>NC_132840.1:36655501-41655501 GCF_048164855.1 Canis lupus baileyi
AGCCCCTGGCCATTAAACAGAATAACTGCCCCTCTGAGAGCACAGCTTAGTGAGCTCTCCATCCTGGCTGCACGTTGGTATCACTTGGGACCATCCAGACCAGGTGAATCCCAGTCCCTGGAGGTGGGGGTCCAAGCAATGGTATTTAAGTGTTCTACAAAAGTTTAAGGTGCAACCAAGTGGTAGGAATCACTAGATTAAATCAAACCTCCTCATGTGAGCAATTAAGTTGGAATACAAATTCTCTCTCCTATGTATTTCTCTAAAAAGAGCCTCAACTCTTGAGTACAGGATTTTTTTTTAAGGTTTTACTTATTTGAGAGAGAGCGTGAGCGAGTCAGACAGCACAAGCAGGGGGAACTTCAGAGGGAGAGGGGCAAGCAGACGCCCCGCTGAGCAAGGAGTCTGATATGAGCTTCGATCCCAGGACCCTGGGATCATGACCTGAGCCGAAGGCAGACGCTTAACCATCTGAGCCACCTAGACACCCCTCGAGTACAGGATTAATATAGAAAAAGCAAACTCATGAAAACCCACACGGCGTCCAGCTGGCCAGCACTCTGATTAGGAGTGCCAGCCCATCCACCAGCGTTGAGGTGTGTTTATTTATTCTCACTTCTCTGGCAGATATAGGATCATAGGGATAAAAAGGAGTGTATCGTAAAGCATTATTTATTAGCGGGCTGATAGATTTTCATGTGAAGCAGGTTTAACACATTCCACTTTCCAGTGAAACAATGGAATGTTACATGGCTAATAATAAGGCACAGCCTTGATTAAATGCCCAATCCATAATTCAATAAAGAGGTAGTGCTGACATAATCAGCAAAGAGGGACCCTTATGAATATCCAAATAAGCCAAAACCTGAAATGCACAAGTCAGCATTCACCCCACAGAGGCATATTATTTGTAAAGTGTGCAAAACATTTTTCCTCCAGCATCCAACTTCAGGAATTTTATAATTAGCAAAGTTTCATTAGCGGAGTAGAGATATATTGTGTTCCAACTGAAGGCTGGCCAGAAGTCTTAGGATATTATGGTGGGAAATTACTCTGTTTCAATTACATAAGGAATAATATGTGCTTTTTAACTGAAAAACACACTGTTGATTGAAGAGGTCTTGAAAATTTCTACAAGCTTAGCTCAAGGCTGCTTAATTTTCATTTTATACAAGAGTGCCAAATTTTGATGGCCACTGTTGCCTCCTCAGCCTCCCCACCCTAAAAGGTGTAATTTAAAAGATCCCAGGATATAAATTTTCTACTTTTTAAAAGTTAGAGTAGTATAAAAACTTCATATTGTACATACACAATTTTAAAACATGCACATACTTTTAAATGCAGCACATACTTTCTGGGGCGCCCCAGACCCACCTGTTTGCTTCCTAGAGACACTGTGAATCTTAAGACTGGTTTTATTGCCTTTTTCTTTCGACCACTAGAAGCACAGAATCAACTGTGTATCACACCAAACAAACAGGACCTTGTTGCACAACTTTATCAATCATTTATTTACTTTTTTCTTCATAGTTATCTAAATAACCTTCCTTATAATTTAGGCATCTCTAGAAGCCCCTTCACATCATCTTTGTAACAAAGTAGCAGTTAAAAAACATTGCATCTTACCTATAAAGCATCAGATTTTAAATGTGGCAAAAGGTATAAGACTTTGGAAAAGTATGTGCACCAAAGATATAAATGTGTTTGTGGGCTCTGGCAGAGGATACTGAAAACTGGGACCTTCCTAGGAAATCTGGGCCATGTGGCCAATGCTTAGACTGTATACTTATCAGGTCTACACTGCCCTCAGTGGTTTGTTATTGTGTCCTTGACACTCTAGTCCAAGGTGGGAGTACCATAAAAACACTAAAAAGGAACATTTGGTAGAGAATAAAACCTTTACTTTCTGAATAAAGTTTGAGCAGCCAGCAAAGGTTGCTAGAAGTATAAAACCATATTTGGAAAGGAAAAAAGTCCTCCTTTGTTAATTCTGGTGTATCAGTGGCCACTTATAAAAAACAAAACAAAACATACTAAAGAACCCCCACAAACAACAAAAAAACCCCACTCACTATACTTATAAAATTGATTATATTTATCTCTGAAGAAATAGATGGGTCTTCTGATCTCTAAGTCAGAGAACACCTTGCCTCCTCAGTTTGATCAAGTGTTCCTAAACCATGTGTGCATACATCAATTTGGTTCATGCACTCAAAACAGAAGTGGTAAAAAAAAAAAAAATGGAGATAAGTTTAGGAGAAACCCCTGAGAAATAAACCACAAGAGGGATCCTAAGAACATGGGTGGCGGTGTTATGCTAGCTTGTATTCAAATCCCACTCCTTGACCTACAAACTGTGATTGTGGAGATCTGATAACTCCTGGCTGAGCCCCACTGCCCCAGTGCCCCATTGGCTGTCTAAGCCCTGACCTACACACTGCCAGTGATGTCACAGACATGGAAGGGCTCTGCAATCAACAGTGGTCAACAAATCAAAGGGACTGTTGTTAGTAAAGTTTTGTAGAGAAGGAATCTTTCCATCGGCACTTCTTGAGATTGTAGATGACTAATAGGCATGTGCTAGGGATAGAGTAAAGCAATTTCAACTCAGCCAGATTTTACTAGGCATCTACTACATCCTGGACAGTCTGTGTGTATCTGCACAACATAGATATCCAGAGTGATAGAAATAATGACAATTCTTTTTTTTAAAGAATTATTTATTTATTTATTTGAGAGGGTGAGAGAAAGAGAGAGAGAAAGAGAGAGAATTGGCATGAGCAGGGGGGAGGGGCAGAGGGAGAGGGAGAAGCAGACTCCCTGCTGAGAAGAGAGCCCAATGTGGGTCTTGATCCCAGTAACCTGGGATCACAACCTGAGCTGAAGGCAGCTGCTCAACTGACTGAGCCACCCAGGTACCTCAAAATATCAACAGTTCTAAGTGAATACGCAAAACCACATGAAAGGGCAAGTCTAGGGTATCATGGGAACACAGAGGCAGCACATCTAATCCTAGCTCAGGAGGTCAGGAAAGACTTAGTAAATATGTAATACTTATATATGTATAAATATGTTTTTATCCTTACTGTAACTTTTACAAAACTAAGGCTAAAAAAAGTGATTAACTTGCTAAAAATTATTTGCCCCACAAATGGTAGAGCTAGGATCCTACTCCTGAGTCATCACTATATGAAAATAGTTCAATGTGAGTAATCTACAGGAGAAGGCAGGGGTGGGGGAAGAAATTATAAATGGGGCTTTGGGGAGAAAAAAGTGCCCCAGACCAATGAAAATAAGCAAGGCCAGAATTTGGCTCATAGCTAATTGGAGAGTGTTTCATAATGACCCTGAGAAGAGGTACTGAGAACTGTCATTTGGATTGTCTCACACTTCATTTATCTGATGTCATCATCAAAGAAGAGAAAAACTGTTCTATCAACTTAAGTTCGAATCCTGGGGTATATAGTCCTAGACTTTGCCTCCCCCACCATGTTAACTCATTAGCATTATTTCAGTAAAAACAATCAGAGCTAACATTTGTTAAGCCTTTTCTATGTACTTGGTACATAGTACATCTTGCTAAGATAAATCTTAAAACATTTTCTCAATCTTCGTAACTATTGCACAGATGGTTTAGAAATCAGCAAAGGAGAGTCTCAGAAAAGTGAAATAACTTGTCCATAGTCTCACAGCTCTGAAGAGGGGTGAGGGACGGGGAAACAAAAATTCTAGGACTGTGGGACTCCACTTGATCCCCCACTCCACGGCCCTCACTACCACTTATCTGGAGACAGACTGTGGTCTCCTAATCAACTGTCTTCCTAGCTCCTCTCTTACCCCTCGAAACCTACTTTTCTCCCCTGAGAACTTTGGGGCTGACGCCACAAGAGCGTTATCCTCAAAGTGGTTTGACCACAAGACCTAACAGTTGACATTTGGAAAATCATATAACTGTAGTCCTTTATCAACATTTATCAGAGAAAAACAAGAACATGGTTTCCCTTCAATCAAAGTGCTAAAACCTTGGTTGCACAGATTCTTCTTTTCCCCGGGGAATGTAGCAACCTAGTTATCTACTCAAATTATTCTGACCTTCCAAGGCCAAGTCCTGTTAGCCCTTCCTAATCCAAAAATAATTAGTGGATAACAGACCCTGGCTTGTTGAGACAGAGTTATTTGTAAGCAATCTTGTCTGGAGCAAATGGTTTTGCAGGAATCACTAACCCTAATAGATTCTCCTGAGCTCTTGCCACCTGCTTTCCTGAGCCCCCTGTCATCTCTGACAGTAAAAGGGCAGGCAGGTCACAATGTCAGCCTGAAGATACAAAGTCACCACCACACTGTCACTGATGAGGAGAATTAGGCTCACCCACCAACCATCTGGCAGAAGACTGGATGGACACAGGCATTCCAAGGAGGTAAACACAAGAGCTATTAAAAAGACAAGGATACTTGTCCAAAACAGGGATACCTGGCTGGCTCTCAGAAGTGTTTCAACATTTGTTGGCAGAGAATAGCAAAGGGGAAAAAAAAATCCAACAACAACAAATCACCAACACTGCCTGTCATAGCCTGAGGGATCCTGCAGGATCCTCAGGATTATTATATCAGCTGATGCTAGAACTAAACAGAATTTAGTGTCAGAGGAAGGATAGGAGCCTGAAGCATAATGTTCAAATCAATGTCCATCCTGCACAATATCTGGAGTCTGGGAGCAGACCCCAAAAGTGAGGCCACTTTAGAGCAGTGGTTCTCAAACTTCAGTGGAAATCAAGCAGATTGCTGACCCCTTTCCCAGAATTCCAGGTTCAGTAGGTCTGGGGTGGAGGCTTGAGAATTTGAGTTCCCCCAACCAGTTTCCAGGTGGAGCTGATCTGGTCCAGGGACCACATTCTGAGAACCATGGCTTTCCAGAAGAGTGGGAAAGGCAATTAGGGAAGAAGCCATCATGGACTATAACCAATATGTGCAAAGTACTTCCCATTCCATAAGGATGGTCTCATTCTTTTTTTTAAACAGTAAAATAATATATTTTATGTTTTAATTGAAGTATATTGACCCACAATGTTACATTAGTCTCAGGTGTACAATATAGTGATTCAACAACTGTATACATTAGACTATGTTCACCACAAGTGTAGCTACCATCTGTCACCATGCAATGCTATTATAATACCAGTGACTATATTCCTGATGCCTCAAAGACAGTGATAAAAGGAGAGGCTTTGATGAGTGATGCAAGAGGCAAGAGTAATTCTACTCTGTGATGCCCAGGGATGGGTCTTTCTCACATGCTGTGTCACTTTGGAAAAATCTCTTTCTTTCTTTGGGTGTTTGTTAAGAAAAAACAACAACAAAACACTATAATTTTAGGTGTGCCTAATTCCTGCTTCCAACTGAGCCAGCCCCATGAGTACATCTCTAAGTCTCAGTGCCAGGTACAAATTCTCATACCATCTGAAACTCACTGGCCTGTGTGCTAGTAGCAGTTGTGAGCCTACAGAGAAGGCATTTCCATGGGCAATGTGGTGGAAGTACATCTCCCAGACAGTCATCAGGAAACCATAGAACACAGCCATATCCATTGCTGGCCTAGTAACTAGCACTTATGATGCAACCAACATATCACCCTAAGGCCTTTGCCTACAGACAGATAGCAGGATGAAAGGCTTGTTATCATCCAAGTGCATATTGGTACATATAATAATTAGTAACAGTGGAAAGTGTAATAACTGCCAGGGTCTTAGGTTTTAGCATCATGAATAGAAAATGCCTTTCCGGGTTCTACCTCCAATGGGACATGAGGAGCATTCTTGCCTGATTTGGGCTTCTTTCTCTCTCTGAATCATGGTGGTGCTACAAACAGGTTCATTTCTGCATCCACCCAACATTGGTTCATTAAATATTTACTGAGTCTAGTAGAAGCCAGGCAATAATCTGCTGAGTCAGAATGGCAGCATAAATTTCACCATGACCTTCTACTCTCTTTTTCTATCTCTCACCACTTAAACATTCCTCAGGATAGGGTATCCACTGATACTAACAGACTATCTGTTTACTACTAAAGGGGACTTTTCTGCTTTTGTTCAATGTCTATTACTGAGGAACCACAACATGTTAATAGCAATAAAGAAATCTAATTGAGCACTTCATGTGTGCAAGGCTGAACACTAAAATCTACCCTCTTATTATTTCTCTCAAGAGTGAGTTGAATTTCTACCATCACATTCCTATTTTGCAGTGAGGAAACTAAGGTGAAAAGCAGGTAAATAACCTGTGCAAAGTCTTACTGCTGGAGGCATTAGGACTGAATGCAGTGCTCTTTAAAATCAGAGTCAGGCTTGTCACCAGAGCCTGAAATGCCTTCGGCCACTAGCAAGATGGAAAGAGGTAGTAGTTGAATCAGGCTATCTACTAAATGGGCATCCAGCCTCAGCTTTAGTTTCCTTGGCCATGAAATGGCAGTAAAGGGTTGTTGTGAGGATTTAAAGAGATGTATGCATGGAATCCCTATGAGCAGCATACATGTGATGACTGGTGTTTGTTACTAGAAACAATCCAAGTACACAACTTTGTAGGTGGGCAGTGTGGCTTCAAATTTCTATTACAAAATGATTATTCCAAGCCAAAAAAGAGTACAAGTGGTATGAATTCATAGATGAAAATATTCTAGAAAATGAAAGCTAACCTACTGAGACATAAAGCAGATTGGTTTTTATCTGAGGACAGGGAAGAAGGCACAGGAGGGAGGGATGACAAGGGGATGAGGAAACTTAAGGAAGTAATGGATGTTTAGTTGCCTTGCCTGTGGGGATGGTTTCATAAGTATATATGTGCATGTGAAAATGGATTATATTGTATACTTCAAATATGTTCAACTTACTAGATATTAAGTATACTTCCACAAAGCTATTTTAAAAATGCTTCTGGCATATGAGTGTGAATTCTCTACTTAAAGAGGGGCCCAATTTATGTGCACTAGCTCAGTGCTACTGTCCCTCATCACAATACCACACCCAGAGCTAGAGCTGAAGTTGTGGAGTTCTCATCTCAGCAAACATCTCTTTTCTGTTTGTCATGTGGCAGGAGGAGATGACCATGCAGTGACAATAGGAGCAGGTGGGTAGCTGGCAAGTCGCAGAGCTTAGCAAACATTTTTGATGATTTGATGAAGTCTTGAATAACATAATGAGGAGAAGCTTTTGTTAATTAAAGGTCTTTAATAAATCAGTCTTAGCCCAACACTGACCTAGACAATTTTGTTTAATTAAGGTAGTTTTTGAACTCTGAGTCATCAGGCATTTTTCAATGGGGTCAACCAAGCTAAGCTAACTGGCAATGGAGACTCCAGAATATTACAGTTATCACAACAAAGGCAATTGTTCAGAAAAATCAAGAACTGAAAATATTTCTGACTTGCAGGCACTTCAGAGTAAGTGAGGAATCATTAATCTCTAATAGAGATTAGTAATTAGTAATAAAGGAAGCTAGCTAATATTTACTGAGGATTTACCATATGTCGAGCACTTCCTCAGTACTTCATAAGTACTGGCTCATTTGATCTGTACAAGAAACCTACGAGGTAGCCTGCTATCATTATCCCCATTTTAGAGATGAAGATATAGAGGTACAAAAAGCTCAGAAGCTTAATTGAAGCCACGTGGCAAAAAGTAGCATTTTAACTATTAACAGCTACTCTTTCTTTAACACTTACCATGTATTAGACCTTTGACAAGCACTTTATAAAATTCCTTTTTTAAAAAGTGCTGTTAAAAACATAACATGAACTAGGTACAGCTATCCTCATCTTACAAAGCTGGAAACAAAGCTGGAAACTAAAGCTTTAAAATATTTATTCATCCAAGATCTTACATTGAGCCAGACTGATGTAATTGCAAATCCACAGACTATTCTTTAGAGCACATGGTTTTCCATCCCCTTTGGATATCTTTCTCTTCTCGAGTCAGAAAAGTCTACTCTTCAGATGTGGGAGACAGACACACAGACTCCAAAAGGCTGAAGGGGACAAAACACCTGTTTAACTATACTTGTACATCTTAGAGTCAGTTATTTCTAAAACTTAGGGAAGGAATGTACTCTGACTCCTGGGAAATGCTTTGGAAAGCAATAAAGTCTATTAAATTAAACTATGGTTTGAAGGTGATGATTTAGCAAACTGCAGTGGGTGTTAGTAAAAATGAAATAGAAGATCTCTTTGCATATTATCTCCCCAAAGAGTATTGCTTAAGAAACATTCTTTGCACATAAAATAATGAGAATATAGTACATACAATAAACATAAACTACAATAAATGAAAACTTGCTTTTCCCATCAACTCTGTCTGCCAAACTTATACCAGTAGGCGGAAGGATATTAAAATATGATTTGGAAGAAATGAGAAGGGATGTAAGCAACTTGCAGCAGACCTGGGTTCATTAGCATATCCCTCCTCCTCCCTTGTAACCTTCTAGTAAATACTAAACATTCACTAACACCTATCATGTTCCAGAGCAAGGGATGTGGAGCTGAAGAAGAGCTGCTAGTCTCAAGGAATTCACTGTCTAGCAGGGAAGACAAGATATGGTCCTAAAGCAAGGTAATTTAATGGAGTATCATGAAACCTCTCAAGACTTTCCTACTATATTTAGAATAAAATCCACAAATACTGTGCATGGGCCTGAGGTTGTAAGTTCAGAGCTGCATCTCCTACTAGGAACACACTAGGTGCATTAGCCTTCTCTTAGTCCTTCAAATACCCCAAACTCTTCCCCCTTTGCACTCTGTCCCCTCTACCTAGAATGTCCTGCCCATCCATATTCTGGCCCAACACACACACGCACACACACACACACACACACACACAGGCACACACAAGTTAAGCATCCATTTTCCTGGGAGAATGAAGGAAGCATTCCCAGAGGAAGTGATATGTCAGCTGGAATCTGAAGGAGGAGATGAGGCATTTCCAAGTCAAGAGAGGGGAAAGGCAAAGGCAAGACAGAAGATGCAGTGGTGGAGGTGCTGATCTGTGGAAAAGCAGGGTGTACTGGGGGAAAACAGTGAAGTATGGGGTGCAGGAGTGTGTGGGGTACAGGAAAAGACGAGAGCATCTGTTGGGCCCAGTTGGCAAGGGTCTGTCTGTCAAGGTTAGTACTCTGTAATGGGCTGTGTGTACCATGGGAGTCCCCAGAAGAGAACCAAGTACGGCGTTGGTCTAATGAACATTTGTTGAATTCATTGAAAGAAAAAGCCTCTGGCAGCTGTGTAGAGAAGAGACTATACTTGCCCAGAGGAAGACACTGAGATGGGGAAAGGGAAAGATCTAGGATTACAGTTAGTGAGACCAGCCCCTGTCTGGAAACCACCACCATACCTGAGACCCCATTCACCCCTGTGAGGGCTTTGGCTAGCATCCTTATTACCTTGTTAACAAGTCTCTTCCAAAATGGCATCAAAAGAAGAGTGGGGTTCCTGCACCTTTTAATAATTTCTTCTCTTGGCAAAGTAGAAATTCTAAGTCCCAGTGTTTTTTAAAAAGGGAATTAATAAATGGAAACCTTTAAAAAATCCATTATGTAGGGTACTTCAGCAAGTCACAGGGTAGCAGGAACTGCCTGGTGCTTGAGTAAGCCACACAGGGCTGCTCCTGGGAGCTGTGCCACCACCTGGAGGGAAGGGATGTTTTTGTCACCTTTTCTTCAAGAGAAGCTGCCTCCCTGATGGCCCAGCAGCCACTATTAAAGAAACAGCAGGGAAATACCACTACAGGCATGCCTGTGGTGAGTAAGGAAGAGAATGATGGTGGGCTATGTGTGAATCATTTCTTCACTTCTTTTTGGTACACGAACAATGCTGAAATCACGGGTTATGGATAGAGCCAACTATGGATGTTTGTGGAATAAAATTGCTGCTACTAAAGATTCAGAAGTAAGAAAAAGAGACAAAGGTATTTGGAGTCAAAAGTCAGAGGCCCAGCCACAGCTTCATGACCTGCTCCATGACCTTGAGTCAAGCATCTCATGTCTCCTTGCCCTGTCAAATGGGAAGAATGGTCAGTCTTTCACAGGATGGTTTTAAAGAATAAGTGACATAAAATGCACTTGAAAAGTGTCTAGCCCAGGACCAAGCAGCACTAAGGGATCCAGATTTGCCCAGGCTGCCATCTAGGATCCCCAAAGGCTTCTCAGAAGTGCAGGTCGGAAGGGAGGGTTAGTGGGTTGAACATCAGGGTTTAATGAATGGAAAACACACAAGAGAGTCAAGGAAAGTCCACTAATCTCAAGTCCCCCAGAGAAGGAAAAGAGAAATGAGGCAAACTCAATTGTGATTTGTCCTCTAGCTCATTTATCAATTTGTTTCACATTTATTTGCTTGTTTTATGTACCTAGTGTGTGATATATACTGAATTCAACTCTGAATTCACAGAAGATTCCAGACAGAGCCTTTTCTCAAAACGTTCACAACAGATACTATCCTAAGTCAGCACCTTGTGGTATGAGAGGAAACAGGAAAAGCCATTAGCCTGAAAGGCTTAGGAGGGGAACTTCAGGATGGCTTCCTAGAGGAGCCGATGTCTATGCTGAGTTTTATAATCTGAGCAGGAGCCAGGCAAGGCTGGAGAGGTCAGAGCGATGGTAGTATGCTCGCTGAGGTCAGTAGGAGTGCTTCGAGTAGGACCTGGCAGACAATGAAGCAGAAATAAGAACGTGAAGCATCTTCCTGTACGTGAACATGGACACCTTCCTGTAGGTGTGAGCAGCCAACGACAGAGGTTAAAGCAGGGGAATAACATGATTGCTTCAGTTCACCAAGGACATGAATAACAAATGGGAACCAGAATGAGAAGCCTAGTGTTATGTCTTGCTCTCCTCTCAATCCCCATGTTAATTAAAGAACTGACTTCCAAATCAAATACAAGTCTAAAAACTGGGAAAATAAGTGAGCATAATTTAAAACTGCAGTTCTAAAACTGGTGGGCATAATAAACCATCATTTTATTTCCTGAGCCAAAACCTTGGGTTCTCAGCCTGTCTCTGCCATTAGCAAGCTGTGTGTGACCATGGGCAGGTCATCCAAACCCATGAGCACACCTGCAACTTTTGGGCACAGGACCAAGAGATTTTTGTCTCCTGGTATCCATCACTGTCCATGCTATAGTTCTAGCAGGGCTATGAAACTCAAATCAATATTTTATTTAATCAAGTCATTTTTTTTTAAAATATTAGATCACCAGAATGACCTTAGGCAAAGAACTACCTCTTTTTGAATACTGCCCCCTAGCGGGTCTGAAATTACTGGTGACTATGCCTCCCCCATCCTTTACTCCCTTTTAGGTATTTCAGAACTATGGTTCTGCAGCCTGTCCTGAGGTCAATCTATTTGTGTCAGATAGTGTTGAAGCTGCTAGAAAGCATTTGCTCAGCATGTATTAAGTGATTACATACTATATATCAGGTACTGTTCTAGGTACAGTGGGTAAAAGTCAACATCGTCTCAGCCCTCAGGTAACAGACAATGAATATAGCCTGTGACAGGGAGGAGAGGCAGCAAACAATGATCAGTAGCACACAGAAACAAAAATCTAGTCTTGGCGCTATGTGTTATGTAGTGGTTACCAACACATGCTCTGGAGATAGGGTGCCCGAGTTTGAACCTGAGTCTGTTGCTTCCCCCCATCTAATTTGGGGCAAGTGCTTTCTGGGCCTCAGTTTCTTCATAGGGGTATGGTAAGGATTAAATGATCTAATATATGCAAAGCTTAGGACAGTGCCTGGAACTTAATAAGAATCTAGCTAAACTTTTTATAATTGCATTTGACCAGGTCCACAAGCGATTTCACTTGTAATTTTATAAGCTAATGCTTGAAGGTGATCAATAAATAAGCAAGGTTATGGAATAAAAACAACTCATATTTTACATCACTTTCAAATTTCCAATACAGCTTCCTACACATTCTCATTTGATAATCAAAACAAACTACCTGAGTAAGTGGGTAAGGCAAGGTATTTTTTTCTAATGTCTTCATTCATCAGTGTCCTCAGTACTTCACCTAGGGTCAGGTATACAGCAGGCATGTGATAAATGCTTGTTGAATGAATAAACATGGATGAAAGAATTGAGGCAGCATTTACTATGAGACAGCCACTGTGCTAGATGCATTGCACACATTTAATTCAGATAGTTCTAGGTGACTCTCTCAAGGCCACAGAGCCAAGCAAGAATAAGGGCTGGGATCCTAAACCAGAAGTCACTGCTACTTCTGCAAAGCCACTGCAGAGAGACCTCTTGCGGTCACATTTCTGCAGCTTTGTCAGTGAAACCCCCTTCCTGCTTGGCACACAGTAGGCATTCACAGTAGGCATGAATAAGCACTCATTCATCCACCATTAGTCGAAACACACTTACTATGCACCAACCATACTTTCTTGGAGCCTTGGAGTACAAGCACATCTACAGTCTTTGCTGATTGATGGTGTCTATCAACTTCCAAATCCTCCCAGGAGCCACTCCATTAAGACCCAGTGCACATGATGCCACCACTAAGCAGAGTTTCCTGGATTCTATCAGCAGGACTAACACAGATCAGAACCCCTTCGCACTTCTGCATGTTGGCTGTCACCTTCAACATCCCACGTGATCCAGCCCCTGCTTACATCTGCAGACTCACTCTTCACTCTTCTTGATGATTCTAGCCTTCGCTCGGTGCCTCAAGGGTACAGGGCCATCTTCCTGTGGGGTCTCCTCACAAACTCTTTCCTCTCCCAGACCACTCTCCAACCCCTATGTGTGCCCTTAACCACCTGACTTGCAGTCACTCTTCAGATCTCACCCTACATGCCATTTCCCTGGGAAATGCCACTTTCCTGGACTTTTCCATCTGCATTAGGACCTTCTCATATATCCCCTGAGAAAGCACCCTAAGTTTCAAAATTTGTGAAAAGTGCATGCCAGGACTGTTATAGGAATGGAAATTCAGAATGAACAAAACAGACAAAACGTGCTGCCCTCATGGAAACTTCTTTAGCAGAGAAACTAGCATTTTCTCCAAAAACTCTTACCATGATTTTAATGAATTATCTGAATAACCATTGGAGAGCTGTCTTCCACACTCAGTTAAAAAATGCACAAGAATAGGGACTGCCTTTGTGTTCACTGCTGAATCCAGAGCCCAGCACAGAGCCTGAGACCTGGAAGATACTCAGTAAACTCGTTCTATGAAAGCTCAGATGAAAGAGGAATGCATGCATGAATGAATACATGAATGAATGCAGTTGAAATTTTCAAAGCATCTTCTCCAGATTGATTTAAAAATGAGGTTAAGGAAAAGGAAGGCATTCAAGCTGCCACTGTCACAAATGAAAGTAATCCGCCATCTTTAAGGAGTCCCTTCAATCTCTGATGTGCGTGCAGTACACATATTTCTGCCAAGCAGAGGTATTTCAGAATAAGCCTCAAGGTAGTAATTATCTCCCCCAATATTCCTATAAATAGTTTTAGGCAGCCCTCCACCCATCCTGGTTTCATTACTGGGTTTCTGGGCTGAATTTGAAAGGCAGATTTTTTTTTTTTTTAAGCCTTGGCAATTTGGAGGCTATAGTTGGCTTATAGAGACTATGCCTGCAGGTGCGAAAAATACATTTTGCATACACAAAAAAAAATACAAGGGGGTCAGGCTGAATCCTTTGAAAATGTGGCCTTACATCTTTTTATTTTATTTTCTTGAATTTTTGATGAGGGCAGATTTTTGTTGGTGTGCTGCCCATTTTAATAGCAGCATCGGAATTTGGCAGTTCCACTTGGGAACCCATTGAAATGCAAAGAGAGGCCAGGTCTATAAGTAGGATCCCTTTACCTGCATTCACTGGGAAGAGGAGCAAATGTAAAGGGGAATTAACCACTGAATTACCAGTTGAATCAAGATTAGAAATTGAAGGGGGCTGGTTTCATTCACTGAAATACTAATTCTGAACAGCAGGCTTCAAAAAGAAAGAGTACAGTAGCTACACACTCCATTTGGGTTAACACTTTACAGTTTAGAATTTTTTTTTTAATATTCCTCCATTATTTCATTTCATCTTCACTGAAGCCCCATGATTAAGTTATCGCACTAGTACCAATTATTGTGGGGTGGTTTTTTGTTGTTGTTGTTTTCTTTACAAATCAGATCATGTAATTCCCCTCCGTTAGTAAGTTCAGAGACACCCTGTTGCTTTCAGGATGAAGTCCAAGATCCAGGCTCCCTATAGCTAAATTTAACCCACTTTCACAGCTCTTTGTCATTCACTCATTCCACAGGCATAGTCCTTGCTTCCAGTATAACGAAGGAGGTTGGATGGAGGATCAATTCAAGTGCATGCATATTAGGATTGGCCCATACTAGGGGGCTTCTGAAGGAAAAGGGGGTTTAAGTTGACATCTGTGTGTGAGGGCGGGTGAAATGCAGAGGCATGTTTTGTGGTGGAAATGCATGAATGGTTTCAGGGCCAGGAAACAGTGCCTACAAAGGAGCCCAAGGAAAGAGCATCATCACCCCTAGCCACAGCCACACAGAATGACTGCCACATAGCTGTTCACATTTCCAAGATTTGGACACTCGAACAGAAAGATCTCGTTATTCTTTCTCCATGAGATAAACAGTTATTAATCCTGGCAGGCCCCTCTCCCTTACCCTTCCTGTCTTCTCGGCTTCTCCATTAAGCTCTACATGTACATCTATCTCTTCCTATACTGGACTATAAGCTCCCTGAATGCAAGGAAAGCGAAATGTGGAACTTGACATACACGTGCAGGGGTGAGCTGAGCAGGGACCTGCTGCCTGAGGTGATGAGTAAGGAGGCCTCATGGAGATGGGAACCAGTCACCATTGAGACAGGCTACCACCTTGCTGCCCACGTTACTGTTCTCAGTAGCACATATGACCGTGTCAATGGCAACAGAACAGCAACTAGGCCAGCCTTTAAGCTAAAGTGACCAAGAACCAACTGACCAGTGGGAATCTCTGTATAACTTCCATTCGACAGCTAATAAAGGTCCTTCGAGTGATTCATCAATGGCAGAGCTCACTGTATTCAATGGCCTGTGCAATTGGATACATGGTCTCCGTTCCAACCCAAGCTCCTATCTGTGTGTTTTTCATCACTGTGTCTTAATGCCTGTTTGTTTGAAGGACATTATGCAACCTGTTCTGGATCTGTGGACAACTGGTATAAACAAGACTTGACTTGACTTGCTAGATTTTGGCTTGACTTTTCAGAGCAGTGCTTTTAAAAAGATATCAGCAAAAGAAAATTTTTTTTCCAAATGTAACAGTACCTGGAAACACAAAAGCCTAAAAAAAGATAAAACATAGTTCTTTTGAAAGACAAGCAGGCAGGGGGTGCTGCCTGGGTGGCTCAGACTATTAAGTGGCTATCTTCAGCTGGGATCATGATCTCAGGGTCCTGGGATTGAGCCCTGCATTGGGCTCCCTGCTGAGTAGGGAATCTGTTTCTCCTTCTTCCTCTGCCCCCTGCTCATGCTCTCTCTCTCTCAAATAAATAAAATCTTTAAATTAAAAAAAGCAGGGGGATACCTGGGTGGTTCAGTTAAGTGTCTGGTTCTTGGTTTTGGCTCAGGTCATGACCTCAGGGTTGTGAGATCAAGCCCTAAGTTGGAGGGAGTCTACTTCAGATTCTCTATCTCTCCCTCTTCCTTTGCCCCTCCCCAGTGTATTCATGCTCCCCCTACTCTCTCAAATAAATAAATAAATCTTAAAAAAAATTTAAAAAGAAGGAAAGAGAAGTAGGGGGCACTGGGTGCCATTTACTCAGGCTCCCGCTTGACCTCTTGACTCCTAAGGCATCTCCAGAGACTTAAGGTTCTAGAGAAAGAAAAATGAAAGCACCAGCCTAGAGAAATGCCTAGCATTGGTATTAGCTGGCCTACAAAACTAGCCTAGCTTTGGTACAGATCTGAAACATTAAGGGGAAAAACCTAGATTTGGAGTCACCGGAGTTTGATTCATGACCTGGGCACTTCTTTGATGACATGATCATAGGGAAGCCATCCCAGCCAGCTTCCTAAAAGCCTTGAAGGAAGGAAGGAAGGAAGGAAGGAAGGAAGGAAGGAAGGAAGGAAGGAAGGCAGGCACACCTAAAGCCTCAGTTTCCTTCTGTGTATGGTGGGGATAAATACAGGCTTTGCTGGAACTGTCCTGTGGATCATGTTGAGATGTAGGTAAAGTATTTCATGGAATAGGCAGGCAGCAAATGCTTAAGCATTTGTGATTAAGGTCAACATCCTACTTATATTGCCATGCACTTTTTACCGAAGTAGATTTTCATTCATTGCGATCAGAGCTATGTCTAGAAGGCTTTGAAAAATAGCAATAATTCTTCAGTCTCCACCCCTATTAAAATACAAATGGCAACACTCACTTTAAAGAGCTTTCAATGCAGAGAATAAGATGGTTGAAACAATTTCTCATATGAGCTTCTCACCTTTTGAAAATAAGGCTACTTGGTGGGAAATTAAAGCCCACCCATTTGAGGGTATTAATGGAAGGTTAGAGAAAACCCTCCATGTCTTATCACTGTGGCCTCCCTCGGTTACTGTAAAGCACGAGGGGAACATCTCCCATACCCAACACAAAGAAGAATTTGTGTCACCATCTAATGAAAGGCAGAGTCCCTAGAAAATAAAATCTCCCCAAAATTGGGTTTCCTGGCAGTCTACCTCAGTAGTAATTGGCTGGTTCAGCCTGATGTCACTCACTGTACTTCCCAACAATGATTTTTTTGCACACCCTCAATATTGTTGAGTACAGAGTAGCACAGTCTCCACCCTCTCTGGGCTTAGTCAAGGGGAAGTGGGGCAGGGGACAAGACAAGGGGGGTAAGGAAAGTTCTCCCCACCGACACCCCAAAGTCAGTCTTCTGACTGAGACATCAGCCACTTTTCTTACCTGGAAACAGAGCGAAGAATAATTGATCATCTCCAGTTTGTCAGAAACCACAGGACACGTCAATATGCCACCTCGTGTAATGTGCACCACCACCACCAACCCCACCTGGAAGCTAGGTGTTACCTCTTTGGCCTCACAGATATAAACACTGAGCCTCAAAAGAGGCAAAGTCCCTTGCCTAACCTCAAAGCCAATGTGTTTCCACCAGGCTTCCATCTCCAACACACTGGCTTAACAAACCTAATTTCATTAGTATGTACAATGTCTCTGAATACATCCAAACAGTACAGACCAAATGACTGTGCAAAGAGAAATTAGTGGCTCTCCATTTAGAAACCACATGTCTTTATTGGCACTTCTCTTTCTCTCTCTTAATGCTCTCTCCAATACCAATTCACTTTATTCTTTTCAATGAGCATTTATCCAATTTAAAGTCAATGAAAAATAATGTACATTTTTCAACAAGTTTACATTAAGCACTGCAAAAGTGCTTATGTGCTATTTAGTGCTGATGGCGCTGGAGCATGGAACGAATTTGAATATGTCTTTAATTGAAGTCCAAAGGGGTTAGCAGGAAGCTGGTTTTGTTCTATAATTTAGGTAACTAAGAGCTTGTTAGAAAGGCTTTGGGGGAGAGCAGGGGGAGGAAGGGAGGGGGAGGAGGGAGAGGGAAAGGAAGAGATGCTTAGCTAGGGGAACGAGACGCAAAGCTGCAGGATACACTCTTTCCTCACCACCCTCTCTCCAGCCTGGAGGATGAAATAGTACCTCCGCCTAGCAGAGAGCGCCAGGCTTGGCTGTCAATGATCTGGGTTCTATTTCCAGCTCCATGAATTCCTAGCTCCGACTGCCTGGTCAGTTAAGATTCGAGACATGGGAACAGCCTAAGATTCTACGAAAAAAGGCAGAGACTATAACACCAATGTGCTTATTTTTACCTCTTCTTTATATTTACGTTAAAACTTCAGCACCCAGGCCTGTCTCTTCCCATTTGCTATTCCTTTCATGAAACAAACTGCTGACACTGTGTGCCAGGCTGTGTGGCTCCTGGTTCTTTCCTTTTCTCAAAACACTGTGTGGAAGTTCAGGTCTGAGGTTTCTCACTGCTCATCTGGCTTCTGAAGTCTTGGTCCTTGTGGTTCTTCTGCTGGGCTGTGTCTACAGTTCAGAACATAGTCCTAAGCAAGGGACTCTATCAAGAGCCCGAGAGTAGAAATGGGGAAACGTGCAGGTGTTTTCAAAAGTCAGAAAGTCTCTCCTTTGGCCCTGCTGAGTCTCCTGTGTCAGATAGGGGCATTATAATGGCATTTTTTTTTGTGTGTAAGATGTCTGACACACACACTGGGCTCTCTAATGATAGCCATGCTTATTAATTTTTTTAAGATTTATTTATTTATGAGAGAGAGCACGCACGTGAGCATGAGCAGGGAGAGGGGCAGAGGGAGAAGAAGAGAATCTCAAGCAGGTTCCACATCCAGCACAGAGCCTGACTTGGCTCGATCCTATGACCCTGAGGTGATGAACTCAGCCAAAACCAAGAGTCAAACAGACTAAGCCACCCAGGCACCCCAGCCATACTTATTTTTATTAACAAATGCCGTTTGCTCCAGATATCATAGAAATGTAGATGACAAAAGTTTAGGCTCTTTAGTTTATGAGTTGTCCCCAAAGGAAAAGCAGAAAAACCTTTATGTCCATTTATAAACATAATTTAATGAATTATTTTATAGCCTTTCTCTTTCTAAATGGAGCTTAACCCGCCTTTGCTAGACATTTCCTTAGGCAGGGCTTTAAGTCTTGGGATGGACTGTGTATTTATGTCTTGAAGGGCTTGATTCTTTAGAGTTTAATAAAAACCACAGTTGAAAACAAGTTGATGGCTGATTTGTCAGGTCATGTAAAAAGTATCTAAAGAGGTCAAAAACCTGGAGACAGACATATGACCTTGGAAACCACTGGAAACCAAGCTGGGAAAATACTTCCTTGGTTACTTTGAGCTGCCCTCTAGCAGACACTGAAATGAAAATTCCAGTGCAAGTAAGTGATGAGAGAGATGCAAGAAGCGCTGTCAGGGGAGTGAGGAAGTGCTATAAAAAGAGAAGGTAGCCAATGAAAAGGGATGAAACCAAATGCCAAAGACAGAAAACAATATAAACATATATCCTCAGAATTATCCCACCTAAAGGGTGAAGGAGCCAAGCTACTTATAAGCTAACTCCCAGAGTCACTGGTCAGAGGCTGCTCCCAAGAGATGTCAACAACCCTGACCAGCAGAATGACCTTCCTCAGTTCCACAAAAGTCCACACAGAAATGCAGCTATGGGCAGCTGGCACTAGGATGACAGACAACAGCAGATATGGTAGGGCCCTGGTAGTCAGCAACCCCTTCCTAATCTGTATCCCTTCCTAATGAGGCTTCTTGTCTAGACGCCATGGATCACATTGATCCCTTAGCCCGGAACAACAATCTTCTTGAGGTTCTCACCTGTCTACCCCTTCTTATCCTTCAGGAGCCATCTCCCTAGGCATCTTCCACTTATTGATACCATTATACCAAAACCATCTGCATCTCAATTATCTCTGCAGTGGAAGCATCCGGAATAGAATCTGGCCCATGGTAAACACTCAGCACTCACTTTGTTAAAATAACGATTCCACTCTTACCTAAGTGTTTATTAAAGGCATGTACTGTGACAAGTGATTTCACTGCATGTTCTTTTCCTAGATTTCATGATATCCCTATTTATTAATTTTCATCCCCATTTTATAGATAAGAAAACTGAGGCCCCAGGGAGTCAAGAGCTAAAGACCAAGAGCTCAAACGTGGCAAGACAGAGATTCGGGTCTAGGAGTGTTTGATTCTAATGTCATGTCCTTACCTCGGCAGGACTATAACACAGAGAACTGGAGGGTTATAGAGGGTACGTTCAGCAGGGCTACAGGGAATTCGGAGCCCACCTTAGGCTTTGGAGAAAAATGCAGAGTCACAGGGTGTTCTCAGGGCTATTCAGGAAACAACTCTACTGCTAGTTCCTCCCTTGAGAAGGTGAGCTCTAGACGGCAGAGCCCTGCAAGACTGCCCTCCAATCCCAGCATATCACACAGGGCCTGGCACAGAGTGAGGGTCCCCTGGAGGCTAACTGGACAGGGCAAGTTGAGTAAGTGAGTAGGAGATAAATAGAAGAATAAACTGAGAGGACTCCCAGGATAAGAATTCCAAGGGATGGTGATTCAGCATGGAAATGACATTATTGCATTCAGTGTCTCTGGACTGGGTTTTTATTCACTGGACCAGCATTTACCAAACATCCATATTTTTAAGCAATACTCAGAAAGCCCAACCCAAACCATATGCTGTAAACACACTGGTTTCTTCCCCATTTAAACACATGCTCTCCCTCTGCTGTAAAGACGATCAAATGAACTGGGGAAAGTTCATACTTTACATTGAAACTGGGTGGGTATTAGCAACAGTAAAAGCTTCTACAGACAACTGTCCCTCCACTGCAGGGTGTGCTTGTTGCTGTCAATAATGCCCTTTACCTAATCACAAGGGAAGACGGATGCCTGGCGGTCAGCTTCAATTCCACTTCACACCTTTGTTTTGCGAGCTAAGAGGACCACCCTGTAATATAACTCACATCTCCTGTCACTGAGCTGAACAAATCTGACAGCTAACATTTTGCTGCTTTATTTGACCTTAATCTGCTCTTGAACTTTGACTACCGTTACTGGATAACCAGCAATTGCAAAGTGGGAGAAACCCACATGCGTGATGCCTAGTCCACAACACTATGGGAGGAACCAATGTGCATAATGTCTAGATCACGACACTCCCTCTTACTGTTGTTTAATTCAATGGCCCTCAGTTGTTCCTTGCCTCTGGTCTCTACACCTGTATCCTTTACCTTCCCCTTGCACATACCAGGCACACTCTCAACCTACTTGGTCTACTGGAATGTAAACGTAACACAATTTCATGGGAAAAGGTATTTATAGGATTACAGAAAAGCCTCATCACTTGGGCTAAAGAGACCTAAATTGAAATCTCCGTTTAGCTTCTTACAAATGGTATGACCTTAGCCAAATGATTTAACCTCCTTAAGCCTTGGTTTCCTCATTAAGAGAACTGAGATAATAATGTCTAACTTCTAGGATTACTGTAAAGATTAAATGGAAAGGTAGAAAAAAAATATCTGAACCAGTGCTTAAAAAGTTGACCTATGGTAGCTGTTCTCATTAGCACTGGTATTAATATTAATAAGCATTGTGTTGCTAGAGTCATTATTGTGTAGTTTAAAGACATAGTACTTCCATTAATATTTGAAAGAATAGTCTACGGCTATGTTGTTAAAATATAACCAAAACCATACTTAAAAAGGACAATAGAATAGGGCAGTCATTTAATATTTTTCTGCCACAAAACCCTTGAGAATGAACTATTGCACTAGATAACGATAAAACTCTAATACAAATAAAATGTTCCAGTCTGTGTCCTGTAGGTAAAGTGAGCAGGGGCTTGCTTATCCCACTTGATGGGGGTTGGATGGGGGTAGGGGTGCAGATATTGAGGGGGTAGCGATTTCTTAGTAAGTGTTATAAAAGCTTCATGTCTCCTAGACTACTGTGTCTCATCAGTGATACACCAAAAGCTTCATTTCTCAACCGTGATACACCAAAAGCTTCATTTCTCAACCTGCTGTCTCAAAAAATAGTCTGCATTTTGAGGAACACTGTAAGAATATATACCCAAACACAGGCGCGCACACACACATACACACATGCATATAAAGTTCATCTCAAACCAAAGGCAAATCACTATTTGATGAAAACACCATATGGTTGCAATCAAATTCACTGGCTTTCAAAAGAAGGGCAAAGGAGAGTGTGAAACCAAATGAAACCTCATTCTAAATGCAGTCAGGAGGCCAGAAAGGGGCTCTCGCACACACTTCCACTTACACACCCCAACAGGAACCAAGGTGCTTTGGGTTCCCAAGGGCAAGAAGCCTACTTTACCTCCAGAGCAAGAAAATTTTCTCCTCACCCAGCAACAATCCAGCCAATGAGATTGTCACAACTCAGCCAATGAAAAGCCACTATACTTCAGACATCCAGTTTAGTCCAATGGACTTCCTGGTTGTACCAGCCTCTCCCAACTTTCTTCTTCCCTCTATAAAAGATCATCTCCTTTGTTCTCCAGACTTGCCTATGCTTTTGCCCTAGCTCCTGTGTCTCAAGTTACAAGTCTCTGGTTTTACCACATAAACCCATTTTGCTGATAAAAATAACTGGTTATTTTATTTTTAAGGCTAACAAGGGAGTACGTATATTTCAACCAATACCAAGTCTGATTACCAATAAAAAAATATTTAAAATTTTAAAGATGAGGCCAAAGGAAATCGTTTTCACTGTCTGTGCATGTATATGAATACATGAATATACAAATGATACATTTTACTACCAACCCATTAAAGTTAAAACATCAATCTTCATCATATCAATTTCATAATATTAGACTCTGCCATTCTAATCTGGTATTGATAAGAATGAACAAGGCCTGGAATTTTACACCTGGGTGCATTTCATTTTGTTTCTCTTCAGTGACAGAATTCAATATGACACAGCTCAGCGTGACAGCATCAGGCTGGGACTGTCACCTTAGGGGCTTATACATCTTTAAAATTCTCACAAAAGTGAAATTGACTGACAGTGAAGCAAAATGATGCTTTTAACTTGAGTTGGAAGATCAGAAAAGTCAATGAAAACACTCAGAGTTCTTTTAGGCTCTTCAGTGAGGGATCTTTTGGAGAAAAAGAGCTGCAGACTTCCAAGTGCTATGCTGCTGCAAACTGGGGGCACTCCATGGACAGTACTGAGGGAGACCCCACACAGAGCCATAGTGTTAAGACAGGTGGAAGTGACAAGGCAACCAGCCTAAAAGGAAGTTTGTTTCTCTTCTCAACACATCAGATATAATATGATGTACAGGGGAGAGTGAGAGGCTCATTCAAATCCCTGCTCCAACCTTACAGACAGGCAACTCTGAGGTCTTAACATCAAGTGTCTCCCTTTAGTCATCTGCAAACTAGGGTTACACACAGACTTGAAGTGTGGTGGAAACGTCAATTCAACAATGTTGTATGTGGCCAACCCTCTCTCTCATCCTCTGGGGGATCTGCCTGTCAGGGTGCTCTCCTCTCTGCACTCAGCCACTGGCCAGGGGCCCTAAGCCAAGCCTGCTTCCAGGTCAGGAGGGCTCATCCAGACCCAGGAGGGGATGCTGGTGGTAGTGAACCTAGGTGGGGTGCAACACTGGCTCCTAGCGGACGTGATGCAGCCCTTTGAGAGGTGGAGCTTTATGCTTGCTAGAGATGAAGGTCTGCAGGCACCAGAGAGCGTCCATGGTCTGGGAAGGCCCTAGAATGGCCTACACCTCAAAGGCCAAGATACAATACACCAGCTTGGATATGGCTACTCCCAGCACCATCTGGGGAGACTACAATGTCCACTTCAGCAGGAATGTCATCCATACCAGCGGCTCCATGGAGGAGCCCAGAAACAGATCCAGCTGTGGTTCCAGAGTGGTGAGTTGGTAGACTGGGCACCCAGGACCAGCTACCTTTGTTTTTTTTTGTTTTTTTTTTAATTTTTTATTTATTTATGATAGTCACAGAGAGAGAGAGAGAGAGAGAGAGGCAGAGACACATAGGCAGAGGGAGAAGCAGGCTCCATGCACCGGGAGCCCGATGTGGGATTCGATCCTGGGTCTCCAGGATTGCACCCTGGGCCAAAGGCAGGCGCTAAACCGCTGCGCCACCAAGGGATCCCCAGCTACCTTTGTTGACAAGAGCTGGAGCACGTGCTCTGCCCATCCACTCCAAATCACCTGCCAGCCCACCTTCTGCCCTACCCCAGCTGATCGGGGTTTGAGCCATCAACTTTACAAGCCTTTCAGAATTCTAAGCCAGCAAGAAATTGGACCAAATCATTTCCATACCAAAGAACCAGACAACCCTTGGGGTGTCTCCCCAGGTATAAAGTGTGACCTCCCTTTCTCCAAAGTGAGGTGAGGGCATTAAAGTTCACTCTGCTGTGCAGGGATGTGGAGCACTCCTAACAACTGCCATCTCTGAGAAGCGAGCAGTTTGAGAGTAAAAATGAAGCTTCCTGTCTCAAAAAAAAAAAAAAATGTTTTATGTGAAAACTAAATTCTAAGGGCTGTATAAGGTTGAGATTTTATCATGTTTATATTTATGCAGCTTTTTTTTCATTGTGCTCATGACCATCAGTACAAGGAGTCCTCCACCCAGGCTACCTCAGAGAAGATACATGAAAGAATTTGAAGTGCAGGTAAGATGTGGTGGTTTGCTTCCCAAACTAATGTTCTCTGTGTGATAGCATCCTGCATCCTACCATAAAACCACAGGGCTGGAGAGATGCCTTGTCCATCCCCTTGTTTTACAAATGACCAGACACTCAGCGAAGGGAACTAAGTGGTCCAAGTTTGGGGGGCTGTAGTTACTAGTACTATTAGCACGTACACACCATTTTGTTACTTACAAAGCAGTCATATGGACTCTTTTTCACTTTTATCTTCTATTAGAAAGATAAAAGATATTCTTTTATCTTTTGTCTTTATTGTTACTTCCATTTTATTTAAGATTTATTTATTCAACAAAGAAAGAGTGAGAAAGATGGAGGGAGAGAGAGAGAGAGAGAGATCATGAGCAGGAGGGGCAGAGGGGAAGGGAGAGAGAATCTGAAGCAGACTCTGCACTGAGTGTGGAGCCTGATGCAGGGCTCGCTGTCATGACTGTGAGCTCAGGCCTGAGCTGAAATCAAGAGTGGACACTTAACTGACTGAGCCACCTAGGCACCCCTATTATTTCCATTTTAAACAAGAGGAATCCAGCATTCAAGGAGCACAAATCTTCCCAAGGTTCAGTGGTTAAATCAGTGGCAAAGTTTGGACTCAAGGCTGGATCCAACCTTAATCTCAGATCACCTTCTGCCAGCCTGTGCTGAGCAATAAGGCACGGAGGATCTGGCCAGTGAAGTGTGGCAGGAGGGGGTTACCACAAGCTGGAGAATGAGAGGGCAGGAGGAGCAGCAGGTGGGAGACCAGTTGAAGCTCTAGGCTGCCAAGGGCCTGGGACGACGACCTAGGGCAGCGCTGTCCAAAAGAAACAGAAATTGAGCTAGAGATGGAATTTGAAATTTTCTTTTAGCCACATTTTAAAAGGTAAAAAGAAACAGGTGGACTTTTATGAATACATTTAGCTTAACCTGATGTATCCAAAGTAGCATCATTTCAACATGTCATCAATATAAAAAATTATCAGTGAGATACTTCACATTTTTATTGTTGTTGTTCCAAGGTGTTGAAATCTGGCATGTAGTTTACATTTATAGCACATTTCCATTTTGATTAGCCACACATCAGGTGTTCAATAGTTGCATGTTGCTAGTGGCCACCATACTGGTCAGTGCAGTTACAGTGCAGGGGTCAGGAAGGACAGGGTCTTGACCTCTGGGCCCAGGACAGATCCATAAGGAGGAGGAACAAGAAAACACTGTTGTATTAATACACCTTCCTCCTTAGGTAAAAAATAAGAGAGGAAGCAGGAAGCATTTAACCTATAGAACAAGGCTTAGGTAGCATTACCTTCCAGGCAGGTAAGCTCTTTCAGACCCTGTTGCTTCACTTATAAAATGAGGTGGCTCCGCTAACCCAGAACCCCCTTAACACTTCACCATTTTGTTCTTTCTCTTGCTTATTGTGATGGTTCACATTATGTGTCAACTTGATTGGGCCACAGAGTGCCTAGGTACCTGGTTAAACATTATTTCTAGATGTGTCTGTTAGGATGTTTCTGGAAGAGATTAGCATTTCAATCAGTAGCCTGAATAAAGCAGATTGCCCTCCAGAATGCCAGTGGGCCTCATTCAGTCCAAGGACAGCCTGAATAAAAGAACCAAAATGTGGATGAAGGCAATCCCTCTCCTCTGCCTAGCTGAGCTGGGACATTGGTCTTCTCCTACCCTTAGACTGGCACTTACAGCATGAGCGCTCCTGGTTCTCAGGCCCTTGGACTCAGACTGGTGCGACCCCATCAGCTTTCTGGGGACTCTAGCTTGAAGATGGCAGATCGTGGGACTTCTCAGGCTCTAGAAGCCCATGAGCTAATTCCCTATAAATACCCCCCTCCTCCCTCCCTCTCTGTCTTATACACACATGCATATCTTATTTATATATATCTCTGATTTTCCTTCTCCATAAACTTCCACCATTCACTGAGTGAGTACTATTGATAAGCCCTGTGCTAGGTCCTGGGGTCTCTGAGTGACCAGTCCCTGCCCTCAGTAGCTACAAAGTGGCTGGGGAAACAGATGTGCAAGAAGGTCAGTGTAATGCAGAGGGACACAAAGTATAATCAGGTCACCTAGGAGAGAGTGTTCCAGAACTCTGACTGCCCTTTGGTTGGAGGGAGATCAGAAAGAACCTGACAGAGGAGAGACTGTCCCCCTGCACTTACTAAGTCGTTTCTTTTCCCAATTTTCTTCACCAGTGCAAACAAGAGCCATCCAGTGTGGCCGCGGGGAGTTGATAAATTCCACTCCAAAGCAAAGAAGCCTAAGAAGGAGAGAGCATGATTTCCCTTTCGGCTTAGAACAACAAAACTAAACAAAGCGTAGTGAAAATGTGAAAATCGCTTTGAGGATTCATCACGTTTGTGCATGACGGGAAATGTGGGATTTCAGACTGGGAGACAATGAGGTAAATAATCACTTGAGTATCACTGATGTCTCAGGACCCTGCTACAGGCTCTTCCACACGCAGATTTGCCCTGCGAGGGTCCATTTACCTCAGTGAGACTGTTACATTTGGGGTTTGATCCTGAGCTGCAAGCTCACAGCTTCCTGCACTGTGATGGATGCATAATATTAACTTGATATGAAAAAGGCATGGGAAAAAGCAATGTTTTCCAAATCAGATGGAAAGTAAAGACAATCAGGGAAAAATGTGCTAGTAGAGGCTTAATAAAAGCAAAGAACCATTTGTTCCCCATGAGGACTTGCTAGAACAAACCAACTGTTCCCATATTTGACACCATCCCTAGAATGTGGGAGAAGAGGAAACAAAAGTACCTCCCAAGACTGTCAGCCTTTGCCTTGGTAGGTTCACCTGTACGCTCTGCTCCCTGAATTATGTCCAATAGCAGCTTCCTAAGGCCAGAAACTCTCTCAGTGCACAACCTTTGAAGTATGGAAAAATGTCTTTGTGTTGGCCTGTGAATTTTGTGTCCAAGTGCTCTTTATAGAAATCTATCAAATCCCCATTAATCCAGTGTCTAGTCGGCTCTGACGGTCTCTAATCAGGGTACTATCACCTTTCTGAGAAGGTCATCCTACTCCTGATGGAAAACACAACGATCACTGAAAGTAAAAAAAAAAAAAAAAGTGCCTCCTTTCTTCTCCAGGATTCACCCCAACCAGACCCAGGCAGACACTTGGTTTCTTCCTTACTTTTCTTTTTTCTGCCCAAATTTAGACCGGTACTGGGAAACCTCTGTGTATTTCAGAAAGTCCCTTTTTGGACAAAGCCAAGCCCAGACAGGCAGCTGTCTGTGAAAAGGGAAGTTGGGCGAGATATCCTTCTGTTTGCAATCAGCATGTCCACAAAAGGCTCTGAAACCCCTTTGGGATCTGAAGTGCAGGGCTGATCTGATTGGAAAACCAGGTAAGTCAGACCAGAGCTGGGAGATGGAAAGGAACTAATCAGAATTAATTCCAGAAACAGATGTCCCTGATCCATTCTTAGCATTTTCTACACTTCAACGGCTGTTTGCATGGGGAGCTGTGACCCTTAGAGAGGCTAGGGAAGGAACAATGACCTGCAAAAATCTAATACGTGGGCTCAGCTTTTATTATTTAATTTACCTGCTGTGTGACCTTGGGAAGTTTCCTTATCTTTTCTGATCCTTCCAGAGTCTTCTATAAAATAGAGTGAATGTTCCTTCTCTGTGGGATTGCTGCAAGGATTACATGTATGTAAGGTCTCCAGTGTGGTGTCTAGAGTGTACTGGGGAGTCAAGAAATGTGGCACCTTTATACAATTATATAATATTCTAATTTCACTAATACTCATTTAGGTTATGGCACTGTGCCAGGCCCCATAAGGGACACAAAGAGTTATGAGTGTGTCCCAGATCTCCAAGGATGGTGCTATTTTCAAATATTCTCTTTAGTTTCTCTATAAGTAAAACATGTTCTTATTAGATGACACATCGCCATTTTGGGCTCTGGATGAGATTGTCACAATGGGTTTAGGCAAGCAAACAAGGTCCCTGGCCTCAAGGAATTTTTAATTTAGTTTTGGGGAAAAAGGCATACTCAGAAATACCTATCATAAAGTGCAAGATAGTAAGATACAGTGAGTATGTTTATAATCAGCCCTTTTATTTCTATACCACTTCACAGATGATGAGGCACTTTCATATACATTTCCCTGCAAGAGAACCTTGTAAAACATTTTATTGTCCTCATTTTTAAATATGAGAAAACGAGGAATCAGAAATGCTTTGGAAACCACCCTCAGACCAAGAGTACTTGATATCTGGCAGGGCTGGGGCTTTTACTTGTTTGTTCTTCATTCTAAAACCAGGAGCCCTACCTCGTCATGTACCATCAACAAAGTATACCCAGAAAAAAAAAAGATAAATAAAACCAGTGTCTCTTCTAATTTCCTATTAGAGAGGCTCCAGTAGAAATTCAGCCTACGTAAACTTCATTCATTCACACAGATAGATACTTACTGGGCTACTCAGGGACTTCGTGTCTGGCATTATGGTGACACTCCCACTCCACCACCAGCTGAGCTCTTGGATCTTGGGTGGATCTGTTTCATGGGTTATAAAACTGGCCTTCTCAGGCTGGCACCAATAACTCCTACTGGTAGAATGTCTAAAAAATAACACTAGCCTTTAGGAAGGAGGACATCACTTTCAATTTCCTCCTGAAATACCTATTATTTCCTTCACAATGCTTAAGTGACTGAGCATCCTAAAGGCTTGTTAAAGCTCCTGGAAGATAGTAATACTTAAAATAAAAATCTATGTTTTTTAAGTTCTACACTGAAGTGCATTAAGGACTCTGATCTTCAGTCTAGGACTGCTGGCTCAACCTCCTGAAGACTGTGGGAAAGTCAGCATGCCAGAAGGGACCAGGCACACTGGACACACAGGCAGTGGACACACAGGCCCTGAATAGCACGTCCCTATTGGTTCAACACGACACTGAGCTGACTCCAATAGGCATCGTCATTGACTTTACAGGAACCCCAAAAGAAAACATGAAGAAATATTCCCAAAAAACACAGAAACCTGACACTGAAACAGAAAGCATCCATGTAAGTGGGGCGGGTGACAGGGAGAGATCGTAAACGGTATTTGGCAAACCTTCAGCTTCCGTTCATGGAATCACAGGGACACAGAAGGTGCAAGCTGGAAGTCATGTTTTATTCTCTTGATAAAATGGATTCACTCCAAGTCACAGATCTGATGGTATCACTGTCTTGTTTGGGGACAATGACATCTCAAGCTGAGGAATAAAGGTTTGAATCTGCACTGAAACTCTTCTAAGGTCCGATCACATATACCGCCCATCTGGCCCCTGCCACCCAGCTATGCCTTCTATAGCTTCTGCTCAAGTTGCAATCACCATACATCCATTATTCACTCACCCAAATGTGGGTACAGGTGTCAGACGCTGCTAGGCACTGGGGGTGAAAACACAAGTAATGAACCCTGGCCCCTAGGAGCTCAGTCTAGCAAGGGAGACCTATAATTATAGACATGTCACAGCAAGACAGCACGCTCTAGGGATGCAGGGAATGAGAGTTGTCTGAGCTGTATCTTGAGAGTCCATTATGGTATCTGCCAACAGGACAAGACTGGGGAAAGGCACAGAGGGCAGAAGACAGTCTGTGCAAAGGCACGCAGGAGAGAAAGCATTCCCTAGTTTTGCATCCTCTGGGTTAAAAGCCTGCATCTACCTGCAACACCCACTTTGCCACATCTACCACTTAAAATCCTACCCCTTTTGTAAAACCCTGCACAGATAACATCTCTTATAAGTAATCTTCTGTATTTATTATCCTAGGTGAAGTGATCTTTTCCTTCCTTTTTGCTTCCATAACCCACATTTTAGCACATTCCACAGCCTGCTCTGTGTTCACAGTGACTACAAAACAAAGAAAATGAGAGTCGTGGAGAGAGGTGGGTGCCAACGTGGGGTGCGAGGGGAAGCGCTGGCTTCACACAGCAGCTCTGGCGGAGAGAAACAGTGCCTGAGCCTCTGCTCCCCTTGCTCTCTCAGGGAGACGGTGGCAGAGATGTGGGGAGGGTCTTACCAAACCAGATCAGAGACTCCTGGCCTGGAATTGTAGCATCAAAAAATTGTCAAACAATGCTTTGCGTGCTGGGGACAGTCACTGACAAAAAATTCCTGGCTCGTACATAAGCTAAGGGAATCGTGCTGAACTTTCATTCTTCTATGGTACAGATGTAAGAATGGGGGACCCCTAGAGTGGTTGGTGATAGGAAGCCCCGATATGTCGAACAGTTTCAAGTTTTGGACTTTAACAGATCAATGAAGTTCTGATAGATAAATAAATAAACTCACATGGATCCTGTTTTCTTTCTACTTTACCAATCAAGCATATTTTTAAAAATATATCTACTATAATTGTCCTTTCATAAAAGAAAGGCATTTCAACACGAACATACAGAAGGATCACCTCAAAAGATATGGCTTTATAAGCCCCACAATATTTTTTCTTATTTTTCTCATTTCAAATTAGACCAGTTCAGGTTAGGCAAACCGATACTATAAAATGTTTTTATCTGGAGTAATACCCTATGGGTCTCCAATACTGTATGTGGTCAATCTATCCTAAGGTGACCCCCCCCCCCAATGAGTCATAACCTCATGTAATTTTCTCCCCTTGCAGTGCTAGCAGGTCCTGTGATTTGCTTGTAGTCAACAGAATATGGCAAAGGTGATGGGCTGGCTCCCCACTCCTGTGATTACATAAATTCTCCAACTCCATCTCAGCAGACCGAGTGTAGACTGTCCTGCTGGACTCTCTGAGGAAGGACATTCCCACAGAGTGAGGGGACCATAGGGCAGGAAGCAGCAGGGACTCCATGAGCTGAGCGCAGCTCCTGGATGACAGTTGCAGAGACAACAGGAAACTCAGTCCTCTGACCACAGGAACTTTACTCTGCCAGTGACCACCTAAGCTTGAAGGGGAACTCAAGTTCCAGAAAGGAACATGGCCCAGCCAACGCCTTGTAGCTTCATGAGACCCCAAGAAGAGGACTCTGCTAATCTGAGGCCAGACTTCTGACTCGTGGAAAGTTTGAGACGATCAATGTACTGATGTACTGTTTCAAGCCACTGAGTTCACAGCTAATCTGTGATGTAGCAAGAGCTAAGTAATGCACCACACCATGAGCTTTCTGAAGGAAGATCTCAGAGGACCTAGAATGGTTGTCCACACATACATGCTAGGGTAGAGGCACTCCAGAACAAACTGGACCGGCCCTGATTGAAGGCTGTTAGGAATAGGTGTCTGCCTGTCAGGCTGCCAAAACATAGGAAACTGTGCAGCTGGAGCTATGACATGGTCATCCTCGTGGAGTCAAAAGTTCTCTGAGGGCTTCCTTTGGGCTGCAGTCACATTGCTAGGCCTTCTGGAAAGCCAAGAGGATCTTTCAAGAACACTAGTGTAGTAACACCCATAGACTGTGTGTCCTGAGCTGTAAATCAGACATTCGGCTGTACTGTTTCATCCTGAAATCTAAGACAAAAATCTCCAACAGGGCTAGGTGGGGTGAGGCTTGACGTGGGGACGGATGGCAACCACTGTCACCAGAACTGACAACTGTAAACATCCAGATTTCACATAAGCCTTCACACACATCAAGATGTGTGACCCTGTGTGGCAATCTCCCGATACCAGGCATTGGTGGTAGTACTACATCCATTGTACAACCAGGGAAACTAAAGTTTTGAGAAGCTGCAAGACATGCCCAAGGTCACCTGCTCAGTAATAGGAGAGATTTCTTCTACATAAATAAAGAAATATTTTCAGAAAATCATGATGCTCTGGAATTAGACTGTCCAGCACGTATGGGGCTTGAATTGTCAATTTATGGAAATCCTAAATCTCCATGTTTTGCCATCCTGAGCTAATAATAAGTGAGGTAAGACCTTTGAGGATGACAGTACAAGGATACTAAACTGTGCCTTCTGGAGAATCACACTCTCCGTACTTTGGCCTTGAGAAACAGAGACATCATCTGTGGTCAGTTTTCCCAGAGAAGGATAAACAAAAAGTACATATCTCTCCTGTCACCAAATATGCCACTTACCATCTCCTAACTGCAGCATCACCCTATGCTTCATATTTAAAGGACAGAAATGGTCTACCCTGACATGGGCAGTAGTTAAACTTTGATTTTTGTTTTATACACTATTTTTCCTAGTTCTTTTCACATAAATTTCTCTTTATTTTTCCTTGCCCAAAGTGACAGTTTGGGAAAAACAAGCCAGGAACGAGCATTTATTTATTGCCTTCCAAGGGCCAAGCACTGTTGGGCCCCTTACAAATGTTTTCTCATTAATCCTTGCAATGAATCTGGAAGGAAAGCATTATTACTATTGTCATTCCCTTTTTTTTTTTTCTTTTCTAGCTGAAGAAAGAAAGGATGAAGGGGTGAAGAAACTTGTCTGCAATGACTCGGCAAAGCTGTGAATGAGATCCAGGTACACAGGACACCTTACCTGTCTGTGCTTCATTTTCCTCTTTTCTTCCTCCTCCTTTCCATTATGGATAGAAAATTCTGGTCCCATGCTGATGTGGTGAGTGATATCAAAGTCCCAAGTGTTGTGGCAGAGAGAAACAGGGACGTGGAAGCGCGGAGAAGGTCACTGATACTGAGCTGTCAGGGTGAGCCCAGCTGAGTGTAGTCCCTCAAAAGGTGGGGGGGCAGGGCACAGTGAGCTTCAGGTGACACAGTCCAGAAGCAGGTGAGCCGAGCCGGCTGGGCGCACTGGCAGCTCAGTGGTCGGCATGCCTGGAGTGCAGAACGTGATTGAAGGACTGCCAGAGATCCATCAGGAGAGAATGGCCCAGACAGGGGCCTGGTATGCCAAGCTATGGAATCTGGACTTCATCCATCACAGCCCAGCCTCACACCGTCTGTTTCTCTATAGACTGACAGAGGGAAGGCGTTCCCATAAGGCAACTCATTCTCCCAGGTGTACAGAGAATTCAGCTTACTGCCCTGCACGCTTGTAACTCTATTCTCTGTTTTCCCCCATGTAAGAAGTGAAACAATCGAGCATCATGGCAGTTAATGAGAGGAATAACCCTATCTCCAGTCTCGCTTTTCTTTTAAGAAGAAATTACAGCTGATCATATTTTATTATTAATAATTGTGACTTGTACATAACGCATGTCACACCTGAGTCTGGGTGGAGCTGCCCCAAACAAGACACTTCCTGGGGCATTACGGCACCTGCCTGGCTTCCCTGTGGAAGCCTTGTAGAGTTAACTCCTAGCAGGCTAAAATCTCCCAGTCCTGCCTCTGAATGCTCCTGCGGGAGAAAAATCCCCAACAGCTGCCATATGGGGAACTCTTCACACACCTCCCGCCACTGAAATCTCTCTCCTGCTTCAGCTGGCGGGAAACCAAAGGCAGCGCTGTTCAGAGTACAATCAGTGCAGTCACTTGTTAGAGAAGCAAAAGGGAGGAGGCATCCAGAGGCCACGGGGAATAAACACCATCCAGGACAGCAGCAGAGGTTTCCAAAAGCACATGCAGTGGCCACCTCGTGAAGTGCTTTTATTTTTAAAAGAGAGAAGAAAATAGCTAAAAGCAGAGATTCCAAAACAATAGGTATTACAGAAGAGGATGATTCGTGTGGTAACTATAAGGCTTCTGTCCACAACTACGGGATCTGCCAGGACCATGTGGCCCAGGTCCTTCCCCAGAAGCTGGAAACTTGCCTTGCTGGCTCAGAAACTGACCGCGAGGCACTGTAGTTCCATGTCTGCTACTTTCTCTTTGAGCTATGAGGGACCAGACTAGAGCCCTGTCTCTAGTCTGTATGCTCAGCAGAGCTAGGTATTCATTAAGGAGACAGAGGAAATGGTCCGTCAGGGCATCCACCTCCTTGTTAGCAGTGTGGCTGGAAGCCAAGACCATGCCAGGACATGCTGCCTCAGCAGGCACAGGGAGGAGGCGAGCACAGGCTGCAGGAGCACCCATGCTATGATGGAGCTGCAATAACCGCATAGAAAGGTCTTCAGTGGATTCTGCTGGGATGACCCTACTCAGCAGTCAACACATACGCTCTTCAGTGGGTGCTCTCTGAGTTCCACCCGGTTACCATGCCCATCACACCCCACCACTGAGCAGGGCTGGAGCTGGTCCTAGCACCATAGCCCTCGGGTGAGCTACAATTAACATACTGCCTGCCTTCTTCCCACCACGAAGCTTCCTCAGGTGAGGCAGGGTTAAGATTGTGGAAAGAACTGGCTTTGGAGTCAGAAAAACCTGGGTTCAGTTCCTGGCTCTACCCCTATTACTCTGTGGCTTAGATAAATTACTATTCTCTGCTTTTTGTGATACTACTTTCCTTCCATGCACTTCCAAAGCTCCCTGCATTATGCTTAGCACATTTTACTGTCCTAGCCAGCTTGTGATTATCCTCAACTAGACTGCAAGTTCCTTAAGAAGCAGGCACCATCTCAGGCTTACTCACAATCTTATCCCCAGGGTCTACCTACTCCAGTGCCTGGTACTAGTAGCAAGTCAACAAGTTTATGTAGACCAATACTGAAGCACCACCTCCAGGGATTGCTGTGGAGTGTGCAAAGAATTTGGTCATGGTTTGAGTCCTTAAAAAAAAAGAAAAAAAAAAAAAAGCAGTTTCTCTTACTCTGGCCACTCTTCTTCCCTGGTGACCAACTGAGTTCTGCTGGAATTATGGCCGTCCTTGATTACAGCCCACCACATGCATCTTAACAACCTCTCTGTTTGGAGAATAGGGCTGGCCTATTTCCCACCCCACTTGTGGCATCAGTGGAAGGCTTGCTTCCAAAGGGTGAACCACTCTGAGTCAAGACACTGCTGACTAACTAGTCAGTCCTACTCCCATGTCCCACCCAACACCAGCTAGCATCGAGGGCTACCTTGGTCATCAGTGCCAGCCTGAGTCACATCAGGGTCCTCTGTATTACTCTGGACAGGATCTCCCTTCAGGGCAGGCCTGGAGCTCAATCCTTACCTATGTCCCATTTACCATCATCGCAGTGGTATAATAAAATTATATATAGTTTTTATCCCCAGTTCTTGGCACAGAATTCAAAATCCCTTGGAATTCCCCGAGTGATAGGAGTATTCCATTATGCTGATAAGGTGACTCCTGCAAGGCCTTGAGATACTTCAGGATGGGCTGATCATCACAAAGGCAAAGCACATGATTAAAGGGCTGGAGCTTTCAGCTGGGCCTCCTGGCCTCTGGGGAGATGAGGTTCAATCATGTGGCCGTCGATGTCATCCATCATGCTAGTGTAATGAAGCATAAATGAAAACTGGGAACAATGAATTTCAGGGACACTCTTGGTTGATGGACATATTGACGTACTGACTCCACAGGGATGGAAGCAGCTCCCACACCCTCCCATTGGCCATCTTGCTGCCCTATATATCTCTTTATCTGGCTGTTCATTTAGATGCTTTATAATTAAAAGATAATCACAGGTATAGTGCTTACCTGAGTTCTCTGATGTGTTCTAAGAAAGTCTGAACCTGAGGGGTCATGGGAACCCCTAAATCTGTAGTCATCCAGGCAGAAGTGTGGATTGCTTGGGGATACCTGGGATCTGAAGTGGGGGCAACCTTGTGGGACCGAGCCCTTTACTTGTGGCATCTATGCTAACTGGATAGTTAAATGTCAGGAATGAATTTTTACCCAGTTGTCGTCGGAGAATTGGTATCGAAATGTAATTACAGATTCCAACGTTGCCTACCCATCCACCAAGGATACGGAACACCACCCCTCACAACTGGCAGGTTCTGTCCCATAAAACCTTCATGAACAGACAGCCACAGCAGCAGGTGGTAGGCACACAGGAAACAGATTTATTAGTTACAGTTCCTGCCCTCTAGGAGCTTATGACCTAGGCTAGACATGACAACAGGTAATTTCAATAAAAATAAAGTCAAAGGGTTGGAGTAGTAGAGTGTGCAACTGAAGATAAAGATGGGGCTAAAGAGATGCATTCCTAAAGAGCACAGCTACCAAAATGGGCTAAAGACCTTGGCAGACATGTCACTAAGGAAGATATACAGATGGCAAATGCACACATGAAAAGATGCTCCACGTATGTCATTGGGGAAATGCAAATTAAACAACAATGAGATACTACTACACGACCACTAGAATGCCCCAGATCTGGAACACTGACAACACCAAATGCTGGCAAAGACGTAGAACAACAGGCAGTCTCATTTATTGCTGGTGGGAATGCAACATGGCACAGCCACTTTGGAAGACAGTTTGAAGGTTTCTCACAAAACTAAACACACTCTTACCATCTGATCCAGCAACCTCTCAAAGGAGTTGAAAATTTATGTCCACACAAAAAACCTACACATGGATGTTTATATCACTTTACTCAAAATTGCCAGAACGTGGAACCAACCAAGATGTCCTTCAGTAGGTGAATGCATGAATAAACTGTGGTACATCCAAGCCACGGAATGTTATTCAGTCAAAAGGGAATGAGCCCTTAAATGCATATGACTAAGTGAAAGAAGCCTGTCTTTTGAGTCCACACAGTCTTTGAGCCCACAGCATTCTGGAAAAGGCCAAGCTATGGAGACAACAAAAAGATCAGTGGGTGTCCAAGGTATGTGTGTGGGCAGGGGAGAGATGAACAGGCAGAGGAAGGCATTTTTAGAACAGTGAAAATACCCTCTATGATATTAAAAAAATGAATATATGTCATAGCTTTGTCCAGACCCATAGAATGTCCAACACCAAGAGTAAACTCTAAGGTAAAATGGACTTCGGGTGGTTATGATGTGTCAATCAGGTTCATTTTTGGCAGAAATACACCATTTTGGTGAGTAACACTGATAATAGAAGAGGTCATGCATACGTGGATAAAGGGCGGTACTTGGAAAATCTCTGTACCTTTCTCTCAGTTTGGTTGTAAACCTGAAACTGCTTCAAAGAAATAAAGTCTTTAAAATAAAAAGCACACCTAAGTGAGAGCAAACTCTAGAGTGTCCATGTGCAAATCAATCCTCTTTGAAAAGCACGATTCATTAAAATTTTTAAAAGATCAATGTGGAGAAAATGATGTTTTTTTGTTTGTTTTAGTTTTTCTTTTTTATAAAAGGAATTTTCAGAAGATTCCTGGGTCAAGCTCCACCATACCTTTTGAATATCATGTACAAGACTACTTACATGTTGTCTAATATTGATCAATTCTATTCTAAGTCCTCACTTTACCCTCATGCCAGCAGCAATGAACACATTTGGTCACTCCCACCTCTTGAAAACCCCTCACCTCTTGGCTTCTCACTCTCCTGGACTTCTCCACCCTCAATGGCCACTCTTATTTGGCTCCTTTCACATCTCCCCAACTTCTAAACGTTGAGATGCCCCAAAGCTCAGACCTCGAAACTCTCCTTGCTCCACTCAAACTCATTATGTAGGTCCTCTCCTCTATCCAAATGGCTTCTAATGGTATCTCCTTGACAAAGCCTCTCAAATCCCCATCTGTGACAGATACCACTCTCCCGAACTCCACATTCCTTTATCCAGCAGCTGCCTTCACAATCACACTTGGCATCTACCCTTCATCTCAAACTTAACATCCCAACTAGTATTTCCCCAATCTTTGCTTCCTTCAATATTATCCATCTCAGTAAATGGCAATCCATTTTAGTTTCTCAGTCCTAATCCTTGGAGTCACTCTTGATTACTCTTTCTCTTGTGCCCCAAAGCCAAACTCCTAATAAAATCTGCAAGCTCTATTTTAAAAATCCATGTGGCATTTAATTGTATCTCAACTCCTCCACTATTCCAACTCTGATTTAGCCCATATTCATCTCCTATGCTGTTTCCCTTGTTTCCATACTCACTCATCTCAAATGATTCTCAACAGAGCCACCAGGCAAGCCTCTGAAAAACCAAGCCAATCTTGTTACTCAAGAGTGGTAAGATTATATCAACGTTTATAATGGAGCAAACAGGCTTAGAAAGGTTAAGTAAACAGTCACACCACCAATAAGTATAGGTGGTAGGACAAGAATGATTTAAATCCAACTGCTGTTAAATCCAAAGCCCATACTCTTAATTGTAACCCATATTGCCAAGAAACCATTCCATACTTTCAATGCAAAATGCATTTATATCCTAAGCCCTAGCGGAATTGAAATACACCACTTCACACAGACAGGATTTCAAAGAATAATACAGATTCAATCATTCATTCACTCAACAAATACTGTTAGAATGTAGTGGCATGCGTGGCACTAGTCTAGACTCAGTGGTTTACAATAAACACCAATGAGTGTCATCACAAAGCCTATGGTCTAATAAGAAAGACAAACAATAAAACAAAATAGACAAAATGTCTATTTTGTTTTATTTTATTTGGACCATTATGGCCAGTAGTAATAAACTATAAATAGTAATAAAGCTGGAAAAGAAGATAAGGAGCAAAAGAAAGTAACTATCACCCATAGGGGTGGTCTTAAGGCACGGAAGCAGCAGCAAGGGGCCAGTTATGCTGGAGCAGAATAACTGGGGGGTGAGGGGTGAGTGGTAGGAGTAAACATTATTTCTGTCAGTGAATGGATGGGTTAGAAACATTACTTATTGTCTGCCATGTAACCTGGAACAGATATGACACAAATTCTTCTTGTTCCTGCAGCATTAAAGAGAATGCTGCTAACTCTTCATCTTATTAACAAAGTGTCTTTAATAGTGCCTGGCTCAGGGTACATGCTCCTATCTCAGTATCTGGGAGTATAATATCTGCCCTTTGTTCTTTAAAACAGTCTTCCCTATTCTGGGCCATCTGCATTCTGGTATAAATTTTAGAATCTGTCAAACTGCACACATATGCACCCACACATGTTAGGATTTTGATCTGGATTGCACTGAATCTACTATATCATCTGCAAAAACAGTAACAATAATACTTATAAAGTAGCCCAGAAAGGATTTGTTATATAGAACACAGAAAGAACTACGTTATCAGTAAGAAAAAGGAAAACCACTCAAAATAAAAATAGGGCAAAGGATATGTGCCTGAAACCTAGGACAGAAAACCCGAATAGCCAATAACCTCACCTAGAATGTACTCAGGAAAATGCAAATTAAAACGAAGAGGAGGAATCATTCTATACCTACCAGGTTGGCAAAAACTGAAAGTCTAACAGGACTAAATGATTTAATTATTGCTTTTTATATGGAGCATAAAGAACTCTCATATCGTGCTGGTGGGTTATATAAAGTGGAAAACTCCACTTTAAAGTATAATTTGGCAGTAACTACTAAAACTGAAGATGCATATTCAGTAAGATCCAACAATCTGGTCCTGGATAGTCTACCTTGCAACAGTTTCTCACATGAGGCCAAAGGGATAGATAAAGGAATAGTTACGTAAGCTTTTTTGGGTATAGCCCCATATTGTAAACTACCTAAATTATCGACATCAGAAGACTGGGTAAATAAATATTGTTATATTCATTTAACTAAATATTCAGTAGCCATTAAAATGAATAAATTAGAACTACTTATATCAACATGGATAAATCTCAAAAAAATGCTGAGCCAAAAGTAAAGAGATATGTTCATATTCCATGTGCTTTTTTGTAAAGTTTTTAAAAACATATATCACCTCAAGGACATTTGTAAAGTTTTAAAAAACACAGATCACCCCAAGGACATTTTGCTTCAGATATATAATATGCAGTAAGAGTTTAAAGACCTTGTAAGAAATGTTTAATACCAAACTCAAAATACCAATTTCCACTTAGAGAAGGATGGAATGGGTTCAAGCAGGCATACCACAGAAGGCTTTACTGGTGTCTAGAATATTTTAATTCTCAAAGAAAGAAATATGAAGTTAATAATACAAAAACATTAAGCTTTGCTGAAACTGGTTAGTGAGTATAGTGAGGTCTATGATATTATTTTCTATATTTATATGCTTAAAACATTCATAATTTAAAAAGCAGCGATAAAACATCAGGATGGTTTAACTGGGCTGTAAGTGGAACTTTTCCAACATTTTGGTGGCCATCTGTAGGGCTATATAAATCTTCCCGAAGTTTCTACTTCCATGCATGAGTAAACACACTGCATTACTCTAGTTGTCATAAGAGGTGAATTTGCCTTTTCTCCATGTGGGTTCACTTTAACTTAAATAGAAATCTTTCTTTTGGCCTCTACCTGAAATGAGAGCCCCTGACTGGATGCCCCAAGCCCATCTCCCTAATTACGAGTAGGGAAATTTGTCCGAAACTGACTACAGGGACACCTGGGTGGCTCAGCAGTTGAACGTCCCGCCTTCTGCTCAGGTCATCATCCTGGTCCCTGGATAAGTTCCGCAGCTGGCTCCCTGCTAGGAGCCTGCTTCATCCTCTGTGTATGTCTCTGCCTCTCTCTGTGTGTCTCTCATGAAGAAATAAATAAAATCTTTTTTAAAAAAGTAAGAAACTGACTACAGTTTGGGTTAGGCACAGTTCCCACCTTCCTTTTTGGGTCTTTTCAAGACTTGTTTATTGAAGCATACATTCTCCCTTCCTAACATACGACTAATGTGGAGACTTCTGTATTTCAGTTCTGAACTCAATGAGCACCCAAGTAATGTTTCTCGTGATTATGGATGATTTCTCTATAAACCTCAAATTGGGCTCTTTGACTCTTGTGCTGGACAGTGTCTATATTATCTTCTTTTGCAAGCTAACCACCACTACTCTATAAACATGTAAGCTATGACACAGAGACTCCTTTAACCTTTTGTTTTGTTTTCAATATTGGAGACTTGAGGAGGGGGAAGTAAAAATTTTCCTAAAGAGTACAACTTCCAACTCTTCAGAAAAAACAAAAAACAACAACAACAAAAAAAACACAGCAGCTCCAGATGTTAAATGAATTAAATGCCATCAAAGATATCGTGTACTTATACAATCTTCAAAGAGAATGTCATTCTGATAAGGAAATAGGATCATTAAAATTAAATAATTATACAGAAATGAACGAACATTATTTCCAATATCCTAATTTGGATTTGCAGCTAACAAACTCAACCATGCTAGTTCTCTTTTCTAAATAAAGAGATTTATGGAGGCAACATAATATTCTCATATAGAGCATGAGCTTTTTTATATATTTTTTTAAGATTTTATTTATTTACTCATGAGAGATACACAGAGAGAGAGGCAGAGACACAGGCAGAGGGAGAAGAAGGCTCCATGCAGGGAGCCTGACATGGGACTTGATCCCGGGGCCTCCAGGATCACACCCTGGGCTGCAGGCGGCGCTAAACTGCTGCACCACCAGGGCTGCCCGGAGCATGAGCTTTGAAGCCAGATAGAACCAGGTTCAAGTTCAACTCTGCAAATTATTAACTGGTAACCTCGTGGAAATTACTTCTCTAAAGTTCAGTTTCCTCCTTTGTCAAATGGGAACAATAAAAGTGTTATGGGATAATAAAATGTATGTTATGAGAATCTGTGGAGAACAAACTAAGATGATGAATGCAAGAAAAACGCCTGTCACATAATAAACAAGAATTAAGAATTATTAGTATTATTCTTAGCTGCCATAAATATTAGCTGTAATTGTCATTACTTGTCACACATAACTGACACATGTGAGACATTGTTGCCATTTTTAATAGATCATCAATCAACAGCCCCTGATTCCTAGAACTCAAATATGGAATCAACTTCCAAAAGGAAAGACCAAACAACACAATACAAAATATTAGAGAACATTTTCCTTCCCCAAGTTGGGTTAGCATATGCATCTTCAAAATATTTGAGCTGGGGCACCTGGGTGGCTCAGTGGTTTACCATCTGCCTTTGGCTTAGGTCGTGATCCCCGGGTCCTGGGATTGAGCCCTGCATCGGGCTTCCGGCAGGGATTCTGCTTCTCCCTCTGCTTATGTCTCTGCCTCTCTCATGAATAAATAAATAAAATCTTAAAAAAAAAATTGCTTGAGCTGGAGTACAATGGATGCCTTCCCTGCCTCCCTAAGACAGAGTTGGGCATTTCCTGTCCTGTACACCAATGGTTCATGCTTCTGTATTTCTGATATAGATTTAGCCAAATGATATTGTCATGTACTGTTTTCTTTACTGCTCTTTTGACTCAGCTGTGAGCTCCACAGGGGAGGAGACTGTTTTTCATGTCTGCGTCCCTACAACAAGCACAGTGCTTACCCAACTGGGTGCTCAATGAATATTTAATGATTGACTAAGAATGAGAAAGAAACAAAATAAGTACTTCCTGATTACCTGCTGTGTCCCAGACACAGAGCTAGGCACCTTACATACAACATTTAACTCAGTCCTCAAAATAACACTATGAGGCAGGCACTATTATTAACCATGTATTAAAGATGGAGAAAGGAAGACTCAGAGAAAGAAGTCATTCAATATAGTCAATATATTATGTAGTAATATCATACAGTAAATGAATGATGGCACTAGCTTTCAAGTTCACTTTGTCCCAATTTTATTTTTTAAAGATTTATTTATTTATTTTAGAGGGGGTGGATAGGGACGGAGGAAGAAGGAGAGAATCACCAGCAGACTCCCTACTGCGCATGAAGCTTGACACAGGGCTCGATCTCATGACCCTGATATCATGACCTGAGTCGAACTCAAGTCAGACGCTTAACCGACTGAGCCACCCAGGAACCTGCACTTTGTTCTAATTTTAAAACCCTTAATTCTCTCTACTAATCTTTATCACCCACTTTATAGAATGAATTCTAGTTGGGGAAAATCAGTACTTTTAGGATGATATATGGGACCCTAGAAGTGAAGCATCTGTTTCTGACCCATCCAACCTCCTTCTGATATCAGATATCAAGCCCCCTATGTCTTTGCTGCTTTCCCCGAGTCTCTCACCTACTGGCTCTATGTACTACCTACCCAGGCTTGCAGACCTGCTCTATTCCACTTGAAATGACTTCCCCGGATTTCAACCCTTCACAGCTTGAACCTAGAGTATGGAGGAAATCTCTGGATTCTGAGCTCTAGACACCCGCGGTTGCCATTGCCAACCATAACCCATCAGACATGTAATTCACAGACTAGCCTATACCCCAGGTTTTTACATAACACGCAAGAGTGATAACAAGACTAATTGTCTCAGGGTGTGATGCATTCAAGAGCAACAAATCCATAATCACTCCCATACCGCCACAGCTGATACACTTTCCAAAGGCAGTGTATCAGCCCTTTTTCTTTTCTTTGCATAAACCCCATCAAAATGAGCATAAAAGACAATAACAAATATGGTGAAGACCTCTTCATTAGCTTCATTGACATTAGTTATTCATTCCATCAGTCAGTCAGTTACTTAACAAATACTAAGTATACCACTGCTACCTGCCGAGCTCTGTGGGAGGCAATGGGATACTACAGTGAACAAGGCAGATGGTTTCCCCACCCCATGAAGCTTACATTCTTAATATATTGTTTGAGCGCTAACAGATAAAATGTACCTTAGAGATGACCTAAACACGCTTTCTCAGTTTTAGGGGGGGAAGTGAGACCCATAAGTCAAACAGCCAGTAACTGGCACTTTCTCTGCCATTCCCAATCAAAATCTCTTTCCAATACACCAGATGGCGCCCATCTGATGAGCAACATGTGAGCTGACATTTATTAGGCGCCATGAAAGCAGGGACATTTCAAATGGCTTGGCAAAGAACAGAGTTAGGGGATTTTTTTGTGTGTTTTGTTTTGCTTTTTGGTGGTTATTTATTTATTTAGTTAGTTAGTTCTCAATTCCATTGTAGCAGCTCCACCAGAAGCAGTAGAAACTAATTTGACAGTGCAGTGCAATTTCTTTGGAAAGACAGCAGGAGCCATATAAATTTTTTAGAATGGAACTGTCATTAGCATGACCATGTCCAGTAAAATGTTCAGCAGGCAGCCAGTGCTTCTGAGGAATTTCACTTGCCTTCCTTTGTCTCCTTGAAGGTTTTCAGTGCACGATATGTTACTCGTAGAATTGTGTGGGCTGTCTGGAGAAAGGGGAATGGTTTTAAAAATAAAGCTGAGTAGGAAAAAACAGAAAGACACTGGCAGTCACTCCTGAGACTAAAAAGAAGAACTGTGTGCCAATGTTCAAAAGTTAGGATCCCACCTGAGTTAGCCTGCTTCCCTCTCCATATTGCCTTTTATCTGCCTTTCCCCAGCAGCTCTGCTCACTCAGGAAGGGCTAGCCCAGCTCAGCAACATGGCTTCGAGTTTCTGCTCCTATTCTTAACAAACTTATTTTAAATCTGCTGTCAGGTGAGTGGCAATGCCTCCTCCTTGGACTAAGAAAAGACAGAGCAACTATATACTTGGATGTGAGTGGGGAGGTAGGGTGCTAGGGAGCTGATTCATAGCTCTGGGAGCTGTCAGATATAACAAACGTAGGGTTCACTGCCAGCCGCCAGAATGGGGTGATTTCATTAGGAGAAGGGTAGCGATGAATGTATAACAATGATTCCAAGGTCAATGGCACTGCAGCAGAACTGGTAAGGGCCCAACTATCCACTGGAAGGAGGGATATATTATACCATAGGTACCAGGCCTTGTTGTGGGTACAAATATGATACAAGAACACCCCTGACTCAAGCAGCTCACAGTCTAGTGCAGGTGTGTATATCAGAAGCATCCATAAAGCTTTTAAAGATCACCCAAGACAGTATGAATCATAATCACTGGGATCAGGACATGAGAATCCCTATTTCATAAGTTCTGTGATAATTCCAATGCACATTCTTGCCTAAGAACCATGGTCTATGAAGGAAGAGCAGCAACCCTTGGTGCCTACTCTTATTTTGACTCTTGCCAGTTCCAGGGCCTTGGGCATGTTATTTAACCTTTGGAGCCTCAGTTTCCCTACTTTACAAGGAGCACAAATAAGAACATTTTTAAGTGCTCCCTAAATGTCAAGAACTGTGCTAAGTGCTATGGTTTTCCTTTTACTTAGTTCATAAAATAACGTTGTCACGTAGGTGTGATTAGCTCCTATAAACTACCATATAAACTAATATAATGCATCTGTATTAGTTTTCTCTTGCTGTGTAACGAGGTACCACAAATTCAGCAGCTGAATACAATGCCTGTTGATTATCTCATGGCTCTGTGTTTGTAAGTCCCGGAGGCTCAAAGGGCTTCTCTGCTTAGGGTCTCACCAGGCCAAGCTCAAGATGCTGGTCAGCTCTGCTCTCATCCAGGGGCTCTGGGGAAGAATCCGCTTCCCAGTGCCTTCAGGTTGTTGGCAACATTCAGGTTTGTGCTTGCAGCTGTCAGTGGGGAGCACTCACCACCCCTAAACGCTGCTGAGATCCCTTCTATGGGGGCTCTCCATCTTCAAGCCACAAAAGCACCATGAGTCTCCCTTGTGCTTTGAATCTCTCCAACTTCTTCTATACCAGCTGTCAGGGAACTATCTCTGCTTTTCAGGGCTCTTGTGATTTGATGAAGCCCACCTGGGTAATCTCCCTTCTCTTTCTTTTTTTTTTTTTTTTTTAAGATCTTATTTATTTACTCAGGAGAGACACACAGAGAGAGGCAGAGACGTAGGCAGAAGAAGAAACAGGCCACTGTGGAGAGCCTGACACAGGACTGAATCCCAAGACCCCAGGATCATGCCCTGAGCCAAAGGCAGACGCTCAAACACTGAGCCACCCAAGTGCCTGGTAACCTCTCTTCTTGATGTAAACTTTGAGTGTAACATGATGTAATATCACCGAAATTATTCACAGATTTCAGGGAATAGGGCATAATATCTTTTGGAGGGTACTTTAGAAATTCTGCCTAACGTGGAGTTACAGCCAACAAAATGAGTAAGAAGAGTTTCAGAGTCTTTGTGGTGATATCAGGTGAGACTCCCACTCTGCCATTAATTACCTGTTTGCCTCTTAGCAAGTTACTTAACCTCTTGGGTCTCACTATCATAAGTCAAATGGAGGACATTATGATCTAGTTTCCTAGGTATGAGGATTTATAGAAGTCACACCTGTAAAACCAACCAGGATAATGCATGATATGTAGTCAGTGCTCAGATAGTAGGGTCTGAAAACAAAAGACAGCATTTTGTGGTAATGATTGCACCTACATATTGAGGATTGTGCTGGGGATTATTAAATATGAAAAAGAACCTAATGGTCCTCTAAGAGCTTTTGGCCCATAAAAGGTACCTGATGAACATTAGCTCCTTTTTTCCTGGAGTTTATGGGTTAAATGGTGGTGTGTCATCTCATTTAAATGTCAACACATTCAGATAAAGTAGATAAGTTATTATTACCTGTGTTTTACAGGTAGAAATGTTTCAAGTAATTAACGTAGTACTCCTCATTAAATGAGAGCAGAGCCAAAGCTCAACCTGCACTGTCTTAGTCCCTAGTTGGTAATTTTCACCCTAAACTTGTAAGAAACAATTGGCCTGTGCATGGCTGAGTCACGTCTCTTTCATCCACTACTATAAGCACAACTTAATGGCTTGCATTTTAATCCCCTTCGCACTAAACTCACAGAATAATGTAGACTCATCACAATGCCAGCATCCCACCTTGCCACAGCATGCACAGCCCAGAATTTATAACCCACTTCATTAGGAGTACACACAGAGCCTGTTAGCAACATCTGTCTAAGTGGAAGCCAGCAGGTCTCCTTATCTCCTGACCTGCATTCTTCTTAAGATGATTAACTCACACTTGGGTGCCATGCCCGGGTGTCTAGGTTAACATCCTGAGTTCAAAGGTTTTTGACTCTGGACTCTGAGAGATCACCCGGAATTTTACAGCACAGGAGAGAACAGAATTGGACTGGGGATACAAAGGCTTTCACTAAGCTCATTAATTCTCAGTTGGCCTGGGGCATCCATTTGTTTGTCATTCATTCATTCATTCATTCATTCATTCACCTGTTTGCACAGCAATTTCCATATGCATGTGGGAATCTATTCTTTCAATGTCCCTTTCAATTTCCTCTGAGAATGCACTGCAAAGCATACTCAGTGAAGTTCTTGCTCTCAAGGAGCTCACAGTAGTAGAAGGGACATGTCAATAGATCCTTAGGCAGGGCACCGGAAGTGCCACAGGAGAGCCATAGGAGCATGGAAGGAAGAGACAGCTGGGAGCCATTTAACCAGCGCCCTGAAGGATGAGCACACACAGTGTGCCCAGAGAGGAATGGCTGAGAAGTAGGCAAAGGACGAGAGGAATAAAACTACAAGGTGTGGCTAAAAATGGCAAATTCAATACAGATCTGCCTTGACTTACGAAGGAGTTCCGTCCTGATGCCCCATGGTAAGACTAAAATACTGTCAGGCAAAAATGCACTGAGTACATCTAACCCATTGCACATCACAGCTTTGCCTCACCTATTTTAAACATGCTCATCAATAATAAAAAGTTGACTATTTCATGTAATTTACAGAATAATACACCACAAGTGAAAAACAGACCAGTTGCTTGGGCCCAGCAGGCTTAGGGTGGTTTGGTGGTTTACCCTGGTGATCATACGACTTATCTCCAGTGTGGGATAAGTTGAAAATTCAAAATTCAAACTACAGTTTCTACTAGATGCGTAGTGCTTTTGCACCACTGTGCAAAGTGTCATAAGTCGAACCACTGTAAGTCAAGGCCATCTGCATAGCAAGAACAACCTGGGATGTGGGCCACGAGTGGCCCGGGAAGAACAAATAACCACACTCTTTTCATGTCATGCTAGACTTTCTCTTTGCTTCTCGTGGGCACTAGAAGTCAAGGACCAATTTTCATTTAGAATGGGAAATCTGACGTTTGAGTAGAAGAGATCTCTGTGATCCCAGGATAGAGGGAGTCAAACTGAAGGGGCAGACAGCTGGCAGGAGACCAATGTCATTTGCCCTGCCAGGCCTGCAGGTGCTCCACTCCAAGGGAACGCACAGGAGCCCGATTCCCAGGGCGGTCTCATGGGACTCTCTACCATGGTGAATGTTCTGTGCTAGCAGGGCAGCCACTAGCCACAGGTAGTCTAGGAGCACTTGAAATGTGGCTGGTACAAATGAGGAAATGGATTTTCAATGTAAATAGATTTAAATTTAAGGTTGCTCCAATAGTTATTGGAGAACACAGAGTTGAAATTTGCTCAGATGATTCCATCTCCATTTCTCCTCTCAAGTGCTCTAGCCTCCTAATCCTTTGTAAAGAGAGAGATTGTCCCAGGGGGGATCAGGGTCATATCTGGACATTCTACGAACTGGTTACTCACTGGACTTGAGTTCTCTGAGGGCAGGGACTGTGTCTTTTCTGTGTGGGTATACCCAACATGTCTAGCACAGGATCTGATCCAAGGAATGTTTGTGGAGCCGAAGCAGATACTGTACAGATGAAAGGCCACCTTTCCACACAGAGAAACAATTCATCTTCTCCTGGGGGAAAATTTACCATTAAACACAAATCACTTCTGAGACTTTTTGAATAGCCCAGAGGTATTTCTTTACTACTTCTCAGTATCATGGCTTTATGCAAAGTAGGCAGATTTTCTTCCTCTCTAGGAATGCCACTCCAATTTTCTACCACTAATTGGCTAAGCAAAGGCATTAATTATAAATTTTCTGATACCAAATAAATAATACATTTTATATAAGAAATACTTTAAGGAAAAAATAATAGCTCAAGTAACTAGTATCTAATAGTACTTTATAGTTTATGAAATATTTGCTCAAGCACAATATACTTGATCTCAACAAGAGCCTTGTAAGTTTCAAGTAATTATTCCCATTTTACAGAGAGGGAAGTAAAGGCTCAGAGATTATCCAAACTGTTTGAAGACACATAGGTTCTAAGAGATGGAATGAGATTTCAAAACAAGATTTACTCTACATTGTCACCCTACCATGTGTAAGGGAAACACTTTGGGTCAATGCAAAGATGAATTATTTATAGATCTTGAAGAACAAATTAGATTTTGACATGAAAAAATTATAAAGAGGAAGACATTTAAGGAAAAGTACAAGTTCTACCTGTGTGTTTTCCCTGCCTGGAGGACTATACCTCTGTTTCTTCTTCTTCTTTGTTTTTTTTCTATTTATCTATCCAAAAGATTATTTCACTCAGAAAGAACCCAAGTCAATTAATGAGGTTCTTCAGATAAAATGCAAACATTCCACTTCACTAATAAATTCTCTGCCTTCTGATTCCCAAAGACTTTTATTGTCTGTCAGGTCATTTGTCACTTAACTAATTAATTTATTCATCCACCCAACCAACAAACTTTAAAGGAGCTCCTGTTGTGAGCCAGTCCCTCCACCAGGAATTCACAGATGAGAAAGTAAACAGCCTTTATCCTTGAGAAGCTTACTCGTCTCTTGACCCTGATTATTTTGAATTGAACTGTTACTCATTTTTAGATTTCATTTGTCTGTGGCACACTGTACCGACCCCAACTGCACCGAGCACAGAAGTAACATCTTTATACACATTGATGACAAGCATTTATTAATTGGTGCTAGAAGAGAAATGAGAAACAATACATTACTATTTGTTAAGCATTACTTAAATCTCTATTTAAGACCTGGGACAGGAAAAATGAAGAGGACAAAACAAGTATAAAGAAAAGGCAGAATGAGGGGTTGAGAATCTGATTAGGGGGACAAGACATTAAAAAATTGAAATTTAATAAAACAAATAATAACCCACTTGAAAATGTATTGGAAACTCATACAATACAAACATTCAATCAGTTTTATGGCACACATCTATTTATCACCTACAATGTGCCATACACAGTGTTAGGTATTAAGAAAAAACAGGTGAAGTCTTAAGCAGTTTCCATACATCATCTGACTGGACACACCAATCCTAAAATGCCAGCATTATTAATCCTACATTTTACATGAAGAAAATCAAAACTCAGAAAATGTGAAGTTGACAAAAGTCACAAAATAAATTGAAGACACCCAAACTCACACTTGGGTCTTCTGACTGTATACCTTCTGTTGCTTCTACCAGACAACACAGCATCCATTTTTAGGATTTAACTAATGAAAAACAAGAATGATGAACATGGGCTAGAATGAGGTTAGGAGGATGGGCTTGGAAAATGAAGGATGGATATGATACTACAAAGGAAATTAAAATTTTAGTCATTAAATTGAGCTTACTATTGCAGATTCAACTTATGTGATTAAACTACAAGGACCACTCTTACTATTAATGATTGGTTAATTATATAACCTTCTCTCTGGGATTTTTCTCTTGTTCTGGGAAGGGCCCAATTTAAGATAAATGCAGACCTCTCCCCTTGCATCCTTGGCAGGATTTTCACAGCTATGCACATCTGGGTATATGAAATTATGGACAACAGTCACATTTGCGTGTATCCCACTACATACGCATATACAAGCAGGGTGGATATGCTAAGAGAGAAAACTGGGGGTGGGATGAAGAAATGTGGTAAAGAAACCTTATTTATCATGCTATCCATTGCACTTAGCAAGATACCTGGCACAGATCAGGTGCTCAGTAAGTATGTACTGTATTCGTGAACTTAGCTGCTTTTTATATATATATACATTTATTTTTTTATTGGTGTGCAATTTGCCAACATATAGAATAACACCCAGTGCTCATCCCATCAAGTGCCCACCTCAGTGCCCGTCACCCAGTCACCCCCACCCCCCGCCCACCTCCCCTTCCACCACCCCTAGCTCGTTTCCCAGAGTTAGGAGTCTTTCATGTTCTGTCTCCCTTTCTGATATTTCCCACTCATTTTTTCTCCTTTCCCCTTTATTCCCTTTGACTATTTTTTATATTCCCCAAATGAATAACTTAGCTGCTTTTATTTTTCTTGTCAACTATCAATCAACACAGTCTCGGCTACGTAAAAGGCAAAAAGGGATAGACATATACTCAGTGTAATTGGGGGAGAGAGGAAGAATGGGAATAAAAAACTGAGAAATACACTGTTATATAATGTTATATATAACTCTTTGTCAGCATGGACCCTTCCTTCTCTAGTCTCTCTCTTATCTAAACCAATGACCTGGGCAGCCCCGGTGGCGCAGCGGTTTAGCGCCGCCTGCAGCCCAGGGCATGATCCTGGAGTCGCGGGATCGAGTCCCACGTCGGGCTCTCTGTATGGAGCCTGTTTCTCCCTCTGCCTGTGCCTCTGCCTCTCTCTCTCTCTGCATCTCTATGAATAAATAAAGTCTTAAAAAAATAAACCAATGACCTCCATATGCAACACCTATGCTCCAGTATCTTGACTCTCACTCAAGTCTATTAAGCAGAACAGAAAACTGATCTTGAGCCTCATTAGCAGTTAGGGTCTGGAATTGATCATGTTACCATATACAGACTATATGCTGGGCTTAGTTGGGGTCTAGAGAGTAACTGAGTTACCAGTCTTCTGTGGACTTGGACAGTGCACAAGAACTACACAGCCAAGTTGGTTAGCAGTTGTACACTGTTCTTCATTTGGAATGGGAATATGACCCACTTATACAGAGAATTCTTCTGAGTCTAGCCCTTGCCAGATCCTATCCTGGAAATGAAAACCTTACTCCCCTTACTGTGAGCTCTTGGCTGGGTTTTGCCATGGAAAGGATGCCATGGGACTTATTCCTCTAACCTGTGGAGTATCAACACCCATCGCTTGTGCCTTCTGCTACATGGCCCCTTCTATCATATTAATAATCCCTTATATTCTGATACCTGTTGAAGGAAAGCCCAGGTTTCCAAGAGCTGTATGCATATTGCTTGTTAATGCCTTCAGCCATAGTCAAAGAATTTCCCCTAATGCTTTTATTTCTCAATCTTAAAGTCCTAGAACATCTCATAGAAGAGCTTGAATTATGACAACCATGTATGGTTTGTATGGTCTTGGGTTTGAGGGAGCTAGTTTATCTTTCCTAGGTAGTAATTATGAAGAGATAACACAAGTAAATGGTTATAGATTTATGGATGAAATTGTTAAAGGCAGGAGTTTGGCATATTTTATAAACCCAACTCCAAGGTCCTAGAGAAAGCAACCTCTGACTTACCCAGAACTTCTTCTAAAAGTTAAAAGCATGTTTATACAGTTTTTTCTTTTCCTTTGGGGATTCAGAGCATCTTGGTGACAAAAGCATGTTCAGATGCTTGTCTCCTGCCTTTAATCTTCCTAACTCTGGGCCAAAAGATCATAAAGGATTTTCCTTGGGCACAGGGATAAAGAGACAAAGAGACTCTCCTGGAGTGGGAAAGTGCCAAGGCCCTTTTGGAGGGGTTGGGGGGAGGTATCTCAAGGGGCTACAGGAGATGCCTGTGTTTCTAAGGGAGATGTTCATAACAGGCACTATCTCAGAATCTACCACCCTTCTAATTGTCTTATTCTCACTTTTTAAGGGGAAAAAAAAACATGAGGAAGACAAAACTAAATACATACACAAGGAAAAGAGCAACACACATAATTCCTTGGGTCTACGTGTAACTTCCTGCTGGTTGCTTTATCATTTTTAGATATTCCTCTACATAATCAGTTTTTTTCCCCAACACATTTAACACTTTTTGAAATCACTTAGTATTAAAAATCCTAATATTTACCAAATACTAAATATTGTAATCTACTGACCACTCTTAAAGCAACTTTTTAAAACCACTTTTCATTTATAAAAGCAACAAAATACCCTCTAAGTATTTCAAAACACATTTAAACACAACTATGTTTTTAGACAGTCTCATTTGCTATTCCCCAGAGCCACAGTTCTAAGCATAATAAACCAACTGGAAAAGTTCCAAGAAGGGCAATTTCAGATCAGTATCCTTTGATCATTGTTATTCTGGAAGCACGATTCGTGTACTTAGTAGACACTCAATAAATACTTGTTGAATTGACTTGAAATGGGTGGTTGCCAGCTGCTAGAGTCCTAACGTGGATGCTATGAGGCTCCCCTTGATGGAGTTACTCTAGTTTATGTGTGAGCTATCAAGCCTGCTAATGGCACTAATTATCCACCAGCTAAATGGAAAAGATATGATTGATCAGCCATGATCGATCAATACTTACACGTTTATTATTATTTTTATTTTAATCATTCTTAAGGGCTGCCTAACTTGGTATAGTTATGAGTAGTCCCTGAAATCACTGTGAATGAACAGAATAGCTGAGATGTACTTGGAGAAACTCCATAGAGGATTAGCACTTAATAGGGCATCTCTCCCACAAACTCTCACATGCACAGCAGCTTTGTCCAACACTTTTTGTCCCCAACTCTGTGGCTTTTTTCTTATGACTAAGCTAACCAAATTCTATTTTTTTAAAAGATTTTACTTATTTATTCATGGGAGACAGAGAGAGAGAGAGAGAGAGAGAGAGAGAGAGAGAGAGAGAGAGGCAGAGACACAGGCAGAGGGAGAAGCAGGCTCCACGCAAGGAGCCTGATGTGGGACTCGATCCTGGGTCTCCAGGATCACGCTCTGGGCCGAAGGCGGCGCTAAACCGCTGAGCCACCGGGGCTGCCCCACATTCTAAACATCTAAACATTCTAAACAAGCTCCCAATAAATAGAATCTCAATCTCTCTTCTTCTGTCTGTTTCTGTGTGTGTCTGTGTGTGTATGTTTTGGGGGGAGGGAGAAGAATGTGGGGAAAATGGAGAGGAGATAATCAACCATGTTAAAACCCAAAGCCCTGGCTCCTGATCTCCCTTGTCCCTGCTCTGTTGCTCAGAGTCTCTTCTCTTCTTGCAACTATCCAGTCTCTGACCCCCAGGACTTCCATTTTGAATGTCTGGTTTGCTTGCTGGACCAGGTTGGGTTTTGATACACTGCAAATCTACTCCTTGCTCAGTTCCTGTCCTCACTTGGGCCCCTGGAGAGATCCAATGGGGACAGATGGATCTTGGCTCTGCCAACCAACCATACATTGTGCCAGTGATGGCTTCCCCCAAACCTTAGAGCAACCCTGACAACTGCACAGGAGCATGACTTACCATAGAGGTACAAGAAAAAAGACATCAGCTTTGGGGGTGTGCCTTTCTTAAAACATTGAGATCCAACCCATCCACATTTCCTGCTATTTTCCACAGTCACCTTTCACTTGGCTTAATTTTTTTAACCAATCTTAAATATAACCCATCTCCAAATTCCTCTTTTCCTTTATCTGGGCTCTCTCCTTAACCTAGAATGTTCTGCCTGTTGCTTCTTTTAACTGGGAAAAAATTTTCCAGCTGCCCAAAATCTGTTTGTTCCCTTTTGTGAATTCTCTCTTGGCCTGTGTTCTCTGGCAGAGTTTGTTCTCCTATCTCTTAGTCCAGCTGCATTTTCTGTCCCATGCCCTCTAAAAACCTTACAACATTTTAATTATCCATTTTCTTTCTCTTTTTTTTTTAAGATTTTATTTATTCATGAGAGACACAGAGAGAGAGGCAGAGAAACAGGCAGAGGGAGAAGCAGGCTCCATGCAGGGAGCCTGATGTGGGACTTGATTCCGGGTCTCCAGGATCACACCCTGGGCCGAAGGCAGGTGCTAAACAGCTGAGCAACCCAGGGATCTCTAATTATCCATTTTCATGTCTGATTCCCTTACTAGATGGTGAGCTTGCCAAAGACAAGGCACCATATTTTTTGTCTTTGTATTTCAAACACCTACCACAGTGCTGGGCACATTCAATGGGCACAGAAAATATTAGACATGTTTGATGAAAAAAAAAAAAAGAGGAATGGATCAATGAAGGAAAGATGAATAGATAGGCAAATAGATGATGGAGCAATGAGTCTTTGTCTATGCTTTAGAGCTGCGTATCACCACCTAAACTTCTATGGGAAGTCCTACATCACCAAAAATGTGATAGAGAGCCGTCCAGAGCAAGGACGATGATCTCCAGCTGAAAACTCTGTCTGGAGAAGTATTTGTTGCATTGTTACTTTTGACCAGTGAAAATACCATTAATTTCCCTGCAAATGAGGGACACCTCTGTGTGCTTTCCATCTCTGGCCTCAAATAAGCACCATCAAAAGTTACTACACTGTGAGTCTCCATTTATTTCTCTGTAAAATGAGAATAATGATATATAACCCACGAAATTTTGTCTGGAGGAAAAAAATACTCTAATTCATGGTGAAGTATAAATCAAGGGGCTGATGACCTCATAGTCAATAAATCTACCTGGTTCTCCTTTCTCTTGTATTGCCACAAGTTTTGGACCTGACCTATTCTTGGTAGTAGACTATGATGGCAGAGACTGCAGGGCGCTCCCAAATCCCTTGACACACAGCCTAATCACACTTCCCAGCTGCTCTCCCTGGTAGGTACATTCTACGCAAGTGGAAATGATGAGTGCCATCTTTAAACCTGGCCCATAAAGACCCCTGTGGAAACTAGCCCCAGGAAGGTCCCATGGACCTACTTGTAGAAAATGGTAGAGCCTCCTTCAGTCTGCATTCCTGAAAAGAGACTCTCACAAGTGGTTCATCTGGCTGGTACTGTTGTACGAGCAAGAAGTTAACTCCAATTTTTCTTGAATGATCACACATTTTGGATGAGAGTGGCTGACATTCCCCTAATACAACTGCATCCTCCTTTAGGGCAGGATCCACAGCACTAAATACACCACAGAACAAGAACAGTGCTCAGCAAATAGTATATATTCATTAAATACTTTGAAAGGAAAAGAAAAAGAAAAGAACAAATGCATGACCATATCAGCTAATGAGCACCAGTGCTGAAGACGTGTCCTTGAATTTGAATTTGTGGACTTTCTCAAAATTGACTATAAAAATAGTGTTCAAAGTATTATAGTTCCTGGCTCTCCTGCCGTGTAATTCTTAGCTCATATTGATTTTGAAGCTCAAATCTTTGCAATTCCCCGATAATGCTATTCCTCAGAATAATGAAGCAGGGAGGTCCCCTACGCCCACAGTTGTGCTGGTTGTGTAGAAGCTGTGATTTTCTTTAACCACAGGTATCTGCGCTTGCTCAGGCCCTCATTATAGTGTATGGATGTTATTTAATCTCCAATGAGTCTTTCCCTAATACTTTTCTTCCTTCTTAGGAAACCCAGTTGAGTTTCTTGCAGATGCTGTTTTGGCTTCACTATCATACTTCCCAGGATAATTCTTAGAGTTAACCCACCTGATTTCTGCTGGCTGCCCCTCAAACGAGAGGTATGTTAAGTTCGTGATCCCTAGATATGGGCACTGCCAAGTCAGACCTTCTACAAAGGTTTCAAGCAGGGCTTCAGGCTTGAATCAATTATTCAATTGTCAAGAGTGAACTGAAGACCTTCCAAGAGCTTTTTACTAGTGAGGAACTTATGGTCTAGCTGGGAAAATAAGACAAATAATCAAAGGAACATAGTAACTGAATTTTGATATGGACCTTGGATATATAGAGAAAAATGTCCATCTTTTGTATTATCCCAATTTATTTACTCCTTTATGTATTTGTTTGTTGAGTGCCAGGTCCCAGGCCTTATGCTAGGAGATGGGAATAAATCCATGCATAAAACAATGTTCCCTACTCTCACGAAGCTCTTAACCAAATAGCTCTACTTATAATTTGATTCGAATATACCAGGCCTTTTCCTGACTTGGTACACATGATCCTTCTACCCACCAACTCGATATTTTGCATCTGACAATGTCTAGCTCCATTCAAAATTCTGCCCAGGCATTGCCTCTTCTATTTGCACTGCTCTGATAATCTATATTTTAGATTGAAACATGTCTCACTCTGTATACCTTGTAATCATTTTCTTTTTTACATTTGTCATGTTATAATTAGGGACATACAGACATTTGCCTTTATTTTATCTTTAGGTCTCAAGTGTCCAGAATCAGCACTGGCACATAATAGTATAGGGAACTTTTTTGTTGTCCTGAACTCAACCAGGAAGTAGTCAAAGCCCTATTAAATAAAAGTGCTTGCCCAAGACCACAGAACCGGTTGGTAGCAGAGCTGAACTAGATCCACTTCGATGAATCAAATTCATTGCCATGGACCATGTGGTTTGCAAGAATTTTGCATAGAGACAAATGTCAGTTCCTCACCTCAACTAGAAGAATATAGTACCCCAACCTGTCTACATTTGGTAGGGTATTTATATCAAATTTTCAGTATCTTTTGTAGTCAGCCTACAACTATTAAGGAAAAGAATTATGTAAAGCAAAGGAAGTACCCATATAAGGAGGCCATGACCTGGGGGTAACCAGTAAATACATTTAAAACTATAATATTTATCTTCTTCCTTTTATCATATTTTAAAATGCTTTACAGGAAAACTCAGAGTTCTTTTTGAGACTTTTCCTATTGCACAGCACAAAAAGCTAAGTTCCGTTTATTTAAAACAGACTCATTCCAGCAAATATTTCAAGATTTTTCATTTCTTTATATTCTAGTAAGAATATATAGCTTTTTCTAACTTGTACTTGCTCATTATTATAGGATATCGGGCCGAGAGCTAAAATTCATTCATCAGCTAACAGCTCTTCACTATGTCATTATTGTAGTAAATACATTTATTTAATTTTTTATTCCAATAAATTACTAAGTGCTTTATATGCATAATTGTATGTAATCCCTTTAAGGAGAATATCTCTATTCCTCATTTTACAGATGAGAAATCTGAGACCCATAGAGGTGAGGTCACTTGTCTAAAGTCATCCAGACAGCATTTTTCAGGCCCAGGATTTAAACATGCATCTTTCTGGTTTCAAAGTTCATATTGTTTTTATCATATCAGAATTCAGAAGTTGTGCATGTGGTGACATTGCATATGTGTGGAGAGCAGTGGGAAGGGATAGCATTAGTTGGTTACAAAACCAAGACATGAGGGATCCCTGGGTAGCGCAGCGGTTTGGCGCCTGCCTTTGGCCCAGGGCGCGATCCTGGAGATCCGGGATCGAATCCCACGTCAGGCTCCCGGTGCATGGAGCCTGCTTCTCCCTCTGCCTGTGTCTCTGCCTCTCTCTCTCTCACTGTGTGCCTATCATGAATAAATAAAAAAAAAAAATTAAAAAAAAAAAAAAAAGTTTATAAATTTAAAAAAAAAAAAAAAAAAAAAAAAAACAAAACCAAGACATGATATCATTGGATTTACGGAAGAATCATACATTATTTTAAATGAAGATCCCGAAATGTGTAGTTGGCACTAAGTGACTCTGGGCCACCAAAGAAAGCCACAAAATCTTACCAACATGAGTGACCATCCCTGGAACATACCAGCTTAAATAGTCAACTGTCTTTGTAAATTTGAAACGTCTTCGAAGTGAAAAGTCTGGCTGTAAGAAGAAAGAGAATGGCTTTGGGACTGCCAGCTTACATGGCCATTCCTGAGAAGCCAGTGTACTATAGTGCCTTGATCTCACTGTTAATCAAAAGTGTCCTTAGACGATACTGAAATAGTGAGATTTATGGAATATGTTGTGAAGATGCACAAAGCTTCATCTTATATTCCAGATGGCTCCTTTAGGCCTATCTTTTAGAACTATGTAGCCTGCTAGAGCTGGATAATTTTATAAATGAAGAATCTAAAGGTTTAGCATTTTATATAGCCAATGACCAACCTCAAGAATGCTGAAACAGCCAGTAAGAAGTGTAAGCACACTCTCGAGGAGACAAAAAGAGATATCATTAAACAAGTGCTTATAATCACTGTCCCCTTGATTTTCTCATTTCAGGACTTTGAACAGCTCCGTTTCAAAAGAAAGCAAAGCAAAAAAAAATTTTTTTTTTCTAAATCTTCCCTTTTAACTGGCTTATTGAAATAAAAAGGAAGTGTTTTTCTTCTGCACCCTGAAACCCTTTTCTTCCAAACAAAACCTGCAGAGAGAAGTTTTCTTTCTTTCTTTGGAGCCAATGATTTCAGAAACAGAAAATGTTAGAATTCTACATGATCAGAGGATTTGGGAGGGGCAGGGTGACATATAGGCTATAAAAGGGAATGACCTTGGTCCTGGGAGCCCTGCAGCCTACAGGCACCAAGGCATCCCTTCATCCCAAGAAGGGATGAACAGTCGGGGGACAAGATGAAAGTGAGGCACACCTCAAGCAGTCTTGCTTTTCCCCTTCAGGTCCAATCACAGCCATTGTTCCCCAGTATCAGAGAGGTAAAGACTTCAAAGAAGGGTTCTCTATAACTTAAAAGAGTAGATTTAATAATAGGGGGAAATTCCATTTATACCTAATGTAGAGATGCATTCATTTGTCCTTCCCTTATACTTAAAAAAAACTTTCATTCACCACTGACTAATTATCAGTGCAAACCTAGCCCACATCCCACTTTTCCCTATCTGATTCTGTGGCAGGCTGCATGAATTTCAGCTGAGTAAAACCAGTCCCCACACTCTACTTATTGGGTTAAGAGCTCATGTAGGTTATCATGAGGACCTTAGACGAAGTCTACTTGATTCCACTGATAATAAGAATACACCTTATGATTATTTTATTTTATTTTTATGATTTATTTATTTATTTAGATTAAGAGAGAGAGAAGGCAGGGGGAGGGGCAAAGGGAAAGAGGATCTGAAGCCAACTCTGCACTAGTTGTGGAGCCAGATGTGGGGCTCAGTCTCAGGATCCTTGAGATTATGACCTAGGCCAAAACCAAGAGTAGGACACTCATCTAACTGCACCACCCAGGCACCCTCTCATGACCGTTTTAAAGATATCTTTAAAATGGTGAAAAATTGCATTTAGCAACTTTTATTTCCATGAAAACAAAAAGGCAAAACAAAGCTAAAAATCAGGACAACAACCTTCTTTCAGATGGACCCAATGGAAGACTTATTGCTCTATTTTTTCCAAATGCTCATTCATTTATGTGCCTAACAAAGAATTCACTAGTACCTACTAGGCACTAAATACGAGGTCTCACATATCTAGTTAAAGATACAGAGAAATACAAACACTAAGTGGAATAGACTGTGATGAGTAATACAGATGCTTTGGTTACTAAGCTGAAGGGTACCATACCCAGGAGAACGGGGGCTTGTATTCGAGGCAATGGATCAGGGTTGAGAGAGGGCAGGCTCTGTTTAAGGCCTCATCAACAAATGGCTGGCTATGATTGGGATGCAGCTCTGAAATAGGGGAGCAGGTGGTAGGCACATCACTAAGGAGCTTGAAGCCACGCTAACGTGAGAGACTGGAAAGCAGGAGAGTGGCTGGACCAGTTTTGTGTTTTAGGGCAGATGAAACCAGACAGCCAAGGGCCAGGCAGATGGGTAGATGGATCAAGTCTGAAGGGAGGAGACTGGCAGTCCATACAGTGGTGAGACCCTCATCTCTTTCCAACAGCAGGAAGGTGGCATCGGCTGTTTCCTCCCTCCCCACTGCTGCTTTCCTTATAAAGAGGTGTGAGTTTTTAGATCCTTGAGACTAGGAAGAGCTGTGAGGATTGGAGCTCAGTCCATTTGGGGTTCTTCTGCTTCTGGATGTGCAAGAGGGGAGCGAGCACACTCTTGTTAGGCCAACTAAAGCAAGCGCTGTCCTTGCATGTGCTAGGAAAGGAAACACGGAGAGGATGGGAGGGGGGCACTGTCCTCACCCCTGTGACTGGCTGGGTGACTTTTAGCTCTACAGACCTCTTGGATTCAAAATAGATCTCCAGGTCAAGGAGGGCAGGTAGGAGGCAGCCTGAGTCTAGCCTTCAAGCTAAAGCACACGCTCCAGCCCAACTTGGCCAGCAACGGGAGGGCATTTTATCTTTGTCTGATTCCTATATATGGTTTGCTGGTGGCTCAAAACACAGAGGGAGGAGGCATGATAATGATAAGCCAACTCTCACAGAGATTCCCCAATATGAGCTCAAATCAAACAAATGGCCCTGGGGATGAGAAAGAGGGGAGAGATACCAGACATACTGAAGTTTGGATTTAAGATGTGGTATCATCAGTAAGTAATGGCAAGCAATCTTTCAAAACCACCAAGAAAGAAAACAAGTGAGACACTTTTAAACTGAAAAAGAAGGAACCCTGTAAGTCAGCACTCTAATTTCTGTATTTCTTGATAATGTTAATGCATTTATTTTTCATATAAATCTTTCATACGCTGAAAACATATTAAGACCATCTTCCATTCTGCATCTACTTCAGTTTCTCTGATGAAAAATAACTATTGGGGGGGCACCATGTTTGGACACCCTTAATCAGTACATTACCTGATGGAACATTTATTAAGGATAAAACATTTCTTTTATCCCAATAGCTGCCTCAGCAGTTGTTAAGCTGAGAAGGGGGAGGGGAAAGAAAGCCTTTATCATTTCCTGATCTCTCTAGCAAATTGCCAATTTATGCACAGAGTATTACAAATACTACTGAATTATTTGAGCCTGGAATTAATTTAGAGAATCTTCTCCTTCTTTGAGTGCCCAGGGATTTGGCTTATCTTTATTTGCTGAAGGAACCATGTCACTGAAAGCAGTACCGGGATTATTTCAAGTGAATGAATAATGAAATCGCCCAGCTTTCTAATGGTTTCCAAATTCCATGACTAGCTCAGGATGCTCTCATGGGCAAGTTCATCAGCTGGGTCCTTTCACTATGGTTGAAGCACACCCAGGCTTAGAACAGGAGCTTTGGCGTAGAGTAATTAAAGTCAGTGAGGAAAACCCAATGTCACCGGGGGTTACTGAGGGTGATTTGGAAAATGGAGAAAAGATATTTCATCCTTCAGACAGTATCATTAGGGGTAACACACACAAAATAATCAATTACCAAAAGCGGCTATTTTTTTAATAATCCCTCACTAGCGTGAAATCCTTTAATCATGTCAGAAATCATTGCTCTTGCTAGGGGTAAGAATACGCCAAACAAGAAAGAAGACTTCCTGGCTTTAAAAAAAGGACAAATTGAAGATGATAAACAGAGAATCCAAATAGATTACCATTTCTCACACAGTTTTCTATGTCATGTAGCTAACCTTCTAAAACCCTACTCACCCATGCTGCTCAGTTGTCAAACCAATACCCACACTGGTTATTTATTTGCTTTTCTTTTCTTGCTAAGCCATGAATATTTATTGTGGAAAACTCAATGTAAATACAGAAATGAAAACAAAATGTATACTTAATCTACAAAACCAGAGCTATATACGTTAAACATCTGGGGTACTTCACAGCAATCATTAATTTTTCTACTCTTACCAAATACACATACAGATAAAACTGAAAACAGAAACTTAAATTCTGCTTTTTCACTTAGATCCTAAGCATATTGTCAAGTCCTCAACTACTTAAAAGAAAACTTATGGCACACGATACTGTATCTTATTTCCATAACATAGAATGAAAGAGACTACTTTTTTAAAACTATTGAGTCCCAACATTCAAAACACCACCTGGCACACAAAGTAGGTGCTCAGGAAACAAGTAATGAATGGATAAATGAGATAACATGAATGAATGAAGAAATGAATCAATGAATGAATGAGTTCATAAATGACTGGTTTTTCCCTAAAAATAGGTGAATGTTAAGCTGGACAATTATCCTGCTTTTCCAAGAAACCAGTATGTCAGAAGCAGACTCCATCATAGTATTTTGTTGAGTTAATAAAGTCTGAGTCAAACTTGCTTATGAAACTGTCTTAACTCATCTTCTTATATACTTATATACATTTCTGTGAAACCCAAACAACACAGCTCTTCTCGCATGACAAGTAACATCTAGCTCTTCTGTTAAAAACAACAACAACAACAACAAAAAGTACCAAGTCTTTTAAGAGAACTCTGGTCTCCTTTTCAGTTTACCAACTATATCAGAATGTTACCCCACCACACTCACAACCCCCCCCTCAAAATATTTCCAATAATTCTGATGAACTGGCATTTCAAGGCATTAAAATAAACAGTTGTAAATATCTACTGATTAAGCATTAAACCTAAGATATCATAAAACTGCTGTGTTCAAGGGGCTGCCATTTACTGGCTATTCAGCTCTTTAGGTGCAGTTTTGATACATTTGCCTTAATGTGCCATTTAGGAAATGTGTATCTTAAGTAGGCAGTGAAACGAAACCAACATCATTAATTCTACAAAAATCAGGGATCTGCCACATGCATTATCCTGCCTTGTGCAATGTTATCAGCATGTTACGTCCCATGCTGGATATTATATCCACTCGATATTATCCCTTATTACTTTAAAAACAATTTTACATTTCACATCCAAATTAATGACTAATCTCAAGAGACTTATGTTTAATTACTTTTTATTCCTGAATCCTCCCTTTCTCCCTGCACATTCTTTCCTTAAATGATAGTCAAAAACTTACCATATAATCAGAGAGCACAAGAGTTGTTAAATTATGGATACTGATTACAACAGAGACAGGATCTCAAACCAATCTCTCTAAATTCAAGAGCAAAGAGTCTCTAAGACCTTACAAAAAGAGTCATATTTGATCAGTTTAAAAATCTGGCAGGGGCCAAAGTTCCTAGGTCCTGTCCTAGGTTCTGTCCTTAACATGCCATGTCCTTAGCTGCTCAATCTTTCTGGTCTTCATTTTCCATTTTTATCCATCAGAGCCTCCCTGTGCCACAGCCAGCACCACACTCATACATAGACCCTGATTCTGTCCAGTCTTAGCTGGAGCTACTTACTTGTACCCAATAGCACTCAACTTTCTAGATGTCATTGGTCTTTTCTGATTCTGAAAAGCACCTTGGAAGCACCCAGGTTCAGCTCCTTGACTAGAAGCCTAGTTTTTTTTTTTTTTTAATTTTATTTATTTATTCATGAGAGACATAGAAGGAGGGCAAAGAGAGAAACAGGCTCCATGCAGGAGCCCGACCCCAGGATCACACCCTGGGCTGAAGGCAGGCGCTAAAACCGCTGAGCCACCTAGGGAACCCCCGCCCCTTTTTTTTTTAGAAGCCTAGTTCTAAAGCAGCCTTCAGTAATTCCTGATATTCTAGCAGCCACCGTTCCTAGACTGGACCCACTCTGATGTTGGCAGAATTTACAGGGAATTCAGAATCTCAAGGCTTGGCATTACAATGTCTTTAGAGACCTAAGATCTGGGCCCAGCAGTCTTACCTGAGTTTTCATCACTGGCAACCAGACCTGGGATTAAGCATCCCCAGAATGACTTCCTTGCCCCAAATCCTGTTTTCCTAACCTGAGATATCCCCCTCTCTCAGTCATGGTGCTGGCTCTTAGGTTCTGCTGGATTGTCTTTCCTAGAAACTCAACCTTCTCTGAGCACCTGTGTGGTGGCCATAGTCTTGCCTCCTACAGACAAATTGCAAAGGAGTCACCAACATTCCCAGCTGCATACTTAATACTGAGTGTTACCTCCATTCTCCAAAATTGTGCCCTGTCAACTTCTTTGGAATTCTGAGTGCTGATTAAATACTGGTTGATTCAAAACTTAAAACCATGCCCAGCTTTTTTTTTTTTTTCTTAAATATATCTGTAGTGGATAGGGTACATGCTTATCTAATTTACAGAAATGTACTACCATTACTCTTCTTTAAAGATGAAGAAACAGAGCTCAAGAGGGATGACCAAGGGTTCCATGGAAGTGAAAACCAGATCCTGGACTTCATCCAGATCTCTTCTGTACTGGTCAAATTCTCTTTCTCGATGTACTAGTTTCCTGCGGTTGCAGTAACAAATTACTTCAAACTTGGTATCTTAATACAGCAGCAATTTATTCTCCTAGAATTCTGGAAGCCATAAGTCTAAATTCAGTTTCACTGGGCCAAAATCAAAGTTATCAGCAAAGCTCTGCTCCCTCTAGAGGTTTTGGAGGGAATCCTATTCTTGCCCCTCCCAGCTTCTGGTGGCTGCTGGAACTCCTTGGCTGCTGGCCACATCACTCCAATATCCTTCTATGTTAAAGAGCCCTCAGTCTTCTTAAAAGGACACTTGTAACAACATTTAAGCCCTACCTTGATAATCCAGGATAATCTCTGCATCTCAAGATGCTTAATTTAACTGTATCTTCCATGTCTCATTTAGGATAACATTTTCGGGATTAGGACAAGAATATTGGGGGGGGGGATGTCATCATTTAGCCTATCACACTAGAAACAACCCCTTTCCCATTTCCATTCATTGAAAACACTGGATTTGGGAGAGGTGCATTGTGAACATAGAATTACTATCTATAAGAGTGAATTTCCTGGGTTTCCAAACAAGTTGCATGTATTTCTCACATCCATGATCTCATTAATTCTTCAGTGCAGCAGGGAAGTATGCACCAGTTTGCTGTTATATCAAAGGGAAGTGAGACTCAGGGGGAAACAGATTCTCACCAACGGGCCACAGGTAAGAGGGAAGTAGGAGAAATGTGAACCCATAAAGTGACCATGATGGCTTTTCTGCCCAGCCAATCACCATCCACCCCATGTCCTCCCCACCACCATTTCCTTTCTTACTTTTAGAAGACAGACATGTCCTCTCTCCTGCATTCCAACCAGCCAAAGAGTCACCAGGATACTCTGCATATTGTACCTCTGTAACCCAGAGCTGTGCTGTTTGTCCTTCTAACACACTGAGATAATAATGATTTCAATGAGCTTTTCTCCCAAATCACTTTCCTCACCCATAAATTGTGTTGCTTTCTCCCCTTGTAATTATTCTACATTTTTGTACTTTGAACTACATTTGCCATCTGCTAGCCCAATTACGCAAATGATCCAAATCCTTTTGAATCTGGTTAAATTGTTCAACTGGATTTGCTCGCTCTCCGCTTCTAAAATCATCTGTGAACCTGAATGTGACACAATGAGTCATAAATAGATGGGAGTGGAAAGGTAGGAGGTGGGGTGGGGGGTGGGGGAGATATGTCAGAACTATGTCAGGGAGAGAAGGGGAGGTTCAGGCATGGTAAGGAGGGTGTATTCTGTACTGACTCCCCCAGGAACTGGGGAGTAAACTATATTAGCCTTCGAATGTGCAGGTTCAGCACCTTTGATGTCTCATTTTCTCATGCTACAAAAAAAAAAAAAAAATGAATTCTACTTTCTCACTTCCTTGGGAAGAGGTTTGTGAGGATTAATGAGATGGGTTTGATTCAGCACCTTAGAGAGCGAACGACAGAGATAATTGACATCTGGATGATGGTACACATTTAGTTGTTGTATAATAGAAGCTAAAGTCAAAACTCCCTGTACCACACTATCCTTTGGTCTCTGCCTTCCCTGTATAGGGTGCTCTTTGCACCCAGGCCCCAATGTGACCTCTTTCGGTTCATGAACTATTCAGCCAACAAAATATATTAAGCACCGGCTGGGGAGATCATGAACACATACCCAGTCCCTGTTCTCATGAGATTCATAGTTTAGACAAGAGTCAAAGCAGTAAAAAGGTGATTAAAAACACAGTGAAATGAGGACTAGAGGGAAGGAAGCAGAATATCTTAGAAGAGGAGAGAACAAAGTTATTAAAGTTAGCCCGTCTGGGCATCTGATTCCAGAATGAGTAGGTGGACTAAGTTGGCCTTGAGAGAAACAGAACATTCCAGACTGAGCAAATGACAAGTGCACAGACCTAAAAGGTGAGAGGGCAGGGGAAAGTTCTAAGAGGTTTGAGGCCCTGCTGGCTCCAGGTAAGTAATGGCAGAGCAGAGCTAGAGTAAATAGCACATGTAGGACAGTGCTGTGATTTGTAATTTACTGGGTCACAATGAAACTAGTGTGCAAAAAAAAAAAAAAAAAAAAGTGAAAAGCTATTAGCCAGTTTCAAGAGAAACTCTTCCTCTGCTAATTGCTGTCAATGATTTCTGAGCTTCTGAGACCCTGCCATAGGAAGCAAACGGTTAAAACTAGACCAGGACATCCAGCACCATCTTAGAGGGTCTTACACATTTCAAGACAAATCAGATTCGGGTTTAGATATTTTGTTTTTGTTTTTGGTTGAATGGTTTTTTAAAAAAATTATCTTCCATTTCTTTCTGTTTGCTAATATACTGAAGAAGAAAGGTACGATTAAAAAAAAATGACCCAAGTTTGTAAACCTCAAAGTTTGTTCGATTGTTAGGTCAAGACTAAAAGCATCCTTGGAAGACTCTCGGTACTCTACAACACAGGCAGTAGTGAATACTGTGGGCACTGACAGCCCTGCCAAGAAGCAGCCGTGCCAATCTACTAGGTTGGGGCAGAGACCCTGCAATGCAAACACCCCACTCCTTCACCCACAGACACTGTCTGAGACCTATTTGTGCTCACTGCCTAGAGACAGAGAGAAGAGGATGGCACAGTCCCCACCTTCCCTCAAGGTGACCATACTTTATAGAGTGGCTGGTCCTCAGAGTCCACACAATGCTGTAATGAGACAAAACCACCAGGTCCTGGGAGCCAGGCAGTATAGTATGGAGACCCCACACATGACCTCATTTCATCTTCGTAATAACCCTGTGGCTGGGGTTCTTTTGGCACACTCATGTAATAGACGATGAAAGCGAGGCTCAAATTGTTCAATATAAGCTATTTATTCAAGCCATCTCCCCTCCCCTAGCACATGGGAGAGCCACAATTCAAACTTAAGTCAGTCTGCATTCAGAGCTTGGGATCTGACTGTCAAGAGTCGATGAAATGGCACAGCCCTCATAATTCCTGAGGCCCCTCGGCCAAGAGAAGGGGCTTCAGATGATCCTCTAAGCCAATCCCCTCCCATGGTACAGATACGACAACCAAGGCACAAGGAAGTATGGGCCAAAAGTCCTATGTGAGGTGTCGCATGCTCTTGGCTTTTCTCACATTTGCAGTGATTTCACTGTATATCTGCCCCCATCGCTCTGTGGCCTGATCAGTTGGACCCTGGTAGTTTTGGGGGCCACACCATGCCAGCTCCCTTAGTTAGAGGGCGCTGGTCCCCACCCTGTAGCATGGTAGCATGGTTAAAAGAGCCAAGAAACAACTATCATGGGCTCACACCCTTGCTCTGCCATCCTCTGTGATGTGACCTTGGGCAAGTAATTAACCTCTCTGTGCCCCAGTCTCCCCCTCCATGAAATAGATCCATGATAAGAGCTATCAGAAGGGCTTATGTAAGGATTAAATGAGTTGCTATGTACAAGAGATTTGGATCAGTGCCTAGTATGCAGTAAGTGCTTAGTAACTGTTATCTGTATTTACGATTACTACTCCTACCCTCCTAATCTGTTCACACATGCTGGCAAACTGGCTCCCTAGAAGCTTGCTGCAGCCTCCACCTGCCACCCCCACCTCTGCAAGAAACACGGTCAGCCTAGACCTAATTCTTCACCTTGAAATCCTTGGGGATCTGGCATATATTTTGTCAAAGTGTAGAGAGGGACACACTCAATGACTAAGTAATATTCTTTTTCTAATAAGGGATGCTAGAGGTAGAAAGAGGCCTTTTAAAGGTCTTAGAGTCCCTTCCTCCTCCATTCCCCTTTTCAGGGATTACCTTCTAAAATTCTCAGTAATTTACTTATTTAACAAATGTGCTATTTTTGTCTGCTCTCTGCTTCCACTGACGGAATGTAAGCTCCATAAAGGTAGAGGCCCCTGTCTTTTGTGGCAGATCCCAAGAAGCCAGAACTGCTCATGGAAGTGTTGGTCACAGCAAGCATCTGGCTGCCCTAAAGAAGCCATAAAGAAGGAAGAAAATAAGAAAGGCATCACCTGGATCACTGGGCATTAGGAAGTGCCTGATGAACACTTGTTGACTAGTGAATGGTAAGTGAAGGGTAAGCCATGCCAGGTACCAGCAGGGTGACCTTGGACAAACCACCCCCACTTCAGAAACTTTAACTTCCTCACCTGTAAAACGGTAATATTATCACAGATGGTTATGCCAATTACATAATGAGTGAGCATTAAAAACACTTTTCCAAACTGGAGTGTGGTATAGAAATGTTACTGCGCCTTTATGTATGGAATGGCAGGGACACCAACGATCACTCACTCATTAGCCATCTCTCATCTATCTAGTGCATGCACTGAGCAAATGGAAATCAAAGAGGCACAACCATTACCCTCAAGGGGTTTACTGGTTGAGGGAGGCAGAGAGAAGGGCTGGGGAGTGGTTAAACAGAGGAAGGAACTGTTAAAACAGCCAGAATCCAGGAATGAATGTCAGAGAGAGTTGAAAAGGAGGAGTTGCAGGACTGAGAAGGTATTCAACAGGCAGCTGTCAATACTCATGACGACCCTTGTCACTGAACATTATTATTCCCATGGTACCAATGAGGAAACTGAGGTTCAGAGAGATTAAATGATGTACCCAGGGTCACACAGCTTTAGGGGAGCAAACCTGCTGGACTGGAATCATATCAGATACAACCATTAGGCAAAGCAGTCCAAAAGTTTTGTTTCTCTTTAAGAACTCTTAGCTATACTGGTGCCACATGACTAAGAACTGGGCCCAGGGCCTGTGCTCCTGCCCCAGATGCTTCTTCCCAGATCTGGCCATGAGGAAGAAGACTGACCACCAAACCCACAGGTTTGCCCACATCTGCAAGCTGGCCACCAAGTAAGGCCAGCACTGCTAATTAGCTGGCAAGTCCCCAAAGGAAATTTTCCTTCTTTTTTTTTTTTCCAGTAGTCAGTGGTTTTAGTCACACATCCTTTCAGCTCTTACTCAGAGCTCTTTGTAGGAAAGTCTTTTGCATCTCTAAGAGATTAATTTGCATTTAGTCTGACCAAAGGGGCTATGCTTTCCCTTTTGTAGGGTACTGAACCCATAATGTAAAATGTGATCAAGAGGATCCCAAAGCCTCTTCCTCTGGCTGTAGTGGGCAGGAGCACACCACCCCCACACCTCTGCTCCCAGCCAGAGTCTAAGAGGTCCCTCAGACGTGATCTCTGATCTTAGAAATATGGGTACCATCTCCTATGTGTCTCAGAATGCAACAGATGAGCATGGTACCCTCATCCAGACAGTAAGAATTTTGTGAGCTCCACACATGTGCCAGGCTTTGGAATGTGGTGGTGTGAGGGCTTATTTTCCTTCAAGGAGATCACGGACTAGGAGTGGCTCTTAGTGGCATCCATTTTTCAAGAGCACTGAGACCCAGGAAATGAATGAACCCATTGAATCTAAAGTGCATCATCTGCCAAGGAAGAGGATAACACATTTTTTCCTCAACCTTTTTCAAGATTAAATGAAATGATTAATATAACCTGCTTCGTGTAATACCTCGACTAGTAAGTCCTCCTTAACAAGAGCTGATCACAGCAGGGACAGGAGGTGGTAACGACAGCAGTGGTGGTAGTGGTGTTCTAGAAGTAGGAATGATGGTAGCAGCCACAACAGTACAAGGAATAAGATGCTAGACCTCACCAGTACTATGAGGGACAAAGAGAAAAACTGTATTTCACAGGCAAATCAGCTGGAAAAGCTGTACTTTTTTCAGGTTTGGAGAGAAAAGCAAGGAATTTGGTGGGTGGACTGGAAGCCATTCAGGGAGAGACAGCTTTTGTGTCAATAGTTTGTTACATCTGTTCTCTCATTGAATCTTTACAATGTTTTCCAATAGAAGAAAGGGGAACTCAAAGTGATTACATCATTTATTCAAGGTCACAGCTGTTTGATGATTGGAGGCAGGGGGATATGGGTTTAAACTCAAGTGTGCCTCATTCCAACAGCATGGCTGCTGTCCTGCACCACAAGGGGCAAACTGTAGCTCTGAGGAACGCGGGCCCCCTGGGAGCACCTCAACCCCAGCTGATCCTGGCTTGGGAGAAAATCCTCTTTTATACGTTACAAAAGAGTTGGGGAGCAATTCTTCTGTATGTATCATGCTTCATTTAGCATTCTGCATTAGACCCATCAGTTCATATGTCTTCCCTATGGACCTCCAACCAAACTATGAACTCTTCAAAGGAAAGAGTCTTTCCTCTGCAGGACTACAGTACCTGTTCCCATCCTAATGCCTAAAAGATAACAGACTTAATTTACTGAATATCTATAGTTCACCTACCAGGTGCTGGGAGCTCTTCTAGGTACTTGGGACATTCCAATGGACAAAACACACGCAAAAATTCCTGCCTATATGGAACATTCCATTAATACAAGACAAATAACAAATAGGAAACATAATTATTGAATAAAGGAAATGGATGAATGAACAGCAGAAAATAGGATGGGTACACAGACCTGCCTCTGACTCTTTCGAATGTGATCATGATCATATTTTCAATCATAAACTTCACACTGGCATCACAATTTCCATATGCTTATCTGTGATTTTAGCTGATTTTATATCAGTCCTGTGGAGAAGGTAATTATAGAATCATGTGCCCTATTTTGTAGAGAGGGAGACTGAGACAGATGCCAAGTGCCTTGAACCAGGTTGAATCTTTAGAATGAGGACCCCAAGGCATGGAGCTTAGATCTCAAGAGCAGGTCTTGTGGTGAATCTACCTTTCAGTCCTGTTCCTACCACCTCCAGCCCTGTCCTCACCACCTCCCAGGCTCTTGCTCACCTGGCTGGATTTCCTGCTATCAAAAGTGAGGCAAGTCCAGCTTTACTCTTGAGCATGTCTCTGTGGTTCCCTGATGTTGTAGTCTTCACATGCTTTTTGATTACTTACACTGTCTCTTCCAGTGTGTATTTAAATATCTCAGTGGTCAATGTCACCAAAAGCAATCTCAGTAGTAAAAAATCAACAGCTTATGGACGTATGGTCTCTTCTTTTTTCCTCTAACTTCATCTGATCCTCCTGACAACCAAAGCCAAGTAGGAAGCCAGTAGCTGAGACTGCTGTTATTTATTCCATTTTGTAGACAGGGAAATGGACCCACACTCTCGAAGATGAGGAAACTGGCTAGAGTTCAGGTGGGTGCAGTGTGGAAGAACCACAATAGGAGGTTACACGCTTCTCTCACCTGGGTGGGCTCCCCTCCCTTGAAGAGTCCCACACCAAGCTCAGGCACAGTGGATTTGCTCCAAACGTCTCATTCACCACCTCCCAATCCCTGCTCCCTTCCCGTGAGTCAGCGGCTGCCATCCGCACTCCTCATCTTTATGCGGCTGAGATGTGCAGGATGTGCGTTCTTGTGTGGAAGCCTGTAAAATCTATTTATGGACCTAATTGTCAGTTTTCATGAGTGACAGACATACAGTGCTTTGACTACCCAGCCTAATGCGTCTGTATCTGACATTTTAAATACAACCCTCTCTCCCCCTCCCTGATCTTTTAGGAAGTAATTTGAGATAGCAGGTATTTTTAAATTCATATATCTTTAATTATATCTACACAACTGTCAGAGATTAATGATTTCCTCAAACTGGATCTCCTTAAAGGAGAATTTGGAACTTACGCAACACTGCAAAGAGCTCCAACGGATATGCTGTCAGTAACAAAGACATTCGCAAGCAGGGCTTTGGGCTTTAGTCAAGTTCGAGTTCTCACTGTAGATTAATTTTGTGCGACGTTTCTATGAATTATGAAAAAGCAGCACTCATGTGGATGGCAAATGTAAATAGATGTAACCATGTAAACCAATAAAAAAGCATGTGGCAGACGGAGAGCGGGCTGTGTGTGGAAATACTCCCCTGCCCCCAGAGAAATAAGTAACAATAGGTTTCGGGTGGTATCCATGTATTTTGACTCCAAAAGAAAATTTCATCCTCCCACATAGGCAAACTCAATCTAGAAGCTTGAGGTCAGAGAGGACTTCAGAAAGAATTTCATCCAGCTCTCCTGCTCGATGCCAGAATTTCCACTGTGATAAAACTCAGTTAGCAAAGATCTGCTCAATGCCTGTTGAGTGCCAGGCATAAAGCAGGTCAGGGGCACACGCTAGGCACAAGGCACATTCCCTAGAAATCACAGGGCTCACAATATAGAAGGAATCTAAAAAATAAGCAAAGAAGCACCTGCAGACAATGGAAAAAGAGCTGAGGGATATCTGTCTATTGCTATCCGAAAGGCACAAGTCTTCCTTTTAACTAGGTATGTGAGGCTGGGCAAGTTAATTTCTCTTTCTCTCCCAGTAAAATGAGATTAATGGTATTTTCCCTTTGGGGGCTTTAAATAAAAGCTGGCTTTGGTTTCCTATGACTGTCTTATTTCCACTGTTCGCTTACACAAACCCTGTGGCTCCAGGACCCTGAATTTCTCACCATTCTTCCAAAACACTATGATTTCTTCTGCTTCAATAGATGGAGCATCTCAGGTGGTGCCTGCACATCTGCCTTCTGTTTAATAAACTCCTTTCCAACTTGTATGATCTACCTTGAATTGCACATCTTCTGTGAAGCCTTCTCTAATTGCCTAGGTATATTTATTGCTCCTCTAATCCCTGGCAAATACATCCACTGAGATGCTTATCACACTGGCCTATAGTAGTTTCACTGTTTATCTTCATATCCAGTTTATGTCTCGAGAAATATACATGTATTTTATGTCCTTGGGGCCTGGCTAGTGCCTAGCAACTGGCAGATACTAATAAATACTAATAGGTACTCAATAAACTGTTGTTCATGTGAATGGGGAATAAAAGGATAAATGTTCAAATAAATGATGAGTAATATCTGTAAATACCTTGTAAATGTTAATAAAAGAACCTACCATTTTGTTACTATGTCCCAGATGCAAAGGCAAAGAATTTCAGTTGTCCAGGGATACCTGGGTGGCTGAATGGTTGAGCATCTGCCTTTGGCTCAGGGTGTGATTCCAGGGTACCAGGATCAAGTCCCACATCAGGCTCCCCACAGGGAACCTGCTTCTCCCTCTGCCTATGTTTCTGCCTCTCTCTCTCTGAGTCTCTCATAAATAGATAGATAGATCAATAGATAGATAGATAAAATATTTCTTTAAAAGAGGAATTTCAGTTGTCCACAATAACTCCATAAAGTAGACTTGTTCTAAAGTAAACTTACGGCATGGGTACCAACCAATGAGAGCTGCTATCAGTGACACCACCATCAGCCCTTGAGATACTACAGTGGGCTAAATGGTAGCCCCCAAAAGATACTCTCATGTCTTAATCTATGGATCCTGTGAATATGAACTTATTTGGAAAAAAGATCTTGGTAGACATAATTACATTAAGGATCTTGAGATAAGGAGATCATCTTGGATTATGTGGATGGGTCCTAAATCTAATGACAAGTGTCCTTACAACAGACACATAGAAGAAAAGGCTGTGCAAAGACAGAGCACAGACCAAAAAAAAAAAAAAAAAAAAAAAAAAAACGATCAACTAGCAGCCACCAGAAGCTGGAAGACGCAAGATACAGATTCTCCTCTGGATCTTCCACAAGGAGACCAACCCTGCTGACACCTAAATTTTGGACTTTTATCCTCCAGAACTGCGAGAGAGTGAATTTCTGGTTTGCTTTTGGTTTTGTTTCTTAGCCACCAAGTTTGTGGTAATTTTTTATAGCAGCCTCAGGAAACAAACACACAGAGGTGCTTGCCTGTCCATTATAAAGATCAGGAGGCTAAAGTTGAGAGAAGAAAGTTTTTCTCCAAAGTATGAAGCTACTCATCAACAGAGAAGACATGCAGATCAGAACTTGTCTTACTGCAAAGTCTTTGTCATAGTTCTCCCATGGCAGCTTCAGAGACACCTCCCATGGTTCTCTAGCTCAAGCTTCTGACACATACAGATGCCAGGCCCTACCTGCAGAGATGCCCACTCACTGGGAGGGCAATAACACCCCCCTCCAAAGGGTTGTGCTACATAGTATGACTGAGAAATATATCCCTGAAGGGTGGGGTTTTCACTCTCACAGTCCTGTAGGAGTGCCTACTCTGAACCATATATCCTGTACCACAGATGGGGAAAATAGGAAGAATGAACCAAACCCCAACTTGACACCAAGTTCTCTTTCTTTTCCACAGGCTTCCCATGCTTTCCCAGGATGCTGCATCATAAGGGAGTGGATGCTGGTTGGGGAAACAATTAAATACATGGGTTGGTTCTGAACCAAAGCCATTTCAACTCCCCACAGGTTTTATTAAACCATTTATAATTCCAAGAAGCTGAAGTAAATATTTAATATTTGATTCCTAATCCATAAATATTTACACGTAGAGATTTCCCCATGTTCGACAAGCCCACCAGAGGTTTTACACTTTTAGCAAGTGTGACTAATGAAACCTTTCAATTCTCCTCCCTAAAGCAAGCAGCATCTGGCCACTCCTTCAAGAGTTCTGAGGCAGGCAACTGTCTGTGTGCACCAGGGATGCAGCCACGAGCACTGAGAGCTGTTAAGGGATTCAGCTTTCAACCTGTTTTGGGAAAGAAAAGAAACAGGAAGAGAGAGAAGAGGCACTGGGTGGGGCAGGAGCAGGGTGGGGAGACAGGGCACAGGGTAGGGAGACAGGGCACAGGACACAACATATGCTGTTTCAATTACGTACCTTCCAGAAGTTCCTGTGGTGTTCTCCACTTGTTGATTTCATGGCATTTACATGGCAAATGGATTTCCCAAGTGAAAATATTGATAAAATTGCACTAGAAAAATCTAAGAAACTCTCTTTGAATCTTTTCTTGGAAATCCTAGAATTACTGGAATGATAATGGTAGTCCTCAATTCATCCAATCCATTCAGTTTCAATCTCTCAATTTCTCTCTCTCTCTCTCTCTCTCTCTCTCTCTATATATATATATATATATACATACACACACATATACATATATGTATATATATAGATATAGCTTTATTAAGTTTACAGACTTTATTAAATGCATGGCATCCTGCTATGACTTGAAAAATAAAGAGATCAGCTTTCTTCCTTGAGAGGTCCTTACTCTCTTCCTAAGTGACTTGTAGCACAAAAGAGTTGCCACTCATTAAATACCTACTATGTGCCAAGCGTTCAGTTAGCTTCTATATACACATAATCTCTAAATCTAAAATAACCATTTTATAGGTAAATAAAAAGGATCTGCAGGTTAAGAAGCCTGTCCAGAGTTGTATTTCTCACATATTAGTGGAGGCAGTTTTCAAACAAAGGATCAGTCAATGACCAATCAGACAAACTGAGCACTTGCCAGCTATTCAAAGAGGGAATTTAATGCAGGGAACCCTTACAATGGTGTTGGAAGAGCTGAAAAGCCAGGGGAAAAGGAAGTGATCCAAGGATTAGTGAGTGCAGGAAGCGGCCGCCAGCCCTGGGAATAGACCAACAAAAGAGAAGGTGCTGTGCCCAGAGCACAGAGCCGGGGGCTGTGTAGAGGTGGCTGGGTGATGGCAGGGTTGCCCTGGAAAGCTGCAGTCATCAAGACAAGAGCCATCCCACAGGACCTGGGTCCACAGGATGAAATGACTGCCAGAACCACAGCCAGAAGCAGAATGAGAGAGAGAAAGGCCCCAACGTCCCCCTTTGCCCTACTTTCTCATCTCCCACTAGGGCCTCCCATTGGCTGAGTCCAGCCTGAAGTCCAAGTATCAGGAGAGCTTAGGGTGGAATGGGATTGTGAGGAACAGCTCTCTGGGATACAGAGAACACCTTACCATGGAGGTGTTCCATCCACCTGGAGGATGAATCTGACAGCAACAGGCTCATGACCAGACCTGTCTTAACTTCTGAGCCCTTGATCTTGCTGACAAGATATACTGGAAGAGGCTAGGATCCAGTCTTTGTAAGAGCGTCCTGGGGTTGCTATGGCCACCACCACCCACCCAGATATCTCCATCAAGGGTCCTGCCTGATGACATGAATGGTTGTGCCTTGTTGGTTATGAGGCCTAGGTATGCTTCTGCTTACCTTGAGCCATAGAGATAGGTTTTCTTTCACTTGACAATATAGTATACCCACACTCATCCCCCACCCCTGCCATCTTCCCTTCCTCTGGAATATTCCTGTCAACCTCTTACCCTGAGGTGCTTTGTGCAGCCCCAGCTGCCTTGCTTAGCACTTTTCTTTCCAAGGATATTTCCTAGGGTCTGGCGAGCCTAGGAGGATTTCATACGGGGAAGTGACTGCTGGTGGGGGAGGGGAAGGCAAGGGAGAGACTGCGGTTGCTCGGTAATCCTCTCTAAATCATGTATGGCAAGACGTAGCAGACAATCATTTCTTGTGACTGAGACCAGATCAAAGGATTAAGGGGGTTTTGGTAAAGAAAGGTTGGCGTTTGGTCATGAAAATTATAAAAGTCAGTCTGCTGAAAAGAACAGCCTGCTGGGTGCAACTCTGATAATGTAGCCAGGATCCCTCTGAAAAGCCAGAGTTCTTTCAAGGTGAAAGGCAAAGGAAGGCCAGAGCACTGTGTGTCTGCAGCAGACAAGCCCCCCTCTGAACCTGCCCCCCTCCTCCTGCACACAGCCCCTAGAGACAGGTGGTCAAGCCTTCTCCTGATGGGGATGGCGTTGCCCACCATTCACAGAGCACTCGGAGCCCAGACCAGGCATGTGCCCTGTTCACTGTATCACATTATTCTTCATACGAACCCCGTACAGCAGAGAAAAGCATTTTCACTGTATAAATGAAGGCACTGAGATGTGGGTATCAAGCATTTTATTTAAAGTTACTCCGTTAACAATAAAAGTAAGAACCACACTTACTATGTGCCAGACACTGTATTCAGTAAGTGCTTTATATTTAAGCTCAAAACTGTGAGAAGCATGGGTCTTTTCAATAATGATGAAGGATCAGGGTCTGAGGGAGATGGAAATAAATTGCCCGTGTTCACAATGTGCAGAAGTGCCAGAAGCAGAATTCAAATCCAGGTCTCTCTCCCGCTAGAGCTCTTAATTACCATGTATCATTTGCTCATGCATTCATGCAACAAATATTAACTGGGCACAGCAATGTGCCGGGCACTGGTGGAGGTGCTGGTCATGCTCCAGTGGTCACTGCCGTGACCTCATGGAGCAGACACTCTTTATTATTCGTGACATTGTAGTGTCATGGGCGACAGTTCCTCCACTCACTGAGTCACTCAGTGCCAGGCACCATGCTCAGCCCTAGCACATGGCTCTAAGTGGAAAGTCTGCTTGGGATGTCACACCTGCGCTGTCTTCCGGATGCGCACACTGCCAGAGTCTCAGCCCATTAGCATTTTGGGGTGGGGTGTGGGGTGGGTGGCAGTGCGGGTATGGCATCCAACAAGGCTCCTGGACACTGTGGCTCTAAAATCTTTAGGTCAGTTACCCAAAGTAAAGTCAAAGTTGGAAAAAACAAAAGCAAAAATGCCTTTGTGAGCCTTTCCCCAGAAAGGTTAAACCTGACACCATCCAGTTGGTTTAAGCAGCTAAAGAGATGCAGGCTGGAGCACTGAGTGAACAGGTGCCAACTCAGCTCATTAAGTCCCCAAAGTTTTCATCTTTCCCAGGCTAATTGGCATTAATGCATGGGGTGCCGGATGGCTATTAAGTGGGGAGCTGCAGCAGGCTCTTTAAGATTCAATACCTAAAGGAGTTTGGGATCAAAGACAACGGAGCATGACTGTACATGAAAGGCAATCGTCTGAGCTCTGCCTCTGTCCCCATGGATGTTTACAGCACCTTGGGGGCGGGGGTGAGGGTGGAGAGAGGAGGCCAACTGTTTTTTTGGCAAAGCGACTGCTTCATGTTGTTACTGGGAAGTACTTCTCATTCTGCAGTACAATTATCTGTCAGTTTCCCTGGTGATACTTAGTTCTGTAAACTATTTATGGAGTGCCTGCTGGGTGGCAGGCATTGGGATACCAGTAGAGTCTGCAAAGGTGCATCCCTACCTTCAGGATGCACAATCTACTGTGAAGACAGATGTGGGCTGAGGTAAGTACAGCACATCCTGAGAACTACTGTAACAGAGGCCAGTGCCCAGAATCAGAGGAGCCCAGGAGAGGGCCTACCTATTCTTGTTCAGCTGGGTAAAAGGAACACTTCCTGCAGGAAGTGACATCTAAACTCAATCTTTTTGGTGGCTGTGTGTGTTCAGCCCCCGCCTCACTACTTTGCATATCGATTTCCTCCCTATTACCCATAGCGTAGACTATCGCGCCTACTGTCCATCATACATCGAACTCTTGAACAGCCCGCTGTCAGTTGGGATGAACCTACCTATTTGCTCCACCCTGGATCTGGAATGGAGACCCTGTGACTCACTCTTGAGATTCTGAACGCAGAAGCCAGTAAAGCTGGCCACAAGTACAGTGACCAAGGCAAGCCTGACTGCAGAGAGAGAGAGAGAGAAGCAAGAAGTGGGTCTGGGAAAAGCAAAGTTGCTCTGGAAAGACGAGAGGAGGATACATGAGTGCATGGCTTTTCAGTACTCAGCTCACAGCCCTCAGGATGCCCAGTCTTCCATATTGCCTCTTTTATGAGTGGGTTCTGTTCTAAGCAACAAATGATTTTGGAGGAAGGCCAATGTGAAGGCTGAGCAGAGAGGTATAAGGTGGCATAGTGTGCCTGAAGACCAACAGGTAATTCTGAGTGCTAAGTTGTAACCTCCTAGAAGTCAGCAAAGGGACAGGTGGTGTGACACCCCTCACCCCCCACCACCTGTAGCACAGAGCTAGTTGGGGATGGATGCATGCACACAGGCTTGCCCAGCTCACCTCCCACCAACCTTAAGGTCCCAGGAACCAGCCATAATGCATGGACTTTGGTTTTCTCTTAGTCAGAAGAGCAGCAAGCTAACACGTATATGCCAAATGCCATGCTGGAGCCCTTACACAGATGATTCCATTTGGTCAGAATTCTCTCCCTAAGAGATAGGTCCTATCACTCTCATTTTACATGTAAGGAAATGAAGGCTTACCAGACTTAGAAGAAGTTGTCCAAGGTAACTGCCATTAATAAATGACAGAGCCTGGACAGATTGGTTTGGAATTCTGAAGATAGTGATGCAATCTCTAGGCTATTCTCTGAGGAACAGTGGCCTCACTGGTTGTTGTGAGGGTTCACTTACATAAGACCCTATGCATGCTGGCCATCAGAAAGATGTTCCAGAAATGGGACTCTGACCTTCCTGGCATTAGTGGTGGTGCAGGGGCATGATGGCATGGGCATTCTCCTTTTGCATGTACACAAAAAGAAGTATGGAGTGATCACTAGGTACAAAGACGGCTTCCTTCTCGGGCTACCAACCCAATAGCTGCTTTCAAATCCCTTTCTTCAGGCCTTGCAGGCAGCAAAAGGACGAAATATTCTGGGACTGCTGGACTAACTGGTCAGAGAATCCAGGGCCCCAACCTCAATCAGCACCTCCTTTTAAACAACATGTGTCCACCCTTGCCTGAGGGGCATAGGGTGACATGGGAAAAGAAATCCCAATTGCTTATTGTACCATGTAACAGAAGACTGAAGAAATTAGAAGGGCTGAATTATTTAGGTACCTTGAGTATCAGTTCGGTGCAGTGGCGGGGGGGCAGCATGAGCATGTACCTTGCAGACTTCCAGCTGCAGGGAAAGAACCCCAACTGGTGCTTTCAGAAATCCACCCCACATCTGCACCAAGACCATGCTTCCCACAAGCTGCTCCCAGCCAATGATAGAGCAAGCAGGGATAGTGAAGCAGGCCTATTCCCAGAAGGCAGGACCTCTTCTGATGAATGACTCTGGCTCAAGGACTCCACTATGATCTTGCTGAATTCTGAAATGCTTCTTCTACCCGCCCTTCCTTCCTTCCTACCCTTCTTCCTTCTTTCTCTTCCTCCTTCTTTCACTCAGGATCAAACCTGGTTTGTGGTCTGATGGCTCCCCTAGCCTCCTCTGGCTCCCTCCCCATATCTTCTCATAGGCAAGACAAAGTCGACCCTTCCATCTCTCCCTGTCATCACCTCCTACATCTAGTTGGAACCCCACCAGCCCTGACACATCCAGCGGCTGCTGACAGAGGAGCCTGGTAAGCACAGGCTGAAAGGCAGATCTCCAGGCTCTGTTATAAGAGGAAACATTATGACACAATACAGATGCAGTGGGACCACATACTAAATATGGGCCTTCCAGATGCAAATTTTACTCTGTTCATTTTCATCACTGAACTTACTGGGTACCACAGGCATTTTCTGAAACGTACCAACCTCTGCAGCAGCTGGCTTCAGAAGGATTTTAGAGATGATTTCACCCATCGAGATGGATAATCCTTCAGCTTTGAAATGGAAGATCATAATGCTTTGCCAATCTACTCTGATCCCAGAGAAAATGGACCGATAAAAGAAGATGATTTCAAGGTTTACAGCCCCCCCTCCTTCCAACCCAATCTGCTAAAAATTAAAACTCAGCAAGGCATGATGTGATGACTTTTGAACCTGTCATTCTTATGAAATAGAGATACTAATAGGCCCCAAGTTTTCTAACTGAAAATAAAAACAGAAGCTAGTGTGGACAGAGTTCTAAGTCAGAAGCTGGAGCTCCATCCCTCACTCACACTTTGGGCTCTGAGCAAGCCCAACTCCCATTAATTGTAGTCTCTTCTTTTAAAAAGAAATCAACATTGAGGCATTTGGGTGGCTCAGTGGTTGAGCATCTGCCTTCGGTAAGGGGCATGATCCCAGGGTCCTGGGATTGAGTCCCGCATCAGGCTCCCCACAGAGAACCCACTTCTCCCTCGCTCCATGTCTCTGTCTCTCATGAATAAATAAATAAAATTTTTAAAAGATAAAAAGAAATCAACATATTATCTTAAATGAGTTATGGCAAATTAAACACACTGAACTGAACAGTGCCAGGTACATAGTAAGTGCTCAGTAAATATCAGCTATGATACCACTCTCCTCATAATAGCATCAGTATCATTGGTTTGTGCAAATTAACTGCGGTAACAGGATTTGGCATTTCCCAGGCCTCTGGTGAATGTTCGTTTTGTTTGAATCTAAACCAGGTGCTTCAACACTTTTTTAAAAAGTGACTAATGCCAGTCTCCTCTTTAAGAGGCAGGGGGAGGGGGCAGGGGGAGGAAGAGAAGGAATATCTAAGAAAGGTCTGGGACAGGGTGTTTGTCTTCATTTCCTTTCAAGATCTTTATTGCATTTTTTGTTGGATTGCAAGCAGTTCTGATCCTTCTGATGGATATGTGTGCTGTGCTCTCAAGAAGATAAAAAAAGAGAGAGAAAGAGAGTGAGCATAAAACTATATACACACAAGCAATGATGGATGCCACGGACAGAGAATTTCCAGTAGACCTGGTCTATAAATTGTCATTTAAATTTGCAATTTAAAAACACTGTCTGACTTTTTGATTTAGCTGACTGTATATGAGAGACAAATAATGGAATCCTAATAAGCAATGTTTAAATGACATCTCCAGTCTCTCAGACGGAGAGGGCGGCAGTAGAATTCTAAGAAGAGAAAATAAATCTACCAGGAATAGGAAAGACGACCAGAACTAAATAGTTGCACTAATCACTTGATGACAGATACCAGGAAAATGTATTTTTGGCTGCTTAAAATTCGAATCCTTAATAGACGGAGGATAGGCTATCAGCTGAAAACCCCTAAAGTCGTTGTGAGGGGACAAGACTGAGCTTGGTTTTTACATTTCATCACATTAAAACAGATGAACCAAAAAATCAAGGCACCAGGACAACATATTAAAGTTGATAAAGCTGAGGTTAAAAGATGGGAACTGCAAGAATCACTCCGGCTCACAGGCATCCATTGGCAAATCTGAATTCCAAGGCTTTCCCAGAGCGCACCCCCCACTGGAGACATGCCCACAGAGGGGAGCCCACCCCAAGGTCTCCTTTTCGGCTCGCTGCAGGAAACAAGTTAGCATCATCCCCCAGCTACAAAGTACAGAAGATAAATGTCTACATCAGTTCAAGGATGAAAACAGAAATGAATCATCAACTACTGCAAGCAGTTCTGTGCCCCACAACTGAAGTGAGATTTGGGAAATTTAGGAATGAGCCACTGAAAAATGCAACAATGATGGAAGGATTTGGCAGGAGGGCTTGTGAATAAAAGCTAAGGAAAATGAGATCACCTTGCTTTCTGTAAAGTGATAATTATACCATTTATAATGACATGGGAACAGCTTAGATGGTAGGATTTAGTGAAAAAGTAATGCAGAATTAAATACCCAGTAGGACCAAACTAGAATGCATGTGTTTGTTTGCATGTTTGTGTGCACATACCCATGTGCAGGGAAAATAAGACTGAAAGAAAATATGCCTGAATGTTAACTGTCCTCGCTCAGAGGCATGGTATGACTTCAGAATCCTCCACATAGTGCTCAAAGCAGCCATTATAATCGAACGGCATTGGCAAATTACACAAAAATCTATTTGCAATCTATAACTTTGAGAGCAGGAGGAGAAGCCACAGCAATCATTACTTTAAAACATCAAAGGAAAACTAATGGAATATAAATTACTGATTCTAGGAAAATGTAGGCCAAAGGCCAAAGAATTACCTATCTGATACAGGCTATTCTATTATTCTACAAATGCTTAATGAACATATACTATGTACCTGGTCCTACATGTAATAGAAAATGAATAAAATATTTGTACAACTCAAAGGACCTTTTACTCTAGAAGTCGTGGGGAGGAGGGGGGAGTAAGTTGCTGCCCAGAAAGATTTCTGATCTGCTGCTCTTCCTTTCACCAGAGAACAAGGTAGGATTTATTTTTCATGACAAAGGATTTAAGCCTAATGGGTAGACAATGTCTATAACAATAGAAGATATTTCAAAAAGCACTCATTGAACTGAAAAAAAGTAAGAAATCTGTATTCCAAGAATCTTTATTTAAATCACACAACCTCTGGGAAGTCCTTGGATAGTTGCTTATCTCTGCTCTGGGATTTCAACTTTACTGTAATGAACTATAATTAATTCTTTGTTGTTTGTCTTTCATAGAGATCTCAAGTTCCCTAAGCCCAGGACTTGTTTACAATCTTCTGTGGCCAACACTCTGCCTAGTTTTTGGAAACACTCAAAAATGGAACAAAGGAAAGAAGGAGGGAAAGAGAGGAGGAGGAAAGACAGTAAGACTAGCATTTCCTGAACATCTACTAGGTGCTAGAGGCTGCAGTAAGCACTTCACATATGCATTCGGTTGTTTCCATTTCTACCATTTTGGATTCCAACCAGGAGGTTATTTACTGAAAGCTACTGTGGTCTGCAAATCACATAGACTTTGAAATCCAACTGTTCAGGTTCAAATCTGCACTCTGCTAGTTTCTAGCCTTGGGCAGGCTAGTCAACCTCTAGGACTCTAGGTTTCCACATATGTATGTGAAATGGGAAAATAAAGTGAGATTAATTATTTTAAATGCCTGTCTTCTCCTCCTTATAGAAATATCTTTATTTCCTACAAACGTTTATCACATACCTCGTCCTCTTTAATCATAGCTTTTGGCCTGGTGAAAAGTCACTGGGTACTTTGGCTAATACAGCAGGAGCAGGTCTCATGAAGCAAGGGCTAAAATCAACCTTAGTGAGTGGCACATTTCCCACCTGCTATCAAGCATTAAGCTACCTTTCATAAGTCCAACCTGACTCAGCACTCATGGCTATCCATCACAGCTTCAGCCCGTCCACTGTCTTGAGCACATGCTTCCATATCGCTGTTAATAAGGGATACGGGGATGATCATTTTCCCAATGATAGGGGTCCTGATCCTTTTTAGGATCACATAATAAGAACATTTTTCATTGTTGGAGATAATTCCCCTTCCCGTGCACATTTGTCAAAGGCAGTTTCCAACAGTCCCGTACATCATCCTGAAATACATGATAAGATTCAGGTCTGCTATTCATCATTTGCTGGGCTTCTTCCAATGCAAGTTCCTGCACAGCTTTTCCTGCCTCTGTTTTAACAATTGGAATCCAAGTTCTCCCTAGAGCGGTATCGCCAGGCAGGGGAACCGAAAAACTCAAGCAATGACAGCCCTGCATCTGAGGGAAGTGAATCTACAATGATGATATATAAATTCTTTATAAAAGTAAATTGCAAATACTCCTGCCACTTTACAACAGGACACAGACCCCCAGGAACTGTGCTTTCACTGAGGTTTTATTTGATGGCCACTGCTGCAAAACAGCAAATACAGCAGAAAGATCCCATGTTCTGGATCACTTAAAGCAAAGTTTAAAAAATTTATAGTCTACCATTTCCATGATGGGTGACCTTGAATATATTCTGAACTTACCTGAGTATGCTTCCTCATCTGTAAAATGGGAATATTACCAACCTCCATCAATTCCTGAATTCTCATTGTACCCTCTGCTTACATTTAGTAGTTGTGCAATTAATGTCACTTCCCATTTTCCACACTGACAACCCTTTGATAAATTCTCCTCATTCCAGCTTTGAGAGGATATAATGATGCCCAAGACACAGTCCCTGCCATCACATCTCTATTTACAACACAATCTAGTAAGGAAGAGAGATATGTATGTGCAATCTGAACTGATAGAAGAAAGACTTAAAAGCTTTATCTGGATTAAAAAAATTAAAAACCAACATGCTGAGAATCATGGTGGAAGGAAAGCTTAATCCCATGGGAAAAAGAGAATGCTAACAAAGAGCTTCATGGAAGTGCTCTTTGAGCTAGGTCTTGGAGGATCAGACAGGCCTTAACAGCCAGGTAAGAGATTAGGGTGATTTTTTTTTTTTCCAGGTAGAGAGAAGCGAATGAGCTGGAGAAAACCCATGCATGTTCAGGGAGGGTCAAGCAAGTCAATGTGTTCAGAAAGTGCCAGGGATGCATAAGGCATGGGTGATACCTGCTGACTGCATGAGTGAGACAGAACTGCAGAGTTGTTCAGAGCACAGGTTCTACAGTGAGGGAATGGACTTCATCCTGCCTCCTTATTTTTCATTTCCTCATCTGTAAATTTGGGATTTTTAAAAAAGAAGCTTCCTCAAAGGGTTGTTCAGGAGAAAATACACATGAGGGGTAAATACATTGCCTGATATTTTATAACTGCTGATAGACAGTAGCTACCTTCTCCACCAGCATTCTCATGAGTATTTCTGATGTGGGGAAGCCCACCGGGAGGTAAAATGGGCTAGGGAGAATGCTCACTGATTTGGGGCATTTGCAAAATTGGAGTGTTTGCTCAAAATTACTAGCTAGGATTGCATTTTGATGATATATGGTCAAAGTCCTTCAAGTTCACCTAGACTTTATCTTCTTATATCTGGAAAAGACAGACCTGGCATCTCTCTTAGAAGGAGAAATGTTCTTTGTCAATCACATGGAATCCTTGTGTATGACAACTTCCCACCTGCCAGAGAAGGGGAGTGAAGACCTAGAACCTCTTCTGCCTTTCCAACTCCCTTGCTAATGATACTGCATAGTCTGCCATCATTCCTTCCTCTTGCGGTGACCATGTCAACCTAATAGTGTTTTAGTTGGAATCTGCAGGAAGATGTCTTTCGGTGTAAGCATTACTTGGCAGGTGGGAAGAAGACACACCAGTCAGTAGGGAGCAGCTCAGTCTAGTGTCAAGCATGTAGACAGGCTCTGGGATTAGAGAGATCCAGCTGTGAATAGGTTCCTTTGCTTCCTAGTTGTGTAGACTTCACACAAGCTGTTCATCTTTCTGAGCCTCAGTAGCTTCTCCTGAAAAATGGGAACACTTGTCTAAAGGTTGCCTTCAAGCTTAAACGAGACAACATTTCACCTCCACCACACCCTTTCCTCTGCCTTGGATGTACATGTACTCTCATGACCGACCACAGAATTGCTCACTCTTGCAACATATGCCCTCTGACCATCCTAGAGGCTTGTTGCAATAGGAAGGGGTTGCTGAAATCCCAACACACTTTGGAGCATTGTCTGCTCACTCAGCAAACCACACAGATAACAAAACCCCATGCTCTGGGGCATTTGCTGATTATCTGCAAAGATGAAGACTCTCCAACCCTACAAAGGTGTGTATCCTTACCTGACTCACAGTACTTGGGAGGAATAATGTGAAGGGCTTTGTTCTTCCAAACATCAAAATTCAAGCCCAGCCACCACCACAGACAGCACACTGAGCTTAATGAAGCAGTGGGGATGAACTAATATGGCAAATCTTATAGCTTTACTACCAATATGGCCCACATCACGCTAAATTACGGCACCAGACGTGATTGGACACACATCACAAAAGGAGAAGTAGTTCGCAGAACGGTAGGAATTTTCAAAGCGACATAATAAGAATCTCAAGAGCCAGCATTCAGAGGGCACGTTTGTGTTTTGTAATTTTCTTTCTCTTTGTGCAAATCATTCTCCCCCACACTTTCTGATAATCAATTCAATGAACACTTACTGAGTACCTACCATGTTCTGAGTGTTGTGTTAGCAGCTCGTGGCTAATGGCAGAGACAGAAAAATAAGCCAAAAATGATGGGAGAAACATGGCAAGTGTGATGATTTGAATAAGTATAGGGTGCTGTAGAACCCCTCACAAATCCAGGGAAGTGAGGCTTTCTTAGTCATAAATTCATTCACTCATTCATTCATTTAATCGACATTGCTGCATACCTCCAACTTTCAACATTGTATTCAGAAGTGAAGTGTTTAACAAAACAAACACGGTTCCTCCATCACAGGACTCCCAGCCTAATGAGGGATAAAGAGGAATAAAAAGACAACCAAAAATCTATTATGGTGAGCAAAATGAGACGTCTGAGAGCACACAAAACAGGTGGGTTGCAATGAGTCAAAGCATTTCTGTGGACAGTAATATTAAACTTGAAACTAAAGTGGGAGTTGCCTCTGAAAAGAATAAATGAAAACGTACTTTTGGGAGAAGAAATGGTATTTGCCAAACCCCAAATGTGAAAAATCACATGGTATGATCAGGGAGCTGAAAAATTCAGTTGTGCCACAGAATGGACTATCACTGCAGAACAGCACTGAAAGATGTGACTAGAAAGAGAAGGAGGTGTCAGACCAGGCAGGGCCTCTCTGACACCACGAGAAGCAGTGTGGACTTTACCCTGGGACAGTCAGAGGTGCTCACTGACGGGTTTAAAGCAGATCTGATTAGATCTTCCTATTGCTGACAATCCAGAACAGCTTAGAGATGGAAAATACTGATAACCTGACCACTTAGGAGAGAGTGAGAACAAACTGATTGGTGATGAAGGAAGCCTGGACCGTCCTTGGGAAAGGGACAGTGAAGAGAAAGAGAACGAACAGCTATGGGAGGCATTCAGGAGGTCACGGAGGCTGGCAGTTGATGATTAATTAATTGAGAATGCTATGAGGCTCAGAATGTCAAGGATAGTGGCTCAAGCAAAACGTTGTTGGGTTTTAAAGGATGATCAGGAGTTGGCCAATGAATAGACAGGGTGAGAAATATGCCCCAGGCAAAAGGAGCAGATACACAGACATCCTAGAGGTGTGCTCTGGGATCTGAAGCTCAGGGTGGCCTCAGGGAAGGAGGAGACAAAGTGGAGACAGACAAGGAGACAGGGACCAAATCTCAGAGGGCTTGCATGGTGTGTTATCTTCTTTGCAATGCTGATGGGGTTATACAGTATATCCAAGGAAGAAAGGGGTGTGAAGGAGGGTTTGAAGAGAGCCTAACTTCTTATAAAGGAACCAATTAAAATGAGGCCCTGAACCAAGTCACTAGTGAAAGCTGAAATGAGTTTGTCTTCAGGGAACGACCACAATGAGTGATGTGTCCTGTAATAAATTCAAGACCATGTGCTCAAAGAGAATACAGAAGTCTTTCCCCACCACATATCATATGATCTGACAGCCAGTCTTGCCATAAAGGACTAGACTTCTTGGCCCAAAACAGTATGCCCCCCTCCCAAGCCCTTCAGCCCAAGAGCTTTATGGATCAACCTCAGAGAAATTGATGTCATCTTGTAATTAAATCCTTGATTTTGAATTTCCAGAGCCTGCAAATCACAGAGTCAGTAGAGAACAATTAGCTCACCAAGATACAAAACCCTGCCAAGACAGAATGGTGCCATAAATTTACATGATGTGGCTAATCTGTTTCCATGGTTCCCCTGCCAAAAAAAGAGTGTAGCCCCTGTAATTTTTTTCAGATTCTCCAGCCCTCCAGCATCAAGGCACAGGGCAAACCCATAGCACGCTTTCAGGAAGGACCACACAGACGTCTACATCTGGTAAACCTAGTACTTCCCAGCTTCTGCAAACAAACCCCGTGACCCAGGGGAAGTCCCTTGATCTCTCCAAACATTATTTTCTTATGTGTTCTGTGGGGTGATGTAAGATTTGGGCTCATTAGGGACAATTTATCTAAAATGGTTTGCTTGCAGGAAGCACAAAACAAATAATGGCTATTAATAGATATTGATAACCTAAAACATGGTTCATTCTCTTCTGTATTTTCTGTCTGCCTTCCCTGATATCATTGAAACATTTGAAGACAAACCAGTTCCTTCTTCTCGGTCATTCCCCCGTGTCCTTCTGGAAAAATGGGTGCCTTCTACTTTTCTTTGATTTTCTACAGCACTAGGAGAAGTGCTGCCTCTCAGGGCTGGTCGGGGAGCTGAGGCGCCAGGGAAAGGGAAAGTCTCCCTATCCCAAGTCTCCATACAGAGAATTGTGTTAGGTAGTGTGTATGCTATTCACTTGAGTAATCCTCATGACAACACTCCAAGATAGGTGCTATTATCCCTATTTATAGATGAAGAGGCCAAGGCTCAGAAAGATAAAGCAGCGATCCTGAAATACACAAGTCAAAAGTGTGCTAAGTCTTAAATCAAACTGAAGTTCATCTAATTCTAAAGCCTGGTATCTTCCAGGAGTCTTCAATGTAAAGAAGAGGGAACAAACATGCCAAGAGGTTAATCTCAAGAAGGTAAATTGTTCACAGTCTGATGGGCTGGAGCGACACCAGCCATGGTAGCCATTCCTGGGCTCCAGGCCGGACTCTGCCACTGTCCAAATGAGTGATCATCGGCAAGTCCTTATTTTGAGAGTTCATCTATGAACAAGAGGCTCTAACTAGCCCCCAAATGCTAATTCCTTGTAACCTTTACATTTTTCCATTTCTAGAAAACTTACTCAAGTTTTGATGTGTACAGACTTTTAGAGTATTGTGCTACTTAAGTTGATTAAGATGAAAAGTCACTTGGCTTTTAGTCAGGAAAGCTGTGAAAGAGTTTAAGAATTTTCTATATTATGATGAACATGCAACGTTATGATGAACATGCAATATTTTAAGAAATACGAATCTGGGGAAAAATAAAATATTAATTTTTGAGTGGTAATAGGCTGAGAATGAATAAAAGCAGCAAAGTAGAGAAAAACATGTCTTTTCTTTTTTTTTTTTTAAAACATGTCTTTTCAAGGAAGGATGAGACCTATAAAAAATCAGAAGGGCCTCTTGAGGTAGAAGTTCTTCAACTACATGAACAGCCTACAGTCAGGGTCTCCTTTCCAGATACTTCTCTCCCCGCAGAACATTGAGCGCTGGTAGGGCTCACAACCAGAGCTGGATAAGCCCTGGTGGACAAAAGACCTCATTAAATAATTAACGCTTTGTCTAGGTTTTAAGCAAATATAATTTCTGCCTCAGTTTGGTGCCTGAGGAAACAGAAGCTGGAAAAGTGAAAGTGGCCTGAGGGAGTGGAAGGAACCAGAATGGCAGGCCTGGGGTTTGAGCCCAGGGCCTGTGTCATGACCAACAGCAAGTGCACTCCGTACAGGACAAGAGCAGCAGGCAGAGGCAGTGAAATAGCAGCTCTGCACCCAGGCCTGGCAAAAAAAAAAAAAAAAAAATTGTTTAATTAAATGTCTCAGCCCTAAGGATCCAATCAGATGATGAATGTGATAGCACTTTATAAGCTCCTACGTGTTAAGCCAGTGTTAACAAGATATTTTCCAGGATTAACTGACCAGTTGAGGGATTAGGACTCTGAGTATGGCATTACTGAAAACATTCCTTATCCAAGATTAACCAGAATTTTCTAAGAAACCTCCTAATAGTTCACACAGCTACTGAGGCACACAATCAGGGTTCCAACTCAGCTTGATGGGGCTCCAAAACTAAGGTGTTTGCCATATGACCACCAACTTCTCCTGAACCCACCAGGGCTTTGATTCTTGGGGCCAAATCTTTCAGGGAAGAAATAAGGTAACATTTTGCTGCTGTTGTTGTTTTCTTACCTAATGATCCTTGGACATAATTCTAATATATGGAAAGTGAGTAAGTTTATTTCTAGGTAGTTCTTTTTTTTTTTTTTTTAAGATTTTACTTATTTATTCATGAGAGAGAGAGAGAGAGAGAGAGAGAGAGAGGCAGAGACATAGGCAGTGGAAGAAGCAGGCTCCCTGCAGGGAGCCCAATGCAAGACTAGATTCCAGGACCCCGGGATCATGACCGAAGCCAAAGGCAGATGTTCAACCACTGAGCCACCCAGGTGTCCCTATTTCCAGGTATTTCAAGAAGATAAGGAGACAGTGCTAAAGTGTGATCTCAGAAGGAAAAGGCCAGAAAAGCTAACACTAACCAGACAGCTGCCACACTGTAGACATTCACCCATAACACCTCCTTCATCCTTCTGGTAAGTATTATTCTCCTAAACACACACACACACACACACACACACTTAAAGATAGGCTCTTCAAAGAAGCTACATAACCCATCTCTGGTTACACAGTAGGGAAAGAAAAGAATTAAAATTTCAAACCAGGTCCAGCTCCAAGGATAGTGAGTCCTCTCTCTATCACACAAAGCTGCCAGGTAGCACTGATGGAAACCCACCCCCCCAGGCACTGCCCCCAGGAACATCTGCCCCCCTCATCCTGAGACCCATTCCTTTACCACAGTCTTCTACTGGGTGGCCTAATGCCGGTTTTACAAATAACAAGAATTGTGTCAGCTGTTTTCCCCCTTAGATGGCAGGTAACGAACCTGAAAATATATATTCCCGTCCTCCATCAAATTCCATTCCTGGAATAGGCACCGTTTGACAAGCTGCATGTGTAGTGACACAATCCAATAAAAATGAAATGAAGAAAACAACTTTATTTCTTACTACTTTCAAGCCTTTCTTATTTGAATTGTGAATACTCCAGTTATGTCTCATACATGGCCTGTCTAGAAATGCATTTTATGGTGAAATATGCCCCTGTGTGACTTGTATTTGAAACTATCTCACTTCCTTTCAAAAGCCTAGGTTAAAGAACCAAGGTGGTAGGTTTGTAAGAAATTCTAAAGGGCCTCTTAACTTTCTTTATGCCACGCCTGCTCATGATAGATGACCCATATTGTCAGCTTTCTTTTCCAGGAAATAAAATATCTACCCCAAGAACCATCTAAATCTTGCCAAAGGGGGAAAAATTCTTCTAGTTTGTAATATCATGTAATAATATGAGAAATGTATTTATGATGTAATGTAAAACAAAGCAGGATATGAAATTGTATGAATAGTATGACCTCAAACACACATCCTGAAAAATCAGTCCAGAAGGAATTAACTTAGAACGTTAATAGCAATTTTTTTTTTTTTATTAATGGGCTTAGGCATGCTTACTTTCTCTCTTGTAATTTTCAGTAATCAGAATATATACCTTCTTAAAAAGTCAAATAAAATTACTAAACAAGGAAAAACATATATTTTTCCAGGAGCCTTAAATACCATTCACTAGTCCCTTAGCACCAAAAATCACTGCATGAAATTATCAACTTTAACTAATACCAGGTACATTATTCAAGAAAAGAAAGTTATATACCAATTGTGCTGATGAGTATAGATATCAAAAACCCCAAATATCAAAAAATCAAGTACATACACAGAAAATAATACATCACGAATGAGTAGTATTTAGCTCAGAAATGAAGATTAGAAAAACCTATCAGTAAAACCCACCACAATATAAATTGAAAGGAAAAATATGTATAAGCATTGAAATAAATTTAGAAAAGGCATATGATAAAATTCAGTAAGCAAGTTCAGGATTTACTAAAAAATACTTCCTGGACAATGATAAATGAAGAAGAAATAATTTTAAAATCTCTAGTAAAAAAATTAAATAACACACTTAACGGCATTTCCAATAACTGAAGATCAAGTTAAGGATACCTCCTATCACTAAATATTGTACTGACAGACCCAGCCAATGTAATAAGACAAGAAAAAGAATAATTATTTAAGGATTAGAGAGGAAGACAGAAACCTACTTACAAGGTTTTATGCTGTCTCCATAGAAAATCAAAGAGGAATTGGAATAATTAGTAAAAATGTTCAGTAACACCATTATATTCAAGATTCAAGATCAATAAATAAACTGTTACTGTTTCCTTTTAAAGTTCCACTTAATTTGGTTCAGTCAGCAATATTTGCTTAATGGAATTACTTATTGTCCCACAGGGAAAACTCAGGAGTAGGAAATAGACACATTCTTATGAGTACACCCTCTCCCTTTTTGAACGTATGTATGTTTAATTGTGCCTTGAGCCAGAGAAATCTATTAGGAATGCACACTGTTTATCACTGTTACGTAACAAAGAATAATTGCAAAATCTGACTTTGGGACAAATCAGCAATATACTTTTTAAGATATCCTTGGTTCTAGGATGGAATAAGAGAAAACACAATGCTTATGATAAAGACCATGAGACAAAGAAGAGGAAGAAGAATCAGAGCACAGAAGTGAGAGAGGAGGAACAGAGAAAAGGAGAGAGGAAGGAAATGGAAAAAGATGAAAGGGAAAAAAAGAGATGAGAAGAAGAAAGAAGAGAAGGATACAGAAAAAAGGGAAGGAAAGAGTGATGAGGAAGAACAGACATAAAGGTTCTTTGTTGGGGGTTTGGGTTGCTCAGGTGGGGAGAAGTGTTGGCCTTTGGCTCAGGTCTGATCTCAGGGTCCTGGCTCCCTGCTCAGTAGGGAGGAGCTTCTCTCTCTCCCTCTGCCTTCGCCTCTGCTTGTGCTCTCTTTCTGTCAAATAAATAAATAAAATCTTAAAAAAACAAAAACTCTTTGTTGATCCTTTAATATATGCCAAGTACTATACCAAGTATTTAATCTGCCTTATCTCAATTATTCTTCATAGTAAGCCTTTGAAGTTTAATATTATATCCTTATTTATAGGAGAGAAAACAGATGCTCAGAGAGGTTAAGTAACTTTCAAGGTCACACAGGAAGTGGCATAACTAGAATTTGAATCCAGGTCTGTCTGTCTGGATTCCATGGAATTGGTCACACAGTAGAAGATGCTCCTTGCAATATGTATTATGCTGATTTTAGAGTCTTTTAAGACATGAAGATGAGGAAGTTCTAAAAAGGTCACCTTCACACTCCCATTCCAAATCTTCAACTAAGCTAATGTTCTGAAAACCCGAATCCTCTCTTTAGAATGCTCCTCGTTTTGCATGTTAAAATTAAGAATGAAAAGATATGCAGTAAGATACAATTTTTAATGCATTAAGCATTCAAGAGCACAAGTTTAGTGGAAAGGTTAAATTTGAAGCAAAAATATAACTTGTCAGTTTTCACTGAAAAAGCATTTGAATTCTAGTACATATTGTGCTCTGCAATCTTTTTATTCCCTATGAAGCAGTTCTCCCAAGACCTGTTCTCTCACTGACTTGCTTTCCTTCTATTAGACTGTGATGTATAAAATACAAGGTTTATATTAAGTTTTAGGAAATAAAATAAACTACTTCCAAAATATTTGTGTTTCAAGTAAACATCCAAAGCAAAATTTACCATCCTTCCTGAGAGTTTGGCTGTCAGGGAGCTGCATGTGTATTACATTTATGTCCCTTGTTTCCTACAGAGTGTCAGACAAATGCCATCACGAAACATGACTGGGCAGGCACAGCAGTGTCTCAAACAAATCACAGCCTATACAAAGCAACTAAGTGCATCCCAGTTTGCAAGCCCATATTGACAGATTTCAAGACCTGAAGGAGAAAGTCTATTAATCCTCCTTCATGCATCTCAGAAGATGAGGGAGAGAAAGACAACACACAGCACGAAGTTGCTTACACCTAATTGCAACCAGGAGACAAATACACTGAAAGGCATGGTCCTAAAGCCATAGGATCGAATTCTCCAGAAAACATCAAGAGTGAGAAAATGATTTTATTATCATACTATGCATGCCAGTCCTCATTAACAGCTATTCATGTGCCTCCTCTGGGCCAAGCACATTCAAGTGTTGGAATTAAGGGGTGAACAAGAGACAATCAAAAACACAGAAAATTTTTAATAAAGTGAGATTCTAACAAAGTGCTACCGCAGCAAAACAAACAAAAACAACTAACCCAATTTGGGGAGTAAGGAAAGTACTAACCTGAATATTTAAATGGGAGCCAGTCTAGGAAAAAGTAGAGAGTGACAAAGGATTTCAGGCTAGATTAATTATTCAGTGGTTCTCAAAGTCTGGTCTCTGAAGCAATAGTGTGGGGCTGGCGAGACTGGGGACCTCAAAACGGCTGACCCCAGGCCAGCAACCTCCCAATAAGGACGCCTTGTGGCCCTACCCTAACTTAGCACACAAAGACCCGTAACCCTTGCCCTAATCGGAATGCCGCCCTGCTCCCACCTTCTCCCTGATAAGTCTTTATAGACCCCCCTGCGGCTTGCCTGGGCGCGACTTCCCAGGCCCCTGACTTCCCCTCTCTCTCCTTCCCCTGTGGGCTGCGGAACCTCGCCCAAGAGCACATCCCATTAAAAGCCTGTTTCCACCAACTATTGCCTGGCCTCTCTATTCCATGTCACTACCAATCGGATTAAACCTGACAAATAGCACCAGTACCATCAGGGAACTTGTTCTAAATGCAGGCTTGGGTCCTACCCCAGACCTGAACTCAAAAATTCTGAACTCAAAAATTCTGGGGAGGAGACCCAGCAATCTGTTTTAACAAGCCTTCCAGGTGATTCTGGTGCTGCTGGAATTTGAGAACTTTGGATACATGCAAAAGTGAACTACAATAGACAGAATGCCTGCAGGGTAAACAGGGTTGGATAGGGGGGCGGGGGGTGCAGATTAGGCAGAGATGTCACTTGCTGGAGGGATGGGTAGAAGGCATACCAGGAAGGGTTTTATACATTATGAAAATAATTTTGGATTTTACCCAAGGCATAATGGAGAACCATAAAAATATTATACTACGAGTACAGAAAACAGCAAATAATACTGGCACCCATTAAAAAACATATGCCATCACAAGGGTAGTGCTGTACATGATTCCAGAGATTAAACAATGCACAGATAAACAGCCGGTAAGAAAGGAGCACATCAGCCCTACCTTTCTTTCTGGAGTCTTTCTTGGCGCTGGTTTTCACAGCTACTTGAAGTTCTGTCTCAGTTGACATCCTACTAAATCCTTAGTCCACTTCACACAGATCCCGGGCCTCGGCCAGGCTCATGGAGGACTCCTCTCCAAGAGAATGACTCCTCCCTTCAGAAACAACGCTCCAAGCTGCACATCTCATTCACTCCTTCCGAGCTCTGCAAATCAAGCCAAAAGAATGTTCAGAATCATCACCCTTTTGAGGTTAAGCAGAAATTAGTCGGAGCATGGGGAAATGAACTGTCAAACAAACAAAACCAGGAAAATCTTGGTCTCCATGTACAAACTGCTCACATGGGCAGCCTGGGTGGCTCAGTGGTTTAGTGCCACCTTCAGCCCAGGTTGTGATCCTGGAGACCCCGGATCAAGTCCCGCGTCTGGCTCCCTGCGTGGAGCCTGCTTCTCCCTCTGCCTGTGTCTCTGTCTCTGTGTATGTGTGTGTGTGTGTCTCATGAATAAATAAATAAAATCTTTTTTAAAAAGTCCAAAAAAAAAAAAAAACTGCTCACACGATGTCATGGAGCCAATGACAGGGTTTGTAGCAAAGGGAATTAGAGGTCTGTCTGAAAAATGGTCTCTCAACCTTGGTACATAACTTAAAACAGATCTTTTTAAAACTCTGGATTTCCAAGGAGGACAAAACCCAATTCCTTGTTTTCCATGTTCCTTGCTTTCAAGCACTAGATGCCACCCAGAAAATACAGCAAAGGAGTATTTCCTGAGCAACCCCGTGGAGACATTCCCAACAACAGGGCACCCATCCATCAGCCAAGCTTGATCAGAGCCTTGGCAGCTAAAGCAGATCATAGGGAAGTGACCTGTGCTCTATCCCTCACTGCCAGGCATCAGAAGGGACATGGAGTTGACATACAATTGGGCTCCAAGGGTAAGGTGACAAATGGGGCTGAGAAACTTTCCAGCAAGCCAATTTTTATGTCAGCTTTTTCCTCAGCTGTAAGAGCAGACAAGCATTTAATGTGGGGAGAAAAAGAAAAGAAGCAGGCAGCCACACATTCCATTCTTTCTTTCTTTAATAAATATGCACTGCACACTACTAGGTACTATTAAGTCCAGACACTGTGCTGGGAAGAGATGATAATAATAATGATAATACCACCACTTCAATTACAGCTGGTATTTACTATGCACTTACTATATACTATGCCCTCAGCTACTGCTTCACATACATTATCTCATTTGATTTTAGTTAAATTGAATGAATGTATTTCCTGTGTCAACAGTCTTTCCCAGTGACCATCTATCTGACAGTTACATCAGAGAGTTCAGCTGAAAATAAACATTTCGCTGTTATCCATTCTTAAAGAAAATGAAGATAGAGCTATTGGAAATGGATCTTCAAACTGTGTAGCCAATTCTGAGCTCAACCCACAGACCCAGAATGGCTGACTCTGAATGCCCATTTCTGCTCAAAAAGAACAGTAAACCAAACTTCTTAATCATTACAACTAAAAATGGCTTAACTAGAAGAGGCTTTATAGATTTGTCCATGTTGTTACAAATGGCAAGAGGATATAATGCTGAGTCAGAGAAAGACAAATGCCATATGATTTCACTTGTATGTAGAATTTAAGAAATAAAACAGAGAAGAAAAGAGACGGACAAACATACTTTTATATACAGAGAACAAACTGGTGGTTACCAGAAGCGAGGGAAGGGGGGTTGGGTAAAATCAGTGAAGGGGATTAAGAGTCCACTTACTGTGATGAGCATTGAGTTATGCATTGAATTGCTGAATTACTATATTATACATCTGAAACTAAGTGTGTCAATTATGCTTAGATAAAAATAAAATCAGTAAAATTATAAGGCCCAATAATAGGGTAATTCCCACCTTACCCAATGATATTTGGTTTATTTATTTGTTAACAGGCTTTTTTTTTAAAGGACACAGGCCCTTAATTAAAGATGTCTGAACTACAGTAACTAAAGCTACAACTAAGGAAAATGCAAAAGTGCCTTCCTATAATAAAATCATACAGAGACGAAAACTTTCCTGCCACCTTTGTGCCATCTATCTGCATCATACCACTAGCCCTCACCCCCTCCTAACATCTCTGCCAGCCAAAGACAACATTCCATTAGAGATGACAGAGCCACAAAGCTTGGTCATACATGGACATAATTTTATTACTAATACTGATCATTTCACTGTAATAAATATCTGCTAAGAACCTACTCTGGGCCAGGTGCAAATGCTAGCTCATTCATTTCTATAGACATCTACAGTGCAACCACACTGGCTAGGAGTATGGATTCTTAACCCCTTTCCTCAAAGATACTGAGTCCAAAAGAGATGTCAGTCATGTAAGGGACTGCAATACACACAACCAGAACTAACACAAATAAATACCAGGTATACTACAACACAAAGGAGCAAATACTCACCTTTGCTTGGAAGAGTCAATAAAACTTCTCAGAGGAGGAGCCCTACCCTATGGGGTCTTGAAGAATGATTTTTTTTAAGACTTTATTTATTTATTTAAGAGAGAGAGAGAGACAGAGACAGAGAGAGAACAAGCAAGGGGGAGTGGCAGAAGGAGAGGGAGAAGCAGGCTGCCAGAGGAGCAGAGAGTCCAATGCAAGGCTTGATCCCAGGACCCTGGGATCATGACCTGAGCCAAAGACAGACACTTAACTGACTGAGCCACCCAGGCACCCTTGAAGAATGATTCTTATGTCAAGTGGACAATAAGAGAATGAAACAGTGGGCACTCAATAAATACATGTATAATGAAATGGTTATTCTGGAAGAAGGATCAGCAAAGGCACGGAGCCTTAAATAACAGCACAACTAATAGAAGGAAATCTAAGTCTGGTAGGGAGGTGATATACTCTCTCACCTTTCCAATTTTAATTCGTGGTGCTACCTCTCTATTCAATCTTTCTTCCTGAGGTCTGCCTTAGCATTCTATTGACCCCTCAGGGTTCAGTTCAAAGGAGTATCATAGGCAGAAAGGTTTTCCGATTGTTCTATTAAATGGAATCTTTCCCTACTTATACCATGATCTGTTTTTTGGCCAGCTGCATAGTTTCAGCCACTTATAAGAATGTGATATTGAGGAAGTTACTCAACCCCTCTTTGCCTCAGTTTTTCTATCTGTATAATGGGGGTAACATGGAGCTACTGCAGGAATTAAGCGTGACCACACATGTCATATGCTTGGAAGAGGACCTGACACACCTTCTGGAAAGTACTTAATATATATGGGGGCACTAATAATTTCCTACATTAACCGCTCAAGGTCATGTGGTGATATGTAACTACAAGGCCATAACACTGTGATCCTCCCTTTATAGAAGGGGAAGCTAAGGCAGGTTAAGTCTACCTTGTAAAGATATTGCAGAAAGAGATAGGATCTAAGATATTTCCATCATGCTGGTTTTGTACACAGTAAATAATAAAGTAACATATAAATAATAAAATAAGCTGAAATATATGGATTTTACATAATTTCAAGTATTCTAAAAGTTCATGCATGAAACTGGAATGGAACGGGCCACTTTTTCCCCTTCAACTTTATAAAGCACAATATAGCACCTCTCCCTATTCTGTGGGTATCTCCAGCACCACTTGTTTGACAAAATGTGACTGTGTTCAAGTGTTGTAAAGCATTCCTTGTGGATTTCTGAAGTACACCCAGATACCAAGAATGAAAGGAAACCAACATCATTTCAAATAAAACCTTAAATAAGGAAGGTGTTGCAGTATGGAGAGAACATACCACAGCCTGGATCATGGCATCCCCTTTAATTTTCCAAAAGCCAGAGGTTGGGAAGATGCTGTAAAGTAACTCCAAATTATTTAGGAAATTCACTTCTTTGTAATTAAGGAGATTAAATTCCCCCAAGGGCCAGAAACCATGTGACAACTCAAATCATTTTCCCCCAGTAAAAGCTGTGAAACCCTATCAGTTAAATTCAGGCTCGCCTAGAATTTTGAAATGCTTCAATAATGTTTCTTTGCTCTACACAATCTGCAGTAATTTAATATTCCTGAAGTGTGTCAGGTTTTTTATAATGAGCTCTTCAAATCTAAATGTGAATTATGTAACATTCCACTACATTCTGTCTAGTGAACCGCTTCTAAATGTAAAATCCTGTGTTCAGTGATGGGGGGAGGGGGATTGGTGGGAGGGGGGCACAAAAACACCAAACCACAAAGCAGAGAAAACACATAGGCCTTAAAAAAAAAAAAAAAAAAAAGGCAGTATAAAGGTTTGAGCAGCCACAACAGAACATACTAAAAAACCTACTATAACACAAATCTGTGCTTTCTCTTCCCCCAGCCACCCCTCTCATACGATCCTACCATAGACTAGCTAACATTTAGGATGGCCCACTATTTGCCAGCTACCATACTATGAACTTCTTTTACTCAATCTTTCAGCCACTTGAAAATTTGAGTATTATTATTTTTCATTTTACAAATAAAGAAAAGCAAAAGTCAGTTTAGTAGCTTGTCCACAGCCCCACATGCCTATTAAGTAGCACAACACAGGGCAGGGTATAAACCACTCCTCTCTCCACCTTCAGGGGGAATCCTCCCAGATGTCCATCAGCTGGTAAATGGATAAACAAAATGTGGTATGTCCATACAATGGAATATTATTTGGCCATAATAAGGAAAGAAGTATTGATACACTGCTACAACGGGGATGAGCCTTGAAAACAGTAGGCCAAATAAAAGAAGTTAAACACAAAAGGCCACATGCTCTATGAGTCCATCTATATGAACTATCCAAAATAGAAACATCCACAGAGAGATGGAAAGCAGATCAGCGGTTGCCAGGAATGGAGGGAAGCAAGGAAGGGGGAGTGACTGCTTCATGGGTTCAGGGTCTCCTCCTGGGGGTGCTAAAAAGATTCTGGAACTACAGAGAGGTAGTGGTTGTACAGCATCATAAATGTAATAAATACTTTGGATTGTACGCATTAAAATGGTCAACTTTGTGTGAATTTCACCTAAATAAAGTGAAAACAAAACAAGAAAACCTCCAAGTCAGGTCCCACACCCAGACTTCAGCCTTTGTGATATGCTAAGAACATTGTAAATTCTAGTCCAAGAGGGTAGCCCTGACTTAAAACACAGATGAAGGGGCAGTCTTCCCAGAAGCCAGACTTGGGGTTCATTCGTGTTGCAGGGATTAAAAGCTCTAATGCCACTACCGGTGTGTTTTGTGACTTGGCCATTTTCATCAACTTCGTCCAAATTATAAAGCACCCCAAACAGGTTATTAACAAGACCCAAAAGTTTTTAACAGTACAGGGTAACGGCCTGTTCCCTCATCAGTGAAATGGAAACACCACCACCAAGGGTGTAAGATTTGGAAGATCAGTGAGATCTGGATGCTTAAGAAGAGTCATAAATCTGCTTGCCTTTACATAAAGAAACACAGAACAAACACAGCAGAGCACTAAGATATTGTTTTCTACATGGGGACACCTGTGTAGGGGAATGATGAAGTGACTGGGTAGAAGGATATGGCAGAGGGTGATACTTTGCAGAGTACAGTTTTATGCATTATTTTCCCATTTGGAAGCATACAGTTCCACACATGTGAAAAAATTAAATTAACAGGAGTAGGAAGTGGGGGGGAAAGGCTCAGAATGAAAGGGGACTGAGACAAATTAAATCCAACTGTATCTCAAATGAATATCACAGACACAGTCTCTGAAGGGGTGAGAGAGAAAGAACTAATTGAAATAATTTATGAACACAGAATTTGGCTGTTTACACTCAGTCTTGGGCAGAGTTGTAGCAGGGGGAACTACAAAGAAATCCCAAACTCCTTTTAGTGAGCAGAGTTGTAGCAGGGGGACTACAAAGAAATCCCAAACTCCATTTTTTTTTTTTTTTGGTAGTGTTTTGGGCTAAGCAATTATAAAACTATTTTAGATGTATTACAGGATTGAACAAAGGGTCAAATGTTTTGATGTTCTTGGGAGCCCAGTTCTCACTATAAAAGAGGAGATATTAAATTTTGGAAAGGGGGAAGCCAGGAAAGAATACTGTGGGGACAGACTGGAAATGGGAGATTTCCGGCAAACTCGTGATTTATAAAATACACATGCATCTGTATAGGTAGGTATACATACATGCATTTATATGCATACATTTCCTAGCTCTGCCCATTGACTAGGTGCAAAGAGTTCCAACAACATGATACCTAATATCTAGATTTTGGGTTATTTTTTTTAAAGATTTTATTTATTTATTCACAGAGAGAGAGAGAGGGGTAGAGACACAAGCAGAGGGAGAAGCAGGCTCCCTGAAGGGAGTCCAATGTGAGACTCGATCCCAGGACTCCAGGATCACACCCTGGGCCGAAACGCTAAACTGCTGAGCCACCCAGGGATCCCCGAGATTTTGGGTTATTACTACCATTCCCCCAGTAAAAGGAGCCAGGGGTTCTTGGGAGAAATGGCTGATTCCAGAGCTGAGGTGGGACAGGTGCAAGAGGAGTCTGAACTATCTTCCTTATTCCAGCAAGTAAGGAAGTGCTCAAGACAAACACAAAAGATGTCACAAGAAGCCATCCCAGAGGTGTGGTCATTGGCCTAATCTGGAAGAGTGTAAACACCATGGTAATTTAAGAATTGTAATAAATAACAAATCACGGGATAAAACTACAATAATCCATGAATCCATACTGATAACAGAAAAAAAAAAGGAAGAAGAGGGGAAGGCTGTCTTGCTTAAAGTAGAAGAGGTACTGCCTGGAATATACAGAGGGAAGGTGGAGCATAAAGCCAACATTTTTCTGCCACCAGAATCAAGCTTAGAAAGGGGAGAACCATCCATTAATGCCTAATCCAGGGGAATGTTTGATGAGAAGACATCTGCAGGTCTTCAAGTGTCTTTCCATCTACTACTTATGGTTGCAAGGGAAAAACATGTGATTACCTGATGGGAAATTGAACAACACCTCGATTAGGTTATCAAAATGAATATTAACAAGCAGGGACAGGTGCAGGTGACAGAGTGCAGAGTACATCACTACCATGTAGTCTTCTGGCCCAGAATCTAATCACATGCATTTAAAATTGGGTGGGGGGAGATTATATCCTGCAAAAATATAGTAATAAAAGGCAATGAGAAGCTGGGGAAATTTTTTTAAAGAAAACAAATAGATACAATAACTAAATGCAATACCTGTATAAAATCCTGTACTAGAGAGAAAAGTAATACTACAAAAGGAATTATTGGACCGATGGACAAATTTGAATATAAATGGCATGTTAGGTAAAAACAGTATATCGATGTTAAATTCATTCAATTTGATAATTTTCCTATGGTTATGGAAAAGAATATTCCAATTCTTAGGAATAGGGGCTAAGATATGTGTACCTTACCGTGAAATGATCCAGAAAAATAATTCATGTACTTGCATATGTATGTACATGCATGTGTGTGTCTATAGACCCAAAAACACAGATAATACACAAATAATAAAGCCAATGGGATAAAATATTAGCAATAAAAATATAAGTAAAGGGTGTGGCAGTTTTTATAGTCTTTAAATGTATAATTTTTATATCTTCTCCTGTAATTTTGAGATTCTTTCTAAATTTAAAAAAGATGTTTTTAAAAAGCCCAGCCTAGACTCTGGCACACCAAGGTATGTAACAAAGCCAGTCTGGCCTCACTCTTAAGTTCAGACCCATTCCAGCTCCCTAGATGGCATGCTTTCTAATTCCCAAGGCTAGCGGAGGTTAAAATTAGTTTATGGCTGTCAGTTCTTATTACAGATTCCAACTTCACCTTGTATCTGCCCAGACTGCCTGACTTGGTGGGAGCCTCTGGACCAAGGATGCTTGGGGCAGGCCTTTTTCTTCCTGAGCTCTGGACATCCTCTTCATACTCTGCCTCTGTGCCCGGAATTTGGCCACCAAGACTTGCCTTCGTTTACCTGCTCCACAGATCACTGCACGCTCCTTTCGTTACTTGGCCAACACGAGTCTTCTCTGCATCCCCAAATCCTCTCCCTCTCCATCTGTGGGGCTACATACTCAGCCTGCCAAACCTTCTTCTTTTCAAAAAATATGTGAAGGGCTACCTGACCTGATCTAGCCCATTTGGAAAATGCCTGAACACTCATTCTGCACATTTGTTCTTTTCAGGGAAAATAAAATAGGAAAGAGTGAGGTTTTGCTGGAACACAAAGGCAATATTTATTAGAAGCCATGGGAGGTGTCAGAAGTACAAGTGCTATTGGGGACTTCAGCAGAAAGCTGGGCAGGGTGACAACATCCCTCACTACAGGTAAAAGACAGCCATCCCCACGGCAAACACAGCCACCACTTGTTTTGACCAAAGCCTTCAGGGAAGATAATACACTGGCTTTAAAACTCTGAAAGCCACAACGTTCATAGTTTGAGCACCCCACTGAAGACTCCACTCCAGGCTGTTCTGCCATAATGGTGCGTGTTAAGGGGAGAAAAATCAGAGGTCAGAGACCTCTCTTGGCCTGAGACCTCATCTTCATTTTGTGGCTTATTAGGTTATGTTTACTTCACATTTCAAAAATTAAAAAAGGATTTCAGCTTGTAGAAAGCATTATAGAAAGCCATTCTCTATGACAGAATAAAATAAATAAATGAGGAAAAGTGCAGTAAAGGGGAACAAATTATTGGGAATGAAGGTGAGGGTGGAAACCAGGATAGGGCACCAGGAAAATGTGTAAAGTCATGGAAGAGAGGCTATAAACTGTCCATGAGATTCCTAGAGGCCAAAGCAAAGAAGGAAATAGGATCAGTTCTAAGTTTCACAAGGTTCATGTTCAAATAAAGCCTTTTTCCCCCACTTTGAATCAGAGATGGAGAATGAAAAGGAGCTTTCCTAAAAGCAACCCAGGTGGTGTCATTGACATTAACATCAGCAGTGTATAAAAAAATCGAAGGGGCACCTGGGTGGCTCAGTGGTCGAGCGTCAGCTGAAGTCAGCCTTCAGCTCAGGGCGTGATCCCGGGGTCCTGGGATCAAGGTCCATATCCGGCTCCCCACAAGGAGCCTTCTTCTCCCTCAGCCTGTGTGTCTGCCTCTTTCTGTGTGTCTCTCATGAATAAATAAATACAATCTTTAAAAAAAAAAATGGAACAGGGAATTTTCAGTGGCCCTTAATCTATGCCATAAGCATAATACTAAAGCATAATTTAGTAGTATTGCTTTTCAATAGGGTCAAAACAAAGTGACCCAAGTCACCCAAGTCATTTTAAATTCTCTATGAATAAAGCATGCTTTCTTTTCTTTTTTTAACTGAAGTGAAAAACAAGTAAGTGGGATCTTACTATACAGCTATCTGGTGCTTTGGTTTTTTTTTTTTTTTTTTTTAAAGATTTATTTATTTATTCATGATAGACATAGAGAGAGAGAGGCAGAGACACAGGCAGAGGGAGAAGCAGGCTCCACACTGGGAGCCCGACGTGGGACTCAATCCCAGGACTCCAGGATCGCGCCCTGGGCCAAAGGCAGGCGCCAAACTGCTGAGCCACCCAGGGACCCCAGTGTTTTGTTTTTTTAAGGAATTTTCTAGAATTAAGAAAAAAATATATAAATGGCTTATCAGTTTACTCATCTGTAAAACAGGATGATGCTGGGTATGACTCATGGAATTAAGTGAATGGGAATACATGAAATTATGTGAAAGCGCTTTTGGGAAAATAAAATGCTTTGTTCCAGAGGGCAAGCACGGTTATTCCTGAGGTATCAGTCAATCTTCATCAAGGGGATGATAGGAGGAGCAAAATGTGTTTCTTTAATCAAACTCAAAGCTAACAAAAGTCAGAACCAGGTTTCAGCAATATTAAAGGAATTTATGTGACAACAACAAAGCATACTTAAGAACATTTCATTTAACTAATGGATCACATAGTTTCATTAAGTATTTATTGCACCATGAAAATTCATTACATAAACTCTTAAGAGTATCAGAAAAAACAAATGTATAAACCTAAAATAATCCCATTAGGTTTTTCATTACTCAGGGCCCCACTTCCACCCAACCTCTAAAATTCTCACCTCTGATTCTAGAAAAATGTATCAGCAGGTGGGAGAACCTAAAGCAGTAATCTGTCCCAGAGGCTGGGTTAGAACCATGCCTGATTCTACCACTGTCTATGTAACCTTAGGCATGTGAGCTACTTAACCATTCTCAGCCCCAATTTCTTCATCTGTATAATGGGGAGATCCAATGGGCCCCACAGTACCCAAATGAGGGAACATGCAGCCCAGGGAGTGCTTAAGAAAGTCCACTAGAGTAAAAAAATCAAACTCTGCAATAACTATTTCAAACTATTTTTATCTGAAAAAAAGAGAAATAGCTTATTACTTAAATATGCAACCTAACAGCACATGTACACAAATGTATACATCAATATCCCTACCCTGGTATAAGGCGCAGGCTTCGAAAACTGATTCATTGATGGGGAGGGGGGAGTGATGACTGGCAGGTGACCGGGGGCCACACAGTGGTTTAGCAGGAGGGACTGACACAGTTCAGGCCTTTTCAAGATGATACTAGCCCAGGAATCATGGCAGGAGGGGAGGCCAATGATACTAGGGGCAGGGAAGCAAACTGGGGGAGCCTGCATCAATGGAGCTGGTAGGTTTAAAAGCTTATGATCTTCAATTTTCCTTTCCAAAGATGTTCTAGATAAATGAATCTTCACTTTTTTTTAAAAAAAGCAAATATCCCTTCAGCATGCAGCCATTAAATCAGTTTCTAGAAATCCAATCAATAGAATCCACATTTCCTAAGCACCTACTCTGTGCAGAGCAGCCCCCGTGCTATATGCTGGAGCTACAGAGAGACACACACCAAGGCCTGGAGGCTGCTACATCCCCACAGGGGCAGGGACTGGCCTCAGGTGGCCTTCAAACCTATTCGCCAAGACTCCTCCCAGTGGGAAGCTCTTCCTCACTTTAACCCTATCGGCCATATAGGGAGGTGGGCCACACTATTTATTTGCTCTTCAGGAACTGAAAACCCTCCTCTGTCATCCTGGTTCCGTGGCAGCGTGTTTGAATAACACGGAACTATTGCTACTCCCTGGAGTCTTACGGGAAGAAAAGCCAAGTATTTAATGAGGCCCTCCCAGTGAAGGGGATTTTAAGTAAACAAATGCCCATCTGGCAGCTTCACATGCTGATTTACCTGAACTATATACTGCCATTATTTGCTCTCCTTTCCACAAACTGCATTTCATTATCTTCAAAGTTGACAACGGGAAAGACAGTGACACTGGCCAACACGTGTAAGTGGAGAGCAGAGTGAGTGTGCAACATGCCCCCAAGCTGCCTGGTCCCCCAGGGTGGTCCCCCCCGGCAGGGCTCGTCGGGAAGCTGTGCACAACCCAGCAGCTGTCCATGAGCTCCTCCCATGACAGCCCCTTCCCACAGGCCACCAACAGGTGCCACCTCGTCCCTGCCCAGAGAGCTGAGAGATGGGTGGTATGTGTTCTCCCTTCCTTGACATCCCATTTTAATTATTCTTTCTCAAACACCTCATTTTTACCACCTTCCTTTTGAAAAAAGGGCCCATCATCTTCCTTTGCTTCACTAATGATTTGCTAGTTCAATCTCAATTACCGTAAAATGGGATACATGGATGGCTCAAATTTTCTCCACAAAAGGATCTGCACTTGACTGGAAGCAACCCAATTTCCACAATTATCTCCCTCACAAAAAGCACACACAACAGTGATAACCGTGGGGCTCTGTTTTCCCGGAGCCACAAATAGGGATGGATGCGCTGACAAAGGAGCTCTTTTTTGTTTGTTTCCTGATTTGTGAATGTATTTATTTGAACCTTCTCGCAGAAACATAAAAATTCAATCACACTTGGCAAATACTGAGCAAATCACCCACACGGAAAACCGTTTCCTCTCCGTGCAGTTTTCCCCTTACTGTTAAACCCCATAAACTCCTTGGGATCACAGTTCAAACCCCCTTCTAGGGGGAAAGCTTCCCTGATCTCACGCACCCTTCCCCTAGCACGGCAGCCTCTGCTGATGACAGAGGTGGTACAGAGCAGATGCCACCAAACTTGGCCCCATGGTGGAATCATCTGAGGAGCTACACTACTCATACTTGTCTGCCATCCTGAGATTCTTATTTAAGAGTCGTGAGGTACCACCGGCTCATTGGGCTGCTTAAAAGCTCCCCAGGTGGTTCGAAGAGGCAGCAACATCTGGGAAGCACAAGCATCTTCAGCACCCAGCATGACCCCACTCCCTCATCCCTGGGTTTGGGCCCAGTGTCGAACCCCCAAGTTTGAATGCATTCCCTGCAAAATGAGTAGAGTCAGAGTCTACATACCCGATACAGCGAGGGTATCCCATGACATGATCCACATAAAATGCTTGTCATGGGATGGTAAGTGCTGGTGGCAGGTGGGGAAAATGTTCTGCCCAAAGATGCATGTGCCCTAACCATCCAAATATGATTTAGGTGATATGGATAGTAAGAATTTGGGCTTTTGAACAGAGGAGGTCTCAATGAGATTTGAGGTTTTGAACTGATGAGACCCAGGAGATGCCTTGCCCGTAGTTTGCAGTTGGGCTGGATGTGAACCTTTGGGGACCAGAGAGTGGACTGGGATAGATAGAATGGGCCCCACAGATGTGCACTCCCTACTCCAAATCCCAGATGACTGCACCTGGAGGTAATTCCTCACCCAAGGGCCATTCACTGACTGACCAAGCAGCCACAGCTCGGCCTGACACAAAAAGTTAGATCCAACCCAGATATTGGAGAAGATAGGCAGAGTCTCTCAAGAAAGTATCTGAACTCATGAATACAGATGCTGCACAGTGGTAATGGGACCAGGGGGTAAAAAGATGCCTGGGGAGAAGCCATAAGGCAGCAGCGAACAGCTGAGCACCAGTTATGAGTGAGCACAGGACCTACAGAAGCCACCAAGTATAAAAGAATATATATAATTAGGAGAGAGAAACAGATCATTTCCAGTAGAAGTAGTAACTGAGGGCAGCCATGGCAGGGAGTAAACAAAGTCTTGTGCAATGGGAGGAAGAAAACTGAGTCGTAGGGGAGAGCCAGGACCGTCCCTGCTAGGAGCTCAAACCTCAGTCTGCTGGAGGCCAGGCGGCGTGTCCATTCTGAGCCAGTGGACAGAGTCCTCCCTGCCATGCATGGCTTATAGTGCTGCACTGCTCCTTGCCAGGAGGGCCTGTAACCAAGAGCCTGCAGAGTACTTATCCTCCATACCCCTCATCTGAACCCTTGAAGACATCACTATTCATATTGTGTAGCTGACAAAGAAAAAAAAAAAAAAAAAAAAAAAACCACAAACATCCCTCCCAGTCTCACAGACTTGCCTTGGGTTTTCAAATCACAGCTCCATAAAGTCCCAGATGTGTGACCTTTGGCAAATCCCTTGACGTCTTTGAGCCTCAAAGTCTATCTCTATAAAGCTGGGAAACCTTACCTCTAATGGTTGCTGAGCAGAATAAATAAGATAATGTACGCAAATTGCCTGGTACTACAGGAGGTATTCATTATATATTGTTTGCTTTCCCTTCCCACGATTTCATTTGCATTTAATTCTTTGGAAGGAAAAGAAAATTTTCTGGTATTTCCTACACTATATGCCCATTAGTTTTTCAATACCTGCCTGTCACAATGAATCAGGAAACAATGACCTAAAACGATTTCTGCTAGGATATGAAATCTGGTGTTAACCTGACCTTCGGGCTCCAGCTGGGTATGCCTTCCCAGCTCAGGTGCTCCTCCTCACTCGAACCAAGTGCTCCAGCCACACTGGGTGGGTCAGACCCCAGAGCACAGCTCGGTCATTCAATGTCATACCTCCTTGCCTCCTCCAGCTCAGCTCTCACTCTGAGGTCGCATGAGTCCATAGTTGACAAACTCCAAACACACTATTCCAGAAGAATTAATAAAGATCATTTACACAAGGGCAAGCTGTGTTGGAGGGAGCCACTGAAGGACACTGCAGTAGCCCAGGGACAGGTTAGCAGAGCTGTTCCCTCTCCTGGGCCAGTCGGGGTGAAAGAAGGGAGAGGTGACTGGAACCAGAAGAGAAGGTAGACAAAGTTGCCTTGAAAGGAGCAGTGACCTTCAGTCTAGGTACAGCAGGCCCAAGGCATCTCAGCCAGAAGAATGCCCAGAAAGTGGATCAAATCATAAAGACTTCACTTCCCTCCTTCCCACCCCTCAGCCTCCTGCTGGGACGCATCATTGGCTACTCTAAGATGAGACCAGGGGGCAGGCAGCCCGTGGTTGCAATCCACATAGTTAGCCTTCTGGAGTGAGGGGGGTGGGAAAAGAAGAGAAGGCAGTACACCTGAAAGGACAAGGAGAGTCAGCTCAACGCCCAAGGGAAGACTGGCCTCCATGAAAAAGGTTGTCATGGGGCACCTGGGTGGCTCAGTGATTGAGCATCTGCCTTTGGCTCAGGACATGATCCCAGGGTCCTGGGATCGAGTCCCACATCAGGCTCCCTGCATGGAGCCTGCTTCCCCCTCTACCTGTGTCTCTGCCTCTCTCTGTGTGTCTCTCATGAATAAATGAAATCTTTCAAAAAAGAAAAGAAGAAAAGTGTTGTCACAACCCACATGCTTCAAAATTCTTCAGGAACTTCCTGATTACCATCGCCTGGTGATAGTAGAAAATGGAAGGGAGAAGGGGGAGAGGAGAATAGAACCGTGTGTGTCAGAACCGTCTATGTGCTGTGGTCTGTGCTGAGTGGTGCACATGCCTCATCTCATTCATCTTTACAATCTGGGATGGTTAGGACCATTATCCCCATTTTGTAGAAATGGAGGCACAGAATTGATGAAACACCAAGCCCCAGGTTCCATTTCTAGGGTAGATTTGGATCTAGGACACAAGTGCACCTGACTCTAAACAACACAATGTTTCCATAAAACCATCCTGCCTTACATAAATCGTCATTTTGTTATCTACCTGTACCCCTGTCCCTTTATGAGCATGAAGGCCACTGGAGGGCATGGATAGTCTTTTATTTCTCTTGCATATATATCCTCTTGCCCTGGGTATACTGATGAGATGCAAAAATGTGCCACAAAAATAAATCACAGAATCTTTGAAATCCCCACAATCCTATTTTTCCCCAGTTTAAAAATAACCTGTTTTGCCATATATTCAGAAACTTCTTTTCTCTCTTTAAACAGACCCATTTTTTTTTTTTTAACACACATCTCATATTGGGATTCACAACTCATCACTCCCACAAGAAATACCCTCAGGCTCCTTGTCTATTCAGACAAGCACTTGGTAAATTTGGAAAACAGTTTAGATTAATTTCTGCCTGCCAAGTACAAGGATTCTGGGGAGCCTTCTCTTATACAAAGTTTTAAAAGAAATATTATGCTCATTTCCTTAAGTATATTCAACAAGAATTTTTTAAATGGACTCTGGTTAAAGTCTTTACGACTAATAATGAAAACAACAAAATGATTAATAATACAACCATGGCAGCTCTGTACACCCAACATTCTCTGTGTGTAATATTACCTGGTGAGTATTTCTAAAAGCCCTGAAGTGCCTTCCTGACATTTCATCATTAACTCCTTTTGCCTGCTCTCCTGGGTAGCAAAGGTGAGCTGGTGTGAGCTCCATGTGGAAGTGGAGGCCTGAGGCCCAAACAACTGGGTTCCTCCACTCCACACTCATCTCCAATTTCATTTACTGGGAAGACAAGAAGGCTTATCAGAACGCAGCAGCAGTCAAAAGAAAGGATCTCCAGCTTTTCTTAGGAGGGTGCCCTTGGGTCTCTCCCTTGTCTGTGCATTCATTTGACATTTCCTTTCCAACGACCATCACAGCTCAACAAGTACTTTCCTTGGTGTCCACTCATTTCACCTTAACAACTCCGTAAGGTAGGTCTTGCTGTCCCTATTTTACCATGTCTGGAAAAGGAGAAAAGATGGGCTACAGGTTCCCCCAGCTAGAGATTTTTGAAAATCAGATGGAATCCATAGCTTCTGGATTCTAAGATCTTTTTTTGTATCTGGCAAATACCTGGCTCCTTAGTCTTTTTAGGCTTCCTTATAGATTACCAGCTCTAGCATTACAATTGATATCTTGAGGAAGGGAGTAGGGGCCAGGATGGGGTGATAGTGAGAGGGCAGGATCTATTTGTAGTATGTTAGCTGGTCCCAACTCTCCCCGCTGGGCCCCAGCTGGCAAGATCTCACTTCTTACTCTATCTGCTGACTCTAGGCCACTCCTCCATCCTCCTCTGCTTAATCTCTGTACCTATGCATTACCACCAGGGGCCAAGGACGAGGGGGGGGGGGGGGGTACTGACCTCAATCATAATGTCTTTCCCTAGTAATGATGAACTTCAGCCTTTAGTTATTCAGATTTACAGTCTAAATTAGGAGTATTCTTGAAGGATAAAAAGATCAAGGTAAAAGATAACAGAATACTCAATTGCTTCCAAGAGCCAAAGTGATAAATGAATTACTCCTGATTTTTTAGTGGATTTAACTATAAATAGTGAGCCAATCTTAATTAGTCCCCATTAACTGGTGGTTTCCAGAAGGCAACCAGCCAGTCCTGCAAATAGTCATTCACTCAACACTTGTGATTCTCTAGGTATTACCAGCCAATATCCATCCAAGGAGGAAGGGATACATGATCAGAAGAAGCATTAAAAGATCTCTTCCCCTAGGAATTCCGGAGGAAACACCCATAAAAAAGTACAGCATGAAAAAAATGAGGATATCAAAAACTCCTTTGAAAAATTTCATGAAAGCTACGGATCCCTTCCCCAAGTTCAAGTCAAGAACTTAAGATGTTAAGGTGGGGATTTAAAAAAAAATTCAAAGGTGAAATGTAAAACCAATATTTTAAAAGCACAATTTAAAAACTGTCAATATGATGTGCAATGACTTTTCATCTTTTAACTTTTATCTCACCATTTTGTTGGCACACTGCCACAAAATCACAATAAAGTTAGTCACTTCTGATAGGCTTTTACAGCTAAAAAGTACTTCCACATCTGTGTGTCCAAATAAAATTCTCTTAATAACTTTGGAAAGACACAAAGTAGGAATCTTGATTGTCATTTAAAGACGAGAAACATAATTTACCAAAACTCAGCACTACCAGAGCTCCAGTACTTTCAAGTGGCTGTGTCCAAGTTAAGTTCAAGGTCTTTAGGCACCCAGCCTAGAGTGTTTAAGGTTGACAGGATCTTGGATATCACCTCAACTCATGGCCTGGAGTCTTCATTTTGCAATGAAGAAATAGGTCTTAGAGAGATTGAATGGTTTGTCCAAAGTCACCCAGTTAGCAAATCTCATGAAACAATTAACCAGGTCACCAGATTCCTCGTCCATTTCTGATACCATGATCCGATACGTATACCATTCATAACATCATAAAAAGCACTTCCATATGATTTCATATTCCCAATTTCCTTTTTTTTTTAAAGATTTTATTTATTTATTCATGAGAGATACAGAAAGAGGGGCAGAGACATAGGCAGAGTTGGAGAAGTAGGCTTCCTGCAGGGAGCTCGATGCAGGACTCAATCCCAGGACCCAGGATCAAGACCTGAGCCAAAGGCAGACGCTCAACCACTGAGACACCCAGACACCCCTTCCCAGACCATTTCTAACACCATTCACTTTTACAGGATTTCTACTCCAAAAACAAGTTATTCTGGAAACATTTCTAAAAGCACGTAAGGAACCTTTAAAAAGAATTAAAGGACATTAAGACCTTGGCACACACCGTAGAAGGAACCCTCTGTTCAAAACATAATTTACCAAAACTCAGCTTCACACAGATACTTTCTAGACTTAGAAAGCATTTTCCTAGAACTTGAGGTACAGTCAAGAAAGAGCTCAGAAGAACCATCTCCTACCCAGGGGAAATAACCTCAGCATGCTAAAAGCAAACAAAACCTAACAACCTGAGCAAATTAATTTCTAATAAAGAGCTCGACTCCGAGATGAAAAAAAAATTAAATTAAATGTTACATTACCCATGTGGTCATGTTACAAAGCACAGCTCCCAGAGACAGCTGTCTTGGCCCTTGTGGGAGCTGGGAGCCACCCCACAAAGAAGGAAGGACAAAGTACACAGCTGGAATCACAATTACGGAGTTTCAGCGACTGGCAGAGCAGGGGTTTGGTAGGGTGCAATCACCTGGGGAGAAGCAGTTAAGCTTTCTGCCACAATACCATCAGGGCAAAGGGCATCCAAACACAGGCTCCCCCTACTCCAAATGCATTTCTTTACTTATGTCCTTTCATTTCCTGTCTGCCATGCATCGTTCAGTTCTGGGGTTCCAGCTTTTGTCCTAGTGGAGGAAGGCAGGCAGCAACAAAGGAATGTGTACAGCATGTCAGATGTTAAGAAACTCTGTGAAGAAAAGCAAGGAAGGGGAAGAGAATGAGAGGCGCTGGAAAGGGGTACATTTTTTAAATGAGTCAGTGTCTTCACAGAGATCACGTGGCATTGCACCTTATGCCTGTCATGCGGATGGTTATCTGGAGGAAAGGACATTTCAGGCCGGAAAAGCAAGCCCCAAAGCCCTGAGGCAGAACTGAGTATTTCGGAAGAGTGGTGAGGTAGCTGGCATGGAACAGAGGTGAGGAGGAAAGAGAAGTTAAGGGTGATGACAAGGCCTGGAGGCCAAACCCAAACCCTGGAAAAAGAACCACAGGGGTCTTTGCTCTTGAGGAAAATACAATCTAGCAGTAATTCATCCCAGAAGGCTTGGTTTTTCAGAACTGGCTTCCTCGCTCACTAGCCATGTGGCCCTGGGAAAATGAAACTTCTGTGAGGCTCCATTTCCTCATTCACAAAATGAGAACAATAATAATCTCATCACATCTCATCTACCCTACTAATGCTACTCCTGAATCATCCCTTAAGATCATTTCAAAATGCTAGATGCTCATGCCTCATCTCTCTTCCCTCACAGAACAACCACATGGGTTTAATATTTTTATCTCCATGTTTTAGACAAAAACCAGAGACAGAAGGTGAAGTCTTGCTTAAGAAAACACAGGCAGTGTTACAATCAGGATTTGAACGCAGGTCTTTGTGATTTCAAAGGCCACAGAGCCGAGCTGCTGGTATTATGGCTCCCAGGAAGTTGATGGCTAGAAGTGAAATGTCATATGGGAAGGGCCACATGGCTTTTTGATGGCTGTGGCTGTCCTAATGACACAGTGTGTTTCACGGGACTCTGGAACAAAGTGCTCTCTCCCACCACAAGCGCTGGGCAGTCTACATGGGGATGCCTTCCAACCCAAGGGTACCATGATTAAACTCGTCTGGCTTCTCTTATTAAGTCTGAATTCCAGAAGCTTGATCATGCTGGGGCATTAAAGCAGTCACCTAGCTCATCAAATCTCTCAGAATCAAGCCTTAAGGAGAAGAGAGACAGAGACAGAGACAGAGACAGAGACAGAGACAGAGAAAGGAAGACCTCAAACTCTCTGCAGCTCTCTCAAAATAAGGGGCTACTCCTTCTCAAAAGGAAATCTTTCTGCCTCCAGCCCACCTGAAGGAGAGGAAAGGAAATCAGTTCTGCTGAGCAGCACATGTTTATGGCACTGGACCTTGCTCCCAATAAATCAAGATTCAGTTCAGCTCATCAGAAGCTAACATCTGCTTGCTTTTCTTCCTGGACTGTCTCAGACCATTTCTCTCTCAGGCAAAGATCACCGGTGGACACCTCAACTCAAGCTGATTTAACTCGACGGTGGCCATGTTAATATGCTCTCTGGGTTTACAAGTCTATCTCTCTTCTCAATTGACTGCAAAACAATGCTAACAATAGATGGTGATGATGAGAATGATAAAACTCACAGAGACTATGAGGTGAAGCTAGTCTCAAGGTTAATTCCTGGCTTTAATGTTTTTTTAACCTCTCCGAGTCCATATTTCTCATGTCTGAAATGTGAATACTAGTATTTATCTTGTATTCTCATTATTACAGAAAAAAAATAGTATGTAAAGTCCCTGGTCCATACTAGTTCCTTAGTAACTCAGAGCTACTACTTTCCATTAAAATAAAGGTAAATGAGATTTACACAGAATTTTTCCACCCATGGTTTCATTTTTTAAAAAATGATTTTATTTATTTATTCATGAGACACAGGGAGAGAGGCAGAGACATAGGCAGAGGGAGAAGCAGGCTCTCTGCAGGGAACCTGATGCAGGACTTGATCCCAGGACCCTGGGATCATGACCTGAGCCAAAGGCAGATGCTCAACCACTGAGCCACCCAGGCATCCCATCCATGATTTCATTTGATCCCCATAACAAATCCTCAGCCCTTGATTTGGGGATGTTCCACTTGGTAGATGCTCAAAGCTAGAATCTACAGCTAGAATAGAGTTTAGAAATAATCTACGAGTCTCCTTTTACCAGTAGGGAACCTCAGGCCCAAAGAGAGGACATAGTATAATATTATCTAAGCAATCGCCTTCTATAGTAATTCAGAAACCCCTTCCTGATGATGAACTCAGCCGAAGACAGCAGGGCATCACAAGCTAAATGCCGTGGGGAATGCCAGTAGGGCACGGACCAATGCACCCAGGATCAAAGTGAGTTGTTGTGATACCCAGAATCACATCCAAAGGCTTTATTAAAATTCCATTTTACACGAGAGAGTAAAGAGTCCCGTGCCTTGCATGCAAAATGGCCCCTGCTTGCACTGGGCTCTTGTTCAGGCCAAATGCACTGGAGGTTCTAATTGGCAGAAGTGGCTGGTGGGCAGAGTCCATGTATATAAACTCCCACCCCCGCTACTTTACACCAGTTTCTCCACTTGCTCGTTATCCCAGGCTTCCAGGCCTGTTCCACATTCAGTCTAATTGAACAGGGGCAGGGCCAATGGGGTCTGAACCTCCAGGGCACTCACTCTCATCAGGATCTTGCATGGGACTGTTTGTTCAGCAATCCTGGGGTAAGGGCCCCCTGAAAAGAAGGTTCTGTGGCTTTCTTTTTTTTTTTCTTTTTTAAAAATTTATTCATGATAGACACACACACACACAGAGAGAGAGAGAGAGAGAGAGAGAGAGAGGCAGAGACACAGGCAGAGGGAGAAGCAGGCTCCATGCCGGGAGCCCGACGTGGAACTCGATCCCGGGTCTCCAGGATTGCTCCCTGGGCCAAAGGCAGGCGCGAAACCGTTGAGCCACCCAGGGATCCCTCGGTTCTGTGCCTTTCTATCTCATTTTCCAGAAGCAGACTGGGCATGAAAATTAAGGAGGCAGTGCCCCATTTTTCATCCACCTACTGTTTCTGTGGAAAGAATGCTTAGACTAAATGTTAGTGAGAGTGGGGTGAAGCCAGTTGAGGATGAGTCCTTAGTGGGTGGGAGAGAAAGCACACAGGTTTGAGCCTGGTCCATGACCATCTCCACTGGAGGAATCCGAGTGAGCTGCAACTTCCCTGAGCCCTCTCACGGTTCCTACCTTGTGACCCGCAGACACCCCAAGCACTTCTTCCTCTATAAAAAAAAAATGTTAAAGGTTATATTCTTTTCTGATTTGCAAAGAAATTAAACATTTTTGTGGGTTCCTAGAAGTCCTGTGAGGCCTGAGGCACTGTGCTGCTGTGCTAACAGCTAAGTTGGCCACAGTTCCTTAACCAACAATGGAACGTCCTCCTGCCACATACTGAGCATTAGTAGTTTAACCTGTAATGCCCTGAGCACCATGCCTGGTATCCAGTAGACACTCAGTGTCTCTAAATAATCATACTGCTGCTATTACTCAGAAAATATAACTTTGCCATTCTTCAGAAATAACAGGATTATGAGTCTTTTAGAAGAAGAGGCATGAGTTGGTTCTGTGACTTCTCATTTATCAACCCCTCAAAATTTCCTAATAGCTGTGAGAACAGAGCCATCTCTCAACAGATGCACATACCAAATAATGACAATGAGCTTGAAAGGCAACATTTTCCCACCAAAGAGAAGCTTTACCAAAACTGTCTTTATTTGCTACTAATTTTTTGAAAATATAAAAATATCAGGGCACTTAAAAAAAAAAATCAATGTCCCAGGATGTATGGGCAGAAACTGCAGTTGGAGCCATGAAGCTCTGGGAAGCCCACCTAGCCTGGAATGTCCTGTGCAGCCAAAGGAGATGTGGCCACTCCATCACACTTCAAGCCTCCGGCTCCCTTTTTCTTTATCAGGGACCGATGTGAGGGAGGACCTGAGGCTCATAGATTCACTGAGCCATTTCCCAAGGTTTCCCACAGAGCTTTCTCTTCCTTAATAATTGTCTTCAGGGACGCCTGGGTGGCTCAGCGGTTGAGTGTCTGCCTTTGGCTCAGGTCATGATCCCGTGGTCCCAGGATTGAGTCCCACTTTGGGCTCCCTGCAGGGAGTCTGATTCTCTGTGTCTCTCATGAGTAAATAAATAAAATCTTTTTTAAGGGACGCCTGGGTGGCTCAGCGGTTGAGTGTCTGCCTTAGGCTAAGGGCGTGATCTTGGTGTCTCAGGATTGAGTCCCACATTAGGCTTCCGGCATGGATCCTGCTTCTCCCTCAGCCTGTGTCTCCGCCTCTCTCTCTGTGTCTCTCATGAATAAATAAATAAAATCTTAAAAAAAAAAAAACCCCAAAACAATGTTCTTTGAAAATAAGGGATGGATAGATGGAAGGGAAGACAGGTGGAAGGCAGGATGGAAAAAATCCAGTGAAATCATTCTCAAAGTACTCCATAATACAGTGGTCCTCAATTACCTGAAAAATCATAGTGACTATTAGTATCATAAAATCTTGGAGATATCCTTTGATAAAGAAACCTTTTTTGTTTTTATGACCAGAAATCCCAAATTTGTTTAAGCCCAGTTTTTCCCCTGGCATAACTATAAATATCCCATCTGATGTGGGAAATGCCCACCTTGGCCATCTTTCTCTGGTTTCTGCTTCTGGGTCTCTGCATGTTGTTCATCTTCTTGGTCCTTTCTTGTCTTACATGTCTCCCCTCAAATGCCCCTTCTTACAAGTGCCCTTCCCAGAACATCTGCCCTACAACAGCCTTTCCATGTCCCTCCTCCCAGTCTCTCTCATTTCAACCTCTCTTTACTGTACAGTATTTACTTCATCTGAAATATATCAATAACGTGTGTGAACACAGTCTATCCAAGCCCTTAAGGGCAGGTAGTTTTCCTGACTAGTTCATCTTATGTTCACTGTGATGAGAAGAGTAGAGTCAGAGAGGACACCTCAATAATTAAGGCTGGACAGCTAGATAGGTGGGGAATGACTGGATGGATGAGCACAACACTTCACTGTCATCTTTGGTTTCCCCATCTATGTTGGAGGACTGAATATTTAAAGCTCATGCCAGTGCTGTTCTTTTAAGTATAGCAGCTATAAAGACATCCTTTATTAACCATTTACCAAATGGCAAGGAAATTTTCCTGATGTTTCTTTATCTTTAAAACCACTTTATGGTGGTGGTGGGGGGCACCTAGGTAGCTCAGTGGTTGAGCGGCAGCCTTTGGCTCAGGTCATGATCCTGGGGTCCTGGGATTGAATCTCACATCAGACTTCCCACCAGGAGCCTGCTTCTCCCTCTGCCTATGTCTCTGCCTCTGTGTGTCTCTCATGAATAAATAAAATATTTTAAAAAATTAAAAAGAAATAAAACCACTTTATGGGGTGCCTGGGTGGTTCAGTCAGTTAAGCATCTGCCTTCTCTCATGTCATGATCTCAGGGTCCTAAGACCAATTCCCACGTCGGGCTCTCCGCTCAGCAGTGAGTCTGCTTCTCCCTCTCCCTCTTTGATCTCTCTGGCTCTCACTCTCCCTCAAATAAATAAAATCTTTAAAATAAATAAATAAAACCACTTTATGGGAGAAATGTTGCTATCCCAATGTAAAGATGCCACAACTCTAGGCAAAAGCTAAAATCACCTACTGGGAAATGGCGAACATTGCCAGTCTAAGCCAGTGCTGTTCCTACTGCATTATAAGCCTATAAGCCAGAAATAATGATTTAATAAGAAATAATGATTTTCACTTCTGCAAACAAAACAAAACAAAAAACAAAACAAGCCATGACTGTTAAAGGAACAGGAAGGAAAGGTGAGGTAACTCTGCACATAATTCAATTCACTATGTATTAGTCTATGCCTGGAAAGCAAGAAGCACTTCCTGAGTTGGTCAGTGGTTTCAAAGAGCCTCACTTTAGACATATACAATTGTCTTCTACTTTTTAATCATATCTCTTGCATTTTATTTGCAGCACTTCTCTAAATCATCTCTGCACATGACAATCGGGCACTATCCCCTTCCCCCCCTCACCTGAAGAGATTATTTCCTCTGGGAGGGCAATCACCGGACAAATGCCAGGCTGTAGAAGGTGTTTCTCCAGCAGCAGCATCTGTCTTGTTGGCAGGCTCCTCAGGCAGTTTTACTGGCAGCATTCAAATGGCCAGGGGGCCAGTCAGAGCGCAGCTGCTCACAAGCTCTCAGGTGGCCTGCATACCTCTTCCCAGATGTCTCAAAATGAAGAAACTGGTCTGGACCCACCTCAAAAGGTGAAGATCGGCCAAAGCCAACTCTAGCTTAGTCAGAACCATCTGGGCCAATCCTAGTTTCTGCTAGGGAGCCAAGTAATTCCCATGATCCTCTTTGTTAGACAAATTGGCAATACCCACCACTTGTACCTGTATAAGAGCACAAGCCACCTGATTCTGGGGTAACAGGCAAATGTATGCTGTGGTGGGTAGCCTCTGAAATAAATGGCCCCCATAAGCCCGGCCTCATAGTACCTATGCCATTGATAATCCCTTCCCCTGAGTGGGAGCTAGACCTAGTGGCTCATTTCTTTTTTCTTTTTTTTAAGATTTATTTATTTGTTTATTTATCTATTCAGAGAGACACAGAGAGAGAGAGAGGCAGAGAGCCAGGCAGAGGGAGAAGCAGGCTCCATGCAGGGAGCCTGATGAGGGACTCAATCCCAGGTCTCCAGGATCACACTCCGGGCTGAAGGTGGTGCTAAACCGCTGAGCCACCCAGGCTGCTCTAGTGGCTCATTTCTAATAATCAGAATATGAAAAAGTGAGGTCACTTACTAAATTAGGTCATGGAAAGACTGTAGTTGCCTTCTTGCTGGCCAGCTCTTGCCCTCTCATTTGCCTGCTCTGATGGAAGCCAGCTGCTATGTTTGTAAGCTGCCCTACAGAGAGGCCCATGTGGCAAGGAACTGACGGGGCCTGTGCAGAACTGGAGCCTGCCAACAGCCACCATAGTGAGCCTGGAAACAGAACCACCCCAGGCAAACCTGGAGATGGATGCAGCAGCCCTGGCCAATGCCCTGACTGCAGCCCTGTGAGAGATTCTGAGCCAGAGCACCCAGCTCAGGCCACCCACTGAAACGGGAATAACAAATGTCTGCTGCTTTAAGGTGTGAAGTTTTGGGGGTAATTTGTTTTTTAGCAATAGTAGATGCTTTTATTTTACTTTATTTTAAAGATTTTATTTATTTATTTGAGAGAGAGAGACAGAGCACGAGAAGGGGGAAGGACAGGAGAGGGAGAAGCAGACTCCCTACTGAGCAGGAAGCCTGATGGGGAACTGGATCCCAGGACCCAGAGATCAAGACCTGAGCCCAAAGACACCTAACCCCTTAACCAGAGGAGCCACTCACGTGGCCCAGGAGATGCTTTACAAACAGAAAACATTATTTCTTTAAATCACGTCAATACAAGTACTTTTTTCAAGTCTGCTCAAAGGTCACCCCCAGGGCCTATGCTAATCACCTGAATGAAAATGACACGTCACTTCTACCTACTTCCCATACCACCGCATGCTGTACCAGCTTTTCCCACTTCCTCCAATTTTAAACATGCTCTTTGAACACTCTGTCACTCAAAGTGTGGTCTTAGAACCAGCAGCATCAACATCACACGGGGGGTTTATTGGAATGCAAATCTTAGAGGAGTATTCCAGACCTAGACCCAGTAGGTCAAAATCTACATGAGAGGAAGATTTCCAGGCTATTTCCAGGTACATCAACATCTGTAAAACAGTCTTCTAACATTCTCTTAGATTTTCTTATTTATTCAATCTTAGTGGGGTTTTTTCTCTTTTTCTGTCTCCTACCCTCCTCCCAATCCCAGTGAAAAGCGGGATACAGAAGTCCTTGTTGATCCTGATTTCTACCAATTGGAAGTATCCATTCTGCATTTGTAAACACAGAAAGAGACACAGGGGGGCATAGGCTTACCAAATTTTATAATCAATACCACTTTAATCTGTGCTCATTTGAGATGGGTTTCTCGAATTCAGTTTAACCTACCTGCTGCAGGTTAGAAGGTCTCCACGTCATTAGCACTGGAGAGCCCCACCTGTTCCTCCACCTGGACACTCTCAGGGGGTAGTGACAGCACTTAGTGTATCACTTTGTCTTTTCAGAAGTGTTGCAAGGCCCTAGGGCAGCTACTAATTACTAGACCTGTTACTACTGAGTGTGCTCTCCTGTCTCCAAGAACAGCATGTTAGGAGACTGGCGAGGAGAGCTTTGGAAATGGGCTTCTTCATCCTGGCAGAGCTCACGGTCCAGCTCCCGAGAGCTAGTATCCGCAGCTGAGGACGACGGGAGCACAGATCTGGGTCAGAGTCGGCAGCTGCACACAAGAGCAATTGGATGACTCTTCCGTGGCAATTTTTCTACCCGCCAATTTGGAATCCAGGCACTTCCTCCATGTTACTCACTGATGAATGGTGCCTGGTACAGGCTAAGGCAACCTGAAGACATCGAAAGCCCTCCCTAATTCCCCTGCTCCTTTCTCTGGATGTTGTCCATATCTTGCCAAATAACATCCCCCCACCCCCTGCAAATTCAAATCCTTCGTGTCATCTTTCTGTGGCATCCAAATACATTTTCACTGATATGCTAACATTAGAAAACTTCTTAACCTACACTGCCTCTTCCCCTTGCCCACCTCCCTTAGAGATGTGGGCAAGCCAGATACTTGGTTTCTCAGCTTCCCTTTCCAGCTAGAAGTGGCAATACAATCCAGTTCGGTCAAATAAAGAGTGACTGGGGAGAGAGGGGGTCTCACTGTGTGGGAGTTCCTTCTGGCAAATTGTTGTTTGCTTTTGTTTTTACCTCTGATAAAAGAAAGGAGACAAATAATGAAAGCTCTATTGTACCATCCTGGCTGCCTCGTTTCTTTCTATTTTCGGTGAAGCTATAGGAGGACTGTACTTGTTCTTATGGCAGCTACCCTGGGACCATGAGCAATTAATCTATGGATGACACGGAGCAGAAAGAAAGAACGTGAGCCCTGATAACATCTTTGAACTATGGCACTGATCTTGGGACCACCACCTCTGACTTTTTGTTATATATAGGAGATAACAAAATGACTTGATTCCTAAAGCCACTGTTGGACATGTTTCCAGTTTTCTCTAACAGTCTCATATTCCATTCAGGGTTCTTATGCTAACAATTCTTTTTTCTTTTAAGTTTTATTTACTTATTTGAGAGACAGAGTGAGCAGGAGTGGGGGGGGGGCAAAGGAAGAGGGAAAAGTAGATTTCTGCTGAGCAGGGGGCCTGATACAGGACTGGGTCCCAGGACCCTGAGATCATGACCTGAGCCGAAAGCGGATGCTTATTAGCTGGCTGAGCCACCCTGGTGCCCCTTTGCTAACACTTCTTAAACTTTATATCGTCACACAGTGATTAACGAAAGCCTAGAATTTTTCCAAAAGGACCGTCATAGCTCTAAGTCTTGCCTACAATTCTAGGAGCATCACAGACTCCCATCATCCATGGTCATCCCCCAAACCATAAGTCTCTTGCTCACAGAGAAACCTGTTAATGCATTATGCATACAAACTACAGGATTTTATAATTAACACCAATACACACCTTAAGAACCTCAAGGCATTTTAAATTCCTGAGCTTTACAAGATACAGCTGTCATCACCATTTATTGAATGTGTACTATGTGGACTCTGTTCCAAGCACTCTATACATGTAATCGCAACTGATCGATAAACCCTAATGAGGTAGATATCACTATTATCTCCACTTTGTAAGAAAGAAACTGAGGCTTGGAGTCACTAGTAAATTGCCTCAGGTCACAGTGCTAGGAAAGGACAAAGGTAGAATTTAAACTCAGGCAGTGTGACCAGCTTGGCCCTTCTTTTCACCTCACCATGTAGACCATGTATTATAACCGGGAAGTAGATCCATTCAGTCTAGAAGCTGCAACAGAATGGATTTAACTATTAAGCTAAAATGTTTTAAAATGTAAAGGTATTGGTTGCACATTTTAATTTAAAAAAATGAAAGCTGAATTCTTAGACAAGTGAGTGTCCTAAGCAAACTATTGCATTTGTGGTACTTTAGGCTTTACTTAGGTTTAATAAGTAATACGAATATAAACACCAAGTGCTTACCATGTGTCAGCCACTATTCAAGCAGTTTATGTCTATTATTTTACTTAAGCTTCATGATAAACCTATGGGGTGGGTAGCATTAGCCCTATTTTACAGATGATAAAGCTGAAGCACAGGAAAGTAACTGTGGAAGGACACATAGCTAGGGAGAAAGTGTCCAGGTATCAACCCAAGCAGAGGCTATACCTCGAGCCATCATATCATACTGACTCCAATTTCAGCACTGGATTTGCATAATCTCCATCTGGAATCTGAAAATTTATAGAAGCATTCACATTTTACAGAGATTAAAAACCAAGCTTCCAACATGCAGTAATAATCCACTTTCTCCTACTTAGAAAGCAGGTCTCATTCCCTTGGGTTTGCATTTCCAAGGGCCCACATGAAGGACTCAGCCCCCTCTGACCTCTTCTCTCTGTGCTCACACCTTGGGAATCCTGACCTAATGACATGGACTCTCACCTCTTGGTAGAGCATGCTCAAGGCTACATCTACCACCCTGACCACTCTCTCAAGTCCCAAGTCTTTGTGTCCAGCTCTCCACAGGACCTTTTCCACACAGACACCTAAAGATCACTTTTCAAATCCAGTGTCTAAATACACTCGAAATCATAGGATCTTAATAATGGAAGGGGCCCATCAAAGGCAGGTGGTATACTGAAAAGATCGTGTGTTTTCAAGTCAGAAAGCACAGGGTTTAAATCCTAGCTCTAAATCCGTTTCTTCTATAAAATGGGAGTGGTTGTCAGTTTCATCAGTGGATAGAAGGAATAAAGGTAATATTGGATACTGACTTTCCTACCACAGTTCCTGGCACTTCATAGCCGCTCAGTACATACTAGTCACATTTACCACTATTATCATCAACAAAATTTTGTGCATCCACTGAATGCGGGAGTATTTCCACAATACCCATGACAGATGGCCATCCAGGCTCTGCTAGAACATTTCCAAAGATAGAGAGCTCGCTCACTCACACCATCTCCCTAGGCAGCCGGTTCTATTATTGGACAGCTCTCACTGGCACAAGTCTACCCTAGGTTGAGCCAAATTCTGCCTCCATGACTTCCGCTGGCCCAAGCTATGTCCTGTGGAGCAGCACAGCACGGTTCTGCTCTCTTCCGACACAAGAGGCAGTTCTGAAAAAAGAAATCATGTCCTCACTACCTCCTCTCCTGTCCAGGCATTCATTCCCAGGCACCCCCTCCCAGGATGTGATTTCTATACTACGTGCAGTGTTCACCACTTCCTCAAAGTGTGCTGCCCAAGAGGTACAGCAGTCCAGTACCTGGTACAAGTGCAAACTGCAACTTCCATCAATGCATTCTAAAAGTCATATTGTGATTTTCTAAGTGGAGATCTAAGTATCACTGTTGCATCATCCAGGGCTTGAAGTCCATTAAACCAGTAAGGTTTCCCTCTTCCCAACAAAAACATCATGTTGGGTCCCCCACGCCATCTGATTCTCATGGAATCTGGGCACCTACAACCTGGCATATCCTGTACACTTTGACTTTGGCCGAATGAGAACATTCTGAATCTTCTTTTTTTTTTTTTTTTTTTTTTGAGTATGCTTCAATTCTTTCTCCAAGCTATCACTGATATTTTTCCATTAGTGTGCTCCAATGTTGTCCTCAAATTCAGCACTAAAGACCTCCACTCAGGTTTGTTTCCATTCATTTTAAGAAAAGATCATTCAATGAGAGACACTGCTGTATTAGAGTCTCAGAATATATAAAAGAGTCCCTGCCCTTAAGAGGCAGGGAAGACAGACACATAAATGAAAAAACAATGTAGCATGGCGATTGCAGTGACAGTAGTTGGGAAACACTAGCCCAGAGATAGCTCACACGTGTGGCTGCAGGTTAGCATCACCTGGATGGATTTTAATTGGCCACACTGCCAAGCAATTAAATCAGAACCTCCGTGAGTGGGGACCCAAGCCTCTGCGCTCATAAAGATACCCAGGTGATTCCAATGTGCAGCCAAGTTTGAGAAGCAGCAGCCTAGACAAGCCAAGTTCCTTTTAAGTTTTAATATGCATACAAATCAACTGGGTTCTGCTAAAATTCAGATGCTGAGTTTATAGGTCTGAGGCGGAGCATGAGATTTTGCATTTTTAATTCACTGCCAAGGAGATGCTAATGCTGCTGGTGTACATCACACTGTTGAATAGCACTAGCCTGGGATACACTATCTAATTCTCCAGAAAGTTCCTTCTCCAGTCTTGCCTCCTTTTATGCTGCAAGTTGAACCTTTCATTCCAGCTCATTGAAAGAGACAAGTAAATGGTAAGATAAATACAATGATGGTTTGACAGGAGCTCTGAGGGCTCAGAAGAGGCCACTTAAACAGATGAGGAGGGGGTGGGGGTGGGGGTGGGGGTGGGGGTGGTGGCTGAGGAAGGCTTTCCAGAACAGGCTACGTATGATTTCATTGAGTTATACAGAGGAAAGATACGAGTCCCAGCAAAGAATTGGGCACAGCCTCAGAATTGTGAGAAGGAAAAACAAAACACAAGGTGTTGTTTAGGGAACTGAAGGGTTTCTTGGTCCTCACAGATTCCATCCCTCATTTACCAACGTATCTGGCCGGGGTCCCTCCCTAGGCTGTTGGTTTGAACTATCACTTAACTTCCCCCACATTTTAAACCTTATCTCCAGCACCAGATCATGACCTCCCGAAGGGCAGAATTGGGTTCAACTACATTGTGTACCCTTTGTGTTCACCCGGGTGTGCCTCCCACGTTAGATCTCAGAGTAGGTTTTAAAACAATGAAGAATTATTCAAAAAAGAAAAAATAGGCTTTCAGTTTCAATATCTTTTTTGAAGCACAGATTGATGTAAGCAGTTCCTTACCAAGATGTAATCTATCGAGAAAATGATGTAAACCAGTGAGATGGGGTGGAGAAATGTCACCAAAGGTAATTAGAAAAGAGGAGCTCTTCACTGCCGGTGGTGTGGTCAGTGAGGATGGTGGGGTGACTCAATGAGACCCTGTTCGGATGATTGGCAGGGGGTGGGGAGTTACCCATGTTTGGGGCAAATGAAACCGCAAAGGGCTGGCTACAAGAGAGAAAAGTCAGCCTAATTCAATCAGACATTACAGTCAGCCCTGGTTAATGTGAAACAATTAATACAATCCATTTTTATGCAGATTAAAACATTTCAAATTAACAGGTCAATAGCGCTCATATGTTCTGGATTTGGGCTCCACCGGAGCCAGGTGAACCGTTACGTGAACCAATCTAAACTTCATTACAGAGGAGGACTCTGGTTCTCAGAGAGTCACACCGAACTCAATTTGGAGTTAATCGCTCACATTTTTCTCTCATCTACCAGATATCCTAATTTAAAGACAGATCTGCTAGGCTTTTCTGACACAAGACAAAGAGGACATGAATTATTCATTTGTAGTAAAGGTATCATTTGATCTGTTTATTTTCCAATTAGGTGAAGTGAGATAAAGAAGCAGTCAATAAAACCAAGAGATTTTCGCCCATTGTATGGAATTAAAAGTAGACTGTGTTAATGTGGGTCTTGGAGTCCATAAAAAAACATTCCATTAGCAGTGTGCGCTGGAGGGAATTGGGCTAAGAAATGGAGATCGTTCACAGCTGAAATCCCCCCAAGAGGCAGGGCTCTGAAGGTGCTTTCTGCCCTCCCGTCTGTCTCTGCCTGCTGACCACAGCCACCCTGTGCCTACACCCAACCTCCCTCCCTCCCTCTCAGCCTCTGTTTAGGACTTGCCCTGGTTCAACTGTCTCTTCTCCCCATCCCCAGCAACAACCCAGTTATGCTTCAGGGCCTGGCTCCTCACTCTGTAGCCTGTGAAAAACTTTCACAGTCCCCTCCCCTGTTCTGCCACCCTCCCCATCTGCACAGCAGGGCGCTCGGTGCTCAGTGCTCGGTCCCCTCCTTGATGCTCCCAGCTGCTCTGTGTGTAGCTTTGTTGGGGTTTCAGCTGATTCCTTAAGAAGCATGCAGGCACCCTGCCCTTGGACTTCTAGACTCCAGAACTGTGACATATCAATTTCTATTGTCTATAAGCCACCCGATCTGCAGCACTTTATTTATTATTACACTTTACACAGCAGCCTGAACTCAGGCACAGCCAGTCACTACAAGGAGGTTACAAGAGTTATTGAAGTGAATTACGAAGAGTAAACTGGGACAATGGGCAAACTCATGAAGGTGGAGAGGTCTCTGGCCTCCCTCTTCTCCCCATCCCCATGAGGCCCCAACCCAGAGAACACACTCCTTCCCTAGAACAGAGAAGGGATCAAGGTTTTTGGATCAAGATTTTTCAAATCCGCAACATGAGGGCCACATCACCACCAGCCTACTACTGATCTTCAATCAGACACTTTTTCTGATTCTTTGCTTCCTTGTTTCCAAAACGAGTTTAGCCTAAGTAATTACTTGGCTTCTTTCCAGCATTAAAGGTACGCGAACTTATCATCACCTGCAAATGATTTCATCTATGCGACAGGCACTTTTGAGAGATTTCTTTGGGCTCTACACATCTGCTAGGCATGGGCATAAGGAACAGGACACACTCTCTCCCCTCAAGGAGCTCAGGCCCGCAGTGGAACATTTGGGGATAATTAACACGACACCATGAGGTGACCACTCTAGTCCTTCCCATACTTTCCCTTTATATTCAAAATGTCAGGCTGTGCTCAGTCCCCCTTGCTCTTGCCAACAACAAACTGGCCAAATCACTGTGGACAGGAGCTTCAGGACATCTAGGCTCAAGATCGCTAGTCTTAAGTTCTGTCTCGATCCCCAGACTTGGCAAAGCCTTTGATGTGACCAGGCACAGTGCGATTGCCGGGAAAGGCAGTCTTGTGCCTGTGTGTGGTCCTCCAACCCCAGAGCAGCCACAGAAGAATGCTCTGGGCCTGGATCAGCCCCTGACCTGGAGACAGACTCCGCACAGTCTGGGTCGTGCTTACCGCCTCCTCTGGGAAGACTTCCCTGCTTCAGAGTCCATGTGTTCTCCTTTATTGTATTTAAGCCTGTGTGCCCTTGGCTTTCAGCCTTTCAGACTCCATGCCCACGGGGGAGGGGTGTGTTTAGGCCAGTTGCTCTGCTGTGCTACCAGGGGGACCCACTAGTCCTGGGGCACTGATGCCCACGAACAGATCTGATCTTGTTCTGTCTCTCCTGTGTGTGAGCACACTCGTTCCAACCCGTGCTTGACTGTGCTGTTTTCTTTGGTGACTACGATACCAAGACACGGTGCACGGAAGTGTTTGGACGTATCCCTGGGGGCTGGCATTGTGATGATCTCTGCTACTTTCTAGGAGTTGGAGTGCCCCCCCGCCGCCCCACCGCCCGTGTGTGCTGTTCTCGACGTTCTCTAAGAAGACCTAGCAGGCAGCATTTCAGTCTGCTGGGGCTGCCACAACAACAGACCACAGGCTGGGTGGCTCACACACAACACACATTTATTTCTCACAGTTCTGTAGTCTAGGAAGTCCAAGATCAAGGCGCCAGCAGATTCAGTTTCTGGTGGGGATGCTCTTCCTGGCCTGCAGAGAACATTTTCTTGCTGTGTCCTCACGTGGTGGAGAGAAAACAAGCTCTCCTGTGCCTCTCCTTACAAGGGCACTAATTCCATCGTCAGGGCCCCACCCTTACAGCCCCAGCTGAACGAGACTGCCTCCTAACGCCCCATCTCCGAATACCATCGCATTAGGGGTTAGAGCTTGACTCTGAAGATCAGAATGGGATGGAGCATAAACATTCAGTCCGTAACAGGCAGTGCTGCCTCGTCTTGTCCCACACAGATCCCTCTTTACAGGAAACACTCTGTGGGGTTATGAGCACAGGATCATACTTGGGAGACCCACTGAGGAACCCAGAGTATGGGTTCTCCTCAGAGATGACAGAAATACATGTCAGTCTCCCCCGGGTTTTCCCCACATATTGCCATCCCACAGCACCAGGGGCCTTGCAAGGGTGAGTTTGTTGGGGCACCTGGGTGGCTCAGTGGTTGAGCGTCTGCCTCCAGGTCAGCTTGTGATCCCTGGGCTCTGAGATCGAGTCCCTAATCGGGCTCCCCAGAGAGAGCCTACTTCTCCCTCTGCCTAATGTCTCTACCTCTCTCTGAGTGTCTCTCATGAATAAATAAATAAAATCTAAAAAAAAAAAACAAAAAAACAAAAAACAGGGCAGCCCGGGTGGCTCAGCGGTTTAACACCACCTTCAGCCCAGGGCATGATCCTGGAGACCCAGGATTGAGTCCCACGTCGGGTTCCCTGCATGGAGCCTGCTTCTCCCTCTGCCTATGTCTCTGCCTCTCTCTCTCTCTGTTTCTCATGAATAAATAAATAAAATCTTAAAAAAAAAAAACAAAAAACAGTGAGTTTGTTGGTAACTCCTCTGAGCGTGTGAATGCATCCCTAACTGACCCACAGGAAAACTATCTTGCACCCCCCTGGGGCTGCGGATGGGGCCTCTTCAGACCTGCTGCCAAACTTGGTAATAAAGCATCCCGAAATGATTGGCTCTGCCACAAAAAATATAAGGAGAAAAAAGATGGTTAAGAGATCGCTAACCGCTAACATGGTACCATGTGTCAGAACACACCTCCTGTGTCTTGGCAAGAGAAGGGAGGTGTAAATGTTAAGAAAAATGGTACTAAGCTTGCCAGGGAACTGAAGCAAAACGGGAAATAAAGGATTCCCATCCTATGGCCTGGGTAGCTCCATAGTGGCCCTCTGAGATGGGAGTGGCCAAATCACTTGGCCAAAGTTAATTTTCCTCAAAGCCAAAGAGATGAAAAAGTAAAAAACGTGAATATTGGGGATTGACTGATCTGAAATTCAGGTCTCGTTACCTTTAGGCTGTTTATTTTTTTTTATTTTTTTTTTATTTTTATTTATTTATGATAGTCACACAGAGAGAGAAAGAGAGAGGCAGAGACACAGGCAGAGGGAGAAGCAGGCTCCATACACCGGGAGCCCGACGTGGGATTCGATCCCGGGTCTCCAGGATCGCGCCTTGGGCCAAAGGCAGGCGCCAAACCGCTGCGCCACCCAGGGATCCCCCTTTAGGCTGTTTAAAAACAACCTTTAGTGACATATTTTTTAAGAGGCTTTTTTTAAGACTTTATTTATTTGACAGAGAGCACAGCAGAGAGAGGAAGAGGGAGAAGCAGGCTCCCCAGGGAGCTTGATTCGGGGCTTGATCCCAGTACCCCAGGATCATGACCTGAGCCAACGGCAGATGCTTAACTGACTGAGCCACCCAGGTGGCCCAGTGATATATTTTTTTTATATTTATATTTTTTAATTGGAGTCTCTAAGAATCCCAGCAGGTCACATTTTGGAGAAGGAATCTAATCATTGCAGACCACATGTTACGGAGTCTCTTGGATCTAAAAATACACTTCTTGGCCTTACCAGGTTGCTGCTACCCATGATGACATTTCTCACAGCTGCCACTTAACCAGCAGGATAGAGCACAGCTGCCTAGATTCTGAGAGGTGGCTATGTTTGTGTGTTTTATTGGGCCAGATCACTTGAATTAGAAGCAAAGAGAAGGAGGGAGCCTGAGGGTAGGTCTGGGTCCAAGCTGTAGGCCAGGGCTAGGATGGCATATGAGTTTTCAAAAGGCTTTGCCAGATTTGATCAAAAGGCATGTGGCAACCTGGAGCCCTGTGCTGAAAGAAATTTTGAGGTTGCACATGGGCTGGTGAGAAAGAAAGCCACAAGAGATTAGAGGTGTCTACTGTGGAGGCAGGGCGTGATCTCCTAGAGGCCAGCTACTTTGCATCTCTAGGCTAGAAGAATCCTACACATGAGCACTATATTCCTCAGTACTGAGGACTTTCATATACCTTAATGAACTCTATGCCTATATCATATTCTTTTTGTGTTTTTTTTTAAAGATTTTATTCATTTATTCATGAGAGACACAGAGAAAGAGAGAGAGGCAGAGACACAGACAGAGGGAGAAGCAGGCTCCATGAAAGGAGCCCGACAAGGGACTCAATCCTGAGACTCCAGGATCACACCCCCAGCCAAAGGCAGGTGCCAAACCACTGAGACACCCAGGGATCCCGAGTATTTTTATTTTTTAAATATTTTACTTAGAGACAGTGCATGAGCAGGGGAGGGGCAGAGGGAGAGAGAAAGAATCTCCAGCAGAATCCATGCTGAGCATGGAGCTCGCTATGGGGCTCGATCCCACAACCTCAAGATCATGATCTGAGTTGAAACCAAGAGTCAGATTCTTAACCGAGTCACCCAGATGCTTCCCCTCCCCCATATCATTTTCTTCATCAGATTTCTTTTTTTTTTTTTTTCAGGTTTATTTCAAATGTTTTAAAACTATGTGCAGTAAGGCTTTCATGAAGTTCAGATGATTTGCCTAAGGTCACAAAACTAACAGCTGGAAGTGCCAGGATTCAACACTAGGTCTTCTGATGACCAGTTCTCTCTGCATCCCGCCAGTTTCTACACCTGAAGACACAGGATTCTTGTTTCCCTCCCTGACTGAAAACTACTAGGGTGGTCGCGAAAAGAAGAAGAAGAAGAAGAAGAAGAAAAAAAAAAACTACCAGGGAGAGGGATGCCTGGGTGGCTCAGCAGTGGGGGGGTCTGCCTTCGGCTCTGGTATGATCCCTTGTCCAGTGATCGAGTCCCACGTCGGGCTCCCTGCATGGAGCCTGCTTCTCCCTCTGCCTGTTTCTGCCTCTCTCTGTGTGTCTCTCGTGGATAAATAAATAAAATCTTTAAAAAAAAAAAACTACTAGGGAGAAAACTTGCAGGTCAGGCACCTGCTTGAGATAACAACTGCCCATGTGGGGTATGAGAGATGGAATGATATATCTGAATATTATTTTGTGAATTATAAATCACAAGATACATTTTGGTCATGCCTAACAAAATTACTAGTAGGAGTATTAATTTGTGGTGAGTGCCAATAGGTTCACATCAAACAAAGGCCCTGGGAAAAATTATTAATGTCGACAACACTTTAAGAAACAAATTCCAAATTCCATCTTCCTGCAGGAGACCATTTCTGGTACCCCAGTACGCCATCTTTCTGTAATTCTATTACTCATATGCTATATCCATTCCACAACCCGTCCCCAGCCTAGAACCACATCCCACAAAGCAGCCAGGGTCCGGTGTAAAGAGAACTAGAATAGGTCAAGAGATTTGGCTTCATGGGCCAATTAATCCCAAGGTCATGAAACTAATGAGTGTCCCAAGAGAAGTGGATCCCAGGCAGCCTGCCTTCCAGACTTGTCCTCCCTTCTTCCTGTTAGCCCAGCAGGAGCCCCTGAGAACACACACACAGTGTCCCAGAACACAAGCTAAAGGAACACAGTTTCATAAACACTTCCTAGTTCTTGGTTACAAAGTCAGTAATACATACACATTCATGGGTCACTACTTGTATTTCTTTTATATGGGCACAGTCTCTCCTTCTAGGGCTGTCTCTCAGCTTTTTGCATTTTTAAACAGTCTCTAATTTCCCGGCCTCATTACTTGCCCCTTTGAAACCTTCCTCCCGTGTCATCAGCAGTTCAATGTTTTCTTATGTTTAGATTTACAAGGTGTATGCATCATGTTTATTAATTCCAAGACGGTCTGCAACCTGTGTCTTCCAAAAATTAGAAAAAAATAAACATAATATGTACCCATATGTACATGCATGCCTCTATATTCAGAGGACACCCCTCAACAGCAAAAGAAGGTACCTGAGTGCTCAGCATTAAATCTTCTAAATAGTGAAAAATCTACTATTAAATAATCTGGAAGAGGTCAATCAATAAAAATAACTAAATAATTGATGGTGTTATATTAGGTTAAAGGATAACATATGATATTCATTAACCCGTCAAGAAATATCGCTCGAGTTAAACCACATCTCTCAAATGAGCATTTCTGGTGTTAATTCAAAAGGCAATAGCAGTCACCCAGGGGATGTTTTTAATGTTTTATGCTTTCACTGCAGTGGTGTTTATAGAGGGGGTGAGCAGGGCAATAAGGATCATATTTAGGAAGGCAGCTCAGTGACAGCTAAGACACTGAACTACAATCAAGCCATCCTCCTTCACTTAAGCAACCTGGACAGCTCCACTCTGGCTAATCAGCTTGGCTGAGGAGGAATTGACAAGCTTATGGAAATTTACTCTCGTAGTAAACGAGGTACTTGCCTTTTTTTTTTTTTCTTAAAAATAAAATAAATAGTCCCAGCTCTTGATGTTTAGATTGCATTTGGCTCTAAAGTGCTCTCAGATGTTGCTGCATTTCATCACCAGGTGTGTCTGTGTGTGTACCACCCAGAGTTCTGGAAGCAGTACAGCAAGCAGAGCACACAGGTTCCGGAGTCAGGAAAATTTGGAATCTTTGCTGCACCACTTAGAACTGGGAGATCCTGGATGATATGATGTGCTGACTCTTACCATGCTCAGTTTCCTCACCTACCAAAAGGAGAAGGTAAGAATGACCCTGAAGTTTCACGAGACAATGTCCACAAAACATCTACCCTTTAATCTGCCATAGAGCAGATGGTTAACACAATGTAAGCTTCTTTCATTTTTTCCATTTAGCAAATGAGAAAACTGACTGTCAATGTGATGTGCTTCCCAAGGGCAGGGGCTGCACCTCACAGCTCACCGTGTCCCTAGGGCATAGGGCAGTCAGTGCTCAGCATTAAAAAGGCACTCAGGAAGCCTTTTGCTCATATCTGCCTGCCTGGCTGGCCTTGACCCTCACACTATTTTCCAGCATGTTGGAAAGACATACAGAGTGACCCTTGTGTAGCTTGGCACCTGCTAAGCATATGCTGTTCCCTCTATCAAGAATATCCCTCCCTCTCCTCTTCCTAGGGAACCCAGCCTCATCTCTGTAGCCATCTAAAGAGTCTATCTTTCTGTAAACACTCGTCTTTTCATCACAGACTCTCACTCTTGCCCATCTCTTCCTGCCCATCCCCGAGGAATCTCAATCCTTCCCTCATCTGTGCTGCTGCCTCCTCTCACTCCAGCACTGAACTTAACACTATAAATTACTATTTTTTTAAGATTTATTTATTCATGAGAGACACACAGAGAGAGGCAGAGACACAGGCGGAGGGAGAAGCAGGCTGCTCGCAGGGAGCCTGATGCGGGACTCGATCCCAGGACCCTGGGATCACGCCCTGAACCGAAAGCAGATGCTCAACCACTGAGCCACCCAGGTGTCCCTATAAATTATTATTTATGAGCAGTCTGAACAGGTGAGCTCCTACAAAGCAGAGGCTGTGTTGTATCTTGCTTGACCCTCCCTATTCATAAATGCTGGCACAGAAACTGCTAACAATGAGTACTATAACAATGTAACAGTGAAACAGCTAACACATATATGGCTTGCACTTAACTATATGCCAGACACTATGGCAATTGCCTTATGAGGTCATTATCTTCCCCCAAATCCTATTATTTAAATACTCTTATTATTTCTATTTAATGAAAATTATTGGACCAGAGAGGTTGGATAATGGGCCCAAGATTCTTAAGTCTCTTCCCTGTAGGGACATACTATGACATTATTGTCAGGGGTGAAATACATTTTACACATTTACTACTTGTGTGACTGGGGTTTGGCTCACTAACACACTTCCTAACACCCTCCTGTAACCAGCAGCCTCTCAACTATAGAGTGGAATTCCTGGGTGGCTCAGAGGGTGAAATATCCGATTCTTGATTTTGGCTCAGGTCATGATCTCAGGGCCCTCAGATAGAGCCCCGCTTGTGCTTTGTGCTCAATGGGGCATCTGTTGGAGATTCTCTCCCTTTGCCTCTGCCCCTCCACTTGAATCATGTTCTCGTTCTCTCTTCCTAAAATAAATACATCTTTAAAAAAATTAAAGTGAAATTACAGAATCTTGCTTCCCTTTTAGCTAGGTTTGGTCGTATACTCCGGTTGGAGGCAAAAAAGGTGTGGATGAAACATCTCCCATCCCATCTCCCATAGCCTCATAAGCTGAAAGTTTTTATCCCTTCCATAATTGCTCATCTCCTTCAGCTCTTCCCCTTCCCTCCTGATTTGGAATATAGGTAAGAAAACTGGAACTGCAGCAGCCAGTTTGTATTCATGAGGAACAGAAAACTACATATTAAGGATGATGAAGCAAAAGGCAGAGGATCTTGGGTTCTTGATGACTTTTTTTCAGCATATTTACAGGCATCAGTTTACTCTTAGGGTGGGCTTCTTTTTATACAGTTACAAGAAACATCTTGCTTGTTCAGGGCAGGAGCTATTGAGGGCTCACAACCCTCAATAGGGTTACTCACAACCCTCAATTTTGTAACAACCAAACCCATGGATACGGAGACTTAACCTCACTGTGCCTCAATGCCTCAGCTGACAAACGGAGGAAAGAATGGGATTTATGTGTTCTATAGTATCATGAAGATAAAATAGTTATGCATTTAAAGAGCTTAGCTCAGAGTCTGGCACACAGTAAGAGCTTACTGGATACAACTATTACCATACAAGTACAACTAGGACTACTACTAGCCGATGAGAGACTCAGCACCCAGGAATTCCAATGCTCAGCTTCCCTTCTTTTACACAGTTGGTCTTCCAAGAATTCCTCTCTTTTACACAGATAAATGTGTCAGGTCAATCAGCCATTCCTCTCCGTGGCTTCTGAAGAATGCCTCTAGATTTCCCTGTATCTACTGTTCAAACAATCCTTGAGATGGACGTAGGGCAGGGACTATTACACACACGGACAGATTAAAACCTGCAGACTCAGTCAGAGCTATAAACAGATGGCTCAGGGTCATGGTGCTAATTTTGCTCTAAATTTTATGGAAATCAGAAAAATATCTAGACTTCTTACTCTCTCCTGGGAGGCCCTGCTTGATCTGCCCTCTACCTGCCTCCCACCAGCCACACCGCCCTTTTGCTGTTCCTCAAATATCCCCTACTGCCCTCCGCTTCAGAGCTCGGTGCTGAAGGGCTGCTACATCTGCCTGGGCCTCTCTGCCTTGCTCTTTGCACGGCTGTCTCCTTCAACTCCCCTGGACCTCAGAGATGTCCTCTCTTGGGACCCCCGTAATGAAGGGCCTGCTGCCTAGATCAGGGGCTCTCTCACTCACCCTATTGATCTTCCTCACATCTGTAATAATCTGCTTCTATATTTATCTGGTATCTGTTTGTTTATTGACCGATTCCGTCTAGAAGGTAAGCCTCTTTAGGTCAGGCACCACAGTCCCAAAACTAGACTGGGGAAGAGAGGGAAGATTTGAAACCCAAGCAGAAGTCTGAGCTTCACAACTGGACAGACCTGGGCTCAGATCCCAGGTTCGCCGTTTAAGTGCATAGGGCAAAGCAAATCACTGAAAGGCTCAGATTCTCGGCACCCTCACCTCTACCATGAGAAGGACGATACCTACCTGACAGGGGGGTTGTCAGTGTCACCTATGATAACAAGTGTCAAGGATGTAGCCCCGGATCTGGCACATCCATGCCCCAGAAGCCCTGCTTTCTTCCTCTTCTTATTCCTTCTCTCTCTTGTATCACCCTCTGGGGCACAGTATGTGTCCCACATTTGTGCTTTGCCCCCTGTAACCGACACAGACAGGAAGAAAGGAGGACAATACAGAGATCAGCCAATTTGGCCCTCTCTCAAGCTGCCCCAGCTCCCTACAGACTATGGTCCGGTGACTTATCTGAAGATTGCGGACAGTATTAGTGCCTACTGCCTCGTGTTGTTGTGGGGATTAGATAAATTAATATGAATTAACTGGTCAGGACAGTTCTGGCACAGAGCAAACTCTCAAAAAATGTTTGCTATGATTATAATCTGCGTCTATGTGGACCCATGTAAACAAATTTGGTATTTTCAATTATCACTGAATGTCTCCTCCAAAACAAACAAGAATCCACAGTGTCAGCATCGCGGACCTGACACTGTATCCCAGTGCCATGTGTCGTATTGGGAACAACAGGACAGAGATGGGGCTGGAGGAGGCAGAGAAGAATGATGTAGCTGGAGCAAGTCTTTGCAGAGAAAAGGAAATGGAAACAGGTCCCCGGACTTGGGATCCCTGTTCCCTAGAAGTAAGGGAAACAAGCCCAAGAGGACGGTATCCTGGTGGGTGTGAGTGCGACTCTCTTCTGAGTCGCGAAGCCTGGCCAAGGTCCCCATGGTGAATTTGGAGGTAAGACTCAGCTGCGTGGTCCTGTATGAGGAAGAGCCTGGAATGCTGCTCAGAAGACACCTATCTGGAGTGGACTCCAAGCTCAGACTAAGGAGGCACAGATACGATGGGGGCATCTGCATGCAGTCAGCCTGCTCTGCTTTCAAGTCCTACCCACGACTCCCTCAACATGCCCCCCGAGGGAGGGGCTCAGCCATTCGGCCTTTGTTCTCATCCACAAGGAGAAGTCAAAACTCCTTGTCCCTCGCAGATCCCTATAAGGATCCCTAAACTTAATGCCTTTCTTACCATGAGCACTTAATAAATGGTAGATAACTAATAATAAAAATAATGGCAAACACTTATAAAACTTACTGCGTGGTAGGGTTTCTTGTAAGTACTTTACAAGTATGAATTGATTTCATCCACACAATAAACCTGTGCAGAAATGCTATTAATACTAAGAATGATGATGATATTATAATAAGAAACATAAACAGCACTTCCCACAGGCCAGGCATTATTTTAAGCTTTCTATATATTAACTCGTACTCACAACGAGCCCATGAAGTAAATGCTAGGACTGTCCCCACTCTACAGAAGAGGAAGGTGAGGCAGGGATGGGTGAACCTCCCTGCGGCCACATGGCTAGGATAAGTGGAGCTGGGCTTCTCACCCAGCTTAGCTATGGCACCTCTCAACGGATAAAACCTTGTAAAAATCCTCATGAAGGTGAAGGGAGATCACTGTCCCTCCTGTTCAACGGAGGCTCTAGGAGGGGAGGTGTCACATAGCTGAAAAACTCATGGTCTCTTTCTGATAACAAACAGCCTCATGATCTGTGGTCCAGAAACATGTCTATTTCTCCACAGTCTTTTCAACAATCAAATATGTTACTCAGTAGAAACCTTTTCTGACAATTCTTCCAAGTTGGGCTGACATCTGTAAAATGTGTAAACTTAAGAACTCAGCGATTCCTGGCTTTCTTCTGGAGACAATCGGATACAGCTATGTGGGGCATGGACAATTAAAAAAAAAAAAAAAGCATACTGTTCAAAATCAACTTTATGTGCTCTGATAATTAAAAAGAACAAAATACATTTGACCCAAAATGGGATGTAGTTTGAACAAAACTGGGTCTTCAATCATTTGGAAATGCTAACACGCCGACTGCCTGATTAAACACAATTTGTATTGTCAATAAAAAATGCAAATGACTATTTTACTGGCAAATACAGCATTAGACTTTGCTTGATATGAGGATTAAATTGCACTTCAAGAACAATTCAGGAGGTCAACTTATAAATGAACATCCCCTTCCTTTGTCCTTAGGTTCTGGAGGCCAGGGTAGGAAACACAATAACAAAAATAATTGCCTGCCACTGTGTGCCATTTCATTTAAAATAAAATCCATGCCAGTTTTGTGTAGCGGAGAATGATATTTAAGCCCCCAAATGGGTACTGTAATTTAGTACATAATTCCTTGAAATTTACATGGCACACTCCCACTCATCTGAATCAACTGATAAACTCTCTTTTATTTGTATTAAAGAAAATGGGGATTAAAAGGTCGAGAATCCACACAGTGTAGGTACTGAGAGCAGAGGCACCATTTTAAAACCTTTTAGTCAATCTGGCCCAGAGCTAAATCAAGTACACAGGAATTATGTTTGACTGCAAATACTCCCCAGTTACAGATAGGAATAAGATGTGCATTTTGAATTCCACGGAAAAATATGGAATCACAGATGTTGCTTTGGAGCATCTTTATTTCTGAAATTACAAATAATCATTGTTGGCATCTGCAAGTGGAAAAACTAAAAAAGCAAAGAAATACCTCATCACTGCATTATGATGTGATAAAACCTCAGGATGGAAGGCAGCCGGCGAGGCATTAACGCAGTTGTGCATTTACATTCAGAGATGCACATGTCATTTTGGTTAAACATCATTGCCCAATTTTCGAAATTTCCCCTTGTTATTTTTCCTCCACATTTTTCACATTAACTTCAAGTAAGACAAGTTGATACAACCTCTAATACCTTGTTATAGCTATTGTCGTCTGCTTTCTGAAGGCTGGAATGTGTTTTTGGAGCTGTTGGTAAACATGACTAATCCAAGAAGAAATTAAGGAGGTACCCTGATTGTATGGGATGAGTAAATAGGGAACCAAACACATGGATGGGGTTTCACTGAAACTGTTTGGCCATTTAGGCAAGATGTGGCTTCACAGGATGTTGAAATAAAAAAAATGCCCTGGAAATAAGTAGAATGATGCTCAAATATGCTAATGATCTAAGGACAGTCTCAACAACTTCCCTGGAACTCACAACAACGCTAGGGACTAGTTTTAATTACCACATGTCAGGCATTGTTCTACATGCTTACATATTAACCCAGTTAATCCATATACCAGTCTTAATAAGTAGGCTTGCCTTTTCCATTTTACAAAAAAGGCATGGAGGGGTTAAGTAATTTGCCCATGATTACATAGTCACAAGGGTGGGAGGGGGTCTGGCTTCTGAGTCTGGGCTCTTAATCATAACATCAAGTCTCTAGATGTTACCTCTCTGCGTATACTCGATTTATTAAGAGAATTTCCCTAAGCAACTCATATTTGTTATTTATACGCGTAGTAAGTACACGAGTAAGTAGCTATCACCCTCCCATTTAACAGATAAAAAAATAGACTCAGAAGTTAAATCATTATCTCTCAAGGTGCCCCTCCCAGCATGTGGCAGGGTGGGACTAGAGCCCTGAAATCCTGTCTCCTTCTTAAACACAGCACTGCCTCTCCTGCTGCGTACCAGTCACTCAGAGTGCATGTTCCTCACTCCTAATGGAAGCAGATTCTCCAACTATTCAGCGTCCTGTGTCTCAGTGCCTGGTACATAAGCATAGACTCAAAAAGCACTTGAACGACTCTATCTAGATTCCAAACTTCTCACCAGTTGCACAGCTAACACTCTGCTGCAAACCACCATCATCTTTCTCGCTCATTATTGCAATTCCTCCTGAATACCTTCTCCATTTCTGTTCAGATGCCTCTATAATTTCTTTTCAAAAAAGCATCGGATTCTTTTGTGATATTATTATTTTTTTCTCTTATGATATTATAAAGCTCTCTATGAACTTCCTGCCCAACTCCCTTAATTTCTCTGACCACCTTCTCTCACTCCCTTGCCCTATTCCAGGCACATTGGCTGCCTTGCCATGCTTCAAATACACAGGGCACGCTCCTGCCTTTGCACCTGCTGCTCCCTCTCAGATATCATAAAAGCAGGCAGCCACAACTTCCTCAGAGTATTTGCTCAAATGCCACTTTCTGATTTCCCTATTTAAGATTACAAACCCTACCTCCATCCTCCCAATACATCTCCCCTGCTATTCTTCCCTCCATAAAACTTTCTAATATACCATGTAACTTGCACATTAATTTTGTTTATTGTGCAAATCTCCCAACTACATTGCACACCTCACTATGGCAGAGACTGTTTGATTTCCTGCTGGATCTTCAGTACCCAGAACAGTGCCTATGGCATGAGCAGCTGCTAATGAGTATGTGAGTGAGTGAGCGAGTGGAAAAAGACCAAAGTGCTTCCTCATACTGCTCAGGCTTCCACAAGTATCCTCAGCAGACCAGGAGCACCCATATTCCCTTTCCCCAGGAACTTCCAGGACTTCAAGGTCTTTCTGTTCATGTTTTTTTCTCCTCGCCATCCCCCTTCCCCAAGTATATTCCTTATGTCCCAATTCAGAGAAATAGAGTTTTACCTGAAAACCCTAAACTCTGTATCCCTGCACTAGGCATTCTCAATGTCTCTGATAGCCTGAATCTAAACATCTGGATAAAAGACTCAGTTATTTTTTTAAATTTTATTTATTTATTCATGAGACACACACACACACACACACACAGAGGCAGAGACATAAGCCGAGGGAGAAGCAGGCTCCCTGTGAGGAGCCCAGTGCGGAATTTAATCCCAGGACCCTGGGATCACAACCTGAGCCAAAGGCAGACACACAACCACTGAGCCACCCAGGTGTCCCTTTCTTTTAAAAAATTAGGGGCAAAAAAATAAATAAAAATAAAAAATTAGGGGCATCTGGGTGGCTCAGTTAAATGTCTGACTCTTGATTTTGGCTCAGATTATGATCTCAGGGTCATCAGATTGAGCCCCTAGTTAAGTCCTGTGCTCAGCATGGAGTCTGCTTGAGATTTTCTGCCTCTCTCTTCCCCTCTGCCCCTTCCCCCCACTCACATGCCCACACTTGAGCGCGTGCTCTCTCTCTCTCTCTCGCTCCCTCTCTCTGATAAATAAAATATTTAAAAATAAAATTTATTTTCAGGGGCACCTGGGTGGCACAGCAGTTGAGCATCCGCCTTTGGCTCTGTCCTCTCTCTCTCTCTCTCTCTTTCTCTGTCTCTCATGAATAAACAAAATCTTTTTAAAAAATTTCAAATTAGAAGTTGACATCTGATATAACCTTATAAACCAAATGAACCGGGTTGAACATATATATATGACAGTATCTTTTTTTTTTTTTTATGATAGTCACAGAGAGAGAGAGAGAGGCAGAGACATAGGCAGAGGGAGAAGTAGGCTCCATGCACCGGGAGCCCGACGTGGGATTCGATCCCAGGTCTCCAGGATCGCGCCCTGGGCCAAAGGCAGGCGCTAAACCGCTGCGCCACCCAGGGATCCCTATATGACAGTATCTATATGTGCTTAAGCATTCTATAGGAAACTGGAATTCCCTTTAAGCCTATAAATCTTCACATAATTGTCATTCAGTGAATGATCATAAGATATGGATATTGTTCATCTGTGGTCTTTGAGACCCACAGTCCAGTGTACTAGTCATGGTCCTGCCTCTGACAGGTGCAGAGGCCTTGCACAAATCATCTTGCCTTTATGATCTCAACTGTAAAGCCACTAAGAATGCCCACAAAAGTTTACTGAAAGGTATAAATGAGATATATGCTTATAAGTAGTTAATAAACTCTAAATATTTAGAAGCTATATTATCTTGGTGATTACTACCATTTTTATTAGAGAGAGAGTGCAGACGCGTGCATGCACAAGTAGTGGGGGGAAGGGCAGAGGGAAAGGGACAGAGACTCTTAAGCAGGCTCCACTTTCAGTGTGGAGTCCGAAGTGGGTCTCCACCTCACCACCCCATGATCATGACCTGAGCCAAAATCAAGTGTTGGACGCTTAACCAACTGAGTCACCCAGGTATCCCACTTACTACCTTTTTATAAGCCTCAGTTTCCCCAACTGTCATACAGGGACAATGAATAGTTTACTGCTGAGGAAGGTCAAATGAGAGAAGCCTGATACACCATCCCTACTCATGGCATGTCCATCTCCATAATGTTTCTGCCCATCTTCCTACTGACTTAAGAAAAAATATGGCTTCTTTCTTTAATAAACCATTTTCAAAGGCTTTAAAAAGGCTTTGTTATATTCTTATTACTAAATTGCTATTTTAAAGGGTATACTTAAGAAAGTAAAGTGAGAATAAGAAGTGATTACAGACCAATGATTTCAGGCTGACACATTAATTGAGCTGGTATATTTAAGGTATTAATAGTCTCATTTTTAAAGGGTCACCTTTTAATCAAACTCCAACCACTATTTGCTGAACATAACTAGGTGCACACTGCCGTATTAGATGTTATATGAGTTTTCAAAACCATGATTAGAAATATGTGCTGAATTTAAAAATTAAGACAGATCCCTTATCACAGTCTTTACAATCTAGTTATGACGAAGTGACACTGAGTGCCAAAAAGTCAAGTGTCAACAAAAGGTGTTAATGTTTAAGCAATAGATATGTTATTCTGAACTAGCACTTAATTAATTTTCAAGTGAACACCAGGGGGGTCGTGCTCTGGGGCTTTGTGGGGATAGCAGAGACTGAGCAGAGTCTAGGATGCTCTGGATTCATTCCCTGGATTTGTCCTCAGATGGGTATTTCAATGCCAGTCACTTAGGCATGTTTGGAAGATGCCATAGAGCACACACAACATTCCTGTATCCTTCAAGTTACCCCAAGTGGAAAGGAATTTGCATAGTGGGCATTACTGCAAACTTACCCCAGTTTGATTCATTTGAAAATAGGAAGAAGAGGTAAGACACCACTTTATAAGCCCGAGCCCTTCTGCAGAAAGAAGACACCCCAGACAAAAGCATGTATCATAAAACTCTGGAAATCCTGACACTGGACTAAGGCAAATTAATGCTGGTACACAAGCTCATTCTTCTTGATTACATTTAAAAGCATGTGCCTGTTGTCAATTTGCATGTGTTCTGTGTTGGAAAATAAGCACTCTGGATCTAATGAGCAAACAGTGAAAATCCATCCTGCCGCCAGGGCTCGGGAAAAGCTCCGCATCTGCGGGTCATGGCCCGTAAAGTCTGTCCATCAGCTACACTGTACTTGAATTGACTGGGCAGCGGTCTGTATTGATCCCTGCAGCCACCACAGAAACACAGCCACAGTAACCGTCTGCTGAGCTACAGGGAGACCCAACCTACATTGGCTTCAATCCCCTCAGAGGCTGCAGTGTGCAGGCTACTTCTGACCAAACAGGCTCAATGCAACAACAGTTAACCTCTACTGAGTGTCCGGGCGCTGAGGGCGTGCACTGCACCGAGTATTGCTCATGACCACCTTACGTGGGCGCACTGAAGAAGCAAGAGCAGGGGCAGGGGATGGGGAAGGCTTCTTAGCGAGGAAAGCAGCACTTGAACTCTACCTAAGAAGGTCCCTCCAGCCCCAGTCAGGTCCTGAGCACCCATTCACTTTACTTCTTTTCATCTCCTCAGCCAGCACCGTTGTTGGGCATGAAGATCTCAGGGAACAGAGGCTGGGAGAAGCTGCCCAAGTGGCCCAGGAATTGCCAGAGCCAGAGCTGCCACCACTTGGCCCTTCCTCTGTGTAGGTGCTATTCTAGGAGCTTCACATCTGTAAGGCCCAGCAGCTCACTGAGGGGGCCACTGCCCTTCACCCACATTTTAGCAAAGGGGAAAGTCAGCAACCTGTCCCAGGGTACCCAGCTGCTGAGTGCAGAGCAGAGATTCTGATGTGGGCAGTCTGATGTGAACATGATCGCTTACCTCCCACGCTGACCTCTGATGCACCCCTGCACCCAGATCCCCGGCCTGCCCTTCCTTCCACCTCAGTTCCTCCCTGTGCTCCAATCAGAGCCAGTCTGGTTCATGCACTAATGCATGAACTCAGAGGAAGCTGGAAGATCATCTGACAGCAAACCTTGCTTTTAGTGCTAGGCCGACGAGCCATAGGACTCATCCCTGTAGCTATTTCAACTGTTCACTCCACATCCACAGACACCTGTACCAAAAAAATTATTAGCTGAGCATGAATATCAGACACCAATTAAAGTAAAAGTGAAACTCCTTGTAACCCTTCAGATTCTGATCCCTCTGAATGTGAGTTTTTATTCAAATGCCAAGCAAAGGCCTATATATGTAAGACAATGGATCCCTAAACAAAAAAGCGACAAATCATTTTCTTAATTTTCTTTTTCTTTGGGGGGAGGGGGAGCTGTTAGACCTTCAGCTAGGTTAATTCCTTTTAGAACCAAAAAACAGATCTTGTCTGGTGTATCTAATTATAGAGTTTCCCATACCTTAGAGTATAAAACTCCTGAGAAGGATTATTACGAGGAATAAAAAGGAAATGTTCACCCATCCAATGGGTCGAACAGGTTTAGGGAAAATGCTGTGTGTAAGGAACCCCTTTCAATGGCACAGAAGACCCACTGGGTTGGGAAGGTCCCAAGAACTCACAGGTAATGACATCTGGGGAACACCATTCAATGCTACTTGGTGTGGAGAATATTCTCTGCGGACTTTGTACTTAGCATCATTCTAGTGTCTTCCTTGACTTGCTTGCTTAATCCTGGTAACAGCTCTGTGAGGTGGGTGCTATTATTATGCCCATTTGCAGATGTGGAAACTGAGGCAAGGTTAAGTTGCTCATAGTTTGTTTCAACCATCTGGAACTATCTAGAGTTCCCAAAGTAAAACCTTGCTTTTCTCACCTCTTTGCTTTTGTGGTGGGCTATTTCCTCTGCCTGGAACTCACTTTCAACCCTTTTCCCTGGCTGTTCTCTACATATATTTTGAGACTCTGATTCCTCCCAAGGTCTTCTATAACCATTACCTTCAAGGTGGGCCAGAAGCTCCATCTCTGTGCCCTCACAGCAATTACCATGCTGTACTACATGTGTCTGCTTCTGCACTGAAGTGCAGAATTCCTCATGGCAGGACTGTTTTGTTATCTCCTTGTCTCCAATGCCATGCACTCTGGACACAATAGCTCAATAAATGGCACCCAAGGGGAAAAAAACCTCCCTAAGACAGTATTTTTTAAAGGTTTTATTTATTTATTCATTAGAGACACAGAGAGACGGCAGAGACATAGGCAGCAGGAGAAGCAGGCTCCCTGCAGGGAGCCCAATGTGGGACTCGATCTCAGGACCCTGGCTGGGGTCATGACCTGAGCCAAAGGCAGACACTCAATCACTGAGCCACCCAGGTGCCCTGATCAGTGAGCATTGCTTTTGCAGGAAAACAAAGTTCAAGGATGACACTAATAATAATAGCTCTGATTGACTGAGATCCCTCTGAGATTTCAGCCACTATGTCGAGCCATTGACCCAGAGTATATCCTCACCAAAAGCTTTTCAGACATTTGGAAACATTACACCCATTTTATAAGGAGGCAAGCTGAGGCTAAAGATAGGTAATTCATACAACCAGTGTGCAAGAACAGCACACCGCAAGATCAACGGAACCACCATGCAAATCCAAGACCATCCAATTCCAAAGTTCTTGCTCTTCACACACGCTGCTCCATGCAGCCGCTATGTAATCTGCATATCTGATTCTTTTTGCAACCAGAGGACTGAGATCTCTTCTAGAACATCATTCTCCTAAGAACACTGCCTCTGCCCAGCCTCTTCTCTGTTAAAGGAAATGAGCTGAGATAGCCTTCAGCTATGCCATCGTGGTGGTGATGGTTGGAAAAATTAATCCTGTGCCGTTTTGCATTTGCTGCTTGTGAATCAAACTGTGAAAGCTAATTTAAAAACTTTCACACTTGGTTTGAATGAGGACTGTCGGCGCTTTGGGAATGTTAAATTGTACACAATTAGCTCAAGTGGTGTGGGTTTAGGCATACCCAGCATTCTCTCAAATGAGAAGACTCCTATGGTCACCCCGATGAACCCAGGGGAGACAGAGAAGTTTCCAGCTCAAAGAAGAGAAGTGTAATTGGTTCATGACAGGTCTGTGCATGGATATATCTGTCCCAGTTTGCAATCCCATTAAGATGGAATACCATCCCAGGAACACCTGTGCTTCACCCAGATCAGACTCTCGGACACACAGACCAGGGTTTAATTCCCAGCCATGTCACCTATAGGCTATGTGGCCTAGGGTGAATTAGGTAAGACACAAAAGCCTTTGTTCTGTCATCTGTGAAACAGGTATAACATTGCAGTTATCATAGAGCTTTGCTAGGGTTTTATAGTGCACATGAAACACCCCTTGCATGGAGCTTCACAGCCAAGAAGCCAGTTGATATTTGTTGTTATCAAGTGCTCCTGAGGGTATTTACACAGACAGTCTTATCTACCTTGATGTTCCTGGCACGTCTGTATTATCTTATAGCCCCATTTCTTCAGGATGATTATTTTCATTATCACTAATATTAATGATAATATAGTTGGGACTTTGGGTCACCAGTCTTGCCTGACACTTTGGCAGAATATAATGAAAGTAGCTCTGAGCTGGACCTGAGGACCTCTGTTCCCATGCTGGATCTACCTTTCCAACTGGCCAGGTGCATCTACACAGACCGTCTGATCTCCAGGCACAGCACCTAGCATATGGCACACCACGTAGCAAAGAGCACACCACTGGTAAATGAAGAGGAGTAAAAAAAGAGCCAGCAGAGATGACAGAAAAGCTGCTGTCTCCTCTCCAGGCTCTGGCACTACCACAAAGTCCATGGTCAGCAGCATTACCTTTCCAGAGCTATTCCTGCATCTCGATGATGAGGCCTTATGTCTAAGTGATAGCCAGCATCTGGTCACCTGACTCAGAAATTCTATAATCTTTCACCTACTAAATGAGAAAAAAAAAAAAAGATTAACAAAAGAATTTTAATACTGGCAGTTTAGTTTTAAGGCAAAACTAATGTAGTAGGGGCATCTAGGTGGCTCAGTGGTTGAGTGTCTGCCTTCGGCTCAGGGTGTGATTCTGGGGTCCTGGGATCGGGTCCTGCATTGGGCTCCCTGCATGGAGCCTGCTTCTCCCTCTGCCTGTGTCTCTGCCTCTCTCTGTGTCTCTCATGAATAAATAAATAAAATCTAAAAAAAAAAAAAACCAACAAAAAAACAACACTGTAATAGCAGGAGCCTTCATAATGTTGAAAATCTGATTAAAAGGGATGAGACGGTTTTCCTGTACCAGGTCACCACAATCACTGGGGGCATTTGCTCTGGAAAAGACTCCTCATTTCTTAGTTTTCCTGCTTGCATTGTACTCTACTCCCCTGCAGCAAGGGCCATTTTAATGCACAGCTGATACAAAAGAGGAAAGAGAGTAACATTTGCTGAGCTACTATTGTACATGGGCAGGCACTTTAGAAAACATGGCCAGTAAAGCTATTATCATCGTTTACAAAATGAAAACTCTGAGGCTGGGAGAGGTGACTGGTCGAAGGTGACAGCACAGCTCAAGAACCCACGCAGTGGGCAGCCCGGGTGGCTCAGCAGTTTAGTGCCACCTTCAGTCCAGGGCGTGATCCTGGAGACCCGGGATCGAGTCCCAGTTGGGCTCGCTGCATGGAGCCTGCTCCTTCCTCTGCCTGTGTCTCTGTCTCTGTCTCTGTCTCTCTCTCTCTGTGTGTTTCTCATTAATAAATAAATAAAATCTAAAAAAAAAAAAAAAAAAAAAAAAAGAACCCAAGCGGTGAGTCAAGGCCTCTGCGGGCCCAGGCTGCACTCTCTGCCTCACAAAAGGGCTTCACTGGGCTGAGTGACGCTGAAATCATGGCTTCACCACAATCAGCTCCAGGGTGGCTGCTCTTACGGTTTCAGAGAAGTGAGGGAGGAGGAGGGCAAGGATGGAGGCAAAACCCAGGTAATATTTTAGCTCCAACCTGCTTTCACAGGGAGGAACTTGAAAGCCTTCTATACATTTTCCTTGAAGAAGTAAAGTAACTTTACTCACAGATACTCTGAGGCAGAAACAATTAGTATTTTAAAACATTCATCCTTTCAACAAACTAATGGTTAAATATTCATCAAATATTGAGATGTCAATTCTCAGAAAGACCTTCCTGGCTACCTCACTTAAAAAGAAGCCACCACACTTCTTAGCATCCCCTTGCTTTTCTACTCACACTTTAATTATTATAGTAACATACAGATGCAAATTTACAAATTTATTTATGAATTTAATTTATTTAATATATTTATTGTCACCTCATGTCCCAGAAATGGAAGCTCTCCTCTGATGAGAATTCCTAATCTGTTTGGTTACAGCAGTTCCCCAACACCTAGAACAGTGTGCAGAATCCAGGAAGTCCTCTGAAGTATTTGTTCAATGGATGAAGGACTTAAAAGTTGAAGTTACAGCTTCAAGTAGATTGGCCATTTTTCTGACCCATGTTTTAAGTTCTCAAAATACAGTGGGTTTTGCCTTTTTTTTAGTCTCCACATGACTTTCTCTATATGCCGTCTAGCTCCTTCAATATTCATTCAATCATTTAACAAATATTTATTGAGTATCTATGCTATGCCAGGCACTGTTTCAGGTGCTCAGATTCTACTTGTGAACAAAACAGAGGTCCATGAAGCTTGCAGTCTGGTGGAGAAAACCCACAAGTAAAATAGACCTTCTAGAACATTAGGTAGATGTAAGAGTAATGGCATCAAACAGGTTGAGGAGAGAGAGTGATGGGGCAGGCAGGAAGCTGAGGGACTAGTTGGTTAAAGGTCAAGAAAGCCCCCCTGAGCAGGTCAAGCTGTCAACAAAGATGTACCACACAAAGCAAGAGGGGACCTAGAGTCAGCCAGGTGGTGACAAAGGCCACTCCACCGCATCAACTCAGCCCAAACGTTTCTCATCCTTAATTCTTGACCTCCTCACTTGGTACTGTGGGAATAATAACATCTGCCTTGCCTGCCTTGCAACATAGGCCTGGTGGGTGAGCAAAATGGAGGAAAGTGGGCAAAAGGTACAAACTTCTTATTATAAGATAAAGGAGTCCTTGGGATACAGCATGGAAGCTACAGACAAGAACAAACACTATTGTATATTTGCAAGTTGCTAAGAGTACTGATCTTAAAAGTACTCATCACAAGAAAACAATTATAATTGTGTGTGATGGTAGAAGTTAACTGAAATGACTGATCATTTCACAATGTATTCATGTATCAAATCATGGCACTGTGCACCTAAAACTAATATAGTATGGTATGACAATTATAGCACAATTTAAAAAAGATTCTCAGTTGCTTTTTAAAGATCCATTTTTTAGTATTTAGATTTAAAGCATAAATGGCCAGGTTCAAACTGATGCATGAGAAGTGTGTGTAATGAAATACAAGAATATCCCAGCAAAGCTGTCCTGAAGTAATAATAGTTGCAGTTTTCTAGACATTTGGAGTGAGGTTTGGTTTGTTTCTTTGTTGGTTTGTTTAAGCAGGCTCTACACCCCATGCAGGTCTTGAACTCATTATCCTGAGATCAAGACCTGAGCTGAGATCAAGAGTCAGATGTTTAACTGACTGAGCCACAGTGGGTGTCAGGGTGGCTCAGTCGGTTAAGTGTCTCTGCCTTTGGTTCAGGTCATGATCCCAGGGTCCTGAGATCGAAGTCCCACAGTGGGCTCCCTGCTTAGCTAGGAGTCTGCTTCTCCCTCTACTCCTCCCCTCTGCCCATGCATGTGCTCGTTCTCTCTCAAATAAATAAATAAAATCTTAAAAAAATAAAGCAACAACAAATCCCAGTACCCTCACGCATAAGATGAAGGGGTTGCATCACTTGACTTCTATGTTCCCTTCCTGTTCTAATTTGCGAAGATCCTAGTGATATGAAACAGCCTTATAAACTCTAATTTGCTGCACAAATGAATGAGATAATGGTGATCACCACAATTTTTATCATTATTTCAACGATCCACTTTGGCTCTGGAGTTCAGAGCCCCCAGCATCAGAGCATTCTTCAGACTCATTTTATTTCAGTGATTTTAAGATCTCACTGAAAATGTAAGCTGAATGGTAATTTCATTCCTAGAGATGTTCTGTTGTCTAAACCATAATTTAAGTGCCCATTCTTAATTCTGCTAATTATCAGCACTAATGAAAGACAAAAATAGCACAGCTAACCTAAAAGGCCTATTCTAACTTGGTTTTAGGGCTGTATTTTTTTTTTTTTTTTTTTAAGTATCAGATCTGCTTTCCCAATCCTATAGTGACTAAGTCACTGTAAAAAAGAACAAGCCTCAGGTAAGTAAGGGGTGCAGGGTAAAAGGAGGGGGTCACCATGCTGCTGGCTGTGGGTGGGCTTCAGGGCTCCATCCTTCCTCAGATACCATTAGAATGTTTCCATTCTAACCTCACGGAAATGAACTAAACTTGAAAACCTCTCAGATTCCCTCCTACATGGATGTAGCATCTGGTCCTTTCATCCCACTACGTGTAGCAATCAAGGGTATTGAGGGGGAGCATGGAAATATAAAGTCATCTCAAGTGACATCTCAACAAGAGCCGGAAGGAGCCACCAGTGGACACGTTCAACATTTATCGAGGGTTGCCCCTGTGCTGAGAGATGGGTACAGACATTTCCCTGCCCCCACCCCCTAGAAGCTCACTGTCTACTGTAGGAAACAGATCACCAATAAATTAAGAAGTCCGCCACAATGTCCCAGGGCTAAAATAGCTGCAAAGGAGACAGAGGGACAGCTGAAGACTGGGGTAGCTGTGTCCAGGTTTGAAGATGGACAGAGACTCTACAAGTAGGAAGCGACTCCTGATCTCTGGCTTCCAAGAGAAAGAAGTAGGTGTAAAATACCCGAAAGGCAGCTGTGAAACAGGAATTCATATTTATTTATATGTCGGGCCCAGGAGTGCACATCCTATAGTTACTGCCTCATGTAAGCTCTTAAGGACAGGGAACCTGGGCTTTACCACCTCATTGTACAGGTGAAGCAGCTGATGCACAGAGGGGACACACCTTGCCCCACATCATCCCCCTCTGCCCCCCCCCCCCCACCAGAGCCAGGAATGAAAACCAATCTATCCCTCAAGGAAACCAACTCAAATGCCTTTCTCCCCTATCCAAGTGCGCCTTCTCCACGGCGACTTCTCAAATCTGACTGCAGCCAACCCTCTCCTCTCCCTGTCTGACTTGAACCAATTATGCAAAGCCTGAGCCATGTTGCTTGGCCTCTGGAAATGCCTCCTGTAGTTACCAGTGGTTTGGGTTCTTCCACACCTGCTGTCTTTGGCCTGGCCCCTTCGTTCTTTGACATCAGTGTCCCCTTACCCCTGGAGGCAGAGGTCAGTCCAGCCGTAAGAAAGGCCATGGAAGCCGACATACAATTCAGACCCATTCCTTGCTCCCCTGAGAACAGAAAACCTTCAGCCCCTCAACTTCTGAACAAGTGACCCTGACCCTCCCCACCATTCAAGAGACCCCGCACCCTTCAAGCCTTCTTCATCTATGACCCTTGGCCCAGAAAACTGCCCATTTTTGTTCCACTTGTCTTTGTTTTCACCTCTCTTTCATGCTCTGAGATGTCTTCCATCTCAAACCATCAGGCGTCAGTAGTGATCTTTCTCTGACCTTGCTTTTTTTTTTTTTTTTTTTTTAAAAAAAAGAGAACATATTTTGGGTATAACATTTTTGTGTCACGTGTGTGTCATGGTTTTGTGGTCCAGGCTACAGCAGCACCCACACTGACTGAGCATCACATGTTCTACCTTGAATTTTCTGACATTAAGCTTCTTCTGCTAGACTTGCAGCCCTATTTCTAAATCATGGAAAGCTGTGGCACCTTTTCTCTAAATGGGTAAGAAAGAGAGAGAGAAAAAAAGGAAGTTCCTTGAAGAGGATCCTTGGGGTTTTGAAATGTTTGAAAATAATCTCTTTTCCATTAATGCACAGAGTAACATATTTCCCCCGCTGCTAAATGACACCTTTCAGGACTGATGATTAACATATAGTCCTACCACTTAGGCCCCTTCCAGGGAAAAGCAACATGCATTATTTCAGTGTCTGCACAGGGGCTCCGCATCAGCGACTTTCACAGGATGGGGAGGATTTTCCTCCTGAGGGGGTGCAAAAATAAAGGTATGAACACAAATGAATTCCACACATCTGTACTCTGTCCAAGGGTCATCACAAAGACATACATTTTTATGACTAAAATACTGACTGAAGCCTCTCTTTCTTAACAATTACATCTGTGGAATCTCACTATTATGTATTTATCCTGAGACAGACAGAGTTATTCACGGGCAAGAAATGACAGGCATAGAATCCTTCGTTTCTACACCATTGCAATTGACCCAAATATTTATAAAGGTACCTAATTCCTTAAACGGCCACCTCACCAAGAACCCAATTCTCTGTCTTTTAGCCCATGCTGGGACACAATCCTGAATCACTTCCCCGACCGGCTGTCCTATATTGAGAACTTACCATGCACTAAGCCTTGTGATAAGCTCAACATCTATTAAGTCATTTAACCATCGTATTTAGAAAGTAGACACTATTTTTAACCTTGTTCTTTGTATTTTGATGGGGATACTAAGGCATGGAGAACTTTAAGACTGGCCCTCTGTCCCACCAGCTTCCAAGGGGCACAGCCAGGATCTGAACACAGATCTGTTTGATTTCATCACTCTGTACTACTTCCTTGCTTGCCATCATCAACCACTGATAGAGCTAACGTCTCCTACGGTTTCAAAGCTGTGTAATAACCAACCAAGTGCTAATGCTTACTTGACTGTGTTAAAATGATTAGTGAAACGTGCACAAGAACAGCACAACACAGCTACCACTTGGCCCTGAGACTTGAAGGGAAGAAATTTTCTCTGTACTCAGCTTACCGCTATAGGATGCTTCTCAGGGAAAGAGGCAACTACTCGAAGTTCCTATCTGGCTGAACCAATCAAAGGCATGCCTATACCTCTGACTGGCACTAGAAAGGCACACTGACCTTGGGAATGAAAGATAAGTAAAGCCCCAAATTCCAGGGGGACGCCACACCAGGTCAAAACATCTGGCAGCAGGTGCCTTCAAAGACAAAGAGCTGCTTCAGTCACATGCACTGACATGAGGACAAAAATAAAGTCCCCTCGGTGGACAATTCTGGTAAACTATGCAAACCTCAACCTATGGATTTGTAAAATGATTCTATAGATTCAACTCACTTGAATCTCTAGCATTTACTAGAGATTTACTGAGCACACTGTGCCAGGAGCCAGAGATACAGAAATACATAGGATGAGGCCCCTAATGAAGCAGAAAAGACAGAGTACAGAGGTAGCCACACCAGCTTTCTCACCAGAGGCTGGGTGCTATGCTAGTTGCTTCTCGGTTACCTCCTCAACATTACGAAGAGATGCACCATGATCTGCGGTCTGCAGGTGATAAAACTATGCTTCACAAAGATGTGTCACTTGCTCAAGTTATAGCAGATCTGAGACCCAAACTTAAGATTTTTCAGACTATAAAATCTTTTATCTTAACCACTGCAGTGTACTGGCTCTGGAAACGCTTTTTCCAAATAAGTACAGTATACTTATTTTCTGATCGAAATAAGTATACTGCAGTATCATTAGGACAGCCAACAGAGATATTAACAAGTCCAAGAGGAGCCACCAAGGAGGAAGGAATTCATCTGGGGACACATAGGAAAGGCAGGAAATCCTTCACGGTGCTGATATCTAAACCAGGTTTTGAAGCGTAAGTAGGAGTTCACCAGGTAGATAAAGGAGGGAGTTGAACATTCAAGAGAAGAAGAACTCAGGAGCCCAGAGGCATAAAAGACCACCGCTCACTATGGAACTGCTGGGAATCCTGTTCAGCAATTCTATAATGTGATAACTAGGGATAAAGATAACAAGTTAGCTGTAAGATAACAAGTTAGGCAGGAAAGAGGCTAAAGGGTCATGCATAAGCACGTGTGCACAAACATTACACACACACACCCCTTTTTACGTGATTTTCCCAGAGCAGAGACTAACCTGAGTTTTACTGGCCCCCTGGTGGGAGTGAAAGCAAGTAGAACTCAGCTAAGGCCATCATTGACTTTCATGGAGCCATTCAGCTGCAGAGAGCCCAGTCTGCTGACACTGAGCTTGTATAAAAACCTACATGTGTTTATTTGTCATTTCTCCCTACTCAGAAATAATGACTCAGCTACCAAGTGCATAAGATATGGCAAATTTTGTACCTGTCATTTTCAAAGGGTGCCTAACTACAGTCAAAAAAGAAATAAGTAAAGCAGAGAAAGAATCAAAACCACTTGTAAAATGTGAGTACCTGCAATCCCTTTGCATGAAATGGAGACTATCAAATTTGAACTCCCCAAAATGACTGCATTTCCAACGCAAAGAAGAAACACTCCTAGACCTGGTTGGCTCTGTCCCACCCAATAACACAGATGGAGTAAGGTGGAAAATGAACCAGGAGGAGACCCATTCAGCCCCTCTCTGTATGACCCAGAGTAAATCATTTGTTTATTTATTTTTAAAGCTTTCTTTTCTTTGAAGAAAGAAGAAAGAAAGAAAGAAAGAAAGAAAGAAAGAAAGAAAGAAAGAAAGAAAGAAAGAAAGAAAGAAGGAAGGAAAGAAGAAAAAGAAAGAGGAAAGGCAGAGCGAGAGGGAGAAGCAGACCCCTAGCTGTGCAGGGAGTCTGACATGGGGCTCCATCCCAGGACCTTGGGATCATGACCAGAGCCAGAGTCAGATGCTTAACCAACTGAGCCACCCAGGCTCCCTGAAATAAATCATTTAACCCCTCTAAGCCTCCATGTGTCATCTGGACATAAGCACAATACTATACCTAATACCCTGCTTCTCATAAAGATTAAATCAGAAAATGCACATAAAAGACTTAAGCACAGTGGATGACAAACAATACTTAAATGGCAACATGAAAATGTGTTAATGTTAATCTAAAAACATTTCTGCTTAAAATAGGTTTTTAAACTATATGAAGAGTTTAGGCTTGACTAGGGTGACCCTATACTTACACGCTTGTGTGTTTCTAATACTACCAGTAACCGCGGCTCTGGTTTATGGAGCACTCAACAACATAATGCCTTGTATTATTTCACTTAAATTTCATAACCATTCTGTAGATAAGCCACTATTATTATCTCCATTTTAGAGGCAAAGCAACCAAGGCACGAAATCAAATAATTTGCCCAAAGATAACACAAATAGGAACTAAAGGAGTAAGATTTAGACTCAGACATTCTAGTAATGTAGAGCCTTTCTGATGCATATGTTTAAATTAATTACTTCCAGGGTGTTATGGTTAATTTTATATGTCAACTTGGAGGGTGTTTCTGGATGAGATTAACATTTAAATTGGTGAACTTTGAGGAAGCAGATTGTCCTCCATAATGTGGGTGGGCCTCACCCAATCAGTCGAAGGCCTAGTTAGAGCAAAAAGACCAGATTCTCCAAGCAAGAGAGGATTCTCCAGCAGATGGCCTTCAGACTTCATCTGCACCATTGGCTTTCCTGGATCTCCAGCATGCTGGCCAACACTGCAAATTTTGGACTTGCTAGACTCTATAATTACATGAGCCAGTTCCTTATAATAAATCTCTTTCTATATATACACACATATCCTAACTGGTTCTGCTTCTCTGGAGAACCCCACACAGGAAGAATGAACACATAGGGTTTTTGCTGGTAGTGGTGGTGGTGGTGTTTTTACCTTTCGTCCCATTCCTTATCTTTTCCACTCAACTTCTTCAACAAGTATTTCTAAGTGCTCACAAGAACCAGGCACTATACTAGATTACAAGGTTGGGAAGATGCCCTTTGTTCAGCCTTATTCTGCCTCTGGTTTCCCATCCCTGTAAGTCCATGCCTCTCCTATCTGGATTACGAGATACTTGAGAACTATGACTAGTCTTTGTAGAACAAGTACAGAACTTCAAATAGGTTATTGAGTAAATGCCCATCGATGTTGGTAAAATGAAAATACTACATGCTTCCCATTGCTGTTTTCACCCATTATTGAGTATGTGCAAGGCTCTATATTAGATGCTCAGCATTTATTTCTATGTCATTTTATCCTGATTTTAAGGGACAAAAAGGGAAAACCAGGAGGTTAGATGATCTGCTCGAGGCCACACGGCACAATTCATACTTGGGACTGTCTGAATCCAGAGCTGGTGGACTTCTCACCACTGCTGCTACAGTTCCCTGCTCCTCCCCTTTCCAAACTACGAATAACAGATGAGGCCAGGGATGAATGAGCACCCCTGGAGCTCCAGGGCCTTCAGCCAAACTTCACAAACGTACTTCATAGCCTGCATGAGGCCAAGTATAAAAATGAAGGCAATCGGATGTTATCTATAAACACCTCAAAGCTTCTTTTCCTTTCACTTAAAAATTCTCAAGTAATTGTTTTCACCACAGTTAATCATAAAAATGAATCACCTCAAATTTTCTAAAGAAATTCTCCTTCAAAATATGTCAGCTTTGTGCCATGAATTCATTTATTATGAGACCACATGATGCCTCCAAGTACTGCATTTTATTTAAACGTGACATTTTTTTCCCCACTCTGTTTTGATTCCACATCTGAAAATCACTTCTATCAATCTTTCATTGGAGCCAAACATAACTGTTTTGCTCACTGAAACATTAAATACAGACTCAGGGCCCTAGAATCAAATTAAAAAATGAAATAAACTAGTATCTGGCTGACATTCATAGCTTTATATCCAGGGAGACCACAGATTTGAGAATTGCTGTGAACCCACTTCCACGATAAAAACCAATCAATTCTAATCCTTTTGCATCTTAGATCATTTCAAAAATCCAAAGATTTAACGTAGGTTGATTTTTCTCTTTGAGATTCAATTTTAGAAATTGTTGACTCTTCTGGTTTTGAAAGGGGTAGGACATCTTCAATGAAAACCACCAGATTCAGTTGGGACACTGACTGTGATCAATGATTTTCTGCATCAGCTGCTGTTGGGTTGGGGGCGGGGTGGGGCGAGGGGGACGCATGCCATATACTTACATTCCCCATAATGCATCATACTCTTTCTACACAGTGGCAGCAAAGAGGCACATCCAATATTGTATTACTTTCTTCTTTCATTCATGACGATGTCCCACATGGGCCCTGAGAGTCTGAAAAAAGAAGCATTTCCCAGGTTCTAAGGATGAAGGGAACCCTAGCCAATCCATCATGCTTTGTCTGCTAAGGATAGACTCATGCATAAGAGCTCCCATAACGAGAGAAGGGCAGTGGGCATGAAAAGGAGTGACCCAACTGTCAGCAGCTGGGGTCTGAAGGACAGCAAAGCTGTGATTAGAATATTCAATTGAGACTTCCATGATTCATCATGGAATGGGGCAGGGGGTGGGAGAAGTTTGTGGAGGCATACTCCTCCCTTGGGCCTGTCTTCCCTTCTTCTATTAGCAGAGTTAAGTCCGTAGGGCCATGGAAAAATCAGTCTTACCCAACAGTAAAACTTTCAAAGATCTGCTGAAGCAGGGAGGATGAGTGCTATAAGTTAGCAACTCTCTCCCCGCAGTGCCCAGATGAGTGTCTCTAAAATACGATGCTGATCTTGTCATGCCGGGTCAACGAACTCTGATTTCTTCCTTCTACTCCCCTCTCCTTCTCCTCCCCACCTTTCTCCCTCCCTCCCTCCCTCCCTCCCTCACTTCCTAGCTGCCTTCTGGATTATCTTCCTGTCTTTCCTCCTCCTTTCTTACCTACCTGCTTATCTATGGACTTTCCTTCCTTCCGTATCTATTAAGCACTTACAAGGGAAAAATCATTTCCCCATGGGAGAAATGACAGACCACTGAAGAGGGACACCCAAACACTGACAACCCAACTAGAGTGTGAAATAAAATAACGGTGCTGTGGCGTCCATGAGGCACATGGGCGGGTGAGTTCCCATTGCTTAGATGGGAACAAGCTTCCTAGATGAAGCGGCAAGGTGCTGCCAGCAGAGAACGTAGCACACATGGTGGCACCAACACAAAAGGATGTGGTTTTCCAGGAAGTGTAGGCAGATCAGTGACGCTGAAGCATTGTTTATGGGGAAGGGATATGAAATGAGTCTGGAGAGGTAGACAAGCCCCCGTTACGAGAAGCTTTGTGCATAAGAATTTTATGAAGGCAATGAAGATAAATAATAGGTCCTAAGCAGTAGTGGTGGTGGTGACTAGGTTTTTAATTAAACCTCCATAAACATACACGCAGGTCCCTGTCCAAGCATACTGTCGCAAACTGCAACCTCACACCCAGTTGCCCCCCCTTCCTACTTTATTTCTCTCCATTGCTCTCATCACCATCTAGTGCTGGATTCACTTAATTTTATTTATTGTCTCTCTGCCTCCACTGAAACATAAGCTCCATTTTGAAAGCAGGGGTTTTGTTTTTGTTTGCTGCTATATATCCCTTGGACCCATAATACTGTTTAGCACGTAGTAGGTATCCCATGAATATTGCTGAATGACATGGTCTTTTTAAAGACACTAAGGCTCAATCACCTCAACATTCTATTGGGAGGAAAGACTTCGCCTTTAAAGAGGACACTTCACTTAAACATGTCTAGTCTCAATTCCCTGCAGAATGCAGAAATGCCTACATAAAGCAAGGAGCCAGATCTTATTAGGGGCTCAAAGTATGGCTTCTGATTCATCAGCAATCTGGACTATCAACCCAAGGAATTCTCTCTATAGGTCAGAACATGAGCAATTTCCCTAGAATATTCTAAGCATCAGAAGAAGCTCCTTTCAGGAAGACAGAAGTCTTGGGAATGCAATGTGCTTTACAAGCACCGTAGTTTATGGAACCAAAGCTCAGTGGTGGCCAATGAGGGTCCTTGAACCATGTATCCATCCTGCTTCCTAGACACCACCATACAGCTACCGCAGCAACTATGATACCGCTCTGACATTCTGTGTGCCTGCCACAGGAGACCATATCCATCTTGACAGAAGGACACAGTGGCCGGGGAAGACGTAAGACGGAGAGTTTAGCACCTGGTATGCAGTGCCCAACTGCCAGGTTTGGATCCCAATCCCACACTCTAGCTGCATAACCTCCAAAGAGCAACTTAATCTCTCTGGGCCTCAACTACGCCCTGGGAACCATAATGACCCACAGGGTCATTCACAGGGTCACTTCACAGGGTCACTGTGAAGATTAACGGAGTCAATCCTGAGTGAACAGTGCCCAGCACACAGTACATGTTTAAGAAATGTGGTATCTTCTCATTGGCACATCTTAGGACATAATAGGTGCCCAAACAATGCTTACTGAATTGACAATGTAACATACACACATCTGAACTGCCTTATAGTTGCCCACAGAAAATAAGAAAGGGGCTTAGGCACAACTCAACCCATCTCCCTCCTCAGAGATGTTAAAAAATATACCAGTAACTCAAAAGGCTCTGCCCTTTTCTGACTGTATTGATTTGAGGCATAAACTTTAACTGCAGAGGCTCCATTTCCTCTCCTGTGAAACTCCACTATCTCCCGGGATTGCCCTGTGGCTTGTTCAGGTAACATTCAGTGTTTTACAAACACGAGAGCACTATAAAATATTAAATTGATATTACAAACAGAAAAGCTCCAGGCACTCAGCAAAAGAGAGGGTTAAAAAAAAGGGGGATGTCAAACTACTCTGTCTTCCTACATTTGTGCAAAATTAAAATGACTCTTTGCAGAATCCAATTTGGATAAGCCCATGTCAATACTACTGATACAAGCCATCACTAATGACAAGATTGATAGCTCAGGAGGGCGAGTCATTTCATGTTCACTGTGCATCATGCTTAATTCGCCAAAAGGAGTTTGTGTGTATAATTAATGCGCTTTTCTTCCCAGCTTCATCTGGAAACATGTAAAGGGTCTCTAGGGAATTCTGTAAGTTAGAAACAATTAATAAAATAAAACCACTTAATTAAAGAGAATAATTGGAGCCTATGTTATACCCGAAATGGAGGGATAAAAATCACTTTGGAAACACACTGCAGAAAAATTGCTGAATTTTAAAAGAAAGAACAATGTGCAGCGGAACACATGTAAGTCATGAGAGTGGACTTATTTCCCAGGCCCTTTGTTCTGGAATGATTGAAACCCAACCGACTTGACATGTACAGGAAAGGTAAGATCACTGACCCTACAATGGCAAGTGCCATTCTTATGTAAGAAAACTTCTTTTATTCACTATCTCAGAGCATGTTTATAGTATCTTTTCTGGACCTGCCCTCAGGACCTATCAGTATACCAGCAACTGCTCTCCCTCTGTCTTCAAGAAACTCCTAGTGTTATCAGGAGAAGAGAAAAGTCCTCACACAACTAAAATGCAGAAGGACAAGCACTGTGTGGCAGCAGAGGACACAATGGAAGAGTAAGAGAGCACTCCCCAGGCAGCCTCCAGAGAAACCCTGTTTTCCAAAGCCCTGAGTTTTTGGAAAGAAATGAGCATTTAGGGATGCCTGGATGGCTCAGTAGTTGAGCATCTGCCTTCGGCTCAGGTCATGACCCCAGGTTGTGATTCCTGGCATCAAGTCCATTGGGCTCCCCACAGGGAACCTGTTTCTCCCTCTGCCTGTCTCTGACTCTCTGTGTGTGTGTCTCTCATGAATAAACAAAATCTTTTTTAAGGAAGGAAGGAAGGAAGGAAGGAAGGAAGGAAGGAAGGAAGGAAGGATTGATTTACCAGCACAGGAAGAGAAAAATGCAACAGCACGTGTAACATCATGTACTCAGTCACAGATATGTGCCTGTACACGCTGCTCTGGCAAATTACACAAAACTCAGCATGTCCCAAGAACAGAGTATGCATTTCAGAGCAGAGAGAGATGACATTGGAAACCAGATGGGCAAAGAGCATGTACGTGGAATCTGAAAAACTAATTCACATTGCATCATCATGTTACCCAGGATGTATGCAGCATCTCTAGGTGGCAGTTTTCTCTCAAATGAAAATGGAGCTCTATTAACACTCAGATGGTAGAGCACACTACTATGGTTCCAAACTTTCTGTGTCCCTCCCGATGAGATGTGTATTCATCTGTACCCGTTGCACCATGACTGCCAGCACCTCAAGGGAGATGAGGAACATTCCTTTCCCCGTTGTCAGGTTTGGCCATGTGACTAGCTTTGGCCAATGCAAAGTGCAGAAACTTACGTGCACTTACGTTGTTCAATTCAGACTCTGTATTTCAGCCCTCTGCCATGGGGACCGCATGGCTCTGATGAGGCTGCTCCCCAAGCCTGGGTTTCTAAAACAAAAAGGCTCCTGGAATAGAGCTGAGCAGAGCTATAGACAGCTTGGATAACTACTGAAATTTGGGGGTGGCTTGATACTACAGCGAAAGACCATCAATACATAGATGAATGAACAACTCACAGGCTAAGAGGAAGTCATACAGGTAATGATACAATAATCAGAGAAGGGCCGTGATAAATATATGCATGGGATAGTATCGAAGAACCAATAACGTGTGTAAAGACACTTGTCCCATATTAGGCAGTTAATCAATGTCTGATTCCTTCACCTTGGACCTTGCAGAAAGAGACAACAGCCTCAAGAGTTAAGCAATTATAATGAAGGTCATGCCAAGGCATGAATACATTAATTTGCTCCATATTAGACACCTGCCATCAGAATTCATTGGACATACTCTGGCCTGGCTCTCATACTTTCCTCGGGCAAGCCCTGATGTTCTCCGTACTTCTAGTCTCTCATCTGTAAAATGGACAGAGTAGCTCTGCATCTCCTTTAAAGAGCAGTTTTGATCATTATATTAGTTAATCTATGTGGAGTTGCTAAAACAGAGCCTGATGCCATATGTGCTCAATAAATGTAAACCATTATCAGCATTTATTCCTATTAACATTCAACACTAATACCTGTTGCAATTGACTAAGGGGGACTATGCCTATACCCTCTCAATGACATCATCTGTAACACACCACATTTTTTTCCTTCCTCTCTTTCTGTTAGAGTGTCTATCACTGTCTCCAAATAAGTGATAAGAGAAGCTGTTTTCAATTCCTTTGAAACTTTTCAGTGAAAAGACACAGTTGTTAAATATTTGGACTGAATACCGTGTAACTCATAAGACAGGTTACTACTTTTTTGTTTCTTGAGTAAATTCCTCACAGTACATTTCCAATGCAATTTTACAACTTCAAAATATTTGGTCAGATCATTAAAAAGCAATCAATATGAGTCTTTGAAAGCTTATTCATTCATAACCAAACTGGATCTATTTCCTTGTCTTCAAATGGCTGGTTGCATCGGTTTGTGGTCTTGTGACTTTAGCATCAAAGTCAGTGATTCTTAAACTTCTGGAGGTGACACACCCCTTTGAGAGTGAATGGAAACCTTGGACACTCCGTCCAGACAAATGCTTATCAAGAATTCAGAATCCTGGCCACATTCTCCCCTGCGGCCCCACAGCTGACAGAGGATGCAATGGCCAGGGTTGGTGGAAGAGGGATGTAGGAAGGGGGATGCCTATCACACATGACAGTTCCGCGATTCAAAGGATGAAGGAGGGAGGCCCACACAGGTCTCTCCCAGAACAAGCTTCCAAATCCCCTATTTCATGGGGATCGGTGAGCCAACTGTGCCTCAATTTTCTGAGTACAATTTCCTCACAAAATGGGGGTAATAATAGCTCCCCCTCGTGGTGGTCTTGTGGAAACTAAATGAGGTGACCCACGGACAGTGCTTGGCACGGGGCCTGGCACATTATAAGCTCTTCAGAAATATGAGCTACTGCCCCCATGTTAGGGTACAGGACTCTGAGTCCTGAAAGAGGAATAGCTCTCCCAAGGGTATGCAGCTCTTCGGTGGCAGAGTAGCAAGAGATGATGAGGAGCCTCAAGAAAAGAGCTTACAAGTGAGCCAAACGCCAGAGTTAACAAACCAGGGCATCTAGAAATAAGAAGTGCTAAAATCAGCTGATATTTGTTTGTGGCTCAGCTGTTCTATCGCACCAGCTGCTCCAAACTTTCAGACGTGTCTTAGCACAGCACAGAATCACCCCATCCTATATTCATCCCATCAGCCTCAAATCTAATTTCAGTCCTCAAGAGGGTTTTTTTTTTGTTTTTTTTTTTTAAAGGGGGCCTAAAATTGAATATCCATTCCTATTTATAGTAAAAGGACATTTCCTAAGAAAGTGCCTTGTAAGGATTCAGACCCTCTTTTCTCAGCAGTTTTCTGCCCCCAGCCATTTTGGGTCTATTTTGATTCCTTTCCTGATTGAAACATGTCTCAGAGGCTCCCACTGCTGAAGAAGGAGAAGCTTCTCGGCAGGTCCATAGCTATGGGGTGTGCCCAGGGCCAGCATTAATGGGACAGGGCCCGAGAGAAGCCAGCACTGCCCCAGCTTTGGAGATGGGCAGAAAATCATCTCAACAGTAAATGCCAAGTATATTTCTAGGAGAATGGTAAAGAGCTAGCCCAAATAAAAAATCAGAATTATAGTATCATTAGCACAGGAAGTTGTTTAAAATAAAAAGGCAAACCATGAGACATGTGGTCTAGTCACAGCAATGAGCCAAACTGGGACAGGAGACCAGGGTTACTGGTCCCACATTGCATTTCTTAGCTGGAAAACCTTGGGCTGCCTTCTATATGTAAAACAACTGGGCAGTGACAAGATATCATACTAAATTATCTATAAAGACCTTTCCAGCTTAAGAGTCACAGGGATAGAAGAATATTTATAGCAACTTATTTCATAAAAGAAAAAAAGTAGAAACCAACCAAATGCCTCCCATTACCAGAAGATAAAGGGATACTCTTAGAACAGAATACTACAGCGCCCTGAAAATTAGCCATATGTATGTGCATCAATATCAAGCAATCTTAAAAATTAAAAATATACTAAGCACCAAAGTCACAAGAATATTGTACAATCGATTCCAGCTATATATAGTTCAAAAGCAGGCAAAATGAAAGGCATCCAGAACATGAACAACATGAAATTCAGGCTGATAGCTACCTGGGTGGGGGGTAAGGAGGATGCTGTCAAGAAGGAACCCTTTGGAAGATTCCAGAGACTCAAGACATTCTATTTTCTGGCCTGAAGAGTAGATACCAAGGTTTTTATTTTATGTTTATCATTTTTCATTGATTGTCCCCACAAGGCTCATGAAGTCTTTTGTACCTAGTCTATGTATCACAAGAGAAAAACAGGTCTTGGGACACCTGGGTGGTTCAGTGGCTGAGCGTCTGCCTTTAGCTCAGGTCATGATCCCGAGGTCCTGGGATCGAGTCCCACATCGGGCTCCCTGCAGGGAGCCTGCTTCTCCCTCTGCCTATGTCTCTGCTTCTCTCTGTGTGTGTCTCTTGTGAATAAATAAAAATCTTTTAAAACGAGAGAAAAGTCTTAAAAGGCCCCAATATTTTAACAAAAAGGGAGTTCTGTGTTCTAAAATACATGATACACTATTAAAGTCCACAACACCTTGACAATGCAGCTCACTGTTCTCACTTTGCAGACAAGGAAACTGGTTCTGAGCAGGTAGTAAAGAAGAGGGGGCACAAGTCAGACAAAGTCTCTTTGACTGCAAAGTCCATGCACCTCCCATTGCACCAGGCTTTGTGTAGACAGGGGAAGTATAATTACTTTCTCCAGCCGTCCAGGAATTTAGGAGTCAAAGGGTAAGAGTCCAGAATCTGGCCTTGAAGTTCAGGCTCCTTCCAGCATGCCTGGCTAAATACTACAATATGCAGCCAAGGAGAAACTGGTATTTATATGCTCATTCCCAAAGAAATATACTAAGCCTCTCCAGTTTATCCCTTTTTGATCTAGTTTGCGTGAGGTCGGGGAATTTATCTCTGGAAAGGTGTACAGAAAAATAGAACTATGCTAATAAGGTGGTCTGAATATAATTTTCATATCCAAATGTGTCCTGCTCTTTGCAAGACCAATTTTCTCCAAGGATGCTATGTGCAAATATGTGCAAATATGTTCAAGCTTTCCTTCTCCCTGCCCAAAATAGCAAAATGGCATTACTCCATTTCCTGATACCCCTGGATATTCTCATTTAAATAGTGCTATTGTCTCCGCTGTTTATGAGTTTGTTTCCCATCTCAAGAAATTTCAACCCACACATAAGCTACAAATGTGTTTCCTTCCATTTTTTCCATTACTCTTAATTAGGTAGTAAAATACAATCCACCTACGTGAACAAGATGGGTAAAAGAAAGTAATAGCTAAATGCATTTTTCATTTCACACATAACGATTTGTAAGCAGACAGTCAGAAAGTCCCCTGAAGCTAACCATACAGTCCCCCAATGATGGAGGGTTTGGTTGTTTACACCCATCACTGAGTATCAGAGCTGAAACAAACACCAGGAATCCACCACATTATCTAGCATAGTGTTTGGCACATGGCGGGGGCTTACCAAATGTTTGAGAAGTAAATAATAATAGCTCATAATTTTAGTAGCTAGTACATATAGAAAAGTCTTATCATAAGTCAGATACTGCTTTCAGCATTATACCCACATAAATTAACTCATTTAATCCTTACAATAATCTCAAAAGGTCGGTATGGATATTATCCTCACCTCCAAGACAGAAAAGCAAGGCTGAGCATGTTATGGCATTTGCCCAACATCACAGAGTTGGGGAGCAATAGAGCTAGGACCAGGCTGTTGGCCCCAATGTCTGTATTCTCCACCCCCATGTCACTCTGAACATCTCTGGGAAGAGATGGGAAGAATGGAGCCCTGGAATGTAAAATGACAATATCAAGGTCACCAAGTGCTACTGTGGAAAAAAGCAAGAATCTAAGAGTCTAAAGGACAGTTTTCCAACCAGAGCTAGGTGCCTTCCTCATTAAGGGATACAAGCAACAGGCATTTCCAGACATCTGCTGGGGTTGGGATCCAATGACCCAAAGACTATAGGACTTGGATCAGTCTTGTGTTTGCATCTCCTCCTCTGGAAATTGAAGCCAGCAGCATCCACGTCCACAGACTGTAGTGAGAATCACAGCAGCAAAACAGCAAATGCTCCCCAAGTAGCATGTACCTAAAGAAATCTTGGAAGTTCAAGTCTAAGTATCATGCCATGCATTCGCGTGCCCTACTGAACATAGGCAAACTTACCCAAGAGGTACTTTAGCTTCTCAGAGATCTGGCAAAAGGTCTATATTGGAAATACACAAAGAGAGAGATCCCACATCAAGGGGGTGTGGATGGGGAGAAGTGAGCAGGGAGTGAAAGGATGTCACTTAGGGCTCTAGGAAAGGAAATATGACCTCTGCCCCATTGTGTTATCAGAAAATGCTCAAAAGAATGTACTCAAATGGAAGTATTATTACTTAATGGGTAAAGTTTGGCTGTTGGAGCTCCACAGAACTGGGGTCATATCCTGCCTCCTCCCCTTGCTAGAAGCAATCTCTTGAAGGCCTTGACTTTCCCCATCCTTGCTATGATCGCTTCGAGGATTTATTACAATGGCTGGTACAGAGACAGAGCTTAATCAATGGGAATAAAAACTCAACAAAGCATAGCATGAGGGAGGGACACGAAGCAGATCCAACCCTCCCTCTGGAGTTTGTGCTTATATAATATCGAGATGATATAAATTCAAGGGATTATTTAACAAAAAGGAAACAAAATGCAAAAAAATACTTTTTTCCTTCATACGCCCAAGTGTTTAATATTTTTGATAAACATTTTCATTTTTCTATTTTGCTCATCCACTATGAATAGGAAATTAATGTGTAAGAGAGATGACTGATATTCATGTCCCCATGAGTGTGCCTGCAATGTGAAGATGGAAGAAAGTTTCTTTATAGAGCTACCATTTATATAGCATGTACTCCCCTATATTGACTGTATCAGCCCCCTGAATCCTCAGTCGTGTGCTCCCAGAGGCAGCACAGGTTCCAAGCCGAGGCTCTGGGTTTAGGCTTGGGATGAAAGCAAGCCTCTGCTCCGAGCCTTCTCTGAAGGCTATCCAGGTGAGAAGTCCTGGAGCTGGGGCTTGAATCAACGCTTATGCTCTTCTGTGGCACCACGCTCACCCTCTTTCCAGGTGTTCTCCTGGAAACCAGCTCAGCATTCCCTCTCAGCCCCTGTGATGAACAGCAAGCACTCCACCTGCAATGACCAAGGACTCTCACCTTCCCCGGTGTCACCTGACTGACAAACAGCCCCCACCCACAGCCCTAAAGCACCATCCCTCTTACCTCCCACACTATACTCAACAGGCACCTTCTGCTTGTTTGTTTTCTCATTGAAGTGTGAGCTCCAGAGGGCAGACATCCTGTCCTGTCACCCAACATGCAGCAGCTGCTCAGGAAATGTTAGCTAATGAACGAAGGAATGACTGCCGTAAGGATAGCGCACAATCCAATCACAAGGAAGCTGCATGCTTTAGGAAAAAGGATAACTGAACAGAAAGGACCCACCTGGCTTTAAAAAAAAAACAAAACAAAAACTTTTACAGCGCAACAACCCTTCTCTGATTTCTGCCTACTTATAAAGTAAAAGTGGCACTTGAATATTCTTGTTACCTCAGTTAGGTCCAATGTTTTGACAGTCTAGGAAAACCATCAGTGATCTGTGCATGTAAGTCTGGGTCAAATTTTATTGGGACAGGGGTGGAGAATGAATGAAAGAGAGAGATTCAAAAGACAAGCAAAAATTTAAAAAAAAAAATCTCTGACCTTGGACAAGTCATTTAATCTCCAAGTGATTTCCAGTTTCCTCATCTGTAAATCGAGAAGGTTGAACCAGGTCATTTCTACCATCTTTCGTGACTTTAACTGAAGTGCCTTTTAATTCCACTTTCCTCCACAAGCTTTGAATCCTGACCTAGAAATCCACTGTACCTTGTAAATGTTTTTTACAGTCCTTTTAAAATTCACACTATTGTGGTGGTCAAAGCCTAGAGAATGAATTTAAATCTAAAAGTTTTTAAAAGTGACTTCGAATACCTTCCAATAACACTCAACTTTTGTGCTGTTTCAGCATAAATCTTGGGAAGGGCTGCTATCCTCTGACTTTTTTAGAACTTTAAATGCAAGCCTAGAGAATAGAGCCATCACAGTAATACTGGTCATAGCTCTGGCAGGGCAGCCAGGCGAGTTCTGGGAATAAGAAGCGGCTACATGTACAACTGTGATGATTGGGAATATATAAAATATAATCATTCATCCCCCCACTGACCTAGAACATTCTTCCTCCTGCCAGTGTGAATTCAGAAAGACCCAACATGCCTCCTTAGACCTAGACCCCCCACCCTATCCCTCTGTGTATCAAATGTGAACATCGAAGGAGGCAAAGTAAGCAGGCCTCTCAGGGTACCCACTTGTGGAGTAACCCCACATCCAACAGCAGACTGTCGTCATCACTGCAAAAATGCCTCTCTGATGGCATAGGAACCATGGATGTCCTGGTTAATTCATGACTTGAATATACATTTTATAACCAGGAAGCCATTCAACCTCCACCTTCTAAAATGTCTGCTGTGTGTGCCCACTCTTCAGATACTGAAGTAGAAAACGATATAACAGAGATTCTCACTTAGGTATTTTTATGGGAATACATAAATATGTACATAATATTTATGAACAAACATACATAAATATATGAAAGCACCATTTATGGAAGCTAAATACACATTTAGTGAAAAGTAACTGATTTCTCTAATTCATCCAACAAATACTTGGCTAGCAGTCCCAAGCTACAGGGATGCAAAATCCTAACAGCCTTGCCTTCCCCTAACATCCTAGAGGGGAAGTCATTATGTGAACAAGCATTTGTCACACTGAGGTTTGCCTTTGACTCTTGTTTTAAATACTGAGAGATTCACTTCATTCTGTATTTCAAATGCCGAAGGGCCTTGATTGAACACATTTTAAGGCAGTGATTCTCAATCAGGGTCTCTTTTAATCCCCAGAGGACAACATCTTAAGACATTTGGGGTTGCTACAACTGGTGAGAGGAGGTGCTACTGGCATCTACTAGGTAGAGGCCAGGGAGGCCAGGCGGCTAACCATCCTGCAGTACACAAAATCCCCAGGGCACTGAAACAGAGAAATCCTGATAAAGGTGTGTTTAACCATTCTAAAGGATAACATGGTTAAACTTTAAAAATCAGGGATTTTTTTTTTTAAGACTTTATTTATTCATGAGAGACACACAGAGAGAGAGAGAGGCAGAGACACAGGCAGAGGGAGAAGCAGGCTCCTCACAGGGAGCCTGATGTGGGACTTGATCCCAGTACTTCAGGATCACGCCCTGGGCCAAAAGGGTGTGCTTAACTGCTGAGCCACCCAGGCGTCTCAAAAATTAGGGATATTTATAGAATTGGAAAATTTAGGAGCCTGTGGTTAAGTTAAAAAAAAAAAGTCTAAAGAATGGAAGAAAAACTATTCAATTGGATTTGCATGAAGATAATAAACATTTGCAGGAATACATTAATGTTTGCTTCATCCGAGAGGAAATTCAGGGACATTTACAAATTATGACAATTTCTTTATATATGTCATAAAATGGTGTGTTTAATACCTCCCAATTCACCTGGGGGAGAATGGTGCTTGAGTCTGTCTTTGGTTTTCCACCTTGTGGGGCCCACTGTTTAAGACCTCACATCTCCCACTTACAAGAAGAACTTATCTCCAGAAAGACACATGGACCCTAAGGCCCAATTCAAGATTTGAGGAAGGCTGTAACTCAGGCATCAGACAATCGATATTCCAATTTGGAATTTAGCACTTTGGAGACAGAATGTTCAGAAACAGACATAAAGGATCTGCTTATGATTGAGGCCCAACTCATATTTACAATATAATCACCTAATAAAAACGGTAATGACCTCCGGCTGACTTGACACAGCGTGCTTTGGCATACAAGCTCCATAAAAGGATTTTCACAGACCTTGCCTTCAAGAAAATACATCTTAAGTTCCTGTTTTTTTCTATCAAGACTGAGGAGCCCAGACAAAAATATCATTTTGCTTTCAGAGTGCCAACACATACAGTATGTATAGGAGATTATCTTGTAATAATATGATAATGTCCTCAAGAACTCTTTCTGCTTATACATGTGACCTTTAAGATGAATATATAATACACTTTTTGGTTCATCTTCTCTACAAGCAAGAAAAGGATCTCTCTTCCCTTCCATGGCTACCTTAAAAACACAGATCAAAACACCCACTGACTGTCATATTTAGCTGCTGGTCTGTTTGCTCATCCCTCTGTGTCCTCTGACCAATTTCTAGGATCCCTTAATGATGCTCAAGAGTGATCAAATTTTAACAACACATAACTGGGCTGATAAGCCAAGTGAGCAGTTAAGAGCACATAAAGAGAGAAAAGGAAGTGTGTGTGTATGTCCGTGTGTGTGTACTTGTGCACCTATGCACGCTAAACAGAAGCAGTCCTGGTACAACTCCCAAGCTCTCAGTGGAAAGCATCTGTATTTAATTGGAAATGAAAGAGAACAGTGCATAGCAGCTACAAGAGCAAAATGGGGTGAGGTAGTGTGAAGCTGGCAACCATGTGAGTTTATCTACCTCCCAACTGCCTATACTCTACTTTTACTACCTATGATCTATTGTTTCCACATCTGAAAATTACTTACTGAAACTATTAGCAAAGGTCGATGAAAAGAAACCAGGGGTCACAAATTCTGGTCCATGCAGAATAAATCAGGGAGGGTGGCTCCCCCCTGGCCATTAGCATAGGTATGAACATATTTCAAGAACATAATCACCAGGTGCTTACAAAATTCAAGTTCACTTTTTCCCATTGCAAATTACATATCTATGGTACCATTCTGAAATGTGTATCAGAAGATACTTAAATGATTATCAGAGAAGAACTGGATATAATTTTTCTAATCTTACTTCAGACCCCTCCAGGAAGTATATCCCCAAGGAACAAAAGAAGGATGTGTTTTTTTAAACTAGCCAGTAAAATTCTTGATTGCAAAGCCTTTCTATGGCAGACCCAGGGGGATAGGTCCCTTTGCTGGAACCTGAATTTGCTTACACATACACATGCTAAGTATACTACACACTAAATAATCAACAAACAAAAAACTTTGCATTAATAGTAAACATTTGTTGAATAAATGAACAAATGGGTTATTTTATGACTGACGATAAGGCTAAATGTTTTAGTAGGAAAGTAAACAAGAAAAGAATAAGCAAGAAAGTTCTAAGAATGGATAAGTGTTTTTGTCAGAAGCTATTATAATATAGATCACCTAAGAGGACAGAGTTTCATAATTTCAATGCCTTATGCACTAATAAATCAAGAATGTGTAAACCTTTATTAATTTCTTTTAAACTTCTATATTAAGAAAGCTATTATCTCTTGCCTGGAAAGTAAGTTTTGATAGAAGTGAATTATCTTACAAATTACCATGCTACTAATATTTGACATAAAAGAAATTTATCCCAGAGTAAATCACCTTTCCAATTATACTGAATAGATTCAGAGATGCATTATTTGGAAATAAAAAATGAAATGCTTAAATTGCAAAGAACTTAGAAACCCAGTACCTAGAGACCCAGTGGATGCCTTTCTCACGTCCAGCTCACCCCAACACTATGCCTCTCCTATCAAATAAGACATTGGCTCCACCCAAAGGTTCCCCCTGCGTAGTTCTCAAGCCCTGGCTTCCTGCGACAATCATTTATGGATCTTTTGTATAATACTTAGGTAGCACTCCCCAGGACAATGATAGAATTGCTTTGGAATCAGCCTGTGCACAGGTATTTAGTAAAGAAGATTTAATGTGTAATCAGTGCTTGGGGGGTGGAGGGGCCCTGCCTCATCCCAGAAGCATAGCTGGAGAACACCCTTTAGAACTGGAAAGCTGAAAGCCTCTATCTAAATCCTCACAGGGCTCAGCACCCCATCCTGTCCCAGCTCACAGGCCTGGTTTCAGACACACTAATCCTAATGGTAGTGCCTTCATTTAGGGCTTGTTCAGCCACTCCGATTTATAGGTCTCGACCCTTCTGTTTACCGCTGGTTGTTACAGAAGGGAATGTGTAGTAGCTGACTAGGACAAAGGGACTCTCATGGCATTAGTCTTGAGCTTGCCCTTAAAAGGACCCTTCCTCATAAGCAGGTGGCTCTCTCTCCTCCCATTTACTCCCTCCACCACAGCTACACAGGCTTGGCAATAAGGAGTCCTCAGGGCTGTACTCAGTACTTGATCTACAGTATCTCACTGAACCCTCACAGCTGCTCTCTACATCAGGTGACATTATTAGCACCACTTAAGGTGTAGTAGAAACAGAGGTGATATCCCTGCCTCAGGTCACAGAGCCAGGAAGTAGCAGAGGTGGGATGTGAATCCAACTCTGATGGCAAGTGAAGGTCACTGTCTTAGTCTGCTTTGGACTGCTATAACAAAATATCACACACTGGGTAGCCTATATGCAACAGAATTTTATTACGCACAGCTCTAGAGGTTGGACAGGTCCAAGATCAAGGTATTTGCAGATTCTGGCATCCAGTAGGGCCCACTTTCTAGATCATGGACAGCCTTCTTTTCACTGTGTCTTTACATGGTAGAAGCAGGGAGCGAGGGACACCTGGGTGGCTCAGTGGTTGAGCGTCTGCTTATGGCTCAGGGGTGTGATCCCAGAGTCCCAGGATCCAGTCCTGCATCAGGCTCCCTGCATGGAGCCTGCTTCTCCCTCTGCCTGTGTCTCTGTCTTTCTCTCTGCATGTCTATCATGAATAAATAAATAAAATTCTCTCTGCATGTCTATCATGAATAAATAAATAAAATCTTAAAAAGAAGAAGGAGAAGGAGGAGGAGGAGGAGGAGGAGAAGGAGGAGAAGGAGGAGAAGGAGGAGAAGGAGAAGGAGAAGGAGAAGGAGAAGGAGAAGGAGAAGGAGAAGGAGAAGAAGAAGAAGAAGAAGAATTATTTTTACCTAACACCTCTCATAGGTGTTAGGTAAAAATTCTGTCCTTTGTTTCTACCCATACTGTTTAGTACTAAAGAATTAATGCAATTAATTAATGCAAGAATTAATGCAAGAATTGAAGCTCCATAACTGTAGGGCTATTTTACTGTTTCATTCACTCTGATATCCTCAGTGCCTAGAACAATCCTTGGCAAACACTGCGTGCTCAATGTTTATCTGCTGAATGAACAAATAAACACCTATTTGTGTACATGTTTGTTTCCAGCTACTTATGGGTGGCTTGGGGACGGGAAAGGCTTTTTATTTCCAGTACCTAGCAAAGTACCTGTTGCACAGCAGATGCTTAATAAATGTTTCATGAATGAGTAGATGAATGGATGGGTGGAGGGATATATAGAAAACTGTTCTAAAATAAAGAGATTCATCAAAACACAAAGCCTACTGAGAAATTACCATTATCGACCAGTTTTATTAAGGGGAAAGACAGAGAGCACTGTCTTGCTTAATGGTTCTTTTCAACAAAATTTCTTGTTAAAACACACACAAGCATACATGCACGCAGAATCTCATCAAACTGGAAGATATGGATTCCATTATGGAGTTTGACAGAGAGGTAGTTTATTGGCATAAGAAAATGTTTCTCAAATGTGGTCCAGGCTCTACCTACATCACATCCATCTGAGGAGCTTGTTGAAAATGAAGATATCTGAGCCTCACTCCTGGTCTACAGTATCAGACTCTTTGGGGGCACGTGCCCAGAAATTGGCAATTTTGACAAGCTCCCCAGGTGATTCTTATCTACATAAAATCTGAGAATCATAGGCACATATATGTAATCTTCAGCTCCAGCTCCTGCTGAGAGCATATTTGAAAGCTAAACTGTCTACAAGGCAATGCAGAGGACTTTTTCCAGTAACTCCTTACTCTTACTATGTGGAAGACTTGAAAGGAAAGACATTAGAGTTGACACTTCTATCAGTCAGGGCCTTGGAATGCCCAAGGTGACATCCTCAAACTGCGTAGCTTTAGAAAAGCTTGATAAAGGGATTATTTGCAAAGATGCAGGTCGAGTTCCAGGGTAGCTATAGGAGACAGTGCAGTACTGCAAGGCTAGAAAACATGGGGAACTGTTTGTTACTGGAGAGGGATTAGCACCCCAACACCTGAAGAAAGGGAGAAGAGAGGTTGCCAGAAACTAAAAACAGAGAGGCTAGATGGAGAGGGCCATCCTACAGGACTGTGACCACCAGTGGAGAGAAGTGGCCAGCCTGTAGTGATCTCAAAGTGAGGGAGATGGAGAAAAACCCCCAAGTTTACTCATCCTCCTGCCAATGCTCCCGCTGGCCAAAGGAATCAGAAGCCTCTGGAGGACAAGATGCTAATGGGATTATACCGGTCAGTCTCCCAGGTCACAGAGCAAAGTGGAAGCAGGACCTGGAGGGATGAATGGAAGATGCCCAACACAAACCCCGAAACTCTAAAGACAATTCAATACTGGCACTCCCTATTTGTGACTCCTCAGCCAGAAGGAAAGTGCCTCCAAAAAGAGTTAACAGGGGAACAGTTGCTATATTATCGCTCATAGTCCCAAGGTTAGCTAGGTGATAATAAAACTGTTAATATTCCATTTCTGCCTAAAAATGAGAGCAAGATGGTCAGCAAAGAGTTCCAGAGTTGAAGACCTAGTTTAAAATCTGTGGAACATGAGCCTAACAACTGAATTTCTTTCTCAACTATGAAATGAATATAAATAAAGCCACCCGCTCTGCCTGCCCTGGTATGTTTCCCATAATTATGACATGAGATATTGGGCATTAAGTGTCTTCATGAAATTGCCAAGCCCTATAAGATGTCAGTTATCATTGCCCCACTAAGTACAGTACAGATGTGCAGATCTGTGCATCAGGAGGAGGGAGCAACCAATTTTGTTTTCACACTTGGATGATCTGTGCCCAAATCAAAAGCAAACCACAACATATGCTTTTGCGTGAGTTTTCTTATTTTTAGCAATGCATTAGGGAGAAGAAAGAGTCACTGGAATGCACAGAATTTGGCAACACGGCACAGAATGTCTCAGCAACTTGGAGGTGGGTTAAGAACATATGTTTAACAGCGTTTTCCATAAACCCAAAAGGAGAATAGAGAAGATGGCACTGCTTACTAAAATTGTTGCTACTTTAAGTACTCCCTACCTTTGATTAGCTTCCCTTTTAAAGTAAATTTATTGTAGCAGAATGAAAATAAAAGTACTGGAAGCAATGTCAGAAGACCTGGTCTCGAGATGCTGCTCCTGTTCCCAGCTGAACTGCACACCTTGGGGATTGGGGCTAACCTGGAGCTTCTGAACTCAGTTTTTGGAATTAGTGACGTGGGTGACCCTAGGGTGATTTTACAAGTTGTCTCAGAGCCTAACAGAAGGGTCCCCAATGCTGAAGACAAAGGATTCGATAATGGAGGGGCTGCCAGCCAAGACCTCCTTCCTTTTTTTTTTTTTTAAATTTACTTATTTATTCACGAGAGATATAGAAAGAAAGAGAGGCAGAGACACAGGCAGAGAAGCAGGCAGAGAAGCAGGCTCCATGCAGGGAGCCCAATGTGGGACTCGATCCTGGATCCTGGGATCACACCTTGAGCTGAAGGCAGATGCTCAACTGCTGAGCCACTCAGGCATCCCTTAAAGACTCCTGAGCTGAGCACAACATCTCCAAAGAAACGAGAGCTTTAAATGATACACTGGACCAGATGGATTTCACAGATATCTACAGAACTTTACATCCAAACTCAACTGAATACACATTCTTCTCAAGCGCACATGGAACTTTCTCCAGAATAGACCACATATTGGGTCACAAATCGGGTCTGAACCGATACCAAAAGATTGGGATTGTCCCCTGCATATTCTCAGACCATAATGCCTTGAAATTAGAACTAAATCACAACAAGAAGTTTGGAAGGACCTCAAACATGTGGAGGTTAAGGACCATCCTGCTAAAAGATAAAAGGGTCAACCAGGAAATTAAGGAAGAATTAAAAAGATTCATGGAAACTAATGAGAATGAAGATACAACCGTTCAAAATCTTTGGGATGCAGCAAAAGCAGTCCTAAGGGGGAAATACATCGCAATACAAGCATCCATTCAAAAACTGGAAAGAACTCAAATACAAAAGCTAACCTTACACATAAAGGAGCTAGAGAAAAAACAGCAAATAGATCCTACACCCAAGAGAAGAAGGGAGTTAATAAAGATTCGAGCAGAACTCAACGAAATCGAGACCAGAAGAACTGTGGAACAGATCAACAAAACCAGGAGTTGGTTCTTTGAAAGAATTAACAAGATAGATAAACCATTAGCCAGCCTTATTAAAAAGAAGAGAGAGAAGACTCAAATTAATAAAATCATGAATGAGAAAGGAGAGATCACTACCAACACCAAGGAAATACAAACGATTTTAAAAACATATTATGAACAGCTATACGCCAATAAATTAGGCAATCTAGAAGAAATGGACGCATTCCTGGAAAGCCACAAACTACCAAAACTGGAACAGGAAGAAATAGAAAACCTGAACAGGCCAATAACCAGGGAGGAAATTGAAGCAGTCATCAAAAACCTCCCAAGACACAAGAGTCCAGGGCCAGATGGCTTCCCAGGGGAATTTTATCAAATGTTTAAAGAAGAAACCATACCTATTCTCCTAAAGCTGTTTGGAAAGATAGAAAGAGATGGAGTACTTCCAAATTCGTTCTATGAGGCCAGCATCACCTTAATTCCAAAACCAGACAAAGACCCAACCAAAAAGGAGAATTACAGACCAATATCCCTGATGAACACGGATGCAAAAATTCTCAACAAGATACTGGCCAATAGGATCCAACAGTACATTAAAAAAATTATTCACCATGACCAAGTAGGATTTATCCCTGGGACACAAGGCTGGTTCAACACCCGTAAAACAATCAATGTGATTCATCATATCAGCAAGAGAAAAACCAAGAACCATATGATCCTCTCATTGGATGCAGAGAAAGCATTTGACAAAATACAGCATCCATTCCTGATCAAAACTCTTCAGAGTGTAGGGATAGAGGGAACATTCCTCAACATCTTAAAAGCCATCTATGAAAAGCCCACAGCAAATATCATTCTCAATGGGGAAGCACTGGGAGCCTTTCCCCTAAGATCAGGAACAAGACAGGGATGTCCACTCTCACCACTGCTGTTCAACATAGTACTGGAAGTCCTAGCCTCGGCAATCAGACAACAAAAAGACATTAAAGGCATTCAAATTGGCAAAGAAGAAGTCAAACTCTCCCTCTTTACCAATTTCATACAGGGATGTTACATCTGAAATCTCCTTTTTACCCCATTGCTTAAAACAAAAACCACTTTGAAGCAGATGATCTCTAAGATATCTTAAGATGTCACAAAAGTTAGTGTTATAAACTCATTCACATTGCACTGCATTTGGAGCTGTGAAGCCAGAAAGGAGTATTTACCCACGTCCGCCTTCCAGTTCTAAAGCATGAATTACTGTACTTAATGAAGCTACAAAGTAAGGATCACTGCTCAGAGTGAAATTAATACTATGGCTCACAGACAGGTTTGCTATGAATATTTTTCAGAATAAAGGTAGACTGGGTCTTCTCCTCCAAGCACCGTTTAGCTGCAATAGCAATAGCTTGATCACTACATGTGAGCAACTGCCTATGGTTGGAAACGGGCAAGCCAGCTTCCATCATCCAACAGAGTTGGAACCCCAGGGTAACAGAGACAATGCTGTTTCCTTGTTCACCAGCTGCAACAACTTCCTCCCAAATTATGCAGATGAGGGCAGATTCAGCATCCCTCGTTAGATAAGGCTGACCTCCAAGTCACATACAGAACATGATTTAGTACTCAGCATTCTGCAGACAGGGAAACTGAGACATAAGTAGGAAAAAATCAAGGCTTTGTGTTACAGGTCAAGAACTTGCTTTCAAACTCCACCATTCACTAATGCCATGACTTCGAGTAAGATATGTCACCCTTCTGATCCCAGTCTTTTCATTCATTAAATGGAAATGATAACATTACTTCATATGCAAATCCATGAGAAGCTGCTTGGCATATAGTAAAGAATTAATACTAACCTCTGTTGCTGTTATTTTATTTATCAAAAAATTAGTATGTGCCAAGCACTTTGCGAAGCTCTATCATACCATTCAACAAATATTTATTGAGCACCTACTAGGTGCCAGACACCGTTTAGCATTTTATTTAATCTCACAGCAACCCTCTGAAGTGGTATTATTATTTCCATTGTCTTGAGATTAAAATTGAAATGTAGAGAAATGCATAACAAAGATTTGGCTGCCCCAAAGCTACTGGGCTTTATCTTTGCTTGAGGGCTACTATAAAGCTGATAGGGCATTACACAAACAAAGCTTCTAGCCCAGAGTAGGTCCCAGTAAATAGCACCTACTACCTTCAGTATAATCGTTCATAATATTAAAATACTGCTTGGTACACTGTTCTCCAAATATCATATACTACCTTTTTTTTTTTTTTTTACCATATCTAACACTTGTGTCTTTACTTACTAAGTAATTTTCTTTAAAGTGATCAGCATTTTAGAAAATTCAGATAAACTGCTTAGAACAAGGCCTGGAGAGTGATGACTGTAATGACAGTATGTTTATTATTATTGCCATCACATACCAATGCCAGGATACAAAGGTGACACAGCATAGGCCTCTCTGCTCATTCAGGGCTAAGTCTGGTGGGGAGACACAGAGACCAGTGCCAAGCACACTAATGAATGTGGTACAGCAGGAGCTAAGGCTTGCATCTGTCTAGAAAAAATTAAGACAGGCTTCAAGAGGAGAGAGCCTTTGCTTTAGGACCTGCAGGGTAAAGAGAAGTGTGCCAAACACAATTAAAGGGCATTCCTAACAGACAGACGGTGTCAAAGTCCTCCTCAAAATCCCAGCTCTCTCACGTATATTTAAAATGTAAAGGATGATGATTATGAATCCCCATACCTTCTCCAAACTTACGTTTCACCCCTCTCCTAAAATATCTTCATTCCAGAGATTTCTGGGGTGGGGGCAGGGATAAGGAGAGAGAGATTCTCTTGAGTAATCTGCTTATTGTAAAGAAATACAACCTCGTGTTCCTTTGTCATTCCCGAAGGGATGCTTCAACACGACAGGCTAATCACCTGCAAAATTACCGCGAGGAGCTGGTTCTTAGTTATGTACAAGCAGAACAGCATTCAAAGCATCTTCACATGGTTGGTTTTATAACTCAAGAAAAACTGCTCTGATTTAGCTTATTTTTCCAATTCAAACTCAGAAGATAATGGAATAAATGGATACTGGGACCTGTCAAATGAGAGGGAAACAGAAATGCAAGAAACAAGCCTTGGGTAATCAATCCAGGCTTCTTACAACTAGTCATGGAGATAGTGTAATCATTTTGGAGTCCAGAGCATAAAGCATAAGGCTCTTGAGTATTTTTATATAGAAGATGTTACTCTTAAAATACTGATGATGTGTCAATGTCTGTAGATTAAATGCTGCCTTGTATCACAGAGCTGTATACATCACTCATGCAAATTGCTTTCTGTGTTCACTCTCCTTTTATATGGATGGTCTCTATTTTGTTCAAGGCCAGGAAACATCCCCAGCACATCCTAGCAAAGCTTTCACTGAAAAATTTTTGTGAGAAAACCAGTCTCCCCACTATTTTCTCCTACACACACCATCTGCCTTGGCTAGCCTACCATGCACAGAGACTCCAAAATCCACTGAAATAAATCTGTGGTGTCTGTACAACCAATTCTCAAAGAATATGACTTTATAGCTCCTTTGCCCATACCAATCCCTTAATATTACCAATTGGATGTTGGTGTCAACATTTATCTCAGGACAAAAACAAAAACAAAAAAAAAGAAAGAAAAAAGAAAAGAAAAGGGGGAAAAAAGATTTATCTAAAGACTGAGGGTGTGAAATTCAACTTTTAGCCCGCTGCTATCTCCAGTTGAACAACAGCTCCTGATCCTGGGATGACCTGACCTGGTTAGTTTCCCAAATCTGGTTCCCCAAATCAGATGCTAAAGGCAGATATGGCTGCTTCTTGTAGGGCCCAACAAACGAACCTCTGTGGGGGCACTTTTAGTCGTTTATACATGAGAGCAGAGACTGAAGTTTTTCAGTATGTCTCTAAAGTATATGGGGCATCATAACGTTTTCATTCTTCTCCCTTTCCCAGTCAAGAGACACACCCACACCACTGCACACCTGATCCGAGGATGAACCAATATGGCAGCTTGCTATGTGTGGTTGAAAAGGTCCATACCTTACCAACATCATCTCAGAGGACAGCAAGAGGGGAAATACAGGGAGCTGACTAGAGGTCACAGAGAGACCCCACTCTGCTATCACTACTGTGAGCCACTGGTCAACTTGGTTCATCTTGCTGAGTCCATTTCCTCTTAATGAAGCTGAGTCCTTACTCTCAACATTGATATGGGGCCCCTTCATTCACTCTTTGAACACATATTTTTTGAGTGCTATATTAGTTTTCTATTGTTTTCCCAACAAAATACACACTATTTAGTGACTTAAAACAACAAAAATGTATTTTCAGTGCTATAGAAACCCCACAAAGTTCTCACTGGGATAAAATCAACTGTTAAGGGTTGTCTGGGTGGCTCAGTCGGTTAAGCTTCTGTCTTCAGCTCAGGTCATGATCCTGGAGTCCCAAGATCGAGTCCTGCCTTGGGCTCCCTGCTCCCGGGAGAGTCTGCTTCTCCCTCTCCCTCTGCCCCTTCCCCAACTCATGTGCTCTCTCTCTCTCTCTCTCTCTCACTCTCATATGCTCCCTCTCAAATAACTAAATAAAATCTTTAAAAAATTAAATAAAAAACAAAATCAACTGTTTAGAAGGTTGTTTTCCTTTCTGGAGCCTCTAAAGAAGAATCCATTTTCTTGCCTTTCCCAGCTTCTAGAAGCCACAGATGGATTTTTTGGCTGTGGCCCCTTCTGATATCTGCAAAGACAGCAACATACAGGATGGGTCCTTCTCATGGTGCCATCTCTCTGGCTCTCTGCAGCCTAGAAAGGGTCCCAGCTTTTAAGAATTCATGTGATTAGACTGAGCCCACCTTGATCATCTAGGATATACTCATCTCAGGATCCTTCACCTCAGTCCTATCTGCAGAGTCTCTTTTGCCATAGAAGGTAACAGATTTACAGGTTCTGAGGATTAAGGCACAAGAGCCTGAGGGGGCAGGGATATCATTTATTCTGCTTACTATGAACACACACTGTATACATCATTGAACAAAAGAAAGATCCCTGCTTCAGAGAGTAAACATTCTAGCGGTCAGGGGCAGATAATAAACAAGAAACATTAAAAAATCTCATATTCATTCTGTTAGAGGATATCAGAGCTATGGAAAAAGTGTAAATGGAGGAAGGTAAAGAGGAATAGGAGTGCCAAAGCTGGGGGCAGACTGCAGTATAAGGATGTACTACAGCATTAGAGACAACAGTACTGAGTAACATATATTAGAGAGAGCGAGCTGCAGGTCAGAGGGAGGAATGCAAGGACTAAGATTAGGAAAGAGCTGCAGTGGGGCACCGGATGACTCAGTGGTTGAATGTCTGCCTTCAGCTCAGGCCATGTTCCTGGGGTCCTGGGACCAAGTCCTGCATCAGGCTCCCCGCAGGGAACCTGCTTCTCCCTCTGCTTATGTCTCTGCCTCTTTCTGAGTATCTCTCATGAATAAATAAATAAAATATTTTTTTAAAAAGGAAAGAGTTGGTTATTGAACAATCATAATGTCATTGTCAAAAATGTACTTAGAGGTCCTGGCACATACTAGTTCTTTTTTTCGCTTCCAACAATGATTCTTCCATGAAAAAAGCCTATTCAAGTTTGTTCCTCTAATCTTTATTCTGGAGTACCCTGACCCAGGATGCAGCAGGCTTTGTAGCATAGTGAAGAGTGCGAAGGCCAGCTCTGCAAATTACTGGCTGGGAGACCTTGGAGATGTCATCTTTCCACCTTTGGACCTCAAAGTGTTCATGGGTTCACTGGCACTTGCAGCTGGAACCTGATGTTATTTACAGAATAAATATCAGTAAGTGTAATCTAAACAGTGCGGGACTGGCATAAAGATAAACCCACAGACCAAAAATATACAACAAAGGCCCCAAAATAAACTCTTGTGTCGAAGGCCAAATGGTTTTCGACAAGAGTGCCAAGGCCATTGTATGGGGAAAAGACAATCTCTTTGACAAAGGATGTTGGGAAAACTGGATAGCCACATACAAAAGAATGACGTTAGGTCATTACCATTTATTTTATAAAAAATTACCTCAAAATGGATCCAAGACCCAAATGTAAAACCTAAAACTATAAAACTCTCAGAAGAAAAAAAAAAAAAACAGAGTAAAAGCTTCATGACAGGTGGATTTGGCAATGGTTTCTTGGACATGACGCCAAAAGCACAGGCAACAAAAGTAAAAATAGATAAATTGGTCTAAGCAGAATTTAAAACTTCTGTGAATCAAAGGACACCATCACAGAGTTAAAGGGCACAGGAGAAAATATTTGCAAAGCATAGATCAGATAAGGAGTTATAATATCCAGAATATATAAAGAACTCCTATAACTAAATAACAAGAAACAAATAACCAGATTAAAAATGGGCAAAGGGGGCAGCCGGGGTGGCTCAGCGGTTTAGCGCCACCTTCAGCCCAGGGCGCGATCCTGGAGTCCCGGGATCAAGTCCCATGTCAGGCTCCCTGGATGGAGCCTGCTTCTCCCTCTGCCTGTGTCTCTGCCTTTCTCTCTCTCTCTCTCTCTCTCTCTCTTTCTGTGTCTCTCATGAATAAATAAATAAAATCTTAAAAAAAAAGGGCAAAGGGCGTGAAAATACATTTCTCCAAAGAAGACATACAAACAGCAAGCATCTGACACAGAAGCAACCCAAATGTCCTACAGATGAATGGATAAGCAAACGTGGTGCATACGTATAATGGGATATTATATTATTATATATTATATTATATTATATTATATTATATTATATTATATTATATTATATTAATTATATTCAGCCTTAAAAAGGAAGTAAATTATGACATCTGTTACACTAGGGATGAACTGTAAGAACATAGGCTAAGTGAAATAAGCCAGTCACGCAAAATTTATGAGGCCATCTAGAGCAGTGAGATTCATCAAAACAAAAAGGTGAACAGTAGCTGCCAATCAATGACTTGGGGAAGTGAGAATGGGAGGCATTTAATGGAGACAGAGTTTCAGTTTTGCAAGAGAAAAAGTTCTAGAGATTGGATGCACAACAATGTGAATATACTCAACACTTAAAAATAGTTAAAATGGTAACCTTATAGTATGTGTATTTCACCATAATTAAATTTTTAGTTAAAAAATAATAATGTGGGACACCTGGATGGCTCAGTGGTTGAGCGCCTGCCTTTGGCTCAGGTGGTGATCCCAGGGCCCTGGGATCGAGTCCTGCCATCAGACTCCCTGCAGGGAGCCTGCTTCTTCCTCTGACTATGTCTCTGCCTCTCTTTGTGTGTCTCTCATGAACAAATAAAAATCCTTTAAAAATAATAATAATGTAAGATCAGTAAGGATGTATGTGTAGGCTGTTTATAAAGCATGCTAGAGATGTAAGCACTGCCTCATGCTACGAAATATCCTTTGAAAAGAGAAGGGTTACACAAAAACATACACCTCCTCCAAGATCCACCATGAGAATAGCACACAAAATGGGATGTCTGCCCAGGGTCAGTAGCAGTGACAGGACACTGTTTCTCAAGGCAGCCGGAGCCGTCTGTGGACTCCCAGTGACCAGATGTAGAACTGATGGATTAGATATTATACAAACATTGTGAATCCACACGAATGTTTTGAAAAGGGAGAAAAGAGACAGTCTTGAGTTTAGATGTTCGACATAAAATTCTTCCTTGGATTTGAGTTAGGTCTTTTAGTTCTTTGGAATTTCAGAAAAATTCACTCTCAGAGGCATGGTTTAGCCTGTCTAGAACAAGATGTCTGGCAGAAACAGCTTCACACACTCATTTCTCTGTGCAGGTTCTGGGCATTAGAAAATCACCTCCTGCATCTGTAATGCAACCACTTAGCAAACATTTACTTAGCAACTACCATATGCTAGCCCCTGGCCGGGTCTCAGTGGCATGGTGGTCAATTAGATATAGCCCCTGCCTTCAAGGAGATGCAGTCAAGTTGAAGAGTCAGAGACCAAGACCTGTAATTACATTTCCGGATGTGCAGAATCCAGAGGCAAGAGACAGCATGATGCGCTCAGAGGAAAGAATAAATAGCTCAGTGAGGGTGGAACTCAGGCTTCCAAGCAGGGGGATGGAAAGAGAAGAGGCTAAAAAGTTACTGGGTTAGAACCAAGTACAATTTAACTGTAGCCGTATGGTAATGTTTCCCATTAATGCTGTCCCCCAAATGGCCAGGTGCCATGGAGACTACCAAATGGTACTTCACTTTGCTGCTTCTTTCCCTTGGCTTACAGAGGAACAGATGGTTCACTCATCACATCCCTGGGGAAGGTCTGATGTGTCCTTAGCCTCCTCTGGAGAGTCTCACATTCCAGCGTGTTGAGAGCACCAGTTACAGAGTTCTCAACAGCCAAGGTTCTGATCCCAAGTGTGTCTGTGAGACCTTGGGTGAGTGACCTACCTGGCCAGGGTCTGTAAACACCGTATAACACGGGAGTGTAACCTCCTGTCTCACTGGGTTGTTGCGTGGCTTCAATGAGGCGACGGATGTCAAGTCTTTACTGAGCACACAGAAAGTACTCTGTAAATGGTCTGAATGGTATTCACCCATTTATTCATGGTTTCACCACACGTATAAGAGGCACTATTTGAGACACAGGAGATTCAAAGATGCAGAAGGCATGGCCCTCATCCCTCCCAGAATCACCCAAGCTAATGGGGCAGCCAGACATAATTATACCACAGGGCAACAGTGTCGATGTGTTTACTCTCCACCACTTGGGTCCCTTGAAAGAAGGGGGCCTGACTAGTTTATCCCCCATAAGAAGGATGGGATGAATTCCTATCTGCTTTACTAGAGCCTGGAGGAACCTAAGGACAGCTCTGGAAAGCTGGTGACAGAAGCAGACACTGAAAGGAACCTGACTCGTGCACTAGATTTACTATCCTGCCACAGAGCCTGTGAGAACCAGAAAGAACCCACTGGATCCAGCTTCACTCTGCAGGTGAACAAACCGAGCCTCACAAGACCACACGTGTGGCCAGGGATCATTGAATTAGGTTGGGTCCTTGCTCCTGTGACAGTGATTCCTCCCCTCTCCGTACTGTGCAGCCCCATCCCTCCTCACTTTCTCTTTTAAAGGATGTGTTTCTTTTTTTGTTTGTTTCATAGCCAAACATGATTTTTGAACACCAGAGTTCTCAAAGGAAGAGGGGAGACCAAAAACTGTCCACTAGTGGCATCTCTTTAACCTCCTAGAAGCTGAAGCTTAGGGAGAATTGAGCTGTAAAAGTATCCTGCCTTTTTTTTTTTTTTTTTTAAGATTTTATTTATTTATTCATGAGAGACACACGCAGAGAGGCAGAGACACAGGCAGAGGAAGAGCAGGCTCCCTGCAGGACTCAATCCCAAGACCCTGGGACCATGACCTGAGCTGAAGGCAGACCAGACCACTGAGCCACCCAGGCGTCCCAAGACCCTGTTTTCTCTTCCTTCCGGAGCACATGCGTGGGCTGCCTCCAGGCCGTAGGACTCAGAGAGGCCAAGGCAATTTCCCACCGGCCTGGCCTGGGGGTGGGGAGGCACCTTGACAGTGGAATCAGCAGGATTAGTCTAACTACTCCTAAAAGGTACCATCCAGTTCTCCACTTCTGTCCTCAGGTTGAGAGTAAGGCTTTGAATTTGCCAAAAGTGCGACTCTGGCGCCTCTACATCGGAGCGGGGAGACTCGGGCAAAGTCACTGGACCTCTCCAAGCAATATCGCCCACCTCTGTGAATCATCATGAGGACAAGACGCCAGATGGAAAGCAGTGGCTAGGAGGAGGAGCAGGGGGTGGCTCCTGTAGGGTTAGCAGTGAAGTCAGAATCATACCTTATCTCAAATGCACAAGGAAATTCCTACTGCTCCATCTTTGACTTTTGAAATTCATAACTTCTGCATTTAGTGATAAAATGTACTACTGCCAGGTCACATTGCCTTACTGCCAACAGATACACACACACGCACACACACACAGGTCATCCCTCTTCTCAGCACCATAGAAACAGTGTAAAACTTGGAGGAAACTCAGGGTCGGAGGTCAAATTCCTGGCACCAGGTCATTCCACCAGACAACCAAAAAAAAAAAAAAAAAAAAAAAAACAGATTTGAAATTAGGCATCCGCAACTAAGCCCATGATCTCTCTGCTCTGGTCACCCATGTCCTTCGTAAGTCATACACAGATTCTAAACCAGTGCTGTGGTGTTTTCCAGCCTCTCCTCTGCCTGCATATTAATGAGCTGCTGGAACCCCCTCCGAGCCCCCCCAACCTGCACCCTCAAGCTTAAGGCCTTGTATTCTTGTAGACATTACCCTGACACATTTCTCCTTGTGGGGCATGGGCATTCATAAACGTGATTAGTTCTCCTCCCAAATAAATAAAACTTGAGACCATAGATCTTTCAACAAAGATTTCCTTTCACACACATCCACCTGATGTTTGTCAAACGAAGAAACCCAGTCCTTACTGGATTCTGCTGCTATTGACCAGACCTGCAGTCCTTATTCACCCAGAACATTTCCATCATCCTAGACAGCCTTGTTCCTTGTGCTGAAATTATAACCAGCTTCCCCTCTGCCAGAGCCCCACAGGCCTTTGGCATTTCATGCTATTTGTGCTTCCCTGTCCTTGTGTGGGCCGTTCTATCCCATATTGATGGGATCTCATTGAACTCGTCAAGGCTCCTTTGTACCCCCTTCTTCTTTCTCTGGCTGCCTTTGACTGTGTGCCAGCTTTATGCCCAGCTCAATGCTCTCTCCCCTCTCCTGTGTCTCCACCTTCTGCAACTGGTGTCCCACCTACGGCTGGCCTGTTATCTCCATTTACTTTCGTGTCTGCTTCCAGCTCTTTCTCTTTCCCCGTCTGTGCTCTTCAGACAAAGGCAGCCCTTTTGGAGGTGAGCTCGGCTTCCTCTTCTCTCACAGCTCATTTCCCCATCTGGATCTCCTCTTACAGTTTTCTTTTTCTTCTCCTTTATCCCTCATTACTTTATCACTCCCCCTTCTCCATGACCCCAAATCTCTCATCTTCAACCGAATACTGCTCCCTCTCACAAACTTCTCCTCTTACCCACTTGGAAGCCTCAACAGCATTATTTCAAAATGTGCCACGGGATCTGTATTGCTTTTTCTTTTATTCAGGGCCCTTGAAGTTGCTCCAGCTGTGCTGGGCTCTTTTTTATGTCATTCTTTTAGAAAAACGTTCAGAGATGTTCTCTTTTACACCACCAGGGTAACTATCAATTCCCGCATCAACCCTCTGTCCCTATTTCACAGAGGAGATATGGCTAGAGCCTTGTTTTACGTAGACCCCCGCCCTGCCCAAACACACATCCTCTCCTCTAGTTCCTGTTGTCGCTGCCTTGGCTCCATTCCTAATGATTTCTCTCTTAATCCCCTAACCCTCATCCCTGACTTATCCCTTGTAATTTCCATCTGCCCATCACACCCTCTAGTCTAGATTGATTCCAAACAGCAAATTGATCAATTAATTCCCCGGCTTACAAGGCTCTGGTGGCTTCCCCCACGACTTTCAACATGAAGTCAAAACTCTCCAGTATGGAACCTGGCCGTGCCTACCACTACAAGCTCAAATTCCTCTCCTCACCCCAACCCGAGTTCATCAGAGACCAGTGATATGGGACCACTTTGCACCTACATGGGTATAGCTATGGTAGGAGACACCATGGTAGTTCATGCCGCCAAGTCTCTAACACGATACTCTTCTGTGGGAAATGCCATTCCTACCTCATTACATATACGATTGACCCTTATTATCCTTTATCTTTGATCCTCTTATCCTTCTGGCCTCAACTCAACAACAACAAAATGAAGAACAGAGGGAGGAAGGATGAGAGAAAGGGAAACCAGGAAGGAGGGAGGGAAAAAGCAACTGCAGAGTATATAAACTCAGGAAACTTCCTGACCAAAATTATCCCTTCATCAATTATAATTAAATTGTTTCCCAAATGAAGTGTGTGGTGGGTTAGAAGCCCTATACTTCCCTTGACAGTCATCTCAATACCCAGATGCCCTAATATAAACCAGCATCATAAGAATAAAAATAATAGCTAACATATCATATTCCAGAAGACATATGAGTTCTTTACTACATTGACTCATGTATGCCTCAGTAAATGATGAGGAAGCAAACACACTCATTAATTTGCTCAAAGCCAGAGAGCTTTCGGTAGAGGGCCAGAGTGCAAACCCCAAAACCAATGCTACTAACTTCAACACCAATACTGATGTGTGGTCTCCTATTTTTAGTGGTACTAGTCACACATACTAATTTTTTTTAAAAAAGTCAATATCTCACATGCTCACTGTCTTATGACAGACAGTAAAGGTTTTGGCCCTGAGTGGCCCTCTTAAATAGACCATAACATTCCTCCTGAAGCCCATTGTGGTGAAAAGGATATGGAGTTTGAATCAGAAGACCTGATGGGATTCAGCTTCTATCTCTGTTGCTCATTAGCTGTGTGGCCTTAGGCGAATCATTTAACTCGGGCCTCAATTTCTGCCTGTAATGGAGATATTAACACCTACCCTCATAGGGATACTCGAAAGTATAAGTGAGACAATGCCTCTAAAAATATTTTGCAAAAGGTGCTCATTTCAATTCTATCAGCTCTAGTCAGACACCAAAATATCCATGATTAGTCTCTTGGTATGAAGATCACCTGGAGTTCCTTAATTCGTGAGTGCAAGATACTGTAGGCATGTGCCCTCAATTCATCCCAGTGCTGTGAATAATCAGAGCCCTGGCATGTAACCTTTTCCTTATCCTATATAAAGTTACTCCTCCTTTCAAATCTCCCCTTTGGAAGGGACCTGCAAGGACATTTTCAGCTTTCTCCCAGAATGAGACAAGGAGAAACTGCAAGAAAGCTAGCTTTGGTCCTTTTCAGTTCATCCTGTCAGCCTATCGTGATTTCATCATTTTTGTCTTTTTTTTTTTTTTTTTTTTCTATTTCTCTCTTCTCCCAACTTCTGTTTACAAAACTTAGTTGTGGTCCCAGCTGATGCCATGGAGGAAATCTGATTTGGGGATATCCAAATTCCCAACTTTTCCTCCTCCTGGCTATTTCTTTCTAGGTCTGCATGCCCTATGGCTCACACGACCATCCCATTGGCATGCTCCCAAGTCCCTAAGGATCTATATGATTATGTGTCGTAAATCGTTGGAAGTCTTTCAACCTTGTTTCCAGTGATGTTTTATCTTCAGCTATCCAGGGGAAGCCCAACTGAACCACACCATAGCCAGCTGGTACACAGAGCTGGCATCTAAACCCAGCTCCCCTGCCCCCCCACCCACCCAACTAAAGCTCACTCCAGAATAACACACAGCTCTATGTTTTTGGTCCAGGAATATTCATTCATTTGCAAGTATTTAATGACCCAGCACTATGCTGGGCACTAGGGATACTCTTAAGGGGCAAGAAGGACACAAAATACACTCAGAGGTATGGACAAAGAAGAGGCTGCAACAGAAGTATCTGCTACTTCATGACACAGTTTTCTGGAAGGATGTGATGCTAACAAGTATGCTAACTCACGAGTGGTGTTTTTTTTTTTTTCAATAGAGTTTTTTTTTTTTTAAGATTTTATTTATTTATGAGGTGGGGGGGGGCAGAGGCACAGGCAGAGGGAGAAGCAGGCTCCATGCAAGGAGCCCAATGTGGGACTCAATCCTGGATACCAGGATCATGTCCTGAGCCAAAGGCAGACATTCAACCGCTGAGCCACCCAGGCGTCCCATGAGTGTTTATTATAGAATCTATCATATACAAGAGCACAAGAAGAGCTGCCAAGTCATGTTGCTAGCTGCCCCATCTTCCAGATCTAGCTCCTTGCTTGGCACCTGGAAGGCAAACTAAAAATATCAATTAATTAAGGTTTCCATATACTTTAGTTACGCTTGAATTCCTATGAGCATGAGTCCTATATGTTTCATAGGTCATTTGTTTACCTAACAACTAACATTTACTAAATATGTACTATGTGCAAAGAGATGTGGGAAACAAAGAGGAATGTAAGACGCACATGACACCAGAGATACGTCTTGACACTAGCAGATATAAATAACTTTATAGAAGATGTTGAAAGCATTCATCTACCTATGCATTCAACAGTATTTTCAAAGGTAGATGAATACGCTCGCGCACACACACACACACACACACACACATAAAGGATCTGATTCAGGCAAGTGTTTCAGGAATGGCCCAAAACTGGTGCGTATACTGATACCAAAGAGATGACTGACTAATAGCAGACTCAGACTCATGAGCCAAACATGGCCCACTGTCTGCTTTAGTAAGTTTTACTGGAGCACATTCATTTCTGCATTGTCTATGGATGCTTCTGAGCTATAATGCCAGAGCTGAATCATTGCAATAGAGACCAAATGACATGCCAGGACAGAAATATTTATTATCTGGTTACTTCCTTTGCTGGCTCCAGAGACAGATGACTAAAAGAGAAAGAGAGAGAGAGAGAGGGAGATGACACCTGTCCAGACAGATGGGCACATGTACCTATAATCCAAAAACTTGATTCAAGAACTCACTCATTATCCTTCCCTCCTTTGGCAATTATCTGAGACTAGTTAAGTTCTTAATGTCCCACCCCCTTGTGATTTGCATGCATGAGCAGATGTATCTGTCAGGCTTTATCATGTGATCTAGTGAGGAAGCAACGTTGAGAATACTATCTTAGAGCTTACCACATTAGAGTTAACAGAGGTAGAGCTTTATTCAAAGCAATCATTTTGCTAACACTGGTTGAATTACATCTCCTTTTTTCTATAAGACCCACATCAGACTCAACGGGCACAGCATTGCCGAGACAGACTGCTGAAGACAGAGGCTTCAAAGACTACTGGCCATCCAATGTTAATAGATACATTAGCCTAGTCTCCAAGTACAAAAACAGCATCCACGGTTGTCTGAAATACGAGAGATCTCAAATGCAGTTTCCTGAACCTTAAACCTTGACAAAGTAGGTTACTTTCAGGTCCTGAACTAGCTTCAGATTTATCCTTTCCTTAAGGAACTACAAAAGAGGTTGAGCTATATGCACCACATCTTTTTTGTTATGTTAGAATTGGGGGTTACTCTTACACTATTGGTGGGAATGTGAAATGGTGCAGCCACTCTGGAAAACTGTGTGGAGGTTCCTCAAAGAGTTAAAAATAGATCTGCCCTACAACCCAGCAATTGCACTATTGGGGATTTACCCCAAAGATACAGATGCAATGAAACGCCGGGACACCTGCACCCCAATGTTTATAGCAGCAATGTCCACAATAGCCAAACTGTGGAAGGAGCCTCGGTGTCCATCGAAAGATGAATGGATAAAGAAGATGTGGTTTATGTATACAATGGAATATTACTCATCCACTAAAAATGACAAATACCCACCATTTGCTTCAACGTGGATGGAACTGGAGGGTATTATGCTGAGTGATATAAGTCAATCAGAGAAGGACAAACATTATATGTTCTCATTCATTTGGGGAATATAAATAATAGTGAAAGGGAATAGAAGGGAAGGGAGAAGAAATGGGTAGGAAATATCAGAAAGGGAGACAGAACATAAGGACTCCTAACTCTGGGAAACGAACTAGGGGTGGTGGAAGGGGAAGAGGGCGGGGGGTGGGGGTGAATGGGTGACGGGCACTGAGGGGGGCACTTGACGGGATGAGCACTGGGTGTCATTCTATATGTTGGCAAATTGAACACCAATGAAAAATAAATTTATTATTAAAAAAATAGAATTGGGGGTTAGTACAGAAGGATATTTTTCAAAGAGCCTTCCTACAGATGCCTCTGGAAAACAGTGGTTGACCATGCCCTTAGAGCAGTATGTATTAAAATGGTTTCTGTGAATACTATTTAAAAGTGTTCTATAAGAACTGGGAGGAGTGCCACATCTATAAATGTTCAAAATACTGAGTTTAAAAAATGTGAAACATACTGCTTTCCAGCAGGACTTCTCAGAGCCTTTAACTTGTACATTATGAATCTCCAAGAGAAAATTCAAAGGAAATAGGAAATGCAGGGTTTCCCAAACCTAACTTGATGAAAGGGTCTGATTTTTCCTTGGAAGGTGGCTGGGGATATGTGCTCTTTAGATTACAAAAAGTTTCCTAATAGATGTGAACTACTTTACCTATTCTCTTAGAAAACATTTACTCATTAAAAAATTGGCCATTTTTGCCATTCTTCCCAACCAAGGAGTAAACACTAACTATAATGCATGTTAAATCCCACATTATGACTCAGTACCAAGGAGGCCAATTTCTGTGGAAGCAGGCTTTGCAAACTTCAGCCTTACAAACTAACTGGCTCTAAGCTATCAGACCAGATATCACATAGAACAAGTGACTTCCAGAAATGAAATTTCCCTTGAGCCAGTACTATAAACCAAGAGCTGCTTTACAAGACATTGCAATTAATCTTCAGAACAATCATGTGATATAATTACTTATTATTTCCATTTTGCAGATGAGGAAATTGGGATCCAGAAAGTAGCTTTCCCAACTACAAAATAACCAGCACTGAAACCCATGTCTGTCTGCTTCAATTTATTCTCTGGTCTCGAAACCACAAGCACTTGAACAATGAGCACCAAGAGAACTTTCTGTGATGACTGAAATGATCTCTATCTGTGCTATCCACTAGCTCTACTATCATTGCCACTAGCCACATAAGACTACTGAGCACTTGAAATGTGGCTAGTATGACTGAGTAACCGGATGTTTTATTCTCTTTTAATTAGCTTAAATGTAAAGTGCCACAGGTGTCCCATGGCTACCATACTGGAGAGTATACAGATCTAACCGCAGTCCTTTCTTAAGTTCAAAGGCTATTTGATTCAGTTTTACAGAAACACCAAGGTTTCTGTTTTCCACTATCAACTTCCAGTTTTATTTTATATTACTAATAAAGGAGACAAGAGATCTTAGTTGGTTAGAGAAAAACTGGCTGTAGGCGAGTGGACTGGCAGATAGAATGGAAAAAGGAAGAGAAAGCAAGAAATGTGGAGAAACAGCACACAAACTTAAGGAACACAGAAGGCCAGGGGCATTTCTTGTAGGCCCATATACCTGAAGTGTTTTAATGAGCCAGAAGGTGGCTAGACAAAGGCAGAGTAAGAACAAAGAACCCAGAAGTCAGGGGTCATCCAGAAAATATAGTGCACTGGCTCTGAGCCACCATGTTATGCTTCCCTTATTCTATTTGCTGTCCACTGAAGCACAAAAGAACTTGGGATGCTCCAAACATGAGATGCAGGTTTTCGAAAAATCCATTTAACCTAGCATCTCCAAGCTGAACGAGCCAGGTGAGTGATGTATGTAACTGTGTCATGAACCACTTTCAAGTGTAAGGGGCCAGATCTTCTGGGGGTCTTTGGGAAGGTGTGATTTTTTTTCAGCTTTTCTTGCTAACCTTTGATACAGGTTCCAGGATACCATGTTGTGGGGTGGGGTTTTTTTTGTTTGTTTGTTTTTTGTGGTTTTTTTGGAGGAAAAAAGCACCACTTTTAGTTGCTAATTTTGTATTCTGATCATTTGAATGGTTGATGGCAAAACAAATTGTTGGTTGCTCTTTGACTTTATAATTTTAACAATTCATCAACTGGGATATTATGCTAATTAAGGAAATAATTTTTAACCTCTATGCTAGCACAGAGGTTAAAAACATGAGGTTTCAAATCACACTGGTTCAAACATTGGTTCTGCCACTGCATAGGTATGTGACCTTGACTTGTGCTCTCTACCTTGGTTTCCTTCTCTATAAAATGGGACCAAGGTTAGAATCTACCTCTTGGGCAGCTTGTGTGGCTCAGTGGTTTAGCATCTGCCTTCAGCCCAGGGCGTGATCCTGGAGACCCAGGATCGAGTCCCACGTCGGGCTCCCTGCATGGAGCCTGCTTCTCCCTCTGCCTGTGTCTCTGCCTCTCTCTGTGTGTGTCTCTCATGAATAAATAAATAAAATCTTTTAAAAAAAAAAAGAATCTACCTCTTATGGATATCCTCACTACTCACAGAGAACCAGACTATAAGCACCTGTTATTAAGTCAAGGACCCAGTTCCTCCAATGGCCTTGAGTAAGTCATTTGTCCGTAATAAGTGCATAGGTTTTTAATCTGCAGAATGACGACAGCAATGTTTCCTCCATTTGTGTGTACCTTATAAGGCTCACCTGAGATAATATAAATAAGCATCCTTTAAGCAATATAATAAGTTCATCTTCTATTAATATCCTAAATCTTTTTTCTGGGGTTAAAAAGGAAATGTGTATTCAATAGAAATAATAAAATGTTATAATTAGAAGGATCCCTATAAATCATTTTATCCAATCCCCAATCCAATGTGGCAATCCTCTACAGTACCCTTTTCCCTCAAGCTTTTTAGCCTACAAAATGAGAAAAGGAGCACATTATCTCATGTAAGCCATTTCACACTTAGACATTCCTTGAGCCAAAACTTGCTTTTTCTAACCTCCACTCATTTGAGGACAAACAGAAGAATTCTAATTCCCACTCCACGTGACAGTTTTTTAAATGTTTAAAGACGGTGATTATGCTCCACACTTGCCCACACACCCATCTCTGCCAACAAACACGTTTCAAGAAGATTTTTCTAATTCTTTCTTTGAGGGACAATCTTGCGGTCAAAAACCACTCAGCATTCTCCCTCCAGACACCCTCTAGTCTGATCAGTCCCCATTCCACTGACATTTACAGAATCTACTCCACATTCATGTAGTCACTCCCTGGCATGGGAGGCAGATGTGTCCTCACATACTTGAACTTCCGACTGGTCCTCTGGAGAGCAGAAACGAGAATCCAAGATTAACCTCTTTAGCTACCAAATTCTTCAGTAATCCACCCCAAGACAGAGCAGATATCTTGAGGGGCTTCCTGGTAACTTATATGAACTTAAATCAACCCTCTCCCCCATCTCCTTCATAAGAACGGGCAGATATTCACATCTTTTTTGCTATTAATATTAATGCTTTGCACTTAAGTAAAACACTGTGCATTTAGCCCTTCTAAATTTTACCATGTTTGACTCAATCAGCCCTTCTCATGTGTGAAGGTCAGTGTTTCAGCCTGTTATTTTGGCTTTCTGGGCTCGGTGTCACCTACTAATCAGACAGGCATGCTTTGTCCATTATGTCCCACCAGCCCCCCCACCCCCCACCCAAAGGCCACTGTTCACAGCACAAATGACTTCCATGGGATCGGTCAAGTTCACCAGAGATACTAGATATTTAAGGCTTTTGATCATTCATTCAGCCAGCATTGCTGAGTGTTTGAGCTAGGCCCATAGGCAGGAGAGGGTACTGTAGAGTGAGAAAGACAATGGTCCCTGTTCATGGGGACATTTGGAGTCTTCCACACGTGACAGACACAGATAGGAAAAACTCAAATATGGGGCCTGATGCTGGTGTCATGGAGCACGCTCAGGACAGTCATCCATTTGATGGAGACTGTCTAGGAAGGCCTGAGAGAGCGAAGGGCAATGGACCAGGGCCTTGACCAATGCAGAGGAGCTCAGCAGGCAGGGCTGGAGACAAGGGAGAGAAGAGAAACCTGAAGGCAATAGAATTTTTTTTTGTAAGATGTATTTATTTATTCATGAAGACACAGAGAGAGACGCAGAAACATAGGCAGAGGGAGAAGCAGTCTCCCTGCGGGGAACCTGATGTGGAACTCAATCCCAGTACCCTGGGATCATGACCTGAGTCAAAGGCAGATGCTCAACTACTGAGCCACCCAGGTGCCCCAGCAATGGGATTTTAAGTGATACAAGTGACAGAACTATTTTTTTGTTTGTTGTCTGGGGATATTTTTCCCCCTTCTGGAAACTTTGCTAAGTAGCAGTCAATATACTAACTGTCCTCTTACAATCCTCTCCTTGACCGCAAGGGGCTCATTTCACTTCTGTCTTTTCATTTGGGACTTTATAATAAAATGTCTTTCTTTTCTATTGGAAAAGCAAAAACACGCCATGTTTACAAGTCAGGGGCACACTGCTTGCCTGTTTGCTCCTGTCAGACCACTCAAGGTGCTGGCCTGGGCTTGGGGACAGGCCACACAGAGGCCTCTCAGCACTTCCTGGGTTTTGTCCCATTCCTCGCAGGGTGCCCACTTAGATTTCATTTTCCATGTGGCCTTTTATTTCCTTTGAACACTGACACAGAGGTTGGGGTTGGGTTCTGAATGTATGCTTGTCCAGTACTGAAGTCCTTCAGCAGAAGAAATGCTATCCGACTCCTGGTGGGGCTTTTGTTTATAAACAGGCTTGTCACAGTTCTGCCCTTGAATTTAGTGTCTAGTTTAAGCTTTGAAATGATTAAAAATGGTTGCAGGAGCCAGAGCTGAGGAACTTGTTTCCCCTTCTTTCTCCTGGAGGTCCCCAGCTCACCATCCACATCGCTCCAGCCACACAGAACCAAAAGGCAATGCAATTAAGAGTGACTGGTTTGTAGCGCATGGGTGCTTTTCCTTTGTGGAGGATGGGGAGAGGTTTGTGGACAGGGACTGCATCTCATTCTGTTTTGTTTTCTCAGTGCTGTGCATAGCACCACGCATATACCATGTGCTTAATATTAATAAATATTGAATAAGAGAATAACATGATGAATGGATGGATGGCACAGTTTCCTGATCTCAAAATGAGATCGCTCTAATTAAATAAAATTTTAATAGCAACTCAGACCTGAGATTCTAGGCTTATACCATTTTGTAAAATAAATCAGGACACTGACAGGCATATTTACTTGAATACTATGCACATGCTTAAGAAGGCAGGGCCAGATCTGTAGAGATTGGTTACAGGTCCCCGGTAACCTGAGGAGTATAGAGGGACCCAAATGCTTCTCATCAGCTCACTGGTGTGGCAAGCACAGTGCTCAGTGCCAGAATTCTGTCTATGTGTCCTGGAACATCAAAGCTAACAAGCCCTCATTTTATGGATATGGACAATGAGGCTGAGGGAAGTGACATGACTCGTGCAAGGTCACACAGCTAGTAGGCTGCACTGCTTGGACTGAATTTATTGCTGCTTATCCAGGAAAGCTGATCATTCACATTTAAGGTAGAAAACTTCTTTGCCATCAACTTGAGCCATAATAGATCTAACAGACTCAACTCCAGGGTTTTTGCCTTGCAATGAAGACCCAGCAAGTCTAAGACATTGGGAGCCAGAGTTGAAAAAGATCATTGCCCTAAGATGGACAGTGTTAGATTATAATGCATGTCCTACTTGCCCATTGCTTAGGGTACTCACGGATTGTTAGGCTGCCTATGCCCAGCACTTGCTGAATTCAAATTACAGGTAGTTTCCAATGGATTAGGAGATAAGAGTTCCTTTGGAATTATCATCAAATTTCTTTCAAACTCAAATGGAGCTAGTATTTGACAAGCTCCAAGAGCTCACCCCTAGGAGGGCTCACCTCCCAGTACAGACTGCTAGCGATCTGAAACACCATTCCCAAGTGTCTGCAGGTCTGTCCAAGCAAAGAACAGTGCATCAGTACTGGAGCATTTATTTTTCAGGTTAATTTTTAACAGCTGAGGTGAAAAAAAAATGGAAAAAGAAAAGCAGTGGGCTTTGGATCTATGAAGCAGTTATACCTAAACACTCCAACCCACCCCTGCCACCCCGCAACCCCTGTACCTACAGTGGTGCTGGGCACACAGGAGACACTTATTTCAAATGGCTAAAGGATCAGAGGTTATGAAAAGTCACCTGACCTGCCTATGAACTCCTCCTGGAAGTTCCAAGCAAAAAGTTTTTTTCCCACAACACAACAAACTTACATGTGACACCACAGGAAGCAAGATGATTTAGGGACTTTATGCCAATTATCAGTCTTTTTTTTTTTTTTTTTTTTTAACAAGACATTAAGAGTGTTTTCCCCACTGTCTCTGGTTAATAGTAACATCTTGCACTGGTCCACTTCACAATTCCCAAGTGCGAGTCCTAAATTACCTCATGTAGCCTGGGCTGTTTATTTGAGACACTTCTCCTCACATGCATCCACCGCATTACCATTTAGTAATGCTGAAGAAAGAGAAGTGATCATAGCTTGTGCCCATCTAGGCACATTACACAATTCATACACAGTGCAATCATGAAATGGGATTTATTCTGTCTCCCGCACTGACGTTGATGTGGCTCAAACCTAATTTTCTAGAGGACAGCACAATTCTCATTGATTTGGGGAGATGTATTCACATTGTCTTGCTTTGCAGACTAGCTTTTCCAGAGTCCATGCAAAAACAATCTCAAAACATTAAAACACCATTGAGGACGGTACGAGCTCTCTTTTCTTTCTTAAAAGCACTAGGATGACCTTACCACCAAAAAGGCCATATTGTGACATGATAGGAAATCACACAGCATGGCCCTACCATAAGGCACTGAATAATCAGAAACATATAAAAGGAATCCATTAGAGGCACCAAATAATTTACCTCTTCACTCAACTGCAAAAGTTTGGCATTTCGTATATATTAAAATGAAATCTCCCCAAGAAACTACTGAATTTGCTTTATAAGGTTTAAGGACCTAAGCAATTTCATCACAACTATATAGGGATCCCCTTCCAGATATATTTGTATATCTGTGCTTGTTTTGGGTTTTCCTGTACAATCTCTAATATGCAATGCAGTTTATCCATACGGTTGTCAAATATTTATTAAGTGTCTTACTGCAAAATAATTTTCCTATATGGAAAGACGTGTATGAAAAGACACCTGCCCTCAAGGAGCTCACAGCTTTCGGGGGAGGGGGGTGGAGATAAGACATATAAAAATGCCCACTCTGATATACAGCATGATTTGTGAAAAGCAGAGTAAGAACAGAAAAGGACAGAGCTTAGGATGAGTGAATCCAGGAAGACTTTTGAGAGAGTCGGGAGAGCGTGTGTATAACTGCAAACTATATACTAGTTATTAGGTGTTACTGTATATGAACAAAATATCAGTGTGCATAAAAAAAAAATCAGAGGGTTACTGTGGGCAGGGATCCTAGGGATCACTCATCCAAACCTTTCCTTATCACTTGAGAAAATGCAGGTCCAGAGAAGTCAAGTAAGTACCTCAAGGACACACAGGTTTTCTGACTAAGCTGATGCTAGGCCCCTAGGTGTTCTATGATATCCTAGGACTCCCTAATACATAGCCTATCAGAGCTTCCTTTCTTTTACCCATTTGCAGGTAATTCAATTCAGCACGAGTGACTTGGTGGAGGGGATCACAGAGTTTCACCAAGACTGTGCTCTATGTTTTAGATTCTTTCTAAATATGAAGAGCTGGTCTCTAATTCCATCTGGAATAAAATAGCACTGAAAACTGAGCTGTGTTCATGACACTGCCTGCATCATTATACAATAATGACTGACTAGGTAAAAGTTGATAATACATTAAGGTCACACAATATCTGGATTGAGTCCCTCACCACCAAGCCTGCCACAATGAAAATGAAGTAAAAATATATAGACAGATAAAGAAAAGACCCCTAATTTCACGGTACAGTAGATGTTAGGACAAGAAATGAACTTATACCTAGGAGGTCAATCTCATCTTATAGTTGGGGAATATTAATTTGCTGATATGCTTTACGCTGGAGAGTTTAAAGGAAAATTGGCATAAATGGTACTACAAAATTTCAGCCTCTCTTATGAGGCTGAGCAAGAACAGTAAAAAGGAAAACTGTTTTAGCCGCCATATTTTATTACACAAAAGGCTGAATCAGAAAATTGAAACATTAATAAAATATTTTCTATACCAACTTTGCTGATGAAATAACTAGCTTCATGCTTTTATGAAGATCTGATATGTTACAGTCACGTTTAAGGGCAGTGAGTCCCTTTTTGTAATTAGTAATAGGGATGGTTTAATTACACCCATAAGTCCCAAGATATTGCTGCAATACACCAGCTGGGGACTGAAGTGCCCCCTCTCCACCAGATTCCTCGATTATCTAAAGTCTGACATGTAAATCCCATCAGCTTTGATTCAGATACTTGTAGGAAGGGGCTTAGGCAATATATCTTTCACCTTATTCATAATGAAAAATAATCACAATAGATGCATCGATTTATTTACCTCATTCATTCTCTGGGGCATAGTTACCTACTTCCCAGAGAGGAGAAATTAGCTTGCAAGCCTACCATCACAAACACAGAGTGAGACCATATACAACCCAAACACCCCAATGCTTTCATCATTGGAAGACAGGGCCCTCCTTAGGGTAAGGGAATGGTCCCATTAAATGATAAAAGCCTGCTATGTCAATGGATAGCAATTCACAGGACAAAAAAAAAAATCCACCCCCTTCCCCAGAAAAACTGGCTTTCCTAAGAAGAGAACTGGGGAAACCAAGAAGGTTTCAAAGGTACAGTGCAGCGAGTATAAATAACTGTGCTGTGTGTGCCTGCCTGACAAGCACATCTCATTCTCTTAACTCAGTGGTGATCTGTGTAGTTTAGTGGGGGAACTCACCTCAGTTCTACATGGACCTCGTCCCAGAGCTGACCACCAACAGGCATGCATTCTACTTCCCTAGCTGTGACCACAGTGACTGATTCATTCATTCAAGTTCACCAAGAGCCAGCTCTAGGCCATTGTGTGGATCTGTGGGGGGAAAGCCCTTTCTACTCCTGCCAGGGTTGCTAGCCTAGTAGGATGTAACTCCAGACTACTGGTGGACATCTTTGCCACTATTTTAGGAGAACCCACTAAGAAAGCAAACAACATGGAGAATGCAAAGCCAACATGTGGAAACAGGGATGCTTGATCCCTCAGCTCTAACCATGCCTGCAGCACCTAGATTTGGACAAGCCAAGGAATTCCCCTTTAGACTAAAGTCATACTAAGCTAGATTCTAGTCACTGACAACCTCAACAGTCCTCACGTTGGCAAAATCTAAAATTCAGTTTCTAAGTTAACATGGTAGCTGGCACATGACATGTCCTCCACCAGCCCTTTGTCAAAATAAAACATAGAAAGGGAAAATCCAGTATTTAAGTATTTGTACCAGATAAATGAAAGAAAAGGCCAAAAGGTAAGGTTAGATGTTTCATAGATGAGTCTGTCTAAAAAACAAACCTCAGCCTACGTCCACTCTACTCTTTGAACCAGAACAGTGTAAGCCCATGCTGTGCGATATGGCAACTATGTGCTCACAGGGCTCTTCAAACTAAAATGAGATAATGTTAAAAATTCAAAAAAAAAAAAATCGGCTTCTCAGTCACACTAGCTGCATTTCAAATGCTCAATAGCCATGCATGGCTAGTGGCTACTATATTGGACAGTGAAGATACAGAACATTCCCATCCATCATCGCCAAGAGTTCCAATGGAGAATGCTGGCAGTAATCCTGCCCATTTCAGATGTGAGATGCAGTCACTATACTAACCAGAAAATCAAGCTGCCACAAAAGATTGATGAACAGAGATATTCATCAAATAATTATTTATAATAAAAAGGATGAACAACAACTTAAATATGCAAGGGAAAAATTAAATGAACATTCGGGTCTGTAAAGAAATATGACTGCTAAAATGGATATTTAGAGTGTTTCTTAAAGAGATATGGGAACAAGAGGAGTTGTCCTTTTTCCTTTTAACAAAAAACAGTGCACTGAACATGTGAACTCCACAAAGCCAAATGCTTATAGCAAAAAGAATAGAAGACATAATCATATAGCTCATTTTGTAATGTGTTCTGGGTGCCAACTAATGAGCTACATGCTTAATATGTATTATCTGGTTTAATCATGAAAATACCAGATAAAAGAGATAATATCTATATTTCTATTTCACAGGTGTGAAAAAGAAGACTTATCAAGAATAAATAAATGAGGAAGCTTCGACAGAAACCCATTTTCGTATGACCTCAATCTCTAGCCTGTTTATCTCTGCAACCCAAAACATTAACAGTGACTGCTTCTGGGTAGTAATATTATAAGTGACTTTTTTCTTTCATATTTCTTGCGTGCTTTCCAAATTCAATAAATAAGGGATCTAAGAAAAAATTCAGAAAGAAAATTCCTTACACTTGACTATAGCCACTACATAGTTAAAAGGAAGCTGTTGTATGCAACGGATCGGTGCTGAAAACGGGTTAATTATGAACACCAGGAGCTTTCATATTCTGCTGGAGCTTCTGTTCAAATCTAATTTCTCAAAGTATATTGCTAGACGCTAATGAAAACCCAAAGAGACACACGCATTCAGGAGATGGATAGCCAATGAATTTTCTGTTGTTTTTATAGTGAACAACTTTTTTATATCCTAACATTTTTATGCCAGCTATGAAAAAGATAAATAAATATTTATGACATTCACTCAATTCCACAGTAACTACTAAGTTGCTCATGTTCTCATTCTGGTTTGAAATGTGCATATTTTAGAGACTGGGAATCAAGTCTCAACCCTAAACAAGAAAGCTACAGAACGCTTTCATTTACAGACCCTAAACCTACCATTTGACTCACTACAGGGACTTGCCTTGGTAGCAGGACATAACAGGCTTAACTGAGGCAGCTGTAGACTCAGACACACACAAACCTCAGTGCTACCCAGCAAACAGCGAAGAACACAATGGGATTGCCATGGACAGTGGTCTTACTGAAGGTTTACCATGTATCAGAAGAAGCATCTGATCAACAACAGAAAGGTAACTGAGGAAATACACAGAAATAAATGAGGACCAAATTCCACTAACTGTCCTGCAGAAACTTCCCTTTCCCAAAAATGGCCCAATTTATTCCTTGGTATATTGAGTGAACTTCCATTTGAGAGAGCTACATGTAATCATAACATAATAATTATCAAGAATAGGCCAGAATCCACCAACGGGTGGTTCATGAGTCAAAGTCAGCCCACAGGCCAGTTATCTTTAGCCTACAAATGTTGTTTTTGCTGTTGTTTAGCTAATTTAGTGCCACATTTTTAAATTGATGGATTTCACATTTTAAAAAACAGATTTCTAGCCTTCCTTGAAAAAGCTGAAAACCTGGCTGCTTTGGTCCAGCACTCTCTTACTGCAACCATTGGCTGGAGCTAAATAGTGCTTACCCAGGGCCTCCCAAGCCCTCCCCTGGACTGTTTCACTCAGTAATGTCAACTACCTGGCCTTTATAGACTCCTGAGCTTTCAGGGCTGGTCACAGGAGGCACCTGGCCCTATTAAAATACGCCACACCTGCCCCACACGCATCCTCAATTCACCTAAATAAATATAACCACATTTCTCCTTAGAATGCTCTTCATCTGGGGTAAGAGGAGAAGGGTAAGAACTGGTGAGAAGGGTACACAAAGGAAAGGTTCTTTCACCACCAGCCACCAACCACAATCTCAAGGTGAACATGGTCCATGAACTGGAGCACCTGCTTACCTTGATGGCCTCAATTTTCCTGGCTCTGGCCACCCTGCCACTTCATGATCTGTCCATACCAACTTATTCATGGCTCCCCATACATGGAGGTGCCCATCTCTACCTTTACGATGGTCCCCTGACCTAGAATGTGCCTCCTCCATGCATTTGTTGATTTGTGTCTCCCCTGCTAGAATCCAGTTGCTATCATACTCACCCAGCACAGTACCTGGAACATACTTATCACAAGAAAGATCCATCAGCAAATTCCAGCTCACCTTCAAATTACTTAGCTTAGCTGCTGGCAAAATTTATTCCCTCAGCTAATTCTACTTTTTTTGTTATATTTAGCCACCATGTTGTCATCTGTGTATTTGTGCTTCACAGACTAATCCAGGATCTTGAGGAGAAAGCCTATGTCTTTCATGGCTATTTCCATGGACCCCACCATTGTGTCACTACCCCACTGGGGCTCAATAAATACAGATTAAATGGATGAAGGGACACAGCACAAAGTACTTCCCCAGAAACCATTAGTCCTTGTAATGGACACAGAGGTTAACTACCCTCCTCCTCTTCGTTACCATCATCCTCATCATTCCTATCATCCTTGCCACCAGCACACCATCTCCATTTGCTAAGATGGCAGAGACCCCAGAGCACACAGCTTTATGCAGGGGAGCAAGAGTCCAAATGCATGCCTCTGTTTCTAATGTAGCTGAAGTGCTGCCAAAGGGGTATAAAGGACCAGCGTCCCAAGAACCATGATTATTCTATGTGTTGCCACCTACTGTTTCACACCCTTCCAATCTAAAAACAAAATGAAACAACTGCTGGTGTAGATCACCAAGGCATAGTTGCCATTGTATCAGCAACCTGGAATGCACCTAGAAGAGAGCTAGCTGAATAATGTATGCATAATTCAATTCTGGTAGTGACATGCCTGACGTCTTTACCTACAGAACATATCTCATATCCTCTTCCTCTGGAGTTTTCTGTAAGTTATGGATTAATAAACTTTCCCTAAGAATGCAGCCTTATTAATCTTGCAAAATACTCAGAAAAAGAAAATATTTTATTATGCCCATGGAAAGTGAATTATGATAAACAAAGTCCCATGTGTGCTGACAAGAAATAAAGTTGCTTTCTGCAGCAAATTGTATTTGTGATCCGGGTTGTTTCCTCTCCAGTCAGATTTGAAGTAAACAAAATAACAACCCGTATGTATCCATCCCAATCTCTGAAGACAATGGTGGCCACCAAGGTCACAGCCAACCATGACCCAGTTTCTGAGGGGAGAAAGAGAAAATGAGCACAGGGTGGCATTTTTTCAAGTCCCTCCTCTTGAGGCTGAGAATAAAAAGCAGAGGCATAGAGAGAGGGGGTCTGTCATCATTCAACTACTGAATTCTCCCCATTATATTGAAGCTTGTCCTTTCAAAGGGAATAGCTGTGTGACTTCATGCAATCTATTTTACTTGTCTGAGGTGGAGGGGTGAAGGAGAAAGGAATTACCATTGTGGCATGCTGACGCACACCAGGCACTGTTCTAATTGTGGCGGCACAATTGAATAAGAATTCACTTTTGTGCTGAGGCTCCAAGAGTTAAGGGACTTACTTGCCCATGGCCACAGACATAGTTATTAGTCAAACCTTGGTCTGACCATCTATAAAATAGGGACAGTGATACCCATCCTGATAAGATCAGAAAGCTGAATATTTTGTGAGTGTGTATGTGTGTTTACATGAAAATGCTAGAAAAATGTAAGATCACCACAGCCAGAGTGTAGATTTACCTGTATATTTGTTCACTTGCTGGATCCCTTCATTCCAACCAAATGGTAGGCACTTAAATGTCTGGGGTAACCAAAGATTCAGATCTAAAGCAACATTCACTGCAAAGGGAAAATAAGTGGTTAACAGCTCTACTATTAAGCCCCTGGTGACCCTGCAACATTTGTGCCAGTTCTCCAACCTAAACAAAGCCTCCACATCTATAGAATGAGTGGGCTGCCCTCCAGTCTACAGAGGGATCCAGCTCTGGCATTCAGTGATTCCAGAATGGCTGTGATATTTAACCATGAGCAGTGCCTTAGAACTGCCTATTATTGGGCCACATTTCCACTCATTCTCCCTCTGTCATGTTGAAATACAGGCTCAGAATCCAAATTTCCTGGGTCCGATGTGTTTGGAATGTAGATTTTATTTTGCATTTTAGAAAGGCAGTATGTACTATGTCATACACTTACCTTTTGTGTATTTATAATATCCCTAGCTAGGTCTGGAGTGCCCCCCCCCCTTCTGTAATCGAATTCATTAACACCTCTCAAGTCATATGTATGACTATTCACACTTACAGGGTTCAATAGAGATTATAAGGAGGCTCGTGCCAGTTCAGATCAGATCAGATTTTGCCACTAAATGAATTATAAAAATACTGTGACTTTTCAGAATCTTCAAGATTTGGGAACTGCAGAAAAGTGACTGTATATGGTCCTACGGTTACTGTTCTGCTCACCAGGGCTCTTGGCATGGACCTAGCTTCCCCTGGCAAGATAGAGATTCGAATACAGTGGTCAATCTCAAAGTTCTGCAAGGGGGGTTGGACGGGAGAGTGTGGGAGGGCAGCTAAGAGGAGGAGCACTGCCTCCCTTCCCCGTTCTTGCACTCTGCAGTAGCAATAAACATTTTTGTAAGAGAGTAGTTTTCCTCACATAGGAACTAGTCTTCTGCCTGCTTCTCTCTGATCCACTCGTGGCCCCTTCCCCTGCTCTGATGCATGTGGCAGGAAGCTGAACCCAAGTACAATCCCCAGGCTCCCTGACCAACTGACCTCCAGGTAGGTTCACTCAATGGGAAAGCCCAGCAGGAGACAGGAAGGAAAGAGAAAAAACTAGAGTATCTGTCTCCCCTTCTCCCTCTCTTTCTGCTTGGAGGTGGCATCCCTGGCAGTGGCCCAGCTTCCTCTATGGGGATCCAGCCTACCCCTCTGGGGACCTGCTCCCACCATGCAGCCCCTGCTACGCTTCCAGCAGCCCAAGTTCCTGGGCTCTGGTACCACTGCACCTTCCCTTTGTGTCTGTAGATCCAAAAGTAGGTTCCCGCTGCTGTTCGTCTTCGCGCTTTGCTTCTTTGTCACACGTTCAGCTCTTCAGACACATGTGTAATTGTATGAAATTGTTCCTATTGAGTTTCCTGTATTAAATTCTTTCTATTAAGCTACCTGGTATGTGTCTCCTGACAAAATACTCACTGACACAGTGCCTACTATTAACATTATTAGGTTCTGCTTGGAAGTCCTGGTGGTCTGGCTGGGCAGTTCGGGGCGTGTTCAAGGACAGCGCACAGAGACACCCTTCACCCCCCCACCCACAGTGGTTGGCAGAGTCTCAATCCGTAAGCTGTAATTTTAAACCAGCTTCAGATAACCCACAAAGGGGATCGTCACCCAGGTAAAATACCTGTTACCATGGGATTTGGCAAGCAACTACAAAGTCCACCTCCTGACTGCCCCCCAAATACTTCCTCCTCCACTGAAACAATAAGTGAGACAGGGAATAAAGCATGGTCCGACAACTGTGCAAAATCACACTATAAACCTTTTGTTGTTATTGATCTCATGCAATTCCTTTGATTTGATGAAACTGAAAGGAACCCCCCTTCCAAAAAAAAAAAAAAAAAAAAAAGGAAGCAAGGAAAAGAAGGGAGGGAGAGAGGAGAGGATGGGAAAGGCACAGTCTGAGAATAAAAGGAACTAAAGACAGGAAACATTTAAAATTACAACAGAAAGCCCCTATTTTGTTTACAAAGATTTAATTAGTTCACTGAAGGGACAGAACAGTCTTCCCTCTGCTGCAAAGGAACTGTGGTAGGCACTATAAACCAGAAGTAGCCAGAATTTAAGGTGAACTTCCTTGAAAAGCTGAGCATATGAGGCATGAAAGACAAGTCGACAGTACCCTTGAGAAACCCTCAATCTTTAGAGGAATCGAGAGAAACAGACAGGGAGCAGAACAATGTAAGACATAATGAACTACAGTGTTTAATAGTCTGGGGCTCCAGAAGCCTGAGAAAGATACACAGCCTGGAAAGGCAGGCAGAGGAAGCATCAAACTTAGCTGAGTCTCTGCTGTATCATCCATATTTCTTTTTTTAAAAAAGGGCAATGTCCATCCATTCTCCCATCCCCTTCTTCCCAGCCATGCTGATTTATGGCTGCTGGAATCAAGCCTTCCCTCTCCACTGATACACTGAGAGCACTCAAATGTATACAGAATGATATCTAACCTCACTCATAGAAACCCATGGATAGCAAAGAGAAAACAGCACATTATCAGGGTAACCAAGGAATCAGTTTCTCCCTCCCTTAATTTTGCTTTTATATGACACCCTCTTTTACATCAACCTAAATTAGTACGGCACATATTATCTTCATTCCAGAAAATACAATGAAACATGATGACAGGACATGAGAGAAAACAGAAAAAGATGCAACACTCAGCAAGGGGAGAAGAAAAATTTGAAATTTTATGCACATCAATGTCCTAGGGGTAACTTCTGGAAAGAAATGAGTATCTCCTCTAGGTCCTAAAATAGAAATAATATTTGAATGGGAAAAAATGAGGAGTGGGCTTATGAAAGAATTAATAACATAAGGAATTCCAGAGAAAGACTGAGAAAGAAATACACAGACAATCAGCAACAAAAGGAGGCAGAGAAAGAAGGAAAGTGATTGTCATCCCATGGGCCACAGATAGATATCTGTCCGGCTGTCCTCATTTTTGCAGATATGTTATAATATCTATGCATAATGGTGATTCCTAAAATGAAATATGCTTCAGTATTTCACCACATGATCATCATAATATACGTGAGGATGTCAGGTCAAGGTGGTGAGGTGGGAAGAATATTTATATGGGCACAAGAAGACCTGGATCTCTATTTCAGCTCAACTTGATGACTTGAGGCATCTTTTCATTTCCCTAGACCTGTGGCTGCTGAAGGTAGCAGGAACATTCACTGGAAATGTGCCTGGAAAGTTGAACCACACCATAGCTACTGGCCAAAATGTGGCCCTGAGGCAGCCAGATGAGTATGGCCGGGCCTGAAACTCCAGACCAGTGTATCAAGAGCCAGACTCTGGCCCCCAGCCCCCAGATCACATTACTCATGCCAGACTGGGCGTCTAACCAATGAAGGTCTCTGCTGTCCCTGCACACTCCAGGGGAAAACCAGAGACATCTTTCAAAGCCCTCTGCCACTTGAACAAGGTGACTGGCTGTTACTTGATGGATTAAGTCCTCGGGCCGCATTCCTCACTGCTGCATTCCCACTAGGACATTGGAACAAGGGACATCCCCTGCCCTGATAGCCTGTGAAGGAGGGTGCTGAGTGCTAAGCTTCCCAGAGCCCTTTCCTTGAGGCTATTCTGGGCATCAAATGATAGCATGTAAGGTACCTAGTACTTTTTATCTTTTTTCCTTCTCCTTTTTTTTTTTTTTTGAGAGAGATGGTGGGGAATTGGGGGGCAGAAGGAGAGAGTTTTATGCAGGCTCCACACTCAGCACCAAGACTGATGCAGGACTTTATCACCCAACCCTGATATCAGGGCTTGAGCTGAAATCAAGGGTTGGACATTTAAATGACTGAGCCACCCAGGTTCCCCAGGCGTCTAGGACTTTGTAAGCACTCAATGAACACCAGTTTTTTCTCCTTCCCTCCCAATGCCCCACTATCCAGAGCAAGAAAGATCGGTGGAATGCAAAGAAAACCTATAATTACAAAATACAATTCTTACAGATAGGATTTACAATAGCAACTACAAAAATATAAAGCACCAAGAAATAAATCTAGCAAGGGTACACACCTTTACAGAGAAAACTACAATCTGTATTGAAAGATACTAAATAAGAACAAAATAAACAGAGAGACGCACCATGTTTATGGCCACAAGGACTCAGTATCACAATGATATCATCTTCTTGAATTAATCTATAAATTCACTGTAACTCCAACCAAATCTCAAGAGTATTTTTGTGTAACTTTAAAAGATAAGTATTAAATGCCAAAAAGCCAAAAAAAAAAAAAAAAGCCAAGACATTTCTGAAGAAGGACGCTGTAGGGATCTGTCCTGTCAAATATCAAGGCTTGATATAAAGCTATAATAATAAAGAAATGTAGTCTGAACAAAGAGCGGACAAAATATATGCCTAGAAACTGACCCTAAGAGCCAGAATGACTTTTTTTCCATACAGAGATAATCAGGAATAAAATAAGTTGCTACCTCACTACACACACATACACACACACTCTCCACGTGGATTACAGGACTTAAATGTGAAAGGCAAAAAAATAAAACTTTTAGAAGATAATAAAGGAGAATATCTTTAGGATATCAGGGTAAAAAAAAAGACTTTCTTAAACAAGACATAAAAAGTACTAACCATAAAAGATTGATAAATTCAACTACATTAAAATTACTAAGTTACATAGCAGAAGGTTGGCAAGAATCCAACTTCTATGTGGCCTATAAATCTATTCAGCTTCCCAAAGGAATAAATTACAGTAACCTTTTTGCATTCACTATGTTCTAACAATACACACCATAGCTCAGATTCAGCATATGGTTGGTCCATCTTTGACTTCATCCACAATTGGATTACTACCACTTCTGGTTTAATTTTAATGTTTGAATGGTTGTGTTTTATATTTAGAACTTTTGTGAGCATGCATATAATACTGCTCAGAATGTGTCCTCCAATTCAAGATGAGCACCACCATGTGCCATCATCATAGCACATGGGTATCCCTGAGCAATCGTGAGAGGATGGCAGTGTGCTGTTTGCATTGTTGATGGTCATTCAAACCCAAAGCTGACTCTCGTTCTGCTATCTCTGGGAATTTTACCACTATTCCCAAAACTGCTCACAGAAATCAGGACTGGCGAAATCAAAGAAAGAAAAATCACAGAGGTGGATTGTCAGCCATGAGCAATGTCGAGCCCCACGGGAAAAGTTAATCTACTATCTTCCATATAACCAACATTTAGTACCAAGAAAAAAAAAAAAAAAAGTCTCCCTCAGTGAGTCTACAGGTCTTCCACTTTCTTTGTCCTTTCATTTTTTCTACCATGCATTTCTCAGCAATATTCTAATGTTCCCTACATGTTGACATATATACAGTAGTAATTCATGAATACAGGCTAGGATAGACATAAAAGAAAAATGTCTCCCAAACATGGCATATGTTTCAGATGAAGCTTTTTCAAGAAGATGTCCCTCACATATATCAAGAGAGATGCTTGCATTGACATGACTCTACCTAATGTGATACTCTGTTACTGATAGCAAGTTATTTCTTGGGGCCTTAAGGATTAACCTTCAAATTATTTAGGGTCTGGGCACTGAGTAATTAATTACATTGTCATTTACAAATATTCTTTTTGATTGAGAGCACTTGTATTTATTTTTCCTGTAAGGGAAACAGATAGCTTTATTGAATCACCTATTTTAATAGGGCAAACTTGGGTAAGTAGTTATTGTTAATGATTCCAAACAATATCAAGAAAACATGAAAAGGGAGCACCAGTGGTAGAGTGTCTGCCTTCGGTTCAGGTCGTGATCCTGGAGTCCTGGGATTAAGTCCCACATCTTCTCCCTCTGATTATGTCTCTGACTTCCTCTCTGTGTTTCTCATGAATAAATAAATAAAATCTTTTTTTAAAAAAAGAAAACATGAAATGGACCTGCAGTCAATAATTGTTACTTACAGATCCAGATTACAAAACGAAAAGATGTAACAAAAAATGTTTTCAAGATCTCTGATTACAAAGAATTTCAAAATTGTCGATGAAAAACAATTACTCTGCCCCAATCTTTGTAACCACCTAAACTTAATGTATCATACGATAGTGTACACATGGAATTCAATTCAATTCAGCAGAACTTTATTGAGCATCTACTGCATTCCAGATACTGCTAAAAGGAGAAGCCACATTTCCTTTTTCTGAAGAGCTCAGAAATGTCCTTTATTCCAGAAAATTCCTAGACAAAACAACTATTTCTGTTTATCTCTGTAGTGACTAGCTAGAAACTGAAGGAGAATTCAATGGAGTTCTTTTCTTCCAAAATGAATATTCAAAATAATTATGATAAACACCAAATTTAAGACAGTGGTAAGTGTTACCTCTGGAAGTAGGGAAGGAGGGAAGATCAGGGAAATGAGGCTTCCACTGTATTTATGTGGCTTTCTTAAGCTGGGCAGTGAGTTAAGACTTTTTTATTGTACTGCTCTTACTGTATTTTTATACTTTTTTTGTATGCCTTACATATACTATACTACATTTCAAATCACACAGATTACTTTTATGATAAAATTAACTCTTCTTCATAAAAATCATTAAGTTATTACTACAAATATGTTCCCCTCTCTATCCTATAAGACACTAAAAAGGGCTCCTTGAAATCAGAAAGCCTATGGCAAGTCAGTTTAGAAGATCTTAATGATTTTAATGATCTTTCTTTCTTTCTTTCTTTCTTTCTTTCTTTCTTTCAAACCTGTTTTCTACAGGTATTAAACCTCTGAAGCTTTAATACGTTTAATACGTCAGTAAATACCACGTCAAGAGAAACTCTTGGTCAATCTTCAGCTTGCAGCAGAAATGCAGTATCTTCTTTGAAGCCTTCCCCTCCTTTTCCTCTCTTCAGATGTAATAAATTCCTCTTCTGGAAGTTTCTGGTGCTGTGCAGATATTTTCTACACTATATCTCACACTGTGGCAGTAATGTATGCATGAGGCAGAGTGCCTAGAGACTGCACCCTCGCATCACAGTACCCTTCACAGTGCTGGGCATGAGGCCAGAGCCAGACACAAAGTAGGTGCTCAGGCAATTCTGTGTTAAATGGACATAGGAATGATGTCTATGCGTGAGACCTGAGTTAGCTTCCTCAGTTGCCCAGAGTTTCTCAAGACCTATTCATAACTTTACAGGCTTTCCTAGCAAATGTGACACTAAACACAAATAGACACAAACCACTCCAAAGACTGAAAGAAAGACAAACTCTGAGACAAAAACAAGAAGCAACAAAAGAGAAAAAGGAAGAATAACTGATGGATCAGATCAAGCATCCAGTCAAGAAAAGGAGACACCACCCAACAGAGAGTCAGCAATTGCCGTGAATCTCGTAGCCAGTATACCAGGGTTGGCAATTTTTAAGACTCGCTGTGGGTGGTCAACACAAGCTAGGGTTTACCCTGAATCATCACATCTGTCTGGGACGGCCCTCCTCTCATTTCTATCCCCTAAGCCAAACAACCCAACTTACCCATCATGACACTTTTATCATTTTAGCTGTAAGTTGTTCTATTCAGCAGAATTTTATTTCTATTCTCCTTTCTCTTTATGAGAATCCCCCAATGGCATTGTAGATTGGTTATATGTTGGGTTCAAGTGATAATGATAATAATAATAATAATAACAACAACAACAACAAGCTGGCGATTTCTCTCCAATCGAATATGCTGCATATTTCATGAAATAGAAGCCAGAGGAGTTTTATGATTCCTGAACCAAAATCTTCCTGTGTCTGAGATCTGGACAAGTGGGAAAAAAAATACAAAGAGCAACTCACAGAAAAAGAAACCCAATCATTTGCTCTGCAACCTAAGGGAAACACTCAAGTCATTAACTGATTTATTGCATATGTGTGTGTTTGACATGGGTCCTTATCCTGATATGCATTTCACAGATTGAGTTCAGTGCTAGTTTTCATGGACAGTAAGTAAATTTACCAGAAAAGGAGTTTTCCTATTGGACCCCTTTTTCAGTACAGAACATCTGACAGGCCCCTGCTCTTAGACTGGCAATAAGATTCCCCTTGTCTCAAGTTTTATTAATAGTTTAGGCTACTTCTCTATCCTGGTCTAGGACACAATCTGGTCCAGAGGAAAGAGCAATAGACAAGAAGTCCAAGAATTTTGGACTTCAATGGTGCCTCTCTGCTGTAAAGTTGTGTGCTTCCTCCAACCTGCTTTGTTTTCCAATCTTTAAATGGCTAGAGTCGACTATTCTGCTGCTAGAATTCAATCAAATAGTCACTTTATTTTCCTCAAAAAGTTACTGAAAAGTGCAATATCATGGAGATTTTAGCATTACGTGGACTTCACAATTCCATTCACAAAGAACGTAAATGTTCAAGGAAATATTTCTAATGAGCTAAAAACAAACAAACAAAAAACTTTGTCTGAAATAGTGACCTCTCTCTCTTTTTCCCTATCTCCTGGTTAGGAAAAAAAAAATAAAAACAAAACCAGATACTGTTGGGATACTTTAGGTCTCAGGACATCAATAACGGACCTTTTCATTATCAAAGGGAAGAGAATGTGGATCTCATTTGAAGGATTAAGATTCATAGCTAAGTAACATTCCATACTAGCTACTGTTCTAAGCACTTGGTGTTCATTCCCATAATTGTCACAACAATCTTAGGTGGTGGAGACTGTTGTTTTATTGTCAAGGACACTAAAAGCAAGGAGAAGTTAGAGAGGTTGGTCAAGACCACACAGCTGGCAAGGCTGGAGGAACTGGGGTCTGAACCCAGGCAGTCTAGCACTCAAGTCCAGACTTGTAGTCACCTATTATGCCACCTTTTAATTTTAAGAAGCTCTGCTTATCACAGTTGGTAAGAGACAATAGAGTAATGCAATTTTTGCACACCTACTTAATGAATATTTTAACTGCATAGACAGATGCGAAATTACTGACCAACACCCGTCAAGTAGTCGCAAGTGTTCAAAATTTCTACTATAAGCCCAATGCCCTGTTGATAACAGAACACCACTCTTTTTGTGTTTTAGCATCTGACCTTGGGGAAAATCTACAATTTTGCTCGGGCAGGAAGTCTATTCCATTATTCCCTGTTAAGTTTTAACCACCACCATGAAAGATAGATAGCTGTGATCACCTTTCTCCACTCAGAGGTAGTATTAACACCATAGTTAGGACAGACTCTGGAGACAAAAAGTTTGGAATTAAATCCTAGCTCTAGGGCTGCCTAGGTGGCTCAGCTGGTTAAGCCTCAACTCTTGATTTCAGCTCAGGTCATGATCTCAGGATTGTGAGATGGAGCCCCATGTTGGGCTGCATGCTGAGAGTGGAGCCTGCCTAAGATTCTCTCCTTCTCCCTCTCCCTCTGCCCCTCCCTGCTCACTTCCACTCTCTCTTAAAAAAATAAAAATAAATAAACCCTAGTTCCATACCTTATTTGCTTTGTAACCTTGGACCTGTTACCAGCTCTCTGTGTGCCCCGGTTTCCTTATCTATCAAATAGCACTGAGACTACAACTATCCACTTCCTATGCTTATTTAAAGATTAAATAAACTAATGCATGCAAAGTGCTTTAAAAAGGTACCCGACTCTTAGTAAATGCTCCAAAAAGGTAAATCAAGCCTCTCTTTTTTTTTTTTTTTTTTCAATAAGAGAGGTGATCTGCAGAACATCACAAAGTCAGAAAGCACCTGGATTCCATCCTGGTTTTCTAGTTCCAAATATCCTATCTCCTTAGCAGGACTCCATGCTACGACCAAAGTTACCATTCTCCTGAAATCCTGTTATGCACCAAATTGTCCAGTTTTCCCTATAAAATTGCTCAAAGAACATACAATGTAGATAATATTATCCTTGTTTTGCAAATAATGAAACAGAGGTTCTGAAAGGTCAGGTGATTTATTCTCAATTATTTAACTCAACCAGTGCACATTCTTTGTCACAGCAAGCCCTAAATAACACTGAAACTTCCTGACAACAGCCTTCGATATATGCAATCTTTTAAAGTGCCATCTAAAAGACATAAACTGTTATTTTCTTGCTTTGTTAGCTTTATTATTTTGAGAGAAGGATTAAATTCCTGCAAAAACAAAACAAAACAAAACAAAATGTTTGACTTAAGTGAATTATCAAACTGAAATGCTCCTTCAATTAGATTCTTCATCTGCCTGCAGGATGGCTCCAGGCATCTGAAATCCACCAAATGCAATTTTTAAGAAGGGTCTAACCAGGTACCAAGCCAAACACCCACCCCTTTAAGGGAAATGACTTAGAAGGGTAGAGCAGTCAAGAAGCAGATTCCTCTCCGGCCTGGGGAGGAAAAAAAAAAAAAAAAAACCAGAACAATAAGTGATAGCATCTCTTCCCCGCAGCCTCCCACAATGGTGTGTCTCGCAAATGAAACATACTGTGAAACAGCTTGTGAGAGGAGCTTCATCAACAATAAGTAATTTTTATTCAGATTTTATTGTTGAATACAATGAACATGATTAAATGTTGCAGATATGCCTATTCAGACCTTAAGCAAACCACCATGAAAAAAAAAAATCCCTAGTAAAAATCATCCTCTAAATCTGCTTTAGGAAGAGATTTAATTGCCAACTTGATGCTTAGAACTGAATTCCCACTTGATAGCTGCACTGCTCCCAAGAAGACGGTAGCAACACGTTTGCACTTCCCACCTCGGCCTCTGCTCTCATCCCTGCCGATCCCCTCAGCGTCGCCAAATAGTTACAACGTCAGTCTTTCAAATCACTGCATTTTGAACTTCCTAAACCTTTACGAAGGCCTGTGTGTATGGAAAAGAACAATAGCGCTTCAAAAGCTAAGTCTGTGAGTTCTTCAATACTCCATTTGAATGCTGGGGTTTCAATCAAGGACAACAGCAGACGATTTCTGATTGCTTAGAAGTTGACTTTTACACAGCTTTGATTAGGCTGCCCTTCTCAATAGGAAATCAAGAAAATCTTTGATCCCTTTCAGATTCCAGAATTGTCACCAAGCCCTGCCAGGATAGGAAGTGAGAGAGATGGCGGGGAGAGGGAGGTGCTGCGGAGTGTTCCTAGTCCAGCCAGCTCATCTCCTCTCCCCCTCTCCCCACCACCCACCCCAGCCCCCCACGTCTATCTTCTTGCCTGCGCAATTCAGGGTTCCAACCAGAATCACTCATCGTTGAGATAACTAAAAACAATGCGTGCTAATTCAGGGGGTGGGGATGGTTTATAATTTTATGGATTTCCTCAAGACCTATAATTGGCACATAAATGTACAAACGTGAACCGGATAATTAGGGGGTTCTGAACGTAAGCCACCTTTAATTTATATGATTACTTGAAAACGTGTTAAGTGTTGCGGAGTGTCAGCGGAACCCCCCACAGGCCTTGATTCAAAGCCATCAACATCGTGAAAGTGCGTGGAACCGGCCAGCGGGAGGGGAGCAGGAAGGCGGGGGGCGCGCGGGCAGGTCCCCGCTCCCGTCCCGGGAAGTCGCCGGAGCTGCGGAGTAGCATCCATCTCTTTGGACTCGCTCGCTCGCGGGTCCAGCTCCCGGGCAGCGAAAGGCGCACTGGCTTCCGAAAGCTTTCCACCCGCGGCTCCTTCTAAAGGCTCTAAACCCTCCAAGAGCGCCCGCAGGCACCGACCCACGCGGGCTCGCAACTACTACGCTCGCCGACCCTTGCCCGAGCGCAGAGATGCCCGCGCCGGGGCGCTCTCCGCGCCGCGCGCCTCCGGCTACAGACTGCGCCGCTGCGCCGAGCGCCCCCGGGCTCCCCACCCCCTCCCCATCCCTCCGGACTCTCCCAGCCCAGGCGGAAGTGCCCAGCCAGACCCCCAACAATGAGGACTTGTGTGATGCAGTTGGGGGTGGCGAGGAGTCCGGAGCGAAACATACACAATCTGGCGGGGCCGGGAGCAAGCCACGCAGGAGCCAAGGGGCACCAGCCTCTCGGAGCAGCTTTCCCTCGTGCAGACTCGCTCCCCCCACCCCACCCGCGTCCGGCCACCAGCACCACCAACTGGGGGGAGAAAAAAAAAAAAGCGCTTTAAAAAGTGCCAAGGAGACACGCGCCCTCGCACCAGGGGTCACAGCAATGCTCCGAGGGACGGAACCAGCCCGGGAAGGAGAGTCCCGGCTGCAGCAACCTCCTCCGTCTTGAAATTTACTTTGCACCCTCCTCCCACGGCTCCTCTCCGACGCGCGACACGATCCCCCCCCCTCCATCTCCCCATCTCCGGCTCCCAGAGTCCAGGTTCTCCAGGCGTTGGAGTCCTCCTGTTAAGGGCTTCTTTTTGCGCCGGACCACGGGGATTTTAAAGTTTCCCCGGTAGGAAAAACAAAAAACCCTGAGCTCCGCTTCCCAGGCAGAGCGTGGAGTCTGCAGCAGGAACCCAGAGGGGCGGGCCGGGGCGCAGAGCTCCGGGGTGGCGGGGAGCCGGGGGAGCGGCCGAGCACCGCGCCGACGGAGGACTCGGCCGGGGCTGGGGTCCGGGGCACGCGGGGTCCAGCTCTCGGGGTCTCTGCGGAAAGGCAGACTCGCTCGTTGGACAGTTCGGGGGGAAGGGCCGGAGCTCGGCCCGGGGACGCCGCCGGGGAGACGGGCTCCGGAGCCCCGGGGAGGTTTTGGAGTGCGAGACGGGCTCAGCGGCGGATGGACCGAGCCGGGATCGCGGCAGGCAGGAGGGCGCAGGGGGGCTCGGAGGGAGACGAGTGCTTGCGGCGAGGACGTCCGGGGAGGGAAGGCGCGTGGCCAGAAGTGAGGAGGCTGGCGGCGGTGAGGGAGAGCCCGAGGACGCAGGAGAGGTCGCCCCTCTCTCCAAAGCGAGAGGAGGGAGCGGGCGGTAAACTGCGGTCGCCATCCCCGCGACACCCCAAGCCAAACTCCCACGACCGGCACCCCCCGAGCCCTCCTCCCCCCCCCCCCCCCCGGGGCCCCGGCGGAGCGGTCCCGGCGCCCAGGCCCCCAGGCACCTGCCGGCGCCGAACTCCGGGCTGCGCCCGCCCCCGCCGCGCTCACCTCCGCTCGCCGAGAGCATCCTCCTCCGCTGCCGCAGCCGCGCAGCAAGCGGCTCCCCATGCCCGGCGGGCCGCGGCACTCAGGCGCGCTCTCCAGCCCGGGGAAGCCCCGGCCAGCCCCGCGCTGGGTCCATCCTCCCCGGGAGCCACGGGCCCGCGTCAGCGCAGGGGGAGGAGACCGGCCCGCGCCAGCCCCGCCCCCGCCGCGGCCCCCGCCCCGCCCTGCGCCCCCGCGCCCCGCGCCCCGCGGCGAGGCTCACCTGCAGGCTCCCGGGCCGCCGCGCGCCCCCGCCCCCGCCCCCGCCCCCGGCCCCGGCCCGGAGCTCGCCGCGCAGCCCGAGCGCTCCGACAGCTCCGCGGAGCCGCGGCGGCGACCAGGACGAGGTGGAGGCGACCGGGCGAGCGGGGGCGCCGCGGATCGCGGTTCGAGGGCGCGCCTCCCGACCCCCGCGCTCACCAAGGCGAGCGGAGGGCGTGGGGTCCCCGCCCGGGCCGCGTGGGCGGAGAGCGCGCGGGGGGCGCGGGGGGCGCGGGGGGCGCGGGGGGAGGGTCCCAGCTCCCCGCCTCGGCTTTCACAAAGTAGCCAGTGTGTTTCGTCACCATCACCACCAGCAGCGGCGCCCTCCCGACCCCCCTGGTTTTCCCCGATAGGGTCTGGTCCTTTATACACGCCCCCGAACTCGTGCACCCCCAAATACACGGCGGCAGCGGGCCAGGGCTGGGAAGGGGCGGGAGGGGGCGCCGGCAGCCCCGCGTCTTCACTGAGGCTCCCCAAGAAAACCTGGGCGGGGGGGGGGAGGGAGACGGCTTGCATCGCTCCCCCCGTGGCCCTGGGTTCTGGGGAGGACTGGCGCCCCCGAGCGCGAGCGGGCCGGTCCGCCCTCCGCACCCGGGTTCTTCGAATGCTCGGGAGGGAGGATCACGCGCCCTGCACGGGAGAAGGCCCGGCCGGGAGCGAGGGACACAGGCAGTCGCGCCCTCCTTCTGCTCCTAGTTTACAAAGATCTGCCAAGTCGCAGAAAATAATGTGCTGCCTGAAAATTCTTCTACCCTGAGATTGCGTTCAACTCCAGTAAGTGTCTGTTGTGGTATAACCAGAGCAGACGCCAAAATGCCAGGTGTGGGAGAGGAAAAAACAAAAACCAAAAACAAAAAAACAGATCAAAGGCTGCCCATTGAACAGGGCTGGAATAGGCAAGGAAGAGGCAGGCAACAGTTCCTCAAAAAGTTGATTTTTATCCTTTTTGGGGGCCACACTCTTGTCCTCCAGCTGTGTAATAATAAAGCTAATGTTGTGGATTTGGGTTTTGTTTTTTTTTCCCCTCATAGATTCCGTCACTCACCCATGAAAATTTAATGAAGCATTTAGGGTTATTACCCCCAAAGTCAATGGGCTAAAAATATTTAGCCTAATGCACTCCTTGTGGAGCCAATACATCCATAGCTGGTACATACAAAGTCATCGAGAGACCCTCCCTTTCTGCACAAAATTCACGACCCATTAAACTTATTCCGTAATAACAGCTTCTGTACAAATGGAAGCCCAAGCAAAGGGAGGCTGTCATGCTCCTCCTGAAAAGATAGCAATTTACATAGAGACAAGAAAAATTGGTGAGGTCATTGGCAGGATGCAATCTTGGAAGAACAGTTGATCAGAGGAGACACCCAGCAAGGTGGGAGGGAGGTGTCACCCCTGGTACTACTGTTGCTATCCACTTCTGGATGTGACCAGCACACTTAAAGGCGAGGACCAGGGAAAGGCTCAAGTCTCTCCAACTTTTCCAAAGTTCTACAAAGTGGGAAGAGTTGCCACCAAACACTTATGATCCCTTTTGTAGGAAGGTCAGGCTCACCAGATAACTCTATTAAGATTAATGAAACACTTCACTATCCTCATCTCTAAAGACAGAGCCCAGGAGTCTGAACTCCATAAAGAGGACACAGGAGACATGGACAAATCAGAGAGGAGCTGGTTGACATGGAGGGAGTGTATGAAACTGTTATGTACTACAAGTATCTGTGACAAATGTCAAACCTTAGGGGGACACCTGGGTGGCTCAATGGTTGAGCATCTGCCTTCAGCTCACGTTGTGATCACAAGGTTCTGGGAATGGGTCCTACATCACACTCCCCGCAGGGAACTGCTTCTTCCCTCTGTCTCTGCCTCTCTCTATGTCTCTCATGAATAAATAAATAAAATCTTTTTTTAAAAATGTCAAACCTTAGGTAATCAAACACAGGTCTAACTTCTCATTGACTCTACCAAAAACCACTGAAGTTCCTCAATATTTTGAGAACAGCCGTGGGACATTTACCTACATTTTAAAACCCTGCATGTCACATTTACTGCCTCCCCCACTCCTCCACCTCTTTGGTTTTCCAAAGGGGTTAGGATTATGGACTTTGAAGGGATGTAGGACACTGAGCTGGCCAAGTAATAGAAATAGAAGAGGCTCATGTAAAACTCTCTCTCTAGTCAACATTGAAGAAGGTCCACCAAACTGGGCAAATTCTCATTAAGTCCAACAGAGGCAACAAGGTACAGCTGTTCCAAGTCTAGCTGGAAGAGAGTGTCATATATAGACTGTAACTGCACACAAGCTACCCACCAAGGACTTGGTGAAGACGCTAAAATAGTCTTCTGGGTTAAACCAAGCCAAATCTTAAAAAGTAGTATTTATTGTTATTATGTTAAACATATCAACAAAAAACACACCTAAAAGGGTGATTTTTTTCTTTTAATAGCAGTGTCCTTTGTGCTAAGTATGGCATAAAGAAAAAATCAATAAGCATTCCTTTACCATCTACTCTGAGAAACAGCAAAGTAATAAGAAAAGCAAAGATGTATGCCTTGCTTTGATTATGTTCCAGGCACTGTTCTGGGTGCTTTCCATACATTGACTCATTTAATCTTCATGACCGCTCAGGAAGAGAAATATCCCTTTTAATGTGTACTGGACAGACAACCAACTTTGGAATCTGATGGGCCTGAAGCATCTTTGACAAATTATTCACTTGTCTGGACTTCATTTCTCCATTCTACTATGGTGATACCTGATTCATGAGACACCTGCTTCATGAGACTCCTGCAGGTCTTAAGAGAGATAATGTAGAGGACATGGCTAGCACTGCATAAATCACCTAGTAAACATTGATTCTCCTTCTAGAATAGTGCCAAAATAGTTCATTTTAAATCAACAAGCATTTATGGCGTTTCTTTTATATATAGGGCTCTGTGCTAAGCAATGGGAATGATGATAAATCAGAAACAGACCCTGCCTTTTAGGAACTGTGAGTCAACTGAATAAAAAAAACAAGGGCATGGGCAGGTGGATGGATGCAAAAGAATTTTATTGAACTTCACACAATTCATCCTTACGCACATGATTCTCAAGCTACACAGAAGGGCAGCCTGTATAAGTACTGTTTGAAACTGACCCATGATTAAAAGTAACACCAAATGTCAGAAGTCATAAATTCAATTAGCAATAATTACTCCTCCAATGAAAGGAATGTAAAGTAGCTCATTTTGTGTATTATATATTATTTAAAACTCAGTTTATTCCTATAATTTTTTTTTCAGTAAATAAATTTGTGCCATAAGCTCTGGGGGTTTCAAAAACAAATTATTACACAGCTACTGCTTATTAAATAGTTTCTAGTGCTTGCACATGCCACGAATATGCTAATATTTCTATACACATAAAGCTCTCAAATTAATAAAATTTTGAATAATGTTCAGTAGGAACATTTCCACCAAGCTTACTAGAGATATCATGTGTTCAAAGTACACTAATATAAAAAATGCACAAAAATTTCAAAGATTAATACCATAAGTATATAAGCCTTGCACAGACCCTTTCATTCAAGTTCATGTTTACACTCAGACTCTATTCTTTTATTCAAAAAGCGTGTGCTGATTGTTTACTCTGTACCAAGCACAATGCTAGGCATTGGCAAAGAAAGAAAACAAAAAGAAAAAAAAAAGAAAAAGCAAAACCAAACCAAACCAAAACTTGTTCTCAAACAACTCATAGGCACATGAGGGAAAGACATCACTATGTTGCATTCCAATAAATGCTATGGTAGTGTTAAGTACAGCATGCCAAGGGAATGGCAGGTAGGGGCATTTAAGATAGGATGGGATGTCGAGGGATCCCTGGGTGGCTCAGTGGTTGAGCGTCTGCCTTTGGCTCAGGGCGTGATGCTGGAGTACTGGGATCGAGTCCTGCATCGGGCTCCCTGCATGGAGCCTGCTTCTCCCTCTGCCTATGTCTCTGCCTCTCTCTCTGTGTGTGTCTATCATGAATAACTAAACAAAATAATAAAAAAAAAAGACTACCAACAAGATAGGATGGGATGTTAAGACTTCATGAAGGAAGTGATATCATCTTCATTTGGTTATTTAGTTATCATTTAGATAACTAAATAACCAAATGAAACAGGGGAAGATATTTCAGGCCAAGAGAAGAGAATGTGCAAATTTTTTTGATGGGGGTGGAGAGAGGTGGATATAGTTAGCTATACATAAGGAAGCAACATAAACAAATTTTAAAGGGTCTAGTTTGCTATATGCAGGACTTTGGAACTTAGTGTATAAAAGGGGTCAGATTTTTTAAAAAGAAGGAAAAATATTTTGCAAATCTTATATTAGCCACATTAGCCACATTTCAGATGCTTTTTTTTTTTTTTTTTTTTTTTTTTTACATGCCCTGGACTCAAGTAAGATATCCAATTGCTATTTCTCTTCTGAGGTTAAAACAGAAAGAATTTTCTATAAGGCTTCATCAAAACAGAAGGTCCCTTCTTTTATGATGCTGCCCTTTCTTGATTCCAGAGAAAGGTTGTGTGGCAGTATTATTACTGAACTTGACTGTGGTTTACAGTTGCTATAAATAGCCCTCCTTTTATTTTTCCAAGGAGGGGGTGGAGGAGACCAGCAACACTGCAATTGTATTTATGCCACCAATCTGCTCTTTTTAGCTAAATACACAGTAGAAACAACGCGGAGAGCTGAAACGATCATCAAAAGGCTCTTAAGTTCTAACACAAACCTCCAATTTTTTTCACTCATAAAGTGGAGCTTAAGATGATGTTAGTGCTTGAAAATACAAGTAGACTAGAAGCTATCAGAAAGACTATGTTTCCCATGCCTAGGGAGTATAAGAGCAGGGAAGAATCAGAATGCCATAGGATCCAGTGCCATGTATTTTGTGGTTACTAGGTTAAAGTTATGACAGATACTTGGTTTTTTGCCTCTGCAGCCATTCCTCCCTCTTTGGTAAACACTACTCCGATTTTGATGGGGAACCATTTCCCCCACCATTGATTTTGTTTCCATTTAGTTTTGGTAGACTTGACCCGACGCCCAGCTCCAGGTATAGACAAGTGCAACACATCTGTTGACCAAAATTCAGGAATGGTCCAATAGACCTGTGTACTTTTGCTAGAGCAACTAGCAAAAATGCTCTAGAGCAACTAGGGAAATTCTCTTTACCACTGGCCTGGAAACTGGTAAGATGGTAACCCTGCAGCCGTGAGAACTGATTTCATAAGAAAAGCCTTCAGAGATCAGGGAAATACAAATCAAAACCACAGAGAGATAACACCTCAGAATGGCTAAAATTAACTCAAGAAACAGCAGGTGTTGGTGAGGATGTGGAAAAAGAAGAACCCTCTAAACTGTTGGTGGGATTGCAAACTGGTCCAGCCACTCTGGAAAACAGTATGGAGTTCCTCCAAAAGTTAAAAATAGAGCTACCCTATGACTTGGCAATTGCACTACTAGGTATTTATCTAAAGGATACAAACAGTGATTCAAAGGGGCACATGCACCCCTGCGTTTATAGCACCAATGTCCATATAGCCAAAATATGCAAAGAGCCCAGATGTTCATCGACAGATGAATGGATAAAGATGTGGTTGGTGTATATATATATATATATATATATAAATATATATATATATATGGAAACAATATATATATCGTTGTATTGATATATATATCTATATATATATAATTGCTCACTGAATTGTAATAAACAATATATCTATATCTATATATCTATATCTATATATATAGATATATATATCTGGAAACGATACAATGTCTCCACAGGAGAATGGATAAATAAATTGTAGAATAGTCATACTATGGAATACTACTCTGCAAGAAACAAAATAAACTACTGACAAGTATAGCAACATGGATAAATCTTTAAAAAGTACTGAATGAAAGAAACCGACTCAAAAAAAAAAAAAAGAACAGTATTATGACTCCTTCTAGATGAAGATCAAGAACAGGCAAACTAAATCTATGATGAGAAAAATTAGAACACTAGTTGCCTCTGAGGAGAGGGATTATCTGGAGGGGGTACAAGGTACTGTCCAGATTAATGGAATATACTATATCTTTAATGTAGTGTTGGTTATATAGGCAAAGACATTTGCCAAAACTGCCCAAATTACTCTTAGGATCTATACATTTTAATATAAGTCTATTTCACCTTTAAAATAAATTTAAAAGAGGGACACCCAGGTGGCTCAGCAGTTGAGTGTCTGCCTTAGGCTCAGGGTGCGATCCCAGGTCCAGGATAGAGTCCCACATCAGGCTCCTTGTGTGAGGACTGCTTCTCCCTCTGCCTATATATCTGCTTCCGTGTGTGTGTGTGTGTGTGTGTGTGTGTGTGTGTGTCTTGTGAATGAATAAATAATCATTTTAAAAATTATAAAAAATTTTTAAAGAGAAAGCGCAGAGAAAGAGGAGCAACCAATCAGACCCCACAATCCTTATGGAAACCACTCCATTATGGCCTGACACAGATATTTGTGCTAATGTTGCAAATTCTAAATGAAATGTTACACTCAATAAAAAGAGAGCCCTATGTTATGTAAGGAACTACCAAAGCAATGAATGTGTATGTGGGTTGTGTTTATAGTAACCTTTAAAGTACATTAATGCAAGAATAGTTAGGCCAAAATACATAGCCTGCCTACTCCGCAAATGAAAGTACTGGCCAGCAATGCTGTGGGTTTCACCAGAAGGTAAAGAATTACCTGGCACAGGAGTTAATCAAATACAAGTTGGATGATGGCTTAGCAGAAATGGAATAGAGAAATTCATGCTTCAAATGGTGGAAGTAAATGGAGATATGGAATTTTGAGCATTAAGACATTTACCTTCTCCTTCGAAACCCCAAAAGTTTATGATTCCTTGAAGAATTCTTCTCAAAAAGCTCTGAAACCATGGTTATACTTCAAATGGTTCTCTTCTCCCCTGTCCCAGAAAGCCAATAGAGGCTACATAAAACTCTATACTGTGTAGTTGAATTTGTATGAAAACCTCCCAAGGAAAAAGTCACCACTCTTTCTTGGAAATGTACTGATGCAAATCACACTTTATAAAATATTTTTTTTAAATAAAAAGAATGTAATTGCTCACTGAATTGTAATATGAATGCAAATTAACTTACTGTAATTATACTGTGCAATTTTCTACTTTAAAAACTTAGAAAATGGAAGAGACCTGATAAGTAATTTGAACTGTAATTTTTCATTGTGTTCCTTCATGATGCAATGGTTACCATAAGCAATTTGCTCTGTTTTCATGTAAAATGTTTCTACTTCATACCTTTACATTGGCAGGACTCAAATGAGACCATTTAGTATACACAGATACTAGTTTCCCCCCCACAAGCACTTTGGAGAAATAATCGAGATAAAATTAATACAGCACAAGGGGATTTGTGAAAGATCCTTCATATATTTTCACTTTGGAACCTTTAGCACATTAAGTGTCTCTCCTTCCTATGTCCTTGATGTGTTTTAAATAATCAGGGAATTCCTAACCAAATAGTCAGATGATCAGCATTCATGCTTTAATGGCAAAGCTCTGGTATAGAAGTAAAGAAAATGGGTTTAGTCTCAGCTCTGCAGCTAATTAATTGTGTGACCTTCCTCATGCTAGCCCCCATTGTGCTCATATGTAAATCAAAAGGTTGGGCTAGGTGATTTCCAGCTTCCATCCTAGCCCTTACAATCTAAGACTGCTCTGTAGTCACTCTTTGCTTTGCATTGTTTAAGCAACATGAGTGACAGTAAATGAATCTCTTATGTAGAATTAATGACTGTCTGAATGAACCGCAAGCCCTCTGGTGCAGTCATTCATTGCTAAAGGACGCCTAACGCAAAGATCATCTGTGATGATGCAAATGTAAAAAAAAAAAAAAATAGTAATTACCTGTTTTCATGCTAATAATAATTTGCATGCGTAGTTCCCTCAGTATGGTTCCTGCTATCTGTAGGGCGAAAAGACAGAAAGCTGGGGATCTCATTAAGCAGCAGCACAGTGTAGTGAAAAGAGAGGTAGGGAAAGCTTAGAATCAAGAGACTTTGGTTTGGCATTTCCTTTGGCTAAAACCATACTAGGCCTCAGTAATTTCATCTCTTAGACTGGACGACCTCAGCTACTTTCCTGGATGCTGTTAAGATTAAGTACATAATGAATGGGAAAGTCATTGGTCACTTGTATTTGTAAATGTCTCATTTAATCCTCTCAGCAACAGTGTGAAGTAGGTGCTCCTGTTATCTCTATTTTCCAGCACACACACGCACTCACAATATACCACACTCACATACATACACATATACCACACATACACTCACACACATACACACATATAAATATACACTCACGTACATACAATATACCACACACATACACACACACACACATACATACACACCCAAAAGTAAAATAAAGAGAAATTAAATAACTTGTTCAGGGTCACACAGCCCATGACACTCGTCCATTTTGTCTATTCAGAAAGGATAGTAGTATCTCTTTATCTCTGAATTCCCATATCAAAGTAAGTTTTTTGTCTCAACATATATGATCTTCTTAGAGAAAGGAAACTATTTCATCTTTGTGCAACTAAAAGTACTATGAACCTCTCTACCTCAGCTATAAAATGGCAATAGAAGTACCTATGTCTCTCTAAAGGATACTCTTTAGTTCCCTCTTGGGCTCTCATCCCACTGACACCCCCTCAATTTCTCCCTTCATAAAAAACCAATTCCAATTTGGAAAAGTATGTGATCTCTCAGAAGCTGTCCTCACACTCAAGTCTGGATCGGAGCACATGACCTAAGGTCAGCATCCCTGACCAGGGTGGTTATTTCAGGGGTTGGCAGAAAACCTGTCCAATCAGACTTCTGCTAGAAAACTAAGACAAAAGAATATCCCATAGACCAGGAAGTAGCAGTATAGGCTCTTAAAGGGAATGGGCCTTATGATAAAGCTGGATCCAAAGAGGCCAAAATAGAGAGACCAAAAGGAAATCATCCTGTCATATCATGGAGTTGCTGTTGAAAGTCAGCATTGCATTAACAATAACATGAACCTTTTGATCATCTAAGCCAGAATCTTTTATAATTTTTGTTACTTCTACCAAAATCATGGCATCAGTGTAATGAAGCCATGGATGAGAAATTGCAAAGGCTAGATGACCATAAAACTTGGTAATGGTGATTATGACAACAATGACATGATGGCCGAGAGAAGGAAAGGAAGGCCTTTCAACAAACACAGCTCTGGAATTTCATGTAGATCAGAAATTTCCTTCAGTGGTTAAAAGATAAAATTAGTTCATTTTTCTATGTTTTATCTAGATTCATTTTACAATCTTCTTCTAGTGGTATACTCTTACATATCCCTGATCAAACCACAAAGATGAGGGATCTTTTCCTGACCACGCCTTCTACATGCTTGCCTCCATTCCTTCACTCATGCTATCTTCTCCTCCAGGATTACTTTTCTTCATTCCCATTTACTGAAATCCTTCCCAATGTGTAGGCCCTAGTTTAAAGGAAGTCTTCCCCACCATCATTCCCTCTTTCTGCTTCCTTTATATATTGTGCCTACTTATAATCCCGATCCCCACCATGTGTTGGAGCTATTTTTCACACATCCAGATCTCCCATAAGGACTATAATCTCTTAGAGTAGATGCTAAGCTCCTTATAAACAGCAGAGAGAAAGAGATGTATGTGACACCTGTCACTGCACTAATTTCCAGGGTGATTCAACTGATGTGGTTGTAATTCCACCATTGAATAGTCATCAATCAAAAGCATATAAGGAGCACCTTTTGATGAGATGGAAAGTCTTTATAATTAGGAATGCTTAGACTTCAATCTAACTGGGAGTTATGAAAAAAGACAGGAGAGTGGATGACAGAGGATGAACAGAGGGAAGGAAGGCAGGGAGAGAGGCAGGATGGAAGGAAAGAACCCATCCCAATCTGGTTCCAGGTGTTATCACTTGTTCTCTCATCTGCATTATTGAATCATGTTATGAATCCCTCTCTTATGGGCATTTGTTTAATGCCTGTTCCACCAACAGACTGAAAGCCTTCACTGCAGCTTCCCTGTGCCTCACTTTCCTATAGCCGACTCTTCTTCAACAATGTCAATGTACCTCCAGCATGTAACTCAATTTCCTTCCTTTCCATCACCTCTCCTGCCATCATCCTGGAGCCAGCCACATCCATCTCTGACCTAGGACTGCCCTCTCCCTTGTATTCACTCTTGCTTCCCTGTAATATGTGTTCCAAATATTAGCTGCAGTAACATTTTAAAAACATAATTCAGATCTTCTTACTTAAAACACATCAATGATTCCTCATCATACTTCACTTTCCAAAAGTCTTGATAAAGGCTTTTGAATCCCTCATTGCTCTGATCTAGCTTCAACTTGCTCTGCTCTTCCCCTGCTCATTATACTCCAGCCATACTGGCCTTCATTCACTTCTATGCAACCCCATGTCAAGGCCCTGGCAAATAATGTTCTATCTGCTTCGAATGGTATCTCTTCTGCCCAGGCCCCAGCTCCTACACATTTGCTGGTGCTAGCTTAACTGTCACTTGTTTAGAGGTCTGACCTTACTCTCACCCTTAATGAGTTTTCTTGGTTAAAATCTTTCAAGACACCCTGTAATTTCCCTTCACAGACCTAATTACAATTTAAAACTATCTATGCAAAACTATATATAAAGTATAATTACTTTTTATAGTTATATTTCAGCTTAATGTCTATTTCCCCTACTAGACTATAAGTGCCACAAAGGCAGAGCAATGTTTTTGTTTGCTTGTTGTTTTTGTGTTTGGTCACTGTAGTGGGTTGGATGATGGCTCCCCAAGATATATGTCCATAACTTAATCCCCAGAATCTATGAATGTGACTTTATTTGGAAAGAATCTTTGCTGTCTCTGTATCTCAAACGTTAGGATGTTGAGATGAGAAGATAATCCAGGATGGTACACCTTGATGGCTCCATTGGCAAATCATCCTACTCTTGATATTAGCAAAGGTCATGATCTCAGGGTCATGAGATCAACTCCCATCTGGCTCCATGAAGAGTGGGAAGTCTGCTTCTCTTCCTCTCTCTGCCTCTTCCCCTGCTTGTGCTCATTCTCTCTCTCTCTTCTCTTTCTCTCTCTCTCAAATAAATAAATTAATATATCTTTTTTAACAGAGGATAATCCAGGATTATACAGATGGGTCCTAAATCTAACTAAAAGACACACACAAGGGAGACACAGAGGAGGCAGTGTGATCACAGGGGCAGAGATGGGAGTGATGTGGCAATAAGCTAACGAACACCTGATGGCACAAGAAACTGGAAGAGGCAAGGAATAGATTTTTTCCTAAAAGACTTGTAGGTAGCAGAGCTGTATGGACACCTCGATGTTAGACTTCTGGCCTCCAGAACCACAAGAGAATAAATATCTGTTGTTTTACGTCACCAAATTTGTGGCAGTTTGTTACAGCAGCCCTAGGACACTAATACAGTCACCTATATATTCCTGTGTTAGTAACTGCTGAATGCTGATAGTTATCACATGCTGAATGAACAAGTGCGCACTCATAGAGCAAACATCATACACATCCATCATTGTAAACCAGATCTTTTCACAGTGAACAGAACACAACACTAGGTGTTCAAATTATTTATCAAATTTGATTTAATTGGAATTCATTTTATAAAAAATATAGACAGATGAAATTTTTAAAGCTTAAGTATGCAAAAGAAGCTTAAAGATTTAACTAGGCAACATTCTTCTTTTATAAATGAGAACTATAGAATTGAGAAAGGTTATCTGACTTACCCGAGGTCACACAGCAAGCTCAGGCTGAGGGAAATTGCATTTATTTATATAATTCCTATACCAACATCTACTAGAGTATCTTCCCTAAGTACAATTACATTATTCTAATTAAAATCATTTGATATGTTGCTGCTACGTTCTTTAGTCAAAGACTCCAGCATTCATTGTCATTAAACTAGTTAGTATGTATAGGTCTTCACTGATAATGAACTAAATACTGAACTAAATCCCAAGAATTGTAAGATAAAAATTTTATCCGTTCAAATTCCAAGGAATCCCAGAGGGAATATCAACATTAGGTAGACATTAACTATTACATTTTACTTGATTTAATTATTATTTCATTACTGGTATTCAAATATTTAAGCAGCTTATCAGGCATTATCTCTTCATTTAAAAATTTACCCCAAAATATATTAAAATGCATAAAATAAACCAACTCACTTTAGTACTTAGGTCTTTCTCACTTAATTTCTGACTTAGGGATAACTCCACTTGAGGAGTCTCTAATGATTATGGTTTAAATTTAATGCTTTTCCATATTTTACCTATGCGTGGCAGAAAAGACTACATATGTTTTGTCAATACAAAATGAGTATATTGAATCAATCCTTCTCTCCTTCCTCTTCCTCTGGAAATCCAAATTTCTGTAGTTATTTCACTGGTCTAATATGATCTTGGGCAACTGACATGACCTTTTTGTATATCACTTACCCATTCACCTGTCCAACTACTCAGGTACTAATTCTGTAACTATTAATGCCACCCTATATCATCTGATTCCAAAACACATGTTGTTTTTTGTCACTGTGTCCCCAACTGTTCTATCCCCAGTGTAGATACTTGTCTATACCTGTCAATGAAATGAACTGCACAATGATTGTTAGAATCTAGTGTGTTATTTCCCTTGAATTTACTATATGTGACTAAATTTGGAGAATCCAGTCATTTGGAGGAATCTCGAACGTCATTTAGTGAAGTTCCCAGCTGCAGGTTGATTTTTAATTACACACACCTATGTAAATTTTAACCATTATATCTTTAAGTATTCTTGGGACTGGAGCCCTCAAAATCTCCCTCAGAATCTATTTCTCTGAGTAACCATGCCTGGTTCCACTTATAAAGTCCATATTTTTATCATTCGTATGTTCATCTTTAAAAAAAAAAACAAACCCAAATCCGAGTATTTTCCATGTGAATGATGCACAGGGCTAGGCACTGATGATAAAGAAACAAAAGACTAGTTCCGTTCGAAGTAACTTATAGAATACTGGGAGAGAAAGATAGGTAAACAGGTAGTTTCTTAAAATCTTGCTCTAAGTGGGGTGCCTGGCTGGCTCAGCTGATGGAACATGTGACTTTTGATCCCCGGGGACATGAGTTCCAGCCCTACATTGGGTCTAGAGATTTCCTGAATAAATAAACTTAAAAAAATAAAATAAATGGAATAAAATAGTGGCCTAAGTACTATAATACAGGTGGGTACTGAGTGTTTTAAATGCCTCCCTACCTCCCCAGCGAGAGGCATTTAGAGTGGGAGAGTGATCGGCGGTTTCAAAAGCAAGACTTTTGACATCATCTCATCCCTTAGCCACTCAACCCACCAGATTCTCCACTATTCAAAGGTTTTCTCCAACTAATTCCTTCTCTGTGACACTGATCACCGTGTTAAGATTTTCAAAGAAGTTCCAAAGAGAGAAACCTTGTGAAGATTTATCTCTCTCCGGGCAACCATGCGGCTACTGCCCAGATGAGATATAACTATTGTACCTTTATTTGTGCTCACACTTGCACTCAGTTTGTTACTGCCTCAGTGTATTTCATTAGTTTGGGGGGGGTGGGTAGGGGAAGATTTACTCCTTCTGTGGGCTTCATTTTCAGAGAGGTCAATAAAGAACTAGCTTCCCAGAGAAAAATGCAGTATGATGGTTACATAATGTGAAACCTAGGTCTGATTATATTGTGCCTTTATTTGAAATCATTTAATGGCTCCCCAGAGCCTCGAAGAGAAAATCCAGTGTCTTTAATCTGGTATATGGGACCTCCATGGTGGGCACATGCACACTCTGCAGCATCTCTTATCAAGAGGACCCCACACATCAGAGGCCACAAGACAGTCTCTTTAGGTTGTGGCCAGAGGAGTCACTGAAGGGGTCAGTGGAGAAGTGATAAGAGCTGATCTACATCTTTGGAAGTTTGTTCTACATTCCCTAAATGAAGCAACTGTTGCAGCAAAATCCATGTATAACTCCACTTGCTTCCTCAATACTTTTTTGGAATGAGGCAGACCACAAATTAGGAAGCAAAAAACAGGGAAAGAAAATAAGTAACAAAAAATATTCACATAACACTTCATTAAAAACACGCCAAAGAGGATTCCAGGATGTTTCCTACCACTTCTGAAAAAATGTCAATGTGAAGGTTTGCAGTCTCCTGAGTTACCCTAGTGACAATCCATTATGTATTCTCCTGGCAAACCCTAAATTGGCCAATAGTTTGTAAAAATAGCACTCTCTCTCTGTGTCCTAGCCATTGTGCACAGGTGCACACGGGTGAGTATGTGAATTATTCTAAGTGCTTAGTTATTGTCATAGTTTTCTGTACCTGCTTCTGAAACGTGCTTTGAATTCAGGGGTTGCTATCATTTTTTTTCTTTCTGAAAAAATAGAATACAAAATGCAAAAAACTCAAACCAGTTTAAGAAATGACACAACTACTCTTCTCCATGAGGCAATAAACTAATTATCTGAAAAATACCCTCTCGCGACTTGAAGAGTTAGATTCAAAATAACGTTTGAATCTAACATTTGAGTGTTAAATGATTATATTAAAAAATAATCACTGGATGTGTCTCCTTTGATGAATTAATTAACTCAATAGACATTTATTGAGCTTCTATTAGACATAACAAAAACAAACTGCTGTCTAAGACATTAGATACAATCCTTGCCTTCAAGGAGCAGAGTATTTCCATTTATTCTGAGGTCTTAGTAGCATGAAATACCAACCAATACAGGATACAATTTGATCGGCCTATTCCTTCATGCTATCAGGCCAACCCCTCAGATACACACACACACACACACACACACACACACACACTATATTGAAAACAGTGATTAAGAATTGGTCTCAGGACTCCTGGGTGGCTCGGTGGTTAAGCATCTGCCTTTGGCTCAGGTCGTGATTCCAGGGTCCTGGGATCGAGTCCCACATCGGACTTCCTGCAGGGAGCCTGCTTTTCCCTCTGCCTGTGTCTCTGCCTCTCTCTGTCTCTCATGAATAAATAAATAAACTCTTAAAAAAAAAAAAGAATTGGACTCATGCTGCTATTGATCCCAGTTCTAAATCACTAAGCTTCATGTACTTTATACTCCAAATTTTGGTTAGGTCCTTATTTTCCCACTTCTGATCTTAAGTCTCATTTTTCCATAGGAACTTTCCTCCCCCTTCAACCTCTGACTAGGATTTTGATTCCTTCCAAGTAACAGCAGTTCTATTTGTCTTGGATAAATATTTTGCCTTTTGATGTGGAGTCCAGAGGCTTTGGTGGTTTTGGGATGAGGGTGGGAGTGGGATAACTCTTCTCCCACCAGCAAGTCCTTATCTAACAGCCCAACATAATAACCCTGCATTTCAAAGGAGCAAAGTGTAAATAAATGTAAGAGATATGATCAACCATGTATCTTAGGTCAGGTGTCTACTTCTCTGTGGCAGTATAATAATGCGCAAGTATCACATTAAAATCACGATTAAGAACAAACTTTAGGTGTGCCATCTTGTGAGGATCCTGACTGCTACCAAGTCCGCTGGAGTCCCCAGCCTCTTATTTACCGTTTTAGTTTCTTTTGCACCTGATTGCATAAGTGGTTCCCAGGCAGAGGGTGGATTATTTAGGTACCTTAAGAGATTCTTTTTCAATCTGACTGATGGCTGTGAAACTCTTTTCACATATGTCATTTAGCATCTGTTTTTTTTTTACTCAGCTTATGAAAATGTGATATATTTGACATGACTTGCTGTATCTGTTAGGTTGATTTTATTGATTATAGAATTATTTAGTGTTAAATATATGACAGGCTTTGTACCCAGCCACTGGGAATACAAAAGCCAAGTAGACAGCTGTGATCCCTTCCTTTAGGAAGCTTACCATCCTGTGGTAAATGACACTTTATATATTAGGTTCATGGATATATCTCAGGTAGTGTTTCACTAGGGGCTTCTAGAAGAGGTCCCTAAATATAAATTGTTAACGCTTCTTATGCTCCTGAAATTCTTTCAATAGGAGAAACATGTTTGTGATTATTCAGCTGAAAGATAATGACTGAAATGCAAACAAGTAAGGGAGAAGGCTACATTGGCTTAAATTCATACTAAAGTGGAAATGACTGACATTGGATATTGTTTTATAAATAAATCTCTTGATGGAGAAAAGATAAAGAGGAAGATATAGTAGGTTTTGAATTAGGGGAATCATGGCGGAGAGAAACCTGGTGTTACAAGAGGAGAAATTGCTGACGAAATAATCTAGCTTATGTAAGAGGGTTCCCTTTTCTCCGCATCCTCTCCAACATTTGTGGTTTCCTGCCTTATTAATTTGCCCCATTCTTGCTGGTGTGAGGTGGTATCTCATTGTGGTTTTGATTTGGATTTCCCTGATGGCAAGTGATGCAGAGCATTTTCTCATATGCATGTTGGCCGTGTCTATGTCTTCCTCTGTGAGATTTCTGTTCATGTCTTTTGCCCATTTCATGATTGGATTGTTTGTTTCTTTGGTGTTGAGTTTAAGAAGTTCTTTATAGATCTTGGAAACTAGCCCTTTATCTGATATGTCATTTGCAAATATCTTCTCCCATTTTGTAGGTTGCCTTTGAGTTTTGTTGACTGTATCCTTTGCTGTGCAAAAGCTTCTTATCTTGATGAAGTCCCAATAGTTCATTTTTGCTTTTGTTTCTTTTGCCTTCGTGGATGTATCTTGCAAGAAGTTACTATGGCCGAGTTCAAAAAGGGTGTTGTCTGTGTTCTTCTCTAGGATTTTGATGGAATCTTGTCTCACATTTAGATCTTTCATCTGTTGGTGGGAATGTGAACTGGTGCAGCCACTCTGGAAAACTGTGTGGAGGTTCCTCAAACAGTTAAAAATATACCTGCCTACGACCCAGCAATTGCACTGTTGGGGATTTACCCCAAAGATACAAATGCAATGAAACGCTGGGACACCTGCACTTCCGATGTTTATAGCAGCAATGGCCACGATAGCCAAACTGTGGAAGGAGCCTCGGTGTCCAACGAAAGATGAATGGATAAAGAAGATGTGGTTTATGTATACAATGGAATATTACTCAGCCATTAGAAATGACAAATACCCACCATTTGCTTCAACATGGATGGAACTGGAGGGTATTATGCTGAGTGAAGTAAGTCAGTCGGAGAAGGACAAACATTATATGTTCTCATTCATGTGGGGAATATAAATAATAGTGAAAGGGAATAGAAGGGAAGGGAGAAGAAATGCGCGGGAAATATCAGAAAGGGAGACAGAACGTAAAGACTGCTAACTCTTGGAAACGAACTAGGGGTAGTAGAAGGGGAGAAGGGCGGGGGGAGGGAGTGAATGGGTGACGGGCACTGGGGGTTATTCTGTATGTTAGTAAATTGAACACCAATAAAAAATAAATTAAAAAAAATAATCTAGCTTATGGTAAGTCCTTTGAGATATATATATTTGGTAAAAAGAATAAGTTCTGGATTCTTTTTTGGGCTCAACCAATTTACATTGGGCTCGTAAAAAGACTCCTAATCTCTCTGGGATTTAAATTACTTGTTTATTAAAAGAGGATAACACAGTGTGTCCTAACACCTCACAAATTTATTGAGAAGGTAATATTGATCATAGGCTATACACATGTAAGATGTTAATAAGGCAGGAACACTGTTATACAGCAGTTAATACCTCAAATTTATCTCAAAAAGATGAATGAAACAAATATAAGATGGGGTACTCATTTAAAAGTAATCCTACATACGTAAATATTTGTTGGTCCAGTTATAAAGTTCTACTCTCAGACTTCAAAACAATGAACTTTAATATACCTGAAGCTATACTTTCAGATTAGAATAACTGATGATTACTTTATGCCTTCCAAAGGAATTATCGTGTTACAGGGCTTATCTCACGCTTTTGAAATAAATGTATTCCAGTAGGATTGGCTGCTTTCTGCTGCCCAATTGTCCACAGTTAACATGTGTGATATATATTTCACTTAAAATACTATAATGCTTTTTGAACAGTTTTTTTAAGGAGGTATTGTTTCATTTTATATTAGCCATGATTTAATTGTGGCTCATGAAACCCAATTGATTCATTAAGTCCTCAGGCCAGCAATCAATACAAGTCCCTCTTTGCCTTGGATGGATCACCTAAGTCTAGACCCCCAAACTCCACCAGCACTACCAGACTCCAGACATGCCTCTGCATTCACCCCATTTTGGCAGCTCTCCCACTGGGCCTCTTGTCAGCTCCTAGTCCTTGTGGAGAGGTTAATTAACTGAGGTTCAAAGAAGTTAAGCTTCTGCCCACAGACACATAGAAAAAGGTGAACGTCTAAGATTTTGACTTAGGTTTCTAAGGCACCAAAACCCATATATGTTCTTTCTACTGCATCCTGCTGATTGGCAGAGCATCTGATTTCTCCATAGTGAGAATCATTTTTAGTGGGAGAGACCTGGGTTACGGTATTCTATTAAAAAAAAAAAAGAAAACTATGTTAAAAGATGTTTTGTGATGTGTAGGACAAAGAGGGCTATTTAAATTGAAATCATTTTCCTACTATCCAAGATCTCTAAATCTCATGCACATTAAGTTTGAATTAACACTAACAAGGGTCTAACAGCTTTGATGCTGTGTTCTTAGATAATTAAATTCTTAGAAAATCATTCCACATTTGAGGGAGAAGCGAAGGACACAGTGAGTTCAGTCTTAATTCAAAGTCACTTACACATTGTTACCTGCTGTTTCCAGGCCTATCACAGAATCAGCAGGGAGGATTTAATATTAAAAATGAGGGTTCTCTCTTTCTTTTTTTACACCCCCTCCCTTTTTGGCCAAATCTCAGAATGGAGGGAATGGTGGAATTGGCCCCTGGAATTCTTCCTAAATTATCACTTTACTTTGGCATCTATCATATACTGGAATATTCAGGCTATTTTGCATCTGAGGCTGAGGCTTTAGCAATATCCTTTCCTTCAAAACCACATCCCACTTTATATGTATGAAGTGCTTTATAGTTTACGAAGTGCTTTTCCCATTCATCATTGCATGTGACCCTCAGAGCCATCTGTAGAAGTTTAAGAGATGGCACGTTCTTCTGTGTCATCATCCAAAGACCAGAAGGTTGCCGATAGGCCTCATCAAGTGGCATTTACATTGGTAGCATTTTACATCCTACGCTAACATTTGATCCTGATACTCAGAGTCATGAAACAAATCTTATCATACCTGAGAAGCGAGCTGGCTTGGGAATACTGACTCACAGTAACAAACCTCATGAGAGACTGGGGAAGACGCTTTGAATTCCAGCTGAAGATTTTATGATGGGAAACAGAACCGTCACTGGTGATAATTGTTGGATCAGCACGAGCAGGGCATTTTGTTCCGGGACAATGAAGCTATTAGAAGGTTGTTTGATTTTCAACATGAGAAAGCAGAAGCTCAGAGAGATGGACTAACCTGCCATAAGCCATCCAGGTGGTAAGTGAAGGAAACAACTTGAACCCTCCATCTCCATCCTAGGGACAGAGCAATATAGGGGTAAGGGGGTGGCTGTTAGCCCTTGAGCCACGCCCTGTCCCCTTCCTGCTTAGATGAGCATCATGGATCCTTTCCTCATGGTACTCTTTAGTGTCTTTCTGTGACTGATTCCCACCTTTGGCTTAGTAAAGTGTCGCTTCAGCTTTGTTCTGGTGTAGGAGGGTGATTCTTTTGGTTTAAAGGTTTGTTTATTTATTTATTTGAGAGAGAGGGAGAAAGAGTGCAAGTGGGGGGAGAGGTAGAGGGAGAGAATCTCAAGCAGACTTCCTGCTGAACACAACGCCTGTGCGGGGCTCAATCCCACAACCCTGAGATCATAACCTGAACTGACACCAAGAATCAGATGCTTAACTGACTATGCCACCCAGGCACCCCATGATTCTTCTGCTTTAAAACAACTTTGTATATTTCTACTTTGATCTCATAGACATTGGTTTAAACTTAGATCCTCTGATAGTAACCTTACTTCCTAGGCCAATGTGGCACCTACAACTAGCTCTGCATACCAGGATATAACTCCTTTCAGTAGACGAGGCAGCAATTATTTTTCTGAAAGCTTTAATTAATTAATTAATTAATTAATGAGAGACACACAGAGAGAGAGGCAGAGACATAGGCAGAAGGAGAAGCAGGCTCCATGCAGGGAGCCCGATGCGGGACTCAATCCTGGGACTCCAGAATCACGCCCTGAGCCAAAGGCAGACGCCCAACCACTGAGCCACCCAGGCATCCCCGAGATAGCAATTATTATCCTCATTTTTCATATAAAGAATCAGAGACTCAGAGAATTTCTGTAATTCAGTCAGTGTCAGTCAATTTGTAAATAAAGTTTCCAGATTTGAATCTACTTTAGACGTTGGGTCCTGTGTTCTTTTTATTATATCACAATGCCTGTGGGTAACAATAATCATAATATTCATTAAGCACTATTCTAAATATTTTATTTTAATTCTTAGAGAGAGGGAGAGAGAGAGTGAGAGAGAGAGAGAGAGCAGGAGGAGGGACAGAGGGAGAGGGAGAGAGAGAATCTTTTTTGTTGTTGTTAATTTTTTTGTATTGGAGTTCGATTTGCCAACATATAGCATAACACCCAGTGCTCATCCTGTCAAGTGCCCCCCTCAGTGCCCGTCACCCAGTCATCCCAACCCCCTGCCCACCTCTCCTTCCACCACCCCTTGTTTGTTTCCCAGAGTTAGGAGTCTCTCATGTTCTGTCTCCCTCTCTGATATTTCCCACTAATTTTTGGGAGAGAGAGAGAATCTTAAGTAGGATCCATGCTCAGCACAGAGTCTGATGCAGGGCTCTATTTCATGACCCTGAGATCATGACCTGAGCTGTAATCAAGAGTCAGATACTTAACCAACTGAGCCATCCAAGTGCCCCTAAATAGTTTATATATACTAACTCATTTGATCACAGCAGTGGCCCTATAGAGCACTTCTCACTGTTACTATTCTTTCTATTTTATAGATGATGAGTTTATGGCACAGATAAATCAATTAATTACACAGTGAGTAAAGAACAGCCCTAGGATTTAAACCCCAGAGTCTGTGCTCTTAACTGTATCCTTACAAGTAGAAGAAAGAAGATTGCCCTGATGAGGGCTTCAGAGTATACCGGGAGAGTCTTAGTACCAACATCATTTTCTCACACATTGGCCAATGCTAAAATTCCAACACTGGAGCTTCATTCTGATTTTTGGAAGGGTTTCTTTGGTTCTAAAAATGCAAATAGTCACTCTTGTTAATTACTCACATGACAATGTAAGTAGAACATCTGAGGACATGAAGGTTTTGTGAATGGAGACTGTCCCATACAAGGACCTTGCGGAGGAAGGGAGAAGAGGCTCAATAATTTAAGGATCTCAAACAAGAAGGAGAAAAAGCAGTGTCTACTCTCCAGGATTCTCACATCCATCAGTTCAGTTCTTATTGTTAATTCAGAGACTGAGATAATGTTTGCAACACAATGTCACTTGTAAAGAAATAAGATTTCAAACTCTGGTCTAACTGGCTCTAAAACCACTGCTTCTAACATAGCATGATTGATCCAAGGACATGAACATTTCACTGAGGTCACAATTCCGCTCCCTCACCCCAAACTCTTGATTCCTAAAGACATCACTGTCCTAGATGTAAAGACTTTAAATCTATAATTGAACCAGACTTTCAAGTGCCAGAATAATTCATATTTAGCAAACAGAATGTGGGGAATATTTTAAGAAAGATTTTTCTGAGTGTTTGTTTTTGAAATGCCATTCCCATGAAGCCCTTAATTCAATTACTCCTGGCCATAATATCGAGCTGACAGCTTAGGAGCCATTGCAGGCATTTACTGTCAATAGAAGAAATACGAATAAATGCTTCTTTGGTTTGAAAAGATGCTCAACTTGCAGAAACAAGAGAGAGAAAGTGGGTCAGGACTGAACATTTCCCAGGCATTTATGTTGGACCAAAGCACATTCATAATTCCCCAGAATCCTCTCAACAAGGAGTGGACATTACTGCCTTTTTCTAGAGATGAGGAAACTGAAGACAAGTTAACCAACCAGCATGAATCACACAGCTTGTAAATGTTGGAGCTAGGTTTTCAGAGCAACACCACTTTCCTCCATGACCCCACCAGGCACCCTCCCCTGACTTTGCTTGCTAATGTCTATTTTTAGACATGTACAACTCCTATTAAGGTCAGCAAAGTTAAATCTATGTACCCACCATATCTAGCCAGTCCTCTTTCTGTTCTTAGACTCTTACTATTTTATGTCCCAGGCTTTTTCAGGTACAATGTGACCATTTCATTGCTCTCCTGAAGAAGTACAAAATATACTTGTAAATAGACACCATGTCTTGTCTGTTGTGTGCATCAGTGTATTTTCAATGCCTGGCCCAGAGTAGGTTTTCAATAAACATGGGAGAGGAGGAGAAAGGGGGGAAGGAAGGAAGGAAGGAAAGAAGGAAGGAAAGAAGAAATGGAGGAAGGGAGAAAGGGAACAAACATTATAGAGGTAAAAGTAAACTGGTAGAATTTGGGACTTGTTTGCTTGAGAAGGAGTTAGAGAGAAGGGAGAAAAGCTAAGAAGACACAGGACTAGGCCATCAAGAGTCTTATTGTCTAGGGGATGAAAGTTCTATCTATGAATATTTATCATTAGTTTACAGGGTGTGTTCTAATAAATGAGAAAGATTTCCAGTTATCTTTTATTCCAGAGTTAATATTCAGTTCCATCACTGAATTACAGGCAAGGAAAAAGTTTAACCACATACAAAATTTCTGTATTTATAACAGAAGATTTGCTAAAATACTTTCAAATAGGACTCAAGAAAATGCTCCTGGCCAGGAAGCCACAAAAAAAAATCTATTTTGTTTATTCATTGAATCATCCATGTGTTTGTATTTTGGAGATACAAGAGCCTCATGTTGTTTTACTGAAACTTGCCTGGCAGTATATTGTCAGAAAGTATAATGTAGCTCGGTAGGTTTGCTGATCTGTAAGAAGAAGGTCAAAGAGTGGAATGAATATCTTGAACCACAATTCCAACTTTGTAATCGAATTTCTTTGAGTCTTCAGACATGTTCTTACAAAAACCTAACCAAAAAAAAAAAAAGTATAGCGACAGAAATCAATTTTCTCATTTAATCAGCTTCTTTGTTAATTCAACCATAAATTATGTGCTAGAGAAGTCTAATCACATTGTATATGAATCTTGCATAATTTGCATTAATTACAACCTAAGATGTAAGTGCATTATGTGCTATTGTATGTATTTTTAGCTCATCTCATAAAAAACAGTTATAGTTACCTATGGCAGACATGCCTTATTTTTCCAAACACACCAAAGAAGAGAAACAAAATTTTAATGATTAGTTTCGGAAGTGATGTCTTTTAGGAGAGATCATCATTTTTAACTCTACTAGTTCTTGAAGTGTTGCTAAAGCAGCTCCTCCCAGATTCACCCAAGTGCCCCTCCCTCTCTGGCCACTCTTGCAGCCCATAAGAGAGAACACCTATGAAACAGTTACATTGCTTATTGCAAACCTCTCGTAAGGTGCTTGTGGGCCAGGTTCGCCATGTTAAGTCTTGATTGCTATTCTCTAGACCCTGAGATGACTAATAGCACATGTGGTTCCTGCTCTTTCTTATTTTATACTCTCAGGACTAATTCCCAACCGACCTGGAAGTACAGTTATAAGGGGGAATGAGGTAACTCTCCACAAACCAACAGGATAATGTGCTGAGAACGATAGGTAGCTAAATAGATGGAAGGAAAACTCACTTTTATGGCTAGAGATTCCAGAATATGATATTCTGTTCATTTTCTTAAATTTTTAATTCATTTTTTTTTTCACCGTGGGGCTTGAGCTCATGACCCTGAGATCAAAACCTAAGCTGAGATCAGGAGTCACGTGCTTAACAGACTGAACCACTCAGGTGCCTTTCTGTTTGTTCTTTTACTCATTTAACAAACCTTTACTGTATACCTATCATGCATTGAGAATGCAGTTGAGCACTGGAAATTCTAAAATGAATAAATAAAAAAATCCTCTATCTTCAAAGAAATCAGTTTGGTAGAGGAAACAGAATATAATCAAATTATGTCAATATTGCATTACAAGCACTTTAATAAAGGTATGTGAAAAGAACATGAATTGATACAAAAGGGAGAGAGGACAGCATCATCTAATAGGGGGAGGACAATTAGGGAAGAGGAGAAGATGCAGAGCTGGGTCTTGAAAGATGAAGCGAGATCATAATCCAGAGGAAAACCAAAGGAGATTTCAGATCAAGAGAAAAACATGTTCCAAGATAAGAAACATTGTTTGGTATGTGCAAGAAATTACAAGCAGTTTTTAGGGTGTAGCAGTGATAAGACTGGATAGGAAGGGATGGGTGAGCTCATGGAGCAGCCAAATTCTACTGTGGATATGTATCAGATGCTTCTGTCTAGCTACCTACCTACCTACCTACCTATCTACTTACCTAGTGTGTATATATAATCTAATTTACATAAACCCGAGGTTGTAATATTTATTATCCCAAATTTACAGATAAGGAAATAGAAGCATATACGGCTATCCAAGGCCACATAGCTGGGAATTAACAGCAACAAAATCTAAACATATGGAATCTGATTCTAGAGTCTTGTCTCTTCATCATTACATAAGAGTCTGGACTTTATCAACTATAGGGAGAAGTTTCAAAGAGAGGAATGTTATGGCAAGAGTAGGTTTTACAAAGGTCCTTCAAACCCCAGTGTGGAGAATAGATGAAAGAAGGATGTCTATAGGAGCAAAACCACCTAGCCAACCATGTTCATCATGAAGGCAATATAAGGAAGACCTAAACTACTGCAGGGGGCATGGTTTCTCCAGCACAGAAAGGTGATTGACCCAAGGGGACACAAGCAGCTAGGCTGGGACTAAAATGTAGGGTACAGACTCTGCTCAGTCATCCTACACCATTTACAATTCTGTTAAATATGGTATTAAAGAGAAAATACTCTCTTCTAACATGCAGCTGAGGCCCAGATTCACAGAATTCAGAGCTGGAAGAAACCTTAGGTTGATTCATTACATCTATCTTCTTTAGTTAGGAATTCCTTATAGAGCATCACTGTCAAATGATGTTCCATTCTTTGCCTGAAATTGTTAGCAAATTGTCTTTAGAGTGATTAACATCATTTACTCAATAAACATTTATGGAGCACCTATTGTGGTCAAGGCATTATGTTTGATGCTGTGGTTACAATGAACAAAAGCAAACAGGGCCTTGAGGAACTTACAACCTAATATTAAAACTTGTTTTCCTATAATATCCACCTATTGTCACTAGTTCTCTTCCTTAGAATTATAAAAGTAAGCTGTTATTTTATTCGCTACAGCATTTCAAATACTGAAAGATTTGAAAACTCTCAAGGGTTTCTTTGTTTTTCTCTTTTCTAAGATAAACAATTTCTCCAACAGTTCTTCACATAAAGCAGTCAAATCTGCTTGTAACTACTCAGTTTGTAATGAATAAATTGCTAAGTATTACTGAAAAAAATACAGCATCTCTCATTTATAGCAGAGTCCAAGATTGACATAGAAATCATATCAGTTATAATTTGAAAGATTGCAGATGTTAGTGGCTTTGAGATATCTGACCACCAGAAATGGATGCTGTATTAGAATTCAAATCATAAAGTTAAAAGTGTCATAATACATTTGCACTTATGCTTAAGTTATTATTTATATCATAATAAAGTTATAATATAAATTTTAATAATCAGAAAGAAGCCTCTGGTTTAAAAATATTATTAGAAAAGTAGTTGAAGAAATCTCCTCTCAACCTTCCAAATAAGACAGAAAATCCAAAATCTCATAAAAGCACATCAATAACCTCTGTCAAGATAGTGACACATTATTCAAGAATTGCTCATTCATGACAAGCATTGAACGGTTTGAAAATGCAATCAATGTTCCAACCATATAATCTGATCCTAAAGAGGATATGATTTAGCCCTTTCCAGCTATCTCTACACTAAAGATCTGTTTCAACTTGAAAACAGGGCAGACATCCTTCTCCTAAATAGGTCCCACTTTTGAAAGAGAAAAATAGAACTCAGAGTATTCTTCCTAACTTTCCATATTAGAATTCTCTTTTTATAACCACTCTAAACTGTAATTGCCACAATTTAAAAGGCAAACAAACAAAAAGAAATCAGGAAGACAATGTTAATGGTAGTGCAATGAAACTGAGGAAGCATGACTTTCACAAGTAAGACTATGAGTTGCCAGAGAAGATTAGAGGAGGACACACAGAATCCTGTAGCAGTGAATCCTGAACACTGCTATTCATATACACTCCATCTGATCAGAGTGTCAGGGATCTTTGAGAGGAAGGTAAAGAGGAAAGAGCCTGTCTCAGTTCAGCACTAAACAAATGTGTGGTAGACACAAGAATTGTGGTAAGAACTCTAAGAATCAAACTGCCACCTGCCATAGATCTGTTAAAGAAATTTGACCAGCATGTCAGTGGACAGAAATTGGGGTCAAAAGCAATCCACATACCATATTTGTTGGCAAACGCTAGATCTGAATAGATCTCCTCTGATAAAGGATGAATAAATGGGAAACAACAAAATCAACAGAGGTACTATAAAAAAAAAACAGGTGCTATAGAATAAGGAAAAGGGAATTGTGTATTCATATGACTTCTGAAAGTTATATACTGCAGGAATTCCAGAAGAAATAATTTCAGAAAAAAAAAAAGAAATAATTTCAGAAATCTATTCAGCATCCCTTAATGTATGCAAAGATGTGTGATTTCCATGAAACCAGGATCAAAAGACACAAGAAAGAAGGATGGAAGTAAACTAAAAACATCAACAAAATTAAAACCTATTTAGAAGGGACAGAAAGATAAAAAATGGGATTTATGATGAAGACAGATTTGGAAAACTCTCAGAGGAGAAAAAGGACAAAAACACACCAATATAATTAAAAGTACAAATGGAAGACAGTAAAGAAAATTCCAATCTTATAGGATGTTCTGAGGAGCAAAGGAGAACAATTAAAACAAAGTAATAATCAAAGACATAACCGAGGAAAACTTTGCTGAGAGAAAAACGAAAAGCAAAAGGACAATCAATTTGAGCCCATAAATTAGAAAAGTTTGCTGTGTTTTAGGTAAAATCAGTTAACAAAAGAATCATACCTATGACTGTTTCACTAATAAATCGTGGTAAATATTTTGGTGTTTTTGTGTCTGTGTGCATTCTCCATCCAGTGAGGTATTTCATACAGAAGTCTATTTACATACATTTATATGTAGCATATATGTGTTCAGACTACACATATTTTTTGTAGATTTTTTTTCAATTAACAGTGTGTCAAATATTTTCTAGTGCCCTTAAGTGTTATAAAATACATTTTTCAAAGAAAGAGAGAGAGAGGCAGAGACACAGGCAGAGGGAGAAGCAGGATCCCTGGGGGGAGCCTGATGCAGGACTCCATCCCAGGACCCTGGGATCACACCCTGAGCTGAAGGCAGACAGACATTCAACCACTGAGCCACCCAGATGTCCCTTATAAAGTATTTTTACAGTAGCCCATCATATCATGAGTTATTTAACGAATGCTTTCTTATTTGTCACTTAAATTAGTTTAAATTTTCATGATTACAGATATAACTGTATTAGAAACTTTACCATAAACAACCACAGTTCTGTTTATTCCTATGAGGCAAATTGATTAACTTAAATTGCTAGATCAAGTGATACAGAGTATAATTTTAAATTATAAGTTTAAAATCATAAGCATTCCCTGACCAAGCAGAAAACTCCAATTTCCTTCAAGATGACCACCTACAGTTTAGCTTCAGACTTCTCTTCAATACTTCAAGTCAGAGGACAATGAAGGAAAGCCTAGTGAGTTCTCAGAATAAAAAGTTGTAACCTAAGATTTTTATGCCAAGCTATTTTAACATGTAAAGGCAAAAGGAAGATGTGCAGGATGCCTGGGTGGCTCAGCGGTTTAGCGCCTGCCTTCGGCCCAGGGCATGGTCCTGAGGTCCCGGGATAGAGTCCCGCGTCGGGCTCCCTGCATGGAGCCTGCTTCTCCCTCTGTGTCTCTTCCTCTTTCTGTTTCTCATGAGTAAGTAAGTAAAATCTTTAAAAAAAAAAATAAGGAAGATGTGCAAGAGCTCAAATAATATGCCATTATGTACCACTATTTAAAAAATTACTTGAAAATGAAAAAAAAAAAAAATTACTTGAAAATGAATTGTTGACCCTTAATAACTTCAAAATGCATGAGATATAAGGTCCAGGAAGGAGAAGCTTTAGTTTATTTTTATTTATTTATTAAAGATTTTATTTATTTATTCATGAAAGATACACAGAGAGAGGAAGAGACATAGGCAGAGGGAGAAGTAGGCTCCTCACTGGGAGCCTGATGCAGGACTCGATCCCAGGACCAGGATCATGCCTTGAGCCAAAGGCAGACACTCAACCACTGAGCTACTTAGGTGTACCAAGAAACTTTGGTTTAAAAGAGGCATTTATTTTCGCATTCTAGGATTCTATCATAGGCAAATAACCTAAAATTTGGACAATGATTTGTAAACTACGAGGACCATTTCAAGATTACTAAGCAAAATATTGGAAATAATCTCAATATCTAACAGTTAGAAATAACTAGTGGACTAAATAATGCATTATCTGTTTATAAACCTTTATTAATGACATAGGAAAATACGACATGAAGTTAAGTAATATTAAAAGCAAAACATGATTCAGATTTATATAGAGAGAATGATCTACCTATGCAAAAGAAAACCAAAATCAATGTCTAATGCTCCCTCTTTCTCTCTCTTTAAAATAGATAAATAGTTTGCCTCTGATGAGTGCAGTTTGAATGTTTTCGATTTAACTTTTTTGAACTTACAAATTTTATGTAATGAGTACCACCTTTATAATTACAAGAGAAATAGAAGTCAAAAAGTTTTGAAGTACCTTTCATTGCCCCAAGTGATAGTGAGACTTAAACGTTATAAAATTAATTTTTGTAAAGTACTCATAAACCCATTACCAAAATAAACTATTTTGCATTGTGTTCTCTTTCAGTCAATTAATCTGTGAACATTTTTATGCCTGTAATATAGTTTACATACAATTGTAAATTCTCTATTTTCCACTCAATTTTTAAAAAGATTGTATTTATTTAGTTGAATAGAACAAGTGAGAGAGAGTAAGAGAGAGCGTAGAAGCGAGGGTGGGGTGTGGAGGGGCAGAGGGAGACGGAGAGGCAGGTTCTCCACTGAGCAGGGAGCCTGACATGGGGCTCAATCCCACAACACTGGGATCATGACCAGAGCCAAAGGCAGATGCTCAACAGATTGAGCCACCCAAGCGCCCCTATTCTCCACTCAATTTTATTTCATAAAGACATATGCATGTTTCTACTTGGAGAGGTATCACACTTGGTAGGTTATCATGGTCAATCATCCCATTACACATACACCCTAAAATTTATAAAACCATTTCCCTATTGTGGGACATTTAAGTATTGGCTGTTTGTCACATGAGCAAATGCCACAACTTTGTACTCAGAGTTCTTTTTAATAATTTCTTGGGATATTCTCCCAAATTGTAATCATGATATATAATTATGCACATGATTATTTTTAGGGCTTTGGTATGTGTTGCCAGATTGCCCTCCAGAATGTAGGGAGTCTATGTATTCTTAATGTTTTCTTACAGGAAAAAAAAAAATGAACGAATGGAAAAGGCCATTGGACTTCTTCAACAAACTAGAAAAGACCTTGGAGATCAGCTGTCTAGTGCAATCCTAATTTTATAGGAAGAAACAGAAATTCAGAGAAGTCGCTGGCTCCAGGACTCAAAGCAAGCTTCACACAGAACATCGAACTTAGATCTGTTGACTACAGTGGCCCCTTTGGCCACTGTGCTAAAGCATTCTCTCTCCTTTCTCATCCCTCTTTCTGGAGTGAGAGATGAGGAAAAAATGTGTTTATTTTAGTTTAAGGCCACAGAGGAATGGGAACTTGCTTTGGGTCAAATCCTTGCTCTGCCACGTGTAGCTATCACTGTGTTGCTTTATCTTCCTGGCACTCAGTTTTCTAATCTGTACAGTGGGAATCCTATCACTATTCACACCATACAGGGTTGTTGTAGGGCTTCTAGATAATATTTAGGGGGCTACCACTAGCTCCTATGCTACCTTTGTGAGGGTTAGAAAAAAAAATCACTCCCTCTGAAAAGCTGCACAAAGATGAGAGTGTACCAGTCCTTGAGCAGACAGTAGTTTTGCATCAGTAGAAAAAGGTGCTCCTTCCTCCAGAGTATGCAGCCCATGCAGAGCACATGGTGTGGGGAGCACTGCATAGCATGGTACCAGTACTCATTTATCCCTTTGTTCTGGAGCCTTCATATTGAGGGAAAAACCTACATGCCCTTACAGCAGGGCTCAGTACATGTGGCCATCAGTTTTTCTTATGCTCATTATTATCTGGGAGGAGAAGCAATTTTCTTGGGACACTCACCCCATCTGTCCTATCCCCACAAAAGTGAAGGTACTTCTTGGCAAGTGAGAGCTGAACAGGGGGCTGAATCCCACTGCTGTGAAGGCCATAAAGGCCAAATGTGTGAGTACTGACCTTCATTAATTCAAGCTCTGTACCTCTGCTAAGGGGCTGTAGTTTGCCCAATGCATCTGCTCTTCCTAATTTGGCCTGTTTGGGTAACAAAGCTCCCAGTGATCATCTAAATCTCATTTGATGCACCTGTGAACAATTCGTTATATTAATATAACAGCAGGGGAGGAGCACAGACACTAATAAATAGACTTTAGCTGCCAGGAGTCCTTGTCTCAGCCATGTGGTCCTTTCCATCTCTCCCCTTCCACTCCCAGACCCCTGCCTCACTGGGCAGGTCCTGCAGACCACAGGGACGGTGTATCTTAAACTGTCAATGCCCATATCTGGCCAGAGTTAGGGCATCCATTAATTGTCTTTTATCAAGCTCTACAGGATTGTCACCTTACCTGATTTGAAAAACTTGTTCTGAGTTAGAAATGGAGCACAAGTGTTGCTAACTAAGGCTGCTTTGAACAGTATTTGGTAACTCTCCTCATGGCTGAAACTCCATTGATCAAAGTGGATCTGTACCACAGCAACACACAGAGCGATTGGTCAATGTCTTTATTTTGTTGACTCTCAGCACTTCCATGCTGGCCTAATGTTGGAGAGAATTTCCCTTTTCCATCACTTCAGAAGATACCACCATATGTTTGGTAATGCTCCATTTTAATGCTTTTTTAAAGCCGTAGGTCATTTTTCTTTTTTCCTGCAAACACAACCCTCTCAACTTTAAAGTACGTAGTTCTGGAAACCAACATCAATCCCCAGGTGTTCCAACATTGTACACGACTCCCCTCGCCAACCCTCTTCCAGTGTGTTACCCCTGACTTTCCAGCTCATCTCCCCCTCTTCCTGTCTTGGGTTCCAAGCTCACAGATGTCATGCTCTTCCCTGCCCCTGTGTGTTTGCTCAAGTGTTGTCCTCTGCCAGGTATGTCCTCAACCCACAACTGCTCTGTTTTGCCTTGTTATCTCTTACTCATCCTTCATATTCTGCTCAACATTGGATTAATTATTCCTCATCTGTGCTCCCTGTGCATACTTTTATCATTAAATCAATTCTCTTCTACTATAATTATGTTACATTTCTCTCCTCTCCCCGCCCTCCCCCCACCGAGTGTGAGTTCCATAAGTACTGGGACTGGTCTTAGTCATATTTATATGACTAAAGCTGTGTAAAGCTTTTGCCAGGGTCGGGGGGGAGGGTTTCAGTGGAGGAAGGAATACATAAAGACAACTGACAGTCAGACACGGTCATGTTTGGTGTAAGTGAGAAGAATGTGGGCTCAAGGCCAGACCTCCCTGCCAATTACTGGCTGTGTGAGATTAGACGAGTCACTTCATCCCTCTAGGCCTTTGTTTTTTAGTTCATAAAAAAATGTTGGGTGACCTATGGAGCTCAAGGGATTCTTGGAGTGAGGGGTGTCCACAAATCAGGTGGGCATAACAGAACACCAGGACTGTCCTTCCTCAATTCAGCTTTATTTGAAGAATGGATTCTATGTCTTTAAATGTTGACCTACTACTCAATGTACAGCCACTACTCAAAACTCCCAGATGCTTTACATGTATTAACTTGTTGCCTCCTATGGGAGGGTAGTATTTGTTTCCATTTTTATTGATTTTTTTAAAGATCTTATTTATTTATTTATGTATTTATTTATGAGAGACACAGAGAGAGAGGCAGAGACATAGACAGAGGGAAAAGCAGGCTCCCTGCAAGGAGCCAGATGTGGGACTCAATCCCAGGACCCTGGGATCATGCCCTGAGCCAAAGGCAGATGCTCAATCACTGAGCCACCCAGGCTTCCCTGTTCCTATTTTAAATGAGAATCTGAAGCATGGAGAATAACATGCACATAGACACACAGCTCAGGAGTGGTGGAGACGAGATCTCAACTCAAAGTGAGGGGACTTCCAGGTCTAATACTTGGTGGCTTTAGTATTAAGCTAAAAGCCTAGCATGTAAATCTAAAGATAACTCTGTATGTAATATAGTATTTGCAAAGTCTTAAGCCAGAAAGGCAAAGCCAATGGCCTAACAACAGAGTCCATGGGAAGCTATCAGTTGGCTTGACATATTCAAGAAGGCTGTTGGAGGATGGAAAACTTGAGTAGAACCTCCAGATGAGAGTGGGGTCTAGATAAATGGGAGAGTGAAGGAGAACCATTACATCTAGAAGAAAGGGAATATAAAATATAAAATGGATATCTCTACCAAGCCCAAAGGCAGCATGGGCTTCATAATTTGTCATGATGAGGTACTGTTCCCTCTTATCACTGCATACACAGGACCTGATTGAGTCTGAGTACCAGTTGTACCATTTACTGATTGTGGTACCCTGGACAGCTCCTGTAGCTGCACTGAGCCCCAATCTTCCTATCTTTAGCACAGAGTTAATGATAGTAGATTGTATGGGAGAGGACATGTGGTCTATAATAATGGGCAAAGGTAGCAAGGTTGTTGCTATGTTTGGGCATATTTTAAATATTTTAAAAAATATTCGTATTGTTAAAAAGTGTGTATACATGCAATTCTTGAAATAATAAGGATTTATATTTGGGGGGATCTTAGATTTTTATTGTTGTGGATTAGACTTTAGCTGCACAGTTTTCTCTCAAGGGAGTATAGAGAAGAAATGCAATGCCCCAAATTTATTCTTTGAGGCAGGAGGGGAATCTCCTGGGTGAGTGTGTTTTTTACTCATTTTTACTCTTTTGCTGTTCCGAACTTCTGGCAGCCTGGGGAGCAGGTTTTTTTTTTTTTTAAGTTTTTATTTAAATGCCCGTTAGTTACCACACAGTGTAATATTAGTCTCAGGTGTACAATACAGTGAGTGATTCAATGCTTCCAACATCAACCCATGCTTATAACAAGTGCTCTTCTTAATCCCCATTACTATTTCACCCACCACCGACCTCCCCTCTGGCAATCATCAGTTTGTTCTTTGTAGTTAAGAAGGTATTTCTTGGCTTGCCTCTCTTTCTCTTTTTCTCCTATACTCATTTGTTTTGTTTCTTAAATTTCACAGTAAGTGAGATCATATGGTACTTTTCTCTGACCGACTTATTTCACTAGCATAATATTCTCTAGCTTCATTCATGTTTTTGCAAATGGCAAGATTTCATTCTTTTTTAGGGCTGAGTAACATTCCATTGTATATATTGAAATTGTATATATTCTATTGTATATAATGGGATATTATGTGATACATACATCACATCGTCTTTATCCATTAATCAGTTGATGGACACTTGGGCTGTTTCCATAATTTGGCTATTGTAAATAAAGCTGCTGTAAACATCAGGGTGCATGTATCCCTTTGAATTAGTAGTTTTGCATTCTTCGGGTAAATACTCTGTGGTACATAGCTAGACCATAGGGTAGCTCTATTTTTAACTTTTTAAGGAAAGTCCATACTGTTTTCCAGAGTGGCTGCACCAGTTTGCATTCCCACCAACAGTGCAAGAGGGCTCCCCTTTCTCCACATCCTCACCAAAACCTGTTGTTTCTTGTGTTGTTGATTTTTGTCATTCTGACAGGTGTGAGGTGATATCTCATTGCAGTTTTGATTTGCAGTCTCCTGATGATGAGTGATGATGAGCATCTTTTCATGTGTCTATTGGCCATCTGGATGTCTTCTTTGGAGAAATATCTATTCATGTCTTCCTGGGGCAGCAGTGTTTGTTTTACTGTTACTTTGCACAGTAAATATCTTAGAGACTAAATTCAAGAGCTACTCTGAATTTCCTGCAGCATTTTAGCTTAGGATCTAATAGGATTCTCTTCTACTCTACTCTATTGCTTTTATCTTCTATTTATTCATTCATCCATGAAACATTTATTGAGAAACTATTTTGTGCCAGGCACTACATTATGTGTGTGGATACAGAAATAAATAAGACATAGCACTTGTCTGCAAAGAATGATAATTTTGAGTCAGATACAGACATATAAACAACAAATGTTTGCTACATCTATACATTGGAGAGCTTCATATGTACAACACAGGCTATACTCTAGCTGTAAAGGAAGTCTGGCATACAAGATTGGGAGAAAACACCAGGAAGCCCAGCCATCCTGATCTTGAATTTTCTTAGTTCCTCAATAAATGAATAAACACTAGCTTACAGTCCATGAGGACTTACTAAGAAACATTGAATATGTGTAAATGTTTTGCATGGACCATCCGGTTAATCCTTACAATGCTGTTTAATGGGTCTTGTCATTTCCCCATTTTGTTTTATTTATTTGATTTTTTTTTCATTTTCCCCATTTTAGAGATGAGGAAACTGGACTCTAGAGAAGCTTAGCAGCTTGCCCAAAGTTATTTGCCGTGTTCTCTTTTTGCCTCTGAACTCCCTTTTTATGTGCTGTCCTCTCTGCCTGGAAAGTGCCACCTATTTTTCACTGCTTCTCTCTCATTCATCCCCCTCCCCTCCATGTCTGGATTACTTCTAACCACCTATCCTTCTAGTTTTAGCTTAAAAATCACTTTCTCAAAATAGCTGTCTTTGATCTTTGACTGTATTACTTCTTGTAGCACATGCACTCTGCAATCTTGGCTTATCACCATGTACTAGGATTGCTTGCAGAATTCTCCTCTCCTCCACCAGACATAATCTCCGTGAAGGCCATTCTGCCTCAGGTTTGTTTCATTCATTAGTATTTTCTGAGAGGCCAGAAAAGTGCTTGGCACATAGAAAGTTTCCATACACATTCTTCAAATGAAAGAAAGGGGGGAAAGGGTATATGAAACCCTACAAACAGCCATAACACCCAAAAGATCTCCAAGCACTTAATAAGAAATTCTTCCTGGGGTCTTATCATACTACTTCCACAGATGGGAAAAGGACAGTCGATTGGTGAGCTGCACCAGCTATCTTAGGCAAGTTGACATTTGTTGTACGGCAGGGAATTGCTCTTAGCACAATATTTCCTGGGAGGAGCAGGTAAATATTGAGACAAGATACACATCAAGTTTTTTCTGTGAACCACTGTACAATAATCAATTCCAGAGATAACAAAGGCGTTTGTTAACAGTCCCATCTCCTTTTTCAAAGCTCAGCTCTCACTCTGGCAACGTTACAAAGCTCAAGAAAAGAAGTGTTGTTAGCAGATGCCAACCACTTGTCAGAGGAAAAATCCAAAAGGCACGATGCAATACCTCAGCTTTTTTACATACAGATAGGCTTTCTGTCCTCTAGTTCATCAAAATTCCTGATGGAGTGGCGGCAGAAATGGAAAGTGAGGGTTTTACAAGCAGATTAAATAAGAAAAAAAAAAAAAAAAACGCAGCCCCACAGAAAAGCCTGCTTGTACAGTCCTCTGGTTTTTAGGTTATACTTGCACAAACAAGAGTTTATGGCTGGGCACATAGGTTTCCCTCCACCAGACTACTTTGCATGCGAAATGTGTTGTTATTATTAATATTTTTTTGGTTGCTGGGCTAGATTTTGAGGGCAAACCTTTGTTTTATTCACCTTTGTACCTTTGCCTCTCTGACTAGGGCATAGAAGCTACCCAGTGTATATTCCTTGAGCCAATGAATAGATGACATGAATAAACATTCAGGGAGTGAAGCCAGTGCAGCCCTTATTTGGAAGAGCTAACTAAATTATTCTTGGATGGATTTCTGTAGAATTTCTATTACACACTTTTGGAACTTGCCTATGCAAGCAGATTAATATAGTTAAAGACTCTTTTCAAAAGATAGGGTCGGAATTGGGGATAGATTTTTATTTTTACTCTTTCTGAGGAGGAGATGCTTTTTGTTTTGTACTAAAACTAGTCTGATGAAGCCCAGTTGCTTCTGAATCCCACTGAACACACCAGCAGGAGCTTAATATATGTGTGTGGGCAGAATGGATGAATGAATGCATGGGTGGGTGGGTGGATCTTCCTCTCATCTCGGCTTCCCTTAGTGTCTGAGAGAGCAGAGAAAGAGAGAGAGAGGAAAAAAAAAAACAACTCAATGAAAAGACCAGGTCGAAGCAAGCAAAAACATCACACTTTTGGCAGAAGTAACTACTCCTGATTCAAATAGCCAGAGGACAGAGCTGCTTCACTGAGTCTCAGTGTTTTATATTCCAGTTGACATCACTACACACAAAGTTCTGTCCTGGGAAGTTGATGGAATACCATGGAGGCCTTACCTACATGTTCTCTTTATCTGTAGGGGGCCAGGATGTAGGACCCTGGGTAAGGACCGAGCCCAGACATTTGTTCCTGGCTCCCTCACATGCTGACTGCATTGCCAACCTTCAGAGCCACTGTCAGGGGAATCTGACTGTACAGTCACCTCCTATCCATGAATTGTGGCTATGTTAAGCTTGAAAGAATAGCCTAACCCTCCCTTATGTGTTAGAACTATTCGACCATCTGATATAAAGAACAGATAGGAGTTTGCAATTTTTGTGGGCACATTAAGGAAACAGGACTCATTTTTTCCCAATGTCTACTGAAGTCTTTCTTCAGCTTCATCCAGTCTTCCTATTTTATATATACCTTTTGGTTTTTTGAGAGTTAGGGAACTTTGAATTTAAAAAAAAAAAGGAACAGGGGCGCCCTAGTGGCTCAGTCAGTTAAACATCTGCCTTCAGCTCAGGTCATGATTTCAGGGTCCTGGGATTGAGTCTCACATCAGGCTCCCTGCTCAGCAGGAAACCTGCTTCTCCCTCTCCCTCTGCCCCTAAACCTGCTTATGCACTCTCTCTCTCAAATAAATAAATAAATAAATAAATAAATAAATAAATAAATAAAATCTTAAAAAAAAGAATATATATATATTCAAATTATGGTCCTGCCATTAGGGGTGAGATTGTGGAGAAAGAACCTCAGTCCTCTGACACCACTTGGTCATCCATAAATTGGAAATAATAATGCTGATGCATCGGAGTTTAAGGGAGGAGCCTATCACTTCATGTAGTTACTGCCAAACCTAAATGTTTATGCATGAGTTTTCCACTGCTGCATAACACACGACCACATATTTACCAGCTTAAAACAACACCCATTTATTCTCTCATATTTCTACAGGTGAGAAGTCAGCAGGCTTGGCTGGGTTCTCTACTTAGGGTCTCACAAGGCCAATGTCAGGGTGTCAAGGGCCAGATGGGTTCCAATGTTGAGGCTCTGGAAGAATCAGCCTCCAGGAGTATTCAGGACGTTGGCAGAGTTTAGTTCCACGTGGTTGTGGGACCAAGGTCCCTGTTTCCTCGCTGGCTGTCAGCGGGGCACTGGTCCTGGTCCCTAACCCTACCTGCACGCCTTCTCATATGATCCCCTCCACCTTCTGCTAAGCAACATGGTGTGCTGACTACTTCCATTTGAAATCTCTTCAACATCTTTTGCCACAAGCCAGAGAAAACTCTGTTTTTAAAGAGCTTGTGTAGTTAGATGAGACTCACCACATAATCTACCTTTTGCCATATAACGTGGCATAACCATGAGAGTCCCAGCCTGCCATATGCCTGGATTCCACCCACACTCAGAGGGAAGGAAATGCCGTAAGGAGCAGGATCGCTGGAAGTCATTCGTAGATTTCTGAATATGATAGTGCATCAGAATCACCATGGAGCTTTTCGAAAATACTGATTTGTTTCTGCCAGAGGCCCTCTGGGTCAGAGTCTCTAGAAATGGGTCCCAAGAATTTGTATATTTTAAAACTTTCTATAACCAGCCTATGAATAAATTGTGAAAGCCACAGAGCTAATGTATCCAAAGAGCCTTGTACAGAGCCTGATACATAACTTGAACACAAAAGGTGTTATTTTCCATCTGTCTTTTCTCTAATGTCTTGCTACTCAAAGTGTGGTCCACGGGCTAGCAGTATTTTCACCCCTTAGGAGCATCTCAGAAATAGAGAATCTCAGGTACCATCCCATAGACTCAGAATCCATGTTATATGGGGATCTCCAGGTCATTTGTAACACTGCCTTAGGAAGCTCTCCTAGGATGAACCCATATCATCAACCCTAAAATTCTATTCAAACTTCCAAATGGATACGTATATAGAAATGTTTCAATTCTGCTAGAATCAATTCAACCAAATCCCTGACCATTTTTCCACATTTATTGTATATCGAACACAGTGCTAGATGGTATATGAAGAAAAATTATAAGTCACAATCTGAATTTATTAATGCTTACATTGTTTTTGGATGCATGAACTACAGAGCAATTCAAGGCAGCAAATTTGATAGAATGTTCTGAGAACTACAAGAGCATTTTATTCCAGAGAAGGCAGGGAGAAGACCTCAAGCTGGTTCTCGAAAGATATTGGTAGACAGTCTTTAAAATCTAGTTCAAATGTTACTTCATTCATTCATTCATTCATTCATTCAACAAATATTTGTTGAGCTCCCACAATGTACTGGGCACTGGTAATAGATGCTGTTCCTGAACTCCCAGGGCTGAGAGTCCCTGGCTCTCTGCCTTGGTCTCATGCCCTTGTTGTAGCAGTCAGCACACTACACTGTGTTCTCACTCAGTGTGTCAGGTTCCTGTGAAAGATTTTGCATTTCTCAGAGACCAAGTTAAATTTTTCTTGGTGTCTGCTTCAGTATGACAATGTTTGGCATACAATAAGACCTCAGTGAACAAGTGAATAAATGAAGAGAAAATGCAAAGAAGATAAAAGGCATTGCATGGGGAATGTGCCTGGATAGAGGTGTAGAGGAAAGAATGACCATAGCATCTTTGAGAGAAAATTCCATCTTTCTAGCCGGGCCTGATAGAAGGGTTCATTCTGGAACAGTTGATGGAGTGAGCGTATGGAAAAAATTGGAATTTTAGGATGGAAAATACGCCTTTCAGTTAAATTTACCAGATATGGATTAAGCTAATGAGCAACAGGGAGCTAGTATAGGGTTTTAAAGGAAATAGCAAAGGTTTGTCATAGCGTGTGGTTATCTGTGGCAGGTTATAAAGGTTAATTTTACAGATCTGATGGCTCTGAACAGAAAGGATTAATATGGCAGAGATGGAGGCAGAGAGCAATGCACGGGGGTGTGCACCCACACGTGTGCACTTCATGTGTGTATTTGGGGGTTGTAAGGAGAGAGGTATCATAGCTATCCAAGAAAAAGTCATGAACAGATGCTCAACATGGAAAAATTCCCATTTTGAACAAGCCAGAACATTTAAAAATAGATTGATAGGCCAACTGTGTCCCAACAGAGCTCTGAGAAAACGTCCTTGGAATGCTGATTTATGGTTCACCCACTCACGCATTCATTCTTGTATTTACTCAACAAATATGAACTCAGTGCCGGGCACTGTGCTAAGGTCTGGGATTGCAGAGATGAATAAAATAGGTCTCCCATTCCTGCAGAGGAGGAAAAAAACCCTACAAATTAAACTTACTCACTCTGTTGGAGGATTAATCGTGTTAGTGATAAGATGAAATTGCTTGAAATTGAAGATGAAAAACTCCTTCTGCAAGTTCTTTAAGCTTTCATTGAAAGTCGGATATTTTCTGGCTCAGCAATGTGGTAAAATGGAAGGCAGATAGATGAACCCGGGGCTGAATCCATTGCTTTCTACTTACGTGAGTTTATGTCTGTTTCCTCATTTGCAAATGATCATGATTCCGGGATTATAGGATTCGCTTGAAATTTAAGGAAATGATCAATATATGTAAAGTGCTTATAAGTGCACTGCACACCTCTGGGTTGAGAAGCTGAACCTAGAAACTAGCAACAATAATGTAGTAATGCCCAGGCTATGCTGCTGGCTGGTTTCCAGTCACCTCTGACTCTGACCGGTAGGAGGCTGGGGGACAAGACAAAGCAGTTGTGATACATCTTCCCATTTCCTCCCTCCCGTCTCCTCCCCACCTCCTCCATCACTCTGGCCCTGAGAGAAGCCACATCCCTCTGGTTAGGACCACTAACAGCCCCAGCTCCATTCTGGAGCGTAGTCTGGTCTCCTGCCCCTGCTTCTTGAGTGCAGTGGGAATGCTTACCCCTGCCTGGGGGCTCCAAAATCCTTTTTTGGTTTCCTTAACTCTGCCTGGATCTCTGGATGTAGCCCTTTGTTAGCTTCACCATTTGAACCATGTTGGTTGAATTATAATTCCTATCAGTACGTTGACTGGTACAAAGACATTAAATTTTATCAGTGAGGCCAAAACCTTTCAAAGTGTCTTCTATGAGTTATTCTGCAAAAACGAGATTTCTATGGTCAAGTAAGTTTAGGAAAGCTGTATATTTGATTTCCCTCCTTGAGAGTCACAATATATATTAACATATTAAAGGTTCAGAGAAGCCTGAAATGAAGAAATGTGTTTAATTTTATTTAACAGCATTTTCTATACTCATTTGACCATGAAACTATTATTTCATGTAACACCTATTAACATCCCACACTTGAGGAAATGCTGAACTAGGCTAAACTAATAAGATAATTTGTCACATTTATAGCAGTTTGAGGGTGAAAGAACATTGGACTTGGAATCAAGATTTGCTACTTCTTGTCCTGAATCTGCTACTAACTCACAGGAGACCTTGGGCAGACACCTTACTCTAGTGGAATTCAGTCTCCATGCAGAAGCTGGAGAAATCTGTTTTTCCTCTTACAAATCTGACTCCACTGAACACTCATAGTATTTTCATCAACATGAGCAATCTTGGCAGTTTGGGTAGAAGTATTCAGGAATGTTTTGCTTTGTTTCTTTTGCAACTGCAGCTTTTCACCCCCAGAATTTTACTTCTTCACAGTTTTTATTTCAGCCGAGACTCCAGAATTTCAAAAGCACTTGTGTTGAACTGCACAGAAATGTTTGTAAAGCAAAATTCCACCGTCTTCAATGCTCTTTCCATGATGCCACACTATGGTTTGCTTCTACAGTAGTAAAGTGACGGTAGTAAAGGTATCTCCAGATCTAAGGTTTTAGGATTGGCTGTGTGTTTCTTCTTATCTGGTTATTTCTGCATCGTGGAGAGGACAGCCTCAAAGACAGTCAGTAAGAACCAGTCTTGTAATGTCTTCGGGCAGGATCTTCTATTCTCAGGAGGTCTAATCCAGAAAAATAAAGTCTGATGATTCCTTAGGTGAGGTTAAAAAAAGAAGTCACGGCTATTAGATAGCCATCAAATATTGTCCTAAACCAGAGAAAAATCAGCAAAAAAGAGCTATGTCTATAGCCATCATAGCAACATCACAGACATTTAATTCTGCTTGGCTGATATTATTCCATACATAAAGCACAGTCCAGATATTTCTCCCAACAAGGCAAATTGTAGCTCGCAGGAAGTGGAATTGAATACAGATTTCAGTTCTCAGAGTTTTAGATAAAAATGTAAATGAGGAGCAAGACAATAATTAAACAAATCATTCGCAGGAATTTTTATAGCCTACTTAAAAACCATCAGCACAATTCAAGACACAGCAAGAAATTCTGAGTCCTCAAAATAATTGATCTGCAACAAGGCAAACACTCATTTAATCACCATCCTGGAGTTGAATCAAGGGAGCAGAGAGTTGGCATCTGATTCCCACTTTCTCACACTTTAGGTTTTCCCCCAGATATCTGAGGAGAAGGTAGTGCATCCAATCCTAAAGAAAGATCACCAAGATACTCTTAATATGACCCAGTGTATGATCTATCACCCAACGTCAAAGCGATCTGAGACAGTGATGAGGAATTACTTGTAATAAACCCACCCTTTGGAAATGGGGACAAGGAGAGGGAGGCACTCTGTGAAATGACTATTTCCTGTGTAATTTGTAAATAAGTGTCCTGACCAAAGATGAAGTCAAATTTTCTGTAAGGTAGAAATCAAAATGTCTGCTGTACGTCAAAATGGCTGGATCATGTTTGGAGGTAGAATGGTGATATGTATGTTTAGTTGCCTTTCAAACTGTCACAGATCTGTATTACACACCACTTTGGACATAAAGCCATTTGAGATGACTTTAATCTAAATGGAGATGTTTGTCAAGGTCATTGTGTGACAAGCTTAAAAATGGCTGGGAGGGACTTAGAGTGTAGGCTGGGGAAATGGAGTCCTACAGAAGAGAAAATCTGGGATTGCAGAGAGGAAGAAAGAATGATAGTAATTGAAACCACAGAAAGCAGGAGATTAGGGCAAATCATGTTTCCCTTTTATAAATGAGACAATGAAGCCCAGAGACATATGTTGTCTAAGTCTCCAAGTGAGTAAGTAGCAGAGCCAGGATGAGAACTAAAGGACTCCTAGGCTGCTCCTCCTCTCTGCACATTTGTTGGCCCCCTAGCCACACTCTGCTCTGAGCAGTTGTAGGACAGATCAGCTACAGGGGCAATGGCATTTGCCATCTTAACTTCTAAGTGCCATGGAGGGTCATTCCAGGGGAAGAGATGCAAAGCTGTTACCAGTTTGATTTAATTAGGGATATATTTTCCTTAGAAACAATACTCTACTTCTACCATTTGCTTAGCATGTTCATACCTTTATATTTATGGCACACAAAGGAATTGGATTCCTTAGCAAAAAAAAAATACACTAAAATCCTTCTTTCCTGTCTTTGTGACTTTGGGTTTTCCTATACTATATAATGCACAGAGTAAAGGAGGGTTTGCTTTCTTTTCCCACACAGTCCTGAGTTCCTTTACCTCTCTGGAAAGTTCATCACCTTCTCCTCTGTGTTGTTTCTGAACTCTGTACATGACTTAGATTAGAAGTCATCACTCTGATTGCATTTATAATGGAAGAAAAGGGGTCAAGAGCTTGCAGGCTGACAGATCTGAGTTGAGATACTTACCCACTAAAAGCAACTCGACAAGTTCAATGCTTTGCTCTTTAGTTTTCTCATTTAAAAAACGGAGACAGAAGCTAGAGAGGATGTAATAGATCCTGTTGGTGCCTGGCCTGGGCAGCATCCCCCAGTTGCCCTGAATGTGGACTGGACCCTTTTCTGGAGAAACCCCCTCCTCTTCTGGGAAGCTGCTTACACTGTAGCCACTGACTCAAAGCAAGGCAAAACTCTATATGTCAGCTCCAGAGGTTATATCCTTGCTTTTCCTTTCCCCCTGCCCTGTCCTACTCCTTCATTCTCCTTTTCCTGAGAGGACATCTCCAATCAATCACTTGCATAAGAATCCCCCCTTTTAAGACACTGATTCTATGGAACTTAATGCAGAATCATAAAAATTAAATGATGTCAGCTGCATATTGCCAGCATGGGTGAAGCATTCCCCCAAAGTAGCTATGATCACATTATTAGGCACATATCTGAAACTTTTGGCACAATTTCTGGCACGTTGATGTGTTCAGTAATTTATACAAAATGAGGCTACACAGCATCCTGGCCTTGCCACCTATGCGTTGGATCCAAATACTTTGAGTATAATAATCCATGGAGGTGTCTGTGCTGCTCCCATTCTTAACCATCTCCAAAAATGCTCCCAAATGTGTCCATTTCTATATATTTTCCTTTAAGCACAATAGCCATAAAAATATCTATTGTATTCCTAAAGATGAGATGCCCATAGTGGAGAAGAAAAACACTGCTTCTGTTCTCAACAAGTATAAGCGTATTCTTAGATTTACTATCAACATAAAATAAAAGAACAATGCATATCATTAGATTTCAGGAAGTATTTAGGGGAAAACCATTAAACTGTTTATAGGTTTTATAGTTTTATAAGTAACCACATTAATGGGATATTGATATATTTAAAGTAGCTACTTGCTTCTTCTCCTCTTAAAAATACTGGAGTAATGATAATACTGAGTATATGATCTGAGGAATTCAAATAGCTGAACTTGTATTTTTTAAATTTATAATTCCCCAGTGAAGCAGACAGCAGGCTATTGCAAATATATAATGAAATTAAGCAAGATCCTGACACTGGATGATTCAGATGTCATGACTCATGGGATAGTTTTACTAGGAAAATCAGTGGTGCTTCTAGGTTGCTTCCATTTTCACGGCCATGAAAAGTCCATTTCTCCTCATTTTAATGACCCTTCCATCTATGTCTGCTAAATACATAAAACCTTATTGAATCCAAAAAATAGAAAAACATGATGAGCTAATCTCATGAATATGGGTTCTTTTTTGCTCCCATCAGGAAGCATAAACTTAGATTTCCCATTGTTTGTTCCAGAGAGCATTACAAACTCAGACCAGGAGTGTTAGGGAGAAGTGGTTCAGCTTCATGGCTCTGTAATATTTAGTCAGAAAGACAGATCCTCTTATGAGAGATATATGTGCTCATTTTATTAAGAAATTCAATGTTGGGCCAAAAGAAGGGCACTGATCATAAAAAGAAGGACAGAACCATTCACTTATTTTTTTTTTAATTTTTTATTTATTTATGATAGTCACAGAGAGAGAGAGAGAGAGAGAGAGAGGCAGAGACACAGGCAGAGGGAGAAGCAGGCTCCATGCACCGGGAGCCCGACGTGGGATTCGATCCCAGGTCTCCAGGATCGCGCCCTGGGCCAAAGGCAGGCGCCAAACCGCTGCGCCACCCAGGGATCCCGGACAGAACCATTCAAAGTCCTATAAAATCATACAAAATCCTAGAAAAATTTCTCCTTCCAAAACTTTAGTATTTGAGTTAGATAAAAACACAGGTGCTCTATAGTTTTATAAGTATTTGAGTTAGATAAAACTCAATCTACATGGAAGTGTGAGCTAAGAGTGTATTATGACATGGAAATATTCATAAACATGTATCATAATGACACTAGGTGCTCTGAAAAAATAATAAGTAGGAATGTGGAAGTGCTGGGGTACTATGAGGGGAGGTATTGATTCTAGGAAAAGAGAGACCGTGACATGTACTCAGCAGAGAGTGAAGTCAGGAGGACATTGACCTGGGCCCTCAATGAGAAGGCAAATTGGCTTCACAAGTTGGTAGAGCCTTCCTCTCTTTCTATGGAAATGGCTAATAAATAGTAATTACCATTCAGATTCATAGGCCTATACTTTTTTTAAGATTTATTTTTTTAATTTATTTTTATTATTTATTTATTTTAAAAATTATTATTTAGAGAGAGAGCATGCACATGTGTGAGCTGGGGGAGGGGGCTCAGAGCACATGGAAAGGGGAGAGAGAATCCCAAGCAGACTCCCCACCAAGCTCAGAGCCAGACATGGCGCTCCATCCAATGCCTGGAGATCATAACCTGAGCCTAAATCAAGAGTCGGATGCCTAACCAACTGAGCCACCCAGGCAGCCCAGATTCATAGGGCTGTACTTTGAATTTTAAAAAAATCAAGGCAGAGTGAAGAATGCCGGGTAAGCTTATCAGAGGTTACAGATACAAAAAAAATATTATTTTGGTCATCAACCAGCAATATCTACTTCTAGAGCATTCTGTGCTTTATGCATTTTATCTGACAGCAGCCCTCTGAGATGAGAAAATTGAAGCTCTCAGCATCTACTTGAAGTCTGCAAGGTATTACAAGTCCTGAGTGGTGGGGCCCAGCCTTGAGCCCAAGACCAACCAGCTCTCAAGTTCTGGCCCTTTATTGTAAAGTGCTCCTGGCCAATGCCGTATTATAATCGTCTACTTTTTTGCTTAGCTCCATCATTGGTTGTTAGCACCTCTAGGGGATGAACTGCATGTCATTATCCTTATATCCCAGGACAAACCACATGATTTGACTCAAAAATATTTGCTGGATGAATGAATGAGTGAATAGACCAGATAAAATGGCACCTAGAAGAAACTTGATTCTTAAGCATGCCCATGAACAGTGTGGTCATGAATGGAAAAATAAAAAAATAGTATATTTTATATTATGTGTAACATTTCCTGTAGGGGCTTTATCTATCTGTAAAGTTTCTCATAGCTCTCTGAAGATCTCCCTGGCCTTCATCCAAAGCAATCATGTCTTCTAAACTTTGTTAATAAGTCTATCATAACAGGAAGAGGCTAGAAAGAACAATAGGCCTGAAAGGTTCCTCTTAGATAAGCATCAGTTTCTTGATTGGTGAAATGGTGATAATTCCTCAAATTGGCACTTATTATTTAATATCTATCAAGTGGTTTCTGTGTGACACACATGTATGTGCACAGTCCTAAAGCCAAAGGGAGAAACAGGAAAAAGTTCAGTTCTCATGGATTCTATAACGGAGTGTGGGGGACAGACATGGAAACAAGTATATACAACATAGTGTAGAAGATTCCACAAGGAGGGACACATAGAAGAAAATGGCTGGGCTCAGCCCAGGGGTGTTAAAAAGAAGCTGTTCAATGTACTAGCTAAGAGCAAGGACTCTGGACTCAAAGGCTTGAGTTCAAATCCTGGCTTGACCATGCTTTGCCTCTGTAATGTTGGGCAATTTACTTAATCCATCTATCACTTCCCATCTCCTTGTCTATAAAATGGGAATACTATTAGTTCTAACTTCGTAAGTTTGTTCTGAACATGAAAATGGCATATAACATCTACAGTACTGAACTCTGTGCTCAACACATAGTAAACACCTGATGAAGGCTTCATAGAAGAAGCAGTGTCTTGGACAGTTGGACTTTGTTGGGGGAATGGACAAGTACTTCACAGAAAAGGCCTTCCAGGTACAACAAACTGAATGCCCAATGGTTAAGAGGGGTGAGATTTTCTGTATTTTTATTTTACAACCTACTGTAAAAAATACACCTTACATTACAAATTGGTACCCCTCCACACACACATCACTAAAACCAAAGTTTAATAAAACAATGCTTACTGTGTGCAACGTACGTTGATTCATTCCATTCCATTCTAATTTTTTTTTAATGGTGATTGAAGTCCTTTAAATTGATTTTGTGACCTCTTAGTGGGTTAAGACCCACCATTTGGAAAACACTTATTTAGAATAGGGTTAAGTATGGCAGTTTTACAAAACAGTAGTGCTGGGCATAAAAGGAACAAAGTCTAATTATGCCACACGCTGTGCTTGGTCCTGGGCCTTAATATAATAAATGAGAGCATTTAGAGAGGAGGCTGAAAAGGAAGTCAGGGTCCTTATCCTGCAGACCTGCATAAACCATGTTACATGGGCCCGACTTGACCTGCAGGCACTGAGGAACCACTGGGGAATTGTGCCATGCTAGGTGTGGAGGGTCTGTGTGGTCACTCTGGGGGTGGCATGCAGGATGGCTCCACAATGGCAGGACTGGAATGATGTCACCAGGTTATGCTTTGATGAAAGCTCTGAATAACTGCTAGATTCTATGATGATACACTTACAGTACATTCCATACCTCATCCTAAAATTTGGTGCCTGCCCCAGGATGTTAGACTCCCTATCCTTTTGATAGTTGTACAAAGATGTGGCTGAGAAAGCGTAGGGTCTCAGGGCTGCTTTAGCAGATTTTCTTTCTAAGAGTAAGTGCATTCGGTAGGTACGCTATTAGACAAGCTAGTCATGATGCATTTTATTTTCAGTAAGCGATTTGAAAATATTAGGCACCCGATCTGAACTCAAACCCATGGGAAATAATTTTTTTATCAATAGAAATATAATGCATTTCCTGAAATAGTGTGAAATTTGGGTGGCTATCACAGGCTACATTTAAAAAATTCTTCTGTTAATATTTGGTGTCAGAGACAATTTGCAAGCAGAGTTTTTGGCAAACTAAGACTTAATGGGGGATCCCTGGGTGGCGCAGCAGTTTGGCGCCTGCCTTTGGCCCAGGGCGCGATCCTGGAGACCCGGGATCGAATCCCATGTCGGGCTCCTGGTGCATGGAGCCTGCTTCTCCCTCTGCCTGTGTCTCTGCCTCTCTCTCTCTCTCTCTCTCTCTCTGTGACTATCATAAATAAAAATTTAAAAAAATTAAAAAAAAATAAGACTTAATGGTTAGAGAAAGTAACATTTAATGAGTGCTCACAGTATGTAAGTGCTTTTATACATGTTATGATAGAAGCTCTCATAGGCAATCTTCATTTAGGCAAATTCTTAGGTTAACAGGGTTCTCATTCTTTCGATGAATGTATTGACTAGTATCTATAACTTTAAAGAACATGAATGGCTAGCAGACTTTTCTTTAGAAAACTTGTATACTTCTGTTCACATGAGCAGAACTATATGCTCACCATATATTTGTTTATTCAAATTGTACTTGTTATTTTTATGCTGCAATCTACTAAGTAACATGTACATAGATGCAATAAATTCCCCCCAAAACAGATTTCTTTTTATGAAATCTAAGTTGAATACTTTGGAAAGACTTGATAAAATAAATGAACTGCCTAATAAAACATTGAATTTAGTTGGACTAGGGTAACTATAAAGGACAGAAGAAAGTGGTAAAAAAAAATTTAAAGTGCTTTTACACACTCATTTTACTTTAAAGAAACTGACACTGAAAATCATTTTTTAAAAAATGCTTTATGTGGATGTTTAAATGCCCAGGTTCTGGCCAGTGGGCCTTATTCTCCCAGAAAAGACCTTGGCTCTACATCAGACGGTTGCTAAATAAAAGAATTGTTATATTTAATTTGAAATAAGCTATTTAATGTCTCTATAGATTGACCCAGGGAGAACCTGTATTGCTTTTTATGATCTAACTTCCTGAGTCACATAGCATCCTTTCCATAATAACCCACTGATCAGGGTATTTACAGATGTGCACCCAGATTCAAGAAGAAGGAACGTGGGCCCTGCCTCAAATGGAAAGATGTCAGTGTTACATTGTAAGATCATATGGGATGGGAGATATTTTGGCCATTTTTGGAAAATACTATCTTTATAGCTGCTTTAATTTACTACTATTCTTTTTCAAATAACTAATGATTCTGATGTCATTAGATAAAAAGAATTTCATTATAATTAGTGTAATTCTTACAACAGATCTCCTGGATAGGTATCATAGTAGCCATTCTGGGGATCCAGAAGCTTGAGGCTCAGGGAAGCTCAGTGATTAAAGCCTGCCCTCTTTCCATTAAAACTTTCTGCCTTTCTTCTTGTGATAGGGATTTAGGACTTATGCTTTCTAATTATGTCCATCCTAAGACCTAAAATCCAGTACAACCCATTGGAACATCAAGACCCAGTGATGGACCACACAAAGTGGAGTGATTTTAGCTTCACTACATACAATAGTCTAGCTGCCACCAAGACTAGTGGTTTCCAAACTTTGTTGCACATTAGGTTTCCTGAAAAAATCCTGATACCCAGGTTGGATCCCATGCCAATTAAATCACAGTGTCTGAGGTGGAAGCCAGGCAGTAGTAATTTTTAAAGGGCCCCAGATGGTCCCAATGTGAAGCAAAGTGAAGCTATGACAGCGATTCTTCCTCAATTGAATCCTCCCATCTCAGGTTTCTACTAAGTCTTGCCTCTCTGTCTCTGTCTCTGTCTCTGTCTCTCATTCCTGCTATTGTACTTGACCTCACTAATTCTTCCCCAAACTGCTTATCCCAAAGATTTGCTCCAAGTCTTGGTTTTCTCATCCACAATATAAGGATGCTGCTGCTGATGGTGATGATGATGACAATCTTACACTGCTATGTTATCATAAGGATTAAAAGAGATAATGTAGGAGGTACTCAATAAGCTTGTTAAAATATTTGTTGAATGAATGAAAGAATCTGAATCATTTCATAGATTTCTTTTATGACCAAAGAAATTAAGTCAACATGAATCTGGTTTCAGGTATTAAACACAGATTAAATATTCATTTTTAGGACACATTTGTTTTAAATTTAACACATGGGTTCATGAATAACACTATAAAGAACCCATTCCCTAAAATATTAATATAAATATCTATGCACGAGGGGAAAATAATTGGGGAATTTTATCTCCTCTGACAAAGGGGAAAAAAGGCCATTTAAAAATATTACTTTCTCTCCCTCAGACGGAGAGTGGAGGTAAGCCATAAGAAATCCAAGTTCACATGAAAGAGCCATGATAAAAAATGCAGGTGGTGTGAAACATTTATAAGGGCCGAGTGTTAGGTGGTATGTAGGCTTGAATTTGAAATGACATTTTGGCATAAAACAGATCTCCCACAGGCAGATTTGAAACTTCCAGAAAAGTCTTAAAATGACATCTTTCAAAATGAACAATCATCAAATATGCCCAAGTCATTACCTCAAAGTACTTTGCTAATGAGACAGGCTGAAGAAATGGCTAAAAATAATTGACCCCAGTTTTACAGCTGAAAGTTGTAAAAAAAAGAAAAAGAACTATTGCAGGGTACGAACGTAGAATTAGGCAACTGGCAACTGTTTAGCATATTAAATACAAACATTAGGACATGTCTCACTCAGCACAGAACAATTGCCAATAGCTTTTTATGCACAAATTTCAAATTGCTTCGCAAATTACTTGGTGTCATATTTTCTCCTGTAACTTTTATTCCGCTTGTACAGTGCTAGTCTAAAAAAGAGACATGCATGCCAATATCTAATGAGGCATTTGCTTCATTTCCTCGTTAGACCCTTGCACAATGCTATAAATCAGGCAAGGTAGGATTTATTGTTCCCATTTTGTAGATAAAGACATTGAGGTCCAAAGAGGTTAATAATTTGTTCGTGTGTACATAGTCTTTTAAAGACACTGCACCATCTTATTTAACGCAGACCACATGCACTGTGGGTACTTGTGTAAGAGTTTTTCAGGAAGGAAATCAAGATAGAAAGAAAAAAATATGTCTATTAAGCACACGTTATGTGAAATATTGGACACAATGTGGAGAATTGCATAAAGAGTTGAATATAAATTGGATGCACCTAATAATCTCAACTTAAAAATTTGCATAAGAAAAAGATGGGAATAAAATATACCAAAATGTCTACTTCTTTTTTTATTCCTTTATTTCTGAATTTTCTGTCATAAACATGTATTATTTTTATGACTAGAAAGAATAATCAATTCATTAATTCAACTTTTCTATTGAGTGCTATATACCAGGCATTGTTCTAGACACTGTGTTTTGGCAGTGGAGACAATGGAGGAAATCCCAGCCTGTATAAAGTATATATTCTAGAAGTGGAGTGGGAAAATCAATCAAATATATTTTATATGGTGACACATGCTATTGTGACCTGAAGAACAAGATGCCACAAATGCACAAGATGGGAGTAGGGGTGCAGTGGGCACATCTGAGCATCAGTGTAAAGGGTGTGAAGAAGCACACTCTTCAAGACCTCAGCAAGAACTGTTTCTGGGCAGGAAACACTAGGATACAACCCTGAGGTAGGAGCAAGTTTCAAGTGTTGGAAGAATAGCCTAAAGGTCAGTGACCCAGAGCAGAGCAAGAGAGAAGGGCTACAGTGCAAATTAATAATCCAGGGCTGGATCCTGCTGGGCCTCGGGAGCTGTGTCAGTAGTCTGGACTTTATTTATTTATTTATTTATTTATTTATTTATTTATTTATTTATTTATGAGAGTCACACAGAGAGAGAGAGAGAGAGAGAGAAAGAGAGGCAGAGACACAGGCAGAGGGAGAAGTAGGCTCCATGCAGGGAGCCCGATGGGGGGCTCGATCCTGGATCTCCAGGATCACACCCTGGGCGGAAAGTAGGCGCTAAACCGCTGAGCCACCCAGGGATCCCCAGACTTTATTTATTTAAATGTGATGAGTACCATCGGAGTTTTCTGAATATGTATTTTGGGGGCTGGGAATTGTGAATGATCTGATTTGCATGTTATAAATATCCCTCTGGCTGCTCCGTAGGAGGCAGCTTATAGGGGGCAGGAGAAGAATCAAGGAGGCCAGGGAGCAGCTGATGGCAATTGTCCAAATGGTCCAGTCCAAACAAGAAAAGACAATGGCTTGCTTAGTGCAGTACACCTAGAGACGGTGAGAAATAATTTGAGGCGAGATTGTTTTGTTTGGCGTGAGTTCAAATGCTGCTGCCGTTTGCTAGGATGGGAAGATTAGGGAAGGAGTATGCTTGGGATAATGTTGAAGAGTTCTATTTAGGACACTTTAAACTATCAAGTGGAGATGCAACGTAGGCAGTCTGGAGCTGAGGGGAGAGGTCAAAGTGGGAGACATATATATGGGAGTCACGGTCATATAAATGGCATTTCAAGCCAAGTGGCTGGTGAAGAGTCCCCAGGGAGAGAGCAGATGGAGATGAGGGCTCAGAACTGAACCCTGAACTTCCATAGCATTTAAAATCTCAAAAGGAAGAGCCAGCAGCCAGCAGAGGAGACAGTACATGAACAGCCATGAGACAGGAGGTAGCAGGAAACTTATCCTGTGGGTTTCTTTGAGAATGAGAGAGAAGGAGAGAATTGGCTCTAGGGGTTAGTGTCATGTGTGTAACTGTCTGAACGATGCCAGTACACAAATCGTCTCAAACATTTCTCTTTTATATATTTTCTAGATAATCATGAGAAGAGTATAAGGGAGGGGGCATTGATTGCTGAGGCCGGGAGACTGAACTTGGTATAAAGTCCTGACACTGCCTCTTACAGCTTCTGTCAACTTGAATGCATCAAACACCATGGCTAACTTGGCCTTCTCATCTATAAGACAGTGATAACAGAAGCCAACCTGGAAACCCGTAGGCTCAGCAGAGCATCCCTGGTCCGGGCTACTGGTCTGAAATAGGCTGCTTCCAGGTCTGACTCTGCTTCTAGGTGGTGAGCAAGAATGCCTGCTGATAGATGTTGGCTTCCAGATGTGTAGGGCAAGGCCTGGTGCATGGGAGAGAGCAGGAGTGAAGATCTTGCTCGTTGTAGTCACACCTGCAGAGTGGGGGACCTCCACATTTTTACTGGCAGGGTAACTCTGGTTGCATTACTTCCCCTCTCTGATCCTTAAATTTCCTGATGATTAAATGGGAACTGACACCAGTGTCAGAATGTTCTGAGGATGAACAAAGGAGATACTCTCTAAAGTGCTCTGCAGAATGCTTGGCATTGGCTAGTGGGGAAGACATTATTGGAATTCGTGTTGCATAATCGTCTGCAGTGCACTGACCACCTTTCCCCTCCTGCTCTGAGCCCCAGGAGGATGCTATGATTAGAACCACAGAGTCAGGTAAACCTGAATTCAAACCTTCGCATCTCTGCTTATCAGCTGACTTCCACACATTATGTATGACTTTAAACAGCAGCCTAAGCCTTAGTTTCCTCCTTTGTACAAAGGGGATAGTGACCCCAAACTCAATGGGCTGTTGGTAGGATAACCATAAAAGTGTGTTTACTCACTTAGCACTAGTGTACTGTGTGTACTCAGTAAATCCTCATGGCTGTCGTCATCACCGTGATGCACCAGAAAGCCATTTGTAAGCTGTAAAGGACTATATATCCACAAGAGATGTTTTCCATTGTTATTCATGGGAAGGTTTGTTGCTGCTGGGATATAAGGCTGCCCCGCACTGAAGCTGGCTGCATTTCTCCTTTCATTCCTTTACAGGACCTGTGATTATTGTCCCTCTAAGATTTGGCCCTAGATCACCCCCTCCAGGAAGCCTTCCTTAATTAATCGCACTTTTTCTACTCTTTTATTCTCCAAACACTCCATCTTTAGGAGTAAATTCAGATGTACAAAACAGATGAATTAGGGTTAATTAGTTGTAGCACCAGAGGATTCCTCAGGATAGCTTTAAATCATACAATCCCAAAGCACAGTCCAACCACAAGCAATTTACAAACATTTGATTAACGCTGAGGGGCACTGGGATGTTGCTATTGCCCAAATTGAAGTCCAGATTTGGTCTGGGCTATTTAGTGCATGTGTGTTAAACATGCTTTAGTGCATGTGTGTTAAACATGCTTTAGTGCATGTGTGTTAAACATGCTTTGCTAGTCTTCAGAGTTGGCTTTGCCTAGTCTAAGATTTAATGTTAAATTCCCAATGGAGGGATGCTAACTTTAATTTCCATTATTTTCGGGGAGGACATACCCCCAAAGGGCTGTCATAGGTGGGACTCAGGGGCAAGTAGACTGTCGAGCTGATTTTTGACAAGCAAAATCATTCATGCCTGTTGTAACTGACTTAAGTGCCTCATTGTGATGGGAAGTGTGAACTTTCTGGAATGGTAATCAACTGCATACCAAAAGTGGGGGCCTGAGGGGAATTTTACTCACAGAAGCAAGGGATTGGGAACTAAATACTAAGATAATAGTTTTAGATTTTTCCCCTTAATTTATTTCTTTGTTACTCTCCTGATCAATTATGATAAAACTGTTAACGGTAAACCAGTGGGATCACTTCAGGTATAACAATGAAGAAGATGCAGAGAAAGTTCCTACTCCTCGGGAGGCTTGGACGAGGAAGAGCTCAGGGGACAGAGACAGCATCCCTTCCTGGAACAGAATGTAAGAAAAGATGTAGGCTCACCATTTGCTTCGATGTGGATGGAACTGGAGGGTATTATTCTGAGTGAAGTAAGTCAGTTGGAGAAGGACAACCATCATATGGTTTCACTCATACAGGAAATATAAAAAATAGTGAAAGGAATCATAGGGGAAAGGAGAGAAAATGAGTGGGGAAAATCAGAGGAGACAGAACATGAGAGACTCCTAACTCTGGGAAACGGACAAGGTGTAGTGGAAGGGGAGGTGGGGGGAACAGGGTCACCGGGTGACGGGCGCTGAGGGGGCACTTGATGGGATGGGCACTGGGTGTTATACTCTATTGAACTCCAATAAATATATAAATAAATCCAATAAATAAATAAATAAAACTCCAATAAACTCCAAAAAATACACATAAAAAAATAAATTTAATTTTAAAAAACAAACAAAAAAACCCCACAAAAAAAAAAAAAAAAAAGAAAAGATGTAGGCTAGGCTGAGTGTCAAGAATTTCTGAGAAGGAAGGAGAAAGGAGAAGGCTTCTGCCCTCCAAGATTCCATAAATGTGAGGGACAGGTCCTGAGGAGTGGTGCAGAGGGCTGAAACCCCAGGGCTCCAAGAAGTTAAACCCAGATTCCCTCAGGAGGCACACAGAGGAGCAAATGGACCAGCGGCCCAGGAACCCGACAGGCACAAGTCCAGACACTTCAGGGGTGCTGAGGAGGACCCAGACTGGAGGCGGAAAGACCCATGGTAGAGTGCAGACGCTGGTTCCTCTTCACTCCTCCCTGGCTGGGGTACCATGAGAGGTTTGATGTGACCCCTCATTACCAGCCTCCATCTTCAGCTCTGGGCTGCCAGCAGGACCATGGCAACCGCTCCAGACTCCCTCACTGCTTCTGGTCCTGCTCTGGCTAGGCGGGACTCCCACCCCGCCCCAGACCTTGTCTCTGCCTCAGGAGCAAGATCTGCTCTAGTTCTGGCACTTGACTCTTAGTGTCTCTGGCTCTCAACTCCTAGTTGCACTGAAGCACTCACGCTTGGCCTTGTTCTCTCCCATCCACCCCAGGCAAACAATGGCAGCAGTTTGCTATTAACAATCTATCTTCATTTAAACTATACTTAAATATATATATTTAAGCTACATATATATATACATATATTTTTATTTTATACATATAACTTTTATATAAAAATATACTTTTTTTTTTTCCAAAATAAGAGATGACAACATATTCCTTGCTCTGCAACTTGGTCTTTCTTTTCTTTCTTTCTTTTTTTTTTTAAGATTTTTATTTATTTATTCATGGGAGACAGAGAGAGAGAAAGGCAGAGACACAGGCAGAGGGAGAAGCAGGCTTCATGCGGGGAGCCTGACATGCGACTCGATCCCGGGTCTCTAGAATCACACCCTGGGCTGCAGGCGGCGCCAAACCTCTGAGCCACCGGGGCTGCCCCAACTTGGTCTTTCTTTTCTTTCTTTCTTTCTTTCTTTCTTTCTTTCTTTCTTTCTTTCTTTCTTTCTTTCTTTCTTTCTTTCTTTCTTCTTTCTTTCTTTCTTTCTTTCTTTCTTTCTTTCTTTCTTCTTTCTTTCTTTCTCTTTCTTTCTTTCTTTCTTTCTTTCTTTCTTTCTTTTTCTTTCTTCCCATTTTAATAGTCTATCATGAACATGTCTTTAGATTGGTGTACATATAGAATCAATACAACCTTTTAACAGCTGAATAATATTCCATTATATAAATTGCCATAATATATTTAACCATTGCTATATTGAAGAACACTGAGGTTATGTCCTTGTTTTTACCACTTTAAATAATATTGTAATAAGCATCCTCATACACATGTACTCAAAAGTCACATCTTTTATTTCTTTTTTTTTTAGTATTTTTTAAAAATTTTTATTTATTTATGATAGTCACAGAGAGAGAGAGAGAGAGAGAGGCAGAGACACAGGCAGAGGGAGAAGCAGGCTCCATGCACCGGGAGCCCGACGTGGGATTCGATCCCGGGTCTCCAGGATCGCGCCCTGGGCCAAAGGCAGGCGCTAAACCGTTGCACCACCCAGGGATCCCACATCTTTTATTTCTATTGTAGATATAAAGCTATTCTTTTTAAAAAATGATTTTATTTATTTATTTGAGAGAGAGAGTGAGTAGAGCCAGCCAGAGAGCCCGAGCAGCAGGGGAGGAAGGGGAGGGGCAGAGGGAGAGGGAGAAGCAGAGTCCCCTCTGAGCAGGGAGCCTGTTGCTGGGCTCCATCCCAGGAGCCGAAGGCAGATGCTTAACTGACTGAGCCACCAAGGCACCCCGGTATCGAGCTATTCTAATGGGTCAGTGGGTGCCTCCGTGTAAGAGGCTGACTCAGGATGGGATTGCTGAGTTAATTGGCATGCATATTTGAAAATTGGTTGGGTGCTGTACTGCTAGATGTTATAAGAGAGTCAAAGTTCTAGCTAGACTCTCTTGCCACTCACTAGCTATTAATTTGGAGCAAATTATTTAGGCTTCTAAACTTTAGTTTCCTCATTTACAAAACGTAAATAATACATTTTTCAAAACATAAAGGTGATAAATACACGCTAGAACAAAAAACTTATTATTAAAGCTTTTATTTTTTTATCTTTTTTTTTTTCTCTTGTTAAAAGGCACATCCCAAACTTACAGTTAGCAAAAAAATAAAACCACAGGCCCATGGCTGGGAGACTCACATGCCAGTCCCACTCTCCTGCTATCTTATCTGATGTCAGTCTGGGCAAATTGTCTGAATCTTCCAGGTCTCCAAATTATTTTTAAAAATGCGGGTCACAGTAAGTTGCCTCTAGGCTCTCCTGCAGTTCCATGAGTGCTGCAATTGGTTCTTTCATTTCCAGGGCATTGCTAGGAAAAAGCTATTGGCCTTTCAGATCAACACAGATTATTTATGTGGAGGCAGATACAAAGTTGCAAAATAAAACCAAACAGGACAGCCTGGGTGGCTCAGCGGTTTAGCGCAGCCTTCTGCCCAGGGCCTGATTCTGGAGACCCAGGATCCAGTCCCACATCAGGCTTCCTGCGTGGAGCCTGCTTCTCCCTCTGCCTGTGTCTCTGCCTCTCTCTGTCTCTGTCTCTCTCTGTGTGTCTCCCATGATTAAATAAAATCTTAAAAAACAAAAACAAAAACAAAAACACCAAACAGACATTCCAGGCCAGGCTCTTAAGTACATAGTGAAGAAGCACAGTTGGGTCCTGAAGAAAGCACCTCCCTATCTCAGATCTCAGGTGTGGGCAGATGTGAGATGTTGCAGGGTCTCTACTTGGTAGTCAAACTTTCTTATCACAAAGAGGAACATTAAACCATCTCTGGAGCGACTGGAGATTAGGAAATAGCTGGTCTCTGAAACGCTTTTCTTTCTTTTTCTTTTTTTTTTTTGAAACACTTTTCAAAAGAGCTGTCATAAGTCCCCAATCCTTCAGGCGGGCTCCATCTTTCCCCAGCAGGCTCCTAAATCTCCATCACCCATGATCCCACAGTTCTATGATCTACTTACATGTGTGTCTGAACTCGACAATTAGCCTTTACATCTGATTGCTATAGTCCTGGAGTGGTGGCCCAGGGCCTTTCTTTTGCCTACCAGAGGACCAAGAAACCCTTGCTAAGTGGAACAGAATTGCACGATTGTTTTCTTTATATGGTTAAACTAATTAAATAGTGTATTTTAAGATACAAGCTTTCTTCCTTACTCAGACTAGTTTTTTGTTTTGTTTTTTTGTAAATGCAACTAAATTGAAACAATGACTCATAAACCATGAGCCTGGGAGAAAATCTTTGAGAGTACCTCTCTCAAACCTTCATTTATTAACTGTACCCATTTCCTCAATGTTACTGTGTTCGCCCAGAAGAGGAGACTGAGGTCCAGCTAAGTGACAATGTCAAGAGTGCACAGTCGTTAGTGAAAGAGTGGAGGCCAGGACTTGGGCTTTCTGACTCCTGACGTAGTGCTCACTTTGCCTGCCATGCTGCAGCAGCACCAATCAGTTTAGGGAGTGTAATTCCAAGTGCTGCAGTTTTCCATGAAAACATCTGCGATGTGCAAAAAGGCTGGGGTTTCTTGAACTTTTCAGTTCTCTAGGATTTTTATGAAATTAAAAATAAAGTCACAAGCCATAAAGTTTCCCCGTGATTGTTTTCTCCTAAACTGTCATGTTCGACGGCAGAACATTTGTTCTGGTTTCATCTCATAAACTGGAGAATCCACTAACGATAACTAAAGAAGCCACCAGGTTTCTAATAGAAAATATAATCCATTTAACAAAAAGTCAGAATCCATACCTACTGCTATTTGGATGGTGTCTAAACAAATAAGCAGCTGCAGACCAAGGCAAGGGCTTTGAACTGTGCACTCCTCCCACCTCCGATATTAGCTGAAATCGGATGCCAACTGTATCCAAGGTGGAGACTCAATATAATTGGAACTTGCAAAATTTGGTAATAGATTCTAATTTAGAGTGTGTGGACTATAACATACAGGTAGGAGTTATTCAGAACTGGGAAGGACATAGCTCCACATACTCACTGTCATAACCTGAAATGTCTAACCACATCCAGAGAAGGTTTGTTCTGCAACAAGGAAAGACACATAAGCTTTGGAGCTTAGATGGGCCAGGGTTTAAATTCTGATTCTATCACTTCACATCTCTGTGAATTAGGAACTAATCTATCCTCACTGAACCTGTTACCGCTTGGGTAAAATAGTAATAACAATACGCTTCCCATAGGGTTTCAGAAGATAACATAGGGAAAAAAAATGTAAATGCGCCTGGTACAATGGTTGGCACGTAGCAGGTGAAGCCGCAGTCAAGCGAATGTGGATAAAATGAATTCAACAAATAACAACAGCAGAGCTGAGAACAGCTACAGAAGAGGATTCATGCTGGAACCAATGGTTCACCAAGATGAGAAATGCGGTCTCTGTAAGGTCCTACATGGGCAATGTCACACTCATTCATTCACCAGTAGGAAGAGAAGACAAAGTAACGTCTTGTAGACACAGAGAAATAGTTTCCCATGAAGTAACACATGAGATGCTTCCTGGCAAGAGAGGAACAGGACCTCATCTCAGCCCAGATTGACATGGGCCAAGGGAGATTTTCCAGAATATGTGAACGATGAATGGAGCTTGACATGAAATGAAGTACCAACAGGCAGAAAGAAGGGCATCTGGGACACCAAAAGCCCAGAGACTGGAACATAACTCATAGATTCTGCATCTGGAGCCATTAAAGAGTCTGGAAAAGAGGAAAAGGAAGAGGAAGAAACTGCAAAGTGTATTTATTACAAATTGTGGAAGATCTTGGTTTTCAAACTAAGGGATCTGTGTTTTCTCCAGGTGACAAAGAAAAGCCATGTGCATGATCTGTTAGAAAGTGGCCATTTAGGAAGAATAACCTCAAGAATGAGCAGGAGCAAAATTAAGGCAGAAGGTGGTAGGAGGCTATGGATTAATGCAGTGTACTGAGGCTGGGCTCACAGGGCTTGGGATTTGTGGTCCAGCATCACTGCCTGATAGTTGTGAAACCACAGGTGATGTATGCCAGCTTCTCTAAGTTGCAGTATCCTTTTCTACAAAATGAGAATAATGATACCAGAATTTTATGTGATTTTCAAATACACAAATAAATTAGTAGGCAGGGAATTTCTTTGTAAACTCTCCAGCAAGGGTGTTCCATAGAACTTTCTGTAATGATGAAAATGCCTTGTATTTGTGCTGTCCGTATGGGTGGTCACTAAAAACACTTGAAATGTCACTAGCCATACTTGAAATGTGGCTAGTGTGACTGAGAAAGCAAATTATTACTTTTATTTATTTTTTTCCAAAGATTTTATTCATTTATTCATGAAAGACACAGAGAGAGGCAGAGGCATAGGCAGAGAGAGAAGCAGGTTCCCTCAGGGGAGGCTGATGTGGGACTTGATCCCAGGTTCATGGGATCATGACCTGAGTCAAAGGCAGATGCTCAATCACTGAGCCACCCAGGGGTCCCTGAATTATTACTTTTAATAAGTAAGATTTAAATTTAAATAGCTACCATATTTGACAGCACAGCTCTAAAGTCTAGGTTAGTAGAAGGAGAATGGACTTTTGAAATAGAAAGACCCAGGTTTCAAACATGTCTTTGACCCAATGAGCAAGTCACTTTAACTCTCCGGGAGGAAGAAGGGCAGGTTTATCATCACAGTAGCTAAACGTCCTTGAACTGTGGAGTCCAGCCACCAAAGACTTTCAGCAGCTCCTTGACCATCCCATGCTTTCTTGAGCCACTGTGTTTCCGCACTCACAGCTCTTTCTGCATGGAACCCCACTTTGCCCCTCAACCTTGCTTGGAGAAAGTAGACTTTCTTTCAGACTTAATTCAGGCATCTGCCACACAGCCCTCACAGAGTCTTTCCTACCCTTCATGTTGATTCTTTGTGTTATAACTCTTCTCTATGTCCTCGGGCTGTCCCGTGATTCCCACTGTCGCAGAACATGTCATACTGTAGCCTGTCTCCTACAGGAAGATGTTAAAGCAGAATGGGCACTCACTGCAGGGCAGGATCAATTTTTTTAAAGATTTATTTAGTTTTGCGTGGAGAGAGAGAGAGAGAGAGGAGGCAGAGGAAGAGGGGGAGAGAATCTCAAGCAGACTCCCCACTAAGTGCAAAGCCCAACACAGGCTCGATCTCATAACCCTGAGATCATGACATGAGCTGAAATCAAGAGTTGCCCATTTAGATAAGAAGCTTTTGCACAGCAAAGGATACAGTCAACAAAACTAAAAGACAACCTACAGAATGGGAGAAGATATTTGCAAATGACATATCAGATAAAGGGCTAGTTTCCAAGATCTATAAAGAACTTCTTAAACTCAACACCAAAGAAACAAACAATCCAATCATGAAATGGGCAAAAGACATGAACAGAAATCTCACAGAGGAAGACATAGACATGGCCAACATGCATATGAGAAAATGCTCTGCATCACTTGCCATCAGGGAAATCCAAATCAAAACCACAATGAGATACCACCTCACACCAGTGAGAATGGGGAAAATTAACAAGGCAGGAAACAACAAATGTTGGAGAGGATGCAGAGAAAAGGGAACCCTCCGGCACTGTTGGTGGGAATGTGAACTGGTGCAGCCACTCTGGAAAACTGTGTGGAGGTTCCTCAAAGAGTTAAAAATAGACCTGCCCTACGACCCAGCAATTGCACTGCTGGGGATTTACCCCAAAGATACAGATGCAATGAAACGCCGGGACACCTGCACCCCGATGTTTATAGCAGCAATGTCCACAATAGCCAAACTGTGGAAGGAGCCTCGGTGTCCATTGAAAGATGAATGGATAAAGAAGATGCGGTCTATGTATACAATGGAATATTACTCAGCCATTAGAAATGACAAATACCCACCATTTGCTTCAACGTGGATGGAACTGGAGGGTATTATGCTGAGTGAAGTAAGTCAGTCGGAGAAGGACAAACATTATATGTTCTCATTCATGTGGGGAATATAAATAATAGTGAAAGGGAATATAAGGGAAGGGAGAAGAAATGTGTGGGAAATATCAGAAAGGGAGACAGAACGTAAAGACTGCTAACTCTGGGAAACGAACTAGGGGTGGTAGGAGGGGAGGAGGGCGGGGGGTGGGAGTGATTGGGTGATGGGCACTGGGGGTTATTCTGTATGTTGGTAAATTGAACACCAATAAAAAATAAATTAAAAAAAATAAAATAAAAAGAGTTGCCCATTTAACTGACTGAGCCACCCAGGCATCTAGGATCGAATTTTTTAAGGCAAAATATGTACAGCATAAAATTTACTATTTCAACCATCTATAGGTGTACAGCACAGTGGTGTTAAGTATATACACATCCATCTGCAGAACTTTTTTCATCTTCCCCAAATTCAAACTTTGTAAGTATCAAACAATGATTCCCCGTTCCCTACTCCTCCTAGCCCCTGATAACCACCATTTTCCTTCCCATCTCCGTGAATTTGGCTTGGCTAGGTATTTGCTCTTTTGTGATGTTCCATCTAACCTAGCATAACATCCTCAAGGTTCATCCATGCTGTAGCATGTGTTAGAAATTCCCTTCCTATTTAAGGCTGACTAATATTCTATTGTGTGTGTATACCACATTTGTTTATCCATTCATCCACGGGTGGACATTTGGATTGCTTTTACCCTTTGGTGGAATTATTATTACGAACAATGCTGTTATGGGCATGGGTGCATGAGATCACATTTTGTATCATATTTTCCTGTGTCTCCAGCTCAAACTGGCAGACCTACAAAGGGTGCAAAATGATACAAGATATTTTATTCATTACAGGATGTAATGAATACTAGCACCAGCTGCTGTTCCTGGAATTACAGGAGCTATCCAGTAAAAGCACAGAGTAGAACAGAGTGGGAGAGGAAAGATGAAGAAAAGAAAGAGAGAGAAGGAACAAGGCAGGCATATTTGTTCACAGCTTGGACATACATCCATTTGACTTCACTTTCTGACTGAGGAAAGCCCATTACATTGGACAAACCGATCCCAAAGGCTTTAAAGGCTTTCCTTTCCTTCCTTCCTTCCTTCCTTCCTTCCTTCCTTCCTTCCTTCCTTCCTTCCTTCCTTCCTTCCTTCCTTCCTTCCTTCCTTCCTTCTCTTCTTTCTTTCTTTCTTTCTTTCTTTCTTTCTTTCTTTCTTTCTTTCTTTCTTTCTTTCTTTCTTTCTTTCTTTCTTTCTTTCTTTCTTTCTTCTTTCTTCTTTCTTTCTTCTTTCTATTTTTAAAACCTTGTCTTGGAATCAGAAGCTTTATGTGTATTTGACATAGTCCTCAACCCTGAACCTCAGCTTCATCTTTAAACCCAGTCAAGCTGACTCTTCCCAGCTGTGTTGGTGTGTGTGTGTGTGGTGTGTGAGTATTAAATATCAGTATACTCCGTGAACCCTTAAAGAACTTATATGAGATTTCAATTCTTCCCTGCAACTTTTCTTTCATCTGTATTTTAATTATAATAAGTCAATTAAAATCCATAATGGAAAAAGAAGCTAGAGACTTAAGGAGAGTTTCTTTCTAAATTCCATTTCTAAACCTAGAGGCGAAGAGTGTCAAATTGTTAAAAAATTTTTACATTCTAATCACTTTCTGATTCTATTGAAGTTTCAAGTGTTCTGTTTGGGCTTGACATAGTCAGTGAAAATATTAAGCCCTTAAAACACCAAAAAATGCTAACACACAACTACAGTAATACTTCAGCCATAGGCAACATTTAAAGAATCCCTAGCTACATAATCACATTAACATTTAATGTGCCCAAGTTCAGCTAAAATATGTTTCCTCTCTTCTGCATATCCTTCCTGAAGCAAAAATAAAATAAAATAAAATGCCAATGGAACTCAGGAATTCCATGTGTGTCCTGTGACGAGTTCCCCACAGAAAAACATCCTCCAGACCCCTTTTCCACACAGACTGCTCCTCGAGGTAAACACAGCTTGTACATGTGGGCAAACATCTTTTATCATTTTACACACTTTATAGGTCAGCCAGTTTGAGTTGGAGACACAGGAGAGTTCCCAGAGAAATTCATTACTGCCACTCATTCTAGTTTTCTGTCTCAATATAATTAAGCTTGGCTAATTGTCTATCATGATTAAAATCATGCCAATAACAACCTTGTTCTCAAGTTTGGCTCTGCTCCAAACTTGTTAATCGCTCTTGTTTTCCAGGAGGTCATTCTGTACCTTGCTTCAGCTGTGAAATTTCTTATAAATAACATGCTTAGATAATAAGATCATCCTTGGGTGACCAGGAACCGTCAACATGGAAGACACAAGCTGTGGCTAATATAGGGGATGGCTGAATCACAACTGGAGTAATTCTCAACAGCCTGGAACACCAGGCTCACTTTAATACAGTGCCATTTCAGTAGGGGGAAAAAACGTAGTCCTGGATATAGGTTCAAAGGATAAATTCCATAGAGTTAGGAAGGCAGGAGTTCACGAAAGAGATTGGATTATCTAAAGTGGGCCCAAAGCTTGATGTGAGGCAATATGGCTTCTAAAAATACAAGATTTAAAAAAAAAAATAAATAAAAATAAAAATACAAGATTTGCCAGGATTAATTGAAATTCAGCAACTCACCTAACCCAGGAAATATCAATTATAAGGTATAGTATTATTTTATGTACCACTAGGAAAAAAAGACACTACCACTTAAAAGTTATGACAATACTTTCCTGTCATTTAGAATTTATATATACTTAGTGAAAAGTCTCTTGGATGCATTTGCATCCTATATCACACTTCTCTGGTTCCCTGCTTTTCTGAGTACAAATAACTTTTCATTTCAAAGCTGAATCATACTATAATCTTTTTAAAGATCCTTTAACTGTCAATCCAACCGAGCACATGTAGCAACAGCAATGTGCATAACTCAGCGGAAGCAATGACTGTATGAGCCCTGACCAAGTGCATGAGTAGAGGTAATGAAGACTGCCTGCTGGCCAGCAGCGATTATAAAATGCTGTAATCTAGGATGCAGTCTCATTTCCCAGATACTAAAATGTGGAATAAATATGTATGTTAGGGTTTATGTAATATGGTATAGGGTCCCGAGCAAGAGAGATGATAATCCTGCTCTTCTTAGCACTGGCGAGTTTCATATCTTCATAAGAATCTGAGCTCTGAGCAGCATTTCTTGTGCAGGATGCTTCCTGATGTATGTTCAGCATCCCCTCAGTTCTCCTTGAACAGTGCATATGGCGCCACTTACACCAACTGTCTAGCGGAATGGCATCCCCTCCACCCCACTTTAGAAACTGCATGGTCCTTGACTCAAGGGAAACGTCCTTCTTCATTTCTGTCCCAGTAGCAACTACAGTCGGACCTGACACAGAGTAGGTGCTCTGTATGCAAGTGAAAACATGAAAGAAGGAATGACTATTGTACCAGGATGGACTCTGGGTCACATAATGTTTTTCTCTAATTAATAAGAATTTGGAAAATATTATTATGATGTAGATTATATTCAAGCAGTCTTATTTATTGAATTTTTTAATGTATTGAATTTATTGTATTTATTGAAATACAAATATGGCATCATTTAAATTTCTTTTACATCAACAATGCTGGATTGATTGATTTCCAACAGTTCCTCCTCTCCTCACCCCACCCCTGCACATATATATATATATATATATATATATATATATATATATATATACCCCCTATATTCTAATGAGGAGCCCTGAAGCCTTGATGCCAACTGGATCTGGATGCAAAATGAACTTTGTCATTTCACTGCCTGAGGGAATTTGAGATTTTTTTACTCTCTTGGCCTCCCTTGTATAGATCTCCCTCCTGAGATGGCTATGAGGAAAAAATAACACATACACAGTACATATAACAGTACCCACTATACCATAAATTCTCAAGAATTTTTAGCTACAGGTTTATATATAAACCTTGTAACCATGTTACCACTTTAAAGAACTTTCACATCCATCATGTCTTTTGATTGGCACGCCAATCTCGAGAGGAGGCTCTTCTATTCCTATTTTTCAAACACTAAAATACACTCAGAAAGAAAAGGTAGTTTGCACAAAATCACAGTGGCAGACTTGACCTTTAACCCAGTTCTTCTTATCAAATGATGTTCATTATGAAGAAAAAAGAATTTCTGATCTGGAGAGAATATTAGAGATAAGCTGGTCCCCAACCCTCATTTGTCACATAAGGAGACTGAGGAACAGAGAGAACGTGATTTGCTTTTTGTACCACCAACTGACTGCTGGTGACAGAACTAGGATTGGAGCCTAGAGGTCTGAAAACATACATTTTTCAGTATTTTTCACCCAATATTGTGTCCGACTCTGAGGAGGGCATCCTCATATGAGAACACTTTCTGGTATCATGCGATCTGCCCTCACCCTCCTCTCCAGCCTCACTTTCTGCTGATAGGATCCTACTCTTACCTTCCACATGGACCACTTTAGTCATCCCTCAAACATGCTCATTCTCTGATGAACTTGCTTTCCCTCTGTCCAGAAAGCTCCTCTCCTGATCCTTTGTTTTCTCAATTCAAGTCTCTGCTCAAACATCCTCTTAAAAGAGGACTTCTCTATCAAAATTAGCCTCTTTAGACTCTAAGTAAAAGAACCTAATCCACCACTACCTAACATTCTCAATTTCCTTACTCTATTTTCTTTATAGCACTTAGCTTTCTTCATAGCTCTTGTATTATGTATTTATTTACTTATTTAATATCATGTCTCTTTCATGATGATGCAGGTCTCATCGGAGATAGTGACTGCATTTGTTGTGTTCATCGTTGTGTTACTAGCAGAATGGTGTCTAGCACGTAGTAGGTGCTTAATGAAAATATTTGTTGAATGCCTACTACATACCAGGCACTAAAGGACAGGTGCTGGGAAAACAAGTGTAACTCAGTAAGTCATTCCTCTCTGCCAAAATACAGTTTCTTGTCTAGTGTTGGACATAGACATTGCATAAGTAATTGCAGAAGTTTATGGGGGAAGCATGTAATCTGCAGAGGTGAGCTAGTCTTGAGATTCTGAGAGGACTTCCCTGATAAGCTAATTTTCTATATGCACCCTGGATGGGTGAGAGGTTTAAACTAAGTGAAGATGGTAGAGGATGAGTGTTCCAATTGAGGAAACACTGAGCATATGTTCTTGTGGCAGGAAGGGGTAATGGTAGTGGGCAGATATCAGAGGGATGAGGAAAGGAAGTGGGTGGAAGTCAGACTGGATGAGACTCTTTAGGATATATTAAAGATTTTGGCCTCTATTCTCTGGGCCATGGGAAAGCCATTGGAGGACTTTAATCACAGAGGTGATACATTGAGTCCTGTATTTTTAAATGATCAGTTTGGTGGTGGTTTGGAGAATGAAGTGGAAGAGGGTAGGGGAAATTAGAATGATTAGTCAGGAGGCCACAACAATAGACACAGAGGGGAAGTGGCTCCTACCAAGGTGGCGACTGTGTAAGTGAAAAGAATGGATGGAACAGAATTTAGAATTGGACTTTATAGAAATGGCCAGGGATCAGGATTGAGGAAGATGTATCAAAGATACCTCGCAGTCCTTTCTTTTTTCACTTGTCAAATGGATGAAAGGTAGTGACAAAGAGATGGAGAATCCTGGAAGAAGGCAAGGTCATGAATGCTATTTTGGATGTGCCAAATTTGAGATGCTTTTGAAGCATCTAAGTGCAGATATAAAATAACAAGAAATGCAAATCTGGAGCTTAGGAAAGCTCTGTCCTGGAGATACATCTGGGTAGTTTTAGATGGTCTGCAAGGTTATAGGGGTATAAGGAGTGGAGAACAGTCTCAGAGACGTTGATGCTTTAAGTGATACTTTAAGAAATTCCATCATTTAATGGCCAAGTATGGAAGGGAGGAGTGTCCACAAGGAGTGAGAAAACCAGAATTGTGTCCCAATGTGCCTGAGGGAGGAGGGTGTTCCATGGATGAGTGATCAGCAATGCTAAACATGGCAGAGAGGTAAAGGAAGATGGGTACTGAGGGGGCCCTCTGCAGTTGATAACAATGAGGCCACTTGATGTTAGTAAAGGCCATTCAAGTGGAATGATGCAAAAAGCAACCAGATTAGAAGAGGCTAAAGGGAGAATAATGAGATTTGTGATGGAGATGGTAGTAAAAGACAGATCTTTTGAGGAGAATAACTGTGAGGTTAGGGGAAAGAAAGAAAATGTTATAGTTGGTGGAGGTCTCTGGAAGGTTATTTATTTATTGATTAAAGACTGAAGGGACTCAGGCATATTTAAATGTTGATGGAAAGAAATGCCATTTTAAAGGACATGTTTCAAAGCCAATGCAAAGGAATTGGACTTGGCAAAGGAACAAGGGCCATTCTCCTCTGTTGTAACAGGAGGGAAAGAGAGTAGGAGATGCAGATGTAGGTGGATTTGTATATTTAGTGGAAGGAAGGTAAGGAGCTTCTCATTTTCCAGATTTACTTTGCACGTAAAGTAGGAAGTGGTCTTTTGCTGAGAGTCATAGGTGATGGAGGGAGGTTGAGAAAGGGTTGAGGGTTTGAAGAGAGTGGAAAAAGCTGGAAATTGTTGGAGTCTGGGATATTGTGATTTATATGAAATATGTATTTGTCCATTTAGATGACCAAAATGTATTTCTCATATGTATTAGGTCGTTGTCCACAGTGCCTGGCTCACAGTTCCCAAAACCCTTGGAGTTTCCTAAATGTCTTTTGTTATATTAATGAGGTGACTTTTGGAAAGCACCTAAGGATTGGGGCTGGTTGCCAACGGAGTCAAGTGATTAGGCAGTTGGAACTTCTAGTCCCCACCTCCTACCTCTGGGAGGTTGAAACAATGATTTAATCAATCATGCCTACACAATGAAGCCTCCATTAAACCCCAAAAGGACCAAGTTCAGAGAATTCCTGGGTTGGTAAATATGTGGAGATATCAGGAGAATGACGAGCCTAGAGAGGGCAAGGCAGCTCTACCTCCTTCCCACAGAAATTGTCCTTTGTTTCTCTTCCATTCGGCTGTTCCTGTATTATATCCTTTTATGATAAACCAGATATCTAGTTCATAAAGTGTTTCTCTGAGTTCTGTGAGCTGCTCTAGCAAATTAATCGACCTGGATAAGGAAGTCATTGGAACCTCTGATTTACAGAAATGGCATCTGAAATCCAAGAAGCAGGTTGTGGGAATCTCCAATTTATATCCAGTGAGTCAGAAGCACAGGTACCAATCTGGGCTTCAAGTGACATCTGAAGTGGGGCATGGAGGGAGGCTTGTAGGACTGAGCCCTTAACCTGTGATATCTGATGTTATCTCTGGATAGATAGTGTCAGAATTGAGTTGACTCCTCAGACCCTGATAGAATCTAACATATAATGATACAATAAATGAAACAGACTGTAGGATGTAGGTCCTTTTGAGCTTAGCAATCATATCAGTCTCTGGTGTAGGCATATATGCAAATAAAATGTTCGTTGGGTTTCTCCCATAGTAGGGTTTTTCCAGATGCATGTGATGAAAAACTAGAGAAACAAGGTAGTTAAAGATTGTGGCAAATGTGTTAAGCCATGTGAATAAAGAATGCATTCCTCACTATGTTTATTGGTTGAATGAAAGACAATTATCTTTCATTCATTCTTATTTTGAGTACTTTTTTAGGTGATATTTTAGGCTTATCCCAGTCATTTGGTTCATGTCCACCCTTTATACTTGACTATGAGCTGCTCTGAAGGAAGGGGCCATAACTAATTCATACTTACATTGCCAATGTCTAGCTTGGCATTTTTCATATTGCTTATGCCTGATGAATGGTAAATAAATACATTGTGTAAGTTGAAGCATGTGGAGGACTTTTAGACAGGGCAATTACCAGCAAGATATTTATCCATTCTCTAATAATAAAAACAATAATCACCACCATCTTTGATACAGATTTATAGTTTGCTTCTCAAAATAGAACAGAGTGAGCTGAAAACTAGACTAAGTTCTGAATGAGAGATGTGGTCATTATTTTTTTTATTCTCTTTGCTAAGGAGATGTTATTTTTCCCCCTTCCAGAGAAATGAGAAAGAGAGGAATGCACCAAGCTAGATCGCTTTAAAATTCTTCATTAGCATCCTCACTGAATACATTTCAATGGCAGGAGCCTTAACACAGCTTTCGCTGTATCTGATGCACAGAAAACGAAGCCTGCCAATCTTGCAACATGTCTCAAGATGAAGAAGGTCAACATATCAGAAAATAAAATCAGTAGCATAGATTTCAAAGAAATTCATCCCAAGAGTTCTTCTCAATGAATGCAGTGCAAGATTGAAGAATTCAATTACATGAAAAAGAGGCCTTTTTTTAATACCGTGCCCAGCTATTAGTTTTTTTGTCATTGCTAACATGAAGGCATATTGTTAGCCATCAGGAAATCTCAACAAATTCATGCATTCAAATCACAAGGGATTTGTTTGGTAGATGGATCTGAAATCTGGTCTGCCTCCAACTTCTCACCCAAGATTTCATTTATGCCAAGAAGAACGTTATTCTTAATCAGACATAGAAATATCCAGCTCATTGCAACTGAGCTGCTTTATTCCTTTAGAAAAGAATCCTGCCTTTAATTCAGATGGAACATTATAATTAACTTTTCTTTTTTATTTGGGCTTGACCAATTAAATTTCCTGTGTCTTAGAAAGCAGAGACGATGAGTGTCATCTAAGTACATTCTGGAAAGTATGAGTGTATCAAAAACCTTAAAAATGCATCTTCTCCTTTCCCCTGGCAAATTAAATCCTAGGTGTTTATCCTAAGGAAATAATATTTTAGACTCTAAAACATAAAGCTTAGTGTATATAAAAATGTTTATTGTAGCATATTGTTCAGTAATCCTTGTTGTAGATGAACACCCACAAATCCTTATATCTTAAGGAAACTTCAATGCTCTTGTCATTCAGAAGTAGAGTCTATTTTTCCATCCCTTTTTTGGACCAGTCTTGTGACTTGTCTCAACCAAAATAGTATGGCACAAGCTAAGTTTCACTTGTCTCAGAGCCTAGATTTCAAGAGATTTTGGGTTGTTCTTGACCCTCTTGGCATGCCACTCTGTGACTTCCATGTAAGAAAGCCAGTCTACTTTCTCGAGGATGAGAGCTGTTGAGGAGAATGGGAACAACTCAATGTTTAGCTGACACCAACAACCAGGTATGTGAATGTGGTCATCTTGTACCTTCACATTCAGCTGACCTTCCATTTAAGCTGAAAGCCTCTGTTTACATGAGCCCAGAGTGAAGCCGTGGAACCCACCCAACAATTAGATGCATGAAAAATGATAAATAAAAATTTAAGCCATTTAAGGATTTAGGCTGTTTTAGGGTGATATATCCCAATGATGAGGTAGCTACACACCAACAGATACCTGATACATCAAAAAATTGGAAACAATACTCAGTGAAAAGCAGGATGAAAATTTTTATATATACTGAGTTCTCGTGAATTGACAGAGTAAACAACTGGAGAAAAGACACCAAAACATTGCAAAGGCTATTCATGGTGAAATCAGTTAACATCTTTTAACTTGTGTTTTCCCCCTACTGTGTTCTTTATAATTGTATTTCAACCTCCTCCCTTTATGTAAGCCAACAACCATACATGCTTTTTAAGACTTTGGGTCCCAACTTGAGGCACAACTTCTGCTGGTGTTTTTAGAATGATTGTCGCCTATATCAATTTGCCCGACTTCCACCTCTCAAAGTTCTCTCTGCACAACAAGAGGACAACACACAGGTCTTAAAATGAAAGAAGCCCATTTGGAGGAAGGCAGTCACTTGTGAAAAATTTAATAGTTGAAGCAGGGTCAATAGAGGATATGTTGGAGGTTAGGCATATGCCAGTTTAATGTTTTTTTCATAGCACTTATTCATCTTTGGTGTTTTTTAGCTCATGTTTTATCTCTCTTTTTATTTGTTTGTATATCTCTTCAAGTCCATGAGGTGGGAGTTTATCTGGTTCTTGCTTTATCTGGATCATATAACAGGGTTTGCCATAGAAGAGTACTTGAAGTAAATATTTGTTTTTTTTTATTTTTTTAATTTAAATTATATTTGCCAATATATAGTATAACACCCAGTGCTCATCCCATCAAGTACCCTCCTCAGTGCCCATCACCCAGTTTCTCCATCCCCCTACCCACCTCCCCTTCCACAACCCTTTGTTTCGCAGAGTTAGGAGTTGCTTATGGTTTGTCTCCCTCTCTAATTTTTCCCACTCAGTTTCCCTCCTTTCCCTTATAATCCCTTTTACTATTTCTTATATTCCATGTATGAGTGAAACAATGTGATGCTTGTCCTTCTCTGATTGACTTATTTCACTCAGCATCATACCCTCCAGTTCCATCCACATCAAAGCAAATGGTGGGTATTTGTCCTTTCTGATGGCCGAGTAATATTCCATTCCATAAACAAATATTTCTTGAATGAAGAGACCTAGTGATTAAGTGAAGACTGGCTTTCTTTTTCACAAGTCTCAGTCAGATGAAAACAGAGTACAGTGAATCCTGGTCTCACAATTCAAAAATCTGTTCTAGAAGCTCTTTAATTTTAGGGAAGCTCTTTTACTTCTCTGTGCCTAAATTTCTTGCAAAGAAGGAATGGTAAACTCTATCTTCAAAAGGTAGCTGAATAAGTGAACTTTATGAGAAAGCAAGAAATAGATCTTAAACAATTTTATGCTAATGATAATAGGTGGCCCTTATCTATGAGTCAAGAGCATGGCATGCATTAACTCTTGCTTTTATTACAACCTCAAGATGTAGGTATGATTATGTTTCCCACTATATCAATAAGAAACTAAGGCTTATGAAGACCTAGGCAAGACAGGCCAGTTCAGTAGAAGAGGTCCAATTCAATTTTGGTAGAATTTCTTGTTTGGCTCCAAATCACATATACATTCTGATACACCAATAATTGCATTTGATAACTATTGCCTATGACTGCTGCCACAGTGATCAATGAATATTAAGATTCTTTTATTTTGGCCCCCATTTTGGCAAACTTGGGTTCCTAAGATTGATAACACAAGGTGCTCTAGTCATATTCATGAACTTCTCTTTAGAGCATTCTCCTTTTCATTTTATTGCCCTGGGACTCAGACTGTTCATCCTAGAAAGAAAAGAAATGCAGGACTGACATTGTTTCTCAAGCTCCAGGTCCTGCCAATTTAATATATACTGACTTCTCTAGTTTGAACTGCCACTGCCCTGGTTTAGGGCCCTAAAATCTTCCCCTGGACTCCTGCTGGCTTCCTCCTAGCTAGTCTGTTTGCCTCTTGGCTTGTACCTCCCACCTGTCATCTGCACTGTGTCAAAAGCAATCTGTCTATAACTCACATTTTCTCATGTCACTCCCTCTTTCCCTGTCATTCACAAGGAAGTCCATGCTACCTAGCAGAAGATACACAACACGCTGAGACGGAGTTCCTTGTCTTTCTTGACAACCCCACACTACTTAATCCTTGCCTGGCAATAACTGCCTGCTTACCATTCCTGCATGGGGCTGTTTTACCTCCTGGTGTGTTTATTATAGATCGTTCTTCTTCCTGGAATGCTACCCTGTGAATTCTATCCCAAATTCCTTTTCACCTACCAAGACTCAGTTCAGATGTTACTAGCTCAGAAAGTTCCCCCTAATCCCACAGCTGAACTGAGTGTCTCTCTTTCTTGTTCTTAGTACCACCCTCTGTCTGCCTATTTTGTCTACCAGAAGCACTCAGTATTTCGTATCATCTTAGTGTCTTTTTTTTTTAATTTTTATTTATTTATGATAGTCACACAGAGAGAGAGAGAGGCAGAGACATAGGCAGAGGGAGAAACGGGCTCCATGCACCGGGAGCCCGACGTGGGATTCGATCCCGGGTCTCCAGGATCGCGCCCTGGGCCAAAGGCAGGCGCTAAACCGCTGCGCCACCCAGGGATCCCTCATCTTAGTGTCTTTAAACAACCTGCACCACATCTGGCCATTAGGAGGAACTAAAATAAATCTTGGCTTACTCTGTAGCACCAAATTGTCTATACTGTCACGTTGTTTAACAATTTCATAATGAATTCTTAATATCTTCATTATAAGTCCTTAAAGTAAGAAGAAAAGTGACATTAAAAAATTATCCCCTCTAATAAAAGGGACCAGGGCTCCTTGGAAGAAGAGCTCATTCTAGGCCTTGCAGAGGTAATATACAGTTAGAGCTTGAGGCACCTAATAGCACCAGAAAGTAAGAAAGTGCTAAAAGAAAACAAAGCAAAAACACACAAAATAATGGGGTATATCAAAGAGACATAAAAGACTATGGAAAGAGCTTCCATCAGTCAAAACTACAACAGTTTGGGCAACAAAATAAAGAAAATAGCATTAGATTTTAATACAAAGTATTAAAGTATGAACTCACAAGTCTATATGGATATAAATATGTGACTGAATATATAAATAAATGAGAGAGAATAGATAAATCTCTGGTGCAGAAGAATTTCAAACAATTTTTACAAACATTTTGCCCCCAAAGCGGTGGAGCAAAATTCCACACTCTTTTAAGTATGGGCTAGGACTGGTGATTTCCTTCCAAAGAGTATGGTACAGAAATGGAGTGAACAAGAATGGCTTTGGAATGGAGAATCTTGACAAACACTATCTTGGCCAGGTGACAAAGGTCAACATTAATAGTGACATGTCTTGGTAATAAGTATCTTTGATTGATGTGATGACGCGGTACTTTCTCTTTGTGGTCTTGCTCTCCAAAACCTATAACCTGAGCCTAATCATGAGGAAAAACCTCAGACAAAGCCTAGTTGAAGTACTGAGGGATGTTCTGTAAAATATCTGACCAGTACTCCTCAAAACTTCTAAGGCCATCAAAACCATGGGAAGTTTGAGAAACTGTCACAGCCAAGAGGAGCCTAAGGAGACCTGAGGACTAAATGTTATATAGTATCTGGACAGGATCCTGGAATAGAAAAAGGACGTGAGGTAAAAACTAAGGAAATCTGAGCAGAACTTTGGTTAATAATAATAGTATTATAGTATTAACATTAGGAGTGCCTGGGTGTCTCAGTCAGTTAAGTGTCTGCCTTCGGCTCAGGTCATAATCACAGATGCCTGAAGGTTTGGAGCCCCATGTCATTGGGGAGCCTGCTTCTCCCTCCCCCTCTACTCCTCCTCTACTTGTGCCCCCCCAATAAATAAATGAAATCTTAAAGATGTATTAATATTAGTCACTGAGTATGACAAATATACCACACTAAGATGTTATTAATAGAAGAAACCGGGTATGGGTTACATGGGAACTCTCTGTAAAACCTTTGCAATTTTTCTCTGAATATAAAACTATTCTAAAATAAAAAGTTTATTAAAAAAATTAAAAATATAAAATATAAAAAAAAGTTTATTAAGCAAATAAAATAAATAAAATAAAAATCTTATTTAAAAAAAATGTCCAATACATGCAAGGTTCTCTGCAGGGTGCTTTTCACCCATTAGCTAATTTAATTCTCACAGCAACAGATGAGAATATTGAATCTCAAAGAAACTAGGAGATTTGCCTAAAGTCACATAGCTAATAAATCTCAGAACGAGGATTCCAACCTGAGAGTACCTGCCTCCAAACCTTGTGATCTTTTGATGACACTTTATTGTGATTCTCAGGCAAGAAGGAGTTTAGGTGGCCAGAGAAGGCAATGGATGTCATTGTGTAAGATGGGGATGGGTAGTATAAGCATTAGTCTATCACAAGAATGCAAAAATTTTGTATTTCCTTCCATAATTCTTATACTTCAAGGTTTCTTGATTAACTAATGTTCTGATTTCAATGCTCTTGCTTTAGAAGTGATGACTTAATTCCTTAAACAACTTCCTCATCCTCTCTAAGAAACAGGTTTTGGAATAATATTTCATTTTCCGCTCTGCTTTTACTTAAGAGAAGGCTTTCACTGTGTTTTTGGCTTGGTAAATTTTGCTTTGGGGAAGCACTTCTTGATGTGCCAGAGTCCTCCTGAGCTCAGCAGGGCTGTTAAAATGGTTTGATTTTGGATTGCATTATTTAGGGGGAAAAAAAGAAGGAGAAATGGGGAAAAGGGGGGGATTTACATCTATATCCAACTTTATTTATACTCTTTCCATTGAAGCATCGGTTTTTTTTTTTTTTAAAGTATTTAAAAATGAAGCTTTGGAAAAGAAACCAGTTTCTAATCAGTTTTGATTATTCTTCCCTGGTGGATTCACACTGTTTTATCATCAGTTTTTTCGCCCTTCTTACATTTTCTGGGCTTCTGGCATGAGTTTTACCACATGTGGTGAAATCAACAAAACTCGTATCTATACATATATGCAACCCACGATTTTCCTCCCAGTGTATATTTATTGAACCAGTATATGACTCTGTATGTGTGTATATGTGTGTGTGGAAAGAAAGAGTAGCAACATCCAATTTACCGTGTTGAGTCCAATCAATGGCCTGAGTGTCCCACAAGGGAAGGGCACTCCTGTGGATGCCCATCTCACCATCACTGACCTCGCCCCAGAGTCTCTGCCATTCTAACTACCTACCCACTGCCCCTCTTGCACTACAAATCAATAGGCTTCACTTTCTCCCCACTTATCCATCCCTGTCCTCTCTGTTCCTATAATTGCCCAGTGTCTCCATGGTTATCCAGGTGGGAATCTTTAAGGTGGTCTTGGACCCTTCCGCTTGGCACATTCCATTCTCTATTCCATTGCCAACTCCTGCTGATTCTATCTGTGCTTTCTCTCAAAATCCTCTTTGCTCTCCTCCCCATTCTCACTGTTTCTACCACATCAAGGTGCTCATTACTTCTCACCTAGGCCTTTGCAATGATCTCCTAATTGGTCTCTTCACTTCCAGTCTCTCAGGTCCATATTCTGTCTTCCATTCTTCCACTGGTTTAATTTTCCTAAAATGCACCTCTAATTCTGTAACCCCACTGCTAAAAATGGCTCCCCACTGCCTCCAGGACAAATGCCAAAATCCTTAGCTTGGCATTCAAGGCCCTTCCCCATCTGGCCCTAGACAACCTTTCCAGACTTATCTCCAATTACTGCTCTACATGAATTTCCTATTCCAGCCAAATTGATCCACTCATTACTGCATGCATGTGCTGTCTCTGATTATGGGCCTCTTTCAAGCTCAAGCAATTTCTGCTGTTTGGACCTATTTACTCATTCCTGTCTGCTTGCCATTAAAGGCTATCTATGTCCCACCTAACCCACCAGGTTATTCTTGGCCACCCAGCCCTAACTAATTGCCTGTACTATTAAATTAGCCTTTATTTTATTTTATTTTATTTTATTTTATTTTATTTATTTTATTTTTTACCATTTTGGTAGTATTCTGTGTTTCCACCTCAACTATGGACCTCTCAAAAACATTAATGGTGATTAGGGCATACACTTTTAATAAGTTGACTCTATTATCAGCCTTGATTTTTAAAATTTTTTTAAATGTATTTTTTATTTTTTAAAATATTTTATTTATTCATGAGAGACATGGAGGGAGAGGCAGAGACAGAGGCAGAGGGAGAAGCAGGCTCCATGCAATGTGGGACTTGAAAAATCAAGTGAGCCACCCAGGGGTCCTCAGCCTTTACTTGAAAAGAAAGGTATGGAACTCCTGGGTGTCAACGGTTGAGCGTCTGCCTTTGGACCAGGGCATGATCCTGCAGTCCTGGGATTGAGTCCCATGTTGCGCTTCCTGCATGGAGCCTGCTTCTCCCTCTGCCTTTGTCTATCCCTCTCTCTCCATGTCCCTCATGAATAAATAAATAAAATCTTAAAAATGAAAAGAAAGGTATGAGGGCCTGAGCTATGAGGCAAATCTGGCCACCATTCTCACAATGCACTCAGCATCATTCTTTCCCCTTGATGAGTGGGGGTCTGCATTGACCAATTCTGTTCTCCCTACAACCTGAAGGTTGAGTTCTCTTCCAGGAATCTCCGCACTCTCTTTTGTAAGTGGACCTCCCATTTACAAGTGACTTCATCCACTCAAGTTTTCTAGACATGCCCAGAGAAGCCTAATTCCAGGGGTGGATTCTAAACTGTCTTAAATGGAGGAGGGGATCTTCACTCTTTTTCCTCCCTCCTTCCCTCTGCTGACATCCCACTACAACAACACACGCACACTCCTGAATCTGATTCCAGTGAACTTCTACTACTATGATTCAAAAATATGATGAGCCTAAGAATAAGTGAAGAACTTTTTAAGCATGTAGATACCTGCATTCTACCCCCAGATGTTTGGATTCCTTAGATCTGTACTGTGTGCCAAGAACACATATGTTTAGCAAACTCTCAGGGTAGTTCCAATGATAGTCTGAGAATCACACTTTGAAAATTACTAATTTACAGTATGGTCCTTCATTCCTGCCCCCTTACATCCTTTTCACCATTAGAACTACTCCCCATTTCTGAAACTTTCCCCGATTATGCCAACCCCATATCTTTGCTCCTATTCTGCTTTAGCAGCAATGATTTTCCTTCTAACGCCATCTCTCCAAACCCTACCAGTCCATAAGAATGCATGCCTCATGAGGGCAGGAACTTTTTTTTTTAAGATTTTATTTATTTTTTCATGAGACATACAGAGAGAGAGAGAGAGAGAGAGTGAGTGAGAGAGAGAGGCAGAGACACCAGAGGAGGGAGAAGCAGGCCCCATGCCGGGAGCCCAATGCGGGACTTGATCCCAGGACCCCAGGATTGTGCCCTGGGCCAAAGGCAGGCGCTAAACTGCTGAGCCACCCAGGGATCCCCGAGGGCAGGAACATTTATTTATGTTGCTCACTGTTGTATCTTCAGCACCTAAAATAATGTCTGTCACATTGGAGATGCTAAAAAGTCTTTCTGGAATGAAGGCATGAATCTGTCAAGAGGGAACTCAAATGTCTCCGCTTCCTTGAAGCAGTCTCCGATCATAACCAAAAGAAATAGCTTCAGCTTCTCAACCTTGCATCTTTTCCCTTGTACTTTGGCCCATGGATTGACAAAATCATTTCTCTAAAGGGCCAGATAAATATTTTAGTCTTTATTGACACTGCAGACATACAGATACTGTTGTAGGACATACAGACATCATTGCGATGACTCAGCTCTGCTGTTTTAGTGCAAAAGCAGCCCAAACCAATTTGTAAATAAATGGGAATAGTTGTATTCCAATAAAACATCATTTCAAAAAATAGGCAGGTGGTGGGCTGGATTTGGCCCTAGGCTGTACTTTGCTGCCCCCTGCTCTATTTGTTTGTATACCAAATTTCTCCCTTTGGCTAGATTCCTAAATTATGAATTTCTCTGAGACAGGGACAGAATGTTATTAGAGAATAAATGTGTGTAGGCATATCTGTGTGCATTCTGTTCATATATGTATATGTGCATTTACATATGTAGATATATATGCGCAACACACACACACACAAACACACACACACACCGAGTGATTGTATATGCATTATTCAGCTTCCCTGATCCTCAGTTTTGTCATCATTAAAACCTCCTGATAAGACACTGGAGATAAAGTGCCTGACATTGTGTCTGCCTTGGATACATGCTCAATAAGCCCTACTTTCCTTCTTCTTCCTTAAAACAGCACTGCCACCCTATACAAGGCACTCAGCACACATTTATTGTGGACCTCCAATGTCAAAGGACCATGCCTGGGATTCAGTGAAGATTCAGTGAAGATTGGAGGTGGACAAGAAACCTCTCTGAGTAAGGAGTCAGAAAGATGTGATGCAGTCCCGCCTCCACTCACTTCTCCGCCACCCACACGTTAACTTCCTCCTTCTTGGAGACAGACATTCTATACCCTTTTCATTCTCCTCACACCTCCCAGATTCCCTGCTCACATTCTCACCCACTTGACTGATGACCTCCCCTCATAATTCACTGAGGGTAGATGCCACTTCCACATTCTGTCACCTTCCTACAAAGCTGCCCTCCACTCTGGGAACCTCTGCTCCTTGCTTTTCCTCCTTCTTCCCCAGGTGGTGTCCCCACACCTATTACCTATCAAAGGCAGACCCCACCACTAGCCCAGGACTTCCGTCTTTTACACATAACCTCTTCCTTTTGATCACCCACCAAATGTGCTCTCATATCTCCCACTTAAAATCAAAACTAACAAAAAACCTCTCCTGACTCCCTTATCTACCTCTCCTTTATTGCTTCGTGTCTCTTCAACTTTTACAGCCAAATTTCTCCAACGAATTGTCTAGTATTGTTTCCATAGTCTCATTCCATTGCTCTTTCTGTTTTTCAGAAAATAAAATTAAAAACAACAGAAATGTAAAAAGACAAATAAATTCGTACACATAGCTTCATAATTCACAAATGACATATTTTTTTTAACCTCAGGTTTAAACTTGGAACAAAAGCCCTACAGACACAAGTGATGGTCCCTTTCCCATTCATCTTTTTAGCTCATAGCAAGTTGCTTCCATCTGCGCCACTGCCAAGGCCACCAGTGCCCTCTGTTTTGCCAAACCCAGTGGAGACTTCTCTGTCCTCATTTTATCTGGCAGTGGAATTCCACACCTGACCACTGCCTCCTTCCTGTATTGCTCTCTTCCTTTGGCTTACCCAGTTTCATTCCTCTTAGTTTCCTTCTTGCTTACTGGTCTCTCCTAGGTCTCTTTGACTGGCTCTTCCTCTTCCTCTTCTGAATCTTGGGCTCTGAGTCTTCTGTCTCTACACAATCTCTCTTAGTGAGCTCACTGTGGCTTTAAATACCATCTAAATGCTTATGATTCCCAAGTTTATATTTCCAGCATAGACCAATACCCTGAGCTCTGGACATCATCTGGTTTTCTACTAAGAATTTCTAATTTAGTATGTCTTCATTGAAGCTCTTCATAGCTGCCCAAGTCAGTTCCTCTCTCACTCCACCTCAATTCAGTAAATGGCCCCTTCTTGCTTAAGCCAAACCCCTTAGAGTCATGCTTGATTTTCTCCTTTTTTCACATTCTCTGTGCCCCAATCTAATCTATTATCAAACTCCATGGGCTGAAATTCTCAAATCTATCTCCACTCCAATTTCAATAGCCAGCCTAGTCCCGTTCATTCAAATAACCTTTGGATATAATCTCTTTCTCTTGCATCATTAGTCTCCCACTCTACTGGGTCATGACCACTGCCCAACAAACATGCTCTTGTTTCCCCTCTTAAAAGCAAAACAAAAATAATCTTTTGCTAGGATGATTGCAACAGTTCCTATCTGGGTTTCTGCTTATACTTTACCCTTCTATAACCTGGTTCCACATGACAGCTAAAATGCCTACCGAATAAGTATAAATCTAATTGTGTCCTTTCATACTGGGAACCCTTCCCTTTGCTCACCATTGGTAAATGGAAACAAAAGCCAAAACAAAGTGAAAACCAGCTTCTTCCTACCTCCTTAGGCCCTAAAAAATGCCACTCTTCTGACTCAGGTTGCATCCATAAGGATCCTTCTTGCCACTGATTAAACCTGGCAAACAATTTCCCACAGCTCTGGGCCTTTGTGTTTGCTGTTCCCTCTTCTTGAAATGCTCTTTATCGGCTCTTTCCATGGCTTCTTCATTCTACCTTGTAGGTCTCAGCTTAATTATACCTTCTTCAGAGAGATCACTTATGACCACCTCAGTGAAAATATTGTCAGTGCTTAATTGTTCTATTTGGTATCACCCTGTTTATATCCTTCATAGACGTTATCACAAGCTGCCCTTTGTTCATTAATTACTTTTTTTTTCTAGTTTATGGTCTGTCTTCCACTGAGGAATATAAGTTCCATGAGGGTAAGTCCTGGTCATGTTCTCTGCATGGTCCTGAAACTTAATTCAATGCCTAGCACATGGTAGCAGCTCAATAAATATTTGTTAAATCAACACATTTACACAAACAACTTATTTTCACCTGCACATCTCCACCCAACTGTCAGGATCACCTGCCCTCTCTTCCTCCACTTGGGAAAGCTATCTTTATCATCCAAAATCCAGTTTAAACATCACCTCTGTGTTTCCATTCCCCTGGGATTGGTCCCTCCTTCCTCTGTGTCTTCGTGCTCTTTGCTCCTATCTCTACTACAGCACCAGTAATAATTACAACTGCTGTTGTTTATTGAGCATCTACTCTACCCAGGTGTAGGGCCAAGTGTTTTAAAAATATTGTCTACCTCAACCCATCCAATCACCCTAGGGGATAGGAATTATGCCCTCCATTGTAGAGATATGAAACTGAGTCTCTGGGAACTTATGCAAATTGCCCAAGATCACAAAATAAGGAGGAACCAGAGATTCAAAACTAAGTCTGTGTAACTCTAAAGGTCACATTCTTTAGCATGGAACTCTATCTTGCATCTTATTGCACTGTCATGTCCTATATCTATCTATCCCAATCTCCCTGAGGGCAGGGAATTTTGTATAGCTCTGAACATCCCTAGGACCTAGCACTCAACTAGCCATGTAATTGGTGCTTAAGAAATACTTGTGGAAAAAGCAAATCTGTCATTCACAAGTTTATCTGAACACTTTTGGAACCCATTAATAAGTATTAACAGCCAGAAAGAAAAAGAGCAAGAGAAATAAATTGAATTGAATGGCTCTAAGAAGTAGGTACATACTAGGCTAAGTGTGTGACATCCCAGACTTGATGTTTTTCACACCAAAGACAATACCAAGGTCACTGCCAAAGAAGACAGACATTATGTAATTAGAGAATGCAGTGCCAGCAATTACTCCAGAAGCTATTTCAAATCGAAACATGCCGGTGTTTGCTCATGTCCCTGTTTGCACAAACAAAAGGCTTACATCTTGGAAACTGTTATGGCTTTGTTTGTTTGTAACAGCTCAAGTCACTCTTCACTTGGCAGCCAGTGGCACAATGGTGTTGGAAGCATTGCCTGGACCCCCAGTTTTTGCTGTGGACTGTTGAAAGCAAATGAGAAGGGAATGAGGTGCCCGGTTTATGTCTGCGGCATAGTCACCAGACAATGGAGCCTGCGGGGTCCTGCCTCCTGGGGCATGACCCTTTCCCATAGATGGTAGAAATGGAGGCTTTCTGTGGGGACTGTCTGGGAACACTTGCAAAGACAGGACAGACCAGGGATGCATCTCCCATTTCTGTGCCAGGCTTGTGATACTTTCTCATGTGTTCCTGACAGCAAACTGGTATTTCCATTCTGCAGATGAGGAAACGAAAACTCAAAGGGATATATAACTTGTTAGGATGATCCCACCAGTGGCTGAGTTCAAATGTAAGCACTGGTTTGTCTGACTATAAACCCTATGCTCAGTTTTCCATCATGTTGGTAATTAAGCTCTCACTTTTCTCCTGCTGCATTGGGGCTTTTGCAATTCTACAACCTCCCACAGCCCCTCCCCTAAGCATTCATACTTGCTTTTATTCATTCCTGATTAGCGCTTCCTCAAAGTCTGTATGACCTGCCCATTGCTACTTTCACTGGGCATAAATGTCACTTGCTCAGTGAGGGTCTTTCCCAGGCCCCACTGTCACTCCCTATTTTCTTTCTTCCTTGGTGTTTCTCCAACTTATGACATGCGACCTAACAGAGATCTGAATTTGGTTTTCTTGTTGCTATTGTTGCTTATTGCCTTTTCCCCCAAATGAGAAGGTAAACTCCATGGTATCAGTGAATTTATCTCTTTGTTCTCTGATGTACATCTAGAGCCAAAAATAGTGTCTGGCAAATAGCTGGTGTTCAATAAAGAGGCACTGAATAAAGGGGTGATTTTAACTTGCAAGCACTTTAAACATAAGCAGACTGAGTACATTCACTAGGAAGCTAATGCTTCTGGGGAGGAAAAGTTATTGAAACAAACAAAAAGGTCATATCCAAGAACTGGCAGTAATGGATAGTATAGAGAAGGGGTATGGTAGGGCCAGACAGTCTGGACTCACATGGCAGCCCTATTCCCATTGGTTCTGCCACCAATGGATGAAGAGCCTTGCCTCCTTGTGCTCCAGTTTTTCATTTGTAAAATAGGTATGCTGACAGTATCTCTCACAAAGGGTTATTTTAAGGCTTGACAAACTATTATATATAAGGTATTTGGAACAGGTCCTGGCACATTGTAAGTGACATAGGATTATTTGCTTTTATTGTCATTAGCTAGTTAACTATCACCTCCCTTGCAGTACAATACTGTAAAATTTTTCCATGAAAGGATGTAAGCCAAGGTAGATCTCTCTTCAGGCACCTAGATACCCACTCAACCATGCTGAGATTATTCTGAGAAGAAAAAAGAAAAACACGAAACAAAATAAAGCAAAACACAACCAAAACAGAACCAAAAACGTGGTTTTCTTATCAGTCCTGTGTTCAAAATCAAGCCCTGTAGTAATATGTTCAGACTTTTAGGCATTGATTATAAGAGGCAATTTAGACTTCCCCTGAGATATTAAAAGTTGGAAATTATAGGACAATGGTCCTGGAATAATGTGGCTTATTTATGAGAGGAGGTGAGCTTTAGTAGCCTATCCCCATCATGACTACCCCCTTCATTTCCTCAGAACCGTGGAGAGAACTGGTGTCCAAACCTCAGTGCAACATATACATGAAGTGAAGTGTTGGTACCAGCTGGATCCTAAAGGTCAATAATCATCTTCCTCTTGAAGGCAAACGCTAGATGACAAACCAAATTGCTACTGGGGAATTACTGACCTATGGGCTATAGTGCCTGATACATACAAATAGAGTTACCTTTTACCTTTCATTTTTGAAATGAAAATTCATTCCTTTGCTCTTCAACAAATATTTACAGATCATATTCGTTGTGCCAGGTCCTGAACTAAGTACTGGGGATGCAGAACTGATGAGAAGGATGAGGTCTCTGTCCCCAAGACCACTGACAGCCTAACAGGTTTCATACTGACTGAAATGATGGGCTGAGGTTTTTTTATGCTAGATTTTCTCCCAGGAATGTAATTTTCTCCCTCTTTCCTTCTACCTCTACCTTGTAACTTTCATTCATCTACCCATTGAAGATGTGCTGAACATGACTTGTCAGATGCTAGAGATGAACTTAGAAGACACAAATTATTTCACTGATAGGGAGTCTGTCTTGCTCCACAAGAACATGAAATGGGGATGGAACACCTGGGTGACTCAGTCGGTTAAGCAGTTAAGTATATGACTCTTGATTTCAGCTCAGGTCATGATCTCAGGGTCGTGAGATCAAGTCCCACATCAGGCTCTGTGCTCATCGTGGAGTCTGCTTGACTCTCTCCCTGCCCCTGCTCGCTAGCTCTCTGTCAAATAAATAAATAAAATCTTAAAAAAAGAAAAGAATATGAGTTGGGGAGAATGCACACAAACAAATAAATGCATTCAAGTGCTACATTCTACATAGGTGTGGGGCTTTGGAGTGGGGCACACAGAAAAGAACTCTTTTAAGTGAAGGGGAGTCTTCAGGAAAACACTGGAGACAGAATACTAGGGTCAGTGAGGAAAACTTCCATGGCATTAATGAGGTTACCCCAGAAGACCAAGTTTGGACTCTTAGGTGTTAATATGTACATCGCATGATGTTCAGTAAAGGAGAGGAAAAAAGATTATGCCGGTGACATTACGAGACATAGCACAAGAGACTTTCTTGAATCTCCAAACTCACAAACACAGAAATGCATATTTACACCCTGCAAGTTAAATGCCTTTCGACTTTCTTAAAAAACTTGATCTCGGGATCCCTGGGTGGCGCAGCGGTTTGGCGCCTGCCTTTGGCCCAGGGCGCGATCCTGGAGGCCCGGGATCGAATCCCACGTCGGGCTTCCGGTGCGTGGAGCCTGCTTCTCCCTCTGCCTGTGTCTCTGCCTCTCTCTCTCTCTCACTGTGTGCCTATCATAAATAAATAAAAAAAAAATTAAAAAAAAAATTTGAAAAACTTGATCTCTCACTAGTTGGTCCTTTAATCACTAATGACAGCTACTGCTTATACATTGACAAATAGAGAACAATAAAGCCATATTACTCTGATCTTGTCATCTGCTTGCTCAAAAACTTCTAACGGCTGCCAATCTTCTACAGAATGAAGTTCAAACTCCTCACTATAATTCTCCAAGTCCCTCAAGAAGGCTCCAGCCTTCTCTTCACTTTCTCCCCCACTGCTCCTTTCATGTAGCTCATAAAACACCACATTGGACAATTGGGGAGTCTATAAATGCTAACTTCTTTTTCCGTTCATCGGATCCTTGTTCACAGAGTAGTTTAATCAGAATGCTTTTCTCATCACCTTGCCCTGTTGACATGCTACCCCCCCAGTCAAAATCCATCCCAAATGCTACTCATTGATTCATCCATCCACTCAGGATTTTTATTTTATTTTTAATTATTTTTTTAAGATTTCATTTATTTATTCATGAGAGAGAGAGAGAGGCAGAGACACAGGCAGAGGGAGAAGCAGGCTCCATGCAGGGAACCTGACGTGGGACTCGATCCCAGGACCCCAGGATCATGCCGTGGGCCAAAGGCAGGCGCTAAACCCCTGAGCCTCCCAGGGATCCCCCACTCAGGAATTATTGATTGAGAACCCCACTAAGTGTCAGTCCTGGCTAATAGCAAGATGAATGAGAAATGTTTTTACGTTTAAGGATTTGCAGCCTTAGTCAAATGTGGAGGGAGCAATCTGATGAACTATTTCTCTGATTTCTCCAGGTGATCAAAATAAATCTTTATTTGCCAAGTCCCTAGGAGAGCTGGGGTGGGGGTAGGGGGGAGGGTAAGTGTTGGGTAGGGGGCAGACATACAGTAGGTGCCAGATACTTAAACTTGCTTGTTTGCTTAGTTATTGTGTTGTTTATTTGCATCTCTGTTATGGCACTTCACGGTTTTGCATTCATAAACCATTGTTGTTGCTGTTGTTTTTTTTTTGCTGCACACCCATTTCCTCTACCAGAGAGCAAAGGTCTTGGTTTAACTGTTTCTGTGTGCTTCCGTTCATAGTGCCTCCCACACAGGACAGATCCTAAATGTTTGCTGAATGTAAGTGAATTAAAACAAGGAGAAGAAAAGGCAAAAGGTGGAGGAAAGAAGAGCTTTGAGGCCAAAGTTGTCCATTAATTTCAGTTTGAGTGTTTTTGACTCTACTGTTTCCTCCAGGTTACTAAAGCAAATTTATCTGAGCAAATAAGCTTCCATATTTACATTTCTTTGAACCCTAATTTGACATGCAAATAAGCCACTAACTAGAGCTGGGCTTCAATCAGCTGTGTTTAAACAGAAATCCCCATAGCTATTCTTGGAAAGAAGCTAGCATTAGCCAGAGCAGGCAACAATGACAGCCACTGCTGCGAAGGGCACCCATCCTCCATGTTCTCTGAAGTTCCCTATGCACCCGGTCCAGAGCCTCTTTCCCTGAGATTAGACTCTGAGGGCTGAAAGCATCCTAAAGTCCTTAAAAGCCCCCTGGTCCAGCTCTCCCAGGCCCTCAGCTGACATCCCCTCTGCTAGTGGCATTCAGCTTCCCTCGGCACACCACCAGGGACAGGATGCTCATTATCTGGTAAAGGTGCTCTCAGTCTCCACAAAGCCTTTCTCATTTTGAGCACAAGAAATTTGACTCCTTGTAACTTCATTGCTGCTGGAGCCAAACAGAAGGAGATTGCTCTCCTCCATAAAACAGCACTTCAGACATCCGAATACAGCAATCGGAATCTTTTTTGCTTAGCTTCATAGTACGCATTCTCATCCTCCTCATCGTCTTTACCCTGCAGTGATTCTCAACCATCTCATATCATTCTTTCTTTTGCTTGAATCTGCCGAGCTCACTTTTCCTTGGATGGCTTTTGCATGCCACTCCCTTCTGAACGATTAACTTTTGAGTTTATCATTCAGATCTCAACTCAAAGGCCCCCTCTTCAGAGATGCCTCATCTCACAATCCCATCTGAAAGAGAACCACTCTCATGCTACCTCCCCCTACATATGCCAGACGTTCTTCACCACATTAACCTATATTTAAAAGCCAGAACTCACAGCTATCTGAAACTGACTAGTGCCATAGAGTCTGATTCCAGTTTTTATGTTTGATCACTGACAGCTTATAAAGTTCACCTCTCCCTCTTCTGCTCCACATCTGGCCAAGCTGATAAGAAAGCCTTCAGCATTGGCGAGAGGTTCGAACCACGTAAGCTTCCACTTGTGTATGAGAATCCTCTTGGGGATCCCTGGGTGGCGCAGCGATTTGGCGCCTGCCTTTGGCCCAGGGCACGATCCTGGAGACCCGGGATCGAATCCCACATCTGGCTCCCGGTGCATGGAGCCTGCTTCTCCCTCTGCCTGTGTCTCTGCCTCTCTCTCTCTCTCTCTCTCTCTCTCTGTGACTATCATAAATAAATAAAAATTTAAAAAAATTTAAAAAAAAAAAAGAAGAGAATCCTCTTGCCATCCCTACCCCCTAGCCACCATAGAATCTCCAAACCAGTTTCATTTCCTGACTTTCTCAAGCCATTTCAGACTAGTTTGGGAAGTCTGTCCTCATCTTCCCAGAGAGTCTATTATGTGAGTAATAAATCTTTTCATATCTTATTGGTGTATGTACATCATCGGCTTCAGTAAGAAGCAGCTTTGGGGTGGGAGTCCATTCCATTTCTAAAGACTCGCTACAACATCTGGCTTATTAATTTGTTAGTTGTTCATCTCCTTAGTATCTTTAACACTGGAATGGAAGCTCTGTTTTTCTACTATCTCTGTGGGACACAGAAAGGTGCCTATCTGAAGTTAGGGCTCAAATAAAGAAATGATTCTGAAGGTTTTATAATAGTTTTAAGAGCCCCAAATAATGACTCCCATTGCGATTACTTGTAGTACCAGCATGCTCAGAGCCAGGCACTGTTCTTAGTGCTTTATTTGTATTGACTCCTTTACTCCTCACAGCAGTCCTACACATATTTACCGCCATTGTACAGATGAAGCTGAGGTACAGGGAAATTAAGTCATTTACTCAAAATCATATGACAAGCGACAGAGTTAGAATTGGCATGCAGGGAATGAGGCCCCAGACATGCTTCAAAGCACCTTACTGGTCTGTCTGCGACTACAGCTCTGCTGTTGCCATGTGGAGTCCCTGCCATGTCCCAGGACATGTAATTATCTTGTAAGATCCTCCCAAAGGCTTGGAGTTGAGTATCCTAACCTCTATTTGCGGATGAGGAAACTATAGCTCAAAGGGTTGGAAGACTCTCCCAGACATGGCAGGTTGGCCCATGATTCCCTGGTTACTCCACATCAAAGAGCACAGAGGGCTTTGAGGGCATGAAATTAGAAGCACAGAACAGACACCTGTGCTGAGAAAAAGGTTAGCTAGAGGCTTGTTTGATAACTAATAGCAAGGATTTGGGGAAATTGCTTGAGTCCTATCTCCTACTGCACATTAAATCAAAAAGAAGGATCCTTATAATTAACACTTAGCTGTTCAAAGGAACATAATTTCCCAGCACTTCTATTGATCCAAGGGATTTTTTTTAACTTAAAAATGTAACTTTTTCTTGTAAAAGTAATATATGCTCACTGTGGAAAACTGAGAAAATAGAGAAAATTATGAGAAGATTATGAATGATTCATATTCCCATCATCCAATTATAACTACTTATTGCAGATGAGTTTTCTTTTTAAAGATGTAAAGTTGGGAAGGTCAATTTTTAAAGACATGACATGGCTTTTGGTTAAATTTTGACTTTGCTTCTAATCAGCTGTGTGTTTTTGAGAAGTTATTTTATCTCTTTGAATCTTGGTTTCTTTGCAGGAAACACCTACGTTAATTCACCCGTCAAGATGATTTCTGAGAGTTCAAAAAGCAAGCATATATGGAAACAGCATGGTAAGCGGAGCATAGTATGGCCCCAGTGAATGTTAATTTTCCTTTTTTTCCTCATTCCTTTGTGACTCTGAGCCCCACTGTGCTTTCAATGAGTGAAGACAATGGATATTTTCTTTCTCTTGTTCTAAACATGTCACTAATAATCTATTTGTTTCTATTCTGATACAGTTTCTGAACTGGTAGAGAATAAATTAATTTCCTTGACCTGAAGGTTAAGATGTTTATTCTGTAAGTTTATATCAGTGCTAGTTATTCTAGAAAGATCTGAAGGTATTTTTAAAATTTGTTGTTCTTAAGTTTTATTACAATATTAGAAAAAATTAGTTAAAATGACATGAAAATCAGTTTTTAAATTCCTTTTTAGAGGGGGTGGGGCAGAGGGAGAGAGCGAGAGAGAGAGAATCTTAAGCAGGTTCCATGCTATTTGTGAAGCCCCATCTCCCACAACCCTGAGATCACGACCTAAGCTGTAATTGGGTGTTGGATGCTTAATGGACTGAGCTACCCAGGCACTCACAAAATCAGTTTTTAGAGTTACTCTCACATAGGAAAGAATAATCAGAATAAGGATATTATTTGGAAAGTGTATTAGATATTGTTATACTGCACCAGTTGAAAGCAGGCTGCATATGCCCTTGATGAACATAGTTTTTACTTTTTATTGTTCACATATATTGAGGAAATAAGTTCAAAGTAACTATAGCTCCTCTTATTACTAGCCCACAATCAAAAGGGAAGAGCAAAATAATAATTATGGCAAATTTTGGTAATGAATGCTAGGGTAGAGAGTGATACTCTGAAAAAGATGCCTACACAGATTGGATATTCAAGAAAAACTTCCTAAACAGGCCCTTGAACTATATGCATTAAGAATTACCTAGTAGAAAAAAAAAAGGGGCGAAGGACATTCAGGCAGAAAAGATATGAGGAAGATATATGGCTGTGAAATGTAATGCTGCTTTCCGGAAGCTAGAGGAAATCACAATCATTGGTGAGATGGGAATGAATACTGGTAGCTGACACATATTGAGTATTACCTATAAGCTATACATTGTTCTAAACAAGAAAATGATTATAGTGACACTCAGAGACCCAAGAACCAAGAGTAGAGGTAGGACTCAGAAAGGAACTAGATCCAGAGAATTAAGACTCTCATTAGGAATGTCTTTCCCTTCCTCTCTCCGGACAAGCTTTCTTTGCTTCCCAGATCCAAAAAGTACACAGCATGGCTACCACAGCCCCCTGAGTTTTGAAGGTTCTCAAAATGTCTAAGGAGTGGATTAATTGACCCAGCTTGAACCAGTCAGCAGCGGAACAAGGTCAGACCAGGGGAATAAAGTCCATTTTAGGAAAACCACAGATCTTCCTGCAACCATGCTGTTGGGAGTATTGACAGAGAACCAGTTCCACAAAAGAAGGTGACAGACAGACAATCCCACTGGCCTCATCTATGCAGGCAATTGGTGATAAATCTGGAGAGGCAGGCAGGCAGGCATCTAATCATGAAGGTTTTTTGTTTGTTTTGTTTTGGTTTGGTTTTTGTCTGCTAAGCTAAACCATATTCATCTCATGCTGGAAGTTATGAGCAGACTTTGAAGGATTTGGAGTATGGGAATGACATGAGGGTCAAATCTTCATTTTAGAAAATCACTCTGGTTGAGGTTTTCAGGTAAACCTAATGAACCAAATATGGGTGCATTTATCTCCATTGTTTCCCAGATACAAGCTCAAAATGACAACCATAGTATATATAAAGAAACAAATACACACAAAAAGAACAAGAGAGGAAGAAGTAGCTGATACAGGGCATATCATCAAATCTGGGGGAGATGGGTTAGAAAGAACTAACAGGGAATGCCTGTGTCACTCAGCGGTTGAGCATTTACCTTCGAATCAGGACGTGATCCTGGAGTTCCAGGATCGAGTCCCACATCAGGCTCCTACATGGAGCCTGCTTCTCCCTCTACCTATGTCTCTGCCTCTCTCTGTGTCTTTCACGAATAAATAAATAAAACTTAAAAAAAAAAAAAAGAAACGAACTAACAGGACAAAAGTAAACACTGAATGCCTACAGCAGAGGTATCAAGATGAGGACAGGCTATTTGCCCCATACCTTCCAAGAAAGGCTGGTGTTTGGAGGCCTTGAGTCCCAAGAAAGACAGGATGAGGCTCCAAGCTGAAAAATGGTTTGGCTAAGACCATTTTTTTTTTTGGTATACAGAACATTTAGACACCAGAGCCTGCTCTTCCCTACCCTGTGTAGTCAGGTGACTTCTACTCTATCACCCTTATAGGACATAAAGGTCTATTTGGCAAAGCAGTTTAGGGAAAATGATCTTCAACCCAAGTCTATACAGAGCCAAGTCAACAGTGAAATATAAAGGTAGAATAAATTCATTTCCAAATATCCAATGACTCAGAAATTTGACCTTCTGTAAACACAGTCTTATAAAGACACAGGAGTATGAGCTTCTCCAAAATGAGGACAGTAAACCAAAAACATAGGAATATATAGCATCAAGAAAATGGAAAATTCAGCACAGAAGAGCAGTAATTGAGAATTCCAGAACAACATCCATGCATCATGTATCATAATTAATTGGTCCATTTTGGAGCAGGAGATTGGAGGTTTGCAGGCATGATCTCAAAGCAACTGAAGGTAAGTTTGGAACAGTATGTAATTACTTGGAAAAAATTATTGGTAAGTACTTGAGAGATCGGTCAAGGCATTTGAAATAAAAGATAGTTACATAAATAAAGAAATAGCAAATGAGAAAAACAGAGGTGATGGTAACGGTAGGAAAAACAAAAACTTATAAGAGAAAGGAAATATAACCTTGATATACAAATTGGTTGTAAGGTAAACAATAGTTGCAACATAGTCATAATAATGTAAAACTATTTATATAACTCAAAATTGAGAGAGAAATTTATTGAGAGGGTAGGAGAGAAAAAGGAAGGATGGTAATGGAAAAAAACTACATCTTCAATACCAAAACAAGATGTAAATGGATTATTTCAAAAATGTCAAACTGAGAAAAAATAGTATAAGCAGGATATTTTGGCACATGAAAATATATACCAGAAATAAAAAAGCTTAAAGTAAAAATGTGTTGCATTGGAGGAATAAATCTTGGTGGGAGAAAGGATAGAAAGGGAAGAGACTTCTATATTCCATTAAAAGCTATTTTGTATATCTGATATTTTTAAACCATGATTGTGGAAATATATTGATTTAAAATGTTCAAATAACATTTTTTGAAAAGGGATAATCACTCTAGCCTTACCTAATGTAGGTAGGGATTGTTTATATCTAAAAAACTCAGAAAGGGGGCAAAAGACATGAACAGAAATCTCACAGAGGAAGACATGGACATGGCCAACAAGCACATGAGAAAATGCTCTGCATCACTTGCCATCAGGGAAATACAAATCAAAACCACAATGAGATACCACCTCACACCAGTGAGAATGGGAAACATTAACAAGACAGGAAACAGCAAATGTTGGAGAGGATGTAGAGAAAGGGGAACCCTCCTGCACTGTTTGTGGGAATGTGAACTGGTGCAGCCACTCTGGAAAACTGTGTGGAGGTTCCTCAAAGAGTTAGAAATAGAGCTACCTTACGACCCAGCACTTGCACTGCTGGGGATTTACCCCAAAGATACAGATGCAATGAAACGCCGGGACACCTGCACCCCGATGTTTCTAGCAGCAATGTCCACAATAGCCAAACTGTGGAAGGAGCTTCGGTGTCCATCGAAAGATGAATGGATAAAGAAGATGTGGTCTCTGTATACAATGGAATATTACTCAGCCATTAGAAATGACAAATACCCACCATTTGCTTCGACGTGGATGGAACTGGAGGGTATTATGCTGAGTGAAATAAGTCAATCGGAGAAGGACAAACATTATATGGTCTCATTCATTTGGGGAATATAAAAAACAGTGAAAGAGAATAAAGGGGAAAGGAGAAAAAATGAGTGGGAAACATCAGAGAGGGAGACAGAACATGAGAGACTCCTAACTCTGGGAAACGAACTAGGGGTGGTGGAAAGGGAGGTGGGCGGGGCGTGGGGGTGACTGGGTGTTATTCTATATGTTGGCAAATTGAACACCAATAAAAAATAAGTTTATAAAAAAATAAATGGTATCGTTCCATGTGAAAAAAAAAACTCAGAAAGGCCACCTAGGAAATTTGTTTGCTTTGTAATATTTTGGAAAATGTACAAAATCAAAGACTGGAATATTTGAGAGGGCTAAAGGATGCTGTATGATTGGATTCCAGCAGAAAATCAGATTTTGAGCTCTCTAGAATCTATCCAATAAAGTCTGTGTTTCTTCAAAATTATTTTCATTTAACTTTGCACCAAACTAAGCATCAAGCTTGTACCAGGAGAACCTGGGGAAACTTCCAAAGCACCATAAATGTGAGGGAAGTCCAAATAGGTAGAAACTCTGTTCCTGAAGAGATTAATTTATTGATCAGAAAATGTTTGCTGATCACCTACTATATTAGAAATAGTGGTAAATAGGAAAGATAAACTTCCTGCCTTCACAAAACTTGACTCTCATTTCTGTGAGAGAGAATAGGATAGAAAAAGTCACTAGTTGAAACATTTTCCAAGTTTGATTTTTTTCAAAAGGCAGACCATTGGTCCAAGAAGCTCAGTGAATCTCAAGTAGAGTAAATACAAAGAAAACTATACCTAGTCACATCTTACCTAAATTCTTGGAAACCAGATAAAGAGAAAATCTTAAAAACAGTGGATAGGGGAAAAAAAGAATAAAACAGGTTACATACAAGGGAAATATAGGATTAACAGCAGATCTCTCAGGGAAACATGGGAGATCACAATGGAACATTTTAAACCACTTCATGACAAAAAACACTTGTCAACCTAAAATTCTATATTCAGTAAAAACATTTTTCAAAAAAGCAAAATAAATAAATTTTAAGATAAATATAAGCAGAGATTTTTTTCTTTTCCACCAGAATCACACTATGAGAAATGTTAAAGGAAGTACTACAGGGCTAAAGGGCTAAAGGGAAGTACTACAGGGCTAAAGGGAACTGCTACTAGATAGATAACATGTAAAATTATGCACACACCTACTTCTTTAGAGGATTGCTGACGTCTTAAATAAAAAATAATGATAGCATATTGTAGGGTATATAACATATGTAAAAGTAAAATGTATAATGGTAGAACACAAAGTAGAATGGGGGGAGGAGGGAATAGAATCACAGGGTACCCTTAAATAGTATAGGAGTTAGAGGCACAATGACCAACATTGCTGAAAATCTGCATACAACTTTTGAGTCCTCAAAAACTTAACTACTAAAAGCCTACCATTGACCAGAAGCCTTACAAATAATATAAACAGTTAATTAATACATATATACATTATATGTGTTATAGTCTATGTTTTTAAAATAAAGTAAGCTAAAGAAAAGAATGTTATTAAGAAAATTGCAAGATAGAGAAAATGTATTTACAGTATTATACTGTACTTATCAAAAAAGTCTGCATATAAGTAGATGACTGCAGTTTGCATCTATGTTGTTCAGGGGTCTACCATACACAGTTGTAAGATATTATTCACAAAGTAATATCATATACATAAGATACTATTATTTGAAAGTAGAATGTGATAAATCACAGTGCATAGGTAATTTCTACAGAAACTATAAAAGTTAATTCAAAAATTAATTATACCCAAAGCCAATAGAAGAGATGAAATGAAATACTAGAAGAGTACTGGGCCAACCCAAAGGAATTAAGTCTAGGAGAAACAGAGGAACACATAGAACAATTGAAAACAAACACCAAGATGATGGATTCAAATCCAACTCTACCATAATTATATTAAACGTAGACTAACCACCATTAAAAAAAACCCCAAAGATTGTCTAACTGGATAATGATGCAAGATCTAACTGTATGTCATTTACCAAAAACATGTACCTTACATCTCATAACACAGACAAATATAAAGGGAAAGAATGAAAAAAGATAAACAATGCAATCACTAAACATAAAAAACTCAGTGTGACTACATTAATATATGATATAGTAGACTTCAAGATAAACAGTATTAACAGAGATAGAGACATCTCATAATAATAATAGAAAATGTTCAATTTATCAGGAAGATATAACGATCTTATATACACATGTGCTTAATAGTAAACCTAGATAGATTGACTCTGGGGGTTTATCCTGCTCTCCTGTAAGAACCAACTACCAAATAAAGAATCATAAGCCACATTTGTGGTTCTAATTCTCACTCTTTCTTGTTTGTTCACTGAGAGGTAAAAATATTTCCATAGATCAATGTTTGGTCATCTCTAGCTCCATTTCTCCATGTGTCTATCTGAGAAACAGAAAGACACTCCTATCTACTCATTCTATATACCCTCATTAAGTGCCTTTTGGACAAATGAGTGTATAGAGCTTCTATTTTATGTCATGCCCTATGTCAAATGCTAGAAAAGCAGTAAGTACTTAACACAGCCCCTTATCATTAAAGCATTCATAGACTAGTAGAGAATCCAGAATAAATCTAAGATAGTATACCCTTCTGAGATATATACAATAATGGGATATATCCCATTTTGGTGCAAATCTATAGGAAAGCAATGCTATATTGAGTCCCACAAAGCTAACAGTATTACTGCTAAAATTTTCTTTCAGAGAAAATCACTGTGCAACATTCAGCATGCCAGTCTTGCTGGGTCTCAGCTTTCTTCCACTACTAAAGGAAGAGACTGGTAAACTGTGTCCCTTTTTTCCTACCCTCCCTATGTTGTGATATGTAAATTGTGACATATAGAAGATCATTTCCCTCTAGTCTCCATGCTGTGTGTCATCATGTTGGGCATGTGAACCAATATGGATTTTATGGACAGAACGTATGCCATCTGCACATTTAGGGGAAAGGATTTGTGGAAATTTAGCTTATGATGGAACCCAGTAGAATCCCGCAGTCTTTAATACACGACAGAATGTAATGGCAAGAAATTTAATAGGATATTTGTGGAGTTAATTTCGTCTGATGCATGGGGAAGCAGTCCACACATGACTAGAGGGGGAGGCAGAACTATTACTTGTAGAAACAGTAGTTGTATTGTGAAGAGCATGAGAAAGATATATATTTTTATTTCTTCATTCAACCTCTCTATTTCTATCCAATGAATGACTTTCTTGGCAAACAATGACATACAGAATGTTCATTAAGAGAGAGCCTGGCAGCTTGTGCTTGAATTCTTTTCAAATGTTTAGTGTGCTGTAATCCAATTAAATAATTCAAGGAAGGCATTAAAAAGCACTAACAAGTGCCACAGAGAGTGCCTTGGTGACAGGAAAGAGCATAGGAAGGGACCTGGGGCCAGGTTCAATCCTTGAATCCCATTGTGTCTTGGCAACCAGAGAACCTCTTCTTGAATTGTATCACTGCATGCCCAACAGCATTAAAGCAGTCAGCCAATACGGTCAAATCAATCCCCCAAAACCTAGTAAGTCAGATGATGGGAGACTTTTTTAGTCAAAGGAAGTTCATCAATTCGCAAACCAAGTATCAGAACCAGGACGAATCTGTTCTATGCCAAAAGAAGTTCTATGTGAGAAGGAGAAAAGGAGGCTATGAGCAGGGAAACAAGAAGGTGGAAATACAAAAGTACAGACCAACATGGGAGCTGAAGGGACCTGGTGTGAACAAATTGAGGGGGAAATGCAATGGGTGTTAAGTGGAGTGGAGGGTCAGGGTGGCCAACAAGTAGGATGATGGTCAGTGATGGATGGAAAAAGTAGGATGATGGCCAGTGATGCATGGGTAAATGCTTAACAATGGGCTCTATGAGAAAAAATGAAGCCCTGATTTGTAGCATTTGCTTATTTCTGTGGTATAAATACTCCCATCATGGCTGATTCCATTCTAGTAACATGATATCACTAAATGTGGAGTTGGGAAGGGATATCGTGGCACTATTATACAGTATTCCCAACCGATGCATACAATAGAGGTGAATAACCTCAAGTGCATCGACATTAGTAAAATGGAGGAAAATAACAAGGAAGTGATTCATTCAAAAGTTAGTTACCTTTGTTCTTAATGTAATTTACTTAAATGTAGCAGCAAATATACATATATATAATATATAAATATATAGCAAATATATTTTATATATATAATATATATTATATTATATTATATATAATATGATTATATATTATGGCAAATATATATTTATATATATTTGGAATATTTGGAATATTGTCAGACCTATCAATTCCTAATAATTGAAGAGTTGGGCTCTTATAAGCCATCTAGGTTTAACTGGGTCTTGGTGGGGGTCCATGTAACGTGTTCCGTAAACAGTTAGGTGTGTTTTCTGGACTTGGGATGGGGTAAGGATTGGTCAGGGGGCAATGATAAGGGCATAGGAATGGAGATTCTTAAAGGAGCAGAATCATTCTTCTGCAGTCTTACTAAAAAACACAACTTCTCTAATAAAAGGCTGGTAGGAGAGTGAAAAAGTATTCTGGATACTAAGAGTCATCCTTTCAGGTTCTAACTCCAGTAGGTTGGATTATATGCCTTTTTTCTTTTTTCTTTTAGGTCATTTTATATACCTTGGTCTGGCATTTTCCACACTGTTGTCTATTTTGGTATATTTAACTTTCTCATTAGTCTAGAAGTCACCATGGGCAGAGGCCTCAAGAAGGCCTATTTTTGTTCACCATATGCCTGGCCCAAAGTAGAGCACTCACAGATAATTTTTGAAGTGAATGAATTACTACAATTTTCTTCTATCTAGCTCGTGGTCTGCTTCAGGAAGGGGTTTTCTATTTATGTCATCATTTGGCTGTGTTCGGTAGGTCAGAGGGGAAGCAGGATGGTTTTTGGAGTCCAACAGTTCTGTTCTTCCTGACTTTGGCACTCAGGCAACTCATGTAACTTCCCTGGGCATCATTTTCACAGAGGAATAAAAATGTCATCTTCGTGAAGCTAAGAAGGAAAACTGAGATAATGTATATGCTGCCTAGTAAGAAAACAACAACAACAGCAATAGCAGTACACATTATTGAATGTTTACTGTGCACTACTCATTGCTGTTACCACTGTCTCTGTGTTAATTCATTTAATCCTCATAATGACACCTTTAGGTAATATCTGCCATTATCCCCATTTGACAGATAAGGAAACTGAGACCCTAAGATGTCCAGTAACTTGCCAAAAATTTATACACAGTTTATACGGGACAGAACTGAGGCTTTAGTTGCCAGCCAGCCTGACTGGCTCCAGAGATCAAATTTTCTTTTATGATATCAAAATGTTTTAATCTCAGGCAATAGGGAATACTCCCAGGGCCCATAATAGAATGACACATATTGCCCTACTGCCTCCCCTCTTGACATGTTTATGTCTCACCATTGTGGTGCCTCCATCCTTTATCTGATCTGTAGTCCCCTTGCCCCAGATCATATTTCAGAAGTCAGATTTCCCTCTCTGCACTGAAACCTCAACATTCACTGTGCTTTACACTTAGGATCTGTGGATTCTTATAATAACCAATTCTTAAATTACACCTGGCATAATATATTCTTAATGAAATATTTCTTAATAATAACTAATAATATTTAGTTATTAGCTATTGCTTTCCAAAGAAGAGTTTTTTTGTTTGACTTAAATATTTGCAGTAAAATAATGATAAAAGAGAATGATGGTAAATGATTGAGGCCAGGTATTGAAAACAAATAGAAAACTCAGAATATGTAAAAAAAAATATGTATACTAATAGATAAAACCACAAGGGTCACACAAGAGCTTCAAAAATATATCTCTCTACATTTATCTACTTACATATCTACCTACCTACCTACCTACCTATCTACCTACCTATCTTTCAGCTTCCTGGCAGCCCAAGTGAAAAAGAATGCATGGACTACAACAAAAAAACTACCAGTTCAGAAGGGGAAATAATAGAATCTGAGTAGATCCTCTGGTGAGTGGGATTTTATATATGGGATGGAACAAGGACAGAAGAAATAGGCACTGTCTTCAACAATAGTGCTAGATCAAAAGCATTGATTCTAATGCTTCACATGACCCTTTGAGAAACATCAAAGGATGTGAGGAATACCAACATATAATCAGAGAAGCCAATTCTGTTGTAAATATCAAGGACGCTGGCCAGTCCATCTTTGCTTCAAAGTAGAAAAAAAAAATGCCTTAGTCTTTATTTCCTTTTCTCCTGGGTAACTCTCCTTTGTTACTTCACTCCTGTTGATATATTATTTTGAGATGGAGAAGAGGACCTAATGCTCTCTTTGTCCTCATGGTTGAACCATTCGTTCTGCAATAATGCCCCGATTTGGATAATATAATCATCCAGAAGTGCTCTGAAATGAAATTATAGGACTGGCCTGGATTGGAGTTTCTCAGAAGAAGTGGGTCTGTACTGAAAATTACTTACTGCCCTTTGCAAAGGTGGCAGTTAAATAACTCAACAAGAGGTCCCTCAGAGAAAATCAATACACACCAAATTGCAAAAATGTGGATGCAATTTGTGGGGAAAGTGGATTTGATGGGAGTCTGCGTTGGCTGCCAGCATGGAGTCATTCTCAAGGTGGAGGAAAGCATGTTACAGTACTCCATTCCAAATGCTGAGCTGGTCTGCTCCTTGCCCTGCAGACTCCATCTCCCCAGTGCCTCAGAAAACCTGACCTGTCAGCTCAACCCCACTCCAGGCTATGGGACCAATTGTGCCTTGAGGTACAAGCCTGACATGGCTTCAGCCATATTTGACCATGGGCATCAAAAGCCTTGGCTTGTCATGGAGAGCTCACCCTGTGTGCCAGTCCAGGTAGTGGGACTTTTCCTTGTGCTTCACCTTTCCTGGGGTCTTTGTTCTAAGAATGGGAATCCTGTTGTGTTCCTCATTTCCAGAGTCTCTGGCTTGGTAACCTGCCTACCAATCTCTAGGAAAAGGCTCTGTTTGCCCTTGCTGTCCTCCTAATGCCATCTGTTAAAGGAAGTAGACTTTGAAAAATGCAAATGGGATACCTTGACTCCTTTCCTAAAACTTCCCATAGGCTCCACTTTGGATTTAGAGCATGCATTGATCTGTTAGATTTTGTGTGAGCCAGGTCCTCTCTGTGCTCCAAACTGACATAAACACTCTCTGTTTATACAGTCTTCAATTTCTCCAGTAATCTAAGACCCTGTCACAGGGATTTGCATCACCTATATTCTCTGCCTGGAACGCTGTTCCCACGCTAATGCCCAGCTAGCTTCTTTAAGTCCTTCAGCTGAAGGACACCTGCTAAGCAAAACCTTTCCTGCCACTCTTTCTAATGTAGCACTCCTCCCCCGTTATTTCTCTCATTGCATTAACTTCCCAGCTTCAAGCTATAGTAACAATATTTATTTATTTGTGTCATGTTTACTGTCTGAATCCTCTAATATAAATGACAAGAGGACATATCTACTTTATTTACAGCTATATTCCAAGTGACTAGCATTGTATTGAGGGCACTTGAAAAACAAATATTTGTAAATTGAATTAATGAATCATGAACCAATGAATGATCTAGACCCCTGGTGCTACCTACATGGTTGCCTCAAGTTACCATTGAAAAACCTCTTGTCTTAATGAAGTTCTACTATCAGATATTGCTGGACATTCTTGATGATGATGTTTAACCATAATGCTACTCGTTGTCTACATAGTGTTTTTTCAAGCTTTGTGGGGTATTGTAGGGCCCTTCTATTAATTTTAAATGAAATCTCGTGATGAAATCTAAAAGAGAAAACTGATGAAAATAAGTCTGCTTTACTTGACTTAGGAGTGAGAAGATTCAAGCTTAGCCTAGTTCCCCTTAGATACGTCTGAAAAATGTGGAGCCCTCCACAGCATGGCGACCTGTGGTCAAGGAGTTGCTTCAATAGCTCTTGGTCTGCTTCTAGACTGACTTCCCTTTGTAAACAACTGGGTCTTATCCACCTTTGATCACCAAGCACCAAGTCCACTCAAGACTGTGGGCTTAATTCAATCTCTCCTGCCCATCCCAGCACTGCAATTTTAATAGTCCCATATCTTGTTACATCACAGAACACATCACCAAGACCCTGGACTGGAACAGTTGGTCTCTGAACTTGATGTAAGCCAGTGATAAATCCCTCAACCAATACATAAAAAACTTTGTTAGTCTACTAGTGCCAAGAAAGCAGGGCAGATTTCTGTAAAGGGATTCTAACAGATGGGGTAATTTGAATCCATTTTATTATTGTCTTAAAAATGTATCTAATGCACCCCCAGTGAGGCTTCGAAAGACCCTGACAAAAATCTGAAGTTGAAATTAAACCAAAAAGGCATATGCTTACCAGATTTCCAGTGTCAGTAAAGTCTTCCCTAATTACTGCTCTGGTTCCCAACAAAAAGAAGCCCACATAGTCACCCTGCCCTGAGGCATGTCTCAATAAACCAATAAACCTAATACCAAATCCTGGAGTCCCTAGAGCTCTGATCTCCCAAAAAATAATAACAACACTAGTAACAACAACAACAACAATGATAATGATGATGTGAATTTGAAGCCCTTTACATTTATTTTTAATGCCTGGTGGTACGTTCAAGAAACAGAAAACCCACACCACCAGAACGCATGAGCAGAACCACTGACTACAGTTGAAGAGACCCAAGGGTCTTAGGTGTCCTACATGGCCTCCTCTTCCAGGGTAGAGCCCTGCCTCCCTCCCTAGCCTCATTTCCTGCACTGCCTGCATCTCCCTTTCTATTCCCCTCCAGCCTTCATCAGATTGTTCTATCACTCCCATCGTTTCCATTGTCTGGAATACAGACACCCAGACCTAGCCTCAGAGCAGTGCCTCTGCCATGTACGTCTGGTACTGGGTGTTGGGAATGCAGAAAACAACTACACATTGCACTGCCTTTGGCAAGTGGACAGGGTCTGGAGCACCGTGTGGAGCACTGTGTGTCAAATACACAGCAGATTTCAAAGACCTAGTATGAAAATTAAAAAATAAAAAAGAATGTAAAATAGCTAAGCAATATTTTTTTCTTCGATCCTATGGTGAAATGATATTTTGTATATATTGTGTTAAAGAAAATACATTATTAAAATCCACTTATTTCTTTCAAGCTTTAAACATGTGGCTACCAGAGAATGTAGAATTTCACATATGGCTCACATTATATTTCTGGACAGGGGTGATTTAGCAGACCGAGTGTCAGAGTGATACCTGGTCAGTTGAACCATCTTAGGAGATTTTCCAAAAGAGAGACTCCAGGTTTCCGTTCTCTTGCAATTTTGATTTAGCAGGTCCTTATGGGGTCCTAGAATCTATTTTTATGATGTTCTCTGGGTTATTCAGGGACTATGATCATCCCAGTTTGAGACAGGTGTCCCCACATTACCCTGGGCTTTCCTCTATTACAGTGATGCCCAACCCTCACTGTATACTAGAATTGCCTGGGGAGATTTAAAAAAAATTAACTTCCATCTTCAAGAATTGATTTCAGTTCGTCTGGGTAGAGCCCAGGCATTTCCATTTTCTAAAAAAGTCTCCCAGATGATTCTCAAGCACAGAGAGGATAGAAATCATTGCTCTGCCCCTACACTGGACACATGTACTTCTTGTGGTGTACAAGGTACTTCTTGATCTCCTTCATTAGACTGTGAGCTCCCTGAAGCCATCTTCATTTGTCACCATAGATCTTATATCCTGAGGCTTATAGGACTAGCCCCAGGAACGTGGCTGTGTGAAGGGATTTCACTTCATCCTGTATGACTGGACGTTTTGGCAATGGCTTTTCTGTTCTGGCTTGGCTCTTGTTTCTGTCTCTGGCTTTTATGCTGTTTATTCTTTGGCCCTGTGTATTTCTGAGCAGCTGGCATTCTCTGCTTCCTGCCTTCCTGGAGTATTGGTTGGCAGTGAGGAGGGGGTTTTCTTAGTCCCCCATGCCTTCACCATCCTCTCAACCCCACTTTGGTTCTGGAGGATGAAAATATGCAAGCTGAAGAAATGAGCTGGTGGAGATGAACGCCTGGGGCTGCATTTACCTGCAGCACCTCCTCTGACTTGGCCCAAGCCCCATTACTCAGCATACTAGGGCCAAGAGCAGCTGAGGGCCCAGAGCATTGGGTCATGGGCACATCCGTGTTCTAGGTCTAGTGTTGCATTGATGGCCTCAGGACACAGCCTCCCCTGTCTGACCTCTGAGTACTCCTCTACTCTATAATACGAGGGGGTAGACCAGAAAACAAGTTCTGCATTCACTAGGACCAGGGCATCTGTTTGGGCCCAACCTCCCTCCAACTGTCCATCATGAAGACCGAAGTAGCATCTGCCTAGTGCAGGTTATTGTGTGCTCAGGATATAGCAGGGAACACAGGGGAAGGGCCTTTGCTAGGTCTTGCTTCAAAACTGCTGCCTGTGATACCTTCCTTCTTTGAGGACCTCTCCAAACTTTTCTCCTCTCATGCTTTCTCTCGGACCTCAGCTAAGCTGTCCTCAAATGGACAAGGGGTGCATCCGTTTGCTCGGGAGAGGTCAGTGACCTCAACACTAGCTCAGTCCAGAGGGCATGAGAGTGTCTAATTAATGACCAAAATGCTGATTCTCTTTAAAAAAAAATATTATAGAATGAACATTTCACCACGCCATTGTCGCCTTGGATGATTAGATGAATTGTGAAAACAAACAAATGAGTAAAATCACTGGAAAAAAAAGCTTTAAAATAAAATAACATCTAAAACAGGAGGGGGCTGGTTTTCTAGATTGGAAGTAGGGAGGGAATTCAATTATAAAACTGAAAGAATAAAGTAGCTGATTTAAGCACTTATTTTATAAAGACTATTTTCTGCTACCATTCAAAGCTGTGGCAAAAATAATAATATATGATTTCAAATTATTTTGAGTCACTGCATGTGTAACTGACAAGGAAGAGAGAAAAGTGGGCATTTTTTATTAACTAAGAAATTACCTTTTTCTATAAATTCTCTGAGAAACCAGAGGACAGAATGCTGAACTGAATGACTCTGTTTGGAAGAGAAACCTTTAAGCTACTTTGTAAAATTGCTTGTTCTTTTTCTGCCAAAGGGGGGAAATCTATTTCCAAATGAATGAGAGTATAATTGAAAATATGATAAGATTACAGAAGACAATAAAAATAAATGTAATTAAAAAAAGGCCAAAGATCATCTCTGACTTGTACATAAGTAATGAAGCTACGTGAGGTGAGTAATGAGAAGAAAGTCCCTCTTCATAGCAAACTCGGTCCCGTTGACAGGGGAGCCCAGAGCTTCCAGGGACGGGGAAGAAGACAGCTGACATAAACCCAAACAGATGAGACCCAGGCCTAATTAGTTTTCTAGCATGGAGCCTAATGAGGGAGGCCGGACCCTAATAAACAGATGACACATTTAGGTGGTCACGGTGATGGCTGTGCAAAACTCAGACGCCCAAACTCTTCACAAGCATAAGCAGGATGTATGTGTCCCAGCAAGGTCTTAATGAACATCTATTATGTGCCAAGTCCCAGCCTAGGGATTTAAAAAAAAAAAATCATATTACCTCATTGAATCCTCTCAGATTTTGTTTTTCCCATTTTGTGGCTAGAGAAACTGAGCCTTGGAGAAGTTTAGGCAAATCCTGCTTCGAAATGCCATTGTATTGAGGGTGGCTTTTGTGAGCTTGCCCCTACCATGCCGAGCAACACATTTAATTTTTTTTCAATTTAAATTCAATTAATTATTGAATTTATAATAATATACAATAATATAATGTATTATTAGTTTCAGAGGTACAGTTCTGTGACTCATCAGTCGTGATAATATACAGTGCTATTATATCATGACAGCAACACATTTATAAGACATGTGGTTACATTTTTTTCAAATTTTATTATTTTTTAATATATTTTTGTTTCAGGGTTTTATTTAAATTCCAGTTAACATACAGTCTAATATTAATTCCAGGTGTAGAATTTAGTGGTTCATCACTTATATATAACACCTGGTGCTCATTACAATGAGCTTCTTAATACCCATCGTCTGCCCACCTTCACTCCAGTAACCCTTAGTTTGTTCCCTATAGTCTGTTTTATGGTTTATCTCTTTTTTTCCCCCTGTGTTCACCTGTTTCATTTTTAAAATTCCACATGGGTATATGAGTAATGGTAAATCCTAGTAGAGCAACTGCTGGGTCATACGGTAGCTCTATTTTAACTTTTTGCGTTTAAGTTCTCCATACTGTTGTCTAGAGTGGCTGCACCAGTTTGCATTCCCACCAACAGTATAAGAGGGTTCCCTTTACTCTGCACCCTCACTAACATCTATTCTTTCCTGAGTTGCTAATTTTAGCCATTCTGACAGGTATGGGGTGATATCTCATTGTAATTTTGAAAATGAGCACTTTGAGGAGGGAAGGAAGATATAATGGGATGGGTTTTAGGTAGAAGAGGTGGAGTGGTTTTGGAGTCTATGTCTGCTCTGGGCCTGAAAGAAGGAAAGAAAGAATAGGTATTTATGGGCTTCCTATGAGATGTTAGATTCTATTCTAGGTAGCTTTGACCATGACAGTTTCATTAAGCCTTCCCAACAGCACCAGCGATGGTGGTTAGATATTGCTATTTTGTGTTCCTAGATGTTTAGTAACTTTCCTAAGGTTCCCCCAGCTCATAAGGGGTAGAGATGGGATCAGATCCTAGGGAGCTGTGCAAGAGTGAACACATTGAGATGGAGTCGAGGGTTTCCCAGGGCAGAGGAGGTGGTGTGCAAGGCACAGGTGAGTGGAAGTGTCCAGGCATAATCAGGAAATAGTCTAATTCTCCTAATGAGTTAACTAAGATCCAAGGAGGTACAATCACTTGCCCCAATGGAAAAATGTACATGATTAAATAAGACAATGCCTGTGAAGGTACGGGGCAGCAGCTGGTTCTCTGGGAATTCATTCAATGTTACTTCTTTTCCTTTGTCCTCAAGTCATTCAGTACAGGTCTTAAATCCAAATGAAACCCGAAAGGAATTCCTTCTTATACTGAATGCTGTGGAGGGGGTGCTTAATCCTGAGCTGTGGGCTGGAAAACCTGCTACTAGGTCCAGTAGTGAGCCGTGGGCCCAGGACACTGCCTATGGGCAGGAAAGGAGCAGGTGGGGGAGGAGGTGTAGGCAAAGTGAAAGCGGAAGAGCTTACTAGGTGAGCCTCGATGACAGTGAATTAAGGGCGTTCCAAGCATAAAGAAGCAAGGAGAAAAGGCAAGAAGCCAAAGACTACTACAAAGTTAGAGCTTAAAGTACCACAAAGGAAGAAGGGGGGTGCAGCTGGGAAACTAGACAGGAATCAGGTTCTGGAGAGCTTCCTGTCCCTGGCCAGAGACCCTAGTTTGTCCAGTGGTAATGGGAGACCGTCAGAGACCCTTAAGCTGGACCAGCTAAGAACCTGAATTTTCATTTTCTTATTCACTGGGATAAATCATACTCCTGTTTGTGACAGCCACTCCTAAGATGAGCCCTACTGATGCCTGCCTCCTAGCATTCACAGAGCCCCAGTAATCCTAGGCCACCACGGTGCATCAGGCCTGGGGTGTGTGACCATAGAGGTGGCAGAAAAGAGCTCGAGCTGCTCCCCCCTGAGGTGAAAGTATAAAGCCCCTGTGGCTTCTTGTTGGTCTCTTTCTCTCTCCCTCAGATCCTTTGCTCTGGAGGAAGCCAGCAGCCCCTTTGGAGGCCCACTAAAGCTGCCCACAACCCTGACAGTGAGCCTGGAGGCAGGTCCTCAAGCCTAGTCAAGCTTTCAAGGGATAGACTCAGGTGACATCTCTCCTGCAATCTGAGACATCCTCAATCAGAACCACCTCGCCAAGCCGCTCCCAGATTCCTGACCCTTAGGAACTGTGTAAAACAGTAAATGATTGCTGTTTAACGCCAAGCCTGAGGGTCATTTTCTGGGCAGCGAGATACTGATAGCACTGCTTCCAGATGAAGAACTGCATCCAGACAGGTGAAGTAACCCAGGCAAGGCCACACAGCTCAGCAACTATTGGACCCTCATTTTGCTCCCAGATGTTTGACTTCAGACCTGCTCTTTCCCCTACAGCATGCAGTTTCTGTGTTTCTTATCACGTTATAAACACAATTATTGCAAAGGGAACTTACTAGGAATTTCTTAAGTTCCTGCTCTGTGCCAGAAACTGAGCAATGCAGTGAGTGGCATATCCTTGTAAGATTCAAGAGGAACTAAGCATTGCCCTATTTTTCTTATTAGAAAGAAATAGATATGGGGGCACCTGGGTGGCTGGGTCAGTTAAGCATATGCTTTCAGCTCAGATCATGATCCAGGAGTCCTGGGATCCAGCCCCACATCAGGCTCCCTGCTCCGTGGGGAGCCTGCTTCTTCTTTTCCCCTCTCCCTCTGCCTGTAGCTCCCTTTGCTTGTGCATTCTTTCTCTCTCTATCAAATAAATAAATAAAATCTTAAAAAAAAAAAAAAAAAGAACAGGGCAGACTGGGTGGCTCAGCGGTTTAGTGCCACCTTCAGCCCAGGGTGTGATCTTGGAGACCTGGGATGGAGACCTGCGTCGGGCTTCTGGCATGGAGCCTGCTTCTCCCTCTGCCTGCTTCTCCTTCTGCCTGTGTCTCTGCCTCTCTCTCTGTCTGTTTCTCGAATAAATAAATAAAATCTTAAAAAAAAAAAAACAGAAAAAATAGGCATGTAAAAAACTGCAAAGTCTCTAACATATAACAGAACTAAGCACAAAGTTCTAAGACAATAATGAGAAAGCATCCAATGACTTTGTTGGAGGAAAAGACCCAGGGAAGGTGAATTTGGATCTGGACCAAGTGGAAAAGGATTGGGGGTGGAAGAATTCCCACGCAGAAGAAACCACGGGAGCAGAGATACAGCAGCACACAACCATCAAGTACACGTAGGAAATCGTCAATGTGTTCGATTGCAAAAAGAAGAGCGGACACATACACTTACAGAGCTACAAGGATGTGATCAGTACACAGGAATATGCATTTCTGTCTGAATACACTCAGATTTCTGTGAGGCTAGTCAATGGCCTTAAGAATCAGATTAGCGATTTAACATTTTAATTCCTATGGCATTCTAGTATTTCCATAATAGAACTGCTGGCACTTTGCTAAGTCTCTTTCATACATACACATCATTTCATTTACCTTTCACAATTTTTTAATCCCCACTTCATAGATAAGAAGATTAAAGGTTAACAGAAGTTAAGTAATTTGCACGAGTGATGAATGGGCTGATGTTAAGCTGAGGCTTGTCTAGGCCTCTGCTGTCTGATACATATTTTTCCTCCTTCTGGATTATTGCAAGCCTCCTAATCGGTCTTCCTGCTACCTCCCTACACTATTCCCACACAGCGGCCAGAGCGGTCCAGATGAAACATGCGCCGAACCTTCCAACATTCTCTCTCATGGAGTGAAATCCAAGGGACTTCTCACAACCCACAGAGCCCTGGGGGGTTGGCTCCTGGCCACCTCCCTGAATCCATGCTGGGCTATTTGACCCCCACACATTACTTGAGTTGCTCTGGCCTGGATCATTTTATCCCAGGTATCCATAAGACTCTTTCTCCTTGCATTCCCATCTCTACTTGAATGACAACTGAGACAATTGATCAGAAGACCTTCCCCAACTACTCAGTGTAACATAGACCACTCCCCTAAGCCCTAGCACTGGGGGCCCTCCCCATTCTCTTACCCTGACTTACTTTCTCCATTGTGCTTACCCTTTTCTTCCTTTATTACTGAGTGGTCTGTCTCCCCTCTAGGATGTGAGCTGCCTGAGGGCAGTAGGTTTTGTTTCTATTGTTCACTGCTACGTAGGATGACCAACTTGTCCTGTCCTTGTTCTTGGGGCTTTCCTAGTTTTAGCACTAAAAGTCTTATGCCCGTAGAAGCCCCCTTCAGTCCTGGGAAAACCAGTATGGTTAGTCACCCTAATGCTACTCCCCTTCAAATTTGGGGCTCAAGTTCCTGAGCCCTCATGATCTAGTCTCCCAAGACCATCATCTGTGACATAAACTGAAGACAGAACAAGTATATAACAACCAGTCATTTGGTCACCCCCTCTGGAAACCTTCAAGCCTTCCAATTAGCATCCATGGCTGCCTTCTGGCTCCCACCCCGTGTTATCAATACCTTCATACTACCAAATATGATATGATACAATACAAACATATGATAATAGTTAACATTCTGGTTGGTTCTACTTGCCTTTCAGTTATCCACCAGGACTATACACATCTGGAGGAGAGGAGCAATACTTTTGTGTCCCCGGAATACTCTGTAAATAATGAATGGCCAATAGATATTATATCATATAATATACCTTGATATATATCAAGGTGAGTGTTTGTATAAACCTCAGTGAGGACTCCACAGGGAAGCTTTCATCTAGAAGGCAGCATTCTCCACTAAAGGGATGACCGAGGAGAACACACTGGCAAGAGGAGGTGTGTGGCTAGGTGTGCTATGGAGCGAGCAGCCTGAGAGGTGAGTAGAGGGGAGGATATGTGTGTTTGCCGGTGTGCGTGTGTAGAAGTCAGGGGTGGATATGGGAAGAAGGGAAGGAGGCGATGAGACTGGGAAGCAGAAGTGCAAACAAATATGTTCTGTGGAGTCACAGAAACAAAAAAAGCCTAGGCAAATAACTTAAGACAGTATATAACTGCGACATTTCCAGAAGTATTATGCATCAGATAGAACATATAAAAAAATCTAGAAGGAGAATCTATGTGTTGACATAGAAAGATGTTCACCATGTATTTCAAACAGAAAGAAGCAGGCAATAAAACAACATGCAGTGTGGTATCTAGTGTTGTGATCAACCTCCCAGGCTCTGGGGCAGCCTGTTCTTATCCCAGCTCTTCCCCTTCCCAGTGGTGTGATGTTAGGTCAGGCTCTTACTCTCCCTGTCTTCTCACCTGTAAGATGAAGATAATAATGGTACTCCTTCATGGGACATTCTGAGGATTAACAGCCTGGGTGTATACACGAATGCTACATCTTGTTATGTTAATGTCACCATGTGAGCCTTTTTAGAGAGAATATATGTGTGTGTGCATCTTTGTGTATTTCAGAAAACACAACATAAGGGTAGTAACAGGATAGGATAGTGGTAGGACTGTAGGTAACTTCAATTTTCTCCTTTATGCTTACTTGTAGGTCCTAATTTTCTCAACAAATGTCTATTACTAATATAATTTTGTATAAATATTAAACAAGTAAAGGAACTGAAGTAGGTGTCAGGCTTTACAGTAGGAAGCCAGGACTGTGAAGAACCAGAACTGAGGCCAAGGGATAAATAGCAAGGAAAGGCAGGGAGGAGGGAAAGCAGGCAAGAGCGAGCCCGAGGTGGCCAATTACCCACACCTGGCTTCCCTGAGTTGACTTGGGGGTGGAGGTGGGCTGTCCACAGCTAGCAGGCAAGGACAGGAGAGACAGAAGGTGTCTAACTGGAGGGCTATCTCAGGAACATTAAGCATATATATTGACTACTGAGAGTTGTTTGAAAAGGCTTAAACTGTTTTTGTTATCTGGGTTAATTATTTTTTTTAACTTCTCTTTTAAATGAGTATCTGAAAGTTGAAGCTTCTTTTAATTTGGATCTCATACTACTACATTAGGATATTCGATTCTTCTAAAAGAAAAACTTTTTGGGATGCTTGGGTGACTCAGTCACGTATCTGACTCTTGGGTTTCGGCTCAGGTCAGGATCTCAGGGTCGTGAGATCAAGCCCCACATTGGGCTTTGTGCTCAGTGGGGAGTCTGCTTAAAATTCCCTCTATTCCCAGCAAAAAAAAAAAAAAAAAAAAAAATTCCCTCTATTCCCCCCTTGCTCTCTCTCTCTCTCTCTCTCCCTCAAATAAATAAATAAATAAATAAATAAATAAATAAATAAATAAATAAATAAATAAAAAGAAACATTATAAAGCTACAGCTTGGTTTAACTTAGTGATTTCATTTACAGAATAAAGTGTCAGTTGCAGACTTGATTTCCTGCCAAGATAATAGTTACTGAGAACTTCAAGCAAACCCCATGGCTATTTTACCAAATCACCCTAGTCTCAACTTTTGAGTCTGCTCAGAAACTTTAGCAAGCAGTTCACTTGAGCCATTAGGAATGCATTTATCTTTCCAAAAAACACATAGGCACATAAAAGATATATGGAAGCTAAATGCAACGCAGTATCCTGGATTGGATCCTGGAACAGAGAAAGGACCTGAGAGGGAAAACCAGTGAAGTCTAATTTAAGTCTATCATTTAGATTTGACAAAAGTACCATCTTTACATGGTTATGTAAGATGTTAACATCAGGGAAACTGGGTGAGGGACATGTGGGAATTCTCTGTACTGTCTTTACAGCACCTCTGTACATTTAAAATTGTTCCAAATTGACAGTTTATTTAAAAACATTTGGGAAGAAATATAACTTCAGTCATATTTATTGAGTTCCCATTTTGTGCTCATTGTTTCCTTAAAGTACTGTTGACCTGGGCATGTTGTTGGGTAGCTCTTCCCCTGCAGTGTCTCTCACATCAATACTTCAGTAGCGCCTTTTCCCAAAACATCCCAAATCCCTCTCCTCTGGTCTCCCTGACTCCAGCTTCTCCCCAACACAACATCCTTCAGAGGAATCAGACTAATTGCTGATCGTCTCTCATTCCCAGCTCTAAGACCTGCTCCAATCTCTCAGTCACAGAGTGGGGTTTCTTAACCTCAGAACCATTAACATTTTGGACCAGATCATTCTTTTCTTGATGAGACAGGGGAGGGGAGGATTTTCTGTGCATTGTAGCAGCATCCCTGGCCTCTTTGCACTAGATGCCAGTAGCACCCATCCAGTTGTGACAACCAGAAATATCTCCAGATATTCCCAAAAGCCAAAAGATCTAGGGATGAGGCAGAGGGTGGAGGTAGGGGTGTATGTTGCAAAACCACCCTGGTTGAAAACCAGTGGTATAGAGAATAAAGCCTAAATTCCTTAGTGTGGTATCCAAAGTCTTCCTGCTATTCCAGTCGTCTGCTTTTCTCATCCATCTTACTCGCCTTCCATGATGGAATTCCTATTCTTTCTTGGACATTCTTTACTCTCTTGCCTTTTGCTGTTGTGTCTATTGGGCATTCTCTCCTCCTCAATAAGCATGTCAAACTCTAGTGCTCCCTGGAGGCCACACAATGGCTGGGACACCAAAGACACTGTTGAATGAATAAATGAATGACAGAAAACTTCCTTATCCATCTGTTTGCAACCACATATTGCAACCTTATCTCAAGCATAAATCCTTTCTGCTTTTCATCTTCTCCCATTGTCTTCTGTGTTTATCCGCTGTATGCTACCTGTGTATAATAGAAATGTAATCATAGTTTCTTACGTACCCATCTGTCTCTGTCCCTCCCCCTGCAGCAGACTGTGAGCTTATAGGATGTTAATAAGCACTCAATGTTAACTTGGTATTTATTACATTCTAGGCTCTGTGGCAAGTGACTTAAAAATATCATCTCATTTATTTCCCACAACCACATGGTGTGACAGGCATTATTATTATCATCTCATTTTATAGATGAGGAATTTTAAGCTCAGCAAATTTAAGTCATTTTCTCAAGGTCACACATCTAGAAGGTGGCAGAGCCGAGATTTAAATTTAAATCACATATCAGAGTTAAAGTTCTAAACCGCACACTGAGAAGTCTTTTTTTTTTTTAATGGTCTTTCCAATTCTTATTGTACCAACAATAGAGGTTTTTGCATAGTAGAACTCACTCAGTAAAGATCTAATCCTTTAGTTATGAAATCTAAGTAAAGTAATGAGCAAACCCCATCTTTGGGTCTTCTAGTCTCTCACTAGAAGTGAACATGACCCCTATTGGCATATGATATGTAGCATTTTCTTCTTATAAGAATAGCACAGAATCTTCCTCCCTTTGCAATGGAGCCAACCAGCTTTGAGTGTTTTCATGTGGTCCTTGAGCCTGGTTCAGGTTTTTCCTTGGAAGGGATGGCACTGGGTCTATTGGATAAATATTAGACCAAGGTAGGTTTCAACCTAGTATGTGGAGGTTTTCCAGCTTTTCACATGCATACATTCATATGCATGCTTACATGCATTAATTTATTTCATCATCATAATAGTCCAATGAGATAAGTACTATTGTTTTCCCATTTCCCATTATTTAGAAAACTGAGATGCAGAGAACTTAAACAAGGTGCCCAAATGGTATGGCTCCAGAGACTTATTCTAACCCAGTATGTTAGATTGCCCTTCAAAGAAATAAACTATTCTGTGGAGTACTAAGGACAATGTGATTTGGAGGTATTCAAATAGATGTTGAAATTCTTAATATAGCACATGTTGTAGAGAATATCCCTGCATTGGTTGTGTTCCTACATCACTTTGTTCAGACTCTTATAATAGCTGTGGTTACCACCTATAAGAGATAGTTGTTAAATAGCCTGTTTTTGTTGGTTTGTTTGCTTCCATTATTGCTTTTTCCCGCAACTCAGAATTTCTTTATCACAAGAAATGGATCTTAGCTTTACATCTTCAGTGTCTGCCACAATATCTGAGATGTGGTAGGTTTGTAAGAAAAATCTTCTACATTTGTTGATTACCTCAGGGCTTGACAACAGAAGTCTTCAAAGGAGGAGATGAAGAATGTACCGTACTCTTGAATCCCTCTAAGTCAAGGGCATTTTGCTTTCTGGAGCCTTGCTTAGCAAATATGATGCCATCACTAATGCCTTCTCAGTTCTGAAGATCAGATGGCATGACTTCTGGAGAGGTTCCCCAGTGGGCCCCTACACAGGCCTGGAGTCCATCAAGGACAATCTTTAGGAGTCAGATAAATCAAGTTACAATGACCCAACCATGCTCAGTCAGTCGAATCCCTTGAGTAGCTAAAGACACTAATACATCTTTTGGAGGGAAGACATTGCATTGTGCAATGGGATAGATAATAGACTTTCTTCAGGTCAGCATGGATGAGAGCAAGAGCAAGTCTTTAAAATTTCCATTAGCTTTTGATAATTCTTTCTAATTTAAAGAAAGAACAAAGAAAGAATTTATAAAACATAATTTAAACAGAAATGAGATTTACAATGGATTGTTCTAAATACCAGATTTAAAAAAAAAAAAAGCAAGCAGTGAGAGTCCTGCAGGCATTGGGAAGTAGGCAAGATCACTCTTTACTGTTAAGAAGGGCTTCTGAGGGGAGATCTCTCAAGCTGGAAGGATTGACACCTTAGCAGCAGTCTCTTCTATGAACAAAAATATGTTCAGCAGACTCAGCAGGCTTTGGAGCCCCAAAGATCTGGTGCAGACTCTGGGTCCTTTAATCAGCTGTTAGATTCATGTACCTCAGTTTGTTCTAGAAAATGAGGATAATAATGTCTTCCTCAAGGACACTGGAGGGGATATGGGATAATGTATAGAAAAAGCATGTCACGAGTAGCCTGTAAGTACTGCATGCCATCTCCAGAGCGGTGGCACTAGCAACTCTTTTCTCTCACAGAGGCTAGAGCACTAGTGCCAGGATGCTGTAAACAGGACTCTCATGTAGACTGGGAAATGGGTTAGTTGACAGCTCAGCCATAGGATTCTTTGATTCTATTCCATCAGCTGCTGAGTTACTATTTCTACTCTCTCTTACCGTATCTAACTTCTATATGGATTATACCCTCTATTGAGTATTTGTGACTTCATACATTTTTTTAAAGAGTTTATTTATTTGAGAGACAGAGGAAGAGGGTATGAGCAGGGGGAGGGGCAGAGGGAGAGGGAGAAGCAGGCTCCCTGTTGAGTAGGGGTGCCTAAGCTGGGGCTCTATCTCAGGACCCTGAGGTTATTACCTGAGCAGAAGACAGATGCTTGATGGACTGAGCCACTGGGAGCCCCAATTTCATGCCTTTTAATAAACCATTTAACCAGCCATCCCTCCCACTCACCACATGACAATGGGAGTCTTTCTAATACAAGTCTGTGTGTCTATCTGCCTGCATCAATCTGTCCTCCATCAGTTTATCTATCTGTCCCTCCCTCTGTCCATCCATCTCTTTTCTCTTTTAATTGTTCTAGCTCCTCTCATAGCTTTACCTTTATTTCCCCTGCTCTCATCTCTCCTGCTGAACTTTTTGAGGGTGTGACTCTTTTGGGGTTTAATGCAGACTATCCTTGTTAACTGAAGTATCTAATAAGCTCTTTGTGACCCAACCTGGTCTTAGTTGTCTTTGTACGTTTCAAAGGGCCTAAGATTATAGAGGAGAAAGTAACATTTGTAAAGCACTTACTTGATACCAAGCACTGTGCTAGGTATCTTATCTGCATTAGTTCACAGAATCTTTAGGAACAACCCTGTAAGATGCCATTATTCTCACATTAGGGGTGAGGAATCTGAAGCTCTGAGGGATTAAACATCTTGTCCAAAGTCACATAAAGGGGGAAGGTTAGATGTGATTAGAGTAAGAGCGTGCATTTTCACCCTACTACACTTCCTCCATCTACACTAGAAATAGCAAATGTGTCTTGACTTGCATGCCACTAACATTACCTTCCATGAGCATTATGAGAATGAGTCCTGAAGTTGTGCCATCTATTTGCTATCCCTGAAATGTGGATTGTTTCCCCTACCATCTCCTCCTCACCTCACCAGCTCTAGATGTCTATAAGCATTGCTTGGAAGAAGGGTAGAGCCAAGATGTCAGTTGCTCCCTTGGTAGAGTCCTGTCCTTCTGTAACTGCTGGCTTTGTGGCACAGAGCAGGTGCATGATAGTAATGATGATGGATGAATAAATGAATGAATGATTAAATGCATTACAAGGAGGCTGAGTTGGGTCTAACCTAAGCAGATTCAGGGGAACCTTCTGCAGAATGAAAATGGAGAATTAGCAGAGTTCAGGCAACTTAATAGACCACTTGAGTTTCCCTCTCTTAGTGTAAGGACACAGGGCCACTTGAGGGAATGGCAGACCTGAGATCCCAGTGCTGCCTGCACCAACATCGTTCTATATGCAAATGTAGTCCTGCCATTTAAAAAGCTCTACTCCTGAACTCATTAGGGCATCTAAACTCAGACTCAAGCCTCCAGGAGTTTGCATAAATGGTGTGAATCCCTTAAGAGCTGGGAGGAAACACCATCTTCTTGATGGATTAATTTATAGGCACAAAGTGGCACAGAAGTGATTGCAAGGAACTGCTTTCCTCAAGACTTGAAATAGGCACTCCTAATTACTAACCAGGGGGCCAAATGCTGGGGTCATGTTCCAAGACAGAGTCTGGACTAGCAATGAGTGACTTCCCCTTGCAGACAAAATATGTTGTACCTTCAAACAAAGAGTACACAGGAAAGATGCAGTTGAGAAGACTCATTTCCCTCTCTGATGAGGAAAGTTTTTTGTAGGCACTCTCCTCTGGCTTTCTCCCAGTAGATCTGATAGTCACAGTTGTGCTGCTATATTCTGGCTTCACAGTGGACACTGCCATAGCCAGGGGGGTCGGGTGAAGTCTTTCTCACAAATGGGACATTCCAAAATTAGCTTAGCTTCTTCTCACCCTACTGAAGCACCTGCCATGAATCAGTATCATTCCAAAAATCCTGGTTGAAGGTTAACTTCACAAATTCAATTGAGGTCAACAAAAATAAACAAAAAATGTGATAATCAATAGCTTATGTTATCAGTAGGTCATGGGGCCAACAGTAGGCTATTAGTAATTAAGGTGCTAGGGAGTCAAAAGTTATATGAAGATTTTTGACTGCACAGGTTTCAGCATCCCGAACGCCCGCATTGTTCATGGGTCAATCACATATTTAAATAGTGTTCAGGTATTTTCTTGTCATTTTTTTTGTTGACTTTCCAACTCTTTCAGTCTTATAAATTGGGTTTTTTAATGAAACACTATCCAACAAGGATTCTATGTTCATTTTGCATTCATTTAATTTAACTTATTTATTTTTAAAGATTTTATTTATTCATTCATGAGAGACACACAGAGAGGCAGAGACACAGGCAGAGGGAAAGGCAGAGGGAGAAGCAGGCTCAAGCAAGGAGCCCGATGTGGGACTCGATCCCAGGACTCCTCATCTGTAAAATGGGAATAATTATAATAATCATACCTTCCTCATAAAGTTGCAGTGCGAGTTGAATAAATCAGTCTTTCTGAGGTCCCTAGTACAACCACATAGTCAATTTAAGGCATGACTGGGTTCAAAACCTTGCTCTGCTACTTCCAACCAAATCATATAGAGTCAGTTTTCTGTGTCTCATTTTCCCTATCTATACCAAGGAGACCTTCGTGCTACCTACCTCATAGGGCTACTGTGAGGACTAAAGGAGTCATGTATAAGTGCTTAGTGCCTTGGGATATGGTGAGCACTCAACAAATGGGAGTTTTTATATCTTCGTATTTATTATAGTTAATTATTATTAGTGAGTCTACACTGAGCCTGAGTAAGCATCTTCAAGAATTTTTAGATCTGAATAAAGCCTCAAGGGGCAGTGGACCCTGAGGACCCACACAGCAGTGTGCTCTCTAACACTGAGCGCACAAAGTTGCTCTTGAACAAACAGAATCTGTCTCTGAGTTTGGCCTTCAATGGACTTGAAACACGTATTGGGATAATCTCTTAACTCCGTCCTATAAATATTCATCATGGTTTGAACCCTTGTCATAAGGAAGGAGCCCAATAATTCCTTGGACTGCTGAGCCTCTGGTGTCAGAGCAGCCAAGGGGCTGCAGGTATTGCAGGGAGGATCCAGGGCCTCACCTGGATGGGCCTGGCATTTGTCCTGTCCTGCCCCTCGCTCCACCCCCTCCACCGCTCACTGCATTCCTCTCCGCCACTGGGTGTTCAGCCATAGCCTTACTCATTCTGTTTGCCCAGTGCCCAGTATGAGTCCCGGCAGAGTATGCTCTATAGAGGTTTGTTGAACTCATGAGTGAAACATTAGTGGAATGACTAAATGAGGAATAAGTGTTCTCCTTGACTGCTGGGATGGAGAAGAGGTGGTCTTACAATCCTCAGCTTAGATTCTGAGGCACCCACAGTGCTCAATGATGGCTAGAAAGAAAGAGAAGAGTGATTTTGGAAAGATAGTAGCTGGAGATGTCAGAAGCTCATATTGCAATGTCCTAGGGATGTTTCCAAGCCTGGGTCCAACACAGAGTGAGGCGACCCAGAAACAGAGAGGTCTCCGAGGGGAGAGCCATGCCCTCAGTTAGGTAGGAGCATTTCCCAGGACCCTAGCTAGTGTCAGGGTGGGGTGGAGAGGGGATGGAGGATTTGTAGGAGGAAGAGTGGAGGGAAATAGGACTGGGCACTTGCCTGGGCTGCTGCTCCATTGCATGTGAATTAGGGCACACTCTGGTTCAAGGGGAGACAGGAAAGCTAAGTAGCAAGCATTTGTTGAATTCCTACTTAATGCCAAGAGTTAAGTGCTAGTCATACATTATCTCATTTAACCCTTATACCTGTTTAATCTCCATGTTTTACATGAGCAAAATAACTGCAGAGATCAAGCATTGCTCTTAGATCACACAGCTTCAAATTCACCAGGATTCAAATTCAGGTTCATTTGATTTCAAAGGCCATGAGATTTTCAGGATTTTTTTTTTTTTTTTGTCCCACACGTGACAGGGATTAGGATTCACATATGGCTCCTGGAGACCCAATCACACAGCCCTGGACTTTAGGACTGGTAGGCAGGGCCTGCCATTCTTGTTTTCTGGCTACTGATTCCATCTTTACATCCCCATCCATAACAAGACACCTACCAGGAAGAAAATGAGGTAAAATGCACTAATTAGAGATTGCCAGAGTCCCCCTTCCTATATTTACGTAAATGGAGGGAACTGCAGGCCTCATTACTGGGTCTTCCTCATGTGATCACAGGCTAGCAGAGAACAGGGGACAGGGTGAAGGGGGCATGAGGAGTTGGGAGGCTTTCAGCATTAGCCTTGCAAATGGCTCTGTGATCTTATGTAAATTACTTAACCTCTCTGGGCTTCAGTCAATCTGTAAAAAGAAATCACCAACATAAATGAAAATGAAGTTCATTGAACCTGATAAAGAGACAACATAAATGAATAGTATTAATAGCACCTTTAAATTGATAATAAGAATCCAAAATCTAGTTAATTTCCAAAATGCTTTCATGCATTGCCCCAGCTTGGTCTCCTAAAGATCCTGCAATTAGTTTGGGCACTGCTCTTCAACCCCATTCTACAGACTGGAAAACAGAAATTCATAGAGGATACATTTTGTTCAAGTCAATAAATTGAAAAGCGGTGAAAGTGGTTGCTAGAGAATTGGTGTCACATAGTGTAGACGATGCCAATGGAGCCAGAAAGAGCTGTTGCCTAGGAACGAAAGTGATAATGTTGGAGAATATTACCATGTCTGTTGTGGAAATGAATAAGCAGAGCTCTAGAGTTTAAGAAACCAGCCTAAGAACAGAACACTGGAGCTGTGATTAGGTTCATATCTAAGACAGTCCAAACCCCAAAGCCTTATGTTTATTTCTTGCCCCAGGCTGCATATCGTGAGTCATAAATGATCCAACAAGCTATGGTTTGGTTCTTTTATGTGCCAAATTCTGTTCTAGACACAGGAAAACAATGGACAGAATCCCTGCCATCAGGAAGCTTATATTCTGACAATAAACAAAGAACTGTATGTTAGGTGGTATTATTGGTTGAATTGTGTCCCCCCAAAAAGATATATAAAAGTCACAACCCCCAGTACCTTAGAATGTAACCTTATTTGGGCATAGGATTCTTTTTTTTTTTTTTTTTTAAGATTTTGTTTATATATTCATGAGAGACACGGAGAGAGTCAGAGATCCAGGCAGTGGGGAGCCTGATATGGCACTCGATCCCAGGACCCCAGGATCAAGACCTGAGCCGAAGGCAGATGCTCAACCACTGAGCCACCCAGGTGCCCCTGGGCATAAGGTCCTTGTAGATATAAGTAATTAAGTTCAGATAAGGTCATACTGGAGCAGGGAGGGCCCTTAATCAACCACTGCCTTCCTTGTAAGAAGAGGACAGAAGCACACAGGGGCAAGGTGGCCGTCTGTGGACTGACACAGAGATTGGGGTGATGCATTTCCAAACTAGGGAACACCAAGACCTGCTGGCAAATGCCAGAAATCAGGAAGAGGCAAGGGAGTATTCTCTTCAAGAGATTTCAGAGGAAGCATGGCCCTGTCTACACCTTGATGTAGACTTCTGGCTCCCAGAACTGTCAGACAATAAATGTCTGTTGTTTTAAGCCATTCAGTTCGTGAACACATTGTTATATAACCCCTAAGAGACTAATACACTTAAGCGGTGATCGAAGTTAGCTAGAACGGTGAAACAAACAACAGCAGAAATTTAAAAATGAAGCAAGCAAACAAACAAAAACACAAGGACTTTTTTCTGACTTTGCATCTCTAAATGAGCGGTACGCAGCCTGGGCCGGCCTGCCACGCGTGTGCTTTGCAGGTTCTCTTCCTCCCAAGCAAGCTCCTGTGCTGTGGCTGCTTCCCCGCTCACCTCTACACGAACTTGACTTGAAAAGGTTTACTAAGCAAATTAATAATGTAAATGAGAAAGCAGCTAGCACCTTGCGTGAAGAAGCTTCGGTGAAGGCCTACTGCACAGTCATTGTTTGCATACAAATGGATGCTGCAGCTGAAAATAAGTCTGTAATGCTCAGGAAAGCAGGCCAGCAGGGCTGCTGACAGGGGACACTTTGGTACCCATTCTGTTCCTTTTCTGCTATTACACAAATCTACAAAGTGCTTTATAGCTTACACTAGTAAGCTTACACTAGTTTTTAACACTAGGCTTTTCCTTTCCTTCTCACAACAATCCCAGATGGTGGGTGTTAGGAAAGTTCTAATTTTACAGATGAGGAAATGGATGCTTTGAGTGGTTGGGAAACTGGTCCCAGACTCAGAGAAATGACAGGGTGGAGCCTTGAACCCAGAGCTTCGGCCTCCTGATCTAGAGTGTGGCTGGAAGCTTCCTAAAATACAAAATAGAATATCTTTCTAAAAGTCCATTGATAAGCCCCTTAATATTATCCAACCTTTAATGGATTGCTGAACACTGAGTGTTCCCTAGAACCTATGAAGCAGATCCTGTTCTTTGTAAAGAAACAGGTTCACAGAGGTTTTGTGACTTTTCTAAAACCGCATAGTAGGTAGATGGACCAGGATTCAAATCAGGCAAAAACCCAGCTCCCATCCACTCATATCTTAATCCACCCTAGGGGTAGGGGTGGCTGTTAAAAGTCCAGAACCCTGACTCCACTGAGACTGCTGAATCAGAATTTCTGAAGGCAGACTCCGGATTACATTAGGTCCCTGGTGATTCTGAGGTTGCTGTCCTCTAGGGGATGCCATTTGCCTCTGTAGTCTGGATAAGGGCTCCTTTACTTCCCCTTCCTTAGAGTTCTTTGGTGGACTGTAAAGGTTCCCCAAATAGCATATGCACCAGCTGTGTCTGTGAGGGTATCTCCAGTTGGCTTCCACAGAGGTGTCACCTCCCACTGCCACCCCTAGGCAGCCAAGGGACTGAGGTATCTTTCAGGGAGGGCAAAGAGCCCAATGGGCCCCCTCATTCTGGCATTTTCATTTATCATGCAAATGAAAGGATTTAAATTAGGTCACATCAGGGACTTGCAAATAAAAACTGTGCCAGAGGGTTCTTGCACAGCCACAGGCGGGAGCTATGCTGAGGGTTCTTCATCTGCTTCTATTTTTTAATTTCCCATCAAATACAGGAGCTCCCAGTGCCAGGCTTCCCTGGCATGAGGAATGTCCACGGTCCAGAGCTTTGGGACCTGTAGTGTTGATCTGTAGCCAGGCAGGCCTCTGCTTCTGGCTCTGCTGAATCCAGGTAGGGAGCACTGAGTGCCGGTCCTGTGGGCTCAGTGAAAAGAACTGCCCAGGCTTTAGAGTCAGAGCCCACCTGGACGAGGTCTAATGCACACTGGGCAGGGCGCTGCTCCAGGCCAGACACTTATCTTCACAGAATCCATCTTCCAAGGGCCTCATGCCTGGGCTCTGTCACTTATAAACGAGGGAACATCGGACGAGTCCCTTAGCCATCTGAGCCCTTCTCACTGTGCCTTACTGACACTAGGCAGGTGCTCAGCTGATATGGCATATGCAGGAGTAAGCCAATCTCTAACATTTGCCAATGTGCAGGTGCATCAGAGATATAGGTGGAGGGTCGAAGGTCAGCTTCTAATATTTAACTTACTAATTTTATTACACACTAATTTGCTATACCCATATTTGCTCCTACTAGGAGGTTCTTTATGGATTTGCATCTGTCCTTTCCCTGGAGCCTGGACCTAACTTTCCAATTCTGTTCCTAATTCTCAGAAGGGAGACAATCAAGCCCTCTACACACAGCCAGCATTTGCTCTGTGCTGCTGAACCACTGCCTGAATCAATGAATCATTTCCTGCAGAGGCAGTTGGTCTTCATTTCAAAGTTCTAGTTCCTTCTGATGGATTGGATTTGCACAGGGCACAGAGAAGCTCAGCACTCCCAAGGGGCAGGTAGCCAGGTGTGATCACCCTCATGTTCGAAGGTCTTGCAGTGTTTTGGAAATGACCTCAAGGTTGGACACCCCTGGAGTCCAAGAGCCATTGTAGTTGCTCGTTACCCACGTCACTAAAGAATAGCTGAGTGTTTCATAAATTCAAGCAAGCCAGTGACTAAGAGAGCTAAACCTCAGAATATTTGTTTTATTTTTAGCAGGTCTGTTCTCTCTTCCTTATCGACAATGATGATGGCTCCTTAAATGTTGGCTTCTTCATTTTGTGTCTTTGAAGACCTTCCAAAGTTCAAATTCTTACTTTTGCCTTAGAAGCCTTCTGACCCTGAGAAGGCACTCTCAGATTCCCCTGTAAATTACAGAATGGTCTCCACTGCCTGCGACTGCTGAGACAGTTTATGGAGGGGGAGAATGAAAGGCTTTGTAAACAGGCTCTACATAGATCTAATTAACATGACTATTTTTGTTCCTTTATTTCTATTTTCCTCTCTTAATAATTACAGAATCTTGGATTTGTAGGAGAGCCAATCCCCGGGCCTCCACACCAGAATAAATGAGAGAACTGGTTAAAATACAGACTCGTTCTGGGCCACTGAATCATATCTGCCGTAGGGGGAAGGGGCACCCCATGGTCTACACTGCCCCTAGTCTGAGAAACACATATTGAATCTTGTAACATGTGTGGCCTCTACAACATCTGGTTGAAGCGTTTTCATCATACTACCAGATGCAAATCAACAGAGAGAGTCCAGGAAAGTTTAAAGGCTTTATTATACTCCCAGTTCTCTGGGAAGAACATAGCACAGCACGCAGGGCCACTCAGGGAAAGCGCCAAGCAGGCCCCAGGACGAGAGAGAGGGCGAGATTGGTACTAAGGGGCTTTATTGTGGTTTCTGTAGGGCAGGAAGAGCAAGGCTGGCCAAGTAGGTTCAGGGTTGACTAGCTTGAATCATTTCAGCAGACTCTGGGACATCACAACTGTCCTTAGTTGTTTAGTACCTGGTCCTGGGGTGATGAGAGCAGGTGGATGGATAGTAACCTGGAGTGTGAGAACTCAGTAAGGGGAATGGTTAAGGGTGAGGACTTAACTGGCTGTTTAAGAAGGAGAACTGACCAGTCTCTAGCCAAGATCACAACCCTGGGTCTATTCAACCACCTCACACCCTTTAGGATGGCTACTATCAGAACCAAAAATAACCACAAACACAAAGCCCAGAAAATAACAAGGATGGACAAGGATGTAGAGAAACTGGAATGCTTGTGCCCAGTTGGTGGGTATGTAACACAGTGATGTTGCTTTGGAAAACAGGATGGTGGTTCCTCGAAAAATTAAAAATGGAATTACTATCCAGAAACTCCACTTGAGCATATACGCCCAAAAGAAGGAAAAGCAGAGTCTCGGTGAGATTTTTCCACAACCAGGTTCATAGCAGCACTATTCACAATAGTCAAAAGGTAGAAGCAAGCCAAGTATCCACGGGCAGATGAACAGATAAACAAAACAAACATGGTAGATACATACAGACAATAGAATATTAGTCAGCTTTAAGCAGGAAGGAAATTCTGATACATGTTACACCAGGAATAAAATCTGAGGACTCATGAAATGATCCAGTCACTAAATGGCAAATACCGTGTAATTCCACTTTGGTGAGGCCCTAGAGTAGTCAAATTTCTAGAGACAGAAAGTAGAATGGTGGTTGCCAAGATATAGGGGGATGAAGGATTGGGAGGGTGTTTAATGGGTATAGAGTTTCAGTTTTTCAAAATGAAGAGAGTTCTGGAGACTGGCTGTATAACAACGTGAATATACTTAACATCACTGAACTGAACACTTAAAAATGGTCAAGATGGTAAATATTATGTGTGTTTTACCCCAATTAAAAAAATCTGGGTGAAGACTATAACACACAAAACACTATATCACAAGTAGTCACCCCAACCATATATTTGCATATCTCCAGGGAGACGGAGCTCGCTGGCTCATCTGGCAGCTGTGTTCATCCCCAGCCAGCTCACTGGGAGAACCTTCTCCCTGCTACTCATCTAACACTTGTCTTCCTACAGCTTCCACTCCTTGGCCTTAATCTTCCTTTGGGGCCACATAAACTAAGGCTTCCCTTCTTCCTCCCAATGCCAACCCTTTCAATATTTGAAGCCAGGATCCTTTCCCATCTCCGGCTTTCTACTTGGTCTTTACTTGACAGGGGATCAAGTCCCCTTTCTTCCTTTTATCTCTGTCTGATCTTCCTTGTCCAAGCAGGGAAGGGTAGTGACTTGAGAAGATGCTCAGACCGTATAGGGATTTAGCCATGGAATCTGGACCAATGATAATAAGCACGGCTACCAGCCACTGCCCCTCAGTTACATGGCAGGCATCACTCCGGTGCTCTATAACCAGCTCAGCTCCTCTGCATGACGATCCCACAACTCAGGTCTCCTCCCCACTCCATCAGTCAGTTAACCAAGGTTCAGAGAGCTGAAGATATGTGCCCGTGATTGCTCAGCCAACACCCCAGGAGCTGGCATTAATTAGAATGGGGGCTGCCCAGCTGAGGTCAGAGTAGGGCGCTTTCCATTTCCTGACCCCGCCACCTTGGGTTGTGACTGAAGAAAAGATTCTGAGCCAAAGCAGGAGAGATGTCTACCAGCCTACAGGGCCTTCTGTGCAGAGAAGCCTCAGAGACCCAGCTACATGATGGTTTTACCTGGGAGGCTGCTGAGATGCCTTGTCCAACACCTAGGCATATTTTTGTCACTTTAAGAAATCAAGGCAATTTCTGTACTTGGCAAAGGTAAAACCTTTTAAAGCTTTGGAGGTTTGGGAAAGGGAATAAAAAAAGACGTTAATAGAGTGACATATTTTTAGCGTAACACTTCAGAGAAAACTCTGGGGGAACAAAAAATAAAATGAACGACCTAAATTTTTTTTTTTTTTTTACACTATGAGCTTCAAAGGAGTGGATTGTGCTGGATATTTGAGTGCCCCAAATCTGTTAAGGATTTGAATACAATGGGAACTCCCTTGGGCAGAATTCACTTCAGTGTGGTAACTGCATTCCCCCCACTCCGCCCCAATACTGGGGTGACTACTTTTGAGTTAAGTGCATGTGGGCAAAATACTAAACCTCTCTGGTTCTCAGTTTCAAAATGTGGAAAGTGAGGATGGCATTACTAACCTCAGAGAATTGTGGTAAGATTTGAATGAAACCAATACATATTAAATATATATTAAATATTTATTATCTGTAGTATAGCATATTGCATATTTTGTATTACATATTTATATTAAATCAATTATATTCAATCAAATTAATGGAAAACGATGTGTAATAGGCCTATTCCCAAGGAAAATAGAAATGTTTTCCTTCAATTTATTGGCAGGGCTTTTATTTGAAAATTGGACGCATGACTCACTTAGAAAGATGATTAAAATATCTTCTTGCCACTTTTGCTAAGTTCCTGAGAACCCAGAAAATATCAGCTCTATAATCAGGGGCCTCCTCCTGTGGGCACTGGATGTAGGAGCCTGACAGGGGCACTAGGGGTGTCCGGAGACTTGGACCCTGCATCTGGGTTCATCACAGGAGCATGTGCCACCTCAATGGCTGTGCTAATCCCCTGCATTCTTTATTGACAAGACTCTGACTTTATTTATTTTTAATAATAAATTTATTTTTTATTGGTGTTCAATTTGTCAACCTACAGAATAACACCCAGTGCTCATCCCGTCAAGTGCCCCCCTCAGTGCCCATCACCCATTTACCCCCACCCCCCGCCCACCTCCCCTTCCACCACCCCTAGTTTGTTTCCCAGAGTTAGGAGTCTTTATGTTCTGTCTCCCTTTCTGATATTTCCCGCACATTTTTTCTCCCTTCCCTTATGACTTTGTTTAGATAACTGGTGGCAGTTTGCTCAGGTAAGGTAGGGTCAGCTTCGGAGGGTGAATCATGATTGGTCAAAGCCAACCACTGTAATCTCATTTCCTTTTTGGAGGTGACTGGTTAGTAGTGGGCCTGTGACTGAATCCTAGCCATGAAATAAAAGGGGGACTTCAGAAAAGATGCTCCTTTCTGATGAAAATCCTTTTACTTTCTTGCCTTTGTATGCTGATGTATGGAGGATGTGATGTCTGAAGCCAGGCAGCCTCCTTGTGATGATGAGAGGAAAAACCAAGAGGACTTGCAAAGTGAATTCAGTCTTCAAATTATTAAACTGTTGAGTGAACAGACCTTGGAACTACCTATCCTATAATTCTAGTTTAGTAACATAATAAACCCCAATGCTTCAACTACTTTTATCTATGTCATTAGTTACCTAACAGCTAAAATTCTAAAGGATACAAACACAAACTCATTCTGTGACCTGCCACATTTTCCCTTTCTGGGCCTTAGTTTCTTCTTGTATTAAATTATGGGATTGGATTAGATTTATGTTGGCAAACAAGTAATCCATGGGCCAGATACAGCCTGGCATTTGTGTTTGGGTTTCCTTGCGCATTATACAAATCAAACACACTGGGAAAATGTGACTCTTATACTTCCTAAAATTCTTCTAACTGCCTTCATGAGCCTCCAGCCCCATGGGATAGTGGTGAAAAAAATGAATCTTGTCAGTTAATCCTACTTCCATCTCTTCTGGAATGAAGAGTCTTTTAGACATCTTGGCTTTTCTCTGTAAATGCTAATGGTCAAGGGTGAAAAAAATGCTCTTGTGGCCTTAGAGCCATATGGTTTTCTCTAGATCTGTTGCAGAATTGTAGGGTTGGTTGTGCCCCTAGACCCTGTATAGTGTCTGCTAAGGTGCAGCAGGTCTCTCTGGTTCTTTGAATATTATTCTGCTTCCACAGCTAAAATCTATGGTCTTGGACATGGTCCTTAGATTTTGCAATTCCTGATACCAGGTCTCTTTCAGCTGCCTATGCTGGGCACCTCTACATTCCCTCCCTGGGATATCCAGAAAATGGACAGGCACTGGGGAAGCAGGAATATTTTTTTTTGCAATTTATTTTTTATTTATTATTTTTTAAAGATTTTATTTATTTATTCATAGAGACACAGAGAGAGAGAGAGAGAGAGAGAGAGAGAGAGAGAGGCAGAGACACGCAGAGGGAGAAGCAGGCTCCATGCCAGGAGCCCAACATGGGACTCAATCCAGGGTCTCTAGGATCATGCCCTGGACTGAAGGTGGCGCTAAACCGCTAAGCCACTAAGCCACCGGGGCTGCCCTACTCAGAGTGATTATTGGAGATGACTCTATACACATTTGTAATATGCTCTCCTATGGGACATGGTGCCAAGCTAAATGTAGAACCTTCTTTAGAGCCTTGTAGTCTTTCCCAGGCAATGCTCAGAAGACTGGGCTCTGGCCTCTTAATGCTCCTAATACCAGCCTGGATAGCTCCATTAATAGTTCCCCCACCCCTTGTCAAGATATGGCAACACAGGAGAGAGAGATGAAGGATTAATAAGAATCCTCCTATCTGATTTCCTCTACTTCCTCCTATCTACACTTTTTCCCAGGACAAAAGGCCCAAATTTCTCTTTCCTTTTTCCTGACTAGAAGGAATTTCCTCTACATCAAATCCTCCTCCATTAGGACTCATGGCTTAGTGGGCAGTCAAGAGGAACCTCTAAACCAGAAACGACATAAATGAGAATAATTTAAAAAATTGTGTCACTGGACTCCATTTAAAATCATTTTAAGTTTTTTTCCACCATTTAAAAAACTACAAGATTCTATATCTAAATCTAGATTTGAATCTTCTCTTGAACACTAAGAAGCTCTGGCAACATGGAACTCTTTCATGGCACAACAAACAGCTTGAGTTGACTAGAGTATTTTTCCCTTCATTGGCTCATGTACAGCCCGGTTCTTCATAGGTTAGGTGGGTCATTCCCCTTTGCTGTGGACCTTGAAGGCATCTGATTCATACATCTTTGTTCTCTTTCTTGCTCCTTAGGCATTTAATCTTTTAAAATCCACTCCACTTCTACAGTTCTGGGATTCTATATCCATGGTGCTCTCCATCCCCTGCATCCAGCTCCATGCTAAGTACAGTCAGGGAACATAACCTTTTACAATCTGATAAAAGTATGATGATTGTATGAATATATAATGTAGTATAGGTAATTCTATAATCCAGTCAAGTATGTACAACTAACACTTATTTTTAATGAGCAGAAAAGGTTCATAAAACCTTCTAAGAGCTTTTCAGCACATCCCTTCACTTTCATTTTTGAACAAGGTATGGTGCCGTAGGCAGGTTACTTGGGCTGTCTGGACTCCTACATCCTCTACTGTGCAATGAGGAGGGCAGGATTAATTCCAGGGCTCTGAAATTATATGAGTTCAGCCCAACAACCATGGATCCTAACATCAGGAAGGTTGACCCAAGGTGTACAAGGTAGGCCTCCACCTTTACGGAGTTTATGATCTAGTTGGGAAAATAAAACAAAAGCACCTGACATGGCATGCACCACAAAGCACAGAGGGATCAGTGAGTTTCAGGGGCTCAGTGCCCAGAATCAAGTATCCTAGAATGAAAAAGAGACTTAAAATCTCTCCTCTTCCCACCAACACCTTCATCTAGCTACCTAGGTCTTCCTCTTCTCTGAAAGTACAATTCAGCTTCACCCCTCTCCTTCCTGAAGCCCCAGGTCTGGGTGAGTTAGTGCCCTCCACTGTGTTCCTGCAGCTGTGCATTTGTGAGTGACTCTCTGGGTCAGGAATGTCAAACACCTCTGTCTTCCAGGATCTCTGATTCCTTAGGCCTGTCACAGTACTGACTTCTCCCGGATAGAACTATGCCAGCATCCTACACCATGTAGTCCTAATGAAATGGCTGATAAAGATTTCCATCACCCACATCTCCCTTCTGGTAGGCAAGTACAATTAGGCCAGACTGTTTCTCCAGGAAATTTGAATCTTAAGGGAAATGACATCTTGTGACAGAATATTAAAACAGTTTGAACCAAATCATTCTTGCATCAGAATCTAGTTGTTCCTTCTGTGATCCACCCCCCTGTCCTTGTTCCTCCCCCACTTCGAATGTTCAATTCTCTCTCAACTCTGCAATCTCCATGATACTCTCCATGTGTGTATCTCTGTGTTTTAAGAACTATTTCTGTTGCTTACCCCCAGGGATCCTAACAGATTCTGAGATCAAATTTTTAACATCTTTGATGTCTATCAGAGAGTCTGGCACGTGGGGAGCTCAGTGGACAAAATATTAAATGCTTGTTAAGTGAATATATTCCTCGCCAATGCCAGCATCCACTCTACGGCGTCCCTGACAGATAGCCATCGCCCCTCTTTCTAGGAGACCATGACGATGATGGAGAGAACTCAGTGTCTCATGAAGTAGCTCAGGTTATGTGAAAATTTTTCCCAAATGAATTCTATCATGCATCCCAAATTGTTAGAAAGTTCATCCCAAATGAGGTAAAATCTTACTCACATTAACGTCCCCCAACTATTCCTTGTCCTTTGCTGGGACCATGAGAATCCTTCTATCAGATAATTTCAGAGTCAGGGCTAGTAACATCTATAGGGTCTCAGGGTTTGCTAAGAGGTCTCTAAGGGATAATAATATGTCACATTTGAAAGGCAAATAATATCCAGAGGGTTTTCAAAGCTCTTTCTCAACCATTAGGTAATTTATTCTCACAAAAACTCTGAGGCACAGATTGCTGTGGGATTACTAGTCTCCATTTTCCATATCAGGAGACTAGCCCAGAAAGATTGTATAATTTTTTTTCCAGGTCACACAGCTAATAAAGGGCAGAGTTGAGACTCAATGCCTAACTAATCTTTACCACTTAATTCCCCCACCTCCTCCATTCTATCATGAGTCCTTTACTGCAGCCTGGTAATAATCTCAGTGATGAAGATATGATATTAAAGAGTTTACTTTGCTTCAGCCACTCTGGTTAGTTTAAAATATTCACTCTAAAAAATAAATAAAATAAAATAAAAAATAAAATAAAATAAAATAAAATAAAATAATCTACTATAATTCTATAGTCAACCAAGAGATAATATGATCATTTCCATATCATGGTTGAAGTAAACTGAGGCTTAGAGCACACAAGAGACTCATCCCAAATTGCCAAGTAATAAAAATTATTAAGGGCCAACACTCAATCCATGAATTCAGACATCAGGCATAGCAGGCAACTCCTGTGCAAAGTCACTGTTAAGTACCATTCCATTCCCCAACTGGGAGTTTGGGGCCCTAGGGCCTCAGCAAGATCAACAGCCATTCCCTTATTCACTATCCCCAGGGCTTGTGCGGCCACTCTGTGGTTCTGCTCTCCCACATTCTAAAGTCTCCCTCCAGCTCCCTCAGCACATATTTGCATTAAATGTTTACAAAGTTCTAGTAAGGGCTTTTGTCACTGAGTGATTTAAGGCGAAGGGGGGAGACTGGCTACACACGTGGGAAGCATTTAGGTCATTTTTATTTCTCCATTGCGGGCAGCATCAACTTAAAAATGGAAAGTGCTTCCCACAGCTGCATTAAGACCAATAAGAAACATCTGTATTCTGTTATGCTGCTTCTCCTCATGTCCCTTGTCCCAAAGGAATGATGTTTCCTTAAAGTTCATCTGCAAGGTTCTATTCTCAGCACTGATAACACTATAAAATAATGGTAAAGTTAATTATTGGTGAATTAAAATGGAAGTGCTATCTAAATTCTTAGGACATTCACATTACTATCAAATGAGTTTATTGTGATTAAAATGATTAATGACATTCCAGTAAATACCAGAGAATTATAATCCTGAATACAAAGAAGGTTAAAGTCTTATCATCATTAGAGTACATCAAGGCAAATGTGAGCACTCTCCTTATCTGCTTACATTAGGGAAAGAGACACAGAGCAAATAAAATCATTTGAATCTTTGCAAATACAGAAATCAGGGGGCTCATTTTATTATTTATGTAGCATTTGGAACCAATACATATTGTACAGGAGGAAAAACAATAGCTCACATGTAATTTACACAAAATAGACCAATGGAACAGAATTGAAAGGCCAAAAATAGATGCAAGCATATTGTAACATTTTAGCACATATTTGAGAGGGCATTTTAAAACTGGGGAAAAGGTTGTATTATTAAATAAAAATATTGAGACAACTGGTTCATTGTTGACCGAAGGGAGATCACTAATGTTATCCCTAAATAGATTCTAGAACAAAAGAACTCGATAAAAATACCTGTGAATATTTCTATATTTCTACAATGTTGAGACAGGCAAGATATTGGAAGGCACTGTTCATTCCAGAAAGAGAAACCGGGCAAGAAGGCCCTTGAACAGTTGACCCCTGAACAACACAGTGGTTAGGAACTTTGACTCCCTGTATAGTTGCAAATTTGTAGGTAACTCTGGCTCTCCAAAAACTTCACTACTACTACTCATAGCCTACTATTGACCAGAAGCCTTACCCTTAACATAAATAGTCAATTAACACATATTTTACATGTTATATGTATTATATATTGTATTCTTACAATAAAGTGAGAGAAAAGAAAATGTTATTCAGAAAATCATATGGAAGAGAAAATACATTTATAGTACTGTAAAGTATCCACTAGTAAAAGGACCAGTATGGTTCAAACCCATTGCTCAAGGGTCAGCTATAATTATCTGGCGAAAACATCTACAATATATTTGAAAGATAAAGATATCTTTGATTATATTTTTGAGATCTAAAGCCTATCTTTGATATACAAAGATATTCTACAAATAAATAAGAAAAAGCCAATCTCTGATATAAAAATGAACAAAAGACTTGAAAGAAGAAATAAAAGCATCCAATTCAAATATGACGATGAAAACATTTCCCCCTCAGTGGGAGGGAAATAATGCAAATTAAAATAACACATTTTCCAGTTGGCAATGATTTTAAAAGCCTTATAGTTGACAAGTTGTGAGGTTACAGGGAGATGGATGGAACTCCTAGGATATTCTGAGAGAGTAGGTATTGGCCCAAATTTATGGAAAACAATTAAAGAAAAAAAGCCAGCAAACCTCTATATACTGCATTAGTTTGCTAGGACTGTCATAACAAAGTTCAATAGACTGGGGGCTCAAAGAACAAAAATGTGCTTTCTCACAGTTCAGGACGTTGAAGTTCAAGATCAGGGTGCTGGGAGGGTCGGTTTCCCCTATGGCCTTTCTCCCTGGCTTGCAGCTGGTTGCTTTCTTACTGCCTCTTTCACATCATCCTCCCTCTGTGTGCACACTTCTCTGATATCTCTTCCTCTTCTTACAAGTCTCATCAGTCTTGCTGAACTAGGGGTCCACCCTATTGCCTCCTTTAACCTTACTTACTACCTTTTTAAGGGCCCCATCCCCAAATACGGCCACACTGAAGGTTAAAGCTTCAACATATGAATTTTAGGGGGACGTAGTTAGTTCATAATACATCCACCCCATAAAAATATTCTTATTCTTTGACTCAGTAATTCGAGGTCCAGAATATTTTGGATATTACCTTAAACACCAACTACATCAACAGACAAAAAAACCTTTTGGTCCTGAGGTATACAGACTATTATTTTATTTTATTAATTTAATTTAATTTAATCATTTAATTTATCTTATTTATTCATGAGAGACACAGGCAGAGGCAGGCTCCATGGAGGGAGCCCGACGTGGGACTTGATCCCTGGTCTCCAGGATCACACCCTGGGCTGAAGGCGGCGCTAAACTGCTGAGCCACCCGGGCTGCCCAAGTTATACAGACTCTTACCCTATAATCTGCTTTCTAATCTCACTTGTTCATTTAAATGAATTTGGTGGTACACTCGTGATTGGATTTTTTAAAAATAGGATCCATGCCTGTCTGTCTTTCTTATGACCTTTTATTAGGGTAGTTTCAGATTTAAATTGAGAAAAATTGGGGTTAAAGGTACAGATATTTACCTTCTGTCCTGCCACAATATGCATATCCCCTCATTATCAATGTCCTGCATTAGAGTGGTACACCCATTACAAGTGATGGAAGCTCTACAGACACATCATGATTTCTCCAAATCCACAGTTTACACCTGGGTTCTCTCTTGGTGTTGTGCATTCTATGAGTCCAGACAAATGTATAATGATATGTGTACATCATTATAGTATCACACAAAGTAATTTCACTGGCCTAAAAACATTGTGTGATCCACCTCTTCACCTGTCTTTCCCACCTTAAGCCATGATTTATTTTTTTAAGTTAAATTCCTAAGTGCTTGTGATATATATTCGCCAGGTGATGGTGAAATTGCTTTGTAAATGTCTATCAAAAACATTAGATGCTATGGTCTGTACCCCCTGGGAAAACTCCATTGTCCTTTGAATGGAATGATTCTTGGTAAAGAGCAGCATGGCCTGGTATGGAGCACTGGTACTATGGAGTCTGGCAGACCTGGCTGGAATTCATTCTATTCCTTATTGACTGTGTGACCTTGAGTAAATCCTTCACCTTCTCTGAGCCTCAGACTCATTATCTGCACAGGGAGGAAAATCATACTTACTTGCAGAGAGGTATAAGGATTAGACATGACTTAAGTATTTGGTGGCTTCCCCATGTGAGATGTTCAGGAAATGGAGGATATCCCATGGTGATCATCACCAATGTTCAGGGAGTGAATGGGCCAGCCAGCCAAATTCATGAAGGTGTGAGAATATCCACATCAAAGTTATTTTATAGAAGTTGACATTCTAAATTGGGACAGCATATCCTAGAGGGAACAGTAAATATTTTTGGAAGCAAATAGATCTGGGTTCAAATCTTGACTCTGCCAACTGACAAGGTAAGTCTGAGTGAGTTACTTGCACTTTCTGAGCCTGTCTTTATCTGTAAAATTAGGTTGATAAGATTTACTTCAGAGTATTCCTATGAGTCGTAACTAAGCTGACCCTACATTGTACAGTGTCTGGTGCCTAGTACATGCTCAGTAAATGAAATCTATTTTTTGTCACTGCCAGCGCACATCTGCCTTAGACAGGTGTGCAAATGTTGGCAGTGTCAGAGGCTCTGGGGAAATGTCTGGAGCAAAAGCTCTGATGAGTAGGTACAGTGGAGTCTTTCGTTCTTTCAAGAAGCATGGAAAGGAAGAGAAGTAATAAGTTATTTCATCTGTTACCTTCTCACTCAAGGATCCCTGGCTACAAATATACTCTGTGATGATTTTCTCAGATAAGTTACAAATAAGCCCCAACTTGCCTTGAAAGGATTTCTGCAGTCTAATAGGCTGGGGTGTTAGTCCTGATGCTGTGAAATCCCTTTAGCAGAAAGCCTCCAGGCTGTCAGCAAGGCTGGGCCCTTCCGGAGTGCTGGCACTTAAAGAGACAGATAAGGGAAGATTTCCAAATATGAACATCTGGAAATGGAATACGAAGGCTCTGAGGAGAAGGAGCACTTATTTTTCAAGGCTGCCTTAGGCGATGTCTTCCTGGGAAGACTTCTCTGGGAACAGGAATCATGAATTTGAGGCATAACACTCAGGATTTTAACGAATAAAGCCACTGGGGCTGTTTTCTGGAGCAGGCTGGTGTCACTTTTCTCCTCGAGAAATTTAGATCCAGATTGAGAAGCCAGTCAGTGCAGCGACTGCCTGGGGTACCCAAGTATGGAAAGGAGCAAAACCTCACTGGAAAAGTCTGGATATATTGTGCCAATTAACATAACACACCCCAGAGGAATATTTCCCGACTAATGAGCATTTAAATTGGTTGCCATTTATTAGTGAGGAATCTTTGGGTCATACACAATGGAAAAGTCAAATTACTTTTAAAAAAAAATTATGGTAAAAATATACGTAACATAAAATGTATCATTGGTATTAGCTCAGGCTGCCATAACAAAACACCACGGAGTGCGTGGCTTAAACAACAGAGGTTTATTGTCTCACAATTCTAGAGGCCAGAAGTTCAAGATCAATCAAGGTATCAGTACGGTCAGTTTACTGTGAGACCTTCCTTTTGGCTGTGTCCTCTTATGCTCTTTCCTCTTTGCAAGCATGGAGAGAGAGCTTTGGTGTCTCTTCCTCTTCTTATAAGGACAGCAATTCTACTGGATTAGAGTCCCACTTATGATCTCATTTAATCTTAATTACCTCCTTAAAGTCCATATTTCTTCAAGGACAGTGCAATGTCCTCAAGTTTTTCTAAATTGTACCATGTGTCAGAATTTTCTTCCTTTTTTAAGGCTGAATAATATTCCAGTGTATGAGTATGCCATGTTTTGTTAATCCATTCATAATGTTCCCATGAACATGGGGGTAAAAGTCACACACCTATGTTTATTACTTCTATTGTGGTGATGGCTTCATGGGTGTACACAAATGTCAAAATTCATTAAGTTGTACACTTTAAATGTGTGTAGATTATATAGTAATGGGGACTATTTTTCTTTTCATATGGCTATATAAACCTACATGAAAATGAATACCAATTGGCACACTTGACTAGGAAGTTCAGGATAGCAGCTAACTTCACAGAGGTTCAAACTGGGGGCACCTGGGTGGTTCAGTGGTTGAGCATCTGCCTTTGGCCCAGGTCATGATCCTGGAGTCTTGGGATCCAGTCTTGCATCAGGCTACCTGCAGGGAGTCTGTTTCTCCCTCTGCCTATGTCTCTGCTTTTCTCTCTGTGTCTACCATGAATAAATAAATAAAATCTTTAAGACAAAACCAAACAGGGCAGCCCGGGTGGCTCAGCGGTTTAGTGCCAACTTCAGCACAGGGTGTGATCCTGGGGATCTGGGATCGAGTCCCATGTTGTGCTCCCTGCATGGAGCCTGCATCTCCCTCTGCCTGTGTCTCTGCCTCTCTCTCTCTCTCTCTCTCTCCCCCTCTCTCTCAATGTGTCTCTCATGAATAAATTAATAAAACCTTTAAAAAAGTAAAACAAAACAAAAAGCAAAAATGAAGGTTCAAACTGTAGCATCAGGATTTCAAGTAATAGTTGTCAGTGTACTCTGCTTTTCTCTTAGGTTGGCTTGTCCTAAATGGTAGCGAAAACACAAAATCTCAGGTAGTTCTCAGTTAACATTGTATTTACAACTGCAAATCTTAGAAGGGGGAGACTATTGCTTTCCCAAAATTTCCATCTAAAGCCTGAGCTAATCATTAGGGCAAGGGGAAAGCGCTCTGACTGGTTAAGTCTAGGTTGTGAGCCCCGCCATGTGATGCACAGGAAGGATTTATATCACAAACTATACGTTTGGGTTGCCATCAAGAAAAAGGAGTTCTATTACCAGGAGATGAAAGGCAGACAAAAACTATAGACAACTATTGCTGTCCTATTTCCCTGAAGGAGATGGCCCTCATATGGAAATAAAAATACACAATTTACTGGAGACCACCTGTGCCATACAGTATGTTTGTATATGAAAGCTACTCCTTATGGATATAAATCTCCCCACCACTCTCCACTGCTCCCAGACCAGCCAAGGTAGTCTGAAGTCAGCAGCCAAAAAGTCAGCTGAAATTCTGAAACTGATTTTCGGGAGAAAAAATATGATTTGTTCATTCTATTATCTGAATTTTAAACTCAAGAAGTTTGGGGGTTCAGAAAAAATCACAGTTCTAAGTATGCCAAATATATTATTTTGAATATATTTGTTGATTAAAAAAATCAGTTTTGGGATGCTGGCTCAGTTGGTTGAGTGTCCGACTCTTGGCTTTGGCTCAGGTGGTGCTCTTATGGGTGGTGAGATAGAGCCTCTCATCAGGCTCTTAGTGCAGTGTCTGCTAGGGGATTGTCTCCCTCTGCCCCTAGCCTCACTCATGAGCTCTCTCTCAAATCAATCAATCAGTAAATCAATCTTAAAAAAAATAATAAGTTTCTCCCCAACTCTATCAAATAAATATTGACTAAATATTTTATAACTGTAATTTTGGAAGGGCACCAAATTTTTAGGGCACCCAATATCCCAGTGTAACCCTGGCTATGGGGCTATCTCTAGGTTAATATGAACAAAGCTATAGAAACAAAGTAAGTACCTACTGTGTGGTAAGCACTAGGCAAAGCCCTTCCCACACAGAATCATTTAGATTCCTATTCTCTTCTCTGGAAGACTTAGAAGCAACAATGATTTGTCCAGGGTCACATGCAAAATGAATGAGTGGCAGTTCTGAGATTCAAATACTGTTTCTGCTGGCTCCAAATGCCAGGTTTTGTTCCTGTTTTCTGTGCAAGACTTCCACTCTTATTGTCCTTTCACAGGTTCCCAGTCCAGCCTTTGTTTGGCTGATACCACAGATATTACTGGGAGGCATAGGTCCCCAGGGCATAATTTCAAGATAACATCCACAGTTCTGCTGAAATGCCACTGTGTTGAGCTACTGTGGTGCTCTGCCACATATAGTTATTGTTAGGAAGCTCAGCATTGATTCCAAAATCCTAAACCTGATCTAAAATCTTGGATATGGGGATCCCTGGGTGGCGCAGCGGTTTGGCGCCTGCCTTTGGCCCAGGGCGCGATCCTGGAGACCCGGGATCGAGTCCCACGTCGGGCTCCCGGTGCATGGAGCCTGCTTCTCCCTCTGCCTGTGTCTCTGCCTCTCTCTCTCTCTCTGTGACTATCATAAATAAATAAAAATTAAAAAAAAATCTTTAAAAAAATAAAATAAAATCTTGGATATGAGCTGGCCCCTGCCTATGCTCTGACCCTCTGACCCTCTGACCCTCTTCTTTCTTGTCCCCCTTTACTTAACATGATCTGCTACCCTACAGGTGTTAGTAACACCTCAGTGGTAAAGACCTAGTTCCCCTTAGCACCTTCACGTGTGTTATCTTCGCCTACCTGATGAAGCATTCTCCATACTCATAGCCAACTGTTGCTCACCTTCAGGTGTCGTTTTAAATATCAACGTCCTTGGGGAAGGCTTCTCTGGATCCTCCGGTAGGGTTAAATTACCTTGTTTTGTTTTCTCAGTGTACCCTGCGAGATGCTTCTCTTCCTCAACACTTAGGACAATTAGTAATTAATTACCCATCCAATTATTTGTTTAATGACTATCTCTGTTCGTGCACATCTTCATAGATGTTTCCTGAGATGCCTACTCTGTGCTCACTGTTTGAGGCACTGAGGCTAGAGCAGTGTGGGCATTCGAGCCCTGAGAAGACTCAGATTTGATCTGTCCTCCTTTCCAGGCAGCCTCTAGCCCTGCCCCCATCCCACCTAAAACAGGAATTGAAAGGATGAAGGAATTAAGAAAGGAGAAAACACTGTTAATTACTGATGTTAAAGCTGCACTCCAGCTCCGACCTCTTTGTATGGGGGTCTGACTCTCACCCTATTATCTCTGAGTCCACAGCACCAAGCATAGTGTCTGGATGGAATCGGAGCTCAAAAAACACATATACTGTTTAATGAAATCAATGAATGATTCAAGCAATCAATTTAATTTGGCATATGCCTTCCTCGTAGGTGTGCCCATTAATTACCAATTACCAGTGTTTACATTCCAGTGCTTAACCATTTTTTGCTGGCTTCTATAAACTCTCTGGGATGAGAGAATTGGCTTCTCAAACGACTTCCTGCATAAATTAGCCCATCTGAAAGTGAGTGTTTATCCCGGGCTCTTTGAAATTCACATCATTCGCACCAACACCCTGCTCAGACAGTTCTTTAATTCCAGTCACCTGGGATTTCTTCCTACCTTTGTTGCCAGCCCCAGCCTAACGCCACTTATCTTATCCACCTGGATTTACATATCAGAAAGGTCTAATCAAAGCCTGCCTGATTGTCACATCCACCCCAGTTACAAATCTGCCATCTAATCAAGAAGGCATACAGCAAATCAACATGCACTTCTTTCTGAAATCTTTTGCAGAAAAATGGGAGAGCAGGAGTCAGGGCTGTGAACAAGGACAGCAAGAGTCAAGCCGGGGAAAAGTCCCTCCCTGGCTGTGTAACACACGAGAGAAGGGACAAGGCAAATCAATGCTTTGTCTGCAGTTTGATACAATAGTGAGTGCGGGAGGGAAAACTGATGACCACACAGTAACATATTGCTATGGTTCTTAATGGCATTTTCACCCTAATGTTCTCAGGATTGACAAGGCCGCAAAGTTAGAATCAGAGATCTTTGAGTCTAATACCTTCGTTCTACATTTTATGAGTGAAGTCATAAACAGGGATAGATAATGACAATATTAACATCTCTGGGTCCTTATAATCGGCAGTTTGCAGGCATGATCTTATTGCCCCCTCATACCTATTTTGTAGATTCTTGTTTTCTTCCCCTAATATGGATGAGGAAAACCACGCTTGGCAATATCATTTTTTCCCATCCACAGAACAAGTAAACGGTGAAGCCAGGATTCAAATTCAGATCGTTTTTTCATTCAGCAATTTCTTTTCATTCTACTAGATCAGTGTATCTTAAACCCTAATGTTCACATAAGTCACTTGGAGATTTTGATAAATTCAGTAGGTCTGAAGGGGGGGAGGGATCAACTTTTCTAACAAGCTCCCAGCTGATGCTGCCAGTGCCTAGACAACAAATAATCCGGACTCCATCACTCTGTTGCTGTGTGACCTTTGCCAATCACTTAACTTCTCTAAGCTTCAGTTTCTTCATCTATAAAATAGAAAAACTAGTACCTACCTTACAGATGTGTTGCAAGGATTAAAAGCAACATAGTCCCTAGCCTACTCAGTGTCCCATAGACACTCGGGAAGTGTCAGATATTATTACATTCATAAACTCTATCCTAGGCACTATAGTAGATGAAATGATATGGCCTCTGGCCTCAAGGAGTTGCAGTCTAGTCTCTAGTGGGCAGAGACATGGGCATCAGTGGGCAGAGACAGGGGGCTGTGGCAACTCAGAAGCCAGCTTCCTAGCCTAGGCATGGAATCAAAGGTTTCTGAGAGACAATGTCTTTTTCTGGCTCAATGAACACCAGAAGAAGAAATCAGGGCAGATGGCCAACTGGAGTATGATTACTGCAGAACACTACAAAAGGGCAAGTTTTCATCCAGGGGTCGAACAGCCCTTAGGAGCTGATATGATCCTAGGTGAGCCTCACAGATTCCTGCAAAAGAACTTCTGCCAAATGATTTACCTAGTGTTCATGGTTTCTTCTTCTAGGGCCCAGAATCTAGCCATCTGGTTTCTGTCAAGACTTTCAATTCATCTATCCACCCATCCATCCATCCACCCACTCATTGAGATACAACTTCCTTATATATTTTTTCCAAAGATTTTATTTATTTATTCATGAGAGACACACACACACAGAGGCAGAGACATAGGCAGAGGGAGAAGCAGGATCCCTGAGGTGAGCCCAATGTGGGACTTGATCCCAGGACCCTGGGATCATGCCCTGAGCCAAAGACGGATGCTCAACCACTGAGCCACCCAGGTGTCCCTCCCTTATATATTAATGCAACTCTAAGCCTTTCTCCGACATCTCTTCAGACACCTTTTCCCTTCACCTTTCTGGCTTCCTAAATTCTATCCAGTTCCCAAGACAAACCATATTATTCACACAAGCATCAAGTGAGGGAGGGCCGTTTGCATTGAATCCTTTGTTTCTTTTTAAACCTGAAGCTTCCACTAAGATTCTTCCCTTTGACTTGAACTACTTCTTTTTCTAAGGGCGCAATTGAACAATTCTTTCTATAATTGAGAAAACAGAGGCTGAAGTGAAATGACCCATGAGCTAGTGGCAGAGCCTAGAAGCAGTTTCCTGACACCTGCCTGGGCTCTCACTCTTACAACACCGTTAGAGCAGTCACTTAAAAAAGCACACAGGATACACACCAGGCCCTCCCTTCCCTGAGGCATTTTGGAAAGCTGGTAACACCTTTAGCATCCTCTCCAGAAATATTGGAAATAACCAAGTGCAGCATAGGGCCTGGGCTTCCAATTGCACAGCTCTCTCCAGGTGGGCGTGAGTTGCTTCAGCCACTAACATGCAGCAGTCGGAGCTCGAGTGCATTACAAAATACTGCTGAGCCTCAGTGTTCTCAAAGGTGAGATGGAGACACTAACAGCTGCTGGCAGGTTTGCTGTGATGATTCAGTATGATAATATATGTAGAACACCTGGTTAGCAAAGTGTTCAACTGGTATTGGGGCATTTCAAGGGTTTTAAGCAAAGTCGCTCATTCCCCAGTAAAAATAAAACAAAGCAAAGCAAAACAAAACACGAAAACCAAAATCCTTTGGCTGTCTGGCTGCACACAGCCCTGAGGCTACATACAACGTGAGGTCCTCAGCCTAGGGGCGTCGCCCTTTGGAACATGCACCCTGGGTTCCTCCCTAGCCTTTATCACAGCACCCCTGACCCTCTATCCTGCTCTCCCGTCCTGCAGAGTAAGATCTAGTTGCCTGAACTCTGCTGCCCTTGCTTTGAACCAGTGCTTTGCCAGGACTGTTCATCAATTCTCTCCCTCCCCATCCCCAACAGTACACACCCTCCAATCCATTAAGACTCATCCTGGGGGTACACCTGGGTGGCTCAGTGGTTGAGCGTCTGCCTTTGGCTCAGGGCGTGATCCTGGAGTACTGGGATAGAGTCCCACATCAGGCTCCCTACATGGAGCCTGCTTCTCCCTCTGCCTATGTCTCTGCCTCTCTGTGTGTGAATCTAATGAATAAATAAATAAAATCTTAAAAAAAAAAAAACTCATCCTGCTGCCTCTAATCAGGTCTCACATCTGATACCCTCTTGGGGAAGTCTCTTCCCATGCACCACCAAGCCCAGGTAGGATCAGTGTGCCCCTGCAGCAATCACATTCTGTGGGGGTCATGGAGTGGGACTGTCTACTCTTCCACTACGGCTGCATCCGTTGCCAGGATGTAAGCTTAGCGTGGACAGGAGCTGTATCCGAGAAGCCTGTTCACCACCACCACCACCCCCACCCTGTTCAGGGGCCTGGCACAGAGTGGAAAGTCAATAATAGCTGTAGGTTGAATTGATCAGAATAACAATGAGAGTGTTGGAAAAAATATAGAATGTTACCACTGTAGGGTGAGCAAGACAAATGGGCTTGTCTCATTGTTGAGACTGAAAATGTTGCACAAATAACTTCATTTCCAGTCTTTCTAGAACAAAGCAGGACTTAAAATAAATGAAATAAAATAAAATAAACCAGCTACCAGGTGGAGCAAGGGTATGACAGCCAATGCTGCTTATCTGTCAGGAAACAGTAAAAGAATCCAGGCTTGTCAATGCAAGGTGCTTCGAGCAGGGGTGGGGATGGGTTTAGGCAGGGTCTCTTTGAACTGCACAGAGAAAGCCACCTCTAAATCCTCGTCGCTGAAAAGCCAGAGCTTTCCTTTCCTAGTGCCTATAGAATGCATTAGCATAAGCATTGTCATGTAATGAGTTGTCAGGCTGAAGATGTAATTATTGCAAAGCGGAGAAAAATTTCAAAAGTTGAGCTTTAATGGAAAAATGAGATGGGAGCTCTGGTGTTCAAGTATAAAACAAACTTTTTAATATTCATCCCTCCTGCACTCTTTGAAATTCACCTTCAGAGCTCCAAGGTGAACAAGGGGAAAAAAGTTCAATAATTTTCAAATCCTAATTATAATTCATCACAGGTGATTAAACAAAGCTGTGGATATTTGTTGCTCACCACTTTTCCCTCTTAAAGTGGACATTTAAATTTAATTAAAAAGGGAATTGTTTTTTTTTTAATGATGCCAGGTTACCTGTGCTATTTTTTATCTGTTTCTCTTTCTCTGCATAGAGACTCAATTCTTTCAACCTCCACTGCTACTAGAGAGAAAATACTGCATACATATTAAGACCCTTTTATTTCAATGGAGAGCCTATTAGTTCATCCACCTTCAGGGTCTCCACACTTCCAGAGGGAGCCCTTGAAAATCCACACGCTGCCTTCCCAGGTCCCCAGCATTTAGCCAGGGCAATCTCTCAAATTCCTGAGTTGCAGTTTCTTTATCTGAAAAATGGGGATGATGATAATAACGAGAGATCACTTGGCTATCCAAAGTGGGTACCCTGGGAAACAAAGATGTTTCCTTCTTTGGGTAGCTTATAGAACTGAGGCTTAGGATGAGATCGAGTAACCTATTATTAAGTGTTCTCCAAATGTGGGTTGTTATTTTTGTTATTGATATGCATTTGTTTGTGTATTCACTCAATGGACATACCGGATTCCTGTTTTTGTGTACCAAGTGCTAATTTCTAAGGATTGAAAGAAAGGAAACAGACTATATGCCATCTTTCACCATGAGGATTGACCCAGTTGGGACAAAGAGACATGAGAACAGTTTTGATTCTGTTTGATCCTCCCAGAAATGCTCTGAATAGGAGATATGATTAGGAATAAGTCTTTGTAGCTCTGGAGCTGTACGACTTTGGAAAAGTCCTGAAACATTTCGGGACTCAAAATTCACTGCATTAAAAAAAAAAAAAACAAAAAAACAAAAACAGAATCAAGAATACTCTCTCGGGATCCCTGGGTGGCGCAGCGGTTTGGCGCCTGCCTTTGGCCCAGGGCGCGATCCTGGAGACCCAGGATCGAATCCCACATCAGGCTCCCGGTGCATGGAGCCTGCTTCTCCCTCTGCCTGTGTCTCTGCCTCTCTCTCTCTCTCTGTGACTATCATAAATAAATAAAAAATTAAAAAAAAAAAAAAAAAAAAAAAGAATACTCTCTCTACCAAACGTTGAATACTGTATAAATATAATTTTCCTGCCTTTCTTTCACAAATCCCCCATGTTCCAGTAACACCTTCTAGCTTCTATGTCTGTGACTTCACCTACTGAGGCACTTCCCTCATTTATATGTCTGTCATACCCACGGTCACCCTTGGGAAGTATGGATAGATGCCAGGATCTCTGGAGAGCCTTCTCACACCCCTCAGGAAAATTCAATTTCTTTGGTACTATTTATATAATACTCCTCTGTTATTGTCCTGATTTCAGCCTGGATCCTGGAGTAGACAGTGAGTCACTGACTCAGTGTCCGCAACACCGCCCCCCCTCCCCGCCCAGGTAGTAAACTCTCTGAGGATAGAGCCCTTGTCATCTCTTTAGCTGTTATCTGCAACAAGGCACAGAAGGACAGCTAATGAATGATTGGGGATTGCTTGGTTACAAGCAGCAGAAATGGATTTTCACTCACCTAAATGGAAACAAATTTACTAGGAGGATACCAGGTAGTTAAAAATTTGGTAATGAGTCTGGAGGACCAGGCTCATAGATGGATGGAAACTAGGGCAGATGGAGTGATCTGAGAAGCAGGAATGGGTAGATCACGGCCAGAGGACTCCACTCCAACTCCCTCCCCACCATTACTGCTTACCATTCCAGATGTGAGTGCTGTGACACAGTTTCGTTGGCTAGAGGGGATAGAGCATCTTGATGGTCAGTCCTTGTGATGGCTACTCCTAAGCAGAAAAACAGTGACCTCTAAAGAAAATTTTGATGCTATATCCAAAAGAAAGGAGTATGAGTTCTGGGTGGCCCCAAATAATGAGTGTTCTTGGCAGACTGAGTAAATAGATGAGTGGCTCGAACTTTGTGACTTGTGTCTGGATCCTGGTACTTGGCATGGAGCCTGTAAGTGATCTTTTTGATTCCTACTTAGAGGTCTGGTCTGGAATTCTTTTTAGAGAAGGAGTCTTCATTCTCATCTGCTACTGGAGAGACTGAACTCTCCCTCAAATGCTTCAGCTCAGTCCATTCTGTATAGAGCTTCCTGCCAGATGGTGTAAACTCTGATCTACTCCCTCCGACCACCTTCACAATGACTGCTCTTCCTCTTTGATAAACCTGTTAAGGGGTCCACATCAGCCCTTAAGATGCCCCAGGGCAGTCATCCTGAATGGGCAGGCACAACTGAAGTGCCTCTAGTCTCTAATAATGCAGATTTACAGTTTACAATGCCTTTTGCCACTTCCTATCTTGTGCTGGTTTCTGAAGCTTCACTCTCCATTAAGATCAAGTTTACACAAGAGGCTCTCAGCAGAGCAAACTCAAGTCAGACATTTTTGGATGAAACCCAAAGCCCCTGATAGATAATTCACAGGTGAAGAGGATTAATTTCATTACCATGCTCCTGACACACCCCTTTCAAAGTGGTTTAACACTGCTGTTTAGTAAATGTTATTTGCCTCCCGCTTCTGGTACCAGCCACATTTGCATATTCATCAGAAGCGTATGCACAGTATTAAACCTGATGGTGACTGCACTCCTCATTCCTGATTCCCTCTGAATGCTGATACCTCTTCCTCTAGCTGGAGCCATAATTTTCTCAAGGTCAGCACCTGCTGTCCTCTCTCTTGGGAACGGGGAGTTCCACTGCCCTGAACAAGCCATGTGTTGCTGCTTTCTGCTCCCTCACTGACTGTGAGTAGAGGGGTGTGCAAGGAATGCATGCAGGGGGTGGTGAGCAACCCTGGGCTAAACACTGGGAGGGGACACAAAAGAGCTGGTTCAGGTCTAGGCTCTAGCACCTGCCTTGGTGCTAGTTTCTTCCATCCACTGAGTTTCAACATCCTCATTTGGGAATGAGATGAATTCCCCCTTGCTGGTGTGGTGACCACATGAGCCTATGTAGGTGAAGGCAGTTTGTCAACTAGTAGGTTATACAGAAAAGTAACAAGTTTTTGTATTGATTTCCTGTTGTCTCATAAAAGAAAATAAGGAGAGAAAGCCCATGCTTGTCCATCCCAGGGTGGAGGTGGGTGATGGGAAGAGGGAGAGAAAGAGACAGACACTGTTTCCTGGGTAGCCCCAACCTTTCAGGTTATCCCAACTGAGACTTCATAGCAGATATGAGCCTTCCCCAGTGTTCCCTGTCTAAATTTCTGGTCCACAGAATCATAAAATATGGGAATAAAATATGGGAATTTTTTTAAAAAAAAATTTTGTCAGTAAGTGGTGGCTTGTGTTGCCTCGGCAGGTAGCAGCGATATATTCAACTTGCCCAGGTATTCACTTGAAGTAACGCTCACTAGAACCCATGTATGGGCAGGTGCCTCCACTCCTGCCACAGAGTGAGCGGGACTCAATTCTCAGCTGAGAAAACCCCTCTGTACAAATCTGGTTCCAACCTTTTGATGACCTGACAATTTCATGTCCTGAATGCTGGTCAGAGATGTGACAGTATGTACCTGCTTTTTCCTTATTTCCTTTGCTATTTTTCATTTAGACATTTAGACCCACAACCTCACTTGGAATATTTTATCCATCATCTCTTGGTGCCTTGGACAAATCTTTCTAAATTTTGTATGGCTACAAAAATAAATGATAAAGATAATTCTTAATAATATGAATTGCCAGGAGAGTATAAAACAGGCTAATGGGACAAAGCTACTGGGCAGGTGGTGTACAATGCTTTAAGCTAGAGTGGCCAGGGAATGCTTTTCTGAGAGAGTGATGTTTGAGCAAAGCACTGAATGAAGAAAGGAGGAAATGCCCCCTGAGTTGAAATAATTTTCTTTCCCCTGACCTTCTACCGTGCTTTGTATGCTTGGTGGCATTCCTGTCACAGTCAGCCTGCTCCCAGAGTTGTTGGTGTTTCTGTCTTCCTAGCAAGATTGTGAGGGACAGGAGTTGTCTTATTTATGTCCATATTTTCCTATGGTCTTGCACGTAGCAGGTGTTCAGTAAATGAGTGGCAAACAAAATGCAAATAAAGTGGGAAGTAAAACAGAGGTCTTATTTCACATATTTACCCAGAAACTGTGTCAAGACCCTTCGCAGACATACAGTAACTACACAGGAAAGGACTAAATGTACAATCCATACTTCATAGCAGGGTTGGCTTCAGAGAGAGAATGTTAAGTGATAGCCCTGTCTCAAGCAAAAAGGCCTCCTTGACTCCATATGTAACTTCTACTTCTTTCATGGCCTGTGTTTGCATGAGGATTTATTTCAATGTTGCCCAAATTCAATAGGTTCCTTAGGATCCTTAAAAATGAAAGAATTTTTTTTAATTCATTAATTTCCTTGTTCCATTTGCAATTACGTTTTCCTTATTCACAGTGTTAAATCTCAGCCTGTTTTTAGATAGCTTTTTTCTTCAGTTAGTATTGCTGAACATGATGTGTTTTCCTACACACAGTTTAACCCCCAAAGCAAAATCTTGATTGATGGCTATGGGTACTGTATTCACGATTTGCATTCTTATCTCCAAAGATCTTTAGTCAGCCATACCTTGTGGACCAATATTTTTCATGATATATTGGTAAGTCATTAAATCAATTTAGTGGGTTATGACCAGAATTATATGTAAATTGAATAACAGAAAATATCAAAGTATATCAAATTTAAAGGTATGTTCTTTCTGAGTCTTGTGTTTGTTTGTGTGTGTATGTAATCTGCGTCCATTCATAATGGGTCACAGTTCAAAGGGTTAAAAGTTACTATTGTGAACATCTGTTCAATTGCATAACCTACTCATCATACTTTTTTCTTGTTTTCATGTGAAAACGTTCATTTTCTATAATACTCAATATGACCTAACATGACCAAACTGAACTCATTATCTTCTCTTTGAGTCTGTTTTTCCTTTTGCCTTCCCTACTTTGAAGTGCTATCCTCTATCCAATTATGGAAACTGGCTGTCATCAAGTCTTTTTACTTCAACCTTGAAAACATAACCAAAATTTCTCCCTTTTGGTACGTTCTTTCCAAAAGCCCATCTCTTAGCTCAGATTCTCATCATCTCTTGACTGGCCATCACAATCTCTGTGCGTTAGGTCTTCCTGGTTTGTGTTTAGCCCTGCACAGTTTGCACTTCATTTAACTAGTTGAATGAAGCTTGTGTATGTAAAGATTTTAGTTGGACCAAACACACCTATGTTCTCTTCCTCTAGTAATCTCATCAAAATCGAAGAATAACAAAATTGGGGCTGGATAAGCCATAGATGAGGGAGGGACCACCAGCACATGGGATATGTAAGCAAATGTAAGAAAGTCTGAAAGCACCTAGAGGACAGGTCCTCTAGCAACGAGCCCAGTTGCAGCTGAGGGGAATGGATTCAGCTGACCAGAATGCTCATTAGCCAGGCAGACCCATGGAGGCTTTGGGATTCAGATTTGTTGGGTAGAACAGAGCACGGGATATGAAGGCAAAAAGAGGAATTGCCAGATTGCCACACCCTTTCTTCCCCTCCCTTCCCATATGCATCATATAATACCTAATATGAAGCATGTCCATTTCCAGAAAAAAGTCTCTATGCTCTAGACCCTTTCCATGGAGAGATGAACAACAACCAAAAATATGTGTGTGTATACACATTAGATATATATGATATAAAAATATATTTGACACATAGAAGAGAATATCTATAAAATCTTAAAATTGAATATATAAAATTTATATTATTTATAATTATATTGATAATTTGTTTATATATATATAATTTAACTCTGGTTGTTTCTTCATTTGAAAAGTAAGGTCACCTCTAGCTCTGACAATCCATGATTTTTTCTCCTGTATGCAAATTTATACCTGTCCTCTGATCATTAAACCAACCTGCTGAACAGATATTAAAAAAAAAAAAAAAGAAAGAAAGAAAGAAAGAAAAAGACCGCATTGCCCTCTTAGGCTTGAGCTTCATCACTGCAGAATCCTGAAAGAATTTCTAATAAAGCATTTGAATCTTCTAATCTGAGGGCGTGGTAAGCCATAAGAGAAAACATGCCTGTAGAACAGCCTGGAGTTATTCTCCTTTCTATTAACAATACCATTTAACAATTATTTATCAAATGCTCATGATATGCCAGATGTTTGGCTAAATATTTGCACATATGATCACATTTGATATTCAAACAGCTTGTCAAAGTGGACATTATCATTTCCACTATGCAGAAGGGGACACTATGGCTCAGCAAAGGTAAGCAACTCCATGCCATCACAGAGCTAATAAACAAGTTGCCTTTGCAACAAAGGCAATTTCCTATGTCAAATCCATGGGCCTTTAAAACATGTGCTTTTAGCTAATTACATTCTACTGCCTAGTGGTGAAGCTCTACTATTGGCTTTAAGTCGACTCCCATGTCTCAGTTCTCTTATCTGTCAAATGGGGGATATCCCTGACTCCTACTGCCCTCAATTTGTTGTGGAGATTTAAGATATTTAGCTTAATTCTCCCTTGATAAAATTGTATGTGTCACAGAAATGCATGTTATAAATATAAACTGCAATTTGAATGCCTTGGGGGTATACTGTTCAGCAGGATCCAACTCCTTGTGACCTCACACCAAGCCTAAATTTTATATCTCTTGTCATTGGCTCGGAGCCTGTAGGCATTTATACGTGTAATCCTTGGACTAGAGGCTGAAACCTTACCAAATAAATACACTTTAAAGAGAAAAGGTTGGGGCACCCTGGTGGCTCAGTTTGTTAAGCATCTGACTTTTGATTTCAGCTCAGGTCATGTTTTCAGAGTTGTGATCTCAGGGTTGTGACATCAAGCCCTGCATCAGGCTCCACACTCAGAGGGGAGTCTGTCCCTCTCCCTCCCTCTGCTTGTGCATGTGCTCTCTCTCTCTCTCTCTAAAATAAATTAAAGAGAAACTGTAACAGTTCACTAGAAAGTGTTTCTTCATGCGTTTCTCTGTTCTTGCCATTGGCCTATGGAAATGGATCCTGGTTTCCTGCTACCGAAAATTTAGGAGAGATTGGATTAAAATAAATAAAGATTAAATAAATAAAGTAACATGAAAGCACCTTGCAAATTCTAAAAGGCAGAAGAAATGTAAAGTACCCTCTTAAAAAATAACATATTTTGTAAAAGTTCCAGCATTATGTCAGAAAAAAATAAACTTAGAAATACAGGGCCCACCATTTTTCATACTCTAGACATTAAAACATCTTGTTGAGTCACTTCAGCATACATCTCAAACCTACGACGTGTGTTTGAAACAGAAGTTCTGTCGTGTTGAAAAAATCACATGCTCTGGACAAACAATTCTTCTGGACAGGTGCAAAGTTAGTGCTATTTGCAAATGGCTGCAGGACTGAGTATTTACTGGGCACCCATTAAATGCCAGTAAGAATCCTATGCTATGTGTGCCTAAGAGAGGCTCCTTGTGTGTCCTGAGCCCTGGATTCTCAGAGCCCTTTATTTGCTCCTAGCACTCTGTGACTGTTGACCTGTCCTTGCTCCTAGACCGGGCACTCCAAAGTTAGACACTTGACAGTTATCTTTTCATTTGGTGTACACGATAGGCTGGAGAGACACCCCTTGTTCAATTCACGTTCTTTTAAGCCATGAAGTCTGCACTGCTTTTTTTACCCCAGACTTAGGAAAGAAATGCAGTATTTCTCCACCCTCTGCGAGAAGGTACACTTTACGAAGGCAGGGATTAATTAGTACCTAGCGTGGCACTTAGGCTGCAAGAGGCATTCAAAACCAGTATATGGAATCAGTATATGGAATCAGTGCATGAATTGTCTGTCCGTGTGTGAGTCTTCCACACCAGACTGAGAGTGGCTTGAGGGCCAGGGTCATACCTTACAGCTCTCCGCACACCTCTCACCATTCCTTCCTGTCACAGAGCAGTCAGCTCAACTCAATGAACTGAAGGATGTAGCACCGCTTTGGTCAAACTGAATAATGATCTAAAGAGAGCTGATAAAAAGTCATACTTAAACATGTTTCACACGTAATTTTAAGTGACAACTAGACCATCTGTAGTAGGAATTACAGCAGGTAGTGGGACTTTTTGTTTTTCCATATCTTACTGGAAGCACTCAGCATGCAGCTTCGAGTAAAGAAGACCATTTGTGAATGAAACGAAGCTCAAAGACATGCACATTTTAAATTCTCATTCCATGTCAGAACTGCATCTTTTAACAAAAGATCCGGCACCTCCTCACGCTCTGAAAGCCCCTACCCATGAGGCACTGAGAGCCTAAAGAGGGTGGGAGTTTTGGGGAGGCCTTGGGCCTCAGCACCTGCCTCAAGAACCCAGGGGCTCTGTTGGATATGCCCACCCCACATGCAGAAGCTGTTTCCCACAATGCAGCTTGGCTTCTTCACTCCATGGATTAGCTAGGGCCGATTAAGTAACCAATTTATGTTCTCAGAGCTGTTTAAATGCATGCTGTGTCTGCATGATAGATGGCTGTGGCCTCCTCTGATCCATCATTCCTTCCCCAGGATTTTCCCCCCTCAAAAATAAATATAAAAAGGAACCTAAAATAATACAGCAAGGAAAACAGGAAATTCAAACTTTTCTCAGCTAATTTTAATGACGTCTTATAACCCAGATGGCATGAACAATTCTACCTACGTGAGGGCTGACAGTGACGTGAGTCATAGGCCCACTGGAAGGCAGGGTGGCACAGTGGAACTCACATGGGCCTTGGAACCAGAGGGGCCTGGGTCCAAATTCCAGAGGGGCAGCTATTAGCTATTTGGTACTTGGGTAAGTCATCCCACCCCTCTGTTCTTCAATCTTGAGATGTAATGTTTAACCTGTGGGCTGATGTGAAATTTAGAAATACATATACAAATACCTGCACATTAGTGGCTCTAATTTGGAGTCACAAACTCAGATTTCCACACGAGTCTGGCAGGTACACAAAGGAGAGGCTCTGGCCAGGTGGGACTGTGATGAATTGGAAAGCACATGCCCCATCGAAGGGGCAGCTGCTGCTGAACTTCCTCCAGCTGGGGGTGATCATGTGGAAATGAGGGCTCAACATGCCAGCACATCCTACTTCTCAAGAGATGCAAGAATTAAATATTTTTGAAATGCAAAATCTCCTAAGTTTTAGATGTTGACTATATACATATATATATGTGTATATATATATACACACACACATATATATATATATATATTTTTTTTAATTAGTGACTAGATCCAACACAGCATCTATGAATAGAATCTGGCTCCAGGTCTACCAGTGAATAGTTTGTGCCCCAAATAAATGGTCATTATTATTGTAACTTGGGGGAGGCTTTTAGAAACAGAAAATGTCATACTGTCTTAAATGCTTTTAGGTTGAAACATCATTTAATAATATTGGTCTTTGATCAATGTTCATTGCCTTGTGGTGAAATGAAAAAAAATGACTAGCCCATCTCTTCAGCAAAGCTAAATTTACTCCATTTAAAACATTTTTAAAGTTCTTTCTATTTTTGTGTGTGCATGATAAAGTCTTTTTTTAAGGAGATGATTATTATGGTGGGTGATACATTTAAATTGTTTTTCATGTCCTTACTAGGGCAAATTATAAGTTGGCAACACTATATTGGATTCCCTCCCTTTTAAATTTTAGTTTTACTGGTTTCATGTTCTTTCTTTGATATGTTATTTATTTATTCATGAGAAACACACAGAGAGAGGTAGAGGTATAGACAGAGGGAGAAGAAGACTCCCTGTAGGGAACCTGATGTGGGACTTGATCCCAGGACTCCAGGATCACGATGACCTGAGCCAAAGGCAGATGCTCAACCACTGAGCCACCCAGGTGCCCCTATTTTTGTTTTAACATCCTATGGCTAATAGCCACTGGTTTGGGACATTTCTACTAATGTGAATTTTGTTACATGAGTTGTGTCCATACTAGATATGCTAAAGGCTGTTGATTGCTCCTCATCAACTATTCCTTCTTCTTCTTCTTTAGAGAATTTTTTTACCTGGCACATGACCATCAAGCATAATATTGCATTTTTCAGACTCTTTGCAGCAATGTGGCCACATGGTTAAATTCTGGTTAATGATAAGCAGAATTATATTGAGACAGTTTCTGGAAGCTTTCCCCTGAAAATAATTAGCACACACCCTTTCTTTTCTTCCCTTCTTTGTCCATCCTGTTGCTTAGAATGTGGTATGGTGGCTGGGGAGCCATCTTAGATGACAGAGCAGGAAGCTGGAAGGAGCCTAATGCCTTGATGATTTTGCAGAGTAGAACTGTTAGGTTGTCCCTGCAGACTGTGGACTTTAGACTTTCCTATGAGAGAAATAGCTTATTATCTTCCATCTTATTTAAACACTATTATTGTGAGTCTCTCACTTGCGGCTCTAATTCTTACACACTGGGGAAATGCTTCTAACTGGGTGTTACCATTTGTTCCAAATACTTGTTTGGTTTTAAAATCTCATGTGAATCAATACAAGAGAGTGAAAGCTGAGTCAAAGGGAAATTGTTCTTTGGGATAGTCTTAGGTTTAAAAATAATCTCCTGGCAATCCATAGCGATACAGCAAACATACTTTGCAAGCTTTAGCAACTGAAAAGCTTCTAAAGGGTCTACCATGGAACCACAGTGATGTCAAGCATCAGGCCATATGCAACATGACCATCAGCTTGTGGAAGCATCACTAACAGTTTGCCTAAAGTATACATGAATGGACCTATACTGAGAATTTGAGAACCTGCAGTTCATCTGCAACACTCAAGTGACTTGAGTTGATATTTCATGTTCCTAGAGGCAATTCAAAGTGCAATACTATCAGCAAAGACTATTTCTGAGGGCTCCTGTAAATACTGAAACAGTACCATAAATATCCATGGGTGACCCATGGTACTTGCTACTTACTATTACAGTCTAAAAGTGACTATGGAAATAGGGTATGAGTTTCTTGAGGGAAGGTACTTCTTTCTGGCACTTCTTTATCACTAGTACCTGCTCAGTGTTCTTCCCTTGTACCATTCTTGTAACTGTTTACTAACTGGTTCCTGGACACCCTGACACTGTTCTTGTTTCTCAATTGTGTCAAGCTCATTCCTGCCTCTGGGCCAACACATCTGTTGTATCTTCTACCTGGAAGACTGCTTTCTCAGACCTTCTTCTGGATGATTCTTTCTCATAGTTCATATCTTATATCAAATATTGCCTCCTCAGTAAAGCCTTTATTTGACCTATGAATTTTGAGTCTTTGCCCTGGTCGCTCTAGGGGTATGTAACGTCATCTGAAATTATTTATTAGTTTCCTGCATATTGACTGTCTTTCTTATGCTTAGAGAAAGGGCAGGGACCCTGTTAGTTTTGTTCACCTTGTTTCTCCAGAGCATGGTCTGGCCTATAGTAAGCACTTAATAGATAGTCCGATGAAAGACTATTGAACATGGCACAATTATCATGGGCAGTCTGTAGGATTTTACAAGAAATCCATAATGTTCTATAAGTACTTATGGGAGATCCATAATGGTGGTGCAGACATATACAGATAATCTATGGGCTCCTACAGGTCAGCTGTTCTAAGACTACAAATCCTTCTAGATTATTTTAAAAGGAGCTACTAAGCCCTATAAGGCAATCTGTGGGGGGGCCAGCCTTCCATATATTATGAAATGAGTCCACAGGGTATTTATAATCACTTGGTAGAGAACAAAGGAAAGGTATTTCTTAGACTGCCACAGAAGAAACATGAGTAAAGGCATGGTGGCCAAGGAAGGGCCTGCATCCTCAGGGAACAAGGCATAGGTAGGGCTGGAATGTCAGCATGACCCAAGCAGAGCAGACAGGCTAGAAGTTAGTATAGGGTCAAACTGTGGAAGCCTTTCAGAGTATGTAAAGGAGTTTTGACTTCAGCTCTTCTCTCTGGGCACTGGATTCCTCACCTGTAAAATAAACTGGCTGAACTATATTAAGGATGCCAATTAGCCAGTGGGCCATCGTTCTCCCACTCTGTGTCAGTAGTGGATGTTCTTGGTACTCTTCCCAGACCCCCTTTACTGGGCTGGTGCACCCTCTTCCCAACTGCTGTGAGTGTTGGCTGCCAATGACTCACAGCTGCTCCCTCTCCCAGGAATAGCCATCCCCTAAGGAGAGCCACAGGCTGGGAGGTTGTGCACCATCACCGCCCCTACTGACCATAGCCAATGACAGACTGTCAGTACACAAAGGTCAGTCCTCTGGCCTCAATTCACGCCCCAGTTACTATCATTTGGAATGAGAACAAGAGGAAGGGGATGGATTAAAGGGAGCTTGAGCCAAGATAAACTTTGAAACAAGTTGTGAATTGACTGAGATTTACTCAGGTCCTCCCTTTCTCCTCACTCCTATCCCCACTGAGCTGCCCTCATCTTAAATTTTGGATCCTCCCTCCTGACCTCCCACAGTTTCTCATGGAGAGGGCTAGCAAGACCTTGAGGCCAGTCAGGCCTGGGACAAGATCCACACTCTGTCACTTAGCAGGTCAGTCTTGTAGAAGTCTCTTATTCTGAGCCTTGGTTTCCTCATTTGTAAAATGGGGATAATAATATATTCTTCACCTCAGCAACATAGTTATGGACCTGTCTCCTCAGACAGGGGAAACAAAAGCAGAAATGAACTCCTGGGACTACAGCACAATTAAAAGATCTTGCACAGCAAAGGAAATCATCAACAAAATGAAAAGGCAATCCAATGACTGGGAGAAGATATTGGTAAATGACATATCTGATAAGGGATTAATATCCAAAATATATATACAGAACTTATACAACAACAAAACAAAACAAATAATCTGACAAAAAATGGGCAGAGGACCTGAACAGACATTTCTCCAAAGACATATAGGTGGCCAACAGACACATGAGAAGATACTCAACATAACATCAGTCATCATCAAAGAAGTGCAAATCTGGACTACTATGAGATATCACCTCACACCTGTCAGAATGGCTAAAATAAAAAAGACAAGAAATAAGTGTTGAAAAGGGAATCCTCATGCACTTTTGGTGGGAATGCAAAGTGGTTCAGCCAACATGGAAAACAGTATGGAGGTTCCTCCAGACAATTGAAAACAGAAATAACATATGATCTAGTAATTCTATGGGGTATTTATTCAAAGAATATAAAAACCCTAATTTGAAAAGGTATATACACCCCTATGTTTATTACAGCTTTATTTATGATAACAAGACATGGAATAGCCCAAGTGTCCATCAATAGATGAATGGATAAAGAATGGATAAAGAAGAACACACACACATATATAAATATATATATATATATATATATATATAAAATGAAATATTACTCAGCCATAAAAAGGAATGAGATCTTGTCATTTGTAACAACTCGGATGGACCTATAGGGTATTACGTTGAGTGAGATAAATCAGAGAGAGAAAGACAAATACCATATGATTTCAATTATATGTGGAACCTGGGGCATTCTGGATGGCTCAGCGGTTTAGTGCTGCCTTCAGCCCAGGGCGTGATCCTGGGGACCTGGGACCAAGTCCCACGTCAGGCTCCCTGCATGGAGCCTGCTTCTCCCTCTGCCTCTGTCTGTTCCTCTTTCTCTCTGTGTGTTTCTCATGAATAAATAAATAAATAAGTAAATAAATCTTTAAAAAATATATGTGGAATCTAAAGAACTAAATGAATAAACAAAACAGAAACAGTTATAAATACAGAGAAGAAACTGGTGGTTGTATAGGACGGGAGTGTGGAGGGATGGGTGAAATAAGTCAAGGGGTTTCCAAATTAAAAAGAATATATAGATAATCTTCACAAGTGTGTTATGGGAATGAAATGCTGAATCTCATATCCAGCACACGGCAGTGTGAAGCACACAGACACCCGACAGGCATGCTCTCTGGTCCTCATGCCTTCCCTCTCAGACATGCAGCAGCAGGAGCAGGATATAGGGATATAGACACAGAGGGTTGAGCCAGGCAGGAGGGAGTGGGGAGGAGGGAGCAACAGCTGCAATGCCACAGGCTCCAGGTCTAGAAAGAGGGGGGTAGCTCAGCAGACACACCTACGGTTCTCAATCATTAGCCACAACAGAAGGCAGAGCTTGTGTTTGCATCACCTTCCGCTCTGCATTGTTGCTTCCACTCTGACAAGACAATTTGTAGACTGTCCTAATTATTCATACCCACCTTCTGTCCTGGGTTCAAAGGCTCGGTCATTTGTGTGTATGTGAGTGAGAGAGAGATAGAGAGAGTGAATGAGCTTGTGTGTATGCATGTGTGAAAGAGAAAACATGCATGAGCATGTGTGTGCGTAGGAGAGTGAACTGCTGTAAGAAAGTATGTGAGAGAGAATTCATGATCTTGAGATCTTGTGTGTGTGTGTGTGTGTGTGTGTGTGTCTTGAAGAGATTTGGCCTGAAAAGGAAAAGGTCTTTCTTCGACTCAACAACTGTATTTCTCTTGTGGGGGAATAAGCTGATAGTCTCTACATTGAAGAGAGTTCCCTACTCCTTCCATGACTTTTAAAATTTCTTAACCAGAAGGATGGAGTTTATTCAAGAGTTTCAATTTCTGCTGAAAGTTAGAGTGGAAGAGGAATGGAGAGTTCTCTCCTAGAGCATTTTGGCTGAGGCACAGCCACATGGAGGGAACCTAGGGGATGGAGGCTCACGTGTGCCCCATCACTGTCTGCCCCCCTGTACCTGGCAGTCAGTAAACAGAGAACTGTTGCAGATCTTTGGTATTGTGAGAGTCTCACTGTTGACAGTGATGGACTTGCCTCAGAAGGCAATCATAAACCATTTTTAAAAGTAGCAGCATTTCCCATTTGTACGATTCTATTCCCAAGTCCATTCCTGACACATAGCAGTGCCTCCAGCATTTCTTTACCGAGACATTGTTGAACTAACCATTGCTTGGCCAGATTTGATTTTTTGCATACTCTTCTCCAGCTATTTGTGTGTAGAGACCAGAGATTGAATAAGATTTTAGCTCTAGTCCACCAGTGAACATTAAGCAGTGGGGTCTCAACTCAAACACCTCTGGCAGTCCTCCATGTAATCCATGTGTGAGGCAACATGTGATAAGCAATAGAAGAGGAGGAGGATAGGTATATGTACTCAAGTATTTAGTAAAACACTTAACAACAAAAAGGTGACTCCATGTTATAATCAATTTCAGGACAGAAATAATTCTCCTGTACTTTAATTATACATTTTGAGATTGTTAAAATTCTCTACCAATTTGAGAAGGCAGCTGGCATCAAAATGGGGGAGACTCTTTACCTCCGGTTTGGAAGGAAATGAAGGTAACTGTTCAAGGCATAGTTTCCCCCGTAAGTTTCCTCAGTAAACTACAGACCTTGGGGCTACCCACCCACATTGAAAGCCTTAGGTTCCAGGCAAGGGGCGAGGAGTTGGATACAGATATGGGTCTGAATCCAGACTATACTCTTAGCTGTGTTCTGTGGATGAGATACTCAACTTGGATGAGTTTGTGTTTCTTCAAGTGGAGAAGTAATGATTAACTTCATGATAACATGTGGAATCTTCTATGGCAAGTATTTAGCACATAATAGACTGAATTTAATCATTACAACAAATCTGTGGAGTAGCTACTATCTTTCTCCATTTTATGGACTAGGGAATAAGACTTAGGTTAAGTAACTTGGCCAAGGCCACAGAGTCTGGTAGACTGTGGACTTGAACAAGAGCTACCTAAGTTCAAAGCCAATGTCGTAAGCACTTTTCTGCTGCTGTCCCTGTGTAATTTTATGAGGAAAGGATGGGATTTTCTCCATGCAATGTATAACAGAATGCCTACCCGGCACACAGACAGTGATTGCTAGGGTGCTTCTCAGCTACCCTGCTTTGGGCTGTTTATTCCAAGTCATCACGTGGTATAGAAATAGAACGACCCTCACTTTCATATCTTGTGTTCCAGAAAAGCAGCACATGGGGGCTGAGCTAATGGCTGTCGTCATTCTGGGGAACCTCACCAGGGGACCCACTGGTTTCAGGCCTTGGGGATTACTCAGTCTTCCTAAGGCCACCCAGGGGTTGTACTGCCAGAGTTTTGAAATTAACCCTTGTTGTCTCCATGTCTGCATAAGCGAGGTTTTTCAATAATATGGCAGGGTGATTTATGCAGGGGCCATTTGTCTTCATAATAAATTTATTAAACGATCATTGCTGCTTTTTTTCCTTTCGTATTTGTCATCGGCAGTGTGGTAATTGGTGTTTGAGGCCCGTGCTGGCATGTCATCAAACGAGCCTGCTGTTCTGATCAACTGAAGCTGGCTTGGCAGCGGGGAACCACAGAAGCTGATGGAAACAGGAAGGCACAGGCCACAGGCAATGTGATCTTCCCATGGAAGACGTGGCCCAAGGCTTTTGGGTCTCTGGATTAACTCTTACACTCCTGTCTCCTCTTCAGCAGCAAGGCATGAAGGTCTCTGTTGAATGTGTTCATCTCCTTAGACAAGTACAGGTTAAATACACACGCCAGGACGGTGGGCTAGCACTTCATTACAGTGCGTTAATCATCGTCACCTCCAACGGCAATTAATAACAATTAAGGGTCTTGTAATAACATGAGCACGGTGTGTAGCTACTTTAGAAGCTGCAGGAAAGTGGGATGGATGGTTCTGGATTACCCAAGTTGGGAGGATCAATGGTATTATCTTAAAGGAAGAGTATGAAAGATGGTGCCAGGCTCCATTGTAAATGGAGCATCATCAGCTATAGGCTCGGTCCCCCACTGTCCCTCAAGACTGGGGTAAGGAACTGGCAGGGAAATAAATCAGGCTGGCAGACAGGCTTATTTGGTGCTAGAGGGGAGGTGGGGGGTGTTTTTAAATAGTCAGAATTTGAATGCCCTTAGGCCAGACCTGCATTCTCCAGTTCCAGCATGTTCCTGAGACTTGTCTTACTATTCCTACCTGTGCCCTGAAGTGAAATTGATCTCTGCTGTAGGGTGAATAAAGAGTCCAGGAGAGAAAAAATAAATAAATAAATAAATAAATAAATAAATAAATAAATAAATAAATAAATTAAAATAAAAATAAAAAGAGTCCAGGAGAAAGCTAAGAGAGTGGGCTTCCTTCACAGGTCTGCAGTGAGGACCAAATGAGAGAATTTCTGTAATGCACTTAGGAAACACTGGCATGCAGCAAGCACGCAACAAAAGTTCAGCTTTTAAACAAAACAAAGAAATAACGGTTCTCCTCTCCAGCGAGGCAGGCTATGGAGACTTTGGGCTTTCATACCTTTTTTCTGGAATCTAAATGACTGGAGAGGCAATTTGGTGGAGCAGGCCAGCTACTTAACCTCTCGGGAGCTCAATTTCCTCAGTAGTTGAATGGGATGAATATCCAAATATTCCTTTTGCACAGGTTTGTTGTTGGAGTTAAATGAAAGGATACATTTAATAAATTGCAGTGACTTTCTTTCTCCCCTTCCCAGGGTTTAAGGGTAAAGGTCAGCAGATCTATCAATCAGTCTCAATCAACCTTGGTCAACAGTCACAAAGGTGATGTCTTTTGTCACACCGGGAAGAACATTTTGGTTCACAGGCTTTGGTGTCAGATTCTGCTGAGACAAAAGTCAGCTTGGCCACTTACCAGCTCTTTGACTTTTCTAGTGATCTAAATCTGGGAACCCGGACGCCACACAGGTGAAATAGGAATGATGAAAGGAACCGGTGTGGTGCGTGCAATGGGGCAAGGTGTGCAAAGTTCTAGAAGCGTTCCCTACAGAGCAGTTGTTAAGACGGTTACACACAACTTGAAATGAGAGTTCACCTTTTCATTCCAGGGGATCCTTAATTGTGTACTTATCGTGGCATCCCTTTGGTGTGTTGAGTCTGAAATGTTCATTTTTACTCACTTTTTTTTTTAAACCGAAACTTAGGGGGAAATGACACAATGCACTTAAAAAGTTATAATTTTATGATATTGGGGGGGCTTTCTAGAGGGCTGCATTGACAAAAGCATAAACATGTCCAACAACAACTTTTACATTAGAGCTAAGTTGGTCAAGATCCATCAGTCTAAAACTTACTTGGGAATTTGTACTTGCTGGTACACATCCTGGCAAACTAGCCTCTGGAATAAAATATTTTTGCCAAAGCAGCAAATGCTTTCTTTCTTTAATGGGCTGCCAGTTTTCTAAGGTTAAATATGTTGACTATAGCATTTTCATTTTTTTAAGCAGATTTTTCTATTTATCTTGGAAAATTAAGGAGATGATGAAAATCTAAATATAATTTAATGCAAATATATTCAAATAATTACAGGATGAAAGATGGACCACAAAGCCCCCCACATGTGTTAAAGATGAATGATGGGAAGGCAGGTGTTTTCATTCTGAGAAGGTAACTTTGCTGAGTTAACAGTGGAGGCTAGAAATTGCCGGGTACACACTAGATGGAAATTGTTCTCTCAAGAGCAGTAAACTTCTTCCCTCCCTCCCTCACTCCCTCCCTCCCTTTCTTCCTTCCTCCCTCCCACCCTTCTTTCTTCCCTCCATCCCTTCCCTCCACGCCTCTTTTTCACAACACAGCTCTTTTCTTCCCCCTCTTTCTTTCTCTCCTCTCCTTTTTCTCTATTTCTACTTCTCAGTTTCTTGGCTCTCTCCTTGCCTTTCTCTCCCTGGCTCTGTCTTTTCTCTCTGTGTGTATCCTTGTCTCTCCATTCTGTGTCTCTCTATCTCCTCTTTGTTCTCCTCATTCCTCCTCTCCCTCCTGCCATCTCCTTCCCTCTACCTCATCCAGGTGGTCTAGTGACAGACTAGCTGCAGGGCTAGGCACAAGGAGTGGGCAAAAGGAAGGCCATGGCTCCATCTCCACCCTTATGGGCTCAAGTTGTCATGGGAGAGGAGCATGGAGAATCCACCACCCTGCTAGGAAAGGGGAGATACTGCACTAGAACTAGCAAATACTCTGGGAGAACAGTGCTTAGCACTGTCTTATAGAGTAGAGGGAAGTTAAATAGAAGGCAAGCTTTAAGATCTACCTCGTGGAATGGAAAGAAGTGACCAGGGAAGGCTATCTGTAGGGACTGACCTGAAAATACATGCAATCATACAGTTTGAGGAATGGTGAGCAGATTAGGTCAGGGACTGCTTGATCAGAGGAGAGGGGGGAGGAAGATGGTGGAGAAGGGGAGGAGAAGGGTGCAGATCAGTGGTGATAGGACCACCCAGAGCCACGAGGGGGTGAGTGGTCACATGGAAACTTCCCATGACTCTTAAGCAGCTGTATTCAGCCACCATCACTACAGCCGTTACTACATGCCAGGCATCTGTTAAGTGTTTTGCTTTATTATCCACTTAATTCCTTGCAAGCACTTTTGCGTGCTCATTATACATAAAAGTATGTTCTTGTTTAGTGTTAGACAACCAGTAATGGGAAAGGCAATGCCTTTTTTTTTTTTAACCTCTGTATACCTACAACCTAGTCACTGAATGGTAAGGTCCAATAAATAATTTTAATCAAAAAGATTTACAGAAGACCTCATACCAAGAAAGAGGCATAAGGAAGATTCTAACCCCAAGCCTGACTGCGTAGCCCATGCTTATAACACCGGTGTACTAATGCCTGGCTTTTCCTCCCCTAGTACCTCCCTGAATTCAGCTCTCCTCTTGCTGGTGTCTGGCTACCCGGATAGAAGAGAACACAAGCAGTAAGCAATAATGCTTCAAGGCTTCAGTTCAGCTGTTGGCTCCCCGGGAAGGCTCTGTGATCACTGTCACAGTTGTGGCCTCCCCGGTGTACCGTATTCGATGGTGAAGTGGGAAGAACACCTGCTCTGGATTTGAGGTGGTTTGGAACTGAGTCCTGCCTCTGCCTGGTATGTATGAGCTGTGCGACCCGAAGCCAGCCACAGTTTCTCCGAGCTTCAGGTGCCTCGTTTGTAGGTGGGGATAAGAACTCTCATTTTATTTAACACTCTGGGGATGTTTTAAGATCCAAATCAATAAGTTGATGTGTATGAAGCATTTATACAGTGTAATATGCTTCGCAGGCGTTTGCTTAGTTTAAGAGGTCAGGTTGAAATTCCAGTGGGAAAGCAGAAGGATGTGGGCTGCCTGGATATGGACAGAAACATGGCATCTGGGCACCTGGGTGGCTCAGTGGTTGAGCATCTGCCTTCAGCTCAGGTCATGATCCCAGGGTTCCAGAATCAAGTCCTGCATCAGGTTCCCCACAGGGAGCCTGCTTCTCCCTCTGCCTATGTGTCTGCCTCTCTGTGTGTGTCTCCTATGGATAAATAAATTTAAAAAGAAGAAGAAGAAAGAAAGAAATGTGGCAGCTACTGTGGCCATCTTAGTGAGCATCTCTCCACTCCTTTCCTGTCCAACCTGTGAGTCGCAGCCAGTCCTTCCCTCACTCATTCCTTCACTCATCACATATCCACTGAGTGCCCATCTGTATCAGGTACTAGACCTTGAATATACTAAAATGAATAAAGATACGATCCCATCTTTTCCTCCAGGAAGCTCATCATCTGCTGGGGAGACAGTTAAATTGAAAACTGTTATTGAACACCTGTCTTATTCGGTCACGTGTGACCTTTGTACTAGTTAACCTCCCCCCGCCCCATCTGTCTTACTCATTATCAACTAGTTTGGGCTGTAGTGTTCACATCTGTAATCTCCATATACAAGTTTGCTTCTGCATGCTACAGCCTATTGATTAGTTTGCCTGGGACTGTTATCACATTCATTTCACAAAGTTTTGCTCTTTCCATTTCCAGTTTTTGTTTTATTTCTTCAGCATTTTCCGAATGCCTTTGTGTTTGGAAAGTTTCAGCTTTGTCTCAAAGCAATAATTACATCTCACTCTGGTATCATGCGTACTATGTGCCCAGTGCTATTCCAAAACTGAATGCACAGTGACATGATTAGCAGTCTATTTGATCTCTCCTTACATGTATCCATAGCATTTTCCTGGTTTCATAGAGTTCTTATAGTTCCTACAAATATTTAAACCTTTGAATAAAAACATAAATGTATAAAAATGCAAAAGATGTTAAGTGATTAAATCTTCAGAAATACGAATAATTCTTATGAATAGTTCTCTGCTCTGTATTGTACCACACAACAGTGACACATTTACTGTTACATGTTAGATTCTGAGCTAATTTTAGAAAAGATTACATAAAATACACCAGAAACACATGCATTTCTTATAAATGGCCAGGAGCTATTTGTGCCCTGTCAGCATCAATATTTATAAACCGTTGTGGATTTCACATGACCACTGGCTGGATTATTCATATGAACAACCTTCCTACCTATCATTAACTGGAGAAACATGCCTCGGTCCTCCAGACACAACAGAGGTAGGGAAGGGAAAGCAGAAGGTGTGACCTGTATTAATGGAATAATGTAGGAAGTAACATAGCTCAATTAAGAAGGAAAAGGAGGAAGAGTTTTGGAACATGGTATTAGTCTGCTAGGGCTGCCATAATACCAAAATACCACAGACTGGGTGGTTAAACAATAGAAATTTATTTCTCACAGTTCTGGAGGCTGGGAGTCTGAGATGAAGGTGTCTATAGGTTTGGTTTTTCCTGAGGCCTCTCTCCTTGGTTTGCATATGGCTGCCTTCATGCTGTGTCCTTACATGATGTTTTCTCTGTATGATACATGCCTGGTGTCTTTCTGTGTGTCTGAATTTCCTCTTCTTATAAAGACACCAGTAAGATTGGGTTTGGGCCCACCCATGACACCTCATTGAACCTTGATTACATCCTTAAAAGACCTATTTCTAAATGCAGTCTCATTGGGAGTCAGGCTTCAACAGATGAATTTTGGGGGAACACAATTCAGCCCATCACAAACATCTTTAAACCCTGACTCCAATATCACGCCCTCTGGAAAGCCTTCCCAGATTTTCTCAGGTAAACTTAATTGTAGGGATTCTCATATCACACTGCTGTCATGTGCTACATTGTGTTATAATGATCTTTTCTCCAGGCTGTACTTATCCCCTCCCCTGACTCTTAGACTGGGAACTTTTCAACTGGGAGGCTTTCTTCATTATCCCTATCACCCAGCAGTGGGTAGGTGCAGCAGACAAAGCAGTATTATAAGATGACTCATCAGTGAAGTCAAGATAGAATGTGTTGGGTTTCTCAAAAGAAACCAGCTGGGTATCTTCAAGCCAAGTGAGCAGAATGCTGAAAGGCTATCAAGTTAAAGGAAAGATTTGACCAACTATAAGTCCAGATCCAGAAACTAGGCATACAGACATGAGGAGCAGGATTAAAGGTGACTGAAATGCTAAGACAATGTGTTGTAGTAGGAAGAGTTCCTGAGTGCAGGAACCAGGCAGTCAAGATTCAAATTCCATTTTTGTCTTTTATGAGCAAGGCATTCAATTGCTCTGAGTTACAGTTGGCTTCATAGTAACATGAGATAATATGAACTAGTTGGTAGGAGTGTCTGAGTTAAATAAAGAAACTCATGTAGAGAGCCCACTATCAGATCTGGTACCCAGTGGGTGACTGACCAATGATAGAAACTTCCACCACCACACAGTCTCAAAGCCTCCAAAATGCTGCCTAGGTAATCAAGATGGAAATCCACAGAGACCTTGAGGACCGGAAAAAAACCAAACTGATTTGGAAACATCTGACCTGCCAGAGGGAGGCCTTCTAGATCCACCACGGCAGAGAAAAATAGTCATAGCATTACTAATGTTGAGGTTTTCCTTTAAAAATTTACATTAAGCCTCCTTAGAGTTCAAATGAAATGCATTCCCATGATAATACTCAGAGCTTAATGCTCATAACATTTCAGAATAAAAAAAAATCAGTTCTGTGTTTACTTTGTGCTTATTAAACAGAAAAAAGATGAAAGGAGCAAATAGAAGAAAGACAACCAAGATTATTTCCAATTTCTTGGGATATCCCTTCCACCTGGATGCTTTGATAATGGCATAGCAGAGAGCAAAGTGTAGGGTTATATGAAGCTCAAAAACAAGAAGGAAAAAGTCACTCACTTCTGTCATCCAGATGTTTCATTTGTAAGGTAACAAACAGCTAAAGGCTCAGGTATCAGAAGAAATGACTCCAGATTTAAATTGTCTTAATTTTTCACAGACCTGCAGAATCATAGAGTGCGAAGATCTCAAGAGAGTCATCTGGAAATTGTGTAAATTTCAAAACTCCTGGTTTGGTGTTTGTTTGTTTGTTTGTTTGTTTTGTTTTATTTTGTTTTTTTGAGAATGACAGAAGAGGGAATTTTATCACCAGCCACAAGAGCCCATTCTGCTGTTTAAATATGCTCGCCTCAGAAAAATGCCTCTTAGAGCCGAAGTGTTTCTGCTGGGAAAAAAAAAAAAAATGCAGGTCATTTGTTTCACCCAAAGGGCAGATAATATGGAGTCTATTTATATAAAAGTGACTCTGTAACTTACTGAATGAGAGACAGTAAAGGCTACTCTGACTTTGGAGCCCAAAGAACTGGGTTCAAATGTCAGTGCTGGCATTTGTCAGCTGTATGACCTCAGCCTAACTACTTGACTTAGTCGAACACCATTTTCCCCATTTGTACAATGGAGCCCTGGCTTCCAAGCATGCTGGGTAGTCCATGTAAGGAGCAAATAGTGAATATCAAATTGTGGTATGACAGTAGTACACTGTGCTGTTTTTTAAGTACTGAAATATCCTTGTATTTGTTGGTGTGCTTTTTTAATTTTTAAAGAAATTTGAAATTTGAGTTATTAATATCTGGAGAGCAAGATCAATGGTTCAATTATTCAAATTCTGTGAAAAGACAAGTCTAGACAGCTCCAGGCCTGTGTGAATAGCAATAAGCAACTATATTTTGGTCTTGCAAGGCTCCTATTGAAAGAATAATTATTATTGCACTTCAAAGAAAAGAATTTCTGAAAAGTAGAATATAAATGTGATGGTATGGAAATGAGTACAGGTACTTCAACATCAGATTTACCAAATATCTATAATGAAAATGCAGAAGGAAGACAAATCAACTGTTTTCTTTGGCAGGGCTGGGGCGGGACATGCAGCTCCTTATCCACACAAAACCTAGTATTTGTTGGGGTGGGCAGGGGAGAAGGAGTTATTCAAACAAGAACTCCTCGTACATATCACATAAGAGTGATAATTATTTGAAGGTGAAATTCAGATTAAAATATTTAGGGTGAGGCCCTAAGTATCCCTTCATCATTCTTCTGACTAGTCAGAAAATCACCAGAAAGAACTTTTTCAGCAAGAAAAGCTTGCACAAAAATATGTTTTCAACCCAGTGATGTCATTGACCCACTTTATTTTTTAACTAGCACATATTTAAAAATAACAAACAATATTTTTATTTTCAACTTCCATAACTGATTAGGTTTTCTTGATTTATATGCTTTTAGTTTATATTTTGAATATTTATCTTAATGAATTTTTATTTGCCAATAATTTATATTATAGTTGGAATGTTTATATTTTGTAAATTTACATTTTCCCCAGTGTTTATATTTATAGATTTTTGTATTTAAAGTACATTAAATAATTTAGTTTCTTTGAGATTTTTATTTTATAAATTTTGTGCACTTTCAAAACAAAATGTTGATAGTATATAAAATAAATACTGAACTACAGAATTATCCTGCTGCAGCATCGTAATCACTAAAATAGAGTTAGCCATGCTGAAATTAATATGACATTTGGCAGGAAGATGGACTGACTCAAAGGAAGGGATCAACAGCCCAAATCAGCAGAAGCAAAGGGGTCTGACTTTTCTCTCACTCAAGACTGGTACCTTCCCTGCCTAATGTTAGCAGGGTATAGGGCTTTCAGGAGGACTGTATGCAGATAATGGCATCAGGAGAGCTGTCAGATTTATTGATCAGGGAAGTGGGACAGTGTGATGTCAGGTACAACCAATATTCCACTGTGGGTTTGTAATGGGACAACCTGCAAGGATAGGAGATTGTGGTCTGGAAGTATATGGGAAATAGGGAAGCAGGCACCTACTCTACCTAAATTGCAAACCTGCCTTAAGGATTAAATGTCAGATAATCTCTGAGGACTTCACATTACACACCAGATATTATTATAATAGTGTTGTGTATAATAGTGTTGCATAGCTGTGGAACTCAGGGCAAAGTACTTAACCTCTTGTGACTCCATTTTCTCATCTGTACAATGGTGTTAACAGCAGTGCACATTTAACTAACACAATGGTGAAGAGTATTATGTAATTAATACATGTAAAGGGTTTAGAACCATCCCTATGGTTCATGGTAGGAATTCAGTATGTTATATGCCTCTCAAGCAAAGTGATTATTAGTATTATCATCTTAAACCTAAGAACGCAGGCACATCTCAAGTAAGAGAGTGGTAAAATAAGAATTTTACAAATTACAGCATTTAACTTGTACTTCAAAAACAGAATTTTATAACCATGGTACAAAAATCAGTTGAAAATATTAATTTATAAAAATATAAAATGTAATACTATTCTATATAAATTACTAGCAGACAAGCTACTAAAAATAAGCTGTTATTTTGAAAAAAAAATAAAAAAAAAACAACCTGAAAAGTAAATCTTCTCTTAATGGTGTTTGTGCCTAACTTGGTGAGAGTTTAGCATGAGGGACTTTTAGTTTAACATGGGATTAGCATAGCAGAGGGGAGGCTTCCTGTACTCAAGGAGCCTGGAAGCAGTAGGAGGGGTGGTGGGTACTTAGCAGAGTGGAAGAAGTTAAGACCTGATTGGCTAGGGCGGGATGGGTAGGGAGCTTGAATGCCAACAACCCACCTAGTCCCCAGGGGAGTCAGCATCTGGAAAGAAGAGACAGAAGGAGATGGGGGCGGGGTTGAAACAGTGGAGAGGAAAACTGGATGAGGGGATGACAGAAAGGAAAATGAATTCTTAATTACAGTAAGAGGAAGCCAAGAGGTAATGCCTGAAATTGACAGCAATAGAAGTGTGCTATTTAGAAATATGGAGTTAAATAGCAGCAGAAGAAGCTAAAATGATGGGTCTCAGAGCCGTGGGTGTATAGAACATAGGGGATTGCTATTTTTCAACAGGAGATGTAGGACTCTTTGTTTTAAATATAATACATTAATGATTCTTTAAAAATTCAAGAAAATAGAATATATTTGATTAAACATAGTCATTATTGTCCGTTAGATAAGAGTTAAGACATGATCAAAATAGGAAAGGTCAGTCATAAGCTTTTCCTAAAGCAGACAACAATGACTCCGTAAAAGTGCCCTATCTGTATGTTTTACAATTAAAAATACCTTTCTGGAAACCAGGCTTAAAACTGTGTACCATGCATGTGAGAACCTGAGTCCCCTAGTCGAACTGTTTGTCTCTTCGGTTGTGGCTGTAGCCAAGGAACAAGATATAGAGCAGCTGTGTCTTTGTGAGGAGAGGGCCAGCCTAGGGGTGGGGTGGAGAAGTGACATTTTCCTAATGCAATGCCTTTCAAACTTGAGCCTGCATCAGAATCATCTGGAGGGCCTGTGAAAACAAGTGGGGTGCTGGGCACCATCCCCAGAGTTTCTGAGTTAGTGGGTCTGGGACAGAGCCTGAGAATTTGCATTTCTAACAAGTTCCCAGGTGATGCTGATACCAGGGGTCCTGGGACCACACCTGGAGAACCACTGGGCCAATACCAGAGAGCAAATGCACAGCAAGGGTAGGCTACATAGGACAGAAGAAGCCTGATCCTGGGAAGGGGTTTGAATAGGCTTTGTGCTATGAGGGGAGGGACAGAGTGAGGAATCTAGGTGCCCTATATATTTCTAAGGCTGGTATTGTGATTTCTTTTAATAATCTTTCTAGTGCAGCCCAAAACTCCACTTGAAAGAAATGTCTGAGTCTCACAATTCTAATAATATGTGCCCAGAATAGAGCTTACCAATGAAAGTCTGAAAAATAGATTCAATTATCCTTCTCCACTATTGACCTAAGCTGTGTCATTAGAGGCAGCGAGAGAGGTTGCGTGAATCACACATACATTTTACCAAGTATCTAAGAAGAAAGAAAATAGGTACGGAGTAGTAGCAGACCTCATCTAGAAGAGACTAATTGAAATGATACTTTTTTTTAAAAAAGATTTATTGGGGATCCCTGGGTGGCGCAGCGGTTTGGCGCCTGCCTTTGGCCCAGGGCGCGATCCTGGAGACCCGGGATCGAATCCCACATCAGGCTCCCGGTGCATGGAGCCTGCTTCTCCCTCTGCCTGTGTCTCTGCGCCCCCCCCCCTCTGTGACTATCATAAATAAATAAAAAATTAAAAAAAAAAGATTTATTTATTTGAGAGAGAGAGAGCAGGAGAGTAGGGGGAGGGGCAGAAGGAGAGAGAGAGAGAGAGAGAGAAATCCAAGCAGACTCCTTGAGCATGGAACTCGAGGCAGGGCTCAATCCCACGACTCTGACATCATGACCTGAGCCAAAATCAAGAGTCAGACACTTCACGGATTGAGCCATCCTGATGCCCCGAGATGATCCTTTCTTTTAAAAATGATTAGGCCACGTAAGATTTGTCAATATTTTTAGTCAACATATTAATTTGCTTTATATGTGAAAGCTTTTTGTTTCACAAGGGTCTACTACGATCAGAAGTATAAATATAAACATAAGGTGTGTCATGATTAGGGCATCCTGCATCTGGGGCTAATTTAGGTGGTTTGTGCTAAAGGCACAGAAAGGGAAAGTAAGGAGTGCTCAGCCCAGCACCAGCACTTTGAGGGAGATGACTAGCTGTTGACAGACTTCTAGGTCAGTGGGGTGTGACCCTGGACAAGTGAACAAAAGCTTTAGTTATCTCATCTGGAAAGTGAAGATAATAGTGGTCCATACAGCACAGTGTACGAGTTAGCATTGTATCTGGCACATGTGTTGTGCTAAAAGGATATGAACTATAATAAGATAAAAACAAGCTCTTTGAAGTCAGATTAGGGTTCATATCTTGGCTGTCACTTAGTAGTGGTTCCCTTGGGCAAGTTATTGAAACTTTCTAAGGCGTAATTGTGTTAAAATAGGGATAATAATATATAATCTTATAGGATTAGTCCAAGGATGAAATGAAAGCAAGTATGATAGTATGCATATCCCTTGGCAATTTTTAGTACTTGGCAAATGAAATTATCACTACATATATGAAATCTAACAGTTATGAGTATTAGTTTTCCTCATCTGTGGAAATGGAACAAATATCTCCCCCATCCACTTCCAGGTTTTGTTTGAGGCTGAAATAAGATAATGAATATGAACAAAATTTCTATTCATTCATTCACTCATTCAACAAGTGTTTATTGTGCATCTTTTATGTGCCAGATTATTCTAAGTGCCAATAATCAGTAATACACTTGTAAACAAACAAGGATAAAATTCCTGCCCTCATGGAGTTTATGTTTCTGCCACTAGAGTGGAGGAGGTACAGGTGAATACACGAACAAATATATGAAGCTCAGGTAATGGAAAAGCGTTAGGGGAAAGTAAGGCAAAGTGAAGAAGATGGGGCTGCAGTGGAGCAGTTGTGCTATTTTGTAAAAGATGGTCAAGGAAGAAATAGCCAATCAGTGGCACTTGAACAGACAGAATGGACAGAATGGGGAAGTCAGGCAGATGTCTAGAGGACAGTCCAGATGCAATGACAGTCAGTCTACTACCCCTGGGAGAGGAGCATGTTGAGAACATTCAAGAGGTTAAAAGGAGCCCAGTTTGGCTGGAGCAGCTGAGGGAGATGGGGTGTGTATGCCTTGGATCACATGGGAATTTAAAGGCCATGTGTTATGGATTCAACTGTGTCCCCTCAAATTCATACACTAAAGCCCCAATGCTCGGGGGATCCCCGGGTGGCTCAGTGGTTTAATGCCTGCCTTCGGCCCAGGGCTTGATCCTTGAGTCCCGGGTTCGAGTCCCACATCGGGCTCTCTGCATGGAGTCTGCTTCTCCCTCTGCCTGTGTCTCTGCCTCTCTCTCTCTCTCTCTCTGTCTGTCTCTCATGAATGAATAAATAAAATCTTAAAAAAAGATAAAGCCCCAATGCTCAATGTTATATTAGGAGATAGGGCTTTTCTGGAGGTAATTAAGGCTAGATGAGGTCATATGGGTTGGGTCCTAATCGAATAGGACTGTTATTTTTATAAGAAAAGCTATCTGTGTATATACAGAGAGGAAGTGCCATGTGAGGACATAGAGAGAAGGCAGCCATCTGCAAGCTAGGAAGAGAGATCTCACCAGAAACCAAATTAGCTGGCACCTTGGTCTTGGATCTTCTAACCTCCAGAACTGTAAGAAAATAAGTGTCTGTTGTTTAAGCCACCTGGTCTGAGATATCTTGTGATGGCAGTCCCAGGAAATGAAAAACCATGCACAGACTTTGAGAAAGGCAGTCATTAGAAGGCTTTAAGTAAGGATGGAATGTTTGAAAGGACACTTTTGCTTGGGTGTGTTAAATATGAGGGAAAGGTTGAAAGCTAAGAAATGAGGTAGGAAGTTATTACAATAATCCAGTTGAGCACCTGGAAGACCAGAATTGTCATGCACTAAGATGAAGAAGGCTACAGAAGGAGTAGCTGTGGTAGATAGCCAGAGTTTGATCCTTTATTCATGAAGCTGGAGTTGCCTAGCCAACATCCAGTAGAAATGTTTGGGGGTGCAATGAGTCCTAAGTTCAAGAAGAGTGAGAGGGTCGGAGGCAGAAATGTGGAAAATATTAGCATATGGATGGCATTTGAAGCCATTAGATAGCATGATAAAATCTTTAAATAATAAAATGTTAAATATTTATAAGGATGTGCATAAGCGAGTTGGGGTTTGGTATCTTTCTGTATTTAGCGACTTTATAGCAATCCCACTCATAGTCTTTCTCCTCTGTACTTTACTAGTAACATATCATGGCACAATAAAATGGGATAAGAGGAGATATCTACGCCCTGTCAGTCCCCTGCAAATTGAGTATTTTTCTCTTTCCATAAATTACAGAGATGTCCCAGTTGCCAAATCTATTGATAGGTTTGCTTATCAGCTATTCCACACTTAACTATGTGTTGAGTACTGTGCTAGTAACTGGGGAAACAATGAAAAAGATTCACCAGCTTCAGTGAGTCACACATTTTCAACACAGTGTGATAAGGGTGATGACAGAGAGATACACAGGGACTCTTGGAATCCCTGGGGAGAGGGGCCTAAATCATTTCACTGGAGTCAGCAAAGGCTTCCTAGAGGAGGTACCATCTGGTATGAGTTTGAGGCAAGAGGTTGGTATATGCAAGGTGAGTGAGGCTACAGAGCCAGCCTGAGCACTAGCACAGAGAGGAAATGGCAGGTTGGTGTATTGGTTAGGACAACATGCAGGTCAGGGGGTTGGGAATAACAGGAGATGCAGGGGGGAATCAACATAGGACACTGGGATGTCAAATCCCTCTATCCTCAAATTCCTTCTTATGGAACAAGGGGTTAACTTCCACCTTGCAGGGAGGAGGGTGTGAATGGTTTTAACAGGGGAAGTGTTTACAAATTAATAATAGGTGTCAGAGTCATTTCAGGAAATAACCTCAAAGAGGGGGAAATTTTTGCGTGTGAAGGAATCTTCATGTATTACCATCAAAAGTGAAATATTGCAAGGAAATCAACCTTCAGCAATACGGAAATGACCAGATGAATTATGGTGAATCTCTTCAATAATAGTCCATTTACTCAATGGAGTATTACTCAGTCATTTAAAGTGATTGATATGAACAGTATCTTGCACCATAAGAAATGCTTATGATATTAGTGAAGCAAACAGTCATATAAGATACCATCTACATAAAGATCAGAAGAAACACACCCAAATGATGGATCATGGCTACTTTTTGTTTGTTTGTTTGTTTTTCTTATTTCTAAACATCATGTAATATGTTTAGATTAGTTTTAAAATTAAAATTGAATATATAAACAATCAGAAAGTTGCTTACAAAAGCATATTTGTTACTTTTCATTAATAAAAACAATATTAACTTTTATTAGAGTTAAATGAGGAGATAAAGCTCAATGTTCATATAATTTTCTTTTTTATGCATTACAGGTTTTCAGCGGTCTTAGGTGAGGAATGTCAGAGACATGGCTGGGACCTGCTGAGAAAGCACGTCCTCTGAGAGGGCGAACCAGCCACTACTCTTCAGACTCTGACACACAAGCCATTTCTTGATGCTCTCAGTTTGGGTCTGGGACAAATACTCTTCTCATTACCACTCAGCTTAGTTTTGACCTCCTCTCGATAATCTGCTATGCTAGAGAGGGGGGGCAACCATTCAGGACTATCTCGCATTTTCTAATCCACAGGGATTGAAGATAAAGCTCAACCTAATCACAGAGGAAGACACCAAAGCAAGTAGGGAATGAGCCTTTGGAAGGGGTCTGAAGACTAGGTAGAAGTCTAAAGGCATTCCAGGTAGAAGAAAATAAGTGTGTGTGTGTGTGTGTGTGTGTGTGTGTGTGTGTGTGTGTGTGAGAGAGAGAGAGAGAGAGAGAGAGAGAGAGAGGGAGAGAGGGAGAGGGAGAGAGGGAGAGAGGGAGCTGAAAGGTGGGAATGGCAGAGAGAGAAGATTCTACATGAATTTGGGAAGTTAGGACAGGGCCAGATTATGAAGACCTTTAAAGTCTCTATTAAGGTACTTTTGCAATTCCACTAGGCAAAGGTGAGCCACTGACAAGTTTTCAGCAGAGGAGTGCCCCTTTTATATCTGTAGTTAGCAGGATACTCAGAGGGTGATGCAAAGGAGTGTTTGGAAGTAGTGAGACTAAAGGCTGAACACTTATGACACTCATAAGACAATGTGACCTTGGACAAAGGCAATAGCAGCTGGGAGTCATGCTTTCCTTGAACCTTCTGAGCATCTGCCATGAGTGCTGAGGATGTATTGCCAAAGGGGAGACAGACAGGTCCCCACCCTCAGGGAGCTTATAGTACAATGCACTCAAGAGGGAAGGTAATGTTTTAGTATGTTTCAGAGACAGAATCAGCAGATAGTTTCAGCATTCCCTTCAGTGCTAAAAGGATGAACTCTACAAAGTCCAGCAGAAATCACACCAGATAGGCCATCTTTCTAAAGCCTATAACATCCATTCTCCTAATTGCAGCTAAAAGAAAGTCCCCATAAATACACTGGAAAAGACAGGCATGATGGGCGTGGGCTTTCTCCCTGGCATGTGAAGTCTGATGTTCTTGGTTTGATTAGTTTCATCAGGGGCCATAGTAGAGCCTGCAGAAGCATGAGAAGGGGTGGTGGAGTAGAGGCTTGTGGGCAGAAAGAGAAGAATGGAGAAGCAAGTCACATGAGTTTTAGGCTCAGCTCTGCATAGCATTTGCTGTGTGATTTAACACAAATCACTACTTCACTTGGAGACTCATGTTTCTCATCTGTCAAAAAGGAAACTGAAGTAGATAATCTCAGAGATCTCTTCTAGTCCTAGAATGTCCTGATACCATTTTTTCCTTGAAATTTCTAAATGAACCAGTATTTTCAAGGGATGTGATGCACTCTTATTCATGCTTTTTAATTTTTTTTTGACCAATTTACATTTCTATAACCATTTAAACTTTACTAAATATTTTCACATGCATATTACCACTTGCTCATCATAGCCACCCCTGGCTCCAATTTTTACAGGTGAGGGGACTGCAGCTACATGAGCAAGAGAAGAGGGAGACACAAGAAACCAAGTCCATAGAGATAAAGTGAATGTTAAGTCAGGCTTTTAGTTCCAAAGTGGTTCTTTTATCCACTTCAAAAAGCTCAATGCATTAACCCGAGAGCCTATTCCCCCGTTCTAATCAATCCATGTTTAGGATTTAACAACTCAAACAGGATATTAGGTAAGTCAAATAGGTTCAGCACCAAGAACTCACTAAAAGAGAAGAATGACTACATTTTATTGAACCTAATTTATAAGCCATCTGGAAGCATTACCTTCAATGGGAAGCCCAGAACTAGTGTCCCCAGCTAAGAGACGCTGATAAATAAAGACACCAGCATTTCAGTAACATTAAAGCTGTGTGTTAAACACAGAAAGGTGAAGAATCTAGGGGCACAGAAGCTCTGGATGGTCTTTTTATTTCCCCTGGTACTGTTCACAGGAAGATACACGCTTGGCCTCAACAAAATTGGCTGTCAAATAAAATTCCTATAGAAATTTCCTTTGAAAGAATCATATGGCAGCAAATTTAGACACTCTTATAATATTTGGTGCCTATATAGGTTAATCCTGGTTACTTGCATTCAAACGCACTCCTGGAATTAGTGAGCTTCACAAAGCTCTGAATGTGATCTTAATTTTCTCATTCCTAGAAAGGAAAATAATTTCTTCTAAGGTTGCTAGAGGGGTAAAACTCGCAAAGTGAGGCCTGAGGGTAGAGGTGGAATAAGTGGGGTGAGGTTAGTTCACTGCAGAGGAGCCAGCCAGCAGAGTTTGCTACTTTACCTAAGACTTGGTCTCATTCCCCTTCCTGACATTCTGACATTCTTACACTTTGGCTATGGTTTGGCTTCTCCATGGATGTATCCCAAAGTTTAGTGGTGTAACTCTCTCCCCAGTTCCCTCTCTGGGTGGTTCAGTCCATCCTGGATGATCTCTTAATTATACATGTATCAGGCACATTTGTCTACCATCTGTTCAGAACAGATCTTGTAATAGTCTATTTGCACCCAAATTTTTATTATTTTATCATCCTTCCTTTAAGTCTTAGCTCAGCAATTTACCAGCTGTAGGACTTTGAGTAAATTGCTTTGCCTCTCTGATCCTCATTATACTTATCTATAAATGGTGGTAACAATAGCTTACTTATATGTCTGGGGTGGGGTTTATCATCATTAGCATATCGGGGTTCTCAGTGATTATTTTTTAATTCTTAAAGTTAGATGCCAGAAGTAAAGATTTGGAAGAAAACCCCTCAAAAATCTATAAAACCATGGACCTGGCACCATAGAACATAAAGAGTAAGAGAAGAATGCAAACAGACAACACCATGTTAAGTGATTTAGTAAAGCATTTCCCTGTTCCCCAAAGGATACAGACATTCTACACAGGATTGTTGCTGGCCTTCTTCACCCATGGGAAACTGATTCTCTAACCCATAGGTGTCTACTCTGATGTAGCTTGTACCAAGAAGTGGGGGGCCTGAGTTGACCAGATGCCCTGGTGGACCTCATTATGTTTTCTTGTGTCACTCTGAAATAATAAGATCCCCTTCCACAGACCTCCCTCTATTCTAGTCCTTTGCTTAGCCTTCTTAGTCTGTGCTTATTATTATATCCACTCCCTCCCTCAAGCCCCGATCTTCTCTTATCACCCTCAGTGTCTTCTGGTTCAAATTCATTTTCTCCCCAACACTAAAAATAAGAATCCTCATGTTACAACTCCATCCGTTGCCTGGAGATAACATTCAGCTCTTCACACGCAGGCAGACCTCCTCCAGCTGTGCCAATTTAATCCTGTTCTGTTGCTTCGTTCATTTTGAATAGGATACCTCTGGCAGGTGAGGTGTTATGAACATCAACATGTTAAATCTTCAGTAAAGTAATTCTCCTGGGCATTTTTCCCCCATTTCATTTTGTCCAGGATGCTGTCATAATGTCTACTGACATTTCTAGACTTTCCCCTTGAGTTCCTTGGCAATTCATTAATACATGCACCTACCAACAAACATTTTCTTGAGGACCCACCATGTGCCAGTCATTGCAGTACAGTACTCATTTGATGCTCGTGAGAAGGCATGATGTAGGTGTGTGGTGAGTGTGTGTGTATGTGTGTGTGTGTGCATGCATGCAGTGCACACATGCAGTGAGGGGAGGGTAAGCCAACTACTTCTTCAACTTTGGCGGTTGTTCAATGATAAATGTGTGTAGGGGAGCAGAGTGAGGGTTGGCCACAAATGTGGCTTTGAGCTGTCACACACATCCTCCACATCTTTATCTGGCAGCCATATACCTGCCAATTACAGAGACTTTTCTAACCAGGTTTGTGAACTCATAATTATTTGCCTATGCCACACTTAAGAATAGGATGTTCCCAGAGTCATCTATCCTACTCAGATGGAAGGCCACCTCCACCAGAGAGGACAGAGGGGCTCTTTCTTTGAATGGAAATCTATGTAATCCACCCATAACAGTTTCATTTGTATATTTTTTATTTCAAGGGACGTAATTCCTTTTAAAACTCCCTTCATTATAACTTTGAGTTCCTTTTTGCAGTCATCTCAATAATAGGCTCTTCTATCATGTTCTACATTTTGCATCTGATTTTTATTCGTTTTAAACTCGGGTTCAAATAAGAGAATTTTTAGTCATTCTTTCATATTTAAGTGTTTTGCCCTTTTGGGTCAGCTCTGTAATACTATAAGTGATTTTGATATATATGTTCATCTTATAAGGAACCACCGTTCATTCAATTTCTTCAACCTAAATCTTTGAGAAACAATTTAGGTAAAAAGTTACTATGGTAGACCCTGAAGAGTATAAGAATTTAGGTTATAGCTGTTTCAAAGTATTGATTTTCATTAAAAAATAAGAGTCCCCTGATTTGCTACTCTCTTGTGAATTCTAAGGTTCAACATCTGATAATAATTGGCATTTCCCTAACCTAGGTGTGAGCTAATCTGAGACTGGGGAGACAGATATCAAGAACACAGGGCCTCAAACATCCAGAGCTGCTCAGGGATCACTGGACTCACACGGGGCCTGAGAATAAGAAGGTCAGCTATTAGTACACCTATGTTAAAGCTGGAGAAACTGAAGTCCTCAGAAGCTACTAGCAAGCAGATCCAGTCAGCCCTCTGTGGCGGCAGAAGACAAGCACAGGTCTTCAAATTCTAAATTCTGTGCTTCCCTCCACTCTTACTATATCACACTGTACCTTGTAAACATTCAGAATCAAGGTATTGTCTTCACAAGGCATGAGGAGGATGAAGATATCCAGATGGGGAAATGGAATGGCTAGGGGAAATGGAATGGCTAGGGGAGCCTCTCTAGTATGTTCATATTTATAGGGTTAATTTATGAAGGGTCTGATTCTGAAGCTTCAAAAGGTGAGAAACCAGAGGAAAAAAACTCCAGGGGGTGAGGTCACAACAGTGAGTTTATGCAAGCATTATGGGTTGAGAGGGGCAGAAGTCCTAGGGAGAAAGTGAGATATACCCTGGACTGAAAAACAACATTTCTGGCACATGGATTTAATTTCTCTTTTGCTATATCACAGAAAGAGGAATGGTGGCTGGGAGGTAGAACAGAAATGGGCTGCCTTATGGAGTGCAGAGTTCCCCATTATAAAAAGCTTATGAGCAACTGAATCAGGTGAGGATCAACCACAGAAGCAGAAACAAGCACTGGTAGATATACACACATACACAAACCCATATATAATCCTCCAGTGCTTTGTTCTATTCCTCTGCTCAATAAATTCTATATATAAAGGATATATACTTTATATATATATAAATATATATATTTATAATACTACATATATGCAAAATAAACATATATGTTTATATATATGTTATATATATATACATATATATTATATATGTATAATAAACATATATGTGGTATTTATTTATTTATTTTTTGTGGTATTTATTTAATAGAGTAATTTGACCTTAAGCAGTTGTGGAAACTGGTTAAACAGTCTGTATGTCTGTTAATCATGACTGCTGCTGGAGTTTGAAGCCCACTGGGTGGGCGATTAGGAAGGAAAGATGGATATAAATAATGGGGAGAATCAGGAGCAGCCTGGAACCCATACGCATGCACCGAAAGAACTTTCATGGAAACTAACTGTGACCTTGGCTTTCACTGCTTCCCAGCTTGCCCATGTGGATGACCTGCTGTAGCAGGCGCCTTTTCTCAAGTAGCTAAACACACATATCTGGATGAAGAGTTGGAGAAGCTGGACGAGCATCCAGGAAAAGGGAAAGTAGTCACGGGCCCAGATGCTGCTTCTTGCCAATCAGGTGAGTCAGCAGATCGGCAACAACATGTGAGCTGTAGAGTGGCTGCAGCTTCCCTTCTATCCTCCAATCTCCCAAGTCTCCCCCATGTTCCACTCTCACTGGAAACATAAAGGAAATTGAATTCTGAGTAGGGTAATTCAATCCAGCCACACCGGCATACTCTCTGGAAGAAATATTGTATCTGGGGCAGGGTTGACTTAGATGCTCTCCAGATGCCCAGCCAAAATTCAGGGAGCCCAACATGCCTTCTGACTGTTTGGCACCCAGGTGACTGTCTGGCCAGGGAAGACTTTTGTGAACCCACACATTTAGCTTCTTTTAATGCCTTCATCACCAGGAATTTCCATTTTCTAAGCCCATTCAAAGAGTAGGAGAGTGTCTTTCTAGCATCTCCCTCTCTTATTGCCAAAGATCAACACATCTGCCTATTACATTTCAAGGATTTATAATAGCATATATTATAAGCAACAACAGCTAACATTCAATGACAATATATAATGTGCTACACTCTTTTATATACACTCTTTAATTAACTTCTTACAACAATCCCATATGAAAAGTATTATTGATACCTTAATTTTACTAATGTGAAAATTCAACTTTAAAGAAATTGATTTGCTCAATATTAGACAACTATTATGTGTTGAAGTAGAGATTCCAATCTAAGACATTCAGCTTTGGAAAGCAACACCACCACCATTAAAAATACCAGATACAGGGATCCCTGGGTGGTGCAGCGGTTTGGCGCCTGCCTTTGGCCCAGGGCGTGATCCTGGAGACCTGGGATCGAGTCCCACATCGGGCTCCTGGTGCATGGAGCCTGCTTCTCCCTCTGCCTGTGTCTCCGCCTCTCTCTCTCTCTCTGTGACTATCATAAATAAATAAAAATTAAAAAAAAAATACCAGATACAGAAAGCTGCCATGTGGTGAAGAACAAGTTTTTACAGTTGAACCTTCTGGTATCAAGAATCTCCTACATCCAACTAAGTTGAAGAATGTGTAATTTTATCCTTTGAAGAGGAACAGTAGAAGTGTAAACAGAATCTGAGAAAACAAAACTAATAAGGAGGCAAATAGGAGGCACCAAAGAGATGAATTCAAAAAGGAAAAAAAGAAAGGGAAGGAAGACTAGTGTGAAAAAATTTTCCTATCTTATTACTATCTCACTATGATGACATAATAACTAAATGAACTCAAATGGACACATTTAGTTAACATAGTAAGTGAAGAGCCAACAGCTCAGTTATGTCGATTGGTAGCCTTCAAGCAATTTAAAAAGGTACATGGCATTAAAGCTCCAAAAAACACCAAGGGATGGGGACAGTGGTTTTAGCAATTATTTAGAATTGGGTCCCTGGGAATGCCTTCTGTGCATGCTCAGGATAGGTCACTACAGGGCTGGCTAATGAGAATAGGCAGGCAATCCTTCAAGACTATTTCCAGGAGACAATGATAGCACAGAAACCTTGGAAAATCACTGAGTGCACACTGGGATATAAAACTCTGGCTGCCATGGAAATGGAACAGGCCAAGTGTAGCTTCTAAACCAGCATCTGCAATGTGCAGCTGAGCAGCTCTGGTTCCATGTAGCTTGGACCAGCTGCTCTGTGCAATGCCCAGCCTCAAATTCCTGCTCACCCAGCACAGTACTGCTCATCCTCTGATGCACCCTTTCCCTCAGTACCATCCCCAGCATTGCTCTTCTGGGCTTATTTCTCTCCGGTCTATATGATCATTGTTTACCTCTCTGAGTTCCTTGAGCAGAAGGACTGACTGTAGCCTGCATTTTCTCATGTTTCTATTAATGACATTTCAAGTATCTCAAGAATGTTCTAGAGCTTAGTCACTGCACTATTCTCTCTTCACAGTACAAAACCTCCTGACTCTGTGGAAGCCCAGAATTCCTTCCTTTCCAAAGCCTCTCAGAGTTCTCTATTCTCTGTCTTCACTGACCCTGCCCTGGTTTATCTTCTCATCATCTCTTTCTAGGAATACAGGAATAATCTTCAAATATCTCTTCCACTACCTTCAAGGCATGAAATTTGTTTCTGCTTCAAAGGGACAGGACGTTCTTAAATTGAAGACATGGTACTGAGGACTGCTCCCAGAGATGAATATTGGGGTTCCATCTTCTTCCAAAGCTAAGCTTCACTTTTTTTTTTTAACACCATGTGAACAGTTTTTTTCCCAAAGCAGTGCTTCCTTCTTTGGCCTGTTGATTTACCTTTCCTATGTGAACAAGCCAGAAGAATACTGCTGAGCCCTTCAACTTTGACCCACATGGGAACACAGATCACTGGAGCAGCCCCAATGTTTAAAAAGCAAGACTTTTAAAACAACAAAACATACCAGTTGGTGATACGGTTACCATGCACTTATATATTTCCACCCTTCAAAGCTCTTTTGGATACACTGTCCTTAACAATCACAGAAGATGGATATTATTGTTCCCATTTTATAAATAATACAAGAGAGTCTTGGAGCATTATGATGGCTTGTGTGGTATCTCACAGCTGGTTAGTAACAGAGTTCAAGAATAAAACCTTAAATTCCCAGTCTAGGTAAGGCACACATGTGAGAAAGCTTTTTACTCCATTATTCTGGGTGTTTACTGATTTTAAACTTTTAAGTCATCACATATCTATATATTTTAAACCTTTGTCTATAGGCAGAATGCATTAGAGAGATTTATTAGACAGGCAATCTGGAAAAGATGACTGTTTTCAGAAGCTACTGCTCCCCAGTCCTCCTTAGGTGGAAAACCTTAATTTGTCTTTCCAAATACACTCCACCTCAGAGAATAGCTTTGTGGATGCAAAAGCAATAATAAAAGACCAAACTCAGTCCAGCTGCAAATGATCAGGCTCTTCTCTCCATTGTGGTAAATTATAGGCTTCTCTCAGGTCCTCAGTTGCTTATATGCCTGGTGAGCTGGTCTGAATAACCTGGCCAGCTACAGGGGAGAGTGTTAGCCCCAGCCCAACCCCCCATTTCTCATTTAACTCTACTCATTAGAGGAGGCTGGGGTGCAAGCCAGGTTAACATGTCAATAAGTCACCAAGGAAATGCAAAAATTGACAGCTGAGGAATCCCAGCTCCCAGCCTTCTCCACTACACAAACCCTCACAAAACAGGTTTCTCAGCCTCCTTGCCAGGTCACTTAAATGAGTAGTGACATTTGAGTCCCTGAGAGTAATTAATTTCCTCTGTCTCCAATAGCACCTCATATTTTTAATGAATTTTTACAAGTCTCAGATCCTCCAGCTTCCAGCTCCCTTCCCAGTCCCGTTGTTCCCCAAGGTCCCATAACGAATAGCTCCCACTCCTATTTGCCTTGCAAACTCATATAGACTGGAAATGATAAATACATTATCTGGGCTTTTTAACGGACCATTGTTTAATTTTCTATGCTTGTCTGGTTGGGGAAGAGATGAATATTACCTTGTGGAGAATAAGATTTCTGTTCCATTTAAGGGGGGGTTAGGGGTAATCTATGGCAGGAAAGCAACACTCTGTTCATCCTAATAGGCAGTGCTAATTAAAAGTGTTCAGAAGGGACATCCATCTACCAGTCTGTGATTCATTCAGCATTATCCCTGGTAAACAAGAAATAGATACTGCAATGAATGCTTCTAATTTGTCAAAAGAATAGGCATTTTCAATTGTGCCTTCTTCGCATCCTGTATGAAGTACAGATTTCAGTGTCGCCATCATTTAAAAGTTTAGGACCTCAAAATAATAGTACTTGCTCTTAAGCTTGTAAATCTCCAAGTCTGTTTTCTATATAGAAACATTTATCTTACATATGGCTTGACTTTAGTTTCAACAATTGAGAATTGTTCTTTCTGTTGGTAATATATTTAAAGCGGAAGGCATTTGAGGAGAGCTAATATAGTTGTGTTTAAAATCAAACCAATTTGAGACCACATACTAGGAGAGGCTAAAATCCAGTCAGGAAAACTTAAAACTCCTAATGATGCTTAAAGAAAAGGAGAAAGGGAATTTCTCACCACAGAGTAGACAGAAAAGCTGCCCCAAGCAGCTATTCCCGAAGGCTCCATGAACCCTCTAAGGTGTTTTAAGAAGGAACACAAAACATAAAAGCCATCACTTGAAGAGGACTCAGAGACATCTGTGAGTCATTTTTGAAGAGAGGAAGATTTTCCTAATACCAGCAAGTCAACCAGCCTCAAATATTTACCTTTGTGTTGTGCAAAAGAGTCGCTTAATCATGAAGACTTAGAGCCAGGGTTCACCACCATGTCTTGCTGGATGCTGAAAACAAATAAAATAAGATGTTTAAAAAAGTAAACAATTATTTATTGGTCTTGTTTTTATTCCCTCTCTTTCGCTAAAGAAATATTTACTAATTTCCTACCATATATCAGGCACTGGAAATACAGTAGTGTATAAAACAAAACCACCACCACCACCAAAAAAAAATCAACAAAGACAGTCCATTTTAAGTACTCCGCTAGAGAGGGTACACAATGCCTCTAAGGTAGGAGGGATCAGGATATGTGTGTGTGTGTGTGTGTGTGTGTGTGGTTATCTCTTCCTCACAAACATGTGTACACATTCACATGCATATCTACACATACACAGAAGTGTGTAGGAATTTTTAAAGAACTTCTCCAATTTGTAATTCATCTGACTTTCTTAGAGGCTTTAGCTCTTGCCTTGAGATCATTAAAGAAGAGGGCACTGGAGAAAATGTCAAGAGTCTTAAAAGTGATCATCTGTAATTCACCTTCAGGACTCCTTTTCAAGGAAACAATCACGAATTCAGGCCAATATTTATGCACACAATGTTATTTGTAAGAGAGAAACAACCGATAAAGGAATGATAAAATGAATGTTAGTATTTCTACATGGAAAAATATTATGCACATACAAAAATAATCTTAAAAAATTTTAGGATTGAGAAAATATGTGTAATATAGTAAAATTATAAAATTTGAGCTCATCCATGTAGAAGTTGGTCTTAAAAAATATACCAACTGTTAACAGTGGCTCTCGATAGCATGATTATAGGTTATTTTTCTCTTGTCCTTTTACTTTCCAAGTTTTCTACAAAGATGATGTATTATTTTCTAGACAGTAAATAAACATACTAAATAGAAGTTTGAGGTGCAACATCGCCATTTCTGTGTCACTTCTCCTGCATCCCCCTATTAAATGGGAGACTCTATGCTCTCCAGCATCAATTCCAATCTGCAGGTAACACTGCCCTGGGATTGTCTATTTCCATCTCTGCCTCTCTCTAGTATTATTAACCCTTATTTCCTGGAAACATAGTCCAGAGACAAGTTCATGGTCACCACTCAATGTTTGCTGCATAAAAGAGCGAGTAAGTGAATGAATGAAGACTTAATAAATGGAACTATCTCAATGAAAATTACATTAAAAAATGTTCATTCAAAATAATTGGTGACAATAAAAATTAAGTTTCATCTGGATTCACAGAAGATAAAAGAAGTTGGAAAGCAGAGAGATAACCATTTTTCAGGGAAGACAGTGAAACTGAAAAAAAAAAAAAAAGTAAAAGAGCCTATGGTTAAAAAGAGAAAGAGAGAGGGAGAGAGACTCAACATAATGGAATATCACAGCCTACTGAACTTCCAATATATTCCAAGACCAAGAATCTGCTTAAGGCAGGAATATTTATCTAGCAATAACATCCCATTATGGCAACTCCATTATTTTACATGTTTAGACTTACATATACATACACTAAGTAGATATTTGTTATTAGTTTTAATCAGCAATGGATGGTTGACTTCCTACTAAAAGAAAACAAAAGCTAAAGGATAGATCATTGTAATGTTTTATATGGATTCAATTTAGTTTATTCATAAAACTAGTGAAATAGACTCAGGATATTAAGTTACAGTTATATTTTTCTGGGGGTAGGTCTGGTTTGAATCTCATCTCTTTTAAAAAGAGATAGAAAATCTTGGGCAAGTTATTTGACCTCTGTCAGGCTCAGTTTTCTTACTTACATAAAATAGTATAATAATAATACCAACCTCATAGGGTTATTGTAGGAAACAATTAAAATGAGAGACAGCATAGCATTCAAAATAGACTTCAAGCTCAGGATGCCTGGGTGGCTTAGCCATTGAGCCTCTCTCTCCCTTTGGCTTGAGGTGTGATCCTGGAGTTCCATGATTGAGTCCCATATCAGGCTTCCTGCAGGGAGCCTGCTTCTCCCTCTGCCTAGGTCCCTGCCTCTCTCTGTGTATTTCTCATGAATAAAGGAATTTGAAAAAAATAGACTTCAAACTCATGCTTGTTTACATCAGAACCTGGAGCTCTTAACATATACCAGTCTTCCATTTTATTATGTGCCTTGTAGTATGTTGAACACTATGCAAATCTGATCTCATTTCATCCTCAGAATGGTTGTCATGAGGAGGCACTATTTTTTCACTTTATAATAATTTTTATTTCTGTAGTGTTGGTAGTACTGTCCCCTCTTTCTTTCTGATTTTAGTTGATTTTTCTCCTTTTTCTTAATCGATCTAGCTAAAAGTTTACAAGTTTTGTTGATCCTTTTGAAGGACAACTCTTGGTTTTGTCGATTTCCTCTATTTTTTTAAAAAAATTTTAATTCAATTAGCCAACATATTGTACACCACTAGCTTCAGATGTAGAGCTCAATAAATTTATCAGTTACATATAACACCCAGTGCTCATCACATCATGTGCCTTCTTTAACTCCCATCACCCAATTACCCCACCACCCACCCCCTCCAACAACCCTCAGTTTGTGTCCTATAGTTAAGAATCTCTCTCATGGTTTGTCTCCCTCTCTGGGAAGATTTCCTCTATTTTAAAAAAATCCATTTTATTTCATTTCTCCACTTTGAAGATGAGAAAACTGATACCCAATTTTAAATAGTTATTAAGTGTCTGAGTCAAGATTCAAACCTTGAATGTCAGGTTCCAAAACCTAATCTCATTAAGTGTTTAAAAAAGAAGTTACTGAATTTGGGTTTGCATCCAGTCATGATTAACAACAAAATTCAGTTTACAATTTTGCTATGTCACGCCGTATTATTTGATATGCTATGGCTTGAACTTTATTCCCTTGCCAGTCACACTTAAGTACTCTCCTATTTCTTTTCTTATTAAATATTTCAAGCATGAAGTTGAGTATAGACATAATTATAACCAAAACTTATGTACTGCCACCCAGCCTGGTCACATATTACCATTCTGTCATGTTTGCTTCAGATATTTCCTTTTAAAAAGAAACATTATAAATATAAGCAAAATTACCCTATGAATTCCTTCCTATTTCCACAAAAATAACTATACCCTCAAATTTCCATGCATGTTTTTCTGCTTCTACTACATGCTTGCATCCACAAAAACCATATAGCAATGTTTTCATATGTTTTAAAACTTTGTTTAAATGATTTTCCACTGTAGGCATCCATCTGAAGCTTGCTTATTTTCTTAAATATGTTTTAAAGATTTAGCCACTTTGATAGTGGATTAAATTCTTTCATTTTAACATTTAGATAATATTTTATTATATGTTATGTTCTGATTAGTCATTCGTATGGATTAACATTTGGGCTGTTTTCAAACTGCAAAAAGAAGTAATGCTGCAGTGGACACTGTCACACTCCTTGGATACATATGTGTGAGATCTCTCTGTGGTCTATGCATCTTCAAAGTTATTAGATGTAACACGTGGCTCTACCAAGTGTCAGTTGTAATTCATACTGATCCAGCATGAGTTAATTGTATCACCAACATTTGGTATTGCCACACTTTAAAATGTTTCCAAAATGATGGATGTAAAATATCTTATATTTTGGCATGGATTTCTCTAATTACTAGTGAGATTGAACATTTTTTTATTATTTTTATTTTATACGTTTTTTTCTATTAGGTTTCTTCTGCTGCTTTTATATATGTCCATGTTTTTCTGTTGTTACAGGAGGTCGGCAATATATCCTAAGCAGATAGGAAAGCAGGGTGCCTAGTGTGTCATATGGTCATATGTGTCATGGAAAAAGCAGAAGCAGAGGGAGTACTGAAGAGGGCTGAGGTGGGACCTCAAGTTCAAATAAGGTAGTCAGGAATGACCTTACCTGGCAGGTGATATTTATCTAAGTCATAAAATTGATGTGGGCAAAAGCCATGGAAAGAAATAGCAAAATGGTAAGATGGTAATATTCAATCAAAATATGTAGTGATACCTTGGGATGTGTTATAACTACCTTCTATACTAATCTGCATGCTTTGGATGCAACTTTTTTTTTTTTTTTTTGGATGCAACTCTTTTGCAGTTGCATATGTTCCAACTATTTTTCCTGGTCCAATGCTTGTCTTTTTATTTTGTTTAAAATAAAACTCTTTTTAGATTTATTTAAAAAAGATTTTATTTACTTATTCATGAGAGACACAGGGAGGTAGAGACAGAGGCAGAGGGAGAAGTAAGCTCCCTCTGGGGAGTCTGATGCAGGACTCGGGATAATGCCCTGAGCCAAAGGCAGATGCTCAACCTCTGAGCCACCGAGGCGCCCATAAAATAAAACTTAAAAATTTTTTAATGTAAAGAACTATATCAGTACTTCCCTTTAAGGTAGGTGTTTTTTGCTTGGTTTGCTTTCCTTTGCTTTGCTTTTATTCAGTATATCCTTTCCTACCCCTCCGTCATAAAGACATTCTTCTATAGTTTCTTTAAAAATTTTTAAAGTTATGCTTCTTAAATTTAAGTCACCTGGAATTGATATTCTTTATATGGTATCAGGTTAGGACTCAGTACATTTTCTGTATATTTCTGCATGATCCTTGTACCATTTATATCTCAGTCTATCACGTACAGTCTACACGTAGTCAGCATAGGGTATTTTGGGGTCTAGATCTTATTCCATTAGTCTAGTTTTCTAGTTCTGTGCAAATACCTGTACTACCTTAATTAATATAATTTTATCTTAAGTTTTCACAGTTGATAGGGCCTATCCATCTGTCCACCTGCCCACCTACCCATATATACATACATCTTTCTATCCACCATTATTATTCACAAATATTTTCTGAGACCCTAATTATGCCAAGTACTGCTTTTATCACTGGAGATTTAATAACAGACTAAACAGATATTTCTGCCCTCATGAGCTTACATTCCAGGGAATGGAGGCAGACACTAAACTAAACAAATCAATTAAATATGCCATGGTTATAAGAGCCATGAAGATACACAAAGTAGAAAAACATCATCCAGCATGTGTTAACACCTGATTTAATATATAAACTGAAAAAATCTAATGGAATAACAACAACAAAACCACTTATTTTAAATATACACCAGACATCTAGAGTTTGCAGGAAAAAAATTAAATACTCATGCTTAGATCTATCAATAGTTTATAACTTTTGGTGAAGAATCTCTACTCCTGACAGATGCTATATAAAATTGCAACCTGTCCTTGCCAGGCTGTGACTACACAGGAAAGTCTAAAGTCTATTTTAGTCACCTAGAAAGAGAGGTGTGGGCACACATGCCCACACCTTCTGTTTGATCCTTGACCAGTGACACAGGTCTTGGGTCAGAAAGAGACTGCAGTTTGTCAGCTGGACATTATGGGAGCTTGGAAAATTTTCTGCTTTTGGAGACCTGGGAATAAGCCTAGAGCTCCCAAACACAACTCCCAGAAAAATAGAATTTTTTTACAAGCTGTCTGTACGTGCTCTACAGTTAAAACAGAATATGCACTACCTCTGCTACCTTCCTCAATTCCTAGAGTAAATGAGCCAATAGATAGTTGCTTTTTCAAGTTTATTTGTTTTTTTTTTTAACAATTTTTCTATCTTTAATAGTAATATCACGACTCTGTATGAAACTTATTATGTTTTCTTATCAACACAATCCGCCCTGTGTGACTCTGGGCAAGTTATTTCACCTTTCTGAACTTGATATTTCTCACTGTAAAATGGGATAAGAATACCTAATTGCAGGCTTGTTGTGACCCTTAAGCACTATATTGAAAGACCTTAGTAGAGTGGCTGCTATGTGGTAGGTATGGAATAATGGTAGGCCTTATCATTAGAATTGTTATACAAATAATTCTAGGTATTTGCCAAAGATCTCTAAGACACTCCCATGACCTGGAATCTGCATGGGTCTAGAATCCAGGCTCTCTGAGCATATAGAAGGTAAATACATAAATTAGGAGCACAAGTCCCAGTTCCCGCCCCAGCACTTTATCATCACCAACACATGAGAACTACTTATGTCCCAATAAGAGCTGTCATATGTAAAGCGCATCAACAAGTTAGTGTTACCTCATTTGTACACTCCCCAAAAACTCTACAGCTAGTTGGATAGGGAAGTAGCAGAGACAAGGTATACACTAATTATATCTAGGTTGAATACACCCGGGTTTGCTAATTTGTATACAGCCAATCATAGCAAAGGTAACTCCTCTAGGGGAGCCACTCACAGTAAAGGAGTTCTCACTACAGAGTGAGAGAATCCTAAGCTTGCCTAGCTCCCACTGCAGGGTCCCACTGACCCTCTTCTCTCCTAATGTTCCAGCCTCTACAGGTCTAGAAATTGCTCTGACAAGAACTCTCATGCTAGATGCAGTCCACAGTGATACTGTAGTGGCAGCCAGGACAATGGCAGCATCCATACCCACAAGGCAACTAGTGGGCAAGCAGAGATACCACATAAGGGTTTAAGGTACTATATGACCTTTTACCTCTACTCCAAATGAGTATGCTTCTGTGTGTGCATGTGGTATAATTAAGCATTAATAAGAAGGAAGGTTTAGTCAAGAGAGGTTAAATACTTTCATGTTGGATGCTTCTTTGCTATACTGAGTAATTCTATAAAAAATATAAATATTTAAAGAGGTTATTTCCGGTTGAGTTCTGCTTATTACATCAAAGACAGAAGAGGAAAACAGTTCATAGGTCGTTGGCCCTTAGCAGCTCTGACAGATTGATTCACTTATTCATTTGTTCGTCTATCCATTCATTCTTTCATTCAACAAATGTTTACTGAACTGTGTTATATTCCAGACATGGTTGTAAGCCTTGGTGATATAATGGTGTTAACAGTCAAATGGGGACAGGAAAGAAAATAATGACAAGACTATGATTAATTCTCAGATGAGAAAGTATTGGCTGTTAAGAGGGCATAGATGAGGGCCGTCTGAGAAGGAAGTCCATGTACTTCACATTAAAGCCAGTTAAAAAACCAAACCAAGCCAACCCAAACAAAACAAAAAAAAACCTCCCCCAAAAAACCTTTGGTAATACATTGTCCAATTTTTCCAATGACTGAATCTTCTGGTATCCCTCCCACCCCTGCTCCCGCATCTAGCAATGTCAATCTTCCTGTCCTACTCCTTGCTTTATTCTTGGTCTTGATGGACTAGGGGCCTGAGAATGACTTTCAACACTTCTATATACATATATACATATATACATTGCTTTCCCTTATTCTCTGGAAATTCACATTCTGGGCAGTTCAGGTAATTCACTGGCTTAGTTCTCTGGGAGGCCTACTGAATCAGCCTGTCTCTTGAATAAATTCTGGGGAGGCTCCTGGGTGCAAGTTCCCTTGCCCTCTTACCTGACATCTCTGGATGCCTCCGGAGACACCAGTACCTAGCATGGGGCTGACTGCTATGTGTGTCTGACAGCTAAAATTAAGGGCAGCAGGGCAGAAAGTGTATGTGCTGACACCACAGTTCGACCAGCTTGCTCCGATGCTGTAAAACACCGTTGGCGGAGTGCACCAGTAAATTGTCCCACTAATTAGTTTATTATTTCATTTGAGAGATCAAATACATAAATAAAATTAATAAACCCTGCAAAATAAGTGCATCACTGGAAATAAAAGTATTTCTCAGGTCATTGCCTTAAACACAGACATTACATGCTAGAATAATGTTAACACAAGAAAGGCAAATCGTGCTGCCTTGCGGGCTAGAACGTACCAAAAGCAGCGGGAGGTTGGGGAAGGGGTAGGTGCTGAGCCTTGGGGCTGACCAGAAAACATGGATGGTGTTCTCTACTCTGGCATACCTACAGTTTAACCTTGACCAAGTCAACTTCCCCATTGACCCCCATTAATGAGCTTGTTTACTTGTGAGTAAAATAAAGGGGTTGGGCGGTTTCTGAGGTTTATTCTAGCTATGGCATTTTATGATTATGGGAATCAAATGAAAATCAGAACTGGGTTATTATGAACTTAGTCAATCAAGAATGCATAATGAGGGGCACGTGGGTGGCTCAGTGGATGAGCTTCTGCCTTCAGCTCAGGGCATGATCCTGGGATCCTAAGATTGGGTTTCTTATCCAGCTCCCTGCAGGGAGCCTGCTTCTCCCTCTGCCTGTGTCTCTGCCTCTCTCTCTCTCTCTCTCTCTCTCTCTGTGTGTGTCTCTCATGAATAAATACATAAAAAATCTTTTAAAAAATGTGTAGTGAAAATTAAATGAAATAAGAACCCATTGTAATATGGATTTGAGAACTCGGAGGGAACTTAGGTAACATATAACCTAGCATTCACCTTATAAACAAAGGGAGAAGGAGACCAAGTTTGCATTCTCTGAGGGCCTATTATAGACCCCCCCCCAAACAAAGCCCAACTATGCTAAGGATATTCACACATACCCCAAGAAACTTAAGCTCAGAGAATAAAATGTGGCTAAATCCACACAGAAAAAGACCAAAATGAGGTTTCCGACTCTCTAGATAAAAACATTTCCACCAACCTGTATTCAATTCCCCAGTCTCTTATTGGGATCTCAGGCCAGGTTGCTCACTGCCTAGCAGCTCCCTGGACTTATAAGAGATATCATGGATGATGGATGTTGTATGGTCATTATTGACCATTATACTGACATTCCAAATTCTGTTTTTCCTCTGCCAATGTTGTAACATCACCTTGCAATTTAGACTGCCATGTTTGATAGTGAATTTAGCCCTCCTAAGCATTTTAAGAAAATATCATTATATCTTAAAAGGCATATAAATAGACTCTCAGAGATAAGAAGGAACTTATTCAAAGCCCCATGTTAGTAAGAGGTCAAGATGGAATGCAAAGGATGTCTAAGCTCTCAGATCATCAACTTTCTCTACTAAACATCAGTAACCTGAACATTTATGACTCATTTTTTTCTGATCTCACTACACTGTACAATACCCTTTGATAATTACATATTTTAAATTATCTATGCTAACTAGAGTTGAATATCTTTCCCTCCCAATATTTTCTACCCAATATTTCCCTCCCAATATTCCTATTTATTTTCTATGGTTTTGAAAAACCAGAACCGATTATTCATTTTTGAATAAAAGGCATATTAAGACATATCTCAGAATATATAAACAACTGCTGCTAGGGTTAATTTATATTATTTTATAGTATGCATGTGATTAATCCTCATTAATATGAAATTCTCCTTTGTTGAGGTGCTATGTACAATTTTAAATGGCTAATTAAAATAAACAAGAATTGAGAGAGAGCAAAAGCTGAAACCAGAACTTGTGTGCAATTCTCAAAGGTCAATTTTTAATATAAATGTAAATGCAAGTGTAAGTTGATAAGATGGGGTGGAGGGAGAAGTAAAATCCGTGAAGTGTTAGAGTCCACGAAGAAGCAACACAGAGTAGCGAAAATTGTACTCCTCTGAAGTGAAAGAGTTATCAGTCCACAACTTCTGTGCGAATTAGAAGAAGCCCCTCAACCATTCTGAAGCTTAGTTTCCTCTTCCAAAAGATGAAGCTGTTCTGGGATTAAATGAAAAAATGGATGTCAGCAAGGGCTTGCTTGGTACATGTAAGCATTTGGTACATCTATTATTAGGCCCTGAGTCTCTGCCCCCACATCTTTAGCTGATCTGGAAAATATGGTTTTGTGAGAGCAAAGACAAGTTGATGGAGACAAAGCAAAAAGTTGATTTTTTTAAAACCAAAATTTCTCTGGCATATATAGGAAAGAAGCCATACATAATGCATTCAACCAACTCTAAGACTTAGAAATTGTGAGCTCTCTGCTCTGGAAATTGGGGTTCCTGGCACACTGTAGATATATTTATCTTTCTTTCCCAATACATGCATAGCTAGGTAAATTGCTCCTTTTAAATTATTTCAAGTACTACACAAACATTTACAACTTTAAGCCAAAATAAATCTTTATGCCATAAACTTAAGACATAGGTTTGAAGAGCAATTTGGTAGTATATATAATAAAGCCTTAAAATTTGGTTAAGCCTATGACCCACTTTTAGAAACTCATCCTAAATAAATAATTATGGATATGTCTAAATATTTGGCTACAAAAATGTCCACATATCTTTACAACAGTGAAATATTAGAAATAAAGAGATTTGACAACAGTGATCTGAATAAATTCTGCTGTTTATGTTATGAAGCCATTAAAAAATAATGAAGAGTATTCATGCCATTAAAATAAATTTTTAACAATTTGTCTAAAAAAGTGACAGTAGAACATACAATATGAGATTACTTTTATAAACAATACTTAAGTGTATAAGCAAAAGACGAAAGAAAATGCCCCAAATGTTATGAATGGTCATCATAAGCTCGTGGGGGAATTTCATTTTCTTTGTCTTGCTTATTTATATTTCCTAAAATTTCTACCATAAATATATTTTTTTAAAGATTTTATTTATTCATGGAGAGACAGAGAGAGAGAGAGAGGGGGGCAGAGTCATAGGCAAAGGGAGAAGCAGGCTCCATGCAGGGAGTCCAATGTGGGACTCAATCCCAGGATTCCAGGATCATGCCCTGAGCTGAAGGCAGATGCTCAACTACTGAATCACCCAGGCATCCCTCTATCATAAATATTTATTTTTATTTTATTTATGTATTTTAAAATATTTTACTTATTTATTTTATATGGAGAGAGTGAGTGAGCAGGGGGAGGGACAGAGGGAGAGTCAGAGATAGAGAATCTCAGGCAGACTCTGTGCTGAGCATGGAGTGCATTTTAACGTTCCATCTCATGACCCTGAGATCATGACCTGAGTGGAAATCAAGAGTTGGATGCTTAACTGACAGAGCCACCCAGATGTCCTATTTATTTTTATTTTAGGAGGTATTGATCATCTCAAATGTATATTACAATCATGCCATAAACAACATGAAAACACAAACAACATTCAGTAAACCGTATTTGTATAGAAAATTTTAACAAAAACAATATGTTTATTCTATAAAAGTTAAGCAAATTGATAAGAATATTTTGATATCCTAATAAGAAAAGGAAATGAATAAAATAATTAAATAATGAATAAACAGGTATGTGGAAATATTCAAGTTTAGAAGTGATCAAACACATGCAAATTCATAAAATTCGATGGCTTTTTAAATCTATTAAATTAGCATAGTTTATATAAAAAGAGACAAAAAGACAACTATTTAATAATTAGTGCTAGTAGGGAGATACATGTTTGCATACATTATAGATAGAAGTTTAAACTAGTACAATATAATGTTATTTTTGACTGACTAAATGATCCTACTTTTGGGAATTGGGGAGTGATTCGACTTTGGGGAATGATTTAGAAATCATTCTAAACACAGAATGTATATTATGAACAAAAGTGTTCAGTGTAGTATTATTTGTGACAGGATAATTGGGAAAAATGCCTATCAGTGGGAAAGATAGCAACATTTTCATTACTAAATAGTGTATAGCTATTAAAGCACTATTTAAGAGGCTACATAGTAAAATGTGAATGGTTTTTTAAGTGAAAAAGCATGATTCAAAACAAATATGTATGTGCACACTTACACACACACACATTCACTCACTCACATACAGAAAGAGATGGCAAGAAAAATACCAATAATTTTTAAAGGTATTATCTTTGAGTTACAGAATTAAATTTTTCCTTTTTTCCCCCTTCTTTGTGCATGCATGTGCATGTATATGTGTTTCAAACTTCCTTCAGTGAGTATGGGTTAGTTTTATAATGTGAAAAAAATGAGTATGAAATAAAAATAGAAAAGTTTTTGATCTTCTTGTGCCCTTAGGAAAGTCTAGAGGAGCTAGCCTTCAATGAAGTAATAGCCAGAGGAATATTTGCCCATTTAACTAAGTTAAGAAAGTTGCTAGAGGAAAAACAAAGCAATGGAAGTTAAAGGTAGTTTGCAATCAATTTAAAGTCTGGTAGGTATCTTAAATCAATTTTATGGGGAGCATATTCAGCTGCGGAAAACCATGCAAGGAAATAGGAAGATAGATTATATTTCTTTATCTTTTAAATGTGTGCTTAGGGAAAAAAAGGAGGAGGGTGACCATAATGAACAGAAAGGCATTAGAATAGAATATCAAAGCAGGCAAGCATAATGCAGTTCACTGTTGCTCTCTTTCAACTAGCTTCAATTTGTGGAACAAAGGGGTGCCATATGTTTAGGAACAACAGAGTCACAACTGGTCACTGAGCTTCCTAAGAAATAGGACTTGGCTTGAATGCTTGCTTGCTGGACAACAGGAGTTGGGAGAGATATGCAGGCTGGTCAGTGAGATGTGGAAAATATTTGTGCAACTGGTACATACCAATTCTATTCCCACTTGTCACTAATTCATTGCCAACATCTTGAGACTCAGCTTCCTTATACACAACAAGTGTTCATTTGTTCATTAAATATGTACTGAGTGCTCAATACCGTGCAGGGCAACAGGACAGAATTGTGAACAAGACAGACCATGACCTCTTCTCTGTCTTACATTCTAGAGGCGGAAACCCCATTGTGGATCAGTGTAGTGATAAGTGTGGGTTCTGGGATAAGACTCCCTGGGGCTATGATCCCAGTTCTAAAGCTTCTACTTCAAACACTTCTACCACTCCAAATCCAGCTTTTACCATGTCTTCTACTATGACCCTTTTCTGAACTATCATCATCTTTAGCTTGATTACTACAATAGTAGGGTCACTGGCTTCCTGCAACTTAGCATCCCCCTTCTGTATGATCTCAATAGGGCAGCTAGGCTAATTCACAAATAAATAAATAAAATGAAGAAGAAAAATATGATTGATTGAGAGCAAAAGAGACATCAGGCCATTGTTTCCCATTTTAATCAATATACAAGTCAAAGTCCTAGTCATGGCCACCAAAACCCTACCTGGATCCAGCTTCTGGCTACTGCCCCGACTTCATCTCCTACTATGCGTCTCCCTATTTAATATGTTCTTCTTACAACATGCTAGGCATTCTTCCTGCTGTGGGGCTTTTGCACTGGCTATTCTCTCTGATTGAAAAGTACTCCTTCCAGATGTTGCAAAGCTTGCTCCCTCACTGCCTTCATATCTGTGCTAAAATGATCTTTCATTATTGGAGGGTCTTTCCCAATTAATATACATAAGATTTCAGCCCACATCTCCAGGGTTACTACTTTGTACAACTCCAGAGAGTGGCATTCACATCACAAAGTGAATTGTACCCGTTGGAATTAGGCAGTGTACAGCCTGACAAGCTATACACAATAGCTCTGTCCACCACCATTTCTCCACTGCGTTATTCTCCTTCATGGCTAATACCACCTGAAACTGTTTATTAGTTGTTTATTGTCTCTCTTGTCCTACTATAATAAAGTTTCACCAGAGCAGTGATTTTTATCTGTTTTATTTACTATGATGTCTCTAGAGATTAGACCAGCACCTGCCTTGTGAATAAATACTTAGTAAATATTTATTGAGTGGTTGTCCGAAAGACTCTGGCAAGTTTCTTAGTCTATGCTTGCACTATCCAACATGGTACCACTAGCAAGATAAGATTATTGAGCACTTGAAATATGCCTAGTGTGACTGAGGAACTGAACTTTGAAATTTTTACTTTAACTAACATTTAAAATGGAAGCAATGTAAAATAATTTGCCATTAAACTCAACTTTGCTGTTTTTAGGGGACATTTCATTTTAACCCCTGCAATATCTAAGATGCTACTTAATTATTATTACTATTTTTTTTTACTATTTTAATGTGGACACTAGAAAGTCTACAATTACACGTGGCTTGCATTATATTTTTATTATGCTTTTTTATTTTATCTAGTTTCTTCATCTGTAAAAGGATGATGATAACAACTACCTCACAAGGGTGTTGTGAAGTTTAGGTGAGGCAACATAGGTAAAGCAGCTGGTATAGGGCCTGGTACATAATAGTTGCTCAGTACTGCTTGCCATCATGGTATCATTGTTGCTGTTGTTGTTGTTATCAAATATAGAGTACATATAATAGGGATGAGTTCTTATCTGTGAGTTGAGGAAAGGCTTCATTTTGAAATGTATTTGAACAAAATTCTAAAAGAGAATTATAAGTGGATTAAGTAAATACTAAGAGGGAGAGTTGGCAGGAGATATGGTGGCCAAAACATCCCCAAAGCAAAGAACAGAGCCACAAGTCAGATTTGAGTCTTTTTTTTTTTAATTGGAGTTCAATTTGCCAACATATAGCATAACACCCAGTGCTCATCCTATCAAGTGCTCCCTTAGTGCCCATCACCCAGTCACCCCGACCCCTGTCCACCTCCCTTTCCACCACCCCTTGTTTGTTTCCCAGAGTTAGGAGTCTCTCATGTTCTGTCTCCCTTTCTGATATTTCCCACTCATTTTCGTCAGACTTAAGTCTTACCTCAAAGCCCATGCTCTGAACCATCAGATGATATTACCTCTTAATAAACCTATATCAAGCAAAATGGCATTTAAGACTTAAGAGGGGGAATCTCTAGATCCTAGAAAGAGTCCATTTAACCTTGAAATAAGCAACTTCAAAATTGGATTTGATTCAGTGCTTCTTAAACTCCATGTGTGAAGACCCTTGGAGAGTGTTTTGGCCTTATTATTTGGTGTGGGAGAACTCTACATAATAATTTACGATTTTCCTTTTATATTTTATTAAAATTCTAAACATTGACATATGCATATTATAAATCATATGGATGAATACTTTGCAGATGGGTAAAGCTATGAAATTTCTATGCTAGCTTTTGTGATTGCTTTTGTGACTATTCTAGTAATTACCCAGAGGGATGACAGTGCTGAACCTTAATTCAATGTTTCTCAAGTTGGGGATCAAGGACCACAGGAGGTACAGTAAAGGACCACATGATTTTATTTTATATTTATACTTTTTAGGATTCAATGGATAAGACTTAGCCAATCTAACATTGAGTAGAATCAATGCTAAGAAAGGGAGATCTGAAGAGAGAAAAGGAGGTATCTTTGATTGGCAGAACTCAATTCAATTTAATTCAAATGCTTTGGATTATTCCAGAAAATACACATCACCTTCTGTAAACTGATATGCGCCGAAGAATTATTATGATTTTCCTTCACACTATTTATTTATATGTATATATATATGTATGTATTTACATATGAATATGTATTCAAGCTGTCATAAACATATTTTACATGATTATTTGCCACTAAATTTGGAAAATATTCCATACAAGACTTTGGACATCATCAAATCATCTGGAACCCCCCTGATGAAAAGTGTTCTTACTCCTTGCTGCACCTGGAGGGACCATTCTAATTGGCCTCGCAATATGCCCAAGGGTTAAATTAATTTATGTGAACCTCACAGCTGGACAGCTGCCCAGCACTATATACTAGCAGCTGTTTGACACAATAAACCAAGAATCAGATTTTCTTGCAGCAAAAATAAATTTTTAACAACATTGCCCATTTCCACAGAGGCAGAATACAAGATATGATTTCTGTATGAGATGATTGTGAAAGAAGCCTCCTCGGAGGAAGGGTGTCATTTTCTAAGTCAAGGCCCTGTCCTGCCACATTATTTAAGCACAACATGACATGGAAATACATTTAATAGGATTTGGCTACAGGCAAAAAGTCTGAAAAAAAGTACGTGGATTCTAAGAATTTGCTGCTGAGTTATGCATGGAATTCAGAATTTACTAGAATTGAAATCCTTAAGACAATCTTTGGCTCATAACAAAATAAAACTCCTCTCAAGTGTAGCTATACTAGTACACACATTATAATAGTCATCATATTCTCAGAATGAAGGAGAAGATCAAAACTGCATCTTTATATTTATTTCACAATTCAACTTCACTAAAATTATTTTTTCTTCAGCACATGTTAAATAACTGGCACTTCACCAGAACCTTTTCAATTACCTATTAGTAATAAGAGACAACTGAACCACCTGCTCAGGTGCATTACATATCTATAATTTTGCAACAATATTTCAAGGTAGATACTATGCTCTCATTATCTTTGATTTAAGTGTTTGGAATATAATGTGGTAGTGAGTCATCTTGCACCACTCATAAAAAGGAAACCTATTTAAGGATGGAGAAACAACACAGAAAAAGCCTGGATCCCTGCAGACCCTTATGGAGCAAAGCTACCATCTCAGCTCTGGCCAAGTATCCCAGGACTGTCACGTGAGGTAAAGAAATGTGCTGTACTTTAAGTCACTGTTGTTTGATGTCTATTTTGCATATGTATAGGTCAATCACCTTTAGTCCACCTAATATAGATCCTGCACAAAATTGCAAGCTAGGTCATTTAGAAAAGAGGGAAATTCTTATTTTCAGGTCAAGAAAATAGATACCAGTAGAATTGTTGAGTAGCTTCTGGGAAGATAAAGAAAAAGGTGGAATAGCATAAAACTATAAAGTATATCTATGAAAGCAAAGAATACAGGAAAATAGAATTAGTCATTGAATCCTGAACCTGTACATAATGCCAAATGTAGGCTGGACAAAAAAAGAATGTTTTCAGGGAGAAAGACAATTATAGACACGTGCTAGGCACAAAGAAAATATTTATAAAATTTTGCTTATATAATATGCATTTAATATTAATCATTTAGGCCAGTGATCAGCAAAACTTTTCTTAAAGGGCAAATAATATTTTACGCTTCATGGCCAAGGGGCAAAATCAAGAATGTTACAAAGTTACTCATATAACCATGTAAAATTATAAAAACTATGACACAAACAAATGGAAAGACATTTCCTGCTTATGGATTGGAAGAACAAATACTATTAAAATGCCCATACTACCAAAGGTGATCTACAGATTTACTGCAATCCCTAACAAAATACCAAGTATTTTTCACAGAACTAGAACAAATAATCCTAAAATTTGTATGGAACCACAAAAGACCCTACATAGCCAAAACAATCTTGAAAAAGAAAAACAAAACTGGAAGTATCATAATTTCAGATCTCAGCTTATACTACAAAGCTATAGTAATCAAAACAGTATGGCATAAAATTGGACACAAAGATCAACAGAACAGGATAGAAAGCCCAGAAATAAACTCAATTAATCTTGGACAAAAGAAGTAAGAGTATGCAATGGGAAAAAAGACAGTTGTTTCAACACATGGTGTTGAGAAAACTGGACAGCTATATGCAAAAGAATTGAACTGGACAACTTTCTTATACCATACACAAAAATAAGCTTAAGATGGATTTGAAATTTATATATGAGACCTGAAACCATAAAAATCCTAGAAGAGAACACAGGCAGGAATTTCTGACTTTGGCCATTGCAACATTTGTCTAGATATGTCTCTTGAGGCAAGGGAAATAATAGTAAAGATAAACTATTGGGACTGCTTCAAAAAAAAAAAAACTTCTTCACAGCAAAGGAAACAACTAAAACTGAAAGACAACCTACTGAATGAGAGAATATATTTGCAAATGACATATTAGATAAGGGGTTAGTATCCAAAATAAATAAAGAACTTATACAACGCAAACCCCAACACCAAATAATCCAATTAAAAATGGGCAGAAGACATGAACAGATAAGTCTCCAAAGAGGGCATCCAGATGGATGACACATGAAAAGATGCTCAACATTACTCATCATCAGGGAAATGCAAATCAAAACTACAATGAAATATCACCCCATATCTTTTAGAATGGCTAAAATAAAAAAAAAATACAAGAAACAACAGGTGTTGGTGAGGTTGTGGACAAAAAGGAACACTTGGGCACTGTTGGCAAAAATGCAAACAGGTGCAGCTACTATAGAAGATAGTATGGAGATTCCTCATAAAGTTAAAAATAGAATCACCCAATGATCCAGTAACTGAAATACTGGGTATTTACTCAAAGAATACCAGAACACTAATTCAAAAGGATATATGTACCCCCATGTTTACTGCAGTATTATTTACAATAGCCAAAATATAGAAGTAATCCAAGTGTTCATGAATAGATGAATGGATAAAGAAGATGTGGTATACATGTGCAAACTGCTATGATGGAAGTCAAGGAGGAAAAAAAAATCACAAGAAAAGGTGCAAAGACATCACCAGAAAAAAACAGATTTCATAAAGACGATGATTCTGGTTCATCAAAGATATTTCCAAGAGAAGTTATTAAGGAAGGTGGACCTAAAATCACATCAAATAACTTTGAGAAATGTGCCACAAAACCTGGGAAAAAAAGATGCAAAGCAATTCAAAAATAAGTAGCAAGGGGATAAAATACCAGAAAACAAATTTTGGCACAAATAAATTCAACAGAAACAGAAAATTCCAGGCGAATCGTAAAAGTTATGAATCAGCAGCCAGGAAACCTAAAATGGATGACTTCAAAAAGAAGAAAGAACTGAAGCATAGCAGGCAACTCAATGATAAAACCAACTATGACATTGTTGTTCTGGCAAAGCAGATTTGAGAGATCTTAAGAAAAGACCATGACAAAGAAAAAAGAGTGAAGTTGATAGTGATGCTGAAGTTGATTCAAAGGAAAATGAAAACTACTGCATTTGTGCATGATTCAACTTGTGTGATCCAGTGTTACATTTGGTATGGTGATGAAGAACAGTGAAAAGAGGCTTTTGAAGAACTGCGAGATGATTTGGTCCAATTAAGTAAAGCCAAATATTCCAGAGATATTAAGTGGCTAATAGAACAAGATAAAAAGAAGAAAGTGGAAGAGAGGGCTCTTTTGCAAAAACACCTGAAGAGCATGTTGGTATGAAATACCTGAAAAGTCAAAAATTGCAGAGATAATGAGAAATTTTAAAGACCATGTGAGGAAGATGCTCCAGCATGTAGAAGTGTCTGTCATTGTGGAGTTATGCATACAATGACAAAGCCTTCTTGGAGCAGAGGAACATGCTGAGGGAGGAGCTCTATGAGAACACATTTCTTCTTTACAAGTCAGCAATCACCCAGCTTCACCCAATCACCCAGCTCTGGACAAATTATTAAGAGGTACTGCCAGAAAAACTAGAGCTTTATCATGGATGAAATGAAACAGATTCTAGCTCCAATGGCCCAAAAGGAAGCAGCGATTAAGCGTTCATTGGTGCAGAGAGTAATCTTGGACTTTTAAACCTATGTACCCCCAAAGCTAAGATCAGAAAGACAAGCATCATATGATTTCACTCATATATGGAATTTAAGAAACAAAATAGATGAATATAGGTAAAGGAGGAAAAATAAAGACAAAATCAGAGGGGAAGACAAACCATAAAAGACTCATACTATAAGAAACAAATTGAGGGTCGCTGGAGGGGAGGTAGGTGGGGGGGTGGGGTAATTGGGTGATGGGCATTAAAAAGGGCACTTCATGTAATGAGCACCGGGTATTCTATGCAACTAATGAATCACTAAATTCTACCTCTGACATTAATAATATACTATATATTAATTAAATTGATTTTGAATTAAAGAAAGAGATTGGAGCCATCTGTGAAGCAGTGATATACCTGGCAAACACATGATGGTCCTAGAGTGGCCATACACTATTTGTGGGTTAGCATGCCTAAGGACAGGAAAGTGATATGAAAATAGTCAAGACTTTGGTTGGAAATGTGGCTAATGGCCAGGACTTCCATTTGGTCTTACTGGCGGCATTTGATTGTATTGATGATACTAAGCTTATGAAGAAGAAAATCATATCAGAAATTATTAGCTTCTTGCCTAACATAGTAGATGACAAATATGGAAAGAAGGTCCTATTGTATTTACTAAGCCCCAGAGATCTTGCACATAGTGCAAGAAATTATTGAGGTTCTACAGAAAGGAGGTAGAAACACACACAGTAAGGATACAAGGATCTACCCACCAGAGCTCTTAGAGTCCATCTTTTCAGCTTTGTTAAGCTGCCTGCAAGGACATGTCCAAGAAGTGGTGCTGGATAAGTCTTTGTGTGTGTTGGTGTCTGACATTCTGGGAGCTTCCATTGAAGATGATCAGCCTGCCATGAATGCCATTGCCAAGTTGGCAGCTGGAGAGCTACATCTGGGTGGCAAGGCTTCATGGCGCAAACATCCTGCAGGACATCTAGTTCTGAAGTTGTTAATAGAACAAGATAAAATGAGGAAGAAAGTGGAAGAGAAGGCTCTTTTGCAAAAACATCTGTAGACCATGTTGGTATGAAAAACCTGAGGTCCTGAGCCACATGCAAAACCAAGGTGCCATTATTCTTTCTAGTTTTCTTCAGAGCTCTGATCAAGAAGTTAGGAGGGCGGGGGGTGGGAGTGAATGGGTGACGGGCACTGGGTGTTATTCTGTATGTTAGTAAATTGAACACCAATAAAAAATAAATTAAAAAAAAAAAAGATCCTATGCACAAAAAAAAAAGAAGTTACAAAGAAAGTCAAGGCTGAATTGAAAGGCCTGATTCCTACACTGGAGAAAATAAAAAAATGCCAGCAAAGGAATAGAAATGCTACTTGAAAAACTGGCTGCAGAAAAAGAGAGAGAGAGAGAGAGAGAGAGAAACTGGCTGCACAGTGAAAACAGTTAAAAACAAGATGAAATCATTTTTTCTGTTTTCTTTTCTCAATGTGGAAAAGAAGGGCTAAGATCCACCTTTCTGGGAGTCTGGGTGCTCTCTATAGGTATCTGTTCTTTGTATTAGAGTCTATTTATAATACAGTTTTTTAAAAAGAAAAGAGTGTGAGATGCACAGACACACACATGCTGGAATATTATTCAGCCATAAAAGGATGAGATCTTGCCATTTGCAACAACATGGATGGAGCTAGAGAGTATAATGCTAAGTGAAATGAGTCAGTCAGAGAAAGACAAATACCATATGATTTCATATGAATTTAAGGAACAAAACAAACATACAATCAAAAGAGAGAGAGAGAGACCAACCAAGAAACATACTGTTAACTATAGAGACCAAACAGATGGTTACCAGTGGGGAGGTGGGTGTGAGTGTGGGTGAAATAGATGATGGGAATTACAGAGCACACTTATCACGAGCACTGAGCAATGTATAGAATTGTTGAATCACTATATTATCCACCTGAAACTAATCCAACACTCTGTGTTAACTAAACTGGAATTAAAAAAAAACTTAATTTAAAAAATGTAAAAACCATTCTAAGCTTGAGCCTCATACCAGATTTGGTCTTCAGGCTGTTTGTCCACTCCTGATTTAGACCAAGGAAGCAATAGAGTAATAAGGAGTCAGACTGAGTAAAGAAATCTGAAGTCAAAATAAAAATGAATGTGTGGCAAATCAACTTTTGATGGGTTCCCATTTATTGGAAGCCCAAATTCCTTCATGTGACCTTTCACAAGGTTACCCTAGGCTTCCTTGTTGATTTCACATATAGATCCATAAGACTGCCCATTATTTTCTAAGCACATACACCATTAGTCCTATGTATCTTTGCTCATGCTTCTTCTTTGCCCTCCTCTGCCTTACTTGCCTAGATAATTCACTAATAGATTAGATCCAGATGACATATTCCTCCTCTGTATAGAGTTTTCTAGATGCTACTGCAACTCATGCTCTAAGCCAATATCACTTTTTCTGTGCTTTGATACTACTTTTTTCATGACCCATCGTATACCTTTCTTGTGTACTTGATATGATGATTTACACATCTATCTTTCCAGAGTATAAGCAGGGAATAGGTTTTTTTTCCAGCACTGTGAACAGTGTATACCCCACAGCTATACTCATTAAAAATATTATTTACTGAGAGTCTCTTTTGTGTGAGGCACTGTGTTAAGCTCTTGCATTCATTATATTATTAATTCCCATAACTCCCATCTCAGATAAGCTTTAGCTTCCTCATTTTACAGATAAAAAGCCCAGAAAAATTAAATAAATTGCTCATGATTTCATAACCAGGAAAGTGACAAAGCTTGGACCCAGTTCTGATGGGCCCCCAAATCCATGCTCTTGAACTGTTATGTTGTCTCATCAATTATTGAGTAAGCAAATGAAACCTATAACTTGAATTAGGCTAATATCATTACCTGCTGAAACATCTCTAAGATGTTTTATTTATTTTTAATTTTTAAAAATTTTATTTATTTATTCATGAGAGACCAGAGAGAGAGGCAGAGGCATAGGTAGAGGGAGAACCAGGCTTCCTCTGGGAAGCCTGATGCGGGACTAGATCCCAGAACTCCAGGATCATGAACTGAGCTGAAGGCAGATGATCAACCACTGAGCCACTCAGATGTCCCTTTAGGATGTTTTAATTTAAAAAAATGCAAATAGTTTATAGTTAATATCATAAATATTCAGAGGTAGAAAGTACCTACAAGATCAATAGGTCTAGCTTGTTTTACGGATAATAAAATAGCAGCTATGAGAAAGCATTTATTTTTACCCTAAGATCACACAACTTTTTGACCTTTCTAGCACTTTCACGGATGTCACCTAGAGTCAATCTCATCCCACACCAATGAATTGGCAGACTCAATGTTAATCTTCAGAATAAATGTTGAAAATAAGGTCTTTACAAGGAGTTAAAATTGCGTTTGGCTCTTCCAATTGCATAGACATTCATAAAATAAACAATATCGCCTTTGGTTTCATTTTGAAATAATAGAGTAGGTTTGATGATTCTCTTTAGGACCCCTCCTATGCTCTAACACTGGGCTTACTCTCTTTTTTTAATTTTTTTTATTAAATTCAATTTTCCAACATATAGTATAACACCCAGTGCTCATCTCATTGCATGCCCTCCTTAATGCCCGTCACCCAGTTACCCTATCCCTCCTCCCACCTCCCCTTCTGCAACCCTTTGCTTGTTTCCCAGAGTTAGGAGTCTCTCATGATTTGTCTTCCTTTCTTATTTTTCCCCACTCAGTTCCCCCCACTTCTTTGATGGTTCCTTTCATTATTTATTATATTCTACATATGATTGGAATGATATGATAATTGTCTTTCTCCGATTACTCTTAATGTGGGATTTATCACAATGCACTGTCTTTGGCTATTTATTAATCTGTCTCTTGCACTCAATGCTGAGCTTTTCAAGAACATGGACCACATTGTATCCCTATATCCTAACAGTTTGTGTTACAGAACTGGTGAATATCTGTGAAGATTTATTGACTTTGACTTGCTAAATTGAGGTTAGACCTAAGAGATGTGGCAAAGGGCGATCAGCAGGGTAGCTTGTCTTCTGATGTGTGTGTGTGTGTGTGTGTGTGTGTGTGTGTATGTGTGCACATGTGTTATCTGGAACTCTCTTAAGTCATATTTCCCTGTCCCAAAAGATTTCCCTTGAAAAGTTTTTAGAAAATGCCTATGAGTGAGATTTGACAGTTTTTTTTCCTAAGCCTGAAAATATTAGGAAAATCCAGGTGGTCAAATTCAGTGTAATCAGTGTTTTTCAGTGAATATTGTGGATGGATGAATGCAGGCTGATTATACAGTAAATATTTAATTTTAGATTCTGATTATTTCATATTGACATTTCAGAGCAGTAAATATTTTTATGCTAGATTCAGCCTACACCACGAAAATAACTCCCTCAATGGCAGAGTCTACACATGTAATTGTATAATTTAATACTTTCATTTAAAACATTTCTACTTTTAAATATCTTTTAGATTTGAAAAAAAATAATTTCTTATCTAAGAAGGCTCAACCTTAGATCTCTAGGCCAGAGACTAATTAGTATTTCGCTGGGAAAATGGAAGGCTCGCTTTTCTGAAAATGACTATTTTGATTTGAGTATTTTCCATTCTCCAATGCCAGTCAAACCTCATGGGAACAGTCATGAAAGAGTTAAAAGAGAAACCTCCATGGAACCACACTAATTGGGTAGCTTTTGCTTTTACTAGAAAAAGGTGGTTTCAGACATTTACTTTTAGGAACAAGAACAACCCTAGAGGATTGTTGAGGAAATGCTTGTGGAGTAGTAAGCGGGCAAGTTTTTGGAAAGAATAGCTGAGAAGATTTTTTACATTATGTGTGTGTCGGGGGGTGGGGGATGTGTTTAAAACCATCTGGTCTTTATAAACTCATAAGTAATTCTATCTCAAGTATTTATGAGCATTTTATAGAAGACCTTTGAAGAACTCTTCCCTATTACAAGTCTAGCACATTTCCTAATTTCTAGCAGTTGCAAAAGACCCAAGAAGAGATATTGTGAGATATTATCATTGCCATTTTATAGATGAGCAAATTGATGGCCACAAAGTCTGGGTGACTGACTCAAATGTCACAACTAGTAAGAGTTATATAAAAAAAAAAAACCAACAACCCTCTTTTCTCTCACTTTGAGTTTTCTTTATGAGCTATTTCTTCTAGCTAAGTCTTCACTTAACCAACTCCTGGAGAGGTGAGATGGCCTGCCTAATAGGGAAGTAGTTGAAGTGTAGTCGTGTTTTGCTCATCTCCTCTTGCCTCCTTTTCTTTTGGGAGCCATCAGTCTTGCAGAAGATGTGAGTTCTCTGTTCAGCCATGCTATCTGTCTTACCTGGTCCCAAGGTCAGCCTAATTCTGGGATTCCATCAATGGATCTGTTTCACTAATGGAATAAAGCCACATCCTGGAAACTGTCTTCAATCATTAACCTAGATAATATTTTGGCCTCCATATATAACCTTTTTCTTAAAGTTTTTGTTTAAATTCCACTTAGTTAAATTACAGTGTTATATTATTTTCAGGTGTATAATATAGTGATTCTTTTTTTTTTTTTTTTTTTTTTTTAATGCTCAGAACTCAGCAGGGAAGAGGGATGCTACTTCTCATGCCCTTCCTTTGGAGACTCAAAGTAACTAGCAGGGTCAGGATGCAAATTCTTCAAAGCTCATGCTCTATAATCACTACTCTAGTGGCAGTAATATTAACAATTGCTGAATAAACCATAGGCTCCTCTACATTTTCTAGCCTTTCTTGTAGCTAGTTTGAGGTCCTGTTACAAATTTTGGCTAATGACCTGTGAGCAAAAATGTTATGTGTTATTTCTGGGTAACAATAGTTAAAAGCTGGTGTACCTTTCCATTCCAATGCAAGCTGAGATGGTGGCACCATCCTCTCCCTTTAAGAAGCAAGGAGCCCAGCGATCCTGGATCCCTAAGTGGCAACATGGAGCAGCCTGTGTTCTCTAATCACATTAGGCTTCATGTAAGTAAGAAAAATACAACTTTGATCTGTCAGTCTCCCATCCAGAGATTTGGGAGTTATTTAGTTTCAACAGCATAGCAGAGTCAAGCCTAAATAATATATCTCACAAGGAAGTGATGAAGGAAATAAAGGCCAATGTAGATATGGACACGGTGAAAACAAGGCTAACACAGCAACAGCATAGCAAATAAGTGATCTCTGTAGAGTCATGATAAAACTAGAGTGTCAGCCTAATCATTTCTTAATGAGGGCTTTCCTTATACATTGGCTAATAGTATGTATCTTACACCTCCACTAAACTCTAATCTCTTTGAGAACAAAGATGATACCATAGCCATCGCTATGTCCTCAGTGCCCAGCACAGTTCCTGGGGACTGTCAAATTGTCAGTATTTGGCTGTTGAGCAGAAGCAAAATGAAGCATTGGTAATGAATATCAGAGCTGCAGTGGAGTTATTACGCTTTTCTATTATTTGTAATTATCATTAGCATAAATTATACATCTATTCAGCATAAATATATACATATATTTATGTTTAAGTTAACTATTTAGTAAACTGAATATAGTTCATTATATAATAATCAGCCTTTTATTTTAAACCGGCATTTGTGTTTTCAGAGGTCAGGCCCGTCAAGGCAATTAATTCAGATTGCCCAAGTAAAGGGAGAAATAAAAGCTTTGTGCTTTGAAGATTATTAACAAAAATATCCCAAAACTCAAGAGGAGATAGAAATTTGGAGCTGGAAAAGACAGCCAAGCCAGTAGCAGAGCAGCACCCAGAGGTGGAGAACATGGCTTCAGGAAGTAATAATTCTGAGGACCAAGGGCTAAGAACTGGAGCAAAGATTACCACTGAGGACGTACAGGGTGGAATGGGCATTTAAGGAATGGAGTGGAGCCTTCGTGAAGACGAGTCAGTTAACATAGCACATAAACCAGGGAGACATTGTTAGAGCTTGGAGAAGCAGTGTGGACAGATGATGAAGGAAAAGTAGAACTGTTTCCATGCTGAAGACCATCTACAAGGTGATTGAGGAAAACCTGCTTTAGCTGTCAGACAAGGGAGCCCTTCCCTTTTGGGGAGAGAAGACTTTCTGTTTGCCACATTTAAGACCCAGGGTTCTGGGACAGTCTGAGAGTTAATAAAGGTGTTGGAACCCCAAGGGGGTAATGCTGGGTTTTATACCAACGTGGAGGAAGGAAGCTGGCTTTAATTCAAATTGAACAAATGAAAAAAATGATAGCTCCTATAATGCCAAGGTTTGGGAGCAATTTATTCCTGTTACATTTTTAAGACATTGTCCCTAGGCTCACGGGTGGATTACAAAGAAACATTTGGCCAGGCCCCTTAACTTCAAGAATCTAACCAGCTAGCTGGGAAACAAAGAGGTATCCAAAAAGACATAACTATAGGCATAGTAATCCTTTATCTCAAGGAAAAATTCCAGTTTTCAGCTTGGTTACCCTATTATGAATAATATGCTCCAAATTACATCTCTAATGTTTTCTACCATGAATTTTCCTCTTGTCCACTCCATGTTGTAGTGAAAACTAGTGAAGTTCTCATTGATCCTCAAATATGGCATGTCTTTTGACAGACTTTAATTGCTATTTTTCCTCTGATTGAAATGCCTCTGTTTGCCTAAGACATTCCCACTCAACCCACAAAATCTAGTTGTGATTTCTCTCCCTTGATACTTTTCTGATTATCTCAAGGGAAACTGATACAGAGAGATACAAAGAATATTAGTATTACTGAACTCATAGTGTGTGCTTGTCACTGCCACCACCTGAATTGTGTCCCCTAAAAATTCAGATGTTGAAGCCCTAGCCCTCAGTGTGACTATATTTAGAGACAGGAACTGTAGGAAGATAACGAAGAATCCATAAGAACGTTTCTAAGAAGAGTCACCAGAGAGCAACATGTGAGACACAGCAAGAAGGCAGCCATCTGCAAGCCAGGAAGAGGGTGGTCACCAGAACCCAACTTTGCTGACACCCTGATATCAGACTTCCAGTTTCCAGAATGGTAAGAAAAAATATCTGCTGTTTAGGCCAGCCAGTCTATGGTATTTTATCATGGCAGTCTAAGCGGACAAAGACAGTCATGGTGTCTCTTTTTTCTATATTATGTCCTCCAGTGACCCTAACCACCTGAATAGGGATCATTTCCCTCCTTCCGCAAAGAGGAGAGAGAGCTCTGCAAGGTGAAATAATGTGCCAGTAAGCAAATAGTAGAGATATGAACCTGGGTTTGTGTGATTATACTTTCTACTCCACATCCCTACCTTCCAAGCCTTCCTCCAGACCACCACCATGGTACCTGGCATGTCCCTGGATGACAGTCTTCAAACCACATGGCAGTGACCTGTTTTCCCTGCTAAATAGTACAATAAAGTGGTAAATTTTTTTTCTTTTACCTGAGAGAATCTAAACAATCAAACTGATAGATAATTAGAAAGAATGAGAGATATTTACGTCAACTGTTACAGAAACCAGAAGCATGGGGAAATCCTTTGAGCTAGGAAGGCTATGCTTTTAGCCAGAAAAAGACATACATACCCAAGTGTTCATTCCTTGCCAAGGACGGTTATTTGCTGGGAGCAAAGAAGAATAAGAGACAATACTGGCCCTTGAGGAACTCATAGTTGAGCAGAAAGAAGACATTAAATGTTAATTTTCTCTTCTCATGTGTCATCTGATTGGGATCTGGCTGGATGTGTAAGAATCAGCCTCAGCTAAGCATTGGAATCATCTAGGAAACTTTAGAAAACACTGATGGCTGGACCCCACTTCTAGAGATTTTTATTTAATTAGTCTAGGATATGGCCTGGCTACCAAGAGTCTTCAAGTGATTTTGATGTACATTCAGGGTAAAAAATCAGGGGACTAGGAACCTAGAAGGAGCACAGGGTTTCCAGGTGTAACAGAAAGAAAGAGAGAGAAAAAAAGAGAGAGGGAAGAGGGCAAGAGCAAAGCAGACGCACAGATAAGCAACATTCACTGCCATTTTGCATTTAGCAGCATTTAACAAGTGCCCATATTGTGAGAAGCATTGCAGAGGAACTATTAATACAATTCAGAGAGCGTGCATTAAGAGCTAAAACAAACAACACACACAAAAAATCAAATACCACTGTTTATTTAGTGAATGTCTTTCAAGGGGCTGTAAGTACTAGAAAGACATTATCTTAATAAGCTCCCATCATCTCTGCCAGGTAGGGGGCAGGTTAGGCTTTTATTAAATGATGCCATATCAAAGTACATTCTTTACTTGAATCAGAAACTAATGTAATATAAACTATGGGGACCACCTATGCACTTAACATCATAAGAGGTAAAACTCAGCTTCGCACAAGAATGTCCCTAAAGATGAGACTTCAGGGGATAGGCTGGGGAAAGAGGCCTGAATGGAGGCTAAAGGGTATCTTTAAAGGGAAAACAGAACCAAGGAAGTAGTCGTAATACTTTATTACTATTATTATTATTCAGCCTTACAATGCTTATTCAGCATCTTGCTTTGTTTCCCATGTATCATCTATAGTGCCCCTACTTTATAAAGGAAAAACATAGAACACAGAGAAGTTAAGTGACTTGCCCAGAAGCAAACAGCTTTCAAGTGACCAAGTTAGGTTTTGGATCTAGGTCTGGTCTGAATGATACTCTATAGCCAATTTTAGGCATTCTTTTAAGGGAGGATGAGGTGAGGAGACAAACTGGTAAGAATAAGGTGAAAAAAAATAAAAACAACCCTAAGATTTCTTTCTGAGTCTTGAAATTAAAATGGGATCTGGGGATTGTTGATGGGGATTGTTGATGGAGATTGTTGATGGGGATGAGTAGGAAGCTGATAGCTAAAGATATCTGTTAAATATTAAATGGACTGTAGACTTCAGAACAAGAGCTATGGAAGGGGTTGCAGGTGGAAGCACAGGGGAGACCCTTCATCATGTTTAGCCATCCTAAGAGCACTGTTGACAGTATTCAGACCAGCCCCATGGAACTGGAAGAGGGGGAAATGGGTGGTTATTATGCATTAACCATTGAATTAATGTTAAGGTTTGTGTTTCGATTAAACTTCATCCAATATTATGCTAATAGCCATTGGATTCAGCACACACACATACCTATTAGTATCTGGGACACCATATATATTACCATATATACAAAATAAAGTGAGATAGTCAGATAATTTTCAGCCTAAACCTTTGGAAATAGCAATAAAGCACAGAATTTCTGGGGTAAGCCCAACATTACCCTACTCCTTCATAATTGTCTCAAATGCAGGAAAGGAGTTGGGTCATTGTGACCCACCCTCATCAACCAGTTATTGAAGACAAGCTACTTCATAAGGGCAATTAACCCTGGGCAAAATGAATCTCTTCTGCAAAGGGCAGTACCTAGAGAGGGACTCAGCCATGACATTTCCAGCACCTGGGGGAATTATGAATGCCTCAGCTCTAAAGTGGGCTCTGGGCAGAGTACCCCCACAATGCTCAATTGGTGTTTGTCTAACTGAACTGCTTTGTCAGAGCTTTTGCTTGCCACTGACCTCCAGGCATATTGCACTTGAGCATGGTCTTTTCATCCTTCTTGGAACATGTTAATGAGGTTCAGTGTTGGCCACCCCGGAATGTGCTAGTTTGGCATGAGGATTATTTCATGCTGAAAACCATCAAGGCCTAAGAGATTTAAGAAAAGCTTTTTACATCTGCCTTAACTGCTGAAAAGAATTTCGAGAAGGAGCCTATACCAGAAAGAGAGCTATTGCCTAAGATAACTATTTTTACATTTAAAAAACCTTCTCTAAAGGGCATGACAAACATTTATTTATCAAACATTTGCTCTTCCCACCTTTCTGTGAATTGTCTTCTCCTTTGAAGTCCTGGATTCCTACCCTCTTCTTCTTAGCTCAGGATAGCATGTAAATCTCAATTACCTAACTGTTGGGAAGTACTTACATACTGTAATTAAATTTGTTTTCCTCTTGTTAATCTGTCTTATGTTAATTTAATTATTAGAGCAGTCAAAGAACCTAGAAGGGGAGAAGGGAAAAAATTTTCCTCCCCTACAGTGTGATTGCTTCCTTTTACCTTCTTTACATACTTTCTGATACCTGACTGGCATGCCTTTTCTTTCTTTTCAGCCCAGATTTTCCAGAGCGCAATTTCTGGTTTTAAATCCTGAATTCCTTGGTTAATTTATCATTATGGTACTACATGTCCTCTTCTTTTGAGACACTTTAAAAAGCTTTGCAAATTCAAATAGTAATTATAAAAGTTAAAGAAGTTCCTGTTCACATTTTGAAGACCCCATCAAAAAGTCACCTTCTCTGAGAAATGTGACAGTATTCTCACTTGGCAGAGCTAATGTCTGCCAACTATAGCATTTACATACTGTAGGTGATTATGTTGTAATGAGTCTGTCTTTCTCACTGGGCTGCAAATTCCTCAACTCATAGCTTGTTCATTTGCTTCCTCTATGCCTAGCACGGTTCCTAGCATATAAAGATTTCCAATAAAGGCTCTAGCACTTGAATGAATGAATGAAACAAAACCTGGGATCTTTCTTATGGCACAAATGCAGCGTGTTTTGTTGTTGTTGTTGTTGTTGTCGTTGTTGTTTTGTTTTTTACCATTTTCCTAACATTTCATAATTGTTGCTAACACAGTTCACAAGCAGATCTAGGAAGTAAACACTAGAATAATAAGCCTGCCTTGTGTAGTTCACCAAATCAGCACAGGAAACTCATGTTTTAAACAAAAAAGGGGGAGAGGGGCTATAATTGCTGTTAAAGCTCTAGCACAATCAATTTTAATTAGCATTACTCATTGTAAGAAATGATAATGTATCAGTCATTGTAATTGCCAGTGTTGACAATTAGTTAAGGTCATTAACATCTCAAGACCTAAGATAATACAGACCTACAGAATTTTAAAGATTTGGAGGAAAGGTAGAATGGTGTTAGGAATTTCCTTCAGTTTTGCATAGGCTCAAAACATACCCTGTGAAAGATTACTTTCTGGTTTTCTTGTGATGCTAGAGAAACCTAAAAACTGCCACTAGCCTATTGTCCTTCCTTATTATCCATCCTGCCACTGGGTAAAACTCTTCTAAAAATTCAAGTTTCAATGTGTCACTCACAAATCCCACTGTCCACAAGAAAGAACTCAATCCTCTTGGCATTGGATTCAAAGCTCTTGAATTTCTAGCTCCATCTCTTACATGGTCCTCTCCTCCAACCTCTTTGTGCTCCTCTCTCACCTATCTACAGGTTATTCTTAAGCACTTTGGTCTTTGATACCTCTGTGACTTTGCATAGACAGATCTCCTTGTCTTAAATACTCTACCACTTTTTTGTTTTTGCCAGCAAACTCTTCCTCTTAAAACACAATTCAAATGACTTCTGTACTCAGGAAAAATAACTTACTTTTTTGCTCCCTATGGATATTTTGGGCCGGGTTCCATGTACCATTTACCACATTTTCATTATAATCACTTATTTACGTTTTTAGTGAGCTTATAATGTTCTGGGGTACTTAATGTTTAGCTCAGTGCCTGGTAAATAGTAGACCTTGAACAACTGTTTTCTGAATAAGCAAATCAGTGGGTAGATTAAGAGGTAAATGACTGAAAAATGAAGAACGTAATGAGTGAATGAATGAGCATGCTCATCAGCACATAGCTCCCTTAGCATAGATGTCCAGATGGCCTGACCATGAGACATTTTTCTTTGGCACTTGGAGCTTCTCTTTCTCCTTCCTAAATTCAGAAGAGATCATGGTATCTTCAAAATTCTAATTTAGTGTCTACATTAGTTTATGATCTAAATTAGATTCACGAAATACAACACTGACAATAAAAACTGACGTTCATCTAGTGCGTTCCACATTCTCATTAGTAAGTTCTTTAGCTGTAATAATGCATTAAGATTTTAGAACATCTTGAAATGAGGACTAATATTGAAATAAGGTCTATTGTTATCATCTTTACTTTATAATTAAGCAACTGAGATGAGAACTTTACAATCTTGTCCTAAATCATCCAACTAGAAATCCATCCAACTGTTTTTTTCTCTAAGCTTACTTTTATAGGCCCCAATGAGAGAAGACTCATTACACTGAGCTGGTGAACATCCATTCTGTGAACAAACTTGCTGTCCCCAAACTAGGCTGCCCATACGTAATTGAGAAGCTTTAGGGTGGATTGTTGGGATGATGAGGATACATAACAAAATACAGAGATGTTTCTTAGAAGTGATCCTAACTTAAAAACAAATTCACAGTGGAGGACCTATGTGTATAAAAAAGTCTAGTGTTAAATTTAAAGATGGCATTTAACTAGTATTATTGTCCCCTCTCCACCATTTTCTTGCTGTCCTTCCCTCCTGAATTTCTCCTCTTCCCTTTCTAACTTGTTGGCAACATCATGACTGTGGGGGAGGAAATGATTTTACTATACTGTACAAAGTTCTTCTAGCTGGACTAAGAATCAAACTGACAGGAGAGGGATCCCTGGGTGGCTCAGCGGTTTGGCGCCTGCCTTTGGCCCAGGGCATGATCCTGGAGACCCGGGATCGAATCCCACGTCGGGCTCCCGGTGCATGGAGCCTGCTTCTCCCTCTGCCTATGTCTCTGCCTCTCTCTCTCTCTGTGTGTGTGTGACTATCATAAATAAATAAAAATTTAAACAAACTGACAGGAGATAGATTAATAGGAGAAAATAAAATTTAATTTTGATATGTAGGGAATCTACATAGACATGAGATTCCAAAGACAGGTAAATGAGGTATATATGTCATCCTGAACTAAAGAGAAGGGGTAAAGGTCTGGGACTTCAAAGGGAAGAAATGTAATCCAGAGAAATAAAAAAGAGTAAATGTTTGGTAAACAAATGTTTTCTGGGTCATTCAGAAACAATGGGAAATAGAAAACTTTTATCAAACAGGCTTTGCTAGGTTCCTCCCTGTCTACCATACCTAGTTCATATTCTAATGTAGTAGTCTATGGTGATAGTGCTCTTTGTGGAGCAGGTCCTCTATCTAAATTATTTTAGGAGTAGGGGTGACTGGTGTAGATGCCAAGGGGAGGCAGCTTCCAAATGGGTCACTTGGCATGCAGATTACACCCAGCTGAAAATAATTAAGGCCCAAAGACCAGGAAGAAATTTTGACCTCATCCTTACTCCTTAATTTGACTTCCCCCTCTTCTTGCTTCTTAGGTGCAGTTACTCATTTGAACCTGTCTCCTTCACTCTGTCCTCACATTCATTACCTGCAGTCAGGGTTTCCTTATCTCTCAAGAAAAGACTCTAGTTCAGTATCCTTAATTTGTGCTCCTAGTTACCATGATGGGATTTTCTCAAATAAAATGCTACTTGTATGTTTCCCATTCCACTAGGACAAATAACAAATTCCTTCCCAGGAGTATAAATCCATCTCTATTCTAATTACTACCTACTTCACTTTGCTTTATCTCCAGCTATTCCATCCCTCTCATCTTTTGCTAAACACATCATGGATATTTATAACTGCATTTCTTTGCTTATACAAAGGTAAGTATCCTTTTATATTTTGAGGAATAGTTCAAAAGGTATAGTTCCTCCAGGAAGCCACTTCCTGGAATAAGGTCTATCCTTCCCCAAACCTGGAAAAATCATCCAAATTCTCATATTTCCTTCTAATACTTTACATCTATGTTTTCTTCTAATATTTTACATCTCTATGTTAGCACTTACAGAATGGCTTTACCGTCTTCATTATATATCTCATTTAACAATAATCTGAACTCCTTTGAGGACAAGGACCATGTTTTAATCATTTCTGTATCATTACAATCAAGATCAATGCTTGGCATACAGAAGACTTTTAATAAATTTTTTTGAATTTAATAAATCAGATAATTTTTTATAAAATTCTAGCTTCTCCTGGAAAACTGGAAGATCTGTCAAGACCAGACCTGAATTCCTGAGCAACAGAAGAGATTCTCTAAGGGCTAAGCACTCTCCAGTTTGCTGCAGTCCCCGTTAATCTCTGTTGTTCAATCCCAGCTAGCTTCACTCATTTAAGTCACCTTCCAGGATCTGAGAGCCTTTTGTATGATAAACGTTGCAGCATTGAAGGTAGGAGTTGAACTAGATTTTAGTTAGGATTTATTCCAATCTTGAGATGCTATGATTCTTATGATTCTATTCTCAAACACTCTGATCAGCAAAGGAAGCTGAACAATTCCAATTTTGAGTTCCTTTCTAAACTAGTAGAATTCAAGACACTGACCTATTTATCCTTTTGAAAAAGTCATTTAAAATACAAGTTTATGAGAACTCATTGTGGTTAAAGAGCCAACTCAAGAAAGTAATGCAGATTCTATTCCTGTGTTGATCAATATGTAATTTGGTACATATCTGACAAAGAAAGCAGAATTTGAAAAGTAGGACAATTCTAATAGTGTCTAATTGCATTATGCAAATGTTTCCAATAGATCTATTAGTCTATTGAAGTTATTATTTACCAGTTTGTGTGACTCTAAAATGCCCTCTTTGAAAAAGTTCCTTTTCTTTTCTTTCCTTCTTTTTTTTTCTTTTCTTCCCACTTTCCCTTCCTTCCTTTACATTTAGAATTTTTTAGAGTCCAAATTATGGCTTGTGAACTAGACCTGATTTGTTCAAAGCCCTGATTTGAATGATGAGGGCTATGCTTGGTGACCTGGCTAAAACAGGCCATCTGGCTATGCATATTCTCACTGATTGCCAGAGCAGAACTGGCTGATATGATTGGCTGGACCACTTTCTTCCTCCCTTACCACCCCATGTATATATCTTCTGAAGGTAAATGTATGCTTAATACAAAAGGGTGACTTTTGTAGGTGACTTTATAGGCAAGGAAAATCTGAACGGTTTGGTGTGATTTTATAAAGAGTTGTACTGAATTATAAGAGAAGTGTGGTCACATCTTATAGTGGCCTATCATCTTTATATTATCCATAGTCTGTTGCATAGTATTTTGCTCATAGTAGTACTAAAAGAGTCTATTATATAAATGCTTGCTATAAGGATAAACTAATACTCTATAAAGGAGTTTCAGGCTGAGTTCTGGGATGATGAAGGGGCAGGAACATAATAGAGAGATATTATCTGAGAGGAGAAGAAATGGTCCTAATTTAGGTAATAGTAAACTGGAAAGCAATCATATCCTTTGGTTTCTAGTTCACTGGCACAGAATCCACACTCTTAAGAAGAATACTTTTCAGATAGGTCTTTCCCTTCTCTCACAAAAGTATGAAACACCTTTAGAATTTGCTATTTTGGGAAAATTCACTTGGAATTCACTTCTATTAATTTTGAACAGGTTTATTAGATTAAGCTTACTAATTGGGTACTAAAGTTTTCTGTACTAGCATTTTGTCTTACTGATTATATCAGTCAGGTTCCAGTCAAGGAAACAGATATCATTCTAAGTATTTTGACCAGGGAATTGGTTACGTAAATTATGGAACAGCTGAGAAGCCAAAGGAGGAGTAGTGAAACAAACTACAGATCAGCAAAAGCAGGCAGCCACTTACACAACTATTTCTGAAGGAACAAGGAGAGAATCCAGAAGCTGGGACCATCTAACAAGAACTAGAACTGCAACAGGAAACCTCAGTGGGATAGGGACCCTAAAGGGAGAGGCAGTCTGGTTGGAGTTTTAATCAAGGAGGAAATACCATGCTAGAGTTATGTGGAGACATACTGGTATTCTTTCCTCCTTCCATTCTTTATTCTTTTTGTTGGTGCTTTCCTGGAAGCCAATAGGCAGTAAAACTTGGATATATGGTTCTCTACAATACAAAGAAGGTGAATACAAAGTAGTGCAAGAAAAGGACAAGGAATGAATCTGAAAATAAATAGGCAAATGACCAGCAAATTTATTGTTTTATCAATTAATGAGAAGTATAGGAGAATTTTCTGCCACAAATTTGGATTCGAAATTTCTTCTATTTGGTGATGATGATATAAATAATACTGACCACTTTACTATACATGTATGAATGTATATATTCTTATAATATTCCTACAAGGTTGGTGTTAGTACTATTAACCTACTTTACAGATGAGAAAACTATGGAAAAAAGAAGTTACATAAGTCACACACTTAGCAAGTGGTGGAGTTGGGATTTCAGCTCCAAGGTATTTGTTTTCAGAGTCTGTGTGCTTAATACCTACACTATATTGTCAATTTTTACTTTATTGATTTTAAGCATATATTAGTAAAGTAAGGGCATGTAAGTTTATAACTGTTATACGTTCTTGGCCAACTGATGCTCATGCTATTATGTAGTGACTACTTTTTTTTTTTTCAGAAAAAGTTGTGTATTTTGTCTGATATTTTTATAGGTCCAGAAGGTTTATTTTATATAGTATTCAGCAGTGTATGTATTTTCCCATGTTCTTAAAATGCTAATCTTTCAGTGTTCTTATACTCCAGGTGAATTTCTTTAAGTACAAATAGTAGGATTTTGTAATCCAATGTGACCTATATATTTTAACTGAGTTTAGTCTAATTATATAATGTGATTAATGATAACTTAATGCTTTGTTACAACAGTTTGTACTTTCTATTTAGTCTGCATTTAAAAGATATTTTCACTTCCTGTCTGTTTTCTATTAGAGTAAGTTTTATTATCTGTTTGTCTCTCTTCTAGCTTGGAAGATATTCATTAGTTTTTAGTCTTTTAATAAGGATATTTTACTTAAAACGTAGTGTTAATAAAAAAGGTCTCTCTATTCCAAAGCAAACAGATTAATTCTGACCACTGTTCTTTGTGCCTTACCTTTCACTTTTTGCCTAGAATTATAGGAATATCTTATATTTAAATCGACAAATTAGTGATTGCTGTTTATCAAAGTTCTCTCCTATCAGAAATATGACACTGCTGCATACCCTTTTCCAATAGTGCTTAACATGTAGTACTTAATACATTTTGTGGACTGACAGAACAAGTGAGCCTTACTCACATGTTTATCAATATTTTTTCCTCATTTCTCCTTACATTTTCTTTCATGGTTTAGATTACTTATTAAACTCAACAGCAAAGAAACAAACAATCCAATCATGAAATGGGCAAAAGACATGAACTCACAGACTCAAAGAATCTCACAGAGGAAGACATAGACATGGCCAACAAGCACATGAGAAAATGCTCCACATCCCTTGCCATCAGGGAAATAAATCAAAACCACAATGAGATACCACCTCACACCAGTGAGAATAGGGAAAATTAACAAGGCAGGAAACAACAAATGTTGGAGAAGATGTGGAGAAAGGGGAACCCTCTTGCACTGTTGGTGGGAATGTGAACTGGTGCAGCCACTCTGGAAAACTGTGTGCAGGTTCCTCAAAGAGTTAAAAATAGATCTGCCCTACGACCCAGCAATTGCACTGCTGGGGATTTACCCCAAAGATACAAATGCAATGATCGGGACACCTGCACCCCAATGTTTACAGCAGCAATGTCCACAATAGCCAGACTGTGGAAGGAGCCTCGGTGTCCATCGAAAGATGAATGGATAAAGATGTGGTCTATGTATACAATGGAATATTACTCAGCCATCAGAAACGACAAATACCCACCATTTGCTTCGACGTGGATGGAACTGGAGGGTATTATACTGAGTGAAATAAGTCAATCGGAAAAGGACAAACATTATATGGTCTCATTCATTTGGGGAATATATAAAATAGTGAAAGGGAATAAAGGGGAAAGGAGAAAAAATGAGTGGGAAATATCAGAAAGGGAGACAGAACATGAGAGACTCCTAACTGGGAAACGAACAAGGGGCGGTGGAAAGGGAGGTGGGTGGGGAGTGGGGGTGACTGGGTGATGGACACTGAGGGGGGCACTTGATGGGATGAGCATTGGGTGTTATGCTATATGTTGGCAAATTGAACTCCAATATAAATAAATAAATAAATAAATAAATAAATAAATAAATAAATAAATAACTTTTTCAAAACTGAATCTTAAAGCTTAAATTTATTAGTAAACATTCAAAACTGAACCTAAAGCTTAAATTTGTTAGTAAACATTCTCAGCTTTTTGTCTGCAAATGTCTTTGTTTTAACCATACTTTGAAAGATAATGCAGCTGAGTATAGAATTTTAAATTATTTCTTCTTAGAACCCTAGAGATTATTTTATTGCCTTCTGATTTCTGTCATCCATTCTTTCATGTAAAGTCAGGATATATGAAGATTTTCTCAGTTTACATAAGAGAGACCCTAAGGACTAGTTTCTTTTTTCCAGTACAGACTTACTGCCTACATCCACAAGTTATTAGTATTGTCAATTTTTCTTTCCACTCCATAGCTTTATTGTCACCATTCCAACCTACTGATTATTGTTTGGGGATTATTCTTTGTTTTAGAATTCTTATAATTTCCTTCGTTTCTTATAAGCTCAGTCTTAAATTTACAAAGTTTACTTTATCCTAGTATTTAATAGTATAAAGAGCTCTTCAGGTTATCTAGACCACCATATTGTTGGAGATGAAAAATTATATAGGTCATTTTTATACTTAAATCTTATATTAAACTTTTTGATCCTTTGGAAACTTTTATCTTAATCCTTTTCCTATGTTACTTGGGTTTTTAATAGCCACCATACTACAAACTTTTCTCCCTGACTGCAGATAAATATTCCATGATGAGACATTCCAAGATACAACTCACTACTATTTTAGTCAAGTACTATATATTTTCAGTTCTTAAAAAAGACTCCATCTTATTTTCAAGCGATGATGTTATTACCCCATTTTAGAAACAGAGTGCTACTTAACATGTCAACATAAGAATCAAAAATTACTCTTGCGACAAGCAACTCTCCAAAGGGAAATGAGAATATTCACTAAAGTGAGGACTACCTACAAAAAATGTATTTCTGTTTTCTTATTCCAAATAAAGACTCGAAGCCATGGACCTTTCTCTATTGGCACCTTGATTACCTCACAGAAATGTAGAATTGCAGCATCACAAGAGGCTACTAACATCAAGTTTTGTGAAATACCTTTTGGGAGTTGTATAGCAAATCACCTTTTAAAATTTAATGATGTACCCAAGCTTCCAAATTATTTGATTTTTAATTTTTAAAATAAATTAGCACGGCATTCAAGGTCATCCTAAAATGTCAATCTCACTCATGTGCTTTCTGATACGCTCACCTGAGCAGGCAGAAAGGGGAGCTATAACTAATACATGGGTAATTGTGCACAACCCTGGGGCTGCCATAGGAGTGTATGAATGTCATTTGTCACTTGTTTTATGAAGGAAAAGACTATTGAAAACCATTAGTCTAGCCCAGCACAGATGCAGAAACTAAGGGCCTGTGAGATTTCACAGCATGTTAGTGACTGAAATGAGATTTGAACTCAGGTCCTCTAAGTTATAGTTCAGTAAGCGTTTACTGTACCACAATAAAAAAGTAAGTATTTTAATAGCTTCTAAATGGAAAACAGAGTGCCACTTGGTTATTTTAGGAGTTCACATTTTTCTCGCTGCATTGAAGCATGCTCTCTTTCGATCAGATTAAAGCTGACAGAGATGAAACAGTTTTGGGCAGATATCCTTGGGTTGGCTCCAGGGCCTCTAATCTGCATTTCATCATGATACAAGCACATGTTTCCATCATTGGTACACCCGTCTGCATCAGCCGGGATGTTAATCACATGCTAACCCAATTTCCTCTATGAATTTATTACTTACTCTTCATTTAAGTTCATGAAACCTAACAGAGCCCCACATAAGCATAACATTCTTAACAAGAAGATCTTGGCTCAAGGACAATGCCCACTAGGCAACATAACCCAAAGAATAAGGCTTGGGAGCAGTACAAGAAAAAAAAAAAATCAGTCTTGCAACAATATAGTGGAACCTGCTACAAAAGATGATTATAATGAAAATTAAGTTATATTACATGGTAGAAGTTGAAATATATGAGCAAGTCATGATTTGGCAATAAACAACAATTGTTTTATTGACTTGGTTTTAGCTCAGTTGTACCAAATCAATCCATGATTTCCAAAATTAGAGGTGTGGCCTTTAGAACAGAGTGGAAGATGTTGGAGTGCATGGAGGGCAAATGGAAGCTATAATGGGAAGGCATTTTGGAAGCAGAGCCTAAATGCAAATTGGTTGTTAGAGAAACTATTCAGATCCATCTGGTAGCTGCATATGATGAATACTAGAAATCCCATCAATGGATATTCATTTTGGCAATGGCAAAGGAAAGTAAAATAGAATAAGGCAGGACACCAGAGTGTGGATGTTGGACTCAAACCCTCTTGCAAATGTGCAGCAAACATTCAACCCATGTTTTAGCTAGTTATCATGAAAGGAAAAGAGTTTTTTAGTTAAAAAAAAAAACAAGAAGTGTCAGGGACATCATAACTACATTATGTAACTGAAGGGGGGGTGTGTTTTTGCTTTCTGAACTTCCAGATTGTCTGTCTACATTGATTTATTCATTCATTCCACCTACATCTGTTCCTAAGCACCTGTTATATGCCAGGCACAGTACCAGGCATTCAAGATACAAAAATGAAAGAATTCCATTCCAGCCCTCAAGGAACTCTCAGTCTAGTGGGGGAAGTAAACTCTAAACAAATGCAATGAAGTGAAATAGATAATAATCATGATATATTCTTATTCTTCATCATTAATTATATATGTACGACCCATCAGCTACTAAGTGCTTCCTAAATATTGTCTCAGTTAATTCTCACAAGCATCCTTTCAGGTAAGTAGGGTTCTTTATCCCATTTTACAATGGGTAAATCAAGCACAGATATCTGGTAAATGACATCTGGGATGTGAACCCAGGAAATTTGGCTCTAGCACCTAAGGTCTTAATATTTTTCCCTTTTGACCTAAAAAGATGGATATGAAACATCCTAAGGGAAAGCTACTCTATCTAAAGTATGGGTGGAAAGGTATCAGAGTGAAAATGGTGCTGGTGATAAAACAGGGAAGGCTCTGCTGGGGAGAAGATCCCTAAGGTGGGTCTTGAAGAAGACAGTCTAAGTAGAACATGGGGCAACCAGGCAGAGGCGATAGCTTGAATAAAATTACTGAAGCTTGAAATAGAATCAGATTTTGTTCCTAAAACTACAGGAAGCTCCGCATGGCTGCAACACAGACTTGTAGAGGTTAGTAACTGAGGATGGCACTGGAAAAGAAATTAGAGGTAAAGGGGACCAGATCATGCATGAAGGACTTTGTGTGTACACCTCTGAAACTTCTCAGGACTAGGGAGAGCCACCGTAATGTGCTAAGCAAGACAGTCTAATGAAATGTACCTTTATACAGAATACCCCACTGCAAGGGTAGACCTGTGACTGGGAAGGTGGGGGGAACAAGAAAACAGTTAAAGGATCTTCAGAAATAGTCTACAATGTGGTGGTGGTGGTGGGGTGGGGGTTGGAGATTTGGAGATAAAGCTGGATGATGTAATGCTAACTGGGAAGAAATACCCAAGGAAGAGGATTAATTTCAGGACAACTCTCTAGCTTCCATTCCACTTTGGTCTGAATTCTTAGACTGCTAGATTCCAGGGGGAATTTTTTTTTTTTTTGTAGACCGGAAAAAAAGCAATTTTGAAGAAATTGAAAGGTTTCATGGGACTTACTCTTTCTCTACAGGCCATCTGGAATGCAATGTAGTAATCATTTGCATTTGGCTTGATTACCTTGTACCTAAAAGATGCTTCATAATCAATAGTTAAAATAAACAGTATCCAGGCTTAAAATGCAATTGGGTCATTTAAAGTCATGGCTATTTCATCACAAAAAAAACTTCAAAATGTTATCGACATACCCAGCTGTAGTTCTATGCAGTCTTGAGTAGGAATGACTCAAATCTTCTAAGCTTTTTGTGATTGAAATATTCAATCAGATAACACCAGGGTGAAAATAATGAAGCCTTGAGAGGATGTGTTTCATCAAGTAGAAAATAATTTTAAAGGCATTCTTAAGGATGCAAAAACGACTGTGAAAAAATACTGACTTCCTGCCAAATAAGGGATTATTCCAGCTCACCAGAAAGAGAAGAAATAAAAAAAAAACAAAAAAAACCCCGACACCTGTTGGCAGTTTAATGCTAATATGAATTCTGTTTTCAGGCTGGAAATTATGCATCAACAAAAATATAAATATAATTTTTTTCACAGCTGTGTAAGTGAAAAAACATATGTTGAGAAATTAGAGACGACTATTATCCATTATTCAAAATTTCCACGGCCACTGAGTGAATCCAGTGTTGGAATTAAAATGTACAATGTTTTTTAATTAATTTAATTTACATTGTTGGCTGATGAAATGCCACAAATAACCACAACATCACAAACTCTTCCCTGTTCTCCATCAGAACTGCTCTGCTGTTCACAGGAGCCAGTAGAGCTGCTGATTTCTTGCCTTCCCCTGGAGAAAATGGAAGCAGAGTTTGTGGGGTTGGAAGAGAAGCAATAAGCCAGAGACAGGTGGGCCAAGACCACCACAAACACTTCTCCAGATTCAGATATGGCCTCCAAACAAGATAAACCACCAGTTCATGAATGGGAAATATGAACTATGCTAAGGTTAAAGCAGAATTACTTGATTATTTCTTACCCTCTTTTCTAAGCAGGATAGGTGATATCATGGGTGTTACTTATTCTATGTGACCTTGGACAAATGACTTTACTTTTTTGAGATTAATCCCCCCCCCCCCCCCCCCGCCGGCTCTGAGAGGTTCTCTCAGGCTGTAAACATTGATGATTCTCTAATTTTGGCTTGTAGTCCTCAGGGAGCTCAGATTTACACAACTTGATAAAACTGGCATACCTAAGGTGATGACATGAATCAACAATAAAAATAATAAATCTGAAAATACTGAGGAAGAATATTCTGTTTACTGAGCACTTAGGATGTACCACTGCATATTGTTCGGTCACTTTATGATGTCCCACTCTCTCTATCCTTTATTCCAGTCACTCTTCAAAGCAGTTCTATGGTGCTGATTCCATCCCACAGCTGGAGAAATCAGTGATGAGAGAACTTGGACAGGTAGTTAAGAAGAGGTGGTAAGCAGCCAAGGTGGAACTGAATTGAGGTCTGACTCTGGCACTCCAGCTTTTGACCACTCCCCCTACCCTGCCAATAACAATAATGAGGAAATGTCCCTGAGAGTTATTATTATTTAATTAATCCTGTGAGGGCAGTACAGTGTAAGAGAGAGATCACAAGATGTGAGGTCAGATGGACCTGGGTATTTATCTTAACCTTGACGCATGACTTGCATGGCAATGAGATCTCCAGGCTTGCTTCCTCATCTGTAGAATGGGGATATCAATATTTACCTAATAGGGTTGCATTGAAGCATCGATAAGCTAATATCAAATGCCTGGATGAATGCCTGCCCCACATTACATACATATGAGCTATTTTTCTTCTTCCCCTCCTCCTTCCCCATGTTCTCCTATTTTTCAGGCTCTGACCAATTTCTTTCCAGTTGTCTGCTTGTTCTATTAGTGTGCATGGTTTGCCTACAGAGATTTCAAACATTTAAAGGTCATCATTTGTTCAAAGTAGGGAGGTCAGCCTCCCATACTTGAAGCCCTTCCGGGGGATACAACACTTGTGCTGATCCTGGGCCAGGCTCAGATGATCCTGATTAGCATACGCCAGCTCCCTTGAAGGGAGGGAATGTGGGAGATAGGCATCTGTAAATTGCAGTCCTTCATTAGCCTGTCTGCTAATATTGATGTTACAATTTTCTAGTCAACTCCTCACCCCCAGCCTTCCCTCAACCCCTCACTCCTGGCCTGTGGCCACCCTCTTTTTCCCTCTTTTTCTTCAGTGTCCTCGAGGAACAATTTCTTGTCAGATGTAGCCTGCGGTGTCCTGTGATGCCATAACCAAAGGATGTGTTCACTGAAGGAAAACAACAGCTGAGTGATGAACCCGAATCCTGCCAGTTGGAGACCATGTCCTGTAATCGATGAATTGCCTGGAGTTGAAATAGCCAACGTCTTTTGATGTACACTTTTTTTTTTTTTTTAGAACAGAGAAGCCAATTATAAAACAAAAACCAAAAAACAAAAACAAAAACAAGACAAGAACAACCAAGCTTGGATTTAGAAGGAAAGATGGGTCTAATATATCAGAATCTACTCTGTGCTAGATGCTTAATTTTCCTTAAAAAACTTAATAACTAGCATTTAGTATGCACCAGGTACTATTCAAATTTTTAAAAATATTGGGATCCCTGGGTGGCGCAGCGGTTTGGCGCCTGTCTTTGGCCCAGGGTGCGATCCTGGAGACCCGGGATCGAATCCCACGTCGGGCTCCCGGTGCATGGAGCCTGCTTCTCCATCTGCCTGTGTCTCTGCCTCTCTCTCTCTCTGTGACTATCATAAATAAATAAAAATTTAAAAAAAATTGACTCATGTAATCCTTGTAACGACCCCTATGAGATAGTTATGATTAACTTTTTCATTTTAGAAATAAGGAAGCTGAGCACAGAGAGGGTAAGTAATCTGTTCATGGACATCTAGTAAATGACACAGTGGGATACGAGCCTAAGTTCTGCTTCTGGGTTCTGAATTCAGGCTCTTAGCTATTACACTATGCAGCTTTTGGTGTAGGTACACCAGGAACCTCTTAGGAAATGTGACTGGGACTAGTAGCTGGTCACTTGCAACAAGTGAGTGGGTATACTAGAGAGTGGTTCCTACCCATTAGCATTCAGCATGCTTTGGCATCCATTGGCATGACTGACAGGAGGAAGAGGGAGTCCTGATTAATTTTTTCAGTTGGTTAAGGAAGTAGCCTGTTAAGATATATTCTTCTTTCATTATTTTAGTTATTATTTCCAACACAAGGAATAAACCAGAGTGAATATATACTTTGTCCATGGAAGGGTTTTAAGTCAGCCTATATGATCTCTTAGCCCACCCTCTTCTCAAGATTCTCAATGCTGTGAAGTCTCCCAAAATGAGACCAGTCTTTATATGCATAATTTCTAGAAACAACTTTGCCTTCCTAAGACACAAGCACTGCCACCATTTCTCATCAGTATTGTCTCAAAAGAATAGGCATAACATTCAGAAGCAGGGAGTAATTCACACTTTACATTGGAATCAGAGCAACAAATTTGCCATGCATAGAACAGGTGCCTCATGTATGTATGTTGATTTCCAGTAAACTGAGTTGGTTGTACACTCAAGTTCCATAGAGAGCCCGAAAAGCTGCAGCCTTAGGAATGGAAAAGAACTCCAAAAAAGGCCTATTCCAAAAGCCTAATAAAAGCAAATACTTGGCATATGTGCTACCAATTCCCTCTCCTGTACCCTTAAAAGACTTGCCTACCCAGCAAAATGATATCAGCATGATTTGAGCAGAGTGGCCTCTCAAACTTCTCAGTGTGGTGTTCCCAGCAGTAACTACCTATTGGTTACACTAGGCATGTGGAGGTGAAGCCTACTTTCTATCCCTGAGTAACCTGAGAAGTGGACCCAGTAAGTTTGTAGCCTCTTGTAACTAATGTGATATAATCAATAATATCTTGCATTCTTCTGCACTGTCATTTCATATATGCTTTTCCAACTGAGGGAAATTGAGACCTGTGATTCATAAGTAAGAAAGAATCCTCTAGAAGGTGAAAGGGCAGAGCAATAGGCCTTAAACCTGTCTATCATACCTGACATTGATATATGGAAGCAAAATGATGGGTGTGAAGCTACTGTGAGTAGGAGTAGCTTTAGGCCTGTGGGACTCAACTCACCTGGGTTATCCTTCCCAACCCATGAATCTCTCCACCTGAGAGGAGCACTGATAACTCCTCCCTCTCCCAACCATTGAAGGCATCCTCATCAGAGGAATCATTGTAATGTACCCTTGTGATCATGTTGCTCCCATCTTTAAAAGCCTTTAATGGCTCCCTATTGGCCTGCTAGACGAAAACCAAGCTCCAACATGGACATTACAATCTTTATTCTATTCTCAAGTCACAGGCTTTATATATTTAATTCAACACATTTATTTATTTATCGTTTGTTTGCTTGTTTATTTATTTTTTTTCAATTATTTTTTTTTAATTCAACACATTTAAATTCCGCTAACATGGACTACTTTTAGCTCCCCAAATGAGCTGTGTGACCATAGGCAAATTCTTTAAAATCTCTGTGCTTCTCTTTCTTCACTAAGAACTGCACCTTGCACTGAGTAAGCATCCAATAAACGTCTGTGATGATGGGTACTTTTAGTTGCATGTGTGCGTGTTTCTTTTTCTGACATGCCAGTTGTATGTCTCTGAGTGCATGTCTGTTTCAGAGCATTTGGGCTGAATTTGTTTACTTATCTGTGTTTGTCTGCTTCTATCTCTGGGCATCTCTCTTGAGTTCTTAGACCCCAAACCCAGAAAAAAATATTTTGCTTTTCCTGAAGAAGGCTCTGTGCTTACAGGGCAGAGCCCTCTTTCAGGCTGGCTCAGTTAGTACAAAGCTTTCTCATACACCCGGGGAATTTTTTGCATCCCTATAATAATGACAGGAATGGAAAGGCTGTGCTCCTAAAAGCAAGGTTTTTGTTCTTTTCCCCCAAGTCCTTGTCTCTGGCTTGTCTTATCTTTACCTGCTTCCTACAGGCAGATACGTGGTACCCCGGTTAGCTAATCGTGGCTTTATTTGTACGGGGTCAAAGCCACTTGGCCTTTCTGTTCTTACTGCTCTCAGGGTTCAGTGGGGAAGGGTGCTAATTTCTAGCCTGTGAGGGTTTGTTAAATTGGCATATCACTGAAGCAAACACCATCATGGGCTGCATTCTGTTTCAGCCAGTAGCATTCCATATTCAAGAAAAAAATTGGAATGAAAAGTTCTGGAGACAGATGGTGTTGATGATTGCACAACAATGTGAATGTACTTAATACCACAGAACCAGACATGCAAAAATGTTTAAAATGATAAATTTTTTAATATGTACTTTACCATAATTGCTAAGGCAATGGTACAAAAAAAGAACCAACATCTAGAGGATGGATAGCGTAAGTGCACTTCCCGTAGTTTTTTTTTTTTTTCCTTTTTCTTTTTCTATTTCTGTCCCTCTTGTTTACTTAGATTGGGATGTATATGTGTTTGAGAACTATCTTTGCTTCTTCAGAATAATATGGGCCTAGGCAAGGAACCAACTGCATTCTGGCACCTTTACTCTCTGAGATCTCATGTGATTTTAGGATAAGGGCATTAGTGGGGAAGTACATTCTGGAATAAGAATCCTTCAAATTCTTGCAGAGGAAGTAGGCAGCGTACGCAGGATAAGTGCACATATAATAAACCAATATTTGGAGGAACATTGGTGTCTGAGTCAGAAGATCTGGTTGAAATCCCAGTACAATTACTGTGGAATGTTGTACGAGTCAGGTCGTCTCTCGAGCTTCAGTATTCTCATCTGTGAGGTGCAGAGTAGAGACAAGGGTTTTAGAGGAAAAGAGTAAACTGAAGTGCTTTCCCCCTTGAAGACAACGCTGTTAATCCAGTGCTGGGCCAGGTATGGCAGGAATAGATTGTTCAGTGTTACGATGGAGCAGCAGCCTGAGCAGGTTGGGGGCTCATCAGCATTGAGACCCTACTGGTACAATTTATCAGGTAAATGGCCCTACTGGAGAGAGTGCTTGGATTATCAGAAGGAAATAAATCCTGAAGTCCTCAACCTACTTATGTTCCCCTGCCATTAAATCTGGAGAAAATAAATGTCCTGTGCAGGAAGGTTTACTGATTCCTAAGGACAGCTACTGGCTTTAACAATCCCCCGGTACCTGTTTGTTGGGTCTGCCCATTCAGGGCTGTAGAAGAGGTCAGGGTCAGCCTATGGAGGACACTGAGAAATAAGGCTGACTCTTGGTCCAGGACAGGTGCAGGCTGCCTCACCAGCCATAGCCAGCAGGAGGAAAGGCTGGGCCCGAGTCGACACAATTTCAGTGGTGACAATAGCTACTATGTGACCTGTGCAGAAGGGCCCTGCCCTCAGTTTAATGTACTGCTCCTGTTGTGTTGGAATCTGTAATGATTTTTGAACAAGGGGCTGCGATTTTCCTCTTGTATTGGGCCGTGCAGATGATGTGGCCAGTTCTATAGATAAGACAAGAGGAATAAGCACCTACATTCTCCAGTATATTCTAATCTTGTCAGTGAGTCAAGCACCATATAGGAAGAATTTGGGTTGAGGAAGAAAAAGACAGGGAAAGAGGAAGATGAAGATGAGGAAATTGACTATTGAACTCATATGTTACTTCTTCCATAAGACTGCCCAAGACTGCCTATTTAAAATTGTAATCTGCTCCCCACAACCTCTCTCCTGATCCACATTTCTCAGCACTCGTTAGAAAAATTTTCAATAGTATTTACTACCTGCTTTACTTGTTTAGTGTGTTTATTACTTTATTGTCTGTCTTGTCCTCCCAGAACCTGAGTTCCAAGAGGACAGGAAACTTGAGCTGTTTTAGTCAATATTATATGCAAATTACCTAATGATTCCTGGCATGCTGAGGGCCCTCAGTGGATTTTCCATAAATGAAAGCATGGATCACACACCTAACATGTGCTAAGACCCGCACTAGGCCAGTTACATGGTTTATCTCATCTAATCCTTACGGGATCTGGTCACTTGTTTATTATGTATAGGAGCTGAGTTGGGCTCATATAAATAGGTTAGGGGATCCACCCTCAATTTCTAATTTATATATTAGCAATTTAGAGGTACTTCTTTGTAATGAAGAACCTGAGGCTCAGAGAGATTGAATCATTTGCCAAATGCTAATTTAGAGGAAAACCATCCTCTTCCAGAAGTAGATTAGAGTCCAAAGGAGAATAAAAGCAGAGAGGGTGAGGAGGAGGAAGCGGGGAGTGAAATGGGGGAGACAGGAAACAGAGGGTTTGGCATGTTGGAGAAACCATACTGAGAGGCTTGCTTTGGGAAAAGGAAGCTCAGGAAATGGAGGTGAACAGGAAAGTTTCCAGAAATCATCTTAAGAGTTCAGGAAATGTGAGCATCCGTGAGATGCAGCCCTTATATCTGGAAGTAATGACTTCCCACTGAACTTTACCCAGTCTCTGGATGATCCAGGACATATGTCTACTTGACTTCTCTGAGCCAGGAAGCTGTGTTTAAATCAAGAGTCCTAAGCTTGGACTCAGGAGCCTCAAAGTCCTGTCCTTGCCACTCTAAGTATGGTCTTGGGCACCTGCCCAATGCCACCTTACTGCTCTGAACCTCACCATAAATGGGGTACACATTTACAAGTACCACACTGTGGTACTGCTTGCAAAACACACAATCATAAAAGCAGCCTTGGAGGATACAGCTGGAGAAATCATCTAACTCAGAGTCAAAACTTCTCCCCCCACCAACTCAACATGAGCTGTGTAGCCTTAGGCAAACCTCTCAACCTCTCTGAGCCTCAATTTCTTTGCCTGCAAACCACAAAGCCTTCAGTAAAGACACCAGATAGCTAATACGGGGAGAAACATGGCTGGAATGTGGATTGAATTTCTTTTTTTTTTTTTTATAAATTTTTATTTATTTATGATAGTCACACAGAGAGAGAGAGAGAGAGAGACAGGCAGAGACACAGGCAGAGGGAGAAGCAGGCTCCATGCACCCGGAGCCTGACGTGGGATTCGATCCCGGGTCTCCAGGATCACGCCCTGGGCCAAAGGCAGGCACCAAACCGCTGCGCCACCCAGGGATCCCCTTTCTAACCCTACCCCATTAGAACAAAGTTTTAGCCAACTCCGCAAATTTCACTCACAATCTGCGCCTGGACCTGCAGAGGCTCAAATCTTACAACCAAAGCATATAATCAGTTCTCCACTCTTTCATAAAATCTTTTGCCTGTGAAAGTCACAAAATGTGCCTGATCTTCAGTCCCACCTTTGCTTAACTCTTGCTGATTCTTTCTGCCCAGGGAGTGCATCAGATCATGGAGGCAGAGTAGAATGTTAGAGGTCCACAGGAGATCTAGTATGCTTTTCCAATTCAATTGCAAGAGGCAGTCCAGTTCTCTGTATATGAAAAGTAGGCAAGTTATTGCAAATGTCTAGTCAATTCCAAATGTCACCAGCTACCAGTAAACAACAAAACGCCGGCTACATTCAGGACTGGATCATTTAAAACATAATTATAATAAATGATTTAAAGGAGCTCTTTTAATTACCACTACGTATCAAAGGCTCAGGAAGGCATTCCAGAAGAATTGTTTTCTATTGTAACTGCATAAATTTAAATGCCATTAATTTCATATCTGTCATTCACTTCTCTTCTACTACATTGATCTCTGTACCAGGGAACTCAATGCCTCCCATTTCATTTGGGGATTTCATGGTTTCTACAGAGGAAGAGCTTTTTTTTTTAGTATTTCAGTTTCCAAGTGCCATTTCCATTCCAAAGTATAAGTCTATAGACCACATGAAAGCTAAAAAAACAAAACAAAACAAAAAAAAAAACAAAAAAAAGGAAAAGAAATGAGAAGTGAGATCAGGTCAAGGAATTAGAAAGACCACCAATCTTGTTATTAGAAGACGAAGATTTTACTCCTGACTCTGCTGCTACTTTGCTGTGGGACTTTGGACAAGACCCATTATGTATTGGGGTCTCAGCTTTTACATCTATAAAATAAGAGTAAGAGTAAGAGTAAGTAAATAATTCCTGCCCCTGCTCATCTCACTGGAATTTTGAGGATTAAATGAAAACACTAAGAGACTTTATAAACCATTCATTTAGCCAGTTAATCATTCAGTAATAATTTAAGAAACCCTGACTACATGTTAGACAGTGTGTTAGCTGTGAGGACAGAAAACCAAGCAAAGACAAACTGCCTCTCTTGTAAGAAGCTTCTGTGAGTGGAGGAGACAAAAGAGGGAATGTGGTCTCCTGGGCTAGATGTGCTGTCTTTCCTGTTCTGTTATTTCCCTCTTAGTTAGGAAATCCCTGATCTGAGACTCTCTACAGAAAATGAAGCCATCCTTTGGTTTAGGCTAAAACAACCCATCCAATCTTACGTCTTAAACCTTTGTTCGAATAAATAGCTTCTACAGTTCATTTTTTTTGGCCACTTGTTTAGAATGTTAAATATTTAAAGACATAAATTTCCCCCATCAGGAAAAAATGTGGCTTCTTAACAACCTGTATTTCTAGTAGACTTTAAAGGCGCTGTCTGGGCCCAGGATTGATGGACTTCCAGGAGAATGAAATCAACGGGATGTGGAGAAGTGATGGCCTTTTTGATTCTCAAATAAACATTTCTCAGAGGGACCTTCTAAATCCTCAGGGGACTTCATGGTGATACATTCAAATGCCACCCATCTGTACAAATATCAATATCTAAGTTTTTAAAAAAAGACTTACATTTTTCAAAGTGAGCTATCAGAAAAGTACATTAGTGCCTCCCTACATCGACTGCTATATGCTGCTTATAAAAATGGTTCTCAGGCTGCCTTGGAAGACTGAGAAGCAAGGAATCATATGGAACCAATGTGTTTCTTAGCATCTAAATTATTTTTGTTCCCATCCAAAGGTACAGTTAAGATTGGTGTTCAGGGAGGCCAGAGAGCAAAGAGAAAACCCAAAAAGACAGAACTCAGTGGTGATGGGAATGACCCTAAGTCAAATTCCCAGTATGATCGAAGCCATGGTGAAGAAGCAGATATTCCCCCAAGGTAGGTATGACTTCCTGAAGATCTGGGTCATTGTCACAAAGAAGACACCCAATGCTCAGAAATTGCCACTTGGGAAAGGAAAATGGATTAGATTTAGAATAAAAATTTCTGAAAAAGTTCGGGCTCTGATACTTCATTGATATATGAACTAAACACAAATATTTCACCTCTTTGAGGATAGGTTTTATGATCTGTAAAATGGGCATACCAACATATATACGAAAAGTGAAATAACATGTCACAGAGCTTTGTGACCTGAGTTATGATTATTTGTAAGGAAAGAAAATTATTCATCCAGGTGAAATGAGGTGGATTGTTGTTCTAACTTTCTATATGGGGCTTTTAATTCCACCCTCCCTGTCTTTCTGTCCTTCCCTCCTTCTCTCCATCCTTCCCTCCCTCTCTCTTCCTTTTCTCTCCAACGCCTATTTATTGAGGGCTAACCTTGGCAAACAACACTGCATGACACAGGTGGTTAGATGCCTGATTTTAGACTTTCTATGGAGCATGAAACAATTGCTTGGTTTATTCCAAAGCAGTCAGGGGCCCAGCATGTGTCAGGGGCCCAGCATGAATTAGGTGGTTCATCCACATGAAGTAAATTGAGGGAAGTATAAAGAGGAGACTATTTATATAGGTGTGGATTATATAGGTTATATATAGGTTAAGAGGAACCTACAAGGGATGGTGAAGTACCCAGGCTCACAACAGTCAAGGAGACTATACCACCATCAAGCCTGAGGAGCCAAGTGGAAAAAGCATTACTCGGAGCCAGGAGGGAGCTGTAGGTGTAGGAGCTATTGGAGTGGGCTTTTCAATAGGAGCTATGGCCTTAAGTAGAGGAAAACTGTGGCCATGGCAGAAAGAGAGCCAGGAGACTAAACCCATCTTCTTCCATCTGATTTCCTGCTGGTGCTTTCCATTGGCCAAACCTGACCAGAAGCCAGAAGGCAAAGGGGCCCATTGGTGCAGCTCTGCAAGCTTGGTGGCACAGAGCCATGTGCAAGGGTGAAGGCCAGATCTCAAGTGGCGAGTACAGCAGGGACCGTGGGTAGCATGGCATTTTAGAATATGGATTCTAGAGTCTCTGGGCCTGTATTCAGTTGAATCTTTGTTTGCCCAGGAATTGTGTTCTCCCTGGTTACCTCACCTCCCTTTCTTAACTGGAGATTCCTTGGACAGAAAACAGGAATTGTGGTTCCTTGGGTGAAGCACCTGTTCTTTGCATGTCCAAATTTCCTAACTCTTGATCATAGGGTTGTGAGTTCAAACATCATGTTGGGCATGGAGTCTACTCAAAAACAAACAAACAAATAAATAGAAGCTAAGCTCTATGTCCTAATTTCCCTGTCTGTTAAACAGTTAAAATAAAAACATCTGCCCACAGGTTATTGTAAGGATTGAGTTAATGTTCATACTCACTTAGAGCAATGCCTATACAAACCTAAGTCCTATATTTAGCTTCAGCTTGTGCACGTGGGATACAATGGTGGACAAGAACAATGATTGAGTGAAAGGATCTCTGAGTGTCCTGAACGGTAGCTCACACTGGACCAACCCTTTATTTTTATTTTTTATTTATTTTTTTGCTTGCTTGCAGACACAGCCTGTGATGTGACCATTTTGAGGATCCAAGGTAATGGAGAAATACCAGCAAGGAAGGGGAATGCTGTCATCATATTTTATTTTCCCCTAAAAGTTTTGCTACGATTTTTGTTTTCATGGCATCAGGACCTAGGTTTCTGTCAGCTACCAACATCCACCCCCATCTGCCTCCATCCCTGATGATTCAGGACCAGGGCAGAGAAGAAGGTCACCCTAAGAAATTGACTGAAAGTCCTCCTCAAATTCAGGTCCCAGGTTCTGCTTTGGAATACCTCTGGTTCTCAGCCAAGAATTGTGTTCTCCCTGGTTACCTCACCTCCTTGCTTTGGGAAGGGACATACTAACAGCTGAGGAAGATAGGAAAGATGCCCTGGACTGGGAGTCCAAAGAGTCCTGTTCAAATCTTAGCTCTATCCTGTTTGAGCTGTGTGACCTTGACCAAATGACAGTCCCTTTCTTAACTGGAGGTTCCTTGGACAGAAAATAGGCACTTGAGTTCTGCAGAATCTTTTGAATGTAGGAGGGAATAAAAAGTCAACGTTAGTAATAATAGTAAACGGAGCAATGGACAAAAAGTTTAAAAACCTATGTTATAATTTAATTCTTGTATGGACTAGCAATAAGACTACATATAGTTAATTCATATTACCAGCCCCTAGTTTTCCCATTTGAAAAATATTGAGGTGGCTGATGTGAAAGTGCTTTGTAAATAATTAGATATATTTGAGGAACATATTATTATTGCCATGCTCTGATTTCAAATGCTAACTGCACTATTGAGAGCCAGGGTTCATAAACACCCCCGCCACCCCCACATAGACACACCTTACAGCCAACAACCTATTTACTGACCAGAAAGCCATGAGTAGTGAGGTAAATGCCAGGAACTGGCATCTTGGCTGCCCATAGCTTTAGTCCACACCCTGGCAGCACTGAGTATATTTCTTTCATTATTTATACTTAAGAAACTCCATGTCATCGTTCAAGTTCAAAATTTGAATAGATTGCCAGGCAGCTTATTGAATTATTTATTTTAACTGGCTTATTTCTATATTGGATAATTTCTTCCATGTGTTTCCACTATATCAATAACGGGAGGCCATTATTGATTTTTCTAAAGCCATTAGGTTCAATGAATTGTTCAATTAGTTTTACGATTTCAGGTAGAGAAAGATGCAAGATTGCCACTCTTGGCAGTTACAAACAACTTCTAAAAGGTGGATAATGCTCTGATTTGTAAAATGCACAGGTGCATGTTAGAGCTGGACCCTGTATCACACAGGCAGATCAAGGCTTGTATCATCATGGGTCGGGGTTGATAATACTGTCTCCAGGCACTGTGTTTAGGGAGCTAGTGGCAAATGCATATTTGTGAGTGCTTACCCATTGGTATTTACCATAGATATATTGTTAAGCTATTATAAATTCAGATGTATAATAAACACACAATGACTCTGGGAGATGAATATTAATAGATAATATCATGTTCACCTGTGGTCCTAAATCCTTGAATGCTCTCCATTTTCTATAGAATAAAGTTCAACATTCCAGGCAGACAAATCCAGGCAATACCCTATGTGAAACTTAATAAGCATTTTCTTAACTTCACACTTTTGCTATTTTTATACTCTGGAATACTCTCATGTCTCTGTTACTATCCTTTCCATGTGTTGGGGAGTCAGGGAATCACAATACAGAGCTTCCCAAACTTCAGCCATCTATGCACCAGCTTCTCATGCCCACAATCCAACTGTATTCCCATTCATTTAATTTTACAGATGATACACTCTAGTTACTTAAATAGATACACTAGGCTCCTGTACAGCATATACACTAATAAAATTGTGGGTTTAGATTCTAGTCATACTATTTTTGGTACATGTTAAAACAGACACATAGGGGATCCCTGGGTGGCTCAGAGGTTTGGTGCCTGCCTTTGGCCCAGGGCACCATCCTGGAGTCTCGGGATCAAGTCCCGCATGGAGTCTTCTTCTCCCTCTGCCTATGTCTCTGCCTCTCTCTCTCTCTCTCTCTTTCTCTGTGTGTGTGTCTATCATGAATAAATAAATAAATAAATCTAAAGAAAAATAAAACAGACACACAACTATTAAAATAAACCATGAACCACATAAAAATACCCTCACATACTCCTCAGGATTCTCATATCACACTTAAGGGAATATTAGGGTAGGAGATAAGATTTCAGATTCTAGCCAGAGGCTTGGGTTTCAGCTCCAGCCACTTATTAGCCATGCATCCTTGGGGAAGATACATAAACATGCTAGGCCTCAGTTTACATACTTATACATGAGGATAGGAATAGCATTATGACAATTACATGAGAATAAACGTAAAGCACCTAGCACTTGGTGACCATTACTGTGTCCATTTCAGCAAGCATTTGTGCAGAGTTACTATATAATAGTTAGGATCAAGGGTTGGATTCAAATCCTGGCTATTGAGCAGTTTAGGCCAAATTACTATACTGCTCTGAGTCTCAGCATCCTCACTGAGTTGCCAGGAGGTCAAGTTGACATAAATGTTGTACTTAGAGCATTTCCTATACTCAGTAAACACTTTAGAGATTCTATTAGTAATTATGATTGCCTTCACTACATCCTATATACCAGGCTATGTGCTAGTGATAGAAACAACTGACAAAGAATTTAAAAATCTCCACTTTTTCTGTGTATTTTATATGCAAATATGTGAACATAGACAAAGTACAGAAATTAAATAGAGGATAAAGTGAATGCTTATGTACTGGGCAGGGAGAAGGGAATACAGGAGAGCTTCATGGAGGAGGTGATGTTAGGTATGGTTTTAAGGACCGAGGTGGGATATTAAAGGATGATTCATCAAGATAATTCAGTCAACACTTTCTCTGGGAAGGCACAGCTAATAGCTACTTCTTACTGTTTGAGGGGCAGAAACTGGTATTGGACATTGGATTTTTGATGTTGAGAGACTGGCCTGTGGTAAGTGCTTGATAAGGAAGGTATGAAGTCACATCTCCTGGCCTAGGTTTAGTTTCTTATTTATAAAACAAACCTTTCTCTTGCCTCTCTGCTATTCTATTATTCCACAGAAAGATACTACTTAATATTTACAATAATAAAAACTCACATATATTGCTACACACTTTATACATATTTCATTTTATCCTCATAGCGTCCATAGGAAGTGGGCTCTATCATTATTCTGACTCTACAGATAAGTAAGCTGAGGCTTAGAAAGCTTAAGTAACTCTAACAAAGTTACCTACTAGCCTAAAACATAGCTCGTTTGTCACAAGGATGTGTATGTAACCACTATGCCACGCTGCCTCTCAAAATGTCTAGTTTAAATCCTGCTTCATGAGGAAGTGATGTCAATTCCTCAGATGCAGCCATTTACTGAATAATGCACAGCCACTTCTCAGATACGGGGGGATGTGGAAGCAGAATGCTTCTGGGACCTGGCATAGGCCAGGTTTGTGGAAATCCGCATGGTATGCAAATAGTTTACAGCAACAGAGACTGGGTTCCCAGAACGAATCATTCTCACTCCCGCCGCTGAGTGAGACACCGTGGTGATGGTTCAGCCCGGTACAAGCTCAGCTGGACAAGGCTAATGAGGATGGAGGAGACTCAGAACGTTGAACTCCTTGGTGATCAGTGAATTATGAAGTTAATATACAAATGTAATCTGCAATAAGATGAAGCGAAGGCAAATAGATTCTAATCACTGGTTAACTTTCCCGTGTGACAGTTTTCATCAAGTAATATGCATGGGATCTCCACAGGAGCACTAATCCTCTATGAGGCCCGTGGGGGTGGAGGCTCAACCACCTGGAGCAGGTTGGAAGGGAATAAAAATAAGTAAGGCAGCAGAATCTTCGGTATACAGTCCATAGTCTTAGTTTAAACTGCTACTATGGCCCTCAGACAAGAGCCACTTAAAACAGGGGATATATTTTTGGGCTCCTTAACCCACGAAGGGGACATTCCACAAACTCAGAACATTAGTCTGGGAAGAACCTTGGAGATTTATATTCTCCAAGTCTCTAATTGTACAGGTATGGAAACAAGCAGGTGGTGGGATATAAAATAAAAACATAAAAATAGATAGCGTGGTATTTTAGAAACTACATTCACAATGAATCTAGGGAAAACTACTTTCTATCAAAATGTGGGATAGGGACTAGTTGAAAAACGAGCAAAGTCACCCTAACTTTGGCTGGTGTCAGTGGGATGTAATGGGAGGGGACCATGTAGCACATGTTGAGCTCCACACCATTCTCCTGACAATACTGACATGATGAACATAGTCCATGGCTGATGTGGGGTAGGAGGCCTGTGGGACTGCTTGGAGGACAGGAACTTGATTCCACATATAGGCCTATGTTCTTGAGAAACTCGGGCTCTCCCAGATCCACTGCTCTGTCTCCAGCACAGATAATGAGAATAATCATGCATGTGATGAGCTACACGCCACAAAAGAGAGAGGAGGCTTTCTGGGATTACGGGCGGAGGGGTGGGGGGGTGGGGGGGGTGGACTGATTAAATTTAGAGGCAAGAGGGCCAGGAAGGTCTGTCTAGAGGAATGAGTGGAGGAGCAGTAGGATTTAGACAAGGCTAGTGGGATGGGATGACCAGGTGATCCAGGATGGTAATCAGGGCAGAGAACCATGTGTGTGATGGTGTGGAAGCAAGGGGAACATCAGTGTGGGCAAGTACACTGGATAGAAAGGCAACACCCCAAGTATGTGATCGTTATGTGCTTGTATTGTGTGCCACTGTATCCGCAAGGACGTGAATGTGCATTTATCAGTGCACATACCAGTTATTGGTGACATAGAAACCATTCATCAAGAGAGGCCTTAACACACAGGTGTGATAATCAAAGGGCACCTTGCCAGAGGTCCTCCCGTGGCTATATCTGTGTATGTGCAGGTATTTCCCCTCTGGAGAAAGTCAGCATGGTCTGTAGGTGTGAAGCTGAACCACGCCTGACTCAGAAAGAAAAAAGAGGAAACCACTCGGCAACTTGGGGAGGCTGCTGTCAGACCTTAGAATAACAACTGGCAGATAGTCTGTTGAGGCTCATGTGTACTTGTAAGCCTGAAAATATCTCTCAGTGACCAGAGATCTGCTTACTAGAGTGTTCTGTAACCCCTTTGAGTCTCCTCTACAAAATGGAGGTTTGAGTATTTTTCCTCTGAACCTCACAGGATGGCCTTGAGGATCAAGAGAGACCATCTGAAAATGCTCAACAATTATTTTGTTATCCAGTATATTCTGTTCATTTAGTCCCATCAATATACTGGTAATCTAAGAACTGGCATTTTATATTGTATTATTTCATTTTTAAAGGTTTTATTTATTTATTTATTTATTTATTTATTTATTTATTTGAGAGAGAACAAGAGCAAGCACAAGCTGGGAGGTGGGGAGGAAGGGCAAATGGAGAGGGAGAAGCAGACTCCCCACTGAGCAGGGAGCCTGATGCGGGGCTTCATCCCAGGACCCTGAGACCATGACCTTAGCCAAAGGCAGACACTTTGCATGTGAGCCACCCAGGCGCCACTGAACTGGCATTTTAAATGCATGAGTTTTAAGGATCAGAAAGGCCATTATAGCTAAAGTCACAAAGGAAACTGAAAGGAAACCATGACATTAGGAGCCTGGATCTTATGTCCTATGCACCTCAGCACCTTGCTACTTGGGCTTTCTGCATGAGGAGTATGTGTCCTCTCAACGAGGAAGAGTCAGCTAGGTGCTCACAGACCTCTCAGACGACAATTTGTCACTTGCAGGTGCACGGTATGCTCTGAGGGCACTCTCCATATGAGCATCTATGCCCTCAGCACAGAGCAAACCACGGCCAATGACATGGTTCCTGCCCGTGGGAACGCAAGCTAAATGGTAGGCAGGCCCGCCATCCAAAGACTATTAGTTCCACTTACAATTTTATTTCTCAGTTTCAAGGACAAAAGTAAAGGTTGGAAAGTTTTGCTTTTTACAGAATCCTGTACATCTCAAAAGAGATCGCAATCTCACTTCTCTGAAAATAGCCAATGTCTGCTTAAGTAACTTGGAAACTTGTGTCAGAAAACCTGAGTCTGAGAATAAACGCTGCTACTCACTAATGATGATGGTAACCTTGGGCTGGCTCACGGTTAATATATTAACTTATTGATTGGGAATAGTAATACTTCCTTCTCAGTGTTTTTAAGGGAAATACTTATAAAGGTGACATGGGGGAGAAATCTGGAAGTAAGGGTATGTACCCAGTAAAAAATGAAGCTTTGGTGCTCTACTCCCAACAAAGAAAATTGCTTATCTATGTGTACCTTCCTTTTAGCATAGCACCTTCCATGGGGAAAGATGCTCACCAATGTTTGTTCAAAGTTTTTGTTTTCTTTTCTTTTCTTTTCTTTTTGAGAGAGAGAGAGAGAGAGAGAGAACACATGAGTGGAGGCGGAGTGGCAGCAGGAGAGAGAAATAATCTTACATAGGCTCCATGCTCAGCATAGAGCTTGACACGGGGCTCCATCTCATGACTCTGAGACCATGACTGGAGCTAAAATTAAGAGTTGAATGCTTAAGTGACTGGGCCATCCAGGAGACCCTCAAACTTATTTAGTTAAACTTTTAACAAACAATAAATAAGTTTGAATACATAAATACAGAAATTTCTTTTGCTTCATATTTATATTTGATTTTTAGCAAAAAGTAAATTATATGATTGGTTCCTGGGAGGGTTGTAAGCTTATAATCAGAAATTACTTGGACTGTTGTGCTACTTTTCTTTTCCATGAGCTGGTGCTTGTATTTTCTTAGGGCCATCTGAAGGGAAGAAATCCAGGGAAACCTGGACTCCCACCCTCTCTCATCAAAATGACTCATTCAAAACTTTTAAAGTAGCATTTTTTCTCCTGGAATTGTATTTAAATTTTGAAAATATCTATAAAAGTAGCAAAAGTGACAATGAATTACAACAAATATCCACGATCTCACCACCAATAATAGATAATTACTAACATTTTGCCAGAAGTAAATCTTTTTTTAATTAAAAATCAACATTTTCTGATAAAATTAAAGTTCTCTCTCATGGGGCACCTGGGTGCTTCGCCAGTTAAGCCCCTGCCTTCGGCTCAGGTCATGATCCCAAGATCCTAGGATCAAGCCCTGCATTGGGAATCCCCACTCAGTAGGGAGTCTGCTTCTCCCTTCTCCCTCTGCTGCTCCCCCAACCCCACCACTTGTGCTTTCTGGCTCTCTCTCTCTCTCTCTGTCAAATAAATAAATAAAAATCTTTAAAAAAAAAAAAGTCTTGTTTGTGAGTTTCATTTCTTCTTCCTCTCTAGTGCTCTTACTTTCATGAATTATCTTTTCCAGTCTACTTCTTAAACACATTTTATGTACGAGTAACATACAACATTGTTTAATGTTTGTGTGGGTTTTTAAAAAGATATCTATGAATGATATCATATTGTACATATACTAAATACAATCCTGCATACTTTTTCACTTAAATTCTGTCTTTCAAGCTTTTGCACAGCAAAAGAAACAGTCAACAAAACTAAAAGACAACCTACAGAATGGGAGAAGATATTTGCAAATGACGTATCAGATAAAGGGCTAGTATCCAAGATCTATAAAGGACTTATTAAACTCAACAGCAAGGAAACAAATAATCCAATCATGAAATTGGCAAAAGACATGAAGAGAAATCTCACAGAGGAAGACATAGACATGGCCAACACGCACATGAGAAAATGCTCCGCATCACTGGCCATCAGGGAAATACAAATCAAAACCACAATGAGATACCACCTCATACCAGTGAGAATGGGGAAAGTTAACAAGGCACGAAACAACAAATGTTGGAGAGGATGTGGAGAAAGGGGAACCCTCTTGCACTGTTGGTGGGAATGTGAACTGGTGCAGCCACTCTCGAAAACTGTGTGGAGGTTCCTCAAAGAGTTAAAAATAGACCTGCCCTACGACCCAGCAATTGCACTGTTGGGATTTACCCCAAAGATACAGATGCAGTGAAACGCTGGGACACCTGCACCCCGATGTTTCTAGCAGCAATGTCCACAATAGCCAAACTGTGGAAGTAGCCTTGGTGTCCATCGAAAGATGAATGGATAAAGAAGATGTGGTCTATGTATACACTGGAATATTACTCAGCCACTAGAAACAACAAATACTCACCATTTGCTTCGACATGGATAGAACTGGAGGGTATTATGCTGAATGAAATAAGTCAATCAGAGAAGGACAAACATTATATGGTCTCATTCATTTGGGGAATATAAAAAATAGTGAAAGGAAATAAAGGGGAAAGGAGAAAAAATAAGTGGGAAATATCAGAAAGGGAGACAGAACATGAGAGACTGACTCCTAACTCTGAGAAACGAACAAGGGGTGGTAGAAAGGGAGGTGGGCGGGGCGTGGGGGTGACTGGGTGACAGGCACTGAGGGGGGCACTTGATGGGATGAGCACTGGGTGTTATGCTATATGTTGGCAAATTGAACTCCAATAAAAATAAATAAATAAGTACATAAATAAATAAATAAATAAATAAATAAAATAAAAAATAAAAATAAATTCTGTCTTTCAGATCTCATCATTAGCTTATTCTTCTTAAGTGATCCATTCCTCAACTAATGGGCAGGAGGGAAGTTTATATTTTTTTTGCCATTATAAATAGAATTGCAACGAATTTTCTGGTATATGTCTCCTTGTGCACAAGTCCACAATACTCTCTAGAGTGTGTCTGGAAGTGTATGTACATATGTGTGCACGTGTGTATCAGAATTTTCGGGTCATAGGGAACGTATACATTCAGAGAGCCAAATTACTCTTTGTAGGTGTATTATCAGTGTATATTTCTCCGGAAACTCATGACAATTGTAATAGTTTTTCTTTATTCCTTCACCAACACTTGATCTTGTCATACCTTTAAATATTTGCTAGTCTGATGGATGAGAAATTATCATTCTCATTATTATTTCAACTGAGTTCTCCAGATTGATTACTAAGATTGGGGATATGTTTATCAGGCATTTATGATTACTCTTATGTGAACTGCCTGTGCATTTCCTTTCCTTATTTTTCTATCTATTTTTTTATCTTTTACTTACTGGTTTAGCATTTGCCTAGATACTTATCCTTTGTTATATGTGACAAAAGTATCTTCAAATCTATGGGTGATTTTATAACCAGCAACCTTTGCTATATGCTGGCTTCTTGTGTTTTCATTTTTGTCATAAATTTATTTAAAATTTTGAAGTGGTAAGATTTACCAGTCTTATTCTTTATATATTGCGGTTTTTGTCATATTTATGAATTTCCCTATAACTCATTTTAAGAGCTTTTAGATAACCTACCATGAGTTTATGTCATGATTTTAAGATTTGTTTTTTGACATGTAGGTTCTAAACTTTCCAAGGTTCTAAACCATACACTTTAGTCCCTTCTTTCCTTTCCTTTCCTTTCCTTTCCTTTCCTTTCCTTTCCTTTCCTTTCCTTTCCTTTCCTTTCCTTTCCTTTCCTTTCCTCTCCTCTCCTCTCCTCTCCTCTCCTCTCCTCTCCTCTCCTCTCCTTTCCCCTTTCCTTTCCTTTCCTTTCCTTTCCTTTCCTTTCCTTTCCTTTCCTTTCCTTTCCTTTCCTTTCCTTTCCTTTCCTTATTCAAAAAGGTTTTGTGGGGACACATGGGTGGCTCAGCAGTTGAGCATCTGTCTTCGGCCCAGAGTGTGATCCTAGAGTCGTGGGAACGAGTCCCACATCGGGCTTCCTGCAGGGAGTCTGTTCTCCCTCTGCCTATGTCTCTGCCTCTCTCTGTCTCTCATGAATACATAAATAAATCTTTAAAAAAGGTTTTATGTCTCAGTGTGCCCTGGGTAGAGTTTTTTCCCTCCTTCACACTCCCTTTTTGGTACCATAACTTTGGTACCATCAATTCTACTCTACCCGAGGTCCTTAGGACAGAGTCCTTGTTTTAATTCATTTACTTATCCTCAGTTTCCAATGTAGAACCTGGAGCAGAATAGATGCTTGAGAGAGAAGTGTATTTGCAGTCTTAGGTGCAGTTATAGGAGTGGAGAGTTAAACTAGCAAGAATACTGCTGTATTCTAAGCTAGGCAAGGCCATCCCCAAATATCCTTCATGCTGAAAGGGACAGAGGAAAATGGGCAGTGCCCAAAGAAAAGTGAGCAGTAGTATGAAGAGGGCTCTTGGAATGTTTATCTTGGAAGGAAAGATGAAAGGCAGGTGATGTGCTATCTGGGGCCTTAATAAATGCCATTTACTCAACAAAAACCTTTTGTATGTCCACTGCTTGCCAGGCTCTGCTCTAGACAATTTACAGAGATTTGACTCCCAGGACCACTTAGAGGTGGTGTACCTCTCATTTAAAGGTCAGAGGTGTGGAGAAGGTTGTCCAAGTTTGCTCTGAGATGAAGTGAAAGATCCCCAATGTAAATCTGCTCTGGGTGACGTCAGAGCCCTTGGTCCTGCTGTAGACCTTGGTGCAGGTGTCTCTTCACAAAGGGGCAGGAGGGATGTAGTCCCTAAGCACATGGAAGCTAGATCACCCTGGCTTTCTTCCTGCCTCTCTCTCTCACTAGCTATGAGACCTTGGGCATGACATTTAATTGCTCTGAGTCTCACATTTCCTCATTCTGAAAATGAGAATACTTCATTATTGATTGATAGAGTTTTTGTGAATTGGTAACTAAGTAAATACCTGTAAAGTACAGTCCTGACATTGTTACATAAGTTCTCACCATTATGATTATTTAATGCCGTAGCATGTTGTGCCAGGACTAAACTTATTCTCAGTATTGCTGGAGGGTAGATCTGAACCAATAGGCAGAATTTACTGATATTCAGATTTAAATGTGATACAAGGGGGATATTTCAAATAACTACAGTGGCCAGGGCAGCTTCCCAGAATAGTGAGCCCTCACCACCTTCCGGTGGTGTTTTAATCCGAATCAAAAGGGCCATTGTGTGGAAGGCTAGATGAGATGGTCTCCTCTGAGAATCTTTATAGAGTGCTAGGATTCTAAGAGTCCATGCAATATCTACCCCAGTTCCAGGCCAGTGACATCATTTGGCATGCTAATGAATGGAAATATTTTCACGCAGGCTGGACGATTCAAGCCATGCGTACGATGAAAAGGGCAAATCTTTTCATGTGAAATTGTGCATGAACAGAGACTCATTGCCCACATAAAATGCATTTTGGGGAAATGGCTTTCAACAAAGCAGGGTAAGAACACTCTGTAAGCTCTTGTGATTTGATCGTTTGCAGGAGAAAGGCATGCTGATGTTCCAGAAGTCGTCACTGGTCTTGTAATAAACTGAATATTCCTCTCTGGAATCAGATGTATACATGATTGAAACACTATGGTCAGGGGACTGAATGGAAAGGAGTGAATTATTATCTATGGTATATCTGCTTGATATGAGAGAGTAAGCCTGGCACTTAATACACCATCTTCTGTACTGTTTGATAGTCAATAAAACTAAGGCTCAGAGAGGTTAAGAGGCATGCTTAGAGTCACACAGTTAGATGCAATGAAGCTATGATTTCAACTATACTTCTTACATTATATATCAGGGGTCAAAAGCCGGTGACTAATGGGTCATTACCAGTCTGTAAGAATTTAAATAATTGAATTAATTATCAAGATCTAAAAATCAGGGTGTTGCATAAAAGTTGTATCCAGATTTCCAGGTTCTTTTGAAAAGTCAGAAGACTTGGCAACACCTGGTCCCTAGTCAAGTATGGCAAAAATTAAGTGGAGTTCAGTGGCCATTGCCACTTATGGCTTAGGCATACACTTTCCAAATGTGCACATCCTCCATTCCATATATTATTACATCCTAATATTAGTAATCTGTTGACCTAGATGGCAATTTGAGTCATGATCCCTACTCTATATACTCTGCTCTAGAAATAAAAGGCAAGAGGTGCACCTGGGTGGCTTAATCGGTTTAGTATACAACTCTTGATTTTGGCTCAAGTCATGATCTCAGAGTCATGGGATTGAGCCCTGCATCAGGCTCTGTGGTGAGCACAGAGTCTGCTTGGGATCCTCTCTCCGTCCCTCTACCAGCGCTTTATCCCCCACCAATGCTCTCACGTGCACTCTCCCTCACCCCCCAAAAAAGGGAAAATAAAGAAATATATAGCAAGAAATTGAGGTAGGTAGGAGGGAGTAGAACAGGGGAAGGGGGAGGAGGGAATAGAAGGGGAAGATGATGAGGGAAATGAAGTCCAAAACTACAACCAGAAGTGCCATAACCAGAGACATTATCCTGCTTGTGTTCTGCTCAATTGACCAGGAGAGCCTTCCTGTTTGCAGAATCTAGCAGCTCAGTGCTCATTCTGGTCTGAATGCTCTTATTTCAGGAAAGATTACAAACCCAGCCTGGGGAAAAAATCAATATGCGTGATATTTCAAATAGCTCTTTGGTCAAGTCGAGGTCTTTTGGGTTAAGGAAAATAAGGACAGAATGTGTCATTAGTACACTGAGCAGGCCTTGCCACACTGCCCTATCCGATTCTTTCAGTTTCTTCTTTGTTGCTAAATCATCCTACTCACCTGTAAAATGGATCTTTTCCTGGGATGTTTAAAAGTCCTTAATTAAAACATCTTTAGTATTGATCATCTCAAAGATGTTCACCCCCTCCCTTTTTGGGTTTCTCTTTTTCTATGTTCTAGAAAACCACTTTCTTATCCACATTACCACTTTTCTTATCCAGTCTCCCAAAAATGTCCTTCCTGTTGCTCTTTTTCTATTAAACATTTGTTTACCCAAAAAGCAAGGAAGTATCATACTGGTGAGCATCAGATGCTTTTCTTAAAGACACTCTGACATCCTACTTACAGTTTCTAACACTGCCTTTGTTTCAACACTGACACAACAGAAAACCTTCTTTCATTTCTCTCCTACCTATTTTTGTGACTTGAGTCCATGTACCTCTGTGAAACTCAGGTCTCTCCTCTGGATAAAGCCTACCTTACATCATTGTAGTAAGAGTTACATGAAATAACAAATGTGAAAAGGTCTAGGCTAATCTACATATATTGTATATTTAATACATAGTAATTGAAATTAAATTTCTACCAATAATTAGCTGTGAGACTCTAGGCAAGTCTGTTAACTTCTCTGGGCTTCTATTTATTTTTTCTTAAGATTTATTTATTTGTTTGTTTGTTTGCTTATTTATTTGGCACAAGTAGCAGGAGGAGCAGAGGGAGAGAGAAAATCCTCATGAGGACTCCACAGAGCATGGAGGCAAACCTCAGGACCTGAGCCAAAATCAGGAGTCAAATGCTTAACTGGCAGAGCCACCCAGGTGTCCCCAGGCTTCCATTTTTTGACTTGGGAAATACAGGGCGTTGGACTAGATCTCCAAGAATTCCTGTAGCCGAGCATTCTACATTTCCTGAGATGCAGAGATCATCCACTTGCCTCTCCTACCCTCTGTGACAGCCTTGGATACAGAAGTCATGTCCTTTTACCTTTGTATCCACAGTGCCTACCATGACCCTGCAGCTTACTAAGATATCTGATTTCATTACTATTTCGCAGCTCACCACACAAACTCCCCTCATTTACTAATGTCAGGGTCTTTGGACTGTAGGGCTATTCTTAACAATTCGATCATTCCATCTCAAGTTTCTCTAAAGGGGACTGCTTCCCTGAAGCTACTGCTTCAGGGACAGCCATGGGTGACAGGTGATGTGTCCCCTCGGCTTACTGCTCAGCCTCAGGTGACTGGATACATATGAACACTTGTTCCTATGGCAGCTAATCCAAAGGCTAACCAGGCCAATTGCCTGTGAGGCAGCCAGGTGGGAAGGAGTGAAAGAAAGAAAGGAGAGAGAACACCAGAGAGGGCAATGTGATGGTTAATATTATGTACCCACTTGATTGGGCCTTAGGGTGCCCAGATATTTGGTCAAACATTCTTCTCGATGTTTTGGGATAAGTTTAGCATTTAAACTGATAAACTGAGTAAAGCAGATTGCTCTTCCTAATATGGGTGGGCCTCCTCCAATCAGTTGAAGGTGTGAATGGAACTAAAGGCTGAGAAAGAGGGAAATCTTTCCACCTGATTGCATAGAGCTGGGACATCAGATTTTTTTCCTGCCATTGGACTTGAACTGAAATATCAATGCTTCCTAAGTCTCCAGTGTGCTGATTATAGGTCTTGAAACTTAGCATCTGTAATCACAAGTCAAGTCCTTATAATAAATCATACATTCATAAAATCCTATATATATATATATATTCTCTATCTATATAGATAACATAAATACCCAATCTATATCTAGATACCCTGTTTATCTGTACCTATAGCCTATATGCATTTATAGCTTATTCTATCTATCTCTCTGCACATCCGATTGACTCTGTTTCTCTGGAGAACCCCAATTCAGGCAGTCAGATTCCTTGTTGGGGATCTGAACCAGGAGCTATGAAGGCCATGATGTAGCTAGAAGCAGAAACTAAAAGTGAAAGGAAGCAGACAGAAAGGTGAGGATGAACCAGAGTCATGAAAGAGAGTCACACCCTGGAGGGGTTGTGGCAAGTCCAAGTCGAGGAGCAGTGGGCAGTGAGATGGTGTCATGTCAGGAAGCGGAGAGCAGAGGGCTCCTGAGCAGCAGGTGGAGGGGGATGCCCCTTCTCAGCCATGCTCAGCCCTGATTGCTCCCTGGCTCTAGTCCTTCTGGAACATCTGCTTTTACTTGTGATGCTGTAAGTCTTGGTGATTTTTAACTACAGAGGCTGACTGCATCAGAGGCTTAAAGTCTGTTGGAAAAGATTAGGATAAGGAAGGAAGAAGACAGAGTAAATAGAGAATAAAAGAAATAGGGGAAACAAAAGCCTGGGGAAAATGATGAAGAAAGGGAAGAGGAGGGTAGGGGCAGTTTGATCCAATGGGGAAATGATTCAGGCTAAGGACCAGTTACTCTCAAGTTTCTAGCGGTCCTCAACCACTACAATCAAGATAAGAGGACTCTCCTTTCCATTTCTTGTTCTTTACTTAATAAATAAATAAATAAGACAAACCTGCCTATTTCCTCCCCAGAGAATTGAATGCGATCAGTTCTGGCCATAAAGCCCCCTGGAGAAATTCACGGTGTTCAGGAAACATTAAGAGGCTGAAAGAAAGATGGTTTCTAAATCTCAGAGGAAGAAGCTTCGCAATGAAGTCTTGGACCTAATCATTTTATCCCTTCCCTCGGCCTGGTCACACTGCCAATTCCCCCAGCAGTAGCAATCACTCACAAAGGAAGAATCTCAGAGCCCAGGCGTGGATTCTAACCCACAATCAAATAGAAGCTCAAGTTCTCCGCTCATACAATTTCTGGTAAACACTGTCAATTTCAGACTTCCAAATGGGGAGTGTATTTTTATTCATTTTAAGTTATGCTCTCTTTCATTTTCTTGGAAAATGGGACAATGGGGCAATCCGAAGGGTTTGATTTTCAGTACTTATTTATATTTTTCAACATATATATATATAAATATATATATATATTTATATATATATACATACACCTGTCAAGAAAAAAAGACATGTGCTTTGATGTTGAGACAAAGGAAGCATCATTCCTGCAGGTCCCAAATGGAATATTCAAAGGCATGGGCTGGGGGGGACATCCTTGCTTTCAAGCTATATCACAGATTAAAGGCAGAATTGGCTCAGACTTTATCTGGGAGAGCACATTAGCAAATGTATGAATTATTCTCTGTTTACAAAACAAATGAGCTTTCTATTGGCTGGGCTAGCGTCTTCTTCCATTGCAGACCATTAATAAATGAAACTCTATTTGGATTTTACAGGCATATTTGCCATCAGTGTCACACCAGTGGGCAGACTGGTGGTGTGGAAAGAGTCAGGCTTTGGAGTCAGAGAGCCAGAGAGTCTAATCCTTGGCTCTAGCATTTACTAAACTTGTGGCCTCTAGTAAGTTTATTTATCCCCTCTGAGCTTCCCTTCTAACATCTGATAAACTGAAGTAACAGAAGCTAATGCCTACAGTTTTTATAAATAAAATCATCGGTACAAAGTGAGTGGCACCAGGCCTGACACTTGGTAGGCATTCAATAAATCTTCCTTTCTTCTAAAAAGGAAACTTCGCAATTTAAACGACTAAGAGCCAGGGATATCCCTGCCCTGGGCAACATAATATTTCACCACTACAACTGGATTGCAAGCAGAAGGGTAATTCAGGAAGTTGCTGACCTGTGTTCCGCGGAGTTAGAACAGCACGTTGGTTTCATAAAAAGAGTGAGAGGTGATCCTTTTGACTAGACTGCTCTACCTGAGTCAGGAGCAAGTTCACCTGGGTCTTTGGCCTTCTGCCCATGTTCAGAAGTAGGTCTCAGGTTGCCCACAATTGCATGCATAGGGAAAATCCTCAATCTTGCTCTGTACAAACATGGCTAACTACCTCATTTACAGGAATCAAAGCCCGGCCTAACTGGTAGATGGAAATGTGCTTACCGGTCTTAGCTTTAGCTGGCCCCCTCACATGGTCACTGACCTGGTGACAACTGCTGGGTCCTAGCAATGGACATGGCTGGCCCATCTGATGAAGCAGCAAGTGGAGAAATAAGTCATGGGCCTTGGAATCAGGAGGAAAATATTGCAATTCCTCCCTAGACCTATGATTTGAAATCTTTGTTTTTGCATCTGCAAAATGAGTATAGCAGGACCTACATCCCACGAAAGCTGGATTTGCAAATAATGTAGGTATTGGGTATCTGGGACTTGGTAGATCATTTATCTACATTCTTTTCCATTATATTTATCCATAGCCCTTCCCATTGCTGTCCAGTTATAAAACATTTTAATTGTCAAGTATCACACCTGTTACCCCAACTCTGTAAAGAAGATATAATGACTTTTCCTCCATATTTTTAGTGATGGAAACTGAAGTAGGGGAAGTTCTGGGATGTTTTCAAGTGACATTTAGCAGGTGGCTAGTGCTGGGAAGTGAACACTGGTCTTCCAATTCTAGAAGTGAGATTCTTTTACTACTAATTTGAGAGGTGAGATTGGCAAGTGCATCCACAAATTAGAGTCCTGGACAGGCATTTTATAATGTCAGAGTCACTGGTGCCCATTTTAAAGGTGGACAAATGGGGCTCATAATGTGAAATAACTTGCCCTGGGTCACACCGTTGTCTGAAGCAAAGGTACAGTGAGAGTCCGTCTCTGCCCCTCTTCTGACTCCCATGTCGGGTTCTTTGCTCTTGAGCTGAAATTACAGACTGAGGGTGTGTAGGCTGATTGGGCTGCACTTCTGATTTACAGTCACTTATGGTTTGCCCTCATCCCCCCACCCACTGTCTTCTGTGTCTTCTGTGGTCCTGGAATCCCCAGCTGACTTGTGCAGAGAGCACAGGTTTGTTTATCTGAGCAGGGCACATCAACAGAGCCCTGACATCACTATCTATCAGTGTGATATGCCCAAACCCTGAAGACAGTTGAGTCAGCAACTCTTGCTTTACAGAAAGCCATTTCTCATAGGAATAAACAGATTTTAAAAGCACTAGAATACAGCCCAACAGAGACTTTTTTTCCTATTTAATTTTTATTAATTGAATTTTATAGATTAAAAGAATTGGGACTCTGAGAAGTGTAGCAACTGATCCTAAAACTCAGTCTGAAAGGCAGAGCTGGAGCTCAGCCCTGGCGATGTCTGACCTTGCCTCTTTCTGCTGCTCAGAGCTGCAGCTCACAGTGGTCAACACTGAGCAAGTGCACAATGTGTGCTTTCGCTTTTCATTCAAATCGCTCAGTGTAGAGTATCTCTAGGAGTTTGCCAAAAATCAGTTCCCTGGATGACCAGCTTGTTAAACAAGCAAACAAAAGCAAAAACAAAACCATTTCTCAAAATTACATGGAGCTTTAGAGTAAATCTTAAATATGTAGAGTCAGTCATCTTTTTTTCTTTCTTATCTCTTCCTTTTTAAAAAATGCCTGGCTATTCTTGGTCCTTTACTCTTCCATGTGAATTTTAGGTTCAGCTTGTCAATCTCCCTGGCAAACTGTTGGGGTTTTGCTTGGAATCACTCTGAATCTTTAGATTAACTTGAGAAGTGGCATCTTTACAGCGCTGAGTTTACCTATCCATGAATAGAGTATTATAGTTTCCATTTGTTCAGCTTTTCTTTTCAGCTTTTTAATAAAGGAGTGTGTGTGCGTGTGTTTCACTGAACAAGAATTCATTGAGCATGTGGTATATGCAAGGCCAACACTGGCCCATCCTGTGTGAAAGAGATTTTCTATTTTTCTAAACTTTAACCACTTTTGTTACTCTTGTGCCAATTTCACAAGTGGCTTGTGAGTTTTCATTTTGTATTTCTAACATTTTAACTTTCAAGTCACAGCATTTCTTACTACTGACAATGTACAGGAAGAGACAGGTTCCTAGGATTCATTCACAATGTCTCCTTCCTGTTAGGGGTGTGTGTGTTGTTTCAACTTCTTTGAGAAGGAAAGAGGAACTGAAGCCCCAAAGACTCTCCAGACCTCACTATGCACTTCTATTACAGTGCTGCCACAGAGAGAGCTCTGATCCTTAATATTGGCCTACTGGATTCTGTTAATTAGCCATTTTTCTTTCTTAAATGCAAACATCTGATTAGTGATTAGATCACACAGGTCTTACTTAAAGCAATTAGGAGTAAATACTTTAGCCTTGTTCAACGAGGTAGGATCTAGGTGGCTTAATCAGGCGGGAAAGAACAAAGAAACTTCAGAAAGAATACACTGCTTGTTCCTGTACTTACTCTACAACTGGCACCTAATCTGTAAAATAGCAGTGGAATATCAGAAACAAATGTTTCTTAAAAAGAATGCGCAATGATGGCCAGAAAACTGGGGGTATCTCCCAATTTCTTTGATCTATGAAGCAAATACGTATTGAGGGCTGACTTATAGTCCAATACCAGGCGAGAGGCCAGGAAACAAACATCACAAAGATAGTCATGATCTTGGCCTTCATGCTCATGTAGTCTAGAGAGGAATATAGAATAATCAACATGCAATTAATAAAAAGCTTGATTAATACGATAAAGAAAAGCACAGAAAGCATACAAGATATAGGAGTTTAGGGGCAGGAGGTGTGGCGTAGGTAAGGATCCTGAAAGAAGTGATGGCTAACTTGAGAACATAAAGGAAAGCTAGCATATGTAGAGGGTAAATAATAAAGGAGGGTGGGAAGTGGTGGGAGATAGGAGAGGAGAGATGGAGGCATGGGCAGATCATGCAGGGAACAGGAAGCTGGGAATTCAGACTCGAACCAGGGCAGAGTGTGCAATCTATGGGAAATGTCAGGAGAAGATCTGCTGTTTAGAGAGTCCATTACAATCACATGGGGAGAACAGATTGAGATTTACTCGGAGAGGTGGGAAGTCCATCAATTTCAGTGGTCCAGGCCAAACATGAGGACAAGGGCTTCCCGTAGGGCAATAGCACTAGGAATAGATGGAAAAGTGGAAGCTCAGGAAAGATGAGCAACTTGCCTTCTTGCATCCGTACTGAGTGAGATAGCAGAATTTTGAAACAAGTGCAAGAGGGCCTCAAATCCTATCGTCTTTTCACTGCACCCAGTTTCCCTGTCATGTGTAAAAGACAAACAGTGTTGGGGGATTAAAGAGTAGAGAGGGAAGTGGGCTGGAGGGAGAACATACCAGAAAGGGAAAGACCCACTTGCACCTGCACATGAAGGGGACCAAGGGAAAGGAAGAGAAAGGAATTCATGATTGTCAGCCACTGTGGAAGGTTGTCTACAGCACTTCTCAGACTTCACAGTGCATACAAATTCCCTGGAGATCTTGTTCAGGTGCAGATTCCGATTTGGTAGGTTTGGGTTGGGGCCTGAGATTCTGCATTTTTAGTAAGCTCCTAGGTGAGGCCAGTGTTGCCGGTCTAGGGACCACAGTTGGAGAACCAGTGGTGGAGGAGTGGTTATGAGCCCAGGGTGAGCTGGACTCCAATATATCTTTCTTCTTTTGGGGGGGGGGGGTCAGCAGAGGCATAGTTTAACCCATAACTGAGCCTTAGTTTTTTTTTTTATCAGTATAATAGAGATAATTCCTACTTTATTTTTTTTTAAGATTTTACTTATTTATTTGGGAGCGAGAGAGCATGAGTTGGGAGAGAGGCAGAGGGAAAGAGAGAGAAGCAGACTCCCCTGCTGAGCAGGAGCCCAATGTGGGACTCCATCCCAGGACCCCGGGATCATGACCTGAGCCAAATGCAGATGCTTCACAGCCTGAGCCACACAGGTATCCCAATTATTCCTACTTTATAAAGTTAAATTAAATGAATAATAAAGGCAGAGTGGTAGCACAGTAAATATTATTCAACACTAGGCATTTAAAATACATTTCACTTAACTACTACTACCACCTGCCCTGTGATGCAGGCATCGTCATTCCCACTGGATATCAGAAGACTGAGAATCGACAAGGACAAGAAACCTGTACAAAGTCACACCATTATTAAGATTTAAAATCCAGTTTTCTCCAAAGCCCGTGATGTTTATTCTTACACCAATGAGCCTGACTGGGGGTACTAGCAGTGGAGGTGGAGTTAAAAACTATCCTGCAGAGGCAACAGCAGAGAAAGATGATGATTATTTTTATTTAATCGTGGAGGGACATGTGCCGAATACAGATTCTGGTTTCCAAGTGCCCAGAATCTCAGATGAAGTGTTCCGAGAGCACAGGGATTGGAGGAAGGAGGGGCAAAGGATAGATGATATATGAAGTCCAGTGGATTAATCATGTTCACCAGTTCTTGTCATCCTTTTTCATGCTGCAAGGCTGCATCGGCATTTTTTTTTAATAGGCCACAGACATTCACAATCAAAATTTCAAGCTAAAAATACCTCCATGCCATCCTGGAAAATATTAAACAAAACAAAACAAAACACCTGAGTGCTTTCCAGCCAACAAAGAGAGAAATGTGTAGGCTGTGATGAGTAATTGAACCTACTTTTGTCTGTTTGCAATAAACATTTGCAAAACATATTATCCTTTTGACATTTCTGTGAGGATTGCTCATATTCTATTTTCTGCAAAATGCCTTCCATTCTTACTAGGTTCCCATAATTACCTCTTTAGAGGAAGACCATCTCAGCCCTTCAGAGACATCATCAATTTCCAGCAGCTGATTCCTAATTTTTTTGATGTTGCTGTTATACTGAGCTATCTCTTGAGGGTGGAGAACCAATACCACTATAGATAGATATGGATCTATCCATATCTATATCCATATAGATGGATATGGATATCTTGAGAGCTAGCCAGAAAAGTGATGGGATGGAAAAGCTAGTGGCAGTTTGATGATATTCCTTCTGCATTTGTCAAATCCCATGGTCCCTGCATGGCCCAGCAGCAGCAAGGGAACTACAGTGCTTGGGTTCTGATCCCTGTAATTTTCAAGCTGTGTGGCCTTAAGAAAATTGCTTGAACATTCTGTGTCTAAGTTTCCTTATCTATAACACTGGGATAAAAATAGTATTTATATCACAGAGTTATAAGGATCAAGGAAGTTAATGTGTATAAAGAGCTTAAATATGTGCATCTTATAGTATGTCCTCAATAAATGGTAATTATTTAAAAAAATAAATAAATGGTAATTATGATTGTAGTCATGCTTACTTGGCATGAAAAATGAAAGCCTGGCAGTGAGAAGATGTTGTCTTATTGAGTGTGGAATCTCCTTGATTTCATTGGCAAAGCAGACCTACACAGCATTCACATTATACTGCAGATTATTATAGGGCGCAATAATGAGTCTGTAGTGTTTTTTTTTTTCTTTAAATTATAATGGGAAACCACTGGGGTTCTTTTAGCAGGGGAGTTTAAACGATCAGATTAGCATTTTACAAAGTTATTCCAACTATTCTTTGGGTAGTAGATTGGACAAACGTGATGCTAAGAAATCAGGTAGGTGAGGCATTTACAAGGGTATTGACCATGGTGGTCAGGGAGGAGATGGAGCAAAGTGGACTCAACATATGGACTGCATGCAACTCCCAGGACTCGGTCATAGAGGGGGGAATGTGAAGGATGGTGCCAAGATATCAGACCAACTGCGCAGAAGAGCAACTCATTGAAAGAGATGCAGGTATCTATGAATACTCTGGAGCAAAGGCAGAAAAAAACAACCAAAAGGAATAGAAATGTCTATACATAAAAGGAGAGAGAAGGAAATAGATAGGAAAGATTTGTGGAGAACCTACACTCTCCACGGGGTGCTGCAGAGCTGTGCTGTATGCTGGTGGGGTGGCAGGCTCATGGCCTGCCAGAAGAGGACACTGCCATGTTTGAGGACCACCATGCTGCTCGGTTCTGCACAGGAATGTGACAGCTTTGAATTAGTGCTTAGTTTATTTATGCCGGTGTGGCCCTGCCATCAAAATACAGGGTAATGCCCTCTGGCACAGAAATGACTTCTTTTGTATTCCCAGGTATATTTAGCACAGTTCCACGTATATAATGGAATTCTTGGCAAATACTCCTTGAATTTAGAAAGTTGTTGATTAAAAGGTAAAACATTTATTAATCAGCAACATTTTTGAGAGCCTGCTTTAGGCTTTGGGAAGATAGAAGATGATTGAGAGATGGACACTGATCTTCCCTACCCACCTTTCCTTTCCCTTTCTCTTCTCCCCTACCTCCTTCTGCTTCTACTTGTCTATCTAATATATACATACACACATGCACAAGTATGCACACACACACATATACACCCCACATATGATGCCAAAAAAGGGGAATCAGCAACTGGGAGTCCAGCACTGGATCTTTGTACAGATAAAATCTGGGCCTGCATGATGTGTCTCTCATCCTCCATAGACTGGCCGACTCACCATGGCATGTCCTCTTAATGGTAAAGTACAAGAAAGCAAGCCCAGCTCTGTGATCCAGTTTGAAGCCTCTGTCTGCACCACACCTGCCTATGTCTCATTGGCCAAAACACATCACAAGGTAGAATCCAAAGCCAAGGTGCAGGCATGTAAAATCTGCCTCCAGCAGAAGCTGCAAAATTCCGTAGCTAAATGGTATATGTACCTGGACAGATCTAGAATCACAGTTATCTTGGACAAGTCCTTTCCATTCTCCAGGAGTCCTCACCTCTGCAAACAGCTTGGATCAGATCCATGTGTCCTACAGAGTGAAATCCAGCCCTCCAGTAGCACACAAAATGAATTGACATGGCACACGAAATTTAATCAATTCTTTGATGTGATATTAACTAACATTGAGCACAGAAGGTGATGAGGATTCACTTTTGAATTTTCTTTTAATATTGCCAACTGCATCAAGGAGAAAGTCTGAGTTAGTGCCCACGACAAGCCCAAAACCTTTGCTGACTTCTCCTTTTAACACTGAGCTAGCAGACCACAGCATTGAGCAAGAATTTCCAAAAAGTGCTTTATTTTCATTTTATTTATTTTTGACTACAGTATATTTATAACAAGTGGCACCAGATTTATTTAGTTATGTAAAGTTTCTTTAAAAATATATTTAAATAAAAATGGAGTCTATTTAAAGAAAATATAAAGAAAATTATTGGTGACCTGCAGATAGAAAAAAATCATGGCTATGGGCTTGAATAACTGAAGTTTGGGAGATTCTGGATTTGACCATCTTTACGGTTCTGAGATCCTGTGATCACTGCCAACTTCATTGCTCCAGTTGTGGTCTCCACTTCCACCCCAAGGCTTTCTTAGAGGGAGACGAACAGCCTTCTCTTCGACGGCTTCTACGACCTTTCATTTCCTCCTCCCCTCTAAAGTTCACAGCCCAGCTGTCAATATGACTACCCAGCCAGATGTATTTGATTGACATGCTCATCCCTGCACAATGGGCCAGAGTCAGTCACCCTGTGGCTGTCCCTGCCCTTGGCATTGTGATGCATGGTCCCAGATTCCAAATGTCATGTCACATCTCCTCATGGTATCAAAGCACCCTGGAGAGCAGGAAACCCTAACAGATGGCTGAAATGCCTTCAAAAAGACTCCCCCAGACAGCCTGGGAGATGCACAGAGCCCTGTCGGTGGTGATGGGTTGCAACATATGCTCGGCAAAAAAAATGCCAAAGGGAAGAGAGGTTCCCGCACCCACCGAGACCACAGAATACTGGTTCAAATGCTGGGTATCAGCTGCCTTAGAAAGAGTGCCATTTGCTTTTGCAAAGTATCTGTTAAATCCCTGATCTCAATGCTTAGTTCTTAGACTTTTAAAGGTAGTGATGGAAAACTTTTTATTTACATTGAATATTTCATTACAAAGCAGATGAATGGGGGAAAGGTCATTTTCTCTCAATAGTGGACTGTCACTCCCTCTGGTCCAGGAATTCCTAACCTGCATTTTCTGGATCCTTTAGAAGCATACAGCTAGTCCTAAAGAGGCCTGTGAACCTTCCAAAATTGCCTGTGAATGTTTGCATGTGTGTATACATACAAGTTTCTGTGGAGAAAGGGTCTAAAGCTTTAGTTCAGATTTTCAAAATGGTCCATGTCTCATTAGAAACCACAATTCTAACAGTGCTCCTTAGAGAGAATGCATGGGGCAAAAAACATCAAAACAAAACAAAACAAAATTAAACTGGGCAGCTATATAAGGTAACAAGGATTTTCCCCTCATAGTAATATTAAGGATAACATTTGCTATTTACCATCATCATAATTTGAAAAGGGTTATTTCAGTGTAGCTGGACATGAAAAAACATTTCAGGAAGGCCATAAGCTTAGATTAAAAACATAAATTTAGCTTTGCTTAAAAAAAATGACTGCATTGTTCATTTTTATTTCACTGGTGGCTAGCACCAATCTGTGGACCAGGATTTGGGAAGCCCTGATTTCAGAGTGGGAGATTCCTATTCAGCATGCAAATCTTTGGAAAACTGTGGACTTCTTGGGATTTATCACAGCTGAGTTCAGGCGCATCACTCCCTCACCCCACCCTGTCTCTTGGACTACCTGAAGAGAAGTCCTGTATCTTTGAATCCACTAGGCTGTGAGACCTGGTACAACACACCAAGGCAATGGTTCAGTGCAGCAACTCATCCCAACAGCTATTGACTATGCCCTTCGTGGGGCATGCCGTGAGCAAGGCATTAGATATACAGAAGTGCAAGGTACTATCCCTTCTTCAAAGGGCTCACACCGTGGTAGAGGGGATGATAGAAATGATTTAAGTGGGACAATTCCCCCCTCCACTACTCTCCTTCCTGTTGTCAAAGGAGCAAAGGAAACAGTGTCTGATGCTTCCAGGAGGTATTATACAATCCATGTTTTGATTCAATAGGAGGAGCCCCAAATAGGACTGAACAATTGTTTTTTTTTTTCCCCAAAGGAATTTAGAAGAATGTGACAGAGAATCCAGAATGGATGGTGTCAGAAGACACACTTTGAATGCTGCCAGGAAGTATGCAGACATCTCACTATAGGGAGTCAAGCCTCTTTAGCCATGCAATGGTAATTCCAGTTCTTACAGTAGGTTTTAAATGTTTGCCTCTGCAAAGGCTGGGCTTCACTGACTCTTGCCCTAAGAGCCCAGAGGAAGCAGCCAGTGTCAGAGATCACACTGACAAGAAACAGCATGAGACAAATAGAGGCAGCCCGCAGAATCTGGAGGAGAGATGTAGACCAACCACAACAGAAATGGTTCTCCCTGGTCATAGGGCCAAAGTGCAAGGAAACTGGCAGATGATTTCAAAATCCACTGTACAGTATGCAGACCTTCAGACAATTTTAGGAGGGCTTTTACTCTCTCTCTTTTTCATCTATGTCTCTGCTAGAATCTTTTACTACAATGTCAAAGATTTCAGTTTTAGAGGAAGGGGCATCTTAATATTTGTGGTTATAGTCTTTAGGAGGCCAGAAAGAAGGGTAACGAGTACTACCTGCAATTCAATTTTACCTGTTGTAGCATCAGGTATATGAACTATCTTTATTGCAGAGATGTCCAAACCCAGTTTATCAGCAATATCTTCTTGGAGGTACAGAGGAAAGACAAATGCTTCAATGCATCCAGGAGCTACCATGTCATGTCTTAGAAGTCCGGTGAGCTTATTAAGAGGAAATTGATTAGTATATGTTTTTGGGAGAGCCATCTGAATTATTACATCCATAAGCAATAGCCACATCTTTTATAGTACATGCATGGAAAATGTCAACTCTGATTGGATATATTTCAATCTCAACCTCATTCCAATCAACCTATGACTTCTGACTTTAAACACATCTTGGTCAGAAGCTTGGAAAGATTTTCTGGAGGTGCTCTGATTCCAACTTTTTGTTAATTAGATATCACCATCTCCTGTTGTTAAGCCAGCTCTGGAAGGATATATGATTTTTTCATTAGGAAAAACCATCTCAGCTTTTTCAATTATAAATTGATTCTCATAATATTCACTGAACATGGTGAAATTGACACTGAGAACTATTTTTGCCTTAGTAAAGTCAGTTCCTGTGCATTCAAGGAACACATTACTAGTGTTTACTGTTAATTTGGAATGATTTTCATTGATGATAGGAGGCCTTAAAATGATAGCACCATTGTTACCATAGATAACTGGGTATAGGGATTTATTTTCAGTGATATGTAAATAATGTTCAAAGAGCACTTTCATTCTTGATAGTGTGTTTGAATTTCATTTAACTTCTTTGTTGTTTTCCTAAAGTCCTGGGTTAAGAGAACCTCTCTGACTATATTTGCATAATAAATTCTGAATCGAGTGGCTATTGCCAGATAGCTACAATTGACAGTCATCTATCAAATAAGGAGATAGGTAAGAAATAGTAGCTACTCTCAGGTAAGTCCCAAAGATTATCACATATGTTCTCTCAACACATGTGATAGTGATATTCTTCTTTCAGTTGAAAAGCCAAAGCATAGAGAAGTTAATTACCTTGACTAAGGGCACAAAGCTAGCCAAAGATATCCAGGACTTCACTGATACACACTAAAAGTCAAAGGAAACAACCAGAGGTGCCAGACCTCAGGTCTCAGCTGCTAGTCTATTGCCCAGTCTTGAGTTTTTGAGACATCAAGATTGGACGCTATTCTCCACAATTTATAGGTATCCAAAAGAATGGAAGATTCATAAAGATGACTGAATTGTTAGAAAATATCCCTATTCCTCTTGCAAAGGAGAATTGTGATTAATATAAAGAAGGGAAGGCTGAGATCAATTAGAAGCTTGGAAAATATGAATGAATTTTAGAATGAATCAGAGAGAGTAAGATTTAAGGGAATTCAAAGTTATCCTGCCAAACTAAATGGAAATTCTAAGGCATAAAAGGATGTTGTGATACTATTTTTTACACAACAAACTAGTAACAGAGTAGTGATTAGAATTTACTTCTCCATGTCCAAGCTCAACACTTGCACCCAATGCCAGGCATTTAGAAGATGCTACACTAAACTAACAAATGAACTCTAAAGAAGTTTTCATCAGACAAAGAGAAATAATGATTTTTTTCCCCCAGGGAGTTCAGACTTTGGAGGACACTACTTTTTTTTTTTTTTTTGTCAAGGGAAGACATGGGGACAGAGTCCCAGGGTAAATATATAAAAGAGATCCTTTAGTTGTAGTCTTAGGCAGAGAACCAGAATAAAAACAACAACTCGTCCATTTTATTTCCTGGAGCAAGATCTGTGACTCCAACATTTCAAGCCTTAGATGACAACTTTAATACTATTTAGGTTCAAATATTTCAGTTTCTTATTTTCGGTTTCTAAAGCCTTGGGCCTTTGAGCCTTGGTTTTATAAGGACAAGACTCAGGCCTCTGAGTAGTGTGAAAGCAGATTCCATTTCTGCTCAGATGAAAGCCTCATTTGAAAGCATATCCAGGGGTAATTCAAATTTCTTCTAAACCCACTCCAGTTAGGCTTTCACCCTTGCCACCAGACCAAAAACAGCATTTGTCATGGTCATCAGTGACCTCCATGTTGCCAATACAACACTCGGTTCTCAGTATTTTTTTAAAAGATGTTATTTGTTTATTCATGAGAGAGAGAGAGAGGCAGAGACACAGGCAGAAGGAGAAGCAGGCTCCTCACAAGGAGCCCAACGTGGGACTCAATCCCAGGACCCTGGGATCAGGCCCTTAGCCAAAGGCAGATGCTCAACTGCTGGGCCACCCAGGCATCCCTCAGTTCTCAGTCTTTATTGACTGTCAGCATCACTCAGCACTGCTAGTCACCCTCCTTCATGAAGCACATTCTTTACCTGACTCTCAGGATGCTCCTCTCCCTTGGTGTTCCTTTCATCCCTGGCTACTCCTTCTTAGTCTCATCTGCTGTTCCCTCCTGCCTCCTTAATCTCTCAAGATTAGAGCTGCCCAGGCTTCCATCCATGAACACTTTTTTTTCCCTACCAAGACTTCCTCTGGAAGTGATCTCAGCCAGTTTTAGCATTTATACATACTCTCTATGGAGTGAAAACTTCCAGGTGTGGTTAACTCTACCTTCAAAATACAAAACCACTGTTTACCACCCTCCAACATTACCACCATAATCTCTTGCCTGAGTTTTACATTAATAGTTTGTGTCCATCTTTGTCCCCTTATCATTGATTTTTCACCTGGCAGTCAGAGTAATCTTTTTAAAAAGGCAGAAAAAAATATTGCTTCTTCCCTCTGCCCTCCTGTGGTTACTTAAACCAGAGTGAAAACCTAAGTCTCTGTTAAATTTCTCACCTGCTATTTTACCATTCTGTTTCTATCTAGCCCAGTCTGCTCCAGGCCCACTGGTCTCCAACTCATCCTCACACAGGTCAAGTACAACTGAACTTCAAGGCTTTCATACTTGCATTCCCTCTGTGGCAGTGCTCTTCTCCCAGATATTGCAGGCTTGCTCTTATATTTCCTTTGGGTGTCAGTTCAAAAGTCATCTTGTCAGCAAGGCTTCTCTGGACCACCTGTATTTTATAGCAGCTCTCCTCCCTCCTCTCTACTCTCACAACACCCATTCTTTTGATAGCAGTTGCCATGATCGTACAAACCATCCAAGTGCTCATCTATGGTCCTTAGGTAAACTCCATAATATCTGAGATTTTGCTTATTTGGTTTCTGTTCTTTTCTACCACCTCAAATAGTTTCTGGCACATATTGGCTACTCAGTAAATAATTGTTGAATGAAAGAACCAAATTAGCAAATCTTATCCTAAGATCTACAATCAAATTCAGGGAGCAATGCACTTACAGCCTCCATGAAGAGAGGAAGCTTCTGTTCCTCACACTTGACTGCTTGAGAATCAAAGCTGCCTTGGTTCTTCCATTCATATACTGGAGGATTCCTAAAGGATTTAATTCCTTACAAAAATATTAAAAGCAAATCATATCTTATGTAATGGAGCAGAGAAGTTAAGAGTTAAGATTCTAGATCCAGACTGCCTGGATCCAAAGTCCAGCTCTATATCTTACTTGCTATGTGTCCTTGGGCAAGTAACTGAACTTCTCCGTTTGTCAGATTCCTTCCACACAAAAGAGTGATAATGGTAGTATCTACCTGATGAAGTTAATCTAAGGATTGAAGAAGATATATTACATTTAAGATCCCCTAAAAAGGAGGGGATCCCTGGGTGGCTCAGCGGTTTGGCACCTGCCTTTGGCCCAGGGCGTGATCCTGGAGTCCCAGGATGGAGTCCTGCATTGGGCTCCCGGCATGGAGCCTGCTTCTCCCTCCTCCTGTGTCTCTGCCTCTCTCTCTCTCTCTCTCTCTCTCTCTCTGTCCATCATGAATAAATAAATAAATAAATCGTTAAAAAAAAGATACCTAAAAAGGAACCTGGTACATAGTAAGTACTTAAGTATTAGCTCATTATAGTTCACTAAGAACATATTACCCAGATAACATTCTTTTTTTGTTCCCCAAGAGGCTTTTTAAGAGGGAGTTACATATATACCACATATTCATATTACATATATAGTGTGTATTTATACACAGTGTACATATGCATATATATGTAATATATATATTAGTTATCTTTGTGTTTGTATGTATTATTTTGTATGTATTATTGTTTGTATGTATTATTTAAATATTCGTATTTAAAATATGTTTGTATGTATTATTTAAATATTTGTATTTAAAATATGTTTGTATGTATTATTTAAATATTGACTTACTTTTTTCCTGTGTCTAGCTTCTTATGTCTCACATAAACCATGGGGTAGATATCAGTACTTCTTTCTTCCCAAAGATGATCCACTTCACCAAATATTAATATAATTAATGAGTGTAAATTTTACTTGCTATTTTATAGGAATCTTGGAAGAGAGGGCTTACAGCACCGATTATGACAAAATGTAAAAGATCTTCCTTGGATATTTCTCTTCTCCATCAAAATTGCTCTTTCACCACACCATCAGCCAGGCTTCTCCTTTTCACATTCCCATGCAGTTTCCTGCTGCCTCTTCCAGGATGACTTGGCCTCATTGTCTGGGCCCATGCTGCTCTTCACTCACCCACAGCCTTTATGTCTCTGCTCACACCATTTCCAGCAAGAGCTCCTTTGGGTGCTGTATCTTACTTATATCTTACTCTTAATCCTTGACACCTAGTAGAGGGCCATGCTCTATAGGCTACTAAGAGAATGAATACATGGAAGACCTTATACATGAATAATCTTCTTCTATAGAGAGGAAAATTGAAGCAAGAGTGTCAAACAGCCTGTGAAACAGTCAAAAAGACACCTCAGATTGTCCTGCCCTCCTCTGCTCCCATCCATCACAAAGACTAAGTACATCCAGTTCCAGTCTTTCCATTCAACACGTGGAATGATTCTGACCTTCCTGTCTGCTCTGAAGATCACTGTTACACCAGGAGCCAGTCTTAGGCCATGCAGAAAGCAAGCTCTCTTAATAGCTGCTTCTTCTGCTTCATTTCCTACTGGGAAAAACTAATCAAACATGTAGGAAGCTTAAGAATATTCCAAAGCGATTTGATTGTTCACTGGTGGCCAGTTTCAAGAAATGCATACTGATGAATATAAACACCATTCCCCCTGCCTCTGCAGATAGGATCCATCCAGCCTGAGCAGGGCCAGGATCTGCAGGAAAGTAGCCCAAGAAATAACTGTAGGAAACAAGCCCTTTCTGCCCCCTTTTATCCAGAAAACAAGGCAAAGTTGGTGAGGGCCTAAATCATTGTGATTCTCTTCTCTGATTTTTTTTTTTTGAGGGGGGCAGTGGGAGATCATAGTGAAAATTACATTGCACAAATGAGAGTAGAGATTAAATATCAACTGCTAAGGGTTTTTGTTTGGGGATATTTTAGGAAGGCCTTGTCCTTATTCGTTCACATGGGGAAATCATGGCGAGCCTCAATTCTCTGCCTAAGTGGCACATCATAACGCCCTTTCTATATGTCCCAATGAGACTGATCCTTTACTCCTCATTGACAACCCCCATATGGTACAAGTGTCCATACTCTTGTCACTGCTCTCCACTTGTAGGCTACATGCCCTCACAGACAATGAGCTTCTTAAAGACAGTATCATATGTTATCTAGCATACAAGCTGTAGCCAATAAATGTGGTTAAATAGATAAACAAATGAAAAGCATAAGCAGGTTCAAATTACATCTCTGAATCTCTGATCTAAATACTTTTTTTGGGATCCCTGGGTGGGCGGTTTGGCGCCTGCCTTTGGCCCAGGGCGCGATCCTGGAGCCCCGGGATCGAATCCCACATCGGGCTCCCGGTGCATGGAGCCTGCTTCTCCCTCTGCCTCTGTCTCTGCCTCTCTCTCTCTCTCTCTGTGTGACTATCATAAATAAATAAAAAATTAAAAAAAATAAATAAATACTTTTTTTGTTTTTTTAACTCACAACCCTGAGACCATGACCTGAGCTGGGATTGAGTCAGATACTTAACTGATTGAGCCATCCAGGCACCCCTATCTAAATACTCTTTTAACACAATATGCCTTGGTACACTAATCTAGATAGTAGATGTGATAATCTCTTTACTGACCTCACAGGATTATTGAGATGATTAAACGAAACAATAGATACAAAAAGGTTAGTAAAGGTAAAATGCCATACAAAGAGTTATTGTTAAGGAATATCATATGCCACTTAACTTTGGATAACCCCAAAATCAGTTCAGGAACTGTTATTTATTTTAAAAATATCATCCAATATAAGTTTGATAATAAAAGAGTCTAAATAGGAAAAGAGCTGAAAGAAGTCATTCAAAACTGTAAATAGTTTTAGCTGAGAAAAGAAACAAGTATTGGCATCTGTGGCATATTATATAGTATAGAAGGAGACATGAATCTTATTCATGTTGGAATTACTGGATAATTCATGATGGAATTACTGAATCATATGGAATTTCTATTTTTTAATTTTTTGAGGAACCTCCATACTGTTTTCCCCAGTGCATGCACCAGTTTACATTCTCACCAACAGTGCATGAGGGTTCCCTTTTCTCCACATCCTTACCAACACTTGTTATTTCTTGTCTTTTTGATATTAGCCAATCTGACTGCTATGAGATCTTGCCATTTGTGACAATGAAAATGGACCTAGAGGGTACTATGCTAAGTAAAATAAGTCAGACAGAGAAAGACAAATCCCATATGATGTCACTTATACGTGGAACCTAAAAAAACTCCAAAAGAACAAAAAGCGAAAGCAAATGCAAACAGATTCTTAAAACACAGAGAACAAAGTGGTAGTCACCAACAGGAAGGTTGGTGGGGGGATGGGTGAAATAAGTGAAGGGGATTAAAAGGTACAAACTTCTAGTTATAAATAGATAAGTCATGGAGATGAAAAGTACAGCACAGGGAATATAATCAATAATATTGTAATACTGTTGTATGATGACAGATGGCAACTACACATCACGGTGAGCACTGAGTAATGTATAGAATTGCTGAATGTGTTATACATGTGAAACTAATATAACTTTGTATGTCAATAATACTTCAATAATTAAAAATTCATCATGGTAAAGGAAAGGACATGATAGGATAGATAAGATAGGAGAGAAAAAGAGCACAGTAAAGAGTTGGAAAGACACACAGGGCAGGAGGAAACCTTTATTGTCCACTGATACTGATTACTTGGTCATCTCACTTAATCATCAAAACCATCCTTGTGAAGATAGCAGTACAACCCAATTTATAGTCAGCAAAACCCAGAAAAATGGAGAAGGAAAATAAGTTGAAGGATTGGACTCTAAGTTCCATGAGGCTCGGAACACATCCCCTTAATGCACATCCCCTATGCCTGGGGGCCCGGTACATCACAATTGCTTAATAGATATTTTTAAATGAGGGAATGAATGCTGTACAGCTGGTAAATGGCAAGGCCAGAATTTAAACCACAAGCTGATTAGCACTAAAGCCTACCAGCTCTCTCTACTATACTACAATCAAGTTTATATTAGGAGTTTGTAATTTGTAAAAGCTACAAGACCAGCAAAATTCAGAAAATGGTATAATTGTCCACATCTGTGAAATAGAATAACTAGCAACCACTGAATAAATATAAATAAAAACATTAACACTATGTCATAGGTCCTAAAATTTCCTACAGGAAAGTGTTCTGATTGACTATTTATGATAGGGCGGGGCACAGGATGTTAGTGGGTGTTGTTCTATTTAGTTCTCATAAGTGCCAGGCTTAAATGTGACTCAGAGAAGAGCAGTTATCCCAGAGGAGCTCCATTCCAATAACAGATGGCTATATTTAAAAAATCAGTTTATTGATGCATAATTTACATGAAATAAAATGAACCTATTTTAAGTATACTCATTATGTTTTAGCAAATGTATATACTTATGTAGCCACTACCACAATCAAGACACAGAACATTTTCATCAATTCCCAAAAGTTGCTTTATGATGTTTTTCAGCAAATTTCCCCAGTCCACGCCCCACCCAAGAAGACCATCGTCTGATTGTTGTCATTATAGATTAGTTTTCTTTATTCTAGAAATTCATATTAGTCATACAGTATACAATGTTTGGTTTCTAACTTCTTGCACTCAACCATACTAATTCTGAGGTGCGTCCAAGTCATTACATGTACCAAAACCTTATATATTTTTATTGCTATCGTTCCCTTGTATAGACCTGCAATAGTTGATCTATTCACTTGTTAATGAATATTTTGGTTGTTTCTAGCTTTGGTTATTGTGCATAAAGCTGAATATTCACATGCAGGTCTGTGTCTGAATATATGTATCCATTTCTTTTAGGTAAACATCTAGGAGTGGAATTTCTGGGCCTACAGTGATAACATGTTTAACTTTTTAAGAAATTGGATGTTTTCCAAAATGGTGGTACCATTTTACTATCCACTAGCAATGTGTGGGTGTTTTATTTGCTCTAAATTGCTGTCAGTACTTAGTATTCTAAAAAAAATCAGCCATTCCAGTAAGCATTCTCATTGTGGTTTTAAATCTTTTTTTTTGTTTTTAAATTTTAATCCCCTGATGATGGTATGCATCTGCTGTAGGTTGGGTTGTGCCCTCCAAAAAGGTATCAGAATCTGTGAATGTGACCTTATTTATTAGTAGGGTCTTTGCAGATGTAATCAAGATAAAGTCAAAATGAATTTTAGTGGGCCCTATATCCAATGGCTGGTGTCCTTAGAAGAAGATCATGTAGGTATATACTGACACACACACACGCACACACACACACACACACAGAAGAATGGAGACAGAAAAAGGAGTATGTATCCACAAACGTAGGAATGCCAGAGATTGCTGACAACCACTTAAAGCTGAGAGGCATGGAACAGATACTTTCCTAGAGCTTCGGAAGGAACACAGCCCTAATGACAGTTTGATTTCAGACTTCTAGCCTTCAGACCTGTGAGAGAATAAATTTCTGTACTACTCAGTCATCTATATCACACTACCTAGAAGTGCCGTAGGAACCTGATACAGCATCTTTCCATGTATTAATTGGCTATTTGTATATCTTTTTTGTGTGTGAAACAAATATTCAAATCTTTGGCCATTTAAAAGTAAGACTGTTTATCTTCTTGTTACTAAGTTGTATGTACACACACACACACACACACACACATGCACACACACATTATGGGTACCAGTCATTTACCTGATATACGCTTTATGCATATTTTCTCTCATTCTCTGGTTTGTTTTGCATTTTCTTCAGTGTCTTTCTAGAGGAAAAATTTGTAATTTTGGTGAAGTAAAATTTATTTTTCCTTATGTTTCATGCTTTGTGTCCTAAAAAACCTATCTACTTCAAGGTTATCATATTTGCTTAGATCTTTTCTTTAAGGAGGTTCATAAGTTTCAGCACTTCTGTGCAGGTCTATTATCTACTTCAAGTCATTTTGGTTTATGGTGTGAGATAAGGATCAAGTGCTTTTCTCTTCATATGCTTTTCTCTTCAATTATTCTGCTACTATAAGGTAAAAAACCATCCTTTCCTCCCCTGAATTGTTCTAGTAATTTTGGTGATAATTGATTAAACATACAGTAGTTCCCCCTTGCCTATGGTGGGTATTTCCAAGACCCCTAGTGGATGCCTGAAACCACAGATGTACTGAACCCTATATATACTGTGTTTTTTCCTATGCATACATTTCTATGGTGGAATTTATAAAGTAGGCACTGTAAAAGATTGACAGCAATAACTAATAATAGAAAACAACAATTATATAACAAGATACTGTAATACAAGTTATATGAATGTGGTCCTCCTCTCTCAAAATATCTTACTGTACTATACTCATTAGTCTTCTTGTGATGATGTGAGATAATAAAATGCTGAGGTGATAAGATAAAGTGATGTAAGTGATATAGACACTATGATGTAGCATTAGGCTATTACTGGCCTTCTAACAGTATGTCAGGAGAAGGATCACCTACTTCCAGACAATAGTTGATTGTGAGAAACTGAAGCCATGGAAAGTCAAATTGTGGATGAGGTGGGCACTGCTGTATATGTGTGGGTCTATTTATGGAAATTCTGTGCTGTTCCATTGAATGATATGCTTGTATCAATTCAATTCTATGTTGGTTACTATAGTTTTACAATGTCATGAAATAAAGTTTTATAAGTCCTCCAACTTTGTTCATCTTTTTCAATGTTGCTTTGACTATTCTTGTAGTTTCTATTCATTTTCATATAAATTTTAGAATAGGCTGTCAATTTTAATGGTAAAAAAAAGAGCCTGCCAAGATTTTGATTGGAATTACATTGAATCAGTGAGTCCATTTGGGGAGAATGGACTCACAATATTAAAAATATTGAGATTTTAGCCATATCAATTAGGCAAGAATACATTAAAGGCATCTAAATTGTAAATAAAGAAGTAAAACTGTCACTATTTGCAGATGACATGATACTATATATAGAAAATCCTAAAGTCTTCACCAAAAACTATTAGAACTAATAAATGAATTTATTAAAGTAACAGGATACTAAATTAACATACAGAAATTGCTTGCATTTTTGTACCCTAATAATGAGCTTTCAGAAAAAAATTAAGAAAACAATTCCATTTACAATTACATAAAAAAAATACCTAGGAATATATTTAACCAAGGCAATGAAACACCTATAATCAATGTAAGACATTGAAAGAAATTTAAGACAACACAAATACATAAAAAGATATTCTGTGCTTATGGACTGCAATAATTAATGTTGTCAAAATATATATACTACTCAAATCAATCTACAGACATAATACAACCCCATAAAAATACCAATGGCATTTTTCACAGAGCTAGACCAAAGAATTCTAAAATTTGTATTAAACCACAAGACTTCAAATAGCCAAAGCAACTTTGAGAAAGAGAACAAAGCCAGATGTATTATGCTTCTTGATTTCAAACCATACTCTAAAGCTATAGCAATCAAGTCAGTATGGTACTGGCACAAAAACAAAAACATAGATTGATGCAATAGAATATAGAGCACAGAAACAAACACATATATCATCAAATAATCTATAATAAAAGTAGGCAAGAATATACAATGGGGGAAAAAGATGGCCTCTTCAATAAATGGTGTTGGAAAAATTGAACAGCTACATGAGAAAGAATGAAACTGGACCACTATCTTATATGATATACAAAAATAAATTCAGAATGGATTATAAACTTGAATATAATATCTAAAACAAACTCCTAGAAAAGATCATAAGCAGTAAGTTCTTGGCATCAGTCTTAGCAATATTTTTTTGGACCAGTCTCCTCAGGCAAGGACAATAAAAACTAAAACAAATGGGATTACATTAAATTAAAAAGCTTTTACATGGTGAAGGAAACCATCAACAAAACAAAGAGGCAAGTTACTGAATGAGAGAAGATATTTGAAAATCATATAACTGATAATAGATTAATATCCAAAATATGTTTAAAAACGTATACAACTTAATATAAAAAATCCTAATTTTAAAATGGGCAAGGGATCTAAATAAACATTTTTCCAAAGATGATATATACATGGCCAATAGGCGCATGAAAAGGTGCTCAGCATCACTAATCATCGGAGAACTGCAAATCAAAACCACAATGAGATATCATCTCACTCTAGTCAGAAAGGTTAGTATCAAAAAGACAAGAAATGACAAGTGTTGAAGAGGATGTGAGAAAAAGGAATTCTTATACACTGTTGGTAGGAATGCAAACTGGTACAGCCATGGTGGAAAATAGCATGCAGGATCCTCAAAAAATTTAAAACAGAAATATCATAAAATCCAGCAATTTACTTCTGGGTATCTATCTGAAGGAAATTAAAACACTAATTCAAAGAGATTAATGCACCCCTATGTTTATTGCAGCATTATTTATAATAACTAAGATATGGAAGGAATCTAAGTATTCATCAATGCATGAATGAATAAAGAAGTGATATATATATATATATATACACACACACACACACACACTGGAATATTAGCCATAGAAAAAATGAAATTTTGCCATTTATGGCATATGGATGTACCAAAAGAGTATTATGCTAAGTGAAAAATGCCCGATAGAGAAAGACAAATACTATATGATTTAACTTATATGTGGAATCTAAAAAACAAAACAAAACAAAACAGAAACAGATTCAGAGATAAAGGAAACAAATTAGCGGTTACCAGAAGGGTAGGAGGTGGGAAGCAGGTGAACTAGGTAAAGGGGATTAAAAGGTACAAACTTCCAGTTTCAAAATAAATAAGACATGGGGATATACAGCATAGGGAATGTAGTCAGTAATATTGTAATAGCTCTGTATGGTGACACATGGTTACCAGACTTATGCTGGGGTTCATTTCATAATGTATAAAAACATTGAATCACTATGGTGTAAACTTGAAATTAATAAGACTTTTTTTTGTCAATTATGCCTCAATAAATTTTTAGTTTTCTAATCCAGCAACATGGTAAAGCTCTTTATTTGTTTGAGTCTTAACATTTCTTTCAGCAATGCTTTGCAGTTTCATTATGCAGGCCTGGCAGTTTTGTAGTTAAACATATTTCTAATTTTTTTTCTATTTTTTTATTTATTTATGATAGTCACACAGAGAGAGAGAGAGAGAGAGAGAGAGGCAGAGACATAGGCAGAGGGAGAAGCAGGCTCCATGCACCGGGTGCCCGACGTGGGATTCGATCCCAGGTCTCCAGGATTGTGCCCTGGGCCAAAGGCAGGTGCTAAACTGCTGCACCACCCAGGGATCCCAGTTAAACATATTTTTATGCAATTAAAAAATATTTTCATTTCACTCTTTATGTAACAATACAAATAAATTTTTGTGAGCTGTATTTGTATCCTGCAACCTTTAATATAGAGTGGGCTAGTCAACTTTGCACTTCTTCTATAAATGTATTTGCTTTTTGTATTGTAAGGAATTTGTTCATGCGTCTAACTTCTTGCCTATCTTTATTAATGATTCATGGGAACTTGGAAAGAATGTGTAATCCACTGCTATTGAATTTGAGTTTTATAAAATGTCAGTTATTTCAAATTGATTAGTAGTGTTGATCAAGACTTTTGTATCCTGGGAGCCCTGGGCGGCTCAGTTGGTTAAGGGTCTGCCTTGGGCTCAGATCATGATCCCAGGATCCTGAGATTGAGCCCCATGTCAGGCTCCCTGATCAGCGGGGAGGCTCCTTTTCCCTCTCCCTCTGCTTGCTGTTCCCCTGCTTATTCTTTCTCTCTCTCAAAAAGACCAATAAAATCTTAAAAAAAAAAAAAAAAAGACTTTTGTATCCTGTTTTTTTTTTCTTTTCTTTTTGGCTATTTCTCTTATAAATTACTGAGAGAGGCATATATAATCTCCAAATTTAACTATGGTTTTGTTACTTTTAGTTTTTGCTTCATATATTTTGAAGCTTTGTTATTACAGGACTAAATGTTTATGATTGTTACATATTATTGACCCTTTTATCATCATTAAATGTTCATCTTTATCCCTGGCAATATTTTTGTCGTGAAGCCTACTTTGTCTGATATTAATATAGCATCTCCAGTTTTGTTATGATATGTATATTCCCATCTTTTACTTTTAACTTATCTGTGTCTGTATGTTGAAAGTGGGTTTCTTGTAGACCCTGAAGCTAGGTCTGAGGTTTTACTTTTAATCCAGTGTGATAATCTCTACCTTTTTACTTACATATTTATACTAGTTATATTTAACGTAGTTCAGTGGATTTGTTATTTTTGTTCCTCTTTTTTTTAAAGATTTTATTTATTTATTCATGAGAATACACAGAGAGGAGAGAAAGAGAGAGGAAGAGACACAGGCAGAGGGAGAAGCAGGCTCCATGCAGGGAGCCTGACGTGGGACTCGATCCCAGGTCTCCAGGATCAGGCCCTGGGCTGAAGGCAGCACTAAACCACTGAGACACCTGGGCTGCCCTGTTATTCTATCTTTAATGTGTGCTTCTGCTCAGGATTCTTTAAAAAAAAAAATTATTTATTTTAGAGATAGAGAGAATGGGAGAGCAGGGGGAGGTGGAGAGAGAGGGAGAAAGAGAATCTTAAGCAGACTCCCTGCTGAGCACAGAGCACAACGCAGGGCTTGATCTCATTACCCATGAGATCATGACCTGAGCTGAAATCAAGAACCAGATGCTTAACCAACTGAGTCACTCAGTGGCCCCTCATGCTTCTTTTAATATATTCATTTTATCATTGTTTTTCAGAAATCTGACTGTGATGTATCCTGGTATAGTTTTATTTTTGTTTATCTTGATTGACTTTTCATTTAGTTTCTTTACTCTGTGAGTTTACAGTCAAATCTGAAAAAATTCAGCCATTATTTCTTCACACAATTTGTCTGCTCTCTCTCCTTCTGAGATTCTAATTGTATGTAAATCATTGAATACTGCCCCACTGTTATTGTTACTGAAGTTTATTTGGCTCTTTTTTCTCTTGGCTTCATTTTGGATCACTTCTATTGCTATGTGTTAAAATTCTCTTATCTTTTCTTCCACAGTGTTTAATCTACAGTGAGGTCTTCCCATGAATTTTAAATTTCAGCTACCATAATGTTTTCTATTTTAGAAGTTCTATTTGATATGTTCTTTCTCTCTCTTTTTTCTCTTTCTATATATTTTTCTATATATTTTTTCTATATATTTGATATACAAAGTTTTTTCTCTAAACCATGAGCTATTATAACAGCTATTTTATTTTATTTTTAAATATTTTATTCATTTATTCATGAGAGATGCAGAGAGAGAGAGAGAGGCAGAGACACAGGCAAAGGGAGAAGCAGGCTCCATGCAGGGAGCCCGAGGTGGGACTCGATCCCGGGACTCCAGGATCATGCCCTGGGCCGAAGGTGGATGCTTAACTGCTAAGCCACCCAGGGATCCCCCATAACAGCTATTTTTAAAGCCCTTGTTTAATAATCCTATGACGTCTGCCATTATGTCCTTATTTACTAACTTTTTTCTAATTGTAGGTCACATTTTCCTACTTCTTCACATATTTTCTAAGTGTTTGTTTGTTTTTGTTTTTTAGATGTTGGCCATTATAAATGTTTTGGTATTGACTTTCTCAATTTTGTTGTCTTTCTTTAAAAAGTGTTGAAGTTCATTTTGGCAGTGACTGGTGGATCAGCTTGATCATTTTAAGGCTTGTTTTCAAGCTTTGTCACTGTAGGTCTAGAGTGGCCTTTACCACTAAGGTATGAATCACTAAGGCATGACTATTCTTGGGCATCTAAGGAATTTCCTGGGTGTTTGTTAAAATCTCTCTACTCTTGCTGCTCAAAACTCAAACTCCCTTGTCAGTTCTGGGGATTACTTGGTGTGCAACTCTCTAGTTATCCTTTGGCTAGCAGAGTAGGGTTTTACCTACATTCATTCACAGGTTAGGGTTTAGCAAATAGTCTTAAGGGGATACATATGCATATTTCTGGAGCGCTTTTTCTATACACCTACCTCGTCTCTAGATCTCTGTCCTATGACTTCCAGATGCCTCAGTTTCACTGAATTCTGATCATCATCTCCTTAACTCTATTTTGCCATACTATCCTTTACTTTTCCTTCTTCTGCTGTAATCCAGAAAGTACCTCAAGGCAGAAAGCAAGAACAAGTGCGGTTTTCACTTCAGTTGCTTCCTTTATCTTAGTGATCACATTTCTGAGCTTCCTATTATTCCACATCTAAAAATCAGCTATTTAATACAGTTTGTCTAGTTTTCTAGTTGTTTAGAATTCAAGGATAAGTTTGGTAACAGTTACTCTAACATGGTTGGAGTGTTAAGATAAAGAACTGTTCTTGAATTCAAGAAGATTCTACTTAGAATTCCAGTTCTTCAATTTACTAGCTGTGATCACTGTATAGATACATAACTTTTCCTTACCTCAGTTTACTCATCTATAAAATTGAGATTATGGGTCCTGCCACATAGGATGGTTGTAAGGATGACTTGATCTAAACTCCTTTCTTCCCTACTTCTTTCCCAACCTCTTTCTCTCCCTTTCTCCTCCCATCTTCCCTCCTTGCCTACCTTCCACAAATATTCTCCAGGGGTTGAGAATCAGTAATAGAAGACAAGCCCCTGCCTACACTGAGTTTATCTTCTGATGAGGATAAATATGGGAACAAACATATACAAAAGATATTTCAGATAGATAAAATTTCTATGAAGGAATAAAACAGTGATGAGATCAGACAATGACTAAGGAGAATAGCTTTATATATGACCCTCAGGAAAGCCCTTTCTGAGTAGCTAACAAGACCTGAACAAGAACTTGTCAAGAGCATTCCATGCAGAGGGATCAGCAATGCAAAAGAACAGAGGTGAGAATTGCACATTTATTACAGAAACTAAAGGCCACTGTGAATGAAGCAAAACAAAAGAGGGTAACAGTGGTACAAGGTAAACTTGGAGACATAGGTAGGGAGGGCGTAATTCACATGAGTCTTTTAAGCCAAAGTTAAAGCTTATTTTAAGTGTCATGGAAACCCATCACAGAGGCTTTATTGGTTTTTTTGTTTGTTTATTAGCAAAAGAATGATAATAAAATATGATTTTTAAACAATATTATTCCATTTCCTTTATGAAAATGCTTAATAGTGTTATATTTTTAAAAGCCTGTTAATAAAATTTCATTTGAATTTCACCAATATTATCAAGTAGATATGATATGCTATGTGTTTGGGGAAGAGAAATAGGTAAGATTTTTTTCTGCCTGAATGTCAAAATCCTATTTAGAAGTTAGTCATATGCTTGTATATAAGTAACTATAGCTATTTTCTTACCACTACTGAGCAGAGAAACAGAAAATCTTCAGTGAGATAAAAATTGATGCTAAGTCTGAAAACTTTCTACCCAGAGACCACCATCATCCCTTTCTAGTTTAACTTTGGAGACTGTGTGCCATTCTTCATCAAGAAAAAGGTTCTGAAAAAAAAAAAAAAAAAAAAAAAAAAAAGGTTCTGAGACCACCCAAATCACTTTCTTTTTTTTTTTAATTTTTATTTATTTATGATAGTCACACACACACACACAGAGAGAGAGAGAGAGAGAGAGAGGCAGAGACACAGGCAGAGGGAGAAGCAGGCTCCATGCACCGGGAGCCCGACGTGGGATTCGATCCCGGGTCTCCAGGATCGCGCCCTGGGCCAAAGGCAGGCGCCAAACCGCTGTGCCACCCAGGGATCCCCAAATCACTTTCTATTATACTTACAGTTCTGATCTCTCTACCTTGCTTATCAATGACTAATTCTAAGACAGAATATTGATGCTTTAAGTAAGGAAAAAGTTAGGCCTAAATAAACCAATTTTAGACTTGAGAAGTGGGGACCACTAGATAATCCACTGGAGTTCATGGTGGGAGGCCATGGCTCCAAACTGAGTATCTATTGCAAGAATCAAAACTGGAGTTGTCAGGATTCTGAATACCTGGAGTTTTCATCTTTCAAATTAAAAAATATATACACATTATGTCAATCATAGGATGGTTATATTCCTCATACATTTTTAACACATTGATCTGGTGCATACACAGCATAGGTATTTAAAATTAAATATAAAGTTATAGCAAGAAAAAGGCAGAATTGGAAAAGCAAGAAAAATAATTAAAATAGATTATGAGAGAATTTGACAATTAGTCATCAAACTGAAACTGATTACTTAACATGGTCCTGTCAGAGAGGATGGTATTGTCTTAGCAATTCTTTACTATGTTAACCTTTTAAACAATTGATACACACAGATTTCTTCTTTGCTATGCATTCAAATAGACGTGGATTTCTATCTTGTAATTTGTTCAACATATTTTCATTGTTTAAAAAAATTGAGAAGTGGAAAATACAAAAAGAAAAAAAATACCCATTTGGAAGGTATAAAAATTATACCATATTTTGAAAGAAGAAAAAGGAAAAAATTATCATATTCTCACAACCACCCATTTTTAAGCTTCTACATTGTTTCTTTCCAATCTTTTGTTCTATGCATAAATCGTTAAATGTGGGATCACAGTATATATACATTTTTGCTGCCTAATTATGTTTTCAATTTCCCTTATAACACATCTCATGCTATTGAATTATTGCTATCATTGAATAATTTTCTGTCATATAGGTGTAGAATAACCACAGCCTATATGGTTGGAGTTAAAACAAGGTGATTCATTTAGGCTACTTGAATTTAAACTATTTGAGGAATCCAATATTACAGCCATGGAATGAAATATAATGAAACTCCACTGCCACTTCACTGGAGTGTGAAGCACACCTAACAATAGGTATTAGTTGGTGATATGCCTGGCATTCTGCTAAAGGCTTCACCTACTTATCTGTTTATTTTTTATTTTATTTTTTACTTATCTCTTTTAAATCTCAAAAACAAAATCCAAAAATCTATAAAGTGAGGATATTTCCATTTAATAGATGGAGAAACTGAGGCTCCTAGAAAATTAGCAGTTTAAATAAATCATACAGCAGAAATGAGATATAAACAAAGGGCAATATGATTCTAAAGTGTTTTTTTTTTAAAAAACAGATTCTGATATAGAATAATTACCAAGCTGGGTCATTGGATCTTGGTTAAAGGAACTGAGAAAGAAAAAGTACAGATGATTTTGTGGTGGTAAAATTGGGCAAAATGTTTATATTAAAAATATTGTTCTAACTCTCTGAAGAAAGTCCATGGTATTTTGATACGGATTGCATTAAACGTGTATATTACCCTGGGTAACATTGACATTTTCACAATATTAATTCTGACAATCCATGAGCATGGAATATTTTTCCATCTCTTTGTGTCTTCCTCAATTTCTTTCAGAAGTCTTCTATAGTTTTTAGGGTATAGATCCTTTACATCTTTGGTTAGGTTTATTCCTAGGTATCTTATGCTTTTGGGTGCAATTGTAAATGGGATTGACTCCTTAATTTCTCTTTCTTCAGTCTCATTGTTAGTGTATAGAAATGCCACTGATTTCTGGGCATTGATTTTGTATCCTGCCACGCTACCAAATTGCTGTATGAGTTCTAGCAATCTTGGGGTGGAGACTTTTGGGTTTTCTATGTAGAGTATCAGGTCATCGGTGAAGAGGGAGAGTTTGACTTCTTCTTTGCCAATTTGAATGCCTTTAATGTCTTTTTGTTGTCTGATTGCTGAGGCTAGGACTTCCAGTACTATGTTGAATAGCAGTGATGAGAGTGGACATCCCTGTCTTGTTCCTGATCTTAGGGGAAAGGCTCCCAGTCCTTCCCAATTGAGAATGATATTTGCTGTGGGCTTTTTGTAGATGGCTTTTAAGATGTTGAGGAATGTTCCCTCTATCCCTACACTCTGAAGCGTTTTGATCAGAAATGGATGCTGTATTTTGTCAAATGCTTTCTCTGCATCTAATGAGAGGATCATATGGTTCTTGGTTTTTCTCTTGCTGATATGATGAATCACATTGATTGTTTTACGGGTGTTGAACCAGCCTTGTGTCCCAGGGATAAATCCTACTTGGTCATGGTGAATAATTTTCTTAATGTACTGTTGGATCCTATTGGCCAGTATCTTGTTGAGAATTTTTGCATCCATGTTCATCAGAGATATTGGTCTGTAATTCTCCTTTTTGGTTGGGTCTTTGTCTGGTTTTGGAATTAAGGTGATGCTGGCCTCATAGAATGAGTTTGGAAGTACTCCATCTCTTTCTATCTTTCCAAACAGCTTTAGGAGAATAGGTATGGTTTCTTCTTTAAACATTTGATAGAATTCCCCTGGGAAACCATCTGGCCCTGGACTCTTGTGTCTTGGGAGGTTTTTGATGACTGGTTCAATTTCCTCCCTGGTTATTGGCCTGTTCAGGTTTTCAAGATTTGTGTGGAATCAGAAAAGACCCCGAATAGCCAGGGGAATTTTAAAAAAGAAAACCATATCTGGGGGCATCACAATGCCAGATTTCAGGTTGTACTACAAAGCTGTGGTCATCAAGACAGTGTGGTACTGGCACAAAAACAGACACATAGATCAATGGAACAGAATAGAGAACCCAGAAGTGGACCCTGAACTTTATGGTCAACTAATATTCGATAAAGGAGGAAAGACTATCCATTGGAAGAAAGACAGTCTCTTCAATAAATGGTGCTGGGAAAATTGGACATCCACATGCAGAAGAATGAAACTAGACCACTCTCTTTCACCATACACAATGATAAACTCAAAATGGATGAAAGATCTAAATGTGAGACAAGATTCCATCAAAATCCTAGAGAAGAACACAGGCAACACCCTTTTTGAACTCGGTCACAGTAACTTCTTGCAAGGTACATCCACAAAGGCAAAAGAAACAAAAGCAAAAATGAACTATTGGGACTTCATCAAGATTAGAAGCTTTTGCACAGCAAAGGATACAGTCAACAAAACTAAAAGACAACCTACAGAATGGGAGAAGATATTTGCAAATGACATATCAGATAAAGGGTTAGTTTCCAATATCTATAAAGAACTTATTAAACTCAACCCCAAAGAAACAAACAATCCAATCATGAAATGGGCAAAAGACATGAAAAGAAATCTCACAGAGGAAGACATAGACATGGCCAACATGCACATGAGAAAATGCTCTGCATCACTTGCCATCAGGGAAATACAAATCAAAACCACAATGAAATACCACCTCACACCAGTGAGAATGGGGAAAATTAACAAGACAGGAAACCACAAATGGAGAGGATGTGGAGAAAGGGGAGCCCTCTTGCACTGTTGGTGGGAATGTGAACTGGTGCAGCCACTCTGGAAAACTGTGTGTAGGTTCCTCAAAGAGTTAAAAATAGACCTGCCCTATGACCCAGCAATTGCACTGTTGGGGATTTACCCCAAAGATACAGATGCAATGAAACGCAGGGACATCTGCACCCCGATGTTTATAGCAGCAATGGCCACAATAGCCAAGCTGTGGAAGGAGCCTCGGTGTCCATCAAAAGATGAGTGGATAAAGAAGATGTGGTTTATGTATACAATGGAATATTACTCAGCTATTAGAAATGACAAATACCCACCATTTGCTTCAACGTGGATGGAACTGGAGGGTATTATGTTGAGTGAAATAAGTCAATCGGAGAAGGACAAACATTATATGTTCTCATTCATTTGGGGAATATAAATAATAGTGAAAGGGAATATAAGGGAAGGGAGAAGAAATGTGTGGGAAATATCAGAAAGGGAGACAGAACGTAAAGACTAACTCTGGGAAACGAACTAGGGGTGGTAGAAGGGGAGGAGGGCAGGGGGTGGGAGTGAATGGGTGACGGGCACTGGGGGTTATTCTGTATGTTGGTAAATTGAACACCAATAAAAAATAAATTAAAAAAATATTGGATGATTGATCCCTTGAAGATAAACTGATTTGGATCTTTATCATCTGGGGTAGATTTATTATCTAAGTGTCTTCAGGGCATAGTTTTCCTTATTACATCAAGGTAAAAAATGTTGAGAGGTTTAAATAGACAATAGGTTTAGTTGGGAAAGTAACTAACTTTTAATGTACTTCTAATATTCTAGGAATCCAGAAAACATTAATTCACTAATTCTACACACTGCAAAACAATGATAATTAAACCTATTTTACAGTTGAGAAAATATTCTGCAATGTTCATTTAATTCCTATCTCCAATAATGTTGACTTGTACTACCTTGGAGGTTATTAATTTTACTCTTAGTCAAACAGTATTTAGGACAATTACTGGCCTTTTTAGGAAGACTCCGTCTCCCAACACCAACCTCAATGAGAATGCAACAAGTCTGAAGGCAGATAATGCATCTTAAAGTCAGAAAATAAAATCAGAATCATTCAGCTCTAAACAACCTCATTACACTGGCCTCATATTCTACAGGTGAAGAACATGAAAAGAGAGGGCAGATGACTTAGCCAGAGACATGCACCTTTATAAATTTCATAGCAAAGCTAGACATTCAAACTGATGGCTTAAATCTTGATCCACTGTTTCCTGTTATATAGCTAATTTGTGATTTCTCATATTGTCCAGGGTACTTAGATCCATGCGAACATACTTAATACATGCCTATAGTATCAAACCGGCTAATTTCTCTAGAGATAATGTTACCATCTATGCCAGTAGTATGTTATAACCCCAAATACTCAATCAATACTTGTATATTTTAGAACCACCTATCTCTGTCTTGCACAACATTAGTTAGTTGGTAAGGCTGTTTTGCTTTGTTTAGAAAATAGAAGAAGAATTAACAACAAAAGGTATTATCTTGGGTGTTTTTTAATTTTCCTAGGTAAGGAGGCCATACTTTGGAGCTACAAGCATTGAACACCTAATGTCACATTGCTACTCAATATCGGCACCTACCGCTTTCTTAATGACAGTGGTAATTGGGTGTATGTAATGAGAAGTCATTACAATAAGTAGATTGATTTTAGTTTGAAGCTTGAACATCACTATCTGAGTTTAGATGCAATGTAGTGGGAGGGATAGTTCTTCGGATGACCAAAGAAAATCATTTAACATGAATGGTTGAAAATGACCAGTTTCCAATAAGTCAGTCCGTGCATCACCTAAATATTCTAGCAGCCACTTCTACAACTTTTGAATTTTCCCTACAAGCTTTTCTCCAAGGCTAGTATTTGTTGTTCAGAAGCTATTTTTAAAGATATTTTATTTACTTATTCATGAGAGACACAGAGAGATAGGCAGAGACATGGCAGAGGGAGAAGCAGGCTCCCTGTGGGAAGCCTGATGCAGGACTGGAACCCAGGACCCCAGGATCATGACCTGAGCTGAAGGCAGATGCTCAACCACTGAGCCATCCAGGTGCTCCCAGAGCTATTTTTAAAATATTCACCTGCTTAATGTCAATATATGTCAGACACTATAGTAACATAGATACTATTAGTAGCTAGTATTAAGTAGGGCCTAGGCACTGTGCTCTGTGCCTTCAATGTTTTATTTTAATTAATCCTCAGCACAATCCTATTGATACTATTATCCCTAAGTTACAAATGTGGAGATGAAGGTCTTTCAAAGTCGACTTGCTCAAGGTTATACAGGTAGGAAGAAATAATAAACGCTAGAATGTTTTGAGTTATATCTATGTTCTTGACATTGAGTCTGTTTATCCAATCTTATAACAATTTTATGAAATAAATACTATTATTATGCCCATTACATAGGTGAAGAAAGTGAACTCTGGAGAATGCAGGATTATAAAGCTAGCGAGTGGTAGAGTGAGGCTTTAAAAGCAGGCAGCCTGACTCTAGAAAGTGGGCTCTTTAACACAACACCATGATGCTTCTCCAAAATGGTGATACTGGGTTTAAATATAGCTTTGTCTGATAGCAAAGCCCCTACCTTATCCACTACCAGGCATGGCTGGATTCTGCAAAGAACATTATGGATAAAATACCATTACTGCTTTTTTCAGTAGCTAATCTTCCACAATAGCATTCAAAAATATAAAGAAATACCTAGGGATATCTCTAATAAAATAATGCAATTTTGTGTGCTACCACTATAAAAATAATTAATGAGAGAAATTAGAAAGGAGCTAAATGAATGGAAAGATAAACTATGTTAGTGAATTGGAAAAAAATATTATTAACAAATCAATTATCCCCAAACTGATCTAAAGAGTCAACAAGATTTCAATCAAAATTCTAGTAGGTAGTCTAGTTATAAAATTTATACGAAAATGTGAAGACCTATAATAACTAAAATAATTTTGAAAGAGTAGAACAAAATTGGAGGACTTAGACTATCTGATTTCAAGACTTACTATAAAACCATAGCAATGAAGATGGGGGTATTGCTATGAAGGTAGAAAAATATACCAATACATCAAAATCAATGATACAGAACAGAAGGTCCAAAATAGGCCTGCACATATATAGTTAATTGATTACTGATTAGGTACTATGGTACTTTAATGAAGAACAGATATTTGCAAATGACGTATCAGATAAAGGGCTAGTTTCCAAGATCTATAAAGAACTTATTAAACTCAACACCAAAGAAACAAACAATCCAATCATGAAATGGGCAAAAGACATGAAGAGAAATCTCACAGAGGAAGACATAGACATGGCCAACACGCACATGAGAAAATGCTCTGTTGGTGATTTTAAAAGGCTCACTTTGAATAGCTTAGTAATTCAGGCCAAACATATACTTAAGTGTCTGGTATAGTAGACATTGGTCAGGAGTTTTCTTTGAAAGGACAAAGATGAGTCAAATAAAAATGCAAATTGCTCCAAAAAAAAAAAAAAAAAAGAACAGTCTTTTTAACAAATGGTGCCAGAACAATTAGATGCTCATACACAAATTAAAAAACAAAAACAAAAACAAAAAACAACTCACATTGTAGACAAACATTAATTCAAAGTGAGTCATAGGCCTAAACTAAAAATTGTAAAACGTGTAGAAGATAACAGAAGAAAATCTTTGCAATCTTAGGTCAGGAAAAAAATTATGTAGGACACAAAAAGCATGAACAGCAAAAGATAAAAACCAAACTTCATCAAAATTAAAAACTTCAGCTCTTCAAAAACTAAAAGACAAAAAAAAAAAAAAGACTCTAAAGACAAACTGCAGATTGGGAGAAAATATTCACAAAACCCCTGTTAAAAGACTTATATTTAGAATATAAGAAGAATATATAAATACTTCTTCTAACTCAATAAGAAGACAGCACAATTTTAAAAATAGGAAAAAGTTTAAATAAACACTTTATCAAAGAAGAGATATAAATGGCAAATAAACAAGTGTAAAGGTGCTTAGCATTATTTATCATGAAATAAAAATTAAATCATAATTAGATGCCTATTGACAAGTATTAGAACAGTTTTGTTAACAAACAAAACAAAACAAAACAACTGATAATAATAACAAGTGACAGAATGTGAAGTGAACTCTTCTATACTACTGGTGGGAAGCAAATGTTACAGTCACTCCATAAAACAGTTTAGCAGTTTCTTATAAAGTTAAACATATATTTTCTTGGTGATCGAGCAACCCTACTTCTAGCTATTTACCCATGGGAAATGAAAACAAATGTCCACACAAGGACTTGTACGTGAATATATGTAATAGCTTTATTCATAAAAGCCCCATACTGGAAACAATATAGGAGTCTACCACCTGGGGCCTGAAAAAATATCAGCTATGTTCACATAATGAAATACCATTCAGCAATAAAAAGGAGGGAGCACTAATATGTGTAACAACAGAGATACTTTTAAAAGCATTATGAGAAGTCAAAGAAGCCGGACATAAAAGGCTGCCTAGTATATGATTCCATTTATATAACACTCTACAAAAGACAAAACTTTAAGGATAGAAATCAGATCGGTGGTTGCTAGGGATTGGAGGTCAGGAGAGTAATGACTACGATGGAGCATGAAGGAACTTTCTGGGGTGATGGCAATATTTTATATATTGATTGTGGTGCTTGTTATAGAATTGTACTGGGGTATCTGGTTGCTTCAGTCGGTTAAACGGCTGCCTTTGGCTGAGGTCATGATCCCAGAGTCCTGGGATCAAGCCTGGTACCTAGTTTCCTATTCAGCAGGGAGCCTGCTTTTCCCTTTCCCTCTGCCTGCTGCTTCCCCTGCTTGTGCTCTCTTTCTCTGTAAACTAAATAAATAAAAATCTAAAAACAAACAAACAAAAAAACAGTATCTATTTATCATAACTATTTAACTTTTATATCTAAAAAGGGCAAACTGCTTTCTGTATGACAGTTATATCTAGTAAACCTTACTTAAGTCTAATGAAAGAGAAGAACCTGTAGAGCTTAGAAAACCAGATTGTTGGGCTTCCCCTGGGGTTTCTGATTCTATCTTAGGTCTAGAAAGTGGGAGGAGGCAAGCCTTTGCATTTATAAAATGCCCCAGGTGATGTGGAGGTTGCTGTTGAGGACTCTACTCTGAGAACCACTCTGCTAACTAATAACGGGGAGAGCTTCTGTGCTCAGTACCTGGAACAGAATTGTGCTGTGGCCATTTGCCCCTTAAGAACACATCAATCCCCAGTGTTGGTCACTTGGGCACTCTCCATTCAGGCAATGACTGTTACTAGATGTAGTCATGCAAGGGCTTTGCCTTGGCTCCCTGAGGCTTTAGGCCCATTAACTCGGGAGGGGAACAGCTTGCCACACTATGTCTGGTGAAAGAGTCTTTTAAACAGCAGCACCAGAGGATATGGGCTGCTTTTTTAAGGCCCTCCTCTAATGGTTATGTCGCAAGAACAATTGCCTCATTACTTTTATCTAGTGGTCCCACTGTGACTCCCTCTTACTTTTTTCACCAATTATGGAAGAAAGGGTCTATGTCACCCAAAACTCTTCCCACTGTTTTCTAAGTGTTTAAAAGAGTATCTCGTTGCTACCCTGGGTGGACTTTGGAGTCAGGCTGACCTAGCTTGAAGCCAACTCTGCCACTTACTGTGTGTAATTTGGGACAACTTTATCTTCTCTGAGCCTAGTTTTCCCAAATGAAAGGAGGATGATAAGTTTTATCTCACAGGGTACACACATGTATATCGAAGGTATGTGTTACCAGGTGTAGATTGAGACTCTTCATTTTGCCTCAGAATTGGCAGGAGAACCCAAAACTGTGACAAAATAATCCATGTCTAAAAGCTGCCATCAACAACTGAGGCCAGTCATCTCCCTTAGGATTTATTACAAAAGAGCAAAACAGACTTTGCTATCTGCCTCCCCTGAAACCACTTCGACTTTTCTCCCCTCTTTCATTTATTACAAACAAAGAAAAACAAAGTCCTGGGAGAGAGTACAGAGGAAGAAATAACTGGAAGCCTTGGAAGGGCAGTTTGTTGCAGAGGTTTTCCCTTCACCTTCCTGAGCTACCACCTGCCTGTCCTCAAGGCAAGGGAGATGAAGTGCCACGGAGATTCCTTATAGAGACTGGTACCTGCGGGAGAGAAATCTGGACATTCCCTGGTTAGCTATTCATACAGCAGACTGACCGAGCTCATTCTTGTACCCATAGGAGAAGAGAATTGGGGGAAAATGGCAAGGAGAAAGAGGGAGTGGCCCCACATCAGCCCTGAATTCCAAGCTTTGCTCTGACAAGGACCAGGGATTTTCTGGGGGTCAAAGTTCAGAGAAGTTGGCTTTGCAGAGGGCAATGAAAGACAGTGAGGGTCCTCACTGAAGCACCAACCAACCGGTAGGGAAGGACAGTTACCATGGGTTGGTAAGAAAGTAATGTTTGCTCCTCTACCCCTCAACATCAGAGGAGATGAGCATTGGGAAGGGAAGGAAAAGTATCCTAGAACCAGCTCCAAGCCCCTTTCTCCTACTGTGTCCCCTAATCCACAATTCTGGCCAGCACAAGGGAAGGGAAATCTATGAAATCTAGCCCAAGACTAGAGTTTTACATTGGATAAATATATAATTCCAGAAAATGATTTGAAGGTTATGGATTCTGCCGAAATTATTGTTAAGAAATGAGAAAGGAGATACTTATAAGCATGTTGCAAGCAGTAAATGGGGATAAAATCAGATTTATACATCACTGGGTTTGGATTCCTCAATAAACTGGTTATATACCTATATAAAGCACCTGGTAAGCTATATTAGACACACATACACATGTGTATGCATTTAAAACATGGTAGGGGGTATCCCTGGGTGGCTCAGCGGTTTAGCGCCTGCCTTTGGCCCAGGTTGTGATCCTGGAGTCCCAGATTGAGCCCCATGTCAGGCTCCCTGTGTAGAGCCTGCTTCTCCCTCTGCCTGTGTCTCTGCCTCTCTCTCTCTGTGTCTCTCATGAATAAATAAATAAAATATTTTTAAAAATTAAAAAATAAATAAAACATGGTAGGTATGTTAATAGTAATAATGAAAAATAGTATTAACGACAATAGTAATTATAAAGAGAAAGATGACATTTTTATACTATATAGTTCTGATACCCATTTGTTTGTATGTGGCCACATTCAACAAATTTTGACTGAGGTCCTTTATGTGCAAAGTCCTATGAGAAATATGAGACTCATTAGGTAAATCTCTACCTACATGTAGCTTGTGGCCTATTTGATGTGCTCAAATATATAGAAAACAAAGAGAAAAATATGCTAGAAGGTATCCAGTACCAAAGAAGGACCTCCCGGTGTTTGAACTGCTATTAGACTGCTGGCCTTACAACAGATCTTACCATATACTGTTTCTCACAACAGCCCTTTCAGTCACATAGGTGTTATGATCCATTTACATAGACCCCCCTCCCTCCTTCTTGTCTTGATAGCCCTATTTCTGTTTTTTATTAGCTACCTTTATTTGAGCTCCTATCAGCTACAAGGCTTGACACATCCATTATAAAAATGTAAAAGAGAATAAATAAGACTATTTCATAAAAATGGAGTGAAAAGAGCATTTTGATTTTATAATCAGATAGACTGGAGTTCAAATCTTGGGTCTGCTACTTAGCATGTGAACTTGGACAAGTTATTTAACCTATCTGATTCTCGGTTTTCTTAAATTACACCTACCTTGCAGGGGATGATGATAAAGCAATGAGACAATGTATGTAAAGCATCTACTACAGTGCCCAACATGTACTTTGTTTTCAACGAATGCTCATTCTCAGTCTTGTGCATATCCACAGGGAAGCAGCTCACTGAATGCATGAGATCTGGACTCCTAACCTGCATTGACCCCTCCCCAAACCACCGCTGAATGCCCAGGGATGCTCAGACATCCAATTTAGAATGTGCCTTTGTGAGACCCTTCAATCAATCACTCCAGCCTTGACCACTCTCTCAATCTCTGAGCATGCTTATTTCTTAACTTCTTTTTGTCAGGAATCACCTGTATTTCTTCTAACTGCTACTCTTTCCCCTCTAGAAGGGGATTTATGCTCACTTCTAGCATTCATCTCCCAATCTCTCCTGTTACTAGTCACCAAGACAAAGAATTAATTTTTTAAAGGAATGTCTACTTTTCCTTGTCAATGAATTACACCAGACAAGTCTCTGAGGCCCTGTAAACCCCTCCTTTAAGAACTCATTGGACACGTACTTGAAAAATAATTTATTTATCTCTGTCCCTACTGTCGTCTTCCTCTCTATTCTCATCTTGGCATTCCCTTATCAATTTGGATTTGTCTTTTAAAATCATTCTAATCTCACTAGGCTTTGTGGATAGCTTGGACAACGTGTAGGTTCCTGTTATTTTCAACGATTTTTCCTTTTATTTCCCCTTGTTCTTGTCAGATACATTTATTTAGTTTTATGCCAGCCATATTTATTGCTTGATGGCAGGAAAGCATTCCAGGTATACATCACCCTATCTCTGAGGACATTCTCTTTCTATTTGTCCTTTTATATTATTTTGTTATAGCTCTTCTTCCATTGAATAGATTCCATGACTCTATTTTCTGAAGTTTTTAGAATCCAAAACAGCAAATATAAAATTAGGTTGTCTTTTTCTACAAGCTGCCAGATAGCAACTGGTCATTGGTCAAATTAATTAACTCATAGGTCAACTCTCCCTCACTAGGTGAGGTGCCACCATTGCTGTAAGCTTTATTAGATACCTGGCTTAGGTAACAACTCTTTCTTTTCATGTGAAACCTCATTCATGCTTTTCCTAGAATTCCTCTCATATCATGTTCATTTTTTTTCAATGTGTCTGTTCCCTCCAATAAATAAAGGCTTGTCTAGAGAGCAGGAGGATTCCTTTTTACTTATATATCCTTAGTGTCCAGCATTTTGCCTTGCACAAAATAGATGCTCACTAAACATTTTAAACAATTGATGTCTTTGAAAGTAAAACATTGTCAGCTGGCTAAGTATTCCAGTTCTGGAATTTACTAGTTGAATCATTAACCTCATGATTTTTAATTTTATCATCTATAAAATGGATATGAATTACATTGTTGAGTGGGATTTTAATGATCACAAAGCTAATATCCTTACTTAATAAATGAAGTACTTGAGGCTCCAGGTAGGGAAGGGTCTTACCTACTGTCAACCTTTAGGGCCACAATCTGAACTGAGTAGTATTTAGTAGGAATTCACTGATGGATCATTAAACAATTTTAGTGATCCATATAAATGTCCAGGCTAGGGCCTCAAGGTATAGAATAAGATGCACAGTCTCAAGTAGGAAGAGAAAGTAAATTAACAAGATATTCTTCCTAGATGGGGACCTTGGAATCCTCAGGTTTAGATACTTGGAAATAATGGACTAGAAATGACTCCTGCCTCATAGGAATGGCTGGGGACTGAGAAAATTTTTTCATGATGTATTGAGTACCTTAGAGAAAGATATCATAGGAACCCGATGACAGTTTACAAGGGGTGAGCATGGAAGTGAAAAGAAGGCCATGACAATGAGGGAGGTGAGCCTTTAGTACCATTGCCAATAGATAGACTGGGCCATGATTTGCTCCAGTTCTGTGCTGATGGCATGAAGGAACTCTAAAAGAGTCTCAGCCCCCCTAGTCCTTTGGCCAACATTGACCAAGATTGCAGAGAAGCAGGGAGTTAGAACAAGAACCAGCATGGTCCTGTAGCATGGTTACTGAGTTGTATCAGACTTTGGAGTTGGACCAGGGTACAACAGACTAGGGTCTGTCCTGGCTTGGTTACTAATTCACTGTGTAAACTTGAGCAAGTTCTGCTATGCCTGAAAACCTCAGCTTCCTTCTTAATAAAACAATGGGGAAACCACCTTCAAGGGTTGTCATGAGGATTAAATGAGATAATAGTTGTAAATCACTAGGAATTTAGCAGAGGGCCTCAGTCCCCAAACAGAAGTGCCTTCTGAAATGAGTTGTCCAGTCCTGAGTGTGTGGCTAGTAGTCAATTTTTTAATCCATGGAGAATTTGACTAGTTGATGGGGCTGAGCATCTGATTTGGTGTTAGGAATAGTTTGGGATGCCCTGACAAGACTACAGCACAGAGTAACTTTTGGTTCTAGGTTGGGGTCCTAACACCCACGACTTTACCCCATGGTGATGGATCCTCCTCGAAACATTCATCTGTCTCTAAGAAGTCTGCCACTGTATTCTGAATGTAAAATGAGTCCTCTTGGACAGGGTGAACTCTAGTTCCTCTCACACACTCTTCTCTCTTCTTGAGATGCTGTACATTTTCACCAGGCAAAAACACTACTAATTCTACAAAGCCTCCACCATGGCATAACTTCTTTAAAGCTTTCTCTGATCCTTTTGAGCAGATCAGGGTTCTTCTTGCCCTATCTGAAGCATACACTTCTTGTATAACACCACATGGGGTTACTAATTTAGTGTCTACATCATGTCATTTCCCAATCCTTCCTCCTCTCCCAGATTGGATGCTCATAGAGAATTACTGTGGTTTATTTATCACTGCATGTCTGCCTTGTTGCCTTGATGGATGAAGTTAGTTTCCACAGCATGGTTCTCACCCATACCTAGCTTCTTCCTAGCATAACTCATGGCTACAGATATTGGATTACGGCAAGTAGTGCTCAAACAGAAATCAGGATCTTAGTGGACCATAGTCACTTGACCTAATAATGGTCCTCATGGGAAGGTTGCACTGTGTGCTGGAGCATGTAGCACCAGGATGTAACCATCCATCCATCCAGTCAGCTGAATCAACCCTAATTGTCAGTGGAATGACCCATGTCATAGCTCGACTTTCCCCTATCCATCAGAGTTATTGATGAAGTTGGCAGTGTTAACATGTGCTTTAAAGAGCACAGTAATATAGAAGAACACTGACAAAAATGGTCAAATAGTTGAATCAGGTGGGAAATGCAACATATTTTATCCCTCTAAAGTAGTCATTAACATCATTTACCATATCAAAAGTTCTGAAAACTTTATGAAGATGTCTATTTAATTTGCTTAACCCAGTGTTTTCCAAACTTATTTGACCTTTGGAACTCTCTTTTCTTATTACACCTATTTATATCCCAGGGAACTATTGTTCCATGTTTTGGAAAATGCTGGGTTAATAAATTTCCCAGAATTTAGGAGTAACATCTTCAAGGGGGGTGGTTTCTAGACAAAGGGGCATAAAAATAAATGCAAAAGAAGAGGATAGGTCACAGAAAGATATTAAATACCAAAGAAGCATGATTATTATAAATTTCTCCCACATTTTCTTCATTTTTAGGATTCTGGTATTTCTAAAATCCTAAAAAAAAAATACCCTGAATGACTTTTTCTTTTGTTTGCACTCTTCAAAATATAACCACTCATGCTCATCTATATGTAACGTATACTGATAGTTCAGCAAATGATATAGTGGGGGAAATTCTGGTTTCGGATTCAGATGATAAATTTGAGTCCCATCCTTTCTTATCAGATATAGTTTTAATCCTGGGAAGTTAGTTTGCTTTTTCTAATCCTCAGTTTCTTAATCAGTAGAATGGGTAAAATAATCCATGATCTGCCAAAGTCACAAAAACAGTGTGAGAATCACATGTCAACATATACAGTGTTTTAAAACTATAAAGAGCTGTATAAAATAAGGTGTCTTAGTATATATCCATGCTTGTGGCAAATTTAACTCACTCTAGAATTCATATGTGCAAATTAAGTGTAATTTATTTATCTTTTGATAGGCTTCATTGTGGGCTCCCCCTCAAATTCTCATCATGGCTGGCAGGAAAAGAAAACCTAAGTGAAACTAAATGTCCAACTCAGTTTAAATTCATTCCAATCCAATTATTTAAGCTCTAGAAAGGTGGTGCTCAGTGAATCTGACTGAAAAAAAAATGATGCTTGGTAATACTTGGGGGTCTCAGTCAGGTGAGTACCCAACTCTTGGTTTCCGCTCAGGTCATGATCCTCCTGGGGTCCTGAGATAAACCCCGAGTGGGGCTCTGTGCTCAGCAGGGCATCTGCTTGAGATTCTCTCTCTCTCTTTCTTTCTCTCTCTCTCCCTCCCACTCTCTCTGCCTCTCCTCTTTCTCTAAAATAAATGAACAAATCTTTTTTAAAAATCCCAAACCAATTATGCTCCCTTTCACAAATGCTCTCCTCTGTCCTCCCTTAGTATAGTGTCCAGATGCACAGTGGTTGGGGAAGGTCATGGCCAAGAAGCCCTTGAAAAAGCAAAACAGAGCTGGGATTGTCTGGTGTAACATCTGCCTGCTGTTGGTCTCTAGAACAGTAAAACTTGACTGCTTGGTTCCTCTTACCTTCCTATTCCAGTGGTTCATGCGAACCACCGCAGCTGGTTGTCTCTGGGAAGCCTGGTCTAGGCCTAGTTTCCCCGTCCTGAATTCCCATTGGCTGCAAACCCCCATATCTCTGTCATTTTCTGTATCCAGCCCGCTGATTGGTCATCCCCACCCAGCTTGAGGTGGGGTTCCCTGTCTGCTGAACCCATTGACTAGCGTTCTACTTTGTCTTCTGCATCTCTCTGCCTGACCACACCATGCCCCACTGCAGATTGCAGGGTAGCCCAACAGGTTTCTAAAAGTGCTAAGTAATTAATGGGAATAGAAGGCTTTCCCTCAATATTACCCACATTTATCCAGTGCAGATCCCACTTTTGGCTTAGAGACAGGAATATTGGAGCATATCTGCCCACTCTGTTTCTCTCTTTCTTCTTTTCAAACAAATTCTCCAGGTTAGAGAATGGGTTTCCTTTAGTTCTCTTGAGTTAAAGCCTCTTACCAACGATCAGCTACTCCTGGGCCTTTCCTATTATATGCTAAGAATGGGGTCCTCTCAGCTCTAGAGAAGTTAAAGGAGAAGGAAGGCATTTTGGGATTTTTCTCTGAAGACAACAGCCTGGTTTACAAGCCTATTGTCTTGCTGTATAAATACTACTTTGCAAAGCAGGAGATTTATAATATTTTTCCTCTTTGATTCACATTGCTCCGTAACACATTTAATCTAGTCTTGGCTCAAACAGATGTATATATTGGATGCTTAGGACAACACTACCCTCACCCTTACTTAGTTGGAAAACTTAAAATTTTTTTGATTTAATATAAACGCAAATATGAGAAAATGAACAGATTCCAAAAAGATGTTGCAATCTGGAGATCCCTGATTCTCACTTCAGGGAGGGTAATCATTCCTCACCTATATAAAAAAGGTTACAGTCTATAAAGTGTAGAAAGAACATGGGGATGAGTGCTTTGTTCAAGTCAATACCATACAATAACTGTTCTTGTTGGTTTGGGACAGTTTACCTAACCTTTCTGACTCTCAGATTCTGATCTGGATTGGGAATAAACATACCTCAAACCTTGCATGGGGTTTTCATGAAGATTAAATGTGATTGGTTCATGTAAAAAATTATAAAGAGTCATACACAGGTTATTTATTATTCTTCAATTACAGACTCACAGAAGACTGTGGTAATTATGATCAGTATTTCTTATGTGCTGAGCATGTGTCAGGGAGTGTGGTAAGAGCACCATGTGCATCAGGTTAAAGACCTATTAACACCATGTGAGGTAAGCATCCCCATTATGCTGATGAGAAAACCAAGGCACAAGGAGGCTAAATAGTTAGCCCTAAGCAGTGAGTGGCAGGTCCAATATTGAAGCCCAAATAGCTTGCCTTCATAGTTCAAACTCTCAACCACCGTGCCATGGCTCCTCCTGTTTTGCAGAGAAGTGGAAGGCCAAGGGTGCAATGACAGCGATGCTCCTGTCATTGCTGAGGAAATCAAGTTGGGGAGTGAAGGTGAATAGCTCAACATCACACAGCAAGTTAAAAGCAAACCTGTGTGGAGAAAGGGTGCACAATGTCTGGCCTGTGGGGAGTTTGCCACTGTACCCAGCTGCCTGCTCTGTCAGCAATCAGGGAGCCAAAGACAGCCTCAGGCATTTTGTTTCTTCCGCCTCCCTCTGCCAAAGAGGCCTTCCCGCAGGTCTGGAGGTCCAGGGGAGAGGTGTGAGTGCCTCGCACATTCCCCCCCTCAATGTGCCGACTCAGCTCGAATTAGTCTTGTTAAAGGAAGTTGGGTATTTCACGTCGTGGCACATTACATTCATGTGGTCTCACCTCTCTCTGCTGGAAAAATGAGGCAACTAATTCATTTTAGCAGCTTTTCCCTTTCTGCCTAAAACGTGTCCTCTGATGATGCTAATGCAAGAAGATGGGAACTGTTTTAATATGATCAGTCCTTCACTGTGGATTAGTATACATTTAAAGCAGCATTTCTTCCATGTCTGGGCTCACTTTCAAGACTGTCTGTGCGGATTAGGGAACAGCATGGTTTTGCAATTGTAAATAAGGTATCTTATGTTCCTCCTGTTATCATTGCATTTGACAAAAAGGAGAAATTTAACTTCAAAGGAAGGTATTACATATGCCTATACACATTCATGCACATAATGGAATGTTTATTTCTGTCAGTTGGAGAAGCTCCTCTCAGAAGGTCACCAGCTGTCATGCAAGAAAATATTCAATGTAATGTAATGATTAAGAGGATGAACTCCTCCACCTTCAATGCCCAAAGTCAAGTCCTAGATCTACTACATACTAGCTATGTGACCTTGGGTCAGTTATATAACCACTCTGTGAATAAGTTTCCTTGATTGCAAAATGGGGATATATTTTTATCATAGGGTCTTCATGAAGATGAGATGAGATTTAATGAATGGAAAGTCCTTGGTATAGTGGAGCAGGGTGGGGGAAGCAGTTATTAGAGCAGGTGGGAAGGGATTTCCTCAATATCATCAGACCCCATTGCTGTGAATGGACTTCTAGAGAAGCTGGGCTATTATCTTAGCAGCATCTTCCTAGAGCCTTTTGGGTTTCCCTAGCTCTTTCTATCCTATGTAAATTAAGTCCATAAACTTTTGAAAAGAGTATAAGGACGTGACATAAAAACCTGGGGAGACTCTCTTAGGGAACGGCAAATTGAGAGGCTTGGGCTATGACAGCGAAGTTGGCAAGGCCACCATCCATGACTTCAAAGTGCTTTCAAGGCAAGACAGAGCAGTTTTGATTTTAGGCAATGTGGAGACATTGAAGGTTTTGAAAGGAAGGAAAGTAAGCTCTGAGGGTCTTTCAGGAAGATGAAGCTGACCACAGGGAAGACAATGTATCAGAACCAGAGTGGGCAAGCTACAGCCCATCGACCAAATCTAGTTTGCCATCTGTTTAGTCTGCAAGCTAAGAATGGTTTTCACATTTTTAGATGGTTGGAAAAAAATGAAAAGAATAGTGTTTCCTGACATGTGAAAGTTATATGAAATTCAAATCTCCAAGTTCATAAATAAAACTTTGTTGGAACATAGCCATGTGCATTTGTTTACTTGTTGTCTATGACTAGTTTTTCTGCAATGGAAGAATTAAGTAATTACATCAGAAACCGTATGGCCTGCAAGCCTTAAAATATTTACTATCTGGCCCTTTACAGATAATGTTTGCTGGTCCCCAGATAGGAGAGTGATTGAACAATAAATAGAAGCCAGATTGGAATGCTAATGCTAATATAAAAACTACAATCAATTGTGCATTTACTATCTGCCACATATTTTATTTGTATAATCATGCTTAATATGCAGGACAAATCTATATTAGTACCTAAGTACCTTGGCCAAAGTTGCATAGGGGGGGCAAGGCAGAGGCACAATTTGAATTCTTACTAATGGACCATAGGACCTGTGTATAATCATTACATATCCTGCCTTTAACAATCAAATGAAAGGTGGTGAGGAATGGAAGAAAGGGAGGAATTCAAGAGATATGTTGGCAATACAATCAGCAGGACTCAGAGAAGCCTTCTGAATGGGAGAAATCAGTATAAAGTCAGAGAAGAGAAAGTCTAGGCACCTGGACCACTTGGAGCTCCACATTGGTTCCAAAGGGTCTGGGTTTGGACATTCTTAAGCATAACTCAGCTTCACATGAACTCTTCACATTAATATTCTTGATCTGGTAATTGTGCCACTTGGGTTCCCAAGCACTAAAATTAAAACTGGAAATCTGTCATACACCTTCTGCATGTGATGGTAACACAGAAGGTAGGAGCTCCAACAGTCAAAATGAATTACTCAGCGAGTTCATTTGTCACCAGAAGGTAATTGGGATTTAAGCTACAGTCTCAGAAAGAAATACATCACATCGCATGATTACTCGCATTAATGGCAACCTACATCTAATTTTCATCCCCCCTCAACCCCTTTCCATCTGATCCAAAGACCCACGAACACTATAATTTTGCATATTTCCTGCTGCCCACCTGAAATATCAGGCATCAGCTGAGACAAGAACCACCCTTAAAATAGGATATTTAATTTTTATATTGTTGGAGACAATGGTTTTAATAAATTCCTGTTTATCTGTTACTGTGTGTTTGTGGTTGTCTGGTAACAGAGATCTTCTCAATGGTTTAACATAAAACCACATTTCAAGTCTTACTTCTTTTCAAGTATATCCACACAGATTTCTCACCCTGAGCATCTTCATAGAAATAGACATAGAAGTTTTTCAAATGCTGAATCATAGTACAGGATTGATTTTTTTTTTCATCGTGAATAAGGTTAACTATTAGTGTCCTGTAACCAGGAAGTTACTGACATGTGTGATTTTCAGTGACTGCGTTTGCTCCCTGGCTTGAAAACCCTAAGAACTGCTGCTCTATCTAGAAGGGTAGACTGTGACTGTTGGTTCCTCCATTTATACTTGTGCAGCTTGGGTCTGAGTTTTTAAAGACTTAAAAAACTTCCCAAGACATGTCCTTATAAGAGGACATAAGAGCAGTTTGAATTGTTATCTGTGGCTTTTCCTGGGTTAACAGTAGGCTCATTGAAATTGTTTGAATTACATAGTAAAAACAACTATGGTGAAGAAGTATAATCTGATTTTCAAAAGCTGAATCACATTTTTTATCTTGAACTAATATAACAGTAACATTGAAATTCAAGACCACTGGAACATGCCAACATTTGTTTTTGGGGTTGTGTACGTGGTTTATGTTGTGTTGACTTGTTTGCTTGTTTTTAAACTGAAACCACTGCATCTGCTAGTGAACAAACCATATTTTGCTCTGAAAATTCTGAAATTGTTCAGGCTTATTGTGGTTCTGAGATGACAAAGAATAATGCTAGTTAAATGCCAATGAACTATTTTTACTCTTTTTATATTAAATGTACAAATTTTGGGGGTGATGGTGGCAGTGGTGCCTCTGACCACCTTCTGTAACACACTTGAACATCCTCATCTGTGTTGCTGTCATCTGTTTAACGCTCCCAGTATATTTTCTCAGTCTGTCTACCTAAAATTGTATGGAATGACATAATTAGTAAGCAATAAAACCTGAATTACAAAAAAAAAAATAGGACGATGCCCTAGTTCTGAGCTGCTTTTAGGGATTTTCACAAGTGTATCTGTTCATTCATTCATTCATCCACAGATAAGCATTTATTGAGAACCTATTCTATGCCAGGTCTGAAATTGATGCTCGAAGTGCAAAAAGGCATAAATCACATTTCTCCTACAGATAAAGTGGTGATTCTAGCACATGATTTTAAATGGGACCGGGAGATCCCACACATATCATCAAAATGCAAACCCTATTTTCTCTATCACCAAGACATGGAGTTTCTCTATATTTTCTACTCATTTGTGCCTGCATAATCTTCTGTATTTTGATGGGTAAATCTGCAAGAAAACATCACACTGGATTATAAGTAATGGAGGAAGACCTGCATTTATCCCTGGCTCTGATGTGAATTGTTGAGAGAACTTGGGCAAGTTATTCGTTTTTCTGAACTTTGATTTCTCATCTGTAAGATGATGGACTGAGTTAGCCATAGCTACATATAGAAAATGGAAGCAGAGATGTTTGATTAAACTGAGGAGGGGCAGAAAGAGGGATTGGAATCTTAGAGCCTCCCCTTTCTCTTGTACTTTCCTGTTGACAAGGGGAAATTCACAAACTCTGTAGAATACAGTTTTGTGTTATGAAAACAAAAAAGGAAAACATATTTATATTTGGAATAGACTTTTGGAGAAGGAAATCAGATAAAGTCTTTCATAGCTGTGTCCTCCTCTTTAACTATGCTAAGCCTCTGTGCTAAGCAGGACAAAACAGCCAAATCATTCAGGGGTGAGCCCCTGTGTCTGACATTTCCAGAAAAAGGTCCCCTTCCTCCTCAGAATGGGGGTCTAGGAATATTCCAAGAACATTTCCCACTTGCCACACATTGAGATTATTATGATACATACCTTTCTGGCTCAGATAATGATTTGAGCTGGTTATTTGAATTCATTCTCGAACAAAACGGGGAGATTGCATTTTAGCAGAAATCAAGCTGCAGTGCAAAAAGAGAAAAAAAACTAACATTTGAACACTCACTAAAGTATATATTCCTAAGGAGGAATATCCAACTCTGTGCATGTCTTTCTCTGTCTTAGGGATAAGAGTGGGAGATAGGACAGGATATGTAGGTGAGGCTTTACTTAATTTGTATTGTCTTTTTGGTAGAAAGAACAAAAGGGAGATATACATACTTCTAAAACAGGCCTTCTATAATCCTAGGTGTCTTTTAGTTTCCTGTTACAGATGGGGTTTTCTGGAGGAAGATGCAGAGATATAGGTTAGGGTCCATGATTTTAAAGAGACCAAAGAGAAGAGAAAGGAGCAGGATTGACCAGGGAAAGAAGTTTAACTGTGAGGTGGGCTCCATACTAGTAGAGGGCTCTAGTGTGAATATTGTCCGTCCAGTTTGTGCTGCGTTGGGTCTATCTAAATGGCCCGGCCTTTCTATGCCTGCTTGATTGCTTCTGTCACCAGATGAGACTTGCCAGGGAGGATATGACCTGGACAAGGTGGTCTCTGCAGCTGAGGCAGGTGCTGGAGGAGCTGATAGCTGGAGATTGCCTGATGGCCTCATTCCATGCAGCTGGGCAGCACATCCTTCCTGAAGGAATGTCTTTATTGTCTGCCACTAGACCCAACACAAAATTGATGGCATAGTTGGGCGATTGAGGAGAAATTAGAGAAGGTGCCATTTATAAGGGTGCTATATTATTCTTTGTAAGTTGCAGTGAACTATACCCATGAACGTCAAGGACCAAGGAAGGTGGCAATTGCCATGACCTGGAGAGGACTGCAGCAGTGGCTCTAACTATAGGAGTAGCCTCCCCTGTTAGGGCTATGGCCTTAGGCAGAAGAAAACAGCAGATATCAACCTATAGCCTAGGAAGAAGCGAGCTAAGGAAATAAAATTTCCTTTCCTCTGCTGGTATCTACCAGTGGGGAAACCCAAACAGCAGCCAGAGGCCATACCATGCCAATTCATGCAATCACCCAGGTACAGAGCAGGGGACAAGGTAGGCTATAGATCTGGAGGCCCAAACAAACATCCAGCATTCTCTGATCCCAGAGCTAGGATTTAAACTGCTGTTAGGATAATTTAACATGATTCTCTAGAATGTGTTAAACGTTAAAAAAAAAAAAAATCTAAAAAACCACCCAAAACTGTTAGGTTATCTAGGAAGGTCAAGATCACAGTAGAATCTAAGTAACATTAACAGCCTACAGTGAAATCCTGCCACTCCTTCAGTGTCGGTTTTATTGCATTAGACTTGATCTCTGGACTAGGACTATATCTTGGAAAAGACTACAGAAAAAAAATGTGTCTCTCACTTGGTTTAGCTCTATTTTCTCTTTGGCAGGCTATGTTATCCATATCTTCACTGATTCTCGAGACCCAAAGGTTAGAGACCTCCTTGCTTCTCTCTCTAGCCCAGTGCTTTTCAAACTATGCATTGTAATTAATTAGTAGGCTATGAAATCGTTATCATGGCCAACTCTTTTAAAAAACAGTATAGAACAGATTCTGAGTACATTGCATGCAAAAAAACTCAGTAATTATTATTCCGTAACTTTGTTTCAGGTATGTGTATATATACTGAATCAAAATGTAAAGTATATTTCTTATGTGGGTCCCAACAAAAAGTCTGAAATCACTATGCTAGTCTGTTTGAGGTTACAGAAAATAATTATTAAAAAACATGTAGTGCAGATATGCCCATCTCATTTCTACAGTGGATCAGGAATGGGGGTGCAGAGATGAAGATCAGAGATGGTAAAAGATTCAAGGTTAGGTGAGTAGAAAGCTGGCATACAACCTAATCATTGGTTTTCTTATGGCAACATACTGATTGCCGAAAAGATTATTTTAAAATTCCTCCTCCCCCTTCGGTTCTTCCTCCTCTAGGCTATGTCTAGTAACCATCATATCCACCCTAAGGGTGACCTGAAGGCTTCATTCTAAGCTTAGCAAAGAACCCTGTAGCCCCAGTGGAGCTCTAGCTCAGAGCAAGGGGAGGAATTAGATCCAGAGAGAAGTACACTGGGATATGCCTGTGGGTCAGTGTCTAGAGAACTCTTGTCCATTGCCAATTGCACATGTCTGATTTTCCTTTCTCAAGACAGATGTGCAAGAGCTCACACACTGGTTGCCAGCTTCTCCTCCTAAATAGCACCCTTATGTCTGGCTCTACCATTATAACTATATTAACAATTCAGCAGCCTTTGGTACATAGGTTAGATCCGCATGCATTTAATTGCCTCGGATGATTAAGAGTTAACACTGCTGACCTACCCAGAGGGAAATTGCAAGGAATATCCAATTAGAGGCAACCAGCCTCTTTGAAAATATCCAGTGTACCAGGAGTGCTTAATAATAATCATGATAATCATAACAATTCTAAATATATATTTTTAAAGCTGTGAGCTGTTTCTCACCCATGGAAAACTTTATTTGCTAGAAAGCAGATCCTTGCAATTATTCAAATTGGAGATTTGTATTTTTTTGTTGTTGTTGTTCCCCACAGCCTCTCCGGTGGAAGAAGGACAGAGAAAGCCATCCCAGAGGGGAACAGAATCAATCCCAGCTGCTCATTAAAAGGTAAACCGTCAATAATCTTTGTCAGGCCTTTTTATCTTGGGCTTTAGTACATGATGATCCCTAAGGCAGCATGTGGTATTGAGATTTAGAATGGCTCCTGGTTTGCACATCCCCATTGGCACAGGATTAACTCTCTGTATACCACTGCACACTGTCTCTGAACCACTGCTGAATGCTGGATGGACAAAGATTATGAGGCTGCTGTGTCCATCTGCAGGGAACATGGGCTTTCCTTGAGAACTATAACTATCTCAAGGTGCTTGGGGGCCAAATCCAGCCATTAGAAGGGGTAGCAGGAGATGAGAAATCAGGAGGTCATCACCAAGATTCCAATAACTCAAAATTCAACTCATGTCATGAGCATTTATTGAGAGCCCTTCATATGAATCTCTCACATTTGGATTTTGGTTGATCTTCAAAATAATGCTGGGAGGGAAGGGTTGTGATTCTTATCCTGCAAAAAAACAAAACAAAACAAAAAACAAACAAACAAAACAAACACCTCAGAGAAGATAACTTGCTGCTAACAATACCCCTGTATTGCATGTCTTTAAGTATCATTCATGTACTGATGACTTCCAAATTTATATCTCTAGTCTAAACTCTTTCTGGAACTACAAATTTACATATCCAACTGTGTGCTTGACATCTTCACTTGGATATCCAATAGGCATCCCAACCCTGACATGTCCGCAACTGAGCTCTTGATTTAGTCCCGTAAACCTGGAATCAATGACAACTCCATTTATCCACTCACTGCACAGGCTCCAAACCCTACAATCATCCTCATTGCCTACTCCCTCTCATTGCATTCATCAGCTAACCCTTATATCCAGACCATTTCTCACCATTTGTCTCTCATCACTCTGTTGTGGTTACTCTGCCCCAACTACCATTCTCTCTCCCTCCTGAGTCACCTTCTAACAAGGTCTCTTCATTTTCCCTTGCCCCTTTCAGCCTATCCCTGAAACATTAGCTATTGTGATCCTAGAAAGATGGAAGGTACATGATATTGTTTCTATGCCCCAATAGCTTCCCAGTTCACAGGGAGGAACTCCAACATTCTTCCTGTAATCTGAAGGTCCTAACTGATTGGGGCCCCATTAGCTCTCTGACTTCATCTACCTTGGTCACATGGCCTCCTTCAGTTTTTCTATCTGACCTACTCCTGATGTGGGTCTGTTACAGGTTGAATTGCATCTAACTCTGTCCCCCACCCCTACCCCCAAAGATGCTGGAGTCCTAACACTCAGTACCACATTAGGAACATGATCGTATTTGAAGAAAAGGTGTTTCTAGAAGCAATCAAGTTAAAATGAGGTCATTAAATGTAGATGCTAATCCAATAAGACTGGTCTTCCTCTTTTTAGATTTATTCATTTGTTTGAGAGAGAGAGGGAGGGAGCATGCACACAGAGGTGGGGAGGGACAGAGGGAAAGGGCAAGAGAAACTTTAGCAGACTTTATGTTCTACACAGAGCCTGACATGTTCAAGAACTCAGCACTCCATTCTAGTCATCTCTCTTTAACAAAGAGAAAGCTCACTGAGGGTAAGAAAAACATCTCAGTCACCTCCTTGGCAATAAGACTCAGCTTTGTGCCTGGCACATGATGAACATTCAGTAAATGATTTTGAAAAAAATGAATTGTACTAAGTGACTAAATGCTCATAGATGCTTACAATTTACTTGGGGTAGACGGGTAAGATTAAAATGCATGAAACAATTAGAGAACAAAGCAAAACAGTATAAAACTAAATACCAAATGGGAACCAAGTGTTCACAACTTCAGAAATCCTCTTATCTTGATAATTGATCCATGCTATATTAGGTTCTTCATATTAGTAGTAATTAGAATAATAATGATCCATTACAATGAAAACTTTAGTTTTCACAATGCTTTCGCATGCATTATCTCACTTGACTCTATTCCAATTATTTAGGGACAAAGAAGTCATAGACTCACTTATGCCACATCATGTAACATGAACAGGTTTCATGTCACATACTCTGCTGAACTCAGTTCCTGGTGAATCGAACTGCTACTCAAGTATTTCTGTGAGCTTTAGATGGTGTAACTTGTTTGTTCCCAGGGACTGAAGAAATGACCCATGGCACAGACTTCTAAAAATACCTAAACAACAAAATCACAAAAATCCCTAAAAATATAAATTTACAAGCAAAGGGGTATTTAGTAAATGCAATTTAATGTCCTCAAAATTTAAAACTATGTTGCATACATTTCACATACAGAGACTGCTGATTATATTTGGAGATTGATTATATTCCCAAATAAGCAAAAGGTTCTTTACCCAAAAGTAGAAAAATACCATTCAAAACTAAGAGGATGATTAGCTGTGAATTGAGTCAAACCTGACCAGAATAATGCTTGTCCATTCCAGCTTTCCTATCACAAAGAAATGCCATTTATTGAGCAGCTATTCTGAGCCAAGTATTGCATCAGGCACTATGTTAAGCACTTTATCTTCATTAACTGTAATATTTAGGCATTCTTAAGATGTGGGTATCATTATCCCCATTTCATTGATGAGAAAATTGATGTTCAAAGAGGTAAAGTAAATGTTGGTCTCACAACATAGCAATTCAGTGGCTGCTAGGATTCAGTCTATCTGACTTCAAAGTTAGTGTTCCCTCTATCTTAGGAAGGTTTGCTAATCAAGAATAAATGAATATTTTAGGGTTTCTAGTAATGTTAGGGACCTTTCATTTCAACTGTTTCTCATTATTGCTCTTAATGAAAATATGAATAATTAATTGGGGACTGACAGTCACCTCCTGATACAAAAACATTCAGAGTTGCAGATGGGTCCTCCCTACCTGACACCATAGCAACCAGTTGAAAAATGGGGAAAAAAAGGAAATCTCTTTTGATCACATAGTTTTGCTTCCATTTTAGGTGGAAGGAAGGAAGGAGAAAGATAATTAGCCTGCTTTCTGACTCTTAGGTATCATTCAACCAGAACATCTGTATTTCCCACTGTTCCTCTATTCTTTAATGATCTCAAAGCATTCTAGTAGCACGCAAGACAAAAAATACCTCCTGGTGGGGAAGAACTAGCTAGTCATAAAGTGGGGTTTTCCAGATTTCCTATTGGAGGACATCTATACCAAGTACCTTAATTCATCAACCTGAGGGGATTTGCTGGGAGACCATGAAACATTTCTTGATGCATTTCCAACTCAGTTGCCGGTGCTAGAAGGTTCTTTCTGCTAAAGGTTTCCCTCCTCACATCTGGTGGGTCTTTTATGTTCCCATAGAAGGAGAGGGAGAAAAAGGTAGTAGCAGGGGCCATTACTAAATTTCGCTCAGGGACTTCACTTCTATGATTTCAGAGCTTTCATGAAGAAGAATGGGATCTCCTTAAGACAAGAAGGCGTGTTACCTAACTCTGTCAAGGAGGCAGAGGGGATCCGGGCAGCAAGGAGAGCCTTCTGACAAGGGGGCATTGGAGCAAACTTACATAATGAAGAGAAGTTTGCCAAGTGGAAAATGAGCAAGTGTGCATATGTGAAACATGTATGTGTGTGGTAGGTTGGGAGTATGGGAAGGAAAAGGAAACACTAGCACATGCAAGGTACAGAGGTATGAAGTAGCGAGGTATAATTTGTATAAACAGCCTCACCTGTAGCCACCTGATCTGGGTTTGCCTTCCTTGTTTTCAGGCTGTAGCTGAGATGTTACTTATCTCCAAGAAGCCTTCCCTGATATGCCAATTCCAGGATAAATTCTCCTACTTTTTATCTCAAAAAAACAAAACAAAACAAAACCCCTGTACTTCCCTTTACTGAATGTAGATTCCTGCTGTTAGCTAGATTTTTAGGTCTGACGTAGTTTCCTATTACTAGGGAACTACATAACAAAAACGTTAACAAATTACCACAATCTTAGTGGTTTAAAGCAGCAGATATTTATTATCTTACAGCTCTGTAGGCCAGACATCTGAGGTGGGCCTTACAGAGCTAAAATAAAGGTATCAGTAGGACAAGCTCCTTTTGACGCTCCTGGGGATAATCTATTTTCTCGCCTCTCCCAGTTTCCAGTGGTTGCCAGTATTCCTTGGCATATGGCTGCATCATGGTCGCATACCCTTTTCCTCTTCTTGCCTCCTCTGTTTCCCACTTGTAAGGACACTTGTGATTATATTTAGGACCCACTAAATAGGATAATCTTCCTAGCACAAGATCCTTAATTTAATCACATGTACAACTTCATTTTGCTACGTAAGGAAACATTCACAGATTCCAGGGATCAGGATCTTGATATCTTTGGAGACCATTATCAGTCTACCACAAAGCCCTTACTGTCATGAGCACCATCAGTTCCTCACTCTGTTCCTAGTGCCCTGCACAGTGTCCAGCTCATAACAGGTACACAGTGTACGTATGTCAAAAAGAAGAAATTAAATTAGAAGGTGTGTGAAAGAATGGATGCCGTAGGTAACCCAAGCCATGTGGGTATCACCACTGACAAGGCTGGACATTGAGCAGGGAAAATCACAAAGGGTTGTGTAGCCATAATAAGGATTTTAGATTTTATGTAATAGTGAGGAATTGCTGAAGGGCTTCAAGCAGAAAACATTTTAAAGAATCTTATGTTAACATAAATGTCATTGGTCCCCACCTTGCCTCTGAGGTCTGCATCTCTCCAGGACAAATTTAGAAAGTGGTATTCCTCTTTTTCAATGGCAAAGTGAACTTGCTCTGATTTTTACTTGTTGGTAGAATGGAACACACACTTGAGGCAGCTTTATGGTTAAGGTACCAGTTTAAAAAGACAAAGTCCTTGCATAAACCAAAGATCCATACACTCCAAAGGGAAGAGTCCATACTCTTTTTCCTGATGACAGTTGCCTTAGTACCTGGAAATCCACAAACTCTGGGTTTCTTTGCAAGGTTCCAGGAACGCAGTATGGAAAAAGGGAGGCTCTCAGACATACAGAAAGGGCCTCAGGCCACTTAGAAATGATCACAAAAAAAGCATAAGCATATGCTTCCCTCAAGTGAAGATGTGTGCATGTATGCCCACATGGGGGAGAGGGACAGGGGAGGAAAAGGAACAGACAACAAGGAATTTTATAAGTGGGCTCCGCAGCTGCCAAGTAAATGGGAATATGTTCAGCACTCAAAGGGAAAAGCAAAGGCAATGCCAGCATGGCTCTCAGAACCACTGCCTAGTGCCAGAAACCTTTGAAAGTAAATTTTTTTCTCATTCACATTCCCAAACAGTAAATAGCATTGTCAAACCCAATCTTGTCATAAACACAACTCATTTGGCATTTTCTAATCTTTTACATTGATTTAACCAGCAAAGGGTTTTCCCATCCACATCTCATTGGAGGCTCATACTACCTCCTTAGAGGGAGGCATGGAAGCTCTCATAATCTCTATTTTAGAGGCTCAGAGGGGACATGGGCTTCTGCCCACCGTCACATAGTGAGTCAACTAAGGTGGATTATTCCAATTCCAGTTCTGTTGTGCTATTCAAATTATGCTTTGGAAGGATCGTATCACATTACCTAGGTGGAATTTGTATGTGTCTACACACACACACACACAATATATATATATGTGTATACACACGCACACACACACACACACAATAGACATGTTTATATGCTCCTAAAACATACAGATCCAACAGGAAAGCACTTGAGATGGCATCAAGAGAGTACAAAGAGAAAAGTATTATGTTCAGACGAAATAATGGCACGGAAGCCTTTCTTTACTCTCAACTAAAGGAATGAAACCATGATGACAAATTCATAGGGGCCAATTCACTTGGATATTCTTTGGATTAAAAAGCTAGATGGTAATTAGGATATGTGTCATACTCCTCTAGAACAAGAACTCCTGTATCATCATATTTTTAAAAATCTCCAATATCGACACCTTTTTCTGTGGTCAGTATTGCACAATGTTGGGCCACTAGAGGCAAATGAAGATGTAATCCCTGCTTTCAAGGGGCTCACAACTGAGGGACAGGAAGCTTTGTAAATCTAGCCATTCTCCTACAACAGAACAAGTTTCTTTCAACTTGTTAACCCATGGGAACACAGCAGTTGGGCATCTAACTCCACTTCATTCACAGGAGGCTTTCTAGCAGAGCTTATGTGGGGGCAGAAGGGAGGATGCTGTGTGGGAGCTGGCTGGATTAGCAGAGCTCATGAATGTTCAGTGACTCAACCAAAGAATAAATAACTGAATGAAGGAGGGACTCCAGTTTCTCTGCATGGGCCTGATCCTGTCTCTGGGCCACCACAGTAAGTCTCCATTTCTTTTAGACAGTCAAATATGCAAGTTTATTGCCTCAAAGCCTCAAGAATTTATAGATTGTTTAGAAAGTGGAGGTAATACTCAATAAATTAAACAAACAAACAAACAAACCCACAACTTGGGGGAAATGAAAAGATCCACAGCCTCTTCCCCTTGTCTAATGAAAGAAAATAAACGTTTCTGGTTTCTCTTCACTCAGTGCTATCCCATCTTCTCCCTCGGTTAGTGAATTTTTTGGATGTCCAATTATCAGTCAGGCTGGAAACAAGTTTCTCTTCTTTAAGATAAACAGCCAATGACTGAAGCACAATTTATATCTATTATGTTTTCATTGGGCTCCCGTCTCAGTCTGGGTGAGGCTAAATAAGAAGAACGGTTAGAAAAATTGGAGGCGAGGACACAAATGAGTATTTTACCTTTGGCATTTAGATGTGGATCTGATCCCGAACCCCATGTGTCTTCCTCTGTGACATTTCTAGCACTGAACAGGAAAGTATGAGTCTAAATACAGATATAGTCTATAATGAATCCATCTGGCCCCACATCAAGATTTTAAATATTTACAATTATGGCCCTGGCCTTATTAAACTTGCAGGAAAATAGCAGCAATAGGGTTTACATATTAGGCTGGAGAAGCTTCCTTTTTCCTGCATGATGACAGCCACTGCCTGAAATTTCCCAAAAAATATATATTCGTTTACCAGACTCTCAAGGTCAGGAGATGGCATTGAAACACCGGGAAAATGGCTTGCTGGGATTTCTCAAACTGCACACAGGGCACAGCAAAGAGCATGTATGAGCTATCAAGTCCTTATTTAAATCCATTCCCATCTTGAAAGGCTATTCCATGCTGATTGCCCAAGAGGAGGCAATTCTAGCAGATAAATGGGAACAAGTGATAAATACTGGGAAATTAGGAACTTCCTGTTATCAGAAGCAATGCAAAAATCAAGATTTGAGAGGCACCTGGGTGGTTCAGTCGGTTGAGCGGTTGCCTTTAGTTCAGGTCATGATCTCAGGTCTTGGGATGGAGCCCTACAATGTCAGGCTCTCTCTCAGCAGGGAGCCTGCTTCTCCCTCTCTCTCTGTCCCTCTACCCTGTTGGTGTGCTCTTTCTCTCTTTCTCTCTCTCTCTCTCTCTCTCTCTCAAATAAATAAAATGTTAAACAATAGAGATCTGAGCCTGAGTTAAAACCTGATCTTATTAGTGTCTTCTAGTTTGAGAAGGCAAAGTGGCTTCCTTAAAGAATCACATGGCTGGGATGCCAGGAAATTTTGGTTCCAGTATGAGCCTGCCACTCACCCATAATCTCAGTTTCCTTGAGAGCTCATTTTCTTTTCTTTTCTTTTTTTTTTTTTTTGTATATATATTTTTATTGGAGTTTGATTTGCCAACATATAGTATAACACCCAGTGCTCATCCCATCAAGCGCCCTCCTCAGCACCCAACACCCAGTCACCCCATCCTCTCACCTCCTCCCCTTCCACTACCCCTTGTTCATTTCCCAGAGTTAGGGAGAGTCCATTTTCTCATTAGTAAAATGGAAGGAATAACCACTCCCTGCCTCATAGGATTGTTGGAAGATCCAACACTGGTTTGCAAACACTATGGTTTAAGAGCCATTAGGGTTGCTACAGATTAGTTGAATGGATCATAACTACTATTATTTAAACAAAATATAGAATAAAATAAAACAGAATGAGATGTAGGATTGCTCACATAGAAGTTTTGCAAAATTTTTGTTTTGTTTATATGTATGTAGGTATGTACTAGGTTGCTTTGGTAAACATATCTGTTTCTGTAAATTAAGGCTATAGTATATGAAAGACCTTTGTAAAATGTAAATGGAAGTATTCAATTCCCAAGCTAGTGGCCCAGCAATAACAAATGTGTCGTTTCATCTATGCAGTATTTTATTTTTTAAAAAATATACTTTATTTTTGAGTTTTTGGTTCATAGCAAAATTGAGTAGAAAGTACAGAGATTTCCTATATACTTCAAAAATCAGTTGACCACATTTATGCGAGTCTACTTCTAGGCTCTATCTTCTGTTCTAGAGATCAATTTGTCTATCCTTCCACTAATACCACACTGTCTCAATTGCTGTAGCCTCACAGTAGGTCATGAAGTCAGGCAGTGTCAGTCCTCCAACTTAATTCTTTTTCAGTGCTATTCTGGGTCTTTTGCTTCTCCATGTAAGTTTTAGAATCAGTTTTCCAATACCCACACTATAACTTGGTGGGATTCTACTGAATCTAAAGATCAAGTAGGGAAGACCTGACAGCTCAACAATACTGAATCTTCCTATTAACCATGAACATATGATATCTCTCCATTTATTTAGTTCTTTGATTTCTTCATCAGAGTTGTAGAGTTTTCTTTATATAGGTCTTGTGTATATTTTGATATGTAAGCTACTTATTTTATTTCTGGTGGTGTTAATATAAATAGAATCATGTTTTAAGTTTCAAATTCTATTTGTTCATTGCTGGTATATAGGTGAATGATTAACTCCTATATGTTAACCTTGTATCCTGCAACTTTGATGTAATCACTTATTAGTTCTGGGAGCTTTCTGTTGTTGATTTGCTCAGATTTTCTACCTAGATGATTATATTGCTCAAAAACAAAGAACATTTTATTTCTCTTTCCCAATCTGTATACCTTTTATTTCTCCTTCTGTCTGAATGCATCCAGTGGTATTGGAACAGTGGTGAATGGGGATATCCTTAGGCTTGTTCCTGATCTTAGTGTGAAAGCTTTGAGATTCTCACCACTAAGTATGATGTCATCTGTAAATTTTTGTAAATATTCTTTATCAACCTAAGCTTTCCAAATAATCTTTTTAAATGTACTCAGCGCTCATATCCCAGGTCCTTCAACTGCCACTGTGGCTTATTCTCAGCATCTTTGACTCATGTTACTTAACTGATCATGAAAGCCTCTGTATTTGTGATAGTTAGGTAAAACATATGTGTACAGACCTCCAGTTTGGGAGTTTCCACACTGAAATAGTATCGTCTTTGCAATTGTTGCCTAAATTCTTAAGAACAGGAACTTGATCTTTCAATGTATCCTCCAGGCTGGCAATGTCCTTTACATAGTACCTGCTCAATAAATATTTCTCTTTTTAAAAATATTTTTTTATTTATTTTTAAAGATTTTATTTATTCATTCATGAAAGAGAGAGAGAGAGAGAGAGAGAGAGAGAGAGAGACATAGGCAGAAGGAGAAGCAGGCTTCCTGACAAAGAGCCCGATGTGGGACTCCCAGGATCTGGGATCACGCCCTGAGTTGAAGGCAGACACGCTCTACCGCTGAGCGACCCAGGCATCCCTGAAAGATTTTATTTATTTATACATTAGAGATTCAGAGATAGAGACAGAGGGAGAAGTACATTCCCTAGAGTGACTCAGTCCCAGGACCCCGGGATCATGACCTGAGCCAAAGGTAGACGCTCAACCATTGAGCCCCCCAGGTGCTCCCTAATAAATATTAATTGAACCAAAGAACATTACTGGTGGATAAATGAGCAGAGTTGAGATTTCTGGATTCTTGTCTGGGCTCAGGCTTTGCCACTGGCCACCTGAGTGAGACTTAGGGAGCCATTTCCCTGCTCTGTGTTTACGTTTTCTTCATTGGTAAAATGAGAGTACTGGACTCAAACCAGTGTTTTTCATACATATGTGTGCTCTGGGAGAGCCACAAGCAATGAAAGGTGCTTGTGTCTGCTAAATGATGAAGATTTAAACTGCTAGAAGAATCCATTTATTGCTTTTATATGTTTTGTTTTTAGGTTCTGCCTCAAGATTTCATTTAACTAGATGATCTCAAGGATCCCATCTAGCTCTGCCATTCAAGGACTCCACTCCAGTGTAGTGCTATCTCAGGCACACTCCAATGCCTTCATTAAGTTGTCTGTTTTTCCTTCAAAGCCAGCTAAGGTATTAGTGACTGAGGCAGTGCTTGATATGAATAGAACATTTGACTACACACAGCTGGGGTCTTCATCTGTTATCTGGCTTTCAAACAGAGTCCACATAAATGGTCCCATCTTCCTTTGACTCCTGCAATTCCTGATGACTAACGGCATTCGTCTCCTCTGATATGTGGCTACTCCTATAGATCTTCCTGGGAACTTTCTGTTTTAGGGGTTCATCCATCAGCCAACATGGATTAGGAGGACAGTTAATGGAGAATTCATTATGATGAGAAATCTGTGAGTTGCAGTCATAAAATTTGCTTTTGCTTTTATAGAAAGCTTCATCACTCACCCACTCCTCCTGAAAACAATTGATACCAGGCTTAACTCTCCTACTCTGTTCTCCGGCTATTTGATTTGTTTCCATGTAAGTTTACTAAGTGCTTATTATGTACCTGGTACCATGCTAAACATGAGCAGTAAACCAAATTGTGCCTTACATATCCATGCTACCAGTGACCCTTGGGATTTCCCCTTTCTATTCTCTTATCTCAAGATTATATTCACTCGCAAATTATATTAAGCCTTTTCTGGCCCATCCCTCATAAGCTAACTTATTATTCATCATACTTTGTACTTGTATTCTTTGACTTCTTTCTTTAGATGACATGTTTTACCTTGTGCCTCTGTTTCTTTACTTCATGGGGAAGATAAAGAGTAAAAAAGGAGCAAAGCACTGAAATTGTGTCAGCTACATGATATGTATTAAATAAACACTAGCTATTATTATTTTATACTCATAACTGGCATTGTATCTATTTCATCTGAGTAGATATGATAGAGTAGAAAGCAAGGATGGGAGGGGCCTGGGCATTGGGAATGGTCATTCAAAGGGAGGAAGAAAAGATCCAAAGGATTCCAGATGTGTAGATGCTTGGACCAGGGGTGGAACAGAAAGGAGATGCTTTTGGACTGAAAATAGATAATGCCAGAAATGTTCTTCCAATTGTAGCTTCCGTTCCAAGCTATGACCAGTTTCCCATGAAGGGTCAGACATCATGACTGTTGTCACTTCTCCAGCCCTATCACCCTGCAGCTCTGGAAGGAAATTTTCTGTGCTGGCCTTTCAAGAGGAGCTGCCTCAGGCTTTCAGCTCAGACTGCCAAGTCAAGGGAGAGGGTCACACTTCTTGGCAGCCAAGGGTGAAGGGCTCCTCAGGCAATACTTGATCTGCTGGCTGCTTTTCTGGCAGCCCACTCAAAATTATTGATTTGAGTATGTGGATTAGAATGAGAGCTGGAGCTGTAAAGGGGTCTGTTATTGATGCCTAATAAAACTGGTATAATTTGAGGGTCCTCTGTTCACACGCTCTCAGAGGGTCTAAGTCTGTGCTTTCCGCCTAAGGCTAGAACCCACAGTTCAAAAGTTGTCAGTACTCTATTCATCTGGCCAGCTGCAAACTGGCCATATCAAAGCATATATGCAGTGGTATTTAGTTATTATCACATGGTCATACGGGGGCTTAAATTCTTCCTTGGAACCTTTTTTAATGAGGTTATTCATTTGCGGGTTTTTTTTCCCCATGATTTGGTTCAGTTATCCATTCAACAAATACGTTCTAATCTCCTGGAACAGTACTTCCTATTTAGATAAGTTAGAAAACAACTATACAATCTCTGCTCTCTATTGATCACAGACTAATTATTAGAGAAAAAGAGTAAACAATAACATAGAGAGTGAGCAGTGTTACAACAGTGATCAGGACATATTAAGGCATGGGCAAGGCCCCTGGAGACAAATATCAAAAGGAGTGAGTCAAATATAAAAATGCAGTTTTATTTTATTTTATTATTTTATTTTTTTAAGGATTTTATTTATTTATTCATGAGAGACACAGGCAGAGGGAGAAGCAGGCTCCATGAAGGGAGCCTGATGCAGAACTCTATCCCGGGACTCCAGGATCACGCCCTGGGCCGAAGGCAGGCGTTAAACCGCTGAGCCATCCAGGGATCCCCTAAAAATGCAGTTTTAAAACAAATACATGTGGGCAATAGACATGCACAATCCTTCCTCCTAAGCCCTACCTTGACCTTGAGTTGCACCACATTTCTGGCATCCCATGTCCCTAAACATTCCACTACAACAGAGGCCTCCCCTAGATGGGCTTAGCATCAGATATCTGAGCATGTTTATTTTACCTATAGTTTGGTAGTAAAACATGTTTCCTTGTTTTATATGCTAAATAAAAAGCCTACTTCAAAATACTATACAATATTCACAGTAATGATGATAATCAATTGCTAACATTTATTGGCTACCTATTTGGCTAAGCAGTTTATATCCATCAGTTATTTAGTCCTTGTGAAACCTTGCGTGTTAGGATCTATTGGTCTTCATTTCACAAGAGGACATGGAAGTACACAGAATTTGCCTTAAATTACCTCACTACTAAGTGATGGAGCTTAAACTTGAATCCATATCTGACTACTAAACAAATCCCTCTCATCACTGCCTTATATTATTTCAGAAAAGGGTCTTTGGGTACATAATGGGGCAAAGCTTCACCAAAGAGCTAAGTGCTTAAGAACAAACAGGAATTTAAAAATTTGTTCATCTTGGGGCACCCAGGTGGCTCGGTGGTTGAGCATCTGCCTTTGGCTCAGGTCATAATCCCAGGACCCAGGATCGAGTCCCACATCAGGCTCCCTGTAGGGATCCTTTTCCCTCTGCCTATGTCCCTGCCTCTCTCTGTGTGTCTCTCATGAATAAATAAATAAAATCTTAAAAAAAATGTGTTCATCTCAATAACCATTTAGCCTCCTCTGTTCTACCAGTCTATGAAGTTCATTTATTTCAATTTAATGAATTAATACTAAGGTGGCCATTCAATGCCTCAAATTTTGGTAATTATATATATATATATATATATATAATATACAAAATTTGAGGCATTGAGTGGCCACCTCAGTGTTTATATATATATAAACATATATACATATATATGTATATACATATACATAATGTAATTTCTGTAATGTAATTTTCTGTAATTTCTTTCTCTTCATCTTCCCTGCCTTTTATCCCCATGAGCCTAGCAGAGTGCTAGACACATACTTGACTGGTGACGGATGGGTGTATACAAAATCTGAGATTTGGGCAACCTCCCAAGTCATCAGTCATGATGCAGAGCTTGAAGGTGACAGCTACATATCCCCAGCTGCAGTTTGAACAAAAACAACATTTTATTTCAAGGCACAGTGGAAAGCTTCTCCTTTGCTTTGAGAGTGTTAATTATTTTGAAGAGTAAAAATGTGTGTTCAGACTGGGGCAGAAATATCCAGACCCTTTGCCGCTAATTTCTAAAGACAGATTCTATTCTTTTACCAAAGATGTCTTCTTTAATCAAATGTTATGCACTCTTTTGATTTTCTTTGCTGGTTTTGGTCTCCATTCTGTTCTGTTGTTCAAGAATCATTTTTAGAGATTTGGGGAGTAGGTAGGGAAGGGAAAGGACTCTAATAAGCCAAGAACAATAAATAGAGCAAATTTTCCTTTATGCTTTTGGAAACAGGAAGACCCGAGAACAAGTTAAGAGAGCTCTTCCTTTGCTAGCAAATTCATTTTCATAATGAGAGGCGGTCATCTTTCCTGAGGAGTCTGAAATTCTAAGATAAAGATGAAAAGATGGTATTTTATCATAATGACATGGATCTGCATCCCCATTTATTTTGTGCTCCAGCAGCAAAATATACTGGGGACTGTCATTCTGCTTTCAAACTGGGAAAATATTTAGCTATTTAAATGATTCGAAAGTAAAAAGAAGCACCAAAGGGGAACAGCACAGAATAATAGCTTTATAGTCTCTCTAGGAGAAAAAAAAAATCAAACCAATGACCCAGATAGTCAGAATTTGTAACTTGCTTCCCTAAGTTCTGTCTACAACTAGTGCTCTATAGGAAAGAGTAATTCTTTGGCTGTTCCTTACTACGAATAATCATTCTTTATACCCTTATAGCACTTTAGACTTCTTTCAAAGTACTTCCATGTCCATGATCTCATTTAGGCCTCAGAGCAGCCTTGCAAACTATTCAGGGCCAGCGTGATCACCCCCATTAGCTGAAATCAGTGTGTGTTCACACACCTCACCCTAGCCTTAGGTATAGTTAAAAGAGCAGAAACCACAACCACATACTCAGGTCCAAACACCAGATTTCTTTTCCCAGAAACCTACCTCTTTCTTTCTCAGAAGGTGCACAAATGTCAGCAGCTCACAAAGTTACAAATTTCACCATCTTCAAAACAATTAACTTCATGTGCCTCTTGTAGCCAACAATATTGAAAATACAGCCTTGCTCTGGAAACAGAAAGTGATGGTATCTCTCCTCTTCTCTTTTTTTTATTTGAGTCCAAGAGTATCTGGAACTTTGGGTGGAAACTTAATCACTTAAAACAAAAATGTAGGGGATGTATTTGAGAGCACCTCATTTTCCATTATGACATATGTTTCAGTCACATCATGTTGGTGCCTAGCTCTACCTCTGCTTTAAATCTACAATTGGATTGTATTTTCACCTTCTGGTTTAAATACATTTCGAGTGTGTCAGTATCATTGCTTCTACTCCAGATTAATAGGATCAGCCAGAAGGATGGCTGACATTTTTGTTGCTATAGAAACTGGTCCTGATGTTACACAGCTTGCCTTTCCCCTATTTGCCATACATCTATCCAGCTACTGAACACGGACATCTTTTTGTTTCACAAGGAATTACATTAAAAAATTAAGCCATGATTTCATCTTGTTTTTGTTTCCGTTCTAAGAGAGTATTAAATAATATTATGAGGCATCCAGAAAAAAGTAGGAATTGGTGATATTTCTTGATAGCTTAAGAGCTTCCAGATATAAAAAGAATACAAGTTGAAGGGTGCCTGGCTGGCTTATTTGGTAAAGCATATGACTCTTGCTCTCAGGGTCATGAGTTCAAACCCCATGTTGGGCATAGAGCCTACTTTAAAAAAGAAAATACAAGTTGAGCATATTATCCTACAACCTAAATCCTTATTCTTTCCTGCTTGAGTTAAGTACTTCAAGGTTTTCCTTAGCAAACCCCTAGGCCAAGCCAGCACATTGCATCAGAGCCTATGGACAACCATACCAAGACAACTCCTTCTTTTGTCCCTCCCATCTATACACAGAAAAAAATTAGTTTCTGGATGGCTGTTTCTTTAAATATGTCATCAACATCCTCCAACATATCACCTCCACTCTACATTGAAATTCTTTCTCCACAGATGCACTACTGCCCCCAGAGAAAACCTCTCATACAGAATTAAGATGTAAAGTCTCAGCACTTAATGATGCAGCTAGCATGTATGTCTGATGCCAGAAGGTACACACAAGGAGGAAAAGATAGAGGGAATGGGGGGGGAAAAAGCACCCTGGGAAATGACTGGGAAACACAGCTTCTCCAGTAATGACTAATGTTTATCAAAAGCAGAGGCCATGAGCAGCTCTCTAATTGGCAGAATTGAAACTGTCAAATGCCTTTTTGTCATGGCTATGATGATAGGTAGTAAAAGGTTATACATTAGAGTGGAATTTCTCCCTTTCCCATTACAGGTTTAAATAAAACATTCACAATCATTTAGGAGGCATAGATGACCAAAAGGGACCGATTCTTCCAGCAGCTCTCTAGGTTATCAAGCTTACTCGTAGCTGTTGCAGAACCTTGAGGGATGTATCCACTTTGGAAATCAGGTGGAATTTATGAGTAGTGTATTGACTAAAAGAATATTTAAGCAAGACTTTTCATTTGATAGAATATGGAACTCACCCTATTAGATACAGAGAACTCTATTTTTTTGTATATTTTTTTATTGGAGTTCGATTTGCCAACATATAGCATAACACCCAGTGCTCATCCCGTCAAGTGCCCCACTCAATGCCCATCACCCAGTCACCCCAACCCCCCACCCACCTCCCCTTCTACTACCCTTTGTTCATTTCCCAGAGTTATGTGTCTCTCATGTTCTGTCTCCCTCTCTGATATTTCCCACTAATTTTCTCTCCTTTCCCATTTAATTCCTTTCACTATTTTTTATATTCCCTGAATGAATGAAACCATATAACATTTGTCCTTCTCTGACTGACTTACTTCACTCAGCATAATACCCTCCAGGTCCATCCACGTCGAAGCAAATGGTGGGTATTCATCATTTCTAATGGCTAATATTCCATCGTATATATAGACCGCAGCTTCTTCATCCATTCATCTTTTGATGGACACCGAGGCTCCTTCCACAGTTTGGCTATTGTGGACATTGCTGCTATAAACATCAGGGTGCAGGTGTCCTGCCATTTCACTGCATCTGTATCTTTGGGGTAAATCCCCAGCAGTGCAAGTGCTGGGTGGTAGGGCAGATCTATTTTTAACTCTTTGAGGAACCTCCACACAGTTTTCCAGAGTGGCTGCACCAGTTCACATTCCCACCAACAGTGCAAGAGGGTTCCCCTTTCTCCACCTCCTCTCCAACATTTGTTGTTTCCTGTCTTGTTAATTTTCACCATTCTCACTGGTGTGAGGTGGTATCTCATTGTGGTTTTGATTTGTATTTCCCTGATGGCAAGTGATGCGGAGCATTTTCTCATGTGCCTGTCGGCCACGTGTATGTCCTCTTTGGTGAAATTTCTGTTCATGTCTTTTGCCCATTTCATGATTGGATTGTTTGTTTTTTGCTGTTGAGTTTAATACGTTCTTTATAGATCTTAGATACTAGCCCTTTATCTGATATATCCTTTGAAAATATCTTCTTCCATTCTATAGGTTGTCTTTTAGTTTTGTTGACTGTTTCTTTTGCTGTGCAGAAGCTTTTTATCTTGACTAAGTTCTGATAGTTCATTTTTGCTTCTGTTTCCCTTGCCTTCATAGATGTATCTTGCAAGAAGTTGCTGTGGCTAAGTTCAAAAAGGGTGTTGCCTGTGTTCTTCTTGTCTCACATTTAGATCTTTCATCCATTTTGGGTTTATCTTTGTGTATGGTCTAAGAGAATGGTCTAGTTTCATTCTTCTGTACATGGCTGTTCAATTTTCCCAGCTCCATTTATTGAAGAGACTGTCCTTTTTCCAGTGGATAGTCTTTCCTGCTTTGTCGAATATTAGTTAACCATAGAGTTGAGGGCCCATTTTTGGGTTCTCTATTCTGTTCCATTGATCTATGTGTGATACAGAGAATTCTAATGAGGTTGAGGCTATTTTGTATCAAGAGCCAAAGAGGAAGAAGAAATGCCAGGAGCCTTTCTATCATTTCTATCATAATTTCTGTGAGGTAGAAGTTCTCTTCAAATTCACCTGACAGATGAAGAGGCTGAGGTTGGGCAAGGGCTAAATATTGTCTATAACACCACCTTACTGGCTCCCAGGCTTCCTTCAAGTGGTTGAGTTGGAAAGTGGAATGGCCAATAGTAGGTAATGTGTGTATGTGATCATTTTTGTAGTTGGCCTATACAATCTACACATAACACAACATGAGCTAATTAAAGGATAATGCCTATGGACTCAAGCTAGTTTGTTTCAAAGTGCTGCTATCCGTGGTGATCAGAGAAGATCGTTTTTCATTGAGGCTGTAAATATCAAGTGTCTCTTCTTGCCAAAAGAAGTCCTGCTGGGACAGGAAGATAGTGAAGACCATAGAAAAGAGGGTCTGTCTGGACAGAATAGGCACTCTAGTCAAGGCAATCCTAGGTATGAGTTCTTCTGAATGAAAATTCTGCGGAGTAACCTAATTGCTCCAGGTGCATCTTTTATAGGGTCACAGTGTAGCTTAACATTTAAACTAGGACTCTTTTGATGATGAAAGGGGAATTAATAATCATTTATACCTGAACAACAGGTATAAATTGAAACTTTCTTGGGCAAATACACAAGTATGGTTGCCCTATTTATATGGTAGTTGCATATAAGCAGACATAATAAATTCAGTATTGTCCTGGGGACAGACTAAAAGTTCAGTCATTCTCCAAAGATTATTTAGTCATTCAAGTAAAGCTCCACTTTAAGAAGCTTGCTGATATTATTCTATTAGTCTTGTCTAATAGAAACAATGCAAGCCATATATATGTTTACATTACATTTAAAAAGTTGCCACATTAAAAAGGAGAAATTTTAGTAATGTATTTTATTTATCCCAATATACCTAATTAATTATCATTTCAATACATAACCAATACAAGAAATCATTAATAGGATACTTTGCCTTTTTTTTTCCAGATCAGACCTTGAATAGGTAGGTTTTGAATGTCCTGAGATAGAGTGCTTCCAAGAGAAAAAGAGCGAAAGAACTCTTTAGACATCCCAGATAGAATTGAAGAAAATAATGGCAGAAACTTAAAAAAAAAAAAAAGAACTATACTTCCCCCCAGCATTACTGAGCTATATTGATTGAAATATAAGAACCACAATGTTTTATTCAAGTGGATAGGATTCTAAATTTGAGTTGGAAGAAAAGGCAGGAGTGGAGAGGTAGGACTCATAGGTAGAAAGAGATGAGGCAAAAAGAGAGTACATGATGCCCAGGAAGTAAGCATGAGTTTCTTCATACAGATAGCATGTCTGGGCCCTCTGGAAGGAAGGGAGTAGGCTATGCAGCTATGGAAGACAGAACAAACTCTGCATGTCTAGACAAGAAAGGATAAAGAGGATCTGGAGAAGACTGGGAGCCCCTTGAGGTCTGAGTAAACAACTAATCTTTGTACTTCCAGCACCCAGCATCATGCAGAGGGTAACTTCTTAACTGTTGGGCAGATGAATTTCCAGGCGTGGATGTGTACAAAGAAATGGGTCCTGGGATGAAGGAAGGGTAAGCACCAACCATGGGAGGCCTTCATGTTCTTATGTATGTTGTCTAATACAAGGACACTGCTTTTCAAATTTGACCAACTATTCTTTCAGGGTGTGACTCAGAGGAATAGGGCATCCAAGACATGTTACCTCAAAATGAGTTTGGAGGAGAGCCTGAGAACTTCATTACTGACTGGAGTATAATAATACATGCAGGTATTGTCAGCACAAAGTTCACATCTGACCTCATCAATAACATGTGTAGAGACTGATATACATCAGATGTTTAGTAGCATTTTTGCCTGAAACCAACAGTAGGATGAGCCTCTTAACCAATACCACAATGTAACCTCTCAGAGAAAACAAATATTTATTCCCTGTGTCAGTCATTCGTTACCTACAGCTAATATTTATGGCATTCATCCCTAGCACTAGCCAGCAGAGAATACTTCGTCAAGCTTCAGAGATTCCAGCAGCAGCTAGATGGAAGAGGACTGAGGTTTTGGGGGAGAAATTCACAACCTCCTCCTCCTGAAAAGAGGAGGTGACAGGTGATCTGTCTGGAGAAGAACATAAATAATCCCAAGCTGTGCAGATGAGTGGCTGGGTGGGAATGGGGAGTGCCTTCCATGAGGGAGCTGAATATCAACCAGGATGGACTGGAAGAAGCCCTAGGCTGGGTTTTAGCATCTATATGGTCATTGAACCCTGTGACCTCAGACAAAGTACTTAATCATTCTAGGCTTCAACTTTATCCGAAGTAACATAAAGGGGTTGGGTCAGTTTCATCAATATCCTTCCAATTCTGTGCTGAGCTGTTCAAGGTTATTCATACTCCCAAACATAACCTCATCTTTTGGGAATCTCAGGCTGAGTCAGAGCCTAGGACCCATGGCTTGCTGAGAAGGGAAGCTCTGACATATTTGAAGATGTTCATCCAGACTGAAATGTCAGGTTTTGGATGTTCAAGACGAACTATTTTTGTAAACTCCCAAATTCAAGTATCACCCTTCAGGAGAGCTATTGCCTATTCAGTAGAGAACAAATAAATGAGAACATCAGAGAAGGTATGGTTGTGCAGAGAAAGGAGCATAGGGCTCCTTCAGTAGGAACTGAAACCATATTGCAAAATCATGTGAATGCCTCATTGAGTTGAGATCTTTAGACTTTATTCTGTAAAAGATGCAGTATTATCACAAGTGTCTATGCCAGGGAAGGGGTGACTTGAACAGATTTTAGAATAACAAATCTGGTCAGCAGGCAGAACTTGGGACACAACTCTTTTATTCATTTACTTATTTATTATACAATTATTGAGGTCCTCAGTGAATATTCTTTGACTGAATAAGTGACCATTTGGTCCCAGAAAAATGTCCTTCATTAGGCATTTTGCTCCTAGGTCCTGGTGTCTAGTAAAAGTAGAATTGCCCCTCATTGAGCTAATATGTAAATGTTGTTCAGGTCAGGTCTCACAAGTGGATGAGGCCATGGGGAAAGGGTAAAAAAAAAAAAAAAAAAAAACACTCTCTTGGAAAACTTGGTGCCATTTCTGATTTCCCGGGTCTGACTCCCTCTGGAAATAGTTTTGCATGCCCAGCTGCATCAGCATGTTGAGTTATACAAGGTAGCAAGCTGTCCCACTGTAATAGGCATGACGTATCATTCCACTGATGCATGAAATTAAAAAGATGTGGCTTGCTAGAGATACAGCAGATAAACCAAACTTGCTTCTCAGTCCATCTACTTTTATTCACATGTAAAAATCCCAGAAGAAGAAAACTAAGAACCAGTCAGTCTGATTAACTACCCATAGATTAGTGCCAATAAACAGTTTCATGCCATCCACAGTTAAGGAAGTGAGGTGTTTGAGGTTTATTGAGTTCCTACTGTGTGTGTGGCCTGCTAGGAGGTAAAATATAGAGAGGATTAGCTAGAACCGCAGAATATCAGAGGAGGGGCATTTCATCTACCTGAGAACATCAGTGAAGTCTTCTTGGAGGAGGTAATTTGAAGAACTGAGACTTGAAGGGAGCCCAGAGAAGAGGAATAGAGGGGAAAAAGCAGGCACAGATATACAGAGGTGGTGGGGAGGGGCAGTGAGTTGCCCCACTTTGGGCACCATAGATAAAAGCATCTGCTGCAGACACTCCAACATGGACAGCAAATTCCTGCCAGAAGGTGAAAAGATACAGTGAGCAGGCGTTGGAGCAGATGTGGCAAGTGCACAGGGTTAATCAAGCATTCTGCATCCAGCAACAGAAATAAATGCCCCTAGAGCAATATTGGCAGCAGCTGGCTTGAGATGGCACTGACTCAAGCTTTGTCCTCCTGGAATAAGGGGAGACCTGTCACTCCAAATGCAGGACTGCTCCTTTTGGGTCCCTCCTTGTTTGCAGTGAGGATGAGAGGAAGGGGGAAGGGAAAGAATTAATAATAGTGTCACTGACCTACAATAAAGAAAGTAATCAATAATCATTCTATGAAAGAAAAAAAAGGAGATGAAGAAGAGGGCTATTTGGTAATTTGAAGGTTTCTATTTGCTTCTCTGGCTTTGATTTTACAGTTGGGAAGGATGTGAGTGTTATTACGTGGCAATGAGGTTGCTATGGTAACTCCTTATTGTTTAATATAAGACTAGCTAAATCTTAGATAAGTTACTGCGAGAAAAATTAATGCTGCCAAAGGCCAGATCTGGTGTTTGATTCTCCTTTTTTGTAACATTTATGCCCATTTCCCCTTCATAACCTGCCCTTCTCCTGTAGGACATCAAACACAACAGAATGAAGGATGGCTTTGGTCACTGGTGAACGGATCCTCTACTACAGAAAACCAATCAGGTCCTAGTGGTCAGGGAGAAGAAAGTCAATAGAAGTGTGGGTGTCTATGCCTAGGAAAATTTAAAAGGTGGCTCAACCTTAGCTTTGCAGTCCAATGTACCTGTACTTGAAATCCAGCTTTGCTACTTAGCTATTCTATAACCTCAGGCAATGAAACTTTCTGAATCTATTTCTTAATCATTAAAATGGGGGAAATAATGCTATCCATTTCATCAAATTTTGTTGGAAAATAAATCACCTCCAATTGTGAAGTATTTAGTGTAGTGCCAGGCAATATTTACTACTCTTTAATTAGCTATTCTTTTTTCCCCTTTTTCCAATTATCATCATCATCATCACCATTATATTATATTGTCTCATTAATATTTCAAGGTCCAGTTCAAAAGCCATACCTTCTACCTTCTCTGACTTTCTTGGAACACACAAAGCTTGCTTCCCTCTGCACTCCCACTGGTCGGCCTGCATGTATCACTAGGTGGCACTAGGTTGAGGGCAAGGAAGTCAGAGAAGGGAGAATCATGGACAAGTCCTGAGAACTTCCTTTGCTCCAGGTCCTATGCCAGGGCCCCACTTTCATTGCCTTATCATTTGTTACAACACTTCCATGGTGTGAATGTGATTATCCTCTATCATACAGTGGAGGAAACTAAGGCTCAAAGAGACTTAATACTTTGCTGACATTCCCACTGTCCATAAATGGAAGATCAATAGACATTCAGTTTCAAAACCCAAGCTTTTTTTTTTTTTTTGGTTGGAGGGGCGTGGGGCACCTGAGTGGTTCAGTTGGTTAAGCATATCCAACTCTTGATTTTGGCTCAGGTCATGATCTCAGGATTGTGAGGCTCTGTGCTCCGTGTGCAGTCTGCTTGAGATTCTTGGTCTCCCTCTGCCCCTCTCCCCACCCCCTACTTGTGCATGCTCACTCCCTCTCATAAAACAAAACAAAACAAAAAACCAACCCCACCCAAACCAAAACAAACACCAGGCTTCTTCACAGCACCACACAGCCTTTCTGGATACATATTTTTACAGTTTTTCTTCTGTTTCATTTCTGCCTTATCTCCTCCTAGCCCAACAAACCTTGGAGATTGGAGGTAGGCCTGCCTTCCTTGTTCCTTGTTTTGTCCTTTCCCCCGTTCCAGTGATAGCACATACTATATGCTCAACAAAAGCCTGTTGAGAAATTAGAATCAAATCAAAGAAAAAACGTGAGAGAATAAAAAATAGATACAGCAGTGGATGCAGGCAGAGATCGATTTTGCTAGTGTATTGAGTCTTAGATTTCAATGGACAACAAAGAAAGTCAAAGAGAAAAACTGACTTTTGACATAAGTGATAATCAGGGGGAATAATGCCATGAAAATAGTGGTTAAAATAAAGCAGGTGAAATCTGAAGAAAACTAATTAGCTTTCCAATTATGTCAAAAGTTGTAAATTATAAGTTTTTGCACCATTAGAAGGAAGCCAGGAGGAAAGGATGACAAACCTGAGGTTTCATTATGGTAGAAGAACACATAACTTTCACTTAATAGGCAGCTCTGGTGATAATATTATGGAAAGCATTCTAGTTTCCTGAAATTCCCTTGTAACGAATGGCTTCTCAATTCAATAATTTTATTTCAGTTAATCTATCACCTTGAAAGCACATGCTAAGGAAGCCTAGTAGAGCGATCTCTTGGGTAATTTAATAAATGTTTCATTTATTTTTCCAACCCCGCTCCCTTCAAGTAATCACCTTGTTTGGGTGATAGCCTTAAATGACAGACAAGAGGTCCACTTACAATGTCTATGCTGAGGCTGTTCTTCTCTTGCCAAGGCACATTATGAAAACTTTAAAAGTGAATTATGAGACTTTAACTATTGACTAGCACTTATATTAAAAATTTGAGAAATACACCTAAGAAAAATATAGTATAAAAATAACAAAACAATTTTAGTGTTAGGTGGTTGAAAGTATCTTATGATTCTGGAGTCTCACAGAAGTGAGCTTGGATTCTAATTCTCTTTCTTATTTGCTTTCTGACTTTTACCTCACAGATTCTCAGTTTTCTCACCCACATATGATGAGTAGAACAATGTCTACCTCATAAGATTTCTAATTGCTGGAAAAAGATGATACTTTAAGTGCTCGATACATAGTAGGTGCTCAATCATTGGTTCTCTCACAAGTAATATTACTTCCAGCTGATAAGATTCATGTATTTATCAACAAACATTTACTGAGACTTCTTGCCAGGGAACAGACACTATATGCCAAATGCTAGGGGCTCAGACTAAGAAGACAGGTGCTGATTCTGGAGAGCTCAGTCTGGTGGGGGCACAGCATTCTCCATATCTCTCTCCCTCTCTCTGCCATCTCTTTGCTAAGCCTACACCTCCTTCCACCTAGAGATTCCCACTCCAGTTGAAGGTTTGTAAGTATTTAGTAAGACTTATTTAAAGTATGACAACTACAACCCCAAATTACTTTGTCTGGTAATAATATAACCCCTTATATGTGTAGATACAGAACATGCTTACTTTATTTCCTGTGAGCATAACTGCAGTGCTGGTAATAATAACAGCCAACACTTAAGAAGTGTGCTACTACATTAATATCCTCACTTTGCAACTTGGAGGTTGAGGTGTAGAGAGATGCCCAATTATATTTTTGACTCCATATGCCCAGTGCTTTCCCAGGATACTCTGCACTCTATCCTGCTTTACTGGAAGGTTTGGCTGGACAAGGACTGCTGTCTTAATTATAAAGATGAAGAAATAGAGATGAAAGAAAACTAATGTTAATGTGCCCATTATTAGGTTGTGAGAAAATGGTGGAGACAGGATTAGAACTCAGGTGCCCTGTTGCCTACAGATTTATCTGCCATTCAGCTTACATGCACTGAACTCAGAAAAATCAGTAAATATCTGAAAATCCCTAAGTAATGATCATAATGTGTACTTCCTCCCTTTTGGGCACTGTTGGATAAGTGCTTGATCTCATTCAATCTTTACAACAATACTATGATATAAGTCTAACACTTTTCTCATTTTCACACATAAGTAAAGGATATAGACAGGATGAGACACTTACCTAAGGCATCACAGCAAGCATACTAGGATTTAAACCTAAGTGGTTGGATGCCAAAGTTGGCCCTCTTACCTACTTTACCAATACAGTATCTCTCACCCAATTGTTGGCTAGTAGGTATACACGCATATGAATTTGTGTGTTTTCTTATACATATAAAAAAATAAGATCTTGTCTGATGTGCAGGAAAAAAATTAACATACAGGCCTGAGGCAGTGGTCTTTAGAAGGACCTGATTGCAAGAGTGGTCCTGGCAGATAATGGGAAACTTGGCTCTTAAAATGGTTCCTACACCTAGGATTGGTTTACTATACTGTAGACAACATGTTATATAAGTAAGGTGGTTTATTCTGAATACCTGCTTACATTTTTGGAGACTGGAATTTTGGTAGTTGCTATGCAGAGCATGTATATGTAACCAGCCCCCAAGGAAAACCTAGGACACTTAGTCTCAAATGGGCTTTGTGAGGCCAGAAGCACCTCACAAATGTTGCTGCATTTTCACTGCTAGAACTAGAGAGCAATCTGTGTGACTCCTCACTGGAAGGAGATAGATTAAGAAGTTTGAACAGGGATCCCTCTAGACTTCACTTATATTTTTCACTTCCTGATCTAGCTGTGTATTCTTGCTGAACCTCTGTAATAAATTTTAGTTGTGAGTATGACTGACTATATATTGAGTCCTTAAGTCACTGAATATGTGGATGAAACATTACCTCATTTATAGGCTATGAAAAGAATCCTTAGATTAACCAAATAGTCAATTCTTTTACTTTAAAAATTTTTAAATTTATTTTGTCCCAGTTTTGAGACATAATTAATGCATAACATATTAGTCTTAGGTATACAATATGACAATTTGATACACGTATATATTATGAAATGACCACTACAGTAAGTTTGATTAACATCCATCACCTCAAAGAGTTAGTTTTTACCTCGTGTGATGAGAACTTTTAAGATCTATTCCCTAAGCAACTTTCAAATATATGAAACAGTGCTATTAACAGTAGTCACCATGCTATCTGTATATTACATCATCAGAACTTATTTCTCTTATACTTGAAGTTTGTACCTTTTGACCACCTTCTTCTATTTTCCTACTTGATTGTATTTCTTTTGTCTAATCATTGATTCAATAAATACTCATCAAGAACTTACACTATGCCAGGGATTGTGCTTTGTGCTGGGGAATAAATCATATTCCAGTGAAGATGACACATATTAATGGCACAATAGGACAAGCATAATGATAAATCATATATATATATGTGATTTATATATATTTATATATATATATTTATATTTATATTTATATAATTCATATATATATATATATATATATATATATATATATAAAATAAACTGTGATCTCAGGTACAAAGGGAAAGCACAAAAAGCCACATTGGACTGTAGCAGGCTGGTCTGATTTAGATGGAGGTATCATGCAAGACTTCCTTGAGGAAATGACATTTGAGCTAGTGTTTGAAAGACAAGTCAAGTTAGCTGGGTGAAGGGAGAGTGGGAAACAGAAGAGCAGGACTTTTGGGAGTACCTCTCATTCTCTTTCAAGCTTCAAAACCTGGGCCAATAAATAAAAGGAAAATAAGTGGCAATCATATCACCAGATAGCCATTCTTGTCATAAGGTCAGTTGTAAGAGCTCTAATTGGGACTCTCCTGAGGTGTCAGGAAAGAGGAATCTTCAGGAATGTTCTGTAAGCCCTTTATGGGGCAGATCCTGGCCCGCATTTTGAATGAGTGATGAGAAGTGTAAACAACTGTGCTCTCCATTGCTATGCGATTTTAAGTCAGATGCTTCTTTCTAGTATTGCTGACAGAGAACGGTCACGCCTGGGTCATCTCAGCCAGCCCTGGATCTTCCACAATGGAAATCAGGGCATGCTGTCATTGAATAATTGCAGTTCGCCTGCTGAAATGCAGATGTGCAGTCAATGGAGAAGATTCAATTTGTGGAGGGGCAAAGAGGGAGAAGATAGAAGGAGTCAAAGTAGCTGCAGTCTTTCTATTTGTTCTTTCCTGAGTCTTTGGTTACTCAAAGGACTGGAATAGATGTGTCTATATTTCAAAGGGACCTGGGATCAGATACCTGGACATTTCTGAAGAGGAGAGATCACGAGAGGGGCTACAGATGGGCTGAGGTCCGTCCAAAACTGGCTTTAGGGATAGGGCTGAAGAGCTGCGAAGACTCCCTTCCCTATCATGAATCCTGATATTACACATCCGATCCTATAGTCAAGGGAAGTCAGACTGGAAAGGGGGAAGTTCTATAGTGGCTGGTTGAAAGGGAAAGGGGGCGAGCTTGGGAGGAACCTCCTAAGCAGTAGTGGCTGAGACTGAACAAAATCTCTGTGCTCACAGTCCTTTTCCACGATATTCAAAAGTCAGGAATTTATAAACTTGCCCCCAGTGAGTTTGCTTGCTTATTGCTATTGTATATTGTGGGTAGTGATCCTACTTTCTTTCTTTAGAAAAGAGATCAAATTAAACACTTATGATATGCCAGGTACTCTTCTAGGTACTATTAACATATTATTTCATTCTGAAAACAAACCTATAAATAGATGTTCAGTTCCTATTTTATAGATTTGGAAATGAGTTCATTTATGCATTTTTCCAATGAATCTTGAGTGCTGCATATCTTACATTGCATCAAGTACCTTACAGAGTTTATTTCATGTAATCTTCATAATAAAGAAACCTTCACCATAGAGAAAATTTGCATCCATTCTTCCTGTTCTCACATATGCAGCCCATTCTAAAAGCCAGGCACTGTCTTAGACTCCAGCTGAGGAGACTACTTAGGACCACACAGCTTAAATCTCAGAAAAGAGTGTGGGGAAACAAAAAGATTAATGCCAGGGGCATACAGCAAAACATAGAGTTGAATAAATAAATGAATGAGTGAGTGAGTTTGGTGGATTAATAAATAAATAGAATGGTTGGTGAATTGAAGAGCAGGCTAAAAGTAGAAACTGCAATATATTCTCATGAGCAGAGCTGAATATTTTCAAACTCATTTCTAACCCAGTCTAACCATATGAAACCTAAAACCTCATTTGGCATGGGCGACAAAAAGGCATCCAACTAGGAGAGGCCAGTAAAATGAGGAAAGAAACTCATTTTGTTCAGACTTGTTTTAGCTATGGTTTAACACAGTTTAGGACCACAGCCATAAAGCCCTCAGGAATGATCTAATGTGCTTGAAAATATCATATTAAATTACATTTCATTTCATTTCGCCCAAACAGCATAGCAATATATGTGTACAATATTTGTAACAGAATGCAAAAATGTGCCTTGTATTTGCATCCTATTAACCTATTTAAAATCCCAAACAGAAGGAAATGAATTGGAATCTTTTGCATCTAATGCATTAGAATACAGAATGTGCAAATATAAAGTAGCATTAAACAACTGCAAATATAATAATAAGCACTGTAATAATGATGCAGTGATTTCAGATTGCAGTAAATTCACATAGTTTTGTCTACAATATCACACTGAGGTAAGGAATGCTGGTTTGAAGTATAAAGTAGAACTTTAAGGAAATACCATATTGCTGTCCATACTCCCAGCATCATGGAAAGGAACCAATCATTCAACCTCATTTTGAAAATGAAATATACATAACTAAATAATGTGAAGAGAAAGCTCATGCAGACTGCCTTATTGAGCATGGTAGTTGCTCAATGAATAATTATTGTGGAATTAAGCACATATTTCATCCTTCTCCAAACATTGATTAATACCAACTATATACCAGGCATTAGGTTATTTACACAAGATACAAAGGGAATATATACAGCAGAAGAAACAGAAAGGTGGCCCTGTATGTCACCCAGGGCCGAGGTCAACCTCTATCCTCCCATGCAGTTGACAGAAGTGTATTCATGCAACAGGATGACCCAGGCATTACTTCTCAAGTCAATATTCTTTATTCTTTGTTAAACTTCAGGAGTTTGGGTTCAATTGCACAAAAGTGTAGGGTGGGAATAATAGACTTATCACACTTGATAATAATGATCATTAACATGATCTTAGATTCCATGCTCAAACTAAACAGCAACAGCTCTATGGTTTGGCACAGATATTAGGCAACATTGTGAGGGAGGGGCAGAAAGGCATCGGACATTTGCTGAGTGTTTATTATATGTCAGGAATCATATCTAGGACTTTATAATCAGTTTCTCAATCAATTTTTAAAAAAATATTTTATTTATTTTTTCATGAGAGACACACAGAGGGAGAAGCAGGCTCCCTGCGGGGAGCCCCATGTGAGATGATCCCAGACCCTGGGATCAGGACCTGAGCTAAAGACAAACACTCAACGGCTGAGTCACCCAGGTGTCCCATCTCAGTGAATTTTTATAGCCACCCTTTATGGTAGCTATCTTCATCCCTGCTTTCAGATGAGGAAACAGAGTCATAGAAAGATAGAACAATTTTTCCAACGTCATATAACAAAGAAACTTCTGTCATCAATCCTACCTTTTCTCCCAGTAGTAATTGTCATTATAAACCACAGAATGCTTCTGAGGGCTTTCAGATCAGGAAAGGAAGACCTCAGATTCCATGTGAACTGTCTAAGGTCTCCTGGGAAGTGGCCTGCAAAACCAACATGAACCCAAGTGTCCCCAAGTCCTCTTCTAGTGCCTTACCAATATGAGGCTATCTCTCCAGACTCTCACTTTTCCAGTTACAGCCTGTGCAAACAAGGGAGACAGTGCAGTGATAGATTGTGCCTAAGAGCTATTTTAATAGCCCTGCTGTTTTGCTGGAGAAACACAGATGCTGTGATTTGCTCCCCCTGAAGCCAGCAGCCGGGTTACTGCTCAGGCAGCCACCAGATGCTGCTGCTTCCAAAAGACACCTGAAAGCAGTCAAGCTTCTGAGGACACATGGCGAACACTGCCTAGACTATCAAAGACCCCTGACTTTCATTAGTAGCCACCCTGATCCTCTGTCGACATAAGCATGCTACCAAATTAGGCTAAGGCCCCAAGGAAAATGGATGATTAGTGATCCCAGATACTAGAACTCTCCACTTCCACTGAGGCTCACTCAAAACCTAGCTCAAGTCTAGTCATGCCTCATGGCGAAATCTGACTCTATAATGTAGGAAAAGAAAAGAGTGGGGAGGGACACCTGGGTGGCTCAGTGGTTGAGCATCTGCCTTTGGCTCAGGACATGATCCTGGAGTTCCAGGATCGAGTCCCACAACAGGCTCCCTGCATGGACCCTGCTTCTCCTCCCTCTGCCTGTGTCTCTGCCTTTCTCTCTCTCTCTCTCTCTCTCTCTCTCTCTCTCTCTCTCGTCTCACGAATAAATAAATAATATCTTTAAAAAAAAACAAAAGAGTGGGGAGAAAGAGTAAGGGATTAACATTTATTATATTATAACCATTGTAGTTGAGGTCTAATAAATGTTTTCTCATTTAATCTCTACAACAAATCTGTGAAGTTACTATGATCCCTATATTATAGACAAGCAAAGTAATGATAGAAAAACAAAGAAACTCTTCATAATGTAATATAGCTAGTCTTGGGTAAAGAAGGGTTTTGATCATTGGTCTGAAGGGTTCCATGCCTGTACTCTTTTAACGAAAATGGTAGTAAAGGTGACTTTCAGTATTTATCATGTCATTCTCTTTCAGGGAAAATAATTGATTCAACAATCTCTTGGGTAAGTTGTTCCTCATCCTATCCCTCTCTCTCCTATGGTGTCCATCTTTTCAAAATGTCTCTTTGCCCCCAATTACTTTGGATCAAAAGCATTTGTGCTCACTCTTTTGAGGATGAGGAAAGGAGGGGTGGAAAAAGCAGGGACTGAGGTTTATCCAGAATCCATTTTCATAAATGAGAACCTTTTTGCAGTGAAATAAATATCCCACCTATGGTATCTCTGCATCTCATTCGGCATCGCCCATCTCTTGATTATCACTGTGGGTTGTAATGTACACTCTATTAAATGGGCAATAAACACAGCAAGGGTTATTGCTGCACATAATAGCTAACAGAGATCTTGTCTTTTTTCCCCTATTTCAGAGCCTTCCATACCTTCCTCCTACACCCTTCCCATCTTCCTAGGAAGTGAGAAAAGTCAGATATATGCTCTGATGTGTGGCATAAAGTCTCACCACTCATTTAACAACCTGAACACTTCATCACAGCCCCCAAAACATGATCTCTCTCCACTGTCCTCATCTCAGAAAATGCATCTCTATTTATTTAGCTCCTCAAGCCAGAAATTGAGGAATGATCTCTCTCCTTAGTGTTCCCATTAAATTCATTTCAAAATAAAAATGAACCTCCAGAATGTTTTCAAATCCATATTCACTGCTACCATCCTAGTCCAAACTGGTAATGTTTCTTTCTTGGACAGAGACACACAACAGGTCTTTCCCTCATCACTTTATTTTGTCCACCCCCCCCACCTCCAATCCCCACCCATTTTCCAGGCAGTAATCAGCAAATCTTTGAAAAAACATAAATCTGATTGTAGCACTTTCCTATTCTTAGTAACATTCCCTGGGTGCTAGTGTGGACATGGGGCCAACTGTTTTTATGGATTCTTCATTATTAAAGTGTCCCCAAATACAAATCAAAACCACAATGAGATACCACCTCACACCAGTGAGAATGGAGAAAATTAACAAGGCAGGAAACAAATGTTGGAGAGGAGGTGGAGAAAGGGGAACCCTCCTGCACTGTTGGTGGGAATGTGAACTGGTGCAGCCACTCTGGAAAACCATGTGGAGTTTCCTCAAAGAGTTAAAAATAGACCTGCCCTATGACCTAGCAATTGCACTGCTGGGGATTTACCCCAAAGATACAGATGCAGTGAAACGCCGGGACACCTGCACCCCGATGTTAATAGCAGCAATGTCCACAATTGCCAAACTGTGGAAGGAGCCTCAGTGTCCATCGAAAGATGAATGAATAAAGAAGATGTGGTTTATGTATACAATGGAATCTTACTCAGCCATTAGAAACGACAAATACCCACCATTTGCTTCAACGTGGATGGAACTGGAGGGTATTATGCTGAGTGAAATAAGTCAATCAGAGAAGGACAAACATTATATGGTCTCATTCATTTGGGGAATATAAAAAGTAGTGAAAGGGAATAAAGGGGAAAGGAGAGAAAATTAGTGGGAAATATCAGAGAGGGAGACAACATGAGAGACACCTAACTCTGGGAAACGAGCTAGGGGTGGTGGAAGGGGAGGTGGGCGGGGGGTGGGGGTGACTGGGTGACGGGCACTGAGGGGGTACTTGATGGGATGAGCACTGGGTGCTATGCTATATGTTGGCAAATTGAACTCCAATTAAAAAAAATAATAGTAAAAAAAATAAAGTGTCCCCAGATCTCCTTTTCATAAATGGAACATATCCAATATGCTTATCCCACCATCCTTACCAATGTGCTCCAGTCTCACATCATTCTGTTTGACCTGTCCAAGGTAACTTCCAGGTTGTTTTCTTTGACCTGAAACATGGCTGTAGCTTACTTAAAATTAGATCTGACCTTAAATGTTTGCAGAGTGGGTAGATGCTCAGATGGTGGGATTTCAGGAATTCCTGTTCTAAAATATTTCCCTCATTCCAAATTAGATCATATCCATCACGATGACCACCACCACCAGTGAATACTTACTGAGTGTTTACTCTGGGTCAGACACTCTGCAAAGCCTTTACATATTTTGTCACATTAAACGTCAAACATTGGGGCATCTGGCTAGTTCAGTTGGAAGAACATATAACTCTTGATGCCGAGGTTGTGCACTGTACACCAGGTTGGGTGTCAGAGATTAATTACTTAAATAAATAAAAATTTAAAAATCAATGAAATAGCAAACAGCTGGTGATAGCAAGAGCTGGATTTGAACCAAAGCACTATAATTTTAGAGCCTATACTCTTAACTAGTACTCCTTTCCTTTATTACTTGTAGCTTCAATGTCCTAAGCTGCTTTCTGTATTCTATGTTGAGTATTTGCTATCCTTTTTGCCTATTTCACATTTCCTTTGTTATCCTGGCAAATTGTCATTTATCCTTTAATATTCTTTGTGAATCTTTCCTTGAACCCTTCAGGTAGAGAGAGATCTGTGTTCTGATTTGCTCACATTCTTTTATCATAACACTCACTACCCTATATCATAGTTAACTCTTTATCTGATCATTTTATTCATACCAGTAACTAGTAGGTATGAAGAAGAGTGTGGGCCCCATCATAAAAATACTGTCTGACCCTAGGAATTTAAAAAACATGGAGTTTGGTATCTGCCTCATGATGAGAGATTAAAAGTATGAATATAGGTAATATGCTAAGGATAGTACTTGGTATATGGTAAGTCTTAAACAAATGTTGGGGGCATGTGTGTGTATAGATACACACACACACACATACACACACACACACACACACACATATATATATACTTTTTCACTAAATAATGAATTTCTCAGGAATGAGTTTTGGTAACTGTATTATTTGATTTATGACAGTGAGGAAGATAAGAACAAACATATTAGTAACTCAGCTATCCTCTGCAAAATGGGTTCTAGAATTTATGAATGCTTATCATATACTGGTGATGGGTATTGTCCCTTTTGGAAGCAATTTGGGAATATATCTCAAGAGTCTGGCAGTACTTAGGTAACTTTTCTTTTGGACATTTGTTCAAAAGAAATGATCAGAAATGTTTGCAAAGATTGATTTAACTCATTCATAAAATATCTATTAGATGCCATCCACTGTGCTAGACTCAATATTTATTAAATTTTAAATTATAAGGCAAAAAATGGAAACAGCCTAAATATTCAATAGAGACTATATACCATGAATTATTATACAATTCTAAAACAACTTTTTTCAGGGAACATCAATGACATTTAACGTGTTGTTTTTTTAAATTAAAATACCAAAGACTCATAAAATATGATCTCAATATTGTGAAACTATTACATGGAAAAGAATCCTTGACAAAAAATGCAAACAGAAAGTCGATAGTGGTTTATTTGGGTGGTAGATTGTGGGTGATTTTAATTTTCATCTTGAGTGTATTGTTTCGTTTTTAATCAGAAAAGATGCTCATGTTTTATCATGGAGTGAAAAAAGAAAAAAAATAACTGGTATGATTGAAAGATGTGGGAAGCACAGAAATATATTCTTCCCAAGTACCAAAAGGAAAGAGTCCCATGCCCCACAAAGGGCTCAGAAAAAATAGCTGCAATAAGATTTGGTGAAAAACCATGAACTTTGGAGTTCTGTAGTTGGCTCGATAGCTGTGCCATTTACCAACTATGACATATCATGCAAAGTACCTCATCTCTCCATCTCAGATTTCTCATCCATAAAAAAGAGGAGAGAGAGACACACACACAAATTGGCTTCTCCGGAGGCTTAAGGAAACATGAACTCCTTTTCTTAAGACCAAGCGCCTGCTTCCAAAATCCTCTGGGGGATTTCTCCAGCAATTGTCCTAAATGCAAGCTAAGCATTGGAAAACTTAGGACTAGAAAGTGAACAAGGTAAAATAAAACAAAAATGAAAAACCCACAAACTTCAGGAGGTGGCTTAGGCCTCAGGCTCTTGGCTCCATCCCTATAAGATGGAAATAAAACCCAGTATTTCACTAAGTGACTTTGACAGTTCTCAGCCATGATACCAGTTCTGTGTCCATGCTACCTTCCTAGATGACCTGAAGTGCCCTGGATCCCCTATCCTTCTCTGATTTTCCGTCCCGATTGAAGGATACATAGAACAACTGGATTTATAATTAGTATTTTTGTCATTTAAAGTTCACTAGATTTGTAGTCAATTATTGGCTAAAAACATTTATTATTTGTAATATATTATTAGTTTATTATGGCTCATTGCTCTAAAATACTTCGTTTAATCCTTTGCAGGTCCTTAAACACAAATATGGCAGCTATTAGCAACCTCTTCAGTCAGGCATAAAATTGTACCCAGAGGCCTCATAAACAATAGAGTGCTTTGCAAAGATTAAATCAGTGTACACAGCTGTGAAGGAGGCCATTAGGAAATGCATTATCATTCTGTTTTACTGTTACTTTGTGTGCCCCTGTGCTCTTGTCACTCCATCAGCTGGCCCTGCCTCTGCCCCGTAAGTGGAAGAACCTCCACATCTCACCAGGTAAGAGGCACCCACAGGGAATGCACAGCTCCAGCCTCTCCATGTCAAGTTAAGAGGAACCCTGAAGCTGTTGGCTGGATTTTGCCAAGAATAGGCACTGCTCACAGTGCTCACCTCTTCTGCAGAGGGCTGCTGTCCTCATTACAAGGCTTCCTGGAAGATGTTCATTTCAAATAAACTAATTATTTTCCTGTCTGCCTCTGAGTCTATTCAAAATGTCTGCTGCCTCCAGAAAAAGGAGAAAGAAAAGGGGAAATGGTTTTTATGGAACACCTGTTATGCTGCAGGCTCTTTCAGACAGCCCCTTATTCATTAAGTGGGACTTATTTTATGGACAAGGCTGGAGCCATGTGGATGAGTGAGAAGGAAGCTCAGTGTTGGGTGAGGCAGGCAGGCAAACAATCCAGGTACATCCACTACCACATGACTAGTGCAAGGCTTCCTGGTGGGAGGATTATCAGAATTAAGTTTAGAGGGAAAACACAGGCAACAAGAGTTGTGGGGGTGGGAAGAAGAAGGATATTCCAGGCTGTGCGATAAGTAGATGGGAAAGTACAGAGGTGTGAAACAAGAGGATATCTTATTTCATTTAGTCCTACCTTGTTGAGTGGGTGACATCTCTTTAAAGAAGAAAAGTCTCTTCTTTCTGCCCTCATCCTTCTACCCTTGACTGCAAGCAGCCTGTCTGGTCTTTCAAAGGCAAACAGCAGGATGGCAAGAATGCAGGCTTTGGATTCCTGTCAAGTCTGAATTCAGCTTTGGTTATTATCTATAGCAGTCTTGGGCACTTTTCTGAGCCTCAGTTTCCTATCTACAAAATGAAGCTTAAAATACCCATTGCATAGGACTGCCAAGAGATTTATATGAGACAATATATAAAAAGCACCTAGTGTTTCATCTGTAGCATAGCAAAACCTCAAAAATTGTTGGTTTCCTTCCTTCTCTACTTAGGCATTAGTTCAAAATTTGTCTCTCCCAGGGAGCCTTCCAAGATTCACTAATTTAGAAACTACTGAAGAGTAGGGACATAGCCTGCTTATATCAATTTAATCTTTGTAAAGCACAATACAATATATTGGCATTTTCCAGAAAAACTTTGCACATAGAATGCTTTGAAGAAAGGTTGGCTAAAGGGAATTTACTTGGCTCTGTACTCTCGCTACCTAAAGAGCTTCCCCAATGTATCTTCAAGCTCTTCTCCCATGGCTGAACACCTGGGTCCCAGGACAGCTTTCCCTTTCACATTCTCGAAAAGGCTGTGGAGTAAACAGGCAGAAATGGCAATGCTTGACCTTTTTGGAAACATGTTCTCTTGACTTGGTGTATTGGAAAAAGCGTGAACTTTCCTCCTGGAAAGCTCTCTAGCCCCATAGCTCATTATACAACCTGTAACTGCTGCTCCAGCCACAATTACTTTCTAGCTGTTTCCTGCATACACCGTCTCTTTTTGGTCTTATATTATGTGATATTTGTCATGTCATCTTCTAGGAATGGTCCTGGTCTCTCCTGCCACTATAAAACTCCAATTCTTTAAGATCCATACATCACCTTTCTGAGTTATTTCAGAGAGTGTTACTCTACTTGCAAACCCACAAACCAGTATATGTACTTTTTTAAAAAAGATTCTATTTATTTACTTATGAGAGACACACAGAGAGAGGCAGAGACATAGGCAGAAGCAGAAGCAGGCTTGCTGTGGGGAGCCTGTTGCAGGACTTGACCCCAGGATCCCCAGATCATGCCCTGAGTTGAAGGCAGATGCTCAACCACTGAGCCACACAGGCATTCCCAGTAGACATAATTTTATTTTACATCTAATATGTTGAAATAATTGATTCCCACATCTCTTTTCTTCAGTAACCTAGGACACACTGAAGGACAAGAGTTAAACCATTTCCATCTTTGTAGTCCCAGTATGTATGTATGTACGAATGTACTGAGAGGAAAAGAAAATGAGGGTGAGGGAGAGAACTCTCTTGAGGAGGGGAAGAGGGAGAAGGAGAAAGAATCTTAAGTATGCTCCATGCTCCGTGCAGAGCCTGATATGGGGCTGGATCTCACAACTCTCAAATCATGACATGAGCCAAAATCTAGAGTCGGATACTTAACCAACCACCCAGGAACCCCTTGTAGTCCTAGTTTTTAGAATAAAGTATGGCACACCATAAACCTGTGATGAATAAATGGGTGAATTTTAACATACAGGACAAATTATTCACAAAGTTCAGACATGTTGAAACCAGCATGGCATTTGGCAGGGGCTGCAGTGTGAAAGGCATCTGCCATCAGAAGAAATCATTATAGAATTCTCTAACCTTTTCTTTTCTGAAAGTTGGGCCCAGAGAGGCAGAAAGAAGCTCTGCCATGGTGATTCACTGTGGGCTTTCCCCCTTGAATCAGCCCACTGAACACTTATCCAATCTCCCCTTGTGAACACATCATTTTTTGTTTGGTCTCTGCTCCAACAACTCTACACCCTTTTCTGTCCTACTTTGTGGCCCAGGAGATCGATGCCTGTGGATAGCTTCTTGGGAGCTTCTTTGCCTTTTGTATGGGTTCTCTCCATGGGAAGCTCTACCAGGAAGTCAAGAGGTAGGAAGAAAGAGAGACCCGGGTATTTCTACCCTCCCCACTCTCTGCTTTTCAGCCTCCTCTGCAGTAGCTATGCCCATCTGGGAATGTGGGCCCTGGACAGCTCCTCCAGCTGGGACTCTAACCTGCTCAAATAACAGTATTCCTTCCCTTTGCTTCTTCAGCCCTGGATATTGAAGTAGTTTCCCATTGCTGATATCCTTAAATGCCTCACCACCTCTACTCAATGAATCCCTATGGACTTGAATCCTGTCCACAGCTCTGCAAGTGGTCGCTTCACTAAAGCATCTTCATTTGAACCAGCTGGTGTTAATTCGGTTTCCTACCAGTGTCCTGGCAGATGCATCCTCTCTCAGATATCATTAGGGAAAAGCTACTCCTTTATTTCCAGTCTTATTCATGACGACTGCTAGGGCACCTCCAGGTTAAATGTGAATGAGGAAACTACTTATATGTGAGGTCATGTGATGGAGAAAGTGTTCCTGTGATGAGTGATAATTTTGAGAAGTGGTCTGACAACATTCATAATCTGATGGCTAGAACTATAAAGTGTCTAATTTTGTGTAGCATATTAGGGCTGGTTTGGGGTTGGAAGAGATGGATAGAGAGACAGGAGGAAGGAGAAGGAGAAAGAATGATGGAGAAAAGTGGCTTGATGGATTTTTTAGTTCTGCATCCAATTTCTGGTGATGGTCATGCACGTCTGATCTGTCTGTTTTGGCAGACAGCACAGCCACGTGGAAAGAGAACATGTTCGGCACAGAACAGAGGTCTGAGTTTAGGCCAGACTCAATCAATGCTGACTGTGTTCAGCTTGGGCAGATGACAACTTCTTTGGGCCTTAGTTTTTGATATCTATGTAATGGGATGATATGCCCCGTTGTACAGTACAGAGTAGGTAAGAGAGCTTATCACAGTGTCCAAGATAGAGCAAGAGCTATAAAAAAAGGGAACTTCTCTTCTCTGGCTGCTGATTAATGAATAGATTGATGAATACATACTGAATGAATGAATGGATAAATGCTCTTTCAACAAATCTTTTATCTTAGGTTGAGCTAAAATCTGCCCTCTTATAACTTTTACCCATTGGACTTTGGCCTGCCTTCTAGAGCCAACAGAATAAATCAACTCGCTCTTCTAAATGAAAACCCTTCAAATATTCCTGTTTAATAAATTGAATAAATAGACTCCACTTTAATAAATTTGCCCTAGGCCTGTGGGCCTTTGCAAGGGAGGCAATATAAATGAAGATGATGTCCGCACATGAAATGCTTTGTGGACCACATGACTGCCACTCTGCCCCAGAGATGGAAGGGGGTGTGAGGGGGGCTCATTTAAAATGAGCCAGCAGTGGTGGTCAGATGTACAAGCTTCAGCGTTTCTGAAGCAAGCCAAGATATCACACAGCTTGATTTTTAAAAAATGCATCATGCGTATTTAAAAATCAATCCCTCCTCTCTTCCCTTTTGTATTTCTTTCTTTCTTTGTTCACTTGAAATATACAGAATACCTAGTCTGTGCCACATACTCTGTAAAGCTCTTCCTGTAGATATCTCATTTCATTTAGTCCTTACTCCAAGGGAGACATAATGTACAAATGAGGAAACTGGCTTTAAGTCAGAAATCATATCCAGGGCACATGGACCCACCAGGAATAGAGCTGTAACTCAAAGCCAGGTAGGTCTGACTCAGGGATTCTGCTACATAATTGTATCTGTGGAAGAAGAGGGCAGTAGAACGAGGAGGCAACACACACACTCACTGCATCAGGCCTTGAAGGATTTTGTCAAGCAAACAGCCCGAGCCAAGGTGTGGAGACTTTTAAGAATCTGTCCTGTTTGGGAAATGGTTCGTAGTTCGATGTGCCTGAAGCACACAGTACTTAGCGAAGGCTGGTAGTAGATCGAGCTAGATAGGCTGGGACTCAAGTGTGAAGCACGAGAATGTGATACAGAGCTAAGAAGCTGGGGCTCTATTTGGTTGTGATAAGATGGCTCTGGGAACAGTCACCACTAGTTCTCTGAGGGATAAGACTGATTTTATTGACTTCCACGCTCAGTGGCCTGGCTGCTCACCCACCATTACACTCCTGTCACTTCTGAAACTGAGATCATTTTTTTTAAGGTTCACCCAGGACTGGCTAAAAACAGATATGCAGCTTTTAAATCACTAGAAGGTAAAAAAAAGGAAAAAAAGTTTGAAGATAAGAAAGCCCATATAGAAAAAGACAGGAAACAAAGTCCCAAGAAAGTATAAAGAAGAGAAAGCATAAAACAAAAAGACAGGAATAAGACCAAACGTATTAGTTATGACAGTAAATATAAATGGTTTAAGTTCCTCTCATAAAAGATAAAGTTGTTCATGTTGGGTTAAAAGCAAAATTCAACCACATGCTACTTGCAAGAGACGAAGAGCAAAACAAAAGAAAGAGAAGGGGGAAATGTGGGGCAAATATTTATCAAGCATAGAAAGCAAATAAAAAGAAAGCAATTTGAACCATTTCAAAGCAGAATTTAGGGTAAAAAGTATTATATGAGACAAAGAAGATATTCTATATTGATAAAAGTCTCATTTTACAACAAAGCTATATGAGACATGTTATTCCTTAATGGCAAAATACATGAAGCAAAAACTAGAAATATAAGGAAATGGTGATAAAAATAACCTTGATGTTGACTTTAACAATGAGAGAGACAAAAATAGAATACTATCATTAATAAGTTACATTTTCATCACTAAACATTGCTAAAAGCTAACCTAATTGAGTACTTACAATGTTCCAGGCACAGTTCTAAATGTTTACACATACTATTATCTCATTAATCCCCGTAACAACCCTGAGTTAGAAAATTATTATCTCTGCATTACAGAAGAGAAAACTGAAGTACAAGAAGCATAGTCCTACCCAAAATATAATACAAAGGCACTAGCATAAGAGATCAAGCCCAGTTCTATACTGAGGCAGATATACCCAGAGACTGTTTGTTCAACTATTATGTAAAATAATACCAAAGAAAAAATGCATATCCTTTTAAAACAAACTAGGACATTGGCCACCTAAAGTAATCATATGACAGGCTACAAAGTAAATCTCAATAAAATCTGAATGGACAGAAAGTACAGTCTAAATCTGAACACAATGTAGTACATAGACATACTGATGCCAAAACCTGACCAAGATAGGGCATGCGTCTGTGCATGCAAGCACACATGTGTACATACATGATGATTTTATCCTGGACTATAAGGATAATTACTATGATGTTTCTTACCAATAATTCACAGGCAAAACCCACATGGTCATTATGAATAGATTACTTGTTCCTACTGAGCTGTAGCCTTCTGAAGCTGGGAGTAGGACTGGAGGTATCAGGCAATCCAGGCCAGACAGAAGACATTAGTTACCAAAACAATCACTCAAACACTAGCCACAATGCGGAAATGATTAGGAGTGTCAAGCCAGACTAGCTGCAAAACAACCCAAGGCTTAAGAAAATTTCTAAGGGATGCTAAAATTGCCCCAAATCAAGGTGAGTCTCACACCGTGCACTGGATCTCAAGCTACATATGGTAATCATGTGCAGAATAGCAGTGATGGAAGTGAGTTTGTGTGTAGGTGGGGGAAGTAGCTACATGATCTTGGTTTTGCAGAGGTAATGCCCATGAGATTAGATACTTAACAAGGCTTAGAAATCCCAAGAGGGTCCACTCCAAGATGTAATCCTTACACCTAAAGGAAGATGCTGTGTCAGTATTGGAGGTCATGTCTGAAGATATTTCTAGGATGTTAAACATTATCTTAAAGCAATCTATGAATCTTCTAGAAATGGGCCTTCTGTTTCTGCCATATTGTAAATTTGAACCGCTATTCCCTTAAAAATGGGTTTGCTTCTCATGCAGCTAAAATGGAGATAGGATGCTAGAGATGGTGAAGAAGATTTATTTCTCTCAAGTATCAGTTCTAGAGGAGCATGTCCCCAGGAATGTCCTCACAAAAGACAAGGCACAGGCTGTCAGAAGCAGGATTAACACCAACATGAACTGACTTCCTAAGTGAGTGTACTCAGTTTTTAAAAATCATATTTATTTTTCCCAATTAAAAATAATATATCCTTTATGGATAGTTTTGAAAAATCTCAGCAATTTTCAGAATTAACATCTAGTAACATTTTGGTTTTTTCCCTTTCAGTAATGTATTTCTTCTGAGTACAGAGATGTGTCTCTGTTTGCATATGTACAGAATTATAAAAAAAAAATAGAAGACATGATTCATGTCTTGCATCCCATGTTTATTTTTTTTATTTCATCACTGCATGTGTGGAAGGTGGAGATTTTATGGAAGAAATGAGAATTGAAGGTGGAATTGAGATAGCAAAGATGAGCCAGAAGAATCCTGTGGATGAGGCAAGAACATCCAGTGGGGTAGATTTCTCCGAGGAGAGAATGGGGGTGGGGGACATAGCACCTCTGGACAAGTAACTCAAGAAGCTTCTCTGAAGAGTAGGGGAGGACCAGGGTAGAGGGGATTAAGGCAGAAAGATATAATGGAAAGTATACAGGTTTTGAACTGGGGACCATGGTTGGCACCTCAGTTCAAGCACTCAGAAACCATAGGCCTTCATGGAGATATGATGAGGTAGGGATTGCTCAGTACCACGAAGGTGTAGCAACTCTCTACCTTCACATAGTATTGGATATGTGCTATCAAATCTGGTAGAGAAACTGAGGCTCAAGGATGTGAAGGTCATACTGTATAAAGGGGCAAAACTGGGATTTAATCTCAGGATTGCCTAAACCCAAATAATGAGTTTGTTTATAAATAAAAAAAAATACTTATTATAAAATATAACCTGATAACTTTATTATTTTTTAATATATTAAGACAGAGGACATGCATCATAGCTGAGATCCTTTATTTTTAACCATAAGGCTCTCCGGTCTCTCTCCAGGTGTTAGCCTGTGCTCTGAAGGATTTCCGGGGAAACCTGAGCCTGGCCTGGGACTACTGGGCTGGTCCTCATCAGTCTAGCACAACTGTATATTGAATGTGAAACTCTCCCACACTTCCACACAAGGATGCCAGCCTCCCCTTCTGTATCTCACACAATCTTACTTCCCAACATCATTTTTTTCCCATTTGACTGAGTGGTCTGACCTAGAACGGCTATGCGTGACTTGAAATTTAAGTATTCCTCTTTCAACTCTCTGATAAAAATCTTTTCCCTTTAATAATGCTCCCAGTGGCTCCTCGCCCATTCCTTTTCATTTCTGCTAGGTGCTTTTAAGTTCGGTTTTCCTTCCACCCCCTGCAAACTCCCCAAGGCTTAGCTTCAGAGACAGGCTCTCTCAAGACCCAATCAATTCCAGCATTCAATTAAGCTAACTAAGTTCAGGTTGCCATCAATATATTTCTTAATTATGGTTTAAACATAGGTAAAACCTAGAATTGTTCATCAACAGCCCTTAGCCTCAGCTGAAAGCTAGCATCTACTATTAAGAATTCCCATGGGTCAAATGGAGGTTCTGACAATAGTGAGAAAGACCACATGTGTATTTGCATAGGATTTGCATATATCTACATAGGTTAGTCTCTTCACAGTAGATTTCCAATTAAAATGTTATTATTTCAGCCTTGAAGTTGTTGTTTCCTGATTCTCCTATTCTCTAGTACCATTAGCAACACCTGTTCACTTTGACATTGATTTTTTTCGTGAGGACAACAGCGCAATGAAGAGAAAGGACAGTTGCCATGACTTACAGCTGGCAGTAAAAGCCCCAAGTATCAGTACACACCTCTGAAGTGGACTGACCCTAACAATTGGGAAGTTCTATTGGGTGGAGAGAAGACCCCAGACAAGTCTGAGAATAGCTACTGGGCTATTGAGTAGAAGAGTCAATAGTTAGATGGCTGGGCTGGTCTCCACCTCTTCTTTCTTACTACTCTCCGCCCTGATCCTGGATGAAGCATTTCTTTCCTCCAAATGGGTCTTTTTTACCTTAAAAAACAGATACCAGAAGAGTCTTTCTGAAACACAAGGCCTGGTCATTTCATTCTTCTGCTTGAATGTTGAAAACTATAATCCTAGCATGATATGCAAATTCCTTCATGGCAACCATCCTCTCCTGCTATACCCCTTGACTCCACTTTTCATCCTTCAGTCCAGTCAAGGTGAACCCACCTGCAGTTTTTTTAAACCTACTGAATGCGTACATCCCTACAGGTCTTTGCAGGTACTGCTCCTCCTGGACATTAGAATGTATTTTGCCCTGACATCCCACAAATGGCTCTTTCTTTGAGTTCTTCCTAATTATTTTATCCCACTTTCATGTTTCAAACACTTCCATTTGTATTTTCATAACTCCTCATGTCTCCCTCTTCCCTTCACTGGTAAAACTCAGGAGGGATCACAGGAGCTTTGTGGGATCCAAAGAGGACCACCCTTTCACCATTGGCAGGAAGAGAGATGGCTTAGCCATGGACCCCACGTCTCTCTCCATCCATCACTCATCATCTTACCACTGCCATCCTGCTTGAGTCCATCAGGAATAATATTACAAACAAGTAAGCCCAGGACTGTAAGCTATTGTTCAGTATCAGATTCTAATCACCAAAAGGCTTTATGGGCAATGAGGTAACCCAAACCTAGCATCTATTTCTGCTTTATTTTTCTCCACTGTATTTATAACATTTATAATCATCTGACACACACTTTTTTATTATCAATTTTTTATTAGTCTATCTCCCTGCTCCAGAATGTAAGTTCCATGAGGGTGGGGACCATCTGCTTTATTCACAGTGGTATTCCTAGCACCTAGAAAAGTGAATGGCACATAATATGTGCTCAATAAATATTTTATGAGTGGATCTTAATATTTACTGCACTATACCTAATGTGATATTAGCTACTTGAGGGCTGGGACCAGAGCTCATTCTAGTGTCAAATGGGGTAAACAAACAAAAATTATAATCTCTCTTCCTTTCCACACATTCTAAGAAGGGCAGGACACCAGAAAGAACTTCTGTTTGGCTGGTTGGGATAATGGATGTAGCAGGAGCTTTCAAAAGGATAATTAGATCACCACATGTGAAAGGGTTTGGGGTACCTGGAGGAAAGCCATTTTCAAGGAGAACAAATGAAGAAGGAAGTGAGGTAAAGAGCCAGGTGACTAGTAGGAGGAGGTGATTCCTTGAGCTGATTTACTGAATAGGTTCATGAGAGTAGATATTTGAAAAGTAGATTTTAAAAGTTCTTGATGCATATCATATAATGAGAATTTCCCTCTGTTCAAGAAACCCTTCAGTAAAAATCCATGCTGATCTTCCCTAAATGTGATACACAAGATGAAAGACTTTAAAAAGAGACAACATGGATGGATCTAGAGAGTATAATGTTAAGTGAAATAAGCCAGTTAAGAGAAAAACAAACACCATATGATCTCATTTGTATATGGAATTTAAAAAAACAACACAAATGAACAGAGGAGAAAAAGAGAGACAAACCAAAAAAATCAGACTCTTAGCCATAGAGAACAAACAGATGATTATGGGGGGGGGAGGGGGGATGGGTGAAACAGGTGAAGGGGAGTACACTTATCTTGATGAGCAATGAGTAATGTATAGAAGTATTGAATCAATATATTGTATACTTAAAGTAATATAGTACTGTATGTTAGCTATCCTGGAATTAAAATAAAAAATAAATTAATTTTTTAAAAAAGGCCATCTATATATTCCAAGAGTGAAGTTTTACGCAAGACACAGAAGTGATGCTTAATATGTATTTAAAATGAAAAGATGAGTGAATGAAATGAATCATAACGAGTAGATAGAAATCCAAAGGTGTAGATTTTGTCTTAATATGAAAAACTTCTAAAAAGTTAATTGTCTAGAACTAGAATAGGCCGTCTGCACCCCCATGCCCTTTTTTGTTTTGTTTTCAAAGAGCAACAGGATAATCACCTCACCAAAAAATGCTGTAGCAGGAATGTCTGTAGTGGTGATGGCATTAGACCAGATTAGTGGCTTCCAATCTGTGTTATAAGGACGAGAGATTCTGGGAGTCATGCTTCAAAGGTTATCTGCTGGGATGAGGAAGAGCCCAGAATGCAGGCCTCTGAGTCCTCAATGCCTGTTTTAACCAGAATAGTTCTGTTTTTAACAGTATCATTCATTTGTTCATTCATTCATTATGCATGCTAATATTAAATACCTACTATGTGCAAAATGCTGCACAGGTTCTCTGCAATACTGCTTTTGAAGAACAGTTTTCAACTTAAAAACATTTCAACTGATCCTGGAATGCTAAGAGTCTGATGCTTCCACAAGCTGAGTAAAAGTCATTATACAGTGTACTACTCTGGAGCGTCCCTAAGGTCCCATGCCTTGCCTATGGTCCTTTTTCTGCAAAAGGAGGGAGTGTGAATGTATTTCTGCCAAAGGAAGAGCCCACTGTGGGAAGGAGAAGAGACTTGCATTGATCTAGTCCCTCTGAACAATGCACTTTTTGAATGATTGTTTATTCTAATCTTTATTACAACCCTGAGGAGGATATTTTGCGAATGATGGAATGGAGGGTCCCAGACGTTAAATGATTTGTCCAAGATCATAAACATAATAACTTGGATTTGAACCCAAGTCACTGCTGCCAATGCCCTTCTCTTTCCACCACACTTGGGAACAGTCAGATGTTTGCAAGCTGGTGGCTTGGTTGCTTCTCAGTTTCTAAGATGCAGACTACCCTTACGGGCATGTGAATATGATGAGCAACACTAACAAATGAGAGAAGACTGATGAGTTGGGATATCTGGAGAAGGTTTGATGAGGATGCCATGATGCCAGAGAACAGGAATTCAAACAACAAGACCATGAACATGGCCTTTTATGTGAATTCTTCATATGCAATAGTTACACTCAGGCCTTGGATACATCTTCAAAGACATGAAAAAAAAATGAAAGAAATGCCAATGACTTAGCAAATCATTGTAAAATGTAATGGTCATTACACTTTTCTGTACTTTCTCTTTTTTTTCCTCTTAAACTCAGAGGAATAAATATCTTGGCAGTGGATTTCAGGGTGAATGAGCCTGAGAAGAGAGTTATCAGGAATCTGAATTTTGATTACCTTTTCATCAAGCAGAAATAGGTCTACAGGAGCATCTGCAGATGCACAGCACCCTTGGCAGTGTTGGAGGTGGGCAGAGAGAGTATGGGGAGGGGTAAAGTGAGGTAGTATCAAGAAGCAACCAGTGCTGTATGTTTAATGCTGTAATTTAGAACTTGAAGCTTGGCCTTTTACAAATACACTATTATTTAACCCTCATCCATTCAGTTATTCATTCAATACTTACTGAGTGCCACCATATGTCCTACCCTCCTGGAGACATAGGAATGAACAAAGCTGACATCGTCCCTGTCCTTATGGAGCTTACATTGTAGTTGAGGGTCATATAATAAACAACTGAATAAACTACTGCAATGTCTGACAAAGATAAATGCTATAAAGAGTGTTAAAGCAGGTGAGTTTATAGAGCCTGATGGGGGTATGGGTTAAGGAAGGTCACTGAGAAAGTGACATGTGGGGATCCCTGGGTGGCACAGTGGTTTGGCGCCTGCCTTTGGCCCAGGGCGCAATCCTGGAGACCCGGGATCGAATCCCACGTTGGGCTCCCGGTGCATGGAGCCTGCTTCTCCCTCTGCCTGTGTCTCTGCCTCTCTCTCTCTCTCTCTCTCTCTGTGTGTGTGTGTGACTATCATAAATAAAAATTAAAAAAAAAAAAGAAAGTGACATGTGTGCAGAGATGGAGTGAGGAAGAGCCATGTAAATACCAGGAGGGAAACTGAGGAGAAAGAGAAAAGATTGTCACACCTAAAGAGGCATTTTTGAGGAAGTTTAGAGAAATCAGAAGCTCAGAGTAAATAAGGAAAAAGCTATATGTAGAGGACAGATCACATGGGCTATGTAGGGCTTTTATAGTATGTTGGGCTTTATCCTAAGTGTAATATGAAGACCACACAGGAATCTGAGAAAGAGGTGATGTGATCAGACTTGTCTTGAAATGATCACTATGAGTGCTGTGTTGAGAACTGACTGTGGATGGGCAGGATGAATTGAGATCCAGGATGAATCAAGACCCAAGGCAATAGCCTCATGAGGTATAGATGAGAATGGAGTAAGTGAAGTGGGAAGTACCAGGATACATTTTGAAGGGGAATTAGCAGAGTTTACTGTTGGATGCACATGTGGTATGAAAGAAAGAGAAGCACAGAGGGTGACTACAGAGACCTGGTCCTGAGCTGAGGCTGGTCTAGAAACCACCTCCAGAGGTCGGTATCCATACCCATGGGACTGGATGAGGTCCCCTAGACACTATGTATAGCTAGAGAAAAGTCTGGAGGGTTGCCTCACAAGGATCTGAGGAAGTGAGTAACATTGTGCCCACCTTATCGATTTAAGAAGGTGATCTCAGATAAGCAGGATACTTCTTTTCAGCTCCTAAAACGTTCTCCAGAAGCACATTGTAGCTCAGAACACCTGCTATGTTCACAAATCTCCTCCTATCCCATGAGATAAAGAGCTATTCAATGGCAACAAGCAAGGTGTACACAGCTTTTTATTTCTAGCTTCTAGCCCTGCCAATAAAAGTAGTTACTGAGCATATAAAAAGTTTATTATCGACATCCATAAAAAGTGATTATTGTACCTCTAACAGAAGGGTCTCAATGGGGATGTATTCAACAAATGCCTGGGCCTGTGGGGAACCATGGATGATCCAGTGGGAGTCTGAAGCTAATAAGAGAGTCTCTGATACAGAAGATGCTCAATAAATATACTTGCACCTACCGAATGAAAGCTGCTTTAGAGATTCTGACCTCTACAGATATTTGGTGGTATCTCCACTTGGCAGAACCGCAGCCTTCTTAAAAAGTATTCATTGGAATCACTAGCGTTCTCTCTCAGAATTCAAAGGAAGCTATGAAGAGCCTTGTCCAAGACAAAAAGTAGTTGGTAAAAGTGCAGAAGACATGACAAATTTGAAAATAAAGTAACTATATGACACTGTACTTTGAAATAACTTAAGAAGAAAAACACAGATGGGAATTATTAGACAAGGAAAAACTCACTTCCAAAAGTGCTGGTAAAAATATTAGGTGAGTTTTAATATGGCCAAAGAGGGTTAACCATCACATGTGAAACTGACCATATTGTCACAAGGAGTCACAAGGAAGTTACATGTGGATGACTAAATGACACTGGCAACAGGAAAAAGTTTGGAAGACAGTAGGGATATATGAGGCATAAAGAATAAGTGCTGGTGGTGGTGCTGGTAGTGGTGATGGCTAACACTTACATAGGGCTTTTTGTGTGTTACGCACTGTTATAAGCACTTTACATGTAACAATTCAATCCTTATGATAATTCTATGAGATAGGCACTATTATTATCTCTACTTTATAGATGATGAATCTAATCCAAAAAATGTTAACCAATTTGCCAATGGTCATAACGGCTAGAAAGCTGAAACAAGTGGAAAATATGAGATGGATGTAGGTGGGAGCTACCCAGTCACCTATCTCTACCACTTACTAATATTAGCTGTGCTTGGTACCTTGCACTATGCTGGAGTTTAGAGCTGTGCTTTACACAGAAATGTACAAGATCTGATAAAGACCTCTGGTCAAGATAGAAGCATTTAAAAATTACTACAATTTGGTCAACATGGAGTCACAGGTGTTCATGTAGGAAAAGACCTTAGAAGTTCTTGGTTTCAAGATTCTTTATTTTACCAATGGGGAAAGGGGAGCCCAGTGTGTGTGTGTGTGTGTGACTTACCTAGGGACAGAGCTAATGAATGACAGAACAAGATCAAGAGCCTAGGTCTATTAACTCTTAATCATGATCTTTTTCAAATCCAAGCAGAAGGCATGAAACCTACTGCATTACTAGGGAGTTCAACTTGAGTTGCTTTGCTGCAAGTGTCAAGATCTATCACTGGCCCACCCATTCCAGTCTGGTTGACAAATATTTCACCTGGAAGTATTTCTTTTAGACTCTAAGGGAGTCTTAGGAATTATTTGTTTATATCGCTATTTAAAATATTGGGAAATTATGACTCAGGATATTTAAATATCATGCCCTATGTCTCCTGGTAGGTTTAAAATTTTCTCTTTTTAAGATTTTATTTATTTATTTGAGACAACATGAGTGAGAGAGCATAAGTGAGAGGAAAGGCAGAGGAAAAGGGTGAAATAGACTCCCCCAAGAGCAGGGAGCCTGATATGGGGCTCAATCTCAGGGCCCCAGGATCATGACCTGAGCCAAGGGCAAACACTTAACCAACTGAGGCACCTAGGCACCCAAGTTAAAGAATTTCTATTACGAGAGTGGGTTCAACACTCTACCTGATTTAGCAGGACTGAAAAGACAACCAGCTGTCCGCAGAGACTAACTCTGTGCCACTCTTCTTAGTTCAGCTATTGCAAAGTAAGGCACCCACAAGCAATATTGGTCTCAGGTTACTCAATGATTTCCCTCAGCTGTGTTATGTGGCTAGATGCTAATTAGTACTCAGATTTAACAGAATAAATCCACGTTCTTTGATGTTATTCACTCACACACATCTCTACCTCCTAGATGTTGGACATAATCACTGCCAGGACAGATGCTTCTCGTGGGTTGGTAGTGGTATTTGGCCAAGCCAGGAAAGTGGAAAATGTAGGATTGATTGATGGATGGAATTCATTTCAAGCTCACTCTCTTTGCTTCTAGCAACTCCTTCGAATCAGGCTCCCCGAGGTAAGAAGTCAGGGAGACAATGGCCAAAAGGCATCTTAGATGTGCTGAGACGCCTGATTAAGAAGAAACTAAAGTCGGGGAAACTGTTCACTCCACTAACCTGAGGGGTACTTAGTCACATGGGCAATTCTTAAGGGAAATCCCATGGCCTGACATTCAAGAGCTATGATTCCAAGTGCAGAATGTAGACTTGTCATTGGTCAGAACCCTGTGCCTGGAGCATCTAGCCTCCCCTCTTGCTAACAACCTATTTTCCATCAGGCACTTCTGCAGGGGGTTGTCATTTGAGTCCTGAAGGAGAAAATGATGGCCTGCAAAGGCAAAGCAAAAGGACAAAGCTTCTCTAAGTGGTTGAGATGTCTGTCCTGTTCTCTACCTTTTAGCTGGGAGTTCCAAAACTTAGATCTATTTCCTGGCATGGATTCTAAATCATGTGTCTTCATTAGTCTAACTGCTTATTTATTTCTCATCTCCTGCTTCTTGACTCCTCAGATTTACTTACTATTAATGGTTCATATTTGCTGCTCAGACTAAGCATTTGGAACCATTCCTTTGCTAGGGCTCTGGTTTCCTTTCCAATTATAGTTATTACTACTAATATTGTTTTTTTAAAGATTTATTTATTTATTCATGAGAAACACAGACACACACACACACACACACACAGAGGCAGAGAGATAGGCAGAGGGAGAACCAAGCTCCTCACAGGGAGCCCAATGTGGAACTAGATCCCGGATCCCAGGAGCACGACCTGAGCCAAAGGCAGGTGCCCAACCGCTGAGCCACCCAAGTGTTCCAGTAGTACTTATTTTACTACACATTATATTGAGGATATGCCATGTGCCAGACACATTATCAGGCACTTTAAATTCATGGTTCTCATCTTTTCAACAACCCGGCACGATAATTTATATTATACCCATTGTACGAAGGAGAAAACTGAGAGTTATTGAGGTGATTTATCCAAGTATTCAGAGATAGAAAGTGGTAGACCAGGAGAACTTGAACCCATGCTACTTTGCTCCAAAAATCTTAGAATTTTGCCTGATGCTATATAATTCATGTCCATCCTTTGCATCATTCTGCCTTGGTTTCTCCAAACTAATGAGTATTACTTTATCCTCTGGAACCCTTTCATCTGCCCTGGAAAAGGTCTGTCTTGGTATTAGAATACATTCCCTGAAACCAACATAGACATTAAAGTGGAAAAAAAAATACGGGGCTGGGTAGGTAGATGGGACTTCAATGTGATTTCCAAAATCTGTTTTAACAATATGAATACTGGGGTCATACCTGAAGATAAAACCTACTACTGAGACAAAGGTCTCTAGCTAGCCTACCACTGCTGCTAACTTCCCCTCAACTAAAAATAATACCGGTAATATATTTAGGCCATCTCTTGCATTTATATTCTGGTCTTCAGATTTTTTTCACATCCCTAATTTCAGAACACTTATTACTATCCACATATTATTGTTATTATTACTATCCCACTTATTGCTGTCAGATAAAGAAAATAAATCAAAGAGAGGCTAAAAGACTTCCTTAAGGACATAGTTATTTTCCAGTGTCAGGTAGGGGTAAGTTGATCTTGGTCTTTCAGATGCCTGGATTTGTGTTTTTATGAAAAGTAGCATAGAAAATGTATACTGAAGCAAAGTAACATTTGAGTACCTCCTTAACATAGAATATTATCCCATGTACTTTTTTCATGCATTACATTCATACAGTACATTCACAATATTAGCATGAAGTAGTACTATTATTTTTCTCCATTTTCTAGGCTAGAGACTGATGCTTAGAGAGTTTATGTAACTTGTCCAATGTCATAGGGGAGTCACAGAGTCAGGGTTTCATGGGGGCGTGTCTGACTCCAAAAGCATTCTCTCAAGCCTTCCTCACAGTGTACATTCATTCTCCACTGTATTGAAGATGTTTAAAGAATTGCTTGCAGTGTTTAGAACACAAGGATACATCCCAAATGCTCCCCACTGGTTGCTAGGTAACGTCTGTTTGGCACAATCTGGTGAAGATCATCATGGTTATCTTGCCAGTAGGAACTGGAAATCAGGATGGCAGTGAGGCAGGCACTTGTTGTCAAAAGACCAGGCCGGTTTTTAAAAGCCACAAAAGCATCTTTAGATGATTAGAATCCAAGGGTCCAACAGCTTTGCAACAACAGCATAAATATTGTGTGCTGGATGGACAGGCACCAAACGGGGACATTCCCTACTGTTGTGTGATGAGAAATCTGGCACTTCTGAGGACTTCCAAAACAAATAAATACTCCATATGCCAGAAGGAAAGGCCTGTTCCAATTGGAGATGTGAATGTCATTCCTCAGGAAACTGAGATGTGGCTGGTAGTGCTGGGTGGAAAGGAAGTCAGATGGCTGACCTCAGGCATGACTGACCCAGTCTTTGGCTACTTTGTGGGGTGACTAGCTGAGCCAAGGAAAGAGGAATGCTGCAGCTATGGACCAAGCCCTAAGTACTTATTACCACTAACTTAGAGACATATGGTGGTGGGGATGGGGCAGTGGGAAGGATGTAAGGTGCTGGGGAACTGTTTGTTTCAGCAACACTTGTCCCTTGGCAATGATAGAGCAGAGGGAAACTGGCCATAGTACCTGGATTGCAAGCATGGACTTAACTCAAGCACACCTGCATTCAAGGCCCTGCTTCTCCAAGTTCTGCGTTATTGGGAAAGTTATCTACCTCACTCTGAGCTCATTTTTCTTACCTATCAAATAGACATAATATCTACTCTTACCTCAAGTGGTGGTTGTGAGGGTTAAATAATACACTTTTCAGTGCTTAGCACAATAGCACATCCTCAACGATGACTGATTTTATATATATATATATATATATATATATATATATATATAATATATAATGGCATATGGAATGTGTTATATATTATGCATTATATATTATGCATAATGTGTTATAAACTATATATAATAGCATGCTGTTGTTATTACCATCTACCAGGAACCAGTTTTTAGGAACAGAATAGATGCAAGAAATCCATTATTTTCTTTGAGATAGCAGACATCTCTAATAGAACTTGATCCAGTGGATAGTCTCTCTCTATTTAAATGCTTCCAGTGATGAGGAGTTCATCAGCTTATATGGCAGTCTATTTCATTCCATTATTAAATAGCAAATACTCTATTAAACAGAAATAATTCACTAAATTGAGCTAATCTGCTTCCCTGTGGTTTCAACCCCTTAGCCCCACTTCTTCCTAGGATCAGAGAATAAAAGAATGCTAACGCTGATTGAACTCTTACTCCATGTCTAGCATCATGTCTAAGAAATTGATTCATATTCATTTTTTCCATTTTTTATTGAAGTTCGATTTGCCAACATATAGTATAGCACCCAGTGCTCATATTCATTCACTTAATTCTAACAGTAATCCCCTAAATTAGGCAATAATATCTTGATTTTACAGATTGGCAAATTGAAAATGCAGTCACCTTTCATGTTCTTGGCTTGAAATATTTAGAATTACATCTTGTCCCATTCATTGAACTGAAATTTACTGAACATTTTCAATGTTTAACACTGTTGTGGCCTTGTTTTTAGGAATATGGAGGGGAATGCAACAAAATTACCCCCTCAGGGAACTTGGAAAGGAAATCAAAAAGGCAATACAGACTGAAAGAAAATATTTGCAAAAGATTCATTTGAAAAAGAACTTGCATCTGCCAGAGAGGATAATCCAGTGGGCTTGCATCTGAAATAAAGAAATTCTTATAACTGAAAAGTAAGAGAATCCCATAAAAACGCATATTCCATCAAAGAAAAGTTAAAGATGACGAATACATAAAAAACGCTGAAAATCATTATTAGGGATGTGCAAGTTAAAAAGCACAGTAAGATACCACACTAACCCACTAGACTGACCAAAACTAACCAAACCATTTGTTGAGAACAACAGGGACTCTCCTGCACTGCTGGTAGGAATATGAAATGGTACAACTACTTTGGAAAAGAATTGGGCAATTTCTTTAGATGTTGAACATACACCTGTCATACAACCCAGCAACTCCACTTCTAGGGATTTTACCCAGGAAAAATGAAAATTCATGTATACATACTGACTTGTCTACATTTCATAGGCATCCAGTTGCTCATAGCAACTTTGTTATAGCCAAGACTAGAGACTGCCCAATTGTTCAATAGGTGAATAGATATACTAATTATGGTACATCCATATAATGTAATACTAATCAATAATAAAAAAGAAACAAATTGATACTTTTGACAGCATGGATGAATTTCAAATTAACTATGGTGAAAGAAAGAATCCAAAAGTTTTATATCGTAAGACTCCACTTATTTAAAATTCTAGAAAACGCAAAATAACTGGGGTGTCAGAAAGCAAATCTGTGGTTGCCTGGGTATGGGAGTTGTGTGTGAGGTGGTTAGATTATAAAGGTGCAGGAGGGTGGTTAGATTATAAAGGTCTATAAGACAGGTTTGTACCAAAAAGAAAAGTTTGGAGTATGATGAAAATGTTTGTTATCTTAATTGTAATGATTATTTCACAGGTATATGCATGTCAAAACCATGTAAACATGTGTATTTATTATACATGAATTATATCTCAATAAAACTGTTTGAAAGATCTTGGTGGGAGTATGTGATCATACACTAGGATGGACCTGTGGTCCAGTCCAGTTTTCTAAACTAATTCTAAGCTGCTGGCTTTAATAACTTGGAGGGCGTAGAAGTCCATATATTCCACAGTGCTAGCAATGAGTGTCCTAGGGAACTACTGGACACTGAAGACAGGGCCCGTCACCCACTGAAGATCCTTTGTCTCAGGAATGGAGCTTCCAGAGAAGTAGACTAGGAACTAGAGACGTGGGGATAGCATTTAGTCAGGAGAAGAAGAATGATATGTGTACATAGGCTTTGGATTGATTAATGATCCACTGGGGCTTCACAGAGGGAAAAAAATGGTAAGATCTGAATTAAAGTAGGACTTCAAAAGTGATACACTTGTGATAAAATCATCACTTGTTCTTCTATATATCATCAAAGGCACATTGGGCTCCTACTTTATGGTAGACACTATTCTAGATGCTGGAGATACAGCTGTGAGCAAGAGATAAAATCCTTCTTTCACAGAGTTCATGTTCTAGTGGAACCAGTATATACATGAAGACTGTGTGAGGTGAGGAGGCAACCTGTGCTAAGAAGAAAAAAGTAAAATGAAGCAGGGCAGAGAGGGGTAGCAGTGAGACCAGTAGTCTGCAAAGGCCCTCTGAGGAGCAGTTTGAGTAGAAACCTGAATGAGCAAGAGTGAACCATGTGCGTGTGGAGGCTGAAGAAGATGACTCCCTTCTGGAGAAGAAGATATAAATTCCATTAGCAAGAAATGGTGGGGGGGTTGGCATGGGGGTAGCTAAAATAAGTCTTTCCATATGGAATGGCTTTAACAATAACATAATAACTTTGCCCTATGCGCCAAGATCTTGACTAAGAGAGTTCATCCTTAGAACAACTCCATAAAGCAAGTGTTGCTGCTATTCTCATACTGAGGAGATGGAGACCATGTTGCCCAAGACTACAGAGATAATGATTAGCCGAGGGAGGGACTCAGATCCACCAGACTGGCTGACCTTCAGTCTTGAGTTCATAGGCACCCAGTGGCCAAGTCAGGGTGTACATGTTTGCAAAGGCCCGGGCAGTGGGATCTGGGGAAAGTAACTTACTTCACAATTATCTGCACAGTATCTAATTCCTTCTTTGCTTATTTCTAATGAAACAATGCTTCGCAATGGATTTTGACTTTTTTTTTAAAAGTCACTCCCTCTATTTAATGTACTGCCAGAGTGGGGGATTTAAAGAAGTCTTACAGTGATGCATGTTGCTGCTTGAGTCTTAAGGATGGTCTAAGCTACCATCCCTTGTCCCTTGGACCAGGGGTCTTCCTGAATTACCTTTTGCTCCTCTCCATTCTTTATACAGTGCCAGAGTAATCTTTTTAAAATATGAATCAAGTTTCCATAATTAGATATCCTACTGCTAGCTATCACAACAAAGTTCAACACTTCAGTGGCTTAACACCCTGGAGGTTTATTTCTCATTTTCGAAGAAATCCCATCCACTTGGAGCTGTGCACCACATGGTAAGTCAGGGACCCAGGCTGCTTCCATCTTGTGGCTCTGCCATCACCCCAGGGCTCCGAGTTGTCTCCCCTAGGGAGTGGAAATGTAAAAAGAGCCCAGATAAGTCACACCAGTCTCTTCAAGATTCCAGCATGGAAGTGATATATATTACTTCCATTCACATTCTGTGGCAACAAATATCATGCGCCTACATATTGAAAGCAAGGAGGTGGGTCAGAAAAAGTAGCCCCTGGGGTGCCTGGGTGGCTCAGTTGGTTAAGCGTCTGCCTTTGGCTCAGGTCATGATCCTGGGGTCCTAGGATGGAGCCCCCTGTCAGGCTCCCCGCTTGGCAGGGAGCAGGAAGCCCCCTTCTCCTTCTCCTCCTCCCCCTGTTTGGGCTCTCTGTCAAATAAATAAATAAAATCTTTCAAAAAACAGAAATTTTAAAAAAGGCAGCCTGTTTAGACAGCTGCCCCCAGGGACAAGCACACATGATAGAAAGAAGACCATAAGTTTTTAGTGAATAACTAGCTAACTCTAACATACACTCCCTGTTTTGCATAAGGTCTGTGTGATGAAATACAAAAACTGAATTCATTTACAACTTCTAATAGCTTTTTCCCAGCCTACTAGGCCTATAGAAGTGGGCTGTTGACCCACATTCCCAGCCTCATCTCCTGCCATTTCCCCTTGGTGTCTGAGCTTCCAGGGACAGCTGTCTCTAGGTGCCTAAAGTGCTGTGCTCTTCAAAGTTCTCAGAGAGTGATATGCTCTCCCTCTCACCTCTTCTCCTCAGTACCCATCTTCAGGAACTGTGCTGGCATTCCCTTTCACTTGTTGCTCTCTGCTCTTACCCCAGGCTAGGCTACTTCCTCCCCCTCCCACCTGCTCCCCACCTAGCTCTCAGGAAGTCAGGGCATGCTTGTGGATCACCTGCTCAGTTTCTAAAAGTACTGGCTCAGAGTTGGATGGTGTACAGTCAAAGGGTAGGTCTTCCACCAAGTGGCCTTTGGAACTGGCCAGTTGTTTAAACTTTCTCCTCCATCATTCTCTCATTTGTAAACTGTGGATGATAATAATGCACCCTTCGGTCTTCATTATGGTGAAGATTAAATGAGATTCTGCATGTAAAATACTCAATAGAGCATGGAGTAAATAACAAACCATAACCAGTAGTTGTTGTTACTGTCACCATTCCTCCTCATGGGTGTGGGGGGTAAACATCACAACCATCTGTATTCTCAGACCTTAGCATGATGCCTGGCCCTTGTGGGCATCTGATCAATAACTGCAGAGTAAATTAATGTTCTCCTTAAACTTGCATATCGTGGGCTCTCTTCAAGAAATACTTCTCTGTCCTTTATCCCTCTTTTTTGCACTGGTCCCTGTTCTTCCTTAAATGAGACAGAATTGCAGCCCAGCAGCAATGGTCAAGTACACAGCCCTCCAGCAAGACGGTGGGTCCTGGCCTGGATGGAACTTACTTCTCTCTGTAGCTCAGTTTCCCTGAGTGTAAAATGAAGATAATGAGGGTGGGCCTGCCAGAGCTCTTATGACAGGAGCACAATGCCCGACATGGAGGAAACACCCCTATATACGACAGTTGTTATTTAAAACAATTAGTTTGGTTTGTTTCCCTCTCTGATTTCATCTTATTTTCCCCTCCCTTCTATGGGGAAAAATATGTTCATCTGTTTTGTTTCTTAAATTCCACATAAGAGACATTGAATTCTAGGAAACAAAATTAAGGGTTGCCAGAGGGGAAGTGGATGGGGGAATAGGGTAACTGGGTGATGGGCATTAAGGAGGGTACATGATGTAATGAGCACTGGGAGTTATATAAGACTGATGAATCACTGAACTCTAGCCCTGAAACTAATAATACACTCTATATTAATTAATTGTTTTTAAATAAAACTAAGAAAAAAATAAAACAATTAGTTGTGACGGTTTCTTTTCACCACAGAAAATGAGCACAGGATTCATTTAACACACCATGCCCTTCCTTCTTTCCCTTGCAGGGCAGAATTTTAAAGCCACGATAGCTGAGTCTCTGGGTTGAATGTCCCTTTGAAAGGAGGCAGCTGAGAATGGACAGAGGCCACATGTACCTGAGGTCATATAATAGCACCTGACCCAGTCGCCATCTCTGTCCCTCTCTGGCATCTGCCAGGCTTAGCCTTCCCTTCTCACTGGTGTGGGGGCAGAGGCATAGGGGCACTAATGGAGGAATTACCACGTCTACCCCAAAAGAAGGCATTTACCTAATTGCAAAGGAACACATCCTGGCTGCAGACAATAAATGGTGTGTGATGCTTCCATGAAGTGAGATGGATGGAGCTCTCTGTTGCTAACCGGCCCGTAACCAGGGTCATTAATCACACACGGCACACCCATTGCCAGTAATGGACTTCACCCCAGAAAACTCCACCTCACAGTGCCAATGGGTTAAAGGGAAGGCCTCGCCTGTTATGGAAATACAGGTCTCCCATCGGGATTAACCCTGGGCGTCTGCCACCCCTCACTCCTAAAAGGCCCTTTTAATTGATTTTCCCTCTTATTCTCTCTGACCTGGAGAGGAGCTTACCTGCCAGCCTCTGCCGGGACTCGGAGACTGGGCCTGAACCATGTGAATTGCTAAGAAGCCTCTAGTCCACAAAAAATTTCCTCTCTTCTGTCCTTGACAGGAAAAGTAACTAAAGCTCAATGGCTGATCCTTGTTTTTTGCTCTCCCCCACATCGCTGCAGGCAGATCTGTATGGGAAAATGACCCCACATCATCAGCTACAATTTACTGAGGGCTTGCTCTGAGACAGGCATGGTACTTTAAGCCCATTTCCTTACCACAATTATCCTAATAGCCATTCTAGAAGGCATTTGGCTGTCCATTTCTCTTGGTAAAGACACTGGGGTGCAGAGGGGTTAAGTAAGTGACTTGCCCAAGTCTGTGTAGTGGAAAGCAAAGCTGGGGTCCAGACAGTCATGGCAGATTGCAAAGCCAGGACTCTTTCTGAAACGCATGCCTTGGTAGTCCCCTGATTGTTATCTTGTTTTTCTTGAGCTGGCATCTGAAGGTTCCTGGAAGCCACAACTGAATCCCTGCTTTTCCTCGAGCTGGCATCTGAAGGTTCCTGGAAGCCACAACTGAATCCCTGCTTTTCCTCTTGACCAGCATTGGAAAAGCAGAATCACACTGGGTGTGCTTGAGATAATCATGAAAAGTAGACTTTCATTTTAAAAGGCAGTTAAGTTCCACTGCATTGACACTCACCAGCTAGATCCAGAAAATATTGCTTAACTTAATAAATAGGCCCTGGCCCAGCTTCGGTACTTTGAAATGCTCAGGGTGAAGAGGGTTAGACATGGTTTAGTCTATTTCCTTTTCATGGGAGAACCATGAGATTAGGTAATTTGTAATAAATTCCTCAGCTGTGCAGAGTTTCTGCAGAGGCACTACTTACTTAATTGGATTAAGAAGGAAGAAGCCATCTGACATTCTCTTTGGGTGGGCCGTATATTCTCATAAGCCCTGAGTGGTTCTGAACCAGAGGTGATAGAATTGAATTTTAAGGTCGTCCCAGGACTATAATAAAACAGCTGAGGCAATGGGACTGATTTCTTTTGTGCTGAGAGGTCATCTGCAATGGGAAGGGTTCGCTGTTGTTGTCACTGTTCTTATGTTTTGGTTGTATGAGGCCAAGGCCGCCTGGTCTGGGGATGGCATAGGGAAATTCTCTGGCCTGACCTTTGAGGCTTTCCATGAGCTGGCTCCAGCTTGTTATTCCACTAGAGGTGTTGACGTTTGCTGTGGAGGATGGTCCTATGCATTGTAGGATATTTTGCAGCACTCCTTGCTTCTATTCACTAGATGCCAGTAACACTCTCTCAACTGTCGCAACCAAAAGTATCTGCGGACATTGTCAAATGCCATCTGCAAGGTAAAACTGCTGCTGGTTAATCCCTGGAGACTAGGGTGTCGGAGCTTATATTGCTCTTTGGGCTATTCCCAGAGGCTGTACCTGTGCCCGACACACAGTAGGCCCTTCATAACAATTGGTCATTGAATGAATATAGCATAGAACCCAGTCTTCTAACCCAGTAGGCTCCCTTCACTCAACATACACTTCCTTATCCATGGTGTTTTTCTTTCCTATCTCCATGTCTTGATTCTTCCACCTAAAGTGTTTTCCCTTATCCATCTTGATGTATGAAAAGACTTTCTTTCGAGATTCTGTTTATACACCATCCTAACCAAAGCCATCCCCGCTCACCTACATGGAACATATGATGGCCTCAATCGCCCAGCTACTTGTGTTTCTTTTATGACATCCAACAACTTCTGGGGGCATGTAACTTCATGGTTAAGAGATCAGGCTCTGAATTAAAATTATAGTTGTATCATTGACTGGCAGTGGAACTGTGGAAAAGTGCCTTACCCTCTCTGAGGCTATTCTCCATCAAAAAATCAGGTAACGATACTAACTCAAAGGTCTCTTGCAGAGATTAAATGAGATAATTTATTTGATGGGCACAGCCAAGAGCCTGGCACATACAGCTAGGTAGCTATTTTTTTTTAAGATTTTATTTATTTATTCACGAGAGACAGAGAGAGGCACAGATGCAAGCAGAGGGAGAAGCAGGCTCCACGCAGGGAGCCTGATGTGGGACTGGATCCCGGGTCCCCAGGATCACGCCCTGGGCTGAAGGCAGTGCTAAACCACTGAGCCACCCGGGCTGCCCTTCTTTTTTTTTTTTTTTTTTAAAGATAAGTAGCTATTATTCTCCCTACTAGAATGAGAGTTCCTTAAAGATGGAGATTAGTTCTTACTCCTCTTCATATACCTGGCATTTAGGTTGATGCCTGATAAACAGTGGATGCTCATAACTACGCTGAATGCACAAATGAAGTTGGTGCTTCAAGCTGGGGAATTCTCCAAGATAGAATCATGGATTCTTATTGTACAAGAGAAGAGTGAACCCATCCAAGATTCTCACTTTACAGAGGGAGAAACCTGGAGGCCGGGGGTGGGGGTGGGTAACAAATAACTTGTCCACAAGCATGAGGTAATATGGAACTGAAAATCACATGCCAGGCCTGCTACCTCCTTCTCCCCACAGGTTCCTGTCCAGGGGAGAAGTCCGGCTGAGCCCCCCTCTCTCTGACTCCTGTTTGCAAAGTGGTGACAGGAGAAACTTGCTACAGCGTGTGGGAAAGCTAATTAGAGCTAATTTATTATCTTTGCTCAGAACTAGGATGCTGGGTGGAAACTGCTGGAGGTCTGTGCCGCAAAGAGAAATGTTTTTGATTATATTTACACATCTGATTTGAGAAGTACATGGAAACCTAATCATAACTATAATAACACGCTCATTAGCTTTTGGTGTACTTATCTTGGCTGCATGATAAGTTCTCTGAGGTATAGCCTGGGCTTCATCTTTCCTGAAGTCTTCTCAGACAATGTTCTGTGCCATTCACAGAATGAGGGACTCCATAGTGCTTTGGAGTCAGGCAAACTGGATGACTTTGGGAAAGGTACTTCTCTCTGAGTCTGTTTTCTCCTCTCTAAAATGGGGCAATAGTATCTACCTTGCAAGTTTGAGACAAGGATGAAATGTAATAATGTAAATGGCATGTCCAATGCCAGCAGCATCCGAGAGGTGCTTAGTAAAGGAGACCCTCAGTAAATGTCTATGTCTAGGTATTTACCATAGAAACTCTGGCCCTGCCTGTGAGGGCTGACACATGTTCAGCCTCAATCCAGGCTCTGCACTTGGGACTGAAAAGTCTGGTGTAATGGGAGAATGGCTGCTGCACAGCTCTGGGGCCATTGTGTAGGAGGAAGATGGAGGAAGTACTGTATAATGTGATGGAAAGGCCATGGGCTTAGGCATTACACACACTTGTGTTTGGATCTCAGCTCTGGCACTCTCCCACTGTAGGACCTTGGGAAATTCACTTAAACTCTCTGAACTCAGTTTTCTCATCTGTAATACGGGCAAGAGTCCTTACCTAACATAGCTGTTGTGAAAATGAAATTATATCACGCATGTGAAATGCACAGCAAAATCGTGGAGTATGAGGCAGAGGCTGGTCTAAGACCTGGTTAGATATTAGCATGTATTTGATAAATGTGCTAAGTGAGTAAATGGATGGAGCTCACTATAATCTGGGAATGTCTGGGGAAAGGAAAAAGAACATTGGATTAGGAGACAGAAGTGTATTGGTTTATAGTCTATCTTCGCCTGTCGAGCAAACCCCCATCTTGCCAGTCTCAATCTTCTCATCTGTAAAGGGGTGATCCTAATGAAGATAAAAGAGGTGATAGTGGTGGAAAGGACTTACAAACTGTAAAGTACAATCTCATGATCTTGAAAACCATCCTGTAAGCACCTGCAAATAGTAAATCATTCAATTGATGACTGACAACACCATGAACGATACTTATAAAGCACCCATTAAGTGCCATTCATGGGGATCCCATCATGAGCAAAGCACACCCTGCATCTTTGGTAGAGCAGTGACGATACCATCCCCTCCTTGTCATCATCCCTGATGAAGGGATTGGAAACATGAGGGCCTGTAGTTGTGATCCAGCTTCTGATGACAGAAACAGCATGTGTGGGAAATGCACATGCTTGAGTATATAAGGATCTTTAAATGCCCTCATTTTAGAATGTTTCCCATCTTGTAACTTTTTGTGTTTTGTCATTTTCTCTTTCATTGCCGGAGGATCTGTCTCTAGAAAGTTCCATCTTCTGACTCCCATGTCTTCTGATTTCCTATGGCCTTAGGAAGCATAAACTAATGCTCAATTGGAATGCTGCAGCAACTTCTGAGTGGAAGGTCCAGAATAGAATATATGAGCGTCATTGGGTGAAATTACTGAGATCAACCCCTATGCAGTGCTCATCACCTATGACATTAACCCTGATCCATACCGCACATCATCTCTTCAGCTGATGCTGTGGCAGCCTGCCCCTTGGTGGCCCCGGATGATCACTCCCCTGCATTTATACCCCCACTCTGTCCCCTCCACCATTCCTGAATCTGGACCTTGGACACTAATAAAAATATTTGGTGGAAGTGATGTGTTAGATAGATCTGGGCCTAAGCTTAGAAGTCTTGGAGCTTCCTGAGTATACTGATCACTTAATCCTCACCACATTCCTCTGAAGTAAAAGTAATCACCTAACAGCTAATAATAGTCTTTTGAGTGTCAGATGATATTTTAAATGCTTTGGATGAATTGATTTATTTAAATCTCACATTGACTTCATGAGGCAAATGCTATCATTATATCCATTTTATAGCTGGGAGAACTAAAGGACAGAGAAGCTAAGTGCTTTCCCCAAATTACACAGCTACTAAGCTTAGAGTGGAGTTATTTACACCCAGGCCATCTGATTCTAAAACCCACATGTTAATCACTTTGTTGAACTTCAGAAGGGTTAACTGTCTTGCCCACATTATGCACAGGCCATGGCAAGGCTGGGGTTCAAACAGTTTTTTTATGGACTCCCATGTTTGACCCTTCTTGCCTAAAAGATCTAAAAGACCATTCTGGATCTGTCAGGAACTTCACCTAATCCCAAAGGCAACTTGTACAAAAAATAAAAACATACAGATTATAGTCAGTGGTGATTTTATTGGAACTTCATAGAATCCTTCGCTGGTTTCCTTTTCCATCCCCATATGTGTGTGTGTATATATGTGGGTAGTGTAAGACCATATATGATAAGCACTTTTAGAACCCAAGATGTAAGTTCATCTGTTCTTTCCACCAACATCAAAGTGTTGGGGAGAACATTTTCATCCAGTCAACAGGATTTCATCAAATGCCTTCAGTGTTGCTGTGCTAAGTGCTGTGGCTACCGTGGTGGGCAAAAAACAAGCAAACCCCGCTCTCACATCCTTACGGCAAGAACCTGTAGGATCTAATCATGCTCTGCTGTTTCGGGGTATGTGACATGGGACTAGCATTACATGCTGAGCCTTCATTTCTTATCTGTAACTGGAGTTAATAACAGTATCTGTATCACAATCTACATTTTAAGATTCTTATGATGGAAAAAATATAATAAAACAAGTGAAATGTTTAGCAGAATGTCAGGGGCAGATGATAGTCAGGATACTTTAAAAGTTATTAATAATAGTTAAATAAGTATTATTGATACAATAATATTAATGTTACTAATAAAAACATAAATATCATTATTGTAGAAGTATATACCAGGCAATGTGTTAGGTTCTTCAAATGCAACATAAGATAGGGCCTGCTTTATCTTCAAGGGGTCTGCAGTCCTATTCAGGAGAACAAACATGCAATGGACAGCTAAGACTTGGAACTTCAGGCACTAGAATAGAGGGCCATGTTCATTGTTGGAGACAAAGGAAGTACAGACTGACTCCTTGTTGCTGGGAGTGTGGAAAAGGAGATGGTTGTTGAAGTTCCATAGACAAGGAGTGTTTGAGCCTGGCTTTGATGTTTGGAAAAGGCTTGGATAAGGAGAAATGGGAGAAGGGAAATGTGAAAAGGGAATCTGAGACAGAAAAAAGACAGCAAATGCATGGTGGTGGATTGTGCTTGAATGGCTTCCAAAGAGGAAACATTTTCTGGGAGATTGGGTCTGGAGTGAATGGTTGAAGAACAGGAGGCAAGAACTGGTACGAGATAAGCCCAGGAAAATATCTGAGTCCAGATCATTGAGGATCTTAAATGTTAGGCTAAGGAGATGAGCTTTAACATTTAAATAGTCAGAAGAAACGGGGGGGGGGAGGGGGGATACCTAATATGAATGGATCGATTGACTGATAGATAAATGTAGAGATATGTGAATATAGATACATATGATATAGTTTACAGATATGCATATGTATAAGGCTACCTCTATTTCTGTCATCTGTCTATCTCTGGTTTATTTTATTCCTTTAAATAAGTAGGGTGAGAGAAGGATCTGCTTGTTCCTTGATCACCATTGCAGCCATAGCACCTAGCACAATAACACAGAAGGAACTTCATAAAATCTTGTTGAATGGATAATGGAATAGGCTATAACCACTCTACTTTGACGTCAAATGAACAAATCAAGTTACATCTTGAATGTGGAGGAAGGTGGATGCTTTCACAAAGCAGATGTCATTTAATCTTGGCATTGCAGATGAGCACAATTTTAGCTTTGCAGAAATTAGCCACTCCTGATGGTGGGAACACAGGTACAGAGAAGAATGTTACTGCCCAGGGTATAGGATAGTGAAGAGTATGGATTCTGGAGCCAGAGTTTAAGCCCCAGCCCCACCATTTAACAGCAGGGAGGCTCTAGAGCACGTCCCTTAACTCTCTGTGTCTCAGTTTCCCCATCTGTAAGACAGGGACAATAAGAGTACTTAATGAGATTATTGTGGAGATATAAGGTGCTTACCACAGTGCCTGACACATACAATAAGCTCTCTATGCTCTCTATAAATGCTTACTTTTATTAGTAATATTACTGTTAGATACTGAATGTAATCAGCCGACTAAACACTCTAGAGCCCTATCACACATAAATTGGTTCTTTCTTCATGTGTCATATCTGAACAGCCTATAGGAGTCTCTGACAGAAATTTCTTTGGTACAGATGAAGACCAGAGAGCTTGAGAGTCACTTCTGAAGAGATAAGTAAATGTCTAAATAATGGGGATTGAGGGATAAAAGAACATACTGAATGCCAAGATTCAGAAGGGATTGTTGCAAGATATTAATGAGCAGAGAGATCTGGAGAAACCACGTCAAAGCTTTCTGAGAGAGAGTGAGAGCAATACCTGGGGGATGCCAAAAAGAGAGATGATAAAGGAGGAATGACAGCTTCCTGCAGGCCCGGCCCAACTGCGAGGCCGAATAAGCAACAAGGCCAGAGAAAAGCAATGTGTCTTGTTATATTCCTTTGAGAAGCTTTAAATCAGCAGTGGCTTCTTGGCAGGGTAAGTCAGGGCTCCTACCATTACAGGTTACTCAGAAGCCACCAGAGAAAAATGGAGAAGGAAAGCCTTGAAGAATGAGCATGGTCCCAGATGTGATGTGGTTACCATAGAGACCACTCGCCATGGTAGCCAGGAAGGGCAGTGCATGTCCTCAGAGCAGTTAACAAGCTATTAGACCAAACATGAAGATGCCAGCAGGTGAGTAGAATGAAGCTGCTACATCACAGCTGTCTGTTTGCTAAGATCAAACATGGAAGAAACAGCCATAAATCAACAAGGCCACTGCAGCCATTGAGTCAGGTTCAGGGGAGCACGACAGGACTTCCAGCCTGTGAGTCAAAGCCCAGGGACCAAGTCCCAGAAGTACCTGCTCAGAAGAGTGATACTCACATGTCCCCCAGACTGGCTTGAGAATTCAAATGAAATTAAAACAACATCAATGAACAGGAAGAAAACAACTAAGAATGGGGAAAGACTGCTGAGAAAAGTGTGGAGAGGCAGGAAATAAAAAGAATATTTCACATTGTGTTGCCCAACATTCAGTCAAAACAGACCATGTAGCCTGGCTTTGTAGCAAGCAAAAGGATCTGCTGAGTTTAGGGTGGCAGAACCATGATTTGAAGCCAGGGCTTTCTCAAAGCAGGTGCTTTGCTTCTACTGGGTGGCTTCTTTAGGAAAGTCTCCAAAGGAGGTGAACCCAGGCTAAATACCTCCTTTGTGTATGCTCTTCCACTCTAAACACAAAAATATATATCCAGTTGAGCCATTCATTGTGTGCTGAGACCTGCCCTCTAAAGGTGTCCAAAGTCCCTTGGGTCTACCCTATGAATGTGTCTATTTGCACAGGTGGTACCTTAACACCTAAGGTCCTGTGTCTGGTTCTTGACTACCTAGAGCCCCCTTTCTGCCTCCTCTCACACCTGGGCTATATTTAAAATATCACACCTTCCTATCTTTGCACATGCTGTTTCCTTAGCCCTTTATAATTTCTACTTCTTTCCTCAATTTGAGGGCCAGCTCATTCATTCATTCATTCATTCAGAAATGTGGGACCCTTCTGTGAGTTCTTCCTCTGTGCCACAAACCCTGCATTTCCCTAACAAAACCTATTGCACTAGGTCAGAAGTATTCATCAAGGTGTCTGTTGAGCTCATTAGATTTTAGATTTCTTGAGGGCAAATTGTGTCTTGCTCATAGTCTAGGACAGTGTCTAGAATCGAGCATGTAGCAGATGCTTAACATTTATTAAAAGGTGAATTAAAAATTTTAAAAAGGTGAATAAAAGAGTAAGTGAATGAATTGCATTTCTAATTCTATCCAGGTTACTGTATTCTGAAGGGACTTCTCCAAGTCATCAAGCTGGCCTGGGATGAAATGTTTTGTGCACATTACTTAATAAAAAGAGCTCTGGGTCAATTGAAAAATTTAAAGTCAATATGAAATTGATCCTCATCAGCACTTTCTCCTCCAAACATATAGACAAAGGGACATTTCTGAAACATATGTATTAGTGTTGCATTTTCTGCTCCAGAGACTCAGCGATCGTTGTCACCTCCAAGCCCAGCCCTCATTAATTTATGGGGCATCCAGCATAATCAGCAACAGGCTTCTGGGCAGCATAAATCAGAGATCAGCTGAGAATTTGGGAGAGTCTCTAAGCTGCACACATAGCAATTTCCTTTCATGATCTTTTCTCTTATAAGTCACTGAGCACTATTTAAATTAAGCTGAAGACATTTAGGCTGAATTTCAAGGGCACTCCAGGATCATCATCAAATCTGTCCACTTCAACTGTATAGGGAAAGTGAGTGTAGACAACCAAAATAACACATCCTTTAGCACCTTTTCAGAACTCCTATCCCATCTTCGCTTGGTTTACCAGTAACTTAATAAAGATGTGCCCAGGAGGGGATGAAAACAGCAGAAAAGAAAAACAAAACTGTTCTTGCTGGAGGAAACATGGCACAACGAAGGAGCCAGATGTACCAAGTGTGAAAATGCACAGGCATAATATCTAGCACACCGATATATTTATCACTGAAGGTGATAGTTGTGATGATCTGTTGAGCCTGGCTTCAGATGGAATTGGTAAAAAGATTCAGAATCTCTTCTTTAAGCAGTGGGAATGCTGATATGGACTGCATGTTTGTGTATCTCCCTCTCAAAATTCCAGTGTTGAAATACTAATCCCCTATATGACGGCATTAGGAGGTAGGGTAGCTGGGACATAGTTAGGTCATGAGGGTGGGGCCCTCTTGAAATGGGATTAGTGCCCTTCTAAGATGCCAGAGAGCTGGCATCTTCTCTTTGCTTTCTCTGCCATGTGAGGATACAAGGAGATGGCCATGTACAAACCAGGAAATGGGCTCTCACCAGACACTGAATCTGCCAACACTTTGATTTTGAGCTTCCAGCCTCTGGAACTGTGAGTAATAAATGTTAAATGGGAAGAATTAAGCCTCCAAAGCTATGGTATTTTTGTTATAGCAGCCCAAGCTGACTAAGCCTGATGTGAGGTCATGGTTTCTGGGACTGACTTTCCTCTCCTTAATTCTGTAGTGCACTGCAATGTCCCTGGTTGGGAGCCCCTTACCCAGTAGCATCTGAAAAGAATCCTTAATACCTTTGCCTTTGAATATTTTTCTTGTATATTTGTCTTAGAGGATTTCATTTAGGACATATCACCTTTCTCCTAGTTGCTATTCAGGCTGGACATGGCATAGACCTTGACAGCCTGGATGCCAAGGTGAACATGAAAAGACGACAGCATCCGCAAATTTTAGGTGAGTATCACAGTGTCAGAGACTCCAGGTGATCCTTGTGGTGGTTCTTTGGGGGTAGGGATAGAGGTTGGGAACAAACCCTGAGGAGGGTAATGAAAAGTTGCAACAAGGAAGGGGCTTTAGCATGAAGTGCACTTTTTTGTGGTTGGTAAGAGGTACCAGGCTGGATTGAGTCCCTCCTGTCTCCTTGGATGCTAAAAGATCATAGCTAATAAAAGGTGTTGGTCAATAGTGTCAACAACACCACATCACAACTCCATCCTTACCTTGTTTTCTAGTTATTCAAAGAGTGTATTCATAGGTCCAACTATTGAAGCCCTTTATATTTTGATCCCTGGTCAAATATTTCAAATATGTCAAATATTTGAAAATATGATATTTAATGTCACAGCAATACTATAAATATGGTGGTTAGTTTCCTTTTTTGAATTGGGGTCCAGAATTGGTAAGACATATGCCCAAAGCCACACAGTTAATAAACAGTAGAGCCAGGACTTGAACACATTGCTGTATTACTGAATTTTTAAAATCAGTTCACAATTTTTCAGTTTTGAAAGCCAGTTGAGGAAAATGTTGTGGATCCCTTAATTTTCATTTGCAAACCTCCTTTATGGTATTTTCTGGTCTCCAGCCCACAGTGCCCCCTCTGTACTTGACAATTCTAAGACATGGCTTGCACATACTCTTTGGCTATTCTCTCCTTAAATACTTGGGATAATACTCCACAGGCTGAGTCAGTCCTGGTCCAAGCTATTCCTCTTTGTAGTTCACTTAAAAAGTAATTGTTTTATATCTACAAGAACTATGTACATTTAGTATATCTGACCTTTGAAGAAAATATAGAGATACATAAAAGCCCTCCTTATCCTACTGTACAGAGAAATTCACTCATATCTTAATGCATTGTATTTTGCCTTTTTTAGATGTCTATGATATTTGCAACAAAAATGGAATCCTACTGTATATAAAGTTCTGATGCCTACCTTCATGTCCATATGCCATTAAAAACATTAAAATTCTTTAGAATAGGAATATATTCTGTTTAATTATTATATTATTTGAATGTGAAAAACATCAGGGAAACATTTTCCTCATTTATGGAAATTTAGATTTATATTTTTTCAAAACTCCAAGAAATGTAGAAGTAAACATATTTGTTCACAAATATTTGTAATCTCTCTTTTTAGGATAAAATATTAGAAGAATAATTCTGGGGTCAAAAGTTATGAGGTTATTTCAAACTCTTCCAGATAATTCATATTAATTAAATTCTCACCAACAGAGTTCTATCCTGTACTAGAAGATCATCTTTCCTGGAAAGTTCCCCTTAAAGTAATAAAAAAGAGCAGTCTTTTAGATGATCTTGTATTTATTTGACTAGGGACTCAGCTTAAAGAAACATGTCAAGACAAGGCTATGTGTTGATCTAAGCAGTAGCTAAGTTCCATTTCTCAGTCCCTTTACTATTACATTGGGGCAGGATATGACTGAATTCTGGCCAACAGTAGGTGAGTGGAAGTGACATATGCTACTTCCAAAAAATGCCCCCAGAGTCTCCCAAGTATGATTTTCCTTTCTCTTGTCCCTTCCTGCAAGGATCTTAGAGGCCACATATTGAAGATAATGATGGCATGCAGAAGATAGAAAAATATCGGTCTCTGGTATTGCACTGTTAAGTGAAATAATACACTTTGTGTTGAATATTAGGTTGGGAAGGGTTGTTGGCTAAGGCTGCTAGCATTACTTACCCTAACTAATAGTGTCTGATTTACTCAAAGATTCCCAAACCAAAAAGCCTCAACTGGTTCTTTGTGCATCCTACCATGAATTTGCCATGCTGGTACATGGCTATTCACAGAGGCATGAGTCCTAGGGAGCCTGCAGCATCCAATCTAGCATTCAGCATAGAGTGGGCTTACCTGGGTATGAGTTCATACACGTTTATGGAGTAAATGAAACCAGACAAGAGTCCCATCATTCCAACTGACTGAAGCTTAAGCAAGGTCTGCTCTGCCATCTGAAGCAGATCATCCACTGGCCTCTTCCTTCTATCCCCCAAAACATTTTACATATCTAGGGCATCTGTACACTGCATCTCCATGAAAGAAGCCCAGTGCTGGAGACCACCCTTTAGAACAGAGGCTGTTGTTCAGAGGAAAGTGGTGCTTCCAGCAGTTGTTTCTCTTCTGCTGACGCTAATTACAGTTTGCTAAATGTAAACCAGAGAAACATCTCGCCCACCCAAAAGAGTTCCAGAAATGAGCCTGTTACCTTTGTAGTAACCTGGGAGCAGAAAACTGTTCTTCCTTCTGATTCTTTTATCTTTGCTTTTCTTCCAACACATGTGGTGAACACAGAGAGGTGTGTTCATAGGACAGGTGAGATTGAAACTGTACATCTCCCCAATTTCAGGCCCTTCCCTTTAGGTTGCTTGCTCTGATGCAAAGCTGGAGCATGAAGTAGATGTGTATAGAAGACACTGTCTGGCTGGTGGGGTTTAATTACACATGTGTACGGCACTGTGGTGGTAGTCTGAAAATGCAATTACACAACTAATTATATTGAAACAACAAACTGGAGCTTCCTTGAAAGGCCTCCGCCCATGGGGCCACCATATTGTCATTTTGCCACACAAACCTGCCTTTCTTCCATATTAGTATCTTCTCTGGAATTATCTTCTGTGCCTCCTTCTCCTCCTCTCAGGACATCATCAAGAGTCAGCATCCCACTGCAGCCTTCCCTGGGGTCCTAGGACCCCTTTCCCAGCTGACTGAATCCATCTTTCCTCTGTTATCCCACATGTAGCATGGGGCTTCTGTGAAACTACTTTCTGTGTCTGGGCCTCAGTTGTTAAATCTGGAAAGCAAGACTGATTGGCCTCTAAGGTCTTTTCAAGCTCCAAAACTATGTTTTTTTTAAATTCTTATGAATAATTGAATGGTTTAAAGATATAATATAGTGGAAAGATTGTGACTTTGGCACCAGAAGAGTTTGACCATGACCCAGTTGTTTATAGCTGAGTGGCTTAGGAAGGATGACTTAGTAGGTCTTTGGGCCTCAGTTGCCTTATCCCTAAAATGGCAGTGGGGCTGATACCACTTCACAAGGCTGGAGAGTCAATTAACTTAGGCTGTGCATGTGAAGCATGTTATAAATAATGAAATACAGTGTTTGTACCAGTTATATTAATAAAAAGCTGAGTGAGTACCTCTCTAAGGGAAACATTATCACTGCTGGATTAAACATCTTAAAACTTACATTTCAGGTTCTCAGAATCATGCCCAACAATCTCCACTAGGAGAAAAAGAGCTTTCATTAATAATCTTCATGAACCTAATACCAACAGTCACCACAACTTTGCCAACCCTTTGTTGGCTACTTACCCTCTGTTAAGCACTTGTCAGACTTTTGCCATGTAAACAAAATGAAAGAATTAGACAGGTTTATTTATGGTCAAGTCTCAGGTCTGCAGATGAATATTATATGATCTTGAGAAATTTGCTTCACTTTTTGAATCTTAGCTCCCCTGTCTAAAGATCAGCTGTGATAGTGCCTACTATAAAAATTTGCTGTGAAAGGGTGCCTGCATGGCTCAATTGGTTGAGCATCGGGCTCTTGATTTCAGCTCAGGTCATGATCTCAGGGTCATGGGATTGAGCCCTCCATTGAACTAAGCTCAGTGGGGAGTCTACTTGAGATGCTCTTATTGTGCCCCTCTCCAGCTCACATGTGCTCATGTTGTCTCTCCCAAATAAATAAATCTTTAAAATTTTGTTGTGAAAATGAAAATGTGGCAACTTCCCTAAAGCATGCAGATATAATACCTGACACATAGCCACTCAACAAAAATTTGTCCCTTTCTTATTATCCTTTCCCTTGGAACACCAAGATTCTAAAATTCCACAATATAAAACATTCACATGAATAGGATGTGCAGTAGATGATGGGTGATCTCTAGGGGAGTGATGTCACAGGAAGATCTTAACAAAATCTCCATTCCAATATCACAACTGGGCCCCTGCATGAGCCTTTCACCCACTGTGTTCATCACCACAATATTTTACGGTGAGTGTTTAATTTTTTTTAATAAAAAGAAAGATTATTTTCAATGATGCATGTGATAAATATGCTGGCTTTAAACCTTTTAGAAATATTAAAGGTTTTACAGCTCAATGTTTGACAGACTTGATTAATTCCTTCCACACAGAAGTATTCAGGAGAAGAGCTGTAGTTGGATTTTAAAGCTCCAAGAGTGTTCTTTGATAAAGGTAAAGAAAAGGTAAAGAGCTTTTAAAAAGAGAGCGAGGTTCTCATGCCACGCAGAATAGACAAAGAATGCGAAGACCCAGAAGGCTGTACGGTGTGGTGGGAAGCTGGAAACAGAGGGTTGGGGAGAGGCAGGGAGAAGTGTGCTTTAAAATCTCTCTCCATAGAGGAGTTTTCAAATGGAAGGCATACATCCAGCCTGACCACAGGACATTAGTCTCAGAATTTTCTTCTCTGCTGGCTTTCAAGATGGATGGTGTGGGAGGGAGGGAAAACAGGGCAGTCCAAACTTCAGAAAGAAATCAAGTGGAATGTACCATCACTTCTTCATGAATCCTGGACTCTTCAGCAGCCTCCTGCTAGCTCTTTTGGTCACCAGGGCTATGTCCTACACTGACCTCTCCAATCCCCAACTGGATTTTGAGCTTCTTTAAAGAATAGGAAATATTTTTCTATTTGGGATTTGTTTTTCATGACTTTTCCCCCTCAGCACCCACCCTAAGCTTTCGTATATAATAGGCATCTAATAAACATGTGTTAAATGGATAGAGTTGGTGTTTAATAAGTCCTTGATTAAATGGCCTAATGACATAAATGGCATAAAAATCCCTACTTAAGAACAATGCTTCAGAAATTATTAACAGACTTTACCTTCTTCTGATTCTCATTCTACAAAAGAAAAATGAGTTTAGAGATAAAACCACTGAAACTTCCAAGTAACACCTCATTCTACAAACACTGAGTGCTAATTCGCATGCTAGGTGAGTTGGACAAAGTTCCTAGGTCAGTCATATTGCCAGTAAAGGAGACTTGTTATCACTGTGGGGGATGCCATGATTGAAGCATACATGGGAAAACATGCAGGACAAAGGAATTTATACCAAACCCAACATTTTTGTTCATGGGGGGATAGTGAGAGTGAGAGAGAGAGAGAGAGAGAGAGAGAGGTTTGAGAATGAGTAGTGGATTCTAAGCTGAACATTGAAGGATAATGCCAAGGAAGACTGGGCATGCATACTTCCCCCATATCATGCATACACTTGTGACCTGTGAACTTCCATTTAAATTCCAGATGGAAAGGCTTGCTCTGCTAATTAGCCTCCCACACAAAATCTTTCAGTGTCCGCCCACTCTGCGTAGAGGTTTTCTTTGACACCCAAGTCAACGTCCAACCCCAACCCCTACTGTGTTTTTATAGGAACATTTTCTCAACACACAATGCCAACATATTTGCCACAAGATATTATGGGGGCAAAAGTGTAATTCAATTATGTGACTTAATCAATTCAAATGGCTAATGTACAAGGATCTCAGGATGCCATCCAGCTTTCAACTGAGGGCAAATAATTGTTGCATAATTTCTTAATTCTCCCACAAGACAGTTTAAATTAAAGGATGTCAATTTGCAAAGCCAGACTGCATTGTATTCTTAAATTGGGCCTGAAATAGCCACAAGATGAAGGGTAATAAGGCAGAGAGAGCAGAGCCCAGAGTGCCTGGTGCTGTGCAAAATTGTTTAATACGGTCAGACCCTTTAATCTTCATATCTACTGATGCAGAAAGCAGCATATTTCTGTCACTTATGATAAGAAACATTACTTTTTAAATTCCTTGGTGAGGTCTGCAGATCTTAGGCAGCCAAGATAGCAAGAATCTCAATTTCTGTGTCTGTGAACATTTCTTTTTTTCCCTTAAATTGGTTTTATTCTAATCCATTTAGTCTCCAATCTGAGTCAGAGACAAGTAACCCTGAATGGAACCACACAGGAGAACAAAGGCATGTGCCTTTCAGTTCTCAGATTCTACTGGCAACCACCTCCTTGAACAAGTCTGTGATTAAACAAATAATGAACGTGAGAATATTAACTCTAAGCAAGCAGCTAGTTCCAAAAAGGGAGACTACTGGAAAAGCATTTGAGAGAGACAAAAACACGATCAAAAGTAGAGGATGAGGTGTGAGGAGGTGATGATTGAACTGTTTTCATCAAAGAATTCAGCATTTTACTCACATATGTCCTAGAAAGTGGTTCGATCAACTGGGTGGGAGTGATGTGGAGAAAAAGGAGGCCCCAAGGTCTGGATTGAAGAAACTGGACAACGTTTCCCCAAGACTGCCAGGGCCACGAATCAGGAATCGTCATCGAGAAAATCCAAGGACATAGCTGCAATGAAAGACACCTCTGTCATTTTGAAAGCAAACTAATGAAGGAGAAAGAAGAATAAAGTACCAAGTTAGTCATCACTGTGGAGTTTGGAGTGAGCGGCTCAGCATGAAGCATTCTAATGTGTGTGATGCATGGAGGTGGGCCTCAGGCACAAAGACCTCAAGGATAAAGGGAATTTTCAGCATCTCTGTGCCTAGTGCTGTGCCTGGTGATGTGGAGGGTACAAAGAATAGCACATTCATCAGTCTGTACTTTAAACGTTTGGACTAGGTTATCCATACATGGACTAAAATTCAAAAGGTACAAATGGTATGGCTCTATCTATAAAACAAAAACCTAGAATGATATTATTTGGTAAAGAAAACATTTTAAATGTTGATAGATATTGTCAAATTACCATCCACAGAGGCTGTACAATTTTACAGTCTCTTTACCAATTTATGGAGAAACAGCTTTCCCTTGTCCTCACCAACAGAGTCTATCTCAGTTGTTTATCTCAAGAGATGTGAGATATAAGGCACAGTAATAACAATAATAATGCTAATATTAAGGAATGAGTATAGAGTTTTAAGTATAGTCTTTAGGTACATTAATCGATTTATTCCTAGCAGCAATCCACTGATACAGGTACTATTTTCATCGTCACTAAACATAGAAGGAAATGAAGACACAGAGAATTTGAAAATCTTGTTCATGACCATAGTTATGCAAGGCAGAGCTGCAAGTCTAATGCTGGCACCTGGCAACTGGCAGCTCTCCAAAGCCTCAACTCTTAACCATTAGCTTTTATACCATAGGTGGGATGTTATCTATGGTATGTGTTATACCAGGGACACACAAATAGAAAACCTGAGGGTGTGTGTGTATGTGTGTGTGTGTGTGTGTGCGCGCGCGCGCACGCAGGGGGACTCAGAGACACTGGTTCTTTCCATTTTAATGGAAGTAGTTACAGACTATAACTGGGAAAATTTTGGGCTATTGTGATTGAAATGCAGAACTCTACAAAGAACAGGTTGACTTTCTTACTTTTCTTTCTCATCGCTTTCACTAGAAAAACATTATTCCATAAATATTCATGATGTGTTAGGAAGGTCAGAGCTACAATATGTAAAGGGCGATGTGGTCCAATAAGTATGGTACTTTAAGTAACACACACCTGGGTCTAAGTCCAAGTTATATCACTGGTTAGCTGGATGACTTTAAGCAAATCATATGATTTGTCTGAATCTCAATTTTCTTCAAATGGGAAAAAAAATGAGTCTATGACTCCAGGAAAATTTTTATGATGACTAAATAATACAAAAAAACAATGCCAAACACTCAAGAAATATTATTAGTTGTAAATAACTTGTACCTATCTGTTAAACCTTACCTTCCCTGCTTCTCTTCGCAGACCTCCTGGTTGCATCAAATTAGTTTACTTTTTAAAAATATGACAGAGTTTTCTAGTCTGCTTGCATTTCTGTGTTCTATTCTCTTTTGCTGAAATACTCCCCCTGTCCCCAGGTCCTATCTATAGGAATTCTACAATTAAGCCATAGCTACGTCAAATGCCACCAACTCCACAAAATGTCTCTTGACCAATGCCCTTTGCAATAAACTGCCCTAAATGGTTTGAATTACTAAGTACTATTGGATTCCTAGGTAATATTGGGCTCTACTACTTCTAAGACATTAATCATCATAGTATCAACAGTTAACAAATGCTTTAGTATGTACCTGGCACTGTTCTAAGCATTTCACATATTTCATATCTCACTTAATCCTCTTCACATGTGATAGGCACCATGATCATCCCCATGTAGACATAGTCCTGAACGCCAGTCATTATTAGCTTGTCTTGTCTGCACAGAGGGACTGAAGTCTCCAAAGGGTAAAGATGCCACAAGCATAATTATCGAATTTAGAGGCTTTAGAGTGAAAACACCTGGGCTCTGGTCTTGGTCCTGATCCTATCAGCTATGTGATATAGTTACCATATCTCTCCAAATTTTAATTTGTAAAAAGGGATAACTTCAAAGAGTTATTATAAGGCTTGAGTTTGCAGATATAAGAATTTGAAATAGTGTGTGGCAAATGGTGAATATGTAAATGCCAGTTTATATTATTATTATTTAAATAACATATGGTAAGTTCCAACAAAAGGCTTGCTTCTCCACTTTGCATTCACTATTCTCTCTGCTTGTACTGCCTTACCCCATCCTCTCATTATCTCACTGCCAACCTGAAGAACTCAATGCCTACCTCTGCAGGATCTAGCACTAGCATCTCCTATTCCTCAGTCTTCCTTAGAGGCCGCCTCTCTAGGGAATGCTCCCTCCTTCATGTCCTCTATTACCTTACACTCAATTTGCTTGTACCTTCATCTTACTACATGGAGATTCCTGCTCATAACTAGGAAGTCTATGAAAACAGGGACTTCATCTTAATCATTTTTAATCCCTAATACATAGCACACTATTTGCAAAAGGAGGGTACGCTCTCAGTGCCCATGAAGTGATTAAAAAGACGAATTAAAAATAAATACCTGAATGATAAGAAAGAAGGTTACCAATTCTTAACTCAGTACTATATAATTCACTGAAAAGTCATTCAATATCCCAATCAAAGCATAGAAAAGAAACTCTACTAAAACTAAATGTTTTATAAAAATAGATGAGAGGGTTCTGTAAGGAACCCACTGCATTCCTATCAGCCGCATATTCACTCAGCACGCTGCCAGGCTATTGATGTTTTAGTGATAGACACTGCAAAATGATAGATTCACCAGCAATTCATAAACTGGAGACATTAACAGACACGCTGTTAGGCTGCGCAGATATAAACAGAATATTATGGGAGGAAAATAATAATTAACTCATAAGGAGAGGGGCAAATAAACATTCTATTAAAGGGGAAAAATCCCAACTGAATATAATCTCCTTCCATTACATTATGAGCATTAAAATTAATGGTGTTCGTTTTTCTGTGGTTTGGATAGTCATTGTATTTAAAAAGCTGAAGTTAACTTCACAGGGAAAAAAAAATAAATTAAATGTGCCGGTGTCTCAGGAAACTTCATTTTCTGAGTGAATAGCCAAGTTGATGCACATCACCAGAATGTCTGACAATCAGTTTTCCATACTGGTGTATCCTAAATGGGAAAGAAAACCAACTCTTAATTTAAATTATATTGCAAATCACTTCTTGCCTGCTGAATGGCATTCAGCTGCAGTAGGTGGCTTTCACATAGGGCCCCAAATACAACATTGGCTGATTAATGCTAATTTGAAATGTTTGGGGGGGGGATGGGCATTCAATCTTGGTGCATAGGAGGCTGAGGAAATTCTATGGTGGGTGACTGACTCAAAGGCCAACAGCATATTTGCCATCAGATAAAAATGCACATTCACAAACATACCAAGACAAGTCAATTATTCTCTGATTCACTCTTTCCCTGGGTCCCTTTGTATAAAGAAAACTATTTATACTCCCCATCAGATGGATACATAGAATCATAGTAAACAAGCCCCTGATTCTACTACTCTATATTATATTTCCCACGGCACCTTCCATTGTGGAATTCATTAGTTTTGGTCTTTTTGTTCTTGATTTATCAAAACAGACATTTTGCTAGTGAGCTCAGTTTTACTCCCAGATGCAAAATAGCAGACACAATTTCTGACCAACTGAAAAAAAAGAAACAAAACATGCTTTGTAATCTTTTGGTGAGGGTGACTGGGAATTTGTTCTTCTCTACCTCAATGACTGATACATACAAAAACACTTAAAATCAGAGCTCAAAAGCTTAGGATTCTTTTCCCCTTTCCCAGCTTAAAAGTTCAAAGAGACAAACCAACCCATCCTTGTCTTTTGAACTACTCCCAAAACAATGCATGTTAGAGAAGTCTAAGTCAGATAACCCAAAATGAGGAAAATTTTTCAGAACCAACACCTGAGAAAACAACAGCAAATTAACAGGTGCCATCATTATATTTCACTTATCAAATCAGCAATAGCCTGTAAAAAGAAAATAACACTCTGTGTGTAAGGGTTCCGGGAACGGAATCTCCCCCCGGGGAGAGCCATGCACCTGGGCAGTCATCACAGGGCAGTGTGCTCCCTGCACATTTTTGTTATCAATGATAAGGGCTTGGTGGTATAGATATGGGAAGGTTTTTTGTTTGTTTTTTATTGGAGTTCAATTTGCCAACATTTAGCATAACACCCAGTGCTCATCCCGCCAAGTGCCCCCCTCAGTGCCCATCACCCAGTCACCCCAACCCCCCGCCCACCTCCCTTTCCACTACCCCTTGTTCATTTCCCAGAGTTAGGTGTCTCTCATGTTTTGTCACGCTCACTGATATTTTCACTCATTTTCTCTCCTTTCGATAGAAGAAGTTTTTAAAAATATTTTGAGAGGGAGGGAGAAGGAGAACAAACAGGAGGAGAGAGAGAGAAGCAGACTCCCTGCTGAGCTGGACGAGGTGGGGTTGGATAACACAGGGTTCCACTACTTGGGGCTCCATCCCAGGACCCTGAGATCATGACCTGAGCTCAAGATAGATGCTTAACTGACTAAGCCACCCAGGCACCTCTAGTGATGGGAGTTTTTGCTCAGATGGTCTGGCATGGGATCCTAGCTCTAGCACTCATGACTGTATTACCCTGGGTACATTCCCCTTTTTGTTGTTGTTTTTAAATGAGCCTGATTTTTCCACTTGTAGCATTATCATGAGGATTTGAGATAAACTAACTTGAAGCATAGTTAGTTGCCTTTCATGAAGTAGACACTCCATAAATGAGGGCTATTATTATGAGCACTTGAGATACCCGTATCAGGGCATCTAATGACTAATTTATATATGCATCAATAGCCAGTATGCCAGAAGACCATGTTTTCTGTTGTGTGTAAGTCAATGTATTTCTATAGCTGGAAGCTAATTTCCACATTTGATCTCTGACCTTTAAAATTACTGAATGTGCTGCTCTGGAGGGACAGAATCTTTTCCATACTTGACACGGATTTGCAAAATTAGATGTCCGAAGGACTAAAACATAATTTTCATGAACAAGACAATGGTGTAACAAGCCTGGACTATCTCATTAAATCTGACCACCCAGTGAAGTCTTGGTGACCCATCAAGGGACTAGCCTTCTGCTATCATAGGACCTTCTGGCAAGGGAACCATGCACAGGTTTCTGTGAGAAGGTTCCAAAGCTCCAGTGAGTACATCATGCACCCTGCACCTAGAATGAAGGAGTGGTTCTCAAAGTGCATATTAGAGTCACGTGGGGGAACTTTACAACTCATGGCTGTTCAGGCACCACCCCACCCTGTGAATCACAGTCTCTGGGGGTGGAGCCTGCACATTAGAAAACTTTCACAAGGTCTCTAGGTTACTGTCATGTGTAGCCTGGATTGGGGGGGGGGAAATCACTGGACTAAAGAAAGACTCTGGTTGATAGTCTTTAAAAAGTGGTGATTAAAAAAAAAAAAAAGTGGTGATCTTTCATTTCATAAGAAGGCTGAAAAGTATGGAAGCAACAACAAGAAAAACAGCCCAGAAAAGGAGAGAAGCAAGAAGGGGATGATCTTTAGGAGGGGGAGAGAGGGATAAGTGGTACTTAAAGGTGGGGTTGGTGCTGCCCTGAGAATCTTAGACACTACAGGTCTACAGTCTGGGGGAGAGCACCCCTGGATATACACCATCTCTCCAGCTTTTGCAAGGGTAATACCCGTCCTGGGGGAAGGAGGGAGGATGAGGTAGGAGTAAATGGGGAGGGGTGTGGGAGTGTATTGCCAAGTGAACAGTCCCAGCTCTTTGCCTCAGACTACCCAACCTCATTTGTACCTTCATACCTTTCCATGTTCTGTTTCTTCCACCTAAAATGCTCCTTTCTCCTTCTCCACCATGCAAAAGCCATAAAACATCACCTCCTATGTGAAGTCTTCCCTGATTTTCTCTGGCATAATTAACTGTTCATCTCTTCAGTCAATGAACATTTCTGTCAGAACATTTTGTATATTCCCCTTGGTCACAGCTCATCACATGATATTAGTCTGTGGTTTATGCATATACCCTGCATACTCAGTTCTGGGTGTTTTCTGTGTCTCCTCTTTGGTTTCTGCAACAATGCCCAGCACACAGTATGAATTATTTTTTTAAAGGAGCCTGTAGCACTGTAGTAGACATATTGCTGTGGTCTGCACAGCATCCTGTCAGTCACAATGACTCATCTGTCCACTGGCCTTAGGGGTCAGCAGGTAAACCAGGCAGGGTAATTAAGAGTCTTGCCACACCAACTGATATATGGAGACTGAGGAAAAGAGCCTCTGTTCCAAGACCTGTAAGGATTCCACCTGAGGCTGCCAAAATTATCTTGTTAGACACAAGCATAGAGCTCCCTTTGGCAGGAATGAATATTGCTAAATTTTGACACATTTAGAAACAGAGAGAGGAATAATCCATAGATGGAGAGAGAGGATGGACCCTGTTGAAGTCACTGGGCACCTGGATACAACCATTACTTCCAGACTTCCCAGTTACATGTGCCGATAAAGTCATAATTTTGCTTGTGTTAGAGTTGGATTTCTGTCACTTGAAGTGGAAGTTATTTGCACCAACCCAATCCTATCACAGTAATGATACTGATGACAAAGCCTCCAGTCATAAAAAAATTACACCTGATTCTTCTGTTTGTGAAATCAGTAGAGAATAAGTTCATTTTAAAACAAAGATTTTCAAACTGTCTTACAGATGCTAGGTATCCATTGAGGACATTCAGGGAACAAATTATGGATAAATAGAGAGGCAAGTGCCAGGGGCTTGGCCTGTTCCTTTCTTTTTTAATTGAAATAACTCTTTATCCTGTTTTATATATTGAGATTCCATATTTCTACTTGAAAAAAAAAAACCCTTAATGATAAAAACAAAATCAAACAAAAAGTGTGAGAACTAATGCATTAAAGTGTATCCTCAAAAACAGTATATTTTAAATGCTCCCACACATTGTATATTAGCCCTCAGCTACCTGAAAACATTGCTTGCATTGGAAGGACTCATTCTATAAGGGATGGGAGGAACTGGAGTTTTTCTGTAATTAAACAGACGCTGGAAACACTGGACAAAGATGGAAAAATACCGCCACCATACCTGAGATCTGACAGGACATTTTTGTCTCCAAACCCTCATCCTCTGGAAACAATCCCAAATGCTTTTTGAGTGTGTTGTAAGAAATCCTTATGTGGATAAGAATAGAAGGTTCTTCACTGGGTGGTCTTTGGGAAATGGAGCCAGACAGGAACCCTTAAAGACAGTTATGAACAAAAATCTCCGAAGAGTAGCTTTGTAAACTCGGGCCCTAAGTCATGCTTGCCTCCTCTGCCTTCCTCAGTCCTGACGTGTAGTCCTGCTCAGCTGGAGCCATTTTCTGATAATCCTCAAACTCATTTCCTCCTCTACGTCTTCAGGGCATCTGAGGCTCGCCTTTTCTTTCAGAAATCCCTCCCTGGCCTCTACCTGCACTGGCTGCCCCGCCCTCTAGCCCTCTCATGGCTGCCATGTTGAGCACCCTCAGAAGGAAGGTGACCACAGCCCTGGCTTCCCCACCTCGAATGTGCCCAAGGCCCAGGTTGCATCCTCCTCCCCTGACCTTGCTCGTGCACACCTCCTCTGCTCTTCCACCATCTCCTGTTGCAAATGCACAATCCCACAACCCGGATCTCATCTCCTGACCTTGGTGCCTTCTCTAGGGATGTGTACCTGGGGCTCTGAATCACCATTCTACACCATTCTACATTGAAGTGTTCTTCAACTTTTAAAATTTGGCTTTAAAAAAAATGACCTGTGCCTCTTGTGTAAATGCAGGCTCTGATTCAGTATATCTGGGGTGAGGCCTGAGGTGCTCCATTCCTAACGAGCCCCCAGATGATGCTGACGCTGCTGGGAAAGGATCGTGCTTTGAGTAGCAAGATCTGCTATCAATTATTGTGGAAACCTTTTATTAATTTGCCTAAATAACCTCCCCGCACCCTTACCTACCTGCTCTCAAGAATTAAGCACACCTGAAACCCTCTGCTTGCAATCAGATGATGATGACAATAGCAGTTAATACTGAGTGCTCACAATGAACCTGGTGCTGTTCCAAGTGCTTCTGCTTCAGAACTCATTTGTTCAGCACAATGACCCTATGCTAGTATTACCATTATCATTTTTAAGATAGGAAACTGAGGCACACGGAGGCTGAGTAACTTATACAGGGATACACAGCTCGTAAATAGGGGAGGTTGGCTTAAACTCAGGCCAGTTGTCTCTTGAGCCCACACGTTTTTACTATTACCCTATGCTATTCTGGAAAACTCCCAACTGACAGAGTCCTTCCTTCCTGCCCTTCCTTAGCTCTTTCTGCATTCCTCTTTCCCAACACACAGTAGACTATATACTTGCCACTCTCTCCACCAGACAGTGAATTCTTTGAGACTGGGACTCTTTCTGGTTTAACCCTGAATCCCAGGCACCCCAGCAATTCCTGTCATACAGTCGATGCTAATGACCTATCTCTAAGCTATTGAGTTGCATAAACATTCATAAAACTTAAAACTTTTCCATCCCTCTCTGATAAGGGTTGCTTTGCTTTCAGAGGATCTGAAAGCATGCATCAGAATCACATGGAGGGCTTGTTAAAATGCTGATTGCTGGGCCCACCCCCAGGGTTTTCTTCAGGAAGTTTAGCATGGCACCTGTAAATTTTCATTCTAAATGGTTTCCACATGATAGTGATGCTGCTGATCTGAGAATCACACTTTGAGAACCACTGCTTTATTTACCTCCTCATAGAGTCCCAATTTGCTTTCACAAAGGATCCTAAGGCAGAACACAGGATGTCCCACTTCAGGGGAAGAAAAGGAAAATTCTGTGACCAGAGATGATGTTTACCTCTCCCTCTCCTGTTCACAAGCATAAACAAAGTATAAAATAAATATCATAGTAGTTTACTAACAACACAGAGACTTGTTTCATTTTCTTTCTTTCTTTGTTTCTTTGTTTCTTTCTTTCTTTCTTTTTCTTTCTCTTTCTTTCTCTCTCTCCTCTTTCTTTCTTCCTTCCTTCCTTCCTTCCTTCCTTCCTTCCTTCCTTCCTTCCTTCCTTCCTTCCTTTCTTTCTTTCTTTCTTTCTTTCTTTCTTTCTTTCTTTCAGAATTTATTTATTCATTCATGAGAGGCAAAGAGAGAGAGGCAGGGGGATCCAAGGACCACCTGAGCCAAAGGCAGATGCTTAACCACTGAGTCACCCAGGTGCCCTGACTTGTTTCATTTTCCGTTGAAAAAAAATCAAGTGAATTAGCAAAGGACATTGAAAGCAAAAGACAAAAGCAAATAGGGCATGTGGTTCTAGATACTCCAGAGAAAATTAGTCAAGCTTCAATGGACTGGGTACGTCACTTGGATTCTCTGTGCTAAGCATTCAAGATATAGTGAAAGCCACACAGGCCTCTGGAAGTATATATTCAAGCAAAACAAGCTGGCAAGAAGATGCAAACATATAAAGAAAGGAAATAATTACAGATAGGGAAATGCGCTAGTAGAGAAAAAAGCAATATGCTAAAGGAGAGAAGGATGGAGAGGGGAGGCAGTGCTCACTTAAGGTAGGGAGGTTGTGCAGGCCTCTTCAATTGAGCCCACAAGCATGAGAAAATGCCAGCTTGTGAATAGCCAGGGAAGAATATTCCAGACAGAGGGAATCAAAAGATAAGCACCCTGGTCTCAGAAGGAGCTTGGCATGTTTTAGTAAACCCAAAGGAGGCCAGTGTGCTTGAAGCATAGGTGTGAGGTGGGCCTTGTACTGCTGGGGAAGTCTGGATTGTATTCTCAGTGCAATAGGAAGAAACTAGAAGGGTTTCAGAAGAAAAGTGTCCTATCTGATTTGCATTTGAAAAAGATCACTCTGGCTGCCCTGTGGAGAAAGGTTTTCTAAGGGGCAATAGGAAAAGGGAAAGGATCAGTTGAGAGTTAATCTTACTATGCAATGTGCAACATGAAACACCTAACAGCTTGTAGGGGGTGGGAGCCGGGAGAGGTTTATCAGCTGCACCAATTAAAACTTTACAGCCTGTTCAAATAATCCATCCACTTGCATCACACTGTTTAAAGACAACACCCATAAAGCAGTCTGGGCTAATTGTACCAAGTTGCTGCAATGCAGACCTCTACCTCTCTGGAAAAGTCCATGGAAGAATGGCTGTGAATAATCCCCCAGGAGGGAAGATTTAAAGAACACGGTGGCCCGTTGAGAGCTGAAAAAGTAGATTGTGAAGCACTATTTTTCTGTCTTAAAAAATAAGGCCTTTTCAAATTATAAATGAAATTCAAGTCTACAGATGACTGTCAGTAACAATGGCCAACACTTGGTCCACCTACTGAGCCCTCTTGTCCTAAACACAAACACATATTTACAATTCAGTCCACTCATGAGACAGGCACTATGATTCCACCATCCTCCTTTCACAAATAAGGAAGTATGAAGCCCGGAAAGGGTAAGTAATTTGCCTAAGATTACACAGCTGGTAGGTGTTGGAAATGAGGCTTGAAACCAGGCAGTCTGGCTCTGGAGTTGTGGCCTTAACCATCATACTATTCCTTCTAGAGAATTTGCAAAAGAAGAAAAAGTAGCCGTAGTTACTGAGAGGGAGACCCCACACTATGTTTTGTTTCATTTTCCACATAATTCCTGGGACAGAGTAATCTAGCTCTGACAATGAGCTAATATTGGATACTGAGCTTTGCTGTCAGCTGTTTTACAGTACAGAGACAAAATCAGAGACAGAAACTGAGTTCTGAGATAATAGCCTCATACCAGTGATATATGCAAACATAAAAATGCATACTGCTCTTTTTATATTTATTGATTTATTTGTTTTTGAATATTTTATTTGTTTTTCTTAGAGAGAGAGAGTGCAGGAGCAGGGGAGAGGGAGGAGGAAGAGAGGGAGAGGATCCCAAGCAGACTCTGTGTTCGGCACAGAGGCTGATTTGGGGCTTGATCCCATGACCCCGAGGTCATGACCTGAGCTGAAACCAAGAGTTGGATGCTCAACCACTTCAGCTACCCACACTGCTGTTTTTAAAAAGACTCTGCAGAACCTCAAAGAATTTTATATAACTTTAGATCCTGTGGAATAGTTATCAAAACTCAGTTTTCCTAAAATGAGGAAGAGAACATTTCAGAAGAAAGTATGCAGATAACTATACGAACTACTGCCCCTAAAACATTGTGGTTGTATGAGCCAACGATGTCCCAGGCTGGTAGTGGGTTTGAGGTTTAATTCATGATGTTACTGCCAGAGCCAAGGACAGTGCCTGGCACACAATACTTGTGATAAAATTGGCTGAGTTAAAGGGGCATATGCCTCGAAGTCCCTGTTGTACACAACAGGCTGTGTACTGGCTGTGACTTTGGTTATATCAATTAACCCTTTTAGGCTTCAGTTTATCCACATGTAAATCAAAGATATTATCTACCTTGTATCATTATCACGTGTATAGGGAAGGGGGCAGGAAGAAAGTGAGGATCCTAGATCAATGCTTAGCCCAGGATATAGACTCAGTTAGTGGTAACTGCTACTCTATTGTTTTAATTACCTGTAGACTTGAAAACTAGCATTAAGGCCAAACAGGAAAAAAAAAGGCTTTAGTATAAACACATGATTGCATTCAGCCTTCTGAGAAGTATTTTACAGAAATTATGTTCTTTTCCAGTTAACAAAAAATACTGAACCAAAGTGACTTGATAGAGAAATCTGATATTTCAATGTCATGGCTAAAGGGATAGACTCTGGACCAGTGCTTCACTTATTAGCTGTGTGATCTTGGGTGAGTTACTGAACATGTCTGGGTCTCAGTTCTCTCATCTGTAAGATGGGGATGTTAATAGTAACCTGCTTCATGGAATTATTGTGAGTACTAAATGAGACAGTATACATAAAACATTTAGAAGTGCCTAAAAGGATGTGAGCTCTCAGGGTGTTAACTACTGTGATTGTTACGTTGTTTTCACAGTGTGTGTGTTCAAGGTAAAATCAGGAAAGTTGTAAAAATATGCAGAATACTGGGCTCGTGGTGTTTATCTGCATGTGGTTAACAAAGCAACCAACTCCAAAGAAAGACCATTTCAAACTACATTACAAAGCTATCATAATCAAAATATTATGGTACTGGCATGAAAATGGACATACAGATCAAGAGAATAGAACAGAGAGCCCACATATATATAATATACATGGTCACACATGTATGGTCAATTAGTCTATCACAAAGGAAGCAAGAATGGAGAAAAGACAGTCTTTTCAATAAATGGTGCTGGGAAAACTAGACAGCATTATGCAAAACATGAAATTGGACCACCATATACAAAAGCTAATTCAAAGTAGATTTAAGACTTAAATGTAAGACCTAAAACCATAAAAAATACTAGAAGGGAACATAGGCAGTAAGCTCTTTGACATCAGTCTTAGCAATATTTTTTGGGGTCAGTCTCTTTAGGCAAGGGCAGCAAAAGCTAAAATTAACATGAGATTACATTGAACTAAAAAGCTTCTGCACAACAAAGGAAACTATCAAGCAAATGTAAAGGCAACCTACTGAATGGGAGAAGATATTTGCAAATCATACATCTTATAAGGGATTGATATCCAAAATGTATAAAAACTTACATTAACTTCATATATTCAAAAGGGCCCAACCTGATTTAAAAATGGACAGAGGGTCTGAATAGACATTCTTCCAAAGAAGACACACAGATGGCCAACAGACACATGGAAAAGATGCTCAGCATCAGTCACCATCAGGGAAATGCAAGTCAAAACCACAATGAGATTATCGCCTCACACCAGTCAGATTGGCTGTTATAAAAAAGACAAAAGAGAGCAAGTATTGGTGATGATGTGGAGAAAAGGGAACCCTTGCACACTGTTGGAGGGAATAAACTGGTGCAGCCACTGTAGAAAACAATATGGAGGTTCCTCAAAAATTAAAAATAGAACTACCAGCAATTCCACTTCTGGGTAATTATCTGAAGAAAATGAAAATACCCCTATGTTCATTGCAGCATTATTCACAATAGCCAAAGTAGGGAAGCAACCTTAAGTCAATTGATAGATGAATGGATAAAGAAGTGGGGTATGTGTGTGTGTGTGTGTGTGTGTGTGTGAGACCATTACCCATAAAAAAAATAATGAAATCTTGCCATTCGTGGAAACATGGATATACCTAGAGGGTATTACACTAAGTGAAGTAAGTCAGAGAAAGATGAAAAGATGAATACTGTATGATTTCCCTTATATATGGAATCTAAAAACAAAACAAACAAAACAGAAACAGACTCATAAATACAGAAAAAAAATAGTTGGTTCACCAAAATGGGGAGGAGTTGGGAGGGCAAGTGAAACACATGAAGGGGATTTAGATGTACCAACTTCTAGTTATAGAATATATAAGTCATGGGCATGTAATGTAGGGAATGGTAACTAGACTTATTAGGATCATTTTGTAATGTATAAAAATATTGAACCACTATGGTGTACACCTGAAACTAACAAGATATTGTATGCCAACTATGATTCAATTAAAAAAGGAAGGAAGGAAGGAAGAGAGAAATAAAGAAAACAAGAATGAAAGAAAGAAAGAAAAAGAGGAGACACTGCCACTCTCATTATATTCTAGCATTGGGACAATTCAGAGATGCTGTCTGGCAATCCTAATAGCTACAGACTGGCTATTTAATGACTTACAAAAACAACAAGAAAGAGCAACCATTATTTGATGCCTAAAAGTTACAGAAAATGAAAGATTTGGTTGTGTAAAATAGTATTGTTCCATTCCTTAAGGCAATTAGTGTAATCTGGATAGATACAGCACAGAGTGCTGGCATATCCAGGAACTCCTTTTTCTGTTCTATCAAAGGATAATATATATTTTCACCTTCAGAAAGGTTAGGTAATTATAAATGTATTCTCCTTACTCATAATATTTTAAGCAAGTAATTGTTGCCCATGGGAAAATGTTTAATTATTTCTGATGAACAGTTGTGGCACAGAAACAAGAGCACATGACAGGCAGTGTGGAAACCGCGGCCCAGCTCTTAATTGTGTGGGAATCTTGTCTTTTCATCGTGGAAAAAAAAATCCCATATTGATTTTTTTCTCAATTGATTTCACAAAATTTTTAGTTTAGCAACACTGAGTTTCGCCAATTAGAGCCTCTTCTCGATTTCCCTAGGCCACAGGCTGCCTCATGCCTTCATGATGGAAACCTGATATGGTTTAGGGTTGGAGTACCCAGCTGGTGCCCTTTCTCATACAATATAATCTCACAACTGTATCTCTCACCTCCCTGAGGCCAATGTCTTTATTCTTAAATTTATTTTAATTTTTTAAAGATTTTATTTTTTAGAGAGAGAGACAGAGACAGAGCACTAGCAGAGGAAAGAGGCAGGGGAGAGGGAGAAGCAGAGTCCCTGCTACAGAGGGAGGCCAATGTGGGGCTTCATCCCAGGACTTGGGGATCATGACCTGAGCTGAAGGTGCTCAATGGAGTGAGCTACCCAGGCACCCCTGGGCCAATGTTTTTAAAGGGTTAAGGAAACGGCTGGAGAATGCAGCTCTGGGATTACAGAAAGAGGTGGGAGGAGGCATTTCTCACTCCTTGAGTGGGAGGGGTAACACTAGAGGAGGTGAGCTCTGAGCACCTTGGAGATGACTGTGCACCCTGCTATGGGTTCTTCATGTTACCGGACGGGAAACCAGAGATCTAGCTGGGGAAGTGGCTGACCAGAATCTGCGCAGCAAAAGCAAATCTTAAAACTGAGATGACTCCATATGAAGCTTGTTTGGGAGAAAGGAAAGGTTGACCTGGGAAGAACACAGGTTTCAATCCAGCAGAGTTGACAATGACAATCTGAGAATGGCCCCTGCAGTAAGAAATAGGTTCTGGGGAAAATGGGTGATGAGAAGGGGCTGAAGGGGTAACTTCAGGGACTACAGACAAGCCCCATCAGGCTCTCTCTTCCCTGAAGTTGGCACCTACTGCCTTTCCACTCAGGATGGTGTGCAGTGGCTAAGAACAAGTAGCTTAGGAATCAGACAACCCTGACTGCAAGTCTGACGCTTTCCAACAATGCAATGGAGTAGGCATCACTGTCTCCTTTTATGTATTTAGGAAACTGAGGCTCAGACAGGTGAAGGGGGTTTCTCAAAACCAAGTTTGACTGGGACTTTGACCCATCTTATTTTCAAGCCTACCACTCCCAATGGCTGGGATGTTTCTGTGCAGTATTTCTCTACAGTTACAGAGTGATTTTAACTCTAAAATAGGTAGTTTTATTTTTTTAAGATTTTATTTATTTATTCATGAGAGATACAAGACGAGAGGCAGAGACACAGGCAGAGGGAGAAGCAGGATCCATGCAGGGATCCAGGACGCTGGGATCATGACCTGAGCCAAAGGCAGACGCTCAACCACTGAGCCACCCAGGCACGCTTAAAATAGGTAGTTTTGTAACTTAAATTTTATTTTAATTCACTGTATATTAGAAACTGTTAATGGATACGTATGATGCTAGTCAATTTTTCTTAAGTATGAATTGAGATAATCGTAGATTCACATGAAGTTGTAAGAAATAATAATGAGGTCCCATGTACATGATTTTCAAATTTTTGATGAAGGTTTTATTTCAAATATGAAAGACTTTTGACCAACGGGACTTAGTAAAAAGAAAAGTGTTAGGCAGCATACATGTGGTCTATATTTATTAGACTTTACAAGTTTTACATTTGCAAGTGGCCTATATTTTTTTTAAGTCTGCAGACATTAAAGCTCTGTTGCCTGAGTTCAACTCCCAGTGCCACCATGTCTCAGCTTTATGATCCCTGTGACCTCTTTGTTCCCGCATTTGTGAAAAGAAGGATGATCACAGTCAACTTACTTATAGGACTGTTGTGGTATTAAATGAGTTAATACACATAAAGTGTTTAGAACATATAACCAGCTGATCTTTGATATTCCTGGAATATATATAAATTTTATATGTGTATGCACTAACTGAAAAAAATAAATGCAATATTTTTTTCACCTTTTCCTTGCATTTTGTGGGTAGGGTGGGGGTGGGGACTGGTTTGTTCTAGAGACTGGGAATAAAGGTGCAGCTTTTTTGTTTTAACCTAAACAACATTTACTTGATGGTTTTTATTCATCCATATCATCAATAAATGTGTTCTTTCATATGTGGGAAATTCAACTTTTTTTTAATACCAGATTTTCCTGCTTGTGGGAAGATATTCAAAGGCATCAGCAGTTTCTCACAAATGTGTGAATTTTATTCCTTTTTTTCTTTTGTGAAGTCTTGAATAGGGAGTACAGTACATGATAATAATAATAATAATAATAAAAGTTTCCTCATGAAATAGAAGCTCTTTCCTAATTTCATCCAGGTCCTAGAGGCAAAGAGGAAAGTGTATGATCTTATCCCATTGTTAGATGTGGAAGTACTTAGAAAATTCATTTTTTCCTAGTCAAGAAATCTCTCTCTAAAGAATACAAGCAGTATTTATATCCATATTACAGACTGGTAAATGATTACAGCAGACAGAGACATTATTAACAGAAAAAAGTTCAAAGTAGTTGAAGGTTGTCTTAAGGGTTACACCACCCACTCCTCCTATCCCCCTCAGTTCCCCTCCTGATTCTCAACCACTCACTTGCACAGACCACACCACCATCATCATAACCCCCCACCACTTGAGGAAACCAGAATTCACAAAGCAGCAATGCTTTTCAGATTTATGAAAAGCCATCCATGGATGAAAAGTAGGAAAAAAAGTTTCTTCAGAACCCCCCATGATACTTTCATCCAATTTTTGTCTTCACTCTTGCATGGCATGCAGCATTTGTTTCAACGGTCCTGCCCTGGACCCTACTAGAAGTGGATGTACTCTGAGTACTCTGTGCCCAGCATCCAACTCCTCTCTTCGTGGCTGCTCAGGAAACACATTCCCAATGGAAGGGAATGCAAATCTCCCTTCCTGACATATGCTTTTTATCCTAGTCTATCCTGTCTGCATCCAGAAGTCCTGTTTTTCAAGGGTGATTTTATAAAACGCAGGTTGGGCTAGGACTGGGGGCAGATACCACAAGTGCCACTAGGCACAGGCTCATGGCAGTCATTAGGGAACATGGCAGGCACTGAGCTAGTGGGATGGAGGAGTCTTCCTCAGACAGGTACACTTGGACCATGCACTGTAGGATGCTGGGTGTATCAGAGGAGACCTCAGTTTCTGCTGCCTCTTGATTTGGGAGCAGGGAGATAAGCCTGACCACTCTGGGAAAGCTCGAGCTTCATTATCAGTATGTCAGCCTCACAAGAATGAGGAATGTCCTGTTCTAGGATTGCCTACTGGACAAGGCTAAGCAACCTTAGCTGGACCATAGGGGTCACTCTGAGGACACACTGGCTTGTCTAACCTCAGTGCGGAAATATAAGTCAATCCCTTCACAAGGTTTCAGACCTTTCTCCATCTGACTCACCTTGGTATTTAAGCCTGTCACCCTGGTCCATGGGGAAGGCTGGTAGTGTTATTGTTTATTACGAGTCACCTTAATGCTATTCCTTCCTGTAGGGGATCTTCCTGGGTTAACCTGTTTTATGCTTTCTGTTGGAACAGCAGCTGACATATCTCGGTGCATTTGTAATCACTTGACCAATGTCCCTCTTCCTTGCTAGAACACGGGTTCCATGGAAGCAGGGACTATATTTTCCAGTCCACTGCCACATTCCTTGAATCTAGCACAGAGCCTAGTATACTGTAGGTGCTTAATAAACACTTTTAAAATAAATAACTGACAAGAAAAATAGTGTGTAACCTGGAAAGCTTACAAAGCACTTTGTACCTGTAGTAACTAGTATACTTGGTTTTCATATGATCCATATGAAGGAAAATGATTATTCTAACTTTTATCAATGAGAAAAACAAATATTTAAAAAGTCAGCTGCTCACAGCAAGGTGAGAGTTGAAATCACCCTGGATCATCCAGTCTAGCCCTCTTGCTGTGATAGCCCGTGAACTTCCTCCTTGCTCTTTAAATTCTTTCTATTCTCCTAACCCCCAAAGATAAACTTAGAATCACCAGTGCCTTCCATCCCCCACACCTGCTGTGGGATCCCAATTAATAACTGCAAAAAGCATTTGCTATTGTTCCAAGGAGCTGGGAAATCAATGTGTTCATTAGCAAGCTCCCCCTCCCTGCAATCAGCTAGGAAGACGAGGTGCTGGGGCCTGTTCTCTGTATTTCTCTTCAACCATCTGTGACTAAAAATGTTGTTTAAATTCACCCGCCCCAACTCACAATCAGAATTTCATCTCATCTTTAGCTCCTCTGCCTACCCTAAATAATACCCTCCTCCTGCAAAGAAAACCCCAGAACCCCATTCCACCCTAATGGTCTTCCCCTCTCTCCCTGACCCTCCCCAGTGGGTGGGAAAGGGGCCTATGGCATGCGGCTTTCGGTCTCAATTCTTGCTGAAAAGGAAAGTGGGCTTTCATCATCGGGTGTTCCCCAGTCTGTCAGGCGCTGTGTATTCACGACTTGTTAGTGCAGATACTCCAAAGGGAAGCGTTGGGTGTAAGCTTCAGACAGAGGCTAAATCTGAGCCTGCAGGACCCCAGCTCCTCTGTCCCTTCTGCTTAGACTCCACCTCACTTCCTGGGGTGCAGGCTAATGGCCCAGGGGCCAGGCTAAACCAAATCCCAAGTGATGGGAGTTTTGAGAACCCACTGTATACACTGATCTTGGTCTGTATAGGATCAGCCACCAGGTATAGTAAAACACTCTTTTTTACTTAAAACAAAATTTAAACCTTTCTTTTTTCTTAAAGATTTATCTCCCCCCCCCCATTTTAGAGAGACAGTGCAAACACAAGCAGGGGGAGGGACAGAGAGAGGTTATAGAATCTCAAGTAGACTCCCTACTAAGCGCTGAGCCTGATGCAGGGGCTCTATCTCATCATTCCAAGATCACAACCTGAGCTAAAATCAAGAGTTGACCACGTAACCGACTGAACTAAGCAGGTGCCTCTAAATGTACTTTAAAGCTGCAATTGTAACACAATGAATACCTAACAACCATTTACCTAGATGCACCAACTCTTAATATTTTGCCACATTCATCCTATCTCTTTCCCTATATACTTTTCTCCCCTTAAACCATTTGAGAGTAAATTGGCAACATTTTAATCCACCCCTAAATTCTTTAGCATGTATCCTCCAAGAAAAAGAATATCTTCATGCCTATCCACAATATTATCATCTCATTCAGTATATTAGAGAACTGTTATCCAATATACAGTTCATATTCAGGTGTCCCCAATTGTTCCAATAATGTCCTTTGAACATTTCTTTGCCATGTAGGATCCAATCAAAGATCATATATTGCATTTAGTTGTCATTTCTTGTTAGCCCATAATCTAAAACTGGTTCTCAGCCTTTTTTTCTCCCAAGATACTGACACTTTTGAACAGCATAAGCCAGTCATTCTTCAGAATAATCCTCAGTTTGAATCACATGATTCCAGTTAGCCCTATCACTGATGACTTTAAAATGATCACATAGTAAATATGGTGTTTGCCAGATTTCGTCATTGTAAAGATAAAAGGTTATCCCCTTCCCTGAGTAATTAATCAGTTCTCTGTGGGATGTTGTTTGATAGTGTATGTATTTCCTTTTCCCAAATAACTTTTAATACAACTTTAAAAAATAAAACTTTAATATTGTAGATTCATGGATTCCTTTTTTGTATTACTTGGTATGTTAGAACACATTGCTGTCTTTATTTTTTTTCTGTTGCTCCAATGGATTTCTTGAAGGAGAAAATTTTAAGTCTTCTAGCTCCCTCTCACCCTGGTTCTCCCCAACCTCAGTCCTCCGAGGCTTCACTCCCCAATCCCTCCTCTTCACCCTGCTGACCTTTATTCCTAACAGGGAAATCTGGCAAGTCACACAGAGGGATCTGGAACTGTATTATAAAATCCATTTTCATGCCAACCTCCTTAAAGGATGGAGTTATATCCCCTCGTTGCCATGTCCCCAGAACACTGTCTGGCAGGTAGTAGGTGCCCACCAGATATTGTGCAATGCAGCCCAGCAATGAGTGCTTCCACTAAGCGCAAAGTGGCAGCTCAAAATCACAGTCAATCTTGATCAGAGGACAGAGAAAGAAAATTCACCTTGCCAGACTCCTTAGAATGGTCCAGGCCCTTGATAAACTTAGCAAAAAGTGGTCATTGAGCTTGGAGATTTACATGAGATGCAAATAAACTTCTCTGGTGTTTTTAAGCCACTGTTATTCTATGTCTCACACACCAGCTGAATTAATATCCTAGATCATATATTTCCCTGTGTACTTTAGACATAATGACTATTACTGGTTCCTTGAACATATTATTCCAGTTCTTTTCAAAGGAATCACCTGAAAGTCTTCTTAAAATGTGGATTCTGATTCAGTGGGTCTAGGCTGGAGACCCAAAGTTCTGCATTTCTAATAAGCTCTCAGATGAGGCCAATATTGCTGGTCTAAAGACCACACCACATTTTTCTGATAGCAAGGCCCTACCCTGTTTCACATCTGTATGCATTTGCAAATGCTGTTCCCTTTGCCTCAAATTCTTGCTCTCATTGTGTATCTGAAAAATTCCTATTTATTCCTTAAAATCTTGGCTCAAGGGTCATCTCTCCTTTCGTCCACCAGCTGGTTTGTGAACACTTATGTTGTGAACACTTCACAACATAAGTGTTCACAAACCTAAAATCACTGTTTTAGGTCCTCAGATCTATGACTGTTTGAGATAAGAGAAGTCTGTGGTCTCAGAAACCCCACACTGTAGTAAAAGGGAAGAGTAGACTACAAAATAAGCCAACAAACTGATAAGACAACTGAAAATTGTGCTAAGTCCCATGGCAAAGAAGAGGAAGAATGACTGGGGCAGGGACACTCCTTTAGGCACATGGCAGGGAGGATTTCAAAGAGAGGGAGGTCATTTGCTGAAATCTGAGAAAAGAAAAGTCAGCCCTATGAACAGTTGGAAAGAGGGATGCACATTCCAGACAGAGGGAAGAATGAGGGCAATGCACCAGAGAAAGCAAGGAGCTTGGAATGGTAAAGGACAGAAAATAAATCGGGTATAGCTTGAGGATAGTGTATGATGGGGACAGAGCTATGAGCAGAGATTGGAGGAACCAAGGGTTAGGAAATATGGGACCTTTGGCCCTGGTAATGTGTTAGCATTTTATTGCACCGAAAAGGGAAATCACTGGAGAGTTTTAAGCACAGGAATGATAGGATTTAATTTATGTTTTTAAAAGATCGCTCTGGCTACTCCATGAAAAATGCATGGTAATAATAGCTGATGATAATAGCTAACATTTATTGATTGTGCTTATTATATGCCAGGCATTGCTCTGAGTGCTTACATATATTAACTCATTTAGTGCTCATAATAACCATATGAAATAGGTACTGTTTTTATTCTCATTTTATAGATGAACAAACAAATGAGACCAAAAAAAGTTAAGAAACTTGTCCAGGTCACACAGGTTGCACATGTTGGAGCTAAGATTTGAACCCAGACATCTGTCTCCAGAGTTTTGGTACTCAACCACTGTCCTCTATGGTTAAGGCAAAGCATGCAGTAGAGAGATGCATTAAGATGAACTCACAGCATTCAAGGTGAGAGATGTTGCTGGCTTGGATCAGAGCAGTGCTCACCAAGGTGGGAAAAGGTGGACAGATTTGAGAATTCTTCAGAGGTTGCAAATGGGAGTGGAGGATTAGAGGATGAGGAGCTATCAAGGATAGTTTCTAAAGTGTTGAACTTCAAGCAGATTGGTGGTATGTCCATGTGTTGAGATGGAGAAGGCTGGGAAAGAAACACATTTGATGGGAAATCAAGACTTATGCTTTAAAATGTAAGTTTTGAGATGGTCATTCAGTATACAAGTGAAGAGGAGAAGGCACCTAGGTATGAGTGTGGAGTTTAGAGTAAAGGCTGAGTTAAACATGTGAGTCTGGGAATTGGCAGCACGAGTGGAGCAGTCACCCACCATGGGAGTGAATGGAGTTGGAGAAGGGACTTCAGTAGTAAACTAGGACTCATCACATACAGAGATTGGGAAGAAGAGAAGAAGCCAGCAAAATAGATGGAAACACAGTGGCCAGAGAAGTAGTAGGAAAACCAATAGGCTATGGACTCAAAGAAACCAAGACAGACAAGTGTATATGGAGGAGTGGAATGGATGTTCCTGGGCAGCTAAGGGAGAAGAAATTAGAAAAGTCCATTAAATTTGGCCTTGTGGATGTAGTAGAGTCTGTCATGTCTAAAGATATTCCATTCCCTTTTCCCTTAGTAACAGAATCCCCATTGGGGTGCAATACTTTTTGGAATAAAGACGTCATTTCCCAGTCTCTCTTACAGCCAGGAAGATCCATGAAACCAGATGCTGTAAATAGAAGTACTGTGAGAACCTTCTGGAAAGGACTCCTAAAGGAGCTGACTCTGTAGGCAGAAGCCTCTTTCCCCTTCTGCTGCCTGGAATGTGGTTTGGTTGGTTGGAGACCCAGCAGCCATTGTGTATATAGAGGAATTTGCACCACAACGTAGAGTGTTCAGTAATAATAATGAACATATACCTCTATAGTGTCAGGCACTGCTCTAAATGCCTCATATATTTTTAATCCTTTAATCAAAACAACCTTATGAGATAAAGATTGTTATCCTTATTCTACATGAGAAAAATAAGACACAGGGAGGTTAAGTCCCTTGCCCATGGTTCCACAGCTAGAACATGGCAGAACTAGTATATCAACCTAGGCAACGTGTCTCAGTTCCTAACTACTGTGCCATACTCCCTGAGACGGAGGTGTGAAGTCACAAAGTACAATCAGGTTGTGCTTTTATTCAGCTACATGTAGCTGCTCTGGTGCCAGGCAGAGGGGAGACAGGTAGGCTTTGCAGAGCTGTGGTCTGGACAGTCCAGCAGGACATAGAGGGAAAGGAGAGCTATCGAGACCTGTTAATAAGGTGACTATATTGATGGGCCATGAACTTTAAGTGAAGACAGGGGAGAAAGGGTACCTAGGGGGAAGGTGGGATTTATCAGGTTAAGATCCCATCTTCCTCTTCTCTAAATTAAGAGCCCTGAATAGGATGATTGCATGTCCTCTCTTTCTAGCTCTACAATTCTGTGATTCACTTGGTGCTCAATAAATATTTGTTGAATGAATAAATGAATAGATGTGTATGCACATGGGAAATACACATTTTCTTAGCAAACATACATATAAAAATAAGAATGTAATATACATTACATATTTGCTAAGCAAATGAATATTGGAGGCAAAGAAAATACCTAGATCTTTGGGAAATAGAAGGTAAAAACATATACCCCCACACACATATCAATAGCATTATTTTATAATTAAATAAAGCTAAAGCACAATTGCACTGTATCATTGGATATTCTGTATGTGAACTAGAAGTTTTGTGGTATGTCTTAAAATGCTTTATTGGGCCATAAGCAGGGCTCTCAGTACTGTCATACTGGGCATTAATGCATGGTGCACATATGGTACAGAAGGCTACATGCTGCACAGATATCTGGTGGCCATAGTTCCTCTACCTCTTCCTCATATACCAATGCCAAAAAGTTGGCAGGGGGTGGTGAAGGGAGCACTGACCATGGGGCAATCAGAAACCAGTAGAGCCTCTGAGCTGACTGCAAAGGGATACTAGGATCTCCATGAAAGCCCACTGAAATTAACTAGCACACAAGCACCCATGTGTCTGGTATGTTACATATTTTGTTTTAGTTTTTTAAAGATTTTTTTTATTTACTTGAGAGAGACACAGAGAGAGCATGAGCAGAGAGAGGAAGAAGCAGACTCCTCACTGAGGAGGGACTCCACCCCATCTCACCCCCGATGCAGGGCTCAATCCCAGGACTCTGGGATCATGACCTGAGCCAAAGGTAGACGCTTAACTGACTGAGACACCCTAGTGCCCCGTGTTACATATTTTTATTCACGGTATTTATTGAGTGCTCACTTCACGAACAATGATTACATACCCAGCATTGTACTGAACATTGAATGTATATTTGCTCCTTTCAACCTCTAAATGATGCTGTAAGATAGATGTTATTTATAGCCCCATTGCGGTGATGGAAAAGCAGAGGCTTAGAGAAGCTCATCCTTTGCCGTAGGTTATAGCCATTTGTGGCAGCACCAGTAGTAGAACCTCGATCTATAGATCTGCACAAAATCTGAGATTTCTGTTCCTCCACACCATCTGCTGGCCTATGGCTCATAGACAGAAAGTACTGTTCTTGTTCCTTTAATAGAGTTGCCCAAGAAAGGGATTTATTGGGACTCCTCACCACAAAGTGTACCTGTGAGCCCTCTGCTCTGATGACTCTCAAAGACCCCTATCCTCCTGCCTTTGGCTACGATGCATGATCGGGTTATTCATCCTTATGCCCATACATTAGCCAAACCCATTAACCTGACGCGACTCCACTGACGTCCTTTACAACAAGCAGACCAACAGCCGATTTAACCGATATAGATTTATGGCTAAATGCTAGAGAGGAGGGAGTCAGGAGAGAGGGAGGACACAAGCACCCCCTCCTTCCCAATGCTGATGGGCAGCCAGCTATCCTCTCCTCCAGCAATTACTGACACTAATTAGCAGCTTACTACAGATCTGAGAGAAGAGGCTGACACTGGCGCAATCCCTGCCTACCACATTCTGAGTGCAGTCAGAGTCTTCGGGAAAGGCCCTTGTCAAGGGCCTGTCTGCGAGGAACTTGGCAGCTCAGAAACCAAGCAGATTGGAAGGGGTGGAGGGAGCATCTAGAAAATGGCCTCATAACCAGGGGCCATTCTTTTTCCCGCTTCCAGCTTTGGTCTGGCTGTTGCTTCTCTCAGCTGAGGCCCTGGGCTTCCATCATGAACACTCTCATCGCAGGCATGCAGCTGGCTGCAAATCATGGAGGCATATGGCTCAGATTCATGAAGCCAAGTCATTAGCCCTCTGACCCAATTATATGGATTATCACAAAGAACAAAGCAATTGGGATTCAGCCATCGTGCTGCTCTTCACTAAAGGCAAGGGTTTGGGGAACCAGGTCTATTTTGCTCCCCTTCCCCCAAACATGCCTATTTTACAAAGTATGGAGGCATTTCTAAGTTTACAAGGCATAGTCAATGATGGCGGAAGAGGCTCTTTGTGGGTAGAGGGCAAATGTTTCTTAAAGGGAAGTTGCTGGAACAATGGAAAGCGAGCTGTGCTAGTCAAGGGTCTGGTCTTGGTCCTGGCTCCAATGTGTTATATGACTTTGGGCAAGTCACATTGCCACTAGGAGACTCAGTAGCCATGGCTTTCTTTGTAAAATGAGGAGTTATCTTAATGATCATTAAGGTCTTTACCAGTGTGTTCCTGGTTGATCATGCCCCATAATCCTGTCATGATGGTGAAAAATGTACTGAAGTAAACTCACAAAATAATATTAAAATCTAAAATAAGCCCTATTGTTATAGCAGATTTCAGTGCAGGAGAATAATGAACATGCTTTCTTTGCTTAATTTTTAACATCAAATTGAACTAATAAAACAATCTGATACCCTTGAATTTTAAAAGTGAGTAAAATTGATTATATGACTTTGTATTCTTTGGTTAGAGAAGCAAAGAGAAAAAGAAAAAAAGAAGATATGAAATTGTGATTGCCCACTGCAGCTATCTGCTGGATAATAAATGTTGCTGAATCTGTGTCATTTAGCAAAAATTACAGCAAAGAAAAAATATTGCAGGTTTAGTATCTTAATTATGTAGATTTTACATTCAATGAACTCTTGCCAAAATAAATTGCGTATATTATCTAAAAAGCAAATGTTAATTAAAACTGTATCTTGATAGCGTGCTTGGTTCGCAAGACATTCCGAGCACATGAGATTATATGGCACACATTAGCTACCATCAACTCAGACTGAAGGTTCAGGTCATTTCAATGATTCATGTGAAGCCAGACAGTGTTGGCTGGTACTGGCGTCTGACAGCAGTGCCTCACATATTTATATAGAAGATACAGCTTGATCCCAACTTATTTTTCCAGATGAGTGAAGTGTCTCTGCCTGCTCCAGAGTCTCATAAATAGAACAGCTGACTTCAGTTCCCATTAATTAGCTGTTTAACACAAAGCTACCCAGTGATCACTGCATCCGGGGTATAGAAATACAATTCCTAGCGAAGAAATGAGACTGGGGTACGGACATAGAGAATTAGAGGTCACTCTATTCATCCCTTGTCTCTTTCCTCTCCTGCCCTGAGCTTGGATGTCCCCAAGACCAGACCATCATCCATTCATCCTAATAGCTTGGTAACTATATTCTTGAGCCATAGCATCTGGTCTTTTTTGAACATCTTCACTGCTGAGCACTGTATACAAAGAACAAGATCCAAATGCTGCAGAATTGATTCTTTCACCCTCTCCAAGAGGCACTGCTCCAAAGCTAGTTTAATTATAGGTGTTTAGACGTACTGAGATGAATACCTAGGGAACAGCCGTTCCACAGCACTGCTCTGGCAAGCGTGTACTTTCTTTTCTATTTTTTTTCCACTTTCCATTTTAACAAACAGTCAACTCTGTGCTGCATGTAAGTGTTCTGTAATCAACGGAACACTAAAATGCCAAGTGTTAGGAAAAGGTCAGTGGAGGGTTTCAGACAGGAGCCCAGAGCCATGGCCTTGAGTGGCAAGACTGTCATTTCTACTGGACTTCCAGGGTCAGTTGGCTTCTAGGTTACTACCGATATATCCTCACATAAACTCAGAATGTTCAACAAGCTGCTCTCCACCTGCTTTTAAGAATAATCCAAGAATGGCCTTTAAATGTTGGCCTATACCATGGAAGAATCTAAAGGAGTAGCAGGTATGGAGGCTAGGGAACCTGGGTCTGGATCTCAACACTACTTAGGAAATGTGTGATGGTAAGCCAGTCACTGCACTTCTTGGAGCTATAGTCTCACTGCCAAATGGAAGGGGCACATGTGAGGCTTGATGGAAAGAGCAAATGTAGACCCTTTGCATGGTACTAGATTCTTAGCAATATCTAGGAGCAGCTACAATTCATTCGTCATCTAACTATTTAATCAACAGAATGTTGACATATTAATTCAGAGTCAGATTTATGTACAAAGACATTTAGAAAAGAAAGGACTGGGGACGAGGGTAGAGGAGCAATGGAATGGATAACTACTGAGTTGGTCTAATTTCCCCCAGGGGCAGTACCCAAGGTCAGAGGAGGAAGGGCACTAGTAAAATGATGTCTCCTTTCTCTGTGTGCAGGTCATATACCTATTCAGTCTCGGGTCCCATTTCTGCCCTTCTCTGCTTATGACCCCCAAACCTGCACTTCTTATGTTCTTTTGCCTAGTGGCTTCTACTTAGGTTTTGTCAATAGAGAGACCAGGTAGGATACTACAAGGCAGGAAGAAGGGAAAAGGAACTCACTTCCTGCTTCCAGTGTCTATCCGCAACCTTCCAGGAGCAGTGGACAGCTAGGATCTCTGGCATCTCTGGCAGTTTCCTCCTCTGTAGGGCCAAGCCTCTCCCTGAATCCCAGAACTGGTGCTGAATCTCAGCACCAGCCAAGTGGTGACCCTGAACTCCCACGTCAGCCACGCAGTGTTAGCTTAGCACCTGGATGTCCCAGCACAAGCCATGCCTTATCTCTGACTCCAGCACGAGCTGTTCTCCCTGGCCCTTCACAGTGTGGCTTAGCAGGAGAGGACTGCCAGGCATTGCAAACACCACAACTTGCCTTATGTTCACTCAAGACTAGGTATGGTAGCTACTTCCTATACATACTAATCTCTGACCTACTCACCTTCTTCTTTTGTTCTTTCAACCTTAAAAAAAAAAAAAGATTTATTTATTCATGAGAGACAGAGAGAGAGGCAGAGACATAGGCAGAGGGAGAAGTAGGCTCTCCGTGGGGAGTTTTTTTTTTTTTTTTTTTTTTTTTTTTTCCGTGGGGAGCTTAATACAAGACTCAATCCTAGGACCCCAGGATCACGACCTGAGTATAAAGGCAGACGCTCAACCACTGAGCCATCCAGGTACCCCATTCTTTCAAACTTTTGAATAATTTACAATCAATCCCCTGTATCAAAACTCCTCTGTGTAAAACACCAAATGCGGTTTGTCTTCTCCTGACTGGACCTTGTCCAATATACATCCTGCACATGTGAACATGGACACTGAAAACTGAGGTGGGGATTAGGAAGGTTGTGTGAAAAGTCAGTACCCCTTAATCCTATAATTCTACTGCAAACCTTAAAAGTGATATTGGCTAACTCTGATTCTTCCCTCAAGCTTCACTGACCTGTCACCTCCTCATGGAGGCTTTTCTGGCCTCTAAGTCTAAATGAGTCATCTGCCCATAGCAGCCTGAATCTTTTCTATTATAGCATTCATCACAATTTACAATAATCTAATTTTGTGATTCTATTTGTCTTTCTCTCCATTAGGTAAAAGCTCAATAAGAGCAGGAAGTGGTCGGTTTGGTCACTGGCCTTTCCAGCACCTGGGAAAAGGCTTAACTTGTACAGTACTCAAAACACACTTTTTGAATGAATGAGTAAATGAATAACCAAAGATATTCATTGTGGCATTGTTTATGCTTAATGAAAACTGCAAACAACCTAGGTATTCACTATGATAAAAATGGATAAGTATATGAAAAATCCACTCAATGAATCAACAGAACCATGGTATTTAGCTTGATGTAAATGTTTTAAGGCGTGCCTGCCTGGCTCAGGTGGTAGAGCATGTGACTCTTGATCTTGGGGTTGTGAGTTTGAATGCCACATTGGGTACAGAGATTACTTAAAAATAGTATCTTTTTAAAAATGCAGTGTTTTTCAAAGTGTGGCTTGTAAACATATGCCTGCAAATCATCTGAAATTATCATTAAAATTCAGATTCCTAGGCACCATTCTCACATTTTCATAAGCTTTCCATGTACCCTGACTCCAGGCAATTCCTGGTCCAACAAGTATTTATGTAGATTGCAGAGATTTTGCACTAACTTAAAAATGTATTTTACCATGCTGATTGGACAAAAGTAAAACCAACCAAATAAATTAAGAAATCAACAACAACAAGGACAATCATCATAATTAAACTAGATAAACAGGCAGACATGTAGGAAGGCAAATAAACAAAGAACTAATATAACAACTTTTAAAATCTTAGATACAGAACTATAAGGAAATATACCAAACTTTTTCTTTGGAGAATTGTAAAAAAAAAATGTCTTCCTTTTTCCAATTTTCAGTATTTTCTGAATTTCTGATGTAAGTATGTATTTTGCAGTGGAAAAATACCAAACCAAATTATCTCTAAAAAGAAGAGAGAGATGCAGCAGATCACCATGGCCAACTGAAAATGCCAGGTCAGAATCTCCCTGTCTCCTGCTCTGGGTTCCTTGGGCTGCTCTGCCATCATTACTTGTCTCCCATAGGGCAGGTGATGTGATCATTTCCTTAAATCTTACTCCGTCTGTGCTAAAACCAGAGCTTGGCAGCTGGTAAGCCATTGAAATTTCATACTTAAGACATCAAAGCTGGCAGCCTTGCTTTCAATTCCCCCCCAGCTCATCTTCTTAGAGGAAAAATTTCTTGAAAGCACTTGATCCCTTGAAGTTATTGGGTACCACATTTAGCCAAAGCCTCGCTCAGTATGGAGAGGCAGACTCAGAGAAGGCCCACCTGCATTATATTAAAGGCTTGGGGGGGGTTGTGCCGTGGAGCAGTAAGGGAGCCAAGCAGCCGATGAGCTTGGAGCCCCTGGAGTCCAACTCCCAACAATTATTGTCATGGGAGGAAGAGGGAAGATGGCACGTGTGGCAGGGGTTAATTTTGGGGGAGACTCTGTGTAGCCAAGCGTAGAGCCTACCATTACCCAGAAACAGCATAATGGCATGCTGTTAGGCTGTCTCCTAGGAAGAGAATTTTAGGTGAGCCCTTTGACATGCTTAAAATAGAGCCTGGCTCAGCTAGGCTGCTGGTTGGGGATGGTGCTTCCACCCTGCTGCCAGCTCCTGAGCTGGCAACTCTATGTATACACTCCAAGCCTTCTTCCTCAGTGCTCCATAAAGATGGTCACTCTCCCAGGCAAGTGAAAGAAAATGATCTCTATTTTCTCTCTCTATTTTCTATAAATAGGCAAAAGTCCTCCCAGACAGTGGAATCTGGGCCCACCCAGCACCTCAGAGCAGGCTGTTTGACAGACTCTGCCAAACCCACGTGTGGTCAGCAGGGCCAGCCTTCCTCTCTCTCCCAGACAATGAATGGAATTACCATAAAGCCTTTGGCAGCAGCCCCTTCACCATCCCTTGGCTCCAGTTCTCCCGCTACTTTAATCCTTTCTAACACAGGTAGACCTTCCCAGAGCGCAGATTTCAGCAGGTTCAAAAAATCCAGTGCTATAGAATCAAAGATTCTATAGAATCAAAGATGAGCTCTACAGCCTGTTCCAAGAATCCAAGTCCTTTTATATTCTAGATCCAGACGGTATTTCTGAATGTGTAATCCTACCAGTCAACATGCCCTAAGTGCTCACTACATACTGGGCAATATTTTTGGGCTTTGAAAAATCAGTTCATTTAGTTCTCAAAATAACCTTAGGAAAAAACAAGAGTGAGGCTAGGAAACTGAGGCACAGGTCAGGGAACTTGCATAAGGTTATACTGCTAATATGCAGAACAGCCAGCATTGGATGCCAGCAGGCTGACTCCACAACCCACACATATATATCTGCCCCCTAGTCATCCCTAGGAGGGATGGTCCCCACCAGTGGGGCCAGTCTGAACGTTCTTCCCTAAATGTGTCTGTCCTACTCCCCCTGTTCTCTCTCACATTCCCCAGTGCCCAGGCCCATGCCAGATCTCAGTTTCCAAGCCATCTACCCTTTTTTGTAGCATAGGGCAGTCTTGGATGGCATTGTCCCCATGGGAGTCCAGAGAGCCCTGGGGTTTGGCTGAATGCTTTAGGAACATGTGCTTGGAGTCTACTGAATCTTGAAAGATTCATCCGTGCTCCTCACCTGTGAACTGGGGAGAATAATCCTATCCCATGCAAGTGGGGTAAAGGTTAAATGAAAAAAGGACATAAAGGGCTTTGAAAGCTTCTGTGATCACATCTACCTTTGAGCTCTACAGCATGTTTTACTAATTCTTCTTTTTATCTTTTATTATGCTCATTAGCATTCCTGTTTCCTTCCCACTGTTACCTTGTCTAGCTGCACATTAAGGAGACATGTACCTTGATAGATGGGTTGTTTGGGTATATTTTCTTTTAAAGAGAGGAGGCATTGGGTGCTCTGAAATCAACTATCCATGTACTTCTGGGAACTCATCTGCTTAAAGTCTTTAGGTTAAAACTGAAATCAGGGGCCAAGTCCAATTGCCCAGCAGTCCCCTCCAATTGTCCCCTTTCTTCACCTTCTCCCCTTGTTCAGCACATGGGCACTGCTTCATTTGCAACACACCAATAAGGAGACAGTTTCCTACTGTCCTCTTGTCTTGCAAGAATAGGACACAATTTTTTAACTCGGTTTACACTTTAAATGGATAAGTTGCAGCTTAGTGAATTATATCTCAGTGAAGCTGTTTTTTTAAAGCACTTTCAATAAGCAATGTGTAAACAAACAGGCCTGGCTATATTCCAATAAAACTCTATTTACACAAAAAATGGATTTCGGACTTCATGCTAATCACACAGGGTAGGTGAGAGGGTGTTGGTATACTTATAAGATCCCAGGATTTGGAGTAAGACAGAGCTTGTTCTGAAACCTGGGTTGTTCTGTTCCCTGTGTGCTCTGCTTCCTGACACACATAGACATTCAAAATTGGCAGCTCCTTCCTACTCTAGCGCTATGGCTGATGCCCCATTTTAAGGGATGGGGATGTCAAAGTAAAGAAGCCACCATGACCGCCCTGCCCTTAAAGAACTCCACACTCTACTTGAGCTTATAGAAATGTACTTTTGTATTTATACATATACAGCTTCATGAGGTAGGTCAACAGGTGCTAGCAAGGCATGCAGCATGGGGTGAACAGCAGTCAGGGATGTCTTCCCAGAGTCTACGGGGAATAAAGCTTGAGCTAAACATTGGAAGATAAAAGCACACAAACTCCACATCGGACAACCTAGGTTCTAATCCCCACTCTGCCCCCTACTTGCCTGCTGTGTGATCTTGACAGAGAAACATCACCTCTTCTGAATTTTGGTGTCCACCCTCTCAGAAAAAGGAGGTGATAAGTAATGCTTCGCTTGTGAGATTGTTGTGAAATTTACAGGAGTCAATGGACAAAAGTATACAGCTTTAGGGGCTGAGCTAGATGTCAGATTAGGGGGACTTTATTAAAAATAAAAAATTTTTTTTAATTTATTTTTTATTGGTGTTCAATTTACTAACATACAGAATAACCCCCAGTGCCCGTCACCCATTCACTCCCACCCCCCGCCCTCCTCCCCTTCTACCACCCCTAGTTCGTTTCCTAGAGTTAGCAGTCTTTACGTTCTGTCTCCCTTTCTGATATTTCCCACACATTTCTTCTCCCTTCCCTTATATTCCCTTTCACTATTATTTATATTCCCCAAATGAATGAGAACATATAATGTTTGTCCTTCTCCGACTGACTTACTTCACTCAGCATAATACCCTCCAGTTCCATCCATGTTGAAGCAAATGGTGGGTATTTGTCATTTCTAATAGCTGAGTAAAAAAATCTGTGAATCCCTACATACTGTGTCAGTGATTTGGAAGTAGTTCAATGTGTGTATGTAAGCACATGTCCATCTTGGCAACGGTATTGAACACAGATCCATTTGAGGGAACTTATTCCTGATAAAGGCCTGGGGAGGCCAAGAAGACTGGACAGCTCCACACCACGGCAGCACCTCCTCCCCACCACTAGCCTAATGTGGATTTATCTGTTGTTGTACAAATAACAGGTGTACAATTTCCTTTATCTTTATGACACTCCCATGTAGTTAGAAGCAGGAGATATTATTTTCATTTTATCAATGCAGCTATTAAGGCTAAGAAGTGAGTTAGCTTAAACCATGGAACCAGTAGGGCAGAAAGGGCCCTGAAGGTCATTTAGTCTGACCTTCATGCTGTGGCTATGTGCTCTCATCAGCATTTCTGCCAAGGTCTTATCCAGCTAATGCCTGGTTATTTTTCAGGGGCAGGGTGTTCAATCTATAAGCAACAGTAGTCTGTGGGTTTGGGAAAGCTTTTTTCTGACAAGGCTAAACTAGAGTCTATCTGGGCATTGACATCTGAGAAATCTGGGAGAAATCAAATCTCGGCTTTACCATTCACTAGCTGGGCAAGTGATCAATCTCTCCAAATCTCCCTATCCTCACTTATAAAATAAGAATCCAAAATATCTACTTTCTAGAGTTATTTTGGTAACTAAACAAATAATAATTAGAAGATTCTCTGGCAAATATAAAGCAACACACATATAAGTTGTCATTGGTTTCACTGTTATAATAAAGGTTTTTCATCTTGACGGTATCATCATGCATTGTTGCTGGACAATGAATTGGTTCAACCCTTTTGATGGATCAGCATTTAAATATACACATTCCTTTTGAGTCACAAAATCTACTTCCAGGAATTTATTCTATAGATCTAAGTCCACATCTGTATGATGCACATGTTTAAAGATATTATTCATCTGTATCATTAACAAATTAAAAACACTGGAAATAATCTTAGTGTCCTTCAGTAGGGAATTAATTAAATTCATTACAATATAGCAATACAATGGAATACACTGTTGTATTGTTAGAAGAATGAAGTCTCTCTCTATATATAAATACCAGTATAGACTAACATTTAAGATATGTTATTTAGTGGGAAAAGTAAACTGCAGTACAATGTATATGGACTAAACCAATGTAATAAAAAAATAAAAGTGAATATAATATATTCACACACATACCTACATGTACTCTTAGACTGTATCTGGAAAAATTGCATTTTTGGAGAGAAATCAGGGAACTGACATCTTACTATATGCATTTTGCACTGTTTTAATAGTTTTTACCAGGATATGTGTTCCTTTTATAGCAATAGAAATAAAAGGACCCTAAAAATGCTGACTTTCTTACTAAACATTAAGTTCCAAAGGGTCAGAAGCACATCACTTTCTTCATCTCAAAAGATGGCCCCTCCATGCCACCAGGCCAATCCTCAGAGCTATGCTGTCTCTTCTCTCTTTCATCTGATTCTCAGTGACTCCTATCCACTGTACTTTTCACATTGATCCAGAATCAGACTGCTTTTTGCCACTCTGCTACTCCCTCCTTGTGCTGACCCACTGTCGTCTCTCACTCAGACCTCAGTACTACCCTCACTACTGGTCTCTTGGTCTCTTCTCCACAGAGAAAGAAGCACTACTGAGCTTTCTTAAAACCTAAGTCAGATCAGATCAATTATCCACTCAAAACCCCTACATAGGGGCACCTGGATGGCTTAGTTGGTTAAATGTCTGCCTTCTGCCTAGGTTATGAGCTCAGGGTCCTGGGATCAAGCCCCACATGGGGCTCTCCACTCAGTGGTGAGTCTGCTTCTCTCTCTCCCTCTGTAATCTCTCTCGCTTTCACTCTCCCTCAAGTTAATAAATAAAATATTTTTTTAAAAAACCCCAAATAGAACAGATGTCCTTACCATGGCCCAAGGACTCACACAGCTATGGCCCTCATCACTCCTTGAACTCCACATCCTAACTTCATTTCTCCTGCTCATTCTGTTCCATCCACACTAGCCTGTCATGTTGCTTGAACTCTCCCACCGGTGCACCAGCTTTTCCCTCAGCTTGGAAGGTACTGCCCTCATATATCTATAGAGCTGCCTCTCACAACCTTAAATCTCACCCTAGTCCTTCCTTTCCCACTTTTACAAAATAGCACCTTTCTTATTCTTCATTCCCTCATCTTGCCTTGTTCTTCTACATGACGATATTCCCCACCTGACACTATTTGTCCATCTGTTGGTGTAGTCTTATTTTTCCTATTAGAGAGCAAACTTTGATATAATCCTTGGCAGACAGCACAGTGACAAGCACATGGATTCCCCAGTAAATGCCTGTTGAGTTTTGTTGGACTATATATTAGTATAATAAAATGAGACCTGGACCAGAACAAGGAGACCTGAACTCTGGTTCTCCATCAGTCATGCCCTATTGACATTAAGCAGTTCTTATCACTTCTGTAAGGCTCAGATGGTAGCAATAGCTTCCAGCCCAGTGTCTCTAGGCCCCTGGCAATTTCTGAAGTTGTAATAGCAGTGTCATTTTCAGTATTTCAGAATGTCAGAAAAGTTTTCCTAAAGTGTGTTCTATGGAATGCTAATATATGTTCCTCAACAAATAAAGAGTTCCAAGGATAAACAAACAAATGAAAAACCTTCAATTTTTAATGTACCAATGGGTCTATTTTCCAAATTTATTGTTCCTTGGAATTTTGTGTATGTATGTGTGTGTTTGCATGCATGTGTGGGTACATGTATGTAGTTCATCTCATAATACGAGAATTCAGTAAAATACATGTTGGAAAAGGCTGGACCAGGCAGATTCACAGACACAACAAGGTCAATGAGTAACACTAATTTCCTCACATTAACCAAAGGTAGTTAGAAAAGTTTCCGATGTATGATAGACAAAGAACTTAATCATGGTTTCAAACATGCAAACATGAGGCCCATGTCCTGCTTCTCCCATCATCACCCCTCCACTACTCCATTATTACCCTGAAGGCTGTACTCCAGTCAAATGTGCAGCTCTCTGGATATCCCAGGCTGTTCTATGACCCATGGCTTTGTACTTTATGTTTTCCTTGATGGAAATGAACTTCCCTTCATTTTCTGTCATTGTTCTTTGCTCATTTCTCAAGATTAGCTTAAAAATGACTTGTTCTGATTGACTCCTTTACATCTTCACTGTATCCCACACTCTTCCTCTGTTATAACACCCACAATAATGACATCATGTAAAGCTTACATGTCTGTTTTTCTCACTGATGCTGAGCTCATCAAAGTTATGGTTCTGGTACCAATCAGCCTACTTTGTAGCACATAGCAGAGACCTGCAGTTAGGCAGTTGGGAAGGAGAGAAAGAAGGTAGAAAGAAGGAGAAAGGTAGGAAAAAAGGAAGGAGGAAGTCTGGAAATCATTGCACAAGTGAGAGGAACTAAAATAAAGAGAGAAAACAGAAGCTGGGTAGAGTGCACAGCCTGAGAGTCTGTTGTCTGAAGAAGCTTTGCCCTGAGGAACCACCATCCCATGACATGTTTATATTTGTTCCATGAAAAAAGTGTCCATGGACAAGCAAGTTGAGAAATGTACATCAAGATAACACCCTTGTGGAAATATACAATGCCCACAAGCATAATAAAAGATCTGAGAAGTATTCTCTCCATCAATTTGTATATTTATTCAGCAAACAGTTACTGGGCACTGTTGATGAATCCAACACTTTGAAGGATATCCAGATGAACCATGAACCTCACAGCCCATCTGATGGAAGAGAAAACAATTTGAAACTTATTTGATTTTCATAACTACCCAATTAGAATGATCAAATATTACAATGCCAATTTTATAGTCTTAATAACAAGGACAGAGTTTTACTGACAGAGAACTCCCACTTCGGAGTCTGGAGAATGAATTGCTGGATCTGTCACCTTCTCACTAGAAGGCCTGGGGTGACATACCTAAATTCTCTCCATGCCTCAGTTTACTTACCTAATGGATACCAATTATTGGTCCTTCTTCAAACAGATCAAACAACTTAATGTAAAGGAAACAAAAGTCCGTGAAGCACTTGATATCTATGGCCTCTTAAGTGCTAGTTTTCATCGTCATCATAAGTTGTATTAATGTATTAGACTTACTTAGGGTCCCATGATGAGTAAGTTTTGGGAAAGAATTCAAAGCCATATCTTCTAAGACAAATACCTATGCACCTCCCATATGAAGAGCAGGCTGATAAACACAAAACCATGGGTGTGAAAGGAGGCTCTGGTTTTCTTCTAGTGTCTAGTGGCCATATGGTCTCTCATCAAGATCCTTTACTCCTGGCTCTAAAAATTAACCCTTTAGCACATGTCACAATTAGAAAAGTATGCCTTGAGTTGAGTTCCTCTCTCACTCTCTAACTTTGCCCATCAGCTCTTATTCAGACCTCTGCAGTAACAGAAAGACTTGGCCTTCTGTGTCATGAGAACATCTTGGAGCCAGCGATTACATTCTGACAGGCCTCTAGGATGATTAACAACCAGCATTTCCAGCATGAAATGGGTCACACTTGAAATACATGCAAGCGATGTACAGAATTTATGATAACATTGCTCATCCTAAGCAAAGGGGCTGTGCCATTTTTATTCACTCACTCAACATTCATCAAGCCATATTTATGTGTCAGGAACTGGGCTAGACATTGGGGCCAGAGAGAACAGAACACAGTCCTTGCTCTCAGAGAGATTCAGACTAGAAAAAAATGCTCTCAATTTCTCCAGGTAAGGTTCTTCTTTTCTTAAGGTTCTAAAGAATATATGTCATCTGCTCCAGCTGTCATTTTCCAGAGGAGTAAACAGAGGCCCAAAGATGTAAAGTGACTCACCCAAAGACACAAAGCAAGTTAATGGCAGGCTTGATTAGATATCTTAAGCAAAGGCATGTTCCTTCACAGATAAAAAATACATATGTTCATAGGCTGATGATATAAAGAGGTCTGAGGTTTCTCTAGGGCCTACCCTGGTTTCCTTTTGACCTTGGACATGTGGCTTGCTGATGAGTCTCAACACTGTTGTATGGAATGTCCATTTCTGCTTCTTGACAAGAGCTCTTTGGGGTATTTAAAAATACATTACACAATGTGATAGCTGGAGCATGTTCTCATGGATGGTTACACAGGAGTCACAGTTCCACTCCTTGCTCTGTCACTGAGATGGTATGATTGACGGCCTGGGTGCTGGTGACCCTGGGCCAAATCTCTTAATGTTCTTTCCTCCTCCACAGAATGGCGAGGACAATGGGAGTTCCCAGGCACACTGGTCCATTGTGAGGATGGATTGTTTCTCTGTGCCCATAAAACTCTCTGAGTTCCGCTGAGAAAGGCCCGATTATTATGATCCCCTCGAGAGTTCCCCCTCCTTGGTAACAAAAGTGAAATTGTACTTTATCTCATTAGTTACACATTATATACTGGTCACCTACCAAGAACTTGCAAGATTTCACATGTAAATTAGCCTGGGCCCACAGGCAGGCAGCCAAACTGGCATAAAAAGTGGGTGAGGTGTGAGCCATACTGAACTGGGTGTCCTGGGGCTTGGATTCTCAAATTGGCTCTGTCCCTCACCTAGTATGTGGCAAACTTCTGGATCTCTTTCCTGATCTCCCTGGCACTCATCAGATGGAGATAATGATCCTATCCTTGTTTTTTCTGTGTTGCAGAATGGCAATGGGGCTCCCACAAGAAAACAGATATAAAGGTACTTTTTAAATAGCAAAGCCATATATAAGAATCAGCTATAACTAATACAGATAGCTTCTAGCTCATGGAAAGCTTGTCTCAAAAGCCTGTAAGTCATGGGCTGAAATCTTGGGACATCAACTCTCCTCAATATCATGTCATGTGTAGGAGTTAGGTTCCCAAGCAAGCTGAGAGAAGCCTACTTTGCCCCAAATTGTAAAAAAGTACAGGTATAAAAGATACAATTTCTATTGTACCCAACTACTTTTGATAATTTAGTTTCTCAGAGAAAATGCATTCTGGATCCTATGTCCCTCAGAAGACATCTCCCTTTCCAGCAACTTTAAGTGGTAGGAGGTCACAAACTTGGAAGCTAGACAGGTTGAATTCAAGTCCCTACTCCTGCCATTCCTGACTTATATGAGTACAGACAAATGAATGAACCTCTCTGATCTTCAGTCTCCTCATCTGTGAAATGTAGTCAATGATGACCAAAGTGGGATGGTTAAATCAAGTTCAGCTAAGTACTATGCACAGGGCAGTTCCCTTCCTGTACATGAAGACCTTACTTACTCTCTTCATTTGCATAAAGAAGGTACCTTTCCACAGCTCCACAGAGATCTCTCCTGAGGAGTCTGAGGTGTGGGGATAGAAGATAGCTAGCTACCCTGTGAGATGAGAGGTCTGGCCTCAGTCTTCCTCGTTGGCTCTACCTATAGGGAATTGAATCACACTCATGAGGTTCAAAGGAACCACACATGGCTACTAGAGTCACCTCCTCATTCAACAGGAGCAAAGAGGTAGCAAGAATTCTCTAGTGAGGTGAAAGTATTCTGTATGATATCGTAATGGTGGATATATGTCATATACATTTACTCAAAGCCACAGAATATACAAGACTGAGAGTGAACCCTAGTGTACACTACCAATTTAGGGTGACAATGACGGGTCAACATACATTTATCAGTTTAGTAAGTGCACCACTCTGGTGGGGAATATTGATAATAGGGCAGGCTATGCAAGTGTGCAGACAGGGGAGAGATGAGAAATCTCTGTACCTTCCGTTTGATTTTGCTCTGAACCTAAAACGACTCTAAAAAATAAAGTCTTAAAAAAATTATCCAGTGGCAATGAATGCAAACCATAAGCTGTCATTCAATTCCTTTAGTAAATCACATTTTATTCTGATCCTCAATGGCCTGCAAGTCAGGCTTATCAACTTAAAATTTAACAACAAACTTGAAGGTACATTCCTTAATGTGATACATTTGATTTAGACTTCCAATCTGGCCATTAGAATTATCTCTTTATTTGAAAAGACTAGTATCTGTTAAAGAAGTTTTTTTTTCTTTTTCCCTGTCATGATGCAAACTTTCAAACATACAGAAAATTCTATAATGAATACCTATATACCCACCATCCACTTAACATTTTTTCTACTTATTTTATCACATGCCTATCTATCCATCTCTGTTACCATTCATCAGCTCATCTTATTTTTCCATGCATTTTAAATTAAACTGAAGACATCTGTGCATTTTCTCCCTAAATACTTTAGCATGAATATCATTAACTAGAGTTCAACATTTGTTTCTTTTGTTTAACATTTGTTATTTGTTTTCTTTGGAGGTAAAGGTTAGATACAGTGCAAGGCACAAATCTTATGTGAACTTTCATGCTGAGTTTTGACAAATGCATGTGCTTGTCTAAGGAAAGCCCTTATTGAGATATGAAACCCTGCCATTGCCCACTAGAAAGAAGTCCATTCCCATTCAGACTCCAGAGACAACCACTTTTCTTTTTTTCCCCCATTACAGGTTTTGCCTGTTCTAGAACTTCAAATAAATGGGATCAAACAATATGTACTTTTTTTTGTGTAAGGCTTCTTTTACTCAGCAAGGTTTTTGACACTCACCCATAGTATTGTGTGTATCAGTAAATTGTTCATTTTTATTGCTGGTCAGTAGTCATTTGTATACCTATGCCACCATTTGATTGCCTATTTCTTATAAATGGACAATTGGCTATTTCCAGGACTAGAATGAACACATCTACTGTGAATATTCTGATAAAAGTCTTTCATGGGTATGTGCTTTCCTTTTCTTTGATAGGTGGCAAGTTGCAGATCCACTGGATCATAGATTAGGTGTGTGTTCAATTCTACAAGATACTCACAAGCCCTTTTCCAGTGTGGATATACAATTTTGCACTCTGCCAATGATATATGGGAGCAGTAGTAGCTCTACACCCTTGCCAACATTCATGGTTATCGATCTTTTTAATTTTAGCCATTTTGCATTATCTTACCATGAAAGTGGGTTTTTAGAAGACTTGGGGATATCTGAAAATAATTTAAGCAAAACATCTATGAGCCACAAAGTATTTTGGGGAGCTATATTTCTAGTTGTATTATTTTTGGGTGTGTACTGAACTAGAGGGTTAACAGTAAGAGAAGCTGCATTCTGAAATTGTCAAAACACTGAGATAATAAGTATAGCTGATATAATATGCCTATGTTCTAGGGACACTTCTTTATGGCTCTTTACAGACATAAACCCCCAATAACTAGCATATATTGAATGGTTACTATGTGCTAAGTGCCTAGCACTTTCCTGATCTAATTAAATCTTCTCTACAAGTCTGCTGAGTCAGTATCACATGCCATTTTCCATAGTTGAAGAATCTGACTTGCTCAAAACCAGTGCATGATCAGGGGCCAGGATCTGAACCTATTTTGGTCTAACTCTGGGACCTATGCTCAGAGCAGACATGGCACCACATTGCCTCACTGCTGCATGGTCACTCAGAGACAGAAGCTGTCATGTCATAGATCTTTCTCTCTGCATTTGGCTCAAATTGCCAACCCTCTTTAAAGTTTTTACCTGAGCAAACTGTACGGCAGTGTATGACTTTTGTTGGCTCAGCACTCTGCCAGAGAGAGGAAACAAAATTTCTGTGACCCAGGAAGCCATGAGTCTGTTTCCCCTAAGGCAAGTCATTTCTGGCTGTTTCAATTTCATTCACTTAGCAACTTCTGAGATTCAACCTTCCTTCCGTCTCTGGAAGTTAACTTGAAGCCTAATTGAGATATACATCTCCTGCCGCCAGCTTCAGGCCCTGTGCTGACTATCGTCTGACACAGAGGCTAATTAGTGAGGCAGCTGGGCACTTGTCACAGCACAGCTAGTCTTGCTTAGGAGGCAGGGGGTGCATGGTTATAATGGAGCATTTCTTCTGGAGTCAGAGGGACCTGCATTTGACTTCTGACTTGATCACATCCTAACCGTGCTACATCTGGGTAAATTGTGTTATCTTGCTAAGACTCGCTTTCTGCATCTGTAAAATGGGTATAGCAGTCTCAATATATGCATCATGGAGTTCTTGTGAGGATTAATTGAGATAACAACTAAAATATCCACTACAATTCATGAACTAGTGCTCAAGAAATGTAAAGTATGACATTGATTGTTTAGTGGTGTCTGTCTTCATTGGAGATGATTATCAAGTGAATGGGTGTTACTGCCAGGGTGGTGAGTATCTATAGTCAATGTTGGAAAGGATGAACATTTAATTCAATACCAACTAAATGCTGGATTACCTTCATTAATATTTTTAATGAAGTAGTTACTATTCCCATTTTACAGATGAGGAAAGTATGTCCCAAAGTGGTTAAGTAACATTACCAAGGGCAATAAAGGTGAATCACAGGATCACCACACAGACACAAAATGATTGTGTAAAAAACTCCCCTCGGCAGGTGCTGTGTTAGGCTGTCCATGGCCACTGGAAATGCTGGGTACTAATCCTGTTTGACTTGGCAGGTAGAGCAGGAAACTTAAAACAGACCTCAATTTTTGCAGTGGGTAGAATATAGTGTTAAAGAATGATATAAAAAGAAAAGGATGGGTTCAACTGTTGAAAGACCTGCTTTTAATTTCTGACTTCATATCTTTCCTCAAGTGTGACCTTAGGATAGTTATTTGATCAACTGGAGTCTAGATTTTCTTATCTAGGAAATGGGCACATTTTGGAAGATCACAAAGGCAACTACATAGTGAAATACAAAGCCCTATGGGCAGGTTATTCCAAAGAAGACAGGAGGCCTCGGATAAATCACCAGCCTTGAGAATGGAAGGCTCACACAATATCATAAGCGCCAGTGTGATCCTACTGATGTATACTGTCTGGAACCAGTCCTGATTGCAACTATATCTCACATGTATTTGAAACCTTGCTCTGAGCATTCATCAAATGCTTCTTGCTGTCCTAAGAAATTGCCCCTGCCCTCCAAGAAGCACCCAAGGCAAAAGAGAAAACAGATTTGAGAATAGACACCTCAGCAGCAATGTGACATGTTCAATAAGGGAGTACTTCCCATCTTCCAACCACGGGGGGAGGTAGGCATGCAAAATGCTTTTATCCCTACTGCACAAGAAGCGGCTGGAAGTCAGAAAGGTCCTGTGCCCTGCCCAGAGTTACACAGCCAATGAGAAGTGGAGCCCAAACATTTCTAACTCTAAATCCACAGCATCATGTGCAATAGGATTTCCACAACAGGAGGAGTTGATTAATTCTGCTTAGCTCAAGTCACAGCTCGAGCCCCAGAATGTTCTCTGGATACAGTCAGCTAGCCCTTATTTTGGGGCCACCTGAACAAGAACACATCTTTGCTTGTGGGCAATATTATGTGTGGGTCTCATGTCCGCTGAATCTGCTAGTCAAAAGCTATGCCTGCAGCCAGGGCCCTAGCACCCTCCTTTTCCCAAGAGGAAAGGGCAGTTGGGAAGTACATATGATGGGAACTGCAGGGCCTGCTCCATGACACCAACTGCACAGGAAGCCAGGGAAAGGATGGCAGGAAAGCAGGAGATATCTGTTGCATCATTTCTCACAAGCCAGGCTGTGGGCCGACTTAGCATCAACCTCAGGGCACACTATAATCAATTAGTTGGTCAGTCAACAAACACTGTGCAGCTGCAATGGGTCAGATCTTGTGCAAAGCACAGGAGGATACCTAAGGAGGAGTAAGTAAGATCCAAACTCCTTCAAGAAGCTTTTAATCTAGTGAGAGGATAAGACAGATGCATTTGAAACTTCAACTAACTATATAAGGTAGCACTTTGTCTTCACATTGAGTTAAAGCCCTCCAAATGAGACAGAGAAAGTTAATTACCCTCATACTCATTTTTCTGTATTTACTAATATGATCTCCCAAGTTTCATCTGGGCATATGACCACCCAACAGAGGACAATAGTGCCCAGCTATGTTGCAGCTCAGTATGGTCATGAGACGGTGTTCCAGTAGTGGAAATGATGTGTGCATCTTCCAGATCCCATTCTTTTAAAAAATCTGTTTGTGCCTTCCACTTCCTCTTTCTTTTTCCCTGTGGATGTGGTACTGATGAAACAACTTTGACCATTCAGAAAAGCATATTGCCCTGAGGAAAGGTTGAGCCACAGGGAGAAGGAATGATGGCCTTATATGACATAGAACAGAGAAACAGACCTATCTTAAATGGTCTTGTTAAGTGAGAAAGTTCTATCTTGCTGGAATCATTGTACTTTGGACTTAGCTGTGCTCTAAAGTAATTTGTTATGTATTAAGCTATAGATAGATTGCAGTTATGGCCCATTGGTTTATGCACTCATTCATAAACATTTATTGGGCATCTCTACACTATCAGGCACTGTGCAAGGCACTCTGACATACATTATCACAGTTAATCCTTATAACAATCTAAAGCCAAAGATTATTGCTATCCTCACTATAAAGATAAGGAGATGGTCTTTTAGAGCTATGTAGTAACTTTCCAGAGGTCACAGAGTGAGTAAAGGGCTGATCAGAGACAAAAATGAAAATCTTTTTCCTGTCGAAAAGAAAGTTACACTCCTTCCACAATACCTACATAGAACTGAAACAAGAGCTGGAGATACTGAGTTATAAGACATTGTCTTCATTTTAAGAAATAATTCTGTGTTTAAGACTCAAGAAACGATGATAAACCCAACTACACAGTAAAGATCAACACAAGCAATTGTTATTTGAGCTGTTATAGCTGAACTACCTTGCAATGGGCTGGTGTGTTTTCAAGAGCAAAGGGTTCCTGAGGCCCTATTGGAAAGGCCCCATTCTATTGAAAGAACCTATTCAGAGAAGCAGAAACCCTGCCTCTGCCAGCCCCCCTCCATTAGCCCTGCCCTCTAAATAAGGAGTCATGATAAATTGGACCTCATCATCCAACATGCCTATATTTATTATGTATATATGAGTACAGCCTATAGAAAGAGAAATAATAGTCATTTACCATCAGGAATATTCACCAGTGGGAATTATGGGAAAAGCACATAATTTATAGGTAGTGGCTGTGAGAATGCTCCCCCTCGTCCAGAAAGGCCATAAATTGCAGAAGGAGATACACAGATAACAATTCTTTAGACTTGAGAAAGGCAAGAACAGTTTTATATTATGTAATTACCTAAATCCACCACATTCACATCCGAGATTTATGGTAACAGAGCCATGCATGGGCCCAAGGCATTTTCTCCTGATTTATAGGGAGACATGCAGAATAGGAGAAAGGGCCATTGAGGGTCCTACTGCAGGAAGAATATGCCATTTGGGACCCAGCCTACTCCTGCCTGAGGAGAGGATGGAGAGAGATGTGAATAATGCTGGGCTCTAGTGCCCATCATTGTCCTTGGAGACACAGGAAGCAGTTCTCTCTAAAACACAAATCGGCCATGTCAGACAAATGCTGGTCACCTTCACGCATTTCTTATGGACTCAGATTAAAACCCATACTGCAAGCCAAGAGACTCAAAGTTCTTCATAATCTCTTCTCAACTGCCTCTACCAGCTCAGATCCCACAGCCATTTCCATGTGCACTGTACTGACTTTATCTTTCCTTAAACCAAGATGGCCTTTCATATGTCTTATCTGGTACCCTGCTGCCTGGGCCTAGGAATCTCCTTCTCTACTCCTGGGACCCCAGCCTTTCTGTATCTATGCAGAAGTTCAGCTCAAATGCCAATTCCTAAACAAGTCTCCTGGAACTGGCTGGCTCTTTAGCACTCACTCAGCCCATCCCCTACTGCCCCATGTTACTACACTACACACAGGTCTGCAATATTTCTTTATGTGCGTATGTGCCCCATAGATGCTGTAGGCACCTTTATGGCAGAGACTTTGATATTAGGAAAAAAACACAGGCTTTGGAGTGATTCCATCTTGAATTCAAATCTGAAGTCCAACATTCAACAGCTTCAAAACCTTAGACAAGTTGCTGACCTGTTTCCTATAAATATAAGACGAAGATGATATCCATCTTGCAGGATTGGTATCCTCATTAAATCTGATAATGATTATTAAGTGCCTTTCATTCAACAAATATCATCTTGATTCCTGTGCCTTATCCACACCTTTATCTCTAATGCTCAGTATAGTTTCTGGCACACAATATGTGCCATAAGTATCAGATAGATGAATAAGTCAATAATGCTCCCTGTGATTTGGGATTTCTTCTGTAAAGATGTTTTAAAGATATTACTTATCATTGACCTAGCTTTTGGAACTCAGAGACCTCTAAGAAAAACAACTACCATGCTTCTTATAGGAGCCTTTGTCAGAGTTAAGGTTAGAAAGTTGGCTTGAGAGTGTCTAATAACATCAACTTCATGGAAACAGCTTTCCATGTGGACACACTTAGGAGCTTGGCAAGACACTAAAAAATGTGCTATCTCATCCATCTCCCTGTACCTACCTGGCCAGGGATCCATTGCTCTACTCTCCAGGTTGTTAAAATATCTCACTTAATCATGTAACCATGCCTCTACACAGAGAAGGCAGAGCAAGCACAGACACATACAAACATGCACCTTCTAGCTCTCTACTGTGGGCACCACCACCTTTACACTCCATCCTGCTGAGTTACTGAGACATCAGAGTTGAAAAAGACTTTGTAGCTACTTACTCCTATATAGAAAGCCCTATTAGCAATCTTACAGCATCTTCTTGAATGTATCTGTCTCTCCCAAACAACTTTCTTTTTTTTAAATATTTTATTTATTTGAGAAAGAGAGAGAGAGAAAGCACATACATTAGCAGGAGGGAGAAGGAGAAGCAGGCTCCCCACCAAGCAGGGAGCCCAATACAGAGTTCAATCCCAGACCTTGTGATTGTGACCTGAACCAAAGGCAGATGCTTAACTGACTGAGCCACCGAGGTGCACCCCCCCAACAACTTTCTGATATCTCTGATTATTGTAAAGTTATTAATTATATGGAAATAATATCTCCAGCCTGCAGCTATTATCCTCTAGCCCAAATTTCCAGGCAGGGCCATAGAGAAATGAAGATGAAGTTACCCTCTAGTTGTATTTTCTGTACACTAAATACCCCCTGTTTTTTTGTTTGTTTTTACTGCTGTTGTACTAACTGCACTTTGCTAGGAACCCTCCTCTAAAAGTTTTCCCTCTATGATTCTTAACTTGGAGAATCTAATGAAATCTTTCTAGGAAAATGCATGAACATGTTTACCTACATACAAACGTCTGCATTCAACTTCAAGGTGTTTATGCAATCATCAAATCCCACCTATCAATCCCCAAAGAAACAGTCTTATTCTGGAGTGTGATTCCTTAGAGTTTGGGCCTTACCTAGTCATGATTTTACTCCAGATCCCAGCACAATACTGGCACCTGGCAACTGCTCATTAGATAAGTGTTAAATAAATGAAATCTGGTGTTCATGAGCCTTACAAGGTGCCAAAGACTGAGCTGCATTCTTTTAGGTACTTCTAATCCACAAAGCAGGTTGGAGACTGCTACTCCAGTTTACAGGTAAATAAAGTGAGTCCCAGAGATCACAAAGCTGGCAAGTGATAGAGCCAGAACTGGGACCCAGATATCAGGGTCCCACAAACTCATGGTACTTCCCAAAGCAGCCTTCCATTGTTTTCCACCTCCCAGCATGGAGCTTCCCTGCATCTTTTTCTTCCTTGAGGCACATATTACTCAAAGGAGACATAAAAGCCTTTATCAGAACTAAATTGTGTTTCTGCCTAAGTCTGTACTCTGGGTGGGGGAGATAACTACAAGTAGTGCTCTCTCTCCCTTGTGAAGAGTTGCAGTACTAACATGTTGACTATGATAGCAGGCTATGTGTCTAAAATCTCAGACAGTTGTTATTCCACAAACTCTAAGATTATACCATAATTGATATTTTCTTTGCCCCTTCAGATCTGCTCTCTCTCACAGATCTTAGCAGGAACTATGTCCTGGGAAATTGACATAAAGGCTGCATCAACAGGCTTTTTGCCCTTGGACTTCCTGTAGAATTCAGTGGGAGGCACCAGCAAGAGATGGAGGTGAAAGAAGAAGATGAAGTCTGGAATTTATTCCCTGGCTCTGTGCAAAAGTTACGCTGCACTCCTATTAGGGGGTCCTCTCCCCAGAGCTACTTTCTTTGGGTTGTGGTTACTCTCCTCCTTATGCTTCCAGATCTAGGGGGCATATATAGCCCAGGGTCCTGCATTACCCCTTGTTGTTTTCCTTAAACCTACTCACACCTTTATAATAATCTCTTTGATAAACTTTCCTAGTTTGAGTGTGCCATATGTTACTTGCTGGGACCCCACCTGATGCCTGCCTACCACCCTTATTCCATCTGAGTGAAAATGTTTGGCATTTATAGGAAGAGAAAAGAAACCAAGGAGTCTTAGATTATTAGAGCTGGAAAAGACCTTTGAGTCCATTCCCAAACCCCTTATTCTATGAATAGTAATGGTAGTAGTGTCATTACAATGCTGACTATTAAGCTTCTTCTGTGAATTCAAGTGCAATGGGTCCTGCTTTATATAAATTATCTCAATTCCTTATACTTTTCCAAAGTAGACACCAGAGTCCCTGTTTAAGAAGAAGGAGACAGAGGCGCAAAGAATAACTTGCTCAGAACCTCACAGGTGGTAGACAGTTGAGTGAAAATTTGAGTCCAGCTTTATCTAATTCCAAACCATATGATCTTCATACTAGATGTCCTGCAGATGATGGCCCTGAGACCCAGAGAGAGAGTACACAAGCCCAAAGTCACCTAGAGAAATATCTGCAAAGCCAAGACCGGAAAATTGGGCACTCTGGACAATAACCCTATACTTCACTCAGTATATTTTAGGGTTTCTCAATCTCAGAACTATTGATATTTCAGGCTGAATAATTTTTGTTGTGGGGGTTATCTCGTGCATTGTAGGGCAGCATCCCTGTTCCACTTGGTAGATGTCCCACCAGTTATGATAACCACAAATTTTACCAACCCTACCAAATGTTTTGATGGGAAAAAATTTGTCTTGGTTGAAAATTCTTGGTATACAATTCAATTCCATAATGTTTAACCAACTCATATTCTATGCATCAGATACAGCATAAAACACAAAGAAGTATCAAACAAGACCCTCAGCATGCTTTCTGTCTAGTGAGGACAATGTAGAGGTGTGCACACAACAACCTACCACATGCAAGCCAAACATACCCACCTTCAAATTGCCTGAGAGGGCAGAAGAGGGAGAGGTCAATGCCTGTGGAGGTAGAGGGAACTGGCTTCCCCTTAGCCAGGTGAAGAAGGTTTTATGGATGGGGCAGCTCATATTTTGCGTTAAAGACTGTGTAAGACTCTGATGGACCTCAGAGGGCCTACAGGGAAGGCAGTTCAGATAGTGGTGTGTCCCAAGCAGGAGCACAGACCACATTGTCTAACTAGATAAGCTATGGCCTTTCTTTGAAAAGTCCAGCTTCTCTTGCCGGGATTCCAAGGCCTTTCAACTTCTTCATCTCCAGCTTTACCTCTTTGCTTTGTTTTGGACTTTGGGCTCATGACATAGCATGGTGCTTTCACCTCTATGTCCTTGATTATACCCTCCTTTTTGCCCGATCCTCCACTACTTTACAACCTCTCCCTCTCACCTTCCTCCCAAGCTTGCCGAAATCCTATACTTCCTCAGGGACTGAGTCTCTAAGGGGGCCCTGCTCCATATGCTACACTCTCATGATAATGTTTATATATACATATTTTTCCCATGACTACTCAGTAGTCAACTATGATTTTAGCTTGAAGACAAGAACTGTGACAATCATTTCAGTATTTCAAACATTTAATAAAGCACCTGGAATTAAACAGGGGCTCAATTATGGCTAATGAATAAAAACTGAAATGAATGAAATAGTCACCAAAAGTTTTAGTAGCCTGTGAAAACACTAATGATGTATTTATGAGGTGAAGATAAAGTTGAATTTACAATCTATAATTGCCAATGCCACAAAACAAATTGAGAAAAGACTGGAAGGAGATAGGTCCAAATGTCAACACTGGTTTTCTTAGAGTTCTAAGATAGCTAGTGACTTTTATCTTTGCCTTTGTGATTTTCTAAAATTTAAAAAATGCCAATAGTAAACTGCATTGCTGTGTAATCATGAAAATATAAGATATACTTTTTTTTTTTAATACAAGGTATTTTAAATGGTTCCTGTGAGCATTGGCTGTTTTTAACATTGACATCCACTCCTTAGTGTATCATTAACATCCTGATTTGGCTTTGGAGAGCCTGCATTTCCCTCATTCTTAACCAGTGTCCCTTGAGCCAGCTTGACTCCAGCCCAAATCACATTGGTCCAGCATGTAACCGACACTAAATCAATCAATGCAAACCTTAGGCTTGAGATTGATTCCACCACTGAGCATGACCCACCAGATTGATCAGGGAGGATGAGATTCAGTGCTGAGTCTTTAACCTGAGTTGATAGGGAAGCAGACACTTTCTCTTTTTCACTGTACTGAGTACTAAAATGACATGAGTCCAGAGTTGCCAGAAGAACCACCCTGTCCAGATTAAGGAAGCTGTTAACCTAGAGGAAGCAGAACCAAGAGATAAAGACTTGGGTTCTTGCTTGGGTCCTGAATCAAGCCAGGCCTGAAGCTTCCCTGGATACCCTTTCCCTGTATCTATTTAAATATGATATGCATGATATTTAATACCTACAAAAGATGACTACTACTACTAATAAAATGAACATCCATGTGCTCACCACAAACACACCACTGTGTTTACCATTGCACGGACAATGTGCCCCTCCTTATCCTGTCTCCCTGCGTTCCCTTCTAGCAGCAATTAGCATCCTTAAGATTATGGAAAGCAATCCTTTTCTTTATAAGAAATAATCTACCACGTATGCACATATCCCTAAATAATACATTCTTTAGACTTGGTTGTTTTTGTGCCTTATAAAAATGGAACCACACATACATAGTCTTCCGAGAATTGCTTTTTCCACCCAACATTAGTCTCCAAGATTCATCTGTGTTGTTACAGGTAGCTGTAGTTCATTTATCTTTAGCACTCTAAGAATTTTCATTTCTTTTTATAAAGAACTTTAATAGAAGTTGCGAAAGTGCCAACATTCTCCATGGGAAAGGAAGGAAAAACAAATGAGTATTTGAGCACTGCTTTCTACATTTCAGGCACTATGATAGTCACTGTATGCATACCGTCCCTTACCCCCACAGAAAAATCCTATGAAGTGGGTATGATTACCTCCATTTCACAGATGGAGACATAGATTATCATGCTTTCAAGATTATCAAGCTGGTCAAGTGCAGCGATGTTCTGTTCATCGTCTTTCTAATCTACTCCCAGACGGCTTATCTTATGCCCTTCCAAGAAAAATTTAAGAAGTCCAATATTTTAAGAAGAAAATAAAATTAAAGCATTCCTTCAGTGCTTAAGTGGGAAGGCTGTGGGGGTTCAAGTTCTGGTTCTGTTATTTCTTAACTGGGTCCTATACCTAAGTGTCCTCATCTACAAAATGAGGAAAACAATAGTACCTACCTCCTTGGAGAATGTGGAAGAAGTTACTATACCAAATAACAGCAGTAGGCCTGCCACATAGTAGATCCTCAATCAATGCTGGCTGTTTTCCCATATCCACTCTTTAGCCTCACTTGCCAAACATCACACACCTTGTATTTCATTGCTCCTCACCTTTGATCATTGTGAATGTTTTCTAATAGGTGTCCCTGATTTCCCCCAGGCCCCCGTGGCAATGTCAAAGTATTTCTAAAACATAAATGTGACATTTGATTTTCCGGCTTAAAACCCTTCATTCCAACTCATCACCCACCGAAGCAAGTTCATAAATTGACACAATCAATTTATACTGTGAAATTATTGATCCACTGACGATTTCCAAAACATACGATGTGTTTCATGCTCCCTCATCTTTGCATATTCTGTTCCTGTTCCCTGGAATGTTCTCTCCTGCATCTGACCTGTTCTTATGTTTCAAAACTGAGCTCAGATATTACCTCCCCTCCTCATTTCAACCCAGAGTCAAGCCCTTCTCCTTTAAGCCAATGACACCTACACGTGTCACCTGTTGGGCAAATCAGCGCTACAGTTATTTGTTTTCCCTGTTTTGTCCTTCTGCAGTAGACTCTCAGCACCCAGAGAGCAAGAGCAGAATTTTCTTCACTTCTGATCTGCAATTCCTAGTTAATAACCAGGCACTCAAGAATGGTACTTGTGGTATTCAAGAATGTTGAATTAAATGTAGTTGAGGTCTTCAGCTTTGCTAGGTTAAGGAACTAGAAAATAGAGAGGCTTGGAATTATGCTACTCTGATCAGGAGAATTATTGAAATTCCCCCTGCAGACTGGGGAGCTGGCATATTATCATGGAATTTATTAGACCCTGGCACAAGTTCACTTTTATAGGCAGAGCATCTATTTTAATGGTTACATACATAACCACAGTTTTCAATCTGCTCCTTTTCTCCCAAGAGAAAATCATGGAAAGAATCATGGAAGGACAAAAATGGAGAGAAATAAGTCCTCAGTATTACTTTCTTAAAACATATCACAGAGAAGGAGGAACCTGATTCACAAGAAAACATACACTTGGAAATACCTGGAAAATGAAATTAGAACAATGAATAAGCTTATTAGATTTTTTTCTGCCTTGAGTATCTTTTTCAAATTACTAGTCTGAGCAATGTATCAACACTGAATTGCCCACTTGTTTCAGATCTGTGAAGTTTCTCTATTATAAAGCTTTTTACAGAAAAGTTGCAATAAAGCTTAGAGCCAGAGGTTTTATGTTTAAATGATAAATTTGGCACTTCCTAGCTGGAGAGCTTTGGGAAAGTGACTTCATAGAGTATTAGTTTCTTCGTCTGGCAACTGAATAACAGAACCTAATTCATGGGTCAATTGCAATGATCAAATGAGGTAATGCTCATAATGCAGTTAGCACAGCACCTAGTCCTTGGTAGATAACCAGTAAATGTTAGCTTGTAGAATCATTCCGTTCCTTTCTCAAACTGGTGACAATAGCAAAGTGGGTCAGGGGTGGGGGTGGGGGGAGTTGCATTTGAACCAGCTCTTATGTACCCTGTAGGTATAGGCATGACAATCTGCCAGGTCTTCTTAGAATGATGAAGGTAGTCTTGAAAGATGGTTTTCTTGGGAAAACTTTAAGAAGAGACAGATTTAAACTGTTATTTGAAAGATGATCAGCTTTGATTTCATAGAAGGCAAAAGGAAGCCATTCTGGTTAGAAAATACATCCTAAATACATTACAGGAATCCATTTATTCCTTCTTCTTTTTTACCAATACACCTCCTCCTCCTCCCCTATTTAACTGGGAATGTAGGTGTCCACCTACTTCCAGTCTTCTTTGTTACTCAGCAAGACCAAATGAGTAACTTAAGAAGGATGGGGCATTATGACCCAGCTATTGCACTGCTGGGGATTTACCCCAAAGATACAGATGCAGTGAGACGCTGGGACACCTGCACCCCGATGTTTATAGCAGCAATGTCCACAATTGCCAAACTGTGGAAGGAGCCTCGGTGTCCATTGAAAGATGAATGGATAAAGAAGCTGTGGCCTATGTATACAATGGAATATTACTCAGCCACTAGAAACGACAAATACCCACCATTTGCTTCAACGTGGATGGAACTGGAGGGTATTATGCTGAGTGAAATAAGTCAATCGGAGAAGGACAAACATTATATGGTCTCATTCATTTGGGGAATATAAAAAATAGTGAATGGGAATAAAGGGGAAAAATGAGTGGGAAATATCAGAAAGGGAGACAGAACATGAGAGACTCCTAACTCTGGGAAACGACAAGGGGTGGTGGAAGGGGAGGTGGGCGGAGGGGGGGGTGACTGGGTGATGGGCACTGAGGGGGGCACTTGATGGGATGAGCACTGGTGTTATGCTATATGTTGGCAAATTGAACTCCAATTAAAAAAAAAAAGAATGATGAGGCATGACAAAAGGCATTGTTGTGGCTTACTTCTTGTGACAAATTTGCTTGTTCTGTATGCCTTCTTCCTTGGTTGTGAGAACTGGACAGGTGTGATGTAGAGAAGAGTTATCTTTGTTCATGCAGACAATGAAGGTGTGGAAGCAACAGGACAGAGAAACTGGGTTTTTGAAAACAACTAATATGCCCATCTGGACAGCCCAGCAGCTCTGATTTTATGAGAGAGCAATACATCTTCCTTCTCATTAAGTCACTGCTGTTTGATTTCTGTTATTACAGCCAAATCAATATCCTAACTAACCACACACACCATGAGGATATATGTGGAGGTAGAAATGAGCCTGACCTGTATGGGGGACAGAGCAGAGACTGTTCTGAGTGGGGAAGAGGGTGATTAAAGAGGAATGGGTAAAGGCAAAGACAAGACCCTGGCTTCTAGATTCTTGATGGGAAGAAGGCTAGAGATTCTGAACTGAGGGTGAAATAAAGCCTCCCTACCCATAGGCCACTAAAAAAGACTGGAAGAAAATTAAAGATAATTTAGGAAAAAGAACCAAGAAGACATATTCCTCTCATTCCAATTCAATTCAGCATTAGCTCAATTCACAGAGTAGGAGGAGGGGTCAATAGACAGAGTCCAAACATCTTCACTAAGGGCTGGTTCACTTTCTGCTAATGGCCATCTGCACAGATGGAACTCAGGATGAAGAGAGGCAGCCCAGTCCATTTTGAAGAGCCCTCTGCAAGCTTGCGCTGACCATAATCACTTTTCCCCATTGTTCTAATTCCACCTCCTTGGGCCATAGGAAACAAGTAGAATCTTTGCATAATCCTTGCTTCAAATGAGAACTGCTCCTGTGTGTGAAGGTGGCTCCCACCTTATGAAGACTAATAACTTTTTTTTAGTGGATCCCTCCTATTTATACATTTCTAATTCTGTGTGCAGACACAATTCCCATCAAGGCTGTGCAGCTATAGGCAAATAAGTTTCTAGAAAGGGCCCACCCAGTTCTTGTTTTCTTTTTTACTCTGAAATGAAGAAGTTTTACTTTTCTAATTACAGGTCATCAAGTGAAGTGTATGTATATATACATGTGTTTGTATATACTACATATATTCATGTATACGGTGGCAGATATTAGAGGACAGGGAATGATGATGACTGTGGGGAACTAGAAATTAAAGATGTTAATGTTAAGAATTGAGGGTTCTGGTTTATTGTTTGCTTAGCTTTGGTTTTTGGCTTTAAAGCTATGCCAGCCATGCAAAGCCAATCTGGAGGCTACATATAAACAAGGTTGTGACTTTTGGTTTGAGTGAGCCTACGGCCCTTGCTAGTCCTAAAATCTTGTCTTGCTTTTAAACCATCCCATTGAAAGGAGATAGAGCAAGATGGCGGAAGAGTAGGGTCTCCAAATCACCTGTCTCCACCAAACTACCTAGAAAACCTTCAAATTATCCTGAAAATCTATGAATTCGGCCTGAGATTTAAAGAGAGACCAGCTGGAACGCTACAGTGAGAAGAGTTCGCGCTTCTATCAAGGTAGGAAGACGGGGAAAAAGAAATAAAGAAACAAAAGGCCTCCAAGGGGGAGGGGCCCGCGAGGAGCCGGGCTGAGGCCGGGGCGAGTGTCCCCAGGACAGGAGAGCCCCGTCCCGGAGGAGCAGGAGCTGCACCGACCTTCCCGGGGGAAAGGGGCTCGCAGGGAGTTGGAGCAGGACCCAGGAGGGCGGGGAGGCCCTCGGGCTCCCGGGGACAGTAACAGCAACTGCGCGCCCAGGAGAGTGCGCCGAGCTCCCTAAGGGCTGCAGCGCGGGCGGCGGGACCCGGCGGGACCCGGAGCAGCTCGGAGGGGCTCGGGCGGCGGCTCCGCGGAGGGGGCTGCGCGGCCCCGGGAGCAGCTCGGCCGGGCTCGGGCAGAGGAAGAGGCTCCGTGCGGAGGGGGCTGCGCGGTTCCAGGAGCAGCTCGGAGGGGCTCGGGCGGCAGCTCCGCGGAGGGGGCTGCGCGGCCCGGGAGCGCGAATCCAACAGCGCAGGCCCCGGAGCACAGGGCGCCGGGACACAGCCCAGGATCCGGCCTCCCCCGGGACAGGCAGAGGCCGGGAGGGCCCAGGACAGCAAGGACGCTCCTGCCCCAGCTGAGCAGATCAGCGGCCCCGCCCCGGAGCCTCCAGGCCCTGCAGACGGAGAACTCTGTAGTTCCTGCCGGAGCTGAATCCAGATTTCCAGAGCTGCCCCGCCACTGGGGCTGTTCCTCCTGCGGCCTCACGGGGTAAACAACCCCCACCGAGCCCTGCACCAGGCAGGGGCACAGCAGCTCCCCCAACTGCTAACACCTGAAAATCAGCACAACAGGCCCCTCCCCCAGAACACCAGCTAGACGGACAACTTCCAGGAGAAGCCAAGGGACTTAAAGTACACAGAATCAGAAGATACTCCCCGGTGGTTCTTTTTTTGTTTGTTTTTGTTTTTGTTTTTGTTTTGTTTTGCTTTTTGATTTGTTTCCTTCCCCCACCCCCTTTTTTTCTCCTTTCTTTTTCTTTCTCTTTTTCTTCTTTTTTTTTTTTTCGTTTTTTTTTTCTTTTTCTTCCCTTTTTTTTTCTCTTTCTCTTTTCTTTCCTTCTTTCTCTCCTCTCTTTTTCTCTTTTTCCCAATACAACTTGCTTTTGGCCACTCTGCACTGAGCAAAATGACTAGAAGGAAAACCTCACCTCAAAAGAAAGAATCAGAAACAGTCCTCTCTCCCACAGAGTTACAAAATCTGGATTACAATTCAATGTCAGAAAGCCAATTCAGAAGCACTATTATACAGCTACTGGTGGCTCTAGAAAAAAGTATAAAGGACTCAAGAGACTTCATGACTGCAGAATTTAGAGCTAATCAGGCAGAAATTAAAAATCAATTGAATGAGATGCAATCCAAACTAGAAGTCCTAACGACGAGGGTTAACGAGGTGGAAGAACGAGTGAGTGACCTAGAAGACAAGTTGATAGCAAAGAGGGAAACTGAGGAAAAAAGAGACAAACAATTAAAAGACCATGAAGATAGATTAAGGGAAATAAACGACAGCCTGAGGAAGAAAAACCTACGTTTAATTGGGGTTCCCGAGGGCGCCGAAAGGGACAGAGGGCCAGAATATGTATTTGAACAAATTCTAGCTGAAAACTTTCCTAATCTGAGAAGGGAAACAGGCATTCAGATCCAGGAAATAGAGAGATCCCCCCCTAAAATCAATAAAAACCGTTCAACACCTCGACATTTAATTGTGAAGCTTGCAAATTCCAAAGATAAAGAGAAGATCCTTAAAGCAGCAAGAGACAAGAAATCCCTGACTTTTATGGGGAGGAGTATTAGGGTAACAGCAGACCTCTCCACAGAGACCTGGCAGGCCAGAAAGGGCTGGCAGGATATATTCAGGGTCCTAAATGAGAAGAACATGCAACCAAGAATACTTTATCCAGCAAGGCTCTCATTCAAAATGGAAGGAGAGATAAAGAGCTTCCAAGACAGGCAGCAACTAAAAGAATATGTGACCTCCAAACCAGCTCTGCAAGAAATTTTAAGGGGGCCTCTTAAAATTCCCCTTTAAGAAGAAGTTCAGTGGAACAGTCCACAAAAACAAAGACTGAATAGATATCATGATGACACTAAACTCATATCTCTCAATAGTAACTCTGAATGTGAACGGGCTTAATGACCCCATCAAAAGGCGCAGGGTTTCAGACTGGATAAAAAAGCAGGACCCATCTATTTGCTGTCTACAAGAGACTCATTTTAGACAGAAGGACACCTACAGCCTGAAAATAAAAGGTTGGAGAACCATTTACCATTCGAATGGTCCTCAAAAGAAAGCAGGGGTAGCCATCCTTATATCAGATAAACTAAAATTTACCCCAAAGACTGTAGTGAGAGATGAAGAGGGACACTATATCATACTTAAAGGATCTATTCAACAAGAGGACTTAACAATCCTCAATATATATGCTCCGAATGTGGGAGCTGCCAAATATATAAATCAATTATTAACCAAAGTGAAGAAATACTTAGAAAATAATACACTTATACTTGGTGACTTCAATCTAGCTCTTTCTATACTCGATAGGTCTTCTAAGCAAAACATCTCCAAAGAAACGAGAGCTTTAAATGATACACTGGACCAGATGGATTTCACAGATATCTACAGAACTTTACATCCAAACTCAACTGAATACACATTCTTCTCAAGCGCACATGGAACTTTCTCCAGAATAGACCACATATTGGGTCACAAATCGGGTCTGAACCGATACCAAAAGATTGGGATTGTCCCCTGCATATTCTCGGACCATAATGCCTTGAAATTAGAACTAAAGCACAACAAGAAGTTTGGAAGGACCTCAAACACATGGAGGTTAAGGACCATCCTGCTAAAAGATAAAAGGGTCAACCAGGAAATTAAGGAAGAATTAAAAAGATTCATGGAAACTAATGAGAATGAAGATACAACCGTTCAAAATCTTTGGGATGCAGCAAAAGCAGTCCTAAGGGGGAAATACATCGCAATACAAGCATCCATTCAAAAACTGGAAAGAACTCAAATACAAAAGCTAACCTTACACATAAAGGAGCTAGAGAAAAAACAGCAAATAGATCCTACACCCAAGAGAAGAAGGGAGTTAATAAAGATTCGAGCAGAACTCAACGAAATCGAGACCAGAAGCACTGTGGAACAGATCAACAGAACCAGGAGTTGGTTCTTTGAAAGAATTAATAAGATAGATAAACCATTAGCCAGCCTTATTAAAAAGAAGAGAGAGAAGACTCAAATTAATAAAATCATGAATGAGAAAGGAGAGATCACTACCAACACCAAGGAAATACAAACGATTTTAAAAACATATTATGAACAGCTATACGCCAATAAATTAGGCAATCTAGAAGAAATGGATGCATTCCTGGAAAGCCACAAACTACCAAAACTGGAACAGGAAGAAATAGAAAACCTGAACAGGCCAATAACCAGGGAGGAAATTGAAGCAGTCATCAAAAACCTCCCAAGACACAAGAGTCCAGGGCCAGATGGCTTCCCAGGAGAATTTTATCAAACGTTTAAAGAAGAAATCATACCTATTCTCCTAAAGCTGTTTGGAAAGATAGAAAGAGATGGAGTACTTCCAAATTCGTTCTATGAAGCCAGCATCACCTTAATTCCAAAGCCAGACAAAGACCCCGCCAAAAAGGAGAATTACAGACCAATATCCCTGATGAACATGGATGCAAAAATTCTCAACAAGATACTGGCCAACAGGATCCAACAGTACATTAAGAAAATTATTCACCATGACCAAGTAGGATTTATCCCTGGGACACAAGGCTGGTTCAACACCCGTAAAACAATCAATGTGATTCATCATATCAGCAAGAGAAAAACCAAGAACCATATGATCCTCTCATTGGATGCAGAGAAAGCATTTGACAAAATACAGCATCCATTCCTGATCAAAACTCTTCAGAGTGTAGGGATAGAGGGAACATTCCTCGACATCTTAAAAGCCATCTATGAAAAGCCCACAGCAAATATCATTCTCAATGGGGAAGCACTGGGAGCCTTTCCCCTAAGATCAGGAACAAGACAGGGATGTCCACTCTCACCACTGCTATTCAACATAGTACTGGAAGTCCTAGCCTCAGCAATCAGACAACAAAAAGACATTAAAGGCATTCAAATTGGCAAAGAAGAAGTCAAACTCTCCCTCTTCGCCGATGACATGATACTCTACATAGAAAACCCAAAAGTCTCCACCCCAAGATTGCTAGAACTCATACAGCAATTCGGTAGCGTGGCAGGATACAAAATCAATGCCCAGAAGTCAGTGGCATTTCTATACACTAACAATGAGACTGAAGAAAGAGAAATTAAGGAGTCAATCCCATTTACAATTGCACCCAAAAGCATAAGATACCTAGGAATAAACCTCACCAAAGATGTAAAGGATCTATACCCTCAAAACTATAGAACACTTCTGAAAGAAATTGAGGAAGACACAAAGAGATGGAAAAATATTCCATGCTCATGGATTGGCAGAATTAATATTGTGAAAATGTCAATGTTACCCAGGGCAATATACACGTTTAATGCAATCCCTATCAAAATACCATGGACTTTCTTCAGAGAGCTAGAACAAATTATTTTAAGATTTGTGTGGAATCAGAAAAGACCCCGAATAGCCAGGGGAATTTTAAAAAAGAAAACCATATCTGGGGGCATCACAATGCCAGATTTCAGGTTGTACTACAAAGCTGTGGTCATCAAGACAGTGTGGTACTGGCACAAAAACAGACACATAGATCAGTGGAACAGAATAGAGAATCCAGAAGTGGACCCTGAACTTTATGGTCAACTAATATTCGATAAAGGAGGAAAGACTATCCATTGGAAGAAAGACAGTCTCTTCAATAAATGGTGCTGGGAAAATTGGACATCCACATGCAGAAGAATGAAACTAGACCACTCTCTTTCACCATACACAAAGATAAACTCAAAATGGATGAAAGATCTAAATGTGAGACAAGATTCCATCAAAATCCTAGAGAAGAACACAGGCAACACCCTTTTTGAACTCGGCCATAGTAACTTCTTGCAAGATACATCCATGAAGGCAAAAGAAACAAAAGCAAAAATGAACTATTGGGACTTCATCAAGATAAGAAGCTTTTGCACAGCAAAGGATACAGTCAACAAAACTCAAAGACAACCTACAGAATGGGAGAAGATATTTGCAAATGACATATCAGATAAAGGGCTAGTTTCCAAGATCTATAAAGAACTTATTAAACTCAACACCAAAGAAACAAATAATCCAATCATGAAATGGGCAAAAGACATGAACAGAAATCTCACAGAGGAAGACATAGACATGGCCAACATGCATATGAGAAAATGCTCCGCATCACTTGCCATCAGGGAAATACAAATCAAAACCACAATGAGATACCACCTCACACCAGTGAGAATGGGGAAAATTAACAAGGCAGGAAACAACAAATGTTGGAGAGGATGCGGAGAAAAGGGAACCCTCTTACACTGTTGGTGGGAATGTGAACTGGTGCAGCCACTCTGGAAAACTGTGTGGAGGTTCCTCAAACAGTTAAAAATATACCTGCCCTACGACCCAGCAATTGCACTGTTGGGGATTTACCCCAAAGATACAAATGCAATGAAACGCCGGGACACCTGCACCCCGATGTTTCTAGCAGCAATGGCCACGATAGCCAAACTGTGGAAGGAGCCTCGGTGTCCAACGAAAGATGAATGGATAAAGAAGATGTGATTTATGTATACAATGGAATATTACTCAGCTATTAGAAATGACAAATACCCACCATTTGCTTCAACGTGGATGGAACTGGAGGGTATTATGCTGAGTGAAGTAAGTCAGTCGGAGAAGGACAAACATTATATGTTCTCATTCATTTGGGGAATATAAATAATAGTGAAAGGGAAAATAAGGGAAGGGAGAAGAAATGTGTGGGAAATATCAGAAAGGGAGACAGAACGTAAAGACTGCTAACTCTGGGAAACGAACTAGGGGTGGTGGAAGGGGAGAAGGGCGGGGGGTGGGAGTGAATGGGTGACGGGCACTGGGTGTTATTCTGTATGTTAGTAAATTGAACACCAATAAAAAAAATGAAAAAAAAAATAAATAAACCATCCCATTTTACAAAGTAGACTCTAACTAGACCTTGCTTTTGAACCAAATGGAACTTTGTGCTGGCTATCCTCCTTTTGCCCCTCCAAATCATCTCTCGATCCCTTTCCACCTGAGAATCTCACTGCTAAGGACTGCATCAAGCTGGGCACCTTGACTCCTGGTATCTAGTTGGGACTGGCCATTGAGAGGCACAGCATGAAACAGCAGGCAGAAGGAAAGAAAGGTCACTATACCCCAGTTCTTTCCTTATTGGTCTGCCAGTTGCAGAGGCTGAGTCCCTGTACTGAAGGCTATAGCCCCTGCCTACCAGTATTCCTCTACAGCTATTGGTCTCAGAGCATTCAGGTAGCCATCCCTTGACCCCTTCCCATTCAGATCAAAGAACAGAAATGCTTTCCCTTTGGTTTGGATATTTCACTATCCCTTTTCGTTTCTTCTTAACTCTTCCCACACCGGTAAAAACTCCCTTTGCTAAAGCCTCCTCAGATCACCCTTTTGACTATACTATGTACCCTGCCAGGACTGTGACTAATTCGCTATTAATACTGTTCTTAATGCACTTCCGGGGGGGGGAGGGGAGCCCATATTAAACAGCCCATATATCTTAGTGTTTAAAACCTAATGTACAAAAAAAAAAAAAAAACCTAATTTACAGGATGTAGTATCAACTAGATGTTCACTATGAGCTCTGTCCTTTCAGCATCCCCTGTCTTGGTTTCCAGGAATAGTTGAGGAACAGCTTCTTTCTTGATCCAATGCATGCAGAAGTACCAGTCATAGAACTTGCCTGGGGGCACCTGGGTGGCTCAGTGGCTGGGGGTCTACCTTTGGTTCAGGTCATGATCCCAGGGTTCTGGGATCGCGTCCCACATCCAGGCTCCCCTGAAGGGAGCCTGCTTCTCCCTCTGCCTATGTCTCTGCCTCTCTCTGTGTTTCTCATGAATCAATAAATAAAATCTTAAAAAAAAAAAAAAAACCTTGTCTGAGTCCTAGAATGAGCATGTGACTCAAGCTCTCAGGATTTTTTGAAATGGAACTAAGGGAAGAGGGCCCCTTCCTTTTGGGTGGGGATGCTAGGAACTGGGCGTGCCCAGGAATTGCAGTGACCATGTTTTAGCCTCAAGTAGAACATTGGGCTATGATAGAAGCCAAGTGAGGTTGAATCATAGGCATTAGAGAGTCTACATGGAGCAGGGGTGGTTAGTGTTTGGAGACCTTTCCTTCATTCTGAAAGCCTAGACACATACCAACCTTCCTGCAGTTTGCTTTTTTGTTTACATTCCTTTTTTTTTTTTTTTGCTTACATTCCTTTGAGTATAGGTTCTTTCTGGATTCATGTATCCCTCATAGAGATGGAGTTCAGGATTGGTCTGACTCCAACTGATCAGGCATGTGACCTCTTAGAGAAGATTTCAGCTCTACATGGTAAAATGTCTGCTGGATCCTTGCTTTTGTGTGGTGCTTTGAAGTTTATCAAATTTTTTTTTACCTATTATTTTATCTTTACAACAGTCCTGGCTGACAAACAAGGCAGGGAGGGTTATCTCCTATTAACTGAAATGAGTCCTAGGGCTCAAAGAGGCAAAGGTCCCACTTTCAGCTTTGTTCTTTAACTTGGTGGGAGCATGTGGAGACACTCCTTAGAGAGGCTCAGTGACTGTGTTCATATAATTTGTTTCTGGATAGACCTTGGCTTATATCTATACCTTTATTTTGCCACTGTCTTCTTTATGTTTGAAGATAATTCTTTATGTTTGAAGATAATTCTTTACGTTCTTTACCTTAGGATACACAATTTGTTCTATTTCCACCTCCATCTTGAACTCTGGCATTCAGTGTTCCACTGTCCTCTGTGATGTACTATATATCTTGAGGCTTGGGGCTGGTTTTCTCCTCCTGATTTAATCTCTCTTGTGTCACTTCATCTATCTCTCTCTAAACAGGCCCAGTGACATTGCTTGTCAGGAACTGAAATCCAGGCCAGAAGGTCAGGTAGCTGAGGTGAATCAAGAACCTCAGTTAAACTGACTTCACCCAGTTCTTTCCATGTTATTTCTAGTGAGTGCAAATCAAGGCTATACCAAAAATCAGAGAAAGACTCTTTATTCAGAAATTGGTACATTTAGATTTTTCCCAAAATGGTGCCCTTTTGTAGACATGCCCTCCAACTGACGACTCTGAGGGTGGAATGGATTTTCTAGTCTCACTTTCAGTCACGATGTACAATCTCTTAAAAGTGTGGAAGTTGGAACAATACACTATGCTCTTTATAAATGAGACAAAGAACTGAAATAGAGGATACAGCCCAAATTAGCACCAGAGCAACTCCCACTGATGAGGAAATTATCCGACTGCAAATTACATACTGTGCTACTCCACAAGCTCCACTGAAGTTTAAGGTATTGCATTAATCAAAATGAAACAGAAAAAAAAAAAAAGCTAAAAAAACAAACGCATCAAGGTGAAGGGGAAAGAATATGAATCAGTATTTGCAATGCGCCTCCTATGCATCAATCTATATCAATCATATAAATACCATTCAAAAATGGACAAGATCTGGTAGAAAATGAAATGTCAGGAAGTGAAGGCACTTGGCTACTATCTAATTCAAGATTACAAGATAGGATAGTTTGGCTTCAGAATTGCACCCTCCGAGGGCAAGATAGACTTTCTACTACTCAGTTGAGTAGTATTGATTAGAAAAATCATCTCTTGTGTCAAAGGAAGGTAATATATGAGATCTACTTACTACAGATAAAATGTAGTAAGATGAGAGAACATTTATAGATCACCAAGCATTTCTGTCAGGGCCTCAGGAATGACACGCTCATTCCTGTCTGGTGACACGCTCAAATGAGAATAGCTGAAGGAGGAACTAATTATAAAGGTCTAGGGAAGGGAAGAGAACCCTAAAAGATGGGGCAGTTGCCCAGAATTGGTAATATTGGAGGCTAATACTCCCAGCAGCAAAGTAAGAGGTGACAGAGGGCCATTGCCAGAACTCTAAATTTATAGAAGGAATTCTGTAGTACAGCCCCCTTGAAAGGATTAATGACATCTGGGACACAATCAAAGGTGACCTTCCAGGGACAGAATCAAAACAAACAAACAAAACCTTGACCTCGCCCTCTTCCCTTCCCTCTTCACCCAGAAGCCTTAGGGCATGAGAGCCCCCCTCCCCATGCATTTCACACAGGTCAGTCTCCCAGGGCAGGAAATGAGAGTGTAAAGGGTCAAGAGGGGACTTAGTTGAGGGAATATATCCAGTACATCAAGAATTTCAGAAGAACAAATAGGATAAGAAAGATATTGCAGCTTATTTATTTTCTTGCAACTTAAGAATGAAGTATTCCTCATTTAGATGAAGTTTGACCAAAATAGATAAGAGGCACTTGTACCACTCTAGGTTGGCTACTCCTTTTGCTAATGATATAATAATGAGAATATCATATGCAAATGAAATGACTATTTTAATAAGAAGTGAAGCAACATGTCTAGTTAACCATATCTCAGAGGTGGGCCTGGAAAGAGTTTGGGAAGTATTAGCACAGTGAATGTGGAGAAGAGCTTGATTATTCAAAAGATTATAATCACAGTACTCCCTCCCCAAAATTGTGGGTGCACTAGACACTAGTTTCTTTGCAAACCTGATCACAGTCAATGTTAATCAAAGTAAATGTGATCCATGAAGGAAGAAATGAAGTCTAAGAGTTAGTGGGGACTAAATCCCATAGTATTGTTGGATGATTTTGGGTAGAGGACTATGTGACTTGAGTTGCATTTTAGTAGGATGTCCCAGGAAAATGTGTGGAGAAGAGACTGCATGGGGACATGGGTGAATACAGAGAGAACAGCTAAGAAGTTGTTACAGTAATCCAGGCAAAGAAGATGGCAGTAGCAGTAGATAATAAGTGGCCATGGCCAGATTCCAAATACTTTAAGTAATGCCAATGAGATTAGCTGAATGACTAGATATTAGGTATGAGAGAAGAAGAGAGGTCAAGACTCAAGGTTTTCAGCCTAAGCACAGGAAAGAGAAGGTTGCCATTTATTAAGACAGAGAAGACTGTAGGTAAAACAGTATTTTCCTTGAGATGAGGGTAGAAATCAGGTTTTATTTTGAATATATTGACCTTGAGATGTGTATTAGACATCCAAGAAGGAATGCTAAGCAAGTTACTGGATATACAGGTCTGGAGCTCAATATAGATGTTTAGGTAGGTGATATACATTTGGGTATTGTCAGCACAGAGAGAGTATTTAAAACCATGAAACAGGATGAAGCTACCAAAGGAGTGAATCGAGACAGCAAAGCAGAATCTGGAGCATGCCAGAGTTTAGAATTTGAAAAAATGAAGAAGAACCAGTAAAGGAAAACCAAGGAGTGGTTGACAGGGAAGACAGAAAGACATATAATGACAATGCTACATGGGCAGAAACCAGAGTGGAAGGAAAGTAGGTGAGTCAATGTTTCCAAATACAAGTAAGAATTAGAACTTTGGATTTTTATACCTCATAGTATATGAAACAAGATTTCTAAGGAGTTTGTTTGAAAACTTGTTCATAATTGTATCTGGCTGTGTAAAGTATATTAGATACAAAGTAAAAAAAAATACTTGGTTGTGATAATTGCTATGAGTTGGAATTCTTGTTCCAATGTGATGTGACTTAAAAATCATCTAGTTGTCAAGCTCTGGATAAATTGGTAGAAAGGGCATTCATTCATTCATTCATTCATTCATTCAACAAGTAATGATTTATATGTCAGACACTGATATAAAAGCGGGGGACACAGTTGTGGACAAAGCAATGATCAATTCCAGCCCCAAAGAGCTTTCTTTTTCTAGCAATCCACGTGCAGGGTTAGAATAGTGAATAGGAGGCAAATCTCAGCAACCTCACTTAACAGATTGAGCAAATCACCTTATTCTCTTTCTCTTCTGCTGCCTCACCCAGAAAAAAGGATTCAGAAGAGGCATTAGTTTGCTAGGTTTATCATAACAAAGTATCACCAAGTCGGTAGCTTAAATAACAAAAATGTATTGTTTTATAGTTCTTGAAATTAGAAGTCTGAAATTAGGGTGTTGGAAGTGTTGGTTCCTTCTGAGCACTGTGAGGGAAAGGGTCTGTTCCAGACCTCTCTCCTTGCCTGGCAGATGATAATTTTTCCCTGGGTCTCTCCCAATTTTTCCCTGTGTTTCTGTATATTCAAATATTTCCCTTTTTTAAAAAAGGATTTTATTTATTTATTTGAGAGAAAGAGAGAGAGAAAGCAGGGAAGAGGGGCAGAGAGCCCAATGTGGAGTCCCATCCCATGACCTGAGTTGAAGGCATCATGACCTGAGTTGAAGGCAGATGCTTAACTGACTGAGACACCCAGGTGCCCTCAAATATTCCCTTTTATAAGGACATGGGTCATGTTGAATTAGGACCCTCCTTAATGACTTCATTTTAATTCAATTACCCTGTAAAGACACTACCTCCAAATAAAGTCACATCCTGAATTACTGATGCTTAGGACTTCAACATATTATTTTGGAGGAGAAGAGAAACAACTCAACTTATAACAGTATACCTACCCCCTTTGCCAGTTCTTTGGATGGCACAGTGGTTAGTGCTCACACTCTAGGCCAACCTGTCCACATCAGATTGGTCTTTGAGTGCTAAGGCTGCTTCTTCCTGACTTTTGTTACCTTACTTAACCTATTTGAGCTCCCACTTCATTGAAAACTGGGACCTACCTCATAGGCATTGTGAAGGTCAAATTAGCAAAATATGGATCTGGCATGTGCTAAGCATTCAATAAATGGCAGCTATTATTACTATATGTATTATAAATGACGGTAGACTAAGTTTATGTGTAAAAAGAAAAAAGGGAGGTAGAGGACTTTATAAAAAATAGTGTACTACAAAACCCAATATTTTTATTTCTAAATGGTTTTATGTCTTTTAGGGCATTTTTCACATGCTCCTAATAACCCACTTGGATGGATATTATTATTCCCATTTTACAGATGAGAACATTGAAGTCCAGAAATGGCTATAAAAAGGTAAGCAAGGGATTAGAGTATTTACAGTTCTCTCAGAAATCCCAGATACAGTGCTCTTTTCCTTTTTTTCCCCCTTTGTCATCCTATAGCTCTTAAGCCCACACGCTGAGCAAGTCACAATGTAAACTATCCAGACAAGAAGCTGTCCAAAGGAATTCAGAGCATCTTTGCGCTCCTTGCTGAATAATTAAAATCCTCAACACACTCAGGCTTGGATTGGTTTCCTAAACGCCTTCACGCTTTGGAAGCTGGGGAGTTTGGCTCCTCGGGGACCTTTATGTTCCTTTTCAAACCCAAAGCAATGGACTTGAAAATCTAAATCCAAAAAGCTAACAAAGACCTTATTAATTGTGGCTTCTTTATAAACAGGTTTTTTTTTTCCCCACTCTTTTCCCCCCTCGCTCTAGGCAACCCTTGCATAAAAATATCCATTCGCCAACTGTTCACCAACTGTTCTTCCTCTCGCTGGCATACCTTGTGCCGCATTCTAAGATGCCAAAGCGCGTCTTTGCTGCAGCCCTCCACGCTGCCTGCCGGGCTTGCTGCCATAGGGTCCTGCTACAGGGGGGAGCATGTGGGAGAAGGGGAGGGGTGATGTCTCTGGCAGAGGAAGCCTGGGCCATGTGGCGATTAAGGCTAAGGTGGAAAGTCAGAACCCATGCCTTAGACTTTGCAGTCAGGAATAACCTAGGTTTGGATCTCCTCTCTGCTGTGTTCTTGCTGTGTGTTATCACTCAAATTATGTTACTCTCTGAGCCCAGCTTGGCTCTCCTGTAAAAGGCAGATAATAACTGTTTCTAAGAATTGTCATGATGATCAAATAAACTCGTGCATGTGATGGCCTTGATATGGTGCTTGGCATGTTACACAAGCTCCACAAATGTAAATTTCCTTTATCCTAAGAAACTCGTGGTCCAGGAATAGGGAGAAGCAAACTCACAAAAAGGGAAATCCACACAAGTGTTCAACATGAAGAAATACAATACTATAAAAGATAGCACAGGTAAATATCTGATGACTTACTGAGAAAGAGGAAATGGCTGCAAGTTCTAGATTTCAGAGGAGATTTTTGGAAGCTGAACAGAGACCTGTTATGCTCTTTTTCTAGCCCAGCCCCTTCACTTAATATCCAGGTAAATTGAGGCAAATAATTCCTTAATTAATTCCACAAACATTCACAGGTACTGACATGGGTTAGGGCTAAGCCATGGAAACACAGATGAATGGTCTCTTCGCTTGACCTTCTGGAACTCACAGGGAAGCTGGCTCACAGAGGAACCTGTTTGCAGGCTCCCTGCAAACACATAGCAGCAGGTCAGAGAGACAGAATCACATGGGTGCTAATGGAACAGTCCCGCAGGAGGGGGACAGACTAGGGAAATATTAGCTCTGCTATACCTAACATTATGGCCTTGGCAAGTGGCTTAACTTTTCTCAGCCTTGTTTTCCTCCTTGGAAAAATGAATAGAATAACAGTTACTTCCTCGGGTTGCTGTGATGATTAAATGGCAAAATGCTTGTGAAGGCATAGAGCATAGAAGGTACATAAGAGTTCAGTAAAGGCTAGCTGGTATAATTTAAGGTAAAGATGTATATACATATCCTTAAATTTCAAAATTATGATAATATGTACATGTATATATATAGTATATGTGTATATATAATGTGTGTGCATATGTATATTAGATATGTATATAATTGTTATGCATGTGTGTACACACACACACACACACACACATAGTTCTAAAAAAATACTGTTGAAAACCCTTGATCTTTGAAGTTTTTAATGTCTCCCTTTTTTCAAAGTATCAGTTGGGTTCAGCTTTTTCCCTGTGACATATCAGATTTCCTATGATCAACTCACCCACCCCCAACAGTAACTCTGGCCAACTGAATCCCCCACACTCCCATCATGATGAATATTTTCAAGGGTCACTTCCTGAAACTTTTTCAAATCTGCAAGTTTGAAAGGTTTATATGATAGCAAGCATGTCATAAGTTCATAAAGTTTTCAAAAAACAAAAACTGGCACTAAACTCAAATTCTTTCCTCAAAAGGCCAATAGATGGGCAAGATATGTTCTTCACTTAAAACTAAGTTTATAGGATAAGGGAAGCAATTGGGCTTAAATTGAAGCTTAGACAGTGAGGAAGGAACTCAGTCTGTCACAGCTGTCCTAAAGTCTGGCTCAACAACATGGTAGTTAAAAGAATGGATTCAGAAATTAAGTGATCTCAATTTGAATCCTGGCTATGCCTCTGCTTAGCTGGATGACCTTGAGCAAGTAATTTAACTTCACCCAGTCTCCTTCTACCCATCTTATCTCTAAACAGGATCTTTATAGTGCCTGCCTTACAGTTTTGCCACAAATATTGAATGTGACAGCACATGGACACTGATTATCACTGTAACTTCCCGGTATATAATGATTTCTCAAAAAGTATTAATCATTGTTGATATTACTCCTTTTATTTTTCAATGGGTATGAATGTATGTTTAATCAGAAATTTTTATTCAGAATGATTTTGTTTCACTGGGGCCATTTCTTTCAGTAAGCTTCATCAACTAGGCAATAGACATTCCCCTTTCTATTATCATCTCATCATTCAAAGAAGAATTTCTAAAATATTCTTAAACTCTCCATTGACATGGTTTAATTCAATAGCCACTTTAGTGCCTTTACTACCTTACTCATTACCAAAATGTTTGCTCAGTCTCACATCTGTCTCCCAGTATTTTCACAAACACTACCAATGAGGTTTGGCCTTTCACATAAGTTTTTGCCTTACTAGAGAAAATATAAGTGATACCATTAAGAATCTCAACAGTTCACTTTTATTGATTTTCCTCCAATTTTGTTCTTCATTTTCTTACCTCTGTAAGTTTATATACCTTTATATATGCTGCATGCCTCTTCCTTAGGTTCGCCTTTTCCCTCATCCTCTTTACCTGGCTTTTTCTTCCAAATCCTTCAAGATTAAGCTCATAAATGGCTGTATCTACTCATTCAACCAAAAATATTATGGGATCATGAACTTTGTTCCAGGTATTGTGCTATGTGCTGGAGATATAAGGTAAGCAAAACAAATGTGGGTCCTACCTTAACAGGACTTAGGGTCTAGAAGCTAGACAGACATTGATGCAATTATCATACACACAAATGACTTGAAACCATGACATATGCCATGAAAGAAATTCCCAGGATGCCATGAGAATATATAACAGATGATCTAGTCATTTATGAGGGGTCGAGGAAAGCATCTCAGAGGAAGTGACATCAGGCTGGTCTAGGAATCCTCCTCTATAGTTTGAATAATATATATATTTTTTAATTTTTATTTATTTATGATAGTCACAGAGAGAGAGACAGAGAGACAGGCAGAGACATAGGCAGAGGGAGAAGCAGGCTCCATGCACCGGGAGCCCGACGTGGGATTCGATCCCGGGTCTCCAGGATCGCGCCCTGGGCCAAAGGCAGGCGCCAAACCTCTGCGCCACCCAGGGATCCCTATAATTTGATATCAACTTCAGCCTGTAGATATTGTTGCATTTACCATGGTATATCATTATTCTCTCTCTACTTGTTTCTCTATCCTACTAACCTGTGAACTTCTTGAAGGCCTAGTGAAGCATCTTATTCCCAGGACATGCCATGAGCCTGGCACTTTTTAGGGGATCAAGAATTAATAATTAAACGATACTGTTTTGTAGTTGCTGAAAGAAGATGCATCTTTAAAGACTCCTTGAGCTTTAATATTTTTCTCTCAATCTGGCCCAGAAACAGTCCTGAAAATTCTAAACACCCTGCTCAACGCCCATGCTGCTGCCCACTTCCCCTTTCCCCCTTAATCATCCCATGGGAAGAGGTGCTGTAACTCCAAATTAGCCCCAGGGCAGCTCTCATCTGCTCTGCCGCCAAACTCATATCGCATTACACTTAATACATGTGTATAATGAATGCTGCACGCATTTGGCAGTGCTTCTGTGCACCATGTCATTATAAGCTGTATTGACAGCAAACAAGTCACATATTCTCCCTGCGAACACTACAGGAAAAAAGAACATATAATTTTGTTGTTGTTTGTACATTTTTTTCCCAAGTCACATTGGACACCATTTGCCTTTCATTAGAAACACCATGCTGACAGTAAAATCACATATCCCCAACACACAAAGAGGAGGATAACAAGCTGTTTGGGCCCCCTGTGAAGGGAAGGAGCAGTGGTGTGGCCTTTGGGGAGGGGCTAGGGTAACAGAAGAGGGTGTTTCTAGAGTAGCTCAGAGCCCCTAAGAAGGGAGTTGATGCTCTCTTGCCCTGCAGAGTCTGTCTGTGTCACATGCCCTGGAGTTTTACCCTCCTCAAGTCTTGCCTCATTTGTTCACTTATCCATCCATCCATGCATCCATCCATACACCCATCCACACATTCATCCATCCATCTGTTCAGCAATGTATCTTGAATTGCTACATATTCTTTCTGGAATTAAGTTAGGGAGAAGTTTATTTATTTTTTATTTTATTTTTTTAGGGAGAAGTTTAGAATGCTAAAATATATTGAGCTCTTACAATAGGCATTTGCTACATATTTAATTTTTACAGAAACCCTACGAGATCATTATTACTGACGTTTACAGAGATTTAATAACTTATCTCCGAAAGTTAAAGTGATTTGCTCAAACTTACCAAGAAAATAAGATCAGGATTTGAACCTAGGCCTATCTCATTACAGAAAGTAAATAAATGAAGAAGTTTGCTGAGTGTGTATAGTGTGAAGCACTGCCCATATTTCCAGGATAGAATTGATATGGTAATCATTCACACCCCAACTCCTCCCCCACCCAACAAGCTCCTTTATTTATTCATTTAATGCAGACTCAATGGCTTCTCTGTGCATAACTCTGTGAATTTCCTGAGAATAGGGTTGACGTCTTAGTTATTTTTCTAGTTCTGGGCTATAGCAGAATGCCTGGAACAGAACAAAAATCTATTGGGGAGAAAGAAACAAAAGGAGAAGAGATAGAGGCAGGAAGTTCAGTGTCTAGTAGAAGATAGGCATGTAAGCCATGAACTGAGATCAAATAAGACTAAATAAAGGTATATGTTATTTGCTGGAGAAACAATATCTAATAGGTGGTTAATGGTAACTAGAGGAATAAAAAATTGTGATATTAGAGGTCATGTTAAAGCAAGAGTGAGAATGTGGTACTATTATTAAATGTATAATTGAGGCATAGTAGGAAACAAGGCTAGAAAAACAGTTTGGAGCCAGATCATGAAGAGTCTTGGGTCTCTTTCTATTTTATTCACTAGGGGTTGGAAAGGTTTATCTCATATAAGTTGCCTTTCACATGAACTTGTAAACTTTTCTTCTAGAAAAGAATGAAGAAAAGCAACAGCATTGGGTGAATTGAATAATTCAGTCATCAAGAATATGGCCTTAGAAGCCAGGCAGTCCTGACTTCAAATTTTGCTCCAGCTCCTAATAAGTGTATCACTTTGAGCAAGCTAATTATATTCTTTAACCTCTTGGCTCCTCATATACAAAAGCAAGATGATAGAACCCACCTCATGGGAAGTGAGGATACATGAAATAAATAGGAGAATATTCTTAGTTTTTGGCATATGTTAAGCTTTTGATAATAATGCTGTTGATTATTACTTCTAGTTATATTATTCTTAGTCTGTAGGCTCAGGTACAAGCTGGAGATACTCACAGAGAGAACATAGTCTCTAGTTTGGAAGTGCATCATCTCTCCATTCAATACCATTTACTGAGAACCTACAAATCATCTCCAGTAGCATTCTATTAACTGGTAAAGCACAAAGAAGAAAGGAAAAAGGAACAGTGTTGTCCTTAGCTTAAAATTTTCTCACTATGGTCTGTTTTAATGAGTTATTTTAAGGAGGCAGCAAAAACTTAAATTTGGCTGCAAGTTTTCGCAGCTATTTCATTTGGGTGGAGTCACTATTCTGACCTCTTGAATCTGGATAGATGTTAAAACTTATTTTGATCATTAGCATATGGGAGAACTGACTTTTTTGTGAGTTCTGGAGACTGGGTCTTAAAAGGAGGAATGTTATCCTATTGCCATGATGTAAGCAAACTTGTGTGGACTACTGGAGGATGAGAAACCACATGGATTAGAAATGAGGCACTTTAGCCAACACATAGCCCCAAATATTAGACCTGTGAGCAAAAACTTTTCCGCTAAGTCAACCCCCCAGATGAATGCAGCTGTATGAATGAGCCCAGAGAAACCAGCAGAGGAACTGCCCAGCCAACCCATAAAACCACGAGAAACATTGTCATTATTTAGGCCTCCATTATATTTTGGGATAATTTGTTACACAGTAATATTTAATTCAATAGAAGCCTTCACTGGAATGGCAAGGAGGTCTTTTAATCATTTAAAATTTTGGTTAAACTTTTTGTGCATGGGCACCCCTCTATTTTTTTCCGGGAATCTTGTATATTCCTTTAATCTACTTTTTAAGGGAGTATATACACCAAGAAAGTTAAGAACCACTGTTCTAGAGGCACCTGGGTGGCTTAGCGGTTGAGCATCTGCCTTCAGCTCAGGTTGTGATTCCAGGGTCCTGGGATACAGTCTTGCATCAGGCTCCCCACAGGAAGCCTGCTTCTCCCTCTGCCTATGTCTGTCTGTCTCTCTCTCTCATGAACAAATAAATAAAATCTTTAAAAAAAAAACAGAACTGCCATTCTATGTCTAGAGTATAAATATCAAGAGCTCTTAAAATTTTAGCTTTAGGGAGGGGTTTGTTGCACAACAAAAAGCAGTCAAATGCACTTGAGCTGCAATGCCACTGGAGCTGTCCTGGGTGCTGATTGCATTGTCTTGCCCATTTCTTGGTAATTTAGCACTTTTGTAGGTTTAGACCACCTTAAGCCTTTCCTTACAGGTAGTTACTTGGTCACACTACTAAATCACATTAAATTATGCCATTCTTTGTTAAACAACAAGGGACCCAGATGACCTGCAAATGCTCACCTGTTTGATCCTGTACATGTAGCATTGTATGTAGTTTTGTCCACTATTACGGCTGTGATTATTACTGTCATAATAGCTGGGAGTATTTAAACTTAAGTATACTTGAGTGAGATGCTATACCTAAGCAGATATGCTCCCCTCATTCCCATGAGGTTCCTGAAAGGTCTCCCAAGGTGTAGAGTTGGAAAATATCTGATTTGATTTAGAGAGCAGGTGGTCAAGCATATAGCTTCTGGATTAAACTAACTAGGTTATCTGCTGAATCATCTTAAAGAAATTTGTACATCATAAAAATAGTATCTACTTGACTGTTTTTTGAGGGATAAACTGGTTAAATAAAGTATATAAATAAGGTAATATATTCAAAGTACATAAAAGGAGACTTAGTCCACAGTAAGTGCTCAATATATGTTAGCTATTTTAATGAATATGGTTAATGATAATTATAATAACTGATTATAATGGTGGTAATAAAGACAAGCCTTTCTAGCTCTGATACTTACTAGCTGTGTGACCTTAACTTCTTAAAAGTTTTAGTGTTATATAAACTGGGGATACATGCTTGTTGTCGTAGTTAAATGAGAAAATGAAAGAGAAAATATGGTATAAAACATATAACAAATACACAATATAAATAATATTTTATTCTCTTCTGGGTCTCTCTTCTTTCCTAACATTCAGCAGATCCTGGAATATTACCGAAAAGTGTGTGTGTGTGTGTGTGTGTGTGTGTGTGAATCTGTAACAATAGAAAGTATAAATGTCCCTTAATAAAATGATAGTGCATTCATAGAAATCATTCTAGAGTATCTCCTGTGCCCTATCTGCAAGAGAGAACTCCCTCTCAGTCTACTGCTTGTTGCCTTGCTTTTTAAGCTGAAATAGATGAAAACAATAGCATCAATGGAGGTATACTTTTCTTCCATCCCTCTTTAATTAGCTGTGAACCACAGGGCTTTCCAAGTGTGAACAGAATCAGAGGAGGCAGGAGGAGCAAAACCTACTAGGTTTGAGCTCCTAGGCCAAAGTAGCATTTAACTGGAAACCATTCTGAGAATCTAGATAAAAGATGCTATAAGATCTTCACCCATTCTTTAAAAACAAACCTTGTCCATCAGCCATTGCCAACTGAAGTCTCAAAAACTGGCATGCACATTTTAAGGACAGGAAGAAGAAAGTATAAATTTTAGAATTGCAGTAGAACACAGATGCATGAGTCAGGAGGTCTTTGCTTTACACTGCCACAAACTATTGTGTGTGTGTGTGTGTGTGTGTGTGTGTGTGTGTCCTTTATATCTAATCTTCTGACTCTTAATTTTCCTATCTATAAAACAGGAGTTGGGTTTATCAAATGCCTTTCCTATGCAGAACCTCACAACAATGTTGTTAAAGAGGTATTTTTATGCCCAGAATTCAAATCAGGAAACTGAGACTTAGAAAGCTTAACTTCCTCAAAGATACACAGCCCGGAAACAATGGAACACAAGAATCCATGCATCTACGTCTTTCTGAATTCTTCCACAATCATAAGGCTTTTCATTTTTAAAACCCCTTCCAGGTCTATCAGTGTTGTGTCATCTATATATTGTAGAATTGTTGGATGATAAATAAGAACATGTAAGTTCTTAAACCTTTATTTGTCATTTTCATTTATCTGGAATAGTTGAGAAATAAACTTAATTACCTGGTTACCTAATCATCACACATATTATGTATTGATGTTCACTTTTCAAACAGCAAAACTTATTTAAGAATGCAGTATTTCTCAACCAGTGGGTACAAATCCCAGAAGAGTTGTGAAATTTTTACAAGGAGTTCAAGAATCTGTATATCAACCTAATATTGTTTATAAATTGAAAAAATAATATCTGAGCAACATATACATTAATATTTTAAAATATATGTGTGTTGATCCATAGATATTAATGTGTCCAGGTTTCTTCATGTAATATTTGTAACTACTTAACATGTGAGCTCATTTAAAAATGACACTGTGCTATTCATTGTAACGTAGTTACATGCTCTTTCATCTAATGAACACCAAAGCAGAGCTATTACCATGCATTGCAAAACTTCTCAATGTTAAAAAGGAGGCCTCTGCTTAAAATGTTAGAAGCTGCTTCTTCCCACATAAGATTACAAGGTACTTAAAATATATTGTCTCATTTGTTTCTTGCAATCAAATCAACAATCATTATAGAACATCTCTGAGAGCAAAGCTCTTTCTAGTTCCCTTTCTGTCCGGTTGGATCCTGGATAAATGGAGATTTAATGTCTTTCCATTTTAGATAAGTTCTGTGCTTTGGGAGTTGTAGTCAGTAAACCCTAAAAGTGCAACGAAAAATAGACCCCAACTGGAGGTGGGACGGTTTTACTTCAGAGTTAGTTGAAACATCATGGGCAGAGTATACCACAGCCACTCATGTTCCTTTCTCTCCTTCAGAAGTTTAGTTTAGACAGTGGGATTACCCATAAACCCATGCAACATGCAGAAAATTCCATGACACCTCTCTGATTTTCCCAGGGCTCTTTGCTGATGTGTTCTGAAGCTAGAGTCAAATTTAGAAACCAGAGCATGAGAAAAGGATATCTACTTGTCACATTTGGAGAGCACATTAGCTGAAATCAATAGACTACCCAGAAATATAGGGGAAAGCTTAGTGCTTACTAAGAAATAAAAACCTTTCAAATCCAAAGCCTATAGTCACTACTAAAGATTGAATGCTTGTGTCCCCCAAAATTTACATGGTGAAGCCTCATCCCCATTGTGATAGCATTTGGGGGTTAGGCCTTTGGGATGGGATTAAGCCATACGACACAGAGCCCTCATGAATAGGATTAGAATCCATATTAAAGATATCACAGAGACTTCCTCACCTCTTTGAATATATGAAAAGAACACAGCAAGGTAAACTTTCTAAGAACCAAGAAGTGGGTCCTCACCAGACACTAAATCTGCCAGTGCCTTGGTCTTGAACTTCCCAGCCTCCTGAAGTATCAGAAATAATTGTTTGTTGCTTAAACCACCCATTCTATGGTAATTTATTATAGCAGCCCAAATAGACTAAGGCAGTCAATCAGTTTCAAATCCAACCTCCCCAAATCGAACTGTCTAAAGTAAACATTTGCAACTCTTTATCATCAGGAACTTGGATATATTAAATATATGGCCCAATGGTCTTTATGGAAACTCACTATGCAATTTTCGAATTATCTGTGTCCTTGAGGTCTGAGGTCTGAGGTCTGTCAAAGAGATCCAGAGCCTTCCAAGAAACCCACAATTTTCTATGAGAGACAGGAAAAACTTCGGTGACTACATAGATTAAAAACTGATTCCCCATGGAGAAAAAAAAAAAAGTTATCTGAAAGCCTTCTGGGCTTCAGACCATACAGTTACTATTTATTGTATTATTTTCAGAACATTTTTGCCTCTATGATTCTGTTTGATCCTTATGATGGCAACCCAAGGAATTGGGTATTATACGATCACCCCTATTTACAGATGAAAAACAAAACAAAACAGAACAGACACACTGAGAGGTGACTTTGTTGAGAAACAAGCAAAGTGAGGCTTAATCTCCTGGCTCCCTTGCTTGTATTTTTCCTCTATTCTTTGCTCTCTGCCTTCAGTAATCTCTGATTCTCCCCTGGGTTGAATAAAATTTTTCTATTATTTACAAACTCTCTTTCCTGCACATTACCTATTCCTATGTATGAGTGCCTTAAGTTGAAACGGGCAGATTTCTTCTCTTGCTTTTGTTTAAGGTCAGTTGTTTACTCCTATTTTCTCAGATCTGACTTTTTTTTTAATTTATTTTTTATTGGTGTTCAATTTACTAACATACAGAATAACCCCCAGTGCCCGTCACCCATTCACTCCCACCCCCCGCCCTCCTCCCCTTCCACCACCCCTAGTTCGTTTCCCTGAGTTAGCAGTCTTTACGTTCTGTCTCCCTTTCTGATATTTCCCACACATTTCTTCCCCCTTCCCTTATATTCCCTTTCACTATTATTTATATTCCCCAAATGAATGAGAACATATAATGTTTGTCCTTCTCCGACTGGCTTACTTCACTCAGCATAATACCCTCCAGTTCCATCCACGTTGAAGCAAATGGTGGGTATTTGTCATTTCTAATAGCTGAGTAATATTCCATTGTATACATAAACCACATCTTCTTTATCCATTCATCTTTCGATGGACACCGAGGCTCCTTCCACAGTTTGGCTATCGTGGCCATTGCTGCTATAAACATCGGGGTGCAGGTGTCCCGGCGTTTCATTGCATTTGTATCTTTGGGGTAAATCCCCAACAGTGCAATTGCTGGGTCGTAGGGCAGGTCTATTTTTAACTGTTTGAGGAAGCTTTTGCACAGCAAAGGATACAGTCAACAAAACTCAGATCTGACTTTGATGGCTATTCATTGACAGACAACTGGTTTGTCTGGAGTTCAGGCAAACTATAAGGAAAATAGTCTACTGTGAAGAAAAGAGCATCTTTCTAGGAGTCAAGAGGCTTACATCCCAGCCCCAGTAATTTCACTTACCAGCTGAACGATATTGGGCAAGTTGTTAAAATTACTGAGTCTCAATGAATACATCTTTAAGACAAGAATGATATGGTCTCATCTGTATCACAGGGTAGTAGTGGGGGTTATTAAGCTGAAATAAGGTCATAGATATCAAAGTACTTTGATACATCTACTTTGTAGATGGCTACATTCTGTCAAAGGTATATCAAATCAAATGTTTCCAAGGGCCAAGTAGGTTGTAAAGGAGTGGAGCAGACAGGCTTAGTAGAACTGTGTGTGGTGGGACCCAAAACCATAGGAGAGTGAAAATTCCACCCAGACACTGTACTTTAGTTATGCAGCAATAATAATCTGCTAGCCAATCCAGACAAATTTGCTGATCAAATTTGACGTGTGAGATACCAATTTATAAATCCTATTTCCACTATAGTATCTCCTAAATTGTGGGCTATAATACCCCCAAGGGGGTTTAGTTATTTCAAAGCACCATGAATATATATATATATATATATATATATATATATATATATATATATACCAAACATTGCCTATTACGTGAGAGACAATGCTATGTACATCCAGAGCAGTATTTTTCAGTGTACATAGGTGCCTTTGGGATTAATCAATTAAAGTATACATTTATCCAAAAGCATATGCAAATTCATATTAACTTGTTGTTCGTGTATAGTTTCAATCAAGGACAGTAGGGACATACCGCCATTCTCATGGTAGTAGGAGGAAGGCACAGCACCTCCCCGTTTTTACCTTTCCAAAAGAGGAGGCTTTAGGATCTAGTGCTAACCTGGTTTTGCAGGGAAAACAAGAAAGACCTATGTTGTTTGCAAACACTTTTTCAGCAGTAAACAAGTAACTGGTATTGCTGGCGGAGCCTCTTGATACAGGGATGAAAGAGAGATGCACAGCATACAAAGAGGACCACACATTAACATATAGCTCTAGAAAGCCAGCTATACATGTGACTTGAATGCATACGGAAACACCTGCACACATGCACACATACACACACACACACACACACACACCACTGAGCTATATCTGTATGCTATATGATATTCACATAAATGACATATCGCATATCATACAGATATGACATACACAGATCTGTAGGATATGCTCTCCAATGTACACAGGTACTAATCCTTGGAACCTGTAAATGTTGCCTTTATTTGCCTTTAATATGTCTTTGCACATGGAATTAAGTAAGAATCTTGATATGGGTATATTATTCTGGTTATCCTCGTGGGCCCTACATGCAGCATATAAATCCTAAGAAGAGGGAGGCAGACAGATATTGAACACACATGCACACATACAGGCGGAGGTGATGTAAAGACAGAGCAGAGAGAGATCTGAAGATGCTGACCTTGAAGACTGGAGTAACACAGCCACAAGCCAAGGAATGCCGGCAGCCTCTAGAAGCTGGAGGAGACAAGGAGTGGATTCTCCCCAGAGCCGCCAGCAGGAGTATGAGCCTGCAGACACTGATTTCCACCCAGTGAAACTGATTTTGCACTTGTCCTCAAACATTGTCCAGAGAATAAATTTCTGTTGATTCTAGTCACAAATAAATTGCAGCAGCCATAAGAAACTAATACACTGTATCTATCTTAAATGTGTACTCTATGCATATACATGACACAGGCATATCAATTGAACATTAAGGACATAAAGCCCTAATACACAATAAATGCATTTCCCTGAAAACCTCCTTTATACATATCCTAGGCAATAGGATCAGCATCCATCTAGATGCTCAGAAACCTGGATGTCATCTTCAGTTTCTCTTTTCCCTCCAAGCCTGTGTAGTCCATTAAGAAGTCTTGCCAGATCTACCTCCAAAATAAACCCAATCCATTCACCACCTCTCCCCACCTCCCCTGCTACCCTCTTCCTCCACATCACCACCATTTCCTCCCCAGACTACTATATAGCCTCCAGTCTGTTACCATTCTTGCATCCCTACAACGGCTTCTCCAGACCGTACCCAGAGTGGTCTTTTAAAATCCTTAATAGGGTTTTCTATGTAGAGTATCATGTCATCGGCGAAGAGAGAGAGTTTGACTTCTTCTTTGCCAATTTGAATGCCTTTAATGTCTTTTTGTTGTCTGATTGCTGAGGCTAGGACTTCCAGTACTATGTTGAATAGCAGTGGTGAGAGTGGACATCCCTGTCTTGTTCCTGATCTTAGGGGAAAGGCTCCCAGTGCTTCCCCATTGAGAATGATATTTGCTGTGGGCTTTTCATAGATGGCTTTTAAGATGTCGAGGAATGTTCCCTCTATCCCTACACTCTGAAGAGTTTTAATCAGGAGCAGCCCGGGTGGCCCAGTGGTTTAGCGCCGCTTTTGGCCCAGGGTGTGATCCCGGAGATCCGGGATCGAGTCCCACATCGGGCTCCCTGCAAGGAGCCTGCTTCTCCCTCTGCCTGTGTCTCTGCCTCTCTGTGTGTGTGTCTATCACGACTAAATAAATAAAATATTAAAAAAATAAATAAAATCCTTAATAGGATCATTTCACTCTTGTACATTGAAACCTTTACAAAATGGTTTCTCAATTTCCCTCAAATCAATCTTCTTACCATTTCCTACAATATTCCACATGATCTGCCTTCCCTCCTTCTCCCTCTGACTTTACTTACTCCACCTTGTCTTCATTCTTCATGGTCCAGGCACATCAGCCCTCCTTCTGTTCATGAAACATGCCAAGCTCATTTCTCTCAGGACCATGCACTTGCAGATCCCACTGCTTCAAAGTCTCATCCCAGATGCTCATTTGACTGTGCCCTTTATGTCATTTAGATTTCAGCTCAAATATCACCTCCTCAAAGGGAACTTCCCTGACCAACTTAATCAGTACCTATTTCATTACCCTGCTTTATTTTCTTGATAACACTCGGTGTCATCTTCTGGGTACTCATTGATTAATTTGCCTCTTTTACTCTCCCTCAAATACAGGTACCACAAAGGCAGGGACTATGTTTAGATCACCAGTGGGTCCCTGGAGTCTACAACAGTGCTAGCACACAGTGGGCACTTAACAAATACTTAATAATTTCATGAATGGCTCAGAATCTTGATTGACAATCTGAAGATCTTTAAAAATACCAATTCCTGGACACCACCTTAGATATAAGGGTTTGGAATTTTGGAACACCTTGAGTGACTCAATTGGTTAGCATCTGACAGACAGCTGGTTTCAGCCCAGGTCATGATCTCAGTGTTGTGAGATCAAGTCCTGCATAGGACAGTGTGCTAGGTGTTGGAACCTGCTTAAGTTTCTCTCTTTCCCTCTCCTTCTATCCCTCCCCCACTGCTTGTATTTGCTCACACACTCTCTCTCTTTCAAACAAAGAAATTTATAAGTAGTAGGGTCCCACAATTTATATTTTGAAAAAGATCCTCACGTGATTTGATAGCTAGGATTTTAGCTGACCTAAACAAATAATGAATGTGCAAATCCCTTGTGCATACCCATAACCCTCACCTACATCCTTTTCATATACATATCCTATACCAGACATCATGTACAATATTTATGTCCCCACCCTTTCTATATGTTTGTTATATACACTGCATATATGATACTGTATACATTTATATTTATATATTTATATAATTATTATTATAGACAAATGATCAGTTATTACTCTGTCCTAACTGATGTGCTGGGGATAGAAAGTCTTAAAACCCCAGCTCTAAAGAGCTCACAAGCCTCCAATCACCTGCAACCCATGATGGTGAGCTGTGAGGATACAAATGGGATGGCAAGAGACTTTTCCAGGTTAACAAAGCCATATTTATTTATTTTTGACAAAGTAATATTTAAAATAAAGCAAATAATACATGATTTATGTACTAAAAATTGAAGTTATTTAGGTTGAGAGGAGGCACTGAAAAAGGGAAGTCTGTCTGAGGCCAAAGGAACAGAATATGAAAGAATGTAGGGCTAGAGTATACAGTTTGAATAGAGAACTCCACATTACTCAATTTATTCATTCAACAGGTAAGTTTAACTGCTTATCATGTCTCAGGCACTGCAGAGGTTCTTAAGAATAACTGAGAATAGCATCCCAGACTCATGACATTGAGGGGTAAGGCCTGATAAAAAGTATTATTTACAAAGTCCCTCAAATGATTGTGATATACAGCCAGGGTTGAGAAATACTGGTCTAGGTGACCTCACATTGCTGGTGTTCAGAGGGGATGGGAGCAAAAAAGTTAAGGTATTAAAGGAATAGAAGCCAAGCTATCTAGTACACAAAACTATACATGCACTTTTGACAAGCATAAAGACTCTAAAGGTACCTGCTCTTTTATTCTTATTTCCTAATGATGGGCAGTGATAGCTCTGAGAACTATAGCACTGCCAATGTTGTGGACTTCTTTGCTCCAGTTGGATCCCTATCCATTGAATCTCTGACTTAGGCAACTTGGTGTCACTTTTAGACAAGGCAAGTCTGAGAGTATGAAGCCCTCACAATGGAGGTTCTTAAATCTGTGAGACTACCAGCTTCAGACCATGTAGCCTGGGGTGATGAGATCCTAGTAAACCAGAGACTTCTCTGGTCTTTCTCCCATCACACTTGAGATAGAAGTACCCCATTTTCCTTCCAGTTCTCTGGCTACCTAGCGTCATAGAAAGCAGCACCACTCAGCAGCCACTGCCAAACAGCTCAGGAATAAAGGGTTTGCCTCTCCTGTCTCCTTCATTTGAGGGGAAATCTTGCCTGAGGCACAAGCAAAGCTTCAAATTGATGTAATTTGAAATTTCAAACTGCCGGATGCAGCTTAGCTTCTGACTGCCATCTGCTTTTCCAGTGTGCAATGACACTGAGTCTGTTTTTATTGTGTTTGCTCAACCAAGTCCACCAGTAAAATATTAATAATTTCCCCAGCGCCTGGGTGGTTTGCAAGCTTGGGATGATATCCGAACATTCATCAAGCTCATCAAAGTTATGAGCAAAATAATTTTTCTCCTTAAGCGGGGAGGGGAGAGGGTAATCCAGATTTTTATTACTCGTGCATATCACTAAATGACACTTTTAGTTTTCTCTGCACAGGAAAAGAAAACAAGTGTATTGCTTCTGGCCTCAACATTAGATACACTTTGCTACAGAGATATAGTTATCCAACAAAGCAAGGAAATGAGTAATCTGTGAATTCCAGTAAAAGAAGATAGAAAGCAGGAAAGTGAGTGCCTCCCCAAACATCTCTTTCTTTCACTGTCCACATGCAGTTTGACACTAGGCCCTATTGAATCTATCATTATTCTTGAGCTCATCCCCTTCTATTCTCACTGCTGCTTTGCTGGTCTAGGCCCTTACCAGGTAATCTGGATTACCCCACTCAGCTGCCTCTAGTTTCATAATACTCCCTACATCAGTTTCCATTTCCCTGTCCAAACAATCACCAAACATGGAGTTTGCAACTCTCAACACGATTTCATCAGTCACTGCTTTCAAGCCCTTCTTAGACTCTCCACTGCCTTAAAGATAAGGTTCTAATACTTTAATATGGTTTATAACACTTCTCTCTCCTCCACTTCTATAGCAGCATCCTATGCCCCAGCCAGTCATTGTTCTCCTAGTATAGCACACCCTCTCCTGCCCAGTGAGGTCTGCACAGGAGAGATTCCCAGGGCATCTCACACAATGCCTAGTCAACAGCAAAGTCTTGGAAAGGGTCAGTGGCATTATTATCATACTCTTTAAAAAAAAAATAGAGTGCTATCTCAGTCACCCTGGTTGATCAATGTCCTCATCAAAGACATTCATGTCCTCTTCAAGGGAAGAGAAAAAGAATAGATTTTATGTTTCCTTCCACTTTGGTGCCAGGAAGAATGGCTCCTAGCTTCCAGCATCCATGCTATACATAAAAGATCATATTGTAAAGTGGTTGAGAGCTCTGAAACCAGGACATCTTAGATGATGGACTGGTTCTGCCATTTACTAGCTGTTTGGATTTGGGCAACTCACTTAACTCCTTTGTGCTTTCAGTTTGATCATCTTTAAAGTGGGTGTGATTAATAGCACCTACGTGTAAGCTACAGGCAAGACTAAAAGATTAAGTGTTGGGTACTAAGGATAGGACTTGGTAAATAATAAACACCTCAGTTAGCAACTGAGTACTAACTCCAGTGTATACTTCTCTCTGAAAGCAGACTGGAACATTTTTAAAGAGACCAAAGACTCTCACTATGCAATGCTGTGTCTCGGGCTTTTCTCTGCCTAGAATTCTTTTTATCCATCATTGTCCACTTGGAGACAGGCTGTGTCTTCATCAAGGCTCAACTGAAAGGCCATCTCCTCTAGTTGTCTTGATAGATAGTGGAGTGAAGTGGGATTTGGGTTTGACACACATGGCTTTAATTGCAACATTTTCACTTTCTATCTGCATAATACTGAGTAGGTTAATTGACCCCCTTAACTCTCATTTTACTCATCTGTAAAATGGGGATAAGATTTGCCTCCTTATACGGTGGTTGTATACATTCATTTTGGATACATTTAATTCTCCAAACTCTTTCTCTTTGCTCTTATTGTGGGTATTGATTAATCCCTTTACTGGGCTTCCTCTAAAATGTATGTGCTTCTATTATTGCTACAGTCACTCTATTTCCTGAACTGAAAGGTAGGTCTTGTTCATATCTTGCCCAGATTTCAGCTTTATCTGACTAGTGCATCTCTATCCAATGTCTGTTTTTGTCAGAGCTATCTCCTAAAACTAGAAATCTGAGCAAGTCACTCTCTTCAAAGCATGAATGGAGCAAACTTTGATTGAATCTTTTTTTATAGATGAATTCTTTGGGATGGTAATTAAGGTTCTCAAGATTCTGCCCAAGCTTACCATGCCAATCTCAACTCTAGCCACTGTCCCATTCTGTGAGTATTCATTCCTTGCATTGTCCCCAGAATAAGCCATGGACTCTAGGTTATGGTTCAGGAGTCCTTTTTTGCCTGGAATGTCCTTTTGCTACCTTCTCACCAACTCAAATTCTACCCCAATATCTAAGGCCCAGCTGAACAATCCCTGCTTTTCTAAAGCCTTTCCTAACCTCCACTCTACCCATGTTCACCCCCCATACACACACACACACACACACACACAATTGGAATAAATGAAATAAATTAACAAACAGGATACTGAAATCTTAGAGCCAACAGTTAGTAAATGGTAGACATGGGTCTCAAATCCAAATATTCTGATTCTAAAAGTTTTTAATGCACTTTCTTGCCCCCATCTGAGGTTACTTTTCTCTCCACGTTCCTCAAGACACTATTGGATGCAAAATAGCCAGGAGCTCTACGACTCTTCATACTGCGCATGTCTTTAACTGTTAGTTATTCAGGGTCATTCACTTTTTCTTTTGTTTCTCTCTCATTTCTTACAAATGAGTGATAAAATGGGCACTCTCATACACTGCTGGCAGAAATGTAACTGGATAGAACTTTTGGAAAGCAATTTGGCTGTATGTATTAGGATTCTGCAAAATATTCATGGTCTTTTACTGGGTCACGCCTTTTTTTGTAAATCTCTTTTAAGAAGTTAATCAAAAGTAACTACACATAGCACACAAGGATATTACAGGGAAAGACTGGAATTAGCCTAAATGCCTAACAATAAGAAAACGGCAGCAATTATGAACTACAGTTCCAGAATCAGAAAAAAAAATCCTAGCCCTACTTCTTAATATTTGTATTACTTAGGTCAATTATTTAACCTTTCTGTGCATTAGTTGCCTCATCTCTATATTCATTTCTATAAAGGGATAATAGCAGAATCTGCTTCATAGAGTTGCTATGAGAATTGAATGAGAGTTTGTAAGAAAAGACTTTGGCTCAGAGTCTAACACACTGAAAGCTCCTGAGAAAGATAAACTACAAAGAAGCAGCACACTAGTAGTAGTGTGGGGTCTTAGTAGTCATAGAAGGAGGGAGGTGGTGGTGAAGGAGGAAGAGGAGAAAGAAGAGAGGGAGAGGAGGGGGGAATAATTAGAAGAGACAGCCACTGTTTAAAATATTATGCCATTATTAAGCACTATGTTTACAAAGTTTTAATTAACAACATCAAAAAGGAATTAATGATCAGTCAAAAAGCAGGATTCTAAATTGTGTGTACAGTAATAATCCAAAAGATATTTTAAAATCTTAGAAAATGCTGGAAGAAGCTACACTTAACATTAACAATGGTCATACTTCAGTGATGACTATATTTATATGTAAGAGGTTATAATTCTTCAATATCTTGGCTTTATAAATATTTTGCCTATGGGTGCCTATCTCTACCTAATCAGTACCATGGATACCCTGAAAAACAATGTAAAATCACATTGTAATTTCCCTTCATCTCTATTATTTCCTGACCTAAATTCAATATTGAGTGAATGAGCCTTGTTGATTGTACAGGCAGTATTGTCCTCACCTATAAAATAGGGATAATGTATGTCATGCACTTTTGGTAAAGATTACATTATTTTTTTTTACTGAAGATGTCCATAACATTGCCTAAAACAGAATACCGTACAGTAAATATTAGTTTCTTTTCTCCTGCATCACTTCTCTTCTTTATTTTTTTTTCTTCTTTATTTTAAATTGTTCAAACTGGCGAGAAAGTAAGTAGCTCTGAGAGTGCATTATGTCAGTAGTCTCTGGAATAGCTAGCCACATAGCCCATTCACATCAACTATCAATAGGCTTTTGGTGGTAGGGATACTGGTCCGCAGAGAACGGTCCAACTTCATGTTGGCCACCATGTGTTTGTGAGATCTGAGCACCGAAGAAGGTGAGATTCAAGTTCTACCATCTGCCCTCTGAAAGTTCTCCAGTGCTCCTCACTGAGAGCTAACACTGGCATTCAAGTCAAAAACCAAGCCTAAGAATTAATTGTGGTTTATGGAAAATTCTCTTCCTTCCATAACAGGAAACCAAACTTTACTTCTTGTTCCTTAACCGTGGATGATGGCACCATGTTCCACTTATCAGGAGCTCTTCCAGGTAATGAGAAAGATCATTTCATGGGCAGCCTGGATGGCTCAGCGGTTTAGCACCTCCTCCAGCCCAGGAGAGACCCTGGAGACCCAGGATCAAGTCCCACGTCAGGCTCCTTGCATGGAGCCTGCTTCTCCCTCTCCCTCTGCCTATGTCTCTGTCTCTCTCGAATAAATAGATAAAATCTTAAAAAAAAAAAAGAAAGAAAGAAAGATCATTTCAGGACATAGGGTTTGGCTCTTTCCTAAGGTGGGGTGTGGGTTTATCCAGATGGCCAATTTAAGTTAAAGTTAACCCTTTCTTCACTGACTTATTCAGCACTAAGTGAGCAGTTACCATGCACAGACGTTGGGGATGCAAAGGTGAATTGCCATTTAGACCAGAACCTGTTTTAGATAAAAAAGCACCCATATTTATCAAAAGGATCAACTATGTGGTCTATTTAAATAACTATTATGTTCTGCTAGACTCTATTTGACAAAAATAGAGTCTGAGTAGGAGTAGTAGATTTAGAATCAAACCATTCAAACTCAAGCTCTGTTCCCTCTTAGATATCTGACTTTGTATCTGTTTCTTTATAAAATGCAACCTGAAGCTGGTGTCAGGATTAAAGTTAGTCTGTGTATGTCACTTAGCAAACCCAATACCTGACTCAGTAAACATTGGTTACTGTTAGTATTGTTATTGTGGTTTTAGTATCTTGTTTTGTTTTGTGGGTTTTTTTAAAAAAGATTCTATTTTTAGAATCTCAGCATGGGGCTCAAACTTACAAACCTCAAGATCAAGAGTTGTGTGCTCTATCAACTGAGCAGCCAGACACCCTAAAGTTTTAGCATCTTTAAGAAACCCTGCTGGAGGTGAGAAAGAAGGTATGTACATCCCCCTCACAAAGCTCCCTTCAAGAAGTAAAATTCTCTGTTCTCAGTAAAGCAGGTGGCTTCCCCTTTTCTCCTTATACTCATCACCCTATGCTGTTGGTTACTGATTTTAGTGTTTCAGGACTTCAATACTGGTACACCCTTTCTCAAGAAGGATGGAATAGGAATTTACCTTTCCTGAGAACTTTGTGTATGCCACGCACTGTGTTCATAACTTTCACCAACATTTTCTCATTTCATTTCCACTGTTGGGGGTTGGGGTCAAGGTAGGTATTATGGTCCTGCACTGCCAAGAGGAAATGGAGACTCAGAATGGGGAGAGGGCCCAAAGTCACAGAGCTCTTAAGTTGTAGAGCTGGCTTGCAGTCAGAACTGTTTGAATCCAAATCATACAGTACATTCTGAAGCCTCTTTTCCATTCTCATTACTCAATTAGGTCATCGTTCGTCCTTTCTTAGGAAGGCAAAACACACAGAGATTGAACGTAGAGACTGAACAATCTCTATTGAGTTGGATTTCTGACACCCAACATGCATGCATCCCCCATAATTTGTACCTGAGAGAAGCCCTGACCTTTAACATATTAAATAAAAACAGAAGCCCCGAGGGCTTAAATGACTATTCTAAGCCCACACAGAAAGCATGTGGTGTAGTGAGAACCAGAAAGGGCCTCTTCCCAGACATGGGAGCAATCTCCCTGGTTAAAGCCGCACTGAAAGATCAGGGATGGGGGGAATCTGGCCAACATATTTTAGGCATTGAGTGATGGGAATCCCAGGCGGCCAGTGAGTTCACTGGGCACAGCAGAGGAGAACATAGTCTGGGTACAGTACAAACAAGAATGCTAAACAGCTCTCCAGCTGCCAGGAAGCAAGAGCATCAGTGTATTCTTGAAGCAAGAATCCAGTTCCCAGGCAATGAAAGAACAAGGCAGTGAGGGCACAGTTGGACTTGTCATACCAAAATAAGAGTCTCTGAGGAGGACCCCAACCCCACTGTTTTGGTAAAGGGGCAGCACTGACATACCAGCAACTGGAAGCTCTCACTAGCTCACCCAGAAACTTGAAAACAGAAAGTCTCTTAAGCACTTTCTTTCTAAATTCTCCTTGCAGAAGCCTCCTTATTCTTTTATAATCACCTCCAAGCAATTCCTAGTCAAGTACTAAAGTAAATTCAAAGCAATTAGAGAGTCTATCTACAGTGAGCCCAAAATGTGTTTGCAGTGGTTCTCTGGGAAATGGCGCAGCATAAGTTTTCCCCAGAACAATGTTATTTATGTAAGGAAGATGCTACTGTTTCCCAGAGTGTAAAAACACACATACACACACACACACACACACACACACACATGCACACACACACACACATTTACTATGACAAATGGATGCAACATCTCAAGAGTGAAATATTGTGTTGTGGGTTACAAGCCAAAGCAAGGCAGCATCGCTCCAGTAAGCACTTATAAATTGTTGCAAACAATATCAAGAAATAGGAGCTTGCCTTGGCAAATAACAGCTGCAGGATTTCAGGGCTCAGGACTAGCCTTAGGAAAAAAAAAAGAAAGAAAACCACCAAACCCATTGCTTCAAATATTCTGTTGGATCTCCAGGGTGGTCTTTCTAATTAATATTTCCCCCTAATTGTGTTCATGATGGTAAGTGTGCTAAATGCAAAACTCACTCCTTTTTTCACCAAGGAGGGGAGCAGAGGAAGGCACTTTAGGAGGAAGGCTGGGCAGCTTCATTGTGATGCAAAAGAATGCAACAATTAAGAATATAATTTTGGAAGATGTCAGCAGCCTAATTACTCATAGGGCTTCCAGCAAATTAAGCAGTAGGTGAATTAGCTCATTTAATGAGATCTTAGAGTTTGGAGGCAAGGTGCTTTTATTTTGCATTTGAGAAACACATTTCCTAACTACATGTTAATAATTTGGGCACCCCAACATACTATTAACTCAACAGGTTCCACAAAAAGCATGAAGGTCAGGTGCTTAAAAGGGTCTGTAAGTAAGTTAAATTGCATTTCTCTGCTCTCCGTTTACCCTTTCCCTCCCCTTCTTTTTCTTCCCAAATGCAATTGTCCAACTTAGAAAACATATAGTTCAATAAAGGGGCTTTGGAAACTATAGTTTTCAGGGCAGGGTTAAAGGAAGCACAGCAGAAATTGGATTGAAAACCTGCTTTAGTATCTTTATAACTCTCTAAGCCTTTGCTTCTGCATCTGTAATATGGAAATAATAACATCCACATTACAATTTTTGTGGTTACGAGTTGAATTCGTTTACAAGATGGTATTCCTTGAAGGCAAGGAATATGTGGTATTTATCTCTGTCTTATACTACCTAACACAGTGCCTGGAACAGAATGTGTGCTTAACAAGTATACTGAATAGAAACTAATAATTGCAAAAGAATGAGTGGATGAGGGGGGAAAAAGTTTTTTTGGGTGTTCCTTACGTATATGGTTCCTTTCCCATAGATCCTCAAAAAAAAAAAAGAGAGAGAAAAAGGGAGAAATTGGCTGTTTTAGCCACACTGGGACTTGCTAGGCTTTGGAATAAGAAGGAGCCAAAGTTTCCTGGACAGTGTTGTCCACTGACCAAATGTGGGGGAATATGAAAAGAGGTGTCACCAGTGTTCTTTATGCACCAAGACAAGCACCAAGACAAATTCTGCCTACCACTTACAGCCTCTCAGTTACTCCAAAAGTGTGTGGACAACATGATTGATCAAGCCTTGTACCACAGATTGCAAGAATGGCTTCCCATCCATCAGCATTTTTTATCCCAACAATCCCATATGGTAGGTATTGTTATCCCTCCTTTTTGTAAATGAAGACACTGAGGCTCAGAGATTACCCAACTTGTTTGAACCGGCCCATATGTTGGTCATGCATATTTCCAGGCGATGCCCTTCCCACTTGATAGTCAGTAGAGAACTTCTGAGCTATGATTTGTGCTCAACTTCTCTGCAGAGCTAGGAAGGGAAGGAAGACTCAGCCTCGTTGCCACCCTATCTACTCTCTAGTCTCCCTGATGGAGCACCATACATTCTCTGCTGCTTTACCTTATCTTCTAGTATGGAATGGAGTCCACAGAGGTGAGATACTCCCATTCTAAAAGTTCCTATTTGTGACACAGAAAAGGAGGCTTCTTGCTTTAATTTCATCAGAGTGAAGACATCTCTTGAGGCTGACTCTATAGCTATGTTTTGTTCTCTTTATGGCTCTCTACAGGGAGCTTACTACCTCAGAAGGTCTTTAGCAACAATTATTATTATTCACATTGTAATTACCATTTTATTGAATATTTACTACATGCTAGGCATTGGGTTTTATATGCACCAAAAAAAAACCTATGAGATAGTTATTATTACCTCTAACTCATAAATAAAGATACTGAGGATCAGAGAGTTTAAATAAATTGTTCAAATCTACTCAGCTTATAAGGGGTAGAGCTGAGATTCTGGATTAGGTTTTCTAACTCCAGATCCCATGCACTAAATTTTCAATATTGCCTTTATTGGGTGACTCTGGGTTGTTATAGAACTTTTTTTTGTAAATATAATTAATATCTGTCTTTCTGGAACTTTCATCAATTGGTCATGGTTCTCCTTCTGGAACTACACAGAACAAGTCAGCTCCCTTTATGGGATGCTCTTCAGGTAATGGGAACTCCAGATCCTTGGCCAGCATTAGCTCCTCTACCCCCCAGTAGACAACGCTGTCCAGACACACAGATGAAGTTGGATTCTATTTGCTATAATGACAATTCACAGTTATAGGAGTTTTTTGTTGTCTTGTTTTAGTTTTTATGTAATACACTTCACTGATGTGATCTCATTCAACCTTACCATAATGCAATGAGGGTGGCATTAGTTCCATTAGTTCCCTGGTCCTAGAAATGAGGAAGTTGGGGCTCAGAAAGATGAGGTCTATTCTCCAGGGGAAAAGATCAGTCAAATAACGAGCTGAGAACCTGAGGATTCAAACTCAAGTATGCCTAACATCAAGGTATGTGCTCCTTCCACAGTGCTATGGAACCTTTCTGAATGAATGAATGAATGAATGAATGAACCATACAAGGAAGAGTGTGATAAGTACCGTAAAAGAGGTCCCCAAAAATGCAAAGAGTACTCAGCTCAGAAAAAAAATAAAGATGCCTTCATCTTCCCACCAGGTCTTCAGTGAGGCTGCACTAATTACCATTTATATAAGGTGCCTGCCTGCCTCTGCTGGTGCTGAGAGAAGTTTTAATTTGCTGGTGAAGGAGTTGGGGGAGGGAATGGAGAGTGCTGTGAAGTGTCCCCTCCAAAGCAGAATGATTTCTGTGCAGAAAAACACTGAGGTTACTAATGGGGAAGAAGAAAAAAAAAAAAACAGGCAGCAAAGATGAGGAGTATACTTGGCATGCGGATGCACGCCTGGAGCATCTGGCAGGAGGCATGCGCTCATCCTTTCCTTCCTGAGGTTGCAATTAAGTAGGTAACATGAGAGAACACTGACAGTTGGGTTGTCCCACTGAGCCTGGGGCCAGGTGAGTACTTACAAGTTCAGCCCCACCCAGGAGAGACTCACTGCATTAAAAAGGAAGACGTCCTGGAAAGGATAAAGACCACAGCATGAAGTGACTGGTCCATTTCAGCTTTGTAGGCAGAATGGTGAGAAAACTGAAGGTTTGCCCCCATCGTACTAGGCTTTCCATGGAAGAAGAGCCCTGAGGTTACCTTGGGGGAGGTCAGGTGCCAAAGTGGAAAACATCATTTTCACGCAGATGAAATCACGCAGATCTGGATTCCTATTCTAAATCCTTACTTATTCTATGGCTGTGTCATCTTGGACAAGTCACTTAAATTCTCTGAGCTTCATTTCCTCATTTAAATGAATGAATGAATAAATGAATGAATCAATGAACTAACAAACTATAAAGGGAAGAGTGTGATAAGTACCTTAAGAGAAAATGTACTTAAGGTAGGGAAAAATAAGATAAGATAGGGAAAATGAAATTTGAGGGCTGCAGATGGCCATGTATGTAAAATTTCTGGCGTATAGTAGATATTCAAAAAACTTAAGTTCCTTCCCCTTGAGAGAAGCCCCCCTCACACTGAGCTAGGTAGGTTCCTGTCACTGAGACTCATTTTCCCCAGGAGACTTGCTGAGTTCCAGTGAGTGAAATCCCTGGACCCATTGGCCTCTATGATTATAATGCAAGCACAGCATGGTGCCCATTAGGTTGTTAGAGTCCACAGGTTTCCTAGAGGAAATGTGAGGGGGCAGAGGGGATGGAGATGGAGTTGGAGACCTCAGGGAGCCAATGTTCTGAAACTCCCAACTGCTTAATGGCTAAAGTACCCCAGAGCCTCTTCAGCCAATTGAATCAATATGAATACCATTCTAGAATCGCCAGACATTCCCAACATTGGCTTCTGCTGAGAGCAGCTGAGAAGCAGAGACCTCAAGAGCCTCAGTTCTTGGCCCTTCTTCACCACACCTCTCTAGAGACCCATTTCCTCTCAGAGGGCATCTGAAATACACACATTTGGGAGGACAATGGAGGCTCTGGAGTGAGAGAGCCCTGGCTTCAACCCGAGCTCTGCCACTTACTATCTATGTGAATTTGGGCAAGTTACTTCAATTCTCTGTCTCAGTTTCCAATGCTACAAAAATGGAATAAAGATGCTGATACCGCATTGAGTAGACATGAGGATTAAATGGGAAAATTTAAATAGCAGTGCTTGACATATGGCTGTTCTGTTACCCCCCACCCCCACCCCGTCACTGGAGCCTCTGCGCCCTGGTGGTGCTTCCCAACATGATTTAGTCACTGCATGATTAACAGAAAGTACTTTAACAACCATATGAGGTACAAAAGACAGAAAGAACAAATGAGCAGGGATGCCTAAACTTATTTTTCTTTTGACTCAGGCAAGTGGAAGATCCTGCCCTTAGTCACACAGCTAACAAAGGGTGAAGGCACAACTACACATCAAGTGTCATAACTCCCAGGACAACTGTCCTTCTACCACACCATGATGCCCTCATCTCTGACTTTCTTCTTCCTCCATTTCTTTGAACAGAAAGGATTTGATGGAACCAGTAATGACATATATGAATTCCGAAGCAGATATCCATTTTTAACGTAGGAAGGAAAACATTAAGATGTCAACCTTGGGGCTGCTAAATGAGCATCTGTGGCCCACACATGGGGCACTGGGGACTGGAGGCTCGGGGAAGTAATTGCCACAAATAAGACTCAACTGGACATTGATTTATTCAGCCTGTTTGCTTGATTTCCACTTTGAGCTTGTTCAATTGGCTATTCCTCTTTGTTGTTCCTTCTCAGGAACATGACCCCAGCTCATTTGGATGGAAATGTGCTCACCCATTACCTCATTAATTTCTGGGACTTTGCATTATCATTTACACCCTTCCCCTCTATTTTCTTTGCCCTCAAAATTCAAAGTATTGGTGGGAAATAGACAAACAATGCACCATTTCTCCAAGATGTGACAGGATCTGTATTTATCATTTGCAACCCTCATTGTCATAATTCAGCCAAGCCAGGCTGCAACACACCATGGGAACTCATCAGTGAAAAGGTGCATGAGGGAGGAAGCCATGCTAGGAATCGGGAGCTAGTCAGACAGCAGAGGTGTCTCATCAGCTCCCAGCAGCTGTTGTCTAAGAGTGATGGTAAACTGGGACTTCATGTGAGTCCAAAATAATGATGGTACTGATGTGATAACAATGCTTGTTAAACTCTTACAACACACATATGTCATCTCATTTATTTTTACAACAATCCTACAAGATAAACCTAGAGAGGATAAGTTACTTGTCCAAGGTGGCATAGCTAGGAGATGATGGAAATGGAATTCAACCCCACATGTTTCCTTAAAAATCACATCCTCTTTACCACTCCTCGAACCCTCCTTTGTTTAGTTTCCCTGAAGCATTACAATGTCCATTTGTTGGATCCTTTCCCAGTTCATCTCTGAGTGCCTTACACACAGACATTTCTTCCATCCCTCCAGAAGGCCTGTGAGAATGATGTCCTATAGTTCATTAAAAATGAGCTCAGAGAGGCTAACTCACTCACAGAAGGGCACACAGCCTTTAAGAAGCAGAGGAAGGACTCCTAACACAGGTCTTTCTGAGCATGAAATGCCTTTCCCCAGACATCCAGGCTAATGATAGGATAGACAGCAGTAGGGAAGGCAGTGAACACTGTGAAAAATATGGGCAACAGTGTGGGACTCATATAATTGGGTTACAGAAGAAAGACCCAGAAACAGAGTGCCAGCCTGCATGGACTCCAGCAAGGCAATCCCAGAAGGAATTCCCAAGAGATGCGTGAAAAGCCCAGTTGTTCTCACTGGAGACACATATCAGGATTGAGGGTACTCAAATATGTGCCCAAGGTTCACCCCAGACTCTTGAGTTGTCAGGATCACAGCACTATTCCAGGACATACATCCTGCTGGGATGGAAGGAGGAGAAGAGAAGTAGCATAAGCAGAGTGTCTGCTGAGGCCAAGCACTATGCTGTATATGGTGCTGTACTCAATTCTTGTAACAACTCTGTAAAACAGGTTTTGTCACTTTTCTTCACCCTTTACCCTAACTTCCTCATATCTAACACAGTACTTGGCACACGCGCGCGCGCGCACACACACACACACACACACACATACACGTAATAACACTGTGTGAAACTGATTAATTCATTTTCAATTCTACTGGCCAGGGAGAAATGAAGCTATTACTGAAGCATCACCTTACCTTGAAGGAGTGTTGAATATTTCTCTAAAGTTTTGACCAAAGCAACTTTTCTAAGAACCTGAGATTTAAGTCAACTTCAATATTTGGGTTGGTCTTGTAGACCAAGTACACAGGGCTGTGGGAAGAAGGCCAGAGAAGAGAAGCACAGAAACAGGCTCCACGGCCAGAGAATGCTCACTAGGGAAGCTGATGGCCCAAAAGTTGAGAAGATAAAGTTGAGAAGAGCATGCCCGGCAGAGAATCCTGTAGGTAGAGAAGCACATAAGCATAATGCAGAATGTGGATCTATAAGCAGCCAGTCAAAGCTCCTAAGCTTGTTCACTCCCCCTTTTACAGAGCAAAAAGAGCTTTTCTCCCCTGATTACAACACAGTAATGTTGAGTGGAAAATGCCAGACATTAAAGAGTATATATATATATATATATATATATATATATATATATATATATCAGATGATTCCATATATACAAAGTTCAAAGACAGGCAAACTTAATCCATGCTGTTAGAGGACAGCATTGTGGTTAGCTTAGGGGTAAACTGAGTGGCAGGTAGCAGGACAGGGCTTCCAGAGTATTGGGAATGATCTACTTCTTAGTCTGGGTGCTGGTTACAATGATGTGTCCATTTGGGAAAATTCACCCCTTTCCATAGACATGATTTGTGCACTTTTCTGGATGTTTGTATAATATTTCAAAATAAATCTTACATCAAAAAGGAATACAGGGATCCCTGGGTGGCGCAGCAGTTTGGCGCCTGCCTTTGGCCCAGGGCGCGATCCTGGAGACCCGGGATCGAATCCCACGTCAGGCTCCCGGTGCATGGAGCCTGCTTCTCCCTCTGCCTGTGTCTCTGCCTCTCTCTCTCTCTCTCTCTCTCTCTCTCTCTCTCTCTGTGTGTGACTATCATAAATAAATAAAAATTAAAAAAAAAGGAATACAAAAGTATTGAAAGTATTGAAAAACCATTTTGATGGTGCAAATGAGGATGAAGTAAAATGTATAATTCAATTTCCCAGGAAAAACAAAGAGAAAATTTTGCTCCCTCTGCTTCTCAGTCTGGCTCAGAAGAAGGTGGTGAGAACCAGCATCTGAGTTTAATGACTTTCCCCTGGCATTTCCCTCATAAGGAGGAGAATCTTAATTTTCAAGGATAGGACAGGTTCCTTTGGATGGATTCTCCTACTCCTTGTCTTAACCTATCCCAGAGGAGAGCACAGCTCCCCTCTGTTGGTACAGAAGCCCTACAAAGGTAGGTGTGAGCAGATTGAAGGAGCAGTAGGAAGGGTCCCTGTCTGGACCCAGGTGAGTGCAGGGAGAAAACAGAGATTGGGCAGAAAGGAACCCAGGTGGGATATAAAATAGGGCTTCAGAGACCCTGGTTGGGAGTTTAGATTTTCTTGTAAATACAATGAGAAATCCTTGGAGGTTTTTGAGCAAGAAGTAACATCAATGGACTGATGCTTTAGAAGGATCATCTTGGCTCTTATGAAGAGAGTGGCTAGCAGGTACCAAAGGTGAACCAGAGCGACCACTTGGGGTATAACTGCCATGGTCCAGGAGAGCAGTGTGGCTGAAATTGAGATGAAGGCAAAGGAGAATAAAGAATAACATATTCAAGACAGTGGCTTGGACGAGCTGGCGGATTGGGTATGGGAGAAGGAGATGGAAAAGTCATTAAGCAATTAAGCAGATTACAGGGGGAAGGCTGAGTAACAACTCAATGTGTGGGGGCACTCAGAAATCAGTTTTAAACATGCTAATATGAGAGACTTGGGAGACATCCATGTGAAAATGGGCAGAAGGCAGAAGATCAGAGGAATACTCTGGAATAGAGAGATGTAATTTAAGTTTCCTTGTGTACAAAGCACTTTCACACTTGCCACTCTGTTTATCTCACCACCCTTTGGCTATGACTGGGAAGTCTATTCCCATAGATGAAGACATTGAGGTTCAGAGGGGCTGAGTGTCTTACAGCAAGCCACATAAAGGATAAGCAATGATGCATGGAACACAATCAAGCTTACTGTGTTTATTCCCATATGCTTTGAAATAGTTTAAATGTGGTGGGTTTTCATTATGGATGTGCATTGGTGTATTACGGGAAAAGCATTGGGACACCACTCAGATATTGCAGGTATGTTTGACAAATACCAAGTGGCCCAGCCCTACTATGCTCATAGGATCTATGTCTGCTTGTTAATAATCTGTGACTTCTCTCATTGTCAAATTTATATCAGATGGATGCTTCTTCTTGCTGTTAGACTATACCTTTCTATCAGACCTTCTATATTTCTTTGTAATATCTTATTTAGAATATGATTTGGGTCATCACCCAAGGAACTTTCAGAATGCATGTATAAGAGTACCATGGGAGAGAACTATTTTCTCTGTTATAGACAATGAAGGACTGTCACTGTTTAGTTCCATTTAATTCAGGTCAATGAGAACTCACTAAACACTTACTGTACACGAGTCACTGTTCCAGATGAAAGAGACTGATCTGGATAAAGGCTCAGCCTTTACTTTGTTATATGCTCTCCAGAATACTTTATTTTTCCTTCATGGCTCTTATGACACATTTAATTATTTGTACAATTTTTGGCCGAAGGTCTGTTGTTCCTTCTAGATGATTACTTACTCACCATTGTATCCCTTGTGCCTGGTATTTTGCTTGGCATACAATAATTTTCCCATTCAATATTTATTGAATGAAAAGAAAGGAACTCACAAATGAGCACATGCTACAAAAATAAATACGTTATAGTGCAAAGACTGTTTCTGGACAGTCTGGGCTTGTGTTCCTCCTTGCCTTGAGAAATTCATGTCTCAAGTGTTGGTGTCCTGCTTTGAATCATATCAAAGGGCAGGACTCTATAATATTATGGTGCCAGCTACTTTCTAGGACTTCCACAACCATGTGCTTTATGGAATGCAAATTTAGATATAAAATGATTGGTGGTTGGCTTTGTTCTCTGTAGCACACATATCCTAATCATTGTGTTAACCTTACAATAATGCAATTCTGAATCTTACATGGAATTTTTAGATTCCACTTAGATTCTCAGAGTAGTGTTTTACTGTATTTCTAGATACTTTGTTCTTTTAGTTAGACTGGCCTTCCTCCCATTTAATCCAGTTGGGTCTGTGTCCTTACCATGGGCCCCTCAGTGGCCAGGAAATAAAATTCCACCTCCCCACCTCTGATGAAGTTACCTAGGAAACACGGTACTACTGTATTGAGCTGCTACGTATGCCAGGAGTATGACTTCATCATCACATGATACTACTAGGTCTCAGGACACCTTTTTATAAGTAACAAAAAAAACCCTTAAGTTCACAGAAGTGAGGTGACTTATCCAAGGTCATATAGCCAGGATTGGAGCCTTAAATGTTTCCCCATTGATTCTCAACTAACATTTGATGAGTACTCTTACCTTGAAACAGTATTCAGGGTGCTTTTCAGCTATCCCTCCAGTTGCTCCCAATATACATTGGTAGGGTAAAAGAATGGATGGAATTTTCAAAGAGAGTCCAAAATCTCTGACCACTCTCCTAGATAATTCAATTTGTTGCTCTATTAAAAGAAAAAAAAAAGATACAATAATACTACTACTGCTGGCCATGTCCTAGAGGAGAGGGACCCACTGGGGTCTTTCCAGTGAGCAGATAACATATTTAAATGCAGTCCATCAGTTAGTAATCTGCTGCCACCCCATCCTCTGAGAGCTGCTTTATTGAACACTGTAATTGCTTGGATGCTATTATTCATTTCTGTAGCTGTTGCTATTAATTAAATATTTTTGTCGAAAGCTCCCTGTGACATTTCTTGCTGCATTCTTGAATATCTGATAAGATATACAGCCAGTACACTGGTACCCGCTGCATTTGGCTGATAGTCTTGTCCTAGTTTCTAACCCTCAAAACGCTAAAGAAATGACACAGTTTTAGTGGAATGAGGACTTCTATTGTTACATGATGGGGTGGGGGGGGTAGAGGTAGTACAAGGAGTCTTAGTGAAATAGATGCAAATGTCACGTTTTAGAGCTGTGATAGTTCAAGCTGGAAATTGGACTAGACCTTTATTCAAAGGCTTGGCCCATTCCTTAGGTCAAACAAAGCTTGGGTGGATTGGATTCTGCAATCCTAACCTCAGGAGAAATAGGCATTTAGTCATTCATTCAATAATATTTAACAGTATCACTAGAAGTCTTACCATGTACCAGGCCCTGTGCTAAGTCCTAAAGTTACAGAATTTAACTAATAAAAATAAAATAAAGTAAGAAAACAATCTCTGCCCTTAAAAAAAAATTACAGTCTCTTGGGGAACACAGACAAGCCTGCTACAGTAGGAGGCATGCTTTAATTTCAGGTGTGAACTAACGTTAGGGATGGCTAAGGTTGTGGTGTCTCTGGCTATGAAAGGAAGCCTGGCTACGAAAGGTATAGAGCAAAAGGATGGGAGTGTATATAGAGCAAGATGTCCTAGCTGAGATAAAACTGATGCATAGTTTGTATATAGAAGTGATGCTTGAAAGGCTCCTCTGGCCATTCGTTTCTCTGAATAACATACATGAGGACTTTTTCATTTTTCCTTGAAAGAGGAGGGAATCTGTGACCAGAGACCTTTGGATGAAAAGGAGGACAACAGAGGATGAAGATGGCATCTGTCCCTTACTGAATTTCCAGTTGGCTTAGAGCTCACTTCTGGGCAAAGCAGAGAGGCCAGAAGCTGAAACAGTTGTGCCCATGAGAAACTGCAAGAGCTGGAACACAGGCTAAGCTGCTGTGAGGCCCAGATGCTCAGAGCCCTGCAGGGGTTGCAAGGCAGGACCCCACTCCATGAATCCCTGGCTTGCCCCATGGCACTAGGTCCAGCACCTCTAGGGCATGGGGAGTAAGCAACTCTCCTCAGACACGACCTTCACATGATAGGCACAATTGTGGTGGTATCAGAGAGGCTCCTTTAAAGGACTTCAAGACTGGAGGGCATCTAACAAAGGGGTCAGGACTGGAGAGAAAGGGAAGACAGATATGACGAACGTTGCAGATAGGCTGGTTTTATGAGAACAGGTGAACATGCCTTAGGCACATGTGCTTATTCTTAGGGTAGGGACAACCCTGAAAGGTGATGCAGTGCTTATGGGGAGGGACCAGAGTCTAAATAATTTGAATGTAACTATTAACAAGGTGAGGCATCTTTGGGACATTTGGGATATTCTGTGATTAAAAAATGAAGAAGGGATGCCTGGATGGCTCAGCAATTAGGCACGTGCCTTCCACCCAGGGCATGATCCCGGAGTCCCGGGATGGAGTCCCACATCAGGCTCCCTGCATGGAGCCTGCTTCTCTCTGCCTGTGTCTTTTATGAATAAATAAATAAAATGTTTTAAAAAATGAAGAAGAAAAAGGTAAAAGAACTCAGAAGAGAGGAACAGATGGAAGACATCTCAACACAAATTACTGGAAGAATTACTAAAGCAGAGTGGTGTGGTACGGTGGAGAGAACGCTGCAGGTCACGAGATCAGTACTGGTCCTCAGTTTGCTGGTAACTGTGTATGATATGCAGCAAGTATCTGCTCCTCTCTGGACCTCAGTTTCCTTAGCTATAAATGAGAGGCAAGATCTTTTCAACAGTGCTTTTCTACTCCCCCAAGTCCATGACTTCAGAGGAACTACACATACAGTTCTCAAGCTTTTAAATGCAGGACCCTCCTAACACCAGGTAAGGGTTATAAATGTAAATATAACAAAGTGATAGGAGAGCAAAAAGTTAAGGTTCTCATGGCAACCAGAATTCATAGCAGCTGTGCGTTGTTAAAGGGGCTCCTCCTGACAGTCTGATGAATAATCCCAAAGTCTATCTATTGTGCAGGAATTGTCAGGGACTCTTTTTGGTGGGTGGGGGTGAGGCACAAAGACAAGATTAGCCAACCATTTTAATGAGAATTTTAATCAATGCAAAAAAATTTGGCAACACTTTCAATGGTGACTAAATAAAAAATGTATTTATATTTAATGAGGCACTCTGTCTATTTATTATTTATGCAATAATAAATGCCAGTTGGTTATTAATAAAATATTGCTCAGTCATTAATCCTCAATAAATACGGTTAGAGTAATTAGTATTAAAGTGACACAGAATACTTCATAATGAGAAGGTAATTTTCTCTACATTAATGGATTATTCAAACAAACCTTAACTTGCAGTTATCAAGATCAAGACCCTCTAGGGAAAGAGAGTAGGGAGTTACAGTGTAACCTTGAAAACTTCGAAAGTTTAAAGACTTGAAAATGAGGCCAGTCGGTGCCCTCAAACTGTTATTAAGAGTCTCAGATTTCTCAGGAAAAAAGGTACAGAAGACCCCCCAGACCAAGCACATAGAGGACCTGGTATAGAATCTAGGATTTGATCTTAACTAAGTTGTGTGCCCTTGACCTTGTTGAGTTTCTAAGTGTCCTGATTCCTTCATTTGAGGAATGAGGATTTGATATCTCCCCTTCTGAGTTGTAATGAGGATTAAATTAGATTATGTATTTTTAAAAAATTAGTTTTTATGTTGCTGGCTCATAGTGATGTTTGGTGAATGACAGTGCAGGCTAAATCCTGTAATGGAGCAAACTGCCACTCCAAGATAGGCCTCTTTGACATACTGACTATTCTAATCTGGTTATTTTTAAGGAACTGAAGACACAAAAGAAGTTCTGAAAACCAAGTTGAAGTTATCCTTTTGTAAGAGATACTGACAAGGTAAATCTCCACTTATATGGATATCTCCCTTGTTGTACCAAAATGAAGGGAATGACTCTAAATATTTAGAAACTTATCAGTGGAGTTACTCAGTTTTCCTGAGTGTCTCGCATGTATATAAGAAGCATACATGTTATTAAACTTCCATTTGACTTTGTCTTATTAATCTGTCTTATATCAATTTGAAGGGCAGAGAAGACTTTTCCTTCCCCAAAATCCCATAAATAACAAAATGTTTTCCATTGGTGTAATGGAGGGAATTGTAAGCTCTGTTTCCTGAGGTTCCAAATTTTGGAAACTTAACCTTACCTGTTGGGTTGAAATTAATATGTCTCATCTCTTCTCAAAATTATGGCTATCAGTCATGTGCCCTCACATTGGTCATTTCTGGTTGACCTAAGCTGTTTTCATAAATGTCAAATCACTTTGATAGCATGCTATTTCTGATTACAACAGAAATAACACAGTGGAGTAGAAAAGTGTACATCTGGGAATCAAGAAGACTGCATTCCCATTCCAGCTCTGCATAAACTTCAATCATTTACCTCACTGGGCTTGAGTCTTATCAAAATGTTGGGACAAATAACTTCTATGTGTCTACCAGCATTTTGCATATAAGTATTTTTATGACTCTTCTTTAAAAAGTGGGTTCTCAGAATTTTTTCTTCTAAGATGTGTTTTAAAGGCTGGACCTTCCTGGGAAAGAAAGTGCTTTTGGTGACCCTGGGTTGAGGAATGATACACACAGTGATTATCTTAACACAGCTCAATGCAGAGAAATATTGCTGAGATGGGAATGAGAGCTGAAGAGAGCAGGTTTGGGGGCCGACGGCAGAGGGAAAGTTGAAATTTCCAACAAGCAGAAGAAACTGACCCTGAGAGCACTGACAGAATCATGACCATGCAGATCTCATTTAGTTCCCAGATTACAACTCCACTGTTGCTGTGAGATGAAGTTCATCAGTTTCCAATTTAATTTCATGATTCCAAGTGTATTCTGTGTGCCAGGCATCATGCTATGTAGGGAAATACGGAGCTGAATACATTTCTCCCTCCCAGAACCCTGTAAATGAACAGATCATTGTATTAAATATCAGTGCAAGAAGAGAAACAAAATTATATTTTTAGAAAGCCCTCTCTTCTGTTTATCTTCTAAAGAATAAGGGTAGGAAGGGAATGAAAGCCTTTCCTAAACTCCCTGAAAAAGTTCTTGCCTATTTTGAGGTGCCTCTTTGTAACTTATTCGTGGTTCTTCTAAAAATGCTGTGCTCTGCTAGAGGCAGTTTAGTATAAAGATATATAGGTATAGGGTGGTATAGTACCCAGAGCCAGGATGGACTGGGCCCAGATCTTGACTCTGCCATTTCCTAGCCTTGTATATGCCCTTGAACTACTTGCTTAATACCTGGTGCCTCAGTTTCCTCAGCTGTGAAGAGGATAATAATTGTGCCCTCCACTGGTTATTTCTGAATTTCAAATGAATTAATACATCTAAGGCACTTAGTACAGTGCCTGGGACATATCAAATGTTCAGTAAATGGTAGCAAATATTATTATTAATACTCTGCTCATTTGCCCCAAATATGCCACTTCTGATTCTCCACAGAAGCATTTGGATTGAATGTTCTAAATCAGATGCTAAATTATATAATAAAAAGAGCCGAGGTTTCTGAGAAATGCAGGCAGGAGTTTGAACTTTTTTCTGCCACCTATTGGTTATGTGCCTGGTGAGGGCTTTCAAATCTGTTCTAACTTCTATTCCCTCATCTGTTAAAAACAAACAATAACAACAAAGGAGATAAGTTCAAGGGAATAAAATATCACCTTCCCAGTAAGATTGAAAAATATTGAGTTTAAACAGAGCTAAAGGGTTTTTGTATTGTCTTGCTTTTGTTTTTTGTTTCTTGTGTAGGACATATACCTTGTATATGTTCATGGATGTCCATGAAAGGGATAGAACATGTAAGGTTTTCCCAACTCTTAACCACAGAATTCGTTTTGATGGCATACCTATTAACATTTTCCCAAAAACTGGCATTCTCTAGAAAATTCTTGAAATGTTTCACCTAATCTAGATTCTTTGTTTCAAGGATGAGGACATATGGTTGGGGAAATGTCTTAGTCTGTTCAGCCTACCTAACAAAATACCATATTTATTTTCCCACAGTTCTGAAGGCTAGAGTCCCAGATCAAGGTGCTGATGGATCTGGTTTCTGGTGAGAGCTCCTGTGTTGTAGACGGCTGCCCTTTTTCTGTGTCCTTATATGGCTTTTTTGCTGCATGCACATGGAAACAGAAAAAAAAAAAACATCTCTCCTTCTCGTTCTCTTTCTTTCTCCTTATAAGGTCACTAGTTCTACTGGATTAGGGCCCCATCCTCATGACCTCATTTAATCATAATTACCTAAAGACCCCATCTCCAAATACAGTTACATTGAGGGCCAGGGCTATATGAACTGGGTGGGGAGACATAATTCAGTCCAGAGCAGGAAAGGAAAATGACTTCTTCATTAAGGTTACATAGTGAATCCATGGACATCTGATACCAGAACCTAGATCTCCTGGCATGCAATCCCATATTGTTTCAGTGACGCTTCCTAACTGATTGAGTGAGACAGTCTTCTATTCATTCATTTACCCTATGAACTGGGTGGGGAGACATAATTCAGTCCAGAGCAGGAAAGGAAAATGACTTCTTCATTAAGGTTACATAGTGAATCCATGGACATCTGATACCAGAACCTAGATCTCCTGGCATGCAATCCCATATTGTTTCAGTGACGCTTCCTAACTGATTGAGTGAGACAGTCTTCTATTCATTCATTTACCCTATCAACACTGCCAATCATATGCAAAGTCACTATAGTAAGTGACTAAGTATAGCATACTTAGCACTATGCTAGGCTAGTCTTGAGGACCATAGACAAGAGAACACATCCTTTGCCCTCAAAAAGGAAACTAAAATCCTAACTAGAGAACAGGCATGTGAACAGAGTTCAACATGCTTGGCTCATAACATTCTGAACAGCACAGTGTCGATCTGTACTGACATGGGCAAGTCAGTGCCCTGCAGCAGTGGTCAGAACATAGGAGCTGGAGTCACATAGAGCAGAGCTGCTGTCCCAGCATGCATATGCTGGCTGGATGGCATTAGACAAATTGCTCAACCTCTCTTGGAGCCCCAGTTTCTTAATGTAACAAATAGGGATGAGACTTTTTAAAGTAATTTGAGGAATAAACATACATATATATATCATCTAGCATACTGACTGGTACACAGTGGATGCACAATAAATGTTAATTCCCTTTCAGCTGGAGAAAAGATATTAGAGGGTTTTTAGGCCACAGTATCCACAGACACTTCTTGGACACAGTAACAGACTAATACTTTGGCCTATTAACAAGGATATGTGGGGGTATATCAATTCTAGATTTCCAGGATCTAAGGTGCAGTGCTGGCTTCGATCATTTATCTTCCCTTACTGCAGGGGAGTGATCCCACTGAGAGAGATTTATTAATAAGCGCATGTACTTTGTCGCTATAAAGCCATTGAACCTCGTTTTTAAAAAAAATGGTAGCGTTTGTGTGCTGCTGTGAATATATCCATATACATTTTTAAAACACACAGTTCCTGTCAAAGACCAGCCCTTCTTTAAGAGGACTTTCTTTATGAGGTACCATTTATTTGTCACCTGGCATGGGCCAAGATCCTGTGTTCAGTGTCTTAGACAAATTATTTCTCTTAATATGTAGAACGAGCCAGAGAGGAAAGTCTTATCAACTCTGTATTTTGGTGAACATACTGAAGAACAGCTAGGTTAGAGACAGGGCAGTGGTTCCCAAAACGCAGTCCTGGACCAGCAGCAGTAGGGGCACCCGGGAATGAATTACAGATGGTTTCAGACCAGATCTCAGGTTTCAGACCAGATCTACTGCACCAGAAGCTCCAGGGGTGGGATCCAGGGATCCAGCACTGTGTGTTTCAACAGGCTTTAAAGGTGATTCTGATACATCTGAAAGTCTCAGTCTGCCTATGATCACAACCAGGAAGTGTGTGGTGGAACGGAGCTTGGACTTATCTGTCTATAGAACAGAGCCTTTCTCCACCAGGGGTAATTTTCCACCTCAGTGGGTATTTGGTACTGTCTGGGAACAGTTCTGGTTGTCACAACCCGGGGATGGGGGTGCTACTGGCATCTAGTGGGTAGAGGCTGGGGATGCTGCTAAAATCCTACAGCATGCAAGACAGCTCCAAAATAAAGAATTAACCAATCCCAAATGTTAGCAGTGCCTAGGTTGAAAAATCCTAGTCTACCACTTTATGCTGACCGTGAAGGGATACTTAAAAGGGGAAAAAAGTGAGGGAAAGAAATGAGAAACAGGGGCAAAAGTGGGGAAGAAGGAAAGAAGGAAGGAAGGAAAGAAAGGAAAAGAAAAAAGAAAAGGGAGGAAGGAGAAAGGGAAAGAAAGAAAAGAAAAGACAAAAGGAAAGGAGAAAGGAAAAGAAAGGAAAGGAAAACTCGAGAGAGAAAGAAAGGGAGGAAGAAGGAAAGGCAGGAAGGAGAGAGGGAGGGAGGGAGGCAGTGAGGCTAAACAACAGGCATACAGAACAGTGGGAAAGCCTGCCCTGCCTTTGGATGTCAGGAAACTGATGATCAAAATGTCCAGTTTAAAATCATTGTGCTGAGCCTGGGAGCTCCACAGAATGGAAACCAAATAAGTCTTCAGTATAGCATACTTAGTGGAACTTTTGGACATGAAATGCACTTACAAAATAATGTGGCATTTCAAAAGCATGTTGTCCTCTGATAAGCCAGGGCTTGGAACCAGAAAGAAAATATCTGTATGGACAATTACCAGACTGTAACAGCCGATGAATGTGATTTGTAACTTGCAGCTGCTGTATTTATTTCAGCACATTAACATACAGACGTTTGTCACCTTACCAAATGCCTTTAATATTTTCTGTCCCAGTGCGAGTTCAAGCTCTGCCTTCTTCCCCTCTCTCTGCCGCTTGATCTCACACCTGTCTCTCTTCTCTCCTGTCCTCCTTCTCCATCTTGTCTTCTCCTCACTTCTCAATGCTTCTATTTTATTTTCCTTCACTTTCCTCTAAATCATTCTTCCTTCCTTTTTCTTCTCCTCTCACTGGCTTCTTCTCTCCCCTTTTCCTCTTTGTTTCTCCGATCCTCTGCCTTTTCTCTCTGCCCCTCTATTTTCTGGCCATTTTCCTCATCTCTCCTGCGCTCCCCACTCCCTATTATTTTCTGTCTCAAAATCCCAGCACACTGCCTTCTGATAAAGGGGCTCTTTTCCAGAATCATACCTTTCCTGAAGGAAACCATACCTTTCCTGGCTCCTTTTCCTGAACCATATCTTCTCAGCAGGTGTGAGGATGCATGCTTGTGGAAAGGGGGGTCTTGTCACATTGGGAGAGCAGGGGACTCTCATCTGTAAAGGATGGAAAGACTGCGGATTATCCCTCTGCTGCCTAGGAGCATGATGGCCCCATTTCTGACTACGTAGGCAAAGGAAGGACCCCCCAAAGACACCATGTCTTCATCTCTGGAACTCATCAATGATTCCTTATAAGGAAAGGGGTCTTCGTAGGTGTGATTACATTATGGACTTTGAGATAGGGAGATGGCCCCTGTGAGCCTGCAATCACAAGGATCTTTATAAGAGGGAGACAGGAAAACTTGATGCAAACAGAGAGAAGTGAGGTGAAGACAGAGGCAGAGACTAGAGACATGTGACTGCAAGCCCGGGAATGCTGGTAGCCACCAGAACAGGAAGAGGCAAGGAAAAGATTCTCCTCCAGGGTCTCTAGAGGTGCCGCTCTACCAACGCAATGCCTGTATTTCCACAATGGGATGCTGATGGTGGACTTCTGGTCTCCAGAACAGAGACAGAATACACTTCTGTGTTAAGTCACCCAGTCTGTGGCTATTTGTTATAGCTGCCACAAGACACTAACACATTGATCTTGAGTCTTATGCCCTCCAAACATCAAGGTCTGAGTTTTTGGATTCTTTTTTTTTTTTTTAAATTATTATTAATCTATCACTCTGTCTTTAGCTGATGAACCAACTGGATCCTATGTTATAATCTTAGAAAACTTGGGTTTTTTTGTTTGCTTGTTTGTTTGTTTGTTTTAACTTGTGGGCACTTTGCATGTTTTGGTATCTGTAGGTTATAAGTTAATTTTACAGCTCCTAAATATAGTACATTTCTCAATCTATTTCCTGCCTTTTGATATATATGCATCAGCTCGAAATCCCAATTCTTTCTTTCCCTGACCTACTAGGATGTAGAAAATAAAGTAGGCTCTGAGTACAAGAGACCTCGCACATAGCTCATCACCTGTGAAGTCTGCATAGTTACTACACCTCTCTGAGTCTCTGAGTCTTTATCTATAAAGCAGAGTTAACTGTTTCTCTTTAGACACGTGAGGCAGAAGAAAGCAGGAGATAGAACACAACATAAATTTATGTAGGGGTACCCACAGTATCATAAATAAATGGATACTTTCAAAACTAAATGACAGAGCATTTATGGAATATTACAGAGCATCTATCTAGCAAAAATAAAATAAATAAATTTAAGTAAGTAAGTTAGTAACAGTGTTTGGACCCACACAAACCTGGATTTGAATCTGAGGTCAACCACTTATTAGTCCTCTAAATTTGGGCAAGTTATTTGTCCTCTGAGTCCTCTTCCTTATCTGTGAAATGGGGACAATACCGTGTAGTACATTGGTTATTGTTGTAAGGGTTAATAAAGATGCATGGAAGTGCCTGGCATAGAGTATGCATTACTGTTATGAGTATTATTGATAAACATCATATCTGTTCATCTTATCATCTGTATCTTGCTAGAAAAACCACTCAAATTCCTGGAGCCTCGAGTGCCCCAACTATGAAACAGGGACAGCTGCCCCTCCCTCCCTGAGTTACTGTGGGGATTTGAGGAAGTCACCTATGTGACAGTGGCTGGCATCATGACCACAGCATGGGAGGCATCAAGACAGCTTCTTCTTCAGGTTATTGAGTATATTATGCTTCTCCCTGCTGCATTGATGAAAGAAACCTCAAAGAAGAAACCTGGTTTTGATGGCTTCTCTTTACTGACATGTTTTAGATAGCTGACCTTCAATTTTATGGAAATCCAATTGATATTATTTAAAATCTGCACTGTGGAAGGGAGACTCTTCATTTTACCAGACAATTCTTCCATTAGCTGAAATACTCAGTGATTTCTTTAAATGTGCAATTCCCTACCATCTTTTAAAAATATGATTCAAATGAGCAAATCTTTATTAACCCAACGTGTTAGGACCCCTTTTATTGTAGAAAATACACCTGTCTGGGTCAGGACTGCTCTGCTCTTTGTGTATCAGCTTTAGCATTCAATCTGCCTCTCTTGCACCTTGGGTCCACGTCAGTGCCTTCAACTTAGATTGAAAGTCCACTGGGTCATTGCTTTCTGACTGGCATCTATGGATGCTTCCCGGGCAGGGCAGCCACGTGGGAAATGTTGCTGGTCATCACTGTCAGATGACTGCTCTGAGCACCTGTTGGCCTTGAAATTTACAAACAGAAAGCAGAAGCTGACATGGCCTCTCCTTGAAGTCCTGTCCAGTTTCTCTCTGCCTGGTTCTAAGTTCAGAATCCATCTCTCGTTTATGCCAGCTTCTGCCTTCCTTAGCCACCCCCAGCTCAAGGTGGGAGGGTGGGAGGTGGGGTCTGGTAGACTAAGGAAATAAACTGGCATATGTAATTCATTCCGGACCTAATTCTAGGGTACCGGGAACTCTGCTTTTGAGACTGAGATAACGGACTTAGATGCCAAGGCACCAGAGCTGCAACGGGAATCAGAACCGGGGAGCTGGGAAAAAAAGGCAGCAGCAATCAGAAGTAATGCTTCATGTTGCAAGAGTGCACTGCAGTTTTCTGAAGACACATTCTTACATTTATTCTTCACAGCCACCCCTGAGAGGCTAGTAATAATATGCAATATTTTCATAGATTATGTCAATCTACATGCATGCATATTACACAAATATTTATTTATTCATTCATTCATTCATTCATTCATTCATTTGGAGAAATTGAGGCTCCGTGTCCCAGCTGAGGTCAAACATCTAGATAGTGGCAGAGCTGGGATTCAAATGCAGCTCTAGTTTCAGGGCAGATGAGGGCTAGTGATACTAAGCCATTTGCCAATAGAAACACTTGGTTTACCTGAAAATCCTTGGCTTCAACCCATAGTCCAGTGGAAGGACACAGGTGGGGCTCAATGGAATACATCGTGGGGAGGACTGAGTAATTTTTCTACGGGAGTGGGGAACATCTTATCAATATGAGTTGAGGATCTTTGGGGAAAGCCAAAAGAGGAAAGCAATTGACATGCAATTAGAGAGAGCACAGGCAGCTTCCATTGGCTGGGACAACCCTCAGGGGAGAGGCAGTGGAGGAGAGTGAGCCAGGCTGCTGAGAATCATCTCTCAGTTCTGTCACTAACCAGCAATGCGAGCTACTTAACCTCCTCCACCTCAACGTGTTCATCTGTATAATGGGGACAATGATAGCACTGTCCTCATGGAGTTGTTAGGATGACGAAACCAAATGACACTTCTCAAGTTCTTAGAACACTGCCTGCCCCCTCCATAAGCATTTGATAGATGTTAGTTATTATCATTTTTCTCACCCAACCTTGGCTAATGCCCTATAATAGGGCCAACTCTTCCCTTGGCCAAGCTGATTTGTATAATGTATAAATGGTTTCATGGAGGACTGGTCTGGCTTTTCAGGCAGAGATGACACCTCACAGTCTGCCCAAGACACAGCTATGGCAGCATCAGAAATGCCTCCCCACGAGGGCCACTATCCAAAGTGAGGTGTCCTCCAGCACTTTTCTTTAGTTAGTAAATGGAGTCCTCATGAAAGCAGAGCTGAGGCAATGCTTCTCAAACTGTCATCATTAAATTTTTGGGCCCTGCCCCCAGAGTTTTTGATCCAGTAGGTCTGGGTAGGGCCCGAGAATCTACATTTCTAACAGGTGGCCTGGTGAGGCTCCTACCCACTCCCACCCCACCAACTGGGGGAGAAAGGCCTTGGAGGCCCCTTCTCTGCCCCCTCCCAACCAGGTGTCGCTAATTAACCTTGAGCCTCAGTTTCTCCATCTGTGAAAAAGAGTCCCTGGCAGAGTTGCTGTAAGACTGAGACCATCCTTAAACCATGTTTACATAGTGCCTGGGGCACAGTGAGCAGCCTGAGCATATTCATACTTACTGCATTTTTATTATCATTTCACAGGGTGCGTGTGGGGCAGAGGTGGCAGCTGTAGCCTGTTCGAGCAGAGCTCAAAAACAATCTCTTAAAAAAAGGCTACATGCATCTCCGACCTAAAGCCAGCCTCCTGTGTCACATTCACACTGAATCCACTCCTACCCATCCAGATTTTTGCTTTTCTCACATAGTTACACTTACTCCCACTGACAATGAAATTTATATTGCAGCCTTCTCAGCCACGAGGAGGCCATTTGCTACAAGCAATGCCTGTGTTCCAGATGAGGAAACTAAGATTTTTGTCAGATTAGTGAGCCTCGACATCCCCAAATGCAAGTTCTCATTTTTAGTGTATAACGTCATTGTGGCATATTTTCTATATAATAGAATTTACCTGTTTCAATTGCACAATTCGATGATTTTTCGTGAATTTGCCCAGTTGTGTAACCTTCACCATAAATCAGTTTAGAACATTTTGATCACCCCAACAAGATCTCCCGTGCCCTTTTACCCTGCCAAGGATGGCACATGGGTTTCGAGGGTTGGAGGCAGGGCTGCAATAGATAAATCTGCCCAGACCCCCAGGCCAAAGTTTGGAACTCAGGACTCAGGGCCAGTGTCTGGAGACAAGGTGGGTCATAGGTTCATCCCCTGGCACTGCTGAAAGCAGTGTAGCCTGAAGCCACTGGGACTCTGCTAACACGGCAACTTGGAGGGAGTCTGCTGTGAAGAATCAGCAAATATGCTTCATCCTCATGGGGCTCCTTGGTCCAGATGCCCACACAGCTGGCTGTGGCCAGGAGGGACTCTGAATGCCTGGCGTTGGTAAAAAATGAAAAACCAATCCTTCGAGATCCAAGGCCAGATGAGAATTCTGAGTAAACAATAAAAAGCGAGATCCCTTTTGATCCTTCTGCTGCATGACAGCTCTAATGGTTGCTTCATAATAATAATAACTACTGTTATTTAGAAATTAATTTGTGACAAGGCACTGTGCTAAGAAATCTCTGTTCCATTTATGATGATGTTATTTAATTCTCCCAACAATGTTTTGAGGTAGGAATATTTTTTGTTCCTATTTTTTTTCCATGAAAAAAAAACTAAGGCTCAGAGAGGTTGAGACTTGCCCAAGTACACACACACATATTAAGTAGATGACAGAGACAGAATTAAAAACCAAGGCTGTTTGTTTCCAAAGCCTGTGTTCTCCCCAAGTAGCACAGTGGTGCCAAAATAACAACAACAGAATGTGGGACCAGCACATCACAGTTTCTGGAGCATGTCGCCATTTATTCTCCTACTTAATCTGGATGGGAGTCCCATGAAGGTAGGGCCATGTCTGCTTCTCTTCACCATTGAATACCCAGCACCTGGTGCTGTGCTTGGCACCCAGAGGTGTCAGTATTTATCAATTTGACATTGTCATGCCTCTATCATAGGAGGTAAAAAGACACGGGAGTATACTGGCTTTGTCACTCAGAAGTTAAGAGACTGGCAAGTTACTTCTTTGTGCCTCAGTTTCCTGATATGTGAACAAAACAAAATAAAATGAAAGAAAAAGGAAATCCTCCATTTCAGAGGATTGTTGTGAAGATTAAATACCCAGCGTCTTGCTGCACGAAGTCAGCAGTCAGTGATACCAACCCTTACAAGTATTATTAATATTCCTATTGCAGAGATAAGGAGATTTGGGCTCAAAAGGAGACTCTTTAGCCAAGAACCAAAGGGAGAACATGGCTGAGGCAGGACATGAGTCCTCTGGACTCCAAGGCAGCCCAAGGCTTTTTCTTGACTTTACATGCTCAATAAATGTCTACCGACTGAAAGAAAAAAAAAAAAAAAGTGTCTGGCCGCTGACTCAGAGCCAGAAGAGAAGGTACTGGTACAAACCAGTTCCCAGAGTGCTCATGATTACTGCTGGGGGCACCTTTGGGAGGCTCCATGGATCCAGAAGGGGAATCCTTTCCTACCCCATGGATCCAGAGCCTCCTTCCTTAAAGGAAAAGATGCTCCCCCAGACTGAATTCCTCTGGCAAGCACCTCCTCTTTGCCTCCCCTCCCTCAGGAATGTTCCTGTGAAGGTGAAACATGTGAAATCTGAAAGGGAACAGTGAATGGTTGCTCTTGTGCATTGTTATGCAAATGCTACACAAATTGGAGTCTTAAATCTGGCCCTAATGATGCCATCCTGCTTTGTCTTCCAGCTTCCCTGACACCCATTCTGAGATGCACCATACAGATGTTAGTTTATTATGTACACCAATAACTCACTCTACGTCTCAGCGAGGTGGGCTGTTAGCAGCCAGCATCTCAGCCCTGATAGCGACGGAATGTGCCCCAGTGAAAGATGTGTGATTTAAGCTCTTTGCAGCCCACAATTCAAGCGCTTTCTTTTATCAGGGCCCAAGCAGCAGCTAATCGTGTGACGGAGTGATGGCAAATCCAGAAACAACGCAGATCCCACAAAGAGGCTGATTAAAAGCTTACTCGAAATTTGGAAAATAATAATTTTTAAAAATGATAACATTAAGAAAAAAAAAATCTCAAGATGCACAAAGAAAACCAATTTAGTTTGAGCCAATCCTTCATCCTCAGAAGGATTAGAAGAAAGGTTCTGCTTTATGCTCAATGTGGAGACACTCTGCAGCCAAAACATAAAACGTCCCACTAATTATTCTTTCAAGCTTCAACATGTACTTTATTAATCTTTTTCCCCACTTTAACAGCCGCAGATGTAGGCTTAATTCAGTGAATAAGCAACAGAACTTGTTTAAGTTCAGCATGTCAGCTGCATCTTTGGTGTTTGCTGCACCGGGGCGGGCGACGTTGGCAGGGCTCAGAAATGGAAGTCGTGTCAATCATGTGTGGCATTATTCTTCCAGGAGGTAACCTGTCTTTAGCATATCCCAGCCAGTGCACTCCAGGCAGAACAGTGTGGTGTCTTCGGAGGGTTGCTCAAAGAAAAAGACAGCTGAAGGAAGAATCAAAGTAGCGATGATATAAAACACCCTGTGTTGCCTAAGGATCCAGAAGATTCTCATTCCTCATGATGAATCCAAAAGAAAAATAGTAAAATAGATAGTACGAAAAAGTACCAATTATGTGGAAACGAGACACTTCAAGGTCAGATTCATTTTCATGTTTCAGGGGCCACATTCTACTTCATTCTTTCATGTAACTGTCCAACCATTTTTTTCATTTATAATTGAATAAATTATATCACTCTGTAAATATATTGCCTCCATAGTAGGTATGAGCACTATTATGTGTCAAGCACTGTGTATGGGACTTAGGTAAGTAACATACAGATATCCTATTCTTCAGGAAAAGGAAAAAGAGGAAAAGAATTGCTACATATTGAGTGACTACCATATATGGGACACTGTGCAGAGAACTCTCAGTATTCCTTATGCCCTGAGTAGTAGATATGATCTCAATTTGCAGGTAAGAAATCTGAAGCTGCAAGTTTGACTAATTTGCCTAAGATCCCACTGCTAGGAATAGTGGGGCTGGAGTGCAAACCCAAGACTACCATATTTCTAATTCAGGGCTCTTTCCAAACCCAAATTACAAGTGCTGAGGATTCATGGATCACATGATTACCAACTGAAATGCAGGTGAAGGTGAAAACTGCTTAAGAAAACAAGTGGATAGGGATGCCTGGGTGGCTCAGTTAGTTAAGTGTCCAATTCCTGATTTCAGCTTAAGTCATGATCTCAGCATCATGAGATTGAGCCCCATGTCAGGCTCCACACTCAGCAGGGAGTCTGCTTGAGATTATCTCTCCCTCTGCCTATGCCCCTCCCCCTGGCTCCCCTCCCCCCCACACACACATACTCTCTCTCTCTTAAAACAAATAAATAAAATGTTAAACAACAACAACAACAAGTGCATAAAGCATTACAGAAACTTAGAAGAAAAAGAAAATGTGATTGGCATGGAGGTGGGGGGCTGGCGTTGAGGAAGGAGCTCTAGAGGAGGAAGCAGTTGACCTAGGTCTTAAAGGGGTTGGATATATAGTGATTAACATTTAAAAACGACATCTATAGAACAGGGAACAGCTTGAGCAAAATCCTGGAGACTGGAAAGCATGGACTACATTCAGAGAAATCAAGGTAGTTTAGAGTGTGAATTAAGGTACATAAAAACGAGTTTAGAAATAAAGTATAGGGTCAGACTACAGAACTCCTGATTATCATAAAAGGCATTTTGCATTAAAAAATGTGGGGAAAAACGGGTTCCATCTTGCACTTGTAGGAAATAAACTTAGAGAATGCTTAGTTTTATACCAATCTGAGATGTATTAATGTAGCTAAAAACAAACCCTTTGTTGAATATATTCAAATCTCAGCATGACTTCTGGGATCAGAAGGCCTGAGTTCAAGTCCCAGTTCTTGAGCTCACCTATTCAACAGCCCTGAGCAGCTGTGTTGTGGTGCTTGCTGATTTACATTGTGAAAGACTCACAACCAGAAGGGTTAGTCACATTAAGCATTATGGGCCAATTACATAGCAGGACAATTAATTAATGGAAACAGTTTTAAAACACTCACTATATATTTATTTATCCACACATATTTCAGAAACTATGCATACACACTAAGGGGAGATACACAAAAAATATTCTCATTGGGGGATCCCTGGGTGGCTCAGCAGTTTAGCGCCTGCCTTTGGCCCAGGGCGTAACCCTGGAGTCCCAGGACGAGTCCTGCGTCAGGCTCCCTGCATGGAGCCTGCTTCTCCCTCTGCCTCTCTCTCTCCCTCTCTCTCTCTGCGTCTCTCATGAATAAATGAATAAAATCTTTAAAAAAAAATGTTCTCATTGAAACTCCAGAACAATTGTGAAAGCAAGATAGCTTGATCCTACTTTACAATTGAGGAAACTGAGATCCCAAGAATTTGACCACCTAAATCCAAAAACATAGGCCTAGAAAGTAGAAGAACACAGTTATTCTAAATCTAGTGCTTTTTCCAATATCTTGCTGTTTCCTCACACTTGCCATTTAAATTGATGGTGGCTCTCAATCTGTATGCCGCTGAACATTTCAGGAGTGTCCAACTAAACAGCAAGCAATGTTCCGACTTCATTTATGCTATATACTGCATACTGTCAGGGGAATGCTAAAACACAGGCATTGTGCAGGGTATGGCTTGCTTGGAATTGCGCATCATTGGGATTCAGCCTCCCCATTTTATAGGTATGCAATTGTTCAAAGGATATAGACTTGTTGGGAGCATAAAATGAGACAATGCATGTGAAGACTTTTTGATAATATAAGATATTGTTTCTGTTTCAGAGGAAGAATTAGAAAATTTTCCTTAAGATAGTTCTTTGAATACTTGTTCTGTGCATCCCACAACTATGATATAAACGCCCTGGGTGCACTGAAGGGGGCACTTGGCAGGATGAGCACTGGGTGTTATGCTAAATGTTGGCAAATTGAACTCCAATAAAAAAAAAATTAAAATAGGGATCCCTGGGTGGCGCAGCGGTTTGGCGCCTGCCTTTGGCCCAGGGCACGATCCTGGAGACCTGGGATTGAATCCCACATCGGGCTCCCAGTGCATGGAGCCTGCTTCTCCCTCTGCCTATGTCTCTGCCTCTCTCTCTCTCTCTCTCTGTGTGTGTGTGACTATCATAAATAAAAATTAAAAAAAAAATTAAAATAAATAAATGCCCTGGGTGTTAAAAGTATATTCTACTTGTCTTTGACACTGCAATTGCACCCAGAATAGCACGTGATATTTCCAAGAAACCCCAAAATTTATTGAATTAAGTCATAATTCCTCATATTTAATTATGATGATGATTGCTAGACTTTGTTGGGCACTTACTATGTGCCAGGCATTGTGTTAAGTGTTTGGTATTTACGGATTCTTGTGATTTTTATACCAACTCTTCATTTTCCAGGTAAGGAAACAGGCAGAGAGAGGTGAAGAGAACTGCTCCAGTTCACACAGCAAGTCAGTGGCAGACCTGGGATTTTTAGCTTTGGCAGTCTGACGCATGTCCCCATGGCAGTACTCTGTTCATAAGGCTTATTCAGAATGTGTGAACAGTCCTAAATTGTTCATAAGCACCATCATATCCATCCTCTCATCTGCTCCTCATCACAATTCCATAACATAGGCAGGATTATTCCCAGTTTAGGGATGAAAACACCAAGGCTCAAGGCCACACACTTGATTGAGAAAATCACCATAGTCTTTTATTACAGAAAGTAGCATTTTGCTTTGTCTTCACTCAGGAAAAAATACACATATCTGAAAAATTCCAGGAATTCTCAGAGCAATTACAGAGTCTCTTGCTACAAACACAACAGAACCTTCTTCAAAGCACCACGCATGCTTGGAAGAACACACACATAAAAGTGTAATTTGAACACTTGTCGGTTTTACCCCCTTGTTGCAAGAGAAGAAGAATGTTTATGCACCAAAAAAATCTAGCTGCATTTCCCAGTTTAATTAGTTTTGTCAAGTGCCTGCAATGTGATTTCCATGTTAATTTCCTCATATCCCATTTCAGTTTCTTTATATTCCACTTCAATTATTTGCTTAAAAATTGAGAGTCACAATGACTGTGTTCAAATTCCACTGAACTCAACTGACATTTACTGATGCTCTGTCAGGCTCTAGCCCTGCAGAGCTTCCATGCCCCCTGCACGCCCATCACAGACATCCCTAATCGATCAATACTCCTTCCTCCACCCCACACTATCCTGGGAAGTATAAACCTCAAAATCATACTCCACAAGGCTTTTCCGGGCAGCCACTCCCAACTGACAGACACAGACACAAGATAATGAAAACTATCTACAATCCAGATGTTTAGATACTTTCTTGCAAATTCCCTTCCCATTTTATTCTCGTAAGGTAGAGGTATCTCAATTTTTAAACATAAGGTGGCTCACAGAGGTGAAGGGTCCTACCCACATGTTAGATATCACACTCGTGAGAAGTCTCCCTGGCCTCTCACATTCAGTGTAAAATTCGACCTTTTGATCATCTGTAGGCCTGGCCCACCGTGCATCTGCTTTCCTGGTCTCTGAGGAGGAGTGCAAAAGGGAAAAGGGAAAGCAATCTCTGCTAAGTTAGACTGATCCCTGGTGGTAAATAAGTGCTCTCACATTAGCCTGGAACAGCGTTTATTCTGTACTTTATAAGTGAAACAGTCAGTTATGGAAAGAGTCTTTTAAAATCAAGGCCCAACATCATCTCATTTAATTTTTACATCATGAGTCTTTTTTTTTTTAAAGATTTTATTTATTTATTCTTGAGAGACATACAGAGAGAAAGAAGCACAGACACAGGCAGAGGGAGAGGGAGAAGCAGGCTCCATGCAGGGAGCCTGACATGGAACTCAATCCCAGGTCTCCAGGATCGCACCATGGGCTGAAAGCAGTGCTAAACCACTGAGCCACTCAGGCTGCCCCATCATGAGTCTTTGAGTTAGCCATTATCATCCTCAGTTTGTGAGGAAGCTGAGGCACGGAGTGGTTAGGTAATTTGCTAAAGGTCACACAGCTAGTTTAGTGATGTTCAAGATGCAAACTCAGATCTTTCTACCCTTGTGTAAGTCTATTGAATGAACTGTTTTTTTTTTTCTGATCTCTTCTCTCTTTTGCCTTTAGAACATAAATATTTAAGCTAATTAACCAAACAATAATTTATTTCTTATTTCATCTCCTTCTTCTTTATCTCCTCCCAAAAATGTTTTATTGAGCAAAAGTTTTATTAACAAATATATGGTTGCATGTTTACATATTTAACAAATGTTCTCTGAGCCTTGTACAGGGACCATAAGGTACAGAGATGAGTCACAGACACTTTCTGACTCCAGGGAGCTTACATTCTGGTGTGAGGACGACTGACCAGTCAGAAGACAATGAAAACACAATGTGATTCTAATAACGGAAATACAGGGGATTAGGAAGCACCATATCTGGGTTCTGGGCCTACTCAGAAATAACCAGGGTAATTAATATAGCTGTGGAAACAAACAACCCTCAAATTTCAGTGGCTCAACACAAGTTTATTTCTCATATCACAGTCTGAAGTGTGCTGGAAGATTCTACTCCGTGGGGTAACTCAGGGACTTAGACTCCTCCACCCTGTGTCTCTGCCATTCTGGGGGCTTCTTCAGAGTCCTCCACTGGGTCCCCCCCAGTCTGGCCCACCAATGGTTGGGAAAAGAGAAGGTGTTGCAGATTGTTTGAGAAGGTTTAGAGCCAGGCCTAGAAGAGGAGTGCATCCCACATGCCAGTGTCTACCTAGCCCGTCTTACCTTGGAGCCTCTAGAGTGTATGACTAGATGCTCCTCTTCCTTAGTACATCCCCAAATTTTCTTAGATATAGGGGGCCACATGGCTGGGTTTTGGCCCTGAGTCATCCCTCAGAGGAGCGTCCCCCAACCCACTTCAGACTGATGTGAAGAATAAACTTTTGTAGTGTTTAGCCATTGGGTTTTTAGAGTCATTTGTTATAGCAGTTTTTGCTAACTTGCCCAAAGAGAAGTCCCATTTCCTTTACTGTAAAATGGAGCAAACAATATCCTGCCATGAGGACCAAATAATAAAATGAGTGTGAAAACTCCCATGTGATCTAAAGTAGCATGATTAGCATTTTAATTTTACCCCAGAAAAGCAAACAGAATTCCAGGTGTAGAGACATGGTGGGATGCTAAATGGGATGCTTAAACGGGAAATCCAGGCTCTTTCAGAAGACCGTATCAGTGCTAGCCTGAGCCACATACTCTATAGAGAGTGGAGTTGTTTTTTTCTTTTTTTTTTTTTTTCCTGGGCTTCTTTTCATAAAAACAACCCTGTACACATGTATTGATTCTTTAACTAAGACACAAGTGATCTTCCTAGCAAAGGATCTACCAGACAGTAGATGTCACACAGAATCAGGCAAAGACTCCTTCCCATACATCTGTATGGTTGTTTCCAACTCAATAGTTGCTCCCTGCTTCTGTCCCATTGCCCCCAATTCATATGAATAACATGAGTAACAGTCAGTGGTGTGCCAGAGCCAGCTCACATCAGCTCAAAAGAATCGACCTTGGCTCAATTGTGCACATCAGTTCCTAAGTTTTCATTCAGTGATGTCACATTAACTTGAAATCAGCCCTGGGGGAGGTGCTATACCATGGAAATGAACTAATGTGCAAATTGTGCTTTTTCTTTCCCCCTTGTCCTCCTCCTCTTCTTTTGTTTTTTATATGAGAAGTCACATATAAAAATATACCAGCACAACATTGATAATAACAAAATTAATAGTAATAAGAATAACAGCTATCATTTCCTTAATGGTCAGTGTGTGCCAGGGCTCCAGACATAATAAATGCTAGATATTTATAACCTCATTTATTTCTCATAACAGCCATGCAAGTGAATGTGATTGTGTTGCTGCTACTCCAGCAGGGAAATTGAAGCTCAGATAAGTCAAATAATTCGCTGAAAGACATGGGACAAGGAACGGAAAACCAGGTTTTGAACACGTTTCTACCTCACTTGAGTTTCAGATTATTTCTAGCCTATTGTGTTAGATAAAAGGACAATTTGAGCTTCGAAATTGGATAAAGGTTATTATAAGTTTGCTTCTACCCAGGAAGAGGAAATGGAATAAAATACTTAAAATATTTCTGTCTTTGTGTAATTACACGAATTTGTAAAAACACTCACTCGCAGTGGATGTCAATCTGCTGGGGGTCACTCTGGGGGAGTCTAAGCAGGAGCAGCCATCGCCCTGCTGTTTTAGCAGGTAGGGAGGTTGCATTCATGACATTGGGTGGTTTGCCCTGTGCCAAACAAAGATGGCAGACACAGATGTGGCTCTGGGGCCCTGGGTCTTCCGGCCCACTGCTTGGTTACAATACTTGAAATAGTGCACTGTGACAGTCTCCTGTCCCCATAAATGATTGCTTATTGATGAATCTACCTCCATCCACCCCATGGGAGAGTCTCTTGGCGGAAAATTCAGAGATTTTCCTCTCGGTGCCTCAGGAGTAGATCATGAGGGTTATAGGCAACTGATGGATGTTTTAAAATGGCTATTAAATAACTGAGTGATGTCAGGGAATGGGTTACTTGACTGGCAGAGGGATGATGAACACAGAGGCTGGCAGGGTGAGGCCTGGGCCCCAAGAAAGAAAGAAACGGACCAAAAAAAAAAAAAAAGGCAGGAGAAGAAGAAAGGAGGGGACATGGCACTGGGAAGTAGTGGTCACTGGACAGTAGCTTCAGGTGCTTTATGGCAGTTGCCCAGGACCTGCACTAAGCTTGGCCTTCATAAGTCTACTCTGAATGTAATGCTTTTTAATTAGCAGGATGGCAGGCTCCTTTTGTGAATCCATTAAGAGAGCCTGAGTCCAGGAAGAGGGAGCAGGGAGGCAGCTGCCCATCAGTAGCCTTGGCTTCCGCTATGCGGAAATGACCAGTGCCAGATGGAGCCCACGAGCCTGAGACAGAGACATGTGTCTTGGTCCTTCTGGTCCAACACTGTTCCTTTGACCCTGTGGAGCAACTATCTTTCCTCTTCAGAGCCCATCCTGCATCACAACTGGCCCCGGGCACCCCTGTTGTTCACATCTCTGTGAACCATCCACCCCATCCCACTTCCTTCCTCCCTATGTATTCAAGCTCTTGGCTCATTTTCCTAATTCCTATTTCCATTTTGCACCCCTCCCCCCCAGGCCTGACACTTAACTCTTGGCTCCGAAGTCTGGCTTTAATCCTTGGTCACAATTTGTACTTCTGATGATGCTGCCTTTGGCCTTAACTGGACAAACATCTTGTCTAGTCCAGCCCAGCTATCACAGACATCCCCGACAAACATGTCCTAAACAGGGACCCAGCCTCTCTGGCTTCTATTAACTCCTCTAAGGAGACTGTATTGGTTATGATGTTTATGTTCCCCACATCTGTTCTTCCCCAAGATGATCTATCTACTCAGTGTTTACTCTGTCTTGCTGCACCAAAATCACCCATGATGCTCCCTGGAAATCCAATATCCCAGCTTGCTTCAGACTCTTTTTCTAAAAGCCTCAGAGTTTGTTCTAATGTGTGGCAGCGTCGAGAATCACTGGACTAAGCCAGCCTGTTACTCCCACTTCCCTTGCAAGTAAACAGGTCTGAGCTTAAATCCCAGGGGCAAGGGACATCAAGGAGAAATTGGGGACTTCTGCAAGAAAGACACAGACAGAGGTGCAGCCCCTTTTCAGCATCAGGATGTGTTACATCAAGATATGAGGTAGAGAATTGCTGCTGCTACCCTGCCACAGATGAAGGGAAACAGCCTAAGGCAAAGCCAACCTATGAAGGGTGGAGTGTTAGGTGGACAATGGACACTGAGTCCAGTGAGGTGGAAAGACGCTGGATTCCTATCACATCCTTGAGCCAGGGAACCAACCTGACCTTGAGTCTTGTCATCTAATGAGGTAATATAGACCTTTATCATTTAAGTCAGAGGTCCACATTTTTTTTTCCTGTAAAGGGCCAAAAAAGTAAGTATTTTAGGCTTTGCCAGTCCTACAGTTCTTGAAATAGCTAGTCTGCCCTTGGAACATGAAAACAGCCATAACAATACATAAGTGAATGGGTATGGCTGTGTTCCAATAAAACATGGTCTGCAAATACAGGCAGAGGGCTAGATACAGCCTGTGTGCTGGATATAGCCTATGTGCAGCTCATGGTGATGCAAATATGATTTCCCAACATTAAGGCTACATTACTGCCCCTTTCCATCCTGCTGAGCCCCAAATGTACATCTTCATGTAACCATTCATCAAATCCTTCTTGAGGTCCTACAGGCACCTCCAATTCAACATCTTCAGAACTGACCATCTCTAGGTCTGCTTCTCCTCTTGCATTCCCCACTTCTCAAGTGGCACCATCACCTTGAGCCACTCAAACTCAACTCCTTGTCTCATCTTTATTGCCTGTGTTATTAGTCACCCAGCCACCATGTTCCATCAGCCCTAACTGTAAAATATTTCTCAGTCCTCTATTCATCCCAAATATTTACTTTGTGCCAGGCACAGTACTGGGAACTGAGAACATAACCACAAAGCAGATGCAGTTCCTGCCCTCACAGAGCTTAAGATAAAAAATCTTTGATGTACAATAAATGACAGCTGGTACCCACCGTTACTCAGACCTATTATGGGTCAGGCTCTGCACTAGGCACTTTCCAGCAAAGGCTGATCTTCAAGGCACACCTGAGTGTGCATATTATTATCTCTTATTCATAGATAAGGTAACTGAGAATTCTAAGGATTGACTCACTTCCCATGGTCACAGCAGCACAGTCATGGCAGCACCAGAACAGGAGATAGATCTGTCCCCACACCAAAGCCTGCCCCCGCTCCACTACCTCATCCCCTGCTTGTCCATTCCAGCACCAGGATGGCTTTTTGAATCCCATTATCACTTTGGGAATTCTTGATCAATGAGTACCCAGAATGACACCTGGATATCACTTTGGCAAAAAAGCCCATGATGAATGTCTCATCAGCACAAGAGCTGTGCAATTAGGCATAGGCTGTTCAAGCATCCGTGTTGGAAGTCAGTCACTCTGTTTTCTGCCAAATAGGATGGCCACCTGTGCCCTGGCAGAACTTTACCCCAGAAAACTGAAAACCCAAGTGCTGGAGGGTGGAGGCTAGAAGTTCTCAGCAAGAGGCTCTTTCCAAAGTCAGCCTCTGGCTGCATGGGCCCCACCATCTTCCTGTCCTGTGGCACATTTGAAGGAGGGTGATTGAGGAACTCAGCCCTAGAACCAGGTGGACCTGCACTTAAATCCTGCTGCAATCTCAGACAAGTCACCAAATCTCCCCTTGCCTACATCTCCACCTCAGCAACTGGGATTAAGCTGCCTACCTGTCAGGGTGATCGGGGGTGGAAGGCATGGAGGTTTGAGAAGGGAGAGCATAGAGCAGACCTGAACCAGGGCTCAGTGGGTGGCAGCCACCTTCCCTGCTCTGGGTGCTCATGGGCCTTGGCAGCCCCTCCAGCTGGGGCTGGTAGAGGAGGGTATATGAGGCTCTCTGAGTAGCTCAGAAGTCGGAGCCCAACGCAGGTGGAGCTCTTGCCCTCCTCAGGGCTGCTGCCTTCTCCGTTTCGAATATCTGGCTAACTGCTTTGCAGGGACATTACATGTAATTATCATTGCTCTGTGGGGTGATTATCCCCCAGGTAAAGAAACTGATGCTCAGAGAGGTTAACACCTTACAGCTGGCAGGTGGTAGTTAGGACTTGAGCCCCACTTTTCAAACCCCAGAGTTTAATAAGCATTGAACCATGCCACTACCCTGCTTCCCATCTTCAAACCCCATCTCGCTTATTATCCGATGGGTAGTTGGCAGTATTCTGATGGCATGCATACCTCAGCTTGTTTAATTCACCAGGTCCCCCAAGTTTGGGTCTGTCTCTCATTCTCCTTAGCGGCTTCCTACTCCCCACTCCTCCAGCCACGTATGAGAGTAACAGCTAATGTCTGCATGCCTACCTGCTCAGCTAAAACTTAAAAGACCCCCATTTACAGGACAACTAGCTGACAGCCAGGCACTGTGCTTGGCACTTACCTTATTTACTCTCCATAATAATACTTATGTAGGCCTCGTTGAGCCACTTTTCAGAAGGCTCAGAAAATGACAGTTATTGAATGAATATAGGTGGAATTCACAGATAAAACTCTGTTCACTGTGCCTGTGCTTTTTCCTCCATTCCAAGTGCTTTTATCCCCCAATTAGGCACTCATATTCCCTTCCTCTCTCTTCTCTCTCTCCCTCTCTCCTTACCTACCCCCCTTTCCCCCCTCCTATCTTCCCCTCCCTCTCTCTCTTTCTGGCTTCCCTTAGGTAGCTGGGGCTACTCACCAGCTATCAGCATCTTGGGATCTAGCCTGCCCTAATGACTACAGATCTTAGAGCTCTGAGTTCTCAAATCTTGGTTGCCTAGTAACAAGCCCCACCTCCCTTGCCCCTCCCACAGCCCCCAGTTCCATCCCCAGCCTGAAATAATGGACTTCTGGCTACTCTGTTATCCTTCAAAAATGTGCACTTAACCAATGTTTTTAGTATAAAATCACTGGCCACCAGAGCCAGGGACTCAGAATGGGCATTTTGCCAGAGGCCAGGACCTTAGAGATACAGCAGACAAGAAAAGGCCTGGGGACCAGCTGACTTGGACTTTCTAGGACCAGGGATGTATTAACAAATGTTCATTGGGTATTCAGATTCCAGCCATAATGCATATTAGGAGCTCTCTGCAAAGAGCACTCCACTATGAGTTTTACTGATATGATGCCATCAGCCCAAGGCCACCCCTCCCTCACCACACCCCCAACTTTTTTTTTTGTCTGTCAAACTCTCACTGATCATCCTTCATCTTATGAGAAACTTTGACTGCCCCCACACCCCATCACAGACTTGAGTCCATTTTTGTGCTCTCATATCAAGTGTTAACATCTATCAACTACTCACCAGATAGCACTGGAATTTGTTATGTACATGGCTGTCTCTTCTACAAGCCTAGGTAAGTTCTGCAAGGGCAAGTAATGTGAATTCTGCAAATCTTAGTACAAGGCATGGGGCCCACTGAGTGTTTTTTAGGATAGGAAGACAAAAGAGAAGATGTAAGAAAGAGAAGGAATAGAAAAAGGGGAGAGGAAAAGAAGAAAGGGGGAAAAGAGAAAAAGGAAAATTACAGAAGTGGAAGAATGAAGGAAGGTAGGGAGGTAAGAAAAATAAAGCAGAGGGAAGAATGGCATGCAATCTGCTCTGCTAGGTCTTAGGAGGGGTCACATAGATGAATAAAACCAAGTCCTTCCTCTATCACAGTCTACTTGGGGAGACACAGTCAGGGAAAGATGAAGAAAGTTTGGAGAACAGGCAGGGAAGTTCTATGAGCTGGAGTAAGCCAGTTGCAAATCCCAGTGCAGGTCACTATGCCTATCCAGTTGATGGATTTCAGACCCGCAGAACCTTCTTCTGGATTTGGTGACCGTGATAAAGTTAGAGCCTGGTTAAGCATGGGTTTAGTAGATAGATTCTTCTTTCTTACAATCTTATCCAAAAAGCCTGAAATATCTCATGAGCACTGCCTAGTACATGCCTTGTACACAGTAAATGCTGCAATATTTATGGAATAAACAAAAGCCATAAAAACTTATTAGGAAATACAGGATCTTATTTCGAGGATCTCACAGGCACACAACCTGATTTTTGAATGGTTAAATGAAGGAGTAGTGTGATTCCTGATACCCTCCCTAATGCCTGACACACAGTAGGTAAATATGCATTGAAAAGAAGACCCATATAAATCTCAGCTTCACCATAAACTAGTTGAATGACCTTGAACTAGTTACAATCTCTCTGGGCCTCAGTTTCTTCATCTATAAAATGAATGGCCATGATATAATAACCTCTAAGATGCCTCCAAACTCTAATATTCAGAGATTCTAAAAAAGGCTCAGGATATTCTGATGGCCAAAAAAAATGAAGGGTACTTCAGACTACCAGGGAAATTCACATTTTATTTATTTTTAAATTATGGGAAAGTTCTTTGGCCAGCTACAGAGGCCCCATTCACTGGTGGAATAAATGCCCATGACTTCAAAGCTATAACATGAGGTATTAAATTTAGAAAATAGAAAAGGAATAAAATTGTGCTTTCCTGCTTATATGCTTCTAGTCTTATTAATTAACCATTTTCATGCCACCACTAATGTGATTGATTTTTTAGCCATAGAAGACAATATTTAGCATAGGAAAAAGAGAATAAATTGACATTTATGACCTACCTATCATTAATTATTATTTTTCAGTACCTACTATATGTTAGATAGTAGGTCAGAAATATTCCTTATGGTATCTCATTTCACATCTATATGTACACCATGAGGCAAGCATTTTTCCCCCAATTTACAGATGAGACATCCAAGACCCAATAGGATGTGGCCTGTCCAGAGTAATACAACTAGTAAGGTAAATTTGAACCCAAGTCTGATTTTTGGACCAGTATTTTTTCGATTGTATCACTTCTGAAATATTCCAACTAAGTAAATGGCTCCCCATCAGTGGGAATAATCAAGCACCAACTAGAGATGCTGTAAGAGGGATCATTGTACTGGAGTGAGCAGATCCTGCATGGTTGGATTGCATAACCTTGTAAGTCCCTACCAAACTGAGAATTAATGATCCTATGACCTTAAGTCACTACAAGTAGAGTAATGAGAAGTGAATATCACTAAGCACCCTTCAACTGCAGAGGATTTGAAATGTGTGATATCTTTTTTCTTTTAATGTTTCCTACAACTATCTTTGTTCCAAGAAGAATACTCTCTCTTTCAAATTCAGAAAAATCCACATCCTGACCCCTCCCCACTGCTATCATTGTTCCATTCTTCTAATGACCCACTCTAACCACAGAATCATTATTCTGCATTAACACTGGTCTGTATAGTCCCAGGAGGTAGAATGAGGAATGTGAAATTTAATTCACTAGCATAGGAAATATCCACCTGTAATCCCAGGCAACATTAAACTGGGCTACTCTGCTTGATAATGAGCCCCTCCTTTTTACTGGATGTGTTCAAGAAAGTGCTTAAATACCACTTTTACATGAAGCCATGGCCACTAATCACCTAAAATAACTCTTTTTCTACTTTTTTACAGCCATTATTGCTAGAGTTCTTGTAAGGAACTTTGAATATATTTGAGCTTCCTGGCTAGACAATAAACTGAGGACAGAGAATATGTCTCCTTGTAAGGAACTCTGTATAACAGAATGCTTCCTAGGAAGAAATCAGCAGCAGCAGCGGCTTCATTATTATTAGTATTTAATCAAGGGAAATTCCAGCTATTTCTCCAATAAATATATAACTTCAACTTAGACTGGGTCTTCTGTGAATGGATCCCTCCAAGAAAAGATTAGAGCAGGCCCTGTAGGCAAATCCTTCCCCTCCCAAGGTGACCTGATAACACACTGACCCCAGTGAGAAAGTGAGTGAAACTACTGAGATCAAGGGATCTCCTAAGAAGACAAAGACCAGGACTCAACTAGTTCCCAAATGAGGTCAACCAACAAAGCAAGTGTTGCAGAAGTGAAGTTCCCATAAAAAAAAAGATCATTTGAGTATGTGACCCAAGGGCAAACCATAGCCTGAAGGCTGATGGAAAAGGCTGGTTTGAATGCAGCCTGTGATAGAAACTGGAATTCCCTCCAGGACTAATCTTCCTAGTGTGCTTGTCACGCACTGGGCACAGGTGCCGAGCAGGTATGTATAACCTACACGGCCATTTGCTATGCGCCAGTCTCCATTCTAAAAGTTTTTCATACAGGGGTGCCTGGGTGGCTCAGTCCATTAAGCATCTGCCTTTGGTTCAGGTCATGATCCCAGGGTCCTGGAATCAAGCTCTAAGTTGGGCTCCCTGTTCAGCAGGGAGTCTTCTTCTTCCTCTCCTTCTGAAGCTCCCCCCATTCATGACCCCCCCTTGCCCATTCTCTCTCAAATAAATAAATAAATAAATAAATAAATAAATAAATAAATAAAATTTTTAAAAAATAAATGCTTTTCATAGATAGACTCTTCCCTCTGTGAGGTAGTTAGGTGATATTGCTACTTTATGGATGATGAAACTGAAGGTCAGAGAGTGGTAATTCACCCAAGTTCCCATGATTAGCAAGTATTAGAGCCAGGACAGAGCCCCAGATATTCCCAATAAAACCACTGGTTGGGAGACTTCTAAAGAGGAATAAGGAAATTCCTATCAATAAGAGTAGATGGGGCTCCATAGGATTTAGTGGAAAAATAATGACATGCATTATTTTAAGCATAGATATATGACACCCATAGCTGGAAAAATGGGAGAAAACATGAAATGTGGCCCAAAGACCAAAACAAGGATAGTGACAAGAGGGCAACTTGTATTGTCAGAGCAGAGCTGGATCAAGAGCATGGAAGTCTATGGGCAAATGTAGGAGTGGGTACAGTGCAAAAATCAGAAAATCAGGCAAAATGAAAGCAGGAACTAGTGGACTTAAAGGGGCAACATGTAATGAGCTGGATCAATTCTAAGCAATATGTATTCCATTGGATTGAGATTATGTGAATTTAAGAGTTGAGGTTGCCATTATGCTCAGAAGAAGCTAAGGGGCTGGGGATCAGAGGTATAGAATAGTTTGGTCAAGATAGTCTTCTTTCTTTTCTTATAAAGCAAAGCTATTCCCAACCGTTTAGAGAAGGTGGCTTCCAAGAGGTTGGCAGAAGGTTCATCTTGCTAGGGAACTCAGGCTATTAGATGTCCCGAGGAGCATAGAGAGAGCCCATGAGGAAAGCCCTTAATAAAATTCTTCCTCAGAAGTCAAGCCTCTAACCTCAAAGCACCTTGATGCCTTGAGGATCTGCTGGCTCTTGACTTTATCCTGTAACATCACACAAGGGCTTTCCAAGACGTCAGGTTGCAAATAATTGCCCCATGCATACTTCCCAACTTAATCTGCTGGTAAGTCACAACTGATACTCAAGAATCTCCTCTTTGATTTTCAGCTTGAAGGACAGAAATGCAAAGGAGATGCCTGGGGGGTGCTGGAGAGGCCATCAGGAAGCCAAGTGAGATTCAAGCAAGCAAGCTTGTGCCTTGAGAGGGTGGGCCTGGATTTCAGTTGCACAGCTGCCTCCAGGAACTCCAGGAAAGTCCCTTCCCCCCTGACCTTCAATAAGAGGACAGGACTTAATGACCTCTAAGGTCCCTGTAATTTGCCTGTTACTGTCATTACTATCGATACGAGTGTGCTAACAGCGATGACTCATGATGTATTTGAAATGTGCTTACTTTCAAATTTCCTGCTGTCCCTTTAAAATGAGTTATGTTAAAATCAAAATCCTTATCCTTCATACAGTGAAGTATTTGTTAGTATAATAATATAATGGCTTTAAAATACTTGGACTTGCTTCAAAATACTTGAGTCCCAGGACAAGAAGTTTCTAGGAGTCTTAAGTCTTGATTTCAGCTTAGGGCATGATTTCAGGGTCACAGAGAAAGCCCTGAGTTGGGCTCCTCAGCAGGGAATCTGCATGAGGATTCTCTCTCCCTCTGTCCCTCCCCCCAACTCGTGCAGGTTCTCTTTCTCTGTCTCTTTCTCTTTCTCTTTCTCTTTCTCTTTCTCTTTCTCTTTCTCTCTCTCTCTCACACACACACACAGAAATTAATATGTCTTTAAAATAAAATAAAAACTTGAGTCCCTCCCACTACTCCTATTTAATAGATAAAATAGGTAAAATGTTGTGGTTGTTGAAACTGAGTAAGAGGTAAATGGGAGTTTATTATAGGAGTCTCCTCACCTTCATGCATGCTTTCTTTAAATTTTTCACAGTAAAAAATTAAGAAATAAATAATAGAATAGAATATAAATATATTCAGTAGTATAGTCTAGTATAGTCTCTCTCTGCCCTTAGGTTAAAACTCCATGACTTTCCAGCTCACTCCTAGGTAACAGATAGTCCTACAGGATCTTAAAGTCACAAACGCAGTTTCAGTTCAGAAATGAGAATGTCCAGTCCATGGTATAAATCAAACCCTGACCAAGATTTAGTGCCAATCTGACACTCCCAATTCTGGAAATTTTAGTATGGAGACTCACGGGAGAAAAGAGAGGGCACGGCTGGCTGAGCTACATATGATTTCTAGCCCCCATCCCCTCTCTTCCTTACCCTATGCCCCAATCAAGGGTGAAAGGTAAGAAGGGAGGAGGGAAAAGATGTAGGACAGGTCTTACTCATACTTGTATAGTACGTAAACTGGCTTCAGAGGCTCTGGGTCCTACAGATTTTCAAGGCTGCCTCTTTATCTAGTGAGCAATTTTGAGGACTCTAGAACAGTGCTGTCTGATATAATATAATGCAGGCCACATAGGCAAGCCATATTTGTAATGTTCAAATTTCTAGTAGCCACATAGTATAAAGTAAAAAGAAATAGGTGAAAATGATTTAAATAATATATGTTATTTAAACTACCTATTATTTTAACATGTGGTTAGTGGCTCCCATACTGGACAGCATAGTTCAGAGGTCTCCATCCCTGGAGATCTCTTGCTAGGTGACCTGATCATACATCCCATCTCATCTGCAAGAGACGTAGTAGCTTAGTCTTGTCACTCAGGCTTTATTCTCATTATTAATGTCCCTTTTCATTCTTCCAAGTAACCCTGTTTAGATGATGAATCATATTGTCACCCTGCCTATACTTTCTATCCACGAGGGAACTGTTGGCTTCTTCTTCATTCTCATTTCCAAGTGCTCTACCTGAAGTGGGTCAGGCCATTTTCCTCCTAGACCAAGGTTCAGCAAACTACAGCCTATAGATTTAAGAATGAGTTTTACATTTTTAAGAGACAGAAAAAACAAAGATTACATGACATAGATAACACACCTCTTGCAAAGCCTAACTTACTACCTGATCTTTTACAAAATAAGTTTACTGGCCCTTATTCTCTATTTTTGGTGGGTGAAAGGAGGTAAGATCCAAGTTGTCCAAACTCCCACCACTATTCCTTCTGGGACTGAGTTGGGGAAGCAGATCCTTTACCTCTGACCTGATTTGAGGCTAGGACATAGACCCATGCCCCTCCCTTCTTCCCTGATGACTCAGCAAGAACTTTCTGGAAGGAAATCTCATCACTCAGCTCCCTTTGCACTCTCTCAACTCAAAGCCATTTCCTCTAAACATCTGCATAATATAATTTGGCATTTCACTTTGGAACTTCATTTCTGTTATATCTTAGTGTCTAATCAAAATTTCCATATTAAGCTCTGGTTCCTATAGTACCATCTCCACCAAAACTGTCACCATCACCACTCTCACCATCATTCATTATGTGTTTCCTTAAATAGCCTGAGTTTGTTGGGAGGAAGATCTCTTCTGTCTTATTTTTTAATCCCCCATAGCACTTAACATAATGTCTCACACAGCTTACATTCACAATAAACATTGCTTGAATGAAAGAATTAATGATAATTAATTCATACACTCAACACTTCAGCCCAACTAAACAATAAAAATTCTCTGAAGACACTGACATCTTTTCCCTGTGTGCCTTTGCATAGACACTACCCTGTATGTCTTCCTCCCTTCTCTTCTTGTCCACCATTCTCCAAGATGCAGCTCAAATAAAATAGTAATACAACTTTATTAAAAATTAAAATTAAAACTCTCTAATACCCTCAATTAGAAAATCATAGTCTCAGTAAACCTTTCCACATCCACCCTAGAAGAATGTAGCTCTCCTAATCCATAGCCAGTAACACATTTCTCTCCTCTGGTACTTAAAACAGTGTACCTTGTCTGGATGTATAGTTGTCTCTCCCACAGATCTGGACTCTGCCTGTTATAATCACTTAGAAAACCTTTAAAATATACTGATGCCTGGACTCCATTCCAGACCAAGAGAATCAGGATCTCCAGGTTGGGGCCTAGGCATTGGCATTTTCAAAATGCTCTTCCATAATCCAATATGCAGCCAGAGTTGAGAACCATTGTACAAAATGGTGAGCTACCAGAAGGCAAAGACTGTTGCTTCTCTCTGCAACTCTAGTTATTAGCAAAGATTACAATGGAATAAATAGTTGTCAAATGAATGAACTATGAACCTTAATAGAAATATAAAGAATAATTTATATAAGTCTATTAGAAAATGTGAGATAAACAACTATATATTAATCTAATGACCTCTGATTAATTGGACAGGTTTATTTAACCATATTAAGCACTTAAAATGACTAGACCCTCATATCTAACTAAGCAGTTTTCCCAATTGTGGTAAACTTGGCCTTAAAAGAAATACAGATGGCCCTGCAAAAATATGGACATTAGGCAGTTCATTAGCATGGTCTCTAACCAAGTCCGAAAGACAGACCTCCAAAGACCCCTCAGATAATATAGATATATTTCAAGGTTGTTATCCTGCAACTGTCAAGCCCAGTCTTTCGTTGCCCTTCTGCTATGTAATTTATACTTAAGAGAGGCAAGAGAATTTTTTATTAATATGTTTTTCAAGCAACACTCAGCTCTCTTGTAATGATGCTGCCTGTTAGTAGCATTAAGTACAAACATATCTCTTGGTTTTTACTTGTTAATGTGTACCTCTCATGTATTTAGAAATAGCAATAGACGTGGTCATAAGATCGGAAAATTGCTGATGGTCAGGGGAGGACAACATGAAGGCATGCACATATTTGCCAGTAATGAATCTGCAATGAACTGGTGTCATACAATGGAAAGATCACGAAAAAAGCTCTGGGTTTGAGCTGGTCCTTATCACTTACCCTGTGTCCTTGGACAGGTAAACTCACCACTTTGTACTTTGTGCAACTCATCTCAAAAACAGAAGGTAATAAGAAAATCTATTTCAAATGCCCAGCAGTTATTGTATGGGTAAAGTGACAAGTGACAAAAACACTTAATAAAGTATAAACATCTATGCTAATATGCTTGCTTCATTCATTCAGTTGCAAACACTGTCTACACACCTATTGTGTCAGGTACTAAAGGAATACAAATAATAATGATTCTTGTTACCATTGTTATTATAAGGGAGCATACTATTATAATGAAGTTCTTATTATGATATCTTGTGATGGTTAATCTTACATATCAACTTGACTGGGCAACAGAGTGCCCACATGTTTGGTAAAACATTATTCTGGGTGTGTCTGTTTTGGGATGAAATTAACTGTGTTTGTAGACTGGGTAAAGCTGATTTAGTCCTTGGTTATGTGGGTGGGCTTCATCCAATCAGTTGAAGACTTGTATAGTACAAAAAGTTGAGTAAGAGGGAATTTTTTTCTGCCTGATAGCACTGGCTTTGGACATTGTTTTTTTCCTACCTTCAGACTTGAACTGAAGCTTCGGCTCTTCCTGGCTTCTGGACTAGACCTACACATCAGTTTTTCTGGGACTCCAGCTAGCCAACTGCAGATCTTGAGACTTATTAGCTTCTATGATTGGGTGAGTCAACAATAATAATAAGTCTGTGTGTGTGTGTATGTGTGTGTGTTAAACATAAAGAAAACCAATAGAATATATGTGTGTGCATGTGTGTACACATACATCCTATTGGTTTTATGTATACCCACACACACATCCTACTGATTCTGTTTCTCTGAGTAACTCTGACTAAAATGCATCTATGGCAATATAAGCACTTTTGGTCAGGCATGGAGGGGCATCAGAGATAATCTTCTTTAAATAAAATTCCTTACATTGATACAAGTGTTCTTAGTGCATCTAAGAGAAGTCATTATATGAGTCAGTGGTTATTGAAATCAGCTGGCCAGCTTTAAAAACATTGATTCCTAGTCCTGAGACCAGATCTTCTGAATTAGCACCTTAAGAGGGCAGAACCTAGGAATCTGGAGCCCTACCAGTCTCCAAGTATTTCATTTGAGTAACCACATTTGTGAACTTTCCATCTATGTGGTTTGACTGAGGGAACTAGAAACTAAGGATTGGCCTTAGTGTCTGAAAGTACATCACCTCAGGTTCATACATGTGGTTGATCTCTCTTGTCTCCTGCTGAATGCAGATATGCTAGAGAGATAATATATGAGACCTCTACCCATAAATTTAGGGTATATTTATCCTGAACTCAGTTCTGATAATGTTCCTCTTGGATCCAAATGCCTTTGAGGTCTCCCCTTTGTCTACTTAATAAAATCCAATCTCCTTTCAATGGTACCCAAGAATCTCCAAACTGCGACCCCCGGATGACTGCAGCACCATCGTTTCCCACAATCACCCGCGTATACCTTGCAGTCCAGCTACCACAGAGGCTCCATGGATCCTGTTCTCACCTCCACCTGGAGAGCACTATTATTTCTGACCTCCATCCTACAAATTTTAGCTCAAATGGCATTTTATTCTTGTAACTTCCCCAATACCTCTCCTACAGACTGCTTTATATAGCCACATGCATATATGTCTCCCTTTTTGAATGGGATCTTCTCAAAAGTAGGTATCTGCACTTCATGTCTGTGTCCCCAGAGTGCTGAATCAGACACATACAGCAAGATTCATGTATATTAATTGAATAGATTCAGGTTATTTTCATACATGGTCACCAAAAGAGAAAAATTAAGAAGTTGGGCAGTTAGTTGAAAAATCTTGGAAATGATATAGAAAGATAGCATACAGGGTAGGCCAGGCAGCACAGTGTATTGGTTAGAATGCTGAGGCTTTGCAGAGAAAGATATGAGTTCAATTCACAGCTCTCCTACTTGTTAGTCATGTGATGGGTCAAGCCACTTCACCTTTTGTTGTCTCAGTTTCTTCCTCTGTAGATGAGGATGATGACGGTATTATCTCCCAGGGTTCTTGTGAGGTTTAAATATGCTAAGAACTTGGTATAATCATCAGATGGTACCATATTCACAGTAACAAACTGTACTTGCTGCTTCCTCTTTCTTATTATTTTAGCAATATTTTAGCAAGTGAGTACAGGCTTGGACAGTGGAAATCCCTAATTTATAGGTGAATAGAAAAGTGAAAGAGTCCTAAAGCTAACTTATCTGGTGGGCCATTTCCATTTCTGAAGGGTATTTACCTCAGGGGGGGAAAAACAGCCAGAGAGTTATGTCCTCATCTTCTATGAGTTGCCTCTCTTCCCTGATGGATTTCCTTAAGGAATATAGATCCACAGGAGATTTATGTGTGTACTCTGTTTCCCAATAGTTAACGCAACTTATTTGCCACCACTAAGCATTCATTTTCTTCCTAGAGGTCAATTCGCAAGGTGCCTGCTGCTGTCAAGTGCAAGACTGATAGAGCAGTAGCAGCTGACTTGATGTCTAATGTACATGAGGCCAGCCTCCCCTTTGTCTCTGGACTGAAATGAGACATGGGCCAAACTCTAAAATCATCCTTGGAATTGAAAAGTGATCTTAGATATCATTTTATCCAATCCACTACCTGGGTATATGACAAAGCTCAGATGTAGACAGGAGAAAAAAACTTAGAATACAGTACAGAGCTGTGGTTGCCAAAGGCCACTTGTCTGTGACAAAAGCAGCCCTGTTCTGGGTGAAATGAGAAAAGAAGGATAATGTTGTAAGGCTTTCATAAAGGCAAATGGGTTGGATTTTTTTAATCCAAAGTTAAGTTCTTCATACTTTTAAGATATTAAGATTACTTTTCTTTGTAAGACCATGATGGTTAATGCTGATTACTTTCTTGAATAACTTTACCTGGGTAAGTAAACATAGAAAACTCTATGTCCTTCTCCACTGTTTTGTTGTTGCCGTTGTTGTTGCTGATTCTTCAGTTGGCTGCTTTGCTGTTCTATAGATTCTCCAAGAGTTTGGTGCTTTCTGATGTCAAGATTCAGAACAGGAGCTGTGGAGTCAAAAAGACCTAAACTGTTATCTTTGTTCTCCAAGTTGTAGGACTTTGAAAAAATTCGTTTAACTTCTCTGGGTCTCTAAAATGGTCACAATAACAATAATGCCTACTTTATATGATCAATATGCAATGAAGAGGTACCAGATGGCACATGGTTAGCACCGTGCCTGGCACAAAGATGGTGGTGGTGGTGGTGTAAATAGGTTTTTCAGAATTCAGTCATGTAGATAAAATCTTTAAGTCAAGAGCAGTCAGAAGGAACTAAAAAGCATTTAATTTCCATGTGGGATTATTCCTAGATGTAGCCTGTATGCTTTGAGGATTGCTGCTTTTGGATTCAGATAGAATGGATTCATATGCTACTAACCTGAGCCACTTTCTGGTCTAATGATTTTAAATAAGGCAGGTAACTTCTCATAGTCTCTGCTCCCTCATACAGTAGGATACAGTCTTCCCTTATAAAACATCAACATAGTAGGCATTTTGCGCATATCCTTACTTAACATACACAGCAACCCCATAAAATAGATACAATCATTATTGTTATTTGCAGTAATGTTCTATAAAGCTATGTGCATACTAAGCCATTGTTCCTAGGGGGGCTAGGTTCCTGTGAGCCTCTGGTCACAATAATTTCATCAACTGATCAATACATACCTTTATTTATATGTATTTCTTTTTAAAGACATTTTATTTAATAAATGGTTGATTCATTAACATTGAAATCATGTCCAACAGCACTGTAACACACTCCTGAATGAAACTTATCTAACATGTATATTCTCTCTATAAAGCACATCACCGCCTTCTTCTGCTTAGGAACACAAGATAGTACTTCAGTACTATACGTGAGGTTCAACCATAGAAAAAAGTGGAAAAAAAAAGTGAAATCGCCAAAAAAGGGACACAAAAATGTAATATGTAGCACTAAAAAGATCTCACAAAGGACACCTGTTTACAGTATGACCACCAAAACAAAAAGACAGAATATTGACTTGTGTGACCTCAGCTGGGTGCACGCCGACTGGGCAATTTATATTTTTGTCGCTCTGTGCAACAAAAGTGCCACAAAAGTGCCACCAATATCAATCTGGGAATTACAAATAAATTTTAGTAGTTGAGTTCACAAAGAATCTGCAAAAAATAAGAATCAACTGTATTGTTCCACACACAGATGAGGAACCTGATCCTCAGAGAACTTACTTAATACAACTAATTAGTTGTATTTGAAATTAAGTATATATGTTTTCAAAGAATGTTCCCACATTCTTTCCATTACTAATGCCAGCACAAGCACTGCTTATATCCCGGTTACTCTGCCTATGAAACAGTAGAGGTATAAATAGGTACCTTGCAGAGAGATGGTGATGACCAAATTAGCTGATGCCCTTGGAGGTGCTTTGTAAACTGTAGAGGATTACACACATGTGAGAGTTTTATAAGTAGATTCAATTAAAGTGAAGTTTCACTCTCTAGTATTAAGGCTGACAATAATGAGCTCCTTGATTCTTCCACAGTTGAAAGAGACCAAGATGAGAACCAGGACCTTGAGAGGTCCATGGGTGGATAGCCCTTATCCGAGCAAGCAATGAGAAGCTGGTGATTCAGGCTAATTCAACACAGCCTCAGTGGGATTGCTCTTCTAGAAGTCTGAGAGCAAAAGAAGTGCTTACAGTATATTTTAGCTAAAAGATCAAAATGCAGGCTGGATGCACTAAAAAAAGTGTTTCTGATGTCAAGTCCACTTAGAGTTGCTGTTACAAAAATCCATCACCCAGACTACAAAAAAATCAACAGGAGCAGCATTGGCCAGCACTGTGGATATTGGTGAATGGGGATGTTGTCTCAAAGAAAAGATCTTGAAGCTGTTTGCTGTGCTTTAATGAGGGAGGGGGCTTGGAGCCGGTACACTCTGCGTTAATTACAAAAGGGTATTAAAGAAAGTTGAGGCCAGGTTCATCCTAATAAAATGAGAAGAATTAACCATCTCTGGTAAAGAAAAACTGGTAAAAAGGAAAAGAAAGGACTTAAGCATATTCATACCCTTGAACTCACTAATTCCACTTTAAGAATGCTAATAAAATGATCAGACAAGGGAAAATAGTGACACACAAAGATGTTCATAGTGTAGCTGTTTCCCATTTTTAGCTTTTATAAATAATGGGGAAAGGGTTGAAAAATTATGACACATCCATACAATAAACACTAAATGTAATTTAAAATCATTTCAAGAATTTTCAACAACATGCAAAAAATATGTAGTAAGTATACTATTATGTGGGAAAAAAACAGTAAAAGTTTGATACAAAAAGCATGACTCAACTGTGTTTATGTGTGCATTTCTAAAAATAAAACAAAAAATTAAAAGGAAATATGCCAAATGTTAATAATCATTGATTTCTTGTCTCTGAAATTATGAGATATTTTTATTCATTTTTTTATTTCCAAGGTTTCTACCAAAAATATATACCATTATTATTTTTAAGATGGGGGGAGAGCAAACGGCACAATGAAAGTACAATCTAATTTGCTGTCACACTCCACACCAAAAGACTTCTTTGATGAACAGAAGCACAGATTAAACAAGATTTAGCCTGTTCATCTAACAGGTCACTGATCTGTAAAAATATCAGATGTTTTCAGATTTTTCAAATCATTTATTATTAAGCAACTAGTTGGAGTGTAGCCAACTTAATTAAACAAAGAACATGAGATGGCCCCATCCCCAGAACAGCCCCTGGGGGGCCAGGACTCTCCTCTCCTCACCTTTGTACTCCCAGAATCTCATGCCTGAAACAGAGCAGGAGCTCAATAAATATGTATTAAAAGAATGAATACATTGGAAAATATGCTGCCATAAAATCATAGTTCAGAAGCCATCTGTCTTATCTTTCATTCATTCATGTACTCAAAATTTTATTGATGTACTCAAAGTTTTATTAAGTTTTATTAAGCACTTTTTATACACATACATATATATATATACATATGTATATATGTATACACACACACACATAGGCATGGGCAGCCTTCAAGACATGCAATGACCCAGGACTTTCCTAATACATAAACAAAGAACTTCACACAATAAGAAGGTCATGGCTAAAATGTTGAGGGGGTTCACAAGAGGGAGGAATTTCTCCACGTGGAAAGTTCCAAGAAGGCTCCCTAAGAGGGCACAGGACTGAAGCTGAGTCTTGAAGGATGGATAGAATGTGGACATGAGTTAGGAAAGTAGGGAGAAGGCACTTACTGAAGTACTGACAAAAGCAAAGTCTTAAAGGCGAGAATCAATAAGGCTTAGGGAAAACAAGAGTTGCTTCAGTTGGCTAGAGCATGCCCACCTAAGGGAGATAGCAGAGGGGAGGCTGAAGCCAAGGGACCTAGTTATGTAGGGAGGGTTTTGAGTGTCATGTTAAGATTTGCTTTCTCTCATAGATAATGGAGAACAAAGGAAAGTCTTTGAATAGGAGACTGGCCTGTTCAGAGAAACATTTTAAGAAGATACCTGGGGGGGCACCTGGGAGGCTCAATAGGTTGAGCATCCAATTCTTGATTTCTGCTCAGGTCATGATCTCGGGGTTGTGGGACTGAGCCTGGCATCTGGCTCTGTGCTCATTGGGGAATCTGCTTGTCCCTCTCGTCTACTGCTCCCCCCATCTCTCTCTCAAATTAATTAATTAATTAATTAATTCTTTAAAAAAAAGGAAGATACTTGGGAAGCAAAGGGTAGCCTCAAAGTGGAGCAAAGCTCCCTGTGACCAAAAGCTCCCGTGAAGGGCTTGGAATCTTCAACCAGCTAAGCAGCTGGAAATTGAGTTCTTAGTTCATCACCAGGACTGCCCCAGCTCTCTGCTGTTAGATTGCTTTTAAGATGAGATGCTATGGACCAAGCTTTAGACAGATGCTTAAACCCTAAACTCAACCACCAGCCCTATTGCTCCTCCCCATCAGAAGCAGTTGAATTGCTTTGTAAATATATGCAGATACATGCGAATAACAAAGCCATTAACATGTGCCCCAAGCCTCAAAGGGAAAGGTTTGCTTTGATCAAAGCTCATAATGGGATATATCCAAGGGGCAGAAAAACAATATTCTGCTCAGCCCCAACAAGGGAAGGTTTAGATTCTAGAACAGAATGCCTGGTCTTAGTGACTGCTCTTCAGTTAAATACTAGAGCACAAAGCTTTCTCCTTCTACTTCTCCATTTCCTGAAGTTGGAATTGCTGTAAAAGACCTTTTCCCTGCTTCAATTTAGCATGACTGCAAGAATTGATAAAAACGTGTATGTGTGTTTAAGTGTGTGTGAGTGTGTATGTGTGTGTGTGCTGAATCTGACCTTTAACCTCCTTAAAATACCATCCTCAGGCCAGCAGCATCTATGTCATCTGGGAGAATGCAGAATTTCCAGCCAGATTCTAGTACTAGTGAGTCAGAATCTGTATTTGAACACGATGCTAGGTGTGCATTACAATGTGAGGAGTGCTGATCTAAACAACCTAAGTAACCATAATGATAAACTCCTAAAGGCCAGGACTAGTTCTTATTTACCTTCATGTCTCCTGGGCATGGTGCCTAATCAGTAATCAAAACAGGCCTCTCTTTCCGCTTCTGAAAGATAAGATAATAGCTATCTAGGGGTGATCCATGGAGTGAACGGAATATTCAATGTAAAATGTTCAAACATAAAGCCTGGCATTCTGGTGCCCAAAGTGCTAATTCCCTCCTTACTTTCAGCCTCTTAAAATCACTGGCTGAACTGTGTGCTAGAAGCTTACGTTGAACATTCTGTATTTTCTAAAACATCTATCTCATCTAATCTTCATGCTCAGAGAGCCAGAGTTGCCAGCTGAGTTTTATCAGCTAGAAAATTGGGAACCAGAGAGTTTAAAGGTCTTGTGCAAAGTCCCAAGGCAGCAGGGGCAGAGCTGGAATTTTAACCAGCCCCCTTACAGTCTACCCTTAACCCCACAGCCACCCCATCCATAATTCAGGGCAGATCCCACAAATACTCTGCTAAAATCTCTTCTACCACCTTCAGGGTAGAAACTATATATATATTTTTTGCACAGCCCAGGAATGGACAGTGTGATCTGTATATACTACTGAAGGTACCATCTGACCTCAGGGCGGGCATGGGCTGGCTGTTTCAGGTAGGACAATGTTGTAAAAGATCCAGGGAGACTTCCATGACCTACCCTCTGCCTGCTTCTTTAGGCTCAGTTGCTTCTTTCCTCTTGTTTCAAATCATATTTGTTAGTACAAGGTCATCAGGACTCCATTCACTATGGTCCCTTTCTCTGGAATGGGTGTGACTAACCCACGGTGGCAGATGGCTTCTATTGCCCTTCCAGACACACCTTCCACTTTCCCACTCTGCTCTGTATCTCTTGAGGCTAATCCGTCTGGGCCACAGTGAGGCTCCTCAGGGCCTCTGGTTTCTAGTTGGGTTTGGCAGGCAACGAAAGGGAAAGAGGGAAGTGAGGTCAGAGTATGTATTCCCTTGGTTCTTTCCTACAAGATCAATGAGAGCTGGGAAAGAAACCTTGGGAAGGCTCTCCTCCCTCAAGGAGACCAACGCTACAGGACCTGCACTCCTCTCAGTGCATGGGGCCTGGGTGGTATAGCTGACTACCACAGACCTACACGATACCTTATAACCTCACCTTTGAGAATAAACCCTCCTTCAACGATCCCATTTTTAACATGGCCTTTGTTTCCTGTTAGGAACCTGAATGAGACATCCTTTAACCAGCTAACTCCTATTCAACCTTCAGAAAAATCCAAAGGCCCCCATCTCTGATTCCATGACACCCCCTCTCACAGCATTTTTTGCACAATATTATTAGTATTCATGTTCTCATCTGACTTCTTAGAGGATGAGGATATTTTTTTTCTACTTTATAGCCTCACTATCTAGAAAGCACTCAACAAATATGTGTTAAATAGATTAAGAGTGACAAAGTTAATTTTTCTTAAGCAAAGCACTTCTACCTTATGAAAATGAAGAAAATCTCTACAGACATTTCTTAAAAATATTCAAGGCATTGTTATTCTACACTTAGAGTGATCTTTTCTCTTTAATCATTTAACCTGGTCCTTTCCAGGCCAACCGAGACACATATTCACCCTAATTATAATCCATGCATGGTGGTATGATGTAGGGATAGAGTGAAATTTGAGAATTCTAAAATTGCTGGAAGGAATGGTGACAGTTGGAATTCTTGGATGGCCACCATGATCCCCATCTCCTGGTATGCAAGCCCCTGTGCAATTCCCTACCTTTGAGGGTAGCCTGGGCCTAGTAACTTGCTTCTAACAGACAGAACACAGCAATAGGGAAAGAATGTTACTCTGATGATTTGGTTCCTAAAGAGTATGACTTTCATCCTGCTGGCACTCACTCACTCTCTCTGGCTCTCTCTTTGCTTACCCTGATGAAGCTTGCTACCATATTTCAAGCTTCCCTATGAAGAGGCCCATGTGGTAAAGAACTGAGGGCAGCCTCTTGCCAACAGCCAGAAGAACTGAGCCCTCGGTCTCACTGCCTGCCAAGAACTGAATCCTGCCAATAACCAGTGAGTGGGCTTGAAAATGGATCGTGCCCCAGTCAAACCATGGGATGACTATAGTCCCCGGTATTATTGCAGCTGTAGCCAGAATCCAGAACCTACAGAACTCAGATAAGCTGCCTCAGTTTCCTGATCTACAGAGATTGTAAGATATCCAGTGTTGTTACCTGAAGCCACTAATGGTGGGATGATTTGCTATGCAATAAGAGGCAAACAACTAAAGGATTTTCTCCAACTTAAGTACCAGTGGCACAGTCTTAGTTCTGGTCTGCCAGGCCCCAGTTAGAATAGGAAGACCAGAGGGTACTAGAGACAAGGACTGAATGTTTGCAGATTACATCTGTTATAGGAGCACTTGGCCCAGAAATGATCACTTCTCATCCCAAAGAAGACATTCAATGACATTACTCTAACTAGTTGACCTGAGTCCTCCTGGTCCTTATGCATTTTTGTTTAAAAAGTGAGTTGGTTTTGCAGCCTCTGGAGTTCCTTCCCCAAATGAATCCAGTAACAATGAAAACTGAAGCTTCCACTTCCATAACTCAGCTGTTATGGATTGCCTGCAAATGGCCAGCATGAATCTCTTCCAATCTTGCATATGCATGCTGCTGGTCCCGCCAAGAAGTCTACCTCCCCTTAAACGAGCACACAGGTCAGGGCCATCACTGCAGTGTGTGAGAATGGCACCTTGTGAGATTGTGAGATGCGCAGTCAAAGGCAGCACCAGACCCAGGTCTGGTGGCATAAAGGAAAAGCGAGCCCCTGGCCCATGGAGAGACTTGAGCTCTGTTCTCAAGGAAAACTGCAGCTTTGGTGAAAGACATGGGATGGGCATCACTCAGATTCTAGCACTGCTTGCCAATAGGTCTCCGGTTCTTTGATTTAAGCTGCGCCTAATGCAGGGAAAACGCACATACACACATGCTTCATATTAAACAGGAGCTTACTTGTGTTTGTTTCCTCCCAACATCCCTTAGCCTGAGGTGGGCTGCAGGAAAGCAAAAGAAAAGAAGTCGCTAACAAGAAAGTGTCCTTCTGAATCTCATCCCAGGGAGAGGGCAGGGAAGCTGGAGTAGCAGGTTGTGTAGCCCCGAAGGTCCTCTAATAGTAATAACAGCAGTTATAAAGTGCTTAGCCCTTTCTATTATATTAACTCATCTGATCTTTCCAATAATCCTATGAGTCAGGAACAATTATCGGTCCCACTTTACAGATGAGAAAATCGAGGAGCATCTAGGTTCATGAATTTGTCCAAGGTCATGCTCATGTTCCTAACTGGTAATCAGAGAGACAGCTTAGGCACAGTGGGCTCTGCATTTGCAGCAGTGATGATGAGACGATGCACCTGGCTGAGTACACCTGAGGCCACCAGATGCTGCCCACTGACAGGTTTGGCTCTCTACTCTACTTTCTGTGAATTTATCTAAGGCTAGCTATGGTTCTTATAGGCTCTACTAAGTATGACTCATTGTTTCATTACCTACTTTATCCCAATCCATCAAACACCCTTACTCAAAGGTCAAATGAACACTTTTGTCACTATAAGAAAATATTGTAATTTTAGGCCAAAAGGTTTCTGCTAATTTTTCACACAGTCTGCAGTAATAAAGCCTGGCACATGAGAAAGAAGTGCCCAGATGCAGCTGGAGTGTGGTGGGGATGCAGAGAGAGGAGTAGGTGACACTGCTGGAGAAGTAGGCATGTAGATATTTGTAGGCCCTGGCAGGAAGGATAGATTTTTATTCAAGTATTAAGAGAGAATATCTGTAGCAGGAGACCTATGTTGTCTTCTGCTTGCTGCATACACAGCTGCACTACACTTCCCAGCCTCCCTTGGAGTTAGAGATAGCCCTGAATCTGAGTTCCAGCCCATGGAATGTAAGCAGACCTGATGTGACTCATCTCTGAGTGTGGTCCATTTAAGCTGCCCAGGTCCTCTCCATCCCGCTAGAATGAAGCCCCCAGGGTGCTTTTGAGTTAACAGGTGCTCTGAGGCCTCCACCCATCTCTCCTTGGATCTCTATCATTTTCCTGTAGAGCCGACTCCAGGTGTTCTTTCTCTCCCAAATGCCATCACCTGCATCTCCTAATCCAAGACCTGCCCTCAGTGTGTCAGAACCCCTCTCTGCCTGCACACACCAATTGCTAGAAGTATCTGGGAAGGTATGTCTCCCTAGAGGCAGCCCTTAACCAATGAATGGACTCAAATACTACATACAGATCTTTTCTCTGAGGGGACAACTCCAAGGTGGGATCTACATCCTCACTGGATCTTGCTTTGCAGGATTAGTGTAAAGTTACCTCCCTGGGATTTTGCTAGATATGATACTCTTGCTTGATTTTCTTTCCTTCCTGGTCCTGCTCCCCTATATCTGAATCAGTTTTCCCAGTTAAACTTCTTACTAGATCACTTTCATATGAATCCTGGTTTCAGGATCTGCTTCCAAGAAATCCAACCTAGGGAATCTCTGGAACTACATATTAACAAGGCTGAATTACTCCATCGAGTGAGGCCGCCCTGATGAGCTATTCATTCATTCAGGTAAAAACTCTTGTGTGTGAGCTGCTCTATAGTTTTGCTCCTTTTGCTACAGCAGCTAGCCTTCCCTAGCAGATACACTATAAAAAGGTATTAAGGAGAAGAGTGACTTGATATCTTCTATATTTAAAAAATATATATATATATATGGCTCACATACAGAAGACTGATTAGAGGGTGGCAAGAAGCAAAATGAAGAGGCTCATGAAGCATTTCTTGTAGAAGTGTAGGAGATAATCAGTTGTGGCTTCTCAGGCCTGGTGCAGACATTGACTGTGGACATTCCAGGACATGCTTTGGAGGCAGAAATGAGATTGAAGGCTATTAGATTGGGGATGGGAATGGGAAAGAGGAGGTATCCAGAAGGAGTCCTAACGTTCTGGATGGGTGATTAAAAAGCCTCTGCAAGCGATGCACATATCATCCCGCTATCCAAGTACTACTTGTACAGCAAACCTGTAGCTGGTTTTGTAGTAGTGCTATCTCAGTTCACCTTATGAAATTTCTCTGGCTTTTCCAAAGTAAGGGAAAAAGGAGGCAATTGTGAATCAGTGGTTACCAGTCAAGCCTGAATCCATGACTATGGCCCCTCTCCTGGGTCTCCTCTCACCTGTGTTGACAACCTCCCTCTTACCAAAACCATAGTTTGCAAATGACACTTGAAGACATATTTTGCCCGATGGGGTATTATGGAGGAACCAAGATTTAGCAATAAGGTATGAACTAGGGCCCTTCCATTCTGAGAGAGCAGGTCTCACACAGAATCTGTATGGTGGACAGCCCCCGTGGCTCAGCGGTTTAGTGCTGCCTTCAGCCCAGGGCGGGATCCTGGATACCCAGGATCGAGTTCCGAGTCAGGCTCCCTGCATGGAGCCTGCTTCTCCCTCTGCCTGTGTCTCTGCCTCTCTCTCTCTCTCTCATGAATAAATAAATAAAAATCTTTAAACAACAACAACAAAAAGAATCTGTATGATGTGCAAGGACGATCAAGATGGGGCCTGTTTTCAAAGAGGATGGGCACAGCTGAAAAGATGGTTCATATTCTACTCCCCACACCTCAAAGTTTAATATGCATATAAAGTATAATATGCACATTATGGATACTGTCAAAAGGCAAATGATAATTTGAAACTTAATTTCCATGTCTCCAGTCTCCTGCCCCTTCCTAGGCATCACGAAGACAACTGTATATTCAGGTCTTTCTTACTGGCACAACTGTCCTGGCTTGCTTTCCTCCTTCCCACTTGGGTACCCCCTAGGGGCCTCCCACAGCAACCCCCCTCTCCCCCCAACTGAGGGCTTGCTCAATTAAATATATTTTATTTTTTGTATTTCTGATGCTTTGATGTATGGGGTCTTGATACTTCAGGGAGCATTCCTCTCAGGATTAGCTAACTCCTAGAGATAGTAAAAAATTTTCCTGGAGTGCACTTCTCAGATGCAAATAAACCAGTCCAGATCCCATACCCCCCTCCAACCTCTAACACTCTAGGCCACCATCCATCTGTCCTAATCACCCCACAGTCAAGCACCAAACAACTAGGGACAGCCCCTATGCCCCAGAGCCCACTGAAATTATTCAAACTAGCCAATACTAAACCGGTTTAGCCTGCCTAATGTTCCTTCCTACAGAAATCACAATAAAGGCTCTGGCCCACAGTTCCCTCACTCCCTCTGCCTCCTGACCAAGCCTGGAGCTTCCATATGGACTCTGTACCATGCTGTGCCCCTCCTCTTGGGATCTGTGAGTAATAAACTATGAATGACAGTCTTTTCCTGATCTGATGGCTTTGCCATACCTAAATAATAATAAAAACTTTATTTTCATACATGTGTCCCCAGGTCAGAGCCCTCTATCCCATTCCAGATCCCCAACACTATTCTTCAGCTTCTAGGAGCTTGGTGTCTGAGATACATGCCCTGTCCTAGTCCCTTCTTTGGAATCTGTGAGATGCAGGGTAGCCCATTGTGAAAAATACAGTTTTCAGAGTCAGAATGGTTATGAAACCCCAGGAAGGCCCTTTTGCCACATTGTGCCACATCTTCCTTTTCTTCATATAGGGACAGTAAAAGTACCCATTTCAAAAATTTATTGTGAGCACTGAATAAGGCAATGGTTGTAAAATGCTTAGAACAGAGCCTGGCATGGAAAAAGAAATTCAATACTGTCAGCCATCACCACCAGCAACATTCGTAGGAAGCAAAGAGTGTTAGCAAAGCTAGCAGAGGCATCTAAAATTCGACCTATTGCTTCACCAATGCTTTCCACACACATAGACTAAGGGACAGGCAGCAGGGAAGAATGATTGCATATTCATAAGCACCTCCAACCAAATTAATTGATAGGGTACGATAGTAATAAAAAGAATTAATTTCCATTTTAATAACTTTGCATGCTACATGTTAAGTATAGGTCCGTATTACTAGTGGTCACACAATTTCCCCTTTGCATCTGTTCCATGTTGATTATGATGTCAGGAAAGCAAAAGTTAAATCCCTTTTTAAGGAAGGAAAAAAAAATCTAATTTAATAACATTACAATCCTGTTGAAAGCAGGATTAAATCTTAATAAGGGTGGAAGGATGTTGTGTTTCATGTCTGTTCCTCTTGAAGCCCTGGCAACTAGTTCGGGGCTTGAGACTACATTGTCAGAGGACTTCACAGCCCAACCCAGGCTCATCCTCTAGCTTCCGGACTCAGCAGCAGTCTCTGATGGTGCTGACACCTTCATTTTCACTTCTCCCTTCCCAGTGCTTTTTCTCATTAAAGCAGCTTGATTCTGTAATTTCTACCAGTACAGATGAAGATAAAATGACTCCCAACTTTTACTTTGACCTTATAAAGCTATGTAATTGGTATGGAACCTTCAGGCTAAATGAGTTTCCTTTGGATTGAGAACCCTGGTCAGAAGAATCATAGAGTTAAAAATATACCACACATCCAAGTAGAAATAGTTCACACACTGATACACTATTTGCAAGTTCTGAAACTCAGGTCTAACACTGATATCATGAAAGTCTAATTTTTTAGTTACTTTTTTCTCTTAAAAAATAAACATAATAGTTCTAAGTGCAACAAAAAGTATCCATCTCAATTCTCTTGTTTCACTGAATCTCATAATTCTGAAGGAGTCCTCCTAACCCACGGAAACTGTGGCTCAGCTCCTAAGAGCTGCATGTGGAGCCCAAAGACTGGCCCTTGTGTGATGCATCACCTCATCTGTTCCTGCTTCATCATACCTAGGAGCCAGTTACACATGACAGTTCCCCAAACGGGCCACGCTGGGCCCTAGCTCTGGATCTTCATGCATGTATTCCAACCCATCTGGAATATTCTCTCCTCCTAATCCTTTTGCCAAACTCCCCCCTCCCCCTTTAACAGTTAGCTCCAGTGTCTTTCCTTGTGAAGCCCTTAACACCTTCCCTGACAATCCTGGGCAGGTGCTCTGAACTCTTATGGAATCTTGTGCAACCTTCATCTTCATTTTCTATCAGTCAAACTCCTGCAGTGATTTGCTTACTTGTCTCTCATTCCTTGTGGAAGCGGATCACTGAGGGTAGAAGCACATCTTTTCATCTGTTTCCTTATATAGCACCTAGAATAATACTCGGCATGTCTCAGCTTATGTTTGTAGAATGACTATTAAGAACCAAACTTATATAGTGCTTATTATACACCAGGCATAGCTCCTATTACACCCATATATACTCATTTAAGTCCCCCTATTCATGTCACTCTTCCCATTATCCTCATGCTAAATTGTATGCCCTGGGGCATTGAGGAGAGAAGTAACCTGTCCAAGGTCATGCAGCTAACAAGTGTCAGTGCAAAGTATGAATTCCCATCCAGGCAGTGTGGCTGCAGGACACAGACCTTTAAACACTCCCACCCTGCTCTGTGACAATGCCCCAGGACTGCAAGGAGGAGTCCTCTAATGTGCTAGGACTGGTGCTGGCTTGCTCTTATGCTCTAGTCTGTGTAGGATTTGGAAGCTGCGTCAGGGCTGGTAGGGAAAGAATCCTTTGATCAATGAGCCACTCTCAGAGACAGAGCAATGTATGACACTGAAGTCTGACTGTGGGGTGCTGGGCCAGGTATCTCTTCTAATCAAAGGGCTCACATCCCACACCAACCTCCCAGTTGAGACAGTTTAAATGCCCAAATGGTTGGGCCTTTGGATAGCTGATGCATAATAGAAGGTACAAGTATTCACCTCATCTGCCAAGGCTCTTCGTTATTGGCAGTCAAAGGCCAAGGCAGATCTGACCCAGGAAGAAGGTTTGCTTGTTAAGTTGAGGCCTTGTCACAGGTGGCTACTGAATTGAGGAGCAAAGGTAATAAAATTAGAGGGCCATGCATAAAGAGATGCTGGCTTCTTTAATGGCTGTCTAATAAAAGCAGGACTGGACTTCTTGCCAACTATCTTGGAAGCATGCTCCTACCTGAGCATGTTAAGGCAAGTCTGAATTATAGATAATTTTTTAACAGTACCATATTTAATAAATGGAGGCTTGTTGTTTTTTTTCAAGATTTTATTTTTAAGTAACCTCTACACCCAACATGAGGCTCAAATTCACAACCCCAAGACCAAGAGTCACATGCTCCACCTACTGAGCTAACCAGGCACTCCTAGATGGAGGCTTTTAGAATGTTTTATTTTTAAATCTCCATTTCTTCAAATATACAACAAACGTTTATCTACTAGCCTAAGGTGTGCCAAACACTGGGTTAGGTACTAGGAAGGTGGAAATGAAACATAGCAACACTACCCGGATAGCTACCATTTACCAAATTGCTACTATATAGCAGGCCTTCAAGAAGATCCAATACCCCCAAAGCTACAAATACTGAGCACTAGTTCTGTGCAAGCAACAAAACACATACACAGAAGGAGGGGGTGCAAGCAAGGAGAAGTCCCCATAGGAAGCCATAGACAGAGACAGAAACAGAAGCTGGGCAAGGATATTCCAGTGAGGACAGCACCGGTTCTCATGGAAGTAAGAGCATGAACAGCAATTCAATACATCTGAAACCCACAGGTCAGGGAAGGGGACAGAGAGACTCAGGAGGGAGCCACGATATTTAAAGGAGCTTAGATTTATTTTGAAGGCATGGAGCACCCCTGAAGGATTTTAAGTGAGGAGGAGGAGAAAGGCTACATTTTATCAGATTTGCATTTCCTCAAGTGAAACACTCCATCCACCACTAGGAATGGAGGTTGGTACTCCAAGAGGGTAGGTGTGATGTCAGCAGCAAAGTTCAGCCATTGAACTCAGTGCAAAGGGGTCTGTATAATGGAAATACATGCAGATCAAAGGTTCTGACAACATAACCTAGAAGTGGGTCACTGAAACGTTAACGTGTATAGCTGCTGTGTTGCTGTTTCCCAACTATGTTAACCAGAGAACAAAATTCTCTGTCCCTTCGGGGTAGATCTTGTTAGCAACACATTCCCCACCCACATATCAACTTCTGCATCAACATGAAGGGATAGCATATAGCCAGTGGAAACAGGGATCCAGGGATTTAGCTCAGTATTAGAAAATGGATCCTTTAAGTTCCTAGGAAAACTATAGATTATGTATCTCTCTAGTCTCCAGTAGGATTTCAAAGTTAAAATAAATAAAAAGTTATAATTGGCAGGAAATTCAGAGACTATACAGCTTAAACCTTTCAATCCATGAATCCATATCTTTACTTCTTCAGTTCTCACTGCTTGGAAGACCCTTTCACAAGTTGAGCCATTTGACAAAACCCTACTTGTCCATAATCCATGATGGAATTTCCCTCCCATTCTGTAGCCTTCCTTGAATTCCACAGGATTAATGACTCCCTCTTTGGAGCTCTGGTTGTTATTTATTGTCTGGCCTTTACTTTTTCATTCTATAAAATGGGACCGCTATTGTGCCATTGATTGGATACTTGGCAGAGTCAAAAAAGACGATAATCTCAACCTACCTATTTCATGGAGTTGTTAGATATGCCAGGCACCTGCCATTTTGATCTCAGATTTCTTCTGTCTGTCCTTCTTTGTCAAGTTTGTAGGAGATGACATCTCCAGGAGGAGTAGCATCTCTTCCATTGTTCCTCTAAGTTCCTAGCATCTGAAGGTGACCCTAGTCTCTGGGATTTGCTAGCATCACCTTCTCCCTGTGTTCCTCTAAACTGAGGATTAAATAAATGGCTTCCTCTCATCACTGGTGTCTGGCTTGCCACAATGTCAGCCTTTGGATTCTCACTTCTTCCAACATCCATGCAACCAATCCTGTACTGAATTCCCTCTGCTTGAAATACCTCTATTTTCCTGACCGGATCCTAACGGATACATTAGTTAAAAAAAAAAAAAGAAAGAAAAAGAAAAGTACTGGAGAAAATAGGTAATATTACTGACAACATAGTTTGTGTCAGGCTTTTGGTTCTAGGTGTTCAATTCATAATTTCAAGAGAGCATAGTGGTTACGGTTACAGACTATCAGAGAGACAGGTCTCTCAGGTCTCAGCTCTGACATGTACTAACTCAATCTCAGCCTCAGTTTCTGTTTGTGTAAATTAGTGATAAGAGCAATACCCACATGTAGAGTTACAAGGATTACTGATAATATGTATAAAACAATTAATTCAGAATCTGACACACAGTACTCAGTTTTAGCTATGATTATTAATAACAGTAATAATCCAAAGAAACCTATGAGGCTGGTATTATTATTCCTAATGACAGGTGAGAAACTGAGGTTCATAGATGTGAAGTAAGATGCCCAAGGTCATACAGCTGATAGAAGGGGGGAGATGCTAGGATTTAAACTCAGGCTCCAAAGTCTTTGCCTTATCCACTAAGCAGCATGGACTCACAGGTGGAAATACACAACTGGAAATTAAAAAGGACGTTACAGATGTCAAATTGGCTCCCTACTACTTGGCTCCCTACTAATGTAGGTGCACTTTTGTTAGGAGCAGAGCTTGGGAGGAGCTAGAATTCTGGACACATGCTATCCTGCAGGCAGACCTAGGACACCCCATGGACAGCAGGCTGGTCAGGTTCGGTGGCAGGATGTGCTTGCCCTTGGGAGGCAGCACCCCCACCCCACCCTGTGATCTGCTGGCAGGGGTCTGTGGAGTGAGCCTCACCTTCTCATTACTGTCCTGCTGAGGGGGTAAGGGCTAATGGACTGTTGGTCCAGGGGGAGAGTCAGCAGCTCCACACAGCTCACTATCCAGCATCCAGGCCTGATCCTGTGACCTGCGCTCTTCATGCAAGACCATTACCCACTCCGGAGACTGCCGGCATTAAGATTCCCTCATTATTGGCCATGCAGATTGTTCCTGGTGATAATGAGGTGGCAAGAGAGGAGACTGTCCTGGGGGAACTTCAGAGAACTAAGCCTTCCACGGTGGCTGAGTTCCTAACCTGCTATTTTAGAAAATTTCTCTCTAAATTGTCAGGAATAATTTTCTCCAGGGAAACTCTGACCCTGCTCTGTCTTTCTTAGACTATGTGCCAAAAGACACGTAATTCCACACTCACTCCTTCCTTCCCTTCCATCTTTGTCCTTCTCTTCATTCCTCTTTCTCTCTCTCTCTCTTTCCCCCTCCTGTATTCTTTTTTTCCCCCTTTATTCTTCCATCTGTTCACATAGGGACATAGCAACACAAGCTTTGGAAAAATCTACATTATGGGTTCAAATCCCAGCTCTGCCTCCTGGTAACCAAAGATTCGGGGCATGTTTCTTAATCTTTTGGAGTGTCTCTTTTCTTTCTTTCTCTTTCTTTCTTTCTTTCTTTCTTTCTTTCTTTCTTTCTTTCTTTCTTCTTTCTTTCTTTCCTTCTTTTGAGTGTCTCTTTTCTTAGCTGTAAATGGTGACTCAAATTCTCAGGATTTTGAGATTATTAAATGGGCTCATTTATATAAAGAGGCTTGTAAAGTGCACGGGCACCTAACTGGCACAGAATAAATGTAGGTATCTGCCTGCACTCAGCAAAGCTTTGTTGAGTTGAGTATTATGTGTGAGGTCTCCTGGCAGTAACTGAGGGACAGAATAAGACACTTGATTTCTTCTCCTGAGGAATTTCTCATTTTGATACTAAAGAATAGCCAGGGAATTTTGGATTTTCCTACACTAAATGAAGTTAAATGTTTTGCTCAGTGTATTATCAAACATCCAATGGGATGTAACTGAATTTTTTTTTTCTAAAGCCAAGCAAACTGGGTTAAAGGACACCATGGTAACTAAAATGTTCATAAAGTCCAAACCACTTACTTGGAATGAAGCCTCATCCCCCTCCCCATATTTGCAGAAAGAACAACTGGGGCTTCCCCCCCAGCCTACTTTTTATATTGATTCTATTTTCTATTGATTTTTTCTACTGTAGGATTATGAACTACTTTAAGTCCCTCTGAAACTAGAAAGAATATGAATAAGGTAACAAACAATGAAACACCATGATTTTTATTTGCATTTTTTAATTACTAGTGAGGTTGAATATATTTCCATATTAGCTTTCAGTTGTATTTTGCCAGTAGTTCTGTTTTATGATTTTAACTGGTTACTATCCATCTGGTATCTTCTGAGCCTGGGTATTACTTATCTTTGTATCTTTTGTGCAGTGTGGTACAGCACCTCGGACCAAGTGGGATTTGAATAAAAATGCTCCTACAATGTGCCAGGCACTGGTGCTGGTGCCTCGGAAGTAGGCTCTCAGGGACACATTCTAAGCTCTGTGATGCCTGTATTGGCCACTCTGAATGAAGGAAACTGATTTGGTGCTAGTGGCCCAGGTTCAAAGACTAGATCTGTTGTTTACTGGCTGTGTAACCTCAGGCAAAGTTGCTTCACTGCTCTGGGCCTCAGTTTTTCTAGCCATGTAATAAGGATATTCTAGATAAGCTCTAAGATCCCCCTTAATTCTTATGATATATTCATACAACATACTTATTTATAGGATGAAAGATTATGTTCAAATTGTAATTATTCTGAAAATTCTGTTTTATTATTCTATAGATTGTATCAAGCAGTGCTGTCCAACAGAAATATAGTGTGGGCCTTGAGTGTGAGCTACATATGTAATCTTAAAATTAAAAGTCACTGCATTTTAAGTGAGTAAAAAAGAAACAGGTGAAATTAGCTTAAATATATTTTCTTTAAGTGAATATAACCAAACATTATCATTTTAATAGGTGGCACTAGCTATATTTCCAGTGCCCGATAACTACATGGGGCCCAAGGCTCCTGTGTTGGACAGCAAGGTATGGAGTGTGGCATGGGGGAGGCTGTCCTTTTCTGCTGCTGCTGCCCTCTGGTGGATGTACAAATGAGTGGCATCTCACAGAACAGGTGGGATGGGTGTCCTACTATTACCACATGTCAAATCAGAAACATAAATAGTAAGGGGAGGGACAGACGTAGGCCACAGTAGAATAAATGAAAGACCCTCATGCTATTCCATACGTGTGAGAAATATGGGCTCTAGTACTAACACTGTCTCAGGCCAGGAAGTAAACGAGATCATCTCTGTGAGCTGGAAGTCAAATCAGAGACTATTTATCAGGAATCTAGAAAAAGGGAAATATAAATAACCTGAACTATTTCCAAACTCTTTTCCAATGATAATTATGCCAAGAGTCCTTCCGCTGCCACCCTGAAATGCTCTGCAGGGCCTTTTGAGTATTTGGGGAATGGACTGATTGTGTTTGGTTTGTTTGATTCTTTGCAAATTGGTACCAACTGTATAAAGTATTTTGGGACCTTCTAGCAAGCAGAATGTTTGATTTGTTAGAACAATTAATTGGAATAGCAGAAAGAGCATGGATTTTGGAGTCAGACTTAGATTTGACTCTTAAATATGTCGTTTTCTGTGTGACCTTGAGTTTGAAATTTAATCTCTTTGGACTTCAGTTTCCTCATCTGAAAAGTGGGAATGACTCTTCATCTGCAGGACACTTAGTATTTAAATGATGATTATCTATACAATGAATATTTATTGAGCACATATTATATGTCAGGTATAATATGTCAGGTATTGTATAGGGTACAATACAGTAAAATAAGATATAATCCACCCCTTCCTCCATAGGGCCTTCCTGGTGGGGAAAACAAGTATTTAAAAACCATTAGTGTTTGAAAGAATACATTCAGGGCATTATGGAAGCATGAAGTTGGGAACCTTATGGGGTAGATCTAAGGCAGGGCCTCTGAAGAATGACATTGAATGGAATCTATAACAATGAATAGAGATCATCTAGACAGAAGATTTTGTATGAAGAGGTGTGGAGGGTGGATAGAGCAGTGTTCTAGGCAGACAGAACAGTATGTGCAAAGGCCCTGAGGCAAGAGAGAAGATGGCTCATTTGAGGACCTAAAAGTCATTCAGTCCAGAACAAAAAGAGGAGACTAATGGGGCTAGAGATTAGTGGGTCAGATCCAGCAGGTTCTTGTGAGTTGAGAGAGATTAGACCTACATTCAGAAGGCATGGAGCTATTGGCAGATACTAAACAGGAGAGTGATATAATTGCATTGTTTTAAAATCTTTCTGGCTACATAGTAAGACATGGATTAAATTACCGTGTGGAGCACAAAGTGGAGACTACAGCAGGAATAAGGGTAAAATATGATGGAGTTTCGGATGTGGTATGTATAGTATGATAGAAGGGGATTAATCTAAGCAATATTTAGGGAAATAAGAGAGAGAATTAACCAGATTGCTTTATCTTCATGAGTTGCTCTGTGGCATGTGGCTGATGGGTGTTACCTGGTGTGCTGTTCCTAAAGCCACGGCCTCGGCAAATATATGCTGATATTCTACAATCTGCCACATACTGACCTAGGTGCTGCAGGTACCATGGCAAACAAAAACAGACCAAAATTCCAGGCCTCAAGACACTTATGTTCTCTTAGAAATATGATGAGGATAATATATGTAAGTAGCTGCTTTATGGTAGGTATCAGTGAATATCAACTCATTCATCTCTTCCCCAATTGTGATGGAAACCTAATTTCTATATTAACATTTAAATAACACTATGAAATCACTCTGCAAGCTACACCAATGCTGTGATTTCAAATAAAAGTCCAAGAGCCCTGTAGTGTCCACTGTACATGAGGTCATATTGATAAGACCCTGGTTTGGATCTGACCTCCCATCATCTCACCTGTACCATAGGCCCGCATCATTACATGCTCCCCATTTTCACTTATATATATTGTTGCAGAGAAGAAAAAAGAGAGAAGAAGTTAGCAAGGAAATACAGAGCTGGTCAGGACTTTCTTTTTGCCTGACATGAACTACACACCAACACCATGCTGGTCCTTTCTGTACAAATCTACAGGTGTGCCATTAACATCCCTGTTTTACAGATGAAGACACTCAGTCCTACAAAGTTTCCAGTGTTTCAACACTGGCTCAGTTAGTTATCAATTATAAGTCTCTTAGTCCTGAACCTCCTTTCACATCATATATAAAATTGGGATTAAAATGTCAGTTTCACCAGGGTTTTTGGTAGGTTGGTTGGGTCGGTGTTTTTTTGTTTTATTTATTTATTTTTTTGTAGATCAAAAAACATGGTATATGTGAAGTTTTGGGTGCCCAGTATAACTATCTATACATTTTAGTTGCCTTTGCTCCTTCCACTTACCTACCAAAAGAGATAACAGAGCAGTTCCTGTATCCGCAATAAAAAAAAATCCAAACTATTCATAACTTATAGACTCAACTGTGCCAAGTATTGTCTCCACTGCTCCATCCTTTTTCATAATTTCATGCCATTTATTGTTGGTATAGGCTTCTTGCCTCACCTACATAAGCCTTCTTGTGTTCTATGTTTCCACCAGCAGATATCATGGGGAATGCCAGCTTCTCTATTTACAAGTACAGACCACCACATTAATGAGAAGTATTTACACACTGTGGTGTGAGAAATCCACAACTCCTTACTGCAGTGAACGAAGGGCTGCTTGCCATGCTGCTGCTGCTACTGCTAGACATAAAACCATTATCAGTTCATTGGCCACTCAGACATAAAACTGCTTGGTCCCGCAAAGATATCTCCCCACCGAGGAGATACATTTAATAAGAACCATGGATGACAGTAAAAAGCACATTTATTTCCTATAATCTATGGAAAGTCTTTATTGCATATAGGATAAATAACAGGCCTCTGTGAATTACTGGCCTATAATTCCACTGAGGAGGTTTGGGGCATGGAGCAGAGCGGGGAGAAACTGCTGTTTTAAAAACCAGGTCCTGGAGTTGAAGAAGCAAAGGAAGAAGATGAGTTTCTGTAAAAGACACGACAACCTGCTGTCAAGCAATGGTCCAGCACAGGCATATTCTCAAGGGCATGGGCAGTCTTTCTACTCAGCGGCAGGAGGCCTAAAGCAAAATTACTAAGCAATAAAAACATCATCTTGCCTAATAATTATGCTCAAAACAACATCACAACCCATCTTCCTCCCGGCCCCTTACAATAGTATGGGAGGTAAACAAAATGGGGATTCTTATGCCTATTTGATAGATGGGGAACTGTGTTAATATGAGGTGTCCAGCACTGCAGAATGTGCCCCTGTGTCTTGAGGAAGACAGTCCTTTAAAGACCGTGGGCTACAGATCGGCCCATTACCTCCCTGACCTGTTTGCACTCAGTTCCCACTGTTTTGCATCCTTGCTGCTTCTTGAATTCTCTGGTGTGCTCTGTCCTCAGTATCTGCATTTGTCCTTCCTTCTACCCAGAACCCTCAGCCCTCCAGGATCAGATTGGCTTCCCTCCCTTAACTCCAATCAGATCATTGCTCACATATCGCCTTCTCAATGATCCATCTTGCCACCATGTTTCAACTGGCAACCCCACCCCAAGCACCCCTCATCTCTCTTCTCTGCTCTGCTCTGATCCATAGCACTCATCATTTTCGTATCATATCCCCATCAGAATGTAAGCTCCACAAGAATAGAGAATTTTATTAGCTTTATTCACCACTACCAGCTAGACCAGTGATGGGCACATAATGGATGATCACAAACACATGCTGAATGGATCAATGTGCAAATGAATGAATTAGTGCTGTGTGTTGTGATTGTGACTGGCTACAGCCCTTCAAGAGAGGCCCCACGACAATAGATTGCTGCCCAATGCTGTTCATGGTAACAGCAATAGCAGTAGATGCCAACTGAGTATTAAAATGCCATGTACTGGGGATCCCTGGGTGGCTCAGCAGTTTGGCGCCTGCCTTTGGCCCAGGGCACGATCCTGGAGACCCGGGATCGAGTCCCGCGTCAGGCTCCCTGCATGGAGCCTGCTTCTCCCTCCTCCTGTGTCTCTGCCTCTCTCTCTCTCTCTCTCTATCATAAATAAATAAATAAATCTTTAAAAAAATGCCATGTACTGTGTTAAGCACTTTAATCGTGTTGGTGTGTATAATCATCTCAATAACTGCATGAGGAGACATATGCCCAAAGTCACAGAGCTAGTTGGACATGGAGGAAACAACTTATTTGAATGAAAGTCTGTCTCACCCCAGATCCTATGCTCATTCTTAATGTTAGGCTAAATGGTCTTTCTCATCACAATCTAACTTGACTCTTCTGCCTCCTAGGCTTTGCTTTTCATCAATGTCCTCATGCAAGATGTTGTCTGCCTGCCTCTATAGATCCACAATCTAGCCTTCCCCTCTTAGTTTAGTGCCTCACATGGCTGACGTATGAATGGGCTCTCTTGTCCTTTGGCTTCTGGCTAGGGTAGGCCAATGGGGTCTCAACAAGAGATTAGAGAGAAGAAGAAATCAAGTCAAGGTATCCATTCAGACTCTCTCCCCCTGTAGTCACCTTGAACAGCTACCTTCCTCAACCAAAGGTCAGAGCTCTTCTCACAGTGGCTATTTTCACATAATATTTGGGCTCTGGGTTTCAGTAGCTACTCTTTTAGACCCATGGGTGGTAACAACAGATGCCTTTATCTACTTCTTGTGGTTTCTCTCTATCCTGCTTGGTAAACGGTCCCTTTGTTAAAACCGTCTTGAATTATCCTAATCCCAGAGTTCCATCTGTTTCCTACTGGGACCCTGACTAATGGCACATTGTGTGAACTCTGAGCTTTGAGTTTTCTCTCTGGCCTCAGTCAACCTGATGCTTTTTCCTTCCAAGAGAGTCTGCATCTTACATGTGTAAAGTGCTCACCACAGTCAATATGCCGTAAATGCTCATAAATGTTGGTTTCTTATTATTTATGATTAATCTCTCCATATGAAGTTTTCTTCATTTTATTTGTATTCACTTCCACTCCCCTGGCCACCCCAACCATATTGGGTTGAGTAGCGTTCCCTCAAATTCACTTCTACTCAGAACCTCCTAATATGACCTTATTTGGAAAGTGGGTCCTTGCAAATGTAATTAAGGTAAATGGGGTCAGACTGGATTAGGGAGGACCCTAGTCCAATGACTGGTGTCCTTATAAGAAGAGCAAACCAAGACACACATGGGGGGCGGGGGGCGGGAGACAGCCAGGGGAAGACAGAGGCAGAAGTTGGTGTGGGGCAGCTGTAAGCCAAGGAATGTCAGGCTTGTGGGCAGCTGCCAGAGGCTAGGAAGAAACAAAGGAGGACTCTTCTCTGAAACCTTCTAAGAGAGAGCTGTGCTCTGCCTTGGGGTTGGACTTCCAACCCTAAGAACTGTGAGAAGATACATTTCTATCACTAAGCCCTCTGTCTGTGGTATTTTGTTATAGCAGCCTTAGGAAACCAATCTACCCAGCAACTCCACATTGTAGCTAGCCTGATTTGGAGTTCTCAGAATGGACAGGCTCTTCCCTCCAGGTCCCTGCACACACTGCTAGTCCTTCTGCTTAGTAGCATCCTCTCTCCTGTTCTCCAGGTGACCACCTCCTGTTTGTTCATTTCCTCCATCATGCGATGCCTTCTGTGAGGTCTTCCCTGACCCTCCAAATCTAGCTGAGGGAAACCCATCCTCTGAGTCGCAAAACAACCTGAATTTTTGCCATCATGGCACCTATCACAACACATAAGAGTCATGTGACCAGCTGTTCATATCTTGCAAGGTTTGTGAGGATAAAATGGCCCCGTCTCTTATTTTTAGTTGTATTTAAGGGTACCTAGTATGTATTAATGCTAATGCTCACTGAGTGCTCACTACCTGCTCAGCACCGTTCCAAGTGCTTTATTTGTATTAATTCATTTATTCCTCCTTGCTACACCACTGAGGTAGGTACTATTAATTTTCCCATTTTACAGTTGGCCACAATGGAAAGCCCGGGTTGAGACAGCCAGTCGCCCATCTGCATTATTCTTGGCATTCTTTCCAGTGTACTGTGCAATTCCACCAGCAAACCTCACCGCGTGATTTCAGTTTCCAAGTGCAAATCCATCTTTGCTTTAAACTCATTTATGCCACCCATTCCCACTATATCACCCATGCCTGACTATTACGTGGTGCATAACTCTCTTCCAGCCTCCAGAAAGTTTTCCCCACAATCAAGGAGGTGCTGTTGATTCAAAGTGTTAATATTTGCTCAGCACTGAGATCATTTGGGGCCTTATCATTCATAGCAACCCTACCCACTGGAGCTCCAGAAGCACAGGGCTCTTGAGGGCCACTACACTTGGCAGTGATGAGAGATGCACTTCTTGGATAGGCAGAATCTCATCATGTGAAGATGTGTACCCTCTTCTCTAACCTGGGCTTTCTGATGTATGCATGAGAAATGACTTAAAGTAACATAAGTGGATATTAGATACCTGCGCAAACTACTGAATCCTGATTCTTCATTCTTTTATTCAACTGCTACATATTAATGTGTCTCACTACACTAGATGCTAGGGACACAACACAAAACAAAAGGAAGGATTCATCTTCTCCATCTTCCTGTACACAGATAGGACCACACCTGCTATCTGATGGCCATGCGCTCTCAATTCCTTTAAGACAACCAGAATAACTCACAGACAGCAGTGAGGCATGTACCAGGGCCATATGCAGTGAAGGTCCCAAACCCACCTGCTTGCTCCAAACACAACCTAGTCCATTGGCCTTTCTCACTCCATCCTCTCTCTCAGTACCTGTTGCTGTTTCAGGACCCTTCTCTTGCTGAGCAAATATTAACTGAGCCAGTCACCACCACTGTACCTTCCCGAGGGGTTGTGCAATGTGGTGGCAATGATGAGGGATGCTGGAGCCAGGCCCATGTTGGAGCCAGCTCTGCTATATTCTAGTTGCACAGCACCAGGAAGTCACTGAAACTCCTAGTAGCTCAGGTCTTTCACCCATAAAATCATGATGAAATGACAGTCACTCCAGAGGGTTGTTGAGACAATTGAATGAGTGTTAAAGTGTTTAACTTTTTAAAAAATGGGTTCCAAGCCAGGCATGGAGCTAGGCATGGAGCCCAGCATGGGGCTTGAACTCACAACTCTGTGATCAAGATCTGAGCTGAGATCAAGCATCAGACCCTTAATTGATTGAGCCACCCAGGCACCCTAAAAGGCAAAGTGTTTAAACAGTGCCTGATACACAGTAAACCACTCAGTAGACATTAATTCTGTTAATAATGCTGTAACCACTTGGTTGATGCTTGGGATACCCACATGAGTGTGCCACTTCAAATCTGCTTTCATTTATATATGTATCTATTTGTTTTTTTGACAAATATTTGTCAATCAGGTTCTAGGTTCTGTGTTAGGAATTATGGGAGGCAAATAAGACACAGTTCCTGCTTTCAAGGTGCACACAGTCTAGTGGGCAGACAAGCAAGGAAAAATTAATAGCTCAGTGTACTAAATAGAAAACTATAAATCATCAAAATGCTGATTATTTTCATCCTCCCAATAAACTAATGGAATAGGTACTCATTACTGTCATCACCATTTCACAGATGAGGCAATGAAGTCAGAACAGGTGAAGCAACCTTCCCAAGGTTACACAGCTAGGAAGTGGCAGAGAAAGGGTCCACAAACAGGAGGTCCTGCTCCAGGCTTGTGCCCACAGTCCCTGTACTGTGCTGCCTTCACAGCCCTGACACTGTGATAGAACACTGGGTTTTGATGTATGTGCAGGAGTTCTCATGCAATGCAGGGCAGGGCATACCAAACTAGGGAAAAGACCAGCCCAAGCAAAGCAGTGGGAAAAGCGTATGTTTAGAGGAAGTGGGTTAGTTAGGGATGCCAGATGCCTGACTCTCAGTGTTGAAGGAAATTGGTAATGAGATGAGGAAGGGAAGGCCTGAAAGTTAGGTTGAGGGGTTGGGACTTTTCCTTGGAGCCAGTAGGGACTTACCTGCTAAAAGACATGATTAAATCTGGGATTTAGGCAGAAAACCAAAATTCAAACTATTTCCCATGGGGCACTGAGTTCCTACTCCATCCCCTACTGACTCTCTAAGCTCAGGAGCACTGGAGAAAGAAGTAGACTTGTGCCCACTGCTTCTCTGCATTATGGTCTGTGCTGCAGAGAAAAAAAGCATAGAGACTCATGTAGACAGAACAGCTTTAATCTGTTTCCTGCTCCTTGCTGTATAACCTCGGAAAACCCACTTCACCTTCCTGAACCTGTTTTCCTCCCTGAGTAGAGAGAGTAGTTAAAGTCGCTTTGTGGAGAAGACAGGTGAGAGGGTAAAGTGACAAAATTCAGGTGCCTGGGCACAGAGATTTTCTTGTGATAGTCCCTCCCTTGCTGCCCTTTCCACCCCCTGGGGAGTCTATGGGGCTCTCTGCCCGAGTCCCCATGAAGTCCTAAACTGCCAACAGGAAAGCCTGTCTCCAATTTTAGAAGTGTGTGCACACAGGTCCTGGGGTAAACTGCCAACTCTCAGCTGTCTCTGCCAGGAGCCATGGGCTGTTAGACAAAAGGCAACATTAGCCTGAGCAGCTTCTCCCTGATTACCTTTGCTCGGCAACCCCTCCTGCCGTGACATCACATTCCTATGTGGGGCATCTGGTTCCTCAGCAGGGGGATGCCACATTCTAACTGCAGGAAGCCACTGTTTGGGGAAGCCAGCCAAGCCAGGGGCTGTCTGCCTCCCTGCTGCTTCCTCCAGTGCTGCCAACAAGAAGGAAGAGGAGGAAAGGGCCCTTGATCCTTGATGACTCCATCTCCTTCCTTAGGCAGGTTAGAGGACCAGCAGTGCCTGCGGGAAGAGGATGCTCAGGGTCTGAAACAAAGTCCAGAACATCTTCACTGGCCCTATTCCTTCACAGGGTTGACACTGCAGGATATGGAGGGTGAGTGTAATGACAAGTCTATGGGGCTTTGGAATACAACAGACCTGAATTTGAACACAAGCTTTGCAACCTTATGCAAGTTGCTTAACCTCTCTGTATTAGTGTCCTAGCAGGGCTGCCATGATAAAATGAGGCTTAGACAATATCATTTATTGTCTCAGGATTTTAGAGGCTCAGAGTCCTAAATCAAGATGTTGGAGGGTTGGTTCCTTTGGCAAGCTATGAGGGCAAATCTGTTCTGTGTTCCTACTGCATTTTCTGATGGTTTGCAATTTTTTGCATTCCTTGGCATGTAGAAGCATTGCTCTCACCTCTCCTTCATCTTCATATGGTAGTCTGTGTGCGAGTGTGTGTGTGTGTGTGTGTGTGTGTCTTAATTTCTCTCTTTTTATAAGGATACCAGTCATATTGGATTAGGGCCCATCCCAATGACCTCACTGTAACTGACTACTCTTGCAATGGCCCTATTCCCAAATACGGTCACATTCTAAGGTTCTAGAGATTAGGACTCCAACACATGAATTCAGAAGAGCAAGGGACAGTTCTACCCATAACTTTCTCTGGAGCTGTTTCTTCTTAGTGGAATGAGGATAATAAAGTCTGCCTCATAGGGCTGTGTGACAGTTAAATGAACTAGGGAATGCATGTACCTGACAAAATGCAGTCAGTAATCAGTAAATGTGATTTCCTTTCCCAAAAATGGGGACAGAAGTCTCTTCCACATAGCTAATCTGCTCTGCCCATAAATTAACCAGACTTAGTATCCTAGCGTGCTCTTAGTAGTAATTTAAAGACCATTTAATCTAACTTCCATTTCAAATAGTAAGGAAACTGAGGCCAACAAAAGTAAAATCATTTTGCTGATTTAATGATGAGCCTTGGGCTCAAACCAATTTCTCTCCTTAGAATAAGAAGCTGTCTCATCCAAAGAAACATACACTATATTAAAATATCATATATATATATATATATCCTCACTTCCCTACAATAACATTAAAAGTTCGTCTCATGTAGCCTATGTCGTCTTTCTTAAACCTTCACAGCCATTATCTCATTTGAGCTTTGCTATAACACAACAAAATAAACCAGAAAAGAATAACTTGCTCTCACGGAAAAGATTAGGAAACTGAGGCTCAGAGAGCTACTAAGCTTCTTAAAGTTTATAGACTCAAGGATGAAGCAAGGATTAGAACTCAAGTCTTGCTAGTGCTCCTCCGGGGCTTTCTTCTCTATTGTTTGTTTTTTTCCTTGGGTTCTCAGTCACTTTCAAATGAGAGGATCCTATGCAAGGTACAGCCAGAGCTTCTGCCTCCAATCTTCCAGCCACCTTTGGCTGGTCTCCCTGCCTCAAAGACCTTCCACGTAGCTATTCCAGATTCCTCCTTGAAATACCCATCTTTCAGCATTACTCTGCCCCTCAACAACATACACAGACCCAAAGCTAACATGTGGGAAAACATACTGAGGTCCCCAGGTTCTGCTCCTTGTACAGAGTGGAAGCACTCACTTTGGCAGCAGGAATCCCAGCCCCTGATGCCTGACCAGGTGGGCCATGGGACAGAGGACCTGCCTGGGCACCCAGGTGGCTTTCTGCTTTGAGAAAGTCTCCCAGTCCTTACAACCTCAAGACGATCATAAATAATACATTATACTAACTTTCCCATGAATGGACCCAGAAAAAACAGGATTTGGGTGAACGACTTGTAAGAAATGTCAAAAAAGCACACAAAGAGAGATAACTAACTGCATGTGGGGATCGATGAGCCATGAACCTAAAAAGTCAGAGAAGGCCAGAATCCAAACTCAACATATGAGCCTAGCATATGATTTACTGATCAATGGATTGATTCATTCATCTATGCAATAAGTACCGAGTGAGAGATTACTCTATAATAAATAGGTTTTGTGCTCGGCACTGTCTGGCAATTGGGTGGACAACATGATCTTCACCCCCAAGAAACCCTGGTCCTCCACAGCAGAATGTCAGAAAAGACACATTCCATTGGAACCCAACAGGTTGTTTTAGGGATAGAAAAGAACAAACTAATTACAGAAGGTAAAGCAAGCAGTAGAGCCTTTGGGCTGCTCTGGGGTTGAAATGCTATAAATAACAGCTCGTTGAAATGGCCCAGAGGTACAATCACTGAGGAAGGGTACAAGTCACCTTGTCTTGAGAAGAAAAAAAAATAGACTTTCACAATGGCTCACAAATTAACCTCATCATAGGAAAAAAATGTGTTCCCTGCACATAACAACCTCTCAGAGGGCACTGTGTAGACCAGAAGCACCATGATGTAAAGTCCAGTGTAAAACACACATTCAGCCCATGGTAGCTAGTACTAAGTGTCCCTTTAGGAATCAGAGAATGTGAAGTGTAGCCTGTTATAAGCTAGAGATATTTTTTTATCAAGGCTGTTATAAGCTAGAGATATTGGCCAAATAACTGGACATCTCAGAGACCTTGTCAAACCTGTTATAAGCTAGAGATATTGGCCAAGTAACTGGACATTTCAGAGACCCTAGTTTCCATCCGTAAAATGGGCATATTCTATATGCACAACAAAAACCTTGAGGGCTCACTATGTCGATTATCTCATTTTGTCCACAATTTAATCCTGCAGAGAAGGTCCTTACTTAGTATATTTCACATTGGGAATGTGACCCATGAAAAGCCCAAACAAGTTGCCATTGCCACAGCTACTGAGAGGAGGAAACAAGATTTGAGCTCCATAGCCTGAGCTCTTAATGCCTTTAATAATAACTTCTTCCCAGGGATCCCTGGGTGGCGCAGCGGTTTAGCGCCTGCCTTTGGCCCAGGGCACGATCCCGGGGACCCGGGATCGAATCCCACGTCGGGCTCCCGGTGCATGGAGCCTGCTTCTCCCTCTGCCTATGTCTCTGCCTCTCTCTCTCTCTCTGTGTGTGTGTGTGACTATCATAAATAAATAAAAATTAAAAAAAAATAATAACTTCTTCCCAGTGATGAAGTGAGGAATAAATGAAATTGCCTATAGGAAAGCATTTAAAAAAATCACAAAGTATTACAGACATATGAGGGGGGTTGTTATTTCTCCTTCCTAGGCATGAATCGACTTCCAATAAGCCAGGGAAATTCTATTTCAAATCCTACTCTTCCTTTATTCTTCAACTGTTACAGTTAAATGACGGCCTGGAGATTTGGGGAAATAGTCAGGAGCCAAGAAACCAGCTATAGAGATGTGAGACGGGAGAGAAAGAACCACAGGGCCTCGTGGTTTGCAAGCTGATAGGCAGACTATTTTCTGGGACCAATTACTCTCATCTTAATTAATGAACACACAACCCACAATCTGTCTGAGAAATGCGAAAAAATATGGCACGTGTTTAGAGGTTGCAGCGTGCCAGCCCCCAGATCTGGATGCACCTTCCTCCAACTGCTGGACTGGGAGTCACCATGGAGACCGCATTTGAGCAATTGAGATGGGACTGAAATCTGGTCCGAACCACCTCTGTGACGTGCGTGGTGGAGTGTTTGCTATGGGGCCGGCACTGGCCTAGGCAGTGCGCAGGTTGTCAGGGTGAGGGCAGACTGCTGTGTGCCCTACAGGTCAGGGAAGCGAGGACGGCTCACCCACTGGGCCGTCTGTGTTTTGTGCCTCCAGTGGGCTCAGCCTGGTGCCTGGCACAGCAGAGGGGGCTGAGGCTGAGGCCGAGGACATGCTTTTGCTTTCTGGCCACTTAGTGAAGACAATTACCGATACCAACAGATCATTTATCAAGCGCTTCCTCTGAGCTAGGCACTGTGCTAACGAAGCAATGTGCACCTATTATCTCAATTACTCCTCACAACAGCCTCGTGACTGAATGGACTCTACTGCTGAGATTCGTGGTACACTTATTCTGCACATGCTGCAGGCCAAGGGCTTATGCTGGCATTTATTTTTTTTTAAAGATTTTTATTTATTCATTCATGAGAGACAGAGAGGCAGAGACACAGGCAGAGGGAGAAGCAGGCTCCATGCAGGGAGCCCGACGTGGGACTTGATCCCGGATCTCCAGGATCACACCCCAGGCCGAAGTCAGTGCTAAAACGCTGAGCCATCCGGGCTGCCCAGATGTCAGCATTTAAAAGCTTAGGCAGGAGGATGACTGGCTAATAAGCATCACGGTCAGGATTTGAATCTGGGAAGCTCAGCTTCAAATGCTGCGTGAACTTAACCCTTATATTATACTATGGTAATTTACCTGATATTTGTTGAGTGTCTTCAAGGCAGACAAGAATATTCTATTTTAGTAAAGGGAACTGGGGTGAGGGGAAACAAGCACTAAACAAATCCAGTTCATGACAGACTGATTCAAGCTATAAAGAAACTGTAGAGAATGTGCTGGCACAAAAGGGGAGAGTGGGGCCAACGAGGTCTCCTTTCAGCTCTGAGGGACAGTGGCATAGTCTCGAGTTGGTTGGATCTCTGTCAGGCCAGCTCCGATACAGGATAGTGTGCAGAATGTCTGACAGGTATCTGGGGGTCCGCACCTGTGGAGGAGGGACAGGAAGCAGGGGTCGATTGAGCTGCAATACAACCCCAAGGATGGCACCAGCTAGCCCGAAGGGGACTCCTGCAGCTGGACTTGCCATGCAGAACTGTCAGTGTGTGGCTTTATCCCTTGGCATAAAGTCACTGGGTGGGGTGTTGCCTGGGGAAAGGTGGAACCTTGGCAAGGCAGTACTCTGCAGCTGAGGCTATCCCACAAGGGCCCACCAAGCAGAAGCTGTCCGCTCACCAGCAGCTGGGCCAACAACCCCTCCTTGCAAGAGGACCTGGATGGCACTTCACAGGGTCCCCCACAAGGGGTAAAAGAGGGAGCTCTCTGCAGCTAAGTTATGAGTAAGATGGAGTAGAGAAAGGAGGCTAAAGAGATGAAGGAGGCCAAAAGCAACCCAAGCAAGGAGAATGTCCTTCCAGCAGGGGGAGAAAAGGCAGTTGCTCTAAACAATAAATAGATAATGTAAGACACTGTGGGACAGAAAAGGAAACACATGCAACTCCAGACTAATTTGTTAGACTTAAAACTCTCATAAACTTTTTGGGGGTTGTGTTATAGCGAGCTTATGGATTTAATTAACCACAATTGCTTTCAATCTAGTGTGTGAGGCCATTACAAAAATAGTAATGATTACAAAATAGCATTTAGTTTGTGCCAGGCCCTGTTCTATGTACCTTGTATTTATTGATTCACATAATCTCACAGTAACCATGTTAAGTGGCTATTATTTTAGAAATGAGGAAACTAAGGCATAGAGAGATTGAGTAACTTGACCAAGGTTGCATAACTAATTAGGGGCAGACCTAGACTTGGAACTTAGGCATCTAGGCTCCAGGGCCAGGCTTGTGACCACTGCACTGTGCTGCAGCCTTGAGAGGCTGTATTAACAGACCCACAGAGCCCAGCTCCCAGGGAGAGACCTGTTCATCAGATATTGATAAGTTTTATAATCTCCTGTTTTTCACCTGTCCATCTTCAGCCCTGTAATCAGAATGATCTTTTCAAAACAAAATTAAACATTTCCCAGGTCAAAGGCTAGACTTCTCATCGGGTCCCCATGGCTCTGTAGGGGAATGGCCCCCTGGGCCTGTCTCGCCAGCCTTACCCTACAGTTCATCCCCTTTGTATCCCAACACCCTTCAGGGCCTTTGTCTATGCTGTTCCCACTATCGGGACTGTTCCTTCTCCTCTCTGTTTCCTTTTGGACTAGTTAATCCCTTCTCATCCCACAATCTTGGATCTTCTTGTTACTCTCATTATACACTTCACTTTTCCTTCAGAGCACTGCATATAATGTTAATTCTTCATTGGAGTGATTAACATCACTATGTAAGCTAAGTAAGCAATTGTGTAATTAGGTGTTTAATGCCTATTTTCCCAAGGCAATGTAAGTACCATTAGGAGAGGCACTCTTGTCTATTACTGTCCGTCCGCGTGCCTAGCGCAGTGCCTGCCAGAGCGAAGGCACTCATCTGATGTGGAATCCAAGTTTGAATGAATGAGCTTCCTTGATAAAGCAAAAGAGGGAGGTAAAAGTAATCACTGGCTTCTGAAACCTCTGGCTCCCCTCCTGTAAACAATGAGATCTCCCTGCCTAGTTCTTGTGAGGATAAGAGCTAATGAATATAAAACCCCAGCAGAGTCCACCAATTAGCAGCCTACCAACAATTGGTATCTATAATAGAACTATTTATATTTTTATTTGTAACATTGCATAAAGGGAGGAGGGTGTGGAATAGGGATTAGGAGTGCAGGCTCTGCAGTTATGCCCTTTACTAGCTGGCCTGAGCCTTACCTACCTCATCTATAAAACTGGGGGAGGGAGAGTCTTATACTCATGGACTGTGATGAGGATTTAAAACTAAATAAACAAAGCACTTAGGACAGAGTCTGGACTATCATAAGATTTATCTGCACAAACAACAGAGACAGTTATCACAAATTATAATAGAGCAAGAAAACTTTCAAGACAGGCTTAGCATGCAGAAGATGATAAGTCAAGAGCATAGTTCTCAAACATCTGAGGTGGGAACACCAAGAGCAAGGTTTCCACTGTGGGATGCCAGAAAGCAGAAGTAGGATCAAGGAGCTAAAATTCAGGGCAGGTTGGTATTGGCTCCACAGATGAGATGCTGGACAAAATAGCAAGTGTCTCATCTCCAGGAGTGTGCTCTCAGAGGCTGGTGGGCCACTTGCCAAAGGTGAGGTAGAAGCAACTGGGTAGAAGGTTGTGGTAGAAGCCCTTATCTGAGCATCCTGTGTCTATTAAGATCCTCTAAGCTTTCAAATTCTATGCAGGAGTGTTTTCTTTAATTCAGCTATGTTTAGAAAAAAGGGGATATATTCATGCATGATTTTTCTGGAACACGCAAAGCTTAAAAAATGTCTGTACAGATTTTTGGAATATTCCAGAACCTCAAAAGCAACATTATAGGTTAAACCATCATAAATCTCTGACTCTTGGGTTCGGTGTTCTTCTGAATTAGACTGTGTGGGAATGAGTGGGAATGAAGTAAGGCAAAGGCACCTCTGAAGTGTTTATTACTGTCACTTCTGCTTGGTTTGACACAAAAGACCATGGTCTCCCTGGGCTTCACCGTCAGCCTTGGCCCTGTCCCCAGGAGGGTAGATGTGGGCAGTCTATCTCTGCTGCATCAGAAGAGCACCCAGAGACATGGTGAAGAAGGTGATTCTGGAGAGAGATGGCAGGAGAAAGCCGGGCATGCTACATGACCCATCTGCCACATAACAGATGTATGTTACGTGTACCCTTAGGTGTACCCCCCTCTACAGTACATAATGCACTTTCTAATTGCATGTAAACTTCAAGATAACCCCATAAAATAACTTATACTTTTCATTTACTCATTAATTTATCCAACATGGATTTATTGAGCGCATGCTCTGTTTCTATTTATTGCACTCTTGACTGTGCACCAGGTCCTGTTTTAAGTGCCCACCAAACTCATCCTCTTGGGGGATCCCTGGGTGGCTCAGTGGTTTAGTGCCGCCTTTGGCCCAGGGCGTGGTCCTGGAGCCCCAGGATCAAGTCCCACATCAGGCTTCCTGCATGGAGTCTGCTTCTCCCTCTGCCTGTGTCTCTGCCTCTGTGTGTGTGTCTCTGGTGAATAAATAAATAAAATCTTAAAAAAAATGTAATACTAAAGATTAAATTATGTAAACTTATAATTAATAAATTATATATAAAATGAAAAAAAAAAAAGCTCATCCTCTTAACTTAATGTTTGAGGAAGCAAAGATTAAGTGACTTGCCCATGGCTTCCAATTGGGGCACTGTCCTCTAAGAACAGTATCACTCACTGTCCCAATTTAGTAAAGATAAATTATTATATCCACCATTATTAGCATGAATAACAGTAATAATAGTGATTATTCTTACTTTATGGTTTGACCAAAAACATATACATAACCCATCCTATTAAGTGTGAGAGTAATTATCCCTGTTTTATAAATAAATATACTAAAACTCAGTATAATTAACAAGTTCATCAGTTCATCAAGATAAGAAGTAGGAAGAAAGTCAGCTCTGAGAATACTACTCTGTTCCCCTCATGCCTTTCATCATAGCAAACAATATTTAGTGTCTCTATTTTGAAGTTGTATCTTTTTTGTAAAGATTTACGGGATCCCTGGGTGGCGCAGCGGTTTAGCACCTGCCTTTGGCCCAGGGCGCGATCCTGGAGACCCGGGATTGAATCCCATGTCAGGCTCCCGGTGCATGGAGCCCGCTTCTCCCTCTGCCTGTGTCTCAGCCTCTCTCTCTCTCTCTCTCTGTGTGTGTGTGTGTGTAACTATCATAAATAAATTTTAAAAATTAAAAAAAAAGATTTTATTTATTTATTTATTTATTTATTTATTTATTTATTTATAAGAGACACACAGAGAGAGGCAGAGCCACAGGCAGAGGGAGAAGCAGGCTCCACGCAAGGAGCTCAATGCGGGACTCGATCCCGGGTCCCCAGGATCATGCCCTGGGATAAAGGCAGCGCTAAACTGCTGAGCCACCCAGGCTGCCCTCTATCTTGAAGTTATATCTTATGTAATTCATTCATTATTTAATTAAATCTTTCCAAGAACCCACTGAGATAGAAAGCATGATCTTCATTTCAGAGCTAAGGAAACTGAGGCTCAGAAAGGTTAGGTGACTTGTACTAGAAATATAGCAGCCAAGACTTAAATCCACAACTTTGATTCTTACCTCTGTGCTTTTCTCTTTAACCCTCACTGCCAAAAACTCTCCTAAAAGACCTCTTGTGGAGGCACAGCAGACTGCTTGCCCACAGAGTCAGAGACCCAGGAATTCCTTTTCCTTCCTTCCAGCCATCCCAGGCAGAGGCCCGGGGTTCTTGGGGAAGTGGCATGGAAGAAGCACATGTCTTGTTCAGTACTAGGCCAGCCACTTAGGAACAGAGCCATCAGGGAGCTGACACAATTTCAAGTGCTTGCTGCCCTAATTATTTGATGATCTGTCATCACAGAGATGGAGTGCGGGGGGTAGGGGAGGTGATGTTCAGCTTGTGTCCCAGCAAAGGAAAGGCAGATAGAAACTCTTCAGGCTCACTTTACAGGAGAGAAATCTTCACTGAAGTTTATGATCAATTCCAAATGTTGGTTCCAGAAAAAAAGCAGGAAGGAAATTGGCATTCGTTGAGCACCTACTATGTGTCAGACATTGTGCTGAAAATATGACATGTTACATGGATGAGTTCATTTGATTCTCACTATGACCCCGTAAGAGAGGGATTAATATATGCAATCTGTAGTTTTGTTTTGTTTTTTAGAGAGAGAGAGAGGCAGAGACACAGGGAGAAGCAGGCTCTATGCAGGGAGCCTGATGTGGGACTCGATCCCAGGACTCCAGGATCACACCCTGGGCCGAAGGCAGGCGCTAAACCGCTGAGCCACCCAGGGATCCCCTGCAATCTGTAGTTGAGGGAAGTAAGGATCGTGGTGGTAGATGGCCAGAGAGCTAGGTCAAGATGAAATCAAGAAGCTTAGACTCACTCCTGCAGAGGTCACCATAGTTTTAAGCAGGAGAGTGATGTGGTTGGAACTGTGTTCTAGAAAAATTACCCTTGTTGCTGTGAACTGATTGCATTTGAGAAAGCAAAGACTAGAGACAAAAGAGTTTTAAAAGTATGTATTTGAGGGGTGCCTAGGTGTCCAGCTCTTGATTTCAGTTTCCAGCTCAGGTCATGATCTCAGGGTCATGGGATCGAGCTCTGTGTCAGGCTCCATGTTTTGTGCACATGGGATTCTCTCTCTTCCTCTTCCTGTGTCCCTCCCCTCTGTGCACACAATCTCATAAATAAATAAATAAATAAATAAATAAATAAATAAACAAACAAACAAATAAATAGCCAAAATCTTTAAAAGTATATATTTGAGCTATGATAAGGGCCTGTTACTAGGATATACAAATGAAGAATGGCTACATTTGTGTTATCAGAATTCTGAATGCACATCTCTAGAAAACCAACTGGCAGCCAAGACATAGAGAAGAGGTGGGAAGCAGAGAATGCTCATGGATGGCATATAGGTTTCTGGTCTATGGAACCAGAAAGATGGTTCTGCCCTTCAATGAGATAAGAATGCAGGCTTCACACACAAGTGATAACTTCAGGGTGGACATGTTGAAACTGGATATATGAGATGCCCAAGTGGAGATGTCCAGCTTGCAACAGAAATCAGGGCCTGGAACTTCAGAGAGAGACTAGATGGTGGAGAATTCACCTGCATAAAGTTGATATTTGCAGCCAAGGGCCTGAAAGGAATTACTATAAGAGGGATATAGTGAGATGTGTGAGTGGGGAATAGAACAGTGATCTGAGGACACCAAGAACAAGAACCCTTCAGCCTCAAAAGGCTGAGTGGCCAGTAGGACACGGGGTAATGAGGAGACTCTGCATTTGCTTATAAAAGACTAAGTCCTCCCATATAAGGTATTCATTAAGAAATGAGGGTGGTTGCTATCCAATTAGAAAGCATTATCTCTGATGTGATCTGTGTTATTGTGAGAAAACACGAGTATGGTGGGGAAAGATCTGAAGTTCAGGTGAGAGACAATTTGGAACTCTATCTAGATCAAAGATTGTGGAGTCCCAGTAGCTAGCCTGGTAATAGAAGAGTCAGCAGGAACTGTGGTTGTGACTTCTCCCCATGAGTACGTGCTGAGAAATGCATGATGTTATTGATTTTTGACATGACATTGGTGTCTGACACATAGGTAATGCCAACCAAACATAGGGGCAGTCATACCTTAGCCTAAAGGATGAACACATGGAGAATAATGCTCATGGCTCTACAAAGCTCGAGATTCATGACATCCCCTATGACCTTGCCAGGAAAATAACTGAGATAGATTCCTTCCCACTATCCTATCTTTCAAAAGTAGGAATGATTGAGAAATTTGTGGAAACCCACAGAATCAGAGGATCTCAGAATGAAAAGGGATCTGAAATGTTATTTTTGTAATCCTTATTTGATGAATTAATTTGCTAGTTAATTCGTTCACCGTACAAATATTTACTGAGCACTTATTATTTGCAAGCACCATTCCAGAGATTGAGGATACAACAAAGGACAAAACAGACCATGATTCCTGCTTTTATGGAGCTTACATTCTAGAGGGGAATCTGTAAAACTAAAAAGGCAAGTAAGTAAAATATAGTATATCAGATGGTAAAGAGTTCTCTGGAGAAAAATAAGGCAGGATAAGGCTTTTGAATTGAGGGTTGCAATTTTAACTAGATTAATCATCATGAACTCTTTTTATGGTTGTCTCAAGGAACGGTGTTCCCTCCCTACATTTGTTTTCATACTTGTAGTTAATTTGGTTCTGATTAAAAAGATAAGAAGGGCAAATCTCATCATCATTGTAAGAGCTACGTTATTGAAGATTTATTTCTGGGTAGTCATGGTGTTGATTGATTCACAAACGCTGTCCTTTTTTTTTTTTTACGATTTTATTTATTTATTTGAGAGAGTAAGAGTGCAAGAGAGCACAAGCAGGGGGAGTGGCAGAGGGAGAGGGAGAAGCAGACCACCAGTTGAGCAGGGAGCCCAATCCCAACTCAATCCCAGGACCCTGGGATCATGGCCTGAACCAAAGGCAGATGCTTAACTGACTGAGCCACCCAGGTGCCCCTCATTATCCCATTTTAAAGATAAAGAAAATGGAAGAAAACCCACAGAAGTAAAGAACCTTGCTCCCACAGTCCTGAGCTTGAAGTGCAGCCCTACCATCTGTATGATGGCAGGCTGGTTGTTCAACTCCCCAAAGCCCATTTCCCTCAGGTGCAAAACGAGGGTGAAAAGACCCAGCACTTCACAAAGTTGGTGTAAGAATTAAAAGACACACACACATGACCAGGTAGGAATCAAACCAGATAGATCTGATTGCAGAGCACAGAAGTTTAAGCACAAACTATCCTGACTCATTTTGTGAGCTGAGGAAATTGCTGAGCAGTAGTGATTAAAGTAATAATAAAATTAAACCATTGATGTGATGATGTAAAATAACCATGACTCAGCAGTACAGACCACCTATTTAAAAAGACCAATGAATTCTTCATAGTATTTAGACCTTAAATTTCCTGCTAGAGTTGAAACCAGAGGGAAAGCAAGACTGTATTATATATAACACCAAATTTTCCCAGGTCTCCCATTCACTTCCCAGATTTGGTTTCTTCCAAACAGTAAGTATGTGTGCCAATACATACAGGGTCAAACCAACTTTGACTTCTTAAATACATGAACTGATAAATTCCACTATTGGCTTTTCTATTACTTGCAATCAAATGCACTTTAAATGTTTTGCTGTCCACCTGATTTCAGTGGCTGGAGATAGAAGGAAGGGTACAGCATGAAAGAATGATTTGGGCAGAAGTAAAAGGTGGGAAAGTACAAAACATCATGGGAGATGTTAACTGAAATTGTACCTGAACTTTACCGTGTGGTCACTGGGAACTCATCAGTGATTTTAGAGTAGTGGAGAGCTACTTTCAGACCTATGTCTTAGAAATATAATTCTATCTCACCAGACTCCAGTTACACTGCTTGAAGCCCTGGATTGCATTCTTAAAAAAAAAAAAAAAAAGAAAGAAAGAAATATAATTCTATCTCACCAGACTCCAGTTACTATTCTATACCTACATCTCTTTGTATTTGGTTTTACAAGTTATTATTCATAAGGGAAAAAATAATAATATCCCAAGATAGGTAAAAAAAAAAATGTGTCTCTGAAGTTAAGTGGGAAATTATATTCTCAGGGAAGATTCTGGGGAAAAATGTTTCTGAGAAACAGATGGTATCTCAGAGCCTCAAGTCTGTTGGCTTATAACACCAAGGCAACGAACTTTATGCCAACAATTAAACTAGTCTTCCCAGTAAAATGGCAAACCCCTCAATCACATGGCTCCCGATGATACTGCCAGTATGAAGTGTTTAGATTCCCCAGAGGAAAATAAGAGGAAAACTGCAGTACCAGTAAGTAACAAGAGATTATAGTGCAAGGAGATAAGGGAAGACAAATAACATTTCCTCAAAGGCGAGTCAGTGCCATGTGATATTCTAGGTACTGACCATCCATCAGCTTGTTCTGTCCATAAAGAGCAAAGATGCAGGTTCCTGCTTGCGTTACCCCAAAGTCTCCTATGTCATGTGTGATTTTAAAACTTCAAAGACTAAATCATGGAAGTGCCAGGCAAATACTCCCACTCTCTACCACCCAGCTCAAATACCACATCTTTCATCCAATTTCTATAACTCTATCTCCCTTTTGGTTTGCGTCTTCTCTGGGGTCTGAAAGCACTGACAGCTCATTCCAGACAATTTAACATCCAGCCACCTAGGGAACTGAGAATTTCTTATTCTGTCATTTTGACTAGTTAGGGCAGTTTGTTCATTTGCTTTTTTAATAGAAAGGTAGATTGAGAAGAAAAAAGGGTGGTAATTATCAGAAGATATTCAGAAATACTTTGGGTACCCATTAATGATACATGGTAAAGTTGTACTTCTCCACTCTTTTAAAGGTACGTGTGGTCCTGTGACATGTTTGGCCAATGAAATTGTGAACAGAAACAATGTGTATTACTTACAAGAAGGTTTACAGCCAGTGCACATTTGCCGTATTTACTTCTCTATCGAAGTTCTTGTGGTAACATGTCAAGACAAAGACTGTATCTGTGAATGATAAGAAAGAGCTCCCTGATGAGCATGCAGGTTGGCACCTAGAATAAACAAAACCCATGTAGTATTAAATCACTGTAATTTGGAGGTGTTTGTTACTGCAGCACAAATCAGCTTATCTTGACTGATTCAGAGGAAGTGACTATAATGATTCAGGTGTGTCCTCTAGAATCCAAGGTTAGAAATGCAGCTGGGCTTCAAGAAGACACTAGAACCAGGGCCTATAAAGCTGCCTGGCTGTGTCTCTCTTGTGTCCCACTCGTGTGTGTGCTCAGTCTCTCTTTTCCGCCCTCCACCTCTGAATGCTTCTCTCTGTCTCTGTGCCTACCTGTCTCTCTCTGTTTCTCTTCCTGCACCCCCAGTTCCCCAGGGGGAAGAAAAGGAAGGTGCTTCTCCCAAAACTTTCAAGCATATTTGTCTTAAATACCTCATTTTCCTGTCTCTCTCATACACACACACACACACACACACACACACACACATTACTTTGTTTCATTACTGATTTACTGGGGATGGAACTCTAATCAGCTTCACTTAGGGTCAGGAGCCCACTCCTAGTCCAGTCAAACATGGCAGGGGTGAAAGAAAAAAAAATGTCCATGGGGCAGGCATTTAAGATGGCTTATTGGGGCACCTGGATGGATGAGTAGTTGAGCATCTGTCTTTGGCTCAGGTCATGATCCTGGGGTCCTGGGATCGAGTCCCACATTGGGCTCCTTGTGTGGAGCCTACTTCTCCCTCTGCCTGTGTCTCTGCCTCTCTTTCTGTGTCTCTCATGAATAAATAAATAAAATCTTTCTAAAAAGATAGCTTACTATGAGCTGGACATATAATAGCAGCAGCTAATACTGAGACAAAGGCTTCTTTGTGGGGGTTATGGTTCTAAGAGCTCCATGTAAATTAACTCCCATAATCCTCAGAACAACTCCATGAGTTGGGTACTAACAGGACAAGCCCCATTTTACAGATGAAAAAAAAAAAAAAACTGGAGACACATAAAGGAAGGGTAATGTGCCCAAGGTCACAGATGATAAGCAGGTTCAGGAATGTGAACCCAGACAATCTCACATAGGAGTCCTTACACTTAACCTCAATGCCATACTGTAATTGGCATCTGCTATAAACACCTTGTCTTTCCAAGCACAGCAGAAATCCATAATAAACATCCTCCACACCTATAAGAGTGCTTTAATAAAGTAAGGCACCAGCATTAGCAGCACTGTGCTAGCTAAATGTATCCACATTAAAGTACTATTGTCATCAAATGGTAGGAGATATCCCTTGAGAAGTTAAATTACTTGCCCAACTTTTTGTAATTAGTAAATAGTAGCCATGACTCAGAACCAAGTCTCCTGATTCCAAATCTAGTAGTCTTTAGGCAATACCAGGGTATTTCTGCCAGTGTCAGGAATCATGAATAAATCCTATTCCCTTCCCACTCAATGCCTTCAAAGCCACTACTGCTGTTGGCTCTGAAGGCAGTGACAGAGGTGCCTTTCTTGCAGTGGCACTAGGGAAGCTCAGAGGCCAAACTCCAGACCCCCCTAGCTACACTACTCTAGCACTAGGCTCTCATAGTATCCTCTATATCCCAAGCCTAAGAAGAATCCCTTAACCATAGAATTCAGAGCTGTCAGGGACCCAGGATCTCACCAGGCTAGGGGTCCCAGCTAGGCTCCCATCCCAGCAGGAAGCTGGAGCAATAACCAGGAACTTGGAAGCAGGCCAGATAGTTGGAGTGGACACACATGGAGAGGTCAGCAAGGGAAGCCACAACCCAAGGCTGTTCATGGTGAAGTGAGCCAGGGGATTTCTTCTTTGGCCACATTTACTCTGCGTAATGCACATCTGACTTCTCCAAACCCTTTCTCTAAGGATAGAGCTCCTAATATTTCATCAGACTCTGCTGGTTTTGGTTCAGGTTCTGAGAAGATAGAGCCTTGAGGAGAAATTATTGTTGCTGAGATCTGGTGGGGCTAGGGCAAGCTGGGACTGACTTGACACACAGCCTTTCTCTACAGGGAATAATAGTACTAATAACAATAATGATGATTATTACCATCTGTAGATCACTTGCCATGGGCTAATCTTGAGCACACTCATTTGTTGATCCAATACATATTTAAAGAGAAGACTAAGGCTGAGTCATTGCTTCCAGGTCACAAAGCAAATAAGCCAAAAACAGGGATTTGAATTCACATTTGTCTGATTCCCCAAGCTTTTCTCTGCATAGCACTGTCATCCCAGTGGACAGATGATCCTCAGCAGGCCAGGGAATGGCCCTGAAATTGACCAAACAGGTTCATTACTCTGTAGATGAGGAGGAAAAAGAAGGAACGAGGGCAAGTCAGGAAAATAATGAGAATGAAGAAGCTATAGACAGCAGTGGAAGGAGGAGAGAAATAGTAGGAGGGAGAGAGAGGCCCAGAGAACAGAGCTGCATTGACAATCTTGTGTAATTCCAACAGGTCGAGAGGAGAGAAAGGTGGAGAAGGATTGCAGGCTGGGTAATTGTTCTTCTGAACTTAGCTCCCCAAAGATCAATGGGTGTGCCAGCAAACTAATTGACTAAGTACTCCTGCTATTCCTCAAAGCCAGATGCTTTTCCAGAAGAAAAAAGGAAAGAAAAGATCAGCAGGTTCCAAAGGCTAGGGACCAAATCCCCCTCATGCTGCTTCTGTGCCTGGGAATCCACATTCTGCCTCTTGGTGCCAAGGGGGTGCCTCCATTCTCAGAGGGTAGGGTGTAGGGAGTTGGCAGTTTTATTCATCCTGGAGTTCTGAAATAAGCAGCACTAGGCTCCAAGCACTGCATGCTCGAGAGTCTAAGAGTTCAAACACAGAAGGCTTCATTTTTTTTCTCTGATTCACTTTGTCTTTCTGAGGTAGCTTTCTTGGAGATCAGCAATTTACAACTGTCTGTGACATGCATGCCAGCCTCAGGGAAGGAGAGAGGAGGGTCAGAAGAGGTAAGTGGAGCCCAAGTGACAGGGGCACCCCTTCCGGTGCATGCCTTCTGGCATGGGGTGCCTCCTCTTATCAGGGTTCAGGCTCCCACTGCACTCACCTGCCACACTCAAGCTTTGGAGAGACACAATATGCGGAAGACTTCCGCTGATTTTCTATCTTAGTTCCTTAGGAAACTACCGCCCCAAGTCCTTTAACCCTTCCCCATTCTGGGGGCTTGGTTGTAGAGCTCCTTGACTAATTAGCTCAGTGACCTTGGGAAGTTACTTAATATCACCATACCTCAGTTTCCATTAACTATAAAAATGAGTATAATCAGCATATATAGCTTATAGTAGTATCAGCATGAAGATCAAATAGGTTAATATACATGTAAAGTGTTAAGAACAGAGCCTGGCAATCTGTAGATATGCAGTGAAAGTTCCCAAAAAGAAGATTAAGCATTCCTTCACCTTGTTCTTTCCCGTGAGCCTAACCTAAGACGCCAGCTCTCTGCAACCTTGGCTCTGGATCAAACAGAACAGAGGGGAAGAGGGACACATCACTGGAAATAGAATGAGAAAGAAGAAGAGAAGGGAATAATATTTGCTGAGTATCAATGACATGCCAGACATGTGCTTGAGGCTTCCACATGTGCTGCTGTTATTTTAAATATTAATAAATATAATGATAGTAACATTATTGTAGTGAACACAGCGCTGGAGCATTTTGTGCAGGGCAAAGCCTGTTGCCATTAAATGCACAAGCTCACTTAGTCCTGACAACAATCAGAAAACACAGGTTCTGTTAATTATCCCCATTGTATAAATGAGGGAATTGGGTTCAGGGGAAGTGAGAAGACCAGCTTTTTGGCAGTGGGATTCAAAGACAATTCTGTGACCTCACCCCACTCAATGAAGCCATGAGGTTGTTATGAAACTAGGCCTTCTGGAGAGCAGGCCCATGAGAATATGTCCCAGGTCCCAGGAGGGAGAGCAAGGCAGCTTGTTCAAGAACAGATTCTCTTTTCATTCCACCGTCAGAAGAGGTAGGAAGGCAGGGCATTAAACCTCCTCAAGGTCCATAGAAAGGGACCAAAGATTAGAGAAATCAAGTGGTTCGACCAAAGTCACAAGTGGACATGGGTAGGATGCCCTCCGAGATGCTGCATAGGGTGCTACACTTCTGGTCTCGTACTATCATTGCAGGGTTCCCCTTGGACATCACCTTCTCAGACAGCCCTTCACAGGTCATCCTAGCTGAAACAGATCCACCATCACACTTTTGCCACTATTGCACCATATTTCTCTTCATGACGTTCATCATTACCACTTATTGCTGCATCATATCCTTATGTATATTACCTGCCCTGACTACATCATCAAAAGGTCAATTTCATGAGAGTGGGGATATTTGTCTCTTTTGCTCACTGCTATGTTCACAGAACTTAAAGCAGTGCTTGGCATGTGATCACTCAATATTGTTGAATGAACGATAAGCTAATTATTAATTAATCATGCCATGCTATAGCTGTCTTGGCACTTTTCAAATCTCCACTATTTCAACTCTCAGTGAGATCAGGGATTGGATTACCAGCATCTCCTCAGTGTTTAGTACTATGCCTGATACCTTGTAGGTGTTCAATCATGGTCTTTAAATGAGTGGATGAATGAATGGAGTAGAATTGAGTCTTTAGCTCCTACCCTGGTCTTTGTTTTTCTTCCTTGGGTACTGGAAAGTTCACTAGAGAGGACAAAGTTGGAGGCAGCCATGTGTAAATATGGCTTAGCTGATGGAAAGGGTAAGGTGATGTGTCCTGGGGCATGCATCTGAGAAATAGAGTCTGTTAAGGTGCACTTAAACCCCAGCCACTGCCTATACTTCAGTGACTTAGAAAAGACCCTGAAAGCATCTTCAGTGACTTTGACATCCTGGAACTGAAGGACTTTGGGACACAAGTGGTGCTCTCATCCTTTTAATAAAACTTTATGACTCAATCAAGGTTCTGGAGTTGTGTGGATTTTTTTAAAAAAAATACATAAAGGGTCTGTGGCTTCAGAGAGTGTGAAAACTCTTCCTAATATCTTGACAGAATATTTCTCCATCCAAAGGGAGGAAAAATAAGCCCAGCCAGGTAAGCACCCGGAATAACAGATGTGTTTTTGGAAGATTATGCCCAAGGGAGAGAAAATAAAGGTTTGCTGGATGCAGATGTCCTAAAAGCAGCAAGTTTATCCTGTAACCTTGCCAAGGCAATGCCTGCTGTTCTCACTGTTAATGCCAGAGTAAGAGAAAGAAGAGGAACGTTCAAAGAGTAAATCAACTCAAAGCTCCAAGGCAAACAAGAACAGAAATGGGAGGGCCCTCCAGGTTGAAGTCAATCATAAAAATCAGGCTGTGCCTCTCTTTTCTCACTGATGCAGGGTTTTAGCAGAGCCACTTTTGTCTTGGAGGCAGAGAAACATACTGGAAGGGATCAGTGAGGTCTGGGTTGGGATTGAGGCTCTTCCACTTACCATATGACCTCAGGCAAGTTACTTAGCCTCTCTGATTTGAGGATATCTGGAAGGCAGACCCTGCTCTAAAACATCTACCCACATTGCCAGTGATGCTTGATACTATGCCATTAGCAGTAAGTATTCCCTACTATTTTTTAAGATTTTATTTATTTATTAGAGAGAGAAAGAGAGAGCATTGGGGGTAAGGAGAAGGACAAGCAGACTCCACGCTGAGTGCAGAGCCCAATGCAGGGCTTGCTCCCATGACCCTGAGATCATTATCTGAGTCAAAAGAGACCCTTAATTGACTGAGCCACCCAGGTGCCCCAAGCATTTCTTATTATTTAGAATTTCTGTTCCTTAAGTCTTGGGTGAATCATAGACATAGGAGAGGCCATTTTAGCAGTGCAGTAAGAACACTAAGCTTAAGTTCTATAGCTGGGACTCAAGTTCATATCTGCTTACCTCCAAAGCTTGTGATCTTGTCATTATTCCCTTTAACACTCCAAAGATAAGTCAAAAAAACAGACCCAACAGGTCAGTTCAAATGAAATTAAGCTTAATACCTAACACTAAGACAGCTGTGTAGTATAGGGAACCAGCACTAATGTGGAGTCAAAAGACCCAAGTTTAAATCCTAGGCTAGAGCATGTATGAAGTGTTTATGACCCTGAGAGCTGTTTATTTTACTTTACTGAGGTTCAGTTTCTTTATGGGAAAAATGGGGTAAATGCCTATGTCAGTCAAGATACACTAAGTTGTGATGCAGTAACAAACAGCACCAAAATGTAAGTGACCAAAAATAATAGAGATTTTTTTTGCTCATGCTATGTGTCTTTCTCAGTTCATTTGAGGGCTCTTCTCTATATCTGCCTCACTCTAGGATCCAGGCTAATGAAATATCTACTGTCTATTCCTGGCCACCCTGGCAGAGGAACAAAAAACCCAATGTGGCCTCATTTCTGCACTTAAATGGTTCATCTGAAAATGAACAAACATTACTTCTGAAAGCTCATAATTCCTTACACAGAACTGGTGGCGTGGTACTCTCAACCATCGCAGGCCAGGAATCATGTTCCTGCTATGTTCTCAGAAGAACAGAGAACAAAACTTTTGGTGAATGGCATCAATAGCTACCTAGTTCTTATCCTGGATACCTCATAGTGATGCTAGTGAGATTAAATGAAAAAATAGGTAGGAAAGGAGACAATATATATAGACAAATGTAGCATAAAAAATAAACTCTAAGTTTTTGAGCCTTAAAAGCAGTGAATGAATAACTCCCCATCTCTATTTTCTGCCCCCATTTGAATGCACTATCTTTTGAGAAATGTGACTGATGGGGACTTTCAAGTTCATCTGCTGAGGTCAGAGGCTTGCATTTCCTGGTTCTACTAGTTCAGGATGCAGTAAAGGAGTGTACCTTTTTCTATCACAAGTCACTGAAATGGGAATGCCAACACTGGTCACATGTCAAAGTGTGTAAACCATGAGAAGGATCACAGAACTGTAGGATTTTAGATCTGCAAGGGATCTCAGCTGTCCTCAATCCACATGCTCGTTTTTTCAGAGGAGGAAAGAGAAGCTGAGAGACGGGCCATGACTTACCCATAATCACACAGAAATATAGTGGTAGATCAGAGTCCAGGTCTCTGGCCTTCTAGCCATAACAAGCCATGGGTCCCTTTCCCCTGATTTTTCATTGTTCTATAGATTGTTGATACCAAATCCAGAGCTGGCTTGTGGGTGATGTTTTTCCTTTAAGCACTTTGAATCATTGATCTAGCTATAGTCTAAAATCATTCCTTCATAATCAAGTATGGAAAAATAAGAGCTATCTACAGGATTTTAGCCAGTCTGCAAAGGTCTCATTTAATAAACATTAAATACCTGATCCTTAGGAAAGATTATAGGAAAACTGAATTTTAAAAAAGACAAAAATAAACAGATTCCTGTCCTCAAAATCTTCCTGTCTAGTGAGGGAGAATATATGAGCACAGAAACAAATTATAGCATCAACATGGCTAAGTCAACAGCACTCTGAGGGTGCTATGGGAACCCAAAAGTGGGGGGTGGGGTGGGATGGGGAGCAGTCAGGGAAAGCTTACTGGAGGAGGTTTCACCTGAGCTGAACCTCTGAAGGATGATGAGGGTGGAGCAGGGGAGATAGTCAAAGGAAGAAGAGAGGAAGGACATTCTAGGCAGAGGCAGACACCTGGACAAGTAACCAGAGAGGGAAAACGGCACAGCTCACCAAGGGCACTGCTGCACCAGGCATCTGTGCAGGAAAAGCAGGACATAATGGTGAGCTGAACAGGGGCCAGATTGCCAGGCCTTGTGAGCTAAGCCAAGGAGTTTGGACATCCATCATCTGAAAGCTCCGGGGAGCAGGGATCACTGTTACTGCTGAGGCTAGTCTACAGACTGGGAAGACCAGCTTTTAAGGGGTTTGAAATTTACTCTTCTCTGGCAAAAACCAGTCAAGTGGTTTAGAGGAGAAAATGAACCCACTTCAAGAAAGCTCTAAGTTGTGATTTCTGATAAGTGGTGTTCTTGGGTGTCAATAAAACAGCACAAGACTCTGCTTCCTTCTCCTGGGCTCCTGGAGTGGAGGCACACTTATTTCCTTACTGGTCTTTTCCCTTCCAGCCCCTGTGTGCAGGACATTTCTGGTAAAAAACAAAGAAGCCACCCACATCTGCTGATCGTCACCCGACCCCCACCCCTGCAATCATGGAATAAGCAAACTCATCCTAAAGAAGACATGATAAAGTTCACTGATTCACGGGTTGGCCTTGAAGACAGAAGCCTTTTCCTCCTCGGGAACACGCCATCACCCTGTGCTCCTCCATGGCACCCCAGTACTGGGAAGGCGGAGAGCTGCCTCTCAGGGCCCAGGCCTCACTAAGCCTGGCATGGGGGTGGGCTCCAGTAAGTACTGAATGATGGAAAGAACAGATGCATCAGTGTTGCAAACCTGAATCTCTATTTTGTGAATGTAGTTATGTGAAAGTTCTTACAATGGAATCAACCTATGATAACATGTAGATGTGCACGTCATAAATCATTCATTTCAACAAATATGTGAGTGTTCATCTATGTGCCAGGAACTGCATAAGGCTTTGGGGGTAAATAAAATAGACAAAATCCTCGTTGATGGTGTTTATGTGCTAGAGAGAGAGCCAAAGAATGAACAAACAAAAACAGAATACAATGACAGGCAGGATAATTACTCTGAAGAAAAAAAGAAAATTAAGCAAGAATAGGTAATAAGTGGTAGTAACTCCTCAGGGGAGGATTCCTGAAGAGGTGATATCTGAGAGGAGACCAGCATGAAGTGAGGGAGCAAGTAAGAGTATGTTCAAGCAGAACATTCTAGGGAGGGAGAAGAGTAAGTGCAGGCCCTAGAGAAGGCTATCTGTTCTCTGTGTTGCCAAAAGAGCAAAAAGTTTGCCTTGGCCAGAAGAAGGGAAGCAGGGAGGAAAATGAAGTCAGAGGTTGCCACAGGCAGGGCCTCCAACTCATCTACTTTAAAACTACATATTTCAAGCCTTTAAGTTGCTTTTTAAAAAAAAAAAATCTTGAGTTTTTCAGCCTCAATGGGGATAATTTTTTGTACCTCATAGGATTGGTGAGGAGCGTCTCCTGGCACAAGACACACTGCAGTCAATGTTATAGTAAAGGTTAGCTATTGTCCTTATTATTAGCGTCTCTGCTTTAGAATCAGGATGGAGCGGTTTACGTGAAGCTCAGAGCTTCCTTCCTCTGGTTTTCTCTTCCCCAACTTGGGCTCCTTTCTGTAGCTCTGTCTTCCTTTTTGCTACAAGAAGGGGAGGAGATTGTCCTGGGGTTGTTCACAAACAATCCTGTTTGAAAAGGTGAATTTGATGAAACATGTCCAGGTGTAAAATAACATTCTACGTCCAGCTATAACAAGAGCTGTATAATTCTGATCTTTAGACAAACTAAGAACTGGAACCGTGCTCCATCTGAATACCTGTGGTAGGATGTTACAGTGGCAAAGCCTAGGCTTTGTCAGAAACATGGGTTCAAGCCCAAGGCTCACCAGTCACTAATATATCTGTGTGTGTGTGTATGTGTGTGTGTGTATATATATATATATGTATATATATACACACACACATATATGACATATATATATACAAACATGTGTAGAAATATATACACACATATACCCCAAAGATACAAATGCAATGAAACGCCGGGACACCTGCACCCCGATGTTTCTAGCAGCAATGGCCACGATAGCCAAACTGTGGAAGGAGCCTCGGTGTCCAACAAACATGCATTTAAATTGCATAAACAGGGACGCCTGGGTGGCTCAGCAGTTTAGAGCCTGACTTCGGCCCAGGGTGTGATCCTGGAGTCCCGGGATTGAGTCCCACACTGGGCTCCCTGTGTGGAGCTTGCTTCTCCCTCTGCCTGTGTCTCTGCCTCTCTCTCTATGTGTCTCTCACAAATAAATAAATAAATAAATAAATAAATAAATAAATAAATAAATCTTAAAAAAAATAAATTGCATAAACAAGGGGTTATCACAGGCAATGTGGAATAAATGATAATGATTATGCTGAAGAAAACATGTTTGAAAAATCATGTACATATAAGGGCCAGCATCACACCAGTGGGGTTAGTAGCATAGGCTCATTTTGTTACAGGACTGTGAGATTGCCTTTGAAAACAGATGGATAGAATACAATTGGGATTTTATATTGCGTGTTTAATGAGAGCCAACAAAATAAAAAAAATGGTATTTGATCAAAAGGAAAAAAATGAATCCTTTTTTATAGAGGATGTTGGCTTATAGAATTGCCTCTTACTCAGGAGCAGTATGCCCTGATGCAGACAGTGGGCTCTATATCTACTCCCTTGTGTGATCTCTTCTAGAATCTCTGGGTTAGAGGTGCCTTCTTAAAATATAAGGCAAATACTATGAAGCCACTGCCCTCTGTTAAGGCGAGAGATCCAATGGCCCCAGGGAGTCTTGATATTTTTATTTCTCTTGACTTGAAATACTATATAAAGCCTCATATTTTAAATACAATCAGTCTCCTTTTAAAAAGTGCTAAAATCCTCCCGGCAAAATGAAATTATTTTCTCCTAAAGGCTCCAACCCTCCTTCATTTTTCCTGTTGGGGTGTTGTTAACCTATTTCCACTAAAGTATTTAAATGTTTTTAATTAGATGATGATGAGGTGTTATTTTCTGAGGCCTCCCTGCATGGAGCAGAATCATCACTCTCATTATGTTTCATTTCAAACAGGGGGTCTGGAAAAAGGAATTCATTAGCAGAGTGCCTGAATGCTGTGGGCCAATGTCCCTACACAGAATCTAAGTTCCGGCTTGACACCTTTAAAATGAAGTCTCTCGTGACATATATGTATATATGCATACATACACATGTATATGTAGGTGTTTAAAGAGCACTTCTTGGTTTGAACTCTCCCACTTATAGTGGTGACTGGATGATTTAAAGGACTCTGTTGAGAGGTTTCCCCAGCTCACTCCCTTGCTCCTGTCTATCTGTCACTATGTGTGTGGTTCCACTATTAGGATCAGGCCCTGGGGAGAAGGACATTTTCCAGCTACTGGATCTGACGTTTGGTAGTCTTTTATGGCATTTCGTTAACCACAGATTAAAAGTGGCTTTTAATTAAAAGTAGCTTTTAAAGTGCTAATTTACCCCTCTAGTCCTCCCTCTGACCTCTGTCCCCAGCCTCTAACCCGGCCACCTCAGCCATCCTGCATCCTGCTTCCTTGCCACGTGGAACTCCTCACCACTTCTGAACACGGCATGTCTTCCCAAGGCTCTATGCGTTCATCCCCACTGTTCCTTCTGCTGGAAATTATTTTCCCTTTGTCCTCTGGCCAGCAAATCCCTATTTACTCTTTTCAAGGCTCAGTAAAATGTCATCTCCGTTAGAAACTATTTGCTCGGGATCCCTGGGTGGTGCAGCGGTTTGGCGCCTGCCTTTGGCCCAGGGCGCGATCCTGGAGACCCGGGGTCGAATCCCACGTCGGGCTCCCTGTGCATGGAGCCTGCTTCTCCCTCTGCCTCTGTCTCTGCCTCTCTCTCTCTCTCTCTCTCTGTATGACTATCATAAATAAATAAATAAATAAATAAATAAATAAATAAATAAATAAATAAATAAATAAGAAACTATTTGCTCTTGTGCCCCTTTCTACTTGGCTTGGACAGCACTTGCCACCTGGTTCATCCACAGTACCTCTCACCAGATAGCACCATGAAACATTGTAAAGTCCTTTACATTGTAAAGTGCAAAAGAGCATGAGCCTAGGTATCAGACAATCGCTGATTCATATTTGAGCTCAGTCACCTTCTGGCCAAGCGACCTTAGGCAAAATGTGTAACTTTTCCAATTCCCACATTCCTCAAATATACTATGGAAGCAACTGCATGGAAACAGTCATACATAATACACGTATAGCATGTCTGGGGTGAGATTTAACTAACACTGTGTATGTACGGTGCTTATTAGGTACAAGATATCAGTATGTCGTGGCTATTATTGTGACCTCAGCCCTGTAATAGGGAATCAGTAACTATGTTCTGAGCCTTATTATCCTCTAAGTATGCCCTTTTAACAACAGTGAATGCTTAAAGGAGTAACATTTTAAGAGGGAAAATTTACCATGAATCAATTATTAAGAAACTAGAAATAAAAGATTAGTGTTCTTTGGTTGCCTGCACATCAATTCTCATTATATGCCAGTTAGGTCACTCTGACATAGGCTCTTTAAAGAAAGCTCCAAAGATGAGAAGAACCTAGGACAGGGAGGTGCTTGATTGGCTATTGGGACTCAACGAACGCCCATCACAACTGCCAGATCAATGGGCACTGACCTAAGCATGCTCTCCGGACAAGAACCCAAGTGGATTGGACCTGACAATAGGATTTTAACCCAGGCAGGGCAGGAAATGTGTTCTGCCAAGAAGTAGGGTGGCATTTGCCACTTGGAGATAAGAGGCTGAGATGGAAAACAAGAGAATGAGGGAAGAAGGAAGAAAGAGAAATTAGACAAATTTGTCAAGGGCTAAGTGACAACATCTGTTGATGTTAGGGTCCAGTCCAGCTCTTTTGCATTTGCCTTCTTCATTCTTTTCTACATTTACCTATTCATTCATTCAAGTATTTATTGAACTGCTCTGTGCCTCAAGTATGGAGCCAGAACATAAATATGAATTAAGTATAGCTCCTGCCTGCTTGGAGCTTACATTCTATGGGGAAAGGCAAATACAGGACTATTTAACTCTGTTTCTATCAACCATTTCCTCCATTGTTATCCCAGCATGTGTAGTAAAGTTCTTTTTGTAAATGTCAGCCTGGCATTACCATGCAAAGGAGATCAAGAGAAAAAGCAGGATTCTTCCCACACTTAAACCACAGTTTAAAATAGAGAACAAAAAAATAAATAAATAAAATAGAGAACACACAGCTCAGAAGTCAAAATTGAAGATTCCAATCTCTCCCCAAGTAAAGGCTCTTATTTCAAAGCTCTTCTTTCTAACCTTAGAAGATTAAGGTATTGTTTGAACAAGAGCTTTGCCTTAATAATTTTATGGAGAATATTGTGAAAGATATTGCAAAAAAGAAAAAAAGGAGACACAAGAGACAGACATTTTGCTGAGAGAAATCCAAGTGGCAAAGAAGGATCTGTGTTGACTTGGCATCTGCTGTGAGCTAGATGTCATGGGCATTTGCCCATCTACAAAAGCTCATCTTCAAATGAACTCACATGGATGAAATCCTTTGGAGGCACCATTCATAGCTTCCTTAACAGAACCCTTTGGGAAATAGCCATCAGGGAGGAATGTAGAGCACCTTCTTGACCCCATCCTAGAACAGACGATAGGTAAGCCAGAGAGCCCCATTCTAAGAAATAAGTGTGATTCTATAGTTATGCTTTTACTAAATGTGATGGGAAATATTATTAACTATCATAGTGTTGAGATAGCAGGTTGTTCTGCTATTTGTGTTTATGCTCTCAGTCACTCTCTCCCTCCCTCCCTCCATCCATCCATTCACCCATCCATCCAATAAATGTTTCTTGAACACCATACAGCAAGCACAGTGCCAGGCACTGGAATCTGATGTTGGATAAGACACTATCTCTGTTCTGAAGGAACTCACCACCTGGTGGAAGTGACAGTGTGATAGGGCCATAAGAGAAGTTAGCAAAAGTAGCTACAAAGCACATGGGAGTAGCAGTTTAGAAGATTAGGGAAGAATCCCAGTGAAGGAACCCAGGGCAGGACAGGAAGAATAGGAAGGGCATAATGATGGGGAGGACATTCTAGGTAGAACAAATAGGTTGGCACTCAAGTGCTTATAAACCACAACTCAACAAATAGGGCATGGGTCCCCTGCTCCACTACCTATCACATACATCACTGCTTTTGACCCAATCATAATGCATGTACTTGTGAAAATCCACACCATGTCCTATGAAAAACATGGTTCTGAAGCACAGCAAAGAAATGACAGCTCCAGTCTTGGCATTGCCTCTCTCTCTTACCGTGTAATTCTGGGAAGAAGGCATTTAATTTCTGTGAATCTTAGCATCCTCTTTTGCAAAATAGAGCTAAAATAGCTGCCTGGCAGAGTCATTGCAAGGGTTAAACAGCAGATGGTGGGTGCGGGGCCTAGGACTGGGTCTGCTACATGTTTATGAGTGCATGGCACTTTCTGCTCCTATTATTGCTACTACTACCACTATTATTCTGAACCAAGATTAAGGTTTTAACTTAATGTCTTTGACTGCAACTGTTTCTGGAAGGAGAGATACATTAGAAGGAGGACTGCCCCTCAATAAAAAGGTTTTCAATGTTCTCTATTAGGAATCATGAGCAATCTGACCTTGTAAAAAATAAAATGGTCTGAATCCTTTACGTCCTGGCTCTGTTCCTAAAGGCAGCTAAAGTGATATTAGAGACAAAGAGAAACATTGCAGGGAAGGCAGCGGCCTTAATTTCTGAGGTGAATGAGATGGAAGGCCCCAGTGCCCAGCGGTAAACCTCTTAGTATTTATGGAACTGAAATCACACTATTCCCATAAAAGACAAAGTTAAAAGAAGGGTGCGCTCTACATAATAGCCTCTTGTTAGGCCTATCTGATTACCTGGCTTCTGTTTTCTTGCAAACCGCCAGCACCCCCGTGTTTCAGGACTACAATCCACCGGGGGCGGACAGGAATTGTTTATTTAGCCAAATGAAAATTTCCGCTTAAATAAAAAATACTAGTGGCGTTTGGGTTGGAGAAACAATTACCCAGACTCGACATCGCAGCTGCAAATTACATCGGCAGTAAAAGCAAGTCGAGCGCACAGATGACACCGCCGCTGCCTGACATCAAAGGCAGCTGGCCTTGTTTCTTCATCTGCGGTGGGAACAATATTTCTCTTTGATCTTGGACACCAAGAACCAGCGTGGGGGAGGCATGAGGGGCAAGGAGGTGCCTGTGTTGATGTGTAACGACATGCAGCCCACTGATGTTGCATGGCTGAAATGCCACGCCAAGTCAGAAGAACACCATTTAAACAAGCGGCTGAAATCTAGATAGAGAATCAAGATGAAATGGTCTCATTCAATCACTTAATCAACAAGTCTTTTTGGAGAAGCAGCTGCAGGCCCACTCTCGCTGGCCTCTGGAAAGAGGGGATGGGGGCTTCCGAGGGGAGTGGTGCATGCCACAGGGTCAGAGACCTGGCTTGAAGTCCACTGTTGCTACTACTGTGTGCAGGAGCTTGGACACACAACTTGATGGTTTGTATCTTATTTCTCTCTTCAAGTCCTATCAAGCCCCTCTTCTTTTTTGCTCACCATTAGGCTCCTATACCTAGGAGTCTAAATCTAGTCCAAAGAAGTTGGGCTCTAATCCATCCCCATCTCTATCTCTCCTGACCTTAACCCAAACTACAACTTTCCTGGGGTGAGCAGCCAGTCCCACCTTCAGTGCTTAGGTCCTGATTCCTTCCTCTGAGCCCTGACACTGGCACCTCAATCATCTCGTACTCATTTAGGAGGGCAGTTCAGACAAGTGCAAAGTTCTCAGCTGGGCACAGGGCTGCAGAGGTAAGTCAGCCAGCTCAGCTCACAGTCAGGAGGGCGGACAAGCCAGCAAGAAGGCCAATTTTCTGGACACAGGGAACAGAGAAAGGACACCTGGGGGCTGGTCAAGGAAGCCCTTCTGGAGGAGGCAACACTTGAGCTATATTCTAAAGGATGAGTAGGGGTTCTTTAGGTAAGATATTTGAATAGTTTCATTGATAAGTTGATTCAGTGTTACATTTATTAACTTTTACTCCCTTAAAGGTGATTCTCCTGAGTAGCTCACATGCTTTTACACCTTTTCTTTTTTCCTTTTTTTTTAAAAAAAGATTTTATTTATTTATTCATGAGAGACACACAGAGAGAGGCAGAGACATAGGCAGAGAGAGAAGCAGGCTCCCTCAAGGGAGACCAATGGGGGACTCAATCCCAGGACTCTAGGATCATGCCCTGGGCCGAAGGGAGGCACTCAACCGCTGAGCCACCCGGATGTCCCTCTTTTACACCTTTTCTACAACCATTATCTCCAGCATTTCCTGTACATATTAGCAACTTCCAATCTGCTTAGCACAGAGATCTACAGATTCCTTGGGACTCCCTCCAGGAGCTACTCAGGAAAGAGTGGAAGGGGAGATTGTTCTGACCCTTCTTTCCCTGCTTCTTCTAATGAAGTAGTTCTTCTTTTATCAGCTTTACTTATTTACTCTTTTTGAGTAAGCTTTCTTTTCAACAAAAGATTCAGAGCCTCTGGGGTGTATGACAACTACAGGTCTAGATGTCAACAGTGACTGTTGACTTGAGCTTCCTGTCTCTAGCCTCTGGCTTTCTGACCATGTCACAGCCCTCCTGCCAGGTGACATCTACTGTAGCCCTCAGCATATGACCACCTAGAGTCCCCCTCCTATGCCCCATTAAATAATAATTGCTATGTTTGGTTGATGTGTGCATTGCATTTCATCTTTACAATGATTATCCTATGAGCAAGGCAGTATTCATTCTATTTTACTGATTAAGAAGCTGAAGCTCAGAAAAGTTAAGTAGTATGCCCAGTGTTACAGAGATGGTAAAAACAGACCCAAGGTCCATCCATGTGGCATCACTAAAGGACATAACATACAAATTACACCAATCCCTTCCACCCTCAGCTCATCACAATCCCCTTACATATCCTGTACACCAATCAAAGTTTTGTTTTTTTGTTTTTTTTTTCAAAACACGCATGCTCTTGCTCACATCATTCTGCTAAAACCAGCTCCTAGGGTTTTCATCTTAGCAACTAGTATCATTTTTCTACCTAATGACCCAAGCTCAAAACTAATGACTCATCTTAACATCTCTCTCCCGACCACCCACAACCAATCAAGCCACCAACTCCTATGACCTCCTAATTTTTTTCCATATCTATCAAGATGCTTCATGGATGCGAGTTATTTTTTTAAAAGAAGACTAAAAGTAGCTTAAACTTTAAGTGGTTTAGGGACGCTCCGGTAGCTCAGTGGTTGGGCGTCTGCCTTCCGCCCAGGGTGTGATCTGCAGCTTCGGGATCAAGTCCCACATCGGGCTCCCTGCATGGAGCCTGCTTCTCCCTCTGTCTCTATCTCTGCCTCTTTCTCTCTGTGTTTCTCATGAATAAATAAATAAAATCTTTAAAAAAAACAAAAAACTTTAAGTGGTTTATTGCCTCACAGTACAGATTTCCAGAAGTAAGACAATTCCAGCAATGGGTAATTAAAAGATTCAGTGGTATTTCCCAGGTAAGTGTTTCTGTCCCCAGAGGATTGCCTTGTCTCCTTTAGCTGACCCTTCACAGATCCAAGACGGCTGCCACAACACCTGTATTTCCATCCCTCAGTCACAACTAGAAGCAAAAATGAGGACTTTCTCCTTGCCCATCTCTATCTAAGACAAAGAAACTCCTTCCCTGAACCACCCTTTGCCCTTAGCCACCAGCAGAATTCCAGTTCCTTTTATCAGCCAGAATTGTATCACATGTCCCCAATCAAAACACCAGTAAATGGAAGAGAGTGGCCATGATTTAACTTATCAAAAGTCACCCTCTAATCGGGGGAGGGTCCTGTGCTAGAGTCAAGTCTATAGAGAGAGTAAGCACCCAAGCAAAAACAAGTTTCTGTTGGCAAGAGAAGCTGGAGGACAGGCTTGAGTGGCAGCCAATCATTGCCACAGTCTTAAATCCACACCTCCCTCTTCTACTCTGACATTTCATAGACCAACCAACTATTATCCCTGCAACAGGTTTCTAACCAGGCTCTGCTCCCAGTTTGGTTTCTTCTAATGCAACAACCATTCCGCAGCAAAAATAAGGTTTGCCGATACAAATAGAATTGTATCTCATCTTACTTAAATATTTCAATGGCTGTCTATTAATAAAGTCCAAATACTTCAAGCTGGCACATAAACTCACTCTTAGGCCTAGAGCTCTATCTGCCTCCCATTTTATGCTAGCCCACCTCGCTGGCAGGGCTAGATCACCCTTTTCTGTCTCAGGAGCTCTCTCCATCCATCATCACTCAGGACCCTGTCCAAGGGTTTGTGTCCAAGCCCCTGAACAGGTAGAGGCCCAAAGTACTAAATCTTGTTGTCGGGTATGGGGGGATAGTGGATTTGACTCAAAGGCAGCTAAGTATGTACTTAGGAAAGCTGAGAAGCCGTAGCTAGGGACAGAAGAGGATTTTGGAATGTGACAATTTAAAATGAAGGGTGTATCCCAGGGGCTAAAACTAGAAAAGAAGAGAGAAACTAGAGACAAAGCACAAGAACAGCAATCTAAGGACAGCAATATGGGGCATGAAATGAGAGATGACCTGAAACTCTGGAGAAGGGACTTTATGATAGTGCCTGGGGCCTTTCCTGTCATGGGGAGGAAATCACAGGGTACCAGTAGGTACACACACACACCCCCCACACCCCCCACACCCCCTACCTCCCACCCCCGCTCCAGCTCTTAGGTTCATTGCTTGCTCTTTGACTATTTTGTTCTCTACTGCAGAATCTTCATCCCCGCAGGCCACATTTCCCGGGCTCCTACAGTAGCCAGCTTCTTGTGGTGAGAGGGAGAAGCATATTGCTTACCTTTGGCTCTGCCTTGGGCAACACTACCAGCAGCTCTGTGCTCCTGTGGCTAGACCTCCAGCTGGAAAGGCCCACTGGGCTTCAGCCTCTCCCTGGGGACTCTGGCTTCTGGGCTCCAGGGACATCACCCTCTCACTTTTTCTCTCTAGCCTAAGGGTAGTAGCGATTTCCTGCTGCTGCTACTTGCAGAATGCCTCACCATCTCCTGATGGCTTTCCAGCTCCACCATCACTGTGTAACCAATTCTCTGAATTAAATTTCCTCTGTTTTGCATTCTTTGAGTGGATTTTTGTTTTCCTGATTGGACCGTTACTAATGTAGGCACTGAGCCAACTCAGTAAGACTTCTCTATGAAATCTCTCCTTACTCTCTCTTTTGTGTTCCTTTTAGGAAGCGGGACAACATGATGATGATGAAGAGCAAATGGTTGGCTGTCAGGCTGACCAGATTTCAAACTCCAGCTCTGCCATTCACTAACTGAAAGCCTTGGTTAAAATCACCTAGCCTTTTAAAGTCAAGGTTTGTTCAACTGAAGTTAAAGGTAGCGTCCTCTTCTTAATCCTTCTTCTAACTAAACAAGGTACTATATGTAAAACATTTAGGTTAGTCCCTGATACAAAGTAAATGCTTTACAAATGCTCCCTTACACCTGCCTCCATCATAACACTTTCTCTTACCTAGACTAGTGACTTACTTAAATGTCTTTGCCTTCCCCCCAAGGCAGTGCTTATTAAACTTTACTATGCATTCAAAGAATTCTGTGACTGTATTAAAATGCAGATTCTGATTCAGAAGGTCTAAGGTGAGGCCTGAGATTTTGCATTTCTAACACTGCCTCCAGCTAATGCTAATACCATGGTCTAGGAACCACACATAGAATAGCAGGTCTCTAGGCCAACTGCTGGCAAACTTCCTGCAAAGAGCCATACAGTGATTATTTCAGGCACTGGGAGCCACACTGACTCTTGCAACTATTCAATTCTGCCCATAGGACTTTATTTACAAAAGCAGGGCCCCAGGACTGGAGTTTGCTGACCCCTGCTCTAGGTTATAAATTGTCTCAGGACAGGGTCTGTTTTACTGACTACCTTATTCTCATCATCCAGCACAAAGCCTAGCACAGAGTAGCGCTCAATAAATGTTTGATGTGCCATTGAACAAATTCATTGAGTGTACTCAGTCTCTACTGTAGAACCTGAAACTCTAAAGCCAGTGTTTATTGAGTATCTACTAGGCCCCAGGAAACAGTCTAAGTACTTGATAGATTTTATTTTCTTTAATGTTCACAACCACTTCAAGAGGTAGGTACTATTATTACCCCCACTTTTCAGATCAAGCACACAGAGATCAGAACTGTGTGCACAGGCCACAGGAAAGCCAGGTTTCAGGACAGGACAGATTTCCAATCCCTGCTCTCTCTGCATTCAGCTTGCCCTGGAAACCTCCTCTCATCATTTCTTCTAGGGATGTGATGATTTCCTAGAGAATAATATCAGTCTTTTTCTTTTTCCCTATCACTTGAAATTCCCATAATAGTGTTGGGCACATGGTAAGCACTTACCAAAGTGTTCCTGATTGATATTTTAAAATATCCTACCCTTAACATACATTACTGTGAATCTGGGTCACAGGGAAAGTGTCTTGAAGATCCTGTGTCCTCAGCATACATGTAGTAGAAGTTGAGCCTGAAGGTACCTATTATCATATCTAAAAATGCCTAAAATGATATTAATAATTTAGCAGTGAAATTCAAGTAGAGAAAGATTCCTGACGGTCTGTAAGTCCCTGGAGGTCAGAGGCTCTGTGTCCAGTAGAGACCTGTGTATTTTATGGCATTTATTAGGTATATGTTGACCCATAAAAGGAGTAGCAAAGTAATATAGTTGGCAGAACAGAGGACTGGGGCTCTAACCTGACCAGTTGTAGGCTAGCTTTGTGTCTTCATCACTCCAAACCTGAACTTTATCATCAGAGCATAAGAGCTTTGGACTAAAGCATCATTTGGTTTCTCCAGGTTTTAAAATGCTATTGTTTTTAAAAACAATGATATCATCAAAGAGATTTCAGAGTGTTGGCTCATAAAGAAAATGACCATAAACTACCAAGACTTAAAAAGTAATGTTACTTCTATGTGGCTGGTGTCCCTGTTTATAGCCATATTTTCTCTTTTCTATGGCTTCCTTTTGATCCACCCTACCAACCATTTGGTTTGGTTTCAAACCAAGAAACCAGATAATCAGGATTATTATTTTTTAATTTTTTAAATTTATTTTTTATTGGTGTTCAATTTACTAACATACAGAATAACCCCCAGTGCCCGTCACCCATTCACTCCCACCCCCCGCCCTCCTCCCCTTCTACCACCTCTAGTTCGTTTCCCAGAGTTAGCAGTCTTTACGTTCTGTCTCCCTTTCTGAAATCAGGATTATTATAATGGTTTGTAGAGGAGGTGTGAACTTATCATAGCTAATGATGTTAAATACTTCTGATGAAATGAGATTGAATGCATGTGTTTTGTGATGACTATTTTGTCCCTGGTATGAGAATGCTTGTGTGTGTGTGCACATACATACATGTTCACACATTTAAATATCTTCTAATGAAGATAAAAATAATCAATAAGACACTGATACTGTGTTATGGTTCCTACCTAACAAACAAGGAAATTGAGATGATTGGACAACTTCCACCAAGATACATACCCAGAAACTAGATCTCCTGATTCCTAGTCACATAACATAAAAAGAAATTGTGCTTTCCAAACATTTCCCAAGTTACTTATGTCTCAAATGCAAACAGCCCAAACATCTCTGCTACCTTCTCTTCAAGGCAGCCTTGTCCCAGAAGAGGAGGGATCTGAGGCTGAGTTCACAAACAAGTTAATGGCATTATTTTCCTTGCAATCAATCCAGCAACCCCAACCAGGAGTGACTGGCCAAGCTTCTCACTGCTGAGACTCCTTTATGTTTATGGAAGGTTCAAGGGCACCATCCCCTAGCATAAGTGTTGCCAAGGACAACAGTCCCTAGTCCTGGAAACCTAAAACTATGTGTCATACCACAGACACCCCACTAAAGGGGCCAGGTCTCATCTTAGCTTTGTTCCACAGTCCACTTTTAATTTCTTTTCATTCTACAGTTATTTATTAAAGGCCAACTGAGAATTCAGAGGCATTGCTATCATTTGGGTGTCCAGCCCTAGAATGCAAGCTTTATGTTTATTAACACACTTAACATTCACGATAACCCTCTGACATAGGTACTATTCTTATTCCCATTTTACAAATAAGGAAACTGAGGCACAGAGAGTAACATGATCAAAATCACATGGTTGGCAAGTGCTAGATCTGAACAGACCCCTAGGAAGCCTCCTCTTTATACATCATCATGACTGTTATAAGAGAGACACAACCCCCGCCCTCATGGAGCTCCATGTAATGGGAAATATAAGAGGCGAACCATTAATTTTAAGTGATAGGCTTAATCACAATTCTAATGATATGATAGAGAAGTTGCAAGAGACTAAAAAACCTGTAGTGGGGGATCTGATCCTTGTGGGGAAAGAGGGGGTATCAGGGAGGCTTTCCCTGGGGAAAAACTGTTGGCATCCAGTTCACAAGGATAAGCAGGAATTCACCAGGTAGAGGGTGAGAGGAGTCTCCCAGACAAAAGGCAATGAGGGTAGATGCCTTGAGGCAAAGAAGAGTGTGGAAGGTGAAAGAAACATCAAGAAGCCAGGGTGATGGATGTCAGAGGACAAGGCAGTGGGGCACCAGAGGAAGCTGAAGAGGTGGCCAATGTCTGCACTCCGGTGGCCGCGATGGGATGGGGAAGCAGGGCAGAGAATAGAGATATGACTAGAAAACCACCTAGCCGGAAGTCTAGATGTGACTCATCCTGTCCTTTATGCCTGACTCTGGAGCTCTTTCCTTGCTTTAGGATCCCCACAGGGCTTTCCAAAATAGAGTTACACTAGAGACTCTATTTAGGAAAGAAAAATGAAACATTTATTGAACATTTGCTCTCTCATTTAATGTAGTCAATCCTTCACAACAAAATTTTTGAGGCTTCTATTAAATTTTATGGTTTTGGAAACGAAAGGATCAGAGACAAGGACCTGCTCACTGTCATCCTGTGCTGTGGGAAGGAGTTGGCTCTCAGGCCAGAGCTTTACTATTCAAATTCTTCTGCTCCTTCCACTGCTCCATAGTGACTCTGGATTCAGTGGAGAAAGCAATCAGCAGAGGATGCCACAAAGAGCTCCAAGAAATCAAGGTCTATGCAAGTCCACGGAAGCTACCTCCTTTGCTTGTGAAGTTTGGCATGAGAACTAGTGTGAACTCTTTCCTCCCTGAGTCCCTCCTTACCCCCACAGTCAGCATCTCAGAGGGAATCAGATGGCACACTCAGATTGGACAAATGGAGGAGAGTTTAGTAAAAGGCCTACTGACCAATGTATAGGATGGGTAAAGGACAATCACCAGGTATAGTAATTACTGGGCACTATCCTCAGCCTTCTTCTGAAGGAGCAGCAGGAGTGTTCACAGGACTCTGGAAAGGGTATGCTTGGGGAAGTGGGAGGCTGTAGAGAGAGGGCTACCTGACAGGATTGTGGTGTTTAGTCCTTATTGACACCATAGGACAGCAACCAGGGAAATAAATACCCAAACTCATTCCCATGCATCCTCTAGCCTCCTGTTAATGCTCCCCACTGGCCAAACCCAACCAAAGTTTTGAGGGTGTTATGGGCTGAATTGCATTCCCTGAAAGTTACATATTGAAGCCCTAATCCCCAGTACCTCAGAATGGATCCAAATATAGAGATAGGTCCTTTAAAGATATAAATAGGTTAAAATAAGGCCATTAGGGTAGGCCCTGATCCAATATGACTGGTGTCTTTACTTTTTTAAAAAAAAGGGAATTTGGACACAGACACATACAGAAGGAAGACCGTGTGAAGACACGGAGAAGACGGCCATCGGCAAGCCCAGGAAACAGAGGTCCTTGAGAAAACCAACCTTGCCACACTCTGATCTTAGGCTTACAGCCTCCAGAATGGTGAGAAAATAACTTCCTGCTGTTTAAGCCACGCACTCTGTGGTGTTTTGTTATGGCAGCCCCAGAAAACTCATACAATGGGCAAGGAAGGTGGTTGATGGTAGATGTGGCCCACACAAGGCAGCCCCTGAGGCACAGAGCAGGGTGGAGAAGGAAGAAGAGAAGCTATGAAGGAGCAAATGAAAAAGATACAGCACAATTCCTACTCAGTCCCTCAGAAATGAGTATTTCACAAGGTGCTATAGCACTATCAAAATGCTTGCCCCACAGTCGTACCTCATGCTTTCCGACCACAAAGCAGAGCCCCACCACAGTGCTGGTGTATACTCCCTTCCCTGACCACATACCCCAATCCCAGCTGGCTGAGAGACTTAGCTGGAGTCCCCATCCTCTGCCAGGCCATCCTCTGCATTCCTGGCTACATCCCCTCCCTCCCCAAGTCTCCAGGGATAGACTAAACCCTCACCTGCATGTTTTGCTAGACTGCCTGGTGATTAAGATAATGCACATCTTGAAAACAGGGACTATGTCTTATTTATTTCTGGTGAATAAAAGAACGACTGATGGTTGAATGGAGAAAACCAACATTGATTGATTACCATCAATGTGCCAAGGACCATGTTCACTGCTTTCACACATTTTAATACTGCCCATATCAAGATCAAGGAGCCAGGAAAAAATTATTATTTATTTGGCACTTACTCTAAGCATAAGCCAGGGGTGATGGCAAAATACTTAACAACCCATAGAGCATAGGCGCCAAACAAACCTATCACAGCATATGTTGTCCATAAACCCAGGGATAGCTGGGTTCACACCATGGCTAAGGATCAGCCTGGCCCCAGGCCCCATCCAGAAGAATTTCTGGTGTATTATTTCACTGAATCCTCATAACACCAATTGAGATAAGTTTTATTATCCCCATCACAAAACACAGAAACTTGAGTTTGTTGTGTCAATCTTACCATGCAGCCCCTTCATGTTGGAGGGGTCCCCTTTCCTTGGGACATGCTTCCCCCAGAGAGCCACAGAGGTCACTTCTTCCAGTCTTTATAAAAGTGCCATCTCCCCAGCAATCCCTTTCTTTTAAAATTAACCCCCACGTGGGGCACCAGGATGGTTGTCAGTTAAGTGACTGGCTCTTGATTTCAGCTCAGGTCATGATTTCAGTGTCCTGGGATACAGCCCCCCTGCCTCCTGCCCCAGGCTCCATGCTCAGCTTGTGGATTGTCTCTTCCTCTTCCTCTGACCCTCCCCCTGTTTGAGGTTGCGGTCTCATGCACTCTCTTTCTCTCTCTAGAATAAATAACTAAATCTTTAAAATCAAGCCTCACATACCTGCCTCCCTTTCAAGCTTTCTTTTTCCTCATAGTATTCTTTTTACATTTCTTACGGTAAAATGTATTTAGCATAAAATTTACTACTTTAATCTTTAAATATACAAGTGGGTGGTATTAAGTGCATTCACCAGGTTGGGAAATCCTCATCACTATCCACTTGTAGAAATTTTTTTTATCATCCCAAACAGAAACTCTGTACCTATTACACAATAAATCTCTATCTTCTCTTTCCTGACCCCTGGCAACCACTATTATACTTTCTGTTTTTAGGAATTTGCTTATTCTAGATGTCTGGAATAAGTGGAATCACAAGATGCTTGCCTTTTTGTGTGTGTGGCTTGTTTCACTTAATGTCTTCAGAGTTTATTGATACTGTAGCATGTGTCAGATTTTCATTCCTTTTTAAGGTGTATATTATTCCACTGTGTGTGTGTGTGTGTGTGTTGTTTATCCATTCATCTTCCAATGTCCATTTGAGTTGTTTCAGCCATTTGGCTCTTGTGAACAATGCGGCTATAAACATGTGTGTTCAACTATCTATTTGAGTCTGCTTTCAATACTTTGGGGTATATACCTAGAATTGAAATTGCTGGATCATATGATAATTCTATGTTTAACTTTTTGAGGAACTACCAAACCGTTTCCATCCCTATAACATTTATAGCCATCTGTCATACTATGTGTTTTACCAATTTATTTTGATTATTGAATATCACCACCCATGAAGATACAAGCTCCAGTGAAGGCAGGAATTTTTCTGTGTTTGGTTCACTACTATATCCCCCATACCTTGCACATGTCTGGCACAAAGTAGGTGCACCATAATATTTACTAAATGCATGAATGTATGTAGTGTAGGCCCTGACCTTGAGGTTAAGGGTCTTTGGGAACCAAAAGAGTGGAGTAAGGTCTTTGCCTGCTGTATGCAAAACATCAACATCAAAGAGAGAGAGAAAACTTAGATGAGGGATGAAAATGAGAGATCAGAGCAGGGGAGACAATAGCAAGTGTTGGCTCTGTGTGAGGTTGCAAACAGGAAGATCAGTCATCAGGTCAATAAGGGGACTGAATCAGCATGAGAAGAGGCATTCAGGATGAAACAAGGTGAACAGCTCAGACCAGATAGTGAGACCAACACTGAAATGCCCTGGCAGGGCTTAAGTGGAGTTAGCTGAATAGTGACTATGGGGCCCTACTTGTCTTAAAAAAAAAAAAAAAAAAACATGGAGGTGCCTATGCAATGTTTTGAACTTGAGACCCAGGACAGTGCCTGGCACATATTAAGCATTAACAAATATTAACAACTTATCACTAACATGATACATGACTTAAGGCAAGTCACTTTCCTTCTGTGCAACTTAGTTTCTCTATCTGTAAATATAGTGAATATAAATAGATCAGCAAATAGAAGGTATTTTTTAATAGAATCACAAACAGAAGAGTAAATACAGAGGGCATTTGAGGGAGCAGCTGGAGGTGTAAAGTCCTGTCTATCAGCCCTGTTCTTCACAGTGGCTGAGTGCTGGTTTCCCCATCTTCACTCCACATTTACCCATATGGCAGATTCTCTCCCTAAGGGCTTTTCATGTATTAATTTACTTAATACTTAATCGCCAATGTAGAACAGAGGATATGAGACACAGAATGGGTAAGTCACTTCCCCAAAGCTACACAGTTAGTCAGTGGTGGAGCCTGCAATCCAACCCTGTTAATCAGGGCTGTAGGTAAAAGCCTACAGCCTCCCTCCCACAATGGTACACAGAATGCACTTGTGTGCTGTTCAGTGCAACTGAGGAAGGGGCAGTTTCCTGATGGAAAGAGGAAAGAGAAGATAAATAGAGAAGAAGAGAGTATGATCAAGCTGGACCCCCAGAAAGCACTTGTCTTTAGAGGGTTGGCAGCTTCAAAACAACACTGGCAGTTGTAGGTACCACGAACCAATCTGTTGCCTTCCCAAAAATACTAGAACCACTTCTAATGAGCTGGTTTCTCCTGGCTCCACATTTTCTAATCCAGAGATGGTCAACTCCTCTTTTTACAGCAAGATCTTAGATGAGGACATTCCCTAAGAGGACTTTTCCAGAAAATTGAGAGAGGTCAATTTACCAAAAGGATTTTTTTTCCTGGAACAAGAAAATTCTATGTTTCATGAATAATGATGGGAAATAGAAAGATGCCCATATTTCCATAGGCTTTTTTCCCCCTTTAATGAATTTAATGAATCAGAATACATACAACTCAATAAAAATAGAACTGAAAAGCCTGGTAAGTATCATTCAAAGCCTTTCAACCAGTCATTTTCATATTTCCTGAAGCCAGCATTTCCATTAAAGTGGTACATCATTATGCAAAAAATAGAATTTTGCGGTATCCTCAGGAAAAGGATGCAAAAATTGGCAACAGATAAAGGCAGAGGATGGGGGTTATTCCCAGGAAAGAAAGGTTGTGGAGTGTTTTGTAGTCATTCTGCTGACATTTGAGGAGGGATGATTTTTCATTAGATGAAACTGTTCTGCATATTGTGAATTGTTCAGAATTCCTAATTCCTGCCCACTGCTTTCCAGTAATGAATTAAACACAGTGGAACCAAAACCATCCAGCATATTTCCAGATACCTCCTAGGGGGACCTACTGACCCATGCTGATAACTGCTGGTGATCAATCCAGATAAATTCAGGAAATCCTGAGTGAATACCATCTTGGATCTTTAAGAAGCTCACAGTTCTAGTAAGGGGGAAGACAAGATAGGGCTGAATGTACCAAACTATCACCTAAGACCTCATGTGACACCTAATGCACCACAGGCCTTCTGTCAAAGTTTATCTAATGTAACACAACATGCAATGTCTAAAAAACATATAATGAAATACTTTTAAAGTCTAGGGTCCATATTGCCTCAAAAGTAACTAATTAAGTCAACTGAAAACCAGAAGGGAGCCCAGTGATCATCTAGTATAAGAGGTAGCAAACCTCTTCTGTAAAGGGCCTCAGTGTAAATATTTCAGGTTTTGTGGGCTATACAATTTCTGTTGCAACTATTCAAACTCTGTGTTATAACTCAAAGGAAGCCATAGATAATATATACATGAATGGGCATTGCTTTGGTCCAATAAAACTACTTACAACATTTAATAGGGGGCCTGAGTGGCTCCATTGGTTTATGTTGCCAACTCTTGATTTTGGCTCAGGTCCTGATCTCAGGATCATGAGATCTGGCCCTGCATTGGGCTCTGTGCTGGTTGGTCATGGAGACTGCTTAGGATTCTTTCTTCCTCTCTCCCTCTGCATGCCCCTCTGCTTGAGTTCTCGCTTTCTCTCTCTCTCCCCATCCAAACAAAATTAAACTTGAAAACAAAACAAAAACCCGCTTAAATAGATGTGAAATCATTAAATAAAGACAGGATCAATATCACTGATTTTTTTTCTTTTGCCTCAGGCTCCAATATGACTCCACATAGCACTGATCTATGCCTTCATAGAGGCATAGTTGCTGATCTTGCCTTCACTTCAAGTTTTGATAATGTGGTCATCATGGAACTTACGGCATTAATTGTGATTTAAAAAAAAAAAACTTTCATTCAAATATTACTTAGTTACTGAATTATTGGTACCTCCTAAGCTTAAGCTATTGAGGCCAGTTCCTGTTGCACCTGGCCCTAGTTTGGGCCCTACCTCATGCTCCCAAATCTACACCTCTGTCTCCATTTTTCCTTGAGCTGCCCCCTCTGTTGGTTTTCCTTATGGCCCCACTCATTGTTAAATTAGGTCCTAGTGTCTTGGCTGGGCATTTCCATGCTGGGGTCATGTCTTGGCTCCTCCACCCTCTCACTTTTGCTCCTTCTTGGGAACAACAACAAATCTCTTCCTGTGTCCCATGCTGGGCTGTCTTACTTCAGACCCTTTGAAGTGAAGCATCAGCTTCTGCTTCAGGAAGTCTTATCTAGAAATATTCCTAATACAGCAGACGTCTCCTTTCATCAATGTGGTAAGCAGAAAGAGGGAAATAAAACAGAGAAGTCCCCCTCACTGAACTGTGAACCCCTCAGAGAAAGAACCTTCATATCCCAATATGTGGGGTTTAGAGGGTCACCAATTCGTTTTTGTCAAATTGAAGTACACAAGCCCTTTCATCTAGAGTTTTAGTTTAGATGACAAGGATAGAAAGAGGAAGGCTTGCGGAAGACTAATTTTATGCTCTTAAAGTGACAGAAAAACAGTGCTACTTTGTGAATATTAGTGGGTAAAATGAAATCACTGCGAAATTGAGCAGCGTGAATAGTGCTAGGTCCAGAAAATGTAGTCACCACCACTTGTGCCCTAAGTAGTTGGTCTATTGCAGGATATCCACGTGTTTTACCCATTTTTTTATTTCCAGTATGCTCCTATTGCATGGGAAGTGAGAGGGCCAATTCAGAAATAAATGACTGCTCTCAGCTAAGTCCCCATTTCCCAAATCCCAAGCCTTCCCTTAACCCATTTATTTAATAAATTCTCTTAACATATTTAAATCCATTGTAAGGAATTTTGAGGGAGACAGATGAGACAGGTCGCAAACATTGGTATGCACATTAAAATAAAGAAAATTAAACGAAAGATTAATAGGGCAGACAGGTAACCATGTAGCGTGATTTCACTTTGAAGTAATTTATTTCCATTCAAACTGTGATAAATAACCACCAAGTGATATAATAATTACCCATTTCTTGGTGTCGAATGGGATGTAGAAATTATTCTCTGAAGTGAAAACATCCCATGGACTTTCCAGAAGGAATGTCACACATTCAATAAAGCTACAAACCATGACCCCAAAAGAAATTGAATTGGCCTGTTTGTATTCCCATCGCTATGTCTGAAAAGTATGTTCTCACCCTCCAAGGCAAGCTTCCCTTTCTGTTTGATAAAGTCTTGTGATTTGCGACCACAAAAACTCTGAGGACTCTATAAATTTTGTGCTTTGGCACTCCCGTGTGAGATCAAGCCCTGAAAAAGATGGCTGGTGAAGAAGGCAGAGTCACAAGGTCATGGAACATTCCTAGTTTTGGTGTTCAGCAATGGTCATTTCTAAACGCCCCCTGGGCTTAAAAATAATTGAATGCATTTTAAAATTAAATCTCATTCAGTTAAAAGCAAGACTCCATCTATAAACATTCACCAGCAGCAGAAGATGTGAAGGATCTTCTTTGCTGGACTTCTTTACCACTCATCAACATGGGGCTGCCACTGTTTCTAGGACCTAGGATGTCTGGGTGTGTGCATATGCCATTTCATAACAGAGACACAGCTGACATGGGAGACCAGCTGGCAAAGAGACAAATTCACTGGTAGAAACAAATAAGCACTGGACATAGAGCAAGAAAATATGGGTTCTTGTCCTGGATTGTTCCCTTGTCAGTCATGCAAACATGGGCTGTTCACTTAAACATCTCTGACCCTGTTTCTTCTTCTGTAAAATGGGGCTGGTGGTATGTACCTACCTTGGACCACTGGAAAATTATAACATGCTGGACAATTCACAAGCTCATAAGTGTTACTTAAACAGTGACTAAGGGTATGGAAGGCACTCATTTAAGAGTGGTCAGGAAATAGTCCCCACTTCAAGGAACTTTCCATGGAGAAGGAAAGAATAAACATGTATACTCAACTTATCTCAGCAAAGCTATTCTCAGCCTCTCTGTCATTTTCTGCTTAGGCAACCTAATGTTGCAGACTTTCCCTAGCCACTTACTTGTTCAGTCATCCTTTTATTAAGTGGCCTATTTATTCAACAAAACTTCACCTAGCATTTTCAATGTACCTGGCACTGGGAAAACAGGTGAGCCGCATCAGATCAAGGAGCTCAGCCCAGCACAAAAGAATACAACTTCGCAGTTTGCAAAGCACTTTAAATAGTTTCTTATCTCATCCTCCAAAGAGCTATTTGGAGTAGGCATTATTAGCTCCATGAAAAATGACAACACTGAAGACTCAGAACAATAAAGTGACTTGCAAACCCCATAGAACTTTCAATGATGGGGCAATGTTGAAAATGTGGTTTTCCTATATGAGTCTGGTGATCCTTCTTTTATGCCATGGGTGTCTTCCAGGAGAGAGGCCCTATCTTGAACTAAACCATCCTGCTGAGAATGACTCTACCTAACTCTTAGAAGTTATTTTCTCTGTAGAGCTGAATTCTGGTCTTTGTACCTTCCATTACTGCCTAGAGGACAGCTAAAATAAATTCTCTTCTTTTCCTTCCTTCCTTCCATCCTCCCTTCCTTCCTTCCTCCCTTCCCTTCTCGCTCCCTCAATTCCTCCCTCCTTCCGATCCTCCCTCCTTTCCTTGTTCCATCCGGTCCCTTCCTTCCTACCATCCCGCCTTCCTTCCTCCCTTCCCATGCATTTATTGAGCACTTGCACCCACTATGTGCTAAGCATTGTGTTGGGCCTTGAAGACTAAAGGGCATCCAAGTCTTAAAGACAGGGTCCTTGCCTCCTGGAGCTCAACACCTAGTGGAGGACTTAGAAAGTACCCAGATAATTTCAACAGAGTGTGGTAAGTGTGTGACAGTAGAGATACAGGATTCAGGGACAGCATGTAAAAAGGAATCATACCCAGCCTTTGGGGAAACAGGAAGGATTTCACAGAAGAGTAGTGGCCAAAAGGAGACCTGGAGGGCCTTTGCCCAGGCAAAACAGGGTCTGGCTTGTTTCAGGCTGAGAGAACCAAATGAGTAAAGCCAGAGGAGGGGAATGAGCATGAGGCAGTGGGGGACCCACAGTTTGTTCAGTGTGGCTAGACTATGGTGAGTGAGAGATGAAGTAGAAAGTTGTTGTCAGGGAGGAACCCACGGTAAGACTGCAGATGACAGGTCAGAAGTTTAGACTTCCTTCCAAAAGCAATGAGGTGTGGGGCATGGAGGGACTTTCAATAGAAGGTAGCACTCTTGAATTTTATTTTTAGTACAATAACTGCTCTTTTGAGAATGAACTCAGACAAGGAAACTGAAGTCAGGGAAATCAGTTGGAGGAAGAGCTGTCTGTGGTAATGGCACAGCTGTGAGATGACAGTGAACTTGAACTAATGTACCAGAGGTGGGTTCTTCATTTCAACAGTCACCTGAATCACTACTGAATAAGTCCATTGGATTCTATATCATAAACAAATGATCTTACTTGTTTGACTTATCAAGTTCTTGCCATAAAGCCAGGCACTAGGCTAAGAACTTTAAGTACATTATTGCATTTAAGAATAAGAACAAAATGATGCTGGCATAGCTGTTCTTTCTATTTTACAAATACAGATTCCTAGGACCCATGGATGAATACTAAACCCAAATTTTCAGAGGTGGTACCCAGAAACCTGCATTTGAGATCCAGCAATCATAATGTGCTTCTTCTAAATCTTCAGAGCTGCTATTGTTAACTCCAAAGCATGTGACATTTTTATTCTGGGGAACAGTTTCAATTAATAAAAAAAATAATTTCAATTCCAAAAATAACAATTTCAATTAACCTGGGCTGCCTTGTGCTTAATGACATATAAACGCCCCAAATAGTATGAAATTCCCCAGTGACAAGTACATAAAACATTTAGCTGAGAGTGAGACTGGCAGAGATACTGCTTTAGAGAAAGATGTCTTTGGGGTCCCCAAATGGAATAGGCTTGAGATAAAGAAAATGGTTTGGGTGGAAGGAGGATGACACAGACAGGATTCAAAAGAAGCCCTGGCATGTGGTCAGACAGCAGCACCTGAGCGCTGGAAGGGACCTGAGGCACCTTCAAATCCAAAGATTTTCAAACAGTATTCCAGACATTTTCAAGGAGCAAGGTGAAAGCTGAACATTTAGGATTTGAACGCTCTTCAATCTCTCTTTTAACTGTTTTGCATAGTGGGTTTGATCTAGAATTTTCTTTAAAGGAAGGGGATAGGAGAGATGGGAAAAATAAAAGAAAGGAACCTGTATAGTGGACAAGTCCACACATACTTCCTGGGCATTTGTGTACCAGGTAGAACTAGTGTCAGCATTGTGGATATTAACATGAATAATGCACAGCCTCTGCCTGCATCTACTGAGGATCTTTGGTTGCAAGTAACAGAAATCAACTCCAGCTAACTTAAATGAGTAGTCGGATTTCCTAGAATATTACTTAGAGTAGCTCTAGAATGAATCAGAGAATTGAACAATCAGACTTTTAGGTTGGGTGAGAGCCATGAAGCTCTAGGGATCAAAGCAGGGAGAGCTCATGGACAGACTTCTTAAGACTAGGAACAGAATGTTCCTCCTCTAATCAGCGAGTCATGCCTCTTAAGAACCAAACACTCAGGAAAAAGCTAGAGTCTGATTGGCCTAATGTACATGATGCTCACCTATGCCAAAAATGTGAAAATACTGAAGGGCCAGTAGAGTAGATTTGAGAAAGGATGGACTATACTCCCAGGCAATGCACATAAGGAGGAGTGGAGTAGTTCTCCACTGGCAAAGGCCAGTATTGTTGACAACAGTCAGCAGGGTAGAGGCTGAGCAAACTAAAAGAGCAGCTCTCCACTAGATTTCGCACAAAGACCTTACTTTCAAAGTGGGGTGTGGGGTCTTGAAGATACACATGTTTTGTTCTGCCCAACAACTCCCATGTCTGAAGCTTTCTGCCTAGTAATCCTTATCTCCCACTCTGGGACATGAAATGATACTGGTATCTTCCCAACCTGGGATGAGTGATAAACTCATCATGGCTGGTATGTTCATCACCCTGGTCATGGTAATTGGTCCTGGGGTGAGCATATGACCAATCCTAGGCCTATCAGGGACTCTCTTTGGGATATTTAAACTTCAAGCTGAGTCCTCAAGGATCACTGGCAGCCATCCATTCCCCTCCACACTTAAGAAGTTAATCAAAGAGAATGAAGACACAGAGTTGAGAGAGAGAAATGTGGCTTTGAGTCTCAGGGTCTAGTTGTCTCTGAGGCTAAATTACACCCTGCTCTTGTCATTTGACATAAGGTAACCTAATAATCTCAGCAATAAATAAGCTAAACACAATACTTTTTCTTGGTCTAAGTTCAATGTGGGATTCTACCATTTGCCATTAAAAGTATCCTCTGCAGTTTAAGTGCATAAATAGCTGAACACCAGAGCATCTTTGGGACAATTGACATCAGAAAGATCTGGTGTGTTCGGAAGAGGATCAAACCACATACATCATTCTATTAGTTCTCATTTTCCAAGCACCTAGAACGAGTCAGGCATGCTAGGTACCTGACATACATTATTTAATTTACTTTTTGTATCACTCCTACAAGGTCATATTATCTCCATCTCATAGGTAAGAAATGGAGGCCAGAGAAGTTAAGCAATTCACACACAACTGCCAAATGGCAAAATCTGGTTTAAAATCTGACCCTGAATACTTTCTTTGTCCTGTAGCCAGAACACAGAGGCACTCTTTATTCTTTCCAACAATGGACAGATCCCCCAGGAACTTACCCAAAATTACAATCAAGTGGCATCACTGCCCCCTTAGAATGTGAAATCTTTTTTTTTTTTTAATGCTTTTGCTGAGTCTACATTTGACATTAATGATAACCCATTGTTATTTAGGGTATTACTGGGGAGTGGAGTTTGCAGACATATTTCAATAGTGCTTCGACCCCTCAGGCCACCGTGACTGTTGCATTTCTCTCTGTGTTCAGTTTTTACAACTCTCTATTGTTCATTAGGGTAAGAATTTATAAGCCTGACACCTTGGCCAGGGAAAGGCGCATCACTGTTTCTGAGTTAGGGCCCTTCTGGGAGGGTGGAGTGTGGGGCAGAGTGCTTAGTGGATGTAGCAGGCGGGAATGCATGTTATTTGTAGTCAGGCCATATTACTACCAAAGTATAGTCTTTTCTGCAGATGCAGATAGTACCCCAGAGTAGAAGAAGCAGACTGTCTTAAGTCAGAGAAGCTATGGTTTCTGCCAGGTGCTGGGTCCACCCAGCTGTGTGACCTTGGGCAAGTCACTTCCCTTCTCTGGGCTACCATCTTGCCCTGAACAAAATAAGAGGGCTCTTTTATATCATCCTGTCCCATTGAACCTTCTCCATGAAATGCTGGCGCAGCACAAGATGTTCTAAGAAAAAGGAGTTCTGGGATCAATTAACTTGAGAAACGTCACATTCAGGTTAAATTGGCTTTATTATATTACCAACAGTTTCCCAGAGGCTGGGATATACTATTTTCTCACCATTACTCTGCAACAAATGATGTAGCATTTTCCAGACTTTTTTCCTCCCCTTTGATAATGAAGGAATCTGATCTTCTATCTAAGAACAACTTTTAACATCCACAGGATATAGCATTTTCTTGGAACACAGTTTTGGAAACCCTGGGTCAGAGGATGTGTAAATGTTCCTTGGTGCTTTCCTTTGTACTGCAGAAAGCCCTGTTCCTTACCTCAGTGCCTGCCCTTGTCTCACTAAATTCTATTTTTCTGGTACCATCCTGGATCTATTCCCTTCTCTCCATTTCCACTAGTCCTCCTTAATCCAAGCACCATTCCTTCTTCCCTCCCTTCCCCTGCCTTCTCCCTCTCCCTTCACCTCCCCTCTCCCTCATCTTTCCTTCCACCTCCTCTTGTCTCCCTCCCTCCTAACTACTCTGCATTCTTCTCCTCTTGATCTAACTATAATCCTGCCCCCACAAAGCAGCTAGAGGTCTTTGGGACACTAGGCCAGATCCTCGATGGCTTAAAATTCTGTAGTAATATCCCACTGCACTTGACATAAATCCCAAAGCTTTATAATGGCCTATGAGGCTCTACCCAACTCTGGACCTATCCTACCCCCTGATCCACTCATACCATTTGCACCATCTCCCTATCATGCAGCCACAATGTTTTGGTGCCTACAGTTTCTTCTGTCCAGTACTGTGCTCAGATCCTCACAGACCTACTTGTAGGTCTCAGCTCAAGCATTGTCTCCCTGAGCTTCCCAGCTGAGGTGTCCAATCGTACTCCTCAGGCAATCTTTTACATGCCTAGTGTCTTCCTCACATAAGTGTTGACATATTTATTGCTGGCATCCTTTTTGAAGGAATGAAAATTCCTTAAGAGCAAGGCTCTAGTCTGCCTAGTACATGGCTGTATCCCAAGAGTCTATAATAGTACTGAACACAAACCAAACACTCAGTAAATACTTTTCATGTAAGTGAATGAATGAATGCATCAATGGACATTCCCTCAATAGACATGAGTTCCTTGAAAGTAGAAGTATGTTTTATATTCTTTCAAGTTCCTACTGTGTGATCCCAAACCTTTCTTGAGGCTATTTTCTCTTCTGTAAAATGGAGATAAGAATAGGTAGCTCACAGATATATGATGAAGATTAAGCAGAACTTTTAATATGTTCTAGGGAAATACGTTTCTAGGGCATTGCCCAGCACAAAGTAGCTCTCAATAATTGTTTCCTGAATGAATTAATGAATGAAATTAATGATTTTTCTAATGCCCCAGCCAAGCAGATATATTAGGCACCATGCACATGCTCTCAAAGTATGTCCACAATCCCTCCAAGTGGTGTTATGATCTAAATCTGATGCCCTAAATGGAAAATAAAAGCCTCTGGAAGGTTGTGGAGTATGTTTCCCCTGAAGCTCTTAAAAGTAGGGAGAAGCCACTGCTCCGAGGTACAGCCCTGCCTGTGAGAAGAAGGATGGATGAAATGGTGACATACTTCCAGTTAAGTACCAGTCTCCACCCTACGCATGATTAATACACATGTTCTCTGTCCTCACAGACCCACAGCCCAATGGGAAAAACAGGCAAACATACAATTACAGTACAGGGGGATGAATGCTGTAGAAGGTGACATCCTGGCACAGAAGAAGGGTACCCAAAACAGAGATAGGAAGTAAAGAAATATTCCTGGGAAAGGGGAACCCTCTTATACTGGTGGTGGGAATGCAAACTAGTGTAGCCACCCTGGAGAACAGTATGGAGTTTTTTGTTGTTGTTGTTTCGTTTTGTTTTCAGTATGGACTTTCCACAAAAAGTTCACAATAGAACTACCCTAAGACCCAGCAATTCCATTACTGGGTATTTATCCAAACATACAAACATAATGATTTGAAAAAAAAATAATGATTTAAAGGGATGCATGCACCTCAATATTTATAGCAGCAATGTCCACAACTACCAAAATATATAGAGAACCCAGATTTCCATCAATAGATGAATGGATAAAGAAGATGTGGCATATATATACCGTGGAATGTTATTCACCCATCAAAAACAAACCAAAATCTTACCATTGGCAATGATGTGAATGGAACTAGAGGGTATTATGCTAAGTGAAATAAGTCAGAGAAAGAAAAATACCATATTATTTCACTCATACGTAGAATTTAAGAAACAAAACAAATGAGCATAGGGAAAGGGAAGGCAAAATAAAATTAGATTAAAACAGAGAGGGAGGCAAACCATAAGAGATGCTGAACTCTAGGAAACAAAATGAGGGTTGCTGGAGGGGAGAGGTGTGAGGGAAAGGATTATAATTGGGTGATGGGCATTAAGGAAGGCACTTGAAGTAATAAGCACTGGATATTATATGGAGCTGATGAATCATTAAATTCTACCTCTGAAACTTAAAAAGAAACTTTTTAAATGCTTCCTGGAAGGATTAATGCCCTAACCAAGAATGAAGAATGAGAAAAAATCAGCAAGAAGAGGGGTTGGGTAGGATTCTGGTGAAAAAGGACCACATTGTTGATTGGTTGGAAGGCACATGGCAGAAGGACATGTTAGGGATAATGCAAAGGAGCCTGGTTTGGACAGTCCTGTGGTATGTACTGTCCAGGTAAATGGTATGCTTTCCAAACCCCATGTGACTGGCTAGGCTATGACTGGTATTAGACCTGAATAATATGCCCTTAGCAAATATGCAATTCTTAAAAGTTCCAGCTTTTCTTTGCATCATCCACTCTGCCATCATAAAATGTCTGTTGCCAAAAGCTGAGCATGAACAGCAAAAAACTTCAGTCTAATGAGAGTGTATGAGCGGAGGTACGTGTTTGTGTACAGAAATCCCTGGGGGGCTTCTTGTAAACGAAGAGCTCACTTCAATGACCCTATCATGGTAATTAATACACTCTCTAAGCAGACTGTGCTGCTGGAAGAAAGATAAGCTGTGTTCAAATAGGGGCAGATGTGATGCCAGGAAATTTGAACAGTCCTTGGAAAGTATAGAAGGTCCTTGAAGCATGGGGAGCATCGATAGATAAGAAGGCTGTTCTCAATAGGAGTTTTCACATTCTGCTTTGGAGCTGACAAAGCACTTTCATAATCATTATTTTATTGAATCTCCCAAGCATTATTATTGTTCAAGATGACAATATTTGGATAATACGGGAAGGTGCCCCCCAAACTGAGAGACATAGATTGAATTTCCATGTCATTATCTATAGCAGGTAGATGGCAAAGGTATGTTGAGCCCGAAGGAGAAAAAAAAAATGGTTTCTATTCATTAGGGCAAGAAGAAGGATTATCTAGTCCAGAGTGGAAAAATGTTGGCAATGTCCATTTGGATACCACCCATAGAGAGATAACTGGAAGTAACCAACTTCTAGTACTCCTGTCTCAAGGCCAGGATATCCTTAATGTTGAGAGGGATGTAGAATAGGGTGAACCAGCTACAGCCCACAGGCCAAGTCTGGCCTCTTGCCTGTTCCTGTAAATAAAGTTTTAATTGAAACACAGCCATGCCTGTTCATTTATGTATTGTCTATGACTGCTGGTACATAATGATGGTGGAGTTGAGTAATTACAAGACTTATCATAAAGCCATAAAATCTAAAATACAACACTTCACTGACCTTGATGTAGAACATGGGGCAGCACCACACACTGTTGAGATCTACTGAACATCCATTCGTAACATTCTTTTCCCTGGTCACGACTACAATAGGCAAGGGTAATATTTGGGCTTTATGTGTCGTTACAATTGTGCCAGTCACTCATGGTTGGCATCCATTATAATTGGTTTATGTCTGTGCCCTGCTGATTGTTAGTTTTTAAAAATAATATATCCCAATGATAGAAGCAAAAAAGGTAAATTCTCAGTTTCCCAATCTTCCTTGAACTTAGATGTGGCCAGGTAATACAGTTCCAAACAATTAAATGGAAGTAGAAATCTGCTGAATGAATTCTGAGAAAGCTCTAGCTTTTCTTCCTGCTTCTTTCCTAGATAGTAATATGATACCTGGCACTGAGACAACCATCTTGTGAACAAGAGGTAGAAAGATAGAAAGATCCTAAGTCCTTGGGAAAAAAAATCTATGAACAAATGAACTGATGCTAATAACTGCCTATATCCAGGCTTATTCCTACTAGAGAAATATAAAATTTTATTTTTTTAAATCACTATTATTTGGGAGCCATGTTTGATGCTATACACATTCCCAAGTGATACAGTCACCATGGGCCTCCAGTATTTTAGGTCCCATTAGCAAGGTCATCCCTGTGGTGTGATGGTTACATCAAGTCTTCCAATATCCATTAGACTCATCTAACTCCCTTGATCTGCTTCAATGCTCACCACATAACATTTGATTAGAACTTGCCTGATGAATGGGCCCAGAGTCGGAAATAGCAATTCTAGTCCTAGTTCTGCCACTGATTGGCTCTCAATCCCTGAGCATTCTTCTTGCTCTTCCTAGATTTTCAGCTTCTTCATTTGTAAAATAAATAGACTAAGCTTCAGTGTCTGCTTTTTTCGACTTGTTTTCTCATTCTATAATTCATTATTTAATTCTAAAACTACATAAAGAAAGAAGGTGACAACTGTAAATGAGCATTAAAATAATGATGAGCTTCCTGGTGACTGTGTGTGTGGGAGGGGATGATAACATAACTCATTGTTTAATAAAAGGAAAAGTAGAAGCTTAAAAGAGGACAGTTCTTACTAATGAAAATTCAAAATATAAAATTCAAAACTTATAAATAAGACAAAAGATTGTGTAAAGGATGATGCCTGCTCTGGTGGGCCTCCAAGCCTTCTTTTCAGTAAACCCCAAAAGAGTAGTACCAATACTAGGAGACTCATTTGCTCCTCGAAAATGGTATGTTCATCTATCGATTGATATGAATAACATGTAAATTACACATTTATTTTTTTCCACCAAGACAAAAATGACCAACACTTAATAATCAATGTCAGCTACTAATGTATACCAGATATGTATATCTGCCTCTCCCAAAGTTCAGAGGCTTCCTTTCCCTACAAAAGAAAAGCATATAAGTAACTTGTGGGCTCAGTACTTATAATTAAGAGTGTTTTCTTTGTACTTGGTCTTCATGACAGTATGTGAAGAATAAAGAATCAGAATAATCATCCCATGTTGCAAATGATAGAAACTGAGGTTCAAAAAGCCTAAGCGATATGACATGGCTGCCCAGGTTAGGTTCAGGACTGAAACTGAACCCCATCCCATTTTACTCCATGCCTGGAGGTCATGAGCATGACTATTCTGTCCATACCCAACATGAGGTGTTGCTCACGTCCTTATCCAGCATGTCTGGCAGGTGACTCTCCCCAAAGTGAGCTAATGCCTCATTGGGTGACTTCTAGGCAACAGCTCCACTATATTTCTGTTTCAATCATGATCAATGAAGCATCAACATATCATCTCAAATATATAGCCTTTACAGCAAGTTCAATGCCTTCCAATAGCCTAGTAATGGTTGATTTTTAAAAATTAAGATTAGAAACAGGAAAATGAAACAAAGTGAAAGTAAAAGATAAGAATTGATTCTTGGTTTGAGGAATCAATAAAGGATAACTATAGTTCATTAGGAGTCTCTAGGTCTGAGGCTGACCCTAATGACCTGGCTATCATACAGCTAGCTATTCCTGCCTCTTGGCTTCCAGGTCACCACTCTTAGACCCTCTCATCCATTCTTTTTTTTTTCATCCATTCATTCATTCATTCACTCACTCAGCAACACAGAAGTCAAGATTCATGAGACACTTGCCTGGATAGGCTGTAGCATATTCAGCATGAAAGCCAGGACTTAAGAGGCAGAAATTAAAATATCTTCCTGTGCCTTGATTTTCCCATATTTAATGATAATCATATTGTGTAATATTTATTAGGACATACTTCATCCCAGCCACTGCTCTGAATGCTTTAAATATATTAACTCATTTGATTCTTACAACAAATGAGGCATGCAGGCACTATTTTTCTCCCTTTTTACCTTATAGATGAAAAACAAAACAAAACAAAACCAAACAAAACAAACTGAGGTGCCAAGAGGTAAAGAAACTTAGCCAGTGCTACATATCTAGGAAATGGTGACTCTGGGCAGTACAGTTTCAGAATCCATGTTCATAACCACTGCACTGTACAACATGTAGATAATTTTGTCCAGTAGAACTTTCTGCTCTGATGAAAATGCTCAATATGATAGGTTCTAGGCACATAGAGCTAGTTCAATACATAGCCATTTACCACACATGGCTATCAAGCTCTTGATGGTACAAAGAACTGAATTATTTTATTTTATTATTTTTTTAATTATTTAAATTAATTTAATTAATTGAGATATAAATAGCCATATGTGGCTAGTGGCTATTAATTGCACAGCACAGCTCTACACTGCAAAATTCAGATAGTAACGCCATATTCTTTATAGGCTTAGGGGCTTTTGTGCAGTAAATGTCTGTAAACTCCTAAGTACAGTACTGGTAAATAATAGACACCCAATCTCCATGAGATACTATTTCAGCAGTAGTAGGCACTGAACAAATATTTATCTGTAATCTCTTATCTGAATTATAAAATCTGAAAAGCTCTGAAAACCAAATTGTGTGTGTGTGTAACTCATTTTGGCAGCAAATCTAAACTGATCTGAATTAATTCAATGGTATAAACTGACCTGAATTGACAGAATGCTGCTTATAGGGTTTATTCATTTTATTTATTACCCATTTTACTGCAGAAATATTAATGTGTTTGATTATGGGTGCTGCCCTAAGCCTGGCAGGGGGTGTTACTTAATCTGTAATATACATATCATATTGGCTCTCTCAGATCTGAAACATTCTAAATTTCTTTCTTTTCTTTTCTTTTTTTTTTTTTTTTTACATTCTAAATTTTTTTTTTAATTTTTAATTTTTTATTTTTTTTAATTTATTTTTTATTGGTGTTCAATTTACTAACATACAGAATAACCCCCAGTGCCCGTCACTCCCACCCCCCTGCCCTCCTCCCCTTCCACCACCCCTAGTTCGTTTCCCAGAGTTAGCAGTCTTTACGTTCTGTCTCCCTTTCTGATATTTCCCACACATTTCTTCCCCCTTCCCTTATATTCCCTTTCACTATTATTTATATTCCCCAAATGAATGAGAACATATAATGTTTGTCCTTCTCCGACTGGCTTACTTCACTCAGCATGATACCCTCCAGTTCCATCCACGTTGAAGCAAATGGTGGGTATTTGTCATTTCTAATAGCTGAGTAATATTCTAAATTTCTGACACACATCTGGCCCCTAATATTTTAAACAGGGGATCACAGACCCTGCATTTGCATTTCTATACTGGGTTAGTTAGGATGGAACAGAGTAGAGAGAAGGGGCTTGACCTCTAAGGCCTAAGGCCTTGCTAGTATTGCTGTAGAGAAGGGAAGCAGTCATTCCCAGACAAGCTGAAGCAGAGGTGGGCCTGGAGCCACCCAATGGGGAGCAGAGAGATAGATCCAATGGGACAAGGGGACTCACAGCAGTGTTCTTCCTGGGGCAGCCACCTTTCCAGTTATTGCTTTATGTATCTGTTCAGTAAGTTTATGTAAATAGTCCTGCTGGGAATGGGGCATGAGGTTCTTATTTATTTAGTGAGTTAGCTATTGTAGAAGTCCTCTGGGATTCTAGGCTGATGCTGTACAGAGCCCCTTGTACAGAGCAAGCCTCTGGTTCTTTCTCTTCATCCCCACCTTCATACTACCTTTACATTCCAGAATGGCAGGAGCTCACACAGAGTGAGGCAGTCTTACACATCTCTCTCTCATATTGCTATCTGGCTTCAGTACTGCACATATCCCCTGCTGGCCTCATCTTTTGAGAATATAGAGATCTCACCCTGAAGGGCAATGTGTACTTGTTAACTGTGTAATTTGGGGCAAGTCACTCAGACTCTCTTAGTTACAATTAGCTCATTCATAAAAAGGAGCAGTAACACCCCTTCAAAGGGTTCTTACAGAAATGAGTAAAGGACCTCAAAATGTCTTAAAGAAAGTGAATGAGGTATCATAAGACTTTGATGGATCTCAGCCTCCTCTCAGTCGACCTTATTTTAAAGATGTAGTCACATCTTTATTACAGTAGAGAAGGGAAAACATGGCTTTGGAATAAGCCTAGTGGACTTTATACAAAACCTACACCCCTTGTGAGCCTCAGTTTCCACATCTGTACAAATTGGGATAATGTTTCTCTCTCATAGTAGCACCCTGAAAGAATAAAATGGGGGTACCAACATATTTAGAAAGCTCCATATGGTGCCTGACCCAGGGTGGATACCTTTGCCCCTTGCCTACCCTTCCCTTCCACTAACAAGCCAATAGCACTAAAACTGACATTTTGCTTTCAATTTCAGCTGCCTAATAATTCCTAACTAAGAATGACGGAATTCAATACTGAAATCAATGAAAAAGAGCCACGTGGCCCTTCTTAATCACAATCTAAAATGATGATGCCATTGCCTGCAGCCATATCAGGGGAAGTGTAAGTGGGAGAAGAAGCCATGGAACAGAGTGCTTTTCAGAGTTACCTTCTTCAGAGAAGCAAGAGCCAGGCAGAGCTGGCCTCCGTCTTTAATGATAGGATATAATTCCAATTTCACAACTTAATTATGACTGAATGAAAAGGACAGTGTGAAAAACTAGGTGTAGGGTAGGGAGTTTCATCTCGTTAGGTTCACTGACACCTCATTAGGGACTTTGAAAAACATTCTGCTTCCAGGCAATTTTGCTACTATCTCAATTTTTTTCCACGTTTATCTGGCTCCATTTATTTGACTTGACACAAGTAGGAAAATGGGATCTTTGATTTTTTTATTTCTCAGCTCATCAACCAGCTCTTCTAGTTCCCCACTTTGAACTGCAAGGTTCCTTCCCAGGTTATGTTAATCGACACTATAGGATCAAAGCTGCCAGAGTAATCTTCCAAAAATATAAGCTGGATCATATCATGTCCCTGTTTCATATCTTTAATAGCTACCCATTGGCTATAGGATCATGTCCAAACACCAAGGCATGGCTTTCAAGTGCCTCAGATCTCATTTCCTTCTTCCTCTTTCGGAATGTCTATTCTGGTTATAATGGGGCTACTTAACATTCCCCAATAGAAGGCCCAATAGAAAGTATCATTATGTTCAAGATGCCTCCATCTTCTTTCTCAATTTCCCTCACTACCAATGAAACTATCACTCAGCCCTTAAAATTCAGTTTAAATATTCAGTTTTCTATCAAAGTTTGCTTATTAGTCAGAAAACACCCCCTCACTCCTTTGCACTGCCAGTACAAAGATTCTCAGTACTAGGACTACCTGTCGTAAATGATAGTCAGTGGCCCATGTCTGGCTGCCCCAGCCAACTATGAGCTCCTTGAGGACAAAGCCCTGCTGTAGTCACCTTCTATTCTCTACTACCGCAATCCATGACGAGGTAGGTCCCAACAGATTGTGAGATGTGTCAGAAGCTTCCTCCAAGACACCAAACTTGGGGAAAAAAGATAAATAAACAAATGATATTTCAAAATAAATAAAAGAGTCAACATTTCTTCTAATAATATCCTTCTCACATGTAGAATTATTCTACATATCCCTGAATTTTCCCAAAGGTGTGAGGCCAGGGTGTGTTGAAATAAAAATAAAAGGGCTGAGAAGTGCCACCCTATTACACCAAGTTAAGTCATGCAATAATATGATAAATACATGATAAAAAATAGCTGTTCTTGATCACATTCTGAGGTCTGGGATTCTTTTGCTTGACTCTGACATGTAGCACTGTTCACTATACCACACCATGGCCAAAGGAGGAAAAATCTGATGACATCTGGAACCAAAGAGAGTGTGTTGGTCTCCTAAGTACTGTTTATTTAGAAATTTTATTTATTTAGAAATTTTATTTATTTAGAAATTTTGCTGCTATTCCATGTTAAACCAACTGTGGACTTGAATTAACTGTTTGGACATGGCAAAGGGATTTGGAGTTAGGAGATATGGTTTTATTTCCTGCAAATTGCTAACTGTTGCAAAATTTCAGGATGGCTTCTGGCAAATCTCTTCTTTGAAACTCCATTCCTCAACTGTAAAACAATAAACTTTAAAACTGTAGAGGAATCCCCACCTTGCAACTTTGTTATGTGTACTGAATGAGATTATATATATATATACTCTGTAAATAATAAATTGTTCTATCAGTGGAAGTCAGTACTAATTATTGGCATTGGGAATTAATGAAGGATAAAATGCATTGTCACATCATGATCATTTGTTGCTAAAAAGGCAGTTTCATCCCATTATTGAAAGAATGGGCTTTGGAGACTGACCTCCCTATGTTCAAGAATTGGCTCCATCACTTACTGACCAGGTGATCTTGAGTAAGTTATGTAACCTCTCTAATGTTCTTATTCTATGAAATGGAGATGAGATAGATTTTTTTCGTGATTGTTATTAAATATTAATGCATTTCTGAAAGATAGAGACATATAAATGATTAATCATAGCAAAATAACTTACATATTGCATCCAATATGACACAGAAATTGCAGTGAGAGCACCAAGGAAGGAGCAAATTTCATTAAGGAGCTGGTTTGGGAGAATGAATAGAAATTTTTTCTAAAAAAAGTTTTTTCAGGAAAATCTGGTTGGGAAATAATATTCAAAGCAAAAAAGAATAGCAAAGTATAGTAAATGGCAGAAACAAGAATGTCTTGAAATCTTAGTTTCTCTTCATTCTGCTTTCCTATATATAAATTGAGAGTAGAAGTGTCTGCTTTTCTTCTATTTTTTTTAGTTGTCCTGAAGATGTGTGAGATCATGAATTCATAACACTATTCACCCCATTCACCCCAAGGCAGGAAGAATTATACACACTCAATATGGCCATCATCTCTTCCTAGCACTGGCCTCTGATTGGTAACCATAAGGGCAAGTAATTACCATGACATCATTTAGGCGCATAGAAAAGGACTCCATAAGGATGGAAAAATTTCTATCACTCTTCCACTGGCCTCAGTTGCATTTCATCAAATGGATTACAATATGTCAAGGCATTCAGAAAGGTGAGGTACATGTATAACATGGTCTCATGATCTCTCAGGCTTCCTGTGGCCATATTTTCTTAAGTCCCTACTCCATCTGAGAACATCTTTAAAAGCAGAACCACAGACAGAATGATAGACTATAACAAAATTTTCCAAACAGGAACAATTGGTGATGGGAGTAGGGGAGGGAGGAAGATGCATAATAGTTAAGTAGGTCAAAAGAAAAGTATTTTGGGAGCTCTCTTGTTCTTCTATTAAAATGGAAACATTCTAACTTGACAAAGCTCTCAGATACAGTTCCCTTTGTTCTGTGAAGTCACGCGGTGTTGAGTGAGGAGACATGCTTAGAGCCCAGCTGTGCCCTTACTAGCTGTGAAATCTCAGGCAAGGCACTTAGCATCTCTGATCCTCCCATTTCCCACCTTGAAAATGAAGGAATGACTAATCCATTAAGTCTCTTCTGGCTTTTAAAAATCTTATTCAACTCATGTCTGAAACCCTGTGCTATGTATTGGGGGAGGGGGAGGAAAGAGCCATTTGTAAGACAGGCTGGGCCATGTTCAGTTTGCAATCATTCATGGGAGAAGTCTGTAGTCACCAAACATCTACCACATACCACACATTGTGCTAGGTTCTTAATATCTACGTTCTCATCTTACCCATCGTCAGAGTCCTGTGCAGCACTGAAATATTTGTAAGTCATGACCAATCCCTGCCACACCTCCAAGTCCAGAACCAGTTGAGAGATCCATATAAAAACCAGATGGAGAGATCAAACTCTCAGCTTTCTTGCTAATGAAGCTGGATTGGAGAATGCCAGCATGTGACCAGAATCAAGCTTCCTATAACTTTCCCTCTGCCTGACTCTCTTACAGAGGAACCTTCTGTATAAGGGCATATGAAGAACAAGTGTGTCCTTGCAAGCAGATGCAAACGTGAACTCCCAGACAATGCTGAACGTTCTTGGCCCACACTTGGTAGACAGATAAGGCATTCCTGGTCCATTCAGAGGCATGAAAGAGTGAGTAGAGAGAAAGCAGGAGTTTTCTGCTCCTACTTTTCCTTTCCTGTCAATGGAACAGAAGCTTCTTTCTCTGAGGAAACGTGGGCCCTCATACAGGATAAGCAATCCCTCTAAAACCATGATTAACCATGTTTACAGGACCCCCATTGGGTCATACAAACTGCCCAAAGTGACCCAACTAATAAGGAGCAGGACAGAGGTTTGTATCCAGATCTTCCAAATTCCTTTCTTTTCCCACTGTACTGCATGAAGCCATGTGCACATGCATGTGCACACACATGTACACGTGTGCACACACACAACCTTGGTGCAAGATAGTGTCATGAGCAATAAATGAATGATAGAAATGCCATAGTCTATTTCAAAATATGTAATGTAAACATCTAGGTTTTCATAGTAACTTGTCAACTCAACTTCTCAGTTACTGTGAATGTGTATATAGACTGTGAGTGTGCATGGATATACACACATATACATGCATTCATATTTGCATGTTCATGTGGCATCATCTTGTAGCCCTGAAGCTGTGGGTTACTATGTTATCAAACTATTTGGATCATCTTAGATTTCAATATATAATACATATAAAACCTTATTTACCCAGACTCACAAATTCATATGAAAATAAGTAAATTAGGATTTAAGCACCAGCACTCTAAAAAGTTACCTTTAAAAAATGTTCTTTCTACAATACGTCACTCTCACCTCTACTTCCCTACCATATTTATGGTTCAAAAAGTCAATCCATCATTATTAACATCAGCTCCTACATGGGGCTATATAGCAGCACTGAGTTTGAGGCTGTATCATGTTAAAGAAGTGATAAGCTACCGCTGTCTACATGACTATGCTTTGTCAGGACACAGGTCCACCTAAGTATTATTGGAATATCTGCTATTTTCAATTTGCCTATTTTTTATTAATTACAGGCAATGGTCTAGATAATAAGAACCATCAGATAGGGGAACCTGGGTGGCCCAGTGATTGAGTGTCTGCCTTAGGCTCAGATCATGATCCTGGGGTCCCAGGATCAAGTTCTGTATCAGGCTCCCCACAGGGAGACTGCTTCTCCTTCTGCCTATGTTTCTGCCTCTCTCTCTGTGTGTCTCTCATGAATAAATAAATAGAATCTTTAAAAAATAACTATCAGATAATTTATTAAATATTGGACACGTGATTTCTCCTTGGGGTCTTTTCATATTTTAGACCAGGAATCAGTCTAGCATTGTAGCTTAAGATTGTATACTGTGTACTCAGATGCCACTTGGTACTTTTTAGCTGTGCATGCTAGGCAAGTGTCTTCACCTCTCTGAATCTTATTTTCCTTATCTATAATACAAGAGTAATAATGGCACCTTCTCATAGTACCACATTCTAAAGGTTAAGTGAGATTAATTATACAATTAGCAATAGGCCCAGCACATACTAAGCAGTTAGAAGATCACTGCCAATGTATGAGGCAGAAAATATAGTGACAATGGCTTTGAATCTAGGTTCAATCTATCATTGTTTTTAAAATTATTATTATTATTATTATTACTACTACTACTACTACTGCTACTTCCACCACTACTACTACTATTATATTTGAATCAAGGGGGATTCAAGACCTGGTTTTCTTATTTTTCTAGTATATTTATGTGGTAAAAAAAAAGATAAAAATTATAAATAGTGTAGATTGAGTATTTGAATTGAATTAAATATTAATTTAACCATACTGCATTCAGGAGTAAATTCAACAGTCTTAAAGGGCAGAGAGGTTCAGTACTATTAGGCATGAGTTCATTGTGTTGGATGGGCTTTGCTTATTTATTTGGTTTTTAATTAGCTCAGTGCTAAAAAACACACAAATGTTAGTCCCATTTGAAATTCAATATATGGGGCAGCCCTGGTGGCCCAGCAATTCAGTGCCACCTTCAGCCCAGGGCGTGATCCTGGAGACCTGGGATGGAGACCCACATCAGGCTCCCTGCATGGAGCCTGCTTCTCCCTCTGCCTGTGTCTCTGCCTCTCTCTCTCTTTCTGTGTCTCTTATGAATAAATAAATAAAATCTTAAAAAATAGAAATTCAATATATGTAATCCTTGGCTTAATTCAATTCCTTTATTCTTTAAAAATATCTATGAATAGCATACAAATGATAATGCTACAATGAAATAGCAATTATATATATATATATACACACACACACACACACACACACTTTTTATAGAGCTTTAAATACATTCTTTTCTTCTGACTTCCATAAGGTATGTGGATTTGGTACACTCAGCCAACTGTATAGATGGGAACACTATAAAGCTGAAGAAATATAAAGAGGCAAGTCTTACTTACCTAAGCTGTGGGGGAGGCCAGCAAACAATCTAAAATCTGGATTACAAACCCCATGAAGAATGAGAAGGGGATAGGCCATCACCATGGAGGAGCCAGAGGAAAGGACCAGAGGTGTTCAGAAAACACTGGACTCAATTATCTAAGACCTTTCTACCCTCTTATATTCCACATTTCTACGAAAAAGAGCTTTCAAGCATCAAACTAATTTGTTTCTGGAATGAAGTCAGTCTAGCATTTTTCCATAGAACATGCTATACAGAAAGAAAAAATCTCAAAGGATCTTCTTGGCATAGCTGCCCTGGTATTCCCCTTCACTAGACCAGGGCCAATATTCCTATTGAAGTAATAAGAAATGAATGGAATATACCAGCCTATTGACAACTCTGAGCCCCACCCCCACCCCCAGCCAAAAAAGTCCATCTCCCAGACTCCACACAAGATGGAGGCAGAAGAAGCCCACTGAAGCTCAGCTTGAGCCCATGAGCTTTCTAGAACATTGAGAAAACAAAACACAGCAGTTCCATGACTAGTTATGTGGAAGGGACCCATCTTTTTCAAAACACAGGTCTTGAGAGTGCATTGTCTACTCTTGTTTTTATTGCCTTTGTTTTCTGTGTCAAATCCAAAGAGTCATTACCAATACCGATGTCAATAAGCTTACCTCTTGTTTTCTTCTAGAAGTTTTATGGTTTCAAGTTTTACATTAAAACCTTTATCTATTTTTAGTTGATTTTTGTGTATGGTAAAAATAGGGGTCCAATTTCATTTTTTCACATGTGACTACCTGAAAACAGGATATGGAGGGGATGCCTGCACTCCCATGTTCATGGCAGCACTATTCACAACAGCCAAGATATGGAAACAACCTAAATGTCAACCAACAGATGAATGTATAAAAAGAAGGGATAGATAGATAGATGATAGATAGATAGATAGATAGATAGATAGATAGATAGATAAATAGATAGATAGACATAGATAGAATATATATGTATATATACACATACATATAATAGAATATTATTCAGCCATAAGAAGGAACATCTTGCCATTTGTGACATGGATGAAATGTGAAGGCATTATGCTAAGTGAAATAAGTCAGAGAAGATAAATGCTGCATGGCATCATTTATATGTGGAGTCTAAAGAAAAAAAGTCAAACTCATGGAAACAGAGAAAAAGTAGAAAAGTGGTGCCAGAAACTAGGGGGTAGGGAAAACAGGGAAAGGTTGGTAAAAGGATACTAACTTTTAGCTCTAAGATGAATTAAGTCTAAGGATCTAATGCAAAACATGGTAACTGCAGTTAATAACACTGTGTTATATAACTGAAATTTGTTAAGAGAGTAGTAGTGTGGTGTATAGATAGATTGATGATAGATGATAGATAATGGATAGATAGAGAAAAGTGGATTGTCTTGCTCCTCTCTCTCTCATGTAAGCAGGGATCTGAAAGGATTTACGTGTACTCTGCATGAGAAGCATAATCCTAATCTATCAAGGTCACCTTTGGAAAGACATCTAGGTTACTTGCTATTTTATGCCATTGTGTTTTTGTTTTTTTACAGAGAATATAGTACCTTCACTTACTTTCTTCATCACCTAGCTAACTCCTATTCATCCTTCAAAACTCTACTAAAAAATTACAGGTTCCAGGACTCCCTTCCTAATGCCTAATCTGACCTGTCTGGTTTGGATGTACTCAGTTTTATTTTATAACTTCTGTCACGAGATCCTATCTATCTACGTGCTCCTCTCACACTCTTGGCTCTAGCTCCAGGAGATGCAGACCTTGTCTTACTTCTGTCTGCCAGCAGGTTTCCAGGGCCTGTTTATAGTATATGTTTCATATGCTTTCTTTCACTGATTCATTTATTGAGTAATTGAGCAATTAGTTGATTGATCTCTTTTAGTTGCTTAGAGACCTTTTATTCTCATTCAAAGCTCTCAAGTACTTTTTGAAATGCTGAAGTAAGTGTAGGTCACTCTGTCAAGTTTCCAAGTGTTCTACTTTGATCCATCTATACTTGCCAGCCAGATTCTGCAGAAGGACAGCTGGTTTAGTGGCTCCAGTGAATGCTATTATTCTTCACAACGCTGGTAATAAGCAATCTTTCTTCAAGCTCTGCACTTCTTTCCAGGCTTACTTTCTCATCCCTAATGCATCAGGATTTTCCACCTCAACTGGCTGCTCAGAACCCTGGGGTTCTGCTTCCAGCTCTATGACTAACTACTAGCCATATGACCCAGGGAATGTCACTTTCCCTTTCTGAGCCTCATTTTCCTTCATCATAGAATGGAAAATGACAGTCTATCATTGAATCAAAGTCTAGATGCCTGGCCATAGAGGGGGAACTAAGGATGCTGTCTTAATGTAGAGTGAGGGGCTAGAAAATTTGGGGAATATGAAATGTGCGGTCTGAAACCTGTACTCCAATCTCATCTTCCATCTTCATTCCTGTCAATCATCTAAGTCTGTTTCTCTGTTGAAGACAATACATTATCTCTCTGATAGGGCTGTTGTAAATCAAAAGGGATAATGTGTGTGAAAAAGCTCTGGAAACTGAAGTTCTACAATCACTATGATCTCTCTAAAGCAAACCATACATATAAAATGAGGGCTTTCAAGTCTTAAATCATCATTTACCAAAGTGCATTCCATGCGCTTGGTTCTGTGAGGTATTTACAGGAGTTAAAAGGTGAGGAGGTAGGGAAAATAAGGTTCTGTGGACAAATCAATTAAAGAAACAATGGGATGACAAAATCAAATGAGGTTTCTTTACCAAGGAGGGCTCTGCTTTGACCAGCTATCATGTACTGTGAGTCTGAAAAGGGGAACTTATTTTTGCAAGGTTTCCTGATCTCTTTTGTCCACAGACCCTTTTGCTTTATGGAGCATCAATTGAGCATATTTTGAGGAATGCTGTGTTAAATGAAAGGAATGACATGATGTGGGAATTTTGGATGCTGCTAGGGGCTTCAGAGGAGATACTTTGAGAAGATGAGAGGAACTTTCAGCTTGTTTCTGTTTCTGTCTCAACCCTTTGGGAAGCCAATCATAAGCTGTGGAATGCTAAGGGGGGTTATGACTTGGAGTCAGTACCCCTGGAGTGCAACCCTAACTCTGCCACCAACTCCTGGTGTTACCTGGGACCATTTTTTGAGGCTCACTTTGCTCATGTATAAAATGCAGGGCTGGATGGCAGAAGCATCAGGATCACTAGAGACTAGTCACATATGCCTGGATCACTGAAACAAAGTGCTTGCTGAGGGAAAAGAGAAGGAATAACAAGGCAGCGTGCATATTTGATGTCACAGAAAAACCTAGCAATGCCCAGCTCTCAGATAATTGATTTGGGAGCAGGTCATCTGGAACTCAAAGTTCACTGGTAATAGTGCCCTAGAAAGTAGAAAGTGAGGTAAGCATGCAAGCAGCCTATGCAAGAAGATTGCTGACAGGGGAGGAACCTTCTTGGCTAGCTACCCATCTTACCTCCTAGCACTTTAAGTACGAATTAGAAATCACTTATTCTGAAGCTATGGTTTCTTCTCAGGCTGCCTCAGTATTTACACATGTCCCACACACACCACATTCACCAGCTGAATGTCCACAGTCTGTCAGACACCAGGGAAGTCAGGGTCTGATAGCCTCCCAATACTCAGGGCTGCATTAACGCTAGACCACACAGAGAAAAAGCTCAGCTCACTATTCACAGCCATGCTCTTGAAACACCAGATTTATAATGTGTGGAAGTCTTTCCCAAAGTTTCACGTTTGCATTTTCTACTAGTAATCATTTGAAAGCATTAGCTGCAAAGCAAAGAAAACCCAGAGGCTGGATGGAATTCAAATCCATTTGATTCAACAAGTGCTTTCTGAACATCCAGGAAGCAAACTGGTATCTTCTCTGCACGGAGCAGAGGGTAATGGGGAACTTCCATTTATCAGAGTTATCAAGACCTATTACCTTCCTGACATAGCTGTTCTCTTTAATCCTCACTGTGAAGCATTTGGTGACACCATTCGACAGGTAAAGGGGCCTGAGAAGAAATGGCCCCAGTATCACAAATAAATAGAGAATCCAGAATTTGATTCTAATATCTGTCTGATTCTAGAGTCTGAGTCTATTTCCACTAAAACCAAGCTGCCTTACTAGTTATAGATGATAAATAAAGAATTGTGATCCTCAGGAACTGATGAGAGTATGGAGAGGTGAGAAAGGACATATAAGGCAGAATGGTGAGAGATGCACAGAACTAAGAATCAGAAACTGTGTGTTCGTCCACTGTGATCTCTGAGAAAACAATAAAACTCAATGTTTGTACACCTATTTCTATTTTTAAGACCAGTTTACAAATACACATATTGATCTATTTTCTACTTCACAGAGTCATAGAACTTCAGAGTATGATCTTACAAGAGGCCATGTAGATCATCTTGTTTAAGTCCATTCTTTTACATATAAGAAAATGGATCTTTAGAAACTGTAAATACTTGCCTTGGGTCATAAATAGTAAAGTAACCACAAAAGTTGGCCTAGAACCTTTTACCCTGCTTCTTAGTCTACCACATATCTCATTGCACTGCTGCTCAACCTTTTAATGAGTCCAAGAGAGTGAGTGTTTCATTTATTCATCCATCTCAGTCCAACCATCCATCCTCTATCCATCTGTCTTCCAGGTACCCTCCATCCCTCCACCCACTATCCATTTATCCATGGGTTTGTCCTTCTTTCTAGTCAACTTTAGCCAAGTATTTACTCTAAGCAAGGTCCCAAACCATACCCAAGTTTTCAAGCTTCCTGCCTGTTCCAGTAGCATAATTTTACCTCTAGACACAGTTTAAGAGTGAACCTGTACCAGAATTCTACTCCATTGAAGAAGGCTACATATCCAAGTGTTACTTTTTTAAAAAGAAGAATAATATTCCAGATGGGAGAAAGGTTCTCTGGGGCTTGGACTTGCCATTATTTTCAGACTGAAGTGCCCAGAGGCATTCTGATATTGAACTGATGGCATATGCATGTATTTGAGCTAAAGATTATGGGAAAGTGGTGGTCTGATATTTGGAAATTACTCAAAAACTGCAGCCCTAGCTGTTCTGAAAAAAAAAATATATTTTCCTCATGAAAGCAATAGTACAATTTCATTTAAAGTATATAATGCAAATGCTGGTAAAATTTTGGCCTGATTATATTTATCCATTCACAAATATTTGTTGAGCACCAATGATGCATTTTTATTTGTGTTTACACTTAATGCTTGCAATAAGTTTATAAGGTAGATATTAACATATTCTTCACCTTCAATTTATGGATGCAGAAGCTGAACTCAGATAGGTATGTACCTTTTCCAATGTCACACAGATAGTTAGTTAACAGAGCCAAGATTTTTACCCAGGACTCTTGGGTTTCAAAGCTCATACTAGACTAAGCTGCTTCCCCCAAACAATTTACAGTCCAATGGAAGAAGGAATAATTCCTTGTTGTGAGGCTCAGAGAAGGGCTCACAAAACAGAATTCTCACCAGAAAAAGTAGAGGTCTGAATGTGGAGAAAGCCAAAAAGAGCATCTCCAAGAAGAGATACAGCTTGAGTAAAGCTAGAAAAACAAGGAAGCATGGGCCAAGTTTAGGAAATAAGTGGGCTGTAGTGATGGACCACTGAGCTGGAAAGAAGTAGGCTAGGTTCATTTTGTACATGATCTTAATCTTAGGAGAAATGGGGTGCCACTAAAGGTTGTTGAGCAGGAAGATGATGCAATAAAATCTGCACTTTTAGGACACTCAGTCTGCTGGTTAAATAGTTTGAAAGTTGGAAGAAAGAGGACCATTTAAGAGGGTAATATTTGAGATACTCCTCTAGAAAATAGGGAATGGTGGAAAGAAAGAAAAAGAAAGAGAAAAATGTGAAGAATGCTAAAGAGATTAGATATATGGGCAGGTGGGTGGGTGGATGGATGCATGAATAGATGAATAGAATGGGTGGATAGATGGATGGATGCAATAGATGGGTGGGTGGATGTATGAATGGGCAGATGGACAGGCAGATGGGTGAAGGGATGGTTACTTGTGTTTATGCTGGAATTTCCCTATAAGAATATAATTCCCTTCCTTTGAACTCTACCTACAGCATGTATAATCTGGGGCTCTTCCTCTAATGAGACTTCAATAACAACCATAAACTGTAGACCTAGCAGCTTCTGCTTCATTACACTTTCTGGGCAGAAGGGCCAGAACATGGAAACCTCTCCACTTATCCACCTGTATATCATCTTGAGATTCTTCTGTCAAAACCATGATTTCATCATGTTTTCCTCCATTGCCAACATGACACAAATGTTATTTGTGCTGTCATTCATGATATTTCCTGAGTACTATACTAAGAGTATGATATATCTGTCATCTATGGAAACCCTAAACTTTGCTATGAGGCTTAATTTGGTTTGAACCTGGCCAAACCACTTTACTGTGTCACCTTGGACAGGTAACTTAATTCCATTCAAATTATCTATAAAATGGTGATAACACTCTAATTCACAGGGATGTTATGGGAATTCAGCAAAGACAGGTAAAGTGGCCAGTACATAGTAGATTCCCAATAAATGGAAACTATATTATTAAATACAATTTTCTAATTTCTATAATGGAGTTTCTGTTAACTGGAGTTAATGGAGTTCTTGTTAACACTTTCTTCTTTCTCAAGGACCATTTGGTTTCCAATTTCCCTTAAGTAGAGACTCCTGTGATATTTTGTACATATTTTGCACATCTGAAAAATTAGTGCACTCCACACACTCTCTACCACATATCTACAAATTTAATGCTTTTTTTTTTTCAATATTGATCCCTCTCATCTCCAGTTCTTTCTCTATCAAGGTAAATTCTCATTGTTTGGTTAAGATGCCATACAACTCTCAACAGAAGAATTATAGTTCTAGCTTCCCTAAGTGTTCTACAATGAATTAGGTCACAACTGTATCCTTAGCACTGACATCAAGGGGAAATGCCATAGTTACCAGAGTTTGCAAGAGGCAATGCCATAACCAGGCATCGTCTGTCTGCAAAGGGCTGGCATCTACACCATTTGTCTTCCTCCATCATACTGAAGAACACCACAATAATGAAAAAATGGAACAACCTAAAACATGGCAATAGGAAGGTAGCACAGACTGAGTGAAACTGCCCCCTTTTGTTCATGCTCTTCCCTCTGACCAGTTGTGATTCCTCTGGCTTCTCTGGCTCCCTTCAGGAGTTCACAGGGGAACTGAAAAACTTTCCAATATCCCCATTTTGGCATTTCCCCATTTAACACCTGTCTTCCCACTGGCCTATGAGTCCACAAAGGAGGACACTATGTTTATCTTACTTATCTCGTGTCCCCAAGGTCTAGCAGAATTTCTGGTAAATGGTCAAGTCTCAGCATGTATTTGTTAAATAAATGAATACATGATTGACTGAATGAATGGAAAAGTGATTCCTGAAGGAGACAGTTAAGCAAACATATAATTCCAATGTTGAGTGCTATGCTAGAAGGAAATATAAAGCACCAAGGGAGCCCAGCAGAGGGTTACTGGAATGCTATGGAATGATAATAGAAAGGTATTTTAGGCAGAGGGAGTAGCCTGCACAAAGGGGCAGAGATGTGATATGTATAACATGGACATTCAGAAAATGACAATTCATTGGAACTCAAGAAAGTACCTTCCACCTTCTTTCTTGGTTGACTTTCCTACTTGGATTCACACAACTCCAGTCAAACATGCTTCCACTCAGTTCTCAAAACATGTCTGGCTCATGTCAGACCCCATATCATTGCTCATGTTCCCCTACCCCTGTCTGCCCATCTAAATCTTGACCAGTCTGCATAAGCCAACACCATCACCATTCTTTCAGAGCCTCCTTTATCAGCTCTATGTCCTGGGTGGCGTGGCCTGGATCCCTCCTTCACATAGTTGGCTAGTCCACAGCAGGGTGGAACACTCACTATCTTCATCTGCCAAGCTCCCACTGCACCTCATCTCTCCTTCTGCTATGGGCTGCCCTTCATCCTGCAGTCAGACACCAGGAAACAGAAATATGATACCAGGGGCGTTAAGCTGGTGTTTCAGAAAACAGTTTTCATGGAACAGTGAGCTAAGCATATGATCTTTAAAAGGAGGGTTTCCAGATGAACTGTTAATTCCATTTTTAATTTCTTTGAGGTTCCCTCAGGGACTGAGTGATGGTGTTTTGTTTCTGAATGAAGGAAATGGAGTTTCTTTCTCCTTGATCTGGAGGAGATGGGAACTGCCATTTAAATCACCTTCTCCTTCCTGGCCCACATGAGAGCAGAAATTGGAGTTTTTGAATACAAAGGGGGAGATTTCCTTGGACCTAACCCTTTGCTTCCTTTCATTCCCTGGGTCAAGGAAGAAAATGAAGGGAAGCTAATCTTAAAATATTTTTTTTCTGTCCTCCTTACCTGTTCAATTTCAGAGAAGCTTCCTCTGCCTGCCTAATTCCTTCTCATGCTCCCACCTCCCTTTACTTTTCCTGGTTGCCCATCTGTGCGGAAATCACCCTCCTCTCTCTACAGCCAGAGCCTTTTTTTAACGCCTCCATCTTAACAGCTCTCATAGCCTGAGTTTAATAAGACTCCATTGTCTGCTCTTCTGATCAGGAGAAGAGCCATGAGCTCAGAAAGACCCTGGTTCTCAAAGTGGGCCCTGGAGGTGTAGCCTCAGTATCACCTGGGAGATTTGTTGAAAATGTAAATTATTGCTGTTCTCCCTTCTCAAACCAGCTTCCAAAAAGACCTGAGTCAGAAACTCTGGTGGTAGGCCCAGCAATCTGAATTTTAGCAAGCCCCCTAGGAAATTTGAAAGCCTGCTAAAGTTTGAGGACCATTGCTATAGGGGAAGGAATCGGAAACTATTCGTATCTAGTAGAATTCTGCCCTCAGTAAATGTTTTGCTGAACAGAATTATTTAATGATACATCCCCTAACATGCTACTACTAATAATCTACAGTGGAAAAGAAGGTAACGTGAAGCATAGAGATGAGCTGTGTACACAAAACTGGCCCACTTCTCACCCTACTGGTGCATGTTAAACCATCATAAAATGCTTAGAAAGATCATTCCAGATAACAGTAGGTGTTCATTCCAAATCAGTTGATAACTGCTTTGTTTCTGAGACTTCCTGGAATATTGATTGCCCACAATTCTTTAGTATTAAAATAGGGTGGCATTTGGTTGGACAGTTCTGCAACCTCTGTTTGCATGGATGCACTGTCCGGCAGACTGAGGATGGAGGCTGCTGCACCCCAGAGCCCTGGTAGAGGAGACAGGCAACAACAGTGCTTATTATTGTATGGACCCAACATAAAGCAGGTCAAAATCCTGTTCCCTAGAACACAAAAACTACCTAGAATAAGAGCCTGAAATAACATAGCTCTCCTATAAGCTATTATACTTTTCTTCCAATATCAACACTGCAAAGGGTTTCACTTTACTTCCCTTCCTTATGAAAGACTCATAGCATCAAAACAAAAGGTAACAGCCCCCAACCTAGAGCCTTTCTACTGCAGGTTGTCCCTGATAGTACCATGTATCTATAAATGTATTTTTTTTACACAACCAGATTTTAATCACGCAAATAGAATGCTGTCCTGCCAGAGCATTTCTTTTCTCCTTACTGCTTTTTCCTCCCCATTGAATTCCTTCCTTCCATTTAGTTGCATTTTACTTCTTCAAGGAGGGTCAGTGCATTTTAATCACAATGTACATTGGCTTGCTGGAGCTATTGATGAAAGAACTCAAAGCTCAGCCACTCGGCTCATTTAGATGTGAACTACCAAGTTCAATGAAAGAAGCAAAGGGCAAAATGAAATTACACAGCCTTTTGGCTGATCTCCCATTTCTGTGTATAAAGAGTCATGGGATGGCCTTCAACGCCCCAGATTCTGGAACAATAGTGCCCTAGAAGGAGTTCATATAATATTAATAGCATATTATTGAGTGAGATAAATATAAAATCCAAATTTTAAAAAGAAAACTGACTTGGCAAGGAAAGATGATCAAAAGTCCTTTCTTATTTCAAAATAACAATCATAGCAAAGAATAACTAACATTTGTACAGTACTTTATAGTTTATCAAATGCTCCTACATCCATTAAGTCAGTTAACCAGCATGGTCATTATGGACAGCTGAGATTTATACAGAGCTTACGATATGCCAGGCGTTGCGCCGAATGCCTAACGTGGATTATGTAACTTAGTATTTGTAGCAACTCTCATGTAGGCTCTCATTTTACATGCACCAAGACTGAGGTTAGGTGACCTACACTAGGTCACACAACTGGGAGGTGGTAAATCTAAGATGTGAGCCCAAGCACACTGATGCTACACTATTAGCAGCATCATCTATGGGAACAAGACTTAGGCACTACTAAGTTAGCTGTTATGGCCAGGACCACCCAGCAGTAAGCAGTAGAGCCTCAAGTAAGAACCCAAGTGTCCTCATTCCCAGTTCTGGGCTAGCCCCTGCAACCTCTTCATACCTTGTCCACAAACAGGCCCAAGCCAAGAGTCCTCACTGCCAACCCTCCACAGACAGAGCTCCTTGTGGGTAGTTGAACTTCCCTTCCATAATTAACACAGGAAAAAAAGAAGGAGGCAAAATTGTGAAGAAAAATAAATAAGTGCCACTGAAAAAGAACATAAAAGAGAAGCAAAGCAAAAGTCCGTGAGGAAGTGAGTTCTCAGAGTACAGCGGGAGACTCTGAAGACAGGAGATGAAATCTCTGTACTTGCTAAATCCAGAAAGACCACACTGTACTAAAGAATGGAGCTGGCCCCAACGAGCTTCCCATACCAAGAAATGCCATTGCAGACATTCCCTCCCAGCAACGTGTCCTTCTGTGGGAGCGTAGAAGAACAAGCAGACTTTGGCATGGCTCCCCTGACCTCTGGAGTGTGGACTCTTTGAGGGCAAGGTCTCTGCCTATAGCTGCAAGGCCTTGCACAATGCTTGGCACATTTGGAGCTCCCAAAAAGTTATGTTGAATGGAACTTTGCAGAATGTAGCCGTTACTGTCAGCAAGACATGATGCTTTCACTTCTCTGCCTCAGTGTCTCATCTGTAAAATGGGGACAATGAAAGCACCCCCTTTACAGGACTTTCCTAAAGATTACATATGATATAAACATATCATAATCTGTTTATGAGGCATACAGCACATTGTCTGGCCCTAAGTGGGTGTTCCATAGCTGCTGGTTGATGCCGTTGAAGTTAATACTGGCATCAAATGAAGACATGTCACTATCCAGTACAATTACTTAGACTACCTAGCCCAGTTTACTCATCTTACAGATGAGGAACTGAGGTCCAGAGAGGGATGGGGCTCTTTCAAAGACACTCAGTGTTTAGCAAGGAAGGAAAAAGAAAACCAAGTCTACCTATAACCTCCTCATGCAATGACTGTTTCCACTGGCATGCTTCATTGATCTAAAGAGTAGAGTTTAGGTAGAAACATCTGGCTTCCTATCTTGGTCTGGGAGGGCAGCGGGCTGAAGGAGATGATTCATAATCAAAGCCAATAACTTTAATTGAGAACCTATTATATGCTAGATATTTTCACAAATACTACCTCATTTACTGCCCAGACTAAGACTGCAAAATGCAGGCATAATTGTCAAGTCCATTTTGCAGCTGAGGAAACTGAGGGCTAGATATACTAAATTAAAAGGCTACCCAGTCAACTATCTAGGAAGTGCTAGATTGCAATCTAGGTCAACCTCACTCCAAAGCTCAGGTTCTTTCACTAAGACCCCTATAGCTGGAGACTAAAAAATAAAATAAAAGAAAAAAAGAAAAGAAAAAGTCAAGTCAAAAGTGCCAAAGAAAGTTACTATTCTTTTTGTTCCCAACATAAGTAGAGTTTGAAGTTCAGGAAGCCAGGGAAAGTATAGAGTCATCACATCCACAAAGTGGCCTCCCCAGCACAGGGAAAACTCCTGATTCTGGGACCAAGCTCGTGTGCAGGCTGACTGCCTATCTGCAACACACCTGCCACCATCACCAACCACACGCACTAGTCTGATTGCCTTTTGCCAGGACTATTGCCTGTTGCCTACATGGCCTCCTTATTGTACTCTCTCACCCCTATAGAGCATTTTCCATATGGTGGCCAGAGTGATCTTTTCAAAACATACATCAAATTATATTATTCCTTTGCTTAAAACTGAGAGTGGCCTCCTACTCTCTCAGAATAAATTTTGAGCTCTGTATCATGGCTTTGCAAGGTCCTACAGGATGGAACCTCTACCTATCTCTCTGACTTCATTTGCTACCTCTTTCTCCCTGTGCTTGACACTTAGACCTCTAACCTTTCTTCTGAGCATCAAATAGACCTCTTTCTCTCCTGTCTCAGGGTACCAGATGTTCCACTGTTTGGAATGCTCCCCTCCCACTTCTTCTCATCATTTAGGTCACAGCACAAATGTCTCTTCCAAAAAGAGTTCTTCCTCACTCTAATAGCAGTGGCCTCCACCCCGTTACTCCCCATGACATCACCTCTTTCATTTTCTGTGTTGCATTTCTCACCAACCGAAAGCATCTTGTCTCTTCGTCTACTTATTCATTCTCTGTCTCTCTCTGGTCAGCAGGCAGTAAGGACCTAGAGTTCCAAGTTTTATGAATAAATCAATGTGAGCAAGAAACTAATAGTGGCTGCCTCCACGGAGGAGTAAGAACACAGGTCCTGATGATAATGGCTGGGGAGATGAGGGCTACTCTCTGCAGAGAAAAGAGACTTTCTTCCCTCTGTCTTACAAATGGGTGGTGATGGGGAAGTTTGCTATTTTTAATACTGTTTAGGAGAGACACATAGCAGGGAGGAAGCCATCAACTGTCTACCCTTGGTGATAGTTACCCTGACAGCAGCTGCTATGGATACATTTCCTGAATACTAAACTGGGTTCATACAGGGCTTTGGATCCCAAATTTGATGAGAGTCGTACTCGGGCCCTGAACCATCAACCTGACATAGCTCAAACAGTTCCCCAGGGCAAACTAGCACCTGGGGGAACCTTGAGTAGGAGGTAGAGTGTTGAAACCAACAGCTGCATGCAAGCATACACTCTGCTACAAAGTGGGAGGTGATCTGTACCAAAGAGAAAGTTTTCATGAAGCTTACCCTTTTGCTTCATGTAAAAGCCACCCTGTACTCACTGTTTTTGTTTTTTCTGTTTTTCTTTTGGGGGGGGGGCAAGCTTTTATTAATCAGTATGGGTTTAGTCTTAAAATAGTTCTGAAATCAAAGTAGCTAACATAAAGGATAATAGAAAGAGGAACAACTCCTTTTATAGCAGTACGAAGTCAACTCTCCCTGGTTATGCTTTCAGCCACAAAGAAAGGTTAAATGCTCTTCAGGGGGAAATGGCTACTCAAATATCAGGGGAAAGAGCCAATGACCAAAGAGCTTCCATTTATTGAAGGCTTGCTATGTACCAAGCATTTTAAATGTATTACCTTTAAAACCTAGGTATCCCTGTAAAATAAGTAGTAGTGATCCCATTTTATAGATAAACAAAGAAAGTCTCAGACAAGCTTATAAACTTCCCCATGCTTAATAGCTTGGAGGTTGCGGAGCCAAGATTTCAATCCATGTATACCTGGCTCCAGGCCCATGCATTTTCCTCTATACCCCCCGTCTTGGTCCATTCAGGCTGTTATAACAAAATGCCACAGATGGGTAGGTTAGACACTACATATTTACTGCTCATAGTTTTGGAGGCTAGAAGTCAAAGATCAGGGTGCCAGTATGTCTAGGTTAGGGTCACAGACTTCTCATTGTATCCTCACATGGTGGAAACTCTCTGGAGCCACTCTTAGGAGGTACTAGTCCTACTCATGGGGTGGAACCCTCTTGACTAACTCTCCCAAAGTCCTCACCTATTAATGTTATCACCTTTGATGATTAGAATTCCAACACACCAATGGGGTGGGGGGTGGGACACAAACATTCAGACTACCATAGTACTCACTAAGCTTCCAAGGGCTCAGACTTGCAGCCTCTACATGACCATATAAAACCCAAAAGCAATGGCCAAACTAAAGAATACAGCAGTTAGTGAAGCGTCCCCTTTGTCTGATCAAGGAAGCTTCCCAGGTCTCTTCTATCCTCTGTTCACAGCCAAGCTTCTCCCCCCCAGAACAGTACTTTACCAAAAATAACTCCATGACAGGCTAAAATTGAAAAAGGAGCACAGATAAAATGTGGCAAGTTGCCCAAAGGGATTTCCTTCTGGACTCTCACTCTCCAAGGCAGTGGATTTGCCTTTAGGTAAAATACAGACATGTAAAGTTAAGAAAAAGGGGGATTTGGGGTGGGAGGCCTGCTTTGCTATACCAAATAGGCCCAAGGTAAGCCTCTCTAAGTCAACCAAAAAGTCTCAATTCTCTTGAAAATCTGTATAAGAGAAAATGATAATGCCTTCAAGGCCATCAGAACAGTCTATAACCCTGGCCAGAACACACTGCCTTACGAGCTCATTCACTCATTTGTGCCTTCTTTCAGCAGACGGTTCCTGAATGCCCACTATGTGAAAGGCATCAGGTAGACACCGAGGATAAGGAAGGAAATAATTTGCAACTCCTTTCCCCAGAGAGTTCATTCCAGTAAGGAAGACAGACAAGCAAATGCACAGTTCAATATAGCTGGATAAAATGGGAAAAGAGGGATCTTGGAGGAACAGTTGGACAAAGAAGCAAACAAGCATCACTGTGGGGGGAGATGGATTTCTCAAGCTGGGTTTTAAATACTATGCAGGTATCTGTTGGAGATGTGAGAAGCAGGAGGATATCCCAGGAGGAGAGAATAGGGTATGCAAAGGTATGGAAATCAGAAACCGGGTTGATATCAGGGTGAAAATGACTCACCAGTGCAAAGGTTTGGGAGGGGACAGGGAGAAGGTCATAGTGCTCTTCTATCCATTTCCATGTCACCTAGGGCTGCCCTGATGAAAAAGAAATTCTTACCAGGCCACAGAGGGACATGCTGTAGTCCCCAGTCTGCGGGGTAGACCTCCATCATCCCTGTATTCCTCACCATGTATATGGACTGACTGAATCTCGGGCAGGCATCTGCCTAAAGACTTCACCACAGTCTCATCAGAGAGAAAATGAGAGAAGTGTCAGGGTGAATCTGAATCCCAAACAAAGCCACTAGGAGTGGGAGGGAGAAATGGGGACTGGAGAAGTAGGTGAATGCTATCACCTACTGCCACATCTTGCACAGTTCTTGGCTCTTTTAAGCACCATCTGCATAGCTTAGGAACCTGTAGGAAATATTTGCCTCTCTCTTCTCAATTGTAAAGTGGGGAGAATGATGCTTATTGCACATTAAAATGACACAAGACTGATCATGTTCATGCCTGTTGCAGTGTCTGACACAAATCATTTCCTTGGTATACACGTTAGTCCTCATTCCCTTCTCCTTAATTAAACCACCATTCACAATGGCCATGCAAGACAATATTGCCAATTTCTCCTATTGTTCTTGTTTTTTTTAGATTTTATTTATTTTTTTAAAGATTTTGTTTTTTTATTTGAGAGTGTGTGAATGAGAGAGAGTGCACAAGCAGGGGGAGGGGCAGAGGGAAAGGGAGAAGCAGACTCCCCACTAAGGAAGGAGCCCAATGTGGGGCTCAATCCTAGGACCCTGGAATCATGGCCTGAGCCAAAGCAGACTCTTAACCAACTGAGCCACCCAGGTGCCCCTATTTGTTTATTTTTAAGAGAGAGTGATAAAGTATGCAAGCATGGGGGGAGAATCAGAGGGGGCGGGAGAGCAAGAGGAAAAGAATCTCAATCAGACTCTCTGCTGAGTGTGGAGCCCCACACAGCCCCACACACCCCTGAGATCATGACCTGAGCCAAAACCAGGAATCAGACACTTAACTGATTGAGCCCCTCCTATTATTCTTTTTTTTTAAATATTTTTTTTATTTATTCATTGGAGACACAGAGAGAAAGAGGCAGAGACACAAGCAAAGGGAGAAGCAGGCTCCATGCAGGGAGTCTGATGCGGGACTCGATCCCAGGACCCTGGGATTATGCCCTGAGCCAAAGGCAGACACTCAACCGCTGAGCCACCCAGGCGTCTCCCCCTCCTATTATTCTTAATAAGGCATCCACAATGTATATACACTATTTTACAGTTTTAAAAGCACTTTAACATCTGTTAGCTGATACAATGATCTCAGTAGCCTTCCCAGCTAGACAGAAATAGTTACTTCTATGATACAGGTGAGGAATAAAAGGACTTGCCCAAATTCACACCCTCATCAAGTGGCAGAGGATAAGCATGTAGGCTTATTTTTCATCTACAATGCCCAATTCCTTTCAACTGTAGGGCATTGCTTCTCTGAGTATTCTTCTAGGAAGACTGAAAACATTAACTTGGCAGCCATTAGAACAAAGCCCACCTTACTAAATGTTATATTAGTAACAATCCTTTATGGATTGTGTTAACCTTCTCCTATGGCATGCCAAGTGCCTCTGTCAGGCTGGACGGTCCACCTGGAGATTCTAAGGACAGAGATTGGGTCTTATTCATGCCTGTACCACCATTCCTGTCAGATAAGACAAGCTCAATGCATGTTTGCTGTATGCATGGATGGATTCTGTAGGCACTTAATGATTTACACTCTTCATCTTATTATTTGATTTTCCAAAAAGCCCCAGAACATAAAGGAAAGCTGATATCATTATCTTCATTTAACTAACGATGAGATGCAGGTCACACCAAAGCTGCTATCATTTTCTTTCTTTTAAAAAGTATAATGGACTCATACTCCCTCCTGGAGCAGAACCCAGCTGAATTCTACACTCTGCTCTTGGCCCTGGCACATAGTCTGCTTAAAAGCCAAGATAGACAGTTTTGTTATCTTTCATATCTTACAAAATACATCAAATTCTGAAAAACTCTGTGGTAATTAGACCAAAAAGAAAAAGGCAGGCGGGGGGGTGGGTGCTAAAGCTGAATCTTTCAACCTGGAATAATTGTTACATTCCTATTCTTTCCCTTTCTCACCTCCTTTTGGTCTTCATTGTCTATAATGTGAAATATTCATTTTCCTCCACAAAAAGAATCCACTTCTTATAGAATAGAACTGACAGGCTTGTGGGAGGCTTGCTCTCTATGTTAACCCTTCCTGCTGGGTTTTGCAGCACACAGCTTTTCCCAAATGGACTCAACCACCTGCCTCTCCTCTAGCACCCTGAGCGTTCTTCTGAAATGTGGAGTCTGATGATGCCTCTTCTCTACCAGGACCACTGAGCTCCCCAACAAATGCTGCAAACATTGTCTAACCTGCCTCTCAGGGTATCCAAACTCTCTATCCTACTTATGTTTGCAGGCCAATCTCCCAAGCTTCCTCTCCATGGGCTTTGCATTCTACCAAACTAGAATAGTTAACCATCCCTTAAACAACTCTGCATCTCCCCATCCCATCCCCAGGCCATCACCACTACCAAGGATGAAGACTTCATTTCTAAAAATCCTCCCAATCCTTCAAGGGTTTTCCCTTGAGACCTTCTCCTGTTCCTTCCAGCAATTCATTCAACAAATATTTAATAAGAAAAACCTTAATGCCCAACAAACTATTTTCAAAGAGTTTAATATCACCTGAGAAAAAAGAGATACAAATAAGAGAAATACAACACAGTGAGGTGCTGTCATGGTGTCATCGCAAAACAATGGGTTAGCCAGTGGAGGAGGGGGAGGATAGAGAAGGGTCCATCCTGATAATTGCTGAGACTTTAATCTAGGCAGAAGGTGAGGAGGGGGGGAACAGCACCAGACTGAGTTTGAAATAGACAAGTCTTATGTAATGCCCGCCCTTCCTTCCTTCCTTCCTTCTTCCTTCCTTCCTTCCTTCCTTCCTTCCTTCCTTCCTTCCTTTCTTCCTCAGATATTTATTCATTCATTTAGACATCGAGCTTGAATATGTGCACAGCACTGTACTAGGAATGCAGAAATGAATGTTACATGATGGTTCTCACCCTTAGAAGTTCACATTCTAGTAGGAGAGACAGAGATGTACCCACGAGGCTCGGCCATAGGTGAGAAACACTGTGCCAAGGGCTGGGGAATGAGAGGATAGTGGCTGGCTCTGCCTGGCAAAGACCCGTAAAGCTTCAGAACAGGATGATATTTGTCAAAGCTCTAAAAGGGAGAAGGAGTTTACTGGAAGGAGAAGAAAGAAAAAAAGAAAGAAAGGGAGGGAGGGAGGGAAGGGGGAAAGAAAGGGAGACTGTATCAGTCAGTCCAGTCAAGAGAAAATAACTCTCCTAATTATTTTAACATAACATTAAAAAAAAAGATGTTTAGTTTCAGAATTATTAACTAAGTGACTAAGAGATCAAAAGGAACTCTAAGGCATCCTGAAGGTAGAAGTTGCAAGAGGCAGCTATCACCCCCATACTTAAGAAACAAATGGAAACACTTAGAAACTTAGAAGAGAAGGCCCATGGGTGGGCGGTGTTAGAAAACTGAGACACTATTCAGGGCACTACTCAGCTGAGGCTGAGCCCATGGGAGGGACCCCAGGAGCTAGTCCAACTCTTGAGGACAGGCACAGGTCGGCTGGTGCTAGAGTCTCCTGAGATGTGGCCTACAACTGGGTCTGCAAGTGTTGAGAAGTGTGCAGCTACTCCAAGAAGGAACTGCAGCTTCCGAGGTGAACAAGTGTCTGTTCCTAGATGCTAACCCAGCGGCTCTAAAGCAAGGGTGATTTTTGCCTTCTGAGCATCATTGTTCAATGCCTGGAGGTATGCTTTATAGTCACCACTTGTGGGGGGATTGCTACTGGAATTTAGTAGGTGGAGTAGAAGGGTGCCGCTAAATATTCTGCAGGGTTGAGCACGTCCTCAACAAAGAATTACCAAGTTTGAAATGTCCATAGTGCCGAACTTGAGAAACCATTGTAGGTTAACAGGAAGAGGAACAAGAAGCAAGCATGGAATTAAATCTCATCTTCCCCCATCCAGCCATGGCATCTTCCTCTAGCGCTCCCTATTGGCAGAGCCTAAGAGGGAGCCAGCAGGTGGAGCAGAAATCCGGATTTGTCCCAGGCCCAGCATCACAAAGCCAAGTACAGAAAGATGGGTATGTAGCCGAAAGCCAATAAGTTAATAACTGGCACAAGCATTTTGGCCCAGGTTCTCAGAGCAAGCAAAGCCATGACGGCAGATATAGGAGTGGCATGACAGCAATGCCTAGCACATTGTAGGTGCTCAGCAGAGAGTGAGCAAACATTTATTCAGTGAATGACTTCTAGATGAAAGACTTTCAAGCTGTATGAGAATGAGCACAATGTCTCCTGACAGTGAAATTTTTTGTATCCATGAAGTTGGTATTTTTCTTTGCTTTTGTCTGTTGTCTTATAAGGAATAGAGTACCTCCTGAAATTCAGTTCTCAGAGTGTGTCAAAGGTGTTACAGTCCTTTTGTCTCATAACTGTTTTTTTTTACACAAATGAGATCATGTGACTTTCACTCATCAACAGTATCATGGAGATGTTTGCACAATATTTTTTTTGCACAATATTAATAAAGATTTATTTAGTGCTAGTTCTACCTTATGGTATACTTTACCACTTTTATTTTACTTCAGCTGCCACCTGCTTACCTATTTTTGGATGAGAAAACTAAAGCTCAAGCAAGGTGAAGTGATTTGTCCCAAGTGGTACCTTAAGTGGAAGAGTGAAATTAGAACCCCAGAAAGGTGATTTGTGCTTGAGTTGCTCTGAGGCAGCTGATTTACTGTGTCACTTAGCCCTTCCCAATCTGGGTGTGTTTCAAGTGCAGCCAGGCTCCTATGGTGTGCTAAACCCTTTACCTTTTCCTCCCATACATTTTGTTCCCACTCACTTGTAGAATCAATGGAGCAATTCAGGGTGTTAGTTTTTCAGGAGAGAACTATAATCCAGTGAGAAACATGGAAGAGTTTATGGATGAACTCAGGCTGCATGGTCTCATACAGACAGGGTAGGGAACCCAGTCCTGAGAGGTCAGGGAAGCCTTTCTCTGGTGACATCCAAAGGAGAAGGAGGAAACAGAGGAAGGAGAGGGCAGGCTGGACAGGAAGGAAAAGCATGTGCAAAGTGCAAGATGAAACATTAAAGGCCTGCAAGCTGACCATGGAAGGGGTTTGGCTATGAGGGCAATGTAGTGGGAAGAGTGACATGTAAGAGCTGGATCAATGACTGTTGCTTATAAACCCTGTAAGTTATATGAAGAAAGTTGGACTTTATAATGGTCTAGCTAATTATGTGAGCACACCATTTTCTTGAGTTTTGGTCTCCACTGTGTAAAATGGTAGTAACAGCATCTGTTCTGTCTACCAAACGGGGCCTGAGTTGTTCAAATAAAATACAAACACACACACACACACACACACGCAAACACACACATCACATGGAAATTTGCTTAGGAAACTGTCACACATTATCACTACAGCAACCCCGAGTCAGCTTCGGAAAATAGAAGCAGCAGTTTTCTCTTTCCTCCCATCTCCCTTAACCCCTGTGGAGGAAAAAGCCCCCTTTGGAAAAGAAAGACTCTCCTTAGTCCTTTGCCAAAGCTTTCTCAAGTAATAATCCATAATGCAATCTTCATTGAAATTGTATTTCAGCCCCCCTCTGCTAAAAATATAAATACATCTGACTTCAGCCTCCGAATGGCCTTTGTGCCTTCCTGCCCCTGGTGTGCGCCTTCCTAAGTGGCTGTCCTCGCCGTGGGCACCAGCCTGTGTGATAACATTATAATTTTGTGTATATTGTGCTCTCCGAGGCCATGCTGAGGCCAGCGCGAGGAAATGGCAATTGACAGCAGGGCCAGTCTTTGTGAAGATCTGTGGCTTCCTCCTCTGTGGGTTCATTTGGCTCCAGCTACTGTATTTGGGTGGCTGGCCCCAAGAAGCCATGGACACAGGCACCAGCACTCCCCTTAACTGAGTGCTTTGTTAAAAAAAAAAAAAAGAGGCAACTTAAAATTGAGGTGTCCCAGGATAGAGAATGAATGGCTTGAGGAAAGAGGGGGTAGGCAACAACCCAGAACACAGTCATCTGGACCATATGTGTGAACTCTGAGTTGCTGGAATCCAAAACCAAATCCAGCGGAGCCTTCAAATCGCCAGGGCTAATGGTCTGCACATCATCTATTTACCCTGGATCTTTCTACTGCATTGTATAGCTCCCAACACAAATCACTTTTACGCTGCCAAGGATGCGAACATTTGAGAAATATTTATTAAATGTCCACTCTGAGCTAACATCTGTAGGCACTGAGGATAGTGATGAACAAGGAACAGTTTACCATGCAAGGAACTCACACTGGGTAAGGAGTCCATTGCACCATCAGTGCAAATGCTAGTTTCTCTCCACTGATTAAGAGAAGTTGCTAAGGGACAATGGCTCACAAAGGGTTAAATGGAAAGCTGTGTATTCTGATTATCATAGTGACTCGAATGCCAGCATTCAGAAAGGTTCCATCTCCATCTCTTTTTTGCTTTTACTTACTCTCTTCATTTGCATGGAGGAAGGAAAGCCAAAGCCTCTTACCAATTACCCCATGCACTGAGCCACAGACCCAAACGGAGCTCAGATTATCTATTTAATTCTCTAGCCTGCAAGGGGGCATTTACCTATTGTCTATGTCTTAGCCAAATGTAATGGATTAGTTCAGAGCCTGGGGGAAAAGGCGTGAATACTGTGTTTAGAAGGAAAGCTATACAGAGCAGAGATATGAGTTCAGAGGATGAATTTATAAAAGAGAAAAGTCGCATGAGTTTATAGGCAACCCCTGTGAGCTCCAGGGGCCAGGCCTGGGCTGTCCAAAGCAGCAATTTGGTCCCTGTCTCACAGACCCCTGTGCTCTGTCAAAGGCTGTCCACCCCCCAAGCTCACCCTAGATGAGGACCATCCATCACCAGGGGGATAGGGTGAGATTCAAGGGTGGGAGGACTGCAAGTCTGGCTATACCAGGATGGAGAGAAAAATCTACTTCAGCTTTGTTTCCTTAGAAACCCCTACAAGCTCAGACTGGGAAGGTAGCCACAGAACCAGAAGGCAGTACTTCTGATTCCTTCATCAAAGATCACACCCTGAAAGGAGGAAGAAGATATCCTTAAGCAGCTTAACCTTGCAGGTGATGCTGGAGAAAACAGCCTCCCGTAGAGGCCCCAAGAAGGTGGTCTGGGTCCTGAAGCAGGGCAGCCACAGGCAGGCAAGCAAGTCAAATCTGTAAATGCATGAGTGAGAAGCCCTGACAATTAATAAGGGAGTGAAAATGTTCTGATGGAATATTCAGATGGAATGAAAGTTCCCATAGAAACCCCTTTGTGAATAACCACAAAATAATCATATGACCTTCAGTTTAAACTGGGAACAAATCTGATTGAATCTAATTCTGAAAGCATGTCAAGTTCTGGCCCTTGCTAGGCAGCTCTAGCTCTGCAACCAGAACTGACTCTCCACCACTTAATAGCTCTGTGACTTGAGGCAAGTTATGTAACTTCTCAGAGCCATATCTGTGAAAGAAAGATAATGGTCCCTACCTTAGGGTAGTATAAAGAATTAAGTGAGATAATACATGTAAAACACTTCAGACAGTGTCTGACTCACTCTAACAGTGAACAGATAAGAATTCAGTCAACAGATAAGAATGAACCATGATACATGCACATGGAAGGAATCTCAGACTGTCATGTTGACCAAAAGAAGCCAGAGACAAAGAAGACTGTATAATTCCATTTACATGAGGCTCAAGAAGAGGCAAAACTACCTGGTGATCAGGATAGTGGAGACCTCTGGGGGTGCTGAGTGGGAAGGGCCATGAGTGAGACTGTTGGGATGCTGGGAATGTTGTCTATTTTGCTATGCCGGTTATAGGAGCGTATGCATCCACAGAAAACTCACTGTGCTATACACTTAATATTCATGTACTTCAAGCACTCTACTATTTTTATAACACACTTCATTTATTTTAGAGAGAGAGAGAGAGAGAAGAGCACGCATGCCAGTGGGGGGAAGGGGAGTGGAAGGGACAGAGGAAGAAAAAGAATCTTAAACAGGCTTCAGGCCCAATGCAGAGCCTGACACTGGGCTCAGTCTCACAACCCTGAGATTATGACCTGAGCTGAAATCAAGAGTTGGATGTTTAACTGAGGCACCCAGACACCCCTATTTTTTGACACACTAATTTTTTGAAGAAAATGTGAATAGGCCTGCTGAGTGCCTAACACAATGTCTGTCTCAGAGGAAGTATTCAATAGTGTTAATCTCACCTGAAAAATGAGTCAAAAGAGATCATCATCATTATCGTCATCATCAGTAGCAGCAACACGACAGACCCTATGGGTCACCACCATATGTGACAGCAGCTGCAGGGAGTGAAGAAAACTGGTTTGAATTTAGGGCATGTGTTGGCTGATATGCTCTGTAATGTGTTGTATCTCGAGGGTGATTATTAGAACCTTGATTCTTTCTTCTTTCTTTCTTTCTTTCTTTCTTTCTTTCTTTCTTTCTTTCTTTTTTTAACCTTGATTCTTTCAAGCAGCACTTAGACTAATTCTTCCTGTGAGCTACACAGGAAAGTCTCTCCCATCTCTATTGCTCCGCTGAGGGTGGTGAGGGCTTGGGGAGGGGATGGTGGTGAGGTCATTTGTCCATAAATACAGCTGGTAGAGGAAGAGTCAAGAATAGAAGGCAAGTCTTTACGCACTAAGATATTTCAATCTGTTTCAAGAATTTCTTTCAAACTATTTAGAGATTCATTCCTTAGTCCTGAAAGGAGGCATAAAAACAGGTTCTTTTTTCATCTGAAGGAGTTCTTCCACGGAGAAATAGGCCTTCCAATTATGAATGGACAAAACTAAGCTTAATTGCCACTTGCAGCCTCCATGACATCCAGTGGCCATAGAAACAGGAGTGTGAGGTCTGAAGCATAGTTATTGTCATAGTTCCCTCTGTCCCAGGCTGGTGCAGTAGCAGGTAGGGTCATGGGTACAGGAGTGGTGATAGGAGTCATCTGTGGTCTCTGAAAGGCTCTGGAAGGGAAAAGATGTGGTTCTACCAGCAGATTAAAGAGCAAAGAAGGGTAGTTCCCTGTGACTTCAGGCCACTCTGGATAAAACAACATTCTGAAGACTTCTACCTTGTACCTAGCACTATTAAAGGAGGTCAGGATACACAGCAGGGTCCAAAATAGAGGCAGATCCTGCCCTCATTAGGCTGATGTTCTAATGAGAGAGATAGATAATAAGTAAAAAAATAATATAACAGAGAAGGGGGTGGTATTCTACTTTATTAAGTGGAATAAATAAAAATGGAGCAGGTTAAGGATGGAGAGTGATGGTGAAAGCTAGGTATATGGGGCATTCAGAGAAAACCTCTCCAAGCAGTTGATATTCAAATGGCAAACTTTCATAGGGCTAACTTGGGTGGAATTACAGTTCCTATGGGGAGGACCCAGATATACATGTGTTGGGTCTCACAGGACAAGTCTTCCTCCAATCTTCTCTAGCTATATCACTGAAAATCAATCATGCTTTATCATTCATGCATATCATTTGCACCTAAATCCAAATCACTGGGCTATGAAAAAGTTATATCACTTTATTATAGGATAGGTCCTATAGGCTTCAAATAATTTAGGCACAGTTACCAGACCAAAGGGAAAACGTCTCTTTACAAAAGGGTATATGCATGGAGTGCCCAGGCCCCTAGACTTCTACCAATACTAACTCATGCTTTTTCTGTAATGTCATTAATATATGCAGAGAGACTGAGAGACAAATGAACAAGACAGCTCCTGCCTTTGAAAAAAGATACGATTGAATAGATGGACCAGTCATATGCACAACTACAACAGTACCTCACAGGAAATACTGTTAATTGTAGTGTATCAACAGTGCTGAACCAATGTAGGGTACATCTGTAGTCCTAAGCCAAGAAATGTAAAGAATTCATCAGGGTTGTCCATTGCCCAAGTACAACAGAGTTACAATCTAGGCAAGAAGATGCAATGCAAGCTAGAAATAAGTTTTACCACCAAAATCAATATCATAGTGCTCCATGAGTCTCAAAAAGTGGGGTCTTCTTTACTCACCTACCCAAGAAACATTTACTGAATGCCAACCATGTGCCAAGTACTTAATGAGCATAGTAATAAAGAGGCTGAGTCCTCTTCCCTAGGGAGTTCATGTCCAATAGAAGGGAAAGGCTTGTAAATAGACATTCACAATGTATAGTTGTGAACATACATGAGAGAATCCTTGGAACAGGGATAAAGGGGCCTTATTTCTGGGACTTAGCAATGCTTTAAGGCAGAGAAGACTGGACCTTGCATTTTAAACAATAGAAATAGCTTTATTCAGAATCACAGAAGATTAAAACAGTAAAGTACCTTGGAAAACTATGATGTAGCTAGCATACAGAGGAACTAATGGGAAATTGGAAGAAAGGAAGTAATAAAAGCTAACATTTATTGAATACTTACTGAGTGCCAGACACTGTTCTCAGTGGTTTTACAAAATCATTATATTATATACACATATATGTAATCATTTATTATATTTATGTATATAAAATCATCTTATATATATTTATATATAGATCAATTTTATATATATGTAAAATCATTTCATCTTCTCAGTAGTTGTATGAGTAAATATTACCATCATCTGTATGTCACAGAAGAAAAACTTGGGGAGGGTAAGTAACTTGCTCAAGGTCAGTCAGCTAGAACTCCAGAATTAGTACCTTAAGCACTACATAGTGGCTAAGAATCTGAAGGTTAGGTTCAAGACAGTTGACTTCATTTATTTGGCCATGGGAATACATTTAATGTTTTAATCTGGGAAACAACATAATGAGATTTACATTTTGCTAAGATTGTGTTGGTTGCAAAATGTAGACTGAGATTCAAAGAGTATAGAATCAAAAGCATGATGACCAGTTAGAAGGCCTTACAATGGTGCAGGGCGGAGGGGCTGAGGACCAAAGATAGTAAAGATCACTTTATCTTTCCTTCTATCCTGAATGCTAGCCTTGCTGGGTAGAGTATTCTTGGTTCTAAGTTTTTTCCTTTAAGCACTTTGAATTTATCATGTCACTCCATTTTGGCTTGCAAAGAAGTTTCTACTGAAAACTCAGGTGACTGCCCTATGGGGTTTCCCTTATATGTAACTATTTTCTTTTCTCTTGCTTTTAAAATTCTCTCCTTATCACCTGAAACTAATATAACACTGTATGTTAATTCTATTTGAATTTTAAAAAAGAGGTAAGAGGTATCAATTGGTACAGAGGGGCTAAGACAGGCTATTTAAGGGGAAGCAGTAATGTCACTTAGTGACAGACATGATGCAGGGCATAAGAGAGAGGGTGCTGTAAAGGATGATCCTTCAAAGTGCAGATTTAGCATTGACAGGCAGATCATGCCCTTAATGAGCAAAGAGAATAGTCTTATGATGGCAAAGTACAGTTATCAACACTGATGACATTCTTGTCAAATCTCTGAACCCAGGTGTGTGAATTCAGAAGACTGATCCTTAAAAAGGCTGTCAGTCCCACAATGTTGTTTTCTTTCTTCTTTCTTCCTTCTCCTCCCCACTTCCCTTCTTTTTCTTTCTTTAAAATGAGTACAACCATTTTTCCCTAAAAAATGTAAAATAGCAAATGCACATGCAGAAACTTCAAGCAATAGAGAAATACAAAAAGAAAAAAAGTTACCTGATATCCCACCACCATTAATACCTTGGCTAAAGCCTTTCCAGACATTCATGCCTGCACAGCACATACATGGACACACATTCACATACATGCGTTGCAACTCTTATTTTTTATTTTGTAAACCTGTTTTTTTTCACTTATACTATTATGAAAGTATTTCAAAATCATTGAATATGGAGGTACGCCATCTTTTCCAGTGATGAAGTGTTCCATTGCCTATGTTCCATAGTCAACTATGAGTTCTAATGACGGCCCAAGTGAGGAAATGGGCAAATTCTTTCCCTCTAAAACATTGATAAAGCCAGAGAGAATTAACAAAATCAACCATTTAAAGCATTCTGGAAACTGATAACTAACAGCATGTAACAATTTGAGAAACATTTATGTTTGAAAATCTGCTGAACTTTGGGTCACAACAATGGGAATCTATTGTATTCTTACTTGGAACTGCCCCCATTCCTACCACACTTCAGGACTGGCTGTCAAGAGAAGTTCTAGGAGGGCAGGGCAAGCCTCAAAGATCAGTGGCTTCTCTGCCAGGCAGAACAGGGCTCACTGGATTTCAAGGGGTTGGAAATACCCAAGCTTAGAGGTGTTTTCAATGGAAGCAATGACTTGTGAGGCAACAAGCAAGGACAGTCAGTGGCTGCAATAACTTGACATTGCAGTCATGGTTGAGAAAAGCATATTCCTACCTGGCACTGTTCACATGGCCCAACTGTTCACACACTCTTGGCTAATCTTGAGACTGAACACACACACACATAGGTCATAGGAAAAGGAAAAGCAGAAAGTCAAAACTAGTGCAACTTTGAAAAATACATGAACTTTGAATGTGCTTTCCTCCCCACAAACAGTTCCTAGGAAACCATCCTGGCTTGAAGTTTGAACATAACCTCTGTACAGTTATTAGAAGACCACTAAGCTATTCAAAGACAGGGCAAGTCTTAGGCTTAAAAGTGAAAGGTAAAATGAAAACAAAACAAAACAAACAAACAAACAAAAAAAAAAAACTGAGCATAGCAACAGTGGCTGTACAACACAGGAGAAGGAAGTCAGATTTAGCCCATGCAAGTTACTAAATAAAGAAGTGAATGAAAGAGGCAAAATATAACAAAAATTCAGAATTTAGAATTGATAAAATATGTTATCTAAAAGGTCTGTATTTAAACAATAACAACAACAATAACATAATCATGAGATGAGCAAAGCAAATGGAAAATAGAACCCAGACTTGGGAGAAAAAAAAAAAGCAGTCAATAGAAATTGTCTTTGAGGGTCTTAGAAATTGCATTGGACAGAATAAGGCTTTGAAGCAGAAATTATAAATGGCTCAAGAATTAACAAATTTCAAAACTTTTTAACACATCTCTAAGCAACAGTGAGTAGAAATAACTACTTACATTTAATTTCTTCTCTATTTTGCAAAATTGGGTTGGAAGGGACTGAAATTGGTAGTGAATTGTGTAAGTAACACAGGAAAGAGAGAAAGGGCAGAAAAAAATATTTGAAGAAATACTGGCCAAAATTTTCCCCAATTGGTGAAAATCTATAAACTTAATCTACAAGCTTCAAGAAGCTTTATGAATTTCAAGGAAGATAAATACAAAGAGATCCACATGTACACATATCATAGTCAAACTGCTGAATGGCAAAGACAAAGACAAAAATCTAAATAGCAGGAGAAAACCTATTATGAGTGTCTGCATTCTAGACATGTATTATATTTCCAATATTTTATTGTCATAAGCAATCCTGGGGTGAACATTTGACCCAAGAAAAACTCCTTGAGGTGGAATTCATGAGCCAAATGCTATCCTCTTTAAATAATTATGCTTGCACTCTGACCCAGGGTCAGCCTTCTTAAGTGATACTTGGCATTCTCTCTACTTTTTTAAGTCTCAGACCCATGCTGTTTTTTCCACCACATCCCTTCCTTCAGGACTGGTTGCTTCTAGTTCTCCAGGTCTCAGTCTAAACATTTTCCTGAAAAGACTCTCCTTGATAACTCAATCAAAAACAGTCTACCCAGAACAGGGATCACTGGATTTGAAGGGGTTTCAACCCTATTTTTCACTCTCATAGAACTCTTATTATTTCTTTTATAGCATTTACCATAATTTGCAATTGTCCATTGTGTCATTCCTTATTTAATGTCTCTCTACACCTATGAAAAGAGGGATATTTTCTTTCCTGCTCACCACTGTATATGAATATTTAATGCAATTCCAGGCATATAACAGGGATTTAATAAATGTTCACAGAATAAATTTGCTTTGCCAAAGCAAACACATGCTAGAATTTTTTAGAATAAAAATCTCTGCTTCAGCCAGCATCGTCCCAACCTCACTATCAAAGTCTCCATCTTCGTCTTTATTGGCCTACTTCTTGTCCTTCTCTCTTTAACATGTAATGCCTCTGTCTTATCCCTCCTACTTCTCTGGAAATATTTGACCCTACACCCTGGTTTTGATAACCTGTTCTGGATACATTATTTTCCGCTGGATCTACATGCTCCTCCAACAGAGAAGTTACCCTCCAGCAAAACACACTAAGTTTCTGATTAGCAGTAATCTGAGGTTTTCCTGCACCAGATTTTCAGGTCAACTAGCAGAGCCCAAGACTGTAAACTACGTGTGTTGAACCATGCTAACTCCAAGACTGTGTCTCTCATTGGGCCATAGGAGAGACCATTCTCCTCGCACTGCAGAAATTGTGCATGTCTGGAAGATTTGAGATAAGAGAGGAGGTCACACATTACCAAATGTGCCATAAAAGAGTGTATTGCTTTTTAGAGAAAAATATCACATACCAGAGCAAGCTCATGAATGGACATGAGCATGTCTATGTGTCCACTGCTGGTATCTACAAGTGATAGCATAGCACAGCTGGGGGCTTCATTTCTGTTGTTTGTTTTATGAAGTGAAAACGGAACTCGCTGATGAGGTATATTAAGAATCACAAGAAAAATTTTACTCCCATTGCTGATGAAGATGTAGTAAGTAAAATCACACTTGTTCCTCCTGAAGAGTGATAATGATGATGATGATGATGATGTTCATGATGGCAGCTATCATTCATCAGAGCTTACCATGCACCGAAGGCACTCAGTTTGAAATTGGGCATGCTTCTCAAAATCCCTACCTACCACCCAGTAGTCACTCAACTGTTGACTCAACAGAGTTAAATTTTAAAAAGATTATAAGAGGGCAGCTGGGTGGCTCAGAGGTTTAGTGCTGCCTTCAGCCCAGGGTGTGATCCTGGAGACCCAGGATCGAGTCCCATGTCAGGCTCCCTTGCACGGAACCTGCTTCTCCCTCTGTGTGTCTCTGCCTCTCTCTCTCATGAATAAATAAAATCTTTAAGAAAAAGATTATAAGCAACCAAAAGATGGGAAGAATTCCCTTTCTAAATTATAAACCTCATATCCAATTTTAAAGCTTTACAACACATCTCAAAACAACAGTAGGTGGAGATAACTTTAATTAATTGCACTTACGTTTTTTCTCCATTTTGCAAATTTGGCTTTGGAAGATATGGAAATCAGCAGTGAATGTGTGTCAGCAAAAATATATCAAACTAGCTGATAATATTTCCTCAAAATCGTCTCCCTAATCTGAAGTACAGGTGAGCACATCCATTCCAAACAAGCACTTAATGAAAAGGCTTTCCCAATCAGCTCTGATTTTTCAAAGCCCTTGTGAGTTTTGTATAATAGCCTTCTTTTTTATATTTCATCTTGAGTCATTATTAAAATGTAGCATGCTAGTAAAGGGAAAACCAATATGATTCTCATGCACACATTAAAATTGACATTGTGAAAAGCTATTGGTGACATTGCCTTTTAGGGACTGCCAGTGTATGACTTCAGCCTTGGGTCTGGATGCTACTCATGGTCCTCTGATATCATAGAAAAGGGGAAAAAAAAGAAGGAACCTTAAAAAGGAACCACACTATACTAAATGTAGTAATCCCCTCCACAACTTCCCCACAGGCTCCTTTCAGTTTCTCTTTGTTATATTTTTTATAACACCTATAATGAATTCAGGAAGCTTACTCTAGAATAGAGGTTAGATCTGGGATCATGTATAACTAACTAACTAACTATATATATATATTTAGTTATTAAATATATATATATATTTAGTTATTTTTTTGTTAATAATTTTTTTAAATTAGGGGTTTTCAAACAAAATGCTCATTGTCAAACTTCTTCTCAGGAATCGTATTTCTGGCCCTTCTGGGCCCCATGCCCACATGGAAATAATAGAATAGGGTTAATGAATAGATGCTTCCTTTGAAAAGAACATGAAAAAAAAATTAAAAAAAAAAAAAAGAAAAGAGCATGAGCCCTCTAGTTTACCACAGTCTCTACCACTCCCTAATGTCCCTTGAACACACTAATCATCCCACTCACATTGTTGTTTTTCTTAGGGTAAAATTTTTAAAATTAGAAAAAAAAAAACCCGTATGTGTCCCCAGACCTTTCTGGGGAATGAAAGGCAGCCCGAAAGAGCTCTGATTTCTTACATTATTTCACTCACTTCAGTGATACTCCCACTCTGTGAAGAGACCTAAAAGGCCTCCTCCCCATCAGTTACCTCACTCCATCAGTTTGCCATGTAATTCCTGAAAATCTCTCCAATTCTCTGTGCATCAATTTACCAATCTGCAAAAGGAAGCTTTCTTCTCAATCCTTGCTCCTTCTACTTCACAGGAAAGCTGTAGGAACCATTCAATAACATCTGTAAAAGGGCAGTGAGCTTCCCAGATGTAAGTATCCGTACAACAGAGCACGCATGTTAACACAGTAAGTGTTATTAAAGTTGCTTATCTACCTCCAGGTGACACTCCTATAAGTGGTGAGAAACCCATGGCCAGACAATGCTAAGCACTATTTCAAGCCCAGACTCTATTGTGGACCTACAAGTCAACTAAATTCTATAAAGAAAATGCCAGGATTGTATGGAGATGGGGAAGAAGTAAGGATGGAAGAGGAACTCTGTTGTAACCATGGTTGGTAAAGATGAGAAATGAGCAGATAAGAGGTGATGAATCTGGAAAACAATGTCGCTTTCAATCATTTGGGGCTTACTCTATGCTGCATACCTTATATGCATGATTTCATTTAATTATTTAAAAAATTCTATAGCTATTCTTTTCAGTTTTCAAATGAAGAGCCTGTGCTTCAGAGGGGTTAAGTAATGTTTCCAAGGGCACAGAACCAATAAGTGAATGAAAAGGCCAAAGTTCAATTTTAGGGCCTGATTTCTTAATTGCCATGTGACAATTTGTCATGTGCCTCTTTGTACTTAAGGAAGAAGAAAAGGTGTGCCAGGCTAGGGTTTTGTTTTGTTTTGTTTAAGCTGTATTGAGTTACACTTTACATACCATAAAATTCACTGGTTCTAAGTGTACAATTCCAGGATTTTTAGCAAATTTCCCAAATTCCACAATCTAGTTTTAAAATATTCCCATCACCTCAAAAAAAGGTGTCTATTTGTATCAATCCCTTTTCCTACCTCCTGCTCCAGGCAATTACTAATCCACTTTCTTCCTCTATAGATCATATTATAAAATATGTGATACTGTGCATGTGGCTTATTTTACTTAACATATTATTTTTGAGGTTCACCATGTTTTAGCAATTATCAGTATTTAATTCTTTTATTCCACTGAATGGATATATTACATTCTGTATATCCTTTTACTTGTTCATGTGCAGTTTAATATGTTATTTTTATTTTTGGTTTTATAAATAATGCTGCCTTGAGCATTCCCAAATAAATCTTTTGGGAACACATTTTCATAAAGATAGACACCTATGAATGGGATTTCTGGGTTTTATGGTAAATTCCTGTTTAACTTTTTAAAAAATTGCCAGATTGTTTTACAAAGTGGCCATACCACTTTACATTTTTGCTGGCAACATATGGAACAATGTATATTTCAGTCTCTCTATATCCTGGCCAACACTTGTTATAATATGACTTTTTGATTATAGCCATTATCTTCAGTGTGAGGTAGTAGTGAATTTGATTTTAATTTACATTTCCCTAATAACAAATGATATTGAGAATCTTTTCATGTACTTATTATCCATTTGTGTATATTTTTTTCTGGTGAAACATCTATTCAAAACTTTTGTCCATTTTTAAATTGTCTTATGCTAGCTTTTACCCATATCTTTTCTTACTACTTCACTGGAAAGAGTTCATATTCCTCACTTAGATAGGATTTCTCTATCCTCAATAGAGAAATTGAGTCAGATAGAGGTTAAGTAATATGCCCAGGGTCATTCATCCAACAAATAACGGAAGGGGATCTTCTGGCTTGAAAGCCTCAGATTTCCCTATTAAAATTATAGTCTGGTCATTAGTGTTTGCTTGTAGCCCATAGTCATGTCTATATGATCCATACCACGAAAAAAAATACAACTAAGACTTAGAAATTGGAAATCAAACAAATACAGAAATCCAAATTTCTGGCTTCTTGTGAAATGATAGCAGATCTAACAGCACTGGCCACATTCCTGAACAAAAGCCTTCTGTAAGAGCTGAGTAGCAGTCCCCAGCTCTAGACAGACCAGGTGCTCACCAGGCAGCCATACACAGTCCAACCTTCACTTTATTCACTGACATTCCAACCCTGTAGGTATTCGAGTTTACAACCATCACCCTGCAACAGGCTGTGTGTGCTCTGTGCCTTCATGGGAAACTCTTCTTCACATAGGTAAAAACAAAAGCAAAACAAAACAAAACGCCTCTACTAGGACATATGCACGTAAAAACTATACAAAGCCATCTGTGGCACAAAGACTCTGCAATTTGGGACAATATTCACTGTAGAACAAAGTTCCCCTGGGACAGTGGTTAAAAAAAAGGCTTCTAATTCATTTCTCCATAACCAATACATAAAACAATATTGTAAAATTGGAACTGCTCTGAAAAAAAAAAAACAGTAGGGTTGGAGTTGTGCTTTATTCCTATCTTACAGAAAAAGAAACTGAAGCTCAGAGAGGTTCAGTGATTAACCCAGGATCACACAGCTATTGGGGAAATGATACAGTTAGAATCCAACCTAAAGCCTTTGAGAACTGAGGTCAGGGCTCCTAGCTACCCTGGAGTTGCCCTCTGTGAGCCATTCTCCTCACTTAGAGTAAATCTGCCTTGTTAGCATCTGTGTTTCCAGTCCTGGCACAATAGCTGACACACAGAAGATGCTTTATAAATATCTGTTAAGTGAATAAAAATACTAACATAAACATTTATGATAAAAACGTTACCATTTACTTTGGTAACCAATATGGAGATTCAGGTGAAAGAAAAATAGAGTGTAGTGCAATTATTTTAATGTAGCTGAGCATTCAACTACATTGGAGGGGAAAAGATCACACATTGAACATGTTCTATATACAGGGTGTTGCTCTTGTTGCTATGCAAGGGGGTATAATGCACAGTGCAGGATGCACTTTGGTTTAGAGAGATCTTGGGAAGGAAAATGATTTATTAAGTACCTAGCTGCCCCACTTATTCTGTTTCCCATAAGTCCCACCACCCTGTAACCTATATATAAGCATTCCCATCCCAGATCCAAAAATGAAAATATAAATGACCTGCTCAAAGTTACCCATGCTTGATGAAGCCCACTTCCTTGCACTACTCCACAAAAGACTTAACATTTAGGTTCGTGACCCAAAATAAGAACAGAGGAAAACAATGCCTGAACTATTAAGGCAGCTCAAGATTCACTTCAGAAGTTATGTGAATTGAAAGGAGGGGGACTCTCTGAGCCTTGATTTCCTCATCTACTCCCAGTGAGGCTGTGAGGAGTAGCTACCTCGGTGGATGTGGAAGGGCTTTTGAGATAGAAAATATAATATGCATTGTCCTAAGCCATTGTGTATGGTCTCTGTCCTCTCAACTTTTCCAAAACCGTTCTTTCCAAGATCATCAATGACCTCTTATTAATCAAAGGAGTAACATTTTCTCAGTCTTTTCCAGCCATCCTCCCCCTGCAACCTCTCAGAAATATATTTGATACTGGTACCCACTCCCTCCACTTTTTTTTCTGAAACAGACTGTCTCCATCTCTATCGTTACCTCTGTTTCTCTTTCTCTCTGTCTCTCTCTGTTTCTCTCTGTCTCTGTCTCTGTCTCTGTCTCTCTCTCTCTCTCACACACACACACACACACACACACACACACCATTATGGGTTGAATTGTGTGTCCCCCCCGCCCCCCCTCCCGCAAATTCATATGTTGAAGTTCTAACTTCTAGTAAGTACCCAGGGTATGACCATTTTTGGAAACAGGGCCTATAGACATAATCAAGTTAAAATGAGATCATTAGGGTGGGTGCTAATCCAATTCAACTGACATCCTTATAAAAAGGGGAAATTTGAACACACCTACACATATGTAGAATATCATGTAGAAACTAGGGTTATGCTGCTGCTGGCCAAAGAACTAATATAAGCTAGGAGAAAAGACATGAAACATCTTTCCTTAATGCCCTCAGAGAGAGCATGGCCCTGCCAGCACATTGATCTCAGACTTCTAGCCTTTGGAACTATTCGAGAATAAATTTTTGTTGTTTAAGGCATTCCATTTGTGGTGTTTTTTATGGTAATCCTAGCAACTAATACACACACACACACACACACACACACACATCACATGCATATTACATCTCTTCAGATCATTCCTTCTTTAGTTCCTTTTCTTTCCCCCAAATCTTTGTGTACCTCTTCTCCAAGGACAGGCCTCATATCTCTCATTTCCTTCTGTACTTTATCTCCCCTCTGCCTGGTAATCCATTATCATTGCTTCAACAATCCCATCTATATGAACAGCAAATTTATTTCTCTTATTTGATATTTTCATGTCTAACTATATTATCAAAGAGCCTTAAAAACCCCTTTCAACAGTTATCTGAGAAAGTCCTAGCATATTTCACCAATAATTATGAAATAACTTCCCTCTTGGGATCCTTTATAGGAAGCCATGTTGAAAATTTGGGGCTTTGAAAATAATCAGATCCAAGTTCTAAACCTCATTCAGTGTCTCCAACTGTAAAATGGAAATTAAAAATAACTTTCATAAAAATTATTTTAAAGAGTGACTAAAATAATGTATTCCAAAGGCTCATCATAGTTTCTGATTTATAGTAAGCAGAGCAATGGCAGCTATTAGTAGTAGTAGACGTTTTCTCATGTACTATAATTAGAGATCAGCAAACTTTCTGGAAAGTAACAACAATAAATATTTAGTCTTTTCAGGACACATAGGCCTCTGTCATACTTTCTTCTGTGTTATTTGTTTGTGTATTGGTGAAGGTTTCCAAAGAAAAAGAACCAATGGGGAGGGGAGAGAGAGAAAGAGAGAGAGATTATAAGGAATTGGCTCATGTGATTAGAGAGCCTCCAGAAGTCCCAAATTCTATAGCTGGCAAGTTGGAGAGCCAATGGTATAGTTGTATTCTAAATCTAAAAGTCGATGATACATGCTCCAGTTGGAGTTCAAGTCTGAAATCAGGAGACTTATGCCCCAGCTTGAAGACAATCAGGCAGAGAGCAAATTCTCCTCTACTCAACCTTTTTGTTTTATTTAAGTCTTCAACAGATTGGATAAGGCCCACCCACACTGGGGAAGGCAAACAGCTTTACTCAATCTATTACTTTAAATGTTAAAGTCATCCAAAAATACTTTTACAGATACCTGGAGACTAATGTTTAACCAAATATCTGGACATTCCATGGCCTAATCATGTTGACGCATAAAATTAACCATCACAGTTTGTTTGTTTTTGTTTGTTTGTTTGTTTATTTAACCACTTAAAATGTAAAATCCATTCTTACATGGTGGGCCAAATTTAGCACTTAACCACTTCCTGGGCTAAAACCTCCAATACAATGTTGAATACAAATTGTGAGACCAGATTTTCTGTCTTTTTCTTGTTCTTTGGGTGAAAGCTTTTAATCTTTTACAATCAAGTATGATGTTAGCTATAGATTTTTCTTAGATACTGTTTACCGGCCAGAAGAATTCTTTCTGTACCTAATTTTTGGTAGCTTTTTTCATGAATGGTTGTTTAATTTTGTCAAAAAATTTTTTGGTATCTATTGAGATGATTATACAGTTTTTGTATTTTATTCTATTAATATGGCATGTTACAATAATTGATTTTTTGATGTTGAACCAAGCTTGCATCCCTGGAATAAATTCCACTTGGTTGTGATGCATAATCTTTTTTATAAGCTTCTGAATTCAACTTCCTAATTCTTCTTAAGGACTTTTGCATCTGCATCCATGAGGAATATTGATCTGTAGTTTTATTTTATTGTGATAGCTCCATTTGCCTTTGTTATAGGTCAATTCTAGCCTTATAGAGCAAGTTTAAGGGTGTCTCATCTTCAAGTATATTTTGGAAGAGTTGGTGAAAGATTGGTGTTAATTCATTTTTTTAAAGATTTTAAAGAGAGGGTGTGTGTGCGTGCAGAGAGGGAGAGGGAAAAGCAGACCCCTCACTGAGAAGGCAGCCCAACATAGCACTGTATCTCAGGACCCTGAGATCATGACCTGAGCTGAAGGCAGACACTTAACTGAATGAGCCCCCCATGTGCCCCATGGTTTTAATTCTTCTTTAAATGTTTGTGACAACTTGCCAATAAAGTTATCTATGTGTACGCTTTTCTTTGTGGAGAATTTTACTAATTCATTTTCTTTATCTGTTAAAGTCTACTCACATTTTCAAACTCTCTTTGAGTTGGTTTGTTGTGTATTTCTAGGAATCTATTTCATCTAAGTTGTCTTATTGGCATGAAGTTATTCACTGGATTCCCTTATAAAACTTTTAATTTCTGAAGCTCATTAATAATTGCTATAGACTAAATGTTTGTGGCCCTCATTCCTAGAAATCTTATGTTAAAACTTAACTCCTAATGTAATGGTGTTTGGAGATGGGGTCTTTCAAAGGTGATCAGGTTATAAGGGGGGAGCCCTTGTGAATGGAATTAGTGCCCTTATAAAAGAGACCCTAGAGAGGCTCCCTAACGTTTTTTCGCATGTGAGGATACAGTGGAAAAACTGCTATCTGTGAACCAGAAACTAGGCCCTCGCTAGACATTGAAACTGCCAGAACCCTGATCTTGGACTTCTTAGTCACCAAAATTGTGAGAGATAAATTTCTATTATATATAAGCCACCCAATTTATGATATTTTGCTATAGCAGCCTGAACCAATTAAGATTGAACCAACTAAGCACCTCTTTCATTTCAGATGTTGGTCATTTGTGTTTTCTCTTGATCAGTCTAATAAAAGGTTTGTAAATGTCGATAATTCCATTAAACTTTTAGTTTTGTGATTTTATCTATTGTTTTTCTGCTTTCTGTTTCATAGTTTTCTACTCTACTCTTTTTTTATAACTTACTTCCTTCTGCTTGCTTTGGGTTTGTTTTCTTCTTATTTTTCCAGTTCTTTCAAGTAAACACATAAGCCAGTGATTTGAAATCTTCTTTTTTTCTAATATAGATATTGGAAGCTATAAATTTTCTTATAGGTACTGCTATAGCTGTGCCATATAAATTTAGGTATGTTTCATTTTCATTTAATGCAAAATATTTTCCAATTTCCTCCGAAATTTTTGTTTTGATTCATAGTTTATTTAGAATTGTATTGCCTAATTTTCAAAGATTTATTGATTTTCCAAATTCCTTTCAGTTGTTGATTTTTAACTTGATACCTATGTCATTGGAGAATGTACTTTGCATGATTTTGATTCTTTTAAGTTTATTAAAACTTGTTTTATGGCCTAACCATGTTCATCCCGGAGAATGTTCTATGTGTGCTCAAAAAGAATATTTATTCTTCCATTGTTGGATGGAGTGTTTTATAGATGTCAATCTATAGATACCTATAGAAGCCAATTCGGTCAAATTGGTTGATAGAACTGTTCAAGTCACCTATATACTTGTTGATTTTTTGCCTAGTTTGTCTATCAATTATTAAGAGTGGGAATAATGAGGTCTTCAACTATTATTATTGAATTGCTTATTTCTCCTTTTAGTTATTTCCATTTTTGTTTCATGTATTTTGGGACACTGTTATTAGGGTCATACATGTTTATAATTGTATTTTCCTGATAAATTGTCCCTTTTTGCCTCTAGTAATACTTAAAAAAGACATTATTCATTTATTCATGAGAGACACAGAGAAAGAGGCAAGACATAGGCAGAGGGAAGCCTAATGAGGAATTCGATCCCAGGACCTGAGCCCAAAGCAAACACTCAACCACTAAGCAACCCAAGTGTCCCAATACTTTTTTTTCTTAAAATCTATTTTGTTTTATAGTTTTGTGTCCCCAGCTATCTTTTAGTTATTTGCATGACATATCTTTTTCTATCCTTTTAATTTAGATCTATTTGACTTTTTGAATCTAAAGGGTACGTCTCATAGACAGCATATAGTTGGATCTTCTTTTATAGTCCAGTTTGATCGTCGTTTTTTAATAAAAATGCTATTTGCATTTAATAGGAGTACTTTATATTCAATGTGATAGTTACACTCAAGATAATTATTGATATGGTTGGATTTATATCTGCATTTTGGAATTTGTTTTCTATGTCTCATGTCTTTTGTGCCTTATTTTGTTCTGTTGTAGAAAGTAGATATTTAGATACTTTTTCTTTCCTTTTTTTATTTAAATTCAATTAGCCGACATATAGTACATCATTAGTTCCAGATGTAATGTTTAGTGGGTCATCAGTTGCATTTAACCCCAGTGCTCATCACATTGCATGCCCTCCTTAATGCCCATCACCTAGTTACCCCATCTCCCCCTCCTGCCCATCTCCCCTCCAACAACCCTCAGTTGGTTTCCTATAGTTAAGAGTCTCTCATAGTTTTCCTCTCTCTATGATTTCTTCCTATTCGGTCTTCTCTCCCTTCCTATATGATATTCTGTGCTATTTCTTATGTTCCACATGGGTGAAACCATATGATAACTGTCTTTCTCTGATGGACTTATTTTGCTCAGCATCACCCTCCAGTTCCATCCACATCAATGTAAATGGCAAGATGTCATCCTTTTTTATGGCTAGGTAATATTCTGATAGATAGATAGATAGATAGATAGATAGATACATAGATACATAGATACATAGATACATAGATATCACATCTTTATCATCTGTTGATGGACATCTGGACTCTCTCCATAGTTTGGCTATTGTGCAGATAGCTGCTATGAACATTGGGGTGCAAGTGCCCCTTCAGATCACAACACTTGTATCTTTGGGGTAAATACCTAGTAGTGCAATTGCTGTGTCATAGGGTGGCTTTATTTTTAACTTCTTGAGGAAACTCCATGCTATTTTCCAGAGTGATTGTACCAGCTTGCATTCCCATCAACAGTGCAAAAGGGTCCCCCTTTCTCCACATCCTTGCCAAAATTTATCATTTCCTAACATTAATTTTGGCTATTCTGACTGACATGAGGTGGTATCTCATTGTGGTTTTGATTTGTATTTCCCTGATGCCAAATGACGTTGCACATATTTTCATGTGTCTGTTGGCCATTTGTATGTCTTCTTTGGAGAAATGTCTGTTCATGTCTTCTGTCCATTTATTGACTAGATTATTTGTTTTTTAGATGTTGAGTTTGATAAGTTCTAATTTTTAAAGATTTTTATTTTTTTATTCATGAGAGACACAGAGAGAGAGGCAGAGATATAGGCAGAAGGAGAAGCAGACTCCCTGCCAGGAGTTCGATGCAAGACTCAATTCCAGGACCCTGGGATCACACCCTGAGCTAAAGGCAGATGCTCAATCACTGAGCCACCCAGGTGTCCCTGACAAGTTCTTTACAGACCTTGGACAGTACCCCTTTATCTGATATGTCATTTGCAAATATCTTCTCCCATTCCATAGGTCTTTTAGTTTTGATGACTGTTTCCTTTTGCTATGCAAAAGCTTTTTATCTTGATGAAGTCCTAATAGTTCATTTTTGCTTTTGTTTCCATGGCCTTTGGAGACGTGTCTAGCAAGAAGTTGCTGCAGCCAAAGATGAAAAGGTTGCTGCCTATATTCTCCTCCATGATTTTGATTGATTCCTGTCTCACATTTAGCTCTTTCACCCATTCTGAGTTTATCTGTGTGTATGGCATAAGAAAATGGTCTTCTGCATGTGGCTGTCCGATTCTCCTGACACCATTTGTTGAAGAGACTTTTTTCCATTGGATATTCTTTCTTGCTTTGTCAAAGATTAGTTGACCATAGACTTGAGGGTCCATTTCTGAGTTCTCTATTCTGTTCCACTGATTTATGTGTCTGTTTTTGTGCCAGTACCATACTATCTCGAGCAGTCTACACATTCAATGCAATCCCTACCAAATACTACCAATATTTTTCACAGAACTGGAACAAATCCTAAAATATGTATGGAACCAGAAAATACCCCAATTAGCCAGAGGAATGCTGAAAAAGGAAACTAGAGCTTGGGGCATCACAATTCTGGACTTCAAGCTACACACTAAAGCTGTAATATGAAGTAGATATTTTCTAGAGTATTATTTTAGTTCCTTGTTTGATTTTTTTTACTTTATCTTTTAAGTTATTTTTAAGTCTTTTAAATTGTCTTCTAAGTCAGAAAAAAAAACATATACTGTCTTTTGTATTTACCTACATAATTAATTACAGGTACTCTGTTTCTTCATGTGAATTCAAGTTATCATCTGGTGTCATTCCTTTCCAACACAAAGGATTTTCTTTACTATTTCTGATAAGGCAGGTCTGCTGGAAACAAGTTCTCTCAGCCTTTGTTTATCTGAAAATATCTTTATTCACCTTCTTTTATGAAGAATAATTTTGCTCTATATGGAATTCTTAGTTGATAGGTTTTTGTCTTTCATCACTTTGAATATGTCATTATATTGCCTCTGGCCTCTGTTGACCTTGATGAGACGTCACTTATTAATCCTACTCTGGTTCTTCTGTATGTAATGAGTTGTTTTACTCTTGCTGCTCTTAAATTGTTTGTGTTGCGTTTTTAACTATTTGACTATGATGTGTCTAAATATGGATTTCTTTGTGTGAATTTATCCTACTTGTAGTTCACTGAGCTTCTTGGATATGTAGAATAATTTTTTAATTAAATTGGGAAAGTTGTGGGCTGTTAATCCTTCAAATGTTGTTTCTTCCCCCTTTCTCTCTCTCATCTTTTTTCTGAGACCCGCATTAAGTATGAATTGATATGTTTAATAGTCACCTGCAAGTTCTTTTTCCTTTATTTTTCTTCCTGTTTCAAAATTGGATAATTGCTATTTATCTATCTTGAAGTTTACTAATTCTTTCTTCTAATGTCTTAAATTGGCTCTTGAGTGTTCTTAGTGAACTTTCTTCTTCCACTATTGAATTTTTCAACTCCAGAATTCCCATGTTTCTTTTTTAAAAATAATTTCTCTTTGTTGATATTCTATATTTACTGAGTCATTGTCAATATGTTTTCCTTTAATTTTTTAAATGTGGTTTCTTTTAGCTCTAACATTTATATTAGCTATTTTGAAGTCTTTTTCTACTTTAAACAGCCGCCTCAGAGATAGTTTCTATTGACTACTATTTTTTCCTATATCTATAGGTCACATTTTCCTACTTCTTTTCACGTCTCATAATTTCTTGATTGAAAAATTGACAGTTTAGATAACATGTACCAGGAATAATATTTTAAATGCTTTTCATATTACTTTATAAAATTAATTATTTGATTATTTGGTTGTTAAGCATTTTACACTTAGTTAAAACAGTTTTTTCTCTATTGTAAATATCATGATAAAGAATTAATGAGACAAAACATCTAACTTCTTTTTAAAAAAAAATTATGTTTTCTTTGATTTATATAAAATAGAAGTAAATCAAAGGGCACCTGGGTGGGTGGTGCAGTCAGTTAAGTGTCTGACTCTTGGTTTTGGCTCAGGTCATGATCTTAGAGTCATGACATTGAGCCCCATGGAGTTTGCCTGGGATTCTCTCTCCCTCTCCCTCTGCCCCTCTGGCCTGTGTACTCTCTCTCTCTCTAAAAATGAATAAATCTTTTTAAAAAATAAATAATAGTGAAAGGGAATATAAGGGAAGGGAGAAGAAATGTATGGGAAATATCAGAAAGGGAGACAGAACGTAAAGACTGCTAACTCTGGGAAACGAACTAGGGGTGGTAGAAGGGGAGGAGGGCGGGGGGTGGGAGTGAATGGGTGACGGGCACTGGGGGTTATTCTGTATGTTGGTAAATTGAACACCAATAAAAAATAAATTAAAAAAAAAGAAAGAAAGAAAACAGAATATTGAAATAATAGCACAAGGGGACATTTTTGTAAAACTAAATGGCACAAGAGAAATTTTCCTATGGAAGTTCTCATCAAAAACAATGTATATGATATATTCTTAGAGATATGGAGAATAAAGACAGATTTGTTTTTTACATGAATTTCTAACTATGAATAAAGACTTCACTTACAGGAAAAACAAAATTCTTGATTTCAATTACTCCCAGAGGTTATTATATTGCCAGAGTTTTTATTGTAGTTTATTTGTTTAGTGATTATACTGGACTAATTCTATAGAATTGCTCTCCCCCAAATTGTGCAATTACTAATGTTTCTTTTCAGTTTCTCTTTCATTTTCGATCGTGGCATGCTAGACTTTGCCCCAGTTGGCACAGTATAGTGATCCACCATTGACTTGTCAAAAGTAGTACTTTATCATGATTTTGTAAGATTTCTGCCCTTTTTCAAATGCAAATTGGTGCAGCCAATGTGGAAAACAGTATGGATATTCCCTTAAAAGTTAAAAATAGAATTACCATATGATTCAGTAATTCCATTACTGAGTATTTACTTGAAGAAAATGAAAACACTAAAAAGATATATGCATCCCTATGTTTACTGCAGCATTATTTGGAAGCAATTGAAGTGTCCAAAGATAAATGAATGTTTAAAGAAGATGTGAGATATATCTATATGTATTTATAAAGAATTTTTTTAAATGTAACATCTTTTTCCACAGAAACTGATCTCAGAATTGATTAGGTGTTATGTGGAGAAGCATTCCCAGTGGTTGAGATTCAAAACCCAGGCCCCTGAATTCTGGATTGAAAATCTTTCAAATAGAACACTCTGTCTCCTATTCAAGTCTCTTATTTTGAATGACAATAACAACAAAGAAAATGGAAAAAAACAGGGGCTCTCTGATCTCTAAGTCCACCATCCAAATACAAGGAAAAGCTACTTGATATAAACCTCTTGAAACACAGTAACATCAGCTAAAAACAATGCTCTGTCTTTAATCCAATTTGATGCTCATTCCAACTGGCTGGAGCATGAATTCTAAGAAATCACTAGTTGTTCACAGCAGGTGCTAAGGTGAGCTCATGTTCTCCGGAAGGCCATGTTTTCTCTGGCTAGCAGATGTTTTGCTAGCTGACATTTAGAAATAAGTCGAAGTTGCTCTTTGTTATTATGCATAATAGATCTCAAAGAATAAATGAAAAGCCTCTTACTTTAAGTCAGAATGCATTCTGCCTCTCTGAAGGCTACACTGGTTGAGCTCTTAAAAGCTCAGGCATGGAGACACATAGAAGAGAATGATATGACTGAGTCTGTGTCTATGGGAACAGTCAAAGAGATTGGTTATGTTTAGAATGAAGAAGAGCAGACTGCAGCCAAATCAGCCTGTTACACTAAAGAATGTAAAAGGCTCCTTACTGCCCTCTCAGATGGATAAATCCTCTTATCTCATATTCTGAGGAAAAAAAAAGTCAGTCACCTTTTCTATTCCCTGGTTATAATTTAGGAGAAACCATTTGGTTTGAGGAGCCTTCGCTACTCATTTGATGAGAATTTCTACTACCTAATCACCATATTCCAATTTTGATCCAACTCATCAATCTCAATGTTAACCCATTTCACTGGTCTGAAAAATGAGAGGGAACAAGGAGAAGAGAAGGTTGGATAAAGTGCCATAGGTTTATAGTCTCATTATCTATAGCGATCTGTGGTTTTCAGTTCTGTTGAGGAAACACATAAATGAAACAGCAAGCAGTATTTTCCCGATATTATCTCCGGGATCTGCAGTCAATACATGCTGGGCAAGCATCCTGCTGCCATATAATTTGGTGGTCACATAGACTGAATTCTTCTAGCCCGAAGCCCTACTGACGATTCAGGAACCTGGGATGCTTTTCTAATTGGGCGACTGGCCTGGCTACAGGTCTTGTTTCATGCTGGTCCCTGAGGCCTACCACTGCCTTTTTGAAGAATTTGAATTTCTACTGTATCGTTCCTCTCTGCCAAGACTTCTTCCAAAGTGGCTCCCTGCTGGAACTTCAATCTCCTGGAAGCTCAGACCAAGCCAGCTGTACCTCTCACTTTCCCAACTGGCAGTGTTGATAGCACCTAGAGTAGGCCATCCTCCAAGTAATGAGAGAAGCTGCTGTATTATAGAAAGGAAAGGAGTTCTTGATATCTGAAAGCTTATGTTTGGTTTGGGCTTCCTTCCTAAACCTAGGACTTTGGGCAATCACGGAGTTTTTGTGAATGTCAGGTAGTTCATCTGTGAAGTATGGATAAAGTCACAGACCCCAGAATTTGTGTGGCAGAGGCTGTGGTTTACCTACACAGCAACCATTTAAATGCCTTCTGGCTTTCATTCCATCCTATGAGCAAAAACTACATTTCCTGTACTCTATTGTAGCATGGGTACAGTCATGTGACATAAGCCCTTCCATTTATACATAGTCACACAAGATGTCTATAGAGACAAAGAGCAATAAGACAGCGATTACAAAAGGAGAGCAAATCTTCTGGCAATCTAAGTGACAGAGGCCTCTGGTTCTTTAAAAAAATTATTTAAATATAACTATTTATAATCATATTAGTTTCAAGTGTGCAGCACGACTCAACCATTCTATACATTTTAGTGCTCATCAAGATAAATGTACTCTTAATCCCCTTTATCTATTTCACTCATCCATCTGCCCTCCTCCCCCACTCTGGCAACCACCAGTTTGTTCTCTGTATTTAAGAGTATGCTTTTTGTTTGTCTTTTTCTTTTTTCATTTGTTTTATTTCTTAAATTACGCATGTGAGAGCAATCATATGGTATTCATCTTTCTCTATCTGATTTATTTTACTCTCTGTCCATGTGGTTGCAAAAGGCAAGATTTCTTTCTTTCTTTCTTTCTTCTTTCTTTCTTTCTTTCTTTCTTTCTTTCTTTCTTTCTTTCTTTCTTTTTTTTTAATGCTGCAATAAATATAGAGGTGCATATATCTTTTTGAATTAATGTTTTCATTTTCTTTGAGTAAATACTTAGTGGGGGAATTACTAAATCATATGGTAATTCTATTTTTAATTTTTTGAGGAACGTCATATTGTTTTCCATATTGGCTACACTAATTTGCATTCCTATCAACAGTGCACAAAGATTCCCTTTTCTCTACAACCTTACCAATACTTTTTATTTCTTGTGCTTTTATTTAGCCATTCTGACCGGTGTAAAGTGGTACCTTACTGTGATTTTAATTTGCATTTCCCTGATAAGTAGTGATACTGAGCATCCTTTCATGCATTGTTGACCATCTGTATGTCTTCTTTGGAAAAATGTGTATTTAGGTTCTTTACCCATATTTATTGGATTATTTGTGGGGTTTTTTTGTTTTTTTTTTTTTGGTGTTGAGTTGTATGAGTTCTTTATATATTTTGGATTTTTGGATATTAACCCCTTATTGGATTTATCATTTGCAAATATCTTCTCCCATTCAGTAAGTTGTCTTTTTGTTTTGTTGATGGCTTCCTTCACTGTTCGGGAGCTTTTAATGTTAGTATAGTCCCAATAGTTTAATTTTGCTTTTGTTTCCCTTGCCAGAGGGAATATATTTAGAAAAAAAAATGTTTCTTTTTTTTTTTTTTTTAGATTTTTTTTTTTTAATTTTTATTTATTTATGATAGTCACACAGAGAGAGAGAGAGAGAGAGGCAGAGACACAGGCAGAGGGAGAAGCAGGCTCCATGCACCGGGAGCCCGACGTGGGATTTGATCCCGGGTCTCCAGGATCACGCCCTGGGCCAAAGGCAGGCGTTAAACCGCTGCGCCACCCAGGGATCCCAAAAAAAATGTTTCTATGACCAATATCAAAGAAATTACTATGCTTTCTTTTGGAATTTTATAGTTTCAGTCCTCATATCTAGTCTTTATGTAGAGTTTATTTTCGTGTATGGTGTTAAAAAGCGGTCAAATTCCACTCTTTTGCATGTAGCTGTACAATTTTTGCAACACCATTTGCTGAAGAGATTGTCTTTGTCCCACTATGTATTCTCACCTCCTTTACTGTAAATTGATCAAACATAAATGGGTGATTCTGGACTCTGTTTTACTGATCTGTGTCTATTTTTGTGCCACTACCATACTGCTTGTATTACTACAGTGTTATAGTATATTTTGCAATCTGGGACTGTGATACCTCCTGCTTTGTTCTTTCTCAAGATTGCTTTTACTATTTGGAGTCTTCTGTGGTCAACCACATTTTAGGATTATTTGTTGTAGTTCTATGAAAAATGCTGTTGGTATTTTGGTAGAGATCACATTAAATCTGTAAATTGCTTTGAGTAATATGAACAGTTTAACAATATTGGTTCTTCCAGTCCATAATCATGGAGTATTTTTCCATTTGTTTGTGTCATCTTCACTTCTTTCATCAATGTTTCATAGTTTTCAGAGTATAGATCTTACAACTCCTCAGTAAAGTTTATTCCTAGGTATTTATTATTTTTGCAATTATAAATGGGATTGCTTCCTTAATTTCTCTTTTATTATTAGTGTATAGAAATGCAACATATTTTTGTATATGAACTTAACATCCTGCATTCATTTATCAGTTTTTAGTTTTTTAAAAGCACATTCTAGGCATGCTCCTTTTTTGGTGGAGTCTTTAGGGCTTTCTATATATAGTATCATGTCATCTTCAAATAGTGAAACTTTTACTTTTTCCTTACCAATTAGGATGCCTTTTACTTCTTTTTCTTGTCTAATTACTGTGGCTAGGACTTCTAGTACTATGCTCAATAAAGGTGGTCTTGTTCCTGATCTTATAGGAAAAGCTTTCAATTTTTTACCATTGAGTATGATGTTAGCTTTGGGTTTTACTATGTTCAGGTATGTTTCCTCTAAATCTACTTTGTTGAGAGCTTTTATCATGATTGGATATTGTACTTTGTCAAATGCTTTTTCTGTATTAAGATGATCATATGGTTTTTATCCTTTCTCTTATTAATGTGATGTACTACATCGATTGGTTTGAGAATATTGAACCATATTTGTATCTCTAGAATAAATCCCACTTGATTATGGTGAATGCTTTTTAAAATGTATTACTGGATTCAATTTGCTAGAATTTTATTGAGGATTTTTGTGTCTATGTACATCAGAGATATCAGCCTATAGGCTTATAGGTTTTTTTTTCCTTCCTTTTTCCCTTTTTCCTGGTTTTTGCATCAGAGTAATGCTAGCTTCATAGAATGAATTCGGAATCTTTCTTTCGCCTTCTATTTCCTGGAACAGTTTGAGAAGAATAGGTATTAACTGTTCTTTAGGGATCACAGGTGAAATCCAGCAAGACGTCTATTGTTGTTGTTATTGTTTAGTGACCTGTGAGATAGCAATGGCTTTCATATTTTTAAAGTTTGTAAAGTAAAAAAGAATATATATATATATATATATATATATATATATATATATATGTAATAGAGACCATATATGACTAACCTGAAGCATAAAATATTTATTATATGATCTTTCACAGAAAAAAAGTTTGCTAGAGAATGGACTCAACATAGGACTTGTTGATCCAAAGGCTGCACTTTGGACCAATGTGTAGAACTTACACAAAACTCTCCATTAATGACAATTCTCCCCAAACCGAAGGAGCTGAGCCTTTGGGTACTAAGTTTCTCAACACTAGAAATATTCAAGTATACAGTGAACAACCATAAGAAATAGCACCTTTCTCCTTTGAATAGGAGAACCAAAAAGTCCTGTCTAATGCTAAAATATCATGATTCTAAATCGTAGAGCTAGGATTTGATGCATAAAGGGTGATTACTAGAAGATTCAATTACCCAAAGATAAAACAGTCTCTCCAGTAGAAATGTCACAGGCCAAAAATAAATAAACAGTCAAGTCATGGAGTAGCCTAACAACTTGAAATTATTCAAGTTTAACATTAACATGTTAAAAATTGAAGGTGGCGTTCATATATACCTGTCACCATCAAAGACTAGGAAATGTGTCAATTCACTTTTGTTTTTCCCTGTATGCACATGTATGACCAGAACTGAAGGTAGCTTAGCTTTCAGTAAATGGAAATTTGCTTGTATACCTGAATTTCATGGGTCTTGAATGTTCCACAAGGGAACCAAGCACAGCAAAAGTATTTATACACTAGGACCACTAATCAGGGTTTAATTAGCCTTATAATTAGAAGGGTAAACAGAAGTACAATTCCCAAATTGCTCATTGGGTTTTTTTTACATTTCTATGGAGCACTATTTTATTTGCCTTTGCACCTCCCAGCATTTTAACACAAAATTAATCACTAAAATTTGTTAAATATTGAATGAATTGCTTGGTTTCTACAAAATTCAACTTTATCATATTTGCTTAATTACAAATGTCCAAGTGTATCAACCACAAGCACATTCTATGCATGCTCCTGAAAGAGAGGAAAAGGATGGTTTTATTCCTGGTCATACTCTCATTGTTCCAATGTGAAATAATGGTACAGATTTGCATGGATAGTTATCATTTAAGTAGTTTTCTCATGAGGTTTATTTATCATCTTTAGGAAAGTGGGCTTAAATATCCTGCTCTCCATTTTACAAACAAACTTGCATATAGAAGAATTGAGTGGTTTGCCCTGTGTCACTCAGTCTAGAACAAGGTTTCTCAAAGTATGACCCCAGACCACTCTGACCAATATCATTTAGGGTTTATATCAGATACCTTGCATGCATCACTAGAGATATACTTGGCTTTTCCTCTCCCCTATTTCACCCCAGCCATCCCTATAACAACCAGAACTCCCATGTTCCTACTGACTTCCCATGAGTGTACCTGACAACGCTTTTGTTATGCCACTGGCCTGTGCCTTCATCTTATCCTGGCTGAGGCATAAGACTTCACAAGATCCACTAATCACCTAGGCATTTTGAAACTGGAAGTACAAAAGAATTCATGCTCAATGGAGCAGGATTTTTTTTTTTTTTTTTTTTTTTTTTTTGTAGATGGAGCAGGATTTTAACCCATGGGAATGGGAGATAGTAGAACAATTCCCTATGATCTTACCACGCTGAGACATAATGGGTGCACATGCTAGTAGGAGACAGAATTGTGAGAAACTGGTTTCATGTGACAGCTCAATAACACACCCTTTTCCTCGTATTCCTTTCTTCCCTTCCTTACTCTGGTTGCTTTCCTAATACTTCTCTAGGATTCTAGTTCCCAAGTAAATGGTAGGATACAAGCCCTTGCCTCAGGCTTTGCTTCCTGGGACCCAGGCCAGATATTCCTGAGTTGGAACACATGGGAGTAGGACATGTTTTTAAGCTCCCCAGATAATTTTCAGGCACCCTACAATCTGTGAACTCCTGGATCTAGAATGTCAATCTAGTGCAAAGAACTCTAACCTCGGTGATCTTTCCATCTTAACATATGCTGGATAAAAGAAAGACAATGCTATTGTTCTTATCCTGGAGGGATAAGAAACACCTGACTTACTGAAGAGGAGGGAGAGAAACACCTGACTTACTGAATGACATCTACCCCATGCTTCAAGGGGCTGCTGAATGGCTCCTGACACCTGACAATACCTGTTCTTACATAGTGCACCAACTCACCTGTCCATTTGGGCATCTGGCCCAGCCTGTCATGCCTGCACTGATTTGTGATGTCTGATAGGCTTCACTCTGTCTTCTTTCCTGGCTCACAATCAGTCAGATACACTTCTTGGATATGTTGTCCACAGTCATCTCTCTCTCTCTCTCTCTCTCTCTCTCTCTTACCTCTCTCTCTCTCTCTCTCATACATTCTTATCTTTTTTCTTTTCTTTCCTTCCTCTTTTCCTCTTTCTTCCATAAACCACTCCAATCCTAAAGACCCTAATTACTGTCCATTAGCTCTTTTTTGGGAAAATATCATGTTAAAAATAATAAAAATAAAAAATAAACTTTAGACTTTTTCCCCCAAAAGTTATCGAGAACCAGCAGTCTCTGATGCTTTGCCATAGCTGTTTTCACCCTTAATGTTACATCTTTGAAGCTGGATTAAAAGGGACACTGCCAGCAAACATCTTTGGAAATGCTATAAATAGCAAACTTGCAAGATCAGGGAACAAAAGAGAAGCACAGCCAGTATAATTAGTTCACTTACTGAGCAAGTTGACTATTCCAAGGCTGAGGACAGTGTTCCAGCTGATGAGACTGTGGGTTGAGGAGGAAAGGAAAATCAACTACCTGCACAGGCTGAGAGAAGGCACACATGCGATATCCAAGCCCCATTGGTCCCCATCCCAGTGTATGAGAAGTAGCCCACAAAGGTATGGGGAAGCAGGAGCCCAAGGACTGAGTATATATGAAACATGAGAAGGGAATCAAGGATTCTGATGCCATAAAGCAAAAAGAAACACAGGACACAAGGAAGACAATGCAGGACCCAGGTCATCACAGGGAGGGACTAAGAGATGTTCTTGTTCAGTGTTTTCCAAATAATAATGTTAATAATATTAGCTAACATTTATTGAGTACTAATTAAAAGCACATTTAATCCTCCCAAAAACTCCCTTAAAGAAAGTACTATTATAATCTTCATTGCACAGGAGGGGAAACTGAGGTATAGAAAGATTAGGTACTTTGCACAAGGTTACACCTCTAATTGCAAACTTTTTGAAGAAATGGGATGTTTTTGTATTTTATAAACTCGGAACCCTAATAATGAAAACAGATGAAAGCAGAGTGATGGGAGAAAGGATCCTGGACCACAGAATTCCAGCATCCCTCAGAGCTCAACTGGAAAAGCATTCCCTAAGCACAAGTGGAGGACCAGAGGGGGGAATAGCATTGTCCAAGGTTACAAGAACCAGCTAACAATGAAACTGGAAGACACATGTCCTCTGGAGCCCAGTACACTGCTCCTTCCTGCACTGCACTTCCCAGTTGAAGGGCCACCTCACGAAAACTTCATTTCTCTTTTGAGTCACCACTGAACTGAGAACTTGGTTCTGTGCATGCAGCACCTACTACACCTTCTACCTCCTAAGTCACTTATAAGGTCCTTGAGAGCAGACTATGCCTGTTTATTAACCTTTGTAGCTCCCTAAGGACTTGCACAAAACTAGCTTACAGCAGAAACTCCATAAAGTTTATTAGATAAATCGATGTTTTGATGGACAGAGGAGTGAATGAAAAAATATGTAAGCACCTTTTAACATGTTATAAAAAATAATACCTTGGAGAATACAAAGCATTTCTGTGCCTCGTCATCTTTAATTTTCAGTGCCAACTGAGAAGGAATATTAATATTCCAATTTCAGAAATGAAGGACCTCAGGCACCTAAAGGGAAATTTCTTTTCCAAGGACACACAGCGAGGAAGTGGAGGAGCTAAGACTGCATTTAGGTCTTCTGACTCTTAAAAATCATTACTAAGGACAAATGAGGTGGCTAGATTAGTCAGACTCATCAAAACACAAAGTAGAATGGTAGTTGCCAGCTCCCAGGGGCTGAGGGAATGGGGAGTTACTATTTGATGGGCACAGAGATTGTTTTCCCAAATGAAAAGTGCTCTGTGGTTATATGGTGGTGATGAAAACATAGCAACATGAACGTACTTAATGTTATTGAACTGTACACTTAAAAATGATTAAAATGGTACATTTTGTGTTATTTGTATTTTACTATAATTAAATTTATTTTAAAAATCGGTAGCTATCCTTTATTACGTGTTTGCTATGTGCCAACACGATTTTCAACACTTCATCTCCTTTAATCCTCTCAACAGCCCTATCAGGAAATGCTATTATTATCTCAATTTACAAATGTGAAAACTGAGTTATGAAGAGGTAAAGTATCTCAGCCAAAGTCACATAGCTTGTAACTGAAGAGCCAAACCCAAGGAATTTGCTTCCACTCATTATAATAAATGAGCAGAGAAAACAGTTTGTTAACAAATTTGCTGCCAGAAGTTGGAGATTAATCAAATGTACATATCTCTACTTAAATCTCTATCTGTATTAAATACTTTGCCATCTTCATTAAATCAGGGGCATCCGAAGAATATGTTTATATTTTAATTCACTTTTCGGACTGAAAGTGAACGGTCTGGTTAAGGAAGGCACATATAGTCAAAGAGCAGTGGCTTTGTATCCAGAGTTCAAAGCCTGGCTCCTGCACTATTTGCCTACATATTTGCCACTTTACGTGACTTCTCTGTACCTCTCTGTACCACTATTTGCCTACATATTTGCCACTTTATGTGACCTCTCTGTACCATAAGCGCCTTTATGCCTGGCTTAACTAATACTAGTTCCCATTCTCACTTAAAAAACATATTAAGGGATAAAAACATCTTGTCCTCAATTCTTAAGTTATCTAGTACACTCATTAGCCTCTGGGCATGAGGATGCTCTAATAGTTCCAGGAAGATTAGTATTTGTACTACTTTTCAAGATCTACGTGGTAGGATATCTCAGTAAGTCCAAATATGGTCATACGAAAGAAAGTCTTTGACCAGTAACCTAAACCCAGTCTCCTGCTGATGGCTGACTGACCTTCTTGTGCTGAAAGTTCATGTGTAGGTTCTGGGTATCTTCTTCCTGAAGTCTTTCATTTCTCAAGCTGAATAATTCCAACTCTATGCATCCACCTCCACTTTCCATGGCTTCACTCTACTCACAGTGTTGGTGCAAATGGAGCCCTGAGGGTCTGACTGGGACTGAATGGAATCAGACAATTATACTGAATCCAAATACTGGCCTGATAATCATCCAAACACAGCCTAGAATGCTGTTCAACCTGTGGTCCATACTAGTCCCAAGATCTTCTCTCCTTTTATTGTTCTCATTCTTCTAATACAGGAATAAACTCCATTCTCAGTAAATAAGAAGTAATGATTTAGTTGTTTCTCTGTCTTCATGTTTCATCTAACTCTTGAATACACTAAGTGTAAGACATCAAGGAGAATAAAATTATAAATCACACTTGAATCCTCCAGGTGCCTATATACTAATGGAAGAAATAGACAAAGGCATAAATAGATGTAACCTAAGAGGAAAGTTACAAGGGCCATGGGAGGGAGAGATCATGAAATGCTTACCTCATTGCCTAGCATATGGTAACTACTCAAAGCATGGTGGCTGTTGTATTTGTGGAGCCTGTAAAATTGAAATAACGAAAGACACTCTTGGTTAGGGGGGATAGAATTTGAGAAAAGCCCTAGAAGAAAGATAACTGACTTAAGGATGAACAGGATTTGCTCTCAGAGTTAAAATGGAATTCCAGGGATCAGCACAGGGAGTGCAAAGACAGTAAGATACATAGACAAAAGAACATAGAGAAAAGTGTCTCTTAAAGGAATGGAGTCTGGAGAAAATAATAGGAAGAAGAAAGGATAGAGGGAAAGGAAAGGAGGAGTTGGGGACAGACACAGAACAAAGTACATGCTTGAACCAAGAGTTCTATGGAGACATTTTTCTCCCTAAAAATTAAGAGGTAATTTTTTTGGAACAATGGCATAAGTCATTCATTCATTCATTCATTCATTCACATGTATTCAACAGTCTTTTCTAAGCATAGTGTTGGAATATATCAAAGATAAACAGGAAGATACAGCCCCTGTCTCCAAGTCACTTGGAATCTATAACATGAGATGGATATGGAACAACAAAAACAATATTAAGACCCTATGTTGATTGTTTATTATGTGTCAAGTACAATCATCCTGGAGTAAGCGTTATAGTTATCTGTATTAATGTGAGCAAACAAAAGCTTAGAAAAAAATTTCAGTAACTTTCCTAAGTTTACTAGCATGTAGTGAAGTTGAAATTCAAATGCAAACCCAGATGCTAATTCCTTTACTATTAGGATTACACAGTTATGCCTACACTACAGTATTATGTTCTTTAGAGAGCATAATGGACAAAAGGATAGAACAAAGGCACGAGTGACTACTTCTTTACCTGGAGACAGTGGACATGGTAAAAGGCTTCACAGAGGAACTTAGATGAATCTCAAAAGAGATAAATGGGTATTCAACTGCAGATGGGAAGAGACTATATATTTTTTATAGATTTTTGCTTTAAGTGGTTGGTTCTTTCCTTTAGGTGGCAATGAGGAAATTAAACACGTTTCCATTCAGCAAATTTAGCACCTTCACCCATGAAACTTAGCCCCATTAATATTTTGGACCACATGTGACCAAAACATGAGGTCTATTAGTAAATAATCAGCCCAACTCAAAGATAGGAAGCAGCATATGCAAACACAGGAAGTGAAAAAGCAGTCTTCTGGAACCATAAGAAATTGAGAGGAGTTGGAGCAGCAGGTGTGCAGGAGAGATCTATGAGAAAATAGGCTGCAGGAGCAGGGAAAGATCAAGAAGGCTTCTGTGTGCCTTCCTAGATAATTTGGGTTTTCTCTTATAAGGCTATTCTAAACATAGAAATAGCTGGGGTATTCTAGATACTTCTTGTGGCAATGTGAATAAACTATAGAGCAAGAGACCAGTTAGTCTGGTGATTACTATAATATTCTGGGTGTGGTGATGATGTTTCCTTTGGCCCTGGTCACATAGCTAGACTACACTTCCAGCCACCTTTCACATGAAGGCCACATGACTGAATGCCAGTGAATGAGGATGGGAACAAAGCACATTACTTCCAGGTCTAGCTCCTGAAAACCTACCATGAGATTCTCATGCTCTCTCATCCTCATCTTCTTGCTACATACAGAGGAGAAGAAGGCCCAAGATGATGGTGGAGTCTCACGATGGAAGGTGCCCAGGTCTCCAAATGACTAACAGAGGAGAACTCCCCTGCAACCTACACTGACCTACCACATGATTTTATTATATTAAACCACAATAAACCATTACAAGATCTGTTGAAGGCCATGAGAATTAGAACAGAGCAGAGAATGGATATAACAGACATGCAGAGGTAAACTAGACATGACCTGACTACAGACTGGGTCTGAGATAGCTTTCTCTTTATGGCCTTCAGAAGCCAAAAAAAAAAAAAATTAAAAATAAAGTTCAGTAGAAGACTTACTCATCTTTTGAGGATAGAGATAGGGACATACAAGAAAGGCATGATCAAGGTCCTAGCAAAATTCAAAATTTACACTTGAGCTCTACTTCTTCCTTAATTTCTACTTAACAACTTCTGAGAAAATAATTGTGTGGCAAAATCTCACTTAGAAATTAGACCCCAGGCATAATGTTAGCTTAACATGAATGCATTAATGCTGCTTTGTACTTGAAAGCTGTAATATAAATCTATTCCCATCGTCACACATTTGATTGAGGTTCCCAAGTACAGTGGTTCACACTGCATCATATTTTCAGTTCCAATTCTCCCAGCCATGGAGTGACTCTTCAAAGAAGGATCTGTTTCATATCATGGCAGGACTAATCAGCAATGCCACATTTTATTCAATTCCCTATTTTTGCTGATAGAGTTAATGAAGAAGTGGTGAGAACTATATCCAGGGGAGAGAAAGCCAAAGTAGAGGCAGCTGTCCCAACATTCAAAGCAACATTTCTTTTGAGAAACTCAAAGCCACTTTCTACAGCAAACAACAATTGCTTATTGATCTTCCAACAATGTAAGGAGCCCTTTGCCATCTCTGGAGATATCCCATGGAAAGAGTATTAAGATGTAGAGGCAGAAGACAGCATTTCAATTTTCAATCATATAAATTCATTCATCTTTTCATTCAAAAAGTGACTTTGCCAGTGTCACTGTACCAGGTAGTGGAGATGTAAAGGTGAATAACACAGATACATTAAATACAGGTTATTTCATCAAGTACATTAGCTGTGTAACTTCTCTGGTCATTGGATTCCCTACAAAGTCCATTAACTATTTTGGCTGTCCAATGTCCATGTCCTCTTTTTGATAACATCTGCACATTTTCCTCTTGTAATCAACTCCCTCTACATTATCAGACATGCACTTCTGGTAGAATTAGCTCAGACCTCCGGCTCTGAGTTTGGACTTGTGACTCAGCCTGCCCAATGGGGATATTAGCATTCCTTAGCTACAGTGGTTAATTCAATATTGAGTGCAAGACCCAGTCCAAGGAGAGGCAGGAATTTTGTTCTTACTATAAAGAAATAAAATACTCTCTTATTTCTCCCATCATGGAGGAACTTAGAGAATATATGTCTGGAGTCTTCAGCAACCATATTGATCCCATAAGAAGTTTTGTAAAAAAAAAAAAAAAAATCCCAAAGAAGTAAGTCGAAGAAGAAGAAGAAGAAGAAGAAGAAGAAGAAGAAGAAGAAGAAGAAGAAGAAGAAGAAGAGGAAGGGGAGGAGGAGGAGGAGGAGGAGGAGGAGGAGGAGGAGTTGGAGTTGGAGGAGGAGGAGGAGGAGGAGGAGGAGGAAGGAAAAAAAGTGAGAAACACTGGTCCTGGTGATGTCTTTTGAGGTCCTGGCTTGAACAGTGCCTGAAGCCAGAGAGAGCAAGTTTTGATTGTTTAGTTATTGAACTCTTCATTACCATTTTGGCTTAAATCAATTTGAGTCATGTTTCTTATAGTTCTCAGTAAGAAGACTCCTAACTGATACATCCCTCCTTCATATATTGACAGAAATAACAATGCAGACCTGCCTAATTTCATGGGACTCTAGCAAGACAAACTCAATCCATACTAGCTGTGTGTCCCTGGGAAAACAATTTAACCTTTCTGTGTTTTGGTTCCCTTATTTGTAAAATTGAGGTAATAACAGAATCGGCTTATAGAGTTGTTCTGTGGACCAAATGAGTTGAAGTTATGTCCAGTTCTTAGAAGGGTGCATAAATGCTATTTAAGAATTTATTGTAATGCTAATACAACTGATAACACATTAAATAAATTTGTTTAATAACAAATATCATTATAAGAAAGAAACTTACCAGTAATTAGAGCTTCACTGAAAAATAAGAATTTATTTCTCCTTACACTAATCAAGGTATATTGATTATTATAATACACAACCCCAAATGATCAGTGGGCTCAATCACACAACACTTCTTGATTGTGGCACAATATAATGAGAGTTGGTGGGATGGAGGGAGCTCTGCTCCCTTCAGTCATGCAAGGATCCAGGTTCCTTCCATTTTATGGCTCAACCAAATGATGGGGAAAGACAGCAAAGGGTGAAGTGGAGGTTTTCATGGGCTAGGCTTGGAAGTTTTACATTACTTTCCTTTATATTCCATTGGTCAGAACTTAGAATCACGGTTGTATTAGGGGAGAATGAGAAATTAAGTCTAGCCAGATGCCTGGATGCAAAGAAGAACAGAGATCCTGGGGAGCCCCAGTGATTCCTGCCACATCTGGGAGTATTTAAAGATTGGCTGAAAAAGAATCTCTCAGGGAGCATGTTGCTGGGACCCAAAATGGCATAAAAAAGAGATAAAAAGTCCCTGAGATATTTTCAAGTCCAACTAGCTCCTTATATGAACTTGTCCAATGTCACATAGCTAGATATTGGCAGAGCTAGATCTAGAACCCACTGCTCACTAACTCATTTTTTTGTCCACTCAATCACCTCCTCTATAAGTTGCCCTTTCCAAATCTAATAGATTACTGCCTTTTTGCTCACTGCCTTAGCTAGCTGTTTGTCTTTGGGAGATAAATTATTCTCTTTTTCAGATAAATTATTCTTTTCACATAGATTTCTTATTGTTCTATACCATCTGCCTCCTTTCATAAAAAGTGGATTTGAAGTTAAGGAGACCAGAACAGAAGTTACTTATCGTGCATATATTCACCATCATAGTGACTACATAGATGGCATGAGTAAGGTAAAACACTGATTGTCTGTAATGGTGAAAACATTTGGCATATCTGGAAGTGCAGTTCCAGTGACTATTTTTTTTTCACATATTCTTTCTTTAAGTGATGGGTTCTTCAGAGGCAATGAATAAATGAACCATGTTTCCATTCAGCAAATCTAGCATTTCACTCAACCAGGCTCTACTAATTCATTCACCTGCTGACACACACAACCAAAACATGAAGTCTATTAAAATTAACAAATAATTAGTAAAATTCAAAGAACTGTAAACAGTGCCATAATTTAGAATGTTGCCAATTTTCTTTCTGATTAGTTTGGTTTAGTCCTTATTAGATGCATGGCCTTCAGCACTACCAATCAGTATCTATGAATGATGTATTCTATTTTATTTAATTAATTAACTCAGTTGTATCTTCTGAAAATTCATGTAGCAAACTAGAAATGCGACTTGACAAATGCCCTTTTACAATACGATTCTTTGGACATGCTGATCTTTCCAAGTTTTTGTCCATGACTTGCTGAGTACCAAGAGTCCATAAACAGAGTTAATGAATAATTCAACTGCCTCCCCATCTCAATGATCCTCTATCAGTAGGGAGAAAATATTAGGAAATCCTTTCAAGGATGTCTACAATTCTAGAAGCTAACAAATGTATACTTAAAAGTAGATGAAGAACACCAAGTTTCAGGGTTTCACAGAGAGAACTGCTCAATATTCTATGTCCACCGTTAGCTCTAGTACCAGATGAGGTTTTCCAGAAAGAGCCAATTACCTCATAGAAGGCAGTAAGGAACTCCTGGCAGAGGTCCACAAGTAGACTGAGCAGATAGCTGATTTCCTGCTTTTTCAAATTTCTTAATTTTTAAATTTTTTACTATTTCATTGTGGAGTCCAAATTTACTCTATTTTTAAACCTTGTACAAATTATGTTGGAATTATTTGTTCACAAGGTAAGTACCTTTGCCCCTCAATGGAAGGAGTGACTTGATGTACAGGCAATTTACCTGAAAGGTAGCAGAATATGAGAGTAAAGAACACAGTATATGGATAAACATGACAAGCTCTACTTCTACTGTTCATGTGAGCAAGTTCTCTGACCCCCTCATGCCGAGTTTACTCAACTGTGACATGGGAATTACAACAATCCCATCAACCTCATAGGTTTATTGTGAGGACTAAGCAAACTGATAAAGATAAGCCTGAAATAGTGTTTGACATATAGTAAATACCTTATATGTGTTATTTTTTTTAAGGGAAAACAAAACCCTGGAAATTAGATCACAGTGTTTAAGATCATGGCAGCCAAAGTTCTTACTTAAGCCTTGCCTTCTTACTTTTATTAGCTGTTTTTCCATGTAGCCATATATTATGATCAGTTTTGCTCTTCTGAAAATGAATCAAATGCTTTCCTCATGGTTACTGATAGTAATTGCCACAATCTGGGTACCTACTATGACCCTTCTGGTATCAATATAATCTGCATTTTATAAATGGTTCTACGGCTTAGAGAGGTTAAGTACCAAGGTCATTGTAGTAGATTAAAGATGGTACAATTTCTTTGACATCCTCCCATGAGAGGTGGGGTTTATTTCCCCTCCTCTCAAAGCTGGGCTTCCTGTGACTGCTTTGGCTAACAGAGTACAGCAGAAGTGATGTTATACTAGTTCCATCCATAGCTTCCCCTTATCTGAGAAATAAGGATCCTAATATCTGCCATGCCTGCTTCACAAAGTTTTGAGGATCAGATAAGTTAAAAGGTAAGTGTGTTTTGTAAAGTAGAAAGCACTATATAGGCATAAGAATTACTATCATTTGTACAAGCTAATTATACTCTATATTATTACACAACAATAAAAAATCACCTGCACTATAGGGTTGCTTTATCGATATGTGTAATTTAGACTCTAGGGACCCTAAAGAACAACATGTAACACCTACACCTCCAAATTGTTCTCTGCAGGTAGGTTATTTCTCCACAACAGCAAAACATCTGTTCGGTTCAGTTCAGCCATTTTCATTTAAAGTCACCTAAACCAATTGCTTAGTGGCATGTGGGCCAAAAGAAAAGAATATAGACAGACATGTCCTGCACCATCTGTTTCTGGGAAATTAAATCAATAAATACTTGCTGAGCACCTATGTATGGAGCATTATGCTTGGGCCTTTTTTTAAAAAAGGAAAATCAAGTCCAGAAGGTCCTTCTCTCAAGAGGTTTAAAGTCATGATGGAGGAGTATCAGAAAGGGGGCAGCACGGTAATGAGGGAAATTCCAATAGATACTCTGGCAAAACAGGATCTTCTATCATGTCAAAAAGTGTTCCTTAAAGTTTCTACTCTATGATTATAAAATTCTAAAAAAGCTATTTGTCTTTAAGACACAATGGTGATAAAATTGGTTTTGAATTAGGAATATCTGGGCCTACAATTACTAAAGTCATGTCAGGATGAGTTTGCACTAAGGTAAGTCAGAGCCAATAACTCCACCCTGCTCCTTCAAGACTTAGCTCAGGGTTCCCTGAAGCCAGGAAGCCTTCTTTGATTTCTCTTCCTGTATACACCCAACTCTCTCCACACACATATATAAACACACACTCCTATATACCCAGGCCCTTCTCTCTTCTGCCATAAAAGTCATTACTTCTCTCTCATACAGTAGTACTCATCTCTAAGGAGCACCCAAATCACAGCGGTTGTTAAAACACAGATTGCTGCCCCCACAGCCAGTTTCCTTTTTTTTTTTTTTTGTATTTTTTTGGTATATTTTTTAATTGGAGTTCGATTTGCCAACATATAGTATAGCACCCAGTGCTAGAATTTCGAATTTAGTAGTTCTGAATGTGTGGGGCCTGAAAATATGCAGGTTTAAGTTTTCAGGAGATGCTCATGCTGCCAGTATAAGGACCACCCTACGAGAATACTGCTGTGTCACATATCATTGACCACACTGCACTGTGATAATCTCTTTGCATGTCCGTCTCAGTCTAAAGAGATGTATTAAGTGTCTATTTGTCTCCCAGGGGACTATGTTGAACTTTGCAGTTGCAGACATTTGTCTCCTTCAGTTTTATAAGCTCAGAGCCTAACCCAAAGCCTGACATATAGTACACTTGATGAATGTTTATTGAATAAATAACTAAATGAATGTTATAGCTTTTGAGTCAAAGGGTGTGCACACATAAGGCATTTGAGAGAGACTCAAGGGTTTAGCCAGTAAATACAGAGCATGGCCATGCAGTTGTTACACCTAAGGATTTAAAACATTGCCTGAAACAATGACCACACCATTCTGCTGCAGAGCAAGTACCAAGTTTATTACGGGGCTCAGCTTCTAACTGCTACTGCTTGAGTATACCATGTGAATATAGAATCTAGAATGGAGGGCAAATCTGCAACCAAGTCACTACAGATAATTTTTTTAAAAATTGGAAATGAAGCTTTTGGAGGAACTAAGATTGGAAATGGGAGGTTGGTCAGGGAGGAATGGAGCTAAAGGTACATTGAGACAAAGAATTGTCATGAGAAGAATAGAACTGACTTATTGTTGGAGCCTCACAGGGTGGAACTTAAACCCATACTTTATTTACTAAACTTTATCAATGTCCCAGGATTGAAGTGCTAGCATCCAGAAAGGAATCAGACATAGTCCCTCCTGCCTCATGAAATAAAGATTTTTTTTTCATTAGACAAAGATTTAAATGCAGTGTGTTGGCTTATTTGGGAAGCGATGCCCAGAATCATCTAGGGAACTAAGATGTGAAGCTTGGAAGGGAAGGAAGGCAATGTCATGGGTGACCATCCACAGGTGATTTCTCTAGACAACTGCAGCTCAGTTCTAAAGGAGACCTCTAGGAGATGATGAAAACTGCTTCAGAACTGTCCCACCTGAGGAGTGAGAAAGAAACGCTATCTACCCACCACCTCCCCTTTGCATCTGGTTGAGGGCTACTCCTGGGGATGTTAATTCCCAGGTACTTCCAGCCTGCTGCATTTGTAGTAGGCAGAAGCACCAAGATGCCTCCAGCAAAATAGAGAGTGTCAATGGGCATGAGTGGGGTGCCAACAGCATCTACTATTCTTACACTACAAAAAGTGCTTATGAGCAAGAAGATAGATCTAAGTCATGATCTGTGATGAAATTTCAACTAAGAACTAAGGTTTCTAAGTACTAACCATGAGATTCTCAGGTTCATCATGATAAATATTAACAACTAACACCAGCCTGCAGTATGCATGTGATATTACTAGCCTGCTACCAGCCCTAGAATAAGAGGTAGTATTATAAAAACATTATCCGTTTACTGATGAAAAACTGAGGCCAAGATTACTAAAGTGACTTGCCCAAGGTCACACAGCAAATTGCAACTAGAACACAGATTACACAGGAACCTGTCTAGTCCCTATTTAAGGCTCTTTGCTCCTGATCCAACAGCACACATTGGGTGTCCTGAACTCACAGCCCATACACAGAGTTCCATCTGACAGACTTCCTTCTGGACAACTTCATCCAGCAAGCCTTATTTTTTTTTTTCTCTCTCTCTCACAGGCTTTGGTTTAATAATAGCACCATTCTGTTCTGCAGAAACTGCCTAAGTTTAATTCATCTGCTCCCTCAAATCACCACCCTCCCAGGCCTTTTTACTCTGTAGCTTATGACCTGCTTTATTCCCACGTCCACAATAAACCCCAATACTCCCCTGCAAAGGCGTGTGATTTTCAAACGACATGTATTTCTAAAACTGCAGTGTGCTGTTAGTTAGTGTTTGTCTGAGGTCTTCTCCCCACAAAGCCCCTTGAGGCCCTGAGATCCCGTTTGTGCTAGTTAACTATATAAAGTGGCCCTAAAGTAGGTTTTAATTAATTCAGCTGTTTAGTTCATTGAACTAAAAAATATCAAATTAAATAGCTCCTTTTTAGCCTAGTGCTTTTGTTTTCACTCTTTTCTACTTCATCAGCTATTGGGGCCAAAGGATACGATTTCCCCAATGTTGTCCTTAAAATTCTTTGATGAGATGATGTAAGTGCCAGCCAACCTGATGAATGCTGGTCATTAGAAGTGGTATAAATACACCAAGATGATGCATGAAAGAAGCTATCCTATCCTTCCCTTGGGGCTCTGAAACCCTCTCTCTGATGTTTCCTCCTCTAATAAGAGTCCATCCAGTCTGTCCTAAATGCTCAGGAGGAACCCAGATAGTCAATGTCAAAATGATAACCCTTTGTGAGGTCAACTTGTGAAACTTTGTAAAACTGGCCACTTGAGTGTTTTTCTAACAATTTAGGGTATTATATGTATACATCACTTCCCAGTAAGAACAGTTCATCATTGTATTAAGATGGTGGTATAACCTCCCATAAATAATACACCTAACCTGCAGCACAAACTTTCCTTGATTTCTAGACACCGTATCTCTCAGATCTTGCTGTTTTATTTGACTCATAATGTCTGCTTTAAGCTTAAACATTTACTGAGCAATGAGAGCTTTGTGTTAGATTAGTAATTGTGGCAGACTTTAAACATGACCACAACTCTTGCACCCATTCATGTATGTATGTCCTTGCTACGTGATTTTGCAGCCCAAGGGGTCACATTTATTTCCCTTCCCCTTAAACCTGAGTTGGCATTGTGCCTTTAATTGACCAGTTGAATGCAACAGAAGTGACGGTGAGCCAGTTCCCAGCCCAGGCTCTAAAGGCTTTGCACACTTCTGCTCTCTCTCAAGATCTTGTCTCTACTACGTGAATAACCTTGAACTAGCCTATTGGAGGATAAAGGGGCCATGTAAAGCAGAGCTGAGTTAGCCATTTCATTCCAACTTGGGCTCTAAACATGTGATAGAAACTAACCAAAATTAGGGAAGCCTCAGTTGATCTATCAACTAGCCCTGCAGATATATGAGGAAAGCCATCCTAGATGAGTCAAGCCCACTACCTGACTTTCAGATTTATGAGTTAATTAAGTACTTGCTGTTATAAGCTGTTAAGTTTTGGAGTGGTTTGTTATGCAGCAATAACTAACTAATGCAGTGATTTTTCTGTGGTACAGATGGAGGTTAGAGTAGTATGAATGTTTATGTTCCTCCATAATTCACATGTTGAAACCCTAACCTCCACTGTGGCTATACTTGGAAATGGTGCTTCTAAGGAAGCATTTAAGGTTAAATGAGGTCATAAGGATGGGTCCTTGATCTGATAGGATTAATGTCCTTATAAGAAGAGACATCAGAAAACTCGCATTTTCTCTCTCTGTACACACACTAAGCAAAGGCCATGTGAGGACATAGGGAGGAGGTGGCTCTCTCCCAGCCAAGAGGAGAGCTCTTTTTTTTTTTTAATTTATTTATTCATGAGAGACACAGAGAGAGAGAGAGAGAGGCGCAGAGATATAGGCAGAGGGAGAAGCAGGCTCCATTCAGGGAGCCTGACGTGGGACTCGATTCTGGGTCTCGGATCAGGCCCTGGCCAAAGGTGGCGCTAAACCACGGAGCCACCCGGGCTGCCCTTTTTTCTTTTTTTTTTTTTTTTAAGTTCTTATTTATTTATTCATGAGAGACACAGAGACAGAGACACAGGCAGAGGGAGAAGCAGGCTCTATGCAGGGAGCCTGACATGGGACTCGATCCTGGGTCTCCAGGATCAGGCCCTGAGCTGAAGGCAGACGCTAAACCGATGAGCCACCCAGGGATCCCTCAAGAGGAGAGTTCTTATCAGACACAAAACCAGCTGGAAGTTTGATGTTGGACTTCTAGCCTTCAGAACTGTGAGAAAATAAGTTTATATAGTTTAAGTCACCTGTTCTATGGCATTTTGTTATTGCAGCCCTAGCAGACTACTACAGGTAGAAAATACAAAGGAATCTACAGAGTATGGAAACATATACACATGTCTGGAGAAAATAAGAAATCTCTCATTAACCCACTCCTACCATTGCAAAAAAAAAAAAAAAAAAAGCAATGTTCTCAGCCCTGGGAGTACAAGGATTAGAGGTCAGAGTCTCTAACCACTAAGCTATTTTTGGTCAAGTGATGGTGACTATGGCCAGTCAACCTGGTTTCCTGGGACAATTCTGGTTTTAACACTGAAAACCCCATATTCCAGGAATCCTCTCAGTGCTAGGCAACCTGAGATGGTTGGTCACCCTAGGTCTACTAGGAGAGGCAAACATGTAAACAGATAGTTTTGGCACGGTGTTAAAGTGTTTTGATATTGGTAGTTGTAGTAGTAGTACAAGTAGCAGAATTACTAGTGGTAGTAGTTTACTAGTAGTAGAATTACTACTAAAATCATGTCCGGCATATATAGAATGCTTCTAATATGCTATGCATTGTTTAAAGTGCTCAATATGAAAAAATAAATAAAAAGAAAAAGAATAAAGTGCTCAATATGGAGTTTCTTATTAATAGTCACAACTGTTCTAGAAGTCATCTCATCTCATGGAAGACAATGAAATCTCAAAGAGAGTTAGTAACTTGCCTAAGGTCACAAAGGATGTAGTGAAGCTCAAATTCAGTCTCAGGCTAACTCAAGATTTACCTTCTCAAACATTAATGTCTTCCCTCCCCCCTCCCTTATACATACTCCCATCAATGCAAACAACAGGACTGGGAGAGAGAATAATGGGAGGAACTCAAATCAGATTAGGCCATTCAAAGAAGGCTTTCTTGAGGAAGGGACACCTAAAGTCAATCTTGAGAGATAAGTGGACATTTGCCAGGAGCTAAGTGGGGTGATATACCTCAGTACAATGTCGAGAAGCATGAAACTACATGGGATAGGTGGGAAACTGTAGGCTGATCAGTTTTGCCGGGGTATGGAGTATGAGTTGGGGTTTGCTGGGGAATGAGGCTAAAGGGATAGTTACAGGCTAGAGTTCCAGTAGTGGAAGCCAAGCAGAATTCAGTGAGAGATGGGCTTTCTTCCATTTCAAAGCATTTACACAAGAAAAACAATTAATCCTCTTTGTTGTAGAACATTTTCCATGTGACAAACTGATTTGAGAACACCACCGCACTTGCAAATCTGGAGCAAAAACATTGTAGTATCACATACTGAGAACCTGAGGCTAACAGAGAAGGAAAAAAAAAAAAGGAAAACATCTACCTTATGAAAAGTCATTGGCAAATGTGCTAAGTAGCTGTTTTCCAATGCAAATACTGACAAGAATGAAATAAAACCACCATTTAGCCATTGCATAATGTTTTCTTAACGACCAGAAATGTCAACACTGTGTGGACCTTTCCACATAAAGGCTAAATATGTTTGATTGACATATATGCAAGACATGTGAGCAAATTAAAGAGCCAATAAAAATGTCCAGTCCAATTCTACTTGCTATACTGAATGTATTTTTTTCTAGCTGGTTTAGAATTAATTCATTTATTCTTTCACTGAAAGGTATTTATCAAGCACCTAGTACTGTATTTGGTACTGTCCTTAATATGGAAGCACATTTGAACCATGTCTTTAAGGACATTACAATCTGATGAGAAAGTGGATATGTAGACAATTAGAGAATGATGGCACACATGCTCTGAGAGAGGTTATATAGAGTGCAGTGAGAAAGTTTCCTTTAGTCTGGTCAAGAGCATGGGGGGAAAAAAGGCTTCAGATGACCTTTGAACTGAGTCTTTTTAAAAGATTTTATTTAGTTATTTATTTTGAGAGAGAGAGAGCATGAGTGAAGGGAGAGGAAGAGGCAGAAGGAGAGGGAGAAGCAGACTCCCCGCTGAGCAGGGAGCATGATGTGGAGGTGAGATCATGACATGAGCCAAAGGCAGATGCTTAACCGACTGAGCCACCCAGGTGCCCCTGACTTGAGTCTGAACAAATCAGAAAGATGTAACAATAATACTAATTCTTATTGAGCATTTAAGTACCATTCAAACCAATAAACCCTTTATACACATTATCAAATGTAATCCTCACAACAGCTCTGCAAGGTAAATATTATGATGCCAATTTTTTAAATGGAGAAACCGAGCCTCAAGAAGTCCAAGTCTAGCAACTAAGCAGTAGAACCAGGATTTGGAATGGTATCTGACTGCAGATGTTTTCCCCCTTGGTGAAAGGCCTTCCAGGCATGGGGAAGAGCATAAGCAAAGGTGCAGAAGCTGGATGGGCACAGCATGTTCATGACACCAACAGCAGGAATGAATGGTAGAAATGCAGACTATGAATGGAAAAAGATGATCTAAAAGCCACATCATGAAGCTTTTGGTATGTCAGGAGAAACAGTATGGAGTTTATCTCACAAAAAAAAAAAAAAAAAAAAAAAAAAAAAGTGGGTTAACAGATAAAGATAATAGCAAAGCATTTCTCCTGATCAGTATTTTCTTTCTGACCTGAGAAAATGTATTGTCATCCATGTCCAGATCATCCTCATCGCCAGAAGGAAGATAAGCAGCATCAGAACCCTCTGGTTCAAAAGGCTTGTGTTTGTGAAGCTGCGTTGCTATAGAGAATTCGCAGATTCATCTTTATTTGTTTTTATTCCAACTGTTTCTCAGTATCTATCATGAGCCAGGTCTTATACTCAGTACATGGAATTGTTGGGGAGTGTAACAAACGTGGTCTCTGTCCCCAGAAACTCACATGCAGAAATAAAAATAATTAAATAAACAATGACCAAATACTTAAGCACCAAATGAGAGAGGTTCCCAGGAAAAGAAGGGTGCTATGAGGAGTTAAGCACAAGGAATTTGGGGGCTTTGACATTTTCTTTGAAGAAATGTTATTTAAGGTGAATTCTGAGAAGTAGAAATTACTAGGAAGTGAGTAAGTTAAGGAAGAGAGCATTCTAGGCAGAAGGAACCAATTTTGCAGTAGTCCTGAGGTAGGATGTATCATGGTTTGATAGAGAAATAGAAGCCTAGAGCAGAGAGAGCAAGGTGAGGCATACTGAAGAAAAGGCCAGAAAGGCAGGTGAGGACCAAATCATATACGGTCTCATAGGACACTGCTGTGTCTGGAGCCTAGTAAAAACTTCCTTAGAGCTGTTTCTACATTTAGGATATGTCCTAAAAAAGAAACATCTCCACTGTCTAACACAGTTATCTATATAACTTCTAGATTCTCTTTTGTCCTACTTGCTTTAAAAAAACCAGAGTTAAAATTATTTTAGACAGTCCATTCAAATTGATTTGGTGATATGTGGGTCTATTCAATTCTTCCAGAGATCTCTCCAGAAGGGATACTGATTTTTCACTTCAGAAATTCATTCTAATAAAATAATTTATTCTAAGATCATGTTGCACCTGCTCTTTGCTTTGCAATGGATTTTAGCCAAAGTATGAGTAGCTGACGATTGCTAGAAATAAGTCATACATCTACTATCCCAAGCCACCAAATGAAAAGGGAAGGTTAACATAAGAAAGTATGAAAAGATACAAGTTTAAATTGCTACAATTTTAACAAGGTAATACCTCCCACTGCCTAGGACTTGAAGGTTTAAAAAATAATGTCAGGGGATCCCTGGGTGGCACAGCAGTTTGGCGCCTGTCTTTGGCCCAGGGCGCCATCCCGGAGACCCGGGATCGAGTCCCACATCAGGCTCCTGGTGCATGGAGCCTGCTTCTCCCTCTGCCTGTGTCTCTGCCTCTCTCTCTCTCTGTGACTATCATAAATAAATAAATTAAAAAATAATAATAATGTCAGGGCAGCCCCGGTGGCTCAGCGGTTTAGCGCCACCTTCAGCTTTGGGGTGTGACCCTGGAGACCCACGATCAAGTCCCACATCGGGCTCCCTGCATGGAGCCTGTTTCTCCCTCTGCCTGTGTCTCTGCCTCTCTCTCTCTCTCTCTCTCTCATGAATAAATAAATAAAATCTTTTAAAAAAATAACGTCAATGTTTTTTCTCACATTTCTCTAATTTTGCCCTCACACTGCTCATGATTCTCCCCATTCTGTGGATGAGAAAACTGAGGCAATGAACAATGAAAATAACTTGCCTGTGGTCTCATTGCTACTTGTGATAGAAACGGGATTCCCAGCCAGGTCTAAGTCACCAAAGTCAAAGCTCTTTACTCTCTACCTTACTGCCTGCAATGAACACATAGCAATGATTTTCAGATGTTCTGTCCTTAGGGGTAATCCTCGGTGCAGACATGGCAAGTACACAGTCCTTCTGGCATTATACAGCTGGTCTACCTTACAAAATAGCTGTGATCTCCTGCCCCCAGATCCCACCAAACCCCTTGCCTCCCGCTGGGTTAAGCATCACCTCACTGTGTGGCTTGATAAAGGAAACCCTGGGAAATTAATGGCCTTGTTACCACCGTTGGTGCTTAATGACTATGCAGTTTCCTGTGGAGTGTATTCTCCGTGGGCCAGGTGTTAATGAACCACTTCTTCATTCTCTGGTTTCATTGCAAGTCTTTTATAGCAGCATCATGTTTTAGAGTCAGAAAAGAACAGAATGAAATACCCATAGGTGCGAAGCACTGTACTGTGTGCTTTGTATACATTATCTTGTTGACAGCTCACTTAATCTGAAAGTTATCCTGTGGTGTAGCCATCATTATCCCCATTTTACAGATAAGCAAAGTGAGTCAAAGAAAAGTTAGCTAACAGGCAAAGACCAAATAACAGAACCAGGATTTGAATCCACAGAACTGAATTGCAACATTCACATTTGTAACCACCAGGATCGACACTCTCAGGCAATTCTCAGGCATTGATACTCTCAATGCCCTGGCATTGAGGTCATCTGGCTGGTTTGCTTTGGGAAGGTTGCAAAAAACTTAACTACATTTACCGCTTCTTCTCTTAGGTACATTAAGGGTTACAGAAATACCACCTTCCCCACTCTTGAAGCTCCTTGAAATTAAGATAAATGCACCTGGTGAGTAGAAACTAAACCCATCCCATCTTATATTAACTTACTGGAGTACAACACCTTCAGGCTTTTATTTCTTCCCATCATGGCCCCAAATTAGGAAGGAAACTTCATCACAAAAATAGGAGTGATCCAAGGTACTTTCATTAGAATGATTTCTAATTTCCACTGATTCAAGTTCCATTCAGGTACACATCAGCTTGGTTGTTGAAAACGTTTAGTTGAATAAGACAAACAGAGCTGCTTGGAGACGGTGGGGTTATTGCTGTTTCAGATCCAACATGGTTTAGAAACCCTCAAACTTCATCTGGTATTTCGTTGCTTTTGGAATGATGGTTCTTGGAGTCAATTAGAGAAAAAGGCTAAAATACTCACTCTCTCTCTCTCTCTCACACACACACACATACACAAATATAATATATATATATATATATATATATATTACTGAGGCTGTATTTTCAATATCAGTATCTTCAGTAAGTATTTGATGCTAGGCAAGAAGAACATGCAGAGATCTGGTCATTTTTAGAGGTTAGATTTGATAGGATAAGGAATGGGAGTGAAGAGCTTTGGGCAACTTACCCTTTGGTCAGTCTCAATTTCCATATCTCTAAGAAGAAGAATTTAAAGAACCACTGAGGCCTTTTCCTGCCCAGACATTTCACAGAGAGAAATTTTAAGCCTGAACATCAAAGGGAAGGGCCATAAAAAGTCTGACTAGAGCCATGTTACTTTGTTGAACTGTGGAAGGGTCCATATTCTAGAGTCTACCTCTTTCTGCTTTCCTAAATCAAAATTTCAATCCCTGCTCTCCTACTATAACAATCCCTGTGTCTGAGGATTTCACCTCCTAAATTGTTACTCATGTCCATATACTGGAGTCCAACCTCCCCTCTCTGTTTCTGTGGCTGTCACTTTAGGCTGAGCCATCATCATCTCTTACCTGGATTATCCCAAGGGCCTCTTAATTATAACCCTACCAGGGTCTTGCACCCACTTAATTCTATCCTTTACACTGCAGTCAAAGGAATCATTCTGAAATGCAAAACATGTCACTCTCTAGTTTAAAGCATTTCAATGTCTCATTATAGTCTACAGAAATAAAAGGAAAAAAAAAAAAAAGACATTCCCAACTGGCTACATTTCCAGCCTTATTCCCACTACCTTCCATCTAAATTCTTGCCATGCCATGCCACTAAATTCTCTGAGATTTTACTTTGGCTATTCTCTCTGGCAGGGATGCACTGTACTTCTCTTTCAGATCTGTAGCTCTTACTCATAAACCCTCTGAGTCAGCTGACTTTGCGGCCACCGGCTTGGAAAAAGTGTCCATACCATGTGCTTTCATAATGCCCTATGCATACCTTTTGCTTATCATGGTCTGAGCCACCTGTAAGCCATAAGGAGTATCAACATTTAGAGGCTACACCTAGGATGGGGAGCTGGCAACAGAGACTCAGAAGGATAAGCCAGGCAGGATGAGCATACCAGGAGACTGTGGCAAGAGAAAAGCCGAAAGTAAAAAAGAGATTTAAGAAAGATGGGAATATGTAAAGAACTCCTAACACTCAACAACAACAACAACAACAACAACAACAAATGACAATTCAAAAATAGGCAAAGGACTTAAATAGATATTTCTCCAAAGATAGTATATGAATGGCCATTGAACATATGAAAAGATGGCTCAATTTCACTTATCATTAGGGAAATTCAAATCAAAACTACAATGAGATATTACCTCACATCCATTAGGTGCTACCAGACTAACAAAATAAATAAATAAATCACAAAGGCTAAGAACCTGGAACTCTTGTGCACTGTTTCTGGGAAAGTAAAACGGTAATAAGGTGTGGCAGTTCCTCAAAAATAAAATAAAATTAGTATATGATCCAGAAATTCCACTTCTGGCACATATCAAAAAGAATTGAAAACAAGGACTCAAATAGAGATTTGTTCATTGTAAAATTATTCAGGATAGCTCAAATATGGAAGCAACGTGGGTGTCTGCCATTGGATAAGGTGGATAAAAGGAAATATGGTCAACCCATTTAATGGAATAGCAGTCAGCCAGAGAAAGGAAGGAATTTCTGACATGCTACAACATGGATGAACCCTAAGGACATCCACAGTGAAATAAGCTTGTTAAAAAGACTAATGCTATGATTCCCACTATACGAGGCACATAAAGTAGTCAAAATCATAGAACAGAAAGTAGCATGGTGATTGCCAGGGGCTGGCAGAAGGGGAAATAGGAGCTATTGTGCAATAGATACAGAGTTTCAGTTTTACAAGATAAAAGAGCTCTGGAGATGGGTGTTGGTGATGGTTGCAGAATAATGTGAATATATTTATGCCACTGAACTGTACACTTAAAAATGACTAAGACTAAAAATTTTGTTACGTATATTTTACTACAATTAAAAAATGGGAGAAAAAAAACCATGGAGCTAGTCTGCTGTATAAAATTCTGCTGGGACATGCAGTGAAATGAGTTCTGAAGAGTGACTATTGAATTGAGCAACACAGAAATCCATGGTGCTCTTATAAACAGGTTTTGGGATGAATATCAAATGAACGCATCAATTTATTTCCTTACTGATCTTAATTATTGCTTATAAGCTCGCTAGTAGCCTTCAGAAGCTATAGGTTTATAGGAGCAGCATATCAGCAAGCTTTTCCAAAGGATGAGATTATGTCTTATGTTGGAGCAAGGCTGTTTTTGACTGAGATCACCCTTTCCAGATGAACAGATTCAAAGTGATTGCTCTCAGGCAGGCCACTGTGGCCACAATAGGGCTCCTTTGGCTTCTACCCTGAGTAAGTGATCCTGGAAAATCTAATCATAATAGGTAAGGAGTCAGACTGGGATTTTCTTTCCAGCAGTAAAATTTTCAGCAAGGGTAGGTTTCAGAAAGCTTCTGTCAGGAAAGGAATGTATCAATGGCCATTGAAAGAGATAAATCTTCAGTTTCCCTCTGCTCCTTAATACAGATGCAGAAATGGGCACTACTGAGATCGTTAGCATAAAAACCATGTACCTTATGGGAGTCTATGAGGCTGACTGCTCTCCTCTCTGCTGTCACCCTCTTGCTGGTTCTATAGGCTAAACCATCGTGGCTTCCTCTGTGCCCCTTAAACACTCCAAGTGTCCCTAGGCCTTTGCCCTTGCTGTTTCATTTGCCTAAAATTCTCCTCCAAGATCCTCGCAAGTCTGCCTCCTTTTTCTCCTTCAAGTCTCAACATAAATGCACCCCTTCCTCAGAAAGGCCTTTTGTAACCACCATGGTCAAGGGAGCCCTCAACCCCATTTTGGCCTCTGTCCTGCTCCCTGATAGTATCTTCTTTATAGCACTGTATCTCCAAGAGAAAGCCTTATTGGTCTGTGCATGTGGGAGATCACTGCCCATCTCACGTCATTACACTGTCAGCATCCTGATGGCAGGCAGCTCACCACTGTTTGCATGGATATACCTTCTTTAACCACACAGCATCCAACACAGACTAGGCACTCTGCTAAATGAATGCATAAGTGAAAGTGTTCAAATGACCACAAATGTCCACTCATAAGTCAAGTTTTTCACATCTCCACATCAGGCCTCTCAATCACTCCTTAAGGATCCCACACGGCTAGCTTTTGCATTCCTTAGAATATGATCCAGTGAGTGGTTCTTAAGCTTAGGTTGCATTAGAACTACTGTTACTAGTTTAAAATACTAGGTTTCAGGGCCTTACCCCCAGATACTCTTTATCTCAGTAGGTTGGAGTGGGGTTCTGTACTCTGCAGGAGATTCTGATGTAACCAGCAGACCACACTTGGAGAATGCAGTTCTATAATTTAGCCCCTGCACCACTCATACCTCATAGTTCTTACTGTGGCAATGCTAACCTTGGTGTGCACTGGGATGGGTAGATGGATGGATGGACAGAGGGACTCTAATTCTTACAGGCCATCCAACAAAAAAGGAAGAAAATTGATGATTATGTTTATTATGCACTATCTAGGCAGAGGCCGCAGGAGAAACCGAGGTTGAAAGGATATTCGGGGTATCTGATGGAGACACCATGGCCTCTAAAACACAACATAAAGGGGCTGAATTCAGATGGAGGCTTCCAGAGCTTCCAGAATTAGGATTCAATTCTGGGTCACCTGAACTGAAGTATGGTCTGGGCAGTTATATCTTGGCAAGTTTTTCAACAAGCACATAATAATTATTTTTTTAAAGATTTCATTTATTTATTCATGAGAGACAGAGAGAGAGAGAGAGAGAGAGAGAGGCAGAGGGAAGAGAAGCAGGATCCATGCAGGGAGCCCGATGTGGGACTCGATCCCGGAACTCCGGGATCATGTCCTGAGCCAAAGGCAGACACTAACCACTGAACCACCCAGGCGTCCCAAGCACATAATAATTAGAATAAATTTCCTGTATGTTTCAAGTACTTTATATAAATTAACTTTAATTCTTAAAGTAACTAACTCTAAATGTTCTTGTCTGCATTTTACAAATGAAAAAAAAAATGGAAGTTGAGACAGCTTGTTCAAATTAAGGTGATGGGTAGGGATTTGAACTCATGGCTGTATGGCTCCAAAGCCCATGTTCCTCCCACTCTACAGCCCAGAGGAGGCATGTTTTCCTTCCTGAAGGTCAAAGAGTTGGATGCTTGGTGTCTGCGTGTGTATGTGCAGAAGGGAGAGGAGGCCAGTGGCTTTCTGTACATGGGTGTGTTGTATTTCAGTCTCTGTGGTTCCCTGTATAGGTTGGTTCCTCTATCCCTAGGCTCCCATACTCCTTGTCATTCCATTTTCAGTTGGTTTGGGATATTCTCTCTCTGTTTCAGTGAATTTTTTTTTTAATTATTCTTAAGAATATAGTGATACAAGCACTAGAATAAAGAGAGACGGGCTCTGAAGCCATTGACTCAGATTCCCAAAGCTCCTTCTCTGGGTTTCTATATAGACTCATCCCCTCCCCACCTGACAAAGGTTTGACCCACTAAAATCTATTGATGTGTTGTCTCTGGTTCTAGCTCCCCCTCACAGCACATCTATAAAGGAATAAAGGAAGAAAGGAAGGCAATGCTTCTTACATGTAGAAAAGCAGGAAATTACAGAAGGTAATGGAAGAAGACCCATCCATGTCTCCTCCCCCCACCTCCCCAGCTAGACATGGTCTTTGTCTCTCTCTTTCTCTCTCTCTCACACACATACACACACACACACACACACACACACACACACATACCTGTCTGTGCCTCTCCCCTGATTAATATCCTCCTAAGGCTTTTCCTGGCCTGAGTGAGTGGACAGAGTCAGATTTGCCCACCCTCCATTCGTATCATTCTCTGGGACCCCGGTTTCTGTGTTAGCAACATACTGGCCACCTTATAGCTCCTCAAAAGCATTGAGCACTTTCTTGCCTTGTGGCCTTCAGCACACCATTGTCCCCTGGGCAATCCTCTCCCTCCCTTAAGCAATTCCTACTTATCCTTCAGGGCTCGGCTCAGAGGGCACTCCACTTAGGAAGTCTTCTCTGATCTCCTTGCAACCACACAAGGCCAGATGCACGTTTTACAAACTCTCATTGCACCTGAGATTAGTTGGCTATGCAACCTGGTTTTTCAGAACCATCTTCTCCAACTAAAGAAAGCTCCCTGAAGACCAGAGCCATGCCTGTCTTATACATCTGTGCATGTCCAGTGCTTGTAATATGCTTGTCATTTAGCAGCTATAAATGCAGCAAATATTTGTTGAATGAAGGGATAAATGAGCCTCAGGTTCCTCTTCTGTAAAGTAGAGATAATAATAAAACCCTATGAGGTTTAAATGAGATAAGAGACGTGACATTGCCTGACCCATAATACGATTTTTTTTTATTTGTTTGTTCTCTAGATAGAGGAGCTCAAAAATCAAATCAGCTGCCTCCTAGGATTGTAAGCTTTCTGCCATTAGGGGCCTTTGAAGGTAAGATAGATGAAAAATTTGCAGGGATACCATAGAAGGAATGGTCAGTGAGTCTAGATGAGTAGTTCTCAATCTTGGTTTTGCATTAGAATCAACTGGAGAGTTAAGACAAAAAAAAAAAAAAGAAAGGGAAAAGAAAGAAAGAAAGAAAGAAGAAAGAGAGAGAGAGAGAGAAAGAAAGAAAGAAAGAAAGAGAAAGAGAGAGAGAGAGAGAGAGAGAAAGAAAGAAAGAGAAAGAAAGAAAGAAAAAGAAAGAAAGAAAGAAAGAAAGAGAAAGAAAGAAAGAAAGAAAGAAAGAAAGAAAGAAAGAAAGAAAGAAAGAAAGAAAGAAAGAAAGAAAGGAAGGAAGACTAATGACCCCAGAGATTCTGATTTAATTGGTCTGGGATGGATTCCAGGCAGGAATATTTTTTAACCCAGGTGATTCTAATGTGAACCATGGTTTTGAACCACTAGTTTAAAAAATATGATCTCTAAATTTTCTCCTAACTAGGAGAGGCTGTCACTCCAGGAAAGCAAAAGATCATTGTTTCTTCTGAAACAGGGAGAGAGGGAGAGAAAGCAGAAGAAGAAGAGGAGGGGGAGGAGGACAAGGAAAAGAGAGAAGGATGGAGAAAAAAAGGAGGAGGAAAAGGGAGAAGAGGGAAAGAGGAAGGAAGAGAACCCCTTTGGTATAGTACATTTTTGTTTATAATTTCAAAAATGGAGGTGGTGGTGCATTTGGTTAGGTGTCCAACTCTTGGTTGACTCTTGGTTTCAGCTCAGGTCATGAATACAGGGTCCTGGGATGGAGCACCACTTCTGGGCTCTAACACTCAACACAGAGTCTGCTTAGGACTCTCTCTCCCTCTCCTTTTGACCCTCCCCCCTCTCAAATAAGTAAATCTTTGTAAAATGGAAACCTATAGATGTATAATTGTAGAGTCAACCTCATGGCAATTTAAAGAGCACTGGCTTTGGAGCCTAAGATTCTATTGAAGAATTTTGGGACTTTCTAGCCTTATAATTTGGAGAGAATCACTTGGCCTCACTGAACCAGTTTCCTCAATTTAAAACAGAGATAATGATAATCTTATTTAAAAATTCTGGGAGAATTCAATAAAGTAATATATAAAAGAAGGGTCCAGAAAGTGTTAGTATAATGTAAGTCCTCAGGAAGGATTTGCTATGTATATATCTTTTATTATCAATGTGAATACATTTTGTAAGCCTACATGTAGTTATAAGGCATTATCATGGTGATTACTGGCCAACCCAGGTGGAAAGCTCTGGAATTGATTTTTTTTTTCTTTCTTTTTTTTAAGCCCAGAAACATTCTCAGAGAGCTGTGGTTTTCTCTTGTGTGCTGGTGTTGGTTAAGTCTTCTTAATAATACACACACACTCTCACACATACAAGTGTATACACATACACATACATACATTTATTTCTCTTTTCTTCCAAGTCCCCACTGAACTCCAGCATGCCTGAGAAAATATAAATCAGAATTTATCATGTTTTGCTGCTTTCCCCCGGGGTGGTAGGGTCATATATATATTGCTAGAAATGATCCACCCACTCGTTGCTCTCAGGGTCCTTATAGAACTGAACACCTGACCCTAAACAATGGAGGGAAAGATTCAAGGGACTGCATTGCAAGGAATGGAATTTTAAACAGATTCTCAGTATCGGCTTGTAGAATGACGCTAGTTCCTGAGCATGTCCTGTCTGAAAGAATGGTCACTGGCGCATGCAAGCAAGCCATGTCACATTTTCTTAATACTGACACAGCCTCCAGGGCAGGAAACAAGCCCCACGCAGGGAGTCTCCACACCAGCTGAGCCCTGGCTGCACCCCTCACTATCTGAGAGTATAGGAAGGCCCCCTTACCTTTCTGGAGTCCCTCGTTTTCTCTGTGAAATGCAGCAGTAATACTTGTTACTGTGACCCCCTCCCCACAGCATCCTGAGGGTCACCAGCACAGACAGTAGGCAAGTGCTTTTTGCCCCAATGGAGAGCTGTACAAATGTGATGTGCCATCATGAGCACAGGGCAGTACCGAGGATGGCTGGGATGGCCAATGATGTCTGCAAGAGTGGGGTCCTGCAAGGAACCTTTGGTTCAAACAGGACTCTCAAAAATCTGGTTTTCTCATGAATGTCCTTATTTTATTGGTCCTACACATTCCACAGCCCTATAATCCGAACATCTAATCCTCCTAAGTTTTAAAACTGCCCAGGGATCCAGATACACCAGATAGAGTGGTAGAGGTGAAGAAGCCAAATATAGAGACCAAGTGTTTAATCCACCGGAACAATGTTTTAGGCACAGAAACAGGTTAATGTGCTAAAATGGCAATGACAAGAGGCAGAGAGATGTGGGCTTAACATAAAGTGGGCTTCACAAAGCTCTTTATAAGTGTAGAACTCAATTTTAGGGAAGAAGGGGTTATCAGCTTTTGACAAATCCATGTCAGTAATGCCTACTGCAGATCCTCATATACCTTGGATATTTGGGTGGGATGGGGTGGGGAGAAGAGCTGTGTGCATGTACATACACATTTTGGAAAAATGTCCCAGGTAATTGTTATATTGTCTCTCTCTCCTCCATCCCTCCATGGTTGAGAACTCCTGCTTGAAATCATGAGCTCCACATTATTTGCAATAGCCAAACTATGGAAGCAGCCCAAGTGTCCATCCATAGATGAATGAATAAAGATGTGAATATTATTCAGCCATAAAAAAAGAATGAAATCTTGCCCTGAATAGAGGTAGAGAGTATAATGCTGTGCAAAATAAGTCAGAGAAAGACAAATACCATATGATCTTACTCACATGTACAGTTTAAGAAACAAAACAAATCAGCAAAGGAAAGAAAGCGAGACAAACCAGACTCTTAACTGTAGAGAACAAACTGGTGGTTACCAGAGGAGAGATGGGTGAGGGGATGGGGGACTAGAGTACACTTTGTTGAAAAATTGAAAAATAAAATAAAGTAAAATTATAAAAAAATAAAATCATATACTCCAGATAGACATTCACTGAACCAAGCTTGTGGCTTATTTAACCTCCAATTCAACTCATGAGCACCAAACATCTTCCTTTCTGCAGAGCTGACTTTCTCACATGGTTTGTATCTATGAATTATAATGACAGTGATAACAAAATGAATACCTTCTACATGTACAACAATGCCTCACAATCTGCAAGGCCCCTTCCCATCTAACTATTTCATTTGATCCTCTCAACCTTATCTCCATCCGACAGAAAGGAGCTTGTGGCTCAGAGAAGTGAAGCGACTTGCCTAAAGTCACACAGCTAAGAAAAGACTTGAGTTAAATGCAGGTTTCCCAGATCTTTATTATACACAGTTCTCTCCACTCCTGCCACACAAATAAAAATAACTATTGGGGCTGTTATTCAACCTTTTGTCTGTTTTAAATACTCCTAGTAACTGCAGTCAATACCAAGCTAAGCATTTTATATATAGTATACAGCTTCATAGTAGGTATTACGGCCCCATTTTACAGCTAAAGACACTGAACCTCAGGAGGGAAGAGACTAACCCGAAAATGCAGTTGTCTTAGGCATCTTCTCATCCCAGATTCCCGCTCCGTGTGTCTGCACCATGGATCTGCTTTGTGACCCCACAGTACTCTCATGCTGTGTTGGCAGCAGCTGTTCAGACACGTCTTCTCTCCGTGACACTGTAGTCTCTCCAAATGCAAGGCGATATCTTAATCCCAAGGCCCTCCATACCAGTCCCAGGGCTCACACGTACTACATGTGTGCATAAATATCATGGAGCACAGAGAATACACCCAGGACTGGATTTTGAACCCATATCTCTCTGACCTCTGAATGCTTTATTTGGTTCTATCAAAAAATGGCCCACAAACAGGTCCGGAAAAACCCAGGTTCTGTTCAGAGAAAACTGTTCTTCTTTCTGAAGTGACTCTAGCCATTTCTCTGGCCAGAACTAAAGGTGTAATTGGCTTTTGAACAAAGAATGCCAACCCTGTCCCCAAAGCCCACAGTGCCTGGGTGAGACTAGAGCTAGCTAGGCATAATTAGCAATTTTTTCCTCTAGTCTCTGCATTAGAAAGATGAAGTTCCAATTATAAATGTCCTAAGAAAATTGCTACTCAAATGCACAGAGTGATTTTCAAGGCATTGACACCTCCCTGGTTTGCTTGCTTATTAGATACAGGGCTTGAGGTGGATGGAGGAGTATTTAACAGCTAGTTTTCAGGCCAATGAATCTGAAGAAATTCTCTTTATTGGTCTGCAAGAGGAGGTGGGGATGGGGGAAGCAGAACCAGATCTGATAAAGGAGATTAAATGGCCTTATACATCTGACAGCAAAGAACAGTCCCCATGGGAATCCCAAATCCTGCTGGTGCTAATAAAGTGCACGATATTACTCCGGTAATATAGTGTACAATATAAGGCGTCCAGATGCCGGGGCCAGAGCCACGACCTACATCTTCCGCAAACCAATTTTCTGCTGGGTTGGATGTGTAAAAAAGAATCCAAATACAGATTTTTTTTTCGTTGAAAGAATTGCTTCTCTGGCTTTTTTACCTTGGCCTGTCTGCTCCTCCCACCCCCTGCGTTCTCAAAGTGGGAATTACTTCTAATCCACTCACAGGAGAAATCACTGCTTCACTCAACTGTGGGCTATTACAGGACAATTGGGCTGCTTGTGGGCCTCCCAGTAGCAGTGGGGTACAGGGGAACAAACGTAGAATTTGCAATCACATGAACTAGGCTCAATTCCTTATTTTCCTATTTATATGTCTCCTTGAGCAAATTTCCCTTGCTTCTCTAAGCCTGAATTCCACATCTCCCTCACAGAAATGCTCTGAGCGCTAAAGGTACTGCATATGAAGTGTTTGGCACAAGTGCTATAACATAGGATGAGTTTCATTGACAATAACAATTATTAGCAGTAGTACCAGCAGCTTCCATTTGTAAAACTTAAAGGTATCCTCTTAGGGGGAGGGCATTTTTTTGGCAAGGAGTTTGGGGTGGGGGGGTAGAAGCATGGAAGCTTCTTAAAAAAGATGAACAGCAACAGTGCTTTATTTGTTGATGACCAGCTCCTGAGCATCTGCCGAATGTGATGTTATAAGCATTGTTACGAGCACCAAGAAAATGCAGATGGTAGTCACTCCTTTTCCAAAACCTTGCAGACTGCTGAGGAGACTGCAAAATGTCATAGCACGTGCTGCATGCTACTCTGTCCCTAGCAACTGAATGTCAGTCATCTCATTTGACAATCTCAGGAACTTCACAAAGTGGGCAAGACATGCATGGTTCATCCCCACTTCATAGGTAAAAAAACTGACGCTCAGAGAGATGAAGTGGATTGACTAAATTCAGAGACAAAGTAGAGCCAGCATTGGGCAGGCCTTCTAAATGCTCGTCTCTAGTTCTTGGGTTTTAACCACTGTGGAATGGCCCTGGCTTGGCCTGTGATTGAAACGCCAGCTCCGGCCATCTCAGAATTCATGGCATTTCCAATGACTACAATCATTCTGTTCAAAAAATGTTGGGGATTTCTCAGAGCCAGCCCAGTGTGGCATATGAGAGATGCTATACTAATGTTGCTTGGCTGATTATAATAAGGTAATAGGGATCCCTGGGTGGCGCAGCGATTTGGCGCCTGCCTTTGGCTCAGGGCACGATCCTGGAGACCCGGGATCGAATCCCACGTCGGGCTCCCAGTGCATGGAGCCTGCTTCTCCCTCTGCCTGTGTCTCTGCCTCTCTCTCTCTCTCTCTGTGTGACTATCATAAATAAATAAAAATTAAAAAATAATAATAAGGTAATAACAACAGATATATATCTTTCCTTTGTAGCACAATTTCTAGTTCAAACAGTGCTTTCATATATGCTGGCACGAGTGAGTGTGTGTGTGTGTGTGTGTGTGTGTTTTACTGTTAAAAGTTATTATCCCATTTCACAGGCAATGAAAAGGAGATTCTGAGAAGTTTACTTTCTCAAAGCCACAAACTAAGTAAGGCTCAAGGTGGGTGTGCAGAAGTCCAAGTCTTGGGCTCTTGCTAACATGCAGTCTCCTGACTCATCACAGGTATGATGTGAATCCCCAGAAACTACAGAGTGTTCCATAGTTCCCTCATCAGAGCAACTTGGAATGTGATGGAACTGTTAAGAACACAAATGAAAATGCTCTCCACCTCCTCAAAAATAGTTGATATTTATTGAATGCTCACTCAGTGAAAGGCACTTTGCCAAATGCTTTCTTTTAAAAAAAAAAAAAAAGATTTTATTTATTTATTCATGAGAGACAGAGAGAGAGGGAGAGAGAGACACACACACAGAGAGAGAGGCAGAGACACAGGCAGAGGGAGAAGCAGGCTCCATGCAGGGAGCCCGACGTGGGACTCGATCCCGGGACTTCAGAATCACGCCCTGGGCCGAACAAAGGCAGGCGCTAAACCTCTGAGCCACCCAGGGATCCCCCCAAATGCTTTCTAAGGACTATTTCATATCATCCTTAGGAGGAAGGCTATATCATTAGCCTTATTTTACAAACAGATTTAGAGAGGTTACTTGCTCTGGGCACAGGTGGTAGAATTTGGATTTGAACTCCAGCAGTCTCCCACAGGCACTAATGACCTCACCCTTGTTTAATCCCTGGCACAATCCTACCAGTGTCTTCTGGAGAAGCCCAATGTTCACCGACATTATTTAATGACTGCCACTGGGATCCCTGGGTGGCGCAGTGGTTTGGCGCCTGCCTTTGGCCTAGGGCGCGATCCTGGAGACCCGGGATCGAATCTCACATCAGGCTCCTGGTGCATGGAGCCTGCTTCTCTCTCTGCCTCTCTCTCTCTCTCTCTCTCTCTCTCTCTTTGACTATCATAAATAAATAAAAATTAAAAAAATAAAATAAAATAAATGACTGCCACTAACTGCCAGACATAGCCTTCGAAGCAATTTATATTGACTCATTTAATCCTCATAAACATTTCATAAGATAGACATTGCTACCCCATTTTAAAGAGGAGGAAAACTGTGGCTGAGAAATGTTGACTGTTTGCCTAAGATTGCAGAGCCTGCTAAACGCAGAGGCATTTTCAAACACAGAAATATCTGGGGAAAGGTTCATTCTTCCTTCAAAAACTCTGGAACCTCCTAAAAGGAGGCAATCTGAAATACACAAAAGAAAAAGAGACAAAGAAGGCAACTGGAGGCAACAGAACCAAAGGCCTACAGGGTTCTAACTGCACAGCTTTCCAAAATCAGGGAGTGTAAAATTTGCAAAAGACTGGATTAGTCTGGAAAGGCCCAGTTGAGGAAGCAAACCTCTAAGGCTTTGAAGACTGGAAGAGATTTGGATGGCCTAGGTATTCCACATATTCCAGAAAAGCACACTCATAATTCAAGTGGAGTCTACAAACAGATCCAGGTAGCAAAGGGGAACCATGGTCAATCTGCAAATGGTGGAGGCCTCCCTTGCAGAATTAAAGCTTGTGTCCAGGACTGTCTTTAAGCCCCATGCCCATAGCACATTGAGATCTCTTTGTTCTCCTTTAGCATGCAGTCCACCAGGAGCCAGAGTAACAATGGAAAAAGTCAGAGAGGAAATAAACCATGAAGGAAAAAATAACATACACATCTCATGTGGGGTCTTCTGGGAATGAAGGAGCAGGACATGGAGGGAGGGAATTCAAGCCCCCCTCAGATCTTCTTTTGCTCATTTCTCCTCCTTTCTTTCCCCTTCCCTCCACAGTATTCTGCATGCAGTAGCAAATGTATGAATGCTTGGATGGCTTGGCAAAACACTCTCCAAGATTTATTTCTGTTGGACAATCTTGCATTCTTTTTTTTCCCCCTGCTGACAACTCTGTCAACAGCAGGCTCCTCTGCGAGGCTGTGAATTTGGAAATCACATTCTTGATTTAGACATTGTTGCTTAAAAATCAGACCAAGAAAGCAGACTTCTGAGATCAGGGTGACCTGCAGAACTACTTGGTTCATTACCTGGGAGTCAGTGAGACCCTGGAGCTTGGTAAAGATACTATCCAGAGTGGGGTATGGGGCAGCAGTCCTGGACAAGTGGTCAGTTCAAGGCAAAGAGGTAGTTCCAGTAGTTCAAAAACTAGATCTTTTTGGATGAGATCTAGTAGTAGTCTTAAATTAATTTGAAACTCCAGTGCTGATAAGCCACTAGGTAGCAGGGTACTAGATAATGTGAAAAATGTTTCATCAAGTGCTAATGGGAATGCAAACTGGTGCAGCCTCTCTGGAAAATAATATGGAGGCTCCTCAAAAAGTTAAAAATAGAGTTATCCCATGACCCAGCAATTGCAACACTGGATATTTACCCCAAAGATACAAATATAGTGATCCGAAGGGGCACCTGCACACCAGTATTTATGGCAGCAATGTCCACAATAACCAAACTTGTAAAGAACCCAGATTTCCATTGACAAATGAGTGGATAAAAAAGATGTGACATATATGTTCCATTACATATATATTATATATTATATATTACATATATATATATGTATATTCCATTATTAAAAATGGAATCTTGCCATTTACAATGACATGGATGGAACAGAGGATATCATGGTGAGTGAAATAAGTCAAACAGAGAAAGACAATTATGTGATCTCACTCATAGATAGAATTTAAGTAACAAAACAGAGGATTGTAGGGGAAGAAAGGAAAAAATAAAACAAGATGAAATCAGAGAGAGAGATAAACCATAAGAGACTCTTAATCATAGGAAACAAACTGAGGGTCACTGGAGAGGTATAGGGGGCTGGGGTAACTGGGTGATAGACATTAAAGGGGCACATGATGGAATGAACACTGGGTGTGATATAAGACTGATAAATCACTGACCTCTACCTCTGAAACCAATAATACATTATATGTTAATTAGTTTAATCTGAATAAATAAAATTTAAATATATATGCATACACACATATACACACATATATACACATACACACGTATATGCACATACACACATATATACACATATGCATACACACATACACACATACACATAGAGAAAGAGAGAAAGGCCTTCCCTATGAAAGGAAGTTAGGTCTAAATTGCAAAGGATGAACACAGCCAGGCAAAGATGCAGAGATCAGGGTGGAAAGGGGTTATGGGGCATACTAAGTGCAGGATGAACAAAGGCATAGCCTCCAAGATCTCCATTTTACAGATGTGAAAACGGAGGCTCAGAGAGATAAGTAATCTACTCAAATTACCCAGGCAGTCAGTGCTACAACTAGAATTTGCTCCAAAGTTTGCTTTTAACCACTTCACTATACTGTTTACATATTAAACATGGAATACAATACCTTCAACAGGGTCAGTAACTTACTCACAAGCACACAGACAGTTGGTGGCACACTTGAGATTAGAGCCCAGGTCTTCCTCTTCCGGATCCAGTGCTCATTCCAGGGCTATGTTGCCTCTATACATCTCCCAGCCTTGCTGAGTCCCAAATTCCCCACCACATCCTTGCTCCTGGATCCTTTCCATGGCTCCCTCACTGTGGAAATTCAGTCATCAAGACGGATGCTTTCATTTCTTTTTCATTAAATTGATAAAAAGAATGAGGTTGTCTCCCTTCCTGTGGCCTTTCCCACCCTTGGAAACTCCCAAGGTCAGAGGTCATCAGGCATTCTCACTTTCAAGCCATCCTCTTAAAGGCCAGCTGGTCTGGGAATAAAACACCTCAGTGTCAGGCATTTAATTTTTAAAGAGAGAGCAAAATGGCGAGAAGACTTTAAAAATTGCTCTTGGCTTTGTGTAATCGCCAGCGGGCTGGAGGTCACCACCAATCCCCACATCTCTGGAGACCTTCCAGCTTAGAGAAGCAGGTGGAGTATTTGTTCCCAGAGCCAGAGAAAATTGCAGACCTGACCCCACCTTCCTCCTGCTCAGAATGGACCCACTTCTCCAACAAAACCAACTCCTTATTCAAATGTGCATCCCCCTCCAATGGCTCAACCACTGACAAAGAACAGATACAAGACAAAGCGGCACTATCTTAGAGGGATTCTTAAGAATGTGCTGGCATGTTACTTATGACATGGCTCTGGGTAAATGTCTGCTCCTGAGAATCACAGCTGAATTGCAAACAGACATGCAGCCAAAGGCGGCAACAAAATAAGTGTTTACTAAACTTAGGCTGTGCTAAGCTCCAAAGAGGTGTAACATAATAATACTAATATTGGTCGGATACCTACAATATCATACATCCTGTCCATATTGCCTTCCTATACCTTGCAACAGCTCTGCCAGGGAAGAATTACAGCATCATGGTTGGCAATATGATGTGATAGTTAAAACTGTGGGTTCCAGAGCCAGACAGACTGGGTTTGAATCCCATCTTTGTCTCTTATTAACTGTGTGACCTTGAGCAAATTACTTAACCTCTCTGTGCATATGTGTCCTCGGCAGTGCAATAGAGGTGACTATAGCAGCAAGTTCAAGGGAGTATTGTGAAGAGTATGTAAGTTAATAAGTTGCTTAGAAGAATGCTTGGCATGTGCTATGTTTTGGTAGGTATTAGTTGTCTTTGTCATCTCCACTGTATATATGAGGAAACAGTCCAGAAAGTGTGAATGAATCGCTTGAGGTCACCTAGCCAATAGGTGAAAGAGCAGTGAAATTTGGGGCTCTTTCACCTATACCTCAGCTCATATATTGCCTTAGAATATTCTAATATATAACATTATTACCCCAACATTACATATCATTGGCAGGACAGAGGACTATTTCGATGGTAGTGAACTTGAGACTCGGCAAAGGGAGATGACTGGGCCAAGGCCACAGACATGGCAACTGGCAAGCCAGATACTGAACTTAGGTCTTAGGCTAGCTCACCCATCCATCACAAAGAGCAGGGTGGGGGGGTGGGTGAAGGGAGGAGCAGAGCAGGACTGGGCAAGCTAAGTGGGTGAGAAAGAAACAAGATGGCAGACTTGGCAACTGAGGTGTGAAGAGAGGCAGGCTGGATTGAGGTGCGAACCATGGGCTAGAGGTCCTACACGCACACTGTATAATGATTATAATATTGAGCAAGATGATTTCTAACCACAAGGCTTGAAACAGAGTTTATTTTGTGTTTTGTGATGACTACTCTAAGAGAGAGCCCGCTTAGCTCAGAGAGCAAAGGATACATCTCATAACTGAGTAGGCCTCCCCAGGACAAACTGTGGTCACTTACCTGCCCCCTTCCAAGTGTGCTCAGCATGTGCTGACGTCTGAGTCAATCTACTGCCGCAGTGACTCCCTCAATGCACCATTAATGAGCTCATTCCCAGCACTGTGCCCAGCCCTGAAGTGGAAAGGATGAAAACCTCATGCCCCTGAAGAGTTCCAGTCCAGTGGAGAAGCAGCAATGACTGAATGATGCATTGTGGGAGCACAGAGGAGAGAGAGACCAACTCTGTCTCAATGGGCTAGCAGAAGTGATGCTCAGAGCAGGTGATGTCTGAATGGTGTTTTGATGAATAGGATGCTCCTGACAGGAGAGTGACAAGTGAGAGGGATGGCACTGGAGGTGGAGGGAACAGCAAGAACAAAGGCTCTGCATTTCTCACCTCCTCACAGCAGCTCTCCCTGACCACTCATATATAAATTGCAAACTCTTTATTCCCTGCTTTGTTTCTCTTCATCTTTACTAATTATGCCATTATATTACCTATTTGTTCATTATCTATCTCTCACTGGATATAAGCACCATCAGAGCAGACCTACTGATTTCTATACTGCTGGATCCCAGTACCTGCAACTAACTATACATAGCACACAGTAGGTACTCAATAAAATCTGTCAAATAAATGAGCCAGTTGCAGGTGGATGTGGCTAAGAAAACCAAGCAAATGCTTGTATATTTGCATCTTTAATGTGAAGCAGAATTTAGGGACCATTTTCTTAATTGCCTCTTTCTTTCCCCATCCACCTAACATAAAATACATGTCTTGAAATGTAGAGAGGAGGAGGAGAAAGGAGTTGACATTTATGGGGTACTGACTATGGTGATAGTTCTCGTAATTTCAATCTCCGTAACAACTTGTGAGTAAGTATTACTCTCTCTAATTTGTAGTAAAGGAATTCTAAACGCGCTGATTTGCTCACTCTCCCAGCCACTGAAGGAAGTGGCAGCGCTGGAGTTTGAACACGGGTCTGCTGAATCCCCAAGGTCTGACCAGTGACCATACAGAGTCCCCTCTGGAGCCATGACCGCAACGAGGTACTGTGTAACCTGCATGCAGTGTGATGGGCTGCCAGGAAGTTGCACTGCTTCCAAGGGATCTGCTGTGATCCAGGTCTTTTCATTATGTCACTAATGCTCTTGATAATCTCCATTGCAAAGTACTCACATCCCCTTCAATTGTGTTAGGAGACAGGTTCAGAAATGGAGTAAACTGAACCATGATCACCTGGCTGGTGAAGAGGGTGGGGAAGCAGTGTGTTCCTACCTGGGGGCCAGGAGGTCTGCCTCCCAAACCTGTGATCCACCCCCCGCCCCAAGCTACTCTGAGCCACAGCCCAGAGGAATTTGAAATCTCAAAAGAAACCTCCATTTCAGTTCCCAGAGCACATGACAGTTTCTCACCCCAGATTGTTCTCAGCTCAGTATGAAAACATATAACAGGGTATGAATGCCTGAGTGAAAGAAAGACCTAAACTTAAATTATTCCAGAATGGCACGCTATTGTCAATGATTGACAACCAGTCTCGACTCTTACCAGTGACAGCCACACACAAAGTAAGGCTTCAAAAAGAGCTTGGTTCTCTTCAATTAGCAGAGCTGAAATGAAACCACTTAGAAAATTATACTATTGGGTAACTGGTGGGTTTTAAACATAATGAGAAAAATAAAGGCTAGGCTGATGTTTACCATCAGCTGAGCTAGAGACGTCAGATGTGCCAGGACTTGGGCCCACATGTTCTCCCTGCCTGCCTCTCTGCCACAGCTCCAGCCCCAGAGCCATTCTTTTACTCCTGTAGCAAATATATATTGGTTCCCTACTGCCACGGACTGGAGCTACAACAGGGAGCAAAACCGATATGGTCTGTGCCTCCTAGTGCTCTCAGACAAGCAAACAGTGCGACGCCTCTGAGAGGTGACATAATGGGGAAATGCAGGGTGAGGAGAGAGAACTACAAAACGGAAATTTCACACTGAGTGGAAAACAGTCCTGTGGGGCAGAAAAGCCTGCCCAGCATGCTGTGTGCTCAGCCATCGGGAGGACAAGGGTGGCTGGGGCAGGGGCTGCGGAGCCGTGGAGGTCATGGGCCCTCCTCCCGCTAGGCCCATCTGTCTATTCCCCGGGAGTGCTAAAATCACGGCTCTGGAAAGCTGGAAGAACTTCAAGTCACTCAGCACCATTCATTCAACAAACCATTCTCCAAATTTGCAACAGCTCAGGAGGAAACAAGAGCATGGCACACACACAGGACCTGCAAGTGATTCCTGGGGCCTAAGTGGCCCAGGCTGCTCAAAGAGGGCCAAGGATGGGAAAGGTTTGTACTTTGTCCTGAGACAACGGGGAGCCACTGAAGGCTTGAGGCAGAGGAATTGACACCATTAGTTTTGGGATTTGCCAGATACCACTCAGAGAGTGGGATACAGAGGCTGGGTCCTGAGCTCTGGATGACTAACCCTGGAGCCTCTGGCCTTGTCCCAGTCTCATATATGTGGGGTTCCTATTTTGAGACTCTCATCAGTTTATTTCACAAGGATTTTCTGAGCACCTGGGCTAGGAAGGCGAAGAGATGAGGAAGCAGAGTTCCTCCAGAGACAGACATATGTTCTCTTGCAGGGTGGGAGCCCTGAGTTCTGGTCCTGCCTGTGTCATTAACTTGACCTCCATGTAGAGGGTATGCAGGGTATGCACAGAGGGAGGAGTGGAGGAAACAGTTATGACACAATTATGTCTCTTGGTCTCCCTCCTGTACTTGGGAATCACCCTGTGTGGATGGGATGTCACAAAAGACCCACGAATGAGATGGCTGACACCTGGCACAGTCGAAAGAATAGTGTCTTTATAACAGCCATGTAAAAGGCTGAAGAGGCAGTTCGGTCCTTATTGGGCAGATCCAGCCACCACAGTCTGGATAGAAGCTGCCCCTTTAGCTCGCAGAACCAGGCCACTCACAGTGGACAGAGCCCAAAAAGTCAGTGTGAGAGAGGGGTCTCTGCCTCAAAGGTCATAAGATTCGGTCAGGCCTGGGGCCGAAATAAGGGAAAGGTGCCCCTGGAGGCAAGCTTAGGTAAGCTGCCCCAAACCATGGACAGCAGTGCACCAGCCAATTAGAGCTAATTAGCCACCTGTGGAGCAGGGGCAGCAGAAAGGCCAGGGAGGGGCTGTTGGGAAGCCTGTGCCTCTCCTTGCACCCCTGGCAGTGCCTGCAGGAGCCAAGGCAGGCAGACTTGCCCTTCCACTCCCAGGTAACTCGCCCTGCTCGGACTAATGAGCCGAATCCAGTGATGGAGGGTACAACCTGCTGAGAAATGTTTTCTCCCTTCTTCTAATAAACTTTTCAAAAAGGCTCCTGAGATCCACGGCTGGATTCTCCCATGAACACAGCCCCAGGTGTCAAGGGGACAGAGGCACACAGTAACAGCTCATTTAGCAGGGAACAAATGGCCCCCTTTCAGGCCAACAGTTGAAACATTATACACTTAGACAAGTACTAGGGCCCAAGACGGGTGTCGATCGGAAAGATATGCAGAGGACACAGCACCCATTCTTTTGAGAAATCCCCTGACTGCTCTGGGGGAAAAATGAAAGATGACGTTCTCTTCAAACAATCCAGAAGGCAAAATGCAAAAGTGTTGGTTGGAATAAAATATTGAAATCAAAATGATTATTAACAGTAATAATGGCTTGTATGCATGTGTGTACAGTCTCTTGTCATTCATGATTCATTTTCACATGCATCACCTCTTCGAAGCTTCACATCAATTTTATGCAGCAGGACAGGCAAGAGGCAGCATCCCCAGTTTATAGGGAAGGATTGGGCAGGCTGAGAGCTTAAGTCCAATGTCACATAAACCAAATGTCAATGCCACAGTTCAAACCAAGTCTTCTAATTCCAAATCCATTAAACATCCCATATCTGGACAGCAAATCCAAATTTTGTTATGTTCTTTAACACTTTCTTTTTTAAAAATCACTCTGTATTAGAGCTGGAAAGATCCTTAATAACACTGGAAATGCGGAAACCAAAGATGTTAAACAATATACCCAAGGTCTACCATCAAAGTCGGGTAGGTCCTTTGTCTCCATACTCCCTCCAAGTCAATGTTCCTCTCTCTGACTGCTTCCATTCAGGCCTAATAACAAGGACTATTTCTGCAGAAACTAGCAATACAAATATTTTCTTTTATGTTGTCCCCTTAAAAACAGTAGATGCCAACGACAAACATTTCCTTTTGACACAGATCTTTATCTCTAATAAAGCAGTAACATTAATGTGGTGGGAGAAACAAGCACAGAAGGGAATGAGCAGAGTTCCCTACACACAGTAGGGGTTCAATAAATGTTTGCTGGACTGGATGTAGTGAAATGAGTGTGGACCCATAGGGAAAATAGAGAAAGGAAAGGTATTTTGCACTTTGTAAGAGGCTGTGCTAGGGATTTGGCACGGAGAAGGCATTTGCCATATTCCAAGCTGGTTTTCGACATCAGCATGATGTTCCCACTGTCTTAACAGTGCATACTCGCAGAGAAAACACAGCAGGTTGTGTGCTTCCAGGCAATCCCTTGGAAAATGTTGGACCTTCACTGAAGTTTTGACACTGTTTTTGGTGTCACCTCAGTGTCTATTTTTCTTTTTTTGAGGGAAAAATCATGGAGTAAAGAGTGAAGTATGTAAAGGAGGTAGAACTGTTAGTGAAATCCTAGTGACAAACCTGATGTCAGGAGGCATTCTCTCACTCTTGTCACTGAACTGCTCTATACAAGATTCTCCCTTGGTAACTTCTGTCAATTTCTGTCTATTTTTACTCTTCCTCTCAATCCACTGGTGGTTTCAAAGTATTTGGGGGTTGGTTCTCTGGGAGGCAGGAAATGTCACAGATCACCTTTTATACTTTGGTCTAGAAAGTACACTAGGAATCACTACCATTCATTGAATACCTGCAATAATAATGATTATCAGGAAATCAAAGGGATAACTGAATTTTATTGAGTGTCTACTACATGTTCCATGCTAAGCACTTCACATGCATTATTGTATTTAGCCTTCATACAACCACCCTGTGATGTTTAATTTGCCTAAAGCTATATAACCACATGGTGGCAAAGTCAGATTCTGACTGCAAAATCCATGTTCTTAACCAGATAGGGATCACTCATTCTTTTATTCATTTGCACAATCACTATGTACCAGGCCTTGTGCTGGCTACTGAGATACAGAGATAAAAGACAAAGACCATGCTCTCAGACAGCTCACACTAGCATGAGCAGACAAATAAGCCAAAGGTCACATATGATGTGCCAGGTGTAGTAACAGAAGGGATTGCTGGGTGATTTGGGCATATCCAGGAGGGACACCTAATCCAACCTAGGGAGGGTACAAAGAAGATTCCCAGAGGAAATAGTACCTCAGTCTTGAAGACTAGGGAGAAGTCTGTCAAATGAAGGAGGACCTTAAGGGCACGGAGAGGAGTGCAGCAGGCACAGAGACGTGGAAGCATGGGAGAGCATAGGCATGTTCAAGAGTCTTCCAAGTAGGTCAGAATGGATTGCATGCAGAATAGAAAGCCCGACAGCAAACAGAAAGAGGATTGGCAAGGAGTGAGGCTGAAAAACTGGGTACAAACTGAGGAGGGGCTTTTCTGCCACCGTAAAGAGTTTGAGTAATATCCTGAAGGCCACGGTGGCCCCTAAGAGCTTGTAAGCAAGTGTGTGATGTTCAAGGGGGAAGCCTTACTGCTTATGTACATGCCACTCCTAGAAGGGAAAAAGCAGGGCAGCAACACTTCCATCACCACTCCTCAAAGGAAAGGGACTGATTTATCTTTTGGGTGAAATCCAGACAGGAGCACAAATATATGTGGCTACAGCAGATATGCTCTAGACTCTCTCAACACAATTCCAACTGCACTTCTGTGTTACTTACACTTATGTGTGAGACCCAGGAGTGACTACAGGGTGCTCTAGGACACGAAGCAGACACATTTGCACGAGGCTTGGAAGAACTGAAAGATAGCTGGTATCTGCCACATGAATAGACAGTAGCTCTTCTGGGGCAGCTTGAAGATCCTCCCATGTGTCCCTAGCAACAGTGTCATTTCCACCCTAACAATCCCATGATGTGGTTAAGTAACTGTCCTCATATTCAAGCTTGGCTCCCAGGACCCTTCTAGAATGTGGTAGGCTACCCAACACCCATTAATAAATCCCTTTCTGCTTAAACTGTGTCATTATCAACTAAGAACCTAATTGATATAATAGAACACTTCCTTTCTTTCTCTTATTCCAAGCTGCCTGATCTCAGAGATCCTCATTCACTGCTGACCCAAGAAATAAGCCTATGAGGCCACTTGTGCTCCTACAGGGGGGAAGGGAAACCTGTGTATATCCAACTCAGACCGACAGAAAGAGAAAGTTCAGGAGTCCTGATGTAGCTGCACAACCTGCACAACCTCCAAACAACCTTTAACAGAAATAAGACCCAGGTCTTTGTCTTTGACTAGCTCCTGTATTCATCTCCTACTTGGGTTTTAACTATGAGGGAGAAAGGACATGATTAAATATCACTCTCACCCATCAAAATCCCCCCACCATCTGAAAAAAAGAATACATTTGTGCTTTGGAAGCAGGGAAACCAGTCAGAATCAGCCATTAGGCTTAAATAAACCCAATTCCAGAGTTAGTCGGAGTAAGGAAGGAGATGCTTCTGTGCTAATCAGAAAGGCAATGGGAGCCCATGGGGTGCAGAAACTTCAGCTGGGAGATGCAATCTGTTGATTACCAGGAGACCCTTTTGCAAAGGAGGCCATAATCTCAAACTTGTATTATTTGCAGGGGGCTGATTTTCCCCTTGACTCTCACAGAGTTGCCAACACACCTGCTTCCAAAGCATGTGTTCTCCCCACCTAGACCTCTTAGAGCTAAGAGTGAAGGTTGAGTAAGAAATAGAAATAATTAATAGGGCCACAGAGGACTATACAGGGCATGAGCTAAATTAAAGAAAAATCAACCAAAAGTCCCAAGGTTGCTAGTTCCTGAGCTCTGTGTCATCAGCAAGCTCAACTCTTCTCCCTGCCTTTTCCCATCACTAAAATAAGGAGAGAAAGATTATAAACACAACTGTCTTTACTGAGCAACTATTTCACATGTCACACAACAGTGGGCGGTGGGAAGAAAAAGTAGGCAACTGTTCTCAAGAGTTGGCAATCTGGCAAGAAAGCTGAGAGGGTGCCAGCAATGATAACAGTAGGTGTGGCAGACACTGCTAGTGCATCCACCAACATCAACTCTCCCTGTCTTCTAATATAGCACCCTGATTCTGGCACATGGCCACCCAGAAAAAAAAAATAGTACTCCTTAGCCTCCTTTCTCTTAGGAGGGACCAGTCACCTCCATGCTGGTCAATGAAGATGCAAAAAAGAAATCAGGGAGGCAACTTCTGGCAACACCCTTAAAAAATTGGGAAGGTGCTCCTCTGACCCCTCTTCTCTCTTCCAGCCATCTACTGTGATAAGGATATGTGATGCACCATCCTGGATTATGAAGATGACAGCAATGTCCTAGGGATGGAGAAGCAGCAAGCTAAAAGGACCCTGGACACCACATAGCTTCACAGCATAGAGCTGCCCTATACACTCAGACTTTTCAAGACTGAAACACATATATTTCTACCATTCTAAAGATCTTTTAATCAATTTTATCTAGGATCTTGGCTAAATGTTGTTGGGTCTATATCATAATTAATAGAGATGGCAGGCCACCACTTCATTTATCCAGCAATCCCATCTTCCCAGAAAACAGCTGTAACAAAGAAACAAAACAGACCCCTAAACAGCCACAGTTGTATTTTCACTAGAGGCTGATGCCCTTTATTCATAGTAATGACATCCAGGCCAAGACTTGGCTGATGCTTCCTAACCCTCAGTATACCTATATTTCCAATGAGCACAATTCCTGATATGTTAGCCCATAGCCAACACAAAGATGGGTAGAAAGGAAGAGGACTATGTTTAGAGGTAGGTAAACTGACAATACCAAGACACAATAGCACAAACTGATAGGGAGAAAAAAGACTGGAAGAGTATAAAAAAACAGACACTAGAATCTAAAATCTTGTATATCCATAGGTCTGAGACCACTTGTATAATTTGGAGAAATGGTCCTGTATCACTAAATAGTCCTTTAGGGGGTGCTTGGGTGACTCAGTAGGTTAAGTTTCTGCCTCTGGTTCAGGTCATGATCCCAGAGTCCTGGGATCTAGCCCCACATCAGGCTCCCTGCCCACCGGGGAGTCTGCTTCTCCCTCTCCTTCTGCCCCTACTCTCTACTCATGCTCCCTCTCTGTCTTGCAAATAAATAGTCTTTAAAAAATAAAAATAAATAAAATAAATAGTTCTTAAGATTATCAAGTATATAGTTCAATACAATAACTGATGCTCATAATTATATTTTTGAATCACACTTATTTTAAAAAGGAGGGAAATGTGTAATTTATTTATAAATATTTCCAAAACATTAGTCATCTTGAAATTTTGTTAATTTGAAACATCCCAGCTTATAGATGCCACATATATGTTGTTTCATACAATCCAATGTTAAATGAAATATACTTGAATATCATACATGGAGTCAGTATTATAACCATTTATTCTGAACCTACACTTTGTTTTAAGATTTATTTATTTATTATTTACTCATGATAGACACACAGAGAGAGAGAGAGAGAGAGAGAGGCAGAGACACAGGCAGAGGGAGAAGCAGGCTCCATGCCGGGAGTCCAATGTGGGACTCGATCCTGGGACTCCAGGAGCGCGCCCTGGGCCAAAGGCAGGCACTAAACTGCTGAGCCACCCAGGGATCCCCCTGAACCTACACTTTTTCAAGACTTGCCTTAGATGTGATATCCTAAAGATGAATCAGACACATCCTTGCTATCTAGTAACTCATGGTCTAGTTTGGGCACAGACAAATAAAGAGATCATTATGACACTAGATCAAACCTCTAAAGAAAGAAAATCATATACGATATAGATGAAAAAAAAAGATTGCTTTCTAGAATATGAAAGAAATCCTTATGAGATGACAAGAAAAAGGCAAACCATCAAAAAGAAAAGTGGGCAAAAGCTGAATTAGCTATGCACTTAGAAGCAAATCCAAAGGCCCAATGAATATGAGATGATGCTCCTCCTTGGTAGACATCAGAAAAATACAAAGCAGATAACAATGAACTATCACTTGCTACCTAACCAGGTTAGCAAAAGTAAATGAAATAACACATACTCCTGGCAAAGAAACAGGGAAAAGACTACTTTGTACATGTTAATGGAAATGTGAATTGTTATACTCTCTTTGGAAAGATCTAAAGCATCATAAAAAGTACATATACTTTGACTTAGAAATGTTAGTTTGCGTATTCTACTCATAAAAGTTTGAGCATATCAATAGGTGATGATGAACGACAGAGATGTTTTTTATTTATTTATTTATTTATTTATTTATTTATTTATTTATTTTTATTGGAGTTCAATTTGCCAACATCTAGCATAACACGACAGAGATGCTTATTTCAGCATTGTGCATAAAAATTAGTGGAACCAAAGTAAATGCTCATTGGTAGGGAAATGGTTGAAAAATCTGTGGTGTATTCATACCACTGAAACTTACAAAGCCATTGAAAATAGTAATATATCTATACCAATTGACTGAGAGAGGGCTGCTGGGGGCAAGAGGCAGAAGAGTTAGTTTCCCATAGTGTTTTAAGTGAGAAATACAGTATGCCAAGGAATATATATATGATCTCATCTTTTAAATGAATGACAAAAATCTTTATGTATGTATATACTGTGTGTAAACACATACATGTAAATATTATGAGAACATAGAGAAAATATAAAAGATATCTAGGCTATTAGATTAGTTTGTGAGGAAAAGGACACAAAATAAGCAAACAAAAACGTTATTAAAAAATAGATGCCCAGGACAAAAAGCAAACAGCCTTCATAATAAGGCAGAGTATATAAAACCATATCCATCCATAAATGCTAGTATATAGGTCTAAGGACATAAATGAAAGGACATTCATCTAATTACAATGAGAATTTCAAATGATTTTTACTAACTCCTTATATTTTTCTATACTTCCACATTTTTTATTATTGTTAACTTGTATTATTCATATAACCTGAAAAATTAATAAAGTGATTTTTAAAACCTACCACTGTCAGTGTGATCAATATTTAGTAGAGCTAACTAAGAAAACTTCATGCGGGACTTGGTGCCCACTCTCAGCTTTAAAAGACTAGTGGGAAAAAAATAAAATAAAATAAAATAAAATAAAATAAAATAAAATAAATAAAATAAAATAAATAAAAGACTAGTGGATTTGGAAGAGATTTGAAAAAGAAAGGTGTTCCAGGCAGGAAGAACTGCATAAGTACCAACACTAGACAGAGAAACGAGCCTTGGCACTAGCTCTCAGACAACCTGCCTCATCTGGAACAGAAGATAAAGACAACACCCACGGCTGGAATTCCGTGACCATAGTTAAATCAAACAGATAAGAAGTAGAAACAACCACCATCATGCATAAGCAAAAACGTAATTTTTAGAGTTCACATTAACAAAGGAAACAGCTTGGTTTCTTCAAGTTCTACAGATTGACAAATATTTTGAGTCCTTAGGACTCTGTCCATGGTGACACCATGTGTTTCACTCAGATGTAAACTTCAGTTTGGTAACATTTTCATTTTAAACCCTCCTTCCTGTCAGTTTCCAGCTCGGCTGTAAATATTTGCTTGGAGGAAAAATGTCACTAAAGATCTGAGCTCAAGCTTCCAAAAAAAAAAAATGATCATTTTGAAACAAGAAGTCATATTCTGCATGTTAATTAAACAAAAAGTCTCAAGACCTATGGCTTGGAGTTCATTTCAGAAAAAAAAAATCGTTTTTATTTATTAAATCCTATGAATACAAATGAACTCTTTATTTGGTATTCCTTCTTGTTTAATTCTGCCCTTCTGAGATAGAAACTTCATGGGCTTTGCTAGATAAATTAAAAGGTTTTCTAGTGTCACGAGGTCTTCTGTCCTCCACGATAGGGCTGTTTCATAGGCTGTAAGTTGAGCAACTGTTAATGATACGGGATGCCTGCACTCCCACCAGCAAAGACAGAGTCTAAATGTCACCAAGCGATGGTCATGACCTTGCCCAAACCAACCAGTGTTACACACAACCCCAACTGAAGTTGATTTCAACCTGAGACACATTCCCTTTGCTCTTTTACAAGATGCTCCTCACTCCGTAAATGGGGCTCGTAGCTAAGAGGACCCCAATGTTCGTATTCCCATCACTGTATTAAGAATCATGGCAGCTAATATTGTTATTCCATTTCCAGGGAATTGAAAGACACAGAACCTTCAAGTGACCCTCCTAATGAGTAGGGTTCATAAGGTAGAACAGGAATGTGTTCTCCAGACAAGGAAAAGACGTTGTGCTCACAAAGGTGTGAAAGGCATGTTTGTAGTGTGTGTGTGAGTGTAGAGTGCGTACATGTACATGCGCGGTGGTGCTGTATAAGGGTGTGTATGTGTGAGAGGGTTGTGATGTGTATGACACTGTGTGTTAGAGAGAGAGAGAGAGAGAGTGTGTGTGTGTGTGTGTATAGGAGGGAATCAGAAGGCCAAGCTCTGAAAGGCTCTGAAGTCTACGGTCAGATATTTGAATATTATGCTTTAGGCAACAGGGAAACCTTTATGTTTTTTGATCTGGGGAATAATATGATCAAAGCTATGTTTTAGAAAGATCAAGTCACAGCTCTGTGGAGGGCCCATACTGGAGGCCAGGAGATGAGTCAGAGGCTCCAAGAATGATCTGGAATGGGGAAAAGGGGGCTGAAGGGGAGAAAATTAATTGGAATTACTTTCCTAACACTCTTAGTTTAAATGGCAGGTAAAAGTGTTTACTATACTATCATTTTTCTTTTTTTCCTCCAACTTTAAATAAATGAAAAATACACTCTTAAAAAAGTTGTCCATTCTGTGAAAAAAAGATCTAAAAACAAAGGAATACCTCCCCTCCGAAGCTGTTTGAACACCCAGCCTGCCCAAAGGGAGTAGGACCCTGATCTGACCCAAACAAGAATCTGCTCTGGAGGCTATGCAAAGCAAATCTGCTAAGCAAATGAATCCCTTGCCAGCTCCAACTCCATACCAACAACTGCAGCCCCCAGTCAAGGAAAAAGCAAAAACTGGAGCTGGCAGCTTTCTGTGGTGCAATGTTTATGTCATAAGCAATTATCTGATTACGTCAAAGCTGAGTTCCAAGCAAGTGTATCTGGAATGAGTCTTTTGCAGATAAGGGTTTTCCTCTAGATTTTCTCTCCCCTTCTGTGAACTATAATCCCTCCTCTCTGTGTGTCCTCCCCTGCCTATGTTCCTTCCTCCTCTTCTTCCTTCATTCGCTACCTCTCCTGCCTCTTTCCCACTGCCTGCCTATATTCAAAGCCCAATGCTATCTCTGTCTCTTGGCCTCTCTTTTCACTCTCCCCATCTCATCCTCTTTCACTCTTTCCTCTCGTCCTCCCTTCTCCCCCCATCTCCCTTCCCACTCTATAAAATCGCTTCAATTTTAGAAGAGGGGAAAGGCCTTTGCTAGCACAGGAGTCTGAGCAACAAATAGGATCACAGGAAGGTGAATGATTGAGTCCAGCTTCAAGAAAAAAAAAAATGAATCTCGGAAAAGAGAGTGTGCAGAACAGTGGCCCTTCATTCTGAGGAAGGCGGGTGGAGCCTATGGCTCCCAGTTGTTCCTGAACACCAGTATCTCTAGGCAGTCTTCCAGCTGGGCAATTCCTATTTGCTCATAAGCCCCAGCCAGCTTTTTCCACTGGGAGTGAGGTGGCACTGCCGCTTGTCACATTGCACTGCTCAGCTACTCTCTTGATCAGCTCAGAAAGGAAGAAAAACCATAAAATTCAGAACCAGCTCATGTCAGCACTGCAGGGGATGTCAGTGACCACCCAGTCCAATGTGGTCAGGTCACTGGTGGAGAGACTAGGGCCCCGGCTCGCTAAATGCCACGGGGACTCATTATTAGAAAACCCAGACCTAGGACCTGTTGCAAAAATCCCTCTGCCCTGGGAACAGCTCTAGGTGTTTGTCTTCTGAAAAGGAATCCACTATATAAGGTCCAGATGCATAAACAGATAGGATAAGCTTAAAATAGAGATGGAAAGGGATTAAAATGCACATGGTACACATTAGAAATCCCCTGTATGCTGCTAGCAAGAAGGATTTGAGAAAGGGAAGTCTGTTGAAGATGGGGCTGCAGTGGTGGAGGGCTCTAAGCTCTGAAGACCTTTTTAATATGGCTGTATTGTAATACTGCAGTGCCAAACCCCGCCAGTCATTCCAAAAAAGAAAAAGGAAGCCCCGCTTAGCAGCAGAACTTCCCAGCCCTGGAAACAGATTGCCTTGCATTTGCACCCATTTAATAACCGTTTTATGTAGCAAGAGCAGGGGAAATGTGCATCCTCAGAAGGCACAGCACGAGAACCTCCTTCTGCAACAACGCGATTCCTCGGACATGAAACTAAAATGCATTCATCGGAACTCAGCCTCCCAAAACAGCAGCAAAGCCACTGTGAGGCGATTTCCAGGCGAGAGCCCCTCAGAGACGAGGGGGATGGGGCTGGCAAGCAGGGGACACACCTTTTCTGAGCTGTTGGAAACATGCTGCCTGCAAAGTCCACCTAGACTGTGCCGCAGAGGGTTAATTTCCTCGGTGTGGGGTAAATTGATGCCCACACTCACAGCCCTACTGAATCCCCCACAACCTCTACCGCCACCGTACATTTGGATTTAAAAAAAAAAAAATCTTAAATTCCCAGAAATTTCCTGATCAGCCATATCTCTTCGGAACAGCCCCTCCACCTGGGCTGGATTCCCATCTCATCACCAGTGAAAAAGCCCAGAGAGCCGGGCATAATTATTTTGCTACAAGGTTATGCCTAATTGGCCACTAACCTAATTGATTAATCATCTCATTTTTCAAGGCAGCATCAAAGAGCCCAACTGAGCGGGGAGAGAGAAAACATGTGTCCAGGTGGTGCGAGGGGTAAAAATTACAGACGGGCGGCGGGGCGAGGGGCGGGGGGGGGTTAGACCCGCAGCCTAGACCCGCAGCCACCCCCTCTGGTTTCTGGACGCGGTGGTGGACAGAAAATCCCAGAAACCCAGAACGAGTGGGGAAATGCGCAAGACCACAAAAAGGACAGAGCCAGGAACCCCCGACGCTGCCCAGCCGGCCTGGGTCCAGCCACCTCTAAGAGGATGAAGTTGTCTCCCCTGGGCTGGGAAGGGTTACGTGGCTGCGCATCAGCCCAGCCTAGGCTAGCGTGGGGAGGGGAGCAAGAAGCACTTGTCCCGGGGTCCGCGAGTCCTCGCGGGGTGGGGGTGGGGGTGGGGGCCCCCCGGGAGGTCGCCCTCGGTTGCAGCCACAACTTGCGCGGCGGCCCTCGCCTGCGTCTTTGCGCGCCACCCAAAACTTTGCGCACACTGCGGCCGCCGCCCGCCCGCCCGCTTTTCGCTTTTCGCAGCGAGTCGCACGCCTCCAAGTGCCCGGGCGGCCCCTCGGCAGCCGCCCTGCCCGGCTTCGGGCTCCAGACTTTCCCGTCGCTGCCTCCAGTTCCCACCCAGGGGGCCCCCCTCGCGGCTGCGGGAGCGCGGCGCCCTCCCGGGGGTGCTGGTGCGCAGGCGGCGCGGGCGCGGGCGCGGCGTGCAGGACCACCCCTGGCCGGGCCGGGCCGGGCCAGGCCGGGCAGCCCCCGCGGGACACGCTGACACGCTGGTCCACGCGGCCGTCCCCACCCCGGCGCGCCCACGCGGAGCCTCCCGCGCCAGGCGGGCGAGCGCAACACCTTCCTATCCTACCTTCCAGCCCAGCCGCTGAGGACCACACTCTGCGCTCAGCCCTCTCGACTCATCCTCTGGCTGCAGGAGCGGGCGACAGAGTTCCGCTTTTGTTCCCTGGGGCTGGCGGGGCCGTGGAGGGCGGCTGCGGGGGTGGCCGGGGCTCGGGAGCTGCCGCGGAGCTGGGAGCCCCGCACGCGGGATGCTCAGCTCACTCCCAGCAGCTCTGCCGGCAGCAGGAGCGGCAGCGGCGGCAGCGGCGGCAGCAGCAGTAGCAGCAGCAGCAGTAGAGATAGTGCCGGCTCTCTGCAGGCCACATCTTTCATACCTTATACATCACTACCGCATTCCCCCGAATAGGGGAGCCCCACAGCATTTCGCCACCTAGCGCAGAACGCGGGAGCCCGCAGCAGCGTCCAAGCCGACCTGACCAGGATGAGAGCTCCGCCGAGGGGAGAAGGACCTCAGTGCCCGCTGGCGCGCTCCCTCCCCTCCCCGAGTTCAGCGAGGCCTACACCTTGCCCCCACTCTGCAGGGCGCACCTTCCGGGATTGGCTGTGACTTGAGGCCCAGGGAGGTCTGGACTTGAGGCCATGCGATGACAATTTCTTAGAGGGAGCGCCCTCCTAGCTGCTGCTGGTGTCCTGGCCAGCACGTGCCTTTCCACCGCCTCTTCCTCGCTTTCGTCTTCTCACACGAGGCTTTGCAGGAGCAGATGACTTCTCCGTGTCCCCGAGACACATTCGGCTCCTTCCAAGATCTAGAATGCAGGCTCAGGAGCAGTCAGACAAGGGGTCCAGTCGCAGCTGTGTGACCATAAGCAAACTGCTAAATGATGGCGCCTCCAGTTCTTCACCTGCAAAATGGGAATCAGATTACGTCTCAGCGTTGTTCGGAGAATCAAATGAGACAAGCACAGAGCTTGACACATGTTGGGTGATAGATAGCTTTCTTCCTTCATCCAGCACAGGTCCACCTCTCCTGGGATAATAACGTATCAGTAACAACTCGCCTATTCAAAAGTATTTATTGTGTGCTTACTTATGTGACAATCTCTATTTTATGGAGTGGGGGTAGGACTTTCCAAAAGATAGGCAAGCAATCCTTACTCTCTTGAAATTTGTCGTCTCTAGCACAAGGACACAGAAAATAAACCAGTAAATTAGCAAGACGCTGGCAGATAGTAATAACAACCACGACAATGTAAATGACAATGACTTAATGTCAGATGGTGGCATGTGATAGGAAATGACCAGGATGGGACATAAGGCTGGCAGTTGGGAAAGGACTGAGAAGACAGCAACTGACCTGAGACCTCTATGATAAGGGGCCAGGCATAAAAGATCTGAAGGGGAAAGCATTAAAGACAGAACAGCAAGTGCAAAGGCCGGCCCTGAGGCACGAGTGAATGAATGCATTTGAGGAAGAAAACTAACTATGGCTGGAATACAGCAGGAACGGTCATTAGTGGTACGAGATAAAGTGGGGGAGGTCAGAGAGAGAGAGGCTGGTCTTATGGGAGGAAGTCCATAAGGTAATTCAACTCAGAAGTCTGGAGTTCAAAGGAATGTGATTGTTCTGGCATTGGAGATAGTACAATTTGCATTTGTAAATGCTCACCTGGGCTGTTTTCTCTGTTATGCAGAGAATGGACTGGAAGGTAGAAGCAGGGGAACCAATCAGAGGCTCCTAAGTCCCCTTCCATTCCCTGGCCAGCACAACCACAGTGACCTCTCCTCTTCCACCAGGTTAGTTAGGGGGAAGGGCCACTTGGAGGTATCCTGGGAGCTTGAATGTGAGTTTCTCCCACCACTCTGAGTACCCCTTTCCTCGCCTGAAAAATATAAATAATCATATGTATTCTTATTAAATTATTGTACTTAATAAGGGGATACAGGCCCCTAAGGTGTTAAATAAGTGTTAATTTTCATCTTCACTGTATCTACCCCACTTCTAGAACTTCCAGAGTGCTCCTCCAGGGGCCTCCAGAGTGTTCCTCCAATACCTTAGCTCCATCAGGGGGAAGGGAGGGTTGGCCATCCCAATCCTGGAACTGTCCTGCCCAGGGCCTGGCAGGGGTAACTTGTTGAGTCTAGAAAGAGTTCCTCTTGACACCTGCAGAAAGGCTTGCATTGGTAATGTCAGCCCCTGAGCCCATCATCTGTCATCTTGCCAAGCAGGAAACCAATTTTCATTTTGTTTAGGTGCTTTTTTTTTTCTTTTCCTACCTGATACCCTCATCTAGTTTAAAGCATGCAGGACATCATCTTATGAAGCACTCAAAGTATAAAAATAGAAGGGGAAAGAAAGGGGTGGGGTGGGGTGGCGTGTAGAGCCAGAGATGGCAGGAAAGGAAAACAGACAGTCTTCTCTCTCTTAGCAACAGGAGGAAAGGTTCTCAGCCGAGACACATGCAAATGCTCTTGCATTCATGCAGTGTAATAGATTCCAGAGGACTTCAGAATCCTTTTCCCCATCAATGCCCACAGAAACAGGAATGTTTGGGTATTGCCTCCTCTGACAGATGAACGAGCTGAACCCCAGCTAGATGACATAGTGGAGTGGGCGCTTGGACCCTTTCTCCCTCTCCATGCCTAAATGCTTCCTGTGGCTCCAACTAACGATGTCGCCTACCCTCTAGTTCTCTCAAGCATTTCTCCAACCGAGACCCAGAACTGTAGGTCTCCAAGATAGTCAGTTCATTCACCCAGCTCCATGTACTTTACTCCTCCCCATCTTTCTCCATGCCTGTTTTCTTTGGAAACTAGGATGCTGAAGTCCAAACAAGGATCCAAAGTGTCAAGTGTCTAGAAACTGACTGACTCACTCACTATTCCGGGCTGGAGATCGAGGAAAGAACAGGTGATAACGGTGCATCTCTGATATGGCATACGGATATCAGACAGAATATGAGACATAGCTTTGAGTCCCTGCTCTGTCATTTATTGTGTGGGGGTGCCCCACAGCTCTGGTGAGCCTAGACTAGCTGAATTCAGCACACCACTGCCCACCACTCATAGAAATCAACCCCAAACAGGTGAGTGGCACTGAATACCTTGCTAACCCTTTGTTCTATATCATTTCCTGAGATAGTCACAAGAATCCTTGAAGGAAAATATCATCCCTATATATATGACCGAAAAACTGAGCCTGGGAAGATCTGAGTGATGTGCCCACAGTCAGACAGCTAGCAAGTAAGAGAGCCAGGTCTCATGCCTGTGCCTCCCAGCTCCAGATCCAGTGATCTTTCCACCTCTGTGCCATTCATCCCCTGTGAGGTCACTGTCTGTATTTCTTTTTAGGTTCCAAGATCCCAGGGCCTCAGCCTCCGTTTTCAATCTGACAGGCAAGAATAGTAATCCCCACTCTGCCTTTTTCACAGATGCCCTGAGAATCAAATGAGATAATGTAGATGGAAGTGTTTTTCAAAGCACAATGCACCCTACAAAGATAAAAGGATGAATATTACAGTCAGTAGCTGGAGGAAAAATATGGGAGCAACAAATCCCAGGCCCTGTGGGGACTTACATACCACAAGGGAGGACCATCCTGAACACGTTCACTTCAGATGTACGCTCAAAGGAAAACATGTGACAAGATGTATGTTCAGTCTCCCTTTTAAACGTTTATTGGTATAGAGACAGTTGGAGTTGTTCTTCAGGAATCCTGCTTCCTCTCTACAGAAATATGCTTATTCTCTCCTCCAGGAGAGAGGTCAGGATCTACCGCCTCTGTCTGAGAGGTCAGGATCACCAGCTTGAAGCAAAGGGAATTCATTGCCTGGTGTCACTTGGCAGTCCAGGGGAGTCCAGTCTAGTCTTCATTGATTCCAAGGCTGTTATTGTGTCTGTGATCCACCTCCATTTCCCTCTCCATCTCTACCCCACCTCTTCTTTGCTTTCCTCTGTGGCTTGCCCTCCCTACATCTCCCCCACCCCGCCCCCACAGAAAGTTTCTTTCTAAGGGGAGGGTAGAGGGTGCGGACATGGCTACTGAGAGCCCTAGTTTTGTATTATCTCAAGAAAGAGTTCCCAGTTTCAAACCTACAATTTTTTTTCATCTTGTCCTGGATTGGATCACATGCCTAACCTCTATTCTGGCCAAAGGTAAAGGCATACTATGACTGACCAAGCCTGATGCAGACTCAATCGTGTGGCCAAACATCATGGAGCAGGGGAGAGGCAGTTCCCCGACAGCAGGAAGACCCCATTCCCAGATAAAGAGTACTGGACACAACATTACTAGGCATCTACTGTGGTGGCAGAGCCAAATTCAAACACTGGCTTCCCCAATTTCAAAACCTTTGCCTGTACTATCATCCTGCACTAATTCCAAGCATGGAGCACAGGAGGGTTAGAAACCTGGATGGCAACCAGATTGCATCTGGAATGACAGGATATAAGCTTTATAAGTCAAGGCGACGTCTGACTTAATCTTCAGTACCTAGCACATTTTAGGTACTTGGCCAATGTTTATTGAATGAATGACCACACTAGTTGATTGATAGGAAATGGAAGGATTCGGAGTCCCGATCAGGAATCAATAGAAAAGAAGACTGGGGTTGATGACTGATGGAGACCATGGGTGGATGTGGATGGAGGCTGAATTTAGTACATATTTGCTAACCCTGCTCTGTAACCAAGGCTCAGCATGGCAGGATCATCTCTTCCTGTAATCTAGTAGTGTTGCTGCTCAATACCAAGTGTCATTTCCTTAGAATACTGCATTTCCACCTATGCCAGAGAATAGTGTGCAATTCATATTGGCCTAGAAGCACTGAGCCATCTCTAGTAGGCTGCCATTCTCAATCTAATGCAGGCAAGTCTTCCTTGGGCTATCCATACTTTCTCATACTTATCTTCTTCACAACCAGTGGCAATCACTGGCAGGTGATTACTCCACAGAACAAAGGGCTCGGGGGAAGGGAGAAGGAGGATATTGCCAAATTGGGAGTCAGAAGACAAGAGTGGTTCTAGTTCGCTTTTGGCTAGTAACTTGCTCAGTGATCTGGGCAATGGTATGGGGGCCTCCATTTTGTATTCAACTAATGTTCATTATTCCACTTTCATGTAATTCTCAAAACAAGCCTGAAGATAGGTACTATTATGTCCATTTTACAAAAAGAAAAACAGAGACCCAAGGAGATTAGGCCAATGTGTCTGAGTTCCCCTGTTTGAAGGTAACATGGCTAGGAGTCAATTCTGGGACTCCTTGCCCCAGTGACTGTGCTCTTCCCATGATACCACTGATGCTTCTCCAGAGCCTTTGGCCACAGAGCTCAGCTACAGGGTCTGTGAAAAGAGGATGTCCGCTTCCAGCTTGGCCCTTTCCTGAAAAAAGAGGGAACTGAGAGCCAGGTGCTACCTTTTGGAGAAGGTGTATTTTTCTCCCTCTTTAATGGAGGTTTAAGAGAATACCCTTCACCATCACTGGCATTATTGCCAGAGAATCTACGGGTACACAGTTGCCAGGGTGATTAGAGTACTGCAAGGAGGATGGACTTGGCAGGAAAGGCTCCGTGGAAGCTCCACAGAGTTCTGAAGATGGTGTGGGCCTGCCCTTGCAACTGTGAACCTCTGGGTGCAGTCCGTGTGCCGAACGTCCACTCTCCAAGGGCCAGCAGACAGATAGCACAGCATCCTTAAAGCCTATTATTAGCAGACATAAGGGAAGAGGGAGCAAAGTGGGGAGGAGAAAAGGTGGATCATATTTATATTGTCTGTTTGCCTGGCTGTCATTCCCCACTAGCCTGCGAGCTCCTTGAAGCTGTGGGTTCTGTGCTGTTCATCTATGCATCCGCAGAATCTAGCAGACAGGCTGGCACTAATACGGGCCTGGGAAACATTTGGTGAATGAATAAACGTGCTGTGTAAGTGCACAAACAAGAGCCCATCCAGGTTTTCTGACTCTGAGTCCACAAATGGATCTCCCCCACCCTTTTGAACTCCTATAAAAATTATTGCCTGGCAATTAATTTGACACTCCTATGCTGACTTGCACCATCTCTTGAGCTGTTGTATTCTGCCATAATTTGAAATTTTTATTGTTATTAAACATTTCACACGGGGATTTATGTCTTGTTTTCCTAACTAAGCTGTAAGCTCACTCATTCATGCAATAAGCATTCATTGAGTAGGTTTTCCTATTTAACCCTCCCCTCCTTCTCCGCGAAAATATTCATGCAGACCCTACTGTGTGTGTTGCAGGCACCATGCTCAGTGCTGGCTCTAAAACAACTCAAATTCAAATGCCTTTGAGAGTTACATTAGTAAGCATGACAGGTGAAGTAGATGACTGCTAAGATGGAGTAAGTATGTTTGGACAGGGCATCTGCACATGGCTTTACAACTTATTCCCCATGCAAAGGTACCCAGATGAGAGGGTGAAGATGGGCTGAAATCCGGCCTACTTCGTGCTCACCAAACCATCACTGGGCCAGAGGACAAGTTCTAGCTGCAGGTAGAAACAACTTTTCCTTCACTGGATGGCACTTTGACTTGACAAGCCTGCACATGAGGCTACAACTAGCCAACAGGGCTTTTTTTTTTTTTTCCTAATTTGCCCAAGGGCACTGCAAATGCTAAGGAAGAGTCTGTTATTTGTGGTATATGTTAGCATTAAAATGCAATTCAATAGATTGTTACCCAAATGAAATACTTCTGTAAAAACATATTCTACTTGGAGCAACCTTAGTTTCTAACTGATACTTTAAACAATGCTACAACACAGACATTAGCAGCTTAATCTCACAGTTGGGGAAGCTAGACCCTCAGAGAGTTGAGATGACAGCTGTGAAGTGACAGCTTAGGATGTAAGGTGCAAAGGTGAAGTAAGTGCTAGAGCTGCAACTGGAACCTAGCTTCTGAAAAGTAACAGGTCCTGAGTCCCTTCCCCTTGAGCGTGGAGATCTACCAGGCCTGCAAGAATCTGTGTGGTGCTTAGTTGGAGCCAGGGAAGATTTGTTGATCTGGATTTTAAATCTGTGCTGCTGTCACAAGGAGGCCTCACCCCAGTACCCCTCCACCCATGCACACTTGCATACAAAGATCATGTGGGGGATCCCCAGGACAGGCACGTGTAAGCTCTCCTGTCCTGGCATTGCAACTGTGGGTCTCTTCGCACACCAGGAGGAGTCTGAGAACCCCGTGAAGGAGCAGCTGTGTCTGTCAGCCTCGCAGGCAGTGATGAGTCGCTGCAGACAACAGACATGCCGGGGGCACCAAGGACCATTCTGTTTACTTTGCCTCCCTACTGCTCAGTTGTTCAGTCCAATCTGTTTCAGGAGTTCAGTTAGCGAAAAGAGTGAAAAAGAAAATCCTTTAAACCAACAGGCCAAGATATTTTACAGGTCTAGTTGGGGGCTTTTCGGAAAAATGAACAGAATATTGTTTCCAAGGCCACCAGCCAAACAAGGGCTCTACTTTCAGCTTTGCTATTAAATCACTGTGTGGCTGTGGGCCAGGCACTTGCCCTTTCCGGCCTCAGGTTCTTCTTTATGAGCATGAGGCATTGGACTAAGTACAGCATGAGGCTCCTGGCAATTCTGTGGTCTATAGTTTCATGATTCTTGACAAAACTGGACACAGGAAGAACACCAGGTATTGAAGGGGGACTGGCCACTCAGCAGAGAGGGAGATTTGGTAGTTGGATAAAGAGCCCAGATCTCAAAAACTATCAACACTGATGGCATTAGTTGAATTTCCAGTTTGATACTTTTACAGAGCGAGGGATGTTTTCAGTTAATGTGAGTTCATAGGTGTTGGGAGATCTATGGAAAGGATTATGCCCTTGTGAGTCTGACCCTCAAGATAGAGAAGTAGCAGCGTCCTGTGTTAACAGGATAAAGATTTCGAAATAAAAATGTTCTGGGTTCAATTCCTGGATCTGCCCCCAACACTCCATAATTACTGAATGAACAAGCTCATTGTGTGTCCTTGGACCAATTGCTTAACTTCTCTGAACCGTGTGTTTTTTCTACTGTTATATGGGACAATAATGATGATGGTCTAACAGGATTGCAATATTAAATGAGATGATATAACCAGCCCATAGTAGGCATTCAAAAATAATAGCTTTCTTCTCCTTTTCTCTTCCTTTGAAGAGGCACAATATAAAACTATAAAAAGCTTAAACAGGGGCACCTGGGTGGCTCAGTGGTTGAGTGTCTATCATTGGCTCAGGTCGTGATCCCAGGGTCCTGGGATTGAGTTCTGCATTAGGCTCCATGCATAGAGCCTGCTTCTCCCTCAGCCTATGTCTCTCACCCCCTCTCTGTGTCTCTCATGAGTAAATAAATAAAATCTTTAAAAAAAAAATCTTTAACAAACTGGAACAGAGACAAAGAATCCAGAGATGGAGCACTGTGTATGCATACATCCACATGTGATTTGGTGCATTAGGAGAGAGGGTAGACTTTCATGGGAAGCTCCTTACGTAAGAGGCTTGCAAATAGTTAACCCCAAAACTGGGCAGTCATGGAGCCCAGTCCAAGGCATAGCTGAACTGTCTTACCTGGGATGCCTGGTTAGGTAAGACCTGAGGAATGAGTAAGCAGAGGGAAACCAGTGCTCTATGAAGACAAAACCTCTCCTAAGAGAGGGAAGGAAGAAGGATCTAAGCTGAGCATGCCTGGTTATTATTCCTAAATTCATATTCAGAAAAATTACTTTAATTCATCCAGAGAAGGGCAAAGAAAGGCCAGGAGCATACAGAGAGAAAATAAAATCTTCTTAGAAATGAGGACTAAGAAAAAGATGCTTATCTGACTCGAACAACAACCCACAGACGAGCTTTCAAACCCAGTTTGGGGAGAAGTTAAATTCCCCAGCTATCTCCCAGATGGAATTTACACCCAGTTTGGGGAGAAGTTAAATTCCCCAGCTATCTCCCAGATGGAATTTACCAAAACCATTCATGGACTTATCACTTGCCCCCAAATACTGCTTTTGAAATCACTATGAAACATTCAAGTAATAATGTCTAAGCGGCAATTGGGTCTATATGTCTATGGCCCCAGAGTCAGGTCTGGCCATAAGCTATCATTGTCGGAGGCATCAATCAGTAGAGTTAATTAAATATATGGGAGTGAGGAGACTTCTCAGAGATTGGGTAGAGTAAGAATAGAAAGGAGTGTAAAACGCAGCCCTCTAGAACACCATTAGTTAAGGGATAGAAAAAGAGGAAGAGCCTGTAAAGGGCAGTGAGGAATGGCCAGAGATGTAGTAGGAGGAAAGCTCTGAGAAGCATTGGCTTTGTGAGCCAAAGGAAAGAGAAGTTTAAGGATGAGGGTGTGGTCATCAGTGACACATGTTATTGAGGGATCAAGCTTGATATAAGGATTGACAAAAGGCCTTTGGATTTAAAGTGTGTAGGTCATTGAAAAGTCATTTCAGTGGGAGTGATAAAAGCAGAATCTAGAAGCAGGGGAAGATCGGGAGGTGAACAATACTTGTAGATAACTTTCAAAAAGTGTGGTGGGGAGGAAGGGTGAAGAAGTAGGGCAGTGGCTGGGTGTACAGGTTAAGTTCAGGAAGAAAAGAAACAGTTGACAAAACTAAAAGACAACCTACAGAATGGGAGAAGATATTTGCAAATGACATATCAGATAAAGGGCTAGTATCCAAGATCTTTAAAGAACTTATCAAACTCAACACCCAAGAAACAATCCAATCATGAAATGAGCAGAAGACATGAACAGAAATGAAGACATACACATGGCCAACAAGCCATGTGTTCCACATCACTTGTCATCAGGGAAATACAAATCAAAACCACAATGAGATAACACTTCACACCAGTGAGAATGGCGAAAATTAACAACACAGGAAACAACAAATGGTAGAGAAGATGTGGGGAAAAGGGAACCCTCTTGCACTGTTGGTAAGTATGCAAGCTGGTACAACCACTCTGGAAAACAGTGTGGAGGTTCCTCACGATGTTAAAATTAGAGCTACTCTACGACCCAGCAACTGCACTACTCAGGGTTTACCCAAAGATAGAGATGTAGTGAAACGCTGGGACATCTGCACCCCAATGTTCACAGCAGTAATGTCCACAATAGCCAAACTGTGGAAGGAGCCAAGATGTCCTTTGAAGATGAGTAGATTATCTATCATCTATCTATCTATCTATCTATCTATCTATCTATCTATCTGGATATTACTCAGCTATCAGAAAAGACAAATACCCACCATTTGCTTCAACATGGATGGAACTGGAGGGTATGATGCTGAGTGAAATAAGTCAATCAGAGAAGGACAATCATCATATGGTTTCACTAATATGTGAAATATAAGAAATAGTGAAAAGGAATTATAAGGGAAAGGAGGGGAACTGAGTGAGGAAAAATTAGAGAGGGAGACAAACCATGAGAGACTCCCAACTCTGGGAAACAAACAAAGGGTTGCAGAAGGGAAGGCGGGTGGGGGGATGGGGTGACTGAGTGACGGGCACTGAGGGGGCACTTGATGAGATGAGCACTGGGTGTTATACTATATGTCGGCAAATTGAATTCAAATAAAAAAATTTAAATTTAAAAAATGAAGCAAGAAAAATAAAGAAAAAGCATTTTTCTTCCCTTTAAAATATAAGTACTTAAGCATGCTGAGGGAAAGAAGCCAGTGGAAAGGGGAAAAGCATATATAGAGAGAGGTGACGTTGGATGGAGCAAGGAATGTGACATGGCAGAAATATGAGCTCCAGGATACAGATGAAGAATGGAGGGGGTGGGGAGTGGATGCAGGGCCTGGGTTGCTCAGTCAGTTAAGTGCCTGACTCTTGATCTCTGTTCAGGTCTTGATCTCGGGGTCATGAGTCCAAAGTCCACATTGGGCTCTTCTCACAGAGCAGAAAGAAAGAAAGAAAGAAAGAAAGAAAAGAAAGGAATATGGTTTGGAATCACATAGATGAGATTCAAATCCACTTCCTAGTGGTCTGAATTCCAGTAAGTTATTTAGCATTCTATCTTCTCCCCTAAAGTCATTTTCTTCTGCAAACTGGGTATAATAAATAATATCTTCCTAAAGCAGTTATTAAGGCTGTGAACAAATATTTGATTCTCTCATTCTAGGCATGTTAGGATCATACTCTCTCATCCCAATTAAGCTCAGGCAAGGCCTTTGACTCCCTTTGCTCAATGACATATGGACATAAGTGATGGGCAGCACTTCCAGGTAGGAGCTTTGAGAGCCACTGTGTGCTTCACTAGGTTCTTTTTTTCCCTCTGCTGTAACAGCCTCGATGTTTATAGTGGCTGCTCTATCATTCTGAGTCTCAGGGTCAACATAAATGACACATTGTGTATGGTCACCACCCAACCTGCAACTGGCACATGAATAAGAAATAAATCTTTGTTGTTTTAAGCCACCTTGATTTTAGATAAGTTTGTTATTGAAGCATGGTCTACCCTATCCTTACTGGTAAACTACTTGTAAAATTACTGTGAGACTTATGTGAGAAAATATGTAACATATAAAGAAAAAGATAATAGGGAAAACAGAAATCACTCAATAAATCATGATTCATTTCACTTGTGGAGAGCTATACACAATGATGCTCTGTTGATAAGAAGCCATTTGAAGTGGTTTATAGGATGCAGAAATTACTTTAGTTGTAACTGAAAATAGCTAACATTTATTGAACAATTACTATAAGCCAGATTTTGGATAGAGAAAAAGTCCTCGCGCCTGTTTGCTTTTCTCTGTCATTTATTTTCTCTCTCCTCTGATTATTTCTGGCAATTCTTTTTAACCAACTAGATCTTGTACATCTGGACTCTTGGTGCAAGAAGAGATCCTAGAATTCACCCAATACAATCACCACTCAATGTCAGAACTCCCTTTATAATTTCCCTGACACATAGGCATCCAAATTTTGCTAAATGACTCTCAGCAGCAGTTTGCTTGCTACCTTCTATGGCAGCTGCTGGAGCTTAAATTCTAACGTGTCAGGAACCACACTTGCCTTGTTCATCCTGGAATTTCCTATGGCCAACACAGTACCTGGAAACAGTGGAAAGTCCATAAGTATGTATTAAAGGAATGAATGACTATATGGACAAACTTTTTTATAACTAACTTTTAGCTTCTTTGCCTGTAAGGCAGATATAATAATATTAATTTCAGAAGACTTTAACAAGTTAACATGAATGTGAATGAACCTGGTCCATTGCAGAAGCTCTATTACTGTTAATTCTCATCCTTTATCTCGATTCTCCTTCTTAAGCAAAGTGAAAAAATAAGCTAATGCTGCAATACAAACTAAATTTGTCTTCCAACTAGTTCTCCATAGCGGAATTTATGAGTAATCGCTAGAACAAAAGCATGATATGGATGGCAAGCCCTGAACATTATGCAGTCACAAATTTAGGAGACAGTATGATTCAGTTGTGAGGAATTCAGGCTTTGGAGCCCGGTGGATCTGAATGCAAATCCACTCCTTGTGGACTGTCTGACCATGCAAGTTTCTTCTATTTACTGGCCGCCATCAATATTCTTATCTTTAAATAGAGCTATCTCATAGGGTTGTTGCAAGGTCTGAAGAAAATTTGATATAAATGCTTAGCACTGGGCCTGGAACATAGCAAGCTTATTAAATATAAGATATTGGTGTTACTAGGTTAGAGCATTAAGATAACTTAGAAGCCTTCTAGTTTAATCCTCAATCAGTTCTCAAGTGCTCAGTAATTGGATCTTGTCATCAATGTGTTGGCTTTTACCACCTCACTTCCATAAATAGATATACTCTGTCACCTAGTCTATCCTAATGTATTAGTTAGAGTAACACTAGTTGCTATAACAAAAAAAAAAAATCTAAAGTGTATATGGCTCAGATACGATGGGAGTTTATTTCTTATTCAAGTTCCTGATTGGATGGGACACCTGGGTGGCTCAGTGGTTAAGTGTCTGCCTTCCACTCAGGTCATGATCCTGGAGTCCTGGGATCGGTCCCACATCAGGCTCCCCAAAGAGAGCCTGCTTCTCCCTCTGCCTCTGCCTCTGCCTCTGCCTCTCTCTCTGTGTCTCTCATGAATAAATAAATCAAATCTTTTAAAAGAATGTTCCTGATTGGTGAGTGGCTTTCTTTCAAGTGGTGAGGTAGGGATATAGGTTACCTCTCTGTCTTTTGACACCTGGTTTCCAAGGACACCAATCTTGTTTACATCAAGTCTTTAGAAAAGGAAAAAGAGAATGAATAAACCATATTTGCATATTACCTTGATGTGGAAGTAACACATTTCTTCTCATATTCCATCGGTGAAAACAAATCATATGGCACCTCCTAAATATAGGGGGTGCTGGCAAATATAATTGCTACCTGGCTTGAAAACTATTTCCCAGTTTATACTCTATGCTACTTCTATGAAAGGGTGAGCATGCATTGTGATGGTGAGCTAGTCACATGCTTCATAATGGATAAGCCTACTGTCATCTGTATTTTGTTTGCTATGATTTGCGCAGTCCTGGAAGAAAGGTTTTAATTTAAACATGGGCTGCCCTAAAGTATTATATACCATGTGGCATAACTCATAAAAATTTCAAATACATTATATATTCTACTTTTGCTTCCATCATAAAATGTGTCACGGACATGGAGGAGAGAGTGATAGAGGGAAAGAGAGAAAGTTAGAATTGGTAGAGCTAGGAGAAGGCACTTCATACACACAGTACAGGATATAAGGTTTCCATGAACCCTGTAGAGATAATGTATCCCCCATGCAATAAGCAAGGAAATAGGCTCAGGGAGGGGGCATGGCTTGTCCAATTTCACATAATATAAAACTACAGGACTCAGACTTGAACCTGGAATGGTCTAAATATAAAGCCAGTGTCATCTCTTTCTCCAGATGTGAATGTAAGAGAGTCCTCTTAGTTTAACTAGTTCAGTGCTCCCCACTGGCATGCTCTCTCCTCCAATTAGTCAAACTTACACCAATTCCTTTTCCTCCAGGGAGAATAACTTTGCAAGTGGTTTAATTCCCACTTCTATTGGCAATGCATTGTACATCTCACCCATAGGTATAATTACAAGCATGATCTATCTCTAGTCCACTTTTATTGACTCCCTTAATCAAAACCATTTTTCCATGTCTCACAAAGGGATATTAAAAAATTCTCTTTACAGTAGAATCTATGAATATTCCACTTGAAATGGCCCAACATCTGCCTCCTCCCCCAGCCAAATCCCAACCACATCTTGCCAGCAAAGCCCTCACCATTTTGAATAAGAAAAAAAAAAAAAAGAGTGATAGGATCGGAATTACTGGAATAAGACTGTGGAATTCCACACTGGGAATTCGGCTTTACCTCTTTAATACAGCTTAAGATCCTACTCTGAGAGATAATAACAATAAAAAAAATAGCTTCATTTGCCGTAGATGATTTATTCATAAATGATTCATATTTTTCTAATAACTTGTATCCACTCCTCTCATCCAGAAGGCACCCATCAGCCACAAAGAGCCAACTATTGTTTTTGACTCTGACAGATGCTTATATTTGATCACTCCAATTTATGGAATATCTCTCGTCTCTAAACACACACACACACACACACACACACACACCAAAGAATCTGGTACAATTCATGGGGAGCATTAATTAGTGCATATCAAATGTGAACTTGACAGGGCTATGATTTAAATACAAAGATGCCTGAAGAATTATGATTCAATATTTGAGCTCCAAGCTATTCTGATGCTATTCTATCCACCTGAACAAATACGGCCTGGCATCCTACATTCTTTGCAGCTGGTGAGTCTGAAGAGACCTATTCTTTGGGAGGGGGAGGTGGGGAAGATTTCTCAGCAAGGTAAAAGACAGCTGGGACTAAGGGGCAGGCTCCTCCACCCCTCCCACTGCTGTCAGGAAAAGTGGTTCCAGTAGCAGAAGAGAAGCACCCAACCAGCTGGTATCCCATGGAAGCTTCCATCCAGGATCTGACATCTTAACTGTGGAACATCCAGTACATACGTGTTAACTCTTCTTGACCTCATTTTCTTCACCCAAAGAAATAAAAATTCCTACATCTCATTTATTTGTTATGTATTTATAAGAATTTACCTGTTTCAGAAGATCACTTATGCCAGGCCCTGATCTAGCATTTGCATGCAATTTCTCACCCATTCCTAAAGAACTACATAAATTCATGGATGAAAGAGGAAACCAAAAAGCAGAGAATTAAAGGATTTTCCCAAAGGTATCAAACTAGCAAATGATGGAGTGAGGATTCAAGCAATAGTCCATGCTCTCACATTATCCCATCTTGTCAGTTCTCTTCTGACTTTAAAGCTATTCAATTTAAATCAATGTAAGTAGAAAGAGAATTTATTGTTTCTCTCAACTAAAATGCTGAAGGAGTATCTAGCATTTGGTCTGGATGGATAGAGATGCCCAAATAATATCAATAGGGCTCTTTTTTTCTCTGCTCTTCTTATGCTCTTTGTACATTGATCACATTCTTTCCACTTTCCTGAGGCCAACAGAAAACAGCCACAAGTGTCTCTAGCTTACATTATCTTTATACTTCATATATTTTTTTAAAAGTATCTTTCTGAAAAGGTCCTTTCGAAATATCCTGAAAAGGCTTCACTTGGTCTACGTTGGCCCCAGCTTGTCCCTCACTGAAGTCAGGAGAGGAATACTATAACTAGGAGGGGAGTGCATGAAGTCACCCTTTCCTTAATCTCCTGGAATGAGAAGAAATGCTTTCCCCAAAGAAAGGGATGCTGAGCAGATACTGATATATGTCCATCTCATAAGGATTAGAATAACACATAGCAAAAGCCTAATACATAATGCTTCTTATTTCTTAAACCAAAGATGAGACAATTCCTAAAACCATTTTTTAAAGTTTTTGCTTCATGCATTCACATGTGATATATTTAGAACTTTCAGTTTGGAATCCCTTCTATTCCAAGAAACCTCAATATCCTTAGGTTTACATCCCTTAAACCTCCCTTTTGTAGTCCTTATCCTTCCTGGCTGGTATGAGAGTTATTTATGGCCATACTTGCCCATCTAGTTCTCTACCCCCAACTAAAGTCTGAGCTGGGCAGGTACCTGATCTTACTGACATGTAGCAGAGATGAAAGCTTGGGCCTTACAAACAGAGAGATCTAGATTTGAATTTTAGCTCTGCCATTGTGACCTGTATGATTAGTTGAAGTTACCTATCCATTCTTAACTTCATTTTCCTCATCTATAAATATGATGATAATAATATGTATCTTTCCTTTTAAAAAGTATTCTTTTATAGCCACACTTTAATTTACAGTGAATTTAAGGCAGCTTATAATATAGTAGAAAAACAAATATTTGTGCAGGAGAAATGATAAGTTACAGTAGACATTTAAGATCCAAGGAAAAGGGGGGCAGCCCGGGGGGCTCAGCGGTTTAGTGTCGCCTTTGGCCCAGGTTGTGATCCTGGGGACCCGGGATCGAGTCCCATGTCAGGCTCCTGCATGGAGCCTGCTTCTCCCTCTGCCTGTGTCTCTGCCTCTCTCTCCCTCACTCTGTGTCTCTCATGAATAAATAAATAAAATCTTTTTAAAAAAGGCCCAAGGAAAAGGTAAAAATACATAGGTCTTCACAATTATTAAATTCTAACAGATGGTACATAATTATTAAAATTGTGCTATACATTTCCTAGGAACAAGTAGTAAAAGAGAAACTTAAGCAGTTAAGTGATCTATTTTCAATATGTAAAAGAAATGTGAGGAAGAAACATTCCAGGTCCTCATGAAAGCGAACTCCTTCCTGGCAATTATTTCTGAATATCACCCAAAAGGGCATTTGGGATAAATGAGATCTGGAATAATATATGTCAAACCCTTGATTGGTAATTCAATATAAGTGCTACCCAAAGACAAATAAATGGAAAGACATTCCATGTTCATGGATTGGAAGACTTAATACTGTTAAGATGTCAATATGACCAAAGGTGATCTATAGATTTAATGCAATACCTGTCAAAATCACAATGGCATTTTCTGTAGAAATAGAAAAATCCATCCTAAAATTCACATGGAAACATGGAATCCAAGGAGACTTCAAATAGTCAAAATAAACTAGAAAAGAAAGAACAATGATGGAAGCCTCACACTTTCTGATTTCTTTTTTTTTTTTAATTTTTATTTATTTATGATAGTCACACAGAGAGAGAGAGAGAGGCAGAGACACAGGCAGAGGGAGAAGCAGGCTCCATGAACCGGGAGCCCGACGTGGGCGTGGGATTCGATCCCGGGTCTCCAGGATCACGCCCCGGGGCCAAAGGCAGGCGCTAAACCGCTGCGCCACCCAGGGATCCCCCACTTTCTGATTTCAAAATTTATTATGAAGTTATAGTAATCAAAACGGTGTAGTACCAGCAAAAGGACATAGAGATCATGAAATACCGTAGAGTCCAAAAATAAACCTGCATGTATGGTCAAATGATTTTCAGCAAAGGTACTAAAATCATTCAATGTGGAAAGGACAGTCTTTTCAACAAATGGTGCTGGAAAAAAAAAAAAGCATATCCACAAAAGAATGAAGTTAGAAACTTACTTGCAACATATACAAAAAGTAACTCAAACTGGATCAAAGACATAAACATGAGACTGAAAACTATAAAACACTTTGAATACAACATAGGGGAAAAGCTTCATAACATTGGATTTGGCAATGATTTCTCAGATATGACCCCCCAAAGCAAAAGCAACAAAGGTTAAAATAGATAATTTTTTTTAATTGGAGTTCAATTTGCCAACATTTAGCATAATACCCAGTTGATAAATTGGGTTTTATCAAAGTTTAAAACTTCTGCACATCAAAGGACACCAATCAACAAAATAAAAAAGCAATCTTTTGGGAGAAAAAAAAACTTTGCAAATCATATATCTGATAAAGGGTCGATATCTAGATTATTTATAGAACTCTACAAATTAAAATCAGCAACAACAAAAAAACCCAAATGATCCAAATAAAACTGAGCAGAGGACTTAAATAGACATTTCTCCAAAGAAGACATACAGTTGGCCAAAAAGCATATGAAAAGATGTCAGACATCACTAATCACGAAGGAAATACAAATAAAAACTTCAATGAAATATAACTTCACACCCATTAGAATAGCTTTTAGCAAAAACAAACAAAAACCCAGAAAATAACAAAGTGCTGGCAAAGATGTGCAGAAATTGGAACTTGTACACTGTTGATAGGAATTTAAATGATCTAGCCACTATGGAAAATAGCATGTCAGTTCTTTAAAAAATTAAAAATAGAATTACCATATGATGCAGCACTACCACTTCTGGATAAATATCCAAAAGAACTGAAGGCAGGGTCTCAAGGAGATATTTGTATGCCTATGTTCATAGCATCATTAGTCATAATACCCAAAAAGTTGAAGCAAGCCAAGCATGGATGGATGAATGATATGTCCATACAGTATATATATTACTCAGCCTTAAAAGGGAAGAAAATCTGGCACATGATACAACATAGATGAATCTTAAGGACATGAAAGCCAGTCACAAAAAGACAAATATCATATGATTCTACTACTTGAGGTATCTAGAGTAGTCAAATTCCAAGAAATAGAAAATAGAATTATAGTTGCTAGGGGCTAGAGGGAGAGAAAAATGAGTTGTTGTTTAGTGGGAATAGTTTCAGTTTTTCAAGATGAAAAAGTTCCAGTGATTGATTCCACAACAATGTGAACATAGTTAATATTACTGAACTATACACTTAAATAGGGCTAAGATGATAAATTTTATGCTACGTGCATTTTATTACAACTAAAGCTTTTTAATTAAAAAAAAAAAAAAGCCCAGGTACTTCTTAATGCAAATTTCCTTCTCTGTTACCTAGCTAAGTCCTTTAAAAAAATAGATAAAATTCAGTTGGGAAGTTCTGGAAAAGCTATACAGAGAAGACCTTTTAACTCCATCACAAAGGACTAGATAGCTCCAGAACAGAGAACCAGCAGCATGTGTAAAGTGTGTGAGGGAATAGTATGTGCCTAAGGACTTGGGAGTCCAGGTGTAAGCTGAGTGGAGAGAGTGATTGCTGATGAGGCTGGAGAGAAGCAGAATTTTTCTGTCCTGGTAAAGAGTCTAGACTTTCACCTGGAGGCACCAAGAGTCTTTTTACTCACGAAATTGATTGGAGTCATCAAAATTGTCATATCTTAATGATTTGAGAACTGGCTACCTAGTACATGAGTATCCAAGTCTTATAATTTTCTCTATGCTGTTTTCTTTTTTTCATTTGACTGATAATCAACATCATAAATATCACAGAGATAAGGAATGTTAGAGAGCAGTAAATCAACAAATCTTGACTTGGTGGAGGGGGTTAGGGGGAAGCTACACTGAGCATACTTGGGGTGTAAACTCTCCCTATTTTATGAGGGTGACTTTGTGTCCTGGCCAGTTTGCAGGAACCCTGTATATACAAGAGGAATTATTTAACTACTAGTGGAATAAGGGAGAGAATGGAGCAGAAACTTGAAGTCTAGTCCTACGACTTAATCTCGTATCACATTTCCTGTGGTGAGGCTGCTATTTAAACATATCTTAGCTGCAATTTGGAGATAAGGTTGAAATGCATCCCCTGACCATGGCAGAAGATTCTTGTACTGGGAAACTCCTCTGATGCTCACTTCCCAATACATGGAACTGGAGAGGTCATCCTCAGAAACATCTGAATTCAATCCTTTTGTTATGTACTCATTCAATGGCTCCTAAGGGTAGGGCACTGCTCTGGACATATAGAGATGAATATAGCCTGATCTCTGTCCTGAGGAACTTCATGGTCTAAAAAAGGAAGACAGATAAAGTAACAAATGATGTTCTTACCCAATATCACCAACATTATGTCAGGTACAGTTCCAGACCTACCCCATCCTCAATGAAGCCTTCTTAGTTTCTTAACAGTAGCCTCTGGTGGTCTCTCTCCCCTCTTAGTCCTGAGAGTAATTTATTCTCTATGCCACTCATCTGGCCCCTGTCAAAAGCATTCGTAGTTGCTGGAGTATATTCTTCAATCAACCATCTGGATTGTGTCCTGCTTCCCAACAAGGACTTTCTCATAGCAACTCATGCATCTCACCTTTTCACATTCCCATGTGTTGCTCCTACTGTCCCTTTTGCCTAGAATAATCTTGGCCGCCCTCTGTTTCACCTGCTAGCAAACTCCTATTCAGCTTTGAAGGCCCAACTCAAAGTTCTAGGCGATCACTCTCACCTCTTTGTGCCCACAGCATCCTCATTCTACTTCTACAGCACTTATTGCACTGCCTTTAAATGTATTCACTTCCACGTCTGCCTGTCCCCCTTGGCAGGACTAGAAGTATGGTTTCACACTTTATCGGGGATGCAGAATTAGGCAATGCATTTGTTAAGATAAAGCAAACTTCTCTAACAGATAAAACCTAAAATCTCAATGATCCAACCTGTGTAAATTACAACCAGATTTTCCTAATCAGTGACCATGGGGGAACTGTGCTTCCTGCAGTCATTCAGGGGCCAGTGTGACTGCAGTTCTGCTAACTTCATCCTTTCAAGATCTTCCTGGTGTCCTTGCTAAGCCACCCAATGGGTGAAAAGTCACTGGAGAAGGCCATCTCCTTCCAGACAACGTCAGGTCAGAAAGGGTACACATGTCCTCTGTTCACATTCCACTGGTGAGGGCTGGGCATACGGCACCTCCTGGATGTGAGAGGGGATGGAAACCATAGGCTCTGGCTATGCAGCCACTTTGCAGTGATAATTCTACACTAAGCAAGAGGAGTAGGAGTTTTTAAAGGACAGCTGATCATCTCTGCCAAGAGTAATAAAAATGGACTTTTTAGACATGTGCCCAACCTACTGAGGAGATACTAGTGAACTTTCAACCTGCAATGTGCCAGGAGGTTCACCATTGAGAAAAAGAAAGTTGATGTGGGAAAAATTCTCAGATTCCTAAAAGGAACTTGGCAGAGAATGCCTGCGAACAGTATGAGACTATAAAAGATAATGCCATTTAATTTGGTCCTGTAATTATAGTTACTTCTTCCCAAAGAGCCGAGAATAAACATTCTAATTACTCTACAGGTTATATGGAGATTAATAAGCCTGACTCCTTCAAATCTCTCCCTGCAGAAACACATAGCTCATAAACACAAAAGATCAGGACTAGACCTGACCAATTATTAGACCTATCTCCCTGGGTAGAAAAAAAAGGGGGGATTGTAAGGTGAGCTCCTAATTTATTCCACAAATCGTAATAAGCATTTTATATAACTCATTTAAACTAATTCTCAGAGCAAATCCTTGAACACAATATTATTCAGGATATTATTGTCTCTATTGTGTATGAGGAAACTGAATTTCAGAGAAGTGGAGATACCTTCTCAAAGTGGGACAGCTGGATTTGTGTCTAGGACATCAATCCACTCACACCCTTTCCACTGTACCAAGTATTCTATAGGGAAACCTCAAAGTCTCTATTGTCTCTATAGTGTATGAGGAAACTGAATTTCAGAGAAGTGGAGATATCTGAGAGGCTTGACCTTCAAATGCCTCCTTCCACCCCATCAGTCAGAGCCACGGCCGTGACTTTGTAGATGGGCTTCGCTGAGCTCTCACAGAAACAAGTGCCTGGAATTGGACTCCCTCATGCATTTATATTGGCCTCATCAATAGGATGACTCCAGGAGATGAGGACCAATCATTTGCACATCCTGAGTATGGGCTCTAGGAAGGAAAGAGTTATCTTGAGCCAAACAGCAAGACACAGAAGCTGTCATGGTAGGTGATGAAAGGGAACACTTTTTCAGGTAAGGGCATCTGCAATGTGAGCTCAAGAGAAATGCCTTCTGCATAAAGCCTGCTCTCCTCTAATGGAAGGGGATCTCCCCTCTCAGGTCCACCTTTTCTCTTCCACACCCTGCATCCTCAGGCAGGCCACATTCTTTTCTTCTTCAACTCCTGTCTCTTTCTAGGCACTTAGCAGAGGCTGCAGCCTGGTGTGGAAACAAGAATGGGGCCGTATAGCATGGTGATTAAGAGAATGCACAATGACAGTGGGAACACCTGCGTTCTAGCCCTGCCTCAGCTACCTGAGACCTTGGGCAAATCATTTCATTTTTCTAAGCTTTAATTTTTGCATCTGTAGAACAGGGACAATGGCAATGCCTACCTCATGGAACTGTCATGAAAACAAATGTGTAAAATACGGAGCTTCATAACTACCATAGAATAATTATCCAATTTCTGGTACACTTTTTTTTAAAAGTCTGCAGATGAAATGGATTTATGATTTCTAAATCCCACCTGGTGCTATCCAGCTATAGCATACTCGAACAGTCATTTATATTCTCTCAGTCCTAGCTACTTCATCTGTAAAAGATGGTGATTGATGGATGATGATGATGATGATGATGATGATGCCTACTTCTGGACTTTTCAGAACTGAGGAGAGTTCAAATGAAGTGATATTCATAAAACTCTTGGGGCAAGGGTTAGGAATAGCAGTAAAGAAGCCCGCTGTTTTGTTATAGAAACAAAGCTAAGAAAAAGATGTGACAAGCTGTGAAGCGGTCTTACTATGGGGGCCAGAGATTGTGAGAGCCAACAAGGCTCAGAGAAGAGAGATCCATGAGAGGTATAGGGAAGGTAGGATGGGCTGTGTCTTTATAAATGAATGAGGTTTGGCAAGACAAGAGGATAATGATTAAATTGGCATATTTTTTGTGTTTGGGAAGGAGGGCAATTTGGGACTGGTGAGCAGGGGTGAAGCTCCCCTGATTAAATCATTATCGGGTACAAAGGACCCTAATTTAGCATAAACAGGATGTCCCACTATGGAAGGGAATTGAGAAGGGGCAAAAGAAAGAGACAGATGTTTTATTTCTAACTTTTGTGATATGGGTAGCAGTTGTCTTTGCCTACCCAGCATCCATTTACCCATTTTTCTGTGGGAATTCCCTTACCTCACACCCAATTCCAGAGACTGGAATTTAAGCCTGAAACCTGGGATTCATTCTTAACTACCTTCCCGTCAGACAGCTCTCAGGTCCATAGATTCTATGTCCTCAGTAACTCTCTGATACACCCATTTCCCTCCATCTCCACTGACATCCCTGAATCCAATTCACTCTCATGTCTCATCTGAGTACTTACATCAGCATCCTACTGGAGTCCTTGCCTGCACTCCTACTCTATCCAATTCATTCTGCTTCCTTCAGTCAGTGTGGTTTTCTCTACAATGTAGAAATCCCTATCCTATTGAATACTTTTTAATGGCTTCGCATTACCCAAAAATAAACTCTAAACTGTTTACTGTGGTAGGTCCCTGTCTATTTGGTATAGACTTTAGATCCAGGCTTGTTTGTGATCTGGGGCAACTTATTTAAGTCCTCTGTTCTTCAGTTTCCTCATTTGTAAATTGGACATGATAATAGTGCATACTTCAAAAGCTTGCTGTAAAGATTAAATAAATTAATATATGTGAAGTACATAGAACAATGCCTAGAACATTGAAAATGGGTTTTTTAAAGATTTATTTATTTTTAGAGAGAGAGAACAAAGAGGGAGGGGCAAGGGGAGAGAATCTCAAGTAGACTCCCTGCTGAGTGCAGAGCCTGATGCAGGGCTCAGTCTCATGACCCTGAGATCATGTCCTGAGCTGAAATCAAGAGTTTGACGCTTAACCAACTGAGCCACTCAGGAACCCCTGAAAATGCTTTTAAGTTGTTGCTATCACCACTGATACCTCACTCACCACCACTACCACCACCATCATCATCATCACTATCATCATCATCTTTGGATCTCATAATATTTTTTCCTCCCAACCTCTGCTACAGCTATACTGAGATTTAATTCCTACATACTATCTCCCCTCAGAATCTTATATTTTGATCCTTCTGCTAGGGTACTGACCCTTAGATTCATACATCATGATTCTTAGCCTTTTATCTTAAGCCTCTCTTCTTCAGACCATCTCAAGTGAGAGTACAATGCCTACTACAGTCTCTCATCATACCCCATACTCTCCCTTTTTGTAATATTCATCATACTGGTTATTACTTATTCAATATCTGACCCACCAGATTATAAACACCTTAAAGTCAAGGGCTGAGTAAGTCACCTCTACTCTATCTGCTTCATTCTCCACTCTATCAGCTCCAACACAAAAGGTGTTACCATGTTTCACACCTTTGTCTTTCCCTACACCCTTCCATTTTCAGAGTGGGAAGCATCCCTCGTAGGGGACATAAGCTTTCTCCATATTTATAGCACTATTTTATTTGACATTATTTTTTAAAGTAACCAGAAGATCACATTTTAATCCTACTAGCTAAATGATTTAAAATATTTATAAGGGCCATTTGCAGCCTTTGTTCTAAAAATGGGAGGTGAGGTGGGGAGCCGACTAGAGAAGCCATACATGAGTTAGAATTAGCAGAGCTGATGATCTGAAGGACCATCAAAAGCTGCCACTCTGCCCACTTGAAAGATGTTTCTCAAAATAAAAGACATGCCACTGACACTTGCATAGTCTTGAAACCATGCGTGTTCAGCCTCGTGCCAAAAGAGTTTGGGAGTAGAAGGAGCGGCTGCTCCTAGCTCTGTAGGCAGCCGCTTCTGAAGCTGCCATAGCAACAAGTATAGACTAAAAGCGATCCTTCCATATTAGGTGTGAACTGACTCCAGACAAGGAAAATAGCTTGCAGAGAAGAAGCCAACTTCTCTGGGAAACTCCTAGGAAGTAATTTTCAGGTGACCCACTCCCCTATTGTCTCCTTCCCTAGTTACCCTACAAGTAATAGCATGGAAGAATTAAAAAGCAACAAACAAACAAACAAAAAACTTTTCGCTCCTTCAGACACCCAGACATACAACCTCGCTTGATAAAATTGCACTGGAGTCCTTCCCCACCCCCAAAATCCCAGCACTCTCCTCTCTTGTTCTGATTCTCAGCTGCCTCCGTAGCTCATCCATCTGTCAGTGCACATATGGGTAAAAGAGGCAAGCCAGGAAGCAGAGAAGAGAAGAGGATTTGTATTTCATAAGCATGTTCTTAGCAGATGAGTAGAAAATGCCTTCCACCAAAACTGAGAAGAGGGTGGTAGGACTAGGGTAGTATCTATTCAACTTGGAATGACCCTTCAAATATAGAGGCTACTCTGTCATTTGGTTTCCAGTGGCAGAAACTTTTTCCCTTCTCACTATATCTCTCTACTCTGAGAACTCAACCACTTTCAATTACTCATCCACTCCCACCCAATAAGAAGACTCTGTGTGGCACATTGAGTCCCAATCTTCTAGGTGTCCATGTCTGCCCTTTTCCAGGTTGTCCTCAAATCTGAACTCTGACACAGAGTGCCAGTGCAACCTTGAGCAAGCCCTTAATAACTGAACATAGCCTTCCTTGGTTATAAAACAGGGCTAATCACATTGTCAAACTTACATATAAACTATGAGGATTAAATGAGATAATGCATGTAAACCTCTTAGTACAGTCTGGCTCATAAAGAAGGATCAGTAAATGTTAGTTTTTTTCCACCCACACACTTTACCTTCCAGCTCACCTTGGAACTGCCCACAATATCTAGTCTTGAGAGATTTTGTCCTCAGGGCAAGGACCATGTTGCCTTATTCATCTTTGTCTCAATGATTTGCCTATAATCCTAGATACCTAATACATAGTGTCTGGCACAGTATAGGTATTTAGCACGTTACTAAAATGTACAAATTGATGAATGGGTGGATAGGCGGATGGGTAGGTGGGTGAATGCATGAATAATAAAGGGGGGAAATGCACCTTTCTCTTACCACATTGAATCAAAGACAATATGATGCTCTGACAAGCCACTCAACAGAGACAGGTTGCCAAGGTGGATTCACAGAATTGCCTATTCTTCAGGTCTTTTCTGACCAGAGGCTGCTGCATGGAGTTGGCTCCATGTTTCTTCTCTATCCATATGGGAACTGGGGAATTTGGCTAAAGTTCTGGTATTTTGTTTTGTTTCTCTTTCTTATCTTGACACTGAGGTTCCTTTTCCTTTTCTCCTTGAGTGCCAGCACAGATGCCAGCTGGCCCATTGGCTCAGTTAACCCCTTCCAACCTGCCCTTGGATGGCTTTGCCAATGCTCCATATTGCTTGGCTTTGCTGTGAACCCACATGGCTCTCTGCCTCATGATATTTACACTGCTAACCTGCCTCTCTCTCAGTTCCCCCATCCTGGCTTCTTCCATTGCACAAAGCCACATCAGAAGAGATCTGGAACTAAGCATAGATTTGGAAGGAAGGCAACACCTAAGGCTGTCAGGTGCTTTCCTTTGTGCCCATGGCATAGCTAATGTTACAAATAAGGAAGCTGATGCTCAAAGAAGTATAGCTGGAAATATGGAGCCAGAACTCAAACACAGGCTTTCTGACCATGGAGCCAGTGCGCATTTCACCATACCAAAAATGTTCTCACTGTCTTTACAGTAAGATGGCAGGGTTTTTTCCTATCCTTCTTTCTGTCCCTCTATATCCTACCCTAGGTTTGCCTCTAATTTCATGGAGGGGTAAACTAAGGCTTAGAAGTAATAAGTGATCTATGCAACTATGAAGTCTCATCATTGGAAAGAAAACTGAAGGATAATGGGATCTCTCCAGATGATGAAATCCTGGCCAACATTCATAAACAAAAGTAGCAAAAGTAATCCAATTTCTGACTCCTTGGGGTCTATGCTAACTCCATAGTATCCTCTGCTTACACTGCAGTGGCATTCACTACATTTACTGAAGTCACCTGTTCATACATCTGCCTCCCATTCTCTGACTGAAACTTTCTTTATGACAACATTCCAGATATTTATTGCCATGTAACAAACCACCTCAACATTTGCAAGCCTAAAACAATTTTTTTTTATTATCTCTTCACAGTGCTGTGGTTAACTGGGCTCAGCCAGAGAGTTCTTCCATGAGATCTTTCATGTGGTTACTTTAGTGACTGAAGCCAGGATCACTTAAAGGCTCATTTGGGGTGGATGCTCAAGATGGCTCATTCATATGGCTGGTAGCTGATGCTGGTCCCTGGTTGGGAACTCAATGGGGGCTGTCAATCAGAGCATCTATTCATGGGCCTGGAGCTTTTCTCAGCATAGCAGCTAGGTTCCAAGAGCAAGTGTTTCAAGAAGCCCAAACAATAACTGTAAGGCTTCTTATGCGAGCCTCATAAGTTCTACTATGTCACCTGCTACATTCTATTGGTCAAGAAAGTCACTAAAGTCAGTCAAAATTTGAAGGACTAGTACAGAGCTTGCTGCCTTCTTTAATGTATCCAGAAAGAGAAAGTCTGTTAGTTGTCTCTGTTGTCTAAACACCTTGAATAAAATCTGGCATATACAAAGAATAAATATTTGTTGACCATGCTCAAACTGACAATTTGTATGGGATATAAGAGATTATACCAAAAACAACATCAATGGCCTCTACTTACTCCCTTGGGATCTCTTGTTAACTTGTACTCTAAATAACATACATGAATTAAATACAGTATGTCTTTCAGCTCATCTTTAGGTTCTATCTGGATCTCTTTAGTAACTGGGAAGACACTCGCACAGTAGTATTATAAAATGGAGAATTTTCCAGTCTGACTGGTTATATATATGGACTCTGAAGTCAGACTGCTTAAAGATTCCTGTCTTTACCCCTGTCTAGCATATATGTTTAGGCTAAACTTCTTATGTTTTCTTAACTCATCCATATTATAGGATAATAAAAAGCATCTATCTTTAGGGTTGTTATGAAAAGTTCATCATTTAGTATAGTGCCTGATGTATGAGTGCCTAATAAATATTAGCTATTATTTCCAGGCTTTCCCTCCTTTTTTGCTGCTGCATTGAAAAAACATCTCCTTAGCTTTTGAAATCCACTTTCCCATATCTTTCTCTTTTCAGCTACTGGTTTCTACTTTTTCTAGGTATCAGCTTTGTGCATGGATTTGTATAGAAATTCACACTTTCCAAAGTACTCTTGCATTAATTTAGTGTATCCCCTTAGCATCTTTAATAAAGGTAACAGTGTTGTTTCAATCATTCCCGTGTTATAGATTGTTGAATAGAAGCTAAATAATGTAAAATGTCCTGCTCACAATCATCAACAAAGCAAATTATCAAGGCAGGAACAGAATATCTCAGTATTGTGGTTTAGATTCTAATCATTTTCCCTAAAAACCACATGATCTCTTGTGATGTCACTGAGAGTCCAATGGCACATGACTTTAAATTCTGAGGGAAATCATTAGAACTTGAGTTTTCATGGGCTTGAGATTAAAAGTGAATGTTTACCCCTACTGAATAACCAAAATGGATTTAAGCTTCTAGAACAATTTGAAAGGCAATTAATTTTCCTAAAATAAGAGCAGCTGTTCTTGCCAGTGGATATTAAATAGAAGTCTTGTGATGATTTTGAATTTGCTAAGGATACTTGGAAGCCAGACCATGATTACTTTGTAGCTAATTCATGGAGGCAGGTGCCCTCTCAGTCCTAGATCTAATTCATGGATTATGTGAATTCTCTGGTTTGGAGAGAATATATGCCAAAGGCAGTATGACAAACCATCTTGATATGAATCCAGTATACTCAAAAGATGACCCAAAGCACACTAAGTAACTAAGTAATCCCTACAAATGTGTGGCATTGGCAAATGAAAGCATTCATAATGACAGCCAATAAAAATTTCCCAATAAGTTAAAGACAACACAATATGGGAAGAGGGCACTGAACCAGGAATAAAAAAAGAACTCACATTCTTTAAGTCCCTATCATGTTCAGTTCAAAATAAATAACATTAAGCATCCACCTGGTGAAATGTATTGTGCTAGAGACTATGGCACATGGCCTCTTCTTCCAAAGAGCTAATAGTCTAGGAGGTCAGAGACACCAAAAAATTCATGATAAGTAGTAGGTGTCTTGATAGAGAGATATGTAAAATGATAAGCACAGAGTGACATAAGAGGACCTGGAAAGGACAGCTAATCCATATTGGAGGAGGAACAAAGAAGGGCAGAGGAGACTTTCTAGAAGAGATGTTAGCTGATCTGAATTGTGAGCAAGTTTGAATGTTATAAAGGCAGAGAAGAACTTGTAATAGTAAAGTGGCATGGTGTGGGGTAGGGGAACCATAAATTATACCATATTATTAAGGCACATGTTAGGCAGGAAGCATCAGGAGTTAAGCGTAGAGAAGGCATGAGACAGAGAGTGTGCTAAGGACTTAAGACACATTATCTAATCTATATGTCACAGTAGTTGTCTAAAAAATTTGGTCTTTCTCAATTCCACAGATGAGGAAAATGAGGGTCATGAAGATTAAATAATTTTCTTTGCTTGACTCTGAAACTCCAAATACGTGTCCGGAGAAGCTGTATTCTGATCTCACAAGAGATGTATACCATCCTTAGCTAAATAACTCTTCATTTCTGTGTCCTTGTTTTTTTGTTTTTGTTTTTGTTTTTCCCACTGAAATAAAAGGAACTAGACAGGATACTTTCTCAGGCCACTGCCTGCTGCTGTATGTTAGGATCCTATGTCAGGATCCTAAGCAGCTACTGCAGAGCTAGAACCGCGTGCTTGTTTTCAGCACCATGGAGAAGTGCCACAGTGCTGAGAGCAGCAGACACAAGGGTCAGCCAATGTAGAGGAAACCAGGAGATCTACAAATCTTCCTTTAAACAAGACATCAGCAAAGACAGAAGGGCAAGAAGAAGGAATATCAGGAGAGGAGAGAAAAAGAGAAATTGTCCATCACCATTGTTTTCTTGAACAGCCGCTGAGTGATATGCTGAGTGAGACAAAATGAACTAAATAAAGGGAATAAATTGTAGCAGCAACATGTCCTCGACATCATAATATGGATGCTGTAATCATACAAGGCTAATAGTCTGAGTCACTCCACAGCCAGTGCAAACAAAAAATTGATGGGACATGCCTTGCAGCTGCTCACAAAAACCAATAAATTAAACTTGCTGACCATGGCCTGAAGACAGGGGAAGCATAGCAAAATTATGTAACTGGTGGTTTATTTCCTGAATCACACAGCTTTCTTTTCCCTTTCTTTTTCTTACTTTTCTGTTGCCTCATGTATCTCCCTATCACAACCAAACCTTCCTCTCCAGAAAGGATCCACTATCTAATTTATACTAAGGTGTAAGTGGCCACCAAAATGTAAAGAGCTATCTCTCATAGGAAAATCAGAAGCTGAGAGATTGATTCACTATATTTTAAGTTCCATGAGAACAGGATAAGTTTCATTCTTGTTCACAGCGCCTATAATGGCATCCAGTATATGATCAATAACAACAGCAATAACATTAATATTTATTGAGTGTTTACTATGCAATGAGTGCTTTTGTGTGTGTTCTTTTAATCTTCATTAAAGCTGTATGTGATAAGTAGTATTATTATCTCATTTTCATATGGAGAACCTGGAACACAGAGAGGCTATTAACTTCCCAAAATCACATAGCTAGGAAATGCAAGGCCAAGAAATTTGAAATCAAAATCCATATTCTTAAACACTCATTATAAAATTATGAGAGGAAAAGGTGGAGAGATGCACAGAGAAAACCAGAAAGAGACATAGTGAGAGTCTAGTCAAAACTTTAAGATATTATGAAGGCCTATGAGGCTATTAAGAAAGAAAAATAACTCATCAATTCCATTAAACACATAGGCACTTTGCTGAGCACTGAAGATACAGAAATAAAAAATAACCTGCCCTCAAAGTATTGATAACTGGTTAGGGGCAAAGACAAGTAAAAAGACAAGAGCATAAGATAGTATGATGGGTGTTTAGATAGAGGTTAACTCTGCCACTACAGAAATTCAGAGAAAAGGTACTTCTCAGGATTGGGGAGTTGGAGTATTGCCTATGATATGAGATCTTAGCATAAATTCTAAGAGGCTAATGGGACACACACACACACACAGTTCAAGAGGTGGAAAAAATTCTCAAGTGTGGACCTGAGAAGATTACTGGATCATGTTGGAATATGAGAGGTCATATGGTGTAACCTAATGCACTCTATAATCTGTTTATTCAACAAATAGTCTGAGTACCCAATGGGTGTCAGGCCTCATGCTTGGCACTAGGAACACAAAAATGAACAAGCAGGCATGTATCCTTCCTTTATTGAAATCACTTTCCAAAATCTATGCTTGAGAATAGTGAAATAGAGGCCCAGAGAGGTAGAGTACCCTCTATAAAATTGCACAATGAGGTGATGGTAAAGCATAGATTAAAAGCCAAGGCTCTGGTCCATTACTATCTCCCAGGAAATGTTTATTGAACGAATGAGTGAGTTCTTAACAAGGGTGTATTTTAAAACTCCTTGGTAGGCAAAGAAAAAATGTCACTTAGTTTAGCAATTCAGCAGAAGTCATGGCTTGAGTCTGAATGAACTACATGGATACTGTCAGGATATCAGCTGGTGATCCGAGGAGCCTGGAACACCTGAGTCTCTAACATTCATCTTGGACATCGGTTTTCCCACTCCAACTCTTCAGCAATTCCCTATATTCTACTGAATCTGTACATTTTGTTTCCATTGTTGTTTGTATGTTTGTTTCTGCAAATCTGCAGCCATGCCAATGAAAATCAAAATCAAAAGTATAACTTACTGAGACAGCCTCAGAAAGCCCCAGGAGAGACAGCAGCCATCATAAGAGGAACAAATAAACCAGCAGAGCATAAACAAAGCCTGCAAAGCAATAAAGAGGCTGATTCGCATATCTCTTCCCCACTCACCCCTGGAAAACCACAGGAGACCCTAATACTGCAGAATAATGTTTAGATGACCCAGATGCTAGCATGCCCTAGCTCTCTAGTATCCAGCATGTCCCAGCACCTAGAGTTTGAGTCTGATATAAAGAAGGGGAATTTGAAAGTGCCAGGTAGCCCAATAGGTAGAAGCCATAAGCACCACTGCCTCATTTTCTCCCAAGGGGGTCAGAATTAGTAAAGTTCAAAATAAAACATTTCAGGAATGCCCCAGTGTAAAGTAATCAATGGGTATTTTGATAACATTTGTTCAGGAGAACTCCTTAGGGCAGAACTGACCCCTCAAAGCACTCCTTGAGCTCATGGTTATTTGAGCCCTTACGGTACAACTTTGTGACAACAGAGCTCTTGCTCATAGGTCCTTGGGCCCCTTATAAGTGGTGGCTTATTTCCTGAATCATTCAGCCTTCCTTCTTTCTCTTTCTCACTCATAGCTGAGTCCTTTAATGTTTTCTATCTCATTAGATGCCAGGATCTAGTCTAAACCCAGTAGACTCAAGCAGCTGACAGCCTCCTAATTTACTCAAGATCTACTGATAGATAAATGATATCATACTAAAGAGATGAGATGGAACTTCATCAGATATTTCTTAACCATCTTTGACTATGGATAAACTTCCCAGCTGCCTGAAGCAATTTGAAAGTCTGGAAAAATAACCCATCTGTATAAATCCTATAAAAATTAATTCTTAAAATATCCATTCATAGCATTTTAAGCAGTAACTGGCTGAAGAGAAATTTTGATTCAATCCTTGCATGCTATAGATCCACTCAACTCAATTAAATTTGAGCAAAGAAATATTTATTAATCACCTACTTTGTATCAGGTACTGTACGTGGTCTTAAGCATACAGAGGTGAAGGGAACACGGGTTCATCTTGGAGGAGTTTATCATCTAGTTAGGATGTCACAGAAAACATAAATCCAATTCCAGAAAGAATGTACCATGGGCATGATATAGACTGCAATGAGAGCTTAGAAGAGAGAGAGGTTAATTAAAAGTAGAACAAAGCAAGGAAGTCTTTCAGAAAACACAAGATTAGCTATGATAGACAGGATTGGGTAGCCACACATAAGGAGAATGCATTCTAGGTAGATGATACAGCAAAAGCAAAAGCTGACATGTTGGATGTGCATTGTTTTAAAGAGTGAAATGGCATGCTTTGCCCAGAACATTGTGCATGTGAATGTGTGTGTGTGCACACATGCGCATGCACATGTGTAATGAATGATGATAAGAAAGATGTAAGGCTAAGTGAAGACCCATGTTGGATCTCCTAGTGATTAGTGAAGCATTTTACAGCACTTGGGTGCTCAGAGATCACATTCTTTGAAAAGCTCTCCCTGACCACCTGTTGCTGGCTTAAGTGCCTCTTCTGCACGACTGAGATTTGGCATTGTGATTTTTCCATTGCCCATGCCTTCTCTAGACTGTGAGCACTTGAGGGTGATGGCTGCCTTATTCACTGAACTTTCATGCCAACAGATTTCCTGGCACACAGCAGGCACTAGAATTATTTTTTAAATTAATGTATCATTCTTTGCCTCTGCCAAAACTTCTTTGTGCTTTTGCCACAACGTCTCACGCAGGTGCGGATTCTGAGGCATGGAGAAATTAGACAATTGGCTTTAGTCACAGAGACAGTGATAGGAAAATTTATTTCTACATCTACTTGTTTCAAAGGATGGGAGGTGGGGGCAGGGAACAGTAGTGGATGAGTGAGGAGAGCATGTTTGTAACCATCTGTCAACTCTAGAACTAGAGAGACATGTAGTTTTTGGAGTCATTGATCAAAATCTCCCAGGTGGTCTTTCTTGATCACTTCCACTCTCCTCATTCTCTATTTCCTCAAGCTATGTTTTCTCTATGACTTATATATTCATTGTTTTCCACTTACTACACTTCTTCCTCCCTAAGAGGAGAGTATAGGAGAATTTTTTTTTTATTTATTGCTGTATGCCCAGCACTAAGGTCATGGCTGGCCTACAGTAATGTTGAATGACTAAGAGAACAAACACCAGGGGATGCAAGGGGCAGAGGTGCTACAGAGAGGAATGTAAATATCAAAAGAAGTGAGACAGTCAACAAATCCTTGCAGTGTGTCCACCATGATACAGGGTCCTTTAGCAAGCATGCAGCCAGAGAGCAATGGTTGGTGTGGTCCCCCCACCAAAGGACCTGGTAATATGATCATCCAGAAGAGGCTATGCACAGAAACACCAAATGGCACAGAATGTCTTGTGGAGGTAGGCAGCTGCAGGGGTAGTGAGGAGTGGGTCAAGGACAGCTGGGAGGCAAAGCACACCCCAGGTAGCTTCCAAGAAGGCCAGACACCAGGAATGTAGCAGAAAGTGTGAGAAAAGGGAACTGCAAACATTAATAACTAAGAGCTTCAGTGGTATGTCCTGTCAAACACTCACATCTACTTGGCTGTCTCCTGCCTCTGTGCTTTTGCTAATGCTATTTCTTTCACTTGATACACAGTTGTTCTCAAGTGCTTGCTTCTTAGCACCCACTTAAACCTCACAACTGTGCTTAGGCTATTCTTTCATGGGAAGCCTTTCCTTCTAGCTTATTTCTCCTCTAGGTCCCCATGGTACTGTGAACACATCTTTATAGTAACACTTGCTATGTTGGATTGCAGCCTTAATACAAGCCAGAACTGCTGAATGTTTAAAAACTCAGGATACAGCCAGACTACCTGGGTCCAAATTGCAATTTCCCTCCATTTATCCATTGACCTCGGGCACATTACTGAATTCTGTTTCATCTACCAATAATTAGTACTTACTTCATATGGTTGTCCAGAAAAGGGAATTAGTTAATTAAATATTTGAAGTACTTTGGACTGTACTTGACAAATAGTAAGAATTCAATAGAATATTAGCTCCTGGAGAGTGAAAACTACAATTCCAAAGCATATTCTCTGGGTCAAGTAGTATGATAAGACATTTCACATATGGTATTTCATTGTTCTTAACAACCATGCAAGGTAAGTATTACTATCTAAATAGTTTTTCACTTGATGAAATTGAAGTTTAATAGGATGAAAAAAGGTGAGTACTTAAGCTTCTTTATTTGAAAATAGGGTTAATAATGACTAACTCAGAGTTGTTATGATAATTAGGAAAAGAAATAAAAACTAGGATGAGTGTTTCAAATGATCTGTCATTTTGCTATTGGGATAGGTTGCTTCAAGTTCAAATAAACACCAGGCTGTAAAGGTGCAATCATGAGTATAAATACTTCCTGCTCTTGAGCAGCCCATCATTCAGCAGGCTATTTTAGGGACTTGAGGACAATGAGCAGGTCTTTCCCATCTCAGTAACCACTCCCCTCCCTGCCAACCCTGCAACTCAACAGTACAATGCCTGGTACAGAGCTAGTAGTGCTCAATGGACAGATCTTGCATTGTTTCCAGGCTCTAGTTCCAAGTGGCTTTTGCTCCACTTCTCTTTGGGTATAGGAGAGAGAGAAAGTCATGGGAAATGGACAGGACAGACATATCTAATAGATATGCTCATCTATGCCCTGGGTCAAGTTGGATTATAATAAATGTTAAAACAGGAATCCCAGCAGAGTCATATAGATGCATGAGGAGGAGGAAAGTAAATCTGACTGGTTGGAGCAGAGAAGCCTTCCTGAGAAGGCTTTCTGAGATCTGAACTGGGACTTGAAAGATAGCATGACCTCATAAGGAAGGTGTTTGAGAAAATAGAAGATTGAACAAAAGTTTTAGGGCTCAGCCAATGCCAGACTATTTGGAAAGACTCAAGTGTGGTTGGATAGGGTTCCCCGGGGGACAGGGTAGAGAAGAGAAGAAGGAATATTGCAATAGTGAGAAATTGGAAGGAAGGCTACCATCAGTCAATGCAGAGTTCTCTCCACTGTCAGATAGAATAGATGACCCTCAAAGCACCTTCAGGTAAAAGAGTTTGATAAAGCCAATATTATACATTGAAAGAATATTGAATAATTATATGGAATACTAATTACTGCAAGGATGTTGAGGCTATCATTCACTCTCTTGTACATTAGATGCTTTACATCTTCAGTCCTAAGAAAAGTTTTACTTTTCCTTGGCAACAGTTCGACTCACTCAAATAGATGCCATGAATATTATAAAACTAATAGTTGTTTCCCTGTTGGTGCTGTCTACTAAGAAGCTCAAAGCCAAATGTTGGCCACTTGAAACAGCTGGGCAGGACCATATGTTAAATAGCTTGTTTACTGATTCTACTGATGTCTTCATCTTATTTTCTTGCCAGTATTATTTCTTTGCCCACCTTTGCTCATTTATCTTATCTTTTGACATGTGTTATTTTTAACCATTGAGGACACTTCAAATCCTGTTTTGGAATAATATAAGGGTGTAAATAAATTACCAACACTAAACTCTTTGTTGTAGCTCATGGCTTTCCATAGAGCAACAATGTGCATGGCCTATGGAAGGAACCTATGCCTTTTCAGCACTTCTGTCATTACTCCAAGCCTACAGCAACTGATAGAATAGGCATTCTGTAAATCTGGATGAGATTTGTCACTACACCATACTAGGGGTGGTAAGGGAGGCTGGTAAAAGAAGGAAGACTCAGAGGACTAGGGCTGAACCAAATATTTTGAGATTGGACATGGTCCAAGCCAATGCCTGACCTCTAAAAGTGAGATAAGTCTGAAATAGGCAAGAACCATGCCTTGTACCACTTTCTCCAGGCAGCTGCCCATTCTGAAGCAGGTACCCCTCCTCTAGGCTCCCAGACACATCAGAGTTATCCCTTTTTATAGCATTTCTTATTACTTTGCATGATGCTGTGTCACAACATCTATTTACCACTCTGATTACCACTCTCACTTTTATGTACATATGAATCACAGGAAATGTATAAAATGCATACTCTCTGGTTCCATTTCAAGAGATTTTGATTTTGTGTCTAAAGTGAGGGTCAGGAATCAGTACCTTCTATTAGCATCCCAAGTTATCTAAAGTTAGTCGCTGCAAATTCTTGGAAATTTTGTCTGGATTGAACTCCTGAAAAAGGGGCCTGTACCTTATGTGTAAATTCATAGCATCCAGGACAGAGTCTGGCTCAGAGTATCACACCTCATTTTATGGACAAGTAAACTAATGCCCAAGACATTATGTCACTTATCCAAAATCCAATAGCCATAGATGGGGGAAGATAGGATCAGAACTCAGATTGGACTGATTTCAAAGTGTATGTACTTCTCACAGTCCCGAGCAAGGAGGTGATATGGTTTTCCTGGGCAAGATCTAAGTAGGCTGTACTTACCAGAAGGTGTGCAGGATAATCAACTGGGGTGTGGGAAGAGCATACTAGAACTTCTATTCATATTTATTTTAATAATCCTTTCTTGTTTTTATTTTCATATGACATCTGAGCACTAGTACAAATGGTATGAATGCATAAATAAACGTGTTTGTGGGCTACTTGCTCAAAAAGACCTTACTGATAAGGATGTACAGTCAAAATCTTGGGAGGTCACTGGTTTAACTGCCTTTACTCTGATAGAGTAACACAGTGGTACCTAAACCCATGTACCTTAAAGATGCTACACACAGCATGTGACACCCCCTGCTGAGACTTCTTGGGGACAGAACAAGAGATGGATGAGCATAATTACTGCATGGGGATTAAGCACCACTGCTTAGAATTTCTAAGGACTGTGCATTTGTCTTCTTGCCTACCAAAGGCTGATTGTCATGTATGGGGCTTGCTGGGATTGCCTTCCTCTGCCATATAACCAGGATCTGTCCAGTCATGTGCTTCTGGGAGGCAAAAGCAAGCAGCTCTCTGCAAGGAAGTGGGACATGGGGCTATAGGCTCAAGGATGAGATAAAAAACATACCTGCTTCTCCCCTGCATTCTGCATCATTTGTGGCTCAACTCTAAGAGGTTGCTGGAAGAAAGAGCCATATTTAGAAATGAAATTTACTCAGCAGAAAAGGCTAGGTTTAAGGAAAGAAGTGACTTCTCTGATGACTTATGATAATGTAAAAATAATGGGTAGAAATGGACCCTGCTTTAGAAGTAAGAGGGGGCTCTGAAATATGTTTTTCAAGGTCTTGTGCATGGTGAGAAATCTTACCTTGTTGGAACTGAGCTTTTGGAAGGTGCTGCTGCTTTAATGGACTAGCAGGGAGAAAAAGCAAGGAAGTTGGGTTGGAGTCGAGATGGCAGAGGTGGGACTAATGCATACAGTTCTGAACACAGTGCCCTGCATAAGGGCCAGGAGTGGGGACAAAAATCCAGCCCACTTGCACTCTGCCTCCCAAGCTAGGGTCTTGGTGTGGTCCTATGCTAGCTTAGAGGGGGCAGATTTTGCATGCCTAGAGGGGACCATTTTCTAATTGGTCCCAGGGATGGTAGGGGAGGACTTTTTCTAATTTGTCCAAAGATGCAGTATGGACACCAGGTGGCCATGAATAGAGAGCTTTGCCCATTGTGATGTGACTCCACATATTATGACTCAAAAATATTCAGGAAAATTCTGATGGACTTTTCGCTTAGTATAATACTCTCTAGCTCCATCCACATCATTCCAAATGACAAGATTTCATTATTTTTTTATGGCTGAGTAACATTCCATTGTTATGTATATATCTATACATATACTTCTTTATTTATTTATCAGTTGATGGACATTCGGGCTGTTTCCATAATTTGACTTGTAGATAATGCTACTGGGGTACACTGGGGTGTATTATACTCTCTAGCATTGTACAAGCCATTGAAGATGGCAAGATTTAACTCTTTTTAATGGCTGAATAACATTCATATATATATATGTGTGTGTATATATATATATGTATATATATATATATGAATCCATTTATCCATTCAGCAGTCAATAGGCATTTGGACTCTTTTTGTAATTTGGCTATTGTTGATAATGTTTCTATAAACATCAGGGTGCATGTATCCCTTTGAATTAGTATTTTTGCATTCTTTGGGTAAATACCTAATAGTGTAATTTCTGGATCATAAGGTAGTTCTATTTTTAACTTCTTAAGGAAATTCCATACTGTTTTCATGGCTGCACCAGTTTGTATTCCCACCAACACTGCAAGAAGGTTCCTCTTTCTCTATATCTAACACCTATTGTTTCTTGTATTATTGATTTTAGACAAATACCATACGATTTCACTCATAAGTATAATTTAAGAAATGAAACAAATTATCATGGGGGAAAAGAGAAAGAGAGTCAAACCAAGAAACAGACTCTTACCTATGGAGAACAAACTGATGGTTACCAGATGGAGGTGAGTAGGAAGTTGGGTTAAATGGTTGGTAGGGATTAAGGAGTACACTTGTGATGAGTACTGGGTGTTGTGTGTAAGTGTTGAATCACTAAACTGTACACCTGAAACTAATATTACACTCTATGTTAACTAAGTGAAATTTTTTTAAAAACTTTAAAAAAGTAAAAACTAAAAATATGATGTGCTAGGAACTACTGAAACATCTCCAGAAGCCTGAAAAGGATAGAGTTTTGAGTGCTGATTGACATACACCAGTTTCAAGATGAACAGAAGAGCAGAGACAGAGAAACCATGAAATAAATTAAGTCAGGAAGTCACAGAAATTCCTGGAAAAGGACTAGACTCATATAAGACTGGTAGGTTTGAGCCAAGTTTACCTCAATCTCTGAGAAGAAGGGAAGGTCCATAAGACTTCTGGGGCATGAGACTGTAGGGACATTTTTCTTCCCCTCCTCTGTATATCACTGGAGCCTAAATTGCTGATATAAAAGTTTAAAATATAAAGAGCACACACAAGGTAACTGAGGCCCAGAGAGCCTACTATATCATTTTGACTCAGGACCCAGATGCCTTAAGTTCAGATTCTGACTCTGCCACTTAATAGTCCTGTAACTTTGGGCAAAATAATTAATCTGATTATGTCTGAGGTTCCTCATCTGTAAAATGAGGATAATAATACCACCTACTCAATAGGGTTGTGGTAAGTGAATTCAGTGTAGATGCCTGACAAATAGTAAGCAATATAGAGATGTTAGCTTTATTATTATTATTATTATTATTATTATTATTATTATTCCTTCTATTACCTCATTTAATCCTCACCATTACCTTGAAATCTAGGAAGAGTCTGGACTCCCCATTTTATAGCTCAGGATATTGTAGCTTAAGAGCGAGAAATGAGGGCTGGGGTATGAGGGAATTTGGCTCCCCTGAAACTAAGGGACAGTTTTGAGATTGATGCATACTTAGGCCTTTGATGACTGCAGATGGCATTGAAAATGTCACAAAATTAATCCTTCTCATTAAAAACGTTGCACTAAGACACAGCAATAACAAGAGACTAACACATTCTCATTAGTCAAGGAAAATCCATTTTCTCAAGAACGTTGTCTATGTGAAGGGGAAGAATGGCCATGAAATGTCAAAGACAAACAATGGATGGTAGTTATGAACCTTAATGAGGCCTGGTCCAGGAACTAGGACCTTAAGAAAGACAAGGGAGGGATAGAAGGTAAAAAGAGGAACCTCAATCAGATCTGACCTAGAACACAGCTCACACATTTTCCCTTTCCAAGGGTGGGGAGAAATAATTTAAGCATAGAAATTCCAATGTAGTTTTAATGTCATCTATGTGCCAGACATTGTATTCACAGTCTATATGCATTACATAATTTAATATTACAATAGCTCAGTAAAATAAGTAATATCATTAGTTTTTCTAAAGTAAGGAATTAACAAAGAAATGGTAAGAATTCTGCAAAGTCGAACAGCTATTAGTTAAGCTACTGGTTACCTAGACTTCACACCTAGATAGGAAAGCATGGCTAAACACATGTGCTGTTAAGCTGCCTATGTTCAGTTATGGACTTGGCCATATTCTAGTTATGCAACCCAGAGAAAATAACTTAGCTTCTCTGAAACTCCACTTTCTCATCTGTAAAGTGAAATGATAAAAATAGAGAGAACTTCATAGGGCTATTGTGAAATTAATTAAATTTGTATATGTAAATTATTTAGAACAGAAAGTGACTAATAAATATTAGCTCTTGTTATTTTTATTACTGTTGTTATTATTATTTTTATCCTTGCCCTAGAAGGCTTCGGTTTCATCTTACCAATGAATGATCTTACCAATACCAGATTGGTAAGTTTTGAATGATCTTACCAATACCAGATTTTTAGTTGTACCAGGCATGTTGCCTGCTGGTATCCAGATCTGTTCTCCCACTTACCATGTTCTGCTCTTATCACTGAGGGATGATTCCTGCAAATTACACACACAAGGATCCTTTACTAACTGGCTTTCAGCTGAATTTAAACAGTAAATAAAGGCTGGGGACTGGAGGGCAGGTAAAGCTGGTCCGACCTCCTCCAGGATTCTATCACCTGACATCTCCTCCCTCTGTGGTCCCACCTCCCTTCAAACAGCTTCCATTCTGTATTCCAGTTCCCATTTTATGGTCCCTCTCCTGGGCTCTGGTATGGTACCTATTTGTCCTTTCATCAACCAGCATAAGGATGGTAGCTCCTTCTGCTGTTGCTAATTCTTGGGTACCTCACTTGGCCTTACTTGACTTGTCAATTCTTCCAATACTTTTGTAAAGTTTATCATATTGAATTCCTACCGTGATGGTCCTATTCAAAGGCTGGCTGACGCACTTATAGTATATGGGGATGAGCAGAACAGGTAAGAACAAAATTAGGCCTGGTCCTAAGAGATTATTATCAGGACAGGGCCTCAGGCTCTCCAGAGGCCAGCAGAGGAGCCCAGTCAACGGAACTGAAACCCAAAAGGTGAAGTCCAAACCAGAGTAAGGTGGCATGGCACCTACATATGGAATACAGATGGAGTCACATACCACTCCTTCATGAAGGGAGGTCCATGCTCAAATCCCAGGGCAGGGGACACCTGGGTGGCTCAGTGATTGGTATCTACCTTTGGCTCAGGGTGTGATCCCGGTCTGGGGATTGAGTCACATATCTGGCTCCCTGCAGAATCTACTTCTCCCTCTGCCTCTCTCTGTCTTGAATAAATAAATAAATAAATAAATAAATAAATAAATAAATAAATAAATAAAATCTTTAAAAAAAAATTCCTAGGGAAGGACTTAGCTTTCAGGCAGAGGTCAAGGGTTTAGTCTAGGAGAAGAGAGAACTCAGCAAAGCTTGAGAGAAAGACTACAGGAGGGTTAGATGTTAACCAGATTTTGGTTAATTTAACTACACTGTAATGCATAGGAGAGCTCACAGTTTAAAGGAGCCTTGTGGGGAATATTTTTTGTTCTGCAAATAATTATCCACCTAATTTATTTGCTTATGTTTGGATTTTCATATATTGTGTTTGTTTATTTATTTATTTATTTATTTATTTTTACCCAGGAACAATAAGGCCCAACTCATCTGGGGATGAGCAGTTGCTTTGAATTAGGCACTGTTTGGAATAAACCACAATCAGTTTAGCAAACTTTTGATTATATTAGCCTTGCAAATAGCCTTGCCTAGAATAACTAGAAATATGTAATGGGTAAGTGGTGGGACGGTGGGGTGGATCATGATTCCAGATATATCTGGTCTGGAAAGACTCTAGAGATGTTAAGAATCATCTCCAATATCTGAGATCTCAAGCCTTGTTTAAAACATCTTGGCCAAGTTTACGCCAAGTATGGCTTTGAAATCCATCATTTGTCTAATAGAAATTTCTGTTCACTGGTCCTGGTTTTTACCTGCTGAGATCTTGGGAAACAAATTTCTCCCCAAGATTTACTCTATTTTCAGATTCCTTTGCTCTTAAAGTGAAAATATCTCATTTCTTCAGCCATTCCTCCTGTGATACTTCTTCCAGAGCAGAGGAGTGGATAATGAGTTAAAGTATATATACCAGGTTGAATAATATGTAACAACTAAAATAATTGTTATGAAGTAAGAAGAGAAACTCTTAATGCTAAAAGACAAGCAAGACTAGATTACAAAATTGGAAGGAAGCCATTTCCATACTGCTGAATACTTAAAATCATACGTGCTTTTGTATTTTCTATTGTAAAAATAATTTGCCAACAACATATAGATATACATATAGATATAAATATAGATACCCAAGTCCCCAAATGACAGTAGCTATCCAATGTTGTACTATGGATAAATTGTATTAGAATCATTCACTCAGTTATAAAGATACTGTTCACTCAATTTTGGACATGAAGTTTTTATGACATTGAAAAGTAAGTGTTCTTTGAACTGAAATGTTTGCTTAATGTAAAAATGCAGAAAAGTCAAGAGAAGAATACACCTCCCATAATCATAGCACCTTAAATCAACCACCATTAACATTTTGATATAAAATTCTTATGTTTTTTCTAGGCATTATTTATTTTATTTATTTTTATTGATATGACTGAATTGAACACATGTATAATAATACATGAAATCTATATTTTCACTGAAAATTGTGATAACACAATTTTTTCCCTATTATAAACTCTCTATAAGCTTTGACCACTGCTCTGTTGTTAGCCACCATTTCACTTACAAATAATTTGGTGACAAACATTTCTGTATGTAAGGTATTTTATATTGGATTGGTGTATTTCTTTATAGTACATGCCAAGAAGTAAAGTTATTGAATCAAAGCATATGAATTTTAAGACTTCCTTTTTTGGGCACCAGGATGGCTCAGTTGGTTAAGCATCTGCCTTTAACTCAGGTCATGATCTCAGGGTCCTGGAATCAAGCCCTGAACCCAGCTCTCTGCTAGGCAGAGTCTGCTGCCCCCTCTCCCCCTGCCCCCTCCCCCCTCACTTGTGCTTGCTCTCTCTCTCTCTCTTTCTCAAATAAACAAATAAAATCTTTAAAAAGTCTTCCTTTTTCAAAAAAGATCAAGTCATCATTATTACCTAAAAAGTTCCGTCAAGTAGGTCAGCCCACTCTCTAAGCATTTCTGTTCCCAGAATATTTCATTCTATACCACAAAACTAAAGCTGATTTTGTTAGGGGAAACATCTCAAAGATGCAAAGAATTCCTGGAATAAGCTACAGAGAAATTTTATTATAAAGCTGAATCTAAGATGTCTCGGGCATGGAACTAATATGCAGGGGAAAGCTTCATAATTAAATCTTTCCAGATATCCAGATCTTTCAAGTAGAGATGGTCTATTCTAGGAGCACCCCCACTGTAGTCCTCTTTCTGTAGAGGAAAGAATAAGCCCTCCCACGGTGCTCACACATTGGCTGGAGCTTGCCTGTGTTAGGTGATGGGGTAATAAAAGAGGAGCTGGCTCTTGACAGAAAAAACTCTGAATGAGCACTCATTATTAGAGGCCTCAGATTCTCCTGTAGAAATAATGAGGATTCTAGTGCTCTGTGGATTCCTCAAGGACCCTTCAGGAGCAAACAAGCTGGGTTTGATTAGGCTAATTCAACAATCATACACCAGAGGGAGGCAATAACACCAGCTAATGTCCCAGGGACAATCTTCAACCGATTGAGAATGAAGATAATGGAGCAATACCCCTAGCTTATCTCCAGATACAGTTTTGAGGCACATTCTACAGGGTTTCTCCAGAACATCCCCAGCAGAACTGGGCTCACCTTGTCCACTGTAGCAACCCAACATCAATGCAGATGTTATTTATCCCTCTTCCCTATCTCACCTTCCCTACTCTCTTTTGTGCTTCCCCAATAAACCTCCCAAATAAATGATACAGCCCAAGTCCTTCTAATAGAACCTACTTATGACAGAACTAAACTAAGAGTAGAGAATTTTTATATCCATTTAACAGGTTAAAATATTGAGCTTCGAAGAGCCCCACTGACTTTCCTAAAGTCACTAGTTGCCATATAGCAACATCAGAACTAAAAACTGACTCCTCTGCTATAGGGTTCTCTTGACTCTGTAAGGTAGTTTATTTTCCAAATCAAATGATAAACTATATGTTGAGTATATATTAGGCACCATGAGGGATACTGGAAGCTCCAATCAGTAAAAAAGAGAGAAAATTATTTACTATACCTAATATCTTAAAATTAACAATCATCTAGCTCAATTTTTTTATTTATTAGTATTTATGTAGAGTTTGCTGCATGCCAGGCACTTTTCTAGACAATGAAAGCTTAAAGGTGAATGAAATCCAGCCCTGGCCCTTGAGAAAGTTAGAATCTAATGGTGGGGAGGGGTGGAGAAGCTAGACATAGACAGACACTTTTTCCAATATAAAGTGGTAACTGCAAAAATTAGCATGGCATGATCAAGGAGCAGAGAGGACTGACACCCAGCTCAGACTGGGGGGATGAGCATCAGAAAAAATATTTCTTGGAAAAGATTCATTCATTCATGCATGTAACTAGTATTCCCTACATTTCTACAATTCAGGTGGCATGCTAGCAGCTCGGGTTACACTGGTGAATCATAAAATTGCGGTCCCTGTCTCTGGTCAGAGCAAAATCTTGGAAGATGCCTGGAAGTTAGCCAGGAAGAGAACGGAGTGGGGAAAAGCCTTCCAGATGGATGCAGCAGAGCACCAGGCACATAGCCGGGGAACCATGAAACAGCATTCTGGGGACAGGTACTTCTGTCATTTGTATGTGGGAGGGGAAGAATAGCATGATTAGAGCATAAAGGAGAGGAAAGTTGCCAAGAATGGAGCTGCAGAGTTGGCCAGGAACCACATCAGGATGGGACCTGAGCAAACAATACATGACAGGAAAAAAGAAAGGAAAAGGATGGTTAGTTCTACGGAGATGGAATAGGCCAACAGGGAAAGCTTCACAGAGACAGAGGCATTCAAACTGGGTCTTGAACAGTACAAGGGATTTAGCCCCATATGAAAGGAGAAAAGGAAACTCTAGGAAGTGGCTTATTCTGCTATGCAAATCCCATTCACTATGCATATAGAGTGACAATCCAGTGAATTTTTCAGGAACACATTCCTTCGGGGTGAGATTCAAAGATGCCATATATATTTGTGTAGAGCCCAACCTACAAAGCTAAAAGTGATAGCCTCAGTATGGTTTGCTGGGGAGGCCTGATATCACAAGGGATCTCCCTCATCCTTTTACTCAAGTATCTGAAAAGCATCCAATTAGATATTAATTCATTTGGATGGAACTAGTTGTTCTTCAATGAACCTCACTAAATGCAAATATGCTGAGCAGAAGGGAAGCCATGACACATGAGACCACAATACTACCTGGGTTAATCAGAAGCCGTGAGCTGCTGGGAGACCAATTTCCTAATGTTCTACTCTATCCTTCCACAGTTGAAGCATCTGACTAGCCTTCTCTGCCCTACCCCCCACCAAGTTTAGGTATATTCCCAGTTCCTAGAATGCATCTGAGTCTCATTCAGGAGAGATCTGGGCAGATGCGTACAGCCCCTTTCACAGCTTCTGAGGATTTCTTTTTTATATAACCGTTTTGGATAACCAGGCTTCAAATACCTCAAACAACCCCTTACTGAGTTCAGCAACCTGCTAATTAGTCCTAGAGCACTGTTGCTGCCACTTTGCCCTCCCTCTGTGCAGAAATCTCTAGACCACATGGCTATGGATCTTTCCCAAGGGGAAGTATCATCCTTTACCACCAATAGCTAGATAAGGATCTACTTCTTAGAGTGAGTTCCAGCCATTCCCCACATTCCAAGGTCTACCTGATAAAGTCCCCAGATGGAAAGACAGATTTAGTCCCTCAATTAATTGATAAGCCTTGTAGGGGGCCTACTATGTGCACAGCCTCAAAGAGGCCTCAGGGGTCAGGAAGTGAATGAGTAATTGCCACACAGAGTGACGTGGGAGACACTGGCATTGAACTGAAGAAGGGTGATAACAGGGAAAAGTTTAAGCTTAGAGTCTCTTTGAACACTAGTTTTCTTCTTTTAAAAAAAAGATTTATTTATTTATTTGAGAAAGAGAGAGTGGGGGGAAAGGGCCGAAGGAGATAGAGAATCTCAAGCAGACTGCTTGCTGGGTACAGAGCCCAGGGCTCGAGCTCACAACCCTGAGATCTTGACCTCAGTCAAAACCAAGAGGTGGATGTCCAACCAGTTGAGCAATCCAGGCACTCCGAGCATTACTTTTTTAGCTATAAAGTGGAGATGACCATTTCATTGCAGGGTTGCTGTGAGGAGTTAAGATAATGTTATATGAAGCATGTAGCAAATATAGATGTCCCATACACACTTGATCTTATGTTGTACCTAGCTAGGATGAGACTGCTGAAGAGCCTGTATAAACTATAAAAGCTTCACTTTGGGGGCCTGAAATGTTTGGTATTTAGCATATCACACCTTCCATAGGAGGCAAGTATTTTAATAGAGAAACTCTTCCCAACCAGTGTTGCCATAAATGCATTATAGGTGTTCCCAGATAAGGAGACCATCATTCCTATAGGTGACTGGAAGAGGTAGGAGTTGGAGTTGGGTGATAAGCCTTACTCCCAATCCTTCTTTGGCTTTTATTAAAGAGGGAACTAAGGCACAAGCAGGTCCACTAATGTGTCCGGGTTATATAGCTGCTAAGAGCTATGGCATATATTCAAACACAGGTCTTCCAGATACAAATCTACTTCTTTCTTGCTTTCCCTTGCTACATTCCTTATTCAATGCAGGTCCATGTATTAATCTTGGAATGGTGTGAAGTGAGCATTACTCTGCAGTGGGCTTCTTTCCCAATGGTAGTAAAGGCCCTATAATGGACCTGGAACCACGAATGACTGCTTCAATAAATGCCCCAAACATCTTCATAAGTCTGTATGCAGATGGACAGAAGCAGACATGAAACTGCCTAGAGAGGTAGTATACTTCAAAAAGGTAAGGAAAGGGAAGCTCATCCTAGAGACTAATGAATGAAGTAAGTAGGTTGTTGAATTGGAAGACAACTGAAGACATTTGAATCTTGATGATTCTTGTCTAGATTTTACTTAATTATTTCTAATACAATGATTTCAAAAATAATGTGTTCCCCCTCCACTCCAGGACAATTTTGATCAAGGCAATTAGTCAAATGACTATTTGGCTGATCATTATCTGTCTATTCACACACATACACACACACACACACACACACATAGAATCCAAAGAGAGTGTAGCATGGGGCTGGGGCCAGGAGTTTAGAGTCCAGTTTCTGATTCTTCTAGGGACTTATTCTCTGACCTTGGGAAAGACCTGTGCTCTCTCTGAATATCTATTTCTCCATATAAATTGAGAGTAGATATAAAAAAAACTTTTTTTCATATAACTTGATATGGAAAAGTATTCAGAATAAAGCTGAGTGTAATGGATATCCTTCAAAGAAATTTGTGGAAATTAAGATGGTCCTCAAAGACAACATTATAGAAAGGTACAATGTATGTAGATTTTTCAATATTCAGAATTATTTGCTGAAAAGAAGTTAAATTTAGAAGGGAAGAATTTGGAAGTTAGAGTGAAGTTAGTGATTGTTTACTTAGGGCTTGGCACTGTGCTGAGGACTTTACATACTTTAATAGCTATGCTAAAGGTACAACACTTCCTAGCAGCTGTAACCAAAGACTGAGCACAATGGAATACTAAGTTTCTACCCAATGCAAAAATCATCTATGGGCAATCTTGGTGTCAGAGATCCCTATCAGCCTTGCCAAGATTAACTCAGAGCTGAGCCATAGTCTGGGATTCTTTCTACCCAACCTTGCTTCCTTCTCCCAACCTTACATAGATGTCAGACCTGCATCATTGTCAGTAGGCTCTCACTGATGACTCCTGCTCTCTTTCCCCTTTATCTTTCACAGGTATTACTCCCCCAAAGTATCTTGCATTTCAACTCTGTGCTATCATTCACTTTTTTGGTAGTTCTGAAATGATAATGATTGTATACATTATCTTATGTAGTCCACACAACAACCTTATGAAGTGGATGCTACTATTATAACCACTTTATAGATAAAGAAATTGAGACACACAGATGTTAAGCAATCCATGCACAAATGACAAAACAAGTATTCAAATCCAGGTATGACTTACTGAAATAAAAACATTGGCATCTAACTAGTTCTATAACCAATATGAGATAAAGAAAGCAAGCAAATGGTCCAGTAAGAACTTGTGATCACCAGGTAAGAAAGCTAGTGGACTTGCAGAAAAATCAAGGTGCTACCAAGCAAGCATAATCCCTGTTCTGTGTACAGATCTAAGAAAAGAGAGAAAGCTTTCCCAAGAGAGCTGGGAGATGCCAAAAGGCAGTTCTGATGCTACCACAGGAATGGGTTCCAAAAAAAGAAGAGTATATAAAGAAAATAATATGTTTTTTTCTGGATACCCTCCAATAAGATCTGAATTTTAAAGCATATGTCAAAACCATTCATTCATTCATTTATTCAGTAAGTGTTTATCACGTTAGTACCATGAAATAGGCACTTGAGTATGGCAGTGAAAAAAGACAGATGCTGTGCCTGCCATAAAAAACTTCAAGGTTATGAGATAGAATAGAAAAGTTCAGGAAGTAAGCCAGTCGGAGAAGGACAAACATTATATGTTCTCATTCCTTTGGGGAATATAAATAATAGTGAAAGGGAATATAAGGGAAGGGGGAAGAAATGTGTGGGAAAAATCAGAAAGGGAGACAGAACGTAAAGACTGCTAACTCTGGGAAACGAACTAGGGGTGTTGGAAGGGGAGGAGGGTGGGGGGTGGGAGTGAATGGGTGACGGGCACTGGGGGTTATTCTGTATGTTAGTAAATTGAACACCAATAAAAAAAAAAAACCTTAAAAAAAAAAAAAAGAAAAGTTCAGGAAGAATTGAGTATAAGGTCAGTCTCCACCATCCTCTTGCTGTGGAACTCTGAGCTGGATGTTTTAGTATTTTGATGAATATAAACACCCTGGAACCCATAAAAAGTAAATCAGAAATGTGAGGTTCAAAATGTGTTAAAGCTTACTAAAATACTAAAGTCAATGCAAAGTGTATTATTAGCAATCTTCAGACTATGAACAAAAACAAGGAAGGGATAGGCCCAGTACTTGGAACTGCATAATGAATATTTATGCAATGGAGGATTCACAATTAGGACCATTGACTCTGGAATGGCACTATCTGCAGTTAGATCCCAGCTAAAACTACTTACTAGTTGTGTGATCTCAGGCAAGTTACTTGACCTTTTTGCCCTCACTTTGTAAAATGATGGCAACAGCACTACCAACTCAATAGCATTGCTATGGGGATTAAAGGAGTTCACAAATATACTGCACTTAGAGGAGTGCCTGGTATAGAGTAAGTGCTATGTTAAATATTGTCCATTTCCCAACCCATGGGATCTATTCTTGTTAACACCCAAGACCCTAGCATGTCTACTTACAAATCCTGACTCTAGTCTGCTTTACCCTGTACTGTGATTCTGCCCAATACTGTCTCTCTAAATTAGGCTGACCCACCCTGTTTAACCAAACTGAACCCAATAAGACAGAGTTTTGGACTTAAGTCCTGGAGCTTCTAGTCAGGATCCCAGAAGAAAACAGATGGTACACATCCAAACGCAACTGAATACACATTCTTCTCAAGTGCACATGGAACTTTCTCCAGAATAGACCACATATTGGGTCACAAATCAGGTCTGAACCGATACCAAAAGATTGGGATCGTCCCCTGCATATTCTCAGATCATAATGCCTTGAAATTAGAACTAAATTACAAGAAGAAGTTTGGAAGGATTTCAAACACGTGGAGGTTAAGGACCATCCTGCTAAAAGATGAAAGGGTCAACCAGGAAATTAAGGAAGAATTAAAAAGATTCATGGAAACTAATGAGAATGAAGATACAGCCATTCAAAATCTTTGGGATACAGCAAAAGCAGTCCTGAGGGGAAAATACATTGCAATAAAGCATCCCTCCAAAAACTGGAAAGAACTCAAATACAAAAGCTAACCTTACACCTAAAGGAGCTAGAGAAAAAAACAGCAAATAGATCCTACACCCAGGAGAAGAAGAGAGTTAATAAAGATTCGAGCAGAACTCAACGAAATCGAGACCAGAAGAACTGTGGAACAGATCAACAAAACCAGGAGTTGGTTCTTTGAAAGAATTAATAAGATAGATAAACCATTAGCCAGCCTTATTAAAAAGAAGAGTGAGAAGACTCAAATTAATAAAATCATGAATGAGAAAGGAGAGATCACTATCAACACCAAGGAAATACAAACGATTTTAAAAACATATTATGAACAGCTATACGCCAATAAATTAGGCAATCTAGAAGAAATGGACGCATTTCTGGAAAGCCACAAACTACCAAAACTGAAACTGGAAGAAATAAAAAACCTGAACAGGCCAATAACCAGGAGGAAATTGAAGCAGTCATCAAAAACCTCCCAAGACACAAAAGTCTAGGGTCAGATGGCTTCCCTGGGGAATTCTATCAAACGTTTAAAGAAGAAACCATACTTATTCTACTAAAGCTGTTTGGAAAGATAGAAAGAGATGGAGTACTTCCAAACTCGTTCTATGAGGCCAGCATCACCTTAATTCCAAAACCAGACAAAGACCCCACCAAAAAGGAATTATAGACCAATATCCCTGATGAACATGGATGCAAAAATTTTCACCAAGATACTAGCCAATAGGATACAACAATACATTAAGAAGATTATTCACCATGACCAAGTAGGATTTATCCCCAGGATGCAAGGCTGATTCAACACTTGTAAAACGATCAGTGTGATTCATCATATCAGCAAGAGAAAAAACAAGAACAATATGATCCTCTCAATAGATGCAGAGAAAGCATTTGACAAAATACAGCATCCATTCCTGATCAAAACTCTTCAGAGTTTAGGGATAGAGGGAACATTCCTAAGCCTCTTAAAAGCCATCTACGAAAAGCCCACAGCAAATATCATTCTCAATGGGGAAGCACTGGGAGCCTTTCCCCTAAGATCAGAAACAAGACAGGGATGTCTACTCTCACCACTGCTATTCAACATAGTTGAATAGCCTCAGCAATCAGACAACAAAAAGAAATAAAAGGCATTCAAATTGGCAAAGAAGAAGTCAAACTCTCCCTCTTCACTGATGACATGATACTCTACATAGAAAACCCAAAAGACTCCACCCCAAGATTGTTAGAACTCATACAGCAATTTGGCAGTGTGGCAGGATACAAAATCAATGCCCAGAAGTCAGTGGCATTTCTATACACTAACAGTAAGACTGAAGAAAGAGAAATTAAGGAGTCAATCCCATTTACAATTGAACCCAAAAGCATAAGATACCTAGGAATAAACCTAACCAAAGAGGTAAAGGATCTATACCCTAAAAACTACAGAACACTTCTGAAAGAAATTGAGGAAGACACAAAGAGATGGAAAAATATTCCATGCTCATGGATTGGCAGAATTAATATTGTGAAAATGTCCATGTTACCCAGGGCAATTTACACATTTAATGCAATCCCTATCAAAATACCATGGACGTTCTTCAGAGAGTTAGAACAAATTATTTTAAGATTTGTGTGGAATCAGAAAAGACCCCGAATAGTCAGGGGAATTTTAAAAAAGAAAACCATAGCTGGGGGCATCACAATGCCAGATTTCAGGTTGTACTACAAAGCTGTGGTCATCAAGACAGTGTGGTACTGGCACAAAAACAGACACATAGATCAATGGAACAGAATAGAATCCAGAGTCCAGAATTGGACCCTCAACTTTATGGTTAAGTAATATTCGACAAAGCAGGAAAGACTATCCACTGGAAAAAAAGACAGTCTCTTCAATAAATGGTGCTGGGAAAATTGGACTTCCACATGCAGAAGAAGGAAACTAGACCACTCTCTTGCACCATACACAAAGATAAACTAAAAATGGATGAAAGATCTTAATGTGAGACAAGATTCCATCAAAATCCTAGAGGAGAACACAGGCAACACCCTTTTTGAACTTGGCCACAGTAACTTCTTGCAAGATTCATCCATGAAGGTAAGAGAAACAAAAGCAAAAATGAACTATTGGGACTTCATCAAGATATCCTTTGCACAGCAAAGGATACAGTCAACAAAACTAAAAGACAACCTACAGAATGGGAGAAGATATTTGTAAATGACGTATCAGATAAAGGGCTAGTTTCCAAGATCTATAAAGAACTTATTAAACTCAACAGCAAAGAAACAAACAATCCAATCATGAAATGGGCAAAAGACATGAACAGAAATCTCACAGAGGAAGACATAGACATGGCCAACAAGCACATGAGAAAATGCTCTGCATCACTGGCCATCAGGGAAATACAAATCAAAACCACAATGAGATACCACCTCACACCAGTGAGAATGGGGAAAATTAACAAAGCAGGAAACCACAAATGTTGGAGAGGATGTGGAGAAAGGGGAACCCTCTTGCACTGTTGCTGGGAATGTGAACTGGTGCAGCCACTCTGGAAAACTGTGTGGAAATTCCTCAAAGAGTTAAAAATAGTTCTGCCCAACGACCCAGCAATTGCACTGCTGGGGATTTACCCCAAAGATACAGATGAAATGAAATGCCAGGACACCTGCACCCCGATGTTTATAGCAGCAATGTCCACAGTAGCCAAAGTGTGGAAGGAGCCTCAGTGTCCATCGAAAGATGAATGGATAAAGAAGATGTGGTCTATGTATACAATGGAATATTACTCAGCCATTAGAAACGACAAATACCCACCATTTGCTTCGATGTGGATGGAACTGGAGGGTATTATGCTGAGTGAAATAAGTCAATCGGAGAAGGACAAACATTATATAGTCTCATTCATTTGGGGAATATAAAAAAATAGTGAAAGGTAATAAAGGGGAAAAGAGAGAAATGAGTGGGAAATATCAGAAAGGGAGACAGTACATGAAAGACTCCTAACTCTGGGGAAGGAACTAGGGGTGGTGGAAGGGGAGGTGGGCGGGGAGTGGGGGTGACTGGGTGACAGGCACTGAGGTGGGCACTTGATGGGATGAGCACTGGGTGTTATGCTATATGTTGGCAAATTGAACACCAATAAAAAATAAATTTATAATAAAAAATAATAATAAATTTAAAAAAGAAAAAGAAAAAGAAAACAGATGGTACACTTGATTAGGATAATAAGATTATTTACAAAGTTGTTGGGAGGGTGTAGGGAAGCTACAGGGGAATACTGTGGCACCCTGGGGCAAGTAAGAGATGGGACTTCCTGAGGTCTCTAGGTCTGAAGGGGTAAAGGGAAGGAGTGGTTAACAGAACCCAGAGAGCAAAACAGGTATAAAGACGTGATTGAGGGATGGAAACATCCTACAATGGTCTAAAGAGAGAAACCTGAGGAACAAATCCCTTGACCTCCCATCCCTCCCTCCCAGCCTCCCTTTAGTACCTTGTCTGTCTTCCCCATCAGCAGAACTCATTGAGAAACCAAATGATAAGAGATCTGTTGACTCTCAATGTCAGTCTGCTTCCTGGGGCACAGAACAGGATGAAGAATGGTAGAGAGTAGATCTGAAAGGGCTTATGGAAGTCACCTAGCATAAATTTTAGCCTCAAAGTGTAATTTGTTCTTTGCTTCATGCTCCTTTCTTAAGTTTTCATTGTTCATGGACTGTTGGTTTTATCTTCCAGTTGCAGCTTTATTTTTTTATTTTATTTATTTTTTATTGGTGTTCAATTTACCAACATACAGAATAACCCCCAGTGCCCGTCACCCATTCACTCCCACCCCCTGCCCTCCTCCCCTTCTACCACCCCTAGTTCATTTCCCAGAGTTAGCAGTCTTTACGTTCTGTCTCCCTTTCTGATATTTCCCACACATTTCTTCTCCCTTCCCTTATATTCCCTTCCACTATTATTTATATTCCCCTAATGAATGAGAACATATAATGTTTGTCCTTCTCCGACTCACTTACTTCACTCAGCATAATACCCTCCAGCCAGTTGAAGCTTTAATCCCACTCCATGAACCTGACTATAGACTGAGCCCTCTAGTTATATTCTTGGTAATATCTCTCGGATGTGGTGTTGGTTCTAACTCATCCCTTTAAGCTTGGCTTCATGCCCATTCAACATGTCCAAATAAACACTTATAGAAAGCTGTAAGCTGTTTATTCTGTTCTGGTTATCTGCCTGATTCCAAAATTCTGGTTCTATGCTTTGGCCTTGACAGTTTTAGTCCTTTTGATGTGTGTTCTTCCTTTTGTTCAGTTGGCCATGCCATTGGCTTCTCATCTGGTTCCTGAGGCTTTCAACTTTTGTGGCCCCCTTTGGTCATGTAAAAGCTCCCCACTACCTTGAATTTCCCAACTGCTGGGATAGTGCACAACTTTGAGCCTCAAGATCCAGAAACATAATATTTTGCACTTAACTTTGAGTTGTACTTACTATCACAGCAAGTGACCACCTCTCTGATCTCACTGGATCTTCAAAACAATCATATGAGGTCTGTGTTATTTTTGCTCTATTTTTAGTAGACTTGGTCTTGGTAAAGTGACCTGTCAAATGACACATGGCTGGTAACTACTAGGCACTAGGCTACTTTCTCCGTGTAGATTATCTCACCACAATCTAAGCTCCATGACAACAGGGGTTTTGTTTGGTTTGTTCACTACTTTTTCTCCAGTGCTAAAGGGAGTTTTGTCATAATAGAAACTCAATGAATACTTAATGAATGATTGATTGCATTGGATCCTCATTACAACCCCATTAGATAGGTATTGCTCTTTTCCTCATTTTATAGGTGAGAAAACTTTGCAGGTTGAGAGAAGTTAAGTAACTTTTCCCAAATCACATACACCTAGTTAGTAGGACTCTAACCTAACTGTGAGTCCAAGCCCATACTCTAAAGAGTGCTATTCTCAAGGTGATCAGAGACCAGGGCTGGACTATAAGTGGTTTGTTTCTGGTTTCAATGAGTTAAGTATAAAAATCAAGGGTGAGTGTCAGAAATTTTTTAGCAATTTGACATTGCTGTGCTTTCCCAATATGAGATTAGTACCTTGTCTCATCATATAGGATACCAAGTAGGGTGCTGTTGAATTTAGAGAGATAAGTTGCTGGTGGTGCAAAGCACCTACTAGTAGTAAGGCCATGTATCACTCCACAGTTAATTAGGGATAAAAGATGAGTGTAGGCCTTCCCCACAAATAGTTTGAGAGGCACTGCTCTAATTTACTCCATGTGTGCCAAATTTCAATACACTATGATTTTACACTCACCTCCATTGCTAAGCACAAGGGCAATGCTTTAACTTTTTTGGTTCTCTTCTTCATTCATACAACAAACATTCACTGAGCAATTTCTATGTGCCAGGCCCTGCATTGGGTACTGGGGAACAGAATGGATAAAACAGGGCCTTGCTTGATTAGGTAACCCCTGGAGTTTATATGTACTTCATATAGCTGTGTGTTCATAGTCTTCTCTTGGGTAAAAAAGAAATGATTTGAGGAAAATTCTTATCAATGGAAAGTAAGCTGATAAAGTCACTCCAGCTCTCTGTGGTACCCTGGAAATGTACTATCCCTTTTATTGTCACAATAACAGGATGGCAGCCCTGAGATGGGCAACTGAGAAGACATAGGGCAGGAACTGATTTACACATAGGAACCAATCTTTTATTCTGATAGATCATGGCAACATCATTGTGAACTGGTTTATACTATTTGCATCCATAACATAATAACAAGATTCAGACTTTCTCCTGAATGTTTTTAAAGCATATCAAAGACAGTGATTCCATGACTGCTAAAAAAGTCAGTCATTACAAAAGAAAAGGAATGATCAGCTGAATGAAAACAACTGGTCAACGCAATAAATCCTCCCTTCAAAGAGCCCAGGTTTAGAATAAAACAGATCGTATAAGTCTTGGGCCCACTGCATGCTGGCCTGTGGTCACATGCAAATGACCTCACATCTCTGAGAGGCAGAATTTTTATCTCTAAAATAAAGGTAATAATTCTTACTCTCTAGTGTTGTTGTAGGAATTTGTCCTACAAATCCAATACAGGAACTGTGCAGCAATACTTCGAACATGGTTGTGGTGATTGTTTTTATCTGTTGTCATTATTGTTGCTGTTACTCATAGTAGGTATGAAGCTTGGCATGAAGATCTGAAGGTGCACACCTACCTCTGTGCAGCAGACTAAGTGTGAATCGTGGTTCTGCTGCTTACTTACTGGCACATAACAGGTGCTATGCAAATGTTTATTAAAACTAACCTAAACTAAAATGGTAAGTTTGATCCAAAGAAGAAACCAGAGTCTAAGCTAAGAGCCCATTGATTCAACGCTCATTTTCTGAGGGCTAGCCAGGGTGGTGCTGGGCACTGGGGACACAAAATGAAGAGACTACAGTCTCTGTCCTGTGGTGCTCAAATGCAGGGAAGAAAGTAGACAGGACAATAGGAAATTAATTGAGAGGGGGAGGGAGAGGAGGGAGAGACAGCACAGTACAATGAGGAAGGCTGAGGACTGGAGGGGGATGTCAACCTGAGGAGGATGCTTGTGCTCAGTCATTAGGCAAGCAAGAAGGAAACAACCTTCCAAAGATCAGACTTGTGAACAGAGTTAGCACCTGACCATTGAAGCATTTGCCACACTCGCACTTGCCACACTTTGCAGCTGCCCCTATACTAACATAAATAGTAAACTCAGTGGGGTCAGGATCATCTGCTTTGCTCTCCACAGTCTTCCCAGCACCTCACACTGGCATTTAGTTTGTTCTTAATCAGTGTTTGTTAAATGAGTGAATAAATGTTCCAGATCTATTTGTAAAAGTTTTCCTGTCTTGACTTATAGGATAATTAATAATTGTATGATAATAAATATAAACATGTAGTTTGTTTCAAGCATTGTTCTAAGTACTCTCTGAGTATTATCTTATTTAATAATTATAGTGACCTATAACCAGTTAGTTATTTGTCAAGAAAATGTTGCAAAGTCTTACATGCTCAACACTGGGTTAGATTCTGGGGAGGAAAGAGAGTACTGAGCTTTCTGTAGTGCTCTTCCCTCCATTTTTTCAAAGCACCTCCTTCACTCTTCTTCTCTCGCTATTTAACTCTAAGTCATCCTTAGAAAATCTAGTCAGACAACTTCTGCCAAGAGGCTTGCCCGTGATTTATTTCATGGGAGTTGGGGTATTTGCTCCTACCTGCTCTATGCCCCCTAAAATCCTCTACACACTTATGGCAGGCAGAATTTCTAGGGAAGACCCGGACAATCCCACATGCTAAGCCCTGGAATCTGTGAATGTGACAAGATATCATTCTCATGACTGTGTTATGTTATAAGGCACGGCTGAGCTTTAAAAAGGAAGAGTAACCAGATGAGCTAGATTTAATCACAAGAGCCCTTAAAAGTATGGTAATTTCTCAGGTTGGTGGTTGAAGGAAAAGGCAGAAGAGGAAGCAGAGAAAGTCAAAGCATGAGAAAGACTCCACTCCTGCATTGCTGGTTTGAAGACAGAAGAAAGAAGCCATATGAGAAAGAATGCCATTGACCTCTAGAACAGTGAACGGACCCTGGCTTGACAGCCAGCAAGGAAACAAGAACCTTAGACCGACAACTTCAAGGAACTGGGTTTTGCCACTGATTTTATTGAGTTTGGAAGTGAATTGTTCTCTTGAGCCTGCAGATAAAAGCTCAGCCCAGCCAACACCCTGATTTTGGTCTTGTGAGACTCTGTTCAGAAGGTCTGAACCCATCTGGATACTGACCTACAGAACTGTGAGCTAGTCAATGGGTGTTATTTTTAGCTGCTAAATTTGTGGTGATTTGTCACACAATAATAGGAAACAAATATATCCCTCCATCTTGACATCCTCTGTGTAAACATCTGTTTGTCTATATCCCTCCCCAGACAGTGAGTTCTTCAAAGGCAGGGACTGTGCTGGTCTCTTTACCGTTATGCATGACAGAGAAGCTTCCCTATAAATATGTGCCCTTGAAGTTAAAATAAATTCAAGCAAAGTTAGGGATCTGAAATGAGCACACATGAAAAATGTGAGAACAATTCAAGAGATAATGTGATCTACTACCTGATTATGTGGTTCAGACCACAGCTGTTGGTCTGCGGTGAGCACTGGTTGGAACACACAGGGAAGGCTTTAGCTTGTTCCCTGTTAAGTAAATGCCACCTCACGTCACACTGCATGCTAGCCATACCTTATTCCTACTAATGCAAATTGAACCTGAGCCAGTGGAGGAGATGGATGCTCCTGTAAGTTCCAGATGGACTCTTGAGGCATTACTCCTATGCCTTTGCTGAGGTTATATGCTGGGTAAATAACCCATTGACATGTAGCCTTCAGTGACTGTGATGAGGCCTGGGACTACTTCAGGGCAGTCTATAAGCCTGGTCTAAGGAGCTGTCCAACAAGTGATCCATCCTCAGAGAGTGCAACCCAGACCCAAAGCCATGTTCCTTGCCTATGAGAATCCAAGAATTCAGACCAACAGAATCACCAAATGTGAGACCTCTGTTGACTAATGCCTGTATTTTACAGGTGAGGAAACTGAGGGCAGAGAGGGGAAATAAATAGCCTATGCCTAAAAAGCAAATTAGTATGAGAGCAGGGTAGCCTAGGGTTTCTGATTCCCTAATCCACCTGTCACTGCCTCCCAGCATCCATTTGATTAATGGCCTCAAGCTCTTATTCCTCTCCAGGGAATCTAGATCTTTACTCACCTCAAAATGTAAGACCAGAAAGGCAGAAAGAATGAATTTTTTTTTAGCTAATCCAAGCATGCATTGTAAATCTTTGTCTTCTTTCTGACGTGCTGAATATAACCCTCTCTGCAGCTAATGGACATTTGGCATCTTTCCATAGTGATAGTATTAGTTCTAGAAGGACAATTCTCTCACAGCCAGAGAACAGATCACTGGAAAAATAAATTTGCAAGAAAGGAAGGTTGTGGAGTCCAGGAAAAGTATCATGGGCATTCATGTGGGTCAGAGGCATTTGTGGGGGAATATGGAAGAACACATTTCTGAGATTAGTTAGTGATTAGTGCTTTTAAGCTGCAGAGGCGACAGGGAGAGAGATACACACTTTGTTTAGGTGTCAACCAGGGCCTTTTCATTTAATACAGACCATTTCATTTTACCTCCTTCCTCAAACACTTGCAAAGGCTGCACATTGCCTACAGAATAAAATCCAAAAGTTGTATTTTGGCATTCACGGCTACTGATATTTTAGTCTCAAATTATTTTTCTGCTTCATATTCCATTTTCACACTTTTTTGGATTAAGATGTGTTTGTTGCAGATAACAGAAACCAAACTTGAACTACCCTAAACAAAAAAAAAATGCAGCTTTATATAAAACTTTTGTATGATTCATAGAATCCATAGGCAGAAATGTGACAAGGACAATTTGAAGTGGGACACAAACACTCTTAGATTTCCTCTCCCCTCCCCCCATAAGTTTTTTATTATTTTCTCTAAGCAGGATGACTTCTCTTTACATCACAAGGAGAAAAGCATGGCTGACAAATGCTTCTGAGTATTATATCTTACATCTTCAGTCACTGGTTAAGTTATTGATTTCTCTGTATAGGTATCCCTTCTAAAATTCAAAGGGATTAGAACTTATTGGCCCTATTTGGGTCTCATACCTTCCATGAAGGTAATAAACTAAGAAGAGTGTTTGGGGGCTCTTTATACATGCATGGAAGCTCTGATGGTGGCTCTTTCTAGAAAAGAATATTCATCTGACTTCCAATAGATGTCCACTATCTTTCTCCCAACTGGCTCTGGCTAACTCTTATACTTTCCTCATTCTTCTCCAATCTCCTGTTCTCTGGGTGATCATAGACTCACTGTGCTGTTCAGGATTATCTCAGAAACCAGGTAAAGACCCACATAATAAAGAAGGAAGGAGGCAGATTACCATAGTTGGGGAAAATTGTTCATCTTACTTTTAGTGAGTAAATAATAGAAACTGTTTATTTATTCATTCAAAAAGCATTTGCTAAGCTCCTACTCTATGCCAAGAACAATGCTAGATATGATGTGGAAAGAACAATCTATACTTTCCTGCATGGAAGAAGCTTACATTTTAATGAAGAAAATAGAGTGTCAACAGATAATTCTTTTTTAAAATAATTTTTAAAGATTTTTATTTATTTATTTTAGAGAGAAAGAGAGCTCATGAGTGGAAGGGGCAGAGGGAGAGGGAGAAAGAGAGAATCCTGAGGCAGACTCCCTACTGAGAGTGGATCCCAGTGCAGGGCTTGATCCCAGGACCCTGAAATCATGGCCTGAGCCAAAATCAAGAGTCAGCAACTTAACCAGTTAAGCCACCCAGCTGCCCCAACAGATAATTCTACAATGGCATGCAATGTGCCTAATAGAGGCATATCCAGAGTACATTGAGGACACAGGAAGGACATCTTGGAAAGGCCTTATGGGGGTGGTGTCACTTCAATTGAAAGAGGAGTAGGTTTCACTAAAAACAGCAATCATGAGGGTAAAGTCATCGCCAACTACTGATAATAATTTCAGACTAGCCAGGAGCTCAGCTTCTCCTATATGTCAGACACTGTCATGTATTTAATATTAATTTTCTCGTTTTACCTTCACAAAAATCTCTGTGAGGTAGGTACTATCATTACTATTTTAGAGATGGAGACATCGAGGCTCAGAGAAGTGAAGTAACTTGCTCAAGTTCTTGATGTAGCTTAAGCGGCAGTGCTGGGATTAAATCTAAATCTGTTTCAACAAAATCGTATTCTCAAAACTTTTATATTAGCAGAAGCTCAAAGTATTTTCTATGAACAAGATTGTGGGAGAAAAAAAAAGATACCAGTTTCTCTAGAATCCTTACAATGTTCATGATTCCAGATCTGACCAAGTTGAACATAAATGTGCCAGATTCCTATTTGCTCCTGTGCCAGTGCCAGTCCTGAGTCCTCTACCCTCAAATCCATCTTTACTTTTCCTCTCCTCACTGTTCTATCTCAGAGGTACTGGGACCTGAGACTGTTTCTCAGATTCCTATATCAGCTGATTTCAAATGAGTTCAGATAATGGGAGATAAGAGATTAGAGAGTGAGGAAAGGGAAAAGCCAGTTTTTTCTCTATCTCCCTTTCTCCTCAGGGCGGTGTCTCTGGCAGTGGTTGCATCCTCCCACCCCCTGGCTCTAGCTCCCACCTGGCATGACATGCTATGGCTCCAGCTCCTCGCAAGTGACCCTAGTTCTAGCAATACCACCACTTCCTCCCTCTAGTTCAAAGCTGTTGTGGCTTCCTGGTGTTGCTAATCTCTGAGTTCTCTCACCATCCCCTTTTACCTTTTTAGATCCTCCTATGGAGCTAATTCCCTATGTTAAATTTCTTCCAATTTCCATAAAAAGGCTTCCCTTAGGCAATAATAACACTCTATCTTGAATAACCTTTCCCATCTTCCAAATCCCCATAAGCCAATATATTGATGGAATAAATTCAACAAACTCTCTGTTATTATACATCTAGTATGTGCCATGCACTCTACCAAGTGACCGATATTTTAAGATAAATTAAGACTCAGTCATTGTCCTCAGGAAGCTGAGCATCCAAGTTCTTTTGAAAGTTAGTAATAGCAAGCAGTTTACATTTCCAAGTGTTCTTATTGTATCTGGTAGTGTAAACATGCATCCATCATGGTCTCTATTTTGCCCTGTCTGTCAGGAAACTCAGATCTAATCTTAATTCTCAACCATAGAAACTACTTAGTCTATATGGTTAGTGATTTTTGCCTCTGCCTTCTTCCACAGATATTGTCTAATTCTATTTTAATGGTGTGTGTGTGTGTGTGCGTGTATGATGATAGGCCCCCTAAAATGCCTTCTATATGTAGATTGAATACACATTATAAATAATACATAATCTTCTTTGTAGGAATACCTAGTATTAGATATACAGTAGATGCTCAGTAAAGAATTGATTGAGTTATAGCCAAAATCAGATGGTAATTCAAATCATAATCTAATGCATTCACTAATCTATTCATAACAATTGCTTGTGCCAATATCCTCAGGCCTCAGCACTGAGTTTTTCCTCATCATATTTAACAAAAAAAAGTTCTCATTTCCTGGTGCCAATTATGCCATCTTCATAGCTTCTTGAGAAGACTAATTGTCTCACTTTTTATGTCCAACATAGTACTCAGCAATTGGACCCCCATCAGGCCATCTCTAGTTGAGTGAGTATAATTTGAATCACCCTCATCATGCTTGGAAAAGCAGCCACTCTCTGGCCTCTTAATATTCAATCTGGGGGAAAAAAATCAACCCAAAGGGTTTTATTTTTCTTGCTGTGCTCTTCTGTTCCAAGACACCTGCCTGTTGGTTAACATGTCTAAATGTTAAAATCAAACATCTCAAAGTCCCTTGAGGAAATGGGACATGGTTAACTAGTGAGTGTGTTGTATAAGCATGCTGGAGGCTCCTATAGAATTCAGCTGTTTTGACTCCAGGCTCAGGAGAATTTAATTCCTATATATATTCACTGGACAAAGAGAAACTAGAGGAGCAACGGCAATCGTCAGAATGTAAGACAGGCATAGCCAATACCTGGAATGTATGTCATCATTCCACTGTGCTGTGGCCACCACAGATATCACTAGCCAATTTGTCCCTCTTTCCTACTGATCCCTAATGGGCCTCAGAATCTTTCTCACCCCAACACCCTAGGCAGCACTACCAGTGGGTCAGATTCAGCATTATGAGGGATGCTTGTACGTTGTCCTCTCCCTGGTTGTAGCTCAAGCTAGAGTCTCTATTACAGTAGAGATAGAATTCTAGATTCACTGAGATAGGAGAGCAGACTGCAGACGTTGAACTTTGACCAAGTCTCCTGTTTGAGGAGGACTGTTCACCCGAGGGGAAGAGTTCACACCGCGTTGGTGTGCTTTTTGGATTTTATGATTTTTTAATCAGGGCTAATATTTCTCTGTAATTATTTTCTCTGTTCTCATTTTTACCTTTCTCTAGACATATGACATGTCCACATAGTACCTGGTGAATTTGGGTGAACTTACTCTCTAAGCCAGGGTGCCCCCACCTCTAAGAATATACCATCTTCCATAGGCTTTTCAAGATGAATTAAACAATACAATTCAGCAAAGCAGTACAGCATAGGAGGAGCAGTACCAACTCTGGAGCCAGAAACATATTAATTTATAATACACAATATACTCTGATTTGCCAGTTTCTATCTATAAGGCTTTAGGAAAGTCCTTAACCTCTCTGAGCCTTGGTTTTGAAAGAGAGAGAGAGAGAGAAGGAGGGAGGAAGGAAGGAAAAGGAACAAAGGAAAGAAAGAAAGAAAGAAAGAAAGAAAGAAAGAAAGAAAGAAAGAAAGGACCTCATAGGGCCATTCTTAGGATTAAACTGGTGCTGGGTTTAAACATAATCACAGGAAAGGTACTCCATGAATATTTGTTGCTTTTGGTTATTCTGATACCAGGCTCCAAGCACGCATGTACCAAATTTTAGTTCCCCTTTGTTTAATTCCTTTCTGAAATAATCTCATCACTTCTTTTGCCTCTTATAATTAAAGTAAGAGGTAAAGCTTTGTTGATTTACGGAGAAGTGAAAAACTTCTGTCAGAGAGGAGGTGGGACCTGTCAGAAAGGAGGCTGCTCATCTCCTGCCCTGGGAGGTCCCTGCATTGGCGGCAGGTTTCAGGTACGGACTCTGCCACACCCCTACCCCACCCTTCTCTCTGGCTGGTGGCAGGCCCCTTTTGCCTAGGGAATCTGCTCCTTCCTCAGTCTCCAGGAGACAATGTATTCAGCTTCATAATTGCGTGCTTCTCCCCAATCACATAGCATTATACACCACATCACCGCACTGCCGAAAAAAGCCCCAAATGCTAATTAGTCCTCAAATTATCATTGATTTGATTTGATGTTGAATAAGCTTTGCCGTTTATATTTAGGCAAGAACTTCAGATTCAAGATGCTCTCTCTCAGATCAGGGTTTTAAATAACTCAGTGGGGCCTGTCTTGCTTATTCAGTGTGTTTATGTCAAGAAATCAGACTGGCTGCTCTCCCTGGCTGCAGATGAATGCCAGGTTGATTGAGTGCAAGGGAGGAATTATCCTCTCGGCCAATGCTCAAAGCCCAGGGCTCCCGGGAGCCCCTGAATGCAGAAATCCCCATTTTGCAGGAGGTCTAGAGAAGGAAAAAGATAAGAGGAGAAGAGGAAGTGTCTCAAATCTTAAATGCCTGAAGATGAAGGAAACGTGTTTCTGATTCACATTCAGCAATGCCTCTTAGTACCTATGGGGAGTCAGGCTCTCTCCCAGGCACCATCTCCTTTAATTCTGACAACAACTCACCACAGGAGCATATTTCATTTGTGGAAACTGAGGCTCAGAAACATGAAGAGACTTCACCCATCACAAAGCAAGTATGTGAGGGGAAGTGAACGTCCTCTGATCAAGGACCATGTTGTCCCTTCTTTCATCACTATTTGTCTCTTGGGTTGCCACATTCCCACAGCCCACTTCCAAACCCCTCAGCACTTTTTCCCCATTCCAGATACTTTGCCAGCTCCTCATTAAGTGAGAATATTATAAAAATCACTCAAAGCCTTTGTCTTAGAAAATATCAAATTACGTTTGTGTACTTTAAATTTTTCCCCATGTGAACCGTGCATATCACTTTGAAAAAAGGGAAACAACAATCTTAAAAACCTAAGCATTAAGTGGCAACCTAAGAACACAAAAATTTGCCATTGCTAACTAGTATCTATTCTTGTCATTTGATAAAAATTATTCATAACTCCTGTGGATAATCTTTTTGAAACATGGCTTCAAAAACAAGTGCTTAGGGCACAATTTCACCGAAGTCTGTGTTTATTTTATTAATCCCCATGCTGAACTTTGTTTAATAAATCAATGTGTACTTTATTAAATTTCACTTCCCTTCCTATGATAATAAATAGTATATGAGGAAAAAAAAGAGGGAGGGAAGGAGGAAGAGGAGAGGTAGAGAGGGAGGGCAGAGGGAAGATTAGAAGGCAGAAAACATCACAATCATCAGGCTGTTGTGTTACAGAAGAACCGCAGAACTGTCAGAAAAAGAAAAAGAAAAAAAAAAGAACTATCAGGCCCAGTCCAATCAGGCCACTAGTCCCTTTCCCCCACCCCCAACATACACACACACATTCAGTGATAGGCAGTGTAGGCCAGTGGTTAAGGACATACGTGCTAAAGCCAAATTCTAGAGGTTTTAACTTAACTCTATCACATACTAGCTGAATGATCTTGGGCAAATTTACTGGTTTCTTTGTGCATCTTCCATTTATAAAATGGGGATGATAGCAGTGGCTTCTTCATAGAGTGGAGTGAAGCTGAAATCAGCACTGTAATAGCACAGTTGTTAGCTTTCACAGATGCAGAGATATGCCACTCAGACCTCCCTTCAAGGAGAGCCTTGTTTCCTGGACTCCAGCTCCTTTGGGGGTCTGCCTGCAAAGAGCCACCTCACCTATGGTCACACCCTTCCTGGGGTTGCCATAACTCATGACTGAATGAGGTGGGAGTATAAAGGCTTGGCCATTTGGGCCCTATGTAATTCATCTCTGATGGGCAATACTGGCTCCTGAGTGCTATGTTGGCCAAAGCTTTGTCAGGCCTGCATTGTAGTCAGACTTCTCCTTCTGGCCAGCCCTGCTTTGTATCCCTTCCATTCACATGTGGATCCCTAAAAAAATCTTGTGCCTAAAAGTCCATCTCAAAGGTCTGCTTCCAGAGGACCCAGCCTGCAACAGCTATCATTGCTGTTACCAAACCCTATAGATTTCTCTTAAGAAACTCTAACATGCAGCCCTGCTTCTCCAGCCCTTCTGCCATTTCCCTAGCTCAGTTCTCACTCTTTCACACCATGATGTATAGCCTCCTTGCTGACCTCATCAACCTCCACTACAGCCTCTCTATCTGCATCTGAGCAATGGTTGTTATATACACACCTGCTTAACTCCCTGCTTTTTCTCCATCAACTCACTACAGAATAATGTCCTCATCCTTAATGGACATCAGAGGCTGTTTGCCCTAGCAGCCACCTTTCCTCTTGCTCCTGCCCTTCTGCCCTCAGATTGCTCAAAATTCTTTGAGCACTTGATGGACTTACCTAGTTTATGCTTGTTTCTTTGCATTCCTTTAAGCCAGACCAATTCTTGCTCATGTGTCAAGTCCTGCATGAAACGTCACTTCTTCTGAGACGTCTGCTAGCTGCAGTAGGCAGATATAATTATTCTCCATTCATATAAGCACTTGGCTTTAGATTTCACAGGTAGCACTGAGTGCATTTGATTGGTTCATCTACTGGGTCTTCTATTATGGGTGACCAACTTCAGGGTAAAAATAAATATGTACTTATTTTTATATATACAAATACATTGTCTTTGTCTATTTTTCTTACTATACATGTAGTATAGTTTAACATAGAAACTCTAGAAAATACAGATAAGCAAAGGAATAAAATGAAAGTTACTCATAAATCTCAACACCACTACTTAACTTTTTTCTGTGTATTCTTGCAGCTTTTTTTCTATGTATACATATCTACTGTGATGTATACATGAAAAGATTGGACTATATCTACATGCTGGTGTATCTACATGCACGTATATCTACATGCTGGTATAATTTAATCTGATTTTTTAACTTAATATTCCAACAGATTTTATCATTTAAATAGTCCTGTTATAACATCATTTTTAGGGCTGCTACTTTTTCATTTTATGGCTGCACCATAATTTATTTAATCTTGCCTGTGTTTTACTCACCTTTTATTTTCAACACATAACACAGTATCTGAAATATAATATGTGGTCAGTAAATGCTTACTGACCATATCTCTTCATATTTAGAGAGGGATAAAAGTAAAAATCTTCCTCAAAAGAGTGCCCTATACTGATGCTGAACTTTTTTCTTCCTATCTCTTGACTGTCAGATCTCTGAATGCTCTTTTTACTCACAGTCTTAACTTCTTTGGCTCCCATTTGCTCTCTAATCCATGTTACCTAACTTCTGCACCCACTATTCCTCGGTATATGCTTTATACTGAGGTCATCAATGAACTCCTTATGACTAAATCCAATATCTTTTGGTCCCCATCTTGCCAGCTTTCTCAGAAGTGTGTGTGACTACTATAGAGTATGTCTTCTTTCTCAAAACTCTCCTCTCTACGTCATCTATGACCCCACTTCCTCCTGGTTTTTCTTTGGCTTCTCTGTCAGCGCTCCCTTCCCCAGTCTATCCCTGAAATATTTATGTTCTCCTTCAGTCCTCTTTTCTCCAAAGACTGTTTTTAAAGTGCCATTATACTCTAACAAATGACCTGTTTGCAGGAAGCAGAAATACAACTTAAATTATCTTTTCCCAAAAAGGAGGAGGGGGAATGAATTATTCACAGGATCCAAGAAAGGAATGAATAATCAAATACACAGAACAGAAATATGGCTGGACATCAACAACAATTGGACATGGGACTTAAAAACTATGCATAATGCCATGTGCTAGTGTCTTTTCTCTGATTCTTTCAGTGCATTAGCTTTATTTCTCTTTTCAGGCTATCTTCCTTCACAAGGGAGAAACTGTGGAGGCCTAAACTTTCTTAGGCTCACATCAACCATTTTTCCCCCTTGTGGAAAGGGGGATACATTCTCTTAATTCTAATTCTACAAACATAAAGCAAGAGCTCCTATTGGTCAAGTTTAGACCAGACGACTACCAATGAACCAATCATAAGTGGTCAGAGGAAGAGCCATGGAGAAGTCAATGGTTCTCATAGACTGTATAACTGTAGTGGGCGACACGGGAAGAACAGTTCTCAGACGGAAAAAGAAAAGGTGATCTATTCCCAGAAAAGTGAGAGGGATATTGCTAAATAAATAAAATTATAGTTGTCCACTAAAGCCTTGATAAAGGATGTTAACTGAAGAGTTAAACACAAAGTCTAGGAGAAAAGATGCAAAAGAGTGTGAATATTCCAAGGCATCTCTAAGGCTGTGTGTGTGTGTATGCTGATACACGCGTGCATCTTTGTGTGTATGTGCACATATGTGTGTCAATGCTTCAGTAAAAACTCTGAGGCAACACTTTAATTCCCTTTATTCTAATACTTTGTTTGCCAAGGCTATTTTGTCCTCCCAGGGTTCAAGAGAAAAATATCTTCTGGACAGTGTACCAATATACTACTCTGTATAACTACCAGCCATCTTGGGATAGGTAGGTGATAATTTACAAGAGTGGAAAACTCATGGGTGATGAAGCCCATCAGACTGATACCTAATGTGACACAGACTTCTCCTCTCTGCAAAATTCTGTTAATTTGTAAAAATGAAGATCCCATCATTGTGAGGATAAAAGGAAATGATGTATGTGAGATGCTAGATGCTAGCACAATACAGTTTGTTGTTAAATGATTTTTCAATGACAGAAGAGAAGAAGGAAGGAATATGTGAACCAATGAATATATTTCATATCCCATCCATTCAGTCCCTAAATATTTATTGAACACAAATTATGCACTAGCCTTTCTGGGAATACAGTGGTGAGTAAAATGAGAAAAAAAATATCCCTACCCTCATAAAGATTAAATGCTCATGGGAGAGACAGAGACCAACCAAAAGAAATAAGTGAATATATAAGGTAAGAATAAGTGCCATAAAGAAAAAATAAAACAGGGTAGGTAAGATAATATCAAATTAAATCATAGGATGATCATGAAAGTCCTCTCTGAGAAGGAAAATTTGAGCAAAGCCTTGACTAAAATGAGAGTATACCCAACGATACAGATGCAGTGAAACGCTGGGACACCTGCACCCCGATGTTTATAGCAGCAACGTCCACAGTAGCCAAACTGTGGAAGGAGCCTCAGTGTCCATTGAAAGACAAATGAATAAAGAAGATGTGGTTTATGTATACAATGGAATATTACTCAGCCATTAGAAACGACAAATACCCACCATTTGCTTTGACATGGATGGAACTGGAGGGTATTATGCTAAGTGAAATAAGTCAATTGGAGAAGGACAAACATTATATGGTCTCATTCATTTGGAGAATATAAAAAATAGTGAAAGGGAATAAAGGGGAAAGGAGAAAAAATGAGTGGGAAATATCAGAAAGGGAGACGGAACATGAAAGACTCCTAACTCTGGGAAATGAACTAGGGGTGGTGGAAGGGGAGGTGGGGTGGGGATGGGGGTGACTGGGTGACGGGCGCTGAGGTGGGCACTTGACGGGATGAGCCCTGGGTGTTTTTCTATATGTTGGCAAATCGAACACCAATAAAAAATAAATGTATAAAAAATAAAATAAAATAAAATAAAATAAAATAAAATAAAATAAGAGTATATGCCATGCAAATACCTGAGAGAAGAGCATCCTAGGTAGAGACCCATGAAGTCAAAGGCCCTGAGATAAATATACCTTAGATGGGCAGAGACAGCAAAAAGATTCATGTGGCTAGAGGACAGTGAGTGAGCAAAAGAAGAAAATTAAATAAAAGAGGGGTGGCCTGGAGCCAGATTCTGTGGCATCTTATAGAACTTCAGCTTTTACATGGGTGCAAAAGGAAGTTCTGGACTATTCTGAGCAGAGCAGCAACAGGCTTTGACTTAAATTAGAAAATCCTGCTCCCTAGAAAGTAGACTAGAAGAAGGAAAGGAGGATCATCTGTGCTGTCCAGCTGCAGGTGTGTTCTCATTGAAGTCTCTATGAATGGTGGCCCTGGAGTAGTGCTGTGCAGGATGTATGTGGCTGCAGACATTGGCCTTGAGGCAAGGGTAATGCGTTGCTCAGGAACCTAGTGCAAAAGACCAAGCAAAAGGGCAGCCCGGGTGGCTCAGCAGTTTAGCACTGCCTTCAGCCCAGGGCCTGATCCTGGAGACCCGGGATCGAGTCCCACATCGGGCTCCCTGCATGGAGCCTGCTTCTCCCTCTGCCTCTCTCTCTCTCTCTCTCATAAATAAATAAATAAATAAATAAATAAATAAATAAATAAATATTAAAAAAAAAAGACCAAGCAAAAGATCACTGTTTGGGGCTAGGATGGTAGCGAAGGGGGTTCAGTGGGAAATAGGTGGATTGGGTTTATATTCTGATGGTTAAGCTAATGATATTTGCTGATGTGTTGAATATAGGATGTGAAAGAAAGGCAAAGTCCAATTACTCCAATTTTGGCCTAAGTAATTGAATGAATGATGGTGCCATTTACTGAAATGTGATATGATGGGAGGAAAGCCCATTTATGGAGGGTGGGAGGAGAAGAGGTCAACAGTTCTATTTTAACCACTTCACCTTTGAGATGTTTCACACCTAAATGAACATGGAAAACAGGAAAGTGAAGATGAATCTGAAGGTCAGAGGAAAGGGTGGAACTGAAGAAATAAATGCCCATCACAGCATATAGATGTATTTAAAGTCATGGAATTGAATAACCCCTCATCTCTATAATGTGGATAGAGGAGAGATCTAAGGTTCTTCCCATTTGTCTTTGTGTTTTCCATAGTGACTAGCACAGGATTGGGCATGCAGTAGATTCTCAATAAATGACTGGTACATTGTTTATAAAAGCTTTGGACCAGGGAAAGAATAAGATGCAGACACAAACATCCATGACATATAAATGACCTTAGCACTTTGGAGTCTAGGTTCTAAGATCCATATTGTTAAACACTGTTACCATGTTCTGGTCTAGTGTTTGAAAGTTACCTTAGTTCTGATCCAAAAGAAAGAATCCTATGCCCAACTGGCATTCACCTTGAGCATCCTTTCTAATCTGATCTCCCAATCTGTGAGACTGGGAGGGTTTTGTTTTGTTGTTGTTGTTGTTGTTGTTGTTGTTTTACAGTGATACTATTTATAATGATAACAGTAGCTTCTACTTATTGAACACTTTTTATGTCTCAGCATCTTTATAAATATCCTCAATAAGACTCCAATGAGGCAGGTAATATTATCCCTATTTTGCAGTGAGAAAAACAAATCCATACTGCTAGGATGTTGCAGAAAGAGAACTGGCACTTAACTCTATTTGACTTCAAATTCTGGACTCTTTCCATGGTTTCTAGCTGCAAGAATTCAGTCCTGTACCAAAAATGAGTTCAACTGAATAAAATGTTATTTTTTATATTTAGGATAATAACAATAACATCTGCTATTGTTAAGTGCTTCCTATGGGCCAGGGAAATATACAAAGCAATTTTGATGCATTATCTCATCTATTCCTCATTACATCAGTGTAAAGCAGATACTACTAAATTACCATTTTTCAGAGAGGGGGGCATTAAGACTTAGAGAGGTTAAATGACTTCTCCAAGATCATAAAAGTAATTTAGTGGCAAATCCAGGATTCAAGTCCAAATTTGGCTCTTAACAACTTAACACTTATGGAATGCAATGGCTACAATTTGCAAATCAATAATGCTCAGAACAATAAATAAAAGCTGAATAAGAAAAATATTTTGGATTAGAGCAGCTGTTCAGAGAAAAATAAGCAACTTATATGGTGAATTTCTTTTAGATATCTTGAACAAGAATAATGAAGTGTATTTTATATTTTGAACGAGAATAATGACGTTTTTTTATAGGTATTTTTCTCCTTTCCCAGAAACCCAAGAGGAAGTGCTAAAGCACTCTTTAATGTTATTTGGAATGAATCACTGTAGCATGATGCATTGGGTAAGAACTTGCCTTTAAAAACCAATTTCAAATCTTAGTTCTGTCACTTACTGGCTCTGTGACCTTGAAAAAACTACTTATCTTCTCTTGACCTTAGTTTCCGCATTTGCAAAATGAAAATAATCACAGTTTAGGAGAGGATCAAACAATGGGATAAATAGGAAGTACTTAATAAGGTATAAGATACCTATAAGGAAATTTAAGAAAAGCATCTTGCATTGCAAAGCATTATAAAAATATATGTATAATTATTAGTAGTATATATATAAATGGACACAGAATACCCAGATATAAATAGACGAAGAGAAAAATCACCCAGACAGACAATAGCTTACCTTCATTGCAGGTATGTAATAGGTGTTTAACAAACACTGACACGTTCAGTGAGTATAGGTTCAGTCACACATGATGAAAAGTTCCAGAGACCTATCATACAACATGTACATATAGCTAACAATACTGTAATGCACATTTAAAAATTTGTTAAGAGGGTAAATTTTTTATGTGTTTTTAATTCAATTTAAAAAATAACAGTGACTAAAATTTGAAGACAATTCTCCATTTCAAAAGTTGATTTCTAAAAGCCAAAGTCACTCTTGAACATCTGGGGAACACCTTCAGAATTCCACACAAAAGCAAACCTTTATTTCAGAAATAAACTTTGATGTTTGAAAATGAAAGACAAAAAGCTATTTCCTGGGGGCAGAGAGGACTTCCCTCAGCTGCTTGAGACACAGATAGTCACCCTGGAGCTGCTCCAATTTCTTCATCTCTGAGCACCTTCTCCCCCTGCTTCCTCTGCCTCAGCCCTCAATGCACCCCTTCTTCCCCCATGCTTTTCCGCCTCCTCCTCCCTGACCCTGCTGAAATCCTAAATTCCTTTCATCCACCCTCATCTCTCTTCTCTCTCTTGCAGCTAATCTTTGTATGGAATTAAGGCATAGTTGTTTTTTATATTTGTAGCATTGTTGAATTTTTAAAGGCTGTGTTATCCCTGTTTTTAAGAAATTTCAGTCATGCCCTTTTAATTAAAAATTCAAGAGATTTGGAAATTTCGTATTCAGTCATTCATTGAACAAATATTTTCCAGGCCACAGCTTGGTCTAGGAATAAATTTGTGAACAAGACAGACTCAATCTCTGCCATCATAGAGTCCATGATTTTGTAGGGGAGACAGATTGGAAATTAAGCAATCAAAATATGGTGTGAACCAATACTTGCATAGGACTATTCATAGCAGCGCTATTCACAATAGCCAAAAGGTGGAACAACCCAAATGTTCATTGACAGATGAATGGGTAAACAAAATGTGGTATATACATACAACAGAACATTACTCAGCCTTAAAAAGGAATGAAGATCTGATGTGTGCTATGCCATGGATGAACCTCGAAAACATGCTAACTGAAAGAACCGAGGCACAAAATGTCACCTACTATACCATTCCATTTATCTGAAATACCCAGAATAGGTAAATCTATAGACATGGAAAGTAGATCAGTGGTTACCAGGCATTAGGGGTAGAAGAGCATAGGGAGTGATTGCTTAATGGCTTTATCGCCATTTCTTTTGGGCTAATGATCGTGTTTTGGAACTAGATGGAGGTGGTGGTTGCACAACATTGTGAATGTACTAAATGTGCTAACATTGTAATGTACCACTGAACCGTACAGTTTAAAATGATCAATTTTATGTTACACTAATTTCACATTTTTTTAATGTATAGTGTGAAAGTGCTATGATGCAGTAAGTACAAGATGAAGCTTGTTTAGGATAAGTTTCATGGAAGAGATGCCCTATAATATGGGATTTTAATATATTCCACAAATATTTATCAAGGTTTCTCTATACAAGGTACCTCTTCTAGGTGCTGTGGATACAGCTGTGATAGCAACAGACAAAATCCCTGCCCTCAGGAGCTTACATGTGGTAGGGGTGCATGGGGAGGCAAATGGAAATAAAATTAAAAATATTTTATATTATTTTAGAAGGTGATAAGTGATGTGGAAAGATATAGTAAGTAGAGTAAGGGGAATAGGGAGCTCCAGAGAATGCCGAGATGTGGAGAAATTATCCAGGCAAAAGAAAAAAATGTTCAAAGGCCCAGGAGAAAGAGAGTCCGACAATTTTACTAAACCTTGTAAAATTTCTTTCTACTTGTATAGGGCAACATGCAATTTTTTTCCCCACCCTGAGCCAGCTTAATCTTTCTTTTTTATTCCTGCCTCAGTTAACATTATCCATCAAGCTAAAACAATAGTGTTATCCTTAGCATGTTCCTGTTCTGTAAGATTTTAAGATAATTTTCCAAACAGAAATGTTTTAGTTGCATTTCACTGAAGATTTTGTAATGTTATTCAGGTTAATATATTCCATCTAAAATTAATATTTAAAAATTTAAATATAGGATTTGATAAGACATTCTGCAATCTTAAGAATGATTATTTTATATATGAGGTCAATAAGTTTTCCAGTGAGTACTTCTCCAATTTGATAATTTGAGTTAAGAAGAAAGAATAGGATCTGCTTTTAGAAATTCTAATCACAGCTAATTTTTTCAAGAATATTTCTGCTCCGTAAAATAAACTACCATTGATTTTATTAATTTTGCAGTAAACACTATAAAAATAAGGAGAGAACTGATCAGTAAAAGGAAGATATCTCTAACCAAAACGTTCTGGTGCTTTTCTATAAAGGCTGTTTCTTTTATGCATTTGCCAGAAAATCTTAACAGAAAGAAGTTCCTGCCCTCTACTTCAGCCATTCTCTCTGTCCTTCCCCTCTCCCCACAAGTCTTCCTATTGTTCTTTATTAGGTGCTAGAGACATCCATCCCTCAACTGTTCTAGGACAATAAAGAAGGGCAGGAGTGAGAATAAGGAGAGGAAGATATGTCATCCTAATGAGCCAGATCTCTTGGACCCAAAAGAGACCTCCTTCCAGCTTAGGAGTCCCTCCCTGGTTTTCTGCTTGTATTGAAATCTGCCTCCTTTGGCTCTCCCTCCCCCTGATTCCACCCAGTGAAAGAATGCATATGGTGAGGCCATTCGAACAATAACAACACAATTTCAGAACCCCAGCCTCATAAGGGGCACCAACTGGGTTAAGGTGGAGCTGTGCCTTTTAATCATCATTTAGAAAAGATAAAAGAACTTAAACTGAAAGGAGTGTGAGGCTTCTCAAATCCCCAAGTCACAAAACTGCATGACAAGCAGTGGTATGCTGTGCCTGTGACTACTCCAGATGGAAGCACAGACATAAAATTCTAGGGCAAGAATGGACTAAGATTTGACATTGGAAGTTGAGCTGGAATCCCTATCTGCCCTTTCTCATGAATGTAGCCTCAATTAAGTCTCTTTTTTTCAAAGCTTAGTTTCCATCTGTGAAATATAATATCTAATTTTCAGAGTTGTTTTCCACAGGTAGAAAAATTGGACACATAGTAGGTCCTGGGAAAGGATGAATCTCAACAGATGTTTGTTGAAATTTCCATCTTGTTCCAGATTGCAGATCTAAAAGGCTGTGCATTGGAGGGCTGTGCTGAGGAAACAGCTGGGTGACTACCAGTATCTTCTCAATTTCTGTCCAGATGTTCTGGACCTCATGCAGACCCAGCTAATGTCAGAGTATTAGCCATGTAAGTATCATCTATTGCATAAAAACAATGTGGGGTAACTGGAAGCGTAGAAATTACAAGTTAAGGGACAGGAAGATGGAAGAGTCAAGCTTACTTTGTACACGTCTCTCCTTATACTATTAAAAATAAGGCCTATTTCCCTCATTAGTCTATCAGTTAAAAAGAAGACATCTTAGAGATTACATAGTCTGAACCATCATTGGAAGATGGAAAAATTATGCCCCAATAAAATTACATGACTGTGAAAACTGACAGTCACTTAGGAGCAAAACTTGGACTGACACTAATAATCTTAATTCCCAGCTTTATGTTCTACTCTTATCCACAGCCTCTTTTAGCAATTAAACAATTGCTACAATTAAACAACAATTAAATACTATTTTTTAAACAAAAAAACTCTTGAAATTTATCTAAAACACAAAAATTGCTACCATTTAGTAAACACACTATCCCGATGAAGTAGGGATTATCTGTATTTTACACATGAGTAGAACCTAAAGCTCAGATGGGTTGAGTAACTTATCCAAGGTCACAGAGGAAGTAAGTATGAGTTCGGATTTGAATCCAAGTAGTCTGATCCATGCCCTTAACTACTCCGCAACCAGGATTTGAGTAAATTCTGTTACCTACTCATAAAGGAGGCAACATGACCCTTTGAAAAGGATTTAGAATTAGGATTTGACAAATCTGATATCAGGATCCTTGCTCTGCTACACACTGCTACTCATCACCAAGAGAATTTTTTGGTTTTTTTGTTTGTTTGTTTTTGATCTGCAAGAGCACTTCCTACTCTGAGATTCTCTGAATATTTTATTTTGGGATGGTCAGAAATATGAGTTGCATCCTTTGGAATATCTGCATATGTGAACTACTTGAAGACCACAACACCGGAGCTTCCAGCCAAATTGGGCCAAGGAAATTAGGTATCTATAAACAAGAGAGGACATAACTCTGCCAGAATCTGAGGAACTGCGGAGATGGCTGATTTTGGGGGGTGGGGGGGGGGCCTAAACAATTTAAAAGTGTCTCAGTGAACAGGTCAGCTTGGATTTACAACTTCAGGCTGCATGGATTTGCCATTATTAGGCAATGCCTATGGGCTCCAGTGATCAGCAACATCCTAATGAGAATGTGGATGAATCAATAACTAGGATCTGAGCCAGATTAGCATAATATAGCAACATAACAGACATTCATTCAGTGTTCATTATACATCATCCTCTCTTCTGAACTCCAAACCCAAATACTTAACTGCTCACTGGACATTTCCACATGAATGTCACACTAACATTTCAAAATCAATATATCAAAGCTGACTTCAACAATTTTTAGCTCTCAATTTCCTTATTTCTCCACTATACCTCAAAGCTCAGAGCCCAAACAAAAATCCTGGAGGCATCCTAGACCTCGTTCAGGCTTCTTCCATTAAAACCGACTGATTCCAATCTCCTTATTCTCTCCCAAGTCTCCCCCTTTCTCTCATCCTCCATCATATATACCCTCTCTTCTTGCTCAAACTGTTGTGACTCCCTCTTAATGATCTCTTATATTTTAATATTAGCTATTTAAATATGATCTCCATACTACACCCACAGTGTTCTTTCTAAGATTAAAATCTGGTTGTGTCATTCCCTGCATAAAACCTGCCCATGCCTCCTTTACTTATAGGCTTATGTCCAAAACTCCTATCTTGCCATTCACGACTTGGCCCTTATAAACCTCTCTAGATTCATCCATCGATCATCTCCCATTTGCTTTTATGTTCCAGCTCTGACTCTTGCCCTTTTTCCAGAGGTCTGGTGAACTGAAATACCAGGTGGTTTTCTGTTGCATCTGCCACTGGAGTTTTTTCTACTATTGGGATACTGGACCCTCTTGTTCAAATGCTTCTAGAACTCTTAAGTTTTTCTTTACTTTTATTTTGTTTTGATAAAATCTTTGAAATTTGTTACACAACAAAAATAGACTTTTTTCAGGCTTACATATTTAGTTTAGGCAGTTCTATTCGTATCTCTGTTTTTAGTGTTTCAAAAATAAAAAGGGGAAAGATATTTATGTATCTATGTACCAATATGCTTTGGTTTGTTCCCATAAACATTTATTGATTATTGATTATCTATCAAGATACTGGTAGCACTGAGTCAAGCATTAGTCAAAAGAAGCAAAAAATATTCTGTATCCTCTAAGAGTTCATAGTGAAGGGAAGATGCAGAGAAGTAAGTGAGTACTTCCCTAGAAGAAGTACACTGGGGAGAAGACAAAATGGAGGGGGTAGAGTTAGCACTACTGACTTCAAGTTCAACTAGGTCACCTGTTCCACTACCCTTCAAGAGAAGAGTTATTATGCAAGGCTTAAGAGCTGGAGTGCTCAAATCAGATGGCCTAGGTCTGAATCCAGCTCCACCACTTACTGTCTGTGGGACTGGGGCAAATTACTTAACCACCCTGTACTTTGGGTCCCTTGTCTCTTTAATATTTAGGTAATAATAACAATACATACCTCATAGGGTTGTTGGGAGAATTAAAGCTGTTGTGTTTAAAGCACTTAGAATAATTCCTGGCATAACATAACTATTAAATAAATGTTAACATTATTGTTTTGCTTATTTTTCACTTTAGCTTTTATGTCACTTTAAAATTTTATCATTACTAATTTGTGTGTGAGACAGAAAGACAAAGAGAGAGAGAGAGAACACTAAGTTGCACTGGAAAAATAATTTATGCATGTTTCCTCAAGTTAGTATGGAGTTAAACTTAGAACCCAGGGTTCCAGATTCCTTTTCCAGGGTTCATCCCTTTATTTTTTTGTATATTTTTATTGGGGTTTGATTTGCCAACACATAGCATAACACCTAGTGTTCATGCCGTCAAGTGCCCCCCTCAATGCCCGTCACCCAGTCACCCCATCCCCCCGCCCACCTCCCCTTCCACTACCCCTTGTTCGTTTCCCAGATTTAGGAGTCTCTCATGTTCTGTCTCCCTCTCTGATATTTCCCACTCATTTTCTCTCCTTTCCCCTTTATTCCCTTTCATTATTTCTTATATTCATTCCTTTATATCACATCATGTTATCTCTGCTATTACCATCCCTGGTAATCATGAGAAAGGCCCCTGAATACACTTTTCTTTCATCATCTTTTCAATAAAATGAGATTGGGTAAACAAGGATCCTTGCATGTTTTCCTTTGTTAAGAATATTGAGAGAGCCAAGTGGATCTTAATTGGATGAGTTGATAGTGCAAGTGGGCAGAAAATTGTCTATTCCCTCTAACAGATTATTCCCCTAGATCTTTAAAGAGCTGGTTGTAGTTCAAACGTCCCTTAGCCCAAAGGTCTTCCTTGAGCACTCAAACTAAAGCATCATCCTGCAATCACTCTCTATGTCACTATTTTATTTTATTTTTTCATTACAATTACCACTATCTAAAATTCTTACTTATTTTCTTACATTATCTCTGCCCTACTATATTTGTAGGAATAGAAAACTTGTATGTCTCGGTATCTGCTTTGTTTTCAGGACTTAGAGCAGCTCCTGAGACACGGTAAATGTTCAGTATATATTTGTTGAGTAGGTGAATATATAGGTAGTAGTGAGGAAAGAAAGAAGGATGAAATAGGAGACGGTAGATGGATAAATGCACATACATACAATAAATTAGTAGATATATATATGTATGTATATATCAAAGGATGGATGAATGGATAGTTGAGATCATGAATGGTTATACAGATGGGGAAAGAGATAGATAAAGATAAGAATGAGGGAGAACTTTGTGCATTATAGTACCTGCTCTAGTCCCTTAGACTTACACCTGGAAATGAAGCAGAAATGTTTTCAGGGGTCACTCAAGTGAAACAAAATCTAAAGGAGAAAAGTGGGGCACATAAGGAATCACAGGTCTGAAGAGTGTGAATATAGACAGGCTGATTTAGATTGATGAAGAACAAGATGTTAGTTTATAGCTAAACGAAAATTATAGAGAAAGTTTCACCAGAGGTAAAAGAGCCAGGTTTTGCTGTGGAAAAGTTGGGAGAAGAAAAGACAAAAAAAGAATCCATTTTGTGCTGCGTGGAAAGCAATAGGCAAGAAGTCAGACTGCCCTACCAGCTGTGTGGCCTTACACACTGCACCCAACCTCTAGGAGCCTGTTTACTCTATTTCCTATATTGTTTTCTATATGGGGAGAGAGGGATGGAAATTATGTGCTTCCAAGGGTTATTGTATAGATATACTAAGATAATGAATAGGATACACTTTGTGAACTGTCAAGTGCTGTGGACACAAGCACTCTCTCCATTATTAAGGGCAGAAGAAGAATGGGAACATTGCTGTTTAACCTCTGTTCTTCCTTTTATGGTTTCAGGATGAATCTCTCATCTTTGTTGCAAGTCTCCAGGGCTTGTCACTGTCCTTGACATGTAGTGGGCACTCAAAAATGTTTGCTTAATAACAAAATGGCATAAAAACAGGAAGAGAGCCCTTTTTCATTAAGGAGGCTCTGCAATGAGACTCCTACTGTTTGAATCCTACTGTGCTGCTTCCTTGTAGTGTGACCTTAGACAAGTAAGTTAACCACTGTGAGACCCAGTATGCTCAGCTGACAAAATATCGTTTTGTTATAAGACTGTTGTGAGGATTAGACTAATTGATTTTATACAAGGGAGCTCCTGAGCACATAGTAGGTGATTTTTTAAAAGTGCCTCTTGTGATAACAATTAAGGAAAATCATTGTGCATCAGAGGTAAAAGGGATGAGAGATGAAATTCGTGTCCCAGTGAGAAGAGGGGGGAATGTGATGGGATTCTTGACAATTCTTTTTTTTTTTTTTATTCATGAGAGACACAGAAAGGGAGAGAGAGAGAGACAGAGACAGAGACAGAGACACAGGCTCCATGCAGGGAGCCTGATATGGGACTTGATCCTGGGTCTCCAGGATCGTGCCCTGGGCTGAAGGCAGGCGCCAAACCGCTGAGCCACCCGGGCTGCCCGATAATTCTTGACTTTATCTCCAGCTGCCCCAGGAACATAACTGCTGTAAGTCAATCTCCTGTCTGTTGGGAGTGTGATGTGAGCTTCAGATGAGAAGAGGGCTTGTACTGACAACTGAAAATAAGGAGCCACTTGACCGAATAGAGAGCACAGACCTGAGCTGTCTCTGTTTCTACTACCTGCCTCAGTCTTTTCTTATATATGATATATAATATAAAATATATATTAAAAATATATATTTATATATTCAAATATATTTATATATTTAAATATATTATAATAATATAATAAGTGGGACTAGATAATCTAAAAAGCTCCCCTCTGGATATAAAACCCTATGTCTCAAGAGGAAAAATAATGGAAGGCTGAGGTTAGTGGACTAGAGAGAAAGATGTTTTATTCTCAGAGCAGATGAAACTGTCCTGGTTAACATCATGTTGAGGGGTTAGTTAACATCAGTGAGCTTGTTTTCTCATCTGTAACTGGGAATATTAATGCCTATCTTGTAGGATGGTGCAACGGTCAAATTAGATATGTAAACTATATGTATATATGTATGGGCATGAGTTAGTCTCTTAATAAATACTAAAAATATTATAATTCCATACCACCCTCTCACTCTCCTTTCCCAGTTGAGCGAGGTCTCTTAGTCTTTCCCTTATGCTACTACCATGACCTACCATGACTAGCTTCTCGTGGCCTACTTGCCTGGATATTAGTTGCATTTGTTCATCAATGAAGTGAACAGGGGGGAAAGCCCCCTTCAGCCCCTTCAGCCCACCTGCCACTAGTCTGTCGGAATTATCCTCAAAAGCCTGATCCTGTCATCCCCCTGTTCAAAAGATGTTCATGGCTCTCCATCACCCTGAAATAAGGACAAGCTAGCCTACACTATCTCAGTCATTTTATTTCACTGCTACTTGAAACAACCTGTTTCCTGGCTCAACCAAACTCAACTGCAGGCTCCTGTTTTTCCCACCATCCCCATGTCACCTATAACATCCTGCACAGGAAAAGAATTATGTCTGCTTTTGGATACTGAGAGGCACACAGGGATATTTCATCCCAGGGCAGTCCAAGTCAGAATTTGCTGCATCAAAGTGGGGGAATTTCTGCATTATTTGTTTTTCTCATGAAAACAGTACTCCCTCAGTAATGAATTCAGCAGGGGCTCGTCCATCCCCTAGTCTCAGGGGTTCCCCTAACAGAACAATGCTTAATTTCCTCCATTTCTCCTCCTCTAATGGGGGCTGTCAAGTACCCTCCTCCCGGCATCCTGGCAAAGGATGCATAAATCCAACTGGAAGCTTTGCATGACTGTCACATTTTCATTCTAATCAGCAGCCCCTTCCCCCACCTCCTCTTCACCCAAGGGATGAGAGATACTCCAATCCTCCTCATAAGCTTTCCCCATGCTTAAGAGTACCTCTGGCCTCCCCTCCTTGTCCTTCCCCCATCCCAGGAGGTTGCAGCCCCTCATTATCCAAGAAGGCTCCTGCTCAGAGGTTCATTTCATCTATCAGTTCTGAGCCTCACCTCTGACCTCAGCTTTCCTTGGGATCACAATCTGCCCTTCCTCCCTCCCTTTTCCAGGTCAATTCCATAGATTTTTGCTGCTGCCAAGAGTAGCTTCCAGAGAGCTGACAGGGGTGGGGACAGGAGAGATTGCCTGTCTCAGCTTTGAGTGAGACACTGAGGAGAAATGGGACTTTTAACAACTGCACTCCAGTGATGAGAAAGCGATGGGAACCCACTGCCATCACTCAGACCCTCCTCTGAGCCCTTTGCACTTACCAGGTGAAACGGAAAACATTTTGATTAGGCCTAACTGGATGATAAATATGGGAGTCCAGCCCATACAGACTCTAAATCCATTTCCTGCTGCAGATGAATGGGCAGACAGCCTGCAGCCTGATCAAAATTTTCTTGGCTAGTAGCGGAAATGAAGGCTCCTGTGCCATCACCCACTGAACTTGGAATGGCTGTTTATTCAGCTTTTATTAGAGGATTCATCCCTCTGCATAGGTCCCCCATATTGCAGTTCCAACAACAATGTGTATTGGTGTCTGTTAATTCATGGTATTGTAGAATTAGAGCTGAAAAAGGGACTTTGAAGGTCATTTACTGGTAGACTCAAACTGCTCTTGCTTTAAAGCATTGGAATCCTTTGTTTTTGGCAAATAACATCTTACATAGCAGCTCAATACAGGAAATAGATGGAAATGAACTCCTCTGAACAAATAATCTTCTTCAGAAACTTGGAGCTCCAGAGAGTCCTCTGAAATGCAATGATTCATTCTAATCATCAAGCACACACAGGTGTCCTTGCTCCCATTTTCAGGCACTAGCTTGATTAGTTACAACAATGAGAAGCTCATTGGTTTACAAAAATGTATTATTCCCTTCCTAGAATCCCTTCCTAATGAGTTATGTGACAGTGGGCGTCATTTAACCTTGCCAGACCTCAGCATTTTCATGAAGAAGTGAGAAAAAAATAATAGGACTGCCTGTTGGAAGGAAGAGATGAAATACTTATATAACAAGAACTCAGTAGGTACACTCTTAGAACAGACAACAATCTTCAAGTCAAAAGAACCAAATTTAGAGTCAAACTGCAATCCGAACTTGAGTCTGCCACCTATTAACTGACTTTGGGCACTTGCCTAACTTCTCCGTGCTTCAATTTCATTGTCTATTTCATCAAATGATTCACTGGGTTGTTTCAAAAATTAGATATGTGATAGAAAGGCACTTTTTAAAGCATAGGGGATGGTAACGATGTGAAGCTAGCCCCAGCCTCCATGATCTTGGTGGGGGGTCAGAAGTTACCGCACTCAAGCCAAAACATTATTAAACAGCTGGTAAGGATAACCCTCTGAGGTTTAATCAGGTGTCCTGGAGCACAGTAGTTGCATCATTAGGGGGAAGAAAACCACACTAAATGCACAATTTTAGGTGCTTTATGTACAGGACATTATTTAACTCCTGTTTGCTCACAGATCCAGGGAGGCTAACCCCTGACAACTGCAGAGCCACGGCTCCCTTGCCAGAAGGCAAGGTCTAGCCAGTTGGAGGCAATGGAGGGAGATCAAAGGAAGGGAGGAAAAGAGAAGTTACAGCATCTCTCACCCCAGTTCTTAACTCTGGCCAGAGTCTCCAGCAGTAGCTGCATATTCCCTCCAGGCTCCAGTTCCTAACAGTCAGCCCTTCAAACCAGGACCAGAATTCCTGACAGATGACTACCCCAGGCACTCCAAGTCCTGACTGACCATCCCTAGGAATGGGGCAGACTGCAAGGTCCCAGTTCCCAGTGGGCTCCATCTCCAGGGCTCTGGTTATACTGCCTCCAGTCTAGTGGTGTCCCACCCTTTTGAATCCTGGGATTGCCTCATCTTCTCCAGGTTGCTCTGTTGGTTGTTCCAGCCCTTTGCAACCAATTCATATTGCATTCCATTTATTGAGACACCCAATAGGAGTTCTGTTGCATAAAAATTTTGACAAGCACATCCTTAACAACTCTGTGAGCTTATTATTTTTCCCTATTTACCTTTGAATGAACTGAGCCTCAGAGAAGTTAAATAATGCACTCAAGATTAAAAAACAGATTTCAGTTCAGTGGTTGAACTGAATCCAAACTTAGTCTATGAGACTCCCAAGGATGTATATGTTCTTTTTACGAAACCACAATATTAGTTAAGTCATAGGAGGCTAGAAGTCTCTAAATGCTGATAAAATCCATGTCTACAGCTGTAAAAAAAAAAAAAATCTAAGGATGCTCTATTATTTGAGACTTAAGTTTGCTTTTAAAAAAATAGTGATATAGAAAAAAAATTAAAGATTATGTGGGCTCTGGTTTGGGTCTGCCCCTAATTTAGCTATGGGATCTCAGATAACAGCCCTATCTTCTTGGAGTCCCAGTTTTCCTACCTTTAAAACTAGATTTTTGGACTCAATAATCCAACATTCTGATTCTGTGATTCCACTGATGTGATTTTATAGTGATTTTTGCTTCACCCTTCGGTGAGACTTTATACATATAGGAATGTTCTTTTGGCCCAGGAACACCTAAATTAAAGTGAATAAATGAAGTATTTGGCATGCCACTCCTGAAAGGTTTTTAGATCCCGAATTAGAATGAACAAAGGAAGACTTGGCAGGATACTTCAGAAATTCAGATTCCATTTTTGACTATCAAAAATGTCATTAGGGAGACTAGAAGATGAGGCTAGTACAGCTCATCTGGAGAAGTTTCATGAAAAAGGTGAGCTAAGAACAAGGCTCCAAGTGAGGGGACTATCACCCTACAGACTTCTCACTTCAAAGGAAGCAACTATACTCCACTTTCAGTCCTAGCCCCACCTAAGTCCTTGGAAATTTACAACATCTCTACTCCAGAGAAATTCGTAAGCCCAGTTTAGTGGAGCATGATATTAGGATGCTGACTGTGCTAGGACCTTGGTATTGTTTGATTATGTGAACTCTGTGGTTGCTCTTTAGCCTAAGTCCCTGCATTTCCCTTAGTTCCATGAAATAGTACCAAGTCTGGTTTCTTTAGTGCCTGAATCACTATTTTGGTGACTGCATCCAAATCACGTTTCCACATCCTATGATACAGGCCAATGGGTCTGAGCCAGGGCCCATTAAGGAAAGTGTTGTTAGTAGCAATTGTTGGTAGTAGCTATTCAAGCCCTGTTCAAAGAGAAATTCTCTAGTTCAATATTTTTTGGACATGACTGCTTCAAGGGAATAGGTATCCTTTTAAGGAAATCAACAATTTAGGCGTAAGCAGCATTCTTGCACAAGCCCATATGTAATCATGGTTCCTACCTTCATAGAATAAAACACACACACACACACACCAGCTCAGGAAGTTCAAAGAGGGGGTTATAGGCTAAAATAGCTCTTGGAACCTCACTTTCATCTATATCTCTGAGGTCAGGGTCCACACTAGGCAATAGAGACCCCACTAGAAGCAAGAGAATTTTAGATTAACCAGAATACTTGTAACATCAATCACTGTACAAGGCAGGAAGGTCAATTTTGATCTTCTTATGAAGGAGTGGGGGCAGTTGAGATCCTTAAAGGGACTGCTTGAGTCTTCCTGGATGAATATTCTTCTAAAGAGGGTGAGTCTGGATAACTACAGGACTGCTCCTGCAGGTGGGGAAAATGCATAAGGAAGTCAGTAGGGTGAGCATTCAAGCTGAGGGCCAGAGGGAAACTGCCAAATTGCTCTGGACAAATGAGGAGCAAGTCAAAGGACTGGCTCTCCACTCCTCCACTTTGAGGTGCCAGCCTCTCCTTTAAATCCATTAGTGTGAAGGGATGCCACATTGTTGGCCTGCCTAGGGCACCCACTTTTCCCAGACACGTCTGTCTGGCCTGATTCACAGAGTTATTGTAATAGCACATGGAAGGCATAGCCTCTAGTCAACACTCACAGGAAGCACTGATCTCCTCTGTAGAAACCCCCACTTTTCTTCTTCTGCCTAGATACCTCCACTGCCTTCTCTAAATTCACCTGTGCTGAGTCCACAACATAGGGAAATGGCAATACGAGTGTACATGCTGCTGTCTTCCTCAAAGTGCTATACCTGAAATTAAGTCTGTAATCCACTCTTCCAATTAGCAATAACAAGAAATGTTTATTGAAGATTGAAAAATGCCAATAAAGAAACAGAATTAGTCACCAGTTGATGTGCTCTGACCTCTGATATAAACAGACCTCAGGTATGATTCTAACATTTGCAGAGAAATGAACTGCCTCTTAGGGATGAATGAACTTAGACTCAAGAGTTTAAAGATTTGATCAAGGGCAATAGCAATTGGATGCCAGTTCTAATTCTCCACACTCCGCTCTTCTTCCCTCATCCCAGTAGAGTAACAGGAGACTAGCAAGGGGAAAAATGAGCCTAGCCAAGCCCAACACATTTGCACAATTCCAGGAGGTGCCATTCATATTGTAGTCTGCATAAGCCCCATTATACACAATGCTGCAGAACTAGATCTGTACCAGGAAACATTTTTCTAAAAGCTTCTTTCTTTATTCATGCCCATTTCACAAATTCTATGTTTTGAAATATACAATGTATCAAATAAACTTAATTTTTAAGGTACAAATCAATTATATTCCCATTGTTTTAGTGATTCAAACACAATAAAACACCTATTGAGGTTTTGATCACCAGGAGATGAAGGAAGTCGCAATTTTGAGTTGATTTCATTCCAGCCAACCACACATAGACTTGACGTTTGAATTAGCACGTGAAACCTTAAAACAGGTAAACATCTGATATAGTAAAAAAAACTAGAGAACTCCACTACTATCTTGTCATTAGTGCCTTCATAGAAGATTCTGCTTTAGAAATCCCCAGACTGCATTATGCCCAAATAACAGGGCCAACCAATTGTTCATTGAGTCTGAAATTAGTGGAGGGGGAACAAAAGAAAACCAGAAGGTAAAGCCTTTGCAGAAAATACCACAAAACACACACGAAAATATTTGCCATATTTAGTTATATTTGTTAATACAGCAGAATAGAATAGTCAGCAAGAAAATGCCAACAATTATACTTTCTTGTTAGTCAAAATGAAGAAGTGAAGGGAACTGGATTTGCAATGCATTTTATCTAAGTGCCAGGGACTGTAAAAGGATAATCACCTTAAGTATTTCTTTCATTTAATGAAAAGGAAATTGAATTTCATTTTGATAAATAAATTGCCACATATCTTGTAAATGATAAAAAAAAAATCAGGATTTGAATTCAGGATCTCCTGGCTTGAAGTCTTTTTGTATTTTCCTTTATTATGCCATTTCATCTCCTTTTCTTCAACAGATTATTACCAAGTTCTTGCTTTGTGTCAGGCATTCATTTTCACTCATTTGGTAAATATTTATTGAGCCTCTAGTATGTCAGACACCCTACCTGTTATCTAGTATTCGGTCTAATGGGAGAGACAAGCAAGCAACTCATTGGAGAATGACAGAAGTGCAGTGGGGACAAACTAATGTAGGGGTACAGAAAAGAAAGCTTTCTTAGGTTTTTTTTCTTTTCTCAATATTGTTATCTCAGTGCTTCCAGGTATATAAGAAAGGACGGTCAAGGCATCAGACCTATTCAAGTTCAGCCAAAGGATAACACTTGAGACACATCAACACAGGCAAAGGTCCTTCTCCTTGTAATATGAGAAAACATGGAGCATGTAAACTTGCCCCATCAAGGGAACGAGTGTAATTGGTGCACTTTCCCTATAGCATTTAAGGTGTTATCTCTATAAATACAGTGCATTTTGCTTTAATAAAAAATGAATTTTCCAGAACAGTGACAGTATTGACCTTACATATTATCCAAATAGAAATTGTAATGAAACAAGTCGAACAGTGAGTAGTTATAATAGATATGCAAATATTGGTCTTTTCTTAAAGGTCTTTCGGCCTACTCACACGTGTCTCTTATGTGTCTGAAAGGGTGAATTCAGTCTGCATTCATAATCTAGGAGGACATAGAGGAGGAGGAAGAAAGAGGGAGGGGGGAACGTTTGTCAAACAATTGTGGAGGGGTAGAGTCCAGAAAGATTGCTCTCCAGTCTGCAGCTTCAAAAACGCATTTTGGGATAACTGTTGTGTGCTCAGTCCACTCATAGGTACTGCCTTATCTGATCCACATAACAACCTGTGACACCGATATAGTTGTCACTATTTTATGGGTGAGAAGACCAAAGCTAAGAAAAAGTGGGTGACTTGCCAAAATTCATACAACTAGCAAATAGCGTCATTGCAATCTGAGTCCTAATTTTCCCACCCTAAAATAGTTTATTTTTCGACTAACTAGCTATAACAATAAGCTGAATCTAAAAATTCACTTCCTGATTAACTCAATAGATAGTTATTGAGGGTCTCTTGTGTGCCAAGTACTGTCCTAGGTGTTATAAGAAATCACAAAATAACTGAGAAATTATTTCTGATCTAAAGCATTCACAGGTTGATGGAGAGTTGTTCTACAGATCCTAAAGAGACATAAAAATGAAACCAAGGGAAGCAAATGTAAAATGCAACCCTCCCTAACACCAAAAGCCTTTTGCCAAATTCACCAGCTAGCCTCCATCTAGGAAGTGGAACGATTCTGGCTCTGAGTTCCCACACAATGGAAAATGTGAATGAGAAGGGCTCTATGTTTAGTCCTTGATTATTTCTGGATAGAGCATACACCTTGCGGTCTGTCAGTGCAAATTTATACCTGGTTTATTGACCAGATTGAAGTCAATGGGATGCAGCCATGGAAGAGTTTATGTTTCTCCTACTCTCCTTTTTTCTCAAGCTCTGGTAAGTCTATCCCTTAACAACAACTCTGACAGATCTCTAGGCTTTCTGATCACTCACATGAATTAAAATGCCCAGTAACCACATTCCAATCCGTTGCTCACTTCTTCTTCTCACTCTCTCCCTAAGCAGGCTTGTGCATGAGGGACTTATGGGTGAAGAGAAGGCTGGTATGTTCCTTGGACACTTCCCTTCCTCACATTCCCTTCCTCCTCTGTAATGGTGGGGTACAGGGAAAGAAGCTATGGTGTAAGTATCTCTTATCAAGGGCCACTTTTCTCTATTCTTGAAAAACTCTGGTTGCCATTAATACTTCATGTGTTGTAAGAAACCAAGTGATGCTTCTATCATAGACCATGCAGTCTTAAGGGCACCGTGCTTAGACAAGTAAGGGTCAGATCATCCATTCCACTATAATAATGAATAGCACATCCTAAAGTGAAATACCAATCTTCCCTTCTTGAAAGTACCCCAGTCTCTGCAATTCCTTTGGAAATCCCCTCACTTGCCTGGAGGGAACATCCAATTAAGAGAGAATGAAAAAGCCACAGCATCTTCCTAAGTCAGTAACTTCTGACCATGGCCATACTCCTTCTCAGTCTTTTATATATGCAAGTTTTATATAAATAGATGGAGATGGGGAAGAACTGAGATGATGGTTGAGGTTTCCAGAGTCCTCAAATTAGCATCTGCTCTCATTCATTTAGAACTTGATTTCCCTTTGGCCTCAGGTTTGAGTTCTAGTTGCCACTTCTAGGCAACTGGAAAAGTTCTATGCAATAATCTATATGTAAAATAATAGTATTGTCCCACATATTGCCTAAAATCAGCAGGCATCTGCCTGTTTGTATGCAACACTATAGCTGTTATAAGACAGGCAAGTCCTTCTCAAAAGGAGCTACTGACATTCTAGGAGGTATTTCTAGGTATTTTCTAGGAGAGAAATACAAAACATAACCAATAATACAAAAATCAATGACAAGTATGTAGATTATTATCATAGAAAGTAACTGAAACAAATTAGGTTATATGATCAGGAAAGATTGTTCTAAGAAGGTGATATTTTGTGCTGTGCTTTGGGAGAAAGGTAGGTAGGGAAGGTGGCTCAGGACTGGGACCTTTGAAACTCAACAAAGTGCAAAGATAGGTAAAGAAGGAGCCAGAAAAAGAGATGTCCTCCTTCCCCTCCCTCAATCCTTTCCAGTCTCCCTCCTTTCCTTCTACCCATAAACTTTTATGAGACCAATTAGATGTCAGGGACTGTGTTGAACAGTATCTTATGTTCCTCCTTGACTAAAAGTTGCCAAACCTTAATTCAGTCTTTTATTCTGCAGGTAAATTTCCCACTCCCTGCTGCTAAGACCTTTCAGCTGAACTCAAAGCCTCTGTTTACTTGTTTCCAGAAATATCCAGATTAGAAATTTAAGCATATAAACACCTGTTTGAAAAGATCCCCTCAGGAGCCTTAACTATCTCTGTGCAGATGAGGCAGAGGGAGCATGAAAATGTGAGAATAGAAGCTTTGGCTATGCTTGACCTTGGGGATGAGAACAGTTGGAAATTTAGAAGTTTAGCCATCAACCAAATGCAGCCAAGTGTGGAGTACCTCCTACTAATTTCAGAAAAGAGAAGAAAGACTGTTTCCTTCAAAGCCAGGCCTACTCCATCAGAACCAATAATGATTTTGTTTGACAAGGAAAAAAAAGAGAAAGAAACACAATAAGAAGGGGGAAAAAAGCACGACTAACATTTAGTTAAGGGAAAACAACTCAGATTGAACATAACTCCTCCAAAAGCAAACAAGTCAATTAAACCAATGATGTCTCTGAAGCAACTCGGTCCCCCTCTAGCCCAGCTACTAAATTGCATTTTGCTTACTTCTCAACTCAAAGACAGAAAGGAAACAGAAGGTGGGGACACAGCCTCGATTTATGCATGAAGAAAACAGTGATAAAAGAAAGGGCTTTGAAAAGCAATCAGAGCTGCCAGCCTCCCAACTGAGAACTGTTTAAAATAGCACCATCAAACAAGAGCTGCATATATAGGAGTCAAATCCTAAGCTCCCCTTTGGACATGCTTTCCAGAATTCTAGAATAATATGGCTCTGTCTCCTTGTCTTTTTCATTCTTAATCTTTTTTTTTTAATTTTTTATTTATTTATGATAGTCAGAGAGAGAGAGGCAGAGACACAGGCAGAGGGAGAAGCAGGCTCCATGCACCAGGAGCCCGATGTGGGACTCGATCCCGGGTCTCCGGGATCGCGCCCTGGGCCAAAGGCAGGCGCCAAACCGCTGCGCCACCCAGGGATCCCTCCTTGTCTTTTTCTTTGTCTCTCTGTCTCTCCCTCTCTTGCTCTGTTTCTTTCTCTCTTTCTCTGACACACATACACACAAAGACACACATATATGATACTGGAATCTAGGATGGCTCTAAAAGAGGAAAGTGAGCTTAAGATCTATGATTTAGCAAAATGCCAGGTCGAGTAAAGAGAAGACAGGTTGTTTCATTAGCCCATGACTCTGTTCTCTATGTTTAATAATATGAATGCCTTGCCCATGTGAAGGACTTCTCAGAGAGAAAATCGACTTCACACACATGATCCTATGTAAGTCTTCACACCACACCCGTGAAGGAAGTCAGAAATATTACCTGTCCTGTTTTCATAGCTAAAGAAACTAAGAGATTCACAAATATAATGAGATATATCTAAATTTACTTTACAAGTCAGTGAAAAAGGGCATAAGGCAAGAGCTTTGACTTTCAAGTTCAGGGTTCTTTCCACTATACCATACTAACTTTTAGCATTCAGTTGTAGATGTAGAAAGACACAGCTTCATCCTTAGGACAAGCTGTGCACCCACTTCCCTGATGTTCACTGAATTCTCAGCTGGGGGACATTTCTGCATTCTAGAACATGAAGGACAACAAGTCAATACGTCCATTAATGAGTGTTGATATGTCAGAATTGTTCTAGCTGCCACAAGAGATACAAAGGAATTTAAAATGTGCTGGAATGCTTTAGTAGTCACCGGTGCTCATGTCCAGAGGTATGAGAGAGGAATTCTGTCACATAGGAAGAGGAGGAGAGTAATGATAATATAAATGATAGGAGTACATTTATTTTTTTTTAAGATTTTATTTATTTATTCATGAGAGATACGCATAGAGAAAGAGAGAGAGAGAGAGAAAGGCAGAGACATAGGCAGAGGAGAAGCAGGCTCCATGCTGGGAACCCGACGTGGGACTCAATCCCAGGTCTCCAGGATCATGCCCTGGACCGAAGGTGGTGCTAAACCACGCCACCTAGGCTGCCCTATTAATTCAACTATAGTATTTCTTATGTTCTTGGCCCAACGCTATCACTGAAAAGATGATGATGATGATGATGATGATGATGATGATGATATGATGATGATGAGGAGGAGGATGATGATGATGATGATAATGGAAATGATTGTTAATCATGCTGCTATAAGAGCACAGATTTGGGAGTCAAACCAATCTAGGTTCAAATCCCAACTTCATCATTTACTAGTGGAGAGATTTTTGGCAAGGTGACTCATCCATCTTTGACTTTCATTTATACCTATCTTGAATGGAAGTGATATTAACCACTTTGCTTGTCTTTGCATCATGTCAACCAAGTTAGCCACCTACTCTGTGCCAGACTTGATGCAAAATGCTGAGTACACAGACATGAGTAAGACTCTGCTCCCACCATAGAGAAGGTCACGTTCTAGTGAGGAAAACAGAGCATTATCTAATACCTACTATAAACTACCTATGAAAATGACAGGTATGTACAATGTGCTTGGGGATCACAGAAGATGTGATTAGTTCTTCCTAGATTTGAGGAAAAGCTTTTAGAAGGAGACATTTCAGATGGACCTTGTAAAATTTTTACAGTTGGAAAAGAGAGAATGTGAATGCAAAGGCAGAGGACCTTGAAATAGTGTCTTATTGTTGCAACAGCAAGCTGTGGTTAGGACTACAAAATAATTTTGTGAATGTGATGGCCATAAAGCCATAAAGCACCATCTCTGCACACATAGGAGCACATTACATTCATGTGGATCCACAATCAGCATGAAGCACTGAGGCTACATCTGGTCTTGCAGCTTTTTCATCTTTATAGATGCCTTACTCTGCTTTCCACTACAGTTTCTAGAAAAACATAGCCTCCCTTCCACAGCCACAGGGCTGGACTCCTTCAAGCAAAGAAGACAGAGAACACGGATTTTGTGAAAGGAGTTAGAGGAATTTTGTGAAAGGATGCAGAGACACGCTGCAAGAAGGTGGACTGCTCAAATAGCCCACAGGAGCAATCGAGTACATTGTGGAAAGTCAAACACTATACTGAGAGGACTTCAAACTTAGGAGTAATCACATTAGGAACTATCATGATTTATTTTCTAATTATAAAAATAATACATATTCCTTACAGGAAATTTAAAATATAGCAAAATACAAAGAATACTTAAATCTTATCACTTAAGCAATAACTTTGATATTTTTACTTTTTTTTTCCTAAAACTGGAATTATTCTAAATAAATTGCTTTGTAATCAGACTTATTTTAACTAGAACTTTTTTGGGAGTGTTCTCCTGTGTCATGAAATTCTTCTGCAGCATGATTTTTTTTTTAATTTTGAAATATTTCAGGTATAAAAAATGATTTAGAACACATAATAAATGCCCATGTACCTATCACCCAACCTAAAAAGTGATATGGTGTAGACACTGTTAAAGCCCTAGTGTCCATCATGATTGCCATGGCAACTAATCTGCAAGGCGGCAGGCCATGCCCCTCTGACAGACTGCAGCCTCGGCCCTCCTGCCTGCATCTTTAATACCAAGACTCTCTTCTTAGGAAGCCCAAGATCAAGATCCACTGAGGTTTAATTTCATGTGAGGGCTCTCTTCTTTACTTGTTTACCTTCTTGCTCTGTCCTCACATGGCAGAGAAAGAGAGTTCTCTGATGTCTGTCTCTTCCTACAAAGACTAATCCCATCAGACTAGAGCACCACCTTTATGATTTCATCTAACCCTATTAACTCTTACAGCCTCATCTCTAAAGATGATAACATGGGGGTTAGAGATTCAACATATGAATTTTGAGGGGACACAAAATTTGGTTCATAACATACAACTTGATAACTTATGGGGCTGGAAATGTCTTTAAAGATCACTTGGGGGCAGCCCCAGTGGCTCAGTGGTTTAGTGCCGCCGACGGCCCAAGGTGTGATCCTGGAGACCCAAGATCGAGTCCCACATCGGGCTCCCTTCATGAAGCCTGCTTCTCCCTCTGCTAGTGTCTCTGGCCTCTCTCTCTGTATGTGTCTCTCATGAATAAATAAATAAAATCTTAAAAAAAAAAAAAAGATCACTTGGTCCAAATTCCTTATTCACCAATGGAGAAATTAAGGTCCAAGCAATACAAAGATTTTCCAAGGGCCTATCATGACTTATCATGAATACATATAGGTTATTAAGCTAGTGCCTTAATCCAGTAGATTATTCTCTGATAGGCTAAGAAAACGGGTAAAAAGGAGTACGTGAAGCCACAGGGAGACTGTTGGTATGGCCCGGTAATGGGGTCAGAGTAATGATAAAAATTAGACAAGTTTTTTCAGTCAATTTTGGAAACCTCACAGTTTTGTTAGGGGGAAGTTGGTCATCGCAGGTTAGCACACAGGCAAGAGGATTTTGGAAGTCTTCCCCTTTTTTTTCATTCTTCTGCAGCCAACCACCAGATAGCAGTTATTTGTTCGCTCCACCGCCCTGAGTATTTGGATATGCAAATCAACTGTGTCCATGCATAATTAAGAAGACACTGTGGAAAGTTTCATTTTCCAGGGGAGAGCCTGCCAGGAAGCTGGAAAGAAAGGTCAGCATAGACCACCACCTCACCTTCTTGTTTCAGACTGCGTGTGGGTTGAGGGTAATAGCATCTGGCTTCCTCCTGCCCTTTTATTCTCTTCTGCTGCTTCACTGGAGAGCCTCAGGGCTAGACCTTGTCTCCTTCATAGGTCTGGGAGGACTCTGGGGCTTCCCACTGAACTGTGCTGAGACAGAGTGTTCTCTGCCTCCAATAAGAGCAGAGGTAGATAGCTATTCTCCTAGAGGCAGAAGTCTGCCCTCTTTCTGGAATCACTTTATGACCCTGGAGGAAGGAGTCATTTCTGAAGTACAAACATGTGGGGCATGTTTTCAAAAGTAGGATCCCTAGGTTATTAAGGTAGTGCCTCCAACCTCCAAACATACCTTTAATACTCTATGATTCTGGCACAGAGATTCAAACCCCTGAGGAGGGAAGCATGGCCTTTCTGGGCCTGGTACCTCTGGGAAGGGATGAAGAGGCTGGGTCTAAGAGCTTGAAACAGGGTTGAAAGCTGAAACCAACTGCTATGGGAACCAACTACTGCTTCCAGGGTAATAAGCTATCACTAGGCTGGCAGCAACGGAAATAGCAAACAAACTGGGAGCAGGAAGTCCTTCTCCCTCTTTCAGTCTTCCAGTCTGGCAGAGACTAACAGAAAGCTAGCTAATAACAGAGAAATATATTTTCATAGTCCCAGTCCCAGTATCTTAAAATGGAGCCAAAAATGACAGGTGTGGAACTAAGAGACCATAATGCCTTAATAACCAGACAGTCCACCCCTTTGGCTACTCAGCATCCATACCCACCTTGCTCCACATATCTGAACTTAATGATATCTCAAACTCAGTCAGTTACTCCTTAATATTCTGTAAAGCAAACACTATGTTAATTGCCAGCATCAATTCTGATATAAAATAAGGGAGAAGAAGGAGAGAGAGAGAAAAAAAAAGACAACAATATGTGAATATAAATATATGTGGGTGTGTTTATGAGTGTGTGTGTGCGTATTTATAACAAACAAGGGAGAAAATCTTCATAAATGCTACCATCCTTGTTTCTTTAAGTGAGCAAAGACCATAGTTGGTATTAAGATATATATATCTGCTTCACTGACACTACTATATATGACAGCAACCAAAGCTGCTGGTTTGATAAAATGTTGGTATGGCTCTTAAAGGCACAGCTAAGACACCTTACAGTGTTAAAGTGCTGTCATCCTAGATGCACTTTATACTTGGAGCCAATAATCATTACGAGGAGCTGCATGCCTCATAGGTGAATACTTGGATCCAATAATAAAAGTATAGAGGGAAGGCTTCTAGAGCCATCACTCTCAGTGACACACCTAAGGAACTTGTGCAAAATGTTTGCTCTCTTGGTATTTTGAACCCCTTGTGCCAGTAGATAAGCAGATTTTAAAAAGGAGTTACAATGCTGGTAGCAATGATTGATTATGGTTATCATGAGGAGCTAGGATTGCTGCTACTACCTATCAGGGTCATGGAGGAGTAGATCTGGAACTCAGAAAATTTACTGGGACATCTCTTAGTATTTCTATCACCAGAGATAACAATAAATGAGCAATCACAGAAACACTAGCCTGAGAAAAGTGATAACCAAGGGTTCTGACACCTCAGTGCAGAGAAGCTGGGTTACCCACTGGTGAAGTGATGTAGAGGAGCAGAAGTGATAGCCAAGGATAAGTCAAATTTGAATGTGTAGAGAGGAGGGAGATGATTATCAATATAACCTTAATGACAGCTGTGGTGGCAGAGACTCTATATCCCATTGACTCTTAGGTTGTAGGATTTTCATTCAGTTGTTTGCTTTTAGAATTATAATAGGCCACACTCTTGAAGAATCATCGAGAAGATGCAGTGAACTTGGGCAGAAGTGGACCGAAACAGTCCAAGGGTAGACTATATAGTGCATAGTCCTATTGCCTCACCCTTATCATTTTCACTGAGCCCAGTCCACCATCCAACTGCCAGCATGAAACTCTACTCCATGGTTCTCTTTGGCCACTGAAAATTTCTCTGTCCACATGTGGACAGGAGGAAATATCAGAAAGTTAGCAGCCCTCAAAAGTAGCCCTCAAGCAAGGACTAACAGAAGTTAGTGCATAAATATCATAGCTCCCTTGCACCTTGGGTAAAATAACTCTGAAGTGAGTGTTCAACACTGGATCTCCCAATGGGATATTGTTCCATTTATTCACAAAAGTAATATATTGGATAAAGCCCCTTTACTGGCTTTCTTTCCTTTCTTGCTTCACATTCCCTCTCCTCTACCACTGAGTCCTGTACTGCCTCCCAAATAAAGTATTAGCATCTGCATTTTGGTCTCAGGGTTTACTTCTGGGGAAACCAAAACAAAGACAACACCAAATTTGATTGATTTTAACACCTAGATTTTTAAATTCTGCTGATAGTTCTTTATTTCCCTCAATTCTTCCTAACACTCACACTGGTCTCCTAGTGGCCACAAAATAGTGAACACAAAGTAGGTGTTTAATATATTGTGGGCCTTATATGAGTCATCATACCAGAATTACATCATTTTCTGTCTTGCATGCCTTGGATGATGTCCTTCCTCTTTGACTGTTCTCTGCCAATACCATTTTCTTCATCTAAAAAAAAATAATGAAATAAATAATGAAATAATGAAAATAATACCCACCCACCAAACACAGTTGCTGGGTTCATTACCAAATTTCATATATGATCTTTTAGTACAGAGACTCAATAACATTGTTATTAACAAGTACTACCTTTTAAAGTACCTATTCATTTTTAAAACTCAGCTCAACTGTCTTTTCCAAGCCTTCCCTAAATCCATATTCACAATTACCTCCAAGTCAAAAGTAATATTCCCCTTTTCTCTGCTTTCATTGTAATTAGTGTACAGAACTTCCTTAACATCTTACCTTAGAGTTACTCCTGCATATGTATGCCTCCCTACTAGACTCCCATGGACAAGATTTTATTCATCCCCACAAAAGCATGTATTGGTTGATCATTTTGAGATCACATGTTTTTTCCTTTTCTTTTTGTTCATTCGTTACCCTCACCACACTGCTACAAGCTCCTGAAAAGACCATGTTCCATCCAAAGCCAACATTCTTCCTCTCAGGACAGGAGGATTTTATTAAATCCTCACATGGCAATACTGTGGGGGGGGGGGGGGCGGGGGCTGCACTTGGCTGGCTCAGTCAGTAGGGCATACAACTCTTCATCTCAGGGTCATGAGTTCAAGCCCCATGCTGGGTGTAAAGATTATTTTAAAAAAAAATAAACTTTTAAAAATATAGTAATACTAATAATTTCTATCTGATAGCAGCACTTTATAAGTTGCTTTCACTTCCATTATCCATTTGATCAATCATGTTTTTTTGACCAAATTTTGTCCCCATGTGGCTAGGAAGCAAAGAAGGAAAATAGCCACCACTGCTACTGTGTGTTGCTCTGAGATGATAATCAAACCTTCCCACTGCTCAATCTTAAACGAATGGAGGAAAAAATCAAGGGAATCAAATGGAGATCAAGATACCAACATTATTGCTTGCAGAACTGCATGATGTATACTGCTTGAGTCAAATGTCAGAATCAGGCTTCCTTCCAGGCTACCCCCTGCCCCTACCACCAGGTATATAGTCCTTGAGATCTAGCTGAGGAAAGGGTCCATGAAACAGATATTCACTCAGTCAACTATGTGGGAAATAGCACCTGTCTTGCACCCAAAAGCCCAATTTATAACATTACTTCCTCCAATCTAGAATTTTTTTCATATCAAGGAACAAAAAAAGAAAGAAGGAAATTCTCCTTCCATAAGGTGGGATGAGTAAGGGATAAAGGGCTGGGATAGAAGAGTTATTCAAGTATTCTTTACTCCAAGAAATGGCGTGGATGTCCCTTAGTGACATGTGAGCCCTAAGAAATAAGTTCTCCTAATACATGTCCTCAGGGATCTCTCAGTTTAGTGGACATTATGTATCCCTTGTGCAAGGGGAAAATATGTAAATAGTTTGCTAAATTTTAGACTCAAGATTAATGAAAATGAGAAGTTCAAGAAAAGATGGTAACTTGCTTTGGAGATGATCAGGGAAATGTATTAAAGTCCATAGAATGCTCACTGTCGTTTTTACCGACCACTTCAAATATACAGGGACAGGGGGTCATTGAGTTCTCTCCTCATCTTTCTTTATCATATCAACAGAACTCTGATTCTGTTTCAAGATTCCATGTACCTAGTTAGAACTATTCACATCCCAGACACCCTTATGGCCATAGGTAGCCAGCCACATGACCTTTTCCACACAATTCCATGTAAGCAAAAGTCTATGGGGTAGAGTTTCCAGGGAATTTACTGTGTCTCTGATAGAGACCAAAAGACTCCAATGTCATGTAGTTTTTTGTTTGTTTGTTTGTTTGTTTGTTTTATCCTTTACCTTTCTTCCTGCCTGGAATGCAGACCTGATGCTTACAGCCAAGACACCCATCTTGCAAGCAGAAAGACAAAAGTTACATACTGTTGACCCTTGAACAGCATGGGTTTAAATTGCACAGGTCTACTAAATGCAAATTTTTTACAGCATAGTACTATAAATGTATTTTCTCTTCCTTATGATTTTCTTAATAACATTTCCTTTTCTCCAGCTTACTTTATTATAAGAATGGAGTACAAAATACATAGAACATACAAAATATGTTTAATCAACTGTTTATTATCAGTAAAATATGTTAATCCAATTGTTTATTATCAGTAAGGCTTCTGGTCAACAGGGTTTTGTGGGGGTTTTTTTGTTTTTTTTGTTTGTTTGTTTTTTGTTTTTTGCCCACTTGATTTTTTTTTGTATATATATTTTTTTTATTGGAGTTCGATTTACCAACATATAGCATAACACCCAGTGCCCATCCCGTCAAGTGCCCCCCTCAGTGCCCGTCACCCAGTTACCCCAACCTCCCGCCCACCTCCCTTTCCATTTCCCCTTGTTCGTTTCCCAGAGTTAGGTGTCTCTCATGTTTTGTCACCCTCACTGATATTTTTCACTCATTTTCTCTCCTTTCCCCTTTATTCCCTTTCACTATTTTTTATATTCCCCAAATGAATGAGACCATATAATGTTTGTCCTTCTCCGATTGACTTACTTCACTCAACATAATACCCTCCAGTTCCATCCATGTTGAAGCAAATGGTGGATATTTGCAGTGTCTTTTTATTATTATTATTATTTATTCATGAGAGAAACAGAGAGAGAGAGAGAAGCAGAGACACAGGCAGAGGGAGAAACAGGCTCCGTGTGGGGACCGGATCCCGGGTCTACAGCATCACACCCCGGGCGGAAGGCGGCGCTAAACCGCTGAGCCACCTGGGCTGCCCATATTTGTCATTTCTAATGGCTGAGTAGTATTCCATTGTATACATAAACCACATCTTCTTTATCCATTCATCTTTCGATGGACTCCGAGGCTCTTTCCACAGTTTGGCTATTGTGGACGTTGCTGCTATAAACATCGGGGTGCAGGTGTCCCGGCGTTTCATTGCATCTGTATCTTTGGGGTAAATCCCCAGCAGTACAATTGCTGGGTCGTAGGGCAGGTCTATTTTTAACTCTTTGAGGAACCTCCACACTGTTTTCCAGAGTGGCTGCACCAGTTCACATTCCCACCAACAGTGCAAGAGGGTTCCCTTTTCTCCACATCCTCTCCAACATTTGTTGTTTCCTGTCTCGTTAATTTTCACTATTCTCACTAGTGTGAGGTGGTATCTCATTGTGGTTTTGATTTGTATTTCCCTGACGGCAAGTGATGCGGAGCATTTTCTCATGTGCTTGTTGGCCATGTCTATGTCTTCCTCTGTGAGATTTCTGTTCATGTCTTTTGCCCATTTCATCAACAGGGCATTAGAAGTTAATTTGGAGGGGATCATAAGTTGTGCATGTATTTTCAACTCACAGGAGGCCTGGGGGCACCTAACTCCCATGTTGTTCAGGGTCAACTGTACTTAAAATGTCAGAGCAGAAAGCTGGAAGGAGCCTGGGTCCTTGAATATTTGCTAGAGGAGTTTCACTAGTTCTAGATCATCTATCTGACCCCTACTCCCTGAAAATATGACTCTATTTGTTTATGCCTCTGTGGTCAGATTACTATGAAGTACAATCCCAGTTGACAACAAGTGTTAATTATAGCAACAAGAGAAGTGTTAAAATGCATTCTCAAGTTCTTCACTACAATTTTTCCTTCAGAATCATTAAAGAATGTGATGCAATATGACACAGGAGGAAGAGCCAGATATTTTTAAAATGACTTTTACACCTGGAGAAGCCCTAGTGTGGATTCTGCAACTGCTATTAACTAACTGGGTAATCCCAAACAGGATCTTAACTGTAAAATGACAACAGTAATCTCCATTTCACAATGAGTTGTACATGAAAAGGGCATGATGCATACTAAGCAATCAACAAATGTTTATGGTACTTTCGATGGGGGCAGAGGAGACCCGAACAGCATTTCAAGGTTCAGATTTCAACTAGAGGCCATGAGCCCTTAATGAAAACATGAGCTTTCAGGTTGTTTGGTCAACTCTTGTTTTAATGCAGTACTAGAAGACAATAAGAACTGCTTATTAAGCCAGCAAGCCAGAACTTCAACAACTAAATTAGTATCAGCCATTTCAGAGGCAGCATAGCACAGGAGTAAGAGTTCTGGGTTTGGAGCCAGTCTCAAGGGGTTTGTACCCTGGCTCCCCCTCTTTCACCTTACATAACCTGGGATGGATTACTTCATCACTCTGAGGTTCAATTTCTTCCTTGTCTATCTGGTGCATTTACCTCATAGAAGAGCCTCAAATGAGATAACAGATGTGAATCTGCACAGGCTTATTATTATTGTTATTTGTATTCTCCAGTCTGGTAGTAAGTCCAGTGTTGGCAAGGGAGGGAGAAGAGGGCAGGGGAGGGAAGAATGGGTTACAGGTATAAACTGAATTCCAAAGATACAAAATGACTGGTCTGCAGAGAACCACAGAGGAGGTTGTTTAGGTCAATGCCAGCCTTGAAGCAGACCTGACCACTAAGTTTGTGAGGTAGCAGCTGCCTGCCAGGCAGCAGCACTTGGGCAGATGTGGGGGCAGGTGCTAGAGGAGGGATTCAAAGTCCCTCATAGCTCCCTGGCTCTTCTCCATGGTAGCATTTCCCTGAAGACCCAGCAGGGCTGAAAATACACTTTGCCTCCAACACAGCTCAATATATTTTGGGCTGAGGAGAGATTGGGGGAGGAGAGACCCAAGCTGAGTGCTGCCTGTTGGTAATAAAAGCCTCCAGAATGCAAATAGCTCCTCGAGCACTGGTGGAGGGAATCTGCCTAGGCAGAGACACCCCCTCCCTGGCCAGCAGCTGTCCTCCTCATCTGTGAATCTCTGGCTGCCCTTCTGCTAGCCAGGGCCTCTCGGGGGACTTATTACCAGGATCAAGTCCATCCTGTTCTTAGGGCTGAGGCTTGGTTGCACTAGGGTTTAAATATAGAAGCTATACAAAGGAAGGGAAGGGGAGCAGAGAAGCCAAGAGCTGCTCCATGTAGCAGCTGCTGCTGCTGTGGCCCTCTATCTGCCCAGTTAGACATAACCAGCATTGGAAAGGGAGCAAAGGAAAGAGCACAATCTGGGGGTCAGAGGGACCTAAGATCAAGTTTTATAATCTACTATCTCTGAGACCCTGAACAAATTATGTAACCTCACTGATTTTCAGTTTCCTTGAGCTTTCTGTGAAATAATTTTTAAAAAGCAAAAATAGTGGCTAAAATTTGTAATAATTATACCTAATGTTCACAGTGTAGTTAATATGTGCCAGACTCTGTTCTAAGCATTTCATGTGTAAGACCTCACCCCAATAATTCTATGAGGTAGAGTTTCCCATTTTATAGATGAGGAAACCAAGGTACGTAGAGTGAGCTAAGTCACCCAGGGTCACACTTATGCAGTAAATGCATTAACGAACGAGAAGCGTCTGCATACTGGGATTCACTCAGTAGTAGTTATCCCAGAGAGGTGTGCCTAAATTAATAGAGTAGCTCTTACTACTTTTCTTCAAATGCCGTATAATACATCCATCATCTCACAATAACCCTGGGAGGTGGGCAGTATCAATGCCATTGTACAGATGAATATATCAATCAGAAAAACAGAATCCACTCTAGTATTTCAAACAGAAAAGATTTCTTACAGGAGCCTCATTACATGGGTGATAGAAAAGCTGAAGTGGTAACCCAGATTGCTGCCGTTTTCAGACCTTCTGGCTAGACCAAGGACCATGAAGGGAACAGCTGCTGGCTAATCAGAAGCGGGGACCCTTAGGGAAGAGGCTATTTGGAGTCAGAGCTATAGAGAGGACTCTATGGGACTACAGGTGGCAGATACCCTAGCTTTCTCCCTTCTCCCCATCTGGTCTTCTACTACCACCATACATGGGCCCGGACTATTTGGAACTTGCCCCAAGAATTGGGGAATGCAGTTTCCTGGAATATAGAGTAGAGGAAGAAGTAGAACAAATAGGCAAATGAGAGCCACAGAGGGGAAAATATGTGACTTATCCAAGGCTATCAGGCTGATGAAGGATAGGTCCAGGATGAGAATTCAAGCCTCCTACCTTTGGCATTCCTCCCAGCCACCTCCCAACCCCTTGACTTGTCCAGTAGAGTTCTCTCTACTTGTTATTCTGCTTATTATACACTATTTTCTAGAGCTTTTCCAAACTTTTCAAGGCTCAACCTTTATCCCTCAACCTTTATCCCTTCTGCAGTTGGCCTGGTCCCTACAACTTCATGTGACCTAAATTCCTTTGACATCTACTCCTTTACTCCTTTTCTGCACCCACTCTTAGTGCCTTCTGTTGATCTGAATAGTAGCACCCCATCCACCCCATATCCGTCAGGGCTCAATAAGGGAAGCTGAAATTCTATGAGTATTATGGAATAAAAGATTTACTGTAGGAAAGCACATTCTATAACTGTGAGAGAATCTAGGAAGTAAGGTCCCCAAAAGTGGGAGTTGGACAATCAAATAAAAGTCACTACCCAACCTTCCTGAAATACGGGAATGAGTGGGGATGTTGGAGCTCATAAAGGAATATGGAGAGCCAGGCACACCTAGCTGCTAGAGAGGGTCTGCAAAGGAAAGCTGATGGAAAAGTCTTTGGAAGACTGTTTAGAAGATGCCACTGCTTCTGGCTGTGGGTCTGGGATTGGTATTGGAGAGCAAGGCAGGCAGGCAGAAGCAGCACAGAGTTGAGGGTAATAAAGACAAGCTGAAATTTTCTGATGTTTCTGCATTTGAATCGCACCAGGAAATTGCCAAGATAAGCTGGTGTCCCCCTACACCTCCACAGGTACCTACCCCTTGACCCATTTAACCACAGTGACTTTCAGAGCTTGTATCTTCCAAATTACATGCAAATCTCTCTCCTAGTCAACTCTAACAGAATTGTAAAGGGTCACCTTTTCCAGCTCAGCTGGCTGACACAGTATAAAGCCACCTGACTCCCCTATTCCAGACTAATCCTGTCATCTGGATGCCATACCTTCCTCAAGGGACTCATGTTCTCCATTAACCCCTCTCTTTTGTGTTTTCTTTTTTAAAATTTATTTATTTATTTATTTATTTATTTATTTATTTATTTATTTATTTAAGAGTGAGCACACACAAGCAGAGGGAGTGGTAGAGGAAGGGGGAGAAGCAAGGAGGCCCATGTGGGGCTCAATCCCAGGCACCTGAGCCAAAGGCAGACACTTAACCAACTGAGCCACCCAGGCGTCCTCTTTTGGGTCCTTTCAAGTATTTGCTCTCCATTGTTTTCTTCTTTTACCCTACTGTCTAAGAATATGCTTATTCTGTTCCATACTATAAAAAGAAAATTTCCTCTACAACTGCTACCCTCTGAGGAAAGCTGTTATCACCATCTCTTCCCTCATTTCTATGAAAATTAATCTGGTGTTGGGGGGATGAAATACATGCTTGATACTCCTAAAACCTGATCATTTGCTTACTTCTCAACCCCTGCTCCCCGCCATCATTGGACTTCCTGCCTTGCCTCCACTGAAAGCAAGGCTCAGTAGGTAATGATGCCCTGGTTTTGTCCCTTCTTTAGGGCTCACCTCCTCTATAGCATTTGACATTGTTAGTGATTCCTTGTGTTTTAGATCTCACTCCTTCCTCAGCTTCTATGACTTTGTTCTGTCTTGGCTTTCCTCCTCCACCCAGGCATTATTCTTCATAAATCTCTCCTCTTTTGCCCATCCGTTAGATGTTAGAATTGGCCAGAATTCCAGCTGTGGTCATCTCACTATACCGAGACTCAGTCAGCCCCAACAGACCCAGGACTTCAAATGACATCTACATGCTAAGTACTTCAAAAGATTTCTTTCTAGTCCCAACTGCTTTCCTGAGCTCTACACAGTTATTTCCAGCTACCAGTTGTCAATACTATAAGGTAATATCCAAAAAGGACTATTTGAGTGAGCAAAGATGGAATGAATAAAAATCAAATAATAATTAGCTGAGGGTTTTCAAGCTCTAGGCATTATGCTAAGAGTTATATATTCACTCTCTCTTTGAATCCTCAAAACTTTTAAGAAGCAGATACATTTTAGGAGCATTTTACTCTTACAAGTATTCAGATAAGAATATTTAGATAATAAGCATATTCAGGTAAGAAAACTAAGGCTCAGAGGGATAATAAATGAACCTCAGGTCCAGCCATGATGAAGTAAATGGTATTGGACATGTCTCAAAAAAACTAACCATAGGGTGGGAGAAAATATTTGTAAAACATACTTATCATTAAACTCTTGCATTGGAAATATGAAAAGCATACCTGCAACTCAATAATAAGAATAAAAACAACCTAATGAAAGTGGGCAAAATATTTGAATAGATATAGCACCAAGGAAAAGATTCTCAACATCATTAGTGAAATGCAAATTAAAACTACAATGAGTACTCACCCTACTATGATTAAAAATAAAAAGATTAATAATATCAAGTGTTGGCAGAGATGTAGAAAAACTATAACTCTCGTGCATTACTGGTGCTAGTGGAGAATGAATGGTCCAGCACTTTAGGAAACTATTTGAGAGTTTCTTAGAAAACTAAACGTGCACTTATCATAAGATCTAGTAATCTAAAAAAAAAAAAAAAAAAAAAGATCTAGTAATCTTACCCCTGAGAATTTTCTCAAGAGAAATGAGAACATATGGAAATAAAACAAGAACTAAACATAAATGCATAGCAAAGTAAGAGTCAATAGCAGAATAAGAGTATTTACAAGTCAAAAAATGTAAACAATCCAAATGCCCATCATCTGATGGTTAAACAAATTGTAGTGTATCCACACAACAGGGACAGAATGCTATCTTAATTAAGTATTGCTAGAATGAAATAAATTTCATTTTATATATAATTTTATAAATAAAATTTCATTTTAATGAAATAAAATGGAAAGAATTGCTGATATATGTAACACCATTAATAAATCACAAAAACATTATGCTAAGTGAAAGCAACCAGATACAAAATAATTCTTAATAATAAGAGCTTCTAGAAAAGGCAAAACTATAGCAGCTGAAATCAAATTGACGGTTGCCTAGCGCTGGCTATGGTAGAGAATTAAGTGCAGGATATGGGCTTAATTTAGGGGCAGGAATGAAAGTATTCTGTATCTTGATTGTGGTGGTAGTCATACTCCTGCACACATCTGTCAAAACTCATTGAGTTATATACACAAAATTGATTAACTTTATTACATATAAATTATACATCATAAGCCTGATTAAAAGGAAACAATATGAGAAGTCCAAAGAAGAGATATGTATAAAATATGGAGGAAGCAGAAAACAGGGGGCATGCCTTAGAATGGGAGGCTTCAGGGAAGGTTGACTCTTGAAGAATAAGTAGGCATGAACCAGGCAGCAAGCAGTTCCTTGTGGCTGATTCTGCAAAAGTGAGAGCCTGTTTGCCTGTCGGCCAAGGATTAGGAGTGCGTCCCACCATTAGACTGTATTTAGAAGGATGGGGAAGATTTGGTTCTCTGTTCTTAAGACTGGAATGGAGGGCACCCCCGGTGGCGCAGCGGTTTAGCACCGCCTGCAGCTCGGGGTCTGGGGTCTGATCCTGGAGACCCAGGATTAAGTCCCACGTCGGGCTCCCTGCATGGAGCCTGCTTCTCCCTCTGCCTGTGTCTCTGCCTCTCAGTCTCTCTCTCTCTCTCTCTCTCTCTCTCTCTCTGAATAAATAAATTAAAAAAAAAAAAGACTGGAATGGAGAATGGGGTTCTGTGGGGCTTATACTGACCGAGGCATAGGGGTATGTAGATATAAAGACCAAAGATAATGTTTGAAAAGCTTTGAGAGATTGCAGAACCCATCTTTCTGCCCATCTCCACCACAGGGACATGCTACTCTGGGCAAGCATTCCCTTTCTCTAGAAGTTTGTCATCTGTGAAATGGGAGGTAGAGGAGCAGACCTGAGGATCTCTGAGGTCCTTCCTTAACATTCCAGCCCAAGTCCAGGCTGCTGCTGTTATGTGCATTCTTCTGCTGGTTTTGTTATGTCCCAGAGGTCAGTGTTCTATTTTTCCTCCCTGTGACTTCCCGCCTTTTCTCTTTATCCCCCTAACATCTGAGGGTCACACACAGGGAAACAAGGGGAAAGAAACAAGGAAAGGATGACAGAGCTGGGCAGGAAGATCTGGAATCTTAACCAGAGCTGGCACCTTGGGAAGGCAGAGAAAGAAAGAAGTCAGCCAGGTACTTCAGGTGTAGAAGCAGTCAGGTCCATTCATTTGACAAACACGTATAGGTTACCCACTGTGTGTGATGCTACATATGTTTATTAAGCACCTCCCATGAGCTTGGTGCTAGGATGCAGCAGTGAGAAAAACATGTGATCCTTGCTGTGGGAGTTTAAGTGCAGGAAGCACTGATCAGATTTGTTGTTGAAAAAGAAAACTGGCTGCCTTGCTCAGAATGGATTTCAGGTATGAGTCTCCCTCATTTACCCATGAGGAAATTTGGGCTTAGCAGGATGAAGATTCTTGCTCCAGCTCAAGACTGATTATTAGCCAACCCCACACGTGTGCTGGCTACAATCTCTCCCCTGTCCATTCTGGAGATTCTTTCTATTAATGATATTCCAGAAGTAGTACCAAAGGGGAGGAGGGCCAGGGAGGGAGGGAGAGGAGGTGATGGAAATGAGGCGCCCCAGGGGTCAGGGTGTGCTGGGCTCACACTTCAGGTCCGCTCCACTGTGATACACTCTGTTTGAGCCTGGTCGAGGGGCCAGCCATTCCCAGGGGCTCCGGTCAAAGGAAACTGCCGGCTGCCACTGCCCAACAAAGACATCTAGTTGCATCTTGTTCCTATCGATTACCCACCAAAGTGTCTCTCATTGTTAGGCATTCCCCAGGGGCAAGCAGGAGAAAAGGAGCCCTTTCTCCTTTTTTTGCTTTTAATGACTTCCAATCCTACCCAGTGATCTCTGCCCTCTTCCTAGAGGCAGGAGAGGGGGAGGGAGAGGGAAAGGAGAGAAAGAAAACATGGAGGTAGTGAGGAGGGGGAGAGGCACAGACAACAAAGCACAGAGATTGAGACAGACAAAGGGAGAGACACAGATGTAAAGAAAAAGGGATATAGAGACAGAGAGAGAAGAAAACCAGCACACAGAGACAAATAGAAGGAGCAGAGAGACTCAAGAGACTGAGGGAGAGATAGAGGAAGGCAAATAGAGGCAGAAAAAGAGTTGAGAAGGAGACAGCAGCAGATCCAGTGAGAGGGAAAGAGAGAGGGGGGATAGAGAGAGAGAGACAGAGACAGAGACAGAGAGACAGAGACAGGGAGAAGAGAGAGAAGTAGAGAGAGAGGGAGGAGGAGAGACAACAGTAGGACAAAGGCCAAAACAAAGCAGCACAGAAACAGAGAAAGTGTAAATGAGAGAAATAGGGAAAGAGAACAGGAGGGAGGGAGGGAGGAGAGGAGGGGCTGAGAGATTGAGCCACCAGCAGCAGCATCCAAGGTTCAGGGGTAGAGAGGAGCCACTGGCGGGGTGCCCCAGACACAGCCCGGCCACAACATGTATGTGAATTGCTGGGCTGGTTGTTTGGCCATCTCACCTGTGAACCTGTGCTAACCCCTGTCAAGAGGAAATCAGAGCTTCTGAGAAGCATACACAAACTGCCTGCAGCCACACCCTTCCTGGCACTCTAGGTCCCAGCAATGGGACCCATGCACACCTTGGACGTGGGAGACAGAAAAGACCTGTGAAGGTCCCATGCCCCGGAATGCAGGCCTTACTTCTCTCACCACCTCTCAGATTTCCCAGAGACATTTCTCTCCCTCCCGCAGCTTCAGGACTCCCCAAGTAACCTCCACAAGCACCAGAGCCCTCTGAGTTTCACACACCTGTGCTCCCACATGCTGGTCCCCGCCTCCCCCCAATACCCCACAGCCTCCCATACAGGCCCCTGGTGCCTTCAACACAGACACAGCTCCTGCCCCCTTCTCTAGCCCGCTCTTTCTCCCAGACCCTTTGGCTCCAGCCCGTCATCCCAGCCAGAGCTCTGCAGGCCACCGACTCCTTCACTCCATGTCAGATCCTGCACCTTGTCCCATGAAGTCTGTCTCCTGAGGCTTCCTTAGCCTCTCTGTGCCTCCATCTCTGCACCTATAATAGAGAGATAATACTATTCTCTACTGTACTGGGTTGTTAGATAGTTAAATGAGCTAATATATGCAAAGCCCACGAAGCAGTAAGATCCCGGCCTACAGTAAACCCTCAGGAAATATCAGCTAGTGGTTAGTGGTCACAGAAGCTATTAACCATATTTGGGGTCAGGGGTCATTGTGTTACAATATATATATGTATCAAGTCATTTTGTTGTATACCTTCGACTCACACAATGTCAAATATCTATATCTAAATAAAGTGAGGAAAAAAAGGAAAAAAAAAAAAAAAAGAAGTCATTCCATTCTTCCCATTCCACTGCATTGGCCTCCATCACCCACCATCAACTCTCACCCGTAGCTCTCCCTAGCTGAGCCCTGCCTCTAGGCGTGCAGATGCCATCCCATCCTCCACAGCCACCAGGATGACAGTGCAACAAGACAACTCTGTTCCCACCTTCCCTGCGTAAGAGCATTCTGGGGCTCCACACAGACACAGGATGGGGATCAGGGTCCTTTGTGATTTGGACCTTTCTACATCTCTCCTTGTCATTCCCGCCATACCTTGCCCTCCTAAAGACACATTTGAGCACACCAGGCTGGTCTCAACCTCCCTGCTATTGTTCTTGCTGCTGCTGCCTCCTGGAAAATCTCTCCTCCTCCCAGCTCCCTACTTGATCCATTTAAGTATCCACATATGCTGAGCACTTTATATATGTTTATAATTTCTACTCTTCCCAAGATAGGCATTGTCACTCTTCTGTATAGAAGGCAGGGAGGCTCCACGGAGTAAGTCACACAGCTGCTGTAAGAGGGGTGGAGCCTTGTTTTAACCCCAGGGCCCTCTGACCTCATGTCTGTACTCACTGTGCCACATTGTCAGCAGGTAGTAAAAAAAGAACAGCCCACACTCATAGAACAAGTACCATGTCTTAGCCACCTGCTAAGCGCCACATGCATTACCTTAGTGAATCCTCCCAATTACCCTATGAAGCAGGTGCTATTTTGTAGAGATAATTACTCTCCTTTTCAATCAAGCAACCAAGGCACAGAGAGGTTGAGTGACTCATACAAGTTACCATGCAGGAAGCAAGGATAGAAAACATAGGCAGGCCAGCTTCCAAGCAGACTTCCTGACCTGCTGTGAAGGGATGATCGGAGAGCAGGTTTCCAGGTCTGTCTCTGCCACTGCTTGCAAAACTGTGCTGAGTCACTCGGTATCTCCAAGCCTCAACCTTCTCACCTGTGAAATAATTCCAAGAGCAGGCTAAAGACCAAGTAGGAAAAGAAAGGTAGTGAGCTGTTTTGTAAAACCAAGAAGAAAGGAGGATGGTCATGTGTTGGTTCACAATTAAGTGCCAGGCACTGGGATTGTGTTTTCATACATTGTCTTAAATAATCACAACCGCGCAGCATTGGCATTATTAGTACCATTTTACAGATGAGGAAAGTAAGGTTGGCATGGAAGACAGACATGCATCTAAATACTTAAAATTTCATTTGCATTCATAAAATGCTTTACAGTACACAAAATGGTATAGATTCCTTTTGATCCTTAATAACCTCGTGAGGCAGGCAGAACAGAGATTCAATATGTTTTTCAGATAAGCACTTTCCTACCTCAGGTCCACAGAGATCCTATGACTTGCTCAGGTTTACACAGCCAGTGATGAAACCAGGGCTTTCTACCTCTTAGGCCAATTTGACCATTTGAGAGTCAGAATGGGTTAAGGTCTATGTGCTTTCAGTGCCAAAGATGAGAAAAGGGTAACTGTCTCCATTTGCAGATGGGGAAACCAAGACTTTTTATGAGTCAAGTAACTTGCCCAGCCTTGTGTAGCTGGTAATGGTCCGTCGGAGAACCAAGCTCTCTTGTAGTCAGGTGCTGGAACCCAAGCTCTAACAATTATTTTTTTAATTTTATTTTTTTATTTGAGAGAGAAAACACAAGCATAGGGAGAGAGCAGAGGGAGAAGCAGATTCCCCACTGAGCAGGGAGCCCTATATGGGACTCGATTCCAGGATCCCGGGATCATGACCAGAGCTGAAGGCAGACTTCACCAACTGAACCACCACCCAGGTTCCCTTGAACCTCAGAGGTAGTTTTAAATGATACATATTGTATGTATGTATGTATATATGTATAATTTATATATGTATATGTATTTGTGTGTGTGTGTGTGTATATATATATATATAGCAAAGCCTTTAAGCTCTTAATTATAATTTTATATTATGAAATAGAGGTATAATTCTTTGATATTCACAATTGAGGAATATTATTCAGATACAGTTGAGAGAATAATAAAATTTTGCTATGCAAAATTAATGTGTAAAATTCAAAATGAAGACAGGCCAGGTAGATTTTTAATTTTGTAACTATGATAAAATAAGGTTGCAAGGCTGCCAGGATTAGGGAGGCAGTGTGATCTCATGGAAAGACTGCTTTTATCAGAAACATGTGCCTTGAAGCCCATCTCTGAAATGTATTATCAGTGTGATGCTGTGGAAGTTATATACCCTCTCTACTCCTCATTCCTCATCATAAATCGCGGCCAGTGATACCACTTGTAGGGTCCTTGAGATTACTGAATGGCATGATCAGTGGGAGTCAGCACATGTCACTCCTCTGCTCAGAAGCCTCCAAGGCTTCCCATGTCCTGGAAATCCCAGCATGATCTTCCCACTGCCCACCCTGTGCCATTCTATATCTGCCCTCATTCTCTGCTCCACCTCATTCCCTCTTTGAGTCCCCTACAGTGACAATCACTTCCATACTGTCTCTCAAACACTCCATGGGCTGACACCTGCTGTTCCCTCTGCCTGGAAGCCCTTCCCCTTGACATCTTGAAGACTCACCCCTCACATTCCCCAACTCTTCGCTCAAACATCACCTTCTCTGACCACCCTGTTTAAAACTGCAACCCCTCCCCCCAGCATGTCCTATCTCCCTTGCTGGCTTTTTCTCTGGTATGTGTGGCCTTTAATTGACCAGGTGGTTTCCTTATTTATTTTACTTACTGCCTGGCTTTCCCCACCAGTCTGCAGTCTTTATAAAAGCATGGATTTCTAATCTGTTCAGTTCACTGCCTAGAGTATCTCAGCATCTGAAACAGTGCCTAGCACATAGTAGGCAACTCAAGAGATTCATTCAGTGAGGGAATGAATACATGAAAGCACCTAGAACAAAACCCAGCACAGAGTAGGTACTCAATGATCACTTCCTTCTTTCCTTCCACATCTTCTAAAATGATTGCTTTTCCTCCAGTCTTAGTAAGACAGTAACTGACGTTTTCTTTAAACCCATATAGCATATCCCATATTCAGGCTACCAGTATGACAGGGGTTTTTCTCTCTTCCGTATTTCCATCCTTGCTTTTTTTTTTTACATGTTGCATGGACATAGAAGGTGCTCCATAAATATCTGCTGAATTGACTCACATATCTAAGCCCTAGAAAAGGAAATAAATGTTCTGCCCACAGCTGGCAACACTTGTAATGATCAATTCTTGATGGAGTCTTGATTACACTGAGGAATCCGTATACTGAGAAAGAATGAAGATGAGCATATACTCTGGCATCAGGCATGAGAAAGACCCTGTATTCATATGTTCCTGGAGTGGACATCTGTTGTTTTGGTCTGTCAGCTCCCTTAAAAGAGCTACTACTCCCCACCGCAGTCATATCATTCCAGCAGAGCTGTCAATTTTGGACCAGCTCTGCCTCCTGCCCTCTACTTTGATACCTTAATCAGCCAATTACAGTGTTCCTTTCCTCTGGCCCAGTGAGTGATACTGTGGTTGCCCAATCAAAGTCCTTTGCCCCCTAAAAAAATATATATATATTTAACTGGCAGGTAGGGGCCTAGGGTTTTGGGGAGGGGTTTCTACTTTTGTTGTTGTTATTTGGGTTTCTTTTAGCAATGAAATAAAAAAATTTGTACCAATGGCCACAAATAGCCATCTTTTCTGCAGCACAAAGAAAGTCTATCTGCAATGGAAGAAGAAAAACTCAGAGAGAGAGAAATAGAGAGTGTGTGAACAAAAGCAAAACCTCCTGTATCTCAAAACTTAGAACACCTACTGACACACAGAAAGTGCTCAATAAATATTTGTCAAATGGACTATTGAAGAGGAGGAGGAGAGAAAGAGAACTGGTGACTTCATTTGTGTCCAGATTCAAACACTTACTCATTTTGTTCTGCATTTATTTATGGAGTCAGCACCACATGCTACACACTCTGCTGGGAGCTGATACGAAAATAGTGAACAGACTGGCATGTTTCCTGTCCTAAAGGAGCTTATATGCTAGTGGAGAAGGTAAACAACAAACAAAATAATTCAGGCTTACCGTAAGTCAAATTCTTCCATGAGGAAGGCCTTGGAAGACAATGAGACCACTCATGTCCTGGGCCTCTTGGGCACAAGTTCCCCAGTTCACAATTATTGCTTAGCCATGCAACCTGTCTCCAGTTTCCAGTGATGATGTCTATTCCATGTGAGCCCACACTTTGGCCTATGCTGAGACATTCCATCTCTCTCCAGCAGGAACTGGGAATTTTGACCTTAGACACAGACTGGGATTCACTGCGGTTGAGTTGTGTCAAAGTCAAACTTTTAGAACAAACTTTAAGAATTCTCACTGCTGAGGTCCAAAGACTGTCCCTGATCCTTGTCCATTCTGAGGCTTGGCTGGTTGATTCTTTTGGATTCTGTAAACTTCCCCTGAACCCCTAAGTACATTTCCAATTTTGCTTGAGCTAACCAAAATGGGGATCTATTTTTGTAACCAAAAGAGGCTTCACTAAAGCAAAAATTTTTTCTCAACTCTCTGGAGAATTGAGACCAACAGAAACAAAAGAAAGAACATAAAATAGGAAGAAGGCATCATTATTTACTCTCATCTACAGATACAGAATCCTACCCTTGGTAATGTTAACTATTATTTTAGAGGTTTGAGAGTAGAGGGGCTTCATTTTAAACTCAAGTGCTGTCACTGGATGTATGATTTGAGCAAGATGTTTAAACTCTGTGGGTCTCTGTTTCCTCAAGGGTAAAATAGGGAGAGGCAGTTATATCACTTCTGCAGAGTTGTGAGGATGAAATCAGATTGTGGATGTGAACCTCTGAACATAGACTTGGCCTTTGATAGCTGCCCAGATGCTCAGAATCTGCTGTCACTACCCTCATACACTCCATGTATGTTTGCAAATGTGCATTCACATGTACATATGTGCGTGCATGCACGCCACACACACACACAGACAGAGACACACACACACTTCAATGACTTGAATAGGCACAAGTGACTAAACAGGGTTTTGAATCTTGGTTTTCTGACTCCAGAATCTCCACTCCTTTTACTACACCCAAGTTTGTCTACATTATAAAAAATAAAAAAAAAATAAAAAATAAAAACAAAAAAAACTTGGACTTATCTAGTCTAGAGAAGACTTAAAAGAACATTTGAAGGGTCATCACAGGGAACAGCAACCAGACTTGGTCTGTGAATTCTCAGAAACAGAACTAGGGCCAACAGGTGATATTACCAGATTTCTGCTTAATATAAAGAACTTTCTCAGGGCCAACACAGGCAGCCTCCCAGAGAGGTGGTGAGATCCCCATCACTGGCACTGAGTGAGTTGGTGGAGTGACCTACTTGGAAGGTATGTCAACAGAATGCATGCATGAGACATAAAGTCCCCCAGGCCTTGAGATTCTAAGAGCCTCTTTGGGTACAAGGTGTACCATTGAGATTGCATAACAAGACACCATGTCTCGGGGATCAAATCTCACAAGCAGTAGGTTCCTGTGGAAAGAACAAGGCTTTACTGGACTGTTCCAAGATGAAGTGGGGAGGTTGGGCCATTTGTTGTATTTGACTTGAGTCCTGGATTCCTCATGCCTCATCTTTCTAATAACTGAGACCAACTGTATGATCATTACATGGTCCCCCAAAGTAGCTGGGGACAAGCATGACCAATGTCCCTTGATAGCCCCGAGGGCCACCTGGATTGATTTGTCTCCTCCACAGGCCTCCTAGAAGAGTACCTGGCCCAAGCAGACTGTCAGAAAGAGACAGCCTCCCTCCTTTTGACCAAGAGCTATAGCTTTGAGTAGGTAACAGTATATTGTGAAAGTTGCAAACCTCTTAGGATCCCTTAGGATCTCAGGGATCTTAAGAATCTGGTTTCAAATTGAATTTTGTCTATGATCCAAGCCAAGTCATTAAAGCTCTCCACTGTTAAGTTCCTCATCTGCAGCACCCAGAGTGGCTGGGTGGATGAAGTGTAAAGAAACACCCTTTAGCACGATGCCTGGAGGATAGTGGATGCCCAGGGAGCAGCTGCCCATCCACCCTGCATCCCCACCCACCCTTCTCCTCATCTGTTTTTGCTTGTTTTTCCCTCTTCCTCCAGTTCCTATTGGGTTGGTGGTCCCAGCTAGGCCTAGCAGGCTCGCTTGCCATATTGGTCATCCTAACCACCTATAAAGCCCCATTCACACACTTGGCCACATTTAGTCCTACAGGATCATTTCACACCACTGCCTCTTGCACTTACTGCACTCCTGGTAATACCCACTGCCCTCTACTCTCCAACATGCCAGGCCCTTCCATCATCTCAAGTCTTTATACTTGTTGTTCTCTTTGTTCAGGATACTCTCCCTAACCCCCCTTTCTCCTTGTAGCTGGCTCCTTGTCATCATGGGAGCTCACTCACATGTCACCTCCAAGGGGCCTTCCCTGACCACTCTAGTTAAAGAAGATTCCTCCCAAGTAGTCTTTGTTGCATCATGCTATGTTAAGTCTCTCAGAGCACTAAGCATAATTTATAAATCTATTCTGTGTCTACTTGTTTGTTTATTGTAAGGCACCCTTTCAGAGTATAAACTCCCTGAAAGAAGGGCCATCACTTGCTAATTGCTGTTTTCCAGAGCCTAGCAGAGTGAGCACACTTAGAGGATGGTGAATGAGGGAATGCATGAATGCTGTCATTATTATCCCACTTTATGGATGAGGAAACTGAGGCTCAGGGGAGACTTGCGCCATCTCTCATAGGACTGTGTAGCTCTCTTCTAATCACCCTGTGTCCCTCTTGCTTTGCTCTAGGAGGCTGCTGACTGACCATGACTCTGAGAAAGAATAGATCACATCTCAGGAGAGCATCCCTAGCCCAGAGCCCCAGGAACACAGACAGTACTTTTAGTGCTACCAAGTGCCAGGTACTGTGCCATTCGTCTCAGAAAAGGAAACAGAGGAACAGAGAGGTCAAGTGCCCGTGCAAAGTCATGGCAGAGCAGCTCTGCAGACCCAAGACCATCAAGACCTAAGCCAGTGAACCACTGTGTGGTGCCGCCTCCTCTCTCCAAGCCTGCTCTCTCCTTTGTCCTCTCCCAGCTCTGGCTCCTGTGACCTGCAGGCTAGCGACATACCAGAGGAGACACAGGATTGTCTTTGAGTTAAATGGAGCCAGAAATCTTAGAATCTCTGAAAGCAAAGGAGAACAACCGCTTTGGAGAGGTGCCCACCTGTAATTGGCACAGCCCGGTCGCATCTCCCTCAATTTGTAACAAGGCAGAAATCCCGTTGAAGTCCCTGGAAGGCCGTCCCTGCTTAACGAGGACACGATCCAGCCCTGGGCGGTTCCGGCCGCTTTCAAAGCTGCAGCCCAGAGCCAGTTTTAATGATCACGGAAGGAACTTCTGAGAGAGTTGTAAGAGGAGGACGGGATAATTGCACTAGAAATATACACCACCGACGACAATGGCCCACTGGCCCTGGGCTCTTCAGGAGACGTGGCCTTCGAGGTCAGCTCCTCTAACACCTGCTCTGATTCTCTCTGACTCTCTGCTCCAAGATAATTATGAAAGATAGTATAATCCCCCTCACCACCATCTCACAGATCCCTACCACCCACCACAATGAAGCTGCCGAAGAAAAATGATTCTTAGTGGCCAAGTTTCATGAAAATACAATGGGTTCAGGAGTGGGAAGATTGACCATGCTCCTCACCAGCTGTGTGACCTTCAACAAGTTACTTAACCTCTCTGGACCCATGTTCTCAGCTGGAGCAAAAAAATATCAAATGAGAGCTATCTGATGGTCCATCTAGAATGCCGGTGACAGTGCCTGGCGCAGGGCAGGTGAGCTAATGTTATCACTGCTAGCGGCAGAGCAAGAGAGATGTGACATTTTGACCTAGTGCTATTATATATTTCTGGTCTCCAGAAATTCATTCACGCCTGCCTGCATGACAAAATTATTAATATGTAAATGTTCTTCCTCCTGTCCTCTCCCACCTCCCCCAGCCGCATCTCCTACCAGCTAAAGATGATGTTGTCTTTGTACATTTAACTTCTCCCTGGCTCCACCCCCCCCAATGCCCCCCACCCCTGGTGGCCTTTACTCACCATCCCCACCCTCCTGACACACACACACCTCTTTTCTGACTCCAGAAGCATGATAGGGATATGGTCTGCTTTGTTCACAGCCAGATACTGACACCTACTACAATCTCATCACGTACCTATTTGTTAGCATCAATAGATGTTTGTTAAATAAATGAAAGAAAGGTGAATGAATCCCTAACACCAGTGGCTCTCAACCAGGGATAGTTTTGCCCCTTTCTCCAAGGGATATTTGGCCTTGTTTGAAAATATTTTTGGATGTCACATCTGGAAGGGGGCATCTAGTGGGTAGAGGCCAGGGATGCTACTAAGCACAGACAGTACACAGGACAGCCCCTACAGTGAAGAATTACGCAGCCCCAATGTCCATAGTGTCACCGTTGAGAAGCCTGCCCCACCCCAAGTCCAGCCAGAAATCTATCCAACATCCTTGGTAACCACCCTAGGCCAAGACACTGTTATTTTCCACTAGTTATCCTGTCACATCTCCATTTCTACTCTTGTCCACCGAAATCCACTCTGCTCTCCACAGAGCAGCCAAAGTAATGTTTTAAAAATCAAGTCAATTTCCCAAGAAACCTTTGGCTTCTCATTGCCCTGTGAAGAAAATCCAAACTCCTTACTGTGTTTTATGAAACCCTGCATGATCTGGCCTCCACCTGCTTCTCAGTCCTAAATTCTACTATTCGCCTCCTCACTCAGGTCCATCCACACTGATGTTCTTCTCTCTGACTGGTGGTTCTCAAAGTATGGACCCTCAGTCTAGCAGCAGCAGAAGCACCAGAAAGTGGTCATATGTGCAATGTCTCCAGTCCTCCCCTCATACCTACCACCTGATCAGAAACTCCAGGGATAGTCCTCCAGGTGATTCTGATGCATTCTTCAGTCTCAGATCCAATGACCTAACAGAGAGGATTACCCCTACCTCAGGACCTTTGCTCTTGCTCCTCTCTTTATCTAGAATGTTCTTCCCCCATATCTTCATGTGATTAAATCTTTGTCATTCAGGTCTCAATTCAATTGATACTTCCTAACATAAGACTTCCCTGAACATTCTATAAAGAGTTGGCCTCAAACCCAAATGAATATTACATTACTTCATTATGGGCATTACTTTATTAAATTGTAATGGTCATTTATTTCTATTTATTTCTCTCTCTCCCTCACTAAAAGCAGGCTCCATTGGAGAGCAGGAACTTTGTCTTGTTCTTTGCTCCATCTCTAGTGCTCCAAGCAGTGCCTGTCAAAATGTTTATTAAAGGAATGAATAAGTAAGTGGAAGATCTAGTTATGCTGAGCAGAAGAGAAACTCAAAGAGAAACAAAAGAAGCTACCAATGTATTTTTTTTTTGAAGCTACCAGTTTATATTGTAATGAGAAGTGGAGAACAGAGAAACAATATTCAAACTAGGACATTTAAGAATTTTGGTTCTGGAGAGGTGGAAGGAGTAGGGACATGGAGAAAAGGGAGTTTTGAGAAATCTTGCTGCAGATGCTGCAAGACACACACAAAGACTCAGCTCCTGAGTAGCCTCCCACCTGTACCCTGTACGCTGTGGAATGTGGCCCCACACAGAGGTGAGGAAGGGCCTTGGGACTTGAAGGGGTTTATTCATGAACCTCCTGCACTCATTCCACACATCAGAGAAATCTCTCCAAAAGCCAAGTCCTGGGAGGGACAACACAGAAAAGAATTAGACATGAACCCTGTCTTCAAGAAGCTTAAAGTGTAATATGGGGCCAAAACATGCACAGAGGAAATGGTAGGAAAAGAGAAAGCATCTCCTTGGTGCTTTATGTAAAGTATTTCATGTGATACCCACAAAATGTAAGTATCCCCATTCTACAGATGCTCGTAAAAAGAATAACATTCATTGAGCTTCAGGTCAGTTTTAAGCTAAATGCTTTCTAGGAAGTTTCATTGAATTCTCACTGCTCTCCTAGGAAGTATTTATATCATGGTCTCCTTTGCACCGACAAGAAAATTAAGCCTCAGAGAGCCGAAGTGATTTGCACAAGGTGATAGAACACCTCTGCTCAAAAGAAAAAAAAAAAAAAAGCAAAAAAAAAAACTATGGACTCCTATTCCCAATGCATGTCCTGCAGAGACCATTTTCAGCTTTATACAAGGAAGAAATTGCCAAATACTATGGCTATCTGATGATGCAGTGGGTTAGCTTATGAGATAGTGAGCTCTTTTTTGGTATACGCATCCAAACAGAAACTAGACATTAATTTGTCTGGGATAATGTAGTGTTTGCTGTGAATAGAGGGATATTACACCTATGACTTCTAAGCTTCTGGATGTAAGATCCCATGATTCTATTCTTATATACACGGCTTTGGGACAGTCCTTCTCCATAGATCTCATTTTCCTCTCATGAGATTATATGACGATTCAGACTCCTTCCAGACCTTCAAAGGCATTCAAAGGTTCTTGGTTTTAAAAACCAGACATGGAGGCCAGGTTCACTGAACTCTGGCCAGGTTTTTGGCAACCTTCAGGGAGAGTCCTGCCCAGCCAAGGGAGCTGGGAGCTTTGAATCATTCCTTCCTTCCCAATTTTGCCTCCAGCTGCCCACAAGCAAATCCATATTGTGGAAGATTCCAGGCAGCAAAATACAGGTCTGATGACAAAGTGTTTTGGAATCATTCCCACAGCTGGATTGGGAACTTGTACTTCCCCACACACCACCTCCATCCCCACATCACCCCCCAAAAAATTCACTTTATTAGAATTCCAATTATGCTCCAGTGATCTCAAATCCCCAGAATTCCTTTATCCCAGGGCAAGAGTAATTGGATTTTTCTCCTCCTAAGCCTCAGCCGCCCCTCCACTTCATCAGCATGCTGGGCTCTGGGCCTACCCGGCCCTGGGAAGGAATTGAAAAGATGCCATGCAGCTTTATGAAATCATATATAAGATCTTTAAGGATGCTTTCTGCAGTGGAGGGGGAGTTTTTATTTTTCGATAAATCACTTTCAGTCTTCAGATAACAATTTTACAGTCTGTTAAGGGCCTGAGGTAGATTTTATGATTCTGGGGCATTGCTCCTTCATTCTGATATGGCCCTTTCTTCTGTCTTCCTCTGCCCCTACCCTCTTCTTGGAAGATCCAGGAAAGCGGTGGTGGGCAGGAGGAGAGGAATCTGAGCTGATTACTGCCACCACCTTTGTGTGCAACTCCTCTACACATATTGTGCTTTGTATCCTAGAAGTACTTTAACATCACTCATGTTGTTTCATCCTCATGAAGAGGCTGAAAATAGGCTGAACGGATATTCCTGGTCCCATTTTCCAGATAAGAACACTGAGGTTCCCAATATAGACAGGAATCAAACTCACTTCTTCTGATTCCAAGTCCAAGACCCTTTCCGACACAACCTGATGACCTCCTAACTGCCATGTGGCCTCATTTCTATTCCTGAGTTCAGAAGGGGAAGGACTGAACTTCCCAAATGATAGGCCAAGAATCAAAGACTAATTGTCTTTGATGATAGGGAAGAATTGTCCTCCTTCCCAATCCTACAGCCAGGAGAAGATTGAGGTGATAACCTATTAACCAAACATTTGCAATCTTCTTTAATCCACCTTACATGCCACTGCCAGAGTTATTTCTTCCAAGGATGAGTGTGATTGAGTCACTTGATTGCACAAAAGCCTTCAGTTTCTTTTTGCTTTAAGGGAAAATGTACAGAGTTGAAAGGAAACTTGAGAACCGTCTAATCCTACACGCCAAATTATGCAATAATGTGCTCTACTAAACACACCTATATCCCCCAGGCCTCTGCTAGAATAACTCTACTGATAGGGATCTCATCACCCCTTCCTATTCCATTCAGTCTTTCATTTACTTGCCTTCTTTTATCCAAATAACAGATATTTCCTGGACAGGCATGGCATTAATCCTGAATAGGACATACTCAAACTTTTTGCGGATAAGCAAAAAGTTCTGAAGGCAGACTGCCTGGGTTCAAATTCCAGCTCTGTCACTTTGTTGCTACATACCCTGGGTAATTACTTAACTTCTCTTTGGTTCAATTCCCTTGTATGTAAAAGGAGGATAAGCACCTTGTAAGCACTGAATACATGGGAACTAGCAACATAGATATGTAAATAAGCATCCACGATGAAGTATGTAGGCAGAAAGCTGTGGGAGCATCCATTGGGGTGATAGCCTGGGAAGGCTTCCTAAAGGCAGTGACCTCTAAATAACACAGTATAGCCAAGCAGGAGTTGAAGAAGAGAAGGAGAAGAAAAAAGAAGAAAAGGATTTCAGGAAGAGGAAATGGAACTGCAGACACTGTCCTGGAATAGAAAACACAGAGTATTCAAAGAATTATGAGTTCAGCATATCTGGAGCAGAGAGAGCAAGACAGGGATATGAGCTAACCATTTCCTCTTGGGAGAGCTTGATCATGGGAAAATCCTCAATGACTGGATCCCTGGCATAGCACTTAAAAGACTTCTGCAGTTTGGCCTCAATTTACTTTTGCAAATTTATCTCTCAGTTATGTTCTGTTCACATGTCTATCAACAAGAATTACACCTTTCCACATATAGGCCTTTGCTTATGCTTTTTCCCTTCCCAAGAAGTGGGCATTTGGGATCCAGATTTTCTCAAGCTCCCTTCACACCGTCTTATCTTTTACTTATAGAATATTTCTTTCTTATAGGGCACCCATTCCATGTGATTAAGGTGAGCTCACCTTAATCTACCTCTATCTCTAGGCTTGTCCACAAAGAATGACCCACTGTCTGGCCACAGCAGTGGCTTCAGAGATGGGCAATAACCCAGGTGAAACTATCAAGAGTTTTCCCTTGAGTTTTCCACTGGGGTTGCTATTCTCTTGGTGTTGCTCAACTGGGAGGACATGAGTTTGGGGCTGCCAGGCCATCTTGCCTGCCCCTCAAAAGGAATCATTCTAAACTGAGGGTTGCTGGATGGGAAGTGGGTGGGGGATGGAATAACTGGTCGATGGGCATTAAGGAGGGCACATGATGTGATGAAAACCAGGTGTAACATGCAACCAATAAATTATGGAACACTATATCTGGAACTAATGATGTACTACTATATGTTGGCTAATTGAATTTAAATAAAAAAAACTTTTTAGAAAAGAAATGATTCTCATGAATAATGTTGAATAGGGAAACACAGGGTCATAAGATGGCAATAGAGGGAGAGGTAAGTTCATCTGAGCCACTGGATGGACAACTGCCTAGAACCAGCTGCATCACTGGACTTCCAGGTCGTGTGATCCAATAAATTATCTTTTTTCTTAAACTCCTTTGTATTAGGTTTTTGTCACTTCAAACCAAGAAGGGTTCTGACTAATTCACTATCTGGCCCCTTTGTTACCTGTCATACCTTAGCATAGTCACCAACTTTTCCATAATTATCTCATCCAGGAGCAATGTCCATCTTCCTCTCCACCTCACCATGTTCTTTTTACTCATAGACACTCAGATTTGCAGTAACCAATTGGCCTTTATTATATCCTACCTTCCCTGTTAGAATTAGGTACATATATCCTATTTACTAGCACCTGTAGGCAAGTAGCCTTGTATCCCCATGGAGGGAATTACAGTATCCACTACAGAGATGCTCAGTGCATGTTTGTGGAGAAAAGGAAAAGAAATATGAAGGAGGACCACTGACATGGTGATTCAAGCTCCAGGTCTATTCTCTCCTAAATGGGTATCCTTGAAGAAGCCATTTATCTCCTTTAGACTCAGTTTCTACACCTCTTTAATTCACATATAAAATGAGATATTTTAAAGTCATTTCAGGATAGACTAAAAGAATGCATGTTACATATTCATAACTGCCAAAAATTAGAAGCAACCAAGATGTCCTGCAGTAGGTGAATATAAAAACTGTGGTCCATCCAGAGAATGAATATTATCTAATGTTAAAAATAAATGAATTATCAAGCCATGAAAAGACATAGAGGAAACTTAAATACAGATTACTAAGTGAAAAAAGCCAATCTGAAAGGCTGTAGACTGCATGATTCCAATTATATGGCATTCTGAAAAAGGCAAAACTATAGAGACCTTAAAAAGATTAGTGATTCTAAGCAGGTGTGGAGAGTGGAGAGATGAATAGGTGTAACACAGGATTTTCAGGGCAGTGAAAATACTCTGCATGGTATTATAATGATGGATATATGTCGTTAGACATTTGTCCCAACCCATAAATGTACAACACCAAGAATGAACCCTAATATAAATTATGGACTTTAGGTGATTATGATGTGTCAATGTAGGTTCATCCTCAGTAAAACAAAACAAAACAAAACAAAAAAATAGACCATTCTGGTGAGTAATGTTGACAATTGTAGAGGCTATGCATGTGTGGGGGCAAGGGTAATGGGAAATCTCTTTACTCTCCTCTCAATTTCATTGTAAACCTCAAATATCTCTTAGAAAAATAAATAACATCTTAAAAATAATAAAATGTTAAATGCTATTCAAAGATTTTTAAAAAGGAATGCATGTCACATGCTTTGTAAAATGTAGAGGCACACTTAAGAAAGTCAAAACTTCAGTCAAGGAATAAAGTGTTCTGGATTCTGAGTTCAAGACATCTCGGAGACTAATGAATTATGTGACAAGTTGGTTATCTTTTCTGGACCTCTATTTAGTCATTTATATAATGATGTCAGAAAGGAGAGGACTAGGTTAGTTTCAGGAACATTCTACAATTCTATGATGTAATAATGTCATTCCTAACACCTTAACACTTGGCATCTTAAAACTTCCCCAAGGAGGCTAGATACTATTCCAGGAATCTGAAGATGAGCAGGATCCCCTTTTGTCATTACTTCTCATCAGTGTAATATTGTATTGAGGGCTTAAATTTGACAAAAACCAGGAAAGGTAATTACCATTATCTCATTTATTCTTAAAAATTGTGAGATAGAATCTATTCTCTCCTTTCTAAAAACATAGAAACTGAGGCACAGAAATATTAAGTGACTTGCCTGAGCCCCAAAGCTGATAAGAGTTAATGCTGTCATTCAATCCTGGGAAGCCTCTTCCAAAGCCCATGTTCTTAACCATTGTTTTGCACGGTCTCCCTGTGATTGCCATCGTATCACCTGAAAAAGGCTGAGAAGGAAAATTCTGTATCTGCTTCAGGCGGCCCCTGCAGTCTGGGCCATGCTGACAGTCCAGGGTGCCGGGGGCCTACACTGAGCCAGAATGCCATGGTGCTAATGGAAGAAAATGTAATTATAGAGCATAATTACAGTGTATCGCATTCTGTAATTACACTGACAGTATTTAATATAGAACATATTCTGGAGCTAAACGGAATGGAAACACCCCTCAAACAGAACAGTCAGAGCTGCTAAGAACCTGTCTCTTGACATTATGGAATCATAAAACCTCAACATCACGTTTCCCATCTTAGTGGAAAATATATTGTCCACCCATAGTCCACACCTGAACTTGATGCTCTCCAGCCCTTATCCCCACATCCTGCAGACCTTACCTCTCAGAGCTGCCCCAACCACTCCAATTGCACTGCTTCTTTCCTATTTCAGAAACTATCATCTCTCCCCTACTCTATTTTTACAACTTTCCAACTGGTCTCTTGGCCTCCCAAGATACTCTGTGGGTCATCCTCTACACTATAGTTGAAGGAATCATCCCGGGATGCAAATCTGACCATGTTCTATCCTTGCTTAAAATCTTTCAGTGGCTGCTCATTGCTGAATGCAAGCACCTTTGCTCAGCACACTGAACCTTGGCAATCTGGCCTTCGCTCTTTATCCTGACCTCACCTCCTGATGCTTGTTCCATGTCCCCATGTTCCAGGCATTCTGAAGTATCTGTGCAGATTCTGGAATCTCTCATTTCTCTCCACATTTGTGCATGCTGCCCTCTCTACCTGAAATGCTTTCCTTTCACATCTTCCTTAACTCACATGCGTCCTTCAGGAGCAGCTCATATGCCATCATCCCCCAAAAGACTTCCCTGACCCCCAAACTGGGCTGGTTACTACTAATTAGTGCTTCTTCAGCATCTTCTAGCAGAAAATTCACCCCACTGTGTCCTAATTTATTTTCTTCTCAGTCTCCCCATAAAAATTAGGAACACTTAAGGGCAAGGACTCTGTTTTGTTTTCTTTTTTTGTTGTTGTTTTTATTTCTATGTCTCCAATGCCTAGAATGATGCCTGTATAGAGTATTCCGTGTTTCTTATATAAATGGATGGGTGGATGGATGGATGGGTGGATGGATGGATGGATGGACGGAAGGAAGGAAGACATATTCAAAGAATTGTCTACAAGCAGTAAGATTTTATTTTTTTTTTTTTTAGTAAGATTTTATTTCTATGACTAGCTATAATTCCACAGAATTATGGAGGGTCACAATTATGGAGGAGACACCTTTTAGACTTTCTTTTCATTTTAAAAAGTAAGGAAAAAAAGAGCACCAAAGAAGTGAGGAAACTTGCCCAAGCCCATACAGCAAGTATATGAAAGTTTAGGAAAGAAAAGAGGTCTTTCAATCCCACGTGAAGCACTGTTACATAATATGGTAAAATATTTACCGATTTATAGGCAAAGATCTAGGCTATGGGAAATGGCTGTCAAAAAATTTTATATGTTAATATCAGAAATAATTTGGGTAAAAATTTTGTCTCAAAGTTGCCCGGGTTGTAATATTTGACATCACAACTTTTATGATTTTCCTCATCTAGGTTCTAATAAAAGAAAAAAGATCCATTTTCCACTTAGGTATGGGCTCTACTAGGCTTTCTCACAGTCACTGGTTGCCCAAGAGGCACAAACATAAGCTAGAGAAAAGGCAAAAATGAAGGGAGTAGCTACAGAAATCACATCTCCAATTCATCTGAAAAGATGAATGTATTCAGGAATTTGTTTATTTAGAATACCAAATACCTGCTTGCGCTTGTGAAACACCCCAGACACCAAAAAATTCAAGAACTAAATTCATGCAACATTGGGCTCTCTCTTCCTCCCATTTATTCATTCATTTCTTCATTCAACAATTATTAATCGAGTACCAACTACATTCTAGGGACTAGAATCCCAGTGGTGACTATAGCAGAACTCCCGTACTCATTGAGAGTCCATTTCAAATGCCATGTTGCCATTGATTAAATACCTGCCACTGCAGCCAGATAGCCTGGGTTCCAATATCAACTCTGCCACCAACTTCCTGTTGAATTTGGGCAAGTAGCTTGACGTCTTGGTGTATTAAATGGGGGTACAATTAGATTCCTCCTCATAGTGTTATTGTGAGGACTAAATGAAGCAATATAAGTGCCTAGAACCATGGGTGGCATGTGCTTAGCCTCAATAAACACTAGCTTCTATTTTCTACCTGCATGCCCTCAGAGACAGAATGATAAAGCTAGAAGTCAGAGAGGAGGCAGTCCCATGCTCTTGTTTTACAGACAGGGAAATGTCATCTCAGAGAAGACAAGCAATGTGTTCCAGGTCACAGCATATTGGTGTCAACTTCATTTGTACTCTGATTTAAGGCCATCCCTAATGTGGAGGACTCAGAGACCCTGGGCTAGCACTGCTAGTCACACAGACCTGAATTCAAGCCCTAAACCTAGTTCTTCCCAGTTCTGTTACCCTAGGCAGGTTATTTAATCTCTGAATCTCTGTTTTTCCCATCTGGAGAATGGGCATGATAATGCTACCAATGAGGAGGATAATGATGTTGATGATGATAGTGTTAATTATAGTAACAATTATTCCCCCGCAGTTGGAGGAGTTTACTATAAGTGTGATATGGGTGTAGTAACTGTAAAGGGCTACTCTGTCCAAGACAGTAGCCACTACCTAGCGTCCATGAGCACTTGAAATGTGGCTAATGTGGCTGAGGAAGAAAACCTTAAATTTTAGTTAAATTCAACTTAAATTTAAAAGCTAATACTCAATTCAGTTATTGGAAAGCATCCAAGTATTCACAATTTGGTTGTGTGAATCTATTTTTTTCAACTATTTTATGAAATCTTAATACAGATCAAATGTTTCTGATGAAAAATTAGCATTCAAATTGAAATGTAAAAGTATAAAATACAGGCAGGATTTCAAAGACTTAGTGTAAAAAAGAATATAAAGTATTTCAATTTTTATCCTAGTAACATGTGCAAACGATAATCCTTTGATTATATTAAGTTAAATAAAATTTATTTTTAAGATGAATTTCATCTGTTTCTTTGTACTTTCTTAATGTGGTTACTAGGACAGTTTAAATGTCCTATTAGCTCACATGATATACCTACTGGACAACATGAAGAACGGTCCACACACTTGGCAGGATTATTATCCTTCTTCCTCTCCTTGCCTTCTGGCTGTTCTTAAAAATACTGGTTGGGAAAATGGACCATTTAGGATTCTTTGGTCACAACTAGTAGGAATCAGGCCTGGTTATAGTAACCAAATAAAGAAGGATATGAGAATACTCACAGGCTCTATAGAAAAACTTAAGCAACAGGCCTAGGAAAGGACCCAGGGCAGACCTAGGGTGTAGGATGCAAAGATGGTCCCTGCCTCCTGGATGCAGATCTCTAACTCTTTTTAATCATCATATCACAATACTCCACATTCTAGGGAAAAGAAATCCAGTTGCCTGTTTGATTCACTTGTCAACTCCTTGGCTGGGGATGGCTGGGGGATGGAAGAGCCCTTGGAATGACAGACCAACTAAGATGGTACTTAGTGCAGAATGACCAGCCCCTCAGAGGAGATTGGGGCGCTGCTGTGAGAGGTGAGAAAATGGATCCTGGGCAGGCAAGAACCACAGATGCCACTTAGCACAGAGGCCTGCATGCAGGTAAATGCTTAAGAGGTAAATGGGGTAACTGGGTGAGGGGCATTAAGGAGGACACATGGTGTGATGAGCACTGGGTGTTATATGCAACAGATAAATTGTTGAAAACTACACCTGAAACAAACAAAAGAAAGGTAAATGGGAGAATCTCTGCTCTGATACTGAGTCACTGGCACCTTGGATGAGTTACTCTGCCTCTTTAGGCCCCATTTGCTAAGCCAGAAAATGGGAGAAGTGTGTACATGCTGGATTCCCTCCCACTGTGAAACTGTCCCAGTTGCTTCAATCCTGCTTGTCTCTGAGGTGGACCTCACCTGAAGAAACTAACTGAGCTTTGCACCCTGTTGGAAGGGGAAGGAAGACTCAGTTTGGGCTGCAGTCCACCCTCCCATCTGCCTCCAGCCCCCACAGGGCACTGTAATTCTGCCTCTCTCCCTTGCGTGCCTGTGACCCTCTGCCACCTCCTTGCTCTCTTACCCCCTTTTTGTTTTGCAGCAAAATAAAAAATCAAGAGCTGGCATGCTCAGAGAAAACCCTTTAGTCTAATTGATCAGGGATTGCTAATTCAGCAAAACTAGTCTCAGAAAGAGAACTTAATTCTTTGCATGAACTCTCCTGTTAAAAACAAGGAAAAGATGGCTTAGAGCTTTACACAGACCCATTATATCAGCCCCAATTATGCTCTCTGGTCAGCAGCTTCTTCCTTCCACTGTGCAAAAGTGCCGCTTTGGTAAAGAGACCAGTGGCAAGAAGGACCCAGGAGACCTGGGTTTGAGTCTCAGTTATGCATCCATGCATGCATTCATTTATTCAGCACAATGTAGGGAAACAGAAGTGATTAAGACATACTCTTTGTAACCCAGGAGCTCATAATCTACTAGTGTCTACTAGAGATGGGTGAGTGAGCAAATAATCACAAAGCAATACAACAGAGGCAAGATCAAATTGTTTCAAGAGCTAGAGAAGGAGCCAACTAATTCAATCAAGTAAAGTTCTATGTGGAAGGAGATCATTCCAGACAGATGAAATAGTAAATGCAAAGTCATAATGTACATTATCTGCTCGGAGAGTAGAACTACATTTGGCTGAAGCATAAACTGCATGATGGGGTGGTAAGCTCCAAGTTAAGTTACTTCATCTTTCGTGACTCTCTCTTACCATTTGTCCCCAACATTACTACCTCTGAGAATGGTTGGAAAAATGAAATACAATTCTTTGCAAGCATCCTTTGAAAACTGTAGTGAATCATGGATACTGGTGTTATAGTGAGTTCATAGAGTGCCCTAGTGGCCCCATGTAAAGAAGAGGAGCTCGTCAGCCATGCAGAGAGCTTCCTTTGGAAGAAGAGCAGGCGGTGTGCTTTCATCTTTACGAGCTCTGTGTCTCTATGCTTATGCAAATCCAGGAGCCTCTGTATTTCAGCATCTCCTCCATCCTTTCCATGAGCTCCTTGGGTTGAGAGTAAGATCTAACCAGGGCCAAATGCTGGTCTGGTGTTTATCAGGTGTGAAACTGTAAGACTCTCTTAGTCTCTCCTAAATTCTATTTCTTCATCTATAAAGTAGGATTAGCAATGTCTATCTCACAAAATTTGTAAGGATTAGATGAAATATTTTATGAGAAAGGTCTTGAAAAACCTAGTCATAAAATACTATGGGAAATAAGCAAATATTTCTAAGGTCATCTTCATCACCACCCATATTTCCCTCTTAGTTGGTAAGAATCTCCCATAAATAAACCACACTCTCATTTCAATATGAAACACACCATACTGGAAATCAGAAAACCTGGATTCTATTCCTGGATTCTATTCCTGCTTCTGCCTCAGACTCCCTCCCCAGCCCTTTTTCTGCTCCTTTCTCTATGTCTGGAATTACATTTTCCTGGCTTTTTTTAAACTACTGGCTTCCTGGTTAGTGTAGCCATTGAGATGCTCTCATAGAAGACAGGAGGGTGGGAAAGAGGAGAAAGCCAGGTATTTCTTCTCTCAACTTACCTCAGGTGCTGTATCTTACAGATGCTGTATAACCAGCCTAGCCACACATCTCACTGGGTTCCAGTACTTCTAAGATTCCCAGAGTCCTAATGTTCTAGCTCCTACCAGATGGGCCTGGCTTCTGACCTCTGATAACTCCACCTCTTCCTATTGGTCCTTCCACCCTAAGGAAAGTAGCAGCTTTTGACAGTCTCTAGATTGCCTCTCTATCTCAATTGGCTTCTGGGTTCTTTTTTTTTTTTTTTTTTTTTTAAATTTGATTTATTTATTTATTTTTTATTTTATTTTTATTTATTTGTGATAGTCACAGAGAGAGAGAGAGAGAGAGAGGCAGAGACATAGGCAGAGGGAGAAGCAGGCTCCATGCACCGGGAGCCCGATGTGGGATTCGATCCCGGGTCTCCAGGATCGCGCCCTGGGCCAAAGGCAGGCGCCAAACCGCTGCGCCACCCAGGGATCCGGCTTCTGGGTTCTTTCCCATGAGACTGTTTGCTGTATTGAAAGACATTCCTACAGTGGTTTGACTATCTGGATCCTGACTGAGACCCTGGGTAAGTTATTTCAGCAGTAAAATGAAGCCTCGGGATGATCTCTAAGACATCTTCCACTTTTGACATTCAAGTAATTTTTTTGTCAAAGAATTTCACAATTGAACACACCTGAATCTCCTGAAAGTTTCTTTCTCTCCATCTACAGCCATATCTCTGGCTTCATCAACCTGCTCCAAATCAGAGTTAATATCCAACCTTCCTGCCAATATTAAAAACTTGGCTGTATAACACCAACGTGCTCCCACCGCAGTCTTTTGAGTAAAAGACTTAACTGTATCATTCCCTTTGTTCTGTGTTGGCCCATCTGATCTTTCTCTCATCCTCCTAAGGCTGATGGTAAGCAGCTCAGATAAGTGTGTTTGTAGAATCTATCGAAATGATCTAGCCCAGAGCAGGGGCTCACAGAAGGTACTAACTAAAGTTTGGTAAATAAGTACTTGCTACATTATGGTCTGCTTGGCCCTAAATTTTTAGAGTGGCCTACCTTGAATTCTTTTATTAACTACTGTCAGACAAACTGAGTTCAAATCCTGATTCTGCCACTTATTTTTATATGACCTTGGACAACTTTAGTTGATGTCTTTGAGATGTTGCCTCTTCTGCAAATTTAGGGAACTAGTATCTTCCCCGGGGGGTTGTTCTAAGGATAGATGGAGTTGAGGGCCACTTTCTTCCCACTTCCTTGAACCCTGAATTCCATGCAGACTCATGCTGACCTTAGCTTCAGCCCTTCCTTGTTTCCATGTCCAGACTTCGCTCCTCTCCTCTGCTGTGATTTGGAACAATAAACTCACCACTCTGGTATACCAAATGTCTTTCTGGTGGCTTCCATCCCACACTCCATTTCTATTGAATTTATTCTAATCTCTGAAAGAAAATCAGAAACCTCTCTCTTTGAAGAGCTACAAACAGAGATGCCAAGATGTTAAGTCTCATTTCTAGACTACATAATCTCCTGGCCACATCTAACATATCTCGTCAGGCCAATCATTCAGATTCCAAAGACAGACATTTCTCTCCACAATTTGCAAGCAAAGCAATAATGCTCTAATTATGTGTCTATTATCGTCATCATCATAATGCACCCACATGGATGGTGGCAGCAAGGCTGGGTTAATATATTCATTAGGAACAGGCACGAGCTACATGACATTAATACTGCTAATAATACCTAATTGAGCTTAATTACAATGTGATGCCTAATATATTGTGATGAATTTATTCTCAAAGTATTTACATATTTGTAGTTAAGTAATTAGCATTCTGCCCATAAATAACTCCTCAAAAGTCCACTCCAGTTCCGCAGAGGGAGAGTGAATGCACCCTCCTGCTTAGAAGGGCCTGGTGAAAAAAAAAAGCTCTTAATTTGTGTGGAAATACATATGTCACGTCTTCCTCAAAGGCAAAGTGAATTGGTTCCACCGGGAAGGCATTTGGGGGAAGATGGTGGCAAGAGAGAGATTTGCTCCTCTCAACTTCAAGAGTCTGACCGAGATTAAGAGCTTTCATGCTGGGGGTTTTTCTGTGCTTGTCAGACCACACAGAGAGCTCTGTGATCTGTCCAAGATGACAGACTTGAAGAGGGACAGTCACAAACTGGGGGAGGGTGATCCAGGTGGAGAGAGAGCTCAGAGAGGTACAGCTGAAAGTACTCAGCATGTTTGACTTGCAGCAAAGATTTGCTGAGATATGAGAGCTGTCTTCTCAGATTTGAAGGGCTGTCATGGGGCAGCAGGAATAAATTTAAGTGGACAATAGCATAGATTTTGAAGTCAAGAAGATGTGTTTGAATCACAGCTTGACCGCCCACTATTCACGTGACCTTGGGCCAAATATACAATGTGTCTAGGCCTCTGTTGCCTCTTTGGGTTGTCTTAATTATATCTTCAAAATGGGAGATGATGCCTGAGATCTGATATCCCAGAATCCTCAGCCTGTCTCATCAAACAAACGTTCAATAGCCCAAACACGAGAAGCAGTCACTGCACTGCATATCTCCTCTCACCACTTAAAATCTGGTAACATGGGGCAAGTTATTGGGTCCCTGGAGTCCTCAGATTTCTCACCTATAAGATGAGGATCAATATCACACCTAGTTCATAGGATTGTCAAGAGAATTGAATGAATAAAATAATTCATGTAAAGTGTTTAGAGTACTCAGCGCATAGTAAGCACTTAAGTGTTAGTATTATTACTAAGACCATCTATTTTGCTCAAGTTTCAGCTTCAGAAGAAAAATATCCACCCTACCTAGTTGAGGCAGAAATGGAATTTATTACAGAGATTAAATGTCTAAGAGAGTTGCTGAGTGCTAAGGACAAGCTCAAAATTGAATTTTCAGGAATAAACTCCCAAAATCATGCCACATGCCCCAAGAGAGCTTCTGCCTCTTACACCATACAGAAGCCACCAGCTCCAAATCCACCCTTAGGGCCATGATCAGGAAGTCACTGTAATCAGGACATTACTACTGTGTGGTGGCTATTTCTACTGCTGCTACTGTGGAGCCATGTGGTGCCTATTACAATCTCTACCATCTGCATCACTGCCAGACACCCTGCTTCTTAACACCCATGAAGCTTGTTCGTGGACAGTGAGGCTTCTGCTAATGCTGCTTCAGAAAAATAAATAAATAAGCTTCTGCAACCATGGTTTCCAGAAGTAGCAGAAGCAAGGCTCTCCTCACTTCTAAATCTCATATGAGCCAATCCTGATTGGCTGGACTCCAAAGGCATCTAGAACCCCAACTGCAAGGGAGTCTGGGAAAGGAGTGTTTAAGGACATCATTCAAAATGCTGCCACACAGGAAAGCACACTATAAGGAGGGTGGAATGGATATTGGGTTTTTTGTTTGTTTGTTCTGCTATATTCCCTATGTTATAGCTTTCCATCTCCATGAGTTATTTACTTTATAACTGGAAGTTTATACCTCTTAATCTCCTTCACCTATTTCACCCATCCCTCACCCACCTCCCCTCTGGACGTTAAGAGTTTTTTCAACTTATCTGTCATTCTACCTCCGCCCTGTTCCAAGGTGAATAGGCAACCTTCTAGGGAAACATACTGTCCATTACTAACCAGGACTTCAATCCCAGAGATCTCTCTGGCTGTCTATATAAAATCTCTTCTGTTCTTTTGTCTTAAGAACCAGATAGGAATTTGGGCAGATAACTGCTCCTTGGGCCTTTTCCTTGACCACATCCCAATCTTAGACCTCTAGGTCTTATCACTTCCACAGTGGGAAGAACCTTGCCAAGTTCGACCCCAAAAGAGAGAGCACTTCTCCCTAAAGCATTGAGCTGATCACCTAAGCATAACATCAGCTCCTCCTTTTGTGATCTGTTTGTGCTCCAAGAGAGGGAAAGAGAAAAGGGAATCTCCCAGTGGAGGCAGACTTAGGTCCATCTTATAACCCCCGCCCCATGCAGGTTATTCTCCATTGGTCAATTACACTCACACAGACCCATTATGCACTATCATTCTGCCACAAGGACAGCATCCCAGAGCTCCCTACCCTTAAGATTCCAGTTGAGCTTGGTCAATGAGGGGCACTGGCTGAAAATGCAAAGCAAGAGGAAAGAGAGGAGGGTATTTCTTCTTCACTTCCTCCATAGTTCAGTCCTGAAGTTCTGGCAGTGTCTGTGTCCCTCTATGACTATAGTTCCTGCCAGGAAACCCTACTTCCTAAACTCCAGTAACATCTTCTTCCCTTTTCACTTGAAATCCTAAGGAAAGTGGTGAATCTGCTGCCCCCAAGTACATCAAGATCACTTGCTGGTTCATTTAACCCTGCCCATACATCTATTCAATTCCATCATTAAATTCTCTTTGGTGAAACACTATTTCCTGTATGGCTCCTGACTAACACTGGCCTTGAGGAAGGACTATCTAAAGCAGAGCATTTACCCTTTTTTCAAGACTTATTTCATTTATATTCCCTTTATTCCACCCACTAGATTCCACATTCCCTCCTAAAGGAGCTCTGATGTGTTCTTGAGTCATATCAGAAGTATTCTCTCTTAGCAGAGAAATGAGAGGTCAGAAGGAAGATGTCTTAGCTTTCCTTGGAAGTTAGAGTGTTCAGGCAACATGTGGTTAGAGGAATAAAGTGAGGGGCTTCTGAGTGGCTCAGTGGTTGAGTGTCTGCCTTCGGCTGAGGTCGTGATCCTGGGATCCTGGATGGAGTCCTGCATAAGTTGCCTCACAGGGAGCCTGCTTCTCCTTCTGCCTGTGTCTCTGCCTCTCTCTGTGTCTCTCAGGAATAAATAAATAAAATATTAAAAAAAAATAAAGTGAGACAACATACGTTGCATCTTTTACAGAGTTCTAACACCTAGTAATATTCAGTAAATGAAGTTCCCTGACCCTTTCATTTTTTCCCTTGTCCCCCAATCCAGAAATCAGACAATCATAGACAGAATGGCACATGATTAAACAATGAACTCTGTAAACAAAGGACCTGAATCTAAAACCTAGCTCTATAGTCTGTGATGATGGGCAATTACCACTCTATGCCTCAATTTCCCATCTAAAAATAATGATGATTAAAAAAAATTTTTTTAATTAAAAAATTTTTAAATAAAAATAATGGTGATAATAGTAATATCTGTATTTAAGATCATTGTAAGGATTAAATGAGTAAATGCATATTAAGAATTTGACACAGAATGGGTGTTCAAAAATTATTGGTATTTTAATTTGAACAATTTGCGTGATAAGACAGAAAGCATTTTAAAACCACAGTCTTTTTTTTTATTGAAGTTCGATTTGTCAACATATAGTATAACATCCAGTGTTCATCCCATCAAGTGCCCTCCTCAGTTCTCGTCACCCAGTTACCCCATCCCCTCACCCACTTCTCCTTCCATTACCCTTTGTTTGTTTCCCAGAGAGGAGTCTCTCATATTTTGTCACCCTCTAATTTTTCCCCACTCAGTTTCCCTCCTTTCCCTTTTGGTCGCTTTCACTATTTCTTATATTCCACATATGAGTGAAACCATATAATGATTGTCCTCCTCCCATTGACTTATTTCACTCAGCATGATACCCTTCAGTTCCATCCATGTCAAAGCAAATGGTGGGTATTCGTCCTTTCTAATGGCTGAGAAATATTCCATTGTATATATAGAGCACATCTTCTTTATCCATTCGTCTGTTGATGGACACCGAGGTTCCTTCCACAATTTGGCTATTATGGACTTGCTGCTATAAACATTGGGGTGCAGGTGTCTCGTTATTTCACTGCATCTGTATCTTTGAGGTAAGTACCCAGTAGTGCAATTGCTGGGTCATAGAGTAGTTCTATTTTTAACTCTTTGAGGAACCTCCACACTGTTTTCCAGAGTGGTTGTGAAACCACATTCTGGGGAAGGGAAGGGTATTTATCAGGTTTTAATACTCTAGACACAATTTTGCCTTTAATGGAAAAGAAGGGTCCACGTAGTCCAGGAATTAATTATAGAGCAATTCCTAGAAGGGTTTTTTAAATCCTTAACATTCAAAATATGCTAAAAGAATGAGCTAAGAAAATAATAAACCCCCAGCCTGAAAAGAGAATTACATACCTGTGTATATAAGGAGACACAGTGGACACCAGTATCCCTCTCCTCAATACTCTCTCCCCCTCAATAAGGAAAGGGTCAAGGATGACCTGGACTTATACCTCAGTCTACCACTTGGTAGCCACTATCCTACTTAAGTTACATAACTACCAGGAACCCTCAGTTCTCCCATATTTAAAAAAAAAAGTAGATTCTATAATATCTTCATCATAGGTTGTCGAGAGGATCAAACAAGAGAACCATTGTGAAGTCTATGAAGACCACCTTACACATTTCTCCCTCACATTCCTTCTGGTAAATAGGCTTTGTGTATGGGCTCACTCCAAGTATAATCCTCAGATGCAAGATCTACTATCTGTTGAGCTCTTCGGGGCTTGACTTTTGCCAACAGTGGAAGGTAGCTACTCCCTATCTCCATGACTTTGGGTTCTGGATCTTCATTTCCTACATATGTTATATTTTGCCTACATCATCAGTGTCCTCAGTCTCAATGGAAGAGGTCTCTAATCTCCCTTTTGGGGGAAATAGATTCTTCTTGATACCATATAGGATCTATGCACAGCCCAAAGACACACCCCTGGTGCATCACAATTGAGCAAATCCTGGAAGCTTTTAATGAAAAATGCTGCTAAACCATAAGAGTAACATTGTGTATGTTTCACCAGGCCCCAGAGAAGGAAGTTAAAAGGAGGGTAAGCAGTCTAAAGTGGAATAACTACCCATTATTGGGATTCTCTGTGTTCTGTTGTGCATGCACCCTATCTAGCAATTTCTCAGCATAATGAGATCCTCTAGAAAAATGGGGGCAAGGATGCTCTAAGGCAAACATGCAATCTTTACCATTGGATGTATTTCCCCAATCACATTCCTTTTGTTCACAGAAGCTAGAGAAAAACCTAGAGTAGTTTCTGTTTTCTAGCTGACCCTGACTGACCTAGAGAGGAAAAACGGAGATAAAGAGGCCAGTTGGGAGCTATGGCTTGTGTCTTGAGATAGAAGGATGGGGTTATTATATTAGCAGTGAGGGTGAAGGAGAGAGAATGACAATCAGGAAGGATTTTAGAAATAGGATAGCAGGACATGGTCAGCAGTCTCATACTAAACATGAGGGAAGAAGAAGAGACAGACACAGTAAGTTCTACCTGGGGTTTGAGCGCTGCGCAGATGTTGAGGTCACCCAGTAATCAGAAAACCAGAGCTGACTAGTTTTGGAGGACTCTTAGTTGGTATCTAATAGATAATGAAGTATACAGCTCTGTAATGAATATTTATAATTTCGTATCCCAGACCCTATTCCTGACAGAAACAGCAGCCTCCCTATTTACAGATATTGTTCTAAATAATCAACCTGAATGGAAACTGATATGTTTGTCTGAGATTCTGCTTGCCTGACTAAATTAAGAGATAGGCCCCTGAACCAAGGCAAGCCCATCTGGATTCTTCACCAGGACTTTCTAACCAGGTCAAGAGAGGCTCTTTATTCCATTTTTATTTTAAAAAAAGTTGAGCCTAGAGATATGGGCATCCAGAAAATCATGGAGAACCCAGCCTAAGAGAGTGGTGCCAACCTGAAAGGCAAAGCATAACTAATACAGTAATGATGTCCATCTTGTATGTGGTTGTGAGAGCAAAATGAAAAAAGCCACATGGAAAGTCTAGCACTGTGCATGGCACCTAGCAGTTATTCAATAAGCTCTCCTGACTGAGGGCACAAACTGTGAGCTTTGAATGGCAAAGATAGGAATGAATGATTTCAGCCACAGAGGAGATGGTCTTTGGATTGTGTTTGAAAGATGGGTTGAATACAGTCTGGGAGGACTGAATTTTAGGAACTCTGTGGCTCCAGAAGCACCCAGGCATCAGGGAGAGTGGGCAGTAAGAGCTTCCTGGAGAGAGCTGGGTGTTCACAGCACCCCCGCGCCACACACACACACACACACACACACACACAACCACCATCGCAAGCAGCTTTCCTCTTCTCCACAGGAGGGGTTTGAAGAACAAGCCTGCCTGCCACACTCAGGCTGCAACCGTGACCTTGCTGGGCCCTGAGAGTGACAAGAACGAAGCCCATAATTATTAACCTTGCCACTTGTTTCTGTAGTTTATTGTGACAAGACAATGCAATAAGGAGGGAGGTAATCAAAAAGCAATTTTGTAGCAGTAAGCTTAAAGTGACAAACCTTGCTTTTCCTAAATAAATCACCATTATTCCCATATGGCTCAGGACTGACAACTTGGGTTTCCTTAGTAACCGAGTACTTAGCTAAACCTGTGGCCCAGTGTGAGCGGGAGCCAGCCGCATCTGGAGAGGAGAACTAGTTGCCAAGTCTTTTCCAGAGGGCCCCCCCATGCCTTCCAGGTGAGCACGGTCACCATTAGCATTCCGCTTTAACTTTCTCTGTTTGCACTATTCTCTGGAGATCCCTGAGGTCTATGACACGTAGTAATTTGTCATTTTGCAGCATCATTAATTTGGTTTCTGAGAGTCATTTGCTTTGCCAGTGAGTAGGTCTGAGAACCCCAACATTCATATCTCAGCATGGCTTTTGAGGTTTACAAGGCAAGGCTCATGAACTGAATTCTAAAAATGTACAAAAAAATGATTTCTCTGTGAATCGTAGTTCTAAAGCAGAAAGCCAAGAGCTAATGCTGGTGATGGAAGTGAAGAAAAAGTAATAAAGACTAGAAAGCAATGGCTCTTGGGAAAAGTTTTGTGGCAAAAATAATATATTCCAGATTGACATTTGCAAATATCTGGATTTATAAGGGTTTCTGAATTATCCTTTGTGAGGGTTAAATATTTACACTGTTTTCTAAGTTTACACCTTCCTTTCTCTCCTCCTCCTTCCTTCCTCCCTTCCTTTTTTCTTTTTTCTCTTCCTACTCTCATCCCTTATTCATACACATTAACTGAGCCCCTACCTAGTCTAAGCCACGGGCTCTGCACACAGGGGCTGCACCCCAGCTCTCAAGTCTGACAGCCTGGCTGGGGAGATAGACATGTGGACAGATGAGTTACACTCCCAGGCCAGAAACTCGGAGGTGAGTATGAATACCCTGGCCTGCAGGCTTTAGGGAAGAGCCTTGAGGGGTGCTATTTGGGCACAGCCCTGAAGGACAAGTGAGGTGTGACATGTGGGACTATATGCCAGTGGCCTGAGGAGAGGAGCCAAGTTGAATGTGGCTTAAACATGGAGTCTGCACAAGCTCAGGATGGGTGGGTTCAGAATAGGAGTAGAAGGGCCTGCACTGGGTGCTCACAACGCTGCCATGCCCAGAATGCCTCCTCCAGGCTGCCCTCACCTGATCCTCCCATTCCCTGGCTCTTCAAGCCTCAGGGTCTCTCCTTCCCTACCCATTTTTTGTAGGGCTTCCCTGGGGACAGGAGAGACCCTCCCACTAACACTTCCTCTAAAGCTTCTCCTACGTTTCTTCATAGCCTTTCACCAAAACACAATTTTAATGTTACATTTATTTTTTAGTTTACTTATTATATCTGTCCTCTGGCCTGGACTCTAAACTAAGTTCCTGGAAATCAGAGGAAGCTTTTTTTGATTCATTACTGTATCCCCTGCAGCTGAAGAAGTGCCTCTTTGCCTACAGCTGATCCTCCACAAATACCATTTGAATGAATGCATGAATGAGTCAAGACTCAGTTTGGAAGAGGAGTATCCCTTTGCCATGTGCATTTCCTAGTGCCTGTGTTTACATCATCACAGGTCTTTTTGATAACACAGAACTGAAAGCATTTACTTGCCTGCTCTCCTCCCCCCACAGCTCCCAACCAAGAGCTCCCCCTGAACCTGGCACATGCATAGGTTGAACTGAGACTTTTCCCAATAACAGGACCATTTTCCGGGGGAGTAGGAGGAAGTTAGGAACTTTCTGTGAGTCCCTCCAAACACACCTCACCCCACACATCCCCTCCCACCCAGTGCTCTGTGGCCTCAGCTCCCTTCTGGTTGAGGACATCAGGAAAGAAGGGCTGGCCCCTCCTGCTGGCTGCCAGCTCTGCCTCAGCATCCTGTCTGCCGCACAGGCACTTCTCTTTGCAAGCTGACTCTCATACCCTGAGGCAATTGCCTGTGCTCCTGTGTGTGGATAATGAGGTTGTAGGCTGTGTGAAGAAGCAGAGCTTGAGCAGTCACAAGGGGCCTCCCACATCCCCACCTTTTCTATTCTCACCCAGGGGGCCCACCCGACTGGAAGGTGCAGTAGGTGCAGAATTGCACATTTGGCCGGCACCTCGCATGGGGTGGTCTCAACTCCTCCTAACAAACAGCCCAATGAGAACAAAGCAGGGAGGATAAGGTGAGTCAGGAGCAAAGGGAAGGGGAAGCTTGGATAGGTTGCAATTTTAAATAGAGTGAACAGGGTACTCACAGGGAAGGTGACATTCGAGAAGAGATTTTAAGGAAGTGAGGGTGTCAACCCCATAAACAACTGGTGGAAAAGCATTCTAGGCAAAAGGGAGAGCCAATGCAAAAGCCCCAGGGTGAGAGCTCTCTAGAGTTTTTGAAGAACAGCAAGGAGGTCAGTGAGGTTGGAGGGAGAGTGGGGGTGTAAGCAAGGGTAGTAAGAGGTGATTTCAGAGAAAAAGTTGGGGGTGCAGATTATGCAGGCCCCTGAAGGACTCTGGCTTTGACTGCGTGAACAGGGTCCATGGCAGGGTTTTGAGCAGAGGAGTGATAGAATCTGACTTGTATTTCTGAAGGATTGAAGGATCGATCTTGCTGCTGTGTCAGTAATGGACTACAAGGGGGCAAGGAAAGGCAGCAGTAGTGTAGAAGGCTATTGAACTAATCCAAGCAAGGATGACAGCTTGAAGGAGGGTAACAGAAGTGAAGACGGTGAGAAGTAGTAGCCTTCTGGATATGGAGGGTAGAGCCAACAGGACTCCCTGAGGTATTGGAAACAGGCTTTGAGAGAAGGGGAAATACCATGGATGACTCCATGGCCGCAGAAGAAAACAAGAGGAAGGACCAGGGTGCTGAGCGTGGAGAACTAAAGTCTTTTCTCCACCTATACTCACTATATTATGACCCACCAGAACCTCAGAATCACCTGACACTGTTTCATGAGCACTCCTACCTTCCCGAAGCTCTCCTCTCCAGAATAGATATAGGTAATCACAGATGGCCACAAGGACTCTTATCTTTGAGAGTTTGCCCCTGTGGATGGCATTACTCAGGACCCCTTGCTGGGACTTCAGATTGGGTTCATCCAATGGGAGATTGGTGGGCACAAGGACAGAGAAGTCAGAGTTTGTTTTTTTCCTCTGCTTTCTCCTCCACAAAACCTTACGAGTCAATGAGATTGCTCCCTGGGGCCTATTTTCCTTGGTTCTGTCATCCCTTCTGCCTAGAATTCCCTCTGACCTCATCCCTTGTCCTCTATTTTTATCCTGGCCCTCTTCTCCATCAGCCTTTCCCTAAAGGAGGAAAACAGTCTGCTTCTCTGCCACAATTCCTGTGTTTTTGCCTTTAGCCTTGTGTCCTGTCACTGGGTGGAGAGGCTTTGTTATTTATGTCTCAGGCCTAACTCAGTTAATCTGTTCCATAATTTATAAGACAGCTAGCCTTAGCATGTCTGAGCTATTGAACAAATATCAGTGGGAATTTAGATCTGGTCTCTGACGAGCACAGGATCTGCCATCTGTGGCCTGGGCAGGGCCACCATGGGGGGAGAAGATCAGACTGCTACCTCAGCTTCTCAAACTAATATGGTCCTCCACCCCGGAATGGAGCACATCCCCAACTCTAGCAGTTAAACTGAGGTCCTGGCACCCTGCCCAGCCTTCACCTGCCTGGGGGTGAAAAATACACAAACTGTAGAATCCAAATGGCAAGGATTTAAAGCCAGATCTTCATTTTGGTTGTGTGATATCAGGTAAGTCATTTTACTTCTCTAAGCATATAAGTTGGGCCAATAATACCCGCCCAGTCTCCTTCATTGAGAAAATACTATGGATTCTACTGAATGCCATGAATCTCACCAACATTATCTCATGTGGTCCTCACACCCAATCATCTAGTTAGACCTAGGGCACACCCACTGAAGATTTGCAGAAGAGTAGTTAAGTGGAGATAACTTTATTATTTATCTCTTAGGATTCTGAACAGGGGTGAGCAAATGGGAAGCATCCCCCCCGCCCCCTGGAGTGACCGGCTTCACCCAAGACATCCAACTGGAACAACCAAAAGTCCTAGGCACTGTATTCTTAGTCCGTCAGATGTCTTGGCTCCTCAATATCATTCACTATCTCTCCTTCCCATGCCACAAAATAAAGCTTGCTCCTTAATGGTTTCCCTTGGCAAATGAATTATACAAGAGACAAAATTAAAAATGGCAAGCAGTTACTATCAACCCCTTTCAAGTAAAATTCCAGAAACTCAAAAAAAAAAAAAAAAAAAGGAGGAAATACTAGAAGAGAAGAAAAAGAAACAATTAAAAAGTCTTTAATCATTTGTTGAATAATAAAATGACACCATTATAATATATGACTCTAAAATCACTCCTTGGGGGGTGCCTGAGTGGCTCAGTCAGGTAAGCATCTGCCTTCGGCTCAGGTCATGATCCTGGGGTCCTGGGATCAAGCCCAGTGCTGGGCTCCCTGCTCAGCGGGGAGTCTGTTTCTCCCTCTCCCTCTGCACTTTCCCCCCTGCTTGAATAAATAAATAAATAAATAAATAAATAAATAAATAAATAAATAAATAAATAAAATCTTTTTAAAATAAATAAGTAAGTAAGTAAGTAAAATCACTCCCTGGATACAGAATAGGTAAAGAAAGAGATGCAATGCCAATGATGCCTATAGGTAATTGTTCCTAGGTAAATGGTCCCAGTACCCCCCAGCACCCCAGTCAGAGCACAGGGAGCCTTTAAACAGCTCCCTCTCCTTCACCCACACACTGTACCAGGCACAAACTCTGTCTGTCCACCACCACCTAAACTTTTTGATCTACCACCTGGCTATGTGTTCTCTCCCTGTCTCCAAGACCTTTACACCTGGCCAGCCTCCAGCCCATCCTCAATGCAGTAGCCTCTAAGACTTACTCTTCCATAACACAACTGAGGTCCACTTTCTTCCCTGTTCAGAGCCTCTCTTATCTCTCCGCTGCCTCAAATATTAGTTTTCAAACTTGAATGTGCATAAGAATCCCCTGGAGAGCTTATTAAAAATCTAGATGCTTAGGCATCACCCTAGAGACTTCTCAATCTCTGGGTCTTCAGAGAAGTCTGGAAAACTGCATTTTTAAATAAATGCCCTACCCCTGCTGGGGCAGTCTGAACAGTACATTTTAAGAAAACCTAGAAAGGAAGGAAGGAACTCAGGGAGGGAGGGAGGAAGAAAGGCGGGCAGGCAGACAAGCAGACGAGGCATGAGGACTTAGTTCATGTCCCTCAGAATGGCGTAGTTGATTCGTCACCATCGGGCACCTGCCTGCACGGTCTTCCAAGTTGCCCTCTCTGACCACCCGAGGAAAACAGTGTCTCCTCAGCATGTGCTATCATCTGTACTCTCTGCTTTTTTCCCAGAACAAATCTGACTACCTGACACGTTTTTGATTATCAGCGTGCTTATTTTCCTTCTTCCCCCAAAAGAGCAAAAGCTGTGGTGCAAGCAAGGCTTAATATATTTATTTCCTATATTTCTTATTACCTATAAGAATGGCTGACACGTGAAAGGCAATGGCTGTAAACATCTGTGGGAGACACACCATCCAACGAGGCAGAGACGTGGCACCCCCAGCTCCTCTCCTGCACGTTCTTCGAGAAGTGAGCATGGCCCTTGCCAATCATGCGACTCTGAGGGGCCTGTCAGGGCACTGCCCTGTCCTCCCTCCGCAGCTGGGCAAGCACATGACCAAGGCCTGGCCAATCACGTTGGCCCATGTCCACTTGGGCTGCGGTGATGGTTCTACAGGTGGGCTTGTGCTCTCTTGGGTCAGGTGGGGTGTCTTGCGGTAGTGACTAGGATGAGAATTTGGAGCTGCCTGAGCCCACATTCCCTCCACATCTGCAATAGCAGAAAGAAAGGAGGCCCAGAGGAAGAAGCCGAGTTTAGAAAAGAGAAGAGCCCAGCTATGTGGAGGCTGCAGGTCCAAGCCCGGCGGTCTTGTGGGCTGTGGGCAGTGTGGGTCCTGTTCTCCAGTCACACCTCACACCCTTTCCAGCTGCAGAAGGCACTCCCCTGTTTTTGCTTCAGTTCATATGACTTGTTTTTCTGTCTTTGGCAGTTGACGGAGTTTTGCCCCATACGGAAGAACTGATTGGATATGTAATTGGTTACAGTTTGTTTTGAAGTGCTGGGAAGAAAAAATGTAGGGTGCCTTGAAAACAGTTGGCAGGCCTAATCCAGTCTAAAGGGTCAGACTGTCTCCTCGATGAACAGCATTTAGCTGCAGCTCGCAGGATGAGAAAAGTTAGCCAGATTAAGGAAGGGAGAGCGCTGGGAGCATTCAGGTTACCGAAAGCAGGCCAATGTGATGGGCACTGTTGGTCTCCACGCCTGCCCTCATGCCCTGGGATCACTTCTGTTCCTGTGTTTTGTGGCTAGCCACTTACCTTAACCCCTGTGATCTTCACAGGCTGGAGGCACCTCACCTGTACCAAGCCCCAGAGGTGCCTGGGAGTTTATGTCCTCCTCGGGTGCCCAGTGACAATAACCAATTGATATGGATGAATTGAAGGTGGAGAAAGTCTACGGCTTCCTGTGGAATCAGGAACAGTTTGAAACTGCACCTGAAATCACACTCTTTCTTGGCTTCCACCACTTCTTCCTGGGTTCCTCTTGGGAATACTCATAGAAGAAACCATCTGTATCTGAATCTTGGACTCAGAGCCGGTTTTGCAGAGAGCCCACTAAGCCAGCCAATGTGGCTAAAGCAGCAGAAGGTGGGATTGAGGGTGGTCGGTAGGGAACAGCGCATTGGACTTCAATGGGTCATGTATAGGACCCTGGTCTAGAGCCCAAGAGCCATGAGATACCACTGAAGGATTTTGAGTAGTAGCAGAACGCTTCCCTACTCTCCCACTCAGTGCTATAGAGCCAAACTTTTCAACATTTCTCAAATAGCTCACTTTTTTTTCCAAGCCCATCTGTCAGTGTTGACCTAGGGTGTTCTTTTCCCTGGAAAGCCCTCTCCTACCTTCTCAGATAACTCTGATGTGTCCATGAGACTTATTTCAAGTACTGCCTCTTGGGGAAGCCTTCCCTGACTTCCACCAGTAACCACTCCTACCCAGCTCTGAACTAGACGCTGCTTCTCTATGCTCCCCCAGCATCCTCTTCCTATTTTTTATCATTCAGCTCTTTTCAACAAACAAATGGTAATTGGGGGAACCTGCTCAAACATTTCTCTATACGTGGGCAAGTGAGCTTAGCAACGTTGACTGTATGTTCTGAGCTTCCTGAGAACAAAAATAGTCTACCTTTTACTCCTTAAAGTCTTATTCAGTGCCTACTAAAAACTAGCATTTGCCTACTTGCTTACCATGTGGTAAAACACTTTCCCAAGCACATCACATGCTATTTTATTTCTGACAGTCCTGTGAGGAAAGTATGTGTTATCCCCATTTTACAAATCCGACAACAGACTGAGGCACAGAGAGACTAAATAGTTCACCCAAGATCATACAGCTAATAAATGACAGAGGATTCAATCCTCAAGGATTCCTAAGAGGAACTTAGGTTCTTAAACAATGTGTTGAAGCCAATATATAGCACACGCTTTAAAGAGGTGGGTATGATTATCAGTTATCAGTATCGTTATAAGACCCTTGCACTTCTAGCCTAATTTTGGTCTCCTCCTGCTCCAGTGGGCATCCTTCCAGTCATGTTGATCCACAGTTCATCTCCTTCCTGCTTTTTCTCACACTCCTTAACAGTCCTTGAAAGCTTTGCTGCTCCAGTGTTACCTCACAATGGAACAATTACTGGGATTGGATGCTCATGTGTCTCTATGTGGTAACATGTGAGATCCTTGTCTCCCTGACAAGATTTTAAGAGCGACTAGATGCCTTGATGAAATTTTGGAATACCCAAGAGGCCCATCAACCACATATATAAATCCTGTCTGCAGCAGGAATGGGAGGAGAAGAGTATTTCCTGGGAAGATTTCCAAGATGCTTCCAGTTGAAATCTGAAGACTGTGAGACACAAACATGGACTTGTGCCCTGGAGTTTACTCTGGGCGCCGCCCCCCCGCCCCGCCAACCTTGCTGGCTGCCTCTTCTGGTTTCAAGTTGTGTGCTTATTTATTCAGCACTCACTGGAAGCCTACTATGCACAGGACACCAGGCTAAAAGCTGAGCTCCCAGAAATGTCTGAGGGAAGGTACTGGGCTTCCCAGAGCTAGAAGCCTAGAGGGAAAGTCTGACAAGCAATACACTGGGACAAGTCCTGTGACTGAAGTAGTAGGAGCACAAGAGGAAGGACCCTTGACCTTGGCCCAGATTGGAAGGATCAGGGAAAACCGCTTGGCAGAGGTAAAAATGGAAGGAACTTCAAAGATGAATCTGTGTTTGGGTCTTGACATTACTTCTTATTAAGCTTCATGACTTTGGGAAAATTACTTAGCCTCTCTGAGCTTGGATTATCTTATTTGTATAATGGGAATAATTGTGTGTATACAGTGTGGAATTAATAAGATAATGAGATAAGCATGTGTCAGCTACATAGCTATTTGTTGAATTTTCACTGTGCATCAGGCACTGTTCTTTGCAACTTCAGCCCATTTACCCCTAACAGCTACTCTTTGATATAGAAACTATCATTGACATCATTTTATAAATGAGAAAGTGGAGGCACTGTCTTAGTTTGGATTAACAAACCATTTGCAGATGCTAAGACAAGGATTTGAATGCAAACAGTTAATGAAGAGATGCAAAGGACACAGTACCAGTGAGCAATAACACAGGCATTATTAAGCCAGCCACTGTGGTGGGTGAATAGAGCCTAATCCTGCAGGGAACTCTGGAGAATGGTATAAAACCCATGCCTGGGAACTATCCTGAGCAAGAAGTAAGGAAGCTGGGGCATTTATCCCCCCACATCTGTCAGTTGTTGGTCAAAGGCCATCCCTAGGAGACTCTGGGCCTGCAATGGTCATTGACAGAGCAGACTCTGGGGGCCCAAGGATAGCTCTCCAACAAAGATGCAGATGCTGAACATGGAAAGTTGGGCTGGAAAGGGTGAGGACACTAAGGGGATGTGAAGGGACAGGCCTCAAAAACTGACATTGTTGGCCTAGGCTCCAGAGGTTAAGTAACTTACCCAAGATCACACAGCTATTAAGTGATGGAACTGGGGGTTTGAACCAGGCTATCTGGCTCCAGAGCCCATTCTGTTAACTCTGCACTAAACTGCCTCTCCTACATTGCTGGTCACATGAGGTGTAGCTCCTGTGGTGGTCGTCATTGTCATGATTATTATCCTTTGGTCCCACCTCTAGAGATTAAATGGCAGGGGCAAGTAGGTCATTTGTTTTACCTTGTGTTGTGTTGGAAAGATAGAGTTTGGGAATTGGAGCTCCTTAGTTCAAGCCCTAACTGTGCTCTGCCTAGCTAGACAGATCATTTACCCTCTCTGGCCCTGATTTCCTCATTTATAAAAGAAGTGTCAGATTGGATGATCTCTAAGGAAGTTTCTCTGTCTGACATTCTTTACTTCCTTCAAATGACTTTTCCCCCAAAGTGCAGGGTGCCTTTCCTCTTGGTAAGTCCAGGTCAGTGGGTGTATCCAACTTGACCATCCCCGCCCCTTCAGACAGCAAGCTCCTGATTAACCAGGACTGACGGTAATTTATGTACTTACAAAATCCTCCTTGTTGGGAACAAGAGAAAATTAAATTGCTCACTGGAGTCGGTAACAGATGGTTGGCTCCATCTTCTTCTGACTGGGACCCCCCCCTAAAGAGAGTAATTGAGGGCATCCTGTCACACAAAAGGGGCCGAGGGGGTGAGGGAGGCTGAAGGATGGTTGGGAGTCCTCTCTTTGGCACATAAGTCATTGTGATGTCTCCCCATTTCTCAGTGAAGGAGAAAATCAAATACAACCCAAAAGGAACTAAAGCACTTTGTAAATAGGGCATGCTGGGGTGCCTCCAGCCTTTTTTATTCCACTTCATTTATTTTGGTTTTGTGTACCCCCAAAGCCAAGTTGGAGGTTTCCCAAGCATCTGGCCCAGAAAACTCAAGTTGGCCTGTCCCAAGGGAACCCCAGATGGATCTGGACACTGACTGGGCCATACTCATTCATCACTGCTGGCCCGCTTCCAAAACCTCCAAAATGCTAGTTTTAACCAAGAGCAGACACAAGATTCCTAGTGATTGATCAATTGAGGAAAAGAGGAAGGAGAGGTTGATATCTCTGCTTCAAGCAATGGTTTACACCCAGCAACCCCACTGGTAACACATATGCACACAATCCCACTAAACTTTCTGGTATTCCTTCAGGCCTCTTAACCAAATACTCAGCAGAATAGAAGGTTCCTCCTTTGATGCCAAACTCCAAAGAGGCTTTTTTTTTTTTAAAGAGGATGTCAAAGGAGTACAATTTAGGGCATAAGAACAATAATGTCACACAGACCTGGGTTCTAATCCAAACACTGACAGACTATGTCTTTGGGAAAATCACTTAGCCTCTCTGACCCCACCCTTTTGATCCTTAAAATGGGAATAAGAGCATCTTGTTTTAAGGAGTATAGGTATGGAGTAGTGGAAGGGGAAATGGGCGGGGGGGTTGGGGTGACTGGGTGATGGGCACTGAGGGGGGCACTTGGCAGGATGAGCACTGGGTGTTATGCTATATATATGTTGGCAAATTGAACTTCAATAAAAAAAAAAAAGGAGTATAGGTATGGAAAGTGTAGGTAAAGCAGCCAACAGAGGGACTGCCACACTATAGATAATTAATAGACTTTTGTTTGAAGAATTGCAGAAGCTTAAATTAAAAAAAAAAGACAAACAAAACCCAAAAAGCCTTTGAAGCCACTCCCCTAGATTGACCAACCACTGGATTATGCCCCGCCCCCCGTCGCCTCCCCCAGCAGAATTTAAAAGCATCCAGCCCCTCCCCCTTTCTGTTCCCTCCTTCTTGTGACAATGATGGTGGTTCAGCTTCCCTATCACCTGGCTCCCCCAACACAAACATACATGCTTCTCCCTTACTCCATGGGGCCAGTAGATAATTGAAGGACTTTTCTAATCTACAATCTGATTTGCACCAGACAGTACCAAACGCCCATGGTGCGAGAGACTTCATGTAATAACTATTCCCTTATAGTTAACGTTACAAGAGTGTGAAAGTTTTGACCATAGAAGAAAAGTCACTTATCATTCTACTGCCCTAATACCAAATCCTTATTCCCTAAGTAAACAAACTTTTCCATCATTGGCAAGGCTTTCCTTTACCTAAAATTCAGTTAAACCTGGACTGTATCCTAGAATAAAGGACATTAGTGGAAAAAACTGGTGAGACCTGAAAAAAGTCTAGAGTTTAGTTAACAGTGATGTTCCAATAGTTTTGTCAAACATACCATGGTAATGTAAGATGTTAACATTAGGGAGAGCTAGTAAAGGTATATGAAGACTCCCTGTACTGTCTTTGCAACTTCTCTGTAAACCTAAAGATGTTCTAAAATAAAACGTTTATTTTTTAAAAATTCAAAGTATAGAATAGTGGATGTGGTATGAAACACTTGTATAAATAAATGTTTCCTCTTCTAAAAAATTTGTAACCACCATTTTCCATTGTTTAAAGATAGTAATCATAGTTATTTTCCATTGCAAAATATTTCATCCTGAAATATCTCATTTTTGTTTCCTTCTGACTCTGCTACCACTTACTGCTTGTGAAGTTTTATTTCACCTCTTTTGTTTGCCTCTATTTCCACATCTGTATAATCAAGATTATCATAATTTCCAGATGTATTGTGAAGAGTAATAAGTAAGATAATGCAATGCCAGGCAACAGTAAGTGCTGACTTAGTGTTGTTATCATTCTTCTGTATTAGCTTTTACTCCAGCTCCTAAACTGAATCCCCATGGAATCTGAAAAACCTGTGAAGTATCTCTGGACTTTGTTTCCTGTCACTCTATTGTGACAGCATTAGCGCCCTTGATAATGGGTTGTCATACTCCCAATTGAGGCAGGGTAAAGCAGGAGACATAAAAATAAATGTTTTTTTAAAAGCCCACTTAACCATGTGCCAAACTGTTACAAGAGCTTTACAAGCATTATGCATTTAATCCTCACATTAATACTATGAGGTAGGCTTATCCTTTTTAAAGATGAGGGAACTAAGACTCAGAGAGGTTAAATAACTCATTCAGGATCACACAGTCATTCATGGCAGAGTTGGGCTTGGCCAAGTGGGCTGGCATCAAATTTTGTGCTCTTAGCCCTGCTAGGTAGGGACAGCTGTGAGCTATTAGCACTCCAGCTGTCACAGCAGCTGCAGGGTGAGCATACCAGCCAGAAAAAAAAAGGGACCTGGGAAAAACCCTACCAGCATCTACTGCAAGGAATGTGGAGGGCTGCTTACTGATCCTTACATTTCTTCCCTGAAGTGATGTGTATCACTTCCAATCACATTCCATTGGTCAAAACAAGTCATTTGGTCACATCTATCATCAAAGGTTCTGGGTCCAGAAGAAAGAAGACTACAAATACTGGTGAGTAGCACTAATGTCTGGAGAGCATTATTAATATGATGGGAAAACAGTCTTTTTAAAAGTCTAGTAGGACTTGGTTCATATTGAAAAGGAAATTGATAGAATAATTAATATATGATTATATTAAAATATAAAAATTATCATAGCAATAACTACATGAATATCCAGTAGGAAAAAGACAGTCTTTTCAATAAATAATGTTGGGGAAACTGGACAGCAACATGCAGAAGAATGAAACTGGGCCACTTTCTTACACCACACACAAAAATAAACTCAAAATGGATCAAAGACCTAAATGTGAAATCTGAAACCGTAAAAATCCTAGAAGAGAGCACAGGCAGTAATTTCTCTGACATTGGCTGTGGCAATATTCCTCTAGAAATGTCTTCTGAAGCAAGGGAAATAAAAGCAAAAATAAACTATTGGGACTACATCAAAATAAAAAGCTTCTGCACAGCAAAGAAAACAACAAAACTAAAAGGCAACCTACTGAATGGGAGAAGATATTTGCAAATGACATATCTTATAAAGGGTTAGTATCCAAAATATATAAAGAACTGATAGAACTGAATACCCAAAACAACCCAATTTAAAAATAGACAGAAGACATGAACAGACATTTCTCCAAAGAAGACATGCAGATGGCCAATCGACACATGAAAAGATGTTCAACATCAGTTATCATTGGGGAAATGCAAATCAAAACCACAACGAGATATCACCTCATACCTGTCAGAATGGCTAAAACCAAAACACAAGAAATAAGTGTTAGCAAGGATGTGGAGAAAAAGGAACCCTCATGCACTGTTGGTGGGAATGTCAAGTGGTGCATCTACTGTGAAAAACAGTAGGGGAATTCCTCAAAAAACTAAAAACAGAACTACCCTATGATCCAGAAATCACACTACTCAGTATTTAATCCAAGAATACAAAAACGCTAATTGAAAGGGATACATGCACCCCTATGTTTATAGCAGCATTGTTTATAATAGCCAAATGATGGAAGCAGTCCAAGTGTCCATCAATAGATGAAAAGATAAAGAAGTGATATATATATATATATATCACTTTTATGTGATATATATATATATCACTTTTATGTGATGTGATAAATATATATATATTATAATGGAATACTATTCAGCTGTAAAAAGAATGAAATCTTGCCATTTAAAACAACATGGATGGATCTAGAAAATATAATGCTAAGTCATATAAGTCAGAGAAAGACAAATACCATATGTCTCACTCATATGTGGAATTTAAGAAACAAAACAAACCAACAAAGAAAAAAAAAGAGAGAAACAAGAAACAGACTCAACTTTAGATAACAAACTGATGGTTACCAGAGGGGAGGGGGTGAGGAGGGTGGAGAAATAGGGGATGGAGATTAAAGAGTACACTTATCATGATAAAAAATAAATAAAATGAAACGAAAATGCCTAGGGAAGGCTGGGTGGCTCAGTGGTTTAGCATCTGCCTTCGACTCAGGTCATGATCCTGGAGTCCTGGGATCGAGTCCCACATCCAGCTCCCTGCAGGGAGACTGCTTTTCCCTCTGCCTGTGTTTCTGCCTCTCCCTCTGTTTCTTATGAATAAATAAATAAAATCCTAAAAAACAAAAGTCTAGAAGTACTTGGTTTATATTGAGATGGAGGTTGATATAATAATGATTATATGATTATATAAAAAACAAATAATAACTATATCAATAATTTTTGCTATAATTTTTAACAGTCTTAACAATTCTCTTCCCTGAAATATCTTAAAGTTCCATCACTTATTAGTTGTGTGACTGTCTAACATGACAACTATTCCAAGTTTCCCAGGACTGAGAGTTTCCAAAGAGAGGGGACTTGGCATGCTGAAATTAGAAAAGTCCTGGGCAAACCAGGACACTTAGTCATCCTACCTTGGACAAGTCTCTTAACCTCTCTAAGCCCACTTTTTACATTTGTATTATGGAAGACAATAATCAAGCCTATATATGTAAAGACATAGCACAATTCCTTGGCATGGTAAATTCATTACATTCCAGCAATATTATTTGTTGTCGTTGTTATTAAATTCCCAATAGCTAGTTGAAATAAACATCATTATTTCTGCTTTATAGATGAAGACACTGAACTCCCCCAGCAGGCAATGAGTCACTCATGGTGCACAAGTGCATATGCAAGATAGTTCTTTAGGGTGCAGGACTCCGCACTGCCCTCCAGCCCTCCTCAGGGTCCTGCCAGGGGGAAGATGCTGTTGGGCTCAAGCCCCTCCCAGACCCTGGGGTGAAGCGTTTTCCTGGGCATCATTATGGTCTCCCCCTCACCCTCTGTGATTCATGCCTCCCACACACGCTCCTGTTTTTGCATCTGTGGGAAATGCCTCTTGCTGTTGGATTTAGAAACTTGGATGTGTGGCTAGTGGCATTCTCTGAAAACCTTCCCCAAGAGGAATCACTACCTTCAGGTAGGGATGATTATAGTTCCCCTGGAAGGAAGAGTCACCCCTGACTCTTAGGAAGCCCAAGTGCCTGGCACAGGCCTTCCATTGTAATTATTCCACTGTTACTCCCAACAACCCATGAAGAGCAGAAGAGTCACACCCCCATCCCCTTCATTCCAGATAGGGAAGCTCAGGCCCAGGGAGTGAGGCAACTCCAGAAAAGACGTCTCCACCCTACCAGAGTTCTCTCAAAGTCAGATCGACAGAGTGTACCTCAGAAATCACATTCTGTTAGGGGGACCAACCACCCTGATTTGCCTGACACTGTGTCCCAGTTTGGGAAGTTAAAATCATGAATCACAGTTCACCTCCTGTCCTGGGCAAACCAGGATGGTTGGTCCACAGCTTCTCTGAGAGCTCCAAACTACCTTCCTTATCCTGTTAATGTAAATTTGTATGCATCCGGTGTTTCCCTTTTGTAGCACTCATCACGGCTGTAATTAAGCAATCAATCGGGAAATTTGTTATTTAATTTTGTCTTGTCCACTGAACTATAGCTTTAGGCAGGCATCGATCAAATCTGCACCCCTTGCTCCTAACCCATTAGATTATGCAGAATAGTCTCTCAATGGATCTTTCTCAAATAAATGAATGATTACACGAATAAATGAATTCATGAATTAATTAATTAATTAATTACTCAGTAAATATTATGTAAGAATAACTAGTAACCACCCTTGCTCAGATTAGCATTTCCCAAAATGTCTACCTTCTAGGAGTTGTTAAGAATAGTCACAAAAAAATAATGGTTTCCTGGATGAAATAAGCACCAGAATTGTGGGTTAATCAAAATTAATAAGGTTTTCTTATTTTTCAGGGACCTTTGTATTTACTGAGTGAAGTACATACTATGTTTTCCAAATAGTTTAACCATGAATGAACCCTTTTAGCAAAAAGCATTCAGGGGACTTAGGCTCTGCAGAACCTCTTTTGAGAAATGCTGGACTAGATAACTAAGCACAGATACTTGCCGCCAGCTCCAGTTCTAATATCCTCTGAGACTCCAGTTATTACTGTTGTCATTAATGACATTGTCGTTCCTTGTTCATGGTTAAGAGAAAGTGGAGGATAAGCCCTGCCTCTCTCATTACGAGCTTTCATTCTCCAAACGCCCATACTTTCACTCTACAAGGCAAACTAATACTTCATAAAAATAAATCACTATGCTGTGCTAGCTTGTTTCCCCAAAATACTCGTGAGGGTTGGCAAAGCTATTCCAGCTTTCTTTTCCCAAAGCCCCCATATCTCTCTCCAATCACAAGCCCCATGATCCTTACTGGATCATGGAAGGCAACTCTTTGGATATCCTGTTAGGGTGGTGTTGGTGACAAAACTAGCTAAGAGCTGAGCGCTCAGTGCAAGGCAGCCAGATTCCTACATGGATCAGCAGCCTCCCGGGCCATTATTCACAAGTAATGACTGCTCAGTCTCCTGGAGCCTACAGAGAAAAATCAAAGAAGGGGTTTGCTTAGCTATCATGAATACTAAAAATCCAGTATCAAGAAGGGAGATTGGGGTGCTTCTGAGGGGGTGAAATAAAGATGTATTTCAAAGTATATTTAAAATTGTTTTGAAATACATCAACCAATGATTGGGTACGAAGTTATTTGTTAAAATGAAAAATAAGGAGTTAATCAACTTTTCAATCTCAGAACAGGCATGAAGGTAGACTTTCCTGCTACATGCCAGTTCTGTTCTACATATGTTCATATGTTAATTTCTTCTTTCATTCGACAGATATTTATTGAGGATTGATTATATGTTGGGCACTATGCTAGCCATAGGCGACACAATGATCAAAAAAAAGGAACAGCATCTCTGCCTTCACAAAGCCCAGAGAGTAGTGAAGGATAGTGTAAATAATCAAGTAAACAGAGACTTTGTCATGAAGAAAAATAAGAAAAGATACATGCTGCTAGTGACTAATGTATGAGAGAGTGATATGACTTATGACAAGCAATCAGGGAAGGCTTTCTTGAGGAGGTGACATTTGGGCTGAGACCTAAAGGGTGAGCAAAAGTTTTCTCATTTAAACCTTAGAAGATAGGAATTACAATACCACATATCAGGATGATTTGGGCTGTGAGTAGCAAAACTCAACTAAAAATGACAAGTGAAGGGGAATTTATCTTGAACAATAAATAAACTGAAGGAAGCACACTTTCTGGGTTGCTCGATGAAGTGGCTAAACCATATCATCCAGAACTAGGCTTTCCTATCTTTCTGCCCTGCCATCTTCCTCAGGGTGTGGGTTTGTCCTTTTGTATACTATACAGTCTCCTACAATGGCCATCTCAGCTCCAAGCATCACATGAGAGACAACATTTTGAGGCAGAAATGTGAGTATTACTTTCTCTGATGCTCTTTTTCCATTGAAGAAATCCATTCCCAAAGCCCCCAGAAGACATCCCCCTTATACCTCATTGACCAGAATTTCATCCCATGCCCTCTCCTAAAACAATTGCTGGCAAGAGGAAAGGAATTACCCCCATCAGCTTCAACCAACCTTAACCCACTGAAGGTTTTAGTTTCCTCCCTAGAAATTTGTGATTGCTTAACATCTGAACAAAACCGGTATTCTATTAGCAAGGTGGTAGGTAGGAATTTTGCCCATAATCAATTTTACAACTAGAAAATTGATATTGAAGAGTTAAACAACTTGTCTAACAATATTTTATTTTGAAGCACAGGTAAATCTGATCCCAAATTCATGTTTTATTTTGTTTTATGTTTTTTTTTTCCTCCATCTTAAAAGGCACAATGAGGAGCAGACCAGATAGATCCAGGTCAGAGGTGATAGGAGGTTTGATACTGTGCCCAAGTCGTGGGGCTGGTCCTGGTGTTAAGTCTATAGATGAAGGATCCCCAATTATGAGAAAGGACAAGCAACTGGGAACAGGAGGGCCAGACACATTTCAATGGGAGAAACTTGGGGACAGAAAACATGAACAGAAGAAATTACTATAACAGGGTCTCAGAAATGAGGTCAAGTCACAGCTATTAGAATGGAGGCACTAGCAGCCAAGCTAGGTGTCTGAGTAGAACCCCATGTAATTACCCCATCTCAGTGTTGGACTGCATGGCTGCCTCAGCTGTGAGGACAAGAGGGCTAAAAGAGGAGGGAGCAGAACAGACCATGAGAACAGTTCAAAGGTGAATCATACACACACTAAAGAGAAAGAGAATCCATCCAAAGAAAACAGAAAAGGAGGGGCACCTATGTGGCTCAGTCTGTTAAGAATCTGCCGTTGGCTCAGGTCATGATCCCAGGGTCCTGAGACTAAGCTCATCATCAGGCTCCCTGCTCAGTAGGGTGTCTGCGTCTCCCTCTCCCCCTTCCCTTGCTTGTTCTCTTTTTCTCAATCTCTCTCTGTCGAATGAATAAAATCTTAAAAACTAAAACAAAAAACAGAAGGCAATGCTTAGGTTGAAAAAGAATATGAATAGTGTAGGGAGCAAAGCAAGACTTTCATAGGAAAGCAACAGTCAAATCAAGGCCCAGCATTAAGTATGAGTAGAATACACATGGATGTATCCATGCATGCATGAATGAATAAACGACTAACTGAATGAATGATCAAATATAGGAAAAAGGCCAGATAAAATGTAAGATCTGTATGTATCAGAGGATGAATACAGAGGCTCTGAGTTCCCAGGGGTTGGGATCCAAAGGAGATGGAATATCATTGAAGATGAATGATAAATCTCAGCACTTTGTTCCTCTTGAATATAAACATCAGGAATCAGGAATCTAGGAATCAGGTTACTCCCCTACTCCCACCCCATTTTCCAGATACAACTGCAGAGGCAGGTTCTGTTGCCTTCCAATCCTTTACAGATGGCAGGTGAGCCCTGTGACAGACTAGCCAGGCTCCTTGGAGCAAAGCCAACATTTTTTAAAATGATAGAACAGCAAGCAGACAGAACCCACCAGGATGAGTAAGAATCAGATAGAAGAGACCATCAAATATCAATTTTCTAAACTAAGGCGTTATCTTGGAGGAGTCTTATGTTCCATCCTAGGATTGTTTTCAGTCACATGCCTGTCCTGAAATCCTAGGAATGCCAAGGTTGAAGACAAAGGACTTCACTTCTTCAAACATGCTCCCTTCATCTCCCAATCTCATGCTTTAGTTTATGCTGTCCTTTTAAAGTGAAATGTTTGCAGACCTCAGACTCATCTAGCTCCAAATAAGATAACTTCCCGAAGCCATGCTGTCTTCTTTTTTTTTTAAGATTTTATTCATTTATTCATGAGAGACAGAGAAAGAGAGAGAGGCAGAGACATAGACACAGGGAGAAGTGGTTCCCTGTGGGGAGGCCAATGTGGGACTGATCCCAGACCCCAGGATCACGACCTGGGCCAAAGGCAGATGCTCAACCACTGAACCACCCAGGTGCCCCCAGGCTGTCTTCTTTTAGATTCCCTCATTTAAGGCAGTTGTTGTTCCCACAACTCATCCCACTCTAATTGTATTTATTTGGTAATCTACTTTCTCTCTAGCCCAAGATTATTTTCAGACAGAAACTATATTTCATATCTGTGCCTGCAGTGACTTGCATAGCACTTGAGTAAAATAAGTGCTTAAAACAGGTGTATTGATTGAAATGTATATGACTTATGAACAAATAAGTAATAATGAAAGAATTAACAAATGAGGGATAAGCAAATGAGTGAATGGGAGTGAGTGAAGGAATTATTGAATAAAAAGTAAATGAGTGGTTTCTGGTTCCCATCAAAATGAAGCATGCACCCTCTACTCAGCCTCACTCCTGGTGAAAGTAACAGAAACACTAGAAAGCAAGCATGGAGCAGCTCTCTTGAGAACTCTGAAAAGTAAATGGTAGTAGGCAAATCTGCAAAGGAACACCAAACTGGTGCTGAATTGATTTCTCCTCCAGTCTTTCCCTGCTCAGACTAAAAGGCAGTCCAAAATTTAGAACCATGCATTGGATAAACATAGAAGCAGCTCCTTCTAATTCTGGTTCAAAGAGTGGTTTCCCACTGCAGGAGCTAGAGTTTAATTCCTCTCCCCTAGAGGATGGGCTGGCTTTAGTGACTCATTTCCAAAGAACAGAGTATAGAAAGGAAAGCAAACAAGAAAACTTGACAGTGGAGGAATCTGGCAGACAATACTGTAACTAAGTGATCAAGGCTGACATGGGCAGTAAACCCAGAAAAAAGAAAGTCAGTTTGACTGCATGTAAACTTCTATAATAATAGTAATAAATGTATTCATATTTCCAAGTGCTCCCCTCTCAGACTTTTTCCTTCCTCCAAGCCTATCTGAATCTACAGCCATTTCCTCTGGTTACCTTGGATCTCACCGCTCAAGATTCCTGACCTTGTGCATCTCAGCTGTCCCTGCAACCAGAGGCACACTGCAGAGACTTTAGGAAGACTGGGTATAATTGGCCACCCTGGAGCCAGCCTCTTCTCAACTCCCTCAGGTGGCTCTCCAAGGCTACTATGTGTCAGTATGGCAGCTCTCCTCATGCTCTGTTTTCATCAAGACTCTTGATGATGGGAAAGAGAAATGCACTGGAGCCAGCCAGGCTAAAAGGGTCTGGAGGATTGTTCTCAGAGGTCTCAGAGAACCTGACAGGAAATCAAGCAGTCCTCAGGGAAACCGAGGTGTGGCCTCCAGTTCATGGGGCCTACAAGACTCTGCTTTCCTAAGTGGGTCTGTCCCCGTATCCACACCCTTCCTGCTTTCTTCTGCTTACACATCAGCTGGTATGTGCTCCCTTAATCCTCCAGCTGTAGGTCCATAGGACCTTCCAGCTCCAAGGCCTGCCACATACTAGCAGCAGTCTCTTTAAGTTTCCAACTCCAAACTTGGGTGAAATGAATCAATTGGCTCCACTCTTTAAGTCGGCCACACAATTCTAGGCTGGGATTACGCTCCCCCCACTGGCTCAGGAAGCAGTTGGGTGAAGTACAGGGTCAAATGAACCATGAGCTACTCCTTCCAAGGGCAGACACTTTGAAAAGTGCCACTTGAAGTCATGGGCAATGATGTCGAGCTGTTAATATGCGACAGCCTCGCAGACACAAAGTCAAAAACCCATGCATCCAGTAGTTTAGGGACAGCCAAGGAAGCCTCAGTATTTAGACACATTGTCTAGCTGCCTGACTGGTGACCAGAAATACCTTTCAGGTCAGAGCCAGAGGAAGATTCAGGGAGGGGTAGCCCAGGAGGCCTGCTGGTGCCAAAGGAGACCTGGAAGAGTCGCTGACCCAGACTTGAAGTTCACCTTGAGCAAAGGCCTCCAGGGCAACAACAACACAGAACAGCTTTGCTGACAGATGAAGGGGCAGGTTAGGGGAGGGAGCAGGAGGGTGCATCTGTGAAGGGCAAGCAGGCGCTGGGGCAGGAAAGGAGAGGAAACCAGAGTTTGAGGGGCACATCTCCTGCCTTCTGGGTGTCAGCCTCCTCCTCCCCACTACCTCAGGACCCTCCCTCCTCACCCAAGTCCTGATGGAGAGGCTGCTGCCTTTCATGTCTGGTACAGACCTGTCTGAGACTTCCTTCTTTCTGCTCTCAGACACAGCAATCCTCCAGACCCAGTTTGTGACAATAAAGTGCTGTCCTCCTTTCTGAGGATAGGAGATATTTTATCATACACTCTTCCTACCTTCAAATATTAGTTTATTCTGTAAAACTCAAATTCCTCTCTTTCTTTAAACCACCTCACTATTGATATCCAAAAGTGGGAATGAATGCTTTTATATTTAATTCTTCATCAGTTTGCTGGGAAATCTCAGGCTGGTCACTCGACCATTCTATTCCCTCCTACCTGTCTTTCCAAAAAAAAAAAAAAAAAAAGCCACAGATATATCCCCTAATTTGATATCTGTCACCAAACAAAGCTGGCTCAGAAGCTGTGGTTAAACAAGTGGGTGGATGTGGGTATCTCCTTTCTCCCTGCTCCACACCATAGGTATCCCTCCCAGAGCTGTGAGGTCGATCAAAGCAGAAGAACGTCCCCAAAGCGACGGCCCTTGTTCTTACATCAGAAGCCCACAGCATGGATTCTGGAGTCAGACAGACCCTGACTACTCACTACATGATTTTGGTCAGGTTAAATAACTTTTCTGTGCCTTGCATCTGTCTTCTGCAAAATAGGCATATGTATCTTGCTTGCTTTGGGGGAGACAAAATGACATAGGCATGGAAAATATTCCACATTATGGTTAGTATTTATATTGTTCAATTTTCTTTCCTTCTCCTCAAAAGGGCAACACTGTAAGAGGGTTGTGCAGAGGAGAAAAACTGATTTCAAACAAAGATTGGGATCCTTGGGTCCCTAGTAATCAGATGAAGGAAGTGAACACAGAAAGGTTTAAGAAATCATCCAAGGCCACAGTTTATAAATAGCTCAGCTGGGATTAGAACCCAGTGTGGCACCAGAGTCTATGTTCATAATCATAGTGTCTTCCTGATTCATCTAAGAATGAATCCTGGAAGTGGGAAGATAATTTAAGAGGCTCCTAAAGAATCCAGAAGTGCACTAATGATGGTCCAGAGCACTCCAGCTGTGGGGATGGAGGGTCCTGAGGACTAGGGAAAAGGGAGGAAGGATGGGAGAAGGAGGTATTGATGGGGATTTGTATTTCACATGCCTGGGGCTAGTTTTTGGCATTGTAATTTAGGGCCAGACAGCCAGGTTTGGAGAAAGAGGTGACACAAGTGATCTTACAAATATCCACTGAATCACCAAATACTAAGCTTCTGCTTTCTACGAACCCCCTCCCCCAATTAGGCCATAAGTATGATTTAAGTATGATTCAGAAGCACCTGAGCAGCCAATTTTTTTCAACCCCAGCACTTCAGACCTCACCACAGACAATTAAGTCATATCTCTGGGGGTGAGGCTGTAGACGCTGTTATTTTTTAAAAGCACCCCAGGTGATTCTATTATGCAGCCAGGGTTGAGACCACTAGAATTCATTACCTCATCTAATCCTCACAGCATTCCTTTCAGATTCTATTATTATTGTCCCAGAGAGGCTAAGTAACAGCTAAGGAGCAGAGCCAGGGTTCAAACCTTAGTTTATGTAGCTTCAAAGTCCAAACTTTTAGCTACTATGTAAACTTAGAGCTTAGAGAGATTGTCAGGATTGCCACGTCCAATCCTCTCCCATTTTGCAGAGTGGAAAATTGAGGTTCAGGGATGGGAAGTGAATTGCCGGAGGTCAGCCACACTAGTGCTATCAGAGTCCAGACTAGCTATGTTTCCAGACCCCTGGCCCAGAGCTCACTGTGCTCCCAGCCATGCCTCATTCTGTTTTACACCTAGAATATTGATCTAGAGAAGAAGTAGCAAGGAGGGGGAAAAAAACAACAACAATAACCCAGTGCTGGGTCAGAGTGTCAGACGGTGCTCTCTCGCTCCCAAGACTGGAAAGACAGATGCTGCATTACAGAGAGGTAACCAGGAAGGGAGTCCCACCAGGCCACTCTCACCCCACCATCTCTTCACGTCTGCACAACAGCTCCTTCTCAGTGACAGCCAAACCCCTTATTAAGCGGCCTGTGCATCTTGTCTCCTGCCCTTGCTGAACTTACACCACTCATGTTGTAGGGATTAGGGGAAAAAATCCCTCCACCCTGAGGCAGAACAGTAACAACATGGGAGCTGACTGGGAAGGCAGTTCATCGTGTTGGCTTGAAAAATAACGAAGGTGACATTTAGGGGGCTGCTCTGGCCTCCCTGTCACTGAGCCTCATCATTAATTTAACCATCTCTGTTACAGACAAACTTTCTAGTCAGCCTTGGAGGGATGAGGAGAGGGCTTCCTGTCCTCTGTGGCCCATTAGAGATGTAGGGGCCTTCTCTCCCTCAGCCCCCTCAGTCACCTGAAATCTAGTCTCTGTCCAATTCCTGGCTCAAATGACATTTCTGCAGGAGAGCATAATTGGCTGCTGTTGATGAGGGGAGAAAAAGGTGAGAAGCACACAGGCAGGAGGGGTCTGCTAAACATCAATGTTCTGCCCAGCTGATAGATACTATTTATCAAATGCCCGCAATGGACTATTCACTCATTTGTTCATCCATTTTTTCATTCAACAATTAACTACAGGTGCCTCTTTGTGTCAGACACTGTGATAAGTGCTGAATATGCTATGGTGAGCCAAATAGGCATGGTCCCCACCTTTCTAGAGATTACAGTTTGGTACTATGCTGTCCAGTATGGTGGCCACTTACCATAGCGGCTACTTGAATATAAACCATATTAATTAAATACAATGAAAAATAGAATACCTCATTTCTATTAGCCAGATTTCAAGTGCTCAACAGATGCATGTGGCTAGTGGCTACCATAATGGATAGACAGGGAACACTTTCAGACAGTTCTATTGGACAGCACTGGTTTAGTGGAACAGGTGGACGCTTTGCATATATTCTTGCATCTAGCCCCCATAGAACCTTTTGAGGTGGATGTTCTTTCCCCTATTTTAGAGAAGAGGAAACAGTGATCACCTGGTGAGTTATGGAATCAGGGACTCTCCTCCCCTAAAATCTGTAAGTAAGTGAAAGGAACCAGGATCAAAGTTGTGTATAGAAAGGCAAAGTAGTTTAGAGCATATGGCTTGTAGTGTGACCTGTCAGTGTTTAAATACTAATGTGGGCCAGGTTTTTTGTTTTTTTTTTAACCTCCCTGAGCTTTGGTTTACTCATCATGTGGGAATAGTCAAATGGCCACTTTATATGCTAGTAGAGATGAATGGCAGGATAATAGAGGTATGCACATCCTTAGAATGGGATGGATGCTCAATATTTGGTAGCTGTTGTTGTTTTAGATGAGGAAACTGAGCTCTATAAACATGAGAGGAAATAATAATGGTTTGGCACCAGAAATGGGAAATAAATTCAGAAATCATTTGTTTTCAAAAACTCAAGAAAGCAAAAATTAAAGTCAGTGAGGAACAAAGGAAGTGGGCCCAGGATTTTGAATATTTTATTATTTACCTTTTTCTGTGTAACAGATTACCCAAAAACTTGGTGCCTTAAAACAACAAATATTATTATCTTCTAGTTTTTGAGTGTCATGAATGTGGAAGCAGTTGAGCTAGATGGCTCTGGCTCAGGATCTCTTACAAGATTGCAGCCAAGCTATTGGCTGAAGGCTTGACCAGGACAGGAGAATCAACTTGTAAAAAGATTTAGTCACAAGGCTGTTGGCAGAAGGCCTTGGTTTCTCTCTGGCTGTTGACTGGTCATATTGGATATTTACCACATGGGCCTCTACACAAGGCTCCCTCAGTGCTCTTAAGACATGGAAGCTAGTTTTCCTCATGGCAATTACCCTAAAGAGAGAGATACTAAATGAGGGAGAATCACAGTTTTTTAAATAATCCAATCCCATGAATGACAAACCGTCACTCTTCCATATTGTATCTTATTAAAATCAAGTCTCTAGATCCAGCCCACACTGGACCAAGAGATGAACTAAGCTCCACAACTTAAAGAGAAATATCAAAGAATTTGTGGATATATGTTAAAACTACCACAAATGTGAACTGGGCTTAGTATCCAGAGCTCCTTTCAAGCAGAATGCATGGATAGATCAACCAGAGTTAAAGACACAAAATCTATATACACAAATACCACTTTACCATCCAGGAGCTTGAGTCAGGTCAAGGAGGGTAGCAAAAGCCTAACATTATATGTATATATTTGGGGCAAGGACAGGAAGGGCACATCATCTGTATTAGAATATGAACTTATTGTTCAGGTCTTTCTCCTAATTGGGACATTGTGTATGGACAGCACCAGAAACACCCACACAGAAACACTTCCAAAATTGCATTGTTTTATTTCTGGCCAAAATATCTTCCCTGAATCCATCTCCTTTCTTTCATTTGGCCTCAAACTGAGTAGCAGAGAAGGAGAAGGAAGGAATTAATATTCATTGAACATCTACTATGCCATTTTATTTATTTCTCACAACTATCCCAGCAGATAGGTGTCAAAGATAGATTATTAAAATATGGTGCCCTCCCACTTGAGTGTGTAGCTGTCCATAGTCCTCAATCTCATTGTTCTCTAGCCCAGTGGTCTCCAAAATGAGGTTGACCTACACAGGCAGCATGCACAATGATTCATGGAAGCTTTGGAGGAAAACATATTAGCCCTCTATTTATATATTTAAATGTAAAATAAGTAAAACATTAAGGTTTACTAAGATGTAACATACAGATGGACACTGAAGCTCTGATACTCTATTTGTTACCTACTCTTTGTGAGGGATCCTGAGGAAACTGTGTCTTACAATGCAGAAGAGCTACCATGGAGTCATTCAGTTTTTGGTTTTCAATATTTCATAGTTTATTATATTTGGCAAATGTACAGTTAAGTGGATTTACAGAGTATATTATCTGAAATGCTAGATCTGAGTGAAGATAATGAAAATCTTCTATACCAAATAGAGATTCACTAGTCATCACAAAGCTAAGTATTTAAAAGAGTTGTCTAAAGTAAAGATGAGATATGCAATGGTTTTTCAAAAATTCAAGAGTTCGCAACATTTTTGCAAACATCTTCTGTGATGAAACCAGCTGTTGGTAGTCTCTTACAACTAATACGATCAAATTCAACCTCTGATATAAATTGAACATTGGACTTTGATATAACTATCTCAGAAAGTGTTAAACCAAGATTTTCAAAAACGTATTATTTTAGTGTGAGCAAATATTTTTGTCTCGTTAATAAATCATTTTAAAATTATTGTTTATTTTTATTTCACACTTTTTTTTTAAAGCACTGTCTTAGAAATCTCCATTTGTTGGGACGCCTGAATGGCGGTTGAGTGCTCAGCACTCAGCAGTTGAGTGCTTGCCTTTGGCTCAGGGCATGATCTCGGATTCCCAGGTTCGAGTCTCACATCGGGCTCCTTGCATGGAGCCTCTTCTCCTTCTGCCTGTGTCTCTGCCTCTCTCTCTCTGTGTGTCTCTCATGAATAAATAAATAAAATCTTAAAAAAAGAAACCTCCATTTGTGTATATCTTATCCATAAAATGCTAGTAGGGAAGTAACAATATACTTTATAAACAGATAAATATGCATACATTGGTACTAGATGTACCAATGTATCAAAATTCCAAGACCAATAGAGACTCAAGATCAAAAAAGATTAACCTAGAAACCAGTTATTTCTCCTGACATGGTTGAGACTTGCACTTATCCTTCTGAAACAATTCTAAGTAAGAAAAAGGCAAGATGGGTGAGAAAGAAGAGAGCAAGGATGGAGACACACCACCGATGGAGGCTTTGGAAAGCCAGAGCTACTCAGGGATTGGCAAGGAGAAAGTAAGATTTACTCTAAAGTTGTTTTCACGTAAGCACAATAACTTGAGGATGAAAACCACAACTGACTCTTGTTAAACTACTAAATAGCTGAAAGAGTCGAAGGTGTCCATCAAGGGACACAGAGGCAGGCAATTATCGATGAAACAATGGGAGCCTCAACAGAGTGCTTGTGAAGAGAATGAAGTCTCTCTGCAGCTGAGTTATTCCAAAGAGCTCCTGGTTTTTCTCTGTTCTTATTTTCCATCTTGTGAGAAATGTGCTGATTTCCACAGTGTCTCAGGACAAATAGAGTTTTGATATACAGTTTGCAATTTATGTAACTGATTTCATATACTTCTGCTGGCTGTATCATGTTTCTGACAATTACAAATACTGCTTTCCTCACATGGAGGTGTCATAGGGCTTCTGTGATCACTCTGCTATGCTACAGTGATGGGTGCTATCGTACCCATCTGACACTGCAGCAAAGTGAACCAAAACTCAGACAAGTATGTTACTTGCCCAAGGACACACAAGGGGTAAATGGCAGAGGCAGAATTTGAACCCAAGTCAATCCTAGGAAGGAAGTACCTGAACTAAATTCTCTCCCATATCTCAGGTGTCTCCAGCCTGGACCTGACCCCCCTCAATCCCCAGGCATCTTAATCAGTAGCAATGTTTTGGAGGTTCAGGGTATCCCCAAGCTATTTTCAAAACTTCAAAAGTCTCAGAGAAATGGCATAAGATAAGCTATTTCTTAATGACTACAGAGTTTTGTAATGAATAAGATCTTTTAAGGGTGGAGTTGGGGATGTATGAAAATTCTATATATGGTCTTTGGTGGTCGGAGCACAGGAGGTCATTGCTTTAGATTTTTACCCAAAAGACAAATACCCTGTGCCAAGTCCCTTTAACTGCATACAGCATCTGATGGAGCCAGACTGCTTACCAAGTTGGTGACCTCAGTCTGTTCATATGACCTTCCTGTGCTTTAACTTCTTCTCTGTAAAATAGGGATGAAGACAGACCTACCTCTTAGTATTATTGTAAGAATTTTTAAAAATTGAAACATACAAAATATTTAGAACAAGGTCCTGACACACAATAGTAGGAAGTCAGTGGTAGCTGTTGTTGCTGCTTTGGCCTCACTGTCCTCATCTATAAAATGGACTTAACCATTTTTTACCACCTTTCCCATAGGCTTATCGTGAGACTCAAATGAAATTGTACACAAGTGCCTTACAAGCCATCACACTCTCAGAAGATAGGAGCATGTGTTGTAATTTTTACTTATGACTCACACATGAAACAAGTCTAAGAACAGCATATCCCAGCCAGGAAATTAAAAGCTTTGTTCCTTCAGAGTCAGAATGTGTCCCTGTATAGATCAATGTTGCTGAAGCGAAGTGAGAGATTTAATTACCTCAAGCCTTAGCACCTTCCCCGCTGAGAGCAGAAGAGTGCCTGGTGAGAGGAGTGGCTGAATGTGGAGGTGACAGGCCAGTGTGTGGCCCCTGGGGAATCCCGGACCACAAGTTCTGGCTCTGTTCCTAAGGCCAGACAACCTGGCAAAGGCAGAGCTGGCCCCAAGAAGGAGGTGTGAGCCTGTATCTTCCATGCTGTGATGGAATCTTCCTTGGGGGGAGGAGGCTAAGGCTGCCTTCCTTGTCCTTCCATGCATGTGTGTCTCCACATACATGGAGCTGTATCTGCATACACTGGTGTTCACATACTGAGGGGCATGTGTGCCACAGACTCGGTCTCAAATGCACATGGTTATGTGAACACCTGTGTACACTTGCATCTGGTGGGTTTGTACATGGGCTCTTTGCCCCCAAGGGCACAAGTGCACGCCTCTGTCTCTGCTCTTGGCCCAGTGGACATGAATATGTGTGGCCGGGTGGACCCATCTGTGTAAGTCCCTGGCTTCACAGATATAAATGAGTCTCAGTAGTGTCCAAGAATCTGAAACAGGGCAGACTGTGGGGTTGCCCATGGGACATCTGAGGAACTGGCTCTGGGAGATTCTGGGTGAATGCCTCCAAAGCTGGGAAGAGGAAAGTTTAGAAGAAAGAAACTGGGTCCCCAGCTGGAGGGGTCAAGGAAGTTGTGGATACTAAGTGAGAGGAGATGCAGAGCCTGGGCTGTGGAGAGGGGAGAATGGGAAAGAACGCTATGCAGAAACGGGGAAGCAGAGCACCTGGCTAACAAATCCATAGCCCCTGGCAGGCACAGACAGGAGAACTGGGTTTTGTTTTTATAAACAGAGTTGTCTCCTTAAAAGTGTCATACCAGCTGCACCATGCATATGCATAGAAGGTATCAGATTGAGTGCTGTCACACCCACATGGGGTCTGTATCTGCACAGGGCTTTTCTAGTTTGACATATGATGGGATTGCATCTCAAGTATGTTGGCTTTTACTCAGACAGCACTTAGACAGTGCCTACTGTGTACATGAGGTGTTTGGGAGGAACTAGAATGAAGTGGAATCATGTTCTTATATTACAAATGGAGGAATGAAATATGCAATGCAGAGAAAAGAATACAAGCAGTATAAGGAAAGTGGGTAGGAATTCCACTTTCTAGATTTGTGTTCAAGTCTGAACTCTGTGGTCTTGGGAAAGTTATTAACCTCTCTGAGTTTCATTTCCCTCATTGATAAGATGAGATGATAACACGAACATCACTAGGTAGTTGGGAGAGTTACAGGAAATAAGGTATATAAAGGCAACTATAAAGCATGAAACAAATGTGGTATGTGGGCTTGGTCAGGCAGCCTCCCTGGCAGAGGAGGGAGCTGACCAGGGGGATGAACAAGGCTCACCTTTGCCCAGGAGAGGACATGAGTGGTCCTAAATTCCACCTGGGGCAGCTCCTGTTCTCACACCTTAATAAGATCCAAACACCTGCTCCCACAAATCCTTAAATGTCAGAGCAGAAGAGTTCCTTAGAAGAACACAAATGAAACCCCTCATATTACACAGGCAGAAATAGACTCAGAAGGGCTTATCCAGAAGTTTCTAGAAGGAGAGCTGACACGTTGTGAGGCACTGCACCATACTCTTGTACACATTCTGAGCCCTACTGATTGGCAGAGCTTCTGTTAGTTGACACAGAACCTTTTTCAAACAAGAAAAGGGCTGTCCTCTGGGTAGGTGCAGCTCAATGATGCCCAGCTTAGTGATCTGTCAGCAACTCTGTGTGAATGCAAATTAGAACACCGTGCCCCCTTTGGGCAGACACAGCACCCCTGAGCACTGAGCTCAGCATCTAGAGCATGAGCAGGATGGCAGCCTGGCTCCCCTCTCAGGTAGATGTCCTGGGAGACCAGGCCGTATGGCCTGTGTCTGAGCCGGGCAAGGGCTGGGACCAGCCAGCATGCCAAGCTCTGAAGATGCAGCAGCAGGCAGGACACTGTCCCCACCCCATAGGAACTCTCAGTGTAGCAGAGGAAATGACAGAAATGACAAAACTGCAACCAGACATTGTGAAAAGTTCCATGGGAGAGGAGGCTTCAGGATCAGAGGACCCCAAACTGAGCCTCATGGTCAGGAGAGCTTTGCAGATATATGGGCAAAGAGCTAAGGACAGAGTGAAGCTCCAGTGTGTCTGGCACACAGCATTTGTAGGGGTACTTGGGTTTTTACATTTTGAGGCAGCCCTGTCAAACTGATGCACTGAAACACCCTCTGAATCAAAATGGCTCCACTCAAATAATGGATAATGCTTATTAAGCACTTAGCATGTATTTTAATTCATCTACTCCTACAACAATCCTATGAGATAGGAAGTGCTATCATCCACAGTTTCAGATGAGGTAACTGGGGGGCTGAGGTACCCAGATGGTAAGTGGCAGAGCTGGGGGTGGCTCCAAGCGACACTCCTCAGCACCACCTTACACCACCTCTGGTCAGATGTGTTTTCCCTGCTGCAATTCAGAAATAGGAGGCCAAGGGACGAGCCAGGCTTTGGGATGAAAAACCTAGGACCGCAAGGCGGGTGGCCTCAAGACATGCCTCTTGGATGTCCAACCTCAGAGTGTGTAACTGACCATTGGTCCCACCAACTGCTCTCTGAAACCCAGCACCACCTTTGTGCCATGCTGGCCCCTGACCTCTCCCAACCAGGGGCAGAGCCAGGCAGGGCCACTCACGTTGGGGTAGCTCCTGGGGGACTCGGGTCTCTCATGGGAACCTTTATCTCAAGAACTCCAGGGAGCCTTGTCAAACCTAGCACTGTCTAAGACATTCCCAGCCAACCTTCCTTCCCTCTCTCCCTCCCTCGGGATCAGACTGACATCACGGACTACAGCTCCCCCAGCCACACAGGCAGTAACCTTCTGCGCGTGTAATCCAGTCTCAGTTTCTGCTCTCTGCTATCTCGGAGGACCTGGCCTAACACAGTTGGGGTGGGTAGGTCTTAGTAGAAGCAAAGTGGGTGCCCAGGGAAGGTCCCTGAAGCCCAGGATCCTGCCCCTGGAGGGCAGACAAAAGGGATACTCAGGGAGGATTCCCAGATGGTTGTCATTTAAAGTTGTCATTTACTTTATTTTCCTATCTTCAGACCTTAGAGAGGCTATTCTTTCTTGAAGGAATAATTTCCCTCCCCTGTCACACACTCTCTCTTGCCTTCACCTGACTCTTCCTGGGTCTTATCCGGAGGTCATTTTTCTAGGAAGACTTGACACCTTCTCTGGGTGATGCACCACTGCCCCCTAACCTTCCCCTATCATGCAACACCCCCTACGGCACCGGCAACCTGATTATGCCTCTGTATGCCCCGCTGGGTGGGGGGCTTTTTGAGGGGCAGTCTGAGGCTGTGCCGTTTATCACTGTATTCTGGTGCCTGGTGCAGCGCTGCCTGCAAGGTAGGAGAGTTGAATAAATGAACCCATTAATAAATGGAAGACTTGGCATGCCTTGTGCAAAACAAACACATTACCAGGATGCAGAGTCCCACGGTGGACAACTGAGATCACAAAGGTTTTTGTATGAAGCCAGTTCTGCTAATTAGCAGCTGGGAGGCTCTGGAGGGTCTCAGTTTCACCAAGCTTCAGTTTCTTTATCTGTAAAAAGGGGTGATGATTCCCAACTCTCCAAGGGGGGGCAGATTAAGAATAAAACCCATGAAGACTTTAATAAAGTGGCCGGAGTAGAGTAGTAGGAACTCAAATATGTCAGGCCCTCCAACCCGGCCCCTGAGACACCTCACTGCACACCTGCTGCACACATGTGGTGGTGCTCAGACGGAGGTGCAAGCTCTGCCTCCCTGGCTATGCTGAAGCACTTAGTTCTTTATGCTCTGCCGTCTGCTCTCCCCGCCTTCTCTTTTTACAATCCCATTTTCTTATCTCTTGATTATTAAAAACTGAGTGGGAAAAATTAGAGAGGGAGACAAATCATGAGAGACTCCTAACTCTGGGAAACTAACAAAGGGTTGCGGAAGGGGAGCATGGTGGGGGGATGGAGTAACTGGGTGACGGGCACTGAGGAAGGCACTTGATGGGATGAGCACTGGGTGTTACACTCTATGTTGGCAAATTCAATTTAAATTTTAAAAATGTAAAAAAAAATCTAAAAAAAAAAATGAAAACGTACACATATTGCTCCCCTGCTACTGTCATAGCCACTGGGGATTCAGAACTAAGGATTTGAGAGTCTTCTTTCTTAGAGCTCATGGTCCAGCAAGAGTCTGGGAAAGGGAGAGAGTAGACACAAGCACAAAAATAACTAACTACTGCTCACACAAGGAACAGACACAATAGACTAAGACCCAGCTGCTGGCATGTGACAACACAGATCCAAGATTTTCCACTAAAGCCAGTTCCAAATCATTTTAACATTTTTTTTAAAAGAGGCACTTTGTTGGGTATGATTCAATATGTATTAATTTTTTATGGAATACTTCAGGCATATAAAAAGCATAAGTACAATGCACAACTGTGTACCAACTCTCCAGCTCAAAATAGAAAACCTGGTTGCATTCTCCTTTCTTTTCTATCCCCAGTGGTAACCTCTCTCCTGAATTTGATGCTTACCATTCCCTGGTGTGTTTTTATACTTTTATTACATGTATGTGTATCTACAAACAATGTATCACATTGCTTTACGCATTTTCTTCTTTGCCCTCCAGGTATTTATTTCCATCATTTGCCTTTTTTTCAAATGAAGTTCTCCCACACATTTTAAAACTTTGTATATAAATGTTACATACTGTACGTATCACTCTGTGCCATTTTTTGGTTTTTGCTCAACATTATATTTTTGAGCTGTCTCCATGTTGATACCTATATCTCTAATTCATTCACTTTCACTCCTCTATAGTATTCCATTCTATAACAATATCACCATATTGATCTGTTTCCTGGCAGTAAACAGTGAGTTGGGGAAATAGTATCACTAAGTCTGTCCCTTAGAGTCCTCCAAGAAGCAGACATGAAGACGGCATTAGATGTACAAGAGAGTCATTGGAAAAACACATGAGTGATGGGGGGGGCAGGAGTAGGCAGGAGAGCCTTGAGACCACCGTGAAGGTCTGACACATACATGTGCAAAGGGAGTGGGGAGGAAGGAGGATTGAATCAGAAGAGCTTCTGACTGTAGCACAGTTCTAAGAGACTCAGTAAGGCCAACAGGAAGCCCCTGAGCAAAAGTCATCCTCATGTGAGGCAGGAGTGGCTCAACCCAGCCCTGGCACCCCTGCTGTGCTCAGACACTGGCTGAGGTAGTCCATGGTGGATCTGGTGGTATGACGGCCGGAGCATTGGTCACCGATGTTCTCCACAGGTTTTCTTGAAGCAGGGAGGGGGGTTCTGAATGGTGCCACATTTTGTGTGACTGCCATACTATAAATAAACGAGAGAAGGTAAGTTCTTACTCTGTCTGGCAGACTTTAGTTCATTCATTCATTCATTCATCCTCTACCTCTGGGGAAAAAAAAATGAGATGTTTGAGAAGGCCATCATAGAAAGAGTGATTAAAGATGGGTCCTAAGGGACTGTTTCAAGCATCACTGCTGGAGCCAGAAGTCTCAGTAACCCAGTTCCATTTATTTTTTGGTGGCTACGCAGAGCTCAGCTGTCAGGAATCTACAGTTAAGGTTCCAAGAGGCTCTGTGTTAAGGTTCTAGAGACAAAGAGACCTGCATTTCATTCTTCCCTCTGCCATTTATACAAGTCATCTCACTGCTATAGGTCTCTCACATTTTTCTTCTGTAAAATGAGGATAACCAGACCTATCTCACAGAATTGTTATGGGACTAAAAGAGATAATATAAGCATAATGTTTGATACACATAGTAGGTGTTTTCAAAACCATTAGTTTCTTCCTCTGTCCCTCTAGATCATTGTTAGGGATCATTTTTGGATGCAATATTTTTTCTTGAACTGAGAAATGTTTAAAAACTTAGAACCCTAGTTCTGTAAACTGCAGCTATCTATAGCAATTGGGGTAAATCGAAATGATGTCCACTGAACCTTCTTATTCATACCCATCACTCTTTCTAAAGCAGCATTTGTGATTAATCTCACTCTAGGGCTAAATCGGTCCCAAGCGTTTCCAAGGCACTTGATAAAGAAGCTCTCTGATTTATAGCAAACACCATTATTGAGCGGTGGCAGAGAGAGGCCATTGGGGGATTTGTCTTGCTGGAAACTCTGTCTGTTGGAGTCATTTCTTCTATTTTCCTGGATAAGAGCTCAATTTATTTCAAAATAGATGAATGAGGTCCTTTTTTTGTTCCTTTGGTGGGGTACGAAGGAGAGAGAAGTTGCACATATTTTAAAAATAAAGAAGAATACTTAATATTTAAATTTGGAAAGTTCTTTACAGCTTACACAGACATCAGGATTCAATAGAAGGCTAAGCACATAGTAGGTCCTCAATAAATGTTTGTGGAAGTGTATGGTCATCTCCTTTAATCCTCATAGTGGCCCTGTGAAGTACACCAAGTCCATTCTTCCTGTTCAGCAAAGGAGGAAGCTGAAGTTCACAGCTAAGAAACAGCACAACTAGGACTCTGATGTAGACTCACCTGAGCTTTACCCCTCACCCACCCACTCATGACACCGTGACCCCCCACGGCCCAGGAGCAGAGCTATCTATCATGCCCATTCTTTGAGCACAAATGCCTGACAAGCCACTTCCTCAGAGAGAAAACCTGGTCAGCCAAGGCTGCAACTTATTTTTCACCTGGTTTTTGGGTTCATTTGGTTCTATTCCAGAACACATTTATGGAACATTTGCCTCTTACTGAGAGTCCATCTTCCTTACTTTGTCTGCTCAGAGCCTGACTCTCCTCCCCAACAACCCTTATAGATGGTCATCTTGGCTTGAACATTTCCAGGGACAGAGACCTCCCTACCCAGTGGAGCTGTCTGCTGTTGAGAGCTCTTCTTATTTGATTAGGCCAGCATATTGCTCTGGAATGTAATTCCCTAGACCTTAGTCTTGGCTCCAGGCAGAAGAGTAGCAGAAAGAAAAAGCTTAGGCTCAGGCAGACATGGCTTAAAGCATAGCCAGGCCACTTACTATCTCTGTGACATTGATATTTAACTTGCAAAATGTATTATTTAACTGATAAAATGGAAAGTGGAACCAGTAATATTTTATCAGCAGGAATTCTTCTGAGTGCAAGTAAAAGAAGACTCAATTAATAGTGGCATAAACAATAAAGACAATTATCTCACTTCACAAAGAGTTTCAAGGGAGGCAGTGCCAATGTTGGCTCAGCAACAAGGTAATATTAGGGTTCTTGGTTGGCATCTTCATGATTCTCAGGTTCATGAGAAGGCCACAGCAGTAACACACATCATATCTTAACACAGCACCTGCAAAGCAGAAATAGAAGTCAGAAGTTACAAAAAAAAAAAAAAAAAGAGTTTTATATAGGGAGGGACGTACTTGCCATCTCTGGAAAATATTACATGTTCCTTTATGCCTCATTGACCAGATCTGGTCACATGCCTAACTCCTATATCAATCACTGTCTTTGATGGATAACGTTGCCTTGGTTGCCTTAAATGGGCAGGACACAGCCACCTAAACAGAACAAAGTTTTGCTGGAAAAGAAGAGGAATAATGGCTATTGGCTGGGCAGCAACGGTATTGTAGTTGAGGGTAAAAGGGAACATATGCAAAGTGTTTAGTAGAGTCTCTGACACGTTTTACTCTGTGTTGACTATTACAATTGCCTCTTATTGTTATAAAAGCTAATAAAAGTATCCAACTTCTCTCTGACCATCTCCTCTCCCGGCAAGAACTTGAGTTCATTGTTAAATTATGCTCTACCTTGATGATCATGCTCCCTGGCAGAAAGGATAAAGGGGTCATAGGTAGGGCTGCCTTGTTACACAACTATCCTGGGTGTTATCTACATTGTTATGCCAGTGAATGGTGCCCCCTGGAGGGTGCAGTTTATACCTTGTGTGACCATTAAACTTGGTCCTAATAGGAGTAAAATAATTATTTCTGTGTCATCTGTCTTCACCATACTATCTTCTCCCAGAAGTGTTTCCCTCCTGTCCTTGGAATATTTGGTCCCAACATAATCTTTAGATTCAGGGTTTGTCCTTTTAATTTTAACTTTTAGCTTTTTTAGTTTTTTTATATTTATCATTATTACTTTTCCTAAATCTCACTTTGAAAATTAGCCTGAATCAATAACTTACCAACAAAAAGAGGGAGAAAGTCAGTGGCCAGTCATGAGCTTGACCATGGGAGCTCTGTCTGCCCTCTTTGTATGTCAGTGACGCCTAGCCTAGGGTGAGGAGGGCTTTCTGGCTCTGCTGGGACATTTGAAATAGTTCAAGGAGAGAGATGTCACCAGCAGAGGGCAGAGAAACCAGAGCAGGTAATGTCTGATTAATACCCAATGTTACCTTGAGTAGAAAACAAATGATTTTGTTGAAAAATATTCTTATGTTTGTTTCTTGACATACTCTGACTTACCAAAACAACAACAACAACAACAACAACAAAAATCTCCTAATTTGAGGCCTGGCCTCAAAGAAATGAATCTCCTCCTCTCAGATTTTGGTCCCAAACTTTCCTTTGAAAATCATCTTTGAGGGTAGCCTGGGTGGCTCAGCGGTTTAGTGCCGACTTCAGCCCAGGGCATGATCCTGGAGACCTGGAATTGAGTCCCACGTCAGGCTCTGCATGGAGCCTGCTTCTCCCTCTGCCTGTGTCTCTGCCTCTCCCTCTCTGTGTGTGTGTGTGTGTGTGTCTCTCATGAATAAATAAATAAATAAAATCTTTAAAAAAAAATGAACATCATCTTTGGAAGTGGACTACAAGCCACAAAGTTGAGAGGGAAAAATACTACATGCATAAACCCACTGCCTTCTTACAGGTGCTCTGGAGGTAGATATTACCAAATATTTGGGAGGAGTGAAATTAGTCCTGGGAAAGTAAAATAATTAATCTAAGGTCATCTGATTTGAAAGATATTTTTCTACATTACACTGTGTGTTCATGCATTATATACCAACCAACCAACCAACCAACCAACCAAAAAGCCAATATACTGACACCTAACACCTCCAGGTAGCATTAATCTGGGGCCCAAAAGCTCAGGTAGTCCAAACCATGATGTCTGCACCAGGTCACTGAGGCTCCCTGGGCTCTGATTTCTTCATTCATATATAAAGCGGGGCAATCATAGCCACCTCACAGAACTGTTGCAGGAATCAAATAAATATGTCAAGTGCTTTTGGGGCCTGGTTTGTATGAGGTCTCAGTAATGAATGGTGACTCTTATTATTGCTCTGATTACTGATCTTATTGTCAGTAACTTGATCTTGCTGAGCCCTAGTGACCACATCTCCAGAACAATCCAACCCAAATGTCCTCTCCAGAATAAGTTTGAATGCTGCTAAGCAGGCTCCTCAAGACTGGTTTGTCTTCCCAGCCTGCCTTTCCTTCACGTTTCGACTCCTGACAGATTTCTGTGCTCTGGACGAGGCCATTGAGTGGTGACTCTGCAATCTGTTCCGGCTGTTAAATAAACTTCTCCTGCTCCCAGACGAGCTGTCACATTTGTGTAAATACCACTTTTTGCTTGGACTATGATTTCCAAGTCAAAACTCCCACTGCATGGGTGGCTATTAGGGTCACTCTAGATCCAGAGCCCATGAATCACAGATAATAGGTTCAAACTGAGAGGCTGCTCTGGGAATTGACTGTGTGGCCTGAAGGAGAGATGATTAGCTATTGTACTTAGGCATGTTTATGGCTACTCTGGGTATCTGAGCATCACTGTCCATGTCACTACCATTAGAAGAGGTAGCACTATGAAGGGACAATAAGCAACTCATGCCAATACTACTGTTTACAAGGCCGATTTATATCTCATAGACTTTTGACTTCCCCAAAACAATCCCCAGAGATAGGGATTATTAGAACTATTTGCAGTGAAGACACCTGGGTGACTCAGCAGTTGAGTGTCTGCCTTCAGCTGGGGGGCGTGATCCCAGAGTCTCAGGATCGAGTCCCGCATTGGGCTCCCTGTATGGAGACTGCTTCTCCCTCTGCCTGTGTCTCTGCCTCTCTCTCTATCTCTCTGTCTCTCTCTCTCTCTCTCTCTCTCTCATGAATAAATAATTTTTTTTTGAAAGAACTATTTGCAGTGGAACTATGGGCCAGTTACTTCACCTCTCTGAACTTGAGTTTCTCTTCTGTTAAGTGGAGTTGTTATGGGGATTCAATAATAACAAGTTTGATAGTGACCTTCACAGTTTGGTTTCCCTTCAAAGCAGGCCCTGAGGTAGGCACTAAGGTAGGGTAGGTGGGCACCAGGTCATTTGGTAGCGATTGCTGGGAAGCACATGTGGAGAAGTAAATGAAGAGAGTGGTAAGGAAGAGAAGCTTATACAGAGTATGTATCAATGAGCAGGTTAAAGTTCTGGGTAACGGGGGTCCCAGTCCCACCTACTGGCAAACTGTGGAACATACCCTAGAATCATCCCAAAGTATGAGACATTTATCCACTGACACTGATCCCCTGGATGTGAGACATTCTGCAGGAGTTAAATGCCCTGTTCTTCTGAGATGCCCCTGCTGGTGGCTGAACAAAATCAGGAGGTGCCAGAGAAACCCCTCAGCAGAGAAGGAAGCAGCAGGGTGAGAAAGGTACTGGAAACTCTCCACCCCAGCTGCAGATGATCTTGGGTGGCCTGAGGGCCCTCACAGGTGGTCCTATGTACTCTTGATGCACATATCCTCTACATGCTGAGGAAATGGCTGAGCTCCAAGCATATGTTTAGGCCTCCCACCCACCACCATGAAACCCCAACTATTACCACCTCCAGTTTCCAGAGGAAGAAAATTGAGTCTTACAGAATAAAGTAATTCACTTAGAATGAGCCAGCCTCATCTGGCTTTCATTGTAGATGCTGAGCTCTTAAGGGCAAGCCTAAGGAGAATATTAGCCTGCTTGATAGAATGGGGAGACTCACAGTGAAGAGTTTGCTCAACAACTTTGAAAAGCAATGCTAGCCACTATTATATTCTTAAATTGATTGAAGAGATGCATCTTGAGCAGTGCTTTGGATCAAGAGTAAGAAAAAAAAAAAAAAAGAGTAAGTAAGAAAGATGACTGCAACAGAGCTCCAACCCCCAGGTGGCTCCCAGGTGGAGGGTGGGCTTGCCGTGCAATGTGGCAGACATGATCTGTCTCCACGACATTCCAGTGAGGATGAGCAGAGGCTCTGAGAGGCATAGTGGCTTATTCCATCATAGAGCTTGTAAGGAAGACAGGCTCTGAAGCCCAATCTTCAGACCTCAAATGCTCAGTGGTTTCCTAAACTAGTTCCTTTGACAAGAAAGAGTTGGGTATTTGTGATCAGCTCAGATCAAAGCTAGCGACCCAAATAACTTTGGGTAGTTGTTGAGTCAAATAAGTCTATGATTTCAGACAGGGATAAGTGCTATGAAGATAAATAAAGCAGAGAATAGGGTTAGTGAATGAGTGAGTGGAAGGTAGAGAACTGGTAGGATTTTTCTTTTTTTTTTTAAAGATTTTATTTATTTATTCATGAGAAACAGAGAGGAGAGAGAGAGAGGCAGAGGGAGAAGCAGCCTCCATGCAGGGAGCCTGACGTGGGACTCGATCCTAGGTCTCCAGGATCATACCCTGGGCTGAAGGCAGCACTAAACCTCTGAGCCACCCGGGCTGCCCTGGTAGGATTTTTCTGCACCTGCTATGGAGTGTTTGTGGGAAGCTGGGTTCTGGGAGGAGGTGATATACCCTGGCACATGGGTGAGGCTTTCCCCTCACTGCCTTATAAAGTTCACCCCAAAACTGCCTCAAGCATTCAGATAACCCCTATTGCTCACTTGTCTGTATTCATTCATATGTATCCATTCATTCTTTCTTTCGGTCTTTGGACTTGTCAGTGAGCACTTACTATGTGCTGATTTGCATTCCTGAGGGCTTCTGTGCCCTTGTAATGAACTTGTTTCATTCAGCTGGTTGGCTCACTGCACGCGTTGAAAGATGGTGTTGAGAGGGGAGACCATGGAAAGTGTCAGGGATTATGGAGCAAGAGAAAAGATTTGGGCCCTAGAACAAAGGAGGACCCCAAATAAATGTTTCCTGCATTGCCCTAACAGTCGCTCTCATTTACTTTGTGCGAGACAAAGCAAGTCAAAGTCAGTAAAAGCTTCTGTGTATCATAAACCTAGTTAAATTCCTAGGCTATCTGTGTGACCTTGGCCAAGTTACACAGTCCTGTGAGCTTCCATTTCCCTGTTAATTGGTAAAATAACCCATGCCTTGAAGAGGTGCTGTGAGGATTAAAGGGAGAGAAAGGATATGGGGTCTTGTCCTTAGCAGGACTCGCCAAACATGAATCCTCATTCTCTCAGTTCATCATCTGAAGAGTGGGCTGGCCAGAAAGACGTTGACTTAAGCATCAGAAAGTAGAAATTGATGGAAACCAGTTACACTCTCTAGACAAAGATCATTATAGGATTAATAGAATAACTGGGTTAAATACACACACACACACACACACACTCATAAGTTGGACTAAAACAAAACATGGTATAAATAGGCTTCCCTTTGTCTTACATATCTTCAATTTTGTGTTGTACTAGATCAGGCCAATGGCCATCCTTTTGGAAATGATCTCTCCTAACTAATAATCTTACAGCCCAGACTAAAACAATGTTAGAATATAAGAATCAGCAGAAGTATAGCAGTTTGGATACTGTACAAAGTATACACACATAACTATATTCAAAATCCATAATAATCCTGGGAAGTAATCAGGGCAGATGTTACTATCTCATGTCCTCCCCCCTCCCCCAATCCCTGCAGAAACAAGACTAGTCATATTGTCCTTGATTCTCTCAAGGCTACTATAGCATCAGAGGAATAGTTGTAGAAAAAATAAAATTCAACTTGTTGGTTTCTGTACAAAAACAGTAATTACTTTAAAGACATCCTTAAATATAGACCTTTAGGTAGATCATCCATTATTCCTAACCCACAAAAATATAGTTCTACTTTAATATATTGGTCAAAATTAATACATGTCAATTTTACTTTCTTTTATAGTCTAAAGAAAAAAAAAGCAATCGGACTTTAGATCCCTGTTGACCAGGATGAGGTCCCAGGCCCCTTGTGGTCCTCACTGATGGCACTGGGACTCTGCCAGCTATGCTTAATATTTCAGAGAGCCTAACTAAAAATTTTATATTTTCTCTCACATAATTAGGCCACCCAGACTAATTAAAATCACAAATTTTTCTTTTGGCTGGAATTTTGATAATACCAGAGATCACATGACAATCAGAGGTCCTGATTGGTCTTTGATGATATCACAGAAATTCTGAGACACGGGGGCAGGACCACACTGTGACTTACACCCCATGCCCAACTAACTCAACCCCTAAACAGCTGGCACCCCAAGAAGCCTTGGTCTTGAATCTAGACTCTCCACCTCTTCAAGACAGAACTCTGTGCTGTCAAAATCCATGCAGTCAGGTCAGGTGAAAGGAGTCCTTGATGATTGAAACGCTGGGAGTCACTGGCCTACCTCTGAAGGCTACTGGTTTTCTGTTAGAAGTTAGGGGCTCTACACTGACATAGTTCTTTCCAGTAATAAAGTGAGAGGTATTTCTCGGCACAGATTAAGGAGCTCTCCAGACCCTAATAAAAACATGTCATAAGATGATTCACAGGAATTGTATCCCTCATATATATCAATACTCTTAAAATGAATATTTTTACCACCTGTCATAGAGTATTAAAATGAATGCTTTTAAGAGAAAGGAGGGTATTGGCCCTACGGTTCACAAGTGAGGGGTGAAGGGAAATGAGCAGTTTTCATTGCCACTTCCTTTATGAGATCTGCCAACTAAAGTGGTAGTAACTGGATGTAGAGCACAGGTTTGGGGGTCAGAAGATGAGGGTTTGAATCTCAGTTCTGCCATTATGAGCTGAGTAGTGCTGGGCACACAGTTGCTTAGTATCTCTGAGCTTCCAGATAAAAAATGTAGGTAATACCTCCCTCTCCAAAGAATTTGGTATTGCTCAAGGAGCACTGGATTACAAATCAAGAATCCTTTCCTTCTCATCCCAGTCCAGCCATCGACTTGAGGTGCATCTTGGATAACTTGCATAATCCTTCCAAGCTTGAGTCTTCTCCTTCCTAAGTAAATACCACCACTAATCCTTCCAGTTTCATAGGGTGGTTTGGAGGGTAGGAGATACTTCAGGTTGTAAATGATAAAGCCCATATTCTAATGCAGATTTACTACCATGTCAACATAAAACTTATGTTACCTTGTTTTTGCTCAGATTAAATATGATTTTGGACCAAATCTACAAAGAATGATCTTGTTTCTGTGCCTGCTGAAAAAGGATAAATGTTGGCACTGACTGTAACCATCCTCAGCTCCAGCCAGGCAGGATCACCCCATCCCCTGTGGTTGCTTCTGAGTTGCTCTTTAGAGGGTGCAGTTAGTATTGAGGGTTCTGTTTCAGTATTTGCAAGGTGAGCCACTCTTCTCAACGGGATGTGAATGAAGCATGTAACTCTGGCAGCTGCACAGCTATCTTGACACCAGCAGAGAAGAGTGAAGCCAGAGCTGAGAAAAATTGCAGAGGAAAAGAACCATTGCTCTGATATCATGATCCTTTGGACTAAATCATGTCCAAAGCTAGTGTACTTCTGGGCTTTTTTGTTAGGTAAGGCAATAAATTTTCTTGAGTTTCTTGAGTTGGTTTTTTTTTTTTTTTTTTTTCTGTTCTTGGAAGTAAAATAATCTTAAATACATCGAGTAACATTGAACAAATTTCATTAACCCTCTAAACTTCAGATTCCTGGAGTATAATGGGGGGTAATAGACTACCTATCACAAATAGGGCTGCAGTGAGGTTCAACAGTGTTTGAAAAATGCTTAGCACCGTGCTTGGTACAAAATAAGCATTCAATAAATCATGGCTATTTTTATTGTTTGGAGCTCTACACATTATGCTAAATGCTTTCAGTACATCATTTGCCTTCATCATTTCAGTCTATGAGGTAAGATTTCTTATCCCCATTTACAAATGAATAAGTGAGGGTCAGAGGTGAAATGTTTTGCCCAGGGTCCCATGGCTACAAAGAGACAGATTTCATAAGGTGTCTTTTCTTTCCTTTTCTCTTTCTTCTTTCTTTTTTCTTTCTTTTCTTTCTTTTTTCTTTCTTTCTTCTTTCTTTCTTTCTTTCTTTCTTTCTTTCTTTCTTTCTTTCTCTTCTTTCTTTCTCTTTCTTTCTTTCTTTCTTTTTCTTTCTTTCTTTTTCTTTTCTTTCTTTCTTTCTTTCTTTTTCTTTCTTTCTTTCTTTCTTTTTCTTTTCTTTCTTTCTTTCTTTCTTTCTTTCTTTCCTTTCTTTCTTTCTTTCTTTTCTTTCTTCTTTCTTCTTCTTTCCTTCTTCTTTCTTTTCTTGTTTTTCACTATTCTTTGACCAGATGATGTTGAGTGTACAGTATCAGTAAAATACTAATTGAATACCCACAGTGCGCCAAAAATTATTAGGTATTAGGGACATAGCAGTAAATATATATATTGTTCTTTCGTTTGGTTTCAGAGGACAGTTGTACAACTGCCCAGGTTCTAGAGAGATTAGATTGAATTTGTGCCCTGTATTTATTGGCATCATGCTCCTAACAACTGAGCAACTAGCCAATGACACCTAAATCCTCTGGGTATATGAAAAGCCCTGACAGTAATGGTATGCAACTAAATGCAGAACTTAGGTCTTTTCCATATACAACTTAGACCTTGCGTATACATATTATATTACATTTCAACTGCTATTTAAGTTCTCCTAAAACCCTGAGCTGAAATGTAACATTTCTTTTACATTTATTGATCCCATGGGTTAAAAAAATATATCTTTTTTATATTCCCTATAAGGTATTCTCTATATATTTTGTGCTCTGTCAACTTGTATATGTTTCCTGGAAAGTCTGAACAGTACAATTAGATGTGATAATGGGATGGAAGGAAAAATAGACTAGGGCCTCCACTACACTATTTTCTTAGGAAATCTACAGGGAAATCTAACGGTGTGTTTTACTGTTTACCTCTAGGTGACATTCTCCAAATGACTTTACATGTTATGGAGAGCCTCTGACAGAACTGCAATCATGGTCAGAGTGTGAACAACGACCAGAAGAACAGTTAATCTGAATCTCCTCCTTGCAAGTGTTGTCTTATGTACAGATCAAGACATTCCTTACCAGGAATCTCTGGTAATTTAAAGAGCCCCTGAAATTCTCTTAACAGCTAGGTACCTATTTTGTCTAAGGAAATGTGTCAGGACACATCCCAAATGAGGAGTCACCAGCTTCTACAGGCAGAGGGAGAGATTCTTATCTGCTAACCTGCCTCACCCAGGCTCTTCATGTACAGTTTTTGGTAGAAGGGTCTGAGAAGGAACACCTGAAATGACATCTTGCAGAGAAGTGATCCTGATTTTATAATTAGATTTTTACCTGACTGAAGCCATACATGAGGAAGCTAACACACACCTGGAGATGGTGCCTGTTTCTCTGATAGCTTAGTTTTAGGTACCTGCGAGTTGTGAAGATGGACAGATGTGCAGTCAGATAATCTAGGTTTGCTCTTTCTAGGTGAGAGACACCGGGTATACTACATAACCTCTCCAAGCCTGGTTCTCACCGTGAAAGGAGACCGCTGCAACCTCCTTCATGGGTCCCAGCTCATAGTACACAGTCAATAAAAGATAGTTTCTTTCCCTTTTAATTCTCCAATAAACTACTTAATATAACGTGTTTCAAGAATAATGTCCCTCTTGTGAATAGAAACTTAACATCACTAGACTTCACCAGTTTGGGAGTACAGATAATTTTATACAAATAATAATACATTTTAGAAACTTATTTCCAGACTTCTGTAACAGTAATTTCTGAGCACTGCTAGGGCTGTGCCTTGTGCTCCCTGCCCCATCTTCTTCCAGCCCTTAGGTGATGTCTGCTGCCCAGGGAGATCAACTTGGGGGCTGCACCTTCTCCTGCCCCTCCTGGGTATTCCCTCAATGAGAACGGGGTCACTGGCTTCTCTGAGAACCCCTGAGATTCCCAAATCATACTATTGTAAAGGAGCCAAGATGATACAACTTTCTGTTAGGACTTTGGACTGTCAGTGGCACACTATGTTTGCAAGGAAGCGACCCTCTCTTGCCATTTTGTTTCTCACTCTGTCACTTGGACCACAAAGGTCACTACTTTTCCCTCCTGTGGAAACAGTTTAGCTTCTGCCTAGATAGCCCTTTTCCCCTCAGAGTCCATAAGCGAGGGCCAGGAAATTCTCCATCCCAAGGTCCCCTATTCCACATAATCCTATCCTAGTGCAAGTCAATTTCTGCAAACGGATACTTCAGATGGTCAGTTTCCCAGTTCATCATAACCACCCAGACTCTGAATCCCAGTTTATGCTCGGCCATAACTCTCTCTACATTAAGAATTACTGCACATTCTGATTTTTCATCCACTAGAGGTCTGCCTTCCAAATGAAAAGCAAGTATGAGACAGAGTAAAATGTGGAATATAAATTTATTCTGTGACATTTTCCTCATTGAAGATATTTTAAAATAGATTAAAATACATCAATATTTCATGAAAATACCTTGAAGAATTTAGATAATACTTGTAATATACATGATTTGACCCTGAATATACATTTTTTTATCTCAAACATCATTTTTTAAAAAGTAACATAAAAATGGTAAGAGTTGATACATTCTTCATATATCCTGTGTCTCATAAATTTTAATTCAACTGCCAGTTCTTTTCTCAACTATGTATGTTAAGGGTATTTGCTTCTGTTGTTGAATGGTAAGAGTATCCATTTTCTGTTTCTCAGCAGTGATTTTTAGGTTTTCTTTCTCCGATTCTTCCAGAAAATGCTTCATGCTGAGTTTGAATAGTAATCGAGGGTCTGGTCCTGAAAGTGGTGGGCAATTACAGATCTCTCTAATTTTAAGAGCCTAGAAATAATACAAAAATATACATACATAAATGTATTAAAATTTTTCCAGTAATTCCTAATATGCTCTTTGTAATACAATGAAATATAAGAAAACATTCTGTATTTTTTGGAATAAAAGGTGTCTTAATTACAATACATGAAAGAGAACCATACAGAAATTCAAGAAACATAGTTACATTTTCATTATTTGTTCACACAGTAATGAATATCTGAAGTGACTGACTGATGTCCTATTGGAATAAACAAGACTTCTTATGTGTCTATGATTTTAGTCAAGCTAGGCCTGATCGTAAGAACATCCATCCAGATTTTAAAAGAGCTGAAGACTCAGAAAAGAAAACAATGCATGTAGAAATGTGAACATACTCAAAGAAGATACACATAACTAGGGCAGTCGAGGGAGCACTGATGCTAATAACCTAGGAAAGTAAACAAATCAAAATAATGATAGTTTTTAATTCCAGGAAAAATAAAATGCTATAGGAAAAGTAGTCACAGTATACAACATGGCTCAGCTGTGAGGGGCGTTTAACAGTTTTAAAAACACCGAAGCTTGACCTATCCAAAATCACAACTAAATACTGGGAAGAGGGAAAGCTGACAGCTGACCATGTGTGTATGTGCATGGGGTATGCCCCAATGGTAAGGGGAAGCTTAGTTCTCATCCCCTACAGAGTAAGTAAACTGGTAATGCCTAAAACTGAAAAGTTAGGAAGTAGCAATATAAGTATGTTTGTTATATAGTTATGGTGGGAAATACCAAAAGTATCATTTAAGAGAGCTGAAAATGGTTACCCTTAAAAAATTTAGGGCAAGGTAGAGGGACTGCAGCTTTAAATAACTAGACTTGGAGATCTATGTGATTCTTTAAAGTGGATACATAAATGACCTTAAGATATAAAAACTCTGGTTTCATTCATACAGGGAATATAAAAAATAGTGAAAGGGATTATAGGGGAAAGGAGAGAAAATGAGTGGGAAATATCAGAGAGGGTGACAACATGAGAGGCTCCTAACTCTGGGAAACAAACAAGGGGTAGTGAAGGGGAGGTGGGCAGGGGAATGGGGTGACTGGGTGATGGGCACTGAGGGCAGCACTTGATGGGATGAGCACTTGGGTGTTATACTATATATTGGCAAATCGAACTCCAATAAAAAAAATATACCAAAAAAGACATAAAAACTAAAATAGAATTTTTTTTTTCTAAAATAGAAAATTTTTAAGGAAAAAACATTTTATATCTAATGGGGGTTAAAAGAAAGATATTTAGGGGAGGGACCTAGTTTAGTTTTTTATTCTAACTTTTTATAGTGATGCATGTTAAGGGAAGTAAGTAAAGCAGGGAAGGAGACAGTCAGTATTTGGGGGTTAGTAAAATTTTGGAAAGATTAGCCCGGTGAGGTTTCACTGATAAAATAATGATGGCAGTGGGGAGGGGGTGCTGCTTGTAGGGGTGGTGCAGCGAGGAGGGAGGGAGACCTGAAGGACATGAGGGAAGAGGTCACATGGGTACTTGGAAGAAGAGCATTCCAAGAGGCAGCAGCAGGAAGTGTGAAGATCTGAAATGGGAGCATGCCTGGACTGTTCTGGAACAATGAGGAAGCCAGCGCAGCTGCAGTGAGCAGGGTAGGGGCAAGAGCAGATTATGTATGATCTCATGTGTCATGGTAAGGATTCTAGGTTTTACTATGAGTGGGCCTGCCCCTGATATCTGTGGGATTCATGGCAAGAATGTAACTGGACGCTCAAATATCATGCTTAAATATTGAAAGCGGTAAGTCAAGCTAATAAACTACTACAAAAAATATGTTCTATTCTCCTACTTTGAAGAATATACATTGAAAGTAACCCTGAAAAGCAGGGTTGAATTCTGCAACATATAAGGTTGCAGGGAGCCTGGCCATCCTCCTGCCACTGACCTGCCATCCATTCCCTTCTTCTCCCATCCCTGGTTTAGCAGGCACTGTGAGGGGTCTTGTGTACATGTATCCAAGGGAAGAGAGCCTAGGAGCAAGCTCAAAAGGGTTTGAGTGAGGAATTCCATCATCCCAAACACCCAGAGTGCCACGTGGTAGGAGCACAGGTTCTTAAAAGAGTATTCCTTTAAGTTCCAAGGGAGAGAAAGGCATGAAGCCAGAGGCAAACCAAAAAAAAATTGATGAGGCCAGGGCAGAAGCTTGGACCTAGGAACACTTCTGATTCCAAAGGACTATGAGTTACCAAAATAAACTAAAGAGGAAAAAGCATTAAAGTGAAATTCTGTGGTGACTGGGCCTTATCTGAATTTTCTTTGTATCTCACAATCATATACTGAGCATTAAAAAAAAAAAATGTTTATTAAAGTAAACCGAACTGAAAAATTAAGCAAATGTTTCACAACAAAAAGACAGACCCTCAGCTAAATGGTGCCCTGCTGTCTGAACCCAGCCACCTGTAAGAGTGGAAGATTCTATTACGATTTGCAGTGAGACCTCAAGCACAGACTGAGACTGCCCTGGCAAAATGGGGACACACGGTCTACTCCTTTCCAACCACGGTGATGTCCTTTTCCAAGTGAGAAGCCACTACATTATGGCTGCTATATCACATGCCTAAGACATTCACTGGGGTCAGTAAAGGGGCAAGTATGGAGTCCAGCAGGTAAGAGCTGGTAACAGCTGAGTGAAGCCATGAGAGAGGTGAAGCAGCAAATGAAAGGAAAAGCAGAATGCCATATAATCTTTTATATTCAGTGAAAGGTCTTCTCTCTCCCCTAAGTTCTTTTTCAGCATTTTCACATTCAGCCAATATTTGGAACACCACATTGAGTGAGGTGCTAAGCACATATCAGTCTGAATAGTCATGGCCCCTGCCCTCACACAATTTACCCTGCATTTCCCCATTACAGGGTACTTGAATTGTTTCCATAGGTTTTTTTGTTTTGTTTTGTTTAATAAATTACCCTATGGGGGTGCCTGGGTAGCTCAGTCGGTTAAGCAGCTGCCTAAGCTCAGGTCAGGATCTCAGGTCCTGAGATCAAGCCCTGCATAGGGCTCCCTGCTCAGTGGGGAGTTGACTTCACCCTCTCCCTGTATCCCACCCCCCTACTTGTGTGCACATGCATGCATTCTCTTTCTAAATAAATACAGTATTTAAAAATAAATAACAAATTACCCTATGAAAATCTTTGCTTAAAGAAAAAATGTTATTTTATAACCTCCATTTGGGTTTACTTGAAGTATACCCCCAAAACAGAATGATCAGAACAGAGTATAATTTTAGTTTATACAGGACCAGATTGCTTTCTACCAGGAAGGCTTTGCCAACTTATAATGTTTTCAGCATAAAGGCCTACAAAAGTTATTCATAATCAGTATAACATAGTATTTCATGATTTTTATCCAGATAACTGTATCATCTCAAACCTCAGAATCCTTAGAAATCATCAAGTACAGTTTACAGATTGAGGAAACTGAACCCCAAAGAGGTTAAGTGACTGGCAGGGAACAAAAAATTGCTTGGCAAATGTTTATTGCAGCTTTATTCATAACTGCTCAAACTTGGAGAAACCAAATGTCCTTAGAATTTGGTTACCTTAGTAGGTAAATGGAGAAATAATGATCTGTATTACATCTAGATAGTGGAATATTACTGAGCACTAAGAAGGAATGATCTATCAAGCCAGGAAAACTCAGGAAGGAAACTTAAATTTTTTAAGCCAAAAAAATCTATCTAAAAAGGCTGTATAACATATGATTCCTGCTACACACGTAACATTTTGGAAAAGGCAAACTATGGAGATACTAAAAAGACCCATGGTTGTCGAGGCTGAGCAGGGAGAGAGGGTATTTTTAGAGCAATGAAACTACTGTGTGACACTGTAATGGTGAATACAAGTCATTGTATTTGTCACAACCCACAGAATATACACCAAGAGTGAACCCTCATATAAATGGACTTTGGGTCCTGAAGATGGGCCAGTGTAGATTCATCTTTTGTAATAAATGTACCACTCTGGTGCAGGACTTTGATAGTGGGGGAACCTAGCAGAGGCAAGGAGTATATGGGAAATCTCTCCTGTACCTCCATGACATTTTGCTGTGAACCTAAAACTGCTCTTAAAAACAGTCTAATAAAAAAAAATTAAGAGGGGCATAAAAGTGAAAGGGCTTAGAAAAAAAGGGATTAAAACCCACTTTTGTTGTTTTTGCTTTTGATGCTTTTATACAATGCTTTTGTACTAGTTTTTTTTGCACCATATTTTGTTTCTTAAATACATTTTTTACTAAATAAATGTCCTTTTGAGATGTATAAGCTATGCTTAATTGCTAGAAAAACTATGTATTTTTCTTTTTTTATTTTTCATAAAGGTTTTCTCTTAATATTTCTACATGTGTGATTTGTTTCTCTCCTCCATCTAACAAAACCCTATTACAAACCACATACATTTCTATCAAATTTCATCTATTTTGCATAGTAAGATTTTATCACCTATGTTGGTGAAATATTTTTATTTCTTACTTTCCTTTTTTTCCACATTTATTTTACCAAATTTCAGGGTGTCAACATATTTTATTTTTATAAATTCAAATCTGTCTTATTAAATACATTTATTAAATATCTCTTTAAAAGTGAGCAATATTTTCCCACTATACACAACTAGAAGGATATGCCCTTCCATTGCCTTTACTTTGTTTTCTACATTTAACTTTATGCACTGCACATAACAGGCACTTAATAAATGCATGCTGAATTTTAAAGAAACACCTATAGAACACAAGCTATGAATAAATCATTATGATAAATGTCATAGGGAAGACACTCTCAAGAGTTGAGAGTCTAAGAGAAAGCAAGAATGTACTCTAATAATAAAAATATACAGTTCTGGGACACCTGGGTGGCTCAGTGATTAAGCGTCTGTCCCTCTTTGGCTCAGGTCGTGATCCCAGTGTCCTAGGATTGAGTCCCATATCAGGTTCCCCATGAAGAGTCTGCTTCTCCTTCTGCCTAATGTCTCTGCCTCTCTCTCTCAATCTCTCTCTCTTTCATGAATAAATAGATAAAATCTTAAAAAAAAAAAATATACACACACACACACACACACAAATTCTAAGAATCCCAAGGAAGACTGGAGTTAACTACAGAATCGGTTAGCCTACAGATTCCCACTAGAGGTGGAAGAAACTACCATACTGTTCATCTCCTATGTGCCCTGAACTGTGCCAGGTATTTTACTTACGTTATCTCAACTGGTGCTATGGTATGAAGCACTTTTGAAATCTTGGTCCCAATGGAGTATGTTTATTATTGAAGTGCCTTATAAGAGAGGGAGGGAAGGAAAGAGGGAAGGAAGCAGGACCTTACCCCCACACACACACTCAAGTACGTACATCAGCCAAGAGATAATGTTATTGCAATTTTACAGATGAAGAACCTGAAGGTTGGATTAGATAACTTCTGCAAAATTAGGTAGGCAGGTCAGAATTAAAACCCAAAGCTCCCAAGACCACTGCTATTTTTATACTACTTAAGCATCCTTTTCCCATTATCAATTCTTAGTTTTCTATATGCTAAACTCCCATGAGGGAATGTAACTGCTACTCAACTGCACTGCCCTATTTTTCTATTTTCAACCCAATATTATTTTAGTTATCTTGCCTATAATGACCTATCATGCAATCATGTAACAAATATTCATTAAGCATCTCAGACACTGTCAAGGGCACTAAGGATATAGCAGTGAGTAAGGGCCTTACATTCTTAAGAGGAGGAGTCAGACAATAAGCAAGTCAACAAGAGCATTTTAGTTAAGTGTGTGAAGAGACAAAACCGAGAACTTTGTTAGAGAATGCACAGAGGAAGGGCTATTTGAAACTGGGGGAATCAAGGAAAATTTCTGAAGGGAGATGGCATTTGTGTAAGGAGCTGAGGGAAGAATATTTCAGGCTGCAGAGTCAGCAGGGGAGCAGTGAGGAGGAAACAAGCTCAGTATGAAAGAACTGGAATCCAGGACAATCTGGGGGAGAGGAGCATGTGAAAAAGCTGAAGAAGGAAGCAGCAGCCAAATTACCTGACTTAAAGGCTGAGCAAGGAGTCGGGATTTTTATTCTAAATTCAAGAGATGCTGCTAAAAGGTTTTATGTAGGGAAATGACATTTAAAAGATCATTCTGGCTACTGTACTGCAAACAGGCTGTTGGGGGATGAGGTGGAAAATGGAAAAGATTAAAATAGGATATGACTGCAGTCAAACCAGGTAAGGGATGATGGTGATGGAGAAGGGGCAGTAGACAAGATATAGAGAAGGAATAAAAAATGAGTCCTGAGTTCCTTCCTCTGTGTTAACAGCACTGCTTTTATTATGCTACCCATGTATTTGAGGATAATTTACTTGCTCCAAGTAAATAATTATTGTCACCTAGTACTGTACTGTTTGCTGGTTAATGACCCCAGTCCATAAATTCTTTTAAAGGTGGTATTTTTATCAATTTGTCAAAACAAAATGTTCATAAAATGAATCAGATAATTAACAATGCCCCTTTCTATATTTTGAAGCTAGAGTTAATTATTCACTGAATAACTGTTCTTTAAACTTTCAAAAATTCTCCAAAGTAAATCCCCATCAGGGCTAGGTGCTCTTTCCTTTGCTAATTTGTTATGACTCTGGGTTTCTGATACAGTTGTTTTTATTTATTTGATTTAATTATACCTTACCTCTTTCTTCAAAAATTAATTTGAGGAGGTACATTCTAGTTACAATTTCTACTTCTAGCTATATCCACTCTGGCAGTTCTCTCTCTCTCACACATACATGCTCATGCATGCACACACTTTAATTACTTCTGATTTTGACCTGAGCCATTAATTAACATCATCTACCTAAAAATAACATTCTCTCAAGTATTTTGGTTTTCCTGTATGTTAATTATCGTAGCTCTTCTCCTGATCCTCTTTGTCTAACTGATTTAGTAATTTTCACTTTGACAAAATTTCTGAAACAATCAACTATTATAATTTTGTTTATTTCTGCTTAATTTTATTTTCCCTGTCTGAGGTACACTATATTTCTTGATTTCCTTTCTCTTTTTCTCTTTTACTAATACAGACATAAAATTGATAATTTTTTTCTTTACATATAGGTTTGACAGCAATCCATGAAAATATAACTACAACCATTACAATTTTCTTTGATTCTAAGGCATGCTCTTCTTGTCTATGCATTTCTTTCTTGTCTTATACACACAAGAATTTTATTTTAATTTTCATGTGGGTGACCATATTTTAATTTTTGTTATATTAATTTTAATGTACTATGTTCTGATAATTTTAACCATAATATTTTCATATTAAGTATATGTATTTTTGTCCAATTTAAGACCAGTATTTTTCTGAAGATGTATGTACATTTGGGGAAAAAAATACATCTTTTTCGTAGCATTTAGTTTTTTGTGTCAGTTGAATCTTATTTTTTCATACTTTCAATTCAATTCTTTATTAACTACTTACTCTATCTGTGGTTTTCTAAGAATAGCCCGGGGCAAGCTAGAATCATAATCATTTGTAAACAGATTAAACTATAAATTCTATTTTTTATCATCATAGATTCTGCAAAGAGAATTGCTAGCTACTAAGTACTTCACTGTTTTATGTGTTCCATGTATTAAGGGATCTTCTATCTTAAAGAAGGAAAAGTTGGTTTGGCTAGATAGCATACCAAAGTGTATTACTGCCACTATTTTTTTTTGGCTTTATTTCTTTTCCCGTAAATGCTTAGACTTCTCCAAAGTCTAAAAGGTAAGATGTAAAGTCATTCTTACTCATATGTGACTATATTTTCTCTTTATACTTGGCAACTTATAAAATCCTATCTTTGTGATGAAGATTAAACACTTGACAATTTAAATGTCTAGGCATTGTCATTTCAGGGCATCTCAGGCATGATGCTCTGGGGTTCTAAAAATCCATCTTAAGAAATGTTATCTAAATCTATAACACATCTAAATGAGATGTGTTATAGAAAACACAGTCAACGAAATTAAGACATAAATGAAGGTACTGGTCGTCTTTTCCACAGTTTTATGTAGCTTGATTTCCTGTGTCTTTTCAGTGTTCCTTCATTTTTTTAGACTTATTTTTTAGCTTTGGGTGTTTTAATTTGGTTGTGCTATGTTCCTTTATACCTAGCATCAACGAGCCTTTGCTTGGGGCATCAGTTCTGCTCTTTACAGCCTTCACTGAAAGTTTTACAGCTTGTTTGTTGTATTCATAAGTTTAGCAATTTTCCAGAACAGATGTATCTTAGAAGTCATTCTTTCTTCTTCTGTCACTTTCAATGTAGTTAAATCAGCCTTCTCATGCCAGCTTCAGGGGGGCACCTAGGCTATCCTCTCCTAAGCAGGAAAACTTTTAAATTATACCTGAAATTTGTTTTTGTTTTTGTTTTAGATTTTTCTACTCTTTGAAGCTTACCTTACAGGAAGGAAATGGGCATTTCAGAGGCTTTCTGTTGTTATTCTTAGATTTAGTTTAGATGAGGGTCCTTGTGATATTATTAGTTAAGGACACTCACACACAAAATATCTTTTAAATACAATAACCTACAATCATCTTTCTTTTCAACCTTTATGTACTCACTGTCATTCTTATTTTTTTTTAAATCTCTTATCTATCTCTTAAATCTATTCTTGAATAGGAGAAAAATGTGGCTGTAACATCTTTTCTTCCATTAGATTTGATTTGGCTGTTCTGATTCCCTTCTTTCTTTTTTTACATAGATTCCTCCTGAAGACACACATGCAGGTTAGCCTTTTGAGACAGAGGACAATGACAGTTCCCCTCAATCAAAAAAACTTCTCAGGTTGCTGAAAAACTGGATATTTACAGAGCGCTAAATCATTAACCTACAATCACTTGCTGGCCATACAAGGGAAAATCATGTTGACAAGAGAAGGACCAGGCAGGCTATCACCATCCAACCCCTAGGTAAATGTAGCATCATTAAATGTGGAGTAGCCAAATTAAAAGAATCCTGATGTGAAACAATATAAAGCATAGCTACACTGCCTATAAAATATTCCTGCCAAAATTTAACTTCTGTTTACAGGTATACAGAGAAACAAGTGTTAAAAAAAGAAGAGAGGAGCAACAGTCCCAAAACAGACTCATTTGTGGTAAGCCCCACATTAGCAAACCAAGACTTAATAGCTAACCTAACTGCAGTTTGAACCTCTTCCAGAAATGGAATCTTAAACCAGTAAATCTAGAATTTCCCAGTCAGCATTTAGTAAGGTAATCTTCCAGTAGATCCCTTTCAACCCCCAAAGAAATATGGGTAACCCCTCTTTCCTTGTCCCTGTCCTCTTCTGCTTATAGAAGTCTCCCATTTTGTTCAGTTATTTGGAGCTCCTTTCTATTGCTAGACCAGCTGCTGCCTAATTCACAAATCACTGAATAAAGCCAATCTGGTCTTTAAATTTACTCAGTTGAACTTTGTTTTTTAACAGCAGTTAAACGATATCACAAAAAAGTAATCACATAAATAAAGAATGTTGAAACTAGATTTATTCAACAAGTCAATGGTATGTTTAAAAACAAAACAAAAGGGAGGGGGGCACTGTTCTGAAGTCAGAGATGTAAGGGACAAAACAACTAAATGCAACACATGGACTTGGTGGATTCGAATTTGAATAAACCAATGGTAAAACTGTATTTTGAGACAAAAAATTTGCATATGGACAGGATATTTATTTTTAATAAGGAATTACTATAAATTCTCTTAAGAATGATAATAGTATAATTGTGGATGAAAATGATACTACTTTCTAAAATGTATTTTGGAGTAATTGGGGAGAAAGCATCATGTCAAGCATTTATTAAAATACTAATGGGAAAAAATAAGAAGATTCAAATGAAGTAAAAGTATAAAAAGACTGATACTAACAAAGATAAGGGGGAAATGGAGATTCATTAATTATTCAAATTATTCTCTATCTTTACATGTGTTTTTAAGATTTATAATAAAAAAATTTTTAAAGATGTTTTTCCTCTCTATCCTCCATTCACCTGTCATTTCTTCATTTCTGTGACTTCATTCTTGATTTTACATCTACACCTTGAGTTTGAAATAACTCATGAGAGGTTTAAATGTTTTTCCTTGAAGGGGCGCAGAAAAAGTCTCCCTAAAATGTGCCATTTTAGTATGTGGACTATTTTGAGTTGAAGGCATTCAACAACCCCTGTGGGCTCAAGAGAAGATTCTGCTCCTCTCTTAACTACCTAAAAGAATATAAATTGGGGGTGTTTCCCAGAGTAAGAGTTATTACTGGAAATAAATTTTATCTGAGTGACCCATCTATATGGCAGGGCAAACACCTCATTACCAAACATCTGCTCTTCTAACTGCCCTGTGAAATGCTCTCCTCCCCTTTGAAGCCCAGGGTGCTTATCCCATTCCTTAGCTCAGAATGGCATATGTACTTCATTTTACCTGTCTTTGAACATCTCATGAATGTGGGGTTTCCATATGTACAAAATTAAACCTGTTTTTCTCCTGTTAGTCTATCTCATGTCAATTTAATTTAGACCAGCCAGAAGAATCTTTGAAGGGTAGATACAATTTTTTTCTCCCCAACATCCTGAAAAATGAAACCAATCTCTTTGTACTGCACTTCAAGCTCTCTCCCTTAATTTCTGTAGGCAAGCATGTACTTTTTTTAAAAAAAGCCTAGGATTTTAAAATGCATCAATAACCTCAATCAAAAACTCAACAGAAACAAATTTAACAGAAATGAATGAGAATAGTAGGTTGTTACTTTAAGAGACAGAATAGTAATACAGCCAGGAAAACGCTATGTGGCTACTTACAAATAACAAAACAAAAACTTCTGTTTATATATTGGCCTGTCAGGATGATTTGATTTAATGTCTTTACTTAAAAGCAAATGGATGACAAAAGAAAATAAAAACAGAAGAAACTGTAAAAGACTTTGAAATGGGCAAAAAGGATCACTGGATATCCTATCAAGTGTCACCTCTGCCTTTCAAGGCCTTAGAGCTGTTTTACAACTCCCTAAGTTGTAGAAAACTAATAACGATGCAAATAATACTTGTCTTTAGAAATGTAAGTGAACTGTCTGGTGGAATGCAATTGATCATTGCCTCATGAATACATCAGTTTTGCATCTATCTGTAAAGCTGGTTCATCATTCCTGATTGTCTATATACCTATGGTTCTGAAATTCTCCTGTGAGCTGGCTATAACATATTACTGGCTGTCTCAGGATTAATAGGTAAAGAAAATCTCAGATTTTGTTCATCTTATTTTTTTTTTAATTTTTATTTATTTATGATAGTCACACAGAGAGAGAGAGAGAGAGAGAGGCAGAGACATAGGCAGAGGGAGAAGCAGGCTCCATGCACCGGGAGCCTGACGTGGGATTCAATCCCGGGTCTCCAGGATCGCGCCCTGGGCCAAAGGCAGGCGCCAAACCGCTGCGCCACCCAGGGATCCCTCATCTTATTTTTGTGTAAGTCATGATTTTACCAAAAAAAAGTCATGATTTTACCTTAAAAATTTTTTTTCGGGAACACTTGGGTGGCTCAGTGGTTGAGCATCTGCCTTCAGCTCAGGGAGTGATCTGGGGGTTTAGGGATCAAATCTTGCATTGGGCTCCCTGAGGGAAGCCTGTTACTCCTTCTGCTTATGTCTCTGCCTCTCTGTGTCTTTCATGAATAAATAATTAAAATCCTAAAAAAAAAAATTGCCTTCTAATATATTTCAGTTCCTTTCATAAACTGCAATGGATATTGGAGTCTGACTAGTTTTTGAAGTGGTCTAAAATTAATTATAAATAATGAAAAATTTTAATAAATAGAAAAATTTTTAAATTAAGGCCACCTTGACACAGGTCAATTTTCCTCTTGAATGATAAATAAGAAGAAGTTTTCAAATAAATCTTATAATCAACCACTCCTGGCATAGGAGAATGATATATTATGAAATGGCTGTATTTATTCCCAATAACAACTGAAGTATTTATAAAAACAACTGATAGTACACATCAGGATTCTTCTAGGCACTAAATATCAAGTAAAACAGCAATTACTTATTCATAAAAAATAAGCCATATTAATTAGGTTTTAAAAAAGAAAAGAGGAGAAAAAAATTAATGGCCAGAGAAGCTTTATAATTAGATTAAAAGCTTCCTTTGAAAGTAGAAAACAAGTCATTTCAAGAGAAAAAAAAAATCACCTCTATTTTTTAACACATTTTTCTAAAAATATCATACTTTTTTCCCCCTAAAAGCATTTTTTTCTAATAGCCCATTCACTTCAGCCTCAAGTAGATACACATCACATGCACCATAATATTTTTTTAAGGTTTTAGACAATGTTACTGTCAGGCTTCCTGGCTTTATATGATTCAGAGGCCAATTCAATTACAGTAGCTGCTAAGATATTTGCCTTTTCCTCAACACTCTCCATGTCAGACAAAATGAAATTCTGTAAGGTGAACAGTGTATGTTTGTGTACACTGGCCAACAACATTTCACTTCAATGTTAAACACTCCTATTTTCTACTCATGAGATGTATGATATTAATGATTTATGCATTTACTTTGTCCAATTATAAATGCATAAGAATGATTTACAAGAGTTCAACCTCCAGCTTCCTGAAAGTTTAAAGAATTCAAGATAAAATGAGATTAAAATGAATGCATTTACAGCCTGCCAGTATCTATAAAAACTGAATGCAGTAAATTTGAACATCAAAATTTAAACACGAGTTTACAAATAAGGCTAACATTGAAAGTTCTAAGAGTTATTAAAAAATAAATCCTATTAAAAATTATTATAACATAACCCTAAGGAACAGTAAGGCCAAATTAAATGTTTTTCTTATACATTCTATCATTCTCTATCTCCTTCCCCCAACCAAGAAAAAGATGGCAGAGAGTAAGGCAATGAGAAACAGAAAAATTCAGTCTAAATGCTTTCGGTTGTGAAATAAATCTTTCAAGTAAATCTCTATCCTGGGTTATCATACCATTTCCTTTATTCACATCTATTCATCCATATTTTATAACAATCTTTATAGAAAGAAAGTTAAATAAGGGATTTCTTTCAAGGACAACTTATGTTATACATAAATTTAAAATCTGAACAGTGTTAAGTGTAATTTTAAAACTGTCATACCATTAAACATCAACAGGTTGATATAACATCTGTTCTTCAATTTTTCACCTAAGTTGTTATGGTAACCAAAATGCGTGGTATATTTGTTTCCTAAATTTAACTGATTATTTCAAGTAAATAAAATTACAGCATATCATCTTATTAACCACAAATATTATTAATACTATAACCCTATATTTATCATTTTTAAATGTTAGTGGATCACAGGATTATATTTAACTAGGAATTTACAAATGCTTTATCTCAGAATACACATTAAAAAAATAGCAAGGGTATACTTCTTTCTAACTTGGGGGGATTTTCTTGATTTTCAAAGCAAAACAAAATGAGGAACTAGTCTATTTTCTGAAAAACATACTATATTAAAACACTTCAAAATTATATGATATTAGGGATCCCTGGGTGGCGCAGCGGTTTGGCGCCTGCCTTTGGCCCAGGGCGCGATCCTGGAGACCCGGGATCGAATCCCGCACGGGCTCCCGGTGCATGGAGCCTGCTTCTCCCTCTGCCTGTGTCTCTGCCTCTCTCTCTCTCTCTGTGACTATAATAAAAAAAAAAAAAAAAAAATATATATATATATATATATATATATGATTTTAGTGTTTTGTAGGAGCTAGAGATTACATTCTTTCCAAACATTAAGTCAATCCCATTACTCCTTTAGTGTTCTTCTCAAAACTTTCCACTGGTGTCCCATCTGTGAGCAAAAGCCAAAGTCCTTACACTGGCTACAAAACCCATACTCTCCACTTTCCCTTGTTTACTGCATCCAACTACATTGGTCTCCTTGCTGTCCCTGTCCCTCAAATACACCAGGCTCACTCCTACCTCAAGGTCTGGTACTATTTCTTCTGCTTGGAAGGGTGTTCTCCTAGGAAGCCACAGGGCTCATTCTTTATTACATTTTTTCCTTCAAATACCATCTTCTCAGTGAAACCTTCTCTGACGAACCCCATTTCAAACAGCTATTCCAGGACCTCGACCACCTCTGCTCACAATTTACCTATCCATTAGGGACTGAATGGTTCCCCCTTGCCCCAAATTCTTATGTTGAAGCCTTAACCTCCAATGTCATGACAGTATTTGGAGATAGGGCGTTGGGAGGTAATTAGGTTTAGATGAAGTCATGAGGGTGGAGCCCTCATGAAGGGATTAGCATGCCCTTATAAGAAAAGGAAGTGACACCAAAACACTCACTCTCCACCAGGTGAGGGCACAATGTTCTAGAAGGCAACCATCTGCAAGCCAGAAAGATCTCACCAGAAACTGAATCTGCTGGAAAATTATTGGACTTCCAACCTTCAGAATTGTGAAAAAATTAATTGCTATTGCTTAAGACAGAACCTGATCTTGGACTTCTACCCTTAAGAACTATGAAGAAATAAATTTCTGTTGCTTAAGCCACCCAGTCTCTGGTATTTTGTTATGGCAGCCTAAGTTGACTAAATATATCGTTCTTACATTATTTTCCTTATTAACATTCATTACTAACTAGTACACAATATATCAGTGATTCATTCTATACATTACTAATTAATGCTATTTATTGTCTGTCTCCCTTTACTACATAAGCTTCACAAGGGCGGGGTTTTTTGTGTTTTTTCTTCATGATACCTGTAACAACTATGGTCTGGCATAACACATAACCAATAAATATTTGTGGAATGCATAAAGTATAGATTTAAAATATCTTAAATGTTGATATACTATGGCAGGAAAGAATGCATTTCTTTGATTACATTCAAGGAATCCAATAAAAAGTAGTAAATACACAATCTTTAATAAATTAAACTTTTTAAAAAATCAAAATCATCTCTGTTCTCATAGAACTAAAGAATCTTACATTCCTGATTTTCTTGATCTTTTCTCCTTCTATAAATCTGATTTACTACAGGCTCAATCTTCTTCCTACCAGTTAAATATGCAAACTACTTTATACTGCTAACTCTGTCCAGGATTTTTTCTCTGTTTACTTCCTAAGTGAACTCATCTACTCTGCTTCAACTATCACCTTTTTCAGGTGACTCTGAAATCCTCGTCTCTCACTTAGATTTCTCTGTGCTCTGGTGCTGTATTCCTAACTACCTTTGAGATGTACAACACTTCAGGCATATGGTCAGCAACACAAAGGACAGGAACTTTAGGCAGAATAGAACACTGTACTTACAGAAGTAAAAACAACAACGATGACAAAAAAAAAAAAAAAAACCTTAAATAAAATTTAGCTACAACAACAAAAGCTATAGACTCACATAATTCTATATACTGCCTGAGAAATCACTTTCTCTCATTACAGAAATTAGACTGTTGATGATAGGGAATTCCAACCTCTGAATTATGACTATGTATTCTAATTAACAATATACTCTTGCACTATCAGCTTCACTTCAACCACTGAATTATTCCCAATATTGTAGTAGAGTCTTATTACTTTCAAATTGAATTTAATCACTTGGGGGGAAAATATAAGAAATGATATGAGGTTTTCAAATTAAGTTTCTGAACTAGGATAGTTTATTTTTAGAAGAAAAAAAATCTCCCAGTGTTTTTCATCATTGGTTCCCAAATAACATATTTGTTTCTCTAACCACTTTTCCTCGTCCTTACTAATCAATTCATTATTATTCTGAAGATTTCTCTAAACCACATTTTTTACAGAATTTAGGACAGGCTTCAGATGAAGAAAGTTGGCTAGAATTCATTATTCAATTTAAGTAAATCATATATTTTTAGAAGTTCACTGAGCAAAAATGCAAAGAAAGGAAATTCTAAAAGAAAACCATGTGGTTATTATGACTTTAGAGATAGGCTAAAGTTCCCAGAGTAGTACAATGTCTCTGGGTCTTAGGTAGCACTAAGAAGACTGACTCTCAGAGCCAGTGAGCTTCAGTACACATCATTACTAATGAAATACATATGATCCCAGTCCTATGTTGCCCTTTAAGATGAATGATTACTATATATTATATCAGGTAAATTTCACTGCTATTTCTTTCTCAAATATTTTTTCTCCAAATAAGGAGTATAAATCGAAATATATTTAGGAAAGGTCTTAAGAGCCCATGTCTGGCTATCCTCAATGCTCATGAAAGGTACAAAGTATGCCCAAACTGTAGAGAAGTTGTCATCATTCCTTTCAAAATATATTCAAAATCTGACCACTTCTTTCGCTCTCTTCTGCCTCTCTAATGTCTTACTAGGATTATTGCAAGAGCCTCCTTAAATAGTCTCCCTGATTGCACCCTTGACGCACTATAGTCCACTCTCCACACAGGAGCCCCAGTGATCACTAAAAAACACAAGAGTCAGGTTGAATTCGAATACTCCTCTGTTGAAAACCCTCTACTAGCCTTCCTCACCACTTGAAACAAAAGTTAAGTCTTTACAATGGTTTAGAAGACCCTTAATGGTCTGGTCCCCCTACATCTCAGCCACTCTCCTCACCTCCTTTACTCCATTCAGCCTCCATGTCTTCCTGGCTATTCCCTGGACACACCAAACATACTCTCATTTTAGGTCCTGTGCACTTGTTACTTCCTTAGCCTAAAAGACTCCCTCCATATATTTACAGGATTTGCTCCCTGGCTTTTCCAGATTCTATTCAGTGAGGACACCCTTGACACATGAACACAGACTAGTAAACCTTCTCTGCTGCCCAGCCCTCTCTATTACCTTTCGCCTGCTTTATATTTCTCCTTCATGCTTATCACTACTTGATATACTACAAGTATGTTTGCTTGTTTATTATCTGAATTATCTAATTAAAATGTTAGCTCCAAGAAAGCAAAGACTGTTTTGTTTTGTCCTTGCTCATTCTCTGGCAATAGAACACAAAGTAGAAGATTAGAAGTGAGTATTAACAAATACTGATTATATGAATGAATGAATCTTGTGACTGTTTCTCATTCCAAAAAATTGCATTCCACTACATTTCTACTTTTCTTATGATGTCACATTCCCTGTTATATTAAGAATCAATTTGTACTTATCTTAGCATGAAAATATCGAGAACCATGTCTTATTCCTCTTTGTGTCCCCTGTACCTACTAGCATCATTTCTTTCTTATGGTAGGTACCCAATATTTCTTAAGCTGAATTTGAAGTCATACTGAAAGATACTTTTATAATACACCTGCATCTGTTTTTATCCCTTAGCAAACAGACCAATACCAATTCTTAAAATCCTAAAGAATATTCTGCTTTTAAAACCAACCAGCAAATTTAATTCAAGTGAAATGGAAGAGAGATGTAGCCTGGCTTAAAGATATCTGACGTCCATTTTGTACTGATAACTACATAAAACATTTTGAATGATGCTAAGTCAAAAAGATTTTCAGAAGATAGTAACAACTAATTCAGAGAAAACTGCTTCAACTTGATCCATTCAGGAGTTCTACCAAAAAAGAAAGAGTGCCAAATAGCACATGCTTTAGTGTATCTTCTCAAACAAATAAATAACCAAAGAGCAAATGAATACAAAGAGATTTTTTTCTAAGAAAACAAATTCTAGCATCACTATCAAAATTAATAATTAATTGATCCCAAAATTCTGCACAATTCTTTAACTGGTATTTTTAACAAGCTTTTTAACAAAGCTTAAATCACCAAGAAAAGACTAAATTATGATCAATATGTTGAGTTATAGAGTTTCCCCAAATCAGTTTAAAATTGAAAGGTATGATTCTAAAAAGATTAAATCTTCACCACCAAGAAGTCAACTGAACTGCAATTTATTCTCCAATACTTGTGGACAAGCAGGATTTTTACTCATCAGTCAAAGCCTTTGAAAAGTGATAATCCATAATTATAGTGATCAAAATATTTGACAGGCTAGAGTAGAACTCAATTTTTCTAAGTACAAGAAGCAACTGCATTAAAAATAAATGATATAGTAAAAACAAGGTCTTGCCTTATACAGGGTTAGCTCACCTGAGGTATGAGTCTATCCAAGCGCTCAGCTCGATTTCCATGAGAAGGATGTGTGGATAACCATTCTGGCAACTTGGGATAGCCTTGAAGGCTATCTGCAAATTCCATCTGCTGCCAAAACACAGAACTGGCTCTGACATCAACACAAGCCTAAAACCAGAATTAATTTTTAAAAATTAGTTATAAGAATTTTTTTGAGAACATTTTTTAAATTTATCTTTATATCACTGTGTTTTAAAAATATTTTCTATTAAACTATAATGCCCCATTCTCCTCTCACTCCTGTCCTGGGTGAAGGCCATTATAGATTCTGTCTTTATGATTCTAACTACTCTAAGTACCTCATCAAGTGGAAATCATACTGTATTTGTCTTGTTGTGACTAGCTTACTCGTTTAGCATGATATCCTCAAGATTCATCCAGTATTATAGCATACTGCAGAATTTCCTTCCTTTTTAAGAATGAACAATATCTCATATGTACATACCATATTTTGCTTATCCATTCATTGGTCCATGGACACGGGTTGCTTTCACATTTTAGCTACTGTGAATAATGCTGCTATGGGTATACAAATATCTTTTTAAGGCCCTGATTTCAATTCTTTGAGAAATATATCCAGAAGGGGAGCTGCTGGATTGTACGGTAATTGAATTTGTCTGTGTGTGTGTGTGTGTGTGTGTGTGTGTGTGAGAGAGAGAGAGAGAGAGAGAGAGAGAGAGAGAAACTACCGTATCATTTTCACAGTGGCTTACCATTTTATATTTCTACAAACAATGTACAAGAGTTCCAATTTCTTCACATTTTCACCAACATTTGTTAATTTCTGTCATTTTGATAGTAGGCATCCTAATGAGTATGAAGTAGTATCTCATTATAGTTTTTATTTGCATTATCTAATGATCAATGATGTTGAGCATCTTTTATGTGCTTAGTGGCATTCATATATCTTCTTTGAAGAAATGTCTACTCAAGTCTTCTGTCCATTTTGCAATCAGATCTTTTGTGTTGTTAAGTTTTAAAAGTTCTCTGTATTCTGGATATTAATTCCTTATCAGATATATGATTTGCAAATATTTTCTCCCAGTCTGTGGGTTATCTTTTTACTGTGGATGGTGTCTTTTGATGCAAAATTATTTTTTAAATTTTCATAGAGTCCAATTTGCCTATTTTTTTCTTTTGTTACCGGTCCCTCTGGTGTCATATCCAAGAAATCATGACCAAACCCAATGTGTAAAGCTTTGGTCCTACATTTTTTTTCCCAAAAGTCTTATTGTTTTAGGTCTTACACTTAAGATTCTTGACCCATTTTGAGTTAATTTTTGTTTACAGTATTATGTAAGGGTCCAATTTAATTCCTTTTGAGAATATCCAGTTTTCCAGCACCATTTGTTGAAAAGACTTTTACCCACTTTCCATCCTTGACAAAAAATTATTTGATCATATATGTGAGGGTTCATTTCTGGGCACTCTATTCTATTCCATTGGTCTATACATCTTTCATGCCAATGCCACAGTTTTGATTACTGTAGCTGTGTAGTAAGTTTTGAAATCTAAAGTGTGAGTCCTCCAGTTTCTTTTTCAAGATTATTTTGGCTAGGGGATGCCCAGGTGGCTCAGCGGTTGAGATTCTGCCTTCGGCCCAGGGCATGATCCTAGAGTCCTGGGATCGAGTCCCACATCGGGTTTCCTGCATGGAGCCTGCTTCTCTCTCTGCCTGTATCTCTGTCTCTCTCTCTCTGTGTCTCTCATGAATAAATAAATAAATAAAAATCTTAAAAAAAAAAAAAAGGTTATTTTGGCTATTCAGGTCCTTTAAGATTGCATATGAATTTTAGGTTTGGTTTTGGTTTCTCTATTTCTACCAAAAAAAAAAAGTCACCAGGATTTTGATAGGGATTGCGTGGAATCTATAGATCACTTTGGGTACTACTAACATTTTTAAAATACTAAGTTTCCAGTCAATGAACTCAGGATGTCTATTTCTTTATGTTTTATTTCAGCAATGAATTTTTAGTTGTCACTACATAAGTGTTTCACCTACTTAATTCCTAAATCTTTTATTCTTGCCTAGGCTATCGTAAATGAAATTGCTTTTATAATTTCCTTTTCAGATTGTTCATTGTTCGTATATAGAAATGAATTTTTGAGTGCTGACACCTATCCTGATACTTTGCTGAATTAATTTATTAAACAGCTTTTTTTGGAGTCTTTAGGCTTTCCTACCTATAAGATCATATCATCTGCAAACAAAGATAATTTTACTGCTACCTTTCCAATTTGGATACCTATCACTTCTTTTTCTTGCTCTAACTACAAACTTCCAGTACCATGTTGAATAGAAGTGAAAGTGGGCATCCTTGTCTTCTTGCCCCCGACATACAGAAAAAGTTTTCAGTATTTTACCACTGAGTGTGATGTTTGTTGTAGGTTTTTCATATTACGTTGATGTAGTTTCCTTCCATTCCTATGTTGTTGAGTTTTAATCATGAAAAAGTGTTAAATATTCTCAATTTTTTTCCTACATCAATTGAAACGATCATGTGAAGCTTCTTTTTCCCTTCCTTTTGTTAGATGTGGCATATTATATTGATCAAGTTTTATATGCTGAACCATTCTTGCATTCCAGGAATAAATCTCCCTTTGGCATGGAGCATATTCTTTTAAAATGCTACTGAATTGTTTGCTAGTATTTGTTGGGGATTTCTGCATCAATGTTTTTAAGGGATATTGGTCTATAGTTTGCTTGGAGTGTCTGTCTTTGTATCAGGGTTATGCTGACTTTAAAGAACAGCTTAGGAAGTATACCCTCCTCTTCAATCTTTTGGGAAAGTTTGAGAATTAATATTAATTCATCTTTACATACTTAGTAGAATCCACCAGGAATGCTATCAGACTTTATTCTTAGATTTTGATAACTGATTCAATCTCATTACTAGTTATAGGTCTATTCAAATTTTCTATTTCTTCATGATTTAGGATTGGTAAGGTTTTGATTCTAGGAATTTGTTAATTTCTAGGTTATCCAATGTCTGGCATGCAACTTTCATCGTGCTTTCTTATAAACCTTTTATTTCTATAGAATCATTAGTAATCTCTATACTTTCATTTCTGACTTCAGTAATTTGAGTCTTCTTTACTTTTTTCTTAGTTCAGCTGGCTAAAGCTTTGGCAATTTTGTTGACCTTTTAAAAAAACAAATTTTGATCTTAACGATTCTCCTCTAATTGTTTTTCTATTCTCTATTTCTTATTTATCTCTGCTCTCATCTTTACTATTTCCTTCTTTTTCTAATTCACTAATTTGTAAGTTAGGCTCTCTATATGAAATCTTTCTTGTTTTTTAATGTAAGCATTTATAGCTATAAATTTCATACTCAGCACTGCTTTCACTGCATCCCGTAACTTTCTGTATGTTGTTTTGTTGTTTTGTTTTTGTCTAGTTTTTATTAAATTCCTTGTGATTTTTTCCTCAATCCATTGGTTATTTAAAAGTGTACTGTTTTGGGGTACCTGGCTGGCTCAGTCAAAAAGCATGAGACTCCTGATCTTGGGAGTTGTAGGTTTGAGCCCCATGTTAGGTGTAGAGATTATACTTAAAAAGATAAAAATCTTTTTTTTTTAAAGTGTACTGTTTAATTTCCAGAATTTTCTGAGTTTTCCAGTTTTGTTATTTATTTCTAACTTCATCCCACTGTGATCTGAGAAGACACACTCAATGATATATACCTGAATCAATGAGAATTTGTAGCCTAACATATGATCCATCCTAGAAAATATCCCATATGACCTTGAGATGAATGTGTACATTCTGTTATTTTGGAATAAAGAATCTCTTAGTCGTTTTCCTGCATTAAGTCCTTTATTTATCTTCTATCTAGTTGTTCTATCCATTATTCTGAGTAAGCTACTGAAGTCTCCAACTCTTATTATAACTATTGCTTCCTTTAGTCTTGTCTTTGCTTCATATGTTTTGACAGTATGTAATTAGGTACATAAATCTTTATGTTATATCTTCTTGTTGTTTGAAACTTTTATTACTATATAATGCCATTCTTTGTCTCTTGTAATCTTTCTTAATAAAAGTTTATTTTGTCTGATATTGGTATAGCCACCCCTACTCTCTATTGGTTAGTATTTGTATGGAATATCTTTTTCAGTCCTTTCACTCTCAACCTGTTTATGTCCTTGAATCACATATTAGTCTACTATAGACAGCATATACTTGGATCATGTATTTTTATCCATTCTAGCAATCTGTTTCTTGACTAGAAAGTTAATCTATTTACATTTAAAGTAATTAGTGATAAAGAGGGACTTACTTCTAACACTGTGCTATTTGTTTTCTATATGTCCTCTACTTTTTTTGCCCTCATTTCCTACAATACTATATTCTTTGTTTAGTTCTTTTTTTTTTTGTAGTGAAATGTTTAAATTCCTTTCTCATATCCTTGGTGCATATTCTATAGCTATTTTCTCTGTAATTACCATGGGGATTACATTTAACATCCTCTAAGTTTATAAGTCGAATTTGAATTTATATCAGTTCAACTTCAGTAACATATAAAAACTCTTCTTCACAGCTCTGTCCCCATTCTCTTCAGTCTCTAATGTAACAAAAGTACATCTTTATACATTGTATAACCAAAATAATAATAATAATAAATACTTATTTTAAATGTGTTAATCTCCCAAATTATACAGAAAACAAGATTTGGAGTTACAAACTAACCTTACAGTAAAAAAGCTTACAAGCTTTTATACTACTGTTTTTTTTTTTCTTTAAAGGTATTTTCTTTATTGTATAGAATACAATAAAGAAATTATTTTACAATATACAATTGTATAGAAACAAAAAAGCATAGTTACAAACAACTGTTACAATAATACTAGCTTTTGAAATTGTCCATATATTTACCTTTACTAAGATCTTTATTTCTCCATAAAGTTTTGAGTTACTGTCTCCTATCCATTCATTTCACCTGACTCCTTGGAGCATTTCTTCTTTTTTTTTTTTTTTTTTTAAGATTTTATTTATTTATTCATGAGAGATACATAGAGAGAGAGAGAGAGAGAGAGAGAGAGAGAGGGGAGGGGGGGCACAGACACAGGCAGAGGGAGAGCAGGCTCCATGCAAGGAGCCCAATGCAGGACTCAATCCTGGATCTCCAGGATCACACCCTGGGCTGAAGGCGGCGCTAAACCACTGAGCCATCTGGGGTACCCCGTGGAGCATTTCTTACAAAGCAGTTCTGGTGGTCATGAACTCCCTCAACTTTTTTTTACTGAGAGTATCTTAATTTCTCCCTTTTGAAAAACAGTTTTGCTGGACATAGGATTCTTGGTGACAGTTATATTCTTTTATAGCACTTTGGATATAGCAAACAGTGTCTTCTGGACCACAAAGTTTCTGATAAGAAATCTACTGATAATCTTAGTGTGGCTCCCTTAAATGTGATTCATTTCTCTCTTGCTATTTCAGGATTTGCTCTATGTCTTTGGCTTTTTAAAGTCTAATTATAAAATATCTCAGTGTGGGTCTCCCTGGTTCATCTCTCTTGAAGTTCACTGAGCTTCCTGGACATTTATATTCATGTCTTTCATCAAATTTGGGAAGTTTTCACCTATTATTTCTTAAAATATTCTCTCTGCCTCTTTCTCTCTCTGTCTCTCTTTCTCCTTCTCCTGGGACTCCCACATTGTATATGTTGGTCCTCCTAATCATGTCCTCCAGGTCTCTTAAATCAATCTTTTTTTTTTTTCTTTTTTCTGTTTCTTAGCTTTGGTAATTTCCATTGTCTTATCTTCAGGTTCACTGATTCTTCTGCCTGTCAAATCTCCCTTTTAATAATCTGTCCAGTGAATTTTACATCTTTGTTGTATTTTTCAGCTCCAAAATCTCTTGTTAGTTTTTTTGGGGTTTCTATCTCTATGCTGATATTTACACTTTGCTCGTTTTCTTGACTTATGCCTTCCTTTAGTTCTTTAAGCATCTTTAAGACAATTGTTTTAAGTCTAATTGTTTTAATAATGTAACACTGGATATCAGATTCCACTCTTTCCTCAAAGTTTGTTATTTTTGTTATTGTTTTGTTATTACTTTTTTTTTTCTTTTTGACTACTGCTGTCTCTGTGCCTAGGGTTTGCCTGTGGCATAAATCTGTCTCCTCAGGATTTTTCTAAGCATGTGCAGTCACTTTCTAATTTTCCCCAAATACGCAGTTGTTTTAGAAAGTTCTAGTCTTTAGTATCTGGCTCCCCTCACCAAAAAGTGGAAAAAAAAATGAAGTGGGAAAGCTGGGGGGAGGAATGTTACCAGATGATTAAGTCCCCTGGAAGTCACTTTGGCCAGAGGGGCAGGGCTTGCTATAATGGGAAGCAGTAAAAACTATGGCTGCATATATTGGTCTACTGGGGAATTTTGGCATTCACTGCTCTGTGTTGAGCTATGGGAGGGGCTACTACAACTCTTTGTGTGCTACTTCAGATTGCTATCCTTACTCTCACCAGCCTCCAGGCCTAGCTTATATTGCATCTTGTCAGTGCTCTGAAAAAAGAAGCCAGTTCCTTGGACAGCCCTGGAAAAGTTGGAATGTTGGACACACGGTCCAATTCTTCCTTCACTAGGGAGAAGCTGGGAACTGAGGTTTCCTTCAAATTGTATGGCACTGTGTTGAGGGTAGGGATTATAAATTCCCTTCCTGAGAAATTCAGAAACTAGTTCAGAGGCTCCTGCACCTTGGGCCACCATAAACCAGACATATCAAAGCCAGTAGGACAATTTGGAACAGCTCCTTGCCACAATCCCTCAACACAGACTGAGAGGCAAAATTCCCCAGAACTGAGCTTCTCCTCCCTGGGAAAGAGAGAAAGTGAACCATTGGTCTAATGTTCCAACATTTCTGGATGATGCCTGAGAAACTGCCTACTATCTCACCTATCTCAGAGTACTGATGGGACCTGGTATACTTTATTTATTTTGGAGGGGAAAAGGCAGAGAGAGAGAGAGGGAGATAGAGAATCTTCAGCAGGCTCCAACACCCAGCACAGAGGCCCAATGTAGGGTTCAAACGCATCACCTTGAGATCATGACCTGAGCCAAAATCAAGAGCTGGACACTGACCTGACTGAGCAACCCAGGCTCCTCAGAGACTGGCAAACTTTAGATGTCTGGGTTCCACTAAGAACAAAGACAGGGGGTTGGACTGGTATGAAGATTTGAAGTCCACAAAATACCTGGCTGGGCTAATTGGTAAGGACCTTCTCCTGTACAAGGCCAGTCCATGAAAACTGAAAAGTTTTTCTAATGTAAAGATACCAACTCAGGGTCAAGAAAAATGAATAACCAGGGAAATATGTCCCAAAGGAAAAACTTAAATCTCTAGAAACTAACCCTAATGAAACATATATATGATTTGTCTGAGAGATTCAAAGTAACCCTCATAAAGATAGTCACCCAGGTCGGAAGAAATACATAAACAATAGTGAGAACTATCACAGAGATAGGAATATTTTAAGGAGGAGGGCGGGGGGTGGGAGTGAATGGGTGATGGGCACTGGGGGTTATTCTGTATGTTGGTAAATTGAACACCAATAAAAAATAAATTAAAAAAAAAGAAATATTTTAAAATACTAAAGAGAAATCTTAGAACTGAAAAATAAATGAACTGAAAAATTTACTGCTAGAAGATTTCAATAGCAGACTTAGATCCAGAAAGGCTCAGTGAACTCAAAGACAAGTCACCAGAAATTATCCAGAAAAGGAAAAAGAAAAATAAATAAAAGACTGAAGAAAACTTAAGCAGTTATAGAACACTATCCAGTAGACCAATATATGCATTACAGAATTCCAAAAAAGGAAATAGAGAGAAAGGGGCAGAAAGTTTATTCAAAGAAATAATAGGTGAAAACTTCTCACTTCAGGGGAAGGAAATGAATAACCAGATGCAGGAAACCCAATGCATTCCATGAAAGACAAACTCAAAGAAATCAATAACCTAGATAAATTACAAGCAAATTTTAAAAAGTCAAAGACAAAGAAAGAATTTTGGAAAAAAAAAAGAAAAGTGAATCAATATGTACATCCATAAAAATATCAATGGTTTCCTCAGGAGGTACCTTGGAGGCCAGATAGGATTGGAATATCATATTCAAAGTGCTGAAAGAAAAAAATTGCTGACCACGAATAGTGTGTCAAAACTGTCCTTCAAAAATGAAAAACAGACTTTCTCAAATAAAATCTAAGGGATTTTATTGCCACTAGACTTGCCTTACAAGAAACATTTTATAAGGAAAACTCTTCAAAGTAAAGAACTATAAACAGCAATATGAAAGCACTGAGAGTATTAAACTCAGTGGTAAAAGTAAATATGTATACAAGTACAGAATACTATAATATTCTAATAGTAGTAGGCAAATCACTTTAATTCTAGTTTAAAGTCAGTAGTATTAAAAATAACTACATGAATATGTTAGTGGATATGCAATATAAAAATATGTAAACTGAAATCAATAACAAAGTGGGGGGGATAAAAAGTAAAAGTATAGAATTTTTGTATGTAACTGAAGTTATTATAAGCTTAAAATAGAATAACTACAGAACATTTGAGCCCCTGGGTGGCTCAGTGGTTGAGCATCTGCCTTTGGCTCAGGTCATGATCCCGGAGTTCTGGGATCAAGTCCTGCATCAGGCTCCCCACAAGGAGACTGCCTACATCTCTGCCTCTCTCCCTGTGTCCCTCATGAATAAATAAATAAAATCTAAAAAAAAAAAAAAGTTATATAAAGTTAGTAGAAGGAAGGAAATACCAAGACTATATAGTAGAAATAAACAAAAAAGAGAATAGAAAAGGAATAGGAAAAAACTGATGAACTAATAAGAGCTGACTTTTTGAAATGCCTATAGCAGAAATAAAAAAGAGAATAGAAAAGGAATAGGAAAAAACTGATGAACTAATAAGAGCTTACTTTTTGAAATGACTATAGCAGAAATAAACAAAAAAGAGAATAGAAAAAGGAATAGGAAAAAACTGATGAATTAATAAGCTGACTTTCTGAAAGATAAATTAACAAACCTTTAGCAAGACAAAAAGAATGAGAAAAAACTCAAACAAAATCAGAAATGAATGAGGAGACATTACAACCAAAGTCACAGAAATAAAGAAGATCCTAAGAGACCATTACAAAGTTACATGCCCTAACACTGGATAATCTAGAAGAAATGGGATAAATTCTTGAAACATATAATCTACTGAGACCAAATCATAAAGAAACAGAAAATCTGACAAGACCTAAAACAAGAAAGAAGATTGAATCAGGAATAAAACATCTACCAAAAAAGAAAAGCCCAGAACCAGATGGCTTCACAAATGAATTCCATCAGACATTTAAAGAAGAATTAACACCAATTCTTGTTAAATTCACACAAAAAAGTTGACAAGGAGGGAATACTTCCAAAATCATTTTGCAAAGTCAGCATTATCCTGCTACCAAAGCCAGACAAAGACACTAAGAAAACTATAGATCCAATATCTTGATAAGCACAGATTCAAAACCCCTCAGCAAACTAACAGCAAACCAAATCCAACAGCACATTGAAAGAACTGTACAACAGAAGAGTGGTAGGGGGGGTGGTGGCAGAGGAGGAAGATCCTAAGATTATTTCCTGCCATGGATATATCAAGGCAACAACTTCATGTATTGCTACTAACTGTGAAAATGACCTGACGACTGGCAGAACAGATCTTCCGCAGCTAAAAACATAAAAAGAAGGCTACAACAAGAAGTGAAGGAGGGGCATAGACACTGTAGTGAACCAAACCTCTGGCACAGCAACCAGTAAAGAGGAGAAATAACAAATATGGAAAAGGAAGAATTGGGATTAGGCCCAACCCTGGGCACTTCAAGCCATAAGGACCTAAACCAAGAAGACAAATCCCCATAATATCTACCTTTAAAAATCAACAGGGGTTGGGGCACCTGGGTGGCTCAGTCAACTAAGCATTTGCCTTCAGCTTGGGTCATGATCCCAGGGTCCCATCAGGCTCTCGGCTCAGCAGGAATCCTGCTTCTCTCTCTGCCCTTCCAGCTGCTTGTGCTTGCTCTCTCACACGCGCGCACACGCGCGCGCGCTCTCTCTCTCTCTCTCTCTCTCTCTCATGCGAGAGGGAGGGAGGGAGGGAGGGAGGGAGGGAGGGAGGGAGGAAGGAAGGAAGGAAGGAAGGAAGGAAGGAAGGAAGGAAGGAAGGAAGGAAGGAAGGAAAAAGAAGAAAAAAGAAAACAAGAAAAAAGAAAATCAACAAGGCTTAACTCCAAGGGTACCAGAAGGCTATAGGAAACCACGTCACTGAGCTTAAAAGGCCAGTTGCACTATATTACTCAGAGACCCAGCACAGAAGCACCCATTTGAAAAGTGTCTTTGTTACACATGAAGGAGATTTACAGTCTAATTTTAGGATTTTTGCCACAGAGGCAGAAGTCTGCAGAATTCTCTGGGAACAGAAGTGACGACAGGCTCCATTTTCTTGCCCTCTTTTTAGCCTTGCTATCTGGATGCTTGCAGGAGCCAGTTCTGACACTTTCTATCACCTTGCTGGTATCACTTGCCCCATTGCAGCACTCCCCTACAGATTTATCCCAGTAGTCACTCCTCCAAAGCAGCACTTGCCCTGCCATACAGTAAGCAGCCTGGTCAGGAGCAGTGCTCCTCTAATGTGACTCCTGTCCAGGGGAGGGTAGAAGCAAATGCCACTCTCTAGCATACCTACAGTATCTACTGCCAGGTTTCTCAGTCAGCTATGCCAGTGGCAATCCCTACCCACCAAGGCATCCAAGCAATCACAGTAGACAGCAAGGTTTAGGGCTGGCCCCATCCACCAGCATACCCATGGTGACTACAGCCAATCCTCAGCCAGCTGTATCAGAGGCAAGCCATGTCCATCAGTGTGCCCACAGTAGTTTCAGTCAGTCATTGCTGACAGGCAGGCTTAAGGCCAGCTCCAGCCACCAACACATCATCAGTACTCACAGTTTAGCCATAATAGCAGAATAGATGCAGCACACACAGATGATACCCATAGAACACCTGGTTCTGGTAACCAAGGGAATTGAGCTACTGGGCACTACATGATACCTTTTACGTAATGCCACTACTTTCAAGACCAAGAGACATATCTGACTAGTTAATACAAAGAAACCAAACAGAGAATAAGACAAAATAAGATGACAGAGGAATATGTTCCAAACAAAAGAACAAAACAAAACCCCAGAAAAAGAACTAAATCAAATGGAGATAAGTAATCTATCTGATATGAGAAAGTTCAGAGTAATGGTCATAAAGATATTCACCACACTATGAGAAAAGTGGATAAACTCAGTGAGAACTTCAATAAGAAATAGAAAATATAAAAAAAAAAAAAAAAAAAAAAAAAAAAGAAATAGAAAATATAAAAAAAAAGAGCCAATCAGAGCTGAAGCATACAGTAACTGAAATGAAAAATACACTAGGGGGAATAAAAAGCAGATTAGAGGATATAAAAGAACAGATCAGAGATCTGAAAGACTGGAAAATTGAGAGCAACCAAGCTGAAGAGGAAAAAGAAAAAAGAATTTAAAAATGAAGATATGGCACAAAAATAGACATATAGATCAATGGAAAAGAATAGAAAAGTCCAGAAATAAACCCGTGGATATATGGTCAATTAATCTATGACAAAGGAGGAAAAAATATACAATATAGAAAAGATAGTCTCTTCAATAAATGGTGCTGAGAAAACTAGATAGCAAGATGCAAAAGAATAAAACCAGACCACTTTCTAATATCATATGCAAAAGTAAACTCAAAATGGATTAAAGACCTAAGCATGAGACCTGAAAACATAAAAACCCTAGAAGAGAACACAGGCAGTAATTTCTTTAACACTGGCCACGGCAATATTTCTCTAGATATGTCTCCTAAGGCAAAGGAAACAAAAGCAAAAATAAACAATTGGGACTACATTAAAACAGAAAGCTTTTGAACAGAGAAGGAAACTCTTAACAAAACAAAAAGTCAATCTACTGAATGGGAGAAGATACTTACAAATGATATATCTGATAAGGAGTTAATAACCAAAATACATAACTTATATACCTCAACACCAAAAAAACTCCAAATAATCCAATTTAAAAATGGGCAGAGGACACGAATAGACCTTTATCCAAAGAAGACATACAAATAGACACATGAAAAAAATGCTCAACATTGCTAATCATCAGGGAAACACAAATAGAAAGCACAATGAAAATATCACCTTATACCTATAAGAAGGGCTAAAATAAAATATCAAGAAATAACTAGTATTGTGAGGATATGGGGTAAAACCAACCCTCATGCACTGTTGGTAGGAATGCAAATTGGTACAATAGCATTGACTGTATTTCATATGCTATGCCTTTTTTCCCTCTGGCTCATTCATTCCATAATTGGAAGTTTATATCCTTCCTTTTCCTTTATTTAGAATAAATAAAATCTTAAAAAAAAAAAAAAAAAGACTGACAATGAGGGATGGAAGAAGATACTCCATGCAAAGATAAGCCAAAAAAAAAAAAAAAAAAAAAAAAAAGCTGGTTACCAGTACTTGTATCAGACAAAACAGACTTTAAAACAGAGACTATAATAAGAGATAAAGAAGGGCATTACATAACAATAAAGGGATAAATCCAATAAGAGGATGTAACAATTGTAAATAGCTATGCACTCAACATAGGAGCACCTAAATATATAAAGCAAATATTAACAGATATAAAGAGAGAAGTCGACTATAATATAATGATACTAGGGGGTTTTAATACCCAACTTACATCAATGGACAGATCATCCAGACAGAAAATCAATAAAGAAACAATAACTCTAAAGACACATTACCAGATGGATCTAACAGGTAGATAGAGAACATTCCATCCAAAAACAGCTGAATACGCATTGTTTTCAGGTGCACATGGAACATTTTCCAGCATAGATCACATGTTACACTATAAAACAAGTCTCAAAAAATTTAATAAGGTTGAAATTTTATTAAGCATCTTTTCAATCACAACAATATGAAACTAGTAATCGATTACAAGAAAAATACTGAAAAAAAAACACAAACAGGTGGAGGCTAAACAACATGCTACAACAGAACCAATGAATGGGTCAATGAAGAAATCAAAGAGGAAACTTAAAAATACTTGAAAACAAATGAAAACAAAAACACAATCAGTTCATAATCTTTAGGTCACAAAAAAATCAGTTCTAAGCCAGAAATTTATAGTGATACAGGCCTACTTCAAGAAATGAGAAAAATAGCAAATAATTAATCTAACTTTACAACTAAAGGCACTAGAAAAAGAACAAAGCAAGTCCAAAATTAGAAGAAAGGAAACAATAAAGATCAGAGCAGAAATAAATGGAATAAAGACTAAAATAATAGTAATAATAATAATAATCATAGGAAGATAAAAAAACTAAGAGCTGGTTTTTTGTTTTTTGGGTTTTTTAAAAATTTTATTTATTCATCCATGAGAGACACAGAAAGAGAGAGGCAGAGACACAGGCAGAGGGAGAAGCCCCACAGGGAGCCCGATGCAGGACTCGATCCTGGTACCCCAGGACCATGCGCTGAGACAAAGGCAAACGGGCTTAACTGCTCAACAAGAACCCACTTCTCCCTCTCTCTCTGCCCTGGCTCATGCTCTCTCTATATCTCAAATAAAAAAATAAAATAAAATATTTTTAAAAATCCTAAAATTCACAAAGTACCACAAAAGACCCCAAAAAAGGCAAAATAATCTTAAGAAAGAAGAACAACGGTAAAAGCTTCATACTTCCTAATTTCAAAATATATTACAAAGCTACAGTAATTAAAACAGAATGATACTGGCATAAAGACAGACATACAGACCATTTGAACAGAATAGAGAGCCCAGAAATAAACTTAAGCATATCCAGTCAAGCCATCTTTGACAAAAGTGCCAAAAATATACAATGGGCAAGAGACAGTCTCCTCATTAAGTGGAAAACTGGATATCCACATGTAAAACAATGAAACTGGACCCTCACTTTACACCACAGACAAAAATCAAACCAAATGGATTAAAACCTTAAACACAGAACTTGAAACATATGAAACTCCTCAAAGAAAACATAGGGGGGAAACTTCATGACACTGGTCTTGGCAATGACTCCTTTAATATGACACCGTAGCACAAGCAACAAAAGCAAAAACTGATGCAGGAGACTACATCAAATGGAAATGCTTCTGTACAACAAAGGAAATAACAGAGTGAAAAGGCAACCTACAGAATGGGAGAAAAGATTTGCAGATGATACACCTAATAAATGGTTAATATTTAATATAAGGAAGTCCTAGAACTCAATAACAACAACAACAAAAAACAAAATAATTAAAATTGGGCAAAAATCTTGGATAGTCCTTCAAAAACAATGTACAAATGACCAATAGGTATATCTAAAAATCATCAATATCAGTAACTATGAGAGTAAAGGAAATCAAAACCATAATGAGAGATCACCACACATCTGTTAGGATGGCTATGATTTAAAAAAAAGGGGGAGGGTGTTGGTGAGAACACAGAGAAAGTGGAGCCCTAGCACACTGTCAGTGGGAAATGTAAAATAGTATTGCCACTACAGAAAAGAGTATGTAGGTTTCTCAAAAAATTAAAAATAGAACTTTTATATGATCCAGCAATCCCACTGATGAGTACTTATATAAAAGAACTGACATCTCAAAGAAATATCAACACTCTTCTGTTCACTGTAGCATTACTCATAACAATCAAGATACAGAAACAATCTAAACACCCATCAGTGGAAAAATGGATAAAGAAAAGTGACATACACATATAATGAAATATTATTCAGTTTTTAAGAAGGAAATTCTGCTATATGCAAATACATGGATGAACTTTGAGGTATTATGCTAAGTGAAATAAACCTGTCACAAAAGGACAAATACTGCATGGTCCCACTTATGTGAGGTATTTAAAATAGTCAAACTCACAGAAGCAGAGTATAGATGGTATTGCCACAGGCTGGGAATAGGGAGAAAAAGAAAGTTGCCATTCAAAAGGCAGAAAGCGTCCGTTATACAAGATGAATAAATTCTAGAGATCTGCTGTACAACACAGCCTATAGTTAATAGTACTGTATTACACACTTAAAAATTTGTTAAGATGGTAGATCTCATGTTAAATATTCTTGCCACAATAAAAAAAAGATAATGATAATTATATATCAAAACAGAAATATTAAAAAAATATTCAGCCTATCACAAACCTAATTCATTTTTCTCAATAAAAATTACAGCAGGGCGCCTGGGTGACTCGGTTGAGTGTCCAACTCTTGATTTCGGCTCAGGTTGTGATCTCAAGATCGAGCCCTGTATCAGGCTCCAAGCTTAGCATGGAGTATGCTTGAGATTCTCTCCCTTTCCCCCTGCCCCTCCCCCTACTTGGGTGCTCTCTCTCCCCCTCTCTCTCTAAAATAAACTTTTAAAAATTATCACAAAGTAAGGAACTTGCATTTACAAAGTGTCTGAAAGTACATTAAGAAAAGATGGGATAATTCCTAGACAAGGTTTCCTTCTTAAAATAGAACTAGAAATGGTTACAGTTGGCCAAGGGAAATATAAGAAAATACGTTAAGTAAAATACATTGGTCCTGGAACACTTTTTGAGGCATTATACTGGGACAATGGGAAGAGCACAGATTTTAGAAACAGAAAGACTGGGTTCAAAATACCACTTATTTATTTTGTTTAATTAATAACGACTTACGTGGCACTAAATGCCAGGTATTATTCCAAGCGTATGACAAATGTTAACCCATTGAATCATTATAACAAACCTTTGAGAGTAAGTACTATTATTACACTCATTTTACAGATCAGAGGAAGAAACCAGGGCCTACAGAGATCAAGTAATTTGTTGAAAGTAACATAACTAGTAAGTGACAGGGTCACAATTTGAACAGAAGTAGAATGGTTGAAGTGTTTGTGACCTTGGGCCAATAACTTAGTCTCCAGGAATCTCAGATTCATTTTTCAAAATGAAATGAAAGCAGTAGATCATTAGGATTAAATGTGGTAACTCTTCTAAAGTAGTCAGTCTAACCCGGAACACAGTAGATACTATTTCTACTCTTACTTTCCCCCGGTGAGCAACCAATTTTGCAAGATGTTAGGTCTGGTCATAAGTGATGATATCACAAATTTACAATTAAAGAAGGATTTAGTTTAATTCAGCCTATAACATCAGCATGCATGAATATGCATTAAGGGACATATTAATGCAAAAAGAATTTGCTACTATTCAATTAGAAACTCAGTGGGATATGATATTCATAGGAGTAGAATAGTAGAAGAGCTATTCTTATATTTGAATATTTTCCAATGTCAAAACAATACCAGAAAAAATACGTATAAATAAATCCAGACCTAGTATATCCTACCTGTAGCCAAAATTTTCATTAGAAATGTAACAATAAAGGTAGCTCTGAATTTTGATTTCTATTCACCCAGATAGACTCTAGATAGACTCTACAACAAAACTCCTGCCAGCCATAACCCTAAGGGGTAAAATCTGACATTAGCAGTTCTGAGTCATTTTTCAGAATGCCGTTAACAGCCTACACTTGTGTCAGTCCTTGTGACATCCTCTCCTGTATTTCACACAGACATGCGGTGGGTAAAATAGTCACCTGAGATAATACTACAAAGGACTGTGGCAGAAGGGTAGCTGGACTCCTAGAGATAGAAGAATATACTGAGGCTATTTAGAGAGACCAAACACTTTTTCAAACGATTATCTTTGGGGCAGTGCTGCAGAAAACCAAAATTGTTCCTGGTGCATTACAATATCATAGAAAGTTCCATTTCAGAAACATGTATTTTTATCCTAGGAGGGAAAAATCTTACTGAGAGATCTTTGTCAGGTTACTTAACTTCTCTGTCCCTCAGTTTCATCTATAAGATGAGGATGATAACAGCACCTATAGTTCACAGGGCTGTTAGGAAAATTACAGAGTTAACACACGCAAACAAAACAGGGCCCCTCACGTACAGGGACGTTAGTTAACAGTATTGCTGTTGTTGTGAATAGCATCATCAGTGTTACCAGCACTGCTGTCATCACTATCACCACCATCTACCAGGAAACCAGCTCTCCCAGTCTCTCACTTTCATACTATCATTTTCCCAATACCTCTGAAGACATCACTCACTAAAGCTCACTTTATGGTAGAACCCATTTCTTGTCCAAACAACATTTTCCAGTCAATACTTAAAAATTGCTCTTTTCCAAATGAATGTGACATAGCATCAAGATGGTTTCAGCTAAACCATTCTCAATACCTCATTAAAAACAAAACAAAAAAACCTGGACTTACCAAAGCTATTTTATATGCCCTAATAAAGAGAAATAAGAAGACTTCAATCATTTTGTAAATTCATTTCATTTTAAAGTTTTTTGCATCTTTTGATTGTCAACATGTCAGTTCATCAATACAATAAAGTTTTAACAAACTTTCATGTACATATTTTCCCTATCCTAAAGTTCTATCATAAGATTCAACAGAGTTAAAATCATTGCAACTAAAAAATTAAGTGAATACACAAAGCTTGTCTCATTTGTCTACATGATATAATGAAGTTCAAATAATATGTAACACATGATGTATGCTTTATGAAAATTTACATTATAACACACCTAGTAAATGAGATGTTCTCCTCATTTCCTGTTTTTTAATCTTTAATCACTAAGCAAAGCACCTAAGATATTAACCCAAACTGAATACAAAAATAGTCAGTATGCTATGACAAAGGCTCAGATTACCAACCTGGAAAACTCTGAGACCTGCATCCTAGCATGGGTTCTTCCTAACTAGGTGCATGTTATGGGACAAATCACTTCACCTCTTTGGACCCTAATTTCCTTATCTGTAAAAAGAGAAGGTTGATTAGATTATCTCCAGCTTTCCTTCCTGCTCCAAAAGTCTATGATTTTTACCTATTATTTACAGAAAGTTTAGAATTTTGATTTTATTTCTGCCATGAAAATAGATTTTGTTTATTACCTGTTTCCATCACTAGATGGTGCTCTCTGCATAGTTATGCAGGCTACTTGAAAAATCCATCTGGCATCTCACAACAGGAACACTTACAAATTTGGGGGGCTGGACAACTCTACCATTTGGAAGGCTCTCCAGGCCATTACAGGGTATTGAAGATCCCTGCTTCCAGTGCCTATCCCATGCCAATTAAACACCAGAAATCTCTACTACCCTAAACATTGTGACAATCACAAGAAGTGCCCTACTAAAAAAGACTGCTCCTGCATTAAAACCACTGAAACAAAATCAGTTTCCTTTTTCATATTTAAGAAACAGATACTAAAAAATAAAAATGATTTAGCTGCTGGTGAAATCAGCCATTTATGTAAATGACTGTGAAGTGTCAAATTATCTTTATAATGACACAGAATACAGACACATACAAAATCAAATATGTAATTTGATTGCCAGCTAGTAAGGACATCTACTAGTAATTACTCTGTGAGTCACCAGTTTTTACCAACCTTGTATTAGTCTTTCTGATAATTTATATAATGATAAATTAAATGTTTTATAAATGAAAAATTAAAACTATAAAAATATAAAACACAAAATAAAACTATAAAAACACAAAATAAACTCACACCCAATAACAAAGAGCAACTAGAGAGCACTCTAAAGGCAGCAAGCTGCCTATTTTCAAAGAGGCATCCTGAGTAACTTGATTTTAATGAATTTTCCATATTCTGTTTAGTCCTTGGCCATAAAATCTCATAAATCTAATGGGATAGATAGCACATGACTGACCAATAGTTCAATCTCACAGAAACAGTTCCTATTAACCAAGTTCACAAGGCTGATATAAAAGCAGAATATCAACTTATTAATATGTGCCAATAACTATAATTGCCAAAACTACGAAGGGTACAGGGCATCTGTGTCCTCTAGTCATCATGTTCTCTCCCTTTTAGGCATGGTACAAAGGAAGTCAGGCTATAATGAGGAGGTTGACTAATAAGGACAGAATTAGGAATAAGATTATTATGCTCTGTGATTTGAATATTAAATGGCAAGAAGTTAAGAAAGTTTGATGCATCAATGTCCAAAAAGAGGATACAAGACACAAGTAAGAATCAAGTAACCACGAGAGGTAGGTACTATCATTATTCCCATTTTTCAGACTAGAAAAGAGACTTAGAAGGGTTAAGTGATTTGCTGACAATCATGGGAAAGAGACAAGAGGTCAAACACAGGTCAGTATGACTCTGGAGTTCAAGGTGTCAACCACTATGCTGGGTAAGATATAAAATTCTGAAAATTGCTAACAAGTCTCTAACTTTCAGTTTTATCTCTTGACATTGGTGCTCTTGAACTCCACATTTTAGCACACTGCATTTTTAACTACTAGACTAAGCAATTATTTTTGCCATTGAACATGCTGTCCACCATGCCACAAATATCCCCATCGACATCTTCACCAGCATAATTACCACCTAGCTTTCAGATGTCTGCTAGAAGCATCTCTTTCTCAGTCTAATCTCTAGGCCAAGTTCTCATCCCTAGTTACGTTACATCTCTGCTCTACTTTTTCAGGGGATCCTATGTATTTCTATCACAATACTTTAAACTACAAAATTGCTTATTGAATGTCTCTGCTTTTTACTCAAATTCTGACCTCCATAAAGGTATTATATAATCCCTACATCCTGGAAAATGATACATACACATTAAGTACACACTGAATTAATAAACAGAAATCAACATAATAGACTGAAGAAGGGCTATGTATATCAATTTAAAGAGTGTCACCTAGGTCTCAAAGATGTCTTCTAGGAACCCTGGGTGGCGCAGCGGTTTAGCGCCTGCCTTTCGCCCGGGGCATGATCCTGGAGACCCGGGATCGAATCCCACTTCGGGCTCCCAGTGCTTGGAGCCTGCTTCTCCCTCTGCCTGTGTCTCTGCCTCTCTCTCTCTCTCTGTGTGTGTGTGTGTGTGTGTGACTATCATAAATAAATAAAAATTTAAAAAAAAAGATGTCTTCTAATAGCATATATTAACAAATATGGGAAAAAAAGTGCCAATCAAATAGAATCTGAAAAATCTCATGGCAAATGCTGGCCAGTGTCCTCTTAGGTCTTACCTTGAGAAAGTAAATATCCTAGCTGACTGGACCTAATTATAATTTATGGCAAAGTAGAGGAAAATGTGATTGGAGCCAATGAAAGCTGGCATGAGGTTGGCACAGTTCAGGTAAAATGCTAATGGTGGAGATAGAAACACTGAGATATATTTTATAGACATGACTACCAACACGTGGTAATAGATTCAATGTGAATGATAAAGAAGGAAGTATTAAGGACTCCAGATGTTTTTCAAAAACAATTGAATAGAAGGTGGATATTTATTGGGGAAAGGATGACTAGAAGTAGATGTGAAGGAAAATCAAGGATATTTTGAATATATTAGGTTTAGGATACTTGTGAAATAGAAAGAGGAAGTAACAGGCAGTTATATGTTTGTTTTGTTTTTAATTTTTTGACTACAGCTGAAACACAGGCATACATTTAAATATAAATGATTAGAAGATAGATTAGTGCTCTTGGGACTTTAATTATATTAATTCTATAACATAGGTCTTATTACTATTCCTGTCCTATAGATGAGAACTGAGGTATAGAAATTCTAGGATAAAAAAATTCACCCAGGATCACACAGCTAATACTCTAGAGCTGGCAAAGCAGATTCTCAAACTGAGGCAGTCAAGTTTCTGAGCTCGCTCATTATCACTATACATATTGCTTCTTTGGCAGCTGACAGCCCCACATCATGGGGACTCCAGAAAGGTTCCATATTTGGTACTCAAGAGAAAGTGGCTGAGGTGTAAGATTCACAAAGAGAATAAGGAAGAGTCTCACCAATAAAAGGATAACCCCACCTCCCTCTCCCTTTCTATCCCCTAAATAACAACAGCCAATTTTATAGGATTCTTCCGCAAAGACACTTGAACAGCCACAGAGAAAGGGCCTACATATATTCCATGTAGAAATTCCCAAAGATAGAGCTAGCTCACTGTCTTTTCATCTTACAGTGGAGTCCACTATCCCAACCTATGTATGCAGAGCTTCTGAGAAGTTTCTTAGTGTATTTGTGTAAAATATGGACAATCATGAGCTACGAATGTGGGGGTGTATACACTTCCATTCATGAGAATAACTGGCACTGGACTTGTCCTCCCACCACAAATAACCATAAAAATGGACAGATTACATGAAGCAAACATTTTCAGGTACTGGACAAAAGGCAAGACAAGACTGTCATTCTTGAAAAAAAGAGAAACACTGAGTACTGAGATCCCCAGATTTGCTCCTGCTCTCTGCCTAGAGGCAGTTTCCTGATCTCAATATAAAGGGGTGAAACCCAAGCAGAACATGGTAAGTTTGGCTAAGCTAAGGAGTTAGAAGACAAGAGTTTAGGGCTACAGGAGTAGTTGGAATTTGTGGGTTAAGGTTTCAGAAAGAAGTTCGCCTGAGAAATTAGCAGAGTTTCCTTGGGGGTATCTTAAACTAGATTTCATCAAAATTAAAAATGTTTTCTCTGGAAAAAAATAGAAAAGAAAGCACACATAACTTTGTTTAAAAAGATGAACCACAGATAAGGAATAAACAATTTCAAATCACACATACAACTAATGACTGTATCCAGAATACGTAAAGAACACTCCAAAGTCAACAGTAAGAAAACACAATCCTAGTAGAGTATGAAGAAAAAAAAAAAACTGAAAAATACTTAACCATGGAGGAATAGGCACAGATAGCAAATAAACACATAAAAACATTAACTGGGTTATAAAAGATTAAATCTTCCATAACAAGAAATGAATTGTCTAAACCTAATCAGTCAAGAAATTAAATTAATAAACACATTATGTGAAAACATAAAGGTAAACAGCTAAAGTTAAGGTGACTTTCACTTCAGGGTATAAGGTAGAGGGGCAGTAAAGGCTGTTATTTCCCATTATGAGTTTACAATATTAATATTAAACTACTTTCTATACAATACTGAAATGTGTAGCTAAAAACACAAATACATACATATTTTTAAAGGGGAGTATGGTTAATAGTGTCAAATGCTACTAAAAGAACAACATAAAGATGGAAAAGCATGCATGGGATATAATAACATGGAAACAAGATGAGCTTGAGAAATGTAATTGTGGTAAAGGGATAACACCAGAAACAAAACTGGAGCACAGACTTTGAAATCATACACACTTGGGTTTGTCATGGCTTTACCGTTTTGTACTTGTAAGAAGGTAACACAGCCTATCTGGGCTTCAGTTCCTTTATCAGTAAGATGGAGATAATGATACTAATCACTATTTCACAGAGTTACTAAAGGATTAGATCAGACAATATATATAGCATACTAAACATGGTATTAGAATATGGTGTTAAATCACAGATAATGACATTATCATCAAAACAGGTGATATTACAGAATAAATGGTAGTATCAATATAATATCTGAGGTTCTTACACTGTTCCTTCCTTTTGATAGGAAATGAATACTTATACTCAGACATGGCGTTTTTTATATCCTAAGGGCTCCATAACAAAGATATTACTGGTATCACTATGGATTCATAACTTAACATCTGTAAGCAGTATCATTTTCTCCTTTGAACTAAGTATGATGTCACAACTGGCAAAAGTCACCTTGTCCATAATATTTAAATGTGCTTTAGAAAATGAATCATAGTTTTATCTACCCAGATATATTCTCTTAAAAAATATATAGCTTATATATTTTAAAGTAATCAAAGGAATATCAATATTTACTAAATTTTCTAATTTCATTCTTCTTTCTCAAATAAAACAGAAAATTTAATTTACCGAGTCATCCAAAAACATAAAATTGACATTTGATCACTCAAAGTAGTAATTTCCAAACCTGTCTAGAGAGCACAATCACTTGGAAGTTCCTAAACATATTGAGATTCAGGGTTTCATCATCTAGTTACTGATTCAGAATTTCCAAGTGTAGGGCCTAGAATATGTATTTTAAAAATCTATGCAGAAAAAACTTTTTAAAAAAGGCAATCTACAAAAGAAGAAATAAAATAGTCAATAAAAATGAAGCAATAAAAAAAAAAAAAAAAAAAAAATGAAGCAATATTCTCAACTTTACTACTAGGCAAGAAAATGCAAATTTTTTAAAGCAACAAGATTCCATTTTTTGTCCAAATTAACAAAAATTAAAGATATTTAAAATGGTGCTGATGTGGGTATTAGAAAAATGGTATTCTGATATGTCACTATTAAGATTTGCCATAATGTTCTATAATAATTGAGAATATCTTTTAAAAATAAAAATGGCATGTCAGCAATGCCACCCTGCTATAAAAAGCTCAAGGAACATAAGGATATGTGTACAAGGATGCCAATTTGCAATTTAAACAATGACAAAAGACCTGGAAATAATCCAAAAGCACATGAATAGATACATAACTAAATTACTTACTGATATTACAGAATATTAGGTAGCTATTAAAAAGACTAAGTTAGGGACTGCCTCTTCTAGCAGTGACAGAGTAAATAAATTATAGCAGAACAATGTTACTATCAAACATAATTAGAAAATCTAATAGGTGAAGGGGATTAAGAGGTAAAAACTAACAGTTATACAATAAATAAGTCATGGGGATATAATGTACAGCATAGGGAATACAGCCAATAATATTGTAATAACTTTGGTGATGGATGGTAATCACACTTCTCATGGGTATTATTTTGTAATGTATAAAAATACTGAATCAATATGATGTACACCTGAAATCAAAAGGATGTTCCATACCAATTATACTTCAACAAAAAATTTTTTAAATCTGGATAAAGTATAAATAATATTTGTTCAAAGGTATTGGAAAGTTACCAAGTCAGCCAAGACTAGAAAAGCAAAAATCCCAGAAGGAAAGCTCAGGGAGGAGAGTCTTATCTATGAGTTGCTCTTGCTTTCAAAGAAATTTGTTAAATTCTAAGCAGTAAAGAGCCAGAGGCTGAGAATATAAGCAGAACTCTAAAGAAATTCATGCAGAAAGAGGTGACTAAGGAGATTTTTCAGCTGTCTAGGAGGGCTAGAGAGCCAAAACTTCAGGCTTAACAAGGTAGCCAAACTTGAGAAGCTAAGATCTGAAACATAGGAAGGCAAACACACCACCTGATGTCAGTTCACCAAGGTGTCCTATCAATTTTTAAGCTGCAAAGGACACTTAAAATGGATGAAAACTGAGTAGACATTTCAACAGTCTCATGGTGCTGGCAAATGAAAAACTGAAGTGCAAAAACCACTACACAGAAGGAACTTAGCAAATACTACATGCCTCAGTAGACTTCCCTGAACAGCAACACCTTTATGAATGAAGGTGAAGTAGAGGTAAATTTAAACTTATGAAGTCTCAGCTCAGGCTCTGACTGACTGAAATACTCTGGACTATTCTAGTCCTCCAGGCTAAAGGGAGAATCCCCATTATCAGAAGAAATTATCATTCAGAGCCAATAGTACTATTTATATGAAATGTCCAGGATTCAATCAAAAATGAGCAAGCATATCAAGAACAAGACCAAAGGCAAAAAACAAACAATAGAAACAGACCCAGAGAGAATGCAAATAGTTAATAAACATGAATGTTTAAAAAAAAGCTACAATTAACATATTCAAAAAAATATGAATAAAATTATGACAAAATAGAGAATTTCCCCAGAGAATTGTAATTTATAAGAGAATCAGAGAGAAATTCTAGCATGGAATAGTATAATAACTAAAATTTAAAAGTCAGGTTTAATGGCAGAATGGACACAAGTGAAAGTAAGATCAGTGAGCTCACAAGACGTGACAGAAAATATACATGCTGAAACGTGAGTTATCTGTGGGAAAGAACCACAAGACAGATCTGCTAATACTATGAAAGAACTAACAAATTATTTTAATCTTAGATATTGGCATATCCCAACAATCTTTACTATTCTAGAGTGTGACAGTTTAGGAGTGAATACAGTTTGAACTTATTCACGTTTAGAGGGTGTCTGAAATGGAGAACTAGGCAGATCCATCTACTCAGACCCTAACTGTGGCCCTAAAGGAAACTGCTTGAAGACACTGGATCCCAAAAATTACAGCTGGTGAATTTCTGAAGCACGTGCATATTCAAGTGGAGATCAAAGAAGCCCAACTAAAAGAACTGTGGACTGAGCAAAGCATCTTTTTAAAGATTCATTTACTTACTTTTAGAGAGAGAGAAAGAGTGTGTGAGCAAAGAGTAGGAAGGGCAGAAGGAGAGGGAACAAGAATCTCAAGCAAACTCTCTATTGAGCCTGACGCAGAGTCTGATCCCACAACCCTGAGATCATGACCTAAGCCTAAGTTAAGAGTTCTACACTTAACTGACTGAGCCACCCAGGCACACCACATGACTTTAGAAAAGGGCTACCTTGAAGATTATGACTTAAACTCTGGAAGAACTAAAGTGATTGACAGTGGAAGGAATCACAACATGTGAAACTCCTTAAATAAAACTGAATTAGATTTTCAATAAATAAATAAAATACATATATAGAATGCAATATCCTTCAGACATTAAAAATATACTAAAGGTAACAAACTGAAGGTTGCCAAAAGAGAGGGGCATGAGGGACAGGCAAAGTAGATGAAGGTGTGGGAGATACAGGCTTCTAGTTATGGGATAAATAAGCCACAGGATGAAAGGTACAGCATAGGAAATACAGTCAATGGTACTGTCACAGCATTGCATGGTGACAGACGGTAGCTACACTTACGGTGAGTATAACATATGGAGTTGTCGAATCCCTGTTTTATACACATGGAACTAATGCAATATTGTGTGTCAACTATACTTCAATAAAAAATATATAAAATACAAATATGGATATATATGCATATTGACAAATGTTATGCCAATAATGTTGAGAACTTAAATAAAACCTAAGTTTCTATAAAAAACAAAACTTATAAAAACTGACACAAAACTGGGGCACCTCAGTGCTCTGTTGGTTAAGCCTCCAACTCTCTATTTCAGCTCAGGTCATGGTCTCAGGGTCATGAGATCAAACTCTGCGATGGACTCAGTGCAGAGTGTGCTTCTTTCCCTCTCACTCCCTTTGCCCCTTCCCTTGCTCATTCTCTCTCTCTCTAAGTAAATATTTTTTTTAAAAAGCTAGCACAACACAGAAAAATGTGAATAGTTCTGTATCTGTTAGAGAGATTAGCCATAACTAAAGACCATTCCACAAAGAAATGTGTAGGTCCATATGGCTTTACTCATGAAATCTCCAAACATTTAAAAAATAAATGTCACTAATATTATACAAACTGTTCCAGAGAAAAGAAAAACAACCCTTCCCAACTCATTTTATGAGGCCAACATAATCCTGATACCAAAACATGACAGGACATTACAAGAAAAGAAAATTCTAAGCCAGTATCTCTTATGAATGGAGATACAAACATTCTAATAAGCAAAACATTAGCAAACCGACTTCAGTAATATACTGAAAGGATAATATAATTGATAAAATCGGTTTATTTCAAAAATAGCAAGTTGTCCTAATGTGTAAAATAAAAATAAATGTAGTTTTCCAGATTTACTGGTTAAAGAAGAAAAATTATATACTCAATACAAAAAAATGAATTTGATAAAATTTAACAGCTACTCATAATTTTAAAAAATTCTCTTAGCATATTAGAAATAGAAGGGCAACTCTTCTAAAAAGTCAGATTACAAAAAAAAAAAACTTATATCAGATATCAGAATGGTGAAATATTGAATGCTCTCCCCCTAAGGGCATGAAGAAATAAAAGTCTCACCATCAACTGAAGTTGAAGTACTGAAGTTTCTGGCCATTGCAATAAGGTAAAAAAAGAAAGTACACAGACTGGAAAGGAAGAACTAAAGTTGTCATTACTCACAGGTAACACAAACATGTATGTAAAAAAATCTAAAAGAATCTACACACTATTAGAATTAAGTGACTTTAGCAAGGTTGCCAGATACAAGTTTATAAAAAATAAATTGCACTTCTATACATAGGAAGTTTATTTTTTAAGTTATACTTGACGATAACATCAAAAAATGTCAAACACTTAGCAGTACATTTAACAAAAGATGTGTAAGTCCTATAAACACACACACACACACACCATCTGAAAACAGCGCTGAAACATCTAAGAACATCTATGTAAATGGAGAAATATATTCCTCATGGGCTGGAAGACTCAATATTATTAACAGTACTCAACCATCCCCAAATTCACACAATTCCAATCAATATCCCAAGCATGTTTTTGTAGAAGTGTGTAATTTGATAAGCTGATTCTGACATTTACATGGAAAGGAAAAGGACTAAGAATAGCCAAGTCAATCTTGCAGAACCACACTGGAGGACAGAAGTTATCAAATATCACATCTTACTACAAAGCTACAGTGACAGTGTGGTATTGGCTCAAAGACAACAGAACACAATAGGGAGTCCAGAAATGGACTTCTCTATAGCCTCCCACATTTACAACAGAGGGCACTGAAGTATAGTGGGGAAAAGATAACTCTTCAATAAACAGTGCTGAGGCTATTAGATATCTACATGGGAAAAAAAAAACAATTTAGATTTCTTCCTAATATTATATTTTAAAAAGATAATAAAATAAGCTTCTTGGAAGTAAAACAGTAACAATTTATTGAAATAGGCAAAGGTTTCTTAACCAGAACATAAAACATACCTTAAAGAGAAAATTCCATAGACTATAGTACATTAAAGTTAGGAAACTCTTGTTATAGCCAATCTGTGGCCCACTATTCAGGAACTTCTTAATCTAAACAGCGAGATAATTCACTTAACTTTCATTATATAACATTCAAATAACTACTTTTGCTTTTGTGAATGAGCAGTATCTTCATTTATGAAATTAAATCCATAAAACTCATAATAAGAACTTCAAATAATAGTGATTTTTAATAGCTAGGACTTTTAATAACTACTGGAAACAACAAAGAATCAAGTACAATTTGAATTTAATGTACAAAGTGGCATTGTTTTTTAACCATTTTAAAAAATGCAGTTTTACTTCCAATATTAAATTCTACTAACAATGCTCAGTTATCACAAATGATAAAAATAGCAGGCAGGCATGCAGTGCCCTTATAAAGGAGACATGAACAAAGCCATCTTAAATCATAGTAAAGGCCTAGAGTTGCTTTCTGTGGCTAGCAAAGGTCAGTCATTTGCTGCAACAAAAGCAGTCTTAAAGATACAGAGTAATAAGCCTGTCCTTCTACTGTTTATTTAAATGGTAAAAATTCAATTTGTTCATCTAGGATCATAGCGATAAACCTTTCTCAGGGGGTCGGGGGGGGGAACATTATACAGGACTTTACTCGAAAAGTACCCTTAGATCAGTGAAACAAAGGAGAGGAGTAAAATAAAGATAGTCTATCAGTGTACAGTGTGCACAAATTTAAAAAGGTATTAATGACAAATTTCATACAGCCCAACTCTCATTCTTGGCTCATGCCACAGCTCATTAAGATGACGTACATTTATCTTGTACTGTGTGAAGGACATTCTGTTTTCTCAACTACTGAGCATTTTACCTTTGCAGCTAGCTGTAGTCCAATTTTGTCAGCTTCAGCCTCCAATGTTCTACTGTACGGTCTATCAAACATATACTAAGAAGAGATAAGAAAGAGAAGCTCTATTAAGGATATTTATCTTACAACAAAAGGAGTGCCAAAGTGAGATTTTTAAAATTAATTTCATGGAACATTTAGGATAGAGTTTTTACACTCTCCATGATTAACATTCAAAGGGCAGCCTTTATTTCCTTCCATCAGATTAATATTTTAAAAACATGAAAAGAATATTTAAAAAATTATGCCTACAGACTACAGAAGAGTCTATAGTATCACAGAGAGTATGGTAGTCCCCTTTATCCAGTTTCACTTTCCATGGTTTGAGTCACCCACAGTTAACAGGGGTCTGGAAGCACAAGGTCCTTCTGACACACTGGCAGGTTTAGAGCAGCCTAATGCTACGCCACAATGCCTACATCATTTACCTCACTTCACCATTCATCTCATGTCATCACAAGCAGGTGAGTACAGTAAGATATTTTGAAAGAGGCCATATTTACATAACTTTTTTTACAGTGTGTGGTTAATAACTTGTATTTTATTATTAGTTATTGTTGTTAATCTCTTACTGTGTTTAACTTTAAAACTTTATCACTGATATGTATTTATAGGGAAAAACATAGTATATATAGGATTGGATACTATCTGAGGCTTTAAGCCTATCCACTAGGGGTCTTAAATATATCCCACCATCCCCTCACCCCATGGATAATGGGAGAGGAATACTACAGTACAAGTATCCCCCACTTTCCAAAAGTTTGCCTCACTCTACTTTGCTTTTACTAAAGACCTACATTAGTACCTGTTTTCACTAACCAAAAGAATCCAAAGAGTATGTTTGCTTTTATGAAAAAAGCCTGAAAGTGACATAACAAGAACTTTCAGAAAGCAGGGGATCCCTGTACTTCTATTTTCCCAATTACAACCTCTACCTACTGTGTAGAGGATCCTCTAAGAAAGCTTATTAATGCAAGCTTTTAATATGGCCAAGGAACATTCTGATCTTATCGTTTTTGTTTTTTGTTTTTTTAAGATTTTACTTATTTATTCATGAGAGACACAGAGAAGCAGAGACATAGGCAGAGGGAGAAGCAGGCTTCCTGCAGGGTGCCTGATGTGGGACTCAATCTCAGGACTCCGGGATCAGGACCTGAGCCAAAGGCAGACACTCAACCACTAAGCCACCAGGTGCCCCTGATCGTGCAGTTTTAAAAGAAAATTGAAAAAATATAGCTATATAATAACCACTGACACCACTAGAGAATTTATTTCAGTTAGGAAATTAACCAAATAGCAGAATTTTCTTTCCTTGATAAATTATCTTAATTCCATCTTTCTTTTTGAGGTATTGGTTAGGGAAACAAAATTTTCTTCCAACTTCAATAAAAAAATATAAATAGCTATCGTATTTTTAACTTTCCTAATTACTTGTATTTATGTGAATGCTTTCCAGTTAAATTCTTATTTTCAGTAAGTACTAAAATTTGTAGGAGAGGGATCAATAGTCAGAACTTTTGAGAACAGAGTTATTAATAGAGGAAATACTTTTTCAGAGGTAGCTACACGTCAATGATGTCCAGAAATAATATAATCAATCTGATCCACAGTATATGACTACCAGATATGACTTTCTTCCTTCATGATCAGGTCTTTTCTAGGTTGATGAACTATGTATCAGTCTTCACTTTCAACGAGCAATCTGCAGGTTTCCATCAAATCTACTGATAGTGTAACTGGTTAAAAACATTGTCTTTAAAAGGACAGAATCTTACACTCAAGTCGAAATGCTGACACTTATTAACTGTGAACCCTTGGCTAATTGTTTAACCCCTCTAAGCCCAGTAGTATCATATGTAAAATGGAGTAGCAACAGCACCAACCTCCAGGGGTTACAGACAGGATAAAATGAGCAAATAATGATAACAGCTCCTATTTATTGAGTCCGTACTTTGTACTAAGGCCTGTGCTAACCGTTCTATAATCACTGGTTCTCAACTGGATATGATTCTGCCCCCGGGGACATTTGGAAATGTTTGAAGACATTTTTTTTTTCTTTAGAAAGAGAGAGTACACACAGGTGGTGCAGGGGCAGAGGGAGAGAGAGCATCTTAGGCAGGCTTCATACCCAGCACAGAGCCTGATGTGGGGCTCAGTCTCACAACTCTGAGATCATGACCTAAGCCAAGATCAAGAGTCAGACACTTAACTGACTGAGCCACCCAGGTGCCCCTGGAGACAGTTTTGATTGTCACTACTGTAGGGGAGGAAGGATGGCGGTTAAAAGTGCTTCTGGGATCTAGTGGGTAGAGGTCAGATGTTTAGAGGCTAACTAAACATCCTGCAATGCACAGGACAATTCCCCACAACAAAGAATTATCTAGCCCAACATGTCAATAGTGCTTAGGTTGAGGGATCTTACTTTAAAATGCATCACTAAACCCATAACAGTGCTTTGAGTTTAGCCAGTATTATGCCAATTTACAGACCAAGAAACTGAGGCCTACAATTGGTAAAGTAATCTACCCAAGTTATATAGAATTTAGGTCTACTTTCACTCATACGGGGAATATAAAAAATAGTAAAAGGGATTATAGAGGAAAGGAGAGAAAATGAGTGGGAAAAATTAGAGAGGGAGACAAAACATGAGAGACTCCTAACTCTGGGAAACGAACAAGGGATAGCAGAAGGGGAGGCAGGAAGGCCAATGGGGTGACTAGATGACGGGCACTGAGGGGGGCACTTGATGGGATAAGCACTGGGTGTTATACTATATGTTGGCAAATCGAACTCCAATAAAATATGTATTTTTTTAAAAAAGAATTTAGGACTAACAGAGCCTAAATTCAAAAACAGGTCTATCTGTTCACAGTTTATATTCTTAACCCCTGTACATAATTAATCTACAGTGTGTACCTACTGCCTAACATATGATAAGCACTCCATAAACAGCTACCATAATTATTACTAATAGTTTTCAAAACTCTACCTGGTAGCACTCTATAAGGACTGCTACCTTATACCCAAATCTTTTAATGTTACAAAAATAGGACCCCCCAATGGTTATGTAAAGTCCCCTGTTTCTTCCTTTTTCTGGCAAATGAATGTCAGCCAATTCCCCTCCCTTTATGACTTCACTATCAGCATCTCCTTGGAGCAAGGCTTCTAGAGAAACATATCCTTATCACCAAAATAACTGGAGGAGCCTTGATTTAGGGAAAAAACATTCAAAGAGAAGTGATCTCTACTTTTAGTTTAATTATTAAAGAATTACACGAAGTGGCAGGATTCATCAAATATTTCAAGAGAGAAACAGCTACAAGTTATCTTTCTTAGGACAGAATCTTCAGATTACATCACAGAAAAAAAAATCTACATACTAATTAATGGGGAGAAAACTACACAAACTCCTATGACTTACCCAGCATATCAATAACAGAAATAAAATTCAAAATACGAGATCCTGTAACCTAAACAATAACCATTCTTTTTTTTTTCCTTTTAAGAACCTTTATTTCAATATAAATTGAAGCAGCCAAACAATATGGTAACGCTGGATAAAAGGCTTAGTTATCCGATTTCAAAAGCAATTTGTCTCAAAGAATTTTACACATTAGATTTAAACAGCACCCAAATGGCACAATGATGGGTGCTCCACAAATCATTAAATAAACAAATAACAGATTGTTCCTGAATAACCAAACCTCCTAGGACAGGAGGAAATATGTGAAGAAAGATGTGAAATAAAATAATTAATTATAGTTAAAGCAATTATCAAGATTGCAAGACCTACTTTCAGTTGTGAAGTGTGCTGAACAAAATGACCTCAATAAATTTTGCAACGATTATCATTATACATAAGCACTAAAAATAAAGTTAACAAACACCTAATATAACTACCCTTTTGGTATTTTCCAGGTAATTCTAGTTTAACTGGGAGGAAGGAGATGAGGGCAGCTTCAGCAACATCATGCCCATAAAAGTTTACAGGTTTTAAAAGTTCCCCATCAGAATGTAAATATTTGGGGAAGGAAGTTATCTAATAAGTACACCACAGTCACTATGAGAGACAAAAATGAAAAGTCTGAACGCAAAGTGACAGAAGTAGGGAAAGGATTTGTGACAAGGCTTTTTTCTCCTTAAGACCAATAACTAGGGGGATCCCTGAGTGGCTCAGTGGTTTAGCACCTGCCTTCGGCCCAGGGGGTGATCCTGGAGTCCCGGGATCGAGTCCCACATTGGGCTCCCTGCGTGGAGCCTGCTTTTCCTTCTGCCTGTGTCTCTGCCTCTCTCTCTCTCTCTCTCTCTCTCTCTGTGTCTCTCATGAATAAATAAATAAAATCTTAAAAAAAAAAAAGACCAATAACTATATCCCCTCCATATCATGTTAGCCAAAAGTTGCTAAGCCTTTGTAACCCTCTATCCCACATCATTTAAAAGATGTTGTATTTTCTAATTTGAATGCTCATTAATAAGAATATCCCCTAAAGGGACACCCTGGTGGCTCAGTCAACTAAGCCTCTGATTCTTGGTTTCAGCTCAGGTCATGGTCTTGTGGGTAGTGAGGTCAAACCCCATCGGCTGCACACTCAATGGGGAATCTGATTCTCTTTCTAACACTTCTCCTGCTACCCCTCACCCTGTTCATGTGTGTGTGTGTGCATGGCGACCATGCTCACTCTCTAGAATAAATAGATCTTTAAAAAATATAGACCTATTAAAAATGAGAAAACATAAGACACTAAAATTTAGTAGCTATGTTTCATGGTATGTGAAAATAGGTATCTGTTACTTTAGAGTAATATTTAAAATATCCTCATCACAGGCCATTACAAATTCAACTTACTGTCTCATACTTACCTCCTGTAGTTTAGACTGTATCCACTGGCCCAAAAGTGCCAAACTATCTCGAGGACAAATGGCCCAAATCATTGTGAGAAAAATCAGACCTAGGAAATCCAATAAATGAACCAAGCTAGCCTTTTCTGCCTGAGAATAATCAAAATAATGAAAATTACATTTAATAAATTGAGAATATGTACAAAAAAAGACAGCATATACCTACATCTTCTAGTTCATCATGTATAATCACACTAAATAATTACATTTAACTGACCTTCACCAACTAAGATCACATGTTCTTTTTCTTCATGTGCTTTATTTATTCCATCCCTTGCTTACATACTTGCTTACATGTTTATATATATTCACTCATTCAGCTAACATTTACTGAGCCACCTACATCATATAGATGAAACTGAACAATGACAGGTTCAAAGATATGAACATAAGTTCATTAACCTATGGTTCTTATATTAATAAGTATAATAAGATCTTGTGAAATAGGTTCAATTATCCCTATTTGATAAAGAAACTAAGATGGAGAGAAACTAAAAGAATTGTCAAAATTCCCAAAGCTATTAGTAAAAGGACTAGAAATCAAACCCCAGGAAGTTTTAGTTTCTAATGTAGTCATTAAATTGTTTTTAAAGCGAACAAATGTGCTCATTATGATTATACCTTTGGACAGACTAAACACTACCTAACATATGAAATAGTTAAAACAAGGAAAATTCAGAAGAAGATTGGAAATTTATTTTAAATAAAAGTCTTTTGGATTTTAAGACCAAATGTTTCATTTAGGCAAGTCTGCAAAATTATCACTCTGATATTTCTCACTAGGAAATCAACTTCTGTGAAGTTTTATATTTATTTACAGTAATAACCAATTTTAGTTAAAATAGTTGTTTTGAGTAGTAATTTCCAATTACAAGTTTAACATACTGAATTGTTCACTGTTCCCTATTTAAGTTGATAAATAAATGTTAATATAATGCTGACATTGTTCATACAGGAATCATTACTTGAATGTATGAAACATGGCTGACAACTTAAAATAATCACATAGAACACTTCTCTTAATATAATCTGCCTTCACAAAGCATTCTTTGCTTCATTATACAAACTGTGTGTCATGAAAAACAATTATGGAATTATTTTAGCACAAAAGAGTAAAACTACAAAAGATAAAGTTATTATTGAAGATAAAATCCTTGTTATTAATTATTAAAGAATATAATTCCTATTAGTTTTAGAAAACTAAAAATCTTTTTTAAATATGTATTTGTGGAATGAAGAAAAAAAACACTGAAGGCTATAATGAATCAAACTGGAGACTGCTAAAAGAGAAAATATAGTGCTGATAAGGGCTAAGATCTCTACAAAGAAATACTAATAACTATTTTCAATTTTTAAGGCCGCTATTTTCTTTTTATATCTTATCTAATTAGCGTTCCTCCACTGATAGGAATGACAACAGTGTGCTGAATGAGGCACTGAGATAGAGGCCAGAAAAGTAAAGATACAGAATATGAACATCTCTTAAATGTTTTTTAAAGTGACCAAAATTGATTGATTTTGCAGCGATGAAGCCCTTTCTTGAAAGACCATTTATTTTGATTTATTCTTCTGCATATCTGTTTACGGAAAATGTTTTTTACATTTTTCTGTACCACAGAAGAAATGAAGGAGATAACTCCTATTTATGCTTCAGAAAAGTAAAATCGTGGCCCACTTCAATTTACTAATTCTTTAAGGAATAGACAGGATTTGAGATGATTTTTACAGCAATTCATAACATTATCATTTTCATTTAAAATTAATGTTACTTGCATTTCCAACATAATATTTCATGATCCTTTCACTATTTATCTTCATGTTTTCAATCAGGAAATATTTCTAATTAATTTCTCTAATTAATGTGGACAAAAGAGACATGCTTATTTTTAATGAATACTAATATATGAGTAAACAAATACATTGGTTTTTTTGGACCCATCAAGTCAAACAGATGTGTATTCACAGGAAAATAAATCAACCTGAATTCTATGATCCATTAAAAAAAAAAAAGGTGCTGCCAATATCCAGGTAACTTCAGTAAAAGCAAGCAGTGCTGGATTTGCAAACAGAAGAACTGGATTAAAGTCCCAATTCGCCAGTTGGACACATTACTCCAGTTATCTAGAATCTTTTTAAACATGAGTTTCCTCATATGTAATATAGGGATGTTAAATACGTAGTTAATGAGGATGGTATTAAAATTATAATTGAGAAGGTTTGTATTTAAAAGCTCAGCAAACTGTAAAATGCCAAGGTATCATTATTATTACTCTGCATTAATTATATATGACATATCATTCCAGAGATTTTCAGAAATGCTCCAAGCCATCCTCTGAGAATGAATAAAAAAGCAAGAAAAAGGATTTAACCACTTAAATAGTCATATCACTTTCATATAGTTAATTTTCTCAACAGACTACAAGTATGTTAATAATTATGGGAAGTTTAAAATCTAATTTAAAATAATTAGAGGTTGAGAATAATTACTTCTTTGCAAAAGACACAGGTGATAAAAATAGTATTTAAGAGAAACACTAATTGGGATCCCTGGGTGGCGCAGCGGTTTGGCGCCTGCCTTTGGCCCAGGGCGCGATCCTGGAGACCCAGGATCGAATCCCACATCGGGCTCCCGGTGCATGGAGCCTGCTTCTCCCTCTGCCTGTATCTCTGCCTCTCTCTCTCTCTGTGACTATCATAAATAAATAAAAATTGAAAAAAAAAATAAAAAAATAAAATATTTAAAAAAAAAAAAAAAATAAGAGAAACACTAATTATCCAGGTATCAAATACTAGACTATAAAAATTCTCAAAATTAGCCAATCTTATTTTTTGAGATAACATAGTCAATGACTAAAAACTAAAACTCCATCTTTTAAAGAAAAACAAAACTGAAAAGATTCAGTTTTAAAAGATTTGACTTGCTAACTTCAAAGCAGTATTTCAAGAACTAAACATTCATTCTAGGTACTTACAGCATGCCCAAGTATTGCATGTGCTATTTCATGGCCCAGAAGGAAGGAAAGTTGATGGCTATCAGTCACACTATTTAAAAGTCCAGTGAAGATAAACACTTGTCCATTCTGTACCATAAAGAAAATAATGTAAGCAACTGGAACACCTTAAAAAAACAAGGACATTAAATTTAACAATTAAAAATTTAGTGTGAGTACTTTTACTTACTGGAAGCACAAAGGCATTTACATCTGGAGAATTGACCACATGGATAATCCAATTGATCTCAGAGACCCCTGGAATATCTTTATTGCATTCAATCAAATGATTAACTACTTCTTTAACCATTAGGTATCTGGCATCCTTCTCAGTGAGCATATCATTTTTAAATTCTTCCATCCACTGAAAGATTAAAAAGTCATCTTTATTTTAAGGAGTTTTAGCTCCACAAAATGTTTATATTGCTTTATGAAGAGTTATATAGCTACTTACTGTTGAACATTTTAATTTTTAATTATGTAAAATCTACATATTCTAAACACTCAAATCCTTAAATTGAATTATTCATGCAAAGGCAATGCAAATGGAATAAATTCTATTAACCAATATTTTTCATATAAATTGGTTGAAATAAAACTTTCATCTTTTTCTATTAGTCTATAAAGAAAGAAAATGCTTAAGTATGATTTCTACTTTCCTAAATATTTCAGAAAACAAAACATTGCCTGGGGAACAGAGATTTCACATAAGGAAGTGTAATACAAAAGAAAATTACTTTCATAACCCACTGAATAGAAAAACACCCTATATACTTACTGAAAAACTTAAACTTCTACCAAAAAAAAAAAAAAGACATTTCATTAATTTTAAAGTGTTTCATTCACACAGAATGAAAGGAAATTACTGAAATTTTAAAACTAATGGGCATGCAATTTCCTCTATACGATGTTGAGTAAGACTAGCCACCAAATGAAGACACTTTTTCTGAAGCTATATTCCATAAGAAACCCTTTCAAGTCTAGGAAAATTAAAGATGTTTTGAAAATATTACTTTAATTTCCATAAAATGTAAAACTTCTTTTACATGCGGATCAAGAACTTGATAACCTTCCCTGAGATGTATTTAAAAAAAAGATGATTTTGTAGAATTGGGATCTGAAACAGTCTTTTTATCAATAGCATTTTTAAAAAGCGTAAGTCACCAATGTAAACTGAAACAACAAAAAAACATTATATATTAACCCTTCTGAAGTGGATGAAACAAAATTATATAGAATTATAGTGCTTTATAATATCTGTATAAAAATGTGTGCTTGAATTTTTTTTTTAATGATTTTATTTATTTATTCATGAGAGACACAGAGAGAGAGAGGCAGAGACATAGGCAGAGGGACAGTCAGGCTCCATACAGGGAGCCCGATGTGGGACTTGATCCCTGGTCTCCAGGATCACACCCTCAGCCAAAGGCAGAGCTCAACTGCTGAGCCAACCAGGCATCCCTGAATTTTCATATCAAGCAAGTTATTACATTTGTAGATTAAAAAATAAAAAGAATAGGGGTACCTGGGTGGTTCAGTGGTTGAGCGTCTGCCTTTGGCTCAGATCACAATCCCAGCATCCTGGGATCAAGTCCTGTATCAGGCTCCCTGCAGGGAAGCCTGCTTCTCCCTCTGCCTATTTCTCTGCCTCTCTCTCTCTTTCTCTCTCTGTATCTCATGAATAAATAAATAAAATCTTTTAAAAAAGAACACATACAAACATATATATAATTTTTTAAAGCTTCTAAATGATATAAATGGTAGAAGACATACTGATTTAACACTAGGCCTATCTCACTCAATCCTTCCACAACATTTTCCTCAAACTTGCTTCAGACAAGACTACTCTAAGAAACATCTCCAATCTCTGTATAAACTCAACTAGAAGAGATGCATCTTATCTTTACTGAGAACAATCTTTTTAGTGAAAACACATTGTTATTTCTTTTTTAATGGTAACTTTCCACGGACAAACTCAAGTTGAACTGAAATTTAAAAATACAAAGATTTAGCCACACCAAAGCTGTCAAGTGAGACTACGAGACTTTAATTCAACAAATACTAATTGAGCACATACTATGTGTGCACTAAGAACTGGTCAAAGAGGATCTATCCTCAAGAAACTCACTAGTGGTATAAAATGCTTAACTTGTATTTGCTAAGGAGTTAAGACTTCTGAATTACAACTTTAATTTGCATTCAAAAAATATAATAAATTGCCAAAAATGATGTTTTTGGGGAAAAAATCTTATTCTACATTACTTTCAAGGTATAAAAATTCTATTACATACCTACTTATCCAAAAAAATACATACTAAGTACTACTTTGTATGTTGTGCTAGTACTTAAGATAAAATGATAAAACAGACAGGGCCTCTGTTCCCAGAGCTTAGTCTAACAAAGGAGACAGATCAGCAAATAAATAATTATGCAAATAATTGTTGTTACCCTCATGATAAGTGATTTAAAAGAAAAGCACAGTATGCAAGGAAAATAAAAGTAGGTGGGACACCTGGGTGGCTCAGTGGTTGTGCGTCTGCCTTTGGCTCAGGGCATGATCCCGGAGTCCCAGGATTGAGTCCCACATCGGGCTGCCTGCATGTAGCCTGCTTCTCCCTCTGCCTATGTCTCTGCCCTCTCGCTGTGTCTCTTATGAATAAATAAGTAATCTTTAATAAAAAAAAAAAAAAAAAGCAAGAAAATAAAAGTAGGAGTCCTGACCCCAATATAGCCACCACTGGACACAATTACAAATGAGCTGATTTATAATTTAGTCTGTATGAAGTATACCCTCAAAGCCTACTGTAGCCAACCTGCCTAACCCAGTCTGGATAATCAAGGAAGGCTTTCCTGAGAAAGTGACATTCAAGGTGACATGTCATGAGAAGGAAGAAATGAGAAGAAAAGCAAGGTAGGCAGTTGGAATACTGAGTATGAAAGGTTGGAGGCCTTTCAGGAAAATGTTAATTTTCTATCAAAGACTAACAAAAAAGTAGTGCCTCTTTCATACTTAAGAAATTTTTCCCGCTTTGAGTATTATATTAAGCAATTACAAACAATTCATACTACTTACTGCTTCGTATTCCAATTCTGATAAAAGTCTGAAATGTTCTTTCCCCAATAATAGTAACTTGCTCCTTCCTGTGACAGGACTGACTTCCAGGTGAGTAAAATAAAACACTACAAAGAGCAATCCAAAACTACTGAAACAAAGGAGTAACTTCCATTTATTCTTTCTTAAACTTTCTTTAAATAGCTCCTTCTTGTTAGGAGGAAGTGCCTGCCACCATTTCCTTATGCCCCTAGAGCAAAAAAAAAATTCAAAGTTCTGACAATAGTATCAGCACATATCACCAAAACTTAATCTTATGCTAGGAGTTTACGTCATCAAACACTTGAATTTTTGTGATATATTTCTCCGTGTAGATGAATTTTTTTCAATTTATACAATTCTTGGCTAAATAATGAAAAAGTAATCAGTTATATAGAACTATAATTAAAAATTCTAATGTTAAAAAAAATTCTAATGTTCACTTAAATTTTAAGTTTTTTAAAGATGAACACTAAAGGAGTAGCAATTTTACACAACTACCATTAGTTTAACATTTATTGACTGTTTACCACATGCAAACTACTATTCTAGTCGTTATATACAGGTCATCTCATTTAACCTTCACATTAACCCTGTTTCAGAAGAGAATACTGAGCAAAGCAACTTGTCCAAGGTTGCAGACGTAACCAGCTAAGACAGTGTGACTCCAGAGTCAGAGTACTTAACCACTTAATAGGGATGAACTGCCCTAACACGCTTCTGAGGGGGTTATGGTACAATAATCTATACCTCTAACCATGATCCTCCCTACTAGTCATCAGAATTCTGGCACAATCTGCCAGGACTTCAAGCAAGGTACTAAGGAAACAACCTCAGCACTGAGTTTTAGAAATAACTATTGCTCACTAGCAAAAAAAACCCACTATTCTCCCAAGAACGCGACAAAGGAGAAGAGCATAAACACTGTAAATAAGGAAATAACAGGAACACCTGCGTGGCTCAGTAGTTGAGCATCTGCCTTTGGCTCAGGGCATGATCCCGGGGTCCTGGAATTGAGTTCAGCATCAGGCTCCCCGCAGGGAACCTGCTTCTGCCTCTGCCTATGTCTCTGCCTCTCTCTCTATGTGTCTCATGAATCAATAAATAAATAAAGTCTTTTTTAAAAATAAGGAAATAAGAGACTGTATAGCTAACACATGAGGAGGTCCACTTCCTACCAGGCAACAATACTCTCTGCTGGTTATCAGGGTTCGCAGACATTTTGACAAGCAATGTTTTCAACTCTGGGACAAACTTTTTCCTCATAAGTTCATCTGTGAAATCACAACAAAAACTTAAGATACATACATCATTCTCTTGACAAAATTCATCTTATAAAATAACTTCAAGTTATCTTAATTTTATTAAGTGATACACTTAAAATACCTCAAAGTGTTTCAAGCTGAAGAGACTTATTTCCTATTTAAAACTTACTATAGGGATGCCTGGGTGGGTCAGCAGTTGAGCATCCGTCTTCAGCCTACGGAGTGCTCTTGGAGACCCGGGATCAAGTCCCACATTGGGCTCCTGCATGGAGCCTGTTTCTCCCTCTACCTGTGTCTCTGCCTCTCTGTGTGTGTCTCTCATGAATAAATAAATAAAATCTTAAAAAAAAAAAAAAAACTAACTATATGTGACTTATTTTCTGCTTAAAATTAAGATGATAACACAGCTTTAAAAATGTCATTATAATAGTAAAAACAACAAAAAGTTAAAAATAATGATTAAAAAGGATGAAAAGAGCCATTGGCCTAAGAACCTGGGCTGAGTTGTGACAAAGATTCTCTCTTCCATCAGATTCTACTCAGGCTCCCCTGAACTTTTTTCAACTAGGCCTCACCTTTGGACTTCTGTATCTCATCTCTTCATTGTCCAGTTTTCAGCAAGAATCCCACTAAATCAGTTTAGCCAGAACCCCCACCCTTCATATCTGATTATCCGCAGAATCTGATCAGGTTCCTCATCATTCACCAGCCTCCAAGTGATGTCTGACCCTCACCTGCCTTCAGCAAAAAGCCTCGTAGGGTCAGGTCAGGGAGAACCACCCTGTACTCCTGATATTTTCTCTTACTAATTTTCCATCCACCAAACCTCACCTTGGCTATAAATTCCCACTTACCCATGCTGTATTCAAAATTAACTCTGGTTCTATACTTAGGTCTCTTCCCCTACTGCAACAGTCCTGCATAAAATGTTTACTGCTTTAACTGTAGGCTAGCTCTGATTTTCTTTGATAGCCATTACTTACATTCAGAGCTAACACAGGGGCAGCCCCAGTGGCTCAGCGGTTTAGCACCACCTTCAGCCCAGGGCCTGATCCTGGAGACCCAGTATCGAGTCCCACATGGGCTCCCTGCGTGGAGCCTGCTTCTCCCTCTGCCTGTGTTTCTGCCTCTCTCTGTCTCTCATGAATAAGTAAATAAAATCTTTAAAAAAAAAAAAAAAAAGAGCTAACACAGCTGTATTTTTTCTGAGTGCCAATGTCAAATCTTAGGAACACAATACATTAGAGAGTACAAGTTCTCAATTTCTGATAAAAAGAAAATTGGTTTGGTTAGTATGGGAGGAGGAAGGCACAGAAGGGCCCATAGAAAGGGCCTGTCTTCAAATATAAGAAAGCTTGATGAAGAAACAATGCTTAACTTTATCTTTCTTCAATCTTCATGGAGCAAATAAGAGAAAACAAGATTATTTAGGGGAGAAGGTTTAAATTAAAGTATTATTTAGCTATAAAAATGTAATTATTATGAAGGAGTACCCAAGAGAAAATAACAAAGATGTGCTGGAAATAGAAGAAATAAATAAATACTAATTAGGGACACCTGGGTGGCTCAGCGGTTAAGCATCTGCCTTTGGCTCAGGGTGTGATCCTGGAGACCCAGGATCAAGTCCCACATCAGGCTCCCCGCAGGAAGCCTGCTTCTCCCTCTGCCTATGTCTCTGCCTCTCTCTGTGTGTCTCTCATGAATAAATTAATTAAAAAATTTTAAATAAAAGAAAAATAAATAGCAATTAAGTGTTAACTTGGCTAGGAAGGAGCCCATTCTTAAATAAGTGAAGTTCTTCAGTTTCATGACCCATTGCCTCAGATTCCATAAACTTAACATGTTTGTTACTGTTCTTACACACAAGCCATAACCAACATTTCTCATTCTTATAATCATAAACATAAATCCTTTAAAAAGTGTCTATAAAATTTCTTAGAGATCATATTTTTATACTATAATATACAATAAATTAGGGCACCTGGGTGGCTCAGTCAGTTAAGCATTCTATTCTTGAATCTGGCTCAGTTCTTGATCTCAGGGTCATGGGATCGAACCCTGTGTCAGGCTCCATGCTCAGCACAGAGTATACTTAGGATTCTCTCTCTCTCTCTACCCCCTGCGCTGTCAATAAATAAATAAATAAATAAATAAATAAATAAATAAAATCTTTAAAAAAATAATATGCAGTAAATTATTTCAAGATTACTAAATCATAAAAAAAAGATTACTAAATCATACTTAACAAAACTGGGTAGAACCAATTGTTCAGAAACTTAATTTTGAGCTAAATATGGAAAATGGGAAATCTAACAAGTTTTCATTAAAAGTATAGTTTATAATAAAAAATATAGTTTTTAATATAAAAGTTTATTTTTTAAAAGCTTTTTACCTGCCTACAATGATTGCAAATAGTTTCTGCACTGGTTTAAGAATTATCAACAAGAGAGGAACTGGAGCAGCTTGAAACCGAGAAGAAGTGTGGAAACTCCTGGTGTCTCTTTTGGGAAGACAGTTTAAAGGATGCAATAGTGAAAGGGCAGGAACTCCTGCAACTTCTTTTATCAGTAGCTGTCTCGAAAAAGAGCCATTCCACGCAGTACAGTTTGGGGTAACCATCCCAAATTCCTTACATCTCGTGCTCAAGAGGCATTTCGGTCGTTTGTTATTAAAAGTCCTACAGAAATAAAAATTTTCAGGCAGAAAAGTCAACCTATCACACTGATTCACTTCCAGACCCTGACACTTATTAACTATCTGACTAATTTGTACTTGATGACAGTCTGGTGAGGTCACAGTTAGTGTGTTACATCTTCTCCAGTTGGTCAGCAAATGTATTCGGAAGAAAACACAGTTTCTAGTAGCAGATTGCAGTCCACAGATGAAGCTCATCTTTCTTCTCCTTGATTATCTGGAACACACACACAAAAAAAATAAGTTATAAATATCTCTGGAAAATACTTATTTACAAAGCCTGGAACATAACCCTTAAGAAACAGGTGTGTCGGGATCCCTGGGTGGCGCAGCGGTTTGGCGCCTGCCTTTGTCCCAGGGCACGATCCTGGAGACCCGGGATCGAATCCCACATCGGGCTCCCGGTGCATGGAGCCTGCTTCTCCCTCTGCCTGTGTCTCTGCGCCTCTCTCTCTCTCTGTGTGACTACCATAAATAAATAAAAATTAAAAAAAAAAAAAAAAGAAACAGGTGTGTCAATTGTTCTTTCCTTAACACATCTCAGACTGAATTACCTTAGGTTTCCACCACCATCCCTCAGTAATGCCTGTCAGCAATGCAAAACAAGCAGGTTTTACCCACTTTTTTTTACTCTGACACATACTCTAGAAACTTGGGATTTTTTTCTTTTCGTTTTTGAGTTTTAGTTGGGGGAAGTCTGTTTTTATTTTAACAGCTAAATTATAGGGGAATTAAGAAATGGATTAAGCAAAAATAACCACAGGTTTTAGGAACTGGCAGTAAGTAGGAGGAAAAAGCATGTAAAGGAATAGTAAAATCTAAGTTTTAAAATGTATTTTTTAAAATAGAAACCTGATCCTTTCAAATATAATCCTCACACTTCGGAATGGGGGCAAGATGGAATAAAAGGAACCAGACTTATCCTTCCACTGAACAAACAGAATAATAAAACAATGGTTTCAACACATTAGACGTTAGACAATGAAGACCAGTGACCCCTGAGTGATGGGAAACAAATGTGATGAGCCCTACAATTGCCCCTGCTTCCTGCCTGGAGAGTTTCCAGGCCACTATGTAGAGAGGGGAAGCCTAGCCCAGCCCAACAGCACTCCTAAATTGGAGAGATGAAGCTGGGAGTTCAAGCAGGCCACAGTAGCTAGACCCCACATAATGGAATACAAGAGAAGACTGTGCAGGGAAAGAACTCCAGAGGGTGTTGTGCAGGAAAATCTGCCTCCAGTACTCATCTCAGTTCTAAACAGGGCACTCATGTTAGGAAAGTCCCTGGAGATGGGAAAGAATCACCTGACAGGATTAGAGGAACAAAATTCAGGGCTCAAGGAGGGCAGAGTGTAGTGCCAATTTCTATCTTTCAAAGTGGAAAACCTTTGAATTCCTGGGGCACCAGACAGTGTACTCAGAAGGGTTTTACCTCATCAGAGAAAAATTAGTCCCAGACTAAAAGCTACTCTGACCCTACCTAACAAAGATTAAAAGAATACTCAAAATGATCAAACTGTTTCTAAGGAACTTCTCCACATCCTAGAAAAAAGCTCAAAATTAGTTACAAGTATAAAAAAAAAAAAAAAAAAAAAAAAAAACACCATTTAATAAGGTACAATTTATAATTAAAAATTACCAGGCAGCAAAGATATAGGATATGTGAACCATGATTATGAAAAATATTAATAAAAACTCACTCCTAAGTAACATGAATGACAGCATTGATAGGTAAGGATATTAGTTATTATAACTACATTCCATGTCTTTAAAAACTTAAAAGAAAAATCTGAGAATTTAAAGTAGAAACATGGAATATGTTTTTTTAATAGACCTACACTCAACTTCTAGACAAGAAAACTACAATGTCTTTGATGAAAATTATATTGGATGAGGGACGACTGGGTGACTTAGTGGCTGAGCATCTGCCTTTGGCTCAAGGCGTGATCCTGGGGTCCTGGGATTGAGTCCTGCATCAGATTCCTCCCTCAGGGAGCTGCTTCTCCCTCTGCCTATGTCTCTGCCTCTCTCTGTGTACCTCTCATGAATAAACAAAATCTAAAAAAAAAAAAAAAAAAAAAAAAAAATTTAAACAAGAAAATTACATTGGATGAGACTAACAGACTAGATACCAGATACCGTAACAATGAAATAAAGACTTGTAAACTTGACATATCAATAGAAACCAAGAAAACTAAGAGGGAAAAAAAAGGCACAGAGCATCAGTGAAGTATAGGATAACTCAAGTGGCCTAATGCATGTATAACTGGAGTCCCTGAAAAGAGGGGAGGGATGGTAAACAAAAAAACTTAAAAAAATAGTGGCCAACATTTTCCAACTTTGATGAAAACTATAAACCTACAAATCCATGAAATTTAAAAGCCACACAAACAATGAACACAAAGGAAACTTACTTCAAGGCATATCTTAATCAAATTTCTTAAAACCAGTGGAAGAGAAAATCTTAAATTTGACATCCTTGATGAAATGGACCAATTCCTTGAAAGACAAAAACTACCAAGCTAACTCAGAAAGAAATGGATACATCTGAAGAGCCCTATATCTATTTTTTTTAATTGAACTCATAGTTTAAAAACCTTCCCACAAAGAAAGCTCCAGGCCCAAACAGCTTCACTGGGCAACTCTATCAAACATTTAAGAATTAATAATAATTCTATTCAAACTCTTCCAGGAAACTGAAAAGAAAGGAATACTTTGCATTTTATTCCATAAGATCAGCATTACTATGATACTAAAGCCAGGAAAAAAATTACAAGAAGACGATAGAGTAGTATCTCTCATGAACACAGACACAAAACTTAAGATTTTAGGGCAGCCCTGGTGGCGCAGCTGTTTAGGGCCGCCTGCAGCCCGGGGCCTGGAGACACGGGATCAAGTCCCACGTCGGGCTCCCTGCATGGAGCCTGCTTCTCCCTCTGCCTGTGTCTCTGCCTCCCTCCCTCCCTCTCTCTCTCTCTGTCTCTATGAATCAATAAATAAAATCTTTAAAAAAAAAAAAAGATTTTAGAAAATTAAATTTAACAATACATAAAAAGACTACATCATGACCAGCTGAGATGTATTCCAGGAATGGAAATTTGAGTAAAAAATTCATAAATCAATGTAATCTACCCTATTTATTGAAAAAGAAACACATGATCATCTCAGTAGATACAGAAAAAGCATTTGATAAAATCGAACATTCAACCCTGATAAAAAAAAAAAAAAAAACCCTCTCAGTAAACTAAGACATCTACAGAAAACTATAACCAACAGCATATTTATTGGTTAAAGACTATACTTTTTGCCTAAGTTTAGGATCAAAGCAAGGATGTTTGCTCTCACCGCTTAAATGCAATATTGTACTGGAGATCCTCAACAATAGAACAGAATAAATGCATAACTAAATAAATGGCATCCAGACAAGAAACATAAAAGCTAAATGGTCTTTATGCCTATATATACTTATATAACATGACCATCTATATAAAAAATCCAAAGGAATCTACAGAAAAGTTATTACAAGGAGTTTAGCAAGGGGGTAGGATACAAAAGCAATATACAAAAGCAATTTTATCTCTATATACTATCAAGTGATAGAAGCCAGACCGTACTTCCTCCAAAAACATGCATAATTCTATGATTCCAGCTCTATAATAAGAACTGTATAAAACGCAAAATAATTTATAGTTACAGAGAGATCAATGATTGCTTGAGGACAGGAAGGTAAAGAAGATCAGGAAAGGAATTACAAAGTTTGGAGGTAATGAGTATGTTCATTATTTTGATTGTGGTGTTAGTTTCACAGGTGTACACATGTGACAAAACTTATAATACACAGCTTAAATACGTACAATTCATTTTACATCAATTATACATCACTTAAGCTATTTTTCAAAAGATACTAAAAAAAGAACAATCAAATGCAATGTATGGACTCTGAATAGATCTTGGTTTGAAGGAAAAAAAATCAGCTTTAGAGGACAACTGGTACTATTGGGGGAATTTGCACATGGATTTACTTTTAGGTTATTTTAGGTTAAGTACTGCTTATTAGGTGATAATGATGTGGTTATGTAGGTGAATATCTTACACTTGAGTACTTACTGAAGTATGTTTTTATGATGAATAAAATTTACTTCCAAATTGTATTAACAAATACACACACACACACAAACACACACCCCATAAAGCCAATGCAGTTAAATATTAACATCCATCTAAATTGTGGTTATGCATGTGTTCATTAAAATTTTTTTCGGGGAAAATAAATAAATAAATAAATAAATAAATAAATAAATAAATAATAAATAAATAAATATTTTTGGTTTTTCTGTTTCAAAATCTTCATAATAAAAGTTGGAGGAAAATATGTAAATCTAACTCAAACTAGACAATATTATCTAGAAAGATGCTTCAGAACACCAGTTTTTGTTTTGTTTTGTTTTTTTTAATTTATGATAGTCACAGAGAGAGAGAGGCAGAGACACAGGCAGAGGGAGAAGCAGGCTCCATGCACCGGGAGCCCGACGTGGGATTCGATCCCGGGTCTCCAGGATTGCGCCCCGGGCCAAAGGCAGGCGCCAAACCGCTGCGCCACCCAGGGATCCCAAGAACACCAGTTTTAAAAAACCGTATTAACTATACAGCAAACTATTTGAAAGTCACTCAAAACTTTTATATACTTTATACATTTCACCCTTGCATTATTAACATATAATGTGAATAAAGGGCATGCTAAGTAAACATTAACTCCAAGTTAACCTTTTGGAATTACTATCCATTTTAAATCAGAGTCCAAACTTGACACATAATAATCTGATGTCATTAACAAGATACTTTCTAGGTTTTTTCTTTTCTTTTTTTGAATCAAACCGAAGCCTAGAAATCATTTCAAAACTAAATTTTAGTAGCTAGTAAGGTTCTTCGTTGGCTAGGTGACTTGTGACTTACAGATACAGCATAAAATCCAATCCCTGCCCTCATGGATGTTATCTAATTGAGAAGGGCACAGGTACCTAAGAAGACTACTTAGTAGCAGACAATATAGTTCTTCATTAAGTGTTATGCACTATATAAATTTTTTAAAAAGAAAGGACATCCATGAATAGCAGAATAGTTCAAGGCAACTATTATTTTTTAGGCCATTTGGGCAGATGCAGAAAAAACGGTTTCAAATGGGAAAGTATACTGAAGGTTTAAAAACAGAAAGTCAGGGACGCCTGGGTGGCTCAGCGGTTGAGCGTCTGTCTGACTTTGACTCAGGGCATGACCCCAGGGTCTGGGATCCAGTCCCACATCGGGCTCCTGCGGGGAGCCTACTTCTCCATCTGCCTGTGTCTCTCTTTCTGTCTCATGAATAAATAAATAAAATCTTTTTTTTATAAAAAAAAAGTCACCTGCTAGAAGTCAAACTGCAAAAACAACACAAATCCACATTCTTTTACTATAGGAGGTAAGCTTCAGACACTTGCTCAATCGCACTCCCCTTTTATAAGGGCATCCTAAAACCTCAATTTAAGGGATAGGCCGACTGCCACTCTTCCCCAGTGACCCCTGCCATTGGCCACAGAGCTAGGATATCTGACGTAGAAAAGACTTTTGGTGAAGCAGTATCAGGCAAAGGAGTAAGGGCATGTATAAACTGGGGTTATAGTTGGTGTCATGGTAACACAAAGCAATCTGCAAGCAAGAACTGCAAACAAAAACCTTTGCAAAAGAGAAGTGGATCAACAAAAAGGACAATGGAATCAATGTGCATAAAATAAAAGATCATGAAGCCTCAGGGAAAGAAAGAGAGGGAGCAAGATTCATACTTTCCTAGTTCCCAAGAATCCATTGTACTTCCTAAATTTAACTGAGCTTTATGACCTTTTACTTTCTTCCTCAAACAATTCTCCCTCAAAGGGTTTCTGTATCTAAGAAACTTAAACTTAAGTTATAGGGCAGGGACGCCTGGGTGGCTCAGCTGTTGAGGGTCTGCCTTCAGATCACACCCCAGGGGTCTGGGGATCGAGTTCAGCATCCGGCTCCCCACAGAGAGTCTGCTTTTCCCTCTGCCTATGTCTCTGCCTCTCTCTGTGTGTCTCTCAAGAATAAATAAATAAAATCTTAAAAAAAAAATTACAGGGCATAAAAATTACACTTGTTTTACATGTAAGCTGATAACATTTTAATATTATACATGCTGCTTACTAGAACTAGCTAAGGGTTTCTTCTAGACTTTGCAAAGCTGAATTCCCACTTTTCAACACTGAATCAGTTCCAGATTAGTACTGGATTATCTCTGCAGTGACTTTACCATACAAAAGACCTCAATCCACATTAAATCAGTCATGTCAATTTATCTCAACCTAGCCCTTCCTGGGCTCTGTGGCTTTAGGCTGTAGATTACTACATACCCTCCAATGTCTCTGCCTATTAAACAACCAACTCCTCCTATCTGCCTAGTTCATTTCTCACCACCAAACAAGAACTAAAGCAGTCTTTCTAAAATGCAAAATCAGACAACAGAATCCTACTCCCACAACTCAGATGAAGTCCTACAATGCTAAATACTATGCAGCCATTTTTAAAAGGAGATTTGTGCAATGACAAAGAGACACAAACCTTAAAAATAACAACAAATGCTACTTGCAAGAATTCTGTAGGTCAGGAACGGCAAACTCAGATGTGTAAACCAGCCCTGCACAACAGAAATGTCTACAATTATGGAAATGTGTCTGTGTTGTCCAATATGGTATCTCCCACCTATGGCTACTGTACTATATCGCTTGAAATGCGGCTGGTGTGACTGAGCAACAGAATTTTTAATTAACTTTAGTTAATTTAAAACAAAATGGCCATCGGTGACTAGTGCTACTGTGGTCAACAGTGCACTGTTGGGTCCAGTCTGTAGGGTCCAGGCAAAGCCATACTGATATAAACGTAAATTCATGCCCATACAAGGAAGGTGCAATTGTAATGGAACTTGAGCTTAGTGTTACCAAACAGTTCAATATTTTCAAGAAAAGACAGTAATTCAAACTTTTTATTAAAGTTATCAGTTTTAAAATGCTGGCAACAAACTTCAAGAGAAAACAAAGTTTTTAAACACCTTGGCCAAACACATACACCAGATCCCACTCAGTTTTTGACCTCTGAATGATGTTATTCATTCATTAAATATTTAATGAGTGCCTCCTACATGCCATATCACATGCCATTCTGGATGCTGGAGATACCACAGGAAATAAAGAAGACAAAAATCTCTGCCCAATTTGCAAAAAATAGTAATGCTGAAATATGCTAGTATATACAAATAGAAATTAAAAATCTAAAGTAAAACGTAGCAAACCATTCATTGTGATTACTTTGAGTGGCAAAATGGCAGGTGTAAAGGATTTAGTATTCTCATCTCATGTATTTCTGTGCTGTTTAAATGTTTACTAGGATGTATTATTACTCTTATAAGCCCCAAAACCAAAAAGGCAACTATTTTTATAATTTCCAACAGTTTCTATTGGTTTCAGTAAACTCCTCTACATGGAAGACCAGGCCTCTCATGATGCCACCTCCCACTACTTCTCCAGGCACCTTCCCCCAGCTCCTACCCATTCCTAAGCTCCAGACCCACTGATTTACCGACACCCCTCAGAAAAGCTCTCATCTCTATTTCTATGCACATTTATTACACTGCTTAGCTCTGTAATTACAGCAAGCAACTCTTGATCATCCCTCAAGACTTATGTGGAATCTTTAAAAAAAAAAAAATAGTCTCTCCCAGAAGGTATAAGCAAAAGCTCCAAACATCACATGAACATAACTAAAAACATTTTCATTTGTATCACTGACAATCAAGCGTCATTTAGAACAGAAACAGTGCCTGATATTTTGCGATGCATGGTTTATCCTCAAGAAAGGGGAAAGAAATCTATTTATACACCTTCCAAGAGCCAACACCAGGCTATACCCAGCCTAAAAAAGAATCAGGGTTGACACATCCTCTTCAAAGAACCGTGGCAGGCCAACAAACATAGCTGGCAAACCTCTAAGACGGCAAAATTAACGAGGTGAGGAAAATTAAACAATCTGGATGGTTAGCCTAAGAACATGTCAGATCCTGAGTTCCTTTAAGTACCGTCTCAGAATGAGTGAGTACAGCACTCACTGGTGCTCACGGCTGAAGCCTGGAAGACGGTTTTCACAACTCTGCTGAAAATGACTATTTCTTCTCTAGTTTCTATGGAAACAGCTGTCAGACTGGCAAAAAAAAAAAAAAGGACATGTACTTTAATCATTCAAGCAAAGTGTACACATGATGGAAAGCCTTTAAATAAATAAATAAATAAATAAATAAATAAATAAATAAATAAGAGGGCGACAGACTTGGGTTTCAAGCTTTCAAATGTCAGACCGCACCCCTTCCCTGTGGCCGAGCTGATGCATGTTTTAAGTCTGCATCACGGGAGCGAGGGCCACACGGCATCGGTGGCAGTGGTGATAGTTGATCAATCCCTGAATTCTAAATGAGGGGTCTTCATCGCAACCCCCCCAACCCTGGACTAAAATTTCTCATTGAGGCTCCATGGTGCAGTTAAACTGCTGCTCTGTTCTACACAGGCCAGTGGCATTATTTAACAGCCATAAAAAGTGACTCTTTGGGGGGGGGGGGGGGGGGGGGGCGGGGCAGCCCAGGTGGCTCAGTGGTTGAGCACCTGCCTGCAGCCCAGATCGTGACCCCGGAGACCTGGGATCGAGTCCTGCGTCGCGCTCCCTGCGTGGAGCCTGCGTCTCCCTCTGCCTGTATCTCTCCTCTTTCTCTCTCTGTGTCTTTCATGAATGATAAATAAAATCTTTAAAAAAATAAAAAATAAAAAAATAAATCTTTTTAAAGTGACCTCTTGCAGACAGGTTCGTGAAGAAATTATCACAACTGCCTAGAACCGTTTAGAGACGCGGACGTGCTCAGCTCTTCGCTGCTCAGGGTTTAGGTAGGAGACTTTGCGAAGCTAAGGGAGGGGCAGGGGCAGGGGCAGGGCCCCCCCCCAACCGCCCCCCGAGTCGCTTTAGGCCGCTAGAAGCGGTTTTCCGCAGGTGAAGGTGTCGGTCCGAGGCACCCCACGCTGCGTCAATACTATTTAAAATTAAAAATAAAAAATACATAAAATTTTAAAAATTTTAAAAATAAAAAAGGAGCTGCAAAAGAGAAAGGAAGGCAGAGGGGAGAGGCTGGGCACCCCCCGACACCAAGTCCCCCTGCGCGCTTACACCTCCCAGGTTGGCAGCGCATCCCCGGGGGGGGGGGGGGGGGGGATGGGGGCGGCGAGGCTGGACCCTCCCCCCCTCCTCTTCCCCTCGCCCCCTGCCCCCTGCCCGCCCACGCCGGACGCCCCTGCCCCCAAGTGCCCCCCTCAGCCTCCCCCTGGAAGTTCTCCCACCCCAACTCCTAAACCAAGGGCGGAGGCGTCCCCGCCAGGACAGACCCCAGCAGCGGCGAACGCCGAGACTCCTCCGGCCGAGCTCCCGCGCAAGCGCACACCGCGCCCCAGAAGCCCCGCCCCCTCACTTCCTGCCCTCTGCCCGGGCCCGGGCGCCTTTGGCTCCGCCCACCGCGGGCAGTCGCCACACCCGCCCAGAGTGGCCCTCCCCGCAGCCGCGGACCGGGAGCCACTGTGGCGCGCTGGCGCCCCCGCGCGGCCGGAGGAGGGACGTGGCTGCGGGCTCGGCGGTCGGCGCTGGCTGGTCCTCACTCCTGTCCTGACTCTCAGGACCTCCAAAGAATGATCCTTGATGGGCTTGATGGGATGAGCACTGGGTGTTATGCTATATGTTGGCAAATTGAACTCCAACTATAAATAAATAAATAAATAAATAAATAAATAAATAAATAAATAAATAAATAAATAAATAAATAAGCATTATATATTGCCTTAAAAAAAAAAAAAAAGAATGATCCAGGCAAAGCTGCGACTGCTCAAGATTCTCAGGCAGTCCTGGCCAAAGCGAAGGAGACTCGAGGGCTGCCAAAGGACGAAAGCTTCTTGGTTGTGAAGTTGCAATGATAGAAGTAGTCTTTGGAGAGAGAATTCTCTGCTTTCGCGTGACCTCTGAAATGGCACATTTCGAGAACAATGAAGTATAACCTGAAGCATCTGGAAGTTACTGGAAACTAGCTAGCCACAAAACAATGTGTAGAGTATGTTTCATTTATGCCACCAAAAAATAGCCAGCACCAAGGGCGTTCTAGGTGCCAGGGGTACAGCAGGGAACCAGGTAGAGATGTGACGTTCTTGGAGCTTGTATCCCAGAGAGGAAATCTAGGCAGTCAGCAAGCAAACAGGTAAATAAACAAGGTATCAGATAGTGGTATGATGCTACAGCAGTTCGTTATATGTATTTTCAATGCATGATGAAAAACATCTTGATAAACACTATAAACAGTTTTAGAGGATTTACAAGATTATAAGCAATGTTTTCTTTGCCTCCCTTATTTGTGTTTTATAAACTTGTCTTTTACTTTGAAGGAACTATCCTGGCAGATCCCTGACCATTGGTTCCCTAAACATTGAAGCGGCAGGGACTCCTGGGTCGCTCGGTGGTTGAGCATCTGTCTTCAGCTCAGGTCGTGATCCTGGGGTCCTGGAATTGAGGCCTGCATCGGGCTCCCTACAGGGAGCCTGCTTCTCCCTCTGCCTATGTCTTTCCCTCTGTGTGTGTGTGTGTGTGTGTCTCTCATGAATAAATAAATCAAAAATCTAAAAAAACAAAAACAAAAAAAAATCTGAAGTGGCAGGTCCCTGAATCTTCATGGGTTTATCTGAAGTGCATGTGCCTCACCAAATGTTCCAATATACGAGCTATCTCTTGCTTAGGATACCTGGTTAGCATGTTGTTATCAGTATAACAGATGGGGTGCAGTTCTCTGGGATGTGCAAATGGTCCAGATCCCTTTGGACTGTATTAAGACAGATCACCAAGATGGTACAATGACTATGATCAGGTCTACTATGTAGTTAAATCCACAGTTGTCTATAAACTATTCTCCTGGTTTCTGAAGGGGCCAGACTGGCAAATTAAATGAAGATGTGAGAGGAACAACTACCCTGTATCCTTTAGGTCTTTAATGGTGGCATTAATCTCTACCATCATCATCCTTTCCCCTTGGATGAAATATTGCTTTGGCTGATTATCTCAACTCAGTAGGGAAGGGGCAGTTTTAGTGGCTTTCACTTGGTTTTCCCTACCATGAACTCAAGACCAGGGACATAATGTGAAACTTGCTCTCAATATATAGTCCCAATTATGCACTCAGGGGCTGAGGTAAGACCAGTGGATGGGTCTATGTTCCCATGGACTCAAGGTAAGCTGGATGTTATCCAGGACTCTGTTTATTACCTGACCTCCATAAGTCCCCACTCTTACAGAGGGGCCATGATAACACTTTAGGTTTCTGGGTAACAAGACTCATTCAAGTCCTGCAAAATTTCTGGGTGTTTGTTTCCCCAACATATAGTTAGCTGTGAAAATGGTCATAGGCCATAGAGTAATCACTGTAGTAAATGTTTGTTTCAGGGTTGCAGGGTTGCAGGTTGCCTAAGGACCCAACCCCCTCTTTAGTCAATGGATTCTGTGGTCTTGGTCTGAAGATTGACTCAGATCTGAGAACTCAGCAAGAAGCATGACCTTTTTATTAGAGCAACCACTGTCAGACTCCTGCTTCTCTATTCTTGCCTTCTTTTTGAATAGATATTAAGCAGCACCCTACTGGCTGCCTGTCTATTTTTCCCCTAGAGACACCTTGTACTATTAAATACCTTAAAAGCCTCTGAGGATCAGGTCCCCTGTGCAGCCCCTCTTAACTTGCCAGCTATTATAGTAATTACAGCCTCCAGGCTTCTCGTGTTAAAGCCACCACCTGGTTTCTATTGCTTCAGGATGCTGTCATTACCAACCAAGATATTACCAACCCAAGCCCTGTGATTGCTTCTCTTCCCATCATCCCAGGCCTGCAGAAGAGAGCCCCCTCTGAACTTCATAGGCATGATGATACCTCTCTCACGAGGACATTTCTCATTGCCATTGTGTATGGTCTGTCCTTTGGGACTCCTGTGGAGTATAACCCTCTGTCTGTCTTCTGGTTCCAGCAAGCCCACTTCCCTCAGGACATTGTTTTCTTCCCCAACAGTCTGCGAGGGCAATTCAGCTGCCTTCTTCCCTGGAGACTTCCCTTGGCTGAGGTTGATATAACCTGCTTCATCCAAGAATATGCCTTCTCCCCAGGGACAACATGCATCCGGTGACTGATGGATTTAGGAGATACAAAGGAGATACAAGCCCTTGTGCCTCAATTGAGGACAACCCAGCAAGGCAACTCCAGCTCCACAGCTCTCCATAGGATTGGCTGAGTAGCACCACTTCTCCCTCTGCCCAGTTCTCTGTCCTTTACTTATAGATGTCATCTCCGATGACCCCTCCATCGCATCCAAAAACCCTGCACACAGAGACTTAATCTCAGAGTCTGTTTCCAGGCAACCCAACCCAAGGTAACTCAGTTTTCTCCAGAAGTAGAAGATGCTTGGATACAGAAAGACTTTCATCAACACTTCCCAGAGGAAGTACCAGAAGCTGAATCCTGAGGTAAAGGGAGTGTAACTGAAGAATTGTGAAGCTCAAATTGTTTTAAAACCACGTGTAGACAGAAGCTCAACAGACCATGCAGCTCTCTGCTGATCTCGATTTGATTCAGGTTGCAAGCCAGGCAAAATGGCCACAGGATTTGGTAAGGGTCACAAATTTGGCTGCAATGGACAGGTGGTACCTTGACTAAAGTGACCTTTCATTTTTCTTGAACATGTGCCAGGCAGTTCCAAATGATGAAATTGACAGGTTCTGAATCTGAAATCACCCCAGTGTAGACAACTGTAGCTTCTTCCTTTCCCTGTTCTACTTCAACAAAACTAGCTCAGCATTTTCTTCATCCATGGGCTCCACTTACTTTATTTCTTCTCTGGCAACCCAGCTTTTCTTCCCACAGAACATGAACAGAGATGCCTTTAACTTTTTTTTTTTTTGGCTTGAAGAGAATAGTCACACCAAGTTCTAGAGTATTATTTTCATAAATTGCCTCCTGGATTGTTATGCTCCAGCTTACTGAGCGATTTCCCTGTCTTGGTCTCATGCCTCTTGTCCAAATGGCAGCCACCGGGCCCCAGGTCCTGAAGTTGGGGGCCAAGATGATGCTATATGGGTTGCCAACTGTAAGCCAGGCCCAAGAGGAAGGTCACTGCTTCGATGCATCCTTTGCTCACTCCCCAGAGATGAGTTCTCCAGAGATTTCAGTTGAGCATTTTTCTAAGAGTCAGCACAAACTATTATTCCTTTATTGCAAGCCAGACTAGTAATACCAAGAAAAAATAAAACAAAAAAGAGAAAAGCACCTTTAACTCACTACCCAAAGATAATTAATCACTGTTAACACTCTGGTATGCAACATCCTTGAAATGCAAGATTAAAATTACTTCCAATATTTAAAACTTTGCTAGGATGAACGATTTCTCACTGTCCTTTTGATGTGCATTCCATTGATTCCTAATGATGTAAACATTTTTTCCATGCTATATGCTATTTGGATTTCTTCTTTGGCAAATATTCTGTCCATGCCTTAACCCATTTTTGTATAAAGTATTCCTTTTCATCTTATTTGTGAAAGTACTTTATATGTTTAAGAATTGTCTGTCGTTTATGTAATAAACAACATGCTTGGTATTTGTCTTTCAACCTTGTTAATTTACATATGCAGATATACAAACTTAAAAAATTTTTTGATATAAACAAATCTATCCATCTTTTCATGGTGATTTCTGTCTTTGAGACTGTATTGATAGTCTATCTCAAGCCCAACATCATGTATTTACCAATATTTTCTTCTGGCATTTAATGACTTTGTTCTTTCTTAAATCTCTATCAGAAATTTATTTAAGTACAAGGTCAGGCAAGAAAATATAACTTAAAATATTTTCTGAATTATCAGGCCAGTGGAGCTTTTACGAAAGATACATGCAGGTGTCATGCCCATGGTGAGGACCACTAAGGCAACTGCTGTCCCAAGAGTTTATTGAAGAACCCATCTTTGTCTGACTGACTTGAAGCACCACTCTGGTATATGCTATATTCTCTGCTTCTGGGGTGTTCTCTTTTGTTCCTTTGTTCTGACATTAGTGCCTGATTCTAATCATTCTAAGTTTACAATATAAATTTCATTTTCAAATACTTTCTGGTTCTTCTTAATACCTTTGATTTTCATGATGGATTTTATTTATTTTTATTTTTTTTAATATTTTATTTATTTGTTCGAGAGAGAAAGAGAGAGAAAGAGAGAGAGGCAGAGGGAGAAGCAGGCTCCATGCAGGGAGCCCGACGTGGGACTCGATCCCTCGGATCCTCAGGACTCCAGGATCACGCCCTGGGCTGAAGGTGGCACTAAAGCCCTGAGCCACCTGGGCTGCCCATATGCATGATGGATTTTAGAACAACTTTTCAAGTCCTCTCCACCCAACAGTGCACTGGGATTTTAATTTTGTTATTTCTGTTTTTAAACTTAGATTAACTTTGAGGAATTTTATACTTTTGCAAGGTTGACTCTATCAATCCAGAAAACTTGACATGTGTCTCCATTTAGCCAGGTCTTCTTTTATGTCCCTCTGTAAAGTTTTACAGTTTTCTTATATGGGTCAAAGCAGCATTTTTTAAAAGGAACTATACATTTTTGACTTCATAGGATTACAGAATCTCAGGACTGGAAGGGACTTAAAAACCATCTTGTCACCCCACCCAGTCCGTTGCTAAGCCCACCTTTCAAACAACCAAAGATATAGGGGGTATTTTCATGTTTGTTTTAACATGATGACATCACGCTATGTGTATTTTCTGTGACTTCCAATTTTATCACTTGAACAGGTCTTGGAAAAAATTCTTTATCAGTGTATATAGATCAATTTAATCCATTTTGATCACTGCATGGTGTTCTATGAAGATGACATAGAATCATTTATCATCCCCCTGTTCCTGGACATGTAAGCCATTTCTGTCACTTTGCTGTTACAAGCAACTCAGCTTCCAACCTTGAGCCCTAACTAAAATCAAAGTCCCCAAATTCTAGATTACAAACCCAGTGCTGGCAAAACCCCCCTCCTCAGAATCACCACTAGGTGGCACAGTGCTTGTACAAAAAAGGTCTGACTTTCCAGTGTCCTTCAATTCTGTCCAACAAACATTTATTGAACATGTATTATATAATAGGCACTGGAATTTTTAATACACTAATTTCTTTTTTAATACACTAATTTCAATAAAATAAACAAGTTCGTCAATTCAAAAACACGGAGTGCACACTAAGTGTCCAGCTCTGTGTAGGTCCAAGGACTCCAGGGAAAATTAACAATTCCCCTGCTGTTCTAAACTCCAACAATTCCCAATATAAAACAGGGGTCATCACAACATGGTACCCACTGATTTCCAAGCCCCAGATGAGTCCACACAGTAGATCAAGAGACCAGGACGGCAGATTCTCAAATAATTTGGACAATCACTTAAATATGTCATGAAATTTCCATGCTTATGCTCCCAGGCTCTTGTACACGTCATTCTCTCTGCGTAGGATGCAGTGTAATTTGGTATTCCTTCAGAAGGATACCCTGAGACAAGGATTCAAATGCAAGTCATTCATTTGGGAGGTGATCCCAGGAAGCACCAGTTGGGGAGTGGGAAAGTGAGACAGGGAAGGAAAGGAAGCCAATATATGATGCATTAACAAACTAGTTACAAATGGGGGCAGATGGAGTGGAGTCCCTCTGATGAACGTGGGAAGACCATGTAACACACACCTCAGAGTTTCCAAACTGAAAGATGAAGTTACTGGTCTATTTATCCACTAATTGCAGCTAGTCATTGGTTGAGGGCTGTCCTGGGGATGATTAATTCTCTAGCACTTCCAGCCTCCCTCATGTGCTCCTGAGAGCCCAGAAAAAGCCTCAAGCGAAGGGATTCAGATGCTGGCAGTTGCCAGTTAGACCAGCATGTGCAGAAATATGGGCTAGGCACCAATATGCCGGGAGATATGAGTGGGCACTAGTGACATCTGCTACAAATGCCTAGTCTACTGTCACCTAACTAATTTATTCTTCAAAACACAGGGCAGAAATCACCCACATGGGCAAGGCTTGTATGTGTCTGCACCAGGCCTGTTGAGTTGCCCCACTTTTCTGTGCACCAGGAGTTTTGTGCTTAAGTCATCCCTACCAAGAGATTAGAAGTAGTAGCTCTGAGGCCCAGGTTGGCCTCACTCCAAACCCTAGGACAAAATTACTAACATGTTCACTACAAGTGAGCTCCTTGGCTTGTAGATGCATCCCTCCAATCTCTGCCTTTGCTTTTTTTTTTTTTTTTTTTTTTTTTTGCCTCTGCTTTCATGTCATAATCTGCTCTGTGTTTCTGTGTGTCCTCTCTTTTTAATAAGGACATCTGTCATTGGATTGCGGACCCACCCTACCTCCAGGATGATCTCCTGTCAAGATCCTTAGTTTGATTAACATCTACAATAAATATATCCAAAAGAAATTTAAAGGAGATAAAGTCCTTCTGTGGCCCTTAAATTAGAACATGGGATTGGAACTGCTCGTAGCCATTTTGCCCGTGGTGAGGAGAAAGCTGGCCTAAAAAATGAGACCAAGCCAAAAGCAGAATAAAGATATGAAGAGAGAAATAGAAACCCGACATTGTTTGAGCCCTTGGATCCAGCCATGTCTGAAGCTCACCTCTCCTCTACACTTTCCAGATACGAGTCAACAAATATCTTTTGCCTAAACTAGTTTGAGTTGAATTGTTAACACTTGGAATGGAAATCAGTTCTCTCTGACACACTCAAGTACTGCACATCTGCTTTCATCCTCAATCCCTTTCCCCTTCCTCTTCTTCTCCTACCTGACGAATCCTTATTTATCCTTGGGTCTCAGTTCAGATAAAACTTCCTGAAGCAGATCTTCCCTAAGCTGATACCCACCTGCACCTCAGAGTTCATCAGTTCTCCCTGGTGGATGTTATCAGAGCCCCTACTCCCTCACTATAATGATATGGAAATGTTGGGGTTTGGAGCTGACAGCGAAGAAAGAATTCTTGAGACATCTTTGGTGCAAAAAAAGTGGTTTTATGAAAGCACGGGGACAGGACCCACAGTCAGGAAGAGCTGCATTGGAGTCATGAAGAGTGGCCCATTATCGACTTTCAAGTTGGGAGTAGGTTAAAAAGAGCGGAGTTTTGGAAGTAAGGTTTCCAGGACTTTGAGGAGGCTAGCTATTGGTGGGAAAAGGTCATTTATTATCATCTAATAAAATTTTAGTCATGAGACCCTTCAGATGTATGTATAGGGTGGATCATATGCTTGGGGGATGATTATTAATATATATCTTGGGGGGTAGAGATAAAGGAAGTTTCCAAAGAAATTTTTATATATTAGAGTATACTCACAGGATCCTGGTGATGAAGGGGGTGGGAGGGGTAGGTGGTCAGGATAATGTTAAAGTAAGATTGCCTTTTGCCCTTAGCAAAGTGTCAACATCGAGGCAGCTGAGCTCCCAGGGGAAGGTCACTTAACTGTTTCAAAGACTTGTCAATAGGCTGTAGGCAGGAAGGAAATTTAATTTTTTCTGTTGCCTTTGTTTCCCATATCAGTAACACTTGCCTCATGTTATTGGAATTACCTGTTTAATTGATCCTCCTATACTAATACCACTACTACACTGACATGTCAAATCTCTGAGGGGAGAAATTGTTTATTGCTCTATTCCTGTTTCCAGCATAGTGATGCAATGTAGTAAATGGCTAATGTCTACTCATTCCCAACTTTGAATCTTCATTTGTTCTTCAAACATATAGTAAAATAGAGGCAGCCCCGATGGCCCAGCAGTTTGGCGCTGCCTTCAGCCCAGGGTATGATCCTGGAGTCCCGGGATAGAGTCCCACGTCAGGCTCCCTGCATGGAGCCTGCTTCTCCCTCTGCCTGTGTCTCTGCCTCTCTCTCTCTGTATCTGTCATGAATAAATAAGTAAAATCTTAAAAAAAAAAAAAAAGTATAGTAAAATAAACGATGACCAAGTGTAAGTGTTTTTGTATGGCTACTAGACAGTTGTAAATATGTGCTGATTAATTTTTAGTATAAAAGCTAGTAATTGCTTTTGCTTAGGATTTCTTAATTAAATAATTTTTTGAAACTCCCCATGCTGATCAAAGAAAATAATTTGAAGAGGATAATTATACTCATGAAGGATGAAAATTATTGCTTTAATAGTATTTAGTGGTCTAATTAGACTAAATAAAGGAAGAACCCAGTTTGCCAGATCTTTAAGCATTTTCTGAAGATCTGGATTAAAATCTAAATAATACATCACCATGAACTGCTCTTCTTTTAAATAATTTTTGGGACTTTTTTCCTGATTATTAAAACAAATTATAATCATTGTGAAAAATTTAGGAAATCCATAAAAGTGTAGTTGGAGATAACAGAAAGCCCCATTCTTCCCATCAATGAATCTTTGCATTTTATTTCTGTGTGCATTCATAACCAGACACCAGCTAAGATCCTGGCTCTTACCCCCAGGAATGCTCCTGCTCTTACCTTATGCTTGTATGGGGTTCCTGATTTCACTTCTCATGGTTGTTCCGTTTTTATCTCAGTTGGGCTCTGAGCTGGGCATGGAGCCTGCTTAAAATCTCTTCCTTCTGCCTCTCACCCCCTTCTTCTTCTCTTAAAAAGAAAAAAAAAAAAAAAAGGAAAATGAGAATTCCTTTTCTCAGTCCATTTGCACACTAGGGGGTCTGTACTGGGTTGAAGAGTACCACCCCTTCAAAACCCATGTCCACCTGGAACCTGTAAATGTGACCTTATTTGGAAATAAGGTCTTTGCAGATGTAATCAAGTTAAGGTGAGGTTTTCCTATTAATGTGGGTCCTAATTTAATGGACTCTTGTCTTATAAGAAGAGGAAAATGTGGACACAGACACACACTGGGAAAGGACCACCTATGGAAGGAGGCAGAGATTGAAATTACACTGCCACAGGCCAGGGAACTCCAAGGACTGCTTTGCAAACCACCACAAGTTAGAGGATGCAAAAGATGCTTCCCCAGAGCTTTCTGGGAGAACATGGCCCAGCTGCCACCTTGATCCTGAACTTCTAACCTCCAGAACTGTGAGAAATTGTTTTTTGTTTTCTTAAGCCACCAAATTTGTTGTGCTGAATAATGGCGGTTCCAGGAAACTAAGAGGCTCCAACCACCTGCTAAGTGATCTTTCCTTTCCCCATCCCCCAGCTTCCACCCAACGCCAAAAAATCCCCTCTCACTTCCTTATGAAAAGCAATTTGGGTTCTTTCACTCCTCCCCCAAGCAAAGTGCCCTCCCTCTGCAGATGCAAAGGCTATTCTCCGCTTCACCAAGGGCAAGGCAGCCCAGGAGGGCTTTCCTTCCTCCTGCCTCAGCCCACCTGTTGTTCAAAGAAGGCTGAGTGGGGCAAAGATTGATCCCTACTCTGATAAAAATTGTACCATTCTGCTTGAAGATTTTTTTTTAAAAGGAAGAGAAAAAGAGGAAAAGGAAAGCAGTTATGGTCAGCTTGGATGTAAAATAACAAATGGTACATTTAAAGTAACAGATGTGTTCCCATTTTTCTTTTTTAAAATGGAGTGGGATCCTTATATAATCTTGTTACTCTTCCCCCGCCCCATATTAGAAAGTCCTCAAGGATTATACTAAAATTTATACAGATCCACAATCTCTTATTTACAAGTCCAAATTGTTCCAAAAACCAAAAGCTGTTTTGAAAGTTTGGTGCCAGCTCATTTGGCAGCAAAGCTAACCTGAAGTGGCCTAGGGCTATTTATGGTCTATTTATACCAATTAGTGTGACTATAAATAAGTTTCATGGCAGAAACCTGGATGTGTGGATCATGCTGCCACAGACCCTACTGACAGAGCTAAATAACAGGCACCAAATTATCCTTCTAAAATTCTAAAATTCTGCGGACACCTGGGTGGCACAGTCACTTAAGCGTCTGCCTTCGGCTCAGATCATGATCCCCGGGGTCCTGAGATGGAGCCCTGCATGGTACTCCCTGCTAGGCAAGGAGCCTGCTTCTCCTTCTCTCTCTCTGCCTGCCACTCCCACTACTTGTGCTCTCTTTGTCAAATAAATAAATCTAAAAAAAAAAAAAAAAAAAAAAAAAAAAAATATATATATATATATATATATATATATATATATATATATAAAATAAAATTCCAAAATTCTGAATTCTAAAACTCTCTCAAGGAGTTGTGGACCTGTAAAACCATCCCCCTGATGTTGGATATTAAGGTTCCTTTCGGCGTTTTGCTCTTAAAAATTTGCTGCAGGGAACACGTCTTATATATGAACCTTTGTGTGCACCACTGTTTTATTTCCTTAACATAAATTCGTTGACATGGAATTAGGAAATCAAAGAAAATAAACACTTCTAAAGTCCTTGGTGGATATCGTCAACTTGTTTTCCAGAAAGGTTATATCAATGAACCCCTCCCTCACCAGCACTGGATAATACCAGTTGTATTAATTTCACGGAGGAGAATTTTTATTCCCCTTTGCTTTGTACTGCTGTAAGGACTGGTGATGTTAGATATATATTTTTTGAAATGTTTATTATCAGGGCACCTGGCTGACCCAGTTGGAGGAGCATAAGACTCTTCATCACAAGGTCATGAGTTCAAACTCCCTGTTGGGTGTGGAGATTACTTGAATAAATAAAACTTAAAAGAAAAGATATTTATTATCATTTCTAGTTCCTTTTCTGGTATTGTCTATCTGTGACCTTTGTCTATTTTCTACCGATGTCAGGACCATCTCATAAGGCTGTTCTGTATATGAGCTATACCAAGGCCAAGGGCCAAAATCAAATCTGATTCCAGTCATCTACCAAAATCAAGTCTGATTCCAGTCATCTACCTGTGCCCACACAACTGAGGAAGGGCACCCTTTTCTTCTTTCAAAGCAACCTGCATACCTGTGGACTTGGCAAGCCTGCACTGCAAGACTGGGTCCGACTATATGGGGTAACTTTTTCTGATTTATCTGCCCAGAGTTGGGGGGAAGCCCTTTCTAATTTGCCCCAAGGTAGCTAGCTAAGGCCTTGGTTAGATCTTTGTTTTTCTAATCAATTTGTCTCGGTTCTTTATATAGTAAAGCTATTAATTTTCTGTGTATCCTTTCATGCTGTATTTTCCTTGCTTATTGTTTTGCGTTTGTTCCACTCATAAATTATTCAAATGCATTCCACATTACTTTTTTTTTTTTAAAGATTTTATTTATTTATTCATGAGAGACACAGAGAGAGAGAGGCAGAGACACAGGCAAAGGGAGAAGCAGGCTTCATGCAAGGAGCCTGATGCGGGACTCCATCCCTGATCACACCCTGAGCCAAAAGGCAAACGCTCTACAGCTGAGCCACCCACGCATCCCTCCACATTGCTTTTCATTAACAAAACCTTCATGGAGTTCTAAATGGTTTTCTTTCTCTTCCTTTTGCTTCCAAATATTATTTTGAGTGGTGAGCGAGAGGTGGAAGCATATGAAATTTACCTCTTTAAATGGTTAACTACAGTTGTCAAAGGGACACATTTGGTTCTGTTGAAACTCCCAGGACACAGCTAGCCATTTAGGGAGACATCGATATTTACCTCATCTATCCAGCCATTTCATCAGCATTAATTATTGAGCACCTGCTATGGTTTAAGAACTGTGCTAGACTTTGAAAATACAGAGGTGAATAAAAAGAAATAGCCCCTTCCTTCATGAGCTTGCACTGGACAATGTGTATTCAAGTTTAACATAACTATTAACAACAGCTAACATTTATGAGCACTTGTGGTATGCCAGGCCCTGGTCGAAGCACACATGGGTACTAGTTTATTTACTTATCTTACCAACCCTTTGAGGAGGTAGGTATACTATTGTCCCCATTTTATAAGTAAGGAAAAACTGAGGCATGAAAAAGTTAAATAACTGGATCCAAGTTCACACACTGACAAGTAGCTCTGCCAGAAGTTGCACCCAGTCTCAGCCACCTGCCTCCCCCCAGCACTCACAAATTGGTCACTTGAGCTGCACATGCCAACCCTCTCCTTGTTCCCAAACAGTCACCTCCAGATAGCAGGCAGTGGGTGGAGAGTAATCATGAATGGCAGATACTCAAGTCTCTCTTGGTCTGGGGCTTTGTTCCTTCCAAAACTCCCTCTCGATCTGATCAGTAGCCCCCAACTTCTGACTTGGTCTTGTCTCCTGGTACCAATGTAGGCTTGTCCTTCTGTCTTCATCCCCTAGTTCTGACCCTTCCTGGTTTTCTTCTGCAATTCATTCTCCTCTTTCTACCCTTGAATTGCTAGAGCCTTTTTAGGCACAGTGTTAGTTCTCTTCCCTTCTCAGTCTCTTACCTTTCCCTAGACAATCCCATCCCTACTTGTGGTTTTGAAGCACTGCCTATATTCCAGTGCATTTCAAAGCCCATATTCCTATGCCTCCCAAATTCCCAGCTCCAGCCCATAAAACACCAGACATATATATCCAACTCCTAGCTGAATCCTACGTGTCTGAAAACCATACTCATCATTTCACTTTCACCAAAGATGTTCCCACTCCTGTGTTCTCTGCCACAGAGAATGAAGGGTACCACCAACCAGTCATGAAAGCCAGGAACCTGGGATCCATTCTTGACATCTCCTTCCCCCTTACCACCCTCATATTGAATCCATCCCCAAGTCCTATTGATTTTATATCCCAAGTATTCCTCCAATCCACCCACTTTGCTCCATCACCACCACTATCCTATATACCTGCTCCCAGTTCAAACTACCTGTATCCCTCACCTGAGATTCCTCTTCTACTGGTCTTCTACTATTTCCTTTCCTCTACTCTCACTCTTTTTTAGTCTGTTCTCCATATTCCATCCGGCCAGTGATATTTTTAGAACACAATATGATTATGTTATCCCCTAAAAAATATGATACTCTTTCAATGATTTCCCTATGCTCTTGTCTGGTGTGGGGATGAGGCTGTGTCATTGGAGGAGGGTGCCCCTTTTTCATCACACAAAGGTTCTCACCAGTCCAGATGCCAATCCCTGCACATCAGGGTTAAGTCCAACTAAAAGTATGTCTTTTTATCCTTCTGCACAGAAGGCATGCCCTTTACAAATTTACACAAAGCTCAAAATATTTAATAAGCTTGAAAGGTCTTCCATAGTCTGTCCTCAGCCCACTCCTCCGGCCTCATGTAGTACTACCTTCCCCTTGTTATCTATATTCTAGTTATACTGGTCTACTCTCAAGTCCTCACATAAACCATACTCCCTGAGCTTCAGTACCTTTGCACATGCCCTTCTCCCTTACCAAAAATGCTTCTCTTCATCCACAAATAACATCTACTCATACCTTGCATCTCAAATTAAGTGTCAATTCCTTAAGGATGTGACTCCTGCTAAGACTCGGTCAGAATTCTATATATGCTCGTTTTCTTTACAACACTTACCTCATTTTTAAATTGTGCCCTTACTTAAGTGATTATATAATTAATAAGTATCTCTGCCTCTGGGCTTTAAATTCTAGAGAGGCAAGGAGTCTAACAGTCAGATTGTTGGTTGTAAGCAACAGAAACTGAGTTTAGCTAAACTTAAGCATAAAAAAATTTATCGGAGAATATGGGGTAAGTTCACAGAATCAATGGCAAGGCTGGAGAGCCAGATTCAGAAAATGCTAAGCAATTAAGGCTCACTTGGCAGTGGAAATATGGCAAAGGTCAAATAATGGGACAGTCTGATTGAGATGCTCCACTGCTGCTGCTGCCACTGGATACGTGTGGACCTGTGAAACTGACATTGCTGTAATTTATCAAGTGGCCTGATGCATACCTTCATGTCCTCTATCAGTGTCCAAGGCAGGAAAGTTCAGTGGCTGAGCCAGATCACATGCCATTTCCCACCAACCAGGGAACAGGAGCATCTGGCATCCCACCAAGACTCACATAATGGAGGTGTTTCCCCCAGTGAGAAGGTTGTGGGGATGCAGGTAAGCAGGGAAAAAGTGACGAATGAACACCAGAAAAACCATATCTGTACAATTCATGAAATATTCCCCAAATTAGCATAATACCTGACTTAAAATAAGATGAAAAATATTTGAAGGAATGAATGAGTGACCTATCCTTGAGTCCCTTGAAGACACTGGTTTTCCAACTTGAGGATAACTACAACTGTAGTTAACCATTTAAAGAGGTAAATTTCATATGCTTCCACCTCTCGCTCACCACTCAAAATAATATTTGGAAGCAAAAGGAAGAGAAAGAAAACCACTTAGAACTCCATGAAGGTTTTGTTAATGAAAAGCAATGTGGAGGGATGCGTGGGTGGCTCAGCTGTAGAGCGTTTGCCTTTTGGCTCAGGGTGTGATCAGGGATGGAGTCCCGCATCAGGCTCCTCACATGGAGCCTGCTTCTCCCTCTGCCTGTGTCTCTGCTTTCTTACTGGCTGTACACTAAAGGCTGTTCAGGTTTGTAGCAGTTTCCTTAGCTCATAGTTCTGCCCTTCATCTTTGCAGCCAGCGATGGCCAGCCAAGTCCTCACAAGGCACCCTTGTGTGTTTCCACCATCTCATCTCTTTCTGGCTATAGTGGGGCAAGGTTTTACACTGATGAGGACTCATGATTAGGCTGACTCTACCCACAGAATGCCCATTAAGATTATCCCATCTCTAGGTCTCTAACCTTAATCATATTTGCAAAGTCCTTTTAGCCATATAATGTAACCTATTCACAAATTCTAGAGATTAGGAGTGGGTATCTTAGGGATCATTACTCTATCCACTACATGGAGGATGGCCCCCAAATCCATGCTCTTAACCAGCATACTATCCTGCCTCTGTCGAAGAGATTTGTGTTGGACTTCTGACCTAGGGAAATTGTAAGATAATGGATGTGAGTCAACACATAGTAAATTAGTAGAAACTAATATAGTTGAAACTAATATACAATTTGCAAATTTATAAATTATAGGAGACAGTACAGCACATTGGTTGTGAGCATGCATTTGAAGGCCAATTTGCCTGGGTTCTAGTCCCAGATGTGCCACATATTAGATCTGTGGCCATAGGCAAGTAATTTAACCTTTAGGGTCTTAATTTTTTCATCAGTTACAGGAATAATACTATAGACACTCAAACTAGTAAAAGAAAAAGCGTATGCCACAATAAAATAAAAGACTATTACACAGGGATCCCTGGGTGGCGCAGCGGTTTGGCGCCTGCCTTTGGCCCAGGGCGCGATCCTGGAGACCCGGGATCGAATCCCACATCGGGCTCCCTGCATGGAGCCCGCTTCTCCCTCTGCCTGTGTCTCTGCCTCTCTCTCTCTCTCTCTCTCTCTCTGTGACTATCATGAATAAATAAATAAAATCTTAAAAAAAAAAGACTATTACACAAACCTAATAATAATGTATTTTCAAAACAAAGATATTTATTTCTTTCTCATACTATAATGTAGGTATCCTACTGGGTGTGGGCAGCCATCTTATACAAACCAGGTGGGCCATGCCCCTGCCTTTGTAAATAGGTGGCTTCCAAGGTTACCCTAATTCCCTAGGGAAGGGACAGAGATATCCCCTTAAGAATGCTAGTCGCATTGCTGGAGAGAGTTTAACCATTACGTTATTTTTTCCCCAGATTCTTGGGGATTTTGCTTTCATTCTAACAAGAGTGATGATTTATAAAATACTCAGTATTTTCATATCTTCTAGTTAATATTTTTTTTAAGTAAGCCCTACCCCCACCCTGGGGCTTAAATATATGACCTCAAGATCAAGAGTCATGTTCCAGTGACTGAGCCAGGTAGGCACCCCTCTTCTATGTAATCTTTAAAATCAAGCATATTAGATAAGACTCTACCTATTTTACAAATAACAAGAGTCTGAAAGACCAGCTAACTTCAAAGTCCATACATTTTACATGTAATCAAAGTATCTCTCCTATTTAAGCAATATTAAAAAGCTAAAGAACAACACAATTTAAGAATAGAAATGATCAAGGAAAAAATAAAAATAACCAGGAGACTAACTAGGGAGACAAGTGGAACAAACGTTAGACACGATAGAAATCAGGGTATTGGTGCTCTAGGGTAATGCTGCCAATCTGCCTGACTTGGGTAAATCTATTCTCCTCTCTGGGCCTCCATTTCTTCATCAACAAAACGGAGTCACATACTCGATGGTCCTTTTTTCCAGCTCTGACATTCTGTGATTCTATTAGGAAAATACTGAAGCCAAAATTACGTGAGCAGGGAAAAAAGATGTGATTTTTTTTTTTAAATTGCTCCATTTAAGGAAATAGCAAGACTGGAGAAAGCCCCCATGACCGAAACAAGGAAATCAGATGAGCCTCCCATAGGGCCCAGAAGACAAGCTATGACCTGCTTGGTGAGCCACACCTGCTCCTCACATTCCTTCCAAGGGCAGTCCCAGGCCTGTGCACAAAGCAGTGAGTGAACGAGTGTTCTAGGGGAAATCCTGGAGGTAGAGGCTTAACCCCTGGAGAGAGACTAGGTCTGGATAATCCTGCCCTCAGCAGATGCAAGCTGAGTTTCAAAACGCAATTGTATATATGTATATGTATATATGTATATGTGTGTGTATATATATGTGATATATATATGTATATATATCATGGACCACTACTCAGCCATCAAAAAAAAATCTTGCCATTGGCAATGATGGATGGAGCTAAAAGACATTATGCTAAGCGAATAAGTCAATCAGAGAAAGGTAATTATCATAGGATCTCACTCTTACGTAGAATTTAAGAAACAAAACAGAGGAAAAAATAAAACAGGACGAACAGAGGGTGAGATAAACCATAAGAAATTCTTAATCATAGGGAACAAACTGAGAGTTCTGGAGGGGAGAGGGATGGGGGAGAGGGGTAACTGGGTGATGGGCATAAAGGAGGGCACATGATACGATGAGCACTGGGTCTTATATATGACTGCTGAATCACTGACCTCTACCTCTGAAACCAATAATACATTATATGGTAATTAATTGAATTTAAATGAAATTTTAAAAATAAAATAAAAATATACATTAAACAAACAAAACAAAACACAAGTGTGAGGGGTGAAAAGTGATTAAGAAAAGTATTTCAACCTGCTTGGTGCATGGGATAGTGACCTGGGCTAGGAAGCCAAAGACAAAGGTTCTAAACTCTGGCTTTGGCACATGGAGGTCGTGTGATCCTGAGTAACCCAATCTCTTTGGACCTCAGTTTTCTGACTGGGAAAATGGATAAGATCTGTAAGAGAGGAGGAAATTTAAGATACCCTGAACTCTAAGTGCCCAGATCCTTCCAGGCACTTTGATCAGTTACTTCATTTAAGCTTTGCATTGATGAAAGAGATCTGTAAGTTCCGTTCAGCAAATGGGGAAACTGCACAGAGGTAAGGGACTTACTTGCTTTGTGGAGCAGGATTTGAACTCAGATTTGTCATCACTTGGGTTGTTTCCAGTAAGCCAATGTCTCAAAGATGATAGGTGTAAAAAGTGCTTTTGGGAAGTATTAAGCGTAATAAAGTGCCAAGACTTAGTCCTGAATTACTGCTGGAATTTAGAATGATACTCTACGAAGAAACAGGCTTTTTCAGGGCTCTCCCCATTGCTCAGCTGCCCACTCAATCCTTACTCTGTTTATTTTGTAGGCAGTCAAGTGACAGTTTTTTGAAGTGACTCAAAACAATGGCAGCCCGGTGTCGTGAGAAGAATAGCAGACTAGGGGACAGGAGGCTGTCTCCTTCCAGCTGTGCCACAGCAACATTGGTCTCGAGAAATCCCTTACCTGTTCCTTCCGTGAAATGAGAGGCTGGGTTAGAAGTGATGGCCAAGGTCCCTATAGCTAAGGCACTTCAGTGATTCAGGGGAGCTGAGGGAGAGTAGAGTCTCACACTATTACAGCTCCCATTCTAGCCTCAGGCACTTGTATTTTGGAGAAGCCAGCCTACATTCCCCCTCTTCCCTCCTTAAGAGAGGAGAGAACTGACCCAGAGACAACTTTGGGCGTGGGGTGAAGGGAGTGTCACCCTAGCAGGAGTGCTTACAGACTTAGGGATCCGCCCCAAGCTGGGAAGGCTGAAGCCGAAAGTCTCCTCCCCGATTCTTAACTGGTGTTTCAGCCTTTGAGAGGTAGGCATAAACCACAGAGTGGGAGTGGGAGTGGGAGTGGGAGTGGGAGGAGGAACAAGCAATGGATTTCAGGGGAAGAAACTCAAGTCCTGGATTTAGCTACTTACTGTCAGGTGTACCAGCCACTCCCTCCTTTGTGCACACCCACTGTTGCACCAATTTCCTGGTAACTGCTGAAACTTGTTTACCTGTAGGCCACCAAACAGTGACCTTCTAACATACTCCACATTACACAAAGGAGTGACAATGAGGAAAGAAGCATGAAGGAGAGAGGCTGCCAGTTTTACGCTTGATCTTAGCCAAAAGGCTGAGAAGCGATAGGTCGCCAGTTTTGACAGCTAATAGGAAGTAAAAGTTTTTAAAGCATATGACCACTGAAATTTTAGGAAAACAACCTGTGTGTGTGCCATCCACCCCCCCACCCCTGCCAAACCAGAGGTAGGGCCCACTGCAGACTAGCTGTAACTACATGGTTACAGTCCTTTAACCTGTCTGGGAGCCAAGAGATTTTGATAGGAAGTACATCGCCAGGGGCTAAATGGGAATAATACCACTACTTCCAAGTAGGGCTGGGATTCAGAGGAGATACAGCTCCTGACACAAAGGTAGTGTTCTCCACTCTCCACTAGAGACTCTTTAGAGAACCTAAAGCTGGTCCCCTTTCCCTACAACAGGCAGCTAGTTCTAGCCTCCTGCCTCGGACCCACCCTCCTGCACTCTGAGGGAGGTTTCCAAGCCATGTTAATTCAGAAAGACCAGTATTTATGCCAGCCTGTTAATGCATCTCAGGAAACACCAGAGTGGTAAAATGAAATGCCTGTTCTTGAAAGGGAAGGGAAAAAAAAATAAGTGTTATAATTTGAAATAAGATCCCCGAGTGGTGGGAAATGAGAGGATACCCAAGTGATACGAATCCGGAGTGCGTTTTCACAAACTCCATCTTTTGGTCTGTGCCTTTTCCGTATTTTATTAAATTCATGTTGTTGTTTTTAAAAAAAAAAAAATCACAGCAGCATTATCAAAGACAAAATATGTACAAACATTTTACAAAAGAAACATTACTAACATCTGCTTTAATAATAAGGGCAGGCTGAAGAACAGACGCTGAGTTTGTAGGGGAGAGTCCACCCTCAAACAGAGACATCCCAAATGTGTTGAGGCAGCTGAAACAGGCTTCTTTCCCGGTGACCAAGCATGCGTGGTTGGTGACCCAAACGACAGCAAATGGGCATACGCTGCACGGGCTCGGCTGGCGAACTCCTTTCTCACCAGCAAGGCCATGCACGCTAGGAGTGGAGCTAGTCAAAAATAACTTAAGCCAAGACAGTGCAAGCGCTGTTCCCACCCCATCCCCACCCCCACCCCCACCCCGCCCTCCTCCTCCTCCTCCTCCCTGATAGAAGCGCCTGGAAGCTTTCGACATCGACGTCGTCTATGGCAGACGATGCTGGACTGTCACACAGACACGTGATTCTTATACCTAGGCCTGCGCCGAACTTGCCTGAACTCTTCCAGTCGGGTTTCTGGTCGGGGACCGAAAGGCAAGGAATTCTAGAAACGCTTCCCCTGAAGCCCCACGTGGGAAAGACAGGTGACCTGAGCCCAGGATGGATTAAAGTGGGTGGGGGTGGGGCGCGGCGGGAATTTGGGAAGAGCCACGTGTCCTTTGGGCCAAGAGTCCGCGCGCGCGGGCGGGCGGGCGGGGGCGGGTCCCCTCGGGGAGCGGGGGCTGGGCCCCCCCCCCCCGCGGCTGAAACCCTCCACCCCTTGCCTCCACCTGCCCCTCCCCCCGGGCCCTACAAGCTCGGTTCCTTTCTCAGCTCCCCCAGTTCTTTGACCTCCACCTTGCGGTACTTCCCCGCCTTCCTCCGATTGGTGACGACCAGGACCGCCACGCCCGCGACGAGGGCCACGACGACCACCACGATGACGGCGACGAGGCCGGCCGTGAGGCGCTTCATGGAGAACTGGGGGGGCTTCTCGTCCAGGTAGTAGATGAGCGTGCGCTCCACCTGCAGGGGCTCGCCGCGCACGCGCAGGTCCAGGCCGCCGCGGCCCGGGAACAGCGACTCGCCCTTGACGTCCCGCTCGAAGTAGTAGGCGGCGTCCGCGATGTCCACGTCGCCGGGGGCCTTGTCGGACGCGTTCTGGCGCAGCTCGATCTGGATGGTCGGCCGCTCGTAGTGCACGGCCGCCACGAACCTGGGGCGCAGCAGGTAGCGCTCGCGGAAGAGCCGGCGCAGCTCGGCGTCCAGCTCGGAGCGGTTGAAGGCGCGCGCGGCCGGGCGGTGGCGCAGGTCCAGGAGGATGTGGTGGGTGCGCACCAGCTCGTCGCAGCGCAGGCTGCGGTCGCCCTTGTCGGTGCGGCGCACGCCCACCGAGTTCACGCACCAGCACACCGACGTCTGGTTGCACTGGCGCGCCTTGAAGCGGCCGTCGCGGTCGCAGTCGGGGTCGTACAGCCCGTCGTTGTCCAGCAGCGCGTGCTCGCCGGGCCGCACGAGCGCGCGGCCGCTCTTGGCTCTCGCGCGCGCCTTGAGCAGCAGGCACTTGGAGGTGAGCGTGGAGCAGTCCAGCGGGGCGTCCGAGCCCGGCAGGTGGCACCGGCAGCGGCCGCCGGGGCCGTCGGCGCGGCACAGCGTCATCTTGTTGGTGGCGCACGTGCAGTTGCCCTGCGCGGCCGCGGGGCGGGTCGCCGCCGCCAGGAGCAGGAGCAGCGGCGGCAGCAGCAGCAGCAGCGGCGGCGGCGGCGGCGGCGAGGGCAGCGCGAGGCCCCGACCCCGGGCCATGGCGGGGACGCGGGGCGCGGGCGGGACGCGGGGGGGCGCTGCGGCTCGGCGCTGGGACGGGCTCGGGAGTGTGCGGCCCGCCGCTGCCCTGCGCTCTTATACTCCGCCGGACCTGCCCGGCTGGTTGGGCGGACTCGCCCTCTGGTATTTGGGTGACACATCCCCCCTCCCCCCGCCCCGTCACCGTCCCACGGAAGGCGCAGCCCCCGCCCCGCGATACGATCGGGGCAGCGGAGGCAGCTCCCGCCTCCTCCAGACCGAAAGCCCCGGAGAAGAAGACCGATACTCACCTGCGGGGCTGCGGGGGGGCCCGCCGGGCCTCACCTGGGGAGGAGCGGCCGCCAGCCCGCTGACCCTGGCCGCCTGGCTGCTCTCCCCTCCTCCACTGGAATCCTGGAGAATTTCATTGAAATAGAAGGCCCGGGAGATCGTCAGGCTTTTGACCCCTCCCTCCCCTCCCTTTCTTATTCCCTTTCTCAACCTCTCACCCTTACCCTTACCCTGCCCTCCCCCCAGCTCGGCTAGCAGCAAGGAGTCCTAGTTCACAGCTGGCGAGCAGGATCTCATCCCCACCTCAGTCCTGACAGGTATGGACCGCCTTTCAGACCCATTTTATGGCGATGCAGTTGAGGCTGACACTTAAGGTCACCCAGCCCATCAACATCCTCCCCTTCTTCCTCCGAGGGGCCCTCTTTCTTCTTTCTTTCTTTCTTTCTTTCTTTCTTTCTTTCTTTCTTTCTTTCTTTCTTTCTTTCTTTTTTCTTGCTTTCTTTCTTTTTTTAAATTTTTTTTTTATTTATTTATCTATTCACAATAGACAGAGAGAGAGAGGCAGAGACACAGGCAGAGGGAGGAGCAGGCCTCATGGCGGGAGCCCGACGCGGGATTTGATCCCAGGTCTCCAGGATCGCGCCCTGGGCCAAAGGCAGGCGCTAAACCGCTGAACCCAAGGATCCCCTCGATGGGCCTTTCTCTTCGGCCTGGCCATTGTGAAACTTTGAATCAGTGTTTACGGAAAGACGGTGGGGCACAATCCGAAGAAAGGGAGCAGTGTTTGTTACTCACCATGAGTAAAACCCAGGTGCCCCGGTGCCCGGTGTGTCAGATGTTCTGTAAACACCTGTTTTTCCTCTACACACACAAACACACACACACAGAAACACGTAATATTTATACCTGTCTTCAGTGTAGGGAGACCAAAAGGAACTAGTTCTTAAAAAGAACGGCCAGGATTATAAGGTATGACTGGGTTCTAAAAGAGTAAATCATTGCTTTTCTTTTTCCGTGTCCCATAGAAGTAGCTGAACCACTGCAAATAAGGAAAGAATGGAGCCTGTGGGAAATTGCTTGCCTGCCTCTGTGTGGCTACTTTAATGGGATGGAGGGGTTGCAATCTCTTTTTTAAATCATTGAGAAAGTCCAGGGTTTCAAAGCTGTGGTAAAATTAACAATAATTAGCAAGCTATAATTATTCCCAGCTCCTCCGTTCAAAGCACATTTTATATGTTCAGCATTTAATGAACACCAGCCGTAGTACAAGGGTGTTGTTTAAAAGCCAGCGAGGCTTCTACCCCATTAATTTTCAAGCAATTTCTGAGGCGGGTAGGTGGAAATACATCATTCTGCATTTACAGGCAGAGAAAGCAGAGTCATGTGAGGGCAATTTCTAACCCACAAGCACTGGGCATTGTGGGAATGCTCCTCTGCTCTCTATTCCCACTGTCTCTGTTCAGCTTCTTGAACCAAAAGCCTAGTCGGATCCAGTTTCTTTTCTCCGCTCCCACACCCGGTCCATCCTAGGTCAGAGAAGGATTGCTAAATCACAAATCTGTGTCCATCTCTGCTGAGAGCAGAGTGGGAAGTGCTCTTGGCTCTTGGTATAGAATTCACACTTTGTAAGTTAGCAAACAGGATCATATATGGCCTTGAGCGAGGGACTTCTCTGTGCCTTAATTTCCTCATCTGTGAAATGGGGATGAGAAAAGTACCTGCTCACAAGGTTGGTGTGGGAATTGATGTGGTTAAATGGCTTAGAACAGTATCTGTTCTAACAGTATCTGCACTTGGTAGGCATGGATGGGTGTTAGCCACTGTCGTGGTCCCCACCACAACCATCATCATCTTCATCTTGCTCCTGCCAGTGTCTCCAGTCTTTGTCACATTTCCAAGCCTTTGCAAAATCATATACCAGGAGTCTTCCCCTCATTTATTTACTGCATAATTGTGTTTTTCTACTGAGCTCTTGGATGGCCTCCAGGAAGCCTTCCCTGATAGGCCCTGTCTATTGCACTCAGGGGAGTGCTCCTTCTCTGTGCTTTCCTAAATCCTGTTAACATACCAGAACAGCAACACTAACATTTCTGGGCTTCTGGCCGCTCATCTGTAAAATGGAGATGATAACATCTCTCTGTTTTATAAGGCATTCTGACAATCATATCTAAAATAGATGAGACAGTAGATACCAAAGTTTTATGGACTTTAAGACACTGTAAAAATGTTAGGTTGCATTTTTATCTTTTAAATACCTATCCCATCTTTTTTTGCTTTTCCAGCTACTAAGTAGCCACTGTCCTCTATAAATGGCAGAGCTACCTGTTTGACATTTCAATGCATCCCAGGACGGCAGGAGGTAAGCTGATGGGGAAGGGTTTTCAGGGCTGGGGAATGTGTACAGTGGTGTCTGACTGCTTAGCTAATCAGGCTAGTGCCCTGAGGTCTCCAAACCTTGGCCTTTTTCATCCATGGTAAGTGTTTGGAGGATGGAGATAAAGGGAGCCCATTTTCAATGTCCTCTGTGGAAGATGGAGGGACCCCCCCCTCCCCTTTCTTAATTTCTTTGGTCTGCCAGGCTTTCCTCAACAGGCACACAAACACTATGATGAGTTTATTTGTTTTGATTTTTTAATAAATTCTTTTGGGAATTAGTTGGGAGATCCTTAATTGTTTAAGTAAGCTGTATGCCCAATGTGGGGCTTGAACTCACAACCCCAAGATTAGGAGTCACATGCTCTACTGACTGAGCCAGCCAGACGCCCTTATGATGAATTTACAAACTAAACACAGGCTCTATTCTGATTCTCCCTTCTTCTTTCCTCCCTTTCCTGCCTAGGTCTGCAAAACATCACATGTTAGCTCTAGCTCTTTGTACTTTTTTTAATTTTAATTTTCAAGTATTTTTTTAAGATTTTATTTATTTATTGAGAGACACAGAGAGAGAGAGAGAGAGAAAGAGAGAGAGGCAGAGGGAGAAGCAGGCTCCGTGCAGGAAGCCCGATGTGGGACTCGATCCCGGGACTCCAGGATCACGCCCTGGGCCGAAGGCAGGCACTAAACTGCTGAGCCATCCAGGGATCCCCAATTTTCAAGTATTTAACCAAAGTATTCTATGAACTCAGACTTGTCAAATGTCTATGAGAGACAGGAACCATATCTAAGCACTGTTGTCCGAGCACCAACATATATTAGGGGCTCAGTAGAGTTTATTGGGTTAATTAACAGTGAGTTGTCTGGAATGTTCTAGATATCAGTATTACATTCCCAGGAGTATTCATGGTGACCATTTCAATTCTTCTTTGCTAGTCCAATTCTCATCACCGACCCCAGCCATGAACCTCTATCCTTACTTACTCCAACCCAACCTCCAAATATCCAGTTTCAAGGAAGACTGAGTAATGATGAACTGTTACTTTTGCTTTTATGTGTGATCCCAAACTTTTATCACCCTGTGGCAATAGGGAATAGGGATACAATCTGCTTAGTCTGTAAGCAGACAGGATTCTGGAGGCATGCGATCTAGTGCAGCTGAAGGAAGACAGACTTTGGATCTAGTGAAACTTCAGCTCACATCCTGGCTTCACATCACCCACAGGCTGTATGATTTTGAACAAGTTACTTCACTCCTCAATTTCATTAATTATAAAATGGGGGTAATAATGCCTTCATTTCTCCAAAGTCTGTGAAAAGGATGACTTCCCACTTGTTATTATGAACATGCTTTTCCCCAACTGAACCTCATACTTGATCTATTCTTGTGCTCTGTTTTCTAATCTGGTGCTGATGATCTGACTTCCCTAGGTGTAAGACCAATACCAACTCATCAGTTTTATATTGAAGGGTGTGATTTATAAAAACAAAACACAGAAACAAAACTGTATTTGATTAATAAAAAAAATACTTACCATCTATAATTATTTTAATGATTCAAGATAAAGAATAGAAAATACCCAGCATGGTGTTTGGCATACACTAAGGAAAATTCATCTCAGCTGTTATTATCAGCCATCTCAGGATGCTTTGAGTTCATTATAGGTTCCTGCACAAAGCTGGTGGGGATTGCTGAAGACCAGGCCTGAGGAGCTGTGTGTGAGTGCGGGGAGCTGCCCCCAAACCCTTGTCATCCTGACCTATAGGATGCAGGAATATGGAGACTATCTAGATGCAGATAGTGCTTTAGCATTTCTACACTCATCATCTGCTGAAAGCCCTACAGCAGCTCTGGGGCATACGTAGGCAGAGAAGATGTTACCCCTATTTTACAGATGTGGAAACAGAGGCCTTGGGAGGACAAGAGAAGGACTTGCTTATGGTCACATGCTTGTAAGTGGAAAGGCCGGGCCTGGAATCCAGGCCTCCTGACACCACATATACATACAAATTAACAGAGACAGAAGAGGATCAAAGGGGTCAAGAGGTCAGAGTCTCAACTTAGGGTCTTCTGATGTTCTTTTATTTTTCTTTCTTTCTCTTAGTTATAGAAATATTTTTTAGAAAGTTCTGGTTTTCCAAAAAGCAAAAACTAGCTACTTTATGTAGGGCACAACAGTGATCCCATACCTAAAACCCTAGAGCCCATGCCATTAACCACCAGTTCCTCCCACATTGGAGTGGAAGTGTTTCTTGCTGTCTGCTTTGCTGTGATGAAGCAGCCTGACTTTGAATTCTGCATGGCCAGGCCCTGGGCAGCTCCTTCTGGTTGGTTTGTTTTTTTGTAGAAAAGAGGCAATGTTGCCTGTTAGTGACCTGGTGGGGGTTCCATGGTTGTATCGTCTGTGAAGCTGCGTTGGCCAAGTTGGGAAGACCCCTCACTCCTCTTTTTGCCTGACCATGGTCAACTTTGGCCTCTGTCAGGAGCACCACTGAGACATGGACAATGCTGGAAGACCATTTGGGGTTTCCCCTCCTCCTCAGAGACAGCTCAGAGCACTAGAGGAAGCAGGTGATCCTTCAGCCAGAATGCAGAAAATGCAGACAGAGAAGTGGGCTGTGGTGACTGTTAGCTCAGGATGGAGGAAGGAGGCCCCAAGAAACCATAAAAAGAATGGGAAGTCAGCCCAGGGCCTGGGGAGCAGGAGTGCAGACAATAGAATGAGTAAGGGGTATATGATTCTAACTGTAATGTTTTATTTCTCTAAAAATGTAAAAAAAAAAAAAAAGCATTGCAAAGTATTAGAATTCAAAAGAGCCAGGGGATAGGTACACCCTCTATATTTTCTTGTTTATTATTATTAAAATATGTATAATAAAATCTTTTTAAATAAGTTGATCCCTCAAATTAAGTTTTAGAAAAAGTATTTGGAGTAAAATTTCTGTTTTTGCTTTTCTAATTGTCTTTTCTTTTCCATTTCCATAGTTTCTGTTATTAATGTGAACTGCCATTTATTGATCACCAATCTTGTACCAGGCCCTTTATAAATAAATTCCCTATAATCCTCCCAGCATCTCTACCAAATAATTACTCTTGTCCCTGTTTACCTGATGAGGAAGCTGCGTTGTAAGGTCATACTGCTAGGACTCAGTGGAGGAGGGCCTTGAACCCAGGTCTGGTGATAGGGACATCTACACTCCTCCATGACACAGTTTAGTGTCTTACTGAAGAGTCTTGAATGAGCAAGAGTGGAAGGAAACTGTAAGAATGATAAACTGGGTGTAGTTTGGGTGTGGTTTGGGTCTGGGATGCCTAGGGAATGGAATGTATGATCTTTTCACTTTTCTAGAAAGATAATAGTTTCTCTGTTGTGTGCTCCTTTGGGTAGGGCCTTACTCCATTTATTAGGAGAGGTTTGCTATGACATCCATGATGTTGCTTAGCTTTTTGTACTCCATCAGGTTTTGAAAGTAACTGCAACCTCACCGGAAAAGTGTGTGTCATGGTTTCATTTCGGTATCTCCTACCTATGATCTTCCAGTCATGGTCTCCCTGTCAGGAATTGCAACCCACCACTGACTCCCTCCCCTCACATCTGGTCTCTCCCTAGGAGTAGTTGACTTCTTTTCCAGAGGTTTTATACTCAGGGCAAAAGCCAATAAAATACCCAATAACTTTTTTTTTAAAGATTTTATTTATTTATTTGTTTGCTTATTTATTTATTTATTAGAAAGAGGGGGAGAACAAGGCAGAGGGAGGGAGGGAGAGGGAAAGAGAGAGAGAGAGAGAGAGAGAGAGAAGCAGACTCCCTGACAAGGAGGGAGCCCAACATGGGGCTCAATTCCAAGACCTGGAGATCTCAACCTGAGCAGAAGACAGACGCTTAACCCACTGAGCCACCCAGATGCCCCTACCCAATAACTTTGTAGTTACTTTGTAGCTAATCTCATTGGCTCTTGGGTCCATTGTTTCAGGAGAGATTTGGCAGCAAATGAGGAGAGATTGGGAAATCTTGTCACAACATTCCCGAGGCAGCCACGTTTCTCCAACCCCACATTTATGAGTCACGGTGCTTTCTTTCCCAGAGCTAGCCAGCTGAGGTGTGAGGCGCCCGTGGGGCGCTGTGGAGGTGTTGCTGTTTCTGAGCACTTCCAGTCCTTCCAAGGGGAAAGCAGTAGTGACAGGTCTCAAATGTGCTGCTGCCTCTTCCAAACTAGGCTGCCTGTCTGGGCAGTCTTACTCATCCAGTGGATGCTCCTCAGGATTACTGAGAAGGACATCAGAGGTCGTTTATCTCAGTCTCTCACCTGAAGTGTGGAGTCCTGTCTCCAAGTCCTCAACAGGTGCTTACGGGGCACGCTAATGTGGTGTCAAGACAACCGTCCTCCCCACAAGACAGCCTGGCCTAATCCCAACCAGCTCCATGAGAAGGTTCATCATAACATTCAGGGAAACTCTAGGCCTCTGTAATCTTCACAAACTCTCTGAATTTCCATTCTTGGAGCAACACAAAATAAGTGATTTTCATCTTCCACTCAGTGGCTCCTGAGGTATTGATTTGAAGGCAGCTCTCCCGTCCACGAGCTCCCCTTCTCAACCTTTCCTTCCTTCCTCTTTCTTTGCCTTTCTCTAGTGAAACCTCCCTATGTCCTCATCCTTCCTCCTCTGCCAATCTCACCCTCTGCGTTGTGGTGTTGTTTCCACTGGCGGCCCCATTCAACACACCATGTTGTGGAATGAGGCCCTCTCGGGAGATCCCAGCTGAGGATCCTCCGGAAGCTGTGAAGGAGGGTTTGCTTCTATTGTTCCATCCCTGTCCTCTGCCTGGGAGGGTAGGTATAACCCAAAGTGTCCCCTGCCTGTCTACTAATTCCCTCTTTTCTTGGAACAGATGGTGTCTGAGCAGTATTTCTAATACCTACAATTTACTGAGAGCCTGTTATGGGCCAGCTGCTCAACAGGCTGTGTTATCTTTAACCTCACATCATCTAAATGAGGTAGGCTCTGTTATTCTTGCTTTACAAATAAGAAACTCACTCAAGAGGACACTTGCCCAAGAATATACAGATAGTAAATGGCAGAGCTGGAATTCACATTCATTTCTTTCTGGTTCTGAGATTGTGCTTCTTTGTGACACCATACTGCCACAAACTGTGTTTTTGTTCCCAATCCGAACGTTTCAACCTCCACCACACCTTTGTACGAGTTCACTTCTCTCCACGTTCAAACTACATTGCAACTTCTTTTCCTTCTACAGCTGCTGAATTAGAGCATCAAAATCATCTCTCACCTGAATCCAAATAATGATAGAACTTCGATTTTATAGGACAACTTGCAGTTTTGCTCCCTGACAGCATAGTTGAAATCATGCTTTCAGGGAAGTGGATAAAGGATTATGTACACCGTGCAGATGAAGAAAGTCCAGCTCAGTGCAGGTTAGCAGCTTGTCCAGCTTAAGAGAATGTCAGAACTTTTCAGACTTACCAGTGGCAGAAGCTTTCCTTAGCCTTGTGTTCCATGGGCATGAGCACCCCAGCCCTCTCCTGGGCTGTGGTTTGCCCTCCGCTCTTCCCTGCCTCTGCGGCTATTTCTCTCTAGACCCATCAGCCCAAGGAGCTGGCTGTGTGGAGGGTCTTGCCCTCCTACCCTCAGCAGCTAGCTGAGTCACCAGATGGAAGTAGAGGCGAGGAGGAGTGGGAGAGAAGAAAAGTTCGGAAGTCTGGGGAGAATGAGAAGGGGGGAGAGGAGACTTCATTGTTCTCCAACGTCTGGGTCTGAGACAAAGGGTGGGGAAGTCCGCATTGTTCCTCTAGCCTGTGTGGAATGCAAGAGATTGGACTCATTTCTTTGGATTCATGTGGGAAGTCCTGGCTCTGTCAGCTAAACGTCAGCTGTAACCTTTCAAACCATGGCTGATGGGAAAACGGAGACTGCCCTCCCAAACTTCTCCAAGAACTCGGAGAGGCCGCAATTGGAAAGCAATGGGGAGCCAACAGAACTGATCTGCCCAGCACCAAGCACCTCCCTTCCCTGCCCACCCAACTGGTTTCTCTTACACCCGTTCACCATCTACTTATCCAGCCAGCCAGGCATCATTAGTTCATTTCAAATGCTTATGGGGGGGGGGGCTGACACGTGTCAAGCCTGTCCTAGGCTATGGGGCTAAAGGACAAATAACACTGAACCCCGGACTCTGAGCAGCACACAGGCCACACAGTAACAACCGTCTAGTCGGGTTCAGTGCATATTTGTTGAACAGATAACATAGAAACATGAATAATTATAATAAAGGGTCATAAAGTACAGTTCCTGCCCTCCCCACTGACATGGGTTATTCCCCTCGTTACAGAATACATCCGTAGAAAAACCTCACTCGCTCTTAATTGTGCCTGTTTTTTATCATTTTTCCCAGTGAGGAGTATGAAGAGCTTTGAGGGTGAGGGGAGGGGGAAAAACACAACCCAAAGGTAACAGGTCTGGAAAAGACAACTGAAATAAATAACATTTGGGCTGGAAAAGACAGCCTACAAAGTCAACCCTTGAGGGAAAAAAAACTAACAACCCAAATGGATGACGTCAACGTATGTTAAAGCCGGAAACAACTTTCCAAGAAAGCTAGTCCAGTAGTTCTACTCTGTTTGGAGTCATGGGATCCTTTTCTGAGGGGAGTGACATGGATTCTCTCCTCAAGTAAATGCAGCTGTGCACAGACAGTAACCTCTACACGAAACTCTTGAACCTTGTTGAGATTTCCAGCAGAGGGACCTGGGATTCCCTGGAGTTGATTTACTCAAAGTCCCTCCCACCCCCAATTTAAAATATCTGATGGAGTTAGATGCCTTCACCTCATTGAGCAGGGACTACAATGACTTCTTCTTCTTTTTTTTTTTTAAAGATTTATGTATCTATTCATGAGAGACACACAGAAAGATGCAGCGACATAGGCAGAGGGAGAAGCAGGCTCCCTGTGGGGAGCCCAATGTGGGGACCCGATCCCAGGACCCCAGGATCATGACCTGAGCCAAAAGCCTCTACACTCAACCCAGACTACAGTGACTTCTTTGAGGTCACACAGTCAGTAAAAAAAAAATCTATTTAGTCATAAGAAGGAACTCAGACTTGGGTTCAAATCCTGATCTTAATATTTGCCAGCTATAGATTTTCAGTAAACCACTTACCTTTACTAGGCCTCTTGCTTTCTCATCTGTAAAATGGAGGTAATGGTAACCAACTTCATAAGGTTACTGTGTGTAAGCAAGGCAGGAGGTTTAGGAGTCCATCTATGTGAAAAACTTTGAGCAGAGGTCAGCAAACTTTTGGTAAAACACAAAGATATTTTAAGCTTTGTTGGCTAAGGAGCAAAATTCATGACTATTCTGGGTGTCCTTACAGAATTTGTTTAAAAATGTAAAATACATTCTTAGCTTATAGACCGTATACAAAATAGGTGGTCATACAAAAACAGGATATGTAGTTTGCTGACCATTAGTTTAGAGCAGCACATAACCCACCACAAGCTTTTCATAGGTGCTAGTTTCTGCCTTCCCAAACCAGGACTTTTTCAAACACCAGGGTCACCTCCATGTGGCATAAGTCCCAACAGGAAACAAGGTGCTGGCCACCCAACTCAGCCAACCTGTTTGTTACGAATAAGTCGACGTTGCCAAGGTGTACGGAGCCTCCCTGCTCCTCCCTGTTGCAGAGGCCTTCCCGTCCACGTCTGGCTTGAGTGGGTGAAGTGGCACAAGCTCTAATTATTTTCAGGGAAGACTCAAGTCCGATGCCAGCACCATAGGGCAGAGAGCTCTGGGAGGGGCTAGAATGGGGACCGCAGGCCTTGGTTTCTGGGTAGGGGCAGAGGCACAGGAAGAAGACAGGCAGGGCCTACCCCAGAGCTACCCCTGTTCTGGGCTCTGGGCACCCTGCCATCTTCCAGCTCTGAGGGCTTGGGAAAGCCCTGTCTCTTGGACCTATAGTAGGCCAGTTATCCCAGCTCAGGCACCTTCTGCCCATATACCTACTCTACTTGAGAGCATCCCTGTGAGGGAAACATCAGACACAAATGCAACCACATTTGTGAGTTAGAGGGGACCCCATCATCTATTCACCACAGCTTTATTTTACCATTGGGCAAACAAAGGCCCAGGTTGGGGAAGTGACTTGCTGGAGATCAGATAGTAAGTAGAGCTGCATGGAGTTTAGAAACCTGGACTCCTGCCTTCAGGGTCAGTGCTTTTGTCCTGCCTGCATTGCTGCAGGTTTCTATATTTGGCATATAATGGAAACTAGAAGAGGAATTGTTCAGCCTTTTTTTTTTTTTTTTTTTTTTTTTGTGATGCTCATTGAGGTGCGGCTGGATTCAACCTAGAAACAGCTCTTTGCAGAGTGCATTCACTTGTTCAGCTCACTCAGAGTGCCTTCTATGGTCAGGCTCTGTGCTGGGTGTGAAAGATGAAAAAAGCTCCAATTTTTGCTTTTGGGGACCTTAACTTGCAATTTGGTGTGATTATTGTTACTCATTAGTAAATGCAAGGTCAGGGATGCAGGTAGCCAGCCATCAGAGTCTTTATGGCAGCCCATTCCTCTGGGGAGTAAGGGTATCCCCTCCAGAATCCTGATGCCTTGGGGTACCTCTCGTTGGCATCTCCCTCTCTATATTCAAACCTTGTTCCCAACCAGAGGTCCCCTTGGGAATGAGGAAAGTCACATATACTGAGAGCATCATTTGGCTAAGCATTTTTACCTACCTCTAACTCATTCAATCTACACAGCAAACCCAGGAGATAGAAATTGCTGCAACTGATGGAGAGAGAGCTGAGGCCCAGAGAGGGGAAGGGGCTTACCCAGACTCACATGGCAAGTGCATTTTAGAACCTGCATTCCAACTGTTGGCCTACTCTACAATCCGCATGCCTTCCACTGGAAAATGGGACTAATGCTAGACACAGCAACAGGGTTATTGTGTGGTGTGGGGAAGATGACCCTTGCAGACATGTCAGCCCAGTACCCGGTACATTGTAAGTGCTTAATATATGCTACTTCCCCCTCCCCATCTTTCCCTTTACCCCTGCTCCATCCCAGAGAAATTCATGACTTGAGTAGTCCTGAGTAGAAAAATAATAATCAACATTTATGGAGCACTCTGTGTTTTAGGCTTATGGAGAATCTAATTTAATCACTACAAATATACTATGAAATAGGCACTGTTATTAGCTCCATTTTACAGATGTTGAAGCCAAGGCAGCAACTTGCTCAAGACCCCACAGCTAGTAAGTGATGGGTACAGGATACAAAATCTGGTCTATTTGAGGCTGAAGCCCATGCTCTTAAATAGTGAAGACTCCCTTGGTCCCTGAATTGGCACTCTTATGCCAAATGCATGCCTGGCAGGCTGCCTGATGGAGCAGGACTGGGCAGGCTGCTTAATGAGATGACTGACCTGGGGGAGGAATGAGGTCACATTCCAGGAGGCTGAGGCAAGGCAGTCCACGCATCACTTCAAAAGACTCGTTCTCTTGGAAAAAAACTAGCAGGGTTGGATACCTGTGCCAAATAAGAAAACTGGGTGCATAAAGGGATATCAGGACCAAGCAAAGGACTCAAACTTCCAGAGCCATAGGCCTAAAGGGGACCAGTCACTTGGCCTCCCATGAGCTTGGGCCCCCAAGCAGAAGCCATTGGCATCACTCTCCAAGGATTCATTCCTGTCCTGTCTCCTTCCCATTTCCACTCCCAAACTCCAAAGAATCAACTGACATTTTTTTTCAGGCTTTCACCCCTCTGTGTATGTGCCTTAAGCACTTACCACATTATTAAATAATTCACTTATTTTAGGAATGTTTTCGAGCACCTACTTTGTTCCAGGCACTGTGCTAGATGTAGCATGTAAGGTGTGTCTGTTACCCCATGGACCCTACCATTCACGAGGAAGCCAGGCATTAAACTAAAAGTGAGTATTATGGGTCAGGTAGAGGGTGCTACAGAAGCTAACTTCCTGCTTCTCTTCCTTTCTTCCACTGTCCTTCTTGTCCTCCCTTTTTCCCTTCCACCCATAAATATTTATGAAGTGCGTGCTAGATGCCAGGCCTGGTCTTGGTGCCGTGGATAAAGCAATGAGTATGAAAGATATAATGCCCGCCCTCTTGGAGCTTACATTCCACTGCTAATTGGAAGATTTGACCCAGGAGAGGAAATGCTTATGAGTCATGCTGAAGAGTTTGAAATTTACCTGGGTGTTGAATAAAAATCCAGTATTGATGTGAGGCAAGAGAATGGTCGGAGCAGATTTGTGTTTCAGAGAAACCACACTGGGCTGGCCAGTGATGCTGTCACCCTGGGCAGTATGACAAAGCATATTTTTCTTCTTTTTTATTTTAGGATTTTATTTTTATTTATTTATTTTAGGATTTTATTTATTTGTCAGAGAAGGAGAGAGAGAACACAAGCAGGGGAAGCAGAGGGCAGAGGAAAAAGCAGACTTCCCACTAAGCAGGCACTCCGATGCAGGACTTAATCCCAGGACCTCGGGATCATGACCTGAGCTTAAGGCAGATGCTTAACCGACTGAGCCACTCAGGGGGCCCTCCTCAAACTGATTTTTTAAATCTCCATTTCGTGGGTGTGAAGGGAGACAAAGTGTCTACTATTAGAAGTTGCATGCCTTCTTTATGTTTTTTATGTGTACTGAAGACAGTATTTCAAATTATTTGGAATTCTCTTCTACGTCACAATTTCTGTCTCTTACAGCTCGGTAGCAAACTGAGCTGTGAGAAGTCCAGCCTGTCTGCTAGAGAGAGACCATATGGAAAGGTCCTGAGACTACCCAGTAAGGGAGGGGCATCCAGCTGAGCCCAGCCTCTAGCTGTTCCTAGGGTGCCAGTCACTCAAGTGAAGCCATCTTAGGACCCTCAGACCAGCCTGGCTACTAGCTGATACCAATGAGTGACCCCACTCAAAGCCACATGAAGCTGAAGTATCTCCCAGCTGCACCCTGCCTGAATTCAGAATCCATAAATTATGAGGTATAATAAAATGATTATATTTTCAAATCACTAAGTTTGGGGTCATTTTCCATATAGCAACAGATAAACAGAATATCCTCATTTGTTGACATTCAAAAAATATAAAAGGAGGTAAGCCCTGGCACCATCTGAAAGCCTTTTAATGTGATCCTGCCAAGGTCATGGTGACTGAACTCCAATATTCATGCCACCAGTTGAAGGGTCTAGAGAAACCATGATAACACCATCCTTTTCAGATAGATGTGGGGAGGCCCCTGAGTCATGAGGAGAGCCTCCTGGAGACATCAGTCAAGAATCTTTCAGGGGCATCTAGCCTTTTTTTGCTCCCTCACTGGATGGCAAAGAAGACACATGTGTCATAGTTGCCATTGGTAGCCACCATATGAACACAAGGAGAGCCAGACTTAGGATGAGGCCAGTACCACAGAGGACACAGGGGAGAGATGATAAGAACAAGAACTGAGGGCCAAAACGGCATCATCAAATCTCTGAATCAACCAACTCGAAGTCCCCTCTACTGTTGGATATCTCCTATGTGAACTAATGTGTCTGCTTCTAGCTTAAGCCAGTTTGTGCAGGGTCTGTTGCTTGCTGCCCAAGGCAATGTAATTAACGCTATAGTTCCTTTCTCTGAAATTTGCACATTTGGTCAGGAGGTTTAATTTCTTCAGTACCAGCTCATCCTGAGCTCAACCTATACTCACTTGCTGTATTTAAAGCCCCAGAATGGAGAATGGGAAGGAAACAAATTTGATCCAGCTGTCACTTAAACCATAAATTTGACTTACAACATAAAATCTACAAAAGTTATGCCTCCTAAGAGTAAAACAATGCTGCACATAAATATTAATAACAGTAATCATAAGAAGTATAACAAATATCATTGAGGAGTTACGATATGCCAAGCATTCCTTTAAATGCTGTATAGATTACTTCATTGAATTCCCACAACAATTCCATGTGGTTAGAGATATTTTCATCTCCATTTTACAGAGGAGGAGCTGAAGAAGGGAAATATTAGGTCACTTGTCCTAGGTCACATAGCAGCAGGGGGTTGAATTGGAATTTAAACTGAGAAAGTCTGACTCCAGAGCTCTACCTCTCAATGACTATTCTAAACCAAGAAAGAAACAAGAGCACTGAAAGAAAAAAAGATTAAATGTTTCATAGATTTGTAAGCAAGGCAGGAGGATTCATGGGTGGGAGGGATTGGGGATAAGTAGATTAATAATGATACCAAGTGAGAATGAGGCACAAATGGGTCCCCAACATCTTACATGACCCTGACCACTGTCTACTGATGTTTCATAAATAGCTATATTCCACATTTACATACATATGTATACATATGCATATACACATATTATACAGTTCTAATTAATACTTTTTTCTGTGTGACCTTGATCTTGCAAACCTTAGTTTTGTTGAGCATATTAGTGTATCTTGGTGGAAGTGTGACCCTATATAACAGGGGTCAAAACCAAGCCCCAAAGCGGTGGCTCCCCCTTGAGCAGCCCCAGTTTGTCCCCTGGGCTTTGCTGCCTCTGGGCTGTGACTAAACTCACTCTGCTAACAATTTCAGGGTTTTTTGGAGCAAGAGAAAAAGGGACTGGGAATCTAAAAATGGGGCTCTGCATTGATTTGACACGAGACCTTGGTCCATCCAATGTCTATTTAGAGGAAAAGAGCTTCTGATGACCTGATTTTGTGCCAGAGCCTAAGCATTACTGTGCCAAACACAGTAGCTACCATTCAGGCTCTTTCTTCAGAGAAATGAACTTTTCAATATTATGGCAAGGCATCCACACATGAGAACAAGTTGTCAGGCCCAATCCTTCAAGAAATGGGTCTCTATTCAAACATTCCTGTCCCAGAACTATAGAAGAAATATTCCTTCTCTGTGATTGTCTGTTCTGAGGACCAGGCTGTTGGCAACCTCTGAACAAAGACCATTCCTGCATCTTTTAGGCTCCTGAGCATCTCATTCATCTTCAGGTCCCCAACATTGGGGACCAATGTTTCTTATTGGAGACAGATACCCGTGAATGGGAAATAAGTGCCCTTCTCCTAGGCAAATCTGGTTTCATTCAAGGCTGCTGATGAAAATTACGTAGAGTGTGATGGGTATTTCCAGAGGATATCCAGGTCTGCCATACTTTATACTTAGAGGGTATCCACTTCTGCAAAACAAATTGCCGAGATGGAAACCCCTCCCATGTCAAAAGAACTTTCCTCCAACTGATGTCTGTCTATATTTGCCTCACGACACGCCGTTCCACAGTGCTCACCTCCATGCTCTCTTTTGTGCCTCCATGTATTTACTCGTGCAAGACATTGACCTGTTCCATACAGAAAGACTATAATGCACTGTGTCCTGGGCACACTACTTACTGTGAACACAGAGGTGAGCAAGACAGAAACAGTCTCTGCTATCATGGAGCTTAGCAAGGAAGACAAGCTCTTAGAGTCAGAGAATGGTGAATATGTAATTTGTAATAGACAATTGCAGAAGGATATGGGGATTTTCAGCAAGGAGGTGAGATGGGCAGTCTAAATAGGTTGAGGGTCGGGGAATGCCTTCTTAAGCAAGTGAAATCTAATGCAAAACCTGGAAGACAAGCTGTACTTGGTCAGGGGAAGAAGGAGAATGACTCTGTTCCAGGCTATGGCAGATGTCATCTATGGCATTCAATCCCTACTCCAGCCTCCTGGCGTGTGGAGACTGGGAGGCTAAAAAAAAAAAAAAAAAAAATTCACATTTCCCAGGTTCCTTTGTGGCACACATTCTGAATATGAATTAGTCCAATCAGTCAGATGTTCTTATGCAGGGTTTGGAAGATGGAGTGACAAGGTGGCCTCTTCACCTGCTGGCATCTGTGGCTGTGCTGGCAAGTTCACAGGAGGTTGGCTTTCCTGAGACACCACTTGATTGCAGTGGCCTTCTGGTCATTTTAGCTTCTAGACTGTGGCTTTTGGTGATTTGGGTGGTTTCCTGATCCTGGCAGAGAACAGCTGCAGAGGCAACTTCCCCATTTGGCTGTCAGTTCCCTGAAGCAGAGGAGACAGAAGTTCTTCTGCAGGCCAGAGCTGCCCATGGCTCTTGAGGTTGTACTTAGTCTTGTTTTCCAGTCTTGCCATTGCGTTTATAACCACTGACTGTCATATCAGCTAAGACTCATATTAAATGCAGATTACAAAAAAAAAAAATCTCAGGCAACTTTTAGAGTTAGGAATTACACACGCACATGCACATGCACACACACACATACACACACACACACAGAGAAGTCTAGAGTTGCTAAATCAGTGGCTCAAAAATGTCAGGAGCAATGACTCCATAATTTTGAAAGGTTGCAAGATGGCTACTGTTGCTCCAGCCACTACATCTACATTCCACAGGAGAAGTAGAAGAAAGAAAACAAAGAGGAGGTAGCAATACCCACTTTGGGAATGTGAACCTTCCCCAGAAATCACCATTCATCTTTTGCCTACATCTCATCGGCTACAACTGTTATGTGGCCTGAACAAACTGTTATGTGGATCTGAACAAAGGGTTAGGAAATGTATGTATATTTCTTAGTTGTGTGCTTTGCTGCATTAAACAGAACTGCAGTTCTGGGAGGGGAACATTGACTCCGGGGTGGCCACCAGCACAGTTTACCCTGTCTTGCTGTTCCCCCCAGCCTGGGATGCCCTTCCCTCTGCTCCACCCATTGAAATCTCATTCATCTTGTAAGAGTCCAATGAAATGTCACCAAGAGTCCAATGAAATGTCACCTTTCCCAAGTTTTTTTCCAAATATCTTAGAAGAAATTTCCTTTTAATTTTTCAGTTTAGTAAGCAATATCCTACATGCCTAGTAAACTCCAGGTCCTACTGGGAACTGCGGATAGAGATGAGTGAGACATAATTGCTGTCCTAATGAACCTTAGTTTATTTTGGAGTCTAAAAAAGCAGATTTGGGTTATCGTTTAAGGAGCACAAAGCTTCCGTTTGGGATGAGGAACAAGTTTTGGAAACAGCATGGGGATGGTTGCACAGCAGCGTGGACGTAATTAAAGCCATAGAACCGCACACTGCAAAATGGTTAAAACAGCAAATTTTACATTATACATGTATTGGGGCACACACACCCCAGACTCAGACACCAAAAATCTCAATGCAGTGCAGTAAATGCAAAGACAGACAGAGGGACAGGATAGTGGGGGCACACAGAGTCATGCTCTTCCCCGGCATCCAGTCCTGGCTCTGCCTCCATGTCCATTGGGCATACTGGGGAACAGAGGCTGAGCCACAGATAGGACCAAGAGGTTTATGGAGGAGTAGCATTGGGAGGGAAGTGAGCAGACTGAGCAGAGGAAACTGCTAGAACCAGGAAGCCCTCGGGGACGCACGGGTGGCTTAATGGTTGAAAGTCCACCTCTGGCTCAGGGCATGATCATAGGGTCCTGGGATTGAGTCCCGCATTGGACTCCCACAGGGAGTCTGCTTCTCCCTCTGCCTGTGTCTCTGCCTCTCTCTCTCTCTCTGTGTCTCTCATGATTAATTTAAAAAAAAAAAAATCTTTAAAGAACTAGGAAGCCTTCCAATAAAATGTATGCTTGCCAGAGGAGAGTGCTGGAGGGGGAGCCCCTTAGAGGAATTCCACTTTGAGTGGAGAGGCCGAGACCCAGGTACCGTCGCCTTGCTCAGGCATAGGCTAGGGCTACACTGGGAACAGATGAGGGTACCAAGGAAAATGAACTACTGGAGGCTGTCTGCTTATCAGCATTTCTTTTATTTTTCTTTCTTTCTTTGTATTCTTTTTTTTTGGAGAGTGCATGTGAGTGGGGTAAGGGCAGAGGAAGAGGATCTCAAGCAGACTCCCTGCTGAGCTCTGAGCTGGTTGTCACCACCCTGACATCATGACCTGAGCCAAAATCAAGAAGTCCTACACTTTACTTACTGACCCACCCCAGCCCTCCTCATCACATCCTTTCAAGGGGCATAAATACAGCCCATCTCTAGGTCCACCACAGGCACCATTCGCTGTGTGATCTTGCGGTATTTATAACTTCTGTGCCTCCATTTTTCCATCTGCAAAATCAGTTTTATAATAATAATAGGAACCTCATCCACTCATTGGGACGATTATATGAGCTGTTGAATGCATAGTGCTTAGACAAGGGCCCAGTTTCTAGTAGGTCTCATTAAGTGTTGACTATTATTATCAGTATTGTCACACTAAAGTAGAATGCGTATTGTGAAACAAATACAAAAACAACAGTTACAAAGGATATGCTACAATAAACAGAAGTAGAAGTTCTGGTATCTCCTGGAGCCAAATTGATTGTCTTCTGCATTGCCTTTTTGAACTCACAATTTGAGCCACAGATGATAGTGACGGTGGCTAAGGTGGTGGCAGTGGATCTACTAAGTGTGAACAGATTCAAAATGCACTTAGAAATGTTAGGACTTGCAATGGAGTGGTCATGGGGGGTGGGGAGGAGCCAAGGCCCACCCTTATGTGCAGGAGCTGGCTTGAGCAGATTTGTGGATAGTGTTGTCACCAAGGTGAGAAAGCCTGGATGGTGGGGGCGAGAGGGGCCCATCAGGGCTGTCGTTGGAACACACAGGTATCTGTGAGGCAACAGAGAAGCCAAGGAGGCAGCTGGGGATGAGAGCTCAGACGTGAGATTTGAGCTGGGAACATAATTTGGGGAGTCACTCTCTGGAGGATGGTATTTCCATCCATGGGAATGGACAAGACTCCTCAGAGGGAGAAGAAAACCAGTCTCCTCCTTCTCCCTTACCTCTCAAACTCAATCACATGCGGTTCTATCTCAGTCCTCCATTTCACAGCACCTGCCTGGTCATCAACTCTCATCTGGATGACTACACCAGCCTTCTTGGTTGTTTTTTTGGCGCCCTTATTTTGCCTTCTCTCTCCTACATCACTCTCCTGTTCTATTAATCCAACCTCCAAAATGCCTCCTACTTGTTTTTCCAAAACTTGAATTGGATTGTGTCAATTCAGTGTCTCCATTACACATAAGATAAGTCCCAGATCTTCTGGTTGTTTGTGTCTGGTCTCCAGTTTATCCTCTGGTTCATTCTTTTATGATCCCTCATGTGAATGTGACGGTTCAATTCCACTGGAGTATTTGTAGGTTCCCCAGTGCTCCTTACAATCTCACGCCTTGAAACCTCAATGGCTTTTCCTCACATTCAGAACAAAATCCAGATTCCTAATCATAGCCTGCAAGGCTCTGTCTGAAGTGGTGCTGGATACCTTTCCACTTAACTCCCTTCCTCTCTTCCCCTCCTTTTCTGCTCCAGCCTCTCTGACCTCCAGGCTGTTCCTTGAAGTTGTCAAGGAAAATCTAGCCTCAGGGCTTTTGCACTTGCTGTTTCCTCCCTCAAGTGCTATTCCTCCGGGTGGTCACACATGTGTTGGACATGGTGCCAAGCTGAACCCAAGACTTAGAATTTCCTAGAGCTAGACTCTGAGACTCTAGGAGCAAGCTATTCTTCACTATTATTCCCTTACCTCCTTCACAACAGACACAACAGCTCTCACTTCACAGAGTGTAGCTTTCCGGTTGGGTTTTCTCTCTGCCTATTGCTCCAAACCCTGATGCCAGACTAGTTTTTGATTACGCATTGCTATCTGGACAGATATCCCTATATTTCTTATCATCTTTTCTTGTACGGTATAGCTTTCTATTTTCCAGGAGGTTTCCTCTCTCGTGTTACTTGGACAAGAAGCAGCATAGCCTGGCCACATGGTGTAAGGATGTGGGAGATTCAAGAGAAAGGAAATGACACTGGAGGTATTCTATTCAGATGATCGATGGACGCATGGATAGCTAGACCCATGGGTGGATGGATGCATGGATGGATATTAGCTAACTTGGCTCATATCATCAGGCCATTATATAGACTGTCCAAGGACTCCAAGTCTGACCTTGTGAACATCCAGTTCCCCAACCTCCTAACTTTCCCAAATGTCATTCACCCTAGAAAGCTTTCTCAGAGGGTAGGTATGTGCCTCAGGAACCCTGAGCAGTTCAGATGTGAGGGTACACTTTCCACGGTGCAGACACAGAGCAGTTATTTGTCCTATGGGTTCCCCAGTGCCCAGTGGTCTGCAGAGCTAGTTAATTAAAAGCCATCTTGCAATTATAGAAAATGACAAACCAGCAGCTTGATCAGATATTCTCTGTGGAATTCTATTTCGTTCCCTACATTTTTGCCCAAAACGTCGGTTTTTGTACTCAAGCCCATTCTCTCTCCCCTGAAATCCTGATGCCTGAATCCAAAGGCTCAATCAGCACTTGGATGTCTACCATACATTTCAAAGTTAATGTGTCCAAAATGAACTCCTGATTTTCAACCCCATCCAAGCTCCTTTCCTATTCTTCTCCATCTAGCAACACATTATTTCAGATCTCCAAATCATCTGTGACTATTTTTCTTATACCTCTCATCCATGCCACCAGTAAATCTCATCATCTGTATCTCTGCATCTCCAGAACCACCTGAGGTTCTCATCATCTTCAAAGTGACTACCTTTTCCCAAATACCATCATCTTTGCCTGGACTGCTTCAAAAGCTTCTAACTGATCTCTCTGCTCCCACTCCTGTCCACATATATTAATTAGTATGTGTGTGTATATGTGTGTGTGTGTATATATATATATATATGTACACACACACACACATATATATGAAATTGTATATCTATGTGTGTATACACACACGCACACACACACACACATATGTTTGGTTACTCCGACTGAGACCCAAATAAACAGTGGCTTAAACAAGACAGGAGTTTCTCACTCATGTAGCAATCTAGGTGGAAGCAGTCGAGGACTGTGTGGCAGCCCCACAGCGTCAGGCTCTTTGTTTTTGTGGCCTCACCTTCTGTAGGGTATTTCCTTTGCTCATGTAACCCAACATTGCTCACTACCCCGTCACTACCCTGTACCCTCACTACTGCTCAGTTGGGAGGAAGAAATGGAGAAGAGCAAGGCACACTCACCCCTTTTCTAACTGCAAGGACCACAAATTATGCCCACTTCCGTTTATACACATTGTTCAGAATATAGTCAAATAGCCACGCCAGCTACCTGGGCAGTAGAGACCAGAGACTGTTTTTGCTCAGCTAAAAATCAGGCTCTGTTGCTACAGAAAGAAGCTTGATGGATCTTGGCATGTCTGTCATACACATACCCTTATGGTCTGCTTTCCCTACAGCAGCCAAAGTGAACACCATAAAGCAGCCATCAGGGCATGTCACTCAGTAAATGACATGATGCTACTCAATAAATATTTGTAGTGCCTCACTTATTAAATCCCAATAAGGCCTGGGATCATAGTTGGTACTAGCTAGAAGGAATCTCAGATAAATTTCAGGACAATGGTTTTCAGAATTATTTTAGGCAAAACAAGGAAATTATATAATATATATATATATATACATAGTCTCCTAAGAAAGCTTGTATGTAAAATGGATAAATGTCAGCTGCCCTGATTGTAATCAGGGGCAGCCAGGGATCCCTTCACTTTCTCTTTCGTATCTCAGCCCAAACCAGGGCCAGATCCAGACTGACATCCCCAAAGCTCTGTGGACCACAGTTCGAAAGCTGATTCTAGCAGAGCGCCTTCATTCCCCAGGTGGGAAAACTGAGGCCCAGAGAACAGCAGGACTGCCTCTTACTGAGTGTCTTCTTCCTGTGTAGCCCTGGGGTAAGGGTCTCACACACCAGAGCCGACTTTCCCAAGGCCTCACTGCGAGTGAGTGACAGCCGAGGCTGGCCCCAGGGCTGCTGGTTTCCAGAGTGATGAGATCCGGCCTGCAGAGGAAAGCCTGCCTCAGGACTGGCTGCTGCTGTCCCTGTGGCGAGGGGCACTTGTGCCGGCCAGAGAACATTCCAGAAGATTGATTCCTGGAGTAACCGAATGCCCTCACTTAAAACACCGCGTACTGTGCCCATGTTTCAGTACCTCCAAATTGGCAATGAGGTTTTCTTTCTTTCCGTGGGGAGAGGTAGATAGATAGAAAGGAGCACTGAGGAGCCCTTCATTTGAACTAAACTAGCTCCGACAAGTCTTTTATCGACTTGGGTGATAATATCTACTCTGGACAGCTGCTGCAAAGATCAGGAGGAGATGAGGTCTGCAGACAGCAGTGGAGACGAGCAAGGAGCTGTTTCTGCAGTGTGGACAACACGCTATGCCGCACTTCTGTCCCCCGAGGGGCTCACCAGCTGGGCCGGAGACGGGTGAGAAAGGGAGCCAAGAATCCCAGGTGTATGGTGTGTGTGCTGCGGGGGGTTCAGAGCTAAGGCAGCCAGAGAGGTGACAGGGACAGGCCCACCAGCGACAGAAGAGTGAGAACCTGGGGGTTCGAAGGAACCTCAGGAAAACCTGCACATGGTGTAGGACTGGACTTCTTAAGTGTGAACAGATGTTGGGATCACTTGGGGATCTTGCGAAGAAGTAAATTTTGTCTGGGAGGCTTGGAGCTGGGCCTGAGATTCCCTCTTTTTAAAAAGATGTCCAGGTGAGACTGAAGCTGCTGGTCCTGGCAACACTTTAACACAGGTATGGATGGTTAAAAGAGACCCCGTTAGTGCAAGAGTCAGACCAGCTCAAATCCCAGGCTCTCCTCCACCATCTACCACCCGTGGACCTCGGACAGGGCCTCCAGCTTTTTACCTTATACGTGGGCACAATATTACCAACTTTGTGCCCAGACCTCCCACATCCAGAATTCACTACTCCTCCCCAAGTGGGACAGGAGACTGGGCACTCCTGGTGTGGAACAGACCCCCTGAGAGGGGGGAAGTGATCCTCTCACCCTCTCTCTGCTCCTTCTCCACCTGCCCCCGATGCCACTCTTTTCCTCCTACTGCTCGTTTCTTCTCTTTCATCACCCTCGGTTGACTTTTCTGAGAAACAGAGATAATACTTGCCTCTTGGGTTTGTTGAGAGGATTTAGTGAGCTATCCCGTCTTCTTAGGAGCAATTAATTAGACCCTGCCTCCAGCCGCCCAACCGCCCTGCCCCTCTCCCAGCCTAGGGTTTGTCCTGTGCTATCACAGGATCCCAGAGTCACCCCCTAAAAGAGGGACCTTCTCATTCCTTCCTGTCTTAGAAGTGGGCAGCCTCATGGGATCCAAACAAACACCCGGAGAGGAGCCAATCCTCTGTAGGAGCAAGATACAGCCAGAGCCCGCTTCCTGCCTGAGAAGTGAGTGCTCATATGACTCAGATCCTTATCTCTGTGCCAGCTGGGTAGCACACTCACCTCTCCAGTGTCTGTCCATCTCTGTGATGGGTGTCATCACTTCCCCTTGGCAGGTGCAGAAGAGGCTGACAAGTGATGAGATTTAAACCCAGACCCTGGAGATCTTATCTGTTTTAAAGATGAACTTTTTGTCTCAGAGGATGCATTATGTCCTGTGATTTGGGGCTACTTACTGATGTGCTTACATGTTTTGCCCAAGACAGGAACAATGTAAAAGTCTGGAGACAAACCGGGGCTTCGGAGGACAGATTGTGCTTTGAATCTCAGTCCTGAACTGGGAACCTTGGTCTAAATGACCTCATCTACAAAAGAGAAAAACACAATCCCTACCTCCTAGGATTTCTGGGAGTATTAAATGTGTCCCTGTACGTATTCCACAGGCTAGCAGATAATAAGCACCTAAACAAATCTCAACCATTATTAATAATACAATTGACTCCACGGTCACTCTACTACTTCCTTGGTTTGTCATCTTGGATAAGTCACTTAGCCATTATGAACCTTGGCTTCCTCTCCTATAAAATGGGCATGATACCTACCTCTGTCTCCCTTTGTGAGGATTGAATTATCTAACCTGGGTGACAGGATCCAGCATGATGTTTGATGCAACGTAGCCGATCCGGGGAAACTTCCTTGCTGATGCCTGGTGCTTCCTTCCTGTGAAGGAAACAAGTGAATGTAGCCTCTAGACTCTGGGTCTCTCTCCCTTTTTTCATTCCATCTGCATCTGGGGAGATGGGTGATTTCTCTCCTGATAAATTTGGGAGAGTAGCAGGGAATGCTCAGTTCAGCTCTGCCGGTCGTGGGGGCAAGTCTGCCCACAGAGAGTACACACTCCGCTGTGACTCTCCTTCCCCACTCCCGACTGCCCCGATTGCCCCCTCACCTTGGTGGGCATCTGCCTACAGCCACGGTTCCCTGGCTGATTCATTTGGCACTCAAACCGAGCTACATCTTTCAACAGAGCATCTACTACTACTAAAGGTGATATTTCATCTTAAGACAAAAAGCAAATGTCCCCCAGCAGGTATCTTGCAGGCAGTTGGGTTCATTCATTCATTCATTCATTCATTTATACATTCATCTGGTCCAACCACCTGCTCCACATATAAGGTACCTGAAAGCCAAGTTGATGAGAGAATTTTCCTGGATTCATACACCAAGTTGCTTAAATTTGAGAGTTCTTTTTTTTTTTTTTTTTCCATTTACCTCTGATAGTGGACTCAGTTTTCTGTATTTTGCCGTCACCCCAAATAGTTAAGTTTTCAAAAGATTGAGCATGTGAATGCCAGTTAAGAAACTGCCCAGAAGTCCCCCAATTCCTGGTTGTGGCCTTTCTCTGTGACTTCCCAGAGACTCCACCCTTGTCACGCCTGTGGAAGTCAGGCCAAGCATTCTTGTCTTGGCTTTGCTGCTGCTGCCAGAGCTCAGTCTCTTTCCCCACAGCAAATGGGCTAGTGCGATTGTGGGTGTGTTACGATGTGTATCTAAATAATGACGGCCCAGAACTTTGGAAAAGCAAAAGGCTCGGTGAATTATTGTTATTAGCCCTTCTTCAGAAGTCCAAGGAAAGGGATGCTATCTCAATGGAGAAGTGTGGGCTGGGCCAGGAAGATGGTCAGAGATGGGGAGGCAAACCCTGAGGAAGAGTTCTTCAACAAGTGCCAACTCTGACCTTTCTCTACTGTGTAGCTTGTGAAGTGATGTAACATCCGCTGGGCACTGGACCCCCACAGCTATGCTTTGAAGCACATGAGCACGTGTTTTTATTCCTCAACTTTACAGAGCAAGATCCTGAAAATCAGAGATATTAATGACATCCCCAAATGCCATACCCAACAATTTACAGAGCAGAATTCAAACCTACATCTTCTGATTTTTAATCTTGGGCACTTTTCTCTAGGGCAGTGGGTTCCAAACATCAGACCAAGGCTGTCTCAATAGGAATGTCTCGGGGAGTTTTAGAAATAGTGATTTCTGGAGTCCACCCTGAAAAGGTTCTGAATCAATAGATTTTTGAAGCCCCTGAATCAGTATATTTATCAAATACCTGTCTTAGTCGGATTGAGTCACTGTAACAAAATACCATTGAATGCTTGGCTTAAACAGACATGTGTTTCTTACAGTTCTTGAAGCTGAAAATCCAGGATCAAGGTGCCAGCAGATTCAGTTCCTGGAGTGGGCCTGCTTCCTGGCTTGCAGATATGGCCTTTCCTTGTGCATGGAGGGAGAGGGAGAGAGAGAGAGAGAGCTCTGTTTTCCTCCTTGTAAAGGGCACTAATCCCATCATGATGATCCCATCCTCATGACTTCATCTAAACCAGATTACCTCCCAAAGGCCTGACCTCCGTAGACCACCACATTGCAGGGTATGGTTTTAATATGAATTTGGGATTTGGAGCACAAATAACCCAGTACAGTGCTCTATAAAGTCTCCTGTACCATGAGGGTGTTAAGTAAGCCCTCACTGAGAGTACATATGCATATATGCTGCACTTGATCTGAGAACTCTGCAAGGGGCAAAATTATAATGAGCAATTGTCTTGTCTATGTGTGGGGAGGTACCCACCTGTGCCCTTTCCAGAGAAGGTTTGTTGATACCATTTGTAAAAGGCTTTTCCCATCAGCCACCATGGTTTTGCCTTCCCTTTGTGAGAAGGCAGTTGTTTTCTGGTTCTGGTACCCTGGGCAGCAGCACATTTGGTCTGCTGCTCCTGCAACACGTGTGTGATACTGAAGGTGCAGTCCTTGTGCAGGTCTGTGTCCAGCTGTGGGGAGCAGGAGAGGGTAAGGGGAGCCAGGTCTGGGTGTGGAAGCTAAGCAAGAACCCTGGCTGGCCAAAGAGATGTGTGGGCACAGTGAGCAAGCCTGTGTGCACTCCAGCTCCTGTGCCCACTGGCGTGGCTAAAGCTTGGGGTTGGGATGGTACAATCAGAGACCCAGAGAGAGAAACCTTTAAGCCAAAGAAGTGCATGGAGGAGCAGGCAAGGGCAGGAGCCCAGGGTTTATTTCAGAGAAGGCAGTGTGTGTGTATACAGGGTCCAGGGTCGAGGATGCAATGTGCAGGGGGCCTTTGGTAAGTGTGTGGCTATGTCTTCCTCCCTTTGGGGATCAGCTCACCTGAGTCCCTGTTCTCTTGAATCTGAGGGAACACACCGGGGATGGTGATCCATAGTGGGGGGAAATTGGGAAGGAGACTCAGCTGGAAGCGGTTTAGGCCTCAGGCCTTCTATGGGAGAAGCTGTCAAGGGGCCAGGCTGTCTGTCACCATCCTCAGAGCTGCTAGAGTGACAGTCCTTTTTTTTTTTTTTAAGATTTTATTTATTTATTCATGAGATACACACAGAGAGAGGCAGAGACACAGGCAGAGGAAGAAGCAGGCTCCCTGTGGGGAGGCCAATGTAGGACTCAATCCTGGGACTCCAGGATCACGCCCTGAACTGAAGGCAGACGCTTCACCGCTGAGCCACCCAGGCATCTCATAGAGTGACAGTCCTTTAGGGGCAGAAACAGTTGAGTCCTCCAGGAGAGAGGGTGGCCTGCAGGCCCAGAGGTGGGATCAGTCCTGCCAGATGCAGGATCAGGAAGCCCTGACTGAGTGCCACCCCCAAGCCTGCCATCCTCCTCCATCAGTACAGTAGGGAACAAAATTGCCAATTTCTACACTTTTAGTCTTTTAGGTAAGATAAACACATAATAATCATAAAAATAAATAAGATACTTTAAAATTTGATAAACGTAAGAAGGAATAAAAAATAGATTATTAGAAATTTAAGCTACTTGATCTAGATAAGGTCAACAGGGAAATTTCCCACAATAAATGACACTTAAGGAGAGACCCAAAAGAATGAAATGGGTTAGCCAGGTCTAGAGGGAGGTGAGGCTGATCAAGGCAGAGAGAAGAGCACATGCCCATAGCCTGAGGTAGAAAGAATTTAATGTGTTACAGAAATTGAAAGAAGACCAGTGTGGCTGAAGGCTGATGAGCAAAGGGAATGAGATGGAGGTAATCACAGTGGATGAAGGTGGGGTAATCCAAGGGACTTGTGGACCGTTGGAAGAGATTTATAGTTTTAAGTACAATAGAAAGCTGACTGAGGATTTCATGCAGGAAAACAATAAAATTTGCATTTTCAACAGATTTGAGTCAAGAATGAGGAAGAGGAGAAGGCCTGTTTATGTCACTGCCTGTTTACTTATTTCCCCCAACAAAAATCATCTTGAGAGCAGAACCCCTGTTTTATTGAGTCAAATGCTTGGACAGGGCCTTGCTTCTGGTCCATGTTTGTTAGATAAATGGATTAATATCTAGCACCTTGGATATACCTGTTTAAATTCAGGGCTATGAAGTACTTTACCAGGAAGAAAGCCATCCGGCTATTGGCCAATCAATATGGACTTCAGGTGATATGAAGAGAAAACTTACACCCCTCTCTGCCAAGTTCCCTTTTTAAGGATGTGCCCCAGCAAAACTGGGGAGAGAGAAAGACATAAAATCCAGGCAATAGAGGATTCTATCCAGAAAAGCAACAAAGAGCATTCGCCTGAAGGCAGCTATGCAACAAGCCCAGAGAGCAGTCTAGTCTGGAGCTGGAGGACAGAAGCTTCTGGAAAGAGATCTCCAACTTGGAACAAAGAAAGGAGGTAATGAGATCAATGGACTACCCAGTATGAGAATGTTTGAAAACAGTAATCAAAGGGTAGGTAGATGGACGTTCTGATGAGGAGTTTGGAAAAAAAAAATTAAAGAACTGTATTACATAGTCATTATAGTGTAGACTCTGATTTTTTTATTTAACTATGGGACAGGTGGGGCATGGGAGGCTGGTATAAGGAATGCCAGATGTTTAGATCATAATTGACAATACATAATGTTTAAATTTGGTAGAATAGGAGATAGTAAAATAAACATATTATTTAGAAATATAGAGGTAAGTGTCTGGTGAGACAGCTCCATGGGACAAATGATGTTGCCTTTGGAATATGGAACCAAGGTATGGTGAAGGGCTTGCTGTATTTCATTAGAAGCCTACTAAAAAAAAAAAAAAAAAAAAAAACTATGTGCCTGTATTAGTTTGATGAAATATTTTAAAAACCAAGTGAACCACTGATTTACGAGAAGACTTTCAGGTGAATCAACTTCTCATCTAGCTACCTGGAAGCATACTTGTTCATTTGGAGACCTGGCTTATCTTGCCGTGTTTATTTTGGCCCAGGGAAGTCATTCCTCTGACTCCTTGCTTCTTGTTTAGAAGTGAAGGGAATGTCAAGTGACCACTTTTGGCTAATGACAGCAGCCCCTGTGAATGAGTGTCTGATTTACTTGTGTCTAATCTTGACAATAGCTACCCTTTGCTATTTTTTCTCATATGTCTTGTCTCTCCACATCAGTTCAGGTTGGTCCAGATCATTTCTTTTCACAACCTATACTATTCCACAGTATAGATAACCTTCATTCATTTAATCTCCCTTTACATTTCACTCGCCACCATTTTATTGTTTTGATCCTTATAGCAACCTTTTGGCAGAGATACTACTATCCTGGCTTGTAAAGATGAAGAACACAGGCTTAGGCAGTTAATTCTTTGGCATCAGCCTCTGACATGACAAGAGAAGCTTGACAGGAAATACCACTATCCAGAAACAAACCCAACTCCAAAAAGTGCCCCTCACTGGGCATTGCCCTTGGCCACTGGGAGCTGCTTTACTCCTTCCCAGCAGTAGCCAAGGGCCAATGCCTGGCTGAGGCAGGGGACAAGGGTCCAGTCCTCTTTGCCTCCATTTGGACAACCCTGAAGAGTTGGCTCGAGTGCAAGCTCACTGTAGTATCTGCTGAGGGCTCAGATGTAATCACCCTCTGGTTCTGCCTCCTCTCTGCCCAATCCCACTGTCCTCATTTTCTTACAGTTGTATTTCCTGAGAGCACCTCCCAATCAACCTTGTGCATACAAACTCCTGCACGGAGGGTCTCTCCAGGGCTCTGAGACTAAGACACTACTGTTTTGGGAGTTAGGTGTCTCCTTTATTTCTTTTTTTTTTTTTCCTCCTTTCTTTAAATAGTCCTTCCTATACACTCTCTTTACATTTGTTCATATCATTTACCAATATCTTATATAGTAGTCTGTATTTATTCATTATTTGCTTTTTTCTGTCCCCAGAGCATATGCTCCACGCAGGCAGAGGCTTTGTTTTGTTTTCGGTTGTATTTCTGGCACCTAAAACAGTCCTGGCACTCCTTAACAATAAAGGACTTCTGGGACACCTGGGTGGCTCAGTTGGTTAAGCAACCAACTCTTGATTTCAGCTCAGGTCAGGATCTCAGGGTCATAAGATGGAGCCCCATGCTGGGCTTCACACCAAGCATGGAACTTGCTTGAGATTCTCTTCACTCCCTTTCTCTCTCTGTGCCTTGCCCAGCTCACGTGTGTGCGTGCCCCCCTAAAAAATTAAGATAAAAAAATAAAGGATTTCTAAATTCACTGAATAATTGATTCCTTTGGGAGTTTTTGAGACATCATAGAGAAGTGGGTGAGATCATGCTCTTCAGTATTAGACAGACTGCTCTATTTCAACCCTGTTACCAAAGGTAACTTTGGGCAGGATTCTTAACCCATCTTAGGCTCAGTTTCCTCATCTATAAAATATGGTAAATAGGACCTACATCCCAGTGTTTTTGAGATAACCAAAGGAGATAATGTACACAAAGCCGATGGTGTCTAACTCGAAGAGTTTCTGCTCTGAAACATGTGAAGTGATAATTATAATTCTGAACAGATTTCTGAAGAAAAAGGGTAATTATAAAAAAAATCACAATTCTAAATTATTTTTCTAGACCATTGTGTTAAAATACTGGGAGAAAATACAATTAGGCAGTAATTATCTCTCCAACCTGCTGCAGGAATATTTTCCCTAATTACAATGTAGATTTCATTAGCTGGTTCTGCAACATTCAGTCCAGGACACAAAAAGCTCATTGGACAAATTACCACCTTGTGCTCACTGGGCACAGGGCCCTTCATCTGAGCAACAAGAGCTCTCCAGCCGTATCATCATCATTTGTAGCAGCCTGCAATGATAGATGTAATTTGGGAAATCTGGAAGTTGGAGAACTGGTTTCAAAGCTGGGTAATACAGAATTAAGAACATAGAAGGAAGGTTTGACTTTGAGTCCTTGTTACTTCATCTGCTGGCCATGCCAACTTGAACAGGAGACCTATCCACCCATCCATCATCCACCCTCCCATCCATCCATCCGTTCAACCTTTTCTCAGCACTTCTATGTAACAATCACTGTACTAGACCCAGGAGATAGGAATGAACAATTCCAGCCCCCAAGGAGCACACCCTCTAGTGGGAAAGAGAGAAAACAACTTCATGTCCAAGTAGGAAGCATTGGAGTTGTGTGGAAATGTGCCTAGATGGGGCCTAGTCCTGTGTTGGGACCAGCGAAATCAGGTGAGGCTTGCTGGAGAAATTGATTAAGTCAGTCAAAATTCCAGGCAGAGAGAATGACGCATGAGTAGGGATGGAGAAATGAGGCACATTAGCGAACTCTGAATAGTTGAGTAAGACCAGGATAGGGATGCCAGGCAGAGAATGAGGGCCATTAAATGCCTTCTTAACCTATGCTAGGTATTATATACTAGGCACTGGGGATACACAGCTTAAAAAAGGCAGGATCCATACTATTCAGAAGCTCACAGTCCACTGAAGGCAGCAGAAAAGTAAAGAGGCAAGGAAAAACCAGTTCTACTGGGGCTTTGACAGAGGGCTCAGCTGAAGGGCTTTAATCCAGTCTAGAGTAGAGAGTCAAGGCAGGCTTCTAGGTAGAAGGGATGTTTAAATTTTGAAAGTCACACAGAAGACATGGTTGGAACCAGGGGACGTGTTCCATATGAAAGTAGAGGAGTATATAGGCCTGCTGGGTGGAGCTCTGTGTGTTAGGATTCACCAAATAGTTCAATATGATTAGAACGAAGAGTACACGTGTGTGCATGTGCATGTGTGTCTGTGTGTTGGAGGTGGAGGAGAACTGGCAAGACATGAGACTAGAGAAGGGATAGGGGCACATCCTAAGAGTCTTCTAAGCATCTGTGTTGGACCTGGTGCAGAAAGCTTGGTGAGCCTTTGGAAAATCTTAAGCAAAGTACTTACATGCTCAGATTTGTGCTCCATCAAAACAAAACAAAAACAGAACAAAATGCATCTGGCTGTAGTGTAGAGGGTGGACGGATACCTACGGGAAGCAGAGAGATTACTTTTGAAAATGTTCTTCTTATGAATTCACTTCTCCCAGGTTCGGCCATAATGGGGAAGACAGAGAACCATGTTGAAGCAAAATTTTTAACTGTAAGGTCCATTTCTTCTGTCGAGGTAATAGACTAATAATCCCATGGCTTTATCTACTGCTTCGGGGTGTATGATGGTGCAGGATCTATGAGCATGGGATTTTCTTAGTTTCCCAGAGAAGGCAGGGTTTCCCATGAGGTGTGATCCAGGAGCACTGGCAATGGGAAGCCCATCATTTCCCATCCTGGCCTTGACTGAGTCTGTGACTTGAACAAGTCACTTGTCATCTCTGGGTATCAGTTCTCTCACCCAAACATGAGGATATGGAACTAAATTGCTCCTTAGGTTCCTTCCAGGTCTGAAACCAATACCATGATAGCTTGGCGAGCTGATTTTAGAATCCTATGGATCTTGGTATGAATTCTGTTTCTGCCACTTCTGGCTGGATGACCTCGGATAAGCTGCTCCTTGAGCACTCGAAGGCTAAGTTTAAAGTGGGGATAATAGAACTTCCTGCACGGCTATGGTGGGGATTTAATGTGACATTGTACAAAAAGTGTTTAGCCCTACATCTATAAATGGATGGATGCTATTATTATAAAATGCCTTGATGAATGAAAATGGCTGACCTGGAGAGACCTTAAAAAACAATGAAATTCACCCCTAGATCACACAATGTCAAGGAACTGGACAACGAAATGTGTCACAGTGTTTGTAAATGCATTGATCTGGGCAGTGTTTTCTGAAGATTGGGCTGGTGAACCTTACAGGGCTGGGATCATGGTGCTCATCCACCGTGACAGAGCGCCCTCTGGCGGTCTTGGAGTCAACGTTTTCATTAAGATGATTGAAGAGCAGATGTGGCTTTGTGGATTTATAAAGCAAACAGCAAGGATTTGTGTGTTCGTTAATCTTAGATCAAGCTAATATAGCTAATCTTAGATAAAGCTAGTAAAGTGTCATTAATTATATCACCTCTAATAGTAATTCTTTAGTCAACTTTTCCATAAAAGTCATGTTCCAGGCATTTATTAGATCTTGCAGTTCTAAAAGACAAAATTACATTTTAAATTAAAACATAAATTATATCGAACGTTTGAATTGCACATAAAATCTTCACAGTAGTTCTTTGTGCTATGAAATTGAAAATAATTTGGCATCACTCAAAAGGATGGTGCAGTAGCAGAACTGGGGTTTTCTCAAGGTGGCCTGGCTGCAGCAATGGGCTGTGTGACTTTAGGCAAGGTGTTTCATTTCTGGGGACCTGTTTCTTCATCTTAGGATAGAGGACTCTAGGCCCGAACGTTTCCAATGTCTTTTCCAGCTCTCAGAGTCTTTGATTTGAGGGAGAAATGTTTTCCATTATCTTTTATCTTTTTATCTATTAGGACTCTGGCTTCAAAGAAATTTGATGTCCACTTTTCTTTATAAACCGGGGGTCTCAAGCACAGTATGTAAGGCCCATCTGAAGATGAATTTATAACATTCCAGCTATCTGTAGCAGAAATCACTGGTTATTAACAAAGATTCATGTTCTCCTTCCATCGGGTAAAATTTTGTGCAGAAGCAACACCCCAAAAGGACTCCGCTTAGAGTTCCTCTTTGCATCCAGGGGGGACCATATGATTAGTTCTTGACCAAAAAGTTATTAGCCATAAGTAATGTGTGTCCTCCAAGCCAAGGTAGGTAAGTATCAAGTGTGTTCCCCCATTCCTTCTCATTCCCCTTGTCCTCAAGTAGATGACACTTGGGATATGTGGAGTCACAAGATGACAGAGCCACACGGAAAAGTACGTGGGTGCCTGAATTACCTACTGGAGATGTGCTGCCCAGGAGAGCCACCCAATCAGAACACCTGCAATGGACTCTGTGTGAGTGAGAAATAACCTTTCACTATGTTGAGGTGCTGATAGTTAAGGGTGGTTTGGCATAGGAGCTAACTTTAATTATCTCAACATATTCTCCAACTGCATGATGCTGAGATCTAACTTGAGGCATTGTATCAAAGCAAACTGATCTCATAAAAGCATGTTCTCGCACTCTCTCTAGGGAGAGAGGTGGAACTAGCTTACTCAGTGTCTGTTTTCTGGTTAGGAGAGCAGTACTGCTCTGAAAAACGTCTTACCAAGATTTCCTTTGAACTATTCAATTTTGTTACACAAAATGAGTCTGATGTAGACAATCTTCTGGTTATGGGTGGGCACAGGCGTTGCAATTACTGCTGAGTCATATCTGTCAGGTGTTTGGGAAAAAAACAAAGTTCAATCACCGCTGATCTAGAAAAAAATGACTAAGCAGTTAAACGGCATTCTGAAACTTTCCAGTTCTTCTGTATTTTGAAGTGACCTTGTTAATGGGGGATTCGTGGGGAAGGTGGGAAAGGAATCACTGATTACGCCTAGTAACAGGTATTGGAGTTATTCATTGATAAGTCTTGTTTTTGATAACAGGAAAAATATGGGAAGACAAAAGCAAGGGTCTTTCTAAAAAAAATTGTGTGATTTTTAAGTAGGCTCCATGCTCGAAACTACAACTGTGAGATCAGAACTGATCAAGAGTCAGATGTTCAACCGACTGAGCCACCCTGGAGCCTGAAAAGCAAGTTTTTTACTTAGCTATATCTCTGCAAACACTGACAATATTTTATTTAAGCTAGCCTTCTAAAAAAAAAAAAAAAAGCTAGCCTTCTATGGGAAGATAATTGAGACTCAGTGATGTAGAAACACATCAGCGACACTAAGAAAAACCATTACAGTACAAATAGGATTGCAGGATGATGTTGATGTAGAGTTATTGGCTGAGTATGATGCGGGTCACAATCAGAAAATTACAGCAAATGTTTAATAAGCAAGCATCCACACAAGCTGCACAAAGGAATGAACTTCTAATGAAGTAAATGTCTTGTAGAACTAAAACTCTTAGGATTTTATTGTACTTTGCCACCTAAATTATATCATTTAGGAGCCTTGAGTTCAAATTGGTTCTGTAAACGAGATGATAAATGTGGCTGTACTACTCTGAGGAAAATTAGCTTATAGAAATGGAAGATTTTTCTGCAGATACTAACAACATTTAAAGGGTACATAGATCTTGATCTGGCATCTAAACTTCTAGGAATCTCTTCAGAGAAATACGAAGTGTGCAAGAAAAAAGGAATAATTTTTCATAGAAAAATGGAAACCTCTAAATAAGGTTCATCAATAAAAAACTGATTGGATCAATGATGGCAAATCTGTACTGTAGAATGCTGTGTACCTCTTGCCAAGAATGAATAGATATTTATGTGCTGTTGTAGGAAGAAGTCCTCAATGAGAGGACAGAAACTGAAGATGTATAGTATGACCCAGTAGGTCCTTGTTATGTTTTAAATTGATAGTGAAACAGGGGCCCAAGGGTGCAAGAACACCTGACTCCAGGTTCCTCAAATAGATCAGGTTTGATTGGCCACTCGCCACTGAAAAAATCCAAAGGCAGAGAAGTGGGTGGTGGTGAAACAAGAGAGGAATTTATTTCTGTGAGGCCAATACCAGAAAGGTAGGCAGTGGACGAAAGTTACAAAGACTGTCTCCAAAGTGCTGGAAAGACTTCTAGATTTCTTTCAGGAAAATATGAGACAAAGGTAGATGGGTACATGCAGCCCGGGGAAGTAAAGGTCAGGTTGATCTCTTCCCTAGGGTCAATCACATGAGGTCTTGCTGGTGTCAGGGCAGTCCCCGTTAGTTGAGGGGGTCGTTTTGGTCCCCATCAGGGGACACTTTGCCCACAGGGTCCTTTGCCTGAGTTAGGAAATGAGCTGGAAAAAAAAGAACTTCATTAATTAGGAAGTGCAGACTGAGGTCAGAATGGAGGTAGTTGATATCTTCTTTTTCAAATCCCTACCGTGAAATCTCCATTCCATTTCTACGGAAGGAGATGGGATGACAACCATATCTTCTCTAGCTACTTTCTGCTGCCTGGGATGACGTAGGGGTTTAGGAATGGAACACTTTGACAGGTAGAGGAACTTCATTTTAGGAATTTCTCCAAAATAAGCACTAAGGGCATCTCTAGGCTTGTGTGAATAGCACAGGCTCCCACCTGACAAATACTAAAAGTCAAACAATCATCACAAGAAAAAAGCACAAGAAATATAGCAATGCTTAACAGCATATTTCCATTAGGAAAGAATCTAATTTAGCCAACTGCAAAAAGGATCTAGAGCTAGGGCATCTATAGTAGTGATGTGTTTGTTTAAATCTTTCAAGGCTTCAGTTACATTTTTTGAGTAATTTGGAATATATATACAACATTCTGTTTTAATGAGAGCACAGCTTCCTCTCTGGGCCACAGTCAAGATATCGAGGGCCATTTGGTGGGGAAGAACTATGGTTTTCGAATTTGTGTGGTTTCATCATTTAGAAGGGTGACTGTGTGCTGGGTTTGGTTAAAGGCGGCTGCTGTATGCTTGGGTAAAGTCTCTACTTGTAATTCTACACCAGTAGAGGTGGCTCCTCCAACAAATATGGTTAAGGGATAAGACCATCAAGAAGCCTTCTTTGCCTGTGTCTAGCTAGCTTTTAACAGTATCCCAGTTACAAGGAATCAGTGGCAAGTGGGAGATGACTCATCTCAGGAGACATGTGCATCCCCAAGTACACCGTCCAATCCAATCTTCCATCCATTATTTTCATGAGTCCATAGTGAACCCCATAAAGTAGGGGTATGCACTGGCTTTTAAGGAGTGATTTTGCCATCCGAGCCACATAGGATTGGTCAAAGTTATAGCTGAGTTACACAGTCAGTTGTTGGGGGAATCCATCCATCGTCCAGCTGTTGAAATAATCATATGCCTGTGGGGTCCTTATATTATCCCCACAGAATAAGGGAGATTGTCTATACATGGGCTATTGTGGCAATTTCTCTGAGGTTTATTTACCTCAAGTTATCTAGCTTAAGCAAACAATAAACATTCAAAGACCATCAGAACTAGAATCTAACTTCCACAAGGGTGTGTGTTACTGAGACATCATTTTTCTAAAATCACCCTTATTTCATCAAAGATAGCCAAATTACGACTAATTCGTTTGTAAAACAAGTCCAGTTTTACCAAACTTGGCCTAATTTTTTACATAAGCAGAGCAAGAATGATGATTTATGATACAAGTTCTTTTTAAATCTGCTTTGCTGGAAATATAAAGAATTTCTGATTGAACTTTTAACAGCCTCTCAAAGCCAGAAGCCACACCAAATACTTGTCATCTGATTTGCCTGGAATACCTATAGATTTGGGTGAATTCCTCTTCTCAAGGTCCCCCACAATATCCTTAGGTTCCTGCACCTGCCGGGAAGGGACATTCTTTACTCAGCAGGTAAGGCTGCTGGGAACTCTGTAAGCAAGGTATCAGGCCAACATTTCAAGAGGGCTCTATTGGCTCCATAAAGTCAACCTTCATTCCTTAAAGCTATCTGGTCATGTCTGCCTATGCACATCTCTGTCAAATATGACTTTCCAGTCAAAGCCTCAGTAATACAAGCAGTGTTTTCAGTGGTGTCCTACTACCAGGAGAACAGATTCTTTTTTATTTTTTTCACCTCATTAATTTTTATTTGTGTGTGTCTTACATAATTAGATGGGTTTTTAAAAATTTTTTGCACTTTTTTTTATTGGAGTTTGATTTGCCAACATACAGCATATCACCCAGTGCTCATCCCGTCAAGTGCCCCCCTCACTGCCCGTCACCTAGTCACCCTAACCCCCTGCCCACCTCCCTTTCCACTACCCCTTGTTGGTTTCCCAGAGTTAGGAGTCTCTCATGGTCTGTCTCCCTTTCTGATATTTCCCACTCATTTTCTCTCCTTTCCCCTTTATTCCCTTTCACTGTTATTTATATTCCCCAAATGAATGAGACCATATAATGTTTGTCCTTCTCTGATTTACTTACTTCATTCAGCATAATACCCTTCAGTTCCATCCACATTGAAGCAAATGGTGGGTATTTGTCGTTTCTAATGGCTGAGTACTATTCCATTGTATACATAGACCACATCTTCTTTATCCACTCATCTTTTGATGGGCACCGAGGCTCCTTCCACAGTTGGCTATTGTGGACTTTGCTGCTAGAAACATCGGGGTGCAGGTGTCCCAGCGTTTCACTGCATCTGGATCTTTGGGGTAAATCCCCAGCAGTGCAATTGCTGGGTCATAGGGTAGCTCTATTTCTAACTCTTTGAGGAACCTCCACACAGTTTTCTTTTTTTTCTTTTTTTTTTTTTTTCCACACAGTTTTCCAGAGAGGCTGTACCAGTTTACATTTCCACCAACAGTGCAAGAGGGTTCCCCTTTCTCCACATCCTCCAAGGAGAACAGATTCTTTTTTTTTTTTTTTTTTTGGAGAACAGATTCTTATTGAACTTAGCAAATAATTATAATTGCCATGAAAGAAAGCATACTCGCTGAGAGTTTCTAAATTCTGAGGGTTGAGGTAGGGGGAAAAGTTAAATGTTTAAATTTGTTTACGAAGGAACATTTTCTCATATTTCTGTAAATCATAGATATCTTTAGAGAAAAAGTTTCCTTAAATCTGGAATCTGGGAGAGCAAACATTAGAGAATCAGCAATGTTTCAAGAGTCACAAAAACTATAATCATTTCCTCAATTCATTCAACCCATGTTACTAATTCCTGTTCTGTTTGAATGCAGCTTTCCCTCTAGTTCTCGAAATTCTTACTCAAAGGCAGTTCTCTTAGTTTAAAAGTATCAGAAAACTGTATTTGTCCAAAGTCATTTTTATGCATCTCCTTGATGAAACGCAGTTTTCAAGAGCATCAGAACAAGAACTATAAAGGACAAGACTCAACAATGGGCTTGGTTAGAGATCTGATGAGACTTCATTATAATGCAGTTGACAAGGTAATCCTCTTATCTCTATGACACACATTTCAATAATCAGAATGTCAAGTGACCTTATATCAGAACATATTAAAACTTTAGGGATTTCATATAATTTCTAGAACAGTTACAGCATTTACTCATACAATATAACCCAGGAAGGTTTATCAACATTGGTTTAACATGCTTCCATGTAACTTAACATACCAAATAAACTAGCCTAATTAGTCAAAAAGACTACATTTATAATTTGAATCTTGGGAAGTTTATTAAAAACCTCAGAAGGTTTTTAAGGACATGCTTAAATAGGATTCAGATAATTATAAAACTCAATATTTAATTATTTATTCAAGGTGGCATTAAGAGAGATTGTAAAGGCAGATACAGAAGGTCACACAGTTGTTCGCAAAACTTAGCTCTTTCAATGTGGAGAAGTTTTAACTTTAAAGGAATCAACAACGTGGTTTGATAAAGACAATGTGGTTTTCTGGGCAGATAAAGAAAAAAATTTGTTTACAATTTCTTAACAAGTGCAGACCTACAATCTAAGAGGGAACTTTGTCTTTTTAATAGAGAGAAAAACCAAATCCCAATCTTATACTAGAGTGTTTTTTAAAAAAAAATCACTCATTTCAAATCTTGGTTCTGGCAATACATACAATTCTTTTCCAATGATTCCCCTTCACAAACCTTCTACAAATTTTTCATTCATGAATTTTTCATGCATTTTGTCCTTAGCTTTCTCTCTCTAAATAATCAGTCTTTTTCTAGGACAAAATTACTTTCTTTTCAACAAAAATATATTCCTGTTCTTCATGCCTTTCTTATCAAAAACATAGCTTATTTTCCTTGCATACAAGGTTGCTTTCTTTATCATTTTCTGGCAGTCCTGATTACATTTATCAGAATTTTTACTTAGAAACTTAGTTTCCAGTGCAAACTAGCTAGTGAGTGAGTGTATACTATTACACCAGAATTCTTTAACTCAGTTTATGAATACATTTCCTAATTTCTGGAAACATGTGCTTCTCCACAATAGAATCTTTCAATTACGCATAAGGCCTACTGCAGCGTCTGGGTTCTCTGTAACAAGAAGCCAAAGCCGATACAGCGATGTTTAGTAATTAATATTTCAGTATTTTATCTTTTTTTAAAATAGAAGATAGTATTTTTTTTTTTTTTTATTTTATTTATTCATGAGAGACACCGAGAGAGAGGCAGAGACACAGGCAGAGGGAGAAGCAGGCTCCATGCAGGGAGCCTGATGCGGGACTCGATTCTGGGTCTCCAGGATCACACTCTGGGCCAAAGGCAGACACTTAACCGCTGAGCAACCCAGGTGTCCCTATTTTGTCTTATTTGGAAATTATTTAAATAATTACTGAGTTCAAACCCATTTGTTATTTAACCTAGCAAAACTTCAGTTCTTGGTTACCAAAGATGTTGAAAGCTATACACCTTTTTAGTCAACATACTTGCTCTTAACAATTACCCATGAAAGCTTTATGAGAGAGACAAAATTATTCATCATTTTACATCAAATTGCAACAGATTAAATATGAGTTTAATTCAGGTAGAAATTGATAACTGTATTATATTTGATGTTTGATAGCTCTGAAAGGCACGCCTATTTTAGTTAAACCAGCAAACTTAAATTAGCTTTAATGATGATATGTCACACCTGTGTCCAGTGTGGGTCAGTCCCTCTACTCCCCACTGTCAGTTTTACCTGGGGCTCCTGTGGGGAAATCTCATGTGGGCAGTTTGAGCCCATGGGCCCCTTCATGCTGACTTGGGAGGTGCTTCAGTTTGAACCTCAAAAGGAGATGGCCTGACAGCTTGGGGTGCTTTCACTCAACAGTGATGGTAGGAGGAGCAGGAGGATGGTGTAGGAGGCCACTAAGAAGCACCGGGGGGTGGTGCACACACAGAAGGAGAGGCCAGGGTGCCACTGTCGAGGCTGGAGGTGGACTCAAAGTCTGGACTAACACCCCTTCATCTATCTAACACCCCTTCATCTATCTCTGTCTTCCATCTCTCTCGCCTTCAGAGTAGGCTTTTACTCCAGTTGATTTTCAGGTCTTTGCACCAAATTATTCAAATTATTGCACCAAATTATTCAAAAATATATCCTAGTGCACTTTCTTGGGAAAACAAAAAGATTCCGTCTTCCTAGGCAAAAGCTCAGAAAGAACACAGAAGAAACACAATTATGGCTAAATGAAGCTCAGAGTACTGATGTTAGCATTCATTCTGCCCCAAAAGTCAGAGCTTCACTGACTGAACCAAACGGCTTTCCAGAACAAATTGGGAGAGCCAAACAACCCTCCCTGCCAGCCCTCACACCACCACCATCATTTGGAGACAACCAGATGAGAGGAAGGAATACCAGAGAGCCATTCGGTGGCCGTCTTTCCTCTGAGCTTCGCATCCATGGGCCAGGCAGTGTTAGAATAAAAAGTCCTCTTCTTAGTCGTAGGGTTATAACTAAAGGTACACCAGCCAATATTCTCCCCAGAGGCCTTCGGGAGGGGTTAGCATCCCCTATCTTGTACACACACACACGCACACACACACACACACAAATTCCAACAGAGATCTCCCCAAGTGCATACCCTGGCTTCCCGTTTATCTCCCTCCTACCCATTCCTTCCAAGGGCACCTTCACAAATTAGAACAGCCCCTGCCACAACTCAAGGAACACGAGCCTGAATAAATGGGTTATGAAAACCTGAAATAAATGGTTCCAAAGAACCCAAGAGCAGGGAACCATGGAAGGATGGGTTCCAATGTACACCTGTGGAGGGAACTTACCAGGAGCCAAATTCCTAGGACCTGCTTATTCTTCAACCTGTTTCTCTGCTTCACCAAATGCAGGTAAGGCAGTTGATGCAGTTCAGGGCAAAGTTGCAAGAGAATCTTTGCAACAAAATAAGTTTCAGCAGCTGCCCAGGACTTCCTGTCCTCTGCATTCGGGGGAGGGGAGACATTCACCACAGGAGCTGACTCTGACGACCACAGCCACCTGCTGGGTCAACAGCTGTGCCCTGGTGCACCGCCCACACCAACCGCTCCGTTGGTGGGGGGACCCCAAGGAGGCTGGGCAAACTGAAAAGATAGTTCCACGCTGGCTTGCCAAGAATTGCCAGGTCCCAAACGGGCCTGGTTCAGCCACTTGCCGACAAAACTCAAAGGCAGAGAGGAGTGGAGGTGAAACAAGAAAGGAGTTTATTTCAGCGAGGCCACCACCGGGAAGAGAGCCAACTAGTGGCTCAAAGTCTGTCTCCAAAGTGAGAAGAGACTTCTACTCCCAGGTGTATCAGGAAAACGTGGGGCTAAGTGGACGGGTACAAGCAGGTGGGCAGTGAAGGTCAGGTGGATCACTGCGTCGGGGCCAGTCACGCAGGCTCTTGCTGGCTCAAGGCAGGCCCTGTTAACCAAGGGGTAGTTTTGGTCCCTATCGAAGGATGCTTTGCTCACAGCATCTTTTTGCCCGAGTTGATAAGCTGGGAAGAACTTGGTCAATTAGAAAGTACAGACTGAGGTCAGAATGGAAGTAGGTAAAGTCCTCTTTCAAGAGGTTTTGTATATGATAGGAAAAAAGACTGGGGAGTTAAAGACCGGTGAGTTAATTCTGATCTTAAGATGAGATTTTCTTTCACTTTATAGCTTCTGTATCCTTAGTTGCCTCAATGTGAATTACCTAATGAACACCTCCATATACCCTACCCTCTGGCCAAAGACTCACCATTCTCGATTTCCCACTTCTTATCTCCGAACCTGTGCTAAGGTCACCTCTCTGAAACATCTTTCCCCAAATGTCACTTACCAAACCCTGCCAGGATATCTAAAGATGAGGTCTTCCAAGAAATCGATCTCACTGCTCACATTCTAGAGAATTATTTGTCTAAACACTTATTGCCCTTGAAGTCTTTACAGGCATTTATAATCCATTTCAGTTTGTATCTTAGTGTCTTACCTGTCCATGTTGGGTTTTATGTGTTTCCCACTTACTAGGTAATAGGCTTCTTGTGGGACAAAAATCAAGATTTACTCATCTTTGTGTCCCCTACAAAGCTCAACATAATAAGACATTCAACCAATGTTTGAATTAATGGGGCATATTTGCAATTCAATGTGTATGCTGCTAAAACTTAGAAAGACATCAAATGATTCACCACTTTTTCTCAGAATTTTATTTATATAGAATCTTCAGAATGTTTCCCTTTAATTTTTATCACAAGCTAAAAATCTCAAAGCTTAAAATCAGATATTTTATAACATGTCATTGTTTAGTACAGGGAGAAGAGTCCAACCATTTTGAGGAGAAGCTTTCATAACTGTATAAACAATATTTACAATATTATTTAATATAGATTTAGACAACGTGGCATCGTATTTAAATGTACAAAATAGTTTATGTCATATATTTTAATTATAGAACATTCCAAAATTCAAAGTAATAAAAGAAATCCATCAACACTAATAACAATAGCAATAGGTTCATCGATAATCACAGTAAACTTATATGATACATATACATAATACACAATTTACAATTTACACATCAAATACACAAATTCAAAGATCTATGACCAGTCTATTTAAATCATGCTGGATTCTAAATACTATTTTATAATTCATAGCTTGAAACAAATGTTCTGTGGTAACCTATGAAACAGGAGTACAAACTATGAAATCCTAGTTAACATTCTTCTTAAATCCTAAGAGACTACTCTAGGAAACCTCAAAGACAGCACATAAGGCATTTTTCCCTGAAATTAAAATTCTTATGAATATATTCATAAATATATTCAAAGGAAGAAAATACAAACAACCCAGATATCATGAGTTAATTTTACCTTCTCAAATTTAGTTCAGTACAGAGCATCTGGTATAATCACAGCTTCTCTGGGAAGTTTTGATTTTCTCCTGATTTAGGGGGCTAACATATTTATTCTCTGCCTTTTTCCACAAAAAATTTAAGGTGGCTAAAAAGATTCAGAAAATGCCAGAAAGCACAAATTACAGGGCAAATGAAAAAAACAGAGAAAACAGAGTTTTGAGGAATAGAATACATAAAACCATTTAAGAAAAGGTCAGAAATTTAATTAAAGTATGTGACATTATTCTCCATAGTGATTTCCTGGAAATATTCCAAATTTTATATTGATTTGTAAGAAAACTATTTAAAATTGCTGGTAAACTGAGAATACTGATCAAATTTTGTATTAATCATGATAGAGATGATGATAAAAATGTGCTTTTTCCTTTGTGCTTGGATGAAGTAAGTTTTCCTAAATGCCATGATGTAGGACTCTAGACTTAAGTCTCTTACTCTTGGTAAAGGAGAGTGTCGATAAAAAAAATATAAAGTTTGGGTGCCCTTATTTAATTTCTACTGAGAAATCCATCCACTGAATGCCTGTTGATGACCTGAGGATTGACAGCTGTATGTCAGGTGGTCAGATGTCCATAAGTCTCTTTATCCACAGGTAAAGCATCAATCCTGAAGCATCCTGCCATTACATCACTTCCTGCAAGTCTTCCAGCTCACCTCGTTAGGACCCAGCAAGAAAAACATGACCAACTGAAGAGCAGGAGGCCTGCACAGATTGGCCTGTTGACACTGCAATCACCCTGTTGCCCAGACAGCTGCAGAGGCTCTGACCCTGCTTACTTAACAGTCTGCACATCACAGACCTCACCTCTACTCCTGTGGGGGAGGAGAGTTTTGGAGAGAAGGCATGGAAGCATTAATCAGCTTCCATGAAATATGAATGGGTCTGTTCAACTCTATCCTTCTAGGTCCCGCTTTCAACAAATGTTATATGAACCATCTTGTACCTATGTGCCAAGAGGTAAGAAGTAGAGGGAGCGAGTATAAAGTGGGAGTGTGTTTGAAGGAAATGAAGAAATAAAAGGTGGTAGGATATGTGGCAAGAGCTTCACAACTACAGATTAAGGATCAGACAAAAATATCCACTTGAAAGCTAAAACTAATCACTGTGTATCTTTTTTTTTTTTTTTTTTTTAGGAGGATGATTTTTCCCAAGCAACACTCTTGGTTCAAGTCTATAGATTTAAAGCCCCAGGAACTGCAATATTCTTGGTGGTGATGGCAAAGCTACCCCAGGGTTTGTGAGATAAGTTTTACAGGCGACAGAATCATGACTGCTATTTCTCCAGTGATACCCTTGAGAATATAGGAAGGGCCACCTTATCTTTCAGGCACCATGCCTCCAGCCCACAATACTTTTAAGGCCCATAAAAAATGTTTTCATCTTTTAAATTCAGAAGGAAAAAAAAACAATCTTTTAGATTGAGGACATGTTTATATATAGTATTAGACTCATTTTATATAAATAAAATTGTAGTGAATTAATTTTTAATTTTTTATGGAAGACAACATCTAAGAAGGCAAAAGTGTCTAAGTCCTACATAATGTGGGTTTGAAGACCGTTCAAAGATAAAATAATGGAGGGATGAGGAGAGTCTGATCTTGTTGATCTTATTCCACTGATTTTTCTTTTTTGCATGTTACTTTGGGATTAGATTTTTAATAGAGCTCAGTGTAATACTGCGAAGTACTAGTGTCCATTTCTACTAGTCAAGCAAGAAAAGAAAAAAATTAAGTTCATTATTTTATTGTCATTGTGCAGTCTTAAGAATCAAATCAGGATGAAAAGATCTGGATGTTTTCAGGTCCTGTCTCCACTCCTGTAAGCATCACCTGAGGTAAGTTTCCCTTTGAGTCTCTGCCCCCTGAACTTCCTATGTTAGTTACACTGCCCTCAGTAGACTTCCTCTGTGCTTCTCCAGCACCCTGGCTCTGACTACCCTAAGCAGCCTAAGTTGGCAGTGACAGGAATGTGGGTGGGCACTTGCAATTTCAAAAGTGTTTCAAGAATATGATAAGAGAAAAAAAGAAACAGGGAGAATGAACAATGAAGGAGAGAAGGAAAATATCACAGATTATAATGTTCTAAAATTATATGGTCCAGGAAAAAAAAAGGGGGTAAGAACTTATACTAAAATGTTAACCTGTGGTTTTTTAGATAATAGGATTTATATATTTTTATTTATGTTTCTGTTTTTTAAAAAATATTTTGAGATAAATGTACTCTATCATCAAGAAAAAAAAAACACTCTATATATTATTTTAAAAATTGTGCTCTCCACACTCTAAACTCCAAGGATTACTGTCTTCAAGTTCTTCACAGTATGGCTTAGGTTAGAAAATATGGTTAGTTACTGGCACATAAGGGATCCAGATTTGAGAACAGAATTTTAAACAATTTCCATTATTTTCTATCACCCAAATTAATCGATATTATAGGGAAATGTCAATCAAGAGAGTTAATTCATACCAATTTCTAGGATATGTTCCCAATGTACAATGAGAAAAACACATTAAAAGGAAGAAATACAAACGAATCAATTACTACGTATCATAGAATCAGACTTTCTGTGCTCGGAAGGAAAAACAAAGTCATAAAACTCAGACCCAAACAAAACAAAACAAAAACTCAGACCCATGGATTACAGGTGAAGGGCATGAGGTCCAGACAGATTATGTGATGTTATCACTTCCAGAGAGTGAAACCAGTAACAGAATTAGGAGGAGGACTCAGGTCTCCTGACGTTGGTCTACAGCTCTTAACACCTCTACTCCCAAAGGTAATTGCTTTATAAATTATGTTTCATTGTTTATCCTAACTACATATAGAGAAATGCATTTTAGACCTGGAAGGATGTTAAGAAGATAAGTTAGTTCTCAGTTATACAAGAACTTAGGCTTAGAGAAGGTCAACTTATATCCACCCCTCCCTTTCACCCAAGTCACAAGGTTGAGCCAAGACCTAGACCATCTAGATCTAGCTCACTACTCCCTCAGACACTGTCATATTCTTCCATGGCTAATGATTACTACCAAAAAAGGTAAAAATACAGAATCATATCCAGGTAAGATGTAATAAAACTATTATTAATAAGAGTGCTTGAAGAACGGGTATAAATCAGTTCTATGGCTAACAGAATAAACTGAAATCCATTTGAGTAAATCAGGCAGCATGATTGCTAATTTTACTTGAAAATGTACTTAAATGTAAATCACAATCTTAAGTTTTGTTGTTTGAAGATGATGTAAACAAGGCCTTTCAGTGTCTCAGGTTCGTATATCTGAAAGTAAATTACAAGTGTTATAATTCTCTAGAGCAGAGTTGGAAGATAATGGCCAGCAATCCATTTTTTGTGAGGCTCACGAGGTAATAAGAATGGTTTTTACATTTTTAAAGGATTATAAAAAAAGTATAAAGCAGAATATCTGATAGACACGGTATTTGACCTGCAAAGCCTAAGTTTTTGACTAACTGTCCCTTTACATAAAAAGTTTGCTCACTTCTGTTCTAGATTTAGAAAGTATTTGAAACTGGGCTAGATACGTAGTATGTCCTGGAAGGCTTTTTTGTTTTTAAAATTAAATATCTGATTTAATATTTAAGTGTTATTATAATTTGCCACTTTCTCCTGATAACAGGTAGTAGGGGAAAAAAAATCCAATACGAGAGTTATGATTATCCGTGTCCTAATTAAATGAGGTTTCATCACACATACGAATATAAGTGGACATATAGTTGAAGCTAATTATTTTATGTATCTGAAATCCATATAAAATGTTTCAGCTAGCTGAAAAAATGGCATATCCTGTAGTATTACTGCTATAAAATAAAATGGAAACAAATAGCTATTAACTGAAAAACTGGCAATTTGATTTTCTCCTTTGGGTTTCTTCTCTATGTTTAAGATTTTCTCCTTATGCCTCCCCTGGCCTCCTACAGCTTGTTGTTAGATTTATTATATCGATAGTTCTCAACCATGTTAATTATCTCGGTGCCATCCATCCATAGCTCATTTGCAACCATAAGCAAATCTCACCAAAGCAGATGGAAAAAAATGGAAGTACTCCTAATGAGACAGAGACATGAGGTACCAAAATTTGGGGAGAAATAAATATTAGAGATACATTCCATTTATCAACCTGAATACAACAGTAAAGCAGACAGCCCTTTGGTCTCCTGCACTGCTTACTGGCCATGGCTGGTCTGCAGCACTGCAGCAGACCCTGCTTCACACAACACTCTGATAATCACTGTATGAAAGCCAGTCCGTATCTCTTTGTCACATCATTTATGTGGCAAAGTTTCGATTTTGTGAGCTAGAGAAAAAATATTAAAGTTGTGCCACTATTAGCAAAATTACAGTAATTTCAAGGATATTACTTTGAAAGCATGATCACTGTATCAAGATTAGAATGTCTTACTTTAAAATAATTACATTAACAGTTCCTTTGTACCCACAGCACAGTTCTCTTCAGCCACTCCATTCTCCTGCTTGCTTTTATAATTGGAAAGGAATAAATTTTCTATTTGAGTTAAGAATTCTTCAGCAATGAAGCAATTAGTCACTTTGCTCAGAGTTTTCCTCAGACACTCCAAAAGCTAGTTGGAAAGAAAAGTTTTATATTTAAAATACGCAAAAAGTATAAGAGGGTTTGCATTACTATCATTATTGTATCCCTTTCCAAATCTCAAATTTTCTAATGTGCAAGTAAGAAACAGTCTCCTTAACCGTGGCTGGAGATGTATTTGTGATGAATAATCAGACAGCCAGATGCAGCAAGTCACTGTTGAGAAATGCTTAGGTTAGTTCCTTTATGATCTTATGTGAGGAGACAAACCTAAGATTTTAAGTGTGATGTTTTCTACTTTGGACAAGTTTGTGACTTTCCTTCTTTTTTCTAAAGTTACATTTACACAGCAAAATAATCCTGTAGAATAAAAATCTGTGTACATATACAGGACTTGACAACTTCAAAATTAGGATGCTAGAGTTTGATTCCTGAAAAATATGCGTATTAATCTTCCAACAGAACAAGGAGAAAGCAGCTTTAACAGAGGGAGTAAAAAAATCTAAAAAGAAACTTAGTATGTTTAAATTTTCTATTCTCAAACTGTTACCAAAAAAATAAAAAATAAAAAAGATGTTGCCAGTCTCATGGTCTTTAACTCTTTATACTCATAGAAACAAAACAAGAAGTGAAATAGAAGAATTCAGAACTCTTACTTCCTACCAGAAAGTTAAATAAAATGACCACTTACATGTAATTATTAGATTTATTCTACCATTCTTAAAAATGATCAATTGTTATGCCTAAATGGAAACATGGCCTTGAATTTAACAAAATGAGAAAAGTGTTCTCCACTACATACAATAATCTGCTAAGAAATTTATTGGCCAACACAAATTTATTCTAAAATAATATTATTTCTATAAGCAAGTATGGGCAACAAAACATATTACTAATTATCTCTTAGAAATTAAATTTTTGAAAGGAAAAAGCAATAAAAAAATACACAGAAAATGTATCTACAAAGCATTTGGCATCCTGGGAAAACACATCAAGATGAATAGCTTTAGAATTCATGAACAATAGAACCAATTAAAATGAAGGCAGCTTACTTTCTGCAAACAAGTCAGGTCAGAATCCCGGTGAAAGATTTTATCCATAGGGACACTGCTGTTGGAAGAAATATGAAGACAAACTGATGAAACAAATACCTTAAACTAATCAGTTTTGTAATAAACTGTCACTGATGTCATATATCATAGTTTTATATTTAACTTGGGTTTTCTCTAAAACATAATTTAATGAGAAACACTGCAGATGTGCAACCATCTCCAACCACAGTACATACCTATGGGAGAGCCGGTATTTTTCTATTATCCATCTTGTCTTTTCAAACACTAATCCCCACTGAGGTTCTTCCAGCATCTGTTGTACTTCAAATTTATAAGGTAAACCTAGAAGAGCATAAAGAGGCAGACAGACTATCACCAACTATTTCTTAAGTCTGCAATCTCCTTTCAATTACCTAAAATCCTCACCCTCTCGACTTGGCAGACCAGCTGAACAGCACTTTAAACATAGTGGGCATTCATTAAATATTTACTGCCTGGCTGAACCAGGTCCATCAAGCACATTAATGCCAAGCAATTAATAATAATAAAGAAAAGTAAAAGTACCATTTGCATGACAATTAAATGTAAGGAACTGAGAGGCAGGATGATCACATAATTTATATCCAAACCAAGAGACTTTTGAGTGAAAGGGGGCACTGTTAAAAATTGTCAGAAACACGGGCTTAAACTGACACTGAGCTAGGCAAAACAAGACATTCCATTCCAGTGATTTTTATTTTTAAATAGGTTAAGCTTACAGCAATGCTATAAGGTAGGCAGCATTATTCCTATTTTACAAAGAAACAGGCTGAGACCAGTGAAACAACTTGTTTAGGCTGGGGAAATTGAAGAGCCTGGATTTTAAACCCCAGCAAGTCTGCCTGGCTTCTGAGCCCACACTCACTTTACCTCCTTATAGGAGTTAACACCAGTCAGGAAATAGGATTAACTCTGGAGAAGCAGCAACTGCACTAGAGTCAAAACTGTCAGGCTAAACTCTGGAGGAAAGGAGCCCAAGGGGTAGATACCATGCACACAGCTAGAAAGGAAAAATACCAAGGATGAGCCTATTGGAAATTTCTCATATATCTTTCAAAATCTCCCTATAATTGTATTTGCAGTGTATTAAAAAGAAAAGCTCAGGTGATTCATTACCAAAGGTCAATACCATAAAAATAATAGTAAAATTTACATAATGCTTACTATATGGCAGGCTTACGGTGCTTTATATATGTAAGGCCACTTTAAACTAGCTACCAGTATTATCCTCTATCCCTGCTTTTTCTGGGGGGGGGGGAGATTAGGACACTGAGTCACAGAGAGGTTAAATAACCTGTTCATCAGCATATATATATATAATTATGAAGAGGCAGAGCCAAAATCTGAACCCAGGCAGTCTGGCTTAAGTTTGTTATTAACTTTACAATATACTGCCTCTCAACTGGGTTTTTGTCAATATAAGGCTTTTTAAGTAAATACAATGCCAGCAAATCAGAAGGCATGAAGAAAATGAAATGAAAAACACCATGACTAACTTCCTTGAAAAACAAGCTTATTTTGTCAATGTGTTCTAAAAAGCACCCCTATTTTTTTCATGTGGATCTTTTTTTTATTTCTCAATTCTCCTCCATTTCACTTTTTCCCTCCAAAAACTTGAGAAGAGTGACACATTACAGCACACAAGCTATTAAGCAAACTCCTTTTGGTGATATTGATAATTTACTTGAAATGCTCTGATTACTTACTAAGCTCAGACAACAGTATAATCACAACTTCCTATTGAAGATCTATTATTTGCTAAGCACTTGATATACTAACAACAATTTTTACAACTTCCCTGAAAGCAAGGAAATAGTTTTTTTAAAGATTTTATTTTATGTATTTGAGAGAGAGAGAGCTCACACAAAGGTGGGGGGAGGCAGAGGGAGAGGGAGAAGCTGAGTCCCTGCGGAGTGTGGTGTGGTGATGATGAACACAGGGCTTGATCCCAGGACCCTGAGATCATGACCTTAACCAAAGTCAGATGCCTGCCTGAGCCACCCAGGCGCCTCAGCAAGGTAATAATTTTTTCTCATTTTACAGATGTGGCAAAAGGGAATGAGAGGCTAAGTAATCTGCCCAAGGTAAAATAACCAATAAATGTCAGAACTGGGATCTGAATAATCTAGGCAAGCAACTCCTACTCTTAATGAGAACCAAAAATAAGAATAAAGAATGCATTTTCAGTCTGTGCTGGTGAAAAACTGTAAAAACACACACACAAACTATTCAGCTTTGTTTGGTATTAAGAGTATTTTTCTAAGTTAAAAAAAAAAGCACTAAAATCAGTACAAATTTCTTTTTGTGCTGAATATTTTTAATCCATTAAAATATCAGAAGAAAACTAATCACTAAGTATATTTTTTGCCTATTCCAAGTACAGAAAATGCTTATCCATTAGAAACATTTAAAAGAGAACATGGCTATATACCTAACAGGAAAAAAGAGAGTAGGACAGGAAAGGCAAGGAAAAGAGAACCTAAGTTAAAAGTACTGTAACACAAGGTATCCCATGGCTTCTTGAAAATTCTTGAACCAGAATGTTTCCAAATAAGAGCACAGTGAAGAACCTAGGATTAAGACCTAGTAAGCAGTGTTAAGAGGCATTTAAGAGACAACTCTGCCCAATAGAACTTTCTGCAATGATGAAAATATTGAATACTGTGTGCTGTCTAGTGGTACCTTATGAGAACATCCAGTACAGTTCCCTCTCATCCTTTCAAGTGATTCCTGCCCCTGCCTCGGTACTTTCTTCCATGCATACACTGCTCTATATTTTGCTTAATACTAAATCTGTCCCTTCCCACAAATCTCTAGAGTTTGGCTCCCCATGAAGCTTTCTGCTCTCGGGTACTCTGTCCTACAAATTTAGTTGACTTTGTCTTCCCTCTGTCACCTCAATTCAGTCTGCCATTCCATAGGTAGGTTTCTCCTCCTTGTGTCATACTGGGAAACTCTTGTTAGGTTGGTAAGCTAGGATAATTTGGGGCTCCCCTCATTTGTTTCCCATCTCTCAGCAATATCCCTTCACTGCCTGATGTTGTGACCTAAACACCACTGTCTTATACATTTGTCCAGTTTTATGGTTGTTTCAGATAGGTCTTTGTTACTTTCTTTGGGCCAGAAGCAGAATTCTAGGAACTGAATTTTAAATTTCATTTAATTCTTAGACTATTTAGTAAATAGTCTTATGTAGCTGGTAGCTACTGTATTCTCTGTATACTCTGATAGCATCAGAGTACAGGCTCATTTCCTAAATTTAGCAGACTGTAAGATTTAAAAAGTGACTTAAATTGAGAATAAGTTAATTGTGATTACTCCTTTTGTAACTTTTTATAAAATTATATTGGGTTAAAGAATGTTATATACATGAGCTATGTTCAAACTGGGCATTTTGGACTAAAGCTAGTGTCAATACTCTTTGTTCAATAAAAACCAGTAGAGTGCTGACCACTCCCTAGGTGCAAGGCAACTATTAATTAGGTGCTGGTGGGGATACACAGACAAAGAACACAGTTTGGGCTCTCTGAGGTTCAGATTTTAGTGTGAAATGTCAAATGGATAGATTAAACTTAAAGGATAAAAGCACCCTGAGGGCAGGAAACAAGTGTTGCAGATGCACAAAGAACAGAGCAACTAATTGCAATGACATGGGGGTAAGCACTACTCTGCCAAAGAGATGGCATCATTAAAGTGACATCATTAAAAACAACGAAGTTAATTTGTTAAACAAACTTTCACTCAATACCTACTTTATGCCAGGCCTTGTGCTAGAGACTGAGGACAGAGAGATGAGTCCAATATAACATCTACCTTCAAGGAGCTCATGAGCTAATGGGGAGCAGTATAATGTTCAGTGACAATATCAAAAAAGGACAGTGAAGGAGAGCAGCTGTGGTAAGGATAGAGAGGAGAAAATAAATATTCCAGAAATGTCATTGTTTCTTCAAGTCTTTTCCTTTCTACACACTTGCCTCTTACATTCCCCTCTTTTCCCTAGTCTGCTACACTAATTCCCTGTCCAGCCAGAGTTGACTGGACTACAAGTAACGTAATTCCCAAAGGAATCAAATCATATGACTGGGCTAAGCCCAGCACATACTTTCTTGGGATAGAATGGAAACAAAGACTAGGAAACCAGTCAGGCACTATAAAGCCTAAACTGAGAGGCCACAGAGAACTGGTAACAGGGTGGTAATTTTTCCTTATTATTATTATTTTTTCCCATTTGAATGCCACTGTAGAGAAAGCCAGTCTATATTCATACAAGATTTCCTGAGAATAGAGACTTTGTCTATTTCACTTACAGCAGTAACTCTAATAACTCTAGGACAGGCATACCTTGGGTTATTATGCTTCATTTTACTGCGCTTCATTTCACAGTTATTGTGTTTTTCACAAATTGAAGGTCTGTGGCAACCCTATAGTCAAGCAAGTCTATCAGCAACATTTTTCCAATAGTATTTGCTGACTTTGTGTCTGTGTCACGTTTTGGCAATTCTTGGAATATTTAAAAATTTTCATTATTATTATATTTGCTATGGTGATATGTAATAAGTGATTATGACTCACTGAAAGCTTAGATGATGGTTAGCATTTTTTAGCAAAAGTACTTTTTAACTAAAATATGTATGCCAGGTAGCCCGGATGGCTCAGCGGTTTAGCGCCACCTTCAGCCCAGTATCCTGGAGACCCGGGATCGAGTCCCACGTCAGGTTCCCTGCATGGAGCCTGCTTCTCCCTCTGCCTGTGTCTCTGCTTCTCTCTCTCTGTGTCTCTCATGAATAAATAAATAAAATCTTTACTTAAAAAAAAATAAAGTATGTGTGTCATTTTTTAGATATGATGTTACTGCACACATAATAAACCACAGTAGATTGTAAACATAACTTTTATATGCACTAGGAAACCAAAAAATTCATTATTGTGGCATTTAATTTATCATGGTGGTCTGGAACCAAACCTGCAGTATCTCTGAGGTATGCCTGTACCTAACATGGACACTGCTTGGCCCAAACTTTTCCCCACATTGTAATCCTCCTGCCCAGTGGCCATGATTAACACCGTAGGGACTTGAATCTACAAGGGGATCACCAAAGGGAAGAGGATGGCTGCACTACATGGTATGCAAACAATTATTCCCTAGTTGATGGGACAAACTTCTCAGTCACACAGCCTCACATATGTGAGATTTGAAGAAAGGAAGGCTGAGATAGGGTGAAGTTGTTGGGTGAAGCTGTTTTTGTTGAAAACTTACGATAAGAGCCATCTGAGCTAATTTCATCACTTATAACCAGGCAGGTAATCTGGGAATAAGGTAAAGGATTGTTTTGATTATAAGGACTAACAATCATTCCAATGAACTTTGCACCGCCTCTGGAGAAGTAACTCTACAGTGAAAAGAAAAGTATAATTAGTCTTGACTGCATAAATTTAAAAATCAGTATTTACCCATACCAACATCTTAAACACCTAATGGAAGAAAAAGGAATACAAAGGTGTGTTAAAAACTTTATAGCCAAACAGCAACTAATTGAAATATGTATCATTCCGCACTATTATTTTTCAGGCCAAAATGTGCTCAACCCAACCAGAAATGACCCTTAAAAATTAGATCATGTGGCCTCCAAAATCTGTATTTGCCATGAATATGTTTACAGATTATTTTCACTATAGGTATAATCTTTATCAATACGGTAATAATTTATTAACAGCTACCTATAACAAAAACATTCACCTATCCAACATAAACTATCAGAATAAAACAAAACTTTGTTTTTACCAGAGATGTAAAATAGACTGGTACTGATTACTTCATTCATACCTAGACCCTGTCCTAGTTGTTCCCATCAATTATTTTTTAAAGATTTTATTTTTATTTACAGAGAGGGAACGGTAAGGGGGGAGTAATAGGGGAGGAGGGGGGGGGGAGGAAGAGGGAAAGAATCCCAAGCAGACTCCACACTGAGTGTGCAACTTGATGCAGGACTTGATCTCACGACCCTGAGATCATAACCTCAGCTGAAATCAAGAGCCAGATGCTTAACCAAATGAGCCACCCAAGTGCCCCATTCCCATCAATTTTTAAAGGCTCTAGAAGTACTTATCACTGTTAGATGGTTTGTCTGTACTAAATAAAATAGCTAAGTGTTTAAACACATATTACTCTTGTGATCAGAAAAAATGCAGTTATTTCAAAGCTCCAGATGTAAATAGTATTAGAAATGCAATACTTGGCTAGGAATGCTATAAATACATTTATTTCATAGAAAACAACAAAGGAGGAGAAAAGGTGCAATTATTTACACATAAAACCTACAAGCCCACCTGGTATTTGGCTTGAGTGTCAATATCTCGTAAGGAAGGATTTGGATCAAAGGCAGGATGAGAATGATACCATCCAATAACACTATAGCCTCTCACAGCCAAGGTCTCTGAGGCCTGTGTTTGTGAGACAGGATCCATCTCACACTGCAGTCCTGTACTCAGACTATTACATGGCTCTGCTGCACAGACCTATAAAAGATTAATCCTTATATGGTTACACTGAAATCCTGTTAATTCTATTACTTTAATGTTTTAGTTCTTTCATACATAGATACAGAAACTTTTTTAAGCCAGTGAAAGTATTTGGCAGTATCACAGGCAGCCTTTAACTGGCAAATAAATAACACTCCAAAAGTGTGATTGTATGTAGGAACTCAGAATCCATTTTTCTACTCAAACAAGGCCGTAATAATAATTATTTTTCTAAGTCAGCCCTTATCATATCTGTACATAGTCTTTCAATGACTCCTATTATTTATGATAATGATTACAACAGAGTGACGCATGCCAAGTTTCAATTTGGTGCATGCTTCCTGGCCTCTTAAAGTAGTTGTAGCTTTTTATTGGTGAAGGAAATGAGAAGGCAAGGCCTGGCTGGCAGCACTCTCTCTTTCTTGATGGCAAAAGGAACAGGTGCTCAATATGTGGAATGTTAGTTTGCTCCTGGGAATATCTAACACATTTGCATAGTCTCATTTATATCACAGGTAAAAGTCTGTATTTTAATTATATCCACTGAAATCTGTAAAAATATTTGGTATGGCAGCAGGACTAAATAATTTTTAAAAATTATTTTAAAACAATAGAGAACTTACTTCAACTACTTTATCAACTTCTGAGTATCTTCCTCCTAATAGACCAATCACTTCTGCCATAGAGACATGAGCATGCTAAAAAGAAATATAAAATAGACTTAGCTCAAACATACAAATCCATCTGACAAAAAATCAGAATAAAACTCACTTATCACAGAAGAGTCATCTATAAGTATGTTAACTATGCTTTTCTAAAATAAAGTAGCATAGTAGAGGAATTAGATGCTAGGCTCAGTGCAAAGAAATTTAGGATTTCAGATTTATCTTCACTGCCAGCTGGGAAGCTTTGAACCAAATATTTAAATACTCCAAGATACCATTTTTAAATTTAAAAAAAGGAAGATACCATTTGTTTTCCTTACTCAGGAAAGGTATCAGAAGGATACAAAGTAAACTGCTCTGGGTCCTCCTACAGAAAAACACCCTGAACAAACACAACTATTGGAGGTCTTGGTAATTTAGTGCCAACAAGGAGCCTCCCAAATGTAGGAGTTGTGCTTTGTTACAATTATCTAAAAGGCAGCAGACAAAGGATACCAGAAAATGAATATGGGGTTAATGATGATAAACAGTCTGCAAAACTCACATTAATTTATTTTCTCTAAAATATGGAAACATGCAATTGTTTGGCTTTTCTCCAAAAGAAAAGACTTATTTTTAGATTCCTTGTAAAAGAGGATAGTTAAGATCCAAAATACACGTCTTCCATACTCCCTCTTAAGCCTGCAATAAAAATACACAAGAATAGAAATCAGAGTAAGTAAACACAATAGATTATCCTTACCAAATCCATTATTAAAAGTGCTTCTGAAGCCACTTTCACCTGAAATGGCTCCTGAAATATAAAAAAAAAAAAAAAAAATGGGGGAGCATAAAAATAGAGATTTTGTTCTTCCTCACTGGAACGTCCACCCTTTTCTCCTTCACCTGTCACACCAAGTTCTCATCACCAACCAAGGCTCAGCACAAGCCAGAGAATTTTTAATAAACTATCATTCAAAATCCTAGCATGGAAAAATTCTTTAATTTCCCAACTGTATCACTCATTTGACCCTTAATGTACTTTGCCTTGTCCAATCTTTCACATATATATATGCCTCGCACACACAGAAAAAGAAGAAATACTTCATGCCTGACGGGGGCATTATTTATGGCCATTCACTAATGCATAAATAGTACCTGCTTTTCTTCACTGAAAAAATTACAAGGTATCAGCTGGAAGGGATCAAACGAGCTGGAAAAGAAAAAAAAATCATTTCTAATAAAATTCAGTAAGAAGATCAAGAAAATAACATTCATTTAAATTAGAAAATATGTATCAATAATCTAAACCCAAATTTTCAGAAAAATACTAAACTAGGAGAATTTCTTAGGACATTCTATACAACCCTTTGAGAGACGCACTGGTTTTTTGGACTCAATAAAAATATGGGAAATAATAAGACCTTTGGGAGAAAGCAATTCTGTTGTCTTAATTTAATACCCAAAGAAAAGAACATTATAATACACACAAGTGTATTTCAAAAAACTGGAAGAAAATGTAAACAACTCTCTAATATGACATGGGAAAGAAAGTTCAAGAAGGATGTAAGTTTCTCAAAAATACTTGTAAGTACGGTTAACAGCACAGAGTAGGGACTCAATAAATCTTTGCTGAATGAATAAACAACAAGCAGTTCTGATAAAGAAATTAATATATATATATAAAATTCTATGATAAACTCTAATTTTACAATGAAAGAGTAAAAAAAAGACAAAAAGAGGAGAACACAAGTAAGGGTAGATACAAAAGCATGTGTAAATCTAAGAGAAATGTTACAAAAGCTTTAACTGGTAAAGAGCTGAGGTTTGAGAAAGGTATTAGGAACGATTAATAAGGCTTTCTTTAGGCTATGTTCAGAGAAGAAAAAACACACACAAACAAGGAATATGTTTATGTTAACAGGACTGGAAAGAGCAGGACTATTTAGTTCCCATTCTACCAGAGATTGTTAGTGCTAGGAAATCACACACTTTGTAATCCAAGTTCCTAGAACAGTGCCTGATACATAGCAAGCACTCACAAATATTTGTTGAATGAAGGGAAAAGATCCCAATAAAAAAATGCTTCATCAACATAAATAAAAAGAATAGACAGTATATACATCCCAGAGAACTGAAGAAGCATGATGTGAAACTCCACTGATCTTGTTGGAGGAACTTTAAGGAATGGAAAAATTATTGGAGGGCTACAAATAGGCAATTACCGGGCTTGTTTTTATTTTATTATTTTTTTTTAGAGAGAGAATGCATGTGTGTGTGAACTGGGAGGGGGAAGGGGGATAAAAATCTCAACCAGGCTCCAAGCCCAACAGTGAGCCCAACGTGAGGTTCCAACATGGGGCTCTCTCTCACAACCTTGAGATCATGACCTGCTATTGGTGCCCCCGGACTTGTTTTCAAAACATGGGAAAAACAGACTTTAGAAGCAGAGGGTTAAATATTGAGAAATTCTGGAAAAGATTATTAAACAGTTGATTTTGAGCCTTTACCAAATGAAGAGGTGACTACTAAGAATAATAATAATGATCTATGAAAATAGAAGTAAATCTAAATTTTATTTTTGATAGGACTGATCTGCTAGAAACTAGCAGACTCATAAAGATTCAAATATATTTTACCTGAATATAAGCAAGACATCTGCTAAAATTTTTCTTCTGCATAAGATGAAAAGACACGGGTTAACCATGGCAACGTACAGCTGATTGAACAATGAAGTCTGAGCCTTACATTTATCTCAGTTAAACATTTTATTTAATCAGTGGCCAATGACAGAAGAGGTAACTTACTGAAATGCTGATGATTCAAAGTTATGAAGGCAAATATGAGAAAAGTGGATCTGGATTCAGAAAGATCCTGACAAATTGGAACGGGGACTTGGGAGTCACAATAAATCTCACATTTAGATTCAGAGAATCAAATGTCTAGATACTAGATGAGGAGTCTAGTATTTCATAAATTTATTTTTTATTGGTGTTCAATTCAACTTTAAGTTTTAATTTTTATTTTAGAGAGGTGATATATAAATAATATGATGGTCAGCAATAGGATTCCTTAAACTAACTGCCTAGATGTAAATCACAGCCTCATCACTGACAAGCACGGGCAAGTCACTCAACCTTTTTTGGGTCTCAGTTTCCTCATCTATAATGTGGGAATGATATTAACTACTGCATAGGGTACTTATGAGTATTTAAAGAGTTCATATACATGAAGTGCTTAAAGCATAGATAACAGAGTTAGCTATTATAGCTACTATTTTATAAATGAGGACTGAAGGCTTAAGGCTTTATGTAACTTACACCTAGGGACACACTCCTGGTTAAGCATTAGGGCTCTTTCCATTGAAAATGACTTAGTAGCATTCCTAGATAATCTTGTTTTAAAAGGGACACTGACAAAACTATACCCTATTCAATGGGGCATCTGCAAAAAGTGAGTGTCTAGAAAATCAAGACATTTAACTTATTTGGTGACCTTTACTCTTACACGTTACAAATATAAGATTATTTAAGAAACAAAAAACCTTGCTAACAATCAGCACCAATCAAAGAAAGAACCATTTCATGAGGTTACCTGTTTAAAATATCTAAGGAGTTGAATGACTTGTCATAATTAAAGCCCCTTTACAACATATGTTGGATCCTACAGTCACTAAACCCACATAAATTTAAAACTTTTGCTCGAGGTCTTCCAAATTGATAATCAGTGAAATAAAAAATTTCAAAATGTTAGTATTTTTCAACTTAATATAATGTTATATGAGATATTTTTTCCCATGCATTTCCTAATCATTTGTGAGAAGTTAAAAAAATTATATAATGGTATACCTTTTTGTTGGTCTTGGTACTTTTGAGGATTTGACAGGTTTACATTTTTCCTCTTTTCTTCTTGCCAATTCCTCAGCAGAAAGATGCTAAAATACAAAACACCAGTTGATCAGAGTCCATCAGCCACTGAGAGAATTAATAAAAAACAAAAACAACTCTTAGACCATATTTAAGGGCATGTGAGAACGAGATTGACCATGTTCATGTAGATGTTATGTCCTTCTTTCTACTATCAAATTGAAATGCTAGGAAACAGATAAAAAAATTGTTCCCCAATCTACAACCATACCAAACTTAAAACTTATTCCTTCTCTTGTTTTGCTCATTTCAATTAATGGCACCACCCAGGTTCAAAAACCTCAGAAATCACCTGAGTCCCTCCACTTACTTAATCACCAAGTCCTACTGTGTTGAGTTTTCTTCCCCAAGCAGGAGACATTGTAACATAATGGTAAAGAGCACAGATTCTGGAGATAAAAAGCCTGGCTCTGCTACCCACTGGGTGGCCCTGGCCAAGTTACCTTAGTTTTCTGTGCTTTAATTTCCTTACCTTTCACACAGGAACACAAGTAGTAATAACAACAATGTTCTGGTGTTATAGAGATGATTTAATTAATGTTTATAAAATCCTGATAATAATGTGAAGTACAGAACACATCTTTCATCCCACTTCTACTACCACTCTTTACACTCCAGCCCAAATGAACTAGGCATTTTTTCCAGAATATGTCTGATATTTTTTCCCCATCTGTACCTTTATTTAGGCTGCTCCCTTAGCCTGGAATGCCTTCATGCACTAATCCTCCTGCTTATCCTTCATGTCACAGATGAAATATCACATTTTCTGTGACACCACCTCTGATCACACTCTTTGGGGGAGACCTGATACTTCCCTTATTTTTTTCAAGATCTTATTTATTTATTCAGGAGACACAGAGAGAGAGGCAGAGACACAGACAGAGGGAGAAGCTGGCTCTTCGAGGGGAGCCCGATGTGGGACTTGACCCCAAGACCCTGAGCTGAAGGCAGATGCTCAACAACTAAGCTACCCAGGCATCCCAAGACCTCACCTTTCTTAAGACCAATCTTATGGAACTTATCACAGATCATCTTTCCTACCAGAAATATAAGTTCCTTTTAGACAGGAACCACGAATTACTAATGTGCCGATATTGGTGCTTAGGCGTGAGGTTGGGGGCAGGGAATAGGAAAGAGAGAAAGAGAACAATTTTTTTTTTTTTTGGCACTGAAACCCAGGAGAAGTAACATTTACTGAGTAACTGGTATATGCAAGGCTTATTAAGTGCCTAGTACTAGGACCTCCACACATTTTATCCTACTTCCTTCACTTAATTTTCACAACAGTTCTTTGAGAGATATTATCCACACTTTATAGATAAACCTGAACTTTAGTGGTTAAGAAACTGCTCAAGGTAACAAAGTCAGTTAAGTACCCATTCACAAATTCTTTCCATTCTACTGCACTAGATGTTCACAAATAAATTATATAGATTTAGAATACACACACACACATTCATTGCCTGTGTTTCTCTTTCGGATCAGTTTTTATAAGAAATACTTTAATATTTGTAATTTAAATTATGTCTAATGTGTAGGACAAGATTTTAAATGCCGTATTAAAACAGGGATCCCTGGGTGGCGCAGCGGTTTGGCGCCTGCCTTTGACCCAGGGCGCGATCCTGGAGACCCGGGATCGAATCCCACGTCGGGCTCCCGGTGCATGGAGCCTGCTTCTCCCTCTACCTGAGTCTCTGCCTCTTTCTCTCTCTCTCTGTGACTATCATAAATTAAAAAAAAAAAAAAAAAAAAAAATTAAAACATTATCCTACAAATGTTTACTAAAATGAATTAGGCATACTAACTTCCTGGCACCTTGGCAGGTATTTTTGAGCTAGAACTAGAATGCAGAGGTAGATAATTAAAATTCAGGAAATGAATCAAACGCCTAGTTAACTGTACCAATGCCTTCTATTTTGTTGTTTATTGGTGATTTTTACACAAGCAAATTAACATGGGTAACATGGGAAGGATACATACACATACAAATGAGTGTAATATATGTGGCATTAAGATATACAAATGTTAATTGGCAGGTTAACTTTTACTGATGAGCTATTTGCAAAGGTCAAAGTTACCTCAAAGGTTTGTCCTTCTAAGTCTTTTGCATCACACCAATTTCCCCATGGGTCTCGGACCCTACGTCTCCTTGTGCGCTGTGGTAAGATTAAAATAATGCAAAAGGTAACAAGATTAACTTGGAGAAATCACAGCACAGTAATATACAATACCAAAATGACATTTTTCTAAAAATCAGTTAATTTTTTTCTTAAAATATTATAATCTCTGATTAGCAATGCATAACCAAATTTTTATTGACTTATTTTTAATAGCACTATCCTCAGAAATAAATCAGTAATGATCCTCTCAAGTTTACTTAGATTTCTTCTTGAATTTTCATTTTTCTTTACCTTTAGGAGCTAAAATACTAGGACAAAAGATATTTTTAAGACCAAAAGAACCATCAAGAAAATGACTTCCCTCTCAACCACTTGTGGTAGAAAGCTTCCAAGAACCCACAGCAAGAAGTAGAATACTGAAAACTAGAAGCAAAATAATTATTTCTCAGGCTTACAAAGGGAAAGATTGCCTAATGGATACAAATAATAAAAAAGCACAAAGTTAACTGACTGGATTACTAATACCCAGTTTTGTAGACCTCAACACTGAAGCCTTTAAAATGCACTGGCTCACAAGCCAACGTACAAATAGCACTCCTTCCAGCAACTATATCTAAAAACATCCTTTCTCACTACAGTAAATCTAAGTAGAAATGGTTTATGGCCTAAATACTCTGAGAAAAATACCCACTTTATTATGGACACTTTTCTTCATTTGCCTCACTTTTTATCAATTCAACCTATTTTATTAGTAAAACCAATGAGGTTTTTTAGAGGACTTGTAGGATCATTTATTTTAAAAATTAGATTCATGAATTTTAAGATATTTAAAACTCAATAACCTCAGGAATTAAAAAAGAAAGACTACAATAGTTTGGATAGCTATTCCAAAAAGCTGAAACCTAAAGTTCAAACTTTAAAACAAAGTAACTAGGCAGCTCCCGTGGCTCAGTGGTTTAGCACTGCCTTCAGCCCAGGGCCTGATCCCGGAGACGCGGGATCGAGTCTCACGTCAGGCTCCCTGCATGGAGCCTTCTTCTCCCTCTGCTTCTCTGCCTCTGTGTGTGTGTCTATCTCTCATGAATAAATAAATAAAATCTTAAAAAAAAAAAAAAAGGAACTGAAAGAGAAAAAAAGAGCTTAACTGTATAGATGTAAAGACATGCTAGATAAAGAAACTAGAACCAAGCAGTCTAAGACCATGTCGCCAGCAAAGCACAAGGGTCTGTCAGTGAACTGAGGGCTTTTTTTTTTTGTTTTTTGCCTTTTAACATGAAACTGAATGGGAACCAAGAAAGTGAATGGCTATGGTGAAATACTTGAGAAAACATGTTCTTCCACTAAATGTCTATTTGTTAAATCACTGGTGAGAAGGAAGCACACCTTACTCAACAGGGCAAGGAGCAATTTGAAGAGGTCTCTTACCAAAGGGTGGCTGCTTACCATAGATTGCAGCCGCTGCGCAAGCTGGTATGCTTCGACTGTATCTTTTCGGTCTCTGACTCGTACTTTGTCAACTGGTTGTGGCCTGTTGTATACAGCCTGTTCTATTGGAATTCAGGAAAAACAATCAATTATTTTCTGAAACTCATTGGTTAACTAGGAAGACACATCTACACAGATGTTAAGTTGTAAGCCAATTTCTAAGTTTTGTTATACCTGATCTTCTAAACCTACTCTACAACCACTTGGAAGTCCTCATGTAAAAGTAATGCTCTTAAGGAAATCTCAATAAAACGGGGTTTTTGTGAGATGGGTAATTTAATTTCTAATTAAATGAGTGCTAAGCCCACTCTTCTGAATTCAGAGGTCTAATGCAGAAAACACGATTTTTCTTGTGTGACTGAGGAAGCTAGGAGATCTTAGTTCTCTTGACCAGCCAGTCCCATGTACAGTGCTTGGGGAAACAAAGACACTGAAATGAAGGACAGACCACAGGGTAGACTCTTAATTTTCTCTCTTTCTCTCTATGAAATAAAATAATCTCTGATAAGAAACTTTCTGGTTAATGGCTTCTCATAGATATATCATAGAATATACTCTTCTGAAACCATGGGTTACAAAGTTCTAATTACTTTATTACTTTGCAACTATGGTTATTATTTTTCTTCAAAATGTTCTGTGTCACATTAATTCAATAAAAGTGAAGAATACATTTAAAATCATGCATATTCATTGACTTTAAATTTGAGAAAAACCTAGTTTTTAGTAAAAGAAACTTTCTTCCATGAAAAATATTTTAGCACTTTTATTACATTTAAGTGTAGAGGCTCATAAGTCGTTTTCTTTAAACACTGCTAGACAGTATTTCTAGCATTAATATAGATTACACAAATTAAATGGGCTATTACTAGAATTTCTTAAAATTACTTTTACTTGACAAAAAGCTGCATTGTTATATTACTTCTACTACTTAAGTAGACTATTTTTCCTTATATACCAATTTCACTGTAGGTTATAGGAAAATATAGTTTAATCAACAGAAATATCTTTAAAAAACTCAATACATTTACTCCATAATGTTATAGCATCTTTCTGAATTCTCTATCTATACTAAATCTGCTTGAATTCTAATCATGAAAGAAGTTAATGGGTGCTCTAACGATAAAAAATGTTGAGTAAAAGATGTTGTTGGGTTTTTATTTTTACCACATCCAAAATTGATTGCTCCTATCAACTCGAGGTATGTATGAATCCGTCCAATACAATTAACATCCCCACAGTTCTTCAGGCCAGGACGTACTGAGGTCTTATTTAAGTATTTCGGTTTGCATATCTCCCTAATTAAGAGATGGAAGTACAGTTATTTTGGATAAATAAAAACATGAAAAAAAGATTTCTGGGGATTACTTTTAATATTTGAAATATCTTAAAAATTTACCCCTTCTCAATTGGTAAATGTGTAGGAAGAACAATGCTAATACATAACACCCAAGTGTACTTTTTCCTGAAATATCTTTAAATGATAAAATAACATACGAGTATAATGTGACTTTTATTATACGAGTATAATGTAATTTTTATTATTACTTTTTTTCCATATGAAATGTAACAGACTCCAGGTATCCCAGGATTTTAAAATTAGAAGCTTTGTCTATAGATCCAAATTCAAGCCTCAATCTTTGAATAAAAAGAGCACTCTGATGATATATCTAAAGTATTTAACATCAGGCTTTTCTAATTTTATATATTACTTAGGTTCATCTACTTTTACATTGCCGGGCAGTATCTTTTAATTATAAGCTACCTTATGATGCTTAAAAGTTTTATATTGGTTTTTAAACATTAGGCAAATATCAAGTGCTTACTCTCTGTGGAAAATAGAAATACATTTACAGGATTTCCAAGGAATCAAGAAATGCCCAAAGACTATGAAAAACTTAAACTTTACATAATAAAAACAGAGATTTACTGAATATACTTATTGTACCATGGTATATAGAGTTTAAGAGTAACGAAGAACTTACTAACAGTAGCAATTACTGAATGCTGTGTCAGTACTAATAATTATACAACTTTAATCCTCATAACTCTACAAAGTACATTTTACTATTCTTACTTTAGAGATGAGGAAACAAAAAAGCAGAGGGATTAAAGTATTCACTTACAAAAATAAAGTCAAGATTTACGTACAGACATTATAAACCAAGTATTCTGATACATTATATAACAGGCATTTCTTATTTATTATATTCTACAAAAAATTTTTTGCATCCTACACGCCAGCCACTGTTGCAGGCAGTAAAGATACAAATATGAATATAAAGTTCCTAATTTTACATGCTAATAGGACAATACGTATAATGAATAATATGTACTATATATTATATATTACTATATATTAATTATATTAACTATATATATTACTATATATTACTATATAAATTATATATAACATATTACTATATTATTATATATAAATAAAACAATGTCAGGTAGCAGTAAATGCTAGGAAGGAAAAAAAAAGGATAGGGGATAGTCAGAGACAACTAGGGACCGACTATCTTAGACAGGATATTCAGTAAGGCCTGTCGAAGCAGAAGCCAAACTTAAAAATCATAAATTCTGGGGATCCCTGGGTGGCTTAGCAGTTTAGCGCCTGCCTTCGGCCCAGGGCGTAATCCTGGAGTCCCAGGATCCAGTCCCACGTCGGGCTCCCTGCATGAAGCCTGCTTTTCCCTCTGTGTCTTTGCCTTTCTTCTCTCTCTCTCTTTCTGTCTTCATGAATAAATAAATAAAATCTTAAAAAAAAACATAAATTCTACAGACATTCAGGGAAGGCAAAGTAATTTATGATGTGGGAGGGTATCAGAAATTTGAGGGGCACTTGGGTGACTCAGTTGGCTAAGCACCTAACTATTGGTTTCCACTCAGGTCAACCATGATCTCAGGATTGTGAGATTGAGTCTCGTGCATTGCCCTGATTCAGTAGGCAGTCTGCTTGGGATCCTCTCCCTCTGCCTTTGCTCCTTCCCTCACTTACATGCTCGCTGTAAAATAAATAAAATCTTAGGGGGGAAAAAAGAAATTCTACTGAGAAGCTGAGATTTCAGTGTGTTTTCACTTCACTTCAGTGTGAAAGAAAAGGAAACAAACTGCACAAATAAAGGTAAGAAAGCAGGAATGAACATGGTATAACTGGCTACCAAAAGTCTATAGGAATCTAAAAACTATTAATTTAATTAAAGATCACCCAACTCAAAAGTCTTTAAACCGAGCTCAGCACTAGTACAGTGCTGAACAAATGGTAGGGCCTCTAAAGATACCTGTTCATGATTCATTTGGGTCATCTTTTCCCATTTAGTAAATAGAGTGCCTCTGTATTTGCTTAGACAAGCATTGCCCTAAGCACTAGGGGTGTTAACAATGAAAAAACAAAAATCTGCTCCTGTGAAGCCTGTATTATTATGAGGAGGAAAGGGGGAGAAAGGGGAGACAATGTACAAATAAAAACATAATATTTTCAGTAGTAATAAGTCCTACGAAGATCAATAAAATACGGAGTAAGAGAGTGAGAGGCAGACATGTGAACTATTTTATTTTACATAGGGTGGGGGTAGTGAAGTTCTTTCATTTCCATGGAGCAGATCTGAAGGAGACAATGAAGCACAATTCATCAAGATCTTGGGGGCCAGGTTGGGGGAGCATCCAAGGGAGAGTGAAAAGTCTGGGTCAAAGACCTGGATGAAGTGTGAAAATACAGAGTCAAGACTGCAGACCCTGAAATCAACTCCACCTAATGTGACCTTGAACAAGTTCCTTTTCCTCTTTGAACCTCACTTTTCTCATCTGTAAAATGAGGACAAGGTTGTCAAGAGGACTGGGGATGATTTAAATACATTTACATGCATTCCATAGGCATTCAATAATAATGGTATTGGTTACCTTAATAAAACATACTTCTAAACAGGGAGTCAGTTGCATGTGATTTTATGGAAAGGATCTTTTAGCCACAAACAAATCTAGCAGGCCTTTTTATTTTAAAACTTTAACTCTTCTACTTTTTTTTTTTTTAACACCACCTCCAGTCCCCTCTTCTATTTCTGAAAAGAATAGCTTTGAGTTCCTATTCGAAACATTTTTCTTTCACTGTTCTGCTAAATCACCATACTGAAACAACATTTAACTGGTTTTATGAACTAAGGCCAGATTAGGAAACTATTAGATTAGATTAGGAAACTACTGCCATATCATTTATACTATCTATGTAAATTATTCTGCCTTATTGGGAATCCAAAATTCAAATAAATCAAATTGATTAAAGTACTATTAAGTCACTCATTGATGATACATGTAGATAAAAAATTTTTGAGTTATTATTTTGAAGTTCTTCAACTTTGGCCATTCATCCTTCTATTTACAAAAACAAAATTAGATACCCATAGAGATCTAATTTGACTGATCTTCTTCAACAGTGTGAACGGATCAGGCAATGTGAAATAATGGAGAGAGTGATAGAGCTGACCTGCACACAGGTCCTTCTGTCAGTAACTGGTTGTATGATCAAAGGCCCCTAAACTTTGCGAGACCACAAAATCGATCAGACACAAAAAAACACCACCTGCCTATTTTATAGGATTGTTCTGAGGAATCAAACATGGAAAAGCTTTCTGTAAACTGTAAAGCACTATGCAAATATCAGTTGTTCCTTGTAATTATTCTTTCATTTGATACCCCCTGTACCCAGAAATTTTACTTTAGCCATCCCAAGCATCAGCAAGACAATCACATGTCAAGAACAAGAACAAAAATCTTTCATTTAGAATAGAACTATCTTTAAAAGCCAAATTAATATTGTGGGAGTAATGAAGGGTACTGATGTAACAAGCCTGGTTACATGTTTTCCTTTGGCAAATCTTCCTAGGTTACAGCACAAGTCCTCTGTAAAAATGGCCCTATGCAACTCAGTATCTCCTAAAGCAATAACAATTATGAATGTTTGATAACATCTTAATTAAACTATGGAAAATTCAAATTATTTGCAGAGCACTTAGGCTGAGAAGGTGGGAAATTCTTTGGTTTATGCCCTATCCAATGCTAAATAATTCAAATTTTGACAATTTAGAAGATAAATGTCACATATCAGAAAAAGTCTTGTATACTGATGAAGCTGGATGAAGGGATTATTAACACATCATGTTACAAGTTCAAAGCTGAAAGCACCTATGGAGAATGGTTTCTGTAATCTAGCCACATTTAATGACAGAAATATATCTGTCAACAAAATTTTCTTTTTGTACTTACAAATACGTGATAAACTAGGAAAGATGTTCTCCCCCTTTTTCTGGTATAGTAGTGTTTTCTGTTTCTTCCGAATACTGTCCTAAGAAACTGCTTCTCAAAGCAAATTATCCCTGTTATCCAGGACCAAATACTCTTAATGAACAGACAGATGGGTTGAGATAGCTAGAGATAACAATATTTACCAAAGCTTTCAAAGAAAATTTCACTATGAGAAATTTTAAGTCTTGCCTATTAAAATATATTCACATGTTCAAGCTCTCTGTATCACTAGCAATGTAAAATTCTGCATAGGCCTAATTAAAATATTCTAGAGCATGGTTAAGTTTTAAAACAGTATCTAAAATATAGTTCTTCCTTACCACTGATCCAAAATGTAATTCCTAATTTTCAAATAGCGTTCTGGTGTTTTAGCATGGCGTCCCTCAAAAAACTCAGGAATTGCTTGTTTTTCTTCTTCTTGAATGGTATTTCTATCTATTTCTACTTCTTGTTCTGGTGGCTTAAGCTCTTCTTCCTCATGGCTCTCGTCCTCCATTTGATAGGAAGAATGAAAAAGCAATTCATTATCACTCAAGTGTTTCTGAACTTCACAAGGCTCTGGAGAAGACAATGGCCTGGCATCATCCATTATTCCACTTCCATCATGTTTTTCAGAGTTTTTCATCATTTTATTACATTTCTGATCATTTAATTCAAGGGACTTTTTGTCACTAGTGTTCTGTGTTTCAGTCCAAAATTTACTTCCTGAGCTTGAAAGTGCTTCCATTTCTCCCTGCTTTATATTCTGAAAATATTCCTTGGAAGATTTAGATACAGAATCTTCTTGGTTGTAAGAAGCAATAAATTCCCCTTGGCTGGATTCATGACTTATACTACTAGGAATGTTTAATAAGACATCATTGCTAGAATTCTTTTGGGGAGCTTGAGAAGTCAACTCATCTGCCTCATCTGTGATGTCTATTTCTTCATCATCAGATAACTGCTCAATTTTTATAGCATTCAAGTTGGGATCAGCACGTCCCCTTAGATCTGATGGCGTCCATGCCTTTGTGCCTTCACCTTCAGTTTTAATCTGAAGATCACTGCTGCTCTTCTGATTTGGTGTTTCCTTCTCTGGACCATCTAATTTTACCTTATTAAAAAATCAAGATAAAAGCCCCATAATATTAATATTTTAAAATTTAACTACTGCCATATATATAATAAATACAGTATTATTAAACTGAGTACATGTCAATGGTATAATTATACCTTTATTGTGCTTTTCTTCTAAGGATTTACAACTGCATTTTGAATGTAAAATATCATTCCAATTTTCCATCAATATATTTTTGACTCATTCATGGCTGGGTGATTTTATTAATTAAATAATCATGACCTATTTACAACTACTATCTTGTTTTTCAATATTAAGTTTAAAACAGGAATCTGGCTCAGAACAACCACAGAGAATGAACAACTGTCATACTAAAGTATTCTTTAAGGTATTAAAATATTTTTAATGGCTAATTTCTTAGAGTATCAGATACCTCAGCTGATTATTTTTTATAATGCTAAACAGCATTATAACATATTAAAGGAATCTGTCACATATCTTTAATTTAGTAAATTAAATTCATCTTTCATTTAAATTCAGATATACAAGAAACAAATATTTTCAAAGGTTCATTTAATGTAGCTGCAGTATTACACAACTAACAATTTAAGGCATGAAATTATCTTCTTTATGTACTTTTATAACATAAATATCTAGTCATGGAAAAGAAAATGATTGTCAATGAATAAAAATGATTTAGAATAAAATCTTTACATACAGTTTTTGAAAAATCTTGTATATGTCTGGCATACCCAAGGGAGGATAGCTCCTAAAAAGAGCTTACCTGCAGATCCTGTATCACAACAGAATCCCAGAATCTAGTATTTGAGGTTAACTGGCTTACTATTTAGAAAACAAAAAGGTAGCAGGAAAGAAAAGGAGTTTTGGACACATGGCCTTGGAACACCCTTTAATGACCTTGCTATTTACTTGAAGTCTCCTGTTTTAACCTTAAAAATTCAGGTAAGATTTGTATTATATTTTGTATGAATGTCTCCTTTAGCATCATGATGTCTCCTTTCCCCAAGTTTTTAAGTAAAACTGACACCCCAATATGTTCTGCATGTTCCAATCTGAGTAGGAATAGGAGTAATAGGAATACGGAATAGGATTAACCAAGTTAAGCTTTATTCTCTTCCAGAATACCTTAACTTTGCCTGACTGCCTTGAAAATGCTTTTGCTTGGTTAAAGAGGGAGTAGATGATTGATATTACTTACTTCCTATGCTCAAATGACACTAAATTATCTAAATCTTGTATTCAGAGAAAAACTCATTATTTGCATTAAAAGAAAACAGCAAATTTCACTTAAGACCCTTTCAAATTCTATATAATTCTGTTTCCAGAACTCAAGCAGGGAATATACTAAAAATTTCTAAATATCACAACTACGTGGTTAAACACAGCACAGATTACTTGAAAGATTAAAGAACCAGACCAAATATAATTATCCTTTTCTGAATCCTGCAACTTACTGAAGTTTTCAGATAATTCCTCATAAAAATTATAAAAGTTTCATCACCGCTATTAAATAGATTTTAGCATCATGTTAGCATTTATGGCTCTAAGCTCTAATCATTCCTAAAAACTACAATGCAAATCTTTGGACAGAAGTTCTGAGGCTACTAGGATGGCCCGGGTGCCTAGAGATCATGGCCCAGCAGAGAAGTGAGCTGAAGCCACAGATCGTGGAGTCCTGAGAATGTAATGGAAGCTGCCGTCATGAAGATGGAGCAGGAACAAAATGTTCAGAGTAGGAGCCAGTCCAAGCTTTTGGAACATTCAGCATCAATTTTGTTTTGGAGCCGTTAACCTCCAAGTAAAGTCCAGGAATTTCCCCAGCCTGTCTTGAAGCCAGAACAGAGGTAAGCTCTGTGCCAACGTGGGGCTTGGACTCATGACTTCGAGAGCAGGAGTAGCACACTCTGCAGACTGAGCCAGCCAGGTGCCCCTAACAACTTGCATTTTCAAACATCATTCTGCAGCTTGTGGGCTTGTTTTTCTGGACTGGGTCTTGCACTCACATATTGAAAAGACTGGTTTTTAAGTCAGACTCTTCAGAATTTACAATATGTATCTTGCTAATAAAAGGAACAATAATAAAAACAAAAAAGCTACAAAGTAAATCTTTAAAATGAAAAGATATTTTTCTAGGAAACAATGCCTTCTAATAGCAGTCTATACTCAAAACACTGAAGATATACTTTGAGATTTTTAAAGATAAACATGCATTGAGTACTTTATGAATATAAAATTCTTTCACTACAAAAACTCTGAACATTGACTTTAATGCTTGAATTAAAGAACTACTTTTGCTTACTAATTTTATTGCAAATATTATTAATATTATTAAAATTATTATAAAATATAAATATAAAATATTATTATTAATATTATTAATATTAATAATTATTAACTAGGACATTTATATCCTGCTTACCTTATTTTTAAAGTACTGCCTGGCATAACTCTTAACTTGTAAAACAGTGCGACTTCCAATTAGTTTTGCAATTTTGGTCCACCTTCGGCCAAATTTAGCCTATGTTATCAAAATGGAAAAGAAATTGATCTTGATTAATGTATTTATTAATATTCCAAGCAACTGCACATTTTTAAAAAGCTAAAAAAAGAAAACCAAACCCATCTTTATTTTCTAAAGCACACAATGAAGCCTTATAGATAAGCTAAGACTCTTAAATCAAAGTCCATACTCTTTTGGAATCTCAACATCTGAAAAGTGACCACAATGATTTAGAAATTAGTTTTCTTTTTCCAGCTATCTAAATGAAGATCCACCACTTTTATGTATTCCTAACAGTATATACTCATATTGCACATTACAATGCTCCAAATCTGGAAAACTGTCTGAAAAAGAGGCAGGTTATATTTTCTACTTCTAGAATCAACTGATTATATACCTGACACTAATTTCAAAATATCTTTTTTTACCCATATTCCACCTGGTACAATATTCAATACCTGTCCCATAGCAGATACTTTTACTCCACACAGGTATCACAGAAAACAGACTTAGAAGAATGAAGGAATCACAAATGAAGCAACCTGCAACCGACACCTCCCTATACACCTGTACTGTTAAAGGCTGTGTGCCTGCTAACAACGAAGCTGTGGTAGGGAAAAAACTGAGATCCTAAGGGAGCTCTGGTGCTTTCTGAAGCAAAGAAAGGAATGCAATATAATTTTAAAGCTAAAGGGAATTTTTAGGTATCAAGTCTAATATTTGATACCTAAATCTTCACAGTATCTCCACAACTCAGGGAAGCTGATCCCAACGGCCAAATTTACAGAATAGGTTATGATATCTACAGGTCATGACTTATGGTGGCAAATCATCTTCAAAACCTGACCCAAATGATAAACAAATATATATTTATTTCTGATATTCATGAGAAAATCTGACATGCAATTTCTTAAAATTAAAAGTACTTACAGGAAAATTCTCAGTAAGTATAAATTAATTACTTAAGATGGTTATTAATAAATACGTAGCTAAGATCAACTTACTGAAGAATTAGTTATACATATTGTGGGATAAAGGCAAATCAATCACTTCCTAGGATGGAGCACTTTGAGACATGCCAAAGATCTATAACCAGTTGAGATTGTGGGGGCTTGGGCATTATGGAAATTGGAGAGGATACACCAACAAGAGGAACAAAGCAAACATTCACCAATTTTAAAAGAGAGCAAAGAAAGAGATCTATGCCCAAAAGGGAAGGAAAAAATCTTCCTTCACCATCTGGTACTACGTAATTCCCTTCTCTAAAGCCTGAGAGAGCTCACTGTATAAGCAAACTGTATCAAAAGGTTAAAAAGGGTGGGGATACAACCAACGATTCCACGTATTTCTGTGGGAAAACATTCTAGGTTTAAAATATCCATTTATCTATCTATCTATCTATCTATCTATCTATCTATCTATATAAATAAATGCCTATTGGCATAAATAGGGACAAAATATCTCTAGAAGGACACGCAAAGAACAGGTGACAATTGTTACCTAAGGCAAAGAGAACTAACGGCACAGGCAGGAGTGACTGGGAAACTTAACACCTCTAACTTCAAATACTCTTTGAAGTTTGATCCATGAAGATGTAGCCCCTATTGTTACCACCAGTGTCAACAATAACCAAAAATTCACAATTCATTTTTGTGTGTGTGTATACAAACACATACACATATATATAATAGCCTTCGGTATGGGGCAAAACACCAAAGTAAGCAGCAATCTTAAATAAGTGATTGTTTAATTAAAGTTAGGTTATAAAAATGATAATCATGCAAAAAAAATGAAATACCAATATAAAAAATATCAACAGTACAGGAGAAAAACCTCAGGAGAGAAAACCTTAAGATAGTTTATTTATTCATATAAAGACATCACAGAATATATAGATGTCATGGCAAGGTCTATATAAATACAAATACATCTTATTTCCCATAATCTATAGAAATGTTAACAATGATATTTCAATTTGCATTCATAAATCTCACATATTACATAAATATCTTATAAATAATATATAAATATACATAATTTCAAAATTGATTGGTATAATACTGGTAACATGTATCTTAAAGGAAAAGCTATAGCCTACTCTTAATACCATAAAAAATTTTTCTATTTTATTAAAAGTTTCTTCACATTAATAGAATTTTCAGAATTAGAAACCAGTGTACATTTTTTTTCTATTATGTAACTTATGGATATTTAAATACATGTCAGTGAAACATTCATGCAACAGAAATGTTTCTGGTCTTTAACTACGTCCACTAAAAAAATATCCAGACTGTGTGCAGAATGCCAAATATCTGAATAAAAAAGGATTCAGCTGATTATGCAGACAGTTCCAAATATACAAGGTTTTTTGCCTTTGTTATTTGTTTTTTTTTTCTAAGAGAAAACATTAGATAACTAAGTAATTTTGCCTTTTAATCCAGGTAGTTGATGTATACACACAGAGCTCAGTATCTTGTGTTTTATTATTACCAAAAAACGTGGGGGGGGGGGGTGGGTGTGTGTGTGTGAAAACTATCTAAAATACTGATCCAAATCTATTTTAATAACTTAGGTCTGAGTTAAAGGGAATTCTCTCATACTATACTACAAATATCATCACAATAGAAAAACTAAAGATGTGATCATTAAAAGAAATTTCTAGTCTTCACAAATTAACCTTATAATTCTATCAATATTGGCTTCTAAAATTATTTTACTATAAATTAAAAATTGCTCTATTTACCAGCCCTTGTTCAAACAGCTCTTTTTCTTCTATCGTCCACTTTACTGAGTAACTGGCTGATTTTGTAGGAGAGTGTGCCCTGAGGGGAAAAAAAAAGGAAATGCAAAAAAAAAGTCTGAAATGGAACATTCCATATTTATGCAGCTAAAGGTTATAGACAGCCATAGGCTAAATTCAATACTGTGAATCTAAGAGTTAAAAAAGAAGAAAAGGCTGCAGCCTCTACCTGGGGGATGGATTTACCCTGTCTTGTATACTTCTCTAGCTTAGGATGTTAGGAGCCCCAAAAGAATAATCCTTGGGTCTGAGTGAAGATAACACTAAAAGACATCAAAGGAAGTCAAAGTGATAACAAACAAATAGGCTTCCTTAGACTGGACACAAATCAGCAGACATTATGACATTTCCAAATCCTAAAAGGCCTGTTAAGTGTTTAAGTTGGCTCCAGAAATATTATCTCTTTGATTCTTCAGTGTAAATCTATGTAAATATCAAGCCAAAAAAGAAGAAACTATATTTATTATTTTTGAAATGTAGTCCTTAAGAAATTAAAATTAAAAACAGAGATGAAGCTCATCAATTTAATTCAAACCATTAATCTCATTAACTTTGCTGTTATTTATTCAGCAAAATGCAAAATCCAAAGTCTGCTCACTGCTCAAACCCTTTGCAATGGTAAATCTATAAGTCTACCCTTTGAGGGATCATAAACATGAAAGCTTATAAACACTAAATAACATCAAATTTTCTTCAATTATAAGGAAAGGATATTTATAAAATAGTTAATACTTAATTTCTCTAGATAATTTTTGAAAACCACAAATTCAAATTAAATTTTTATTTGAAATGAGTGAAAATTAACTGAATAGAATAATAGAAATCAAGCCAATTCCTAATATATAGTATATGTGCTGCCGAAGTGAGCACAAGCCAATTCCTAATATATTAGATAGCAGTTTTTAAAAATTTCCCCACAAATCCCTAGGAAACCATCTTCCATAATCTAATGGAATTGCTTACATAGACAGGACCTTATATTCTGACATAGGAATAACACCATAAAATTATCTCATGGCATTCCAACATCGGTCTAAGAAATTTTGATTTTATAGTTTTGTACAACCCAAGGTCAAGAGTTTTTCTACAGGCCAACTATAATTTTTGTTTAATTCTCCTATAACTTTACAATATAAAACATAGAAGTACATACATGATTTTTGCTGTTTTCTGCAGGCTGCACCACATGAAAAAGAAAATAAGGAAGCTTTTCAATATGTTTTTAAAAATATAGTTCAGACTTCTAAAAATATTAAAAATTGATTTACCTCTTCATGTATTTTTTATCATCTTCCTTTTGATCAAGCCAGAATTTTTCTGGAAGTGAGTTTTTAGATAAGTAATACCTGTGTAATTATTAAAGAAACTTAAAAAATAATAATAAAATCATATCGTTTTTGTGTGACTTCTATTAAATAGGCACTTATTCAAGAAAATCATACTTGAATCCTAGCTAAACTAATTTTTCTTAAAACCTTTTCCAGATAGGCAAAAACTATGATAAAAATATTTATACCTCACAAGGCTGTTATATGGATTAAATACTACATGTGAAACCACACAAACATAGGACCTGCACAAAATGTGCTACATAAATGTTAGCTTCTCCTATATTCCTTACTAGAAGTGTCTAAGAGAAGAAATAGTCACAGTGTTTCACTTAAATTTTTCCTAAAATATGGAGAATGTAATAGATGAATTTGATTGGTTATCCAGAATTAACTAGGGAGTATATTTTCATAGTTCTAAAGGTAACAGAGTTTAGGGTATTCTCTACGTTAATAAAAATAATTCAAGTCAAATCTACCATGGACATTCCCCCTTGAACTTCTTAAAACTGGCCTACTGTAATACTCCTCAATTAGTCTGACATATGCTTCCCTTAATAAATATTGACTATATATCTTGTATGTCAGGCAATATGCTAAGTACAAGGAGCTGAGGATGAAGATCTAAGAAAAGATCCCTGTACTGCAAGAGCTCACTTAGTTCTTACTCTCATTTTTTCTGTTTCTAAATCTGGAAGTGAACCTGTGACTACTTAAGTGTTCATTCGTAACAGACTTACACTGTTCAATGTATCAGCCAATAGCTACATATAAACAAAGAATGTAAAAACTTCAATAAATTTTTTCTGTTAAATGTTTAAATATTATTTTAAATATACTGGGTTAAATAAAGTATCTTATTAAAATGGATTTCACCTGTTTTAAATGTGGCTATGAGAAAATTTTAAATGATATATGAGTCTTGCACTATTTTTCTACTGAAAAGCAATGATCTAGGCTGTGATGTTTGGGGAAAGAAAGAGAATAAAGTCTAAAAAGTGTAACCTATGATAATTAAAGGTGTAGACACTCTGAAATCAATAATAGCAATAACTGGGAATAAAGGGAACAGAGAAATTCTGGCTTAAAAAGGAGGATATCCATAAAATACAGATGAGAGTTAAAAATAAACCAGTATTTATTAGACTATTATTAATAGTTAAAAATCAAAATCAGAAATCAGCTCATTCAATCCTTTCATTTTGCATATAAGAAAATGGAGTCCCAAAGAAGTTAAGTTTCCATTACCAAATAGATGAGAGAAACAAGGACAAGAAGCTAGTGGCTAAACTGTGGATAAAGATCTACAACTTCTGAAGGGAAAATCTTCCTGCAGTATTTGTTTTGTGCTTTTTACTTAGATTCCTCCCACATAACACCTGTAAACTGGTAGAGTAAGAAGTGAGAACTTTTACATATTCTAATTGTGTCCCTGGATAAATTAACATCTCTGCGTTTTAGCTTCTAAAACTGAAGATGGAAGCTTGGACTAAATGATCTTGGACATGGACTAAAGGTTCTAGCTGATTTTAAAATATTCTATAATCTCTACTCAACATTCAGATAGTACAGAGTTAGGTGACAACAGAAACTCAAACATATTGGGTTACATCTCAGATTCTGTAGTAAAACAGAGAAATAAACAGAGGAATAAAATGCTTTTTGCATAGGTAGGTACCACACGATGTAATTATAACCTGGGGCCAAATAAGGTTCATCTAGTAACAACAGTAGTCTCTTTTGTTAAGTCTTGCATTTATAAACTTTTAATCCTGCAACCTTTATTTTCCTTATAATCATTAAAGGATACTCTTCTTCCAACAACATCTTCTCAATGACAGCTCTGTTCTCTTCACTGATGGTGCTATCCAGAGTCCAAGGCTATTAAAAAAAAAAAGAATGTATTTTTCTTTTTACTTAACTGGTTTTTGAAATTATCTTCTATGTTTAAAACAATAAAGTTACCATTTACTATGCAGACATATCTGACTCCCAGGATAACATTGTGAGATAGGAATTATTACTTCACTGATGCATCCATAGCAAGGCAAGTGTTTCAAGTGAAGGAGTAGAGATATGACACAGGACTGCTGGATTCCAAGGCTCAGGCTCCTACTCATGGTAAAGTTGTAACAGCTATCAATCAAGTATGAGAAGTATCAGGTAGTGAGCATGTTGCTAGAAATTTCACCCTATCTTCAAAACTCACAATTCTTTTTTTTTTCCCGTAAGCCACAATCTCTCCGTAAGTGGTCATACATGTTTTCAGCCCTCAAAACTTAAAAATTTGCAGCTCAGGTCTCTTCAAGCTCTTCTATCTAGAAAATTTTCAGCTCAGGTCTCTTCAAGCTCTTCTATCTAGAAAATTCTCAGCTCAGGTCTCTTCAAGCTCTATCTAGGGCTTGAAACTCTTCAAGCTCTTCAAGCACTTCAAGCTCTTCTTTCTATCTAGACTGTTATGTCCAATTGACCATTCACAATGTCCACCTGGATATTTAGTAGGCTTCTCAAAGTTAACATATTCAAATCTCGCTAACACCTACCTTTAACAGTTTCTCCCTATGTCTCCAACTTTGTAAATAGCAGTATTAGTCACCTAGTTATTTCACCTAGAAACCTAGGAATCATCCTGGATTCTTCCCTTTTTTTCTCAATCTTATATCCAATCTACCAAGCAGTTCTACCTCCAAAATAGAATTAAAATCTATCCATCTTTACAACAATCTCAGCCAAGCTACCACCAACTCTTGCTTAGATTACCACAGATGTTTCCTAACTGGTCTTTTGATTCTATTCTTGCTTCATACAAGCATGACAGAACTCTGGTCTGCCTCTCCAACCCTGTCACAGCTGCCACTCCCCCCTTTCCTACCATATTCTAGACACTGGCTTTCAAACAGAGCCTTTGTGCTGTATTCCTTCTGCCTAGAATGTTTTTCCTCAACTCTTCACACATCTACTCCTATTATTTTTCAACTTAACTGTCACCTTCTGTTTCCCTCAATGACAACTTTATCTAAAATAGGTTCCCCACCTTGTTACTCTCAGCCAGCATCTCAGGTTTCTTTATGGTCTATAATTACTATGTCTACCTGTTTATTGCCTAATTCCCTTTTAATGCATAAGCAACTTGAGAGCAAGACTATGTCTGTCTCGATTATAGCTGTATCCCCCAAACCCAGTGTAGTGTCTGGCATATAGTAAGTATTCAATAAATAACTGCTATATGAAAGAAATGAACCCTGCAATGATCGCCATCTTTTAAATGAAGAAAAGGAGGTTCACAAATCTAGTAAGTCGTAGAACGAGGATTTGTACCTAAATCTAGGTGGCTCCAAAGTTGTTTCCCAACAGGTCATTTCAAAGTCAAAAGAAATAAGAATAAGTTTATTTTTAAAGTAAGAAAAATGTTTTTGGCATATTACCCCTGGAACTGCTGAGAACTAGCACTAAGGAAAAAAGAGGTATTCTTTTTAAAAGCTTAGTGCACCTATTATTTTCATAAAATACTTACAATAAGACCATTCTCAGTTCTCCACGATGAATCAAGATAGTGATCTTGTAAAACAGATGCTGTATTTCCATCACTTCTGTAATAATTAAGAAAATGGGTAAAAAAGTGCTATTATACCGATTAATAAGTACCATTTAAACAGCACGGTGACTGGCAGGGTACAGATGTTAAACAAATATTTCATTCCCTTCTTCTCCTAAGAGACTTAACATTGCAGAAATGCCTCCTCTATTTCTTTAATTTGTGGAATATAAACTGTCTTTAAGCCACCCTATCTCAACTGCTAACCAGCAAAGTCTGTTCTCTTCTCTTGTTTCCTAAGAAATAACTTCATGAAAAAAAATACCCCAAAGCAGCAACCACAACATGCTCTATGGCCATGAACCAACACTTCAGAGTTCTTTTGAGGAGCATCCATATGTATATAGGAATTCAAATTTACAATCAATTCTTTTAGTGATAGCTAAAGCATAAAAGTCATCAATAACAGCGCTGCCCTCAAAAATGCCAAAAAAAAAAAAAAAAAGATGATCAAAGATCCAAAATAAAAAAAAACAGGACAGCAAAAAGAAAATTTGATATTAATAAAAAAAATTAACTTGGGTTATTTGGGGCCTTTTCTATGTTCATGGGGGATTAAACTTTGTTAATTCTCACTCCTTTCACTGAATTAATAAAAATTCTCTAAAGTCACCTTGTTCACTTCTTACAAAAAAGATGAAAAGTTTTAGAAGACCAAACTATGATATAATTAAATTCAATATTTGTTTTTTTATATCTTGAAGTTATAAAGTTTCCCAGAAAATTACTGACTTTTCCCAGACCTAGTCTGTGATAAGAATTTTTGTACCTCTCAGACTGCAAAAAGCTTTATCTTTTTGAATCTTCAATTAATTCTAAAGTGGTTACAATAAGTTGTGGAACTAATGGGCTTTCTACAATAAACTAAAAGCAGTAACTTCCCTCAGTTGATGGCAAAAGGTTTTAATTCAGGTGTTAGCTCTGATTTGGTAGAGGCTGCCAGGAATGCTAAAGAAAGGATTCTGAGACATGGATCAGCAGAAGGAAACCTTTGCTTAATGAGGTCTGCCAAGGATAAGGATGCAGAAAGTGGGACTAGTATCACTTCCGGTCTTTCTTTTTTTAAAGATTTTATTTATTTGAGATAGAGAGCAAGCGAGATTAGAACACAGGAGAGGAAGAAGCAGACTACCTGCTGAGCAGAGAGCCTGATGTGGGGGGCTTGATCCCAGGACCTCAAGATCATGATCTGAGCCAAAGGCAGATGCTTAAATGATGGAGCCACCCAGGCGCCCCTCATTTCAGGAGTGGCGCCCCTCACTTAATGCAGACATCTCTTTACACAGAGCTCCTCAATAAGGATTAGCAACTTCCATACCTCTGGTGTATACATCTGGACACCTACCTGAATCCCCATAGATAGCACAAATTAACAAGTTTAAACCTTCCCTGAGAAATTCCTGTCAAATCTGCTACTCTTCCATTGTTCCCTGTTTCAGACAAAGGCATATCCATTCTGCTAGTTGCCCAAGCCAGAAATCTGAGCCTGCCCATATTTTCCTCACAATGTACATTCAATTGGTTGCTAATTCTATGGCTTCTTCCCTTTTCAAATTCAGCCTACCACTACATCCATGCTGACCTCTGAAGTCCTATAGTTCCAGGGCCACTTTTCCAGGGTAAGTATACATGATAAAGCTAACACAACAACCACTTTCTCTTCTCTATCTTTTTCCAGTTATCCCCATCTGGCCCACATGTAAGTTTTACTGTTTCTTACCCAATAAAAATGTTAGTTCTATAAGAGCAAGGAGTTAGTTTTGGAACTGCTAGAGACGCAAGCCTTGGCATAGAAAAGGTGCTCAGTCAACATCTGTTGAATGACTAAATGAACAAGGTAGGTGGGACATGGATCATCCACATCTGTAGGAGTTAAGGAAGGAAGGAAGATTTTCTCATAAAGCAAATCGAAGTTTGAAGGGAATAATATGATGAGATTTGGATGTAACAAAGACTGCTCTAATTTCAGGCAAGAATAGAAGGGGGTGGGACGCCTGGGTGGCTCAGCAGTTGGGCTCCTGCCTTCAGCTCAGGGAGTGATCCTGGAGTCCTGGGATCGGGATTGAGTTCCGCATCAGGCTCCCTGCATGGAGCCTGCTTCTCCCTCTGCCTGTGTCTCTGCCTCTCTCATGAGTAAATAAATAAAATCTTAAAAAAAAAAAAAAAAAAAAAAGAATAGAAGGGAGCTAAAGAGACAAGGAGCAGTTAAAAGGAAGTGATTATATAAATACTAAAGAAGTGACAGTAACTTAGACCTACAGAATAAGCAGTGTGAACAGCAAAGTGAATACATTTGAGAGGACACTTGAAATTAACAGACCTTTAGCAACTAATAGAAGGGTGGAAGGAAAGAGGTACAGAAAAGGGATAAAGTGTAGGTCCGTGCCTTGAGTTACTGGGTGAATGGTGCCATTTATTGAACTAGAGAACTTGGAGAAGCAGATGGCAGGTATAGTGGGAAACGTTTATAAGCGGAGATTGAGATGCTTGTGGAACATCCAAGAACAGACAGATTCAGAGAATTAGATAAATGGATCTAAAGCTCAAGAGAGAGCTTTGGGTTGGTGACAGATTTGGGAAACATCAGTATGTAATAGGTAGAACTTTAGGAAATCACCATTTTTTTTAATGGTCAAAAATGGTTGAACAGTGACAAAACTTTATATGATCCAACCTAACGAAATTAAAGTCCTGAGAGATGATATAACCAGGGACTGTGTGGTGAGTGAGAAGTCTTATGACAAAACCCCTTGGAACACTGATTTAAAGGACAAATAGGAGAAAAGGAAGATGAGGAGGAAAGGTAGAAGTGAAAGGGAAATCAAGGTTTCAGTGCCACCTCTTAACTTTGGTACCTAGAATTTCACAAGTACTTAAAAGCGTGTTTTCAATTAATCCTCAAGGGTTCCACAGATATTATCATTAGCTGTACCAACACATTTCAGAGGGCACCATTCACCAAAATATAATGTTAATGATGTTCCTTGGAGTTGGGTAAGGCAATGGCTCTCACCGTCAGGGACCAATACCCTTTGTAATCTGGCTTGCGTGAGTCTAAGATGATCATAAGCGTCACCAGAAGATTTAAGGCTCGAGCATAATAGAAAGAGAAAGGAAAGAAAAAAGGAAGGCAGAAAAATTAAACATGATCAGAAAAATAAAGAAGAACCCATGGAAAAGGGGCAGAGCCACGGCTCTCAGATGACCTTTTGTGATTCCAAGGCCAATTCACTTTTCTCTGGACTGCAGGTAAGTATCCCTGCCTACTTGTCAGACTTACTGTGAAAAGTAAATTAAATCATGCAAGCAAGAGCACTAAAACTAACCTGATAACTTGATCTACACAAATGTGAAAAATGATTGTTTTTTTTTTTGTATATTTTTTATTGGAGTTCGATTTGCCAACATACAGCATAACACCCAGTGCTCATCCCCTCAAGTGCCCCCCTCAGTGCCTGTCACCCAATCACCCCATCCCCCGCCCACTTTCCCTTCCACCACCCCTCGTTCATTTCCCAGAGTTAGGTGTCTCTCATGTTCTGTCATCTTCACTGGTATTTTCACTCATTTTCTTTCCTTTCCCCTTTATTCCCTTTCACTATTTGAAAAATGACTGTTAATAAAAGTTCCCTATTTACCAGTATAGCTTTGGACTGCTTTGCCTAAAGGTTTGGGAGAGAATGACCATATGAATTTAATTACTCCTCACATTTTTATACCGTTTCAGGGTTCAGCAGAACTTTACACCCGCTACTTTAGTCCCCCAGGGGCAGAGCGGGTACTGCTCTCCATAATTTATAGAGGCCCTACTATGAGGTTGGAATGAATGAAATTTTACCATTTATTTTAAAGCTAAAAATGGTCTAAGACTGGCGATTCCCCATGGTTCAGTCAACCTAACAGACTTCTAACGAGGTTGTTTTTTATTTTATTATTTTATTTATTTTATTTTATTTTTTTGGTTGTTGATATTTTATAAGCAACATAAACTGGCTCAGTTTAGAACTTGTGATTCCTGACCAGTCCAGGCCTCTTTCCAATCCTAAACGGTGGCTGGGCAAGCACATTTTGAAGATAGTATGCATCGATTTCTTACTTGGAAAGCAAGCAAAGGGCTGGATCTCTCAAGCTGGAGGATGCTGCTTGGAACCACACTGGCCTGTTCGGCAGGAAATCTGCATTAAATAAACCGTGGGCCCTCACTAGGTTCTCACGATACCCTTCACGCGAGGGTAAGGAGGTGGGGAAGAAGGGAAAACATTTACCGATAGGTCACAATGACCCTGGGAGGCACACACCAGGCCTGTCAGCTTCCCCAGGAGCTAGCTGTCTGAAGCCCCGGCAAGTTACCTGTCTGGCCCAAGGTCACGGGGCTAAGGGACGGGCAAGGCCGGCCCACGCTGGAGACCCCAGAGCTGTGCGGCCCTGCCTCCCTGGAAGTTCTTCACAACTAACCCCAGGTCGGGGAGGAAACCTGTCGTCGGGAGGCAAAGAAACGGCACGGCCAAGGTCACCGGGCTTACAAGCGCTGGGAACAGGGATCCCGCGGCTCAGGTGCGGTGCAGAGGCTCCGCCCTGGGTCAGGTCGCCGTCCACGGGGGGGGGGGGGGGGGCGGGGTGGATTCCGGCGTGGACACCACGGAAGTAGCAATCTAATCGCTGGTCAGAGTGCAGTGTGCTAGGCGGGGTCGGCGCGCTCCGAATACCGCGGCCAGAGGTGGGAATGGCCGTCCGACACGAGCCCCGGGTCCCCGCCCGCCCGGCTCAGCGGCAGCTTACAGGCCAGGCCGTGTGGGCGCGGCGCCGGTCCGGCCGCCGGGACACCCTGGCCCGGCGGATGGGCTTCCGCTCCCCGGGTCCCTGCCGGACCCCAAGCCTCTCTGGGGTACTCTCCTCGCGCCCGCGCTCCTCCCCGTCCCTGCGAGACCCGGTCTCTACGCCTCACCCTGGCTGTGCCGCGGCTGGCACCACGTCCCCTTCGATATCCACATCCGCCTCTTCAGCCGCCATGATGGGACCTAACCCCATCCGTCCTCCCGAGAGATCCCGCGAGAGGTGGAGGCCTGGGGGCGGGGCCGCGTGCGTCATGGGGCGGGGCTTAAGCCTCGTCCAGCCCCCTCCAGGGCGGGGGGCGGGGCCTCCAGGGAAAAGAGCGCGGCCTTCTCTGAGGCTTGGTCCTTTGGACGTTTGTTGGTGTGTATACGATACACACCCTGGGCTTGGAAGCGGCTGTGCTCCGGGGCAAATTCTTGGCTCCTCACTTCTCTCATTGGTAAAATGGGGATAATAGTAAATGGCTACCTGGATTGCTAAAAAGATGAAGCTGGACCTGCTTGGGGTCCAATGAAGGACCCTTACCTGTTGGTTTTCTTTCTTTCTTTTTTGTTTTCTTTAAGGAAAAGGATGATTCAGCGATTATGTGAAGTACTAAACAACTTCCATTTTAAAATACAAAAAAAAAAAAAAACATTTAAGAATGTGACTTAGTTTATAGAGGTCTTTACAATTAATTAAAAATTCTCTCTCATGACCAGTGATGTTTACAATAACCCAGGGAGGACTGGTATCAACTGGTATCAACACTTTACAGATGAGGGAACTGAGGCTCAGAAAACTGCAATGACTATCAAAGAATGCATAGCTAGTCAAAGACGGAGCTGGGACCAGAATATGGGTCTTTTGATCCTGTACTGAGTGCTCACCCTCTACAAATCATGTGGCAGGAACTGCAAAAGGTAAACCATTTCTCTCAGAGAATTTATGACTTCTCAAGAAATTAGATACTGGCCTTGAGTATGCACCTACTAGCATTTATCGCTCGCATTATTGTAACTGTTCATTCACTTGTCTGGCTCCAGCACGAGACTGTGAATCCTTAAAGTACAAAAGCTATAGCTGCTATTCCTTGTACTGGCAACATTCAGTATGGTGTCTGACATGTCATAGGTGCTCAATAAATGTTGAACTGATGAATGAATGAATGAAACAATTTAAGTGTGCTCAAGACAGCCTTCTGTCTCAGCCAGCCTTTCTACTGTTATACCTCCTCACATCACTTTTTGCTAACTTTGCACAGAGAACAGAGGACAAAATGATCAGATTTAACTGAGATATCTCTAGGTTTCATAGCATGTTTTCATAGTATGTTTCATAGTATGTTCGAAGGAGTTTTCAAGTGATCGTATAAACATATGACTCTTCCCTTCACAATGAACTTTTATGATTATTCTTGGCCCTTTAAATTTAGTTATTTATAATACCTAACACAAACATTTTCATTCACTATGATGCCCTGCTTTCTGTAAACTGAAACTGAATGAATGTCAGATTAATTTTAGAGCAGAAAGGAAGGAAGATTAATTACAAATAGAGAGGGTGGGTCAGGGCTAATATGATCACTTGTCATATCCCCGATATTGTGTAAGGTGTTATCACTTTTGGACCTCCCAAGAATCATGCAAAGTAAGTATTATCACCCTACCCCAGCCTCCGTTTTAGAAGTGAGGAAACCAAAATTCAGAAAAATTACAGTTCTATAGCTGAGTACTAGAGGTGGGATCCCAACCCAAGTCTTTATCCTTCTATACTTAATCTATTGTATTTTAATTCACAACAGAAAGAATAAGGTCTTTTGCAATACTACGTAAACTGGTATTTTCTCATCTGGCTTAAGAGTAAATCATAATCATAATTTTCAGACTTCTTTGAGGTGCTTAAATCTAGAAATGAGTGGAAACTGTATTTTGAAGGTTGGAAACTTACCTTGAGTTTACAAATTCCTTTTCTGTCCCACATTATTTTCTGTCCCTCTATTTCCCTCATTGATGCTGAAACAGAATTTGCGAGAGGTGCCGTACCTGTAAGTCTTCACAAATGTTTTTAGAGGAACATTTAGTCAAAGTATCTGACTCACATTTTAACTGCGTAGTGTTTGAATCCATTGAAGAGACAGTTTATTCATTTCATTTCTCCCTATTTCTGGAGAAAAGGGATCACTGCATTTTTATTGAAAAAGCAAAGTATAATTGCAATATTAATCCATGAAAAGCTGGCATGTTAGCGTTCATGCTAATTAGCCCAGATTTGTAAAGTGCTTTAAAAGCAGGAACTGTCACACAACTGCTCACTAATGTTATTGTTACATTATGATCCAAACTGTCAGCTAAATGATTGCCAGGGATTTAAGAGTTCCCATTTTAAAAAGAAAATGGCCAGTGAGCGGGTAGGAAAACCACTTTATCTACACAGAGGTGAAATAATAGATGAATGCAGACGTAGACTTAGGAGCTACACTTGGCAGGCATTGGATATGGCTTGAATTGTTCCAGGAAAACAAGCTGCATTTTATTTTATTTTCCCTCCCCAGTTCCCTGAAATCGCATAAGGTAGCTACTGAAAAAGCTGTTCTCAATATGTTGTAAGGAACGTCTGCCAATGCACTTCTTACATTTTAATTACAGTAATGCTACATCCATCTGACATTATTCGGAAGGGAAAGTGAAGATGCCAACATTAATGAGCTCCTACTGTGTGCCAGGCATTTTACAGACATTATTTCTTTGCAGCCCTTTGAGGTAAGGAATTATTTTCACTTACAGATGTGGTAACTGAGGTTCAGAATAGTTAAGCAATTTACCCAAGAATCTGGGCTTACCGTGTTTTATTTTTTTTATTTTTTATTTTTTTTCCTTACATCATGGTGTCTTAGGTTAGGTTCTAATAGCATCATTCAGAATTGCGTTGTTTCTTTCCAGCAGCTGCCATTGGTAGGATGATGCCTCTTTCTCAGTAGCTCCAGGAGGATGCGTGTGGTTGGCTGGGCTTGGGTCACATGCCATCTAAGAAGCCAGGTGGACTCAGTTCCACCAGCAGCACATGGAATGAGGAGTGGTGGCTCCTGGAGCAAAATAAGGGTACTGTTTCCAGAGGGAGGAAGAATGGATGCTGGGTAAGTAAAACAACAGATGCCCACTATACTGTTCTATGTTGCAATTCCCCTCTGTTCCCTCAGGCCTTTAGTACAATCTGTTAACAGCTATAGGCTCATGTCGGCACTGCATCGGGCAAATTACTCAACCCCTCTAGACTGCTGCTTCTTCATTTATAAAATGACTTATGAAATAATCTCCAGAGGTAAAATTCTTTGGTTGTGTTCATTTCACAGACATTTATGAATGCTGTCATGGGCAAGACGGGGATGGAATTGTCAAAGTCTGTGTGGGTTTGTATATGGTTGGATGCTTAGTTAAATATGGACCATAACCAAAATATTCTCTCTGCCTGGAATCTGCCACACTTCCCCAGTTCCCAGCCCATCCACATTCAGGGGCACTCTGCCTTCTGCCCTTAGCTCCCCATCTCTCTCCCTCTGAATGGGCTGGTTCTGACTCAGCTTTAGTTAACTGTTGCCATTTTGGAACTCTGGCTCAGAGTTGCCAAGCCTTCTGATTCGTCTTTTAAGTCAAGCCAGAAATCAAAATTAATTTGTGAAAAACAGTTCAAATTTTTAAAATACACTATTGGACCAAATGAACACGTATGTGGGCTACATCTGACCTGCACATTGTAACTATTGCCCTAAATCGTTCTCTCCTACTAAATGTAGGACTTCAGTGTTCTGATTTTTCCACTAGTCTGCCTGTTGCACTACTAACGTCTTAAGGGTAGGGGTCTTAAGGGTAGGGAACATGTTTCTGTTCCTCTTTGTATCCATAGCACCCAGCACAATGCCTGATACATAATAACCACTTAACAATTCTTTCATTGAGGAGCACCTGGGTAGCTCAGTGGGTTAAGTGGTTGCCTTTGGCTCAGGTCATGATGGAGCCAGGTCCTGGGATCAAGCCCCGTGTAGGGCTCCCTGGTCAGCAGGGAATCTGCTTCTCCCCCTGTCCTTCTCTCTGATATCTCTTTCTCTCTCTCTCAAATGAATAAAATCTTTTAAACAATGTAATAATAATAATAGTTTGTTGAATGAATGAGTGAAACAAGTAGAAAAAAATAAAGCCAGAGGTTTCTTTTAATAGTTGAATACAGAAAACTTCCTTTATAAACACATAATCAATGGATATTTTAAATGAGAACTATATAAATTCATGATACATATATATGTATAAAACAATTGCATTATGATCCTGACAAGAAATACATAACGCAATAGACAAAGGAACAATTATAAACCTACATAGATTCTCAAAGTCTCTCCTCATTAGTGAAGGAGAGATGTATGAAGTTTTATTGCCTGTATATTTATTTTATACACTGCCTATACTTTTGGAGGGGAGAGAGGGGAGGCAGAAAGCAAGTAACCAACTCAAGGGGAAAAGTTCATTCTGTAATGATTCTGAAGGGGTGTTTAAGATGAAATGTAAAACTGTTATGACTCTCATTTTTATAACTCGCACATGAGCAAGTATGTGTGCACAAAATCCAGTCCAATGTCCTTCCTTTTACTAAATAGTTCCCTTTCTATAGGAAGAGTCAGCTTCAGTGTGGTGCTCTTGCATAACATCTTCCTGCCCGACCATACAAACCCCCGTCTCTGTGACCCAAAAGCCACAGCAAGGCTTGTGTCAGAGGGCCTGTCACTCTGGCCAGTAATTGTCTGGCCCTGCCTGTGTCCACACTAGCCTGAGACTTCCTTGACGACAGGAACCATGTCTATGTTATCCACACCTAGCACACAGTAGGTGCCCTACCGGCGTTTGGATGGACAGCATGTCCTCTATATTGTGAAGCATATTGTTATCTCAAAGCTTCAAGATATTTCATTCAATTAAGTGTTTATTTTTTTTTAAAGATTTTATTTATTTATTCATGAGAGACACAGAGAGGCAGAGACAGAGGCAGAGGGAGAAGTAGGCTCCCTGCAAGGAGCCTGATGTGGGACTTGATCCCAGATCCTGGGATCACGCCCTGAGCTGAAGGCAGACGCTCAACTGCTGAGCCACTCAGGCATCCCTTCAGTAAGTGTTTATTGAACACCTATGTGTCAAAAACTATTCTGCACATTTGGGATACACCAATAAATAAAAAGGGCAAAGTTTCCTACCCTGATAGAAGTCACATCCTAGCAAAGGGGAAGAGAAACAATAGACATAATAAATTAATTACATATTTGTTGAGGATGATTAAGTGCTATGGAAAAAGAGAAAAAAAGTAGGGCAGGACATGGACCTCAAGAGTTCAGAGCGGTGTAGGGGTGCAGGTTTTAAAAAGGAGGTTCAGGGATCCCTGGGTGGCGCAGTGGTTTGGCGCCTGCCTTTGGCCCAGGGCGCGATCCTGGAGACCCGGGATCGAATCCCACGTCGGGCTCCCGGTGCATGGAGCCTGCTTCTCCCTCTGCCTATGTCTCTGCCTTTCTCTCTCTCTCTGACTATCATAAATAAATAAAATAAAAATAAATAAATAAAATAAAAAAAAATTTAAAAAAAGGAGGTTCAGCATAGACCTTGTTGGGAAGGAGGCATTTGAGCAGAGTCTTGCCATGCTGAGGGAGTTGCCAAGCTGATGTCAGGAGAAAATGATCAGATGGAAGAAAGAGCTGGTACATACACTCTGGGTGGGAGTGTCCCTGGTGGAGGCCCGCAAGGTGGAGGAAAGTGAACACACAGAAGAGCAGGAGGAGAGGAGGCCAGAAAGGTAACAGGACCACATTTCGTAGAGCTGTAGGTGTCATTGTAAGGACAATAGTTTTCATTCTGAGTGAACTGGGGAGTCACTGTAGGGCTCCAGTGAGATTAAAGATAGATATTAGCAATATAAGTTACATACTGAAATGTATTTAGGATTATAAACGGAGTGGTTGGTAACATGACCCACGTAATGTTTCTTTTTTTGTCAGGTTTCCTGAAGAAAAAAATTCCACGAACTGTAACTGATACTTTTGTTAAAATAATTCCTTTTTCCCGGGATCATGGATGAGTACATCTTTGTCTATGCTGTTTTTTGTTTTGAGCCCACCCGACCTATTTCTCCTTTTTTAAAACTGCATCCTGAGTTCTCATTTGAATGGTCATATTGGCTACTTGAGAAATAAACTGGCTGCCATAACACTTCCCATTAATTTAAAATGTGTGTTTTTTTTTTTACCACATTGAGGGGTCCTAAGTCCATATGCTGCTTGCTGTTTACTCTGCTGAGTTCAGTAGGCTCTGAAATGAACAAGATCTTGTCACCACTGATTAGAAATTCATACTCAATATATGAATGGATCATCACAAAGCGACAGAACAAAGGCCATGAAGCAGAGGTCTGTGACTGGCACCATGGAGGTGTGATGGGGCAAGGCTAATTCTGTGCAAGTTAGGAAAATGACCTCTTGTGCACTGCCTGTCATCCTCTTTAGATCACTTTTACTTCAATGATTGCCATGGCAACCAGCTTCACACAGGTGTACCCTGACAGCACCACACATCTCCTACTTTCTGCACCAGAAAGTACACTCACGTACAATGCAGGAAAGCAAGGGTGTTAACACTGATGTGTGTGTGTGTGTGGTGGGGGGAGTTGACCAATGGGGAGCAAATCCAATAGGATGGAGCCCCTTTATTTACAGAATAGAGCAAAGCAGTAACTTACTCTTGAATTGACCTTCCCTCCTTTACTGTTATGCTCTTTCCTGTCCTTCATAATCCTTGGGACTACTTCCCAAACAAATGAGTGTCTGAAGCCCGGGTCCCAGACCCTTCTTTTCTGGGAAAGCTAAGAGAAGACAGTGATATTAGACTTGGTTTTTGAAAGCTGAGCAACAGCTTTCCAAGTGTAGAAAGAGGGTAAGTGCATTCCAGGCAAAAAAGATAAAAAAAAAAAAAAAAAAAAAAAAGGCAGGAGCAAAGACAATGAGGCATGGACAGTACAAGGCAGGGCTAGGGATTTGCAGCAACCTGCTGTGGCTGCAGCATAGGGTATATAGAGGATATGAAGAGGAGAAAACTAGTGAGAAGATTTGTTCATTGAGAAATACCTATCAGAAATACACTAAGCTGAAAATATTGAAAAAAAATGTTCCCCCAAAGTTTTCTTTGTTATTTGTTTCTCATCATAAATATTCACATTGTTCTAGGGGCGCCCAGATAGGTCAGCCTGTAGGGCGAACGACTCTTGGCCTCAGGGTCATGAGCTGAAACCCTACATTGAGCATGGAGCCTACTTAAAAAACAATATAAAATGCTATTAAAAAATAAGCATTCACATTGTTTTTCATTTCTGGGAAGTCAATGACCCATGGACTGAGTAATAACTGTAAGCCATGCACTCAAGAGAAAATTGAATATTTGGGTGAAAGGCCCAATTCTGGAAAATAAAACCTCTCCTAGTGTGCATATTACCAGCAGGTATGTAAAACAAATTTTATTCCGACCAGAAGAGAAGTCCTGAAATCCTGAAAATTTTCAAAGAAGCAAAATAAATAGAAATGAATTTTATAATATCCATTACTGTTGCTTAAAGTTGTGTGAAATACCAGTGCACTTTCATTGTTTTATTATTATGAACAAAACAATTTATAAGTGCTTTTGTGTAATCATTCCTACTTATTTACCTTGAATTACCCATTAAGGGCTTAAGTTCTTCAACTACAAAAACTCTTCCAGGGAGGGACAATACATTTCAGTTTGAAAGGAAATTTTGGATCTCTTTGTTTTAGCACTGTCTCTGTTCTGCCTTATGCAATAATTATCATATTTCATTGAATCTAAACTTTATTGTCATGGATGGTAAGTTATTCTGTTATTTTATGTGCCATTAAGAAAGAAAAAGCTCTGCCAATTACATTCTGACATGTTGTTGATTGTAAGATGCATCCTGTTTTCAGAGATTTGAGAAAATACGTTACTTGAAATTGATGCCTGCAATTTCATCTCACCCACATTGTGAGCTTCGAGGGGCTGGAAGTGGGATAGGGGGTGCGGTGTGGGGATATGGATTTGACTTGTTCAACTTTCACTCTTTCTAATACTTGATAGAATTCCTGGTACATGTATGTGCTCAGTAAATGTTTGTTGAATTATACTAAATGGATTTCTATGTATCTTCACCCGCTCTGACATAGGGCATTTCATGGGATAAGAGTTTCATCGTCCATCACAGAACCCTGCGAAGTATCATGAAATAGACCCAGTTACAATTCAACATTGATGAAAATATCACATTACCGTCTTTTCTTCATACTGACTTGAGAACTTATCACGTGCGATTTTCCACAATGTGTTTCATATATGTTTGTTTCCATGCCATGGATTATATTCTTTCACATTCATAAGAAAACCAAAGACCTTTTTAAAATAATGGTTTAGTGAAATGTGGTAGTTAAAACAATCCTGACAGTACAGATATTGTGTTAATTATTTACATGTGAGGGTGTGTTTGAAAGGCCACATGCTGTCCCTAACTCTTCTAACCCTTTGAAAGGATTTACTTTGATAGAAAAAATTGGACATCAAGGAATTACTCATATACATTTTCTGTGGCTTTCATTTAAGACAGGAAGGGGTTTTTCAAGGTTTTCCACGCTTTTATTTGATTTAATTTCATGCTCACTAGAGCCCATTTCCATCACAGTCACCGACACCTTGAACTTGCTGTGATTTTTCCTCTGTTAAGCAGCCCAGATGATACTCAGTAAGATTCTTGGACTCTAAGCCCCATGTCTTGGAAACAGACCTCACTGAATTAGTGAAGATTCCAGAGCATTCTTCTTACTGAGCTGGTTAAACCTTTGAAAATATACTATGGCCACTAGGATTTGCAACTTTAGTGGACCTGCCATAAAAGATTCCAGAGGCCTTGGATGGCTCTGGTGCCTGGAGTGCGGTGGTTACGCCTCATTAGCCCCAGAGCAGGGGCTGCCCCCCATCCCCCAATGCACCCTGTGGTCTGTGTCATCCCATTCTGGCTTGGGGCCTTGGAAAGCCAGCAGAGTCCCTGAGGCTCTTCCCAGGAGACTACAGACAGAGGCACACCCACCCTATCCTCCCCTCTACAGGGATTTTGTCTTTATTTCTCCTTTGTCTGCTCACTTAGGAGTGTAGGCAGATTCTCTGAATGGCAAAGGTGATGTTTGCTGGAGTAGACGGTGAATAGTGGAGTGGAAAGTGAACAGGAGGGAATTGCAGATTTGCATTTACTAGCAGGGTGCATTTGGAGGGTACATGTCACTGAGTCCCACTTTCACTGTCTGTAATGGTGGGTCAGGATCCCTACCTCAGAGGGCTGCTGGGAAGATGAAATGATCTGAAACAAAATGAAATAAAGATAAAGGAAGTGGACAGGCCTCACCAGGGACTGGCGAGTGGTAAGTGCTTAACAGATCCTGCAGCCTTGGGCTACAGCCAGTCTAGGTTACCACTGCACTCCCTACACACCAGGGCTGGTTTGGCCCCTCACATCTGCTGTAAGTCTGTGTTCAAAACAGCCCCTCCTTCAAACGGGCACTAGCCTGCCTGGGAGCTGTGGCTAAGACCACCAGGGACCAGCCTTTGCCACCTGCCCTGGAGGAGGGCTCTGTGATTTCTGGTCATCCTGGCTCTGTGCTGTCAGTTACAGGCTGAGATGAATGTCATGGTTTTGTTGCTTACTTGACATCATGTGGCCCTACCCACATCCTCCCCACTAGATGAGTAAGGCAGGCAAACTTTAAAGCTGCAGTACAATTTTTTTTTTTTAAATCTGGGGTTTAATAATTCTCTTTCAGGTTGTGCAAGCAGGAAGGTTTAAAAGCACACAAAAAGGATTTAAGGGAAAAGACACACTCGTTTCTGTTCCCGGCAAACATAAGCAGCTAGTGGGTCTGGTTTTCTTAAACGATCTTTATTTACAGAAAGATCCATTACCCGGAGAGAGTATCTGTGTCCCGAATCTGCCAGCGGGAAAGTGACTCAGAACAGCTCTGAGGTTCAGAGAGCTGAGAGCACCCAGCGTGCTCTAAGGCGTGCTAGCCTCCAGCGAGAGGCAGGATTTTGACGTGCCTGTTCCCTATCGCTGGGCTGGGCACCACCCCAGGATTCCAAGTGAGGATATCCCTAGTTTATTTGTTTCCTTCCCTTTAAGCAGAATGTCCCAGTCAAGGAGTAAGTTCTCTACTTATACCCTGTCTTCTCCCTTTCTCTATTTTCCCCGCAGCTCACTCCTCTTTCTCTTTCTCCTTCCTCCTGTCTCCTTTGGGTAAAATCTGAAGCCAAGTGTCAACTCAGAGGGCATAGCTTTCTGACTTTATCTCTTATGAACTGTGTGACTTGGAGCAAGTCACTTAACATCTTGGTAAGTTCTTGAATATCTTGAAAATGGGGGAACCATATTTTTCATGTATCCAAGCATTTGCAAATGCTTTTATTAATCAGATATCTACTAAACACATTTGCATGCTAGACCATACTCCTGCATACAGGAGATGTGGGTAGAAAGATGATTAAAATACAGTCCCTATCCACTGGGTGATAACGATAGAGTGGAGACCAATACTCTACTCACAGTGTTGTTTCAAGAAGTAAAGAAAGTAATGTAGTTAAAAGTATTTTGTGAAGCTATAGAATTGTCACACCACTATGTTGTAATCCTGAAATGAATATAACACTGTATGTCAATTATTATTCAATTAAAAAAACATTTTGTGAATAAAATAGTTCATTATGAAAAGTCAAGTATTTGTACTTTCAACTTCCTTTCAGTGACTTCTAAAAGGTGTAATTTCTGCCATCAAATGTTTCCCTTGGGTTGACCTAGACTTTCACATGCAAGATAAAGTCCTATTGGCACATGTGAGATAAAGATCACAAGGCCATTATCTTCAGTATAGTAGACATTTGACCTCTTGTGCAGAGATTTAAAGTAAAAGGAGTCAGGTACTTGGTGTCTTCCTTTCTCATGTAACAATAAGCCATGCATTGGCAGACCAGCACTGCTGTGACAGCTCCTCTGTGGTTCACCCCGTGGCTCCCTTGGGAGGATCCAAAATGGCAACGTGCAAGAGGGCTACCAATGTTATGGCTGAATGTCAGCCAGCAAGGCAGAGGTAAGAGGCAAAGTAGAGGGCATGCCCCTTCCCTTTGAGAAGTTGTCCACCTCCTTCCGCTTATGTCTCAAGAGCTAAAACTTAGAATTAGGTGATTCCACCTATCATCAGGAGAGGCTAGGAAATGAAGACTTTATCCTGGGCATCTGTCGCACCTCACATCCAATCTGTCAAATGTGTCCAGATTCTAGCCCCTTCTCACCATTTCACTGCTTTCACTATGGTCCAAATCACCATTAATCTTTGGAGGACTGTGGTAGCTGCCAAACTGATCCCTCCTTCTACTCTTGCTTTCCCTTGAAATCTTCACTCAACACAGAATGATTCTTTTAAGAGTTAGATTTTTAACTCCTCTACTCAAAACTCTCCAATGGCCCATGAAGCTCTCTAAGATGGGATTCCTGCTACCTGTGACCTCTTTTCCTATCCCTCCTCACTCCAGTCACTCTTGCTTCCCTGTGGTCCTGAGGATGACAGACACACTCTTGTGTGAGTGGCTTTTTTACTAGCCATTCCCTCCGCCTGGATGGCCCACCAGCTCAGATATTCACATGGTTTGCTTCCTCACCTCCAAATCTTTGCTCAAACAGTGCCTTCTCATCTAAGTCTACCCTGTGTAAAATTGCAAACCCCTTCCCTCTCTCTGCTGTACCAATCTGCCTTATCTCACCCTAAATTTTCTATTATAGAGTATATTTTCCTTGATTACTATCTTCCTTTGCTAGAATGACAACTCTATGAAGGCAGGAATTTTTATCTTTTTTTTCTTATCTAATACAACCCAACACCTAGAACAGTGCCTGGTATCTACTAGATACTCAATAAATATTTTTTGGATGTAAAATTGAATGAAAAGATGGAGTTGAACTTAGTTCTGATGATATCATTTGCGTGCTGGATCTATGGTGTCTGAGGCAAGACCAATCCTAAACTTCTCAGTTCCATAGGTCAAAAATTCATTTTTGTTTATTGATCCAAAAAGCACTGCTTATTTAATCAAATTGGTTAAAGTTCAGTTTTTGTTATTTGCAAGAGAATAGCCCTTGGCTTCCACAGAGAGCTATATAGGTTGGGAAATCATGGAAGACCTCTCTGAGGAAGGGACACTTAAGCTGACATTTGAAGAACGAATAGGAACCAGCCAAACAAAGATCAGGGAAGGAGATGGGCAGTGCAGGGGAAATATTCCAGGATGGTGGGTGATGAGAGCCCCAAGGAAGGCAGGAATTGAAAGCTATCTGTTGACATGGAAATATGACGAATGAGATGGAAAATGATGTGAGATGAGGCCAAGAGATGGCTGGGGCCATCATAGGAACCCTGGAAGTATCAGGGAGGATTTTTAATGATACCATGTCATGAGGGCAATGGAAAGCCATTTATGGATTTTAAGCAGGAAAGTGATATGACCTAGCATATTTTTTCTGAAAGATCACTTTGGGTATTGGTTGGTTAATGGATTGTGGTGTGTGTGTGTGTGTGTGTGTGTGTGCACTTGGGGGGAGTATTCTGAAAGTGGGGAATATCAGGGTTCCAGATGGGAAATGATAGTTGTTTGGACATGAGTGGATGATAGAATTAGATGAAATTGAGATATATTTTGGAGGTATAATCAACAGGATTTGGTAACAGATTGTCTGTGGGGGTGAGGAAGAAGGAGGCAACAAGAATAACTCCTAGGTTTTTGGCTTGAGCAGTGCTAGGATGCAGGTGTCGTTTGCTGAGATGTGGAAGACTAGAGCAGGAGCTGACTGAAGAAAGAAGCCTGCGGACAGAGGCAGCCAGGCCTGATGCTAGATGCATCTTGGCTGAGTATCAGCAATGTTCTCTGCCATAGTTAGACACTAGTATGTCTTGAATATGCTGGACAAGCAGTTTATTGCAGCACATTAAAATTGTTTATCCATGAGAGAAAAGTAAGGACAGCATTGTATTTGCTTTATTTTTCTTTGCAGATAATGAGGTTGTTGTAAATTCCCTCAAAGCAAAAACACAGTCCCTGCAAAGAGCTGGATCACAGTGTCAAAGGCAGCAATTGCCCTGGAGATGTATTCAAGGTACAATTAGAGGTTAACTTCTTTAACCTGGGGAGGTTGAAGAAGGCCTCCAGCCTCACATGGGGCATTTGACCAGATGGTCTCTGTGGTCCTTCCAACTGAGGGGGGGGGGGGGTGTTCTGTGACCCTCAGCCAATGAAAAGGCTAACAGAAAGCAAGAGCTGGAAAGGATGAAGGAGGCCCCAGGGATGAAACAAGTTACTAAGTGGTCTTTAAGAATTCATTCATGTTCTCAAAGTAAGGAATTTACTTCCTCAGGGCTTATTGTCTTCCCTGCATCAAAATGGGAATACACAAATGAAGGTTAAAGTTTTGCAGTAACATAATATTTTTAGAGTCTAAATATAGGATGAAGCCAAGGAAGACTATAAAGTTTATTGCTTTTGGAACTTCAAAGTGAAAATTAGTTGTAGAGCCATACAGAGTGAAGCTTGAATACCTACTCTGTCATCCACCAGATGTGTGATCTGTAACAAATGATTTAACGTCTCTTGGCCTCACTTTTCCCTTATGTAAAATAGAGGAATTTATAGATCTTGCCCCCTCTGATCGTTGTGAGGACCAACTGAAATTATGGATCTTGGCACGGACTTAAGTGCTCAATAAACATCAGCCTATGAGCAATTGGAGCTCTTATGAGCCATTTTATAAGCATTTTAGAAAATATAGAAAAGTTTGGAAAAAGTATTTTTATCACTTAGAACAGTTAACATTCTAAGGCTTTTTTTCTATTTTTTTCTGTACATTTGTGCTACATAGTTATGATTGTATTGAATTTCATATTCTGCTGTCATGGTCTGCTTGGGCTGTTGTAACAAAATACCATACACTAGTGGCTGAAACAACAGACATTTATTTCTCACAGTTCTAGAGGTGGGAAAGTCTAAGATCAAGGTGCAACAGATTTAGTGACTGAGAGAGCCACTTCCAGGCTTGTAGACCATCACCTTCTCCATGTGTTCTCATATAGCCCTACTTTGGTGCATATTCCTGGAGAGATGGATCTCTCTCTCTCCCTTATCTCACAAAGATATTAATCCCATTACAAGGGTCCCATCCTCCTGACCTCATATAAACCTAATTGCTCTCTAAAGGCTCCACCTCAAATACCATCATATTGGGGGCTAGGACTTCAACTTGAGAATTTGGGGGGAGACACAAACATTCAGCCCATAACACCTGCTTTATATCTCTTAATATTATTGGACCACTAACATCCTTCCTACTGCTCTTTGTCGTTGTTTCCCCAATAAGAGTTTTATTATTTTTTAATGATACAGTGTGAGGGGTGGAGTTGCTCTTTCTGTAGATATTTTTCTATCGCACAATACGATAGATGATGGAATTGGACTCATACAAACCTCTTTTCATGGCTTGTTTCTGCCATTCACTGGCTGTGTCAGCTTAGGCATGTTCCTTAAGCTCTAGAGGTCTCTATGCAACAGAGATGCTAGGCCTCTTCACAGGGTTGTGGTGAGGCTTCACTAAGATAATATATATTGTAGTCACTATGCTAATAATAATCAGTTATTAGAGACCGATTTTCCACCTCTAGCAATTCTGTTGCCTAAGATTTTGTAAATAAGATCCACGAAGGACACAAAATGCAATGGTGAAATTCATCCATGGGCAGAGTCACAAAAAGTGTTCAAATTTTGTGCTTAAACTTGAATATTAAGAGGACACGGGTATCAGAGGCTGGTGTCCTCAATGCCTCTGCCTTCTTCCCTCAGAAGAATGTGTATGTGTACATGTATTTCCTTGTTGGGACACTCATTAGGCAGCATTGCAATGATCTGCTGAAATGCTCTGTCACTGGAGGTACTCCCTTTGAGGAAAGGGCCTGCAAGTATCTCACTTACACTTAAATGTCCAGGGTTCAGCACAGGCCTCAGTTCAGAGAAGGCTCCCAATAAAGACATGCTGAATGAATGACTGGGTGCTTAGATGAGTGGATGGATTAGCATTGTCGTGGAGAGGGGGCAGAAAAACACCTATATTTGTTACCTTAACAGAATCTTCATTCTCCTTCTATGTCCTGAATAAGAAGAAATGATTGGAAGCAATACAACAATAACTAAAAGAAAAAACAATGAAGGCCCAACAGAATTTAATATAGCAGATGCACACTGTCGTCTTCCCAGGGACTAAGGAAATTAGAAGTCATGTTTGAGTCATGTACAGGATATGATGGCAGTCTCCAGGGCTCTGTTTATCAGCTTGGCTTTGGTAGAAAGTTTTTGTCGTGATCTTTGTGAGAAGTAATGTAAGCAAACCATCAAAAGTGTCAAGAGAAAACCAGAAACTGACTAACCAAAAGTATAATTGCTTTAGCTTGTTTGTTATTTTGAGGAAATTAAACACATTATTAGCAATGTGTGCAAGAGTTCCATATCAGCAAGGCAGGTTAGGAACCTGCCTAATATCTAACCATTTGCTTTACACAATGTCAGAATTAGAAGGGACATTGGGGTCTCTCTGAGGTGCCAGTCCCAACATTCCCCACTATTGGTTTTTAACCAGTTCGGTCAAAGAGAAGGAGTTCAAAATATCAGATCTAGACTGGGGAAAGTCACCTCAACATGAAGTAGGCTTTCTCTTACTTACCTACCCAGTTGCAGGCAAGATCATTGAGGCAAGTAGCCTCCTCCCCACCTACCCCCAGAAGAGCCACACGTGTCACAGAGGAGAAGGAGGAGAATGTTCACAGATCACGAAATGGGAAACAAAGGCAGGCCATGTGGAAACAGCAACCTTGAATACCTTACTCCTGGCCCATACAGGATTGTGAGCTAATGGAGTTTAAACTATTGGCAAACCATCAATCACTCATAAGTTAGTACGGGGTGGAAAGACTAGAAATTTTACTCTAGCAGAATGTTCTGGCTGTCTACTGTGGCTTATAAACCACTCCACACTGCAGTGTTTTTTTCTTACAGTTTTGTCTATTGACAGTCTCAGTCAGGTGGTTCTGGCTTAGGGTCCTTCACATGGCTATTTTTGGAGGCTGGCATTGGAGTAATCTAAAGGCTTCTTCAGGGGGATCTCTGGATGGCTCTGCGGTTTAGCACCTGCCTTCAGCCCAGGGCATGATCCTGGAGTCCTGGGATCGAATCCCACATCAGGATCCCTGCGTGGATGCCTGCTTCTCCCTCTGCCTGTGTCTCTGCCTCTCTCTCTCTCTCTCTCTCTCTCTCTCTCTCAATCTCTGTGTGTGTGTGTGTGTGTCTCTCATGAATAAATAAATAAAATCTTAAAAAAAAAAAAAAGGCTTCTTCATTCATGTCTGGCACCTGGGCTGGATGACTGGCCAGCTGGAATATCTCTCCCCCACTGCCCTCTCTACTTTTGTAGCTTGGGCTTCCTCAAAGCATAGAGGACAGAGTAATCAGATCCTTACATGGCAGGTAGCTTCCCCCATGACAAATTTTCAAAGAACCCTAGGTGAAAACTGCAAGGTTTCCCATGACCTAGCTTTGCAGGTCCTAGAACATGACTTCTGGTACATTTTATGGTTAAACAAGTAACCCAGCCTAGCTCAGATTCAAGGGGTGAGGAACTAGACTCCACCTCTCAGTGAGAATGGCAAGATATTTGTGATCATCTTTAATTTTTATTTGTCAGAAGTTCCTTCATGGAAACATGAAAGTAGGGAGATGGCAGCTAACAATGATTGAAATACTCTATGTCAGGGGCACACCAGCAAGTATCTGCTCATTTTCACAAAGATCCTACAAGGCAAGTTTTACTATCTCCATTTTACTAGTGAGGAAACTGAGGCCCAGAGAGATTAAGTGATCTGTTGATCTATAGGCAGCAGAGTGAAAGATCAAACCTAGTTATGCCTGATTCCAAAGTTGTTGCTCCTTCTGCTACACTACACTATCATACACCTATTTTGAACCTCTCATTTTATGGGGGTGAAAATTGAGGGCACCTTAAATGCCCATGAGCTGGTAGATTTTCTCTCTCTCTCTCTCTCTCTCTCTCTCTTATGATTTATGTATTTATTTTGAGAGAGACAGAAAGAGAGTGTGAGCATGGGGGGGGGGTGCAGAGGGAGAAGGAGAGGATCCTCAAGCAGACTCCCTGCTGAGCGAAGAGCCCAACACAAGGCTCCATCTTATAACTCTGAGATCATGACCTGAGCAAAATCAAGAGTCAGCTGCACAATTGACTGGGCCACCCAGGTGCTCCACATTGGTAGGTTTTAAAATAATCACTTTAATGACAGTTTCCCTGGCCTAGTATTTGCTCTTGTCTAAAATTAATGAGTTGATATTGAGCAAAGCCCATATTCTATCTTACGAAATGTATTATAGAGTGGGAAAGACTACTTTCAACCCAGGCTCATCAAGAGGGCTTTTCCAACAGCAGAGCCAAGGAGGAGGGCCTACCATGGTATTACATTGCTGAAGGGTGAGATTTCATAGAAGGCCCTTCCTCACCATGTTGCCAGGGTTCCCACTTAGAACCCTAAGTCTCTCACTCTGTCTTGAAATCAAATCCAAAGTCCTTGTGTTTACTAAAATTTTATATCAGTGGTTCTTAACACTAGGACGCCCACTTTTGATAATAAACATTTTAAATAACTTTTTAAAAATCCTGAAATGGAAATCATACTACCGACCCATAAAACTCAATGATAAGCAGAGAGGAGAAGTCAAAGGAAGATATTCATAACAAAATGATATGGATACTGCAACACACCTACATTTTAAGATAGACACCATTAGTAGTTCTCAAACTGTGATGAAGAGACAGTTAAAAAATGTTTCATCTACTACAAACTGATACTTCTGTAAAATATAATAAACTGTTGCTATAATGAGCAATTGGGATAAAATTTCTCAAAAGGTTATTCTTACTTTCCTAACTGGCAAAGGACTGGTAAGTTTGTAGATGAGCTCTGGAGGGTGGATCCCACTTTGAGCAGCACTGCTTTAGGTTGATTAATGTTTACAACCCTTTCAGGTAGGTTCCCATATTACAGGTCAGGGAACTGAGGCACTGAGAGGTTCCACAGCTGCCCAGAGCTCTGATTCATCCAAGCATTCTGGCACTGCCAATGCAGTCCTCTTGGCTGTGATAGATACAGAATAAGATTCATAGTACCCCTAGAACATGCACAGTCCTTTGGAAGAAACAAATAATAGGCTAATTGTTTTTTTTTAATCTTGATAAAATTTTTATCATTGAGTAAAATTTAGGGACAAGACTCTCACCCCACTGGAATTATGCTCAGCTCCAAAATCTCTCTCCAGTCAGCTTTTCAGGAATTCTCTCATTTTACCGCCAAGTGAATAGCACGAGTCTTGAAACCATCCAAACCTCCAGTTCCCCATTCTGTCTTCACTGGCCTTCATTTGGGAGAGGCCTGGGGGATGCAGGCAAGAACACTTCTCATGCACAAGTTAAGCATCTTTTCGAGCAACATGTGCCCCCCTCCTGAAGGAGTGTGGAGAGGACACAACGAGAACTTAATTGGCTCATCTGTTCCCATATCTGCTCGTGAGCAGCCTGTGATCACAAACAACTCATTTAGGGGCATGTCAGTCTCTCCCCAAGAGGTACCACCCCCACACCATTTGTGGACCACACACTCTGGTGTGTGAATCACCTCCTAGGATGAGTGACTATTGCCTCACTGCTTCAGAGAGCTTCCTATTGAAGCAGCAGTTGCCCTAAAGCCTTGGAAAGAGAGCAAAACAACTTTTGAAGGAAATGAACACTGTCCCTTTGTTAGCTGTGAGGCCATTGCAGCTGGAAATGGGCCTCACTTCCCCTCAGCAACAGCATCCAAGTTTCTGCAGGCTCCTGAGGCCCTGGCCTACCACAGCTCATGGGGTAGCTTCCTGAGTGTCTCCAACAGTGCCACTCAGGGGCTCTGAGACTGATTATTTAAGAGAGACATTTATAGAGCACTTACTCTATGCCAGGCACTGTATGAAACAATCTACATATACTATTTTGTTTCATCCTCAAAACAAACAATAAGAAGAGATAGATACTATTATGATTTCTACTTTGCAATTGTTTTAAACTAAGGCACAGAGTGGTTAAAAACCTGTCAAAAGTCAGAAAGCTGGAAAGTGGAAGAACCAAGGCAATTTGGCCCAAGTACTTGCTCTTAAGTGCTGAGCCTTAGTGAACATTCAACCTTGGTTCAGGGGCCTCATCATTCACAGGAACATTATTCCGCATTTATTGAATGCCTGCTTTGGTCTCAGTCAGGCTACAGAGAGATGTGAAGAGCATGGCATCACACCTGGTCTTAGGGGCTTGACCTTCATAACATCAGTATTCTCACCTAGTGGTGGGATCCAACATCTCCTTACAGAGACTGAGGAAAGAACCAAGGAGACAGTGTATCAAAAACACCCCATATAGGCCTGGCCTGTGGTAGATACCCAACACGTATTATTCACCCATCCTCCTCCAAGACACACATGAGAAACTCAAAGAATGTGTAGCTGTGTGAACAACATAGACATGTAATGAACACTTACAAAGCGATTAGAATGCTAATGGAAGCACATTAGATTTTAGGATAATGCAAATGGGAATCATGATGAGATTGTAATTTTATGTGTCTTATCTAATTTAGCCCTAATAATTCTATGAATTTGGTATCAATTTGTCCACTTTATAGGTGAGGACATTCTGTATACGTGGTACCAAAAAAGAAAGCATACTCTGCAAAAGGTAGAATTTTGGGATGCTAATTATAGACATTGTTTATTGAGCATCTATTGTGTGCCAAGTGTGTTAATATACCCCACTGAGGTCTCACAGTAGGAATTATTACTCACAATTTATAATGAGCAAACTGAAGCTAAGGAAGATTAGGAGGCTTGCCTAAGGACCGAAATCTAGTGTATCTCAAAAGTTGTTTTGTAGTACAAGATGATCTTATTGATGCTAAGTTTGCAATGTGAAAGTCAAATTGTATATAAGCAGGTTTAGTATCATTTTGAAGTTTGCTTCAAGGTGCCCATAGCTTTCTGCCCGTTAAGCACATTTTATTTTATTTAATCCTTTAGATGTGCCATGACAAAAAAAAAAATTCAGCTATTTCAGGGTTTCTTCTGGAAAACAGGCTTGAGAGTAAAGATGGCAGCTCAACACATCTGTGAACTCAAAGGCCAAGAGATTGACAATGAGTGAAATGCACCATGAGCCATATTTGGTGCATCAACCAGATTGACTCTCGCACAAGGAGAAGGTGTGGGTTTGGTGGAATGATGGGAAGTTCCACCCTTTCAACTGGTTTGCCAGTCTTGGTATGAACTCCTCACTGATCTCTGAATAACAGAATGTGAATAATGAGAGTTTTCAAATTTTCTGAGTCTTGCTACTCAGCTTTGGTCTACTCTAAATACGGACTCCTCCAGCACAGTGATGCACAAGCTTGGTGAACATGTTTGACGTAGACAAAATCCAGAAATTGGATGGAGTTAAAGTTCTGGTAAATCCTGCATATAGCTGAGATTTTTTTGTGCCATCAAATGTATTTGCTATCCAACCTATGACATGTTTCCATGTGGGTGGCAGTTTGAGACATTCAGCAAAGCTAAACATGAAACTTGGTGCTATTACCAGCTTGGACTGCCTGCAGAAAAATGGTTCATAGCCATGGAAAACGATGGCTAGATTTGGTGAAATAATTTTTCTTTTTTGTTTTACTTATCATCTACTAGACCAAATGTTTATGAGAAAAGACTCTTGATATACCCTCCCACTCTATGTAGGAGAGTCTGGATTTGAACCCAGTTCCGTATGACTCTGAATGCCTGTGTTCATCTTATGTAGCTATGCTCTTCTCTGGCAATTAAGCTGAGTAGTGACAAATGAAAAGACATTTTTCCAGATGGATTAAGAGGCAAGGGGCATATAAGCAGAGGGAACAGCACATGTATGAACAAGGCCCTGGACTGTGGGCTGAACTGCCAAGACAATGTAAGGTTACACAAATCATGTAAGGGAATACTTGCTATCAGAAGTGTTTGAATGCACTGACATGTGTCACTTGCCATATATTCATTCATTTGGTAATTCAACAGATGTGTATTGAGTGCCTCCTATATGACAGGTAACAATTAGACTTAGAATCGAATTAGAATTAGAAATTACTAGAAACCTTTGTCAAAATATCACTGTTCCTTATATCTAGAATTTCTTCTTCTTTAAAACAAATAAGTGTACAGAATTTTGTCTCATTGGCAACCTAGCAGCAAAAGTCTTTTTTGAATGAAGCTGGCCTTTGAGTGAAATAAACCATGAATATTTATGATAGATTAAAGGCAAGCACATAATATAAAGATAAAAGGAAATAAATCACAATACTAGCCCAAAGTATAGGCTCTGCCTCCCCTGGCCCTGGCCAGCCCCCTCTCAGCAGCCCCCAAGGGGTAGAGTCAAGGTGTCGGGTAGGTGGTACCACCCAAGAGATTTCCCTGTGAGCCTTTGGCACCTCCCTTCCCCCATGCCTCTGTACCTACACTTACATCTTTGGCTTGGGATGGATCTTGGTGGTCTGCTGATTCAACCTGTTTATTCTGATGAAAATGACCACTCAAATTCTCTTAGTCACCTGTATTGGCTCCTGTCTTTCTTTCTCACTGCCGGAGTCTTACTTCAATGTCTCATCATTTTTTACCTGGATTATTCCGATAGCCTTCTAGTAGATCTCCCTGCATACATCTTGTCTCCTTCCACCCTCTGCACAGCAGCCCAGAGATCATTCAGAAAAGCAATTGCCATTTTACTTTGTTCCTCAAAACCATTCAGTGTTTCCATATTGCCTTGGGCTCTGCTTCTCAAACTGTGGTTTGTGATGCGGTCCAGACAGTGCTCGAAATCGTAGGATAAACAGCATCACTCTAGAATGTTCACTTTACTTGATGGCTAATAATTACAAATGTTACCTTACATGAAAACAAATGAATATATTATAGATCAAGAAGTTTGGGTGACCTGAGAACACTTCAGAGAATTTTCTTGTAGCAGCTGCTGTCAGAACCCATTAGAGTAAAATTGTATTCTTTTCTGCCATTAGGGATGTTTTAGCAAGAAGTCTATAATGTCTTAGACCATAGGATAAATTCCAAGTGTCCTATCCTTGATTTTTCCAGGATCTTTTAATTTGTGGCTTGCCACCCTGTTTTCTACAATGGGTCTCTTGCAACTCTACTCACCAACTATCCCACACCACTGAAAATGATAGCTACTGTAGTCTTCAGGGTTCAGTCAGAATCAAAAACTACTGTAGGTATCTCAAACAGGAAAGCATTTTACACAGGAAATTAGATGCTTGCAAAGCTCTGTTAGAAGATCTGGGAGAAAAAGGTTGGGAAAACCACTGCCAGTGTTCATGGCAGCAGGAAGTACAAGAATTGCAGGAAAATATCCCTAATTTGTCTGCAGCAGCAAAGTGGGTGATTTTCAAGAGGATGCCTAGAAGCTGCAGGCACTAGAAAAACCTTGTGTCTATCATCTGCCAAAGACTAAGACAATGGCTTTGCTTCTTTTCTGACTTTCAAATATTGCAGCTACGCCTCTAATTCAGAATCTATGTTTCAGGCTAAGCTATGACACCAACACCCATCCAAATCACTTGCTGAGGTCCTAACTTCCATTACCTCAGAATGTGGCTGTATTTGGAGATAGGGTCTTTAAAGAGGAATTATAATTAACATAAAATGAGGTCTCACGGGTGCTAATTTAATCCAATATGATTGGTGTCCTTTTATAAGAAGACATTAGGACACACACACACACACACACACACAGGGAAGGCCATGTGAAGACACAGTGAGAAGGTGGCCATCCACAAGCCAAGAACAGAGGCCTTGGAAGAAGCCAACTCTACTGATACCTTGAGTTCAGTCTTTCAGCTTCCAGGACTTTGAGGAAATAAATTTCTGTTGTTCTTTTTTTTTTTTCTTTGAAGATTTTATTTATTTATTCATGAGAGACACAGAGAGAGGCAGAGACACAGGCAGAGGAGCCTGTGGGGAGCCCAATGCGGGACTCAATCCCAGAACCCCAGGATCATGCCCTAAGCAGAGGCAGATTCTCAACCACTGAGCCACCCAGGTGCCCCTAAATTTCTGTTGTTTAAAGCACCCAGCCTGGGGTACTTTGTTATGGCTGTTTGGACAGCCCTAGTAAACTAACACATTCTGGGAGTAGGAATTTTATAAGACATAGTTGCTAGGCTTTCAACCCCCATGTTATAAGGAGAACTTAGAAGGGCAAAAATGGCCCTGAGTTGCCAAAAGACAATCTGGCACAGCTGGCCGGTGTTGGGCGCATGCTGAGAATCAGGCATGGCATGAAGCGCTTTGCACATGTTATCTCAATTTGATCCTCCTCTCTACCAATTTGAAGTAATTCTCTCAGCCACACTGTGAAACACAGGTAGGAGAATGAGGCTCAGAGAAGTTACTTTTCCATGGTCACCCAGCTAGTCCCTGGTAGTGGGAACCTGGCATTGACCCCTGCAGAGGACCTCTCAGTCACTGAAAATGTGCTTTCCTCACTGGTCTAACCGGGAAACATCTACAGGTCTTTAAGTCTATGTCACTTGCTCCATTCTTTTTCTAATCAGTGACCATACACTCCCCACCCAGTGCTAACCTCTTTCCTCCCCACAGCACACCATTCCCTCCTTTATTCCCCAACACTGGTATCATGTATGGTCTTCTACGTTGTACCAAATAGTATCAAAGATTGGGAATGGCCAATGAATAAGTAAACTATGGTCTATTTACTTAATATAATGTTACATAATAATAATATAATTATATAAGTCAATATATGATTGTAATGAAGAGCTTATCATAATTTTCACGACAGACTTGTTTTGAACAATCCTAAGTGAAAAAGCAGAATTTGGTGTGATCATATGTACTTAAAAAATAAAACAAAATCCTAAACAAAGACAAAATAGAAGGAAATATTCTTAGCCATGATTATCTTAGGGTGATTTTTGTTTCCTCAGCCTTATTGCTTGTGTTTTGCTTCAGAATCAGCTACAATTGAAATGAATTTTTTTTTATAATGGGTTTTCGAAAAATCTGAATCCTGTTCTAAAATATTTTGCTGCTAATTCCCTTATCCTCTGCGGAGGGACACTGTTGAAAAGAATTCTCGGTGGTGGGGAGAGAAAGGGCCATAGTATCACCGAAGCATCGAGAACATGGAGGCTCAAGAAAGGAAACCAAAGACCAAGGAGCTTCAGGTCCTTGTTTTTCTCTTCCACCAGTTAAGTGGCAACTTCTGAGGGCCTTTCCAGAGCAGCCTGGTCTGCAGCCTTGGTGCATCCACAGTGCCTTGGTTTGAAGGGAACTAAAGCTGCTAAGCCCTGGCCCAACCTGGCCCCTTCTTGGATCCCCTCTCATAGCTTCCCAGTAGCCTTCTAGACTTAAAATACAAGGGGTTCATGCATTTGAGCCAGCCATCTCTGCCCCCTCACCTGCACCTAAAGAGTTCTGCCTAGGTATATTCCTCTTCTGGCCCTGGTCCTGGTTCACTCAACAGAAAGCTAATTCTTCGCATGACACCCTTTATTACTGCATGTGAATCCTCTCTGGATTTGGGTTCATGAGACCAGAAATTCTGTCTGTTTGGCTGCTGGCTGTATCTGCAGCATGTCACATATAGCAAGTACTTAATAAATGTAGAATGAATGAACAAGTGAATGAGTGAATGAATGAATATGGTCCACGAGTCTTGTCTTCTTCAGGCCAAATATCAGCAGTTCCTTCAACAAGTCTTCTCTGATGTGGTTCCTGGATCCCACACCACTTTCTTTTGGATACCATCCAATGTGGCAGTGCTCCTACTTGAATGTAGAGTCAGCGATCTGCACAATAGTCCCAGGAACTGTAACTTCCCTCATTTAGAAAAATCTGTCTTTATAATGCAGCTCAAGATCTTAATACCTGTAGACAAAGCCACTTATGTTAAAAAAAAAAAAACAACTGGGCTATATTTTTAGGGTTTTGGGCCATGGTTATAAATTCCAGCAGCACTGGGGTCCCTATTTAGACCATTCAAGACCCAAGTAAGATAGTGGAAAAGGCATAGGACCAGGAGTTGAAAGACCTGGACTCTGACCATTTCAGTGGTTCTAGCCAATGCTAGGTACCAGGCTCACTCTGTACCAGGTGTGGTGTTAAGTGCCTCACACATGTATTTGCATTCCATCCTTGTTGAAAACATAGCTGCTATTTTCATCCATGTCTTACAAATAGGGGGACTGAGGCTTAGGGAGGCTAAGCAACTTACCTAAGCTTGTCTCCATCATTTCATTGCCAAGGAATCTTGAGCTGGTCACTCAGACACTTTGCTTCATTTTCCTTATCTGCCAAATGAAAATAATACCTGCCTTGGAGTGTTATTGGGAGGATTTATTGAAAGGATGCAGTGAAAGTAACTATTAAAACCCACAGATTTGCAATACATTATTATAAAGGCTCTGACTTTCCAGCACGCAGTCTGGAGACCTAGACTCCAATTTCCTCTCCTTGTCTGTGCTTTCCAGATTGCTGTCACTTGATGTAACAAATGTTTTCTTCCTTTCTTGAATCCTGGCCTTTTCGTAGATTAAGAGTAATTACTCCCAAATGGATACATGAAAGTCCAGTTTATGCCTAACATACATCAAGCCATCCATAAATATGCGTTTATATTTTATTTATTATTCTTCATGAAATCTATTTCAAGTGAAAACAAACAAATCCACTCTTTCCAAGTGTTAAAGGATCTCAGCCCCAAAGGCCGCTTTCTGCACTACTCTTCCAGCAGAGGGCACTATTTCTCTATAAAGCAGGGGATCTTTCAAATGGGATCCTCAGATTTTGGAGGGGGTACAATTTATCTGGGACCCCAGAAATAAATGCATAGCAAACTACCAGGAATGAAAATAGGAAAGATGCCATTTGGGTCAACTTCCCTAATTTTCAATTAGTGCAGAAGTGCCAATGTGTGTTTTCTAATATTGGGTCAGTCCCCCTCATTTAGAAATCACAGAATGTGATTAGAGCCTTACAGCCCATTTAGCCCACAAGTCACAAAGAAATAGCCTGTGGGCTACATTCAGTCCACATTCACGGTTTTCCCCCTGTATTATTATTATTATTATTATTATTATTATTATTATTAATTATATTACTAGATGAACATTAGTTTAAGCAGGAGATTGAATAAAAAAATAAAGATTTCTTAGCATTTCTTTGAAAATAAATCAGAAACTCTCATATCCCTGAGCCCACAGGTCACCATGATGACAATTAGTGGAGTTCAATAAATTCCACCCTTTTGGACAGGGCATAGTTTTGTTCCTTCCCTCGACTCCATTCAGCCTGCCCCATGGGTTTACATCATCTATCCAGACACAAAAGTACTTGAGTTTATGACCTGCAGATTCTAGTCCAACCTCTTCATGCTACAGGTGAGGAAAATGAAGCCCAGAAACCGGAAGGCCTGTACTCAAGTTCACACCACAAGGAGGTGTCAAGACCAGGTTAGACATCAGGCTTCCATGGGGTTTCTTAAAACTGAAGATTGGTCTTGATGCTGGCCCATGCCTTAGGGAGGAAGCTTCAGCCCTTGACTCCCAGAAGGCTGGTGCTCCCCAGCAGGTGGGAGGGACCAGAAGGAGGTTCCAGACAGTGTCAGATGCAAAGTGGAAGAGAACAGAAAGAGAGAGGAGAGTCTCAGTTTTGCTTCTCAGACTCCTGATCTCTTCTGCAGATGGGACAGGACTTGGAGAGCAGAGTTAAAAAGACTTAGTTCCTCAAAATGCCTGGGCCTTTTTTTCCTCATCTGTAAAATGGAAGCACTATTACTTTGCGGAGGTTGCATGAAAATTATTCATTCTATGAGTAAAGCGTCTGTGATCCCTTCAATTACTGTCTGCCTACTAGATGGCAAGTACTGGGGGTGCAGCCATGCCTGAAATGGGGGGAGTCCTCAGTAAATGGAAGCAATTATTGAGGAGAAACAAGAGAGACAGGATCTCTGTTACTTAGTGCAGACTCTACTCTATACCTTTGGGCCTCAAGCCCTCTATGCTCCATTAGTGCTTTTCCTAAATCAGTGGCTGTCACCTTGGCTGCATATTAAAATGTCCTGGGTGCTTTTACAAATCTTGATATCTAGACCACCTCCCAGACCAAGCAAGTCAGAATCCCTAGGGCTGGGATCCAGTCACCGGTGCTGTTTAAAGTGGCTTGTGTCACTCCAGGGTGCAGCACAGGTCAGGACCACTGTCCTAAATCCCTTCCTTACCCTGCCACAGCTCCAACTCTCTTCCTTACCAAAGAACCACCCTAGGTATACACTTTCCTCCCAGCCCTGCCCTTGCCCTTGGATAGATTAATTAAACCCCTCTGAGCCTTCTTTTTCTTAACAGAATAACAGGGCTGTAGAGGGGAGAGCTGGTAACCTACCTGCATCCCTTTACTCTCCAAGAAGAGGCTGATTTTGGACCAGCTCCAGGGGTAGGACTGGTTGGCCTTGGGGTTATTCAATCATCCTTGTTTTCCAATGATTGGTTTAGGGATGAGACTGTGGACACAAATCTGTTAGATAAGATGTGAGAGGAGTTTTCTAGGAAAAGCTTTTCTTTGCTCCTGCAAAAGAACAATAAAGGTGCTGTGTGTGGTATCTTGATTTGACACTTGAAGCTCCTGCATCCATTTTGTGACCAGGTGGAGGATTGAGGCAGCATAGGGGCACAACATTTAAAGATGAATTTTAACTAGAATTTTTAGAAGATTAAATCAGAAGGATGATGAGCAGAAAGTTAATATTTACTGAGTCCCTATCATGTTCCAGATTGTCTATTAAGTCCAGTATGATATGTGCTCACCCATGTGACAGCAGTGGTCTGGCATTATAAAGTACTCAGCTGAAGGGGTTAGATCTGTTGATTTTAATTTTAGCTCCATCTTTTAGGCAAATGATTTAAACTCTCTAAACCTCAGTTTTCTTATCTGTGAAGTGGGAATAATGGAATCTACACATCATGGGATTGTTGGCAGGATGAGTCAATGAATGAAACAAATAATCCATGTAAATAATCTAACACACCATTAAGACTCGATAAAAGCCAAGTTACATTTTTTTAAAAATTAACTCTGTAAAGCAGGTTATTGCTACTTTTACTCTTCTCATCATCCACTCTTTACGTATGGATAAAATGAGAATTGCAAAGCCCATTGACTTGCCTAAGGTCCCAAGTATGTAGGCAAAGCTGAGGTTTAAATTCTAGAGTTCTTACTCTGAACCTGTCTCTTGTTCCTTTCCTCTGTCTCTGCTTGTCATGCTCAGCTGAGGAAATCCCAACATCCTCTCGCAGGAGCGAGTAGTGGCCTGGTGAACTCTTCCACAAATACAGGTTTGCTGGCAAACCAAGTAAAAAGGAGAAGCTGAGCCCTGAGGTATGCATGTGACTGAGTAACTGAAAGTCAAGGAGCCCTTCAGCTCAACACTTAGTAGGTTTGCAAATAAGAAAGGACCATAGACTATCAGGGTTCAAAGAATCCTTTAACGATCAAATAACCCAAGCCCACCCCACGCTGGAATTCCTAATTGCTAACCCCTTGAAATGGGGGCTTCCTACTTTCCAGAGTGGGGCCGTTTTAATTCTACAGCTTGTTGAGACAATTCTTACCTCCCTGGAGCCTCTGTTGATTGTTTTAGAACTCATTCTTTTGCTACGCAGCAGACAGCCCTTTGGAAATGTGGTGATGACAGCTCATTCACCTGAGTCGTCTCCTCACCGCCAAGCTTCCCCACCCCAGCTTTCTCAACTGATCCTCTAACTGTTCCAGTTGTTTCCAGTCCAACTGCCAGTCTGACCCCTCTTTTGATATAGGGAGACAGAAGTGGAATCCACACTCAGGGAATAATTACCTGTCAGAGCTGTTCGGCAATGGATCAGTGGTTGATTTGAACGTTATTGCTTGTATGGAAATTATACCTAAAAAGACTCTGGGTGAAGGGGAAACAATTACTTCATGGGATGGGCATCTATTGTTTTTGTTTGTCCAACATCCATACTACCTCCATGGGGCTAGGATTAAAGTTCGCTTGGGTAAATCATCCTTTGGGTACAGTCTGGTCAGGACACTTAGCAAGGTGCCCTATTCCCCCTTCGCGTGGCAGAAACATGGCCCTCACTGAGCTGTCCAGAACTTCCCTTCCTAATCGAGCATGTGAGTGGTTTGAGCCACTGGTCGTCACAGGGGCTCTTGGACAAGCCGGTGTGTAGTTCCTGCAAAACCCCTGGAGCAGCTCGCTTCCTCTTCCTGTCTTTCTAAATCTATTTCCCCACATTCCTTTTGAAATTTTGAATTCTCTTGTATTTTCCAAAAAACTCCTTCCTGGCATCTATTAATTAGCCAGATGCAGTTTCTGTTGCTTACAAGTGAAGGCCCCTGGTTCACGCAGTAATGGAATAAGGGGGCAAATAATATTATGGAATACTAATTAAAGTCTCAAGACATAGATAAAGAGAAAAATATAGAATTTACTCTATATTATTGTACTAATTGTACGTGCTGTATTTATTCTATATGGTATGTATGTATGACAAATATTTTTATTTTACTTTTTAAAAATTAACTTTTTATTGTAAGATACCATGTACCCATTGTAGAAAATTGGGAAAACACAGAAAATCACATAGTACATGTCACCTATATAAAATTATTACGTGGCTGCTAAAAGTCTGAGTCTATGCCTGAGGGGAGAACTTATACCATTCCCCACTAGTCCGATTTCTTTGGTTACCTCTTGGTCTGTTTTGATTTCACTGGGGATTGTGGACCAGTGCTTATTTTCACAGCCAAATTAATTAATGAGAAAATCCTCAGACTTTCCATCTATCACTTCCAAACACCCACTTTTGATGAGTCAGTTGCCATTTGAACAATATAGGATAATTTTCAAATTAATTAAAGTGAGACAACAATACGGCCCATTTCTTACTCAAGTTATCTCCAAGGGATTCTGGCTTCATTAATCTTTGGACCACCACTCTCAAACAGGGAAAGGACATTAATCATGTCTCTCCAGTGGGAGACGGACAGGACCCAGAGAGTGAGCGGTTTGTGAGTTTTAGAGAAGTACTAGGGTAATTGGGACTATCTATAGCTTGGGGTTTTTCTCATTTTTTCCCCCACCAGACAATCAATTAGCCATATCTATATGTTTAGTGGACACCTATTATGTGCTAATTGTTTTTCAAATATGTAAGGGAATGTGAAACACAGACAAGTCCGTCCGGGATCTAATTCCCATCCCCTTTCAGCCCAAGGACCAAGAAGAGACAGATGTGTAAGGAAATAGGCAGGGAGATAGTACTGTGGTGTTTGTTGTAAAGCAGCTGCTCTTTCTTTTCTGAACACAGCATAAAACCAAGTTTCTTAGCATTTTGTACCTATTCTCTATTTCTGCAAGTATTTTTAGGATCTGCTATGCACCAGGCACTTTCACATGTGTCTCTTCTGTCAACTGCTCACAACAACCCAGCGAAGGAGGCTCTCCCATTTTTATCCTGCAATGAGGGCATGGAGGTGGCCCAGCCAGTGAGTCCCCTCCCTCTGTCTGTGCTCTTCCTGTGTGCTACCGTGTCTTAACCTCCAGTGGGCTCCAGTGTCCTGTACCTCTCTCTCAGTCCAGCTCTGAACTTGAGAGTCTTACCCAAGTCACAGTGGGCATCTCCACCTAGAGGTCCTGCAGGCATGGGGAACTCAGTCTGCCTCAGAACAAAGCCATCTCAGTTTTGTTCCTCAAACCTATGCTACCTCTTTCCTTTCCAAGTCCTGGCAAATGGTGTGGTCCACTGACACCCTAGCCGGAATGCTGAGAATCAGCCTGGCTGCCTGCCTCCCCTGCACACCCTTCTCCCATTCAATCAACCATCATTTCTACTTCTTTTTTTTTTTTTTAAGATTTTATTTATTTATTCATGAGAGACACACACAGAGAGAGACAGAGACACAGGCAGAGGGAGAAGCAGGCTCCACACAGGGAGCCCGACGTGGGATTCGATCCCAGGTCTCCAGGGTCACACCCCGGGCCGAAGGTGGCACTAAACCGCTGGGCCACCTGGGCTGCCCCATTTCTACTTCTTTCAACTATTTCAAAATCTTCCCTTCTCTCCATCTCCAAGACTGCGGCTCCCTTCTTTATCTGCTACTTACTGCACCAGCCTGTCTCTTCTCCGAGCTGCACCCCTCTCTCACCCATCTCTCATGCTTCAGCCAACAAGATTTTCATAATTGCACATATGGTCATGAGATTCACCTGCTTAGAAATCATTCAATGGCTGACCAGTGCCCAGGTTACAAAAGTCAAACTTCTAAGCCTATCAAAAAGGTCTCTCAGGATTTGTTTTCTGTACACCTCCCACCTTCTTGCTTTTGCTCTATTTTTTCTGCCTAGAGACTTTTCCCCTTGCTTCATCAACTAGCAAACTTCCATTCGTCTGTCAAGATCTAGCTCAGATACTATCTCCACTACAGGAAGACTTCCTTGACCCCAAGATGGAAAAAATCTTGGGGCAGAGGACAGTGAGATTAGCAATTTATTTCTCTGACACCTTCTGTGTGGTCACCCTGGCTATGATCCTCAGTTATCCATCACTACACTTTTCAAGGTGATCTTCCCTATACAACTCTTCCCTTCCAGGTTCCTGTAGCCAATGTCCTTCCCTGTTCTTTTGGATCTGCGGTGCTAACAGCACCACTTCTTCTACTCCCGGGTTCTTGCACAGCCTCAGGGGTCCCCTACATCCTGCCCACATCCTTGCACACAAAGGATTCCTTTGTAAGTAAACTCTCCTCGAACTCTCCTAATTTGGACATCCACCTGTTTCCTATGGGAATCCTGTCTTATCCACCAATCTTTTGCAAATTTCAGAATCACGTCTCCCTCTGTTATTGTTTCCAACTACATTATCTTTACTCTTTTATTAGACTTGGTTTGTAACTCTTTGGCTTAAAGCTATGGGCAAAACAGCTTTTCTTTTTTTTTTTTACTTTTTTTTTTAAATTTTTATTTATTTATGATAGTCACAGAGAGAGAGAGAGGCGCAGAGACACAGGCAGAGGGAGAAGCAGGCTCCATGCACCGGGAGCCCGACGTGGGATTCGATCCCGGGTCTTCAGGATCGCGCCCTGGGCCAAAGGCAGGCGCCAAACTGCTGCGCCACCCAAGGATCCCCAAAACAGCTTTTCTATCCTATTTGTCAAAACAATGAAAAGACTATAAACATTCTCAGCTTTTATTTCCAGTCTATAGGACTTACCGCAGGAATTGTAACAAACCGTGTGTCTCACTCTGTTAGACTGTGAGCCCCTTCCCCAAGGCACAGCTCTGTGTCGGAACATAGTAGACACTCGATAAATAGTCAATTAATGAATAAACCACTAGCCAGCACTGAATACATATCTGTGGAATACGTAAATTGGAAAAGAATTGGTGCCCCAAATTTGGAAGGCTCATGGACTGCTGTTGTTAATAAGTGAGACCCCCTTTCCACCGGGATATGCCAGGATACTGGTGTATTATTTTGCCAGACTTGGGAATTTCCTGAAAGGAGTTAAAAATATCTCTCCTCCCTAGAGCACCTTAGGATTGCATACTTGGAGAAAGCACGCTGCTTGAGTAGAACCACTGGCTAAGCTCTCACCCCACCTTCTCTCCCAACCCCCTCATTGCACCCTTTCAGATGTGACAACTCTGTAGGAAACCAATTTGCTGTTCATCACAAGGGAGTTTTATTTACTCTGTTGAAAGAATTGAAAAGCAGTCATTTTTATTAGTGCCACAGCTGGTTCTTCCATCATGGAAGAAATACAATTATGCGTCTTCCTATGGCTGAATGCAGACAGCTACAACCTCATTATTCATTCTGGTAGGAAGCAGGCCTTTCTAATGAGCAGGGGGAAAAAATGCACTGACCCCTCATTTATAAAGGGAGCAAATCTTAGTTTCTGGAAGACATCGCCACTGCCACCATAGAAAGAAAGGCTTTTTATTTATTTATTTTTTATTTTTTTGGTTACATAATAGGGAGCGATAGCTTTAGAGGCCTAGTTGAGGCACTCATTGTGGTGGAGTGGAAAGAGTGTAGGCTCTGGCCTCGGGCCAGCCTGAGTTCAAACCTTGGATCTGCATCTTATCAGCTCTGGCATGCTAATTCTTATGAGCCTCTGTTTTCTTATCTGTAAATTAGAAATACAGGCATCCCTTGCTTTTCCAAAGTTCGTGTTACACCACCTTGCCTTCATGAAAGACCTACATTAGTACTTGTTTCTGCTAACTGAAAGAAACCCAAAGAGGAATTTTTCACTTTTATGGGGGGGGGGGGGGAAGACAAAAAGCAAAAATAGCATTCAGCATTGGTTTTGCAGCCCTAACAGCCAGAGGGGCACCAAGCCCCTCTCCTGGGAACTACACTCAGGACCACAGCAGCAAGCCACCAGAGCTTTGAACTATCTGGGAGCATTATTGGCTGGGGGAAACCTGCAGTCATAGCACAGCTGCCCAGGGTGGTAGGAAGGATTAGAGGTTTATTATTATTATTATTATTTTATTATTTTTTCTTTGTTCTTGCAAAGAACATTTATTTTTGCATTTTTATTTTTGTTCTTTTATTTTTTATTTTTATTTTTTATATAAATTTATTTTTTATTGGTGTTCAATTTGCCAACATATAGAATAACACCCAGTGCTCACCCCATCGAGTGCCCCGCTCAGTGCCCGAGGATTAGAGGTTACATTGAGGTGTATGGCGTACAGCACCCATGGCAACAGGACCTGGCCCCTGCCTACCTCTCCAGCTGCATCACCCACCCACTCCCACAGCTGGCATCTCTGGGGCAGTCATACTGAACAACACTTCCACAGAATGTGACATATTCTCCATGCTTTTCTGACTTGGCACCTGTGTCCTCTCAGCCTGAGTCACATGCCCTCACTTCCCTTGTTCTTCTGGCAAACTTCTTTCCTTAAAAGTGATGGTTCCTCTGTCAAACTTGTGCCTCAGTTCCTTCCCTGGGCAGACACAGCATCCCCCTCTGTTTCCAACACCCTTTGGACGACATTGCCACACACCAAGAGGGACTTGTCCGCTTAAGAGGTTGTTCCAGGGCAGTCCCGGTGGCCCAGCGGTTTAGTGCCACCTTCAGCCGGGGGTGTGATCCTGGAGACCCGGGATTGAGTCCCACGTCAGGGTCCCTGCATGGAGCCTGCTTCTCCCTCTGTCTGTCTCTGCCTCTCTCTCTGTGTGTCTGTCATGAATAAATAAATACAATCTTAAAAAAAAAAAAGAGGTTGTTCCAAGTCCCAGTGTCTAAGCTCCTTAGAGAGCAAGAGCCATGGGCTTTCTCTCCCATGAGTCTCATGCTGGCATGACCACCAGCACTACTGAACCATAAATGACTTCCTGAAGAAATGAAGACTTCTCACTTTGAGTGTATGTGACAGATGCTGTTGATCAGTTAAATTTGTACCATGTTTTAACTTTTCCCCACCTGCTCGCCCCCACTATAGAGACACCCCAGCTGTTAGGGAACTTAGGAGAGCCCTGCCACTAGTTTTAGCAAAGGAGAAGGAAGCCTTTTGGGGATACTGATTACTTGTTCTTAGACATCCTAACTAGATCGTGGTACAGAGCATTCAACTCTCAAAGCTGATTTGCCTTTATGCAGCCTCATCCCTTGACATGTGAGCAAAGTATGGCCCTTAGAATCAGACAAATGAGTTTGATCTGTGTCACTTTGTTTCCTACGACCAAAATGACAGAAGTGTTCCAAATACTAACCTGGGAGGCAGACAGTCTGGTATCAAGTGCTTTTTTTTTTTTTAAGATCTTATTTATTTATTCATGAGAGACACAGAGACACAGGCAGAGGGAGAAGCAGGCTCCATGCAGGGAGCCAGATACAGGACTCATCCCAGGACCCCAGGATCACAACCTAAGCCAAAGGCATACGCTCAACCACTAAGCCACCCAAGTGTCCCTGGGTTCAAGTGCTTTTAAAAGTGTTTGTCCTTAGGCAAATAATCTAATCATCCAGTTTCTTAGTTTCTTCATCTGTAAAGTCAGGAGAGTAATAGCACCTACCTCATAGGGTTCAATAGGTTAATGAAGAAAGGTACTCAGAATAAAGACTGACACAGACTAAGAGCTGTATTTGTGTCAGCACTATTTTCATTAATAATATTGGTTGTGCAACCTTTGGTAATTTCACATGCTTTCTGAGATTCAGTGGGGCAATCTATAAAATGGGGGTTTTAGAAATGCCTGCCTTGCAGGTTGTGGTAAGGATGGCAATTCACAGACACAGAGGCTGGAGACAGCACTTGGCGAGAGGCCATAGCTGTGCGCAGAAGAAGGAGAGACAGTACTGACCTCTGGTTGCTGGCATGTCTGCCAGAGTGGGCACACTGGTGCTCTTACCTCTGCTCCTTGGTACCCTCCTCCCTTCCTACCACAATGGAAGAGTGGTCCCTCCTCCTGAGTGAGGCCAATCACTGCCTCTGAGCTCTGGGCCACCTTCTCACCTTCTCAGAAACCCTGTGCTATTGCCTTGGCCCCTGTCCTTTCAGCCTTTTCTTTTCTATTGGCTTCTTCCCAAAGGCATGTAATTGGGCTTCGGTCTCAACACACGCATACACACATACACGTGCGTGTGACCAGCTTAAACCCAGCTGTCCCCCTAGTACCTTTCCTTCTCTTTCCATCCTCCCCCAGGCAGACTCGTTGCAGTATTTCTCTGCACCACCTGGCTCTACTTCCTTGACCTGCTCCCCCATAACTCACTACTTGGGGTGGTGTCACCCGTAAGAAAGAAGGTGACTATCTGGAGTCTAGAGGAAGCAAGATCAAAGACACGAGGTCAGGATTTGTTTTCATCTTGCAAAGAGGGCCTCGAGAGAGGGTAGAGAGGAAAGAGGAGGTGATAGGAACTCTGGTGAACCAAGAATGGAATCGCCCTGGCCTCTGTTGGCTTTCACTGCCTCGTGTGCAATCCAGGCTCAGGCACATGGAGAGAACCCACAGTCCTCAAGCCTCATGACATATGTGGTGCCGTTGCCTCCCATGTTCTGAGCCCTCTACCTGGCAGCACCTGACTTCTAAACTAGGCTGGCCCACCCTGCACGAATTCCTCTACGACCTTCTAACCAACAGTCTTCCTTGCCAATGGCTTCAGTGATGTCAAAGCTAGTGCCAAGATGGGAAGAAGGTCGAGAAGGTAAAATAGACATGTGGACAGAAGTTCTAATATTTTTCCTGTCTTCTTTTCTTTCTCTTGGTTCATAATCATCCATAATCATAAGAAGCCCGGGGCAGTGGCTACAACCTTATTCTAATGTTACCCACCTGGGAAATCATGCAGGAACATGAAAGGCCCTTCCTGAGGGCCCCAAAAGATTAGAGCTCGTGTTTGGGAAGCAAAGACTACAAAGCTCTGCTGCATCTCAGAACTCAGTGGAATTTCTTAACAAAGGTATGAGTGGAGAGCCCTCGCCAACCCCATTTACTGACAAAGAGACTGAGGTTCAAAAGAGGATTTGGGTCAGCAGCAGCTACTTACGTATGTGTAAGGCAAGGCCAGGCAGATACTTTTGGGATAGTATCTCATTTAGGCCTCTGAGCCGTGGGTTCACACACATGTGCTCAGATGCCGCTCACAGCATAGAATTTGATAGCCATAAGGCTGGCTTTGCTACTTACTGCTAAGATGGGTGAACTTGGGTGGCCTTCTTCAACTCTCTGAGTTTCAGTTTCTCATCTATAAACTACCAGGGCTAACCTGAACTTTCTTTGGCCTAATAATTGCTAGGCATCTCCTCCGTAGGCCCTTTTTTAGTCAGCTCTCTATATTGGAGCAACAGAAAACAAGTTATTTCAGTTTTAGGAGTTGAAATAAAGTGGGTGGAGAAAGAACTGGATGGTCTATAACTGCCATTCTGTTCTCTTTTTGCTAGGTCATTCTTGCGGGCCAACATTTTTCAGATTATTCTCAATTTTATAACCCTAGTTTTGAGAATCAGATAGCAGATCCAGATTCAGTGCCACAGCAGCATTTATTCACCAGTTGTGTGACCCTGAGAAGTTCATCAGCATTTCTGTGCTCCAGTTCCCTCATTTGTAAAAGTGGGTGCTCCTTGGACTTTCGAGAAGATAAAGCAGGGAAGAGTGTGTGCAGTTGCTTGACACATAGTAGGTGCTCAATTAATGGTAGTCATTATTGTTTGTTTTAAAGTTTTTGTTTGTTTGCTTAATCCATTGTACAACAAAATAACAAATGGAAGACTCTAGAAAAATGTGGTTTTCACATCTGAATGGGTTTCAGATCTGGGATTTGCAAGTATTGCAGTGTTTACCTTGCCTCACTGCACTCTTGTGCCCCTGCTAAAATACATCGCTCCATCCAGTTTTCTGGTGTCTGAACAATTGAACAAACAAGCTGGGTGAAGGTAGGTGGAATCAGGGTGTGTTTTCAGCAACAAGTGAGGTGAGGCGCTGAGCGGGTGGTTTTGAGCAGGAGGCCCGGGGAGTGACAGCGGAGGGGGAGCAATGCTGAAACGATAATATTAGAGTACACAGAATAATTCACAGCTGCCAGGTCACGCAACTTGAGAAGTGCTTCAGAACAGTCAACCCTTCCATGTTGTTGCTAAGAGACGGGGAGGTGGGGAGGTAACCATGCTTCTGAGAGAGAGGGGAAAAAATGAACAGAGACAAACTTTAGATTTTGGAAATGATTTCATGGACTCTTATTCAGTGAATGCTGGTGACTTTGAAGGTATTTTGCTTGTAAAAGAAACATGTGTTGAGTCCCTACTGTGTACATGGCTGTGGGCCCTGGAGAGACCACAGTAGACAAGGTCTTGGATCTCATGGGTTCAGCCATCTTTTCAGCTGAGGGGACACTGGAGGCCGTGAGAGGAGAGTGATCTGCCTGAGGCCCCAAGGCAACCAACTGGCAAAGCTGATCTTGGAAGCTGGGCTTCCAACACCCTATGCCAGGATGTTTTCCATCTACTACCTTTCACCAAAGACATTCATCTGCACCAAATTCATCCTTGATACTTTGGCTCGAAAAATAAACATCCTCGCTAGAGAAACTTTTGGAAATGAGTCCAAAAATGGTTTCCCTAATTTCAAATATCCCACTGAGAAATGTTATATTTATTCCGAGTACCTGTCCCGCCTTATTACACCCAGCTGACTGAGACCACAGGGAATGGCGGCAGGTGGGAGGATAAAAAGAGGCAGAAGATTCATATCTCATCACTGCTGAAAATTAGTAAGACACAGAAGCCCAGAGGTCTGGGTCCTGAATCAGATTCTGTCCCTTGCTACCCATGCTTTCCACTTTCCTGGGCTTCAGTTTTCCCACTTGTAAAATTATCTCAAAATTCCACTCCAGCTCTAAATGTTACAATAAATCACCCAACCGTGCCACGCAAGCCTGGAGGACCCCAAATGGAGCTTCAGGAAGTGGCCATGGCTTGAGGATGGAGCCTTGAGCATTAACTGCCCCTCCTCTGTGTCCCCATAGTCCTGCTGGAAGGGACCACCGTGGGGCACATCCCACTGTGTCTACTGAATGGCTGTCAGTGTCCATGCCTCCCAAAATATTTGTGCTCCTAGGGGGACAAGGACTGTCCCACTTGCCTCTGCATCTCTTCCCCTACCCAGTACCTGCCAACTACCTGGCAATGGTAGGCACTTCATATGTTTGTAGAAGGGCCTTCAATTGAGAAGAAGGAGGTTCGGAAAAGGATTCTTTTTTAAAGCTGCCAAAAAAAGAAAAAAGGAGAAGCACTTCAAAAGTTTGCCATGATAGAGACTTAGACTTAGGGCAGAGCTAGTAAGTGGCAGGGCTCCAGTTCCAACCCAGGACTGCCTGATTCTCCTACCCCTACACCATCCTTCCATGTGTTTGCTTGTTTATTCAAGATGGCGGTGTCCACGTCACCTGGGGTGAAGGCACAGACTGTGCCTAGACAGGACAGGACATGAAGCACACCCATCCTAGCTAATCATGACTTGTTCTTCAAAGCCTGGATCAACTGTCACCTTCTCTGTAATTTCCCCCAGCCCTTTGGGCAGAATTAGTTGTTCTGTTCCTACTGCTGTAACGTTTTCTCCCTGTGACGCCCATCAATCTTACTGCAGGATGACTCCCTTTGGAGGCCTTTCTTCTCCACCAGACCATGACTACCTTGATGGCAGGGACTGGGCCTTATTCATCCCTTTGCTCCAATGCTTGTTACTGAGTAATCAATGCATGTTTACTGAGTGGTGGAATAAATAAACAAAGGATGAATGAATGAGAAAACTCTAATTTTTAAGGGTCTATATGGGAGATGGCATCATAGAACCTCCCCTGAACAACTTCTCAAGGCAATCACAGAGTTAAACATTAAGGTGACTAAAGTTATTGGTGACAGGGTCACATAGTTAGCAACACATCTAGAACTTCTGCCCTCTTTCTCCTTTTTTTCCCCCTTCCATTCAACACCGTGTCATGAGTGTGTCTGGCTCCAAGCTATGGCAGTGCCCACAGGTGGTTTCAAAAAATTTCTATCAGAAGGAAATGAATTCTGAAGAAGCTAAGAGTGCGGAAGTCTGAGAGATGTGGGTTCAAATGCCACTGGACCACTGACTACTGGTGTGGTCTGTGGCAGCTCAACCTCTCTGAAGTTCGGTTTGTGTAAAGGAGAAGAGACAACACCTCCAACACCCCCCTTGCAGGCTGTGTCTGTGGGGATCATTTGAAGGCCTTCTGATTAGTCCAACTTAGAGGTAGGATGGGGGTTTCGGACACACCAAGTCTCTCATTGTCCTGCTTGATTTGTTTTCGGAGCAATGGGTTCTTTTCCTATCTTTTCTCTTCGGAAGGGCCACGTTTGACCTAGATAACACATAGCTTTCTGCACGTAGGGCACGCATTTGCACTCTCCACCATACCTACCATGTGTGGTTTCCAGCCTACTGCACAGACGAGCCCATGCGTCACACCCACCTGCTTGTGCTGGTTTGGATTTTTGCTCTTTATGCTGCTGCAGTCCGAGGTAAGGCTGGATCCTTGCTGCTTTCTGGTGCACGCCTGCCGCCTGCCAGTACCACAGACCTGCCTTGGGGCTGGAGAATTTCAGGCAGCAGAGCCTGCACCGGCAAACGGCTTCCGGCGTGAGCTCCCTGTGAGTCACAGACATCACGGATACACTGGACGGAGAGCTGGCGCAGGCTGTGGGCAGAAGCCCCTCAGGAACCCCGCTGTTTGGTGGCCTGCGAGCTACGGGGCCCAAGAGGCGGCACCTCTGTTTTCTGAAGGGGAAGTTGCAGCGCCGTGGGCTCCACCTCGTGCACGGTGGCTGCGTCCAGGCCTGAATGCCCCTTTCATTACTCACCGGAAGTGAGTTAGAACACTTCACACAGGAAGATGACTCGCTCCTCCAACGAGATGTGGAAAGCCTTTCTGAGAAAATGATTGGAAGTGTTTAAATATTCTCTTTCTTAGTCTGCCTCTTCCTCTATTGAACCCCTCCATTTGAATGGGAGCCTTTATGTGCAAACTGATCCGGTTGTGGCATCCTTTGAACACCTTGGGGGAATTTTAATTTGTACTTAGGCCAGTTGTAATACTTCATCTGCAACTCTGACTCCCTTTATGCTCCCACAGCACTGCTGCGGAGAGGCGGGTTTGTCACAGCAGTGGGAAATAACACAATGAGCCTGTTGCTTTTACAACTGGAAATGAACAAACATAGTAAAAAGTAGCAGCGCACGGTTGTCATGGGTCTTGAGTACAAGGCATTATGGGTTCTTAACATGCCTACCTGAGCAGTAGGATGAGGAAGTGGGAGAAGGTGGGATGGGGCACTGATGTCTTGGCCTCTTCCAAGTCAGCTTAGGAGCAGGGTAACTTTGAAGACCCAATGTAGCAACCAAGAGGATAGGTTAGTTAGCTTCTCATTCTCAAAAGTAGATGTGGCACCAGCAGTGGGAACTCTCTCTTTGCATTCTCTGGAACCCAGCCGGGATTTGTCACCTTTGGGCAAGATCTGTCCATGCACAGCAGGTGTCCCATTGACAAGAACAGACTCTAGAAACAGCCCCCAGGGAAAGGAGATGAGAAATGTCAGGCATGGTTCCAGGCCATCAACCAATGAGTTGGGACAAAAGCAGGCTCTAGGCTCAGGGAAGGGATACTTTAGAGGCTGGACCAGGGAGCACAGCATGGTGTCATGGGGAGGGCATGGCTTTGGAATTGGAGAGCTATAGATTTGAATCCTAGTTTTGGTACCTACTAGCTGTGTGATCTTGGGTGGGTCCCTTCTCTTCTTGGGGACGTTTGCAAAATAATTCCTAGAGAAGCAGCATAATGAGTTCATAGTCAGACAGACTTGGCTTTGAGGCCCTGACCTATAACCCTCAATTAATTAATTTCTGTGCTTAAAACTTCTGTAAACCTCCATTTCCTGATCCGTAGGTAAGATGTGAGAATACTTATCTCCTAGATCTGCGAGGATTCATTGAAACAATGCAGGTAAGACACTTAGCATTAGGCTCAGAACACAGACACCCTTCCATAAATGTCGGCTATTGGTCGGTCCCGGGATGTCAGGTCATGGTCTGGTTGGCAGTGCAGGTGCAGGAAAGAGGGCTATGTGGCATGTGTTTGGGTAATGATGGCCATTAAGGGGATATTCTAGGGTCTCCCAGAGTTTTCCAATCAGCTGGATCTTAATGTCCTGGACGAGGCTAGGAACTGCTTGATCCTGGCTAATTAGCAGATTCCTGGTCTGGCAACATCTTCTAAATCCTGCTGGATGGGATGATGAGGCTCCTGAAGTGACTTAGAGGTAAACTTTGCTGCATAGACTTGCTTCAAGGACTGACATCCGAGAGCGAGAGAAGGCAGGGCTGAGGCTGACAGCTTTACAGCTCAGAGAGTATGTCCCCAAAGGCTTACCCCTTTAGTTTGATCTCTCCAGCTTGCACCGCCAATGGTCTCTCTGCATGAGGAATCAGAGGTCCTGAGAGGTTCCCCATCTGTGGGAGTCAACCCTGGCACAGGGCTCTGGATATGAGATAAAGCCACACTCTATCCATGCAGCCACAGTGCTGTGCTGCCCTCCCCAACCCAGTCATTATAGGGCTCTGCTCTATAGGCTCAGTACTGGGGTGAGGAGAGGGAGATGCAGCTCCTGTCCCTGTTCCTGCCCTCACATGGGTGATAACAATAATTCTGGGGATGTCATAATAGTTACTATGTATGGAGCACTCACTAAGTGATGCTACATGCTTTACAAAGGAGATCTTATTTTTACCACAGAAAACCACTGTGGAGAGGATTCCTTGAATCCATTTTACAGATGAGGAAATGAAAATTTAGTGAGGTGCCTGAGGATACACACAGTCAGAGGAAGAGCTGGGATTTAAGCCCCTTTAGCTACACCTTTTCATTCTTGATGCCATGTCACTTCCTTTCCCTCTTTGCTTCATTCTGCAGTTAGCTTAAGCCTAATTGCATGCCAAAAAACCTCCCCAAACTGTGAATTGTGCACGCTAGTTTACTGGTATTCATTTCTGATCCCTCTCTCACTAAGCTGCTGATGAACCTCAGTGGTCAGATGTGACTCATGAGATTGTTCCTGTTCTAGTTTGATTTGAATTTCTACCTTGAGAGTTACATAAAAACTCTGATGATCAGGATGGACCGTGGCAAAAAAACAGTGCCCCCTTTCTAAATGTTACCAAAGCTAGGATTCATTCTCTTGCCCGTTAACCCCTGCCCCTTTTTTGAATAGTTGTTTATGTTTTCTGACAATTTTTCTATTGAGTTATAAGAACCCTTTATCTATTAAGAAGACTAGTCCTGATTATTTGTCATATATATTAGAAATATTTCCCCCTACTTTGTCAATGATCTACTGGCTGCGTATGTAGCATTTTAGAGGGCCATACAATAGTTTTATATGATTTCTAGAAAAGCCTTCTCATGTAAAGAGAGATAATAAATTATTTAGGTATCCAAATCTTATATTTTACTTTATTCTCTTCCACTGACTTGTCAGTCTAGTATTTCCCAACCCTAGTTGTTATAATATTTACAGCTTTATTTTATTTTTTTTAAATTTTTATTTATTTATGATAGTCACAGAGAGAGAAAGAGAGAGAGGCAGAGACACAGGCAGAGGGAGAAGCAGGCTCCATGCACCGGGAGCCCGACGTGGGATTCGATCCCGGGTCTCCAGGATCGTGCCCTGGGCCAAAGGCAGGCGCCCAACTGCATATTTACAGCTTTATAATGTATTTTACTCTCTGGTAATGCATGTCTACATTCATTGCCCCTTTTGGAAAAACTTTTCCTTAGCTTAACTTGCATATTTATTTACTTTTTTAATTGTACAAATGATTTACCCTTGTTATAGAAAAATAAGAAGTACAGATAGGTATAGAAAGGAAAGAAAAGAAAATGAAAGGAAAAAAATGAATAATAATACCACCTAAAAGGTTACTCATATTAATTTCTTGGGAACACCTCATTCCAATCTTTTCCTATGAGTGAATACCTACACACACACACACACACACACACACACACACACAGTCTTTTCTAACACAAGACATATTATGCTATCCTAGCAAATATATTACTGAAATAGGTACTCTCATTGCTTAATTAGTATTTCCATTGCTTAATATACTATGTTTTATTTAACCATTCCTCTATTGTGGAGCATGTAAGTTATTTCTAATTTTTCACTTAAGCTTTTTATGCTTATTTCTGTCTTGGTGTGAATGAATCCTTTGTACATTTCTCTAGCAAGTTGATCAACATCTGGTCTAAGATATTCACTAGCATTCTGGTGTTAAGTTTGGGATGCCCCCCTCAGTTAGTCAAAGACTCGTTCCCCCTTGAAAGTGCCATTCAGAATCGCTGAGTGTAAAGGAGATGCTTGTTGTGGAGGAAGTTGGCATTGTGGTTAAGAGCATGAGTTTTGGAATCAGACAGAACCATGTGAATTTGGAGAAGTTGCCTAAACTCTGAGTTTGTTTCCTCATCTGTAAAGTGTGGACACCAATAGCTACTAGAAGGGTTATAGGGAGGATTAAATATGATTGTACAATAAAGTCCTTAGTGTTATGCCAGCACATAGTAAGATGTTCATCAAATGATATCTATACAATATTTTGCTTCCTCCAGCTATTCAAGCATAGCTGCCCTCCCTCACCCCTATAAATTTTGCTTCTTGACAGTCTGGGGATAGGGCTGCTGAAGATCCAGTTACATCTTCAGTAGCCTTGCTACAGAAAATGTAGTCCCAAACTAGGAGAATTTGTATTACCTCAGAATCTCAGAATCCAGAGAATCTCAGGCTCTACTCAAGACTTATTCAACCAGAATTTGCACTTTTAATAGATCTCCAGGTGATTTGTATGCACTGTAAAGTTTGAGAAGGTATTGGTCTGACTACTCAGGATGCTAGTGGTGGTTGTGTGGGAGGCATGGGGGCCAGGATCATAATGACATCTCTGCTCTGGAATTCTCTAGTCTGGAATTTGCATTCTTTTGGTCTCAAACCCATCACTCAGTAGCAATGTGCTCTTCACAAAGCTCCAGTGACCTTCACCACCCTGGTGTGGTAGGAGAAGCTCCATCTTCAGATTCAGGTGGATATGGGTTTCAACCCCAATTTTGTTATCTGGAAGATTTGGTAGACAGGAGACACTGAAACAAATTATTTCAACTTTCTGAGCTCAGTTTTCTCACTTACAAAATGTGGACAATGCAACTTTTCTGAAGTGTTATTAGATAGGAGTGATAAAATATTTTAAAAGCCTGTCATATCCCAGGAGATACAATAAGTACTTCAACTCTCAAGATTTCTTTAGCTGAAAAAAAAAAAAAAAAAAAAAAAAGATTTCTTTAGCTGAGTGTGCATCTCAATTCCATGACCCACTTGGCCAGTCTCTTCTCTTCTGGAACTTAAGTTTCATCATCTGTAAAATGGGCATTTAGGTCAAATAACCTCCGAGATCTCTCTCTGCTCTAAAACTTGGCAACTCGTAAGCATATTTCAGCACACATATATGAATCCTAATGGTAGCTCATGGTCAGATAAGAGTTGATACTCCCACCGTCCTGACACAATATCTAAACTGTCTTTTAATCAGAAACTAATAAGAGGGATAGATTTTCTATGTATTAATGCTTGTTTTCCATTGGTACAAACGAGGGACTCAATGAAAATGTTGGCAGTTTAATTAAATAGCATGAGAGCACTTGCCTAAATGATTATACGGTGGGTACTGAGATCACCAAAACTGGATTTTGACCTCTGGTGTGCTTGGGGGCACATATGTGGTACTGGAAGGTCTCTGATGTGAATTAGAAAGCTGTCGAGATCATGTAGACTGGAAAATGCTTGACCAGGAGAGAAAACAAAAACCTGGCTTCCCACAAGGGAGCCTTACTAAATGACGGACAATTAATTAATTTAAAGTAGTTGAAGATATCCCAAGTAGTCCTTTCCTGTAGCCTTTTTGAAGATAATGTAGGATCGGGAAAATCAGAAATACATTCAAACTAACAGTTTGTACCCCTGAGAGAGAGCTAAACAAGCATGATTTATCATTTCTTTGTGCCTTCATTCCTTTGCCAAACCTTATTTGAGCACTATACAGCAGACATTGTGCTAGATGTTGGGGGATGGAAGATCAGAGCAGGAATCAATTAGACAATTACAATGTGCTCTATGAGATGAGGCATCTACCCACATAACTCTAACACAAGATATAAGCTATCAGCAAAGAGGGAACGATGAAATGCTTTGGACATGTACTGGACAGAGATTATTTCTGAGTCTTTCTAGCAGATATAGCATCCAATCTGGGTCTTGAATGATTGGGTTTTATTCACTGATTCAACAAATAATTGCCAGGAACCAGTTAACTACAATGCTTCATAGAAGATGCCTTCAGAGTTGGTTACCTATGAAGGGATGGTTTGTCTATTGTTAATTTCTGTGTTTTTTTTCTTCCTCTTTCTTTTACACCCTCAGTTGGGGGACGTTAAACTAGTAGATGACTTGGGGGGATTATCAGAAGTGGTCATAGCTAAGTGTTGGTTTCTCCAAGCCAGACAAGCCTGCATTCATCCAACATATATTTATCAGGTAGATACTGTGTGCCCGACACTATACAGCGATGAGCCTAGGCGCTGTGTGATGCAGTTTACAAGCCAGGTGGAGAGAGAGATAGTGTCAGACACTCTTACAAATACATGTGGAACTCTGACGAGTGCCGCAAAGGGAAGAAGGCCCTTGCTTCTGAGGGATAGCATACAGGAGGCTGACCAGTCAGGGGGACCAGGGGAGGCCTTGCTGAGGTATAATGCTTGACCCTTGACACACTAAGAGTGTGAGTAGGAGTTAACAGGCAAAGAAGGAGGATCAGTGCCCTAGCTAGAAAGAAGAATTTGCTCATGGGAGACTTTTCTGAAGAGCTGGGGAGAAAAGACCTGAAAAGAAAACAATGTCAGGTGAATCTGGAAGTGTAGGGAGGTGACTGATGGTACAGGAGGCCTGGTCAAGAGTTCTGTCTTTAGTTTAAAAGTCATAAGAAGGGATGTCTGGGTGACTCAGTGGTTGAGCATCTGCCTTTGGCTCAGGTCGTGATCCTGGGGTCCTGGGATCGAGTCTTGCTTTGGGCTCCCTGCGGGGAGCCTGCTTCTCCCTCTGCCTATGTCTTTTCCTCTCTCTGCATCTCTCACAAATAAATAAGTAAAACCTTAAAACAACAACAAACAAGTCATGAGAAGCCACTCAGAAGTTCAAGCAAGGAAAAGGAATGGCCATATTTATATCTTGAAAAGATCCTCCAATTTGCTAGCTCTCAGTGCTAAACTCATTGAGTTCACATACCTTCTGGCTGCAACAATAGGAATAAACGCAAGACAGGACAGAGTAGATGGAAGGAAGCCAGTTAGAATGCTAGTGCTGTAGTTCAGAAGAAAGATGCTCTTTTGATCAGGGCAGTGGTGGTGATGGAGAGCACTGGAAAATCTAAGAGGTAAATAGAAGCTAAATCAACAGTATGGTGAGTAGAACATGGGAAATGAAGGTGAGAAAGGGGTCAAGATATTGCCTAGGTCCCTCTCCGCCATGCATAATTGGATGAATGAAGTACCACTCACTGAAATGAATCAACAGTTGGCCTCATCCCAGGGCTGCCACATACAGTCGTGTCAGTTGTGTATTGCACAGGACATCTGGCTGAGCGGGGAAGGCAGGAGCTGAAAGGCAGTCCATACTTCTGCTTGCCAAGCCATACATCCTGATTCGGGACCATGCCTACCCAAGTCTGAGTAGTACCTTCTTAAAATGTGCAAAAAGGAACCATCCAGTTGGCTGGATAAAACAAAACAAAACAAAACAAAAAACAAAACAAAACAAAACAAAAACAATTAGGCCTTTTAACTCAACACTGCAGGAATCCGGGCAAGCCTGGATGGGGTGCTACAAGTTGAGGCGGGCTGGAGGTGGCAAGGCCAGGAGCAGAGTACCTGACTGATGGAGGCAGGTACTGGAAAGGTTGATGAGAAAATGGGAGAGTGCAAAGAACACCAAGTTCAGTTTATTTATCCTGCAGTGGCTGTCTCTGGCCTTTCCTGGACTCCTGACCCACAGGGAGGGATCCTGCCTGTGGCTCACCCTTCCTGTTATTTTATGCTTTTGTTGGATGCCTTTGATGGGAGTAGATGTGGAAATCCAGACTGTCAGAAAGCAGAAGCAGTTGAAGAATCACCTAGTTCTACTTTCTTGTTCCATCGGTAAGAGCACAGAATCCCAGGGGGAAATGGAATGTTTTGTCCCATATCCCCATGCTGGGACTAGATCCTCAGTTTCTTGCCTTCCCTTCTTGATCTTCCCTCTAATAAGAAATAGATTGAGCTTTTTGCAAGCAGCAAAGCACGCTTGGAAGAGCATATGTATTGAGTCTAGTCAGCCTGGATTTGGGTCCTTATTAGCAATGTTTTGTTGTGTGATCTTGGACAAGTTACTTAATCTCTCTGAACTTATTGTTTCTACCTGTAAAATGGAGATAAAAGCACTCTCTTTGAAGGGAGGCAAGGCTTTGTGAATTGATGTTAAGACTCTGGAACAGTGTCTTCACAAGCTATGATCCAGACCCCACTTTCCTCTTCTATTAGCTTCTCCAGCCCCTGTTTCTTTGCCTACCTTTTCTCTGTTCCTGAGAGTTTGGCAGAGATCTACAGAAAATGGATTTCTTTGGAAATCTTTCTGTAGTACTACATAAATTCAGCATATTAAATATATACCTTATTGAGATATGACTACATTTCCCTCTAACCTTGATTTAGGGGTTCTTTTTTAAAAAGATTTATTTATTTATTCATGAGAGAGAGAGAGAGGCAGAGGGAGAAGCAGGCTCCATGCCAGGAGCCCAATGTGGGGCTCGATCCTGGGACTCAAGGATCACACCCTGGGCCAAAGGCAGGCGCTAAACCGCTGAACCACCCAGGGATCCCCTGATTCAAGGGATCTAATTCCTAAAATGCCAATGGCAATTGAACTCTGGCCCCTATACCAGCCCTCTCCTCCCCTTTCCCCCACATTGACTCTGCATGGACTTCAGGAAGCATCATATGAAAATAATGCCTTGAAACTAGAAGCAAAAGGAACTGGAAAGGCTTCTGCAGGAAGCAGAATATAAAGAAGGTGGAGAGTGGGAGCTCAAAAAAATAAGCAGTCACGAGGAGGTTTTGTTTTTTCTTTCAAAATGATTTTCGATGGCACACAGTTACTTTTATTTGTTCCCTGACTTTGAGAGGCTGACAAGTAGCAGTCTTATTTTGAATATCTATTGTTATTCCTGAGGTTTTTTGCAGAATAGAAAGGATTGTTTTGAACAGTTTCTCATGGACAAGTGGAGCTGTACTCTTGCTACAAATGATTCATCCAGGAGAAGTGATATATAAACAAGGCTGCCTGCTTGGAAAGCGGATGGGAGGGCGAGGTATTTCAGAAGGGCTTTTCACTCCCGTGCCAGCTAATGAGAAAAGCTAGCTCTTGTAATAGCAGGGGGCTATGGAATGGAGATGTAAGAAAGTTTTAAAATCTTGCATCTCATAGTTAATATCAAAGAAGGTATTTCTTAAATCTCAGAGTAAGACCAGTTGCTTTCACATGGTCATGGTATATCGACAGGTTGATTCGATCTTAGGCCCTGTCCTATGAGTGTGATGTCAGAAAGCACAGGCTCTGGGAGCTGATGAAGCTGAGCAGGGTAAGGCAAGAGAAGCACCCAAGGTGCAAAATTATAGGAGGCACCTACTCTTAGAGTCCTACAAGTGCATGGTCAGCACTTGAATTACCCTGAGAGTGAGTGCCTTCTTAAATTTTGTACCTTCCATGCTTCTCTTGCCTCACCTAGTCTAGACTCCGGAATTGAGTTAGAATCAGTGCTCTGTCACTTACTGGTGGTGTAACTTCAGAGAAGCAATTGGGATTAGGCTTGATTATAACAGAAAAACCTCAAACAGGGGTGGCTTTAACAGGTGGGGTCTTTTTTTTTTTTTCTAATACATAAAAATATAAGGCAACACAGAGCAGGGCTAACATAATGTCTCTTTTCCATAAAGTCATCAGAATCTAGGTTTCTTCTGCACACTATCCTGCCTTTCCTGTGTTTTCGTCCTCATGATCCAAAAGGGCAGCCTCCAAGTTTCAAGGTGAAGGCATCCATGCTCTAGGTGGCAGGATGGAGGAAGGTGCATGAACCATGTGAACACATTACTAATTTTAAAAATCCATAAAGTTATAATTACAAAAATCTATACCAGACTTCAAAAAATCCAAGTAATACAAAAATAAAATCCTGTATTTTTCAGATTTTAAATCACTCGTCAATTGTTATTTCCTTTAATACCACTCCAAATTCCCAACATGAGCATCCATTTTATTATATAAACTATATATAATTATTATTATAACTCAGCCATGGTCTTGCTCTCTGCAACTGAAAATGTTTCCCGGAGGACACATTCTTATGCATCTTCATGAAATGCTCCTAAAGCCATAGGCTTGGGAATAGGATAATTACCCAGAGTGGGGAGGTAGACATCTGTGTATTTGCCTACCCAGCATTCATTCTCCATTCTAGTAGTCACACCCGAATTTTGCTTTGGGGAACTACCAGACCCTATTACTTGTAGATTTGATAGAAACTATTAATTGTGGACTTTAGTTGAGAAGGAGTAGAAATGTAACTCAGGCCAGAACTACAGCCTCCCTTTCTCTCAGGAATATGTCCTTGAGTAGAGAAAGAAAAAGCACAGAAATATGATCGGGAACCATTCTTTCCAACAGAGGCATGGGTTTCAAACAAAGTCCTTGAGCTGCCCCAGACTCTGGACAGAAGTCTGACTCTTCAGCTATTCTTTTCAATTTTGTTGGTGATATCCCATATCCTTTCAGGAAACGTCTCTTACTTAAGTTAATTGGAGTCTGTTTCTGTTGCTTGCAACCCAAGAACCATAATTGATACAAGCAGTTATTCATTGTTCTACCTGAAGATTTGGAGTTGTATAGGCTGGTCACACTATTGTTAACTCTAGCTCTTTCTTCTGTAGCATCTCCTCATGAGGCCACTAATGCTTCCAGCCACAGACAGCCCTGCTCTGATTCTGAGCCAACATTGAAGTGGGCTCTGAGGGTGGGATGTAGATTTAAGTTACCCCTCTTATATCTGGGTTTTAGTGACTACTGGGACTGTTAAGACTGTGGCCTACCAGAGAGGATGTCCCAGCGGTGAGGCTGAGGAATTACCTAGAAGGCACCAATCCAAGGAAGGAAAAAGCCAACATGCTATATAGATTTTACAAACAAGGAGCATTGCCTGTATTATTTCCCACTCTATCTCTAGTACTAAAAGCTATGCCTGGCCATGGCATCCTGAAGAAAAGGGTGAAAAAGCAGTAGCATTAGGAAGGGCTGAGATTTGTGGTGGCAGAAACCAAGTGAAGGGGTGAGGTGATCTCAGAGAGGTGGAAAGAGGTCAATAAGCAAGAGAATACATACGTGGAATTGAGGGTACAGAAAGATTGGATTCTAAAGGTACCAATGAAGGCAGTCACTGTGATGCTTTCTGGTTTTCCACCATTTTTTCTTGTGTTCTTCTCTCTGCTAATTACATCTCTTAACCAGAGTCAGCCTCAGAAAACCCTCGTGCTACCACAGTCAGCTTCTTCCTTTCCACACTCTCAGCTCCCTGATGACTTGGCCAAGCCCACCAGAACAACGATGTGCCTCGGTGCCTCCTCTGGAGTGCTACTGCTAATCCCTAGCTCAGGGTCTGGGGCTCTTGTACCCTGCCTTGCTCTTCCAAATCTTCCTCACTGAGACCAAAGACTAGCTCCACTTTCTTGACAGATCCCTAAGGTGTTGCCACCAAGATCAGGCTTCCAAAATGATGACTTGGTTAATAAAAACAGTAATGACAATATCTAACATTTATTGGACACATATAATAGCTCCTGGGCAAAGCTATTTTTTTACCTTTGTAAAGTGCTCACCATAACCCCATGAATTGGGTGTGATTATTTTGGCATGGACTGTTAGTAGCCTTCCCAACGTTCACTCTCCCATTCACAAATGTCAAAGACTGCACATCATCCACTGTCTTGTAGCTAGGAGTGGCCAAGGGGATCTACATGAAAGTTGCTGAGTGAGTTTCTAAGAAAGCTCTTTAAAGCGGGTAGGGTGCCTTTTATTGCCTTGATCTTTTTTCCCTTTCATCTTGGCTGAAATGTGGCCATTGCACCTAGAGGGCACCTTGAAACCATGAAGTGACTTGAGGATGGAAGCCATATGCAAATAGTGGTGGAACAGAGAGGTAGAGAAGAAGCCTTTGCTGCTGAGGATTGTGGAGCTGCCCACCTCTTCAGGCTTCTTTTACAATAGAGGAAATAAACCTCTAACTTTTTAAAGCCACTGTTATTTGGCTGTTCTAGTTCATGCAGCAGGGTCTAATCCCGATTCAATTATTTTAACTAAATATTAAAATATAGTGGGGGCATATAATACATAATGCTCCCCAAATATCTCTATGCCCCTCCACATTTCTCAGTCTCCCCTGCAGTTAAACTCGGACTGTGTCTTATTTTGAACAATGGACTCTGAGCAGGAATTACATATGTCACTTCTGTACTAAGGCACTTAAGAGGCAGTGTGCCTTCTCCACCTCTCTCTTCCCTGTTGCAGTAATACTGGAAGCCACATGATGAGATGACAGTGACACAAGATAGAAGGAAATGGGATCCCTGAGTTCCTGAGTGTACAAGAGCTCCCACTAACCTGCCTTTGGGTGAGACCTTGGGTGGGTGAGAAATTCACTTCTGTTTTGCTAAATCACTGAGAGTTCAGAGTTTAAACATTACCATAGCATAGGTTAACCTATTCTGACTAATATGCCTTATTTTCTAAACAAAGAGGTTAAGTCTTTCAGCAATTAAGTAACTTGCCCCAAAGGGGCTACTTAGTAACCAAGTCTATCTGACCACAATAGCCAAGTTTTGTGGTCTCCAATTCCCTGTTTAAAATTGGCTACATTGGCATCCCTGGTTCTGTTGCTCTCCTGTTATTTGCTTCCATTCAGATCATTCTTCTTTCCTTTAGCATCTCTCTTAGGCCTGCGTAGACTAGAATGCCACATGCCCAAATCTTAACCTGTGACACTAAGATCATAGACCAATGTCTACTCTTGCAGGTGTGTCTTGGAATTTATTTAGAATCTTGGCTGGGTAAGCTGGCTAATATTGAAAATGGCTGCTTAGCATCTGGCTCCTATTTGGTCTTCAGCTAAAACAAAAAATTCAAAATTGATTTTCATCACCAGGTTTGCAGTATTTTCTATTTTCTTTCCTGAGCACAGTGAAGAAAAAGAAAGTGAGATGTGGCCATAATTCTGTATCTGAATCATTTAGCTTGGTAGGTTGGTACAACTTGCTTACAAGCAAAGCTCCTGTATTCGACAGATGTTATGTTTGAGGGGCCCTGATAGACTCTGGGAATGTAAGGAGAACTTTACCATCACAGCCCTTACTTTAAAGGAGCGCCCAACCTGAGCACCTGTATAAGTAAATAAAATGTAAAATAATGTGACAATCCCAGAGAGAATCAGTGTGTATCAGACGCAGTGGTGACACAGATGAGAAAGTTGTCTTTTCTGATTGTACCCATTCCCAGAGAAAGGGCTTTTAGTGCCATAGCTGGAGGAGTTTTTCAGAGATTGCTGGATGTTGAATGTTGTGCTAAGCATTCTCTATAAATCAGATTTTGTCTCTCGCTTACAATTATTGCATCTCTTTCATGGATGAGTCAACTGTTGCTCAGAAGGGACGAGAATTGGTCAAGGTCACATATGTAGGATCTTAACCTAGCTCTAGCACTTTGTATTTCCCCCAGCTGGTCCCTCTGTGGAGGCAGGTGGGTTTATTCCGATACCATTAGGCTCCATCGCCTTATCCAGCGAGTTTCCTGAGCCCAGCCCTCCACAGTTCCGTCGCAGCGTGGGCTTCTGGCAAGTTTGGTTCTCCTCTAGGCCTCCCTACCTGCTGAGCCTTCTACTTCATTCTGAAATACAAGCTGCCCTGTAAACAGTATCTGGTGCTCACTTCCTGACCTCTGGCTGGTAGAGCAAGAACATTTCCAGAGCATGTTTCCCTATTCTGTAAAAAATGTGTTTATGCTTGGTCCTCTCTGAAGGAGGACGCCTCCCCTGCTCTTCTTGTCCCAGCTGAATTTGTTGACTGGGCTTTTTCAAATCTTTTACACCCTGAGAAGCAGGGAGCGCTGTGTCTGCCCTCTGGTGCCATCTACTGGCGCTGCTCAAGCCTCTGAATGAGCCCCAATTAATTGGAAGGATCTTGCCACATCATTAGCAGATTGTTGTTTGTTTGTTTGTTTTTTCCTTCACAGACTGGAGGGTGACCAATTAGTAAAGAAAGTAGATGGCAATTATATCTTACTTTAAGGAGACCAGAGCCTCCTTTCTCTCATTTTTTCCTATCCCACCAGTTGTGACATTCCTTCGTCTTCAATTCTTTCTTCCTTTTGAAAATATTTATTTTGTTCTTATATAGAGATTGGGGCATGGGGCACACAGCCACACACCTGAGCAAACAGAGGGGCTGACTGATTTGCTGGCGTAATGAAAAACATTAGTTTTGAGCTCATTACTGTGATTCCACAATGGGCACCAAATCCCACTTAAGACCCACAGAGGAAGTCTTCAAAGGGACACTGTTCCAGGGCTGTGCCTGGCGAGCAAGCTGCCTCTCTGAGTCTCTGCGAAGGAATAACCCACATTTGGAGACCCAGGCCTGTCAGATCAAAACCAGGCCTGGCCTCCAGACCTTGAAACAAGTCGCAACAGTGAACCTTACTCATCCATTTTCAAAATACGGCCTGTTCTCTACAAAATGGAGCAAAGCCTCTCAGATTGGGTCTGGCTGCTGTATTTGATATATTAAGGAGAATCTTGACTCTTTCCAGGTTTCTGCCAGTCTGTTTTAAATCCAAATGGCTTGGCAGAGAGTGGTTTTTGGTTATTTTTTCATTTGAAATGGAATTCAAAACAGCAGGGGCTTAAAGCCCAGATATGGAAGGGAGAGAAAATTAAAAGGTCCCTGGAGTTCCCATTCACCTTTCACGTTAAAAAAAGGAATTAGCGTTTCTTGTAAACCTACTGTCTGCTGAAGTACTGCTCGAGGAGGGTGATATTGCTGAGCTGTTGAATTTTCAAGATTCTTAAAGATTTTGATTCCTTCAGAGGTAGCCTGATGGAATGATCAAGGGCCGGACTTTAGAGCCAAACCCCGCTCCTCACTTGTACAGTCGGAGGATGCAACCATTTTCTGGGACCAGTCGAGCTTGCAGACTGAGGAGCAAGCCTGTGATAGCTAGCTGATAGAGCCGTTGCGAGGTTGAACAAGGTAGCACAGAAGGCATTGGCCCCAAGTCTGGGCCCCAAGAGCTTCACAAACAGCTAATGTCATGATCCATGTCTTGTAGCCAGGAATCAGAGCTTCTGCCCTAAGCATGAAATGTGTGACTTTTAGAACATGCGTAAGTTCTCTTTGCTCACTGTCATCTAGCCTCTCGGGTTGTTTGAGACTTGAGGGTCATTGAGGTGCTCTGTTTGGACATCCTGCATTAAAATTGCTCACCATCTGGATTCACCTGCCCCCATGGCCTCCTTCTCTTCCCATCTCCTCCCTTGATTCTCCTGGAGGGAACCTTACATTCTAACCACACTGGTCTTCTGGCTACTTCTAACACATGCTTTTGCCCAAGACAGGAATGCTGTCCCCACCCACTCCCATCTGCCTGACTGATTCCATCAGGTCTCAGTTTAAAGGTCATTTCCTTGGAGAGGCCTTCCCTAATGATCAGACTGAGTCAGGCTCCTCCCCACCCTTCCACTGAATGCTCTGGGAGCGGGCTGCAGTAGTACTGCTTGTACATCTTTGTAACACTTTGCAAAGTGCTGGGCTTGGTAAGTAATTTTGATCATGTGTTTAAGAATCCGTTAAATGTCTCTTTTCCTTACCTGACAGTCACTGGGCAGAAACTCCATCTATTTTTGTCCATGAATAGTTGATGCTTGACTGATGGGCCTTGGTCTCTCTCTCTCTGGAACACCATCACCCCATTTTTCATCTTTTTAAAGATACAATTCCAAGTTGGCTTCCCAGTGAGGCCATTGTTCAACTCCCTTAGGTGGGATATTGTTTCCAAAGTATATTGTATTTACCTCTCTCACAGCAACTAATATATTGAATGCCATCAGCTTTTTTTTTTTTTTTTTAAAGACTTATTTATTTGAGAGAGAGTGAGTGAGAATGTGAGCAAGAGTGACAGGGAGAGAGGCAGAGGGGGAGAGAGAGAGAGAGAGAGAGAGAGAGACAGAAAGCTGAATCCTGAATCAGATGCCCTGTTGAGCCAGGAGCCCAATGCAGGGCTTGATCCCAGGACCCTGAGATCATGACCTGAGCTGAAATCAAGAGCCAGCTGCTTAACTGACTGAGCCACCCAGGTGCCCCACCATCAGCTTTTGATGGTAGGATTGATATCTTACATAAGTTCTCACTTCCAGTGCTCAGTGTCTGGCACGGAGGAGGTGTTCAACATTTGGTGAATAAACATGGTAACACTACCTTCTGAGAGAGTCATGATCATTCAATCCCATGTTGGTATCCTAAGGTGGAAAGATTTTGACTATTTATGCCAAGAATTGGTCACCATATCACCTCCTGGAAATGTCTTAAACCATGCAGTAGACCATCAACCTTTCTTGGTATGCTGTTCTTGAAACACTGGATTTTTCATTCATTTCTTATGCTAATAACCACTTCTAGAAATTTTCAGAGATCTTTCATGTAAAGATCTTTGATGTGAGTAGAAGAAAAGAATATTTCTTTGTGTATTGGATTCTCCTTTTTATTTTTAATTTTTTTCTCCTTCCTTCTTTCCTTCCTTCCTTCCTTCCTTCCTTCCTTCCTTCCTTCCTTCCTTCCTTCCTTCCTTCCTTCCTTCCTTCATTTTTTTACATTTTTAAAATTTATTCTTTTATTGTTTATTTTTTTGGATTATTTTTTGGATTATTTTTTATTTTACAAACCCTTGTGTCGAGGGCTGACTTTCATTTTTAAAATTTAAATTCAACTTGTCAACCTACAGTGTGACACCCAGTGCTCATCCCATCAAGTGCCCTCCTCGGATTCTCCTTTTTAGAATTCAGTCATGATGACTGTCTACTTCTTTTTTTTCTGACCTTTACTACTTCAGCATTTGAATTGTGGAAATACTAGTTGTAGATACTGATACTGATAGAGTTCAGTGAGCAGGAAAGTAGAGAAAAATACAGACCAGAATAGATTGGTGGGGTCCTGACATTTCATAGTCTTGCCTGGAGTATCTTTGACTTTATTTCAGCTGGCCTGCATGAGTTAATTTTTTACGATAAACATTACAAAAGCGACTAATATTAATAAGTAACTCTTTTTTACAGAGTATTTTCACGTTATATTGTTTAATACAGTCCTCCCAAACATTTTCCATCCAGTGCAATATGTTTTGATGATTTTTACCTTGAGCTTCAAACTTGTTATAAGAGATTGAAGAATGTATCATGAATTTTGACCCAGCTTTTGAAGGGGACTAGTTGCCCCTCTATCCTGACTTATAAAATGTGATAATAGTAACAACAATAATCACAAAATAGATGGAGCAGCATCTACTCTTTTATAGGTCCTGACATTGCTTTGAGGATCTTTTCTTCCCCCTCTCTCTCTTCTCTGACCATGTGGTTTGATGGGACTCCCAAACCCTAGTATTGAAAGCTGACCTACACCTAAGCCAATCAGTATGTCACATGCCATCCCTCAGTCATGGTGACTGGTTCAGGTGGTTCAGGAATGGATATGAGACCCAATCAGATCAATGAAACACCGTCCTGGGAGAAGGGAAGTAACTGCTGTTGCCATCTTACTTATTCCCATGGACAGAGAGCGGGATCTGCTGGACACTTTCATATGGAGCCTGAGCAAGAAGCTAATACTTCCCATAGCAAGCTGAGTGATGGAGGGAAATCAATTTCCATTAATTAATTTATTAATTAATATCACTTGAGCCCTGCATATAGCCAGGTCTAGAATGACTTCTACTGATGGCTTTTCAATGATATATTTCAATAAAATTGCCTCTTTTTTTTTTTTTTTTTTTACATAAACTGAATTTTCTATCGCTTGCAACCATAGAGTTCTAAGCTGATACCTTTCTGATTTGCCAGCACTAAGCTATGTCAGCTTATTCAATCCTTACAACAACCCTGTGGGGGTAGGTATTACCATCTCTATTTCCTAGCTAATGAAATTGAGGCTTAGGGAAATTAACTATCTTCCTACTCACAGCTAGGAGATGTTCTAGTTGGGATTATGGTTCATGAAGGTCTTAGTTACTCACTGTACTTGGTCCCGGACGTGGCTGGAGAATGGTAGCGTGTTACTTCTCAGGGATCCACATGCTGTGGAACACCATCCAATTTTCTGTCTCCCCTGCCCAGCCTTCCTAACCTATTCCTTCTTTTTGCTATCCTCCCCCTCTCCTTCGTTCCATTCCCAACACTTGAGTTCAAGTCTCCAGAGAGATAAACATTAGCCTCTTGACCCAGCAAGCTCTGGGAGTCCGGCCTTAGTCATTCTGCTGCCCAAGACAGGGGGCTGGCTTAGATGAACCCTGCGTAGCCCTTCTAGCTGCTTTGTTATGGAAGTCACAGCCCTTCTCTGGGTGCCAGACACTGCTTCTTCCTTTTCTGGCTCAGAGCCATTCTCAGAGGCTTCTTTGACAGCACCCAGGGCAACCCAGGCTGATAGGCACCCTGCCTAGATAAGGCATGTCACTGCCTGGGCATTCGTGTGCAGCTGGCTCTGTTTGAAATCCTGCTTCTCTCTGACTTCACTTCCTGAATGTGCTGACAGGCCTCTGAGCCAAGTCAAACAGGTTCCCAATGCCGTGCCTGCAGAGCATTCCCCTGTGAGTGCAGCTGGGGAAACAAAACTTTTCTCCAGCCCGTAGACAGGACCTGCCAGCCCTTATATGACCAAGAAGCAGACTCTGTGAGACCTTGTTGAATCTTAGTGGGAAACGTTTGCATTTCAGCGAGGATGGTTTGTATGTGCATGCATGCACACTGGCTTGGGGCCATGGGGTGGGAGATTCCTGATTATTTCATTTTAAATTACGATGAAATAGTCCATCATGAAAAATGACTAATTCTTGCTTGTCTGCTCCATACAAGGGCTTTATATATATGATCCTCCTGACAATCTTCTGAGGTATCCATAGCTGTCCTCATTTTTTACAAAGGAAGAGATTGAGGCTTTAGCAATATTAAGGTACTCTCTCCACACTCCCCCACGTACAACTGCAGAGCCTGGATTGATCCTCTGGACCATTTGGTTCCAAAATCCTTGTGCCTCCTCTAGCTCATGACACCTTGAGCTTCATGTCACCAGGAGGATACAGAGGAAGAGTGGAAAGGGAGAGGCTCTGGTGTCTTCCTAGATCTGTGAAGTGCAGAATGACAGCAGGAAAGTTGTGAGGCTCAACTAGATATAAATTCATGTGGCAGTTCTACTTGGGAATAAGGACATGTGTATGCAGTGCAAGCTCTTTGCAGTCAGAAAGACCTGGACTCAACTTGGGCTTCCACCAATCACTTATTCCACGAACCCAAACAAGATGCAAACCTCCATTTTCTCGTATGCAAAATACAGCCCTATCTTTACCTTATGAGACCCAGGACAGTGCCTGCTACATGGTGGAAACTTGGTAAATGGTATCTATTATGAACATTATACAGGTGATATTTGTGAAGATACTGTTGTTTTCTCCTGGAGTTGAGAAAGGCTAGGTAAGGCTACAGAAACAAGCAGCTCTCAAATCTCTGTGTCCCAAAACAACAAAGGTTTTGTTCTTGCTCATGTTATTTATTTTTTTATTTTTTATTTTTTTCATGTTAAATGTCTATTGTAGATATGCTGGGCATGGGGAGGGACTCAGATCTACATCATCATTATTTAAAGACCCAGGTTAATGGACACTCCTTCTCTGTGGTTCCATGGTTGCCAAAGCTGGGAAAAGGAAGCATGTTGAATCTCTCACTTGCTCTTAGGCTTCTTTCCACCTGGATGTGACAGATGTCACCCTTGCTCACATTTCATTGGCTGACACAAGTCATATGGCTTCTTACCCATGTAAGAAGCCTTCTTACTCCTTCCTTCAAGGAGGTAGGAGATGGGAAAGTATTACCCTACCTTGTACCCAAGAGAAGAACTGGAAATATTTGGTGTAGAGCATTAGGGAACATCCACCAACCCCAAAGCCATCCTCTCTCTCACTTCTTTCTTGCCATCAGAGCCTTGATTTTTTATTTATTTTAAAAACAATTTTCTGTGTTCACTTTCCCATGTGCTTAGAAAAAGGTGATCCAAAAGAGTGAATCATGATTGTAGGCCAATTATGGAAGTCTCATTCCCTGTCTGCGTATATGTATGTGACCAACTCCTGGCCTCCGGGACCTGAGGGGATGTCTACTGGGGTGGAGGTGGGGAGCATCTAGAAAAGCATCTTGCTAATAAAAAAGGGAAATATTAAAGTAAATATCTTTGCATTACTAGTGATTATTGCGTTTACCTATGATGCCAGGAACTGCCAAAGTTATCTTGAGGCCACACGAGAAACTTCCTGGACACACCAAGAATGGTGACGTGGAAAGATTCAAAGCTCCTAAGCCCATGATGATGTCAATGAACGAGGTCACTGAGCTTTGGACTTGGTTCATGTCTGGACTTCTTCTTTAAATTGTGTCTTTTGTTAGTGGCAACTGTAAACATTCTGTTAGTGTGGTCGATTATATAACAGCCCAGGTTCCTGCCCACCTTTTTCTTGGACTTGTGATAAGGCCAGGGAAAAATCCTCCCTCTGAGCATGAACCTAGATGAATCAACATTCTGGAAGAGAGTAGCCATTAGCGGAATCTGTTGGACTGACAGTCTGAAGGAGAACTGAGAAATACACAAATTCTGTGCAGGTAGCTGTAGGTAGCAGTAGGCAGTAACTTAGTGATCTGGTAATCCAATTTTCTGAAGCAACAATGAGTCCACCATCAGGCACTATTTTTCAGTGGATGTACATGGAGGAAGTCTGTATGGCAAGAGAGTGTCAGGGGTTCTCAGCACTAAGTATTCTGGGCCCTCTAGAGAGGAGGAGTTTGTAGCAGGGCAAGGAGAGTTCACTACTTGCTGCTATGGCATAGATGACATATCCCAGGAGACTATCTGATTACCTTTGCTCAGATGGTGTACACATCAAAGAACCTTCTGATGACTAATTCAGTTCCTTAGGGTGCTTGATGTGGAAGTGGGGATGTGCTCCGGGTAAGGAACCCAGGATGACCAGGGCATGTGATTCCTGGAACAAAATAGGAGAAGAATATGGTTCTTGAAGCTTAATTGTGGCCCCACAAGCCAGTGGATGAAGAGCATGGACAAAAGCTCTTAAGACTCCCTGGGTGCATCAGTTGCTGTCTCTGTGAGATACAGCTACCAACAATGACACAGCCTGGGTAGTGGTGAAAATGGAAGCGGACAGGAGAGACAAGAGCGTGACCTGGTGAGGACCTATCGCATTGCTCATCACACTTCCTTTGCTCACTGCACTCCAGGACAGCAGCCTGTCTCTAAACCCTTAGGGTGCCCCAAAGTCTTTCCCAAGCTTTCCTTCATGCTGCTCCTCCAACTGCTGCCCCTTCTCCTGCTTTTCACTCAATGAATTCCAGTCATGGAGAAAGCCTCAATTCAGGCATTCTGGCAGAAAGGCCTTTTTTTCTCCTGGTCCTGTTTTGTTTGTTTGTTTGTTTTTAAGATTTTATTTATTTACTCATGAGAGACACACAGAGAGAGGCAGAGACATAGGCAGAAGGCAGAAGGAGAAGCAGGCTCCCTTCGGAGAACCTGACATGGGACTCAATTCCAGGACTCTGGGATCACACCCTGAGCCAAAGGCAGATGCTCAACCACTGAGCCACCCAGGCATCCCAACTCTCCTGGTCCAGTTTAGATGGTTTTTCTCTTTCACAGTGCCCAGTTCTTAACTGTGCTCGTCAAGGTGTAGACTCATCCATTTATTGGTGTGTTCTCTCTTTACAGTATCTCTTACCAGAATAAAAACTCCTTGAGGGGAGGCATCCTGTGGATTTCACTCTCCTCATTGCATTTCTAAGTGCATGGCACAAAATAGGAATACAATGTCGCTCGATGAATAAAATGAGTGTTGCATGAATGTGAGGTGTTATTATTCAATTCTCCCAACAAAAGTAAAAACATTGGTCTCTTCACTGGCATCAAAAGGTTTGCATAGTTTGGTTCAGTTGGTCCTACTGAGCTTGGTCAATTCTGAGGGACAACATAAAATCAGGTTTGGGTCCTGCAGTGTGAGCTCACAATCCCTTTTCTTTTATATCTGTTTATTTGAGCATCTTGACACCAGGCAGGTAGACTGTGGACTATTTTATAAGATGATTTCCCTTCAGATGTCAAGTCAACACGTGAGATCTGAAGTTCAGGACAAGTAGCTGAGGTGAAGCACAAACTTCCCAATATCCCTCCTTAGGCCTAGCTTGCCAGGGAGTTGTGTAGGAAGAAATGTGGCATAATGGGGCTCAGCCTAAGCCATCTTCTCCCCATTTCTCCCCCAACTCCAGGATAGCTTTAAAGACCATGGGCATTCTAAATTAACTAAATCCTGTCTTTGACATTGCTTTCCTCACCTTGTGTCTTCCCCACTAGTCCATCATCCAAACTGTTAACCTGTATGAATCTTTCTCAAGTTGAGAGAGGCTGTTTTCTTCCTCTGCCGTCTTCTACATTTCCTATCACCTGCAGAATAACACCCAAACTCTTAGCATGGAACAGATACTACTTCACAACCTGACACCTAAACTTTCTTGCTTCATCTCCCTTCATTTTTCTTTCCATATCTTCATTCCCAGCCTCTCCAAACAGCTTACAGCTCTCTGAAAGCACTATGTTTTCCTTGCACACAAGTTCCTCTTCCAACTTTCCCTTCCTGGTGAGTGCCACTGGCTCAGCTCAGATGTCACCTCTCCTGTAAAGTCTCTCCTGATAATGGCTCCTCCTCCCCAAATCTGGCACCTCTCTGTGGTTCATCTCTATTCTCCTCCCCACCAGACTGTGAGTTCCTGGAGACTAGGGATTGTGTCTTGCTCATCATTGAATCCCTGCGCTTAGCATAGGGTCTCAATGAGACCCGGACCCTGGGGAATGCCTTTCTCTGGGATGTCAGAAGTGCAAAATCAAATAAACGGGATCAGGTTCAAGAGTTAGGAAGGAATAATGTCACTTTCTGGGACTGTCCCATATTCTAACCTTTTCCCATCTTCCATGACATTTCACTTGACCCATATAGAAGACCTGTGGAGGCAAGGATAGGGCAAAGTAAAAGGCATTGTTTTTTTTTTCCCCCCTTTGTTCCACCAAGACACATTTCCTCAAGCAATAAAAGGACATGGGGAATAGATACTTTAGCATGATCCTTATCTGTACCCGAGATATACTGAGCACTAACTTCTAGACCCCTGAGATACATTAACTTTACAAACAGAAAGCTCTCTCTGCCATTACCAACAAAGTGGTTGTTTTTAATAAATCCACATCTGGAACTATTTTTTATGCTTGCCTAATGGTCACACATTATCCCCTTGCCCATCTCCACCTCCAAGCTTAATGTTTCAGGCAGATCCATTTTATATAAAGAGATGCACACTTGCATTAGCAGAGTGGGGGGAAGGGACACCATTTGGCTGGAAAGATGTGTTAACAGCTTAGTTATTTTAAGAACATCCATTGAAGATAGCACTTCAGAACACTCATCAAAACTTGGCTGGGCTTGAATTTTCTTGGGGGTCTTCAACTCATCTTGACTTGTACACCTGGAAATGGATGGGATATATTTCACTAGAAGAAATTAAGACCTGGAATTATTTTGGAGGATGGTTTAAGTTCAGTTCCTTGTTCAGTCATTGCACATTTATTTTAAAAACACCTCCTAGTACCAGGCACTGTACTAGGAGTCTGGGGTCCTCAGATGAGTAGGAGAGGGCTCTAGCCAAGAGACACAGAAGTTGACAATGATAATACTTTGGTAAGTGCTATTTTAGAAGTTTTGATGGAATGTTATGAATGCTCAACGGGAATATTCATTCCACCTGAAAATAGAGTTAGCGAGGACGGGTTCATAGAGAAGGTGCTATGTATGCCAAGCCTTGAAGGATGGCTGAACTGGAAAGGAAAGGTATTCCAGGTAGGCGGATGAGCTCAAGCAGAAGCATGGAAGGGTGAAAAGGTACGACATTTAGATTCGCACAAAGGTAAATTTCTCATAGTGAGTGTGTAGCTATTAAGCTTAGGAATTTATTAACCATTTTTGAGTCATGGAACTCTGTGAAAACCAAATAAAAGCTAATGATTTCTTTCCTCAGGGGAGCAAGGATGTGCCCATGTGTGCATGCACGTACACAGACATAGAGTTTTGTAGGCTTTTTCATTGAGTTCATGAACCCCCTGCCCCAGTGGACACAGAGGGTTAAGAATCTCTGTTTGAAATATACATACATAAGACAAATTAGAATTAACGGCTTTATGTGTCACTGGCTTCATCTTCTCCAACTACTAGTGCTACCCAAAGAATAACTCATTCAATGGCAAAATAAAATTAACTTTTGTGTTTCTACAAAATTAGCTGATTTTCTGTGTCCAAAGATCATCGGTTAATTTCTTTCACCACAGCGATTTTTCTAACCCCTTTGTTAGAATGGTTAGAATTTCAGGGATACATATTTAGAATGTTAGTTGAAACAAACAAGTGTGGGGGTAGGCCTGAGTTTCAGGCTTTTTTTTTTTTTTTAACACTTGGAGTCTAAATAAAGCTGGGGAGTGGTGTGGCTTTTCTGTGCTGCTCTGTTGTCTGGGCTTAGTCTACCTTTGCAGGTAATTAATTCCCCAGCCTGCTTATTTTTTCTAGTTGGCTCTTGTTTAGCTTCCATAGAGCCCCACCCCAAAGTGCTTTATTGTCCCTCTGCTGACTATTCCTACATATGGTCAAAATCAACTCACCTTCCGGGTTGCTGACATCGGCAAATTCACTGTTTGGCAAACTCTGCTCTGCTCCCAGTAACCCTTTGGTAGTGTTATTACAACGGAGTGGATCTGATAGCTAACAAGTCTGTCCGATCTCTTCCACTCCTAGGTACACTCCTAAGGAGAAACTCTTTGTGTCTTTGGATTTACAGCCACAGGCAGGGTATTAGCACTCTCAGACCTGTTGGGTACCAGAGCACTGCTAATGAGCAAACAGCCCTGCCTCAATTAGTGGTTTGTGAAATATTCCTGGATATCAAATTGCTTTTGCTGCTTGATAATCATACTTGCTCCTGGGATGAAAAGCGACGAGGCAAAAATTGTTCCCTTGTTGCATACTACCTTGTTGATCTCCCGAGTTATATCTGTAGACAGAATTTAAGGTTGCCATTTCCCCAGAGCTAAGGTTTGATTTACAGATGTAATCATTGTGTTGGTGTGTTCATGGTTTCTCTTATGAATCTTTTCCATGTTACATAGATTACTATCTTTCAAGGCTCTTTCTGTAATAATAACTTAAACAAGGTTGATTATTTTAGAAACAAATTAAGAAATAAACTATAGAAGAATCCCAAATGGTAAATTGCTATAGTGGTAATTTGTCTAAGTATGGGTGATTATTTCAGAGAGAGAGAAGATGGGAATGAAGGGGGTGGGGGGGGGAAGAGAGAGAGAGAGAGAGAGAGAGAGAGAGAGAGAGAGAGAGAGAATATTAATGAAACGGGGAGAATCTTTCATCCAGATTGCAAATTCTGTGTTGACTCTTCCTAAATTCTTTGCTTCTTAATTACCCAGTAACTTCAGATGGCAGTAATGTTAACCCCAGCAACTGAAAAGAAAAGCTTCAGTGTAGAGCTTGGGAAGAAAAAAGTAGTAAAGGGAAAGGAATTCAAGATCTGTTATTGGTATTTGAATACGTTTATTGTGACAAGAATGCTGTTATAAATATTCATAAGCAAAGACCATCTTTTTTATCTAGGGATTGTTAAAAGATTCCAAATTGGAAGGATACATCTTTTGTAAAAATCTGCCACCCTTCCTGATTTGAGGATGATACAACTACTCTTAAAATTTCTGCTAATGTCGTAAATGGTCACAGCACATGCCACTTGGTATAATCCGGACTTTAAATGGTTTGACTTCCCCGTGGACTGTCTTCCCCGTCCACCATAACCTCCCTTCCCTCAGCCTTCTGAAGGGCCACACTACCTTTTGTAAGTGACTCTATATGGATGGTTGGGGGGGGAGGGAAGAGTAGAAGCTGAGGAGAGCATCAGCTACAGTTAATTCTCCAGTCCAGTAGAGAATAGTTTTCACTGCTATACATCAGTAAGCAGCACTGAGAGTGGTCTTAGTTGACACTCTTCACTCTTTCAACTCCACCTAGATAGGTTAATCCGCAGATGATGCAGAAAAGAGGTTGTGGGAGGGGTACTTTTCCAATATTTTATTGTATTTTCTTAAATATCCTTTCTGGAATTCTCAGGAACAAAACATAAAAAAATTATATACTTTATTACAAATGGTAAACTCAGAGTGCTCCAAATCTCTTATTTACAAACAACACTGGGCGGGACACCCAAACAAACAAACATGAAATAACTTACAAAGGCATGAAGCTGTTTATTGACAGTAATCAGCTTTCATCAAATTAAAAAATATATATATGTACATACACAGTTAAGGAAGGCAGGCCAGAAAAGAGTTCATCTGCAGGCTCAGCCTCGCTCTCACAAACCTCCCTCCCGCCTCCCCTCCCCCAACACCCCCCCTCCTCCCCTTTGTGTTCTTAAGGAGTACTACAGAAGCAATCTACAGTCGCTATTGCAGTTTGGAACCCTTCCCCCTCCCTCCCCCCCCCCCACCCCTTTAATACTGAATGAGATCGAATGTTAGGTCCATGCAGTTCTTGGTCAATGTTAAAGAAAAGTCTAACGTTCTGTTCGCGCGGGGACAGCCCGTCCGCAAAGCGGGGCAGCCCGCGGGCAGCCGCTCCCTGGCCCCGTGCCAGGGGAGGGCGCGCCAAGTCCTTCCCACTCGTGCACACTGGGGGCGCCGTCAGGACGCCGCCCAGTCCAACTTGGATACCCTTGGCTTTAGTCCTTGGACACTTCTTGTCTCTCTCGCTCTCTCTTGCAACTTGTCAAGTTCTCAAGTTCTCTCGCTCTCGCTCTCTGTGTGTGTGTGTGGTTTTTTTTTTTTTTTCTCCTCTCTCTCTCTCTCTCTCTCCTCTCTCTCGGTTGCCCCTCAAGCCCCCGACAGTCTGTCCTCAAAACGTTTGCAACTGCTGCGTTAGCATGAGCTGGCACCCACTGTTAACGTGATTCATGACTTTCTGTTTAAGCTGTGCCACCTGTTCCCTGAGCATGTTGGCCGTGGACGCCAGCTCCGAGTTCTGCGCTTTCAAGGTTTTCACTTTTTCCTCCAGCCGGGCGATCCTCTCCAGCTTCCTTTTCCGGCACTTGGAGGCAGCTATGCGGTTCCTCATGCGCTTCCTCTCGGCCTTGATCCTCTCTTGCGACTCCATGTCGATGGGGGACAGGGGCGGCGTCTCCCCGGGCATCTCGGGCACCGTCTGCGGCTCCTCCTTCAGGGCCTGCAGGCGCGGGTGCTGCACGGGGAGCTGCTGGGGCAGGTGGTGCGGCGCTTGCGGGGGCTGCTGCGGCTGCTGCTGCTGCTGCTGCTGCTGGGGCTGCGCGGGAAAGGCCAGGCCGGCCGCGCCGTAGGAGGGCGCCCCGCCGCCGCTGCTCAGCGCGCCCGGGTTGAAGTTGCTGAGGTTGGCGTAGACCGGCGGCTCGCTGTGCAGGCCCGCGCTGAAGCCGCCGCCGCCGCCGCCGCCGCCCGCCGCGGAGGCCACCGCCGGGGCCACCATGCCCGCGCCGCTGACCGGCTGCGCCGCCGACGTGACGCTGGGCAGCGTGTTCTGGCTGTGCAGCTCGGCCAGGGCGCGCACGAAGCCCTCGGCGAAGCCCTCCTGCTCGTCCGTCACGTTCTTGGGGCACAGGAACTGCGTGGGGGTCGGCGTGGTGGTGATGTGCCCGTTGCTGGACTGGATGATCAGGCGCTCCAGCTCGGGCGAGGCCAGCTTGAGCAGCCCCACGTCGGGCGAGGTGAGCAGGTCCGAGTTCTTGGCCCGGAGGTGCGGCTTCAGGCTGCCCACCGGGTCGGCCAGGTTCAGGGTCATGCTCTGCTTCAGGATCTTGGGGTTACTGTAGCCGTAGGCGCCGCTCTCGGACTGCAGGAACGAGGCGTTGAGGGCATCGTCGTAGAAGGTCGTTTCCATCTTTGCAGTCATAGAACAGTCCGTCACTTCGCGCGGGGTTACTTTGGGCTGCGCGCAGAAGTTTCGGGGCCGCAACAGCGCGCTGGCGAGCGGGGGACCCCCGCGCCTCCCGGGTGGGGGGGGGCGGCCCTGGGCTAGAGGAAAGTTTCTGGAGGGGCGCGCGCTCCCGCCGGCGGTCCTCCCCCCGCGCCCCGCTCACCGGCTCCGGCCGCCGCCGCGCTCCTCCTGGGTCAGCTGGCGCGCGCGCTGCCCGCCTCGGGGAAAAGTCGCGGTCACCCACGGGGCGCGCTCGGGGCGCTCTCGGGGCGCGGCGGCTCCCGGGGGCCCGCGGGCCCGCCCCCGCGGCGACAGGGGGAGGGGGCGCCGGGCAGCCGCGGCTCGCGCTCGCCCAAGTTCAGCCACCGGGGCGAGGGGCGCCGAGCGCACGTCCCTCCGCGGTCTCCTCGCTCCGCCGCCGCCTCTCTCGTCCCGGCCGCCGCCGCCGCCGCCGCCGCCGCCGCAGCCGCCGCAGCCTCAGGCGCGGCAGAGCTTTGCAAAAGTTCGCTCCGGGACCCGGGCCACTCGTCCCCTGTGCTCCCGGCCAGGAAAGTTCTGAGCCGCCGCAGCCACTCTCTGCACTTGCGCGGACGGACTGTCGCCGCTCTCCGCGCTGTCACGGCTCCCGGGCGGCGGGGCTCTCCTCCCGGGGGCGGCTGGAGAAGGGGGTTCTCCGGGCGCTCCCCGAAACACCAGCCCGGGAGCCACAGGCGCTAGCTCCGGCCAGTCGGCGAGGAAAATGCAAAACGGAAAGCGGATTTTGCAGCCCGGACTCTCCGGCCGTCTCGCCTGCCCGCGGCCGCCCGCCTCCCCGAGTCCGCGCTCCTCCACTCCCACCTCGCCGCCTCGGCCACACTCAGTGCAACTCTGAGCCCTTATCCAGCCGGAGCTCAACACTTATCTGCTACCAGTCAACCCCTAAAAATAGCCCATGATGTCACCCCAAGGCCTTCCCATTGGCTCGCGTCGCTCTCCAGGGGGCGGGCCCGCCCGTCGCCATGGAGACCCCACCCTAGAAGATTCTTCTCCGGCCCCGCGGAGGCTCACGGGATGAGGTAATGCTCCGCTGCCCTCCTACAGTTGGGCCCTTCTTTCTCCTCCTCCCCCTCCCCCTCCCCCTCCCCCCTCCCCCTCCCGCGCGGCTCGCGCCCGGCTCTGCCCCCGTCTCCTCCGCCGCGCGTCTTTCCCGGCCCGCCCGGTGCATTGTGGGCTGACGTCTTGGGATTTGACTGTCGGGTGACGGCGGCTGCCGCGAGCCGGGCGGACGCGGGCTCCCGCGGCCCGGGCGGGCTCCAGTTCAGGGCGCTGGCGCTTGGAAGGCGCGGGGACCCGGCCAGGTGCCCGGGGCCGAGGGCGCGCGGGGTGCGGGGAGGGGTGCACCACTCGGGGCGCTCGAGGTCCTCCGCGGGCGCCGCGCCGCCTGCCGCGGCTGCAGGCCGAGCTCCGGGCCGGCGTCCCCCGCCCCCCCGCACTTCCGGGGGGCGGGAGCACCGCCCTTAAGGTGGCTCCCTTAAGTCCCCTGTGCGGGCCGGGGAAAGCGGGCGTCCGTTTGGGGCCGGTCTCGCGAGCGCGCCCCCTCCCGCCCCCCGTTGAGGACGCCGCGAAGTTTGTGTCCCGGTCAAGTTCACCAGCGGCCGCCCGCGCTGCTGTCCCGCGGCGCCGGCCGCCCAGGGGCCTGCACTGCTCCAGACTGGGTGCCCAGCTCGGTCCGCGCTGCAGCCCCCCACCCCCCGCACCCGCAGCGCACCCTGCAGGCCGAGGGAAAAGGGGTGCGAGGGTTCACAGTTCTGCCCGCGGGGGAAATTTCTCTCCTAGGGGGTGGAATTAGGGGGCAGCTCAGCTTCCAGTTGTGAATGAGCGTGTAGGGAATCCGAAACTTGGGGAACCCCGGCGATCGTCTGCTGCACGCCCGCGCACAGCGTGCAACCACACGCGCGCGCACACACCCCCACACCCTCCGAGTCCTGATTTGTTTACAGGAAAACAAGTCCCGAGAGTGTCAGATACTCAGGAATAAGTCACGCAGCGAGTCCCGGGTGGGACCTGGATTTCACACCGGCTGCCCTCCCGGCCGGGTGGTGGGCCCATATCCCGGGTGGCCTCTAGGAAGCGCTAGACTCATGTAAGTGGCGCCCTTTCTGCGGTGGTGCTTTTATCCTCCACCCCCCCACCCCCCCCACCCCACTACCCCGCACGCCTTGGGGACAGAAGTGTGTGGCGGAAAGAATCCCGAAGCCGGGAATCGTGGCTCCTGCCGTGGCCCAGCGCTGCCACGGCGTGAAGTGAACACGTGGCTGAGCTCTGAGCTCCTGCAGGTCTGCAAGTGCCGCGGCGGAGACCCACCCCCCTGGGCTCGGTTAGGGTAGCGGCATCGCCTCCAGCACCAGGAGGTGGTCCTAACAGCCCGACCCTTCCTGGGGGTGTGGGGGGTGTGTGGGGGGGTGTCCCAGAGCCTCGTTGGAACGCCAGGATTTGAGTGTGACTCGGCAGGACCAGGTGCACTTACTCCAGTGAGGTGCAGGGAGAGGAGGAAGATGAAGGAAAAGCTCAGGAGTCAGCACCTCCGCGGGCCCTGCATCCCTCGAGGACTGGGGTTTGGAGTTGGACCTGCAGCCACGTGGGTTCTTAAGGTTCTAATTCTGGCTTTTCAGCTTCTGAACTTGGGGACTCCAGCTTTGGGTTTACAGCCCAGAGCTTTAAGGTATTTGTGGCTTTGGGAGTTCAGACTCAGTGGCCCAACAGCCGCTAGTGTTGGAAATCTTGACAACTTTTCTTCACCCCACGCACTCACCTCTCTTTCCCTTCCGCAGCAAAGGAAAACTGAGTGGCTCCCCCAGCCCCGCCCCCCCCATCCCACTGGCAATACGGTGATGACAAGATCCAGTTACTTTCCTCAAGGAGAGAACATTCTCTATTCTGTTGCCCTGAATCCTTTTCTTTTGTAATCAGGGAGCTGACGTTCTTAATAAATTTTTTTAATGTTAATGGTAATAAAAATAAATGTCGTGTATTAAACACCTACCACGAATCAGGCATTCACCTGAGCAATTTAAATATGCTCTTTCTTCCTATGACCATCTCGAGCTGCATGTGTTCTTATTTGGATTTAAACGTGTGAGGAACTGGCCCCAGGGAGCTTAAGAATCTTGCTCAGGTCACACAGACCGCTGAAAATTGACCTCAGGTGTTTGTTACATTCCCTTGTTTCTGCTCTGCTCTGGCAGACTTTCTTGTAAAGTATTAGTTGTCTGTAGGGGAATGGCACTTGGATGGTGGGATAGAACAAATTACCATGCCTGATTTTCTGGAACTCCTTTCAAGCCTCCTTTCAGAGCTCCTGTATTTAGAAACTTCAAGACTTAGGAATATGTGTGTGTGTATATATATACACACACACACACATATATATACAATATATATGTATATATATACATATATATTTTGCCTAAGGGTTCTGTGTGTTTCTCTTTGCCTTATGTGGTTTAGTAGGCTTATTTTCTCCTTATGTTGAGAAATAGCATATTTTATCCAAAAAATAGCAGATCTGTTCATGTTAACACCCCTGCTTGGAAGCTTTCATGGTTTCCCCTTATGACCTGGAAACAGTTTGGAGGCCTCTGCCTGGGAGAAGGGCCTTTCATGCTCTCACTTCTGCTCTCCTGCCTCCTCTCTCACTTTCAGGATCAGTCAGGAAAGGCTGGGCTATGCTGCTCTAACAAACAAGCCCGACATCTCAGTGGCTTACCTCAGGGAAGTCTATTTTGCGCTCATGCTACATGCCCCCACTCAGGGTCTGTAGGGGAGTTCTGCTCACTGTGGACACTTGACGACTTGGGCTGAAGATGGCTTCGCCTTGACACGTGCTTCTCATTACTGTCTTGGCTGGGGGGAGAGAAGGCAGCAAACTATTCACTGGCTCTGGAGGCATCCACCAGGAAGTGACACACTGCACTTCTCATGTATCATTGGCCAAAGCAAGTCACATGGCAATGCCTAATTTTAAATCTCTGTAATCCTGCCCAGTATCTTGAAGGGAAGGAGCCAGGAATATTTGGAGAACAACACTAATGACTCTAGCAGTCTCCTTTCTGTTCACCAAATGTTTGGCTTACTGTCTTCCCACAGGCAGAATTTTCTCATTCTTTCCTCAGGGGGAACAATCCTAAAGATCCATCGAGTCGCAGTGTGTTAAGCTCACTTTCCAGGTTCTGGGTGATTCGTAGTAGACTGTATCAGCTCCAGATGTGACTCTTTCCCTAAACGGAAGACATCTACCCTGTGCACCCTCCACATGTAGCAGTGGGGCCGAGATAGGCTAACTGCAGTGGGCATGTTGTTTGGAAAGTGAAGGGATGGGAAGCCACAGTAGACACCAGTCCATTGAGCAGACATGTTGAGGACTCCCATCCCCCCATCCAACACCCTGATTAGACCCTGATTCTATCCCCAGCATGTAGCTGCCCTGGCCATTGCTTTTCATAACCAAAACCTCTGGCTTTGCTCTCTGAGAACGTCTTCCTTTTCTACATTTAAAGTGGGCATACTGAAATATGTTTTAAAATAAGCTTTTTAAAATAGGGAGAGGTACATGGTGATATTAAGTCTTGAATATGGTCCTTTAATCCAGGCTGATATGCTTTTGGCAGTACAACTCTCATAAAAATGTAGGCTTCTTATCTGTTTGATTCCAGGCGTTCCATGAACTAATAGCCACACCAATTCTTTCCCTCATGTTTTGCTGTATTTCTTTGCTTTCTTGCTCTCTTACCTGCTGGTATTTCTCTCTCTCTCTCTCTCTCTCTCTCTCTTTTTCATTGTCCTTCCCTTCCCCTCCTATTTCTTCTGACTTGGTTTTGTGTGCTTTGGGTTTTCTGGGCTCTGGTAGGAGAGTGACACTTTTCCTCCTTTTTCCAAAGCCATTTTGTCCAATTGAAAGCATATGCTGGATAATATCTTAATTTATCCAGAGGTTATAAACATACCAACACCATACCCTTGACTTGATACATACTACAAGGCTAATTTTAATTCGCATGTGTTTATTTATTTTTGCTAAAACTATCTTAATTTTATATTTTACTAGTTGACACTGAGAAACAGTAGCCTCTTCTAACCCTACAAATCTCTGAATGTATAGATTGTCTCTATTTCCATTCATTTCTGCTTACCAACTCGGCAAATCTATGAGCTCATCTCTTTTTTTGTAATAAGTTTCCAAGTGTATCCAATAGCTACCAACACAGGCTACTAACATTTCTTTTTTCTTTTCTTTTTTTTTTTTTACAATCTCTTGCCTTAGTTCATTATATACCTTCTACATTATCACAGGTGACATATTCACCAAATAGATCACCATCCTTTTAGCTTCTGATAAGTGTTCTTAGTTATTGCCTTCTAAACAAATGTTTACTTTTATTTGTTGTTGTCATTACATTACCATGTGTCTAGGTTCTAATTTTCTATCAGGATGGGCTAGGTTTGCCACCATGTTGAACAGTTCTAAAATCTCAGTGGCTTGGGGTGCTTGGGTGGCTCAGTCGGTTAAACCTCCAACTTGATTTTGGCTCAGGTCACGATCTCAGGGTTGTGAGATCACACAACTGTGAGATTGAGCCCCATGTCAAGCCTGGTATGGAGCCCTGTGTGGAGCCCTATGTCAAGCGAGCCCTGTGTAGGGCTCCACACTCAGTGGGGAGTCTGCTTATCTCCCTCTCTCTTTTTCCCTCTCACTCTGTCCACCCCTCCATTGCATGCTCTATCTCAAGTAAATAAATAAAATCTTTAAAATCTCAGTGTCTTAAGAAAAAAACTTTATTCTTGCTCATACTACACGTTCAAGGTCAGAGGGGCTCTGCTCAATGTACTCATTCAGAGACTGAGTCTGAAGAAAGTACCCTTGATGAATGCTTCCATAATCATCCCAATCACCTCAATAGGAGAAAGAAAGCATGGTGAATTCACATTGGCAATGAAGGTTCCTTCCAGAAATGACACACATTAGTTGTATGTCCGAATTATTGGTTAAAAACAAATCACATGACCATGTTTTACTTAAAGGGTGCAAGAAAATGCAATCCTACTATGTGTCTGGAAGTCAAGAGCTGGAAATGCACACCTATGTATAAGCTAGGTTATGCTATGGTAGCAATCCAAAAATCTTACTGGATGACAACCAAATACTTATTTTTCATCCAGACTGCATGCTCATTATGGGTAGACTGTGTCTCTGTTTCACACAATATCATCATTTCTCTAGGAACCTTTCTGAAACATTGCTGATTGTCATGGCAAACAGAAAAGAGCATGGTACTCAAAAGGCTTCTGCTAAAATTAGTTCGCGCTGTCAAACCTGACACCAGTGGCACTGGGCAGCAAGTATTTGCAAAGAGTAATTCAGTCTACCATACCCTGAACTACACAGGGTCTCAGCTACCCTAAACATTTTCAATTCCTCTCGTGTTTTTTCTATCTTTCCATTTCATTTTATCCTTAATCAAAATGCCACCTGGAAAGCTCCTGGACCCCACTCAAATAATTGCTCCCTCTGACCCATATTTCTGTTATCCCATCTCCCACCCTACCCTCAAATAGTTATTATTTTCTTTGGCTCTACTGGGCACACACCTGAAGCAGAGAATGTTTATCGCACAGATATCTTCTTACATCCCTGACTCCAGATCCAGGAACTGTGTCTAATTCATTTCTAAAATATTTTTGTTATTTTTTTCTAATTCATTTTTGTATCTCCAATGCTTAATGCAGTGCCTGGCACATGAGAGGATAGAAAGTGTTCAATAAATGCTTGATGATTTTTTTAAAAATAGCCTTTTCTATAGTGAAATTAAGGGGGGCATTTTATTTTTAAAGATTTTATTTATTTATTCATGAGAAACACAGAGAAAGGCAGAGACAGAGGGAGAAGCAGGCTCCATGCAAGGGAGCCTGATGTGGGACTCGATCCCGGGACCCTGGAATCACACCCTGAGCCAAAGGCAGATGCTCAACTGCTGAGCCACCCAGGTGTCCCAAGGGAGTATTTTATTTTATTTTATTTTATTTTATTTTATTTATTTTTAAAAGGATTTTATTTATTCATGAGACACATACACACACAGAGAGAGAGAGAGAGAGAGAGAGAGAGGCAGAGACACAAGCAGAGGGAGAAGCAGGCTCCATGCAGGGAGCCTGACGTGGAACTCGATCCTGGGTCTCCAGGATCAGGTCCTGGGCTGAAGGCGGCGCTAAACCGCTGAGCCACCCAGGCTGCCCCTCAAGGGGGTATTTTAATAGTCAAATAGTAATAGTACTTTGTTTTAAAACATAAAAATTGGAACATGTCAGACTCCTTTCCTGAAGCCTCCTTAAGAGCATCCTATTGGATTTGGGATAAAACCCAAATTCTTTATTTGGCCAAAAGATCTCACATTATCATACCTCAGCAAGTCTTTTGTAGTCATACTGGTCTATCAGGGTAGCCTGGGTTATACTACAGTAAAAAGAAACAAACAAAAATCTTGGTGACTTAAGACAAAAAAAAAAAAAAAAAAAAGAATTATTTCTTGTTCCTGTTCCATATCCATCAAGGGTTGGCAGGGACTCTGATCACATTGCCTTCTCTGGGACCCAGCCTAATGTAGCACCTACTTTCAGGAACATTACAGATCTCGTGGTAGACAGAAAGCAAAGTTTGAAGGGTCTTGGCCAGGCAGTTAAGTACCTTTGCCAGAGAATGTAACATGTCATTTCTCACAATTCATTGGTTCAAACTAGTCTCATGTCCCGTCCATCCCCTCCTGCCTCCCGCTTCCCACCCCCCAGCCACTAGGAGACCAGAAAGTGCAATCTTATTTGCTTGGAAGGCAGAGAGCTACAAGTATTTGGTGACAACCAGCCCTAATGACTCCCACACTGGACTTTGTTCGCTCCTCGAACAAGAGAAACTATTTCTTGCCTAAGAACCTTTATACTCACCCTCCTACTTCTTCCCTGTTCCTTGGTCAATTTCTATTTCCTTTGGATGTTGGCTTTCATAACACTTGAAGAGGCTTTCTTTCATACTGCTCCCTTCCCCCATCGAAATTAGATTCCCCTCTTACACTTTCTCATAAGTCCGTTTTTTTCTTTCTAGCAGTTGGGAACTCAGAAATGTAGTAAGTAACACTCCTTTCTTTCCCTCTTGAGCTCAGAACCAGCTGGAAGTTAGATATAGGAGTCAGATGAATGGAGATCACAGGGTTGTTCTGATAGAGGGTAGATGGCATGGTATGGCAGTCACAAGACCACAATGGGCTTCCCAATGCTTTACCTGGAATTGAACTTATCTGCTGGTCCCTGCCAAAGGTGAGCCCTTGCAAGCTGTTTCCAAATAGACAGTGAGTATGTACATCCTCTGGACAAATTGATTCTAAAAGACAGAACAATAGCTGGGGTGGGCATGCTGGGTCTTTCTTCTGACTTGAGCAATCAAATAACCTCAACTTTCCCATGGGGAAGAAATAAGGCATGGAGAAAGTGGACAAGAAAGTACTCCAGCAAATGTCCCTCCTGGAAAGCTGAAGGCAGGGACATGGAGATTTCCTTGTGAACAACAGAATTTACCTAAATTTGCTATTCCATATTTCTTTGTGTAAGTGTTATCTGAAGATCTGTTTTGCCCACCAGGGGCAGGATAGGCATCCTTTGGTCTTCACTGTATCCACACCATTTAGTACAGAACTTGGCACATAGAGGCTGCCCATTAAATCTTTGTTACACATCCGAGCCGCCATGCAAGTCCTCCTCCTTTTTTTTTTTTTTTTTGGAAGTCCTTCTTTTGGATCAATTCTCCACACAAAATTTGTTCTTATATGCTTAAGACTGGTTTCCAGTTTTGGAATGTTTCACTCTCTTCCTCACCCTCCACCTGCTTCCCCTCCCTGCTCCAGATTGTCAGCTTGGATATATGCATTCATATCACAGCTGGAGTCAAGAGGCAGAAATGAAGAAAACTGTAATATAAGTAAGTGAACTGAGTCATTGGAGAGTATGCGCAGACTAGGTTTTGATCAAGGAGGACTGTGTAATTGTTGTGCACACCATCATCCTTATAGTGTTGTCTTCTCAGCATTCAGAACTTCCAGGATCATAAAGTGGAAGACATCTTCAAGTCCTGCCTCTTTCCCAGTGCAGGAATCCCTTTGGCAGCATCTTCACTACTTGTGTACTAGTGATGCTCAGGGCTGGGCAATGGTTCTGAATGCTGTTGGTTGGACCTCAGTAGGAGCAGTGTGGACATGAAAATGTAGAACGTGGTTTTGGCCCATCAAATCTCAGAGAGGGTCAGACACTGAGAAGCCCAAAACTATGTCCTATGGAGAAGAGTTGAAGGAACCAGGCATATTTATTTACCCAGGGAGAAAATAAGTGGCTGTGAGAGCATATACAGAAGTCTTCAAGTGGTTGTGCAAATGTCACATGGGAGAGTTGACCTATTCTATAGATTTATAGGTCAGAACGAGGGTAATGTTTAGAAGTGAGAGAGGAAAACTGCAATATTTAAGGAAGAAATTTCTGAAGTCACAGATACTTATTAGTGATCTGGATCTTAAAAGTAGAATTGAAGGCCATTTATTTAATACATATTTGTTGTCTACTATGTGCCAGACACTATGCTGGCTTAGTTTACGATAATTCCTAGTGAGCTCATAGTAACTTGTGCTCATCATCATTTTGGTTTCAAAGTTCATAAAAACTATCTTTAAAAATTCTCTTTTAGAATTTGTCTGGGGGTGGTGACCAAACTTAGTGGTTTATCAATTCTGGTATTGACCCTTTATTACTCTTAAAATGTGAAAATCTGAGATAATGTTTTCTTATGTCCAGGGTTGGTTAGATGGACATTTCTTCTGTCAAGACAACAAGTATTCATAAACCAAAGTTACCTGCACTTGGGATCACTTAAGATACTCTCTGTACTCTGACATATGACAAATATTTGTGGCAGAAAAACTGCAAAGCATTCACCTAACTCCTTTTCCTTCTGTATGGACAGCTAAATTACATTTCCTGGCCTCATTTGTAACTAGTGTAGCTATGTGGCTGAGGTTTAGCCAATGCAGAGGGGGTGAAAGTAACATGTGCTAGGTACAGGCCTGGCTCCTAAAACCATCTCTCTCCATCTCCTGGCTGAGTGTAAGGGACATAGAGAAGGATAGAGCCACAGATGGAAGGAGCCTGGGTCTCTGAATGACCACATGGAAGATTGCCCACTGACCACTAGACTTGGCCTGAATGGGAAATCAACTGTATTGTGTTGAACCACTGAGATTTGAGAGCATATATGTTCAAGTTGCTAGTGTCTTCTTATTCCAACTGGTGCTGCAGGTTATACTCAGTGAGAGAATAAACGTGAAACTCAAGTTAGGCCGTGTCCTATGGCCTCTTCTTTTTTTTTTGTTTTAAGATTTTATTTATTTACTCATGAGACACACACACACACAGAGCACACACACACACACACACACACACACACAGAGAGAGAGACAGAGAGAGAGAGAGAGACAGGCAGAGGGAGAAACAGGCCAAGGGAGAAACAGGCTCCATGGAGGGAGCCTGACGTGGGACTCGATCCTGGGTCTCCAGGATCATGCCCTGGACTGAAGGCGGTGCTAACCTGCTGAGCCACCTGGGCTGCCCTATCCTCTTCTATATTTAATCTTTCACTAGAGATTTATTGAGAAATTCCAGGTACTCTGGGGATTTCTGAAGAAATATAGGTAGCACATTTTGTTGACCGTGTTACTCATTCATCAGTTTTTGAGCATTTACTAGGAGCTGGCTGCTGGTAAACATTGGTGAACAAAAGCTACAGTACCTACCCACAAGCTGGAGTTTAAGCAAGGAAAATAGACCATAAGGGGACAAGACTAGTGGAGTACGATGATCTATGAGAAAGAGGAGCAGGATGTTCTGGGTGCACACAGAAGGGACATCTAACAAGGGAAGTGGCCAGAGAATTGTCCTCTAAGGAAGTGATGAATAAATTGGAAACCCGAAGGACGATGAGTAGGAGTAGCCAGGAGAAGAGGGGTCAGTGGAGAGAGAAAGAGCACTATAGGACGAGAGAATGCATGAACAAAGGTCTGCCTATGGGGTATGACTGTGGGACATGTTTGGAAGGACCAAAAGGAAAACTAGAAAGGAAGAATGGAGAGGATGAGCATGAGAAGAAGAACTTGTAATAAATTACGCACACACTTAAACGCATACAGAAGGCCTTGTGCTATGTGTGTGTACATTTACCTAGGAGGAAGTATGTTCTATTAACCATCAAGATACCAACGGTTGTGATATTTGGGTAATTTTCCATTTTCCTCCTTATGTTTCTCTTTTTGATTTAAAACGTTCTACAATAAACATATATTACACGTGTAATAAAAAATAAATAAATGCTTTTTTTTCCTTATTCATTGTGACTATATCTGCTATCCCGCATTGGATCCTCACAGTAGTCCTCTGAGCAAATAGAGGTCCCGAGCTGGTACCCAGGGAGTCTGGAATTAGCCTTCTTAAGATCCCATTCAGTCTACTTTCTCTTCCTTGCACCTGCCTTCCCTGCTGTTTACTAGGTAGTGATGATGGCTTTTCTTGGAACTGCTGACATGAGTGCCATGTTGCGTGTTTGTGTCTATGTAGTTTGCAACCTGGAGAAAATGGGTCAATGCTTTCATGATGCTGACCTACCTAAGAGCCTTCCCACACACAAAGGATGTCCTCAACCTACTGGACTACATCATTAGACTTGTTTTTTCTGTGATACCATCATGTTCTTTGCCTAACGATTTGGCAGTAGGGGAGAAGGCTACTGATAATTTTTAAAAATGAAGTTGGGGGCAGCCCCGGTGGCGCAGCGGTTTAGCGCTGCCTGCAGCCCAGGGCGTGATCTGGAGACCCTGGATCGAGTCCCACGTCAGGCTCTCTGCATGGAGCCTGCTTCTCCCTCTGCCTGTGTCTCTGCCTCTCACTCTCTCTCTCTCTCTCTCTGCATCTCTATGAATAAATAAATAAAATCTTAAAAAAAATAAAATAAAAATGAAGTTAAGGAAGAGATTGTTTCCCATTATTCTGTCAACCCACATCTTGTTTAATGAGCTTATTGATGCTTGGCCAAACCAGTGGATGGTGAATATTTACAATGAACATCCAAACACTTGAAAGTCTTAAAATACTGTATTAATGTTCTCTAAATTATATTGTGGTAACAAACCGTCTCCCAAATCTCAGAGTCTTAGAACAAATGAGTTAATTTTCATGTGCATGTTACATTTTCATCATGATATAGGCCTTAGCTCTTTCTCTGAAACTCAGTCTGAAGTAGCAGCTCCCCTGTCTGAAATATTGCTGCTGTGTGTGTGTTATAAGGAAGAGAGAGAGGTAATACCACGAAATTACTTTTAAAATTTGACTCACCTGTCACTTCCACTCACCTTTGATTGGCCAGAGTGTGTCTCAGGGCTTGACAAGGAGAAGCTGCAAATATTTTGACAAACACTTCAGCTCTCTCAGTGTTAGTTTCTTCATCTACAAAATGGAAATAGGTAAAATATATTCTGGTATTGTTAAGCCATGGGATATCATATAGCTAATTTAAAAAGTAAGTTAAATGCCCTTAAAAAGATGAGTGGACATAAAGAAAAAAATACGTATGTTACATGAAGAAAGCAAGTTGCAGAGTAATGTGGATAGCATGGTCTCATTTGTGCATATGTTTTTAAAAACCCTATACCTGAGTATATTTGTTTGCACTAGAATATAATAACAACACCTAATGTTTAATGAGTGCCTACATCATATGCCCATCACTGTGCTAAGTGCTTTTTACATGCATTTGCTCACTTAATCCTTGGAGAAACCAGAGAAAGGAGTAGAAAGTTACGTATTGAATGATTATCATCAGCTACTTTCATTGGGGGTGGGATAAAGAGATTGTCCTTACTTTTAAAAGTATGTGATTTCTGTAAACTTTTACTGGGCACAATAGGTGGGTTAATCAGCTTTTGTCATGAAAAAAAAAAAAAAAAACTACCACAAGATCAGAATGCTATATAAGGTTAAGTATTGCCTTTTCTGCTTATTGGTTTGCAGGTTGGTTGAGGCAGCATACACTTCCTAAGGTCCTGGTCATGGTTTTTTCTTGCCACCACACGTGCCTCCCCTGCAGTTTTCTGAGTGGTGATGGTGGCTTTTCCTGGAACTGCTGACATGAGTGCTGTGTCACGTGTGTTCATATACATCCTGAAGAAATAAGGTTGAGGGTCAAATACAGGTCCACTTGATGTGTCTTTTTCTGGAATGCATCCTGTAGAGGGAGGATCTACCAGAGATCTGTTCTTCTCATGGCAAAGGTTGGGGCAAATGGAAACGTGGGAAGCTTTTTAAAGCCTAGGCTTATAACCGGTATACTGTCATTTTTGCCTACCTTCTATTAGTGAAAGCAAGTCACATGGCCAAGTCCAATATCAGTGGAGTGGGGAGGTCCGAGAGGGTGTGGAAGGAGATGGGGAAAGTTTGCTGTATAGTCATCTACTACAACCCACATTCGTTGCTTTGTAAGTCATAAAAATAACAATAAGGTGAGGAAAAGAGAGTGCTTAGCCAGGATAGTTTATTTTTTAAAAATTTTTATTTATTATTTTTAAAAATTTTACTTAAATTCAATTTGCCAACATATAGTATAGCAAGCACCCAGTGCTTATCCCATCAGGAGCCCTCCTTAATGCCCATCACCCAGTTCTCCATCCCCCCCACCTTCTTCCCCTTCTGCAACCCTTTATTTGTTTCCAAGAGTTAGGAGCCTCTCATCTCTAATTTTTCCCCACTCAGTTGCCCTCCTCTCCCTTATGGTCTCTTTCACTATATGTTATATTCCATAAATGATTGAGACCATATGATAATTGCCTTTCTCTGATTGACTTATTTCACTTAGCATAATACCCTCCAGTTCTATCCATATCGATGTAAATGGTAGTATTCATCCTTTCTGATGATTGAGTAATATTCTATTGTGTGTGTGTGTGTGTATATATATATATATACACACACACACACACACACACACACACACATCTTCTTTATCCATTCTTCTGTCAAAGGACATCATGGCTCCTTCCACAGTTTCTTAGCCAGGATAGTTTAAATTGTGTTCAATATATTACAAAGTTGCATTAAGAATTTCTTAAGAATACAAACTCTATATTTACAATTATAATGAGCATAGTGATAGTAACAAGGACATTTAATTAACCAGGATACTCATTGCCTAGAAGGACAGGTAGGCGTTTACACCAACCTGGCTTATGTGGCCTTTGGTGTGACAGACAAAGCATAATTCAGAGACTTTAATGGCCCTCTGTATGCATCCCTGCTACTTGTGTGGCCATCTGCAGTGCAAGGAGCTTAAATCATGAAATCATAGATTCTTAGAGCAGGAAGGGTTCTGCTGCCCGTGGTAGGCAGGTGCCTTCTAACTTACAGGGACAGCTGCTTTTGCCAATTATAGTTATTCTTGATTGGGTGTGTCTCACATTGCTGGAAAGTGGTTATGGAAATCAAAATTCCTTCATTTAGCCAGTGGGGACAGTGGACCTCTCAGCTGTCACTTACCTGAGTGTCATATTAGATTAGTGGCTAAGATGGGATTGAAACCCAGGTGTCTAGAGTGGACCCGGGGCCTTTTACTTTTATCTCTGTATAACACAAACATCAAGTGTATGGATCATTTGGGAATATTCACTTGGCCCTGAAACTGCCATTACTCTCTTTAAAATATATATTGTCTTCTTTCTCTCCTGCTTCCTCTGTCATATGAGAACCCAGGCACTTCTTAGACCACCTACCTCTGAGTCCTGTGAAGAAAACACCAATTGGCATAGACACTGAAATAAAGAGTACCATGTTAAATTCCTGAATACACTGGCCAGGGAATCACACCTATTTTAATTTCCTTTCTACTCAAGGTAATTTAGACAATATCTGCTGATCTAGCTCATGGGAATCAAGTGCATAAAGAAAATGTTTTATTAAGGGTTTTGTTAGGATTAGGAGTTGTGTTCAAGTTTCAGTTATTTACCCACTGCTTTTTCCATTTTGCTATGTCTGCTTACAGATCTAAAATTAATTTTCTTAATATTTTTCGTTAAAGAGATTTATTTTCTTAAACGTTAAAGATATTTTTATAGGAGATGATGTCTTACAATCAGAAGTTGATAACAAATATTCCTTGCCATAAACATTTAGACCACTGTAAAAATAAATACATAGTCATTAATATGAATATATTTATCCATGTGCCACTGCAAGTATTCTCTTATTCTATAGGAGGTGTTCTCCACTGATATAGTGGAAAAGTATGGGCTTTGGAATTAGGAGGACTTGGATTCAAATCTCAACAGATTCCTTTCCCAGTAGTATGATCTTGGGCAATTTTCTTAAATTGTCGAACATCAGTTTCTTGTCTATAAGATGGAATGACAACAGCTATCTCATAATGTGTGTGTATGTGTGTTCATGTTAAAAAAGCATCACATGTCATTCCTGGCTCATAGTAGAAGTCAAAAAAATTTAGCTACCTTCTTCTTTCCCTCATTTTTCCCCCCAAAATGGCATTCATGGACTATATTGTTGGATAGTTGAATGATCAGTTGGCAGAATTAATTGTTCCCTGAATAGCTTACTGATCAATTGTTTACCATATCACTGGGAAATGTGCTAAATGTTGTGGGTACAGTGAAAACTGGGTAAATGAACTTCAAGACTTGGATTCAAGAACTGTTTCATCACTTTTGGATGAGTCACTAAACATCTCTGAGCCTCAGTTCTCTCTTCTGAAAATGAGGGTGGTAATTGCCATTTACCCCTACTTTATAGAACTTGGGTAAGGAATGCCATAGTAACAGGTAGAAAAGCCTTTGGTGCTCTGCTAGGGGCATTTCTGCTACAGTGTGGCATTAAGTTCCTGCAAAGCTTTGTGTTCTGTAGAATTGTACATTAAAAAATAGCAGGGCTTTTTGCAAAAATAAGGTTGAGGCAGACAATGGAAAACCTGGGCAGTATTGTAACCACAATGCTAAGATAAAACGCTAAGTATCCTAATAGCAATGATAGAGCTAAAAAGACCTGTTAAATTTTGACTAAACAAATAAATACACACCCACACACTAGGCAAATATGGCAAATATAGGACTTGACCAATTTTAAATGGGTGAAGGTTGCTTGATGGAAGGCATGAGGGGGAGAGGAGGCTGCCGAGTTATGGCGGTAAGGGCAGGTGCTTGAAGATGGGAGCATACCGTGCAATAAGCTCCTTTGAGAAAGAGGATATAGGCAAATAGCCCAGCAGGAGGGTGAAAGGGCTCTATGCCCAGTACCCCCAGTTCTGTATGCCTCTGAGGCAATCACATTCCCCCGTGTAGGACAGTTTCTGCTCTGCTGCTGTTCCTCATTGGAACAAAATGCTAAGAATCCTGGGAAAAATCAGTGTGAAAGGAGGCTTATATGTTCTCCATGTTATACCACTCTCATTCTTCTAGTGATCAGTCTTAGCTTGTCTTCAAGTCATACATGTCACTCTATCATGTATGGGCAGCCCCCATACACTGATGTGGAGGGCAAGAAATGCAGTTCTCCACCAAGAGCCTGTCCGAGTCCTGGACTTCATGAGCTGAACAAGCAGAGCCTCCTAGAGGCAGAAGACTTCCCTCCTTTCCCAGTCTGACTGGTGTACTTCCCCCTCCTCTTCTTGGTTCTAGGGTTCCTCTTCCTCACTAGCCAGTGACTCCTGGAGAGAGGGATCTGTCATATTCACTGATGAGCTCTGAGGGCCTGCACAGGAGCCTTGGAGCAGAATGGTTGCATTGGAGCTGAATCCCCTTTTATGGAAGGGCCTTGGACCCATGGAGGCGGTTCCTGGGCTCTCCTGAGAGCATCAGAACCAAGGGACCAATGACCTTGAGATGAGGATGCAGGCACTCTACCAGGACAGGGACAGTGTCTCATTCAGCTCTACCTCCAGTATCTCTGTTGCTCCCAAGTGAGGCAAGGACTCCTCAGTGGGTCCCAGCCCTACTTTACATATGGGAGAACATGTATGGGCTAGTGGCATATCTTCTTCCTCAGTGCTCCTCCTTCTCTCCCTCTTTCCCCCTCCTCCCTCCCTTCTTTTCATTCTTTTGGCAAATATTGATTGAAGCACTATCCCATACCACCCATTATACAAGGTCTTGGGAATGAAGCGGTGGGCAAAACTGACATGGAATCTGCCCTCATGGTGCTTCTAGATTGCCTAGAGATTAAGCACTTAACCTCTGAAGCCAGATTGTCTGGCTCTGATATCTGGATCTGTCCTTGACACGCTATGTGAACTTGGTCAAATTCCTCTCTGAATCTGTTTCCTCATCTGTAAAATAAGGTTCACAATAGAACCTGTTTCAGAGGCTTGTTATGGATGTTAAATGAATTGATAAGTACCTAACCCAGTATGTGCCCAATAAATATCAACTAGTATTGTAGTGGCTCTATATAGATAGTAATTAAATTAATATGAACTCACCATAATCAGCAAGTGTTATGTGTTATGAGTGAAAAAAAAAAAAAAAACAAGCAGGTGGGAATTGCCTGTAGCCTGAAACTATGTTTTTCCTGTGGTGTAGCTTGCAGAATATGTGAATGATACCTGATGGAGGAGTTGGGAGACAATCTTCTATAGACTGTATAGAGACCAGGAGATATCTATACACTTCTGGTTTTAAAGAAGAAAAATGGAGGGTCTTCTTAAAGGGGATGATCAGAAAGGGCTGCTGTAAAGAGAGACTATAATACAAAGGATATAAATGCTGATACTGGGAGAAGAGGGTGGTTTGGGAAGGGCATTCTGGGCAGAGGAAGGGCAGGGAAGAACCATCACCAGTGATCAGTTATTGAGAACTTTTTCTATGGGCTCTGTACTAGGTCAATTCCATTAAAAGATCTTCTGTTCTCCATTGGTCAGTTGAAGTGTCTACTGTATGGGAAGCTCTCTTGTGGCTTTTAAGCACTGGAGACTGGACACTGGCATCATCCATATCTTTTTTTTAAGATCTATTTAAACAATGGGTTGAGAGGGGCGGAGACAGAAAGAGAGAAAGAGAACTTCAAGCAGACTCCCTGCTGAGCAGAGAGCCTGACACAGGGCTTGATCCCATGACCCTGAGACCATGACCTGAGCCAAAATGAAGAGTTGGTCTCCTCCTCCTCCTCCTCCTCCTCCTCCTCCTCCTCCTCCTCCTCCTCCTCCTCCTTCTTCTTCTTCTTCTTCTTCTTCTTCTTCTTCTTCTTCTTCTTCTTCCTTAAGATTTTATTTATTTATTCATGAGAGACACAAAGAGAGAAAGGAAGAGAGATGGGCAGAGGGAGAAACAGGCTCCCTGCAGGGAGCCTGGTGTGGAACTCGATCCCAGGACCCCGGGATCACGCCCTGAGCTGAAGGCATACACTCAACAATTGAGCCACCCAGGCAGCCCAAGAGTCAGTCTCTTAACTGACTGAGCCACCCAGGTGCCTCTAGCATCATCCATATCTGAAGATTCGAGAACTCCGTGTCTTTTCGAGCTATTACTGCAGCTCCCTCTATACCGCCGTGTCTATCAGGCAGTTGTTCTATTTCTCAGGGTGCCCTTGAGCAAAATAAAGAAAAGAAATATAATAAATATGCATTTCTAGGTACCACATTCCAAATTCACCCCATGTTCACTTTGGCAGCACGTATACTAAAATTGGAACAACACGGAGAAGTTTAGCTTGGCCCCTGCACAAGGATGACACACAAATTCATGAAGCATTCCATATTATGAATGAATGAATGAATGAATGAATGAATGAATTCATCCCCAATCTCTAAGTTTTAATCAGTATGTGTTATTACTAGCCACATACAGTTTGGGTAACCTTGGTCATGTCATCTCATTTGCCTACTCATTCACGAATATTCATTCAGCGAATACTGATTGAGTAAGAAGTATGTGCTAGCATGACAGGCTAGATGGGTCACTTGGGGCCTCAGCTTCTCCATCAGTAGCATGAAGGCCTGGACCAGATCATTGGTTCTCAACTGCAGTGTTGAATCCCAACCTCCATTTTATTAAACAAATTAGAGTGGATTCAAGTTTATTCCTTTAAGAGCTTCAGATTACTCCCTAGTATACTGAAAAGCTTTCTCTAGTGGGGGAGAAAACAGTGACATGACAGCTAGCAGCTGGAAATGTCTATTATTACCCAGAAATTGTTTTCTTTGCCTAAACTGTTAGGATATGTGAGCCTCACCTGTCCCAAAGATGCCATGGAAAGGGTTGAGAACTGCTGAACTGGGTGTTCTTTGGGGCCCTTCCTAGTTTTGACATTCTCTGAGTCCGTGATTATTTCTCTTTTTTTCTTTGGCTCCTTCATTTAACACCATTTCATATGTGTGTTTCCAAGAAGCCATGTGGTTCTCCTCCCATATCAGTCTCAGGGATTATGCTTCAATTTTGCTTAGTTGTTTCACTATAGAACCCTCTCTGTTGATTTACTCTATTTCACAGACCTTTTCAAAACCTTCACTTCAATGAATCCTAAATGTGTGTGTGTGTGTGTGTGTGTGTGTCCCCGCACTCAAGGCCTTTATCCTGGTAGCAGTAGGCACTTGGTAATCATTGAACAAGTTAGTGAATTCTTAATGATTATCAGAACCTCACCATACATTTACTGACATGTAATAACCTTTGGATTATTTGACTTCTTTTGTGAGGGTATTAATCCTGAAGATGGAATTGCTAGATACAAAGATATAAGCAGGTTTTGTGCTTTTATTACCAACTGCCAGATTGTCATTGTGCTTTTGTTTTACGTAAATGGTGATATTGCTGATAATGGTAGTGGTAATTATTTATGACCTTATCTTAAATGATCAAATCAAGGGGGTACTTTCTCTCCCTTTTTATTCTGGGTTTCAATATACCTTGCATTCCAAACTCCAGTAGTTTCCCTAAAGCTAATCAGATCAGCGTTGCCTGCTCTGACTTTAGCCAGAGAAAAAGAATTGGGCTGCTCCAGCTCTAGGTACCAGAAATGTGTGTGTCCACCCTTTTGCCAGTTCAACATCAGCCTGGTTTGGGGTTTTCCATGACGACGATAATGATGATGGAGGTAACTATAACAACCCTGTGAAAATATTATTAACCCCATATTATAAATGAGGAGACAAAGACTCCGAGAGGTGACACAACTTGACTTAAGACACACAGCTAGGAATTAGCAAAGACTGAATTTATTCCTGGTTCCATCTGACTCAAAGCCTGCCTCTCTCCACTAAACCGTACTACACCACTCCCCAAGTGGACGTTCAAGGTCAGGAGCCCCATGGGACCAGCAGGTCTGTCAAGTTCTGCAGGACTGAGCTGTTTATCGTTGCAGAGGACACTCATCACTGCACTAATTACATTAATTGCTGCCCACTCTGGGGCTAGGTGGGTGGCTTAACAATACCTAGCAACATGGTAATGATGCCTGGGCCTGCCTTTCTGCGTGAAAACATCTGACTTCCCCCCCACCCCCCCCACCCCTTCTCTCTTTTAAACTCCTTCCCATGGTGGCCAGAGATAGTAATTACAGGTTCTATTGGTTGGAAGTTAGTGACTCTCTACTTTGTAGGGGAGAGGTCAAGACTTCGAACTTTGGCCTCCATCAACATCAGCTGTGTGCTTGACGCTTTATTTAAGGGATCTTTTATAATCCTCATGATAGCTCAGAAGTAAGTACTATATTTTCCTTGTTTTGCTTATTGGGAAATCCAGCCACCTCTTTGGGATCATATAGCCAGGAAGAGCTGGAAACTGGCTTAGAACTCAGGACTATCAGAAAACGGACTGAGCTCCCACTCATTTCCCTACACGACACCACAGCACCTTTCCACAGGAGTCTTTTTCCTTCTGATGCTCCAAACTCAATTACCAGAGTAGTTGAGTTGGCATTTCCGGAGAAGGAGCAGAGCACTAGGAATCCATGTTTTGTGAGGTCCTCTATTGCTGAGGGATGTATAGTTGCCATTTCAACCTTCCAACTACCATCCATCTGCTGAGCTTCTCAAGGAAATGTTAAGAGTATTCCAGTTGACTTTTTTCTTAAGCAAAGTTTTTTTTTTAAAGATTTTATTTATTCATGAGAGACAGAGAGAGAGAGGCAGAGACATAGGCAGAGGGAGAAGCAGGCTCCATGCAGGGAGCCCGATGTGGGACTCGATCCTGGGACCCCAGGATCACACCCTGAGTCGAAGGCAGACGCTTAATCGCTGAGCCACCCAGGCATCCTTTCAGTTGACTTTTTAAGACGTAATCTGAATACTATATCCGTGTACTTCTTGGGAATGGACAAGATGGCTTTGGCAGTTCATCATAATTGGGCAAATGACTTAACTTCCCCCGAGACCCAGATAAGAGAGGTTAATTTAGGAAGTAATTGACTTTGGAATGTTGTGTATGCCTGCACTTTATGGGTGTGTCCATATCCGTATGTGTATGTATGCATGTCAAGAAATGTGCGTGCGTGCGTGTGTGTGTGTGTTCCTCAAGAAGTCTTGGCATACTGGTCACCTTAAATGACTTGGTTCTTTTCTTACCTGCCACCTATCTGTAAGTAAAATTCAAAACTATATTTTACTAAAGTTCAAAACAGTGGTGTTCTATAATGACACAGAGTTGGGGTTAAGATATGAGGAGGTAGACCAGCATTGAATCTTGGCTCTGCCACATACCAGATGTTGTGACTTGGGCAAGTCACTTAACCTCTCTGGGCATCCTTTTTCTCATTTCTAAAAATAGAGACAATAACAGTTCTGACCTTATGGAGTTGTTGTAAGTCAGGGAGGTTTTTGAGGGCAAGGACTATGTTGATAATCTTCTCAGCACCCAGCCCGAATAAGTTTGGAAGAATAGGCTTTGGCCTTAGACAGTCTCTCAACTGATTCTAGCACTTGCATATTGGCTGTGTGCCTTGGAGAAATTGCTTAACTTCTCTGTTCCTCAGATTCCTCCTGTGAATAGGGGCTCACAATCCTTCCCTTGAATGATTGATGGTGATATGATGATGTAGGAAATATGAAGCCCTAGTACAGAGGCTAGCATGTAGGAGGTATCCATTTCCCTTTTGCCTGTCCTGGAGTCTGACATTCAATAATTGATTACTGAGTTCTTGTTGGGTATGTAAAATAGCCTTTTCTCTCATACTCCATTTGTATTTTATCCCTTTCACTTGTTTCCTGTCTTCTCCTCACCTTTGTTCCCCTTCCTTTTCTTTGTCTTTTTTCAGCCTGCTCCAATCACCATGACTCAAGGCCATCAAGGATGCTCCATCAAGGATGCTCCATCCCTTGGACTCTGAAAGTAGCCTTCTCCCTGGCCTCCTTGCCTCCAGCCAGCCTTCTGTTGTTTAACTTTCCAGAGCCTTGTACCAGACCTCACTACCCCCTCTAAGCCACCCCCTTGGTGGTTTTTCACCACACCTGGAGTAGTCCAGGGCTCTCACCATGGCTTGCAGACTCTGTATGGACTGTGTTCTGGCAAATTCTTGGACTGGCTTCCTCCTGCCCTATCTCAGCTCTCTCTGCTAGAGCCTCAAAGGTCTCCTGGCTGTTATTAGAGCTCTACAAGCACATTCTACCTTTGGGTCTTTTATACTTGCAGTTCCCTCCTCCTCCAAGTATCCACAGATTTCACTGTCACCCCTCAGGACTCTGCCCACATGTCACTTTATCAGGAAGGCCTTCCTAGATGAGCTGCATAAAATGGCATCTCCGGCTTCTTCCAGTCCTCCATTTTATTTTCCTTTTCACTTCTCAGTGAAATATTATATATTTATTTATTTACTTTTTATTGTCTCCTCCCCCCACCCAGTAGAATGTAAGCTTCATAAGAATACATTTGGTTTTCCCCCTCCCCCTTCTCTATTTTTTTTTAATTGAATGATAGTTGACATACAATGTTATATTAGTTTCAGGAGTAGAACGTAGTGATTCTACAGTTACATACATTATGAAATGCTCATCATGGTAAGTGCAGTTGCCATTTGTCACCATACCATGTTATTCCCGTATGACTGCTTTCTGCTGTGGCCCCAGAGCCCGACATATAGTAGGCACTACATAAATAGTTGCCGAATGCATGGATATGTGTGACCTCTCTCTGAAATGTCAGGGAAGAACCTTCATTGATGCTGCAGGTGATTCCAGGCCTGGATGGCTCACTGATCAGCATTTATCTTACCCAGACCAAGGCGACAAGCAGCAAGGAGGAGGATTAGGGGCCCACTCCCTTCACACACTCACCCCCGGGGACCAGTGCTGTTTTGTGTGCGGCAGTGACACGCCTGCTCTCACACTTGTGTTTCGTGCCATAGTTGCAGGGTTGTCTGGAATTCCCGTGGCAGCTTTACAATATGATTAATTTTGCTCATACAGATGCATACCGATCATAGATAAGGATCACTCAAGGTTTAAATTTGGCACCACCACAACAAATGGAAAGTTAGAAGTATGATGCCTAATTGTTCCCAGCCTATGAAAGCAAAAGCACAAAGTCTGCTAACTGAACCACTCTCCTCCACTGGTCTCTCCCTCCCCTTTCTCATTCCTGTCCCGATTCTGTTCCTGTCACAAAGCGTGGTAGCCTAGCGACTTGAAGAAAAGCAATGCGAGCCCTGGGCCCCAGACCCAGTACCCAAAGTGAGAGCACCATGAGATCTCAAGCAGGTTATCCCACCTCCCTGAGCCTCAATTCCCTCTTCTCTAAGTTGGGCCTTGAGAACATAAGAACACGTCTTGAGTAGAAGGTGACTAAATGTGGTGCCAGCATGGAGCGCCTAGCTTGCAGTGAGCATGCATAGATGCTAGTTCATTCCATGTGGGCTGATTTACATGACTACGGGGTCCAGACAACCTTGTGCTGGCTTCAGTCAACCTTTAGAATAGGCAACCCAGCTGAAAATACACACAAGGCCTTTGGGATTCAGTACCTCATAAGGCTTTCATGGGGGCCCTACTGTTTGCATGGTGAGGTTTCTAAAGATGCTGGGGCAGGTGGGTGGGTGGGACATCACAGCCATGAGAGACACACACAGTTACTGCTAATACTAGTTTCTATGGCTGCTGTAACAAGTGCCATAAGCTTGGTAGCTTCAAACAACAGAAATTTATTCTCACACAGGTCTGGAGGCCGAAAACCCTGAAATCAAAATGTAGATGGGGCCACAGTCCCATGGAAGGTTCTAAGGGAGAATCCATTCTTTGCCTCCAATAGTTTATGGCAGCATCCCTCCTACCCCTTCTCCATCTTCACATGGCTGATGTAGGGCATGCTCTATATCCAAAATGATCTCATCTTGAGATCCTTAGTTATGTCTGCAAAGACCCTATTTCCAAATATGGCCACACTTCCAAGTACTGAGGATTTGGATAGGTCTTTTTGGAGGACACAGTTCAACCCACTACAGTGCTCCCCACCCTGGAATTTCAGAATAGGCAAAGGGACAGAGTACACAGCTGAAAAAGCAGAGTTTCAAGCAAAGAGTAAAACAAACCCTACTGGAAGGTGGGTAGGGAGTTGATTCATTCCTTCTTTGATCCAGAAACACTTGCTGAGCCTCTGCTGAGCTGGGTGCTTGGAAGTAGGAATTACAAAGCACAGTCCCTGCCTTCAAGGAGTTCACAGACTGGTAGCAGCAGACAGAGAAACAGGCATTTCCGTCTCCGAATGGTGGGGCTGTGCAGAAGGTGGGCCCAGATGCTGTGAGGCTTGGCAGGTCTGGGTCACAGCTCTGGAGGAATGGTGGTCAGAGAAGACTCCTGGAGGCAGGATTACCTCACCTGAGGCCTGAGGGATAAGGGAGTAGGAGCCAACCTGCCCAAGGGAGGAGGAGTTCTGGGAAGAAGGAAGAGAAGAAAGAGAGCCTGGCCTCTGTGGCTCTTGCACAGAGTGGGGGGTGGGGAGGTGGGCTGGCGAGGCAGGCAAGGGGTCCAGTTGTATAGGGTGCTTTTACAAATAAAAATTAGAAAAGGCTTCTAGGGACACCTGGGTGGCTCAGCAGTTAAAACGTCTGTCTTCAGCTTGGGGCGTGATCCTGGAGTCCTGGGATCGAGTCCCACATCGGGCTCCCTGCATGGAGCCTGCTTCTCCCTCTGCCTGTGTCTCTGCCTCTGTGTGTGTGTGTGTGTGTGTGTGTCTCATAAATAAATAAATAAAATCTTTTAAAAAAATAGAAAAGGACTCCAGTGAAAAATGATGTTCCGAGGAATTTTAAAATGATATTTATTAGATTGTGTCTTTTAAAAAGAACTAGAACACATACGCAGAAAAGTGCTTTAGATCCTGAGTGCAGCTTGGTCAATAAGTGAGTAGCTTCACAAGCACCCCACTGAGGTTGCCTGGGTGTATGGATTGTGGGTGGTGGCAGGGGCTGGATAGAGGAGAGTCTGCGATGGGCCCAGGACTCAGAATTCCTTTTTTTTGTCCTATGGAGAAATAACCCCTGTAACAGGAAGAACCTGGGATCTAGAGAAGGAAGACTCAAGTCTGAGCTCTGTATCTGGTATTTCCTTGCTATGTGATCTCAGACAAACAATGATGCTTCTTTTTTTTTTTTTTTAAGATTTTTATTTATTTATTCATAAGAGACACAAAGAGAGAGAGAGGCAGAGACACAAGCAGAGGGAGAAGCAGACTCCAGGCAGGGAGACCGACGTGGGACTCGATCCCGGGACTCCAGGATCACGCCCTGAACGAAGGCAGGTGCTAAACTGCTGAGCCACCCAGGAATCCCCCAATGATGCTTCTTTTATTCTCAGTTCTACCATCTGTAGAATGGGCCAACAGCATATGCCTCACCAAGATGTTGAAGGTTGAAATGAGACAAAGCTGGGGAAGGGATTATACAACATAGTAGCTAATAGGATTCTCACATTCTAACCTGTCTCATGTCTGGACTGCTTCACCAGACCTTCTTCCTTTTCCATCTGGCAGTTTTTCAGATAAAAGAGGAGGAGAGAAAAAAAAAAGAGGAGAGGAGGGAGAGAATTTCTCCTTCGGCAGTGCTTTTTTGTTTGGTTTCCATTCCAACATAATCTATCCTGGGGGTGGATCTGGAGTGTCATTCCTGTTCTCTTCTTCATCCCTGCCCTTCCTATTCACTGCTGGCCCTGCCACCCAGCCAGGCTCCACTGAGGCAGAGGAAGGAGGGTTAGGGAAGCGGTTTGAGGATGAAGATGAATTCAGTTCTCCTTTCCCAGCCTTCACAGAGGACCTACTGTCCCCAGCTCTGCACTGGGCACTGGGGATCATCAGTGGTGGGCAGAGGGAGACACAGGAGGAGACAGGGCATTCACACTCAGATGGTGGGCTGAAACGAAAAGAGGTCTAGCACAGAGCAAAGCCAGCAAAGGTCAAAGTCTTACCGTTAAGAGGCAAAAAGTCCCAGAGGAGTGGAGAAACAGATGAGGCCACTTTAATGGGTAAAACACTATAAAGGTGAGCTCAGCGCTGGACTCCCCTCACTCCTCCCATTTCAGATTCTTGGCATTTCCGCAATAGCTATCTTTAAAGGCTCTAGACAATTCTTTTTTTTTTTTTTTAAGATTTTATTTATTTATTTGTGAGAGACACAGAGAGAGACAGGCAGAGGGAGAAGCAGGCTCCCTGCAAGGAGCCAGATGCAGGACTTGATCCCAGGATCCTGGGATCATGACCTGAGCTGAAGGCAGACGCTCAACCACTGAGCCACTCAGGTGTCCCTAGACAATTCTTTTACAGACATTGCCTTATATGATCCTCACAACAAGACCCAAAACTAAGGACTGTAATTACCATCTTTTCAGACTGACACTACCAGGGACTTGCTCTATCCAGATCACACCCCTGTTAAAGGGAGGAAGTAGCTTTGGGCCCTCATTATCCAGCTCCAAAGTTCCTGCTCTCTGTGCACAGCCTGACCATTTTGTTGAATGTATATGGAAGGGAGCCACATGTTTTATCAGGCTGCATCACATCGCGTGCATTTTTAGTATGTGTGTGCACATGTCAACTGGCATGTTGCTGTGCCTGCTGGGTGAGTTGGAATGATTGCATTTTGAGCGGCTACATGCATTTTTGCTGGCAAGGCCTAGCTCAAGGAGAACAGGAAAGGAGGTATCCAAGCCCTCTGTGTGGGAAGCCAGTCACACGGGTGAGGGCTGGTCCTTGAACAGACGATTGGGAAATGGCTATTTAGCCCTGGTAGAGCTTTACTTCATTGGGGGCCCCTGGGTTTTTCCATGACTATTCAATTTCCAAAGCACAATTCATTCCCTATTCTTAAAAAAAAAATAAAAAAGGAAAGAAAAGGAACTGATATTTGTTTAGCACCCACTCTGTGCCAGTCACGGTGCTTGGTGCTTTACATCCATGACGTCACTTAATCCCTGCAAACTCTGCTGAGGGGGTGCTGTGAGCATCATCATTCAGCCCTGGGGCACAGATGCAGAAAGGAGGGGGGCGTTTGTTCATGACCATTCTCCGGTGTGGAGCGGAGCTGGGGCTCCTGCCCACTGTCGTCCAAACAGCAGGCTACACTGGTCATCTTAAAGACATTGGTAAGACATTTTCTTTTTCAAGTAAGCTGTGAATTACCTCTAATTCAGGACCTGGGATGCTGGTGAACTGACTGTGCCCCTGCTCTTTTAGAAAAAGAAATGCTTTATCTTTTCATTCCTGAGTAACCCAAGTGTTTGCCCCAGAGATAAAAATCTTCGCTTCAGGTCAGTTGAGTATGATGTTAGGAGGGTAACACCTGGCTGTTCTCACTCATTCGGCTTTTCTTCTCCTCCTTCCCCCTCCTCCTCCTCCTCCTCCTCCTCCTCCTCCTCCTCCTCCTCCTCCTCCTCCTTCTTCTTCTTCTTCTTCTTCTTCTTCTTCTTCTTCTTCCACCTCCTCCTCTCTTTTTTCCTTTTTCTTTTTCCCTAAGGCATCTGGTCTCCTTTGAAGACCTTTGTCTGCTATAACCACACAACTTCACTACTGAGGTGGCACCAGCCATGACAGCCACGGCTGGACTGCTGGTGTGGATGACCCCATCATCAGTAAGGTCTGCTGTGTGCAGAGTCCAGAAGGACCTCTGAGATTTGAGATGGGCTCTCACAGTCTCCTGAAGACCCGGGCCCCCACTGATGCAGTACCACCACAGCAAGTAGAAGTCCTCAGTACCATTTGGGACTATTTGGCCTCTGAGACAAACCTTTGGGCCACCAGCCCTTTTTAAGAGATGACAACTTTGCATACCTGGATGGTCTTAGTTTTTGCACTGGGAAGACAGATTGACCAAATGTTCTAGAAGTGTGATGAATAATAAAGATGAAGGTCTTTGCAACATTAGGGCCTGCTATTTTCAAGCCTCTTTTAAGGCTCATAAAAGCAAGGAGCAATAGGCAGAGAGGCAGGGGAAGAATGAGCTCATAGCATGGCTGTGGTGGAGAAAGGCCCAGACTTTAGCTGTGGGACCTTGGTTTATACTCCATTTCACCTCGGAGCCCTCGTTGTGGTATTTGGCAGTGGTACCACTTTCTTCCTTACTCCTGTCCCCAGATGGTGGCTGTGACAATTAAATGGGACTATGGTTATGCAGATGGAGCAGGGTTCCAACACAGAGAAGAGACTTAGGCAAGAGTCAAGAGGCTTGAGTTCTACCTCAGATTCTGCCCTGAACTCTGTACCTCCTTTCTCTGGGTCTCCCTTCCTGTAAAATGAGGGGATTAAAGGAGTTTTTTTTTTTTTTTTTTTTTTTTTTTCCCTTTACGGTCTCTCTTGACTCAACATGCTCTGATCCTATCTCTAAGTGTCTAAGTGGAGCACTAGAAGCAATATTTAAGAGATGAATGGATCTTTTAATATTTAGCTACTTGGCCATTCAGCAAATATTTAATAAGGGCTTACCATGTGTCAGGTGATGGGGAGAGAGTCACAAACCTAATGGAGGTAGCACCTGCCCTCATGGACCTTCTGGTCTAGTACAGATGTTTCAGGAGCACTCCCTTATCTCAGAGAGTTGAAGAAGTACCATGGCTCCCCTGGGAACACTTCACTAAAAGAGCTATGTCAGGCATGTAGAGATGATCAAATATTCATTAGACAAAAAAATCAATGCAAGTACCTTAAGGAAGCTCTTAGGGTGACCCTTGAGTTGGGGAACTGTTCCTAGGAGTCAGGAAAGGTTGTGGGAGCTCTGGCCAAGGGTGTGTGTAATTGCTAAAGAGTTTGTTTATTGAGACACCTGAGAATGGAAGGATCTGCCTCTACCTGCCTGGTTCTCAGGGGGGCCATTTACTGGGAACAAGGAACAATGACTGCTTCCCATGCCTTGTCTTTCCCCCAGAGGCTTCCCATGCCTCCTCTTTTCCCCAGAGGTGGAGCCAGTGTAGATGCCGGAAACCAAAGGGAGAAGAGAAGAGTGGCCTGAGGAAATGCCAGTGTTAGTATGATACTTGGGCCAAACCCAGGGAACAGTGAAAAGGTATAGAGTTTCATTTGTATTCCATCAAGAGAGATAAAAGGGACCTAGTTAAGAGCATAAGGGCCACCATAACACCCAGGGTCATGGTCAGGAGGCTGCCTGGGGAGGTGGAAAGAATCTGGGCTTTGGAATTGGAGACTGACTTGGGTTTGAAAGCTGTGGAATCTTGGGCAAATCACTTAACCTCTCTGAACCAGCTTCCAAATCTGTTAAATGGACATCACAGTGTTGACCACTCTCAGATATTATGAGGTATAATATGTCTCAGGCACCTACCATCAGTATCTGGGGCTAACTATAGATTTGATGATTAGTGTTTATAATTGTTATATTACATACTAACAGGACCCAGGTCCTGTTTCTGTGCAATAATGAAAGCCAGTGCTAGGAGCAACTTTGATGAGAAATCTTAGAAGGAGGTTGTATTATCTTTTTTTTTTTTTTTTTAGATTTATTTATTTATTTTAGAGGAGAGAGAAAGAAAGAAAGAAAGAAAGAAAGAAAGAAGGAAAGAAAGAAGAAAGAAAGAAAGAAAGAAAGGGCACACACGCACGAGCAGTGGGGAGGAGCAGATGGAGATGGAAAGAGAGAGAGGATCTCCAGCAAACTCCGTGCTCAGTGCAGAGCCCAAGGATGATCTTGATCTCACCACCTCAAGATCATGACCTGAGTTGAAACCAAGAGTCAGATGCTTTACCGACTGAGCCACCCAAGTGCCTCTGTATTATCATTAATATAAGTGAAATGGTGACTCAAGACTGAGTGGATTTACAGGGATTTATCTCTAGCTGAACTCACCCACTAGCCAGCTGTCTGACCTTACATAGGCATTTTCACCCTCTTTGAGACTTGGATTTCTCCTCTGTTAAATGGGAATAATTTTCATGCTCAATCTTTTCTCATTCATCCATTCAACATTTATGGGATGTATTTAGTGAACCATATTATGCATGGTGCTGAGGACGCAAGAACAAAGCACAGTCCTTGTACCTAAGGAGCTCACCATCTAGTGAGACAGACCATTAAACAGATACTTACAATAGAGTATAGACCAGCCTGGTCCTGTCTAAATGGACAAGGAAGGCTTCCTGGAGGAGGTGCCATCTAAAGCAGAGAGCTGAAGGATGAATCATATTTAACCAAGTAGAAGGAAAAGAAGTGGGGATCTAGGAAGAACATTCTAGGAAGAAGGAATTGCACATACAGAGGCTAGGAAATAAATGGGCACAGCAGATGTGATGGTGTGGCTGGCTGAGTACACTGTGGACTTTCTATAAAGGCAGTGGGTGACCACTGAGAGATCTGAAGTGATGAAATTAGAACAACATCACTGCATTTGCATTTTTAGAAAGAACACTGAGAGTTATACGTGCTTATGTCAAATTATATTATAGAGAGCAGTGGGTAAGTTGATTCTTGCCTCCTCCTCTTTCTGAACCCTTCCTCCTCCTTTTCCTGCCCACATAAAGTGAAATAACCCACATCAGCATGCCTGGTGTAGTGTCTGGCACATAGTAGGTGTCCAGTTAGCATAGATTATTCCCCTTTTCAAAGTAGTCCTTGGAAGAAAAATCCCCTGGCATGGAGTGTGTGTTGGGGCAAAAATGCTGAGGGTGGAGTTCTTTGTATTTTCTGGCTGCTGTTCGGGGAGAGCTGACAGGATTTAGGTCAAAGGAAGTTCCTCAGACAGTTCAGTCTCAACCAGTCATCTAGGGCTTTAGAAAGGGCAGGTGGAGGTCAAACTATCTCCCCTATTCCAGGGGGCCATTCCTCCTCAGGGTCCTAGTCTTGAAAACATAACCAGACACAGGTAATGGTTTGTCAAGTTAGCTTCCTCATCTGTAAAATGGGTATGAACTTACCCGTGCTGTATCATACAGGGCATTGTCAGGAGGATCAGAGGAAGCATGTGAACCCCAACAAAGTAATACCATAGATGCCATTCACTGATGCCTACCTGAGGCCATGCCTTTTTCTTATGAAGCCAGTATTATTGTTAGCCCTCTTTTCACAGGGAAAGAAACCAAAGTTCAGAGAAATTAATGAAATCACACAGGGCCAAGTAAGTGGCGATAGCCAGGGCCCTGGCATTTTAAACACTATACCATGACATCCATGACCTGCTGTCCCTTGAAAACTACCAACTGCTCCTGGAAGTCTTCGCTTGATTCACATCTCCAGATATAGATGGAGAAAGGTGGAAGAAGGAAGAAAAAGGGCAATATTTGCAGTCTGAGAAAGTCTTTCCTAATGCCTCCCACTCCCACCTTCCAACCAATTTAGAGTTTTCTCCCAGATGCACTCTGAGAAATGGTTCCCTGCCTGGAATTAAAATGACCTGTTCTGTGCCTGATGCCTCTCAGGTCTGGGACAGAATGAAGGCAGAAACTGTGTCTGGGTCATGGTGGCATCCCCAGGGCCTAGTACAGTGCCTAGCACTCAACAAATATTTGTGAATCAATTCCTTCTGTCACTTGCCTGGCTTTTCTGCTCAAGCCTTCCTCTTGGCCAAGAGGTGTAAAACAAAGGAACTGAGGTTTCAGGAGAAGTCCTCAGAGGTCCTGGGGCATTTGCTGATGGAGGGCCACCAAGAGATGAGTGAGCCAGCCGTGGGCCAAGTCTCACTGCAGCCTCCCACACCCGCTAACCCAGAGGGCTAGGGCAGCCTATGGCATCCTGCCGATCTTCTCCATGGGACTTGACTCTGGGGGGCCAGGCACACAACACAGGTGTCACAAGAGGAACCCCAGGGGCTTCCTGGGTGGACCTGGATGTGCAAGCCTCTGTACCTGCTGGGTGGCTTGAGCTGGGCCCCCCTGGCTGAGGGCTGGTCGACAAATTGCATGAGAACCAGAACAATCCTCAGGCACATTGAGCAACCAGCCTCCGTTCCTCGCCCCCGGCAGGAGCTGGGCCAGGGAAAGTGAAGAAAGCTGTTGGGAGCCTCCTCGGGGTGGGCGTGGGCGGGGCCCTGTCGGGAAAGGGGCGGCTGGACCAGTTTCAGCTGCTCCCGGACCGGATGCAGCCCGGTGACTCGGGCGGAGACGCGAGAGATGCGCGCCCTGGGCGCACCTGTGTGTCTTCCAGGGACGACATTAGCTTTGGCAAGGATGCGACGACTAGGGGCCCTAGGTCAGCGGTCACCCGGAGGGCGACTTCCGGCTGCTAAATCAGGCGAGCGGGTGGGGCAGCGGCGAGTCAGCGGTGACAGGTACAACCGGGGGAGGCTCTGGACACCCCGCTGGCCCGGGGAGGAGAACGAGGGGAGGGCCGATGGCGCTGCTCTCCTTACCCTTGGGCCTCCCCCGCAGCACGTTTGGGTAGGAAGAGCCGAGGGCCGAGTGGTGTCGGAGCGCCAGCTGTTCCACCTACAGGCTTTGTGTTCTTGGGCAAGTGGCTTCGCCTGGGCTTTTCTGAGCTGAAGTTGCCGCAGATGAAAACGAGAATACTTAGCTCCAAGCGTGGTGCGAGAGGTCAATGAAGTAACCTAGGGACAGTGGCCGGGGAGCGCATCGTAGGCGCTCATAAGGGGAGGGTAGTGTGTGTGTGTGTGTGTGTGTGTGTGTGTGTGTGTGTGTCTTATCCCCCCTCTGCTTGAGGTCTAGATCTCCCTCCCCGCCACGCAGGAGACCCGAGGACCGTGGAGTCTGGGTGTCAGGAGGCCTGGCCTGGCAATGACGCGCCCATCATTTGCGCCTCCGTCGGCCAAACTACCGAATGGGCCAGAGCCTGTGGGCTGATTGCGGGCTGCGCATTCTTTCATTCGCCTGCTGATTTATCCAGATTCCTATCAGGAGACGGCCTCCCCCGGCCACCACGGTCCCGCCCCCCCCCCCCCCCGCGATGGTCCCCGCCCGCCAGCGTTTCGTCCATACATGGCCAGCCTCTACTGGCTGCTTTCTGTGTCAATAAAGCCACAGCCTTCCGCCTGCAGGTCCTGCAGGTCCCCGCGGGTCCCGCGCGCAGAGCCGGCGGGCGGAGGAGGCGTCACCAGCGCCACCCGCGCGGGCCTGGGAGCCTGGGAGCCGGCGCGCCCAGCACTGGAGCTGGGCGGGGCGCTGGGGGGCAGCAAGGAGGAACCCAGGGCGCCCCCCCCCCCGGGGCTTAGACTCTCAGAGTCCCCACCCATTAGCACCCTCATCCCTTGACCACCCAGCGCGCCGCAAGCCCTTGACAAATGCCAACCCTGCCAGGAGTATTCGCCCCATTTTAAAGACGTGAGACTGAGGCTTAGCCAGTTTAAGTGGCTTGATCCGTGGTCCACGGGCAAAACAAAGGCAGAAAAAGAAATTCAAACATATCTGTGTGCAAAACCCAGTCTTTTCCCCACCGGACCTGTCGTCAGTGAGCTCGTAGAGGTCTTAAGGGTAAAGAATAAAAAATAACCACAAGGAATCAGATGAACTGCAGGAGTTGAAAGGGCCTTCCAGAGCTTCCTTGGGTGTCCCCAACTGGGGGACGTGAACCACAGGAATAAACCAAAGGTTGTTTTTCCTGGGGGACAATTTTACTCCTTTTCAAATTAAGAAGTATGGCTTTGGGGACATCTGGGTGGCTCAGCGGTTTGGCGCCGCCTTCAGCCCAGGGCATGATCCTGGAGTCCCGGGATTGAGTCCCGCATCGGGCTCCCTGCACGGAGCCTGCTTCTCGCTCTGCCTGTGTCTCTGCCTCTCTCTCTCTCTCTCTGTGTGTCTCTCATGAATAAATAAATAAAATCTAAAAAATAAAATAAAATAAAATAAATAGAAAGTATAGCTTCATAGTAAAACAAGTAATGGTGGATAAGAATATAAAACTCTTATAAATCATTTCGGCGAAAAAGAGGGACTTCAAATAAATTTCGGGCTGTTGCCACGCCATTCACCTTTGGGTCGCAGGAGTCCTGTTGACCCCGTTTACACAGATGCGCAAACTGAGGCCCGAACCGAGTCTCCCCGAGAGCAAGAAGCAGCGCAGGGGCGGGTGGGGGCGGGGAGAACCGCGATTTCCGGACTCCCCGCCGCGGGTGCTTTCTGCTGCGGGCGGGAGTCCTGTTTTTGCAAATAGGATTCCTCGGGACCACTACGGGTGATCTTTGTCGCTCAGCCACAGCCAAGTGGGGGCGATTCTGAGTAATCGCAGGCTCCTCGGGCGGCTGGGGCGAAAAGCGAAAGGGACCCGCGGGCGCCGGGCCGGGAGGGCGCAGGAGGGGCCCCTCCCCGGGTCCCCGCGGTGGGAGCGCGCGGGATGCTTCCTGCCCTAGCTCGTCTCCGCGGTCCCCTCGGGGGCGGGGGCGCAGGACCCGGGCGCCAGGCCAAGCCCTGCTACAGGCCCACCGGAGCTATCCCCTGCCTGGGAGCCGCCGCCCCCACCCACGGCCACAGCACGGGCTTGGAGGACAGGCCAGTGCTGGCCCCAGGCAGCTGGGACCAGAGGCCCTATGCTTCTGTTGGGACGGTCGGTGGTGGTGGTGGTGGGGGGGCCGCTGGGCTTAAATCCCATCCTGGTGTTTGCCTTTGAGCAAATTATTTAAGCGCTCACTCTCAGTTTCTGTATCCGTAAAATGGGGGTAAGCAACATTTGCGTCATGTAATTGCCATGAGAAGTAAATGCGTTCCTATCTGGGAAGGCCTAGAATATTTTAAAAAACCAATTAAATGTTTTGCCCTTCATGTTAGGCGGGCCTGGGTAGGAATTTAAGTTAGGCCAATTAAGAACTAGATGATGACCTGGCAGGTATACTTTCTTCAGTTACCCCACCTGGAAAAGAGAGCTTTATTACACTTTACATCACAGGGTGGGGGTGAGGACAGATGAGCTCCCCAGTATCTGGCAAGTCCACAAGTGCTTATGTTTGCAACTTTTATTGTTTGCCAGCAGAGTCTTGTGCACTTATTAGCTTATTTAATGCCACAATTACAGCGTGAGGGAGCTATCACTGTTATCCCATTTCATAAGTGGGAAACCAAGGCACAAGGAGGTTGAGTTCTTTACTTAAGGTCATGCAGCTACTAAGGAGGATTTGCATCCACAAAATCTGTCTCCACACTCCTATGTTCCTAACTCCTACTGGATGTACCGGGCATTATGCCAGGCCATGGGGATGCATCCAGGAAGAATAGCCAACAGTCACCTCCCTAACAAAGGGCAGGGGCTCCTCTCTGACTTTCCTGGCCTTCCTTACACATGCTTAAGCACCACACGTGCTTCATTGTATTTTATGTGCACACTGTGTGCACCTGGCACACAGGAGATACTCAACATTGTTTCCCTCTTCCTGTATTTTCGGGGGTCCCTGCTAAAAGTACTTATGTGGAGAGTGAACATTAGGTGTTTTAGGTGATAGAGTCCTTGGTGTCTGTAGGTGCTTAGCACACCTGAGTTCTTCCTTGTTTGTACTTAGTGATCTTCCAGTTAAATAGTCTGAAACAGCATGCCCTTAAGGTTTAGACATTTTAATAGTAATAATTGCTTCTGCCTCTGAGAATTACTGTCTGTGCTGTGGGGTTCCCAGAACAGAGGGTGAATTTACTGTATTTATCACTTGATCATTTCCCAGCTAGTTTATGACTACAACACCTTTGGTCAAAGCTGCAGAGCTCTCCCTATCCTAACCTCCTGCTGTGGGGTCCCTGTGATAACTCTTGCTATAAATGGCTAACACTATTAAATAGAGAATGTAGATCTTCCTGCCATGGCAGTGTGAACTGTCGTTACATTGATCGCTTAAATGTTATGATCATTTCAAGCTTGGCTTTTGCATTTGAAACCTTGAGTTAAATGTGGAAAGTAAGAAAAAAAAAAAGCCTAACGGTTAGAAATAAGGGCATGCAATGGGTAGGTTTCCAGAGTAATAATAATAATAATAATAATAATAATAATAATAATAATAATAAACAGCTTTACATTTTAAAAAGATTTTAAGCCTGGTTTGATTCCAGGCAGCATACCGTAAATTCCCATCATTCATGGTGGGCACATTCTAAAGGGTCAAAACCACTTCTAGATAATTCAGGGAACTCCATTAATGACATAGTATTAAATCTTGAGTTTTTCCTTGTAAATGAGATGGCCTGTGGGGAGCATTCAGCACGTGGTAGGCACTCAAGGGGAAGCTGTTCAAATTAGGGACTGGGATGCAGTTAGAGACTTCCCTGAACTGATGTCGATTGGGCACTTACTATGTGCTGGTTGCTTGAATGTCCATTCTTTCAAGTAACCTCACAATAAGCCTGTAAGGAAAATACACTGCAGAAGAGGTCAACACTCCCAAGAAGTTCATGCACTTGCCCATCTCACCGGAGAATAAGGGGCAGAGTCTGAGCTGGAATTTGGGTCTGACTTCAACCAAGATCAGCGTCTGAGTCATGGCACCACTCTGCTTTCTCCTGCGTGCCTTGCTCTTGGTCACCATAGAACTGGAGGCTGGAGTCAGAGGGGTCCTTCAGATCAACTCAGCCAAGGTTTGTCTGCCTCTTTTATAACCCAGGTCCATAAACACAAAAAGCTCACATTCTTTTGATGAGTTTCAGATTCAAAATAATTTAAATATCACCATTCAAAACAAAGCAAAGCAAAAGGACAACATTTTCAGCATCTTGCTTGTAAGCAAAGAAGCCTCCTTAGAGCTTTTGGTTCCAGCTCCTCAGGTCTGTCTGTTGGTCTCTGGTGGAGAGCTGCCCATCTGACCCTCACCCCCAGCTCATTTACTTCCCAGGAACTTGAGCCCAAAGAGGGGTGACGTGCTCATGGCATGGTCAGCATTTGAATTCAGGGTCGTCTGATTCCAAGTGCTGTGTCTTGTCTGAACACCCTGCTTACAACCTCTTAGCTGGGTCTGTTACCATGACCTATCTCAGGATCCGCACTTCCGGCCAAATTTATCACCCATAGTTCCAGAATGTGTCATCCTTCCAGGCCTTTGCTCAGACTGTTCCTCTGCCTGAAAATCCTCACTCCCTGTCCTCTCCTGTTTGCTGGGTGAGCTCCTGTACATTAAAATTCAGCTGAAATGCAGGTCTCTCAAGGAAGTTTTTTGGATTTCCACCTATATGCAAATAAAAGGAATTGACTCCTTTTCCCTGCTTGCCTATGTAGAAGTTATCTCCTGGTATTTGTTTGCATTTAAGTCTTGTTTGCAAGCCTCTCTCTCTCTTTCTCTCTCTCTTGCTCGCTCTCTCTCCCCCTCTGGCTCTGGCTCTCTCTCTTATCGCTTTTGACCTCTTTGGGCATCTACCACAACTATTCCCAAAATTATGGTGGTTGGGATTGAACCACATCTTTATATTCTTTCATCAGAATGCCTGCCATCCAGCAAGCATTTAGTAAATATATATAAAATAAATATACACACAGGGATGCCTGGGTGGCTCAGTGGTTGAATGTCTGCCTTCAGCTCAGGGCGTGATCCTGGGGTCCTGGGATTGAGTCCTGCTTTGAGTTCCCCACAGGGAGCCTGCTTCTCCCTCTGCCCATGTCTCTGCCTCTCTCTGTGTCTTTCATGAATAAATAAATAAATAAATAAATAAATAAATAAATAAATAAATAAATAAATAAAATCTTTAAAATATACATATACACACATCACTATCAGGTTATTTTATTTTTATAGTCTTAAGACTTCATCTAGGCTCTAAACTTTTATGGACATCAGTCCTCTGGCGAAGCAATTGGGAGTCTCTGCAGTTTTTTGAGGTAGAGAATTCCTTGATCCACAAGTAACATAGAGACTTGGTCTGGAATTAAAGTTGTAGATCTCCCAGTCTCCAGGCCTTTCCTTTTGTAATCTTTACCTGGGAAGGCTTTATTTTATAAACAAGAGGTTGGGGAGAAAAGTTTTTTTTTTTTTATTAGTTCTTTGTTTATTCCAAAAATATTGGTTCCTGTCCCCAGGTGCTACTTACTACTTACTTTCTTTTTTTTTAATTAATTCTTTGTTTATTCCAAAAATATTGGTTCCTGTCCCCAGGTGATATAGCAGTGAGCAACGTAGATGAGACATTCTCTTCTCATGACGTTTACATTCTCCTGGAGGAGAAAGACAATAAATAACTAAAAGATACATATATCAGTTCAACTGGTAATCAATATTATGAAGAAAGATCAAGATCACAAAAGATGGATGGAGTGGGGGATGGGCAGATTTTTTTTATTATTATTCTTAAAATATTTTATTTAAATTCAATTTGCCAACATATAGTCTAACACCCAGTGCTCATCCCATCAGGTGTAGACGGTGAAGTCAAGAGAGGATCTTTGAAGAAGCAGTGGCTCACAGAACTCAGAATGTCATGAGGGAGGAAGCCAGGTAAAGATTTGTGGGAAGTGCATTTGAAGCAGAGGAGGCAGCAAGTGCAAAGGCCCTGAGATAGAAACGACTGGGCACATTAAGAAACAATACCATGGCTGAAGTGACAACATGGACAGCGTCGGGCCGTAGGTCTTGGGTTGTTTTCAATGGCAGCTGCCGGGGTCAGAGGATAATTTGGTAGATGAAGTAAGATTAGCCATGACAGCTTGTTCTGAGTTCAACTCCACTGTGCATGAGTGAATGACTGGAATGCGGCTGATCAGCCAGGAAATTGGACTGAACACCTTGGTCATATTTTTAAAGCTTTTAGTCAGCCACAAGTGAAAGTTTGTGTAACAAAATATAAGAACAACACGATGAGTTTCTGAGTGTAAAATAGGTGGTATTTTCATGTTTATTCTTTCAAAAAGAATCTGTCTAATCCATCCCACAGTTGTTTTAACTGAAATATAGGTTATTTTCACTGTAAGTTTGGGAGTGGCGGTAAGATGCCTCCTGCAGAGGGTAGGTAGCTTCAGGTTGACCCTCCTGGGGGACCCTCCTGGGTGTAAGTTACATCCCAGAGTTATCCCCACCCAAGGCCAGGGAGCTAGAGCACCTGATGGTTTTCCCAAGAATAGATGCTGGCACTGACCATCGAAGGCACACAGAGGTGGGTGGATTCTATTTTCAATTCCAAATGTGTAGAGTGCTGGGTGACCTTCAGCATGTTAATTAACCTCTCTGAGCCTCTATGTTTCTCTTCTACACATGTAATAATTCCCAGGCCTAGATTTTTCCCACCACCATTGTCTTGTTTCGGTGGCTCCCTGACTGTGCCTACAATGTCTCTGAAAGCATGAGCATGCTAACTTCTGTTTTTCAAGAACCAAATGAATTCTGGCTTAGGAGAGTGCATAATTGATATTCTTGCTTTGTAGATCATTCAGCCTTTACTTTCCTTGCTTCATTTCTTGTAATTATAGGATCTTGGTCAAGAAATCTTGAAACGTATTTCCAGAGGAGCAATTTTATACCTTTCTTTAGAACCTAAAGAAAACTTTTTAAAAGGGCAGGTCTGAGAGAATTGCCTTTAAATTTTTTTTCTTTAGAGACAGAGTATGAGCCAGTGCATGGGGCAGAGGAAGGAGAGAGAGAATCCTTTGTTTTGTTTTGTTTTGTTTTGAAGATTTTATTTATTTATTTGACACAGAAAGAGAAAGCACAAGCAGGAGTAGCAGCAGAAGGAGAAGGAGGGCAGGAACCCCGGTATGGGGCTCGATCCCAGGACCCCAAGATCATGACCTGAGCCAAAGGCAGACACTTAACTGACTGAGCTACCCAGGTGCCCCAGAGAGAGAATCTTAAGCAGGCTCCATGTCCAGCACAGAGCCCTCCCTACATGTGGCTCTATCTCACGACCCTGAGATCATGACCTGAGCCAAAATCAAAAGTCAGACACTTAACTGACTGGGCCACCCAGGTGCCCCAAGAATTGCCTTTTAATGTCAAAACTGGGAGGTGGCACCAGTGGGGGATCTATGAGGTATTAGAGGGAGGGGGAGCCTGGATGTCCAATATACTAGAGGGGCTTCTTAGGGACAGGCCCACTCCCAAGTGATTGGCAACCCAGTTTAAGTTTGGCACTAAACGAATAAGTAAATGGTTCCATGTTGGATGATAGAGAGGAAAAGTATGTGCTTCTCTAAAGGGCTGTGCTCTAGCCCCAGTTCCACCTCTGGGGTGTGTCCCTTACCCTCTCCGAATTCTTCTTCTTCATCTGTAAAGTGGAAAGGGTCAGACTTGCCTAACCTAGTTCCTTGGATTGTTTCAAGTATCAGATGTAATGCAAAAGTACCTGCTTGTTGATGCGATAATGCACGGAACAGCGTGACAAAGTCATTCTACACTCTTTCTGCAACTAACTAGCGTGACCTCAGGAAAATCACATAGCTTTACTAAAGCCTCCATTTTTTTCAACTATGAAATGGAGGTAATACCTGTCTTGCCAAATTCATAGGGGTTCAAAGAGACAGTGAGTGAGAAGGCATCTTATAAATGGTAGAGTCCCAAGGAAAACTTACAAACTGCTATTGCCTCTTCCTCATTCTTGTTGTCATTATTATATTGCTTCCTCCTTGTGAAAACCTCCTCACTCCATCCTCATTAAGGTGCTGCTATGCCCAGAGACAGGCTTCTGAGTCTGAGAGGCTTCTGCCTAAATCTGTGCCCTACCAGCTACTGGCTGGTGTGTGACCTTGGGTTAGCCACTTAACCTCTCAGCATCTTGCCAAAGAACTCAGGACAATGAGACCTACCTCAGAGGTGTTTGTGCTAAAACTCAAGCAGGAGAGCATGTGTGTGCATCCAGAAGAGCATCTGATATAAGTTCAATCGGTGCTAATTACTCCTCTTGCCAACGCTCTTCCTCCTCTAGGATCTTCAGGTTTAAATCCACAATGAAGTGGCCATAATGGGGGGGTGGGGGTGGTCTGGTTTATTCCTCAAGCTATTTGTCACATGCTAGGCTGAGTCATGGTGAGTTGCATGAGTTCCTTTCTCCATTAGGCTGTGAAGTCCCCAAGAAGAGGATGTGTGGCTTGTACTTCTAGCCCTCGGTATGGGGTATATATGGTCTTCTAGGCACAGGGGAAAGAGTACAGATGTTGGGCCACACAGATATGGTTCAAATTTCTCTTTACCACTTCCTTGTGGTAGAACCCTGGACAAATCACTTAACTGCTTTGCGCCTCAGTTTCTTCATCTGACAAAACCCCACTATGGATGCATGTATTCTGGGGTCATTGGGAAAAGATTGGATATAATATGTGTAAAATGGTACCTGGCACATTGTAGTCCTTACCGAGTAACTGCTGACTGTTTAAAGACTCTGCCCCATATCGCATTCTATCGCTGACAGCGTGTTCTTTTCCCGGACAACAGGAACTGGAAAGTGTTCACGGGAGTGATATACCAAGGGGCGTACCCCTTGCTGCATACCTTTTGCCCCAGAAAGGAGGAGCCTTTGGTCTCTGACATTGTTTAGAATTGCCTGCACATGGTGAAATTAAAACAGCTGACTTATTAAAAATAATTAAAAAAATTTTTTGCTTGTTAAAGTTTGCTACAAAGAATGTACCCCCTTATTACCTGCACCCAGGGAGGACTGCTCCTACCTCCCATCTTTGGTTCATCACTGGCTCACAAAATTCAGAGAAAGATGGGGTGGGGTTGACTGGGGGTGATGAGCTGTAATTGCAGGGCAGTGGGATGACTGCCCACAGAGCTGGGTCCATGACTCTGTATGAGCACTGGGGGCAAAGCCACCCATTCACCCACTCTGTGTAGGGCTTAAGATCTGAGGATGTTGCCAGGGAAGCCTTACCAGGGAGGGGTCTTTAGGCTGGCCTCATCTAAAGGGAAAAGGAGGAAGGACTGTCAGTGTAAATGACAAGGCACAGACTTTTCACACTGCATGTAATGTTCTGGGAACTTCAAGTAGGAGGGTTTGTTTGGTCGGGGAACAACCAACAGGACATATTACTTCTATTTAAGAATCTCCTGGGGAATGACTTCGAAGTCCCATTTTCTTGTAGGCTCTGGAGAAGATTCCAGCCTCTTGCTCTATTGTTCTCTGAATGTAGAGGCTGGTGGAACCCTTCCTTGGCCCTTAGCCATTAGGATATTTCTCAGGGAAAGCCCTTGGACCAAGAAGTCTGTTTTTTCTTTTCTTTGGAAACTATGGTACTCTTTGTGAAAACAAAGGAATTTGGATTCTGTTCAGGAAAAATGTAACCTACAAATAAATAGCCTTGGAAAATCTGGGCCTCACCCTCGGTGCCTGGGTCAAGCGCAGGGAGAGCCCCACCCTCCACTGCTTTCTAGCTGGAAACCACCTCCTTTTCCTCTTCTGTGTGTTGTCTCTGGCTGCCCAAAGGGCAATACCTCCTTTCCTTGCCTCTCCCTTCCCTCTGCTCAGGGCCCAGGTCTTTGCAAGTGCTTTTGCTCTGTCTGGAATGTTCTCCCCTCCCTGTCTGCAAGCCTTCAGTTGTTCTTGAAGCCTCCACAACTCTCTCCATCAATTCTGATTTCCCCAGATGGCTAGTTGCTCCTCTGCTGTGTTGCTCTGGATAACTTAAAATTTAAGTATCCCCCGCCTCAACTTTTTTCTTTTTTTTTGGATAACAGTCCCTAATCTTACTTTTTAAAAAAAATGTAGTAAAAATAATGGTCGCCAACTTAAACTCTTGTTACACACCAGGCAGGATGGTACATGTTATTCACCCCAGATGCAATGTGCTTAGGACAGAAGCTGGCACATAAATTCTCAGTAAATGTGGCTTATTATCACCCTTATTATTTATCTTAATTCTCTTACTACTTGTGACAAATACAATTTGTCATGCATGTTATAATAACAGGTTACTTTTCTGTGAGCTCATGAGGGGTAGGGACTATCTTCTTCATGTGGTATCTCCAAGCATATGGATACACAAAGGTTGTTTGGTGAGTGAATATCTAATCATTGAAACTGATGATTGAGTGCGGAGTTCTTTTTTTTTAAAATATTTTTTTTAAGGATTTTATCCATTTATTCATGATAGTCACACACGGAGAGAGAGGCAGAGGGAGAAGCAGGCTCCATGCAGGGAGCCCGACGTGGGATTCGATCCCGGGTCTCCAGGATCACACCCTGGGCCAAAGGCAGGCGCTAAACCACTGCGCCACCCAGGGATCCCTGAGTGCGGAGTTCTATCATGAGTACCCAAATCAATTTAGAGTAGTTGTAGTCTAAAAATATTAGGATGGGGAATCAGAAACTTTGGGCTTAATTCTTTTCCATCTATCTATTAACTTTGTGACACTGAGTAAATTAGTGAATGCCTTTTGAGCCCCAAAATCGGGCTTTTCCAAAATGGGGATAATAGTCTCTAACTTGCTGTCCTCACAGATCTGCCTTGAATATCAAGTGAGCTCACACATGGAGAGTTTTGTAAATTGTAGTATTTTACACATGTGGCACATTATTGTTAGAATAATTTTGGACCCCATTACCTTCATCACCATACTTAAGAGAACATAAGCCCAAGGTAGCTCTAGTTGGACAAGTATCAATATGACATTTTTGGTTTTTGCAGTGTCTAAAAATGTAACCTTTTGATGTTCAAGATACCACTATTTCTTCTCTTCAAAAATGCATGAGGTATTTAGCCTCAACCCTTTTAAAGCTTTTTAAATGGTCCTAGATTTTACCATGTGACTAATTTAAGACCTATGTCCTAGATTTCACGGATATATTCCCTTTCAAGAAATGTCCTACAAGAATTAGAATCAAATAATTCTGCTATTTATTGGAGTGAGACACTAGGAAGTATAAAGAGTATAAAGAGTACTCACTGACAAGTGTCTGAATCCAAGGAGCTGGTAATATTTTGTGGCTGATGCTTTCATGGTGAGAAAATAAAAACTCCCTACAAAAGAATTTCAGTCATGATGTCAGAGAGAAAGCTGTCTCCAAAATATTGTAATACTCTAGCCTCAACACAGTGATGATGACGCCAGGTCCTCCTGGATTAGTGAGGCCAGCACACACTGCTGAGTATACTGAGTATAATAGTAATGATGAAATATTAAAAATACACAACTGTAAGTAACTTAGGGAGAAAAAAAAGTGAGAATACTAGATCTAAAAATGTATGTAGTGCAGCCAAAGCCATAGTCAGAGGTAAATTCATAGCTTTTATGCTTTCACTTAAAAAAATAAGAATAAATGAAAAGAAAGCAGTGATCAAACTGCTAGTGATCAAACTGAGGATCAAAGAAATGAGATTACTTTTTAGGGCCATACAACTAGGGAGTGGTAAAACCATGATGTGAATCCTCTCCTAACTTTGTTGACTATTCTTCCAATACTCTCATAGCATCCTTTCAGGATGAATATAAGAAAGGAAGAATGAAACATTTTATATGTCTATATTAGTTTCCTAAAGGTGCTATAACAAATCACCACAAACTTAGTGGTTTAGAACAGCAAAAATTTACTCTTTCAGTTCTGGAGGCTAGATATATGAAATCAAGGTGTGTGTACTGAGGTGGGTTTGGGGGGGCATGAGAGGAAGGAAAGAGCATGACAATGCTTTGCTTCTACATGAAGGGCTACCAGCTATGGGAGTATGGGCTTGTTTTTATGTCTCTGGCTAGAAGGACCACAACCAATGGGTGGAAGACACAGGGATTTCTAATTTAAGTCAGTGTACAGAAAACTAGGTTCCTCTAAAGATGTATCTGGGACTGGCTGACATTGGCACCTGCATAGGATTCACTGGACAGAGACAAGGAGAGGAAGGGCTTCTTAATGGATCTTCTCACTTGCCAAACATTCCGAGCAAGATAGTGCATAGAGATCTCTATTTAAAAATTATAGAAACACATACTTTAAGATTGTTCTGCACAAATGTACACTGTTTCTCAATATAAACACAGTGGCTTGCATAAAATTACTTTTATGTGCCAGACACTGTGCTGGGAACCAGCAATGCAAAGATGAACAGGACATTGGCTCCAGCTCCCAGGGGTTCACAGTAGAGTGGGAGAGATATAACACAAAACAGAGCCAACTGGCTATAGTAATATAAGGATAAGGCTCAATGAATATTTGAAGAATGAACAATTGAGCAATTTTCTTCAAAGACTTTTTTTTTTGTCATCATGTCATTGACTTTATAGTAGGGTGAGCAACTGTTCCAATTTTTTGGGACTCAAGAGGTTTCTTGCAACATTGTCCTTTCAGTGCTAAAACCAGGGAAGGTCCAAGCACACTGAGACAAGTTGGTCATGCTAATTTATAGATTTTTTTTTTTTTTACAAAGGAAGGAAAACATAAAACCAGTTGCAGTAGCAGCAGTAACAATAGTTATGGGGGCAGAGAGAGGGGGCACTTATCATCTCTAAGGGGGAAGCCTGGCAAGTCTCAAAGGTTCATTAGAACAGGGATGGTGTCTGTCTTGGTCACCGCTATATTCCCAGCACCCAAAACAGTGTTCCATAACTGGAATTCTGTTGATGTTAGTCAAATACCTGAATTAATTAACACAAGCCAAAAAGCATTTGAGCTGAGACTTGAAGGCTAATGTAGCATTTTGACCATGAGAATAGCATGTGTGGTAGGAGATTCCCAAAATAGGAAGCTTGGGTATAGTAATTGGTAAGTATGATATTTAATGGAATCTAGTGTTTTCCTATGGCTATTAATATGGTTCTTGGGGAAAGCCCTTGAAAAAATAAGTCTATCATGTTTCCTCTCTTCTTCTTCTTTCCATCCTGCAGATCCTCCTCTGCTTTTCTTTGCCTCTTCCTTCCCTTTTCTCTGTTGGAAGAGACGATACTCTGCAGAAGGGACACCACTAGAAGCTTTTTCAGGGCAAGCCTTGTTGTCAAGTAAACTTATCCGGAAAACATTCTGTTTGGAAATACACTGAAGTGGAGGCAGAGTGGAGAGGATGAGATTTGGCCCATGGACTATCCATCAGGAAGGTTGGAATGACATGGGAGAAGGAAGAGGGGAAGGGGCATCATGGCTGAAGAAGACACTGGGGAATACACAGGGAATGCTCCGGTTGCAGAATCACAGTGCACCACGTACTAGTCTGCCTTGGGTCACACAGATGTTTCCTACTGGGTTGTTGCTTATGGAGGACAAAATATGAGCATTACTCCTATGAGGGTAAGAGAAACCGATTGAGCAACCATTATGTGCCAGACACTGTTGGGTGCATCTATACATGATCCATATACATGTATTTTGAAAGAAGGAATTATTAGCCACATTTTACAAATGAAGATCCAGAGGCTGAAAGAGATTCAATGACTTGCACAAGATGTTAACTAGGACTTGGTACAAGCCAGATTTGGACTCGGGTCTCTGGTTTCACAGCAGTGTTTCCAACCTCCCATTTTCTTACCTCTCAGTTAATGAAAACAGACCTTTCCCAGGCTCCTCCCTCTTACCTCCTGCCTCTTTTCTTTTCTTTCTTTTTTTTTTTTTCCTGCCTCTTTTCAACACTAGGGGCCCTTCCTCACGTCTGAGCACCCTGTTCTCCTAAGAAAAAAGTCAGGATCTTGGTGTCTCTTTTCAACCTGGACAGACCCCTAAGACCTGCTGATAGTCTTCAACTTTCTTGACTTTTCAGGAATATCTCAAGCAAGTGTCTTTGTACTATGAAAATACACTTCTTAAAGGGGCATGGTTACTCACAGTAAGAAGCTGTGGTAATCTTTTGGGTTCAAGTAGCCAAATTCTCTCTTAGTTTTTCTAGCCATGATTTACTAATAAAATGGAGAGGAAAATAAGAAAACCTAGACTTCAGTTGAGGCTCTGCCCATTTACTAGCTGTGGGACTGAAGTTCCTTTACTTCCTGAGGCCTCAGTTATTTTATCTATAAAATGGATGAATTATACTTTCTTTGCTTGCCTCACAAAGTTACATTGAGAGATTACCTTGAGTAAAGTAATCATATATCAGAAAATGTAAGATGAAGGAATGATGTTAGCTTTAAATCTGTTGTGGAACAATATGGGCATAAGTAAAATATGAAGTATTTTTATTTCTTGGTGGATAGTCAGTTCGGGTAAAAGAAATCTGAATTTAATATAGCTTATGCCAAAAAGGGGACTTTATTTGCTCAGATAAACCAAGGGGGAGGGGGCATATGGATCCAGCCTCAGGAATGGCTAGATCTGGGTCTCCCATGCTGCCAGAACACCTCTTTGTCCTCTACCTCTCTGACTTATTGCCTATTTGCCTTATTCTCTCCTGCTGTTCATGAGCTTCCAGCATGATCACCAAAGCTTCAGGCTTGTCTTCTAGCTTTTTAAAGTCTTTTTAAATTTGTGTAATATAATATATATAGAAAAAATACACAATGGTCTATGTACAGTTTAGCCTTCCATTTTTTCAGCTTGTTATCTGAGAGGGAAGAAAGTTTTTTCCTAGAGTGTGAAGTAGAAAAATCCCATAGAAACCCTGTGATTGGCCTGACATAGGTCATCGGTATGCCTTGGACAAATCACTGTGGTCAAGTGTGAGTATGACCACTGGCCCACTTCAGGTCTCAGGCATACCCCGTACCCCATGCAACCAAGGCGCAGAGAAAGCACAGACATGGTCACACCCATTGGTGCTTAAACATTTGGAATTTAGACAATAAAATATATGGCAAGAGTATACTTCTGCAGGCTCCTGGCTCCTCCGGGTTGCTTCAGTCCTGGGTATTGCAGGCTTACCTGGGGGTGTAAGGTGGAAACTTTGCACTGATGACACTCGGGATATCTTACCACTCCTTGCTTAATGTAAGTTGCTAGGTGTAGTTACAGAATAGGCACCTACTTACTCTGTCAAACTTAGTGTAGAGAATGGGGTGAAATGAACTGGCTCATGGATGAACCCTGACCTGTGCTTATTATACACAGGCCAACGTAGCAGGGAAGGCAGAAGTTGAGTAGATATCTGTGCCATGAAGGAGAAATACAGAACACCCAGCAGCATGTAAGAGAGATAAAAGGATGCACTGGTGTCAGCTCAGTGAAGTGTCTCGGGTGGGAGGAAGGCCTTCTGGGTAGAAGGACTAGCATGTATAACAGTCCTGGGGTTGGAAAGAGCACAGTAGAGGAAGTAAGAAAGGGCCAGAGTGACTTGGTATGAAGAATGGCTCAAGATGGGGGAGATAGGGGCCAGATCAGGTATCTTGAGAGACACTAAATGCTGGCCCCACATGGAGTATTTGTGAGTGCTCTCTCTCCATCTTTGGCTAGGGTTGGTCTATAATCATTACAGGATGGCATTTTCTTTAAGAGCAAAACAAGGAATGGAGGGAGCCTCAGCAACTGGGAAGTAGTTGCAGGGCGATTTCCCTCTTTCAAAAGAGGTAACCTCTGCTGCTAATAATACTTATTGTTAATGCTAATCATCATAATATTTGACACCTCTGTTGCCACAGACCATGCTGACCTTCAAAGCTCCCAGGACCAATAATTATACCTCCCAGCTCCCCTCTGAAAGAGGCTAATCAGGGTCTGAGTACAGGATGAGGAGCCATAAAGTCCTGAAAGTCAGACTCCTCTATGGCCTGGAGCAGAAAAAGGCATAGGCACCAGAAAACCCCTTTTGGCACCCAACTGTAAAGAGGAAAGACAGACAGGGGAAGGGAAGGAATTGTGGCCTCCCAGGTGTGCTGAGACGTTTAATTAGAAGGTGTGAGGTGTGCTTTCATGAGGGGAAGGGCCACTGAGCACTACTTTCCCAGACTTCCAATTCCCCTATAGGCAGATAGAACATCCAGGCTCAGGCACAGAGGGCTGGGATGAAGGAAGGGATGGGAATAGCGACCACTTCCCATGAGACGGCACTTGCCAATGGAGGCCAAACCGCTTGGCTGTTGTGAGTCAGGGAGGAGCAAACCCTGATTTCATCCAGGTCCCATCTCCTCCTGTGATGAAATGCTCCATGGGGCCAAGATCTGTCAGGTCCTTGGTGGCTCAGAAAATCTCCCCTCAGAGTTTTGCTTGGGCTTAAATATGACTTTTAGTTTGGTTCTATGCCCTCCCCCCACCAGCCCTCCCTCAAATGCACCTCTCCCGCATTCACTGTGTCATGGGGCCTGCAATAGGCAGTGGGGATATGATGATGGAGAAACATGACCCCAGCCTTGTGGTTTGGGTGGGGAAATGGAAAGCACAAATAGACAATTCGAATTTGGGGTAATGAGCTGAGAGAGGGGATTGCAGGGAATTTGGTATCCTGGAGGAAGGGCATCTGTCCAAGTTGAGGAGGCTGGGAACACCCTCTTGGGGGACCGGGTCACCCTACCAAGCCCATCCTATGGAACCCTCCTCTGGAAAAGAAGCCTTTCCCAGCTGCCCCAGCCCATGTGTCGCCATGGCCTCTGCTTCTAGAACCCTAGTTCTGAGTCTCTGCTCTGATCCTGGGGTGCTTCTGACTGATTCCTGTTTTTGAACATGTCTTTTGGTGAAATTTCATGTTCTGAATGACAGAATGAAGAGCAACAGCTACCGTCGCTTGGGTTTGACTTTGCAGTTCCCCGAGCACATACACCACCATCTCCTTGTCACTTTCCCCCAGACAGTCCCATTTTATAAGAGGAAACTCAGACTTTAAGACATGGGTCAGGTAACCCAGCTTCTTTTCCCCACCTGTCTGCCTCTCAGCCTTATAGTTTCTCTCTAATCCTGCCTCAGATGGACAAGGGGAGTGCGTTAGCATCTAGGGCATGCCTGCTATTTATATTCTAAACACCACTTCGCATGTGTGGTTCCATTTCATCTTCACACCAGTCCAGAGAGGGTGGTGTCATAGGATCTCCTTATAGATACAGGAGGAACCTGGAGCTTCTGGAGGTAAGGTCACGCCAGCAGCCCACAGCTCATAGGGCACAGAGCTGGGATGTTTCCTAGCACGGGCTTCACTCCCAGCCTCTTCACTTGGTACAACATGCTACTTGCTCTTTTTCTTGGTATTCATCTCTCACTGCCAGGCACACAGTAGGAGCTTAGTTAAGGTTCAGAGGTCCAATTTATTCATTTGTGTTCTTCTTTTTCTGCCTCACCATCTTGTTCTGGGGGTGGGAAGAGCATGCAGAGCTGAGGGGAGGGAGTTTTGTCCTTGGCTCCCTGGTCCCACAGGCACAAAAGAAAATACCAATCCCTGACTGGGCACCTGTTCTTTTTTGCTGCCTGGAATGTGCCCAAGGAGGACAGAAAGTTAAGATGTTGGAACCTTGACTGCCCAAGGTAAATGGTTCCTTCCTGTCCCCCTCCTCTCTAGACCTGAATGCCATTGGGGGCAGTTACCTAACAGCAGGGAGTGGCTCTGCCAACCAGAATGTCCTCTCCCTTGGCCAGAGCTGGTTACTCGCTATCCAGACCTTTCTCTTGGGCCCTGTTTTCCCAGACTCTTTGCACATCTGCACTCTCGGATCCATTTCATAGACCTCCAGGTCTCAGGAATCATGGCTTTCATTTTTATTTACCAGTGCATCTTCGGGTTATCTTCATTCAACACCTGTCTTACAGAGCACGCATCCACAGGTCTCTAGGAGCATATACTTAGTTGAACACAGCCTCTACCTTTAAGGCATTCCCAGGCTGAGGGGCCTTGAACACTCCACCCAGGGTAAAAATATTGGTTGAAAACAAGTCTGGGGGCTTGCAGGTTTGTGGAGTAGCTCCTGAGCAGGCCAGGGAGACTTTGGGGGGATTGGTGCTCAGGCTTGGTCTGAAGAAATGCACACAGATTTTCCATGCCAAGCAATAGAAGTAAGGAATTCGATGAAGAGGGATTTTTGTCTATTCGTGGGTCCTGGTGCCCCTGAGGAACCACACAGATACATACACGAATTCTGTGGGATTGCCCCTAGATGTGGGAACAGTTCATAGGCTCCATTGTATGTGTGGCTTTGCTCCTCATTCATGAGCATCTCTATTGTCCTTGATGACCTTCATGGTTCCTAGTTCCCTTGACATCTTTGAGCATCTGTCATTGACCTCTTCCATTTCAACAATGTCCTTCAGAAAGTAGCATCTGGCGTGGTGCTAAGAGCACCCCCTTTCTGGTGACACCAGGCCTAAGTGTGAATCATGGCATTGCCACCTATTAGGTGGGAGAGCTTAGGCAAGTTTCTCTGAGACTTAGTTTCTCTCTATGTAAAACAAGAGAGTTGTAATGCCCCATCGGTTTGCTGGGGGCTTTACACAAGGTCCTGAGTGCGAAGAGCTGACACAGAGCTGAACACACAAAAGTGCTCGATAAACATCCGCCCTGGCCGTATTCGAAGTGTGCGGCCCAGAACTGAATGAGTTGACCTGGGGGAGCCTAGCCAGAGCTGGATTGTTGCCTCCTGCCTGACACTGGCCTATTCATGCAGTGAAGATCACGGTGGCCCTTTTGGCAGACACAAGCCCTGCTGACTCACCCCAGGTTGCCTGGTCCCTGGAAGGCTTAGGCCTCCTTTTCAAGGGCTGTGCTGCTAAGTCACATCTCCCCAACCATTTACTGGAGCCATTGGTGTTGCAGCATCTTGTCCAGGGCCTGACATTTCAGCTGGTGAAATTCTAGTGCAGGTACATTTAGCCCATCCGTCAAGCCTGTCTGGAGCCTTGGTCCTGTGTCCTAACATTTGCCTGCCTGTTTCTTCGCAGGATTTCCTCACTGCCCAATTTCTCCAACAGACTATGGCTACAGGAGCTTTGGGGAAATGTTTTCCTGCTATTCCTCTCCTATTCAAAATCTTTTAAGCTCCTTAGCCTGGCACACAAGACTCTTCGTGATCTAACACCAACCTACTTTGAAGACTATTTTATCCTACTTTGCTTGTCCAAATAGGGATGGCAATCATTTCTATATCATGGGATTTTTGTGAAGATTAAAGGAGTTCATGCTGGGAAAGCACTTAGAACAGGGCTTTTAAGAATTGGGAGGGGTCTGGGATCTCATATGATCTATAAACTAATAGGTCAGCCTCGCATGATTGCATGGCTGCTAGGTCAGAGACAAGGATTGTGTTGCTTTCAGCAATCGCAGTAGCCAGAGTGTCAGTGTTTTCTGATGTCTGTTCCCTAGCCCCAGTTCCCACGGGGTGACATGAACAAGGCCAGGTGACCCCTGACATCTGTGGGTTGCATTAAGGAAAAGAGCCCCAAGCTCAAGGAACCTGCCTCTTTTTTAATGGACTGCAAGGGAACCTGCTCTCTGGTGTAGAGAACATTCTATCTTCCAAGTCTATTTCTGTAAAAACATCCCTGAAAGATGGTTTGGAACAAAGGCAGTCAGTGCCTCTGTTTGTAAAATGTGCAGAAATACAAGAGACCCATGGAGAGTCACCTCCCAACAAGGGCCACGTGTGCTGTAAGTGCTTGGTAAATATTAGCCATGAGGATGATGGTGGTGCTGGCATGTGTACTTTTGCTTCAGTGTGGTGTCTCTTCTCATCAACATTTCAACGTGACTTTGGTCCTTGATCTGTTTATATATGCAGTTCCTCACACACACACCCCAGCCCCCATCCTGCTTAAATACTCTGAATCCTGCTCTAGTTTCTCCATCGCATCTATTCTGACCACCCCCCCAATTTAAATGGGGCTCCCCTCTCTAAACTCTGACAGTTTCATTTGTCTCCTTCTCTCAGCACTTAGCAAAGACTGTTTTCCTGCAAGACCTTTGCAGAACTCATCCTTTCACGTGAAATTCCTGCTTATCTTTCTTAAACTCCACTTCATCCTTTGTTTATCAGCTTAGAGGATGCTTCCTCCAGAAAGCTTTCCGGATCACTCCTGTACCCAGCCTGGATTAGGAACTTCCATTTGCTCCTGTGACATCAGTGGTAACCTTTAAGTGAGATTTCTTGTCTGGTTGCTCCTTGAGACTTGGATATTCTGAAAGACCCTTGGGTGTCTAGCATCTGCCATGGTGCCTGGCACACAGAAACATTTAATTAACATTTACAAATAAAAGAATGGCTGCATGAATGTATTAATACCCATATCACATATTTATGCAAATTTAACAAACAAGTCTAACCATGTTGGGAGCTCCTGGAAAGTGTCCTGTGGTCACAGACACCTAAGTTTGCATTTAATATCTGTGGGTTGATTGACGAGATAGGCAATAGTCATTATGCTTCCTTTCAGATGTCAATCTTACCTCGCTTTAAAGGATATCTGTGAGGCCAAGTGGACCCTTATTTGAGAACACATAACATACATTGTCAAAGATATTTTTCATCCTGACTTTATATAAGGGAAAATTCTAGTAAGCCTCCTCAAAGCAATTTAAAAATCATAAACTTCATGTTCCTTTAACTTGGTGAATATCAAACTCATTTCATCCTTAATAGTCCACAAAATCAACACTAGTTTAAACCAATGGTCTGTTTATAGCATTCATGGCAAGTTTCAAATTGCAAGTGCATTTTTACCGTGGCCTTTGAAGGTTGACATTGGAAAGAATGACAGAGTAGTCAACCTGGGGCTGAGCTTGAGTCTGGCAACCCCGTTTTTCCATAATGTGATAAAGTTATAGCAAAGAATGGAAAACTTAGAAACCCAACCCAAGGGATGCAAGCCCTCAGGACACTTTCAGAGACAGAGATCACAGTGATCAAGATTGACCCCTTTGCATTCAAGTCCTGCTTCTCTTAATCACCAAGCCTTGGTTTCTTCACTTGTAAAGGCAGCAAAATACATACAGCAGAGGACTGGCATGAGATTTAAATGAGGTGATACATGTTAAAAACAAACAAACTTAGCACAGTATGTGGTGCATAGTAAGCTCATAACAAGTAGTAGCTGTTGGCATTATTACTAATTTTATAGTAAGAAAAACCTAGGTTTGTATCCCCGCTCAGACACTAGCAGTGACGTACAGGGCATCTCAAGCTGTGGGACGTGAGTGGAGACAGTTAATAATACCCAGATCATAGGGTTGTTGGGATAATAAATTGGCAGATGATATGGAATGTGCTTAAGGAAGGTAGGGTGGGCACCCAGTAACTGTGATAATAATAATAATAATTATTATTATTCCCTGAACTTTTGTCCCCCTCATTTGAAAATCTGGGAATACTGGTGTTGCTGTGTGGCTTCAGGAATTCAAAATACTACTTACAAAGCACCTTACCCGATGGCAGGCACAGAGTAAGTGGGCACTCAAGCGATGGAGATTATTATTTCTAGACCTTTTCCCTGCCTGGTTTCCAGCTCCGGATCAATGAATGCAGCGATTCGGTTTTCGGGGGGCCTGACAGCACAGGGTGGGGGTGAGGGGGCAAATGAGGGCTTCATCAACTGGAAACCGCAACCTGGAAGTGAACTTTCCTAATCAGCGCTGCAGGATTCCAACAGCTGGTTCTACTTTGGAATCAATTGGAACCCCCTGGGCCCCTTGCTCTTTTTCTGCGAGGAGCAAATGCCATCCCAGAGCTAGGATTTAGAAATTTGCCACACCGTATCAGAAACAGATCCCGCCTCTGGCAAGGTCAGGGTGGCTCAGGCCGAGGCCCCAGCTCTGGAGCCCCCGCCGCCGCTTGCCAGGTGGCCTTGGAGGCTGAGGCTCTGGCCAGAGGTCAAGGCCGCCCGCCACCCGCCCCGTTGGTTCTGCCAACAAGCACCGTCCTGTCGCCTGCCCTTAGGAACAGCCACCCAAACCGCCCAGATTTCCATTTCAAAGAGTGAGTCAGGCTCGGATGTGGAGAGCACGTTCAATAACAATTTTTAGGATATGAGTGTTAGAGAGCAACAGCAAGAATGCATTTGATTTGGAAAGGAACTGCTTCCTAAATGCCTGTCTTGTAATTCCTTCCAGCTGAGCCCATTCTGGTGGGTCCTTGAGGGTCTTTGGGGCTCCCAGAGTGGCCAGTACAACCCGCCCCCCCTCCCCCCCCCCCCCCCCGCCCAGGCTCCGGGCTGCAGATCCCAGAGGACGTTGGCTGAATGGCTGTTGTCACCACTGCCTGAGGCTGGATGTGTCATTAGGTGAAGAAGCCGCAGGCTGAATAGTCCTAACTCTGAGTTTATTAGTTATGTGACCTCAGGAAAATCCCTTGCCTTTTCTGAGCTTCCCTTTTCTCATCTGAAGAATGAGGGCTAGGTTATCTGCTCTTGGAGCTCCCTTACAGTGCTTTTGTTTTCTGATCACCAGTGATCACAGATGCTGTAATTGCTTAGTGAATGAAAAATAGCAGCTGCTCTTAATTAAGCAGTGATGTTAAGTACTTGAGTGTATCAGTGAGTGAACTGAATGAATGAATGCAAAGGCCTGTCATCTCTTTTGGAAAAGAGAGTAAGAAGGAAGGTAAAGTGACATATTGCAGCTATTATGTATTAGACACTATCCTGGATGCCTTAATGCCTCTTGTCCTCTTTCCAAATTGGTGGAGATTATTACCACAATTGACAGATCCTTAACGGGGTAAAGTACCTTGCCACATAAGCAGTCTAGCCAAGGATTTCAACCCAGTTTTGCTACTTGAAGAGGGTTTATGGATCTGTTTTTCCTCCTTGATTTTGAGAGCCCTCCCCAAGTGTTGTTGACAAGCAGGAAGCACTCAGGCCTGAGGAGGTCTGGAGTAAAGTCTGATTAAACCCATGGCAAGGGTCTTAGAGACCTGCTAGGAGAGGACAGAGCCCTGGCCAGGGTGCACTGTGGGTGAGGGAGGGGTGGGACATGTTAGAGCCGGAGCTCATGGTCCCCAGCCTCGGCGTAGCTGTGTCTACCTGGCACCTCTCACAGCCCCCCACAAGAGCATGCCTGGGTATACTCTGACCCCTTTCTTTAGGGGATGATTCAGTGAGATGTATGGTAAAGGGGCACCTTGGTGCAACTTTTAGAGAAGTGGGAGGGAGTGGCAGAAAGGCAGGTAGAGCAGAGAAGGAGAATTCTTTCCTCCAGGATCCAGAAGACTGGGGCCTGGAATTCAGGAAAGAGTAATTTCTCCTCGGGCAGGGCACCCACCTGCTCTTGTTTCACATACCTGTGTTGGTGGGTAAACCTGGTGCCATCCTCCGGAGGCTCTGGGGGAGGAAGCCCATGCCCATTTTATAGACTGGGAGGCGGACTGCGGCATGCCCTCACTCTACCTGCCCCTTTCCCCAGCCTCTCCTCCCCATGGGCAAGACCTCCAGGAACACACTGAACTCTACAGAACATTTTGACGCTATTCCCAGAGAAGGAGTATATCCTGGTGAGAGCAGAACAGAGAACCCCAGATTCCTTGCTTCCACTTAAGAGACTTTCCTAGTTCCAGGCATCTGAAATTTGGTTAGTCACGCTTTCCTTTATTCAACAAATATTTGCCATGCTCCTACATTGATCTGGGTACTTCTAGATATTAGTGAACAAGATAGAGTCTTAGAGTCTCATTGGAAGGTGGAGTGGAGGTAGGGAGGATATCAGTTTCCCATGGATACCATAACAAAATGCCAGAAACAGAGTGTCTTAAAATAACAAGAATTTATCCTTTCATAGTTCTGGAGGCCAGAGGCTAGAAATCAAGGTGTTGATGGGGTTGGTTCTTTCTGGAGGCTCTGAGGGAGAATCTGTCCCAGGCCTCTTTCCCACCTTCTGTGATTCCTTCAATCCTTAGTATTCCTTGGCTTACAGAGGCATCTTTCCAATCTCTACCTCTGTCTTCCTTTCATCTCCTCTGTGTGTCTTCTCTCTTCATATTTGGACACTTGCCATTGGCTTTAAGTCCCACTCTGATCCTTGATGGCCTCATTTCAAGATCCTTGTCTATATCTACAAAGATCTTTTTCCGAATAAGATCATGTTTATCAGGTGCCTGGTGGGAATATCTTTTGGGGGCTCCCTTTCTCCATTGCAGGAAGCAAAGAATAAAATTAAATAAACAGTCACCTATCTGCACATTGTGGTAAGTGGTGAGACAGGAAAAGAAGCCTGGAAGGTTGTAGAATGGAGATAGTACACCTATTGAATACTTAACTGCTATGAATCTCACCTTCTTTATCTGGAAAAAGGAGAATTATAATGGCTAGCTTACGAAGTTGTTGTAAGGATTCAATAGCTTGAGAGTTAAATGTGTAATTGTTGATTGAAAAAATGATGGAAATGTACCTAGCAAATTGTTATGGGTAGGATTTCTTCTTTCAATGGCCTCAAATTTTCTTCCTTCTCCTCAATCATTCATTCCTTCACTATGTTGTGAGCCTTTATTCTGTGCTAGACTTTTTTCCACGCTCTCTCTGGAGATACTGCAAGGACCAAAATCAACAAAGATTTGGTTCCTTGCTGAGCTTACATTTTCATCATCGTGATTATTAGTTCTGTCAACTTGATGGGATCACAGGATGCCCAGATATGCAGTCAGATATTCGGGGTTTGTCTGCAAGGGTGTTTTGGATGAGACTAACATTTTTTTTTTTTTTTTTTGAGACTAACATTTAAATCAATAGACTGGTAAAGCAGATTGCTCTCCCTAATGTGGGTGGGCCTCAACCAATCAGGTGAAGGCCTGAATAGAACAAAAAGACTGACTCTCCCCTGAGTAAGAGAAAATTCTACTTGGTGGACTTTGAACTGAGAAATGGGCAGTTTTCCTGCCTTATGACTCAGACTGAAACATCAGCTCTTCCTGAGTCTCTAGCCTGCTAGCTTCCAGACTTGAATTCTCACCATTGGCTCTCCTCATTTGCAAGCTTCTGAACTCAGACTGGAACTAAACCGTTGGCTCTCCTGGGTCTCCAGCTTGCCGGCTGTAGATCTTGGGACTTGTCAGGCTTTATAGTCATGTGAACCAAGCCCTTGTAATCTCTCTTTTTTCTCTCTTTCTCTGATTGTATTTCTCTAGAGAACTCTGACAAATACAGTCATAATCATCACAATCTCCTTTGTATTTGTCTGGCACCCACTTCATCTGTAATCTCTTTTTATTCACAAAACAGCATTGTGACGTAGGCAGAGCAAGCATCATGAAAATCTCCATTTTACATGGGAGGAAACTGAGCTCTGGGGAGGATTCCCTTCAACTGCTATGCCATAGGGCTGATCCCCCACCCCCAAAGAGAAATGACCTTGTGTCCCTGTTGCCAGAGGACACCTAGGAAGCTAGACAGAAAGGTTGGACTCAAGTCAGGTTTTCTAAACCTCCTTTGCAAGGGAGCATTATTTTTAATTATTATCATTTTTCTTTTTGCAGCCAGGGTGGAAAAACAATTACTCTCCTCTTTGATTTTCAATATAGCACTGGTCATCAATGAGAAGCCTCTTAAGATTCCCTCAGGGAGAAATATGAGACTGCAAAAATGTAAGCTAGGCAGGTCTGGTGAAATTATATATATGCAAGATCTTTCAGAAAAGCTCCAACTGGACTTTAAAAAGAAGTCTGAATGAATCATGGGAACGTACGTTTAAAATGAGTTGAGAATTTATCAACTTGATATATCCCTTCCCTACACAGCAAGAGCCTTGAAGCCCAGAAAGGTCAGCTGGCTTTCCCAAGGTCCACAGATCAAGAGAAACATATTGACATTATTGCTTGGATCCTTGGACTTCCAGTCCAGTACGTTCATTAGCTAATGCTTATATAGTGAATGCAAAGACTGTCCTCCCATCCACCCGGCTCTTGGGATCATCTCAAGCCAACCTTGTGGCATGAGAACAGAAAGGTGGTGGAAGGAGCATCACACTCTCTTTCTCCATATTCTTTGCTCACATGTGGTCCTTTGATATACAGGTTATCGCTTGTGCTCCCCCCTCCCCAATTTGTAAGCAAAATATGTTGGAGTCAGACAGGCCTGGATTTCAATCACAGCTCTGTTGCTTGCCAGTGGTGGAAAACTGAGTAAATTATGCAGCCTCTCAGACCTTAGTTTTTCCATGCGCTAAATAGACCTAGTAACAGAATTTGCTGCTCTAATTTTTGTGTGAAGACTAGGTAAGCTAATGCATGGAAAGTACTTGGCCCTGTGCCTGACATAGTAAGTGCTCAGTAAATGTTACCAATTATTGTTAAGGTGAAATCCAGTGTCAAGAGAGGCCGAGAGCACACACTAGGTCTTCAAGGCTTGGTTCAAGGTTGCCTCCTCTGGCTACCCCAGCTAGATGAATAAAATCATTTTATTCGGCCTTTCCTGGCACTTGCCTCCCATGTCTTCTTGCCTTGTTCCTGTATCATCACCGGAAGTCTTTTTCTTCTTGAGCTCAGGGCTTTTTTGTTTTGTTTTTTCCCTCTCCCTTCTCCCCCAAAGGAGGTGGGGGTGGGGGAGAAGGGAGAGAGAATACCTACCTCACAGGAGTTTTTAACATGTTTGACAAACTGAGCCAAATGAAACAAATGTTCATTCGTGCATTCGCTGGCATGTTTATTGAGGAAGAGCTCTGTGTGCCTGCCATTGTGCTCTGTGCCGGGAAAACATTGGCGAGCAAGACCCTGTCTCTGCCTTGTGGGACTTTGCAGTTAGGTAAAGAGGAAATTTCCATATATGAGATAATTATTATTATTATTTTAATAATTCCTGTCATCAAATTTCCTGGGATGGATGAAAGCTCTTGCATGGCAGGGACCTTCAGGAATATTACTGACAAAACATAGCGGGGGTCAGGTCAGAAATGGCACACATGAAGCTTCAGAAAGTCATCAGGCCATTCCTCTGTTTAAGGTTCTTTAGTGGTTCCTCGGATAAAATCCTAGCTTCTGAGCAGGGGATTTTTCCAAGGCCTTCTTCATGGAACTAATGCCTCATTGCTTGGCCCTCTGCAAATCTCACTTCATGCTCCAGCCACACAAAACCCCATTCGGATCCCTCCCACCATCGTTCCTTTCCTCGTGCTGTTCCCTCTGCCGAGGATGCAATTCCCCTTTCCTTCTCCACTTTACTAACCCTTGCCTGTCCTGTGAGATACCACCTCTTGTCAGGGTGTTCCTTGGAGAGGGTCAGGCACCTGAGTGCTTAGTGGCCTCCTGCCCTTAGGTTGGTAAATGTTACCATCTGTATTTTGGTCTGTGCTCCTAATAGGTGGAGCCCTCTTTATGCCAGCAACCCTTTGTTCCGACACATAGCTGAGAACCTGGGACAGAGATGGAGCACGTTGGTGAAGTGAAAGGATGAAAAGTGTCAGTCATTCTTAGCTACCTTCTCAAGACTTGGCTTCAATATATTAGTTAAGTATGTGGTCAGAATGCTTGGGCAGAAAAAATTGCTTTTCTGCCACTTCCAAGGTGGAGAGTTTGGTTTTCACCCAGGGTCTCCTGGGGATATCTGAATCTGTTGCCACCATAAATATAGGAGTGGATTACAAAGATGTCCAGGGAAGCTGGAGCCTGCCAGCAGAAGATTTTGAGCCTCCTTTTCTCCCAAAAAGACTCAGAGGTGATTCTTGCTGTTGTTAAGATCAGGAGAGGAGAGAGGAATGCCCCATTTCACCAAGTGTTCACAACCCTAAACTAACAGTTTTCATCGGGTGGTCCAAGAAGTGCCTCCTTTCACTTACCTTTCTCCTAGGATCCCCATGGTTTAATCCAAAGGGTTCATGCTGTGGGGTCAGGAGGACAGGAATGGAATTCTGGTTCTAGTTGCTAGTTGTGTGACTTGGGGACCCCTCTTAGCCTTGGTTCGTCCTTGGTAGGGGAGCCACCTCACGTTGTGGTGGACCAGACCCAAAAAGGATGACATCTGTACCACATAGCTCACTGTCCAGTACCTCGTACACGTCCAATAAGTGTGAGTTCTCTTCCTTCCTCATCGCAGAAATTCACTCTCAACATGCTCCTGATTGTTACCATTGAGGAGCCATACTTGAACTTGGAAAGATGTTTCCCGAAGTCCAGTAGCGAGAACAGTGACACTAGAGCTCACAGTAGGGGGTAATTACTACAGACCAGGTTGTCCCTACATGTTTGCATATGTAAGTCTTTTCAGTAGTTCTGTGGGTAGATAATCATCATCCGGTATTGTCATTCTCAATTCTGAGATGAGACTGAGAGTCAGAGAAAGGTCACACAACTGAAAAGCGGGGAGCCGGGGATTCTGGCTCTGGAGCCCTGTGGTACCAACAGAGCTATATCTCCCAGCCAATTGGAGATCTTAGTGAAGAGCAGTTAACTAGTGGTGCCAAAGCAAGCCACTACGGTCTCAGCCTACAGCAAAGAAACTTGGTCTTCTAAGAGGCTTGTGAGGTCGCATTATCAACAAGTACATTTTGAAATCTTGAAAACACTTCTAGGTATCACTGTTTCATTGCCTTTACCACCTTCCTGGGCCCATTGAGTCCAGGGATCTGAGCTTGGAAACCCCAGTATAAACTAAACTTATGAAAAAAAAAAAACACAGAGAGATTTTTAAGAAGTGGCAGTTATAATCAAACTACAGTTACTACACTTAACCCCTTGCTTGAGTTTAATAAGAATACATTTTATAAAAAAAAACATCTTAAAATTTACCAATAACTTTCCATGTAATGAATCATTTGATGCTAATAATAATAATAGTCGTAGTAGTAGTAACCATGACTCATAAAGAGATACTTTATTAGTTTGCTTTAAAATATTATTTCCTCTTGACAACAATGAAAGATGCATAGTATTTTCTCTGGCTTACGGATTCAAGCTGGTTCATGCATTACCTCATTTGATTTTTGTCTTAGTCCGTTGAGATTGGTTCTTTTATGATCACAGATGAAGAAACTGAATCTCAGGGGGTTAAGAAACTTGCCCAAGGTCACACAGCAAATTAGAAGCAGAGGTGGGTCTCCCACCCCAATTTTTCTGACTCAGAAGTCTGGCTTTTGAATCCCTGTGCTGTAGTGCTCAAAATAACCCCTAATGTAGGCAGAGATCATCTTCATTTTGCAGTGGGGAAACAGGTAATGGGACAGGACCTAATATCCTTCCAGAATCACGGTGCTCTCAGAAGATCCTAATGCTTAGTGTTGCCCATAAGAGCTGTGGAGTGCCAGAACCTGGTGAGCCATCGGTAAATGATAGCTGTTGTCATTTATGGCATGGGAATTTGGCAGCCCACAGCCTTGGGCACAGACCTGCTACCTGTGCCCCCGACTCTCTGCATTCCAGGCTTGTGCTTGGATCACAGGGCTTTTCTATCACTTCCATTCAATGCCCACTGATGACACGCTGCCCCGATAAAGGCCATCTGAATCTAGGCAAGGAAATGCTTCCTTTGTGGGAGGTCCTTCTGAGTGGATGTGGCCTGCAGGAGCCCTGTGGAGCACAGACTGGGTCCATGACTCACACTGAGCTGTCCCTCATCCGGCTAAGGCTGGCCCAGGAGCTGCCCACCTCTCTCGAACCCGGCCTTGTCTTCTTAGCACAGAACCCTACCCCGCCACCCCCCCTGCCCCCGGGCTGCAGGCTTTGGACTCCACGCTGCAGAATTACTCACTCACTGATTCCTCCTTTGGCATCTGCCGGAATCCAGGAAGAGCCTTTGTAGAATCTCTTTCTCACTCAGCTTTTTCCCTGCCTCCTTTATTGGTTGCATTGTAGGCGCCAAGGCTGAATTTCTCTCCCATTTCCTCCAAGGACCAGTGTCTGGCAAGAATCATCTCTGCACTGGGGAGAAGTCAAACACCAGTTTCTGGCACTTTGCCTCTGGAGGCAGAGTTAGTCACTTGGTTACTGCTGGCTGAAATGGATCGGAGATGTCACGGGGAGGAAATGCGCTTCTTATGAGTTAGCAGAGCACGGTCTTCAAAAAGAAAAAAAAAAAAAGGAGCCTTTTTATTGTACAGAGAAAGTTAGAGGCAAACTGACTTCTGCCTCTGAGAGGTCTGACTCCAATCCCCTGGACACTGCCATTAGCTCTTGGGTTCTATTCAGAACGTTTGCCTCCCATGGCAAAGACGTGGCATTGGGGAGAAGGAAAATGAGATGCTGTACACACAACGTGATGGCGACCTATTGTCACTCTCCCCATCTACAAGGGTAAAATGGTCAAATTTGGAGTGGTGTCGCAATTTGCCCTTGCTTGTCCAACCTCACGGTTATATCTGGCAGAGCAGACATATGGTCCTCAGTGTGTCCAATGCCAAAGCCATAGTAGGAAAGTGGCTCCTCAGTCTCTTTGTCTCTCTCCCTCTCTCTTCCTCCCTTCTTTTCCTCTTTTTCCCAGTTGTCACTTTGCCCTCACCTCCACTCTTGAAGGAGCCAGAAATTTTCCAAAGGATTAAATAACACAGTATACTACCTTGTGTAGAGTAGGTGCTCAATAAATACATATTAAATCTCTATTGCCATGCCATAAAAAGGGTGTTTAAAAAGAAATTAGAGCTGAGTAGAGCAAAGACATGGCCTTTTAAGAGTGTTTGCATTTTCAAAAAGGATTCCTGGAAAAGATAATACCTAACACCAACAACTAAATGGTCAATTTCTAGCACAGAGGATCTTCAGAGGGACATTTCTTTCTTTTCTCCTTCCCTCTCTTTGTTTCTCCCTTCTCTCTCTCTTCTTCCTTTCCTCTCATGTCCTCTTTCTTTTTTTTTTTTTAAAGCTTTTATTTATTTATTCATGAGAGACACACACACACAGAGAGAGAGAGAGAGAGGCAGAGACACAGGCAGAGGGAGAAGCAGGCTCCATGCTGGGAGCCCGATGTGGGACTCGATCCCGGGTCTCCAGGATCACACCCCGGGCTGAAGGCTGCAGTAAACCGCTGAGCCACCTGGGCTGTCCCTCTCTGTCTTTTAAAATAAACCCTGGAAAAAAAAAAAAAACCCTGGCACTAACTGAAGTGTCTTATAAATATTTACTGATTTAATCCTTATTACCACTGTATGTAAGTACTACTCTTAGCAGCAGCATCCCACTTTGCTAAAAGTAAATGGGGAACTCAGAGACTGGCTTAGTTTTCTGCCTAGGAACACACAGCTTACAATCAGCAGAAGGGGAGTTAGAAGGTGGGCGGTCAGGTTCTCTAACCACCGCTAGTGCATTGCTCTGCCTGTCGAGGCAGGAATAGCTCCCCGGAGGCACTCCTAACCCTTACACCCACCTGATGTTGTACAGTTTCCAAGGTATGTTCCCACGTCTCATACCGTTTGTCCTCACCACTGTCTGTGAAGTATGGACCATCATTCCTATATACAATTCAAGCTCTGAGAGTGGAAGTGACTCGCTCAAGGTCATACAACTGGTAAGGTGGCAGAGCTTGAAAGCTGGACTGTCTCATGGTCCATTTTTTTCTCTCAGTGAGGCTGGTGCCGAGAAATTAAAGCTGAGTAGAGCAAAGACAAAGCTTTGAGCAGAAAAAAAAAAAAGATGCTCAATGTGTTCATTTTTTTCTTGAGAGGGGAAATGTATGTATGTGTGTGTGTGTGTGTGTGTGTGTGTGTGATAGTCATAAAAGTATTCCTCAGACCTTGAGGTTTTAATAAAATGTGAAAAACATTTTACCAGCACCCTCCCTTTCCTCCTGGATTTTAGGCTCTGCATAATTTAAGGAAATGTAATCCATATGTTTGATTATTCATACTTCCATCATCAAAAAATATTTTTGATTCTTTGAGGAGCTTTTGATGTTCTGGGAGTCAGTTTTTTTTTTTCTTTTTGGAGGGCAGTGGAGAAGAGATAATTTTTTTTAACATTCTTCCTTTTCCTACTATTTTATTTCCCTTGAAAAAAACATTTTATGGCATTTGACTGGGAGATGAACAAGTGGTCAATAGAATATTCTACTTTTTCCTACAGATTTTTAATATAATGATGAATCCAGGAATGCAGTTTTTGGTCTCAGGACTCTGATGTGTAGGGAGGGGAGTTCATGTTTATGGGATTCTTACCAGTGAAGATCTTAGGGGGTTTTCACCACCCCCTGAAAGGTGGTGCCACTGGCGCTATTTCATGGAAGAGGGGAGTGAGGCTCTGAGGCCAGAGTCGCCCAGCTGGGATGCAAACCCAGCTTTGCCAGACCCTAAAGTTGTGGTGCTCATGCCTTTCAGCTCCTTTGAGAGAACACAAAGGCGTTTGCCATCCAATCAACACATTATCCAATTGCGTGCATGTCATCATCCACATATCCCTAACCAACCTCTGCACCCAAACCACTCCTTCCCAGGAACCTGGGAGTGAGAGAGTTTGAATTCAAAGTCCCCGTTCACTATCTATGGTGCACTGATTGCAGAACGAGGTGTGGGGGTGAGGACAGAGATGAACCAGACAAGTCCCTTCTCCTCTGGAGCACTAAATCATGATGTACCTGGCCGCTGGCACCCCCTCCAGGGCATGATACCACTGTAGCCTAAGTGCCACCTCCTCAGGGAAGTCTTCCCTGGCCTCGCATCGGAAGAAACCCTCAGTGACATTCCATCACTTCAATCTATTATAATTTGCATCTTTTTACAAGATGGTATTTTTTCTCATTTCTAATTTTTTCTAGTTTGTTATCTATCTCCATTCCCTCTCCCCTTCCCACCAGGAGTAGAACAATCCCTGGCATTCAGAAAGCATGTAAGAAATATTTGTTGAAGGAAAGCATGTCTTATTCATCATTGTATCGCTAGGGCCTGAAACAGACTAGGTATTTAATAATAATACTATCTAATATTTATTGAGCACTTATGTTCCAAATGTTCCTTGAAGGATTTTACATGTATTACCTCCCTCAGCCTTACGAGGAATCTCTGAGGTAGTTCCAGTTAATATTCCCATCCTACAAGAGAGGAAATCAAGATGCAGATGCCACAGCGAGCAAGAGGTAAGACTGATTTTCAAACCCAGACAGTCTTGACCCTAGAGCTGGAGCGCTTAACCACAGTTCTAACCGTTTAATGGATACATGAATGTTTCAGAGAGCCACAGCTAATGTGGCATTCTGAAGGCATGGCAGTAAACCATGAGCTAAATGTAGCGAGGAGAATCAATGCCTCGTAGCTGACCCAACCAAACTTTGGAGAGGTTGGCAAAACTGAGCTCAGTCTTCAAGTGGGGAAGGTGTGAACAGGTGCATTTCAGAGTTGAGAGTCCAGAGTTGGAGCCGTGGCTAGCATAAAGGAAGGATGGATGATGCAGAGAAGGGGAATTGGGATGAGGAGGAAAGGAAAATAAGGCTGGAAAGGGAGGAATGAGTGAAGAGCGAAAGGCTTAGAATGTGGGGCCAGCAGGGGTGGTCTTGGTAGTGCGGGAATGGTTTCCCCCGGAAGGTTGCCACCTAGGGCATGCCACCTAGGGCCATGCCACCATCAGAACCTCCTGTTCGGGGCTGCATTTAGCCTTGTGTACGAGCTGCACCGACTTCCCTGCAGCTTGAGTAGCACACAGCATTCATCTTCCTATAATCCTGGGAGGTCCATGCTACTATGGACCCATTTTACAGATGGCACTGTGGTTGCTCAGGCACTCTGAAAGTTGCCAAGTTGAACAGCTATGAAATGGCAGGGCTAAGGGTTCTAATCCTGTCTGCCCAGGCTGTAGCCATTGCCAGAAAAACAATCCTGTAACTCTTTGGAGAGAGGGATGGTGCCAAAGTACCCACCTCAACTTTCCAAAGGTAGGGAAAAGAACTCCCTGGTTCCTTCCTCTTTCTCAACATTCGTGGCATTAGTGACAGAGAGAGAGAGAGAGAGAGAGAGAGAGAGAGAGAGTCTTGTGGGGGAGGGGGGATGGCCAGAGAGACAGCAAATTGTTTCTGGATGGAAATTTCCAGACAGGGCCTCCGTCAGAGAACAAATGTGCCTTCTGAATTTTCACTGTAATTGTTATTGACCTTTAGTGAGATGAGCAAAATGACTCTCCCGCACCCCTCCACCCTCCACCCCCACCCCTTTATACAAAATTGTTTTCCCCGACTTTTCAAAAATGAAGTTGGGCCAGCCAGGGCCCTGACTGCCGACTGTGGGAAAACAATACATCTCCTTATGGCCCCAAATGGAGCGTTCGCAATTAATCCATTGATCTCAGTAGAAAACCCTATTGTATCAGGGCCTGCCAGGAGAAAGCTGCATCCTGCCCCTCTCCTGCCCCACACAGAATGTTCATTGAAGTCAGCCCCCAAATTGATGGCAGGATGTGGCCCTAAAAGCCTCCAAATTAAAGGGGTCCAGAAAATAATGTTGGCTGGGCAGCGGAAGCTGGGGCGGAGGAGGTGGGGAGAAGGGGGGAAGGGGATGGGTTTCCTCTGGAATCTGCATGCCCAGGGCTTTGCAAGCTGCAAAGCATTTCTAGTTGTCCTTGACTCTCAGTTCTCCTCTGTCTGTCCTGCAGATTCAGACCCTTGGCTCTCTAGTTTGCTCAGGTTTGGCTTTTTGTCTGTGCTGCTGCCTCAGATGAATAATAATGATCCTTACTAGGATCTATTGGGTATTGGACAATTGGTATCCCCACCCCCTCCGTTTCATCTCATTCACTTCTCAAACAGTCCTGGGTAAGGCTGATGGAGATTATGAGGACTGTCTCTGGTTGAGTGGGTCCCACCTGCCAGGTGGCTCTGCATTCTTTTTCATTTAATCCTCCAGGCCCTGGAGGTAAGCAGAGCAGGCAAGTTGACTAATAACGTAGGACACAGTAACCCAGTCCATCAGCTTTCAAGAAGCATTAAGCATTCAGGATCACTGGAAATGCACGATGTCTATTCTGCAGAGCTTCTCTGAGGCGGAATATGTGGATGGAAGAATGAGTTGGATAAGCTGCCTGGGCTGAGGAGTGAACCTGGAAGTCCATAAACTGTTGTGTGGAGGGTGGGTGATATGATGGCAGAGCATTGTTTTGCTCAACGGAGTGTAGGGTGGGGATGTTGCCATCCTGGGACATCACATCGCGCATGCTCATGAGGTTGTGCACCATGTGTATGTACGTGGAAGAGCCCTGCTACATACACCGTAGTGGAGCCACCCCTCCATGGTAGACCTGCCATAGTCTTCCTGTTCAGCTCTTCCCTCATCCAATATGTTCTCTCTCTTCTAAGTAAATGTTCAACAAATATTCAAAGAATGTAAGCCTTCAAAGTGTCTCGCTGGTCCTGTTGGTGGGTGTTACTCTTATTGCACAGATGAAGAAGTGGAGGCACCACAAGTGATATGACATGTTTGAGGACCCACAGCTATTAAGGAGTTGATTCTGAACTAACAAGAATGTAATCTCTAGGAAAACTTGAATTTTCTTTTTTTGGGTCTTTTTCAGAGATATACCTCCAACATCTATAGATCTATATACCACCCGTATCTGGTATGGTGCCTGGTATGCAGACAGTGCTCAATAAAAATTTCCTGCACCAATAAATAAGCTGCTTTTTGTTCTTTTGTGGGATACATGGGGCCCAATTCTTCTCTGTCCGCCTGGTTGCCATACTGCATTTGTCTGGTCCTTCTGTTTTTTTAATAATCCTTCTACAAGGATCTTCCGATAAATCCCCCATAAAGTTCAGTTACAGGAGGAAAGTGGGTTTCTTCCGACAAATAAAAAAGGTATGCTTCCTTTCATCAGAAAACAAGAGCTATAAAATTCCTCAAGTTTCCTATTGGCTTCAAAAGCTTTGAATTAAATTTGGTGCTCAATTTCATATTATTCTTGGGTTAGATTCAGAGTACCATGAGTTTTTTTTTTTTTTTTTTTTAATTTTCATGCATTCTGTGATTTCAGTTCTTTTCTCTCTCTACGTGGTTCAATTTTACAGGTGTCTTTTTGCATGTAGAGGAAACATAGTCTAATAATAATAGTGCTCATGATGTTACCAGGGCCTTATGTCATCTGGAGTCTCCTATAAGCCCAAGACTGCTACTGTGAAGTTGCACTCAAGCCCAGACTTTTACTGTCAGCTTCATAGTTCATCTGCACCAGGAGATCTTCACTGGGGTGGAAGCGAGGGGCAGTGATTTTGCCCTCTGAGGAACATTGACAATGTCCGGAGGCATTTTTGGTAGTCACTGGCATTTAGCTGGTAGAGGCTAGGGACACTGCTTTATATCCTACAATGCACAGGATAGTCCTCACAACAAAGAATTATCGAGACCCATATGTCAATGGTGTCAAGAGTTGAGAAATCTTGGTCCATACTTGTCAATGGTCATGAAGCATCTCACAGAAACAACTTGGATTCACACATTTTTCACTCCCCTTGGCTGGAAGCATCCAAGGAAAGTGTTCAGCCAGGCTTCCCATATACACTCTCCCGAGGAGGCTGCTGGGCCCTCTCTGCTTAGTGTCCATCTTGCTCATGTAGGAGAGGAACCCAGAAGACCCCATCTTATTCATCTTTTTGATTTTCACACTGGTCTTATCCTCGAGGCTTTTCCCATTTAAGCCACAGGGTGATATCACATCTTTGGCATTGGGAGAGAGAAAATTTCAGAATGAAGTGATTTTTCTTTTTATGGTTCCTTTAATTGCATAGTCCCATAGAGGAAGTTAATAAAAACGTAACTCCCCAGAGGTCTGTGCTGATAACTTTTGGCCAGAGCTGGGGCATTTTTGCTGTGTTAGTGTCATTTTGATGAAGGCATTCCCCATGTCTACTTTTGCTATCCTGTGTCCTTTTAGTCAACTGCTAGTAGTATCAGCTCTTTGGGCCAAGAGACATATTTTTTGATGACTTTAAATTTATGGACATCTGTCTCAGTTTTCCTTCCTGACACCTCAGGTTCCCCCTGGGTTAAAGCTCTGACTTGAACTCAAGCCTGATGGGTTGAAACCCTGCTGCTGAATCTACTTTTCCTTGGCAGGGGCAGGGGTAAAGGAGGTGCTGGGTCATGCTTTTCCTACTCATCCTGTACTGGTAGAAGTATAAATGTATATAAATGTGATGATTTCCATGGCCCCACATAGTCACCACCTGCCCAGTTTTGAACATTGCTGCTGACTGTGTCCCAGTGAAGGATAGGACCCCCTTGGTACTGCCATTGGGGCAGGTGAGTTCAGGTTCACTCAATCAGACACCCATTCTTTCGATAACATTTACCACTTTGGGAAAAATACTGTGTGCCAAGCACTGTGCCCATTGGGTTCACAAGATTAATAAGATCTCATCTCTAGCTCCCAAAGAAACCAAATAGAAACTTACAGTGCTCTAGTACAAATGCGATGATGGAGGTGAGCATGGGAGGTTTGTGGAACACCCTGAAGGACACCTTTCTTTTTCTCCCACCCTGAAGGACACCTAACTCAATCTGAGTGAAAGTGGTCAGGGAAGACTTCCTGGAAGAGGGGGTGCCTGAGCCAGTTTTGAAAGGACTTCTGTTGGTTCAACCATCTCCTCTAGCCAGTCTGGTCTCCCCAGCAACTGTCTCACACTGATTCTCCCCCTTCTCATTCCTCTCAGCTCCCACTCCCCAAAACATCTGTGCTGCTGTACTTGTGCCAATCTTCTTTTCCTAAACCAGAAAATGAATAAAAATGAAAAAGAGAGTGGTGGGCCCATTGAATCGGGGGAACTTCTGTATTTGAGAAGTTATACAGCAGCCTCTCAGTAACTGTGGAACTCAAAGTTTCAACATGGGGTTACTTCTGGCCAATAGCTAGCTGTTTCAAGGAGCTCAGAGTTTCCTGTTAGAAATGGCTGTGGGCGGGTCACGGGGTTGCTACCGCCTGTCAACCTGCTCCAGCCCTGACCTGAAAGAGACCAGCCTGGAGGCTCACCAGAGCACAGGGCAAAGATTTTTTTTTTTAATCCTCAGAACTGTTCTGAGTGGTGAATGTCATTGTTCCCATTGCATTGCTAAAGAAACTGAGAATCAGATGGGTTGAGTCACTTGCTAATAAATGCAGCAGCCAGGACGCAAAAGCAGGGCTTTTCAGTCCAAATCCACTTTATTCACAATGCCTCATTTTCTCAGCACAGCTGAGCCTCCTCAACCAGTGAAGAGCAAATCAGAGTCCCGTCCTATTTTCTCTTAGGCTCGCTCTCGCGGAGTTGCTTTGGAGATGACACAGAACCAGAACAGAGCTTATGTGTTTTGTTATGTCACACCTCTTTTTCCCAAGATTTCAAAGGCTCAGGTCCGTTTATCTAGATACTCAAATTCTCACTAGGGGCATTAGAGAGGGACTGGAGAGTGAAATGCTGTTTTGGAAAGGATGAAACCACCCCTTGCAGTGTTTATATTCAATTCCGGAGACCTGGTTAGAAAAATATTTTTAAAAAACGGAAGGAAGAGTAACTATGCACTCGCAAAATGTGGACTCCTCATCGTGGGGAACCTTTGCTCTTGGAGACTGTTCCCAGGGGTGGATGTGTGCAGCCCCAAACTGCCGTTAAGGAGATGAAAGGGAATCTTTCAACATTTCCTCCCATTGTCTGAGCTTTCTCCCTGCTTTGTCACCATAACATTCTTTTTTGGAATTCCATTAGCGTGGAGGTTTCCCCTCCCCCAGAAACAATTAAAAGAGGAGAGTTGACAGAGCCAGCCAGGAAAGACCTGTGGCTCCCTCCGAAGTGAGTAACTATCACGTGTCTTGGAATGATTTGCTGCTTCCACCAAAGAAATTTGAGTTTAGAGAGAAAAACACATAAGCATTCTATCTGTCTGCTTGCAAGGGGTGGCTTGGACTCCGCAGTGAGGCACCAGTAAGGCTGAGTGTGACTTGGAGACCAGAAAAGCTGGGCTCAAATCCTGATTTCGCTCTTGACTACTTGCATGGCTTTGAGCAAAGTCCTTAACTTCTATGAACTTCACCACGTTCATCAGTGAAAATAGGACTTCTGCCTACATTATGCGTGCTCTTGTGCAAACTTAATGAGATAGGAAACACGGAAGTACATAGCACACAGCAGCTTTCAAATATGTCTTTTTTCTTCTTTCTCCCTCTTGTCACATCCCTTCCACCTGCACAGTCTCCAACATGGAACTTTTGAGTCGACCAAGTGAAAGAAACAGGAAGAGTCTAAACAAGAAGCTTCAAGTGCTGACAACTTCATCTAACTCCTGATGAATTGTGTGTACATCTGTTTGTATGTTTGGGGCAGTAATTTGTAAGAGAAGAAAGGAGTACTCAATTGAGGCTGTCTGTCCATGTGGGTTTTCAACATTGTTCTGAGTACTAATTACAATATACATATGCATGACTTTTTCTATGTAAAATAAGCCTATTATTTATAAAGCACCTGTTCTATCCTGGGTACTTTGTGAGTATTATCTTGATTAATCCTTATAATCACATTATGTAGGAATTGATATCCAAATGTCCACATGAGGAATTAAAACTCCGAGAGCTAGTCAATTATGGAACCAGACGAGAGTAGCCTTATAGAAAGGGCCACTTCTTAGGATCCCTGGCTTTTGATAAAGAAATATAGCTAACCTACAGCCACCTGACACAGAAAGAGCCAGAGGAACCAATATGCCATCCTTACTCTTGTCTTACTTTCTGATTTCCAACTGGTGGTTTCTATTTGCCAAACCCAACTGAGAGCCAGAGGGCAAGGGAAACTTTATAAGGTCCTTCATAAGGTTAGCATCCTGGGACACAGAGTCAGATGGAGAACTAGCGAGAGTGGATCTGTATGGGCAAATGGAGAATATCCAGCAGAGTATTCTATCAATATTGAATCCCAATCCCCATTCTGAAATTGCATGTGGCCAAATAGGGAAAATAGACTTTTACCCAATATTCACAACATAGGTTAAGGTGACTCTGTTACAACATTCTTGAGCTGAATGAGATGCCACCTTATACTTGTCACGGTGTGCAGTAGTTCCCAGTGTCTAACAAAGCCCACATTCTCAGCAGGCATTAACGATCCTCTGTAATGGGACTCAGATCACGTGGAATTCTCCTCTCACCTGATGTCATGAGGGAGATTGCTCACTATTGACCATCACTTCAATCATAAACACTGTCATGTTTCCATGCTTTGGTTGAAGTGCTTCCCATAGCCCAGCAGGCTCTGCCCTCCTGCTCTTCTCCATCATTTCCAGCATTCACTGCACATCCCACTGCTCCATGAGTCCTTCCCAGCTCACTCTCACTCTGAATTTTAGCATGGGGTTCCCTGTGCTTCTGTAGCAAGGCATTTGCTTCTCTTGCAGGGCACGTTTCATTGAACAAAAATTACATACGACAGACACTGAATACCTGTTTGAAAAAGGGGGCTACACAAGGATGAGGACTGGATCTTGCCTTCAAGGAGCTCACAGTCTTCCTGGCACTAGAGCTCTTTTTTTTGCACATGGCCACCTCCTAAATGGTAGGTATCTTAGGGAGAGTGAGCCTGAGTAATTATCTTTATACTTTCAATGCTTAGCAACTGTGCAGTGCCGAAGTCTCAGACAAGGTAAAGCCGAGGAAGAAATAAAGATGGAGAGAGGAATGAAGGAAGGAAGGGAGGAATGAATCCATTTATTCCACAGGATTTGCTAAGTGCCTAAAATGTTTCAGGCCCTTATGTACAATGAATAGCACAGCCTACATACATGCAGGAGTGTGCATGTGTGCGCATGCATGTGTGCTCACGTGTATGTATGTGTGTGAGTGTGTGTGTATGCATGAAAACTGAGGAAGTGTTGATGAATGCCTGCAGAGGCCAGAGGACAAATCAGAGGATATCCTCTTGACTTTACTTTTTGGACTGAAGCTTTCAGAATCCAGAGCAGAGATGAAGGGATCTATTTAGATGCCTACCTTAGCTACTGGCTGGTGGTTTAGTAGGACTCAACAAGTCCAGAAAGCAGGTGATTTTTGCAAATGAGGGCTTGTCGGCATATGGTATTTGGATGATACAACTTCTTTAATTGAAAGTGTTATCTTAACCAGAGAGTTTTGCAAAACCCCAAAACAAAGACATCTGTTGCTGTTTTTGTTCTTTTCCCCAGCAAACAATCTGGTGGTGAAAAATAGGAATGACTAAATGGAATGCCAGGGAAAATTGTGGATTTGAAAAACAAACCCCTACATCTTTGAGAGGAGGGTAGTCAATCAAGGTACAAGGCAGGTGGTTTCTGAACAGTCTTCTGTGAGACCTTTGGTCATTATAACTCTACTTCTTTATATATCAATAATTATTAAGACAATCAACGAGATGAGCTTGTGGCAAATTTAATGCATTTTCCAGTTGTCCATGGACCTTAGCTGTTAGCTCTGTGCTGCTGGTGCCTTGGCTGCATCTCCAGGCTGGACCTTCTGGTCCACCGGTCTTCTGGAAACTTCCTCCTGGTGTCCCACAGGCACTTCAGACTCAGCTGACCAAAACTGATCTTATCAGCTCACTAGAACCCAACTTCTCCTCCTGAATTCTCCATTTTGGGGGAGTGCCCCCCTCCCATCTAGTCCTGCAGGAATGCTCCCTTCTGGAGACCCAGCAAAAGCTGAAGTCAAGAGCATGGCTTCTCCCTTGGAAAGAGTCCCACACAGCTCCCTTTCTTCACCACTACTACCTCTGCACCCCTCTCTCAGGTTATTGCAATGGCTCTGCTTCTCTCCAGGTCTCTGTCTAATGGCAATTCCAGATCTCAGTCAGAGGTTTGGCTGGAAGCAGAACTCATCTCACGTGGTTCAGATGAAGGACTGTGAATGAAGGGACTATTGGAGAGGTGGGGGCATCCAGAGACCGGCAACTGCTGGAAACTGTTACCACCTTTGGAACTGAAGGCCCAGGGGGAAGAAATGAAAATATTGGTGCCCAGTGAGAATGAGAACTATGGAGGAAGGCTACCCAGTGGGAAATACCATAGAGGCTATGTGGAGCAGAGAGGAAACAAGGAAGAAATCACACAATACTCCTTCCATGCATCTCCCTTCTCCTGGCTGGTGTTTCCCATTGTTTGAACCCAGTAGACTGGGTGACACCAGTCACTCTTACTCAAGGGAGTCCAGAAGGTGCAATTAACAGGGGTTGGCCTCCTGGGACACATTGCTGGGCAGATAAGGGCTGAGAATGGATTTGGGAACATGGGAGAAGGGGACAGAGAGAATGATTAGCCTCTTCCCTCTTGTCCATTCTACATCCTAATACTCAAGTGGCTAGTTCTAAAACACTGACCATGTCTCTTCTCCAACTGAACCACTATGGCAACTCCTTATTGCACTTAGGGTAAAACCAAAACTACTTACACTGGCATTGAATCTTCCTGTTGACCTTTCTCTTCTCTCTCTCACCACTCCTGGTTCTCATTCAACACTCTAGATCTTCTGCATTACTTCCAGGCCTCTGAATACATCATGTTATTCCAAATCTTTTGCCTTAGTAATGTTCCTTTATTCCTCTGGAGTATCTTCTTCTTCCTGTCCAAACACCTTCCCAACACCATCTTGCTGGTGAACTGCAAGTCCTTCCAATTCATTTATTCCACAGGATTCAGATGTCACCACCTCCAGGAATATTTTTCTAACAGTCCCATTCCCCTATCTGAATTAATCACCCCTACCTCTGAGCAATCTCCATTATATGGATTCTTATTTTTGTACTCTTGACACACTTTGTGACTTTTTCTTGAACGTGTCTGGATCCCCTAGCCTGCCTGTTAGCTCCCTGAAGGGAAAGACTGTGTATTATGCATCTTGGCTTCCCAACTGATTGTCATAGTGCCCGGAATATTAAATCTGTTCAGTAAACATTTAAGGAAGGAAGGAAAGGAGAGACCAAGAGAGGGAGGGAGGAAGGAAGGAAGAAAATCATTCCAGCTGTTCAAAGTATTTTCAAATGCCCTGCCCCATCTGACCTTCACAAGTAGTCTGAGTGCTGGGGTAGGAATGTCACCTAGCATAAGGACAGTGTCTTGGGAAGGATGGAAAGAGGCTGGGCAGTGAGAAGAGTTAGGGATTGGGAACCAGCAGATTGGGTTTGAGCCCCAGGTCTCTAACTTAGGGGATGTGTGTTCTCTACTGAACTAGGAACTTCCCTGGGCTGCTGTTTCATCTCTGTAAATTAGGGATGATAATTACTCTTACCTCCTAGAGTTGTGGGCAAGGCAACATATGAAGATGTTTCATCTACTATGCAGGGCTAGACATAGACCATTCTATTTGTTTCATCTACTGTACAGGGCTAGACAAAGAGACCCTTCTATTAGGATCACTATTATAGTAGTTTTGACAGATTGGTTGACATTTTCCCGGCTGTCCCTACTTTAAATGCCCAAACTCACAGCTGTCTGAGGAGGCTCTTTGCACCATAACAAAGTTGATTCCTGAATTTTCAGAGTTGTAGAGGCAGGTCCGGAGAACACCTAGACCCATCTTTGATCTGATATTAGTCTCTTCTAACAATGGATGCAGGCTTTACACATCAGTGACGGCTCATTCTAGTCAAGCCAGCTCCTTCTGCCTTTGGAAGACTCTGGTTGCCAGAAACTCTTTCCTTTGAACAGAAATCTACTTCTTTCTGAAACTTTATACTGGCTGTGGTTCCAGGCTTTGGGGCTACCCAAATGAGGCCTATGCTCATTTCCATATTAATAGCTCTTCTAGAATGAAGGCAGCTTTATTGTCCTTGAATCATTTTTCCTTCAAGCCAAGATATCTCACATCCTTCAGATGCTCTTTATCATAGAGCCCTGAGGCCTATTACTACACTGAGGGTGTCATCAGAACTTTTCTCTAATACTCCTTATTTGAGCCTGTGACAAACCATTCAGTTGCCTTTTTCAATGACATCATAACAAGCCACCATACATCTGTAACATCACACATGGATGGCCTTTTATATCCAGATAGGGAAACTGAGGCTCTAAGAGGTGGGGGGTCACTTGTTCTATTTCATGTAGATGATACATAGTGCAAGGATTATACTCAGATTATATTACTTCCAGAGCCCTTGTGTTTTCTACTGCCAGCTCTACCTTCACTTGCTCCATTCAAGCTGTGGTAAAAAGAACTTAGGTGTGCACTTGTCAGCATCCTTCACTAAACAGTAGTCTCCTCAATGAAAAGACAGAATTAGGCTGGTTCCTAGTCATTGACAGTATCTTCAACTTAGGAATCACCTGGAAAATGATACTCTCATCATCATTACTAAATGTTTTACAAAACTTGCCAATTTTCTCATTCTGGGATTTCCAGAAAATGAGGGTTTTGGAATCATATAAACTAGTGACTCTCAAAGTATGGTCTGTATACTGGTATCAGCTTGGTGTCAGTCTGCCAACTGTTATGGGCTCTTGCTGAGATTAGTTCAGAAATTGAGAGTGAATGCTGAGAGATTTTATAGCAATTTGGCATTGCTATGGCATCCAATCATGTGATTTTATGTTTTATAAAAGTGTTAGTTGGCCACAGATTGAGAATAAAAACCTGGTCCTTCACCATAAACACTTTGGGAAGCAGTGGTACAGACCATTTGTCCAATGATTGGTTCTATACCATTTGTATGAGAATTTGAACTTCACTTGGACAATAAAATTAGTTCAGCTTAGTTTGGCAAAACACCAGTCACTCTTACTATGTGCTGTGCGCTCCCCCAGGGACTGTGGGGAAGAGCCTGGAGGGACAAGGCATTCTGTCCCATGGCACACAGCTCAACAGCGTGCACAGAGTAGATGCTTAGGAAAGATTGAAGTTGCATTCATTTGATTTGAATGTACATTTGCAGTTCTGCAGGCTACTGAATGGTGGATATTTACAGGGTTCATTAAGACTGGTCAAGAATGCCTAAACCTGTAGCCTCCAGTTGTGTGTTGTAAGCATACCAGGCTAAGGTTTTCCTCTTGGAGATTTCCAAGTGTTCCAGGAAAGCCTGACTGAGATCTGTAGTGTGTAACCATGTGTTTGTTTGAGCTGGCTGTTCTGTTGCTGCTGCTGCTGTTGTTGTTGTTGTTTTTTCATTTTCATCCATGTAGTCTTATCTTGCCAACTGGACTCTCTACTGTTTGAAGGCACGGGCTACATCTTAGAGCACATTTCTTCAAATTCTACGACACACTTTTTCTTTCAAATTTAATTTTCCAGAAATCAGTATGGATCTTATAATTGATATGTGCATCATATCAAGGATGTGATGCTTCTTCTTTCCCCACTTCAATCTAAGAGTTATTAAATCAGCAGTGCCATTAAAATCAATGACAGGATTTAAGAAATATTCTAAATCTGTGATACTTAAATTGCTCTCAGCTCCCTGTTGGGAACATACAGAGTGTTTCATAACTGGTTGGTTTATTGCCTTCAGTTTTTAGAAACACGGTTTTACTCATCCAGGGATAGGAATGTTGGGTAGAAACTCATGTTTTTTGGTTATCTACTATTGAAATAAACATTGGGTTACTTATTTATCCCCAAAAGCAATTCTTTTCCAGTAGGTTGCTTTATACCTTCTTTACAGATCGGAAACTAATGCTCAGGGGGAGAGGCTGTTGTTTGAGTAGGGTTAACAAGTGCCCATTTGCTAAACTGAGAGTCCACATTTTTACATTGTGCTATACTGCTCATCCGTGTGCTTTGCAAAGCCAAAGTCAGAAGTTACTCTTTGGGGAAGATTTCTTTGATTTCCTTTCCCAGAAAATGGTGATCTTTATTTTCTCCACATCTCTCTAATGCTCTGTGTGGAGCTAATGACCTTAATGCTGTATGCCTTAAATTACAGCATTTTGTGCATGCCCACTAGATATAGTTCCTTAGGAGGCAGTAAGGGATCAGTTTCTATTAGAAGACATTGGCAACTTTGCCCAGATTTTATAATATTTCCTTTGTAAAACATAATTTAGGCCTTGGCTGTGTGTCTATGTGGTTCATCTGTGATGGTAAGGTGGGGTTCTGGTCCCAACTGAGATCTTATCAGTCTATCAGTCTACCTGTCTTGGAGTGTTTTCTTTTCTTTCTTTTTTTTTAAAGATTTTATTTTTTTAATTTTTATTTATTTATGATAGTCACAGAGAGAGAGAGAGAGAGAGAGAGAGGCAGAGACACAGGCAGAGGGAGAAGCAGGCTCCATGCACCGGGAGCCTGACGTGGGATTCGATCCCGGGTCTCCAGGATCGCGCCCTGGGCCAAAGGCAGGCGCCAAACCACTGCGCCACCCAGGGATCCCGGAGTGTTTTCTTTTTAAATTTATACTGCCTCCATGTGATTGTTTCCTAGAAGTAATGTGGATCTGAGGTAATGAGGATCTGGGGCTGTAATTACAGTGGCATACAAATTTCCTCTGATTATATCGAAATGGTATCACTAAGAGTAATAAAAGCAAATATTTCTGTAGCATTTTATAAATTAAAAATAACTTTCACATCTACTATAGTGTTTCATACCCATAATAACCTTATTAGGTAGGTAACCTTATATCCAATTTTCCATAAAAGGAAACTAAGGTCGAGAGTCACCCACCTACAGGCAGTGAGTGGCAGAGCTAAATCTAGAGGACAATCATTCATCATCACATCCACACTGCTCTTGACAAGTACAACACATGCCATTGTGGCTCTTTTGTTCTTATCATAGCCCTACTTTATCTGATGTAAACTCATTATAGCAATGCGCTCCCTTGCTGGCCAAATAGCTGATAGAAATCTGTTGTAGAGTTAGAGTTCCCCAGGTAATATCTCAAGTTTTACTATGATTGACAGGCAGGCAGCTGACATTGTCAGTCATGTTTGCTCTAGAGGTCAACTGAACTATAAAGATGGAGAGAGTTACCCAAGAATGGAGAGGCCCCGTTCCTTGGCGATTAAGCAGGGCTTTTACCTTCCTCATGGGTCAAGTAGATAGAGCCTTAAAGTAGGAAGTAAGACACACAGGTTCTGATACCTGTTAGTGGATGGCCTAGAATAGGTTCTAGATATGTTCTGTGTGACTTACTGTCTATGAACCATGAATAGGATCCTGTCCCATGGATCCAGCAGGGTGACTGTGAGGTCCAAGGGAGATGCATTACATTTGCCCAATGCTTGGAAAGCACTTCTCTTGCATGGACTATCATTGGACTCCTGGCTGTTGCAACCCTTGAATCCTTCCTAACCCAGGATCACTTGCAAGGGAAATTGATTTCTACAAATGGCTCCCTGCAGTACAAGTTCCCATTGGTGAGACTAAATCAACGGGGTGAGAAGCTTTTCAGCCAGCAAAATTCCCTTGAGAATGCAATGGAGCTTGTGCCTTTATTTGTGTTTATTCAAGTCAGCTGTGCAATGGGTAGCACTCAATTTCACACTTCAAAATCTGCTTGATGGCTGCTTTCTCTATGAAGCTTTCCTAGGTCCCTTTAGACAGAATTAAGCATTCTGTTATATGTATTCATTTCATTATTTTTCTCATCTTATGCTATGGTGGAACTTGTTTTCTTGGCTGGCTTCCCCGTGAAACCATGAGCTCCCAAGTTCAGGAGCTGTGGGGTCCCCAGAGTCAGGCAGGGAGCCTTGTACAAAGTGAGTATTGGGACTGATGGAAGGACAGACAAATAAAAACTTAGCATCAGAAGAGCCTGGATGGTAATTTGTCAGCTGTGTGACATGTGCACATCAGAACTGATCTGGGTTTGGCTTCCCTTTCAAGCAAATGAACAAAATAATGCTTTTCTATTATGATCTTAAGAAGTAATGTGAGTGGAAATCCTGTGAAAACAATAAAGTCATGAAATGCAAAGTAATGTTTTATATTTCAGCAATATATAATGAGCATTATAAAACTGGCATGGTTCCAGGCAATTCAATGGGGAAGGAGGTAAGCCTCGAAATAGTAGCCTGGGGGTGTGTCTGTGTCCTACTTCTTAATTTTAGTAAAAATGTAAGAATGAAGGGAATGGTTATCATTGCTGAACTTAAATGAAACCTCCAGTCTATTTATCAATCCTATACTTGAAGCCACTTGACAGTGCCCACACCAAGGTTTCTTCTAGTCTCTGTTTCCCTGTGATAGGAAACTTGCACCCAGTGCAGATGCAGCCCATAAGGTCCCCAACCATGTTTGGTTTCATACTCTGCTGCCTCCATCTTGAAAGTCCTAATACTTTTTAACAAGGAGCTCCACATTATCATTTTGTGCTAGTTCCCACAAATTGAGTGGCAGATCCTATGTACTTTCTGGGGGCAGTTACGTCCCTCTTTGGATAAGACTGACAGGTAATGATGCTTTTTTATTTATTGAACAGAAATCTCCCTTCCTTGGTGCCCATTTGGTCTAAGTCAGCCTTTGACGCCTGAGCTGGATTCCTCTCTCAGCCGACGATCCTGAGATAATTGAAGACAGTTATGATTCTCCTCTCCTGCTGACCCCGACCTCTCTTCTCTCTTCACTTTTTATTGATTTGTGATGTCATTGTTATTATATGTTTGATTTGAATGTAAAATGGGGCCTAGTTCAAATATTCATTGTATTCCATTTGTCTGCCAATGTCTCTTTGTACTGGTATTAGGCGATTTTATTAATTATAGTCTTATGATATGGCTTCAAATTTGTCAAGGGTAGTTCTTCCCAATAATTATTGTCTAAATCATCTTTGTAGTCCTTCTTTTTTTCTTTTTTCTTTAAGATTTTATTTATTCATTTGACACAGAAGGAGAGAGAGAGAGAGAGAGAGAGAGAGAACACAAGCAGTGGGGTGGGGGGAGGGGCAAAGAGAAGCAGACTCCCCGCTGAGCAGGGAGCCTAATGCAGGGCTCCATCCCAGGATCTTGGAATCCCAACCTGAGGCAAAAGCAGATGCCTAACCAGCTGAGTTATCCAAGTGCCCCTCACCTTTGTATTTCTCTATTAATCAAGAGGAATTTTACAATCATTGCATTTCTGATATAAACCCTACTTAGTCATGGTGAAGTCTTCTTTTTTAGTATACTATTGAATTTGACTTATTACCATTTTGTTAAGAATTTTTATACAAATGTTAATATGGTAGATTGAGCTAAAGTTACCCATTTTTGGTATTATCTGTCAGATTTTATTTTTTTATTTTTTATTTTTTTTAATTTTTTAAATTATTTATTTATGATAGTCACAGAGAGAGAGAGAGAGGCAGAGACACATATCTGTCAGATTTTAAAAATTATTTAGCTTTATTAAGGTATAATTGACAAAAATTATACATAATTAAGGTCTATAACATGAAATTTTGATATAAGTATACAATGTGAATTGATTATCACAATCAAGCTAATTAAAATATCCATCAGCTCCTTTTTTTGTGTGTGTATCGAAAACACATAAGATTTATTCTTTCTCTTTTTTTTAAATTGAGGTGTAATTGACATATAACACTATTAGTTTCAAAGCTACAATATAATAATTCTATATTTGTGTATATTGCAAAATTATCACCAGAATAAGTCCAATTAACAACCGTCACTATTCATAGTTATACATTTTTTTTCTTGTAATGAAGATCTACTCTCAGTAACTCTCAATATGCAACACAGTATTATTGACTATAGTCACCATGCTATACGTACATCCCTAGGACTTATTTACTTTTATAACTGGAAGTTTATACCTTTGAGTCTCTTCACCCACATAGAGAGATTTATGATAGTTTTATAAAATAAATGAGATAATTTTCCTATTTTTCTATGTTCTGAAACATTTCAGATAGCGTAAAATCTCTTCCCTTAAAATTATATAAGAATTCACCATATACAGTTTGGGGCAGGCTATGAAGCTGAGGGAGAAGGTGATCCTGAAGATAATTTTCTTGATTTGCTCCTGAATTACTGCTATACATATATATGTTTTTCCTTACTTCTTGTTGAGCTCACTTATCACATTTTTCTCTATTTAAAAATAATAAATTAAGTAGAGCTTTAGTGAACATCTGAAACCTTCAACTTATACTTTTGCTATTTTTCAAAATTGCCATTTTAAAAATTTTAATGTGCTTATAATTATTATGTCCTCTTGGAGACTACAAATTTGATCAATATAAAAAGATTGTTGTTACCTGTCCCCCTTTTGAAATTGCTTTGTCTAATATTTAACTTACTATGCTTTCTCCTTATGCTTATCAGACTTGTAATGTTGCATCTTTATTATTTTAAACTTTCTGTGGCAGTTTGTATGCTAGTCTTTTATGTAAAAAATATCATTGGTTTTATTTTAAAATTTAACTCAAGAGTGTGTGCCAGTCTTTTATATAGACAAATAACTGGTTTTTGTTTTAAAATTTAACCCAAGAGTTTTTATCTTACAAGCTCATTTCTGCTTATCCACATATGTTTTACAGCTCCCTAGTCATTGTGGTTATAACGGGCTTACAAGAGCTTCGCGTCTTTTTAAACTTTAACTTTTGTGGGATCTCATTTTATTACCTTCAACTCCCCATCCACTCTTCCCTCTGTTTCCAAATCTCTGAATATTTCCCCAAGGAAACCAGCAAATTGGGGCAGGAGCAATTCAATGATCAGATTTATGTATCTAAGAAACTTAAAAAACAAATAGTATATTGATGGGATACAAAAGGAACTTGCCACTAAAGAGACATTTGGGTTAAAATGGAATAAAACATCTTTATTGTTTTAATGAAAATATTTAGTTGCTATAAGAAGTTATTACATTTTGATTCATATGTTTAATATATAACATCAAATAATATCAGAAATATATGATGTTCTTATTTTTTTTTAAATTTTTATTTATTTATGATAGTCACACAGAGAGAGAGAGAGAGAGAGGCAGAGACACAGGCAGAGGGAGAAGCAGGCTCCATGCACTGGGAGCCCGACGTGGGATTCGATCCCGGGTCTCCAGGATCGCGCCCTGGGCCAAAGGCAGGCGCCAAACCGCTGCGCCACCCAGGGATCCCTATATGATGCTCTTATAAGAAGTATATGTAACATAGACCAACAATTATCCAAAGGCAATAGACATGAGTTGGTTAGAGCCATGTATGCATCACACTATTGTGGAATGTTCCAGGCTTGTGAATCAGGAATTTCTCACAAGACCACCATGCATTCTAATGTAGGGTGTGCCATTTCTCTGTTTCTTCTGAGCAGAGCATCACACATCATGTGCTGTAATAACAAGGAGCACACACAGATACACATTTCTTCTATATATGTGTTAAATGACATCTTAGAAAAAAATCCCAAGAACTATTTTTATTTTTACTTTTTATTTTTGTTTTCAGGACAACATGGATTGCTAGCATTTCACAAAATATAATTTAGAAAAATTTGCCTTGGGAGTAACTGGATTAAGACAGTTCTGAGGAAGAAAAAAACTGAAGAAGACGTTCTTCATGTTCTTCATCCATTCATTCATTCATTCTTACAACAAATACTCATGAAGCACTTCCTTTAGGACAAACGTCGTACTCTCCTATCAGAACCATGATGTTGAATAAAGAGTACTTCTTGCCAGTGCAAAGCTCTGTGTCTAGTAGGTGGTCCTAAGAAGGTGTCTTAGGTACTATGATGGACGGACTCATAGGGGCTTAAGGGGTCATAGAGATCTCATCCATCTGGGGCACAGGAGGATGGTCTCAGAGAAAGCCTGAATAAGTTAAGAAAACATTTGTCCTAGAAGAGGATACTAGAGCCCCACTCACAGAGAAGAAGGTCCTCTAGCTATGCATGGTCTGTGAGGGGATATGGGTTCATTGTTAGAGACAGCTGCATCCCTTCTCTGATGACCATAAACCTCCCAGACTCATGAAGGAGTTTCAAAAACTTGGGGTGTGGTGGCTCTCAGAGTTGTCATTAAGGCATCAGTGATTTCTATTAATCAAACTTCAAATACCGTTGAAGAATGCTGTCCAGTGGGTGGTACTGTTCTATTCAATGGGGATATCTTTTCTTAGATGCTGGATGATACTGGAATCTCTGCTGCCTGAGACCCTTCATGCCAAGGCTGGACATCTTTTCCAATCCATACAGATTATGAGCTCATATTGGTATAAGCTTCTCTTGCTCACACAAATGGCCTAATAATTATATTTACATAATTCTGAACCTTGGAAAAAAAATTCACTCTGTGACCTTAGACAAGTCAGTTTGTCTCTCTGGACCTCAGTTTCATCAGCTATATAGATTGAGACTTTCAAACAGAGTGAGAGATGGCAAATATATTGCCAGTGTTCTGTTATTCTCTGTTGCATATCTAGGACATACATCCCTCATCCAACACTGTACACCTTCCGGCTGATTCAAAGGTGGCCTCAGAATCCTTCTCAGCACTGCTCTACACAGTCATTGCCAGGGAAAACCCCTGTTTTCCTCGTTTTCTGATGCTACTTTTGGGTCTAACATTTCGACTTTAAGAAAGGCAGAGGAGGGCCTGGGTGGCTCAGTCAGTGAAACATTTGCCTTCGGCTCAGGTCATGATCTCAGGGTTCTGAGATTAAGCTCTGCATTGGGCTCCCTGCTCAGTGGGAAGCCTGCTTCCCCCTCTCTCTCTGCCCTCTGCCCTCTGCCCTCTGCTCATGCTCTCCATCTGTCTTGCTCTCTCTCTCTCAAGTAAATAAATAAAATCTTTTTTTAAAAGGGCAGAAAAATAATCAGTGCATATAGTTTGCACTTGAACAAAGAAAGGTCAAGGGCAGCCCTGGTGGCTCAGTGGTTTAGTGCCGCCTTCAACCCAGGGCCTGATCCTGGAGGCCCGGGATCGACTCCCATGTCGGGCTCCCTGCATGGAGCCTGCTTCTCCCTCTGTCTCTGCCTCTCCCTGTGTCTCTCATGAATAAATAAGTTAAAAAAAAATTTTTTTTAAAGTAAGGTAAAATTGTCATGGTATGTTGAAGCCTTGAAGGAAAGAATTATTTAAATTTCTGTACATTTAACAAGGAATGGTTTATTTTACGACTGTGGGACATTTTAGATAGCCTCAGCCCCCAGTATGTGCCTGGTGTTTCTTGTATCACTTTTTTGAAATCCAAATGTTTTCAAAGCTGTCGGATTGCCTGCTATATGGAGGAAGTTTGTCATGATGCCAACTGCAAATAGGAAGCTCTTCTGAATTTCAGGTACATACTCTGTGATTTTTCGGTGGTGTTTCTGAGGTCTGTTTTTTCTTAAGTGGAACGTATTGAATATTAGCTGAATTGAGGGGGTTCCCCTCTGGGAAAAGGAGATCTTTTCATTTTTCTCCTTTGTTTTTATAGAATAATGTAAAAAAAAAGGCTTATAGTCCAGAAATGTCAACCTTTGGTAATGATACTGGAGGAACAGCAAATGGACATTTGTGTCTGATGGTTCAAAACTGCCTTTCTTCCAAGGAGGCTGAGTTGCTTCCGTCCTACACAGTAATTCAAGCCCAGAACATCCTCCCAGCCATGGCACCACCACCCAGCCAGGAAGAGTGGATTGGGCTAGCCACTCACAGGAAACACCTGGCCTGCCAGAGCCCTCCTGAAATCACACACTGAGCTTTGCTTTAAGAATGCTTCCAGGTTTCAAGAAGAATCACAAAGGTGAGGGAAATCTACAAAAAATAGACTGAGCCCCCCCTCTGCCTTTCTTTCACCCGTTGGCACCATTCTGCTCTTCTGATGTCAACATTCTTCTCCTAGAGCCTTGGCTTATTCCAGCTCTCTACAGGCAACGTGTCCTGTCCACAGGGAACTTAATATCCATTTGGAGAAATTCAGCCCTAGTAGAGGAGACTGTACTTATTTGTTCCTACAATCAACATGTGTCTACTGGAGACCTCCAATGTTCTAGGCCTAGGTATATAGACAATTGAGTCTCGCTCTCTGCTGCCAGCAAACGAACAGATAGGTGGCTGTGGTGGTGGAGGCTTGGGGTGCAGTGGGAGCGCAGAGTGATAGCCAGCCTTGGAGGTCAGGGAAGATGGGGAGATGCTGATCATTTTAGTTTGAGGGACAAATAGGAGTCAGCTGCTGTGGGGGCATAGCAAGTAAAATATAGATACACAGATTAAAATGATTAAGACTGGCCTTTAGTCTTAACAAACTTACGATCTTATAGGATTCGACTTCATTCAGTTCAGATGGGTCGACAAACATTTATAAAACTGTTATGCACAATCGTCACGTGAAACTAGTAAGTGGCAACACTAGATCGCATCTTATGAAGCGCCCATTTTAGGTGAAGTTTAGTACTCAGTGGAGAGAAACAGACCATGTGCCGCTGGATCTTTTTCACCCTGGAGATGCAGGCCACGCAACTGCTCAGAGGGTCTAGCCAGATACATGTGGTCTCTTGAGGGACAATCCCATGATGGAATTCAAACCAGGTCAGATTACCACCTTAGGATGATGGTAGTGGGGGCGGCGGGGAGGCTGACTGCCTACTCCTGCACTGAGTTTCCTCTCCCACCCGCATCTATTTCTATTCTTTCAGAAGTCACAATGTATGGAAGGTATTTATTCTAGTGTCTGCTTCTCCATGAGCAGTGAGCTCTTCATTCTCCCTGGCACCCAGTGAGAGACCAGGGCCAAAGGAAAAAGGAAGAGGAAAAAGTACAGGGAGTGCAAAGTGTTATGTTTTGTTTTTTCCAGATTTGAGTCCAATAATTTCTTTATTTCTTACAAACACATGGCAGTCCTGATTTTTTTTAATATATTCAAAGCTTAGGAGTCTTCCTCAATTAAAGCAACAATAATAGCCAAATAAGCCTATAGCACCAAAAAAATATCAACAGCAATGAAGAACAGCAAAAGTAGTGTATTCCTAATATCGAATTAGGTATTCAAAAGAGCTAACACTGAGGTAACACTCAGGTAACACTGAGCTCTTTGATTCAACTGAGTATGTCCTCAGGGAATAGTGTCACCTGGGTCCCTGGATGCCTGAGGCAAGCACCTGGCCTCTGGAGAGCAGCAAAGTTGGTGCTGGAGGTCGACTGGGATAAGCGTGCACAGTGATAGAAGCTCCTGACATGCTCAACAGACTGGATAGGCGGACATTTATTGAGCACTTACTCTAAGGACATGATGTCATGTATTTGAGGGCTAAAAAGTGGTACGTGATTCGGTCTGCAAAGAGCTCATATCTGTCAGGGCAACTAACATTTATTGAGGGCCCACCCATGTCCAGATGCTCTATGGGATGCATTTTTATGTCGGTTTGCGCTTTTAAGGGGCCTAACAACTTACATAAGAGAAGACGGTGATGAAAGGTGAGCCCCTGGAGTACATGTTAAGGGCAAGACCTCTACTTTTGGCTTGTACTTTCCTTTCATGTCGCTAAGGAAGCCCCTGGCTGCACCAATAGCGGGGGTTGGGAGTGGCTGCTGGTTGAGCCCAAGAGAGATAAAAAGCAACATCTCTTTGGGCTTTTTTTTTTTTTTTAGATTTATTTATTTATTTATTTATTTATTTATTTATTTATTTATTTATTTAAAAGAGAGAGTATGAGTGGGAGGGGTAGAGGGAGATGGAGAGAGAATCTCAAGCAGACTCCGTGCTGAGCCTGGAGCCCAACAGGGGAGAGGGTGGCTCCATCCCAGGACCATGAGATCATGACCTGAGCCAAAATCAAGAGTCAGACACTTAACCCACTGTGCCACCTAAGAACCCTGCTCTTGGGCTTTTAGAGACACCGTCTCACTTAATGCTCTCAGATACCCATTTCAGAGATGAAGAAACTGAGCCTCCAGGAGGTTAGGGACTCACCCAGAATCATGCTGCTTCAAAAACAATATAACACTTCTCAAGAAGAATTTGTGTTAATCCTCTGTCTTCCATAGAGGTATGGCCCTGTTCCTCTGCCTGGGGAAAGCTGAGCCTTCATCTTTCCTGCCCCATCCACTCTGGGTGACAGCAGTGGCCGCCCATTGACAACTTAGCACTTCTGGGTTTCTGCTCAACAGCTGGATGGCTTGGAGGAAGGCGCTTGACATTTGGCCCGCTGCAAAGTGGGAATGCTGATACCTGGCTCCGAATCTTGATTTTGTCCCCTGCTAGCTCTCTTCCTTTGGACTCCAGTTTCCACACCTGTAAAATGGGATGAAATCATATTGGATGAATGAAATTAGCAAAGGTATATGGAGGTGTCCTGCCCCAAACCTAGCACATCGTTGACACTCATCAACAGTGCATTTCTCCCCTGTTTAGGCAACCACGTTTTCAGAGAAGTCACCAGAACTTTCAGGAAATGTTTGGGCTGAGGGTGTCCCTCTTCTCCCGTCCCTCCTCTCATCACTACACTCTGGACGGCTTTGTTTCTTATCTTCACTGGGGCCTCAGCATTGATTAGATGGGGGAGAAAGCGAAGCCATAAAGAGAAGTCTTCGAGCTCACAGGGCCCCAAGGGAGGAAGGGGGTGGGCAGGTCTCATTCTATTTGTACAGGTGCATTGTAATGCTGCCCGTGGTGTGAACATTTTCCACTTCATTACTCCTGGCCCTGGCCCAGGCCCCGGCTGCTCCCCTGGTCCCTGCCTTGGTTGAATTTCAGCGGTTCCTGGCCTTTGGAAGGCAGCAGTAACAGAAAGGAAAACAAACGAGGTCGCCATAAACATTTCTGCACGTTGCCCAACCAGGGCATATGGACACACTGGTGGAGGAGGAGGGGGGCGGCTTGGCTGGGGCCACCGGTACCCCCATGAAAACACCTCCATCCCCAAGGGCTTCTGTCTGCTGAGCCCAATCTTTCTAACTAGAGTTGGTTTAATGTATAAGCATGGGTCATGACGGATACCCACAGGTTCCAGGACCCCATCGGCACAGCCTATAAAAGATGGTTCAACTGAATAAATAAATAATAGCTAATAAGTATTGAGCACTCGCTGTGTGCTACATGCTGTTCTAAGCACTTGAGATGGATTTCAGAGTGAGGTATGTGCTCTGATTATTCTTACTTTGCAGGTGAGGAAACTGAAGCACACAGTGTGGTTTGTAAGCAGAGGAGCCAGATTTTGTCCCTGACATTCTGACTTTAGAATCTGTGTGTATAAGTATTATGCTCTCATGCCTCCTCATGCAACATATTCTATGTGCTTCTATTTTGATGATGAGAAACCTTGAGTTATCTGTTACGCAGTTATGGAATGATATAACAGACTCATCGACTTGTAGGCTTGGACTGGACCATAGGTGATGAAACCCAATGACCGTTAGATGCTGGGATTCCTCAGAGACATCATCCAGACTGCTTACATCCCTCCACTGATGGGAAGCTCATTACTATATAAGGAATCCCATTAGATTGCATGACTCTTTAAATCAATGGTAGTGCTGAAGGCTGTGTGCAAAATAAAGCTTTTTCCCAATCATGTTGGTTATCTGTAGGAGAGATAATTTAATCAATTGTGCCTAGCCAAGTGCCTAGAAGAGTGTGGGTGCTCAATAAATCTTTATTTCTTTCCTCCTTTCCCTTTTGTCTTCCACAAATTAAAAAGAAAAGAAAGAAATTATTCACTGACCATATTGTCAGGAAGGTATATTTATAAAATAATATTGAGCTCATGCCTCACTTGAAAAGAGAGAGGTTTCATAAGATAGAAAGACCCTTTCAACTCCTTTCCTTTTATCCCTTTTTTTTCTTCCTTTCCCAAGTGGTTTGTGAATCCATATGTGCCAGACATTTGCTGGTCACAGGGCTGCAGAAGGGAATAGGGCACAGTCCCTGCCTGTGGGGAAGTCCCAGGTACGATGAGAGCCTGCCACGTAAATAAGCTGCAATTAGAGGTGTACACAAATGCTAGGGAAAGCCAGCAGTTGGAGGAGTGGCTCACTCATTATGTTCACCCAGGCAGGTTCTGCAAGACCCACTGGGCAATATTTTTTCCACCTCCTGGTAAATGTACTCTGTGTCATTGAAAGGAATGTTTGCATTTGAAAGCTTAAAATTATCCCCAAAAGTATAATTTTATCAATTGAGGGGCCACATCGTCATGGTAGAAGGTATAGCAGGATTGAAATCCATCCCATCCCTCTCACCTACTCAAGGGCATTGCCCCCAGAACAGGTCCTGCCTTTTCTCTCCTGCCTCATCAGTGCATCCCTGTCATAGGCCACTCCATCGGCACACAAACAGGCTGTGAAATCAAGTATTTTTAAAAGGAAACCCGCCATTTGACCCCATCTCCCCCTCATTTCCCTGTTCCTCTTTTCAGAAAAACTCTCCAAAGGGTTGAACCTACCTGTAATCTTCACTCTCTCTCCTCCCGTTCTCTCCTGAACCCACTCAGTCGGACTTTTGCCCTCACCACTTCACTGAAACAGATATTGTCAAGGTCATGCTTTGTCACTTCTAGAGATGGGAAATTCTGACAAATCCCAAGGTCAGTCCTCAGTCTTTACCCTAGACTAGCACTGATTTGACCTTTCTTGAGATACTTTCAGCTGCCAGAACTGGAGCCTTTGGGCTTTCTTCCTCCCCTAAAGGGTTCTTCCTGCACAGCTTTCTTATTGGGTCCTCGTCCTCTTTATTGGCCTGAGCCATTGGAATGCTCCAAGGGTTGGTCCTCTCCTGTATTCCCACTCACTCTCTTGGGGATTTCAATCCAGGCTGATGACTGCCCAAAATAGCATGTGTTCTGATGAATGGCAATTGAATATATCCAGATTGCCACTCTCTGCCTTCTCTGCTTCTTCCACGGTGTCTCAGAGGTACCCTATCTAAAACAAAACTCTTCATTATCACTGCTCCCCAACCTGTTCCTACCCCAGGTTTCCCCATCTTTGGAAATGGCAATTTCACACTGCCAGTTACTCAGCCCAAAAGCTGTGGAGTCATCATCGACTCTTCATGCTCATGCCCCACCTCCAACCATCAGCAAATCCTGTTGCCTCTCCTTGAAAAATAGTTCTAGAATCTCTCACTCCTCCACCTCACAGTTACCACCATCCTTTCTTGTCTGGATCCTTCCTTTCAATAGCCTCCTAACTGGTCCCCCTCTCATCCCTGCTGCTCTTCAGAATGATGCTCACGTGGGCCAGAAGGATGCCACATCACACCATGTCACTCCTTGGCCCAAAGCCCTTCCAATGGCTCCAATATTGCTCAAGGTGAAATCCAAAATTCATTCCAATCTCCACCAGGCCCTCATGAACTGGACCCCTCACATGTCTACTGGTCTACTGGCTCTTCACAAGCATGCCTATGCATTTCTGCCTCAGGGTCTCAAGGCTTTCTCCTCCTCCTACCTGTGTGCTCTTCCATCATGGTATCCACATGGCTAGCTCCTCCCTTCTCTCAGGTCTCCATGGAAAGGACTTCCCAGATGACGATAGAGAATAGTATTCAACATCACTATTTGTTTCGCTCTGCTTATTTTTTCTCGATAGTGCTACCTGAGATAGTATGTATTTATGTAATGGCTAGTAGCCTGCTTCCTTCCTCTAGAACTTACGTTCCTTAATAGAAATTTGTTTGGTTTACTGCTCTCATCTCAATATCTAGAACAATGTAGGCACCTAGTACTGCTCAAAGAATATTTTTTGAAAGAATAAGTTGTAACATGTATGTTTGAATCCTGGCTCTGCCTCTAATCCCCTGTGCCCCGAGCAAATCACTCTACCTTTGTGCCTCGACATCTTCAATCTGGAGTAGAAACGATGCTTTGCCCTTCCAAATTCAGCAGGTAAGAGAATCCAGTGATAGAAGAGTCATGAAAGCATGTTGTAATGAAGCCATCTTATATAAAATCAACAAAAAAGTCAGTACCTCCTTGGTTTTGTCCAGATTGCTAAATTTCTCTTGGATGTGAGAACATTGTCAAAGTACATGGGCTCTTGTTTATCTTTCAGGGATTTTTCTTGGAGCAGCCCAATATGAAGAAGGGAGAGAAGTAAACTGTGATAGTATGACTGCTCCACAATGGGGGCCAGGACCTGGGCTTGATCCAACCTCTATTTCATACAGCTCCACCTAATAGACTCTATAAGCTCCCTGAGGGCAATAGCCATGTGTTTTCAGCTTTGCAATTCAAGGGTCTAGCTCAGGGTCGGTATCAGTAACAGTTTACTAATTGAGAATTGGGCTTAATTGATTTATTTAATTTTAATTTATTTTATTTTATTGCCAAAGAAAGGGCTCAGTGACTGTAAATGACTTACCCAAGGTCACACAGGTAGTCAGTGGTGGTACTGCCCTATGACAGAACCATAGCCAGTATGCCAGGCTGTAAAGGCTCTGCAGACAACACCAGGCTGTTTAACTTGGTCTAAGTCTATTAAAACCTGTCCTGGGCAATTGATGCAGCCGTTGCACACATAACTTTCATTAGAACAAGCAATGGGCTGTGTGCGGCCAGAATAATGGCTTCTCTTTCAGGCCCTTTGAAAGGTGGCTAGAAAACTTCGTTAGAGAAGTGGGGAGAGGTCCAGGAGAAAGCTTTCTCTGGATCATGCGTGACTTTGCAGCCCCTCCCAAGTTTCGATCTGCAGTTTCAAGGTTTCCTTATGGCCACTGGGGTTGCTATGGAGACGGAGCAACAAATATTTGGAGGAGGCCGGTAACACCTCCCTGTCTCAGCCCTCCTCCCCCTACCCCCAAGCCTAGTAAAGAATGTTTGGGACAAGCCTCCTGCCCATCAGGCTGCTGTTTGTAGCTGAATGCAGCCTTTGTGACCGCCTCCTGGCCTGCCACCAGACTCCAAAGAGATGACTCGGCCCAGATCTTTCTAAATAGTGTTTGTGTTTTAGTTGTCCACAGGAGGGGGGAAAAAGCTCTACATAACTCTAAGAAAATCATCCAGCTTAGGGCTGATTGTCAAGACAAAAATGATGTCATTCAGGAGAGCCGGGCAAGGCCACAGCAGGGACAATGCGAGTGACCACTGACGGGGTACAGGCGGGAAGTGCAGGGAGCTCTGCCCTGGCAGGGGCTGCAGCTGCAGGGCTGGCGAAGCCTGTGCCAGTGCTCCCAGCTCACAGATGAGGAATTTAACGCCCGGAGAAGGAACACCAGTTGCTTCAGGTCATCACGCTGGCAGGAGGTACCCACACTGCAAAGCCCCCACGTTACGATCAGTACTGGTGTTATGGTGAAGTTCCCTAGATTTTGTCGCACGATGGCTGGCCACTGGGAGCCTCTCGCCTTGCCTGCACTCTGTGGAGCCAACCTGGAGAGAAAAGGCACCGGCGCAACAGAGAAATTAAGCCTTAGCTGGGAGTTAACCATTTATTTGTGGGAATCTCTATAGGCTTGCTTATCATTGCTAGCCGGGCAGTGTGTGATCTTACCAGAAAGCACAGGCCCGTGGCTTCCCATCTGGCTTCAGTTTCTGTTTTGGGGGGAAGGAGGTGGTGAAGGAAACCTGACTTAACAGCAGGTGTTAGTTACTTTGAGGGCTAGAAAGGTACCATTGTCTCCTCTGCTATAAACTGCCCGGTTTTCACCTGCTGAAAAATCACAAATTCACTTACCATTAAAATTCTGGGTCATTACTTCATTAGTTTAATAGGTCTTTATTAAATGCCTACTGAGGGTCAAGCACTGGGCTGGATATTGGGGATAGAGAAATGAATAATATTTGTTTAACAAGTATTTATTGAGTGCCTGCTCTGTGCTGGGGACTATGTTAGGCCCTGGGGATACCACTCATTCCCTCTCCTCTCCTCGAGGGAGTAGCCTATGGATAAGTCAAGTAAACAGACACTTGCATGAGGAGGATTACTTTTTCACTTGTAAGTCAGGGCATTAGGGGAGCACCTAGCAAGGGCACTTAAAATTGGTCTCAACCAGTACTATCCAGCTCAGTAGCCACCAGCCCCCTGTGGCTATTGAGCACTTAAAATGTGCCTGCTGAACTGAGATAATTTGTAAATGTAAAACACATGATGGACCTCAAAGTCTTAGTATGAAAAATAGAATGTAAAGTCTCTCATTTAAATTGATTGTTGCATGCTGAAATGATAACATTTTGGATATATTGAGTGAAATAAAATCTATCATCGAAATTAACTTCTCATGTTTTTCATGATGTCATTTAAGCTGTCCACAACCCTATGAGGTAGATATTTTATTCTTAGCTCCAACTTGCCCAAGATCATACAACTGGACCTTCTCTCAGAGAAAGCCCACCAATCACTTGGCTTAAAAATTGGGTCTTTAAGTTGTATTTTCTCGGTGTGTATTGATGTCCACAGAGGACCTGAGAGCAGATCAGAAGCCTGAGACATTTCTAATCATGAATCAGTTTCAGAGAACAAGACAGATATATTCTGAAAGCAAAACACTCGTACCTGTGCCAGAAGATGGCTGGTGGTACCCAAATAACTGTTCTCCATCTCCACCTTAATAAGAGAGGCCCCTGGGTTTCAGTTGGGCATGTGCCTGCTAGAAATGAAAGACAGTATTGTCTGGCCTCCGTTACAACTAGGTGTTGCCATGTGACCAAGTTCTGGTCCATGGGATGTGAGCAGAAGAGGTATGTGTGACTTCTGGGAAGTGTGCTTAATTGCAGGGCATGTGCCTTTTGTCCTGCTGTTCCTCCTTCTTGTTGGGGGGAGTAGCCATCTTGGGTAAGGAGGTAGAAACCATGCAATAAGGATGGCAGAGCAACAAAATGGAAGGTGCCTGGGCCTCTACTACAGTGGAGTATCACCACTTCTCTCTGGGTTTCTGTTACATGTGAGAAACTTAAGATATGAGAGAGAGAAACCATGGTTACCATGATTTTTCTGTCATATGCAGCTGATTGTAATCTGATAACAATATGTATCAAAATCTTTTCTAACTATGTCAGAAGTGACATGGCTAGGGTGGAATGGTCCCTGGAGTCCAAAAAGCCCAAGTCTGAATTCTTCTCGGGTTGTGTGAGCTAAAAAAAAATTGTATGAATGAATCCATATTTTAAATAAACTGATTTTATTTTTGAAAAAGAAATACATGCAAATGATTAAAGCTAACTCAAATATACAATTTTTGATGATGATGAAAAGTTAGCTAGCCTCTCTGCGCCCCTGTTTCTTCCTCTCTAAATGGGACTCACAATACTCAAGTGAGTGTGTGTGCACATGTAGAGATAGCAATGAGCCCAGGGCTGGCACACAGTCTGCTCGGTAGACCTCACTTTCTATCCCGTGGCCCCAGTAGTGTTAGATAACACACACAGAGAGTGAAAGACACACAAGAAACAGTCCCTTGTCTTCAGGAAGATCACAGTAGAACTCATGAACCCTGGAGGAAAACAACACCTAGCATGATGAGTGCCTCTATAAAGCACAGAGGATGTGCTGAGTGGGAACCAAAGTTGTGGAGTGACTTCGGAGTCAGGTGGCCTAATATTTGAAGCTCCTGAGGTGTGTGAGAATGGACAAGTTAGATCTCCCTCCTGGGTCTCGGTTTCCACAGTGATAAAAAGGGAATAATAGTCCTTATCATGTAAGATTGTTGGAAGTTTCAAATTAAAGGAAGCCTGTTAAAGTACTAATCATAATGACTTAGACAAGAGAAATGATCAATGCTAGTATTACATCATTTTGGGCTGTGGAGATCAGGGAATGCTTCCAGATTTTAAGGTCAGATTTGAAAGATGAGTAAAACAAGGGAAGGGCCTACAAGGCAGAAGAAAGCATATTAGCAAGGGCAAAGAGGAGGAGGAGGGAATGGCAAATCCAAGCAAGAGCGACAGCTTGACCATGCTAAAGTGTGTGAGTCAGGGAGTATAGAGAAGAGGACTGAGCAACAAGTCAAGGTGTGATCAAGAAGGCCTGGAATGCCGAGGGGTTTTTGCTTTATTCCCTACGAACTAGGGAGCCATTAAAGATCTTTTGAACATAAGCACAACATAGTCATAATGTGTGACTGTGGCAGGTTAATTTTTTAGAAGGAAAGGTAATGGAGTGGATGCTGAGAACCCAGTCAAGAGAAAAAGTGATAAGGGTACAAATTAGGGTGCTGGCACTAGGAATAGAGAGGAAGGAATGCCTCTGAGTTACAACCCACCCAGCACTGTGACTAGCAAGGTGTTGTTCCTCAGACATTCTTGCAAAAGAGGAAACTAGACCTAGTGTGACATCTCTGTACCCACCCCATCTTCACCCCTCCACACCTGTGAGGGATTTCCCAGGCAGTGTGCTTAACTGGCCTGAGGGGTCCCTGGGCATACTTGTCCAACAGGGCAGCTTTGCTTTCTCCTCAGGTCCCAGCTTCACCTCAGCTCATGACTCAGTGCAAGAAGCTGATGGATTGTCTCTGATCCATGGAGAAGGGTGAGTCATGACCATGATAGCAGTGTTACCCCATCCAAGCCAGGGTGGCCCCTGTGGTGGAATCTAGTAAAAAGGTCATCAGAACAGGTCAGGAGATGTCTGGTTCAGGAGATAATTGCTGGGCAATTCCTTGAACTCTGTATACTGTTTTTCCTCCATCTATAAAATGGGTGTATTCTCTGGGGTCATGAGGGTTAAAATTAGAGAATAAATTCTTCCATCAGTTCACTCAACCAATGTTGATGGGGACCTGCTCTGTGCTGATGTGCTGGGGGACAAGGAATAAATGAGACATAGGCCCTCCCTCAGATTCTGTAGAGGAACCATAAGTAAACAGAAGCATAAGCACACAATTCAAGTCTCCAACATATATTTTCATGTATTGACTCACTTGAGTCATCTCAGGTGAGGTGGAAACATATTATATCTATTTGACAGATAAGGAACTGGAGACAAACCAGGCCAAGTGATTTGCCCTTCCTGGTATTCCCACATGACCTTGGACATGATTCCATCACAGTCTTTAAGCATGTTCTGTTAGGGTTGGAGGTTCAAATGCTTACTGTTTCCCCCTAAATTTTAAGCTCCCTATAGGCAGGGCTAACTTATAATTAGCTTATTGACCACCTGCATCTAGCCCCAGCATGGCATATGGTGACAGAGGGCTGGTAAGCAGAGAGTGCAGTGGGGGGAATACAGCTAGAGGCTCTGGGGTGTTAGCCAAGTGTGGGATTGGCTGTTCACTTTACATTTGTTATTGGTTAATCTACTATAAAAACTCGGCACTGTGGGTATTAATATCTTTATTTTATAGGAAAAGTGCCAGAGGCTGACTTATGGGATTCGCCCGGGGTCACATTGAGAGTAATCTGAAAAGCTTCACACTTGGAGATAGGCAGGGAGATATCATTTGTTGGTGGGCCACTGTTGATGGGGGTGAAGCGGATGGGCACAACCCAGGGCCAGAGGAGTTCCTGCAGAGCATTCAGCCGTTCCCCAGAAGCATCTTTATGTATCAGGGCCCTATCCTGCTCCCCAGTTTCCATCAGTATCTTCATTCTTTCTGCTAAAGCAGCTACCTGCCCTGCTGACTCTCAGCGAATGCTCGCTGAATAATGCTCAAATGGGAGAATGCAGGTAGGAAGCACTCATCACCAACACTGAGCTCCCACTGCATGCCCAGGCACTGAATGAAGCCATTCACTTATGCTTTCTCTTCATTCTTGCAATATCACGAGGAAGGAAGCATCATGGCGGCCCCAATTTTACAGAGAAATCGAGGCTAAAAGATGGTGGGACTTAGTCTGAAGTCACCAAGTTGGTAAGTGAATCCAGGCCCGTCGGGTTCCAATGCCTGAACTACCAAACCACTACTTTGCAGTGAATATATGTGCAAATGGATTGTGGCCCATTGTGACCTTGGGGAAATCCCAAACTTCTGAAAGTGACAAGGCCATAGCAGTATTTGCTCCTCAGGAAAGAGTGTTTTCCAGTTACTTACTGATCTGACTTTTTGTGAAGTAGCCCTCTGTCTGCTGGCTCCCCTAGCATGGTCACAGAGCAGATATAAGGTCCCCACTGGATCTAGCTATCTTTGGGACCTTGAAGGCCAAATTTGAGGGTATGAATTAGCCCCAAACCTAAGGTCTCTTCCATGGTAACTGCTGAAAAAAAAATCCCTCAGGAATCTCAGCATAATGTGACCTAGAGGTCTTAAGAAATCAGGCCAAATAGAGGAAAGAACAATGGATAGGAAATCAGGACATGACAGTGTCGTGAGTCAGCAGTGTGGAGGTGGCTGCCAAAAGAGATAATGTAAACTTTGGTTGTATCACTAGGAGCATAGTGTCAAATAAGTAAGGTGATATTGCACTTTTTCTGTGGCCAGACTAGAGCTGGAATGTGGGGCTGAGGTCTGGTTCCACATTTCCAGGTGGTCATAGTCAAGCCGGAACTTGTTCAAAAGCTCAGAATCAGAACACAGAAGGGAATGGTGTTGTCATCCATTTTGAGGCTGAAGGCCCTGCATTTCTTTCTCCTTCCTGAGGAAGGGAAGTGGGGAGGATGTGGGGAGAGCGGGCTTTGGAGTTTCCCTAGGCAAAGCCCTAGATTTCTTCTGTCTGACCCCCAGGGGAAAATGGGACTCAAGTGAGGAACTAACAGGAAGCAAGGGGTAGATTCAAATGGAATGATGCCTTTCTACCAGTTAAAAAGTCAGCCAAATAAGGAAATAGTTTTGAAGAAAAACAACAACAACAACAAAACCCAGACCAGCAAAAAACTCAAGCAACCTCCTCTCTCTCCTCTGCGTGACCCTGTCCCAATCACCTTGTTTTCCCAAGCCTTAGTCTCCTTGTCTGGAAGGTGCACGCATGTACCTGGGGTGGGGGGTGCATGAGAACCCGATGTAGGCTACGGGAGTGTGCAGGTGATGCTCATGAGCATGTCCCCGACTTGGACAGTGGGGATTTAAACTGCAGCTTGGGGCAAACTTGCAGCCCTATTTTAACTGCTTTGTGCCTTGATTGCCTCGGGTGCAAAATGGGATTAATATGTGTAAAGCACTCCGACTGAACCTGTCGATACAGTTAGCCCTCATGATCATCATCATCGCCGTCACTCTCCCTACATGAAAGTGAGCATCATGGTATCTAGAACATAATAGATGTTCAGTTCAAGGAATGCTTCCTTGTTCTCTCCGCCCCCTGGCCCTTCCTCCAGGGAACCCCTCCAGAGTGTCTCTGGGATGCTAGGTTCTTCTAATTCCTTGGCTTCTGGAGAATGTTTCCAAGTAGTACAACATCCATTTATATCAGATTCCAAGGCAGCCACCGGCCTCCGTCTTAAAACGTTTTTATTTCACTAAAGCAGAACAAGGAAAAAGCTAACACTTTAGAAGTTTGCCATTGTTAACAGAGGACAAAATGCTTCTGTCTCTGCTGCCTCATTCCCTCACAGTATATGACTTGGCAGGCAAGGAGCACTCATGGGGAAACTGAGGCTCAGAAAGGTTCAGTGGCTTATCTAGGGCCACTGACACCTGAGCGAAAGGGCCAGGACTTAAATCCAAGGCTTTCTGACTCTAAATTCTGAACACTGGCATTTACATTAGGCATCGCCCAGACCCTGGTGCCCAGCCCCCACCTCCTCCCACTCTGGGATTGTGCTCCAGGAAGCATGAGGGGGACACTCAGAGAGGCTGCCAATCTTGAAGCCAGATCCTTGCATTGTTAGGAGGACCAAGGAGGAGAAGGAGGAACCTGAATCCTCATGTCTTTGCCAGGAGCCTGAGCTTCTAGAGCTGGTTACCTCGCGTAGACAAGACCCAGAAGCAAGCAGCCAACATCAAGGGGCCAGTGCTCCTACCAGCATTGCCCATGGACTGATAACACTGCACCTATGCAATGGCCACTAGCAGCATGTGGCTCTTGAGCACTTGCATGAATGATCATTTTCTCTGTTTTATAGTCCTCTCTGGGCGCCTGCCTTCATTGCACAGTTGGCAAGTGGGGTCACTGGGACTTGAACCCATCTTGTCTGCACCAAAGCTGGCCCTTCGCCGCCACACTAGCCTCTTGTCCTGCTCTCCAAGGAGTGTCTATACACCTTCGGAACCCAGACAGGTGATTGGGTCATGTCTGCCTGTGCACAGGGGCCTCCCTTCCTGCCCGGCTCCACCTGGGCCCAGCTTTAGTAGCCACCTGTGTTGTTCTACTGATAACAGTGTTTGCTCTTCCAAAGCCAGGACCATAAAAGGCAGCTTTCAAAGTCACTGCCGCAGAAATGTCAACACGAAGAGGAGGCCAGTCATGCTTTCTGAGGTGGAATGTCACCTTTGGGCTGCCTCAAAGGCTTTGCCAGAAAGACCTTCATAGTCCAGAAGCCTGGGGTCTAGACTCGCTTCTACCACAAAGACTGTGCTGTCTTGGGCACATTTCCTGCTTTCTCTGGGCCTTCTTGTCATCAGAGTAAGGAGAGGGCTGAACTTGAAAACCTCCTCTATCCCTAAAGTGTTTAGCATCCTCCACTCTCCATCTTGGGGGGCAATACTCGGACACTGAATGTAATGTCTGTGACATGTTTTATGCAGCAATCTTCAAAACAAAACCACCTCAAAATCCTGGACCTAGATTTTAAAAAAAATCTCCAACAATGTCTCCATTGAAACGGTACAGCTAATCACTAATATATTGTAAAAAGTGATTTTGTGATTTTTCTCCACATATGAAAAAACGACCCCCGTCCCTGACACTGGGCCCAGAGCCCCAGAATATAAAACCACAGTCAGACCACTAGGACTCTACAGAGCTCAGGTGTTTGGACAAATTGCCCACACTTGAGAACACAGGGCAATTTTCTCAACTTTTAAAATGTTTTCTCCCTCCCCCCTCCCTTTTCTGGGGTTTTTGCCCTTGCTTGTAACTTAAACCACAAATAAAGCTTTAAGCCTCTGGCTGTGAGGAGCAGCGAAGTGGTTGCCAAGAACAGCATAGCTCACGTGGGCCCTTTTTCTGCCGCTCTGGAGAACAGCTCTAAGAGAATAGCAGAACATTGGTTTTTCTTTCTTCTCTAATTGCAGAAAATGCTGCCTTTTGTATGGGCTGGGGAAGGGGCAGATTGGATGCTGATTTGTGGTGGGCAGAGAGAGATCATCTGCTTTAGGTGAATCAGAACCCAGGCATGGTAGCCCCAAAGATTCACATATCTCTCTTAGAGGAGCCCCCTAATACTAACTTCCATTCAAGTCCTATGGTCTAGAACCTACTTGGTCCCTATGGGCATGCACTGCATGTCTGTGGTTGAGTAAATGCACTCTACATTCTTTCTCACTGTCAACACTGGGATGAGTGTTCATATCCTCATTGTGGAGCTGAGGACATCAAGACTCCAAGAGGCAAGCCAACTCATTCAGGGTCATTCACACGGTTACCCGATAGGGTTGGTGTATTAGCCCAGTTTGGCACCAGCCGGGACTCTTAAGCCCATGCTCTTTCTGTGGCTGCCTCAGTGACATGGGCCAAAGAAACACTGTGTTCTCAGCTCACAAATGAAGCCGAGGCATGAAGGACTAGTTGTATGGAGCTAGACTTCTCTTCTCCAAGCACTGTCTCCCACGTCTTCCAAAATTATCCCCGTGGGGATGATGCTTACCACAGAAATGCCAACTCAACCCTCTTTCCAGCTGCCTGCTGGACATCACTGCCTAGATTTATGCTCAGTTCTGTGGACAGTACATAGCCCACAGGTGGTGCTTACTGTTAGTTGAATAAATAAGTCAATGAAGGCCCACAGATACTATCCAAATCTAACTCATCTTATCCACTGTTGAATCCCCAGTGCCTTGACAAGGCTTAGCAAGTATTTGCCCAATGAACGAACGAACGAACGAACGAATGAATGAATGAATGAAGGCATTTCCCTTCATCCACCCCCTACCTCACCAACAGTTTACCTTCTGGATTGGCTATTTCTGCTAAAGATACCACCATCCCTCTCCAATTGTTCAAGCCAAAGGCCCGGAACTTCCCCCTGGACACTCCTTCTCCTACATGGCCCCTCAAATGGGTTACCACATTCTTTCGATTCAGCCTCTGATCTGTCATACCTATCGCTTCCTTTCCAAATCTGAACTCATGAACTACTTGCTTTCATTGTTCAAAATAAGAAACAAAATCCCAACTTAAACTTACTTAAGCAAAAAGGGGAGATTTAAGTGAGAAGAATATAGGAAGAATCACAGAATTGAAGATAAAACCAAACTACCAATGCCCAAGGAGGGTGGGTTTGGCTGGAACAGGGGGCTCTGGTTCTGACAGCTCTCTCATTATCTTTCTTCTACCTCCCTTTTCTGAGTCCCTTGCTGTACTGGCTTCATTGTATCTCGCTGGCTCTCTCTATATCATAGGGACATGGATGTCTGTGGGCTCCCATTTATATAGCTTTAGGATCAGAGTGGAAAAAGTCTCTTTTTCACATACTCCAATAGGATAATTCATAAAGGAGTCCAGTTTGCCCAGTGTGGCATATTCCCCACCCCCTGGCCCACCCCGCCCCAGAGCAATAAGTGGGGTTAGCAGCACAGAGAGTGCCTCTGTGGGAATTAGAAGAAGGCATCTTATCCTCTGGGTGCTGTATCTCCATAAGTACAACAGAGCATAGGCTGGATTCCAGCTTCCATTTATCCTGCCTTCCAAACAACCTTGTTCAGGGTACAACCTACACAACCATACATGGTAGACCTGGCTGTCAGTGGAGGTGAGGCTGACTACTCTCTTTAGCCTGGTTTGGATCAGATGTCCACACCTGGCCCATCACTACTGCTAGAAAATCAGGGTCATATAAGTGATCTCACTTTCCGTTTGGACCACATGATCACAGTAGAGGGAAGGTTAGTGAAGGAGCATTTTTTTTTTGCAAGAAAGGAAGGTAGCACATCCATATATTCCAGGAGAATTATATGATCTGGAATGTGTCTACAACTTCCAAACCTGATCTTCCTATTGGTTCCCTTTGTTGATATATGGGACCATCTGCCCAAATGCTCTGGCCAAAAACCTGGGGGCTATTCTTTATTCTTTCCCTTCCCTTGCAAATATTCTCCTGAATATGTTTCAAATATCCTCTGATCATCTCTCCATTTCTTCTGCCATTTCCTAGATTAAACAATTATTACATATTGCTTGGCCCATTACCATGCCTCCTAACAAAAATATCCCCAAATTCATCCCATCCCTCCATCCACAGCACTTTATTAAGTGACCTTGCTGTTCTTGCCACAGAGAAGTGGTGTCTATTATTCCACTCTTTGAATCAATGATTGGTCAATGAGACATTAGGAAACATGACATAAGTAGATGCTTGAAAAGTGCTCATGCATCAGGCTTGCTTTCTCTTCCTGTTCTTGGTAACCCTGAAACCACTACCTTGCAAAGAAGCCCAGGGTAATGACAGACATGTGGCCCAGTCACCCCCTTTGCTCCTCCCTAATATACAGTGCCCACCAGACATGTGATCAGCCCATGACCTGATTGAAGAACTGCCCACTCAACTCATGGACTCGAAAGCAATAATGAAATGGTAGTTGTTTTAGGTCACTACATTATGGGGTGGTTGATTATACAGCAAGAGCTAAATGATCCACCAGCCTTGCTCTCTTCACAGTCTTCTCCTTCTAGATTGTATCTTCATGCTTATTCTGTTATCTCCTTGAAATGCAGGTCAAATTCTATTACTTCCTTCTTCACAAGACTTTGATAGTTCATCATCTACTAAACAGTGAACAATTTCATTTAATGTAGTAGTCCAAATGCTCCAGGGTCTTCAACCTATACCCTCTGTCCTCTAGACCACTGAGGGATTCAACACTCCCCTAACATTGGATCTACGCTCATACCTGAAGGAAATGACATATAGGATGCATGTGGTTCCTTTTTTTCTAGAGCATCATTCTCCTTTTCACCTTTCCTATTTTCACAAGACCCAGTTCAAAAGCCCTGGCTTCTGGAAACTTCCATCATGTCTCCCGTTTCAGTTCCATTGATTTCTTATCCCTCAATTGTTCTAGATTGGCTACCTTTTGAAGGCAGGGACTTTTTAATTCTTCTTAATTTTAACTTATTCCTTTTTTTTTAAGATTTTATTTATTTATTCATGAGAGGCAGAGAGAGAGAGAGAGAGGCAGAGACACAGGCAGAGGGAAAAGCAGGCTCCATGTAGGGAGCCCAACGTGGGACTGGATCCCAGGTCTCCAGGATCACACCCTGAGTGGAAGATATTAAACCGCTGAGCCACCCAGGCTGCCCTAACTTATTCCTCTTAATCTTAAACTTACTAATTTCTTCTTTGTAGCTTTCCCCACAGCACCTAGCAGAGTGTCTAGAACATGAAAAGGCTGATAAAAATGCTAGAAGTCTCTAAATGTCTTCTAGGTTTGGAGGAGGTGCATGGCCTGTTGATGCAAAAGATGAAATGCTTGAGTGTAGACTTTGAGGCCAAACTGCATAAGTTTGAATTATAATTGAAGGAAATGTTGCTATTTAGGCCAAGGTTAGTGAACTTAAAAATGCATTTTATCCCCCATGCAAGTTCTCAAAGCTCTTAAATACCACCTGAGGTTGAGAACTTGTGTGCTAGAGGTATATATCTATAAAATTTCATATAAAATATGAATAATATCAATATAGATTTATATATATCTATATATATATATTTATTTCATGGGAGGAGGTGTCAGAGTTAGCCAGGGAAGTAGGGGTGCAGTGGAATCCTGGTAAAGGGAAGAACACTTGAAAGGCAGCTCAAAACTTGAAAGGCAGCTCAAAACAGCACGCTTCCCTGGGGGAAATGAAGTTTAGTGTGGCAGGAGCTCAGGGCTTGTGTAAAACGAGGCAGGAGAGGTAGATGATGGGATCAGATAATGATCTGAGCTACAGAATTGATCTGGAAGGTGGCTGGGAGCTCTTGAAGGATTTAAGCAGAAGAGGGACACATCACAATCAGAATTGTGTATGTCAGAAAGATCATTTTGGCCACTACAAGGCTGACGGATGGGAGGGGCAGGGACAGGCACCAGAGACAAGCATAGCTAGGAAGCTGTGTTAATTAGTCCAGGCCAGAGGGCTATCTGTTGCAGGGAGCAGCCATAGGGCTCGAGAAGATGGGCACCTGGGATGTATATAAACCATGAGAACCTACAGAACTTGTTAATCGATGGGGTGGGGGTAGCAGGGAGAGGGAGGGATTTAAGCCAACTCCTTAACAGGTGAGCAGCTATATGCCGAGGAGGAGCTGCCATGGCCATGGGCTACAAACTGTCAGCTTCCTGGTATCTCTGTGCCTTTGCAGGAGCTTCTTCTTCTTCTGAGGACCCCCTTTCCTCACTCAGTTCACCTCCCCAATTGCACTTTTTCATCTTACTAGAACACCTTAGTAGAGGTGGCAGGTTATCTGTAAGCCACAGCTTGAGGGTAAGAAGCCCTTGGCCCACCTGGTCTGGACACCTGACATTCCTCATCCAGGGCAGAGGCCCACTGGCCGCTCTGGTCCTTGATGTCAGTCATGGAGCCTGTGTAGGTTCTGTGGGACGGCAGCCTGGTGATGGGGCAGGTCCCAGGGAACCGCCTGTCCATCGACGAGCCAACAGCAGTTGCCCCTGGAAGTCAACAGGGAAGTGGAAAGGGAGAGAGACCCAGCGTCCGTGGAGGCATCCGCCCCAGGACCTGTGCCAAGGTGCACAGGGCTTTCCGGGTGAGGATTTCCCCTCGTGGAATGGGAATAGCAGCTGAGAGCGAGGGGAGATAGAGAACGGCCTGTGCTTTCCAATAGCGCTTCCTCCTGCAGCGTCTTATTTATTTAAGCTTCATAACAACCCTTGGTGAGCATGTGTGTGTGTGTCCTCGTGCACGCACACACACACTTTCTCTGACTTACAGATGAGAAAAATACAGACACAGAAGCTAAAGGACTTGTCAAAGGCCACCCAGCTAGTAGGAAACAGAAGGTGGGTGGGGAAGAGGGTTGGCCACGAGTACATCTCTGTGGGTCTCTAAGGTCAGGGGTTATGGACTGAGGAGGGTTCAGCGGGGCGGGAAGAGTTGTCAGGGTTTCCTGGGAAAGTCGGAAGTCTCCCTGCTGCTGTTCTTTCTGTCCCTTTGGCAGCCGGGCCTCCACACCCTGACTGCAGGCAGGTCCCGATGCACAGTGGCAGGGACCGATGGTTCCCAGTGGTGGCCGCTGGCATGTCCTGTGGCCATCTGCAGCCTCCTCTCCTGCCACTCGTTCTTGCCTCAACCAACCCCTACACTCAGGCTTTTGTCCTGTGCAAATGCTTTCTTATCTAGGGAGCAGGCGATGAGGAGATAGAGAAGGAACCTCATTCCCTAACGACATTCTCCAAAAATGTCACCTTCTCGAAAAGGTCAAGGTAATACATTAAAAAAAAAAAAAGATTTTCTTAATTTATTCATGAGAGACACAGAGAGAGAGAGGCAGAGACACAGGCAGAGGGAGAAGCAGGCTCCATGCAGGGAGCCCGATGTGGGACTCGATCTCCGGTCTCCAGGATCACGACCTGAGCCAAAGGCAGAAGCTCACCTGAGCCACCTGGGCACCCTCAAGGTAATACATTGTGTGGCAGTAAAACTACCCAGGGAAGAGTGTGACTGTGGGACCTGGACATGGCAGAGAAGGTGCATCTCATGTGCAAGCTGCCTGGGTCATGCGACCACGCCTCTGCCTGTGGTGCTCCCCGGAGGGCCCAGGCCAGCGCTGTGGAAGGAGTCTGAGAAGGGGACGCAGGAGGCTAGGGAGAGGGCAGTCAGTCCCTCATCTGGCCACTGGTACCTCTGCGTAGGATTACAGGCCGCGACGTGGGTCAAGAGCCCAGTGTGGGAAGAGCAAGACGGAGGAGGATGGGCATGAGGAAGAGGAGGGGAAGTGGGACAGGAAGGGGGGCGGAGGAGGTGAGGGGAGGGCTCATGGTAGGAACCTAACTGCCTGTAATAACAATCCCTGGATCCCTCGCAGCTGCTGGAGGAGCCCGGCTTGCCCTTGGGACAGAACAGAGGGGGCAGCGCTTCCTCGGAGCCTGGAGGCCTTGCAGTCTCCAGCCCACATCCAGGGAAGCTGGGCAGGCACTAGGCGGCCTGGGTCTGCCATCCCCTCTCCTCCCCTCTCCTCCCCTCTCCGCTGGCTTCGGGGCAGACCCTGGGAAGCCTGGGTCCCTGGGCCCGGGTCTCAAGAGCCAGCGCAGCGAGGGTCCAGGTGGGCAGCCTGCCCCGGAAGCCGTAGGACTGTGACTCAGAGGAGAAGCTTCTGCTCGAAGGCTCTTGCCCTGCAGCGGTTCGGGGGTGTGGGGCTGGACTAGAGGACTAAACACTCGATTCTAAAATTGCATAGTTGGAGGAGAGGTTGTGTAGAGACTTAGATGTGAGGGAACCGTGAGCCGCCGGTGGAGACCCTCCTTCACCCCAGACACCGCGTGAGGTGTGGAGCTAAGGCAGTGATGATCGAGGCCCCTGTGGCTTGCACGCCCACTGCGTGCCAGGGCTTTAACACCTGCCGCCACCGCCACGAGGGAGGCCCGAGTACTCGCACCTAACCGCCGAGGAGGCTCAGCCTGTCAGACCCTGAACCCAGAGCCCCCCAGCCCGCCTCTTCAAGCCTCCTGCTCTCCCGCCGCAGAGGGAGACCGAGGAGGGTGAGCAACTCGTCACAGTTGAAAGCACCTGGCAGCCGGTAGCGTTGGCAGCACAGCTGAGCCCATTTACAGGATTTCCAGGGTGTCGCCAGCTGCCAGAGCCCTTTTCTCAACTGGTGGCAGCTTCTTGCCTTTTTGCAATGCCAGGTCACAGTTGACCCTTCCAGAAGGCTTTCCATGCCCTGGGCTGTGGCTTTGCTCAGTTGTCTCCCAGGGCAGTAGTGACGGTGCTGATGGAGTCCACATGCTGATGGAGATGACAGGAAGGGAGCAGCCAGGAGGGAGGAAGGAAGGGCCAGAAGCGCCCGGCGGTGGCGGGTGGGGCCTGTAGGGACAGGGCAGGCTCAGGGTACTGGCTTCCTTGTAAACACTGCAGCCCGCTCTAAAAATACCCCTGCCCTAGACAGGGCATGCTGAACTGCTCGGGTCTCCTCCAGAGCCTTCCCAGGGGCCTTGGGCCCTTTCCTGAAAGGTCAAGGGGGTGGGAAGAAAGTTGACTTGTAAAGAGTAGGATTTCCTTAGCAAGGAAAGTATAACAGTATTTCCTTCCTCGGCAAAACAGGAGAAGGACGCTCTGAGGGTTTTAGCAACAGCAACAACAATAAGGAGCAAAAAGCATTTGTTTGTTTGTTTGTCCCAGGCCCTTGTGCCCTCTGTCACAGTCAGAGGCCGGGGCCTAGCTCAGGTCCACGGTGTGGACCTACATTCACAGCCTGGGTTCAGGATCTGTGAGAAGGCCCCTGGGATGGAATCTCCAGCTGTTCCCTTTACTGGGTGTGGGACCTATGACTCAACCACTTGATGCCTCAGTTTCTGCAATTATAAGAGGGAATTATGATAGTGTCGGCTTCAGTCAGGTGTGAAGAGGATTAAATGAGATGCTATTTATAAGGCTCTTAGTACAGTGCCTGACACATGATAAATGTCCAAAAAATGCTTATTATTATGGCATATGGGAGGATATAGCTCTTTCCTGACTCTAAATTAAGACCTAGTTTAAAGGGAAATTTAGAAAGTAGGCAAAAAGAGTGGTATGGATAAGAAGAGGCAGAAAGGGTCCGAATCATAAAAATCCCAAATCTGTTATTTGACAGAAGTAGTTCCGGGCCAGACACAGTATTAGCAGCTGCCTGTGGGTTCAATATAAGACAACTGTGGGATGAGACCACTAAAAATCCTGAGTAACTCTAAGTCTGCCCCACTAGGAGTTAGGAGAATAAGGCCTTTTATTTATTTATACAGCATTTTGAAGTTTGGAAAGCCTTCTCAAAGGGGGACACAGACCTGAGCAGACCACTGCCAGAAGGTTGAGCTTCATGACGGGGGCATCTTGACGCGTGTGTGTAAGCGTGTAGCCAACCAGAATTCATCCTTGGGTGGTGGCAAAGTTCTGCATCTTTAGACCAAGCCCTCGAATCCAAGGACCATGGGGAAGAGGCCCAGGCGGGAAGAGTTTAGCTTGGCCCAAAGAAGAATCTTTCTAACCCTGGGCCATCCAACATGCTAGACACTAGCCAAGTGGGTCCACTGAAGACTTAAAATGTGGTTAGTCTGGATTTCAAAGACTTAATTTAAAAAAGAAAAAAAATATCCCATTAATCACTTTTTTTTTTTACTGGCTCCATGTTGAAATAATATTTTTAGATCCATTGGGTTCATTAATTATATGTCATTAAAATGAATTTGGCCTGTTCTTTTTTTACTTTTTTCCTGTGGCTTGCAGTCTCTTTCTGTCGGGCAGTGCTGTGCTAACCACTGAGTTTGTGCAAGAATGGAACAAGCTGTCTTAGCAGGTAATACGTCTCTCATCACTGGGGATGTTAATAAAAGGTGTTGTTAATGCACTCATTCGAATAAGGTGGATAAACCCTGTAATCTCTCTAGTTCTGACTCAGCTATGATTCTCACACAATGCTCTGAGGAGCACTTGTTCAGAGGACCATGAATAGATGTGTTTTTGTTTTGTTTTGTTTTTGTTTTTAAAGATTTTGCTTCTTTATTCATGAGAGACACAGAGGCAGAGACACAGGCAGAGGGAGAAGCAGGTTCCCCATGAGGAGCTCGATGTGGGACTCAATCCCGGGACTCCAGGATCATGCCCTGGGCTGAAGGCAGATGCTCAACCACTGAGCCACCCAGGCGTCCCATGAATAGATGTTTTATAGGAAAAAAAGATTGGTGATCAATTTAATATGGAAAATTCTTGGGCAGCCCAGGTGGCTCAGCGGTTTAGTGCTGCCTTCAGCCCAGGGTGCGATCCTGGAGACCTGGGGTCAAGTCCCACATCTGGCTCCCTACATGGAGCCTGCTTCTCCCTCTGCCTGGGTCTCTGCCTCTCTCTCTGTGTGTCTCTCATGAATAAATAAATAAAATCTTAACAAAAAAAAAATTCTTGGTTGATGAAAACCCAAGTTCCTTTACACTAAGATTGCTCAGAACCTCCTAGACACAAAACTACACTGTGGGTCTTTATGACAGGGACACTTTCACAGAGCACGCTCGGGAAATAATTCATTTAAGTTTGTTCCTTGGGAATCGCTGTCCTCAAATTCTCAAAAGAACAGGGATTCCGGGGTCAGACATCCCTGAGTTCAAATCCTGGCTCACATCCTAGGTGACCTGAGACCTGTGATTTCACCATCATCAGCTGTAAAACGAGAGGCAGCACCCTCACCCCTCAGTAGGGCATTGAAGGTTACCTTGTAAAGTGTATGGGAAATGCAGTGCCCAATGCAGAGCAGCTATTCCACAAAAGGTAGCTCTCACTGACCACAGCCCAGCCCAGGGAGAGAAGAGTGGCTTCTCCCAGCGGTGCCAGCTCTTGAGTCCCCTGTCCCGGCCCTAGTGGCTGACCTCACCTGTCTTCCCTAAGAAGCCCCGAATAGGAAATTCAGTTCATGGCAGGGAGGAGGGAGCATAGGAAGAAGCTTCCTGAGATCTGGTGTGATTTTACAGGTCAAGTTGGTTCCCAACGGGAGACAACCCTTCCCTTGTCTCTCCCTCCCCTCCTCGATGCTCCTCTGGCAGCCATGGCCAAAGGAAGCCTGGGGAGGCCCAACAGGTCCCCCTGGGCTCCCCTCCCCAGCGCACCCGGCAGGCAGGCCTTGGAGCCCAGGCGGAGGGACTGCCCTTCTCTGCGGCTCCAGGCCAGAGGGGGAATCCTCCGGTCTCCTGCAGCTCTCAGAGGGAGGGAGGGCGACCTTATAAATAAACAGCCTATGCCAAGGAAGGGGGCAGGTGGAGGAAGAAGAATCCGTGCAGTTTCAGCGCCTGGGCCAGGCTTAAAGGCCACCTGGCTTAACCCTTACTGGCCATTCCTGGGAGGAATTGCCAATCGGTGCAGCTTCCCCAGAAATCCACGCAGGCCTTTAAATAGCCCTGGGAGCCAGGGCGTCCCCAGTGTGTCCCTGGCTGGATTTGAGCCGAATCCTGGCCCAGGACTGACCTTTCACAGTTTACAGAGCGTGTTATCTCTGGGCTCAGCGGAGCCTCACAGAGCTCTCCCCAGAGCAGGGAGGTTTATTATCACCCCCTCTGATAAATGAGGAAACTGAGGTTCAGATTTTAGGGGACTCGCTTCTGACCACAGAGCTGGGGTTGGGTCTGGGCATGACTCTCTGTGTGAGATCCACACATATTCTGACGCCAAGTCCAGAGAGATCAAGTCCATCACCCCACAGCGTCTTCCAGCACGGGTCTTCCTTTGTGCCCTGCATGGAGCCTCCTGCTCTGGCTGTGGCCCATTTCTCCTCAGGGAAGCCTGCATTTCAGGGAGGAGTGAAGGTCAATCGAATGACTCTACATAATTTTTGAGTGAGTGAAACCACTCAAAAAAAGTGTACATCCTCTATCATTCCATTTATATAAAACTCCGGGCCATGCAAATAGTCACAGAAAATAGATGGGGGTTTTGTTTGGAGAAGGGAGCCACGAGGAAACCTTTGGGGCGATGCATTTGTTCACTGTCTTGGTGGTGCTGATGGTTCACAGGTTCCTGCACAGGGAATTGTGCCCTTCCAATATGTGCAGGTGGTTGCATGTCAATGATACCACCATAAAGCTATTTGAAAAGAGGAGATAAAAGGATGAAGGAGGTTGCCAGGCATATCATAAAGAACTCTGAGACGTTTTAAAAAACAGAGACACAGAGTTCCTTAGCACATGGGGAAGAGAGAGCTTCTTTCCCTAACTGGAGAGATCAGGAAAGAGTTCTTGGAGAGGGTTCTTTGAGACTTCCTGGCTTGAGGTCTGGATAAGGAGGCTTAGGTGAAGAAAGAGTAGGGGTGGAATATGTAGGTAGAATGTGCTTGGGGAATAGGGAGTGGAGTAGTCTCCCCTGCAACCCCTGCCCCACTTTTTCCCAATCTGCAGAGTCCTGTTAAAATGGCTGCAATTCCCTCTTTTCTGCAGAATGGGACATACGCCCTACTTGGCAGGCAGCTGGTTTTGCTAATAAGATTACTGCCCTGTCCCTCCCCCACCACATAGCTCATCCCTCAGGTCTGTTGAGACCCCTGCCCTCTCCAGTTTCTTCTCTGAGCTCAACTGCCAAGTGCTGGTTGGCTGGGCCACTGACAACCCTAGCTCCCAGGGCCCTGGGCCCTTCATATCAGCCTCTTCCAAATCCCACCAAAAGAAGGAGGTTTGGGGTGACCGGTGTGGGAGTGCGATGGGATCCAAGGTCCAAAATGAAAATACCTCCTTTCTCTTCCATACCCTTTGGCTTCGTAATAGACGTGACCGCCAGAGAATTTTAGATAATGAGTTTATTAGAAAATATTACAATAAAGCAGTAGGAAATTTGAGAATTGTTACAATGTAATACTGATTAGTTGGTTAATTTGCTCCCCCATCAGAATTCCAGTCATTGGCCTTATAGTTTGTAAAACATTAACTTGGGTTTGGATGATTCCATTATTCATGTCTTTACATAAGGGACTATTCCCATGACATATGAAACCCACATATGAAATTGTGGGCTAGCTCTTGCTTTTTAATTTCCTTGGCATGCTTGTTGATTTTAAATTGCCCCTTCTCCCAAAGTTTCCTTATTAATTAAATAAACCAGGCAGCCACATTCCCTGTATCTAATTCAGCGCTTGAATGTAAGCTTAGTTCTGGAGTCGGCTTTCCAACCTTGGCTTAAGGGACATTAGTCACTCGGAGTAAAATGTGGCATTTGAACAGCTGCTTTGGGCTTTCAGAGTCCAGGGCCTACAGGGTTGGAGAAAGTGGGGGGAAGGAACCAGTATTTATTTACCGAATACCTACTCTGTGCCAGGCACTGGTGACTTTATGAAGAGTATCTCCTTCGATTCTCTGAACAGCCTGTAAAGAAGATGTGTTCTTTTTGGTTTAAGATCTGCCCTCTCTGGGCACAGCATGGTATGAACATGTCAGACACCACACAGCTTATGAGTAGTGGAGCTGAGACTTGGACTCAAACATCTGATTCTAGAGTTCATACTCAAACATTGCCCTGTATGTACCTCATTTAACCCTCCCGTCCCCAAGACATAGGTACTGTTATTATCAGATCTGTTTTCCAGATGAGAAATCAGAAGCTCAGGAAGGCACTTTTCCCAACACGAACTAAGTGCAGGTTAGAATTCTGTGATCCTGGGCATGTCACGTCCAACTGTTGTCCACCTTTCATTAGTTCAACAGACAGTGGCAAGTGTTTATTCAATCTTAGGGACTGTCTTGTCCTCAGAGATGAAAAGATGTATGGTTGCCTGGTGGCTCAGTCGGTTAAGCATCTGCCTTCGGCTCAGGTCATGATTCTAGGGTCCTAGGATCAAACCCTGTATTGGGCTCCCTGCTCAGTAGGGAGCCTGCCTCTCCCTCTCCTCTGCCTCCCTCACTCATGTTCTCTCTCTTGCTCACTCTATCTCAAATAAATAAGTAAATATATATATATATATATATATTTTTTTTTTTTTTTTTAAATAAAAGATGTGGGTCCTTGGGTGGCTCAGCGGTTTAGTGCCTGCCGTCAGCCCAGGGTGTGATCCTGGAGTTCCGGGATCGAGTCCCATGTCGGGCTCCCTTCGGGCTTCTCTTTCTGCCTGTGTCTCTGCCTCTCTCTCTCTCTCTCTCTGTCTCTCATGAATAAATAAAATCTTTTTTTTAAAAAAAGAAAAGATGTATAAAATAGGGCCCCTGCTTTTTAAGAACCCATCATCCAGGGAGGAAGGAAAACATCTCAACAGCAATGAGAAGCATGTTTGCGATGTGAGAGGGGCTCTAACAGGGATATATAAAGAGCTGTCGGAACTCAGGGGAAAAAGCCTCACTCTGCCTGCTGAAGTAAGGAAGGGAGGCTGTAGGGAGGAGGTGACATGCCCCAATAATTAACTGTATGCTCCCCAGACAGAAAAAGGGAGGGAGGTACCTGAGGGAGAGAGACCACCAAAGGCATAATAGCAGCTCATATATTGATGCCTACCTACCACTTCTTTCACTACTGTCTCTACAATCTCCAAACAACTCTGAGTAGGTATTATTATTCACAGGCACAGAGAGGTCTTGCCTACGCACCTGTAATCTCACAGCCACTTGCCCATGATTGCACAGCTGGTAAGGGATCAAGCTGGGATGCAACCCCAGGCAGCCTTACTTTGGAGCCCACATTCTCAGCCACTCTGCTTAGAGGGTCTGGGGCCACTGGCCAGTAGTTCTTCATGGCTGACACAGGCAATGGGACTGGCCACATAAGCAGGAATTAGGTCCAAAGGGTCTTCCTTTATTCATAAGGCCTTACTTGTTCTTGATCCAAGGACCCTGGATCTCTTGGGATTCATAAAAATAATAATTCCATTGTGTGCATGTGTGTATGTATGTGCGTGCATGCACCTGGGTGTGTGCATGCTGAGGAGTGACATCCACCTTTCTCTGTAATGATACATCAGTTTGATTTGCTATTAGATGGAACTATGTCTACTGTAGGAATATTTGGTGTCTACGATCAATGGGATTTTCTTGGTGTCCATGTCAGTATTTGAATCCTTGTTCATTTTCTGCATTCCCTCTCCAGATTGGGAAGCCTGGGAGGACAGACCTCTTGTCCACCTTCTTCTCCACCATCCCCCAGTACACAGCAAGTGCCTGGCACACAGTAGTTACTCAATAAATATTTGTTGAGTGAATGATTATTTGTTGAATGAACTCTGGGCCTTTGGTACATCACTTATGTGGTGAGTTAACAAATCTAGTTTGGTCAGTAAAATATTTCACAGTATTTAATCGATAAGGATAGGAGGGAAAAACATTAGGATCTTTTTGAAGATGAAAAATGTAGAAATTATTAACCCAGATTAGTGGTTTATAAAATGAAGCTATGGGATCCCTGGGTGGCTCAGCGGTTTAGCGCCTGCCTTTGGCCCAGGGCACAATCCTGGAGTCCTGGGATTGTGTCCTGCATTGGGCTCCCGGCATGGAGCCTGCTTCTCCCTCTGCCTGTGTCTCTGCCTCTCTCTCTCTCTCTCTCTCTCTCTATCATGAATAAATAAATAAATAAATCTTTAAAAAAATAAAAATAAAATGAAGCTATGCTTTTGAAAAAGCTTGCCTTTTGGGGTTTCGATTCAGTGGGTCTGAGGTGGTGCTTGAGCTCCCCAGGTGATTCTCAAGTGACCAGGTCAGTGTGTGGGTATGACACCTGTGAATCCCTTCCTGTTCTGTTTTTGTCCTTTTTCTCATCTCATTCAGTTTGTGCTTGAACTCCTTGAGTAATGGGAACTTACTACCTCACAAAGCAGGCTGCCCAGCCCATTGTCACAACGGCAATAACAATAATGAGACATCAATACAGTGAGCATATACTGAGCACTCCTTATGTGTAGGCACTACACATATGTTACTGAATCCAGAGGCCAGGCATTATTTATCCTCATTTCATGACGAAAGAAACTGAAACTGAAGTTTAGTGGTTTACTCAGTGTCTCAGAGGTGGTGAGGTGCAGGGCCGGAATTCAAGCCACCCTGGCTTGTCTGCCCATGTGCTTGCCCAGGCCCTTGGAGCGGGTCCCGGGTGGTGGTGGAGGCATTGGTGGGGGTAACTCCTGGGGAGGAGGCCGAGGGGAGCCAGGCCTGCCACATCCGCAGGCCCGGCCCAGGCTCCAGACTCTGCTCCGCCCAGGCCTCTGATCCTCCCCATAGAAGGTAAACCCAGGCAGGATCCCATGAGGGCTGGCTGGGCCTGGTGTCCTGCTGGTTTCAGTTTCTGAAGGGCCCAGCCCTAAGCAAACACAGGCGGGGAGGAGAGTTCTGGAAGCCTTCCCAACAGATAGCAGATTAACTCCCTGCTGCCTGGGAGCCACCCACAGCGTCGGGGCAGGGCTGGGTAACCAGCGGGCAACCTCCGTGGCAGTCCTCAGGTCTCTACAGGCTGTCAGGACACCCCTGGCTTCCCAGAGCCACCTGAAGCCTGAGAAGGCACACTCTGACCTGCCAAAATGCCGTGACTTCTGGGCAGCTCAAGGCTCCAGTTCAAGCCAGGCTCTCTCCAAGACCTCTGGGCCTAGGGAGAAGAGGCTAAGGGGCCGCCCCAACACCACCCTCCAAATATGGAGGCATCTTCCTGCCTCAGCGGGCCTCTTCCCTCCCTCACTAGGGCATTCCTGTTCCAACGCGTTTAGCAAACCTCTTTGAATGTTTGTTTTCTTTCTGAGAAAGAGGCTGAGGGACATTGCCAAGACCAACATGAACTCAAAACACAGGGCATTCTCTGTCTGTCGGGCATTTTTCTGGACAGACAGACCTAGGTCTGAAAACCAGTCCTGCTACTTCCTAGCCGGTGACCTCTGTGTATATTTCTTAATCTCTCAGAAAAAATGGGGATAGTGATACTTATCTTTAAGATATGTTCTGAGGAATAGATTAGATAGATTATACATATTAAGTACTTAGTGCCCTCCATCAATGACAATTAACATTATCGTTAATTGTTATTATAAATGACTAATAACCCACTCAGGATTATTACTAATGCTACTGTGAGCATAAGTGTGAAAAATAGGTTCAATTAAAAATTTTTACTGAGGGAAATAGTTTTATAATAGGTAAATAAAGAGGAATAACACTGGGTTAAGAAGTGTATACACATGGTCTCACTTAATATTCAAACAGCTTCACAAGACAGGTGTTATTATCCCCATTTTACAGAAGAGGAAGTTGAGGTTTCTGTAGGTTAAGTAACTTGCCCATGTCTCCCACTGAGTGAGTGTCTGGTGTCCAGGCCTCATTCCTTCATGTGCCCCGCAATACCCACCACATCACACCTGCCTGTCTTAGCAGTGATGCCTCTATCTGCAGGGAATGCCTCCCCCGCCCCTACTCTCCTCAGCTTACAGGAGGACAAGCCAGCTCTAGAGACCCCCTAAAAGCCACCTGTGCCAGGCAGCTTTCTGAATCCTCTCCCTCCTCCCCTTGTAGAACTAAACCCTCCTGCTTTTGTTCTCCTGGTGCTCGCAGCATGTGACTACACACGCTTGGGGGTTATGTCTCTCCTCCAGGTAGTGTGCTCCTCTGAGGCAGACACTACACACATTTTTTCATTTTAGGGAGAGTCAGTATGTGGTTGTGGTTAAGGACCCAGGCTTCCAAGGCCAGGCTCAAACCTTCGCTTTACTGCTTGCTGGCAGTGAGGCTCGAATAAGTGACTTAACCTCTCTCCTGTTTCCTTTATCCATAAAATGGAGATTAACATTAGTGAAAGGAAATAAAGGGAAAGGAGAGAAAATGGGTGAAAATATCAGTGAGGGTGACAAAACATGAGAGACACCTAACTCTGGGAAATGAACAAGTGGTAGTGGAAAGGGAGGTGGCTGGGGGGTTGGGGTGACTGGGTGACGGGCACTGAGGGGGACACTTGGCGGGATGAGCACTGGGTGTTATGATATATGTTGGCAAATTGAACTCCAATTAAAAAAGATTTTTTTTAAATGCTTAATTGAGCCACCAAAAATAAAAGGATAGTCATGAGTCATTCGGATAGAAAAACTACTTTTGACAACCAAGGCCATTATGTAATTTTATAATAAAGGAAAGTATGAGACCCCCCCCCCAAAAAAAAAAAAACCAATAAGGTTAGCCTCACGAGGTTGCTGTAAAGATTGAATGAGTTAGTATAGACAAGGAAGACAGGATCACCGAAGGTCCTGAATTTTGCTTATTAACAGAAAATGAGACATTAAAAGAACACTACTGAACATGCTAGGAAGCATCAGGAGACCTAAAGTCTCATCAAGAATCTATCTGTAACTTAATGGGCTTAGTGGACTTGGGATTGTAATTCTTCTCTCTGAATTTATTTTTCTTTCTGCAAAATGAGAAGTTTGGCTCCCACAGCTAGATGGTCTTTGACGGGCGATATTCACTGGTATTGATGACCAGTTCTTTGCCTATAGGACTTTTACTTGTGTCATGTTACAGGGTGGGGATCATACTCAGAAACCAATGACTAGTTCACCACTGGAAGCACAAAGCTCACACACTGGTAGAAGCCTGTGCTAACCATGATGATTGCCAGCTTTTACTGAGCACATACTACTGCTTGGCATTGGGCCAAGTGACATCATTATCTTTTTTTTTCTTTTTTCCTCAAGAACCTTATAAAGAAGGAATGATCGTGATCCCTCTATTGCAGCTGAGATAACAGAGGCTCGGAGGTTGTAAGTCATTGGATGGGGAGTAGAATCCTCATTCGTCAGACTCTAATTCCCTACTGCCTGAAAGAAACCTCTCTGGAGCATGCCCATTCAAATACCTGTGGGGACAAGGAGCCCTTTATTTTTCGAGTCAGTCCATTTATTAAGCATCCCAGGAGCTGAAAAGTACACAGCTGCCATTTTTACATTAGCTTCCTGACTTAGGACTTGGTCCCCAGGCAGACCTGATTGGCTGGAGAATTGAGGGAATGAAGATTGTAAATTCCCCCAAGGGAAGTCTTTGGAAGCAGTTTCCAAGAGGGTCATCAGAAGACAGAAGCCCCCCCCCCCCTCCTCTCTGGACCTGACCCCTCATCCACAGAGTCCCACCCAGGTGTAGAGCTGGGGGATGCTAAAATATTCCAATCCAGCCTAGGTTGGTATTTGGCTGAATTCAAAGCAGCAGAAATTTATGTCTATAATCACCGGCTGATTGAGATGCATTCCTTTGGGGTGGTGTTTGAGGGACCATGAGTCAGGGAACACATTGACAAAATGTTTGGAGCAAATCAGGACTGCAAACCTGAAGGGAGAAATTGGATAGAGGATGACTGACTTTCCCTGGCTTTGTTTGGTTTGCCCCCTTTTCAGAAACAAATATCCTGCTTGAATAGCTCCAGAGACTCATCAATTCCAACAGGATGAAGTCTAAACTCTTTGGGGTGGCATTCAAGGCCCTTTGCTATCTTGTCTCAGCTCAGCCTTTGTCTCTTCTCCCACCATATTCCCAGGCTCATTCCCAGCCAGAGAATTCCGCACAGTTCCCTGGATACTCCATGTTTGTTCCTATCCCTGTGCCTTTGCACATGCTAGTTTGTCTGCCTCACAGCGCACCAGAAGATGTCACTTCCAGGTGACATGAGTCTTGTTTCCTAAAGTTTTGAATTTCCTCTTCCACTCCCAAGACTTTTCCAAGTAGTCCCTGCACAGAGAAAAATCTTCGTTGCCTCTTTGGAATTATAACTAAATACACAAATAAACAAGTTAAGGAACATCAACTGGAAATATTGAGAGTTAGGGCTCTGAGTGGCTCCCCAAAGCATTGTGGAAAACCCCAAACTCCTAGGGCTGAATATCAATGTGGTTTGGAAAGTCTTACATTGCTACGACACTAATTTAAGAATGATACAAGAATGTGCTTTTTTAGATTGGACAATTTGTTTGCTCTGTTGATGTTATGCTAGATTCCAACAGCAGGACTGAAAGGCATTGTTAGGGGAAACTCTACAAGCTTTTCAGGAAGTTAGCCAGGGTGGGGAAGCCTTCCCTGGGGCATTCTGAACATGCCATTTTTATCACAGGTTTCAATGTGTAAAGGAGATTCGGAGCCCCATTTTCTTTTTCTTTTTTTAAATTTAAATTCAATTTGATGCACATAAACAGTATTATTAGTTTCATAGGTAGAATTTAGTGATTCCTCAGTTGCCTGTTACACCCAGTTCAGAGCCCCATTTTTCACAACAAAATGTTAGCATAAAGTAAGGTGACCATCTGATCTCATTTGCCCAGGAAATTCTGGTTTTCACCCGGTATCCTGACATAGTTATCAGTACTTTCCTCTTCATTATCAAGTACCCCAGTGCAGAAGATAAATTATATGTCACTTTAGCACTAGCTAACCCAGCTAGAGCTTGGCTAGGTGGTTGCTTTCCTAAGGCTTTACCATCTATTGGATGCAAGTCCCCTCTTTCAGACTCAGCCTTTGATCCTTCCTCTGTGACAGAATTAATAGCTCCACCTGTGCACGCTCAAGGCATTGCATGCTCACCTTCCCCCACTTCTCCCACTGGATGTTGGGCCTCCACACCAAGGATCACGATACAGACTGGGTATCTCCTTGCATAAATTCTGGGCACAGCAAGTTCTTAATAAGAGGTTGTGGCGTGCATTATTTTGGAAAAAGAAAACAATTGTCTAAGAGGTTTTTGTTTTGCTTTATTTTATTTGCAATCATCAAAAAAAAAATAGAAAAGTCTTTATAAGAACTTAATGAGTCTTTAGACAAGAACACTGAACAGTAGATATGAATATAGAAGTCTTCGGGATCCCTGGGTGGCGCAGCGGTTTGGCGCCTGCCTTTGGCCCAGGGCGCGATCCTGGAGACCCGGGATCGAATCCCACATCGGGCTCCCGGTGCATGGAGCCTGCTTCTCCCTCTGCCTGTGTCTCTGCCTCTCTCTCTCTCTCTCTCTCTCTGTGACTATCATAAATAAATAAAAATTAAAAAAAAATTTTAGAAGTCTTCAAAAGGGAGGTCAAGAAATGTTGAGGAAGTGACAAGAAGTGTCCAACCATGACTTTTTATTGCTATTGTTAAATGTTAAAGTCAGAGCAAGCCTCTTTGGTAATCCTTTAAATTCAGATTTTGAATAGTGATTCCATTTGCTCTAAAAATAATTGGATTTATTTTCACTCTTCTTTATCCTTCTTAAACAATTACGTATTACTTTTTTTAATGTGTATGTTTTTTCTTTAATATATATATATATTTTATTTTATTTTATTTTTTTTAGAGAGGGAGAGAGAGAGAGAGAGAGGTGGGGAGGGGAAGAGGGAGAAAGAGAGAGAGAGCAAGAATCAAGTTGGCTCCACACCTAGTGTGGAGCTTGACCAGAACTTGGTCTCAGAACCCTGAGCTCACAACCTGAGCCAAAATCAAGAGTCAGATGCTTAACCGACTGAGCCCCCCATCAATACAAGTAATACAGCCCCCACTATGTATTACTTTTTGATAAGAAAAGTTTATATTGGAAAGGATACAAATGTTGAAACAAAAAAATTTAGTTTTCAAATGCTTTGAAAATCATTTGGACAAATGCTTTTATTTTATATTTCAAAGCCAGGGGTAAAGAGGTGGTGGGTGAAAACTAAGAAACTAACAGAGGCTCAATGCCTGTCTGATTCTTTTGGACTGATGAAGGGCTTTGAGCAGGGACACTCTTGTCTTGCCATACCTAGAGTTCGAATATAAGCTTCATGCCTCAGTAAGACTTGCTTGGATGAAGTTAAACTCTGCATGGCCCCAATGTAAAGAAGTCAAGGAGAAAATCTGCGTGTGGATAGGGTTGGCATTGTGGGCTTTGGAGTCAGGCCAGCAGGGCTTCAGATCCTGAGGCCTCACTCGTACCTGACCTTGGTCAGGTGACTTAACTTCTCTGAGGCCGAGTGTCCCCCAACTTTGAAATGGGGCTAACAGCATGTTTCTTGCAGGAACCGATGAGGTTTAAATGAAATAGTGTTTGTAAAGCACTTACCAGTCTCTGGAAGTAGTAAACATTCCATAAATTACAGGCATTCTTGGTATAATTATTATTGTTACTCTACTACCCAACTTGTATGAAGGAGAGCTTATCGATTCCAAATATGAACTATTGCAGACAGTTCCCTCTGCTCTACTACTCAGATGCTAGTCCCGCAAGCGGCTTAATTTAAGCTTGTGTCGGAGGAGGTGGTGATTGAACTTGGAGTTATATATAGAGGAGCCTGTGTGATTGGCTCTCTTGTCACCAGGCATTTTCCTATGTTCCTAGATTCCTTGATATTTGCTTTTTTCTTTTTTTTTTCTTTCTTTCTTTTTTTTTTTTTTTTTTTTTTTTTGGCTTGGGCTTTGCAAAACTTCCTGGTGGGTAGTTTTAGTCATCCTTCCTAGCAGTTTGCAAGAGTATGTTATGAAGCTAGAGATAATAAAAAATGTCCTGATGTGTCAGAAAAAGAGAAAAAGAAGGAAGATGGCTGCCATTTCATTCACTTAAAATATTGTGGTTACTAGTTCTTTTTTAAATCTTATGGTGACTTTTTTTTTTTTTTTTTGGCCTCCACAAAGACGTCCATCTGTCATTGAAAAAAAGCAACCATGGTACCCTGGCATTTACAAAAGAAATCCACTCTATCAGGCATTCACCAACTCACTTGATATATATTAGGGGCTATCTACTGTAGTAGGTACTGTGCTAGGCATAGATGTGCAGGTTATATAAACTGTTCATGGAATACGAACTCAGACCTGAGTTCAAACCTCAGCTCCTTTTAGTCCTATATATTTGATCTTGCACGTGTTAGCCACTTATTCCTCTGAGCCAGCTCCTTCTTCCAAATTTCCTATCTCAGCTATGACATCATGATCATCTTCTCTCTCTTTTTCAGAACCTTAGAAATTATTTATTCTCCTCACTAACCCTCTCCCTAATGTCCAATCAACCCCCCAGTGATGCATGATTTCATTCCTAAATATATCTTTGTCATTAGCATCACCTTTAATCCATTCAACAGATATTAACTGAGAATCTGCTATGTCCCAGCCTCTCTGCTGGATATGAAGGTACCTGTCCCCAGGGAGCACTCAGACTGCTCAGGTGCACCCATGAACATACAATTTCCCTACAGTGAATGGGTGCGATGAAACTAAAGACCCTACTTTTACTGCACACCTAATCACTGCCAGACACTGTTCTTTGTGCTTTAAATGCATGAAATGATTTAATCACAATAACCCTAAGAGGTAAGTACTCTTATTACCTTTACTTTGTAGATAAAGAAACTGAGGCAACAGGGTGAATAAGCAACTTGTCCAAGGTCACATGGCTAGTTAGCAGTGGAGGAATGATGCAGTGTCTTAAAAGCCAGCTTCATACCCATTGCTGTTAACCACCACTGAACTCCACCATTAATAGAGGCTAATGTTACCTCTGCTTGCAGGGATGGGAGAAAGTGTTCAGGGTGCCATAAGAAGAGCTTCTGACCACACTGAAGGTCCTTCTCTGAGCTCTTGTCTATGCTGAGCCTTCAGTGGGAGTAGGGGTTAGCCAGAGCAATTCTCTGCTAACCCACTGCCATCCCATTCCCACTGCCATCACTCACTGCCATATCCCTCTGCCATGAGCCCTAACCTCAACCAGCCTCTTCACTGGTCCCTCTCCCTGTTAGTCTATTCTTTCCACCTGTACTACAGTGAGCTTTCTAACCAAATCTTACATTTTAGAATATCTTCCCATCATCTGTGGAAGAAAGTCTCAACCCCCTTGCAAGAACACTGCGTAGCTTTCAGCTTTGCTCGCAGTTCTCCCTGACCTTGGCCACATGGAAACACTTGTGGTCCTCTGAAAGAAACATGCTCACTTCTGCCTGTTTTAGTGGCAAATCCCACTCTTTCGGCTCCTGTGGATCCTTCCACACTCCGCCCCTTTTGGGGATGACTTCCTAGATCTCATAGGAAATGTGAAGTACTAGCAATGATAGGCTCGTCACCCCAATACTCTTAATTTTAGCTTCTCCCACTGAACTGGAACAGTTGACTTTTGAATCTGTTTCTTTCGTTATACAGTAAGGCCCTTGAAGAGTATTCGCCAACCCCTAAGATAATTTGGCACCCAGTGAACTTTTAGAATGAATGAGTGAATACATAAATGAAATAACGAGTATTGAGAATAAAGACCACTTTTATGTCTTTTTATCTGTTGTAGCTCATAGTATAGTGCTGAAGACTGGATGTGTCTAGTTAAATATTGATTCTCCTCTTACACATCTATGGGGTACAGTCATGCCCCCAACAGCACCATGAAAGGGTAAATGCCATCCATAAAGTCAAACACATGTTATGAGGAAAGCATTGGACAGGTGTTGAGGAGATCTGGGATTGTTGTCTAGGCCCTATCACCAATTAAATATGTGGCCTTGGGCAAAATGTTAACCTCTCTGAGCCTCCATTTCCTCAGCTGTAAAACTGCTATGGAAAGTCCAAGAGGGCATGGATGCTGAAGAACTTGGTAAAGAGCTGGACAAGCCAGTGGGTGTCAATGGCAGGATTCCTCAGCTAATCTCCAAACATCAGCCTAAGGTGGGTTTACTCAGTGCTACTACAGGCCATGGAGCAAGGCTTTCCCACCCTTTCTCCTCTTCTTGGTCAGAGTCCAGGAAGATTTCCATCTGTACCTTGTCTGCAAGCCAGACTCTGAACCTAGAGTTTGGAAAAACAGGCAAATTATATTCGTCCAGGTGTATCCTGTCTATATACTGAGCTGTAAGGCCAAGTTTGTTCTCAGAATAAAGTGAGTGCACACATGTGTGTGTGAATGTGTGCACACACTTTCATTAGCAGGACAGAGCTCAGGATAATAAAAGCAGTAGTGAGAGAAAGAGAGCTCAGGACTTGGCATTAGAATATTTGAGTCTTTATTCTACTACAGTCACTTATGCACTGAGTGACTTTGGCTTATTCTTAACCTCTGTAGTCTCCCCCTCATCTCTAATGAGGGCAATGCATTTGCCACAGGTTCACTGTCAAGATTAAATGAAATAAGGAATGTAAGGCAACTGGCACAGTACCTGGTGTGTGGTGTGTACTACACAGATGTTTTCTTGTTGATTTTTCTTGCTGTGACTACTATTAATTACCAATATTTTCTAAATGTTTTATATGCATTGAGCTTTATGCTAAGCATCTTACATGTATTCTATCATTCCAGTCTCATCACATCCTTGAAAGATAGATATTATTATCCCATCTTAAAAACTAGAAGATGGAGGCTCTGACAGCCTAAAAAGCTGCCTTAAAGTCACCATAGATCTAATAGTCAGGGATCCTTGGCTCAGATGCATGTCTCTGTATCCTATACTGATACTTTTGGAACTGCTGATGCAAATATATCTGTTTAAGTCAACATTTCCTCCCTTATCCTACTAAGAAATTATACTGAAAACATAAGAATGGGGTGGGGGAGCTGAAGTCTCAAGTAACAGAAACATAAGCTTAATTTCATAAGTACCCATGCAAACATACACACAAAAAAGATGATGTTATTGACTGACACTGTTTGTTAAGAAGAGGAGTAAGAAAAAGACAAGTATACTGATTGTGTCTTGGCTTAGAGTAATGAACTAATTAACAAATACTGTCCAAAGAGTAGAGAGAGAACAAAGGGTGTTATATGAAGACATAATTAAACTAATAACCATTGCAACAAAAATACAAACCATCCTAAATAGCAGAAAAGCTACACATTAAAACAATAAATCAAAACAGGTTATATAGTGAATGGCATAAATAAATTAATAAAAGTAAGAAAATGAAAGCTAGCTAGCCTTACTTCTGAATCCAACCACAATGGGTAAGAAGGACTGAGTTTCTTCTCCCACCTGAAAAAACCAAAAAGACCAGACAAAATATATGAAATAATGGTTTTCAAAACACTAGACCTCAAGAAATGAAGGGCAACAATCCTTGAAAGACAAAAACAAATGAGGGGAGCCCTACAACTGCCCCAGATCACTGCTTTGAGGAAGTTTCCCAGCTGTGGCGTGAGGGAAGAACTCAGGCAGAGTACAGAAGACTCCAACTTGATGAGCTGAATCTAAGAGTTCATAGTGACAAAGGCAGATTGAAAGCATGGGACAGCCCTGGACAGGGAAGGGCCACCAGGAAACAGAACTTTGATGATCACAGGATTTTGGTCAGTGCACACAGGTGAGGAAGCTATCTGAAACTGGAGAAAGAACCATCCAGAAGAGCTAGAGGGAACAATACCCAACACTCACACTTGTAAGTAACTCATGGGTCAAAGAAAAAATCAAAAGGAAGTTATAAAGTATTTTAACTTAATTAAAATTAAGACTATGTATTATAATTTGTAGAAGGCTGCTGAAGCAGTACTTACAGGAAAAGGTATGCTTACATTAATTAAGAAAGATCTCAAGTAATTACTTACTTCTGCTTCTCTCTTAAGAAACTAGAAACGGAAGAGCAAATCACACCCAAAATGAGAAGATGAGAGGAAATGATAAGGATCAGAGCAGCAATGAATGGAATAGAAAGCAGAAAAACAACTAACAAAATCAATAAAACCAAAAATCTGGTTCTTTGAGGAAAAAAAAAACAAAATCAATATACCTTCAATTGGACTGATCAGGAAAAAAAAAAAGAAATGCAAATGCTCAACATCAGAAACAACAAAGGTGACATCACTACAGATATTAAGAGAAATATTGAGGAATATCGTAAGTAACCCTATTCCAATAAAGTTGACAAGTTGGATGAAATGGACAAATTCCTTGAAAGAAACAAACTACTTCTTCTTAAGCTCACTTGAGAAGAAACAGATAACCTGACTTGTCCTATATCAAGGAAATTGAATTTGTAGTTGAAAACCTATCCACAAATATAATTTTAGGTCCAGTTGGTTTCACTGGATGCATTCTACCAAACACATAAGATGAAATACCAATACCACACAAACTATTCCAGAATACTGAAGAGAAGGGAATACTTTCCAGCTCATTTTCTGAAGCCAGAACTAACTTGATACCAAAATCAAAGATTAAACAAACAAAAACTACAGATCAATATTGCTCATGGACATAGGTACAAAAATCCTAACTGAATCCAATCATACATATAAAATTAATGATACCTATGATGAAATGAACTTTATCTCAGGAATGAAAAGTTGGTTTAATATTCAAAAATCAATCAATGACATTTATCATGTTAACAAAGTATGGAAGAAAAGCCATATGTTCCTCTCAATAGAGGAAGTATCTATTCCTGATAAAACTCCCAGCAAACTTGGAATAGAAGGGAACTTTCTCAACCTGATAAAGGCTATTTATGAAAAATTTGCAGCTAGCATTATATTTGATGGTGAAAAAATAATACCTTCCATGTCGTATTGGGAAAACAATGGTATAATCTCTCATTACATTTTATCAACGTTACAATGGAGTTTCTATCCAGTGCAGTAAGGCCAGAAAAACAAATAAAGGGAACCCAGATTGGAAAGGACGAAATAAAACTCTCTTTATTCTTAGATAACACGATTGTCTGTATCAAAAATCTGATGGAATCCAGAAAAAAGCTACTGGAACTAATAAGTGAGTTCTGCATGGCTGTAAGTTACAAGGTCAATATTAAAAATCCATTGCTTTTCTATACAGCAGCAATGAACAACTGGAAATTCAAAATATTATAATAGCAAAATATTTGTAATAGCATCAAATAATGTGAAATAATCAGGGATGAATCTGGCAAAAGATGTGAGAAAGCTATACACTGCAAACTACAAAACATGACTAAGAAGTTAAGACTTAAGTAAATAGCTATTTAAATTTAAATTGATTAAAATTAATACAATTCTTCAGTCTCAATAGCCACATGACATGAGTCCAAAAATCCCACATAATTAGACATAATCTTAAAAGATAGTCTCACTAAAGAAGGCTCACTATCAACACTATACTATACTGAAGGAGTTAGCCAATGCAGAAAGATCAATAAATAATTTGAGGTATAAATAGTAGAAAGAAGATAAATCTATGTTGGTTTGCAGATAATATGGTTGTATACCTGATAAAACCAAGAGAACCAACAAAATGTCACAACAAACAAATAGATCATTCTGTAGGGGAAATGGTATAGAAAGTTAATATACAGAAATCAATAGTTTTCATCTATACAAGTCATAATTATTTAGAATGGCAGGTATAACACAAAAAAAATCCATTTATAACACTGACTAAAATATAAAATACCTAAGTGTTGACTGCATAAGAAATATGCAACTGGATATGAAGAAAACTTTAAAACACTCCTGAACATCATGCAAGAAAACTTAAATGAGAAAATAGGTCATATTTATGAATAAAAAGCTGCAATATCATAAATATATCCATTTTCTTACATTATTTTATAAACTTACCACAAACACAATAAAAATGCAACGTGTTCTTTTTTTTAAATACTAGACAAGCTGATTCTAAAATTCTTGTGAAGAAAGAAGCCATAATATCTAGGCAAACTAGGGACAAGCATATCAGTATTGGAGGGTGGCTGCCTCTAAAACAATAAAGCATCAGTGACTTAAACTATCTGGTATGAGTGCTTGAATTGGTCTAATCCAATAAAGTAGAATGAATCCAGTAGGCCCACACAATACAACAAGTTCACTTATAATGAAAGTGACATCTTTTTTCTGTAGGGACAAGATAAACTATTCAATAAGTGATGTTAGGAAAAAACAAGTAGTGTTCCTGTTATTATGGCTGCATAACAAACCACCCCAAAATTTAGTGCCTTCAAACTGTGACATTAAAAAACAAAACAAAAGTTAAAACAAAATGGAAACAAAAACAAAACAAAAACTATGACATTTATAGTGCTCACAGATTCTGAGTGTCAGGATTTCTGGAAAAGCTTAGCTGGACTAGTCTCCCTTTAGGGGAAGTGTCTCATGAAATTGTAATGAGGTATTAGCTGGGGATGCAGTTATCTGAAGGCTTGACTGGGGCCAGAGAATCCACTTCCAAGGTGGCTCATTCTCATGATTGGCAAGTTGCTGTTGGCTGTTTGCTGAGCGCTCTCCTCTCCATATCAGGGTCCTTTCAGTGTGGTGGCTTGTTTCCCTCAGAGGGAGTAATCCAGAGCCTAAGGTGAAAAATGCAGTACCTTCTATGATGTAAGATCAGAAGACAGATGCTACCCCTGCCACCATCTTCTCCTGGTCAGTTACAAAGTTCCACCCAGTTCTCTCTATGAAAGATTGTCACATTGTAAGAAGAGAATATGGGATGGAATATATATCGCCATGGCTGTCTTTGGAAAATACAAAGTGTCACAGGGACACATGTTGTCTATCAGATCTCATATTACAATAAATGCCACATGTACTCTAATATAAAAAGTGAATCCGTAAAGTATAGGAAGAAAACATGGGAAAGAAAATTCCTTTGCCACCTGAGAATCTAATGTTATTTTATTTTTATTTTTTTTAAGATTTTATTTATTTATTTGACAGAGAGCACAAGCAGGGGTCTAATGTTATTTTAAATTAATTAAAACGAATACAATTAAAATTTTAATTCTTTAGTTCCAATAGCTACATTTCAAAGGTACAAGTAGCCACACATGGTTGAGTTTCAGATGGTGAGCAATAAGTGGAAGGGGGATGAACAGGCCAAGGGAAGAGCATATGCAAAGCCGTGAGGAATGGAAAGGAAGCTAATGTGGCTGGAGCTCTGAGGACAAGCAGAAGAGCAGTGCAAAGTCGGATGAGGAGGAGCAGAGGGGCCACGGGGAATTTGGAGTGACATGGTCAGATTTCCTAATTAGTAGGGTTGCTGCAGGAGAAGGAAATGGATGGGAAGGAGTGAAGGAGGCAAAATACCAGGCAAAAAATATGGAACAGGAAGTTAGTGGTTGGCCTGGAGCCCTCTGCAGAAACCCTTTCTCCGTGTGCACATGTCTAACCACCCTTCTAGAGTTGGATTCCAGAGAGCACTTCCAGAAAGCCTATGGCAAACTTGCACTGAGCATGAGCATAAGATAGTGAAGGAATTCAGGACCAAGAGAAGGGATGACCCACAACACCTGGGCCCTTTAGCCCAGAGACTCAGAAATCAGAAATCAGTGCGGCTGCCCTCACTCTGTGGGAGGGAGATGCCAGGTCAGAGCAGTCACACTATCCCTGGAGAAGCCCACAGCTCCCAAGGCCAAGGAGCAGAGGCTCATGTTTTTTGGGCTTTCCCGAGGAGTTAGCAAGACTTATTTATTTTGAAGAAGCAGAGACTTCCACCACCACCCCTCCCCCCATTCTTTTTATAAAGGCATCAATCGTTTGAGTCACTTGGGAATAAAACTGTTTTGGTCGAGAAAATGTCTGTGGGCGCCTGAGTAGGAGATGGTGCGGCTGCTGTCAGGGAACGGGAGAACATATGGTGGTCTGTTGTGAATGCGATCTGTTTTTTGTGTTGTTGTTAAACTTCCCCTCGTTAGCATGGGGCCTGTTATGTAAGAGCTTGAGGGTCCATATGGTTCGTTGCGTAAGACGCCAAGGAGGAACATGGTTTTCTGGTGCTCCGCTGCTCATCCAGTTGTAGGTTTGGGAAACACGTGGCCACAGTGTCAGGTTAGGGTCGTGGTCAGTAGTCCCGGATTTGAATATCAGTTCGACCACTGTTAGCTGTGCCATCTTGGGCAAGTGACCTAACTTCTCTGAGATTGAATGTCACTGAGGCTTGATATCCTTCCATGTTAAATGGAGAAAATAGTTACCAACCTCATAGAGTTGCTAAGAGGATACAGAATGATTAATATGAACTACAAGGCATTGAGTATTCAAAGTTTTCAGGATTGCATGCTTTAGAAATGTTATTTCTTTTAGGGGTGCCTGGGGGCTCAGTCAGTTAGGCGTCTAACTCTTGATTTCTGCTCAGGTCATGATCTCAGGGTCATGAGATCCATCCCTGTGTCCGGCTCCATGCTGAATATGGAGCTGCTTAAGATTCTCTCTCTCCTTCTGCCCCTTATCCATTGCTTGGTGCTCTCCCCCCGCCCCCTAAAAAAAGAAGAAGAAGAAAAGAAGTACTCCTCCTTTAGACCTTATAGAAACTCCTGGAAGTAGCTATTATTTATCTTACAAATCTTATATATTATGTATCTTATACATTTTTGAGTTGTAGCTAAACTATAGGAATTCATACTGAAAGGATATTCAGGTATTGCCCTGGCTCAGTAGAAACCAAGTTCGCGATCAGTTAATGCTATCTGTGTAAGGGTGAAAGGGGGTTGTGGGTGCTTGGGGGCTATCCTGGACTAAATTGATCTTCCCATACTTCACAGTTGGGGAAACTGAGGCCCCAGAAAGGAAAAACGGTTTGTTTAAAATTAAATAACAAATAGGTATCAGAAGCAGCATTTGATTCCTGGCCAGTCTGATCCAGAGTCCTGGGCTCTTGCCCTAGTTTTCCTACCTACAAATTCAAGACAAAGCTTCTCCCAAAGGACAGAAAAGGCAAAGAGAACTAACACTTACAGAGCACCTTCCGGGCTGGGTGCTCTCTGCAAAACACTTTACAAACATTTCCTTTCATCCTCATTATGGCCCTATGATATGGGGAACGTTAGCCCATTTTACAGAAGAGGACACAGAGTCTCAGAGCCATCATGGAATTTACCGAAGCTCCCAGAGCTGGGGAGGAAGGCTGAACTGCAGCCTCCTCTCCACCCCTGCTGGTGATTTGAATCTACACTCCAGGGCTAAATAGTCATCCACTCAGATTCCAGAGTCTTCCACCCACAGAGCAAGCTGAGAAGCCCGAGGCAAGGGGCTTCACCTCTCTGGGCTTTTAGTTTTTTGCATCCTTAAGCAAGAACAGTCAGCATACATTCCTCAAAGAACACTGTGAGGATTAACAAATAAAATGATGAATAGGGAGCCTGGCCCATAGCAAGTGCTCGCTCGACGCTAAAAACCAACAAAGCCGGCACACGCAGCCTCCCTCTGGTCCCCGGAGCAGGAGACGGGATGGTATGGCCCACGCAGAGCCTGGGGAGGCTGCAGCCAGACCGGGCCTCCCTGAGCCTTCCGCCTTGGCGCCGCGTCTGGCACCCGGCCCAGGACTGAGGAGTCCCCATTCCTCCCTCCTGTCAACTCAGCAGAACAAGCTGTTTCAAGGGAAGGTGGTTCCCCTTGAGAAAATGTTCTCACACGCCCTAGAGGCTCTTGCCCTGCACGTCTCAGCGATCAGCCTGGACAGGGCCTGGGCCCCACCCTGCGCAACCATTCTTTGCGAAGTCTGTATCCTACTGAGCCATAAAAGGGAGTGTGTGGTCTGAACAGCTGTTGTCTTAGGACAGGCTGCCCCCCACCCCCTTGGGTGTGGGATTGCTTTGAACCAGCTTTCCTCCTGTGCCTCAGTTTCATGCTCTTGAATATGGGTTGGTTCTGTCCAGACAACCACTAGAAGGGAAGTTGGGAGAGGCCACTGGGGACACTGCCTCCCCTACCTCATTTCTCCTGTTTTCCCCAAGTGTCTGCCATCTGACCTATCTCCCCTCCAGCCCCACCACGATTGCCCTGTCAAGATCAACTGTAACTGTAAATAATGTCTCAGCCGCAGTGGGAATGCTCTCTCCTTCCTCTGTCCACGCCACTGTGTTCTCTCCATTTGCCTCCTCTCTTTCTGCCCACCCCTGCTTATTCTCCTCCGACAGGTCCTTTCTTCGCTGCAGTCCTTGAGAGTTGTAAGTTCTGCAGGATTCAGTTCCCCACCTCCCTTCTCCTCACCTCACACACTCTCAGGGGCACTGAACCCTGGCTTCAGGTACAATGCCCACAGTCAGGACCCAGTCTCGAAGCTTTGTCCTGCACCCAGACCATCTCTCCAGCTCCCTCTGGACCTCTCCTCCTGGATGTCTGACAGCACCCCCAAACTCAACATGCCCCAAGCTTCACTTGTATGCTCCGCGTCCTCCCCACCTCAGAGAATTGCACCACCATTCATTCAATAGATGCGCAGAGGCACCACCCTGGGTGCCAAGTACTGTCCTTCGTGCAAAGGAGACAGCAGGAAACAGAACACAGGCCCTGCTCTTGTTGCATTTACATTCCATCTGCTAAGATGTCCGATGACCTGGGACTCATTGCAACTACCTTCTTCCTCACCCTACCCTTGCAATTGGACGCTGAGTCTTACCAATTCTACTTTCATAGTATCCCTTGACTTGGTCTCCCTCTTTCCAGGCCATTCTCGCTACCACAGTTCAGGCAACTGCTTCTGCCTTGGTTTACCAACCATCAGTCTGGCCCCTTCTGATCCATTCCAGGTGGCAGCCAGAGCCATGTTTTTTGGAAACACAAATCTGGTTATGCTACTCCTTTGCTTAAAGACTTATATGGCTTCTTCTCATCACCTTGAAGATGAAGTTCATTTAGTTGGCTGAGTATCAGCCACACCAGGGTCTACCAGAGAAAGAGAACCAGTAAGAAATTAGGAATCTATCTATCATCTATCCATCATCTCTCTCTCTCTCTCTCTCAATCATCTATCTATCCATCTATCATCTATCTATCATCTCATCTATCTATTATCTATCAAGAGATTCATTTCAAGGACTTGGCTCCTGTGACTGGGATCTAGCCTACAGGATGAAAACTCTTGGGCAGAAGCTGACACTGTAGTCCCCAGGAAGACTTTCTTTCCTCCTCCAGGAAACCTTGATTTTGCTTCAAAGGCTATCAATGGATTGGATGTGACCTACACAGATTACCGAGGATAATCTTTCCTTTAAGTCAACTGACCGTAGTTGTTAACCGTATCTACGAAACATCTTTACGGCAATACCTAGATTAGCGTTTGATTAACTGGGAACAATAGCCTAGCCAAGTTGACACATGAAACTCACCATCACAACATGATACTTTTGGACCTGCTCCATGCTTGTCTCCTTCACCTCTTTTCTTCCCTCGCTCCCCACCCCACATTCTAGGCTCAGTCACCCCCTGTGCTGTGCCAGCTGGCCTCCTGCCACCTGTCCTTGCACAGGCCTGGAATCTTCCCCACCCCTTTCCTCGAGAACTCCTATCTGTCCTTGAAACTACTCATGCTGCCTCCTCAGGCAGACTTCCCTGCCCTAACCCCTGCCTAAGCCCTGGCACTCGGAGCGGAGCACACTGCCTCTGAGTTTGCAGATCACCACCATGCCCATGAGACGGAGATTTCCCATTGGATGTGTGATCTGCCCCCCCGAGCATGGGGACAGTTCCAGGACAAGAATTGAGTGGCTGTCCCTTTCCATCTCGTCACTCTCAAGTGTCCCAACCCCAATCAACAATTGTTGATTCACTTGTATGTAAGACCCCGTCCATGCCAGTTAGAATGTTTAAGCTCCATAGAAGTGGGAAATCATGACTGTCTCACTCACTGCAGCATCCCTGGGACCTACCTGTATACCTGACAGATGATAGTAGATGCTCAATAAATATTTACTAAGTGAATAAATTGATATTTATTTGAATGAATTGGGAAATGAATACGTCTGGGCACTATTTGGATCATCATATATAATCATTAACAACGACAGGGACTTGCTTTCATGTGGCTCATATTCTAAGGAGAGGAGACAGACAGCAACTAAGTAAACATAAGTAATCAGGATAGAGAAAATAAAATAACAACATAACTAAATGAGTGAAGACCCACATATGAATGAATGGATGGCTGGAACAATATTTACATATATCGGGCTTCCTCAGGTGGAAGCACCTCATTGGGAAGACGTGAGGAATAGTGGAATGAGCACTGTATTCGGAGCAGGAATTAGAAAGGTCTGACTGTTCTCTGCTGCTGTTGTGTGCCTGGGTAAATAGTCTAGTCCCTTAGAACCTAGGTGCCCACATTTGTGATAATGGGATTATAGCAACTGCTTTGTTTCTCAAACTCATAGCACAGGAGACAGCAAGCTTAAAAGAATTTAGTGACTGTGAAACTCTGTACAAATGTTAAGTTGTTGATACTGTAATTGTTGCAAACAGAGCACTTTAGTTAATTGCATTGTTTGGTTGTTGAGAGGCAGAAAGGAATTCCAGCGTGGGGCAGGCCTGGGTTTCAGTCCCATTTCGGACACTTATGGTGAACAGTGTGCCCTTGAACATGAATTATTTCACCTCTCTGGGCCTCAGTTTCCTGATCTGTAAAAATGAGGAGAACATTTGTACCCACCTCATAAAGTTATTGCCAGCTTTAAGCAAGACAATCCCTTCCAAGTGCTTGGCATAGGGTTGAGCCCATAAGAAGGGCTTAGTTAATATTAGCTATTAATAGTCATTCTGTCAATCATTGGTGGCTGTTCATAAATGGAGCCATTCATGGTTCAATTTCTCAAGTCTCACGTTTCTGCCAGGAAACTTCCTGAGTCTTTATGCACCAACACCTGTGATTATGCAAAACTTCATATAAAATCACCGTCCGCGTTCATATCCAGAACATAAACAAATGAAGAATTTGCCGTCCGATATGCTCCCTCCCAACTTTCCAAAAAAATATTTTCTGGAACATAGAGAGAGAGAGATGCACTCTTTATTTCTATAGAAAACAAGTGTTCTTGGTTTTATGATCATATAACCCTGGAACTGTTATGTTTTTTCATGTAATGCATTTACACTAGAAGCTCCATAAAGGAGTCCTTGTCAAGAGAAAACACAGCTGGTGCCCAATTACAGAGGTGACCAAGACTAATCGGCCAGTGGAGCTCTTAATTAAGCTGGACCCCAAATTACAGGAGAGACAGCTGCTGGGGAGCTGAGGGGGCCCCACATGCTTAACCAAAGGCAGTGAATGAGAAGGGTGGAAGGTTTTCTTCAGGGAGTTGGTGATTTCAGCGACACCTGAATTTAGGACTTAAAGGCTGACCTTGCAGAAGCTGATGCCTAATTTTGGCGTACTCCTTTCCATGAGAAGAAGCTCTTTGGATGCTATTTCAGGTATCAGCTCCTGTATTATTTGTCATCACAGGACCCTAGGAAATTTCCAGAAGGGGAAGGGAGGTGGTCAACTTCAGGAGAGCCTCTGGTGATGACCTGTCTGCACTTCCCTCCTGCATGGTCATCTTCAGCCTGCTGTCTTCCTTACCACCCTGCCATCAGCACCCCACTCTGGCCCATCTCTGCCGCCTTCTCTGTTCTTCCCACTCTGTCCTCTAGATCCCGAATTGCACCAGATGCACTTTACTTAAAGCCCGGCTGCTCTGTGTACCTGTCTCCAGACCTTGAGTAGAGTGTGTATCCCTTACTCTCTCTGTGGAGATGGCTTGTTTTTCCATATCCTCTGTACCTCAGGGACAAGAAGCAGGACCAATTTCTTCATTGTTCCCTAGTGCTACTTAAGCCATAATCCTCTGGCTTCTGTGACACACCAGCATGTACACACACACACACACACACACAGACACACACACACAACACGTACTTGCTGCCAGGCATTTGGTAGCCACAGATGGAGGGAGTTGTACCTGCTATGCACGAATAGTCGCTGTGTGTGTCTATTTGTGAGGCAAGATGAAGTGTGGTCGAGGGACCCGCAGCCTGAGAGTCACCTGGGGACTTCTCAAAAATACAAATTCCTGGGCCACCCCAAGCCTCTAGGGGAGAGGCCCAACAGCCTTCTCTAAGAACCCCCCCTCAAGGAGTTCTGATGCTCATCCATGTTGGAGAACCACCGGTGTAGTGTTTACGAGCATGGGCTCTAAAGCCACTTTGCCCAAGTTCAATTCCCACTTCTGACACACACTAGCGTGTCACATTGGTGACTTTGGTCACTTGCTGTGCTAGATGCTTCTTTTCCTCATCTATAAGGTGGGAATAAAAATGGCCCCTCCTGTAGGGTGTCCCAAGAGAATCGAAACAGCTATACATCTAGAATGTTTCAAACAAAACCTAGCATATAACGAGCTCTTGTAAACTGTGAACTATTATTATGATCATTGAATAGAAATTTTACTAGACCCCTGGTCCTTGGTTGTTTGCAACTGGTTATGTTCATCTATGACTTTTAGGTGGCTCCTCTCCATCTAGTGGGCTCAGGCTTTCCAGGGCATAGGAGGGTGGGCTTTCACACACACCTTTCTTAGAGGTCTTGTACATTATCTTCTCATGTTTGACTATTAAAAGATAACTTCCAAACCTCATCTCCTGGGGAAATTGATAGCTCAGGAAACTGCAATATACTTAACCTATGGCTTGTTATACCTTCTATAGATCCCAATTCCTCCCAGAGGACAGAAGCTGGTCCATCCACCAGAACCTTTGACCTCAGTTCCAGGGACCTTCATCTTTACTCCACTCCAACCACCCACACTCGGAGCCACACCTGCTCTTATCTGGGCTGGCTGCTGCCCCACCCCTGAAATGTCAAATTCCCAGGTCCCACTCTCTGACCTTCTCTCCGGCTCATCACTCTGGAGCTCTCTGCATACTGGCTCTGGGATCCCCTTCTGAGTGTCAGGCTCTGGACTCTCCATCCTTTCCTTCTCAGCCTTTCAGACCTTCTCATTCTTGCCATGCCTCCTCTCCAGCCACACTGGACAGATAGCATGAGCAAGAAATAAACTTTTCTATTTGTAAACCACTTAGCATGGTTTTTGTTTTAAATTCCTACAGCATGACATGTCTCATCCTTACTGAGGCACCTGCCCCCCAGGTGGTTGTAAAGATGAGAGGAGTTCATGTGAGTAGAGCATCAGGCCCAGTGCCTGCCTTGTGATAATTGCTCTGGAAATATTATCTATTACTCTGACCACCAAAAACCATAGGGCCCATGGCACTACCTTGTGATCCCCAACCAAATTGCTATGCAATAGTAATTTTTAAACTTCATCCTTTATCTTCTTGATAAACCCTTCACAGGGAAAATAGGTAGGAACTTTTTCAATCACTTTTCTCCAAATCTGCAAGTTTCAATCTCCCTCCTGTTTTAGAGGCAGTTGGGCTCTTGGGTTATGCTCCTGGCCACAGAAGTTGGAGGGCGGAAGGAGTGCCTTCTAAGACTTGGAAAGGTTGAATGTTGCCTCACTCATCCATCCATCCATCCATCCATCCATCCATCCATCCATCCATCATAAATACCTAGCAAGAGGGGGCTTGAAGCTTGGAGAAATGTGATCTGAAGATGAAGAGAAGATTGAGATCTATAAGGATAAACAGGCCAGATCTCTTTTCTTTCCAAATCAGCACTCCCTGTGCCATCTCCTGCCCACCTATCCAGGTACATGGAGTGGCCAAAGCTGGGCAGTGGGAGGACTGGACTGAAGCTTCCATACCAGGCATCTTGTCACCACCTGGGTATGTGGAGGAAAGGAAGAGAAGGCCAGTGAAGAGCCTGTGAAAAAAGCCTGGGGGAGGAGGTGAAGTGGGGTTACCCCTCTGAACCTCTGTTATTCTCCTGGGCGACGTGAGCAACTGACGCACAGATAAAGGCCCGTGCACTTCCCCTGCCCCCAGGCAGGTTTCTTTGCAACAGACAGACAAACAGACGGTGATATTTCTTCTTTCCAGACAGCATCCTCAGCAGCTGCCACTGACTCAGCCTCCCCACCTCTGTCTGGGTGTGGTAGGCAGGCAGCTTGGTCCCCAGGGTTGACAGCGTACGTGGCAGTAGACATCAAGTCGCAGACATCTACAGACATGGAGACCTTTGAGTTTTCCCCAAATTCCGGGATATTTGCCACTTTCTCTCCTTCACCTGTCACTCAGCCCCACCAGCCAGCTCTAAACCCAAACAACCACCAGCCCTCTCCACAGGACCTTGGGATGGAAGGTCCTTGGAGGCACAGCAGGCCCCAGCTGAAAGGGTCTTAGGGATTGGCCAGCATTTCCCTTGAGGAGACAAAGGACCATTTGTCCCTTCTGGAGCGACCTGGCAGTTCTTGGCTGCAGCACCTGGGGGGCTGGAAGAGCTGAGCAGCTTCTCTCTAGGGTGACTTTTAAGTCAAGTAGGCACGGCGTCTCAGAATCCGCCCCGCCCCCCCAACCATTCTTTAGGTCAAAGAAAATGCTTTAGTATATAGCATTAAGCATTTGCCTTTGTTCCCATGGCATTGCAAAGTATATTTACACACATGTGTGTGTCCCAGTGTGTGTATATATGCATGTGTATATTTCTGTGTATATTTATATATGGGAAGAGGGGTGCATGGAGCCAAAAGGGCTGAGAGCCCACACAAGTCCCATCGCAGCCCTTGCTCTGCACCTCTCTGGTCTGTTTCCTCATCTATAGGGTGCAGGTCACACATGTGTGCATAGCAAGTACCACCACCGCAGTGCTGGTGCTCTCTCTGAGCTATCACTCACCTCTGCACTTCCAGGCTCACAGAGCTGGAAAGGCTCTCATGTGGTCACACGTAACATCCAACTCCTTAATGTGGCACCAAGGCCTGTCACTGTTTATCACTCTGCTTTCCCCCCGCACACAGCTCTCCAGCTGGAAGCACCCAGCCTGACGCCGACTATTTCTAGAACAAGCTGAGCCTCCAGTTCCAGCATTGCCTGTGCACATTCAGGGCCCTTTCCTTCAAAAGTAACCCTTCTCAGCCTGGTGGTCCCCTACTCACAGCAACACTGCATAATTTGTGGGGTCCAATGCAAAATGAAAATAGGGGGCCCCTTGTTCAAAAATTGTTAAGAACTTCAAGACAGGGGCACCTGGGTGACTTAGTCAGTTAAGCATCTGCCTTGGGCTCAGGTCATGATCTCAGGGTCCTGGGTTCGACCCCCACGTTGGGCTCTCTTCTCAGCAGGGGGTCTACTTCTCCCTCTCCCTCAGCCATTCTCCCCTGCTTGTGCTCTCTGGCTCTGTCTCTCCATCAAATAAATAAAATTAAAAAAAAAAAAAAAGAACTTCAAGACAGCAAAGCAGAGCATAAAACCAAGTTCTGGGCTCTTCTGAGCATGGGGCTAGGTGTGACTGCACAAGCTGCACACCATGGAGCCATATCTGCTTCCTCCCCTTCTGAGGTCAGCTCAAGTATCACCTGCTTTTTGCAGCCACCCTCGCTCCCCAGACGAGTGATAGGAAGTCACTAAATGAAGCACTTCTGATGCTCCAGGCACTGTGCCAAGCACTTTATAGCCAAGGCCTCACTGAACCCTCACCACCACCCCATGAAGTGGGAAGGACTTTGGTCCCCATTTTGCAGATGGGGAAATAGAGTTTTAGTGAGCAGGCGGCTGAGCTGGCATTTAAACCAAGGGCTGCCTGAGTCCAGAGCTCATGCTCTCACCAGCTGGACTGTAACAGCCCTTCTGACCCCATGGCCTTCAGATCTTACCCCTGCCTTCTAATTTCTGAAAGCCTCAGGCCCTGACCCTGCTCCCTCAGTCCCTGGGCATCCATCCTCCCAGCACTTCTGCCCCCCAGATATCCCAGGATGCCAGTGCCCTTCTTCCCAGTCCAGAGTACCATCTGGAGATGGTATCCCTGGGAATTATTGGTCAGCCTTCTCACACTGCCTGTGACCCCAAGACCAGGCTATTTGCTCTCTGTAGGGTTTCATGAGCCCTGTGCCCCAGCCACACATGCCAGTGTGAGTTCAGATGCTCCTTCTTCTTTGCCAGACCTCAGAGTCCCCCTCACTTGCCCATATTTCCCTCTAGTCTCTCTGAGACCTTGAAGCCAACTTGTCTTGTCTTGTATTTTATTTATTTTAGAGAGACAGAGAGAGAGAACGAGCATGGGAGAGCAGTGGGAGGGGGAGGAGGGAGGGAGAGAGAGAGAGAATCTTAAACAGGCTCCACGCTCAGTGCAGAGCCAGACACAGGACTTGATCTCACTACCTGAGATCCTGACCTGAGCTGAAGCCTAACCAACCAGGAGCCACCCAGGAACCCTGCCATGTTGTCATTTAAAAAAATGCAGACCTGATCGTGTCTTCCCCCTTCTACATTTCTCTGTGGCTCCCCATATCCCTCTGGTCCCTTAGCCTGGTAGGTGAGACCCTGCCTCCCCTTGACTAGAGTGCTCCCACATGATCATCACTGATTACTTATTTGAAATTCTCAGGGCGAGGCATGCTTTCTCATGCCCCTGTGACTGGGCACATGATGCTCTCCTAACCCAAATGGCCTTCCCAGAACTCTTAGAAAACTCCTCCCAACAAGCTGAGACTCATTCAGCCTCACCTCCTTCAGGCAGCCTTCCACACCGGCCCTTCCAAAGGCTGCATTAGGGCTTCTCCTCTGGCCCTGTATAACACCCAGAAGCCCCCCCCCCCCCGTTGGCCCAGCACTAACTTGTGTTTACCCAAGGGTTCAGATCCTTTTGAAGGTAGGGACCACATCTAATTCTTCCCGCATTGCTGGCATCCAACATTTGACCTTCTTGGAATCTAGAAAGGACTCAGTAGGCATTTTCTGAATAGAATCTACAGATGAATGACAATTGGGGACCCTGTTCACCTGTCTGGCTGGCATCGGGGGAGCCCCATTAAAAGACAGCTGGGTAGGGGCAGCCCGGGTGGCTCAGCGGTTTAGTGCCGCCTTCAGCCCAGGGCCTGATCCTGGAGACCTGGGATCGAGTCCCACGTTGGGCTCCCTGCATGGAGCCTGCTTCTCCCTTTGCCTGTGTCTCTGCCTCTCTCTCTCTCAATGTGTCTCTCATGAATAAATAAATAAAATATTTAAAAAAAAAAAGACAGCTGGGCACAGCTCAGCTCTTCTTCACCCAGCAGAAGACAGATGTACAGATTAGGCCAGGAGTAGTGATGACTCTGGAAGGAAGACAGACAGATGGACGTATTACCTGTTGTGCTTGTAGCTTCTGAACGGAGACCTACATTCTCATGGAGAAGAGACAGATTAGTATACTTAGAAAATAAAGCAAATCCGTTTAAAAACTGAGACCTTTATTTCAGCAAAAAGAGTAAGTTGTATGAAAACATAATGTGATATGGTTCAGCTGCCATTTACATGGTCACATTACTATAAACACTTAATCTAACCAAAAAGTATGCTGAAACTCAATTGGAAAGCTGGGGGAAGGGAAGTGGCTCTGTGGGGAAGAGCGTTCCATCCTCCCCCTCCACTGTGGCAGGTCAGTAGAGCCTGTGTCAGACAAGAAACAAAGGAAGAGGTGTTTAAACACATTATATGAAATATGGAGTTAAATACTTTTTTAAAAGATTTTTTTTCTATTTATTCATGAAAGACACAGAGAGAGCGGCAGAGACACAGGTACAGGGAGAAGCAGACTCTCTGTGGGGAGTCCAGTGCAGGAATTGATCTCAGGACTCTGGGATCACGACCTGAGCTCAAGGCAGAAGCTCAACTACTGAGCCACCCAGGTGCCCCTGGAGTTAAATATTGGAGGCTATACTGGCCAGTGGCTGCCTCTGGGACAAAAGATTTGAGTGTGGGTTAGGGAATGGGCCTCTTACAACTATTCATTTTTTTGCACTATGCCCATGATATTGATCAGACACACATAATTTTTTTTTTTAATTGTCTGTATGTGAAGGTAGGGATCTGTCGGGAAGCAGGTGTCATGTCCTATCAGTCTGACTAATCTCCTGAAACACCACCGCGGGCACTTCCCCAAGCCCTGCCGGCCCTGGAACCGGACTGGGCTGGACCATGTCGCCTGCCCTCGGTGACCCAACCCCACCCTCCCACGCACCACACCTTTGGCTCCCAGTAGACTGGCCTCCTCCCATCTCGGTAGGCACGACATCGCCCACCTCTCGGCTTTTGCTCGGGACGTGCCTCCTGCGTCTGACAACACCTTTCCTTCCTTCTGCCTTCCCAGCTCTCCCCTCCCCCGCTAAGACCACCTGGGACAAAGGTGTTGTTCACTTCTCCCAGGCCCGCTCTGTAGACATTTAGGGAGCTTTGGTTTGCTGCACTTGCCCTCCCCAGGGTCTTTACTAGATTCAGGTAGGAAGGCTCGAGGAGCTGAGTTCCAGGTCCATCTGTACTATTTGTAACCTCTCCGAGTCTGCTTCTTCACCTGGAAAGTCGAGATCTTTGGGCCGCCCTGCCAGGATGTTTGTGAGACAGGCCCCGCTGACCACTGATTTCCAGTCCCCTCTTCTCTAGATACTTTCCCCTTACCAGTGGCAGCAGGTGTCATATGCTAACATCTCTCAAGTGTGCCCACACTGGCCCCGAATCATGTGTCATCTCACTTAATTCCTCCATGGGGTAGCGTTATCCCCATTTCACAGGTGAAGAGACGGAAGGCTCATCCAGGGCAACCTGCAGGGGAATGCACCTGTCACACCCCACATCAGACCACAAGCAGCGCAAAGACAGGGAGAACTGCACACCTATGTTCAAGGCTGCGTATTCACAATGGCCAAAAGGTAGAAGCACTCCGTGTCCATCGGTGGGTGAATGAATAAACCCATGCTGTATGTACATACGATGGGATGTTACTCAGCTTCGAAGAGCAAAGAAATTCTGCTGATGGCCACAATGTGGGTGAATCCTGAGGACATGATGCCAAGTGGAATGAGCCGGTCACAAAGGACAATACTGTATGATTCCACTGATAGGAGCTCTGAGGTTCCTAGAGCAGTCACATTCGTAGAAACAAAGTAGAAATGGTGGTGGCCAGGGGCCACAGGGCCGGAGGCATGGGGATTAGTGCTTAATGGGCACAGAGTCTCCGTCTGGAAAAGTGAGAAAGCTCTGGACATGGATGGTGGGGATGGCTGCACAGCGAGGTGAACGTGCTCAATGCCACTGATCTGTATACTTACCAATGGTTCAAGTGGCCAGTTTGAAATTGTAAACTGCACCACAGTAAGATTTTTTTTTTTAAAAGATACAGTTAAGACAGAGGTAGAATAGAAGTTACCAGGGACTGCTCAGAGAGGGGTAAGGGTAAGTCATTTTTAAATATGTACAGGTTTTTTTTAAGGATTTTATTTATTTATTCATGAGAGACATACACACACATGCACGCAGAGGCAGAGACACAGGCAGAGGGAGAAGCAGGCTCCATGCAGGGAGCCCGACGTGGGACCCGATCCCGGGTCTCCAGGATCATGCCCTGGGTCGAAGGCAGACGCTAAACCGCTGAGCCACCCAGGGATCCCTAGGTACGGGGTTTATTGTGGAAAGGAAAACATTTTGGGCATAGATAGCAGTCATGGTCACACAACATTACGAATGTATTTCATGCCACTGCACTGGAAACTCGTGAAGGGTTAAAATGATAAATATTCTATTATGAATATCTCCACCCACACACGTATACACATGACCAGGCTGAAAGCCCCTGGACCACCATGATTTTGCTATTCCCAGAGTCTCAAGCAGAGCCTGGCACGTAGTAGGTGCTTAGGGTTGTTCATCAGTTTGAGTAAGCTCCTGTTGCAAGGGAGCAGGAGCCTTCAGCCTGGGAGGGAAGGAACACAATCAGGAATTCACCTTGAGTCAGCTCTGTCGCCAAGTCTAGCTTCCGTGTGCTCAAAAGCTCCACTGATGTGTGAGCCCCCCCGACGACACAGGGAGTCAGTATTACAGAGACTGTAATACCATAATGAGAGAGCTGCTATTCGTTGCTGGGCATTTTCTATACACATAATAAGAACTAGCAATTACTGAGTACTTAGTCTCTGCTAGATACTGTTCCATGAGTTTCCCGGCCTCACAACAATGCCTCTGAGATTGTTATGATTATAATCACCATTTTGTGCCTGAGAAAACTGAGACACAGAGAGGTTAAATAACTTGCCAAAGGTCACACAGCCAATTCTGAGTGGAAACCCAGACTTGCCCCCAGGCAGTCTGGTTTGCTTAATGATCCCAGTCTGCGTTTCTATAGTGTGCTGGATTGCTCCTGACGTCTCTGCATTCTCACCAGCCCAGGAGGGCAGAGAGAGTAACTTCAAGAGGAGGTGGGAAGTAAGGAGAAGGCTTTGGATGGGGACCAGCCCCGGCCTGGGCACCATGCAGACTTGGTTCAAGACCTGGCTTGGCTTTTGTTGATTATGTGGCCCTGGATGAGCTACTTGCCTCTAATCCTCTGGGTTCTCATCTGTACCCTAGCTGTAGCAACAGTATCCATCTCACAAGGTTTTGTAGGGATTAAATAAATTAGTAAGTGCACACCTCTTAGTGAGGGTGGTGCTAAGGCGTGGGAAGCACCCACGAGGTGGGAAATGGGGTTGCACTCCCTGACTTCCTGGAATGATCTTGGGCAACTTTGCTTCCTCTCTGAGCCCTGCTGATCTCAGTTATGAAACAGAATTGCTAAAACCAACCCCACAGGTTTGTTGTGAGGATTAAATGAACACTGTGTTGTGTATTTATATCTATTTATAACTCTAGCTCATTCTCCAACAGTATTTAAGGCAGCTAACAACAATACAAGATTATTTTTAACTTGAAAATGCAGAATTTGGGGCAAAGAGAAAGGGTTGCCAAGGAAAAAAGTAAAAGAGGAAATGTGATTTTTTAAGGGGCCTGGCTGCACTGGCATGTATTAGGCGCTCAATATTTATTCAGCATTGTCTTTGGGTAGTAATATCTGGTCTTGGTGAGTCTGGCTGCTGAAGATGCAGTAAGTTCCAGGCTAACTCAGCATTAGAGGGGGCAGGGTGCCTGGGTGGCTCAGTGGTTGAGCGTCGGCCTTTGGCTCAGGTCCTGATCCTGAGGCCCTGGAATCGAGTCCCACATTGGGCTCCCCGCAGGGAGCCTGCTTCTCCCTCTGCCTGTGTCTCTGCCTCTTTCTCTGTGTCTCTCATGAATAAATACATAAAATCTTAAAAAAAAAAAAAAAGAAGAAGAAGTGAGAGGAACTTCACTCTTCTCAGGGAAAGGAAAGCAGAGATGAGCTTTGGATGTTTGAGAGAACATTCAAAGATTTCAGAGAAGCTCAGACTGTTTGCATTACATATTGGGCTTCTGCATAAGATTCCACTGGAAGAAAGTGTCCCACTACTTGAGAGAGAGAGAGGAGAAAAAGGGAATTTATTAAAAAAGAAAAGAAAGGGAAGGAAGGAAGAGATGGAGAGAGAGAGAGAGAGGGAGGAAGAAAAGCACTGGTCACTTTAATTCCTTCAGTTTAAAGAGACATACCAAGGCTCGGAGGAAGGCATCTAGTGCCGTTGGCTATTTCTATCTTTTGTGGGACTTACAATATGAAGAGACCCACCAAACACAAAGCAAATCCTTGACTAATTTGATCTCCAGTCAGCAAGCATTTCCGGAGCTCCTACTCTGCTCACACTGTCATGCTAGGAATAAAGCTGTGAAGAGACACACTCGTGCCCCAGGAGTTCACAGACTAGAAGTGGCATCAGAGATCCAGAGACCAGAGTGAAAGGTGCCACCACAGGCTGAGGCCCTCAATGGGGAAGTCAGGCCACATGGAGGACCCAGGACCGCTACACAGAGGAGGGTGTGCTGAGTTATGTCTCCAGAAAGGAGTAGGGTTTTGTCAGGCAGCCAGTGTGGGGAGAGCTTCCCCCTGTTTGCTTGACCTCAGCACACCCTGCTTTTTCAGTCGCTATTTGTTATTACCTGTTAAACTGTCTTCGCTGCCAGGCTCTCAATAATCTGTGGGCAGGAACCCCAACATTTGCCCCTGCTGTATGCAACGCATATCCCCCTGTGCTGGGGGAAAGAAAGAAGGCAGGAAGGAGGATGGTAGAAGGAAGAAGCCAGCGGTAGGAAGCAATATGGTTCCAAGAACTTGGGGTTGTTCTGGATGGCTCTAGACTTCCGCAGATGACTTGAGTCCGAGCAGAACATTGACGGGATTTTATTGGGTGATGATGAGAAATCACATCCTGATTTTGGATTCAGAGAATAGGGAACTCCTCAATGGTAGAGTTATGGTAGCAGATAGACTGTCCAAGGAATCTGGAATCTTGGATTTGGAAAGAACCTCAGGGCCCTTAGGTTTATCCATTCATCCAGCAGATCATGAACAGTGTACAATGAATGGGAGAAGTGGTCCCTGTGCCCCAGCCACCTGGCCATCCCGGCTTGGTAGTTAACGGCCTTGAATACACTGCAGGACACGCTGTAGGTCACATTTTCTCGCTCTTACTAGATAATGTTTGCCCATACTTTTGAGTGTTCCCTTTCTGTGATGACTTTTACATACTATCAATTTCATAGATTCCAAAAAGTGATAGATCACAAAACACACCCTCATTTTAGAGACGTTAAAATCAGTGTCTTAGGATGTATGAGCTATGGTTCAGGTATCCTTCATTTTTTGAGTTAGTTCCACGAAACTGTATTTACATTTGAGAAACCAAAGCTCAGAAAGGATACCCAGTTTGTCCTCAAACCCATGACTCATACTTGGCAGAGCCATGTGGTTTCAAGGGCCCCATTTCTCCCCACTCCCTCCCACCTTCTGGTTGCCACCCTGGGCATCGGAGGTCCATCCCATCATCTTTAAAAATCTTTCTAAGATTTCAGTCAATGTTGTTACAATAGCCAAAACTCCTCCCCTTTCTCCTATTGCCGCCAAGCCGAAATATTTGGCAGTGTTACTTTGCTGCCTCCTCCTTGCATTTTCTGAGCGAGCAGACCAGTTTGCCCCCATCATTTCATATGTTGCCAAATTAGTCAAGAGCTCCCACGTGACCCACCTCCTCAAGTCTGTCACTTGGGTAGAGCACTCCTATTTTCCTCATACACTTGGGCGCCCCTCCAAGAAGTGTTTGTGCTTCGTGCCTCTTTCTTCTTCTCTTCTCTTCTCTTCTCCTCCTTCTCCTTCTCCTTCTCCTTCTCCTTCTCCTTCTCCTTCTCCTCCTCCTCCTCCTTCTTCTTCTCCTCCTTTCTTCTTCTTCTTCTTCTTCTTCTTCTTCTTCTTCTTCTTCTTCTTCTTCTTCTTCTTCTTCTTCTTCTTCTGTATTAAGGAAAGATGAGCATGCTTACACCCTGGTAAAATTATCTGCTGGTACCCATGTACCTCTGATGCTTATATGGCCAAACCAGGACAAATGAGAATAATTAATGGGAGAAACCCTGATTTCAAATTGCCTGGGGCCTTGTCTCCTGCTTGTGCTAGAGCTTAGAAAGAAGATGGGCATCTACCGATCAGAAACCAGCAAAATCAAGGATTCAAGGAACATGTGGGGTCTGGCTCATTCATAAACATAGCAGCTAATTTTCACAGATACACCAGTAGGTAGATGCAAGAGCTGATAGGGACCTTGGAGTCATCAAGTGTGGTCCCTCACATAGCAGAGGAAGATGGGATGCCCAGGGTCATGAAAGCACTTGACTGAGGTCACATGGCTCATGGCAGGAACCATTACTTAAAGACATTAAGTATGAAGATATATCCCATTGCTTCAGGCAAGTACAGATGCTGGCAGGTGGCTGAGCCAGGTGACCTAGGGAGGGTGCAGATTGTGCTCATGTGCTGACTCCCCACCACAGTGGGCTGTCACTGCCTGTGCCAGAGCCACCCAATGTCCTCCCAGGATGCTGTCCTGGCTGTATGCTTTTGGCTTCTGTTCAGAGGTTTGCATCAAGTTAACCCTGTTCCAACTCCCCTCTGACCTTGTGCTCTAGAGTTGTAGGCTGTACTGTGCCTCATGAAGGAGACCTTGCCTTATATCTGTGCTGGAGCCCTGGCTCCTGCCTTGTCATTTGGCCAGTTTCTCAGAAGGCCAGGTGTGGTCCCTGATTCCTTCATCCCTAGCTAGACCTTTGTCCTCACTGCTGTGGGACCTGCTGGCATGCTACTCTTCCTACAGAGATCCCTGGCAGTTTGGCCTGGTTACCTGGAGTGCCATTTACCCCTCCAGGCCTGAATTCCTTCACTGGCACTACAACAAGGGCATCTGGGAATCACTGGGCCTCTGCCTCAGCCCAGGGTCTCCCTGTCTCTGATGGTCATACCCTAATCCCGGCACACAAGATGGCTTTTCAAACTCAGTTTTTTGAAAACTCTTCCCTCTTCCATTCAACCAGTGTTTATTGGATGACTGACTCTCAACGACAGTGGTTCTCAAACTGGTTTAGAATCACCCGGGGAGCTTGGTAAACAATCTCATACCTGGCAGTTCTGCTTCAGTGGTACTGGGGGCTGGCCCTGGGCATCTGCATTTTTGGTGAGACTGCTTGGGGATTCTGAGACTGGTGCCATGAGAAAACATGTTGGAGAAATCTCGCTTTTCTAAAAGAACTATGGTGGTTAATAAGGATAATAGGAATCTCACATATGGACATTCGATGCCACAGTGTGCCACCCTTGGATATAAAACAAAAAAACAAACCAAAACAAGTGTATCTCTGAACTACTACAGAAAACAAAGACTCTGGAGTCGGAAAGTCAAGGTGCCTTGGACAAGTCACCTAAACGTTCTGACACTGTTCACTTGTCTGTTTACCGGGGATACTTTAATTCCTTAATTCCTACTTTAGAGCAGTGAATGAAATACTGCATGCAAAGTGACCATTTTAATGCCCACCACTTTTTTAGATAACTAAGGAAGAAACAAAGGTAACGTTTGCCCAGAAGTGGGCACAGGATGTTCTATGCACTGTATCATGAAATTCTCAAGGCAGCCTGCAAAGTAGGGGTACCGATTCCTCCACTTGGGGTCCACAGAAGTTACGTGGCTTGTCCATAGTCACTAAGCTCATAGTGGGCTGGAATTCAGACTCAGGTCACTCTCACTTTAGAGATGGAACTCTTAGCCTGCTGTGTTACCATGCCACTCAAAGACCAACCGAGAGAGTCCTTTACACGGTTCCTTTGGGATTTGGTCTCCATCCCCTGACATCGCACTGTAGAGAGATCACAGGTTTGGGCATGAGGGTGGTGGCAGTTCTGGCTCCTCCGCTGAGGCTGTGAGACCTTGGGTGAGGCCTCTCTGCCCTTTGGATGGAGGGGCTGTGATTCTATTAGGTCTGGACTATACAGTAAGCTGCTGGGAATATCCCCTGTGCTGCCCTAACAGAAGCACCCGATGAGTTGGGGAGCTGCAGAGCAATTTGGCCTCTGCTCATTCCCACTTGCTAGCCTCTGGCCCCATTGGCAGGAGCTCCCAGGGCAGGTTTGTTCCATCCCCTCCACTCCCCTTCAGCTCTATGTGCCAGCACTTATTTCCCAGGAGAAGAGCATGAGTGGGAACCCCTGTGCCTCTTGGCAGAGGGTGACATCTGCTTCCAGCATGGGTTGGTACTGCCAAGGACAGGATGGCCTTAGATGTGTGATGGTCTCCATTTGCACTATCAGTGCCTGCCATTATGGGGGGAACACTGAAACACAACAAACACTCCCAAACAATAAACAGGCTGGCCATGTCAATCATTTTCTCAGGCTTCTATAGAGAGAAGGTTTACTCTTCCTGCTGGGAACATCAGAAACAACCAAATAGCCAGGAACTCAATGAGAAGTCAGAAGCAGGAGAAACCTCAAGGCAGAGCTCTTGCTGGCAGTTCAAGGTTGAGGGTGAGAATGTGGATTCAGAAGCAAGACACCCTTGGGTTCTGGTCTTCGCTCTGCCTCCACTGTCTAAGTGAACTTGGGCAAGTCATTTGACCATGGAGGGTCAATTTCGTAATTTAAAAAATGTGGATAACAAAAATAACTACCTTGTAAGTTAGGATAAGGAGTGAACCCACATGAAGACTGAGGTTTGCCCCATGGCAGGTGTGCAGTGAACACCTGTTCTTGCCCAAGCCTGAGTTAACCACACCAAGGGGTTTGACTGTTCCTTCATCTACTCTAGTTCTCCAAACTTTTACCAGCAGTTCCTAACTTCCGGGTCGAGTTTTGGACATCGGGCATACTAAGATACAAAAAAAATATAATCCCTGTCTCAAGGCATGCAGTCTGAAATTCCTAAAATTGTTGTTTGCCTGACCACTCAAATATTAATACCAGTAGTGATGATGCTAATAATAATACTAAACACTGTGTGCCATTTATTAAACAGTTCTCACATGCAGGCTCCATGCTGGACACTGCATATATGTTGTTTCTAACACTAAGTACAATCCTTTGGGAAACTGATGAGGGAGACTGAGGCAGGAAGAACCGACTGACTCTAAGGTTCTGCTGCGCTAAGTGGTAGAGCTGAGATTCCAGTCCAGGTGCTTCAGCTTCTGAGGAAGGTTTCTCCCTAGGCTGCCTTCACCGCACTCATCCCCAGTCTTCCCCCAGGGCATAAAGCTTTCCAGAAAGGCTGGCATTTTCATAGGACCTCATTCAATCCACACAACCACCCTGGGAGGTAGGGACCTTGATTGCCAGACCCATTTTCCACAGGAGGGAACAAAGAACAGGTGAAAGAATTTTTAGCTGTAGCTCAGCCAGTGAGTTACAAAGACATTACATGTCTTAAGATCAAATACAAGGCAGCTCTGAGGCTGCTGCTTGGTGAGAAGCCTTTTGCAGAGGCGAAAAATATGTGCAAACAAAACCAACAGCTTTCTTTATGTTCCCCAAAGTTGCTAAAAATGCCTGCGGGTTTGCACACAAGCAGACGCTGTGTTCACAATGCGGTGTGGCTTCTGTCGTTGGCTCTGGCAAGAAGAGACCTGGCAGGTATTTCTCACATCTTTGTTAAACATATATACCGACAAGGGAAGGAGTTCCAAGGTAGTCCGGGGTGTGGATCTCTGCCAAGTCTCCTTTTATTTGTTGTTAGATTGGGGGGTTGGGGGGAGACACTTCACGGATAAGCCCACGATCCCGAGAGGTAACTGTGGTGTGGTGAGAAATGCATTCCTCATACTTGGAGTCAGACAGTCCTGTGTCCCAATCCTGATTCTTTTACCCGCAGGCCCACGTGACCTTGGTCAGGTTGCTTAGCCTCTCTGAGCTGACCTCAGCTCTACCCATCTGTAAATCAGGCAACCCCTTCTGCAGGAGTGTAAGCGCCCCGAAGGTAGGAGGATTTTTGTTTTGTTTTGTGTTTGTCTGTTCTGTTTCTGTCTTCCGGTGCCTAAAACAGTACCTGACATGGAGTAAGTGCTCTTAGTAGAATGAATGAGTGAGTGAGTGAGTGAACGAATGAGTTGCTCTCTTGCAGGGTGGTTGTAAGATTGAAATAAGATCATGAATACGAAATTACTTTACCAACTGCAAATTGCTATACAAACATGAGGATCTATTACTATACAGAACACGGTCTGGGTTCTATCAAATACGTGTGTTCAGGCAGTCAGTGATTGCTTGGTGAGCTTTTCCTTGGGTCTGGCATCAAAGAAATATGAGACTGGCTTCCTTCCTCCAAGTGCTCATGGTCTAGGAGGAAGATATACAATCAAGTATAAGTCAAGCACTAAAATACAATACAGGTGAGCACAGGGTGCTGTGGGAGCAGATAGGAGACAGTGACTGATCCCACACTGGAAAGGGGTGGGTCAGGGAACTTTCTGGAAAAGGCGTTCTAGGACAGTTCCAATTTCAAATCTGTTGTCAGAGTTTTTCCCAGCAAACTTAGGCCTTTGGGCCACTGGGTGTCCTTATGACACACTCTCACCTCTCATACTGTCATTTTCATTATAGTCACTCCCCGACATACAATTTCTCTTGTTCCCACTTGACTCATTACACTGTTGGGCAAAACCCCAACTCTGGTTAAAGGTGACTCTCCACCTACTCTGCTGTTGCACCTGTGCGTTAACCATGGCCTGAGAAAAACATCTAAACACGCTAATTACTGCCTGGCAAGCTGCTCTCATTCTCTCCAGTCACTGTCCCGCTCTCAGCTGTTTCAAACTTTCTCCTCCACACTTCCTTCCCCATCATCAGCTTCAGCTGAAGACCTTACTTCCCGCCTCCCTGGAGGAAATAGAAGCCACCAGGAGAGAAGCTCCAGGTGCTCCCAACCCTGTCCATCGTGATGGAGCCCTGGGTGGGCTGGCCTTCCTCTGCCCATGGGCAGAAGCCTAGAGAGACTTCTGGAGACAGAGGACACTCCTCACCCAGGAAATGGCCTCCACCCCGTCTGGAGGTGTGAGAGAGAGCCCTCCTGCTGACTCACAGGGCACCTGGCAGGGTGAGGCTCGGGGTGGAAAGGTTACCGAGGGGCAGAGAGAGTCCAGTGGGCCAGGGCAGCAGGTGAGGCCTCAAGGATGTGGGGGAGCCTGTAGGTGGACATGGAAAGACCGCGGGGCCTGGGGCTGTGAGCGGCAGCCTCCGGGCCGTGGTGGGGAGAAGAGCAGAGGCCACATCTTCCCAAGTCGGAGCCCGCATACGGGGCCTGACTTTGAAGGCAGTGACCAAGAAGCACCTGGAGGAGGATGCTGGTTTCTGAAGAACATGACTGATGCCGCCCAGCATGATCTCTGCTACAACAGAATTCTTCACGTAGCTATTAACGTCATTGTCCATTCTCCTGACAAATCCTCACGAGAGGCCGTAGCAAGTGCCTCCCTGGGTGAGACCACGCAGAAGGCGCAGCTTCTTGCCTCACAATGAACAGAGGCAAACCAAGCCAACGGACGATTCATTCACTTACCAGACACTGACTGCACGCTACGTGCGGCTGGCAGTGAACGAGACTGTCCTAAGCTCCCATCCCACTGGCATGGAGCTCACATCCCAGGGGGCTGCCGGGGAAGCAAGTGAGGGAAGCACCCCATGTGTCAGGAAGGTGCAGAGCCAGAGAGGAAACTAGGGCCGAGCGGGGCAGAGAGCGTGGTGGGGTGAAGGTGTACATGGGGAAGAGAGGGGCCAGGTAGGGCCTCCCTGAGGAGGCAGCCTGGAGCGAGGATAGAAGGGGGAGCCGGTGAGCCCCTGCACAGAGCCCCTGTTCCCCTGGAGGGGAACACCCCGGAAGCAGCACAGAGCAGGGCGGGGACTGGAGTCTGTGGGGTGCCAGGGAAGGACATAGGTCCCACACAACCTTATGAACTATTATGCCAACTCTGGCTTTCATTCTGATTGTGACAGGAGCCACATGGAGGGCTTGAGCAGAGGAATGACATGATCTGCCTTATGTCTTAACAGGATTTCTTGGGGGCTGTGCTGGAAACAGCCAAGCAGGATGTGGATGGCAGCAGAAGGATCCTCTGTGAAGACCTCAGTGATAATCCAGGTGAGGTGGTGGCCTCAGATCAAGGGTAGGAGGGCTGCTAAGATACATGGTCAGACTGACCATCTTCTGAGGAGAGAACCAGCAATATTTGCTGCCAGACTGGAAAGCAGCACAAATGGGAGAGAGGAGTGGAGATGAATCCAAGGATTTTGGACCTGAGCAAACCGAAAGATTGAATTGTCATCAATTGAGATGGGAAGATGGCAGGTGAAGCAATTTGGGGGTGTTCGCTGACGGAGGACTGATGGTGAACACATTTGATATGGATGCCTAAGGACATCCCTGTGGAGATGAGGAGGTGTGGAGTGGGTGAGGCTGGGCTGGAGACAGACCTTGGGGAGCTGACTGTGTGCAGTGTATGCATGGTACTTGAGGCCGGGAGGCTGCAGGAGGTCATAGAGGAGAAGAGGGCCAAGGACTGTGCCTTGGGCCTCCTGTGCAGGGTTTTCGAAGGCAGGAAAGTGGGGAGGAACCAGCAAAGGAGACTGAGGAGAAGCCACCAAGTTGGGAGGAGAAGCTAAAGGCTGTCAGTCCTAAAAGCCACCCTTAGATCTTCACAGAGGAGGAAGTGCATGGTGTGTCATGCTACTGCCTGGTTCATTAAGATCCAGACTGGGGCTCAGTCATTGGCTTGACGGGGAGGACTCACTGTTGACTTTGGCAAGAGCACTTTTGGAGGAGGGTTGGGGTACAAGCCTGACTAGAGCAGTCAAGGTTTTGGAGGTAGGGTGCATATTCAGCTCTTTTGAGGAGCTTTGCTATAAAGAGGAGCAAAGCTGCAAGGTGGAAGCTAGGGGAGGATGTGGGCTCAAGTGTGTGTGTGTGTGTGTGTGTGTGTGTGTGTGTGTGTGTGTGAGCCAGCATGAGCAAGGGAGCATGTCTTCATGCTGATGAGAATCATTAAGCCTAAGAGGCAGAAATGGATGATTCAGACCAAAAAGGAGACAATCGCTAGAGCAATGGCTTTGAGGAGGTGAGAAGGGATGAGATCTGCTGCCAAGTGGGGAGTAAGTGTTTGCGAAGAGCATAGACGTGCATCCATCGTAACAAAGGAGAGGTCAGTGTAGAGGGGCCAAAGGGGCAGGGAGGTGCATTCTCAGCGCCTAGCACGGAGTAATAGAAACTGACACTTGTGTGGCACATCTTGTGTGCCAGGCACTGCTCTGAGCCATATATATAAATATATAAACTTCAAATTCTCATAGCAACCCTGGGAGATAAACACTGTTGTGCCCATTTTACATGACGAGTACCGAGGCAGAGCGATGTTAAGAATGTTGCTGCAAATCCCACAGCTGGTAAGTGGCGTGGCCTGGCTGATGACCACTATTCGCTGCCATGGTACAAGTGAAGGGATGATGGAGGATTGGGCAGGTGAAGAGAGGCAGATGGTTTTGGTGAGTCCGGGGCTGGCCTGTACTAATTGGTTTGTCCCTCAGAGATGCCTGCCCATTTGCAAAGCACTTTCCAGTTATGACCTACTGAGTCAGCAGCCAGTATAGGAAGAGGGTGGGGCTGGTTCAAGCTCCTGTCCCGGCCTTCATACGCTCCGGAAGGACAGACTTCTCCCTGCTGCTGCACATCTTCCATTGACACCAACAGGGAAGATCGAGATGTTTCCTCTCCTTTCTCTTAGAGACACCCCTGGGATTCTGAGCACCTGAGTTGCCACCATCCTCAGTATTCCTGATTCAGAGAAGGGAGGGAGATAGGAATTGGGGTGGCAGTCGACCTACTTCTGACGGTGGCTGGCCGACAGACTGTGACCAGGCCACCTCCATCTTCTGGGCCTCCGCTGTGAAAGGCAAGAGAGGCTAGGATCATCTCTTACTTTATGGACTCAGGTCCCCTCAGCATGCAAGTCATGGGTACCACTGTATGCTAGACAAGCACAGGGCACTAGAAATAGGACAATGGGCAGAAAGGACCCATCCTGACTTTGTGGAGATTGTCATCTATGAGGGAGGAGAGGAAGACTGACAACCACGCAACTATAAACCGTAATACAAGCCTTGAAGGAACATTCTGGGGTGCTACGAGAGCACCTTCTCCTAAGCGCTTTTGTAATTTTCAGAAATCTGAGGCCTGACCCATAAAACAGAAACTGTCTTTGTTCATTGTTCATTCATTCATTTCTTCAACAAATTTTAATGAGCATCTATAGCAGTGGCTTTGCATTTTACATTCCTGAGGAGAGTAGAAATTAAGGCAAACAGAAAGCTATAACACAAAATGGGACTGGGAACCAGTTATTTATTCCACCAAATTGAAATCTGACATGTGCTGCTGTGTGCCAGGTCCTAGGGACACAAATGTGAAAGGGTGGGAAAGCCCTGAAAATTCCCTGAGGATCCACGGGAGCCATGTATTTGGGGGTGAGGAGCAAGGTGGACTGGGGTGAGAGGTTTGAATTTGGCCTTCAAACCTAGAGGTTTGAATTTGGCCTTCACCACACAGGAGCCTAAGAATCAAGGGGGAATTTTGGAAGATTCTGTAACCTTAGTTTTCTCATCTATACATGAAAATTATATTTCTGAGCAGGATTCTACACTGTGTTAAGCACTGGGCATGCATTATTTTTTTGGTCCATGAAACAATCTTATGAGGTACATCCTTTTCTATCTCCATTTAACTGATGGGGAAATTGAAGCCCAAAAAGGAGTAGTACTCCTGACATCACAGGATTGTAGGAGGCCCCCTTTTATTATCTTAAAACTTAGGATAGATGCCTGACAGAAACCTTGGGACCATCTAGCAGAATGGTCTCCAGACTTCTCTGATTGCTCCTCCCTCTAAATAATATTAAACATGTCCTCGCTCATCATATTTATTCAGACATAGTTGTGTTCTACTAGCAACCTAAATAGCACACGCTGGTAAAGACCAATGTCTTGGATCTTGAATAAAATTAAATATACATAGATTAAGGATTAAAGTACAAATAAATAAAATTGATACTTGCCCCCCCCTCCATTGAGTCATTGAGCACGTGGAGACCACTCATCAAGATTGTCTCATATGGGAGGGCAGTGGTACCCAAGGCCATGAAACTTGTCCAAGTTGCTCAGTTAGGAGACCAGCGGGGAGATTTTTGCCCCCGTGCAACATTGGACAATGTTTGGAGACCTGTTTGGTTATCACAACTGGTCTATGTGTAGGAAGAAGGAGGTGATTTCTGGTATCAGGTGGGCAGAAGCCAGGGATGGTGTTAAACACTCTTCAGTGCTCAGGACAGCCGGCCCAATGTCAGCAGTGCTGAGGGTGGGAAACCCTGGCATCGCCCCTGAAACTTGGATTGAAATTAGGCAAGTGAGTGGTCTCTGGGGCCCAATGACCTGAGTGTACACCTGGGTTCTACCACCGGCTGGCAACTGAGGGCACATTACTTACCCTCTGACCTCTAGGTTTTTAGCTGAGAAGGGGGTTGATAATAGCACAGTGGGGAGGTGGTGGCCAAACCGAGATTCCTCTCTTAGGAAAGGCCAAGGGCTAATTCTCATCTTGTTCTCCCACGCCCTTCTCCTCAGTGGTCTCTACTTTGCAGTGAGGCTGACTGATTGCCCAGGGCCACCAGGAAGGGTCAAGACAGCTGGGAGCCCCAGAAGCACTCCACATGCTAAACATCCAGTCTAGTAGGATTGAGAACTTCCAGCACACACTGGCGGTCACTTCAAGATCTGAGGCAGTATCCAGGGTAGGGCGTGAGCTTGGGGTACTTGTGGAAGGGGTAAATTCAGTCTGCACTGCCTCCTCTAGCCCCACTGCCTGTCTGCAGCTTGCAGTTCCACCTCTTGGGAACCTTTCCCATCCTTCCTTCCTTCAGACACCATGATGCAGAAACAAGAGTCCTGGCCATTCTTGACAAAGACATGTCACTAGACCCTGGTGATCAGTATTCCAGTACAGAGGGGCACCAGGAAGGAGCTCAGTGGTATCTGTGAATGGAGGGAGGTTTGGGAAGAGGCACCTCGAAGGGGGTTGATGGAGCTACAGGGTACCCCAACCACCACCACCATGCCTCCACGGCCAGACTGTCAGTAGACTACAGGTGTCCTGTGGTCAGGGACTTCTCTTTTTGTTCCTGAATGTAGCCTCAGAGTCTAGAACGGTGCCTGCCACATCATGGGCACTCAATACATATTTTTAGGGTGAAGAAAGAGTGTTTTGAAAGATGACTGGAAATTTGCCAAGTGGGTCTGGGAGGGAAGGGAAGGGCATTCCAAGCACAGGGAATAGAATGAACAAAGACAGACTGATGATAAGAATTTTGAAGGATACAGGAGGAAAGCATGAGGGTCTTCAGTCCATGGGGCCCATGGGATGACACTGGGGCTGCTAGGAGAGGCTCTGTATGTGTATAGCAAGGCATTCACAGTTATCTCAGGATTGGAGAATTTGGGGCAAAGTAAGTGTAGATTAAGAAGTAAAGTGCCTGGAGAGATCATGACAGCACTCATTCAATATTTACTGAGTACATATGAAGCACTGGGTGCTGTGCTGGCCTCTGTTCTTAAAAGGTTATTGAGCTAGCCCAGAAGAGAGGCAGAGGGGCCCAACACAGGGGCAGGAAACTCGGGAGACAGATGCACCCACTACTGAGCACTTGCAAATGTCCCGATCAGGGGTGGGGATGGGCCACGAGGCAGAAGGACCAGTCAAAGAGGACTCTGTGGTGTTAAACCAGGGGAGCTGCCCGAGTGCTGGCATTACGGCTGAAAACAGAAGCTATGGAAAGAAAAGCATGGGTTATACTGGACACCATGTGACCTTGGGCCTGTACCTTCTGTGAACTTCAGTTTTGATTGTTATTATTAACATTACTGTGATTATACACCAGGCAGTTACTGGCAGCTCTATGTACCCATTTCATTTAATCCTGTAACAGTTCTGCCAAGGAGATGTTATTTTACCAATGGGGAAGTTAAGGCACAGAAGTTTCAGTGATTTGCCTAAGGTCATAGAGCTAGTAAGGGGCTGGAAGAAGTGGTAATAGAATTGATCCCAGGACAACTGACCCCAAACCCATTCCTTTCTCCTTCCATGCAACTCAAAGCAGGAGGCCTTAGGTGCTGGCCTCCCAACCTGCCTTAATCCTGAGATGGCCACACAGCCTTTTGGCAACCATCCAAGGTCCCTAGGCCTGAGTGGGCATAACAGGGCTGAAGCCCATTGCAATTGGATACACACAGTGTTGTTCACAGGACTAGGTTATTCCCCACAGACTATTTCTTCAGTTGAGGCTTAAAAGAAAGCAGGTTAAAGCCAACCTTCGTGCTTTAATCAAGACACTCAGCCTAAATGAGGTGGTACGAGTCTCTAAAACAGGGGTGATCGTAGTACATTCCAGGATCATGAGGAGGGTTAAGTAAGCATTGCATGTAGAACACCTGCTTTGTGCCTCTTACATAGTAAGTGATAAATAAATACAGGTACAAGGCAGTGGATGGGGGTGGTTGGGTGGGGTACATGGCTTCCTGGTGGTGGTTTGACTGGATAGGGACCTCAGCTCCATCTCAAATCCTACCACCCAGATTACCTGCCCTGAGATTGGGGGTAGATCCTTACCTCTTAGTGCTTGGTTTCTTCACCTGTAAAATCAGTGTAGTAACAGAATCTATTCAGCAGAACAATTGTAGAGACTAAACAAGCAGAGGTGAAAGACATGCAGAGCACTTAGAATGTTCTCTCTTACCTCCTTCCCCGCTACAGTTTTGGATCCTAAGAATCCCAAAAGAATCCTGTCTCATGTTCTCTGAACCTAAGCACCTGCCTGCCAAGCACTTGCTGAACGCAGGCTTGGATAAAGAGGAATGGAGTGGCTTGAGAGGAGGCTTGGATTCATTCTTTTCTCCAACATTTCACTGGGTGCTGAATTTGTATCCTGTCAGGCACCTAGTGCTTGGGGATGCCTAATTAAGTAAGAGATTCCCCAAGGAGCTCAGGGTGGAAAACAAGCAAGACAGGAAGTCCGTCAAGAGCAGTTGCAATGGAAGCCAGAGGTCATTCCATGGCTGCCCAGAGGAGGGCGAGTTTAATCCTGCCTGAAGGGGCAGGTGGGCTTGTGACCTCCTGGCAAGCCTGGTCTATTAGCTAACAGGTGGAAGAGAGTCAAGAATTCTAGTTAGGAGAAGAGCATTTGCAGATAACTGAGTGTTAGTACATTCCCTTGCCCGGTTATTTGCATTCAGTAAGAGGAAGTTGTGGGTTTTATTACCAAAATGATGAAGATAATGATGTCCTTGAGAAGGACTCAGCATGTGGAGGTGGGGGAGGGGAGAGCCATGGGAGAGGAAGCTGAGAAAGGGCGATGGGGGGCAGAGTCTGGGAAAGAAAGGCCCCAGTGAGCCAGGTCAGGGAGCTTGGGTTTTACCCTAGAGGCAACAGAGAACCTGGGTGAGGGTTTCAAGCCAGGAGAGGCAGAGGATTGGGGCTATTCTAACAAGATCATCTTGGAGGCTGGGTTGAGGTTGGGCTGGAGAGAAAAAAGCCTGGGGTCTGGGAACACATCTGGAAGGTAACTGGCAGCACTGCAGGGTGCCCCACCAGGGGGGAATGCCCTCCCTTTTTTTTTTTTTGGTGGGGAGGCCCTTCTTCACCTGGGACTTGACCTGAGCTGTGTCACATCCAGGCCTTAGTTCTATCAATTGAGAAATGCACATGGTGGCATTGATCTAAGTGTCTGAGTCTGAGAGGGTGTGATGTCTGCCAACCTCTCAGTTGTGTCCAGGGATGGAGGTCGGCAACCTAATCTCCTTTTCTGAGGCCCCGGGGAAGCCAGGGGGCCAGGATCCTGGGCCTGGATGTGGTGGACAGAAGAATGGCCCCTCCAAACACATCTACATTCAAATCCCTAGAACCTGTGAATACGTTACTCTCCCTGATATAAAGGACTTTGTAGATGTGATTAAGATAAAGGTCTTGAGATGGGGGATCATCCTAGATTTTCTAGGGCCTCCTAAGCGGGAGACACAAGGGCCTGAGTCAGCAAGAAGAGATGTGAGGACAGAAGCAGAGATCAAAGAGAAGATCCTACGTTGCTGGCTTTGACGGCGGAGAAATGGTCCTTGAGCCTGGGTTGGTGGGTACCTCTGGAGAGTTTCTACTCCCATGCAAAGAAAGGGACTGTCTCCTAGATCTCTTCCAGAGAGGACCAGCCCTTGCTAACACTTGGCTGTAGCCCAGTGAGGCTGATTTGGATTTCTGACCTCCAGGACTGCAACAGGGTCAAGCTGTGTGGTTGTAAGCCACTAGGTTCATGGTGATCTGTTACGATGTTTGAGCTTAGACAGGAATCCAGAAGACGATGGTCTTCCCCTCTTACGTCCTTCTAGAGCTAGGACTAGGGGGAGGGAGGTCATTGAGGAAAGGTCCAAAGCAGGTTTGTTGACAGAGACTGGAGTAGAGGGTGAATCGGTGAGTAAAGAACAGTGTGAATGCACAGTGAATTGTAATAGCTGACAGGGACAGAATGCTTGCTCCGTGCCAGCCTTTGTGCCAAGCACTCTTATGTGTTATGTCCTTTCATCCTCTCAATAAGCAGGAGGAAACTGAGGCATAGAGGATTTAAGTAACAGCAATAGCAGGCAGAGCTGAGACCTATACCAGCCTGACACCAGAGCCCATGCTCCTGACCTTGCACTGTCCTCTAGGACGAGCCAGTGGTGGTGGGTATGCATTGTTGGGGTGTTCCTTGAGTGGAAGCTGTGTGGCCAGCAACCCAAACTTCAACCCACACCTTCTCCCAAGGTGTGTCGTATGTTCCCTTTTCAGGATGGTGCTAAAAGAAGGGGGAATTTCCCTGGCCTATAGTTTTCTAAGTAGTGCCTGTCGTGTGTATGTGTGTGTGTGTGTGTGTGTGTGTACGTGTGCATATGTGTGTGTGATGACTGGAGATTTCCAGAAAAGGGAAATGACCCAGGATGAGATATCAGGAAATCAGGTGTGTCTGGGTGGTATTTGACCCTCAGTAGTTCTGTGGCCTTGACTTCATCCTAAGCTATCAGAGTAGGCAAGGATATTTTACAGATGGGGAAACTGAGACCCAGAGTAACTTGTCCAGAATGGTTTTTGTTTGAGGTAATTTTTTCTACCCACAGGAGGCTACTGACAAAAGAGGTATGATGCTTGTGTATAATCACGTTCTACGGTGGTGTCTGGTGCAGCTCTCCTGGCTCATTCAGAGATTAGGGTAAGAATTCTCAGTTTAGCCACTGTACCTGGTTGAGTAACCCTAGACAAGTTACCTAACCTCTCTATGTCTCAGTTTCCTCATCTGGAAAATGAGGATCACTTATATAGAGCACTTACAACAAAGTTTGGCAAAAATATAAGTTTTGACAGAGCATTGAGTGGGTAGGTGTACAGGGCAGATTCTGAAGTCACTAGTTAGTGGGCAGGTTGCTCCTCCAACAGCCAGATCAGAATAGAGAGACCAAATGGTGGCCTGAGAAGACTAGATGGTGTGACCTTGACAATGTCACACAACTTTATCTATACAGAAGCCTGAAGGGCTGCTCAGTGAGGAGTCAATGCCAGGTACCCTGTGTGCTGTTGGTGCTCAGCAAGCCATAGCTGTTGTTGGTGATGATGGTGGTGGTCGTGTTTGGTCCTTGGTTCTGTCCCTGCCTTCCAGGGGCTTCCAGAGACAATACTGTGCTCCCAGAAGTGGTTTGGTATAATGGGAGGGGTGTGTGTGTGTGTGTGTGTGTCAATCTGGGCATAGTATGGTTCTGGCACCACCTGACTAACTGGTGACCCTGAGCAAGTCCACAGCCCTGTCTGGGCACATCTGTCTCTGTGGGAATGATGAGCCTTCTGGCTCTGACTTCAGGTCTAGGATGCCAGGCCCCTGGAGGAACCTGGCTCATTTACCTGCTGAAGTGCAGAGAGACAATAATGATAATACCCAACCTTCCCAGATCAGGGACCACTCAACTGGCTCAAATTGGGTGCTGGACTTCTCTGGTTGTCTTCCCCTCTCCTTAGTTCTTCTCCCCAGACATTGCATAGGAATTCAGAATCCTAAAAAGAGAGTTTGCTCATATCTGGTTCCACCTGTCCCTACAGGTGGGTGGGCGGAAGTGGAGTAAGGCAGCCAATGTGGAGGGAGGGGAGGAGCTAAAGGGATGCCTGCCTCCAGGAACCATGGGTTGAGCCTCCTCTCTGGTCTCCTCTTTCACTTCACTCTGTGCAACCCAGAGACACCCCACAAATGATCGTGCCCTCCTGTAATGACCATGGCCACTGGTCATTACAATGACCACCCCCAGGTATAGGGAGTCAGACAGTATTCCACTTGGGGGCCTCACCAGACCACTGAGGCAGGAATGACCAGCTGGTCTCACCATGGAGGAAGCAGTAGACCATGGTAGTTTCTTGCTTTGCTCAGTACCACACACATACTCTGACCTGCTGACTCCAGAGGTCCTGCTCCATTGACTGCACTGCATCCTGGCCTCTCCCTCTCCTTCCTAGCCCATCCCACATCACGCCCCTCCTGCTGGTCCCACAGAGCCCCTGAGCTTTGGTCCTCTCACCCCCAGTTCGTGTCTCCTACCCCTGCCTTGCCTCCCCAAGCGCCTTCTTTAAGGTCCTGTTTAAAATTCCCCTCTCCCCTCTTCCCTTCCTGGGCAGCTCCTGTCTCCATCCTGGACAAACCTTTCATAGCCACTCCCCCTGGATTGCCGGAAAGGACAGCATGGCTCTATGAAGGCTTGACACTTACCATGATGCCTGCCATGTGCCATTTACTGTGCAAAGCATTTTACAGGTATTACTTCCTTTAATTCTCTTAGGGGCAAGAACTGTGATTATTCCATTTTGCAGATGGGGAAACTAAGGCTTGGAAATGTCAGGCAATTCACCCAAGGTCACAAGGCCAGGAACTGGCCAAGTGTGGAGTCAATCTCAAGTCTTTCTGAACCTAAAGCTTGTGTTCTTTGCCACCCAGCTTGGCCTCCTGTTTCCAGCCTAGATGTCCCTCACAAGCCAACCCCATCCCTTGCAGGTCTCATCTCCCATGGCCCCTCCTGTTATTCACTCCAAGTAGCTCACCACACATGCTCATTCTTCTGAGCCTTTGCACGTGCTGCTCCTTCTACCGGGAACACCTTTCCCTTTCTTCTGTGCCACTAAAAGCCTGCCTGTGCTTGGATCTCAGCTCAGCATCCCTGGCTCTGAGAGTTCCTCCTTGAGGCCCTGCTTGCTCTAGCCTCAGATCATTGGAGAGATTCCCTCTCTGCTTTGCTCCTGCAGCACTGGGTGTGGTTCTCCTTGTGTGGGCTGCCCTGTGCTCTAGGCTCCGGGTGGCCGAATTGGTGCCAGCATCCAACTGCCTTTGCCACACATTTACCAGGCACCCATTATGTGCCAGGCATTGGGCTGGGCTCTTGGAACACAGGGGTAAGCCAGACAACTGTGTCTCAGCCTTTACAGGGCTTGCAGCCTGGTAGAGGAAACAGGCCAAAACTCAGAGCCATGTGGAGGGCTGAGTTCTGTAGGGGGGCGGGAGGGGGGAGGGCAGGACAAGGGACAAGCTTTGTGGAGCAAGCAATAGTAAGTAGAAGTTAGATTGAATCAAGCCATGAGGGGATTAAGGAGGAAGGCAATATTCCAGGTAAAGAAAATAGCCTGTGCAAAGGCCCAGGGGTAAGGGAAAGCTGAGTGCTTAGGGTATCAGAAGTTGGCATAATTGGAAAATGCAGCCTACAGGGCCAGTGTTGCAAGACCACTCTGAAGAGGCAAGTTCCAACCCTTTGTAGAGGGTTGCGTGAATCCTGCCTCTCTCTCCCACTCATCTGTGGGTTCCAGCTGGCATCGAGGACAGTCTGGCATGGTAGTTAATAGCCTGGCTTGCAGCCAGCAAACTCGGGCTTGACAGTAACCTTAGCAAGCTGCTTACCTATTGTGGGTCTTACTCTCATTTTTTAAGTGGGAATACTAGCCACCACCTCCTAGTTGCTGGAAGAGGGCTATATCATTTAATAGAATGAGCACAGTCTCTGGAACATAGGTAGAGCTTAATTGTGTGATTGTTGCAGTGATAACAATCGATAACATGTTATATAACATGCAAGTGTTATCACTTACTCTTATCATTATTCTATTATTGGATCTGAGTCATCTTTGCCTCTCTTATGGGTGGCACTACAGGCTCCTGTCGCCTGCCCAGGTCTTGGTCCTGGGGAGGAGCAGGGAGGATGGGTGAGGTCTAGGATCATAGGACAACCCCTCTGCCCTCTGCCCTCCCCCCTGTGCATGGGCCAGGGCATGAGATGTCTGGCTGTGTGGATTGTTCTGGTAGGTGTGCCAGACATAGAATCTAGGTGCTATGTGAACACTCTGGCCTGGCTGGGAATGCTGCCTGTCAGCCAGGCTCCTCTTCTCCTTACATGGCATATTTTTTCTTGGGGAAGAGTTGACCCTCTTAGGGTTGGTCGTTCTCATTTTCCCCGCAGGATGCTGGGACACTTGCTGTGCTGGTAATGCTTTTTTGTGGTCATTCTTATCTAATTAATTTTCTGCCCTCATAGCCTGCTCATAGCCCTAGAGGGCTGACTCCTAAGAACTACATCACCCAGACTCCCTTAGGCTCTCAATTCTAGCTGGATCTGGCCAAAAGGCAGCCGCAGCAGGAGAGTGCAGTGTGGGAGGTTAGGGGTCCATCCCTCTCTCCTTCCCCTCCTTTCTTCCACAGTCCTGGCATTGGCTGTGACTTGCATGGCCACTAGAGCACATTCCTTCTCTTCTCCTTAACCCCTAGAGGGGTGTGAGCTGCCTGCTACCCTAACCCCTGGGTTATCTTTACCTATCTTGCTGGTTTCATAACCCTGCCCTCCCTTCCAAACACAGTGTTGCAGTTCCATTCTTTGCAGCTCCGCCCTCCTATGTGCATTTATTTCATGCTATAATTCCAATCAATACCCTTAGAGAGGCTCTCCAGAGTTCTTCAGAAAACCCCGCGCTAGCCAAGAGCAGGACACTAGTCTGCTCCTAGCCTCACCTTCTCATAACCTTGATTATCTTCTAAGACGGCAGGTGGAGGTCCCATTTGGACACCTGTCCTGGAGGAATAGGAGCTGCCTAGCTTCCCAAGGCCCTGGTGATCTGCCTATGGGGCTTCCGTCGAAGTCAGAGCTCCATTGTGAAGAGCCCCAAGTGCCATGGGGGACGATTTGGTATTTTATTGTAAGAACAATAAGTCTCAACAGATTTTAGGGCTGGAGAGGATGCCATAATCTGGTTTATAATTGTGGAGGATTTATCTTCTGAGTGGTTCTAGAGGGTTGAGTGTAGACCCATGGAAGAGATTTGGGGATCAAGTGTAGTTGTTCCCATGTGATGTTACAGCACTGCCACCTTTAGAGACATCTGTCACCTCCCCATGAAGCCTTGTCTGATCACCCTTTCCTCTGGTGTGCATAACACTTTGTTATGGCAACCATCACAGCCAGCTTCAGTGTTCTCCTCCTTTCTGGGGGTGAGTTCTTCGGCCTCAGGGTCTGATCATTCCCAGGGTCCTAAGCTGAGTAGGGGGCTGGCTATCCCTGAACTGGCTGGTGCTCTTTAGTTCAAATGCAAATGCCTTTGAAGGCACATCTCATTTTAACATTACCAACTGTTAGCAGAGGTCTAATATCAGATCAGCCTGCAGCATCTTATGAAGCAAGGAAAGAAAGCAAACATCTGCCAAACATCTGCTCCATGCTGAGCAATTTCCCATACAGTGCCTCAGTGCCTCCTTCAACCCACGCACCAGCCCTGGGAGTCCCAGGACTGTCCCTGTTTTACACAGAGGCTCAGAGAAGTCCTCTCACTTGGATTAGTCACCCAGCGGTGAGTGACAGCGGGATGCAAACCCAGTTCTCTCTGTCTACTAAAGAGGTGAATGGAGAAATATGCTATCAGATGAACTGGGCCAATCCTGCCGAGGAAAGTGGGCCAGGAAAGGTGTGTGTGTGTGTGTGTGTGTGTGTGTGTGTGTGTGTGTATCTTATTTACTTATTTGAAAGTGTGTGAGAGAGTACAAGTGAGGAGAGAGACAGAGGGAGAGAGAGAGAATCCCAGGCAGACTTCCTGCTAAGTAGAGAACCCCACCGGAGGCTCAACCGCATGATCTTGAGACCATGACCTGAGCCGAAAATCAGGAGTCAGATGCTCAACCATCTGAGCCACCCAGGCACCCCCAGGTAAGATATATTTGAAAAATAAGAAAAACAATAACAATTCAGCAATCATGATATCTTAACTTTACACACTTTATAGGCATCAACTATCACCCACTAGTGCGTTAGGGGAGGTAACTGCTTGAGTCTCAGTTTCTCCTTAGTAGTGGCAGGACTTTGCACATCCCCTTCCCATCAGCTACTCAGGTTCAAAGTCTTTCCTCCAAAAAGACTCCTTGTCCTTCCAAGTTTTGGTCAGATGCCTCTTATATGTGTCTATGTAGTTCCTCATAATTGCCTACATGTGCACACACACATAATAGTACACATATGCACAAATATGTGCTTGTATGTGGAAAGCCTTGGAAATTCTGGAGGCACCTCAGGGAAGGCCCGGGAGCTTGATTCTCTGAAGAAGATTGCCATGGGGGAATGGCCCTGAGAAGGAAGTGCCAATGGTTGAAAGTTCCAGAGAGACCATTTTCAGACTCTCTTCAGAGTCAACCTAAGGAAGAACTTTCTAGTGAGAATTTCTCCAGGGAGCGGTAGGCTGTCTGGAGAACCTGCAGGCACAGGATGGGAGGCAGCTGCAGAGAGACCTCACTTGGGGTAGAGAGGGGAGTGAGAGGTACTAGATGCATCCTGATGGGCTCCTTCATGTCTGGGATTGGAAGCTCTGCTATCATGGCAGAAACCACCATTGAGTAGTTCCTTACAAAGTACTTGGCCCATCACATACATGAACTCATTTAATCTTTAGATTAGCCCTGCAAGGTTGGTATAAACCAGTTGATGGAGGAGGAAACAAGGTTCAGAGAAGTTATGTAACTTGCCCGTGAGGAGACAGCAGAGCCAGGATTTGAACGTCAGCTCTGTCTGACCCTGGAATTCTAGGTAATAAGCCAGGATTTAGGCTCATATAAGCCTCACACATGTCACCAGCACAACTTAGTTCATTTTATTTCATTTTCATGTGCCTCAGTTTCCTAGCATTGCTACCTCTTTGATGTTGGAAGTTGGCCAGAGGACCAAGCCATCTAATTACAGTGTGCTCTGAAGAGTGGAGACTTGGCCTATGTCATGGACACTTCACAGACTATTCAAGTCTCTTTGGGGCCTTCCTTTGTCTCCTTCTAGAAGGAAGCCATTGCTGACCAACTTATTACCTCTAGACATATTTATGGACCCACATGGCCTGGGAGGGATGAGCAAGTGACATGAAGCATGACAGCTACAGCTGAGAGTTATCAGAAAGGCCTGTAGCTTTAGTTTCAGGTCGGATGAAAGGAAAAACAAAACAAAACCGTAAACCCAAACCCAGTAAGCTGCCTTCCAAGAGCCTAAAACATGGTTCAGTAAAGCCAATGTCGGCCAAGAGGGAAATTACAGGCCTGACATGGGAGACAAGTCTGCAGAAATCTCCTAGGGTTGTATTTGACGTATGTTTGTTTGCAAGCATGTGTATTCATGTGGACCTATTTTTCAAAGTGTGTGTCTTTTTTACTTATGTACTTAGCCCTGAAACCCTTAAAAAAATGTGTGGAAACTGTACATTAAAATACTTTACCACTGCATGATATTGGGGGCAATTCCACTGAGTTTAGTTAAAGCCAGCTAGTATTTAGTGACACATGCTAGGCACCTAGGATCTAAGGATGCAGAGGCGCTGCCCTGTCCTGAAGTAGCTCAGTGTCTGTCATAAGAAAAGAGATACATGCACAAAGGAGGACCCCAAAGTACTCACAGGGCTGGGATCATTTCAGCTGGGTGTAGCTGGGACCTAAAGGAGGGAAGATCTTAGCTCTTGGGATAGAGGGGGGCCAGCAAGTGTCCTACCAGGCAGACAAAGATGAAGAGGGCCCTTGCAGGTAAAGAAAGAGATCAGGGGGGTGGGGAACTCATCTGAAGGTCAGAGATATGTGACTTGTCTCAGGTCACACAGCTAGAAAGTAGCATCCTGAGGATTTGAACCCAGATTCTTCTGATTGCTTCTCACCTCAGCAAAAGCTCCTGAATACAAAAGCCCTATGACTTGGCAGGAAGACTGTACCTAGTGTTTTTAAACCCTTTTCATCCCTAAGGACCAGGTGAGTCTTATATGGCCCAGGAAGGCTACTTTAATACCCTAATTGATTAATTGATTTTATACTTCAGGTTAATACTTTGATACATGAGTTCTTGGAAAATATATGCCTTGATACAGCTAGGTACATTTAATAGAGCTATGTGTTTCTCTTCCACAATATAAACACCTATATTCATTTATTTATTTGTTATAAAATCTGTGATGTCTGTGTCATGATTGTGCTCAACAAAGGAGACAGAAACAATGGAACTATCTTTGAGGGCAGAGATGACTTTAAATTCCTTTTTATTTCCCATGAAGTACTCAAGAAATACTTGCAAAACTGGCCTGGCTTGGCCATACTTTTTTGTGGAATTAGTATTAGTCAGATTATGGCCACAATAGTGCTTGGTAACAAACCGCCTAGTGCTCAGTCACAGCTACAAGTTTTTTTTTTTTTTTTTTTTTTTTCTCTCGCTTACGGGTTTGAGGGTTGGCTGGCTTGGGCTCAAGCTTCAGGTTTGGTGGGGCTTTGGGTCAGGTTTGTGTCTACTCTGTCCTATTCTGAGGACTAGGCTGAAAATTAGCCCATGGTTGCTCTTCTCATGGTAATTGAGCAAGGGAGCAGACAAGAACATGAAACAGATAATTCCTCTTGAAGTCTCAACTCAGAACTGCCATGCTATCATTTCCAACCATATTCCTCTGCGCATGACAAGTCAGATGGTCAAGCCCAGTATCACTGGGCAGGGAAATATATTTGCCCACTCTAGTGGGGGGCCCTACAAAGTCAAACAGCAAAGAGTATAATTCTAACATGAAAGCATGAAGAATTGGGGAAAGGTGCTGGGTGTAAGAGGTAGATTTAATTTCATATTTGAGTGACCATTTACCTGCTTTGGAAACTAGAGAAATCACTTGATCCCTCAGTCTCTCTTTCCTCCTCATACTGAGTGCTTATAATATGCCAGTCACCAAGCTTAGAATTTTAGGAACATTGCTGTACATACGGTAAGTAAGGTAAGTTACCAATGAACTTCACCCAAGGAATAGCCAGCTGATGTGACTGGCCACCAACATCCAAGTTTCAAAGTTCATTGTTGGTTAAAAAAAGTAAGGGCTATTATTAGCAGGGTTGGAGGGCAACCACACTTCCCAGTCACATGCCTTCAGGAGGAAGGAACTCGAAGCCAAGCCTGGATGGTGATGGTGGTGCAACATGTTTAGTGTGGAGGCAAATTTCGTAATTGCCATGGCTGTCAGGTGATGCTGAGATCTCTTCTCCCCAGATATCTTTCCATTCTGAGGCCAGGTGCTCTGACATCGCTGGGGAAGGACAGCTGGCAGCTTTTTGCAAGACTTAATTCATGTGTCGTCAAAGATACTAGCAAGAGTAAATCTTGGATCAGAAAGACCTGATTTGAATCAAGGCTGAGTCTGACTGGCTGGGTGGCCTTGCCCCCAGCAGTGCTGTTCCCTGTGCCTGCAGTGAACGCCTCCTTCTCAGGGCCAGCTTTCTGTCTCCATGTCCCTTCATCCCAGAGGTCATCCCTGACCCTCTCTAGCCCTTTGGCCCTTAACACACTGGACACCTCCAAGCCCTGCACTTTGGTTCTCCTAATTGCTTGCTTGATTAGCTCTCTGCCACTAGAATAAATACTCTGGAAGCGCAGGCCCTGACCCTTGTTTCCCCTGAAATCCTGCTTCCCACCATTGTGCCTAATACACTCTAGGCCTTCTATGAACATTTCTTTATCTAACGAATTTGACAATAAGTCACTAAAAGTGGGCTGTTGCTTTGTAGTCATTATGTAGTGGACTCATTATAGTCTGTGCTATGGGAGCCACTCGGCTCTAAATTCCTGTTACCCAAGAGAGGGCCTTGGACCTGCCTGCTCTGACAACTTGGAAAGCAACATCTCAGCATCACCTCCCTCCCCAGACCTACTGAATCAGAAGCTGCATTTTAACTACATCTCAGATGATTTATATACACACTAAGGTTTGAGAAGCACCACTTTAAGCAACTTTTAGAAATTTGCTTTAAGCAACTTTTAGAAATCAAATCTGACTGCACAGTCTTGCCTTGATATATTGAAAGACTGCCCCAGCCTCTAAAGCCACTTGCATTGGTAGTTGCAGCCGATCGTTATAATGCTGTGTGTTTTACAGATGAGGAAGCTGAGGACCGAAAGAGCTAAGTGATGCCCCACTGCTCCATGGCTAGTGAGCAGCAGAGCCTGATGCTTTTTCTTCCAGTCCAGGTTCAAGTTAAGAGCAGAGGAACTCTGGGTGAAATGCCAAGTGCCTTGACTGCAAGGTCACATCTCATATTCCCATGGAAAGTGGCAGAGCTGGGGTCCAAATGCAGTCTGGCTCATTCCCAAACTCTGAGATGCCTGCTTCCTTTCTACCAGCTCCAATCCTCTCTGCCTTATAATTGAGGAAGCAACTTGCCCCAGGTCACATGGAGAATTAGAGGCTCTGCTACATAGACAGTGTCTCTCCCTAAGACCACACCACCTGTCTGCCCTCGGCATCACCATGGGAAGGAGCTTCCAGAGAATAGCCTCAAGGCTGACAATGATCCCCAGGAGACGTGGGCTTCTTATGATTCTGAGTGAGCCACTTTGGGGGAGGCTTCTGACCCAGCTTTGAAGCACTGTTTCTGTGTTTAGTCTGGCCAGCCTCCAGGGGCAAGATGATGAAATGGAGAATTGCCCTGGACAGCATCTGTCATTTGCATGCCAGTCTGTCCCTGTGTTTTTCTTTTGCTGGAGGGTCTTCATAACTGGGCTGAAACCCATGAGATAGACACTGGAGGGAAAGAGAGATTATCTATAACTCAAGCTGCTGAAAAGGAAGAGTTGAGGGGACAGGATGGCTTCCACAGAAAGCCAGGTAGAAAAGTCCCTGCATTCCCAAAGATCAGGGAATGACAGTCTTAGGAAGATTCTTAGAAAGACTTAAGCAATTGCAGCTAATAGCTGGGTTGCTCTCAGCCTCTTTCCACTACACAACACGATACCTATTGTGTAGCATAATGACACTGACTTAGGATTGTTGTGATTTTAAAATGAAATAGTGTGTGTCCTATGCCAGTCCAGAGAAGACAAGCAGAGAGCAAGGTGTGTGTGTGTATACATGTGCACAGGCATGTATATTTGTCCCCTTACCTTGTTTTATTTTTTTTTCCTTTGTATTTTTTTAAAGGGCGGGGGGAGGTGTGAGGAGGGGCAGAGGGAGAAGGGGAAAGAGGGAGAGAGAATCCCAAGTAGACTCTGCACTGAGAGCCCAAATAGAACTCTGGGCCTTGATCTTACAACCCTGACATCACGACCTAAGCATCAAGACCAGAAATCAAGATTCCAACACTTAACCAACTGAGCCATTCAGGCGAGCCACCCCACCCCTCTGTGTAGACATTTTGTAGACCGAGAACTAAGAGCCGAAGACAGAAGTTGTCATGTACACAGACACATAGGAATTAATGACAGAGCTGAGAGTTGAACCCTTTTTTCCAGCCTCCCAGGCCAGTATTCTTTATTTCATATAAAAATATTAATAATAAGGATGAAATTTGTTAACCATATTCCCAACTTCTGGGCCATGGAAGCACAAAAAAACAGTAGTTTTCTGAAAGCATACGCATACACAGAATACAGTAGAATAAAATTGTTCTTCAAGCTTTCCAGCATCTGAAAAGACCATTTCTGTAAGGGCAGGGCTGTAGGTATGTGATCAGACTTGATCCTTTTCACTTAGGGGCAGTTAGACTCAGTGCTGACTTCACATCCACATTGTCTTCCAACACTGTAGAGTTTCAGCAGGATGTGAGCCAAGAGAAAGTCAAGGGCAGGATATAGGCACGCTTGTATGGGCCCTGGAGACAGCTGGGGCCAGCTTTATCTGTGAGATAAGGACTGTGAATATACCTTATAAATCCTGAGTTAGCTTCAGCAATTCTCTTCTTATTATAAAGGCATATTCCAGAAATGCCTTTATTCCCTCACTGGTCTCTGAGACCACATTAGAGGCTGAATCTTTTACAAACACATTGATAATTTATATCCCATAACAATATAAAGATGTAATTTGTTAAGCATATCACTAAATTTATAATTTGAGGGAATCAACACGCATAATTAAGATTCAGATGTAGGGCCATAAAACTCTTTGGTGCCTTCTAAGCCATCAAGGCAAGGCCCAAGCATGGTTTCTTTCAGCTCATTGACCTTCAGGTCTTTGTTCAGATGACACCTTCTCAGTGTAGCCTTCCCTGGCCACCCTAACTAAAATTGCAAACCTACCACCAACATACTCTAGCCCCATTCTTCCCTTCTGATTTATTTTTCATCTTCACACTTGACGTCATGTAACATGCTACATATCTTACTCTCTTATTGCCTAGGTTCCCCCACTATTTATTTAGCAATGCTCATGTATTCTAAATCCTTTGCAAATACCAGCTTCTGCAGTCCTCATAACAGCTGTAAAGGGAGATACTACTGTTTGCCCCTCTGTACAGAGGAGGAGACGGAGATATGGAGAGGTGAGACAATGTGTTCATGGTCACGCAGCTTGCAAGTGGCCAGAGTAAGATGTGATCTCAGGTATCCAGCCCCGGAATCCTCACTCACGCTCGCCACACTGCTCCACCCATAGGATGTGAACACACAACAGTGGGAATTTGCCCCACTAATTCCCAGTGCCTAGAATAACGCCTGGTGCACCACGGCACCCAAGAATTGCTTGTTGGATGGGCGAACGGTTAAATGGGACTAATACCATTCCATTGCTTTGAAAGTTCCTCATTCCAGATGCTGTGTTTAGGCAGCCACTCTCCGTGCACCAAACATCTGGATTCTAGGAAGGCAGTGGGGCAGGTGGAAAGAGCATGGGCGTTCATGTCAGATAAGAAGGAGATCACAGTCCTAACTCTGTCAGTCCCAGGTATACTATTACCTGAGCTGTGCGACCTTACCAAATTCACCTAACCTCTCTAAGCCGTGTGTAGCCTCCTCTTTAAAAGGGAGAAAACAGTGGGTTCCTCACAGTGTTCCACATGATAGTGAAAGTTCAGTGCAGGTACAGGGCCAGGCAGAGAGCAGATACTCAGTAAACATCAGTTCCCTCCTGTCCTGAGAGGGATGGGGAAAAGCGAAGTGAAACTCCATCTTCCTTTTTGCTGAGCAAGCTCTTACTTTTTGCAGAATGAGTGTGTTAGGGTCAGGGTACAGGGAATGCAAAGAAGACCAGGGGAGATGGAAAAATTTCACTTTTCCCTTCTACAGCACTTATGACTAGAACAGCTTCAGTCAGGTCAAAGACATATTTCATTTGATTCTCAGATAAAGCCATATTGACGTCACTTTTTTTTTTTCTTCTGTTACCTTATTAAATTTGGCTGTCTCTAACGTAAAACACTGGCTCCTCAGAAGTGGTTTCCATCGCATTATTGAGCCGTCAGGAGGATTTCAATCTATCTCCCACCAGAAAACAAAGTCTGCTTTAAATTAGAACGAAGTTGCACATCTGAACAAGTTAGAACAATTTTCCCATTCCCCCTAATTTGTAGACTGAGCTTTTAAAAACTCTAAATATTTGTCTTTACTTTTAAGACTGTTTTCTTCCAGTCTTAGTCAGAGATTCTATGTGGAACCAGCTGAGCGTCCTGGGCTCAAAGTTGAGTTGTCGTGCTTGGAGGTTGCTTCTGCTATCTGAATTTGGCAAGTGCCTTGACCTCTGGTTTCACTGGAAACTTCCAGAAACTGCTTTCAGACAGAGGTATCTCCTGTAGGGGGAGGTTCAAGGTCCAAAAACCTCTGGCACGTGCTCTTTCTCCTTCCTGGACTCTTCTGCTGCTCAGGACATGAGCGTTGTGGTGTCAGCCGTGTTGAATTCCTTGTAAATCTCTGCACATACTGTTCTCTCTTCTTAGAACACCCTTCCCTCACCTTCTATGAACTCAGAGCTCCCACTCAATCCTCAGGACTTGGCGTGGTTCTCCTGGTGGGAAAAGGCCTCTGAGGGGCTCATGGTAGCAAGCTCTGTGTTTTGTTTTGTTTTAAGCTATTAGCTCCTTAATCATCTATACATGTTCTTGTTTCTCACTGGGCTCTCCTTCGGAGTAGGAGCAATACTATTCATTTAAATATCTGCAGGTCCTGGCATGGGGCCTGGTCTCTCGCAAGCGCTCAGTGAACAACAGGTTTAAAGAAAAGCACTAGAGTTTAAACTTGATGCTGACATGAACAGGGAGCTGGGTCCTTTGCACAGAGAGTAAGCAGTAGGATGAGGGGTGTGTGGGCTTCTCTTTAGAAGATCCCTCAGACCAGTCTGGTTCAGCCTTTTTATTTTGCTCATGAGAAAGTGGAAGCTTAGAGATATCCCAGACACTGCATGCACTGCTGGCAAAGCCAAGGGCTGGCATTCAGTCCAGTGCCCAGCCTGTGATATATGAATGTCCTCATCTTCCGGAGAATGAGCTTTGGCAAGGACACAGCTGGTGCAGTGGGGAGAGACATCAAGGGGGAAGATGCTGGGAGTGAACAGGCATCACGAGATGTGGCCTGCCAACTTGGCAGCAGGCTGCCTGGTGACCTGAATGATGCTGATAGGTAGGAGGCCACAAGGAGGTCAGTGAGGAAGGGTTTGGGGATGGAGACTTGGGTTCTCTGTCCAGGCCCATTGTCCTGAGTCAGTACAAGAATCAGGAAAGAGTGTCACGGAGCCACTCCCATATCAAAGGCTGCATCTTCCCCACAGCTGGGCATCTGACCAGATGTTAAGAAAAAGGGACATTGCAAAAAATCTCTAGTCAGAGGAAGTGGTTTGAGTTTCCTGCTTGGAGGAGGTGGCTTCATTTAAATAGAATTCAGTAGAACTAAGAGGAAGGAGGAAGTATCGTAAGCCTTCCACTTGGACCTTGAGTCTGTCTCCTGTAGAGAAGAAGGATTCAGAAATGCCTCTCAGGGAGCCTGAGGGAGGGTTCCACCAAAGAACCTCACCCAGGGTAGGAATGGATGTAATAGAACATGTTTCCACTTCTACTTGTTCTGTGCTAGGTGCTTACCTCAGCCAGTCCTTCTGACATTCTCCCCAGATTTGGGCGGAAATTCAGGTTCTTGGAGGGAAAGCGATTTGCCACAGAAGACACAGCAAGGCCGGACTTGTGCTCGGATCTACTCCCCCAGACTGTTGGCTCAAAGCCGGCTGCTGTTCCTCAAGCCCTTGGGGCCTCAGTCTAAGGAAGCTCCTCTCGTCTATGAGCTGGCAGTCACCAGGCCGGCACCCCGGACCTCCCCAGGGGCCAGGGGCTGGGCAGATGCTCAGAAAGAATGGCTTCCCTGTGCCAAGATCTTTCTGCACATTGGCTCATTCGCTTCTCACACTGCAGCAGCGAGGAGGTCCATTGGAGGTGGGGAAACTGAGACTAGTGAAGGGAAATCATTTTTTCAGGATACATTGTTTGATCACCTTTTAAAAGTAAAGGTATTTCCTGAGTATGGTATAGGTTAGATGTTTTAAGATACTTCAGTGCAAGAAATACCCTATTTATTTGTATTTCTAATCTGAATCAATCTAGCTTGCTATCCTCCCTGCATTTGGCAGAAGATTCCATCTCAGCTATAGGGGGTAGAGGTTGTCCCAAACCCTGGAGGCCTATCAGGAATGGAGTTTAGAAAAGAGTCTTCCTCTGGTCTTCAGCTCCAGAAAGTTCTAACCACAGGAATGATATTAATGAAGCCCAAGCTTCAGAGCCCCTCACTTGCATGGCCCTTTCTGAGAGGGATCCTAGAATGTGCCCACAGCCCAGATATTATTATAAAATTTGCAGAAGTATGATTTTTTTTAAGCTCAGTATGGTTTTCGTAAGCAGTGAAAATGCTGCTGCTTCTCCATCATGCTTCCCCTGTTGGGTAAGTTGGAGTGGTCACGGACATTTTATATTCATAATTATTTTTCTCAAGGAAAGCTCCCACCCCTCAAATGCTTCAAGCTCCACAAAACTTAGATCCGTTCCTTCTGTGCTCTGTGCCAGCCTCTGTGCCATGGCTCCTCCTGTTAATTCTTATGGCTTTTTCTGCCCCTCCTGGGGAAGAGGTACTATCCAGGAGTGGGATGTAGGTCCTCCTCTTTGGAGACCACAGCTGCCACAATTTATTTTGCCAGAATCGGACCAACCCCCCTTTGCAGCTTGGATACCAGTGTTGGCCCAACTCTTCCTGCTTCGGAGTGGTTGATCCCTACTTAACTAGGGAAGTAAGGGAGAGGATGTGTAAGGGCTGCTCAGACCTTCTGAAAATCAAGAGCTGACTCCCTTTCTCATGGGAAAAGGTATTCCACAATACTTGAGCGAGCACATCAAAAACTAAATGTATTTTTTCACCTCCCACCAGGTTGCCTGGGTTAAAGGAGAGAGGGCTTCCTGGAAGATGTGGCATTTGAGCTAAGCTGAAAGGAACAGAAGTATTTCTGCTGAGTAACAGGGTAGGGAAGCTGTGACTGATAGGAGTCCTGAAGTATAGATGCTTTTGCAAACGAGGTATCACAGTTAAAGAACAGAGGAAAAGCCAGCAGGGAGAGAGCAGTCATGGTGGATGTGGTTGTTTTTAGTCTCTTAGATGAAGATCAAAGCAAAGGCCTCTGATAGCCTCTGAAGAGAGAACATCCAGGTTGTTTTCCTGCCTAGAGCAGAGTAAACAGGATTCCTGGAACCTGTGGTAGCCTCTACCAGACACACAGACTGCTGCCCGGCTGGCCCAGGGACACAGGGCAATGTGGAAATGGCTGGGACAGGGAGCCGCCCTGGCCTCTGGACTTGAGTCCCCAAGGAAACGCCTGTTAGGAAAACCCGTCCCAGGCACTTGGAATCTATATCTCAGGTCAGAAAATATGCATAGCCTTTGATCCAACAACGCTGCTTCTAGGAATACAATGAGAAAAAATATTTGCAGATATGGGTGATGACGCATATACGAGGACATTCAGTGTTGCGTTATTCATAATAGAGCATAATCGGAAGCACCTTAAATACCTAGCAATGGGGATAAGTTAGGAAACATACTGTGCATCTATATGATGAAAGACAGTAGACATTAATAATCATGTCATATGTACTGGCATGGAATATTCAGGATGTTTGGCCAAATGAAAAAAAAAAGCCTGTAAAGCCCTAAGTACTGTCTGCTCTCAGTTAGGTAATATGTGTTTTGCTGATACTAACTGAACACTTAAACTGTGTGCCAGGCATGGCTCCAAGCATTTAAAATATATTAATACATTTACTCCTAGGGCAGCTCATGAAGAAGATACTTTTGTTATCTGTATGTAACACATAAGGAGACTAAGACACAGAGTGTTTAAGTCATTCACCCAAGGACACACACTGACGGGTGTGAATTCAGAACCTGAATGTGAACAAGGCAGTCCCCAAAGCCCCTACATAAACCACTAAACAGGCCGTGCTCTCTCTTTCTGTGTCTGTGAGCATTTGTAGACCTTTCTTTCTCTTTCCCTTCCTCAGAGGACTTACATGGAATTGGTGGCTGTATTTTTAAGTCCTCTCCTCCTGGAACAGGATCCAGCAGTGATTTCCTGATGCAAGAACATTGCAGCTAGTGAGGCCAGGTGCTGGCGGACATCTGTACTCTGAACCTAGAGACCATGCCCTGTGCCCACTTGGATCCTGCACGGCTCAGACCTAGCAATTCCTCAAGTCACTGATTCAGCAAAACAGGGATTAAGTGTCAGTTCTGTGCAGGCTCTGTTCTAGGTTCTGAGAATTCAGCCGTGAGCAAGACAAGGAACATGGAAAACTTCCATCCTAGCTGGAAGGCAGAGAGGTGACCAGCAAATAGTCAAGAAAAATACCGGTATTTGTTGAGAATGTCAGTAAGAATGGTGTGACAGGCTGGGGACGTGGATTTAGGGGATTAAATGGTCAGGGAAGGGGGCCTTTCAGAGGTGGCATTTTGGCTAAAACCTGAACAGCCAGAAGGAGCAAGATCTTTCTAATCTTAGAGACAATAAACTGTTAACATTTGGGAAATCTTTAAAATATTTTTGTGTGTTGCAACATTCCTATTGTATAACTATTTTAAATTATTTTAAAATAAAAGGTTGACCTCCAATTGGCTTATTTTACTCAGCATCATGCCCTCCAGTTCCATCCATGTTGAAGCAAATGGTGGGTATTCATCTTTTCTGATGGCTGAGTAATATTCCATTGTATACATAGACTACATCTTTATCCATTCATCTGTCAAAGAACATTGTGGCTCCTTCCACAGTTTGGCTATTGTGGACGTTGCTGCTATAAACTTTGGGGTGCAGGTGTCCCAGCATTTCACTACATCTGTATCTTTGGGGTAAATACCCAGTAGTGCAATTGCTGGGTTGTAGGGTAGCTCTCATATGGGGAATATAAGAAATAGTGAAAAGGATTATAAAGGAAAGGAGGGAAACTGGTTGGGAAAAATTAAAGAGGGAGACAAACCATGAGAGACTCCTAACTCTGGGAAATGAACAAAGGGTTGCAGAAGGGGAGGTGGGCAGGGGGTGGGTTGGGGTAACTGGGCAACGGGCACTGAGGAGGGCACATGATGGGATGAGCACTAGTGTTATACTATATGTTGGCAAATCAAACTTCAATAAAAACAAATATAAAAAATACAAATATAAATAAAAATAACTGTAATTGATCCTAAAAAATGTTAAAAATAAACTAAAAGTTTGAAAATATATTAAAATAAATATATTAAAAACAAGTGACCACTCTACATAGAAGGAAGCAGTCAAAGGGCTTGCTGAGGAATGACAGCAGCAGGGGAGGACACCAGTGGGTAGGAAGATGCTAATACCTTTGGCTGAAGTGGGGCAAGGCTAAGGCTGGGGAGTGGAGATTAGCATTCTTTTTTGGCTCTGAGATGCCTGATAGCCATGGTTATCAAACTACTACACGTTCATCTTCTCATGGGGTCTTCCCCTCTCTACCCATGAGTTAGTTAGCATTGGGATGACATTTCTTTTCCACCAATGAAGACAGTGAGGCCAAGAGTGGGAAAATTATTTTGCAAGGTCTCGTGGTGAGTGAGTAGCAGAGTGAGGAGCCAAAATCAGATCTTCTGAATCCACTAAACACAGTACTCCCAAGGTTTGCAACACAGGAGACATTCCATATGTATATGACATATATTTTTTAAGATTTTATTTATTTATTCATGAGAAACACAGAAAGGAAAGCAGGCTTCCTGTGGGGGATCTGATACGGGATTGATCCCAGGACCCTGGGATCATGACCTGGGCCAATGGCAGATGCTTAACCACTGAGCCACCCAGATATCCCCACATATATTTTCTGCTGCTTCTAAGAATGTATAGACATTGAGAAGGCTAGAAAAAAAAAATCCATCCATTGAGGATTCACATGAGTTCAGACTTAATAGCAATGCTCTTTCAGAAACTGCTAGGGATGTCCAGTGGCCCATGAACCAGTTTAATCCCTAAGACATACAATGTTATGAAGTGCAACTTAACTTCTCTTGTTAAGCTATTATTCCATTTTTATTATTCTGAAGTAAAATCATCTGTCTCCACACAAAGATAAGTATGAGAATTAGCATCCAAAGAACCCCATGCAAAGAGAAAGGGCTTTGTGGTCTTCCACATGCTGCTGGACAGAGCTCCAGAGTAAGTCGTGGTGCCCTGTTCATTGTCTTCAAGCACGCCACAACTGTTCGGGGTGCCTTTGGCAGTCACACCTTGTGACTAACTCCACTTCTGCTAATATGGAGACCAGTTTAAAATTAGAAGACATAGAAAACAAAACAGAGTGGAGGAGCTTAGAGAAATAATGGTGACTTTATCACCAAAGCAGCACCTACAAAGGCCCTATGGCCCCATTTAATTCCTCCATTTAACAACCTCTTGAGGCAGCTGATGGCCTGGTTTCAGAAAGGAGGAAACTAAAGCTTAAATCACTGAACTTTTTTTCATGACTTTGAACCCATGCAGTCTAAGACCAAAATCCATACACTTTCCACTACATCATATGGCCAGATTGACCCTCTCTACCCCCAGAGACAAAAGCTAACCCAATCACAGGGTGTAAGAATGAGTTGCCTTGGAGTCCAAGCTGTTTGCAGGTCCTTACCACCCTGAATCAACAATCTGAATTATTTCATTGGGATGGTATGCACACTTGATTTATGTTGGCATGGAGCAAGCTATAAATTGTGCCCATGGACCCACTGAAGCCTTTTCTTACATTGAAGATGTTTATAGAAACAGGAAACATGGCCTCTGCATGAACATACTGGTCCTCTCTATGTCAACATCATCATAAATAGATGTATCCAGGATCTCTGCCTGGGCTGTTTTCCACAGATACTCAGCAAGCCCATGAGGTGGGTCATTATTACTAAGGAGGAGGAAAGAGGCCCTCCCTTGTGTCTAGAACTTATCCTGACAAAAGGCCCATTAAAAAAATGTCCCACCTCCTGCTCCACCCCTTCTCTCTTGCTAGCAGCTAGGTCTTTTCCTTTTCTACATCCCTTTCCTTTTTTGCAGCCTTGATCTGCAGGCTTCTGACCTGGGAATTCAGAGTTGTAGACTGTCCTCCACTCCTGGAAAAGTGGGGTCCTTCTGGGGACTCAGTACCCTTCTACTCTCATTGCTCTTTCCAGTTTGCAGAGCTGCTCTACCCTCTATCACAGCAGGTTATGGGCGGGTCATTCCCATTTTGCAGATGAGGAGAATGAGGCACAGGAAGGGAAGGATGGGTTATTTGATGTTGAATTCATCACAGAGTTTAGTATTACACTTTGCCCTTCTTGAGGAACTTTATAGTGGTTGAAAGTTATTTTCACCATAGTTATCGATGTCTGTATCCATGAGAGACCTGCCAGAAAACAGCCAGCACACTTAGAAAGGGTTCAAATTAAATAAACTAGCACCCATTACAGGTTAAATTGTGTCCCCCTCCCCAAATTTATATGTTGAAGTCCTAACCCTTAGTACTTCAGAATGTGACTATTTTTTGGAGATGGGAGTCTTTAGAGAGATACTTACATTAAAATGGGGTCATTTTGGTGGGTGCTAATCCAATATGACTAGTGTTCTTTCAAGAAGAGGAAATTTGGACACAGACTTCACAGAGGGAAGGCCATGTGAAGACACGAAGAGAAGAAAGTCAATTACAAGCCAAGGAGAGAGACGTAAGAAGAAACCAATGTGGTCAAAATCTTGATCTTGGACTTCTAGCCTCCAGGACTGTGAGAAAACAAATGTCTGTTGCCTAAGCCACCTAGTTTGTGGTACTTAGTTATGGCAGCCCTAGCAAGCTAATGTAGTTTCCTCTAAGCTTGAACGTGGGAGAGGGGAATAAATAGCTCACTTCTCTCTTCTCCCAGCCTCTGATCTGCTGCTAGGGTTTCCTATGGGCTGAATCCTGCTGAAAACCTGGTAAAAGAATAGTATATGATCACATTAAGAGCCCTGGATAAGGGCTAAGTTCATTTGTTCATTCATTCATTCATTCATTCATTCATTCATTCATTCATTCATTCAAAGAATATTCATCAAATGCCTACAATGAACCAGGAGCTAATCTGAGAACTGTTGATCCAAAGATAGATGAGATACAGTGCCCTGCCCCCTGGGGGCTCTCAATGCAGCATGGATAACAGACCCTACTATGAGTTCTAGTCTGTAAAAGCCCCACTTGACAATGCAGTCTACAGTACAATTGCTGTTTGAGCATGATGCTACGGCAGCCCAGAGGAGGGGTCACTCACTCAGCCAGGGAGGTAGGACAGAACCACAGAGGATAAACATTCTGGAAGGCCCTTAAAGGACATGTAGGGTTTTTTTTTTGTTTGTTTGTTTGTTTGTTTGTTTTTTAAGATTTTATTTATTTATTTATTTATTTATTTGAGAAAGAAAATGAGTGAGAGCAAGTGAGAGAGAGAGAGAGTGAGAGAGAGAAAGAGAGTATAGAAGCCGGGCAGCAGGGGAGAGGGAGAAGGAAAAGCAGACTCCAGCTGAGTAGGAAGCCTTATGTGGGGCTCAATCCCAGGACCCTGAGATCATGGCCTGAGCTCAAGGCAGACGCTTAATGGACTGAGCCACCCAGGCATCCTGGACACATGACGTTTTACATAGGGAGGGAGGACAAGATCATGGTGGGCTGAAGGACATACAAAGACCCAGTGATGCAAAACGGGGATGACCTTAGAATCACTTCTTAACTGTGATGCCTCACAATGCTAAGGTTTATGTTGTGAGTACTTGTGGCCACATGGCACAGCGTTCTAGAGTCTTGTGTTTTTTTTTTTTTTCCATACCTCCTTGTTTTATTTTTTGGAAGTTGCTCTAGGGTTTACACAATATACATTAAACTTAAAACAATCTCCTTGAAAAATATAGCACTTCGTATGTATTTTAAGAAACCCACAGTAATATGCCACATTTTCTCCGCGCCTTTGTACCACATTCAAATATTTTCCTTCTACATGTGCTTTAAACCATAATACATTATTTTTTTCTTTTTTTACATTATTGTTTCTTAAATGCTTTTTAAAAAATATTTTATTTATTTAACCATGAGAGCATAGAGAGAGAGGCAGAGACATAGGCAGAGGGAGAAGCAGGCTCTCTGAGGAGAGCCTGATGTAGGACTTGATCCCAGGATCCCGGGAACAGCCCTGAGTCAAAGGCAGATGCTCAGACTCTTAACTATAGAGAACAAAATGATGGTCACCAGAGGGGAGGTAGGGCAGGGTTGGGGGAAATAAGCTGATGGAGTCTTGTGTTTAAGCTCCAGTGCCAGCATCTGCTGCCCATGTGACCTTGGACAAGTCGCTCAACCTTTCCAAGCTTCTGTTTTCTGTCTGGTTAGTTAATCCACCAACCCTGTTGGATGCCTTCTCTTTCCAAGCTCCAGAGCTATAAGGGTGCATGGTTCTGGTTTTGGCAGCCTCTGTAAGAGCAAGGGGAAGACCCTGTACTGAGCCCCCTTGTGCCTATGGAAAGGCTTCCAGTGCTGTGCCCAAAGTGCTCTGGGAATACACCAGTGACTGCACTGCCCTGCATTCTTCCCAGGGACAGGGCAGTAGTCTGGAGAAACAACAAGAACAAATGTTTATAAGCTGCTACTAAGATTGGGTGGCAGCTTGTAACTGCTGACACGTTATGTAAGGGTTCTTAGTGTTCTAATTGCACTCCCTAATCATCTCTACCTTCACGCCTTGGCTCACACCATGTCTACTTCATGCCTCTATTTAAATCCTACCCATCCTTCAATGTCGAGGTCCAGATCTACCTTGTCCAGGAATTCTACCCAGAAAACCTCAGGCCACAAAGGTCTCTCACCCTTCTCTCAACATTGTCATGTCTATGGGCTCATTGGGCATTAATCTATTAGACAGATTTGTGTTTTGTTTTTGTTTTTGTTTTTAGAATTGGTGCTTGTTCCAGGGTTGTCTGGATCAGAGAATTCCAGGGTCAGAATTCCAAGGCCACCATCAAGCCTCTAGTCTTACCCCTCCCAGTCATCCACATAGCAGCCAGAGTGATCACCCTACCACATAGACTGGAGCATGCTCCTCTCTTGCTTAAAACCAGGTGGCTCAAAAAACAAACAAACAAACATACAAACAAACAAAAAAACAGGTGGCTCTATAATTTATTGCCCAAATAGGGACACTTTGGAGGGCAAAAGAAAAGAAACTGCTATTATTGTAATGCTAGGACAACAGGCCTAACCAGGGTGATACCAAGCCAACCAGGACAGACGGTCCCTGTGTAACATGTTTACCTCTCTGGTACTGTGGCCAACATTCAGTGCCCCAGTATCTCCTGAACAATTTATAGTTAACCAAATGTCCCTTGCTTGTTCTGACCCCTATGATTGCACATGCTGTTCCCTCTGCCTGAAACGCCATCCTCCTCACCTTGTCTATTTCATCTTAAAGTGCCAAGGGGCACCTCCTGGCCAAGGGGCACCTCCTATGTGAAGCCTCCTGATGCCTAGGATGGAGGCCATTGTTTCTAGCATCCTTTTTTCTGTCTCCTAGTACACAGCTGTAGTCACCTACCAGCCCATTGGCCTCTCTCACTAGACCCTGAGCTCTCAGAAGTTGTGCCTCAGGTACCTTTGTCTCCCCAGCCACTTGTCCAGTGTCTGTGTATGATGCACAGTAAGTACTCAGTGTGTGTAATTATTATTATACAGATAAGATAGCTCATATTTGCATTTGTTGCTCTGTATTGCTATTTTATACTTACCCTATTTTATTTCTGATATGTTGGTTAGACATCTGATGAAGGCAGACTTCTCAAACATATCACATCATGAAGGTCAAAGTTTAACTCAGGAAAGCTGCTGTTGCTCCAGATTTTCCAGGAGCTTCGGAACCAGAGGCATGGCCTTCTGAGTGTCCCAGAGGGGTAAATCTTCATCCCATTGGGCCTGTGCACATTGTATAAAAATAGGCAAAAATCTTTCAGATACATATGAAGAAGATGAGTGAGGGAAATACTAGGTGTTCCAGTCCATGCTTGCTAAAGAAATGAGTACAAAAAGGGGAAGAAGGGACAGAAGGAAGAAGAAACTAGTTTTCTTATTTGCCTTTTAAACTGAAATGGGACTTAACTGAAAGGGAGTTGACAGAGTAATAGAATCATAAGAGAAGGAGAAGGAACCAGGTTTTTTTTTTTTTTTTGAGTGTTTATGTTGCCTTTACTAGATGAGACGTTTATTTATACCATCTCATTTTAATTTAAATGGAACAGTACCCCACCAGGGAAGAAACTATCATCTGAGCTTTACCCTTGAGAAACTTAGGGCCAAAAGAAGTAAAAACATTTCCCCAAGGTCACACGATCTAAGCTGTGGGTTGAAGGGAGGTTGGAAGGTTCTATGAAGAACAGATTTTAAACCCAGGTCATATGACTCTACCTCCTCTGCTTCTCCCCCCACCCCCCACCCCACCCCCCATCAATGAGAAGCCTGGTTTCCTGGCAGGATTTTTTCAGAAGAGTCACACCCTTTGGAAACATTATTCCAAATAATTTTGTTTCTAAAAAATCAGTCTCTACTTCATAACAGCTTATAGATACCATGCAGACAAGTCCATACTTCTTCATCCCAGTATCCCAAGAAATTATCACAGTGCCTGTCTTCATAGGGGTTACTACTCAGTACATATTTATTGATCAATTATTACATTTTTATCTAAGAAGATAGGGCTCCTTGGCTTTCTGTGGCCAATCACCCCAGCATGCGCACTTTTCTGAGACTTTTGATCTTTTCCTCTCTTCTTTGTCCCGGTGTCCTTTTCCTACATCACTTAGAGTAGGCACTTTACATGATCTTCTGCAAGATCCACACAGCCAACCTCCTGGCATATTGGGAATGTCTCTCAGTGTCCTTGCTGTGTGTTAAATTCTGTGTCTGGGCAGAGTGCTCACATATCAATACACTCTGTTTTCCCACTGTCTGTTGCCCCTGGATCCAGTCCCATACATGGGTGCCTAGCACCGGCCAATGCAGATGGGCTTGGCCCTGCTGCTCCTTTAGGATATAGCCTCTTTCCTGAAGGCCCAGCATGTCCATGGTAGGATTATGGGGTGGCTTGGTCCTAGTGTTTAGTCTGGTGGCCTGGAAGGGAAGTCCTGAAGCAGATATGTGCTACCTTGGTGGGCAAAGTTCTCTGTTGTTATCTTCAAGCACGGGGGAATTATTAGTCCATAATTGGGAATATTGGGCCACTTCTGTAGTCTGGAAGCTCTAGCACAGAGCTTCAGTGTCCCAGATTCTCAAGTGTGTCAACACTGATGTGCTCACCCCATATCTGAGGGTCCCACTCCTTCCTAATCAGGGTCCTGACCTTAGTCACATCAGGGTAGAAAATGATAGTTTCACTGAATCTCTGCTATCCTTTTAATTAAGTCCAGACTCAGTCCTCAGATTTTCTGCTTTCCAGCTGCAGGAGAGGAGAATCTCTTGATATGCTGCCAAGGAGGCCCTTCCCTCTGACTTTCATAGTTTGTCTTAAATTAATGATTAATTACTTCCAGCCTTTCATTGACTTTCTCCAATACATCAATCACACTCAATAGAGCCATCCTTTTCCATAGTCTTAATAATAACTATTTTCCCCAAAGCTCTCAAACGTTCCCCAAAGCACCAACCAGTGCTTTCCTCTTACCGTGATCCCACCCCAGCTCACAAGAGCAAAAGTCCTTCCTGTTTCAGGGCTTGCCAGTGCTCTCAGCACTCTTCATGCCCTCATCATGGGATCCAAAATCCCATATAGAGCCGTCCTGCTACCAATAGTCTCCAGTTGGATCCTCTGGGAAACAGATTCTGAAGCAGGGATTTGAATGCAGAAAGCCATGAGGGAATAAGCAAAGCAGGATTGGGTGGGGATGAAGTTGAGCTGGGACTCTGTAGCTGGGATGGCCTTCTAAGTTCTCACAAATCAGAGGAAGGGGGCCAGGCTCTTGAACTGTCCACATCAATCCTTTGAATATGAGATGCAGAAAGCAGGCACGGCTTAGCTTGAGACAGTACCCTTCAAGTAGGCAATTCTTGGAGAGGAAGTCAGCTGTGAACTGTCAGTGGCCAAGACTCCTGGTGCCTGGGGAAATGGCCTTACTGGGGCATCTGAGCAGTACACCAGCATCCACTACATTGAATGAATGAATGAGTGAATGAATGAATGTTCTACCTCTCTTTCTAACTATCTTGAAAATCCTTGAAAAAGAGGCTCTTCCATCCTGTGGGCCTTTGCAGACCCAGTGGTGCTGGCTGCCCAATGTTATGCTGTGTATGTTATGTTATGCTGTGACACCTTCGTGTCAGAAAGAACCTTTCTTGAAAATGCCCTTCTAATTCAATCTACTTATTTTCCAGATGAGAAAAGGCCCAAAATGCTTAAACAACTTGCCTGCAGTCCCATAGGGAATTTCTGATTGAGCTGAGGCATCATAAGTATTGTTTCAGCTTTAGAAACAGAGGCTTACCTAAACCAGAATTTCCTTGGTCATATGAAAGAATTCTGACAGTGCAGAGTTGGTCACAGGCTCCGTAGTTATCAGGGGGCGCCATTTGAATATGTGGCTTCCATCCTCAAGGTCACCTCAATATCCAAAATGGCTTCTGGAGTTCCATGTAGCACACCTGGTTCTAGCTTACTAGCAGGAGAAGTCAGGGAAACAAAGGGCACACACTCTATCCCTTACCAGGAGCCCCCTCTGAAACCCCACTTGCCCCTTCTACGCATGTACCATTGGATAGAACCTTCTTCAGCCATGAGGGAGACTGGAAAATGTGTTTATTCTGGATAGCAATTTGCCCAGCAGAGAGTAGGAGTTCCACATATAACCATAAAGGGGGAAATGGATATTTGATAGGTAACTTATAATCTTTACCTCATTGGTTACGAGACTATAAAAAAGCATATATTTGGAGATTATACCTGGATCGGTCCCTAACTAAATGGAGAATTAGTTAAAAGTTATTTAACCATTAGAAGTTACTTAACCTTAGACCTTTAGTTTCTCCAAGTGTAAAATAGACAACTAATCCCTAACTTCATGATATGTTGTAAACATGTGGAAAGCACGTAGCGTAATGTCAGATACATGGATTAGAAGAATGTCCATCCCTCCTTCTCCCAAATGACCAAAAAACTTGGTTATAATGTAATAGAATTACACCCCGTTACCTTGTTCAAATCCCCCTCAAAGAATAGCTCCCATCTTGCTCGCAGAGGATAATTTTGTTGAGACATGTGTCCAGCATCCCACCAATTTGTTGGGAATAATGGAGAAGAAAAGAAATGTCTGTCATGAGGCTTTCAACAGGCTTCTCCATGAATTCAGCTGGTGGCAGACAGACATAAAACCAAAACAACCCCCAGAGCATTTCTGAAATAAAAACCTTTCTTCTCCATTTCCTCTTACTCAGGAGACCAGACCCAGCCTCTAATTATTGCCACACACACTCCCTGGGCATCTCTTCCCGATGCAACACAGCCACAGCCTGCTCTCCACAGGCCTCTCTGACCCTTTGGGTGGCTCAGCATCTCAGACAGCTTCTGTTCATTGAGTCAGGCCCTGTGGGAAGAGCTGGGATATGAAGTACATAAGGTAAAGTCCTTGGTTATGAGGATCCGCAGTCTGAGAAGGAGACAAATACATAAATAGATCACTCATATTAGGTGAGTGCTCAGTAAAAGGAGCTGGGGATACAGAGAAATACTTAACCCAGCTTGGGGTGGGACTTCACTGAGGACTTCTCAGAAGTGGTGATATTTGAACTTCAGCTTCAAGGATGAGTAGGTATCTCCTTAGGTGAAGAAGTAAGGAGAGTCCCCAGGAAAGAGAACAGCAAGAACAAAGGCTCAGTGGAATAATATAACTTGGAGGGGATTGCAGACTGCAAATGGTTTGATGACTGTTGTGTTATAAAGGAGACCGAGGCCTCATTTTTTGGAAGGTCCACTGGGTCTGACATTCAACATTTCAGGGGTCTGCTTCAACTCACCTCTGTCTATGAATACACTCTTCTGGCTTCGTCTGTGCCAGCATTCAAGCAGTGGTGGGCAGTGAGGATGTTGAGGACTAAATTTGGTGTAATTATTCTGTAATTGATAATTACTAGAGTCACTTTCAGTTTTAGGATACTGTGATGAAAGATGCTCCCAGAGTATGTTTCTCGTAGATGTGTTGGCTGGAAAACATCTGGCCCTAAGTTTCTTTGTATTTTCTTGGCAGTCCCTGACTCTCTTTAAATAGAAAACATGCGATAAAAACAATGGGTAACTTGGAACACCTTCACTGCATTAAACAGCCATTTTCACACACCATCTCCATCAAGCCCCACAAGTCATCGTGAGTAAAAATGATTAACCTACTTTTTTATAACATATGTTTAAACAAACGCAGAGAGGTTAAGTTTATTAAGTTCATGCCTAAGTTTACACGGTAAGTGATGGAATGAGGAGTTGACTCTAAGACCACCTGACTCTGAAGTCTCAGCAAACTCGTCTGTCATCCTAAATGTCTTGACTTGGTTGAATAGCACTTTGTTTTACTCCATTCTTTTCTTCTTCCTCTCAGTTTTAAATCCCTGTTCTTCTAGGAAACTTCTCTCCAATCTGACTTTGAAGTTGGGATAGTGGGCAGTTGTAGTAGTCCCCTCATCCACAGTTTCTCTTTCCACGGATTCAATTACCCCCATCAACCATGGTCAAAAGTCAATGATTCTCCTTCTGGATGTACCATCAGAAGGTCAAGAGTAGCCTAATGCTACATCACAGTGCCTACATCATTCATGTCACTTTATCTCATCCCATAGGCATTTTATCATCTCATGTCATTATAAGAAGAAGGTGAGTACAGTCTAATGGGCTTTTTTTTTTTTTTTTGGAAGAGAGAGGGCCACATTCACATAATTTTTATTATAGTATATTGTTATAATTGTTCTATAATTGTTCTATTTTATTGTTGTTGTTAATCTCTTACTGAGCCTAATTTATAAATTAAATTTTAAGGGCACCTGGGTAGCTCAGTGGTTGAGCATCTGCCTTTGGCTCAGGTCATGATCCTGGGGTCCTGGGATCAAGTTTCATGTTGGACTTCCCACAGGGAGCCTGCTTCTCTCTCTGCCTCTGCCTCTTCCTCTCTCTGTGTGTCCCTTATGAATAAATAAGTAAAATATTTTTTAAAACTGTAGCATATGTATGTATGTGAAAAAACATAGTATATATAGGGTTTGGTACCATCTGCAGTTTCAGACATCCACTGGGGGACTTGGAACATATTCCCCGGAAGATAAGTAGGGACTTCTGGATTCCAAAAGAGACATCTGAATATGCTGAGGTCAGGTTCTCCCAGGGAGAATGGGCCTTTGTTTAATGGTTCATACTTTTATAAGTGAATTCTTGCCACAGGTGGTTTGTAGTAGCCCAGCATCATAGAAGCTTAGATCTAGAAGGGACCTCAGTCTACTGGAAACCAACCTCCATTGTTTTATAAGTGAGGTCATTAAGGCTCAGAGTGGGGCAGTAGGTTGCACATGGTCACTCAGAGAATTTAATGTAATTTTGTGAGAATATTGTCTTTGGATTCATTCTCTCTCTCCTCTTTATGGTTTTTTGGCTTCAGGAAGAGATGCAGCAAGCCAGGCAGGAGCCTAGACATGCAGACCTGTGGCAGGAGTTGCTAGTTCAGAGACTGGTGTAGAAACTGTAAAGAGTGTTGGAGAGGATTGTCAGGTTTCTGCTGACTTGGGATCATCCTCAGAGAGTTGACTCTTCTTAGTGGGAATGCCCTAGACTGAAGGAATGTATGAGGCTATAGAGACACTACAAGAGGTCTGTGTCTTTAGGAAGACAGGGGGCTTCCAGACCAATGAGTACAATCTTCTTATTTTACAAATGAGGAAACAGGGGCTCAGAGAAGAGAAGTGATTTGTCCAAGGTCATAAAACAAGTAAATGGCAGAGCCAAGTTTCACACCTAGTCCTCATGAAGCAGGTCAGTAAACAGAGCACCAGACCCTTGAAGGGTCGGCCTCTGACTCTGCCACTTGCAGCGTAGAAAGCATAGCTGTGTGTCTTTAGCAAGTCACTTAACATCTCTGAACATCGACCTCCTTGTTTATAAAATGAGGTCACTGGTCTGTACTCAGTGTTGTGAAAATTAAATGTGACTATAACATAGGAGAAGAGTCTGGCACACAGTCGCTCATTTGCACGCCAAGCCTCGCACCCCACTCCTGAAGCCTTGGTAATATTATGTTGGGGCGGGGGAGAGAGGGAGTTGTCACAGTTGTGTTAAATATAAAGGTGTCAAAGGAAGTCAGTGTGTGAAGACGCCTGGTGTGCTGAGGGCGAAAGGAGCAGTGTGGTATGTCTGAAGCACAGATGCTAGCAGAATACACCTGCCTCAGGAGGAGCCAACAAGGGCCAGGGTCTGGAGGTGTTTTACTGTTGTCATAGAGAGTAGCTTACACTTCATTTTGTAGGCAGACGGAAATCACTAAAGGTTTTTAACCCAGGAAAATACTACCACATACTGCTTCTGGATAAAGTGTAAATGTTTGCAAAAGAATAGAAAACATAAAAACCAGAATAGTGGCCACATCTGGGGAGTGAGAGGAGGGATCTGAGATAGGCTCACAAGGAGCTACATCTTTACTTCTGCTTTTAAAAAAAAATCTGAGTCAGACATGGTCAAATGGTAAGATTTGAGGAGCAGAATGGAAGAAACAGGACTGTTCATTATTATTACCCTTTATGCTTACCTGCATGGTGAATATCTTATTTCTCTAAACATAATGAAGAGGTACTCAGGGTCCTAGGGAAGTGCAAAAGCCTTGGCAGGAAGGGAAGAAGGTTCTGTCTTGGAGGGTTTCCTGCAGATGATGCTAATAATTCTTCAACAGTTGCCACAGGCCAGGCAGTATTGTAAAATAGTAACTTCTAGAAGTGGTGACAATTATTTCACACAACAACCTTAAAGGTACATACAACTAGTCTCATTTATAAAGGAATAAACCCAGAGAGGTTAAGTAACTTGCTCTAGGTCAGGAAGCTAGTAAAAAGGGAGCTGGGATGGAAACTAGGACATCTGGTCCCAAATCCTGAGCTGGCCACTGTGAGAACAGCCCATTGCATCTTGGTGTGTGATGAATTGATTCAATCTCAGTTTCCAGTAATTTCTCTGGGTATGGGAGACTATTTAATTTGGGTGAGGCTGGGCGCAGAGACATAGCAGGGTAGTACTGCCTAAGCCTCTTTTTCCTTACTGAAATTATATTAATATATAAGTATTTAAAGATTTTATTTAGTTATTTTAGGGAGGGAAGGAGAGAGAGAGAGAGAAAGAGCAGGGGAGGAGCAGAGGGAGAGAGAATTTTTTCCAGCAGACTCCATGCTGAGTGCAGAGCCTGACATGGGGCTCGATCTCAGGACCCTGAGATCATGACCTGAGCTGAAGGCAGACTCTTAACCAACCAAACCACCCTGTGCCCCTTATATATATTTAATACAAATCTTCGTTTTATAAATTCTTCAATACATACCTGCTTTTGCCATTCATGGCTCATCTATCCCCTTTATTTAGGATGGCTCTTGTTGTACGAAGTTTTCAATTTCCTCTCAAAAACAAGACCTCGATTAGTGGTAAGAGAGAGGAGGAGAAAAGTTTTAGAGAGGTCAGGAAGTTGGCAGAAATGGCAGGATTTGGAAAAGCTTTCTACCTCCTCGTCACTTGCAGAGCAGGCTGGCTAACCTGTGGGACACTTAATTTTCTCTGTTCCGTGCCTGTTCAAATTGCCCCCAAGGTCAACTTGCACTTGGCTTGGTATTTCCCACAGCACCCAGCTGAGGGCCTTCCAAGGTTGGGTCACTTGCCATCGAGAAGAAAAGGACAGTTACAGTTTGGGAAACAGTCCTCACTACTGGGGTAGGACAGTAGAGTGAGGTTTTCATTTTCATAAAGCTAAGTTTATTAAGTTGGATAAACTTTATTGTGTGTGTGTGTGTGTGTGTTTTCTGAAGGGTGTGTGGTTAAATTTTCTTCCTATGCAAGAATAGTGACATTATGGCAAATTCATTGCTTTCCAATGGTCTTTGTTTTGCCAAATAAAAAGTTGGCAAGACTCTTTTGGTGCCTCAAAGTTATTTTTATATATATTTTTTTGCTTAGTTAAATTCAAAAAATATTTGAGAACAACTGTCATAGAGAAAAGAGCATAGGCTTTTGAGTTTCAAAAACATGTGTTTTCAGTTTGTCACATATAATAGCCCTAGAAGTCACCAAACTTTGGTGAACTAGGTTTCTTCCACAATAAGATACCACCTCACATGGGTACTATTAAAACAAAACAGGGATCCCTGGGTGGCGCAGTGGTTTGGCGCCTGCCTTTGGCCCAGGGCGCAATCCTGGAGACCCGGGATCGAATCCCACATCAGGCTCCCGGTGCGTGGAGCCTGCTTCTCCCTCTGTCTATGTCTCTGCCTCTCTCTCTCTCTCTCTCTCTGTGACTATCATAAATAAATAAAAAAATTAAAAAAAAACAAATAAAACAAAACAAAAAACCCAAAACAGAAACTAATAAATGCTGGCAAAGATGTAGAGAAATTGGAACCTTTGTGCACTGTTATTGGGGAAGTAAAAATGGCACAGCCACTGTGGAAAACAGTATACTGACTTGTCAAAAAAAAAAACAAAACATAAAATTATCACACACAATTCATCAATTTCACTTCTGGGCATATACCCAAAAGAAATGAAATCAGAAACACAAACAGATGTTTGCATACCTATGTTTATATCAGCATTATTCATAATATCCAAAAGGTAGAAGCAACCCGTGTCCATTAACAGATAAATGGATATACATAATGTAGTATATATATGCATGGAATATTTTTCAGCTTTAAAAAGGAAGGAAATTCTGACACACGCTATAACATGGATGAGACTAGAGGACATTATATAAGCAAAATAAGATAGCCATAAAAGGGCAAATATTGTATAATTCTACTTAAATGCAAATTCTTAGAGACAGGAAGTCGAATGGTGGTTCCAGGGTCTGGGGGAAGTGGGAATGAGGAATTCATGTTTAATGGGCACAGAGTTTCAGTTTTGCAAGAGGAAAAATTCTGGAGATGAATAGTGGGGGTGAGTGTGCAACAGTGTGAATATACTTAATGCCACTGAACTGTATGCTTTAATATGGTTGAGATGAAAAAAATGTGCGTGTTTTTCCTACCATAATTAAAAATAAAAATCTAAAAATTGTTTGTTAAATGAAAGAGCCTTGGGAAGAACAGAACGTTGAGGATGCCTAAAGCAAGAGCCTCGTGTGCTCAGTTTGTAGAGAAGCAGCCAAGAGGCCTGCTGGCCTGCAGTAGGCCTAGTGAGGGAGAGATTGGGTGCTTAGGGGCTGTAGGGAGACTGTGGGTGAGGGGCAGCCAGGAAGCAGATCATGCGGGCTTTGTAGGACCTCGCATTTTATTTTCCTTGAGTATGATGGGAAGCACTCTGGCAGGGAACACAAATGTGTGGATGGAAGGAAGGAGGAAGTCACAGAAGCCCAGAAAAGTATCAGGGCTGCTGTGTGTCTTTAGCAGAGCATCAGCATCCCTCCTCCCCAAGCCCACACCTGCTCCTGGGACCCAGCGACCTGAGGAATCTGCAGGCGTACCCGGGGGCTCATGAGGTTCTCTGATCTCACACCTCCACCTCGAATGTCCTAATGGCAAATTTTGCCTGGAGAGGAGGAAAGAAGTGTGTGTCTTTCCAGAGACAACTGGGGCTCTGCATGACTGCGGATCTTTACTCTTAGTTTTTAATGTGGGAGGAGGAAGTGCGAAGGGTGGAGGAACTATTTCTTTTATCACACAATTAGATGAGAAAGTGGCTGGCTGCTCAGGGTGGGGACCCACCCAAACTAGGCCTGCAGGGGAGTTGCCCCACTGGGTGGCCCAGTTTTGCTCTGGAGGGGCTTAAATTTTCTGGATCTGACTTCATTAGCTCTACGTATTCTTGAGAAAAGGCCTATAGTCTGCTTCACACGAAAGCCCAGACCAGATGGCAGAAACTGACTTTTGAGTCCTCATATCATTCCCATATCCCCTTGCTCATTCATTCACTCATTGGTCATTTATTGAACACATACTATGTGGACTAGGCACTGAGAATACACGTGTGGACCGTATAGTTGAATTGCTGAAAAAAAATCAGTGTGGGAAATCAGACAAATACACCTTGACTTATACTATAACATGTTAAGTACTATGATATAGTGATAACAAAAAATAAAAATAGATTGGCTAATATTAAGTGCTTACTATATGCCAGGCAGGCACATTTCCGAGTTGCACATATTGACTCATTTAATCCTTAGGAAAACCCTGTGAGCTGGGTGCGATCATCACCCCAATGATACTGAGGCACAGAGAGGTTCAGTGGCAAGGGCACAGTGCCACTTGGAAAGTGTGGCTGAAGGGCACCTGGGTGGCTCAGCGGTTGAGCATATACCTTTGGCTCAGGGTGTGATCCTGGGGTCCTGGGATCAAGTTCAGCATCAGGTACCCCATAGGGAGCCTGCTTCTCCCTCTGCCTATGTCTCTGCCTCTCTCTCTGTGTCTCTCATGAATAAATATATATTTTTTTTTTTAAGTGTGTGGCTACCAGAAATAGCATGCTGGGCAGGCTGGCTCCAGAGCCTCTGTGGTAACAACACTCTGCCGCCCCTATATGAGAACTTAGTGGGAAATGGGTAAGGCGCATTGCCTGAAGGAGAAGATGCCCTGCCTTAGTGCTGGGGGACAACAAGAAGTCAGTAAAGCCAAGAAGACAGGGATGGAGGATTGGTAAGGACTTTTGCCCATCACAAGTTTCAAATAGAACTGCAAGTGCAAAGCCAAGAAGCTTGACAGGACATGGGCCATTCAGAAGGTGCAAATAGGGAAGAGATAGGAGATAAGCTAGAAGAGGGGGCTTGGAACAGGATCCCAGGGGTGGAGGTAGGGGAATCATTCTTTTGGGCAGTGGGGAACAACATAAGAGTTTCTAGGCCTGAAGTGATGTGATTGCCATCATCACTTTAGGATTTTTGCAAGAGTTTTGTTTATGGTTTAGGTTGAGTAATACTAGCCAATATGTAAATCACAAGGAATTCCGCTCTCTGACCAGCCTGGTGATTGCATCCTCTTTCCACTGGTATTTATTCTCTGGTCTGCACTATGCCCTGGGAAGCTGCCCCTGTGATTGCACTGTGGGGGTGGGGGCAGAGTGCCTCATCTGCGTCTTCCAGCTGAGCTCGGCCAGTGACAGGGATCACAAGAGATCAGAGGGTGGAAGGAGAAGAGATGGGGGTATCCCGCCCCCCCCCCCCCAGCTCCCTCTCTGCTTCTGTGCTTGGGTCTGTCCATGGTCACATTCCTCTAAAACTACTGCTCCTACAGTGGCCCCTCTCCTAAGGCTCTACCCCTAACTGGGCTCCAGCAACACCTGGCCCTCTTCCTTCGCCTTCAGGTACAGGGGTACTGATAGCTCCCCACCATGGCGGGGCTCTGGGTACCTCAGTATCCCTTATTGGGCCCCTTAGCCCCACTCCATCCCTATATGTTACCCTGTTGTGAAGTCCTCTCCATGAACCCAGCAGAGCAAGCTTTCTTTTTTACTGATAATTAATTAGGCAGAGAACATGATAACAATGAGCATTTATTAAATTCCAACAGTGTGCTTGAGGCTCTACATGCAGTCTATCTTGCTTCTTTTTCACCACGGTGCATAAGCTCTGATCCATTTCAAGACAAGGAAGCCTAGGCAAGCACGCAGATGTTAATTAAGTTCTTTGCCCGGAATCACCCTGTTGGGCAAGAATACAGTCAGAATTCAATCCCAGGTCTCTGGACTCCAAAATGTATCCTCTTCTACTGCTCCATGCCACTGAGTAAATTCTTGCAAATGCTTAATTTGTCCCACTCTGGAAAGTCAGTAAAGGCCACAATAGTAAAATCTCCAGGGGAACCTGGGATGGGGTTTTCTGTGGAGGCATGTGTGTCTGGTGAGGAGCAGGGTGGCTCTTTAAGTAAAAGTTCTGGAATGTTGCCATTCCTGAGTTGACGGAAACACAATGGTGGATGATTACCCAGAATCTCTCTGGCTTCATGATGTGTGGTTCCTCTGGGGAGGGGAATGTAGCCCTTAATTAGTTCAAAAGAAGAGGAAACTCATCCCTCCAAGACCCACAGCAGAAAGCATAAGGGTTTATTTATAGAGAAGAATTTTATTATTTTTTAAAATCACTTGTGGGCTCCTGCACCAAAGCTTAGGAAAAGGGACATATTCATGGCCAGTGGTCAAGGGAAACCACCCTGTTTTCTTGGCAGTGCTGTGGCTGAAACAGCCCTTCCCAAAAACAATACATGGGGGAAGGAAAGGCAAAACCAACGGGAGGTTTTCAAATGCTGTGGTTTACTTTTTAATATTGTGTGTGTGTGTGTGTGCGTGTGTGTGTGCGCACGCACGCGCCTTTGGGGGTGGAGAACGCAGTGGGGGGATTCTACAACTGGCCAAAAATGTCATGCCTCTTGGACTGAGAAGTCCTGGAGCTGCCCTCCCATGACTCATGCCTTCTCCTACCTCCTACTGCCTTGGGCCTTCTGTCCAGGCCCATCTGTGAAGGGTAGTAACAATAACCCAGCAATGATAATGCCTCCACTTTAAAGTTCAGTAGCTCTTTCTGTTTCACAGACCTTTTTCATATTGGAACAAAAATGGCTGTCTTTATCCTAAATGCCTGGCTCCTTACCCTAACAATTTTATTTCATCCTAACAACGCTCTGGAAACATAATTCTTATCCTTGTTTGATGAATGAAGAGTCTGAGACTCAGAAGATTAAATACCACACTACACGTCACACGGGCCAGTAAGGAACCAAGCTGAGATTTAGACCCAGGCTCATGCAGAGTTGGTGGTCTTGTGCTTCAGGAGGTTCTGGACATTCACATTGTCTTCCCATTTTCCAGATGAGGAAGCCAAAGTAGAGAGAAGTGGAAGAGATGCTGCAGACCACTGGGTAAGTCGGGGGTGAACCTGGACTGCAAGCACACCTCAGGAAACCTCCTAGGCAGTGTCCATCCGCAAGCACCTGCGTGTATCTCATGGATGGTACTAGCTGGTCAGGGGGACAGCATATCACAAAGCTTCTGTTTTTGACCCAAACGAGCACCTTCATTGGCTCAGATATATCCACAGCCTGCCTTGTGATACCATCAATCCTTATGTATATGTTTAAAGCTAAGGTCTCAGACCCTCCCAAAGGCCCAGAAATAAGTGTTACTTGAGTGTGACAGAAAAATCCAGCCTCAAGAACAGATCTGAACTCACGTTCAACTCCAAGAGGACTCAGAACTGGAGAAAATGTTCTTGTTTGGGATTCATCATAAAGTCTTGCCCAGTGTGCTTGGGGCCCTGAACTCTGATTCACTGTTACTCACTAGCTGTGTGTCCTCAGGCAAGTTACTGAAACTCTCTGAGCTTCACTTCCCTGAGAGCACTGATTGAGGTTTCCACAGTCAGGAGTTCATGCCTTCTAAAAATCTGATGGGCTGTGAGGAGATCCAGGAGGGCCTCCCAGGCCCACAGAAACACAGGATGAGACTGGTGCTGAAGAGCAAAGTGGATGCTAAAACTTCCCACCCCTCCCACCAAGATTCATGGTTTATTCCAAAATGTGACAATTCTAAGCCATTACAAAGAATAGTGCATATGTTTAGAGTTATAATATTTTTCTCTTCTTTCACAGATTTTCAGGGTAGATAGGTCCATGCAAGCCAATTTATCTGACAAGCCCCATATGATACATATGAGTTGATGGTCTAGGAAAGGCAAGCCCTGCACTGAAACCTTACAAGGGCTTCAACCCAAACACTAGTGTCCTTTCCAATAGGTACAACTGCTATTTTAAAGAGTTCTCTCATCTGTAGACAGGAATAGTAAGCATTAACTTCTATTGTTTTTCTGGGGATAATACAAATTAAGGCACATGAAAATGTTTTGTACAGTAAAACAGCATGCCTCTGACAAGAGTTATCATTAATCTCAGAGTCATGCCAGTGATGCTGAAGATGCACAGTGATGGGCCTTGGGGACATCTTGCTTGAAAACCTAATTGTGCTTTGATTTGTTTTCAATCAGTAGATTGACATTACTTAGAGATTATAATTAACATGGAAGATGGAAGATAGAAAATATCTGATTTTGGTTTTCCAAATGGATGTCTGCATGTTGGAAGATACTGTTTTACTAGAACTCTCAAACTCACATGCCTCTAGAAGTCTGGAGATTCATGCCTTAAAGTGATGAGCTTCTGTCCTTTCCAATGCCAGCTGATTTTGCCTGGCGGGAATGAAAATACACCCCCTTCACCACGCTGATGGCTTTTTTTTTTTTTTTTTTTTTTTTTTTTATACGTAGCTACAGGGATCTGCTTCAGATTTTCTATAAAGCTTGGTTGGGTCCTTCCAAAAATACACATGTTATCTCAATACAGGCTGTGGGCCACCAGTGTGCAGCCATTGCTAGCTCAGGTGTTCATGTTTCTGTGCTAATGGTTTCTGTTCCTCTGCTTGTTGCAATAGGGGCCTCTTCTTCCCTAAGTACACTGGACACCATGGTCATGGCATTGTGACTTACCCCAGTAATCGGGGTTGCAAGCCAAGTGCACAGGCTCTAGACAGGTGGCCCAAGCTTGGATATCAGCTCTGCCATCTACCAGCTGAGAAAGGGATATAAACTCTCTGATCAAGTCTCAGTTTCTTCATCTGAAAATGTATCATATCCACCACCCCAGGTGTAGCAAAGAGCAATGAGATGGCAGGAATAAAGGGCTTAGCCCACAGAAGATGCTCAGATAGAATAGTTCCCTTCTCTTCTTAAAAATATTAGCTAATGTTTAAAACTCATTGCAGGCTGTGGTCCTTCCAGAAAGGCTTTCATGACCTCTTCTGCTCATAGGACCCTTGTCTCTTCCAAATTCCTATTTCCCTTCAGGACTTGGCATTTAGTGGACAATCTCTGGTATTACTAATCATTTTTCTAATGTATGCAATACCCTCAATTAGGTCATCAGCTCCCCAAAGATACTTTTCTCCTTTTTGCGAACTTAATTCTTTGTACTTGACTTTCAACCAGGCATTGCCTTGTGTTAAGCTTTCTCATAAGAACTGCAGAAGGGAGCGTCACGGACTGGATACTCTAACAGGGCAATTGGCACACAAAGTGGAATAACTGGAAAGAAACAGGTGGGTATAGTGTTCATGGTCACCAAGGAGATGAGGCAACAGAAGCAGATGACCAAACTCAACCCTACTTTTGCTCCTGGAAAAATAACACAAAGCGCAATTTTCAAGGGGGAAGGCAAGCATGGTGGGCTGAAAATTGTTTCCCAAAGATATCAGGTCCTAATCCTCAGAACCCACAACTATTACCTCACATAGGAAAAGATGTAATTAAGTGAAGGATCTTGAGTTGTTGAGATTATCTTGGATTAATCCGATGGGCCCTAAATGCAATCATAGATGTCCTGGTAAGAGGGAGGCAGAAGAAGCATTGATATCAAGTGCAAGGAAGGTAATATGTATGGTTGGAAACAGAGAAGGGGATTTGACTACAACAAAGGGAAGAGGCCACGTGTTGCAAGAAGAGTGAGGTGGAATCAGAGGCTACGCTGCGGCCTATCAAAATGGAGGAAGGGGCCATGAGCCAAGGGATACAGGAATGCAGCTGTAGACACAGAGAAGGCCAGGAAATGGATTCTCTCCTAGATGCTCCTCAGGGTATGCGGCTCTGCCAACAGGATGATTTCAGCTCAGTGATACTGGTTTCCAACTTCTGGACCCAAGAACTAAAAGAGAATGTGGTGTGTTAAGCCACCAGGTTTGTAGTAATTTGTTATTACAGCGGTTGGAAACTCATGTAGCAAAGTGAAGGAAAGAAGTAGCAGAAATGAAATAAGGATGAGTCATGGAGTCAGTATGGGTGCTTGGAAGAGCCCTTCAGAAAATATCAAAGACCCCAGTGTTTGTCCTGATTACTTCATCATCTGGCTGCTTCAGCTTGGGCAAATCTCTGAACCAGGATCTCCTCATCTGGAAAATGGGATAATAACGTACCTGTCATATGAAGACATGGGGCAGCTGCTATTATCTTACTGTTAAAGAACGACAAAATATCATGGCAGGGTAGTTGGCGCGGGTTCCAATTCTGCTTCCATAGAAGACAAGCTCTGGACTGATGCAGCCTACAGAAGTTGACTAGGAGTCCTCTTTACTCATATCACAGGGAGACAAAGGAGTCAGAAGGGACAGTTTTATTAGTTTGTTGTTTTGTTCTCATATTTTGATTTAGGGCTTTGTTCTTTGGCCATACCAAAAGTTTAGCTTGAGAAGAAGAGGGAACTAGAGTGTTTTGATTTTTTCCCTTTTCTTTTGAAAAGTCGAACAACCCTGCGACTTCATTTCAGAAATCTTAAACCAAAGGCCTTTGGTCTTTGGCATATCAAAATCAATTAAGGGATCCCTGGGTGGTGTAGCGGTTTGGCGCCTGCCTTTGGCCCAGCGCGCGATCCTGGAGATCCAGGATCGAATCCCACCTCGGGCTCCCGGTGCATGGAGCCTGCTTCTCCCTCTGCCTGTGTCTCTGCCTCTCTTTCTCTCACTGTGTGCCTATCATAAATAAATAAAAATAAAAAAAAAATCAATTAAGATGCCACCCAACGTAGTGCGAAGTTATATAGTTAGTCCTTTTAGGTCAAACAAAACAAAACAAAACAAAACAAAACAAAACAAAACAAAAAAAACCCACCTCCCTATAGGTAACATTCTGCAGAGACCCCAAGACCCTGATCTTTTACATCAGAACCAGTGTTAGATCACTTCTAGAGCCTAGATGACACCCGGAGATTATTTTACCACTTACCAGTGAGGTGACCTTAGGGAAGCTCTTCACCTTCTCTCTGACTCAGTCCAGCTCCAAAATGGTGATACCACCTTCCTCAGAGGGTACTTTTGTGGGGCAGTTGAAATTACCTATGCGAAGTGCTTACCCGGGGCATAGTAAGTACTCAATAATCGGCAGTTTCTTAGCAATATCATTATTTGTTAGGACTCTTTGCTACCCAGTCCTTTTTAATTTAATTTAATTTAATTTTTTTTTTTTTTTTACCAGGTTCTTAATGAAGCTAATTAACTTTAGTAAAATTGGATCTCCTGTATCCTTCAATCAGTCAGTTAGCTACCGCCCCTACCAGCAGAACCTGTGTTGCCGGAAGAGTGGAGCCAGCTTCGTGGTTAAAAGAAATGGAGCTAGAGGCAGACAGAAGTTGGCATCGCAACCACATTGCTGGCTGTGCCATAGTGGGCGGGTCGTGCGGACTCTCTGAGCCTCAGTGTTGTCATCTGCAGGAGAATAAGGACATTTATGATAATGGTATTTATCTCGTTGACATGCTGTGAGGATTACACAAGACAATGCATTTACAGCGCTGAGCTTAGCCAGCAGACAGGAGGCTCTCAGTCAGCTTTGGATGAATTAAACTCCCTCGCTTTCATTTCCGTCTGAAAAGGGAAAGAAGTCTGAGGTCTAGGCAATGGATGTCTTCGGGCTACTAGGTGAATGTGAGGACTGTCACTTCACACCTGGTGTTTTTGTCACTTTAAAAGGCCTCAGGTTCTCGGTGACTCTGGGTGTCATTTCTAGGCGGTTGACTTAATAGGAAACAGGACTGTTCTCTCCCAGAACCCTGACGCGTTCCTTTGCCTGGAGAAAAATCCCAAAGCCTTGGGAGGCAGTTCAGTGGTGACCTTTCACAGGCAAATTCACCTCAGGCCTGGGCGGGAAGAGGCCCGGGGAGGGCCCCTTCCCCCAAGCCGAGCCCCGCGCTGTGGGAATTTCCTCCCGCCTCACTGGGCCAGCCCTGGCTGCGCCTCACTGGGCCACCGGTGGTTTCTGTCGCTGCTGAAACTGCTGTGGAAAGTTTAGCTCGAGAAGAAGAGGGAACTAGGGTGTTTTGATTTTTTTTTTCCCCCTTTCTTTTTGAAAGTCGAGCCACCCTGTGACTCCATGTCAGAAACCTTAACCCAAACCAAATGCTTTGCCGATGGGGTGACCGTGTGGCGGGGCCAGGCCGGGGCATGTTGACATCGCGAAGACAGTGACACTGGGCAGGGGCCAGATCTCCTCAGAAATCAAACGGTACAGGTTCACACGCCACCAGGGACGGCTGGAATGTTGCTTTGTTTTGGACTCTGGATTAATAGTCTAACCCCTCCCTCCTCACCCCCCACCCTACCCCCAAACTTGATTTATGGTTGTGCAGACCCGGTGGCTCCCCTCCAACTTTATTTCTTTCTTCAGAAGTAAACAAGGATTTTACAACTCCATAACCTCCCCAAAGTTTGTTTGTTCTTCCCTCTGTACAGTGTGGGCCATGTTTGTTCCCTGGGAAAGTCTCTTCTCTAATTATTTTCACATTTCAACAGCTTTTGTTTCTTCTTCTTTCCCTGAGGTTTATAAAAAAATTGCTGCAGGCTAAATTGTACCGTAAACATTTTCTCCTCGGCACATGGGAGCCTCAGTGACTGGGGGGCCATGTTGCCTTTTCGTACTCTGTAACGTGCCAGGAGGAAATTTGAAAATCCTGAAGTGTGCTCCTTTGGAGGGCTGGAGGAAAAATATGTAAATTGGTAAAAACGGAGGAAATTCAACTGATCTTGTACAAGGAGCCTTTGACAACACTGGGTGTGCAAGCCTCAGCTGAGGAAAAAGGCTGCCTTGATGACTGACTTTTCATCTTAAGTTGGGAACTTTCTGCCTCTAAGCACAGATGGAAATTTGGTGCATTTTAAGGAAATAGGATTTAGAAAATCAAAAGCTAATACACCTCAGCAACATCTTGGGTTACCGGACAGGTAATGGCTTGCTTTAACCAAAAACTGCGAATCTAACCTCGATGTTTATGTATTCGGTTTGAAGACTGAAGGATCTCTAACAATGGCAGTCGTTGGTTCTGGGTGAAATCGGGGCTCAAAGGGATCGTGCATTGTTTGTTTCTCTCCTCCCTTCTATGGCCTGATGTGTCTTGCTGGTTTCACTACAACCTTTCCATACAGCCCTACTTGACTGTAGGTGGCCCGAGAATCTCCGAGTCACACGTCCCATTAGCTCTTGTGTGAAATTCCAGAGCTGCCCCTGAGCATCTCTCCCGGTATCTGACAGGAACCCTCAAACCTAAGTGTCTAAAATGGAATTGTGATCTGACCTTCAGTCTGCACTCCTCTCAAATTCCCCACCTTAGTGTGGGGTGCCATCATCCACTGAGGCCCCTTGCAAGGGAACCTGGAGTCATTCCACCTTCCCGGGTTCTCTTACCTGATCAGGCCGTGAATATTGTCCATTCTATCTGCCCTCTGTCTCTTGAATAGGATCACTTCTCTCCTTCCTTACAGACATTTGCCTCATTCAGGCTTTGATCGCCTCTCACCTAAGACCACCACTACGGCCTTCTTGTCGGTCTCTGCTATGGTCTGAACATGTGTGTCCCTCAAAAATCGTATGTTGACATCTCAATGTCTAATGTGATGGTATTAGGAGGTGGGACCTTTGGGAGTGCTTGGGTCATCAAGATGAAACCCTTATAGTGAGATTAGTGCCCTTACAAAAGAGGCCCCAGAGAGCTCCCTAGCCCCCCTCCCACCATGGGAGTAGCAGTGAGAAGTCCACGGTCTACAACTCAAAAGAGGGCCTTCCCCAGAACCCAACCATGATGGCACCTTGGACTTCCAGCTTTTAAAACCATGAGAAATAAATTTCTGTTGTTTATAAGCAACCCAGTCTACCCGTATTTTTTTTCAACAGTTCAAATGGACTAAGGCAGTCTCTATGCAAATTTGACTCCCTCACCCCCGTTAAAGGAATCACCTGCCAAGCTGTAAGAGTTTTCTGACAGCAGGATGGATATTACCTTGTCCCTTTCACCCCATTGTCCAATCAGGCTGTCCAATACTAGGCCTCCAGCACTTGATGCCCTCCGGGAGCCAGTTCCAGTCTCCTCCCCAGGCTTGTTCTGCTGCTCAGAGTCCATATCTGCCCACCCATCACATAGCTTGTTAGTCTCCCAAATATACCCCATGCTCTTCCATGGTTCATGCTGCTCCTTGACTTTGAGCACTCTTCTGTCATAGGCTACAAATTGTGTCCCCTTCGGAGTCCTCCTTTCAGAATAAAGGGGAAACCAGCTTGGATCTCACCTAACCTCAGGTATCGCACATTGTCTGAAACCTTCTGCTGCCATGCATCTCGACCATCTTGGGCTCTTTGGCACCAGGTTCCAAGCCGGGATTTGCTGTATCCCTTACAACATGGAGAATTGAACTGGGGACCACCCTGGCCCAGGGTCTTTTCTTCCCTGACTTACCCAGCTTCTGTCACTCTTGAGGAACTCCCAGCGTGTTTCAAGAATGATCCCACTATAGCCTGTTGGCACTTGTCTTATCTAGGAATAGGGCAAAGAAGAGGCTATGAGGTTAAGGGGAATGTCCCCTCTGCTAAGACTTGAATGAGACTAGGAAGATTCTAGAATCTGAGAGGCTAAAACTACACAACTTTATTCAATCATTTAACTCACTTTTCAGACAACCTACTACATGCCAGAGATTGGAGCTAGGTGCTGAGGTTACAAAGATGAATTCAACAGAGTCCTTGTCTTAGAAGAGCTCTTAGTCTGGGAGGTTCCCATCTGGGGCCTTCCCAGCACCAGCCCCCATCTGAGGACTATGAAATCGCCTGTGCTCAGAGTCAGGGTGTAAGGGTATTTATACAAGATGGATTGGTCTGAGTATGGGGGTAAGGAAGAGAGAGAGTTGAAAGGTAGGTCCTGGGAAGACCTGAGTCTTGCCATTCTCTGTGGCCCTTACTATCTCTAGGTCTCAGCTCCCTTGTCTATGAAGTAGGGATCCTCATCCTTGCAGTTCACAGTACAGGGTGCGAGGACCTGCTATGTGGAGCCCTAAGTCAAGGCTCAGGATGCAAATACACACCCAGTACAGTGTCTATCAGACCAAATGTGCTCAATAAATATTGGCTGGATAAATAGAATAAATGAATTGTTTCTACTCTCATCCTTAATGAGAAAGGCCAAAGAGCACCTGCTGTACTTTACGTCATGAGCAACAGAAGCCAGGTAAGAAGGAGGCTGTGAATCACAACATGGCACATACAACCACAGCTAATAGGACCAGCATGAGCTGAGGCTGCCTGTGGGGCAGACGGTTTGCTTTTCTTTTTAGGGTATATACGCAAGATGGATTGGCCTGAGTATGGGGCTAAGGAAGAGAGAGAGAAAGTGACTTTTCAGAGAGTCGTTTCTCTTCCTGGATACTTGAGAAGGCTCTTATGGAGGAGAGAACACTCAAAGCAGCCCTGGGGTAGAGTCAGACCATATGTTCTTGACCCCTCCCTCCAGGATCCCTTGGGTATATTGGAGCTTCTGTGGAGGGTCTCTTTCTATCTTGGCTTCCTTCTTCCTGAGCACAGCAAGAAGATGCACAAGGATAGTACAACCTGGAGGCAAAATCCTTCCTTGGGATCCTCTGCAAATGCAAAGATCTCTGCAATAGGGAGACAATTTGGCCCTCTTTCTTTGTTTCTAGATTTTTCATCACATTGTTGTCCTGGATTTTCATGTGATTCTGACTGTCTCTTTCTTGTTCTCATGATCTCTTTCCTCTCTACCCACTCCTATTCTGATTGGAAGTGTTCATCTCTCATTTTCTCTTTCTCTGTCTCTGTCTCTTTCTCTCTTTCAAAATGAAACAGCTTTGGAACTGATTGAGGTTTTAACTTGGAAGTTCTATGATCATACACCCCTCAAAGGCAAGGATCCACATCTGTTTGTTCACTGTAATGCATGTACTTCTAGCATAGCGACTATACTCAGTAGTGATGCCCAAATATTGTTGATCAAACACATGAAGAAGACACATTTTCTTCAGAAGGCTGAGGGGGGTCAGGACAGGGCCAGGAAACCTTGGGAATAAAAGTTATAGTTTTGGTCTGGCTTCATTGAAGCTTTAAGAGGAAGGGCAGAAAAACATTTCTTGAGATTTTTAGATTGTCCTGCTTAGCTTCCCATGAGAAGTGAAAAATATGACAGATTCTGAGTAGAAGTATCTCCTGAAAATAAAGAGGCTGTGTCTAGAAGCACATTCCCAGTTTTTATCTCTTAGAAACATGAGGACTTGGGGAACAGAAAGCCCCGAGGAAGCCTGGTGCTATGGAAGCATGTAATGTGGTGTCCCTGTCCTCAAGGAGTGGACAGTCCCCTCAAAAGGATCTTAAGTGCACCAGAGATCCCATCCTTATCCCATCTCAGGATGGCTGTCTGAACCTGCACAAGTTGCCTGCAACTTTGGCTCAATCCTATCTGTAAAGTGAAGGATGTGAGTTGGGTGATCCCTAAGGGCTCTGTGTTCTTAGATTCATGAAATAAGGTAGGAGATGGGCTGGTGATTTGAGCAAGATTTCATGTCAGAAGCTGTTATTCTCACAGGAAAGATGGGAAACCATGATTTGATTGATCTGCTCATTGCTGGAAGCACTGAATTTGCCTCTAATCTGCATGCTGACTCATCCAGGCCCTTCTACAAGGGTTTCCTGGCCCAGGTAGGATGTTACCTTCACTATGAATGTGGTAAACAGCACATGTGAGTATAGAACACAGAAATCCAGGTCTCTGAGTCTTAAGTGTCCATATGGGGGATAAACCAAATATTTCACAACTTGAATTATCAGGAAAACAATACATGGTTATCTATGCCATCTTTGTATTTCCCCCCTAGGGCCGTCCTCCCACCTCTCAATACACACATACATACACATGACCACAACTAATGAGATCACACAGTGTATGCCCCTGAACCACACACAAACATAGCCATCCATGTGGACAGCCTACATATATGTGTCACACAGACACACCTTAGACATGTATAGAGATTCTATTGGTTCCATATACATAAAAACCCACCTGCATATTCAGATACTTTATTTTTGCCCTTGGACTAGCCTACACAGTGTGTTTGGGAGAAGAGTGCCCCCCTAGAGATCCCTAGGACCTGTGAGTGTGTAATGTTACATGGCAAAGGGAATTAAGTTGCAGATAGGATTAAAATTGCTAATTAGCTGACTTTAAGTGCATAGGACTTTAAATAGGACTTTAAGACAGGAATGGTAGCCTAGACTGTACAGATGGGCCCAACATAATCACAAGATTCCTTAAAAATGAAGAGATGAAAGAGTCAGTGTCAGAGTGTCATAATGTGAGAAAGGCCCCATTGGCCGTTGATGGCTTTGAAGATGAAGGAAGGGTCCTTCAGTCAAGGAATGTGGGCAACCCTCTAACTGGAAACAGACTCTACTCTAGAGCCTCCAGAAATGAATACAGCCTCCCCACACCTTGATTTTACCCCAGTGAGACCTGTGTCAAACTTCTGACTTCTAGAATTTGTAAGATAATTAACTTGGCTTGCTGTAAACTACTGAGTTTGTGGTGATTTGTTAGCAGCACTAGGAAATGAGTACACACAGAGACAGACGTAGTCCTATAGCCTTGACCTATGGGCTAGTAGAGGAGACAGGTGCAGAACCAGAAGACAGAGTATCCCGCCAGAATACACAGTAAAAAGGCTGTAATAGGAGTAGACCAGGCTGTAAGAAACTACACAGGAGAAACTCCAGCCCACGTTTGGGCATGAAGGGAAAGTTTCCTCATGGAAACTCTATGAGGGCAGGGACCAGTGGGGGCCAATGTCAGCAACACCTACCACTGTGCCTACTTATACTGGGGACCCAATAAATACGTGTTAGAGAAGGGAAGAGGGAAGAAAGATGAAAGAAAGGTCAGATTTAGGGCCTGATAAATAGGACAAATAGAATAGAAGTCCAGGGAACGTGTTCCAGGCAGAAGGGACAGCATGGACAAGATTCGAGGGCTATTTAGAGAACTAAATAAAGTTTAGTTTGGCTGGGACACAGTGCCCCATGGGGAAAGGGGAAAGATGAGTCGGGCAAGGTACAGATCATAAGGGGCCTTATCAGCTATAATTAGACATTTGGCCTGTATCCTATATGCAATTGGCTGGTTCTCTCTCTCTCTCTCTCTCTCTCTCTCTCCCTGCCTCTCTTATTTTGGTTTGTACTTTAATATCTTTTAAGTGGAGTATGTTTGTTCAATCTCAGTTATGCATTATTTGACATAACTTTATTTGCCTTATGGAAATATCTCATCTCTGTCTCCTTAAGTTGTATTTCAGTCACTCCCTCCATTTTAGCAATGCTTTATGACCTAACTCATCAATTTTCATTTGGGATAAGATGGGATGGTCCAGTAGACAAAGAGCACTGGATAAGTAATCACAGGCATCTGGGTCCAAGTCCACTTCTCCATTTACCAGCTTGTATTTGACCTTTATAATCCCTACTTTCCCAGTCTGTAAAATGGGACCAGAACAGTGCTTTCCTTATGGACATGCTCTAATTATCAGATGAGCTAATCTACGGAAGTGTTTTCAAAGGGCCAAGTATACAGCAAGTAGTCAATGACAACTATCTATCCAAATCATTACTCTTTGTACAGTTATTCTCAACCAGCCATAACCCTTGTCCTGGTCATTGTCCATGTCCCTTCCCATCACTGCCATCCTTTTGTACTCTGTACCCCATGGACCATGTCGATAACCCCCCTGCCCTCTAGCTTCCAAGTAAGTCCAGCCTATGGGAGGCACCAGCAGGTACACAGAGTGGAAAGAGTGTGAGATTAGGGTTTTTTTTCTCCCTGGCTCCCTCCTTTCAGGGCTTCTAGGGCATGGCTGATTTCCTCTATTGAGAGCAGGCTCTTCTCAGGAGGTTTTCTCTCTACTGTCTTTGGGTTCCAGAAACTGCTCCCTATCCTTGTACCTACGTGACCTAGTGATAGTAGTGGCTCCCTGCTGTTGCAAGCCCCCAAATTTCCCTTGTGCTATCTGATGATTCTTTCCTTTGCACCTAAGTAAGGGTCCTTTCATTAAATGCCCCCCAAATAACCCATTTGAGCATACTTTCTGTTCTTGCTGGAACCCTGACTGACAACTTTTTCTCAGGTTTTGGGGCTGATGGCTTAACAGGCTGAGGAGACCTCATCCTGATAAGGGAGTCCTTGTCCCTCTGGTCAGCTATGGAACATTTACCAAGGTGACCACATTGTCACAAGACCCCTTCTCTTCCACTCTACAAGAAGCTTTGAAAGTATGAAGAAACTTTTAAGCTTAATATACATTATGGCCATACTCTGTACTAGAAAATGAAACCAAAACCAAGTGGCCCAGGAAGAAAACTGGGTCATTTGGATTTCCTGCGGCCAAAAGGCCATGAGTCAGAGTAACCAGCTTGAGGCCATGAGAGAAAGTAGACCAGCAGGTCTAGGAACCACTGTGGCAGCCCTGCTCTCTCCTGAGTCAGCTTCCTGCTTTTCCCTTCTGTCATGATCCAAGGATGTGTGGACCCTTCATCTATATACTTTTCTAGCCCCCATAGGTGAGTGGGCGATCTTCTGCTGGCCACATCACTGAAATAAAAGTTCCAAGTGGCCCTTCTCCCACTATAGCGCATGTTACTCTGAAGAACTAGAAGCTCAATTGCTTTTCTATTCACCCTCATTCAGGGATGCAGGACACAGCCCTCCTCCTTTTCCCCTTCAATCCCTCCTCATACCTGGGTTCCTTTCTTATGCCAATCATGTCTCCCTTTTTCAGACTATGAGCTTGCTATGGTCAGGGAGTTTTCATATCCTTGGTACCCAGCTCAGAGCCTACTTTTTAGAAAGTCCTCAATCTAATATGGTGGTTAGGACGAAGCAGATAAATCTTTGTTCCTTTGGTCTTTTATCAATCACTTCTCAAATTACCCTGTTTGTACCTTCTGATTCTTGCCTTGGTACCATTAACTTTAGGTATGGTATTTGTCTTCTCAAGTTTTATTTTCCTCATGTGGAAAATAGAGATACAATTACCATGCTCATAGAGTTGTTATGGGAATTGAGATGGTATATACAAAGCTCTTAGCATATTAGCACACACAGAAACAATTATTGTTACTACACTGGTCAATAAAACTTCTTGAACTTAGAGATCCAGATGCCTGGTTGCCTATAATTTAAAAAATAGACAAGGAAACAAGAGAACCATCAGAAGATCTGAACGAAGTAGAAGACGCACCACGTTGCCTTCAATGTATCTGCTTGCACTCATGGAGCAGCTGTATCCTACAAGGCGAGAGGCCTGGGGTTGGAGGAGGGCTTTGGGTCTCAGATATACCAATTACAAGTTACCCACAGAAGACATGTCACCCCACATCCATGAGCCTGTTTCCTCATCTCTCAGATTGGTTTAGTAACACCCTCCACTAAAGGTTATTTTCTCCCTGGATGATAATTGAGCACCTACTATGTGTCAGACACTATTCTAGCTATAAATATAGCCACAAACAAGGCAGGCTTTGGAAGCCCCTTGGCGGGGGGGCTGCCATCATGGGGGTCACATTTCAGTTGGGGAAGGCGCAGAGGGAGACATGCAATAAACAAGGAAATAAATACATCAATAAGCTAATTTCAGGCATTAAGTATTACAGAGAGAATAAAAGAAGGTCTGGAATACAGAATAACCTTGTTGGAGGGTCAGGTCAGGTTCCCTAAGTGAGCTGATCAGGGTGAGAGTCTCAGAGGAGGTGATTTTGAACTTGAATGAAGAGAAAGAGCCAACCATGGAAGGATCTGGGGATAAAGTGTTCCAGGCACATTAACAGCCAGTGCAAAAGTCAGAGGTTAAACAAGCTTGTATATTTAAGGCATTAAAAACAGCCCAGTGTGGCTGGAGCACAGTACAGGAGAGGGAGAGACAAGGTCACATGGTGATGAGGATTAAGTGAGGTGGTGTGACTTCACTGTCCAGAACAACACCTGACCCAGTGGGTATGTTTGATGGATCCTATCTTTCCCCTGACGTCCCCTTTACCTGGAAGGGTAAAGGCACTGGCACTGTGTGCCAGTGTAAGATGCAAAAATTTATAAATCATATCTCTACCTCCAAGGAGCTCATGGTTTAATAAGAGAACAGATACCCACTTTAAAAATAAACAAAGCCAAACCAGGCAAATTATGGGAACTAAAACCAACTGATAGTACAGGGGCGATGATATAAATATAGAATAGATGTAGATGTGGCTGTGGACCTGTTGTGCTATTTATACTTGTTTGATTAGCAGACATTTCTATAGCACATACAAGGCATGTCTGCAGCAGATCTGATTTATGTGAGTATATTTTATTTCCCCAATTTTCCCATAGGAAAGCAGGAGTGCAGAAAATGGTTTCCACCTGCCCTTTCTCTGTGACCATTTGAGATCAAGAACTGTGTCTTCAACAAGCAGTGAAAGCATACACTGAAAAAAGCTCACGGAAGCTCTGACGGGGAGAGAAGATGGAGGGGCCAGTGATAATGTTAGAACAATGGCATAAGTTTATTTCTGGATCTATAATAAATATTTTAAAATTTATAAATCAGATTATGAAACAAAAATCATGAGGATTCACTTGATAAAGTTCTTATTGATGTCAAAATTGGGGTGGCATAGGAACAGAAATCTGCAGGCTATAAGGAACTTCATGATTTCCACCAGTGAAGTTTCCACTTGATTCTGTGCAGCTTCATGGTCAAAACAAATCACAGAGTGACACCACGGAACTCAACACAGATGATCTTCTCGTGGGAATGTGCTTGGCAAAGGAAGCCCTGAAAAAAGCCTGTGTATGCCAGTGAATGTAGTCAGAATGATTCAGACTTGAACATTTTCAAAGCAGGGGTTGCCAGTTGTCGACTAGAATTGCAGAAAAGTTTTTAACTGTATACTATGGAGCATGTAGTTTTGAGCAATATAACCTTCCAGTGAGTCTTCTAGGTTAAACTACTTACAAATTATGTAATTAAAACTACCTTAAAAATTTGAGCCAATAAAAAAAAATTGAGCCATTGAAAGGGTTATGGACTATGTAATACTTCCATTTTTCTAGAGGTTGTCAGCCCAAAATAGTTTTAGAAGTGTTGATATTAAGCTGCCCAAGCTGTCAATGATTAGATAGATCATTTGCCCATTGAAATAATAACTTCAGCCAAAGAGATCTTTTCCCCCCAGTTGCTATGGGAATGTGGCATGGGGCACATTAGTGAATTATCTGATGATGATAATTCTGATGGTAGGTAGGATCCAGTGCTGGCCTGTGTAGCCCTGGGATCCACAATATTAAAACATACTGAGTGCAGGGCACCTGGAGCTCAGGTCATGATCTCAGGGTTCTGGGATCAAGCAATGGGCTCCCTGCTCAGTAAAGAGTCTGCTTCTCCCTCTTCCCCTCGCCCTGCTCAGTCTCTTTCTTCCTCTCTCAAACACAAAAATCTTTAAAAAAAAATATTGGGTGGGGCACCTGGCTCAGTTAAGTGCCCAATTCTTGATTTCGACTCAGTCTTGATTTCAAAGTCTTGAGATCAAGCTCCATGTCTGGCTCCATGCAGGGTGTGGAGCCTGCTTAGGATTCTCTCTCTCTCCCTCTCCCTCTCCCACTCCTCCATACCCATTCATGTGGGTACATGCTCTCTGAAAAAAAAAAAAAATCGGGTGATGCCAAGAGAAGTTTGCAGCTCTTTTTTTTTTTTAAGATTTTATTTATGTATTCATGAGAGACACACAGAGAGAGAGAGAGGCAGAGACACAGGCAGAGAGAGAAGCAGGCTCCATGCAGGGAGCTTGATGCGGAACTCGATCCCAGGACTCCAGGATCATGCTCTGGGCCAAAGGCAGGTGCTAAACCGAGGAGCCACCCAGGGATCCCCCAGTTTGCAGCTCTTACAAAAAATAACAATTGAATCTTGTTTTGTTTAGAGAATGTAATGATTTGGAAGAATTAAAAATCAGGGAGTGAGTCCATTTTCTTTTCTTCTGCTTGGGTCAAATTGATTTGCCTTTGAGGCACATGAAGGCTAGGGGTATAGCCCTGTCATAGGTCTTGAGTCAGCCCTGTGTCCTGCAGTTTGACAGAAGCAGTCTGTCCCATCCATGCCCCCAGATCACTGCAGAGGCAGTAGTCTGAGGTTTGGCACTTAGCCCAGGATTTCTACATGTTCTAGATCATATTTCCTACATTTCTCTAAAGGGCCCCCAAACCCAAATGTCCTGTTTTCCCTTAGGGCATTGAAACACAGAGTATCTTCACATTTGGAAGCCCAGGGACTGTGGAGTAGAAAAATATGACTCCTTCCTCTCCTTCATATGTTTTGTTAGGTTCAAAAAAGCAGGTGCAAATCACAACTGAATTTGAAACCCCAAAAGAAGCCAAAGCAAATCAACTTAACAACACACAAAAAAAGCTTATTATAGCAAAACCTCCAAGCAATTATCAACTCCCTGGCTGATTTCAAAGCCCCCGTAGGACCTCATGTGGATTGAATCCCCATGATCTAGCCTCATGTGAGGACTGAGTGGGCTGTTCCGGAGCCAAATGTCTGCGGCTGTGGGTAAATATATTGATATCCTAGCAACTTGCAAAAGCCACAGTACCTTAGACAAGGGCTTGTTTTCACATTTTGTTAACAGGAGAGTATGTTTCAGATGGGGGCCTGGATATTTTGAGCCAATCAAAGAGGTTTTGATAAACACAAAGCCACTTCCTTTTGCTCATCCTTGGCTGTCCATTGCAAGCTGGAGTTTCTTCCCACTGAGCTACCCAGTGTCTTCCTAAAATTTAAAATTTGTTCTTTTTTTTAAGAGGTAGAAACCAATATTATTTATTCACCAAATTCTCACTAGTTTAGGGTACCTAGTTCCACACGCTTGTGCAGGGTCATTAAAATAGAGATGTTTAGGATGAGCTTTTAACCTTCAAGAACACTACTGAGTCAGGAAGGTTCAGTGTACCATCCATGCTAAACTGCTGCTTCTCACCTTGGTGTCCTCGCACTTGCCCTCCCCTCTGCCTGGACTGAATGCTCTAGTTCCCTATTCTTTATGGGGTGCGCCCTCCACCTCCACCCACACCTCCGAGATGCTCTGTACTTTGGTCCCACATCTGTTTCACATTTCTCACCTGGCATGGGATTATCTGAGATCCTGTTTATCACTTCTTCCTGACATATTCCTTTAGCCTGGAACATTTTCTGGCACGCGGTAGGCACATGATCATAATTGGTAGAATGAATGAGTGAATAAATTCACAAGAAAGCATCGTAGTATGCTGAAGCCTAACCGCTTCAGCTTAAATCTGGCATGAGTGCTTATGGTTTGGATGAACTTGGATGAGTTATTCAGCCTCCTAAGACTCACTTTCTCTGTCTGTAACAAAGGAATAAGACCTACTTTGCAAAGCTGTTGTGGGGATAAGCAAATTCGTATTAAGTACTTAGCAAAATGATGGATCCATGAATAGTAGCACTAGGATAGTTATCACTAACACATCTACTGATTGCCCACTATGTGCCAGATACTGTGCTAGGCACTGAGGATCTAAAATAAATAGGGAAATGTACCTGCTATCTATAAACTCCCAGCCTGGCTTGGGAGACAGGTATTTTAACAGAAATTAAAAGGCTATTTCACTAGTAAGTGGGATGAGGAATACAGAGGGCCAGCCTAACCCAGACTAGGGTGGAGAGATAAGATGAATAAGAAGGAATTCCCAAGAGAATGATCCTGAGGATCGTGAGATCCAAGTGGAAAAATAAACCCAGAATCTTTAAGGCCTCTCCAAACCCTGCCCTAAATATGTCTAACATGCTTCAGCATTTCCCTTCCCTTCTAAGTCATCTTCCTTTAGCTGTATTGTTGATTATGATTATTCTTTGAATTCCATACATGTGATGCTTTACAATTTGAAAGAACTTTTTGCACATCATGTGATTGTTTCATTAGCCTCTCCTAACTTCCCTGTGAAGCAAAGCACGTAATATACACCACCCAATCCATGAGTGAGAGAATTGAGGCTCAGATAAACCACACAGATTCCAGTGGTCAGCTAGATGTGAGCCCCAGGCCTGAACTAAGTCTGATGCATTTCAACTCCCTTAGACTGTAAACCCCATGAGCAAACCAGGGGCCCACCACCTCCGTACCTGTGCCCCACCACTTCCCCAACCTGAAATGCCTTCCCCATCCTCTCTCTGATCTTCCAAATCTTTCTCTGCTTTGAAGTCCCTGCTCTAAGCTTAACTCCCCTGAGAAGTCTCTCTCTGTCCATGCAGCATGGGAGGGGGGTTGGTGTCTCTTGAACTCCAAGAAAACTCACTCTCTAGGCCATAATAGTATACCGATATCCCCCGGAATCATGTTTATGGTTTATTTTCAGGTGCTTGTGTCTGCCTCCCACACCTGGCTGAGCCCCTGGAGGGAGAGACTGTGCTTTGTTAATCTCTATATTTGGTAGATAATACATGTTCAGTAAATGATTGTTGATTAAGGGAATAGCATCAGGTTGTTGTCAGCCAAGACTCCTTTTAGGCTGTTGGGGAATATGAGGAAAAGCAGATGAGCTTTTCTTGATGTAGAGATGCAAGTGAGATGGAGGACCAAGAAGCTCCTCATCATAATAACCACACAGATTGGGCAGTTCCAAGTAGAATAAGGTACAAGGTGCAATGGGAGATCCCAGGTGGTAGGGGGAGGAGAGAGTAGAAGGGAGGGAAGGGATGCAAGCGACTACAAAGGAGAGAGGGAATGGTGAGATCCAAAGATCTTAAAGCATGCGTAGGTACTGGCCAGGATGACATCAGGTATGGTACAATGCAGTGCAGAAAGAGGCCCCAAGGTCTAGAGAAGAAACCAAAACAAAACAAAACCAGCCTGGAGTCTTAAAAGGATATAAAGTGGATATAAAAATGTCTCAGGGCATCCTTTAAATGCCACCCTAAAGTCTAAATAGATTTGCCTCCTGAGTGGGTGGATGGATGGATGGATGATACGAACATCCACCCAGGAAGAATAAAAAGGGAACATAGGTCAAAGATGAGCTCTCAACTCTGAATACTAGAGTTGGTGGCGTTAATAACTATGTGCTGATAAGAGCAACATAAGTTTATTACTAAATAATCAAGAAATAATGGTAAGCAATTTAAAAACCAGCTGTAAATTTCTCGACCCAGACGCAACCACTGCTAACGTTGGTGTAGGTTCTTCCAGTCTTTCTTTTGTCTGTCTCACCCAGCTGCTGCTCATCCAGCCATATCCCTACCATCCTGCATATTTATCTGTGACCCTTCTATCCAGCTGCACACCTGTCTATCCATCTATACACTTTTATTTTTATTTTTTTTAATTTTTATTTATTTATGATAGTCACAGAGAGAGAGAGAGAGAGAGAGAGAGAGAGAGAGGCAGAGACACAGGCAGAGGGAGAAGCAGGCTCCATGCACCGGGAACCCGACGTGGGATTCGATCCCGGGTCTCCAGGATCGTGCCCTGGGCCAAAGGCAGGCACCAAACCGCTGTGCCACCCAGGGATCCCCATCTATACACTTTTAAACAAAAGTAGGCTCATATGGTACTTTATATTTTGTAACCTAATTTTTCTAACCAACTTATTATGAGAATCTAGTTATGCCTACCTATTTTAGTCTAATGTTAATAGTACAAAGAAAGCACTAAAGTTGGTATCATAATCCCCTGCTTTTTTTGCTACTGTGGAAGATGCTTCAATGAAGAGTGTTGGTCTCCTTTTGGTCCAAACTTATAGCAGAGAGCCTCCCTTTCTCTAAAGCTCATGAGGCTCTGGGTTGATGAGGCAGGACTTGAACTTGATATGGATTCATATTTAATCCTCTCACATAAATCAGCTGCCTCCCAAAGTGACATCCTTTCATGCCCAGTGTATCCTTCCCCACAGCAGCCAGGCAGGGTAGAGGAGTCTTTGCCACAGTGCAGATACACTGGTGCAGCCACCGGTAATGGCAGGCTGTCTCCCACTGATCTGCTTTGACGGCATCGGCTCTCCTGGCATCTTCACAGCACAAGTGATTCAGTGCTGTCATCTAATGCAGCTGCAAGGAAAGATGATGATGGATTTATGGTGTGCAGCGATGACTTCGTGACCCACAGATGGAAAAGCAGATGCTTTTGAAATAAGACTAGTCAATGTGGCAAGAAGGAGGTGAGAGGGACCAAGCCTATTAGCAAAATCGAACCCATCCTACTACTTCTTTAGGATTTAAATATTCAAAGCCCCCTCCCTCATAACTTATAGAAAAAAAAATACCAACCTTTTCAGTCCAGCAAAGAAGTAACTGATGTGGTGGAAAGAGGACTAGCTTGAAGGCCAGAAGCTATAGATTCTAACTGCAGTTCTTCTACCCACAAGCAGTGGGACCTGGGCGTATCACTGTCTTCTGGGGCTTATTTTTCTCCATCTCTAAAATGATCATACACAGATGATGTATGCATGTTTGAATAAATGAGTCAGTGAAAAGCCATGCATCATCCAAAAATCGTTTTTTGGGTTTTCATATGCTGGTTTTCATGTACAGGGGTTACACAGTCGAGCAAGAGAGACCAGCCTCTGATTTTGAAACTTGCACTCTAGGGGTGTGGGTGTAGGGGTCAGAATATAAAATAATCTAATACTCTGTCAAATAGTGATAAATGCTCTGCTGAAATCAAAGCAGCAGGGATGATAGAGACCAATTCAGGGCTTGGGTTGGGTTGCATAGTCAGGAGATGGTGACCTGGCAGCCAAGGCTGGAATAAGAACATAGACAAAGCCACAGGTCCAGCTGGAGAGAAACAATCTAGCTGAGGAAACCAGCGTAACAAGGCCTGGTAAGCAAACATGAGCTTGGTGTTCAGCTAACTAAACATATATTTACCGACTCTCCCTCAGCTAGACTCTGGGGGTACAAGAATGAAAAAGAAGAGTACAGGCACCCCCCTCCCTGGCCTTACAGTGCAATAGATGGGCCAGTCAACAGGTGATCGTGCAACTGTGATGAGCATTGTGACGATGAGCAGGAACTAAGAATGATTCTAGGAAAATGTGACAGGTGCCTCTAATCTAGCCCAAGAAGGTTGAGATGCTTTGCCTGAGGGGGTGAGATTGAAACTGAAATCAGGACAACCAAAGTAAAAACAAAATGAAACAAGCCAGCACGGGACTTGAATTCTAACCTACTACGGTCTCTCTCCCCACGCCTCTCTTTGGCTGCCACATGCCTGTGATTCTGCTGGACCTTAAGTGATTGTTGGGGGAAATTCTTGACTCATTTGGAGGAAGGAAGACCAGGACATTGCGGGGAAAATATTTTAAATTCATTAAAGCATTCAATTAAACATTCATATGGTCACATTATCACTTCCTGCAGTACTTCTCAGACGTTGGCTCAAATCACAATCCTGTAGTGGACTGGTTAAAACACTGGGCGTTAGTTCCAGGCCCTGAATATCTGCTTCAGGATGCTTAGGTGGTGTCTGAGAATTTGCAGTTCTCACAAGTGCCCAAGTGATGGAGATGCTGCTGGTCTGGAACCAAACTTTGAGAACCACTGCCTTAGAGGGAGTGCTTGACTCTCTGGCGAGGACTTTTAGCACCATGGCAGTGTTTTCTAATTCTCCTCAAAGCTGGTAGAGGACAAAAAGAGCAGAGCTGGAGGCAGGAGCTGTTAGTCCAGGGCAAACGGGGCTCTTCCAGAAAGATCCTCTCCAGCCTAGTTTCCACTTCAGACATTTTGGTCCCAGTAGATCCCAGAGAGCAACACCTACTCTTGCTTTGGCATTTGTGTCCTAATACATACACAATTTAGATTTTTTTTTCTTAGTTTTTGAAAGAAAGGTAGCAGGGCTTTGCCAACCTAAGTACATAAGCTCCAAACATGTATTTTCCACCTGTCCTCTTGGGTAGCTTATCCTCAGGTCTTTTTTTCTGTCTTGTGGCTTCCAAAGTCCATACTAATTTTCTACTGGGCCAACTCCCCAAAACATGACTGTGATGGCCTCTGAACAATGTCCAGACAAATCCACTGGGCAGTGTGTGAAGTCTATGAAAGGAATGGACCCCAGCTTTGCAGCCCCGCTAACTCTGGATCAGAATTCCCAGGCCAACCACTTAGCATCAACTTTCCATGGGCATTGCCTAACCTCTTTTAGCCATAGTAGAATGGTGGAGGAGAGGCAGTAAAGGCTCCACAGTGTTGTTGGGATCATTTCAAGAGATGATGGATATTAAGCCTCTGGGGCATAGGAAGTGCCCAGTAGGTAAGAGACTCTCACATTCTTCATTTAAAGTGGCACTGGATATAGAATTGCTGGCTCCAGGTTCATCAATCTGTCTCACATTTCCCCAGGCCTCAAGGACACACAATAGAGAATAGTGAGCCATCACTCCATGCTCACCATGCCCTCCTCCATGGCATAATTTCAGGCCCTTGACACCTTTTTTGCCTAGATTATTGCAATGGCTTCCAAAAGACTCTTCTGCCTTCAGAATGCCCCTACCTACAAACTCTTCCTCATTACCACCAAAGGAATTATTGTAAAGCAGAGGTTTGATAATGGCTGCCAAAAATTCATCAGAGACTCTCCACCATCCAGAACAGGGGCCACAGCCTGAGAGCCTGCAGAAGACAAAAAGAAAACAGAAATGAGTGCCAGGACCATGGGTAGGCCATGGAGAACGGTGAGGATTGTGGAGCATGAACTGAAGCATGGCTGTCTAAAGACATTCAATCTCAGAATTCTGTAAAATCCTCTGTGAGCCAAATAAAACTTGTCCTGGTACTGAGTGTAGCCTTGGACTGCCAGCAGATGAGAGCTGATTTGGAGTATGAAGTCCAAGCTCCTTAGTCTGGTTTATAAGGATTAGCCTCCTTCTTGCTATGCTCTGACTTAAAATTCATACAACTGTCAGACTACTTGCAGTTCTTCTGCACATGGCCTGCTGGTCCTCTGCTCTGTACCTTGATCAAGCCTGGAATTCCTTTTCCCTGCTCTTCAATTGGCAAAATCCTGCTCATCCCTGTAAAACTCATTTCAGGTAACATCTCCTCCAGGAAGCCCTCTTTGTATTCATTCCTGGTTCTGTTAAATGGATTATGTGCCATTTCCTGGTCCTGATTTTTCTCCATCATTTTATTTATCAAGTGGTAAATATAGTCATATCTCTTGCATCTGCCTCCCCTGCCAAGATGTAAGCGGCTAGACCAGGTGTTGATCACCTTATACATAGCAAAAAGGAGCTGGTTTGAACATTCTTTAAAGGATGAATGGGGAGGCAGGTGGCCCCCAGAGTTGTGGTAGAGAGTCTAACCAATGGCACAAGGGGTGCACCCATCAGCGACAGGCAGAAATTGGGAGAAATACAGGACTGGTCACCCCTATCTCCCTCCTCAGGCATCAAGGGAATGGGGACAATGAAAGCAACAGAACTAAGAAGCAAGAATGTCCTTGACTTTTTCTCTTAACTGCTAAAGAACATCTCTCCTTATTGCTGATTTAGATTCTGAAGGGAAAATCTGATTGTCAGATTAAATCACCTCAGGCCCTGATGAGACAGCTGCCCACACCAGACCACCCCCACCAGCTGGCCAGACTGCATATTGGCTGCCTGTGGGCAGGGCTTCTCCCTGGTTCAGCTGAAGTAGGACCATCTGCTGACATGGCACCTTCCATGGATAGAATCTCCCTGGAGGGACTTTGTGGCAAATATTCTCTGGCCTGCACTAGATGGGGTTCATGGCCAACACCAAGGTGAGGCAAGCAAGGTGCCTAGGATGCAAAATTTAAGGAGAGATTACTCTTAGGGCTATGCCAGTGTCTTCCTCTATTCCCAGTCCTGATGGGGATGATTCTCTGCATGACTCCAAGGATGTCACTGTCTGATCTTCAGCCTCTCCATCCGTAAAATCAAGGAGTCAAACAATTTGGCTTTGTTAGGTTCTTTCTGGCTTTGAAACTCCTTTATACTCCTCTCAGTTTCTGGGATAGCTCATCCTCCTCCACTTACCCCTGGACTTTCCCCTTATGTCCGAGAGGGGGCCTGATCATCTCTAGATTGGCTTCCCCAGCAAAGCTTCCCTTGACTTCCAAGGGCCTGCCTTAGCAAACGCAGTCATGAAAGAACAACATAACATCTGTTCTGGGCCTTCACAAAGGACATGCCTCACATTCCTTCCCTCAAAGCAAAATTGATCGGCCTTGACCTGGGGCTGCACCAGGGAAAAGTAACCCTCAGGGGGATGGGGTGCCATTCGGTGCCCAGATGAGGTCAGTTACCACATGGTCCCTGGTAGCCCTGAGGTATGAGAGGTATTTGCCTCCCCTATTAATCACTCGCAAGAGTGAATATCTTAGGTTGAATGGACAGTTTTCATCTTAGCAGACAAAGGGATCTAAGGCTTGACTGCCACTTAGTGAAAGTCCAGGTAGGCTTCTTCCTCTGAGAGGTAGCCGAAGGACCACAGAGGCAAGAAGGGAGAAATGACCGAAGGGAGCAGTGAGGTAGTAAGGGGGTGTTATTCATCCAGTCCAATCTCAGATCTGATACATGCATCCAAGCTAAGAGGGTTGCATCAGTCATCCTCCTCCAGAGGCAGCTCATTTCACTGTTGGATGGCACAGATTATTAGAAATATCTTTTATAATGATAAACCAAAGTACGTCTCCTTTACACATTCATATATTAGTGTGGAAGATGAGCAAGTAAATTTCTCATCTAAATAGTTGCTTTTAAAACATTTGAAGATGTTATCACATCCAACTTGAATCTCCTATGCCCTGTGCAAAGGAAAAAAGTCCCTATATCTTTTGGTTCATCCTTCTATGACAAGTTTTCCAGGTACCCATCCCCCCTGGCTTATCCTGGAATCCCTCTTAAGGAATCACAGTGCATTGGTGACCTTCACATAGTGTGAGGCCAGAACTGCACATGGTTATGCAAGCGTAGAGAGCAGATCAATCATCTTAACTCACAGATGCCATTGGGTGATGACAGAGCCAGGGCAGAGCCCAGTTCTCCAGATTTCAAGGTACCTATGGTAGATGGAGAAATACTAATATCATATTTTGCATGGAATTTACCACATGTGTCCTGTCCCTCAGGGCTCCTGTGGCCCAAGCATCTGCCCAAAGCCAGCATATCCATAATTGCAGAAATGCTGACCAACTAGATGTGCTTTCAGCTCATTCAAATCAATGACAATTACATGGCTAGTGCTAAAAAAGTGGTTAATGTAGACTAAGGAAAAGACCTGGGTGAGGGCTCAAGTCTCTGATTTATATCCATGTTGCCTAAAATGTCCTCCTTTTCTTGATTACCGATTCTCAGTTTCCTTTTACAGTACATTACCAGCAAACTCATGCCTATATGTTAGCTGTTTCCTTGGCTTCCTTCAGCCTAGTATTCTGTAGTAATTATTCCATCTTTTCATATGATAACCACATTTTAAATTCTATTTTTAATTATCTTGTGATTTTCTCTTTAAGAATTATATTAGTCCCATGAATTTTCCACAGTATTGCTGTAGAAATGGGAAAGAATGCTATTCTTGACGTACTCCATTGGTTTCAGCTGCTACCTATATACTATGACATCTCCCACACTTTCACTCCAAACTACATCTGGAGCTTTCATCTCAAATCGTGCTGTATACTTTGCAATGGAACCTCTCCTTTGGGAGTCCCATGGGTACTTAAAATTCATCATCTTTCTTTCCCATCCAAACCTCCAATAATCTACTATGATTAATGGTCCTGTGATCACTGCCAATCAAGGCTCTCTGTATTGCTGAGAGATAAAATTCATGTTTCTTGATCATCCACTGCAAAGTTTAACATCAGTGTAGTGCAATTATTATCCCTATTTTGTAGATATGGAGACTGAGACACACTCTCATGTCCCATACTTGATCCTTTAACAAATGTGGTGGGCAATATTTTCAAAGCACACCTAGAATTCTAATGCAGTTCTACACATTTGTAGCATAAGTACCGTGGCTCTGGTCATCATTTTCTCCTGCTGTAGTTATTGCAATTTCATCCAAATGGGTCTCTCTTCTTCCACACTTGCTCCTCTAATACCCAATTTTTGTAAAGTTTCCAGAGTGAAGTCATCACGTGATTCAGGTCAACTCCCCGTTACATTTCCATCTCACTTAAAATAATATTCTTTTAATTGTCCTTAAGGCCCTTCATGATATGCTGACACTTCCTTTTAGAACCTCAACTGCTCTTTCTCCTACCCCCTTCTGCTCCATTGCATGGGCTTCCCTACACTGCCACAGACATTCAAGACACTTTTGCCTGAGGGTCCTTGTACTTGTTCTTTCCTCTACCAGGAATATACTTCCCCCAGGTACCCACGTGGTTCGCTCCCTCATTCCCTTCAGGATCCAGTCCAAATTGGATCTTATCAGAGAAGTTTCCCCTGAACACTCTGTATATAAACTTCACTCTCCTTCTATCCTCACCTGTGCACTTTAATTTTCTTTCCAACACATGGTTTTTTTTATTTGTTGTCCAGGCCCTCTTACTGAAATATAAATCTCATAAACTTATATTCTAATGACAAAATCTGGTTTATCTTATATTTAGTAAGTGCTCAATAAATATTCAGTGAATGAATGACTTAGAGGCAACTGGCAAAGCAGGGAGTATCCAAGATGGTATGGAATTCAGAAACCATCACCAAGAAGAGTTATTTACAAGGAGGAGGGGGTTTTGAGCTAGAAGCTATTTGAGCTATAGGACCAGGAAGAGAGTCATAAAAACTAACTTCAACTATTTGAAAGACTGGCAAGCAGACTTACTCTGAATGTTCCATAAGGTAAAACTAGGACTAACGGGTAGCTTGCCAGGTGGGAAAAGGGGGAAGTGGCAGTTATTCAGGACAAAAAGAATTATATGAACACTGTGTTGATGCTAAGACATGGAAGGACATGGCTTGTTTGTTGAATACCAGTTAGCCATGTGTAGCTGGAGGTGAGGGGTGATAGATGAGGCCAGGAAGATATACTTGATGGGCGTGTATGCCTTGTCAAGGAGTTTTGACTTTTATTGCACTCATTCATTAATTTATGTAAGCATCATATGCTCCACGTTTCATGAACACAGACTTTCAGGCTTTCTGCTGGGTCCTGGGAATGTAAAGCCTGGAGTATAAAATCTGTCTGTAAAGGATGTTAATGGGTATTTATCAAGTTCTTTTTTTTTTTTATTTATTTATCAAGTTCTTAATGGCCTCTACACATAAGAGGTGCTCAAACAATATTAAATGCCTGAATGCAGGCTAAGTTTTTCTAGTTAACTTTCTTGACAATCCTGTGAAGCAAATGGAATTGTGCTCATTTTATAGGTAAGGAAACTAAGTTTTAGAGAAGTAAGGTTTCTGTCCCGTCTCTACACAGCTGGTTAAATTTTATGCCATAATTTAGTCCATCTCAGACATCATTTTTTTTTTATTTTCTCTTTTGCATTGTGCCCTTTCATCTCCTCAAAGGAGTTCAGACTTATAAATGCCTTCAAGAGCAGAGAAGTAGAAAGAGGAGGAATGGATCTACTCTGCCTATCCAGGAGAGTTTTGGGAGGGGCTTTTTAAAATGAATGAATCTGTTTGATTTCCTTAGTCACATAGTTACCAAGTACCTAGAATGTTCAAACTGCTTTACTGCCCAAACTGCTTTACTGTCAACTCCTGGGAAGTAAGGGGCACCATGGTTAAATGTGCCAGCCTTGGGTTAGATAGTCTGGGGTTTTAACATCTGTTTTCCCTTGATTAGCTGTATGAACCTGGGCATATCAATTGATCTTGTTAGCTCTCAGTCTCCTCATCCCTAAAATGAAGATTAAACATTGTACCTCTCAGGGGGTACCTAGTTGGCTCACGGTTGTGAGTTCAAGGCCTAGACTGGTGTAGAGTTTACTTAAAAAAAAAATTGTACCTCTTAGAACTTTACTACAGATCCTATGGATATTAAAGGAAAATAAGGAATACTATGAGTAACTCTATACCCACAAATTTGATAAACTAGATAAAATGAACCAATTCCATAAAAGACACAATTTGCCAAAATGTGTCATGCAAGAAGAAATAGATAATTTGAATTGGATATAGGCTATGTCTATTAAATATATTGAATAGATAATTAATAACTTCCCAAAGCACAAAGCACCAGACCAATAGGTTCAATATTGAATTCTACAAAACATTTTTAAAAATTATATCAATTCTACATGATCACTTTCAGAGAATAGAAGCAGAGTAAATACTTCCTAACTCATTCTATGAGGCCAGAATTACCCTAATATCAAAAAAAAAAAAAAAAAAAAAGAAAGAAAGAAAGAAAGAAAGAAAGGAAAAGAAAAGAAAAGAAAAAGACATTACAAGAGAAAAAAAAAAAGCCTACAGACCAATATCTGCCTTGAACATAAAGGCAAAACTCAACAAAATATTAGCAAATTGAACTCAACAACATATACAAAGAATTATATGTCACTTGCCAGGTGGGTTTTATCCTAGATATACAAGACAGGTTGAACATTAGAAAAATCAATCCATGTACTCTATCACATCAACAGGGTAAGAAAGAAAAATCACATGATTACATGATCATACAATAGATGCAGGAAAAAAATCACTTGACAAACTCTAATACTCCTTCATGATAAAAACTCTCAACAAACTAGGAATATGAAGAATATCTACAAAAAACCTACACCTAGCATCTTACTTAATGGTGAGTAAATTGAGACTTTCCCACTTTATCAGGTACAAGGCAAGGATATCCCCTCTTACCACTCCTTTTCAACATTGTACTGAAAGAAGTAATAAGACAAGGAAAGGAAAAAACAAGTAAACAGACTGACAAGGAACAAACAAAACCAACTGTACACAGATAACATGATCATCTAAGTAGAAAATCTGAAACAAAAACATTCTGGGAACTAATAAGTGATTATCACAAGGTTGCAAAACATGAGGTCAGTATGTGAAAGTCAATTGTCTTCCTACATATCAGTGATGAACAGATGCAATTTGAAATGAAAAATATAATACCATTTACATTGGTATCTGACAAGATGAAATACTTAGGTATAAATCTAACAAATGATATACAAAATCTATATGACAAAAACTATACAACTCTGATGAAAGATATTAAAGAAAAACTAAATAAATGGAAAGATGCTATCCTTGTTCATAGGAGTACTCAATACTGCCAAGTTGTCAGTTCTTTGCAACTTGATTTATATATTCAATGCAGTCCCAATTAAAATCTCAGCAAGGTATTTTTATGATATTAACAAACTGATTCTAAAGTTGATGTGCAGAAGCAACAGAATCAAAATAGCCAATACTGAAGGAAAAGAACAATGTTGGAAGACTGACACTACCTGAATTCAAGACTTAACTATAAAGCCACAGTAATCAAGATAGTGTGGTATTGGTAAAAGAATAGACAAATCAATGAAATGGAATAAAGAGCACAGAAATAGGCCCACAGAAATATAATCAACTGGCCTTTGACAAAGGAGCAAAGGCAATACGATGCAGCAAATTTAGTCTTTTAAAAAAATTGTGCTGGAACAACTGGACATACACGTGCAAAAAAAAAAAAAGTGAACCTAGACATAGACCTTACACCATTCACAAAATTTAGCTAAAATAGATCATAGACCTAAATACAAAATACAAACTATAAAATGCCTAGAAGGTGACATAAGAGAAAATATAGACGTGAGCATGGTGATGCTTTTTAGATGCCTTATATTACCCAAGACATGATCCATGAAAGAAATAATTGATAAACTGGACTTCATTAAAATTACAAACTTCTGCTCTGTGAAAGACAATATCAGGGGAATTAGAAAACAAGCCAGAGACTGGAAACTGTCTGAGTTTCCTTTCCTTGTCTGAGAAAATATCTGCAAAAGATATATTTGATAAAAGACTATTATCCATAATACACAAGGAACTCTTAAAACTTAATGATAAGGAACCAAATAACCTGATTTTAAAGAGTCAAGATCTTGATAGACACCTCACCAAGGAAGATCTATAGGTGGCAAATGAAAAGATGACCCACATCATATGTCATCAAGAAACTGCAAGTTGAAACAATGATGAAATGCCACTATATACCTATTAGAATGCTCCAAATCCGGAACACTAGCAACACCAACACTAGTGAGGCTATGGACCAACTGGAGCTCTCATTCATTGCTGGTGGGAATGCAAGATGGCACAGCCACTTTGGAAGATAGTTCGGAGGTTTCTCACAAAACTAAACATACTCTTTTTTTTTTTAAAGATTTATTTATTCATAAGATACACAGTGAGAGAGGCAGAGACACAGAGGGAGAAGCAGGCTCCATGCAAGGAGCCCAACATGGGTCTTGATCCTGGGTCTCTAAGATCAGGCCCTGGGCTGAAGGCGGTGCTAAACCGCTGAGCCACCCGGGCTGCCCCATACTCTTCTCATATGATCCCCCAAATGCACTCCTTGGTATTTAGCCAAAGGATTGAAAACTTATATCCAAAAACCTGCACATGACCATTTATAGCAGCTTTATTCACAATTGCCAAAACTTAGAAGAAAGGAAGATGTCCTTTGGTAGGTGAATGGATAAACAAACTGTGGTACATCCAGACAGTGGACTATTATTCGGTGCTAAAAAGACATGAGCTATCAAGCCATGAAAAGACTTGGAGGGACCTTAAGTGCATATTACAGAGCAAAAGAAGCTAATCTGCAAACACTACCTACTATCTGAGTTCAACTATATGACAACTGGAAAAGACAAAATTATAGAAAGAGTAAAAAGATCAGTGGTTGCCAGGGGTTGGGATGGTGAGGAAAGGGTGAATAGGTGTAGCATGAACTTTTAAAGCAGTGAAAATGCTTTATATAATATTATAATGATGGATATATGTCATTATACATTTGCTCAAACCTATAGAATGTACGATATCAGGGGGAAACTGTGGACTTTGGGTAATTAGGATGTGTCAGTGTAGGCTCATTAATGGTGATGCATATATTACTCTGGTAATGGATGTTGGTAAAGGGGAGCCGATGCATGTGAAGGGACAGGGGATATATGAGACATCTCCATAACTTTCCTTCAATTCTACCTCGAACCTTAAACTGATCTAAGAAAATGAAAGCTTAATTTTTAAAAAATGTACCTCTTATAGGAGATTATTATGAAATTAAATGAGATAATTCATATAGAATTTTTAGGAAAATTTCTGGCACAAAATAAATAATCAGTGACTCTCAGTCATGGGACGATGAGGAAAATGGTAATGGGAATATTCAGGCTCTAACTGACAAAGCCAAAAACACGTCTGGCTAAAAAAGACCGCTTAGTGGCTTCCACTAAAAAGCTATTCAGAAAACAAGCTGAGACACCATCCTTCATAGTCCCACACTAAGAAGGGCTGTGCCTGAGGAAAGGTGAGGAGAAAGGCATAGTTGCTCCCCAGCCCACAAAGCTATAAAACCCAAGAAAGAGTTTGGTTTTATTCTGTTCTAAGTCCTTTTTAAATGAATTCTCCTCTTCAAGGAAATACTATGACCTTTCCCTTGAGCCTAATTGGGTTGCCTATAAATATACACATTTAAGAATATTAACACAATATATTGTAAAAGTTTTTCTTTGCTTTGGGATGCTAATCTATATTTTGTGCATGTTGCACCTATGCTCTGGGTGGCTGCTCTAATATTTTTTGCTGAGGCAGCCAGGGTACACCCACCCAAATGCATTTCATCTAAACACGCTTTGATATGGGATATCTTGGTAATCAGGGAAGACAAAGCAGATTGAAAGTATGTGAGAGGCCAGTTTCCTAATGAGCTGAATCATGTTCTGTTGATAGAAACCACTCCACATAAGGCAAGGGTGGAAGAGAGTGGGAGAGAGGGGCGGGTGGAACCTGAGGGTCAGGTTGTGATGAGGTGGGAGTTTGGTCAAACCATGGGGTCTGACTGGGATGCCAGGCATGAGAAAGTAAACTTCAGCACAGATGTCTATGATGTGGAGTAACCCCACATATTTATATTTCAAAACCAATTTCCTGGGGAGGGGGGTGGGATTTTTGGGAATTCACAGCATGTTGTTAAGGTCAGACAATCATTGGGAATTGGTTTTCTTCTCCCAAAACTCCATAACATTCAGTAGGAGGAAAGCCCAAGTAAATGACCCACTTCGACTCCTGATAAAATGCAAGAAAAAAGTACAAGTTATATTTATTGAAAATTTACTATATGCTTTTCTTAATTTTTCTCTAATTATCACAGAGTAAGTTACTAGGGGTCAGAGAGAAGCAGTAATTAGTATTTGAAGTCCCAAATGTTCCAGAAGGGCTCTGGGAATATGTCGGGGGGGGGGGGGGGGGGAGGAAGACGATCACTGTTTAAGTCACTTTCCGAGTTGTGGACCGAGCCAGGGATGTGCGCGGTCAGTGAACACGGCCTGTTCCAGGTCATTCCAGGGAGTTCTGCTCCAGTTCAAAGGGCTGTTCCTGCAGGGAACAGGTTTGCCCCTGTTCCTGCAGGGGTGACTTTGGAGGCCCCAAAAGACTTCCCAACCGAGATGAGGGAGGACAGGTCGTTTCTTTCCCTTGAAAATGACTCAGCCAAGCCCATCATGCCAACCTTCTGAGAGAGTGAACAAAATAGTAATGCTCATTCAGCCTCCAAGGAGGACTTGCTGTCACTTATCCTTATTTTGCTATGCTGGAAGTAGATTTGCCAGATAAAATACAGAAGCCCAAATTTGAATTTCAGATAAACAATGAAAACATTTTTGGTATAAGCCTGTTATAAATGTTACATGAGATACCCTAAAAATTACTTATTATTTATCTGAAGTACAAATTTAACCAGGTGTCCTATATTTCTGTTTGCTGAGTCTGGTCACTCCTTCCACAAGTCACTAAACTTCTTACAAGTCTTTTCCCTTCCAGGTGGTGAGAGGTAGTGTGACAGAGCACAACTTGCAAAATGAGAATAATGTTAGAATATGCCCCCCGGGGGGGACTTGAGCCTCCCATCACTGAGAGATCACTTGATGTTTGCCATTCCTTCCCTGTATCTTTAATCCCTCACTACTCAGCTCCTGGGGATCAAAAGCATGGACCCAGAGGCAATTGCTTGGTTTGAGCTCCAGCTCCACAGATTGCTAGCCATATGACTTTGTATTAAAAAATGTAATCTCTCCGTGTGATTCCAGTTTTCTCATCTATGAAATGGGGTTAATAATAGCCATACCTTACAAAGTTGTTCCAAAGCTTTTAAGTGCTTAGATCAGCGTTTGGCCTTGGGGAAGAAAAAAATGTTATTATTTTCATTATCCCTGTTGTTATTCCCTGTTAACCTTATGTAAAAGGCATTGGACTATGAGAATCATGTTGTCAACTTCAAAGCTGGGACAGAATTTGGGGTCTCAGGAGGCTTTGCAGAGCCTCTATAATCCAGACAAGGAAAAGACTTGAGGAACATTTCTTTAGTGTAATTCTCTTGTTTTACAGATGAAGAGAAAATTCAAGGCAGAGAGGCCACAGGGCTGGCTCCAAGCTCCACAGGTTATTAAGGGTAAGGTCTTGGGGTATAAGGGCAAATATAGATCAAAAGAAACCAAAGGAATTGAGCTAATGATGGCGATTCTTTTGCTAGAACCACAGAATTACAGGAATCTAGAGTCACCAGGAATAGCCACAGCAAAATTCACAGCAGGGCCAACCTAAGGCAAGATACTGGCATAGAGTCCAGTGTTCTTGGGGTCCTAGTCTCAGTGTTTCCTCATGTTTCCTTGTGTCTTTTGGCAAGTCCTCACCTTTTCTGGCCTTCCATGTCCCATCTGTACAAAAAGATAATCATCTTAGCTGTGTCTGCTTCCTAGAGCTATTGCAAAACCTTTGGAAGGAATGACACCCCGGCTGCCTCCCAAAAATTTACTACCCTGCTTTACCCTTGCGACCTCTCCCCGGCTCATCGAAGTGCTGCCTTCCTTCACGTCCTTGGCTTCCGGCCCTCAAAGGCATAGGATATCTGGGACTCAACTGACCGATGACCAGCAGATTCCAGTAGGTGGGGTGAGGGTGGAGATGGCTCCTTCCTGCTTAGCTGGCTTACACTACCCATCAGCCTAGATGGCCTAGATGCAAGCCATGCAAAGACAGCCTCTCTGAGCTCAGCTCCCATGCAATGCTTTTTGAATTGAACAGAGTGACCTTGCTAAAAAGCAAGTCTTGTCTTAGCCTTTACCAACCTAATGCTTGTGTACAGGTGTTAAACTGGTCCCCACTCTTACCACTATTTGTGACCTATTACCCAGACTATTAACCCGTAGCTTTTCTTTTCTTTTTAAGATTTTATTTATTTATTTATTCATGAGAGACAGAGAGAGAGAGAGAGAGGCAGAGACACAGACAGAGAGAGAGAAGCAGGCTCCATGCAGGGAGCCTGATGTGGGACTCAATCCCAGGACTCCAGGATCACGCCCTGAGCCAAAGACCACTGAGCCACCCAGGCGTCCCAACCCCTAGCTTTTCTGTGCCTGGTTGCCCCTGCTCAAGTCAATTCTTTGCATAGCCACCAAGAGATTCTTTTAAAATAAAGTCTAATTAGGACACCTGCCTGCTTAAAACCCATCATCATTGTAGGAATTTTTGTTTTGTTTTGTTTTTGAAGTTCATGGATAGGCATCAGGGAATTTGTGGAAACCCTGAAATGTACACTCTGGTTCTATCCGTGTGCACATTAACTTTGATTAGAGTCTCAGGCCAGTTTGTGACATCTTCACCCCACCCCTAAAAAACTTACAAACCTCTGCTTCACAGGATAAAATTTAAACTCCTTACTTTGTAGGACATGCAAAGCCTTTTGTGATAGTTTTTACCTAATCTGCTTTATTTGGGAGTCTCTTGGTCCCAATTGTTCAAACACATCTTCCAATTTCTCACCGCCTTAACTTTGCTTAAGCTGTGCCTTCTACCTCAAATACTTCTTCCCATCCTTCCTGCTGAACTCCTTCACCAGGTTAGCTCCTACATAAATATTATGACTCAATTCAAGAGTTCCCTCTTCCAGAAAACTTCCTCTGATCTTCCCTTACACCCTTGCACTGAGGAGATGCCCCTCCCTGGGTTGTCACAATGGAGATGCATCCACCTGTCTGGAAGTTCACTCTTCACATTGTGCTCCCATGACATGAAAGCTCCTTAAGGATAAGACTAAGTCTTACTTATTCTTTCCCTCCTCTCTTACCCTAAAACCAGTGGTTCTCAGGGACCAGCAGTATCTACAGCATTTACACCCACATCTGGGATCTTGCTAATAATACAGATTCTCAGGCCCCATCCTTGGCCTGCATGATGTGGTCTTGCTTTTTTCTCTAACCTCACCTCACATCTTTCCTCCACTACTTCCCTACCCTGAGGCACACTGGCCTGCTTTAACTTATCAGAGCAACAGTTGCTTCCTGCCTCAGGCTATAGGCTTGGCCCGGGCGAAGAATATGAGTGAGTCATCTTCTCTGTCCTTGAGGAGGGACGGTCAAGTAGAAGAGACAGATATGGACACAAAGAAACATGCAGATTACAGGAAGCAAAATCATAGAGCTGTGCATGTGGTACAGAAGCAGCAAAGATTAATTCCATTTGAGGACTTCTGTTCCGAAGTGACCTCCAACTGTTTCTACAGCTCAAATGCTTAGGTTTTCCCATTTGAACATTCCCACAGTTAGTGATTTCAGCGCCGTGAATCTCAGTCCCCACATCTATAAAATAGAGGTAATGCCCACCATGAAGGGGCATGGGGCAGGGTGCATAGAGTGTATGTAAACACACCTGAGCATGGGGCAGGCTTCTAACCGGAGCTCAGCAGGGATTAATTTTCCCTCGTTTCTGAGACAGATTCAAGTTAAGATCTTAAGGGGACCTGAGCTTCAGTGTGAAACTAAGTATGTCCTGAAAAAATGAGGAGACAGGAGCAGGCTTGAGGTTAGGCCTAAAGAGAGAGGAAATTTCCCCTCCATGCTGAGAAATGTCCCTCATGTGGGTGTGGTAGCGAATATGAAAGTGGAACCTCCCTCCTGGCCCCTGCACTTACCAGAAGGAGCAGTGGGGCTTGTAGAGCCTTACAGAAAGAGCAGCAGCTGAACAGGAACTGGGGCCATGGGTTCTGGGAAGCTGGGGGCTTCAGGGACAGAGTCCAGCAGGCCCAGTGTTTACAAACTCCTGTAGCACCTGGACTCAGACTGTGTTTGACACAGAACGAATTGCAGGCAGCTATTGGCAGGAATCCTCCGTAGATGGAAAGTTGGAGAGAAAGCCAGGATCGTTTCTCCAGGGCCCAAGGCTCCCAGCTCTCTGGGTGGACAGCCTTGCTTTGGCTGCTGGGAGGTGGTAGGAGACACAGCAATCTGAGTGGGTTAGACATTCATTCACTCCCAATTTCTTCATCTATGAAATGGGAAAAGTATTCCTTCCCGGTATATTTGGAATGTGTATGGTGGGGATTGGATATTTTGGTTGCATTGGAGATTGTATGAGATAATAAATTTAGTAATCCATTTATTTAATGTATACTAACTAAACTCTGCTATAATAAAAATCATAATAGACACCCATTGAGTGCCTAGGAAGTGCCAGCCACTATGCCAACTGCTTAATCTTTACAACCACTCTGGGAGGTAGCTTCTGTTATTTCCATTTATTGATGGAGAAACTGAGGTTCAGAGAGATGAAAGTGCCTAGATCACACAGCTAGTCAGTGGTAGAGCTGGAATTTGAACACGAACAGACTACCCACTAGTCCTGTGCTCATAGCCAGTAATAGAGCCTAAGTCTTATCTCCTGCATGTGGGTGGGGGATCTTAAAGGTCAGGAATTACTATCTATTAATCTCTAAATCTGTAGTGCCTAAGCTATGGCCCAGCATGTAGTAGCTGCTCACTAAATATGGGTGAGCAACTTAGATCTAAGAACAAATCTAAGACAACAAGGTTAAATAAAGCAGTCTGATGGGGCAGACAGGGAAGCAAACAGGCAGCATGTGATACAATAGGTAGGTGCCTACAACGGACCATCTGGGGTTTGTGGTGGGTTGGTGTGTATCAGTCAGAGTCCACCGATGGCTCTTGTGATATATTTAGAGGAGGGCTTATTTGCAAAGGTGCAGAGGTAGAAGAATCATAGGAGACAGTATAAGAGCTTAGCAGATGAACTATCCCTACAAGAGGAGAGAGAATCCTGCAGAGCTGACAACCTTAAGAGGAACAGTGAGGGACACAGTCAGATCTGTGGCCCAGCAAAGAGACAATAAAAGGACTATTTACCCTTCTCTCCCTCTGATCTCCTTATGGGGCCCCCAGTTAGTCAGGAACCCACTCGTGACATCCCCACAGATCAGCCTCCTGGGCACACAGCAGATAAAGAATGGTGGAACATGGACCTAGAGGAACTAACAAAAGATATTCTGCACAGACAGGAAGGATGTGCACGTGTATTCTGGAAAGCAGAGCCGAGAAGAGCATCCCATCAAGGAAAAGGATGTGTAGTCATACTGCACAGTGTTTGGAGTATTCTAAGTCCTTTGGTGTGGCAAAGATTTTGAGAATGAGAGCTGAGTAGTAGGAAACCAGATTAAAGAGAGAGGCGGGGGTTAGGTTGTAGAGGGCTGGGTCAGGGGACTCTTCTGTAGGCACTGAGGAACCATTGGATGCGGTTAGGCAATGTGTTTGTGTTCTGGACCACTTCTTTTGACTGCAGAGTGGTGAATGATAAGGAAAGGGGACGATGTTGATAGGCAGAGGACCCATTGTTGACTCTACTGCATCAGTTCTGTAAAGATGAAGTTGAGGGTCTGATTAGGAGCACACTCTTCCTTGAGTAAGATGAAGGCAGACCAGGTGCTTAGGCATCATGGGGCCTGGACTTAACCTCCATGTGGCACCCTTGTCTGCCCTCAAGAGCACACATGATGCAGAGGTGGCCCAGTGCTGAAGACCAGAGTGAGGTCATCGTGTCTTGGGGGCAGTTCTGAATTCAGTTTCCTTTTGAGTGGAAACAGATTATGAAGACTTTGGGAGAGATTGCAAATTTGTAGGAGGCAAGGTTGCCTTGGTCATACAAGAGAAAAAGAGAAGGAGAGATGAGGTCCAGAGATAAAAGAAGCTGCCTTTGTTCTTAGAACATGTGTCAGGCCATGTCCAGGGGAAGAAGTGGATACTAAAAGGAGGAAAACATGTGCCTCAGACACTAGGAAACAAATGGGAGGGAAACTGGTAGATCTCTATGCTATTTATTTATTTATTTATTTATTTATTTATTTATGTACGTATGCATGACAGTGTTGAGTACCATAGGGAATGGGGAGAGGCAGAGGTCGATTGGGAGAGTTCAGGAGAATCAGAAGCAAACATTGCTGAGCAAATAAACAACTTGAAATGCCAAGAGTCTGGGAGAACAAGCAAGAACCTCACCTGAGGTTAGAAAAAGATGTCTATGTTTACGGCACGTGACAAAAGGGCTGATATCTGGGAGGCGGGCCAGTCTTAACTTCCAGGGATTATTTTGATGGGTTATGTTTTTCTTCACCATTGAAGTCTAATTATGTCTGAATTCCATGAAGTAAAGTTGGTGACTGAATAGATGGGTGATGGACTAGAGAAAACACTCCCTATGTTAGTACAGGATGACACCTGCCATTAGCACGGGTTAAAGCCAAAAGAAGACACACACATCTCTAACTTTTCCTTTTAAATGGCAAAACTCAGGTCTGATAAAAGAGAAATGACTTCTCCAAACTATATACAGACACTCCCATCTCCATTCTTCCTTTGATCTTCGTAATGGTATTTTAGGCCAATATGGAGATGACACATTATAGCATGGCCATCAGCAAACTTTTGCTATAAAGGGTTAGATAGGAAGTATTTTATGCTTTGAGGGGCCACATATGATCTCTGCCACATCTCCTTTAAAAAAAAATGTTTAGGGGCACCTGGGTGGCTCAGTTGGTTGAGCGTCAGACTCTTGATTTCAGCTCAGGTCATGATCTCAAGGTTGTGAGATCAAGCGCTGCATTGGGCTCCATGCTTAGCGAGGATTCTGCTTGGGATTCTCTCCCTTTGCCCCTCCCCGGCCCACACATCTTTTCTCTCTCTTTTGGCAAATTACTTAAACTCTTTCTCTTCTAAAATGACTGCACCAGCTTCACCAGTCTGTTGAGAGGATGGAAAGAGTTACTGCCTGGGTTTGAATCCTATCGCTGCCCTCAACTTACAGTGTGACTCTCACTGATGAAACTCTCTGTGCCTTAGTTTCCTCATCTGAGAAATGAAGAAAACAGTAGTCCCCCCCTTTATATAACTTTTGTGTGGATGATATTACACAACTGTTAAACACATAGACTAGAGCTAGCACGTATAGATTTTACCTACTATTATTAATATTATATAAATACTTCAGATACTTGGTACAAGATAGATACTTGGCAAATAAACTAACTACAGCAGCCATTCCCCAGTGAGAAAGCTGACTCAAAGAACTTAAGAAAGGTTGGGCCATATTGCAAGAGCCTGGTCTTCTTTTTTTTTTTTTTTTTAAGATTTTATTTATTTATTCATGAGAGACAGAGAGAGAGACAGAGAGAGAGAGAGAGAGAGGCAGAGACACAGGCAGAGGGAGAAGCAGACTCCATGCAGGGAGCCCAATGTGGGACTCAATCCCGGGTCTCCAGGATCAGGCCCTGGGCTGAAGGCGGCGCTAAACCGCTGAGCCACCCGGGCTGCCCAGAGCTGGTCTTTACAGAGTTCAACTACAGTTCATCCTTGATTTCTGTCCTATAGGATGAAGCAAGCATGATTGACTGCATGAAAGTGAGCTCTGTCTCTCTGGCCCATATGTGGGGCTTCCCTCACCATCAGATAAGCACACACATAAGCTAAATCCATTTTGATCTCAGCAGAGATCTTTGTATACATGCACACACTTGGCAGTCATGGACTGCAGACTTGGTGCTCTTGCTTGTGCTTTGAGCCATGTTATCAATACTTGTGCATGTAAACTTGGTAGATCAAAGCTATCCAGGTCAGAAAGGCTAATATTTAAATTCCAGACATGCAGGCACAGCTTTGAAATTCCATGGTGCAGAATCAAGTTCACATACAAAATCAAGTCAAACATTTGTTTGACAGAGTTGTAGGGCTCTGGAGTGTGGGTGGGGTTTGCGTTTAGAGGAAATTGGGGGCCCGCCCAGAATGGAATTCTGTAAGATTCTGGCTGAGGACCGTTTTTAGGTTCAAAGCTCTGTGTGACCCTCGTTGGAGCAAACACATTTTCTTGGTCCAGCTTTGATGTCTCAGAGGAGATGTTTGTAATCTCTGGAAAGAACACATTCTGCTGCTCTGAAAAGGTAATACCCAGAGATACCACCACTTAACTTGCAAGGTACTACAAAAACTAAAGATAATGGACATAAACTTCCTGAAACATAATGGGCTCTCAACATGTGGTAGCTATGTTTTTATTATTACCCATTACTCCCATTGTTCCATCCCCTATATCACTGAAAACATGTAGACCAAAGACAATATCCTTTGGAGATGTCAAATCATCTTTTGTCCACCTCGCTCAGTTCAATAGCCCTTTGGAGAGTGCCCCCTTTTTCATGCTAGGTAAAGTGTAAGGTCTATTTTAATTGAAAAGATGAATATGATGTGCCTTCAAGGAGAGTAGTCTGGCCATGGGTGGCAGATGTACTCACTCCTAGTTATAATACAATGCAGAGGGCTTGGAAGCAGAGTGCACCCAGGACAGTGGAGTCATAGGTAACAGAGTCATTCTTTTTAGTAGCAGTGGATTAGCTGGACTCCCAACCTTTTCCCTAATGTAGTATAATGAATGGCCTTAGATTCCAGAAACCTACATTCAAATCCTGGTTCCACCACATTTTGAACTGTCATCTGGAGCATGTAATTTAACCTCACTGAACCTCAGTTTTCTTATCTATAGAATAGGGATAATTACAGTGTCTATCTCATGGAAGTGTTGGGAGAAATAATGAGATAATCCATGTAAAACAAACAAAAAAAATCCATGTAAAGCGATTAGCATTTTTAATTGCAGAGCTATCACATAGTAAATCATTTTAGCTTCCATTGCTTTAAAAAGGAAGTAACTTTTCTTCTTAAAAACATAGTATTCTTTCTTCTGCTGACATATAATCAAATAATCATCTTACATCCATGTAATGCTTTTAATACTTTTATAATAAGTTGAAACATATAAAAGTGCCAATATTTGGTCATTTTTGACCTATAAAAATGGCAACTCCATAATAACATTCCAAGCACCCTTACTTGCAATGTTTTATTTGATCTCCACAATAGCTCTGTAAGTGTGTTGGCACCTGTGATATTTCCTCCTACAGTCATTTTCAAAAGCTTCTCCTCCCTGAATTCACGTGGATGCTGAGACATCAGCATGCTTAGTGGCTACTCTTATCTGTCAAGGGGTAGGTAAGCATATGGCCTAGTTGGACGAGAATCCCTTCTGTGAGATTTCAGGGGGTGTAGATCCTAGGAAACTTTGCTAACCTTTCAGTAACTGAAATACTTGGGTATTAAACTCTGGAGCAGTTGGTGACTATATTTTCTACCATTCATTTATCCAATTGGTATTTATTGAGCACCTTCTATGCTCCAGGTACTGTGTTGGGGCTTAGGGGTATAGAAATTAACAAATGGACAAGATCCTTTCCCTCAATGAACTTTATTGTACTGGAAAAGACTGGAAACAAGCAGGGAAATAAGTCCATGAGACCAGTGCTATACTGGGACTATAGGAAAGAGCTAGACTGCATTGATAGAAGCAGAGAAAAGGCTGGAGGGAACACTATTGGTATTTGAGCATTTGGTTCCAGCAGCACCTGAAGCCTTGCTGTCTTCTGGTCCTCCCAGAACCTTGCTTATTCAGCTCTCCTTGGATCTCATGAACTGCCAAAACCTGTCTCTCATTTTTATCCTTGAATTGAGATAGGTTTCTGTCATTTGCAATCAAAAGGGTTCATTCTAGTCTAGTAAATTCAGATGAGAGCATTTATCCTTCTCCCTATATAAATAAAGCAAATAAGGACATAGGTGGGAAAGTAGGTCTGAAACCTGAGCCATACAAACACTTTTGGAAAATTTAGCTTAAGCATAAATCATAAATAACTAAGGTGGCCTAGAACATTGCATGAAATTAAAAGAATAATCCATCAACTTTAGTTGGGTCATTGCTATCATCATCAACTTTGACAGCTTTTTGTGATCAACAATATGGAAAGATCCATAGGATCAGGGTATCTGGAAGCTGGAAAGGACTTTATGGATCATGAAATCAGACCTCAGTTAACAGATGTGGATACAGAGGCTGAGAGCTGATACATGACATGTTCAAAGTCACATAGCTTGAGAGCAACCAGGATAGAGATGAACACAGGACTCCTGACTCTCAGCCCATGGTTAGGCTACAATGACTAATTCATTCATTTATTCAGGAAACATTCTGAGTGTCTGTTATGTGTCAGGCCCTATTATAGGTACTGAGGTCACAGTGGTCGCTCCCCTTATAGAGTTTCATTCTAATAGGGGGAAGACAGACAATAAAAAAACAAAATCTGGTGGTGCATGCTTGGAAGAACCTAAAACAACACATGAGAGTATAACTGTGTGTGTGGTGGTGGGGGGTCATGTTATTCTAAATTGAGTGGTCAGGGAAGACTTCTCTGAAGAGTTGTCAGTCAAGTCAGGATCTGAATAGCCAGAGGAATTGGCCATGTAAGGATTTGAGGGAAGAGTATTCCAAGGAGGGGAGATAATTTGTGCAAAAGCCCTGAAGTTGGAATAAACTGACATATTTAAACAACAGAAAGAGGAGTGATGTGGCTAAAGCATACTGAGGAAAGTGTGGAACTGGGGGGTGGTATGAACTGAAGTTTGGAGAGGTCAGCAGGGGGTTGTGATTGTGGTGGTTTTGGAGGACAAGGTAAAGAACTGGGTTTTATGCTAAGTGTAACAGAAAGCCATTTGGGCAGTTTTAAATGAAGAAGCAACATGATCCCTTTTTTTTTTTTTTTTAAAGATTTTATTTATTTGTTAATGAGAGACACACAGAGAGGCAGAGACACAGGCAGAGGGAGAAGTAGGTTCCCTATGTGGGACTCAATCTCAGAACCCTAGGATCATGACCTGAGCAGAAGGCAGACACTCAACCACTGAGCTACCCAGATGCCCCAAGAAGCAACAAGATCTAATTTCTGTTTTAAAACCTGATTCTAGGGGCCCAGGCTGGCTCAGTCAGTTAAACATCCAACTCTTAATTTTGGCTCAGGTCATGATCTCAGGGTTGTAAGATCAAGCCGAACTGGTGTGGAGCCTGCTGTTTAGGTTTCTCTCTCTCTCTCTCCCTCTTTCTCTCTAAACAAACAAAAACCAAACCTGATTCTGATCACTTGTTGGACAATGAGAGTGGAAATAGGAATCCAGCAGTGCAGACAAGAATGCCGGTGTCTGGAATAGGGTGGAGAAATGGAGACGGAAAGTGAAGGATGGATCTCAGATATGTTATGGAGGTAGACGTGATAGAACTTGCCTATGGCTTAGGGATGGTGGATTATAGATCCGGTCTTGATCAATAGCTAAGTCCTGAGTTTTTGCCTTTAGAAACTTAAGAAATAGACGGTGTTGCCATTCCCTGTGGGAAACTGGAGAAGACAAAGGTTTGAGGAGAAAAAAAAGGAAGAGTTCTGTTTTGTGTCTCACTCTACATTCTTGCGCAAGAGGCCCATAATCTAAGGTCAACAAGTGGCAAAGTAGACCTAAAAAGGAATCAATAGAAACCATTAGAGGACAGAGACCATTGACTGTGGCTCATTTGCTACCCAGTTGGTTATTTGGTCCCTTATCCCTCATTGATTAATCAATGTGGAGCAGCCTGACAAGTAATAATCACCATGATGGTAAAACACAGGGAGGTATCCAAAGCTACCAAGAAGTCCATCCTAGCATTAAAAGTTACCAGGTGAAACCCAACCAGGAGATTCAGAGATGGACTGGGAGGGTCATTCCAGGAGGAGGAACGCCATGTGCTCCAACAGTTCAGAGATGATTGAAACATAGTGAGCTGGAAGAGAGACAAAAAGACGTTTGTGATAGTCTAAAAGGATTGGTCAGCATTTTATTTTATAGGTGAGAAGTCAGAATAAGAAAATACCATCAGTTGAACATGTTGGGAGAAAAAACAGACTTTCATTCGTTCATTCATTCATTCATTCATTCAACAAATCTTTATTGAGCCTTGTCTTCATACAAAACTATTCTAGATTCAAAGACCTAACAATAGATGGAACAAAGACCCTACCCTCAAGGAATTTGCATTCTAACAAGAAAAGACTATAAATAAGTAATGTAACTATGTGTCAAGGACAGACAAGTGCTATGGAGGAAAATAAGGCAGTTTGTAGGTTTTGTGCAGTTTGAGCATTTCATTCTCTGCCAATGGGGCCAAGTAATAGAAAAAGTGAGTGGGGAACCCCATCTTTGTTCTGTTCATTGAGCTCTGCCCAGGTGCTGGTTGCTTCTGCAACAAGGAAGTCTTCTTTCTTGACATAAATCACTGGGGCTGAATATACAAAGAAGGAAGGAAAGGATGAGGTCACAGAAGTCACAGGGCTTGGTCTTGTAGAGCCTTGTAAGCCATTGTCAGAACCTTGGGTTTTACTCTGAGTGTGATACATTTGCCAAAACAATAAGAACGGTGAAGCAGGAAAGGTGCCCTGTGTTTGTTCCCAGCCCTATTTCATTCACCTATCCCTGACCCTGCCCTGCATTGGCCAATATGTTGTCTGTTGGGTGAGAAAATTGGAAACTTTCTGTCTCTCTCTGCAAAATGACATCTACCAAATCTCTGATTCTCTATTGGTCCTTTACAGAAATCCTGCCAGAATTTTGGGGTATGCTGGGGAGAAGGATAAACTTACTAAATCTTTCAAACCTAAGAATATTCCATTTAACCCACTCTATCCCCAAGATGGTCTTTTTGATGAGAAAGCTCCAGGGTAAAGGAGAGAGATCCCAAGGAATCTGGTCTTGGGTCTGTCCCTGTCTCCCCATGTCCCCTTGGGAAATTCAACCCCTCTCTGGACTAAGGACTCAGACTTCATTCTCTCTAAACTTCCTACCTGGTGTTCTAATATTTATTGACTCCTCATCAGCTTTTTCCTTCTCAAATTTTCCCTACCTTCAGACTTTGAAATGTGCACGCTGTTGACAAAAAGGACTAGGAGGTTCAGGGTGGAGGGGAGAATCAGGGCTGGGCGAATGGAAGGCGTCTGGGCTGGCGTGGCCCAACACTAAGGAGGCCTGCACACCCAGAGCCTGGGGGTCCGTCCTGGTAACTGCTGGGGAAAGTCCTGGCTCTCTTTGCAGAGGGGGCTCTGACAGGCTAAATCCAAACCAGATGTGCACCAGAGAGAGCAGGGCCTATTACAAAGTGTTGTGAAATGGCCCAGGGGAGGTAAATAAGCAAAAACAGACCAGTTGCCTAGCAGCGTGTACAACAAAACAAGGAGCAGCCCAATTGGCATTGGCCAGGGCAAAACTACTCTCTGCAGTAGGGAAAGAAAGGACAGGGAGGGTTTGAGCCTGATGAAGACCCAGGGGGCCCGCTTCCAGCAGCCCTGCCCTACTCCTGCTCTCCTGGGTGGCAAGGCCTGCCACTGGCCCTGCCCAGCCTGGCTCCACAGCCTCGGGGCCTTTGCGCCCAGCCAGCCCCATGGGGTCCTGGTTGGGGCCTCTTCCCAGTGCTGGGGAATTGGGGTATAGGAGGGACCACACCCCTCCTAAGAACTGCATTCTGGCAGCATCCACCAGGAGGGGAAGAGAGGGGACACAGCTACAGAGATCGATCAAAAGTCTACTACATGTCCAATACCCGGGCTTCACATGCAACTTTCATCATACCTTCATACACCATGGATTTCTTGAGCACCTGTTATGCCCCAGGCACTGTTACTGACCTCAGGGAGAGTCAGAAAGGAGCAAAAGAAGCACACTCTTTGCTCTCCACCTATGGAGGAGAGAGACATTAAATAAGGAATTACACAATCAAGTGTATGATGGTAAATCATGCTAGGAGGTACAAAGGAAGAGAACTAGTGGCATGAAACAATGAAAGTGGGGTTGGATCTAAACAGAGCATGCAGGAAAGGCCTCTCTTGAGAAGGTAAGCTGAGATTTCAAGAGTGAGTAGGCACCTGCCAGGCAAGAAGAGGGGGCAGGGATCCCCCACAGCTGGAAGGGCAGGTGGGAAGGCCTTGGGACAGGAAAGAGCTTCTGCTTAGGAGGAAATGACAGAAAAATGAGTTTGTGAAAGAGGCTGTGAAGGGGTGGAGAGGTGGGCAAGCCAGATCACAGAGGCCCTACCTTGATAGGGATGTGTGGGGTTTTGTCCCAAGTGCAATGAGAAACCCTTGTGGATTGTTTGTTGATGATAATATTGGGGGAGTGGCAGGAACCCCTAGATGATCAGATTCATGTTTTTAAAAGATTACTCCTAGGTATAACTTGGTGATTTTGAAGGGAAACGAGAGAGGATAAGAAGAACAGTCAGGAGGCTCTCAATAATCTCAGCAAAAATGTCAATGGCTTGGACTGGGGGCAAGATAAGGGCAGATAAGCAGAAGATTCAAGGTATATTTTCTTTTGACTCCAATATTATAGTCAGGTTTATTAGCCCATTAAAAAATTTGAGTAATTTTTCCAGGTCATACAACTCCCTTGGAGGGGTAATTCATAATGGACAGATCTAGCTTTAGCACTCAGAACTTCTTGACCCCTAAGCCTGTGCTCTGTACATAATAATGCAATGACTAAGACTGGTTTTCCCCCAGTGACCTGCTAAGGATGCAGAACTGGCCAGAGCTGAAGATGGCTAGCTCTGGGAAAGTGAGGGTAGTTGAGTCACATCAGGAAGGAAGGGTAGTGTGTGTGTGATTGAGTGTGTGTGTGTGTGTGTAAGAGACAGAGAAAGAGGAGTGAGCAGGAGGCAAGCATGTTTGCAGGGCTTCCTTGTGCTTTCCTCACCTCTGTGCGGCAGCGTTGTGAGGTACTTCTGGCTATACTGTCATAACTAGCCTTCGCCAGGCCAGTGCTTGCTTAGCTCCCAGCGATGATGGAGACACACCTTCCTCTTGGAGGAGGATTGAGGCGACTCCCACAGCCCAGGAACAAGTCAGGAGCCTGGAGACACCAGCTTGGTGGTTACCCCACAGGTCCAGGCTTGGATCCCAGTTCTACTTGTGATCTTGGGCTAGTTTGTGAACTTCTTCATTTTCAGTTTGCTAATCTGCAGATAAGCATAGTAATACCTGACTCATGGGGTTGTTTAAGGAGATATTGAAGCTTAACCTAGTGCCTGACATAGAAGGAGCACTCAATAAACAGTGTCCATTTTTTCATGGCAGTTGAAGACCCTTATCAAAATGAAGCAAGGGGATCTGTACTCCACATCTGTAGTGGACTTCTCCAACTCATACCTTGTTCTGCTATTTGGAAGAGCACTGGCTCTTCCAGGAGTTGGGAGACCTGACTCTTCTGACTCTATTGCTGACTGACTTGCTGTGGGACTTTGGGTGAAGTCTCTCCCTCTCTGACCTTCATGCACTCTCACCTATGAGATGAAGTGAGATGAAATTCTAAGTCAGGGCATGAAAGAAGACCCTGTTATTCACTTGTAGCTGCTCAGGAGATGGGAGGGATTGGAGGAGTGGGACACAGAGAAGTACAGAAACATAAATGTTTTAAATTAAATGTGGATTTCTCCCGCAAACACTTTTTAACATCCCCCAAAGATTCTGCAGTTTGGGTAAATCTGTCCTACACAATAGAGTTGCCTGTAGCCCCAAAGATGGGTTCTCTAGTCTCTCATACTTCCTGTTTCTTCCACTCAAAGACAGTTCCACATCTACAAGGTTGTAGGATCTTTATCCAGCTTGCACGATTACCCCCTTGAGGTTTCTCACTGTTGTAAGAAGAAACAACAGATAAGCAATAGTGACATGTTATCATGAATCCTATGATGCTAGGTTGGAGTTGGAGATATCAGTAGGAATCCCATTTCATTCAATGAGATGCATATAGGTGGAGATGGGGGAGTATAATATGTAGGCTGGTGGATGTACACCTTTTCCAGGCTGTGTCCACTGAGAGGACCCAAAAGCAGTGACACTCCAATAGGAACAAGTACAACTTATGTGCCCAGGTTTCCAAAATCCATTCTCTGATAAAAGAGATCAAGATTCCTTGGAGAAATACAAGATGAACCTGTAGTATTGTATAGAGGCATGAACAAATGAATGAAACAGTGTTCAAAACAATAACAAAAAAGGTGGGGACATGTTAAAAGGACACAGAAACCAACCTGAATGGTCGGTTCAGTCATGAATGGTTGGTTCAATGACCAAGCTATAACAATTTAAGCAACAAAATATTAATTGTAACAATTGTAATAATCAGCAATAATTGCCTCAGGTAAGATCCACTGATGAATGCTTAAATTAACAGATGAAACCTTCAGGAGGAACAAGATACTTACATAGCCTTAAATTATTCCCTCTCTCCAGTATGTATTAATTACTGTGGTGGTTTTAGCATACATCCTAAATTCCTTGATACTCCTTTCTCTAGAGATGGAACTTAATTCCCTGCCTTTGAGTATGAATTAGACAGTGACTCCCTCACTCCTAATAAATAGAGTCTTGTAAGGGAAAAAGAGTAGCTTTCCAGTAGCGAAACCTGGCAGATGACACCTGAGCTAAGTGCTGAGGGTTAACATTACCATTGATAAGTTATGTTGATATATAGTTTATTCACTGATGTGAAGCAATGAGACAGCAAGTCATCTGTGTATTCTTCCTCAAAATCCATAACTACAGCCTAACCAGAAGAGAAACATCAAACAAACAAAAATTGAAGGAGATTCCATAAAATACCTGAGCAGTATCAAGATCAAGGTCATGAAAGACAAGGAAGTATAGAGAAACTGTCACAGAGCAGAGGAGCTTCAGGAGCCATAAGTGATTGTGTTATGGTAACGTAGATTGGATTCTGCAGTAGAAACAAGGACACAGGTGGAAAAATGAGAAATCCAAATCATGTCTGTAGTCTAGTTAATAGTTATCCAGTTGATAAACATACTACAGTTATGCAAGATGTTAACATCAGGGAAAGCTTGGTGAAGGTATACGGGAATCTCTATACCATCTTGGCAACTTCTCTGTAAATCTAAAATTATCCCCCCAACACCTTCCTGCCCCCCAAAACTTTAAGAGTATAAACTCTTCCAGGGAAAAGGCCATAATATATACATTTTCTCTATCTTCTCACAATTCCTAGCAGGGCCAAATATTCTTGTGGAAAAGAGCATTTTGGAAGCACAGAATGTGTCCTCATCACATTTCTATCCTCAGATTAAATAGGGGTGGCACCTGATGGGTGAATATGGCTCTGGGAAGCGGAAGAAATGGGTTCCAATTCAGGCTTCACAATGAATGACTATGTATACCATAGGAAGCTCACTTAATCTCTGAGTCACATATTTCTTCATCTGGAAAATGGGGACAAAATATTCCTTGTTTTGCAGGGTTATCAGGATTAAATGAGACAATAAATTGTGGGGAAGGCTTTATAAAGTTCAAAGTCCTGTGTAAATATTCATTGTTATGTTGACATACAGATACTAATCAATCACAAGTTCCACCTGAATGGATCAGTGTTTCTCTAACTCTCCACCTATGACACACCTGTGCACAGAGTCAGGCATGTAGCCTTCCCTCCCAGCATTCACCTAATTTGGCCAGCTGCTCATACCCACCCTGGATATGCATACAAGTATCACTCTTTTTTCCTAACATGGACATCATCACTTTCACCCTCTGCTTGCTTCTATTCACATCCTGGACAAAAAGAAATGAGGAAATCCTAATCATCCCATACCATCTAAGGCTTCTTTCCGTAATACAAGACTCTATCAAATTGTGATATGATGAGATATAATAATAATGTCTACCTTTCATGGTAGGGTTCTAAGAGTTGTGTGTGGATTAGCTCAGTGTTTCCAAGATTTCACTAATTTTTGTTCCACCTTTATTAAATTTGCCACATATGAGCATCATCTTACTGTGTCATCTCCAATTTGTTTTAACATGATTCAGTGTTGATGCAGTGAGTTCTGTAAGCCTGTGTTAGTTTATTGTGTTGTATACCCTGGGATGTCCAGTTGCCCTATGCAGGAAAACACTCCAGGGGAATTTAACCAAGGTAAGGACATTTAATCAAGAGGTCCCATTCCAGAGACAACATTTCAGTTACTTTTATCTCCAATGTCAATTTTTAAATTAGCATAATAGATGTTAGAGACTGGTTTTAACGGATAGAATTAATGTTTTAAAAGATAGGTGGCTTAAATATTGTGAAGACAGTTTCACCTTTGCATGAATAATACACAAGAATCTAGTGGGCTTTTCACCATTCACTGTTTGGAATGGTGAATGAGGCTTGATTCTAAAACTTGCATCCAGCTACAATTTAGAGTACTCTAATCATCTGCAGATATGGTGGACATGAGAATGAGCTACTCAGGCCACTGAATGCATGGAGCATAAAGACTCTCACTTCAGTAGCACCTGAGTCACGGTTCCAAGGACACTCCTGGTCACAGACAGAACACACAAGAAATAGGAGGACAGGCTGGTTGCTGGGAGATGGGGATTCCTCTAATGAGCACCACAGGCTCAGAACTCTCAATAATTTTGCCAAACTTCCTTTGGGACTGCACTCTAGTCTAAGACACTTCCACACAACTTTCCTTCCTTAATGTCCTCTTTCTCACTCAGGGTCAGACCAGCAATAGAGTCTAACATTCCTCCAGGCTCCCATTTTTCTCTCACAGCCTTTTTCATAATACATTTCTCACACATTTACACACACCTTGTCTCTGCTTCTCAGAGGACCCAGAATAACATAAATGGTGCTGAGAGTGGTTTAAGAAAACAATCAGTAAGATAGGGATTTTTTTTTAATTTTTATTTATTTATGATAGTCACAGAGAGAGAGAGGCAGAGACACAGGCAGAGGGAGAAGCAGGCTCCATGCACCGGGAGCCCGATGTGGGATTCGATCCCGGGTCTCCAGGATCATGCCCTGGGCCAAAGGCAGGCGCCAAACCGCTGCGCCACCCAGGGATCCCAAGATAGGGATTTAAGACTGGCTCAGCCGCCACACAGCAGGTGAAGGGGGCACAGTTGTGAAAGTGAGGTGAGTCACAGATGGTCCCTGGAACAAGATGGTGGCTTAATTAAAAAAGATTTCATCACTGGTGACCTTGGAAAATGTTCTGGTGGAGGGGAATGCTGTGGCAAATTCAGTGATGTAAATATTTTTTTAAAAAGAGGGAACAGTGCCTTAAAGACCAGGGAGTTGGCTGGTTGCTACTAAACTGAATCCACACTCTGCAGAAGGATAATGAGACAGTGAAAGCATTTAACCAGCAGTTAATAGTTAAGTATGAGAGTCATCAAGCCTCTGTGGCAGCTTCCATAGGTGCCCCCATCACCTATGACTGAAGGGAAAACCAACTGAAGAGTATGCCGAAGCCCTAACTGTGAGAATTGCAAAGCTCCAGTCAAGGCAGGTCTGTTATGTGAAGGACAGGGTCCTGGTGTGAAAATGTGGGACCCTGAAATGTGGGTGCCCCTGAGAATATTGACTCTGCTGATTCCCAAGCTAATATCCAGAGTTAAATCCAGCTGGAGACATGCTGGGCTTAGCAAGGGAGGAAAGGGACTACACAGTTTAAGATTTATAAGAATTAGCTGTTATATATCAACAGGCACCAGGGGAACACTCCAAGCTTGGGTTTTGAAGATACTTGATCAAGGAAACCATACTGACTGGCTAAGCAAGAATTCACTGACTTGGGACACGTTTTGGGAACATAGTATTTAACATTCTAAGAGGGACCCCTAGGAGGGGACAAACTCACTGTTGAAAAAACAATGGCCAACTTTCAGGGGAGTGCCTGCAATGTCCTGGCAAAGAAACAGGAAGAAATAAAAAGACTGAAGGATGAGGTATGCTGGCATTAATATAAGAACACTGATCAGGAGACATACCATTCTCCAAGGCCACCAGGGATGCATTGGTGAGAGAAAAAGCATCACCAAGAAGTTCGGCAGTAGCCTCTTTGGCAGGCCAGAGGTCATCACAGAGATGGGCTCTTTAACAGCCATGAGGGATGATGCTTCTCCCCACCACTCATCCACCTAAGTAATGTAGGTCAGGTGGTGGTACTAACCACCAGAAGCCAGGAGACCACAATTACTGGATAGCCAGCAAGGTCAGAGAGGTAAACAAGGAAGTCTGACCCACAGGGAGGTAAGGATATAGTTAATAGCACATGATGTCCCTAGGGGCAAAAATAGATTATTGGTCAACAAGGGTGCTTAATGTCTATTACCAAGAAAAACAAAAATGGAGGTCAGGAGGCTGAAGGCAGTCACCTTAATAAAAGTCATGGTCCTTGCTCAATTCCCACACCTGAGCCAATTTTCAGATCCAAAACCCACTAGATGAAGAGATGGCTGAGTCTCTAGGAGGAAAAATCTTGCAACACCATGACAGGTATATACTGTGATGCTCTCTCCAGCGGTTCCCTAAATAGACCTATGACCATTGACCTGGATGATTGTACTCTGAGTAAAGAGGGGAATATCTAGACATTTGGAACACTATTGGACACAGGGTCTGAGTTGGCATCAGTATCTGGAGATCTAAAATCTTATTATAGTCTCCTATTAGAGTGGGGGCCTGTGGTCAGGGCCAGCTTCTTGGGATGGCCATGTAACCTGTGCAGCTGTACAAAGCCCCATACTTTAAAGGGCCTGCACAAGGGGTTTAATGCTCTGCGATTGCTGTCTTGAAACTCTTAATATTTTTATCTTTGACCTTGTAAAGAAAGCCCCACTCTCACGGCTTCCCAAGGACAGGTTCTCTACCACCCACTTCTCTGCTTACTGGCCCTCCAGGACCTACTCAGCTGTCTTCCAATCACTGCTGTTTTTGGACCTGTGAAGGACCTAAATGTGGACAGAGGGTCAGCCAGGCCCAAGCATCCCACAGCACCTTGGGGAAGAACATGGAAGCAGCCATCTCTGCCTTGGACTAGCAGTGCTACATTATACCTGGTGGGTGACAGGTCAGAGGCTAGGTCTTGATGGAGGCAAGACTCTTGTTCACCTTGATCCTGGTACCAAGCATTTTCTAGGGCAGAGGTTTAAAGATCTTTGGGAGCTGCCTGTTTGCCATGGACTGGGATGGTGGGCTTTGGGAACTTAAGATGCCTTGCCCAATGTCATCATACCCTGCCCAGGGTCATGACATGGCACATCAGTCCAGTAGTCAGTGAGGGGGGAAGCTCTCAGCCATCAGGCCAGAGTGAGGCAATGTGTACCCTCCTTTGCAAGGTTGAGCTTACACTCCCCCTGCAAATATCTCCATGCCCAGGACTGCTCCATCAGTGGCTGGGGAATCCTTTTTTTCTCCTTCCAACCTTCCTGAGTCTGTCGTATGTTTTCCTCTTTTGGCCATCTTGAGGTACCTTTAGAGACAAGCCTTGAAATATATGTAATTGTGGTGATTCTGCATACAAGTTAGATATTCTGATATTTGCATTTAAAGCTGGATGATGAATAATAAAATTCATGCTAATAATTTACAATTATTATTTTTACTTACATTAAATAGCAAATAAAAACACAATAACAAATTAGGAGAGAGCCCACAGAAGAAAGAAGAATCTTTATATGTACCTTTAATGGCACTTTTTTCCTGCTTTTTGAACAAGGGGCCTTGCATTTCCATTTTGCTCTGGGCTCTGCAAATTGTATAGTCACTCCTGCCTACAGGAGACAGGTAATAAATAAAATTCTGGCTAAAGTCTGGCTCATGGTAAGCCCACTGGGCTCATGGATTTTCTCAGTCCTAGTAGTGATTTTCTCAGTCCATGACTATATAATTGGAATTTATATATTTGGCAATTGGAGTAATCCCACATTACATCCTTAGATTGTGAGGTAAGGGTCATCATGGCAGGGAGGCAGAGAAAAACTCTGAAACTGCCCTCCACCCCAGCCAAGATAGTAAATCAAAAATAATCACATCCTAGGGGAGAGGGGGATTAGTCTCCCCATTAAACACTTAAAAACTGCAGGAGCGGTGGTCTCATATAATTCACCAGCGTAGTCCCTGTAGAAAGGTGATAGATCCTGGAGATTGAAGACTATTGCACACTTAACAAAGTAGTAGCCATGGCTACTGCCAGATATGGTATACCTGCTAGAAATGAGGAATAAGACTTCAGGGATATGGTATGCCACCACTGGTTTGGGGAATCCATTCTTTTTCATTGCAATTTTAAAAGAGGACCAGAAATGGTTTGCATTCACATAGGATGAATAACACTTATTTTCTCAGGACCATGGCACCTTTCCTGGCCTCTGTTGTAATACAACCTGAGAGAATTGGAGATCAGGACACTGGCCCATCACATCAATCACATTACCTTGACTGGACTAAATGGACAAACAGTATCTAGTATGCTGGAGGTCCTATTTAGACACACGCACTCCAGAGAATGGGAGAGAGACCCACCATTCTAAAGTTCAAGAACCTGTCACTTCAATGAAGTTTTCAGTCATCCAATGGTTCAGGATATGCTGGGATAGTCTTCCCAAAGTAAAAGACAAGTTTCTGCATTTTGCATCTACTACTAATACTTAGTAGTGATGATGATCTCCAGTTGACCCTGTACCTAGTCATCATTCCCTCAAGATCTCATATCTAGGGTTGAAGAATCTGATTGGGCCAATGTAGGTCAGTTGATCATGGTCTAGCACAGAACTTCCCAACCAGTAAGATACTATCTTGGGGACAATGGACAGGGCCTGAGAGTTTCATTCATAAGCAGTATCATCTGGGCTCTAGCCTTTATGCTATTTAACCAAGGGTGCCGTCTGTGCATGCACCATGGTGTACAAAAGACGCCCTGTTCCAGTTGCCCAGGGAGGCAGAGGGAAGTCTTTCTTCTTGCAGACAAAGCTGTGCTCCTATACCAATTTTAGAAGAATTTTCTGACATTAGGTAACTCAAAAAACATCCACTCCACTAAGGCAGTTATTAGTTCAGTATTCTCTAAGCACCTACTACACGCTCAATATTCTACCTCCACATAAACGAAGTGCCTTGGGTTAATATGTGCCAGGAGTGGTTAAACCATTTCCTGAATAATTTGGACTGTGGCAGGCATGATGTTTCTTGTGTTTGCCATTTCTGGTAATTTGACTTTGTGGGCTCCCATTTTTTTAAACCAAACTTGGACAGATGACCTAGTTGTATAATTCTCTGCTGCACATGTGCAGATGTCTGGAGGAACAGAAACTCTACATTGTGATTCCTCCACTGGAGCATGTCATAAGGTTCATAGTGAGGTTTTTCCTACCGTTTTCTCCAACATCCTGTCATCTGCCAGACATGTGGCCTAAGGGCATTGCTGATCGCACCACAGCCTGGATCTCCTGAGAAGCCGAGTCTGCTTTCAGCCCCATTTAAAACCAGCAGACTTCCATATCACCCGAAATATGAACTGGAGCAGGATTCCTGTGGTGGAATGTTTTTCCCAAGAAGCCAAGGAAGCCTACTTGATGCAATGCTTTGGACAACCTTTGAGGAGATAGCGAGTTTCCAGCAGGGGCTGTCAGCATGGCAGTGAATGTCTGTTGATGATCTGGTCAGTAGCAATATCCTAACTAGACTGTTCTTGTATTAGCGTTGGGCTCTCTTCTTACTTCCAAGCCTCCCCCTTTATGCCTTCCCATCAATTCTATGAGCGAGGCACAGGGTCACTAGCACAGTGCCTTTGCCTGAATTTCTTAAAGGCATACCTCTCTTGGTAGAGTATTAGAAAGAAGAAAACCTTCCTCCAAGCTGAACACGGCCTCCATTATCCCTCATCTAGTTGCCTTCTGGCAGGACACAACCTGTACATCTCTACTTGGTAGCATTAACTGTGCAAATAAACTGGATAGATTCCAATTCTAGTTTATTTCTTTTCTACTGAATTCAACAAGGTTTGGTCTCCGTTAGTGGCAGACATTGCTATGAAGTCACCAGATTTCATTTCCTTTTCCTCCTGGGCACATAGCTGACTACATTTTCCAGCATTCCTTGCAGTTCTATGGTTCTACATGCTAACTTCCAGCCAACAGAGTATGGAAAAAAAGTGAGGTGCATCCAGGGCTAGTCCATAAAAACTTCTCACATCATCAGCTATTCTCTCTCTTTCCCCAGTTGATCACTGAGGTCACCTAGAAGAGGGCAGACCCATAAGACAGGAAGAGGCTGAGCTCCTAGTTCTTGAATAAGCGTGTAGAGCAGAGTCCCTCCCTGCTCCACATGCCAAGAAATGAGATTTTTTTTTTTAATGTTAAAGCACTGATGGTCTGTGCTTGTATGTTAAAGAAGCTAATTTACTATGACAAATACACCATTTGCACATAAGGATCCTGATTAGTCCTGGTCTCCTTGGGTTACTAAACTTTATCCAGGTTTTATCATCTCAACTCGTAAGCTCCTTAATAAAAACTAGATCTAGAGTTTGAAATGTATTTTCTATTCCTCTAATGCCTAGTCCAGGGAATGCCTGTAGGAAATTAAAGCCAGAAGACTTTTTTAGAAAACGTAGTTCAATTCTCCTTGTCCCGGTTCCCTCTCCACCAGCACGCTTTTCACAAAAAGAAGAAAACCAAAGTTTAGAAGTAAATAAGAGGAACTAAATGAATATTCAATTGAAAGCAATGTATAACTGCTGATTCTTAGTCCAGTTTTCCATAGTCATTGATTCAGGAAATAAAGTTGGAAAAAAAATGTCTCCTTTTGTCCTTCTATATAGCTTCTCAATAAAAGGACCTTTATTAGTCATCTATTGCTAAAAAACAAATTACCTCCAAACCTAGTGGCTCAAAACTCCACATTTATTATTGCAATTCTATGATCAGAAATCTGGGTGTGGGTTAGCTAGGTGCCTCTGGCTAACAGTCTCCCATGTTTCATAGGAAGAGTTTGGAATATTACAATGGAGAAACTTGGAGGCCCCAGGACTGAAACCCAGGTGGTGTTGCTCAGTTGGTGCTAAGGTTGCTAAGCTGAGCAGAAGAGCTCTGTAGTGCTGCAACCCAGGTCTCCTAGGGGGGACTGCCAGCAGCTAATGCTGATGTCCCTGAGGGAATGTAATGAGGCTGGTTCTCCAAGTATTGGAAACTGCCTACTGGATCCAATGGGAAAGAACTGCTGCTACCGGGATGAAGAAACAAGGCTGGGGTGACATGGACAGGAACAGGAAGCAAATAGGCTGGAGCAAGTCTCTTCCTCTGCCAGTCTTAGAGTCTCTCTAGCATCCCCTATCTGCAGAGCCTAAAAGGAAACTCCTGACATAGGAGGCATTCGGTTTCTAGGGTCCCACCCAGCCCAGTGTCTCAAAACAGAGTACTGAAGTGAGGGGTGGGGGGAAAAGGAGTAGAATCCAATAGACAATATCTTTATAACTTGTACATGGAGCCATATTCAACACTGGTGGCTGTCACTTGGTATCTTTAATTTCCTTAAATGCTCCCATAATAAGCGCTGACATTCACACATCTCACTAGTTTTTTTTCAAGCCTATTATCTCATTTAGTCTTAAGAAAATGATAGGAATCATTTTTTCCCTGTTCAAGATAATGGCACCCAGAAAAGTCAAGTGCTTGCCAAATGACATACAATATGTAGTGGTAGACCTGGGTCTCTGATCTCAAGTCTAGTGTCTTTCACTATATCACATTGTCTTCTCAAACTTTGTATACAAAGTAAGTTAATCAATGACCCTATATTTTTATATCCTGAATTAATCAGAAATGAACTCATGCAAGTATATTTAGTAATTATCACTTTAATTCTCCTTGAGTGACTTAAATTTCTCCCATTCATTCAACGAATGTTTAATAAATACACTTTATGCTGTGGAAGGAGATAAAACTTAAATAGGATAGGATATCTGTTCTCAAGGATCCCCGGTCTAATGTGAGAAACAAAAAGTTTCATTACAGTGTGTTAGAAGTATTATTATAGAAGTGATGTAAGATGGCAGCAGCTCTCTCCCTTACTCCACTTGGGAAAGGAAAGAAGGGAAGAGAGGTCAGTGAAGACTGGGGAGTAGATGACAGGACCAGGGATGTTTCAGCAAGAAGAAGGAGCCTATAAACGGTCCAGAGGCAGGAAAGAACAGGGTTCATCTGGGGGAAATCCTTTTGTAAGTACATCAAGACTCCTTTCTGAAGAATGTGGGAAGGGGAAGAGATTGTAGAAGAGAGAGGTACCAAGCCAAGAACAGCCATCTTATACAGGTTGAATGTAGTCCTGAGGGCAGTCAGTAAATCTTGTCTCTTGAGCCTGCTCTTGAAAAGGCAGCAAAGCCAGAGTTTGCATCTGACCTTCTCATCTGTGTGCTTGAGGTAGCAGAAGATAAAACCTTCCCCTCTTCTGGGTCCCCTGGATTAAGAGGAATCTGTTCTAGGTAGCCAGCACCAATGGGTCCTGAGCCCATTGCTAAAGAAATCCTCACCTTTCTTGATTCCAGTAGATCACTCTTTGACATCACAGAGCATTTTCTAGGGAAAACATATGCCAAACTTTCCCCCAATATCTGGGTAGTGCCCCCACAGAGAAATAAGGAGGAGAAAACCCCTATTTGGAAAGCCCCAGGTGACCAAATTTCTGACCCTCTGTGTTTTCATTCTTCTTCCCTTAGCTCTGTGAAGATCCCTTTCCAAAGTCACCATAAACTCTAAATCCCCCCTCTGAGAATGCAATACAAAGAACTCGACTCCTCTACTTTAAGCCCAAACTCACTACCTTGCCATCTCCTGCACCAAAGTGTTGCAACAACTTTGATTTGGAGAAGAAACTTTAACTCCTTTCAAAACTGGATCCACTAGCCTTGGGTTGGGCCTCTAGCCTGGAGGTTCAGTAAGCAGGAACAGTTGAGCACCTCTTTTGGTAGGTGGTCATGTTGCTTAAATACACCACTTAACAGCATTTCTCTTTGGAGGGAGGATTACCAGGGCCCTTCTACATTCTGTGTTTTTATATTTCTATACTGTTTTAATTTTTTAGCCACCTGTATATGTATATAGTTTAACAAACATGTATAAATATATACTTAAACCTATTGGAGACCTTATTCTTGGTCACTAAAAAGCAGGAGGGACACAGAATATAGGAACTGGAGGGAACTTTTGAAACTCCAACTGTGGTTGGCCCAGCATCATGAGCTTCACCCAGAGAACTTGTTAGAAATGCAGAATCACAGATCAACCTGACTCCCTGAATCAAAAACCTCATTTTTAAAAGACTCCCAGGTGATTTGGAAACATATTAACATTTGAAAAGCCCTGATATAGTCCAGCTAATTTTTGAATTTTTACTGCTAAGGAAACAGAGTAGGGGGAACCATCTGTGAAAAGTTCACACAGCTTGTCAACACCAGAACTAGGACTTCTATTCCTGTCTTTAGACTCCCAGACCAGGACTCTTTTCCTGCCTTCTGGTTGCCTTTCTACCTAAGGTCTTCCCAGAACCTCTGTTTATTTTTCTATACTTTATATGTGAATGCATTCTAGGTCTCAGGGCAACATGGAAGGTGAAAATTAGTCTCTCAATACAGCTCAATACTGCTAAGTAAGATAAAACAGTCTGGGAGTTGGGTCCGCTATCCTTGGATTGGGCCCCACATCACAATAGTGTTTGAGAAGAGACCCAAGGTGTATTGAAGAACAAGTGCAAGTGGAAAAACCAGTAGGGCTGGTGATATCAGGGTATCTATGGAAACTCAGGGACCTGGGCAATGCTCAGGAATCCCTTTAGTTATTGGTTCCCACTTGTATGGGTGTTGAAATGAGTCCAATGCTGGCTAGATATTACAAAGAAGGGAATCATCTGTGATTGAATATGGAGTGTTCATGCAAGTGTTAGCCAGCCCAGCTGTTTAGAGTTTGGATCTACTCTCTATATATACTTCTTCATATCAGATCATCTCAGCCTGTTGGTACATCTGGCAGAAGAAAGGCTGAGTCTGCAGTGTTTGCTGCAACTAGTGATCTGAAGACATCCTCAGACTCGGGTATGTCTGACTCAAGAAAAGTTTGAGTCTAGCTCCGACCAACAGCGGGACCAGATGTCTGGAACCAAGGAGTCCTTGTCTGAGACCTTAGGGGATATCTGGGGAAGTGAAAGCTACAGGCTCAGCCAAAGATACACAAGAAACTCAAGTCCTACCTATCAGAAGTACTGCCTGTAAATTAGCTACAGTGTGGAGAATAAGCACCAGGGAGAAGCCAGCAGGTGAAAAAAATGATATAGTGGGTAGCTAAGAGCTAAGCTATGGAGAGAGTGTCCATTCTGATTCCGCCAGTTTCTAGTTGTGGGGTCTCAGGGGAATGCCTTCTTCTTTCAAAGGCATCATGCATCAATTTAATTGATATTATTTAAGTTACTATCATATATTTTTGTTCAAAATAAAGCACTAATTTTTATAAGGTGTTGAATATAAAGTTACCCCCTGCTCTGGTCTGAATATGTCCCCTGAAAATGTATATTTTAAAATTCTAATGCTCAATGTGATGCTACTAAGAGGTGGGCTCTCTGAGAAAGGCTTAGGTCAGAAGGATTGGAACCCTCGTGAATGGGGTTAGTGCTGTTGTAAGAGACTCCACAGAGCTCCCCACTCCCTCCCATCATATGAGGACATAAAGAGAAGTTTGCCATCCAGAAGAGGAAGAGGGCCCTCACCCAACATGCTAGTACTCTGATCTCAGACTTCCAGCCTCCAGAAGTATGAGAATAAATTTTTGTTGTTTATAAACTACCTAATTTGTGGTATTTTGTTACAGAAGACTAAGCAGACCAAGACATTTCTTTTTTTCTGTGGGATAGATTTTTGGGGGTGAGGGAGCACTACTTTATATTCAGGTCTACAGGAGAGCGTACTAAAAGTTTTAGCTAATAGTGGATGGCAGTGGGGGATTCAAAACATTCTCAACCCAGAACCCAAGTTGTCTGTCACAAAGCCATAATATATGTTTCCTTCAGGACTAACTTCAAGCATCACCCACCAAACACCTTCCTGAGTAGTGCTCCCTCTTCTCCCATATGAAGATCTGCTGCAGCAGCCCTGCTCTGCCTTCCCTCAGAACTCCAGGTTTCCCTCCTAAAATTTAGCATGCTGTCTTATAAATTCTACTGGAGAATTCTTTGAGGAGGACTGTGTCATACTCAGCTGTGACCACAGCATTTAATTGCAGTCCTGACACGTAATAAATATTCAGTAGAAAATATCTGTTGAGTGACTGTATGCCCTCAGGATCGGATAAATGTACTTTGCCAGACATCGTGGATTAGCATTCAAAATCCATCTCCTTCTCCTTCTGATGTGTATCCCTATGTTGTGGGGCCTAGGACAGTAAAAGGGACATGTCCTAGACTCCTGCATGGCTTAACTCTGGGTGGGTTTCAGGTTTGGCCAATCAGATACAAGGGTGTGAGTTCTAGAAGGCAAAAGTTCAGAGATAAGCTTCTGCAGTCTCTGCCGCTTCTGTGGCCAGCTTAGTTGTGAGGATGTTTGTTTTTTCTGGAGCCTCACTGGTGGAGGGCCCCATACTGGTCACTTGCTTTGTGAGAATCAAGAGGCATGACACTGGGCATTCATTCTGTTGACCCAGACTATAGCAGGCACCACATGTTCCTTCGTGGTCCTAGCAGTGCTAGGGTAGGTTTGGAACCAAAGCTTCTACTTCATAGAAAATCTGAGAAGAAATAGACCTCTGGATTACCCAAGTCTGTAGAGTCAGTTCTAAAAACTCAGTCTACACTGTTTCTTCCATCCTCTTAAAGACCCCAGTAAAAAAAAAAAAAAAAAAAAAAAAAAAAAGACCCCAGTAGTCGTGTAATACTAAATGTTTCTTGTTAGGACATTGTTTCAGGTGCTTCACCAGGACAAATATAGTGGTAACTTAAGGTAAAAAGTTTGTTTCTGTCTCATGTAGAATTATAAGCTCATGGACAGTCCAGGGGAGAATGATGACTCTGTCCCTCCTGCTCATTCAAGAACTCAATCTCCTTCTTTCTTGGTGCCTAGTCACCCCCTAGAGTGCTGCCCTCATCCCATGGTTGAAGTTGCTCACCACCTTCATGCCCACATTCTAGTATGTGGGAAATGGGAAAGAAAAAATGGAAGGGAAAAAGCTTCCTTTTAAGGGTAGGACTTAAAATTTCATGCATTACTTCCACATACATGTCATTGGCCATAACTTAACCACAGGACCACACCTCACTGCAAGGAGAATAGAAAATATAATTGTTATGTAGGCAGCCAAATAAATGCCCAGCTAAAACTTGGAAGAGGGTGGAGTTCAGTATTAAAAGGAAAGAATGATAGTAGTAAATAATAGGTTCTACCATTCTCAACTAAGCAAACAAGTGAAAAAACCCAGCCTGTCTGTCTTCTTTAAACTAGCTAGAAGAATTACATTCTCTGCAGCTGAAAGCTGACCATCACAGCTATTACTCTGACATCAGGAGGGTGCTTCTACCTTGTGTTGGGAAAAAGCAACAGCTATTGAGGCCAGTTTATGTCCCAACGTGCTATCAGCAGGACAAAAAAAAAAAAAAAAAAAAAAAAGGCAGAGGACTAAGATGTAGCTTTTGAAAAATATCGAATACAGCTGAAAAATCCAAATTAACACACAACAATTGCCTTGTAAAAGAACTGAGTGCTATATTTGGGAATGAGATGAATAAAGAGGGGGAGTTAGTCTTAAATATGAGTAGTGCTGATGGAAAATAAAGATTTCATGTCAGGGGGTACTGTGTAATAAATTCTATTTTGGATGAGATTGACAGAAGATATGGTTGTGCCTCGTTACAAGTAAAATTTAGCTGAAAGGTAAGTGCTAATATTCATTGCATGGTTATATTTATAAGTAGAAAAATAGACATTTATCTTAGTTTGGGTTCTTCCATTAGCATCAGTATTTACAATAGCACTTTATATAAATACCTCAATATGCACTCTATAAGGAAGGCATCACTGTTATCATTTAGAGTTGAAGAAATTGAAATACAATGGAGATAAGTAACTTTCTCAAGGGCATGTGTGTAGTTTAAGTGGTAGGACCAAGTTTTAAACCCAGGTAATCTTAAAATTTTTTTTTTTAAAGATTTATTTATTTATTCATGATAGACATAGAGAGAGAGAAAGAGGCAGAGACACAGGAGGAGGGAGAAGCAGGCTCCATGCACCGGGAGCCTGACGTGGGATTCGATCCTGGGTCTCCAGGATCGCGCCCTGGGCCAAAGGCAGGCGCCAAACCGCTGCGCCACCCAGGGATCCCTAAACCCAGGTAATCTATAGCCCATGTTCTCCAGCACTTCTCAGTATTGTCAGCATGCCTAGCTGTGGATAGGGCTCCCCTGTTTTGTCCCTCAAGATGGGCACCATCAGCTCCAGATCAAAAACTTGAAAATTCAACCAAAGGATCCATACAGCCTAGAAATGACCTGTACATGACTAGTGTCTGTGAATGAAAAAGCAACAAGATTTCATAAGGGTTATGCTTTACCCATGATGGTCCTAGGCATACAAGATATAGCCCTTGCCCTCAGGAAGTTTAAATGTGCCCTAGGTGTAATGTGAGGTACACAGCCATCAATGTAGAGCTGATTTATAAATGGACGGAAGACCTAATAGACACTTCTTAAAAAAAATTCAAATGGCCAATTGGTATGTGAAAATGTGCTCAACATCATGAGTCATTAGGGTAATATAAATTAAAACTTCAATGACGTATCACCTCGCATTCAATATTATCGCACCAACTTTGAGGGAAGCATCTTCTAATGTTGCTCAACTCTCCCTTTCCCTCTACAAACACCAACATTTCTTATTTATTTATGTATTTATGTATGTATGTATGTATTTTTAGATTTCATTAATTAACATATAATGTATTATTGGTTTCAGTGTTAGAAGTCAGTGATTCATCAGTCTTAAATAAGATCTAGTGTTTATTACATCATGTGCCCTCTTCAATGTCCATCACCCAGTTACTCCATTTCCCTCTCCCCAACCTGTCTCCAGTGACCCTCAGTTTGTTTCTTATGATTAGAAATCTCTTATAGTGGGGCACCTGGGTGACTCTGTGATTGAGTGTCTGCCTTTGGCTCAGGTCAGATTCTGGGCCTGGGATCGAGACCCACATCAGGCTCCCTGCAGGGGAGCTTCTCCCTCTGCCTATGTGTCTCTGCCTCTCTCTGCATGTCTCTCATGAATAGATAAATAAAATCTTTAAAAAAAAAAGTCAAGATATAGAAAGAACTTAAATGCCCTTCAGTGGATGAATGGATAAAGAAAATGTGGTATACAAGTATATACAATGATTATTCAGCCTTAAAAAATGAAAATTCTACTGTTTGCATCAACATGAGTAGAGCTGGAGGACATTACACAAAATACACAAGACACAGAAAGAAAAATGTTGTATGATCTTATACACAGAGCCTAAAATGGTCAAATTTATAGAGAGCAGAATGGTGGTTGTTAGGAGCTAAGGGGAGGAGCAAATGAAGTCACGTTGGTCAAAGGGTACAAAGTTTCAGTTATTCATGATGAATAAGTTCTGGAGATATAATATACACCACAGAGGTGATAGTTAACAATACTATAGTGTGTACTTCAGATTTGCAAAGATCTTAAGCCTTGAATTAAATCTCTCTCTCTCTGTCTCTCTCTGTCTCTCTCTCTCACACACACACACAAATGGTAACTATGTAGAGGTGATAAATATGATAATTAACTGGATTGTGGTGATCTTTCACAATGTATACATATATCAAAACATCAAGTCCCATGCCTTAAATGTATACAATTTTATATGCCAATTATATCTAATAGAGTTGTCTTTTAAAAGCATAAGTTTCATAATCAAGAAAATAGCAGAGCTGCTTGCTAGTAGTGTGACCATGGGTATTACCCTTCACCTCTGTGGATCTTAGTTTCTGCGTCTGTAAATAAGTAGAGTAAATCTCTACTTATGCTGGTCATTGGGGGGACTGGTACATAAAAGCTGTTAATATTACAATATCTTACATCCAGGGTGTTTCATTTTAGAGAATTTGTTTAACAAATATTTTAAGACTATGCCCTGTAAATATTAGTTTCCTTCCTATTCCTTCTCACCAACCTGTGGATGTCACTGATTCATGATTCATGACTTCTCTCTTGCCTATTCCTTAGAGTCACCCCCCTGTATACCAACTTTTCCTCACTTCATTTTCTTCCTCCAAAACCATAACCTTCACAGGGTTGGGAAGAAAGCACTCAACACTATACCTTGCATTTTGTATGCACTCAATAATCATTTCTAACTGCCTATATTCCTCTGCTTGCTAACTGCTTACTCCTGGCTCTGCCTGGCTCCTTGCATCCTTCAAATATCTTTGCTCCCTTTGGAACACCTCATGACTGGGACAAAACATTAGGATACAAAGGCAGAACAGGAAAAGAAGACACTTTCCACCCTGGCCTCTGCCTTCCTATTTTCAAGGCCGTGGCACTTTGACAACCAGCTTCTCTTTAACCTGGGCCAGCTGTAGCCCCATCAGCCACCCAGGGCTGGCAGCTAATGACCATGAGCAGTTGATTAAGGGGTGATTAGCAAGCCCAGTCAGGGTCATTAGCATTTCTAAGTTCCCATTTGTAAATCATAACCAGCTTGAGTGAGGTGCAGAAGCAGCTGGTGTGGGGAATTCAGTCTAGAAATTCACTACAGCTTCCACTGACGAACCTATTGGGAATCCTTGGGAACCCCCAGCAGGCCAGACAGTACCTGTCTCCCTGAACTGCCTGTCTCCTTCCCCCTATACATACACACACACTTTCCATTGGGGAAAATAATCACCAAGCACTAAGCCATCTGGACTTCTCCAACAGCATAGAAGTGCAAGTCCTGGTAGAAAGGACTTGGTCTTATTATGAAGAGCAGAAATTTTGGAGTTAGAGTCTGGTTGGAAACCGAGATCCTATATTTATTAGCTTGGTGGCCCTAAGCAAGTGATTCAACCTCTGTATCAGTTTGATGGTTGGAAAAATATTCTCATTCATATGGAAGAATTTTTATTAATTTTCTAGCAAATCAAAAGTGTATTTGACAGTAAAAGAATTATTGTTTGCCAGGGATTTGGAGGGGAGGCAAGGAGAGATGATGAAGTGGAGCACAGGAAATGTTAGGACAGTGAAGCTATTCTGTATAATGCTATAATGGCCAGTACACGACATGATGCTATATCAAAACTCAGAATATACATCACAGGGTGAACCCTTATACAAACTATGGACTTGAGTTTAAAATAATGTGCTATTGGTTCATCAGTTGTAAGAAATGGACCATATTAATGTAAGATGCTAATGTTAAAAAACTGAGGCATATTAAAATGTTGAAGTTTTCTTGAGCAAACATCAATTCCAATAGTGCAGCACGAAACCAGAAATGGTTAGGAGGGCTCCACCAACAGGAGCTAGGGCAAGATTTTTATAGAGAAGATACAGAAGCAAAGCAAGGGAGTTATTTCATTGGTGATAGCTTTAGTAGTTGCTTTGTTTGGAAAAGGTTAATTGGCTCTTTGTGACTGGTTGTTTAAGTATTTACAGGCTTAGGCTTTGGTTTGCTTTAATAGGCTGCTAAAGTATTAGAACCACCTCAGTCTAATGACCACTTGGCTCAATCAATTTAATATTAATAACAGGGAAAACTACAGAGGGAAGAAGTGATATATGGGAACTCTACTTTTTGCTTATTGTTTCTGTGAAACCTGAAACTGTTCTAAAAACATAAAGTCTATGTGTATATATATATTTATATATATATTACATATATATGTATTACCCAAAGTTGCCTAATCCAGTACTTTTTGAACTTAATGTACATATGAATCACCTACAGGTGACTCTGTAGGTCCAAAGAAGGGCCTGAGAATCTGCATTTTCAACACGAAATGCTGCTGGTCCATGACCATACTTGGAGTTGCAAAGCTTAAGGCAGAAGCAATAATTGTCTAAGTAAGGGGACTGGGAAATGGTAGGTGCTCAACCAAGTGGGATAATTATTAATGTGGTTCCCTTCCCTGCCACACTTTAGGTCTGGATGAGAATATACCAGCTACCTCCTCTATTAGTTAAATGAATACCTAAAACTTCAGAGACTTAGCATTTAAATAACTGGATCCATTTAGGATTAGGATTACCAAATAAAATACAGGACACCCAGTTAAAGTTAAATTACCTGAGTAAGCAACAAATAATTTTTAGTGTAACCATGTTCTGTGAAAGTATGTTCCCCAGGAACCAACTTACTAAACCAGGGAAATGCCTCTCCTCCATCACTTTCTTGTCCATATTTTCTCCTGAGCAAGCGGCCAGCAAAGACTGCAAGAATAGAAGTACCAAGCGTGTATAGGCACACCTGCTACCCAACTCTATCAAACCCCTGCTAGAATAGCACACCTGATTTACAGTTTACCACTCTCACATCTTTAGCTCAATGTTTCTCAACCTGTAATGTGCATACAAATCACCAGGGGGTCTTGTTAAAATGCAGGTTCTGATTCAAAGGATCTGAAATTCAGCCTCTCTAACAAGCTCCAGGTGATGCCAATGCTGTTGGTCCATCGACCACACTCTAAGTAGCAAGGGTTTAGGCTACCTTTTCCCAGAATTTGATGACATGGGAAGCAGGAAAGAGAATAACCCCAGAGGATAGTAGGTTGTATCATCTCCATTTTATAGTTGAGGAAATAAAGACTTAGATGAAGCAGACATTCTCAGGGCTGGGGGAGATGGAGAATAGAAAGAAACTCACCAAGATGATAAGCCTGCCTCTACCATACTCTGCTTTGCACCTCTGCAGGAGGGAGAAATCCTCCATCTACATCCCTTTTCAGTCTTTCACAGGGTGTACGATCTTGGAAAAAAAAAATCACTGGCCTCCCTGATTCTCTATTATCTCAACTCTAAGAAAAGAGGGTGCCATGAGAGACAAGGGACAGAATCTCTGAAAGGGTATTATACTCTGTAGTATGACATAAGTGCTAATTATTATTTTTATTAAATCCTGGGAACAGCCCTTTAAAAGGTTGTTGTAAGTGCTTTACATGTTATTACTTATTTAATCCTCACAACAGCCCTAGCAGGTAGTAATATAATTTTTCCTTTTTTGACAGTAAAGAAAACTGAGGCACAATGAGGTTAAGTATGTTGGCCAAAGTCTCAAAGCTGGTAGAAGGAAGATTTGGACCCTGGTAGTCTGAATCCATGCTCTTAATCTCTAGCTATATTTCTTTTCTGTAGGTATTATACCGCCTCTTCCCCTGCTGGTTTTATAGATAAGGAAATTGAGGTTCAGAGAAGTTAAGTGATTTTTCCAATGGTCATATAGCAAGACTGTAAAACCATGACCCACACAGTATCATCTTATTCTTCCCAAAGCAATTGCCTGGCTCCAAATGAGCCCCTTATCAGCCTCATGGGAATCCATGAGAGCGTCTCAAAGGGAGAGAGATGGGAAGGGAACAAAAGGAGATTTTTAGCTCCCTTCCAGCAAGACTGGGTGGGTGAGACCCCATCTGTGGCTTGGCCTACTCTTTCCGACCTCTAGGCCATCCTCCTCCAGTGAAGACCCTAGAATTCACCAATACTGGGCAGACACACACTATGAGAGATGGCTTCTTGACCTGGAGATGAACAACATCTGTTTGCAGCAGATTCAGCCCAGAATTCTAGAGCCAAAGTTTAGTTCTGCACATACTCAGAGTAACTGTTCAAAAACAGTTTAGCAGGAAGGGCAGCATGGGTCTTGGAATTTGGAAACAAATTTCTAGCTCTACCATTTTCTAACTGAGTGACAATAGGCAAATTTCTTTAGCTGAAGAGTCTTGGTGTCCTTCTCTGCAAGACAATGGCAAAGACAAGTATTGCTGAGATCAAATATAATCTTGGATGTAGAAACACATTGTCAACTCCAAGGGCTGTAACCCTTATTAATTATGATTGTGATGATTGAGTTCAACCTTTCCCTGTCTCAGTAGAGACCTGCAGAGAAAGGGACCTGCAGTCCCCCTGACAAATAACCACATCACTATTAGTGATTAGTGTATTCTCCCTAATACACTAAAGATTTTCTGTATTCAGGACTTGTTGCTCATCCTCTGCTTCTCCACTTGGGCAAACTCATGCTGCAAGTCTCAGCTCAAATGCTGCTTCCTCTGTGAAGCCTTACTCTTCTTTTTTTTTTTATTTTTTTTATTTTTTTATTTTTTTATTTTATTTTTTTTTTTAAGCCTTACTCTTCTTAATAGGAATACACTACTCCTTTCCTTCTGCTTTCACAGTACATACTTTAATTATATCCTGAGTGAATGAGTGGATGTATTTGGGTAGATATCTCAGTTTAAGTGCTACTACTAATTTGGAGACCTTGGGAATTTGATTTAGTGTCTGAGCTCCAGTCTCCCTTTCTATCAAATGGAGATAAAAACAAACTGTTGAAAACCACTGGCAAGCTGAGGGTTATGCACATGCACATCTACCTGCCATGTGACTCTGCACCCAACAGGGACTTGGTGCAATCTACCTCAGACTTCACTGAGAACTGTGCCCAAGACTTGTGACCCACACCATTGCAATTACAAAGTAAAAGTGTGTAATCCAATAATCCAGCTCACAAACCAACCAGAGACTTGCACTCAGAGTCCTACTTTATGTGGTAAGCTTTTTTCTTTTTGTGATATCACACAGTCCTTTCAATTTTTGCTCTGGAAAAGCAGCTAAATTCATGTTTTGAGTGATATAACTTTCCTCTGCCTGACAAGCAATAAACTCAACTTTGGGTTTCTTTGTGTTTTGTTTATTGTGGTTGTTTTGTTTTTGTTTTGTCAGTTCTGGTGGTATTCATGTTTATATTTGACAACACTTTTCTTTTGAGGTATGGTAAAACTTAAATGACTTTGGTACACTGTTAGGTAGGTATATGGTAACTTAACAATAAATAGTAGCTGTCAGAGTTAGTAGAAGCATTGTTATAGTATTCAGATAGTTGCACACTTTAATTTTCCCCTCAAGGTTCTGAGTGTTTTGAGAGTAAGGCCATGTCCTACTCACCAAACACAGCCCTGGCACCTGGTTCCCGGCATTGGGATGAAAATGAATGTGAAGATTATTTTTAAATGGTGAAGCACCTAACAAATGTGACTTATGATTATTTAATAGATATTGGTAGAATTTAATTGATTTGAACCCTTCTCTGATCATGAGGACACAAGGGAAAGAAAATTCATTGATGACTATTTATGGAAGTGGGTCGAACATTCAAAGAGAAACAAGACCTGCAGAGAAAGGAGTTTTAATCACTTCACTCCAGCATGTGGGGGTGAATCTACATGATGGGAGATGAGGGGGAAGGAATTTGGAGCTACCCTGTTTTGGGTTGGGTCTCAGGGCTGACATGGTAGGGTAGGGATGAGTAGATGAATTTTGATGTACCTTCTAGGTAAAATGGGCACCCAGGCTGTGTAGCCACTAGAACAACTCCAACAGGGAAAAGTGGCTCTGCTTGCTCATGTATGAACACACTGCCAACCTTGGATGTCTCTCTCCTTTCTGGGACTGAACAGAGAAAGCTTATCAGGAGCCTCATGGTGGCTCATGAGATCTCAGAGAGTTGGTCAGGCTACTGAAGTAGTGGTGAGATCTTGGCAGTGTACTTCATCTTTGTACTTCAGGGCAACAGACATACATGTTTTTTTTTAAAAGATTTTATTTATTTATTCATGAGAGACACACACACAGAGAGAGAGAGAGAGGGAGAGAGAGAGGCAGAGACATAGGCGGAGGGAGAAGCAGGCTTCATGTAGGGAACCCGATATGGGACTCTCTCCTGGGACTCCAGGATCATGCCCTGAGCCAAAGGTGGATGCTTAACTGCTGAGCCACCCAGATGCCCCAAGATGTGTGTATCTTTAAGTAGAAGGTAATGATGCTTGCCCTTGTTACCTGGAAAATCGTTGAGAAGGTTATCTATTGAAAAACATAATGTATTCAAGATAAACTCACTGGCATCTCTCATCTGTACTAGGTATAAGATACACAAGGATGGGACAGACACAGATTATTCTACCCTCAAGGAACTCACAATTTAATAAGAGTAGAAAAAGAGAAAGAATTACCTTACTGTGTGATATAAGACAGAATTACCAGATGTAGAGTAATAGTCATTAACAATAATTGCATGCCAGTCATATTTCAAGCCTGTTACATTAATATCATTGTATAATAATGATACAATATTATTTTAATATTATTTTCACAATGACTCTAAGAGGTAATTATTATCTATTTATATAGATGAGGAATCAAAGACTTAGATTAACAACTAACTGGTCATGGGACAACTAGCTGCTAAGAGGCAGAGTGAAGTGTCAAGTGAAGGTGGGCTGTCCAGAGTCCTAGAACTTATCTACTGCCCCCTCAGTGATGGAGGCATCCCTCTTACAGAAGAGACTCCTAGGAACCAGGCCTCTCTCCTTACTATTAATGTTTATTGATTCTGTTCTGTGTCGGATACTGCTAAGCCTTGGAAAACCAACAGCAAAAAATGCTGAAACATGGTCCTTCTCCTGTGTCATAAACATTCTAGAGGGAGCAACAAATAGAAGCAAACACATAGGTACCTTGAATGCATTCTCTGTGGCAGACACTGTGCTAAGCCTGTTACAAATGTTACTTAATCTTGGAGACATTCCCACTAGGTCCTATGTAATTAGCCTCATTTAACAGATGGGGAACCAGGGGCTTGGAGAAATGAGGCAATGTGTTCAAGGTCCCATAGCTAACAAGTTACTAAGCAAAGACCTGATCTTTAGCATTTGACAAGAGAGCCAGACTTCTAACCCTAGGGTTTATCTGAAAGCTGAAGATCTTGCTAGGTACTGTGATGGAGAAGCATGAGGTGTGTGAGGAGCCCTCATTAAGATGGGAAGGTTGGAGATAGCATCTCCAAGACATGGTGTGGCATTTAATCCAAAACTAGAATCATAAGTGCTAGTGGTTGGGTACTGCATAGGTATTAATTAGGTTGAGTTCCCCCATCACTTCCAGGGACTCACAGTCTCATGGAAAATAGAAAGACAATGCAGTGTGGTAAGTGACAGGACTGACCTCCCTATGTTCCAGATGCACTGGAGAGAATCTAGGGGACAGTGCTTAATTTGCTGGGAGGGAATGGGTGGTGGACAGCCAAGAATCCAGGAAGGCTTTGTTGAAATGGCATTTGAGTCTTGAAGGAGTGAGCTTCCAGATAGAGAAGACTGGGGAGAACTTTCCAGGCAGAGGGCACTGCATAAGCAAAAGCATGGAAAACACCATAGTGCAAGTCCTCTGAGAATAGATGAGTTCACAAAGAGCCTCAATTGCTATACTGAGGAGTTTGGCCCTGACCCAAACCAAAGGTTCAGGCAAGAGCCCAGGCCATAGACCCTAAGGCCCAGAGCAGGTATCTACTGTGTGCCAGGCATGCTGTGGGTGAAGAAATGGCCACACATCAACAGGGTGAGAGAACAGGCTAAATGAGGGAGAGGGACTATTACTCAGTATGGCAACTTCAGTGCAGTCTTATTCATCAGGCAACTCTACAGAAGCTTTGAGAAAAGTAACCAGTGATTTCTGAATGAAGCTCTGAACCTGCTTCTGAGGGGTGAGCGTGGTTGGACAGCACACTCCACAAAGGAGTGACTGCACTCCTGAACAGACTCACTGCCCAGCCTGGTCAGCTGGATGCTTACAGGACTCTCTAAGAAAGGGTTCTGGCATCATGCTAACAGCACACTGGAATCAGACAGACTTGTGTGGGAGATCTAACTCTCCTTATTACTGATACTCTCCGACGCTGCGCCTACTTCTTAGCTCTCTGTGCTTTGCTTTCCCCACCGTAGACTGGGGATAACCACTGAAGCTACTCTGCTGGGTTGGTGGGGAGAAAATGCAGTAACTCACTATTGTTGTAAAATGAGGTAAGTCAGGAAGGCATTCAGCTAAGTGTACAATAAAGGGGGACTATGGTGAGAAAAAAAAAAAGGAGAAATTTCTGTAGTAATGGGGCAGTGAGAAGAAGGAAGAGACCAACCAGACGAAACCATTTAAACCCACACCATCAGTAAAAGTGATATGTCTACTCCAATCCACAAATCTGACAGCCAGGAAACTGTCATTTCCCTAAAGAGGGGATGCAAATGAGTTTCTCTGTCTGCAGGGACTACATTTATCTTTCTTTTCCCTTCTTGTTCTCCTTCCAGGAAGAGAACTGCTTTAATGGAAGAAGCCTCAAGTTTGCTGAGTACCTATTGTGTGCAGTGCTCTTTATCAAGATCCTTCTTTTATATCCATCCAACACCTCTGATGGGATGTAAATTCTGTTAGCTTTATTTTATCAAGAAGGAAGCAAGACTCCAGTTGAAAACAACACTCAACATCTCAAGTTCATTAATGGTAGATCTTGGATTCTGACCCATGTCTGTTGAACCAACAGCAAGGCTTTGATGGGCTTGTTCAGCGCACTTGAGGCTCTCCGTGGGCCCAGCCGGTACTCCCCCATCATAGCTTCTGTGATGACACAGCTCTGCACCAGATGGCCTTGAAAGCACTCTGTCAATGAGCACAGAACCCTTTTCCCACAAGCTAGGTGGTTAAGTTTTATTAGCCCCACTTCACCCCTGAGAGGAGGCAATTGAGTTAATTATTTGAGTGAGAGCCCCTTGGTGGTAGCAGCTGAGGTAGTGATCACAGCTAGTGGCTGCTGGCCCCAAGCAGAGCTTTTGTTTTCACTCTCTTCCCTCAGAGAAACTCCAGCACTCAATTGCTCATTAACATAATTTGGATAATTTTCTCAACAGCCCTCCAGTGGAGCAGCTGAAGAAGGAAACCTTAAAAGCCCTTCAGTTCAGATGCACCTTCCTCCCCTTCACCTTATTCCTTCTTTCCTCAATCCTGGAGAAAGACAGATCTGCAGTGGAATTCTGGTGGCGTGATTCTCGTTTACAACGTCCTTTTTTAGGCTTCATTATAAAATGAGAATATAATACCACATAATTTATGAGTGATTTCAAGAGCTAAAAGGGTAAAGTTTGTCCTGATGCCTTGGACTAGACCTGGGATTTAGGTAGTGCCTGAGGATGGAGGGAGGAAGGAAGAAAGTAGGTAGGTTTATTGAGTGTCTTAGGTGACAGGAAATGCATGAACAATATTTATTTGATCCTCACCACAATCCAAGAAGAAAAGTAGCATCACCTTCATTTTACAGATGAGGAAATTGAGTCAGAGAGCTTTATTCAGAATTTTATGGCTGGTAAAAGCGATGATTCAAATAGAGTCTGGGTGTCTTCAAAGCCTGATCTCTTCCTCTTTCTCTTTCTTTTTCTCTCTCATTCATTCTTTCTTTACTTATTTTTTTTTTTGAGAGAGAAAGAGCTCATATGAGTGGGAATAAAGGATGGGAGGGTGGCAGAGGGAGAGGGAGAAATCCAAAGTGGGGCTCGATCTCACAAACCCTAGTTCATGACCTGAGCCAAAATCAAGAGTTGGATGCTTAATCAATTGAGCCACTGAGGCATCCCTCTCTTATTCACTCTTAATTGCTCTCTCTTTCCATTTCTGGTCTGTCCCAGGCCATATTTCTCTGAATAAGAAAAAGGAAAGGGGGAAGAGTGAACAAAGATATGGCAGCCAGAGCAGTAGACAAGAGGTCTGAGCCCTGGCATTTTAAGCTTTTACCCTTTGAGCTTCAGAGGGTAAAAATCAGAAAGCAAGTGGGAAGGGTTAGCAAGGCAGAGTCTTTCCTCCATGGGTTTACACACTGAGGGCCAAAGCCAAACCCAAGGCAAAATCCAACCTCTAAAAGTGAGAAGAAAATGCTCAAGGTGTTTTTGTTTTTTTTTGTTTGTTTGTTTCTTCCAATCCCCATTTTATAGGTGAGGCTCAAAAAATCTCACCTAGAGACTAGGTGCAAATTCCAGTCCTGCCATAGTAGCATTGAGACTTTGACAAAGCCCTTCCAGTCCTCTGAGCCTGTTTCCCCATCTATAAAATGGGCATCATAGAAACATCCCTGCAAAAAAAAAAGAAGAAACATCCCTGCTTCCAGGGTTCAGGTGAGGATTAAACTGAATTGGGCAGGTTCAATGCTCCACATTGTGCCTGGCACACAGCAAGCACTCAGCAAGTGCTCAGCAGTATTAGCACTGCTGCTATCATTAACCCAATAATGAAAGCTCTGCTCCTAGTTTCCTCAAAACTCTTTGCTCTGACATGCAGGTCTTTTGTAAATGTGAACTTTTCCCTTTCTGCAGACTTCCCATGGTGATCTGGCCCCTTTAACTATAGAGGTGTCAAGGAATCTTTGTGAATCAGCCATCAAGTGTAGGCTGCTTGACGTGACTGTGGGGTTAACTTACAAATGACTAATTTTTGGAGGCGCAATTTTGTACCTTCCCACTGGTGGCACCATGGCTGGGTGTAATTATTGCTGATGAGTTTACTGAGGGGTTCATTAAAGTGTCGGTATTAATATCCATATGAATACTTTCAACAAAACCTTTTGTTCTTGGAGTAGGGGGTGTAGGAGGTAGTTACAGGAACTGTCTTGCTCTTCCAAATTTAATTGTCTAAATACACTGCTGTCTCAGCAGTTCAGGACATTTTTTTCACTTTCTTCACAGGGTTCTGCCAAAAGCCTACTTTGGCAACAGGAATGATTAGTTTGTGTTTCAATAAACTTACTTCTTCAGAGTCACTTTATCCTAGCATTTATCCCTAGCAACAGGGAGTTGAAATGCATTCTCTTTAACCAGTTTGAGCTGTTATTTATTAGAGATTAGTCTGGGGCAAGCATTGTGGGAGTTTGGGATGAAGAGGAGCTTAATAGCTCTAAGCAAGTCATCTTCTTTTAGCCAATACTTTGGGCTACATGTAATGTCAGGGTCACAGTCTCTCTAAAGATAGTCCTACCCACCCCTCTTTTCAGAATATGCTGAATCAATAATTACATTGTTCTGAGTGTTCAGCACTATGCAAAGTTTTGCTAAGTCAATCCTCACAAAGATACACAGAAGGCAGTACTATTAATAGTCTCATTTTGCAGATGGAGAAACTGAGTCTCAGAGAAATTAAGTAATTTGCCCAAGTTCACACAATAATCAAGAGGTGGCATCAGTGTCAGAAACCAGATTTATCTGATTCCAAAGCCCAACCTCCTAACCACTACTGTGTATAGAAGTTTGGGTTCCTGGCACCTACCCTTCTTAGGGTTGCACATATTAATAACATTTTAAAACTGGAAGAGACCTAGAGATTGTGGTTGGCCTGAGAATGAGGAGGTTCTCATGATGTGGGACTTTCAGTTTTAAAACTGGGACAGTCCTGGTCAAACCAGAGTGAGTTGGTTACCCTGTAGACTATAAGATTGGCAAAACTGTCAGAGATAAAAAATGCAAGAGCTTCCAGACTAATATGGGTTGTTCTTGTTACTTCTTCCTCTATAAATTTGAGGATGACAAAACTGAGGGAGAGGGGAAGTGACTAGGCCAAGGATCCATGGCTCCTAAATAGACAGAGCGGGAACTGGAAAACAGATCTTGGGACTCTCAAATGCTATTTCTCTTTTCCAAAAAATGAAGTTTCAGGACTCAAGTCAAGGAACATTAATTGAGCTCCTGCTGTGGGAACAGCTAGGCTGCAGGTCAGCAAATGTCCAGGAGAAATAGGAAGTTTCTAAGCACTGTCCAACAGAACTTTCCATGATGGTGAAAAAATGTTCTATATCTCTGCTATCCAATATGGTAGCCGTTAGCCATAGGCGCCTAGTATGACTGTGAAACTGAATTTTAAATGTTGTTTTTAAGTGAGTTTAATATAAACACATCTGGTGAGTGGCTACCACATTGGAACGCACAGGTCTAATGGATATGATTAGTATTTCAGAGGCATTTTCTTTCTCTCAGAGCACAGATTCTACAGTATACTTCTTTTTTTTCAAGATTTCATTTATTTATTTGAGCACAAGCAGAGGGAGAGGCAGAGGAAGAGGGAGAAGTAAACGTCTTGCTGACCAGTGGGCTGGATGTGGGGCTCAATCCTGGGAGCATGACCTGAGCCGAAGGCAGATGCTTACTGACAGCCACTCAGGCACCCCAATTTTTTTAAGTAGCCTCCAGACCTGAAGTGGGGCTTGAACTTACAACCCTGAGATGGAAACCTGAACTGAAACCAAGAGTCAGACACTTGGGGCACCTGAGTGGCTCAGTTGGTTAAGCTTTTGCCTTTGGCTTAGGTTGTGATCTCAGGAACCTGGGATTGAGCCCTGGGTCAGGTTCCCTGCTGAGCAGGGAGTCTTCTTCTCCCTCTCCCTCTGTCCCTCCCCCCACTCATATACATACTCTCTCTCTCAAATAAATAAATAAATAAAATCTTTAAAAAAAGAGAGAGAGAGATGCTTAACCGACTAAGCCATCCAGGCACCCCTATAGTGAGCTCATTCTTGAAGAATTTTTTTTTTTTTTAGGTGAAAGGAAGATGGGAAGGAAATACCATTTATGGATAGCTTAATGGATATCAGGACTGAAGTAAACATTAATTCTTTTATTCTGGAGGACCGTGGCCGAAGTGTGTGTATTTCTAACAAATATCTAACAAGTCAAATGATGCCAAGGCTGCTGGTTCAAGGACCACAGTTTGGGTAGCAAAACCCTGTCACTCTTAAAAAGTGAAACTTCCTCCCTTCCTGCTACTATCAAGGAACACTTACTAGATACCTATGGAGAGAAAGAGAAATTATAAGTTGTAAAATAATTATAGTTCCAACAGAAAAAAAAAGAGTTCCCTTTTTTGACTTGAAAGAGGCCACCTTTATTATTGGAGATTTGACAAGCTCATCCTTACAGGTTCATCCAAGATTCGGTCACATCCCTGTTACATCAGATGGTCTGCAACCAATGGGGAAAGGGTCTTACATCAGTAGTGAGAGATGTTTACAAAGAGCATATTCTTTGTAGGAGGCTGATATGGGGCACAACCCTACTTGGATTCCTTACTAGCCATGTGCCCTTGAATGAATTGCTGTCATCCATCCTTCACAGCCTCTGTCTTTGCCCTGGTGAAAGATGGGTTGTGGTTTATGGGGATGGAATATGGACTAAGAAATTGTGTGTGTGTGTGTGTATGTGTGTGTGTGAAGTGCTTGACAGAGTGCACACTCAACAAATGAGTGTTTCTTCCTCCCTCTCTTCTTCTTTCTGACACTATTCTCTTTTTTTTTTTTTTTTTCTCATTTCTTCTGAGAAGTTTCCTCCAAAGGCCACCCTTGAGTGGTAGAAAGACGGCAGTGCCGGGGTCAGGTTGGGTCCATCTGGAATTGCTCCAGTCTGCTACTTTTAATTCTGACCTCTGACCAGACTGATGGCCACACAGGGAAGGCCAGGAAACTTGTTATTTGCCTAAATCCTAGAGGGTTCTTCAGGCCCTCTTACCCATATTAAATCTGCATTCTGACTCTAGCTTGCAAACATGGAAAAGAGAGAGAACAAGAGTGCAAGCCCAATCACTAAAGCAGGTCTGTGCTAATATCCAAATATGTTTAGTTAAAAAAAAATAGTTATGTGATTTCCTTGACAGGAGGCAGAGTTCACATCAAGGGCCCATGTTTTAATTGACTATGATGATCTTTTTTGTTGTTGTTTTGCTCCTTGGAAGAGTCTTAGAGGCAAGACTAGAAGGTTAATCTAAAATGAATGCATCTTTCTTGAGCAACCGTCTCTGTCGAGGAAGGCAAGACTCCTTTTCGACTGTTTGCCTCTCCCTATGTGCTTAGTTGGGGTGAGGGGTCTCTTCACAAGGGGCTTTCAGACCCCTAGCCAGTTGACTCTCATTGTATGAGTAATTCTAACATTACCATTTGAGTCTCCTGAGTTACCACTGTAAGCTTCTGGGCTAGTGATGTACAACTCATCCCTAGCAGTGTTTGGCTTGTATTCAGAGTTCAATAAACATTTGCTAAAATTTATTGATTTTGATAATACCTACTATGGTAGATTGCAATATTGATTCTGGTTTTTCCACCCACACCACCCTCCATCTCTGCCATGCTAAGCCCCTGCCATGCCCCTATCCACTGCTCCCGCCCCCCACCCCATACACACAGAGTTTCTGATGGTATAGGTTTGGGGTGAGACCAGAAAAAATCTACAGAAAAGAGCTTTTTATAAAGGCTCCACAGCAGACATTCTTCTTTTTAATTTCAAAGAAAAAAGGAAAGAAGGCCTCATTCTGCATTGACCCTATTTATTCTCCCTTTCTAAATGTGCAAAGAGTAGATTAAGATAAAAATTGGAGAGAGGCCACCCAGAAATTACAGCTCAGCTTTAACAGCTGCTTAGTTTACATCTGATTAAAGATTGCTCTGCAGCTAAAACTGTTTCTCCTACCAGGGTACTCCTAGGCTGGGTCCTAGGCCTTACGGTTCTGGGTCTTTTTGGGGGTTTTAGGGACAGGACTGGGGGCCTAGAGATTCTGAGCTCCTGTCATTCCCGCCCGCCCTCCCTGCCTTCCTTCTTTCCTGGCAGAGATTGTATCCTGTTGCTCTGAGCAAGGCCCAAGAGAAAGGCCAGCAGCAAGTTATTGTGCTGGGAATGAAGACAAACGAGTCCCTTTTCTGTGGGGCTCCTGGCATCCTGTTGGAGGAAGGAAAGGACAATGCTTTGAGGGAGCAGGCTCTACTGACCCCTCCTGAAGGGCCCTCCCCTCCCCTTTCCGGTGCCACGTTTGTCAGCCCCAAAGCCTCCACTTCCTGAGTAATCATTAGATGCACGCGTGAGGTATGTGGTTTCCCCAGGCCGAGGGCAGATTCCTGGCCCAGCCTCAGGAAGTGCAGCTCAAAGAGCCCTGGGCTGGGCCCTGAAACAGAGGAGAGTCTTGGCGGCTTCTCTCTCCTTGCCACGGTGACCACTTCCAGATCATTTCACATCCCTGGGCCTCCATTTGGCATTTTTGTAAATTCATCCTGTGTGCCTGAAAGTGCCATCTGCATCAGTTTCCCAGACTTCACTGTGCCCCCAAATCACCTGGGGTACTTTTAGCCCTCCACCCTAAATATGCCAAGCCTGCGGTCTAGGCACAAATAACAGGCATTTCATCCCTGTAAATGCTCTGGTATGATTCCAGGCATTGTGGAATAGAGAACCATCCCTCCCTCTCCCCTTACCTCATACTTTCCAATCACCCTCTAAAAACTGGTGGATGAAAGATGGATACATACAGGATATAAGAAGAGGTTAGGAGCAGATCTAGGGGCAGGTCCACCAGTAGATATGCAGTCTAGGGCAGAACTTATAGCCATTAGGTACCTTCCTTTATTCATCTATAAAATAGGAATAATAATACCAACAATAACACAACAATAATAAGTTCCTAGGATTGTTGTGAGAGCAATTGAGTTGATATGTTCAGAGCCCTTAAAATAGTGTTTGGCAAATTATAAACATTATGTAAGCTCTGGAACTAGAATGACCCTTTAAAGTTGTCTGAAGTTAGGCCTAGATGGCCAAGTCCTTATAGCCCTGAGTGCATCCGTGGTAGATGCGGATTACCCCGGAAGGGGTGTGACCTTGGGTGAGGTGGCTCTCTGCAGCTGCAGCATCTGGGAAGGTGCCTGCAGACAGCACTCCCAGTGGCACTTTCAAGTCCTTCATTGAAAGGGGATCTGGATGGTGCAAACTGGTCCACCCCAAAAAAGGAGGAACAATTCTGATGAAGTTTTAAAAATTTTAAAAAGGATAGATGGGTGCCTATAGGATACGTTGTTAGTAATATATTTTAACCTCTGATAGTCCCATGACGTTTTCTATTTTTCAGAGCATTCTCCCATACAAAAGCTGGATGCCACTGCTTAGCTGGAGTCCTTGAGCATGTTTCTCATGTTGTCTGAGTCCACTTTGCAAAAAGGAGATGATCACACATAATTTATATATTTGCCGTAAGGATTTAATTAAGTGATAGACACCAGAGTGGTACACAGTCAGAACTAAGAAAACACTAACAATGACAAAAGCAACTGCAACTGCAAAGAAAGCAAAAACAATGAACATGATCTTCATTTCACAAGCAAACATGACAAGACTCCTAAAGGTAGCTTCTTTCCTGAGACCTCACAGTAGACTCTGGGTAAACGCAAGACTGTAACTGACCTGCTGAGTTCAGTGTGTTCAATGCTAGCTTTGTCATCTTACCTATAGAGCCCATAGAAGTTGAACAACCTTTGAAGGGTCAATTCAGGTATTCTGTTTATGGCTGACATTAGAATGAATCTTAGAGATCCACGCTGTAACTTTCATAAACCCAGGGCTCCATGTGGCCTAGTATCTACGAGTAGACTATGAATAAGCATAGCCCAGAAGTAATTACAAACAAATTCCCATTTTTTTCTCCTGTCTCTTGAAAATTTTAAGGAAGACCAATTCTCAGCAACCATTCCTCCCTTACTAATTCATCAAATTACACTGTTGCTCCAGAACCATACATTCAGCAAATATAGTCACCATCCCTCAAACTTCACCCTTCAAGATTTTATTTCCTTTCTTATCTCTCCTCATCAACTCTTTATTGCATAGATCAACTCAGTTTCTCTTTCTATTTTTCTAGGTCTGTTTCTCTCTGCCCGTTTTCCAGATTTAGCATCACACACATCAAAGCTCCCTATTAACAAAGATGATGTAGCAAAGCGAAGACTTTCCATTGATGAGCTGGGTCTGTAAGGGAGAGGAAGTAGGAGGCTAGGGGCAGAGACAATATCCAAAATTATTAACAACTGATAGATATTTTTGAATCAGAACAGATGGGCCAAAGAATTGGATTATGGTTACTGGGGGACCCCTAATGTGTAATGACTTAAATATTCAGTTTTTGATTCAAGAGGTCTGAGAAATCTTGGAAGAGGGTCTGGAATGACAGAAGTAGCAGAGGGAATAGTTGAGGGGCTCAGAGCAGCAGCAGTTTACGAATTGATATGAAAATATTTCAGTTTTTGCTACTTTAACAACTAGTAAAATCTTAGAAGTAAGCAACAAACTGTGTGTCTCTCAAGCCCGAGATCTTATTACCACCCCATATATCACGAAAGGTATGCAAAGCATTTGGCTGTGGAAAACCGTAGCAAGGTTTCCTCTCTCCTCTCTCTCCCAGGCATTATAGTATACTGCAGAGAACATAATAGTTGGAATCAGAAAGGGCGCCTGGGTGGTGCAGTTGGTTAAGCACCCTACTCTCAGTTTCAGCTCAGGTCTGATCTCAGGGTTGTAAGATTGAGCCCCTCATTGAGCTCTGCATTCAGTGGGAAGTCCACTTTGGTTTCTCTCCCCTTCCTCCATCTTCTCTGTCTCTCTCTAAAATAAATAAGTCTTTTTTAAAAAGTCAGAATCAGAAGACAAAGAATCATCATTGCCCCTCACTAGCTTTGAGTACATGGAGTAGACCTCTAACCCCATGAATTTCAGCTTCTTCCTTTATATAGTGCAAATAATAATATGGAACTCTTGGAATGCAGTGAAGATTAAACATTACTATATAATTGAAAGCATTTGCACCTGCATAACAGGTGCTCTAAAAAATGTTTTTTCCCCCTAGTTTCCATCTCTTACAGTCTTTTCTTCCTAGTTTCTTTTTCCCTATGGCAAATCCCTTGGGTTCATGCTCCGAAACTGGAGACACTTCAGGTCAAAAGGAATTCTAAAATCCTTTGAAAACATGCCAGATTACCAAGACCTGCAAATTCCTGCATGAAGCAGGTAGTTCTAATAAAGAAAGTGAAGTCTCACATGAATCTGTTTCTGTCTAAGAATAGCAGACCTCTCTTCTCTAGCTGTAGTGGAAAGCAGGATTTCTCAAGATTAATTGCTTCAGGAAGGTGACTGAGATAGCCAGAAACTGCTTAAGACCCACTCTATACGTTCCACACCCTCACATGCACATGCCCTTGTTGTTCTGTAACAGATTCGGTGAGAGTAGCTAGTCCAATCTTCTTTTTTGGGGGGAGGGGGGTGCTGAGGGAGAGGGGGAGAATCTAAAGCAGGCTCCACATTCAGCACAGAACCTGACATGAGGCTCAATATCACTATCCTGAAATTATGACCTGAGCTGAAATCAAGAGCTGGGATGCTCAACTGACTGAGCCACACAGGCACCCCCAGTCCAATCCTTGAAACCAGAATTAATAGCATTTGGAAATTTGATGATTTTGCCTAATTGTTGATATTGCTTGGTGGTCATCAGTACTTTACATCAAGCAAACTCGTGGCTATTTTGTTTCTCCTTTTCCCCCAAATAATTGCTGCTGTATAAAGAGCAGATATCACTTTGTCTTGTAAAAGAGATCAGGCAAGGATGTTTTCATGCCAATCCAACTTTCTCTATTGGTCTATTTAAATGATAACATTCGAGCAAATCCTAGTTTTAGAAAATACTATTATATGTAAAACTGCAGAAAAAATTCTTGTCATTTGAGCAAATCTTGGAGAAGGCCACTTTAAAGTGTATCTTGTTTTTAAAAGGTGATAAATTTGTAATACCCAAGTGTGCAGAACTACATCAGTTAAGTATGTTTCTTAGTAGAAGTCAGTAAGAAACCTGCTTTACTAAGAACAATAAAAATGCTCTGTGAGTAATAATAGACAATTGCCATTGACTAAGTACTTGTCATGTGCCAAACTGCCCACATTAGTAGTGAGGGGAGTAGAAATGAAATGAGAGAACATTTTACACCTTTCAGAACACCTTTCAGAGAGGGATCCGTGTGTTTAGCAGAAACTTTGGATAGGCTGCTTGGGGCTGGGTTGAGGCTGAGACCCCTAAAGAGCTAACCTACCTTTAAGGAGGATCAGCTGGATGATGGCAGCCCTTTGGGTTTATTGAGTAGGATGTGCAAGTTCAGATGTAAAATTTGGCCAAGAACTAAGAACAGGTGAGAGGCTGAGAGGCTCATGGGAAGATTTAAAGTGGGAGACTAGAGCTTCATGTGGTAAACACATGAGTGAGCTTAGGGGCAGCACAGAAAACAGAATCAGAAGAAAGATGTCAAAGGAGGATTTTAGGCACTTGCTCTGGGATGTGTAATGTAAACCCCTTATCTGTCTCCCTGATAAAATCTCCCCCAAAATCCATGTTTGGTGTGAATGAATGTCTTCTGGAGAGGTAAGAGGTATAAAGAGTAATGAGGTGCACCTGCTGGTCTGAGGCAAGGGTGGGGCTGCAGATACGGACTGCTTACATTTGAGAAATAACTATAAAATGACAATCATCATCATTGCTGAGCACTCCTTAAAGTGAGGCTCATTGTAGATCTTATCTTAGTTAATTCTCATCACTACTTCTTAGTTCAGTGGATATAACTAAGGAAACTATAGCTCAGAGAAGTTAAGCAATTTGCCTAAGGGTGTTCAGCAGTTGGTGGAAAAGTTGGGCTGAGAACACGTGGTGTCTAACTCTAAGTCTGTCTGCCTCAGCTGGCATTTGATCAAACAGTAGTTTTACCAAGATATATCTTCTGTATGGGAAAGTCAGTGTGTTTGACCACCTCTGTCCCTGGCTTCCTGGTCTCTAGTGTCCCAGGAGAGCCTAGTGATTTCTAGGTGTCTTCCTCATAGAGTTCTTGAGAGAATTAAATAAGTTAATACATTTTTTTAATGCTTAAAATAGGGGCATCTGGGTGGCTCAGTCAGTTAAGCAGCCAACTCTTGATTTCAGTTCAGGTCATGATCTCCAGGTCCTAGGGTCAAGCTCCGTGTTGGACTCCACAATCAGCATGGAGTCTGCTTGAGGTTCTCTCTCCCTCCCTCTGCCCCTTCCCCCCACTCATTCTCTTTCTCTCTCCCTCTCTCTCTAAAATAAATAAATCTTTTTTAAAAAACTTAAAACAATGACTGACAAAGAAGTGCCCAATAAGTGTACTTAGTATGAGTATTACAGGCATTTTTCATTTAATTCTCACAAACTTATATGGTGGGAACTCGTATCTCAATTATACAGATAATAAAACTGAGGCTCACAGAAGTTGACTAGATTGCTCAGGTTCACAGTGAGAATAAGTCACAGAGTATGAATTCAACCCCAAATTGAGGGACTGCACATTTATTATCACTACATCTACTGTCTCCATCTCCTCTCTCACTTTACCTCCCCAAATTTCTGGATTGGGAAACTAAAGTCCCTAGACTGGCTATACCTCTGAGGTCCACTTAGGACTCAAGCATTCATGCTAAATCAGTGTACACACTCCTAGACTGTGCTTCACTCTGTATTCCAACGGGCCAGAGATTGAAGCTGACATGCTCAGCTCCTGTAACATCCTGTCTTCTGGCATGGATGTGAGCATGCAATGTTTAGTCTATTGTTTGTATCCAGCAAGTCTGGATTTAAGCCCTTTTACTAGAGGATTATGACTTAGGAATCCAGAACGAATGGCTTTTCCAAAGCACTCCTGATCACATCTTCTGTATTTATCCATGGTAAGATGTTTTATCATTACCTATTCTAGCTGATGTTACCAAAAAATGTCAAATATGGTGGCTGGGATTAAGTGACAGGCAACCCAGAAATGCTATTGTGCTTACGTATGTAAAGCACATCCTCCCCCCAAAAAAATGTGTTTTGAAGCTGGGACTGTTTGCAATGACTGCACTGAATATTCAAAGCTATTCATTATAGTTACAGTTATTGTAAATATTGACAAGGGTACTTGGAGGTATGTTATAGTGGAATCTGCAGTGTAGCCATTGAGTCTAGGAAGGTGAATCCTAGCACTCCATCACTAGATGTGTGACCTGAGGCAAAACAACTTTATTTGTTGAGGCCTCAGTATCATCTATAAAAAGAAATAATAATGGTATTATATTTTATGAGGCTATTGTGAGGCTTAATGAACAAGTACTTTAAAATGCTTACACATGTAGTAATAGCTTAATACTGATCAGCTTTTATTATTTGGAGCCAATGCCCCTCAATTCTTCTGGGGATTAAATAATTTGGCTAAAAGTAATTAGTATAATGCTTGGCACGAATAAGTGCTCAGTAAGTATTTATCATCAATAGCGTTGCCATTGTTGTTGATGCTACCATTAGTAAACCTAGAGTCTCTTATCATTCATTCATTCAATCATTCATTCTTTTATTTATTCATTCACAAACCTGAAGTCAGACATTGCTCCCAAAACTAGAACGAATCAGACACCACCTCTGGTAGGTCATCAGATCATGGGGAAAGTAGATCAATCATGAGAGATGTGTTTTGGGTGCCTCAACAGAATGAGAGGATGTACTAGGGCCAGTGAGTGGGGGAGAGTGGTAGAAGCAATAACTTCTGGGTCAGGAAGGCAGGTAGCCTTGAGATGTGAAGCAGCAAGTATTGATGTGGGAGAAACTGAAGAGGGCTTAGAATGGCTTGTGCATAGGGACAGAAACTTGGTAAAGAGTTGAGTGAGATAAGAGCTGGATAAAGCACAAGGCTGGAAGGCCTTCTCTGCATGGGAAGGCCTTGGGTTCCAACCCATTGTAAGTGGGTAGACATCGAATAGATTGAAGCATGAAGGTGAGGTGATAGTCTCTGTTTTAGGCCCCTGGAGGCTGAGTGGAGGAGAGGCTGGAGGTATCCATATGGGGAAACTAATCCAAAGATAGTGACCCATGGGAGACCTGATGAGGACTGGGACAAGGGCAGTGAGAGCAAGCAACTACTTGAATGTAGGGGATGAGACTCAGGCAGTGGCATGGGGACACAGATGTGAACCCGACAGACAAGCCTCGCTAAAGTGGAGTTCACATCTCAGAGTGGGAGACAGACAGTGAGCAGGAGAGTCCACACAGTGACAGCAGGTGCAAAGGAAGCCCTGGTGTGTACTGGGGTCTACAGCGAGCAGGGGTGGAGGGGAAAATTAGAACCAGTGATCAGAAAGGATCTCCATGAGGAGGTGCTGGCTCAGTTGAGAAGCACACAGGTAAGGACAAGACAGAGGTAGCCATACAAGGCTTAGCAGGAGAAGCATTCCAGACCTTGAGACCAACAAGCACACATGTCCTGTGGTGGCAACAGACAGCCTGTCTGAGGAGACTAAGGAAGGTCTGACTCCCCAGGGAGTCAGAGGGAAGGGAGAGGCCTGAGGGATGAGATTAGAAAGAGTGGCAGGGCCTCATCACCAGTGAGATGCACCCCCACTTCCTTACTCTCATTCTCTCTTCTAATGCTGCTCTGCTCACCTCGGCAGCATCTAAAAGTCACTATCACACTACACTGAACCCAGTCTACAGACACACCCTCAAGTATCCTTTGCAGGAGAACGCGTCTGCATCTCAGGGCTGACGACAGTGCAGGGGTCATCCCACCTGGTCCCCAGGTTCTCCAGGATGCGGTGTTCAGGGCATGTGACAAGAGGTAGGCAGCACTTTAAAGGTCTTTATACTTCATTCTAAGGATGGAAAAAGGACACACAACTTTGTATTTGGAAAATTTCAACATTTCAGAAAAGTTGTAAGAATAATACAACGAATGCATGACCTTCAAGCAGCCCACCAAGTGTTCATTTGTCAACATTTTCTCTCTTGATATCCTCTCTCTCCTCCTCCTCCTCTCCTCCAATCCTCCTTCTGTCTCTCTCTCACACACACAAGTGTGTTTACCCATTTTAATTTTTTTCTCTGAACCAGTTTGAATATTATTTACAGGCATCATGATAGTTTGCCCCAAAATACTTCACATGAATTTCCTAAGAATAAGGAAATGGGAATATTCTCCTGTATAAGCACAATTCTTACACATGGGAAACTTACACTGATACTATCATATAATATACAGTCATTATAAATAATATAGTATATAATATAGTATATAATACAGTATATAATATAGTATAATATAGCAGTCATATTCAGGATCCAATCAACGATCACACATTTTAATTGTCACATTTTTTTAGTGTGTCTTTTCATCTAGATAATTTCCCAGGTTTTTTTGTTTCTGTCTTTTGTTTTTATACTCTTTGTCACCAATGAAATATTTAAAGGGTCTTTGCTAGATGTTGTACAGAATGTCCCTCACTTTAGATTTTTCTATTTCTTCTTCATAAGATCTGGGTTAGTCAGTTTCCTTGTAAATACTACAAATATTACATAGGTGATGTTGAGTGCACCTCAGTACTTCATGTCAGGGGCATGAGATGGCACTGCCCTTGGTGACATTATCCTAGGTCATCTAGCCAGAGTGTTCTCTAGATCCCTCCACTGTGAAGCCAGCTTTATGCTGTGTACTTGATAAGCACCCACTGATGATTCTGGCTTGAATCTAGTATTATGGTGACTTTTTCTATTTCACTTTTTTACTACATTTCTTAATTGATATTCTTCAGTCAAAAAGAGCTTTCCTTGCCACTCACCTCCAGGACATATCCACTTCTTATACTCTTGGTGCTTGGGTTACACTGTCCAAGATTAAAATTCCATTCAAGGGATGCCTGGGTGGCTCAGCTCAGCAGTTAAGCAACTATCTTCAACCCAGGGCATGATCCTGGAGTCTGGGATTGAGTCCCACATCAGACTCCCTGCATGGAGTCTGCTTATCTCTCTGCCCATGTCTCTGCCTCTCTGTGTGTGTGTCTCTCATGAATAAATAAATAAAATATTTTTTTAAATAAATAAAATAAAATTCCATTTAGTTGCCTGGTTCAGGGGAAGGTGATGTAACTTAATTCACCATTCCACTGAGGCTGTGGGATGGGGATGAGGTCATTCCTCAAAGAAAACTTGAAATTCAATCATTAAAACTAGCAGAAATAGAAGCCAGGCAGACAAAAGCCAAAGGCTTCCCATTACAGTAAAGACTTCATATTGTGGGGTACCTGGGTGGCTCTGTTGGTTAGGCATCTGACTTTGGCTCACGTCATGATCTTGGGGTCCTGGGATTGAGCCCCACATTGTGGAGTCTGCTTCTCTTTCTTCCTCTCACTGCCTCCCCATTCATATTGACTTGTGCTCTCTCTCTTTCAAACAAATGATAATCTTTTTTTTAAAAAAGGATTCATATTGGACTTTCCATCACTGCATGAGATATCCTAGTCTCCAGAATAGCAGTGATTTAAAAACAATAGAAAAAAAAATCCTACATCAGAGTATCAGTAAGCTACCTAGGAAAGGTGAAGATCATAGTGGCCCAGACTCCTCTCCTGTGCTTCATTGAACAGGGCCTTCACCTCCAAGGCTACTTCTTGACACCTCCTATTTCTTCCAGCTCAAGCTTCCACCACTATATTCCCACCAAAGGTAGGTAAAATGTAGAAGTCATACTTCAACCCTTTAAGGACATTTCCTGGAGATTGGACTTAATATTTCTGCTGGCATCTCACTAGGCAGAGTTTAGTCATATGACCACACCTAGCTACAATGAAAACCAAGGAAAAATAGTCTTCCTTTCACACAGTCATTGGTTCATCTAAGAACTGGGGCTTCTATTACTACAGAGGAAGGGGAAAACCAAACTGAGAAATGAGTTAGTTTCTTCCACAGAGCTCACAGGTACCTGCCCATTTTAGGGGTAAGAAAATACAAAGCTCAGTGAAATTAAACAGCCTGGTAAAGTCACACAGGCAGTAAATTATTGTATCTGTTTAGTTTCAAATAATGCTATACTAGGTAGAGTGATCCTAATTTTGTTTCATTTGTTCATTTGATCCACATTCCCATTCTATGTCTCCGTATAGTTTTGTTAAATAGCTTTTTTTGTGGGTTGAGTTGCAGCCTGGTGATGTAATGACCCTGGTGATATCAGGTCTTTCCTAGAAATGTGTTGTTCATTTCTGGCCAATGTTCCCTGGATGACCTGCATGGATAGCTGAAGTCCTGATAACATACGTGGCAGTGATAAGAGAATATTTGCAGATGGCAAATAGAATGACAGTGGATACATGTTGGAAAGTATCCCAGCCTGGGAGCCTAGATACCCAGTTTCCAGTCCCAGCTCAGTCACTCATTAATTGTGTGAACCTGGTCAGATCATGACCCGCTCTCCCTATTCCCTCCTCCATGTGTTCCTTTTAGCTTTGATTTTCTCTCATTTTAGGTAATACCTGCCGTACAATGACTCAAACTGGGATGTGGATTATGAAGGTATTTAAAGCCTCCACTTGCCTATGCTGTGCAATTTTAGAATCTGTTGACTCGCAGGGCCTGGCTTGCTAATTGGGGTTGCAGTTTGATTTTATAAAATCTCATATGATTAATGGGAAATGTTCTTGAACCTTAAGTTCTACTAGAGCAGGAATCGTGTTTGATTTTCTCACCATTATATCCCAGCAGGTTCTGCAGCCCCTCATACATATTGATTGACTTATTGACTGAACTAGACAATGTCCTTGATAGAGATATGTGACAAATTATTACCTTCAGGCCCCTTCTCAAGAACAAGAATGAGCTTCAAAGGGAGGAATAAGGAAACTGGGATTTACACAGCACTTACTTTGCAATTCATCTCATTTACTTTTCAAAGTCACTCTTCAAGGAAGTTAATATAATCCCACTATTCTATGGATGAGAAACAGAAGATTCAGAAGAATGAAGTAACTGGTTTAAGGTTACTGAATTTTTAACAAGAAATGTTCCAAAATTATATGAAGAAAACTATAAGACACACTTGAAAGACACACAAGTAGACTTGAACAAATGGAAAAACAGCTCTTATTCTTAGTTTAGATATCTCATCACCAGGATGTCAGTCCACTCTTGGTTAATTTATTAATCTATGGTAATTCCAATAAAAAATACCAACAAATTTTTCAGTGGGGGAGCTAGATTAGCTGATACTAAAATTCTTCTGGAATAAGGAGAAATATATACAAAAATAGCTAGGAAAACAGTGAAAGGTAAGAGCTAAGAGTCCTCCCAAATATAAAACATCTGCAAAGCCACTGTAACTAAAATAGTCTAGTACTATGATATGAATAGACAAACCAATAGAATAGATTAGGAAGTCCAGAAATAGACCCAATCATCTATGGAGTTCAGAATTAACTTGAATCATGAGGACAAAAATGGACTTTTTAATAGATGGTGTTGGAACAACTAGTTAGACATTTGGAAAAAATAAAATTAGATACATCTCTTACATTATATACAACAGTAAATTCGAAATGTATCAAAGATCTAAATGTAAAATAATGAAACTATATGAGTACAAGGAGAAAACATGGATGAATTCCCTATAGGCATAGTATAGAGAATGGTTTTCTAGCTATGATTCAAAATCAAGATGTGATAAAAGAAAAAAATTGCTAAATTTGACTACTCAAATTTTTTAAATACACTTTTAAATGGCAAAACATCATAAGCAAAGTCAAAAGACAAATGGCAAACTGTGAAAAATATTTAAAGTGCAAATCACAGATAAAAGGCTAAGATTTCTAACATATAAAAACTTTTACACAAAGGAAAAAACAAAAACTCATAAAAATCATCAACAGATGATTCACAAAAAATTATATATATGCATAGATAAATAGGTGGATAGATGGATGGAGAGATTGATAGGTAAAGAGAAATACTTAGAGTAAGAGAAATGCTGTGATATGCAGCTTCTATGATCACCAATAATCCCTCCCCCCTAATAGTCACACCCTTATGTAATTCCTCCACTTGCTTGTAGGCTGGACCCAGTGATTTGCTTCTAATGAATAGGATCCTTCAAAAGTGATGCGATGCCATGTCTGAGATTAGGTTGTAAAACAACTGTGGCTTCTATCTTGGGTACCTGCTCTCATCCTCTAACTCACTTCCTCACTTGCTCTGAGAGAAGCCATATTGTGATCTACCTTCTGGAGAACCCCACATGGCAAGGAATCAATGTCTCCAGACGGCAGCCGATGAACCTAAAGCCATTGAAGAGGAACATGAACATGCTTGGAAATGGATCCTCCCTTAGTTGAGCCCTGAGGTGACTGCAACCACAGTCAGCAGCTTGGTCACAGAATTGTGAGAGACCCTGAACCATGGGCACAAGCCAAACCACAGCTCAGTCTCTGACTCACAAAAACGGTGAGATAATAATTTTTTATTGTTTTCAGTCTCTAAATTTGGGATAAATCGTTATGTGACAATAGATAATGTAATAATAATATAAATGCACATTAAAACTACATGAAGATACCATTTCTCACATGTCAGATTGGCAAAAATTCAAAAGCTCAAGAAACAATGGCAAGCATACATTGCTGGTAGAAGTGCAAAACAGTATATTGCCTAGAGAGAGAAATTTGTGATATCTAACAAAATAACTTTGCATCTTTCTGCAATCCAGCAATCCCATTTCCAGAATTTTACCCTAAAGATAGACTCCCAATAATACAAAATACATATGCACAAGTTTATTTGCTGAAGAATTATTTATGGCTGCAAAGACTACCTAAATACCAGACACAGAAGATTAGGCATGCCCATGGTTAGGGTACTGTTGTTTCAATTATCTATCACTTTGCAACCAACCAACTCAAAATTTAGCAGCTTAAAAATACAACTTATTGGGCACCTGGGTGGCTCAGTTGGTTAAGCATCTGCCTTCAGCTCAGGTCATGATCTGAGGGTCTTGAGATTGAGCTCCACATTGGGAGTCTGCTTGTCCCTCTGCCCTTCCACCCTGCTCATGTTCTTTCTCTCTCAAATAAATAAATAAAATCTTTTAAAAATACAACTTATTATTTATGATTCTGTGAGTAGACTGGGCTCAGCTGAGTGGTTCTTCTTATCCCTGTGCTGTAGTCTGTCCATTCAGCTGACCATATTCAGCTGGGGGCTCATCTGGTGCTGAAACAGCAAGATGGTCTTTTGCTCTCCAGATTCATTCTCCATGTTAATGAGTTATCATCCCTCTGAAGTCCAGGCTGAGCTTCTCTACAATATGGTGGCTGTCTTCCAAGTGCAAGAAAACAGAAGCCCATAGTCCTTTGAAGGTCTGTGTTTGGATGTTCTAGGACATCACCTATGCCACATGCTATTGCTCAAAACAATTCACAAAGCCATCCTAAATTCAAGAGGAGAGGCAATAGGCTCTAGCTTTTGCAAGGAGGTACAGTAAATAATTTGTGGCCATGATAATCTACCACAAATACTCACATGTAAAAATGAGTCAGGCACATCTCCATGAATGGACATGCAATGACTTCTAGGAAGAAAAAAAAAAAACACAAAACAATGAAGTACAAATGTATATAGATAGGGCTTTAACCTTGGTGCAAAAAGGAGAAGAAAACACACATGTATCTATTTACTTATTTTTGCAAAAAGAAATACAGAATGATAAACCAGAAAGCAATAAAATTAGTTATCCACAAGAAGTTGAAGGAATGATCTAGAAAGGATGAGGGAGGATGGACTTCTTTGAAGATACCTTCTGTATAGTTTTTACTCTGGAAGCATGTTCATGTTCTACATGGTAAAAAAAAAAAAAAATCAAGCCAATAAGAAAAACATATAACTGAATACAAACAAATATACCAAGTAGTTACATACTGGAGGGGAAGAAAAAGCCACTATTGATACAATTGAAGAAATTGGAATACAGACTAATATATAAATTCTATTAATGTTATACCTGAGGTTATATAAGAAAATATCCTGGTTCTTTGTTAATCCACCCTAAAATAATAAGAGGTAGGATATATGTGGTATGATATATGCAATCTACTCCCCAATGGCTTTAAAATATAACTTATACATTATTATATAACATTGCAGAGTCCCAAATATCTGAGTGCAGTTTTAAGCTTCAATAACTCTAGAAACTATAAATGCTACAAACTTACAAACAATTCCATTTTAAAGTTTATTTATGTTTATTTTACATGTATTTAATTTTGTGAATTTTTAATAACTTTTTATTTTCATTTTTTATTTCAGAACATTTTTGTTTCAGAATATAATTTTGTGTTGTTAAACATTTGTCATCTTCAGTCAGAGACTGAAACAAAAAAAAATCAAAAGGTAGAGAATGAAATAGCAAATATAGCAAAATATTAAAAATTGGTAAATATGGGCAAAAGTTGCTCGCAACTTTTCTGTAAGTTTGAAATTATTTCAAAAAAATTTTTTTTGGAAGATTATATAATTGGTGAGTAAATAAAAGTATCCATGTTTCATTCCCAGGCTGTCTAATATCAAAGCTCAAGTTCATTCTTCTTCATGGCACCGCCTACCATTTTGTATGGGAGGGATGGATTCACACTGACCGTTCTCAGTCACTAGGACCAAGCAGTGCTTGGTGCTCCTGGCCAGGACCAGGCAATCAGTCTTGAGCAGAGGAAGATAAAAAGCTCCCATTGCCCTTGGCTTTGAGGGATTCACTCTCTCATCCACTGAGCTAACCAACTCCAGACCTTTCTCTGTAGAGAACCATGTAATAGGCATGTAAAAGCGATGAAGGGGATTGCTTTGGAAACTTGTGTAAATAACTCTTTGAGCAGAAGAAAGATTGCCAACACCTGCTTTTTGTTTTCTGGTATTTATTAGAGCTACCCTGTGAGGCACCTCCAAGCTTTCTGGATCTTATTCATTTATCTGAGTTCATTCTCGGTTCAGGGTCAGCGTTCTGGGGGCAAAAGTTGGTAAGGATCAGAGGAGGGTCACTGACTCTGGGCTTTCAGTAAATGGTCTAGTTAGACAATAATAATCTTGAGGCCAAATCTAATTGTTCACCACACTTTTCCTAACCCATTACTTCCTATTTCCCTCTCCTCACAGCCATTTATTCATCCATCCATCCATCCATCCATCCACTTACTCACCTACTCATTTACCCATTCACTTAATCATAATAATTAGGCTCAAACCATAACTGGCATTGTGCTAGATACTGGGAATATAATGATGAATAATGCTGGTCCATACCCTCAGGAAGGGATGGACAATTTAGTGCAGCATGGCCAATGCTACAATAGACCTAGGTACAGGATACCAGAGAAAAGGGGCATCTAGCTCAACCTGGAGATCTCAGTCCAGGAAAGTCTTTGGAGCTGGGTCTGTAAAATAGTGGGAATGTTGGTTTAGGCAGAGGAATAGCATGAACAAAGGCGGAGTAAACTCTTGCTACTTAAAAGTTTAGTCCATGGATCAGCAGAATCTGCATCACCTGGAGCTTATTAGAAATGCAGACTCGGGGCAGCTGGATGGCATAGTCAGTTAATTTAAGCTCAGATCATTCTCTCAGGGTGGTGAAATGGAGCCCCACGTAGGGCTGTCTGTGCTTCGGTGAGGAAGGGAGGGAGGACGAAGGAAGGAAGGTAGGTAGGAAGGTAGGTAGGAAGGTAGGTTAAAAAAAAATACTCTTAGGCCACACCAAGCCCTATTAAATCAGATTCTGCATATGAACAAGATCCTCGGGAATTCCTATGCACATTAATATCTGTGAAGCACTAGTCTTAATACCATTTTGGGGGGAAATTTTCAGTGGCTGCCAGGCATCCCCTCCTAGTTCCGATCTCCCTTCTCTCAGCCATGATTCTCTCCCACCACTGATTTGAAGATTCAGCTCTGGGCTCTCCTTGAACTCCCTAACTTGCCTCAAACACCAGCATCCCCAGCCATTTTACGCTTTCTGGGAAATGAGAAGTTCTTTCCCCTGGAAGAGTTGCTATGTCTAGCTTTCTTCTAGCTATAACATTGTCTGTACTTTTTTGACGTGGCAATTCCAATCTGAGATTAGCCTTGGCGGAGGGAAATCAAAATAGTCATTTATAGTCAGATGTTAGATGTTTACAGCTGTGTCTTCTTCAATCCTAAACAGTTCCAGAAGAAATCCAAGTGCCCAGCAACAGCACAGGCATGGGACAGGGGCCTGGTTGTTCCCTAAGCACACTTAGGGATAGCCGGGTTGCCTCTGGGGACATATCCTGATGCTGTGGAAAGTGTTCTGGCTGAGAAGTCAAGAAACCTGGGTCTACTTTCAGTTCTGCCTCTCTTGACTGAATACCCTTGGGTAAACCCGTTCAGCCTGAGGGCTTCAGGTCCTTTGATCTCTAATCTTTGACATTCAATCTGTGCTCTTTGGTGCCCCAAATCCTCCCAGTATAAGCCCTTCTAGCGAGACAAGGCTCAGAATACAAAGACCTTGGGAGGGGCAGCATGGAGACAGAGATTCCCGCAAAGCCAACGATAACCACAGGGAGAGAGAGAAAATGAACATATACTGAACTCACATACTCTGTAGCCTCTGTGATACTAATAAAAGTTAATGTTTACTCAGACATGCTGTTTGCCAGACCCTGTGTTAAGTGCTTTATGTGAATTAACTCACTTAATCCTCATATCAACACTATACAGTAGGAATGACTAATCCCCCATTTTCCAGATAAGGTTTAGAAACGTGCCCCAAATCTCTCTGCCAGAGATGGTGGGACCAAGGCTTGAACCCTAGTGTTATGACTCCGGGATTCACACACTTTCACCCTTAACCTAGTGGTGATCTCAAGCCCAGCAGCATAAGCATCACCTGGCAACGTGTTAGGAAGAAAATAAGTACCATCCACACCCACTGAATCTGAAACATGCGGGCAGGACTCAGTAATCTCAGTTTTCACAAATTCCCCCAACGCAGGTGATTCAGACGCATGATAAATTTCTTGAATCATTGCTTTAGTCACATGTTGCTTTTAGTATTTATAACAATCCGTAGCAGTAGGTACAAGGAACCCATTCTATTGTGGAAGCAACTGAGGCTCAAGAGGATCACATGCTCACGTTCAAACAGCCAGAAAATAGCAGAGCCAGGATTTGAACCAAAGTCCACTGATCCCTGAACCCCAGCTCTTAAGATCCAGTACACTGCAGGCCACATTCAGCACCTCTGCAAAAGTCAAGTGAGTGTTTCCAGAAGCAGCGCAGAGGCGTGGGAGGAAAGGGCGAGTAAGACTCTGGCCTTGGCGAGGGTGGAGTGCAGGAGGAGGGTGGGGAAAGAGGATGCTCATGGGAAAACTAGCCAAACTTCTCTCTTTGGTCACTGTGCCCCTGAGATGGCGGTGGCCACTTGGTTCTGCCTGGATAGCCAACCTCGTGTGTGCTAGTCCACTAATTTTCCTGGGCCCCACAGCACAGGATCTATTTTTAGTTCAGCCCTGATGGGACACGTTTGCTGGGTGTTGCCAAATCACAAGAACAATCACACCCTGGTAGCAGGCAGGCTCCGCCTGGCTCACAGACTAAGCAGGGCTGCCTGGGCATGCACCCAGCCTCCGCCCAGAAGATGGTCCCACCTGGACTAGCCCTAGGTGGGGAGAGAGACTCCAGGGGAACACAGGCCATGGTAATCCTTTCTCTGGTCACAGGATGCTGCTGCTGAGCAGGCTGTCAAAAATCCGAGGCCTGGAGGGGCCCTGTGACTTATCCCTGGTCATCCAGTCTAGCTAGTGTTAAGGCAGAAATCAGGACCCAGGCTTCCTGACTCCTTTTCCCTCCACAAGGCAGACAGACTTTGAGTACTTCAATATGTTTATGTACTTGTGTTCTGATTGTTTCTGCTAACAATAACAACGAATTAGCCTGAGGAATGCCGATGCCCATTATAACAGATGGAGCTTCCCAGGAGGCAGTTTGCAAATTGAGAGAGCAAACCATAGACCCCAGGAGGCGATTTTCTATGGACAGCAACAGCAACACAGTGAACCGGGTAAAGAGAGCAAAAAATTGTGGCTCCTGGTCGCAATCCTGGGTGGCACATTTTTGTAAATTTCTCCCAAAAGTGTTCAAAGTTTCCTCTGTTATCTAATACCTCAAGAGGGAAGAAGAGTCAGAGATGTTTTATTATTATTAATTACGAAGATGCTAGTAATGACTATAACTGTTGTATTTGGTGTCGGGCTCTGCACTTTGCATTCATTAGCTCATTTAAGCCTCACAGCAATAACCTCATGAGGTGTCTAACATCAGCCTCATTTTACAAATGGAGAAATAAAGGCTCAGAAAGTGTAAGTCATTTGCTCAAGATCAAGTAAGCTGGTAGGAGAGCCAGCCCTGACGACTCCAAAGCATATCAGCTTAGCCATATGGCACACACTCCCTAGAAAGGAGGGGACTGCTTGGGAAACCAGAGGACAAACAGATGGACAGACAGACGTGAGAGCTGCCTTCACATGGCAAATGAGTTCTTTTTTAGAGTGAGGAATAAGCAAGACCTGTTCCCGAGCCTAAGCGGAGCTGTTGGGTAGAAGTTGCAGGGAAGCAGATCTTATTCAGTGTAAGAATTAAGCATTGTGACTCATGTAATAAGCTGCCTCAGATGTAGCCCCCAACTCTGGACATGTGTGAGGGGAAGCTGTAGATAATTTATCTAGGATGGAAGAGAAGACAGACTGGACTGGGATGGATGACCCCCACCATCCCTTCCAGCTCTGAGATTTTACAGTATATAAATGTGTAAGCATCTGCAGCCTACATACCATACTCAGTACTTCTCCACAGCCCTCAGAGCACCCAACCCAGGCCTGCTAGGACTGTGGTGAGAAAATGTTTGCTGGGGCATGACTTCACTAGAGAAGGCAATTGACTCCCTCTCCATGGGTCCCAGAACCAGCCAACAGGGAATATTTCTCTGTCACACTAACAGGTCTCAACTGTAACAAATAGTAGCCCAGAATAGAGCCCTCATTTTCTGATCTCTCCAACTCTGCAATGTGGTAATGGGATGAGGTCTGCTAATTTGAAGTAGACAGAACTATAATGTGCAAATTCCAGAGAGTGTCCTCTTTTGTCATTCTTCTGCCTGCAAAACATCTAATGGGGAAGGCTTGAGAGCCATCATGACTCACAAAGTGGGAGTCAAGGGCTGAGCATGGCAGTGCAAGAGGATGGCAAGAACCTGGGCCTGACCCTCAGGGAACCCTGCACTAGGCCTGTACTGCCTACCTGCATGAGAGAGAAAGGAGCTTCCTTATTATTTTGGAGTTTTTGTTACTCTGGAAGAATCCAATCCTAATTCTTACAGAGTTCAAAAAAGTCAAAATTCAAAAATATCCCAATGAGGAAATGACTGTGAAAATAAATATGAAAAGACAATTGAAAGGTAAGTAGTTATAGAAGAGGAGGAAAGGAGAAGAGAAGGAGGAAGAGAGAAGAAGGAGGTGGAGGGACAAGAGGAAGGCGGAAGGGAACAGCAAAATAAGTGATGATATTACTGACAAGAATATGGCCAGGCTACAGTCCTCCTGGTGCCCAACATAGAGGGAACATAGACGGCTTCCATCCTACTTCACACGCTCACCACATCTCACCAGAAGGGAAGGGTTGAGCCAGCTTTCTCCTGGCTGTCTTGAATCCCTCTTTCCCTGTCTTCCATGCATCCTGCACACTGTCATCTGACACATCCATATCACTCCCTTCATCAAAATCCTCCCAGGCCTCCCTTTTTAATTAGATAAAGGATCCCTAGCTTGACATTTATTAACACTACCATTCCTGTGCCTTTGTTCTCGCATTATACCTCACCCCCTCACACACCTTCCATTTCAGAAAAGTAAATTAGTCACTGTTCCCCAAGCACACCCAAGATTGTCCACTGGTGAGACTTCATATACCTGTGGCCTCCATACATAATCTTCTCTGCCCCCATAAAGGCCTTCCCTGTTTCTCAAGGCTGCATTCCAGTTCACCCCTCCACGTGTCCATCCTGATCCTGTCAATCACATTATCTCTTCCTTTTTTGAACCACCTCCTATCTCACAGAGCATTTCTCAAGCTCCCTCCTCTGAGGGAGCACAGATCTGAGTTTTTACTCACTTGCTTGCCAGACAGTAAGAGCACAGAACTCTGGGATTACAATGACTCATTGCAGGACAAGATAGTAAACTTGCTCAGCCTCTGTTTCTCTGCCTGTGAAATGGAGATCCCAATACATATCTCACAGAGTAGTGAGGAGATTATTCTGAAGATTAAATGAGATCAACTGGGACTAGAAGCAATATAAGCATTACTTTTCTGTGGGGACTCAGAGCCTGGCACAATGGAGGTGGAACCCTGGGACAGACCAATATCCTGGGAGAGCTTGAGCTTCCTTGTCACCAGGAAGTCCTCATCGACCTATAAGTCTAGTCTACAGGAGAAGCTCTCATGGGAGATCTCAGAAGATCTTAAGAGATGTGAATAAGCTGCCTCCCAGGACTCTGTGCTGGTCAGCTCAGGGAGCTCAGTTCTCAGAAACCCATTCTGTAAGAGGAATTTGAGGAAATGCAAGGTTTCAGAAGAGGGGGCCAATCTGTGGGGAGAATAAAAACTTACCCTTCTGGAAAAACTCACTGAACTATGTATCAGGTCCGAGGAAAGAAGGTTCAGAGAGTGGGTTCTGGTACCCCATATTCAACAGGCTGTCATGCGGACACAATTGAGTGAAGTAGGCCAGATGCAAGAGATAGTAGGGAGTGGTGAGAATATCCTCAGGCAACTGTGTATAATTGATGATTGCAATTAGTGATATGCATCCAGACCCCCCAGCTTTTTTAAGAGAAAATTCAAATCTAGATGTTCTTATTAAGTCTGACAATTTTTAGTTTTTGTACCTTATTCAAAAGTTTTCGTAGCTCTACACCAACAACACTAGGCAGCCAAACACAACAAATCTCTAGAAAATGAGAGGTCCCTGGCATGCCTGGGTGGCTCAGTTGATTAAGCACCCAACTCTTGGTTGCAGCTCAGGTTGTGATCTCAGGATCGTGAGATCAAATGCCATGTTGAGCTCTGCACTGAGTGTAGAGCCTGCTTAAGATTCTCTCTCTCCTTCTCCCACTGCTCCTCCCTGCTTATCCTCACTTGCTCTCTTAAAAAAAAAGAAAGAAAGAGACAGAGAGAGAGAGATACCTAAGCCGACAGTTTGCAGTCTTTGGATGAGATGGTCTCCTCTAGGATTGCTTTGAGATTGTATTCTATGGTTATAAAATGGTCCATAAATTTGGGGTGGTTTGACTCAAATGGTTGACATCATGTGCCTTAGGAAAACATACTGTTATGTCTCTTTAGTGTCCACCATCACTGCTCCCATCCACCAAAACATAAAGGCTGAGATCACACACAGGCTGGAAACAGACATATCTAGCTTCAAATCCCAGCTCTGTCATTTCATAGCTCTGTGACCTCAGCAAGTCATTTTACTTCTGACCTCAGATCCTTCAGCCTGAAATAGCAGCTGAATTGAGTTTACAAAGGTTTTATTTGTTAACTACCTTAGTCCCCTAAACAACCCTTTGAGGTAGGCAAAATTACCATTACCTCTCCTTCATAGATGAGAAGCCTGAAGCAGAAAAAATTAAGATTTCATAGGAAGCTGAGATTTAAACCCAGACACTCTATCTTTAGGGTCTGTGCTTTTAGCCCTTTTACTGTACTGGCTGGAATCTGAGGGATGGGGATGGTAGTAGGAGTGATCCCCAGGATTTTCATGAGACTAAAAATGAAGATATATGTCAGATGATCAGGCCAGTGCCTGCATATACCAACAGTTCAATAAAACATGCTTATGATCATGATTATTGCCCATTCCGGTGTTCATCTTCACTTTCTCTTCCTCCTATTCTCTTTGTCCCTGTCTGTCTCTCCTTCTCTCTCCTCTATTCTAGTTATTATAGTTGGGGTTATTTTGACACCGAGCTCCAGACAAACACCTTTTTTTTTTTTCTTTTTAACCTCCAAACTATGGCTTATTCTTCTTCACCTTTCTGTTCCCTTCAAACCCTCTCTAGTCCCTCCCCAACCTATATTGTTTAATCCTAGGGATTATTTATCAGGTAAATCTATCATTAGGTAACGTTTTAATAACAAATTTCCCATCAGATAGTACATATTACGTATTCCCTATAACCAGCCATGCTCTATGGTAAATATTACCCTTAAAAGGAAATTCATGACTCAGGACTAAGTGAACAGCCAACTGGGAAGGAAAGGAGTTCTCATTTATGAAAATTATTATTGTTTGATTGATTTTTAACCCACCCACTGCCTGAGGGTCCCTTGAGTCATGCTGTATGTATGTAGCATGCAAAACTGGCAGGGGCTGATTGGCTGGGGATGAAGTCAGGGTTGTTTAATATGCTATATTTACAATATCTACTTACAAGGGAAAAAAATCGCCTATTTGATGCAATTACATATAATCAGGAATTTACAGGCAACACGCACACATACACACGTACACACACTGACAGTGAGCTCTGTGCCTCACTTGCCCCAGCAGGCCAAGCTCTCCAATTCCTTTCGTTCATCTCAGGAGGGAGCTGTATGGAATGTGCTCAGGCTTGGCCATCACTCATGCTTAATCCAAAACCTGGCACTTGTTATGTGACTTCAGACAGGGAACTCTGAACCTTGGTTTCCTCCCTTTCAGAGAGATTCTGAGGATTAAATCAAATAAAGTGATTGGCACATAGTCAAGTACTCAAAAGAGCACTGCTGAAGGGGCATAAAAGAACATGAGACTTACAGGAATTTAAACGGTGGCTAAGCTTTTGAGATTGTGAGTGGGAAGATTACAAGCCTCTACACACATTTTAGAATCATCAGTTCTCTCTTTGCTTCCTATCAATAGACCTGTAACCAATGCCTTCTCTACACAATGAGGCTGGCATTCAGATTACCTGTCCTTGAGCACTTACTGCCCACTGGGGATGGGAACAGATGAGTGCAAGGCCATTTAGAGATGAATGCCATAATATGACACCTTTGCCACCTGAGCTTTGCCACCACAGAGCTCACCAGGATTTTCAAAGTCAAGTGTAATCTCCAGGCCACCTGTCTCAATCACCTGGACTCCCAGACCTCCACACCAGACTTACTGAATTGCAATCTCTGAAGGAGGAGCCTCCCGTCTGGCATTTTCACAAGTTCCTCTGATTAATATTATGTATACCTTGCACTAGTTAACAGCGTCCAAGATTTACTGTGCATTGACTATTAATCCTTCACTCCACAAGTATTTGTTGAGGGTATTTCTGTGCCAGGCACCACACTAAGTGCATTAAATGCCTTGTGTCATTGAATTCTCTCAACAGATCTATATGGCAGGTGCTGTTAACTTTATTTTTCTAGTCAGAGAGCTAAGGAAAGTACACACTGAACATGACTGGATATGTTAAGTATCATAACAAAGTTATATAAAACGTGCTCTGGAAATCCCAAAAAGGGAGAAACCACATTTAATTAAGAGATGTAGTTCAAGGAAGGCCCTAAAATGGGCTAGATCAAATGTCATTCCAGCACAGTTTTGTATCCCTTCAGGGATGGGCAAGTCACTAACTCACAAAGGAGCCAACTCCTAGGGAGCTCACAGGCTCCCTAGTATAAAGATGTGGGAATGTAGATGAGCCTTTCCAGAGAGAGATTTATATGTCAATAAACACTTTGTGTGTTACTCAGAAACAACTGATAAGCTTAACAAATATATCTATACACACCAAGAAGGAAGTAGTGAATTTTTCTATTTGATTATAAGGGGATATGAAGTGTTTTTAAAACAAACTGTCAGGGACCTCTGTGTGGCTCAGTGGTTTAGCACCTGCCTTCGGCCCAGGGCATGATCCTGGAGTCCTGGGATCGAGTCCCACATCAGGCTCCCGGCTTGGAGCCTGCTTCTCCCTCTGCCTGTGTCTCTGCCTCTCTCTCTCTCTCTCTCTCTCTCTCTCTCTCTCTGTCAATCTGTGTCTCTCATGAATAAATAAATAAAATATAAAAAATACTGTCATTCTTCAATTATTTTGAGCCTGTGATATTCATTTTCTCCAAATAAAATGAAGTCAGTGTGGTATTTGTTGTTGCACAGTTTGACCATGATGCCCATCAAGTAGACAGGATTAAAAAGGGAGAGAAAGAATAATCAATGCTGGGAAGGTTGTGATGAAAGGGACATTCTTTGAAACCATCTTTTCTGAGAATTATTGGCAATGTGTGTGAAGAGCTTGAATAAATATTCATATCCTTGAACTTTATAATTCCTACTCTGGGAAACTCTTCTAATGAAATTGCAGAAAGTTGGATATAGATTTATAAATCAGAATGTTGTCCCTCATGGTGTATTTTTTTTTTAAGGGCACTGAATCAAAAACAGTTTAAGGGTGCCTGGGTAGCTCAGCCAGGTAAGCCTCCAACTCTTGATTTTGGCTCAAGCCAAAATCCTGGGATTGAGACCCCCCCACCTCACTCCATTCCCAGCAGGGAGTCTGCTTCGGATTCTCTCTCCCTTCCCCTTTGTCCTTCCCCCTGTGCACACACATACTCCCTTTCTCTCTCTCAAATAAATAAATCTTAAAAAAAAAAAAACTGTTAAAACATTCCACAACAGAGATCAGCTAGGCAAATTATCGTAAATTCAGATAATAGATGTGAAATAAAACGAGGACTCCCATCAGGGTAGGTAGGTATCTTCCTCTCTTCTGTTCACTACGGTATCTCTATTGCCTATCATGGTGCCCAGCATGTAACACTTAGCAAATATTTGTTGAATGAGTATAACATCATAGTTAGGTATGAGTGCTTGAAGTTACCTCCTGGCCCTTATTCTGCAGTTGTAAGAACTTTGCCTCTCTATCATCATTTGCAAAATGAAGGTGAACATAGAACCTTTTTAGTAAGATTATGTTGAGGATTGAAGGCCATGATGGATACATAAGGTGGCATTAACAGAGAAGCACTAAATAAATGTTAGCTGCTGTTATTATCTGTGGAGTTATAAGGGAACATCCTTATGGTTAGTGAAAACTAGCACCTCAAATATATTCAGTGAGATTGAAAATTTGCAATAGGAAAGTACAAATATAGCATTTATGTTTAAAAAACAAGAAGGAAGTTTACAAATGCAGTGATCTCTGGACCATGAGAAACACAATTTTCATGAACAGAGGAACTATGTGCCCCTGGGAAACTTGCTGCTAAAGACAAATTTAATGTATATATAGGTCGGTCTCTACATTCAGAACCCTGGAAAGAATCAAGGCAATTCAGCAGGGTCAGGGAATGGGAGAGAGAATCATACTGTAATCAATTATTAGAATGACAAACAGAGGGGCTTTGAGAACTTTATTTACGTCAAACCACATGTTTAGTGTTGATTCTTGATCTTTGTCTGCTTGCTGTTAGGAGGCCCCCAAAATGAAATTCAGTTCTTGGCATGCTCTAGAATTTGTAGAGAGCATCTGTGAACTTCAGGGAAAGTTCTGTCATTTGCTATTTCAAAGTTTTCCCTTTAAGCACTTCTTTGGCTCTAGACAAAGTACGTGCCCAGATCATTTTTCCAGAACTTGGTCTAACAACTTTGATTAGCTCTCGTCAATTTAAAGATCCTAAAAAGTAATTTATGCTTTCAGAGCTTGCCATAAAACACCCCGGGGGCACAGGCAGCCCACAATAGTCTATGGGTAAGAGCAGTGATCATTGTTTAGAGTGACATTGTGCTTTCAGAAACGACAGACAGACTCCATGTTATGGACTTTTGAGATGTTTCCTTGGCTACCAATCTTAAATACAGCCCACAACCCAAAGGAAGCCCTGTGACACAACAACATTTTTGTGGTTCCACCTCCACTGCAGTATTGTTGGGCTCGTGGTCCAAAGGTAGGCTGTGGAGAGGGAGAATGGGAGAGAAACCAGTCCTGTACAGAAAATTTAAACATAGATTACCAAAATCAATGGTAAAAGACCCCTCCCTGGCTGAAAGGACAATTTATAGAGCATATAGGGAGGATTTATTAATCACAAAACAATGAGGTTGTTTTTTTTTTTTTTCTGTTTTAAAAGTTTTGAAATACAGATTAGTGTGTTCCACGCCAAGGCATTCTTGTTCAGCTGCTCTGAGGTGAACACAGTCTTTGCATTTTTTTATAATCATCCCAGGTGAAATTACTAATACAGGAAAACTTTGCTTTTAGGAAATAAATCCTCTTTTGCTTGAGAAATTATTATAATTGCCTTTTGGGGCCCTGCAAAGAGAGTTCAAAAAAAGGATGAGATTTACATGCTTCTATTTCACAACATAACAGGACTTGAGGGTTTTTCCCATTGTCAGCCCTTGTCATAGTCTTAGTGTTTGAATTACAAAGAGATAGGAACGTGGCTGGCCCCATGGAAGCAGGCTGCAGCCAAGAGTGTGGAGACAGTGAGTCACTGCCTTCAAGGAGTGGATGATGTATACCACCAACATGCTGTTTGACATTTAGTTTTAATTGTTTGTTCTCTTGCGACGTGACTTCCATACTTCACCACTAAACCTTTAGTAAAATGCTCAAGATGGCTCTGTGCTGAGAGTGCATTGGGGGATGAAAGAGATAAAAACATGGTGGGAGTTTCCAGTGGAACATACTAGAGAGATCTGGATTAGCCATGAGGAGCAAAGATGGGAGAGTGAGAAGGGTAATTTCAGTGGAGGAGGAATTCGTAGAACAAGGAAGCAGAGGTTCATAGTGCAATCTCCAGAAATTTGGAGATCTTCTCTTTGGAATCTTTGGGAAGACTGCTGGAAGCTCGGGGTTTATGGAATATTATTTATATACACTAAAACACTTTCATTGCATGCATACATCACTTATTTTAAAAAATTGGTTATAATGTGCCCTGGTGGAGTTTTCTTTGTTATCCTGATTGAGGTTCATTGAGCTTATATTTTTGAAGTCTAGGAAGTTTTAGCCATTATGTTTTAAAGTATGTTTCTGTTTCTCCTTGCCCCAGCCTCTCTTTCTGGAATTCTATGTCAGACCATTTCAAATCGTCCCAATGGTCAATGTTTTTCAATCATTTTCTTCAATATTATTCATTTTGGACAACTTCTATTACCATGACTTTGAGATCACTAATATTTTCTTCTGCAATATATGTTATACCCTTCATCTTTCCAGAGGAGTTTTTATTAGCATATATTATATTTTTTAAATCTCTAGAAGTTTCATTTTGCCTTTTTTAAAATACCTTTCCATTTCTCTCCTCACTATATTCATGTTTACCTTTGAATAATGAGTATAATTTAATAACTGCTTAAGGCCCTTATCTGCCTTTCTATCATCTCTAATATTTCCAGGTCTATTTTTATTGACTTATTTTTCCCCCAAGTATAGATCACACTTATTTGCCTACTTCTTAGCATGTCTAGCAATTTTTTTTTGATACTGAATATTGTGTTTTATGTTGAGTGCCTGGATTTTGTTGTTATCCTGTAAAGAGTGTTGAGCTTTATTCAGGCAGGCAGATAAGTTACTTGCTAATTAGCTTGATCTTTTCTGGACTTCTTTTGAAGACTTTGTAGGGTAAGCATACAGTAGAGTCTTCACTCTAGGGATTATTTAAATCCACTACTAACACATGACACTTTTGTGGCTACTAAATGTCCCAGGAGATCTGCAAGGACCTTCCATTCTTGGTGGATGGAGTCTCCCAATTCTGTAATCTCTGTGAATTTCTCAGTCTACAGTTTCCCTGTCATCCATTGCCTGGTCTCATGGAGTTTTGCTCTAGGCGTACATTGCTTATGCTCAGCAAAGTCTCTGAAGCATTTCCCTACGTTGTTCTTCTTCTCTGAAACTCTGCTCCACAGTTTTGAGTCATCTCAACCTCCCAAATCTCTCATCTCTGTCTCCTCAACTTAATGAGATTGATGTACTCTGCTTAGGATTCCCTTCCTGCAACAAGATCCAGAATGTGAATCCAAGCAAAGGCCATGTGTTTATCTCACTTACTTCCCTTTTCTTGAGAATCACAATAGTATATCATCTGTTTTTCAATGTCTGCAAATAGTTTCATATAATTTTTCCCAATTTCCTTATTTATTGTTTATGATGGGAGAATATGTCTGAACCATATCACTCCGTCATGGCTTGAAATGGAAATTTAACTATGTGATTCATTTGTTCATTAGAGGAAAGAGTAAACCTCAAGACTAGAAGCAGGAATATTCATATTACAACAAAACAAAACAACATGTATTAAGAGTAATATCTAAAATGTGAAAGGTATCCTAGTCTTCATTAAATGAAGTGTGATGTCTAAGACAAGCAAGACAATAATGCCCCTAACCCTATCCTGCATACTACTAGTCTTGTTCATTCTTTTATTTCTTTTTTTTTTTCATTCTTTTATTTCATAAGCATGTTTTGAGCACCATCTTTGTCATCCTCTATGCTAGGCCCTGAAGATACCATGTTAAATGAGTTACAGCTCTTGTTCTTACAGAACTCCATAAATCAGGGAGAAATAGGCAACTAACATGGAAAGAACAATAGATCATGATAAGTGACACTGTAGAGATTAGCTCAGGGATTATGAGAAGACAGAGGAGAGATACCTATTCCAACCTGAGTGAAGGTGAGGGTATCACAATGGACTGTGTAATAGCTTATAAGTGGAGTCCTGATGGATGAGTAAGAATGCATCAGAGGAAGGAAGTGGGAGGGTTTGGGAGTAAAACATACACATGCAAAAGCCTATTTAATTTCTTTGGGAAATTACAAGTGTTTCAGAGTGGCTGAAGTGTCAAGTGGGAAGAAGAGGAGTGGGGTGAGATGAGGCTAAAAAGAGATGTAGGAGCTGAGTAATACAAGGTCTTGTTAAATATTTTAATTTTATTCTAGGAGAACTGAGGAACCACTGAATTGTTTATTCAGGTGACTAACATGATCTTTTTGTATTTTAGAAAGATGTCATGAGCTGCAGTTTGGGAAATGGGGCTGAATAGGTAAAATAATGATCCATTAGGAAGATGTAGCACTAAGGTAAGCCAAAGATAATTTAGGCTTGAGCTGTTAGGAATGGTAACTGAGATGAGTCTGTGAATGAGAGATGTTTAGAGGTATTATCAACTGAGCCTGAAGACTGGTTAGATATAGGGATAAAGAAGAGGGAGGAGCCATAGATAGCACCTGGGTTTTGACTTGGGTGACTCACGTTTTTTCTTAAGTGGTAGCATATTTCTTGGTTTCTGTCTAGGTTGACTATTCTCTTGCCTTTTATGTGATTCCAGCTTCCTGATTGCCTGGGCCTATGTACTTCCTCTGGGTGTTTGAGATAATTTTCTGTCTGCTGAGCTTGCCTTCTGTCTCTTGTCTCTTTCAACAGTCAGAATCTTGACTGCTCCCCTAATTCTGCCTATATTACCAAGTTAGGTATCTTCTTAGATCTGTCTCTCTCCTATGTCTTCCCTGGGCCTTGTACCTTCAGCTTGACAGTTCTGCCCTATTTCTTTCTATGACTCAAAGAAAATTGTGATACAGAGCCAAAAAAATAATACATGGGGGTCATACCAAAAAGACTTAGGATATCATATGGCACAACACACCAATATTGCAGTTGAAGAACTGGAAACAGGGACACCTCTGTGGCTCAGTCGGTCAAACATCTGCCTTTGGTTCAGGTCATGATCCCAACGTCCTGGGATCCAGCCCCACATTAGGCTCTCTGCTCAGTGGGGAGCCTGCTTCTCCCTCTTCCCCTGATGTTCCCCCTACTTATGCTCTCTCTCTCTGGCTCTTTCTCTCAAATAAGTAAAATCTAAACAAAACAGAACAAAAACCTGAAAACGTAGTTTCATCATTTTATCCATACATCCACTAAACATGTATTGATTTTACTACCCTCCCTGAGTAGTTATTAATAATTATAACTCTCGGGATCCCTGGGTAGCTCAGCGGTTTAGCACCTGCCTTCAGCCCAGGGCATGATCCTGGAGTCCTGGGATCAAGTCCCACATCAGGCTCCCAACATGGAGCCTGCTTCTCCTTCTGCCTGTGTGTGTGTGTGTGTGTGTGTGTGTGTGTGTGTGTGTGTGTGTCTCACATGAATAAATAAATAAAATCTTTAAAAAGAAAATTATAACTCTCCTATATATAGATGTGCATCTCTAGATTTCTACAGCTTTATTTAACTTTGTATAATGTAAAAAGGATGGTGATTACCTTGCCTTATGGACATTAGGAATAAGGATAGAAGGTTCAACCCATAAGAATTGGACATGAGAAGTGATCAAGAAAGACTGATGGGACCATGGCAAAGACTGCTAGCTGTCCTAAAATATGGGTTCTCCTCTCCTTTTTTGGTAATAGACTCAATTTTTAGTTATCTGGCCCATGATAAAAAAAAAATCTTATAGTTACATAGGTATGTCAAAGTCCCAATAGAAAAGAGATGACACACTCAAAATGGAATAAGCCAAGGAGATTTATTTATGAAGGTGCTATTTACTAAGATGGGGTGTGGAGGAATTATAAGTATAGTGCAGTAATCCAGAGTTCATAGCAGCTAGGCTTGTTGCCACCCCTAAGGCGTAATGGAATGACGGAAGGAAATAGTTACCAAAGCCTAGAAAAAGACAGAGTCAGACAGATTCAATCACTTCACAAGGGCCAGTCACCTTCAGTTGAGGAATAGAGATAGCCCAATGCCATCTTGAAGGGAGGGATCCAGAGAAATAATCAGTCTGAACTGAGTCTTCTCTTTTTCTGATCTCCTGCCAGAACCTCTGTTGTCAACTAGAATCATAAAAGCCAGAAGTTATATACTCTCTCACTGAAATGGTCTACACAGGCCAGCCTCTCCAGGCAGAGAGCAGATGAAGAGAAGTAGGCAGGGGGTCTGGACAGGTAAATGGAAGATAGCTGACATATGAGAGCTACGTAACTCCATTTTGGCCAATGGAATGGAAGCAGAAATAGTGTGTTCAGCTTCAGGAATATACCTTTAAAGGAAGGGGCATGTCTTCCTCCTTTTATAGACTTGATTAGTGACATGATAACTGGAGGTTGAGCAGCCATCTTTGTCCTTCAGACAGAAGGTATATCCTGAGACTGACAATAAAGGGAATCTGGATTCCTGCAGATTGGGCAGCTAGTGCTGGTTGCCCGCATTCACTTGAGAAAGAAATAATCTTGTGTCCTTCTTTTTAAAGCCACTATTATGGGTTTTCTGTCATTTGCAGCCGATGTAAATCTTAACCAATTTGGAGACCAAACAGGAAATTCTTTGGGAATTCAGACTGTATTGGTTCTTTTTTTTTTTTTTTTTTTCCTTAACTTGTAAGCATCTGAAATGGACTTTGTCTAGCTGAAGCAAAGGGGAAATTTATTGGAAGGATACTGGGGGTGTCTTAGAGAATCAAAGGAAATGCTGAACTACCAAGATAGGAGAACCCAAGGCAGTTTTGGTATCTCAGAATTCTTTATGGCCTTTCACCCTGGAGGACTGCCACACATGTGACTCACCTCCAGCAACTCCAATATCTACAGCAAGCCATTCCAAATTTCATATTTCTTTTGGAGAGAATCTGATTGGGCCGGCTTGGGTCAGGCTCTCAGGTCTTTGTTGAGGGTGGGCAGGAAGAGTCACAATACAGTCAGGGCCACTGCTTCTCTCCAAGTTTCTTAGAGCTATGGGTGCATTGTGTGTCAGACCCAGGAGGTGTGGTTAAAGTGACAAAGGACTATTACCAAAATTTATGCCAATCTCTAAAGCATTTATGTAAGTATAGCTCATCTTCCTAACAAAGTCATAAGCTCTTTGAGAATGGGTTTCATACTTATTCTGGAAACAACATGGACAATAATAATGCCCAGTCCACAGTAAATACTAAATAAAGGCTTATGGCCTTTTATTCCCCAACTCAATACCTGATATTATGAGCCTCAGTACAGAGGCAGGGATAGGCAACAACTCAAAATCACAATTTTGTATAAATTGAAATTTTCTTGTAACTAAATTCACTGAAATTCTCAATATCTACCAGGAATTATGTTGAATATAAGTGACAGAAAAATACAATTAAATGCTTCTAAGAGATCGTAGGCTGGCAAGGAAAAGAAACATGTGGACAAATCATAATAATAGTGAGCAGCAAGTTATATGCCATAGCCAAAGTAAGCATCAGATGACTTAGGAGAGAACAGAGAACAACTGAGCAAGTTGGCAGAAGTGATGTTTGAGGTGTTGTATGAGGATAAGTAGGAAGCCTACAGACATAAAATAGAGGAAGAAAATTCTTTTTTTTTAAAGGATTTAATTTATTTATTCATGAGAGACAGAGAGAGAGAGAGAGAGAGAGAGTCAGAAGTAGGCTCCATGCAGGGAGCCTGACGTGGGACTAGATCCAGGGTCTCCAGGATCACACCCTGAGCTGAAGGCTGCACTAAACCACTGAGCCACCCGGGCTGCCTGAGGAAGAAAATTCTAAGCAAAAGGAAGAGCATGGGCAACACTTCTGAAGCATGAAAATGCTCAGCTGTGTTCAGGAAAGCCTAAACTTCCTTGTGACTCGACTTCTAGGTGCTGACTGGAGACTTATTTATTCCTTCAGCAGTAATTTATCGAGTGCTTCTCTGTACAGGGTTATCCGGGAGTCAAAGATAAATGAGATTCAAGTCTCCCCTTCAGTGGGAGAGGCAGACACAGTGACTATGATTGTATGAATGCTATGCTATAGCAGAGAGAATGCACAACCTTATGGTGCTAGTGTAGCAAAGGAAGGGGTGTCATCAAGGGACTCAGGAAGAGTAACCCAGAGCTGTATGAAAGAGTTAGGACCTTGAATGTCATGCTAAAGCTGATTGGGTTTCTTTATCTTATAAATCAGGAGACCCTCTAAACTTTTCCATATGTATTTATTGAAGTAAAAAGATTCCAGTATGCTGAGGATGCTTTAAAACTTTCTGACTCGAGAACACTAAATCCCACTTGTTTTATACTTGTGTGTTGGGAACTGTGTTAGGGATTTTACACATTATCTATCTCTCCTGAACGGAGATTGGTCTGCAGGTGGAGAGGGCTATGTACCTAACTTTGGAGGTAAGCAAGACAGAGAAGATAAATGAACACTGTGGTGTGGGGTGGGAATGGTTAAGCAGGTTAATGCTATTTTATGGGTAGGAGACAGGGACTTGAATTCTTCCTCCACCTCAGAGAAAGGCCCCTGCTCTAATCAAAATGCCTATGATTCCTTGGGTATGTATGATAAGTCATAGCCTAGATTGCTCCATCAGGAATATGGACAGCTGCAAACTGCTTAAATTAACAAGGGTCTATTTGCCCAAAGCAATGAGAGGTCCAAGAAAAAGCAGTCCAACATTACCATCAGAGATATCAGTTCCTCGATCGTTCCAAGATGACTGCTTAATCTGCATTTCTTCCATTCCTTGGAATGAACTTCCATTCCAAGAAGGATGAAGCAGAGGAGAAAGGCTTTTGCCTCCAATTCAGGACCAAATATCCTTTCTAGAGACTTCTGCTAACTTTTCATTGGTCAGAACTGTCACATGGCTACTCCCAAGTGCAAAGGAGGCTGGGAAATGGAACATTTAACAGGATGTATTTGCTTCTCCCCCCACACACCCCAAATTAGGGATAAGTCACTAAGGAAGGGGTAAATAGGTAGCAAGTAGGCAGCATATATAATCTCATTCTATTTTTCCAATAGTTCTAGAAGGTAGATAATGTTATCCACATTCTACATATGGGAAAATGGAGTCAGAGAGGAAAATAAGTTGGCCAAAGTCACCAAATAAGGAGTTATGGAATAAAGTTGTTAAAAAAAATCTGCATCAGGATGCCTGGGTGGCTCAGGGGTTGAGTGTTTGCCTTTGGCTCAGGCGTGATCCCAGAGTCCCGGGATGGAGTCCCACGTTGGCCTCCCTGCGCGGAGCCTGCTTCTCCCTCTGCTTACATCTCTGCCTCTCTCTCTCTGTGTCTCTCATAAATAAATGAATAAAATCTTTTAAAACAAATCTGCATCATTCCAAAAGTAAAAGATATTTTGTTTTTCTGATATCATCCATTCTCCCTTAGCTATATGACCTTAGGCAAGTCACTAAATCTCCCTGAGCCTCAGTTCTAAGATATTTAAATGAGGATAATCACCCCTGGCTCAAAGCAACAGTTAGATGGGGAGTGCAAAAGCATTGGAAAGGATGATACCAATGGGACCCTGATTATTTTCCATATACCTTTTGCCAAAGTGTCTCTTCTGCAGTTGACAAGCAGGATCTTTGAGGAGCACAGTTCCTAGTATTTGAGCTTAGCATCAGTAAAAGCCCTTGACTGACATTTCCTATTTGGGCCCCATCACAGTTTCCCAGGAATTTCCACTGGCTGGGTTTCCTTTGTCCACTCGAAGAGCTGCCTATGCAGATGAGTTATGAGCCACATTCCACAACAGGTCAGATGAAAACAACGTGCAAGCCATCAGTCCTGGCTTCCTCGCTCTCTTTCCCTGTGACTCCTCCCCAGCTAGAGTTAAATTCAGGCTACTCCTCAAACTGTGCTTCTTCTGCCTCCCCACAGCAAGAAGGAATAATCATCTGAGCATCGAGAGAGTCCTTCCGGATGCAGACTCACAATACTCCACCTGTTCCTTGCCTCTCGGTTTGTGCCCTTGTGCACCTCTGCCTAGAAAGCTTTGCCTTCCTTGTTTCCCCTAGAGAGCTCCTACTCCCAGGTCAAGACTCAGGCTGAATCTTAGGCCCTCCTCTCCTAAAACGTTTTCCCCTGTGCTTCCAGGCAGGTGTCTTATTTTGTTTCACATTTTTGTCTCTATTAACATGGAGCTTTGTCCATACTTTTATTATAGTGTAACACATGGTATACCCACACTGAACTAAAACTCGTAAGTCTGACTTTGCCTTCCCTGGATACCGTAACTTTTAAAAAGAACAGATACAAAATATTGATGACAAAAAAATGTGTATTCATTATACGGAAGGAAGGAAGGAAGGAAGGAAGGAAGGAAGGAAGGAAGGAAGGAAGGAAGGAAGGAAGGAAAAGTCACCAATATAAATGCGAAAAAAAGTCCCATCTGACCTTTCCCTTCCTATTCCTATCCCTTATAATTACTTAGTTACGTGTCTGGTATGCCACAGACATGGATCAATCAGAACAAAGAGCTGAAACGGACTGCTAGAGGACTCCTGTGGAGACAAGGTTCATGTTTTGGTTGCCAGAATCTGGCCATCTTTCCATTTCAATACATATGGACTCACTGAATTTATTGTCATCACTCCCTAACCATTGTATGAATATACCAGAATTTTTAAACCATTTCCTACTTTAGAGACTTCTAGTTTTTTTAGTATTACAAGTGGGACTAGAATAAACACACTTGAAAATATATTTGCAGATCCTAGAAATGGAATTTTGGTGAAGACTCCAAGGCTATGCTCCCACTAACTGGATATAATCATACCCATTTCCTCAGGGCCTCATGAACCTGGATATAGTTGATGTTTGCAACTTTTGCAAACCTTGAATAATGTGCAGTTGAGATCCTTTTTATATGTTTATAGGTTTTTCTTTTGTGCCATGACTATCAGAATCTTGACTGCAGTGAGCTCTCTTCAGTCCTAAAATCCATCTCTGTAAGTACCCCCCAGGAGGTTTTAACTCAAGACTGTGATACTGACATAAGAATTGGGTGAGAAGGACTGCTTTCTTTGGGAGTTTACTTGGGATCGCTGGATTTGATTAATATACATACCATGCACTGAAGTTCTGAGGGCAACTTCCAGCAAAATTAAGCATCTATTAAGGGTCTTTCATTCATGTGACTAATGGAAGAGTTTTGTATGGATCTTTTGGGGGTTTTGTTTTGTTTTGTTTTTGGTTATCTCATCTGTACTGCTCTTGTCTTTGCTTTGTCCCAGTCTGTCTGAGTCCCTTCCGTGTGAGATGATGTCTAGCTCTGCAACATTCTGACCTAGGGGGTCACCTTCTCAATTCAGAGCCCTTAGTATTAAATACTTGTAGTCTATTATCTTTGCATGATGAGTCAATTTCCTTTCATTTCAAATTCAAGAACACCTACTCTGTGCTAAACTTTGGGAATACAAAATTGGATAACACTCAGTCACTATTTCAGGGGAACCTAAAGTCCAGTAGAGATGAAAGTCATATAAGGGGAATTATCACAGTCATACAGTCAAGTCAAGAAAGAGTGAAGCCCAGAGTGCTCTAGGAGAAAGGACAGTTCTCCTGCTTACCAGATGAGATCTTGGGTAGAGAATATAAACTCTGTTGCCTCAGTTTCTGTAAAATTTAGAACATAGTAACAACTTGTAGGATTCTTCTGAGGACTAAATGAGTAAATTCAAATAACTCAGAGCCTTCAAGTAACTCAACTAGTAAGTGATCAATAAGTATCAGTTTTTAAATGTTATCATTATCACTGTTTTTCTTAATTATTAGTAATATTATTATAGTGACAGAGAAAAGGGACATAACCCTATCTGGGGGCTATTGGAGAAAGTGATGGCAGAGTTGAGTCTTGAAGAGCAGAGAAAGTGGGTAGAGCTTTGATCTGGAGATGAAATACCCCATTCTCATCATGTGTGAACTGTGACAACGGGATGGACATTTAACCTTCATCATTTACAAATGAAGACACTCTGGCACAGAGATGTTACACAACTTGCACAAGGTTACACAGTTCGTGACACAGTATTTATATTTCCTCTATTTCTTAGATAAGAGAAGTGACACTCAGAGTGATGTTAGGGCCAAAATTTAAATCCACATCTCTCAAACTCCTAAATCCATCTTCTTCCCACTATGCTATGTTGCCATACAAGGGAATAGATGAGTCTTGTTCCTTTGGGACTTTTGGACAAGACATTGGGCATCTTTCTGGTTTGGTTTTCTTATTCCTAACTCAGGCATCTCTATAATTCGCCTCGCTGCACACTGTCCCTCTTCCAGCCTCCAGAAAAGGCTGTGACAATGAGTAGGCTCCCTCCGCAATGTGCCTTGATTCCCCTGAAGAAAGGCAGCAAGGAAATGTGAAGTATGGAGATGGTGGCCTTTTCAAAGGTGGGTGATGAATGGAGACTTCCTGACATTTCAAGTGACAACTTCTGAAAGGAAGTGGAATTTTCCTGAACCATAGGCAGGAGTTCTCTGTCACAAGCTATTGATTTGGGGTGCACGTCTTGCATTTAATCCAGTGATTAATTTGGAGGGAGGCAGCATGCATGCTGGGCTTTCATTTAGTGAGTTTAAAAGCATACAGCTTCTGATTTATTTTGTCTTCATTTGTGCAGGGCTGTTTTATTGCTAAGGGTTGAATGACAGGCTTCCCGGCAGGCTGTAAAGACAGGTAAAATTTAAATAAGGAACATAAAATCTTTCAAGGCACTCTATTTATCTTTTGTAATTTATTAATCACACCTACTGAAATCTGGTTGACCCTCTGGGAATGGTTCAGCAAAGGAAAACTATTCAGTGTGCTCAATTTGCCAATCCCCTTGTTTTTCTTTTTTCTATTTTTTTTTAAGATTTGTTTATTTTCTTTAGAGAGAAAGAGAGGACAGGAGTGGGAGGCAGAGAGAGAAAGAGAGAGAGAGAGAGAGAATCTCAAGCAGACTGTGCCCTGTTGGAGCCCAGTGCAAAGTTCAATCTCACGACCCAAGTTCACGACCCAAGGTCAGTACTTGAGCTGAAACCAAGAGTCAGAGGCTCAACTGACTGTGCCACCCACACATCCCTTTTCTTTTTCTTTTCTAAGTGAGAAAACTAAGGACCTCAAGTAGGAAGTGACTTGCTCAAGTCATGCTATGAGTTAGAAATGAAATGAGTCCCTGGCTGTGCCTTACAAACTCAGGACCACCAAAACATGGAGAGTATGTGGAGACCTCCAAAAATATTCCTGAAATGTTCAAAGTATTTTCATAACACATTGATGAATTAACATAAGTATTCCCTTTCCTGTATCTCTCAATATCACCATCCCCCACCCATGCCACTACCTGAAAGACAAAGTTCAGAGCAAGGCTTTTAACTCTTTTAAAAGTTAGCCTTTGCTTATCCAACAAGCTCTATCTCTTGTCACCCTGACTCACCTCCACACTTGAACTCATTCATATGGAATATCCTTATCTTTTCTCAAATAGGTATGCTTTTTCTTAGTATTGGGTCAAAATATATGCTATTCATCTTCCTGGAGTGTGTCTTCCTGGATGGAAGGATGGATGGATGGATGGATGGATGGATGGATGGATGGATGGATAACCTAGTACCTGGGTTTGTAGCTCATTTCATTAGAAGCCAATGCCTCTGGAGTTAGTGCTCATTCCATCAATTCAACTACCTTTGACCCACAACAGTTTTAGTTTTTCCAGTATGACTTTATCATTTGGCTGAGATTCTCTAACTGTAACTGTTGGGCCTGAAATATCTCCATTTAATTCAAGAAGTTGTCTGTCATACTTCTGCTGGCACGAGTCTCTCTTCTTAAAAACCCAAGAAATTCTCCTCATCTCATGTGTTAATAGGCATCAAATCTTCCTCATCTATAAGCATATGAATTCTAAGAAATCAAATAAAAATTTAATTGTGAGGTCCAGAATTTAGAAAAAATATTATGTAAATGAGCCTCATTACCTTGAAAGTGTGGTACAAGCTCTAAGTTAGGTATTTTGAGAAGAGTCTGGGGCCATGTATGAGGTAATATAAATGTGATGGGCTGCTCAGGAGCAACTAGAGATCACAGGGTCAGAGGCAGGGGTATGCGTGGAAAATGTGCCTTAGATTGTGTTATTGGCATCATGGAAAAGACAGAAACCTAAAATACATGTAACTGCAGAAAGGACTGTTCTCAGTAAAATTTCTAATTCTTATTCAAGCAATTTGCCCTATTGAGCCTTTGAGGAGCATAAAGAGCTTCCAAACCAGTACTTGACCAAACTGGACACTAAATGTTATAGTCATATCAGAGCCACAGGGACAAGGGAACTTGGACAATAACATGGGCCCCCACTGGGTGACAATTGCCTCTTTTTCCTAGGAGCCCCATGGAGAAAAGGGCCCATGTGTCAAGATTCTAGCCACAAGCTTCATCTTTGGGGTTGTACACACTTGTGAACAATGTCTCCCATAGGAGTTAGACTTAGAGCAGGGACTTCAAAGGAGAGATGTCTGAGAAAGCATTTAAGGTGGAGAAACAGTGGGGCAAAAGTACAGAGCTGGTGGGCTCCTAGTTTGTAGGGTTTATAGTCTGTGGGAGTGGGAAGGCATTCAGCCATGGGGTCACATCTAGCTGGTCACTTAGAAGCTGGGTGGTTTCTCTGAGCTTCAATTTCCTCACTCATGGGCTGAATTTATGTGACCTCACAGGGGAGACATCTGGGTTCTAGTCAAGAAGAGAACTTCATGACAGGCAGGAATGGTTACTAGAAGAGGTGCATAAGCGGATGTAGCCGAGTCCTTGATATCGACAGGCTTGTTGGTAAGATGACCTATGAAGATCCCTCCCATGACCAAGATTTTGGGATCCTGTTGAGTCATAGACACAGGCCCTGGTTCTGATGTCACCACTCACACACCAGCCTCCTTCAAGACTCAGTCACATTTGCCAATGGCCCACTATTGCCCGGGCACTGTGCTCAGTGCAGTCAGACTTGAGAGGCAGATTGAATGACACCTGAATCACAGGTTTCAACAGCCTCTGAATCCTTTCCTAGGAATCGAGAAGGGGCCCATCCGTGCCCCTTAAAATTATATTACCACAAAGACAGGACAGTTAAAACCATGTATGCCAATTTGGGATGTCACCAGATGGATGGATCACAAGGCCTGGGAAAGAGCACAGACCTCACTGCTAGGGCAAACACACACACAGGTGGCTTCATCGTACATTTTGATCTGTGGTGAATCAAGGCCCCTAAATTCTACACGAGGATATCAAATCTAAGTTTCAAAAAGAGTTAATGCACCTTTCACCTTTCATGCCTTTGAACCTGCAATCATTTCCTCTTCCTGGGATGCCCTTACAGCCTCTTCTAGGTATCTAATGCTGCACTGCAAAGCACCCCACGATGGAGCAGTTGAAACCATGAAAACACTTCTTTTACTCACAAATCTGCAGCGTAGGCTGGCTGAGAGGGAACAGCTCATTTCTGTTCCACTCAGTGTCAGCTTGTGAAGCTCAAAGGCTGGGGGCTAGAATTCTCCAAAGGTGGACTCCTTTGGCATCTCCCTCTATTGCCTTGTGGCTTCGCTCCATGGTGTCTACGGCATGGCAGCTTCAGGGAAGCCAGACTTCCTATAAGTCAGCTCAGGGCTTCCGAGGCGTGTGTCCCGAGACAGAAAGAGCCAAGAAGAAGGTCTATCACTTTGTGGTTTTCTTGCCTCAAAAGTCACAGGTGTCACTTCCACTATAGCCTCTGGGTGGAAGCAGTCACAGGCCCCCACCAAGATTTAAGAGCAGGGAACACAGAGCCCCACTTCTGTGAGCAAGGCATGTCATCTCCATTGTGAGAAGAGAGGGCGGGATGAGAGATAGACCTTGATGACTCTGTCTTTGGAAACTATTATGTGCACCCACTCTCTATCTGGAAAACTCTTCGCATGCTCAAGACCCAGCTTGAATATCATCACCTCCTTTATAAAGCCTCTCCAGCTCTCCCAGAGCTAGTTACCTCCTCCATGGGGCCTAACAGCACTTCCTAATCTCTGCTTTCAGAGCATTTAGCACCTGAAATGATGTTATTTCTCTAACTCTTTTGGATACTGTGAACTGTGAGCTCTTCAAAGTCTGGGGCTGTAACATATCTTTCTATATCCCTAGCTTTCCACACCGGGGGGCTTCTTAGGAAACAAATGCTACTATAAGCTAGACTAGGGTTTCTCATGCAGCCTGGACTACTTGCCTCAGAATGCCCATGTGCTTGTTAAAGATGCACCCTCCTGGTGTGCATCAAACCTCCTGCATCTACTCTTGGAGCTGGAGTTTGAGAAGCTGCATTTTAATAAACTCCCCAGATGATTCCAGTAGATAGTAACCTTTGCAAGCTATCCGGGATATCCCCAGTGCTTAATACAGTACCTGGCACATAGTTGCTACTCAATAAATACCTGTTGAATGAATAAATGAGTGAGTGAATGAATAAATATTTTTAGAACTGGGCTGGGCACACAAGAGTCCATCTGCTCTGTTGGCTAATGGGATGGCCAGTTCTAGCTCCAGGGTCAGATAAGCGGACATCCCTCTGGATTAGGCCCAGGTGGGACTCGACCCCTTAAATGGGCCGGCCCCTGGAGAAGGTGGTTGGGACAGAGAAAGGAGGGAATCTTGGCAGTGTAAAGTCGGTGCATTATCTCACCCTCTACCAGAAGGCTCCTTTACCGTCCGCACCTCCTCCTCGTCTCCCCACCCCCAAGCATCCTGTCACATCCCAGATCAGAACCATTCTGGAAGCAGTATTTGCTAGTTTGACATTTCAAAATAGCATCAAGGAGGCTAAAGATAGCTAGGTTACAAGGGAGGTTAAACAGCTTGCCAACTGACGCTGAGCGAATTCGGTCTTCTCCATGTTGGTCCAGAGAGCCCTGTGATGTCTTTTCTCTATTCAGAGGGTTAGAAGTATTGGAAGAACAGGAGGGGATATTGAGTCAAGAGCAAAGGGCACAGGCTCTCTGAATTCAGTGAGTGGTAGCGGAGTGTGTGTGCTTCAGGGGTCTCAGAGCTCTGTTTTTTCTAGGTCTTGAGGCAAACACTTGCCTTCATAAAACTCTGCTCTCTGGGCTCCTTCTGCGGTCCCCATGCCCACCTAAGCATCTGGTTCCCCTCAGACGAACACAGCCACGAATCATTCGAGTGGGGGAAACGGTTTGTCAGTCTGAGATAGTGAAATTTTTCAAATGTCACTAGCCTTTTAGTTCCTTTTCGCTTCTTCCCACCTCAGCCTACTTACACTCCACGTTCCAAAGTCGGGACTACGTGACTGCAGTTATGGAGAGTAGGGGCCAGAGCCTGGTGACTGACTGGGGTGGGGGGTAGGGGTTGAATTCAAGCACCGTGTATGCTAATAACCGCTACATGCACGGCCCATTTACTGCCTGCCAAGCTCTGCTAAGCTGCTTACACATTTGACCTCATGTACTCTTACAACAATCCTCCTATGCATTAGGTAATGTTCCCTCCACCTTATAGAGGAGGAGCTGGGGGTCAGAGAGGCTAAGTGATTCGCGTTGGGTGCCACAACTAGCAAGTTGCAGAGCTGGGGTTCTAGCTCAGGGATGTTGGACACACAGCCTGCTTTTCCTCCCGACCATATTATATCAAGATCACCTCCCCTTACAGAAGTAGATGAGGAACTTCCTCCCCCACATGCCCTGATTCAACCCATCCCCTGCATCAAACTGGCCTCAGCAAGGGGATAAGGTGCCCCCTGACATGGGCCAGCAACGATGTGGAACAGAAAGGGGTGGGCACTTGCGCTCCGTGACTCAGCAGCCCAGCCCGCCTGTCTGACCTTTTCCCATGTCACAGATAGCTAATGAAAGGGTTATCCCTGCTCGAATCCTGCAGCCCCAGGGCTAAGTGGCAACCTGAGTCACAAGGGACAGATTGAATGTCAGAGTTGAAGTGAGTCTCTCTGCCTCACCGTCCCTGAATGTGACCGCAGCTGCCCATTCAGCGGTGACAGTGCTGTCACAGCCAGAACATGCTGGCAGAGAAGCAGGCGGGGATCCTAAGGGGACGAGATGCTGATCATCTGGCTAAAAACGGGGGGTAGGGGAGGCGACCCAATTATGTCTGGCTTTGGGGCCAAGCTCTATAATAAGATTCAGGTGCCTCCAAAGGCCCCCTGCCTGTTGCGAGCAAATTCAGTTAGGAGCAAGGGGAGGTTGCATTAATGGCTTTCACATTGGGGACCTTCTGCAACACAGCTTTTCAAGCTCTGAAGGAGGCGAGGAGTCTGACCTGGCCTCAGCACAGAGCCCTGCTCTGGGGAATGAAAACACATAAATTAAGTGCCTCATATGTGAGTGAGGGTCTTACTGGGCTGGACGCTGAAATATGGTGATAAGCAAGCAAACAGATGCATCTGCCTGGACCTTAGAGCTGGTGAGAAAGACAGAAAACATATCAGAAATTTATAACACGGGGGTGAAGAAGGCTGTGAGTGCTCTAGGGGCCCAGAGGAGGCCACCTGCCTGAGATTTTGGGCTTCCAGAAAGGACTGGGTCCTGAGGCCTGCAGGCTGTGGAGGAGTTCAGCAGGGGGCTGAGGGTGCTAGGAGCTGGGAGGAGAGCGGGGGAGGGGGTGCACCTGAGGTGGGGAGACGGTAGGGTGGCCAGAGAGGAGGGTACAGAGGTACAAGGGGTCAAGGGATAAGTTAGGAGTGTTGAACTCTTGGATAAACTTCACATCTTGGAACCCGTCAAGGAGAACAGCTGAAGAATGATAAAAAGGCCAGAGATAGAATGCAATCCATCCATTCAGAAGCACCAGTCTGGCTTCCGAGAACAGGCGGGACAGGACAGGATGCATGTGGGGACACCAGTTAGGAGGCTGTAGCAGTGATTCAGGCAGGTGTTCTTGACTAGCACGAGGGTCAAGGGCATGGAGAGGAACAGAGTGTAAAGCTAGTTACAAGGCCAAATCAAGGGATGATATGGTCTTTGCCTTCAAGGAGAACACAATTTTATTTATTTTACTCTAAAAAAAAAGATTTTATTTATTTATTCATGAGAGACACAGAGAGAGGTAGAGACAGGTGGAGGGAGAAGCAGGCTCCATGCAGGGAGCCCAATGTGGGACTCAATCCCAGGACCCTGGGATCACAACCTGAGCCAAAGGCAGATGCTCAACCACTGAGCCACCTAGGTGCCCCAAGGAGAACACAATTTTAGTTGAAAAAAGTATTTTCTCCCTTAATCCATCCCAATTTTACTTAACTGGACAGGAGGTGAGAGGTCACTTGGTCCATTCTCCCCTCACAAGAAGTCCAGTGGTTTTCAGCCTGGATTTGAATTCGTTCCATGCAGTGGGGGTGCCATTGGGGGGATGTTAGACTGCAGGGGAAGAATCTAGGTGCTAAGTTGGCCTGGACTCAAGCTTTCTTGAAGTTTCAGAAACCCCTGGGTCTGGGAGTGTGTGTCCTGCTGGCAGGGCCCATGGTAGTGGGCAAGGTGACAGTTGGAGGCCACACATTTTCTGCCAGCTGTGATGACACGGGCTGCTGACCTCACCAGGTGGAGCCCCCTGGAAGCACCTTTCTGCCAACAGACCCACTCACAAGTGCTTGCTGAGTGACTGCCCTGTGCCCAGCCTTGTTCCTGGAAACTCCTGTGATAACACTCTGGGTGAGAGCCAACACTCGCTGACCTTTTATATGGGCAGGATCCACAGGAAAAGGTCGTTCTTTTTGGAGGCTGTTGAAAATTTAATGACAGCAATTCCTTAGGCTTGTAAAACTCCTTTAACATTCTCTAAACACAGACAACAACATCTTCTCTTACAGGAGTAAATGGTGTTTTACAGCTCTAAAGCACTAACTCCGTGACATGCTTGATCCACAGACAAGCTTGGGAGGGGGGCAGAGATCCTGGATCCTAGAGCCCTGGTGGCCCAGAGTTAAGTCCTCACCCCACCCCTTATGACTATGCGGCCACAGTCCTTGCTTTACTTCTCTGACCATCCTCCTCTGTAAAATAGGGATAATACACTTATTTTGAAAGCTTGATACTGCCTAGCCCAGTGCTCAGGAAAGGCCAGTGTCCTTCACTTTATTTCTCTCCCATTTCTGTATTCTCAACAAGGACATGCCAAGGTTGCAGAACTAGAAGAAGCAATGCCCGGCATGTAGTGTCTTAGTCAGCTCAAGCTACTGTAACAAAATATCATAGACTAGACAGTTTAAAAACAGAGGCACGTTTTTTTTCCTCAGGGTTCTGGAGGCTAAGAAGTCTCAGATCAGGGTGCCTGCGTGGGCAGGTCTGCTGAGGACCCCCTTCAGGGCTTAAGGATGGCCACCTTCTTGCTGTGTCCTCCCATGGCAGAGAGTGGAAGCTCTGATGTCTCTTCTTTTTGTAAGACTGCTAATCCCATCATGGGGGGTCCAGCCTCATGATCTCATTGCAGTTTAGTTACCTCCCCAAAGCCCCACCTCCTAATGCTATTACATTGAGAGTTAGGGCCTCAACAGATGCTTGTGTCTGGGGGACCCAAGACTGGTCCTACCAGAAACAAACATCAGTCTGTAATACAGTGGGTCTGAAATAAACATTAGTTTCACTTTTTCTCAGCTTCAGGGCCCTAAACTAGGGGTGTCTCTTCTCCAGGCTTCTCCTTACACAGCCTCTAATGCTTCCTGGGGACCCCCTTTGAGAATGTAATGAGAGTCATGGACCTTCTCCCTGGAAATGCACATGTATGGAAATAGATACCACATGGTTCTTGTTATCCACACAACTTTGCCTACAATTTTAAGGAGTTCACAGATCCCTAAACTCAACCCTGGATTCTAATTTAAAACCTCGTTATGTCACCCATACTACACAAAAACTACCTTCTTCCACATATTGTGGCTCAGTTATCTATACTCTGTGGTAGACTAAAAAATCATATAAAGTTGGGGACCAGCTCTGCTTGTTGAAGTCTGTATTCCATATAGCGACTAGAGAGTGATAGGTGCATAGTGAATGTCAATCGAATGCCTGATGGACAATAAATAAATGGCTGGATGGGTGGATGGATGCATGCATGGATAGATGCATAGAAAGGTGGATGGATGGTTGGATGGATGAATGGATGGGTAGATGGGTGGGTGGGTGGTGGACAGATAGGTGAGTGCTTCAAGTAGATGGATGGTTAAGATGGTGAGGGAGTTGCCATGCTCATAGAAGGGCACAGACAAGCAGTGAGAAAAGGACAGGTGCATCCATGGTTACAGGGGACTCAAATGCTGGAGGACCTTGAAACCCATAGGTGAAGTCCTCTGAAATAAGTCAGTAGAGAATATGAGATCTAGAGTAATCAGAAGCAGAGGAGGAGTGGTAGCAGGTTGGGTATGAAGCAGAGCTATGGGTTGGGTGGGATTGGAAGAATCTGAGTCAGAAAGACAAACAGGAAGCCAGATTGGAAGTGAGGGAGTCTCTGACCAAGAAAGCAGCACTGGCACTGGATGGAAAGCAGAAACAGCAAGACCCATTTCTAAGGAAAACTGGAGAGTGGGCAAATCCGGGAGGAAGGGGAGAGGGCTGAAGAGAGACACAAGAATCCATGGCATGTGGGATTCTTGGACTCATTTGTTCAACTACTATTTGTTGAACCCCTGCTATGTGCCTGGGCTTATTTTGGCACTGAGGAGAAGACCCAGTCCTTGCTGTCAAATAAGAAAGACAGAAATATTAATAGCAATTGAAATTTACAGAGCACCAACTATGCACCAGCCACCATTGGGTTTAATGTGACTTCCCTCAATAACAACCATACAAGGGAGGCGTTGTTATCATCGTTACCTAATGGATTGGGAAACTGAGGCACTGAGAGGGTAATTTAGCTCCCCAAAGTAGTGTAACTGGCAAGTGTCAAAGCTGAGATTTGATCCTAGGTTACAGAGCCTCCGTGCTTCATCACTGTGCTATACTGCTGCCAGCAAATAAATGATTCAACAGTAGCTTCAATGCAGGATGACGACAGATGGAAGGGCAGACAGATGGAAGGACAGTCTACCCTCACAGGAGGATGCAAAGCAGGGGTGGTTGACTCTGGTTGGGTGGGTCTAAGGGTTTTTCTTGTCCCTTCTGATTATCCTGATCGACCTCAACAGGTGGGCAAGTCAGATATTCAGTCTGTCTCTCTTTGGTAGATAAGGAAATCAGTCAGAGAAGTTAAAACGACTGGTCTAAGTTTACATGATCAGTGTGCAGCAGAGACCAGGCTGGACCCTCAGGCTTCTAATTTTAATAATTTGAGCACACAAAGCATTTTGCTGAGCTCCAGGACAGAGATCAATAGGACTGAGTTCTCTGTGTTTTCTGCAACAAAGGCAAAGATGAGGAAACTCAGAACAGCAGAGGACAGAGAATAAAGCCTTGACAGAAAATTAACTATCAAAGAACAAGCTAGATGGGCACGGTGCTTCATAGTCAACATACAGACATACAGAACCTTATGTGATATCTATGAAAACACTGTAGCGGACTGTGCCTATACTGCTTCTGTTCCCATTTTTCGGGTAAAAAAAGCCCTAGGACTCAGAGATAGTAATTAATTTGCCTAAGGTCACGCAGCTTGTAGGTGATAGAGCTACAACTTGAACATAAGTCTTTCTAATGCCAAATGTACATAATCCATGAGGACTGTTAATATGACAATAGCCAATATTCATTGTACAATAACTGTGTTAGCTGCTGTGGTCAGTGCTTACAGGCAACATTTTATTTCCTTTCTACAAATGTGCCAGGAGGCGATGCTGCTATTATGTTCATTTTCAAATAGAGAATCGAAACTTAAAACAACTAAGGTCCCCCACCTAGTGTGATCAACCAACCACCAAAGCAATACCGAAGTTCTTTAGCCCCACGCAATACCATCCTTACCATCTTTGGACTCTTATCTAGCTCACCTGAGCTAAGGAAAAAAATGTTTTGGGTGTTACACAAAACCTCTGTGAAAGCAGGTGCATTCAATGATGGTAAATTTCGAACAGAACTATCCCCTATAGGGATAGGCCTGTCAAAAAGGCCTTGGCTGAAACTCCACTGAGGTCCAAGACCAAATTCTCTTGTGCCTTCAGTCAGGAATAGAGATCAGGATTTCCCTTGTGCTGGGAAAGAAAGGGCTTAGCCAGGGTAAGAGCCAGGCACCTGAAAGGCCTGGGCTGCTGGGCAAGATGGTCCCAGCCTCAGCTGAGAAGCCAGCAGGATACAGCTAGGATAATAGAAAAACATCATTCAGGGCCCTTGGGTGGCTCAGTTGGTTGGGCGACTGCCGTTTGGCTCAGGCCATGATCCCGGGATCCTGGGATGGAGTCCCATATTGGGCTCCCTGCTCAGCAGGGGGAACCTGCTTCTCCCTTTCCCTTTCCCTCTCCCTCTGCTGTTTTCCCTGCTCTTGCTCTTTCTCTGTCAAATAAATAAATAAAATCTTAAAAAAAAAAAACAACAACACAGCATTCCTCAGGTGCTCACCTTCTGCTAGATAACCTTCCTAACCCATAACATAAACCATTAATCCTGTCATCTGCCCAGTGAGGCAGTAATTACAGCAATTATCACAGATGAGAAAATTGAGGCTCAGAGAGCTTCAGTGACCTGCCCAAGATCACACAGCAAGTCCACAGTAGAAGCAGCTTTCCAGCCCAGCCAGCCTGGTTCTAAAGCCTATGTGCTAACTAACCTGCATGTTACATCTGGAGGAGGCCTAACAGCCATCAAGCCAAGCTCTGCATGTAACCTGTGAGTGGGGACATGAGAGGTCATAAAATTTAATCAATAATACACAGTATCACCTAACTCTTAGTCCAGTACTCAAAAGTTTCAATTCCAGGGGCACTTGGGTGGCTCAGTCGGTTAAGCGTCTGCCTTTGGCTCAGGTCATGATCTCAGGGTCCTGGCATCGAGTCCCACATCCAGCTCTCTGCTCAGTGGACAGCCTGCTTCTCCTTCTCCCTCTCCCCTCCCCCCATTCATGCAGTCACTCTCTCTCTTCTCTCAAATAAATAAATCTTTAAAAAAAAAAAAAAGGTTTCAACTCCAGAGCCATTCTACTCCTGTTTCCTCATCTCCCTCTTCTTTATGGTAGCCTTGACTTCAACCTGGCCCTGTAGGTTAATGGGAAAGAGCTTAGGAGTCAGTGTAACTGGGGTCTGAACCTTGATCAAACCACTCAGCACTGTAGGTACCTGGACAATGTGCATGGTCGCTCAGGCTCGGTTTTCATATATTCAACTTGAAGGGGCGTTGTAGAGGTTAGGTCTGTAAAATGTAGAATCATTTTCAATCATTTATGTAATCATTTTAATTTCTTCATAGCGCTTTGAAGAACACTGTGTGGTTTATATTATTATTTCTATTGGACAGTGCTCCTCCTGAACAACATCTGGATCACCAGCCACATAATAAATCATGGACTGAATGCACATTATTTTTAAATTTTTTTTTAATTTTTATTTATTTATGATAGTCACAGAGAGAGAGAGAGAGAGAGAGAGAGAGGCAGAGACATAGGCAGAGGGAGAAGCAGGCTCCATGCACCGGGAGCCTGATGTGGGATTCGATCCGGGGTCTCCAGGATCGCGCCCTGGGCCAAAGGCAGGCGCCAAACCGCTGCGCCACCCAGGGATCCCTGAATGCACATTTTTTTAATACATGAGCATCTAGCACGAAGACAGAAGTAGGCAAATATTAGTTTCTCCTAGCTAGATAACACCAATAGGATATGGCTGGCTGCATTAAGTTAGTAAACTGATTTTGGTTGAGGTGTTACTAGGTGATGACCATTTAAACAACGGAGATGAGGAGAAGCAGCACCAGGCCCGGTCAGCTCCCTGCCCCAGGCAACCCTGGAATTGCCCAGAGCCCAGGATGCATGTCCAGGGCACACAGTGGGTGCTCAGTAACTGGGTTAAAAGACTAAGCGGGAATGAAACAGTCAAGTGGGATGGGGAAAACAAATTGGGCAGGGGAGAAACACAGAGGGGCTGGGCAAAGGGGGAGGGCCGTTGGTCGCTGGCTGGGGCAGGGAGCCCGGGCAGCCCAGCCCAGGAGGAGCGGGTGGGTGGGGGGGGCAGAAGGTCATAGCCTCACCATGGGGACTTTCCTGGGGTGGACTGGGAGGACCTGGGAGTGTGGCCTCTGGCTTCCTAGGTCATACTGTGGCTGCAGGCCTCTGAAGCAGGGAAGCTGCTCATGGGCCCAGGGCTAGCCTGCCCATGGGGACTGGTCCTCTCACCTGACCTTTTAAACCTTGCTAACAAAGGCCCCATGTTTCCCTAGCCCAGGGATTCTCACACTTGAGTGCATCACAATCACGTGGAGGCTTTATTAATTTTTTTTAATTTTTATTTATTTATGATAGTCACAGAGAGAGAGAGAGAGAGAGAGGCAGAGACACAGGCAGAGGGAGAAGCAGGCTCCATGCACCGGGAGCCCGACGTGGGATTCGATCCCGGGTCTCCAGGATCGCGCCCTGGGCCAAAGGCAGGCGCTAAACCACTGCGCCACCCAGGGATCCCCTTTATTAATTTTTTAATTTAATAAATTAAGACTGATTCAGTCATGATTAAAAACCGTTGGTACCCTCCCCCCATTGTTTCTGATTCAGTGGGTTTAGGGTGTGGCCTGACTGTGCATTTCTAATATTAGCTCCCAGGTTATGCCGCTGTGTCTGGTCCAGGGTCCATCCTTTGAGAATCACTGCCCTGTCTCCCTCAGACTTAATCCACTATGTACCTTGTTCAGCTTCCCAGGGAGCCTGGAATCCTTGACAGCTGGAGAAGCAGAGGCAGGGGGACAGGCATTTGAGCCAAGCCAGGAGGGCACCTGGGAATCCCAATGTCCTGTCCCAGGATGGGGAGCGGGGTGCTGCTTTCTGCAGCAACATTTGCTGCCTATATAGTCTCTTGGGAGGCCTATGTGAGGGATCCAGAACAGAGCACAACCCTGAGAAGTAAAAGCTGAGGGGGAAGTACAGTTAACCAAGTGTGGCTGCAGGAAAGGGAGAAAAAGGAAAAGACTACATGGAGGATACCTATTCATCAGCCAATGGTATCCTAAGCAGTGCCACTGACACTTTGATTTATTGAAGAAAAAAAAGTTAATTGAGCAGCTACTGTATGTCAGGCACTTGTCTCGGCGTCAGGGATAATGCAGGAAATAAAATGAGATCACTATCTTTAGGGTGAATACTTTTTAGTAGGGAGATGAACAATAAACATAACAAAAGAGTAAATTATTGAGTATATGTAAAAGGTAGTAAATGCCATGGAAAAAAACAAGAGTAGGGTTAGGGAGTGCCAATGGAAGTTGCATTTTAAATAAGATGGTCAAAGTAGGCCTTTCTGGGAAGGTGATATTTAACCAGGATATTTAACCAGGAGTTAAGGTAGCTGGCTGAATGACAGCTGGGGTAAGAATGTTTAGGCAAGGGGAGCAGCCAATGCAAAGATCCTGAGGCAGGAACATGCCTGGGATGTTTGAGACCCAGAAACGATGCCAGTGTAACTGGAGTGGAGGTGGGGTGGAAGGAGGAGCTGAGGAGATGAGGTCTGAGGGGTAAAGGGGCTGGCAGGAAGGTGTTATAGGGTTGGGTGGGTCATTGATAGGGGCTTGAATTTTACCCTACAATGTTCCTCCATCTTTCTTTACTTTTTTCCCCTGGTTGTTCTTACCTCTTCTATCTACAATACCAACCCCAAAAATAACATTAACCATTCCCTGGCTCATAGCTGGAGCTGGTCTTGAGGAAGAGGTACAGTCAACCCCCGCATCTCAGATGTGGGCTTACAAAGGTTGCAGTTAGTTACCCTTTCAGACCTTCAGGTGGAAGGTTGGCAGTTCGCATTTGCCTTCAGCATCTTCTCCTCTTCCCCCATCATTCTCCACACCTCCTCCAGGCTCTGGTTCCCCTCAAGTGCGTGCTCCCTGAGCCTTCCCAGGCTTCTAGAGCAGCACTGTCCAATGAAAATGTAATGTGAGCTGCATACATCATTTAAAATTTTCTTAGTGACCATCAAAAAGGATTTTTTTTAATAGTAAAAGAAGTTTAAAAAAAAAAGCAAAATTAATTTTAATGGTATATTTGATTTAACTCCATAATCCAAGATCTTGTCATGTCGTCATGTAATCAGTACAAAAAAACTAATGACATTTTACATTATTCTTTTCTGTACTAAATCTCTGAAACTCAGTATGCATTTTGTATTCATAGCACACCTCAATTCAGACTAGTCACATTTCAAGTGCTCTGTAGCCTCGTGTGGCTAGTGGCTCCTTGGGCACCACAGTCCTAAATTATACCCCTGGTCCTGTCTGGCCCTCTCCTCCTCACCATCATTAACTCCTCCTGTTCCCGACCGAGCCAACACTTCCTTCAGGAAGCCTTCATTGATTTCTCTTCTTCCCCGCATTGCCCTGTGAGAATTAAGTGCATTTTTTTTTTTTTAACGTAGAGTGCTTAACGTAGAGTTCCTGGCACATAGTAAGTTGAAGTATTAGCGATCATGATTATGCCACTTACTGCAATTGTCATAAACTGATCGGTTGTATAACTTACTTCATGTTTCCTTCTCCCTGCTACACTGCAAGCTTCCGGAGAAGGAACTGTGCCTGCCTTTCTCATGGCTCTATTCTCAGGACCTTGTGTCTGGCACAAGGGGATGAATATTCAATGTAAACCGACTGAATGAAGGAATGCATGATAAGAAAGTGTGCTTGGGGTTATGAAGAAGCCTTTTCATTCTAACATTACCATCAATAAATCATAATCCTGGATGATATCAGATTCTATTTCTACAGGTACAGACAACAGATCCTAAAGAGAGATAAAAACCAGCCTCAAAACAGGGAGAAAAAGAGAGTGGTATGGGAGAAAGGCACAGACTTGGAGGTCCTATCATGAGAGACACAGAGACACAGGCAGAGGGAGAAGCAGGCTCCCTGCGAGGAACCTGATACAGGACTCCATCCCACGACCCCGGGATCACAGCCTGAGCCAAAGGCAGACACTCAACCACTCAGCCACCCAGGTGTCCAAGAGTATCTCTTTCTATTATGTGTTTTCATGGACAGTAAGTTTGCAAGTGGCAAGAACACAGGCCCTAGTCTCAGCTTGAGGATACCCTCAAGCATGTTGCTTAACTCCTCTGAGCTTCAGCACCTAACCACGTATGTGTGCATGTCAGTGTGTCTTCTTTTAGCATCTAATGTATAATATCATATAATATCATACACAGAAAGGTTTGATACACAACTGATGTCCATATTGATGGCTTCATTTTTCCTTAATTTCCATCCAGGAAATTTTCATGTAAGTGATCTTTTCTCCTCCTTCTCAAAGACAGAGGAAAACTTCAAGCAGTTGGCTAGTGGGGAAATGGAACCATCCTGTTCTGGTGGATAGTGTGTAGCTGGTTTAAGTTAAGAAAAGACCCTTTGGCAAAACTGGAAAATTTGCCACTTTAGTTTTCCCGCCCTTTGCCTCTTTCTTCATTCTTGCCTAATTCTTTCAGAAAGTCCTTCCCTTGTACCATGTTGGTTCCTGGCATTGGTCCTCTGTCTTCTACGGATGGAAGTAATTCTCCTCCACACTCTGAATTTTTCCACGTGTTAAAGAGAACTCCCAAGTACCTAGAAAGGGTTATCAATTGCTGCTTGGCATTCTGAAAGCTCTCTATAGTCCAGCTACAGTGCTTTCTCCATTCCTTCCTGAATGACTGTTAATGCATTTTCCCCTCACCAGGACTCTGAAAGGTACCCTTAGCAGTCAGCCAGGCCACATAGTAGGTGCTGGGTAAAATGTGTGAAAGGCATAGGTGGATGCATATGGGTAACTGTTTCTGATTAGGTCCCCTCCCAAATGCCCAGAAGACTGACAGATGTGTGCGGTGCCAGCTGTAATGGGAGGAGGCTGGCTGCTTATTTAGCAATGAAACTGAACCAGCTGAGCAGCTCACACTCACTGCTTCTCTTTGGTGTCCTCTGGGGACGAAGGGGTGGGGGAGGGGAGCTGGGAGACCAGGAGGGCTGACAAGGTGCCCTCTTCAGCACTGAGTCAGCAACACCCAGCCCTGTGGACACAGGAAGATCCCGCTCTCAGGGGCTGAGTCACATGAATAACTGGAATAGTTGTTTAGATCAGAATGAATTCCCAGAACCTCTCCAAGCCAACCAGCAGGCACATGTTCTCTCCCTACCCTAAGAGCTTTCCAGCTTTGTGACTTAGCAGAAAGGAGACACTGGGCCTTTCTGTAAGGGAGGGGCCGCAGGAGAGGAGGGCTTAGGAATCCTTGCCAGTTCCACTGTCTAGCGCTACAGGTGGTTTCTGTGACTTTTCACGTCTCCAAGAAGATGTAAAAAAAAAAAAAAAAAAAAACCTGGCAGGCATGAATCCTGCTCAGGTCACACAGCTGTTGTGTCAACTGGGCAAGGTGTGGACTAGAGACCCTCACACCTCCCTGTGAGCAGTTAATGTGTACTATATACTAAATGCCCTGGAAGCCAGGCAGGTTATCCTCTGCTGAAATGTCATTAAAGGTCTGTATACCTTGGATGAAATAAGATACCTAAACTGCGGCCCTAGAAGAAACTGCTGGAGAGGGCAGGCTGGCATCTGGGGCACCGCTGGGCTGGTACACGGGGGTCCACAGGTTGCATCTTCGCAGCTGCTAGGAGTGCATGTCCTGAGCGTCACGGAAGCCCTCAGTGAGTGCCTTTTGCAAGCAATTGGCATGGTTCAGAGCTTATGTTGCAGTATTTCCTTCCTGAGAGTGCCTAAAAAAGATCTCAGACTTCTAAGATTTTGCCCTGCCCTCCTTGATACCACATCCACTGTGAATGGTCCACTCATGCTAAGGTGCAGCCCCAGTTGCCATATCACTCATGCTTATGCTTGCTCTAGGGCAGTGGTTCCCAAACTTAAGCATCCATCAGAATCAGCTGGAAGATTTATTGACCCACATTCCTGTACCCCCACCCCCAACCCCTGCCCCAGAGTTTCCGGTTCAGTAGGTCTTGGATAGGGCCTAGAAATAGGCATTCCTAACAATTTCCCAGGCTCAAGGATCACACTTTGGGAAACACTGCTCTAAGGCAAATGTATTCTTAAATGCATTTTAAATGTCTTCTTAAATGTATTTTTAGGACAAAGATCCATTTGAGAATCCTTGACAAACCATTTGATAGGCCTTGCCACCACTTCCCAGAAAAACAATTATACAAATGCTGAAAAAAAAAAAAAAAGTAAAATCTTGATTATAACTTCAGGATTCATTAGGCTTGCACAAATTCATCCATGAACATCTAGGTTAAGAGAACTCCTGACTCAGAGTCCAAACCAGAATTCATAAGTGAAACACAGAATCATGAAGTACAGGGAAGTGAATTTTGTCAGTAAATGCAGAAAGCGACTTTTATCAGTTTCACAGCAAATGAGTTGAATATTTGTTTTCAAAAACTAGACTACCTGGTTTCAAATCCTAGCTCTGCCTTTTGCCAGTCATGCTTCACTCTCCTCACTGTAGATGCGGGTTGATAATGGAGCCTACTTCACAGAGCTTTGTAAGGACTAGGTAAATTGATAAATGCAAAGTATACAGAATAGAACCTGCCACATAGTATGCACATACTAATTGTTCCTAATTACTTTAGCTCAGTTGAGTCCTATTGACTCATCTTCTGGATATACTGCAAGCCCTGTCTTCTCATTCTAACATCCACGATCCTAGTTGAGATCCTGACCACGTGTGGTCTGCCATTTTGCAATAGCCTTCCAGCTGCTCTCTTTATCCTGATTCTTCCCCCTTCCAGTGTGTCATCCACTTAGCATCTGGGGGGAGCTTTCTAAAACCTACCTTATTTTATCATTCCTCTGTGTCAAACCTTCCAAAGGCCCCCGTCACTTCCAGGAGAAAGTCCAAACTCTTGAGCATGGCATGTGGGGTCTGCCTTGATCTGGGGTCCTGTCTGCCTTGGACCTCATTGCTCAATGTTCTCCTCTTTCCCCCTTATGCTCCAGACGAAGGAAGCATAGGCTGATCCCAACTATGCTACACTTTTTCATACTCTCTGCCATAACTCATAATATTTACTCTGCCTCAAATGCCTTTCAACCTTCTTTGAGGGAAACTGCTAAAGGACATTCTTCAGACTTAGCAGGAAGAGTCTTTTTTCTGTCACTTCCCCTGAACCCCAGGTAGAACTGTTCTCTCCCGTCTTTGTGACCCATGTCGTACCTTGTCGAGCGTGCTTCCTCTACCCCTGAGTGCACACATATGTTCACGAGTTTGTGGGAGACACTGCTAGGTATGCTCCCAATATCCACACACATCAGTAGTACAAGTCCATTTTCCAGACTTCTCTGTAGATAGATGGGGTTCTGAATACCAATTAAGTTCCACCAATAGATGCACATACATAAGATTTGGAAAGTAAAAAAGAAACAAAGAAAATCTTGCTGTTTTAGATATTTGTTGCTGGCAAGCTCAGTTGTGGAGATATGACATTCTTCTGCTTTGTATTCTGGTAATTAGCCAACAATTTTATGATTATCCAGAGTCAGCCTTAACAGCAGCACAACAGCTTCCCTATGCTGCCTTTCTGATTCCCTAGATGAAAATATGTTATCTGGTCCAGATTTTAGAATCTAGAACTCATTGTTCAATTTGGGTCCCCTTGATCTCCACCTTCCTGATGGGGCAGCAATAGCACCTCCAGCTATCACTGGAGCCTACAACCTCCTCTTTCAGATACTTACGATAACTTTAGTAGCATCTAATCTCCATATTAAAATATTTTCTACTTGAAATACCTAGAATGGCTTCCATTTCATGAACACCAAATGATAGGGTCTATCTTCCTCTCACCCTGATGAGAGCTACTATTAGTAGGCTAGGATCATGTCTTATTCATCCTTGCTAAGAGGGGCTTCTGAAAAATGAACTCCTTAAAAAAGTAAGTGGAGTCACTAACCTGAGTTGGAGAGGGGCTTTACTGACAGTGGGTTGAGGGTAGGCCATTTATCTGCGTTCACCAAGTGAGCTTTGGGGGCAAAAGTACTCTCAGATCAGCCAAAACCCAAACACATCATCACCACCAAAGTAGCAAAAAGTGGGGTTTGAACAGCAGTGCCAGCTTTGAAACAGGAGACTCAGACCCTTCTTCTTACTGTGGGATGGTACTCTTCTCCACAAAGGCCCCTGGTCCCTCAGGAGACAGTTAGAGAGGCCAGGAGAGGATGACGGGAAAGAGACTGGGTAGCTCCAACCAGCTGGCTTGTCAATATGCTTCAGGAAAAGTGTAAAGAGGATAGAAAACAGGTACTTGTTGGCACCACCTCAGGGTCTGAGGTACAACAGCCTGGCTGGAGACTAGAGGGTACAGATGCATGGAATGAGGAGTCTACTCAATGCAAAAAATTTAAAAAGCATACAGTGGGAAACCCACAAGCTTTGAAAATGAGACCACCTCATGATCAAACCCAGGTCTGCTGCTAATTTCTGTGGCCTGAGACAAATTTTTTAAACTTCATGAGCCTCTGTCCCCTTACTCATACACTGGAGATTAAAACCTATCTCAGAGGATCAGATGCTCAGCATAGGGAGGGCCTGGCACGTAGTCAGGTCTCCACAAGATGCCTTCAGATCCTCTGTTTCCTGACATCCCTTAAATTCTGCGTGGCATTCTTTCTATGGTTAGGACTTGCTCTACAAAATAATTAATTTAGTGTTTTGTTTTCTAATTATGGTGCCTGTAGGTAAGGCACTGAGGTTTGTGAGAAGGGTGATTTCTCAATCCATTCATTTTGTTGGAAGAGGCTGAGGCCAGGAAATCAGATTCCCGGAAGTTTTTTGATTGCAGAGGATGGGAGGTAGGAGGGAGCCGTTCCAGGAAGACTGCTCCTGCCAGCTGGGGAGAGAGTACAAAACTTGGCCGTGCCTTCCCTGTGTAATCATGTTGTCCACGCTCATCAGAGGGGCCATTAGCATTTGAGTCTAAGCCAATCTTCCTGTGGCATCCCAGAGGACTCTGGGTTTATTGCAATGTCTCCTTTCATGTGCCCTTTGTAATCTACTGCAGGTTTATTGCTATGAATTTCTCCACCAAAAGGACCAGAAGCTTTCTACTTAGAGAAGTGGCTATCTCAGATATGTCACCAGCCTTTCATCAAGGTATGTCACTTTTCCTCAGTAGAGAGTACCAGAAGTTCTTTAGGGAAGGCCTAAGCCCTAGAACACTGGGAAAGCTATTTATCCTTTTGATGAGTCTCTGATATTTCATGTGCTCCTTAGCATCTTCTATGAAGCCAGGAGATAGGTTCATCCAGGGCAGGTAGGACTAACGGAACAAGCCTCACAAGAATTGATATAGCCCCGGGGAGGGTGGTATTGATGAGCCTCACTCACAAGGACATCAGCCACAGGGGAACTTAGATGTCCCTGATGCCCGTTTGGGAGTAACCATCAGAATTAGGGAGGAAACTGCCATGACTGGGCACACATTATGTCCACAGGCATCCTGGCAGGGGATTTTGCAGCTCATGCAGACTGCACATGAAACAGTTAAACTGTCCTATTCTGAGCTTCTTCAGCCAGCAGGAATATTTGATGTTAGTACACAGGAAGCATGTCCTAGAGTGAATAATTCCTGCACAGCAGGGGAGCCTTTTTGCAGGTCGAGCCCTGTCTGGAAGATGCTCTTTTCTTGTAAGAGAGCCAGGGGCAATAGCTGTCGGCCTTTCTTTGGCCCTGTCCTTCCCCCCACCAAGAGCACAGGACAAGCAGTTCAACTCCCAGGGAGACGCTCAGAGTGAGGGATAGAGATCCACAGAGCTACTACTGTGCTTTGTGCGAAATGGAGGAAGACGAATCTCCTTATTAGATGTTGATGACTATCTATAAGCCCCTGCTCAGAGAGACTGGGAATTCTCTACCAGTGCTTTCAAAAGTAACCCACATGGAAGTAAACATTGTTTTGTCTACCTGAGCAGGATATAGACAGGGAGGGATTCAGAAAGGCATGAGGGCAGTGTAAAAACAGGATGACCGAGAAGAGGAGCCTGGAGATCAGAGGGTTCCCTGCTCCCTGGTGAGTGTGTTGTACCACAGCAAGTATTGGGATATGATATCAGATGTGTGTGAATGATACACCTCTTTTGCAAACTGTGTATATTATGCATACAGAAGGGAAGGAGAAAGAAAAAATAATAAGCAAGATGCCACTTCAGATATTATTCTGCAGGAATATCTGGCATTGAGGGCATTCTAATAATTCTTACGGTCAAAATTCTCATAAGCAGTCTCCTTTTCAGTACATAGCCTTAACAAGGGTTATTCCTATTGTTTCATGAAACTCATTTAAGAAGAATGTTTTATTTAGTGTTTGTAGAAACACCAGGAGATAGATTCACTAGATTCATTTCACAGACAAATGCACTAAAGTGCAGGGGCATGAATTGAATTGCCCAAGACAACATAATTTACCAAGTAGCAAAGCTAAAATGCAAGTGCAAATATACCTGATTATTTCCAAACCTGTGCCCTATCTATTAAACCATGTTCATCTCCTTGATCTGTGTTCTAATTTGTAGAGTATCTTCTCAGAGAAAAAGGAAGCTGATTCCAGAGGGAAGAAGTAAAACCAAACCAAACAAAACAAAGTAAAATGAAAAAAAAAAAAAACCCTAAGTAAATATAAGAATTCAGTAAAAATAAAAGGCACAAAATAGAGGCATTTTGAGAGAGGAGATATAGATGGCAAATAAGAACATGAAAAGTTTTCAACATCATTAATTATTAGGAAAACATTGTTAAACCCACAATGAAAAACTTCTACACGACAACTAGATCGCTACAATTAAATAGATTGATCATATCAAGTGTTGGTAAGGATATAGAGCAACCGGAAGTCTCGAATATTGCTGAGAAGAATGTAGAATAATACAACGGCTTTGGAAAACTGCTGGACAGTGTCTTAAAAAGTTAAACATACCTACATACAGCCCAGGCTTTGCACTACAAGACATTTATTTAAATTAAAGTGTATGTCCACAAAAAGATTTGTACATGAATATTCATGGTAGCTATACTTGTGCTGCTTTGTGTACTATTGCACATAGCAATATCCATACAATGAAATAATAATTAGAAACTAAAAAAAACAAATGATTGACATACTTTAAATCATGAATCTCAAAATAATTATGTGAATAAAAGAAAGCAGATAGAAAAAGAGCACATACTGTATGGTCCCGATTGCACACAATTCTAGAAAAATGTAAACTGTTCCATAATGACAGAAAGTGCATCAGTGGTTGCCTGGGGATGAGGGAAGGAGGGAGAAGAGACAGATTACAAAGAGATATGAGGAAAACTGGAGGAGGAAGTAATAAATATGTTCCTTATTTGAACAGTAGTGTTTTCATGAGTGTAAACATATGTCAAAACTCATTAATTGGTACCAGTTAATGTATGTTAACTGCACCTCAAAAAAATCAGTAACAATAGGCAGCCAAGAAGATGCAGCAGTAGGAGAGTAAAAAAGGAAATTCCATCAAGATAAGTAACCTAAAAATAAATGCAATGTAAGGGTTAAGAACCCACGGCATAAGTTCAAATCTCAGCTCAACTCTAGACAAGGCACTTAACTTCCTCTGGCAAAATGTGGATAATAATAGTACTTACTTCATAGGGTAGTTGGGACACTTAAATGAGTCATGCATATAAAACCATAGACCACTGCCTGGCATTTAGGAAGATTTTAATAAGCATTAGCTCTTATTATTGTAGAAATCATTTCATTTTATCCAAAGTCAACCATTTTCCAATAGAAAAAAAATAGCCCTATCCAGCTGATAAATTCAGAGGTAAAACCCAGGGCCAGTGATTTCCAAGCTCAGCTTTTCTGGGGAATGCTGATTCCTCCTCTTGAACATAGTTCCCTGGGGTTCCTTGAGATTTTGTAAGCTAAAAATTAAATAATGTACTTGATTCCTGATACACTCACTACTCAAGGGTCAGGGAAATAAAAGATAGCAAGACCCCCTTAGTGAGGATGGAGGAAACAATAAGACACTCAGTCAATGGCCTAGAGAGTCATCTGGATTCTGTTGAGCCACTCACTCTCATGAATATCCGTTTGTTTCTTGGCCAGTCAGCTGCCCTGGGTTCTACTGACTAGGCCAGTGTTAATCTATATTAAAATTAAGAGGGGAATTGAGGGGTTCCATTATAGGGGCTGTACCACCTTGGTAGTTCATTTCTGTTCAGGCCATGAACATGGACTCAGAGTTGCTTTCAGGGTTGAACACAGCTTCTGTTTACTAGGCTTGAGCATTTCATACGGTACAACTTTTAAGCCCTTTCTTAGCCCATCCTGTTAATCGCACAGGGTAGGGCAGGGAGGAGGCAGGAGAGATTTAGTTTGCTGGTACTCAGCACCAGAGATCTTACCAAAATTTCATTTGAATTTGGACCTCACTTTTGTAGCATCAATTTCTTAATACCAAACTTGGGGACTCTGTACATAGGTCTAAATCTTTGCTTCTTGGCCTCTGCCTTTGAGTTTGAAGAACCCTCATCTGGAGCTGTGAGGCTAGGCTCCTTTCTCCTACCATTGTGGCTCCTCTTTTCACATCACTACCCACCCAGATGTGCATTTCCTACTTTCCCAGACAGAGATGCACAGCAGAGTTGCTCAGAAACATCTGGAGCCATCAGGTTTCCTGGGTTCTTCTAAATCCCCCCAATACCCAGTAGGCTGTTTTATGTGCCAACTTGACGCTATATTCTTAAGGCACCTGATTATTTGATTCAACAGGTTCAAATTGCTAACTACAGGTAGAAAGAAAGTAATTCTCCAAACAGAGCTATAAACCTGCCAGGTTCTTCTCTACCTGCTATCAGATGGGCCCAAATTGCTAACTTACTAGGACATAGCCACATGGTAATTTGACATTTTTCTACCAGTTGACCTAAAGTTCCTAATTTGTGAGCAATGGTCTGAGCTCTAGCAGACAACTGATAATCTTTTAACCAACTGATTTTCTACCGCCTAACAAGGATTACTACTATCCCAGCCCTATATGGCAGAGTCCTTACAACGCCCCGCTCTATCCAGACTCAGCCAGTTTCACATTCAGGGACGTGTCAGGTGTAACATTCCTCTCCCAGAGCACATTTCTGCATCTGTCTACGCTCTTCTGGTTAGCAGTGAAAAAGTTCCATCTCAGACAAGATTAGGCAAAGGGACGCTTCTTGGCAGGATATGGGGGATCCCACACCATTGAAGGGGAGAAGCAAGAGACTTCTAAGTGCAGTGACTTGGCCAGCTTTGTCCACTGCTCAAGGACTAATGCCTCCTGAATGTTAAATGAGTAAGAGATCAAACCGCAGCAGGAGAACAGTTGCCTGCCACTTGGCTACGACAATGGCTGAAACCAGCCCTTAGTTAATGCTCAGGAAGAGCAAAGAGAAGGGAGTTTTATAGCAGACAGCTTGGAGCTATCTCCCAGTCCATTTATTGTCAGAACGTCCCTGCCCCATCATCTGCGTGGTGTATAGGGACGGTCCCCAGGAAGTCCAGTTCTTACTCAGCCCTCTTTCCTCCAGGGCAGAGTTGAGTGTTGCAGCACTGACCACAGATCTGAGTGTGGCCAGTCACAACCGCCTCTGACAAATGCTAACCAGAGTGTTGAGGTAGGCTTTCTGCATCTCAACTTCCAACAAAAAGAAAAACAGTTATTTTCAGTGGTTGCAAAAAGCAAATGAGATAACATACATAAATACACCTAGTTTAATACTTTGGAACTTTCAAGTTTCTCAAAGAATTAGTCTTCTTCTTGCATCTTAGTTCCCCCAGGGGAGAAAGTACAAGGGCCAGCTGAGGAAAATCATGGGCATTGGAGTCAAACAGATTTTACTTCAAGTTTCAGCTCTGCCATTTATAAGCTATTTGACTTTGGTGAATTATTGCTCCTTGTTCACCGGCAGGTATTTATTGGCACCTAGTACAAGCCAGGCTGGGAATACAGGAATTGAATAAGAAAGATATAGTTCCTGCTCTTTAAAACTTATATTCTTTTTTTTTAAGAAAAGATTTTATTTATTTATTCATGAGAGACACAGGGAGAGAGGCAGAGACACAGGCAGAGGAAGAAGCAGGCTCCCTGCAGGGAATCCAAAGAGGGACTCGATCCCAGGATCCCAGCTGGGATCATGACCTGAGCCAAAGGCAGATGCTCAACCACTGAGTCACCCAGGAGTCCCTAAAGCTTATATTCTAATTTGTTCATTTATTAAGTATAAGTAATAATACTTTACATCCTACTATTGCTGAAAATGAAACAATTCATAAAGAAAATCCCATGAAAAGTACATGCTCAGTAAATGCTGATTCTCCTCCCTCCTTCCCTTTCTTAGGCATTATAGGATGCTGGAAAAGGCATTGGGTTGGATGTCAGAACCCTGGCATTCTCTCCTAGCCCTGCTGCTAACTAGCTCTGTGATCTCAGGCAAGTGCCTTAAGCTCTCTGGGTCTCAAGTCCATCCTCCATAAAATAAGAGTACTGTATGAAATAATTTGTAAGACACTTTTTATTTGCATGATATTCTGTATTTCTCAAAAGAAATCACTCATCATCATATATTGTGGCAGAGTGGGCATGTTAGGCTTTGTAATAATTTTTTTTAGGCTTTGTAATAATTTAAAAACAAATGTATAACTGATGCTCACCAAGGACTTCCCAGGTCCAAGCCCTGTGCTACATCTCTATGTACTTTGCTTTAATCCCACAATGACTTTATGAGACAGGTATCATTAATTTCATTTTATATGAGCCTCAGAGGAGCGAATTTGGTCAAAGTTGCCTAGCTCATCAGAGGCAAAGTGGTATTGGTACCCACACCCGTCTGAGTCTAGAAGCCATTAGTTTTGCTCTCCACAGCTACTGTGTGACTGTGGAGAGCTTGTTAGAAGGCCAATGGACCGTTGTTAGTGACTCCATAAAGGAATTGGTATGTCATGTTGGGAAGGAGTGCCTCCTGCAAGATTGGTCCAGGGCAAGGCACTGACCACAAGTCTGGCCCTCTTCTGCACCCGAGTTCTTGTTCTTGACTCCCCCACAGCTACCTCTCCCTGACTCCATTTCTGTGGATGGGTCCATGTGATGGATGGGAAACCAAACATTATTGTTCAGGAATGATGTTTTTAAAATCAGACATCTGCTGCTTGTTTATATGGGAGTTTGGCAAGGGTTTCAGTTCGTCATAGTGGTCAGGCCTAGGGGAAATAATTAGGTGGTCATGGCAACAAGCATCCCAGGCACACCACAGCGATGCTGAGGAGGCAGCACTGAATGGCGTCCAGAGGTCCACTCTGCCATGAATGCTCTGGCCTCAGGTTCCTAAGCAGGGCCTCTGCAACTTTAGTTCTAAACTTCTCTCAATAGGAGAATTAAATAAGTATTTAATTCCATATTGGAAAATCTGGGTCCTGAGATCCAAAGAGTATCCGGAGAGGTGGCATGGAGATCAAAATTCATACGAAGCTGAAAAAGACCAAGGAGGGATGCAAATATTCACAAGTGAAACCTCCACTCTGTCCCAGGAGTGGTGCCATATGCTTTATACCATTCCCTCTGTTAAATCCTCAGAATGTCCTTCATTGGACAGAGGAAGAACCTAAGCTTGGGGATGTGAAATGACTTGCCTAAGGTCCCATAGCTATTTAGTAAAGGAATGAGAATTTGAACTTGGTCTAACTGGCCCTAAAGCTTGGTTACAACACCCATACTCAGCCACCATGAGCACCCTTCCTACAACTGCTCTCTGCTAGAGGTGGAGTAAGGGCAGCATGGGAGGTAAGATGCCACCAGTCCTGAAGGTCATGTCATTTGTTGACGTCCTCTCCCCCTGCATTGCCAGCATCAGTGGGATGCTGCCCTCTGATGTAGACTAAACCCATCCTAGCATAGGTTGCACATCTTTCCTCACCCCAGTTATTTTAGATGCGTCTTCTCTCTACAGTGTTTCTGTGGAGTTCTAGGCAGTACATTGCAGGTGAATCTGAGTTCAACTCTGTCTTTCTTTGCCTTATTAAAAAAAATGACAGAATGCGTCATTCTCCAATCCTGGATCATATCTCTTCCCTCTGACTCAGAAGCTGGATTGCTTGTTGCCTTATAGATCTTTGAAAATTTCTGTACCCCATGGGCAGGTTCAGAAAAATCCCAATTTTCGGAGTGCCTGGATGGCTCTGTCGATTACACATCTGACTCCTGGTTTGGCACAGAACATGATTTCAGGGTCATGAGAGCAAGCCCCCTGTCTGGCTCCAGGCTCATCAAGAAGTCGGCTTGAGGATTCTTTCCTACCCCTTCTGCCCACCCCTCCCCCACCACTTGTACTTTCTCTATCTTAAATAAATTAATTAATTAAATTTTTTTTTAAGATTTTATTTATTTATTCATGAGAGACACACACACACACACAGAGACAGAGACAGAGACACAGGCAGAGGGAGAAGCAGGCTCCATGCAGGGAGCCCAATGTGGGACTCGGTCCCGTTCCCGGGTCTCCAGGATCATGCCCCGGGCTGAAGGCAGTGCTAAACCCCTGAACCCCCCTCCCCCTGGGGCTGCCCTAATTAAATCTTTATTAAAAAAAAGGGAAAAAATCCTATTCTTCAGTGATTTTTCTCCCTTTTCCTCATTCCTATAATTCTTGTAGAGTCTCATGAGATTATCACATACCTTTGGTGAAACAAGTTATCTGGCATTTGATGCCAAATAAGCTCTAGGAGTAGGAAATTCCAATGTTCCCTAATACAGGAATAAGACTTACTTTTCAGTCCCTTTTCTGCCACTAACTAGCCCTGTGACCATGGGGAAGTGACTGAATTTCTACATGAGTGAAATAAGAGGTCAAACTACTACTGAAGTATCTTTCAATGCTAAGATTTGGTAATTCAAGCCCTCCTTCAAGTAAATAAAATTTCATTTTTCCATTGGAAAGTTACAATTTTTCAACCTGCTCCTCACTTCAAAATACAGCATTACCTCTCAAACTGATGCAAATTCAGACTTCTCACCTTGGGGTTTTGATTTTTCTACCTCACATTTTCTGGATTCCAAAGAGAGAGTCTCTGGGTTTTTAGAGAGTTGTTTTTCTTCCTTTCCTAATTGATAGAATGCTGTATAAAGGGCAAGTAGAGATGGTAATGGTGCCAATGAAGAAAGTAAACAAGCTAAATGATACCTTTAAGGAAAGGAAGGCAAGCGTTACCTGGGTCAAGCTGCCCTCACTATTACTACATTTCACTGTGCTTTGACCACACTGGGTGAGGTATAATAGAAGAGCACAGCCTTTGGATCTGGCTCTATTACATAAGTAGCTGCTTGATCTTGGGCAAGTCATGCAATCCCTCCAAGCATCAGTGTCTTTTTCTGATAAATGTGGATAATGGTACCTTGAAAGTTGTTGTGAGGATCAGTGATGAGATAGATAAAATGCAGGGCATTAAAATTTAGAAATACATATTGATATATTTACAGATAAATTGACATGATGTCTGGAATTTGCTTCAGAGTGACTAGAGTGATAATCAACGGATTTTTGACAGGGGAGCCAAGATAATTCAATCGTCTTTTGATCATTCTTTACAACAAATCGTGCTGGGACAACTGGATATCCACATGCAAAAGAATGAAGTAGGACCCCTATCAAATCATCTATAAACACTAGCTCAAAATGGATCAAACGTGTAAATGTAAGGGCTAAAACTATAAAACTCTTAGAAGAACGCATAGGTGTAAACCTTTGTGATCTTGAATGAGGCAACTGTTTCTTAACTATGACACCATAAATATAAACAATAAGAGAAAAAAAAATAGGTTAACTTGGGCTTCATTAGAATTAAAAACATTTCTGCTTCAAAGGACATCATCCAGAGAAAATGACCTGCAGAGTGGGAGAAAATATTTAGAAGTTACATATCTGATAAAGGACTTATATATTGATTATATAAAGAACTTTTACCTCTCAATGATAAAAAGACAAGTAACCCAATTTGAACAGATATTTTTCTAAAAACGATATACAAATGACTGATAAGCACATGAAAAAATGCTCAACATCTTTATCCATCAGGGAAATGAAATCAAAACAGAACATAGAATTATCATTAAGACAGTATAAATACTCTTTATGATACTCTAGTGATGAATATATGTCATTCAATGTTTGTCCAAATGCATAGAATGTACAATATCAAGAATAAACATTAGTGTAAACTACAAACTTTGGGGGATTATTATATGTCAATGCAGATTCATCAGTTGTTTTTTGTTGTTGTTGTTGTTGTTAATTTTTTGTATTGGAGTTCGATTTGCCAACATATAGTATAACACCCAATACTCACCCATCAGGTGCCCCCCTCAGTGCCCGTCACCCAGTCACACCATCCCCCCACCCACCTCCCCTTCCACTACCCCTTGTTCATTTCCCAGAGTTAGGAGTCTCTCATGTTTTGTCACCCTCTCTGATTTTTCCCCACTCATTTTTCTCTCCTTTCTCCTATAATAGGTTCATCAGTTTTAACAAATACACTGCTCTGGAAGAGAATATTGATAATTGGGATGCATTGCATGTGTGAGGGCACAGGGAATTAATTATATCCTCCTCCCCATTTTGAGAACCTAAAACTACACTAAAAAAAAATAAAAGCCTTAAGAAAATCTTAAAACATTAAAAATTAAAAATTGAAAAAAAATAAAATGAATAAAAAGTGTTAGGGAAGGGGAGCCTGGGTGGCTCAGTCTGTTAAGTGTCTACCTTTGGCTCAGGTCATGATCCTGGGGTCCTGAGATTGGGCTCCCTGCTCAGTGGGGAGCCTGCTTCTCCCTCTCCCTCTGCCTCTCCCCACAGTTCTTTTCTTGCTCTGTATCATAAATAAATAAATAAATAAATAAATAAATAAATAAATAAATAAATTTTTTTTAAAAAGTGTTGGGGAAGATGTGGAGAAATTGGCATCTTTATACACTTGATGGGAATGTAAAATCGTGCAGCTGCTATGAAAAATAGTCTGGAAGTTTCTCAAAAGGTTAACTATAGAGTTATCATGTGACCCAGAAATGCCTCTCCTAGTATATACCAAAGATAAATGAAAACATACGTCCACTCATATGTGAACATTCCTGTACACAAATGTTCATAGTGGTGCTATTTATAAAAGCTAAAAAGTAGAACCCAAATATCCATCAACTGATGAAAAGACAATGTAGTATGTGTATACAGTGGAGTATAATTGAGTAATAAAATGAAACAAAGTACTGATATAGGCTACAACATGGATGAACCCCAAAAACATTATGCTAAGTAAAAGAAGCCAGTCACAGAAAGTTATATATTGTATGATGCCATTTATTTGAAATAACTGCGACAGGCAAATTTTTAACAGGCAAAGCAGAGCAGTGGTTGCTCTGGGCTAGGGGTGGGCAGATGCACGGTCAGAGTGGTGATATCTAAAGAGTATGAGGTTTCTTTCCGGGGTGAAAATTGATTGTGTCCTAAAATTGATTGTGATGATGGTTGCACAGTTTTACGAATATACTAAAAACCATTGTGTTGTATACCTTAAATAGGTGAATTATATGGTGTGCAAGTTATGTCTTAGTGAACTTGTTATTTGAAATAATGATAACAGTGGGCTTGGGATGTTGGGGAGGACTGAGAGAGAAAACAGGCAACAGGATCAACCTGCCAGGATTTGATCATGGTGAAGCTGATTGACAGGTGCATGTGAGTTGATTACATGATTTTCCCTATTTTTGTAAGGACACATTTTCTACAATAAAATAAATTTTATTTTGAAATTTTCTATAATAAAAATAAATTTAAATAACTAAAACAGTAAGACATATCAGACTGGCAATAAATGGCACTATTAGTATTACTATTATTCACAAAACGAAGCTTTGAATTTGAGAATTTAAGCATATACCCCTAAATAACCCATGGTACCTCTGACAGTGTTTCTTTAACTTGCCTAAATTCCTTTTGCAGGAGTCAGCAAGTCAGCACTTTTCTTTCCATCATGGCTTCATGAAGGCAGAAGAACAACTGGTCACAGACATGAAGCCAGCCTGTAACCCTTGACTCATCCCCTTCTTTGTCTTCTCATAGCCAATCAGTCACCCATTCTGGCCCATTTTCCTTCCAAATGACTTTGTCCATTCCCTACCTTCATAGCCATTGCCACCTACCTAGACTAGGGCCTTGGCAAATTCTACCAAGCTATACCAATATCTGGTCCTCCCAGACCCCTCCTCATTCCCTCTCCTGAGTCTTACACCCATCTACCCTCCACATTATCAGCAGACTCTTTGCATGTATGTCCTTATATGTTTGTCTCCCCAACTCAAAAATTTATAGGCTATCTATTTCCTATGGCATAAACTCTCAATTTTTCTATCTGGATTCCTATCATCTGATGTTACCCTGTGAATCTAAACTTATTTCTCATCATTTTGTAATTTCTCCCCATTGTTCTGACCTAGAACTTCCAACCACTGTGTTCATGTAGGCATACATGTGCTTCAAGTGAGGTGAATCCTTTTTTTTTTTTTTTTAAGATTTATTTATTTGAGAGAGAGAGAGCATGAGTGGGAGGGACAGAGAAAGAGGAAGAGAGAATCTCAAGTAGACACTGCACTGGGGGCAGAACCAGATTCCAGGCTTGATCTCAAGATCCTGAGATCACAACCTGAGCCAAAACCAAGTTGGATGCTTAACCAACTGTGCCACCCAGGTGTCCCAAGTGAGGGAATCTTAATTAGTCTTCTTCAATCATATTATTTCATTTTTCTTCCCAGTGATTGGTTTAGGAATGAGCATGTGATGAAATGCTGAGCAGTAATGCATGAGAGGAGGTGTATTTGGGAAAGTACCTCTTGGGAAAAAAAGTATTGTTCATAAAAAGACATGGAAGAAGAGATGGAGCCTTTTCTTCCACCACCACTTCAGACACCTGGGCATTGAGAGACAAGATGTAATGCCCAGAATTGCTGCAGCCCTCTTATGTCCATGAAGAGAAAGCTGGGAGAATGAGAGAGATGCCTTTGAGCTGGAACCATAAAGCCATTGAAATGCTCAATATTTGTTTTAAAGATTTTATTTATTTATTCATAAGAGACACACACACACACAGAGAAGCAGAGACCTAGGCAGAGGGAGAAGCAGGCTCCATGCAGGGAGCCCAATGTGGGACTTGATCCCAGATCCTGGGATCACACCCTGAGCCAAAGGCAGACACTCAATCGCTGAGCCACCCAGGCATCCTGAAATGCTCAATTAAATCAATCCCAAAATAGAAATACTTCTGCACATCTATTATATGAAATAATAGATGTCTATATTGTACAGGCAATTTTACTCGAAATCTTAAAACTTTGTGGGCTATCTCATTCTAGAGCCTTTCTGACTTGGTTAGCAGTCCGCTAGACTTTGATTTCTAAGTTTCTCTCTGCTACTTATTAGGTCCGTGAATTTGGCAGGTTATGTACCTTTTGTACTCCAGTGCTTTTCAAATGTTTAGTCTGTAGCAGAACTAGCATAGGAGTTTGTTAAAACATAGGTTCCTGAACATCACTTACCCCCAGAGATTCTTATCACTAGTTTTGCGGTAGAGCTGGAGAATTTCCAATGCTAACATGTTCCAGTGCTGTTACTTGGAGGACCACACTTTGAGCACCAGTGTCCCAGACTATGTTTCTCCATCCATAAAATGGACATGAGAAGATTCCTTAGTGGGTTTTATGAGAATTAAGCATGATAATACAGATACAGTTGTTGGCACAGTGCCTGGCACACAATTATGGCTCAGAGGTGGTAGCTATTCTTATTAGCTTGGGAAAATGTTACTCTTGCAATTACGCTTAGTTTGTACAAATTTCAGGTACAGACTCATTCCTCTGGAGTTCTGGGGCCTTTGTAGCCAGTTTTCCCAGAAAAAAGAGCCAAAAGAAACCTGTTGACTGGAGATATTAACTAGGTGACTGTGGGGGGAACTACATGAGTGATTTTCTGGGATTATTGAAAATCATCCGAAATACTGCTGGGTGGAGAAGCAGACGGGAGGAAAAATGGCCTTCACTTATCAGCCCTCTATTAAGATGGTTTGTAGTGTGTCTCAGCATTATCCAAATGATTAAAGAGGTGAGACCTTGTAGGGTGGGGGTGGGAATGAGACTGGCCAGCCAGTTTTAAAGGACGGAAGGCAATAAAAGATTAGTTATTAAATAAATGAAGTTCAGGAAATGATCCAATGTCTTGGGGGTGTTCAATCATAGGAGACAAGAAGCTTCTAACCTTGCAGAGTCAAAAAAAAAAAAAAATTCACAGATACACACACATCACCTCTAGCATGCCATTCTCTTGCTGTTGATCAGAGTAAGGAGAAATTAAGAAGACCAAGCAAGCTGGATTTTTAAAAAATTGTCATGAATTCTTTTCCTAGAATTCCCAATAGATCTTACCTTTTTTTCTTTCCCAGCAATAAAGAAATGTGTCTTCTGCTGTTGTTGCTGGTATCTACTACAAACACAGCCATTTATTTAGTCCTTAATATGCGCCAGACGCCATGCTAAGCATTTACTTCCACTGTTTCATTTAATCTTTTTAACAATCTGTGGTGGATTCTATTTTTAAGTCTTTTACAGATGAGTAAACAGGTTCAGAATAGTGAAATGGTGTGTGGGTCGTATGGCCAGGAAAAGTGATTTTTAACCTGGACCCAAATGGCATTGTAACTTTTCGAATAATATATACCTCTCTTCCTCACTTTATTCTTCCCAGGAGGTCAGGTAGGTATTAATGTTGCTGTTTTAGAGAGAGGGACCTGGAAGATGAAGCACTTCCATGATATGTCCAAATGTTGCCAAAGGTAGGAAGTTGTGAAACCAAAGCTGGAGTTCACAGTACTCTCTCTGCTATGTCACACTGCCTTTGGAAATCACTCAGAATTTTTTTTTTTTAGGGTAATTGACATGATATACATATTTCTCATTCCTTTCTCATTGATAGATGAGACAAGTTTCCAAAATCTTTTCTCATACCACTTTTTTTTTTTTTAAAACAGAGTTCACCTTCATTTTAATTTTCCTTCCCTCCTTCATTTCTATTTCCATCGCCTCTCATTTCCAGGGTAGGTATCATCTCCCCACATAGCTCTTCTTCAGACTCTGCTGTGAATTTCTCCAGCTCCAGAGGGCCTGAAGGGCTAAGTCATGGGTCTCTCTTCCTTGTCCCCACCTCCTCTTACTGTGACTTGCAAAAGGTCAGATATTATTATCTCCATGTTAATGACGACGAACTTGAGTCAACAGAAAGGTTTAAAAACATCCAATTTTTTGGCTTTAGTCAATGTTCTTTCTGGTTTTAAAAGCTGCATTCTTTTATAAGGTTTTACTTTGAGTTGGCCAGAGGTCTTACCTTAAGAATCACATTCTGCTCAGGATCCAATTAAGACCTAGTTGATCTTAAGCAAATTTCTTATTTTTTCTGGTCTCAGTTTCCTCTTTTGTATAACAGAATTTCTGTAAAGTTTGTCAATAAATGTGAGGATACCAAAGTAAATTTATATATATATATTTACTTATATATATACATTATGTATATACTGTATACATATGCATATATACATATGTGTATGTGTATATATATATATACATATACTTCTTTTTTTTTAAGTCTTTTTTTTTATTTTATTTATGATAGTCATACAGAGAGAGAGAGAGAGAGAGGCACAGACATAGGCAGAGGGAGAAGCATGCTCCATGCACCGGGAGCCTGACGTGGGATTCGATCCTGGGTCTCCAGGCTCGCGCCCTGGGCCAAAGGCAGGCGCCAAACCGCTGCGCCACCCAGGGATCCCTATATATATACTTCTAAGAGTTTTATAGTTTTAGCTGTTACAGTTAGATCTTTGATCCATTTTGAGTTAATTTTTGCATATGAGGTAAGGTTAAGTATCCAACTTTTTTTTTTTTTTTTTGGATAGATATCCAATTTTCTAAACACCATTTGTTGAAAAAACTGTCCTTTTCCCCATTGAATGGTCTTGGCACTCTTCTTGAAAATCATTTGCCATATATGTGAGGGGTTATTACCATATCAATGTTCCATTGATCTATATGTCTATCTTTCTGCCAGTACCTCATTGTTTTGATTACCATAGCATTGCAATGTTTTAAAATCAGAAAGTGTGAGATCTCTAGTTTGGTTCTTTTTTTTTTTTTTTTTTTCAAGTTTGTTTTGGCTATTCCAGGTCCCTTGAGACTTCCTATGAATTTTAGAATAGGTTGTTCCATTTCTATCACTGGAATTTTAATAAGAAATGCATTAAATCTGTAGATGGCTTTTGGTAGCATTGACATCTTAGCAATAATAAGTCTTCCCTTCCATTAACACAAGGTTTCTTTCCATTATCTGTGTCTCCTTTAACTTCTTTCACCAATATTTTGAAGTTTTTGGTGTGCAATTCTTTTGCTGTCTTGATTTAGTTTATTCCTAAGTATTTTATTCTTTCTGATGCTATTATCATCTTAATTTCTTTTCAGATTGTTCATTTTTAAAGTACAGAAGAGCAACTGATATTTTGCATGTTGATTTCGTATTTTGCAACTTTGTTGAGTTGTTTACTAGCTTTAATAGGGTTTTTTTTTTATCTTTAGGATTTTCTCCATATAAAATTATATCATCTGCAAACAGAGATAATTTTACATCTGCCTTTCTAATTTGGATATCTTTTATTTCCTTTTCTTGCCTAATTACTCTGGTTAGGACTTCCAGTGTTATGTTGAATAGAAAGCAGTCTAAAGCAGGCATGCTTGTCCTGATCACAGAGGAAAACTTTTGATCTTTGACCACTGTATATGCTATTAGCTATAAGTTTTTCACATATGGTCCTTATTATGTTAAGGTAGTTTTCTTGTAGTAGGAGCTTTTTGAGTGCATATTTATACTTTTTAAAGATACCTCAGCTGCTAAGTAGAGAATGAACTGGGTGGGGATGAGCTGATAATAAGGAGACCCTCTTGGAAGCTGCTCTAGTCGTCTAAACAAAAGATGATGTAGTCCTGAATTAGAGAATTTATCAGAAAGCACGGGAGGAAGAACAGTTAGAAGAAACTTTTAGGAAGTAAAGTTAGTAAATCTTAGTTATTGATTTCATATGCTAGGAAGGGAATGGTCAAGGATGCTTTCCAATTTTCTGACTTGGGAAATAGGGTAAAGAGAACCCTGGAGGAGGATAGTTTTGTGAGTAAAGATGATGAATTAGTTGGGTATCATGTGTGCAGGGACAGGTAGTTAGAAGGTTCAGAGCCTGAAGAGAAAGATATGAACTGGAGGTGGAAATTTTAAAATATTTCCATCCAGGTGGTAGTCAAAACCTTATGTATGGATGAGTTGAGCAGGGGTTTCAAAAACAAATGTTTGAAGGAGCCAGGCAGGTTTCAACCACTGAAATGAGACTTGATGCAATACTCTAGGGAAACCCTGGGGCCTAGGGCAACTGACCATGCATGCCCTGCTTAAAGGCTTTTCAATGTAACCAACCAAGCAAAGACTGCTGGTTTGTGTGCAGACCCTCTCCTGTCCCATTGTTCTTGCTCATGGACCTAAAGGTCCATCATCTTAGTGGAATTTCAGGGAGCATGACTGACCAGTAGGAAAACAATTACAGTTTAGAGATGCCCCTTTTCTTCCCCCTAACACACTTGACATCATTCCACAGAGGCAGATGTAACTCCAGCTGCAATTGGCTCTGTTCTTTGCTGTGTTTCCTACCAGCATTACTCAGAGCACTGGCTGCTGAGAGCTCAAGTTTGGGAGCCTGGGGGTCCTTAATATGAGACAGCCAAGACATCTCAAGACCAAAGCCAGCAGACCTGGCTCCTGTTCCAGAGCCTGGAAGCATAGTTCTTCAAAATGTCAACATAGCAATGATCTGCTGAAGGCTTGGCTTCCTATGCATGGAATATTTGGAAAGAAAAGGTTATTTTTGTTGTTGTTTTTATACATAAATAACACAATCTGACTTTTCAGCACTGTAGAGAGGTCTGGGTAGCCAGGATAGGAAGACCCCCCACTGGGGTGAGTCTTTGAAGCCAGTTCTTACAGGAGCCTGAAGCTCTAAGGGGATTTGGGCCAAGCAGCCAGAGGTCAGCATCTCTGTTCCTGTTTTTCCTACGAATGGCAGGCCAACTAGGGCAGGAAATTGAGATAACTGGCCTGGGTTGTTGAGGCTGTTTGTCTGAAATGCTGGATTGGAGAAATTTAGCAAGTCTGTGATGTTGTCTCTTTGATGGCTATGAGGACCAGGATGGAGACTTTAGGAAGCTCTTTCCAGTGGCAGAAATAATCAACTCCATTTAGCAACCAGCAAGCAAACATACTCATCCCTCAAAACTTGGCTCAGATGTTACATTCTGCATCCAAATCCTTTGGGTCCCCGTAACATTTACTTCTGTTGTGAACTTCACCAGACCACACTTTCAACTTCTCAAGGCAAAGAGTTATATTCTACTTCTTCATTTATCAGCTCTAGGGCCAAGTGAGTTGCCTCATGCATACTCCGCATTTGAATGGATTAATGAATGGCTTTGTTATTTCATTAATCCACTGCTCCTCCTTCACATTGCCTACTTCCTGTGGTTTCCGTATAACCTTTCTTTCTTTTAGTGATTGTATCAGTTTCCTAAGGCTGTCATAAAAAGTAACACACACTAGGTAGCTTAAACAACAGGAATGTATAGTCTTACAGTTCTGGAGGCTAGAAGTATACAGTCAAGGCGTCACAGGGTTGGTTCCTTCTGAGGGCTGTTAGGGAGACTGTTTCATGCCTCCTTTTTAGATTCTAGTGGCTTCCTGGCAATTTTCACTATTTCTTGTCCTATAGACATATTGCTCCAATCTCTTCCTTCATGTTCACATAGCACTCTCCCTATGTGCATATTTAAATTTCCTCTTTTAATAAGGACACCAGTCACGTTGTATTCAGGGCCCACTGTACTTCAACATGACCTTATCTTAATTAATTTTTTTTTATCTTAATTAATTTTATCTGCACCCACCTTACTTCCAAATAAGACCATGTCTTCTTGAAAGTTAGGATCTCAAATTATGGATTTGAGGAAGACACAATTCAACTCCCAACAGACATATTTTACAACTAGTGATTTTCATAACAACCTTCATACTCTTAACCTTCCTAGTATCAGGGATTGTACCGTTCTTCTCATAAAGCTGAGATGTGGGCAGCCCCAGTGGCTTGGTGGTTTAGCGTCTGCCTTTGGCCCAGGGCGTGATCCTGGAGATCTGGGATCGAGTCCCACATCAGGCTCCCTGCATGGAGCCTGCTTCTCCTTCTGCCTGTGTCTCTGCCTCTCTTTTTCTCTCTGTGTCTCTCATGAATAAATAAATAAAATCTTAAAAGAAAAAAAAAAAGCTGAGATGTATTAGAAGGAGCTCTGCTCTAAGAGAACAAGTCCCTCCTACTTTCTGATCTCAGTTTTCTCCTATGTAAACTGCAAAGTTAAAGGAAATAATCCTTCAGGCCACTCCTCATTCTGAGATTCTTGAATTTTTCAGGGAATCAATAGCCTTAGAGCCTGCTGTATTTTCCCATAGGTTTCCTCCCTTCCTTAACTAGCAACGGACCTCACCATCAGTTCATTTACTGCCCATGTTACCGATCAATGGCATTTCTCATTTTTATTTAATAATTTGAATAATCTTTTTTTAAAGGAAGATTTGTCTCTTAATTGGAGGGTTTTTTTTTTAATTTTTATTTATTTATGATAGTCACACAGAGAGAGAGAGAGAGGCAGAGACACAGGCAGAGGGAGAAGCAGGCTCCATGCACCAGGAGCCTGACGTGGGATTCGATCCCAGGTCTCCAGGATCGCGCCCTGGGCCAAAGGCAGGCGCTAAGCTGCTGCGCCACCCAGGGATCCCTAATTTGAATAATCTTATGTAATTTGTCAGTCTTATTGTTGTTGCTGAGTGTGAAGGTACAATCATAATTTAATTAATAATAATCTGAAAGAAAATGTTATCCAAGAAGTCTGAAAGGAATTCCCATTCAGGTGTATAATGATGATCTAGCCTTCTGTCTTCCTGTCATATTATAGAATAGTGAGGTTTGGTATCTGTCTGCTGTCTGTGTAGCCCAAACCCATTTTGTTCACTTCTACCAACCAGTTCTTTCTTTCATGCACACTTGTCTAACTACATTATATGTGGATGCCTCCATGTGTATGATCATTATTAATATCCATTCCTACCTTCATGCCTTTGTTTTTGATATTCTTTACTCCTGACATATGGCCTTTTCCCATTACCTCCTATTCATCTATCCAGATCCAGCTGAAATGCTGGATCCATAAAGCATTCTTTTACTTCCCCAAGCCAAAGAACTCACTCTATTCTCTGAGCTGCCGTTGGACTACATGCAGATTTTTTTTTTTACTTTTTTGGCATTTAATCACTTTCTACTTTGTACCATTGTTATCTGCAGAGCGCTCAGCTTCACCAATTTTCAGCTCCAACTCTGAGTGAATAAATGAACTCTCAAGTCTGTTTATTCATCTGCCAAGTGGGAATCATTATGCCCAATATCTGGAGTAGTTATGAGAATTACTTAAAAAGATAAATGTGAAGTACAGGAATACAGTAGGTGCACAATAGATATTAGTTCTCTCTCCCCCATTCCCTATATCAGGTTTGTGTATTTGCTCATTTCTACATTCCCCATCAGCCTCTAGAATAGACCTGGCATTTGCTAGATGCTTAATAAGAGATAGACAGATGGATGGATGGATGGTAAATTGAATAACCTGTGAGAAAATCTGAGAATACTCAATTTGACTATTACTTTCAGGTAAACAATGCCTGAAGTGAGTCTTCATGGTCCAAAAACATGATCTAATTAGTAAACAAAGGAAAATTTTCCTGGGCTGCTACATATAGTCTTCCAAACACTGTGCCCCAAATACATTTTCCTTTACTCCTACTCAGATACTCAAAATGCTACAACAAACTCCCTCTTGGTGGCATGTTCAGGCCTACCTTTCTCCCTGAACTTACGTGCTCTGTGTATTCTCTCTTTTCCTTTCCTTGTCCATCAAGATTTACCTGTTCCCTGTGCTAATCACTTGGGGATCCAATGATCTCAGGGAAGTCTTTATCTGCTGGTAGGAAGGGCTTATTGGTGTGGTGGCCAATCTCTAAAATGGCCCCAATGATCCTCACTTTCTGATATTCATGACTATATGTAGAGCCCTTTCCTATTGAATAAGGACAACTAGGATGATCAATAAAATATTGAGAAAGTGTGTGATGTCCAAGGTGAGGTCATAAAAAACATTGCTGCTTCTACCTTGGGCTCTTGGGTTGCTCACACTGGAGGAGGCCAGCGACCCTATTGTCAGGATACTCAGGCAGCCTTCTGGATAGACTCATGTGGGGAAAACCTGAGGCTTCCTGCCAACAGCCAGCACCAATTTGTCAGTTATAAGAGAGAACCACCCTGAAAGTGAATCCTGTGATTAACTCTTCAGGTGACTGCAGCCCAGACCAACATCTGATTCAATCTGATTGGACTTTAACTTTCAACCACCAGCCAAGTTACACCTCGATTCCTCACTTAAAAAATTGTGAGAGGTAGTAAATATGTATATGTACTTCTATTTTAGGCCACTATGTTTGGAGGGGATGTGTTGTATAGCAGTAGATAACTAATACACTAGGTTATCTGGAAGCTTTTGATTCCTTACCTAAAGAGTAAGAGTATATCCCTGGATTCCAGGACGTATAGGTCCACTAAGAGAGATTGGAAGCATGTAGGACTATCAAAGCTTCTCAAGGTTCTATCAATTAAAAATAAGGAATACTGAGGCATCCGGGTGGCACAGTCAGTTGAGCATCTGACTCCTTGTTTCGGCTCTGATCATGATCTCAGGGTCATGAGATCAAGCAAGCCCCACATCAGGTTCTATGCTCAACACAGAGTCTGCTTGAGACTCTCTTTCCCTCTGCCCCTCCCCGCTGTGTTCACACTCTCCCTTTCTCTATCTTAAATAAATAAATCTTATTTTAAAAATAAGGAATACTTCCACTACTTTCTGCATGTTTACAAATGGTAAACATGTACAAATCTTAACACTGAGAAATTCCAGTCACAGATACGTACTCAAGAGAAATGTATTCACCAAAGACAACTACAAGAATGTTTTTAGCAGCATTATTGAAAATAGTCAAAATCCAGAAACCACCCAAATGTCCATCAACAGTAGACTAGATCAATAAATTGTAATATATTCACTGAAACACTATACAGCAAAGAGCGATGAAGCAAAGCCACAACTACAAGCAACAATATGGATGAATCTCTCAATCATTCCATAGGGTGAAAAAAGTGAGATGTAGGAATATCTATATGTGATCCTATTTCTATAAAGTATACAAAGGTAAAAAATTCATTTATAATAAAATATAGTAGTTATTCTCAGAGAGGGTAATGAAGGGACTTCTGGGGTGCTGGTAATGTTCTGATTCTTGATCTGAGTGCTTATGGCATGGGCAGGATCCCATTAGGAAAAATCAGTGAGCTATATGCTTATGACTTATGTACTTTTCGATATCTATGTTATGCTTCCAGAAATAATTTATTTTGAGAAATTATCTTAACAAATTTTCTTTTTTTAAATAAGTATAGCTGAGAGCAGTACAGGTTTAGAAAGGATTGTTCAAAAAAAATAAAAGGAAAGAAAAAAATGAAAGGATTATTCTTCATATTAAGAATGAGGATGGAAATTCTTGCCCTGCCTTTAACTTGTGCTGGTGCTCACTTGCTTCATAATAAAGTAACAGTTAATATTGATTGTGTACCCACTATACCTGCAGTATTAGTAAGGCAAATAAGTATGGCATTGTATTTAGGTTCAAAATAGTATTTTGAGGCAGATTCTATGATACTCGTTTTACAAATGTGGAACAGAAGTCAAGAAAATGGAGTAACTCATGCAGAGTTTCGATGTGTATCAATGACACAGGCTGCATTTAAACCTAGACCTCTGGCTTCAAAGAATTTACCTTTTTTTTTTTTAAGATTATATTTATTTATTTGAGAGAGAGAAAGCAAATGAGAGATAGAAAGTGAGAGAGAGCACAAGCAGGGAGGAGGGCAGAAGGAGAGGGAGAAGCAGGCTCTCCACTGAACAGGGGGCCTGACATGGGGCTGGAGCCCAGGACCCTGGGATCATGACCTGAGCTGAAGTCAGATGCTTAACCCACTGAGCCACCCAGGTGCCCCAGAATTTACTTTTTTCAACAATGCCATGATCCCACCAAAAAGAGGAAGGTAACTAGGTAAGACTTATGTTCCTCTAGTACAAAATTAAGATCTGTGCAAGCATATATCTATATTGTAAATATATATAGATTTATATGAACACACACACAAGGCCTATATGTGTGTGGGTGCATGTGAGTGTTCATGTAGTGATTTACGTGGCTAGGAGCCTGTCTACTCAGTGCCAAGATCTAGAAAGAAACTAAGAAATATGAAGATTCACTGGGATGATTCCAAATATTTGATTTTTGGCATTGGATAATTCAAGCATCTGATTAAGTTTACTCTGCTTTTCATCTAGATATTTATTCAATACAGATACAAGCTTAGGCTCAGGAACCCAATGGATAATTGATCAGTATTCATTTCCATGATGCTTTCCTTGCTTCTATTATTCCTGATCTGGAATTTAGATTAATAAAACTCCCTAATTGAAACTGGTCACTTGATCACCCAGCTAGAGACTACATTTTTCATCCTTCCTTGAAGTGTGGAATGTGACTAAGAGTAAGTGATACATGGAGCCTCCAGGTCACCTCCTTAAAGACAATGAATGTCCCTTCTGCAGCACTCCTCTTTATTTCCTCCCTGCAAGCTGGAAATCTGATTAAGACAGTAACCCAGCCACAGCCAGAAATGAAGATGACACTCTAGGGATGGTAGAGAAACAAGTTGTCGGAAACCTGGGGTAGCTTGTGGCACAGAGCCCCATACTAACCCAGACTGCTTTCCTTTGGATTGTTAGGGAAGAGAGAAACCTGTTTCCCAAAACCCAATGTGGGGTTCCCTGCACCCTGCCTGATGTAGATAGCTTAATAAGAAAGGGTGATTCATGGACACACATGAGCAAACACCTTGGTTGTTGGCCAATAGCCTACCCCTCAGAAAGCAGACAATGAGTCCCCAAGTGAGAGACCACTCTCTGGGACACAATTTCAGATGGAATAATAGTGTCCCTTTGTAGCGTATAATATGGTAGCATGGACACCTTTTTATTGGATCCTCACCACAAATATATAAGGTACGAATTGGCTTTATTTCCATTTTGAGAAACCAGGTCTCAAGTGTCTTGCTTGTGTCAATAAGTGACATGGAGCCAAAAACTTTTCATTGTTCCTGGTCTCCCCGGAAAGGAACGAAATGGAAATGAAGCCAAGGAAGGGGTTCCTGACAGAGGTCTTTTCACCATCTTCTAAAGAAATAAAATTAAACCTCAAATGAGTGTAGGCCTCATCTATGAGAAGGTATAATAATATAGGAATTTCAGCAACTTTATTTTTTTATTTTTTATTTTTTTTAGCAACTTTACTTTAAATCAACTTAGCTTTCTGGGCATTTTTGTTAACCTTGGGTTCAAGTTGAAATAATAGGACTGCCTTAGGCCTACCACCTGGACTTTGCCTATCTAAGCAACATTTTAATAAAATTTGTGGCCTATAATACATTTATGTTCTTGTTGGAACCTTACAGCAAACCTATATGTATTTTTATTTTTCCCATTTTGTACAGATGGAGAAACTGAGGCTGTAAGAGGTTAAGGAAGTTGCCCATGGTATCACAGTAAATAAGTGAGATCCTCTACATCAAACATTCACTCTGTGTCTGACACTTTTGACGTGTACAATAAAGTGTTATTTACTATTTTGAATTGTAGGTTGGGACTTAAATTGAAATCTCCTGCTATAAATCTACTATTCTACGTGGCCTCTGTCCTGTAGCTTTCCCTCTTAGATCTCCTTGTGCCTAAGGCTGCCTTGGTAATCTAACCAGTAATTATGATGGCATCACTGATATGGTGCTTACTCTGTGCTAGGAACTATTCTACATGCTTCCATTTATTAATTTGTGTCCATGGCCTCTGGCCAAAGACCACCAGGAACACATCTATAATTGAACACTGGGTTGCTTGACTCATTGCAATGAGGAAGACTACACATTATGGGGAACCATGGGGTATTGCAGTAAAAGGTGTTAAAAGGGACCTAGAGGATGTAAGTCAGGGTCAGGTGACTTTGGAAAGGGTTCAAGGAGGCAGGGCTTGCTCTGTATTTGCTGCTATTATGAAGCAAGGGTAATTCTGATTGGATATCTTAATGAATCTTATCTAGAAGGGAGAATAATAGAAAGAAGCTAAAGAAGTAATTAGCAAAGTGGCAGCATCACTCATATTAGTCGGGAGAGGGGGAAGTTTGATATTTTTTGTGGTTTGCACAGTGACTCTCTTTTTGTATGTGTGTGGGGAAAAAAAGCTACCTTTATTGGAGGGGTCTCATTTATGAGACTATTTATGTTCAGCAGAAGAAACACTGCAGCCTACCTACAAATGCCGGGCCAGCACCTAACAACACCAAAGCCTTGCTTTTAGTGTTAGGCGGGTTCACAGATGTTGGGGGCTGCTTTTCTCCTTCTCATTTATTTAATCTTCACAATGAATTTATGATTGAGACTCTATTAGCATCCTAGATGAGGAACATGAGACACAGAGGATTTAAGTAACTGGCCAAGGTCACACAGCCAACGAGTGGAGGACTAGAATGAGAATCCAGGCAGTATGGCCTCAAGAAATCGCTTCTGACTCCTAGGATATTCCACCTCTCCAACTATTTCCCCAGAGCCTCATCCTATCTGTAAATCTTCAGCATTTGACCCCAATGAGACACTCCCACCTCCTCCTAGCCACGTGCTATGGATTCTGTAGCTCGCCTGGGTACTCACGTGGCTGGAGTCCGCAGATCCACCATGGTGCTGATTTACCCTCTGGAAAGCAGCTGGAATTCCTGACCTGATAGCCTCCTATGCACGATTCACTCACTCCCATCCCAAAGTCTCTGGAAACCTGCTCCGCCTGTTTGGTTGGACTCCCCCTTCATGCCCTCACATTCCTCTGGGTGTCTTCCCCGCCCTGAGTGAGTGAGTGAGTGAGGCCTTTTTCTGGAGGGGCCCCGATAAAAGGCTTGCCCAACCCCATGCTCCTATTGTGACATCCTAAAAGAATCTGATTAAGGCCCCCAGGGTGTTAGCTTCTGCCTGTGAGTTTGGAGGCAGAGAGGTATAGGGGAAGGAACTCACTGAGTCCCTACTGAATGGATGGATGACCTCCAGGCAAGTTACTTAACTTCTCTGAGTTTTGTCAGCTACATAACTAAGACCACCAGTGACCAACTCAAAGTATTGGGAAGATCAGATGAGACTTTTTTTTTTTTTTTTTGGTGGAAATTGAGGAAGTGATTAAATTTCCCATCTTGGTTAATATGGAACAGACAAGAGAGAACAAACAAGGGAGGTCAAAAGAAGCTATCAACTATCCTGTGCAGGCAAAACTCTCTAGAACTATTTCTCTTCCTATTGTGCACACAGCTCAGTGCAGGCACAGGCCCTGCCAATGTGAGGATCACTGGAGAATTTCTCTCTCTGATGGGCTTAAGAATGCAAAGTGTTGACTGTAATGGAAAAAGTATTGGAGTTAGCATCAGGATATCTGAGTTCTATATCTGGTGCCACCATTTTCTAGCCTTGGGCAAATCACTTGACTTCCATCTTTTTTTCCTCTCCCCCCTCAGTAGCAGAAGAGAAGTTTCTATAAACCAAAGGTAGAGCACTTTACTTTTATTTAGTCCTTACCACAACCCTCTCCAGTATGTAATATCATTATGACCAATTTATAGAAGAGGAACCCCAGGAAAAGAGTGGTCAAGGGTTTGTCCAAAGACACACAGTTATGAGGGGCCAGGCTATAAACCCAGGTAGTCAGACTCTAGAACCTATGCTCTCAACCTCCACCTCAAGCAATGATTCCACTTGCTTATCTGAAACTCTGGAAGAAAAATTGCCCCCTTCCTTCCTTTCAGGCAGCTCTGAAGATCAGATGGACTAATGGATGTGCTGGGATGTGCTTTAACTGCGGGATGCACTGCAGAGGTGTGGTAGTGTCTCACTCACTGTGGCTTTGGAGGGCAGCATCAGCACAAAAGTCCTGAGCATGGATGTTTCAGAAAGCCAGATTTCAGCTCAGAGTGAGGACACTACCTGAGGACTGAGTGCTCCTGAATGAGCTGGACTACCTCTCAGGCAGGAAGCACCCCCCAACAAAAGAAGCACCTGCCTAGATGAGAAAGCAGTGGAGTTTCCTTCATCACCTCTGGTAACCGAAGTTCCTGACACCGGTCTCTGCCGGGGTAGGAGTGGGGTACTCTATTTCCTGGGCTTTCCCTCTCTTCCTCTCTTCTTCTCTTGCCACTGTTTCCCCCTCAGATTCTGTGAATTCTCATGTTTCTGTGAGGTTGCTGGAGCCCCACTTGACCTGAGTGTCCTTTGCCAACTTCATCACAGCCTCTGGGGCAGGGGTGGATATGTGGGAAAACATTTTTCCTAAACTCTGGCTCAGAGTCCTTCAACATCTGTGGAAAACAAGGGAGTTTACCACACAACCCTCTCACAATCAAGTACTCAATTAATGCTTGGCTCCCCAGAACAACCTTTCTCAAGAAAAATACCACTTAAAACTTTTTTTTTTCCTTCGCCTCTCTCCATCTTTCTGAGAGAGGGAGTTCTGAAGCCAACCATGGAGAAAGAGCCTTTGGTTTCCCCCCTGAAAATAGTTGTTCTAATACCCTGGCCAAAGCATGCAGAATGGACCACTGAGCGTTCCCTGGCATGACCTCCACACTGCCTGGGCAGGGACAGACCAAGGACTGAGATGAAGACCTAATAAGAGAGCAGTAGCTCCTTCATGGCTTCCTCTGTCACAGCCTCACCCCAACAGAGGACAGGAGAGCCATATCTCCCCAGGAACACCAAGAGATGATGTATGTATAAGAGAGAGAGAGAGACAGAGACAGAGACAGAGATGGAGAGAAAGAGAGAGAGATAGACACTATGACACTATTCAGAATTTTCCATCCCTTTGAGATCTGGAACTCTCTGATTCAGAGTGTGGTCCACAGACCACCAGCATCACCGTCAGCCAGGAGCTTGAGCTTGTCTGAAATGCAGAAACCTAGGCCCCACTCCAGAGTGAATCAAAATCTACATCTTATCAAGTCCCTCAAGCAATTCTCAGGCACACTAAAGCTTAGAAGCGCTGCTCTAGATTTGATTGCCTCAACAGCCCTAAGTATGTTCCGTGGCAGTCCAAATCTCTTCCGAATTTGTCTGTTAATCCCAGGGATCTCATCCTCTCAGGGGCATCCCTGGAACATCTGCTTCTGCTGCACAGGACAGTTTAGAGCTGATTTTGCCCTCCTTTGCTCCCTGTCTCTGTCTGTTTCACATCAGACCAGATGGGAGACTTAATTCCTTCTTCAGTTTATACCAAAAAGCAACTCACACAGAGCATTTGTGTATGTGTGTGTAGGAAATGTTCCCAAAATTTGCTGAGTAGGGGAGATGGGACAAAACAACCACTGAAACCACTTTATACTGAATGATAGACCACACAGCAGTAGTTCTTCCCTTGCCCCTCACCCCAGGTGTTTTCTAGTCCACTCCATGACCCTGGGTCATCTCTTCCTGCCTGTCCTCCTTGGTGCCTTTCCTCTCTTCTCTCCCCCTTTCTATCAGAAGCAAAACTCCCTTCATTTTCTAATATGGAGCAGGAAGGATAATCTTTCTGTTATCTTCACATTAGGTTCTCAGGATCCTCCGTCTGTCCTATATATCACAAAAAGACAACTCCTTGCACCCATGTTCATAGCAGGACCATTCACAATGCCAAATAGCTGGAAGCAGCCCAAGGGGCCATGAACAGATGATTGGATAAACAACATGTGGTACATGCATAGGATGAGATGTTGGCCTGCCCATAAAAAAGGAAAGACATCCTGATACTGCTACTACATGGAAGAACCTTGAGGACTCTATGCTAATGAAATAAGCCAGTCAACAAAAGATATATATTATATGATTCTATTTATATGAAATATCCAGAGTAGTCATATTCACGGAGACAGAAAGTAGACCAGTGGTTGCCAGAGGCTGGGGGAGGAGGAGAAGGGAGAGGAGTTGTTTAAAGAGTCCTAAGTTCTGGGGCACCTGGGTGGCTCAGTGGTTGAAGGTCTGCCTTTGGCTCAGGTCGTGATTCCAGGGTCCTGAGATGGAGCCCCATGTCAGGCCCCCTGCAGGGAGCCTGCTTCTCCCTCGACCTATGTCTCTGCCTCTCTCATGAATAAATAAATAAATAATCTTAAAAAAAAAAAAGTCCTAAGTTTCAGTTTGCAAGATAAAAAAAGTTCTGAAGCTGGGTTGAGGCCAATTAGAACCATGCCTGAACCTTCCTCAACCTGAATATCAGGAGCTGCTGGTCTCCGAAAGGGATGTAGCTGAAGCCTTTTGGAATACTGTTGGCCTCACAAGGAAAGGAAGATCTGGAGGGGAATCCTGCCTCAGTCATTCCAGTATGTAAAATGGCAGGAAACTCACTTCATGTTCTGGGCTCCTTCTGGAGTATTTTTCACCTACTCATGACCTTCCCACAGCAATCTACAGAAGTGAGTGGCCAGGAGCAACTGGCCCCATTCTGTACATTGTGACCCCACTCCTTAGCCACATTTGACCAGACTGGAGAAAGGCCCTGACTCAAAGTTGTTTCAATCAGGCTCCCATCTGTAGTAATGAGGACTCCAAACAGGGAGAAGCAGAAGGTCAATCTCTCCTATGGTTGGCATGATAACTTGGGGGCTTGAAAGCTGTTCGAGTCTGCCATGCACCAACCATTTGCACTGAGCAGCTGAGAAAGCCAGGCTCAGAGAAAAAAGACTAGGCTGGTCCATCAGCCAAGTAGAGAAAAGGGGAAAGAAGGAGAAACACCATTCTCCAAGTTTCCTGCAGCCCTCCTCTTCCCAGTTTCTGTCATTTCTGGAGACTTTCCCCATGGCTTACTCATGAGCTTGTTTCCCTGAATCATCCCTGCATCTTATGATGAATTTGTCTCTTTACCTGAAGCTATCTCCATTTGGCTTCTGTTGCTACCAAAGCTACTTTGAGCCATTCCCATTCACCATTTTGAGTTTGATTTGGCTGAAAAATCAAGATAGTGATGCTGAGTCACTGAATTGTTGGAAGAACCAAATGGATATTTTAAAAATATCATAAAAATGGGAATGACTATTATTTTAGGAGAGAGATAACATGGATCAAGCAAAATGGTTTGTTTAGACAGAAGTTTTGTTTTGACTTTTTTGAACCACTGATTTAAAAATAAGAAAAATAATGATAAGAACTGTATAAGAATATATGCAAATGTATCAGAACTTTTTCTAAGTATTTTATACATACTAATTCCTTTAATCTTCACGTCAACCTGGTTTTGCATAGGTTCTGTTCCTACCCCCATTTTGCAGCTGAGAAAACTAAAATAAAAGAGAAGTTGAATAACTAGTGAAGATCACATAATATTTGGTGCAAAGTAATATCTCTGGCTTTTATACCCGTTTCCTCATCTGCAAAATGGCACAAATGATGGATACCTCATGGTTGTGTTTAGAGAATTAACTAAAAATGTCTTCACTATGTATATGATACATAATAACTGATTTGATAAATCTCTTTCATTAGGAAACTCATCATAGATCTATTTCCTTACTGAAATGCAAATGAAGAAAATAAGACATGCAACTATGAAGAGGTAACGTTCAAATAAATAAAAGGCAGTTCTGTTTATATGGCAAGAGATGCTTCTTAAAATTCATAAGACCCAGTGGGGAATAGACTTGAAGATATGTAGCCTGAATGAATGAAACAGGGCTTGAGGCAGCCTCAGACACTTTTCAAGCCCTCTCTTTCCAGGGGAGTCAAGATACCCACATTCTGCAGCCTTTATTATGTTTTCAACCTTAAGAACAGCATGTCTTAATTGAATGTGAAGTGGGGAAAGGCAAGGAAACTGAGAATGGCTACATAGTACTACTTACTGGGGGTCCCGTGGGCATCATCTCACATTACAGATGGAAAATGGGAGCTCCAAGAGATAAAGCAACATGCCTTCAGTCCAACAACCAGGAAGTTGAAGCATCAGATTTCAAATCCAAGTCTCTCACCCCAAAGTCCTTGCTTTCCTCCTCCTACCTTGAGGTGCCTCACTGAAACAGATACCTATTCCACTTACCAAATTACCAAAAGTCAATCATGTGAAGTAACAATAAGCCTTTATTGTCTCTCACTTTCTGTTGAGTCAGGAATTCAAAAACAGCTTAGCTGGGTAGTTCTGGTCCAGGGTTTCTCATGAACTTACAGTCAAGATATCAGCTGAGACTACAGTTATCTGCGGGTTCAACCGGGGCTGGAGGATCCACTTCTAGTTGAGATTATTGACAATCTGGTGCTGGTTGTAGAAAGCAAAGCCTTGGTTCCTCTTCATGTAGGCCTCTCCTCTGGTTTGAATGTCCTCAGAGCATGGTGACTAACTTCCCCCAAAAAAAGAAACCCAAGAGAAAGAGTGCCAGAGAAGCTATCCTAGCCTCTGAGGTCCCAAAGAATCACTTCTACCACATTTTTTCCAATTAGACTAAGATCTGCATTCAAAGGAGAGAATTTAGGCTTTGACTTTTGAAGGGAGGAGAATTATGGACATGCTTTAAGACTACTACACTTAGCAACCTGAGAATGAATTTGCAGCTTCTCCTATGACTTGCCTAGCATCTGCTTTAAAGGAGCCAGGGGCTTCAAAATCCTCAACAAGGCAGCAAGGCCATGCATGGCCTACACATTGCATGTCCCCAGCCTCAAACTAGGTCTTTCCCTTTGATGTTATGGACCTAGGCTTCCATTTCCACTAAAATACAATGCTTCCTCCTGCCTGAAAGCCTCTGCAGAGGTGTTCCCTCACCCTTCTGAGCCCTCTCCTAACCTTCTGTTGTCTTGCCAATATTCACTCATCCTTCAGATCGTGGTTCAAAGGTCACCTCTTCATCAAATCTTCCCCCATATCTCTGACCACAGAGGGTCCAATCATAAGCTTTTACAAATCCTTGAATTTTTAAATAAGGTCTTTTTATTTGCAATTATATATTGATGTGATCATCTGATCCATGTGTGTCTTTCCCAGTAATATTCAATTACATTGAGACTGCATATGATTTTTTTATTCACTGATAAATCCTCAGCACTTTGCACCACACTAAGCACATAATGTGTACTTAATCACAAATGTGTTGAATGAATGAATGCCTGGTCAATGATTTTCTCATAGCTGGAGATGTGCAAGCAGAAGTGGAACCATCTCTTTGTGTGTTTCAAGGGAGGTTCTAGCATCAGATTGGGGTTGACTGTGTGACTTTTAAGGTCCTTACCTTCAGGAGAGTCTTCAAGATTGTGTGTCTGTGATTCTTGGGTCCACTCACTGGCAAGTAAACTCTGCCTCCTTGGGTGACTCACCTGTGGCCCAAGTCTTGGGTCTTCCATTTCCTAGGACACACCCTCTCAAGGGGCAGGCTAACCGAGGCACGGCTGGCAGCCTGTTACTCACATCAAGCACAAGGAAAGCCTATGTTGGAAATCTCAGGGAGCAGCTGCCCAGGGTTCGAAGGAGGCTTTGAGTGATTGGGCCCTCCATAGCTGCTTTAAGAAGTTTTACAAGGTTAAGGTTTGCTCTAAAAATAAGCCCACAAGGCTTTTTAAAAAGCTTCTAAAACCATATGTCCACAACAGCCATTTTTTTTTGAAGGGCCAGTGAGCCTTTAAAAGCTTCAAAAACCACTACTTGGCCTGCCTCCCACAGTGGAGAAAGTTCAATATGCGCTGTGTTGAAAACCAGACCTGCTTTTAAGTCTCCTAGAATCTGCCTCTGAAACATTCTACTCCTATCAAAGGGGTTCAAGATGGAGATCAGTATGCACGAGGCTTGTTATCCCAGAGGCCAGCTTCTTCCCACAGTAAACAACTGCCCCAAATAACCACAAAACTGCAATTAGTTGCCTATAGAGAGATTGTTTCAAGTCTTTCTTTCCTGTTTCCTCTCTGCTCCCATAGGTCTCCTTCATAGGACAGCCTGTTGTGGATTGTTCTGTTAAGTGCATACACACACACACACCAGGGTGTGCCCGAGAAAAACGTCCACACAGGTAGAATGCCTACCAGGTGAAGGGCCACAAATGAGGGAGAGCATTTATTTGTTAAATTTTTCTCTCCCTTACTTTCTTTCTCTTTCTTTCCTTTCTCTTTCTCTTTCTTTCTTTCTTTCTTTCTTTCTTTCTTTCTTTCTTTCTTTCTTCTTTTTCTTCTTTTGCTTTCTCTTCCTTTATCTCTTTCTCTCTCTGTCTCTTGCTTTCTCTTTTGTTTCTTTCTCTTTCATTTTTAAATAAATGTATAAGTGCCTACTATGTACCACATATTGAATATCTATATTTCAGCTGGAAAGGCATGGGTTACAAAGAGCAGTAGAAATGGTATCTAAATGAATCCCAAATGAATTGTACCTGAAGACATGTTACAATCTGTAGGGGGACTGGAGACGAGTACAGGGTATGATGCACCATTCTTCTGGCCCTTTGAATCCTTCTAGCTTCAGTAAGGAATCCCTACTGACCCCTTTACATAACAAGGAATCTCGACTCAAAGAGGTCAAGATTATTGTTCATGATCCCACAGGTCCATCAGCCTCAATGAACATATATCTGGCTTCTTCCCTAACAGAAGAAACATAGCCACCCATAAAGAGCTATAGTGCAATAGGACAGGGCACAGTGTTACAAGAGCAGTATCAATATAACATGACAGGAGAGTGTAGAGGAAAGAGAGATACCTTCTAGCCACAAGGATCAGAGAGGATCTTGATACGGTCCTTGGAGCCACAAGAAAGTGGATTCTCTCTTCTCCAAACCAGGGAGCTCCCTTCAGTCTCCTTCCTATCCAAGTGAAATAGCTCCAGTCTCTTTACAAACATCAAGGCATTTATACAGATATTTACCCAGCTTATGTTCACACATCCACAGTGACAGGGAGCTCACTACTTTTTAAGGTAAGACACTTCTGAACAATTCAGACGATTGCCAAAAGTCTTCTTTCTGTTAAGCCACATTCACGGTTCCATGTTCTACAGTGTAGAACCACGTTGAACTGATTGATTCCCATTCTAGCAATGGACTACTGGAGTTTGACTCCTGGCTTCATCACTCATCATAAACCTTTGGGTAATGTACTTCATCTCACAGAGTTTTGGTTTATCAGCAAAACAATAATTTCTACCATAGAGGATTATTGAAGAGACAAATTACAATAATCCATGTGAAAGTATTGTCAGAATGTAGAATATGGTAAGCATGTGGAAAATGTTACCTAGTGTTGAGGGGCCCTTCTTAAAATCTTGAGTAATTAGGCATTTCTTTCCTGTTTGGGGACAGAAAGGAGCCAGCAGGGAGCTCATTTTGAAGATTATGGCATCAAGGCACACAGGAGCCTGAGACAGCTGCAGACAACCTGACGTGTCTCAGGTGCATTCTGGATCACCTAGAGTAGAGACTCTCAAACTTTGGCATGCACTAGTACCTTGCAGAGGGCTTGTTAAAACAGAGTCCTGAGCCACCCCCAAAAGTTTCTGATTCAGTGGGTCTAGGGTGGGGCCCTTTCATTTGCATTTCTAACAAGTCCCCAGGGGAAGCTAATGCTGCCAGTCCAGGAAACACACATTTTGAGAACATCTAAGTCTAGAGTTTAACCAGTGGTAACAAGTTAACCATGATTTTCCTGAGTACTATGCACACACATTTTACGTCTTTCTCAGTCAGTTCTCCTGAACAGTCCTCCAAGGCAACAATTTAACTACCTCCTCTTCCAAGATAAGAAACTAATGTGGGGCGGGGGAGTTGGGGGAGATTGTCACTTGTTCTTAATAACATAGTCAGTGGCAGAGCTGGGTTTGAAATCCAAGTCTGATGCCCCAACGTCCATGCTCTTAATCTCCATTTAGCAACTGAGTAGACTGAGGCACAGAGAAGTTAAGGCTTGCTTAGATCACACGTGTAATATGTCGTTGAATTAGTTTTCAAATCCAGATCCATCTGACCCCAGAGCCCAAGGCCTTAACTTAAACTTTTGCGAGAAGCAGGGTATGTTGAAGGCTATCTGCAGGTCACTGTGTGAAGCCTGAGACCTCTTCCCTGTGCAGGAATTTTATTTTGTTCTTTCCTTTTTGCTTGGCTTCTCTAGATAATTGCCTTCTTTCTGCAGGCTCTTGATGGGGTAGATGTGGTCTTCCTGGGGATTGAATGACCACAGAAGGAAAATAACTTAGAACAGGCGGTTCTTCATTCTTCCTCACTGGTGTTTTTCCTTCAGAGTCTGGAAAGAAATGTGGCCTCTGCACAATTTAAATTGGGCCATCAATTATTTGGGTCCTGAATATGCAGAGCTCATTAGGGCTATGTTGGCCACAGCAGAGCACCTGGGCTGACAGAAGTAAACTTGGCTCCACTGTTTCAGGCACTCCTGCCTCCCCCCACCACCACCACCCCCCACCGAGAGTGCAGCCCAGCCTGGGATTGCCAGGCATTAATGTGACCAATTATTTCTGTCCTCAGTTACTGGGTCATAAATCCTGCCTTGCACTGAGTCCCTGGTTTCCGGTGGAAGAAGGTTTGGCTTTAGGAACGACTCTACCTTCTGGCTGTAGAGTGGTGTGATATTGTGGTTAGGACTCTTGCCTTGAAACCAGAGTGTTGTGGGGACCTCATTATGGCCTGTCAATAACCAGCTGTGTGGGACTGTCACGTGCCCGTCCTACTCCTCAGCTGTAAAATCTGCCCAGTGCCTCCCAAGGTCGTTCAAGTGACACCATGTTTGAGAAAAGAGGTCAGTCATCTATAACAGGCCACTGAGAGGATATCTAGGTTGATCTGAAGACCCTGGCATGGTTGCCTAAAGCAAAGGTGCAGAGCGAATCCGAAGCTTCCTCCTGTTCTGGGGCCCTGGCACTTACTCTTACCTGGCCAGAAAGGTCTTCCTTCAGCCCTTTGCATACCTGGCTCCTCCTCACTGTTTGGTTATTTCCTCAAATGCCACCTCTTCAGAGAAGCCTTCCCTAGCACCTGTCTAGAGACCCCCTCTTTGCTTTCGGCACTCCAGTTATTGTCTGAAACATCATCAGTCTCTTCAATATGAAAAACAATCTATACTTACCTTTCCTTTTCTTTGATTGCAAGATCACCATCTAATGATTTCATGTGCTGCCAGGTCAAATCACCTTTTTGCCATTTTCTGAATGAGAACTCCCTGCCCCCTCTGTGAACTCCACTCCCCTGAGATTGCAAAGTTCACTCTTTAAAAACTGTATCTTATGACTGCTCACCTCGGTAAGTCACGATTTTCCAAACCAAACAACCAAAACAATGTGCACAAGTAATTGAGGGCCGAGTGTGATACCCGATGTTTCTATTCGTAAACCCAGCTTTACTGTTTTTATTCATGGTTATTACATGCTATAAATTTGATCTACTGTTTTCAAACAGGCAGAGGAAACACAATGGCAAAAGACAATCCCTGCTTTGAAGGAACTCAAAGGGAGAGGTACACAAAGTAGCAGACGGTTGCAGGACCATTTTCCATAGAGGTAATAAAAGAGCATAGAGGCTTGTGAGGTACAGAAGGGCAGAAAAACAGCATGAGTGAAATCAGGATGGAGAAATAGGACGGCATGTTCAGGGACTTAAAAGTAGCCCAGTGTAGGCTGAACAGGAGTGGAAGGGAGTACAGACGACCCACAAATAGCCCCAGTGCCTCTCTGTCCCAATCCTGATTTGGGGGTTCCGGCTATGTGCTTTTATTGTCTGTCTACTTGTCTGTAGTCCAAATCCCAGATTCCAAGTCCCCAGTACCAAGCACAGGGCTTTCCCAGAATCAACATTCACTTATCATTTGTTGAATAAGCTTTGAATAAAGGGTCAAGTTCTCAGGGCTCTCCAGCTATCGCCCTCTCCCCTACTATGAAGAAAATTCACTTGGGAGCCTTACTTTTCCCTTCTTTTTCCCTTTACAGAGGAAGATAAGAATTTTTTTAAAACACGTTCTCATTTCCGAATGATTTAAAAAAAAAAAATGTGGATGCTGGTTGAGCGAGGAGCTCTGTGGCCTGGGAAACACCCAGATTGTTTACCGTACTCATGTGTACTGCCACCGAGCAGTCAGGGCTATCTCTTAACCAGCTGCTTGCTATGGACAAATGACATGTTGCCTCTGAACTTCAATTTACTCACCTGTGTAATGGGCATACTCTCCAAACTCTGTGAGATGACTCCAGAAGACGTGTTTCATAGAATGTTCTCCAGGTAGACTTATTGTAAGGAACTTGGCAAACACACCTTCCTTTAACTTCCAGGCTTCCTCTCTCCTCTCACTGCCAGCTTCTACCCAGAGATGCCCATGGAAAAAATGTACTGGCCCCAAAGACAATAACAAAATGGGATTCAGTGGGATGAGGGAAAGGAAGAACAAGCCTTTCAAATTACAGTGAGAAATCTCCAGCTGCTTTTTCTTCCTTCTTAAATTGCAGCTTATATTGGGGTAAGCTATTAGAAAAAACACTGTCCCAGAATCCTGGGAAATTAGCTCTTCCAAGAAGTCACTGTGTGGCCTTGGACAAGTCATTGTGCTCTCTGAATTCCTCTCTGGTCTAACAAAGGGGCTGGACCGGGGAGTCCCTACAGAAGAGTGTTGTGTAAGAGAGCACACTCTAGACCAGACAGACCTGGCTTCAAATCTCAGTTCCTATAGCCTGCTAGCCATATGACCCAAATATGTCTCAGTTTCCCCATCTATAAAGTAAGGTTATTAGATATAACCTAGCTAATGTGGTTATCCTGAGGCTTAAATGAAATAAACTACATAAGAGATTTAACAGTGTGCCTGGTTTATAGTATTTAAGAAAAAGAAGTTGCTATATTATTAAAACTGTCATCCTCATTAGTATTGTTACTCTCAAATGGTTGGGATTTTAAGTTGAAGGCAATCTCAGCAGAGGTGTGTTTTGAATGTCCATTTTCTCCCTGGGGGCTCACAGCAATACCCTCAAGAGAGGGTGTCCATCTGTCTGGCACACAACCTGGAAAAGGGAACCATGCCCTCCTGTGTCCTTTCCCTGGGGCTTCGTGTTTTTCTCTATGCCCTGCTCGGTCCAGTTCTAAGCACTCGAGCATCTGCACTCTGGGCCCACACTGGTCAGGCAGCCAGGAGGGAGAGGAAACCAGAATAAACATGTTTTGCAAGAGCAGGGCTAGTTTAAGTGAAAGCAATTCTAAATAAGGACAATACAAAGCCTTGGCTGCCTGTTGGCAGCTTCCTCAGCACAGGGGTTTGCCATGGAAAACCAAAGGTCAGACTGATAAGCTGGGGGTGCCTGCAGGCAGGCTGGCAGGAAGCTTATGACAAGATCCCCTCACCCAGTATTTGAATCCAACACAGGCCGGGGGGGTGTGGCTACAAGGACAATTCAAAGACCCAACATGGGCTCTAATCTCAGCTCCTCTGCTGTGACTTAAGGCATGTCTTTTTATCTTGCAAAACCTCAGGTTCTTTATTTGTATTAGGAAGAGAAAGAAAGAAAGAAAGAAAGAAAGAAAGAAAGAAAGAAAGAAAGAAAGAAAGAAAGAAAGAAAGAAAGAAAGAAAGAAAGAAAGAAAGAAAGAAAGAAAGAAAGAAAGAAAGAAAGAAAGAAAGAAAGAAAGAAAGAAAGAAAGAAAGAAAGAAAGAAAGAAAGAAAGAAAGAAAGAAAGAAAGAAAGAAAGAAAGAAAGAAAGAAAAAGAAAGAAAGAAGGAAAGAGAAGAGAAGAGAAGAGAAGAGAAGAGAAGAGAAGAGAAGAGAAGAGAAGAGAAGAGAAAAGGAATAAGATCTGCTCTGGGTTCCCTCGAAAAATTTTAAAAGACTATTAAGTCAAGGTGGTTATAAACTATAAAGTAATTTGTGAATCTCAGAGTTAGAACCATGTTTTAATCTCACCTCCACTACTGTTTGTAACTGTTTGATCCCGGGCAAGTCAATTTATTTTTCTGAAACTCAGTTTCATATTTTGTGTATTTCATACCTGTCCTGGGTCATTAAAGCAGCAAAGTATTGTGTATTGGTTTCCCATGGCTGTTGTAACAAGTTAACACAAGCTGGATGGCTTAAAACAACAGAAATATATTTTCTCATAGTATGAAATTTGTTTCACTTGTCCAAAATCTGGGTTTTAGGGGAGAATGGGTTCCTTGCCTCTTCCAGTATCTGAGAGTTGCCAGCTTTCTATGGTACATCACCCCAATCTCTACTTCAATGATTACATTGCCTTCTCCTCTTCTAATGGGTCTCCAGGTCTCCCTCTGTCTCCTTCTTAGGAGGACACTTATGATTACAGTGAGGGCCCACTGGGATAATCCAAGATAATCTCCTCATCTTAAACTACTTACCTTAATCACATCTATAAAGCTTTTGCTATAAAAGGTAACATTCAGGTTCCAGGTATCAGGACCTGGTATCTTTGAGTTCCATTATTCAGCTACCCTTAGGGATATTGAAGGAGTAGTATCCCTGTTATACTTACTTCTCCCTGATTATTAAGGAGCGATAGAGTCTCAGAAGGACCCCACTACTAGAAATATCTTGTGATCAAAGCTGAGAATTAAGGCCTATGGAAGTGTGCCAGAAATAATAATGTTGAAGTTCTTCATCTTACCCATAAAACCCCATCTTAGTTATCTCTTTATCTCAAGCAAGTGCCCCAGCAGAGAAACTAATACATGCTTGATGAAAGAATGGATGTAAGGAAATATTTGCATAAATTTGAATTTCATTTTGGGTATGGCAGAGTGCCTGCATGGGTAGACTAAAATCAGATGACCTTAGTGAAGCCATGCCCCTTCCTTTATTAGCTGCGAGACTTTAGGCAAGTTACTTAGCCTAAGAAATTTCAGTGTTCTCAAATGTAAAGTAAAAATTATTATAGAACCTACTACATAGAGTTTTGCAGGGAATAAATGAGATGATCCTTATAAACAAATTTCATAGTGCTTATCATGTGATAACTACTTATATGATATATATGTTAGACATTATTAACTTTAAAAAGTTTTCAAGTTTAATGCATTTAATGTATCCTTTGTATATACCAAGAATTGACTAATGGGGGGGGGGCAGGGAGAGATTGTTAGTTTAGAGAGAAATAAGGAAACTAGCAATATATCTTCAGACTTATGTTAAAGAAGTCCAATTAATTGCCTTTCTCCCTATCTTCAACTCAGATTCACAAGGACCAGAATTGGCCTTTGCTTCTAGGTTTTATTCCTTGGTAAAAAACACTTTGATCAGTTCAAGTCTTTCTCTTTCTTTAGGAATTCCTTCAATAAATATGTCCTGAGCACCTTTGACCTAGAAACTTTCTGAACTCCTTTCCACTGGGGATGGGAAGTACGGAAAGGATTGAACCAGTCATTGAGAGTTCCATGGGTCCAGGGCTATTTTATGACATGGTTCTAAGCCAGAGCTTAGAACTAGATTGCCAACTGAAAGAATAATATCTTCATCCAGGAAAACTAGAAGAGATAGTAAAACATATTTATCAAGGGCCCAAGGAACCAGAGGGCCTTAGGAAGGTGAAGGAGTAGAGTTGGGTGAAAAGAAACACCTAGAATATATATTGTTGCTACAGTTGGCTCCTCCATGCTTGTTTTATATGAAAGAGCAGGCTTCATTTAAAGGACTTCTTTTGAAAAATTGCATGTTCTACCAAGAAAACAGATACGTACACAACAAATTTAAGATGAACTATGAAAGATGCAGTATAAGAAGTGTTATAGGACAGGGAGATGAAGGCAACAAGTCTAGCTCAAGGGCAAGGGAAGGGAGTGAATTTGGAATAGCGTTCCAAAGAAAGTGACCTGACATTTCAATGGGTTTCACATTGTTTCCTGTAACCTCTAGTCCATTCAAAACATACTTTGAAGAATCAAACACAAGAGACTTTGAGAGATTATCTGGGTTAGACCTCTGCTTTCAAGGGCTGTTTATCCCCATTTTATAGATAAAGTTGCTAAGGCCTAAAGAAACACAGGAAATGGTAGTAGGCAGAAAATCACATAGATCTTTTTGCTTCTTAATAGTCTCTATTTCCAGACAGGTTGGATAAGGAAGAAGTAGAATCTTTTTTTTTTTTTTTTTTCATTTTAATTGCTAGACCCCTTGTACCAGCTGAAAGTACGATCGGTTGAAAGTGACAAAAATCCAAATAACAATGGGTTAAATAGACAGAAATGTATTTCTGTCTTATGTAAAAGAAATCTAGAGATACTTGTATACAAATGTTTATAGCAACACTATTCACAATTGTCAAAAAGTAAAAACAACCCAACTGTCCATCAGTAGATGAATACACAAATAAAATATGATTTATACATACAATGAATATCATTTAGTCATAAAAAGGAACGGAATACTGGTGCATGATGCAATGTGAATGGATCTTCAAAACATTATACTAAGTGAAAGAAATACAAATGGCCACATGTATTATGAGTCCATTTATATGAAGTGTCCATAATAGGCAAATCCATATGGAATGAAAGCAGACTAGTGCTTTCCAGAGACTGAGAGAAAGGAGAATGGATCTCTCTAATGAGAGTTTCCTTTTGGAATGATTAATATATCTTGGAACTAGATAGAGGTGATTGTTTCACAATCTAGTGACTATACTAAATGCCACAGAACTGGACACTTTGGTAAATGGCTAATGTTATGTTACATGAATTTTACATCAGTTTAAAAAAAAAACAAAAGTAATCCAGAGTTGGGAAATTCAGAACTTGTAGGAAGCTGTATGACAGTATCTGGGATCCAGGCTCTTTCTATCTTATAGTTCTGCCATCTGTAGTTTTTCCCTTCTGCCTCACAATTTAAAAATGTCTATTCAAACTCCAGTGGTCACAACTGCATTCCAGCTATCTGGGGAGAAAATAACAAAGATATGGAATGAGAAGAAGAGTGTATAAATTGAGATTTGAAAAATGTACAGGAATGAGCCAAGGCAAGAGGAACAAGACTGGAAGAGTTCAGGTCTTGGGAAACTTCGGTGGGGGAGGTGTTGGGTGAAGTCCAGTGAATCTGGCAGCAGGGTGAGGAGGAGAGTACTGGAGAGGGGGGCATCGGCCCTGTCTGGCTCTGGAACTCTGACCTTTCCCCTCCCCATCCCAGTTCTTGCTGGTCTTACCCTACCATACTCCTAAGCCATAAGAAGATGGATTCAATTAAAATAATCAAATGAGAGAAGGGTCTCTGGATGGCCTTTGGTACACATAAAAGCACACATTTTATCTTCCAGTCAAGGACTTCTTGAAATTATTTACCTCTCAAAGACAGCTGCCGAGGACCCCATGACTCAAGAGTCCTCTCCCGCCTCTTGGCAGTGTGTTTTACTGCTGTCCTTCCAGAGGTCTTCTCCATTGTCTTCTTCCTTCCGTGACCTCATTCTCAGTGCCAATGAGAGCCAAGTTAAATCGTGCAGACTTACAGCTGGGGCCAGCTGTTGAGATGTGAACTGGTTATCTGTCTCCCCTGGCCCCAGGAGACAGCATTTTGTAGAACAGGGAGGAGGTATCTGTTGCCTGGGGTCACCAGTGCCCACAGCTCTGTCTCTTTTGGCTTTGATGGGAGATGGGATTTTCCATGCCAAGGAGCTCAGACGGGGCCAGCCTGCCCTGACATAACCTCTCACACCTAAAGAGAGAAAGAGAAAAACCGCTACGCTCAGCTGGGGACCCAGGATACTTTGGCATGCCCTGAAGATACCATAGTTTGTTGTGAAAATGGAGAATGGCAGATCTGAGGGACCTGAGTCCCAGAGAGGTGAGACTACTTTCCCAAGGCTAAACATTGACATTCACAATAACTTGGTCAGCCCAAAGATTGCAGGTCAGTTCATTAACTATCTTGTGGCTCTAGCCCAAGAGAACTCCCTCCAGATTCCTGAGTTTTGACCAGGAGAGCTGAGGGCAGAGGGGAGACAAAAACACAAAGATTAGGAGAGAATGAGGACTGTAATATTACTGTGTCTATGTTTTCCAGTGGACTCTCAACTGGGAATAACCACTGCCAATTGATTCCTAACCACACGCCTGACTCTAAGTGCATGACATGTTTAAACTGATTTTGTTACTGCCCCGGTTCTGTAGGGTACTATGATTGTCTCACTTCATAGGTGAGATATTGAGGCTCTAAGAGGCAGTAGAATTTGCCCAAAGTTACCCAGCTACTAAGAGATAGAGGCAATATGGAAACATAGTGATGTATGACCTCGAAGTTCATGTTCTTAGTCAATATCCCTTACTGTTTCTTTTAAATCTTTACTAACCAGCATTTCCCTGTTCAGGCAGATACAGAATCATTTTTTATAGCATATAGGGAAAGATTTGAAGAAATCAAGAGATCCCAATTTGATTAAAAAGAGAAACAAGGTAACTGAAGCTGTGAAATGCGCAGCTGAAAGTTGCCTGTAGGTGGAGGATGGAGAAGCAGGGCTTTCCACCTGCTACCATCTTATGATGGGCTAGGAATCTGATATAGACTGGGTAGTTTGTATTTACCTCTGCAAATCCACTTTCCATCTCAGTCTCTCTGGGCCTGGGAGCCTGGCTTCTGTGGACCCCGTCAACCCTCTGGGTCCTAGCTGGGTTCAGCAAATGGAAGACACTATCAGAAGATCTAGGGACAAGAGAGAGAGAGGTCAAGGTGTTTATTCCCTGCTCCCTCCCTCAGGGCCATTGGTTGGTGTGCAGTGGCTGTATTCCTCTACAAGGCTTCAACTCCTATCAGGTTGCTCTCTGCTTAAGCCATGGCACAGCTCTGGCTCTCTCTAAGGGCACTATTACCAGCCACTAGTACTTCATCATCCCTTGTTTGTGTCCCTTTGCTCCATTCATACCTTTGTTAATAATTCCTTCATTAAACTCTTCTGGACAAAGCTCATTCGAATAAGCTGTTTCCTTTTAGGGTACTAGTTTTAAGTCTGGAAGGTGTGTCAAAAGTCTTCTATTCTTGTGGTTCTCAAATTTTTATTTTTACCTGCAGATCTAGTAAGAAGGGTTCTAAAACCAATAAAATTCTAGAAGGCTGGGGACCCCTGATGGTTCAGCCTCCCACCAAAAGCACTCTACTTCTCTGCCTCCCCACACCTGCTCCTTGAAATCTGAGGGCTGTAGGGAGCACACTTCATAACCAGCTGACCTCATCCAAACCCCTTACTCACATGAAGAGAGGCAGTTGGCAAGGTTTCCAAAGTATCCTTTGTTGGCCTGAGTGGGTCTGATTTATGCCCTGGGCCTTCATCAACAGTTTGCCTCAATATCTTCCAAAGTGTAAAGTCCCGTAAATCTTCCCTGGGAGCGACAACTAGACCGCCAGCCCGTGTTATACAAACACACAGAAATGTCATTAAGGCAACAAACAGCCCCACTGGCCTCGGTAGAGGCCTTTCTGCCAGGCTCAAGTTACCTAAAATCAATATTTGAATAAGGACAAAACCACATGTTTTCAAAACCAAATTAGAGGGGTCTAATACCAGGCCTGGAGATGTGGTTACATCATGCGCCTTCCAGCTGGTCCCCTGGGGCTCTGTCTTTGGACTTGACCAGGCTGCACAGGCTCCCACCCCCCTCACAGTCACTGGACTTACTTGTCCTGAGTGTCTGACCTCACTAGATAGGTGATGCTGAGGGACAGAATAAGCCAAACATAGGAACTTTCCAGAGTCAGAGATGGGATGGGAGTTTACAAAACGAAGAAAATTGGGTGTGTTCTTTCACGCATTCCTCAAGAATTGTTTCAGGATCCAAACCAGGCTCTAGGCTGAGGTCTGAGAGTTCAAGAGTGAGTATAATCATGGGTCTCTGCTCTCAGGGAACTCATACTATAGCATGAGGGGAAGAGGAGACAATAGGTCACTTTAATGCCCAAAAACAAGTACCAGTGATGCCAGTGAGTTAAGGGAGCTTTGGAGACACGCGACAGGTAACCCAGGGGCTCCATGGAAGAAGGCTCCCAACAGCAGATATGTTAAAGGTGCTCTTAACCTATTTTTCTGGCTTTGTATGTGCCAGGCTCAGGAAGGAACGCAGATAGGTGAGAGGAGAGAAAGCCCCTGCCTTCTGCCAGAAGGGAAAAAGTTCTACATCTCCCTGGAAGAGTGGTTATTTGAGTTGATTAGGTATGAAATATGCCCACCTCAGCCTTTGCGGGTCCTGTCTTTTTTGGAGCCAGCCTATATCCACAGGCACCCCACCAGCACTACCATCCATCCATCCATCCATCCTGAGCTTGAACATATGATAAGGGTGGGAAGGGCTTCTGAGCTGGGCCAGCCTGTAGACACCTGCCACCATATGGGAAAGCCTTACTCAGAGGGCAGCATGAAGGCCTTGTGGCTGCACATTTGAAGGCTGTTACACAAATAATAGAGCCAGCACCCTGCTTTCTATCTGCCTCTTGTGTCCTATGTCTCTACTAGGAGAGGATTCTTAATAATTGCATGTCTCTGCCTCTCTCTGCCTCTCTCTCTCTGTGTCTCTCATGAATAAATAAATAAAATCTTAAAAAAAAAAGAAAAACTGTAGGATATAACATTGTTCTTTTTTTTTCATATTGTGTTTAAAAAATAAATAAAATATGCCAGTATCTAAACAATGATTATCTTTACATGTGGTGATACAAGGTTCTCTTTTTTAAAAAAGATATTTTCCAGTTGTTTTTTTTTTTTTAATGGGTATGTGCTATTTTTCATCCGGCGGGGAGGGGAATAAGTAAATGCAATAACACAGTCTTTTAAATTTGGTTTACAAATGAGTGAAAGTTGTAAATCCTGACAAAGGAAGGCACAGGCAGGTCTGTGGTAGGATAAAGCAGTAAGAGGTGGCCCTGAGAGTAGGCACAGTGCATTCCCATTCTCTTTGAACTCCTTAAGCAATTTTGTGTCCAGTGTGCAGTGCTGGAGTAAGAGTAGTTACTGTCTCCTTGGGTCAGTATTCCAGGCCCTATATATTTTGCAGGAACCTGTAGTCTGTGCTCATCACTTGTGCTGTGTGTGGCATGTCTATCCTCAGCAAGCCAGCTCTACTGCGTCTCTATCCCTATGTACACACTCCACTGGAAAAGCCTTCCTCAGTCCTCACTGCCTATATCTGAACCATGTGTAAATCAGGTGGGCACAGCAGATACCCTTCCTTTACCTCTCCCACTCTGTCCATCAGCCACCAAGACCTGCGATTTCCATCTAACTTCATCTCAGATCAGTCCTTTTTCAGGATCAGACTGGACCTACTAGACTGTCGGCCTCTGTGAGAGGCAGCTTCTGAAGTGACCGCCAACCATCCCTGTACTAGCGGGCTAGGGTTGCCATAACAAGGCACCACACAAACTGGGCAGTTTCTGCAACAGAAAGTTAGTGTCCAGTGGTTCTGGAAACTGAAAGTCTGAGATCAAGGTGCTGGCAGATTTGGTTTCCCCTGAGGAAGGATAGTCTATCTGCTCCAGAGCTCTCCCCTTGTAGGTGGCTGTCTTGATGTTCACACGGTGTTCTCCTTGTATGCATATTGGTCTCCAAATTTCCCTTTCCTACAAGGGCACCAATCAACCTGGATTAGGGTTCACTGTAGTGACAGCATTTTAATTTGCTTATCTCTATAAAGATCTTATCTCCAAATAAAGTCTCCACATAAAGTCACATTCTGAGTACCTAGTGTTAGGACTTCAACATATGAATTTTGGGATGACACAATTGAACCCATAACACCCACTAGTATTTATGCCCTTACGTAATTCCCTCCCCTTGAGTGTTGGCTGGACCTATTGACTTGTTTCTAAAGAACAGAAGACAGCAAAAGGGTAAAGTGTCACTTCCAACATTAAGTTACAAAGGAGTGTGACTTTTCAGGGTTTCTGGGTGCCTCAGTCGGTTAAGCACCTAACTTTTGATTTCAGTTCAGGTCATGATCTCAGGATTGTGAAAGGGAGCCCAGCATGGAGCCTACTTAAGATTCTCTCTGCTCACTCTCTCATGAATTCTTTCTCTCTAAAAAGAAAGAAACAAAAGTAAAGGAGTAGGACTTTCATCTTGCCATTCACTCTCTGGTCCTTCTCACTTGCTTAGATAAAGGAAGATGCCATGTTGTCAGCTGCTCAACACAGAGATCAATGGCAACAAACCGAAGGCAGCCCCCAGCCAATAGTCAGCAAGGAACTGAATTTTGTCAACAATCATGTGAGTTCGGTTGGATACCACTCCTCTCTGAGTTGAGCCTCAAGCTGACAGTGGCCCCAGCCAACACCTGACTACAAGTTTGTGAGAGATCCTGGAATGGAGGACTAGAGCTAAGCCATCCCTGGATAAGTCATGCCTAGAGGAGTACTGTTGTTTCAAGCCACTAACTTTGTTATGCAGTAATAGCCAATTGATACATCCACCATCCCCTCAGACTGGGCCTCTCTGTTTGCCTCCACCCTGCACCCTTTGTGAACTTGAGGGGGGCACTTGGCGGGATGAACACTGGGTGTTATGCTAAATATTGGCAAATTGAACTCCAATTAAAAAAAATTAAAAATAAAAAAATAAAAATAAATAAAAAATAAATAAAAATAAATTCATCTGATTGTGACAAAAAAAAAAAAGCCATTGGGGGTGGGGGGGTGGGAATCTCCTAAGATTCCCCATTGCTCTCAGGATAAAATTCAAATTCTTCAGCATTTCTAAAGGCCCAAATTTCACATGCAGGCTCTGAAAGTCTGTGATAGAATATAGTTTGCTTTGAAGAAGTCAGGGTCAGGTTCCAATTTTGGCTCTGCTAGTTACTGTTGGTGTGAGGTCTGTGCTCAGTCCCCTCATCTGAAAAGTCAGGATACAAATTTATTATTGAACAAACACTTATTGGGAGCTCACTCCATACAGGGTCTGTGCTAGGTACAAAGGACACAATAAAAAACAAGAAATAGTTCCTGCCTTCAAGGAACAGAAACAATCGAATTTTTAACAACTATAGATGTGACAAGTACCATGATGAAAGAAGCACAAGTGACTAAAAGTAATATGCTTACTGTGCACATGGCACTTTAGATGTACTTATCATGTAATCACCACAGCAATCCTATGAGGTGTGAACTACTATCTCTACCTTACAAATCAACAAAGTGAGGCTCAAAGAAGGCGATTAACTTGCCTAAGGTTATATACAAAGTAAGTGAAAGACTAGATTCAAACAGCGGCTTCCAGCACTCCAAAGCTCTTAAGATTTCCTACTATGCTCTGTTCTTTGTAGATGGATGTCACAGGTGGGGTCTCAAGAGGCAGACACTGAGATGGGCTTGAGGGTACAAGGTTTTTATTGGTGATAGACATTTGTGCAAGGAAGAAGCAGGACTGGGCAAAGGAAGAAGTTGAACCTTAATACAGAGCAACTTGACAAAGGGCTCTGGAGCTAATTGCCCAGTAGTGAGGTTTTCCATGAGGCTAAAATGAAGATCCCTTTATGTCAATGCCTTACTTGGTACTGATGACTGCAAGCCAGTGATTCCAGGCAAAGTGGTTTTCTACAGCTTGGGTTGACCCTGGAGGAGCTGACAGTTGGAGATGACCTGCTGACCATACTCCTTTCTTACAGAGGATCTGTGCAGTGGTTCCTGTGTCTGTCACAATGAGTGGGCACATAACTCTTATAGAATGGCACGGGAAGAACATCTAGGGGGAAGTGACACCAAATCCCAAATCCCACCAAAATCTTTTAGATTTTGCCAAAAGGGAGGGCAAAGGGCATTTGTAGCTGAAAGCTAAAATTAGAAAAGACAAAAAAGGGTTAGGAATTTGAATGCAGGAGAAAAGACAGAAAGCAAATGAGAGGAATGGTTACACCAGCATGTTAACTCCATGGACTTTCTCTGACCATCATAGTCCTGCCAAGATAAAAGGCTTGCCCTTCCTGTCGCACCCCTTCCTCATGGAACTCATTTCCATCAGGGTTTCCTAAGTGCTCCATAGCAATTTTCTGTGATGCATAACTCAGGCTTCATGGATGTTGTGCCTAAAAATGTATCAAGTTGGGCAAACAGAGGAGCAAATCTGCTCTTGACAGTCTTGCAAGGAGGGGGTACACTAACAAGTAAATGACCCTAGGAACATGGGACCTTGAGTTAGGAGACACTAGGAAGTCTGTGATCAGCATCGAGTAGGATTCTGCAAATAATTGCATCCCCATCATATTTGAGCACAGGGCCCTGGTATGTGAGAGAAAGAGCAAACACGAGGAGCAAGCAGGAGCATGACCAGCCCTGCCATGCCAAGGGCGATGGCCAGACGAGGGGCATTTTGTTTATTTATGCATCCACACATCCTGCCTCTCATTTGTTCATCCATCCAATCATCCATTCATTCTCTTGTACATTAAATATTTACATGAAAGATAGTATTTGACTTCCCTCTCACTTCCTCCTTTTTCCTGCCACAAATCCTTTGCAGAGAAGAGATGATTAGTAAGACAGAGTAAAGACATAAAGGTTGTGTCAGCACAAAAATACATCAAAAGTTTACTAAGTTGGTCAGTGTTAGGAAGAGAAATGCTGATTTGGCTTGTTGATATTCTACTCTGAAGACTTAGAAGGTCTTAGAGCTTGATAGAGTTACTGCTGCCCCTTTGTGTTGAAGCTAAGATTCCAGGCAAGGGAAGAGGAAGTACAGGCGGGAAATTGGTATGAAAAAAGAAGAGGAAGACAAGGGAGGAAGAAAGGCCCCAGATCCCAAATGTCTGTGTGAATTGGACCCTGGCATGGGAGATGGTGACATGGGAAAATAAATGCTTCACATCATCTTTATGTACACCTGGCCATGGAAAGGATTTTCACTATGATCATGAGAAATACTTACAAGCTCTTCCAGACATTTTGTTCAAACTATGACCAACCTTGCCTAGTCACTGAGGACACCCTCATGAATTAAGACGTGGTCCCTGCTCCAGATCACTCACATCCTGAAGGAGATGGCAGACAAGTAGGGGAGTGTAATGGAGAACAGTTGTGTTGATAAGATGGGCACCTCTCCCAGATGTGGACTTTCTGGAAGACTTCCCAGAGCAGGTGTAATAGCTCAGAAGGTGAGTTTTTAAAGATGTGTTGGAATCATCCAGGCAAAGAAGTAGCAAACATTCCAGACAGTAGGATCAGTTTAAGAAAAGGAACAAGAAACATTGATGACAGTTGAGATGTTAAAGTATGGGTGGGAAGGAGACAGATGCTAGGCCTAGAGCTAGATCATGAAGGACCATGTATGCCAACATGAGAGTTTAAACTTCATTCTGAATGCTATTGGGAGCCGTTTGAATAGCATTCCATACAACTATGATCTTAAGTCACTGAGATGGAACTGCTGGAATTTGTTGGATGCTTCCAACAGCTTACCTCTGGGTCCTAGGCTCTGATGTCTGGCCTGAAATTCATGCAGGCCTTGGCTCTATTCTCTGCCTTGGGAGCAGGGTCTGACACCCCGGGCCCAGACCATGGGCTTGTTTCCATGGTATTGGGCCATTGGGTGGAGCTTCTCTGGGTGGGGCCTTCTAGAAATGAGCTGCAGGCCCATGATGTCAGAGGGGTGAGACATGGGGAATGGATGGGGTGTAACAGCAGCTATCACTGTCCCCGTCTTCCCTCCTGAGAAATTACAAATCACCCCCTGGGGCCACTGATAAAGGAGTCCTTACACTTCTGGAGAAATTCAACCTTTTGTAAAACCAAATTACTCCCAGAGACATAGAGCTGTGAAAAGACCTCAAGCTTTATAGTCAAGTAGATATGGATTTGGATGCTGGCCCTGTTACAAGCTGTGAGGACTTACACAAATTAATTACTTTCTCTGAACCTCAGTTCTTTATCTATAAGATGGAGATAATATTTCTCTCAGGATTATTAGGACCATCAAGGAACAAAATATTTATAAATTCTTGGCAGTACATATTTAATTCTGCTTGTGGTGTTTTACTTATTGTTTATCCCAGGCCCACTCAGTTCAGCTTTCTGCCCTAGTAATAGAATTAGGAAAGTGTTATGTGAAAATATGAGTTCCATTGACCAAACTAAAACATTTGGCTCATCTTGAATTTACGTTAGTAAAATGCACCAAATCAGGCACCCTGAATTTATGAGGTTGGAATGCAAAGAATCCAGGACTCAAAGTAGCAAGACCTGAGCTTCTATCCATGTTCATGCTCTTGGCTAAGTCTCCTCTCTGAAAAAAAAGGTCCCTTCCAGTCTTGATGGACTCCAGAACAAACTAATGAATTATTAGACTCCAGTAAGTCACAAGTCACACTTGTGAGGGCAACAGGAGTTGAAGCACCAAAGGGTGTCCCTCTTTTTTTTTTTTTTAATGTAAGTTCTGTGAGTTTCCATGCAGACCTGCTACTAAGGAAGAAGAAATTCTTCCTCAGGAAAAGAGTTAAAAAGTTCACACTCCAAGAATGATTCATAAAATATTCCAAGAATGTCAGAGAGAAATATGGCATACCCTGGGGGACCCCCACTGAAGTGAGAGAGGAGAGCAACTGGAGTTGCCACAGGCTGAGCCCAGTGAAGTCTTCAGTTTGGATCCATGCAGATTAATATGGTGCAATGTCAAGGTACGACTTCTCTTCTTTGGTTTCTCTTCTCATCTTCTGTATACAGGAGTCCTTTCCAGGGCACACCCATTGACACACTCTCCAACTTCTGCTTACTAGATAAGGGGACTACCTTTGGAATTAAACATCTGGATTTCAAACCCAATTCTGCCGATTAGTGTGTGATTATTGGCAAGTGAATTCTTCTCTCCCAACTTCAATTTCTTTATTTGCCAAACATGGATACAACTATCTATTCTCGAAAATGTTCTAAAGGACTCAATGAAATAACGTAATAATGCCTTCAGCCCAGCATCCTAGGAGGGGCTTCATCAATGGCAGCTAATGTTTTGGAAGAGGGCAGCTGGGTGGAGTGGCTGACTGCTGCATGCATGGCTTAGGCCCTCTCTGAATCATCCTGGGTCCCAATGGATATATACAGATTAAAAGACTAGCTTTGGTTTTCAGCAGCAGAGCAGAGGTCTCTAAGGTGCACAGAGGGGAAGCAAAGACTTTTTGCAGCAATATAAAGGGCAAAAGAGACCAAGTGGCCAGGAGACCAAGAGACCAAGTGGCCAGGACAGCAGGCCTGGCTCCTGAGCCTGAATGGATGTACATCTGAGCCATACCGGGAGGGTGGGGTCTAAAGGGTTTGGTAAGCTCTGTGGGATTCATCCAGTAATCATTCAGTAACTGTGCTGAGGATCTACTGCCTATCAGCCACTGGTCCTGGAAACTAGGGATACAGTAGAGAATAAGTCATTGTCCTTGTCTTCCTGATGCTGACATTCTAGTGGAGGAACAAAAATAAATAACTAATATCTTTCAGGTAGCCACATTAGATAGTACTTCCCTCATTCAGACAAGTCAACCCCATGTTTCTGAAGGGAGACAGAAGGGCATAGAGGCAGCAGCCTCTGTCCCTGGATGGGCAGCAGGAGCAATTCACAGTTACTAGGGTCAGAAGCACAGGTTCTGAAGTCAAACAGCCCAAGGAGGAAACCTCATTCCATGAGTTACAAACTGTGGGCCTTGGGTATATTACTTAACCTATTGGAACTTGGTCTCCTGATCTGTAAAGAGATTAAAATGCAGTTTACCTCTGAGATCGCTATAGGAATTAAATGAGACAATATAATGATTGTCGTTCTCCGGTTGACTTCACTTAACAAAATACCCTCCAGTTCCATCCAACATCGAAGCAAATGGTGGGTATTTGTCATTTCTAATGGCTGAGTAATATTCCATTGTATACATAGACCACATCTTCTTTATCCATTCATCTTTCGATGGATAGATAAGAGGCCCCTTCCACAGTTTGGCATAATAATGATTAAGACAGCACTATGGATTCTAAATAATTTTAGTAAACTTAAATAAATTTATCAGTACATCTTATACTGATTGAAAAATAAAATAAAATAAATGAGACAATAGATACAAGTGCCTTAGCAAAGCACCTAGCTTAGAGTAAATCCTTAGTGAAGGTGAGTCATTAATTAGATTGCTATTACCCTATGAATAAGCATGTCCAGGTTCGTATGGACTGAGATCCCAAGAAAAAGAGTGATTGTGTATATGCAGAAGACTCCATGACTAGGGCAGGAGTCTAGTCCTAGATCCAGAGATGAGTGGGCAGAGACAAAGCACACTCGGGGTGGGTGTGAAGGGGGAATAAAACAGGATCCAGTGGTCAATGCCAAGTATGGAACCTGGGCCCATTTGGCAGCAGAGCAAATGTAAAGAACTCACAGGCAACCTGGGGTACAAAGAGAATAGAGATTCGAGCCAAAAAGTAGCTAGTAAAAGCTTATCTTGACTGAACACTTCTGTGTGCCAAGCCCTGTGGAAGTGTTTGATATGAATGATACTGTTTAATAATTCAGCAGCTCTGTATGGTGGGCATTACTGTACTTCATTTTACAAATGAGGAAAATAAGACTCAAAGAGATTGTGACTTACCTAAAGTCAACCAGCCAGGAAATGGTCTTGAACTTGGATTAGAACCCAGACATATCTAATGCCAAAGCTGATGTTCTCAGACATAGGCCAATTCTGTTTCTCCTCATACCCACCTGGCCTCCTTCAGTCAGGTTGGTTACCTTCATAAGTGACAAACATTTATTAAGCTTTACCTGTGGTAGCCATTTGCCATGGGGTGACCTGCATTGGAGTCCTCAGTCAATACTATTAATTATAGTATTAAGGAAGACAGTACAAAAAAGCCATACCTCAGAAGTCAAACAGATTTGTGACTAGTGAGGTGACACTGGACAGCTTTTGACGGCCCAATTCTTCAAAATTTACATTCAAGGACACATAGCTAATGCATGTTTCAGCATGTTGAATTGTACTGAAAATGGTATTGCAGAATTAAACTGGGTCTCTGAGTCAGAAATGTTGGTCACAGGTCTTAGGACAAGTCATTTGGCCTGCCAGATCCTCAGTTTCCTCCATTGCAAAACCAGTACTTAAAACTATCAGCCTTAACATACCCTTCTGAGATGACAGAAGGATCTTGGGTCTTGAATTAAAATCCTTGAGCTCAAATCCCACACCTATTGCAAACCTACTCTATGACTTTTGGTGATTCAGCCTCCTAACCACGCTTTAACCTCAACCCTCAGTTTCTTCATTAAATAGAAAAAACTGATTCACTCAGTTTTCAACATGTCCCTCAAGTGGTGGCTGTTTTCTCTCCATCATCCTTGAATCACTGGGCCTGAGACTTGAGATCAACTGGATGTCCTCCTTCTTGCATCCAGCTGATTGCCCCTTCCCCCTCCAACAATTCCCCAGAATGGAAGTTCATCAAACACCTGACAGCTGGAAAATTGAGTGCCCAAGTCCTAAACAGGGGAGCTGAAGGGCATAGCACTATCGTTATACATGGTTTATATAATAAATTCAACTCAATTGAACAGCTTACCACCATCTACAGTACAAGTGTCACCTCAAATGTCATCTTACCAGTGAAGCCTCTCCCTGACCCTCTCTACTCTTATGTGGTTTCATTTTTCTCCTAGTATTCATCTGTACCTGAAACTCTTACATATTATCAATTTCCTACTATCAGATTGTATACTCCAGACCTATGGTACCCCATTACCTAGAAGAGGGCCTGGTTCAAGGTAGGTCCCCAACAAACATGAGTAAAATACTGATATTGATATGTACCTATTACATGCATCTCACTGGAATTGCTGTGAGGACTAAAATAAATTGTCTGTGAGAAGGAATCAAGCTCACAGCAGAAAATACAAAAAAAAAATAATATAATATAAATGTGTGTAGGGAAATGTTTGTAGATATCTGTCCGTAGGTGGTATTCGGGTAAGGAAAAGGACTTTTCTTCTTTGCAGAAAGACACTACCATTTGACCAATTCAGCAGCCAGGGACAGAGTCTAAACCTCATACTCAGGGCTTAAGAGCAGGCCTTTGACTTCTGTAAAGTGGGGAGATTTAGGACTCACTTTTATTTCTTCTAGCACCAGCATTTAATTGCAGACTTAACAGGGGCTCAGGCCTATAAAAGATTCACCTTGTTTCTCTGAATGTATACATTATTTACCATACAGTCTATAAAATATTTACCCATTTCTCAGCCGGCTGCACCCTGCTCAGTCTTAACTACCTCATTGCTGTTCAAAGCTGATCAAATAGGTGGCTGGCACCTCTCCAGAAATGGACCGAGCAAGCAGCTGGAAGGGGACCATATTTTATGCATTTGTCAGAGCACATAGCAATCAAGGGTGTTGAAAGCCTTTCTGAAAGTACTAGGGAGGGGTGTGGGTCCTTAATCCCTTCCCACCTCCACCCACCCACTCTAAAACATGACTGCCGTTACCAGACCCAGTACACTCATCCATTCAGGATACACTTACAGAGCACCGATTGTGTCCTATATGTCTTGGGGAGATAGATGGGAATAAAGCATATTCCTATGCCCTTGGTGGAGAAAAAAAAAAAAAAAAAACAAAAACCTAATGATAAAGAGTTATAAGGAGAAGAGTTCCATGCAGTTGGGAGTGTATAAAACACATGGCCTTATAAGCCAGTTTGGGATTGAAATTCTGTCTTAGTCCATCCCTTACAAGTGTATAACCCTGGGCAAGTTCCCTAAACTCTTGTTGCCTCAGTTTCCCCAGGACATTATAGTTGTCTCAGTTTTCATGCAGCTACTGAGCCCATGGTGCCCAGCTCTTGGAAAGCACCCAATAAAGTTTAGAGATGAGCAGGAAGAGGAGGAAAATTCTCAGGACAGTTCTAAGCGGTAAATACGCTACAATCTTCTTTTTACAGATGAAACACTGGAATTTAGAAAATTAAGTACTATGCCAAAATCCACTCATAAGTGAAAAAGCCAGGATTCAAGCCCATATCTGCCTAATTCCAAAGATTCTACTTATAATTGCTGTTCACACACCCATAGATGTGAAGTTACACATGGCCCTATACACATATATATGAAAATGTGGCATAACCATCGTGTGTACCGCAGTTTCAGTGATACTCCTAGCCAACCCTCAATGAGATTAGATATCCCTGTTATTTGCCCTTGCAGCATCTCTTTCATAGCAGCAGTTGTGCTTGTAAGAATTTATCAATATGGTCATTGCCTCTGAGTCCTTCCTTAAGCAATAAGCAGACAAGGGCTGTGTTCATTATGTGTTCACAGTGTCTGGGTGAATAAATGTTTTACATGCACTGTCATTTCTCCCTTGCAACAGTGTGAGGAAGTAAGTAATATTTTTCTTTCCATCTTATTGCTAGTGAACCTGGAGCTCAAAGAAATGAAATAACTCATCTAAGAACACACAACTAAAAAATGGGACAACTAAGATTTATTAACCTAGCTTAGTTTAAGTCTGAAGCTCATGCCCCTTCCATTGAGCTAGGCTCTCTCCTTGAGAAGGGAGGAAGCCAGAGGACAAGGGTAGAGGAATAAACTTCTGTGTATGAAGGACCACTGTGACAGTGATTATGCTGAGACTCTTTGTCAACATGGTCTCTTTTCCTCCTCATGATAAATTTGTGTTCAAAACAACATTTTTGCTAAAACAAGTTTATTGCAAACTCAGTTGCAAGTCTTGCCTAGAATGAGTTGGCAAGGAGGAAAGGAGGCTGGCAGTGAGCATGAAGTGAAGATTGGAAATAGACAAGGCTACAAAGCCTTTCAATGCAGCTCTTCACTCCAATACTTCATGTCCAAACAATAAGGCCAGCTCAGGTGGGGCTCAAGCAAATGCCAATGTCGATAGCTCAGTCCAGGCTGAGCGAGAGAAGTCAAATGTTTGACTTTACTGTTTTGACTCTGACTTTTGCCATATTATCTCCTTGCTCTACTAATGCTCCTTTGCTTTAAAAAAGAAAACACAGCTCTTTCAATCTAAATTACATTCACATTAATGGGTCAAAGATTTGTTTTCTGAAGCAAATTTTATTGAGCCAGCTTGTATTTTTTTATTGCATTCTTAGGTAGCACAATTCATTATTTATGATTTTTCCCCTTTAAATTTTATTAGAATCAAATATTTCTTTGCAAATTCTAAAATGAATATTTTATTAATCAATCATTTTTTTCATGACAAACCAAATTGATTATAGCTTTCTTTTTTCCCATATTTTTTATTGAAGTTTGATTTGCCAGCATAGTACTATAACACCCAGTGCTTATCCCGTCAAGTGCCCCCCTCGGTGCCCATCACCCAGTCACCCCAACCCCCCACCTACCTCCCTTTCCACTACCCCATGTTCATTTCCCAGAGTTAGGAGTCTCTCATATTTTGTCACCCTCTCTGAGTTTTCCCACTCATTTTCCCTCCTTTCCCCTATAATCCCTTTCACTATTTATTATATTCCCCAGATGAGTGAAACCATATAATGATTGTCCTCCAATTGACTTACTTCACTTAACATAATACCCTCCAGTTCCATCCATGTTGAAGCAAATGGTGGATATTCCTCCTTTCTTATGGCTGAATAATATTCCACTGTATATATAGACCACATCTTTTCTATCTATTCTTCTGTTGATGGACACTGAGGCTCCTTCCACAGTTTGGCTATTGTGGACATTGCTGCTATAAACATTAGGGTGCAGGTGTCCTGGCTTTTCACTGCATCTGTATCTTTGGGGTAAATACTCAGTAGTGCAATTGCTGGGTGGTAAGGTAGCTCTATTTTTAACTCTTTGAGGAACCTCCACACAGTTTTCCAGAGTGGCTGCACCAGTTCACATTCCCACCAACAGTTCAAGAGGGTTCCCCTTTCTCCACATCCTCTCCAAAATTTGTTGTTTCCTGTCTTGTTAATTTTCACCATTCTCACTGATTATAGCTTTCTGCCACTGCTGGTTTTCTTTTTGTTGTTGTTGTTGCTGTTTGGTTATTAATTTATTTACTTATGGAAAGGTTATTAATTTAAAAAGAGAGTTCTAAGAAATGTAACATGATCCTCAGCAATGATAATTTCTGAGATCTATGAGATTTGAAACATAATTGTAAAAAAATTAAAAGCCAAAAAGAATTTCTACTTTTTCCTTTTAAAAAAAAATCCAGATGATTTGTCACATCAAGGAAGTCTGGCACATTACCAAGGCCACAGTCTTAGTCATCCTCAAAATCGCTGTCCCTTCTTGTGGGAATGGAGCATTGCACTGAGGATAGCAAAGTGTCTTCAATTGGTTTCTTAGGGTTTTCATCCAAGTCTGTCTTGATTGCTTCAGACTCTGACAGTTTCCACTCCAACTCATCTATTGTCAGATTCATGCCACTGAACACCAGAGGTCCAATAAATTGAGCCTTGATATCACCTTCAAGGTAAACAAATATTGTAGGCAGATTCCTATCAGGATAATTGGGTATGCAAGTTGTTGAAATGGCTTTGATAAATTTGACATCAGAAAACTTCCTGGCAATTCCACTGAAGTGCTGATTTATGAGGGCACAGAGGGGAATCCCTTATTTGTAAAGGTGCAAGATTACCCACAAGCCCTCACCGGCTTTGGTAACTTCTTGAACATAATCCTTTCCTGAGATCTCCTAAACTTCTCCAAATTTATTCTTCAGTTGAGTTGTTTTCCACTCAGCCAGCCTTGGCTGCCTGTACATTTCAATAGCACGTTCATCTTCCTCATTAAATTTGTCTTCATTATCCTCCAGCTCTTCCAAAGTCATATCTTCATATGTTTTCACAACTGACTGCTGAAGGACTCACTGTTCTTCTTCTGCCTCCTTTTCCAAATCTTTCAAATTTTCCTTTGAGGGCAAGATGCCCTTTTTACGTAAGATGTCATTCCACTCAGTGTCTGCATTAGGGTCCTGCATCCTGCCTAAAGTTGGTCAAGCCAGGCAGAAGCCGCATCCCCCTGGTTTTCTTTTATAAACATTACTTCCATAAAATTCAGCTTTAAAATCTGTTCTAATTTAAGAAGAATTGACATTTCTATTCATTTTTAGTCAATATCACATTATACTATCTTTGGTTTTCTCCATTACCAGCTCTGTTTTGTGTCGAATATTTCTACCTGTAGCGTTCATAAAGAATCAAATTCAGGACATTTTGCAAGGGGTGGAGTAAATTCCATCTCCTCTGCCTCTCCAGAAAGGCAAGTGTGGCTGTGCCTTTTTCCAGCTAAAAATGTTGAGACCTCAGAAGAGAAATGAACTAGCCTATAGTTTCAAATTGTATAAAAGACCAGGCCTTTTCTAATCCCTTGTATACCATTCTTTTTGTTCTATGAAATCATCTGCAGAATAATACATTTTTACAAAGTAATGAGAGGCAGGGATCCAAGAAGAGAATAGTTGTATGGAATGTGAAGTGATTTATTCATGTGATAGCATTCAGAGAATTTTGTCTCCTTACCACCCATCTCCCTCATCCCCATCCCAAGTAAAAAAAAAAATAATTCAAAGAGGCCCTAAGTAATATATCCTTCAAAGAAGAGCCAGTGGTCCCTGTACTTGCTCTTTCAGAGTGTGAAGGGAAGAGGTCTGGGTTTGTCATTTCCAACATTATATCAGTGTTTTCTCTCTTTTTTTTTTAATTTTTATTTATTTATGATAGTCACACGGAGAAAGAGAGAGAGAGAGAGGCAGAGATACAGGCAGAGGGAGTCTCTAGGATCGTGCCCTGGGCCAAAGGCAGGCGCGAAACTGCTGCGCCACCCAGGTATCCCCAGTGTTTTCTCTTAACCCTGGTTTCTCACAAGGGAGAATCTCTCCCATCTATTCAATGGCTATCTAAATTAGAGGCTCAAAAAGAAAAGAACTGGACACATTTCAGGTCCCTAGGAAAAAAATTAAATGTTTCTAGTGTGATTTCCATTTGCTTGAATCCAAATCAATAAAATCATACTGAATTTCATTTCATGGACCTGGCATGACACTTAGTGTTTTGTGATAGAAGAGTAATTTTATAAGACATCTTAGGTGACCTCTTGCTCTGGTTTATCTGAGACTGGAGGGTTTCCCACGATGCAGGTCTTCTGTTTAAAGTCAGACACAGTGTTGGGCAAATTTGAGTGGTTGCTTACGCTACTTGTTCACCTCTGTATTACTAGCACCCAAGCCAACTCTTGGCATGTAATGAGCCTCTGCTATGTCCACTAGATTTCTCAATGCCTTGACTTCCTTCCCTGTAGAATGGAAACAAAGAGTGCTAATATTTGTCCTGTCTCATTCACAGGATTATTATTCTATGTAGCAATGTCGAGGGAAGATTGTTGTTACTTTTTAAAATTATGTCTAGCCAAGTCAAAGAGAATTTAAATAATCTTTGAAAAATGTTATCAAGAGCATCAGCTTCTCAATCCTGGAACCATGTCTTATTGTAGTGAAGCACAAATCATAGTGCCTGGGAAAAAGAAGATGCTCAAAACCCTGGTTAGATAAATGAAATCATGAATAATGAATAGTTAGATAAATAACTATGTGAATGAGTGTAAAGTGATTAGCTAATTTTGTAGGATTCCTTTTAGAGCCAGGATTTTCTTTAATCCAACCCCTACATTTTTCAGAGTTCACATTCAAACAACAAATTCTTGACAGGGTCAAACTTAAAACTGGGTCATTTTAATATATTAAAATATGGTAAGAATCCTGGCTAATTTTACTCATTTTCTCCAATGACTTTTTCCTAGTGCACAAAACTTGGATTCAGCCTATAGTTTACAGATCTTCTTCCAACAAAGCCAGAGGGCTTCTCTAACAGCAGAGCAGTTTCCTTTGTGTCTCAGCAAGGCCTGGTCTCTGCCCTCACTCAGTTATTGGTGAGCTTCAGAGAAAGTCCTTAGAAGTTGTGGGGGGTGGAGGGGCTGTCCAGCACCTTAGGTCATTGAAAGTCATTACCATCAGCATCAGGAAATTACAGGTTTGTTGTTCTAGACAACTAAGCAAAGCAGGCTGGAACTCTTAACTTGCTTTCGTCTTTTTTTCTACACTGTCTTTCCAGATCCTTGCTTCCTCAAAGATCCACTCAAATTTTTCCTCTTATCTCTTTGGCTCCTGTCAGAGTTGAGATTCCATTAGGACAAGGATTTGCTTTATTTATCTCTAGGTTCCAACACATAGTGAAGTGCCTCAATAGATATAAGAATGAATGAATGAAAAAAAAAAAAGAATGAATGAATGAATGAGTGAGTGAATGAATGTTTTGCCTTAGAGTCCTAGAAGTACCCAAAATTATAGCATCTGTGCCTAGCTTAAAGTGTGGTTTCAACAGATGTTGAATAAATGTGTGAAATAATGAATGAGTGATTGATATGAGTAACTTCCATAAATGGACTATTGATTTTATGGAAGACGCTGGCTAAAAACATTTTATGTTGTCTTATTTCATCCTTTCAACAACTCTGTTTTATCTTTTTCTCCTTAGTGCTTAGCATTATCTAACACACCATATATTTTCTTTGTTTACCTTGTCTGCTATTCATTTCCTCCATAAGAATTTAGCCTTTACAAGGACTGAAATCTTTGTTTTGTTCACTGCTGCTTACCCTGCCTGGAAGAGTACATGGTATCAAGGAATGTTCAGTAAGCATTCATGGCATGAAAATTGAATAAATATTATTATCTCTACTTTGCAAAGAAAAAGCTAAATTTAGATATACCAAAAAAAAAAAAAATCTCTGATCTTGTGTCAGGCACTCCAAGTTTACTAAGCTTTCACTGAAAACTGGTAACTACATTGTGAGGTAGGTATTATCATTCTAGCAAGGTGGATACTGAGACTCAGGTAGATGGGGTGACCATGTCAAGTCAGAGACTAATAAAGGTCATCTAATAAAGGACGGGGTCACGATTCAAACCCCACGTCACATGGCCTCAAAACTCTTGCTCTTCCCATGACCTCAACCCACATTTCAATGAGAAAATGCCCATCCTTGAATCAGAATATTTATGGGGGAAGTGTCATTGCACACCTAAAAAAAATAGAGACTTCCCATTACAACTCAAGTCAACTTAGAAAAGAGCCCATTGAACAAAGAGCATCCTTTTAATATGAACAATGCAATAAATGCCAAATGTAGGAGATTAGAAGAAAATGTTATTAGGAGAAGAAAGACATGCCAATGATTTGAGCCTTTAATGAGATGCCCATCATAACTAGGAGTAGGCAATTTCCCAGAGGATTGTTTGTGTGAAAGGAATAGTAAGGAGCTCTTCAGTGCCACTCAGACACACCCTCTCACATACACACCTGCTCAGTGCTCAGCAAAAGACAGTGCGTAAATGTCTGGAATATTACATAAAAGCTGTCTGCCTAACCAGTCAAAGCTATTAAAATCCATCTTGCTGAAATGAACCCTGAGAGCAGGTCAAACAAATCTAATTTTTATTGTTCCTTAAGGAGATGGCTGTGTCGGAGACAGAGGAGAGAGGCAGGAGGCCAGTTAGGAAGAAAAAAAAAAAAAACACCCTAAGAGGCCTTAAAAAATTAAATGTTCAAAAGAGCCGTGGCAGGCAAGATAAATGATATATTACAGTGCTGGTTTAAACCTAATTGATGACTAATGTTGTAATGCATCTGAACCTACACTGATCTATTATCCGTCTGGTCCAGGCTGAAGGGACACTGCAAGGAGAAAAATTGCTAACTGTTTTAACCTGATGGAACTTTAAAAAAATAACCAGTCCAGTTACTTTAAAAGATAAATGGCTGGGTGGTGACCTCCTAATGTATATCTGGGTCTTGCAATGCAAAATCAAATGTTAATTAAATAGAATCCAGTGCAGGAACGATGCAGAAAGAGCATGGTTTAGAGCTCAAGAGGCCATAGGGAATTGTGTTGTTGGGTTTCCTACAAAATGTTTCAAAGAAACTACCAATGGAAAGGCAGTAATGGCAGACCACATAGGAGTCATTGAAAGATCAAATGTACACACAAATACCATCTGCATAATACCTACATATAGATTATACAGAGAAACGTGGGCACAGCTAAATCACAGTCATTGGAAGGACAGTTTCACCACCCGAGTTGTTTAAATTCACTGAAGGGTAAATCAAAGAGGCTTTATTCTTCATCTGGATCAACACAAATCCAACACAACCCTTAGAAGGAAAAACAATGTAAGATGTAAGAATATGTCAAAAGGATTCAAGAGCCAACTTGAAAGCACTGTCCTACTTTGATAGCCAGTCTAAGATAATGTTAGCCACAAAATAGTAAATGCAATAGATTGCAACTGAAGACTAAAATAGGAATCAATGAGTTCATTCTGAAACAAATCAATGAATATATGAATGAATGAAGAGAAATCTCTTTATTAGAATATAATTCTAAATTATATGAGCAATGAGAAAAATAGAGAATCATTAGTTGGCAACCAACAAAAGTAATAATTGTTTCAGGCAAGAATCTTCAATAGATAATAAAATTTGTGAGAAAAAAAGATAAGAGAAAGCATTTTTGCATTCTTCCACAGTATCTCCATTTTGAGGACAATTTGACCAAGGGATCCTACTTAACGTCACCAGGACAGGGACAAATGGTCATCATGTGCCTCCTAATGAAATGTGTTGAGAAGGACACATCATCTCTGTGGTATTCCTGATAAAAATGCAAAACCAGAATGTAATCATGAGGAAATATTAGACAAATTGAGGAACATTCTACCAAGTAATTTGTCAGTTCTCCTCAAATGTATCAAGGTTTTATAAAGTATCTAGTCAAGGAATGACTCAGGACATGTTCCAGATTCAAGGAATCTAAGGAGATATGGCAATAAAACACAACCTGTGATGCTGGTTTGGATGCTGGACCAGAAAAGACATCTGTGGGTCAGTTAGAGAAATTTGCACTAGGACACATTTCCTTTAGAGAAATTTACACTAGGTAGTAGTATTGTATCAATGTTTCTTTTGTAAGTTTGATAATAGTGTGATGGCTACGTGAAAAAAATGTTAACATTTGGGGAATTCGGATAAAAGGCAAACAGACATTCTTTGTTCCATTTCTGAAACTTTTCTGCAAGTCTCAAATTATTTCAAAGTGAAAAGTTAAAAAAATAAAACATTAAATGCATAGAATGCCACTGTTGTGCTTCCTCTGAGGACCTACATCTAGCTTCATTTTTTCAGGATCTGTTTCTCCACTGAGGTAGGAAGAGGCACCACCAAAGCCAGTATGTACTTACTCAGCGGGGAAAGGAGGGAGCCAGGCACAGAAAGGGGTGATCATTTTGACAAAGTTCATGAGAAAGGGTCACATGCTGTCACAGGCATGAGCAACCACAAAACAGCTTGGCCTGAATTGCTTGTGTCTGTGATGGTATCTGACCTGGTAGGTAGAGAGGCTGCCAATAGGTCCACTGAGTACAACTCTTTTCTGAAGGTGCTCCAGGAGAGAGAAACATTATGAACAATTGTAATAATAATTGTGCCATTTATTTCACACTTTCTGAGTTAGCCTTTGTGCTAATGTTCTTAGTATACTATCTAAATAAATTAACGCATATAAAAGCCTATGAGGGAGGTATTGTCCACATTTTAAGAGATGGAGAGAAGACATACTTGTTTCTCTATAAGAGAAATTCAGCAATTGGCAATGAATGGAAGTGCTGACTCCAGAGTCCATGCTTGTTACTCTTAACTCCTGTATACTGCAGTGTCAACAAGAGTGCAGGGTACGTCTTGCTAGTGACCTTTTAAAACTACAACGAGATTTGATTCATAGCTTAGGGTGAAATTTGAATTGTGAAAAGGAAAAAAATAAAACCAAAAATAAAGAAATTCTTAGCCGAATATACAAGTATGTAGGCAAGACTTTTGCAGGGCCATTTAATCTACTTAGGAGATCAGTGATTTCTGGCACTTTGGTAGAACTTCACTTATGTCACACTAATCATTAATGGGTTAATTGCTACTAATACTAATTTGTTCCTTTGAATCAACAAGGATTTAGTGAACACGTTGTACAAAAACAAGGCTGGACCTCAGAGGGATAAAATGATAAGAGTCACGCACTTGGACCTATTGAGTGCAAGCCATTGTTAAGATCCATCACAGGAAAATTCTTTTTCCTTCTCCCTCTCTCCCTCCCCATCTTCTCCTTCTCTACCCTTTCTCTGCTCTCTTTCTCCCCTTTCTCTCCCCCTCTCCTTCCTCTCTTTCCCCTTCTTCTCCTTTCAAACTATGAAACCACAGAAAAGGGAGAAATTCATTTTAATTGGAAGATTTAATAAGACTTATGGAGTGAAGAGCCCTAGGCAGGTTCTTGAACAAGGTTCAGGATTTTGATACTTGGGGATGAGAGAGAAAGCTTTTCAGGCAAGGGACTGTACTCGTGGGGAAGTCCAAGGAAATAAGAATTCATCTGGCAGCCTGGGTGGCTCAGCAGTTTAGCACTGCCTTCAGCCCAGGGCCTGATCCTGGGGACCGGGCATTGAGTCCCATGTCGGGCTTCCTGCAGGGAGCCTGCTTCTCCCTCTGCCTGTGTCTCTGTCTCTCTCTCTCTGTGTCTCTCATGAATAAATAAATCAAATTTTAAAAAAAGAATTAAAAAAATTAAAAATCAAATCAAGAATAAATAAATAAAATTTTTTAATAAGTCACAATTCATGTGACTGGTCAGGGTATGTGTCCACAAGATGATGAGTGTAAGGGGCAAAGAACAGAGAGCAAGGGGAAGGGGTAGTAGGAAAACTGGGGTAGGTTGGGGCTGATCCTGGAGAGACCATTAGTTCCCTCAGCAGGAATTGGCATTTGACCTCCTGAACCAAAGAATGTCACTTGTGGGAGGAATAACTGTTGAATAGTAGACTCCTTGTCACTGGATCCAACTTCTGAAGGTCAGGCTCAGGAATCTGCATTTAAACTTTCCAGGAGAGTCTCACAAACACAAAAGTGACTTCAGGAGACCTCCACTGGGGTCCAGTTTGTTATTATTGCATACCTTTTAAAGAACAAATTATATGTGCTGTCCTTTAAAATCCCTCTAATCCAAACCTTTTACAATATAAACAGCTGTCCCTCTGCTTTGGAGGAATCAGTAGGGATTGCTCATAAAGGGTCATTTTCCATGATATATTTTGATGAAAGTAGATGATATGAGTGGCCAAAGGTAGCAAAATAAGAACAAACACTCTTGGAAAGAATTATTAGCCTCCCTATTAGTGTGGGAGCTGACAAATGAACTGCCCTGCACAGAGGCACTGGCCACCTTCCAGGCTGGCCATGACCACTCAAGCTCCCAGACCACTGGCTGGAAAGGTCAAAGTCATATTTTATGAAGCTCAGCTAGTTCAATGAAAACATCTTGTTGAAAAACCTCAAGTACTCTGTAAATAGATTTCTAGGGTTTTCTTGAAAGGTTTATGAGAACACCATGGCTTAGCACTAAGTTTTGTGAGTAAAAGGACCAGAATGCACCCTTTGAAGGGTGTGTGTCTCCTTGTAAATCTATGCTTAGCCACCCAGATAAGAACACAAGTTTTGGGGTCAGGAAGACCTAGGTCCAAATCATAGGATGCATGCAGAGGCAAGTTACTTAATGCCTCTGAACTTCAGTTTTCTTGTGGCTTAGTTCTCAAGGTTATTTTAAGGGCAGTTTTTCCCCCAATCCCACCCCAGATGTGTGTATAACTCGTGATCACATCTCTTTGGGTCCTTCTCAGTAAAGCCTTCTTCATCCTTCATACATAACACTATAAACATCCCACCCTGCCCCCAACACTTGGCATCCTCTTCCCACACTTTATTTTTCTTCTCAGTACTTATCACTATATAACATACTGCATATTTTACCATTTGTATCTTCTTTATCTCCTGTCTCCAACACTAACATCTTAGCAACACAAGGGCAGAGATTTTTGCCTGTTTTGATCACTGTTATATCCCTGGTGCTTAGGAAAGTGCTTGGAACATAATAAGTGCATAAATATTTGTTGAATGAATGAATGAATGATTAGGTGGTTAGTCAACAGGAAGATTCCTGGCCCAGAACTTCTGGTCAGTATGCCTTGATGAGTTCATACTTCTACTGTTTTTGAGTGCCAACAACCAAGAACTAAGAGATAAGCTACAAAAAGAAAAATATTAAAAATCTAATTGTGTTACATAACATGGTAATATTAGGGAGAAAAGCTGGACAAAAGGTATATGGAAACTTTCAGTATTATCTTCGAAAATCTTCTGTGAGTCCATAATTATTTTAAAATAAAAGTTTATAAAATGGTTAAAAAAATAAAAAGCATGTCTGTGGCCACACCCAGAAATAGAACCAAAACAGTGTTAATCAGCGTCTAAAGGTGTGGCTGAACTAGGCTCTTCACCTGACCAGCCAAGAATCCAGGCAGCTAAATTTCTGGACCAAGGAGAACCAAATGTGGCAGGGAACCAGAGTGAGTCTCATGAACCAAAACTGAGAGTCTGAGCAGGACTCTCCAAGCCATGAAGGGAGGCTTAAAGTCTTACCATCTGTTGCCCAGGGCTGTGGTTTGTATAAAGCTACAGTAGGGAGAAGAACAGCTGTGCAACTAGGATTCTGGCCAAGCTATCTGCTATTGATTCTTTTCTAGAGTGGAAAGGCAGTACTTGAAAAGATAATGGATAAGAATTTTTCAGCATGGAAGACAGACCATTGGACTGAGATAGAAAGCACCACAAAGGCCAAACTATAAATAAAAGTAGAACAAATTGTGCTTAGATAAAAAGCGCAGAACATCATGGATACCAAGCAAATCCTCAAATCTACTAGAGAAAAAGGACAGATTATCAACCCTAGAACAGCTCTGAGGTGGAGAGCAGGTAACTCATAGTGGTGATTTTAGCCAGAACTCAGTAGGTATCTACATGGTGCTGATGGGAAAAGAATGGACCTTCACTTCTATATCCTATATAACTATCATTCACAAGTATATTTGTTTGCCATGGATGCCATAATAAAATGTCCCAGACTGGGTGGCTTAAACAATAGATACTTATTTTCTCACAGTTCTAGAAGATGGAAGTCTAAGATCCAGGTGTTGGCAGGGTTGATTTCTCCCGAGGCTTCTCTCCTTGGCTTGCTGGTGGCTATTTTCTCACTGCGTCCCTATATGGTCTTTCCTCTATGTACTCCTGGTGTTCGTTTTGTGTGTCCAAATTTCTTCTTATAGAGACTTCAGTCAGATTGGATAAGAGCCCACTGTAATGGCCTTATTTTAACTTAATCATCCCTTTAAAGGCCCTACCTCCAAATATAATCATATTCTGATGAAGGGAGTGGCAGTTAGGTATTCAACATATAAATTTTGGGGTGGGATGAGAACACAGTTCAATCCATAACAAACAGTAAGAGAGATAAAGACATATTCAGATCCACAAAAGATAGATAGATAGATAGATAGATAGATAGATGATAGATAGATAGATATTACCAATAGATACTGGCTCAAACAACTACCAAATGCTTTTATAATAAGGAGAAAATAAAATATTTTAAAAGGCAGAAACATATCCAAAGAGTAGTAATTAACTTAATTAAAAATGAATTAAATTCATCTATTGAAAGCTAGGGATTATCGCATTGAATTTTTAAAACATCCTGCTATATGCTTCATGAAAAAAGCGTATCCAAAACACAATGGTTCAAAGATTGAAACTAAGTGGATGAGATAAGATCTAACAGTCACATTTAAATCCAATAAAGCTAGTATAGCAATATTAGTATGAAGCCAAAAGCAGCTTAAGGAAAAAAGCCTTAGTGGAATAAAAAATACTAGATAATTAAAAAACCTCTGCCATGATGATATAGAAATCATAAACTCATGTTTACCTAAAATTAACTGAAAACATATAGAACAAACACTGACAGATCATCGTATTTGTAATCATGACTGGAAATTTAAAATCATCTGTCTCAAAAAAAATAAATAAAATAAAATCATCTGTCTCAGAGATGGTTTGAGAATCTTGAATATACATACATTTCCACACACACACACACGTAAGTATCTGACATAGAGAATATACCCACTTCCCTAGAAAGTTCTCTCTGCCTTGTTAATCTGGCATATGCCTTTTGAACCTCAAGACTGAATCCTACTTGGGTCACTTTGGCCCAAATTAGTCATTACAACTCTGGGTTCCTTTAATATCTTCCATATTACTAATTTGTATAGTACCTATCTGAGTAGTTAGAGAGAAGTGCCTATTTGTTTCCACTAGACTCAGAACTTCTTTGGCACTTGTGTGCTGCCCATCTCCCCACAACTCCAATGCCTGGCACAGAGTACATAGTTGGTAATTGCTTGCTGAATGAATGAATCTATAGCCCCTGCCTTTAAGAAGCTTGCAAAGTAGAATAATAAACAACTAACATGCACAGCAATAGTCTAGGTGCCACTCTTCTTTTTTTTTTTTTAAGATTTTATTTATTTATTTGAGAGAGAGTGAGAGAGAGAGCACAGAGGAAGAAGGAAAGGGAGAAGTAGACTCCCCACTGAGCAGAGAGCCCAACATAGGCCTTGATTCCAGGACCCTAAGATCATGACCTGAGCCGACGGCAGATGCTCAACTGACTGAGCCACCCAGGTGCTCCCAGGTGCCACCCTTCTAAATGACTTACAGGTAGTATTCCACTTGCTGTCCCAGCACCCTTATGAGGTTTAAGTGTTAAAAGCCTTTCTCATTACAGATGAGAAAATTGAGCTAGTGAGCTTTTGTAAGTCATCCAAAGATACATGGTTAATAAACGGCAGAACCAGGATTTGGCTCTAAGTCCTTTGATCTCATGGTCTGAGCCCTTCACCATTATTTTGTGACTGCTTCATCATCCTATGATAGTAACCCACATTTTGTGTATGAAAATATAATTACTAATAGGAAGCAGTTTGTTTTTTTGTTGTTGTTGTTGTTTGTTTTTTGGGTTTTTTTTTTGCCAAACAACCATTGAAGTAAATAGACAATAAATCCAATGCTATGTAGCTAAAAAGATGACGCACACAAATTCATATCTTGACAAACTGTAAAATGACTCCCACGACTTTCTCTTTCCCTTTTTTCTGGAAAGCACATCTCTCTCCCACTTCTTTAGAAAGATATGTTAGGTGGGAGATGAACGAAGAACTCAAATGGTTGTTTTTCCCTAGGTTCAGCTCCTCTCTGAGTCTCTGGGTCATTCTAGAACCCTACTGGCCACCTTACAATTCTATAGCCTCAACAGAAATTCCAGAGTGGTACCCTAAGTTGATTCTCAGGTCTGTCTGGCTTGCTGCTTCTCAGTGTCCTTAATAGGGACAGGAGAGATGAATGGTACTAAGGGATTATGTAGATGATTGAGTGGTCGCTTTTTTTCTCCTCTTTTATTACCCAGAAAGTTCAGCTATAGGTCAATAGATGGATTCTGAGAAAACTTGGGAATAGAAGAGAGCAAAAGTTCCATCTTCTTCTCAATCCTGATTATGATGAAAATATTATGAAACTTTATGTTTTTTGGTGCCTGGATCATATGGGTCATGCACTAACATACATACATATACAAATATACAGATACACAATTGACAGCTTATTCCCACTGAAGTAACAGTTGAGAAGAAAATGCTGCTTCCTTTAAGTAAATATGTATCAACTTCTCCAAGTTCTGGGAGTCCCCACATTCTATCCTGGTGTCACTGAGAAATTATTATATAGCTTACATTGTTCATTGTGTTTGTTTTATGGTACATTTGACCACAGTTTATGAGACAATTTACCACTGAATAATTTCCATCCATGTAGAAGCTGGAGACAGTTTAATTCATGTCTAACTTCAAAGCTAAAGTGGTTGAGGGCTGCAGTTGAGCAATCAAGCAGATGGTAGGGTGAGCATTGTAAAGCTTTCGACTACAAAATTCAGAGTGTGAATTCCAGGCCAGTAATTTAATATCCATGATCTCTTTTAAGAAATCATCTCTAAAAGCTCCTCTGGTTTTCATGGCTGATCTCTTAAAGACTAAAATTGTTAAGAGAGATAATAATAAAAAAAAATAACAATACTTTTTTTTTGGTAGAGTGTTAGAGTTTCCAAATGTATTACAAATTTAATCCTGACACAGATTTTGCTAAGGCTTTATTCTCCCCCACATTATGAGAAAAATAAAGTTTCCAGAAAAGAAATGATTTCTCTGAGCAAGATCACATAGATTATAGGGAGTGGTAGAGACAAGACTTGAACCTAGATTATCTTGCCTAATCCAACACCCTTCCCACTATTCGAAAGCCCATCTGCCTCGTGCTTCACTTTGTGGTTATTTTTAACTGTCTTCAGAGGTGAGTCCCTTAGCCAAAGAGTTAGAATTTCTGCTGTGTTTCACAAGGAAAGGACCATCAGAAGATACTTGAGCTGAGAGGGATCTTGGAGACCATTTAGTCCCATGCTCTAGGTTTAAGATGAGAAACCAAGGCCCAGAGAGATAGGGGTCACTAGTTAAGATAAGATTGGGGTCAGAATCCATCTCCAGATTTTCAATCTTTCTGCTAGTCCCTCTAGCAGAAAGGTTGAAAGTCCCTCTTTCTGACACCTCATCAGAAATGTTTCACCTCTGAACTCTTGAAATTATACTTATTTACTCACTACATTTTTTCCTCACTTGCTGTGGGACAATTCATGGTTTATTCACCGAGAACACAAAGATTTATACCATATGAATGCTTATTCCTTCAGGGAAGATAGATGCACACACAGTTATAGTTTCTACATCGGAGGTTTACACAGATGAAATGGATTAACAAAAAGTGAGCTATTGACTAGGCCTGCAGAAGAAGGGAGTATTTCACCAAGAACTAAGAGTTCAATTTTCAAGTAAGAGGAGAAGTTTGTTATCCAGATCATGGAGAGAGGGGCTTTGTGTGAAGAGAGAATTATTTTCATGAAGGAATTGGTCTGAGAGGAACATGGGTGTCCTTTAGAATGGGTCACTCACAGGGGACACAGAGGAAAGTGAGATAAATAGAGAGTAGAAAATGAGGTGCTGGATGAAGGCTGTGTATGTCATATCAAGGATTATGAACCTTCACAAGGACATGAGGATCTATGAAGACATGAACAGCAGCAGAGTTAATTTGCCGATGGACTTTGTTAGATGAGTATGATTATCCCCAACTGTTGAGATGGAACAACTATGAGGTTCACAGAATAAATAACTGCTCGTGTCACCCAGCAAGAATGTGTGTGATAAAGAGAGAGAGAGAGAAGAGAGAATGAGCATAAGTCTAAACCAAGACTCAGGTATTCTGAACCCAAACCTCAGGTTCATTAGACAGCACCATGCTGTCTCTGAGAGCAACGGCTTATGAAAGGCAGAAGCCAAGTCCTGATCCATTGGTCATTTCAAAGATGTATGGCATGGAGAGTGCAGAGGCACCACATGCTTCCATCCCTCAGGAAACACCAACCTGGCCTCCATATACGTCCTGGAGCCTTTTCTGTTGCTCTGTAGAGTTTAATTTTTCTTTCCTAACTTCTGAAAAACAAACAAAACAACCACACTTTTCTCTGCCAATGACCCTAAAGGAATTTATGTTGACAGGAAGGGAAGTAAACTGCAGTGAGAAGAAGGGGCTGCTCTCTCCAGCTCTGTTCCCAAAAGAAAAGCTCAACCAATGAGAGAAAAAACCTCCAGATTCATATTCTCCCTTTCTCTGTCTCTCTTTGTCTCTTATTATCTTATCTCTAGACTCCTTCCTAAGACCCAACACTTCAAGCCTGCCTTTCTACATGGTTTTAGGGTGCAAACAAATTTTGTCTCTCATTTCTGCTAAAAAATGCATTTATTCTATATTCTATTTCCTCTGTGATATACTTTCTGCTCACTGCAGTTATAGAAATGAGAGACAAAGAACCCCAGATCAGAAGAGCTTTAACTAATATAACACTGTATGTTAACTATACTGGAATTAAAATAAAAACTTAATAAAATAAAATAAACTTCCTGGGGGAAAAAAAAGAAGTGTTTTTATAGCTACTCAATCCAGGGGCTCCTGGGTGGCTCAGTTGGTTAAACGTCTGACTCTTGATTTCAGCTCAGGTCAGGATCTCAGGATCATGAGATCGAACCCTGAGTTAAGCCTCCACACTGGGCATGGAGCCTGCTTAAGATTCTCTCTCTCCCTCTCCATCTCCCCCACCTCCCTCGGAGTGTGCTCTTTCTAATAAAAAAATAAGTAAGTAAGTAAGTAAATAAATAAATAAACAAACAAACAAACAAATAAAATAGCCACTGAGTCCAACTGCAGCGGCTTTTGTAGCTCTTGTATCAACAGCATCTAGTACAACCACTGTGGCCAATTCATTGATAACTTTGTGCCTAACCCACAGTAGATGCTCAATAATTCTTAGTTTGTTTTCCAAATGCTTGATCTCCTCTCTAACATCTTGGGTAAAAACTGGAAAAAAATATAAACAGCCATCCATGTACGGTTGAACAAATGTCTAAAAATGTAGAAAATACAATTAAGTAAATAATAATTATCAAGTCAGACAAGGTCTAGTTAGAAAAGTAGAACCAAGACCAAGCAAATTCTATGGAGGAAATTTAATATGAGCGGATTAAAAGCCTAATGTGAAGACTAAAACAAGCTTCTAGGAAAATATATTGAAGAATATCTTCCTGACTTTGATCTATGAAGACATATAAATAGGATACAAGAACTCAGCTGAAAAGAAATAAAATGGATTAATGTTAAGAATATCTGTTCATCAAAAAGTGACTAGTCAAGCCACAGACTAGAAGGCATTATATATAATACATACATCCAACAAATAATTCATACCTATAATATATAAAGAAATGCTTCTAAAAATCAATAAGAAAAATACAAATAACCTGATTTTTTTCAAAGGAAAAAATATTTGAATGACTACTATACAAAAGAGGCTGTTCAAATAGCCAAACACATGAAAAGTGTTTGATTTCATTAGCTATAGGAGAAATTCAAGATAAGCCCACAATATCACAATATCAATAAACCACCAGAGCAGCTAAAATGAACAGACTAGCTATATCAAGCGTTATCAAGGATGTGGGGGCAACCAGAACTCTCATACATTAGTGGTATCATTATAAACTAGTTGAAGCACTTTGGAAAACTGCTTTTCAACATAATTTAAAACAGTGAAGCAGGAATTCCAATCCTAGCATTTACTTAAGAGAAATGAAGGTATGTGCCCACTAAAGACATGTCCAAAAATATTTATAACAACTTATTCATAATAGTCCCAAACTGGAAACAACACAAGTATCCATCAATAGGAGAATGGATTGGCAAACTGTGAAATATGTATATAGTAGAATAGGACACAGTAATGATAATGAACAAACTATCAATGTACACATACAAAAAAAAATGGATGAACTTTATAAACATTAAGCTTCATGAAAAGCAGTCATGAAAATACACTTGCGATATGGTTCTATTTTTATGAAGTTCTTGAACAGGCAAAATGGTGTTGATAGAAGTTGGAGAGTGATTACCTCTGCATGGGTTATTGACAAGGAGGAGGCAAGCAGGAAACCGCAGGGGTATTGGAAGTGCCTACAGTTTGATTTGATTGGCAATTCCATGGGTCTACATACATATGAAAAACTTCTTTGAACCAAAAACTTAAGATTTATGCAACTTACTGTAAGTTATACCTTTAGAAAGTATCAAAATATTCCCTGAGATAAGCAATATGGCAATGCACAGCTTTGTACAGAGATCTTAACCCACATAAACTGTCTACATAAATCGGAGAGGCCATGTGGCATAGTGTTAAACCTGCTAATCCTGAAGTCAGACTGCCTCAGTTTAAATTCCAGCTCTGTACACTACTAGATGTGCAAGTGTGAGCATGGCATGTCAACTCTACTTTTCTTACTTTTAACTTCATCAACACTGGAAATAATAGTATGTACCTCAGGGGGTTTAATGAAATATCTGTTTCAGTCCATTCCACCTGATACATGTAAATCACTTAAAATATTGCCTGTTTATGGTTAAGTATTTGGTTATTGTATTAGGGTTGTCCAGAGAAACAAAATCTTAGAAGATGGATTGATTGAGATTGATTGACTTTAAGGAGTTGGCTCCCCCAGTGTAGTGGCTGACAAGCCCTAAGATCTGCAGTCAGCGAGTTTGAACCCTTGAAGAGCCAATGGTAAAGTTTCTGCCCAAACACTTAGAGGCTCAAGACCCAGGAAGAAGAGATTTTCAGTTCAAGCCCAAAGGCGGGGGGGGGGGGGGGGGGATGATGCTCCAGCTCAAAGACAGTTAGGCAGGAGAAGCTTTCTGTAATTTACGGGAGGGGTCAACCTTTTGTTCTATTTAGGCCTTCAACTGATTGGATGAGGCCCACCTGCATTAGGAAGGAAACTTTGTTAATTTAAATGTTAATCTCTGGGACGCTTGGGTGGCTCAGTGGTTGAGCATCTGCCTCCAGCTCAGGGAGTGATCCTGGGGTCCAGGATCGAGTCCCACATCGGGCTCCCTGCATGGAGCCTGCTTCTCTCTCTGCCCCTGTCTCTGCCTCTCTCTGTGTCTTTCATGAATAAATAAATAAAATCTTAAAAGCAAATGTTAATATCACCCAAAAATATCTTCACAGAAACACTCAGAGTAGTGTTTGATCAACTATCTGAGCACCTTGTGGCCCAGCCAGGTTGACACATGAAATTAACGACCACAGTTGTACTAGTTATTATTATTAGTGAAATTCCTGGATTAAAGAATATTGACACTTTGAAAGTTCCTCATATATGTCATGAAATTTCTTTCCAGTGGTTTGTACCAGTTTACATCCAACTCACCAGTCTGAGAGAGAGCCTGACATACAATTTAACCAAGCAGGCTATGTTCAGATGTCACTAAATATTAATGGCAAAGAACAAATAGTTTGGTTTGGCAACAAGCACCAAGACTTGGAGCTTTAAGGTAAGCACAGAACAACCCCGAAGAAAGTTGAGTGTGGTGATTTTAGACTAACTGACTTTGTAAACTCCGCGTTTTACAGAATCCATCTTGAAATTACTGTCACGGCTCCAAGGATGCTTGTTCTTCTTTCTGAGCCCTGCTCCTGTTGACTTGCTGCCCCAATTCCTCTCCACCTGTGGCTCCTGCTTGCTGTCCTTCCTCTTATCTTGCCCTGGCACTCTTAATGCACAATTTCCACAGCTGCTGTCAAGCAACTTTCTTAGAAGGTGGGAGAGGGGATTGCAGACAGAGGAGTGAGCATAGGCAAAGACTCAGAGGAGAACATATGTCCACCCCTGTGCCCTAGCAGTTCCAGTGCTGGCTAGAAAACCTGAGGGAAATGAATGCATGTGCCTAGGGATGGTAAGAGGGTTGGTGGCCCTGAAATTCAGGGTGCATGGGATGTGGCATCCTCTGTCACGTGTCCCACCACTTCATCACTGCCCCTGTCCCCCTCATTCTCCAAATCTCTGGGTCCTGCTCTGCTTTCTTTGATTTCTGAACTTTTGCACATGTTCTTCCTCCTGCTTGTACTGCCATCCTCAACTGTCATGAGTTGACTGACTCCTACTGTCCTTAGGACTCATCTTGAGTGTTACCAGGTCCATATCCCCTTAAATCAGGATGACTGAGAAGAAAATGCATACTGAGTGTGACTTTTTCAAACCTGAAAAAAGTTTCAATTATCCTAATCAAAGACTTTGGATAATTCCCTGTTGTCTTTAGACTTCAAAATCTGGCCCAAACCAATCTGCCACATGAGCTTCACCTTTCAACACTTCCTCTTCATGCTCCAAGCTCCAAGTATGCTGGACTTCATTCAGATCCTTGAACTTGACACCCACTATTGCCCCTGGGCCTTTGCACAGGTGTCCATTCCACCAGAAACACTCCTCTATCTGCCACTCACTCCTGTAGGTGAGTGAATAGGGCTTCTATTTACCACCAAGTCTCTTAAATGTCACTTTCTCAGGGGAATATTCTATAGGCCCTAGACTGGACTAGCTACTTCCCCACACAGGATGCTCCTCAGGCCTTCTGACCTCTCCCTAACATAAAACTCTTTATGCTTTATGGATTATTTACTCTGTTTCTGTTACTGTATTCATCTGTTTCTCACTAGACAAGAAGGCCCAGAAAGGTAAAGATTGTATTCATTTTGTTTACCCTTCACCTCCAAAACCAACTACACTGTCTCTAGCAGCTTTTATTTACATTATTTACATGGTAGGTAATTGCTAAGTGTTTGCTAAGTAAGTGAGTGCTGTGGGTGTGAGCACCTGCACATGTGAGTGTGCAGATGCACACTTAGGCACCTTGAGAGATTGTAAACGCCAATGTGCTAGCTGGTCTGCCATTACCCTCTCCCTCAGATCCATTTTCTGCCCTTTTTTTGCCTTGCTCTATGCTTCTGGAGGCCGACTCTGCCAGGTTATGTCACTTTTGCAATCTGGCTTCCAGTTGGATTCAGCCAATGGGAAACACCAATGGAAAATTAGCAAATCGGGCATTTCTTTCCTGATCCTTACTCTGGTGCCTTCTTTCTGGCAGCAGCTATGACCCCCTATGACTGCAGGTCCTGGCAAGAGGCTGCTCCAGGACTCCAGTTTCTACCAGACTCCAACACACTATTTCTCCCCTCTACTGCTTTGGCCCTAGGGGAGAGAATAGCTTCTCACTTATTATTCTCAGGGTGCCCTAAATCTCCTGTTTGCTCCCTTTGTTCTGTCCACATTCTGTAAGTAGTCCTTTCATCACTGTCTCTTCATTTAAAGCATCTGAATGAGTCCTGGTTCCTGCAGGGACCCTGACGATGCACTCACAGATACAGATCTTTGCCCCTCTTTCTCCCCGCTGCCAGCCCTACTTTGGGGGGTGGCTTCCTCAGTTGTCTAGCTCTTGCCACTGAGCTTACCTCTCTCTCTTCCCCACTGGATGGCTAGTGCCTGGAGAGCAGGGAAAACTTTTTCTTCATCTCTGTATTCCCAGGGTCTAAGACAGTGCATGATCTATACGAAGTACTTAAAAATTAATTGTTGGTTCTGCCTCACGTGTAAGAGGAAGCAATGGGACTGAATTATCTCCACAATCACTTGTAAGTCTTCCTAAGCAAATGAGGTAAAGAAATGTTTTTAGATTTCCCCTCCTGGAGGAATTGCCCAGGAAGATGCAAACAGACTCGCCTTTTCTGGGAGATGTAAAAGCTGTCTCCAGAGCGGGAGATGCCTTAAGAAGCCCATACTGAGCAATTTATATTGAGAAAAGATTTACCACAAAATATCACAGTTCAGATCAGATTTAATAGACCAATAAATGGCTGCTTAACAAGGACATTTGGTTACTGTTACATTAAGTTTCCTAAGGGACTTTGTTCTGTTCTACTAAAAGGCTGTAAAGGGCTATAAAGCACAGGCCTTCCAAATTTGACTTCTTCTTAAAAAAAAAAAAAAAATCAGTCCTTTTTGGAAATTGTTCTTCTTAAGTGACAGTATGAAAACAAGTCTAAAACGTTTTCTTTTCCAGGCACTTCCTTCATGTATTTTGGAGAAAGTTTGGCCTGACTTACAAGGAAACCCCTTAATTGTCCCTTAAAAGTAGAATTGCGTCATTGTGGATAAGACATGGGGTTCAAATAGCTCCCTGGGGGTTGGACTCTTGGAAACTCAGCAGGATTTTAATTGTAAGCAGACAATTTGTTTTGGATTGTATGCAGAGCATGAAAATATAACTGCTATAGGATCTAACAACATATAAGAGGATTAAAGTCTAGTATTTCTCTGCTGCTTTACTTCTTGATCCTAAGCATCTCTGCAAGCGATGAATTTACCATCTAAGGTTATTCTGCATCCTTTGGAAAATCTGAAATGTATTAATTATTAGTTCCTAGCACTTCAAGAAGCAATCTCAATCTTGTTTGCTCCTATATCACCAGGACCTGACATTATTGCCTAGATCACCTGTGGTCAATACATATATAGCATTTCATTGATTCTAAGGCACACTTCTTTTCCATAGTTTAACAGCTCCAAAATCAGAACATCTCATATAAGCAATTGCATGTCATACATTAATCAGCTTTTCCTTTCTCAGTGGTACATAAAATCATGCCAGCCATGATTGATGGTATCTTAGATTCAATGAAATGTGAGATTCTGAGCATCTGTGGTTAGCCAGAGTCTATGTCAAGTCCTCTAATGCATCATTCATGACATCATGTGATGATAACTCTTTAAGGTAGGTATTAGTATCTCCACTTGACTGATAAAGCTCAGCATAGTGCACTCAATTGCCCGGACTCAGAGTTTCTGCTTGGGAAAAATTGAGCTGGCTTCAAACCCAAATCTGATTCAACAGCCCATAATCTTCCCATTGTACTGTGCTGTCCCAGTGAAGACTTCAGATAAACATATTTAAACTCTGTGATGCTTCATTGCGGTTTTAACTTTCTCTATCCTGGTTGTCCTTGATTCAAACAACAAATCCCAAAAAGCTCTCAAGAGTGATAAATGCATATGAATTTGTTTAATTTGTTCAAATTAAACAAATGTGGAATTTACTGGAAGCATCTATGAATAGCTCACAGCTCCAAGGCAAAGAGAGTGTTGGATATAGTTGGGGGTTCAGGAACCATTGGCAGCAGAGACTCCAGTGCTGATGGGACACTATCTTGTCTCTGCTTCTCTCTGAGCACAGCTTCATTTTTCTCCTTTACTGGAGGCCCAATTCTCTACAAAGTAAAACTGTGGCCCTTCACAGCTCCAGAGTGCTACCTCATAGAATGTTAGGTATATGAGACAGGTTGATGCAACTTCCTCTATAGCCCAGACCTTAAAATTCCAGAGAATGGATTGATTGGTTCAAGTATCCACCCTGCTCTCTACTGAGCTGGGGCTGCAGGCGCAGTCACACAGAATGAAGCTGTCAGGCCCCACAGTGACTACCTAACAGGACCTGGGAGACAGAGGGAGCAAGTCCCAGAAAACAGCAGTGGTAGGAAAAAAAAAAAATCCCTAAATGTCTGTTCTACCAAGCTACTGGAGATGTGCAAAAATCATATTTATAGAATACCAGAGAAGAAGGGCCAAAGTATTTCCAACTGGGGGAATTGGTGAGAAGTGGAATCCAAGATGGACTTCAAAGGATGGTTATGAGAAGTGGGGGGAGGGGGTTAGGCAGCAGTATGACAAGTACTTCATCTCTCTAGGAGCTACCCATATAATAACACCAATGCATAGCTGTAAATTAAAATTAGCAGCATGAAAACACATAGGAAGATAAAGGAGACTTGATCTTGAGGAATGAGGGACAGCTTCCTTGAAAACGTGATATGCGAGCTGTGAGCAGAAGGATGAGGAGGAGGACAAAGTGGAGACCAGCAATACTGGAGGGAACAACTCCAGGCAGAAGCAAAACATATGCACAGGATCCTGTAGTGGGAGGACCCTGGCAAGTTTGTGGAACGAGATGGACCAGCTGCTCCTGATCTTTTTCTGGGTCCCAGCTGAAACCCACAGAGCCCTTGATGCTACCCTAATCAGTTCACTTACGTGCTTCAAACTCTTCAGGTACTCCCTATCACCCGGAGCAGCACTTTCCAGCTGCATCAGGACATGCTTCTAGGCCACAAATAGCTTACAGGGCACTTGAGATACAGATCCCTCCACTTGTGGACCAAGTGGTGTCCTCCTCCATTTACTGCAGCGTGCCATACAAAACCCAAACTACAACAATTTCTTATGTGTGCCACAATAAGACAAAAACTGGAAAGCACTGAAGAGAAGAAAATGAAAATATCTAGCTTACGACTCAGGTCTCTTCCCTACTTTCCCTGATGGACGTGTCCATCACAATCTTCCAATCCACCCCCCCAGATATAAAGAAAGGAGGCTCAACGGTGAGTTGGGATGATGGATTTCGCTTGTACCTTCCTTACTTGCTTTCAGACTAGCATTCTTAGAGGCCTCCATGAAACTGATCCCTTATGACAAGGGCTTCCTCTGCACCCTCTTCTTTATGCACATAGCCCTGACATAATTCTATAATATTTTCCCCCTTCCACAGGGACCTGCCCAACAAAATTGCTTCACACTTCTGCGCCCTTTTACTTTCCCCTCTTCCTGCAATGCCCTAATGCAAATCCCTTGGAGTCCCAACACTGAGCAATATGAATAAGCACTGTGAAAAAAATAATCAAATATGATCTTGTTTGTGAGCCAAGGAGATTAAAAAGACCTGAGTTCAAGAGAGTGAAATGGTGCCCTCACCACAGTATTCCCCAGAGCTCTGGGCATGGTGAGTTACTCTTAATTTCTAGGAAGGGTAGGTGTCCAGTGGCCTGGGTTGTCCAAAACTGCTTGCACACAGAGCTGTGCTTGGTGGTACATCTGCAGGATGAGGAAATGTTCCCAAGGTCCTGTGGATGGGAATATAGGAAATGTGGGGTTTGTGCTTAGAATGGAGAGAAGTCAAGTAGGAGGAGGAGGAGGTAAGATAGGGAAGGCAGAGGAGAAAGGCAAGGAAGAGGAGGACAGACGTCCACAACAAGGAAGTCTCCCTCCCAAATCCGCAGATTGGCCAGATTGGCCCCATCTACAAGTAATTATTTTTTCACTTGGCAGAGTCCCTGGAGTTGGGCTGTGTGCGCAGGGTAAAAATAAGCAAACAAAGCCACCTCCTGCTGCTAATCAGGGACCTGGTTAATAACAGTCCCAAGAGGGTGAGGACTGTACCTCCTCTCTGCCGTCAAGGTCCCAGCTGCAGGAAGGATCATCAGCACTTGCCGTTGGGTTGTGATGATGCCTTTGGCAACAGCCTTTCCTTCCTTGCCTCAAACAATAGTTCTTCTTGTACTGTTCACAGTTGACTTGAGGAATAAGATTTGAAAGGCAGGTGGCTGTTGGCATTGCTACTTGATTATTCCACCAGGAGTGTTTTGACCACTGAGTCACATTTAGTGCTTTAACCACTAGAACCAACAATATACTGAGATTAATAAGAATGTTATTGATCCATTATCATATATCAAGAACACTGCAAGACAATGTGCGTATTCCAAGAATGTAGCAAGATTGTAGCCCAACCTGACGAGTCAAGTCATGCAGTTACGGGGACCAAAAAAGGTAGTCTTAACTGCATGACTTGAGTCATCATCAACTTGGGCTACAGAGAAGGTCACATTTTCACTTTCAGTGGCTCTGGTTTCTGACACTGCTGTGTGGGTTCATCATCATGGTCTGGTCCTGGCTGGTTACCTTCACCCTCGCTTCCTGACTCAGTGACATTCTTGCTGTTTGAGGTGCTTTTGAAGCTGCAGAGCTCTAAGGAAAGGCAGTACTACTCTTCCAGTGTTATTCTCAACCAAGGTTGCTGCACATTTGTGCTCCTAACTGTGCTCAAAGTATTCCCATCAGCAGAATCACAGGCCACACACTTGACGGAAATGACCCTTCCTTTTCACCGTCTAGCTACTGATACTGAACCTGGATAATCAGTTCAGAAATTTCCTCATGGGGAATCCCTTTTCAGTAACCCTCAGTGTCCTTTTTGCCAGTAGACTTCAGCTGGGGCCATCTCTGGTCATTGGCAAGATGCAATAAAATCAAACATCTTAAAGGGAGTCCAGATCCCCACGCCTTTGGGATCTCTTTGCAAATTTTCCTACTTCCACCTCAGTGACCCTCTTTGAGTAGCAAGGGAGGGCAGCTTCCCAAAGGCAAAAATAAAGTGCTTTGCTATAGAATTCCTTTGGCCCTGGGTGTCACTTGCCTTCTGTCTGCATAACTAGAAAGGGCCAGCAAGGGAAGAGACACTTCCAGATCAAAGAAAGATGACACCAGGCTCTGGCCAATTTTTAAATGGCAGCTTCATAAAAACATATTTTTGGACCCACCTACTCAGGAGGTCCACTATTTAGACCACCGTCCTTTTTCTGTCTGATGTGCTGGCTCTTCCTCTTTCTCCCACATCCTGAACGCGAGTTCACAACCTTAGGCTTTTCTCCATCTCTTGGCATTCAACTCTTAGCTCCAGTGTCCAGGATGCTGGTGACTCTATCATCTCTGTTCCCTTACCAGAGCTCTATTGAGGACCTAACTAGAGACTGGCACTTAAATGGTGCCCAATGTATTTTCTATTGAATAAACTCCTATCTCTAAATGCCAAAGGATGTGTTCATTTGTATACCACTATCTTCAGAAATTAAACCTGCCTGAAGCTGAGCATTCTTCCCATATTGGTGGCCCTCACCAGGTTCCTTTGTTTAGTCGATGGTTCCTCCAGCTTCTCAACCACACTTCGAGACTGGGGGCTTATCTTGGTCAATCCCTCCCCTCCACTGGTTGCTCTACTCTGACCCATTTCCCCATCTGTAAAATGGGGGTAATAACAGTGCCATCTCAGAGGTCTCTTGTGACAATTAAAGGAGTTCAAATAGAGGAAGTGTCAGCCCAGTGCCTAGCGGATAGAAGGCAATAAATGCTAATTATTATTATTTTTCTATTCAAAAACCAAAATGAATACATATGGTGGGACTGGGAACTCGTCGTAGTCACTCTAGAGACACAGGATGGACCCCTCCCATCCAAATCATGGTTGGCATGTCAAGAATGATGATGGCACACATGTGCTAAGGGAGGTACTTATAAAAGATTTCTTATTCACACAATGAGGCTTTCTGGGGAGAGCAGGGTAGCTTCCAAGCACAACCAAAAATGGTTTGAGAGAGCAGGGACAGGAGAGTTGGCTTGGGTTTTTATGGTGGTGGTGGGGCTGGGGTGAGAGTTTCCATGCATGGTTTAAATTTCCTAGTAGTGCCAAAGGAGGGAGTACCGGGCTTTCTTATCAGCTTCCCCAGTTGTGGTGAAGAAGGAGTCAAGGGACAGTGAGGCTTAAAAGCTGTCAGCAGTCAAATATTTTTTAAAAATAATAATGAAAATAGGGTCAGACTCTTTATGACAGAGCTAATGGGGCAAGCTTTAGCCAATCAGCTACCAAGCTTTTTCCATTTTTAATTTGAATTACTTCTAATATGTGCCTCTTTCTTCCCCCTCCCATGATGCTGAATGAACAGAGAGTCCAATTACTTTTTAACTTCAAGTAGCACAAACTCTCCATTCTGGCTTCTTTACCTCTATTTCTTCTACCTCTTCTTGCCTTCTCTCCCCAACTATCTTTTTGATAATGTGATAGCTCAGATATGAGTATTCCTTCCCACTGTAAGGTTCAAAGTGATTCCCCACGTGACTTTTAAAAACATAGGCCAAAAATTCTTTGACACTCTTCCCAAAAAGGAATGAGGTGTATGTTTCTTCTGCATGACTCTATCTTAACCAGTGAGGTATAGCAGAAGTGCAAGTATGGACTTCCCAGGCTAGGTCAGTAAAGGCCATGCAGCTCTACCTGATTTTCTTGGGATGCTTGTCCTGAGATAAACCAACCACTGGTCTAAAAAGTCTGACTCCTTGACACTAACATACTCTAGAGACTATTTATAGGGGCACCTGTTGATAGCCTGGCTGAGCTGCTAGTGAACAGCCAGCATCAACTGTACCCATAAGAATGAGCTATCCTTGACCTCCAGCCCAATGGAACCTATGGTTGCCTACAGACCCAGCAGATGGCTGACTGTAACTACTTAAGAGATCCCAGACAAAAATTTCACAGCAACCCCTTCCCAAAGTCTTAACCCACACTGTGAGTAAATGAAAAGGATGCTGTTTTATATCACTAATTTTAGAATAATTTATTACACAGTAATAATAACTGGAAACTCTCATTGTGGCATTAAAAATTAGGTTTGTCTCAGTATAATTCCTTAAAAATATAAGCAGTTATAAAGTGAACACATGTACAAGATTAATCAAAATCCTTAATGAAGAAACCAACAGATTCATAAAAATTATTAAAAAAAAACCCATGTAAGATGGAAAGCAAATATTTATGTGTACTGAAGAAAGAATGTCCAAATAAGACAAAATGGTTAATGTCCTTCAGGGCAATAAAACTATAATCTTCGGAGTTATTTTTCTTCCAAACAAAAATCATTTTCATCTGTGCTGGGAAAAAAAAAAAAAAACCTTTATGTTGGTATGTTTCTTCACCGTATCTGGGCCTTAAACAATAGTACACTATGTATTAAACAATAAAGAATTAAATAATTGTAGGGTAAGCCTCGTAGACAATGCCTCGGGATGATATTGAAAGAACTCATAGCTAACGTTTGGTCTAAGTTGTCAATAATTTTTCTCAATACGACTTATGCTAGATCTCACACTTCTAAGGTGGAAAACAACGAGACATCAATGGAGGTGTAGTGGAGCTTTGGTGTCTGCCACAGACCATGGAAAGAGACAGCAAAGGAGGGTTCTGTCCTGGCACCTTCAAACCACATTGTGTTGTCACCCGCCTCTTTCTGTATTGTGGCTGTCATTTAGCAAAATCTGTGGTTTGCAGACAGTATGTGGTTAGAGAGATGACTGGGTATTTTTCCTTTGGAAAGAAAGGGACTCTTAGTAGTGAAGATTGTGTTGGGGAATGTCCTGAATATCAGGTTTTCAGATTCTTTTAAAGTTTCTATCACAGTGTGATAGATTTCATGCAAGTAGGAGATATTTGTATAGAAAAACAGAAAATGCTCTGGAGTAGACTCCTTTTTTTCCAAGACACCCTTGATCAGCTGAATCCCAATCTCCCTGGCACCTGGTTTCCTGGTCTGCAAAATGGGGCTAATAATACTTACTTTCCTGACTGAGAGAGAGCTTTGGAAATGGCACAGCTCTGTTCCCAAGTAGAGTATTATTATCATTGTTATTATTAATTATTATTATTATTACCTATTTGAGGACACATATGGTGGAAAAAGAGGAAAACCATTCCAGTGGATGGCTAGGTCAACGTAGCCCCACCCAACTGGCTGGTCCCAAAGTTTTCAGTGCAGCTGACTATTACCCATGGAATTGCTTGGGTTATCAGGTTGTTTTGACATCCCCTGGCAGGGGCAGCTCAGGAAATCCCCTCTTCACCCCAGCAGTGACTCATAAAAATCGACTCAGAACAACCAAAAGTGAGCTGAGAGGAGTTTCTTGAGCCTTCAACACACCGGATCAAGAGGAAAAACTTGGCCTCCAAGGAGGTAGGAAGTGATACTGCAGGCTTTGGATTCACAGAGAATTGTGTTAAAGTTAAACTCTGGCTCCGCTGCTGAGTGGCTATGTGATGGCAGGGAAGTTGCTTACCCTCTCTGAGTCTCTGTGTTCTCACCCATAGAATAAAGCTAATAATACCCAGTTCACAAAGTTGGAGGGAGATTTGAAATTGGAGATGGGAAAAAATTAAAGGGTTCTTCATGGAGTAGGGAATCAGGGAAAAACCCAAATTCTCCCCATAGCAGAATAGATAAATTCGTGGTGGTGTATGAGCACAATATACTCCACAAGGAAAGGAATTAACCAAACTATATGCATCTGAGTGGCTGACTCTTTGTAATATAATAAACACAAATGCGTGCATGTGCATACTGTCCATTTTTTTCATACTGCCCATCAAATGAAGGCAACACACTTTGCAAGTTGGAGAGTTTGAAAAGTGGTTCTTTGGGATGGGGCTAGAGGAAGAAGGGAAGAGGAACACACAGATAAGTGCCAATGTCCTACTTCTCAGGTTCCGTAGCAGGTGCAACAATATATTATTTTACTGTCGATAATGATGAGCATTACTCATTGTTAAAAATGATAAGAGTATATTATGAACTAAGGATTACAATTAATTCAGTGTTGTGCAATAATGACACAGAACAGGCACCCGATAACTACATCTTCCCATCTTCTTGTCTTTTCTCCAAAGTTTTTCTTCTGGAAATGTTAAAAGAGAAAGGAAAAAAAGAAAAGAAAAAAAAAGTAAAGAAAGAAAAGAGTAAAGCATTTTCTTTGATGTAATTTGTTTTCTTCACATTGTATACACAGTCCTTTGTCCCACACGTCTTTAATTAAAGCTGAAAATTATTGGTATAGGTCTGCTTAATAGTTTCCATCTTTGGAACTGATGGAGTTGTTTGCTTCTCTTCTCTGTCTTTCAACCTTCTATTTCCCATTCATGTTTCTAATACAATAAGCAGGAGATGCAGTAAAATATTCAAGTAATTGAAAAGAAGATGGTGTAGTACAGACAAGACAGCATCAAGACTTGGGACCTGCACAGAAGGTTTTCACAGTCTCTGACCAAACTCAGACTCAGGCGTCTGGTGTCTCTTCACTGCAGTCAAATAGAAAGTGCTGGTGTTCGCCCAGCCCACTGTAACTGTTCAACCTCTGTGCTGGATCCTTCTCAAATACCTTTACCACCATTTTTTCTTCCTTTAAGAAAATTCCTACTCTTTTTTCAGGACTACACTTAAATGTGACTTCCTCTGTGAAGGTTTCCTAAGTGCCCCCAGGAGGGTTTGTTGCTACCTCTTCTATGTTCTCATATTCTTTGAAAAATGTTATGAGTTTAGATCTTAACACACAGTTTCTGTAACCATTCTGTCACATGTGGCCCCTCTGACACTCCTGAAGAGGAACTATGCCTACTGCACCTCAGAAGTGTCTGGCACATCACAGACGGGCACATAAAAACTTGCAGGCATGAGTGGGGGAGAGATCATTACATTAAATGTCTCATACCCTCTTGTCACTGGCTGTTCTGACTGTGGCAAGGTGCTGCCTGGGAGTGCTGAGGACATCCAATGTCCAGGCAGGGAGATTTCTTGGAGAAGGGGGTTTTATGTGGAGCCTTGGAGGATCTTAAAGATGGGAAAGGAGAGATCTTCTTTGCAACACCATCAGTCCCTAGTTGTTATCTTTCTTGAGCTGCACCCAGAAGAGCCATCCTCGTCTTAGTAACAGAGCTCCCATGAGTCCCAATAAAGCAAAAGATCACTCTCTTGTGAGAGAATCTCAGGAAACACACAAACACATGCAGACACAACTTTGGGAGGCCTGGGAACAATTTCCAGAGGGGGAAAGTTATAGGATGTTTTAATGTTGCTCCTATTTGGTGACATATACTCTCTCTTCTGAAAGTGTGCATCCATGGAAAGGAAGCTGGCATAACTGGTTAACAGGTGAGGTCAGTCAGAAATGGGACGCAGGGGACGCCTGGGTGGCTCAGCAGTTAGTTAAGCGACTGCCTTTGGCCCAGGGTGTGATCCTGGAGTCCCGGGATCGAGTCTCACATCGGGCTCCCTGCATGGAGCCTGCTTCTCCCTCTGCCTTTGTCTCTCCCTTTCTCTCTATCTGTGTCACTCATGAATAAATAAATAAAATCTTGGAAAAGAAATGGGACACTGGTAGAGCCCCTGTTAGGTGGTATGTCCTACCATTTGGGGCTAAGGGTGCACATGTGCAAGTGCTCCAGGCTATCAAGAGTAAACAGTGAGGTAAAGTGGGCAAAGAACAGGATTGGAAATAAGGCCTAGCCTCAAACCCATGTTTCATATGCCAGCTTAAATATCCTTGGACAAATTGTTCAACTTTTTGGATCATTTACTTCATTGTTGTAGAAATGGGCAGGAAATAACATTTATCTTGTAGCACTGTTGTAATATTAAATGAGATGTAAAAACAATGAGCATAACAGAGATGTTCAGCAAATGGTGGCCATGATTATCATTCAAATGCTCAGAGTCCATTTTCTACAAAAAAGAAAAAGATGAGAGGCAGGCAGTGTTCCCTCCCTCCTAGGAAGGTTAAATGAAAAAGCATTTAGTAAAAATAGTGAATATAGTATTTAGCACATGGCTCAGCATTTGATGAATACCTGAATCAAGTAAAGGAGATACCTTAAAAATGATTTAGTCGATTTAGAATTTCTTAAGATTTTATTTTCCTGGAAGTGTAGTCAGAGACACTCTTTAACGAGCTTAAACAACTTTGAATCATTTGACTTGGGAGAGGAAAAATGTGTGTGTGTGTGTGTGTGTGTGCGTGTGTGTAGTAACATACATATATATGTGTGTGTGTATATATATATATATATAAAACACACGTGTATACACACACACACACACATATATAGTAACATATACTCTAAAAAAGCTGTAATGACCTTCTCAATTTTATTTTTAAAAAATGGAGTATTTGGATCTCCAGGTTTAAAAGCCCTGATCTAAATAAAGTTATAAAATATGGGTTAGAGGAGATGGGAACTATAGTGGTAGATTATTTTTCCCTTGGTTTTAAATGAGTCAGTCTATCAGTCATTTTAAAAACTTGCTAACAGAGGCAGGCAGTCTTAAGTGTAAATTAATAAACTCTTTTGGTGGAAGAAACAGGAAACAATGGCAAATATTTAATCTTCCTTCTTCAAAGTTGGAGTGGCTTAGTCCCTGCCCTTTCAGGGCTGTAATCCCCTTTCGGCCTTTTCTTTTGATTACAGCTAATGGCATTGTCCCCTCACTTATGTCCTCATTTTCCATTCCTCAACCTGTCTGGACTTTTGCCTCCAAAGGTTAACATCACTATGAAGTAATGTAATTCATCAATACTATTTAGACAGATTTATTCAGAGTTCTCTCACCACAGATGTGTGGTGAATCTGACATCTAGCATTGCCCGGGAGTGTTGGATATTATATAGACAGTATCTAAGGCCCAAACTCAACAACAACAACAACAACAACAACAACAACAACAACAAATAAAAAAACAGCAAAGAACCCTCAAAACCCCCATAACTTTAGGTTTAATCGTTATTGACGACAATGTATTTCAAATAACTGTCCTAATTAGGTAGAAAATTCTTTTGAAAGAGGAAGAGTTGCACGTTGGTCTGGCTACACATAGAGATAAGCTCCGGTGAACTTAGTTTTGCTTACTTTGCCTTACAGTGATTGGGGCATTGAAGTTAGCCTTATCCAAGAGTTTTGGGTTGGATAAAATGTGTGAGTTCATGGAGTCACAGAGATGAAGGTTTAGAAGGATGTCTAAAGGACAGCAGTATTTCTCACGGAGTGTCTCTGTGAGCAGTTTTTCCACGGAAGCCCAGGTAGCTACCATCAATCAGTTGGAAATTCCTTAGGAGTAGAAAGCTTTTCGCTATTTCTGGTATTCTAAGAAATGCATTTGGGGAATACCCTTGTCACATCATCACACTTGAGTCCCTCTTTTGAAGCGGACCTAGTAGCCTGTTTCATCCTGGGGATACAGAGCTTTCCTGTATCCAAGAGTTGAAACTTGTCTACTCTATTAGAACTGATGTTCTTCCTTGGGAAAAAAAACCCACATCTAACCCCTCTTCTACTTGACAGACGTTCAGAAAACTGTTTAATTAATAGCTTCATTTACTATTTATTCAGCATTAACTAGGTCTTAGGCACTGTGCCAGACACTTGGGGTGTTGTGGTAAGTAGAAGAGAGCCCAGTTCTCACAGAGCTTCTGTCTCAGCAGAGAAGAGAGTTGATGGCAACTGATTGTTCTGGTCTACAGGCTAACCACCCACAATCTCATAAATCTTTGTGTGCTGTTCCTTCACCATCCTGCTCATCCTCTTCCAAACTTTATCTAATTGGTCTAGAACCCTCTCAAAGGGTGGGGTCTTACTTGAAAACCAGGAGGAAAGCAGGGGACAATAAGACTTGTCAAAACTGTCCTAGATTAATGATTTTTCTCTATGAGTTTCTGAGGTCCTCATCATTATCAGCCTTTGTTTGAGTCTCCCAACTGCTCAATGGAGTCAAGGCTGACGGCAATGCCTAGACAGTGTGAACAACCTGGAATGGGTGTCAGTATCATTATGATCTGGGGCAGTCCCATTGTAGGGTTACTCACAAATTGAGACTATGGACTTCTGGATCAGAAAATCCTGGCTTTAAGTCTCAGCTCTGCCACTTACTAGCTTAAGCAAGCTGGACTAACCTTATGGGCATGTGACCTGTGCAGGTATGGGGGAGAGAGACAGAGGAAAACAATGCCCCAGAAGGACTCTCAACTTCATTTAATATTCTGCTGTGGCTATTTTGAAATTCTCTCTTTTTTTTTATATATTTTATTTATTTATTGAAGAGAGAGAGAGTGCCAGAGAGAGAGAGAGAGAGCATGAGCAGGGTAGAGGGGCAGGGGAGAGGAAGCCTGACACAAGCCTCAATCCCAGTACCCCAAGATCATGACTGGAGCCAAAGGAAGACACATAACTGACTGAGCCACCCAGGTGCCCTGACTTTTTGAAATTTGTAATAATTTTTCAAGATGGAGTCCTGCATTTTATTTTACACTAGGCCCTACAAATCATGTAACTGGTTCTATAAACAAATTATTTAACCTCTCTGAGCTTTAATGTCCTCATCTTGGACACGAGGGTGATGATAATACCCACTCCACAGGTTCCTGTGAGCTTAGGTGAGACAAGATATACACGTCTATCCCATAGTAAGCACCCCTCTACACACGCGCACACACACACACACACACACACACACACATGCACACCAACTAAAGTAAGTCAATGGCATTGTTATTTAGAATATCTGACATCAGTTCTTCCGAATTTAGTATATATGCTAACAAAATGAGCTCTGTGCCATCAATTAACCCTTTTGGTACTTCGGTTCTCTTAAATCAATAATGCATATGCGGGAAAGGGAAATTATTTTTTTTTCCTTTATTGGGCGTCTCATTTCTTTGGTTGCAAGTGACAAACACTATTTCTAGGTAGCTTATGAAAAGAGAATTTTTGGAATGATAAGGTGATCTCAAATGAACAAAAGGGATAGTAAAGCAGAGGATAAGGCTTGAAAATAAACAGGAACCAAGACAGCTTTGCCCCCAGTGGAAGAGCTCTGGCAAAGGTGGAATGCATGAACATCTGCCATTTTCTGTCTCTGCTGCTCTGCTGAAGACCCAAGTTGCAGAGAACACACACCCAGGACCTTGCCTGGTTCACATGCTCCTGACCAGGCCAGTGAAGGACAGAGCATCTGATTACAGTAGCTTAGGTTGGGGGTGGAGGGGACTTGCCAAAAATAAAATGATGTGGTGGTAAGCAGGGGAAATGGGTGCAGCGAAACAAAAACAAAACAAATTTTCTCCAGAGTGTCTGCTCTATACCTGGCACTTTGTAGGGGCTTTGGAATCGTATTCACTTTACCTTGCATGCAATGCCTTGCATGCAACAGGCACTCTGTAGCTATTTGTTGAATAAATGAATAATTGAGTGGACTAATTCAACCTTCGCACAGCTCTTGGAGTTGGGTTATATGAATTCTGTTTTACCGAGGAAAAAATTGAGGCTCCAAGAATGTAAATAGTTTGCTCAAAAATCACACAGCCAGTAAACTGTAGAGTTAAGATTAAGAGCTGGTTCTATCTGACTCCAAAGCTTGTCTCTGTGCTGCTGCGTGCTGCCAGCCTCCATTGAGGTGTCTGGGAGAGTCTGTTCTAAACCTGAGAACCTTCTGCTGCGCTGCCCCAAGTCACAGGGGCTCCATGCACTGTTGTTTATTGACAGATTCTAAAGAGTTTATCTAAGCTGGGAAAAGGTCATTTTGTGATTTTCCACTAATTTCAGAAAGGAAGTGATGGAAGCTGTGTGACCTTGGACAACATATCTCAATCTCTTCAACATTAAAGGGTATGATAGTGATATCTCCTATGAGGCTACTGTGTGATAGGTGAGGGGATGTTTGTAAAGCCTCTAGCACAGCTCCTAGGACTGAAAGCCCTCAGACAGGACACTTTGTCTAGAGTCTTAAAAGAGTACAGAGAAACAGGAAGTGAGCGCTGGGGGAGGGATCAGGTTTCGCTATCATATTTCATTACGGGTAAGACTATGAGCTGAACTATTAATTTATGTATGTCTTAGAAAAAGCATTGCCAATTAAGCTATGATAAGACACATTCTAATTGGTTCAAGTTTATTTTATTTTGTTAATACTGAAAAATCTTTTAGACATAAGTAGATATGATTTAGATATATTTTTAATGAAAATCTCTTCTAAATAAGTCTAGATATAGACTTATATATTTAAATCACATATTGCCCTTGGGTGTATGTAAAAAGGAAATACAAGCAGAATACATGGGTGAAAGTATTACCAAGACTTCTTCACACTTGGAGTGGTTCACCTCTTCCCCAGCACTTTTGGACTGAGCTGTTGATGCGTTTTGCACACAATATTGTCAACTGAGCCCTTGAGAGAGTCTCAGAATACAGAATTTCTTAAAAGAATGCTGTTGTCTTGGGAAGATTCTCTCAGCCTGCTGGTATCAATTTGCAAATTCTGATGTTGGTGCCATTTTTTTATTCTGCTAGAAGGCATGAGTAGAAGTTTTCCAGAAAACAACTGCAATTCACATTTTTTCCTCTAAAGGTCCACAGATGGTTTGTTGACTAAAACACCAATGACTGTGGTCGCCAGTCATCTTACCCCAGAATAACCAAGGGCCTCCAGGCAAGCCATGCAACTATGGCATTACTAGAGCCTGGCAATCTGATGTCGTGGGTTGTAAGGCATGCCCTGATTTCTGGGATGTTAAATATTAAGTTCCAGGAGTGTGCATCTTGGAACACGTGAAATATGGCAGTAGGGAAATTCTGGGAATCAGAGGTTCTCAGATCTTTGTTTTATTCCTTCTTTGCCACAGCTAGCTTGCTGCTGCAGAAAACTTTCAAGCATTGGCAGAGACCTTAGGAATAATCTTGTTGTATCCTCTTACTTCACAGGTAAGAAAACGGAAGTGCAGAGAAGGGTTGTGACTTAAATCACCCTTCACCCTGCACTCTAAGCTGCATTGTTTCCTATGGGGGAAGGGTAATTGCAGAAGAGTATCCATCATTGGCAGTCCTTTGGTGTCCTGTCCTAGAAGCAACTTGGTTCAGGGCACCTTGGTGGTTGAGTGGATTAAGCATCTGTCTTTGGCTCAGGTCATGATCCTGGAGTTCTGGAATCAAGCTCTGAGTTGGGCTCCCTGCTCCATGGGAAGTCGGCTTCTCACTCTTCCTCTGCCCCATCCCCTGCTCTTCCTTTCTCTTTCTCTCCCGCAAATAAATAAAATCTGAAGAAGAAGAAGAAGAAGAAGAAGAAGAAGAAGAAGAAGAAGAAGAAGAAAGAGAAAGAAGAAGAAGAAAGAAGAAGAAGAAAGAAGGAGAAAGAGGAAGAAGAAGAAGAAAGAGAAAGAAGAAGAAGAGAGAAGAAGAAGAAAGAAGGAGAAAGAGAAAGAAGAAGAAGAAGAAAGAAGAAGAAGAAAGAAGGAGAAAGAAGAAGAAGAAGAAGAAGAAGAAGAAGAAGAAGAAGAAGAAGAAGAAGAAGAAGAAAGAAGAAGAAGAAGAAGAAGAAGAAGAAGAAGAAGAAAGAAGAAGAAGAAGAAGAAAGAAGAAGAAGAAGAAGAAGAAGAAAGAAGAAGAAGAAGAAGAAGAAGAAGAAGAAGAAAGAAGAAGAAGAAGAAGAAGAAGAAGAAGAAGAAGAAGAAGAAGAAGAAGAAGAAGAAGAAGAAGAAAGAAGAAGAAGAAGAAGAAGAAGAAGAAAGAAGAAGAAGAAGAAAGAAGAAGAAGGAGGAGGAGCTCCTTGGTGTTCTCTAATGGCTCACTGTCTATTCTGGGCATTTCCAACCGTTTTAGTTCTTCTTGGCCAGTAACTCCAAAACCAAATGTCCTCTCTTCTTGAATGCCTTTTCCAAGAGACACTTTTACCCCTTGCTCCCATTCCTAACTCCCCAGGTAGGTAATTGCCCTAGGGTTTTAGTTTTAGTTCCTATTTTTCTCATGGAAGTCATCATATTGTTAAATGTGAATTTATTTGCTTTTAAAAAAAACTCTTTTTTAAAAAAAGATTTTATTTATTTATTGAGACACAGAGACAGAGACAGAGAGACAGAGAGAGAGAGAGAGGCAGAGACACAGGCAGAGGGAGAAGGAGGCTCCACACTGGGAGCCCGACATTGGACTCGATCCCGGGTCTCCAGGATCACACCCCTGGCTGCAGGCAGCGCTAAACCACTGTGCCACCGGGGCTGCCCTAAAAAAACCCTCTTTTTTTAATGGAAAATTTCAAACATAGACAAAGTAAATAAAATAGTCTAGTGAACTTCTGGGTACCCATCGTCCAGCTTCCACAGTTACAAACATCCTGTTATCCCTGATCTTTCCATATCTTGCCTCACTCTCTACTCTAACTAGTTTTTTTTTAATACTTTTTTTTTTCATTTAATGTGAAGTTTACATGTAATGAAATGCACTGTTACCAATGGGTATGCTTGTGCAATCCACACATCTATCAAGGTTTTGAACATTTCTATTTCTCCAGAGAGTTTTCTCATGTCCTTTCATGGTTAGGCTTCCTCCTGACCCCTACCTCTCCACCCTCCAGGCAAGCTTAAGCCAGTTATTTTCCTTCATAAATTATTTTGCATCCTGTTAGCTTAGAACTTCACAGAAATGCAATCATACAGTTGGTACTCTTTTATGGCCAGTTCCTTTCATTTGACATACTTTCTATGAGATTCATTCATGTCGCTACATATATCAGTACTTCATTCTTTTTTTAATGACTAATATTCCCTTGTATGGGTACACCACAGTTTGTTTATCCATTCTTGTGTTAATAGGCATTTGGGTTGTTTCCAGTTTGGAGCTATTAACAATAAAGCTTCTATGAATTTTCACATACAAATCATTTTTGTATGTGAACACATATTTCTATTTATCTTGGATTAATACCTAGGAATGAATTGGTGGGTCATAGTGTAGATGTACAATTTTACAAAATGATTATACTATTTTACATTCCCAGCAGGAATATAAGAGAGATCAGCTGCTCTACATTATCTCCAACGTTTATTGTCAATCTCTTTCATTTTAGCTGTTCTAAGTGTTAGATAGTGGTATCTCACTGTGGTTTCAATTTGCATTTCTTTGGTAACTAATGATGTTGAGCAACTTTTCATGGATTTATTGGCCACTCATGTGCCTTCTTTTATGAGGTATCCAAGCTTTTCGCCTATTTTAAAAAATCGGAACTTTGTTTTTTTCATTAAAAAATAAAAATATTTTTTATATAGATATGTTTTATGAATATTTCTTTCCACTCTATGCTTGCCTACTCATATTCTTTTTTTTTTAAGATTTTTATTTTTTTATTCATGAGATACAGAAAGAGAGAGAGAGAGAGAGAGAGGCAGAGACACAGGCAGAGGGAGAAGCAGGCTCCATGAAGGAAGCCTGACGTGGGACTCGATCCTGGGTCTCCAGGATCACAACCTGGGCTGAAGGCGACGCTAAACCGCTGAGCCACCTGGGCTGCCCAACCTATTCATTTTCTTAGTGTCTATTTAATGAAGTCTATTTTATCAGAATTTTATTTTGTGGTTATTTCCACGTCCTGTACTATTTTCTTACATACTATGTCTATCACTAGGCTATGAATTCCTAGAGGAAAAGAATGTGAACATTTTTTATCTTGTGCCTTCGGCCTCCAGCACTGATCCTCATCCATGAGTATATCTGGGAGCCAGGAGGAGGAAATATATATTCTTTTTTCTGCCTATTGTCTCTTTGAGGAATCATCCCCAACCCTCATTACTCAGTTTTTCTGGTTCAGGTGAATATTGCCTCTTTTTAATCCATCCCTACGGATGAATACTTGGCCAAAACTGGGACAATTAAAGCTTTGCCCAACAGTCTTAAAAGAAATAGGAGCATGGAGAGACACTCATCACCTTCCATCAATATTCATAAGGACATTATAAGGCTAAAGCAATTGTTGGCCATCTTTGCTATTCCATGAATTGATGCTACTTGAGTATGAAGTCAACACAGGAATTAAGACATAAAACATGGAGAATAAATATCCTTGAAGATATAATTTATATCCCTGGATACAGCCTTTCCTAAAGTTTACCTACCTTTTGAACTGCTAAAATATATGAGATGATAAGTTGCCTTTTGCTTTGTTTGTATACTTGTTATTTGTTTAGTCAAGTCTGAGTTGTATTTTTATTTCTTACAACCCAAAGATTCCTGTCTAGTATACTCCTTAATAATGTTACACCCTGGGCATCCCTGGTGGCTCAGCAGTTTAGTGCCACCTTTAACCCCCGGGGTGTGATCCTGGAGACCCAGGATCGAGTCCCACTTCGGGTTCCCTGCATGGAGCCTGCTTCTCCCTCTGCCTGTGTTTCTGCCTCTCTCTCTCTCTCTCTCTCTCTCTCTGTGCCTCTCATGAATAAATAAATGAAATCTTTAAAAAAGAATAATAATAATGTTATATCCGGCTCTCTGCTCCTCCCTGTTTGACAGACAGCCACATCTGGTGCAGTGCCAGCCGAGTCCCTGAGACACAATGGTGAAGGTCGGAGTGAACGGATTTGGCCGTATTGGGCACGTGGTCACCAGGGCTGCTTTTAACTCTGGCAAAGTGAATATTGTTGCCATCAATGACCCCTTCATTGATCTCAACTACATGGTGTACATGTTCCAGTATGATTCTACCCACGGCAAATTCCACGGCACAGTCAAGGCTGAGAACGGGAAACTTGTCATCGGTGGGAAGTCCATCTCCATCTTCCAGGAGCGAGATCCCGCCAACATCAAATGGGATGATGCTGGTGCTGAGTATGTTGTGGAGTCCACTGGGGTCTTCACCACCATGGAGAAGGCTGGGGCTTACTTGAAGGGTGGGGCCAAGAGGGTCATCATCTCTGCCCCTTCTGCTGATGCCCCCATGTTTGTAATGGGCGTGAACCACGAGAAGTATGACAACTCCCTCAAGATTGTCAGCAATGCCTCCTGCACCACCAACTGCTTGGCTCCCCTAGCCAAAGTCATCCATGACCACTTCGGCATCGTGGAGGGCCTCATGACCACCGTCCATGCCATCACTGCTACCCAGAAGACCGTGGACGGCCCCTCTGGGAAGCTGTGGTGTGAAGGCCGAGGGGCTCCCCAGAACATCATCCCTGCATCCACTGGCGCCGCCAAGGCTGTGAGCAAGGTCATCCCTGAGCTGAATGGGAAGCTCACTGGCATGGCCTTCCGTGTCCCCACCCCCAATGTGTCAGTTGTGGATCTGACCTGCCGCCTGGAGAAAGCTGCCAAATATGACGACATCAAGAAGGTAGTGAAGCAGGCATCGGAGGGCCCCCCTCAAGGGCATCCTGGGCTACACTGAGGACCAGGTTGTCTCCTGTAACTTCAACAGTGACACCCACTCTTCCACCTTCGTTGCCGGGGCTGGCATTGTCCTCATTGACCACTTCGTCAAGCTCATTTCCTGGTATGACAATGAACTCAGCTACAGCAACTGGGTGGTGGACCTCATGGTCCACATGGCCTCCAAGGAGTAAGAGCCTCCTGGACTACCAGCTCCAGCAAGAACAAGAGAAAGAGAGAGACCCTCAGCTGCTGGGGAGTCTCTGCCCCAACTTAATCCCCCAACACACTGAGAATCTCCTGACCTCCAATTTACATCCTAGACCCCGAGGAAGGGGAGGGGCTTGGGGAGCCCTACCTTGTCATGTACCATCAATAAAGTATGCTGTACCCAGCCAAAAATTAAAAAAAATTTTAAAAAAATAATGTTCTACCCTTACCGCTAAGTCCCCATAACATTTTCCACAGCTCCAGAAGTCTTTTGGGAAGTGAAGAAGTCAGGATAGATACCAATACTTGTAAGTTCTAAAAGTATATACACCATAAAGCAGGAGTCCTGATTCTATATGTTCTATAGTAGTATTGAAAGTCACAAATTTTTTTTATCATGATATAAACTGAAGACAAAATTCATTACCAACTCACATCATGAAAAGACCTACCATTATCATATCTGAGTGTATCTTTCTTCCCACCATCATTTAATTTCTACACATTGTCATTGGTAATATTTGATAAGTGGATTAAAAAATGAATCCTCGAAAAGAGCAAATTAATCACCTTTCTTTCAGTAGTGGGACATTTGTCAAATGAATTTTGTAGTAGAACTTGTGTCAAATTGAAAAAGTAGAGTTGTTCTTGTTAAAGTTGTATGTATGTGTTTATATCTGTGTATATGTGCCTGTACATAAGTATATTTGTGTGTGTGCATCTGTGTGTCTATATATATGTGCATTTGTTTATATGTCAGTGGTATAAAGTGAGTATGAACCTCTATGTGTACCCGTGTATATATCTGGGGGTACATATGTCTGTGTGATTTGTGTCTAGATCTCCATGCGACTAGATTTGTGTCTGTGGGTATATGTGCACCATATTATGGTTTAGTTTACATTTGTGTATGTCTGTTGATGGATGTGTGGTATATGATATGAGTTTTTGTGTGCATGTCCATATGTGTCTGTGTGCTCTGTGTGTAGTGTGGATAGATGTCTACCTGTGTTTGTACAGTTATGTGCGTGTGCTGGTGCATCTGTGTGTGAGTCTGTGGGTATGTGTCGTGTGACTGTACGTGTACATGTGCTAGCATGCATGCCTGATGGAGACAGTGAGGGTGAACAAAGCTACCAAAACTCTGTTTTATACATGGTGCAAATTGGGAAAAGTTGACCTCTCTGGTGGGCAGAGCAGCTTCACAGGCACAGAGTTTGACTAGCAGAATGGATACTGGATTTCAGCCCTGACGAGTCCACTCATCTGGTGTCTAGGGGAAAAGAACAATTTGGCACTGAAGGCCAGGAAGTTCATTTTATCTCTCCTCTGCCCTGTAGGAACCTTCCCATAGAATCTAGTCTGAAAACTACCCAAACCAATGTTCTCTAATGCTTTCCAAATGACGTGATTCTAGAGAAGTTCATGGCACGCTTCCTCCAAACAAAGTCCACATACTGCACAGGTGCCAGGGTCCTCCTTCTTTTCCTCATCCCCTGAGGCCTTGAGCATGCACTTGAAGTGCTGCCTCCCACCTCTCTTTTGGCCTTGTCATCATCTCATGGCCCTAGATTCTTCTTCCACTTGCTGCCTTGCTGCATAAAAACACTGGGGTTTAGGGATGCGCATTGTTGTTATGGTGTATCACACAGTTTACACTTTTATTAAACTGACTCGACCAAGAGGCTGTGGGGTTGTGATCAGGTGGTGTTAGCGGAGAAAGATACAGATGGTGTAGAACTGGTTTCAACGGTGAGTGAGGTCTTGGAACTGGGAAGTGGGTGAGCAGCTCAAACCCAGAGGGGAGAACTGGGGCTGTGGGTTGAAACCAGTGAGATTACTAGGGCTTGCTTCATCAGAAGCCTTTAGATCAGCATGAGCTTCTCCACCCACTTTATCTCCTCTAGAGAAACTCCCTCTTTGGCAGCTTGACGTGTGGTCTTGTGATAGATGACCTTGGGCATGTTGTTCCACTGTTGTGAGCCTTCCCCTCTCCAGCAGCAATCCCTGCCCCCCCATGCATGGGGCTTTGGGAGGAACTGAGACCACAGGAACACAGGTCTCAATCTTTCCTCCCCCCTAGTACTTTGTACCCCCTCTTTTTCTCACTGGCCTTAGGGTGCCCACAGCATTTCATCTGTGCTTTTACTATAGCAGCAGCTCTAGCCTAGCACTTAGCCAGGGCTCAGTATTCAGTAGATGTTTGCTGAGTGAAGAAGCCAGGCAGCCAGAGGGCAGGTAATAAGGAGTAAGTGAAGAATAAAGTAAGTTGGAGTGTTTTCCTGTCTTTGGAAATGAGCTCTTGGCATCCTTCAGAGATGAAGGCTGAACAGACTAATGATTTTGTATATAAAATGTGGCTCTAGGTGGTGGTCAGAGTGGAGGTAGGCCCTTCTAGAAAGCGGTTTCCCCTTATTGACCACCTGTTTAGGCTCCAAAGAACTATTACAGTTACTTTCCTCCTGAGATGACAGGTGTGGATTGTGTATGCTGTGGCACCTGTTCCTGCCAGAGGAGCAAGTTTAAGGGAGGTTTAAAGGAGCCTAAGTCAAAAATGAAAGAAAGGAAGAAAGGCCAGAGAAAACAAGTTTCATTAGTAGTGAAGGACCCAGTTGGTAAGTAAGGGCCGTCACTGCCATAATTATATACCAGTTACATACCTGCTCTTACAGGGCACTGTGCTAATTGCTGAGAGTATAAAGTAGAAGGTGTGGTTCTTGCCCGTCAGAGGCTTCCAATCTAGGGAATGGAAATGGATAGAAGACCAAGCACTGTGGAGCAGTTGCTACCTGTTTGGAACTGGGACAAATGTTTTAGGTTATATCTCATGAAGTTAATATTGTTCTTCTCCAAGGAAACTAAAATACAGAGAGGCTAAGAAACTTCTTCTAGGTCACCCAGCAAACAGACAGAACTGGGAAAAGAGTCCTGGTCTGTCTGGCTCTAGCAGCCTATTTACACTTTTTACAGGCAAGCCTGTAAAAAAGAGAATTCGCTCTACAAGGGTGCTAGGTTCAGTGCCACACGAGCAGTAGATAATTATTGTTGTAGGAGTCTAGAGGAGATATATTGAGGCCTCAAGCAGAAGTGGAAACTTGGCAGAGGAATAGGACTCCATCTAGATGCTGAAGACAGAATATGAACCCAATAAAAGAAGAAGGAAGGGGGCAACCTTCAAGGTGGAAGGAGGCATAGCATGTGCAAAGGTGGGAGGTAGGGAAAATTTCACCTTCTGGGGTTGTGGAGTACTGGAGAGAGCACAGCCTGCTTCAAACTTACTAACAGCCTTAGGCCAGCCACCTGATCTCCCTGGGCCTCAGTTTCCCTATCTGTATAATGGTTGTGAGAATAGCTTACTTCACAGGATTGTTGAAGACCTGAGATTATGTATGTAAATTACCTGTTTCCTTAAGATCATCAATCTAAGTTACACCTTAATCTAAATCTGTTCCTTCCCTGAGAGTATCCTACTTTCCTTTCTACTTGCAATTGAAACAATTATATATCTGCGTGCTTATTTATTGAATGTCTGTTTCATGACTGTAAGTTCTGTGAGGACAGGGACAACATGTGTTCTTCTCAACACCATCTCTTTAGTGCCTAGAACAGTAGGCACTCAGTGTATCTTTATTAGATGAATGAATACATGAATGTCTGAATGAAAACATGAATTCATAAGTAAAAGAACAACTATTTCTGTGCTGTGACTCTAAGGATCTCAGGGAAAATTTGTCTTTTCTCTAGTGAGGGGGCGGGCTGCTAATGCAGGAAAAGCTTCCAGAGAATGCCATTAGAGAGTCACAAGGCCTTCACGGGTCATCAGAGAGAACACCAGGTCTCCTGCATGCCTCCTGGTCCTCTACATATCTCTCTTGGAGCAGGAAGGAAATTACACAAACTTCCAGTTCAGCTGGTTCCAGGGTTTCACAACCCATTTCTTTCTGTCTTGCTTAAATCCGTGGTGCTGCTTTTCCATTGTGACTTGTGATGTACCTAGTGCACAGTGACTCTGCATGATCCCTATGTTGCCCGGCAATAACTCTGAGGGGGTGTCTAGACTTTCCAATAATCGAGTCTTCTGATCCAGTGCAATGCAATAACCCCTTATGTAGAGTTAGAGAGGAAGAAAGGGGATATAAACAGATGCACTGATAACTACTAGGCATTTGATATATTCTATGAATTCCATGGTAGAAGAATAAGGACAGGGATATGAAGCATACAGAGGAGGGTATATGGCTTTGCCTGAGGTGATGCAATGTATGCACAGTTGGATAATATTTACAGCTTTCAAAATATGACTATGGGTATCATCTCATCTTAATCTCTGCATCCATGGAAAACTGGATGTATGGATAACATTTGCATTGTTATTTGTTCCTAATACATGGGGAAACTGAGGCAACTAGAGGTGGTCCAAGATATAGATCTGGTTTCACCTGCAGATATAAACTCACTACCCAGTCTCATTACTCTGTTTAGGGATCTGTTTTTGCGCCACACTGTCATGCACTCATGACCTTTACATTGGTCAACAGTGTGCATGTGCCTGCAACGTCACAATCTCCCATCTTCTGTAATGTAGTTTCAATGCTTTTGTGGTGGAACATCAATATTAAAAAAAAATCAAGGGCCACATTACCCCTTTGCTTGCTTAGTAAATTTTTTTGAAATGTGGTCACATCCACATGTTTACTATTGTCTATGGCTATTTTTGCACCATGAAGTAGAGTTGAGTAGTTAAAGCAGAAATTATAGGACTCACAAAGTCTAAAATATTTAATATTTGGTCCTATATGGAAAAAGCTTGCCATCCCTAGAAGAATAAATGGAATGGAATGGAAGTAAATGGAAAAAAAAAAAAAACAGAATTCATTCATTCATAACAGGAAGTGGGTCATAATTGAAATTAAGACTGAGAATTGGTCTCAGAATTACACCTCTGTCACTTGGCTGGATGACCTTGAACAAGTTATACTCTCTGGGGATCTATCACCTTAGAGAGTTGCTGTAGGATTTGCACGAGGTAAGGTGTATTTATCAGTTATGATTAGGTTTGGCCCCATATGACAGAAAACACAGAATGAAAGTGTCTTGCACAAGACAGCAGTTTATTTATTTCATGTGGAAGTGGGCAGTGGGTGTTGGTCTGGTGGGTCATGCTTCAACAGCCCCAGCCTTCTCACCCTGTCGCTTTGCTGTACATGGGTTTTATTCTCGAGGTCCTCTCATGGTCCAAAATAGCTTCTGGAGCTCTCACCACAGTGCTATTACTGCTGTTACTACTAAGAGTAGTAATGATAATAAGAGGAAACAATACAAAAATCAAATACAAAAAGCCTAGAAACAGAGACATACATAAAGTCTGGACAACAAATCCACATTAATTCAAGCCTAATGAGACCTCCTGCTATAGCTCATGAGGCAACAAATGCATTTCACGTATTCTATTCCTGGGGTACACTGGGGAAGATCTAGAAGCCACTTGTTATATGTATTCAGCATCTAACACTTTACAAAGTGTTTCTGTAACTATTACCTTATTTGCTCTTCACAGTACTCTAAAAAGGTTAAGATGAACAGGTCTTAATATTATTATTCCTATTGTACACTAGAAACCAGCCAGGTGCTAAGTAATCAGATCCCAGTACCTCCTATCTTCCCAAAGAGTCCATGGTTATATATCTTTGGATATTTGTTGGAAATGAAAAGGGAGCAATCCTGATGTAGAAGAAAGAAAATGACCCCCAAACAGGACCCCTACCCGTTGTAGCTAATCGTATGGCCTCAGCCTCACTGACTCAGTATCCTGGCTTGTAAGACAAAAATAAGAGCATCTGTTGATTTTTGGGGTTGTTGTAAGGACAGCAGTGACTGCAATGCACATGGCAAATAGGTCAGTCCAGGGAGATCACTGCTATGACCTAGGCTTACCTCTTATATCTGCTGTGTCCTTGGAAACTCGCTTCCTTCTACTGGGCCTCAGTTTACTTTTCTAGGAAAGCAAAGGTTCTGGATTCATTGACTTGCTAAACCACCTTCCAAATCGCAGTCCCATCACAGCCCAGGAAACAACTCAGATTGTAAACCAGGTTGGAACACTCCCTCCGGTTCCCTGGTAGCTCCCTGTGTGTTTCAGAACAAGCTAAAAACGTTTCTGACTCTTCGCATCTGTAAAAAGGGATAGTTAGTACCTAGCTTGTTGGAAAGGCAAGCGTCCCGAGGATTAAATAGGGGTGTGTGTGTGTGTCCACGGCCCCCAGATTGTAACCGGCGCAAAGGCAGGTACTATCTGCTTTGTAGGTTTGAGGACTGTCACACCACTTCAGAGGGCTGACCCCAGGATTAGATGGATAAATTCATGTAAAGTATCAGAAACAAGACCTGGCACAAATTAAGCATTCAGTAAATACTAATATTGTTATTAATTACATCCGCCTACAAACAGTCCCGGCCTTTAGTACGAGAAGTGGTTGTAGGATACACACGAGACACGCGTGCAACACAGGTCGTTGCGGAGAGTTAGGGCGGGTGAGCTCTGCGCCTTTAAAAGTCCCAGAGCCGGGAGGAGCCGCGGCGAGGCTGCCTGCCACGCCCCCAGCCGGCAGAGGCGGGGGGAGGGGCCGCGGGAGGCGGGGCGGGCGCGCGGGCCAATCCCTGGCGCGGTTCAAAGGACCAATCGGGGCGCGCTTTACAGGGGCCGCGCCCGGCGGGGGCGGGGCCGGGGCGGGGGCGGGGCTCAGCCGCCGCCTGCCCCGCCCCCGGCCCCGCCCCCGGGGACCGCCCTGCCCCGCTCGGTGCAGCTCGGCGCGGCCACCTGCAGAGCCCCGCTAGCTAAAATGTAATTTCAGATTGGACAAGTAAGTGACCCTCCTCCCAGTCCCACGTGTGCAGCAGGGGCTTTTGCAGAAGCGCAGGCTCGCGGCGCCTACGGTCTCCAGCCCAAGCGCGCACGCGGCCCCAGCCCCCCTCCGGGTTCCCGCAGTCGCCGCCTCTTGCTCCTCTTCCTCCTCCTCCACTTCCTCCTCCTCCTCCTCCTCCTCCTCCTCCAGCCGCCTAAGTGTCGTGCCAGCCGGGCCTCGGCTCCCGGGACGCTGTAGAGTTCCTGGTGTCCTCTCCCGGGTGAGGCGTGTGGCCGCTCTAGGGAAGGGTCGACCTTGACTGCATCCCCGGAGGCTGCATGACCCGGGTCCCCTCCGGCCCTGACCAGTTCCCTGTGTTCACTCCACTTTCCTCCCTCCGGACCCTTATTTTAAGATATTTTTTTTTCCCCCAGGCAGATTTGAGTTTTTAATAAAAATCTTGCTACCTAAGAGGTTTTTCTTGTTTTTTTTTTTTTTTTCTTGTTTTTTTTTTTTTGTTTTTTTTTGGGGGGGGGTTTGTTTTGTTTTGTTTTGTTTTGTTTTCTAAAGGCCAGGGCTGCTTGTAATTTTAAAACGCTTTCAGCAGCACGTGATAATGGTTGGGGTGCATTTTAGGGTAGATGGTATATAATGCTGTTTGGTTGCAGTTCTCCAGGGTAGGGAAGGCCTAGGAGTTACCTTTCCATTTTAATTCATTTCCCTTCTTTTAAGGATTGACAAGATGCAAAATGGTGAATTTCCCTAATCATTGGCTGTTTTCCACGAAAGCACTTCTCCTGTCCTAACTAATTTCATCCCTAAATTAAAGGGTTAGTCATTACCAAGCTATGGGAGAGCATTAGGTTAATTTTTAAAATAGGAGAGCTGGAGGGAGGAAGTGATTACACTTTCGAATTGCAGATCAGTAAGAAAGAAGGCACGTCTTCTGTAGGTTTGTGGCTATTCTACAGATGGTACAGTTTTGCTTTTTATTTGCTTTTCTCCTTTTTTTTTTTTTTTTTTTAATGATCCACCAATGTATATCCTGATTTTTTTTTTTTTTTCCACGTTTTATGTTGCCAGCTGGGTCTTGTAGCCTTCTGACTACCTCCTGGTCTTCTGGGAGTCTCCTGTTCATGAGACCGTATGCCTGGCTCTTGACCTGATGATGGTTGGCCTGGCTCTTGGAGGGATCAGCTGAGGAGGACTGTTGATTAAGGATGATGGGGGAACAGACCAGAGAGGGTGAGAAAGGCCTAGAGATTGATTTTGAGGGGAAGGGAGCCGGGGAGCCTCCCTTCGTGGATTTGGAAATCAAAACATGTGTATTGGGAGAAGGGAATAACCCAGAGGGTGGAGATCTGTGTCTTTCTGGATGAAATTAAGAAGTTTACTGGGAGGAGACTGGGCTTTCTTCCAGACTGTGTTAATTTTTGCTGTGGGCCTTGTCTTTTCCTGGAATCTGGTTCCCTTTCCCTAACCTTTCACTTAGTTCAAATCACAGTCAATTACCAGCTGGTTTTGAAAACAGTTTTGAGGTAATGAATCTTGTCCAGTCAGAGTAGGGACCCCCGGCCTTCCGCCAGGGGATTTGAAATAATTGTTTTACCAGAATGGACTACAGAGATCATTTAACCTCACCTGCCCATCTCTTTAGAAGGAGAAATACAGAATCAACCCAGCTGGTGATGTAAGGGGTCATCCAAACCAGTTCTTCTACTCATTCATTGGTTCCCTGATCTTGTGGCATGTATTTTGGGCCTGGTACCGTGGCAGGCTCTGGGACAGTAAAGATGAAAAGACTTGGTCTCTGCTTTTTAGTCTTTCAGTCTGCTTATATCTAGTCCAATGAGGGAGAGGACACGATACTGAGATCAGTGCTGTGGCAAGGTATGTGGGAAATTCTCAGGAATTGGAAGCAGGGCATTTGGCCCAGTGTGGGGTTTTGTGGAAAACCTTCCCAGAGGAGATAATACCCGAGCTGAATTTCAAAGCTTCAGTATGAGTAGGCTGGGGAAGGATAAAAGGGAAGGGGATTATCTGACTTGGGAACAGCGTGTGCAAAACTTTATCACCTGGCACATTGTTGACTAGTATGGCTGGATAGATAGGATGAGATGGGAAATCACCAGAAAGGAGGCTGGGGAAGGTGAAAAGGCCAGATCAGGGAGGGTCAGATGAGTCATAGTGAATTTGAAGTGTATCTCCAGAGCAATCAGGAGCTGTCTGAAAGTGACACAAATTTTGTTTTAGAAAGTTAATTCTGGCCAAAAGGTGGAAAGGGAATTGGAGAGGTGAAGACAGGAGAGAGGCTTTTATAATACAAGTGAGAGATAGATTAGGGTAACAGTTCTGAGGCTGGAGAGAGAGAGAAAGAGAGAAATGAGAGTACAGTTGACCCCAGAACACAGGTTTGAATGCAGGTCCACTTATGCATGGATTTTTTTTTTTTACTGTACTGCATTTTTTTTACTGTAAATGCATTTTCTCTTCCTCAGTGTTTTCTTAACATTTTCTTCTCTCTAATTTTATTGTAAGAATACGGTGTATAGTATGTATAACATGCAAAATATGTGTTAATCGACGATGTTTTTTGGTGAGGTCTCTCCTTAATAGTAGGCTGTTAGAAAATTAAGGATTTGGGGAGTCAAAAGTTATACACAGATTTTTGACATTGTAGGAGCCCTTGTATTGTTCAAAGGTTGGCTGTAGAAAGGTTAGGAATTGACGAAAGAGAGCAGTTACGGTGCCATCAGGAAAAAGGCATTCCCAACTGGAGTTTTTTTTTCAACAGCTTTGTTGAGGTATGCTTGCCATACAATAAACTGTGTATATTTAAAATGTCTGATACAAGATGTTTTGACATATGTTTGTATCTGTGAAACCATCATCACAGTTGAGACAAAGAACACTTACAATACCCATAAGGATTTCTCATGCTCCTTTGTAATCCCTGCCCTCTCTGTGGGGTTCCCACACTCACCCCCCAGCAACCATTGATCTACTTTCTGTCCCTAAAGATTATTTTAGGGTTTTATCTGTGGGGCCATACAATATATATCTGTTTTTGCATGGTGGCTTTTACTTAGCATAATCATCTTAAGACTTGGCCATGTTGAGTGTGCACACATAGTTCATCATTCCTTTTATACATTGTATGATTATATCATAGTTGATTTATCTGTTGAGAGGTGTTTGTGGATTATTTGCTGCTTTTTTGGCTACTGTAAGTAAAGCTGCTATGACTATTCATATACATGTCTGTGTATGGACATATGTTTTCATACGCCCATACCTAGAAGTGGAATGGCTTAGTTCACATTGCAGGTATATGTTTAACTTTTTAAGAAACCATATTTCAAAGTGATGTGATGGCTGGGAGAAATAAGTCAATCAGAGAAAGACAGTTGTTATATGGTCTCATATGCGGAATGCGTGGAGAATCATAGGAAAACTGAACGGGAAGTCATCAGAGAGGGAGGCAAACCATAAGAGACTCTTAACTATAGGAAATAAACTGAGGGTTGCTGGGGGCGAGGTGGGTGGAGGAATAGGGTAACCGAGTGATGGGCATTAAGGAGGCACATGATGTGATGAGCACTGGGTGTTATATGCAACTGATGAATTGTTGAACTCTACATCAGAAACTAATGATGTACTACTATATATGTTGGCTAATTGAATTAAAAAAAAAGTGTGCCATTTTACATTCCCTTCAGTGGTATGTGAAACTTCCAATTGCTCTAGCACTTGGTATAGTCCCTTTTTAAAAAATTTTATCCATTCTAATATGTGGAGACCTCTTTCTGGGGGGTTTTAATGTACATTCCCCTAATGACTAATATTTTCAAGCTTCTTGTCATGTGCTTACTTGCTCATATATATTACCTATATCTTCTTGGGTGAGGTATTTATGAAATCTTTTGTTCATTTGTTAACAAAAAAAAAAAAAAGAAAAAAAAGACTTTGCTTACTAAGTTTTGAGAGCTTTTTATGTACTCATTACAATTTCCTTATCTCCCCTGTGATTTATGAATATTTTCTCCCATGTTGTGGCATGGCTTACCATTTCTTTTTTTTTTTTGGCTTACCATTTCTTAACAGTGTCTTTTCACAAGCAGAGTTCTCAGTTTTGATGAAGTCTAATTTGTCAGTTTGTAATCTTGATGATGTCTGCTTTATCAATTTATTCTTTTATAGATCACAGTATTGGTAATTGTGTCTAAGAAGTCATGACTAGCCTGAGCTCTCAAATATTTTGTTTTTTTTTTTTTAAGAAGCTTGATTGTTTTGGTTTTACATTAAATTCACAATCCATTTTGTTATTTTAAGTTAATCTGTAGCACCAGATATGGAACAAAGTTAATTTTTTCACACATGTCATTAATATTTCCTGCACCATTTGCTGAGAAGCCTATCCTTTCTCCATTGTGCCTTTGGTTAAAACCAACTGTCTACATATACATGTAGGTCCATTTCTGGATGTTTTATTTTGTTCCAGTGATCTCTTTGTTTTAATGCCAATACCACATCATTTTGATGACTGTAGTCATCAAGTATTGAAGTCAGGTAGAGTAGGTCCTTCATCTTCAAAAGTTGTTTTGGTTATTCTTGGTCATTACATTTCCATATTAACTTAATAGTCATTTGTCAATTTCAGAAAAAAGGCCTGTTTAGATTTTAATTGGAATTTCATTGAATCTATATGTTAATTTGGGGGCAAATTGACATCTTTAAGATTGAGTGTTCTGATCCATGGACAGTGTATCTGTTTATTTACTTAGGTCTTCCGTAATTTTTCTCAGCAATGTTTTGTAGCTTTCAGTAACTAGATCCTGAACATCTTTGTCAGATTATCTATCGGCATTTCATATTTTATGATGCCATTGTGAATGAAATTATCTTCTAAAATTTAGCTTCCAGTTTGTTGCTGCTTGTGTATTGGTCATGTATCCTGCAATCTTGCTAAGCTACTTATCAGTTCTAATAGCTTTTTTGTAGATGCCATCAGATTTTCTAGGTAGGTGATCATGCTGTCTGTAAATAAATGACAGTTTATGTCTTTCAATGTAGATGCCTTTTATTTCATTTTCTTGCTATAGTGCACTGGCTAGAACCATTATTCACTGTTGCAAGGAAGTGATGAGGGCAGACACCTTGTCTTGTTTCTGATTTTAGGGAGAAACATCTTTTCATCGTTAACTATGGTATATACTGGTTGAACATTTTTTGTGGAAACCTTTTGGGAAGGCTTAGGAAGTTCCAGTCTATTCCTTCTTTGCTGAGACATATTGTATTTTCTATTTTTTTTTTTTTTTCTAAAATGAAGAATAAATGTTGTATTTTTGTCAGTTGCTTTTTTTTCTCTATTAAGATCTTTAAAAAAAGAACCTCAATATAATGAATTACATTCATTGATTTTTTTTGGATGTAAAATTTTGTATTCCTGAGATAAATCCCACTTTGTCATGTCCTATTATTACTTTTTTTTTATATTTAGTTGGATTTTATTTGCTAAAATTTAAGAATTTCTGCATCTATGTTGATAAATATTAATACAGTTTTGTTTCCTTGTATCGTTAAATTTTATTATCAAGATAATTCTGACCTCATAAAATGAGTTGGAAAATATTTACTCCAGTTTTTTTGAAGAGTTAGTATAGAATTGGTATTATTTCTTTCTTAAGTGCTTGGTAGAATTCACCTATGAATCTATGCCAGGAGTTTGTTTTTTGTGGAGAAGAGGGAGAACTCAATTTAGTATTATAAGGTTATTCAGATCAGTTTCTTCTTGAATGAAGTTTGATAATTTCTGTATTTTAAAGAATTTGTACATACTAAATTACAATAGTCCCTCATCATTTTAATATCTATAGAATCTGTTGTGATTTCATCTCCCTCATTCCTAAAATAGATAACCCTAATATTGTTATCCTTTTTCTTTATTTTTCTGATCATTCTGTCCAGAAATCTATTAATTTTTTAGAAAGATTTTATTTATTTATTTAGGAGAGACAGAGAGGCAGAGACATAGGCAGAGGAAGCAGCAGGCTCCATACAGGAAGCCTGATGCGGAACTCGATCCCAGTACTCTGGGAATACGCCCTGGGCTGAAGTCAGATGCTCAACCACTGAGCCACTTAGGCATCCCACAAAAATCTATTAATTTTATAGATTATAGGTCTTCTAAAAAATCAGCTTTTGGTTTTATTTATTTTCTATATTCTCTCTTTTTTTTTTTAACTTACTGATTTCTCCTCTAAAATTTTTTATTTCCTTTTTTCTGCTAACTTTGGGTTCCTTTTACTATTCTCTTTCCAATTTCTTAAGGTGAAAATTAAGATTATTTATTTGAGATGACTTTTCTAATAGGCATTTGATGCTATAAATTTATTGCTTCAAATGCATCCCATAACTTTTTCTATATGTTTATTTCCATTCAGTTAAAATACTTTGTTTTTTAAGATGTCTTCTTTGATCCATGTTAGATAGAAGTGTGTTATTCAGTTTCCAAATATTTGAGGACTTTCCACTTTTTATTATTGATTTACAATTTTGTTGTGGTCACAGAATGTACTTTGGTATGATTTGAATCCTTTTATTGTCTTGAGATTTGTTTTATGGCCCAGAATGTGATGTATCTTGGTAAATGTTCGGTGTGTACTCGAAAACAGTGCATGTTCTGCTCTTGTTGGGTAGGGTGCTTTTTACATATCAATTATGTCAACTTTATTAACTACTGATCCTTGCTGATTTTGTTTCTATGTACTGTATCAATTATTGAGAGAATGGTATTTGAATCCCTTAGGATAATTCTGAGTATAAGCATATTTCCTTACACTCCTATCATATTTTGCTTTATGTATTTTGACACAGTTATTAGATGTGTTAATATTTGGGATTGTTAGGTAGTCTAGATGAATCATCCCTTTTATTATTTCTTGATTTCTGATAATATTTTTTTCTCAGAAATCTACTTAGTCATTATACCTGGTATTTTTTTTGCTCTAAAATCTGCTTAGTATGATAATGATTTAGCTTTCTTTTGAATGCTGTTTTATGGCAAATCTTTTTTTTTTTTTTCTTTTTACTTTTAACCTATGTGTTTTTTATGTTTAAAGTGGGTTTCTTATAGGCAGCATATAGTTAGGCTGGGTAACTAAGTAAGGCTTGATAATTTCTGCTTTGTAATTGGGGTATTTATACTATAATTTAATTATTCATATGGTTTGTTTTGAATATGCCATCTAGCTGTTTCTTTCTTTTCTATTTGTTCCATCTGTTCTTTGTTCTTTTTATTCTCTTCTTTCTGCCTCCTTTTGGATTAGGTTTTTTTTTTTTTTAATTTCATTTTTTTCCTCCTTTATTGGCTTATTAGGCATAACTTTTTCTTTTTGTATTATTTTAATGGTTGCTTTAGGGTTTAGAGTATACATCTTTAATTTATCAGATTCAACTTTCAAATGGGATTATACCACTTAACATATAATACAGGAACCTTATAACAGTATGTTAATAATTCTTGCCTCCTGGCCTGTGTGCTACTGTTGTTTTATGTTGTACATTTTTCTTTTATATAGTTTTAAGCCCCATGATATGTGGTTATTTTAGTTTTTTTTTTTTTTTTTTTTTGGTTATTTTAGTTTTAAGCAGTCAGTTATCTTTTTAAGACATGCAAGTAATTTTGAAAAAGTCTTTGTATGTACCCACATAGTTATCCTTGTGCTCTTCGTTGCATTTTATAGATCCAGATTTCCTTGTGCTATCATTTTTCTCCTCTGCTTCCTGTGATGCAGTTCTGCTGGTGATTTTTTTTTCCATCTTTTGTTTGTCTGAATTAGTCTTTAGTAAAGCTTCAGTTTTTTTTTTTTTTTTTTTTTTGAGAAAGCTTCAGTTTTTAAAGTTCTTTTTTCACAAGGTACAGAATTTTAGATCTGAAGATTTTCTTTCAGTATTTCAAAGATCTTACTCTATTGTCTCATAGTTTACATTATTATTTCTGATGAGAAATCTGTTGTGCTTCTAATATTTATCTCTCTTTTGTGCCTATTGTCACCTCCCCTCCCCACAAACTACTTTTAAGATTTTTTTAATCATTGATTTTGAACAGTTTGAATCTGATGTTTGTTGGGTTAGTTTTCTTCATATTTCTTGTGCTTGGGGTTCCTTGATATTCTTGACTCTGTGGGTTTATAGTTTCCATCAAATTTGGAATATTTCTATCCATTATATCGTCACATATTGCTCCTGACCCGCTCTTTGGTCTTTCCTTCTGGGATTCCCATTTCACATATGTTATGCCACTTGAAGTTTTATTTATTTATTTATTTATTTATTTATTTATTTATTTATTTATTCATTCATTCATTTATTCATTCATTCATTCAAGACACAGAGAGCGAGGCAGAGACATAGGCAGAGAGAGAAACAGGCTTGATGCAGGGAGCCCAATGTGGGACTCTGTCCTGGGACCCCAAGATCATGCCCTGGGCAGAAGGCAGGCACTCAACCACAGATCACCCAGGTGTCCCAACTTGAAGTTCTTTTGTTTGTTTGTTTTGTTTTGTTTTTTAACAGCTCACCAATGCTCTGTTTATATTTAAAAAAATCTTTTTTCTTTCTTTGTTAGTGGATAGTGTCTGTTATTGTATCTTGAAGGTCACTAATCTTTTTTTCCATGTTGTTCAATCCTATACAGTCAGTTTTTCATTGCAGATATCTTAGTTGTCATTTTTAGCATTTCAGCTTGAGTCTTTTTTACCTTCCATGTCTGAACTTTCAAGTTCAGTCTCTCCTCTAGCTTTCTGAACCTATGAAATACAGGTATCGTAGCTGTTTTAATATCTATGTCTATTAATCCTATCAAATGTGTCAATTCTAGGTCAGTGCCCATTGATTTTTCTCATTCTGGGTAGTCTTTTCTTGCATCTTTGTGCACCTGGTAAATTTTGATTGAATAGCAGACATTGTATATTTTTACTTTGTTTGATGGTAGATATTTTTGTATTTTTATAAATAAACTTGAACCTTGTTCTGGGGCATGTGTAAGGTATTAAGAAACCATTGGATTCTTTTGAGTCTTGCTTTAAGCTTTGTTAGGTGGGACCAGGGCTAATTCATCTTCCCTGCTGAGGTAAAACCCTTCTGTGTACTGTACCTAGTGCCCTATCAATTATAAGGTTTTCCAGTCTGGCTGATGTGAATAGGCACTATTCATGGCCCTGTGTGAAGTCCACTGATTGTTCACTCTAGGAGCTTCTGGCTTGGATGGTTTCCTCACATGCATACAGTGGTTGGTACTCTACTGAATACTTGAGGAGCATCCTTTGCAGTTCTGTGGAATTCACTCTCTGTGCAACTCGCTCCTTTCTTGTACTTTGCCCCAAGAAGTCTGACATCCTGTTTTTGCAAACTCCTGGCTCTGTCTCCTCAACTTGGGGAGACTGCAGGACTTGGCCTGGATTTCTGCTTCCTGTGCTATAGTCTCTCGTATTAAACTTGAGCCATTTTAGGACACTTCAATTTCCCCCACTGTGCTGGGATCACTGTACTTTGTTGCCTAATGTCCAGTGTCTTGAGAACCCTTGTTTCCTATATTTTGTTTCTTTTCTTTAAGGTGTTTTTCGTGGGAGGGTGAATATGGTTTCTGTTACTCCATCTTAGCTAATAGGGAGGTCTTCAAATGGAATTTCAGAAGAAAATTTAGAGAAGGTACTATTTGAGGGTATGAGGAAGGGATTTTGAAGTATCCAGGCATCAGTAATAATGGGACCACTTTTACTTCTTGCAGCCTAAAAGGGCACAGTGCAAGAAGTAGTCAAAAGGAAATAGAAGACATCCTCCATTTAGGATAATTGTCAGTAGAGGAACTATTTAGAGAGATGAGGGGGCAGCCTGAATGCCTGGGGCTAATAATAGTGGGATTGTTCTATCCTTCTATTTTAAGGGGCAAGGTGAGGAATGGTTACCAGAACCCCAAAGGAGAAACTATGTGCAGAAAGCTGCCTTGAGAGAATTCATTGCTTAGTTTAAGAGATGCAGGTAATTCAGTTCATCTCCCAATAAAGGGAGTCCTGACCTTAATCTTCTTCCTCCTTGAAGGCTTCTGCTAGTGCTGTCCATTGACCAACCCAACTAGAGGACAGAGGGTTGGAGCACCTAGAGATCCAGACTATAGTCCCAAGGACACAGAGTAGGCAGAAAAGGATCTGAGTATATAGTGAGGGAGAGGCGGAAGCTGAGAATAACCTGTACAGGAATCATGATAGCTTCTAGATACCTGGCTAAATATCATGGTGGTTGGTGATGCCACTTGCTGAGAGGGAGGAGAAAAGGAATAGTATGTCTGGGAGAAGTAGGTTAGACATGTGAGAGAGAAATGATGAGAATTTCTTCCCAAACTAGGTATACTTTTCTCAGGAGACTCCTATAACCACCCCCTCCTTCATCATCTTTAATTATTGAGGAGGCCCTTATCAATATGCAGGAAGCAGAGTTCAAACAGTGGGTACATACACAGTGATATATGTGTGGGATGGGTTTAGGGAGAGTAGGGAAATGAGGTAGAAATCATTCAGGCTCAATGTGTTACCAGTCCCTTGGCCATCTGGATTTGGGCCTCTTGCAGACCAGACTGGCAGCTGAGTAGCTTGTGTTTTGCTAAATTGGCCATGGGATAGAGAGATTAAAAAAGGACTCAGTTACTGGTGGGTCATAGGGAACGAAGACTGAGAGGAAGGTGCTCTGTAAAATTAAGAGTGATTTCAACAGACCAGTCTCGGTGTAGTTGACCAAATTCTGAGATTATAGAATTACTGACCAACTTTGATGTTAGAATGAGGCTACTCTCAGAAGGGGGCTACTGTTAGAATGTTTAAAAGTATTCTGTGACCTGGTGGCAGAGGCATAGGATTAAAGGCCCTCTCCAGGAGGCAACTGGGTTGCTCAGTAGTTGAGTGTCTGCCTTTGGTTCAGGTTGTGATCCTAGGGTCCTGGGATTGAGTCCTGCTTCAGGCTCCCATGGGGAGCCTGCTTCTCCCTCTGCTTATGTCTCTGCCTCTCTCTCTTCATCTGTCATGAATAAATAAATAAAATCTTAAAAAAAAGAAAGTCCCTCTCTGGTTTTTACTGGCTCTGTGATGGTGGCCAAGTAACCCAAGTGCACAGAACCTTAGTTACCCTCTTTCTAAGCATGGACTCCTCTGGGGTTGTTGGGAGGATTAGCAGGGACACGCCCTATGTCACTGATGCCGTGCCTGGCACACAGAGTAAGCACTCATGAGAAATTTATTGATCCAAGATGAGGCTTGGCTCAGAATACATTAAGGAAACATTTGGATTCATGTGAAGATACATTCTGATAAAACACAGGTCACACTAATTTTAGGGATCTAGGAAGAGAAGACTAGAGTACTTGATGGGGGCTCCTTCAGAGCCATCTATCATAGACAGTTTGTGAAAATATTCGAGCTCCCTTTCCCTTTTCTCCTGAACAAATTATTCTGATATTAGTGTCAGAGGTTGGATATTGGGCTGAATGGGCTGCTGATCTGTCCCAGGCTATGTTGTATCCTGGGGGTTCTCCAGGCAGGTAGAGACCTTACTGTGTGCTGTTCACTTAGGTCAGCTCTGCACAATATCAGATAGAAACATGAGTGTCAAGATCATTCTTATTAAATGTATTGAGTGCGCCTCATCCCTTTTATTTTAGAAAAAGCCAGAACATGGGGGAAAGCTTAGAGGAACTAGAAGTCTATAGCATGGAGGAAAGACAACCCATAGGAGGTCACAAGAATCATCTCAAAGCATTTGAAAGGATAGCTCACTTAAGAGAGATTAGGTGGTTTGGTTGATCCCATGGACGAGAGTGAGGTGTAGACAATGGGAACCATACAAAGCAGAGCTCTGCTCAGAAGATCTTTCTTATTATTATTACAGTAAGAACTGCTCATTGAGAAAATTCAAACAGCGGAGAGGGGAAGATAGAGATTGCCCTCCAAGTTTCCACAACTTTTCTTTTCCCTGAGTGTCCCTTCAGAAGCAGGAGTTTGTGTGTTCTTCCTGAATCTTGTGTGTTAAGTCTTTATACAATGCATTGGACCTCCCAACAGTAGCAATGGTCAGGATCCCCTGGAGGGCTTTTGTAGCCTCACTCTCAGAGTCTCTCTGAATTAATAGATCTGGGCTGGAGCTTGAGAATTTGCATTTCTAGCTCATTCCCTGGTGATACTGATAGTGTTCTGCTGGAGACCACTGTTTGAGAACCACTGATAGTCTGTCTTCTTAAAACAAAACAAAACAAAACAAAACACAAATGGGGTTATACTGAAGTCTCTAAGAACATACTCTTATTTAATAACATTAGCATTTTTCTTTAGCCCCTTGTCATTGGTTTTAATAGCTGCTTATGTAGAAGTTTTAGCAAGTCCCTTATTAATAAACAGTTAATTTGTTTCCAGAGGTTTTATGAGTGTGCTCTTGCCTTGGCAAAAACATGTTGTCATGTACATTTATATATATATATATATATATATATATATATATATATCTTTCGCCAATCCATGAATTCTTAGAAGTTAAACTGCTGGGTAAAATGGTCGATTTTTTTAAAAAAATAGAACTGCCCTATGACCCAGCAATTGCACTACTAGGTATTTATCAATATCCTGGGGTATTTACCCCAAACGTAGTGATCTGAAGGGGCACCTATACCCCAACATTCATAGCAGCAATGTTCACAATAGCCAAACTGTGGAAAGAGCCAAGACATCCATCTACAGATGAATGGATAAAGAAGACGTGGTATATATATATATTCAATGAAAGATTACTCGGCCATCAGAAAGGGTGTAGATGGAACTGGAGGATATTACGCTGAGTGCAATAAGTCAATCAAAGAATTATATGGTTTCACTCATATGTGGAATATAAGAAATGGTGCAGAGGATCATAGGGTAAGGGAAGGAAAACTGAATGGGAAATCATCAGAGAGGAAGACAAACCATGAGAGACTCTTAACTATAGGAAAAAAACCTGAGGGTTGAAGGAGGGGAGATGGGTGGGAGGGACGGGGTAATTTGGTGATGGGCATTAAGGAGGACATGTGATGAACACTGAGTGTTTTATATGCAAATGATAAGTCATTGAACACTACATCTGAAACTATCTGCTTTATGTTGGATAATTGAATTTAAGTTAAAAAAAAAAAAAAGGACAGATAGTGCCAGATTGTTCTAGAGAAGGCTGAACCCATTACTCTGCCACTAAAACTGTATGAAACTGCCTATTTTCCCCCACATTGTTGCAAAACTGGGTAGTATCAATATTTTCAATTTTTGCCAATTTGTTACATGTAAAACTATATTGTTTTCTATTGCATTTTCTCCATTATTTGTAAGGCTAAAGGTTCATATGTATTTGCTTTATTTCTTTTTCTATGAACTGCAAGTCTGTATTCCTTTGCATTACAGGAAGAGGGAACAGTATGAACAAAAGTGCCCAACCTTCATGAACAGGATTGCTAACAGCTCTTAGGGATGGAGTATAGGAGGTTGAGATGTGGGGTGTGTGTAGGGAGGTGGTTGGGGGGTGAGGTTAGAGATGCAGGCAGGAGCCAGAGGTCTTTGAGCTTATTTTGGGCAGGAGCAGCATTGCTGTGGTCAGCAATATGAGCTTGTCCCGTACTTCTTGGTAATTTCGACAGGGCCTGTTTGTGAAATGGCACTGTCTAGTTCCCCAAGTGTAAAGTTTAATCTTCAAATAACTCATTCTTTATGCCTTTCACCTTGGACCTTAAATCCACTTGGTCATGCTTCATAAATAGGTAAACACAAGAAGAGGCCAAAGACCTCAGCCAGCTTCTGTCTGAGTATGGACTCTGAGGGAGGGAATTGTGGAGGATTGTGTGGGGAAGGGATTTTGTTGCTCTAGCTAATACTGCCCTGAGCCTTCCCTGACTTTGCTGACATCTGACAGCAGTCACTGAGGTTGGTGGGTTCTTCTGTTGTTTTAATTTGAGTGATTTTTCTCGGAAAAGCCATGGATTCCGGCCAGTATGCTAATGATAACGGTTTTGCTTTGAAGCTCTGGTTCTGTAGAAAATCATTTCATAGTTAATTATGTCAGCAAATCAACAGCAGCCCCTTGGAGAAGAAAGTGACTGAGGGAGAGAAACTGAATATATACTTAAATTATTCAGAATTCGGAGGTCAAGAATTCATATTCCAGAAAGAGTCCATGTAATAATAAATAACGAAATTTGTACACAGTTTTCCCTGTTATGGGCTTGGCTTAGTAAATGATGACATATTGGGGTTAAAATATTACAACTTTGGGGGCACCTGGGTGGCTCATTGGTTGAACATCTGCCTTTGGCTCAGGGCATGATCCTGGGATCCTGGGATCGAGGTCTGCATTGGGCTCCCCGCAGGGAGCTTGCTTTTCCGTCTGCCTACATCTCTGTCTCTCATGAATAAATAAATAAAATCTTAAAAAAATATTATAACTTTGCATTTAGAATCAGGATGCCAGCCCTCAATCTCTTTCTGCCTGTTTTGCCTTTTTTCTGCTTCCAGGGTCCTGGTATGAGAGTGAGAGACCTTCGGCTTTGTACTATGGCTCTTAGTGAACTCAGTGTAAATTGGATTCATAGAAGATAGACTAACTCAGAAGAGACCCCTTGTCTGAAGAGTGTCTCTGTCTTCCTTCTGCTCTCCACATATGTGTCTGGTCAAGGAGGGAGATTATCCTGGAGGAGGAGTGGAGTGTCTCACACAGATGCCAGGCTGGCTCATAGTGCTTCTGGAACTCACCAGGGGCAGAGTCCTTAGAGACTTTGTATTTTAAAAGGTATTGGACTATATTATACATTAACAATCTTCCCCTCCCCCACACCCCAGTACTTGCCCTGTTACTGTATTAAGCTACACTGTGCTTATTGGCAAGTACAAGCAAGTAGCAGGCAAAACATTCTCAGTTACCATCTAGTGTTTCTTACAGTAGCATTAATTTGACATAAAGTAGTCTTTATGAATCAGAGCAGGGAGAAGCCATATCTAATGATTTGAGGTCCAAGAAGGTTTCCTAGGATAAACAGACTTGGAAGGGCATTCTAAGTTTGCACAAGATAAAGGCAACTTGGTCCGTATGGAAAGCCAAGCTATTTCAGGGAGAGTACCAAGAGCCCTGCTGTGGCTTAGATGGACTGGAATTTGAATATGGCCTCCTTTCTCTCCTGGCTTTGTGACCATCGGCTGGAGATTGATCCTCACAGAATTTCAGCATCCTCATCTGCAAATGGGAGAAACCTTGATGGGTGTTAGAAATGGGGCATCAAAAAAAAAAAAAAAAAAGAAATGGGGCATCATTTCACCCTTCCCCTGCAAAGAGAATAGCTTGGTGGAGCATTATAAAGGGCTTGGAAGGCATTATAACAAATGAGGAGTTGCTTTATTGAATCACAAGGACTGAAAAGAAGAGGGAGCCAGCAGTGTTTTACAGAAGAGGGTGTGGAAGATGCAAAGTTTCATCTGCTCTTAAGGCACTGTTTGTTGTTGGAGTTTGGGGATGTCTTCTCATGAGTCAGATTTTCCATCCATGATTTCTTTAGGGCCTATACTATGCATTTGTCCTCAGCATGGTTGGATTTTGTATTTGTGTCAGCTGTTGCATCTTGCCTGTGTGGCTTGTGGAGGGTGGTGGTTTTGGCTAACATCCAGAACTGGCTTGGTTTGGATGCTGTGACTGCCACATTGTGAGGCAGGCAGGGGGGTTTGGTGAGTTCTGACTTTTCTGCCTTTTGGAATCCAACTTTGTATTAAAAGAACAGCCAACCTTTTTACTGTCTGATTTAATACTACACACCTCCTTGAGTCACCTCTTGCTTACATATTTGAAAATGGGCTTTGTCCAGAGCATGAAGATTCTCAGTATCCTGAAAAGTACTGAGTTTCTGATCTAGTGGTTGGAACAGTGATGAAAACAGTAAATAGGTACTTCCTTTTTTCCAGCCATCATCTCTGCATTGTGTGGGGAAAGGTGGTGTTGGAATATGATGCTTGGCCCCGAGAATGTGGCAAGGATTCTGTTGGCAGCATGAAGCCATTTTATTGCCATATGTAATTTTACTAGGTGCATTCAGTTTAGCTCAAGGTACAAAAACTAGGAATAATTTGAGTCATTACCATTTGATTTTCAAAAATCAGATTCTTACTTTAAATTGTCAGCTCTAAAAATCGGATATTTTTCAGCTTCCTATTCCTAGTGTCCTGGCACAGAGAAAGCACTTAATATTTGCTTTGTTTACTGGAATTTGAGATGTTAGATACAGTCAGAACACCTAGGTATAGACAATGTATTTTGCAGGTGTCCAGACGTGACTTGGTGTTGAAAGGGACATAATAATTGCCCTAATAATTGCTGCTGTTTATGACGCATATACCATACATCAGGTGCTATGCTAATCGCTTCAATGATATAATATCAGTGAATCAAAAAATATGATGATGCTTCAATGATATAATATCAGTGAATCAAAAAATATGATGACGCTTCAATGATATCAGTGAATCAAAAAATATGATGATATTGGAACAGTAGGAGACCGCCTTTCATTTTAAGAGATGAGGTAACTGTGAGCAACTTGTAATGTTTTTCTCCCATGTATATTGTTGGTAAAACCAATAGACAACCAGCTTTTATTACCAGATTAGCTCTTTACTTCCCATCCCAAACTTTCTTGCCATCCTACAGCACGTGTGATTTGTTTGAAGTGCTGTTTAGTTCTGTTAGAAGAGTGAAGTGGACAGGCATACTTACTGCTTATCTTTTTCTTTCCAAACTTAGTAACTGTCTGCTTGTAATACAACTAACTAAGTAAATAGTGTGGGACTCTTGTACCTGAGCTCCCAGCAGAGTCCAAAGATCAGTTTTAAGAGGATATTGAGTTCCCTCTCAGATCCCTGGGACTGTTTGTGTGCACACTGTCACCTAATTGCTCCTGGAGGAGTGGCTTTTTAAGAAATAGGACTGAAGGTAAGCTCACCTACTCTGGAGGATCGTAGCCTTAGGAAACAATATTATTGGTATGAAGTTATGTAGGGGAAAAGGAAGAAGGAAAAATATGAGAGCAACTCCCAAATGGTGGGTTTTCAGCACAATATTTGTAGCATTGACCAAGCTTTTTAGAATTGCTGAAACAGTTTTGCAAAGAACAGCCTCTCAGTCCACGTCCCTCTTTCTTTTTCATGCTACATTTGAGCAACTTGCATGTTTGTTGAATCAGCCATGAAGTCTGTGGTTTCCTGTGGCACATTACTAATAATATTTATACAAGCTATTATTTAATGAACCATATATTTATCATAGGAACAGTATTTTGATCATCAGTAGGGGCTAAAAATGAGTCCTGTCTGATGTGGGAAACAAAGGCAGAAGAAAAATTATTACATTTCCCTACAGTCTGCAGCCTGTTGACAATTCCTTGAAACAGGCAGAGGGACATTCCTGTAGGGACTCAGCTGCCTTAATGTTAATACTTTGCTAGGGGAAAGAGGCAATCTTAGCCTAACTCCCAGGATCCTGTAAGTCTACTTTAACATATAAAAATTTCTCTGGAAACTTCCTTTATCTCTACCCCCCAAGATATGTGCTGGCAAACATCCTCCAAGCATATGACCTGCTGATATACATCTGAAGGGTCTCATGACTCAGGTTTTACTGAACAGTTATAAATGAGCTTTTCTAGCAATAGCTAGCCCCCTCAAGATCCTGGAAACCTTGTTTCCAAGATACCTGGGAGGCTTATGCTATCCCTGACCCCCTCTCAACTTGAAAGTCTATAATGAGCCACTCCTCATGACCCTGGTGCAGCTCTTTCTGCTCACAGGTCCTGTCCCCGTGTTTTAATACAAGCACCATTTTGCACCAAAGACATCTCAAGTAATCTCTCTTGACTGTCGGCTTCTAACCCTAATGTCTTTCCTACATTATTTGGCAACCACAAAGGACTTTGAATTTTCTCATCTGGACTCTGAGCCACGTTGCAAAATTGGTGAGTATTTTCTCTCCTCTTCATCTACTAGTATTTCAGGAGTTTTTCAAGGGGTGTGGTCTCATTGGAACACTTTCATGTGGATTGCGTAGGCTCAGTCTGTAGCCTGTGGCTATTCTATGGGGAGGAGAAAGCTTGTATTTGGCTGGAAGTTAGTACTCTGGCCGAGATGGTAATAAGACCCAGAAACTTGATGCCCTCTCTTTATTCCTATCCTTATAACAAAGTTGTCTGTCTTGGGCAAGGGACAGCCACTTAAGTCACCAGAGTCTGCCAATCTTAAGACTCCCATGGGAGGTTTCCTCCTGATTGATCTATTGTGACCCCCTTCACATCCCTGGTCTACTCACTTCTGGCCGCAGGACCTCCACTGGGAGCTGGCCGAAACCAGTACCCAATGGAATTAAAACCTAACTGGGGACCATTTCTTCGGGAAGTTAGCTATAAGGACTACATGGGTTAGAATGTCACTTAGATTGCGGTGGATTTCTATCTTTACTGTCTTCTGTCAGTGTTCTCTACTAAATTATAAAATTGGGTAATTTCCCCTTGTAAAACTTTTCTAGGGTTCTCCATGGGCTAAAAAAGGCAGGGCAATAATGCAACCTTCAGGGCATAGGAAATAAGGTGTGCCCCTCACAGCAGGTGATAAAGCGGGCTTCAGGGCATAGGATGGCAGGGCACAGTATTTCATTCCATTCACCAGGCACCCGTCTGTAGCCTAGGATGCGATGGGGAAGGGGAGGGATGCTGGCCTCCCTCTAACAGGGCCTTTTACTGCAGTAATGCCTTTGTGGTAAGGCAGGATGGTGATCAATAGCAATTTTTGTTTGAGGGATGCCTCTAATCACTTTTGACACATGGAATCTTTGACATACCCTGCATGGGACACCACCTGGGAGTCAGGGTAAGATTTTTCATAATGGACCTTCTCTACTTTTCCAGGAGCATGGCCTCAGTAGGCTCTTATTCAATCCCCAAGGACTCTACCCAGGGATGCCTTTTAACACACTGGAAACAATTTGGATTGCAAAATTTAGGAAAGGACTGAGCTCCTGTAACACTGCATGGCCTCAGTAGGATCTGTCAATTAGATCTCTTCTGCAGGAAACAGGGCAGAATGTGTTTGCCCAAATGTGTCTGGCTAGTAACCCCCCTCTGGACATATTGGATGATAGTTATCTAAATAAGCCTCCTCCAAATCAACCCAGGTTGCTGGAGGAAACAGGTTATCCCAGACAAAGGGAACTCTGACTCTCTCTCTCTCTCTCTCACAGTTCCACCTCCTAATCAATGTGGGGGCTTCTCCCTCACTCATTTCCTGGGTTAATGGCTATAATTGAAGCCAACTGTGGTTAGCCTACCTCAGGACAGGGACTTTAAGGAATATTCCCAGGTAGCTACTGAAACTCCTTTTGTTTGGGAGGAAATTCCCTGTTTCTCTAAGCCCAACATGGACTGCCTGTTCCCCCCTTGTTGGTGGGAAAACATGGCATCTGCTCCTCTGTTAGACCTGACAAGTTCTAGAACTGGGACCCTCTCTCTGCCTTCTGGCAGTACTTTACCTCTTCTGCCTTCTCATCCATCACTTTTTGCTTGGGCACCACCCTGGGTGCATGACGCCTGTATTGCTGGTTCCTATGCCATTCTTGGCACCTCCGGCACCATGGCTTCTTCTCCCCTCTCTATCACGGAGCAAAGAAGAGCAGCCCCTTGGACCTAACACCACCTACTCTAGATTTCCCCACTAGGGTCTGATAAAAATTGACACTGGGGAGGATCCAGGTGGAACGTAATCTGTATTGAAACTAATTTACCTTTGTTGGTTTAAGATAGACATGTCTTTAAAGTTAATTAGCATTAAATGTAAAATTTTTATTCTTTGAAGGCCAAATAAGCTCATAGTATTTCTTTTGTAATTTGTTAGCAGAGATGACTTAAAATTATGGTTAATTACAAAGATTTCTTGGGTAATTGTTAAGATAGCTTTCAAAATCTTTGGTAACCTGAAACTAAAGTTTTGCTTGGATGATAAATGGGATTGAATTCATTGGACATTTAGGTCTTTTCCAAAAGAATAAAGTGCTAAAGCATTGATTACTGGACATAGTTTTGTGCTTTTGACTTCTTATTGCAAAGAGACTAAGGATATTTAAGACTGTTAGAAAACATTCTTTGTGCTTAACTGATTCATAAATCTGCTATCTAAAGAGTTCTGGTGTAATAATTCACAATTGGTTACTACTAGTTTACACTGGAGACTAAAGTTTCTAAGTGCAGAATTTTGCTAAATGTAATTAAGACTGATGGGAATAAGGGAAGCAAAAGTAGGAGATATGTAAGAAAGAAGGAATGGGAATGCATTTTTATTGAAGGTAAAATAAGGTAATTTTGTTCTAAATGAGACTGATTATTTGGAAAGAAATGGATTGGGACAAAATTTGAATGTGAAGGAAAGTTGCAGAAGGTTTGTCAAGGGAAATCTTTGGAAAGGAGTTTTAGGTGTTTATCCTTTAGGTGTGATCCTTCCTTAAGGACTAAGGTTGAAATGAATGGATTTTAAAAGTATAGCGGTATAAGATTGAAAGTCTGCTTTCTCTCTGTTAAAAGACAATTTTCTTGAATTGTTGGTCTGCTCTTCAAAAAAAAAAAAAAAAAAAACGTGAACAAAGTTGTTTGCTCTTTTCTTTGCCCAGAAAAAACAGTTTCTCTGTTTTCTCTGTTTTGCCTTTATCTTTGGGGATCCCTAATCCTCTTTATGCATGTGCTTTAAAACTTTCTAAGGTTTTAATAAAGTTCCCCAAGATTTAAACCATGAATGAAATCTTGTTGACTAATTAGGCTTGTTTATTTGGTATGTTACCTTCTGGTATAAGGTCATCACTTGATATTTTGATTATTGAAATGTCATGTGTCACAGGAATAACTGGTTCTTGTCATTGGCATCATAATGAACTCTCATATCAGATCTTTAACAAGGTCCATTTCTGAATTTTTGTTATTTATAATTGTTCTTATTCCCTTGCAACATGAGTTACATCTTCAAGGAGATTAATAAAAAGGAATTCTAGGGTAGGAATTTCCCGAACTAACTAAAAAGCTATATTCAAACTGAACATGAACTAGTTCAGCATAGGACTAAATGAACTAAAAAGATGATTATAGTTTTGTACCTCTTGTTTGAAACATTGCTGGTTCTCTAATGTTTACCCTTTCAGGTTAAGAGAACATTCTCTTAAGATATTTCTGGCTTACAGGAACATGGTAAAGTATACATTTGTGAACAAATTGAGACATTTAACTTTTTTCTCTACCTGAACCCTCTGAAATTCAAAGGTCTCTCAGTAAGTATTCTTTCTTCCATGGCAATTCTTTCTTCCATGGCAATACATTTGCATAAGTTCAATAAGAATCTGTTCTTGTAACAGGACATCATTTGAAACATTGGTTATTTTACCAAGGCTTTGACTAGAATATCATATTTAAGAGACATGCATTGGCCTCAGATATTACCAAAGAGCTTTAAGAAACTAAAGTTGTCTTTATGAAACATGGAGTCATAAAGCCCCTTGGAACTGTTGGCCTGATACCTTGCTTACAGAGTTCCCAGCAGCCTCATGAGGTGAGTGAAGAATGTCACTTCCTGGCAGGTGCAGGAATCTCAGGATATATTTGGGACCTCAAGAAGAGGAATCCACCCACATCTACAGGTATTGTAGGCATGTCTGATGGCAAGTACCTGGCTTGGCTTCTGGCCTGGAGAGGCTACTGAATTCAACCTAGAGATTCCTTATAAAAAGTTCCAGCAAAGTAGATTCTGAAAGATTTATATGATAATCATTATTCTTGGTGAGTTTATGTAAAGTAATTAGACCAGGTTTGTTAAAATTGGACTTGTTTAGTAAAAAATTAGTCTTGGTTTGGCTATGTCTGGAAGTAAGGGCAATTTTAAAGAGAAAAATTATGTTTTGGTAACATACCTTTGCAGATTAAATCCTAGTTCTGCTTGTCTTTGAATGTTGTTTTGCCTAAGCTTGACAACTTGAAGTAAACTTAGGGAAGTTGCCATAATAGCTCATGTATAGATAGTCTCTTTGCTTATTATTCTGTGGGGATATTAACAGGACCCCATAGGCATGATTATTTTGAACAGCTTAAAAAATGGGATTGATTCCTCAACAATTCTATACCTCAACTAGCACCTTGACCAATTCTGTATGGCTGGGATGATAGAATCACTCCTTAGAAGCCAAAGTATACCCCACTCCATAGGGTTAATTGTAGGCTTGTGGAGATAGTGGATGGCCCCACTTTATTTGTGATTAGATTTGATGATGCACTTGCGGATACCCCTATCTCTTGAGACAAGTCTTCTCCCACTTGTCAGTGATTTCGTGTAATTAGGCTGGACCTCAGACAAAATGGGCTTCTGATAGTTTTATCTCTTAGTCATATTTATCCTAGAAGTCACCTCTGTTGAGGTATAATTTTTTTAAAAAAGGCTTTAGCTAAGCATACAACAGCCCTCCTGGTAAAAGGAGCCTCAAAGCTCACTACGGGACAGTCCCTGACTGTAATGACTTCACATCATTTTGGTCTTAGAGACCAAAAGCCACCAATAGAAGATGGGAGGCCAACTTATTAAATAGTAGGCTATACTTATAGAGATGCCTGAAATATACTTGAAACCTTTCAGACTTTAAACCCAGCTGCGGGGATCCCTGGGTGGCTCAGCGGTTTCGTGCCTGCCTTTGGCCCGGGGCACGATCCTGGAGTCCCGGGATCGAGACCCACGTCAGGTTCCTGGCATGGAGCCTGCTTCTCCCTCTGCCTGTGTCTCTGCTTCTCTCTCTCTCTCTCTCTCTATGTCTATCATAAATAAATTAAAAAAAAAAACCCAGCTGCCCTTATGCCTGGACCTGATCATATTACTCTATAGAACATACCTGTTCAGAGGCTATTGATCTTGTTTATTCTAGTCAACCAGATTTAAAAGGTTCTCTTATCAAAAGTGCAGACAATAGTTGGTGTACTGATGGCAATAGTTTCATGGAAAAGGGAAGAAGAAAAGCTGGGGTGTGCTATAGTGCTCACTCATGCTTTGAAATTGCTAAAGCCTTAAAAATTATTTTTTTATACTGACTCCATATATGCTTTCCTAGTCCCACATGCCCGTGGAACAATTTGGAAGAAAAAGGGCTTATTATCAAGCCATAACTCCCCAATCAAGTATGGGCCTTAAATCCTTACTCTTCTTGAGGGTGTATACCTGCCTAAAGAGGTGGCTGTAATTCACCTCAAAGGACATCAAAGGATATGACTTAGAATCTTTTTTTTTTTTTTTTTTTTATGATAGTCACAGAGAGAGAGAGAGAGAGAGAGAGAGATAGGCAGAAGGAGAAGCAGGCTCCATGCACCGGGAGCCCGATGTGGGATTCGGTCCCGGGTCTCCAGGATCACGCCCTGGGCCAAAGGCAGGCGCCAAACCGCTGCGCCACCCAGGGATCCCGATATGACTTAGAATCTAAAGGAAACAATTTGATAGACTGTGCAGCCAAGCAGACAGCACAAAATAAACCATATTAAGTCTTTTACCATCCTAACTCATAATAAAGTCCATAAGTCCAGTCTGTTCAGACCAGGAAATTCACATAGCCCAGGAACAAGGATATTCAAAAAAGCACAGGACTGGCTTGTTAATAATAAAGGAAAAAATCTTTATACCCAAAAATAACCAATGGAAGTTAATACAGGGTTTACAACAGGATTACTCATTTGGGTAAAAAGGCCACGGAGATGACAAAAAACTTTGCTAAGAGAAATTTTCCCTAGATTGGACTCCCTTAATCCCTAGAAAATGACAACAGACTGTATTTTATTACATAAATTCAAAAGATGGTCCTTTAAAACTGAATAGCACTTGATATCTTGACTGCAGTTAAAGGAGATCCAGAACTAGATGACTGTCTCCTAACAGGACCCAGTGCTACATGGCTCCAGCTTGTGTCCATGGCTTCCCCCAGGCTGGATAGGCCACTGTACTCCGTTTTTTTTTTTTTTTTTAATAATAAATTTATTTTTTATTGGTGTTCAATTTGCCAACATACAGAATAACACCCAATGCTCATCCCGCCAAGTGCCCCCCTCAGTGCCCGTCACCCATTCACCCCCACTCCCCGCCCTCCTCCCCTTCCACCACCCCTAGTTCATTTCCCAGAGTTAGGAGTCTTTCATGTTCTGTCTCCCTTTCTGATATTTCCCACACATTTCTTCTCCCTTCCCTTCTATTCCCTTTCACTATTATTTATATTCCCCAAATGAATGAGAACATACAATGTTTGTCCTTCTCTGATTGATTTAATTCACTCAGCATAATACCCTCTAGCTCCATCCATGACAAAGCAAATGGTGGGTATTTGTCGTTTCTAATGGCTGAGGAATATTCCATTGTATACATAAACCACATCTTCTTTATCCATTCATCTTTCGATGGACACCGAGGCTCCTTCCACAGTTTGGCTATCGTGGCCATTGCTGCTATAAACATCGGGGTGCAGGTGTCCCGGCATTTCATTGCATCTGTATTTTGGGGGTAAATCCCCAACAGTGCAATTGCTGGGTCGTAGGGCAGGTGTATTTTTAACTCTTTGAGGAACCTCCACACAGTTTTCCAGAGTGGCTGCACCAGTTCACATTCCCAACAACAGTGCAAGAGGGTTCCCTTTTCTCTGCATCCTCTCCAACATTTTTGGTTTCCTGCCTTGTTGATTTTCCCCATTCTCATTGGTGTGAGGTGGTATCTCATTGTGGTTTTGATTTGTAATTCCCTGATGGCAAGTGATGCAGAGCATTTTCTCATGTGCGTGTTGGCCATGTCTATGTCTTCCTCTGTGAGATTTCTGTTCATGTCTTTTGCCCATTTCATGATTGGATTGTTTGCTTCTTTGCTGTTGAGTTTAATAAGTTCTTTATAGATCTTGGAAACTAGCCCTTTATCTGATACGTCATTTGCAAATATCTTCTCCCATTCTGTAGGTTGTCTTTTAGTTTTGTTGACTGTATCCTTTGCTGTGCAAAAGCTTCTTATCTTGATGAAGTCCCAATAGTTCATTTTTGCTTTTGTTTCTTTTGCCTTCGTGGATGTATCTTGCAAGAAGTTACTGTGGCCGAGTTCAAAAAGGGTGTTGCCTGTGTTCTCCTCTAGGATTTTGATGGAATCTTGTCTCACATTTAGATCTTTCATCCATTTTGAGTTTATCTTTGTGTATGGTGCAAGAGAGTGGTCTAGTTTCATTCTTCTGCATGTGGATGTCCAATTTTCCCAGCACCATTTATTGAAGAGACTGTCTTTCTTCCAATGGATAGTATTTCCTCCTTTATCGAATATTAGTTGACCATAAAGTTGAGGGTCCACTTCTGGATTCTCTATTCTGTTCCACTGATCTATGTGTCTGTTTTTGTGTCAGTACCACACTGTCTTGATGACCACAGCTTTGTAGTACAACCTGAAATCTGGCATTGTGATGCCCCCAGCTATGGTTTTCTTTTTTAAAATTCCCCTGGCTATTTGGGGTCTTTTCTGATTCCACACAAATCTTAAAATAATTTGTCCTAACTCTCTGAAGAAAGTCCATGGTATTTTGATAGGGATTGCATTAAACGTGTAAATTGCCCTGGGTAACATTGACATTTTCACAATATTAATTCTGCCAGTCTATGAGCATGGAATATTTTTACATCTCTTTGTGTCTTCCTCAATTTCTTTCAGAAGTGTTCTATAGTTTTGAGGGTATAGATCCTTTACCTCTTTGGTTAGGTTTATTCCTAGGTATCTTATGCTTTTGGGTGCAATTGTAAATGGGATTGACTCCCTAATTTCTCTTTCTTCAGTCTCATTGTTAGTGTCTAGAAATGCCACTGACTTCTGGGCATAGATTTTGTATCCTGCCACACTGCCAAATTGCTGTATGTATGAGTTCTAGCAATCTTGGGGTTGAGTCTTTTGGGTTTTCTATGTAGAGTATCATGTCATCGGCGAAGAGGGAGAGATTGACTTCTTCTTTGCCAATTCGAATTCCTTTAATGTCTTTTTGTTGTCTGATTGCTGAGGCTAGGACTTCCAGTACTATGTTGTACTCTGGGTTTTGCCTGGATGCATGGACGCATTAAATCCATTACCAACCCAGCCAACCTTCCAAATTTAAAACATGGTGGATGCTTTCTGTGTCTCGTTGGTATGACCACCTGGCATTCACCTTTGTTCCCTCTTTGGGACTGGACCAGGTTGTTTGGCACATGGAAGCTCTTAATAAGGACATGGTCAAAGCCCTAAGTGTCACTCAAAATAGCATTTCTCTACTAAATCCTAAAGTAACACAAATGTGTAAAGCAGTTTTACAAAATAGTGTAGCATTAGATGTTTTAACTGCTACACAAGGTAGAACGTGTGCTATGACAGAAACAAAATGCTGTGTATACGTTCCTGATTACCTCAAATATATTTCTGTGTTTCTAACTGACATGGATACTCAAAATGGTGCTTTAAACAATCCCTCTCTTTCCTTTTATGGTTGATTAAATTCCTGGACTGGGGAAAGATTTTCATCAGTTATCAAAGAACTCTTATTTGCGCTTCTTTTTCTTTTTCTTATACTAATCTTGTTTTGCTCTTTTCTCCCATGTGTCTCTCCCTGGTGCAGAGACTCCTTCACTGCCATAACTTCAAGCCAAGTTGACTCCAAGGGCCTCTGCTTTCATAACTCCTATATCTATATAAGCCCCAGCTGATCAGTGTTGACCCATAGGTAGGGACATCTCTCTAGCCCTATTAAGCAGGAAGAAGTTACAGAAGATGAGACCTTCTACCCTCAGCAGCCTTAAAGATTTAAGGGTCAAAATTGCTCAGATGGGAATGATTTGGGAAACAAAGGCAGAAGAAAAATTATTAAATTTCCTTACTCTCTAAAGCCATTGACAAGTCATTGAAACAGGTAGAGTAACCTTCCTCTAGGGACTCAGCTGCCTCAATGTTAATACTTTGCTAAGGGCAAGAAGCAATCTTAACCAGACTCCCAGGATCCTGTAAGTCTACTTTAACATAAAAAATTCCTTTAGAAATTTCCTTTATCTCTCTACCTCCCCCAAGATATGTGTTGGCAAACATCCCCCAGGCATATGACTTGCTGATATACATCTGAAGGGTCTCATGACTCAGGTTTTACTAAACAATAGTAAATGACCTTTCCCAGCAATAGCTAGCCCCTTCAAGATCCTGGAAACCTTGTTTCCAAGATACCTGGGAGGCTTATGCTATCCCTGACCCCCTCCCCACTTGAAAGTCTATAATGGGCCACTCCTCATTCCCCCCCCCCCCCCCCCCCCCCCGCAGTTCTTTCTGACCCTCACCTCATGGGTCCTGTCCCCTGTGCTTTCATAAAACCACCTTTTTGCACCAAAGACGTTTCAAGAATTCTTTCTTGGCCATTGACTTCAAACCCTAATGTCTTTCTTACATCACCATCCATACTGGGGACTCGGATAGGAGGCTGTTTCTGCCTTCTGAAGATCTTGCAGACTGACAAGTTAGGTGTCCCAGGACTCGTGTCCAGCACAGCTTGAATTTTTCTCTATTGTTTTATTTCTTGTGGTCCCCACAGTCTGTGTTCTCATTTCTGTCTGCCTATCACCATCCCCGTAGCCCTAACAGTAATTTGTTTTTAGAATATTCATCCTTGCCTAGAAAGAATGAAATAGAACCAAAGTTCTGAACCTCACCTCATAAATTGGGCTTTGCAGCCATTCCAACTTAGCCTCGAGTCCCAGTTCTTCAGGTTTTGTACTGTGTGACCCTAACCACCTTCGTTGCTAAGAACCTTAGTCTCCTTAACTGGAAAATGAGCTTATACTGCCTGCCTTGCAGAGATGTTGCAAGTAGTAGATGGAATCACAAAATCATGTGGGTGATTTTTAGAGCGGAGTTTAATAATTGATAGTTGTTGCTACATTTGTTGCTACTTGTTATTGAAAAAGTTAACAAAGAATTTTGTTTTCAGTTTTAGGTTGGTGTTGGGGAGAGAGCCCTACACTTGGCCATAGAGGCTGGGGTTCAAATCTTGGTGCTGCCATTTACAGTTGGTAAGACTCGGGCAAATTTCCCCATCCCCCCTGAAGTATAGAATGGTGATAGGTTTACCAGCTTGGTTGAGTTTCATTCGGAAGAGATTAAGGCCTATGTGCAAGTGCCCGACACACAGACAGATCCTACTCATTATTTTTTTTTTTCTTGGCCAATTAGAAAATGGAATGTTTTCTATTTTGCAGTTATTTTTTGAGGAGAGGGGGAACTGGATACAGTTTGAGTCCAGGACACAGCAGAGGACTTGTGACCCAGGAACAAAGGGCATAGAGGGGGAAGGCAAGGGATATGAGTTGCAGAAAATTCTCTGGCAGAGTTTTTAAAACTCTCAGGGTCGAGTTTCAGGGAAGCCGCCCAAGGGCTTGAACTTACTTGCTTTCCTGCTTTCAGGGTCCAGGTGTGGAAACAATCACAAAGAGATCACTTAAAACTATAGTAATGGGAAACATGGTGAACCTGAAATATTTAATTAGGATCTATTTCTTGGAAAAACATGAACTGGGAGGTGTGTGTGAACAATGCTGGGAGGTGTGGGGCCCTGGTCTCTGCGGGTTTGATCATTCCTGACCGAAGTCTTGGTAACATGGTCTGGAAACTGGTGGTTTTGCAGAGAGAGGTAGCCTGGCCTGGGGAAGGGTCAGTCTCTGTGGGTGGGCAGCTTGAGTTCTGAGGTAGCCAGTCTTAAACAGCATAGGCAGGGGCCTTGGCAAATAGGCGTTTAATAAATGGAGGAGAATCGGGCCATATAGCACCCTGAGAATGGTTGGGGACTTAAGAGCCGGAGAGAATGGAATTGCTGTCAACTCTATTACTTATTAGTTATACAACAGATTGTGGCAAGTTACTTTACCTGTCCAGAACACAATTTCTTCACCAGTAAAATGGGGATGATATTAGTAATTATTATCTTCAAGAGTTGAGGTCGGGATTAAAAGTATGGCAATATTAGGAAGCTGTAAAACAGAGCACTAGGGCCACAGTAAACGTAATGCCTTTTATTATTCCCTCAGGTTAGGTTTTAAAGGTATCCACTGAGTCACAAAGACTCATCGAGTACCTGCTGTGTGCCACACACTGGGTTTGCACAGGATCTAGCCGTGATCCTGGCCTCAGAGGAGTTAATTGTTTAATAGTAAAGCTCCACTCTTCATATGCGGTAGGGGCTCTCCTGAAGGGTGGGCACTTTCCTGTTTAATGAAGTCAGGGATCCAGAAAACAGAACTGGAGAAAGCCCTGTGTCAGCTGCAGAGTAAACCTCTGCCTCTGGATTTCACTGGAAATCAATTGGGTGTCTGGGTAGTGGGTGATAAGATGTCCTGAGATGTGTGCCCTGCTGAGGAAGATAGAGTCAGAAGGAAGCAACTGAGGCTTACGGAGCTGGGCCAGCCCCATGGAGAAATCTGTCTTGTCACTGGGGCTAGCTGGAATGGGGTGAAGGCTGGGAGATGGCTGGCCAGTCTAGGTAAGCCGGAACATTTGTATGGATTCTTCATTTCCTTTGTATTTCCTTGTTTCTCCCTGAAGTGTTTAGCATAGTCTTGGAGACTGGTAGGCAAGGGTAGAGGGTTATAGGCGTGCCAGGATTAGTGTTAGGAGCAGCACGCCTGGGCCTTTACACTGGACACGGTGAGAAGCTAGAAGAGGGCATTCCAAAGGAGAAGATGTGAGTGTAGGAGGTGGAGCAGCTGGTTTGATCAGTCTTCCTCCTGCTTGCAGATAAAGTTGAGGAAGCTCTGGGCCAGGGCACCATCCTGTTTTGTCCTTTATGGTATCCTCAGCTTTTAGCATGGTGCTTGATACCTGGCCCAATCTGCGTTTCTTTGGATGGCAGTCATGGATTGCAAGATGCATTATCATTTCATATACCACTAAGTAAGAAAGACAATGCTACCAATGAATTGTGAGATGCCATTGATTGTAGGAGTCACTGATTTCAAAGAAACAAAATGTAAAAAAAATGAGTGTCCTAGAATTAAAGTGGTTGTAGGCATCCAATAAATATTAACTGGATGAATGAAGCATACAGAGATTAGAATGCAAGCAAAACACTAGTTCATATAAGTAGAAAACTAAGAATTCAAACTGTTAAAGGATAAGCCCATTCATCTGTGTTTTCTATTGATTTCACCGATCTGGGTGTTGATTCAGTAAACATTTATTGAAAATTGATTCTATACCAGACACTGTTAGGAGCTAGGGATACAGAAATCAAAGTTCCTTATTTTTCAGGTTCAGGCCAGTAAGGGAGACAGACCTGGAACCAAAAATAAATGACATTTTAGAATGGTTAAGATTTGAAGAAAGTAGGGACACTGTACTCTCGTGGCACCAAGTGACAGAGAAAGGCAAGGGGAGATGGTTGAATTGGAACTGAAAATAGAAGTCTGAGGTCACAAGAGAGAGGGGGTTAGGTAGGGAAGGGCAAGTGCAAAGCAGTGGGGCAGCCCTGAGGCAGGTCAGGATGAGGAGTCTCTGGACATCTGGAGTTTGGTGTAAGAATGGGCAGGATTGCGATTGGCGAGGCCAACCACAAACAGGGCCTGGGATGCTATGCCCAGGGCATCAGGCTGTATTATAACCACCCTGAGTCCTGAGAAAGGACCCAGCAGAGGGATGGCTCTGAGGAGGCAGGGAGGCCAGGGCTGGGCTGATCCTTCCTTCAAAGGGAGCAGCTCTTCTTTGACTTGATTTAAATCCTCTATGAGTAATGGCTTGAAGAAAAGGAGGGAATGCAGAGCTTGACCACTGGTGCTCTAGGTCCTGTGCAGCTCCTGAAGCCCTGTAAGCGAGGGAGGCAGGGTGATGGGGAAGTGCAGAGGCTGGAGCCGGAGAGTTGTCCTCCGCAGCCCTGCCGAAGGTACACGTGCTCACTGTGGCTTCCCCGGTTTCCTCTCCCACCTGCCAGGGAGCCTGCAAGCTGAAGGGGGCAGATGCTGCCGTTGGGGAATCACTGTGATTAAGTCAAAAGCAATCACTTTTAATGAAGCTGTTTTTGACTGGGATGAATATCCAGGAAGCAGTAACTGAACATCTGCGGGCTGGCTTCGTTTTAGAGTCCCCAAGTGTGACCTTGCCAAGGAAACATTTACCTTTTTGAAATGGAAGGGCTCAGAACGCTTTCTGGGTTGAAATGAGACTCCGGGTGCTAAGCCTGCCCCGGCTCACCTGGGGAGCTGTAGCCTGTTCACCAGCGTGGCTGTCTGGGGGGCTTGTTCTTGCTCTGCGAAAGGCTGATCTGGGAAATGAAAGCCTCTGTGAGATTTCTGTGTCATGTGGGCTAATCTGACCAGAGGGACTGAGAGCGGCACTGAAGGCCGAGGAATTCCTGAGTGTTCTCTGGTCAGATTGCCTCGTAACTCGCAAAGGGTCTGTAAAGAAAACAGATCGACTGACAAATTCCTGATCCCGTCCCCTGCGAGTCTCCTTCCCAATTCCCAGTCGCTTCGTGACTCGGCTGCGGTAGACTTCCCTCTTCTCCCAAGCAGCCCGCAAGCTGTTAAGAATGAACAGGAAGGGCGTGGGACTTGACAGTGCACAGATGGGAGGCCGTGGATCCAGGCCGCTTCACTTCTCTGGGACCTGTTTCCCCATCCGTGCAACATGCATCACTGGAATGTACATTTACTCTCTTAAGTGTGCGGACCTAGCTTTAAGAGAGAAGTTATGTATCTCTTGGAGTCTCCCCCTGAGGACCTATAAATTTAGAGATTTAAGTATGTTCTCCTTCTAGAGTCACAGTGAGGAAAAGAGCAGATGCGTGTACTTTTCACAGTGTTAGGCGTGTAATAGGTGCTTAGTAGATCATTCTTTGAATGGAAGGTTGACAGGATAGATGAGGTTCCTTTTTAGTACTGTGGCCACTGTCCTCATTTTGATTCAGATTCTATGAGAATAAATACATACTGTTATCTCTAGATTTGCTGGTTTCCACAGCCCGTATTCATCCATATAGCACTTTTCACCCAGTATCACAACTTTGGGTAAGTGATTATGTAATTCGTAGCAGTTTAACATCTGACTTCCTCCCAAGAACGGAAACTCCACATCTGAGGCCTTGCTGGTCTTGTTTACGCGCCGCACTCAGTGTTTTTGTTGGGTGGACGAATAAGTAAATGGTAACTGGTTGGTCAGCTGTGCCTCTTTTATTTTCACTTGCAAGATATTTTGGGCTTGATTTTGCAGACCCACTCGGTCTTCATGTGGTTTTTGTCCTTGATCATGGCAGGTGGAGGGATCATGATGCCTGGCGGAGATCAGGAACCAGGGAGCTACTATGTGGGTGTGGATGTCGGAACAGGCAGTGTGCGTGCGGCTCTGGTGGATCAGAGGGGCATCCTTTTGGCTTTCGCAGACCAGCCAATTAAGCGATGGGAGCCTCAGTTCAACCATCATGAGCAATCGTCCGAGGACATCTGGGCTGCATGCTGTGTTGTCACAAAGGTATGGCCACAGCTGTGGCATTCTATCCTTGCATATGCTCCCCTGCTCCCACCGACTGAGCATGTCTGTTTTGTACACCTGCTACTGGGAACCACTCCCAACCAATGTTGGGACACTTTAGATATAGGCCTTGCCTTTTGGGAGCTCACAGTCTAGTGGCAGAGACCAGTAGACGATAGCTACACTATGCCTCGGTAGGTGCCGGGGGCTCAGTGGCTGTGGCTGGAGCTGAGGAAAGGACAGCTTGGAGGGGCTCACGTGGACAGGACCCAGGATGGGGAACAAGCAGAGGATCCCATCACGTATGACTGAATGTGGAAGAAGTCACTGATAATCCTAGCTAACACCTGTGTCTTCACGTGTGCCCAGTGGTGTGTAAACTGTATTAGCATGCATCGTGTATGTGAATCCTTGCAATGACCCTATGAACATAGTCCTGTTATAGCCCCTGTTGTATTGAGGAGGAAACAGGCTCAGAAAGGTTAGGTGACTTGCCCAAGTTCTTGCAGTTGGTAAGAGGCAGAGGCAGGACGGGAGCCTATGGAGGCTCAGGCTGACTCCACCGCTGTACTGTCAGTCCTGGACTCTCCTGTCTTCCACAAAGAAGCTTGTTTTGTTCAGAGGCAACAGCATGTGCAAAGGCATGAGTGGCACGTGCACGTGGTGTGTTTTGAGAAAGCAAGGACATCGAGTTGTGCCAGACAGATGTTGATGTGGAGTGATGTCAGCTTGCAGTTCGCCCACTGGCTCGGGAAAGGAAGTGATGCTCACTTGTCCAACTTGACTGTTTGGTTTGAGTACCTGGTGATCAGGAGGGACAGAGGCACTTCTGTCTTTTTCCCTTTCAGAGGGAAAAATAAAGTCCTGGTTACTTTTCCCTCTGTTCCTAGTTTTGTTCCTTAAATATTCATGAAGAGCTTGGTAATTTGCAGATGGACAATTCACCATTCTGTCCATATTGATCAGTCTGTTTAAACTTTAATGAGCTCTGGGCTGCTGTTAGTGCCCCCAGAGAGGAAGGCAGAGAGAGGAGGTGGGGGTGGGCAGTGCCGGAGCATCCTATAGGAGTAAAAGTGGGGGCACATCTCTTCTGCCTGTTTAATTTTCTTCCTCCCTCCCTGCTCTTGGCTCCTGCCATGGTGAGAATCTTCTACTCTTTGCCCTTGGGTCTCCTTTGTTCTTCTAACATACAGCCTTTCTTGCCATTAAGGAAATTGTCAAGAAGAAAATATAATCCCCTGATGAAAAGCTACTTTAAAAAAGGTCTGCTCTAAGTACAGCTTGGTTTAATGGTAGATTTTTAATCATCTCCCGGTGGCGGCCAGCTCCGTCATCAGTGTGAGCCCCGAGAGCCCCATGAGTGCTGTGGGCATTTGTCCTAAGTGAGGCTATCTCATTGAGGCTATTGCAATAAAGTGGCTGGGTCTTAGGCTGTCTGCTCACATGGGGTATGTCTATATGGCCCTGTGCCAGAAGCCATAGGATAAGCATGACACATCTTGCAGCTCATTGCTGGTGTGAGGTTTAGAGAAGGAAGCTTTTTTTTTTTTTAGTTAAGAAGATAGCACACCTTGGAGTATAGATTCTAGAGCCAGACTACCTGGATTGACATCCCATTTCTTTCTTGACATCCCATTTCTTTCTTTTCTTTTCTTTTCTTTTCTTTTCTTTTCTTTTCTTTTCTTTTCTTTTCTTTTCTTTTCTTTTCTTTTCTTTTCTCTTTTCCTTTTTCTTTTTCTTTTTCTTTTTTTCCTTCCTTCCTTCCTTCCTTCCTTCCTTCCTTCCTTCCTTCCTTCCTTCCTTCCTTCCTTCTTTCTTTCTTTCTTTCTTTCTTTCTTTCTTTCTTTCTTTCTTTCTTTCTTTCTTTCTTTCTTTCTTTCTTTCTTTCTTTCTTTCTTTCTTTCTTTCTATTTATTCAGAGAGAGCAAGAGAGAGGCAGAGACAGGCAGAGGGAGAAGCAGACTCCCTGCAGGGAGCCTGATGTGGGACTCGATCCCAGGTCTCTAGGATCACGCCCTGGGCTGAAGGCGGCGCTAAATCGCTGAGCCACCGGGGCTGCCTGACATCCCATTCCCAACAGTCATTAGCTTGTCATCTTTGACAAGTTACTTCAGGTTTCTTGTTCGACTTTCCTTATCTATAAAATGGGAATGATAATTGTAGCTTATCTCCAAAGGGTTGTAGTGAGGACTGTGTGAATGCATATACAGTGCTACAACAGTGCTTGGAAATGAGTAAGCATTGCGTTCCCTGTGGTGATGATGATGGTAACAGTAAGAGAAATGGGTAGCTTGTGGAGGAGAATGAACTTCTAAGATGAAACACTGAAACATCACAGGTGCTTTTTGGAAACCTTCACTCACCCCCTGTCTGGTTAGGGTTCTTTGTATGTAAGACTTTGTCAAGTGCTGGTATAGGGCAAAGGGTGATGCAGAACACAGTCTGTCCTTTCTCTTCTTTTTCAAGGACTTCAGGAAGAGTTTGAGAGCAGTTGTACTACTTTCCTTTCCCTGAGTCATTCACCTGAGATAGTTTTTCTCTTATTTGAATTAATAAGAACAACAGCAGCAAAAATAATAAGATGATGATGATGACAGCTAACCTTTCTTGGGCACTCATTATGTTCCAGGTACCAAGCTGAATGCTTGATATCCATCACTTCATCTTATCCACATGACAGCCTCTTGACGTGGAGCTACAGCTCCAAAACAGAATAATAAAAACCAACCTCAAAGACATGAGCTTTGAAGGGTTAAGTAACTGGCCCAACATCACATGATTAATATGAGCAAGGGGTGGACTGCTACCACCCCACTCGTGCTCTCCCTTCTGCCCCTCTCTCCAGCCTCATTTCGCTCCCTGTGCCTCCTGCTTGGAAATCATATTAAGCTACCTAAAGTTTTTTTGAATTTGCCACTATGTAGGGACCCTTGAACTCACTCTGTGAGTATGCTAACCATACTGAATTATAAGTGCCTTTCCCTGACTGTCTGCTCCTATAAACAGTATGTGCCCCCTGAGCAGGGGTCACGTCTTGTTTATCCATAGTTCCCTAGACTGCCTTGCCTCTGATAGGCCCAATTCATGTTTGTTGAGTACATGAGTGGATGAAATGTCTCTGTTATTTTCATTATCTGGAACATTCTTCTCTTCTTCATGTGCCCAACTCCTGCATGGGTACTTACAAGGTAATCTTCTGCGTAACTTGCTCCTGGGAGCCTTCCCTGATGACCTCTGACATCCTCTGTCCTCCCTTGCCAACCTCAGAGGAAAGACAGGACAAGAAATCCCTTCTGCTGCCCCAGAGCCCACTGTCTTCACCTGTCCTCATCACGTAGCATTTGATCCTTATCAGATAGCATTGTAATTGGTGACTTGTTTGGTTTCTTTAAAGTCAGGAGCTGAGCTCTTGCAGGGAGCTGTATTCCCAGCATCTAACACATTGCCTGGCACAGCTTTGCTGCTCAATCAATGGTTGCTGTGTTAATGTTACTTAGAACTAAAAATAAATAAACAAAATTCTGGCATCCCTGATCTGGCTTAAGTATTGCAGTAACTGTGTGAGATAAGTCTGCCATTCTTTCTGTTTGACACGTGAGGATATCGAGGCTCTGAAACTAACAGGTATGAGAGATAGGACAAGATCCCTAGTGAGATGGCTCCAAATCCTAGTTTTGTTGTACTACTAGAATTGGAGGGTCTTTATTGGGTTGGCACTCACCCATCTAAAAAGTGCTATGGAAACACCTAAGTCCTAGAGGTATACACCATCCCTGATTTTAAAGGCTTGTATCTCTTTTCGGAACCACAATTTTTAATCATCTGAAGAAAGTGAGAACATTGCAAGTTCGTATATAATTAGTACCAGCTCCCATTAGGAAGAAGAAAAAAGATAAGCTGGAGGTGTCATTTAGCCAAGAGGCATTTGTCCAGTATCATTTAGTTCTCACACAATTGTTTGAGCACCTACTAGGTGCTGTGATTTTTGCTAAGCCCTGGAATGTGTACAGAAGAGGTATATAACAAATTCTCTGCCCCTAAGAATGAAATAGTTCAGTCTAATGGAAAAACCCAGCACCTATGAAGCCAACGAAGTACTGTTTTGTTCTAAGTTGTACTAGTTATATATGAGTAATGGTTGGAGGGAGAAGGAACAGAAAGGGAGTAAACCATGTGGGATTGAGCAATAATATTAACTCTTATTTGTAGAACCTGTGTGGTTTACAAAACACTTTCATATTCATTTGATTGTCATACAGTGTAGGTGGGGCAGGGGTGGTTGTTCCCATTTTACAGTTGAAAAGAACATTGGAGACCCAGAGTGCTAAGTGACTTTTCCTAAGTCACCCAGAAAGTACGCGATAAGCCTATACTCAGGTCAGATCTTTGCCTTCTTTCCATGTCCAGCACCGCACATTTGTTGCTTATCTGAATTAGTGCAAAAAACCTAACTGATCTCATGTATGCACTTCTCCTTCCCAATCCATTCTCCTTCTTGGAACTGGAATGATTTTTTTTTTTTTTTTTTTTTAACCAGATCTTGTCACTCTTTTGCTCACCATCCTTCCAGAGCACCACACTACTATTTGGATAGAACTCAAAATCCTTAACCTGGTCTTCAGGCCCTGCCTTGTTTGGGTTCCACCTACTTCCTTTGCTCATCTCATGATGCTTCTCTTAGCTCCTCATGTTCCAGCCACACTCTCCTTCCGTCCTGTCCTCAAGCATGCAGTGAATGCTCCGTCTAGTCTCAGGACATTTACACACATTCTTTCTCCTTCTTACTTACTCTTCTCACTTTCTGCTGACATATCTAACTCCTCTTCATCTTTGGATTCACACTATCTAATACACTAGTCACTAGGTACATGTGGCTATTTAAATTTTTTATTCTAATTAACTTAAATTTAAAGTTTAGTTCCTTAGATGCACTGGCCACATTTCAGATGCTTGGGAGCCTGCGTGGTTGATGGGTACTGTATGGGCAGCACAGATACAGAATATTGCTGTCATTGTAGGAAGTTCTATTGGATAGTGCTGCACTGAATCTTAGTGCAAAAGTCAAGTCCTTCAAGAAAGAAGCCTTTTCTCAGCCCATAGCACCTCCAAACTAAGTTCTATTTTACTAAGTTTTGTGACAGTGTCTTATACTTTTCCTACATAGAATGTCACATGGTTTGTGAATCATTCATTTTTTGATGAATAATAAATAATAAAGTCATTATATCATCACATAACAATAACAAATAATACATCTTTTTTTTTTTTTTCAGTTGATATCTATCTTATCTTCTAGATTTGATGTTTCAAAGGGGTAGGAACTACAGTTTGCTCACCCAGGACCTAACATCCAGTAGACTCAGGAAGTACCAAAAGAATGAATGCATAAAGAAATGGGGACTTCTCTACTCCCAATCAATTGAGAAGGCTTGAGGAAGGATGTAGGTCTAAACAGGACTCTGGAGAACTCTAAGAGATGACATTCAGAGCTGGAGGAATGGAATGGACAAAAGTGCTGATGTGGAGATGTGAAGGAGCCAGCTCGGTTTGGGGCAGGTATTTTCCAATAGGAGGAAGAGGGGAGACTGCATTGCATGAGGGGGCGAATCTGGTAACGCTCCTTTTGAGGCCAGTAAGGTGTTTTCTAGAGTTTCATATTGACCAGCAGCCAATTTAAGGTGGTGCTCGAGGGAACAGAAATTAAATTCAAGGACGCCAAATCATTTAGGAGGTGGTTTCTTCTAAAGAAGTTCTGGAGGCTGAGATTCCTTTGAACTATATAAGCTCTGGGAGGCTAGGGCTATGTCTGTCTTGTTTAGCATGTGTACTCCGTGCTGGCACATACAGGCGCTTAATAATTTTTTTTTTTAAGATTTATTTATTTATTTGAGAGAGAGAGAGTGCAAGCACAAGCAGGAGGAGGGGCAAAGGGAGAGGGAGAGAAACTTAAGCAGACTTCCTGTTGAGCGGGGAGCCCGATGTGGAGCTCAATCTCATGACTCTGACATCGTGACCTGAGCTGAAATCAAGAGTCGGATGCTTAACCTACTGAGGCACCCAGGCACCTCAATGATTTCTCTTTAATGATGAATGGCTGGTAAGAATGTTGGCAGAGGAATAAATAAGAGTGACAAGATGGACTTTGGAAGGGAGATATAATAGGACTTGGTAAGTGTGGAGAGAGGAAAGAGATGAAGGTAGTTTCAGAATTTCCCTTCTTAGAAGAATGTTGGTGTCCCTGACATAAATGGAAGTGTCTGTTCTCTATTTCTCTGTTTATCTTCAAGAGACAGCACCAAATCTAAGCTAAGATGCTGTGTAGGTCATGGTCCATGGTTGGATTTATGCATTGTCCTAGTCACTACAGTAGATTTTGGTAAATAGAGTGTCTCCAGCAGCCTTGCAGGTAACATACTCCCCACACAAGCTGTATTAATCTGGTTGCTGTTCCCACCTCAGAGCCTTTGCACTGGCTATTCTCCTACCTGCAACACTTGCCCACCAGGTTTCCACAAGGTCCGATACTCGGGTCCTTTACGTGTCTTAAATTTCATCTTCTCAGCAACTACCTCCCTCTTTTCTGGCACTCCTGATCCCCTTATCATTTTCTTGTTTACTATATGTCCACTGTATGTTTTATTTAGGTGTTGACTAATAAAATGCAGTCTCCAAAGGAATAAGGATTTTTAAAAAATATTCTCTTCTTTGTTTCCCAAATACCCAGAAGAGTGCTCAGCCTGACCCTAGAAGAGGTTTGATTATATTTGCTGACTGATTGAACGTGTGAGTAATTGAATTGTGTAGGCAACAGGGAGTGATGAGCCTGAGGGAACCAGGGATTTCATAACCCCACACATCCTCAAGGCTGACAAAGGCATTCAAATCAAGATTGAAAAGAATATAGTAGCAGCCACAAAACTCAATTGCAAGTTGGACTTTGGGTGCAAGGCCCTAGGCTTTGACCCTTGCTCCAAATATAGCTAAAGAAAAAGCCAGGTAGGCCTCTGACCCTCCAGTTCTCAGTTTGGAGGATTTCAAAGGAATACTGCCTCCCCACCCAATATGGCAGAGCCTGCTGATTTAAAACACATGCAGAATTGAACTGGTTCCCACCGTCAGAACAAAGCAATGCACAATCCCTTCCCCAAATATTTGTTTGCTGCCCCATAGCTACGAGTTGACAGTTGCTAGACATGGACCAGGTTACCAAATGAAGTTGCAGAAATCTCCTTCTCTGGAAATTCTTTAGAAGAGCAATGTGCTTTCTCTCTAGCTGTGGAAATTCCCTCAATGCCAAGTCATTGGGGTGAGTTTACTGGACTGCTTTTTTTCCATTTATAAGAGCATTAAAAGGAATCCTCTGGTCAACAGGTCAAGTCCTTTGTATCTTCTGGGTAGTGTGGCTCTGACAGCCATCTTTCTGGGATGATTTAGATGAGTAGGGTTTGGGAATAGGGTACTCCTACTGCTGGATCAGCATGATCATAAGACATTTTCATGTAAGACTGGTGATACGGCTACCTAACCAAATCAGATTTAAATGCATGTAACACTTATTCTTCTAGTTCCCTGTGATAGATTTCCGTCTTGGAGTTGGAATGGTTGAACCTTTGTGATTGGAAGGCCATGAGTAGAATATAGAACTCTAGGTCTTCAGAGGGGCTCATAAAATAGATTGAAGAGAAATACTTTCTTTGCTCCTACTGGAAGGTTTCTCCCACCATAATTCTTGAGAAGGTTTGTGTTTATTTAGCCTTCTCGATCACTATCCCTTTGCCTATATCAATTGTAAATGTGCTAACATGACACAGTATACTATGCCTTGTACAAAAAAAAAAATATTTCATGCATGTAGTTAATAAGTCACGGGGTGGGTTTTCCATCCTTTTCATTTCCTACAGAGGTTTACTAGTTTCAAAGCACTTTTTATGGGCAGCCCAGGTGGCTCAGCGGTTTAGCGCCGCCTTCAGCCCAGGGTGTGATCCTGGAGTCCTGGGATGGAGTCCCGCGTCGGGCTCCCTGCATGGAGCCTGCTTCTCCCCCTGCCCGTGTCTCTGCCTCTGTGTGTGTGTGTGTGTGTGTGTGTGTGTGTGTGTGTGTGTATGTGTCTGTGTCTCTCATGAATATATAAATAAAATCTTTGAAAACAAAACAAGCACTTTTAAACCAGTTGACTCTTTTGATCCTCACTTGGGAGATGACTCTCACCCTCAAGAAACTGAAGGTCAGAAAGGTGTTGTGATTAGTGCAGGCTTATCTGATCCAAAGGTGGTGGAACTGAAACTCAAAAGTGGCTCTTTTGACACTATATCTCATGTTCATTTCTGTTCCAAAGCTGCCTTGTGGGAGTGAGTTTTATTGAGTGTTCTGCATTGTCTTACCCGATTCCTCTTTTGAATCACTGCTGGCTTGTGTGAGATGGGCCTGCCCAAGTCAGGCATGCACTCTGTGCATAGAGACAGAACCTAATGGCAAGTAGAAGTTAGGGCTGGCTTATTAATTCATGGAATGATGCCCCATGAGTTCAAAGAGGATTTAAGGAAACTGATTACTCTAATAATGGCTGCTATTTATTGTACATTGAATACTAGATGTTGGGCTAATCACACCACATTTTACTGAATTATTATAACATCATTAAGAGTTGGAGGTATAAGTGGGTGGTTTTGTGTAATTAAGGAGAATGGAATTTTGGCTTCCAAAGTCACATAACTAGTAAATGGAAGAGCCAGGTTTCAAACTCAGGTAGTCTGCACTCAACATCATTGATCTTATGCCCTGCCTAGAGATTTCTGAGCCAAGTTAGAAGGACATTCCAGGCAGAGGAAGCCCTGCCTCTATAAATGCTATAGAGACTTGACCCAGCAAGTCAAGAGAGTGATTGGAATGGCTGGAATTGTGTGACTTGCCCTCAGTCACCACACTGATTAATCACGTGATTAAACTATGAAGGGCATTTGATTTGTTTCCAGTTTGGAGGTATTATGAATAATGCTGCTATGAATATTCACATACAAGTGTTTATGTTGACATATGTTTTTATTTTTCTTGGGTAAATACTTAAGAAGTAAAGTTGCTGGATTGTATGGTAAATTATGTTTAAAAATTGCCAAACTTTTTTCCCAAAGTGGCTGTATTTTCCATTTCCACCAGCAGTGTGTGAGGCTTCTACTTTCTCTAGAATTTTCTAACAGTATTGTCAGTCTTTTCCCATTGTGATTTAGTTTTCATTTTAAAAAAATATTTTATTTATTTATTTGACAGAGAGCAAGAGAGCACAAGCAGGGGGAGAGGCAGAGGGAGAGGGAGAAGCAGGCTCCCCACTTAGCAGAGAGCCCAATGCTGGGCTCCATCCCAGGACCCCAAGATCATAATCTGAGTGGAAAGGCAGGTGCTTAACCAACTGAGCCACTCAGGCACCCTCGTTTGCATTTTCTTAATAACGAATGTTTTTGAGCATATTTCCATATACTTAATGGACATTTGTATGTCTTCTTGGATGATGTGTGTATTTAAATCTTTTGTCATTTTGTAATAGGGTTTTCTCTTATTATTTCAGTTATAAGAATTCTTTATTCTATACATAGGCCTATTATCAGATGTATGAATTGTAAATATTTTCTCCAATCTGTAGCTTATCTTTTTATTTTCTTACGGTTGCATTTGAAGAGCAAAATTTAGATGAAGTCAAATATATTAGTTTTTTTTCTTTTATGGGTCTTTTAAAGAAATCTTTGTCTAACTCATGTCACAAACATTTTCTCCCACAGTTTTATAGTTTTAATTTTTACATTTGGAGATGCGACACATTTTGAATTAATTTTTGTGTGCATGTGAGGAAAAACTCTAGAAGTATGGAGAAACTCTAGAAGTATAAGTTTTTTTCTTGCATGTGGACATTTAGTTGTTCCAGCCCTATTATTAAATAGGCTGTCTTTATGCCACTGAATTGTCTTCATACTTTTATAAAAAAGTAATCAACTGGGGATCCCGAGGTGGTTCAGTGGTTTAGTGCCTGCCTTTGGCCCAGGGCGTGATCCTGGAGACCAGAGATCGAGACCCACATCAGGCTCCCAGCATGGGGCCTGCTTCTCCCTCTGCCTGTTTTTGCCTACCTCTCTCTCTCTTTTTTTCTCTCTCTCTGTCTTTCATGAATGAATAAATAAATTTTAAAAATCTTTACAAAAAGTAATCAACCATAAATGGGCTTATTTCTTATATTCCTGATCTATTTCATATAATCTATAAATTTATCCTGTGTCAGTGCCACACTGATTTAGTAATGATAGTTTGATAGTAAGTTGAAATCAGATAGCTTAAGTTCTCCAACTTTGTTTTCAAACATGACTAGGCTCTTCTACATTCTATACATTTTTACATAAATGTTAAGAACAGCTTGTCTATTTGTAAAACCTCCCAAATATCCAAAAACCTGCTGAAATTTTTATAGAGGTTGTGTAGAATCTGTAGATTAATTGAGGACATTGCCATTTTCACAATGTTGAATTTTCCATTTCATGAATATAACATATTTCTCCAATTTGTAGTTTCTTTTTGTAGCAATGTTTTGTAGTTATCAGGGCATTGGTTTTGAAATTCTTTTGATAAATTCATTCCTGAGGGTTTTTTTTTTTTTGGATGCTATTTTGAATGGAATTATTTCCTTAATTTCAATTTTGATGTTTCTTATATATAGAAATACAATTATTTTTAATATGCTAGCCTTGTATCCTGTGATCTTACTATACTTGCTTATTACCTCTCATAGCTTTTTTTTTTTTTTTTTTTTTTTTTTTTTTTTTTGTAGATCCCTAGGATTTTCCACTTTCTGCAAAAAAAGATGCTTAAACTTCTTTCTTTCCAATCTGTGTGCTTTAAATTTCTTTTCCTGCCTTATTGCACTGGCTGGAAATACTAGTTGCAGGTTGAATGAAAGTGATGGAAGACATTTCTCTTTGTTTATAACAGGAAGGAACCATTCATTTTATCATGAAGTGTAATTTTAGCTGTTGGTTTTTGTAGATGCTCTTTATTGATTTGTTTTTCTCTCTTTTTCTACATCTATTGAGATGACCATTTGGTGTTTATGCTTTATTCTATTAATATGTATAATACATTAATTTATGTATAGATATTAAATCACCCTTGCATTCCTGGGATAACCTCACATGGTCATAGTATATAATACATGTTTTGTAGTTAATATTTTGTTAAGGAATTTTACACCTATTTTCATAGCACATATTGGTCCATAGTGTTTTTTATTTTTTATTTTTTTTTAATTTTTATTTATTTATGATAGTCACAGAGAGAGAGAGAGAGAGAGAGAGAGAGAGGCAGAGACACAGGCAGAGGGTGAAGCAGGCTCCATGCACCAGGAGCCCGACGTGGGATTTGGTCCCGGGTCTCCAGGATCGCGCCCTGGGCCAAAGGCAGGAGCCAAACTGCTGTGCCACCCAGGGATCCCCTGTTTTTTACTTTTGATGTCTTGTTTGGCTTGGTATGAAAGTATAGCTGGCCATAAAAATTTGTTGAAAAATGTTCCCTCCTTCATTATGTCCTAAACAAGTTTGTGCAGGAATGGAATTATTTCTTCCTTGAATGTTTAGTAGAATTTCCCAGTGGAGCCATCTGGTCCTAGAGTTTTTTGTTTTGTTTTATTTTGTATTTGTGGGAATGTTTTAAATACAATTTTGATGTTTTAAACAATAAATCCTTCTCAAAATTTAAATGCTTTGATTTTTCAAGAATAAATAAATAAATGAACTTTATTCATGTTCCATAGCCCCCAAATGGTTGTTTTTGATAATTTTGTCCAGCTTTATTAACTTTTATTTTGCTAAACGGATTTGCCAGCCTCTTCAGAGTACCACACTCAGAAGTTACTTCTCTACTTCTTTTTAGTGGTTGTATAATATTCCATTTTGCAGATGTACTGTAATAAAAATTGGTTTTTCCAAATTTTAAATATATTCTCAAGTAGTGCTGCAGTTAACTTTCATCGACACTTAACTTATGTTAATAAGGCACTAAGGTAGGTTCCTAGAAGTGAGTTGGCTGGACAAAACTTATGTATGTTTTTAGTTTTAATAAATACTATGAAGTTATTCTCCAAAATCTGTACCAAATTATTACACTGTTAGAATAATGTAAGAGAAGGTCCACTTTTCCCAGTCTGCTACTACTGTGTATTGTTAATCTTATACATATTTGCCAATGTGAAAAGCAAAGATTGATGTGTTTTTATTTGCATTAATTTAACTTATTTATGTAAGTGGAGTTGGGAATCTTTTTATATGCTTTTTGACTATTATTTATGAAGTGACTTGCCATGTACTTTGCTTGATCTCCAATTAGATTGGTTGTCTTTGTCTTATTAATTTAGAGGATCTTCTATTATTTTAGTTATATTAAACTTTTATCTGTTTTCTGTTGTAAATATTTATCCGATTTGGTTATTCATTTTCTTTCTAGTCATAACTTTTCAGTCTTTTAAAAGCCTATCTTGTAATTTATGTTTTTGTTTGTTTGTTTTTAAAACAGAAAGTTGTACAAGGGATTGATGTAAACCAAATCCGAGGGCTTGGGTTTGATGCCACATGTTCTCTGGTGGTTTTGGATAAGCAGTTTCGTCCTTTACCGGTAAACCATGAAGGTAGGACTTTTTCACTCTCTCTTTCCCTGGTCATGGGAGATTGGCTGGGCCTCAGGTGGAGCACGAGGTCAGGTGTCTCTTACTGCTAAGGATGAGATTTAGTGGTGGAGCACAGAGGCCAGAATCATGTTGGGGAGGTTTACTGGCTTGGAGGACAGGTGGTGGGAGTGGTGACATTGGGTCTGGGTTAGGGAGAGACTTATCTCACTAATGCACAAGAAGCACAGTAGATAGTCCACTGAGGGAAGGATGTGGGATCATTAGCTCATAGTGAGCATCCTTGAAACAGGCCAGTGGTGTGGGTGTTTTCTGGGAAGGGAAGGTTAGTGCCTGCAGTTGCTTTGTGTTATGAAGCTTCTGTAGCATCTTTATTTGAGTAGGTGAACCAAGTCCATTTAAAGGAAATAGAATAAGGCAGACAGGACCATGCATCCCACAGAAGCTGGAAAGAGATTGGCCTCTCTATTTTCACTAGTGCACAAGACATTCCCACCTCATGATATTGGCCTCATAGAGACTTGTGAGTACAATAATGAGCTGTTTCAAATGTATGTGCCACTTGGGTTCACCATCAGAAATTTTTCATGGTCCAAGACTTGTCCCTCTTGGGAAGTTTTAGCAAGCAGTGCTAGCACTGAGATTGCAAACCCAGAAGTTCATAGTAGTCAGGTAGGTAATGAAAATGAGTAAGATGGACCAGGTTTGAAAAAAAAAAAAAAAGCGCATGTGTGGAGATAAATTTCAACTCTATCTAACCTTTTCATGAACAGAAGACATTAGGGAGTGGTGGAGACCATGGCATACTGAAAATTGCATGTTCCATCTAAGAAGTGTGCCTCTAGGGATCGTCAGTGAGTTATTGCCAACATAGCCATTGCACGTGCATTTTAGGACAAGGTTATATTTGAGAACCCTCAGCAGTGGACACTGCGGTGGCCAGGCCTTACTTAACAGGTGGCTCTAAGGACTAGGGCACACTGGGCACGTTGGAATTAGAGTCAGGAGGTCCCAGATCTCGGCTCCGTTGATGCTGAGCAATGACACTATGAGCAAGTCTCTTTACCTCTGCATTTTCTGAAAGAATTGGAATAATGAACCATAGCTTTGTTGTGAGGACTAAGCCTGATACCTGAATGCTCAGAAATGTTTCTTCCATCTGATCATGAATTCCTAAAAAGAGGATGTGTCCCACTCACTTTTATGGACCTAATTAATAGAATAACGATTTATATAAATTTCATGTGCTGGACAAAGTATGCAAGTAGATAAATGGTTAGAACACAGTGATAGTGATGCCCATCTTTACACACACACACACACACACATACACACACACACACACACACACACACACACACTTTACCCCCTTTTTGGCTATTGATTAGCACCTTCTGTGTGCCAAGCCCTGTTTTATGAAGTGTTGGAGTGTCAAAGACAAACATGAATGTTCCCTGTTCTCAGTGGCTAATCTCTGGCTCACCTGGAAGTGTTCTGGCCCAAGAAGGCAGAACAGCCCCAATCTGGGCCACTTCAGAAAGCACAGACCAAAGGAATGGACCTGGACTAGCAGACCTCAGCTCAGCAGCAGCAAACACTCTCCAGTTAGGAGCTGTGGACAGCCAAGGAGCTGGCCGCTTAGGGAGGCTGTCAGCACTGTCTTGACTGGCTTGCTTTAAGTAGCAATCAGGTGATGGTCTCTTAGGGATGCTGTTGGATGAGTTCCCATTTTGGGTGGGACTTTAGATGTTAAACAGCCCTAGGTTCCCAGGACACTAACCTCTGATCTGCTAAAATATATGGTTTTTAATTCTGGCTTTATATTAGAATCAACCTGGGATCTTTTAAAATCCCAATTCATGAGCCTTACTCTCAAGCTTTGTATTCACTTGGCTTGTGGTGAGTCTAGGGCATCAGCATTTTTTATGTTTCCTCCATAGTTCTGGTATGTGGAGAATTACTGGGTGCAGCTGAATTGGGTAGCTAAGATACTAGGAGCAAGAATGCTTGAAGTGGAAGAAGAGAGCTCTTGTTAGACCTGCTTACATATGTAGTGCACCCTCTCTGGGTGCCATCTTTTTCCTCATTGTAGGTGGAATTGCCTGCTGTTAACAGGACTTCTATAAAAAGGGTAGTTAGGTTACAACCCTAATTATAAGTGTTGAAATAATTTTATTCCATCAAAAAGGTTAAAATGTACCCATTCATCAAATGCATCCAGCTGCAGGTACCCCTTACCAGTTTCTTGCCTTTCAATAGGTTCTATTAAGGTTAGATTTTATCTGAAATGGATTATCTTGTGCTAGAAAATGAGGTTTGAATTTTAAAGATGATTCAAAGGTTGTTTAATGACTTCTGATGCCTGTGTGGCAGTGAACAACTCTTGATTGGTTAACTGGAGTAAGGGTGAGGAACAGGCAGTGGGGTCAGGAAATTAACTATCACCATTAAAGCCAAACCCACAAAACAGGCCAAAATGATAAGATGATTAAAAAAAAAAAAAGGAAAAAGAAAGGAAAAAAAAAAAAAACAAGTAAAACAAAAAAAAAAACAAGTATTCATGTTGTTTACAGTAGTTTAAGAATGGTAATCTTTACTACATGATAAAATATTCGCATTTTAGCCTCTTCTTGTTTGATCTTTCCTTTGAAGATCAGACAGTTCCAGGTTGGGCCAGGGTGCCACTGCTGCGTGCTCCCAACTCTGCAACCCCCCTAACTCATAGCACAACTCTGACTGGGTCATCCTAGCCCCAGGAGCTCTTGGGAGCAAGAAGAAGCAAGGGTGAGAATTCAGGGTTGGGCAGGGAGTTACCTCTTAGGCTACCCTGCAGTAGGAACCTCATAGGTATTTGTGCTAATTCATAGTAATTTCCCACAAGTATGCTTGGCACAGCTCCTGTGAGAGATCCAGAATATTAATTGAGTGAATACATCAATGAATAATATGCCTGTGGATAAACTGACTGTATAACTGAAATTCTGTTCTAGCAATTGCTTCTAATTTTCTTAAAACTTGACACTTTTTAAGCTCGGTGTTTGTTTTAATTTAAATGCAGTTTGCCAACATATAGCATAACGCCCCGTGCTCATCACATCATGTGCCCTCCTTAATGCTCATCACCCAGTTACTCCATCCCTCCACCCACCTCCCCTTCTATAATCCCTTGTTTAAGCTCTGTGCTTTGTTTCACCTGCTGACTCTGCTTTGTAGAGTCTCCTTCCTCATCCCCTCTTCACCTGCCTAACTAGTGTACAGTCTTTTTCAGAACTCTTTAAAAGAAAGCTTCCCTGCCTTTTGGAAGCTCTCTATGCAGCCACATGCTCCATACAGGCAGGACTGTGGCATATTCTCCTCGGCATCCCAGCATCCAGCCCTGTGCCTGACATGGAATAGATGCTCAGTGAAAGATCCAGTGAGCTTTCAGTGGAGTCCTTTCATTGTGATTTTCCATAAAAAATGAAAAACGATTAACCTCATTTTTTTGTCCACAATGTGAATCATTATTTAATAATCTTCATATATATATGTGTATACACACACACACACACACACACATATATATATATATATATATATAATAAGTTAATTGATTCCCACAATTTCATTGTGTCATTCTGTTTTCTGAGAGCTTCTTCCTGTAGAGGCATAGAGGCAGTAGGAGCTGATTGTCATTCTAGTTGAAAGTTTAGCGGCAGGTGTTTTTGGCTTGAAGTAGCTGCAGTTGCACTTATACAATATTTAAGAAGCAATACTGACATTGTCGCCCTCCCCTTTTTAAAAGATTTATTTATTTATTTTAGAGAGAAAAAGAGAGTATGTAGAGGGGTGAGGCAGAGGGAGAGAGAATATTAAACAGACCGTACTGAGTGTGAAGCTCAACATGAGACTCGATCTTGGGACCCTGAGATCACGATCTGAGCCGAAACCAAGAGTCAGACACTTAACCAACTCCACCACCTAGGTGCCCCGACACACACATGCACACACCCACACACATGCATGTGTATGCATGTATGCACACATGTGTGCCTACACCTCCACATTCTGATTCTTTGATGTTGCTGGGATGAGAGCTGGACATCAATGTTTTAAAAACTATCCTGGGTGGTTCTAATGTGCAAGAAGGGTTGAGAAGCAAAGCTTTAAGCAGTGACATTATATGGTATAATCACTCAGCTATTTAAAAACAAATCTTAGATGTGTCTCTGGAAGGTCTCATGTACTTCCTCTTATTTTCAAAGTACTACTGTGGTTTGAGGAGCTTTTGTGGGACCTGAACCCTCCCCAGGCAGGCAAAGCAGAGACTGAGTCCTTGCCTCATCATGGTGATGATCACGTGACTTAGATATTTTCTTAGGTTGGCGTTGTTTCTTTCAATTTTAAGGATCCTTTTTCAGAAACATGGCAAAGTAAGGAAAATAAGATTCATAGCCTCCTGTGTACCCAGTTCTGAGGATAAGCAGATGGAAATTTACTCCCTTGGCCACAGACTTTTTTTGAAGGAAGAACCACCTGAAGCTTCAGTCTATGCCTTCCCCCTCCCTGGATGGTGACCATGCTGCTGTAGTTGGTGTTCACAAACACATCATTTCTGCACTTTCCACATATGTGTATACCCTCAACAACAAACAATAAATGTGGTGTTTAAAACTATCTTGGCTGGTATCATTATTCATGTTGATATGTGTAGCTTGAGTTTAAGTTTGTTGTACCAATTTGTTTATTCATTCTCTGCACAGATCTGTTTTAAAGCACACTATATGCTTTTCCAAACTGAGATAGGAAGCAAATCTTAAATCTCGGAGTCAGTCTGTCATGGGAAATGACCTAGATCAGAGAGTTGTTTTGAGGATTAAATGAGATGATGTGTATAAAACGTTTAACACAGGGCTTGGGACACACACACAGAGCTTTATAAATATTTGTTATTAGCTGCAGTGATTCTGCAATTGCAAAATAATGTGTGATGTATCTGGTTCAATTACTGTGGGGTCCCCTTATATCTTTCCCTTTTATTATTGCCTGGTTTATTCATTGCTGATCTCCACATTTTGCCATCTGAGGAAGCAGAGGACTGTAAAAAGAATATTGGTTTGCCCATTAGTACATGAGGAATTAATAGAGACCATGAAAGGGAGAAAGGCACAATTCATTTCCTTGTGGGCTGCAGGATGGCAGAGGTAGAATGTGAGGCACATGCCTGTGCTTCTTTTCCAGCTGGTTTAAAATTCTGTTTCTTACTTTTTCTTTCTCTGGAGGGTCTACTGTGTAGTAGGTGCTTGCCTGTTTTTTTTTTTTTTTTTAAGATTTTATTTATTTATTCATGAGAGACACAGAGAGAGGCAGAGACACAGGCAGAGGGAGAAGCAGGCTCCATGCAGGGAGCCTGATGTGGGACTTGATTCCGGGAACCCAGGATCATGCCCTGAGCTAAAGGCAGATGCTCAACAGCTGAGCCACTCAGGCATCCCAGTGCTTGTCTTTATGTGCATGGTCTTGTTAGTGAATGAAAAATCTTATATGCCATTAGGTGGTGTTGTCCCTGTCTTATAGATAAGGACAGTTTGGCTAAGAAAAATTTAATGACTCTTTCAATGTATCTCCACCTGTAACTGAAATAGTGAGCATTCCTCATGAGGTCGGCCAGGTCCCCAAACTGAAAAAAGTTACAGTGCTTCCCATTCCACCAAACCAACTGAATGAGGGGGGAAAAATACCAAAGTTAATGAATTTTAATTAAAGTGACTAGAAGAAGTAAGAATATAAGCAGATAAAAGCCACTGTATGGATGTAGTTGGTGTGTTATATTGGGTATATTATTCCGTTGAAGTGTTTGTATTTAATGGAAGCAGATCTTAAAAAGCCAATGTATTGTTTTAGGCTTAACTTCATAGACTCTTTTCCTGAGCATACACACACACACACACACACACACACACTCTCTCTCTCTCTCTCTCTCTCTCTCTCTCTCAGCAAAGGTTTTCTGGAACAGAAGCTATAGGAAAGGAGGGAGGAAGTTGGGAGAGAATGAATGAGAATTGAATTAATTGGTAGATCCCCACTGGTTTTGGTATAGACATTTAACACTGGAGTGACACTTAAATAAGGACGCATCGCTCAAAGGGAAATCTAGAGTTTGGGTGGAGTGCACTAATTCGTGTTGGTAGGGGCCCTCGTGCTTGCTGTTGTTGATGTCTGAGATCATAGTAGTTGGATAGATTTGTGCTCTTGGGATTCTGGAAGTGTCCCCTTGGGTTAGAAGGCTGAGCATATGCATGTGACCTTACGTCTCTTGTTCTGCTAGGGGATTCCCGCCGAAACATCATCATGTGGCTGGACCACCGGGCCATCACTCAGGTCCACAGGATCAATGAAACCAAGCACAGCGTCCTGCAGTGTGTTGGGGGCGTGATGTCCGTGGAAATGCAGGCCCCAAAGCTTTTGTGGCTAAAAGAGGTGAGTGCCTTCAGGTGGAGAGAGCATGCTCATCGCAGCTGGGGATTCATTCATTGTGGATCTGTCTGTACCAAGCACTGTGCTCAAGTCTGTTATGTTTGACTTTTCCTCAGAGAGCTGCTCTCTCTTCTGGATCAACCCAGGTTGATCCTAATTTATTGATTAGGTTTCAGTTAAATCATTCTTGTTTTCAGGTGCTAACCTTATGCAGGCACTTTATTTTTTTATTTTATTTTTTTAAAAGATTTTATTTATTTATGAGAGAGAGAGAGAAAGAGAGAGAGAAAGAGGCAGAGACACAGGCAGAGGGAGAAGCAGGCTCCATGCAGGGAGCCCGATATGGGACTCGATCCTGGGTCTCTAGGATCAGGCTCTGTGCCACCCAGACTGCCCTATGTAGGCACTTAATAAGTGTTTGACACAGATTATCTCTTTGAATCCTAGCAGCCACCTTATGAAGGCAGGAGTTGTCTCTTTTGGGCTGAGGGTTGTCTGAAGACAAGAAAACTAAAGCTAATAGAGATAACCAACTCACCCAAAGTGACATGATAAACATGTGGCAGAGCCAGGGTTGGAACCAGAGACTGGCTGACTCTGCAATCAATTCTCTTAATAGCCAGTACTCTCCTGGAGTTCAGAGATGCCGATTACCATTCCTAATAGAAAATAGCAGAGCTGGGCTTTAAGTCTACATCTTCTGACCAGAACCTTCTTTCTCTATACACTAGTATCCCCTGAGGATTAATCTGGCCATGGTGGCATGTTCAGGTTTCTCATGTCACCTGAACTTGAGTTTCCATGTCCTCGAGTGATACAGTGATCTCTGGACAGAGCACTTGCAGGTGGTTCCTGTTTCCAGATGTTCAGATCCTTTATGAAGTGTGGATAATGGTGATGTCAGCTTAATGGTGCCCAGTAGGGATGGATGTGCAAGAAAGTTCAAGTCCTCTGGGAACCTCAGGGACTTGAAAATCCCTAGGTAGTCTGGTGAGGAGAGAATCCATCTAATGAGTAAGACCTGGTGTGATTCATTTACTGGCTCTGGGGTTTCAAATGGGCCAAGTCTTTGATTACTCAAAATGTATGGGGGTTGAGGGGAGTGTAATGGTGCTGAGAAAGTGTTTCTGGATTGCCACCGTGAGCAGAAGAGACAGAAGCAAAGAAGTCATCAATAATCAAGGGAAGTTTGACTTGTTATCTGTTTAGCATATTGAGCTGTTGTGTAAGCTTTAATTTGCACAAAGCCTTCTATATTTATTAAGAGTTTGAAAACAGAGTATTTTAGGAGTCAGAGTTTCTGACTCTACTTGCATCACCTAGTGTGACTTTGAGCAAAGCAGTTCTCATCCTGGGCCTCACTTTTTCCATCTATAAAGTGAGAAAGTTGGTCTGGACTGGCTTGAAAACCTGATATAAGTATATCCTGAAATACAAGTCAGAATATAGCACTACTTTGCACTGCCCCCACTCTCTGCTGTGTGTTCTGTAGATATTGATTTAATCTTAGCAAACTCTGCTTGATAGACAGCATGGAAACTGAGGCTGACAGGGATGGCAGTATGATTTTCCTAAACAGATGATAGAGCCAGAATTTAAACCCATGTCTGCTGGCCTCCAAACCCCAGCTCACCCCCATCATATCATGCTGTAACTGAAATCCCTCCAAAAGCATGCCACTTTAGGGTAGGACCAGGAACAGAGGCAGTGGTGTTTTTAAACCAGCCTAAACATGGTGCAAGAAAACAAATGGGTTGGACATATCACATCCTTCTTGGCTACAGGAAAGAAAAGCTGTACTTTTCAATTAAGTGGGAAGGATCAAGTAGGTGGTCACTGGTACATCATCAGGGCCTTAACTGAGCACCTGCTTCATGTCAGCTTGGGGCTGTATATCCCGGGTGATCTAACTATATATCTGGTGTGAACCTCTCTGGATGCTCACCACTGTGCACTTGAGATCTAACCAAACTCAGTAAAGTGCATAAAAAATAATTAGGTTCTAAAAAAAAAAAATAATTAGGTTCTAGATTGCAGCAGTCAGGGATTGTGACCTAAGACTGACCATCCATCCATCAGTTCCATTTCAGAGTTTTCTCAGAAAGGCCTTAAACATTATCTCATCGTGTATTTAACTACCTGAAGGTTGAGCCTCAAATCTATTTTTAAAATTTCTTCAATTTATTCTTTTTTTTTGGTAAGCACATACAGGAATCTGTGCTGCGAATTACTTTGGTTTTATCAATGATTGCAAATTCCAAATAAAAGATAGTGTCTAATACCAGTTTTAGCATGTTATCCTTAAAGCCTGACCCCGATGGTTTAGGATCCTCTTCCAATTTTAATGTGTAAATGAATTACCTGGGAATCTTATTAATCACCTGGGGATTCCTGATTTAGTAGTCCTGGGGTAAGGACTGAGAATTGGCATTTTCTGACAAGCCCCCAGACTTATAAAACCACTTCTGATTCTAGAAGCTCTGCCCTTATATCCTGAAGAGCACACATTTGTGGAGAATCAGAACACAGTACCGTCTTTTGAATGGGGCTGTGGAAGAGTGGGGGACCAGGGGCTTAGATAGCTTTCAAAGAGTTGTGCGCCAGCACATCAGTCAGAATGTGAGACTCTGCTAACTCATGGGGCTGTCATTTGTTTACTCCCTTATTCACTCTTTTTTTAAATTAAAAATTTAAATTATTTTTAAAATATCTATTTGTATATTTGAAAGAGAGGAGAGAGAGAGAGAGAGCTCAGGAGTAGGAAGGAGTAGGGGCAGAAGGGTGGAAGGAGAAGCAGGCTTCTTGCTGAACTGGGAGACTGATGCAGGGCTTGATCCCAGGACCCTGGGATCCTGACCTGAGCCAAAGGCAGACACTTAACTGACTGAGCCACCCAGGTGCCCCCCTTATTCACTCTTTAATTCACCAGATATTAACTGAGGTTCTGCTATGAACCAGCAGTGTTGTAGGCACTGGGGACATAAGCACAAAGATCAAATTTTTGTGGCCACAGAATTTTATTGAAACACAGCCACACTCATTCAGGCTTATCCTTGAGGAGCCCAGAGTCCTCTGGGGTAGTAGTGGGGAAGCAGTTGGGGGTGGCAGGAGGAGGAAAGAGACATGGGACCAGAGCTGTCAGATGTTTTAAGCACCTTGATAAATATGCAGTACTTTTGGAGAAAATAATTTGCTTCTGGGAGGAGTTCTTCAAGATGAATCTCAAGATAGGAATGGAGGTTTTGCCTTTTAGAGAAGACGGGGAGGAAATTCTTGAGAAAGACTGTGGTTCATTTTTGGTAAGGTACGCAGGTCCTGGGATAAGAGCCTGGGATGCTTCCCTGAGTGTAGTAGGAGATGAGGCCAGGTAAGTAGCCTGGGCTCAGTTTGTTAAGGGCTTATTTGGTGATAGATGGTCTTTAAGCAAGGGGGAGGGAATGTCTTAGATACCTTTGGCAGAGATAAAGAGACTGGTTAGGTGTGAGAAAATGTGTGTGTGTGTGTGTGTGTGTATGTGTGTGTGGGGGGGAGTAAGAACTAGTTTTCATACTTTACTGATTATAGCACTTTGTTGTCTTGGCTTTTCTCTTAAGATAAATTCCAAAATTTGTAACATGGCCCAGAAGATGGTATGTGATGTCATTTTCACCACCCCCTTTCTACTTACTGGGTGTCCCTCACCTTACTCACTCTGTCTACCGGGATCCCGTTAGGGTATCTCAGACACGCTCTGTTCTTTGCCACCTCCATCTTGACTGCGGGTTGGTCCACTCTGGCCAATGGGCCAGATCTGGCCTGCTACTTGTTTTTGGATGGTTTGGGAGCAAAGGGTGGGTTTTACTTCAAATGCCTGAAAAAGGAATCAAAAGGAGAGTGATATTTTGTGACTTGTGAGAATTATGTGGAATTCAAATTTTTGTGGCCACAGAATTTTATTGAAACACAGCCACACTCATTCATTTGTGTATTGTCTATGGCTGCTTTTGCATCACTATGGGACAGAGCTGAGTAGTTGAGACAGAGACTGAGTGCCCACAAGGCTGAAAATACTTACTTTGTGGACTATTAGAGAAAAGTGTGCTGACCCCGGTCTTGATGATGATGTGATCCTGTGCCTTCTGCCTCTGAATATTTTTCCTGCTATTTAACACCCATCCTAACTCATACAGGTTTCAGCTTTATTGTTATGTCTTCAGAAAAGCCTTGCCTGACCTCACATATATCAGGGATCTCTTCATTGCACTCTTACTTCATTGTATCTTTCATAAATTGTAGCAGGAATCATTTTGTATGATGATTTACGTGGTGCCTGGGTCTTCCCACCATTGTAACCCAAGGGGGGGATGGAGAGCCTATCTGTTTTGTTCATGGCTGTTTCTCTACCCCTAATCAAATGCCTGGCATATAGTAGGTAGTCAATACATAGTTTTTTAATAATTTGAACGGCTCGCTAAGGGGGTTTTTGTAGTCCTCCATGTGGGAAGTCATGAGCTGTGAAGTGGGCACTGTGGGATGGGGAAGTGATAGATTCCAGAATTTTTAGGGGATACTATCAGCGGGACATGGAGGCTGATTGGCTGTGAGGGGCGAGCAAGATGGCAGAGTCAGAGCTGACCACTCACTTCAGTGCTGCTGTCATTCATGGGCTCCTTGTCCTTGGCCTAGAATCTGATGTCAGAGGGAGTCAAGCAGAATCTGGAGTTCAGACTTCTCATAAGACCTAAGTGATAGACTAGGACCACCGCAGCTCTTGGGCAAAGTCACTCAGGTCCTAGTTCTGCAATGTGGAATTTTAATCATGTCCTTTACATTTAAAGTTTTTGTGTTTCAGGTTGACGCATGTCTCCTTAATAAGAATTGTCAGATAAAAGGAAAAATGCCATTTGAATTTTTCATAACCCCCAGCAGTCTGGCTTTTCCATTTGGTCTCAATGATTCTGACTCTCATCTTAATCAAGGCCAAATGTAAATTAAGTTCTGTCAGGCTGGAACAGCTGGAGTCTCCTATCTTTATAAACATGAAACATTGCAGGGTAACAAGGTGCAGACTGGGGAAGGTCAAGAGAGTTAAGGGCTGATGCAGATCCTGACAGCTCAGTGTTAATGGAAGATAATTAACTGGCTTGTAGGGGCTATGTGGAGGTATTCCAATCTGACTTTTAACTCATTTCCTCTTTTTGCCATTGTCAGCAGAGCAGAAAGCTAATCATTTTATAGTTTGAGATTGTCATCGTTCATTCTCAACTGGAACCAACTGGCTGGAATGTCAGAGGATTTTGCTGATGGGTTAAGAAGATATATCTCCCCCTCCTATCTCCCCAGTTCATGCCTCTCTGTTTCTGTTCCCCTGATAGCATACTGGGAAAATGAAGAAATGATTCTCTGCTTCTAATGTGCTTTTTATTTTTTATTTTTTTTTGTAAATGTAGATGCTTTGGAGGAAGCTGGGTGTTGGGATGCCCAGAGAGGTGGTTTGATAACTTCCTGTTAGCTGTGGAAGGTGTGAGTAGAGTGTTTTGCATGAGGAACTATTGGAAAAAGAAAACAAAACAAAAAAACAAAAAAACAAAAAAACAACCTCTCCATTAGAGGTCAGAAAAACCTGGTTTTGGTCCTTTCTGTGAAGTAAGAGGCTTGGGCCAGCTCATTTTTAGTTCCTTGGTTGGCCTTATGTTTTCCTTCTTTTTGACGATATAATAACATCTATTCTTTTATCTTAGATTTCTTCTTGCCTGAAACTTTGTGGAAGATAAACTGTGTTAATTTCCTTTCTTTGAAATATACCATTTCTTCTTTAATGGGAATTATGGTGGGAATGGTCTTTCTCTGTTAGTTACTCTGGCTTTAAATTGCATGTATAGGCCTATTAATGTTCACCCACATTCGTCAGTCCTTAGCAGTAGAGCTGATACAAGATATTGTGGAAATTTGGGGGATAAATCACAGTTCTGTAACAGAAGTAAAGTACAGGATTTGAAGCCAGACACACTTGGATTTAAATGTCTCTCTGCCATTTACCAATTCTGGGACCTCAGACAAACTAAATCAACTTATCTGAGTCTCACAGTGTTTAGCTGTAAAATGAGAATAGTCATTAGTATATTCTCATAGTAAAATGAGAATAGTGTCAGCCTTGTGGAACTATTATAATTTAGTCAGATATTTGTAAAGCACTTTATGCAAGTAGATATCCAAATAGTAGTCGCCTCTTCACTTCTATTGTGTGTAAGAAATGTTTGTGTTCTACTGATGGGCATGTCAGTAATATCCTATCACCAACTGAGAGAATTTCAAACACTAGAATATCTTATTTCATGTAGCTGGCTGTAATGAGTGGTATTTTTTCTGTTTGACTAATAGCTAAGGAAAGCATCTAAAAACCACCATGAGGTTGTCAGAGACAATCATAGAAAATATCTAGTACAATAGTACAAAACATATTTTCAGAGTCATTCATTTATGTGAATCATCCACATCCTATGTGTAATGCCTATACCAGAAGGCAGCTGGCTTTGAACTTTGAAGCAGATTTACCTAATACCTTCTACTGTTTCCCTTGAAATTCACTGTTGCCTCCAGCTTCAGCATTATTTTATTTCACAAAGATTATTTTATTTAATCTTCACACCCGTCTTGTGGGGTAGATACGATCTCTTTTTGTGGATAAGGAAACTGAAACTCAGAAACCTTAAATGACTCACAGTCTTATACCATGTGAACAAACCTACGTTGGGAGCCATACTGCAGCTCTGTCCCCCATCCCCATCTTGTGGGATCTCTGTAATCCACTGTTAGGGTCCAAAAGTGGTCTTTGCCTTCAAGAGATTATAGCCTGATGGGAAAAGAAAGATACAGCTCTCCTGAGCAATTGGATCAAAATAAGGAAACAGATGAAGATGGTAGCTAAAGTATATACAGTACTAATTACATATCTAGCTCTTTTTCAAGCATTTTATCCATGTTAAATTCCTCTAATCCTCACGTCCACACTATGAAGTAATATCAGATGATAAAACAGGCTCAGAGATGTTAAGCAACTTGCCCGAGGTCACTCAGCTAATAAATAGCAAAACTGGGATTGGAACCTTGGTATTTCAGATCTAGAATCTGGGCTTATCACCATTTCTCCCTATCGCCTCTTCAAGTGTTTTGCTCTGCAGAGTTTGGATAAATTTGTTCAGGGAATAGATTTAGTGATAACTTCAGGAGGATCTGAGGCCAGGAACAGTAGATTGTGGGTTCCTTTTTTTTTTTTTTCCCTTTAGGAAATATTATTTATTGTCTCCTATGTGATAGGCGCTGTGTTCAGCATTGGAGATTCCAAAGTAAGCAAGACAGGAGAGGGCCCTGGTTAGGCTTCTGAGAACTTAGATTCTAGTATAGAGAAGCAGAATATAGACAAAGAGACAAATATATATAAGCAAAGTGATTATATTTTCCGGAAAATTCTAAAGGAAAAACACAGATGAACAGATTTGGCATGGCTGGCGTGTTCTCTCTTGGGAGAGTTTGACCTGAATGATGATCATTTCAGGAAGAGAGGGCAGCAAGTTCTTGAGGGGAGGGAAGTACCTGTGATATCAGCATGGGAGGTCAGCAGGGCTAGGGGTGGGGGAGTATGAGCAAGGCAGAGAGTAGTAGGAGGTGGGTTGGAGCAGTGGGTAGGGGTCAGCTCTTGCATAGCCTGAGGCCATGGGCAGGAATTTGCATTTTATTCTAAGAGTAGGGAGAAAGGGTCAGTAGATTTTTTTTTTTAAGATTTTATTTATTTATTCATGAGTGCCAGAGAGAGAGAGAGAGAGAGAGAGAGAGAGAGAGATTGAGAGAGAGGGGCAGGCAGAGACACAGGCAGAGGGAGAAGCAGGCTCCATGTAGGGAGCCCGACGTGGGACTCAATCCCGGGTCTCCAGGATCACGCCCTGGGCTGACAGCGGCGCTACACCGCAGAGCCACCCGGGCTGCCTGAGTCAGTGGATTTTAATCATAAGTGTGACATGATCCCTTTTATGACTTAGAAATCACTCTGGCATAGTACGAGGTAGGTAATAAATATTTGTATAACAGCAACAAAGTTGGCATTATAATATTAAAAGGAACAATTACAAAACTGTAGTCTTATTAATACATTTGTTTTAAGAAATTATCAGTATAGAGGGGTGCCTGGGTGGCTCAATCAGTAAAGTGTTTGCCTTCAGCTCAGATCATGATCCCAGGGTCCTGGGATGGATCCCCGAGTCGAATCAGTCTCCCCACTCAGTGGGGAGTCTGCTTCTCTCTCTCCCTCTACCACTCCTCCTGCTCGTGTGCATGCTCACTCACTTCCTCTCTCAGATAAATCTTATAAATAAAATCCAGCCTGCCTCCAGCTCCTGGGCTCTATCCATTGGTCCTCACTGCCCATTCTCAAAGAACATTTGTTTCTTGCAACATGCCAGGGCTGCTGGCTGGCCATCCACAGGCTAAATCTGGTACCCAGATGGGTTCTGTTTGACCTACCCTGTGCTTCAAAACAAAACAAAACAAAACAAAACAAAACAAAAACACTTTTTAAAAAATTTGAATTAGTTTTCAACATTTAAAAACTAAGAAATTTCACATAAAAGTCCGGATTTTCTGCTTCTTTCGAAAAAATAACAAAAGGATTTGGCAGTGGGGGGCGCACATTCCCATGTGGAAAGAATTGGCCAGTGCTGAGTAGGGGCTGCCCCCTTTAGAAGGGGCAAGTGTCCTTCATTTCACAGCTATCCCCACCCAGCTTGCTCTGCTCATTTCCTTTTCCAGCACTACCCTCTAGGCATTTGGATTGGAGACCCAAGCTGTGGGAATTTGTTCAAGGAATCCATCATTACTTTTCCTATAACAAAATGCTTAGAGATGTGGAAAGATTTTCCAGATGGTGAACTTCTCGGTCTGTGGCTCTAGGAATGCTGTACCCATAGTCTCTCACACCTCTGAGTCTTTGCTCAGGTTTTTTCTTTGGCTGGCAAACTTAAAATTTCGTCCTTCACTTGGGAAAACAGACGAATTCTTTAAGGCTTTAGGAAGCCGTCCTTGACTTTCTCCATCAGGTGTTGATCAGGCTCCTGCCCTTTGTCCCCCATGGTATCCCCACTTACCTCTGCCTGGGAATTTATTACACCACACTGTGCCTCACTTATCTCTATGTCCCTAATGTCTAAGACACTGCTAGCATCTGATGCTGATCACTCCGTAGATATTTTAACGGATGGATGGATGAACAGATGAATGAATTTACCAAATCATTTATCATATCATTTTTGTTTGTGTATATCTGGCCAATAGTTCCATTCTACAGTAGAGATCCACTGCAGACCAAATGTAAGTTCATTTTAACTCTTCCACATTGTGGAAAAGGAAGTTTGGAGTATTACCACTCCTTTCCACCCCAGAGCCACCCCTTGGCTGGAGTCTATTACCTTGAGTCACAGCTTGTTTTGTGTGTGAAGTGATGGCCCCAGATTGACACAGTAACTCCTCTGGGCCTCTCTTCTGTGTCTCTGTGTCTTGAGCATAACCTTTGAAGCTGCTTCCTTTTCCCTGTAAGAGAAAACAAGATGTATATAATGAATCAGACAGCTTCTCTTTTAATGTTTATACCGGGGCTCTGTTCCTCCCAGCTTTTGGATCGTGGACTGTGTTGTCAGCTGTTGTTAGAGCATCTTTTGTGGATTTTCTCTCCAGGGTGGTCAGCCCATAAATCGGTCTCGTAACTAAATATACGGAGTATTGAGGCTGGTGTCCTGTCTTCATTTACCTGGACAGTGAATCCTTTCTTTCCTTAATGTCCTTGTATTTGCATATTTGATTTATGCCGAGTATGTACTGTATTCTTTTAGTTTTAAACTCCAACAAACTAATTTTAAAAATCAGATGTTCCCCACCCTCCCCAAGGACTTGCTTGGTGTGATAACTGGTAACATTTAATAAATGTCAGCCATTATTATATATATTTTGTATTTTACTTTTTGGCTTATGGCAGATTTTGATGTATATTTTCTTTATTTGATCTATGACATGGTCTTGTGGGATAAATGTTGCTACTTGCCACATTTTACAGGTGAATACACAAGCCTCAAAGAAATGAAATGATTGTCCATGAGGATTAGGATTGGGTCTTCAGTGAAGGTTCACATAGTTCTAAATCATATCTTGGTTTTTTGTGTTTGTTTTGTTTTTCCTGTTACATCATGTTCTTTTTTCTTTGGGTTGATGGATTTTTAACTTCATAAGAGCAGAGACCAAATCATTCTATCCATACCTGGCTGTTGTCTCTCCAGAGCCAAACACAGTGCTTGGCATTAAAATTGTACTCAATGAATACTTGCTAAATGAATTCATGGTGCGTGGTCAGAGCCACACTTACGATGGTAGCATTAAGGCCAAATACCTAGTATTTTTGCTGCCAATCTTCCTGACCACTGTGCTTGCATGTCAGCTACATCTAGGCATTTTTAGTGCAACCAGAGAGGCAAGAACAAGATTACTAAGATTGGCTGCCTTTATGCCTACATGGGATGATTCAGTGTCAAACAAAAATTGAACAACATTATTTTCTTACAGTAGCTAAAATGCACCTATGGGAGGGGAATGTTGTCTTTAGAAAATATACTAAAAAAGACAATGCATTTAATGTGTGTTGTGATAGAGGACCTCATTCATATAGTCAGCCTCATGGAGGTGAACTGTCACCTTGGAAATCTGGAGACTCCATGGATAGATGTTGATTGAAGTAAGGGAGGAAGCAAGTCAAAAGTCAGGGAAGATGCTAGTTGGGATTCTTTTGGAAAGATATGTCAATCTCATTTCTCTGAATATATGGCTTGGTTTCACTCCATTTTTGTTGTTATTGTTCAAAATGAGAATAACTGTTCTTTATTGTAGGGATATATTCATTTAATCAGTGAAACAAACTTCTGATAACTACTATGTAGAAGCCACTGTGCCTGGTGATGGGGAGACGAAGTGGAAGCCAAGAATGTCCTTTATCTCAAGCTGCTCCCAAGTCTAAGACCAAGTACAAGAGGCTGTGAAAGGCATTTTCCCCTAACATGTTATTATCATACTATTTAAACATACAGAAAAGTTGGGAGAATTTTGTAGTGAATACTCAGAACCATCACCTGGATTCTTGCCATTAACATTTTACTTGCTTTATCATATGTATATCCCTCTATCTCCCCTTCTATCCATCCCTCAATCCTCCTTAAGTTTTTGCAGTAAGTTGAGATATTGTTACACTTACAAAAGCAGTTTGAAACTTAAAGACCCTTTACCTTATTGAGATACTTACTAAATTCTATTTAAGATACTGACCCTGTTTGACTGCTATATATAAACATCATCAACACTTGCACTAGAATTTATTAAATATCTACCATGTGCTTTTAAGTTTGCTGCTGGACTTAATACTTATGAAAGTCCCGTGAGGTAAATTTTATCAATTACTTTGCAGATAAAGAAGATGAGGCTAGAGGAAGTGAAGTAGATTACCACTTACTGACAGTTGGCATCTGGCAAGGTTGGAATGAAAACCTGGGTTTTCTAACTCCAGAAAACGGATTTAAAAAGAAGTTGCAGAAGTTATCTGATCAAATTCCACCCTTTATCAGGCATGGTCCCCCTGTCTATTCTATAGATGAAACACTTGTGTAGAGAGAGCAAGTTCTCATTGTTAAAGTTGCAAATCCCAAATAACAAATTTGGCTGGCTGAAATTTTGAAGATAAATATGAATTCTAGAATAAAAACTAATCTCAGTCATCTTAAGTTAGACTCAACCTACACAAATTCCAACCCATTCTGCTTTGTCCCTGCTCTATCTAGCAAGTTAGTTACCTCTTAAAGAGCTGGCCTCTTCCTCCCCTTTATATCCACCTTAAGTGTTTATAGTACAGAAAAAAAAAATTAGTAAATGATTTAACTAGTAGTTCCTTACCTCTTCTGAACCCAGGGATCCTGGAGGCACTTCTGCAGCTAAGACCTCACTCAAGGGTTATCTTTGTGCGTCATGCCGTGGCCACTCTGTTAGTTGAATATAAAGTGAATCAGGGATCTCCTTAAAATCCCATGTCTCCTGAATCCTTCCTAGGGGTAGGGTAAAACTTGTGAGCGACCTCAGTAATAAAAAGTCTGATCTCAACTTTTTAACAGTTCCATCAATACCCATACCCACACCCTCTTAAAAAACTGCTTTAGTTTGGCTTCCAAGCTTCGTAATCTTAAGAGTCAGTGTCTTCTGGCTCAAAAATGTGAGACTAGGGAGTGTTCAGAGGGAATGAGCGAGCTGCCTGAGTAAGTGGCTCTGCCCTCCCTGGCCTCTGTCTCTCATTCGGGCTTTGCCAAAGGGTCTAAATTGTGGCACAGAGACATTTTCTCCCAGTCATGCTACGTGTAGAGAGAGTACTGGAGCTTGCCCAAGTAAAGCAAAGCAAACAATTCGGAAATAAGATCTTTTTTGCCAATTAATTATTCATAATATTTTTAGTCATGAGGATTTTATCTTCCCCAATGTAATTATTATTATGACTTCACTATCGATTAGTGAAAATTGTTGGTCATGGTCTAGCACCAGTCCATGGTCTGGTATTTGGGAGCAACTGGTCTCTGTGAACCATGGCGTTCTCCTGCAAAGCTGGCATTCTGTGGACCTAGGATAGATGAGAAGAGAGTCGGGACCCTAGTGAACCCTACAGCAGTTGTCTTGGCATGAGGCCATGTGGTCTGGCTTTGGCTGGGGGTCAGAGACAAGCCCATGGACCTGAGAAAGAGGGTGAATCATTGTGCAAGTATTTATTGAGCACCTCCCTTGTCCTGGGAAGCAGCAACAGTACGGTAGCGTATTGGCCTTGGAATTCAAGAGGCTGGGGTTTCACCCAGGCTTTTCACTTACTGGCTGCATGATCTTGGGCAATTCTCTTCACTGTGGGCCTTCGGTTCCTGTCTATAAAATGGTGTTAATGGCAGTAGTGTTTTTCTGTGTCTTAGTGGGGAGGGTGTTTGGTACATTGTAGAGTGCTGGTGGTAGAGTAATGTATTTTCCAATGATGAGTATGATCGAAGCAGTTGGTTTGGAGAAAGAAAATTAGGCCTGTTTTTCATATTCTTATCTCTAGATGCAGCTAAGAAGGCAAAGAGTGAAGGGGAAAAAATTCACATTGTTGTGAGAACAGGCAATTAAAAAAGAAAGTGTGCTTAATCCTTAAGGACAACTTGGGGCATGGATATTACTGTCCTGTTTGAACAGGTGGCAACAGGCTGAGAAGATTCACCTCATGCAGCTCATGAGTGGTCAAGCTGGGCTCTAACTCAAAATTACTCAAGCGTGTGCTCATAACAGCTCCCAGGCCAAGGATAAGGAGAGTGGAAGATTCTGGGAGAGAGTCAGTCCATCCTCAGACGCTCCAGAGCAATTTTACATGCCCTGTTATTGGTAACGTATGGGGTCTTGTCTTCAGCAACCAGCACACTCAGGATGACAGCTATGAGAATGAGTATTTTAGAAGTGGTCTAGAAAACAGTGTGTGCTGATCGGTTCCTGCCAGAACCAATCAGGGACATTCATTCATTCAGCAAATATTTATTGAAAATGTACTTCATTTAAGATGCTCTGTAAAGTGCTGGGAATATAGCAACCAACATAAAAGGCCTGTCCTCGAGCTGCTCCTATTCTAGAAGAGGGGCAGGAATGAAGTCACAGTACACTGTAGGTGGGATGGAATTCAAGTCACTGTGGAGGTAGACCCCAGTTAGAGCGGAGGAGCCAGGAGGAGGTGCTCTGTGGGCTGGGGCTGATGGTGGAGGGCAGCTAGGTAAGGCCTCAGGCAGGATGGTTTGTGAGAGACAGGCCACCTGGGCAGAATGACACTGGGAACAGTCTACGATCCAGGAGACGAGACCCCTGTGGGGCTGCGCATAACAGACGTGGGAAGGCAGTTCAGTGAATCGGTCAGAAAGCACCTTTTGAGTCCCAGCTGTGTGTTTAATGTTATTCATGACAGGAGTTCCCTTTTGCCAGTGGACAGAGCTGCTATCACCCTGCCACAGGCAGAGGAAGGCTGGGAACTGTCTTTCTTGCTTTTTCTGACTCTCTCTCATCTCAAGGGACTGAAGCTAAAGCCCAGTGCCCACATGGCTGCAGTGTCCTCCCTGGGCAGAGGAAGAATGTCCTCTTTTCAGTCCCATCAGGATCAAATGAGACAGCGACCCTGAGAATGAAGCCGTGAATTAACCCCTCACGTCCAGGAGGGTGGCACTGAACACCAGGCAGGGGCTCTTGCCACCTCTCCCATGGTGGGCGTGTGACTCAGGGGTGATGACATCAACCATGACTTCATTCGCTCAGAGGAGAGACAGTGTGCAGACTGACAGCCACCCCTGGTTTGTCTCGTCAGGGGCACTGCCACGGTCCTATTGTTGTTTTCCATACATCTTTCTCATTTTTCTGGCTTTCTCATTTTATTCACTTCTAATGTTGAAGCTGTGCATTAACTTCACCCTGTCTCCCCTTTCTCCTTGTCCATCTTTTGCCTCGTCCTTATTTTCTTCCTCTTTTGTCTTGTGCTTTCTCCTCCTGTGTCAGAAATGTATAAGGAAAGGGCGTCCTGTCTACTCCCCTCTCCTCCAGACTTTGCACAGAGTTCTAGCCGAACCTTTCTAGAACTGCATTCACAAACCACTCCCACCCGGTACTGACAATGGCTCCCATTCTCTTCTGACCTGAGTTTCTAATACATATTCAGATTTCCTCTTACTATGCTTCAGCATACATCTCTCTCAGCCTGAATATCTCAGGATTCCTTTTTCATGACCTAGGATACAGTTGACACTTCTTCCTGAACTTTCCTCAGGCAGTTGGTGCCCGCCAGACCACCCTCCACCCCATCTCTCCTGGTCTTTGCCTTCCTCCCATACTGAGGTCACACTCTACCCTCCACGTAACACTCTTCTTCTGCCACTTGCCCTCAGCCATGTCTTTCTTTTGTGACCATGCAGCATCCTTAGTTCATAACAGGTCTTGTTAAACTTGGATTATTATAGACTATTTGTACACTACTGCTGAGTGTTTCATATGCAGACTCTATTCTATTTACCCAACAAACAGCATGAGGATTGGGGCCAGTATTCACCTACTTTTCATGCATGGAGCCAGCACGGACCTGACCCACACACCAGGGCTGATAAATTGTAGCGTGGTCAATCCACATTTCATTAGAGAAAAAATTATTTCTTGCAAACTGTAGAGATACAGGTGAGTAAATTATGGTCCTTCACGTAAAGGAGCAACAGTCTAGTTGGAGAGATACATAGGCCCCATATAATTTGAGAAGAGTAAGGATTGTAGAGAAAACCAACAGGTATTGGGGATGTGCCAGGATGGGCACATTAACATCTATAAACTCCTTGAGTTGAATCCTACTAACAGTACCATGAACTAAACATTGCTGTAGCTGGAACATGAGACCCGTAGCTAGTAGGTGATTACTGGCTGGAAGTAACACAACTAACAAGGAGAAGAACCAAGGTTTGAAGCAAACTGTGTCAGTCTCTAAGGCCCCTGCTCCTTCCTGGAGATGGGAACAGGTTGTGCCACTGACATTTGAATAAGAACAGTCATTTAAGAAGTACTTACTGTGTGCCAGATGCTCTAAACACTTCACATGCATTTGCTCATTTGTCCCCTCCACAACTCTATGGTGCAGGTAGTAGTATTGTTCACTGTAATTATTATAGGATGAGGAAGTTGAAGTGAAGAGTAGTTAAGGAGGCTTCCCAAAGTCCCCCCCCCCCCCCCCCCCCCGGCTATGAAGTGTTAGAGCCAGGATATGCACCCATGCAGTCTGGCTCTGGAGAAGAGGCAGCAGCAAGTTCAGAGGTGCCTCCATGGAGAGCAGCATATTGCGTTTTTAGAACTGCCATGGCATCAGTGCTTTTGGAGAATTGGGGACTATGGGGGTGCTGATAGGTGATGGTGTTGAGAGATGAGACTAAAAAGGAAGCTGGATCCTGGTCACAAAACTCATTTAGTATTCAGTGCCTTCTACAAAGATCCTTTACAAAAGATGCAAGCAACATTCTATGGAAGGAATGTTTTCTGTGATGTTGAGCTGTTCTGCATCCACTATAAGGAAGAGATGATGAAGTTATGCTAGTTGAGTTGTGAAGGGATTTCTCCATTGTGGACCTTTTCTGTACCTAGCAGGAAATGACGGTGGACCTCTGTAACAGTGGGATATATATGCCCAAATAAGGCCCAGAGAAATGCCAAATGGAACAGTAAAGTAGACCTGCCCTTTACAGGTTGGGGATATGTACAGTTTGGGTTGAAGGAAATTTGGGGAAGAAAGAAGAGGGGACATTCATGTCAGCCAGCCTGGACCTGATGCCAGGTTGTCCTCAGGTGTCCCGGAACACAGGCCATTTGATGGAATGCTGTTCCTGCCTCAGCCCCCTCTGCCATGGTGCTTGGCAGCCATTCAACATGGGGTTGCACTGACCCAGGAGTCCAAGCCAGGAAGTGAATGAATCCATTTTCCAATTAAAATGAAACTTCTCCAAAGACCTACTCACCCCAAGAGGAGAAATTTATCTTCCTGGCAGTCTGGCTTGGCCAGAAAGTCTCTGCTCCTAAGACAGACGGTGAAAAGCCATTAGCTTGAATGAAGAAAGCAAGACTGGAACAGTTCTTATTCACAGTCTCATTCATTTATTCATTCATTCCTTATTCCTATTTCCATGAACCCCCCTTTAGCCTGTACATCTCTGCTCATTTATTTATCGATCCATTCAGCTAACATTATTCATCAATCTATATAGCATATACAATCCTAGGTCCTAAGAATAGAGTGAGTGAAGAAAAACATAGTTGTCTCCCCCCCCAGCTGCCTTAGAGTTTTTAGTCTAGTGAAGGAGACAGACCCATGAATGGGTATGATGGGAAGTTCCATGATGGAGATATTCACAAAGTCGTATGGGGGAATAGCATGGGAGCATTTTACTCAGCTTAGGGGAAACAGAGAAGACTGTGTGGAATGGGTAATACCTGAGTTGAGTACAGAATGATGAGTACGTGTTGGCCAGGTTGAAGAGGGGAGGGTATTCCAGATGTGATATGATAGGAATGTGTATAATAATGGTAAGAAAAAGTAGAATGTATGTGGATGATTCTAGGATAGTATCTCCAAGCGATCAGAAGTGAAGTTGGTGAGTAAGTCATGGATTGTATATGCCATCTTAGTGAATTTTATTTTTAACTCCAAAGGTAGTAGAAAATTTTGAAGGGTACAAAGTATACTAGATTGAAAGCTTCCTGTAGGTAGGAGCTTTGTCTTTTGTTTGCTCATTACCCTAGCACTGAGCACAGTACTTTACATGTAGAGAATACCAAATAAATAATGAATGAATGAATAAATGAGTGAGTGATTTATATACTCAAATATACATGTTACATAGACTATTCTAATTGGCTGTGTAGGTGGCAGGAATTGAAGTGGGTAAGATCTGAAAGTTAGGGGCTGTATCAGTTGGGATGAAAACAAACCACCTCAAAACTTAATGGGGTAAAAAAAAACCACAACCATTTATTTACTTCATAATTATGCAGGTTGTTGATTTGGGATGAGCTAAGATAAACGATCTTTCTGGTTTCTACTCATTCAAGAGTAGAGTAGGTGTCCTCCATACCTACTCTTGGCTTTGCAAATGTCTCTTGCATATCTGGAGCCTTTGCTGTGGTGTGGTTTGTTTCTGCTCTGTGTGCTCTCTCATCCAGCAGGCCAGCCTGAACTGCCTCACCTGGCAGCATTACATTCCAAGAAGACAAGAGCAAGGTATTTTGAAACCTCTGTTCAGAAGTAGCAAGTGGCATCTCTGCTCCATTCCATTGGTCAAAGTAAATTGTAAGGCCAGACCAAGTGAAGTCTGATGGAGAAACAGATCACCTCTCTATGGAAGAGCTACCGGGTTAGAGTGCAGAGGGCATTAATACAGGGAAAGGAAGTGGCCACTTGTAGAGTATGCCATAGGTGTGATAGCTGTGATCTTGGCAAGAGAATGTGATGAACTGCAGATAGGTTAGTGATGTAAGATGTAGTGTGATGGTTAATTTTATGTGTCCAATTGACTGGGCCTCTGAGTGCCCAGACAGCTGGGCAAACATCATTTTGAGTGGATCTGAGAGGGTGTTTCTGGATGAGGTTAACATATGAACTGGTAGACCGAGTAAAGCAGATTGCCCTCTCCACTGTGGCCTCATCCAGTCAGTTGAAGACCTGGATAGAACAAAAATGCCGAGTAAGAGAGAGCTTCTACCTGACTGCCTTGAGCTGGGGCATTGGGCTTTCTGCCTTTGGACTTGGATTGACTCTTCTTGGGTCTTGAGCTGTTGGCCTTTGGACTGGAAATTATACTATCAGTTCTCCTGGTTCTCAGGCCTTCGGACTCAGTTCTGAACTCATGGATCACCAGCCATCTACTGCAGATCTTGGAACTCCTCAGCCTCCATAATTGTGTGAGCCAATCCTTATAATAATTTTCTTCCTATGTGTAGGATTTCATATATATGAAATGGGTGAAGTGGTGGGGACCTCTTCATGAATTAACTAAGAGTTTAAATTAGATGGATGATTGCATGTAAAAAAGGAGTGAGAAGGAGAGGTAGAAGATGACCCTTTGGGTAACTGGATCAACTGAGAGAAATCAAGGCAGAGGAAAACATTTTGGGAAAAATAACAAATTCTGCCTTGCACGTGTTGAGTTACAGGTGCAGTGGAACACCAGGAGGCATGTCTCAGAGGAGAGTGTGGAATTGGAATTTGGCAAGTCATTTGACTTGTTGGATGGAAGGGTGGGAGTAATTGAGATTGCCTAGGCAGCATGTGAACAGTGAGTAGAACATTTGGGTGAGGGAGGAATTCTGGGGAGCATCCACATTTAAAGGGCAACTAAGAGAAAGGTGCTGAAGAAGTAGACAGAAAAGCAACAAGAAGGGCATGAAGGGGTGCAGGAGAATGAGGTATTAGGGAAGACCTCCTCACCTCTTCATTTGTCTAGAGCTTCTGCTTTCTTTCATGTCTGTTCCAAGACCTTACCCATTCCAAAGCTGCCTCTTCGTATTAGGACTCCTTCCTTTCCTCCCTCTCACAGACAGTACCACCCACAAGGAATTGCGTTGTCTAGGTCACCATGGCTCCCTCCTTTACTCCCGGGGCTCCTGCATTTTATTATGCTGTAGGGAGGCAGGCACCTGAACTAGCAGTGGGCTAGTCATTAGAGATCCACATTTTAGTGTATCTTTCACTGATCTAACCTTGGGACAGTGTGCTCCTTTTCCGGTTGCTAGTTTCTCAACCTGCAAGGTGAGGTTGATCACTTTTTGCCTTCCCTGCCCTGCAGAATTGTGCAGAGCAGATGAGATCATGCACGTCAAAGTGCTTTGAAACACATGGAGTTCTGTAGCAGTAATTAGGGTGAAACCTGTTGACTTATCAGGCACTCTACATCATTTCATTTATTTCTCACAACATCCTTTTGAGATAGATGTTAGTAATATGGCACTTGAGGAAGCGGGGGCTTAGAGAATTAATTTGCCTAAAGCTACACAGCTGGGAAGTGGTGAGGCCAGTAATCAAACTCAGGTCTGCCTGACTCCAGGGTTCTTAGAGCCCACATTCCACAGCCTTGTTTTCCTAATGCATGTGGTGGTATCACATTCCTGGCAAAGTCAGCTTTGCTAAATATGATCAGTTTTCATGAAAATGATAACTTTTTTTATGGTTGGGAAATCAGCTCTCGTGTGGGTTCTGAGTTTGCCTTTCTGTACAACAGTAGGGCTCTAGGGGAAGATGGTGGGGGAGGATGTATAGAAATCCTAGTTCCTAAAAATTAAATTATGAAATGGAATTATTTCATTTCACAAATAAGTTCTGTGATGGTACAGTTAAATAATTCCTTCTTTAATGGGGGCAGTCCTGTCAATTCAGATTTTTGTTTCTTGGGTTTAGTTCTCAGTACTGGCATAGATGCTTATTCGACTTGACCTCTAGGCTTCTGCTCAGATCTCTTCCCCATGAAGCCTCTTCTGGCTACTACAGCCCCAAAGCCCTTTTCCTCCTTTCAGAGAACCTTGTCTATGATTACTCATTAGAGGCAAATATATGGCCCACACCAAATATTATGATAAAGTTATGAGGCTGACTCACCAAACGTTGGTATCAGGCTCATTACATTATTGTCATACATCATCTTATTAATTACCTCTTCCTTTGTGCACATCTTTCTCCAACTCTGCTGTAATTTTCTTTTGAAAGGGCCTGTCTTTAAATTTCTTTATATAAAAAAATAAATTTCTTTATATATCCCACAACTTTTTGCATTTTTTGCATTATCTTTTTTTTTTCATGTATGAGCTGATTTTTGCCCTCTGGAAGTTTGTCGTTTTGAGGTCGATTTAGGCAGCGAGGGCCTGCAGGGATTCACTGAAAGGATGATATTTGAGTTGGATTTGAGTCAAAGGTTGAAGTTTGGTTATGGAAGAAGGTGGGGAAGTCAATCCAAGTAGAGGCACAAGCCTCCATAGAGGCATGGAAATGTGCAAGAGTATAATGCATTTGTGCAAGCAAAGGAAATGAGGTGAGTACTGGGTAGAGCATGCTAGGAGATGAGCCCAGAAGGATTCATCATTATAATGGCCAAGTTGGAGCCAAGGTGTTGAGTGTCCTGAGAGCCATGCCAAGGAGTTCAGTGATTCTAAGCCATGAGAACTGTTGGATCATTTTAAAGAAAGGAATGTAATGGTAAGTTTTCAGTTTTTAGAAAGATGCCCTTAGTACCACAAACCTCTCAGTGTATCTGACTTGAAATATGTCCGGTGTTTGGTCTTTCCTTTGTGGTTGGGAGTTTGAAACACACAGTTGTTTTATTCATCCTGGGAGGTTTCTGGCTACAGATTATGATCCACTCTATGTTTTCGGCATCATTTTTCTTTTAAGAATAACATTGAGGATTAAGTTTCCTCCTGAAACACCTTTCTTCTCTGGCATATCAGCCTATGCCCTAATTTGGAGTCTTGAATGTAGAGTGAAGATAAGGTTTTGCTTTTTCATTGGTAGTTATGGTGGAAAACAACGTCGTGAGTATTTGGGCTGTCCAGGCAGGATGGTTTACTGGGTGGGGAATTAGGGAGCTCTGTTCCCTCCCTTTTGTTTACCACACACAGCAGATAGTGTGGGCAGAACTGCTTTGCAATTAATAGCAAAATACTTGGAGGATCCTGTTTTAGCTGCTCACCCCTACCTTCTCATGCTGTTCCTAAACCCTGGTGTCTTCCGACATACACTGCAGGACTTTCCTCATGTTTCCCATTAGTTCCTTCGGCATCGAGAAGCCAGGAGATAGCTCACTGCCTCCCTGAACACCACAGAGAGAGAGGGCAAGGGAGAAAGTTACATCTTTCGGCCCCAACGCTGGCAGGGCGGCTGCTGCCTGGCTCTGAATCTTGGATATACTGCTCTATCTCCACCCTCTGCTGAGACCTGCAGCTGTGTGCACTTTGAGTTGTAGCCTCCTCCCAAGAAATGCTGTGGTTTTATGAAGTAATAGATGATTAAAAAAAAAAAAAAAGTAAAAAGTGGTTCTCTTTGGTTGCTTTCAAGCCTGGGAGATCGCTTAGCTCAAAGGATCGTTATTGGAATGCAGAAGCCTTTAGTGCCAAGTCATATACCCCAAATCATGACTGGTTTCTTTCTTTTTTTTTTTTTCTTGGAAAGACTAGTTTTTGTTAGTTGCTTGGTAACTGGAAGATAGGCTTAACTCATTAAACACAGAGATCTTTTAGTGTGGACTAGTTTCAGCTGTCACATGTTGAGATAGAGCTAAAGTTGGCGTGTGTTGAGGGCCTGCTCTGTGCTTTCTCCAACCCATATACCATCTGTGCATGGAAGGTGTTATTAGGTCCACAGAAGTTACGTGAGCTGCTCGGGATTGGAAGTGAAATCTCTGAAGTTTTATAATTGTCTACAGAAGTGTGTTTGGAAGGGCTTTTTTTTTTTTTTTTTTTTTTTATTCTTCTGTAAAGAATGGCAACAGCTTCCATCATGATGTTCCCCAAAGGCTAAATCCTCCATTTCTGGTGGGTCTGGGAGCCTCAGAACGGTGACTATGGCATAGCAGAAGAAAGGAACACTCACTTTAGGGCTAGAAGTCCTGTGTAACTTTGGCCTAAGCCTTGTATGGAACTGTTTCAACATTCCTGGTACAAGGCTGCTGTATTTTCGCCCACACACCTCTGAACCACCCTGAGAATCCCATGACATGAGGCATGTGGGGGCTCCCTTGTGAGCTGCGGAGGAATTAGAGGAGGGCACTCCCTGTGTCTTGATGCAGGCCCAATGGTTACAAAAATAGAATTAATTCAGTAAGATTGAGGCCCTCAGCTGAGACTGTGTGCTGGCTGTGGAGTGGGAGGGAAGGAGAGATTTTCCCACAGAACTGGATTAAAAATCCATCCATGGGGCTACATGCTCTTGGCCCATCTGGCACCTGATGACAAAGCACTTGTGAATCATGTAGCCCAACATAAGAACAGCATGGGATCCTTACAGATAGTCTGTCAGCATCTCAAAGCAAGAGATCAGGCTTTAGGAGACATCCCCTCTCATCCCTGCAAACTCTGCCCCCTTCTCTTTGCTGGCTCATCTCCAGACTGCTTTTGTAGAGAAAATAGGGCCTACTGCTGCTCTCTCTTCCTCCAAGACCATGTGTGTTCTTAAGGATACCTCGTCCTTCTAATCAGATGCTTCTAGTTTCTCATCCTATAGACGGAGTCGGACTGGGGTCTGTGGCTTTGGTAGATGAAGCTGGCTCCGTCTCAAGAAGAAATGACGTTCCCGGGCTGCCTCACGCCTTCCTACCTCAGCATGTCTCTTTTTGGCAAGAATCTTGAAGTTCTCTTTGAGACATTTGCTCCAGTCCCATTGTCCGCAGTGGCTGTCTGCGTGGCTCCAGGCTGAAAGCTCTCATTATGTGAAATCTTTTAATGACCGTATACAAGATCTAACAGAAGCAGTTGTTTTCGGAGTTGAGGAACATTGTTCAGCTTTGGCTTAAAGCACTGGTTGTTGCTGCTGTGGTTTAGTGGTTGATTTCTGGTGACTGGCTTTGGACTTCTGGAACCCGTAGAAGGAGGCTGCCTTTTCTCCTCCTCCCTAGCAACTGATCACTGAAACCACAGAGTACAGGGAAAGTGATTTCGGGTACTGCCCCGAAGGCAGAGTATAGTAGGCTGACTCACACAGTTTCAAAGGCTACCACTTTCCTGATTGTGACCTGTTAGGGTCTGAAGATGCCACTAGTTCATAGCTGTGTTAGGCACTTTTAGTTAGCTGTAAGTTTTGCTTTTGCCATTAACATGTTTGAAGACAAGCTTTGCCCTCTCTAGATGTAAACTCTCACCCCAGTGCTTAGGAATTAAATCAACAGCAACAGGAAGAATAGAAAATGGGCTTCCCACTGTCATTTACATCTGAACCCTTTTGAGATTACTTTTAATAGTTCGTAGAGTAGTGAGAGAAAAGGGGGGCATAGGAAGATCTCAGGGAATTTGAGGGGAAATGTAGAGAAAGGCCAGTCGTATGTCTATAAAGTAGATGTAAGAACACTCAGAACTTTCCCCTCATTCTAAGGAGATAACACTGGTGGAATCCATTTCTAAACTCTGAAGCATTTCTCACATGAAAGAGATTGGAAGGTAAAAGTGAGCAATCTGTCTAGTCCAACAAATATTTATTGTCTGCTGTGTGTCACCCTCTCATGGATACTGGAATAGATCTCTTGTGGCGCTTCTTCACTGTGGCCCTTAAGGTTCTCCAAGATACTCTTGTGCTTGTGATACATTCCTTTTATTGTGGCCTCTTGGGAAGGGAATAATTGAAACCAGGACTTGGAGAGTTGCCTGGATGGTAGGAAAAACCTTATTTGCTACTGCTTCTGTCTGCTTTACTCTTCTCTTTGTGAAGTTCTACTTCTCTAGGTACTTGGCAGAAAATGTCCACTTTACAGTTTCCAAGTTTATCACCACTCCAGTTCCATCCACAGGCAGAAGTTAAATAACTCCATTTGGATCCTAAGTCTAACTTCCTGAAAGAAGGAATCTGATTGGCTCAGGGAGGTCACATGCCCATCCCTGGTCCAGTTAAGGGCATACGGGGACTGGAAGTCAAGTAGTTTCTACCCTGTGGCTAACTGGCCAGCCCTATGTAGGGGAGGAAAGGAGAGAGTTGTGGGGGTAATATCATAGTTCATAAAACTGACAAGGTCTTTGACATTGTAGTTTAGGTTCTCATAGTAAAGAAAGACAGTACACAAATAATTGTGGGGTGGAGTGGGTGGAGACTCAGACCTACCCTGAGTAGGAGATCCTGGAAGGCTTCTCCAAGGAAGGGTGGGTAGGGTTAACCAAAGGGTGTGGGTGACATGGATGCTGGGAGGCAAGAGGGTGGTAGAGGAAAGAAGCCGCCCAGTGGCAAGAAAAAAATCTGACCACATTGGGAATGTGGAAGAGACTGGAAGAAACAAATGTTTAAGTATTTTGATTATCTTGGTTATGTGCCATTCTCTTTGGCTTAGACAGGAAGTTGTTTGAAGGCAGGAACCAACTATTCTACTGCCTTTGGAAACTGTTGATGTGGGGAGAATTTTACATGACAGGCACATTGTGGGACATGTGATAGTTTCTTAGTGCAGTTTTCTTCCCAGCTTATAACTAACTGTTCAGCTTTGAAATTTTAACTGTGTCTTGAAGTGTATCCTGTGACCCCTCACTGGGAAGATGGATTGCATACCCTCTCGGAGCGTGCTTCTTCCCCCTCCACGTTGGCCAAGGGGATAAAAGGGAAATGATGGTCGTTTTTGGAAGGATCAATAAATGCCAGTGTTTCTTTCCTATATAGGTACTGCTTTTATACCATGCTGCTCCCCGGCCTCCAGCCCCTGAACAGATGTTTTATTGGACATTGTTGGCTATGCTTTTGTTTTGAAAAATTTGAAACGCTATTGAAAGAGGGGAGGGGTAGGGGAAAAAAAAGCCCATAATTGATTCTAATATATATTTAATTTGGCAGAACTTGAGAGAGACTTGCTGGGATAAGGCGGGACATTTCTTTGATCTCCCAGACTTCTTATCGTGGAAGGCAACAGGTGTCACAGCACGGTATGTTAATTACAAGTTGGATTTTATTTGCGCTCATCCATTCTCGGGTGTCTGTATATATATATTGCTTTCTTAACTCGCTTTGACTGGATGTACTGTTTGTACATCTGCATGCGATTTTGCATACTTGAAACATCTTGAATCCATCTTCCACCTCCACTGCACATGCCCAAACACCATTGTTCCTATGAGGCCTGGAATGTTGGTATCCAAGGTGAAGACCATTCATTAAAATTGGACACATTTGAAGGAGACATGAACAGTCCATCATGAAATGTGACTATTTTTCCAAAAGCACTTTTTACGTGGTGAATAAAAGAAAAAAAAATTTTTTTGGGGGGCGGGCTTAAAATGAAGGCAGAGGTATGTTTTTCAAGGAAGCTGATTTTAACTGGATGAGTGTGTTGGTTTTTACATTAACGTACCCGAATCATTGCAGAGTGTGGGGGTCTGTATGCTGGAGTCATAGTATTTTTCAATAAATTATGAATGTTATAAATAACTATGTGCTATGTGGCAGAGACAACTTAAAGAATACTTGGTGTGAAGCAGCAGCTGCTATGATTAATGGTGTGGCTGTGTATGTGTGTGTCTAATAGAGTCAAGTTGAATATGAAATCTCAAAGCCTGCAAGTCTGTTGTCATCCTGACCTCAGGTTTCAGGGGACACACAAGGGGAGGCAGCAGGACAGGGGGAAGGTTTTTCTCATCATGAAAATGATTTAGATAATCTGTATTGAACAAACCTGTGAGAAAGAGGATCATTTCCCAGAGGACAGATAAACCTGTGTAAGTACATTTATTTAGGGAGGCAGGTGTTGATCTTAAAGTCTACTCCTTCAGGGAGGGCTAAATCCTCCCCATTTTCCTTTTTATTTGAAGTCAAAGGAGGCTTGGAGTAGGAGTATCATTTTCCCTGTGCTCTTCCTGTCTATCTCATTTTGTATGATTTGGACCTTTTCTTGATAAGAGTTGATAAGAGTTCAGTATTAGGGGCTTCCAGAAAAGAGATAGTAGAGGACATGTTTCACAAGCACGCCATTCTTTATGTGAATTATCTCCCTGTACCACCAGTGAACATTAGCCACAGGTCTCAGGATAGTGGGGATCCACATGTGTATAATGATGGCCTCAGCATATCCCAGGTACTTACCCTTGTCTAGCGGAGCAAGCCCTGGGGGAGTGGTCTGAACTTTACCCTCAGAAGGTACAATTAGTCACTGTTTTACTACTATCACCAATGGGGATGTCTGTGTGGGGGGTGAAGATCTCATATTGAGCATTCCTCTTTTGGTGTGACATTAATTACCTGAAGTTATTTCTGGAAGGACTTTTTTTTGCTCCCTTTGTGTAGTAGTGAAAGCAGCATTTCCATCATTTTAGCCAAATGGACCTATTAGTCAAAGCAGTGCTGATAGTGCAGCTGTTGGCAATACCCCATTGGCCCCCAAAATTTTAGGGCTCAAAAATAGAACTGCAGATAGAGGAGGACCTTGCTTTCCTTTTTCTTTTTCCTTGAGTGTTATTCAACCCAGGGTGTTGACTTCACCCCTGGTTCTTTCTGATGGCACTGGATAGTCTATACTCCCATTTCCTGGTGTCTGAGGCCATATTAAGACCGCAAAAGTGAACTTTTAAAGCTAGCTCTGTCTCAGATTTAATTGTGGTGGCATGCATACCTACTGTGGAGTCACAGTGTGATTTGTAGTTCTCCATTCTGCCAGATGTGAGTTGTGTGACCTTGGGCATGTCCTTTCCTCCTTTAACCTGTCTTTAAAATAGGGATCATGATACCTACCGTGAAAGCTTGTTGGGACAGTCCTATTAAAGCACCTTTTCCAAACTAGCCTGATTATAGGAATCAGCTGAATCATTTATTCAAAGCACAAATCCCCAGGGCTTCCAGTTTAAGCCTATTGAATAAGATTCTCCATGGGGTACCTGGGAATTTATACATTAAACAAGTACCCGAGGTGGTTATATATGATCAGGTAATTTTGGGGAACATTGGTTAACAGAATATACAGGAAAATGATATATGACTCTAAGGTACTTCACACCTGTGAGGGATTGGAAGTATTTTAAAACTTTTAATGAACTAGGTAAATTTAAAAACGAGAGCTTCTTTTTGGCCCATCAGAATGTGCTCGGGGGCTTCCATCCCTGCCCACCACAATCTGAAACCCTCAGAAAACAGAAAGTTTAATGTTAGAAGTGATTTATTGGCTGTCCAGTGTTCCCTGCCTTTTTTTTTTTTTTCTTATTGGCTGTGACACTCATGACTCATTCTATTTTCATTAGTGCAAATTTGCAATCTCCCCTTCCCCTGCCCCTTGCCCTGTACTCATGAGCACCTTCTGAAGCCTCTTCTCCAGCCTGTCTCCTAGAACAGAGCCTGTGGATCCTGGTTCTGGGGCACCAGGCACCAAATTTCTCTTATGAAGTGATTAACCTCTCCCCGTACCCCTGCCTCTTGCACCTGTCTTTCTCTCCTGTTGGTTCCTTAGTCTCTCAATTCCTTCTCCCTTCTCTATTTCAACCTGCACGATTAGGACAAAACAAGTAAGCCCTCTGAACTTTCTTGATTGGAGATTGGGACAGTGATAGCACCCAATCTGTGGCGTTATTGTGTAGGCTGACCAAGGTAACAGAAGAACTTCAACGCATTGCTGAGAAATGTTTTGAAGGAATTAGCTATTTTATTTAGTTTCCTTTCTCTCTCGATTTTGGCAAGGAGTCTTTGCCTGAAGTTGTTGGCAGGGTGGAAAGAGGGAAATCCTTGTAGTCAGACTGACCCGGGTTCAGTGTCTCATGGTGCACTGTCTGCAAAAACTAGTGAACTAGTTCCCTCACTGAGCCTCAGGTCCTCACCTGGATGTATCCTCTTAAGGTCACTGAGAAGGTTAGAGGTACTGTAGACAAAATGTATAGCACACAGCATTGCAGCAGTGCTTGGTTCTTTTAACGAAAAATCCCCATTGTCTGTCCCCTTTCCTAGAATAAGGGTGATGAGGATCCGAGTTTGAATGTGCCAATACCAGGAAACTTTGGGGAGTGAAACATGACCTTGGCATCATCTGGGCCAACGGGAGGTTCAGATTTGGTGTTTGTTTGGCTCTTACTGTGATTGTTTTGGGACGTTTTGGGGAGATGAGTGCCAGAAAGACTAGAGGGTGTTTTTTATTTTCTCTCTCTCTCTCTGTCTTTTACTTCTTATTATGCTAGTGGTGTTAAGGCTAAAAAGTGATCAGATTTCACCTTGTCTTAAAGCTTTCAGACTTGTTTCTGGCAGTGACGTTGTGTAAGAAGTCCTCCTCATTCTCTTCTTCCCCTATCTGGCTTTGCCCTCCCACCTTTGGTTGTCGTTCTTGTTCCCCTAAATATAGCTACCCTTGTTTATCTGGGCCACTGAGAAAATCACCGCCTGGCCTATGATTGACTTGTAATTCAACTTAATTCTTTTCATTATATGAATGAAAATAATGATTGCTATTTTTGTTATTAATAATAATGTGATCATTATGATTTTCAAGCGCCTTCTCTTTATCTGTGCTAGGCATATTAGCAAATGTGAACCCCACTAGTCCTCATGACCACTGGTTAAAGCAGGTGGTGGTATCATCATTTTGCAGCTCAGAAACTAAAGCTGGACACTTTAGTAATTTGCCCCAGTCCAACCCTTGGATGGGTCACTACCCAGAATTTTGGTTACATGACAGATGGGAAGTCAGAAATTTGAACACTGTAACTTTGTATCATCAGACAAAAACATATTCACATGTAGAAATCCTCCCTCTAAAGAGATCTGAGATGACTAGTAAAAGAATAAGATAAAAGGTGATAAAATATGTAAAAAAAATCACACAGGAGGGAAAATATTATAGGAACAACTAAAATGAAGCTACAGACTTTGTAAAAGCTCTAAGATTCTTCATAATTACTAATAGATTCGTTTCTAAGTTTCCTAGTGGCCAAAGTAAAGAATAGAACATTACAAAGATTAACTGAGTAAACAGATAAAAACCTAACTGCTGATCAGGAGAAGTAGAATTGTTTCTAACGCTGGAGGCTGAGAGAAATTTCTTTTCCTAGCTATCAGAGGTTGGCAATATTTTAGAAATTATTTAAAAGTAAGACCTATTACATTTAACTATAATTTCAAGTACATTTTTTATTTTAAAACAGTTTTAGATTTATAGAAAAGTTGTGAGGACAGTACAGGAGAATTCGTAAATATTTGACACCCAGTTTCCCATATTATCAATATCTTACATTAGTATGGTACCTCTGTCAAAATTGATGGACCAATATTGATACATTATAATTAACTAAATTCCATACATTATTTATACATCAGTAGTTTTTATCTAATGGCCGGGATCCTATCCAGGATACCGTAAATGTATATGGTTTAGTCATACCTCCTTAGGCTTTTCTTGGGTGTGACAGTTTCTCAACTTTGTTTTTGATGACCGTGACAGTTTTGAAGAGGAATTAATCCTGTATATTATAGAATGTCCCTCTAATGGAATTTGTCTGATGTTTTTCTCATGGTGAGATTTGAGTATTACGTTTTTGATGGACCACAGTACCATTCTCATCATATCATATCCAGGGTACACGCTATCAATATGACATTACTGTTGATGTTGACCTTGATTACCTGGCTAAGGTATTGTTTGTTAGATTTTTCCACTCTTAAGTTACTCCTTTTCTTGTATATCGTACTTTTTGGAAGGAAATCACCATGCACAGCCCACATTTAAGGAGTAGGGAGTTATGCTTCACCTCCTTGAGAGTGGGGTATCTATATACATTATTTTTAATTTTTCTGTATGGAAGATTTGTCTATTTTCAATTCACTTATTTTTATTTCTTTGGACTAAAAGATATTGATGGCCAGGCTAAGAATAAGAGACACACTGGTAAGTTTGCTTAAAGGTTACATGTTAGGCACTTGATAGAATGAGCACTGGGTGTTGTATGCAACTGATGAATCACTAAATTCTACCTCTGAAACTAATAATACAATATATGTTAACTAAATTGGCTTTAAATAAAAAAAAGAAATTATGTGTTAGAATTTCTGAGACTTTTCTGAAATGGCATATGAGAAAAGATGGCTGATTTCTAAAATCTCAGGTTGATCTTCCCCTTAGATTTCTGTATGTGATATGTTTATTTCCCTTCCCTTTCCTCTCCACAACAATGTACAATTCTGTGTAAGTTGTCAGTATTCTGTCTTCTGCTTTAAAGAGGTTAATTTTGGGATCCCTGGGTGGCGCAGCGGTTTGGCGCCTGCCTTTGGCCCAGGGCGCGATCCTGGAGACCCGGGATCGAATCCCACGTCGGGCTCCCGGTGCATGGAGCCTGCTTCTCCCTCTGCCTGTGTCTCAGCCTCTCTCCTCTCTCTGTGTGACTATCATAAATAAATAAAAAAAATTTAAAGAGGTTAATTTTATAGTTTGAAGAAACTAATAATTTAAAATAGCAATTATTTTCCTGATTTGTGTGGTTCTCTATGTTTTGAGTTTATAGGGGATATTATTATACTGTTATTCTTTCCATGGTTATTTGCTAATCTGTCAGGAGAAGATTCTGGTCTGGTTATTGATCCAGATCTGTAGTCATTTTCAAAATAGAATTGACAAGATCTCAAAAATAGTATCATATTTAGACTTTTATTCTACTGTGCTTCTTATTCTAAAAAATTGTAAATCCACTTTGCATAATTTATTTTTTACTTCATATATTACTCAGTTTTCCTTATCAGTAAATATTATCTGAAAACATGTTTTAGATATCTGTATTTTACCCTATATCAGTATAATGTCTGTGTCAATTTTGCCAAGTTTTGAGGATTAAAGTTGTGTCTTATTTTATTTGATTTATTTAATTTTTTAAAAAGATTTTATGTATTAGAGCATGAGCAAGGGGAGGGGTCAAGAAAGAGGGAGAAATAGACTCCCCACTGAGCAGGGAGCCTGACGCAGAACTTGATCTCAGGACCCTGGGATCATGACCCAAGCTGAAGGCAGATGTTTCATAACTGAGCCACCTAGGTGCCTCCAAAATGGTATCTTATGTTAATTTGTATTTTTTGACTATTAAATACAATTAATTTTTCATATATTTAGAAACCACTGGTTTTATTAATTTATATCAATGTCAGTTCTTATGTCCATTATACTAATATTTATATTGGATTTTGGTGTGTTCTTAAATATTGGTGAGAACTCTATGAAATCTATCAAAAGCATTGAACTTTTGGTATTCAGGTATTATTTTTGAAAAAATTTTAAACCTACAGCAAAGTTGAGAGAATGGCATATTGAACACCATATCTTTACCTACCTTCTTCAACATTTTCTTCCATTTGTATCTCAAGTGCTCTGTCTCGAAAGTATTTCTTTCACCGAACCATTTGTAAACGAGTTGCAGACATCATCTACTTCCTCCTAAATTCTGCAATGCGATCACCTAGGAGTACTACTGATACACTCCTGTGTAAACACAGTGCCATGATTACACTTAGGACAATTACCATTGATCTTCATTATTTGAATTCCTAACAGGTATCCTTGTTGTTAAGGGTTCCAAGTGTCAATCACTCTTGATTTTCTCCAGGATTCTGACTGATAGAGACTACATAAAAAGCATATTAGCTAAATTAAGAACAAAAGCCTACCTCGTTATTTCAGAAAATGACACTTTGACCTCTAATATGTAGAGCTTCTGGTATATTAGATGGATAGTGCAGCTCAGAAGTGAAACTAAACCAGTATGTATGTGTGCATGTATGGGGGAAGGAAGACTGGATATGTCAACCAGCTCTCTAGTCAAGTAGCTGAGTCAGTAGTATGAATGTAGACCCTGCCCAGGTATACTTACCTGAAGCCAAAGCATGCTGGTTGCACTTGGGCATGGAAAGAGAAGGAGTGTGTTTGATGTGGTTGTAGGTATGGCTGGTCACCTGTCCTTAACACAGTCACCTTTAAAACATGGCTTAATATAGTCCAGTCTCTGCCATCAGACGAGCCCTTACCCGCTTGGAGAAAATTAAGGAAGTGGGGAGATAGGGTGCAAAGTCAGCTGTGCCTCCTCTGGTGCTTCTGAGTGGAGAAAGCAGATTGGGGGGTGGGGGGAGGAGGTGCAGTTTCATACTCCCTGAGGGTTGAGGCAGCAGCATGGCAGAAAGAAGGGAGAAGCTTCCACTATAGTATCTGCCTTTGGTGACATGTCCGTAGTCCACATCCTTTACTTAGTACTTGACTTCCTCATTGCCTTTTGCAGTTGCATATCAAAGATAAGACTTGATTTAAAAAAAAAAAAAAGTGTTGGGATATAATTCACATCTTTTTTTTTTCTTAAGATTTTATTTATTTATTCATGAGAGACACACAGAGAGAGAGAGACAGAGACAGAGACAGAGACACAGGCAGAGGGAGAAGCAGGCCCCATGCAGGGAGTCCGACGTGGGACTCGATCCTGGGTCTCCAGGATCATGCCCTGGGCTGAAGGCGGCAATAAACCACTAAGCCACCAGGGCTGCCCATATAATTCACATCTTATGTAAGTCAGCCATTTAAACTATACAGTTCAATGCTTTTGATAGATATTAATTTTTATGAATTGTAAAATATATATATACGGCATAAAACTTACCATTTTAACCATTGTTAAGAGTATGGTTCAATGGCAATAATTAAACTCATGGTGTTGGACAACCATTATCACTGTTCATTTTCAAAATTTACTCCTCTCCCCAAAGCAAAAACTCTATATCCTTTACGCAATAGCTCCCCATTCCTCCCTTCCGCTACCCCTGGTAATCACAAATCTTCTTTCTGTCTCTATGACTTTGCCTATTCTAGATACCTCATAGAAGTAGGATCATAAAATATTTGTTTTTTTGTGTGCCTGGCTCATTTCCTTGGCATTACGTTTTCCACATACAGCCATGGTGTAACCTGTGCCAGAATTTCGTTTTTGTGGCTGAAGGATACTGCATTGAGTACATATACTACATTTTGCTTTTCCATTCATCTGTTGGTGGACCCATGATGGATGATTGGGTCCATCCTTTTGGAATATTGGAAGGAAGATTACTTCTTCCTTTTGGCTGTTGTGACTAATGCAATGAACATTGATGTATGAGTATCTGTTTGAGTCTGCTTTCATTTTGTCGTGGGCATATACCTAGGAGTGAAATGGCTGGGTCAATCTGTGTTTAGCTTTTTGAGGAATTGCCAGATTTCTCCGTAGCGGCTACATCATTTTCCATTCCCACCAGTATTGTGTGAGGATGCCGATTTTTCTACCTCTTCACCAATACTTTATTTCCTTTTGTATTTCTTATTATAGCCATCCTTGTAACTATGAAGTACATCTCTTTGTGACTGAAGGCTTGATTTTTTAATGTTAGAAATCTGAATGAAAGTGAAATTGATTGAATTTAGATTATCCTAGAGGTAACATTTTTTTTGGTCAGACCTTAGTTGAAACTGAATAAGGATTCTTTAGGAGTGTCATAAAATTAAAGATTTCTGGGGGGAAAAATCAAAGTTGTTCTTGACATGATGAATGCTAAGGCTCTTTGACTTGCATTGTTTCATGGTCATATTGAAGAATGATTTCCAGAACAATGGTATGAAACAGTTTTTCTAGGTTCTAGGAAGAACAATTCAGTCATCTTCTTATATCAGCTTATTTTTTAGTATATCTCATAGTGCTGAGAAATGGCCTGCAAATATTAGCTTTCCTTTTCCCTTATTTTTGGGAAAGAGGAGTGCTTTCACTCTCTGTAGAAGAAATATGATCTTTTCTTCTTCACTAAGACATAATAGAGAATTAAAAAAAAAACAAACAGTTGATTAAACACTTAAGGGTTCATTCTCATCTGTAAATAAATGGAGACGTGTAGAGTCTTGGCTGTGTCAGCCCCGTGAAGTCATCAAGGGCACTAGCTCTTTTATTTTTTCTTCACCATCCTTCATCCTGACTTCCATCCTCGAGGTGACCCTATGGTCCAGGTCAGCTGCTGGAGTCTCTGTTGTCCAGTCTGTATTCTTTGTAGCAGGGAGAAGGAAGACAGGGGTGCTCAAAAAGGATGTTCTGCTGTACCCATGTTCAGCCTTTTTTAAGCAAACATTCATAGAAGATCTATAGAATACTTCAGTTTGTATATCCTTGGCCAGCCCAGGTTTATTGTTACGCCTCATTTGAATGGAGCCCAGCTAAATAAAATAGACTTTTAGTTGGATGCATTGCTACCTGAATGAAATTGAGTTTCTCTTTCTACTAGAGCAAAAAAGGAGAATTAGTTTGGGCAGGTAAAAAAATAATTGCAGAATTGTCATTTCTCAGTAAATTGCATTGACCTATATGTCCCAGATACCGATGTGTAATCCATTTATGATAGTCATCAGGAGGAGGGTGAGGATGGCGGAAGTTATGGGGGAGGTGGTATATGGTTGGAAGCAACGTAGTTCACAGTTTCTGTAATTCAGTCATTGATTTATTCTTTGCATATATATTAATAGAGCATCCAAGAAGTACCTAGTCTCTAATCTAGCAGTAGGTACGTACACATTTGTTTAAACTCTTCAAATGTATGTGAAGGCTGGAGCCAGATACTTCTTAGCCCAAAGCTTTGCCATTTATCAGCTGGGTGTATTGGGGCAAGTCATTTAATCCTTCTCAATCCCAATTCCCACTTAGTGTTGAAGGAGGACAAAAAGTACATCGATTTGCTTTATGGAGAAAAAGAAGCACCGTGAGTTACACCTCTGTCTGGTTCTTGCCTCACAGCAGTGTGTAAGAAGTGCTACTTCCATTTCTCTTTTTCTTCAGTTCTTGTTATTTTTATTTTACAATTTTAAGGTGGATATAAATTCTTTTTAAACAGCTTGTGCATGGGGTAGGGAGGATGGGCCTTTGAGCAACCAGATAACCTGTTTGATAGCCTGTCTGCCCCATTTGGGGGTTTTGTCTTGGCTGTGATGTGATCAGGGGGTTCAGTGAGTCCTGGAGGGTGAGACTTCAGCAAAGGTCTCAGAGCTATTCTGGGCAAGAAGAAATGGGTAGTTGTCAAGAGGCTGAAAGTCCAGGTAGGTAGAAGAGGATGGACTGTTCTAGGTCCATCAGGGGGACACGGAAGGGCTTCTCATCCATGCCTAACAGAAGCACCAGAGTCAGGGCACAGACTGTTTGCAATGGGGAGTCCTACTGCTTCCCTACACTGATGCTTGACTGTGGGATCACTGATTGTCTCTCTTTATCTGCTATGTTGAGACTCTGTGGAAGGATGAGTTTCTTCCTTCACTTTGCATTTGTAAAGTCAATCTGGACAGAAAAGGTTAAGAATCTTCATCTTTGTCCTTTGGAACAAAGGAGGTAAAAATGTGTGACCCCAGGTGGTTTTGTTATGCACTTTTTTTCAGCCCTCTGCTGCATACATCTAGACATGAATTTTCTGTGCCCGAAAGATGATAGCCGGTATGACTGCGATTTTCCAACCAAGCAGCAATATAGCGTTTCCTTTACCTAATACTTCGCTCTAAGACCTTGCATCACTTTTAGAATATAATCCCGTTTGCCCTTTCAGTATGGTAAAGTAGAACAACTTCTGAATACGATTCTGCATTTATCATTCTGCTGGAAATGCTTTGAAACTGAAAACGTTAAATAGAGATCTCATTTTCCAGGTGACGTGTCTGAACCTCAGAGGGGTCTCACTCTGGGGTTGAAACCCGTGGATAGAGTAGCGATTAGATTTTGAAGGGACACCTCTATATCACACATTGCTTAAGGGTCCCTTCTCTGACCCTGAGGCATCCCTCAGACAGACAGGGCATTGTGGTCCTTGTGGTAGCTGACATTTGCTTCGTATCCAGAGGGGCCGCCTCTGTTGGACAGCTCTATTGTGAACTTTTGTCATTAGGCCTTTTGAATGTGTTGTACTTTGTGATTCTGCGGACCTAGTTTTAGTCACTGATGAAAGGTATAACAGTCAGTCCTGGGGCCCATGCTACTGTGAAGGCTTGCCTGTGTTTGAGACCTACGTCATGAGATGCACAAGGTGGCGTGGTGTGGAACTTGGAAGACTGGTGTCTGGAGCAGCCAGGTCACCTTGGGCCTCCTGGCACTTGGTTTCTTTGTCTGTAAAACTTAGTGGTTGGATTAGGTGATCCATTTAGCCCCCCTAGGACTAAAGTTCTCAGTCTCTTTGGATTCTTTCTTAAAACTCATTCCTTTGTAGAAAGTTATTGTTAAACTCTACCATTATAATTCAACCCTTTGGGCTGGAATTTGATGTCAAAATCCTGTATCTTTTTCTTTTCTTTTTTCTCTTCTTCACTTCTGTTTAGTTTCTTTTTTTATATATACCTTATTTTGTTTTTCTTGTTTTCTTCATTTTCCTTCCTTCCCCTCTCTAAATTATTATCAAGGGCCTTTGAAGAGAATTCTTAAATGTTATTAAGAAATTGCAGTCAGGGAGTCCTTTGTTCCCAAGCCATTTAGAAGATTGCTTTTCCTTTTGTTAAATACAAAAAATTGTCAACCTATGTCGTTAAAATGTGCCAAAAACTGCATTCACCAATAAAAAGTGTCAGCTCTCATTATTTCCCAGATATTATTCTTTTCAAAAGCTGAGCGCTCTCCCCCGGCTTTCTAAACAATCTTCGGCTCATTCATCTTCCTGGTTTCGTTACATTTTTGAACTTCTCTGGGTCTATATAGGGTGGCAGCCTGTCTTTTAAAAATTAATGGGTTCCAAATGCCATTCAAACCTATTTCCGCCTCAACCTCCCGTTCCTCTCTCTAGCCCTGCCTGTTAGGAGTCTTATTCTGTATAAATATTGAGCTGGAGATAGTTTCTAAAGAGGTGTTTGGACTTTTAATTAACACTGACAGCCTGTCTGCTTGGGATTTTGCTCTGCTGTCTCCATGGAAAAGTCAGGCAGGTCAGTATGGAGAGGGGAGGGAGGCTCCACAGTGGATATGTTCCTGGCGGCTGGCCCCAGAGACACTGAACTCTGAGCCAACCATGAAGTCATTTTGAATTTAAGGAGTCTTGCTAATCCAAAGCAATGTGTCTTAATTTGACAAAGTAAAGGCTGCCCGATAAGCAACCCTAACTACAAGTTCTGTGACAGGGGGGCTGTTTGTAAGTTTAGATTGTGCTAGAGAAATGTGGTGCTGTGGAAGAATGGGCTCATTTTCTTCTGTTTACTCCTTTTCCCACCCCATCCCCCCTCCTCTCCTCTCCTCTCCTCTCCTCTCTCTCTCTCTCTCTCTCTCTCACTCACTCACTTTGGCCCAATTCAGCCCTGCAGTCTGGCCTCTGCAGTGGCTTGATGTGAAATTTGAGAAACATATGTAGTTTTCTATTTCAGGAAAATGATCTCAGGGATTGAATGTGTTTTTTTTCTTTTTTTTTTTTTTTTTGTTGGCTGTTAAGCTCTGATCTTGCCCAGTGTGGTTTTTTGATGATGGGAAAGAGGCTTCGAAGTGTTTTTTATCAGAATTTCATGTAATAAACCTGAAGGATTGGTTTCTTTGGTTCCTCCCCCAGCCCACGACACAATGTCATCTATTCTGGCAGAAGTGGGAAGAAGTGCGCATTGTTCATCTTACAATCAATTCATTGCTGCTGGCACACATACACAAAAATGGCCACTGTGTCTGTCTTTCACAAAAGCTATTTTAAATGTAGTTCGGTGGAGGACCAGGGGTCTGCATACTGTTGCTCATAAAGGGACAGAGATCCATGGGGGAGAAGTCTGCCTTTGTTTGGGCTTGGAAGGGCCAGTATTCTTCTTTGTTCTGGAGGTGAGTGCCAACAATGGGCCTAGTGCCCTGGAAACCAAACTTCATTGATCCAGCCATGCAAAGGAGGTACAGGCCAGCATTGCTGGGGCTTGTCGGGAGAAGGGCCAAGTGGAGTCAGGCAAGTAGGCTGGGGTGAGGCTGACGTGGGCACTGGCTGAGAGGTGGGAGGTGAACTCAGTATTTTCTGTTAGGTCCAATCCACCACATGTCTGAAACATGGCTCCAGCCCTTGGAAGCATCTCACTCATGGTGGAGAAAGGCTCCATGACTGTGGTTATCCACCAGTCATGAGCTTCTTGAAGACAGTAGCATATATGTTTTCATCTTTGCATCTTCGGAGCACTTGCTGAATTAACAAGGGAATGATGTGCTTCGATGGAGGTTTCCACAGGATGTGCTGGGGATATAGAGACGGGATCAGCCTACTCACCCTCAGACTTGGGGTGAGGTAAGGAAAATGAAGCAGAAGAAAGCACAGGAAAGGCATATCCAGAGGGAAGGGAGCTGACATTCCCGGAAGTATTATGCAATCTGATACTTACATTCTATCATTTTTACAGATGAGGAAAATAAGACTCAGGTCAAGCCATGCATTCAAGATGACACGGCTACTAGGAAGCAGAGAAAATCTGAAGCTAGATTTCTGTGGCTCCCAAGCCATTCCCCGTGTTGTGGCCCATCTTACTAGCAGGGAAGAAAGGATGAAGACTCTAGTTCCTCTCACACTGAAGTTGGCTCTACTTTCTTTTTTGTCCTAGGTGAACTGCCTCCTTTGGGTTCCCAAGATCTGGCATTTGTTGTAGTAGGTTGGAAAAGTTTAAGAGACTTGGGCATTAGCAGAGATGGGCCTCCCATAAAGTGAATGCAGTGAAGCTTAAGCTTGACTCTTACTTGCGTGAACCCTTCTGAGTGTTGGCAGTTGTTGGGAGTTGTAAAATATTTCAAGTGAGGAGAGGTTGCTAAAAGAAGTATTTCTACCTAGGCATTTCTGATCTCATGCATTCATCTTGAATGCATGGCTTGACCTGAGCCTCAAAGCTCAAGCTGTTTGTTTCAATTTTTTCTTGTTGTAAATATTCATCATTACACCTGATTTTAAATGAATAATTTAGTATTCCTTTTCTCAGAGAGTCCCCACAAATAAAAGCTTCCAAACCTGGATTTGCCCTGGGAAGTGGTGTGAGAGGAAGGAGTCCTTCATGGAGGAAAGAATGTGAACTATGGGGTAGGAGGCTGAGTTTGGATTCTGGTATAATATGAGAGCCTGGGAACTGATGCTGTGACCTTGAACCATTTACTTACCTTTTCTGCACTGTATTTTCCTCCTTTGTACCTCATAGGCTTGTTATAGGGACAGAAAGAGTTCATGTGTATAGAACTTCTAGGACAGCCTGCTAAGGACTCAGTAAATGTTAGCTGCCCCTGCCACACTGTTCTACGTGACTCAATAGATGGAGCTTAATACCAGTGTTCGCCATTAAAACATTGATCTTCTGAAGGGTATAGTGCAAGGATAACTCTAGACTTCCATTAAAAATCCTACAGATTATATCACTTTAGGCATTTATTTCCTTGGCATCTTTGACCGTCATCCAAATGTCTTCAAATAAATTTTATTATATGGAAAACTGGTGATATTTTCACAGAACTGAGACATGAGCCACCTTCATCTTCTGCTGCTCTTCAGCACACACCTGCATTCCAGCCCCATCCAACATCCTCCAAGTCTCTGGGCCTCTTCCTGTCCTCTTGCCTTTGCATATACTGTTCCTTCTCTTGAAACTATCCTTCATGCCCTCTTTACTTTTTCTTTTTTTTTTTTTTTAAAGATTTTATTTATTTATTCATGAGAAACACACAGAGAGAGGCAGAGACACAGGCAGAGGGAGAAGCAAGCTCCATGCAGGGAGCCTGATGTGGGACTCGATCCAGGGTCTCCTGGGCTGAAGGTGGCGCTAAACCGCTGAGCCACCCCGGCTGCCCCATGCCCTCTTTTCTACTTGGTGAACTGTTGCTGTTGCTCATCCCCTAGGGCCCATCTTCAATGTCATGTTATTTGTGAAGACTGTCAGACTCCCCAGGACTTCTCCTCTTTTATACACTTGACCCTTAACCAGCATGGGGGGTTACTGGCACTGACCCTCACGTGGTTAAAAATCCACATATAAGTTTTTATTCCTAAACAACTGTCAATTGTTGACCAGAAGCCTTACCAATAACATAGAGTTGATTCACACATATTTTGTATGTTATGTGTATTATGCACTGCATTCTACAATAAAGTAAGCTAGAGAAAAGAAGATGTTATTAAGAAAGTCACAAAGAAGAGAAAATATATTGATAGTATTGTGCGGTATTTACTGAAAAAAATCCACATGTAAGCGGACCTCTGCAGTTCACACTCATGTTGGTCTCGGGTCAACTGCACAGTCACTGTTTCTCAGCATGTTTTCCTTCTACTAGTCTAGGAAGCTCTGGAGAAAGAAACAAGAGTTTATTCACCTTTGCAGCCCCTGGTGCAGAGTGTGACAAATGTTAGGAGATGAGAAATTTGGGGGCATTGATTGGAAAGAGTTTCTCTTGTCACTGTTATGTTTCAGAAGTCATAATAGTTCCAGAAAAGCTGTTTGGTGTGATTACACAGAATCATGTTTTTCCATTAGTTTATGCTCCACTTTAAGAAATGTACTTCACACCTGATGGAGCTTCAATTTGAAATGACTTTCTAGCCTTTTCTCTTTGCTTCCCTGCTTTTAACCTCTGATTTAAGCAGATAACAATTGGTAAATAACTGCTTAAGTTGCCTTCCTTGCCAGACTGCAACTTCGTGAGTGCAGGACCTTGTATGTTTGGTCCACAGCTCCATCCTTAAGCCTTGACGCTGGGATCTGTACGGAGTAATAGTTATGGATGTAGAAAAAAGTATATTAATAATAGTATTGGTAGTCTAAACTAATTTCAGAGTACCTAATATGTGCTGGCACATTGTGAGTATGTGGCATACGCTAGCCCTGTCTGTCCTTCAATATTGCCGTGTTTTGGGTACTGGAATTACCATGTAGACTTTGTAGCTAAGGAAGCTGAAGCTCAAAGCGGCCAAGAAACTTGTCCAAAGTCACACAGTTAGCGAGTGATAGATCTGGGATTTGAACCCAGGCAGTTGGTCATAGAATCCAGGCTTTTTACTGCTATGCTAATTAGTACTAATTAGCTCAGTAACTTTTTTTTTAAACTGATTATTAAAGGAGTCTAATGAGACCTATTTTTCAAAAGAGTTCATTTGTTAGGTGATTGTTCATTTAAACCATGGTTCTTCAAAGTGGGGTGCGCAGACCAACATGAACATCGCCTGGAAATAGATTAGAAATGGATATTTTCCAGTCTCACACCCACCTGCTGGAGTAGAAACTCAGAAAGGGGGACCCAGTAATCTGTGTTTTAACAGATCCTCCAGGAGTTTCTGATGGGTGCTAAAGTTTGAGAACCACTTCCTAAGACTAAATTATTTCCTCTGGAATTTTACTCTTTTTTTTCTTTGTCCTTTATATTTGAGGGTAAAAAATAAAAACATTTTTTCCAGGTTTATTGAGATATAATTGACATATTACATTATATGCTTATGGTGTGCATTGTGTTGATTTGCTACCCTTATGTATTACGAAAGGATTACCATGTTAGCATTAGCTAACACCTCCATCACATCCCATAATTATCATTTCTTTTTGTGTTGTGAACATTTAAGATTTACTCTCTTAGCAACTTTCACACATGTAATACAGCACTGTTGACTCTAATCACTATGCTGTATGTTAGGTTCTCACAACTTATAGCTGGAAGTTTGTACATTTTGACCAACATTTCCCCATTGCCCCAACCCCACAGCTTCTGGCAACTACCATTTTACTGTTTCTATGAGTTTGGCTTTTCCACATTCCCCTTATGAGTGACATCATTTTGTCTTTCTCTATCTGACTTATTTCACTTACTATAATGCCCTTAAGGTCCATCTATGTTTAGCAAATGGCAAGATTTCCTTCTTTCTAATGGCTGTGTAATACTCCATTGTATATATTTACCACAACATCTTTATCCAGCCAGCCAGCCACTGATGGACACTGAGATTTTTTTTCTCCATATCTTGGCTATTATGAATATGCTACAATGAAGATGAGAATACAGATATCTCTTAGAAATCTTACTTTCATTTCCTTTGGATCTATACCCAGAAGTGGGATTTTTAGATCACATGGCAGTTTTACTTTTGATTTTTTGAGGAACCTCCATACTGTTTTCTATTATGGCTCTACCAGTTTCCATCCCTTCCCACGGTGCATGAGGGTTGCTACTTGCCAGTACTTAGCTCTTTCTGATGATATTTATGGCTTTTCTTTAAATGAGTCCTACTTTTGGATATCTCACCTCTGTGTACCTCTGATTTATGTGACATTTATATGGGGGACCAAGCTCTAACCTTAGTGAATGTTTTTGTTAAGGTTCTTGAGAGATTTTGAGGTTTTGGGTGTATCTGTAGCTTGGTGATGGTTTGTTGTTGTCATTAGATTTTGTTTTGTTTTGTTTTGTTTTGCTTGTTTTTTGGTGCTGATAGATTTCAGGATCTGAGAGCTTTAGGAATACAAAACCCCCGTCCTCCAGCCCTCTCTCTCAGGCTCCTCTAATTGGAGGGTGAAGAAGGAGCCCAAAGATACAAGGATTACAGAGGCAGGGCAGGTAACAGAATCAGGAAAGGAGGAACCTCTTTCATGTCTTTACACTTCCCAGAAATATCCTTGGCTGCTATGGACGTTGGTTTACACGTGGTAGAACAAAACAAAACAAAACAAAACAAAACAAAACAAAACAAAACAAAACACTGGACTCTGAATTGGACTTGGAATCTTGGTTTCAGCTTTTTTACATACGTGATTTTAGGAAAGTGACCGTGCTGAACAGAAATTTCTTCATCTGTGCCATGGAGATACCTACTTGATGATGATGGTGGTGGTGGTGGTGGTGATATGGGAATTTATTGAGGCACATGGTGAACATTTAAGTTCTACCTATTATATTTGTGTTGAGGGAAAGCAGTAAGAGCTAGATTTAGTCACTAGCATCTTTACCAGACAGTCTTCTGAGAAATGGATTGTAGGTTTGGCAGAGCAGCAAAGACTCGCAAGCATTCCTAAATGGCTGGTATTCCATGGAGTGGAGTTCTGGGAGGTCCACCAACCAGAGAAAGCCAGGCACCAGGTTGAACGCTTTATGTCTTAAATCTTTTTGTTTTCAAAAAGGTATCTAAAAGTGATTTAACAATGTCAGGATTTAGACATAAGTTTTTTGTGTATGTCTAAGAGGCCAGTGCTACAAGTCAAGGCCTCGGGACTGGAAAAATATTGATGCAACTGTCGGAGGTACATGGTATTTGACCTTCTATTAATAAAGACAAATTATTGCATTTCTGTGATATTTGAGTCTCCCAGAACTTCCCTTAATTCCACTGGTATTCCATTCCACAACTACCAGGGCTGTGGGGACGAGGGACACAGGGTTGTGTTTCTGATTAATGAGGTGGAATCTCAGTCTGATTTACTAAACTGAAAGTCAGAGAGGGTTCAGATAACAACATAGCAAAATTTCCTGAATGATAATAGGCACAGAAATAATGCGAGTATTTGGTGGCACAGCAACAATTTGGCCAGAAGTTATCCACAGGATAGAATGCAAGTCATGGAGGAAAAATAAGTAGGTAAGCACAGCTAAATAGAGGGCAAGGCAAATACAGAGCAGATTAAACTGGGAGCAGAAGGACTTTGCTGGGGGAGGTCTTCAGGGACATCTGCAGGATGTAGGCAGTGGAGCGTCCACATGGCTGTCTGCTGGCACCATCCCACTACACGGACTGCTCCTTTTCACCCAGGCTTTAGTGGCAGGTCACGCTGGCATAGAAAGGTAGGGAAGTATACTCTGCATTACTTAAAAGAAATCTCAGCTTACACAGAGCTGTGTATTTTTTATTGTCGCCTTTGCTGCATTCGCAGGGAGCACTTCGGAATTGGCTCGTGAAAGCCTCAGACTTTAAGGGAGCTCATTCTTGTTTGACAATAGACCCATCAACATCCATTCTTGCCAACTCTCCGACCTTTGGAATAATGTGCACTTGGGTCTGGCCTGTCAATGTCTGTACAGATCCACCCATGTCAAGGACTCAGTATTGTCGCGAGCACGTCTGAAGGAAGGGGTCCTTCTAATTTTGCTCCTCCAGGACTCATTTTGGGAGAAACCAACTGCTGTTTCTTGCCCTAATGAGATGTGACTATGGAAGGATTGAGTCTGTGGGGCCTCAACTTACATTATGATCCTGTCCCCTTTTATTACAAGTTGCACATGGTGTTTTCAGCCTTTTGTGTCAGCATTTTTTAATCTTCAGCTGCCATCAATTTTACCTGATTCTTGTTGGTCGCGATTATTGGATGTAAAAGTATAAAAAGAAAAAAAAAAGTCTTTCCAAAAGTCATTTGTCCTGGGCACACAGGATATGTTGACCTTTCCACATGGGTCTATCTGGGGGCTTTTGGCCATGTGGTCAGTTCGCATTGGGTTTTGGGACCACTCTATGTGTGTTTCAGGCAATCCAGATGTTGTGAAATTTTGCAGAATGAGAAAGAAAAGCTAGAGAGAAGTCTGATTTGATTTGACCCGATTGAACCCGATTGGCTAATTAGGACAATACAATTACTGATGGTTGAACTTGTTCATGTCTTTACAAAATAGGAATGAATAGCATTGCTTTATGTTTACATAGTTCCCATCTTTTTAAAGAACTCAAAGGAGTGTCCCTTTCTTTATGCCCTGTTTCCAAAATATATCTGAAGTGTTGTACGTGATTTCAATATGTAGGCACATCATCATGAAGGACAAGTGAGTGCAGTGATCATATGGGAAGTGCCTGAAAATGGGATGAGGACAGCCAGTCAAGATTCCAGTAGCTATGAGGCCTTTTGGTATCTATTTCTTCATCTGTATGGTGAGGATAGTAATAGTCCCTGTATCAGAGGGTTACTGTGACCGTTGACAGGTAAAGCATTTACATAGTAATTCTGGCACATGATCAGTTCTCAATAAATGCTCTTGAGTTGTTTTTAGAATCAGTCAAATATGAATTTGTGTGTCCTCGCTGTCACTTATTAGTTGTATAGTACTGGGCAATAATAGTAAAAATCAAAATGACTGCCGTTTATTGAATATTAACTTACAATGCCAGACCTTATGTTAAGTATTTCATTATTTCTCTCTTAATCCTTTCTCTAACTCTCTGAGGTAGGTAAGATTATACATCCATTTTATAGATGGGTAAGGAAGATTTAGAGATGTTAAGAAGCTTGCTCACCATTGTTACAGAACTAGACTAAGAGCAAAGCTGAGTCTTTCTAAATTTCTCTTTAAAAAAAAATGATTTTATTTATCTATTCATGAGAGAGACAGAGAGAGAGAGAGGGGCGGAGGGAGAAGCAGGCTCCATGCAAGGAGCCCGATGTGGGACTCCATCCCGGGTCTCTAGGATCATGCCCTGAGCCTAAGGCAACACTTAACCACTGAGCCACCCAGGCATTCACCTCTCTAAATTTCTTGTTCTAAGTTAGCTACTTAGGTTTCCTGGGCCATGGCCTTATCATTTGTAATAGGAATAACAATAATTATTTGTAGGGGTTATATATTTTACATAAAGTGTTTGGCACTTATAGGGCACTGTTGACAAGGGGCACTGTGATATTATTATCATCCTTGATAGGACGTTTCCATACAACAGAATTTAATTTTCTTTTTCTGATTCCTCATACCATATGTATACCTGTAGGGACTGGAAGAAAGTTCTTAAGGATGGGTTCTTGCATATCTAAGAACTTTAGGATAGTACATATAATCTAGAAGTGGATGGACACTAAATCTGGGTGCCATGTAAGGAAAAGCACAAGGGTTCATGCACTTGAACAGGTCCATGGCTTGGCCTCAACATCTTGCTTTTCTGTTTATTCTGAAGGTTTTTTGAGGAAAATGGCTCAGTTAAAGACAAGCATCTGGGAATCAAGTAAGTTTGGATGGTCGGGTGGAGTCAGCATTATACACACATTTCTGGCATTTAGAATAGACAAGAGTCCTTTAGACTGGTATGTACAGATGGAATATTCTGTGATGTTTTAGCCTCTGTGTCTTACCTTAGTAAGTGAAAACATATTATAGAATTAGACTGGGGGCCACTTCCTTATTTCTCTCCTCTCCTGCTCTAGTCAGATCTTCCATATGAAGGATCAACGCCCACTTCCTTCACTTATTCACTTACTCTTTCCCTTCTCAACCCTCTATGGTAATTTCAACCTTACTATTTCACTTAGAGAGCACCCCTTATCCTCTTACTGTGGTTTATTTTGGAAACACAAACCCCAGATGTTTCTTCTCACCTGCCTATCAATCCCACATCCTCCAATGACACAGAGTTTTAAGGAATTATCCTCTTATGGCATATTTTAAAGTTTATGATTTTATTTTATTTATTTTTAAAAATATTTTATCTATTTATTCATGAGACACACACACACACACAGAGGCAGAGACACAAGCAGAAGGAGAAGCAGGCTCCATGCAGGGAACCCGACGTGGGACTCGATCCCTGAGCTGAAGGCTGATGCCTGACCACTGAGCCACCCAGGTGTCCCAAAGTTTATGATTTTAAAGATTGTTTAGTGGGAACAAGATATGTCTTGGGGACTTCATTTTTCTCTAACTCTTTCATTTTATGTACTCTATAGTTTTTAAAATTTTGTATCAGACACTTTATCATCCTTGTTCTTGTACATAATTTTGGAGTTTGGCTTCCTTGTGAAATTTGGGGATTGTAAAATTGACATTCTGCTCTTAATTCACCTTAATAAGATATGAAGAATTCCAGAATGGAACTTTTACTTTTTTTCGTTTTCTTTTTGGAACTTTTTTTGAAAGCCTCTTGATATAAGTGGAACTAAACAATCAAACATTGTATGTATTCTTTATTGTTGTTTTACATTATGAGTGTTAGAACCAAGCAGTGCCATAAAGATGAGAATTATCTCATTTTTAATAGTACTGTGCTTTATATTATTTATCTTTTTTATGTGGACTCATAGTCTCAAAAAAAGGTACAGTGTTCTTTGTCAGTTCAACTAGGTAATGCCCTAGCTCTTGATATTATCAATCTATTATCTATTATCAATCTATTATTAAATTATTTCGCATTTTTAAATAATTGATTTGGTACATGATATTAACAGTTTTCAAGATCATCATTAATAGCATTTTGCATTCATAATAATATGAATAATATGAGTAATACTATGTAATATTCAGCTTACTGGTATGTCTTCACCATATAAAGCCCATAAAGAATTTTTTTTTCACCTCCCCAGGTGGATCTAAACCACTTACATATATTTAGAAGTGAATATTATGATATTAACAATAAATCTCAAACTACTTTGTATTAATGACTGTTGTTAAACTATCTAGATATGGAGGAGACTCTGGTGATCATCACACACAGGTTAAATTAGTATCAGAATGGATATTGAAAAGAATGCCAAAGACTGAGGCCAAATATAAAACTGATAGTGATGAGTAAATGCTTTTACCATGCTGAACTTTAGTATATTCCTGATTGATCTCGTTTTAGACATATAGAAAATGTTGAAGGGTCTGAGATGTTAAGTAACCTGCTCAAGGTCATATGGCTAGTTAAGTACTTGCTAGGATTTAAATGATAAAACTCATGCTTTTAACCACTGTACTCCTGTAAGCTACTCGATATGTATCTGTGTATTAAGGAAATCAATCCCCTCAAGGAATTGATTCTAGGGATGAAGATAAGTAATCTTCATAAACTGTAAGTCAAAGTGAAAAATGTTGTGACTGCAGAATGAACAGCATAATAAGAAGCATATGAGTGGCAATAAATTGTGGTGGGATTAGGTACAGAATGAGGGAGAGAGTGGGAGAGAATAGCATCTCAGAGAGGTGGCACTGATTCTGGGTCCCAACCCTTTCCTTAGAGCTACCACACAACCCTTATTCACTCCTGCCGTAGAACATACTATTTAGTGTTTTGACCTATTTACTTATTTTTATCCTCCCAGGAGACTGTAAGCTCTCTAAAGGTAAGCGCTAAATCTGTATCTTTATCACTTAGCATAGGAACTGGTTTAATAAATATGGGATGATGAGTGAAGGAACTGTGTTTGCAGAGCAAATACCATGGGCAGGTGAAGATAGGACATTACAAAGATATGAACATGAATGAAGGTATGAAAAGTGATTGCAAGTTCAGGGAACAGTGGGTAGTGTAGAGTGGATACAGCATGAAAATGTAGACTGGAATCTTGTGAAGAGTTGGGTCAGCCATGTATACTGATACATCATAATAAAGAGTGGTATGTATTATTAAGATTTCTGAGTACATGCTTTTCTCGAATGTACCTTCATCTGTTCCAAGGACGAAGATGGAGGACTGACAGCCTGGGATACATTATGGGAGTTAAAAAGAAATGTTTTCATATCCCCCTCTGCTACTCATCAGCTGTGTGACAGTGGGCATGTGACCTAGCTTTGTAGTTACATAGTAGATAATTGAAAAGATTTGTCAAATAGATTAATTAATAATAGCTTTTTGTAAGAAGGTTTTGAGGCATTTGCGATGCAGCTATATAAAAGACGTAGTGTACTGTGCTTGCTACTTACTCCGTGAATGGGAGACAAAGTTTAGGGGCTTCCAGGCATGAGGGACACTGAGCATTGGCAAGGTAGCAGCTCTGTGGCTCAGAGTGGCTGGTCTATCTGGAACAGAACTAAGATGGTCAAGGGAGGGGGTCAAATCTCTTGGGAGATGGATTATTTGGCTCCTAGGGTCAAGGAAAAGGTCCTGTCTCAGTGAGGCCCTGGAGTGCAAATCAAATAACAGGTGAGATGGTCAGCTCTTCACACCTGACCTGGAGGGGAGGCCTGGGTTCACGGGTGCCTGGGCATGGTGGCCCTGTGCTCCTGAGCCCTTGGACTGAATGCTGGGATGCAGGCAACACAGTCAAGTCTGGACACCCCAGAGCTGTTCAGCCCTTGCTATGGTCTGAATGAGGTTTACCTTCAAGGTTTGTAAGGGTCATGGAAGAAAGGAACTAATGTATTTTGATAGTCAAAAAAGTAAAACAAGGTATTGAGATACCAGTGAGCTGGATGCATAAGTATCCTTTGGTTTTACAAAGTAAATTACCTTTTTCTTTCCTTCCTTCTGTAAATGGTCCTGGAGAATAGCATTTTTCTCTTTACTGACTGACCACGCTCTGTGTATGTCCAATGTACAGATTTAGAGAGCTGTCCATTTCTTTATTCTTCACACATTCATCAAAGGCCTGCTGTGTACCCTTTCTTTAAAGGATGTGGGGCTGAAAGCAGGGGTCCCCCGGACAGTCACTTGGCAGGCCATTAGCGCCTAACAGAAGTCTGGTAGGTTGTAGATTCTGCAGTAGCAAAAGGGAGAGTGATCAGCTCCATCCAGGGAATCAGGCAAGGTCTCATAAGGTAGGAAATGAAGGATGAGTGGGAATCTACCAGGTGGATGATGAAGGCCACCTGACAAAAAGGCAGCATGTGCAAAGGCGTAGGCAGGAAAACCATGGTCCATCTGCAAAATTGTGAGCATGTGTAGGATTTGGAGAGAAGAATAGAAAATCCTCCCATACTTTACTCAGGTTTGGGGTTTTAGGAGTGGTTTTGGCATGAGCTATGGAACCAGACTGCATGGCTGTAAACCCTGGCCCTGCTGCTACATGGCTTCCGTGATCTTGGGCCAGTACCCTAACTTTTCTGTCTCTCATTTTCCTTATTTGAGATAACAGTGTGGTTGTGAAAATTGGAATAATAACATAAAGCACTTCGAACAGTGCCTGCCATATGAGTTATTATGAATGATATTATATGTAATTATGTAGCTAGCAATTATTCTTAAATTTCAACCTGTTGTCAAAATGGAATGACCTGGTGAGGATAATGTTTGGAAAAGTAACTGTCAGCTGCATGGGGTGGAGTGTCAGTCACTTGGGACGGAGAACTGATGCCAGAGTTGGGGAAGTATCACAATATTCACGGAGATGTTGGAGGGCCCTGCTAGTGTAGCCAGAGTGGAGGAAGAAATGGAACATGCTAGGAAGGCAGACCCATTGGGTTTTGGTGGAAGATGCGGTAGGGGGAGGGGAGAAGCCTCTTCTCTGAGTATTTGGGAGTCATGCTAGATGGATGCTGAGGTCCATATGACATCGAGGTACTGTGGTGTCATTTATGGCCGCTCCGCTGAGTGCACTCCCCCCTGAGCTCCCATCCACGCCATGCATGCTGGGCAGTGTTCGCTTCATGACAGTTTCAGCTGACTTAAATGTAACGCATGATGATGAACATATTTACATAATGTGTGGCTGGTGAAATCATGGAAGATTGGAATTTCCCATTTTAATTCCATTTTAAAGGTGCTTGTTAAGCAAAAGGATATAATTCATTTTTCAAACTGCTGAAATGTTATTTTGGCCTCTTGAATCAAAGGCATTCCGCAAGTGTTTTCTTTATTACATGCCTTAAACTTTAATTAGAATTTAATTATAAGATCCTGAAGGCATGAGTAAGAGGAGCAGATGGGACAGTAAAAGCAGCTTAGTGAGGGAGGATTAAAGATTAAAAGTCGCTTGTTAATGGCATAAGGAATGAACACAGAGCTAAATTACTTTGCCTTTGTGCTATTCTGATGCTTTTTTCAATTCTGAAACTTAGTTTCATTACTGGTTTGAAGCTGAAGCATTTCATAGATTTGGTTTTCATTTTTTGTTTTTCCTTCTGTCCCCAGAGGAGGTTTGTGCATCTAGAATAAAGTCAGTGAAAACTTTTTATTTGAGTCTTCATTCTAAGCTTAGAAGGATCCTTTACTATTGGTAAATATTTTTGAACACAAATAGAGAAAGCAGAACCAGGGTAAATTCTTTGCTCCCTTTCTTGCCTCAAAGTATGCGTAAAAAAAGATGGATAGATGTTTCAGGTGTTGTTTGTACAACCGTGCTTCTAGAACTTGGCTGGGCTTGTGTCATTTTTATAATGTGCCAACCCTGGGGCATGCCTCAGTGTCAGTGGGTCTGGAATAATAGAAGGAACATGGTACATGAAACACATAACTTCATAACTGAGATCTTGGATGGATCACTTCACCTCTGATCCTCTATGTTGTAAAAGAATTCTTCTGTGTTGTTAAGGATTTAATCTGAATGCAATAATTCTGCAAGGGTTTTTGAGGGTCTGTTCTCAAGAAGCTTAAACATTAAAGGGAAAACAGACCAATAAATAAATTTTAAAAATGTGCTATAGCAGAAGATATATATCCAGTACCAGTGACAAATTATTAACACAGACAATTAGAGGCAGAAGATAATACGTCTCTAAGGATTTTGTAAATATAAAGTACTCTATAGATAGAAGCCATTTACATATATAAGATGGTATAACTAGGGATGCCTGGCTAGCTCAGCAGTTGAGCATCTACCTTCAGTTCAGGGCGTGATCCTGGGGTCCTGAGATCAAGTCCCATGTCAGGCTCCCTGCATGGAGCCTGCTTCTCCCTCTGCCTATGTTTCTGCCTCTCTCTGTGTGTCTCATAAATTAAAAAAAAAAAAAAAAAAAAGATGGTATAACTAGAGATCTAGACCCTTCATTTTTTCACAAAACAGGTAGAACATGATGTGTGAAAAAATGTTTTATTCCTTCCAGCCCTTAGTAGAGTGCTTTGTACCTAGCAGGAGCTCAAGTCGTATTTGCTGGATTGAGACAAAAGTGGCTCACATCATCTCATTAGTAAATGTGAGCTGAGCATGAGAGAGATTTTGTTAGAGCTGGTAGGGGCAGGCATGAGTCTCTGGTTCCAGACTATGTTGTTTTCTGGGACTGTGTGCTATCTCTTCAGCAAGTTAGCCTCTGTACCCCTCCTGTCTTTAGCCTGGCCCACAGTCAGCCCACCTTGCATTTTGCCCACCTTGAGTCCTTGGCTAGAGAAGCGGGACACCTTGGAACCATCTGAGGGTGTGCTTCCTGGGGGCATATTTGGGGTGATCCCCTGCTAAGCTAAATGATTCCTCTTCTTAATGCTTTTGTCCCTTGTTTTTCTTTTCTTTTTGAAACCATAAATTTAGAATCTTCTCCCTCTTTAATTGCAATCTTAACACCAACTAGATAACATTTGAGAATAAAAAGGAGGGACAGATAAATACTGAAATACCGATTCAAAATTCTATCTTGTCCCACCCAGGGCCTTTTTTTTCTTTAAATAACTTGTTGTTCAATCAATTCTGATTATTTGTGGACTCCATATGTGCAAACTCCTTGAAGTGTAAAAAATTTTTTTAAAGATTTTATTTATTTATTCATGAGAGACAGAGGGAGAGAGAGAGAGAGAGAGAGAGAGGGAGAGAGAGAGAGGCAGAGACACAGGCAGACAGAGAAGCAGGCTCCATGCAGGGAGCCCGACGTGGGACTCGATCCCTGGTCTCCAGGATCATGGCCTGGGCTGAAGGTGGCACTAAACTGCTGAGCCACCTGGGCTGCCCTCGAAGTGTAGATTTGTAACTCTCAAATCAATACTTGTGGGGTTTTTGCAGTCTTTCGTAGACATGTACAGAGTGATGAAAAATTTTCGAGTTGCCTGATGCACATGTTCTCAGCCAAGGTTGAGCAAAATGACCTTCAGCCTTCTTGTTTCTGCTCTCATCCTATAAACACTGTCCTTTTTGTGGTCTTTTAGTGCCACATTTTCCCCATTTTTGTGCCTTTTGTGGGTGATTGCAGTATTTATTTATTTAAAGATCTTATTTATTTATTAGAGCCTACGAGAGAGCACAAGGAGGGGAAGGGGCAGAGGGAGAGAGAGAGAAGCAGACTCTGCACTGAGCAGGGAGCTGGATGTGGTGCTCCATCCCAGGAGTCTGGGATCATGACCTGAGCTGAAGGCAGATGCTTAACCAACTGAGCCATCCAGGTACCCCAATGATTTCATTTTTTAAAGTGACCCTCAAATATAGTTCCAAAGTGCTGTGTTTCTAAGTGCAAGAGCACTGCATTGTGTCTTATGGAGAAAATACATATGTTAGGTAAACTTAAGACATGAGTTAAATGCTGTTGTCCATGAGTTCAGTGTTAGTGAGTCAGCAATATATACTTAATGGGGTGTTTTTAAACAGAAGCACGCATAAAACAAGGTTGTGTATTGATCTGTTGATGAAAGTGTAACCAGCAGCTCACAGGAACCTAACCTTGTGTTTCCTTTGGGAACAACGGTTCAGTATTCACTAATGTAGCCTTTGTGGAGACTTGCTAGAACATGACTAGTGCGAATAATGAGAAGACTGTAATCATGACCTGAGCCAAAGACAGGTGCTTAACTGACTGAGCCACCCACGTGCCCCAATCACACACTATTTTAATTTAGCACTCACGTTGGCCTGTTTGTGCTCAGATCCATCTGCTGCCCTTGCATTTCTCCTTTGTGCATTGTAGGGGTTCACCCCCTGCGATCTGATATTTTGACACTCTTGGGAGATGGGAGGCAGGAAGAAGAGGGAGGCCAGAGTGTTGGTCCTTCCCTCTCTCTGCCTTGGGTAACATTGTTGGCAGTGGTCACATCCCCTTCATGGCTCTCCCACCCTCTGGGCAGGTCCCTGTGGCTCCAAGTTCTAATTGATGACTTTGGCTCTTGGGGTTCAGCAAATGTACCTCCTTCTCTTGTTCTGTCAACTTCCTATTGTTGCTAATCTGACTTTCTTCCCTGTCTGCATGTGTAAAGCATCAGATTCAAAAGCCAAGGCAGGACAGAAAATGAGACAATGGTAGCAAGAATCACCCACTGTACAGGAGGGACTGAGCAGGGGTGGAGGGAGTGGTCAGCCACCAGCCATATGTGTTGAGTACATGATGCTGGAGCTCTGTGTGCACAGGTTAAGCAGCTAAGATGCCATGGACCATTGGAAAGCAGCCAGTACCTCTAATCCAGAACTTATTTGTCTGGGATACGATTCCCTTAAATTTGACTAGCTCATGCACTGAGGGAGAAAAAAAATCTATTCTGATAATTATTCTGACAGGGCTCTAACAGGGCCTCTTTCCCTAGAGTGAAAAAATATATATTTCTGCCTTCTTTTCGTCCCCCTTTTCACCTTCAGACCCTTTCTCCCAAGAGTGTGTGGTCCCTTGCGAGTCTTATACTCCATTCGGAGCATCTTGTGTTGGCACAGCCCTTATTAAAAATGCATTTTCTCTGAGTCTTGTGTACACCCCCTGAAGTGTGGGTTAACAGAAGGGCCTTCTAGAGCTGAAAGACATTTTTGAAGAACCACTACACCAGGCGGCATTAAATATTGATCACCTGCCACATGTAAATTGTTCATCATCTTGCTTTAACTCCTGGACCAGAATGTTTCTCGTCCCTTTTCTGCTAAAGTGGAGATCACAGACAAGCTGCTTTTTACCCTGCCGTGTGTTGTTTGCCTGTCCCAGGAATATGGGACATTTCTCTGTCCTGGGGGAAATACTAGGAAAGATTGCTTCTGACTGTCAGCGTCTCATTGGGGGATGGGCAATGTTGAGGCCAGAACACCCAGATTCCAGGGCAAGCAGAAGAGGCCCTGCCCCTTGCAAGCTGTGTGGGCTTGGGAATCTGATACTCATCATTTACCTTTGTAGTGTTGGTGCAAGGAGGCAGCACACACCCAGCTCTGAACACAATTCCTGGCCCTTCATGGGGATGCCATGTGACAAAGCTCTCTCCCCACTCTCCTTACTTCTTAGGTTTATCTGGGGCCTACCCAATATATTTCTAAGCAACCTAGAGTGTAATATGCTATTAATAATAACCCAAAGCACCCAGTATAATCTTATTAAACGAAAGTGAAATGTTAAGACACCCTTCACTGTTTTTTGGAATGTTTTTGTAAACGATCTTGATCTTGCTAAAAACAAAAACAAAAAAACAACCCACAGCATCTTAATGGTTTGTTTTAGCCTTTGCCATTCGTACCTGAAAACATTAGAAGTTTGGAAAATTTTGGCAGACACATGTGCACATTCATATACGTGTGTTTATATATAGGTTCTTTCTCTTTATATATGTATGTGTAGGCACATATATATAACTCTTTAGAAGGGTTATTATAGTGTTTTATTTTCTTAAAGTCTGTATTTCACATCATTTTTCCCCCCCAGAACTGTTTATCCTCACTCCAGACATGACCGTTGGAAAGGTGGCAGGAAAAACAAACGGCTGGTGTGTTTTGGGGCAGTCTGCATTCCTTTTAACTCTCTGAGACCAGGCTTATGCTTGGGCTTTCAACCTATTTGTCCTGGGGCCCAACCACTTTGATTTGCTTGAAAATTATCCTGTTGTTCAAGCTCCTGAGAGCTGCCACAGAGGTTTCTTGGGTTTATGAACTGGAGATCTATGAAGTGTTTGATTTTATTTGTAACATTAACCATGGCAGCCTTAACTGGGCTTTTGTTTTCTTATTTAACTTTTATCCCTGTAACCTTAACCTAATTTATTTTTCAAATCTTCATCCTCTCCCATCCCACAATTCCTAATCCCTCTTTTGTCCTCAGATTTTCCTCCAAAGTCAAGAGAATGACATTTAAATCCATCCTTTAGGAAGTGCCTAAAATGCAACATACACACAGAATTACCGTCTTCTCCTGGATTTCTTAGGAAGACAGACAAAGATTTCAGAGTGTAGAATAGGAAAAGTGCTGACAGAGGTGGTAGTGAAGCTTGGGAGTGGGAGTGTGGATTTTGGAAAGCACTAGGACACTTCTACTTGGCCTTCATGTGGACTTTTCCTTCCTCCATGAGGGGCCCAGGAGCCAGGGCTCTGGATGGTTTAGACAGGAAAGGGTTGAAGGGATAACTACTTCCAGACCCTGATCTTTGAACACTCAGCCATCACTCAGGCTCGTGAGAAAGGGAGCAGGAGACATGAGGGGGCTGAGGGAGTTCCCACACAACTCCCCTCAGCTCCAGCTTGTCTGTACTCATCCCTAGGTGTGCCCTCAGCACAATGGAAGATACTGCATCTCTCATCTCACCCCGCCCTGATTCTGTGGAGGAAAAGGGAGTAGTTCTCTTTTATAGGTCAGGAAACTGAACCTCTGGGAGGTTAAGGAAACATAAAGAATAACTAGGATTATAATGAGTCTGGATTACCCAGTTAGTAGATTTTCTTTCTCACCGGGTATTTTTCTCCCTAGTTTGTATGGCCTTTCTTTGGAGAGTCCCTTCTTGAGGTACTTCAGCCAGAGGGAAGCACTAAGGTTTGTGGAGTCTCTTAGGCATCAGGCACTGTTTTATGCAATATGTATCAATGCAGTGTATGTTCTAATAACCCTGTGAATGGTGGTATTCTGAGGATTAGAGGGATAGGTAATTTCCTCATGGCCACAAAGGACACAGGAGGTGACTCCAGGATCTGAGCTCAGCTGTGACTACAGAACCTTTGCCATGTCTACTACACCCGCTCTTCACACTGGGAGGAGGGCTGTTGGCATGAGGCCACTCACACAGCAGTGGTAGCCGTGAGGTGGTCAGTGTAGACGAGTTGTGTTTCATGCTCTCTTGCAATCTCAATTCATTTCTAGCATGGTGAGGATTTAGGGCAGAGATGGGCTTGCTATCTGAGTCTCAGCCTCCTCAGGAACAGAGATAGCAGTGATGATAGGTATTGCTACCGTATGTGAGTATCTGTGTATGCCAGACAAAGTACTTGAGCTTGATGCACATACTTTCAGATTGACCTAACAATGCTGACATTTTCTCTACTTTACACATCTGGAGACAGAGAAGTTGAGTCCCTCGCCTGCCCCTTGTCACACTACTAGTAAGTGGAGGAGGGGGGATCCTTGCCTAAGACTTCGTATACCAAATCTATAGTCCTTCCACTTAGCCTCTGGGACATCTACCCCTGGGATCATGTACAGAGATTTCCAGTGGCATGTAAGATGATTTACAGTTGTGTAGAGACAGGTGCTAAAGAATATTGGCTCACATGGTTGAGAAGCAACCCGTCCCTTTTTAGTTGTCTTGTAAGCTATCTTTATTACGTCAGGGAGAGAATCTTAGTTAGGTGCCAGTATGCCTTTTATAATGTTCTAATATTTGCACTTTTTTTTTTCTTTTAAGCAAGAAAGAACAGGACTTAGGGTTAGTCAACAGAACCTAGAACATAATAACATCCATTATATTTTCATTGTATATTTAAATTTTCTTTAATTGAAAAATCCATCATGTTCACACATGCAAAATAATATAATGCATTTGTAAAGTATAAGGAGTAATTGAATGGACATCCATGTACCTATCACCTACTGAAAAGTAGACTAATTTCAGATACTCTGGGGACCTTCTGTATATGTCTCTACATCACATCATCTTCCTGTCACTCTCACCAACATTTTATGTAATCATTCAACAGCAGTATGAGTGAGCCAGGTGATAAACATTCATACTACGCTATTCCCTAGTTTTGTCAGTCATCTTAGTGATGCTTCTTTCTGGGTCAGAATCTCACCCAGGATCATACAGTGCATGTAGTTCTCTTGGCTCCTTTGTCTCCTATAACTTAGAATGGTCCTCAGTCTCTACCCATCTTTCATGACCATGATGATACCTTTGAAGCATCAGTTATTTTGTGTTATGTCTCTCAGTTTGCTTGGTGCTTCCTCAAGATAAAATTCAGGTTATGCATTTTCAGCAGGAAAACCACTTCCTTCTTAGTGCACTTCATAGTGCACTAAGACATGATGTCATGCCCTTCATAGTGCACTGTGTCAGGAGGCACACGATACCAGTTTGTTCTGTCACTGGGGTTGCTTACAGGGGATGGCACTTGCTTACATTGATGTCTTTCAGTCTCTACCCTGAAAGGACACCATTTTCCCTTTTGTAACTAATGATTGCCTTGTGGGGAGATACCTTGAGATTTTGTAAACATCATGCTTCCTATCATATCTTTGCCTACTAATTCTAGCATCCATTATTAATTCTTGCTTGCAGCAATTATTCCTGTGGTTTTGCCAGATGGCATTTTTTTCTCTTCATAATTCCTTCCATATCTATTAGGATCTCTCCTATCAGTGGCTTTCTGTTTGTCTACCATTCATTTATTCTTTGAATTATTTATTTATATCAGTATATACTTCTGGATTATTTTCTTCTGTTGCCTTCAATCCATTACTATCCTTATCTTGCTCAAGTAGTCAACAGATTTCACCATTGCAAGCCCCTTCCGGTTGGCTTCTGTGCCCCTTTGACTTGTCTTCATTTTCTTTTGGCGCACGTCTTTCCTCTCTGGCACCATTGGGTGCCACTTAGGACTCTCCATGCTCCAGCCCTGGAATCAGCGAATACTCTGAGGAACCCTGAGAGAAGCCTATTCTCTGGCTATTCTGCTTTGTTTGCTTCCAGTCATGCCTTCATCTGTTGTGATATGATGTCCACCTTTCCCAGTGCACTGATGCTGCTGTTGTGAAGGTCGCTGCTAAAGCAATGGATACTGTTGCTTCTTATGTCTCAGACACCTCTGTCCTGCATCAGATCCTCTCAGGAGGACAGTAAAGAAAAGTTGCATCATTTCTTGATCCAGCTGCCCTTGTGGCAACCAGTGCCGTGCAGGGCATTCTGCAGGTATAAACTGTACCTCCCCTTGTGCTGCATGCCTGCCTTGATGTCCATTATGTAGCATTACATTTCCCAGTTGAGGCCACCTCTGCATCTCACTTTTTGCCCACATGTATACAACCTGAACATGTAGGGAATCAATGCTCCTTTTCCTCCCACGCTGGATGGTTCTAAGATATGGTCGTTGTCACTTGGGGGACTGGAGTGTGGAGGGTGTGGGTGGTCCTGTGGATGGAGAATGAATAATTTTTGTGGAAATGACTTGATAATGGCAACTTCATTTTGCCTCTCCTTGTTCCATGCCCTGTGTCCTCACTCTACTCCTGCTCCTGGAGATTGCACTTCCCTTTTTTTTTTTTTCAAGATTTTATTTATTTATTCATGAGAGACAGAGAGAGAGAGAGAGAGAGGCAGAGACCTAGGCAGTGGGAGAAACAGGCTCCATGCAAGGAGCCCGATGTGGGACTCGATCCCAGATCCTGGGATCATGCCCTGAGCCAAAGGCAGATGCTCAACCGCTGAGCCACCCAGGCATCCCAAGATTGCACTTCGTATTGCAGTGTTGCTATATAAACCCTCTTGCTCAGGGTCTGCTTTCTGGACAATCTGAGTGAAGATATGCTGTGTTTAATAGCCATTCTCTATAATCCCTTAACTTTCACAGTATCACATGTTCAAGTTCACTCATTCATTCATTCACTCCCAAACTTAACTTATTGAGATCATCTCTATGTGAAGCATTGCATATAGACAGACAAAATCCCTGACCATGTAGAACTTACTATAGTGTGAGAAATTAACTGAATACACAAATAAATACAAATGGAAGTGCTCTGAAGAAAATGCTACAGGGAGAGGGGTTGAAAGTGAGTCAGATGAGGAATGGCATTGAGAAGATTGAAAAATACTCTCTGAGAAGGTGACCTCTGAATGGAGCAAGGACCGTGGGAAGAAATGAACTGAGGGAAGAGTGATCCATTCAGGAGGAAGAGGAAGTACAAGGGACTTCAAACAGGTGTATGTGCTTGACCTGTTGGAGAACAGCAGAGAGGTAGAAGTCAGTGTGACTGAACATAGAGAAGCCGATTATTGGAGATGGCAGCCAACAGAGGTAGGAAGGGCCCTTCCTTGAAAGACCATAGAGGGTATGTTTCTGGGTTTGGATTTTCTTGTTTTAAAGATTTTGTTTATTTATTCATGATAGACATAGAGGGAGAGAGAAAGAGAGAGAGAGATTGAGAGAGAGAGGCAGAGACGCAGGCAGAGAGAGAAGCAGGCTCCATGCCAGAAGCCCAACGTGGGACTCGATCCCGGGACTCCAGGATGACACCCTGGGCTGAAGGCAGGCGCTGAACTGCTGAGCCACCCAGGGATCCCCAGGGTTTGGATATTTTATGTATGTCCTAGGATAGTTTTGGCAAAGGAATGACATGCTCTGATTTTCATGTTAATGAGCTTTCTTTAGCTGCTGTGTGGAGAATGGATTTTTGTTAGATAAGAATGGAAACAGAGGGGGTGCCTGGGTGGCTCAGTCATTTAAGCATCTGCCTTTAGCTCAGGTCATGATCTGGGGTCCTGGGATCGAGCCCCACGTCTGACTTCCTGCTCAGCGAGGAGTCTTCTTCTCCCTCTCCTTCTGCCCCTCCATCTCGCTCATACTCTCTCCCCCCCGCCCTCAGATAACTAAATAAAATCTTTTTTAAAAAAAGAGTGGAAACAAATAAGTGATTGCAACAACTCCAGTGAGAAGCTATGGTTTTTTGGACATGTGTTGAGAGGTGGAGTATATGTCAAAGTTGATGCAGAAGAGGCTTGCTGATGGTGGGGGAAGGGAGGTGTCCGCCAAGCAATCAGGGATGAATGCATGACCGCCCTATACCCTTGACTTGATAGTACCACACATACTTTCACCTTTCTCATACATCTTTCTGGGTCTCATTCAGACTCCTAGAGTATCTCTGTGTTCCTTTGCAGAGGCTGCTGATCATAATTCTCTGCTCTTCTCATGAGCCAGCGATTATACAGCAGAAGTCACAGACTCACGTTCCTCCCAGCTCACAGAGGTTAGCACAGAGGAGGCATGGGCTGAGATATCCTGCGCGAGTGGGGACAGCCCTGGTGGGCTGTGCGGTCTGAGCCTGGTCTGGGGGGGGCACTTTCTGAAGTGAACTCTAGCTGCCTGTGTTACCCAGAGCCAGAATGCTGGCACCTGGGATTGCAGAACCTCCTGAGTTTTCAAGACAAGCTAGAAATCCAGACTTAAAAAATTCACAATCTGAACATTTTTATATGTTGGCTGAAACTCTTTTTAGAGCTCTGGATGGTGGGCGGTGGGGTGGGGGTGCGGCAAACAAGACAAGTCTGTGTTGCAGATGTGGCTCTTGGGCCACACTGGTTTGCAACTTCTGCTGAAATAGTCTTTCTGGGGTAACTTGGCATACATGGCGTGGTTTATCGATTTCATTTATGGGCCAGTGACTTCCGAATCTGTATTCTCAGCTCTGTTCTTTGAAATGTTTCTAGCCACTAGACATAATTCCATAGCTCTCCACAGTTGTGTCTCACCAGCATGTTCCAAATTCAGATTTCCCATTACCTTGTGCCTCTTCTGCCTATTTCATCCCTTCTCAGGGGTTCAGGCTAAAACCCTGGCTTCATTCCTGCTGCCTGCCCTGCTGACAAGCTGCCTATTGATAAATCCATCTCTTCATTTTATTTGTGTTCCTTTCTAAATATTTTTTTAATGCGCTGCCTCTTCTCCCTTTCTGCTACCACCTTCATTTGGTCATTCAGCCAGATTTGGAACCAATAAGACTAAGTCTATATTATCTTACCCATTTTACAGATGATGAAACTGAAATATGGAGAAACCTAGTAATTTGACCAAACCACACAGTAGCAAGGGTCGGAGTGGTGATTTGAATGCAGGCAGTGTTATTGCAGAATGTGTACTGTTCATCAGTACAAAATAATAAATTGATCATCTGTATTATAGGGATTTAAATGACAAGTGTTATGATTTTGTTAATCATTCCACAATTTGTATGCATATCCGATCATCACTTTGTAATCTTGATATATATATATATATACATTTATATTTGTCAATTGTTCCTTAATAAAGTTGGAAAAATAATTCAGTGGCAGAAACGTAAAATAATAAAAACTAAATGACTTCTCTGTAGAAAGAGAAGTGGAGGTCATCAACTAGAGTTAAACCTCTTCTAGAAAGCTGAGAAAAAAAATATATTTTAAGTTACAGTATCCTCTAGATATGAAACTGTGCTTGCTAAATCCTCAGAGAGTATTTGAAAACACATCTTTCCTTTATAGATTTTTAGTCTTCCGTGTTTTAGATAAATTTGCTTTATCCACGAGATCAGCCGAATCACAGAGACGCTCAGTACAAATTGTAGAAGTTTGGTGTTCACTTTGAAAACATTTTAATATCGTTTACAAATACCCAGATAAGGGAGTCCAGGTGTGTGACTGAACAGTAGTGGCCTCTCCTGACAGGGAGCCCATTGCCTGCTGTCTCCGAGTCGCAGTTTTGGATAGGCTCTCTGTAGTCATCCAGCTTTTCTGGTTGCCTTCACCCAGCTGTCCCAGCAGACAGGCCTGGCCGGGCCCAGCTCCAAGAGGGAGATGCTGCCTGCCACCCCTCTCCGTGGCATTTTCCAGATTTTTCCCCCTTCCTTTTTTGGTAATGGAAAACCGCTGGCACCTGCACTTTGATTGTGTGGCAGTACCCACTTAGCAGTTGGTTTTATGCTTACTTCACATGATAGCTTTTATTTTGGAAGGACAATTTTGCCCCCAAGAGAACACGTTTCTTCCTTGGTACACTGATGCTCTGGGTTCAAACGCAACCAAAAGGCTTTGCGAGAAACCCTCAGGGATTTTTCCACCAAAAATACCACTGTAGTGCTTACGAGTTCAGACTTTAGCTTCTGACATTCCTGGGTTGGAGCCCTAGCTCATTTCTCATCGGTAAAATGGGAATGATAATACTGCATAGTATTATTAGGTGGATTAAGTAAGATGTTGTGAAAGCATAACAAACACTCAGTAAATTTTAGTTATTGTTATTATTGTAATTATTTTATTATTGTATTGGCCCACTTAACAGTTCTTTAGTTAGCTCCTATTAGGTAATCTCCCAGTGTAACTCACACGATGCAGGGACTCCTTAATTACTGTTAAGCCGTGTCTGATCAGCATGTCTTCCTGTCCAGATTTGAACTAAGGAATCAAACAAACAGAATGAGTATCTTCTGTGTGCCGGGAACTGCACTAAACCCTGCACGCTTAAGAATGGGGTCCTGTGAAATTTCACCCCTTTTTGTTCCCCGTTTCAAGCTGAAACTGCATTTTTGTGGTTCCTCAAATGTGCCCACTCTCTGCCTACCTGCACACGTTTGTGCAAATTGTCCCTATGACATGGAATGCTCTCTTTCTCGTATCATGCTGGCGGATTCTCACCTTCACTTCAGATCTCATCAAAAGTAGTACAACTCTCCCAGGGAGAGTAAAGTGTTGTTTATTGTTGTTGTTGTTTTCTGTTGTCTGTGTGCTGTGCTTTGATATTACTTATGATATTCTCATGATTGTGTACATCATAATTGTCTGCCTATCTCTTCCCTGGAGTAGGAACATTTTGAGAGTAGGGACTGTGTCTGTTTACTTTTGTATTCTTAACAAAGTGCTTATGGGGACTCAATTCTGTTGATGGGTGAGTTGGATGGATGAATGGATGGGTAGATGGGAGAAAGAAATGACACATAGATTAGAACAAGTGGAAGGACCGATGAATGACACAAGGACCTTGTCACACCTGTAGGAAAGACGGGAATGCAAATACTCTCAGGGTACCATGAGAAATACTTAGAGATCATAGAGCATAAACAGCTGGTGACAGCTAGCAGGTTCTGCCTGTAGACATGTATTATTTCGACTACTCCATGCTTATTGATTTCTTTACTTATTTTTAAATAATTCAGGTAGCAAACATAAGCTTCCAGACCTCTGGCTTCCCAGACTTGGTAAAACACTGGGTCTGGTCTCCTGGATGAAACAGTGTAGTCAGGAGTAGCTGAGAGGCATGTATAGGCATATGCTCTGCAGCTCCCCATCCGGACCCTGACCCTTGAGAGCACTTGAGTTTGCAACCCCTCCCTCTATTATAGGGGGTGATTTGGAATTTCTCTAAGTGGGGATGAGAGGGAAGGGACAGTCTGGTGTAGAAGCAGGTCACAGCGAGTGGAAAGGCCTAGAGATGTGAGAACTGCATGAGGCATTGGAGCGCTGGTGTGATTCCCATCCACACAAAGCACACAGAGCCTGTAGGCAGTTAACAAAGCATTGGCTATGGTCAGAGAAGTCTGTAGGGCCCAGTGGTGGGGACTTTTGGTATTTCTTGCTAATTTTGGATTCCAGCCTATAGTAAATGGGGAGTTGAGTGGTGGTTTAAGCTGAGGAGTGACCTGATTGGACTTGCATTCTGTCCGTGGTAAGGTGGATGAGTTCCAGAGGGCACAGGGGTAGATGCATGTAGACCTGATAGAAGCCTATGCTCTAGGTCAGTGGTTCTCGACCTGTGTTGATTTTTTTTTTTTCAGGGGACACTTGGCAAAGTCTAGAGAAATTTTTGATTGGGAGGAGGAGGTGTGTTATTGGCATCTTGTGGGAAGAGGCTAGAGATGGTGCTAAATATCCTGTAACACATAGAACAGCCCTCACGGCAACAAAATGACCCAGCCCAAAATATCAACAGTGACGAGGTGGGGAAACTTGCTCCAGCCCAACTGAGATGTGAAGAGGATATGAGGTCAGGAGTGCCCATGGGTGTTCTTAGAAAAGTTTGGAGCCCTCGTGGATTCAGGAGGTGGAATCAGCAGGCATACTGATGGATTACCTGATCGTTGGTTAGAGGGGAGGGAAGGAGAAGGATGAGCAAAATGGGAGACAAAGCAGAGCAAGATTTATTTAGCAAGTAAAGAAGAAATTGGCCTTTAAAGGGTAACTGAAAGTGCTAAGTTATCATCTCCCATCATTAATTTCTACTGATTGAATGGTGCCAACCAGCGCATTCTCTTTAAATATTTTATTTATTTATCTTAGAGATAGAGTGAGCCAGTGAATGAGGGTGGGGGAGCAGAGGAAGAGGGACAGACAGACTCCATGCTGAGTGGGGAGCCTGACACGGGGCTCCATCCCACAACCCTGAGATCATGACCCAAGCTGAGATCAAGAGCCTGACGCCTAACTGACTGAGCCACCCAGGCACCCCTGGTATTTGTAATTTTATTAGGTTGTAGCACACAGCCTATTTGGGAAAAAATACAGGAAGGTTTTCATTTATATTTTAGAGCTTTCATTTGTGAAGCTTTTTCACTTTCATGTTTTGAAATAAGGGCATGGGGCCAAAGTCAGTTTAATTGCTCTCCCAGGTCATTTTTCTTGATGTTTTTCTCCCTCCAGAAAGTCTTTGATCCTTTAGAATGCACCCCTTATAAAAATCTACTGGAAGATGAGACATTGTGAGGATAACTCTGTCAGAATGTGATTGAATTTTTTTCTCCGAATATGACTGTTTTGACACCTGTTCTTACTGGGTAAGGGAACGGGGAACTTGAGGTTGATAGCTCTTACCTTTCTTGTGCTAAAATTAATTTGATCTATTCATTGGTGTAGGAAATTCAGCTATTAAAGGCCCTGGGAGAGGACAAAGGGAAGGGAGGAAAGGAAGCGTGGTTAAGAGTACCCTAGCAGACTCTAAGTCCCAGATCTTCACCCAGAATACTGCTTTATCCGTGTTCTTGTTCCCAGGTAACATTGTGTCTATTCAGGGGCTCCTGGTCAGGCAGGATTTTGAGGAAGAGGATAGCAAGTATGGTTTATTTCTGTCTCTGTAATGATGGCTGCTCTTTGTCTTCCCTTTCTGGAAACTCCCATGATAGAAGGAGAAGGCTCCCCTGATATTCCTCTAGTACCCATTGGAGCATCTGTGTCCCTTCTGTTTTTCAATGTGTCAACCAGGGTCCCTGCACGAAACAGGTGGCACAGTCAGATGGGATAATTTGAGAAGAGTGGGTAAGTGTTGGGAAACCACAAAGGATAGTGCAGGACCTCTGGGCTACCAGAAGTAGAGCTGGTACCAGCTCTGGGCCTCAAGGACCAGGGGCGGGTGCGTTGCCAGGTCCCGAAGAGACTGTTGTATGGAGAGTCTCACCAGTGTGACCTTTGATGCAGGGAGCCTCAGCCAGGCTGCTTTTTCTTTTTGCCTGCTGATTTCCCTCTGTCCTCATTGGCCAAACCCTGTTCAGGGCCCCGGTGCAGAGAGATTCTTTGGGTGTGCTCCGTTCTGCTTAGCATCCTGGGGCAGGAAGCAGGGTGGAGAAGGTTCAAGAATGAATCTGGACAGGCACATGAAAGATGTCTGGGACATTTGGACATTCCTCCTGATTGGTTGGCTCCTGTGGTCAGATATTTGTGGAGGAATCAGGTGGTGGCGGGGGCAGTGCCTTGGAGTCGGAGAGTCTGGTGCAGAATCGCATCTGCTTCCCTTGCTAACTGAGTGATTCTCAGGTCTTTTCAGTTCACCAGGCCCTTATTTCCTCATTGGATAGTGGGAGAAGGGGACTGCCTACATCAGAACACCTCAGGGAGGCTCAAAACAGAACATATTTCAGTGCTGTTGACAGACTCAGAAAAGGCTGCAAGAGGATATAGTAAAATGTGAGCGGCATACTTCAGCAAAGTTGTTTTTCTTTTTTTTTTTTTTTTTAAATTTTTTTTAAATTTTTATTTATTTATGATAGTCACAGAGAGAGAGAGAGGCGCAGAGACACAGGCAGAGGGAGAAGCAGGCTCCATGCACCGGGAGCCCGACGTGGGATTAGATCCCGGGTCTCCAGGATCACGCCCCGGGCCAAAGACAGGCGCCAAACCGCTGCGCCACCCAGGGATCCCCAAAGTTGTTTTTCTATACAATACAAATAGAGCTGTGTTGTGAGATAAAGGTTCATTTTTTCCTCTCCATTATAATTTTCTCTATTCCAGATTTTTTTTAACCATCAGAATAACCAAGACATCCATAAATGCGATTCATAAATATGTTAGTATTGCCTCCCCACTCCCCCAGTTACTGTTTTTGGTCCTCACTGTGCTCTCTGGGCTGAGGTGTGTGAATTAGCAGCTGGCTTGACTGTGATGACATGTATGCTGTAGTGACATGTATGCCATTTCCTGTGATGTGGCCACAGGTTCAAGGCTGGTGTCCAATCCCCAGGGAGCCTGCCCTGGCCTTTCGGGTGCCTCTCCTCTGAGGACCCCATCCTCTCACCTGCTGTAACCTGGGGCACTGCCCAGCGCTCACTGCACAGCATTGCGGTTACTTCCTCTATCAGACTGTGATCTTCCTCAGGTCCACACCATGTTTTACTCATCTCCACAGTTCCAGCATTGTCTTCTCTTTTGTTCGGAGATGCTCCCTTCATCCTTGTCATCCGTGTTCCCCCACATGGTTACAGAGTTCTTGTGGGCTCGCAAACCCTAGCTGCTACAACAGAGCACCTGACCTGTTCTTTCTCTTCTCTCAAGTTCCAAAATCCTGGGGAAGAATTTTGATTATTTTCACATGGGTCAGGTCCACCTCCCTTATTGACTCAACTGTTACCAATGGGAGTGGTATGTTTTCATGGCCTCACCTTTGTAGTTAAATGCCCATATTCCCAGGGAATCTGTCATCGCCAACAGGGTGGGGTCTATACCATCAAGACAGGTCCGGTTGAAATCTGTTGGTTGCAGTGGAGAAAGAAAATGAATGGGGAATGCATTCAGCTGCAGTGTTAATACTAAGAAACATTTAAATCAGTGGGTTGCACTGAAGAAAGCATGTATCAGGAATACATTTGCAGGTGGGCAAAAATTGGCTCTTGGTGGATGAAAGGATCTTAGCTATTATGACTTGTCGCCTTCTAAAGCTGAGCTCTACATAACAATGTAAATGAATAGATAGGTATTAAACTATCCTGGGGGCAGGGAAAAGGAGAATGTCTGAACAGACTTTTCAGTTTGAGGTTGTTGGTAAAAAAAGCAGGGGGAGGGATTAAGAAGTACTAAGTTATGACAATAATAATACCTAACTTTTACGTAGTACTGACCGTAGACCAGCAGCTGTTTTGAATGTTTTACATATATTAGTAACTCATGTGACAATATACCCATTTAACAGTGTTTTAAACAAATAGGCTTGAGTTCCTGTTCTCTCACCCCTAAAGAAGTCCGAAGGTGATTTGATCATGTCAAGGCCAGCCATTATCTTTAATTTTTTAGACTTTTCCTTCTTGCTATTTACCCTCATGGTTGCAAGATAATAGTTGCAGCAGCTCTAGACATATCCACTTTTAATTAATTGCCTTTAATGCTGGAAGATGAAGAACTGTAGAAAACAGAATCTCTGCCCCCCCCCACCTCCACCCCCCGGCTTTTTTTTAATCTTAGAGAAAGTTTTCCCAAAAGCCCTCCTACTAGATTTCTGCCTAGGTCTCACTGGCTGGAATTAGGTTGCATGGCTACTTTTAGCTACAAGGGAAGCCAGGAAAGTACAGAACGATATTGTCACAGTTGGCTTAGATCTACACAGTTTAGTATGATAGCTACACATAACTATTGAAAGGTTTTTTTTTTATTGAGATATAATTCACATATCATAAAATTGACCACTTTAATTGTACCTTTTAGTGGTTTTTAATATATTTACAGGATTATGCAGCCATCATCACTGATAATTCTGGAACATTTGTCTCACCTCCAAAAGAAACCCCGTACCTATTAGCACCTATTCCCCCTTCCTAACCCTGCCCTCACCCTCTGACAACACTAAATTACTTTCTGTCTCCAAGGATTGGTCATTCTGGGCATTTCATATAAATGAAATCATACAATATATAGCACTTTGTGTCTGGCTGCTTTCACTTAGCATAATTTTTTCAAGGCTCTTCTGTGTTAGAGCATGTACCAGTATCAGTATTTTTTTAATCAATTTCTTTTTATAACTTAATGAGAGTCGACTGCATGGATGTGTCACATTTGGTTTTATCTATTCATTTGCTGATGGGCATTTAGGTTGAAGGACACTTTAGTTACTATAATTAATGCTGCTGTGAACATTCACATACAAGTTTTTGTGTGAACATATTTTCATTTTTCTTAGTTTTCTAAGAAAATTCGTGGGAGTGGAATTAGTGGATTATATGGTAACTCTATGTTCTATTCATTGAGAAAATGCCATACTATTTTTCAAACTGGCTACATCATCTTATATACATCCTGGTGGAAATGAAGAAGGATTTCAGTTTTTCCAGGTACCTCCTAACACTTGTTCTTTTTTGTTTGTTGATTCTAGCCACCCCAGTGGATGGAGAGTGGTGTTTCACTTTGGTTTTCATTTGCATTTACATAATCATTACTGATATTGAGCATCTTTTCACGTGCTTAATAGCTGTTTGTATATCTTTCTGGAGAAATGTCCTTTCGGATCCTTTACTCCTTTTGTTTTTGGATTGTCATTTCATTGTTGAGTTATAGTGGCTATGTAAATAGATTAGTTGAATTTAAATAAAGTCAGAAATTTGTTTCCTCAGGCACACTAGCCACATTTCAAGCGCTCAGTTGCTACCTATGGATAGTGGCTACATTATTGGGCTGTTGGTTATATAAGGCATTTCCGTCATTGCCAAGTTCTGCTGGATGGCACTGGCTTAGAGCATCAGGACTGATCACTTGGAACTGGCCACTCTAAATAAAATCAATCAGTTTTGGTAAGCTAAGGAAGGAGAGGAATGGATATGGGACACAGTTACAGAACATTCTTCAGAAAAAGTTTGATGTCTTGGTCCTCAAAGAGATAGATGTGTTTATTCTCTCCTAGAGGTGCATAGACATTTCTTAGAGGAAAACCTGAGGCGGGAGGTAAGTGACAACACAGAATTCTAGACCAGAGGTTGGCAAACTTTCTGTACAGGACTAGATAATAAATATGCTCAGCTTTGCCAGTTACATGGTATCTGTCACAGCTTTTCAGTTTGATCATTGTAGTGAAGAAGCAGTCAGAGACAATACATACATGAAGGAGCATGACTATGTTCCAGTCAGACTGACTTACAAAAACATGTAGTGGGCTGGATTGGGCCCACAGGTCATATTTTGTGAGGAACGTTTTATAGAATGCTATGAAAGCTTACAGGGGCCAGCGTGCTGCAATCAAGGGTAGGGTGACATATTGGGTATGACTGGAAAAATAGACTTTCAGGATAATGGTGTTTGGAAGGTGAGGAAGAGGACAGAACCAAGTTTTAAAGGTCCTTAGTGTGTATCCGGGTTGTTTTGTTATATTTTTGTTTCTTTTAAAAAATCTTGTAGGTGACAAGAAGCCATCCAAGGGTTAGTCAGGTATTATACAATTACATTGACTTTTTAGACAATCTCCTGGCACCATGGTGAAGAGGGAAAGTAAGGAATACTAGTTAAGAAACGATTTGTTGAATGGTCTGAACAAAAGTGAATAATTCTGGTAAGAAGTATACCTGTCCCTAATCCTGCCAGATTACAGTATACCAGTGCTTATGACACAGGTCAAGGCTCTTTGTCTTGGATTAATAAAGTAAAGATCTGGTAATTATCGTGTTAATTGCATCAGTATAGATACAAGCTGATAAATCAGCTAACCTACAGGCTGTGGGCTGGGGAGGAAGCCATATTGATTTAAATGAGGCCTGAAGAGTGGGACTAGACATAGTCTTTCCCTGCCCCAGGACAGCCACTGGAGGCCAGAGAGTTGGTGCTGAGGGTAGGTTACCAGCGACTCTTGGGGAACTGGAAGAATGCAGATGGGTGGGGGCGAGAGTCACGGTGGCCTTGGAAAACTTGACTTTTGGATGGAGAAGTGAGCTCATTCTCCACCCAGTTCTGAGAGGCCATTGGAGGGAGAAAGGAAACCCTGATGAACCCCTAATTTTTGAAAGTAGGTCCCAAGTTAAACACACGACATAGGTCTGCCAGAAGTGTTTGCCATCAGGAAAGATGAATTATCCACAAGGGCTTAGAAAATTGCAAATGCACATGATGTGTCTATGAATCTTTTTTTTTTTTTGAATCTTTTTTTCAACATGGTCAGCTTAGCCTGTGAGTACGCAGCATATTTTTCAAAGCTGGCCTGGCAGACTGAATAATGAGAACTCTACAATAAAGGTTATGAAACCATTGAGAAGTTGGGTTTTCCTACCTGTAAGTTTAGTAAAGAATTCTCGGAGTGTTAATTCAAGGTGGGATTGTAAATAGTGATTTCTGCCAGTCTTCACTCTGTGCCCATACTTTTCTAAGAAAGCGTTTTGGCTTTTTTGCTACTTAAATCCTCACTGATTCCTAAAATTATGAAATATAAATTATAAGAAACAGCTTTGAGCCTTTCACAAGGCACAATTGTACCTCACCCCAGGAAAGAAAATGAACAAATATCTTACACACGTAGAGCTTTTAACCCTCTGGACTTCCAGTCTCCAAATGCTACGAGCATCAGAAAACGTCTCCTAAATCTGATTTTGAGTGGCCAGGCCTACGTCCACTGGGAGTTAGGAGTGCTTCCAAGGGTGAGGCAGACAGAGGTGATAAGATCACAAGAGACTGACCCTTGGTCAAGGCCTGCTTCCTGAAGTCATTTCCCCAGGGTGGGTGGTGGGCAGGTGTGTACCGTGTGGAAACAGGGCTCCACTGCTTCTCCAGGAACATTCCCAGGTGTTATGTGAGGAGTGAGGAAACTTCATCTATTTTCTGAATCTAGCACTGTGGAATGGAAGGGACAGACTGAACACAGGGTGCTTGGGGTTCACCGAGCTCAACAAAGTATTCAAAGCTTGTAGGGTTCAGGACTTACCTGTATGAATTTGCCCAAGTGCTTATACACTGGTGTCTATTAAGAGCCATGTACTCTGTATATTTCTGATTTGTCTGCCCTTGAAATAATCAAAATACTGTTCCTCTGAGATCTCTGAAGTCCAGAAAGTTCTTTTGAATTCTTAAATTTCTTTTCTTGCACTGTACTGAAACTCACAGATATGGGTGATCCCAGTGACCAAAGAGACACCCATTGGCTCCCAACTTCCCGGCCACCAAGAAGCCTTGAACATATATGTATCCTGGGTTATTTGTGCCAGTGGGCATGTTTCTGATTTGCTTTGTATGTACCTGATCAGAAAATCTGTTTTTAAAAAACTGCCCAGCAGTCATTAATTTTTATTATTTATTTTTATTTTTTTAAAGGTTTTATTTATTTATTTGAGAGAGAGAGAGCACAAGTGGGGATGGGGGGCAGAGGCAGAGGGAGAAACAGATTCCTCAGTGAGCAGGGAGCCCAATGTGGGGCTCCTTCCCAGGACCCTGGGATCATGACCTGAGCCAAAGGCAGATGCTTAACTGACTGAGCCACCAACATGCCCCTAATTGTTTTTAAAATGAAGCTTCTCAAGTCTTTTCTTTGAACAGGGAACCCTTTTTGTGACAAAGAATTAAAAAACCTCCAGCATGAAAAGCTAGTTAGGGGACCTTGTTTCTTAATGACAGCAACAGCAAATTGCAAGAGGGGGAGCTGTAATGAACTTATGGCTTTGAAAGCACTTGTACCACTTGTGATCAGAGCCTTCATTTGAGCCCTCCTGAAAAAAAATAGCTGTTAAAAAAAGAAAAATAAAACATGAGGTGAAATATGGACACAGAATGGATATTTGGTAATAGGGAGGTGTTATTTTTAGTTATAATCATATTGCAATTGCTTTTTAAAAGCTCTCCACATCTTATGGGTGCATACTGAAATATTTGCACAAAAAAAGACAGAGTTGGAATTTGTTTAAGAAGAATCAGGACACATGATGGCTAGGAGTTGAAATCATCTGAGGCTGGGTGATAAGTACATGAGGGTTCACTTAGCTGTTCTTTCTAATTTTGAATATTCTTGAAATTTAACACACTTAAAATATTTTTTAAAAATTAACAGTTTGAAATCTTTGGAAGTCTTGGTTCCTAAGGGTACTTCTTTGGTATTTTCCCATCCCTGTTTTCTGTGTTTCTATCTCCTTCCTTCCTTCTCTACTCTCTCTCTTTCTGTCTCCTTCCTTCCTTCCCCACTCCCTCCCTCTCTCCCTGTCTTTCTTTTTCCTTCTCCTTCCTTTCGTGTCACTTGGGCTGACAAGAAAAAAGGACACATTTATATCAAGTTGCAAATGGACTTGGGCCTATTTTCATGGCGGCACAAAGGCCAGTCAGTTCTGGAGACTCAGATGTATGTTGCAGACTGCCTGGGCCTCCCTGGCCCCTGAGTAGCCTAACTGGGCTGAGGTCAAAAGTTGCCTAGACCACCCACCCCACAGTTGGTCAGTGCAGCATGGTTTTTAAACATTTTGCCATGGTTAGAATGTGAAGGATTTAGGTTGAGGTTAACTTTTTAATCCATTAGTCTGGATTTGCCAAAGGGAAGGTTGGGATCCTGCTCTTACTTTGTTACTGCCTATGACTAGGAATGAGTTCTCGGCTTTGAGATTTTGCTGTGAGATTGGTTTTACCTAATCACAGCCTGAGCAGACAAAAGATTAGGTCATTAGATCCCAAACTAACCTCAGATTGTCAGTCATGATGGCAAGAATCCCCTGGAGAGATTTTCATTTTTCATAAAAAAAGAAAAAAGAAAAAAAACCTATAGTAAAATTACTTGGGAATTCTGTTCAACAGGTCTGAGTGGCAGTATAATCTAAAAATGTTTAATTTTATCAGCTTCCCACATGATTCTCATAATCATTACATTGGAAATCTAGACTTAGTGTTTGTTTATTCATTTATTTTTTAGTGGTTTTTAATAGAATGGAGGGATTCTCGTTGCTCAAGGAACAGATTGAGATTGTATTCCCATATAGTCCTACCTTACTACAACCAGGTGGCACGTTTTTCATTGGTATTGTTATTTTTAATTGTTTTTATTTAAGATGACTTGCTCTGAGCAAGGCCTTGCATCTGGTAGTTATTATATAAGTGCTTGGCAAATAAATGACAAATCCAAAAAGGAAAGGCAACAGGCAACTGATATTTATTGAGTCTCTCTTATTATAGTAGACTTGACTCATCATTTATATCTTCTCCTTTAATGTTTGCCACGGCATGAAAAGTAATGATTATTATCCAGTTTTGCATTTGATGAAATTAAAGCTCAGAGAAGTTTGGTATTTTATCCAAAGTCATACAGTAAACCTGTGGGAGGAGTATTTGGCGTCAGCTGGGTTTTTTCTCTTGTGCCTGGCAGCCTTTCTGGACACTGTAGCCTGTTTGTCCTTTCTTGGCCTCAGAGGATTGTGTAACAGGAGAGGGGTACTCTGTGTAGAGGTCAGGCAACCCAACCAGTGGGGCAGGCCACCAGAGCTTCCCTTGACCAGGCTATACCAGAGCCTTTGTTTTCCTTGGTCCAATACTGGGTAAAGATCCCACTGAAGGGCTTTGTCACTGCTCATCACTGTGTCATCCCTGGGAAATGTTTGGCAGAGGATCGTAGTAGCTGAGGACAGAAGCCTTTTCTAGGTGGTTTGCCTGTATCTGAATTTTTCTTTGGCACTTTGTAACAGGCCTGAGAAGGTGAGAGTTTTGTGCCACTATGGACACCATCCAGCTTGTTGGCTATTCTTTGATAGTGTGAAGATCAAAATGTCAGATGGAAAGGAAAAGTCCCCAGTGGATTCCAGGCCCTTACCGTCCCTCTCCTGGCATACTGCCACAGCCTACACCCTGCTGTCTGCAACCTGCCTGCCTTTCAAGTCACTTTACTCAGAGGGGATGCTCTTAAACAGGCAGGTCTGCTGGTGTGGCTTCCTTGTCCAGTCTCTTTAGTAGCTCTTACTTCCCTGAGGAAAAAGTCAAGCCTCTGAACGTAGCATGGAAGACTGGCCCTGTCTCTCCCGCTGCATTTCCCACCCCTTACTGCTTCACAAGCAACCAGAGACTTGCACTTGACAGCTGTGCAGTCCATTTTAGAAAGAGAATGGAAAAGGACCCCAAGAAAGCATACAATTTTGTTCTAACTTGCATGGCAGTGTTGGATTTTTCCTTGTTTGTTGTCTGTCTTTGCTCCTGTACTGTAAGCTCCTTGAGGGCAGGAGCTTTGTCTTGTCTGCTGCCCTATTGTCTCATGTGGCATGATGCCCAGTACAGAGTGGGTGTTCATTCATATGATGGCCCAGTGAATAAATAAATGGTAGGCACCACGTAGTGCTCTTCAAGGCCAATGGAAGGCATGATCAGTGTGGGCTAGAGTGGTCAAGGAGGCCTTCATAATAAGCTGGTTGTCAAGGTGAGGCTTGTGAAAATCAGCAGAATGGGTTGTGAGCTTTAGTCTTAAGAATCAGAACTTTAGAAAGGCATTTGCTGTATTGGAAAGAATATGAGTTTTAGAACCAGAGAGACCTAGGTTCAAATTTGGACTCTATCATTTATTGGCTATGGGAATTTAAGATCTTTGCATTTTAATTTCTTCACCCATAAAATGAGATTGATATTCCTTTCCTTACAGTAGTCTCATGAGGGAAAAAAAAAAAAAAAGTGCAAATCACATATAAAGCATGTAGCACAATGTCTGGCATATGCCAGCACCTCAGGGATACCACGGGTTGAGTTCTAGACCACTGTAATAAAGCCAATATCATGAGGAAGTAAGTGAGATGAACTTTTTGGTTTTTCAGTGCATATAAAAGTTATGTTTACACTACACTGTAGTCTGTTAAATGTCCAGTAGCAATATGTCTAAAAATACAGTGTAATACCTTAATTAAAAAATACTTTATTGCTAAAAAATGCTAAGCATCATCTGAGCTTTCAGCAAGTCCTAATCACTGATCACAGATCACCAGAGCAAATATAATGAAAAAATTTGAAATATTGAAAGAATTACCAAAATGCAACACAGAGACGCATTGCTGTTGGAAAAATGGTACCAATAGACTTGTTCAGCAGGGTAGCCATAAACCTTCAGTTTCTCAAAAAAACTGGTATTTGAGAAGCATAATAAAAACGAGGTATGCCTGTATGAGGCCCTAAGAAGTAAAAGTTTATACAGTACAGTTCAATGAACATGCCTGAGAAACAAAGATTATTTGGATGAGGTTGTTAAATTTGATTAAAATGGCACAATTCTGCTGGCTCAAAGCAGTTACATTAGATTTCACAGTTTTTGTAACTGTTCTCATGTACCATGAAGAATTCTTGCACATTTCTATACTCTTTTTTTTAAGCTTTTGAACATTGGAGGTGGATATGCTGCACCATCCTACTCATCTGATACATAGATGCGCTGTCCCTTAACACTGGGGCCTGTTGGAAGGCAGCAGGCACCTAATGTGTAAAAGAGATGACAGCAATGAGCTTTCTGCTTACTCTCCCAGTGACACACCTGGCTTTCTTTCCGCTATGTTGTATGTGTGTGTGTGTGTGTGTGCGTGCGCACATGCACACGTGTGGTTCACTACATATCTTCATGTTGGAGTTTTCACTGCGGTCATGATTCTGACCTCTGGCTCATTCATTCACTTCATCTCTTCATCTCCTGCCTTCTGTCTCTCTCTCTCTCTCTCACTCACTATTGTCCAGCCATATCTACATCCTTAAAATCCCTGAACATGCAGCTCTCTTCAGCCTTGAGTTCTTTGACTCTCTGTTTTCCGTTGGACTGAAATTCTTTTCCTCTGCCTCTTTCCATTTTTTCAGAAAATCAGCAGACTCCTTGTCCTTGGAGTGGTATTGGAGCAAGATGATGAAATGGAGTTTTAAGTGTTTATTTTACATAAAGCCAAGGAATACTAGTGTAAGAGTGTTTACAATTCTTGTTTTTTTTTTTTTTTTTTAACCAGAGAAATGTAATGCGCGTCAAATACAAAAATGTAGGCATATGTTAGGAAGCTTTGCTCTGGGTGCTGCTGGTGGTACTTCTCTTAGAGTCTGTTCCCTCTGTCTGGGCTCCCTGCAGAGCCTTTGTCTCTAACATGGAGAATGATTAACCCTGCCACCCCTACCCTGCTGGAGCTCCCAGCACCACCTCCTGGGGCACACTTCCTCTGTCATAGTCTTCAGCTCCCAATTCCAGCGGGTTTTACTCCTCTCCCTGCTCATCCTAGGGGAGTAACCTCAACTGAGTGGCAAAGAGGGGTCCGGAGGCCTTGTCAGTAGGGGGTCCAGGATGGGCATGCCAAGGAAGAGGAAGGAGAGAGGAGTGGGTTGGGAAAAGTCAGGAAGGACATGAGAAATTGCTGAGTGATGTCTGAAATAACAGTATTACAGTAACAAAAATAGCATGAATTCAGGACTAAAAAAAAATAACACAATATGCCTTGATACCCAAATGAGGTGGTGTGTTCCTAATTCTCATCCAGTGGTCTCACTTCACAAGTTACCTCCTTAGGGAGGCCTTCTCTGGCCTGTGTCCCAAGCAGGCCTCTCCGAAAGTTCACGTTTTTGTCCCCAAAGCACTTACTTTTCTCTGGAAGTATTGTTTACTTTTTTGTCTGACTCTCTCAGATGTAGGCAGGGACTTGCCCTCCTCTCCCCAGTGCCTGGAACTGTGTCTCCAAAACCACTGGCCCCCCTAAATACATGCTGAATGAATGCATGGGAATTATCGTGGCAATCCCAAATTGCCCTGTAGGAGATGGGCATTGAGAAGAGGAGTACGGTTGCCTGCAGTTCTGGAAACCCAGTCAGGCAGTGCTGATACAGGCTTGGCTATTATTATCACGATTATTATTTTGTTTCAAAGCCCTTTTAGGATGCCAGGCATGTTGTGGAATGGAGGGAAGTAAAAATCTTAACAGATGGTACCACCTGCAAAAGAGAATAAATCTTTTTTTTTTTTTTTTTTTTTTTACTCTACCCTCCTCTCCCTATCACAGATATGAATAAACAACAAAAAAAAATTGTTTTTAATTCTGCCTTTGGAGGTAGGACACACTTAGTATTCTGAGTCAGGCAAAGAGAGTCTCTAGCCGCAAGACAGCTGGGAACTCAGGTCCATGGAGGGCGCCCAGGACAGAGGTGAGGAGAAGGCGCCTCCTTGTCTGGTGACAGCAGCTGGGGCCCTCTCTGCTTTCCTCCCCACAGAAATCCAGTTGGAACCAGTGCATGCTGGGCTTCTGCCTGCCGGGTAGAAACAGATGGCCTCAGGCTACTGCTGATCTGGTGGCATGGGCTGCATAGCTGCTGCTTTACTCATGGGCCAGTGAGACAGGGGGTGGCCAGGGTGAGGGTCAGTCGCCTCACATTCCCATCCTCAGTTGAAGTGACTCACTTTGCTGTTAGCAGAAGTTTCAGTTCAGGTTCTGTGGACTGGGAGGATTTCTAACATTCATGCTCCTGAGGACCAAACGTGGCCAGGAATGCCTATTGATCTCCACATCATCAGTCAAAGCATTTGAAAGAGATAATTTTCCCCACTCCTCCTCCTTCACCTGCCACAGGAGGGGGATTGCTGTAGATTATAAAGAATTCGCTACGTGCGGTGGTCCCTCTGGGTGGCCCCAAGGCCGGTGCCCAGGCAGATGTCAAAGTATACCTTCCACCATCACCCTGAAAATGTGTTGGCAACCCAGAGAGACAGAGATGGAGCTGACCCCGTACGAAGAGTTAGGTGATACACATTCTGGGCCAGGATGTCACTGGATGTGAGACTCATGGCAGGTCACTTAGATCTCAGTGGCCTTCTGCTTTCTCTTCTCTCATATCAGATGATGGGACTGGATTGGAAAGAGCAAATAGATTAGCTCGCATGCCGGTTCTTATTGACTGGAAATTACTGTCTGGAACAGAGTGGAGGAAGCCAATCTCAGTTAAGTGAGAAAGGGCAACCAGCTCTGATGTTTGCCAGTTGTGTGTGGGTGTGCGGATAATGGCTCCTAGGCCAGGTATTACCTGGCTGGTGGTCGTTTCTGCCTCTGTAATTTTATGATTCTGTGTGTCCTGTAGGTGATTCTACAGGGATCATGTAACATTTTCTAGTCTTGATAATTACATGGGACTTTATTAATGACGGCAAGGAACATGCACACCTTTAGTGAGAGTTTAAGCCTTATTCTTCTTAGAGAAGCTAAGGCTCATGATGATTAAATGACTTGCCCAAAGTCATCCAGCCAATAAGAGATAGAGCTAGCATTTGGACTGAGATCGTCTGCCTCCAGAGTCAAGTGCTCCATCACCATCCTGTTCTACTTCGTGGTTGGAAGATACCTCAATACAGATTATAATTAACTGTCAGTGTGTGGACAGCATTGCCTATAAATGCACAGGGACCAGAAGGGTGCTCGCAAGACTTGTGAGCTGATGTCTGAACAGCTCTTTTGAGCTTCCAAAGTACTTTCCAAATATTATGAGCAAATGCTGATTGCTGGAGACCTAGGGGTCATGGTATAGAATGCTTTACCTGGATTCTCTCATCTAAACTTGTACAGCTCTTGCTCCATTTTTCAGATGAAATAACTGAGGCCCAGAGAGGGAGGCAGCTGTCCCCAAGGTCATGGCTGAGATCTGAGCCAAGGCCTCCCACTCTGGAGTCTCTGGTGGCATCTTTTAGTACTGGCAAGTCCTCAGTGGACTCCTCAGCAGAATTAGAGGCTTTTTCAATATAAAAAGGGGAGGGGGTTAAGATCCTTCTCACTTATGCCTGTTCTGTTCTCTGGAACTCGGGGAAAAAATCTTGGCCCTTAGTCACTGCTGCAGGAAAGGGTGAGACCCTGGCACTCCTCCTGTGCACCTTCCTCTGGCGGGGCCGGGAGGGCTGCTCTGGTCTAGGAGCACTCCACAGGTGTGCTGAGTGGCAGGTCACCCTGTGACTAATCTCATGTGGCAGCTGACTCTTCACTTTCATGGAAGCTGAGAATGCCACACCCTCTAGTGGGTGGTCTCCTCAAAGGCCAAGGATTGAAGAGAGGTGACATGGGTGCATAGGTGACCTCGAATAGACTTTGAGAAGAGTGAGTCCTCTGGTGGCTCTGATCAAGTTAATTTCAATAACTTTTTTTTTTTTTTAAACTACCTTAGAAACTTGGAGGTTAAAAGATAGTAACTGTACATACCCAAATATACACGTAGAGGTTTCAACGATGTGCAAAAGTAGAGATCTTCGGAGGAGTGGAATAATCACTTTATGCTTCGGCAGCTTCTCCTCTTGGCTTTTTCCAATGGGTGAGTTTCCATCTTCCCAGTCAATTCAGTTCACTTGGTGCCATTGCTTTTCTTGTCTGAAAACGATTAAGTCTGGGGATTTGATCAGAACAGACTTGAAAACACCACCCTCCAGTTGCAAATAATCAAGGAATCTGGACGTTGCCTTTTCTTGGCTGAAGTAATGGCCAGTGAAGTCTGCTCCCTTGCCCCTGCCTCTACCCCATGACGGTCCATCTCGTCCTCTTCCAGATGTCCCTTCCCTGTCTTCATCCGGCAGACACACACATGCACCCATGCACACGCGTGTGTGTGCACACACTTGCACACAATTTTGACTGAGTGCTAATAGGTTAAAAAAAAGGCCAACATCGGTTGGGCTGGGCCACAGGACTGTCTGGTTTAAATCTACACTGCCTGGGAGATCTGGGGTAATAAGTGAGTGACAACAGGTACACGTTTCATCACACCCTCCGAACTCAGCCCATAGTTCTTTCTTTGATTCTTTCCATCCAACACCCTTGCCTGAGCTGTGTCCAATAAGTTTTTTAGCTGCATGATCCTGTTTTGGAGCCAAAGGAAGACTTTTTTTTTCCCTCTTCACTTGACTAAAAGGTGCCTAAGTCAAAACCCCACTTCTGGCCCCTTCCTCACTCCTTAAGAAGTAATGAGGAATAACCCCAGGCCAGAAGCTGCTGGGCCCAGTGTCTTCAGTCTTGCACATGACGAGCTAATTTTCTGGTCCCATTTTAGAAAAGCCAAGAATTAACTTGCAGAGAATTAGCCATAATTGGGGAGAAAATAATTGCATGGCTTTTTCTGCCCTGTGATAACTGGAGCCCCAGGCAGATCTTTCAAAGCAGTGGCCATGCCCACTTCTATTTAAAACAAAGCATTGCTCCAGGGGCCTTGAAAACCCAATCTCAATGTTCCCTGGGCTACATTTTTGTGCAAACCACCCTAAAGGTTGGCGTCAAAAAGGGATTTGTCTCATGTCTTTTTGGTACAAAGTTCCAGGGTGGTGAGACATTTTATATCCTATTTGAAGAGGAGAATGGCTTTTGCAGATGTCAGATTATGTTCATGGATCCTGCATGCAAACTTTTTGGGCCAGATCACGATTCCATCAGGAATAGAAGTGGTCTGAGAAGAGAATTGTTTCTGAGAAGCTCCTGTCTTCTAGACCTTCTTCTGTTTTGAAACTTGCCCATTTGCCTCTATTCTCCAGCTTGTGAGCTTAATTTTTTTTTTTTTAAGTATCTTGGCTCATAAACATGTAGAGGAGGCAATGGACTTTCTTTCATAATGGAGGTGACCTAAATACAGTTTGTCAGATGCCTTGGTCCCATCAGAGTGCAATGAAATGCCATACCTTCCCATGATTTAAATACCCACTGATGGTTCCACCATGCAGATGACTTGAGCTGCACTCCTGAGCTCCAGACTGAGGACCAAGCTTATCACCAGACATCTTCACCTGCTGGCTAGTAGGCTTCTCCACCCCAAGTGATTTTTCCCTGAAATAAAGTGCTTTTCTTTCTGTGTTTCTTATCATGGTAAAGGAACTGTCATCAGTTACCCAAACCACAAGCCTTGATATGCCATACCTTCTATATCTACTGCTGTTACCTAAATGATGGGCAGAAATTATGATGTTGCTTCTTCAGTCTCTCTGGGATCTCTTATCCTCCTCACTGGGCTCCTTGGCTCCAGCCATCCTCCCTGCCTTTCCCCCAACTTCTTCTACATCTCACCTTACACTCCTCACTCCTCTACCCCCCACCCAGCTGATACTCCATCCCACCTCTAACCTTTGTCTTTGAATGCAGATCTGATATTCCTCACCTGTTTGAAATCCTTCAGTGATTTGAGGATTTAAGTCTCCACTCCCTAGTGTGGCCTATGAGGCCCACAGTAATCCCACTCCTCCCTGACACTCCCATCTCTGTGCATCACTCTCCTGGTAGGTGGGATCCAAAGAGTGATCCCTTGATTCTCTTTCAACTCTGTATTTTGGCATGTACTGTTTTCTCTGCTAGTAATGACCTTTTCTTAGCTGGTCTATCCAACCAACTTCTATACTTTTGTATTATTAGATTATAGTATTACTGGTTGTTTAAGTGAGATAGCTTCCTTCTTTCTCACATGGCAGTCCAGAGAGAGATACTTTCTATGAGATCCTCCAGGAAGGCAGATGGCTTCTGTATCAAACCATCCTTAATATGATACCATTGGTCTGCATGATCCATGGAGGCTTTTGCCACAGTCTCTTTCCATGGATGGCAAAGAAACACACCTTTTTTCTTTAAGGGTCCATTTTAGGAGCTATACCATCTCTACTTCCCAGCCCTTCATGTCTCCTGGCTCTCTGGTTCTCTGCCCCTCTAGCATCAGCAGCAGTAATAGCAGTGGTGATCGTGCTGGTGGAGCAGTAGTAGTAGATCTCTAGCAGAAGTTGTAATAGTAGTAAGAAGAGTAGGTGAAGGAGTAGAAATCATATCATAATTTTCTATTCAGTGTCAGAAGAAATCGAAGGATTAAATGACCTGGCCAAGATCATACAGTAGTAAATAAAGGGCAGAGCCAGCATTTGAGCCCATAACTCCCTTGCTTCTAAGCCCAACATTAGACTGTGGTTGCTTTAATTCCCATCACACTGACAATTATTTCTTTACATGGTCATCTCTCCCACTAGACTCTGAACCTCTTGAGAAAAAGGACTTATCCTTTTTGCCTTTGTATTTGCAGAGCTTAGCACAAGGCTGAGCATGTAGTCATTCCTCAGTAAATATTTTAGACATCTAAATCAGAGTTTCTTAACCTTGGCACTCTTGACATTTTGAACCAAAAAATTATTTTTTCTGGGGCTGTTCTGTTGTGCACTGTAGGGTATTTAGCACCATCCTTGGCATCTGCATACTAGATACCAGTAGGCACATCCCTTTACCCCCCACCTCCCCAAGGAAAACCAGAAATATCTCCAGACATTGTCAGCTGTTTCCTGGGAGGCAGCATCCCTTTGGTTAAGAATCACAGATTTAAATTAAATGTTGGCCAAGAAACCGCTAGTAGTACTGACATCCAGAAAGGGCATCTTTAGGATTGGTAAGGCTGCTGGGTCTCTCTAGGATGATGGTGGATTTTCCAGGCCTCTGTATGTCTGGAGCAGAGAGTAGGCTTGCTGCACTCACAGGCTGTCATGGAGGCAGCTGGGATGATCTCCTGGATATGCCAAGTCTTCTTGGGGAATACCACGGAGGGGGCCTCTGGAAGCAGATCTCACTGGGCCATGCAGACCTGCTGTGGGGTGTATCACCTCCTGGCAAAATCTCATCACCCTAACAAGAAATATGCTTTCGTATATCTGGCAAAACAGGGGCCATATTCTGTTCCCTGATTTCTGTTTTCTGTTTCCAGATGTGTCACTGACACATGGAGCCTAGTGAGCACTCTGTTGGGAGCCCAAGTCTCTTATTCTCTACCAGCCCCGTTGTCATGATTTTCCCACCACCTAAGCCAGTCTAGGTTATATTACCCATGTGATGTGGGCGGTGCCTAGGTATCCTTTTCACCTTTCTTATCCTCATATTGCAAGGAGAAAACTTTATAGGTTATCTCACTAATGTGGTTAACCTTTCCTCCCTTGCGATGCCTTTATTGATGACAAGAGTTGGGAATTCAAAATCCATCATTTATTAGCTCTGTCACTTTGGGCAGTAAATTTAGTTTCTTTGACCCTCCATTTGTCTGCAAAATAGAGTAGCCTGTTTGTTCAAGCTACCCCTATAGGGTTATAAGAGCAGAATAAGACAATCTGTAGAAGGCTTAGGTTCCCTAATATGATGGGCTATTACTATACCTTTTACATCCCGGGAGCCTTCAGCATCCTCGTCCATGGGCACTGGGGTATAAGTTCAGTTAAGGCAGACTCTGTGTCTTTCTTTCTCTCGCATTTCCCAGGACCTAGAAGGTATTCAGTGAACACATGGTGATGACTGTATGAAGAAAAGTGAGAAAATGTGTGATTTATGTGTCACTTACATTTGTGACAGACATTCCAGTCACATGTTTAGGAGTTCAGTGTCTATTGGGGGTCACGGACTTAAGTGCCTGTAGAGGCAGTACACAGGTAGGAAAGTGTGAGACAAGAGGGTGTGGGGAGGGGCCTAGGAAACCGAAGAGGGCGTGTACGACCTGAAGACATTCACAGTCGCATGTTTTGAAGTCTCTGCATCAAGAGCAAAATATATCTGGGCCAGTTTAGGTCTTCTGTCAACAATTTGCAGCTCCTAATTTACACACGTGTGATGAGCACTGGACAGGTGCTGGCAGATAAAAACGAGGAGCCTGGACTCCTGTAGCAGAGATGGAAAGGAGGTGAATCACAAGAATAGCCAGGATGCATTTGGAGCTCAGCTAAGTGCTCTTCCACGCCCTTTGCACATGGTGTGGTGACCTGTTCGTAATCCTCGAAGCGGCCCAGTGTGAGGTAGGGGTGCTAGTTTATGGAGGAGGACAGTTGAGTTGCTTGCCCAGGGTCATGCAGTCAGTAGTTGGCTAATAATGAAGTGTAACGTGCTATTTCTGGTGACAAGAGAGAGCACAGAAGCCCTTTCTAGATCTCACCCCTTCCACTCTTGCCTTTTCTTGTCCCTTCTCCACACAGCAGCCTAAGTGCTCCTTACGTGGAACTGAGGTCACATCACTCAGCAGCTCACTGCTTGGCGCTGTAACGTTCCCACTCCACGGAAGCCCCGTGCCCTCTGGATGCCTCCTCCCTCGCCGGCCTGGCCCTCTTCCTCATGCTCTGTGCTCAGCTGCACTTGCACAGGTGGATGGTCCCCTTGCCAGCTCCGGACCTTCATGGTCACTCTCCCTCTGCCCATGTGTCTCCTTATGATGAAGGCCTCAGTTCCAGTGTCCTCTCCTTAAAGACCTTCTCTGCCCATCCTGCCCCAAAGTTACACTCTTCCTTGTCATGCTTCTTATCTCCCCCTTTAGCTTGTGTGCTGTGTCTGGCACCCCTACTAGAATATACACACTGGCAATGCAAGGATTTGTCTTATCCCCTGCCCCATCCCATTGTGTGACACACTGGTTGGCACAAAGGAGATGCACAGTCAAGAAATATTTGTTGATGGGACACCTGGGTGGCTCAGTGGTTGAGTGTCTGCCTTTGGCTCAGGTCGTGATCCTGGGATTTTGGGATTGAGTCCCACATCGGGCTCCCTGCATGGAGCCTGCTTCTCCCTCTGCCTATGTCTCTGCTCTCTCTGTGTCTCTCGTGAATAAATAAATAAAAATCTTAAAAAATATATGTGTTGATTGAAAGAGACTGCACGTGGGCAGAGACTAGCCTCACTGGGCAGAATCAGAGACCTGGTAGAAACCCGTCAGTGCCTCACTGCTTCTCTCAGCACCTGGCAGGGCTCTAGACCTTGATGTCTGGCCCCTACAGTCCCTCTGGCCTCCGCTCCCACACTCATCTGCACACCCTCCATGCGGTGTCACCACATGACAGCTCAGTCGTTCAGTCAGGCCACGTCCTGTCCAGTCCATGCCCTTTGTCAGTTCTCTTCCCACAGCCCTTGTGATCCTTAAAGTTTCAGCTTAAACACAGCTTCCCCGAGAATTGTTCCTCAAACTCCTGGACAAGATCGGGGCCCGCCTTCACATGCCCATCACTGCATGCATCACGGATCCTACCCCTGTAGTTATTTGTGTGATTTACTATGTAACCGCTGGCTCCTCTGCCCCGTGCCCCAGGAAACACAGCCTCTTCGTCTGAATCATCTCTGTGGACCCAGGAGCTCCCCCTGGGCCTGTTCGGTAGCAGGTGCCAAATAAACATTTGTCGAGGGAGTGAGTAAGTCAGTGGATGCATAAAGGGTGAGCGAGTGATGGAAGAGCTCCTCAGTCTCCTCCTATGCCCCCTCCCTTCCCTGGGGAGCCTCACCCAGGATAAGACTTCTCTGCCCAGGCAGGTGCTTGCTCCTTACGGATGTAGATCTCTGCCTTTATCTGCTAACAGAGAAGTTGGACCACAGGGGTGAGGGAGCCTGGCATTTGTCTTGTCACAACACAGGAAAGGGAAGAACTCGGGCTTTGACTGTTATAACTTGGGCTAAAATTAGCACACTGGGGGCGATGTTTGTTGATCATGGCCTGAGGCCACTACGCTTGGAGGAAGGTCAAGACAGGCTGGACAGGAGGTGGGTGTTTACTAGTTCTGTCCAAACTGGCCCATAATACCACACCACAGGCCCTTGGTTTCCCCGACCCCTCACTTAGTTAGAGCTGAGGAGGCCATTCGAGGAACTTTAGATGGTGGTTTCTGTCTTTGAGGAAGGATCCAGAACCCAGGTGTCTTCCTCCATGCCCAGTATCATCTCAACAAGTTGTTATGATGCCACCTCTTTAGTAGCTTCTCTTCTTCCTCACAGCCCTTGGGGGATGGGGCAGGGGTCACAAGGATCAGAGTTCTGTTGTTTCCTAAGGAGTTCTATGGTTTAATTTGTGTTATATGTGAAGATATGTGCCGTGACCACCAGATTAGATGTTCCTCTGGATTGCTGGTTGGGAGCCAGGTCCATACAGAGCCTGAACCGGAAGGAACAGGGTGAGGGCAGAGATAAGCCCACCTTTGAGGAATAACAGTAATAACACCGCATACCGTGTGATGGAGCTCTCTCTATAGGCCAGGCACTTGCTAAGCACACAGTCTGCACCCTTCTAGACTAGCCATTCCAAGTCATGGTAAGATCTGGAGATCATTTACTAGCTCATCTTTGAGTCTTCTGTACCTTATTAAAGCTTAGAGGGGGGCATACACACCCATGTGGGTTTTTTTTTTTAATTTTTGTTTTCTTTTAGTTAATAAAAGTGTTTGAGACCTAGAACTTCATTGATTTCTAATCTCACTGACACAGCTACTCCTGTATGCACATCTCACCATATATACACATACAGGAACTTAAAAAAATTAAGCAACTGGTATCTGCTAGGGAGCATCTGGGAAAGGAACCACAGTTGCTTATACTAGTGAGTAATTTTGGCAGTGCAACTGTGCATCGGTTACTTAATTTATTTTCTTCTTACCAGGACTGTTGTGAGGCAAAAATCTGATGAGTCAAGTGTCCAATAAGGTGCTGGGCTCAGAGCTGACAGGCACCATGTGTTCCTTTGATGTTGCGGCTGCCCCCTGTTTGGGACCCTGCCCTCTCCCTCCCTCCCTCTTTACTGGACAACACCGATTATTGATCCCTCAGGCCTCCACTTACAGTCCAGGACTTACAGTCCTTTCCTGACCCTCAGAGTAAACTTGGCCCCTCCTACATGACTTCATAGTGCCCTGCACTTTTCCCATTGGAGAAAATTGTATTTATGTAATTATATGTTAAATAACTGGCCTCTCCTGCTTGGTTCTGAATTCAGGAGGGTGGATAGTACCATATCTAAATTCCTGAATTCCTTTCAGATTGTGAATAGACAGATTGACTTTCACTAAAGTCAGCATTAGACACTTCCATGCCATTAAGTCCTTTGTTAGTTGTTTTTACTTTTTCTTGGCAAAAATTTTGAAGGTATACAACTATAAATGTAAACCTACCCTTTCTATGTGGTCTCTGTCCTGGTCAGGGAGAGATCTTAGAGTTTCAGAAGAGACTACTGTGGAGATTTTCTATTAGGTTTGATGCACAGATTTTGGAAGTGCTTGTGTTTGTATGTGTGTGTGTGTGTGTGTGTTTAAATGTGGTAAGTTAAGGTGAAGCAATATGAGTACTGCTAATAATAGGCATTGTTTTTTGAGGGCCTGCAGTTTCTGTGCCAAGTTTTTGTTTTTTAAAGATTTTACTTATTTATTTGACAGAGAGATAATGAGAGGGAGCACAAGCAGAAGGAGCGGTGGGCAGAGGGAGAGGGAGAAGCAAGCTCCCTGCTGAGCAGGGAGCCCCCTTTGAGGCTGGATCCCAGGACCCTGGGATCATGACCTGAGCTGAAGGCAGATGCTTAACTGACTGAGCCACCCAGTTTTAGTTCTAGTTTTTAGTGTTAGTTTTTATAGTATATCTGTTCCTCACTACAAGGTTTTAGGTTCTGTATCCTTACCTCTATCTTAGGTGGGAGAAAAATGCAGAAGTTCGAGAGTTGTCCAAACCTTATCACATAGCAAGCGGCAAAGCTAGGATTTACATCTACACCCGCCTATTTCCAAAGACTTCACATTTTCCATAATATTACTCAGCACCCCTAAAACATTCTGTTTACTTGAGCAATAAGTACCAGTTGGGAACTTACTCTTTGTTGGGTATTCCTTTATTTCATTGGACAACCCAGAATGCTCTACAAATTCTGTTGAAATAGCTAGCTCTAAAGTTTAGGCATGTCTTAGATTTTTAAAGATGGCTGGTGTTGGTATTTCTCTGCTTCTGGTTTGGAAAGTTTTTTGAAATCAGATATCTATTGTGATAACATTTTTCACCCCTTACTGGAAGTGCCAAGTCCATTCCATTAGCTGCTCTTCCACTAGGCAGTCAAATCCATATTGGTCCCTTATGGATCCATTACAGTGGATGGGAAGCCAAAGGTTTTCCATGTGTTTGGCAGTCTCAGTTAATTGCCTAAATTGTGACTTTCCAATATTAGGATTTCTGTTAAAAAATAATATTCTAATAAATTTGGCCTGATTCAGTCCAGCTGAGGGGGGAAATAATTAAGAAATGAATACATTTTGCTTCAGGGATAATATATATCTCTTGCCTCACATTTGGAATTTTACATAGTAGGTCACCTACATGATTCAAGCCAACTTTCAAGGATTTTGTTTTGTTTTGTTTTAGTTTCCCAACACCTACCTTTGTTCAGATTAAGCAAGGACATTGTTCCCAGGCATGATTCAAATATTCATACTTCTGTGTCTTTGTCTATAGGTTTATAACATTTACCATTTTATGAATTTTTAATACCCACCTCATAATCTACTTCTTCCTAAAACTTTGTCCAGCTTTTGACAGCCCCACTACATGCTATCTTTCTATTCTTTTTCACTCCATAGCTACTTACATCCCAGTAATTGATGGGCTCATTTTCTCTCCAGTGGACTGAGCACCAGGACTCATGTTTTATCTCCATGCTGCTGACACCTTGCACAGAATTTGCACTTCATAGCCACTCAATATATTTTATTAAATTGAAATTTAAAAGGAAACTTGTGTGCTTTTATTTAAATAAGGCCATAAATTTGGCACAACAGTTTTCATGAATTTGAAATGCTCAGAAAATGCTGTTCTTCCGTATTATTCTTTGGTTGTCATCAAAGAGGTTGGCTTTACAGTAAATGAAGTGAATCACAGAATCTTCGAACCGAATCATAACAATAATAATGATAAAAACACTAGAACTCATCTACATAATGCAATCCCTTCTCTTCAGACATTTCTCCTGGTCATTTTAGACTGCTAGGGGCTCTTCTTTTTCAAAGATCCCTTTAAAGAAGACCATCATCTTCTCATATCAATTCATCATGTCTTCTGGCCCTGTAAGTTATGTGTCCTTCGCTCTCGTTCTGAATCCTACCTCTCTGAATTTATGCTCACTGCTTTCGTAGAAATGAAAAACAGCTGCTTTCAACTGAAAATATTTTCCTTCCTAAAGATGGTTATTCCATCATTCCATATCCTTCTCTTCCCCTGGTGTAATTCTCCCTTGCATCTGACATTCTTCTTTTTCTATTGGAATACTCCTCTTTTAATTTTTTGGTCTTTGGCTCAAACAAAACAAAACAAAACAAAACAAAACAAAACAAAAAAACTCAGGCTAGGTATGATCGGTAAGTGATCGTTGATTTCAGGTGTACTTGGAAATATGTCTCACACCATTGAAAATCAGTCAAACTAGCCAGATTGGTGGGTGACTGAAATACTATGACCTGAGTGATATATGGTGGTGTCTTTTCAAACCTGCCATCAACCATTCCCATCTCAGTTTCTCCAGTTGCTTAATTTATAAGACATGATTTATTTGTCACAAACTGCTATGCGAGGTTCAAAAGAAACAGAAATGATGCACAAGGGAAATAGAGTAAATTTAGGCCATTTTTTTTTCCAGATCTGGTTTATAAATAAGTCTTTCTCAATTAGAAAAACACATGATAATTCTACAGGAGATTTAAAAAGATCATGGTACACTCTAAGTGCACTTTTACCTTTTTGTATGGTTTCCCAATTAAGAAACCCCACAAGCTCCTTCTTGCTGATTATTAAGGATAGCCAACCAACAGGCAACTTGCTTTCTGTATTTAGTTCAGCAGGGATATCGGTTGATACTTGAGCAGAGGCCTCTGGGTCCTTTTGTTTGTTGGTTGTTTCGTTTGTTTTTAATATGAGCTCATTTAAAATCCACATTAGGAACTGAGTTGCCATGCTAAAACTCCACTCCAACACTCAGAGCAGACTTCCTCTGCAAGAATAAAATGGGTATTTTTATATGCAGGAATAGGCTCAAGAAGACATCAGATCGGTGACAGGTGTCAAGTCAGCAAACATTAAGCATCTTCTATGTGTCAGCCTTACTAGGAAGGGGAGGATGCAGAAAGTACCATCCTTCTGGTTTACGGTCCAGAGTGGGAGAGAGGACAGTTGGCCCAGCGATTAAAATGCAGTAGGTGCCACAGTAGGGAGGACTAGAAGCACAATCGTTCATACCCTTGGACAAATTTGTGAAGGATGATTCTCTTAAAGATGATTAAGATTTACCAGGGGTGGGCAGCCCGGGTGGCTCAGCGGTTTAACACTGCCTTCAGCCCAGGGCATGATCCTGGAGACCAGGGATCAAGTCCCACATCAGGCTCCCTGCATGGAGCCTGCTTCTCCCTCTGCCTGGGTCTCTGCCTCTCTCTCTCTCTCTCTCTCTCTCTCTCTCTCTCTCTCTCTCTCTCATGAATAAATAAATAAAATCTTTAAAAAAAAAAGATTTACCAGGGGTAAGTAAGGTGAAGGTGTTTCAGGCATGACCAAGCACAGAAGTGAGCAGGGGGCCTGACCCATCCTGGAAGCCACAGTTTTGTTTCAGCCAGAGAAGGGTCATAACAGGGATACCCTCCTACTCCTTATGCAGGGATGCCTAGGATGCACATCCTAGGCAGGTTTTCATTTCTCTCTGGTATTTCATCAAGGTTTCCAGAACATCCACAGTTAGTTTCTGTAGGCTACTGTGCTCCCCTAGACCATTGTATTTATCTGTATGAAGGCCTTTCTTAATTTTTTTTCCATTCCCCCTGCATGTCTATCTTTGCCTTCTCTCCTCTATAATACTCAAGGCAGGAGATCTTGTCCTCACCTCTGTATCTCTGCGGTGCCATGCTCAGTCCTGGCAAAAACATGTTTGGGGAATAATGAACCCTCCATGGATGGGTGGAGTGGTCTGAGTGGCTTTGCTCCTAACTTTGTTGAGGGGGCCCAGTATTGGTATGTAAGTTCAAGATATAAACCAAAATTTTGGTTTCCAACTCCGTTTTATGTTGAGTTTATAGCAAGGCTGCACTGGATGGTTTACAGCATCAAGTTCATTTAGGTCAGATAATGCTCATCAAGTTAGATCTGAAAACCCATCTTATTTCTAGTGTTCTTAGCAGTGTCAAAGGGAGTTTTCATTTGACTATTTCTCTTTCATTGATATTTTCTTCGTCAGAGGTAGCTATGAGATGATGAGGATACTCGTGTTGATGAAAACAAGAAGAAAAATTACTACCTTTTGTTGGGCATGTGCTCTGTATCAGGGACTATGCTACATGTTTTATGTAGATTAACTCCATTTTATTGAATTTATGAGGCAAATTACTATTTATCTAGTCCCATTTATCTAGTACTATTACTCTCCTTAATAGACAAAGAAAATGAAGTATATGGAGGCTCTGTCATTTGCATATGCCCAGCAATTTTTTCCTCATATCAGCAGTGAAATTCAGAGACTGGAAGAGTCTCTAGGAGTCAGTTATTCTGTCTCCTATCTGAAGGTAGGATCATGCTTGAACTGAATACTTTGGTATAGACACGTGCCGGAAACATCTCCTCTGCAACCTCTGTCCACCTGGCAAACTCCTCTTCATATTTCTGGACTCAGCTATGGCTCATGCTACTCCTTCTGCGGGAAGATTCCTTAATATTCCCAAGTAGAGTTGCCCTCTTTGTCTGGTGTTCCTCTTAAACACCTGTCTCTCACCTGTAAAATTCCCCTATCAGGCAAGGAGTGTGTTCCTGGAGGCAGTGTGGATAGTAGTTAAGGACATGAGCTCTGAAGCTAACTGTCTGGGTTCAAATGCCAGCTCTGCCCATGTCAGTGGGTGACCTTAGGTGCTCTTCTCCCCCTGAAAGACTGTGAATCCCTTGACCTCAAGGGTTGATATTTACTATGAGTGGCTTAGATGTCTATGTTACAAAATTGCCACGTTCTTGACATTAATAGCAAGCCTGGCTGCATCTTCCTAAAGAGCAGACATACTGTTTTTGCCAGTTTCTGGATCCTGATCCTTGAAGGATATTGGAGAAGTGAGGTCAGTTGGTTGACTGGTGGTTGTTTTTAATACACTTTAATGTTTTAGAGCAGTTTTAGGTTCACAGCAAAATTGAGCGAAGGCACAGAGATTTCCCATACACTGCCTGCCCCACCCATGCACAGCCTGCTCCATTTTCCACATCCTCCACCAGAGTGGTGCATTTATTACAAGTGATGATGCTGGTGTCAACCTCTGTTAAGCATCATCACTTAAAGTCCATGGTTTACATTACTGTTCACTCTTGGGGTTGGATGCTCTGTGAGTTTGGGCAAATGTATGACCGTTTATTTGTCCACCATTATAGTATCAACAGTTTCATTGATAAAAATCCTCTGTGCTGTGCCTGTTCGTCCCTCTAGGATCTAGTTTTGAGGCTGTTTTTCTCTTTCTTTTTCTCTTCTGTTTCATCTTCCAGTTCTTTTCCTCTCCTTCCTTTCCTTAGATACAATTTATCTTGAGAGTCTTGAAAACCTCACATCTATTCCCTGTCTCCACAGACGCTTGCCTGGCTTCTGCTTCTTGTGTTCCATGCAGACTAACCACGCATTTGATTGGCATATTCATTCTTCAGCTGTCTTAATCCCTTCAGTCTGCTCCCTGTGAACTGAGTCCTGGAAGCCATTGTGTCTTTTCACGATAATTTTGCATATTTTTCCTGGTACTCATTGTGAGTTGCCTTCACAGCTTGAACTCTCAAAAGCAGTGTTCATTTTGCACCTTGAGGGAGCCTCTCACTGTTGTCCCTGTGTCCTGAACTATGGTATGCATCTCTTAAACATCTTAAGTTTTACCAGAACATCTTCACAGGACACCTAAGGTGGCTACTTATTTGCCCCCCTCGATCTGATTCTTCATCTCCTTTTATTATTATACTTTTCCTTTATTTTTATTTTTTTTTAAGTTTTATTTATTTATGATAGTCACACACACAGAGAGAGAGAGAGAGAGAGGCAGAGACACAGGCAGAGGGAGAAGCAGGCTCCATGCACCGGGAGCCCGACGTGGGATTCGATCCTGAGTCTCCAGGATCGTGCCCTGGGCCAAAGGCAGGCGCCAAACCGCTGCGCCACCCAGGGATCCCTATACTTTTCCTTTATTAAGAAAAGGAGTTAACAGGCAACATAAACATAGGGAAATCAGATATCTCAAATTTATTACACTCTTCCACATGCTCTGATGGGTTTGTAAGTATCTTTCCATGAATGGGCCTGAAAAAGTGCATATTTAACAAGTGTAGACTTTTAATCGCTCAGACCAGCCTCTAAACTTCTGCCTTGCTCCATCCTAATGGCCTGACTTCAACGGAGTTACCCAACCTTCTGAGTCTCAAGTGTCCTTCTGCGTTGAATGGGGATACTGATCATGTCCTTACCCTTTTGTTGTGGGAACAGTTGTAATAACGTTGCATAAAAGGACTGGGTGCGGTGCTTGGTCTGTGGCAGGGACTCCTGACCTGCCCCCACCTTCCTTCCCTTCCCTTCTAACTCCCCCACCTCTCATTTTGCCTCTCATCATTTTCATCCTTATTTCTTAGGAGATAAATCCAAATCCACGAGTCCAGGGGCTTCCCCAAGATCTTAGAATGTTTTGGCAGCGACTTGAGGATCTTTTTGCTTTCTGACTCTTAGATCTCTTTTTCCTTGGGGGCATGGGAAAACTCTCTGAACTCGATTATTTATTCACTTCTTTCATGCTCCCCCATATTGTCACGGCCACGTTCAAACCATGTTATCGGCAAGTCTCACTGAAAAGGCAGTTTCATATTGCCCTGTGTTGCATCATTGCATATATTATTTCGGTCTGTCACGGACCTGTCAGCAAGTCTTGATGAAGTACAGAGCCAATAGTAACAAGCCTGAAATCTGACAGCTCTTTCACAGAAGCGGCTCCGATCAGTGCAGTGGTATTTCTTCAGAAATAAGGCCCTCTTGGTGTCTTTGTTGATACAATTAGCAATCCAGCCCCAGTCCTGTCTCCCCTTGAGCTTTATCTTCAGAGCTGGTGATTCAGTCTGCTCTGTGGCTTGGAGAAACAGAACCATCACAGGCCTGGGATGTACTGAAGGCTGGAGCCAGGAATAGCTTGGTAATTTATCCCCACTCTCGGTCTCTAATTATTCTGTTATTCACTAGCTTGCTCGATTGAGACTCTCCAGGTTGTGCCTAACCCAAGCAGAGAACAAAAGGCTTCCCTTGAAAGTGGGGGCCTGGCAATGTCAATACAGCGAACTGCATATAAATAATGCAGCAGTGCCGACTTCATTTTTATAGAATCTTGTTGAGAAAGGCATGATAATGATCAGACCTCTGGAACTCAGCAGGCATGTGCTTTTGATGTGTGCCTTGCCCTGGGTAAAAGCAGGAAACTCCAAAGTTCTTGTTCTTGCTGAGGCTTCTTCATGGTCTCAGGAGTGTGGCTGGAATCCTGTGACACTTCGCCTTTGTTTCTCTCAGAGCTGGGGGGCTCCTCCCTGCCTAGAAAAACTCTAATATGTGCACACTGAGTCTACGGTAAATATTGTCTGAATGTGTTATTATTATTATTTTTTTTTTTAGGAAGAAGAAGATGATGATAATTATATCGGTTACCACTATTCATCATTAAAAAAGGGCTTTACTGGCATTTTAATCCTACTAAGACTAGAGGGGCTTATTATTTCTGAGACTGCTCTCCCCTCCCAACTGGCCTGAGGTCTTTCCTTCTGTCTGTTCAGATTCCCCAAAAAATGAATCATTGAGCTATAAACCTGGCAGCCAGAGCCCCAGGAGTTGAATTGGGGAAAGGATCTTGAGGGCTGACTTGCCAAGAGGCATTTCCTTCCTCTGTCTCTCTGCTCTTGTCAAGATGCTCCTACTTGTAGCTGGGCTTTGTACCCTACTTGGTCTCAGGTGCACCTTTGCTGTCTTTTCATGGTACAGGAGAGGGAGTACCCTGGTTGAGCATCCTGAGGGTGCAGGGGGTCTGCTCACTTCCTACCCAGCTTTCATCGGTCTTGCTGTGGTCAGCCCCACTTTTGTGCCCACTTTCTAAAGTATCTGGTGTTACCACTTCCTGAACTTTTCCGGGTCTTTGCAGGGAAATTGTTGTGCCTCTGGTTTTTTCACCCTGCTACTTAGGTCTACTAAGGGCCTGACAACTCATCCATCTGTGTTTTCTGCCTTTCAAATCTCTGTTGCTGTCATCTCTCCTATTGTCTTTGTTATTGTGGGTTTTTGCCTTTTGAAATGTTTTCATACTGCCATTTTATTGGGATCTTAAAAGGGAGCAGGGGTCAACGTGTATTGTCAGTCTGGCATCTTTAACTGGAAGACTCTCTTATTTTTTGCTTTTTTCAAGGAAGAAGAGAAGATACATTTGAGATTTGGCATGCTTTTGTGTCTGGGGAAGTAGGTGATGGGAGGTATGTCAGGCAGATGAAACTTATTTTCAAAAAACTCTCCTTGTTCTATTAAGGCGGTGGTTTGTGCAAGGAACCCAGTGTTCTGCTGCTGTTCTTGGTCACTCCAGGAAATCAAGAATCTAGCCCTTTCTCTTCTAGAGCCTGCACAGAGAACAATAGCTGAAGATCTGGACCTCATAATAGAAACAATTAAAAAGTGATTAGGAACCTGAAAGCTTCTTCCTTTAACTGACTTCCTACGGTTCCCATGCATTTATTTAATAAACATTGAGCTCTCAAAATTTGCAAGAGAGGCACTGTGCCTGGGGCTAGGGTATGACAGGATGAATAAGGCAGGTACAGACCTTGCTGTTAGAGATCATGACCAGACCAGAGGTACTAGAATTCCCAAAAGGCTAGAAGGAGCATCAGGAAATGAAACAAAATAACGTTCTTTTATTAGAAGGTGGTAGATGCCTTAGTACCTCCTGACCTTCCCCCACTCAAACATGCTCTTAGCTAAAATACTATAAAGCCCACAGTTCTGGACACCTCCAGCCTGTCGGACCTTTTAATCAACATGGGCCACTGATACTGCTGAATTTTAGGCAAATTGATGTTAAAAAAACAAGAGTGACCTTAGGTGGTCACATCCAGTTATACTGTCGTGAATCTTTGATTTCATGTACAGTTTTGCATTGCCTATTCGTTCTGAGCTAACACAAGGACAAAAGTCTAACTTTAGCTGAGTTCTAATTGCCATTTTAACAAACTACGATTTCTTCTTTAACCCACAAGTCATCTTGATGAACTGACCCTTTTATCATTATGTAATACACCTCTCATTTTCCCTGGTAATATTTCATGTTCTGAAGTTTACTTTCTGATAGTCGTATAGCTACTTATTTATTATTAGTGTGTGCTTGACATAGCTTTTTCTCTCCTTCCACCCTTGAACCTATCTTGCATCTTTGTATTTAAATAAGTTTCTTACAGACAGCTGGAGTTGGATTTCATTTTTTATTTTTAATCCAGCCTGACAATTTTTGCCTTTTCACTGGAATTTTTCAGCTAGGTTTAATCTGCCATCTTGCCAGTTGCCTTTGATTTGTTGTGTGTGTTCTATGTAACTTTTCCCTTTTTCTACCTTCTTCCAGATTACTGAAATATTTTTAGTCTTCCATTTTGTCTCTCAAATTGGTTTATTGATTTTTATCTCCTTTTTTATTGGTTCTTCTAGGATTTATAATAGGCATCTTCAACTTACTAGTTTACCTTAAAATAATTTTACACCCCATCACATATAATATCTTTCAGATCTCCCTATCATTGGTACTATTATTGTCATGTTTTGTATATACACATGTTGTAAGCCCCACAGTGCATTGTTTTTTTTTTTTTTTTCTAAATTATCTTTTAAAGATACAGGCATAAAGTCCATTCTCTTTTAAAGAAACTTAAAAATGAAAGCAGGCCTCTTGTATCCACCCACATATTTATTGATTCTGATACTTTTCATTACTATGTATCAATTCATATTTCCATTTAGTGTCATCTTCCTCCTCCCTAAAGAATTGCCTTTAACATGTCTTGCATGTTTCTTGGAAGTGAATTCTAATTTTTGTTTGAAAAAGCCTATCTTTCATATTGATTGTTTGGAGATATTTTTTTTTTCTGAATATAGAATTCTAGATTGAGGGGTACCTAGGTGGCTCAGTTAAGCATCTGCCTTCAGCTCAGGTCATGATCCCAGAATCCTGGGATTGAGCCCCACATCAGGCTCCCTCCTCAGTGGGGAGCCTGCTTCTCCCTCTCCCTCTGCTGCTCCCCTTGCTTGTGCTCTCTGTGTCAGATAAATAAATCTTTAAAAAAATTTTCTAGTTTGATGTTTTTCTTTTCAAAACTTTTCAGTATTTTAAAGATATTCCACTTTCTTCTAGGTTGCATTATTTCCGGTAAAAAGTCTGCTGACCTCGTTGGACTATTCTTCATTATGAGTCTTTCCTCAGACCACTTTTAAGACTGTCAACCTTTAAAAAAAAAAAAAAAAACAATTTGATCATATAATGTGTATTGATGTGGTTTTCTTTGTGTTTATCTTGCTTTGGTTTTGGTGACCATGACTCTGTAGGTCAATAGCTTTTATCAAATTTTTAAAAATTGGCCATTGTTTCTTGAAATATTTTTTATTAGATGCTGACATTGTTAATTTTATGTTGTCCAGTGTCTGGATTTTGTTGTCTTTTTTTTGTTTTTGTTTGCTTGTTTTTCTAATGACGAGCTACTTTTTCAGGCAGACTGTTAATATACTTTTGGCTTTGTTTTATCTTTTGGAACCTTCTTTCAAAACTTTTATTGGAAACTTTACACAAGACGGTTCAGTTATACTTCTAAATCATTCTTTGGGGGTTTCCACAGCATGTCCCAAGTGATCAATGAGGACGTTCCACTCTAATTTTAGTAACTCAGATGATTCTCATTCTCAGCTCTTTGTGAGCCCTGAGAACTGTTCAGCTCTTGGCCTTCCAGTCACCTCTCACCAGACCTCATGGAGCGTCCATGTACGTATCTGCATCTTCATAGCTAAAGATTTGATGGGACTCTGCAGATTTCAAGGTCCCTCTTTCTGCATACCTACCTCCTCTTTGAAAGTCTGTGCCATCACAGCTTCCAGCCACCTCAAATTCCTTAAATCCTGATCTCAGTCTTTCTCAATTTTGTGACCCTGACTTGTTTTCCTTGGCATCCTTTCTGCTTTGTGGTCAGGAATAGGCTTCTTGGCAGAAAGCCAGAGTGATCTTAGGGCTCACTTCATTTGTTTCCTTCTCTCAGGGATCACAGTTCTGTGCTGCCTATTGTTCAAGGTCTGAGAGCAGTTGTGTCATCTATTTTTTTTTCCTTTTATGATTTCTTAAGGTTGGAAGTGGGGAGGTAAAATCCAGTCTCTGTTACTCCATCATGGTTAGAAGCAGAAGCTTCTATTATTGCTACTCCACTAAGAGTTTCTATCCTGATGTGGCCTTTAACTTCATCAAATACTTTTCTTTCTTCAATATAAGTTGATCATTTTTCTCTCCTTTAATAAAATACTGTAGCAAAATACATAAACCTTGCATTATTAAAATGTTTTGGAGTATTGTTCATGATAAACTTTTCCCCCTCATTTTTTATATAAAATTTGATCATGCCTTGCTTAGAATTTTGTGCCCCCATTCATAATGTGAGAGTGGCCTGATTTTGTTTCCAATACTATCTGCTTGGTTTTTTAATATAGTTATCCTAGCTTCATAAATAATTTGGGGATCATTTCTTCTTCTAGATTCTGAAATAATTTGGAGTGCTTTGTTCCTTGAACATTTGTTAAAATTTTCTGGTACAACCATACAGGCTTGAAGTTTCATTTGAAGGATGATTTTGAACTATTGGCTTATTTTTTTCATGGTAATAAGTTTATTACGGTTTCAAGTTTTCTTGAGTCATTTTGGTAAGTTCTGTCTTTCTAATAAATTTCCCGTTCCATCTAAATTTTCAAATGTACTAGCATAATTTATTTACTTAATATCTTTTTTTTTCTAGTAATGTCTGCTTTATCTGTAGTTATGTCCCCCATTTTCATTCATGATATTTATTTTTTTCCTTCTCTCCTTTTCCTTTTTTTTTTTTCCATTTTTTAAAATTTTATTTATTCATGAGAGAGACAGAGAGAGCAGCAGAGACATAGGCAGAGGGAGAAGCAGGCTCTACACAGGGAGCCTGATGTGGGACTTGATCCTGGGACTCTGGGATCATGCCCTGAGCTGAAGGCAGATGCTCAACCGCTGAGCCACCAAGGCATCCCCCTTCTCTCCTTTTCCTTCCTCAGTTTTACCAGAGGTTTTTTTGCTTGTTTATATTGTCTTTTCCTCGAACCATATTTTGGCTCTTTTGATTGCCTGAGTTTTATCTTGCTATGTTTTATCTTTTGTATGCTTTTATCTTTACTACTCCTTTTGATCTCTTTTTCAATTTAATCTATTTTTGTTTTTCATAATTTCTTAAATTATCTGCTTTGGTTATTAATTTTCAGACATTTTTCATTTCTAATAAAAACTTTTAAACTGAGAATTTCTCTGTAAAATACCATGTTGCCTATCTAGTCTCTGTTTGTATCATAAAATGGTCTCCCTCTCTCTCCCCTACATTAGCATGTAGAGTTGAGCTTATAAATTGTATTTGAGCCCTTTAATTCCTCAGTAGTCATATTAATTGTTATCCTTTTGGTTTGTTTCCTTAAATTCTGTAAGTACAGTAAAATCTTTTAAATAAATCCTCTTTTCAAGTGGCTTTTTTTTTTTAAATCTGGGAGCTCTCATATATTTCACATTATGTTGTTCATTCATAAAATATAATGAACAGTAATATTCAACAGGATTGAGAATTTTGTATTTATGGAATACTCCTCTTAGTCTTGACTAATATTTTTGATCTTATGTTCTACTTTGATATTTAAATTGATATCAAATTTGATATTTAAATTGTCATATTAAAAATTGTATTTGTTATTTCTTTGTTGACCTTTTTTTTAAAAAGATTTATTTATTTATTTTCAAGAGCAAGAACAAAGGGTGGGGAGGGGCAGAGGGAGAGAGAGACAGAGTTCTAAGCAGACTCCATGCTGAGTGTGGAGACCAGTGAGAGGCTCAGTTTCATGACCCTAACCTCAGGACCTGAGCCTAAACCAAGAGTCTAATGCTTAACCAACTGCACCACCCAGGTGCCCCTCTTTGTTGACCTTTTTATAAAAAATATTTTTATCACATTAAAAAAATCTACATTGTAAAGAAGATATAACTCAATTTTAACACCAGTGTGATTATTATTACTATCTTTTGGCCACTTGTTGAATTCAGCCCATTCACATTTGTTTTCATAACTGAAATAAATGACTTTATTCTTTCCATATTTTTATTTTCTATTTATATTACATTACGATCTTTGCCTTTCCCTATTGATTGGTTTAATCTGGTTACACTGACTTCTTAACTTTATTCTTTTTTATTCTTGTTATTTTGAGAATTCTACTAAGCTTCTTTTTGCCTCTGTTAGAAATTACTTTTTCATTCCGTACACTAAACTTCTGTTCTGCCCTAGTGTACATACGCATGCATGTGCATAGTGCTCCTATGTATCCCTTCTTCAGTTTCTGACTCTGATGTTTTGCTAACAGTATTTTCACTTCCAGGTCATTAATAGATTTTTCCTTCTAATATAGAAGGAAAACTTAGTATTACAAATTCCTGTTTACGTCATTTATCATCATCATCTATGTAGATTTAAATATATGTGTATGTGTGTGTGCACACATGTGAAGAGAGAGTGAATATCAGTGCTCACCACCACTGGTTCCTCTAGTCTTTGATGTCTCTTATGTGAATCACTTGTCTTTTTGGTTAAGTTCATTATCAAGTATTGTCCTCAGAGCACGTATATGGGAAGTTTGCTTTTTGAGTCCTTGCATGTTGAAAATGTTTTTCTTCTGCCCTGACAGCTGAATAATATTTTGTCTGGGCATAGGATACTTGGATCATTTTTCTTAATAGTCTGTACATTGTTCCACTGTCTTCTACATTCCAGAGATGTAGATGAGAATTCCTTAGCTAGTCTGAATCTCTTGCCTTTGCAAGGAACTTACTCTTTCTGTCTGGAAGCTTGTATAATTTTCTGTTTATGCTTGAAATTCAAGTATTTCCTGGATTCACTTCCTGGACTTAATGAGAGTTTTAATCTACAAGCTTAAATCTTGCTTCAGCTCAGTGCTTAGTATATTAAAAAAAAATACTGTATTCATTTAATTATAGCATCTCTTTCATCTTTTTTTTTGTGTGTGTGTGTATGGTTTTTTAAATTTTTTCCTTTTCTCTCTTAAAAAAGAAATCCTAACCAGAAATCTAGTTATTCTCATGTTACACTGCTGGATCTGCCCTCCACGCCTCTTCTTTCTTCCCTCATCATTTCTCTCTTTGTGTCTTTCCTCTGGGTAGTTATGATATGTTGTTCATTTCATCTTCCAGATCATTAATTTGAATTTCAACAGTGCCGGTGATTTTTTTCTTTCTTTCTTTCTTTTTAGTTCTTCTGCAGAAAATTTTATTTTTAAAAAGATTTTATTTATTTATTCATGAGAGACACAAAGAGAGGCAGAGACACAGGCAGAGGAAGAAGCAGGCTCCCCATGGGGACCTCAGTGCAGGACTCAATCCCAGGACTCTGGGATCACCCCCTGAGCCAAAGGCAGATGCTCAACCATTGAGCCACCCAGGTGTCCCTGCAGAAAGTTTTAAATTTAAAATTTAAAATCAGTGATTCTTGTTTGGAAAGTCTTTCTTGCCTCCTTCCAAACTCTTGCTGCTTCCCTTAGTAATGCTCAGTTCCTGTGGTTTCACCACCCTCTCTTTAGAGAGGACTGCCTCCTCCACATGTTTTCTGATATCAGCTCTCACGTGAACTGGTCCCCTACATTAGGTTTTTTTTTTTTTTTTTTTTTTCTGCCTGCTCATTGATTGCTGTTCTTTTGACTTGCACATGGGATTTTATAGTTTCTTCGGCATTAACAGATCTGAGAGCAGCGAAGGACAGCAGTTTCTGCCCTGGCACTCTGGCTCCAGAGAACAAGCAGCCAATAGCCTCTTTTCCCTGGGACGGCAGTCCTCCCTGGCTGCCTGTCTGTGGAACAAGTTAGCCTGCTACTGTAGCCCCACTCTTTCACCATCCCCTGCTTGCAATTGTAATCCTATGAAGTACATCCTCCACCCCCAAGGGGCTGCTGGTAGGGCAGCTTGCAGGATGGTGAAGTTGGGAGTTGCACACTGCTCATGAACACCTCAGGGAATGACAGAACCTTGGTCTTAATAGAGGCCTCAGGGGCAAGGCAACCCTTTCCTTCTGCTACCTGTATCTTACTAAAGCAGCTACTCACTAAGATAAAATCATATACTTATTCTCTGTCCTGGAGATTTCCTGTGGCCTCAGATGTACTCTCTACACTTTGCCAGTTCTGCTACTTTCACACATTCATATTGCCGAGGAGTTAATTTAAAGGGATCCATGGGAAATGGACCCTAATAGTGTTTGAATTATCCTGATGGAAGATGGAGTTGCCCCAGGCATCTGCACCTGGCAACTCCCTGCCTCCTGGGCTCAGTCATTTTCCATCAAAGCAGGCTCCCTGGCCACCTGTTTGAACTTGCTGTGAGGACTGAGACTTCACTCTCCTTGCCCTCACTGGGGGGAAAATCTACTTGGAATAACTTAGTTGTGCTATAAAGTATTGAGTTGTGTAACTATCGACCATTACAAACCACAACCAGTGCTCCATAGTTTAACACGATAATCACGTATTTGGCTCATTTAGGCTGTGGTCTTCTGGGTAGTTCTTCTAGTGTTAGCTGAACTCACTGCATCAGGTCTTGATTGCCTGGAGGGATGTGTGATCCAGGCTGGGCTTGGTGGATCACAAGCATCTCTTGGAAGAGATATGCTCCACATATCTCTTCTCCTCCTCCCCAATGGGCTAGCTCCACATGATTTTCTCAAAGCTATGCCAGAGGTTCAGGAGAGCGAGCAGAAACATGTAATGCTTCTTGAAGCTTCGATTTGAAATCAGAATGCTGTCCTCCTGACTTATTCTTTTGACCAAATCCAGTCATGTGACAATCCAAAAATCTAGAGGTAGGAAAGGAGATCCTGTCCACGTTGTGGAGATGGCAGGGAGTGAGGTAGCATTGCAGATTACACGGCAAGAGATACAGATATGTGGAGGGTCAGAGATTTGGGGTCAGGAACTCAACCTGCCTCTGCTACTAAGAATGAGAATGCAGGGCAGCCCGGGTGGCTCAGCGGTTTAGTGCCGCCTTCGGCCCGGGGTGTGACCCTGGAGTCCCGGGATTGGGTCCCACGTCAGCCTTCCTGCATGGAGCCTGCTTCTCCCTCTGCCTGAGTCTCTGCCTCTCTCTCTCTCTCTCTCATGAATAAATAAATAAAATATTTAAAAAAAGAAAGAGAATGTAGTATTTTCAAGTTAGAATCTTACCTCAAAAGAGAGAGCCATGAGTTTAGCTTGGAGATAGTGTAGAGGTGCCTTTCGAACTAGACCATTATAGATGACCTGAAGTTTGCCTAGTAGATGAGACTGAGTGGAAAGAACAATAAGCAATTAAGACAGAGGGCAGAGTTAAGCAGTCAGATCAGAGGCATAGAATTCTGCACATGAATGGGGCATTTGGAGAGCAAAGAGTTGTTCTGTATGGTTGGATCATTAGAAATAATCTGTCTATACCGTCTTCTGTTACAAAGCATTGTTCTTTGCAGTAAGCTCTCAGAGCTTCCAAATTTGGAATCCCAAGCATCCTGCCAGGAGGAATTAGCCTACTTTGTATTCTTTAGTATATGCTACATAGGTGACTACCTTCTATACCTCAAAATTTTTAAAAAAGTATCTTTTAAGTAAGGTGAAGAATTTAGCATGTATTACATTTCTGTTGGTGCTATCACTGCTTTAGGATATCTTTTCTGCCTAGCTCAGCTCAATGTGCTCTTCTGTCTACACAACAACTGAAAAAAAAATCAGTAATGATCAATAACTTTGTTTGCTTTCAAAAGACATTTAGGTCTCACAATATGTTACCTCCATGGAGACTTTCTTGCTTGATATTTTCTCCCTTTCCTCCCACTGGGTTATATCAGATTCCCCTGCTAACAGTTTTCATTTCTCTCTTTACCTCCTTCTTAGAACATTATTGTTAGTATATGATTTTAGGTGTGATTGATCAATTTCTGTCTCCCCCAGCTTATGTGTCAACTTCTATGAGAGCAGAGGACCGAGTCTTTTGCGTATATTAGTTCCCTAGGGCATCACAATGTACCAGAGTTATAGTAAATATATGAACGCTAAATATTTGAGTGGGTGAGTGAATCAGTGTGAATGATTGATTGAGATGCACCTAGACCTTGACTCTATATGATAATTTGTGTGTAAAACTGTGTGAACTTCCCAGGCTTATCACTTACCTGTAGTGAGACAGACAGACCATATTCTTTTGTGCTGCCATTCACTCAGTATTCATTGTGGCTCAATGTGGACTAAATACTGGAGGTAGACCTGAGCCGGGCTGGATCTACTTTGAAGGAGTAGCTGGAGTTAGTGGGAGAGCTAGGGGAATGAACAGGCAGAGACAGTTACTATGGTCATTGATAAGGCTGTGTCCAGATTAAAACTTAGAGAAGAGGCTTTGGACTCAGCTTGTCCTTCACTGGGCTTCTTGAGAAGGGACAATCTGAGCTGAGTCATGAAGGCTAACTAGCAAATACTTAACAGTGAAGAACATTGTAAGCAGAATGAAACAAAGATTTCCGTGCACAGGGAAGTGAGAAATCAAGGGCTGCTATGGGAAACTTCAAATAATCCAGTTTTGCAGAATGGAGCAAGCAAGAGTGGGAATTGGCAAGGTGGGAATCTAGCAGTTGGTATAGTCATATCACAACTGTTGTAAGCCCTGCTAAGGATTGGACTTTTTCCTGAAGGCAATGAGGAGCAATTGAAAAGTATTATTCAGGGAGTGATATTATTAGGTTTTGTTTTATAAGGTTTGCTATAGACACAATAGGAGTATAGAAAGCAGTAGCACTATTGGGAAGATGTGTAAAGAAGCAGTTAATTACACAGCATTTTAAGGGCTGTGGTAGAAGGGATATTGCATGTTCCAGGAGCTCAGAGGAGGAGCACCTATACCCAGAGCTGGCAACTCAGCCAGGGCTGAACAAGTGTTTGAGTTATCAGGGGGAGGAAGGTGGGAAGAATTTTCCAAACAAACAGAAGTAGGGCAAAGGCACAGAAATGTGTGAGGATTTTTCTTTTTTTCTGGAAAACTGCAACTGATTTTTATTGTCAAAGTATAGAATTCTAAGGGTGAATGTAGGAGAAATTAAGCTGGAAAGTACCTTCCAGCATTGCAGCCTAACTCCTGTTAAAACATTGCTTTAGACTGGAGCTACTATATATCAAGTACTTTTTACATTTCTTTTTACCTTTTTTATTATGGAGAATTTTGAACATTCACAAAACAGAGTAGATCGTAAGCATCCATTTACCCATCACTCAGCCCCACAACCATCAACCCATGGCCAGGTACAAATGGAGTCTTCAGATTTGAACAGGGATGTATAATTACTTACTTTGGCTTATTCTACTCCTTTAACACTACTGCAGCTATCTAGGTAGGTATTTGGCAAAATATAAAGGAAACCTGACTCATATTATTGGTTTTACCTCTCTTCTGTTTTCTTAGATCTCTCTGCTCCCTCGTGTGCAAATGGACATACTCTGCAGAGAAAGGCTGGGATGATAGCTTCTGGAAGATGATCGGATTAGAAGATTTTGTTGCAGATAATTATAGAAAAATAGGTAAAAACCAAACAAAATGAAAACATCTGGAGAGTAATTATGTGTATATATATATATATTAGGTTATTGTCTTTTTGTTTGTTTTTATTTATTTATTTATTTTAATGAATTGAAGTACAGGGGGCGCCTGGGTGGCTCAGTTGGGTAAGTGAATGACTTTGGTTCAGGTAATGATCTCAAGGTCCTGAGATCAAGCCCTGTGTCAGGCTCCTCCCTCTGTCTCTGCCCCTCCCCCTGCTTATGCTCTCTGTCTCTCTCAAATAAATAAATAAAAACTTTAAAAGAAGTATTGCAGAAACTCAGCTCTGTTTTTCTAAGAGAAATGAGTCTATCGTAATGGGTCAGCCATGACTAGTAGGCCTTTGTGTTGGGGCTCAGGAACTGAGTAGAGATATAGGCTGTGGAAGTCTGCATTGAAATATAAAATCATAGTCATTGAGGTAGGTAGAGGAAGATATTTGCATGGAGTAGCTGGGAAGAGCATAACTGGGGCAGTGGCGGGGGTGGGTGTATGGATTGTTTCCAATCAGTACTAGGAAAATGCTCTGTGAATTAGATTCAAGGAACCAGGCAAGGCCATGAACAGAAAGAAAAATATTTGAAGAGATAAAAATTAGAAGAACAGGAAGAAGACAGAAACTATAACATGAGCCAGTGGTTCCTGACTAAGGAAGTCCTAGACTTTAAGTTTTATGTGACTGGGTAATAAAGATGTGGGTGACTAGTAGGAATTGATTTGGTGAAAGAATTGATATGCTAGACACATATATGTAATGATGGTTGGCATTTTGAAGTTTAAGGTTTGCATGTTCATTTCACAGAAAGTTGTTGGTTTCCTATAGTTACTACTTGCAGTTGTAGTAAGCTATCATCAGATAGGCAATTATCCCTAAATAAATAGAAATTTATTGTACTTAGTGTTTATGCTAAATGTTATAATAATAAAAGTGTAAAGTATGGTGGATTAAACAAGATGGAAGGTAATTCCTTTTTTTATAATAGAATAGAGGCAAGTTACTATCAGGCCAGCTCTGCCATTGTCACAATAAGGCCTCCAACCTTGGGTCCAAGTTGGTGACTCCACTTCTCATCAGTTCCCAGTCAGTGAGTGGGAGGAATGAAAAGGACCAGAGGAATCCATCCACATTCTTCTGGAGAGACCATAACATGGAGATGAGCCACATCATTTCTGATTGCATCCCATTAACCAGCCCTTGGTCGTAAGGCTCCACTAAGCTGCAAGGGTAGCTGAGGAATGTGGCTATGGGCCAGGTAGCCATGTGTCCATGCATGTGGCCAGCCTAAACTTGAAAGTTGTGCCATTAAATATTGGTGAAAAACTGGTATCTGCTACAACTTCTGACTGCCCTTGATAACTGAGTCATGTAGTAGATTATCTCAGTTCAACCTTTCTCTGGGGGAAATCCTCATGACCCATCTATTAAAGGTCAAGAGTTTCAGGATAAAATCATCAAAGATTCAAGTAGCACCTATGCTACTATGTTGTAGATAGTATAATTTGGTTGTCTATCGTCTTTTTAACTATTAATTGCTGAGTCTAGGGAAAAGAACAGTCAGAGTAGTATATAGAAAGAGCCATTCTGGAATTTCTATGGCTCCCTTGAAATCCTGTCTGGATCTGAGCTGGTAGAGAAGGGGAAGAGCAGGGGACCAGGGAAAAGAAGAAGAAAGCAAAGCAGCAGTCATTCGTCATCAGCTATATTCTGATTCCTTTGGTAGGTGGTTTATATACATTATCTTTAATTGTCCCTCACAGACCTGTTGGTATAGCTATTCCCATTTTATGGATGGGAAAAATGGGATTCAGTTCCTTGTCCACGATTAAGGAAGGTATCAAATCAGTGTTAGAACTAGGGTCTCTAACTCCACATTTTTCCACCAAAGCAGACTGACTATTGGGATATACAAAACAAGGGAGTAGTTGTAGCTGTATAGTTGGCCTCCAGTGGGATTATACAGTGGTTCAGTATTTAACACCCAGAACCAACATCAGCTAGACTGGAACGAGTGTGCATAACTGGACAGGAGTAAGTGTGATGGGATCTCAGCTGATAAGTGGAGTATAACTTCAGAGGTCATGGAAAAGTATTAATACCATGAGTTGTATGATGGTTGGCTTTAAAATTCTGGATATTCTGCTATTTGGAAGAAGTAGCTTGGACAGCAACTGGGGAATAGGGTTGATCTTTTATTTGGGGGCTGAGTGAGCCGGCTAGAGGCTGGCATGTTGGGACTCCTGGCAACCAGGCTGGGTTTTTAGACAGTGCTTCTTGTTCAACAGGGAAAGTAGGCATCCACACAGGAAGCTCATGCTTACCTAGAAGCTTCTGGAGGTCAGGGATCTCTGTACCTTACCCTTGAGTCTTGGCATAGTGATATTGATAAAAATCTGTTGATGGAATGCGTAAGACCAAACAGTTGTTAGAATGGAGACAGATGGCAAGAGTTAAGAGAAAACTGTGGCAAAGAGTTGTTCTGGGTGTCTTAGTTCACTAGGGCTACTATAACAAAACACCATAGACTGAGTGACTTACAATGATGCAAATTTATTTCTCATAGTTCTGGAGGCTGGAAAGTCCAATATCAAAGTGCCAACAAGGTAAATTTAGTTCTGAGGCCTCTTTTCTTGGCTTGTTGGCAGCTGCCTCTCACCATGTGCTCCAGTAACCTCTTCTTTGTACATGTGCAGAGAAAGTGTGCACAAGAGAATGCTCACTGGTCTCTTCCTCTAAGGACACAAGTCCTATTGGATCAGGGCCCTACCCTTTTTAAAAAGATATATTTATTTATTTTAGAGAGAGAGAGAGCATGCATGAGTGGGAGGAGGGGGAAAAGGGGGGGGGAGAAAGAGAGAGAGAGAGAGAGAGAGAGAGAGACTGACTCTTAAGCAGATTCCCTGCTAAGCAAAGAGCCCAACACAGGGCCCAATCATGACCTAAGCTGAAATCAAGAGTCAGATACTCAACTGACTGAGCCACCCAGGCACCCCAAGGCCCTACCGTTTTGACCTTGTTTAACCTTAATTTCCTCCTTACACACCTTATCGCCAACTATAGTCACATTGGAGATTAGGGGGCTTCAACATAGGAATTTTGGGGACACAATTCAGCCCATAGCACTAAGATAGTAGTGCACTGGTCATTAGAGCTAAAGCAGAACCATCAAGTCCTGAGTCCCCAATCTGCTATTCCATAGGTACCCCATGAACTTGCTGTCTTGATGGAGGACCATCAGGACCAAGTGCTAGGGGAGGGTCTCTTGTCTTGTAAATGAGGGGTGCCTGCAAGATAGGTCTAAAATCCTGAACCGGGAGCTGGAGGGTTTCTCGTTCTGACACTAATAGAGTGAAGTTAGACAAATCTCTTAATGTTTCCATATAGTCTTACCTATGAAGGCAGCATTAATGGTAGCAATTAAAACTTACAGTTTATGCCTCTCACACATGATACTTTTGCATTATAACCATTATCTTTGTACATTTTTAAAACTGTGTAACAGAGTTGTTTCTATTTATCCTCTTCTACAGCTGAAGAAACCAAGGATCAGGAAAGGGAAAAGGGTTTAAATGATGGTCGCACAGTTTGCAAGTGGTAGCAGCAGAATTCAGACCCATGTTTGGATGATTCCAAATTCTGCTTTAACCGTTTTTGCTATATCGACTTCCAATTAATACTCGTTGTGTGCTTATGAATGGTAGGTGACAAATACTAACCCTGTTTCTCCTTCTATATTTCAAGCACGTTTCTGTGTACTTTCCCATTCCTCGTTGCATGTAATTCTCACAATCCATGACAGAAGTAATGTTACCTTGTTTGTAGGTGAAATTTTGATAAATAATCTCCTCCAACCTCATGCAGAAGCAGTAAATGCTAAGTCAGGGTTGAAACCCTCCCAGTGGGAGGCCCTAGAAAGAGCTAATATCTTATGGGAATACAAACTTCAACTTCAATTACTTTTGCCCTCCCCCTCCCCCTAAATTTAGTTGTTCCTTCTGAGTGTTCTCATGTTATATTGACTCTATCTTAGTATAGTACACATTGGTAACCTGTGTGTGTCTTGATTCTATACTAGACCATGAGTGCCTTGACATCAGGATTTTTGCTAATTTACCTTTGTGTCCTCAGTCTTGGCCAGAGCATGGTACACTTTAGTAGCTCAATTACTATTTGATTGATTGGTAAATGAATAAATTGACTGGGATGGCTAGACCTGGTAGGTTGGCACTTTGCTTTTAAAAGCTACAGTGCGGGATCCCTGGGTGGCGCAGCGGTTTGGCACCTGCCTTTGGCCCAGGGCGCGATCCTGGAGACCCGGGATCGAATCCCACGTCGGGCTCCCGGTGCATGGAGCCTGCTTCTCCCTCTGCCTGTGTCTCTGCCTCTCTCTCTCTCTGTGACTATCATAAATAAATAAAAATTTAAAAAAAAATAAAAAAAAAAAGCTACAGTGCTATTTACTGATTTTAGTAGTATCTTTGGTGACTTGGGTCCAACCTCAGCTCTGAATTTTTTTTTTTTTTAACATTTTGGTGCTCCCCCAACCCTGACACAAAACCCATGTTTAATTAGTATATTAGGTTTGCTAATAGAGCAATACCTACAGGAAATATTCGTTAAAAATCCATAATGTTAATCTAGCAGAAAATTTCCAGAGTAACTTTATTAGATTTAGCCTGTTAAGTTAATGGATTTTTAATGGATGTCCTAAGGAGACATATCATTAACCAGAATATTGCCATTACATGAATTAAAACTTACCCATTCATCAAAATTAATTGTGTGATATTTCCTTTGATTTTCATTTCTGGTGACTTGAACTTATAGTTTCAGTATGATCCAAAAGTGGAAGATAGTAAAGAGGTTGTTAACTCTCAGTTGTGACTTTCAGAGATTGCTCTGGTAGATACTCCAGACATTCTTCAGTAATTTTTGTAACTATGAGAAATGAATCCCGGAAGCTTCCCTGTGAAGTGTTAAGCATTTCCAGTGGACTCATTGCCCATCAAGATGCGGGCAATAAAGTGCAAAACCTTTTAGCAGATTTGAGCAGAGCTTCATGGATTTGAGCATTAATACAATTACCATAATTTGCTCCATGTGGAGCTTTTAGCCAAGTCTTTACCAGCCTTCCTGGGCTCGTGCAGTAAATAAATGCTTTCCCCGAAAACTGAACACCTCAGCAGCTGATGGTCTTACAGAGGGATATTTATGAAATAAATTATTGATGAAGTGTAAGTTAAGGATCAAATGCAATATTTATATGGTGCATTTGAAGGACAGGGAAGAAATTTACAATGTTTTAAGTAACTTACATGCAGATTTTCAAAGCTAAAATGTTACTACCTAATGCCTTCTCTCAAGGAGCTATTTGGATGGTTTGATTGGGGAACATTATACAAAGTTAGGTGAAAAACAGTTTTGTGAATCAAAAGAATACTGTAGACATTTCTTCTATACTTCTATGCAATTGACACTATACTAATGAAACTGTTTAATGTTCAGAGTTGATGGGAAACCCAGTGTCTTGCAGGAATCATCTACCCATAGTCCAATAAAACGATCTGTGCCAATAAATGTTGACCTTCAGTTCCATGTGAATCATCCTCAAGTCACCCATCTAATCCTACATATCTATCAAAAGCAAACAGGGAGGAAGAGAACAGTAGGAAGAAAGGACCGTTAGGAAGATGAGCAGCATCCCACCTGCTCTCATCCATTATCCAGGCTTTCTTTCAGCATGTCCTAATTGCCTTTTAACTTCCTGGGAAGAGTGCTTCACTATGTTACTAGGGCAGGCCACTTCATGGAAACTCAGGTGCACAACATGGCTGAAATACAGAATGGTTTTTTGCATTATAGAAAGAGCTTTGTTATGTACAAGAGTGCAGGGTGCTAGCTTCCAGATCATGCATTATGTGGGGTCAGGCAAACCAGGCAAAGAAGAGACTTTACAAGCTCAGGTAGAAGGAGATAGAACTGGTGATAGAACTGTTAGTGAGAGGCAAAGTTGAAGATAACAGCATGTATGAAGGAAGACTGTTCCCTAATGGGAGGAAGCCTATATTTTTAACCTCCTCTCTCTCTGCAAGACTGAATTTTAGGCACAGGGCACTGGCTACTATCTGGCACAAAATACATATTGACAAAATACTTGGTGAATGAGTGAATATATGTTTGAATGGAGGATTTGATAAACAATTCCTTTTTTGGCCTCAATTGTCCAAAATACTTAATACACTCTCCATAAATTGTTTTGAATTATATGACATTACTAGGTGACAGACTGATTTCATTTCATAATTTTGGTGTTCACAGTCCTTTTTTCATGAATATATTTTCCACTTAAGAAAGAATTCTGTAGAACACATGTTGCAATCCTGAATGATAGCTGCAGTCCAGCCTCATTCCTATAGCCAGTCTCTCTAAGACTGTTCCATGACAGGAAATATTTCAAACTCCTTCACAGAAAGCAAACAAAAAAAACAAGCAAAATTATTTCAGGAGGATTAGGACTCTCACTTTTTCATAAAGTAACCCTGCAGTCAAGTAAAGCTGCATTTTAGATATTTGTCATGTGGGCTTCACACTGAAGGTAAAGAATCATGACTAATCACAAGTGTGTGTTGAGGACATCTGTGGCCCAGTATTCACCACTGTTCTACTCTACAGTCTAAACAATTGAGGACAGTTCCCAGAGCCAAGTGAAGCAAAGTTCAGTACTGAATTAAGGAGCATGGTGGGGAAATCCTACCTCTTTTCTCAACCTGGCTAGACCCTGGGACGTACATGACACTGACCTAATCCATTCATTGGTAGATCAAGGAGCTCACACAAAGAGATGAGACCTGGCAGGGCTTGCTTTGGCACTTGATCTGTTTAATTCACAACCTAAAGAGCCCACTGGCCTGCATATAAGTGGGTCAAGAAGAGAGACACATGCCAAATCTGCACTGACTTCTTGTCAAGGCAGTGGCACTACTTCCTTGTTGACATGGCCCCAGGGAGATTGGGTTTTCTCCAGATCTCATGGATCAGCTAAGTGATCCTTTCTCCCATGGATGGAATGTATAATAGTGTATAAGCATGAGGTTAGAGAGTTCTCATGAATGCTACTCCATCTTGAGGCAGAGAAGAGGAAATCTCCTTTGTGGAAACAGGACTAAGGGGTTTCTACCAATGATAGACATCAGCGCCAGTGTTGGGAATCTGAATTCAGAGATATCATATCCATAGTAGGTATTATAAAAATTTATAAAAATCCTTTTATGGCTATTAATACCCAATGATCTAAATTTTCCCAATAGAATTAGATATGTTTGCAAGGATTTATTCATTCATTCCTTATACTGTGGGATTTTTCATTTAGAATTTTGCTAAACTGCTGCTCCATCATGGTATCATGAGGTTTTGATGCTTTTTTTTTTAGTATATGTTTTGGGAAGTCTGGAGAAATCTTTGGCCATAGTTAATCCCTGTGTTTTCTAGGGTCTGTGAGGCCTTTCACACCACTGTCTCTCATATCCTGTGGAGGCCATCACTATGGGTGCTCTGCACTGGGCTTTGTCTTTGCCCTTCACCCTTAAACTTTGTTCTTACCCCACTTTTTCTTATTACCCTTCTCATTTCTGTCCAGGTGATAGAACAAGGTCTTTTTAGCACTTGAGGCAAGTTCATATCCTCTGGGTACTTTACTGTCTTATTTTTATCATTTAAAACTTGTGCCTGAGATAGATAGATAGATAGATAGATAGATAGATAGATAGATAGATAGATAGATAGATGATAAATACATAAATACATAAATACATAAATAAATAAATAAATAATAAATAAATAAAACTTCTGCCTGATGGAGAATGATCTAGAAGTCTTTATGTTAGTTAGTGATCCATCCAATCATGCATGCATCCAAACAACTACTACTACTAACAAACACTACTGAGTGCCTCCTATGTGCCAGGTTCTAGATTCAGGACAGGAGAAATAAAAATACTTTATCATGGTCCATACCCTTGGGAATCTCATGTCTGTGGGAAAGAGTCAAGTAAATCAATAATCTCAGTGTTTTTCTTGTTTTTCAATAAGTTTAGGACATGTTCAAAATACTGTGGGGGGAAGCAGAGCAGAAAGTCACAACAGGAGGTGGTATCAAGGAAATCATCTTATGAGATGACATTTGAGATGTCTAAAAAATGTGGGCAGTAGTTTACCAGGCAAAGGTAGTAAATGGTTTTCAAAGCAGAAGAAACAGCCCAAGTAAAGGCATGGAGACACAGATGACTATAGTTGTGCATGAACTTTTGGATGTGGCTGGAACATAGTGGACCTGGGGTAGGAAAGGAGAGGGGATTGCATTTCATTTTTTTTTTCTTCTTCTTCTCCTCTTCCTCCTTCTTCTTCTTCTTTTTTTTTTTTTTTTTTAGGATTTATTTATTTGGTGGGAGGGGGGCAAGGGGCAGAGGAAGAGAGAATCCCAAGCAGGCTCCTTGTGGGGCACAGAGCCAGATTTGGGGCTCTATCACACAATCCTGAGATCATGACCTGAGCTGAAATTTAAGAGTCAAACGCTTAACCAACTGTGCCACCAAGCTGTCCCAAGGGCCTGGGTTTAATTTCTAATGGGTCTTCTATCCTTCCTTAAAGAGCAGGTCAATGGTAGGAAATTCATTAAGATTTTCTCCATTCCTCTCAAGAGATGGTTCTAATTATTACTCCTACCAATGCTATAAATAAAATTGTGGACAGTGTAAATTTTGTAGCTCATATGAAGATGAGTGTGTGTTGTGTGTGCATGTGCTTGTGCATACTACATCTGTTTCTTTCCTCTAATCACATACGGTACCCATTTCCTATCTCCCTACCATAAAGGTTTGTTGTGGAGCTAAAAGGAGATATCAGATATCATAGGACAGTGTGGTTTACAAAGACCTGTAGACCTGTTAGTCATTATCTTTTTATTTATTTTTTATTTTTTAAAGATTTTATTTATTTATTTATGAGAGATACACAGAGGCAGAGGGAAAAGCAAGCTGTTCACAGGGAGCCTGATGCGGAACTCGATCCCAGGACCTGGATAAGACCTGTAGACCTGTTAGTCATTATCTTTTTATTTATTTTTTATTTTTAAAATATTTTATTTATTTATTCATGAGAGATACACAGAAAGAGGCAGAGACATAGGCAGAGGGAGAAGCAAGCTCCTCACAGGGAGCCTGATGTGGGACTCAATCCCAGGACCGGGATTATGCCCTGAGCCAAAGGCAGATGCTCAACCACTGAGCCACTCAGGCGTCCCAGTCACTATTTTTTAAAAATGTATCTTGGCACCACAAGGACAAGGATCTTTACTCTTTCAACATTCAGTTCCCTGCCTCTTGGACTTAAGAACAGTATTTTTGCTCTCCCCACCCACCGCTGCCACTCTTAGATTCTCAGAAGTACTGCTTCAGTTGCTAACCCTTCCAGGAATAGCCCTGCAGAGCCAGGAGGGCAAAGGAGCAGTGATGACCACATCATGCTGTAAGGTAATGGCTTTCAGAAGTCTTGCTGTGTATAAGGTTTCATGGAACTGCCCTTCCTTTCAGTATGGCATCTAGAAGATAATTGGAAGCCCCCCAAAAGTGAGATCAGCCTCCAACTTCTCTTCTGCTGGGCAGTCAGAAAATAGAGCTTAAAAGGATCATAGAGATTTTGCTATCATGTCCTCATTTTGTAGGTGAAAACCCAAGATTCAGGGAGGTGAATTTCCTTGGTCTTGGAGCACTTTAGTGATAGAGCTGAGACTAGAAACCAGATCTACTGACCCCTAGTCCTGTGGCTGTTCTAGTATTCCAATTCCACTTTTCCTTGTCTTACCCTTTTCAACAAATTTTGGTTATTTAACCCATCTGGTTACTGTCATTTGAAAGGGACTTAGCAGCAGAAGAATTTTGCTGGGGGACAGGCTTACATAATGTGAATTCACCCAATCCAATGTCTACTTTTCAGCCTTGAAAATGCAGGAATTAGACTTTGCCCAAGCAACTAGAGATAGTTGTATCTAGAAATATATCAGTCAAGCTTTTATGTTACTGACGTAGATAAACTAAAATATTTTAATACTATACTAACTGTTGCCTATTTTAGTGGCTGAGAATTGGTCACCAATGTCAGACCTGAATCCAGATGGCTCTGTCATCTGTAAGCCATGTATGCTCTGCCATATGTATTGTTGGATAAGTTACTTGATTTTCCTGAGCCTTAATTGGCATATAATGAGGATTAAAGGAAATAATGCAGGTAAAGATCCTAGTACATAGTAAATCTTCAAAAAATGTCACTACTTACTATCTTAATAACTGTTCATTCTCCTGAACTCAGATTCCTCCCTAGGTGATAAGTCATGTCTGCCAAAGTCAATACCCCATGAATAATGCCATGTAATTACTGCCAACTTCTTCTGACTTTGGGGAATGCTATTTTTTTCCCCCCTGAGCTCTACCCTTGGGTTCATAAGCTTTTGTTCCAAGCAACATATAATAAAATAATCAGACTTCTGCTTCAAAATCATAATCACATTCTAGTCTTACCTCCTTGAGAGCTTACCTTGACCAGAATTATAGGTTTTCCTAAATTCTTCAACACCATAACTGGCAATCTTTACCTTTTTCTCATGAACAAAAGGGCACACATCCATAGGCAAGTAAAAAATACAGAATACATAGGTGATAATTAGCTAAGAAACTCAGTGACTAATATGCCTCCAGTGCTTTATGACTTTAAAATAATATTTCTTTTCATGCACTCTCACACTGACTTCCCATCAGATTTGAAAAAATAGTTTTTATTCCAGATTTACATTTGGGAAAACCCAAAGTTAGAGCTTTTGAGTTAGAAAGACCTATAATCAAATCCCAGAATCACATTGACTGTATGACCTTGTGGAAGTCACTAAGTGTCCGAGACTTATTTTATCTATTAAAAGGTGTAGGAATACCAACCTTGTATGGTCTTCATGATGGAGTGGTGATGTATGTAAAGTGTCTTATTTCTGGCAAAACACCAATAAACAGTAGCTAAATTAACTGACATGAAAAGATTTAATACTACATAAAATACCATTAGTGATAAAGGGAGCTAATGTTGGGCTCCCCTAATGTCAAATTCTAGGAGTAACCAAAAAGGACTTCTCATAACTGTATTGATAGCAAGAAAAACTAAGAAATTTGGGTCAATGGTTTGCAAAATTGAGTCATATTAATGGTTTGGTTAAATGAGAGAGAGAGAGAGAGAGAGAGAGAGAGGAAACACCCTGATTTTCCTTCTTTGTTCTCATTCATTCACTTACTGCTCGGCATCATGCTGCTTGTAGGTGAATAATGATGAACCAAAGTCAACAGAGTTCTGGCCTTTCTAGAGTTTTCAGTGTAGTGAAGAGTGCATTAGTCAATCAATCACAAAATTGGCACTGAGGTAAGTACTACAAAGAGTTGGTCAAGGGGGCTTTAAGAGTGTGTAATAATGGGATATGGCCTTGTCAGGGAAACCAGGCAATGTTTGAGGAATGGATGTTTAGACAAGGTTGATATGCATTAGCTCTGTGAAGAGAGCTGGAAACTGTTTCAGGCAGAGGGAACAGAATTTGCAGTGACTGGTAGGAGGGAGCATGATGAAGGAAGACCACTGTGGCTAGAGCTGAGAAAGTTGCAACAGGATGTAAGACAATGTTGAAATCACTATCTCAGAGAATTGGCTTCATTCAGACTGAGTACGGTTGAAAGAAAATGGAAAAGCTAAGGGAGTATTTTGACCATCTCAGTCAGGGTTATATATTCATACTCAGCTGGGTATTCACAACTAAGAAAATAAGTTGCAGATGTGATCTTGGAGTCCCTGAGAGCAATATTGAATTGCTGCTCAGATAAGTTACTGTTTCGAGTTTTCTGAAAGCTTGATCCCTAAAAATGATTGACCTGTGTGCTTCATATTAATGATATATCTTGATGTTGATTATTATGCATGTAATTGTAAAAGAAGTTGTCAATAGGAAGTAGCACAGGTTCACTTATGATAAGTTCGGCTAACCTAACCTCAGATGTTGTCTGTTTTGGAAATTACTTTCTCAGTAACGCTATCCTTTAGATGGTTGGACATAGTCTAAGCTCCAGTAGCATCTAGTGCTGCCGTTTTGTCTGTCTGCTTTTATATGCTAGACGGTTCATGTTGTCTCCTCTGTCCAGCATCACCACTGAATAAACGCTGGCTGGCTGGGGAAGATTGAGATCCAACACAGAACTCTTGATTTGCCCACATGGCCCAACTACCCAAAACGTTTTTCTTGTGGTCTCCTCTGTTTTCCATAAAAGGTACAACAGTTATCCCAGTTGGTCAAGACCCAAATCCAGAAGTCATTCTTGATGCTTTTCTTTCTCTTCTACCTTGCATTCAATTAATCAGCAGGTCCTGTCTGCTGGACTCAAATGAACCCTGAATTGGGCCATTCCTACCTCTTTCCACTATTCCCATCCTAGTTCAAAGTATTTTCATCTCTTGCAGGATTAGTGCACTAGTCTCTTAATTGGTTTCCTTGATTATGTTCTTCCCTCTGATAATTTATTCAGTACAGTAGTCAGAATATTATTTTAATAATGTAAATCAGATGATGCTACTCTCATGGCCAAATTCTTCCAGTGGCTTTCTATTATAATTTAAAAAAACTCTAAATCCCTTGACATGCTCTACAAAGTCCTATGTGATAGCTCTCCCCCTTTATTTCTTACCATGCCCCCACTTATTTATTGTCCAATCACAATGGTGTTCTGTTTTTCAAACATTTCTAGTGCATGTAGCCTTTGCATTAACTTGGCTCTCTGCCTTGGCTTTCCTCAAAATACTGACATGATTATCTCTTTCTCTTTGTTCATATCTCAGTTTAAATGTCATTAGAGAAGAGCCTCCTCATGCCTGGAGCTACCACTCCCTTCACTGCACCAGCAGTATTCTGTTTCTCTCTTATGTTTTCTTCTTAGTACTTGTTATTATCTTGTTACCATATTCATTTATTGACAGAATAGCTGTTTATTAAATATTATTGAATAAATGAATTAACTAAAATTTGAGAACTATTGATAAATAAAATACATAGAAGAAATATATCTTGTGTGTAACGTTTTTGAGGAATTTCTAGCAGTTTTCTCCTAGTTAAAATAGAAGACCTTGGAATGAATGATACATTCAGAATGGATTCCCAAAGGGCTGAGAAACTGTCTCAAAGACTATTGATAAAGGACTTAATCTCAACTCCTTGTGAGTCCCTAGTGGCATGACACGTGGCATTGAATTTTAACTTGCCCTTGATAATATTTTCAATCAGCAACTTAGGTGAACACATAGAGGACTTGATGAATAAATATGTAAGTGAAACAAAACAGGGAAACATAATACAATAACATAATTCAAAAAAATTTTTAAGATTTTTAAAATTTATCTATTTGAGAGACAGAATAAGGGCATGAGCAGGATGGTGGAAGAAGCAGATTCCATGCTGAGCAGAGAGCCCAGCATAGGGCTTCATCCCAAGACACTGAGATCATGACCCAGGCCAAAAGAAGCCCTTTAACTGACTGAGCCCCCAGGTGCCCCTCACAATTTTTTTTTAAAGAACAACAGATTAGAACGGTAATTAAAATTAAGGTGAATTTTTATCAGGGATAAATTTAAGTTATATCTTTTCACTAAACAAATGCATGGTAGAAATAGGGAAAAGATCTGAATATACAATATAAAATAAATAAATAAAAAAAGACAATATATCTTTTCTAAAGAAGATATACAGAAGGCCAACAGGTACATGAAGAGATGCTCAATGTCACTAATCTTTAGGGAAATGCAAAAGAAAAGCTCTATTAATAAAAATGGCCACTATGAGATATCACCTTACATCTGTTGGAATGGCTATTACAAAAAAGACAGGAAATAACAAAAGTTGGTGGGGATGTGAAGAAAAAGGAACCTTCACGCACTGTTGATTGGAGTGTAAACTGGTGTAGCCACTGTGGAAAACAGTATGGAGGTTCCTCAAAAAGCTAAAAGTATAATTACCATGTGATCTAGCAATTCTACTTCTGGGTGTTTAGCTAAAGAAAACTAAAACACTGATTCACAAAGATATATGCCCTCCCCCCACCCACCATGTTGACTGCAGCATTATTTACAGTAACCAAGACATGGAAGCAACATAAATGTCCATCAGTAGATGAATAGATAAAGAAGACGTGGGGTATATGTGTGTGTACATGTGTGTATACACAATGGAATATTATTCAGCCACAAAAGAGAATGAAATCTTGCCATGTGTGACAGCATGGGTATATCTTGAGAGCATTATGCTCAATGAAACAAGTTAGAGGAAGACAAATACCATATGATCTCACTTATATGTGGAATCTTAAAACAAACAAAACATGCAGCTCATAGATACAGAGAACAGATGGTGGTTGCCAGAGGCAGGGGTGGTGGGTGAGTGAAACGGATGAAAGTGGTCAAAAGGTACAAACTTCAGTTATAACAGGTAAGTCCTAGGGATGTATGTATATACAGTGTGGGGACTATAGTTAATAATACTGTGTTGCATATTTGAAAGTTGCTTCAAAAGTAGATCTTAAAAGCTCTTATCAAAAAAATAAATTTGTAGTAAAGTGACAGATATTAACTAGGCTTAATGTGATCATTTCACAATATATGCAAATATCAAATTATTTTATTGTATACTTGAAACTAGTAGAATGGTTTATGTCAATTATACCTCAATTAAAAGAATGAAAAAAGTAGCTTCTCAGTGGTGTATATATAATCTCAGTGATAGCTTAGATTTCTTAGAGAATGCTTGATTGCTAAGGAGCAATAAACCAAGTATTTGTTTAGTACCTATTACGTAAAGTCACCTCTATATGCTTTATAACTATTAACTTATTTAATCCTTTTAGCTAGTCTAGGTAGGTGCTCTTTTTTTTTTTTTTTTTTTTTTTAGGTAGGTGCTCTTATACTTTACTGATGTGGAAACTGAACCACAGAGAGGTTAAGGAAGTTGCTCATGTCACACAGTAAGTAATGGAGCCAGAGAGGTCTTCTCTAGAGCCTGCATATCTGAACACAGGCTGCAGAGCCTCTTGGGGCTGGGCTGCATTAAGATAGCTGCAATGTTGAGGTCAAGATCAGCAAGAGCCTCAGTTCTGGTCAGATTATATCTGAAATTCTGTGTTCCGTTCCAGGCCTAGCATTTATAAGAGCCACTGGGGGAAAAATAGTCTATCTACAAGAGAATGACCCAGATAGAGAAGATAATTTAGATCCAGTGAATGTGGGAAAGAAAACAGTTGACCAGTCTGGGATTGTCTAACCAGATGAAATCAGCTGCCCAAAGTCACAAACATTAATAAATCATGGAGCTAGATTCTAATTCACATCTGTGAGACCCCAGAGCCCCTCCTCATTGCTGACTCAAGGAGATTACTCAAGAAAATCACAAAAGATGCAAGCCGTCTCAGAGATTCCTTCTTCCTTTGCTCTGAACTGGCATAGGGAAAAGAGGCCTCAGGATATGGCTCTCAGAGGATTAGAGTTATCTTGGCTTCTCTGAAATTCTAGGAGAGTAAGTGGACAGTATGACACTCGCAAAGGCACATGTTTCATCCACATTAAAATTCACAAGTCAGTTTTGTATGCTTCCCCTTTTTTGAAAGTTACTGAGACTTGCATCTAGACCCCATTTGGACATCTGACCATCTTGCCATTATTGCCATCCACAGGGGGTCATTTAGTTAAATGTTTTTGGAAAGCAGCCATTTCCAGTGGCCACCCATGTCTGTTGTATGTGGTAAGTTATAGTTGCTGTCTCTTTTACTTAGCTTCTCTTGGGCGTGCAGCCAGTGGGTGATGACCTTGGTTTCCAGAGTGGCCCTTACCCCTGACTTCCAGCTCCTTTGTGATGCCCTTCAGCCCAGTCCTGTGGATTTTGATTGTAAGATACCCCTGACCTTTTCAGTTTCCCAGCACAGGCTAACCTTTCTGAGAATCCACATCAGAAGGCCACTGTGGTCAGGTTGGCAGGTCACCGGTTGACTAATGGCCTTTCCAAGATTTGCTGGCAGATACTGCATTGTTGTGAACCCTATTGATCCCAGAAGTTGGCCTGCTGCATGTACAGCCTCTGCGGACACAAGGAGGTGGTGAGTCATGGCCCCACCACCCCTACCACCCATCTGTTCTCATGGCAAGGAGAACAAAGATGATCTCTTTGTGGTATCGTAAAACCTAGAAAGACATTAAAAATTCCGTTAAATTTTCATACCCTTTTAGCTGTCGAAATGTACAATCTATTAGGAGGGGAAAAGAGCCTCTTGCAGTTTTTTTTTTCCCCATTGCTCTTACTTCAGAGGCTACTTAAGGGACCAGGTAATGATCTGACGATGTTTATTAATACTTGATGTTCTGCTTCCCTTCCCCCATTCTTTCCTACCATGGACTGTGCATCTGTCTTTAAATTGAAAGTACAGAAGCTGCTGGGGGATCTTTAAGATACAGAGTTTCTGCAGTGTCATATGTCGTCCTATTTATGGACCTTGTGTGTAGAGATCTTGGAGCTGCTGGGTTAGGGATATTTATTTTTGAAATGCACTTTGGGGTAATGGAAAGAAAATGGGTTTCAGAGCCATATAGCTATGAGTTTGAATCCCGGTGCTGCCATTTATTAGCTGTATGACTAGAATCAAGCAAGTTACTTAACCTCTGAGGGTCTGAGTTCACCTACCTGCCACATTGAGAGAGTAGTATCTGAATAATACCTGGTAATTAGAATGACCTCACCCAGACCCCTCATAATGTCGGCCTCATGGGGAAAATCTTGTCTGATCTGAGTACTTACATTATTTTTAGTTTATCCTACTTTTTCTGAATAATTACTTTATTTTCTCTGTCTCTCATGGACATTATATTGAGTAACTGGCAAGATATCATTCATCCCTTTGGCTGCTTGAAGATTTAAAGCAAATTTGAGACTCCCCTGTAGTGGATTTTTCAGCTATTGGCGAATATGTTTAACCCTGTCTCAATTAGTTTAGTTTCTGTCTGTGGTTTTATTTCGCATTTGTCCCCATTGACCTTATTCCATCCTTGTGTACTTGTTATAAGCTCCTTCAAATATTTTCTAAGACAAGATAGCACATAGAAGAAAGTCTAGAACGTAGCAGGTGCTCCATAGATATTGATAAATGTATGAATGAGTAAGGGCTAGAGAATACATTCAGAGACAAATAGATGCTTCAGAGGAGAGTTAAAACAAGTAAAATAAGGTGAAGGTCATGTGTTCATGCTCCCAAGATATCCAAACAAAGACCTGGAGAAAGCAGTAAGAATTTGGAGCCATGAGGCTAGAAATAGAGATTTGGAAGCCATTGGTGTTGATGGATTTTGTTTGTTTGGTTTTTTAGATTTTATTTATTTATTCATGAGAGACACAGGGAGAGAGGCAGAGACATAGGCAGAAGGAGAAGCAAGTTCCCCCATGGGGAGCCTGATTCGAGACTTGATCCCAGGACCCCAAGATCACGCCCTGAGCCAAAGGCAGACGGTCAACCACTGAGCCACCCAGGTGCCCGATGTTGATATCAGAGCTGTGGGTACTTGTAGAAGACTCTAGCAGCAGAAGAAAAATGGCTCTGGGGAAAAGGAATCTCAGCACTTACAGGCGAGGGGCCTGCTAGGGAAGCTAAGGAGTAATGGGAGATAATAAGAGAATGAGGACTGAAAACTATCCATTTGATAAAGTGACTTAGAGACCTCATTGAATGCTACCCCCTTTATTATAATATTATAACTGTGGGGGGAAAGGTAAGGGTTGGGGAGTAGATAATTTAATAAAAACTGCAGCCCACATTTACCAGGCATTTACTGGATGCCAGCCCCGGTGCCAGGTGCTTGATAGGGATTAATCATATAGCAACAAACAATGTTATGAAGGAATGTTATCCCTTTCCCCTCTTTCACAGAAGAGGAAAATTGAGGCATAATGAAGCTAATCACCCAGAGTCACACAGCTGGCTAGTGTGGATTCAAGCCAAGATTGTTGGATGCCAGACTGGGAATACTAGCTGAGAAAACAGCAAGTTTAGACAACTCTGTAAGAAATGTGGTTGGGAGGGTAGGAAAGGCAGTGGCTGGAAGAGGAAGAAGAGTTGAAGGTGGATAGAGTTTTCTGTTGCTTGTTTGGTTGAAGAGGAGAGCGATTTGCATCTCTAATTGCTGGCGGGAAGGTTCTGGTAGTGGAGTGATAGGTTGATGATACTGGAGAGAGGAAAGAGAATCGATATCCTGAGTTTCCAGAGAAGGCAGGAGGAAGGGCTTCTAGAAATAGTTGTCGCGTTGCACTATGGAAAAGGCAATGAGCTCAGACCTGGGAAGGAGGGCACACTCAGAAGTGGGAAGTGGAGGGAGCTCCCTTTGGGTGGCTTCTGTTTTCTCTGACAAGTAGATAAGATGATCATCTGAGAGTGTGATAGAGAAGCAGGGGAGTCAGGAGGGGAAAAGGTTTAAGTAGAGCATGGGGGTGAGGACAAGAGGCCTAGAGAAACCTTGGAGGGTTGTTGAATGATACGGACATCTTGCTGAGGGGCAGTCATGATTTTATCATTAATCTGCTCTGTTGAGTGATTGGCCCCTGTGATGTGGGGCCTTCTGGTTATAAGCACAGAGGAAGGGGCTGTTCATCTGCTGTTTTGTTAATCGTGATAAATACTACTACCACCCATCCGGTTCTGCGAGCCCATGACGCTTCCTCCCTGATCCCCGAAATCTGCTCACTTGTCACACGCTGGCAGATCTGTGCTCCAAATAGCTCTGGAATCTATTCACTCTCCCCATCTTAAATGCTTCTGTGTTTGGGTTCCTGTAACCTCCCACCTGGACTGTTCAACAAGCTTCTAAACTTCTCACTGGACAGAAACTTGGCATTCTTCAACCCATCCTGCACACTGCCACCAGTTTTTTTATAGTAAAAATGAGCTTTTTATAGTAAAAATGGAATATTGTGACTTCTTAGCATAAACTTTCCCAACTTTTCCCAATGCTCTTGGGGCATGAAACAAAAGCCCCCCACCCCCCATGGCCTCCCCTTCTGGCACCATTCTCTCCTTTGATCTCTGTCCTCTGGTTCACTGCCTTTCTTTTCCTCTGTGCTCCTAACCCCCTCACCACAGGGATGGCTTTTCTGTCTTATTTGTCTTGCTTCCAGTATCAAGTCTATGTTGTAGGCAGGAGAGGGACAAAAACAAAGGGCAAAAGTGTGTGTGTTAACTGAGTCTGCTTCCATTTCTGGATGTTCCCTCCAACACCTCACCCCGTCACTTCTGCTCACGTCTCACTGTAAGGCCAGAAGTATATTCCATGAATACCACTCTCTGTAAGGGAAACTGGAAAAGATAAGGTTTTTACCAGTCACACTGCAGCCTCCAACAATATCCGAATTGTGTTATTAAGAAAGAACGGGACACTGTGTGCTAAGTAGACAACTTAGTCTCTGTTGTAGATAAGGAGGTGTTTTTTAGGTGAAAGAGCTGAGTAAAGGGTATTGCTGATGGAAATAACAGCATAAGTAAAGGTTCAGAGCTGAGTGATATGCCATGTGCAGGTGAGAAGTTGCTGGAACATTAAGTTTGGGGCAGGAAAAAGACATGAAGCTGGATAAGCAGGCAGGGACCAAATTATAATGGCCTTTCTGTGTCATGATGAGTTGCTTAAACATTATCCTGTGTGTTGATGTTCTCTCAGTGGGAATTTATGCCCCAAGTGATGTCAGGCAAGATGGTCCAATAAGTATGGAAAGAAATTTAGAATTTCTGTTGCTTCTATTTTTCTTTTACATTTGCTTTTACATGTTTCACGATACATATAACTTATAAATCCACTAGCACATGCATATAATTTATAGATAATACATGCATTGGGAATCTATGCTGAAGACTTTTTTAGTGTCACGCACAATTAAAATGTTTAGAGACCATTGCATCAGGCATCAGGGTACCGTTGAAGGATTCACAACAATGAAATGATGTGGTCAATTGTGCCATTCTTTTTCCTTTAGAATATTACGTTCTTCAATTTAAAAAAAATGATTTCAGAATGTTAGTATTTGGAAAGGGACACGGCAAGCATGTACTTTGTTTTACAAGATGGATAACTGAAAGGCAAGAAGGTGGAATAATTAAGGATGATTTCTGAATCGCTTTATGGCAAATTCTGTCTCCTGACGGTCATTTGTGTGTTTTCCCAACATGATTCTTTTCTTTTCCTGATGCTCATCCTCTTCCTCTGCACTTACTTTTCTTGCCTCATCAGCACCATAGACATGTAAACACCAAGAAGAGAGTAAAGGTGTACATTTTTAATAAACATTAACACCAACAAAATAGAGCTGTGTGGAAATGAATTACTCACTTTGCTCGGGATCCTATTAACTGTCTTGCTATCAGCTTGAAGTCTCACAGGGCATGGATTCCCACAGTTTCTATTTCCATGTTGCTAAAATCATCCACAGCTCAGCTCATTGGAAAGCCTTTTGATATTGTACTTGCCGTGCTAACAGTCTAAAGAGACGGAGTTGAGCAGATTCCTGACTTGGAAAGAGAGAGGCTTTCCAAGAGGGGCACTGCTCACTTTATTGCAACTCTATGCATAAGAAGAAACGGTGTTCCCATGGGAATGTGTCTGTGTTAGGATTTATTTCACAGAGAGTATCTTGTAAAAACCGATAGGGAAAAATGTCTGATTTATAGAATCCTATTTCCTGATGCTGAGAATGCTAGTTCAGGTCTCTGTTAACTACTTCTTGGCCAGTGTAACTGATTTGTTTCCACTGTGCCACCTCTAGCCCAGCTCTGCAAATATGGGAAGAACAGGGACTCTCTGATAACCAGGTGGTAAGCAAGAGCCGTACTCTCCTGGGTATACTAAACTCTTCAGGAAAGTCAGTTTATAGGGGTACAGACCAAGGGTTAGATGTCTCCAGATGAATGTGTTTGTCAAGTTGATGATCATGTTTACCAAGATCCTTTTATCACCAGCTGAGTCCTCTTTTAATGGCTTAGGTCACCCTGGAATTATTTCAAAAAACAGTCTGATGTTAGAGCCTCTTGCGGGCTTGCCAGAACAAATCTAAAGTGAAATCTGTAGTCTTCTTGGTAGCAAAGTCCAACCTCAAGCCCACTTGTATGAATCCTGAACAAATGTTTTCATATTTGGGCAAGTTCTTGCCCCTGCAACAATGACCATTTATTTAAAAGAGAGAGCGCTTTGGAGATATAATATATATAATATATATATTATATATATGATATATTTTTTATTTTATATTATATTTTATATTATTTTATATTATATTTTTATATTATGTTTTTATATTATATTATATTTTTATATTATTTTATATTATATATATTATATATAATATAATATATATTTTATAATTATATAATAGATATTATATTATATAATATAATATATATTATAAATTATATATATAATTTTTGGTTATAAAAATCTTGACCCATAAAAAATAAAAGAAAAGGGGCAGCCCAAGTGGCTCAGGGGTTTAGCACCACCTTCAGCCCAGGGTGTGATCCTGGAGACCCGGGATCGAGTCCCACGTCGGGCTCCCTGCACGGAGCCTGCTTCTCGCTCTGCCTGTGTCTCTGCCTCTCTTTCTCTCTCTGGGTCTCTCATGAATAAATAAATAAAATCTTAAAAAAAAAAAAAAAGAATCTTGACTACTTTCCTAAAAAGAAAATTATTTAAGTAAAGGAGAAATTATATATAACATATGTAATTATATATATATACATATATATATGTATATATATATAATTTCCCCTATATAGTATATTTTATATATTTTATATATAATGGTTGTTTTTGAATAAACATATATATGACTAGAGCTCCTGGTTTTTATTACTTAGAATATCGACTGTTGCTATAATAAAATCTCAAATTACAGGCCTCAAACAAGAAAGGATTTTATTTCTCTTGGTCCAGGGCTGCTAGTGTACCTGACTGGACTGAAGGATACAGCCTTTTCACTGGTTTCTGCCATCCGTAGGATTTGGTCCACATGACTGAAGGGAAAACCATTCTAGTCCCCAGGAAGGAAAAAAAGAAGAGGAGGAACATATGTTCCTTTCCTAAAGTCAGGAACAAGTGATTATACATATCACTCTTGCTGTCATCCCATTGACCAGAACCTCATCAAAAGGTCAGAACTAGCTATAGGAGAGCCTGGGAAATGCGTTCTTTAGCTGGTGGCCATGTACGCAACTGAAATAGCATACACTGTAGGAGGAAGAGAGAATGTATAACTCTTAGTCTCTGCCCTGGTGATTAAGTTGAATGTGAGTTTTCCAGCGTCTTTTTTCTATCTTTTCTAGAAATGGACCTCAAATCCTGTGACACTATCCCTCAGTCTACCATAAAGCATGATGGGACAGGGCAGCATGAGAACTAATCTTTGTTGAATATCTACTGTGGTTCATGCCCTTCGTATATAGTGTCATTTAACTATTATAACCACCTCAAGTGAGTAGTAGTCTTCCTATCTTGGAGGAAGCCAAAGCTCAGAGAGGCAAAATAATGGCACAAAGCCAAAAAGTGGTAAATTTGGCACCTTTTAATTGCCCAATTATTACAAAAGGTGATTCTGGAAAAACTGACTTCCCTTTCCTGAGTTTCCACTCTTTTGTGAACTGAGGGTGTTGAACTATACAGGTTACTCTCAAACTGGAATATATATCAGAACACCTGGAGAGCTTCTTGAGATGCTGATTTGTGGATGCCGCTTAGAGTTTCAGATAGAGAAGATGTGGAGTGAGGCTGGAGCACTGGCATTTCCAAGCAAGTTCCCAGGTGATGGTTGGTCCCCAGCTATGCTTTGAGACCCTTGGAGTAGATGGTGTCTCAGATTTCTTCCAGCTGTTACATACTGGAAGGTCAGCAGCCCAGCTGGCTTCACTAGTCCTGCATTGGTTGGTGATCAAAAACACTACCACTCCCCAACCGCTTTGGCCAAGTTCAGTGGTTCTCCAGGAAAATTGTCAACATGCATGGAGGAAAATGCTGATGAAAATCACTCCTTCATGTATTCATTTGTTCAACAGATATTTATAGGGCATTCCATGTGCTAGGCATTGTGCTAGATGCTGGAGATACAGCATGATCAAGACATACCTAGGCCCCTTCCCAGGATGTGTACATAGACTATGGTGAAAACAGATTATTAACTTACTATTACTGAAAAATAGACTCTGAAGAAACATTGTTTTTTGTTATTATGGACCTATAAGCATAAAATATTCTGCTCTGGAGTTTGTGATTATAACTAAACTTTACCTAAAGAGGCTTATTTTCTACAATGTCTTAAGTCATAAATTGCCTATTTTTCTGTATCTGGTTTGATTTTAGTTCTTTGCTTTTTGAGGCATTTCTGTTGTGCCAGCTTAGTAAGTGGCATTTTCGTTTAATTTTTGCCAATCCAAACTTTGCCTTCCTGTCCTAGATGAAACCTTGGCTTTGTTCAAAATTTGCATTTTCATTTTTAGCAGATAGTGACAGTTTAAATCAACAGCAAGAGCAGAAACCATTGTCTAAAGCAATTTCCTCACTATTATTCTTCACCTGAATGAAATTAGAAGTCCTAGGGAGATGAATTCAAACAGTTCTCCAACCCCCTGTAGCTCCAGCAATTTGCCTTTTTTTAAATAATAAAAGATGAAGGATAGAGGGTTCTTGAAGGGAGGATATCTGGTCTAAAAAGAGAAGGAAAGGAAATGGTGTACTGATAATGGCGATTATTTATTGAGTATGTATTATGTGCCAGGGACCACTGCCAGGCATTTTATGTGAATTATCAGGTAAATTTCCCAACAAACCAGTGAGGTACCAGTATTATTATTATTACTTTCCTTTATAGATACAGAAATCAGGACTCACAGAGATTAGATAACTGGCCCCAAATCTCATACTTATTTGATGGAGAAGCAGAGATCCAAAACCAGGCCTGTCTGACTTCAGAAGCTCATGCTTTTTACCAGTCAATTAAAACTCCAGTCATTTCCATGCATATTTCATGGGGACGGTGCTGAATCATTTGGCTTACTGGTTTTCTGAGTCATCTCCACAAACAGGGCCAGATCCGATGTATCTTCTGCACTGTCTTGTATCCTCTCTATTCCTGCCCTTTTTTCTTATGCAGTCCATTTGCTCCATCATCTTTCTTCCCATTGCCCTTAAAGGAATAGCTTCTTATGGCCTGTTTCTGTGATGCAGGAAAAATCTGGTAAGCTTGCCAGGAAGTAAAAGTGCATTTGTTCAGGACTATGATGTTTATTTGAAAAGGATGTTCAATCACAGATCTGACTTTTTTATGAGCCTCATTCCATATCCTTGTGATTGGAAAAATACATCAGTAAGTAATGCTTCCATGAAGAGTCACTATCATGTCCATTATTTTAAAGTATTGGTCAATAAAAACACTCAAATTATTGATAATCCATAATTAATATGAAGTAAATAATAAGCATTTAAAAGTAAAATTCATCATGATAGCAATGACAATATGAGTCTTTTTTTGAAAGTCAAAGATATATAAAAGATAGGTTATCTATCACTAAGAAATATGTAACCACATTAATCTGGAGGTTCAGTTTTTCTCTTATTGGTGAAAACATGATTTTGCTCTTCAAAAGAAAGAGCCCGTGGTTTTATTTTTTAAGCTCATTAAGATGGTTCCAAAAGTCTTGGCTAGCAAACACCTCTTAAAAAAATCAATTTTTCAATAATTTAGAGTGAATCAGACCCATATAGTTACATTTTCCTTAAGGGGGGGTGTGCTTTCAAAATAATTAAAGTAGAGATAGCATTATAGATCTTGAGAAGGTGTGCTCAGAAAATGATTTTTCATTTGTTATAAACCTCAAAACTTTGGTAAAATGGAATAGGACTGGAATGAACTTTCCAATTTCATTGCATCCTAGTGGTATGTGACCAGTGGTACAGAAAGTGCTAAGTGGCCACCTAATCTTCATACTCTTATTCTTTTTATTAACAGAACTCAGACTTTTAGCTATGCATAGGGCTCTGGAAGACCATATCTCCCAGTCTCCTTTGCAGCTACAAATGTTCATCTAAATGGAGGCCAATGAGATATAAGTGGAAATGCTCTGTGGGATTCCTGAGAAGTCCCCTTTAAAGAGAGGATGGGGGGAGTGAGGATGTGTTTTCCCTTCCTACAAGCCTGAATTAGATAGGTTGGCTCGAGTTTTATAGCTATTTTAGATAGGGAAGGCCAAGACCATACTCTAGGGATGGCTGAACAGTGAGCTTTAATGATGATTCCAGCCTTGGATTTGCTACCTCGGCAGTTCCTCTACATGAGAGAAATTTCTTTTTTTATTTTATTCTTATGTCACTGTTTTATGGATTTGTTGCTACATTTAATCATAACTAATAGAAACAGTGACTCATCAGGTTTGGGGAAAGAGTAAGTACATTAATATAAGTTTAGCTACCATTATTATGTACCTTCTGTATGCCAGGAGCTGTTGTGAGAGTTTTATTTCTAATAACTCACATAACTCACTCAACAGTCTTCTAAGAGACTCTTAGCCCCATTTTACAGATGATGAAACAGAGGCACAGAGAGGTTAAATAATTTGTCCAAGGGCACACAGCCAAGCCGAGATGAAGCCAGTTAATCAGTTCTAGGACTTTCTCTGAGTCACTGCAGGAGAATGACTGGACAATAGTTAAAAAACAAGCAAAAGCAATACTCAGACTCCAGCTTTTCTGCATGTAAGAGGATGATCCTCTTGATTTGCCTTTGTCAGTGATTATGTGAGTGACCTTCTTCAGGCACAGCATTTAACTCCCCTGTGCCTCAGACTCTTCACCAATAAGCAGCATAAGACAGTCCCTCACCAGGCCTGTGAGGCATCCACTCTGAGCCTGGCATTGTGCCAGGTACACACATGTGTTTGTGGCATTTCTGCCCAGATGAGCCCACAGGTGGGTCAAGGAGACAAGACCTGAAGCACTTGAGAAAAAGCCAAAGAACAAGAGAAATACATTTGCTTCCTGAATCCCGTATATAGTTGAAGTTGTGTATCATTTCTGTGCAAACCGCAATCTATTGCACTTCCTTTTGTAATGCTCATTACATTTGAATTTCTCATGGATTGTTTGTAATTCTGGGTTTAATGATCCTGCTAGATGATATATCTCATGAGGGCAGGGGTCATGTCCCCTTCATTAGCTGCTGTGGCCCTAACCTCAACACAGAACCTGGCCCAGTTTGGGAGCACATCCATTCTAGACGTTGCTATGGCTTTCTACTTTCCTGCTTTTAAGAAGATGCACTAAACATCTTTCTCGATCGGTCACTCAGTGGTGAGATCTGTAGCTGCTGAGGCACTCAGTTAAGCCCAGGGTAGAGATAAACCTACCTGGGCCTATCTGGGCTGCAGCTGCTCTAATGCTACAGAAACCCTCCAAACTGATAATTATCCAGAGATACCTGATACATCTAAGGGCCCGAGGAGCTTTGGACCACCTCAGCTCATTATCACTTCTAAATGATCTTCTCTCCATTCCCACTGCCAGTCCCATGCCCCAAGGCTCTTCCCCAGCTTGACTTCAACTGCAATCCCTTCACAAGTGAACATCACAGAAACATGATCTTAAACATATGTCAGTGTAGGTCTCTGCAAAGGCCATCCAGTAACAGCATCATCATCTCCTTTTAAAAGTTTTTCTTCTATTTCAAAGAGAGTCTAAATGTAAAAGCAACTGAAGAAAACTCATAGTGTAAATGTAAGCAGAAAACAGTCTCATCACTCTAATACCCCAGTATAGTTTAAGTTAACTTTGCCTGTTTTTTTCTGGCTTATTTAACACAATTGAAACTCAGCTTTGTATGCTTGTTACTTGCAGCTTTAAAGTAACCTTCCTGCGTATTTGTATTTCCATTTTTCCATTATACTTCTTATAAATAAGCATTATTTTAATAATGGTATAATGTTTCATCAGATGATCTTATATTTTTGAGCCTTCTGTCAAGGCTGGACACAAATGTTTTCAATTTTTTTGACTCTAGAATATAAATATTATAGTAGAAAAGCACATAAAAACTGTGAGGGACCTTTTTATTTCTATTTTCTACATATTGTAAATTGTTAGAAATGGAATAACTATGAAAATATTTCTTTTAAATATTTTTCAGTTATAACTAATGTATTTTTAGTGTAGATCTTATTAATCTGGGTACATAAATATATATAATACATGTATATATTTATAATATTTATTTATACTATATGTGTATGATTATTTTATATAATTGAAATAATTTATGCATGTCATTACAACTCTTTGTTATTTTATTATCTAATATGATTTAATTAACATTTTTCTTGCACCCATTTAAATTTGTTCTGAGTTCTTTTTTGTTTTTTATTTTTCTATTTTTTATTTATCTTTCCTATTTTATTTCTAATGTATAAAGATTAAGGATTGTTGTTTGTGTACAGACCTTTGTCAGATTTGATGTTAGTCATTAGGATAGATTCTATTAATGGTTTTACTAAGTCAAAGGCATAATTATTTTTAAGGTCCTTGATATACAGTGTCAAATTGCTTTCCAGAAAGATTATACCAAATTGCATTTTCAATGATCTCCAAAATTGGAATGCAATGGAAAATTGAATGTGATTTGTTTTAATTTCTTTACCTGTTTTGGGTTGAACTTTCTCTCATATGTTATTATTCATATATATTTTCTTCTGTGAATCATCTATGTTCTTAAAAGGATAAGAACATTTGCAGGTTCTTGACACATATATAGAAATCTTTTTTTAAAGGAGATTATTATAGTATGTGAAAAAGGTATTAAGAAAAGAGGTGTAAATATGAAGGTTAGAATTTCGTGATTCACTCTTTGACATTAGGCCATGGAATTCACCTCTGAAAACTTCAAAATTTTTTCATTTAGTTTTGTTCTTGTATGGTAATAATAGACACTTAACATGATGTTTTCGTTGGAGGCAAGCAATCAGTCTATGTCATTTCCTCAGATCTCATTCTCCCAGCTCTGGAATTCTGTAAGAGAGTGGCTAGATACATTTAGGATGATAAAGGTAAAATATAATATCTAAGCTCTCAGGTGCTTAAGAGCCTGTGACCAGGTTAGCTTCCCCTTCTATGCCTGTCATTTTGATTATGACTGTTCATTTGTATGTGTACTGTCTGGTCCCACACTGTAGTATATGCATCAAGAGAGGTTACACCTGAGAGGTGCCTGGGGTGGCTCAGTCGGTTAAGTGGCCACTCTTGATTTTGGCTTAGGTCATCATCTCAGGGTCATGAGATCAAGCCCCATGTTGGGCTCCATGCTTAGTGTGGAGACTGCTTGGGATTCTCTCTCTCCTTCTCCCTCTGCTCCTCCCTCTGTTGATGAGCATGCTCTAAGTAAATAAATACAGAGTTTTAAAAAACATAAATAATCTCTGATTCTTCCAAATATCTGTTGCCTTTTTAATTTGCTTTATTTGAGTTACCATCTTTCAAGTTAGAGGCCATCTTCAGATGGTCAGGTGGTCCTTGGCTGTCAGATCACACTCAAGAATAGGGTACTGACAAGCTGATTGGAAATTCAGAAAGACAGCAATTAGAATACCGATTGCTGGCAGCAGCAGAGGAATAGGGAGTTATTGCCAATGGGTCTAGAGTTTAAATTTTGCAAGATAAAAAGAGTTCTGGAGGTGGATGGAGGTGATGGTTGCATAGCAATGCCAGGGTACTTGCTGCACACTAAACAAGAAATGGTTAAGATGGTAAATGTTTTGTTATGCTCATTTTATAACTGAAAAATAACAAAATACTCCTTAGCTTTTATTTTGTTCCCATCTTAGAGAAAGAAAAAAATCTAATTAACATGTTCAGTCTATTACTTAAAATAGAAGTCTGTTATTTCCTATTTTACAGGAGACCTTTTGGAAGTTAAATGACTTGTCTTTGGTCACAGAGCTAGTCATCGGCAGGTGAGGATTTGATCCTGTTCTAGAAGAAAGGCTGGTGCTCTTACCTACTGTGATACATAATTCAGTCTAGCTCATTCTTTCAATTACTGACAAATATTCAGTAAGCATCATGTTTTATTCCAGAATTCTTTAAATTTTTTTTTTAAATTTTTTATTTAAGTATAATTGATAGACATGTTTCAGTATTGTCGACAGTAGCAAGAACATTAAGGCTATAGTGTGAGCAAGGGATTGGGGATTCCATACAATAAGCAAGTACATACATAAAACAGTGGCCACTGCTGATGTATGTAATGATGGAAGTAAGATGCCTGCTGAAATGTGGGGAAGACTTTTGGTCTTCCCATCTCATCATGGAGATGGTTTCAGCCATGTGAACATGTGGCAATGTTCCTGGCAATTAAAATGAAACAGGACAATAGAATGTACAAAGTTCCAGGGAGAAAAAGAAGCTTGACAGGTTTGAGGAAGTAAAAAAGGCCGATTTAATAGACTGTAGTCCAAGAGGGGAATGGCAAGAGATGGGATAAGAGATTCCAAAAATGTGGAGCCTCGTGAGCCTTGGAGTAAGGCATCTGAAGTTTTCCTAAGGGTAATAATAGAAAGGCAGCGGAGGGTTTTGAAAAGGGAAATGTGATGGTAGCTGTTTAACATGCAGTTGGCATGCAGCAAGTATCTACCATAAAGCAGGTGGTTATGTAGATACCAGAAGTCCTATATTGAACAGATACTGTGGCCTACAAGGAAATTACAGTCTGGGAAGGAAGAAAGCAGATAGTGTCAGTAAAAGATAGCAGTATGGCCCGTAACATGCACTGTGGAACTACAGATGGCTTCTAGGGAAAAAAAAAAATTTCCCATGATAAAATCAGATTGTGGCTTTGTATTTCATACTTCCTTAGAGATTCTTACTGTGCACTAGCATATTAAAGTTCTGAGAATTGTTGCAGTATAGATACCTGTCTCAGTTCAGCTTAGCATTTCCCGAACTTATTTGTACCAGTATCTGCTCTCTAATAACAGCAGCTTTGAGTCCCTGTCCTCCTGTTCACTGTTGTGTGTCTCATGCTACCACATTCTGGCCTGGAGAAGGCATGTGTGGCATCCAGGAGTCATTTAGCATGGCCAAAATAGGATATGTATGGGAAGTGACGGGGGTTGAGACCAGGAAGGCTGGTGGGGACAGATCATCATGTACTTTATACATTGCATTAGAAGAGATTGGATGTGGGGCACCTAGGTGGCTCAGTGGTTGAGCATCTGCCTTTGGCTCAGGCTGTCATCCCAGGGTCCTGGGATCGAGTCCCACATCAGGCTCCCTGCATGGAGCCTGCTTCTCCCTCTGCCTGTGTCCCTGCCTCTCTCTGTGTGTCTCTCATGAATAAATAAATAAAATCTAAAAAAAAAATAATAGCAGCATTTATTTATTTGAGAAAGCACAAGCAGGAGGAGAAGCGGACGCCTCTCAGACGCCTAACCTACTGAGCCACCCAGATACCTCAACAGCTGCTTTGTGTGGTGTGTGTGTGTGTGTGTGTGTGTGTGAAACATGCTCTGAGAAAACACTGAGTTCAGGAAATGTGCAGTTAATGCTAGATGTGACCACTGCCCTGAAAAGGGATCTAGTGCAGTTCAAGTGCAGAAGGGGCAGGGCTTCAGGTGGCCTCCCTGGAGAAGGTGACCTCTAGCTGCTTTCTGAGGAGTAGAGGTTAGGTATGTGAAGAAGCAGGGAAGGATACTCCATGGAGAAAGAACAGCTGCAGCGGACATGGAGACCTGAAAAAGCCCACAATCCTCCTACGAAGATAGATGTACAAATTTCAAGCAGGAAGAGGTAAAGTTTGCTTCTTTCACACCATGGGGGGAAATAGTTGTTTTAAAACAGAGACGGAGTAGAAGACCATCTTTGTAACATGGATTTCAGCCTGAATGCCCACGTGGGCTGTCCTCTGTTGCCACCGTTGACGTTCCGCACTCTTGTCCCCCCCGTGGCTTGCACATGCTGTGCGGCTCAGGCTGGGGAGGGCAGGCCAGAAGCCGCTCGCTGTGCGCCTCTGTCCCCGTGTCGCAGCTCGGCTCTCCTGGAAGCGACAGTTTCCTGTTCAAATCTCCAGCTCTGTCGGCACTGCCATTCCCGTGTTCACGCTGTTTCCGAGTACTCTCACACTGCCCCCCGCTTTCCCTTGCACATCCTTCCACGTTCCTTTCTGCATCTGATTCGTGCAGGCAGCTTAATTAGAGGATGTCCCGTTTCCCTGCAAGAGAGAGTCTCCCGTGTGGCAGGACGAGGGAAATGGGAAGGTTCGCAGATGCCAAGGGGTCCCCGTCCTGTGCAGCCAGTCCCTCCCACTTGACATAAGAGAGGTTCTTCTTCTTTTTTTTTTTTTTTTAAGAGAGGCTCTTTATGCAGACTCTTTTTCTTCATCTTCTTAGGTGATTAATAAAAATAGCCCCCACTTAACTTGCTGTCTACTGTGTACCAGATGCACTAAGAAGGGTTTTGCGTAATCTTTTTAACTTTCATGCTCTGAAATATGTGTTATGAACTCTTTTTACCAAGGAGGAGAACACTGGAGAGTAACTTGGCTGAGGCCATTCAGCTAGTTAGAAAAGAAGCCATAACTTAAGCCCAGGAGACAGTTGTGAAGTTCATACGTTGGGCACGTAATGCCCTTAAGTGGTCTCATTGTAAAAGCATTTCTTTGGGGAGGAGTCTGCTTCCATCTGCTTGGGAATTTTTAAAAATAAGGATTCTAGGGTCTCCCTTCAGAACCATTGACCAGAAGCCAGGGATGGAGACCGGGTGATAATGCAGGGGTTCTCACCAAAACCGCCTGACAGGTGACTGCTGCCCCCCTGCCCTGCCCCAAGTTTCTGCCTTAGTGGGTCTAGAGCAGAGCCCCCACCTGTGCTTTCCCGGCAGGAAAACAGTTCCCAAGAGCTGTTCCCACTGCCTGTTGGGGAACCCACTTTTTTAAAAGAAAAGATTTTATTTATTCATGAGACGCAGAGACACAGGCAGAGGGAGAAGCAGGCTTCCTGTGGGGAAACTGATGCAGGACTCAGTCCCAGCATCCTGGGATCACAACCTGAGCCGAAACTACTGAGCCACCCAGGTGCCCAGGGAGCCCACTTTGGCCACACTGGCCCAAGGCAGCAGTCAAGAAATGAGGGGACAGGTCAAGGGATAAAAACAGGAATGTTAGTGGTGGGAACGGTCATGCCTTTTCCATTCTTCCCTTTTGTTCTTTTTTTTTTTTTTAATCTTAATTTTTTTAAATTTATTATTTATGATAGTCACAGAGAGAGAGAGAGAGAGGCAGAGACACAGGCAGAGGGAGAAGCAGGCTCCATGCACCAGGAGCCCGATGTGGGATTCGATCCTGGGTCTCCAGGATGGCGCCCTGGGCCAAAGGCAGGCGCCAAACCGCTGCGCCACCCAGGGATCCCCCCTTTTGTTCTTAAACCCTTGTTATTTGGTTCTGACCAAATCTTTAAGACACAGGAAGGGCGATGCGCTGGATCGGATTTGGAGTCAGGCAGGTGGTATCAATTCCCAGTTTCTGTGCTTATCAGGGCTGTGCTGAGAAATGGGGATGTGAATAGCTACCCCCCAGGCATTGAATCAGTGACGGTTTAGTCTTCCTCTCTTCCCTTCCCACTCACCTTGGGGTAAGAATAGTGAAAACCCAGATGCTTTACTTTTCCTCTTTAGTTCAGGAGTTTATTCGTGCTATGGAAGTTAGCTGTACTCTGAAGTCGTTTTGTGAATTATTCAGGCCTGGTGGAGCTGGTTTCTTTTCTGCCTCTTTTGCATGCTCCTCCATGGTTCCCAAGAGGAACTGCCAGGGAAGGGCGGCAGGGAGACAGTGGAACCCTGGAGCATCTGCTGGATAGTCCCCTGGTTTGTGGCCTGCGGCACTGGCTCTAGGCCCCTTGGTGGGGAGGTGCAGTACTAGCCTTGCATTGCAGAGGCAGGCTACAGGTTACCCAGCAGAACCTTAGAGAGGGAATTTGCAAGTGCCACTTTTAGTAGGAGAGGGTAGTTTTCCCAGAAGGAGTGAGCAGAACCAAGAGCTCTCCCCAAGCCTTGGGAGGTGAGTGTTTTCTCTCGTTTGGCTGACAGAGAAGAAATGGGCTTTATAACCAGAGTGACCATCATCCTAAATCCCATCCTGATATTTACTGGAAGGTGGGATTCAGACAAGTTCCAAGTCCATCCTGTATTGGGGTTTCTTTATCTACAGTATGGGCATGGCTACCCTTCCCTCACAGGATTAATGAGGTTCAGTGAGATAATGAGCTGTAAAGTAGCGTGTCATGCCTTGCTTAGATCCCAGCTGGCACTTACTACGAAATAGCCCTCTTCCCTTGTATCATGATGCCCTCCTATATAACTTCCTCTATATAGGGGGAAAGGGGAAGGTAACATATTTATGGAAAATCAGTTAAGTGCCATACAGTGTGCTGGACTCTCCCACGTCCATCATGTCATTCACTTTTTGAGCATTCCTTTTACGTTCCATTCTTTCCATCCTTTACTAGGAGAAATAGAGCAGTTATATAACCCACATTCTTAGGGCTGGTAAATATTGGAGTGGATTTGAACTGAGTGTGCCTAAATTCAACACTTGAGCTGGTTCTGTTCTATTTCACTGAGCAAGGGAACTGGGAGAGCATCCATCAAAGGTAGGAGATTCAGGTTGTTTCAGATTTGATGTTTCAGGCTGGAGAAAAGTGTTCATACTTTGCCTTGTTTTTCTAGCTCCTTAAAGACGTGAGCTGCCGGGCTGGAGAATATCGAGCACCTATTTATTTTTTTATGGCTTCCACTGTGAAGTGAAGGGTAACAGAAGTGCCATTCCTAAATTCCTCAAAAAAGCCGTGATGGCATGTGGACAAGCATGCATGTTCAAAGATGTTCTTTATAGTATTATTTATAATAAGAGTAACTAAATGACAGTTGGGTTTTCCCTGAGCCCTGGGCTCCTAGAAAATTGTGAAGGTTAATAAATGCCACCATTCTGTGTGGTCCAGGAAATGGCCTACAACAAAGAATTCCTCTTCCCCATTTGACTTTGATAAGACTCATAGATGCTTCCCCTTGTTTACTTACGACAAGACCAGACGCAGACCCTCCAAATTCCCATTCTCTGTCTTATGAATGATTAGCTGAACTGCTTGTCCTTGCTGATCAACTGGAACAAAATGCTTGTTAACCAAACTTTGATTAGGATTCTAACCCTCCACTGGGGCCCTGAACTTTGCCCCATCCTCACCCTGGGCTGGGATACAGCCCTCCTTAAGAGTCCTGCACTAGCCAGCGCTCTCAAGAGAAATAGCAATTGTGTGTGTGTGTGCACATGCGCGCATTCCTGCTCATATTGTGTGCACGTGTACATTACAATGAGTTGGCTCATAAGATTGTGGAGGCTGGCAAGTCTCAAGATCTCTGGAGTGAGTTGGCGAGCTAGAGACCTAGGAAGAGCTGATGTTTCAGTTCAAATCGGAAGGCAGGAAAAAGCCGATGTACCCATTTGAAGATGTTCAGGCACAGGGTTCCTGGGTGGCATAGTTGGTTAAGCACCCAAGTCTTGGTTGTGGCTCAGGTTGTGATCTCAGGGTTGTAAGTGCAAGCCGGGCATCCGGCTCCCTGTGGAGTCTGCTGAGGATTCTCTCTCCCTCTATGTCCCCCCACCCCACTACTGTGCATGCTTTCTCTCTCTCTCTCTCTTCCAAATAAATACATCTTAAAAGAGAGAAGTAGATGGCTGTCAGTCGGAAAGGATTTTTTCTTACTGAGGAGACCCAAACTAGTAGAACTTTTTTTGTTCTATTCAATTCTTCAACTAATTAGATGAGGCGTGTCCACATTACAGAGAACGAACTGCTTTACTTAGTCTGTTGATTTAGATGTTAATCTCATCTAAAGCACCCTTCCAGAAACACCCAGAATAATATTTGACAAAATATCTGGGACAACAAAATTGCAGCTTGCAGATCCAAACTTCCAGACAAGGTGATACATACGATTAACTATCCCTCAAAATTTACTGACCTCAAGGTAAAATACTCTCAGATCTACTTTCTAGTCACACTGTCTTTTATGCCATTTCTCTACATTCTTTCTCACCTTGTTTATTCCATTATGTGAAAGAAAGACCCATTTTTGTCTAATTCTTGAGATACTTGCAGATCTTGTGGTCACAACATTCTCCGTGTTACAATAATTCCCCTCACCAGCTGCAAAAACCCTTTTGCCTCCTTATAGAAGTCCTTACTAAGCCTTTCCTTACTAAGTCTGGATGTGTTTTTAATCAGAAACAAACTAGCACTAAGGGATTCTTCAAATAATATGGTAATTCAAATCACAGAATATGATATATTTTCAAGAAGAATCCACCGTAGTCTTTGGAGAGTAAAGATGGCTCTGACATTCTATTGAGTTCAAAAGGCAGAATATAAAATTGCATCTTATATTATCCCTTTTATTTAAAGTTAAATATGTGTGTATCTTAATATTTTGGAATGGTGTTGTCTCATAGTGGCAAGTTATCTCTGGGAGGAGGAAAATTAAGGAGAGGGTCTTTTCTCCTGTCTCTTTGTAAAATTGCTTGAATTGTCTGTAATGAAGTAGTATTATCTTTGTAAACTGAAAGACAACCACAGGGAGTAACAGTTTCATGATCTCAATTTTTGTTTTAAAAAAATAAATACTGATAATCTGGACTAGGGCCTGGTGGGCTGGCCTCACAGATGCCCCTCTCCGTGGATGTCCACCCTGATCACCTTCTAGAGGCTCTACGATTGCAGAGTCTTTCCCTCGAGATACCTCTATGCACACTTTCTCAGCTTCACACACCAAAGCCTGGTGGAGCTTGGGTCTCCCTCCCCTGCCCTCAGTGCTCCCTCTGGAAGCGGCCCCTTTGGCCACCGTGAGAGGATTTGATGGCTGGGGACACTTCTGGGCTTTGTGCCAACCTTCCTTTTCCATTTTGCCTAAGGTCCTTCATTCTTGCAGGTCTTGTGTCCAAAGAACAAGAGACTTAAAAACTGGAGAAATCAGATTCTATTTCATGGACAAAGCTTGGAGCTTCCATCTTCTTACCACCCGAGTGTTTTCCCCACCATCTCCATGAGCCTCCTGCAGTGCACGACACACACGCTCAATGACATAGTTGGAGATTTAAATGAGATTTCAAGCGAGAGCATCGTGTTTGGAATCTTCCCCTGCTGAATTCCCATGGCAGTGTGGGTGAGGGCTTCAAGGATTTCACACTACCATTTTGGCTAAATGCCAACCTGGCAAATTCCACTCCTTCCTTTGGATGCTGCAGTGCTACTGTCCTCCTTCACCCAGGATGAGGTCACTGTCTTTGTGATTAAGTAGTGGACACTTGCTGCTTCTTCAGTTTTTGTGTTACAGGAAAGCCTAAGAGAAGGGGCTTTAGTATTACAGCTCCAAACCCCACTTCCTCTCCTCTTTTGAGTCTTCAGGTTGGCAGTCTCTACTATAGATTAAGTTCTAGATTCAGACTTCTGTTCCTCAGCTCTCCGTATCTGGATGTCCCTGAGGTGTCAGCACTAGGGCACATCATTCTTGGGCATTTCCTTCTCTGCTTGAACTTGATCAGATTTTGTGTGTGTGTGTGTGTGTGTGTGTGTGTGTGTCAATTTGAATTAGTATTTTATTTTATTTTATTTTTGTTTTTTTTGTAATAGATTTATTTTTATTGGTTTTCAATTTACCAACATACAGAATAACACCCAGTGCTCATCCCGTCAAGTGTCCCCCTCAGTGCCCGTCACCCATTCACCCCCACCCCCCGCCCTCCTCCCCTTCTACCACCCCTAGTTCGTTGCCCAGAGTTAGGAGTCTTTATGTTCTGTCTCCCTTTCTGATATTTCCCACACATTTCTTCTCCCTTCCCTTATATTCCCTTTCACTATTATTTATATTCCCCAAATGAATGAGAACATATAATGTTTGTCCTTCTCTGATTGACTTACTTCACTCAGCATAATACCCTCCAGTTCCATCCACGTTGAAGCAAATGGTGGGTATTTGTCGTTTCTAATGGCTGAGGAATATTCCATTGTATACATAAACCACATCTTCTTTGAACTTGATCAGATTTATATGCTAGCGTTCTGTGAAAGATTCCTTTTGGGGGGAAAAATTTGTGGTCCTGGGAAGAATGTTTAAAAACCATAGCTGCATTTCTTTTCTTCATATATTTGAGATGTTCCTGGGCTTTGGTGATAAAAGATTCTAACTCTCAGGATAAACAGCTGTAGCAACAACAAACTTAGCCCTTTGTCCTTTTTTTAAAATTAAAAAAAAAAAAACTTTTTTAGCCCTTTGTCTTTCTATGCTGTATTTATCTGTCACACGACTCCTGAACCACAAGGGCTGTTAAACTAGAAGTGAGGTCTACGTGGCAGCCTCTCCTCACCTGGAACAATGCTCTCTTCTTTGTGTGTTCATATCTATGTATTTATTTCCCCTTGAAGGATCTCACACACAAAGACTCTGGTCTTTTGAGTATTATCTCCGTACTGTTGAGTTTTACCTACAAAAGCGGACTGAAGGGATGCGTTGTCGTCTGCTTTCCATATTCAGTCCAGTAAATGGTTGGTTGTCAGGACAACGGCTTAGAAGGTGGAGGGTCATTGATAACTACATGAATTCTTTAAACAAATACTATGAGAGCAAATCCCAGTATGTCCTTGAAAGCAGTACGAAAAGAGGAAAGGTTTCAGACAGATCCTTCCTCTTTACAAATTTGATACTCCCTTTAAAAATAAGCCACAGTTGAAGTTACTTATACTTTTCTTAAAAATCCTGACTAGAGGCATTGCCTTTGTTGGACGGTATGTGTGCATGCAGCGTATGAGGCATGACTTTTTCTAGCACGCCATTTGGAGCACCTGCCTGTGTCTTGACAGAGCTCCCAGAGGACAGCATAGTGGCTCTCTGCTGTCTCTCAATGATATGCACATCAAATGAGTGCCAGGCGTGTCTAAGGATTTGTTTGTTTATTTGAGAGAGAGGGAATGAGCCAGCCCTTGCACACAAACAGAGGGGAGAGGCAAAGGGAGAAGCAGACTCCTTGCTGAGCAGGGAGCCTGATGCTGGGCTCCATCCCAGGATCCTGGGGTCATGACCTGAGCCAAAGGCAGAAACTTAACTGACTGAGCCACCCAATTGCCCTGGGTTTAATGTTTTCTAACTGCAAAAGAAACAACTCAGGGAGTTTCAGGAACTTTTTCCAAGGCCCTTAAAAGTTGGGAGTCGGGGTGTGCACAGAATTAGAACCCAATTCATCCTGACTCCTAAGACCATACTCTTTTCATTACAGCACACTACCTTGCTGTAAAACACACAAAGGGGAACCGACATGTTAAAAGAACATTTCTAAGATGAAATATATGCTTTTCAAAGCAAGAGTGGAAAACCTTTTTCAAAGGTAGAGTCGTGGAAAAAAAAAGGAAAAATAATATGTAATTTAGTATTCATTGAGAATAAGCAATTAATTCTGCCCTCCAGGGGTGAATTTATGTCTAGCTTATTTGCACATGAAAGTACAAGATTGGCTTCATTTATATGAAAGTAAGACATCTGGTTGGGAAGTGAAAAATTTGGTCAATTACCTGAATCATGTTTGGTCTACATGATAAAAAAGCCCCAGATGTCTTCAAATCACCAGATGTTTGGCGTTGTGTGGTGAACACCGGACCCACTGACTTTTTCCACGTGAGCACTCGCTGTTTGGAATCTTGTAGATTGACCCCTTGTTAGGAGATTGTTAGCATTCTGTAAACTAGCAGTTTGCAAATAGTAGTCTAGACTAAAGACCAACACTGGCCCCAGACAAAGGGGTATGTGATAGAATGAGAAAATTAGGTCATAAAAGGAAAGTTGTGTTTAATTCTTTTTAATGTCATTTATTTTGAGATCACCTTCCTATCTATTTAATGATAAAACATTCTGTTAAAGGATCTTGATTCTAATGTTTGTTTGCTTTTTTAAAAATTTATTTATTTGAGAGAGAGAGAGAGGGAGAAAGAGAAAGAGAGAGCACACACAAACCATGAGAAGGGGCAGAAGGAGAGAGAGAAAGAGAATCTCCAGCAGACTTCCCACTCCACTGAGTGTAGGGCCTGACTTGGGGCTCTATTTCACCATCCTGAGATCATGACCTGAGCCAAAATCAAGAACTGGACACGTAGCCGACTAAACCATCCAGGGACCCCTCTGATACTTGTTTTTAATGAATTTTTGGAACTAAAGAAAAAATGGAGGTACCTGTGTACGTTCTAGTTTTCTTTATGTGAATTCTTTAGTAGATTCTTAAAAAACAAAACCAACCCAAACTGTGAAGATTACTGCTTTAAACCTGGTAATATCTTCAGTATAATGACAGCTAAAATATTTTTATATATTTCCAAATTTATCTTTTCCAAAAAGTGGAGGAACTATCTATGGCTGAACTATTTGCCTGGGTCTTGAAAGCACTGGTCATCTTACAGTCAAGACTTTTGCTGACAAAATAATAATTTTTTCCTTTTGAAATAAGCATTCAGTCCTTAAAATAACTCCAAAGAGAACACCTTCTGCACTTTTAAAACATTTCACTCTGGAGACATGCCATGGAGACATGACTACAGGGAGACACTTTTTGTGCTGGAAAACTGAATTCCATCACTGTGAATATTTTAACAGCTTTCACAGTTTCTGTGGTTTGCTCTCATGACCCCAAAAGCATATATCTCCACATGCTGTAACATCAAGGATCTCTCCTCAAGCTTTATAAACTCAGCCAGAATGAACTGAGTGAACACTATATGCCAGGCAACCATCTGATAGACCAGGAATACAGAGTTGTCCTAACCATCATAATATTTCCTATTAATTGAGCATTTGCCACATACAGACAGCATCCTTAAGTGCTTTATTGCGATTACCTTGCTTGAGTCACATAATATAATAGCATTATAGTAGTTTTATAGGTGAGGAAACGGTAGCAAGGAAACAAAATCACTTGCCCACCATCACAAGGTTGCCCACCTCCTAACTGGAACTGCTCAACTGCATGCCTTCTACAAATACACCTGTGCACAGAGCTATACCCTCAAGGTGGTTATAATCTAACACTGAAGAATGAGGCACAAGGAAAAAAGTCATTATGTAGAACAGAATGATGTAATTCCAAGAAACATGCTGTGGGATTGTAGAGGAAAAAAAAAAAGATTAATTATCTACCCAGGAAAAGGCTTTTGGAGGTGGCCTTAGGCTAGGTGAGAGCAAAATAGGGCATTGGCAATTATCTAGAGAATTAGGTCACTGTGGGTGTCAAAGTGGATGATTTCAAGCTGAAAAGCCTGCACTGTATGCTCTGAATAGTTGAGTATTGGGAGCCTACACCACTGGAATCCACTGGATTTTTGCCAGCCCTCTTGTTTGCCCTATGAGTTAGAGTCCTGGCTTCGGTGATCTTCTTGCCCCAGTGGAAGATGGGTACAGGCTAGTATTTGCCACAGCAGGGAGTGTGGAGAAGTGGGGCCCTGGGCTTCAGTCTAGACTCTGCCATCACAGCAGGGTGGCCCCAAGGAAGCCACCTCCCTCTCTGGGTTTGGTTTTCTGGACTGCAAAAGGAATACACTGAGGTCGATGGTCGATGGTCACGATGGGCCATTCAAAGTTCAGGGTCTCTGTTTTTGGAATGTGCCTAAGGGAGTAAAGGAAGGAGCTAAAAGATTTGAGCATGCTGGGATTTCATGGCTCTTGGGGGTTTGTTCCAGGACATGACCCACCAGGGGAGCCTCTGCAAACAAAACTGCCTTCCTTTTCTATTCATGACTCAACAAACACTTGAGATTATTCTTCCTGGCTCCAGTATCAGCCTCTTCTAATCTACATGATATAGTAGAGAGATCCTAGACTTTGGATCCTAGACTGGGAATCCTGGATTGAAAGCCTGACTGTGCCCCTCATCAGATAGGTAACTAGACAAATTAAATAACCTTTCTGTGCTTTTATTTCTACAGCTGTAATGCAGTGAATCTAATACCAGCCTCATAGGTCTGTTGCTAGCATTAAAGATGAGAGCAACTGAAAAATGCCAAAAACAGTAATCAGTCTGTAGGGTCGATAAACAGGCACTGTTATTATTATGATATTTATCTTCCTAAAATATAAGTTGTGTGCACCATTCCTTGGCTCGCTGACCTATAATAGTTATCAGGTGCCCGTCAGAACAAGTCTAAACCCCTTGGTCTGGTGTCCATTCTCTCTTCCTCAGACCCACTTAGCAATAAGACCTGTGGCTTTTCACCTCTACATTCACCACCATCCACTTCTTGAATCAGACTTGACCAGGCAAGAAGAATTTGAGATCCTCTGTTCCACTGTGGGATTGTCACAGTGTCTCAGCACCATAGCACCCGGGTGCTTAGTGAGAGATGTGGGCTTGCTGGTTCCCCTTTTCTAGGCACACACGGGTCTTGAATGATACCTTACACTGTCCCTGAGTTTGAGAGATGAGGGTGCGTTACTGGTGGGATTATGTTAGGAAGCACGATCCTTTTCTCTTTACTCTCCTAGCTGATACTCAGCATCGTGTGTGTGTGTGTGTGTGTGTGTGTGTAATATTTTTGTCTGAGTTGATCTGTGTCTATGGTCTTCTCTTTTTAAAAGAAAGCTATAAGTTCAGTTGAATGAATATTACTGAGAACTGTTCTAAGGCACTTCTGTGTCCTGGGGGAAAGGGACCTGAATGCAGAGATAAATAAAATCATCTTTGAGTAATTCTCTGTTTAGCAGGAGAGAGAGGAAAAAAAAATATGGGGAGAAAATAAAATGTAGGATAAGCGTCATTCAAAATCTGATTTAAAATATGTGATGTGTTTATTAAACACCAACTATAGGTCAGAATATAAGACCAGGGATATAAAGATTTATAAGTGACAGTCCAAACCACAGAAGAGCTTACAAGACAAAATATTTACAAGATATAATTCAGAAGAGATATTGGATGAGAATCCCATGTCTACTGGAAGTAAGCCCTTTGAGGACAGGGAACTTCTCTGTGTTGTTCCTTAATGCATCTTCCACGTTACAGCAGTGCCTGGCACGTAGTAGGTACTCAGTAAACACTTCTGTAATAAGTAATGAATGCTGAGGATATCCTCAAGTTTTTCATTTGGTCAATAATTTATTTTTTTAAGATTTTATTTATTTATTTGACAGCGGGGGGCACAAGTAGGCAGAGTGGCAGGCAGAGGGAGGTGGAGAAGCAGACTCCCCTTTCAGCAGAGAGCCCAACACAGGGCTGGATCCCAGGACCCTGAGATCATGACTTGAGCCGAAGGCAGACACTTAACCTACTGAGCCACCTAGGTGCCCATTAGTCAATAATTTTAAGAAGAATTTAATACCTAGTTGAAATGAGGTCATTTTTAGGGGCAAATGAAGGGCAATGAACAAATTAATGTTTTAGAAGTTGTCTTTCAACAGATGGCAGAGCATGTCAGGTTTGGGTGTTTTGTTAATTTCTCTGATTGAGTGAATAGTTCTGGGTGTGTGTGACTCCTATTCAGGAGCCAATAATACCTGAGTGTTCTTCAGTCAGTCTTGTATCATTTGTGGTCCCAGAAAGCTCCCTGATTTAACCTGCCTACACAGCCATCTCTACAGAGAAATTTAGGTGCTGGGTATGGGTCAAGTCCCTAATATTGTCAGTTTTTTTAAAAGTATCAGTAGTGAGGGCAGCCCGGGTGGCTCAGTGGTTTAGCACTGCCTTCGGCCCAGGGTGTGGTCCTGGAGACATCGGGCTCCCTGCATGGAACCTCTCTCTGTGTCTGTGAGTCTGTGCCTCTCTCTCTCTCTCTCTCTCTCTGTGTGTCTCTCACGAATAAATAAATCTTTTTTTTTAAAAAAAGTATCAGTAGTGAATCTACTGGCTACCGTCTGTACAGGATGGTATGGTTTTTGTTTTTTGTTTGTTTGTTTTTTTTTTTTTTGTTTCTTTTTTTGTTTTTTTTTTGTTTGTTTCTTTTTTTGTTTTTTTTTTTTTTTTTTTGGTGAGAGTTCATGCTTCACCAAATTTTGGAGTTGAACCAAAGTCAGACCAGATCACAACCACCTATAAAATTCCCCCACCAGCCCAGAGGATGCCTGCATGAAACAACAAACTTACACACACCACCATGTGCTCTTAAGATAACTCCAGCCTATTGCTGGAGAGTACAAGAGTGTAATATCCTCTTTGTTCCCCCATTCCTAAACCAGATTGAAAGTGGATTCAGTCCCAGAGCACCCAGAGAGCCTCTACTGCTGGCAGGGCCAGGTGAGAGCCCTGTCCCAGCCAGTCTGGTTGGCCTCCTGACCTTGGCAAAACTGAGCAGGGACCAGGGTTGCATGCTGCCCATGCCCAGACCACTCTCTGACATTTCCAAGATGTTGGAGCCCACTTTTCCCCCGAGTTTCATCTCCTGTTTGTAGGAATACAAACGAACTCTGAAACCTTCCAGTTAATACAATACCCCTCCTCCATCTCCTCTTCCTGGAGAGGATAACAGTTCTGTTGACCATTATAATGCATTTTCTGTCTCCCAGCAATCCACACAGTCATTAATTTCTGCTGCTGACGTCAGGAAAGAGGATTATGTGTGTGTCTGAAACTGTTCCCAAAGTGCTCATTAGTCATAGATAATTGAAAAACTGGTAGGGAAAGATTTGGTGTAATAGTAGCCCCCGCCTGTGAAGAGGGACTGCAACCACCAGATAATTGTAGGCTCTAGCTCTTGACCACTCACACTGAATCTTCCCGTCTGAATAGGAATCCAGTGGACATGAGCCCACAAACCCTTAGAGTGATTACTTTTTTATACTGCAACATGAGAGTGTGTTGATAGGGCCAGAAGCCAGCCAAATCGAGAAAATAAGTGAACTGTCCTTGGGCCTCTCCTGCCTTCAGGCTGAGGAGCAGGGTTTGGAAAAAGTGCAGTGTTCTCTTTAATTTAACTGTGCTTTCATTTTAACCTAACCTAGTTTTTTTGTTTGTTTGTTTGGTTGGTTTTTGGTTTTTTTGTTTTTGTTTTTGTTTTTGTTTTTTGCTAGTTCATTTTGATCACAAAAGAAATAAAAGCTTATGGTATAGAGGAAGCAGGGATCATACAGACAAGTGGCCTGCCCTGGGTCCCCATCCCTGCCCTGGATCCCCATCCCTGCTGTAACAATATGCTGTGTGCTTTTCTATGACTTTTCTGGAAGTATACGTGCTTGCATTTCTCTATACTCTAACAAAATTCACCAATGGGATCATACTCTAAACACTATCTGAATGCTGTCTTAACCTTTAAACTAAATTTATCTTGAACTTCCTTCCAAGTTCATACCTTAATTCTTCCTCATTCATTTTAATGGCTGTGTAGCATTTTTACTGAGTACATGTGCCCTAATTTATTTACCCCAATTTATGGGGGGAAATACCTTTAAAAAATTTACACAAGAAATGTGTGTTCAAGGTAGAAGAGTTTTAGAGAGTATAGGTTGGTCAAAAGAAAAAAAAATAATAATTTCTTCATCCAGAAACAAACAATTTTCATTTCTTTTCCCCCCCAGGAATATATTTTTACAAATAGTCCATCTACCCTCTTTGTTGTTGTTCTTAAAATGAAGTCATACTCTACATAATGTTTTGCAGCCTGCATTTTTTTCAGTTGGCTTGATAGTTTTACAGATAAAAACTGTTTCCTATTCTAGCCTTTCTCCACTGAAAGCTTTATCTTCTTAAAAAACAAACTAAGTGCTCAAAGCTGTTGGCTGGCAGGGCCTCACTGCCTTAGTTGGGGCTCCTTGCCCTGCTGGAGGCCCACACTTCTCTGTTCCTCTTCGATGCCCCTTTTCCAGCATACGGATGCCTCATACTCCGTGTCCCTTTGGGGCTCCCTGCAGTGAACCACTTTTTGCTCTAATGGCATCCAGCTCCCCTGAGCATTCTAGCTCTGAAACCAGCTATCTGCCACCTGTCTTACCAGACTAGGCTCAAATGTCACCTTCATCTTGATTTCCTGCACTCCCCTGGGCCAACTCACTGTCTCTCCTCTGTGCTCCAGAAGGACCATGTACATTCCACCTGCAGAGCACTTGAGAGGCTAGGAGCCTTGATTTGCCCAGATCACTGTGTGAGCCTCTTTCATGTACACCCTAGCCCCTCAACGTTGCCACAGGTGGCAGAAATATGCAGGCGCCACCATTGTTCTTGAAATGTTTGTTAAGATGCATGGATAAATGCTTGAACAAAGGCTAGGAGAGACAGCCAGTGCTGAGGCTGTGAGGTCTTGATTAAGTCTGGGAAAATGAATGCTGTGATTAACTTAATTTTATGGTCAAGGAAGAGCCAAAAGGAGGATTATTTCCAGAAAAGTTGTCAAGGCGCGCTAAAGCTTGCTTCTGACAGCTCCTCTGGTCCCTCAGATGCACGCCAGGCTGATAAGCTTAAAGGACGATCTGATGGGGGTGATTTCTCAGAGATTCCCGCCTCTTCTGTCATCTTCTCTCATGCCAAGCTGTTTCTTTTTGTCTCTAAATAAACAAAGCTTCTTCCTGCTTTTGACCCAGATAGACTATTCCTGAAGGCTGTGGTTCCAGTTCAAAGGAGGTTGTGAATCTTTGTGCATGTTTGTTTTCATTCCTGGACCACTGGCCTGAGGAGAAAGACTGGCTGACTGCCTTCAGTTGGTTACTCTAGCAGCAGATGCTGAGCCAGACTTGGGGATCCAAGATGTTTCTTAGGGGTTTCCATCCATAATAGGAAGGGGAAGAGGGGAGGATTGGGCGGAGGGAGACTTAGAGCTGTAATCCAGTCACATCGCCCTGGGCCAGCCCAGCAGAGTGCTCCGGAGTGGAGTGAGTGGTGCCCATCAGAGACCTTCTGCTCCCAGTTCACAAAGTCATCAGGCCTGGCTGCCCTGGGAAAGGGATCACCTCGGCACAGTGGCCTAGAAGGAGCTGGCAGCTGTCTGCAGACCTTACTCCCCTTACTGGGCTACAAGTCTGTCCTTAATGGGGATCCAGGTGGGGGCATCTCCCTATCTACCATACTCCCCATACTCCAGGTGCCTGCCATGACCTGTCACTTCCTGCTTCACAGAATCTCTCCTGTTGCCTGTTTCTACCTCTCTCTTGTCCATACCTTGATGAGGGGCCTCATCTTTTCTGTTACCGAAATAGCTTCACAACTGTTCTCCCTAACTCCTCTCTGTCTTCTGCCGCAGTGCTGCCCAAGAAATCTATAAAAGTGCACAAATCCAACCACCTCACTCCCTGGCTTTAGTACTTCTCCAGAGGCTCGCGGTTACCTTCATGTTTGAGTTCAGACACTTGTGTCTGGGTTCCAGTGCATGCTCCGTCCCCTCTTCCATCTCCAACCTTCTGTGCCCCACCCACCCCCAGCTCATGCTCCTCTTCACTCAGCCTCTTTGGCAGTCTCCCATGTTTCTTGGCCTTGACTCGAGATGCTGCCTCTGCTGAGAAGTCCGCCTATGGTCCTCCAGAAGCCTTTCTAAACTACTGCCCAGAAGACTTAACCAGAGTACCCCATCTTTCCAATCACCCCTTTTGTCCAGAATCTTTTATTTTAATAAAAATTATACCCTTTATGTTTGTGAAGATTGGGGATGAAAGTAAAACATTTTTTTACCTCCCTATGAAAATTAACCCTTTAAAAAAAATCTGTAGGTGGAGAGCATGATTTCCAAATGTTGCTCCTTTTTACACACACATAACGTTTGTTCTAAAAGTGCTTCTTTTGGGGCACCTGGGTGATTCAGTTTGTTGAGCATCCAGACTCTTGATTTTGGCTGGGGTCCTGATCTCAGGGTCTTGAGATCAAGCCCTGCCTTGGGCTCTGTGCTTGCTGGGGAGTCTGCTTGACATTCTCTCTCACTCTGGCTGCCCCTCCCCCCACCTGCACGTACTCTTGTTTTCTAAGTAAGTAAGTAAATAAAATCTTTAAAAAAAATAAAAGCACTTGTTTTCTTCAGTCACTTAATTAAAAAAAATAGATACACTAATATGTAATTTAATGATAAGAGCATAGGTTTGGTCTGTCAGAGTGGAATCCATGGCCTGTGCTCCAACACTTAGGCTATATGATTGTGGGGAGGTTACTTTCCCTTTATAAACTGACTTGCCCCATCCATATGTGCAGTGGGGACAGTAATAATATCCTTCACATGGGGTTAGGTGACAATGAACTGAGAAAATGCATTGTATACCCTTAGCACAATCCCTTGCACAGAAGTACTCAGTAAAGGCAAATGCTGCTACTTACGTGCTGGATACTAGATGTAATAACGTAGTTGAGACTGTGTGTCTCTGGAGACTGTCCTCAGCGAAGGGCACTGCTCTCCTTCAGGTTTCTGCTGGCTTGGGTGTTCAAAGCAGCTGAGAAGTTCTCCTTGCTTTGTACCCCATCGTTGGAGCATCTTGGAGCACCCCATCTTCTAGACCAGGGCTATCCTGTAGAAATATAATATGAGCCACATACCTAATTTAAAATGTTTCAGTAGTGGGATCCCTGGTGGCGCAGCGGTTTGGCGCCTGCCTTTGGCCCAGGGCGTGATCCTGGAGACCCGGGATCGAATCCCACATCGGGCTCCCGGTGCATGGAGCCTGCTTCTCCCTCTGCCTGTGTCTCTGCCTCTCTCTCTCTCTCTCTGTAACTATCATAAAAAATAAAAAATAAAAAATAAAAAAATAAAAAAAAAAATAAAATGTTTCAGTAGCCACATTGAAGTAAAAAGCAATAGGTGGAATTAATTTTAATGTATCTTTTATATAACTTAAAATATGCAAAACATCGTTTCAACATATATTTGATATAAAACTTATAACAAAATATTTTACATTCATTCTTTTCTGTACTTTTCCATACAAAGTCTTTGATATCTGATGTGTATTTGCCACTTAGTACATTTAGTGTCTGAAAATTCACACTAAATCTTCACTGTAAATATTAAGATTTCTTCAGTTAACATTGAAAAGGTCAATTTGCACACCAGAGTGGTTTCAGACATACTTAAAAGCTTTTTAGTAACTGAATTGAGTACCAGTTTTTTTTTTTTGAGTACCAGTTTTTAAATGGAAATGAATTAAAATGAAATTAAGTGAAAAACTGAGGTCCTTGTGTTGTTTCAGCCACATTTCAAGTGCTCCGTCTGCATACACTGCGTGGCTACCATATTTGACAGTGACGCTCTAGGACGCACTGCAGTGGGGCTCCAGGCTTCTTCTGCTCACTTTCCTCAGCTAGACTTTCTTCAAATTCAATTACAGTAGAAGCTCAGTATCTAAAATGGATAAAAATGGTGTTGTGGAGGTTTTTTGTTTCTAATTAGAGGAGGCTGGTGAGCCACTCACTTTCTGCTTCCCTGAACCCCCAGTCCCACCCCACCCCCAGAAGTCCTGAGTTACCTCAGTCTACCCCTGGAGCTCTGTGGAACAGTTACCAAAGGGTGGTCATCTTAGTGCCCAGCAAACTGCTGACCCCACGTCATTCAGAATCTTAAAATCTTGGAGCTCAGAGGGGTCTTAGCATATATGGGGGTCCACCCACACCCCCTCCTTGCAGTGCAGAAATACTTATTATACATTTCTTGGCAGGGGAAAGGCGAGGACTTAGCCTCTGCTAAGCACCTGAGAACAGATGGATTTCTTCATTCTGTTCTGACTTGCATGGCTGTCTGTGTCCTGATCTCATCTCCCTAACTAGGTTGGGGGCAAGGACTGCCTTTTACAGCACCACAGTGCCCACACAAAGCAAGACAATCAATAAATTCTTCACTGAAGGCCTGAATGCAGGAATTCAAGGTCACTTGAAATATCAGGGTCACTGCATTGCACAACTCCAAAGAACGCTATTCAGATTGTATTCTGTGGTTGTGCAAGTAGCAGGCTTGTAAAGTTTGGTTTTTTTTTTTTTAAAAAAAAAAAAAACAAGATTTTTATTCATTTATTAGAGAATGAGCGGGAACACAAGCGGGCGGGGGGGGGGGGGTAGAGGGAAAGAGAGAAGCAGGCTCCTCTCTGAGCAGGGAGCCTGACTTGAGACTGAATCCCAGGACCCTAAGATCATGACCTGAGCCAAAGGCACATGCTTAGCCGACTGAGCCACCAGACACCCTGCACCCTTGTAAAGCTTGCAAGGTTTAGACGGGGCTTGCTTTTCCACCGGAGAAAAACTTTCAAGATATTTTTTTATTGGGATAAAATAATTCCCTGCCTTTTCCCCCTCACAGGAAGGATACACGATGTAAATGTTCTCAACCTCCTTAAGAATATATGTGTATGGACATGTATGTGTGTGTGTAAGGTATGCTGATAGAGCTGCTGCTGTGTTAGGAAGTCCATTTGGAACCATTTAACCATATTAGCTTTGTCTTTAAGAGTCCACTGTGTTTATATCTTTTGGAATTTCCCACGAATGGAATCTTTCTCCAATTTGAAAGGTGCCTTCTTTTGATTTTGTAAAGTACCACAGAGCATGACCCATAGGAACCAAGGACATACACCTGAGTCACCAAATGAGCAAAAGGACTGTTCGTGGGTGCATGGTTTTTATCATCATGGGGCTGAGAAAAGGCAGAAGAGAGGGGAGGGAGCTGAGAGATACTCATAAGAAAACCCGATGTTTGCTTTTGTGTTTTTCAAACTGACGGGTGTTTGTTTTTTCTCCTGTCTACCCAGGAAACCAAGTGCTGCCTCCTGGAGCTTCTCTTGGAAATGGGCTCACACCAGAGGCAGCCAAAGACCTTGGCCTTCCTGCTGGAATTGCCGTGGCAGCTCCACTTATTGATGCACACGCGGGAGGCCTAGGTAAGCTCTCACTCTGCGTCCATGAGCAACACCAGGTTCAAACGGAATATACCTCAGAGCCGAACACAGTTCTTTTCTGTTTTTAAAGCAGGGATCAAGGGCTGGTGATTCAAGATATGGGAATGAAAAGCCTTTTTACAGTTAGGCATTTCGATAGAATTATAGAACTTTTTATCAAAGTAGAATTTATAATTTTATTAATTTCTCCATACAGAATAATAAGAAAAAATGATCTCAATCAATATCTGGATGGTTCTTTGGTTTACTGGAAATTTGAAAAAGATATGTTAACTTCCAACTAGCACATATGGTGGTAGTGTACTTATCTATACGTTTTTTTCTAAAGGTACTCCAAAATCCTTACAAGTCTAATTGATTGATTTTCATAATTTTGGCTTGTCTTATATCCAATTAGAGTGTAGTCTTGATTTCAACTCCAAAATAACTCTCACATGACATTCAAATGTATTCATTATTTCAAAGACCTGTTGAACACTTAACTGTGTTCTAGACATGGTGCTTCGGGGCAGTGAATTTAAAGATTTTATTTATTTGCTCATGAGAGGCACAGGGAGAGAAGCAGAGACACAGGCAGAGGGAGAAGCAGGCTCCATGCAGGGAGCCTGATGCAGGACTCGATCCCGGACCCCAGGATCACACTCTGAGCCAAAGGCAGATGCTCAACTGCTGAGCCATCCAGGTGCCCCAAGGGGACAGTGAATTTAAAACCAAACCAAACCAAGGTGTCTCTTACACAAGTTTTAATAGGAAGGTGGACAGTAAGACAGAGGTTACAGTCAAATGTAATGACTCTCTCCTCTATATCCTTAATGCTGTTTTTCTTTCCTTTTTCTTTCTTTCTTTCCTTCTTCCTTCCTTTCTTTTCTCTTTTCTTTTTTCTTTCTTTTTTTTTTTGGTTCTCATTCTCAATATCTCTTACTTCCATTATAACCATGTTTTTCCCTAGCCTTTCTTTCTAACAGTGATGTTTTTGTTGTTTTAATGGTGGTTAAGACTTCATGCAATCTGTAGGTCATGTGTAAAGTGTAGTAGGTCATGACCACTGGGTTTTCAGAATAGATTCAACTGGAGTAGAAAACATCAGAGCACATGTCACATAATAAGGGTAAATAAACACTGTTTTTATGGAACTTATGTTTATATTTTATGTGTAGTGTATGTACACACTGACCCATGATGAAAATGAATTTTTTACTATGGATCATAGTCAAAGAAATTTTGAACTCTATTCTATTCCGTGCTTCATATCAGAGCCTAGAGGTATCTTTGAAATACTTACATTGACTTGTGCTCCGAGAAGCCAGTCTGTGTAAACACATGTGTATTTCTCTTCCCAGATTGACCGATCAGTCCTCTACTTCTCCCACGGGCTAACTTCTACTCTAATTTGAAAATCATAGCAGACATTTTGTTCTCTGCATAGCCTTCTGTGGAGCACTCAGATTTATTGTAAAAATCTCTAAGTTGTGCTTCTTTCACCACTTTTACCTACCCCTCGTGGAGAAATGATCACATTGGGTTGTAATTACTGATTTATCTGCTTGTCTTTTCTAATGGACTATGAGCTTCTTGAGGGCATTATATTATTATTCTTGTATTACAAGCCCTGGACCAGGTTCCTGTAGGTGTTTGATAAATTTATTAAATGAATACAGTCACATTAAGGCAAGAATAAGATGAAATGGCCTTAACCTGTAGAGTGGAAGTTTGTGTTTTCTGATGCAGCAGTATCCTGTGAAAATAAAAGTATCTGGTTCTTCTACATAGTCCATGGACTTCCAGACAGGGCAGCACTCATCAGTCTACAAATGTGTCTTTCTTGTTCATCTTTGTGTGTTCAGGATCTAACACAATGCCTGAGAAACTGTAAACAGCCAGTAATACATGCGGGTTGGTTGAATGGTAGATAATACTGAGTATAGGCAAGGGTGTTTCCCTCACTTTTCAATGAGAGCAATGTGTGCTTTTGATTAGAATGACATGATTTTGGTTTCAGAGAGCAGGCACAGAAAGAACTTGTGGTCTAGATAGACAGCGAGTTTTCCTGTCCCCTAGTAATCCTGGCATCCTGTACCATGTTTGAAGCCAGGGAATCCTTTTCCATCATGCTTCTTCTTCAGTGATCATGCTCTTTCCCACCCACCCCCACCTGGGTGCCAAGAACTAGGCTTGGACCTCTACGTGCTGAAACAAAGGCTGCACCTATAGAGGCTCTGGGACTCCTGTTAGTTTCCCAGACCTCCTGGAGGGATGGCCCAAAGCACCTATTTTCACTTCTTTGCTGCACACGGTGAGGCACCTGCTAACTTGTAGACACTCAGAAAGTGGTTTGAATTGCCCTGGGAGGAATCCAGGCCATTACAGGACCCCACCCCCCCAGCCGAATCACCACCTCTTTTCCTAAATCAGAGATGTTCAGTGACAGGAATTTTACCCCTCGAAGCTTTGGCTGAGGCTTTTTGTTTTTTTTTTTTTTTTTAAGGTTTTATTTATTTATTCATGAGAGACACAGAGACAGAGAGAGAGGCAGAGACACAGGCAGAGGGAGAAGCAGGCTCCATGCAGGGAGCCTGACGTGGGACTCTATCCGGGGTCTCCAGGATTATACCCCGGGCTGAAGATGGCCCTAAACCGCTGAGCCACCTGGGCTGCCCTTTTTGTTCTTTTTAATGGTCTTCAGTTAGTGAGTTTCCCTTGTATTTTCCAAAAGTAAGTCCTTGACGTGGCAAGGTAGAATGAGGGCCTCAGATTCATAAAGGGTGGAGCGTAGGGGCTGGTGGTGGCTGGGAAGGGCTTCTCTTGGCAACTGTGAGACCATCATGATCCTATTGTTTTGTTTTTTTTTTTTTCATGATCGTGATTTTGACCAAGTTTTATCCTTCATGTACTTTCCGATTCTTCCTCCTCTCCCCTTACAACTAATTCAGGACTAGGGTGTCTCGGGAAGAGAGGAGTCCTGGAACAGATGTTTCCTCTCACTGCTCTCCCTGCCTGTGCCCTCTGCAGCCCTGAGAGCCTTGGGAAGATCATCCACCATCCAGCTGCATAATCCCTAAGGATAGATTCTCTCTCTCTAATAAATAAATAAAATATTTTTTTAAAAAAATTGGGCTCCTGGGTGGCTCAATCAGTTCAGCGTCTACCTTCAGCTCAGGTCATGACGCCAGGGTCCTGCTTCTCCCTCTCCCTCTGCCCCTCTGCTTGCTCATACTCTCTCTCTCTCTCTCTCTCTCTCTCTCAAATCAATAAATAAAATCTTTAAAAGAAAGCTGATGCTGTGAGTAGGTAAAGCAGCTGGTGCAGCAGCTGGCACATAGTAGGCACATTATTACAAGGCATCTCTGGTTTTCTCACTCTGGCATCACAATGCCTGACGTAAAGTAAGAGCTTCTACGTTGGGAGTTCTCTGAGTTAACTATTGTAGGAAGTGTTCTAGGACTGTCTAAGACTGTCTCTGTCTTCCTTTTGGATAGGCAGTTGGAGAACTTCAGGCTTCTGGGCTCTATCTGCCTTGCCCCAGATGTGCCCTGATTCTCCTTGCCTGGCACTTGGTCACAGAATGCAGGATTCACTGCTCTAGATTCTGTACAGTTTGAAGTGAGAAAGCAGTCTCAGGAAAGGGGTAGATGAACTCCATGCTAAGAAATTACTGGATGTTGGGCTATGAGCCCAGCTTTGGAGATGAGAATCGGAGGCCATGCGAGCCTCCTGCAAACAGGCCCTGACAGTTACAGCCTCTCCAAGTGCTGACCCGGCATGACCTACACTGGACCCTACATTCTGGCTGGGAGGAGGGGTCGGCGCTCTGCTTTGGAGAAATCTCCCTGGGCTCTCATTCTCAAGGGAGCCTGGGACAGAAGGATAAAGATCAAAGAGGCAAGTAAAATTCAACCCATGCTTTTTCCCATTCTGGAAAAAGAGGAAGAAGGACTTTGTGGGAATAAAAATCAAAGATTAAAGAACATTTTGTTCGTAAGGTGCTGGTTAGTAAGTTCTCCAGCGGCCAGCCAGAAGATAGGAGCCGCTTTGTTTGCTCTTTGTGGGGGTGGTTCTGGCCAGGGCTCCTGCTGCTGATATTTTTCTAGCTTATAAAAATAGTGTTAACTTTGTTCCAGGTCTGTTCTTGGCTTCAGCACCCCTGCTGTCCTGAAAGGCAATAACAACCCGATTTCTGTCTCAGGCTCCCTTCTCTCGGTTGTTCTAAACTGATGAGATAAACTCCTGATTATCCCCCAAATCTTGACTCTGGTGCCACCTCTTCTGGGAGCCTTCCCTGACTCCCTCAAGCTGACGTAAACCCTCCTTCCTCTGATCCTGTGTATCTTGGACTTGCTTCCCTTTGCCTGTGCATGTCACCCAGTCTTGTGTGTGCATCCTGGTCTCATTTACTAATCGTAAGCTCTTTGAGCAAAAGTACTGTGTCATGTCACCCTTACATCCCGGTAGCCTGCACAGTGCTTTGCAGAGGGAGGACCCTGAACACATGCATGTATAGTGAATGAGTGAATGAAGCGAATGAGTGCATCTCCTCCATGAGGGATAGATGCTACTACTGAGGGGGGGCGGGTAGAGAATAGCCTCGAATTACAGAGGCAGTTTATCCCTACCTAGTAGGTGTACCTGGCTCAGTTCTCCAAGAAGCAGAAGAGTTGGGTTTGGGGGCCTCTCCGATCTGCTCCTGGATGTCTGGAAATTGGTGTCCCATCATGTTAGCAGGTGTTGGCTAAGCGCATACTTTGAGTCTAGGTCTAGCATTGCTCTTGGCTTCCAGATACTGGATTCTTTGCCAGGTGTTGAATTGGCAAAAATCTGAGTTGCAGAGTCAAACCAGAATGAGGATAATTGAATTCCTTCCCTCCCTCCCTTTCTTCCATTCTTGTTTTTTTTTTTTTTTTTTCTCAATAGCAGAAGCATTGGTTTAACTAGTTTTATAAAAAGAGCTTCTGGTCTCTGCCCTCCTACAGCAACACATAGTTTATTCCAGTGGGCAGTAAAACTTGTCCGCTGCTTATCTTTCCATTTTCAATGGTCTAGAAGCAGTGCTGATTCTCAGTGCAACTTTATACATACTATTATCTTGTTCCCACTTATCAAATGAAACAATGAGACTCACAAAGATACCTGACTTGCCCAGAGCCACACAGTTAGTAAGCGAGAAATCATTTGAATCTATGCCTTCTGGTTCCAGAGCTCACATATTCTAATTGCTGTATGCAATGGCATATCAATTAAAGTGTAATCTGGTCTACTCTTGAAGTTGACCCTAAAAAATATCATTTTAGGGCATCTGGGTGGCTCAGTCGGTTAAGTGTCTGCCTTTGGCTCAGGTTATGATCCCAGAGTCCAGAGATCAAGCCACACATTGTACTCCCTGCTCACTGAGGAGTCTTTTTCTCCCTCTGCTCCCTAACCCGCTCATGCACACACACACACTCTCTCTCTCTTTCTCTCTCTCTCTCTCTCTCTCAAATAAATAAATTCTTAATAAAATATATCATTTTATTGATATATTTATCATTTATTGATACCCAACTACTAGGGATGGGAGTGTCAGGTGAATATGAGAGAGAATTGGACTTCTGGGAATTTATGGTCTAGTAGTGAAAATAAACATAGAATAAACAATGACAGTTATATATACCAAGTGTGGAGAGCTTCAGAAAAGCATAGAATATGCCCCAAATTGAGACTCAAAGAAGTATAAAAGGATCCCTAGAGGACGTGGTGTCTGGCAATATAACTGTGACATTTCTTGCCCCATTATGGCTTCTGGGTAAAGCAGAGCTTATTTACTCATTGTAACTTTTTTTTTTTTTTTTTTTTTTTTTTTTTTTTTTATGATAGTCACAGAGAGAGAGAGAGAGGCACAGAGACACAGGCAGAGGGAGAAGCAGGCTCCATGCACCGGGAGCCTGATGTGGGATTCAATCCCGGGTCTCCAGGATCACGCCCTGGGCCAAAGGCAGGCGCCAAACTGCTGCGCCACCCAGGGATCCCTCATTGTAACTTTTTAACATCAGTTAGGCTTTATTCTTGATCATAATACCAACAATGACAACATCAGCATCAAATTAATAAAAATAAATATTAGGACCACTACTCTTATTGGCACCTCTACCATTATGACCATTCTTCCTTGCCTTCTCTGGGCCAAATGCTCTATCTGACCCTTTACCTACTTTATCTCTTGTCTTTCACAATAATTCTACTAAGTAGAGGTGATTTCCTGTCTTACACATGAAGAAATTGAAGACCAAAGCAGAACACTTCCATAATCCCATAACTCATGTCATGACAAGATTTGATCTTGTGTTTGACTCGATCCAAAGCTCATCTTCTGTTTCTCTAAATCAGTGGTCCTCAATCAGGGGTGATTTTAACCCCACCCTGGGGGACACTGGGCCACATCTAGAGACAGCTTTTGATTGTCCGACTGCCATGTGGTGGGTAGAGGCCAGGGATACTGCTAAACATCCTGCATTATTCAGGATGGCCCCTACAGCAAATAACAACCCAGCCTCCAACATCAGTAGAGCTGAGGACAGAGATGCCTGCTATAGACTGAAACGTCCTCAGCAATATTATTTCTCTGTACCATTTTATTTCTGTGGTAGCCAAAAAATAACCCAAAATAAGTGTTTTGCTAATTAATAGATTGTTACTAGATTTATATTTTGTGCAGTTAACTCTTAGGCAAAAAAATAGCTAGGAGGTAAGAAGACAAAAGTGAGAGTGAAGAGTGGGGAGGGGGAGGACAAGAGGATTCCTTCCCAATCTGTCTCCCTGAGAGGCAGGCCTGCACCAGATCTTCCATCCTCCTGTCTGCACATCACTCACCTCCTGCCCCCTTGCCTTTTTTCCTCCTGCTGCTTGCTCTAGTTGGGGTGGCCTCTCCTCGTCACCTGGACAGTCCTACTCAGGACAGCACACAGTGTAATGTGTTACTTCCTCCAAAGCTAACCCCGCTCTTGGAAAAAAATGAATCCCTCTCCATTTGCAACATTTTGCCTCTATTTCAGTGTCATACCCCCTCTCCAGTCATGCTCACCTTTGTACGCCCGTCATCCATCATAGAGCGCACAATGCTAAGTAAATCAGTGAGCTGATGAACATAATAACCATGAGGGGATTTGGAAAGATCAAAACACAAAGGTCGTTAAATGGAAGAGGGGGAGCCTTTAAAAACATAGAGGCTTGTAGGCTCTACCCCTACCATGGATTCCGAGCCTGAATGTCCGGGGGGGATCCGGGAAGCCAGTTATGAGGTGGAAGGTGTCACCTGGTACCCAGAGGGGATAGCGTGTGGGACAAGTTGGCTCTGGGCAGCTGCCGAGGAGACAGATCAGACCAAACCAGAGCTGTGCTGAGGAGCCCAGGGCCCAGGCCCAGGCCCAGGACTAGCCAGGAGGGAGCCCATCCCGTGTGAAAGAGAAGGTGGATCCAGGAGGTAGACAATCTGTAAGAAATGGAGGGAGAGAGAAAAGCAGATAAAGTCATGCTGGGGAATCTGGAAGGAGAAAAGCCGTGTCAGTGCCTGAGCAGATAGAGCGAGGGCAGCTCTGGGAGTTCTTGGATGGGAATCAGAGTGGGGAGGAGGAATTTGGTAATGTGAGTTTGGAGTTTATTGTTTTAAGTTGAGGTTTGGGTTAATGAGAACCACCACTGGCTGGGACCTTAGCAGCTGCAGGCATGGTGAGGGGCAGAGGGATGGGGAGGGCAGGGAAGGATAGCTTTGGGTTCTTGTCCCCAGGCCCTGAGGCTCTCTCGGAGGGCTGTGTTGCCCTGGGCTGCAGGAAACAGTGGCCTCAGCTGGGAGACCAGTCTTTCCCTCTGGGTCAGAAAGTGGGGAGGACTGTGGGGCCTTGGGGCTACAGCCAGCTCTCCCTATCCTGCCCCTCTTGTGCCACACGACTCAGGATATACAGCCACTGCTCGGAAATGGCAGCATCTTCAGTTATTGACTCACTCCTGTGGATAACAGGCAATCGTAGGCTTTGAACCGAAAGGTGACTCCAAGATTTTTGATCTCAGATCCTTCAAATTGCAGGTGAGAAAACCGAGGCCCAGAAAACCAGTGAGTCATCCGAGGTCACCCCAGCAAGTTCCTGGCAGACTTGAAGTTAGAAACTGGGCCCTCCTAATTCATCTGTCAGTGCCTCTTCCCCTGTTAGGCTGCACTGTCTCCACAGCAGGAAGAAGGAATGATTCCATGTGTCGAGGGCTCTTACTAGACCAGGAAAAGAATGGGTGTATTCACACTGTGTGCACATATGTGTGCATATATCCATACACAGCTGTATACACATAGCATGTGACACATACGCTCGTGTATGCGTGTGTGTACATCCATGCATGTGTGTGTATTGTACATGTGTGTATATATTAGTTCACTTAATGCTACAGTGTTATGGAAGGCTGTTAAATAAGTCAGCCGGCTGTTCTAAGCCACGTATGAACAAGTTGCTTTGTTTCGCTGTCACAACCAGTAATAAGTCTCCGTCAAAAGCTGGTAATAATAAAAACACCTGGTATTCGGGTTCCTTGTGAAGAGCTCAAAGTAGTTATTTTTATTTCACCTACCACTTAATAAACACCTACTCTGTGCCAAGTGTTGCGCTCACCGCTTTCATAGCACCATCGGCTCCCAGCCTCACTGTGAGCTACCACTGTTTTCTGAATTTAACATAAGGAAATCACAGTGCAATAACTTACTCAAAGGGACATTTTAATAAATGCTAAAGTTGGGTTCTAGGTCCAAGGCTTTCTGACTTCAGGGCCTATGAGTTTTCTCCTACCTGCCCTGGTTTTCTTATGGGTAGCCTATACTTAGACCAACATGAATATCTGGAACAAAAGATAGAGTTTCTGTTTAACCTTCTTCTGGACAGGTGTGTTTCTAGATCCATTTTGTGGTTGAGAAAATTGAGGCCCAGAGTAGGGATATGACTGAATAATGAATATTTAAAGTGGCATAGGTTTCTGGGACTCTGTTAGTCTTGGCTGACCAGACCATCCTTGCCAATTTTTTTTTTTTTTTTTTTTTTTTTTTTGCTGTCAGTCCAGGCTGACTAGACCATCTTTGACATTTTTTTGCTGCATCCTGGGGAGATCAGTATCATTGAAGAGGATATTAATTCTGTTAACTTTGTTGATTAATGTAAATATTAATCTGATCTGTGTGTAACTTGCCATTTTGAAACCACCACCTGGTATTTTTTGCCTTCTTTAATCATTGAGCCAGTGGTCACCCTGGAAGTGAAAGGATTTGCCTAAGGTTATATGGTCAGGAAGGGTTGGATCTGGGGCCCCGACCCTCATCGGTGGATTTCTTCCTGTGGCTTCCCATTGGCTTTGGTGCAGCGTTTGCATCAAACAAGGGAGCAAGTGCTACCTAGTAAATAGTGCAGAATGTCTTGACCCAACAAGAGTGCCTGTGCCCACAGCCCCCAGTTATAGGCAGATCTCTACCAACTCATTAGCTCCAGGACTTTATGTGGTTGTCAGAAGTTTCCATTTGTTCTCTCGTATTAATAGATGACTGAAAAGATGAGTTGCTGTTTTCCTTTGCTGATCTTGGGAACAAAAACAACACACAGAGAGCCTAGCCCCAGGTTCTGCCTCTGCCAGCCACCTGTTGGGAGGAGTTCCCATTCCAAGTTCTAAGGTGGAAGACTACTAGAAGAGTGTGTGTTGGGGGCCTGGTGTCTAATACTACACTTGCGTCACTGGTGACAAAAGTAGGCTTACCCCAAAGGTCCACTGATTTTCATGGCATGGGAACTGAACACATGGTGCTTCCCATCCACATGATATTTCTGAATACCAGTATTTACTTTAGGGCTTGCACATCAGCAGCTGTTGGTGGGAAAATGCACATGTCCAGCTATCACCCCTCGGTGGCAGCCTCACATCTGAACTGCTGGTTGCTTCCTTACCATCGGTCCATAGGCCTGGTTAATTTCCTCCCTCCAGTTTTCTATTAGCCATGCATTTGTAGAAGTAAGTATAAAGAGTGAAGAGAAATGATTTTTGACTTCCCCACACTGGGGATTTATCCTGAGGATTGCCTCATAGCACCCTGCCATCAGTGTCGATGTCTGGAAAAACTAAGAAGGAAAATTTCTTGGACTATAGAATATTTACAGTAGTCTCTAGTTGTACCATTCAACAGCATAGCCCCCACCCCACCTTTCCATAACTCTAATCTTTATCATGCTCTGGACTGTGACTCTGAGGTCAGGATTTGGCTTCTGAAGGGGCACCTCGGTGGCCAGTCGGTTGAGCGTCTGACTCTTGGTTTCGGCTCAGGTCATGATCTCAGGGTTGTGAGATCGGGTCCCATGTCAGGCTCCATGTTCAGTACAGAGTCTGCTTGAGATTTTCTCTCCTTCTCCCTCTGCCCCTCCTGCTCATGCTCTATCTAAAATAAATATATCTTTTTTAAAAATGAGAGAGAATTTGGCTTCTGAGGACAAATGAAATGAAAATGAAAGATCTAGAGGAAACCTGACTCAGTAGTTAAGAACACATAACTGATTCAAATCCTGGTTCCCCTTGCTGTCTGTCTGTGTGACCTTGGGAAGTCACGTGGCATGTTGTGCCTCACTTTTTCCAACTGTGTAATGGAAAGAATAGTAGTACCTACCTCACAGAGTCACTTTGGGAGTAAATGAGCTCATGTTGACAAAGTACTTAGAATACTGTGTGACAGTACTGTGTATATTTAGCTGTGATTAATGTGATCTCAACAAATTTGCAGAATGAATGATAGCTGTGGGCAAGAGAAATTCAAAGGTTCATTCCTTTATTTAACAAATATATAGTATCTTCCTTTTATGTGTCAGGCATCATCATAGGTGTTTTGGATATAGTGGTGAACAAAGATAAGTTCCTACTCTCATAGAGCTTTTATCCTGCTGGGGGAGTTCCTAAACCCCTTTATAAACATGCATGTGCATATTTTTATATGTTGCATGCACACATACCTGTGCATGCACGTGTGTTCGTACACATGTGCATATGTTTGTTATATATCTGTATACACATGTATTGTGCATATGTATGAACATGTGTCTATGCACATGTTCATAAATGTGTCTATGTGAATATGTTTGTGTTTCATGCATATATATGTAGGTGTACAAGTGTTTGTGTCTATACATGTGTCTGTTTACGTGTGTGTACTTTGTACATGTGTATATATGTGTTTATGTGAGTGTGTGCAAGCATGTGTATATATCGGGCACTGCCAAGTATTGTGAAGAGATGGTTTATGCAAAGTGATGGAAAGTATCAAGAGTTGCTACCAGTACAAAGTTTAGTCCAGAGTGGTGACATTTGGGGAAACAGACCTCAGTATAGTGAGGGAGCATTTCAGGGTATAAGAAAGAAGGTACAGACGAATTCAATTAGCAAATATATGTTGGGCTGATGCTTGGCCTCAGCTATTACCATGGGCATGTGGGATACCAGGGTGCTGATGACTCAGTCCTTTCTCTGGAGGAGTTCAGCAGCTAGTGGGGAGACAGAAGCCATGAAGCAGACTCCTCTGGAGTTCCCAGCTTTTCCACTTAGTAGCAAGTGACTTAACTGCTCTGTGTCTCAGACTTCTCTTTTGTAAATGGGGATCATGATGGTGCCTCCTTGGGTGGTTATATAGATGCTTTCTCCTGACACATGAGAGTGCTCATCCCAGTGTTAGCTCTTCCCAGTCGGAAGCTCAGTTATAAAAGTCCCTGAATTCCAAGCCAAGGAGTTTGGGTGCTACAATTAAGTCGGATCAACCCTTAACTATTCAAATAGCCTCTTCAGCACTGATTGTCATATGAAAACTATGTCAAGTGTTCTACAGCAAGCATTTGCCTTTGAGAGGGCAGCTATGGTTTTTAATACCAATGGGTGATACTCCAAAAGAACAGTATGACCAGGAATAAAGATACCATCTCATTTTAAGCTTAGAGCAAAAGCTTACATCAACAGAATTAAGCAGATATGTATTTTGCCAGACTCTGGGGATTCAGAAATGACCCACTCACTGCCAGTACTTTGCGCTCTACCTTTGCAACTTCTCTTACCCCAACCTGCAGAATGGTAGCTGGAAGGGAAACTTTATTCCCCATCTCTGACTTCTCCATCTCAAGGCGATTGTTCCTTCTTCCACTGGGTCCAAGGCCAGGCAGTGCTACTTTTCACTGTCTCATACCTCCTCTGATATCTGCCACTGGGTTTTGTGCAAGGAATTTTATCTTTACTCCTTTCTCTTCACTTTGTTATCTCTTCTCTGGCTTCAGATCCAAACAGAGAAAGTGCAAAGTTTGTCTGCGTTCACTGAAGTCTGAACTGGCAGAAATTCTCCCAGATCCCTAAGATGTTCTGTGCCCATACGTCTCAATATTCCATGCTCAGTTTGTTGGTAGCAAGACAGTCATTCCCACATGACTTCTCTGTTCCCATTTTAGTTAGCAAATATTGTTTACTGGAGATAGAGAATGGAAAATATATGGAGAAGTGACTTGAAAGAATGGGTTATTTAGGTTGTTTCCAATCATTTGTAGAAAATTGAATTCACACACACACAAAAAAAAATTTGAATTCACAAGGCAGTAATCCAAATCCAAAAAAAAAGTATTTTAATTTAAACTTAGAATGATTTATGGATGTTTTTTAAAAAGTATCTGACTTCTGTCCATATTTGCTTTTCAAGCTTGAGTATGTATAGTCACCCTAGGAACAAGTTAGAGTACAGATTTCCCCACACCCAGCACCACTACCACTACCGAATCTGCTCAGCAGGTTCCCCTGGGGATGAAGGACTTTACGACTAGTATCTTAAAAGACAGCCTGAAGGGCAGCCTCGACTCCAGTTGGTTGTGTATCTTCCTGTATAATCCAAGAAAAACAAAATGAAATCCAGGCTCTAATGGAAAGAGTACATTTTAAAATTTTTCTTTCAACAGCAGAGCAATGAAGAGCTCTTGGTCTGGTATACTTACCACCAGCGAGGCATTATCTAAGTACTCACCTAGACAATACTTAGTATGGACCCAAGCTTGTAGCTCGTGCATTCTTACCGCTGCATTCTTACCCTCCCATACAAAGTGAAAGATCGACTTGACCTAGGCTCTGGTAGTGAGTCTGGTGGAATTTTGAGACCCTTGGTCTGTCCGACTCTAGGTCTTCCCTTCTTACCATCATATAGTTTTACCCAAGCCTGTGTTAACTGAGCTAGCCCCTAGTTATTTTTAACTTTTTTATTTACAAATGTTTCTTAAATTTTTAAATAATTTTTCAAAATGCCGGTGTTTTTTAAATTTTTAAAATTTAAATGTTTTTTTAAAAAATTTTAATGTTCTTACATTTTTTTAAAAAAATTATGTTTTGAAAATGTTTCTAATATTTTTTAAAACCGAAAACATGGGAAATCTTTGAATCAAATGGACAGGTCTAGGGAAAGCATAGGCTCTTACATTTTGTGTTAGTAGGATGGTTTGGGTTATTGATCTGTATTGCTGCCAGCCCCTGGGCTGACTTTAGCTTCTGGATTTAAGTTTATCAACCTGTGACACCCCCACTGTGAAGCCTTGAGGGGGGACTCCCTGCAGGATCAGTAATAGAAGAAAAAGCCTTACATGCCTTCTAGAATCAGGCCTCTCACAGCTGAAAGTTGTAAAGAAAAACCCACACAACTCCTTTCTGTGAAATATATTAAATATGCCCGAATAATGTGGCTCTTGATCATGCACTGTCTGCATTACTGTGCTGTGACATGATTGCCCAGCCTAATGCATGTGGCCAAACCATTCTTCCCCCTGCATCTCTCTGTCATTACAGGTAATGCACAGACAATCACACTCAAACACTTAAAAAGATGGGTGCATTACTGTCTGCCCTACTTAGACTGTGAGCTTCTTGTGGGCAGCAAAATCTGGTCCTATTCTTCTTTGTAGCTTCAGACCCCAGTATTTAACTCAGCAAGTGAATGATTATATACAGTAGTTAATGGGTTTGTTTATAAACAACATGCTAAGCACTGTACTAGTTACTGTGGTGAAGACAGTGATTTAATAAGATGGAGCTAACATGTGGACCAGGTCGTACAGAGATTTGAAAAAGGGAGAAGTCTCAGTTGAAACAGTAGTAAGGCCTGGGAAAGACAGAGATACTCTGGCATTCATTGATGACTTCAGCGTGACAGTTACGTGTGCTGGATGTCTCCACATGTCATCTTGACATCAACTCCCGCAGCTGGCTCCAGGTCCCACAACTAGCAATAATAACCCCCTGAGCATCAGCTACCGTGCTCCTTCAGGGACATGGGAGGTGTCAACCTTAAAAATAAAACAACCAGTTATCTTACTAGGAGGATGAGTTTATTCAGGAAGAGCAGAGGAATTGCAATTTGGGACAAGTTAACATGGTGAACCATTGACAAGTCTGGAGAACAAAGGGGAGGAGCTTGTGTTTGTAGCAGGAGGGAGACAAGTTGGGAGGGTTGTTTTGAACAAAAGTTCACTGAAGAAGAATAAGAGTTCAAAGTGTGGCAGTTTCTCATTGACTATTAAGTGGTGATTAGTGTGTCATTGCTAGAGCAGGGAGGGATCTTCCTACTTTTTCTTATAATCAGGAGATGGAATTCCCATGCGAAAATAAATGTCTTCTCTTGCAGAATAATTCTTTTTCTTCCTTCTTTCTGCTGGTGATGCCAGAATGAGAGCTCCTCCTGCAGGGCTGCCCAACTCCATTTTTAATGGCATTTCCTTTACTTTCAGATGAGTGGCTTTGAACTGAACTTAAGACAATAGGTATTTTTTCCACTGGATGTGATGAAATGTTGCATATTCTGAATAGAGCATAACGCAAGTAAGGGCACACAGGGTTGGGAAATGATAAGCTTCTCAATTTGGCCCAAATCTCTGAGGTCCAACAGGGATTCCTAGAATGTGGGGCTATAAACATCAATTAGTGGGCACAGGTTGGCAGTCCTGGAGCACCATGTTGAAACGTCTGTGCTCCTCCCTCTTTCCCCAGGCACTGGCAAGCCATTGAAGGAGCATTTACCTAAGTCACTGCCAGCAGGGTTTTGTGTAGTTCTATACACACTAGTTGGGGGAGAGGAAAGAGTGGTGGAGAAGGGGTAGCCTGCAACAAGAGGGTGGCAGTGGGCCTGGAAAGGAGGACAGGGAATTTGAAGAGAAGACGGAATTTGGCAGTCTTTTTTTTTTTTTTCTAAATCCATTGATTAGGCAAGAGTTATTTAAAATGTTAAATTCTCTTTATGTATCTTCTAGCTATTACTAAATTAAGTGCATTAAAGTGACTTCTTTATCTGAAATAAATTTTCTCTTATTTGGAATAAGATAATAAATAACTTGTTAAATAATTTCAAGTCAGTAATTTATCCAGTTTCAAAGTTAGACATTCATTAAAATCTCTTATCTTTGGGACACCTGGGTGGCTCAGTGGTTGATCCTCTGAGCTTTGGCTCACGGTGTGATCCCGGGGTCCTGGGTTGAGTACCACATTTGGCTCTTCACAGGGAGCCTGTTCCTCCCTCTGCCTGTGTCTCTGCCTCTCCCTCTGTGTCTCTCATGAATAAATAAATAAAATTTTTTTTAAAAAATCTCTTCTCTTTGGTGGAGATATCCAGTGAACTCATCCATCCATTTAGAGCTATGAATCCTGAAGTTAAGTAGGCAAAACAGAAGACCTCCAAAAGCTGAAAAAACACTTGTCTCAAAATCCACAGACTATAGGAAAGTCCAAGGACCGTTCTCAGGTGCCACCCAGCACTGTTGACTTAGAATTTTGGTAAAATATGGCAGATTTCCAGTAAGAAATAAAAGCTGGCTGTGAAAAAAAATACTTGCTTCGACCTTCAACCAACAGGTCACACATCCTGATGAAGAGCCAGGCACTGTGCTAAAAACTAGGGATATGCATATGAACAAACCTAAGTCCTGCCCTCAGGGAGCTCACATTCTAATTGTAGAAACAGAAAAGTAAACTGTCGTAACACGATGTGGGATAGAAGCATGCATGGGCTATTACAGGAGTCTAAACTCATTTAACCTGAATTAATCAGGAAGATTTCCACTTCAGAAATGGTATTGATTTGGCACCTGAAAGATGAATAAAAGAGACAAAAAAGTAATATATCAAATGGGTAAAGTAGGTTTGAGCAGGCAGGGATGTAGGGGAGGGGAGAGTGAGGCAGAAGGAGACAGCATGGACGAAAATCCAAAAGCATGAGAATACTGAGTATAGTTGTTGTCCACCATGTGCATGTTCAGACGTATAGGAACTATGTGTGGGGACCAAGTTTTTAAGGGCCTTGCAAACCCTTTTAAAGAGTTTGGATTTTTATTCTTAAGGTAATAGTTTTTAAGTAGAGACTTTGGAGACCACGAAGTTAATGGCTCAGGATAAGACAGCACTGAGGTAAGAGATATTGAAGGCTGGGACCAAGGCAGAACCAGTGGGAAGAGAAAAGAGGTAAAGATTAAAAAATTAAAAAGAGACTGATGAACAGTGGAGAAAACGACGGTGGCTGTGTTAGATATCAATATGGGAAAAATTGAATTTTGGCCCTTATCCTATACATGAAAATGAATTCCAAATGGATTATGGACCTAATATCACATGTAAAATATGAAGTTTCTTAAAGGCAATATTTAGAAGAAGATCTTCATGACTTGACAATAGGTAAATATTCCTTTAATAGGACATCAGTATAAGTACAACCATAAAGAAAAGGGTTGATAAGTTGGACTATGTTAAAACTAGAAAATTATTTTCATCAAAAGATGCCATGAAAGAGTCTAAATGGGAGCCACAACATGAAAGGTGCTATTTGCAATACATACAACAGAGGACCTGTATCCAGAGTATATAAAGAATGTCTACACATTAGTTTAAAAACAAACCAACCAACCAACAAACCATTTCCTGCCATGCTGACAGGAGAATGGTAAAAATTATTTGGATAGTTTTGCAGAAAAGAGGATATGCAAAAGAATAATAAAATATGAAACATTTCTTGACCTCTTTAGTTGCTAAGAAAGTCAAAATTAAAACAATGATATGATACCACTACACACCCACCAAGTTGGCTAAAATTAACCAAATGTTGTTGGGGATGTGGAGCACCCGAGGGGCTGAAGCACTGCCATGGGAGTGGGAGTTGCTACACCATCCTGGAAAGAAGTTGGCCATATCTCCATGCGGTCTGAGTCCATAGCCCCACTTAAGCATCTACCCACCAGTGGTGTGCACCCCCACCCCACCCCTCAAAAAAAAAAAATGCACAAGAATACACAGAATACTTTCATTTGTAATAGCTGAAGACTAGAAACAACCCCCAAATGTCTATCAGTAGTAGAATGAATAAATAGTTGATATAGTCATTGAATCGAATCTCGCTCGGTGATAAAAATGCACAGAGATTGCTGCCAACAGCAACATGGTTGAATCTTGGAAATATGAATGACAGAAGCTGGTACGGAGAAAACATACTGAAGAGTTTAAAAATTAAAAATCAGGCAAATCCTATGGTCTTGACATCCAGATAGTGGTTTTCTTGGTGGATGCAGTGTCTGGAAAAGTGCATGAAGGGATGTGTTTCATCTGGGTAGATGTGTTTACTTTGTAAGAATCCACTAAAGTCTGTACTTAAAATTTGTGGCCTTTTAATGCATGCTATACTTTGTTGATAAAGTTTGTTAAAAACTTCAAAGGGAATAAAAGTTATTAAGTGTAAGCATCATGCAGCCCTGTGCAAGGTGCTGGGAATGCAGGCAGGAGAATGACCTGGTCTGGCCATCAGGAGTGGAGTAGGGGGAGATGGGTAGTTTAATATTTAATAGGCAATCAGAAGTAATGTGATAGGCGTGAACTCAGGATATATTATCATACAAAGGAGCACCTTACAACTCAACACACTTGCGGGCCTGCCGTTACTTAAAAATGTTAGTGGGAACTAACATCCCACCTCCTCCTTGCTATACTGATAAGTCATCAAGAAAGGGAGAAATAATGTTCAAAATCCACTTTTTCAATGGACAGTGCATGTTGGGCGTAAAGGTGATAATATATTTTTCTTCTATGGTGTCTAAACAGTAAGATTCCCAGACCAGTGTGTTAAGTAAAATTCCAACCTGCTTTGCTGAAATTAGATCATCACTTACTGTGCTCTCCATGGAATGTGACTACGGGGACCTTCTCTTGTATGTATGACCAAGGACTCTAAGCCCCTCTGTCTCTACCTTGGACCATACTGTGCTATGGACTGAGTGTCTGTATTCCCCTCAGATTCATATGTTGATATTCTAACCACAAATATAATGGTATTAGGAGATGGGGCCTTTGAGAGATAACTAGAGCCTGAGGGTGGAGCCCTCATGAATGGAGTTGGTGCCCTTCGAAGAAGAGACTTGAGAGTTTGGGGTTTCTCTGCTGCCAGGACACAGCCATCTGTAAATGGAGAAGAAGGCTGACCAGAACCTGACCATGCTGGCACCCTGATCTCAGCCAGACTTCTGGCCACCAGATCGTGAGAACTGTGTATTGTTTAAGCCACCAGCTGACGCTGTTCCATGTTAGAGGCCTGAATGAATAAGACAGGACCCACAGCCCCATAGAAAGATGACAGAGTGTAGAAGCAGGGAACACCTGCTGGCCTGCCAGACTTTGGGCTGCAGGTAGACAGGCAGATGGCAGGATGTGGAGGGGACGTGGGTGATGAGAAGAACTGGCTGACTTTGGGGGACATTGCCCAGGAACAGCGCAGCAGGTTGCGTTGGGCCTTTGTGAGGTTGGGAGGTTGAAAGGCCCTGGCAGGTGGTGGCTGCTTCTCTTCCTCCCACACGTTGCCGCCTCTGGACCACCCTGAAGGGGACTGCCGAGTCACTGCTCCAGCAGGCTCAGGAGGAGACCGCACTGACTTGGCCACAGTCTGGGCTTGCCTGCAGGGGCTTTTGGGTGTAGACTGGGAGTTGCTTCTTAAATCATTGAAAAATTCTGCCCTTGGAAATACAGAGTTTCGGAAGAAAGCCGAGAGTGAGAAACGCAGACATGGAGCATATATTCAATAGAAATGTGTACCTGTGTGTACCAAAACCAGGTGGGTCATTCCAACAGCCTAATGGTTGGGAAAAAGCATGATTTCCGGAGCCAGACCGAGTTTATATGCCACGCCACGACCTGCTACTCCCTGTGTGATCGTGGGTCAGTTGCTTTACCTGGTTGGTCTCAGTTATCATCTCCAAGATGTGCATCAGAAGAGCGGTTGTGGGGACTAAATAAATTAATTTATGCAAAGCACTTGGAACAGTGCCTGGCACACGCAGATACTACACACATAACAGCTGTGATGATGTGATGTAAGGAAGCGCTGAGGCTTTTGAGATAGGCCGTGGCAGGACCTGGAATGCAGGAGCACTCAAGTCAGGGGGCTCATCAGGGCAAAGAGGGAGGAATGCCGCAGTGAGGAATGCTTCCCCCCACACCCCTACACCCACACCCACACCCACACCCGGGAGGACTTAGTTCCTCCTGCCAGAGGCTTTTTTGTGCTTCTATTGCAGACATTGTCCGTCTGCTGTGTTCCTTGGCTCCCATGAGTTTGTTAGCTCTTTGAGGACAGTGTGTTTTTGCAAGTATTATTTCCCCACAATGTCGAGTATAGCACTTGACGTAGAGTCGCACTAGATGAACTTTGCTCAAACCGAATCCTACCGAGTGCAGGAGGGAGAGAATATTACTCAGGGCCTAACATGTGCCAGCACTGTTCTTTCAAACCAAGGTTGTATTTTTACACTTGCACTTCCCCTTTTCAGATGAGATATTGGAGAATCAAGGAGCTTAGCTCATTTGCCTGAGATCATACTGTGAGTTTCTCAGGTGCCTGGAAGCATCTTTCTAGCTCTCACCCATAACCCTATAGAACCTGCTTCTTGGGAGCACAGTCCTTGGCCAGGGCATCAGGGGCAGGTGCATAGGTGGAGCAGGAGGGCTGACTGTTGATCTCTGCTGAAGCAGAGATGTTGTTTCAACTGCAGTTTTTGAAAAATGCCAGTGTATTCCTCGTGGGATTTCCTGTAATTCGTTTTCGCTCTCATCTTCCACACTATTTATTTATCTAAGCTTTTGTTCTCTTTGAAACTATTTCAGCCACATGTCATTCATTGTGTTAAAACCCTGGGCCCTTCATCCTGCTCAGATTTTGTTGGGCTTTTTTTTTTTTTTTTCCTCTCCCCAGCTGCTCTGCATATCACTTTTAATTCTCTGCTGCTCTGGCCCAACTTCTATCCGGTGCTGGGGGTCGCCTTACACTCCCACCCTCACTCTCCCGGGAATGGGGCTGGGGGTGTTGAATCAGGATCAGCTTCAGGATCTATTTTTCTTTTTTTGTCTCCTTGTTGTCTGAAGCTTGGGGCAAGGGTAGATTAATCAGTCTAGGTGTGGTGGAGCCCTGTGACCCTCCCTGGGGGAAATCCTAGCCCCATAGAAACTTGGCCTGGTTTTGGCTCTCAGAGTGAATTCCAGGCTTTGAAGAATCTGTCAATGTTCAACTAACCCCACAAAACCTCTGGAAGTTTTTGATGCAACCGAAACTCATAGCAAGGGAGGAGGTGCTGAGCTTGGCATCAGAGGTTGGGGAGAGCTAGCCTGCCAAATGAGATCTTTTTCTCTGAGATTTCAGGTCTCGACCCATAGTTTGAGTGTCCTGTAAGCTGTCCGAGCAAGTCCTGTGTCCTTCCTAGTGTTTTCCTGAAGCATCTCACTAGTCTGTTCTGTGTCTTTGAGAGTATGAACAGGGCTGCTGGTTCCTCTCTCCATCTTAAAGGAGCCACCAGAGAATTTTACAAATGAGACATTTGTCATGGGCCAAAAGAAGGTTACTGTAAGAAATGTACTACTGCTTTCCCCAGGAAGAAATGGGACACTAACATCTGTTTGGCAGGTCCCGTATCCCAGGCACAAGGCTACCTGCCTTATACTAGGGTGACCAACCATCCCAGGTTGCTCAGGACTGTGGGGAGGTGTCCTGGGACGCTGGACATACAGTGCTAAAGCCAGGAATAGTGACTCCAAAAAGCAAATGCCATTATTCCCACCTTAAGAGCTGAGGAAACTGTGTCTCAAAGTTAGCTTGTCGAAGGCTGCTGAGCACACTTGTAAAGTGGGAATCAAATGTAGATTTGTCTGATTCAGTCCCAGAGCTTTACACCAAGCAAGTTCTTCAGAGTACAAGACTCCTCTCCTCAGACTGTGTGGCCCAGCGAACTTGCAGCCTCTGTTTCTCCTTCTCTGGTGTTTTTGTTTTGTCTCAAGGTCTGCTGGAAATACCTTTCCCTCCCTATCTCTTCCCCATGCTGCCTGATGTAACTCCTGCCTCACCTCCTTCAGGGGGCCCTCCCTGATTGTCCAAGCTAGGTTAGGGGCCAGGGCTCCATACTTCTGTTAGACTTACTCAGGCCTGAGACATGAATTATTCCATACTGTCTTATAAGCATCGCCTATATATGTCTCCACCCCTACTAGCCTGGGACCTTGTAGAATAAAAGGAGACAACCTCCATCTATAGATTTCTAACTCCTAATGCACTGCCTGGCTTATAATTAGATTCGGTTTGTAGGTGCCGAATTAATTTATAAGATATCAGAAGGAAGCTGTGTGATTCAGAGCCATAGTTTCAGATCTATTTAAGGATTTATTTCATAAGGTATGTTTGTTGTACTTGGGCCAGTCCTCTTTCTTTTGATTTCTTTATTTTAGAAAGTAATTTTCGTGTGTTAACTTGGCCGTTTGCATTGGATTTCAGCCTGACCCTTTACCATGTCTAATGCCTGCAAGTGAAAAATTGTCCTCTATGAGGTCATAGATGAGAATGGCCAACTAGTCTGGAGGCTGTTTTGAGGTTAGGAAGAAAGGAATTTTTGAAACCAAGTTTTTGCTTTGTCTTTCCTGTGGACTTTGCTAGCATTCTCTAAGGCTCAGATTTCCAAGCTATTACATATTAGTCTACCTTCGAGATTTGATCGTTCTGGCTAGAAGGGAGGAATGGAGGAGTGAGACCCAGTTCTCTGAAGGTTGATTCTTTGTTCTCTGGCCCTGCCAGGGCTCTTGTATTGGTTTCTGATTGGTGCGAGTCACAGAAGAATATAGCATTTAGAAAGAAGTGATAAATGCCACCGCCAAGTTGAATTGCAGCATGAATAGTACTACTTATTACTGTGGCTTTTAGAGATAAAAACAGCCTTTGGTTTATTCTCAACACTGTTTAAAACGTTAGCCTGGATTGCTGCTGCTATCAGGTACCTCATCTTCCTTATTCCCGAGGGCCCCCTCATTCTGTCACCGATTGTGTACTCAAGGACAGAAAAAAAAACGAATGTTCCAGTCAATTCAAGTAAACCCAAATAACTCAGGCAAAGCACGCACCATGCTGAACATGAATGCCTTCATTCTCCTGCCAAGCCGTGCTATTAATGCCGCAGACTGAGAGTTGTCGGTAGTCACAACAATGGCCAAAATACATTGAGTAAACTATGTTCCAGGCACTGTTCTTCTCACTTCATTTGCATGATAGTCTTATGAGTTATACAGTATCAACATTCCAATTTATGAGGGAACTGAGGCACACGAAGGTGAAGTGATTTGACCAGCTTGCCCAACTTGAGATCAGGTCGTCCAATTCTACAGCCCTTGTTCTTAACCCTTACATCCGAACAAGGTCAGATATCTGGGGAAAATCTGTCCACATCTCATTTAGAAGAAGACCTTCACTGTTCCCTTTCTGGCTCTGTGGAGGGTGCCCTGTGGGGACAGGGGATGGTAGCCATGTGAAAGTGTGTAAAATTTCTCTGTAGACTTATGAAGTATGGGAGTTTTTGTTGTTGTTTTAAAGACAAGTCTACTTTAGGATTTAGACTGGGTGAATTCTAAACCTCATTTCTTTCAAAGCCAAAGTGATGTTTCATCAAACATGAGGCTCACAGAAATCTTTTCAGCTGTTTCACTCCCCTTCTTGTGTTTGGCTCTGAACCCTTTGGGCTTGCCGTAGTGGCATTATAACAATAAATCCTGAAAGGGATTTGTGTTCAACTATGCCGAGTGTAAATCCTTAGCATTCTTGCACATAGTTGAAAAGAAAGGAACTCATTTCTGTAGGTTCCTTAGGATTTAGAGTTCAGTAGATCTGCTTGTGATCCCTAGTTTTACAAAGTGTCAGGCACAAAGCCATCTTGCAGTAAGCACAAGGATCTTTAGGACCTTTCTTCTTTACCAGTGATTTTGACTCTTCTAAACAAGGTGTATTGTGAGGCTCCAGTAAGAATTTTACTATTACCCATGAGCTGTCACTCAAACCTCTTTAGTATTTTTCACCATTAGTCATCTTAAGACACAGAGCATTTTTCCATGAGTACATCTGCCACTTTTATCTAGAAAAATGCCTTGGGCTTTACTAGTACCTGCCTTATGCCACATCCATTCATTCATGTATTAAACAACAATAGCAATGGAAATTAGTGAGCCACTGCCCTGGCCTCAGTCTGCTCATAGTCTAGTATAAGCAGACAGCTGTGCACACAAAGAAATCACAGATACACTGATAGGATCTGGACAGTATCTGGGAGTGGGCTGTCAGGAGGGAGGTTCTGTTGGTTCCCCCTGGCCAGATTACCTGCAAGGATGGAAATATGTGGTCAGGGAAAGCTCCTGATGAAAGAGTTGAGTCTTCAAGATGTAGTCTGTGTTCCCCAGGTGATTGCTGGGAGATGGAGTGTATTGTAGAAAGAATATCCTAAGCAGAAGGAGCAGCATGAGCAAATGATCAGTGGTATGGATGAGCAAGACACATTCAAGACTAAGGAAAAAGACTGTACACCGGTGCCAAACACTTCCACAGGTCCTAGATTTAATGGCTCTCATTACTGAGTCCTGGTATGGTCATATGCATTTGAATTCCCACAGAATCTTGTAAGGTAAGTGATATTATTCCAGATTCTTCAGATAACAGAAATTGAGATTCTTAGAGATCAAGGCATTTGCCCAAGGGCATGTAAGTGAGAGCCAAGCCTCTCAGTCTGAGGACAATAACTACGATAATAAAAACAGTAAGTTGTTCGTATAGTACTGGACGTGCTCTGACCTGCACTGTCCAGTACAGTATCCACTGGCCACATGTGGCTATTTAAGCAAAGTTGAATGAGATAGAAGTGTCAGTCCCTCAGTTGTGCGATCCACATTTCAGGTTCTCCGGTGTCCAAGTGTGGACAGCACTTTACGTATATTAACGCATCTAACCGTTATGACAGTTCTAGAGGAGGATACCATTATTCAAATAGTACAGATGTAGAAACTGAAACATAAAGATAAGATATGTGATTAAGGTCCCACGACGAACAAGTCAATGTCTTTAAGCACAGCACTATGATGCCAACACCATATATTCTATTCTAAGTAACATGAATGAGTATTAGTCAAAAGAATAGAGAGTTCAGTGTTTTCTTGTGTATATACTGGTGGTTGGACCTCTGCAGAGTAACTATCTTCAATACGGTTCTTAACCCTTCCAGGAGCTGACTGTTGTTGGTGTAGACCTTGCAAAGGTGAGCTGGTGGTCTCCAGGAAGCCTCCTCCTCAGGGAACCCTATCAGCCTCGTAGTAGAACATCTAAGCTTAGTAGAACAACTAATTGGATGGAATTATCAATCAGTTCATTCCTCCACATGGCCTATTACATAAAGATAATATAGTTTTAGGTAATGTTCAAAACCCTCATTCTTTCTCTCTCTTCAGAAAAGGTATCTGAGGCTGTTATCTCAAAAGACTTTTTTTCAAGTGCCAGCACATCTGTAGCAGACTTTTTTATTTTCAAACACGGTGGGGGGAAACTGCAGACCAGGAGGCTGAAAATCCTAGTTGGAACCTATCTCTGCCTCTAAGTAGCTAAATGAACTTGACTGAGTTACTTCACGTCTCTGAAATTCAGTTTCTTTGACTCTGACCTGGAAAGAAAATCACACATATCACAGGATTTTCTAAGAGCTAAATGAAGGGTACAGTGTTTGAGGATGCTTTGCAAGCTATAAAGTACTTTATATAGCTATAAAGTAGGAGATAATTATAACACAAATGCTAGAACTCGAGATGATTTTCTTCCATATAATCCTTTAAAGTTTTCAAAGCAGTGTGGCTTCATAAATTACAGGATAACTTACTCTTAATCATAACATGTGCAAAGTTTCTTTTTTCTTTTACATAAATATAGTCGATATTCAAAAAAGTAGAAGGAAGAACGGATGGTTGATGATGGGGAGAGGACGGGAGGCAGCACATAAGGAGAGTTGTATGTGAAGTTTTCATTTTTTTCTAATTTTGTTTTAAAACCTATTCCTTGATAAGCACTGTGTTTTGTGTATGTGGATGGGGTAGGAATCATTAAATAAGAAGCTTTGTCTTGCTTCATTGACTCTGTAAGCTTGTTTTTCTGATGAATGTGTTGGGTTTTTTTTTTTTTTTTCATTCAACAAAAATTTATTGAGCAACTACCGTCAGCTGAGCATTGTGCAAGTTTCAGGAAAAAATATGATCAAATGTCTCACTTTTTTTGTTTTTTGTACCTATTTCTTCAGCTGCTAATTTTTCCCTTTAAACTTTCTGCAGAATGCTGAGTAAACTGACATTTTACTGTCATATGGAGGGCCCCTGCCGTGTTGAGGGCTGGGCTTGTCCAAATCTCATCTCGTGAATTTTTTCCTGATGAACACGTGCAGCCTGTGATTCCTCCACGGATTGTGCAATGTATTTATTCAGAAAGGAGAAAGCTCCTCCTGCCCTCTGCTCCTTTCCCTGCCTTGGGCCTCTTTGCTCAGGGAAGGCCCCTCTAAGCTCTCTGCGGCCCAAGGAACAACGAGATGCATCAGCTTCATCAGCTCTCGGATTTGTGCGGCCTCACAGCAGGCATCAGCCGTGCACTGCTGGGGCGTGGGGTGGGCATGAAGCAGGGTTAGAAGGCCGCTCCTGCGACAGCTTGGACATGACCTGCCTCTCACCCCTGTTAAACAAGCCTGAGCTGAGGTGATCGACGTCTTAGAACTCGAGGGTGTAGGATTGAGGGGGGCATGTTTCTGTCTTCCTGTTTCCAGGAAAGGAGACACCTTACTTGGTTTTTTGAAGAAGCACCATGTGTATTCTGTGCGGAACATAGCTGAGAAAGGATCTCCAGTCATGGTCCATGTCTCCACATCCGTGGTGGTTGTGAAGAAACAGTTCAGACTTTGCTGTGTTTTGCCAGAGTTGGGGCTAAAACTCAGATTTTCTAAGTCTGAACCCACGGCTCTTACCAGTGTTCTGTGGTGTGTCGACACTTACAGATGTATTTCCTTTATCTGAGACAATATGACATCAAAAGTTGAAGGAGTGTAGAAAGAACATGGGCTTTGGAATCAAACCGGACAGGGTCAAATCCTGACATTCCTTCTTCTGCCTGCATCCTGTTCCTTGGGCATGTGAGCTGAATACTCTGATACTTTCCTTCTGCATCTGTTGAAGAGGAGAAAGAATAGGGATGCCGTGGGAATTAAATGAGATACTATTTAAAGAGCTTAGCGCAGTACTCAGCCTGCCCTAGATGTCTGTTATGTTTGCTAGAAAGGAAGAAAGAATACAGCTATCTCTTGAGAGAGAATTCAGGTGATGGTGATGCAGATGGTTGTGCTAGTGGTGAGGGTCACTGTGGTGATGGTGATGGACACATAGCTACCATGGATCAAACTTTCATTTTTCAAATCTCCTCAGTATCCGAGCCACCATATAAGCCTGCTGTTGTCTTCATTTTATGGCTGGTCTTGCTATCTCCAGATTCCGCTCTTCTCCCTTTATAATGCCCTGGTTCTCAGATTCCAAGCCTAGATATATCAACGATGAATCTACTGGAGAAGAAACAAGGAAGTATTCACTACAGACTTCTTTTTCTTTTCCCCCGCTTTCCTATTTGAAACCCTGTACTTTATATATGTGGAGTCAATAAACATGGGTCATCATCAGAAATCCTCTGGACTTATTAGTAACACTGCGGACAAGCAGTGGCTATCCCTTCTTCTATCAGAGATCACTGGATTAGTATCTTCAAGACCCCAGTATTTTGAGAACTGCAGATAAGTAAATAAATATCAGCCACCTGGTTATTGGGTTTTTACTTTGGAGAACAACCTAAGAACCAAGAGTTTGGAATCAGGCTGCCTGGATGTGAATCCCAGCCCTGCTTCTTGTGAGCTGCGTGAACTTGGTTAAGTTACCCCTCATTTGTAAGCTTCAGTTTCCTCTTGTCCAAAATGAGGATGATAACAGTACCAGCCACATTCAGTGCTTATAAGAATAAAATGAGACAGGTACAGAGTGAGCACGTGCAAAACCAGCTCAATTAATACTGGCTCATTATCTAGAGTTTCTTCCTGTGCAAAAGCCTTTGTGCCCTGAATGGGGAACTGTATCACTCAGGGTCTACCTAGAAAAATGTAAACTGCGCTAAGTATTTACAAAATGGAATTTGGGGCACCAGGGTAGCTCAGTCGGTTAAGTGTCTGTCTTAGGCTCAGATCATGATCCCAGGGTGCTGGGATCAAGCCCCACACTAGGCTCCCTGCTCGGTGGGGAGCCTGCTTTTCCCTCTCCTGCACCCCCTGCTTGTGCATTCTTTCTCTCTCTCTCTCAAATAAATAAAATCTTAAAAAAAAAAAAAAAAACAGGAAATTTAGTACACAAAATTGGTGACCTAAATAGTGAAGCACCAAGATGGGCTATATCATGTGAAGTAAGCCAGAGACCAGGAAAATGGAAGCTGCCACTACCCCTGGGCTGGAGAGACAAAGGAAGGAGAAGGTTACCAGAGTCCAAGGGTGTCAGCTGATGTCACACCCATTGCAGCAAGGGCAGAGCTGAAATGCAGGAGAAGGAGACATACTCTGGCTCTCTACTTCCTGCGGCCTTCAGATCTCCTCGCCGACGTTGCCCAGTGCGGAGTCTGGGAGCTGCAGTCTGCAGGATCGCACAGTACTGAGCAGAGCGGGGGACTTGATGAAAGCCAGTAGGCCCAGGACTCTTAGAGGCTCAGTCTGGGACCTCACACTGCAGTGATAATCACCACAGAAAGTTTGAAAGAGTCTTACCCCCCCTGCTGCTGGCCCTCTGAACCAATGGCTGAGGTTTTCAACTTGCTGTGCTTGGAAAGGTAGAATTTGGAAAAAGCCTTGGAAAAACCTAGAAAGTTATTGGAATGTAAGAGCCTGTCAGTGGCCCTCTAGATCCTGCTTTCTGGAAAGGCCTGCTCGCTGAGCAGCCAGTGCTGTCAAATCTAGGGATTTGTGACCTGAGGAGGCACCCACACACCACCTTTCCCCTGGCCGATTCCTACAGAACATAGTGTTGACCCACCTCCTGGGGAAACCTCCCTGAACCCCTACCGGTTGAGCTCAGCCACTCCTGCCTCAGCTGCCCCTGCTTCCATCCTATCCTGCCCCCCCCCGCCCCCCGCATTAAAGTGCTCCTTGCGGGTTCTTTCCCTCCCACCAGACTTGGAGCACCCCAAGGATGGGGAGTTGTCTTCTTTTACCTTTGCATCCCCACATTTGGGACTTCTGCCTCCTGCTCTGCACTAGCATCTGTGTAGGGGCTGGGCTGCTAAGCACGTGGATGAGAAATTGCCAACTTCCAGAAGCTTCTATCATAGAAGAAGAGGCAGGCAGTGTAGGGTTTTTAAAACTGCCAGTGTCCTGTGTGCTAGGGAAGGTCAGGGATGTGTTTGGATACTGAACAGGGAGACTCCTGTCTTTCCTGGAGGACCAGGGGAGCTGCCTGAGGAAGGAACATTTGCGTGAGGAATAAACAGGAGTTAGCCTGGCAGAGAGGTCGGGGAATGGCATTTCAGGTGGAGGGAAGAACAAGTGCAAAAGTCTTATTAAAGTAGGAAAGAGAGCAGAGAGGGGGGTGAGGTTGGCATCACGTGGAGCTGGAGAGGTCAGCGGGAGCCCAGTCCCTGCCCTGCCCTCCTGCCTGTGCTGTCGGGAGGAAGGTTGGCATGTTTGCAGCTCCCACTTCACAACGCCTGCCATATAGTTCTGTGCACAGAAGATGCTTGTTGGACACTCGAATAAGCGAAAGACAGCTCTAGACTCTAGTCTTTTTAGCTCCATCATCACGTTTATAACTCCGTTTATCCAGCAAGTATCAACAAATACAGTCTTGTGGGGACAAAGCGTGTGCTTATACCATTTATGGGAAAGTCTCCATTATCTCACATTCCTTTAACAGGAACTCACTGTCAGCCACCCTGTCCTTTGCACCAAGAGTTCTGCGACAAGTAGTCGTAAGAATGGGGACCTAGAGATGCCAAAAAGATTCAATCACCACACAGTTCAGTTACCTTCTTTGAGATTGAGATGTGATGTGTTAAACTAGATCCCATTCAGCTCTGCTCTTCACTAGCCATGTGACCTTCATCGGGTCACTTGATCCATGCCTCAGTTTCTCCACCAATGTGTGTGGCATTAATAATACAGACTTGACGGGGTTAATATAAAATGAGATCATACACGTAAATATTCAGCATAGTGCCTGGTATTTCCTGAGCACAAAATCACTGATGGCTGCTGCTTTTATTATTCTAATTATGGTTACCTTTATGACTGCAATGGTTAGATACTGTACATTGACCACATTACACAAAGACCGGATGTGTTTCCTAGTTTCCTCATGGCAGGCACGTATGTTCTGTTGGTTTCCACTTGAGACTGGCCTACACAGGAACACTTTCTTAATGTTTGGCTGTAGAAAGGAGTGTTGTATGCTTGTTCTTAGCTTTCTTTTCTTATTATTTATTTTATTTATTATTTTTTTAAGAGGGTTTTGTTTTGCTTTGCTTTCTCACAGGAGTGATTGGAGCAGATGTGAGAGGGCACGGCCTCGCCTGTGAGGGACAGCCAGTGACGTCACGGCTGGCTATCATCTGTGGAACATCTTCTTGTCACATGGGGGTGAGTCTGCAGGCCGAGGGCAGGGCCACCACCCCGGGGGCGGGGCGGGGCAGCCCAAGAGGGGATGTGCGTTTCTTCCCTTCCTTCTGCTCCTCTAGCCAGAAGCCCAGCCCTTCTCCCAAAAGCTGTGCTTAGATTTGCCGGATCTTTCTTTTTCTAGGGGCCAGATTCTAAAGAGTGTGAAAGGTTTGAGTCTGTCTTTGACATCAGCCTGGCCAGAGAGCCCAGGCATGAGGGGTGAAATTGGATCCAAGGATGGTAACGCTGGGCTCCCAGGCCAATCTGTCCCTAATGGGTTGCTGAGTCTTCTCCGCAGAGGGGTGTCTGTTTTCCTTGGCCACTGAGCTCTCTCCCAATCGATATAAATCCATCTCCCTGGGAGCGCCCTGATGATCTATAGAATTAGGCTGCATATCATGACTTCAAAAGAACACTGATAAGCGATTTTCACTTTGTTAATTTTTCTCCATGAATTAGTGGGAAGGCGTTTTCCAAGATTGCAGTTAAAATTTAGTGCCTGCCCTAAAATTTATATCTTCTTTAAATGCATGAGTCTGAAAGCATTCCATTTCGATAAGTACCCATTTCTACCATATTTTTATTTAAAAGTCATTACTCTGTTAAACTTAGATGGACGACTCCTTGGATTTTTCCCAGATGAGTAAAATAGAGGGAGAGAGGGGGAGGAAGGAGGAGGACGAAGGTGGGTGGGGGAGGAGCGGGAAGGTGGGGCGAGGATTAGAGCGGACACAGTCCAGGGAAGAATCTCTGCAGCCGTGGAGGAGAACCATGTGCCGTGTCAAACTGTGTTGACTAACAGTAGGGACCAGTGAGCCTTTTTTATTTTTTTACCGTTAAATATTTTGGTTGAGTAAATAGTGATACAGTTAATGACTTACTGACCCCCTCTTCTTGTGTCTGGAGCCATGCTAAACCTTGGGGACATACGGGTGACATATGACCTCCCATCGATGAGCCATAATTAGAGCTCGCATTCCAGTATGAGACCCCAGAATGTCAATTCTGATTGAACCTGTGGTCCTGAGCTTCTGCTATGTGCCAGACACTGTGCACAGTTCAGTTGCCTTCTTTGAGATTGAGATGTGATGAGTTAAACTGGAGCCCATTCAGCTGTGCTCTTCACTAGCCACGTGACCTTCGTCGGGTCACTTGATCCATGCCTCAGTTTCTCCGCTGATGTATGTGGCATTAATAATACAGACTTGACAGGGTTAATATAAAATGAAATTGTACACGTAAATATTCCACATAGTGCCTGGTATTTCCTGAGCACATTTCCGTTTCATGGAGATGGTAGAGCCATCCTCGTTGCTTTCCAATTTTACTTCCTCTGCTGACTGAGTATGGGCCCCCTGGCAAGGCACTCACCCCCTCTGGGCCTCAGATCCCCTCTCTGCAAAATGTGGAGAGTTCTAGTCCATGGCTCCTGGTGCTCTGAGCGTGAAATGAGGCTATGTGATGTGCTTCACATAAAGGTAGCACTTCACAGTGGTTCTCTCTTGATGACTAGTACTGGTGCTGTCAGGCAGAAAGGAGACAGTGACGGACTCTGCCTGGGAAGGGTTCAGGGTTAGGGACACCTACCGAGGGAACATTTATGTTTGAGTCCAAGGTCATAGAGTCCCTTGATCCTCCCCTTCTCCCCGCACTCCCCCCCCCAAACAAAACAAAATAAAACAAAACTTTCCCTTTTATTTGTTTCCGTGGACAAGGTCTTAAGTGGAGTTTCTTTAACTGAGTTCTAAAATCCCCCAGCTGTCACTGAAGGCAGAGATCTGCAGTGGCGTCCGGCCGCTCAAGCAGGAGGTGCCAGTGGGGGTAGCCAGCTCTTATCTCCCTTGACACAAGACTACACTGGTTAGCTTGTCTTAACTGAACACTGGCTGAAACCTATTTAAATCACCCCCATTTTCACAGGGACACATCTAATCTGGTTTCTCCTGTGAAATCTGAATTTCAGGCATTTTTACAACACTCAATTCAGGTTTCAGAGCAGAAGCAAATCCAAATGAATGTGAGGGACTCTGTCATGTGACCACGTCTCATTCTTCTTGTCTCATAATGGTGATGGTATTGCCTTCTTCTACAGGATCCATTTTGCAAATTAGGCAACTAATAAGGCAGGGAAATGTCTAGAAATTTTCTCTCGGTCACACGCTGAGCCCTCAGACCTAGCTCCGTCTCATTCCCAAACCCATTCTGTTCAGTGCCTCGCTGTGTTGTGCATGATTGTAATGTCCCTGAAGTGGTGACAGCCTGGGCATCAGAGCTATCTAGACATGGGTTGAACCCCTGCTCATGTGCTTTTTGTGCTCGTGACCTGAGAGGTGTGCTGGTTCTCCAAATCTCATGTTCTTCCTCTATCCCATCATGGGTGGCACTGCCAGTCTCAGGTGCTACTGGTTAACATGAATGGTTGCATGTACATGTCTAGGACACAGCAGACACTCAGATATGGTAGAGATTCTTAGTACGCTTTCCTAGTGATATATAAGGCTCACACGAAGCAACTGTTTGGGCTTTAACAAGTTTGATGGGCAGCTGCAGTTGGTTGCAATGAATTAGGGCCATAAAATGCCAGTTTATTATGGTTGTGTTGTGCTGGAAATAAAGTCCCCACCCCCACTCCGCTTTGTACTTGGGAGTGGGAAGGGACCTTCTGGGCCAACGGGATTAATCATCAGCTTTAATGTTATGTGGTGAGGGCGAGACTGTGGTCATGCTGGCATCAGAAAGTGCCTTTGATCTTGCTCAGGTGCCGGGCGCCCAGTGAGCCAGCAACAATAACACCTTTGTGAGGTCTAGAGAAGTGCAGGTCTAAGGAAACACTCCCAGGGAAACTCAAGGACCCCCTTTGTTGTGGTTCTGGCAAATAAAACCACCAACTGTCAGGAAAAATTCACCAAACAGAACACAGGGACCAGAAGGGGCTCTGAGCTTTTCAAAAAGTGGTGTTCAACCTGGTCTGAAGCATTCTATTTCTTCCTGTCTGTGCACTGCTTATGTTTCTGATTCAGTAAGTTGATTGAGTCAGAATTCCCAGGAACATTCTGTGCTTGATCCAGGTTGCCTCTTTCTAGATATGAATGAATGAATGAATGAATGAATGAATAGATGAATGATTGGATGGATGGATGGATGGATGTCCAAGTAAGCAAATGTTAACAAAAACTTAGAAGTTCCTTACCTTCCTGTCCCTATTACTTTCAGGAATCTAGAAAAAACCTTGAGGTTGAACATAAGACTTTCTAATCAGGCCTTTGATATCTTGGAAGATACAAGTGTAGGCAATACCTTTATCTTCCTTTAGATGATTTAATTAAAAAGGAAAAAAAAATACTTGTTCTTTTTTTAACTCCTTGAAAGCAGAGCTGCTTGTTCAGGGTTAATTACTACCAAGTCACCAAGACCCCAGATAATTCACAGCAGGGGTTAGCCAGAGGTTGGAAAGTCACAGGGTCAGATGGCACTGATCCTTGCCATTGCTCCAACACCCCTCTCCTGGGGTCACAAGTTGGATTGTAACTTGGCAACCTGTCTTGTGGTTACTGTGTCAGATGGGGAGAGGACCCTGGGAAGTATTGAAGAGATAAGATGTAAACAGAATAGTAGTTAAGGGCTGGGAGTTACATCTGCATCTTAAATCACTCAGAACTGAAGGTTGCGCAAGGTCTTAGATGAATGTGGGGATGGTAGTTCTCTGCCAATCTCAAAGACGTAGGCTCCTGAGCTGGCCCCACCACTTACTGCGTTTAGGTAAGATGCTCTCTGTCTTCTGCTCCCTCAGTCTTCTCATCTGTTCAATGCGGGCAGTAGTATTTACCCATAAAGTTATTTTGAGGATTAAATGGGGTGATCTTTGTAAACAGCTTGGCACTATACCTAGCACAAAAGACCAAATACAATGGTGTTATTAAAAATGATGCATGAAGGGGCACCTGGGTGGCTTAGTGGTTGAGTGTCTGCCTTCGGCTCAGGTCATGATCCCTGGGTCCTGGGATCGAGTCCTGCATCGGGCTCCCCATGGGAGCTTCTCCCATGCTTCTCCCTCTGCCTATGTCTCTGCCTCTCTCTGTGTGTCTCTCATGAATAAATCAATAAAATCTTTTTAAAAAAAAAAATGATTCATGAAGGCCAAGATGATCCATGTGGTAATGGATTTGAATTAGGGGCATCAGAATGAACTCACATTTAGCTTCATCTAGATTACAGGTGGATTCATATGCAAGTGTTTACAGATATCTGTAGTTTATGGAACATACATATATTTCCTAGTTCTGACAGTTGAGAAGCTCTCAAGCTAGGATATACCAGCAGCTAGTTGTTTCAGGCATACCTGGTTCCCAGATTTTGGTTCCTAATATATTTTTCCAATAAAAAGACCAAGGACTCCTTGGAGAAATAGTTGATTCTAGGACTGGAGAAGGAAATGGACGAGTTAAACCTGGAGCATCTTGTAGTACTAGAAAGTGAGGAAATGCTAAAAAAAAAAAAAAAAAAAAAAAGGGTCAGGAACCAATGGAGGGCACTCCCAGTGACCAAGACTGGAACATTGTGAGCAGCAAAATAAAATGGGATTGGATGATAAACTAAAGAATGACACAAATATCTTGAGTCCATAGTGATATACCTAAATGTCTAAATTAATAAGGCAAATCTCTCCTGCAAAAGAAGTTCAAATAATTTATGTAGATACTTCCCCATCAATGAGGTAGAGCATAACTGCCCACTCCTTAAGTGTGATCTGCATGTAGTGACTTTCTTTCAAAGTGCACAGTATGAAAAAGTTGCGGGGGTGGGGGGAGTATATTTTTACAGTGGAGAAGTCTGACAAATGCTGTCTTCTCCAGGTGGTGAAGGTCAACATCAAAGGTGATAAGCCGTGTTGATAATATGTACTGTTGATATGATTTAATGGGAATGGCACTTTATCATGCTTCCCAAAACCTGTAACGACAGTCTGATCCTAAGAGAAAAATCAGCAAATCCAAACTGAGGGCATTTCTATCAAATACCTGACTGGTACTCCTCAAAACTGGGAAGGTCATCAAGAAACAGGGAAAGTCTAAAGAACCATCACCTCCAAGACAGGCCTAAACAGATGTGACAACCAAATGTAATGTGGGGTCCTGGATGGGGTCCTTGAACAGAAAAAGGACATTAGATGAAAACTCAGTAAATTTGAATAAAGTATGGCTTTTAGTAATAATATATCAATATTACTCTTTAATTGTGATATTTATACCTCCTGTGGGATGATAAAGGTAAGGGAATCTGGGTGTGAGGTATATGGGGACCCTATATTATTTTCATAAGTCTTCTGTAATCTAAAACTATTCTAAAATTATGTTTATCTTTAAATCATTCATTAAATCATTCACTCATGATGAAAGCATTGTCTTATACTTGCCTGGCTAAGTGCTAAAGGTATTAAGATCAATATGATGAAAATGGCATGCCTGCCTTCATTGAGAAAGACCGACAAGAAGGAGACACCTGCAGCACAGATGAGAATTGCTATGGTAAATGCACGACTGGAGTGTGGTGGAAATAGGGAGGAGGGCCCACCCAAAGTCTTGAGTAGACAAGGAAGCTTTCCTACAGGATGTGACATTTCCCTGATCCCACCAGGATACTTCTTGCCAGCCCAGTTTCAGGCCACATGCCTTGTCTTTTCTCTTCTTCACTTTGCTTTTCTCTATGGGTCCACAACACCAGGCAGGTGACTTCCTCTGTGGTCTGGATGGGACATGGTTATGGACAGTCCCATCGGGAGGGCACCTTAGGTGGGGAGAACAGCCATGTGCCTTGAACAGATGTTAGCAGGTGTCACAGCTAAAAAGAGAGTAGGCAGGTAGGACCAGTTTCTCTATTTTGGTCGCTTTAGCAGGTGGCATTGGCGGAGGTCATTGAGAAAGGTGGACAGGGAAGTGAGTCCATATGGTACAAATAGGACCACTGTTATACCTACCAGTGAAAGAACTAGGGTTCTGTACATGAAGTGCCCCGCTCCCTCTTCACTCACCAGCATTCTCAGGAGGCTCTCTATATGGAGGCTGGCCCAGGGTTCAGCGAGCGGTAAGAGATCATATACTCAGGAAGCTCAGGTTAGTGCTTCTCCTGGCATTTGAGGCCAGGGAAGGTCCACACTGTGCTGCAGAGAGGACATTTAACCTTGCTGGCCCAGCCTCGGTCATTATGAGGAGACAGACAATAAATAGTATTTAGCTGCTACTATCTATCAGGCACCTACAGTGGTAGGTGCTACATCCTTTATATCGTGTAATCAACCATCCTGTGAGATAGCCACCATTGCTGTCTTCATTTCCCAAGTGAGAAGACTGAGGCGAACAGTAGTTAAGTGGGTCCTGCTATGTTCGAGCCCTCTAGGGACTGACCCCAGAGTCCTTGCTCTTCCCTTTCAGTTTAACAGCTCCTCGCACAGCTCCAGAGGAGAGGGAGAACATGCTCAGTGAGAATATGGGCAGATGTGGGCGCTGACCTCTCACCAAAGAAAAGATTTGAACAACAAGCATCTGAGAAGATGCTCCCCATCATTAGTCATTAGGAAAATGCAAACCCAAACCACAGCGACATACACACTTACTGGAATGGCCAACCTCGGGGTGTGGATGTGGGGACTGGAACTTACCTGCTGCTGCTGGGACCATGAAAGGGCATACCCACCTTGGAAAAGAGTTTAGCAGTTTCTTCCAGAGTCACCGCACACCAGCCGTTCTACTCAAGAAAGCCTATGTCTGTTCAAAAACCTGTGCAGGGATGCTCGCAGCTGCTTTATTTGTGATAGCCCCCCCCCACTGGAAACAGGCCAAATGTCTATCAACAGTGACTAGATGAACACGCTGTTGGTATGTCCATTATAATGGAATACTACTAAATGATAAAAGGGAATGAACCATTCATATATAATACAGCATGGATTGATCTCAAAATAAGTATGCGGATAGAAGCCAAATGCAAAGAAATACAGATAACGTAATTCCATTTTTAAAAAATTTTAAGAAATGCAGAATAACGTGTAATGACAGAAAGCAGATCAGTGGTTGCCTGTACCAGGAGAGCAGACGCAGTGGCAGCCAGGAGAATAGGTAGAAAACAGATGGCACAAAGAAAATTTGGGATTGATGGATATGTCTACCTTGATTATGGTACTGCCTTCACTGGTGTATGCTGTGTCAAAACGTATCAAATCAGATGCTTTCAATATATGCAGCTTATCGAATGTTAATTATACCTCAATGAAGCTTATTTAAAAAACAGGAAAGAAGGGCAGCCTGGGTGGCTCAGTGGTTTAGCGCTGCCTTCGGCCCAGGTCATAATCCTGGAGACCCAGGATCGAGTCCCACATCAGGCTCCCTGCATGGAGCCAGCTTCTTCCTCTGCCTGTGTCTACCTCTCTCTCTCTGTGTGTGTGTGTGTGTCTCTCTCTCTCATGAATAAATAAATGAAATTAAAAAAAAAAAAAAACAGGAAAGAAGACCAGAAAAAAACAAAAACAGTAGTATCTGCAATCCCTTATGTGCTTACTATCGTTCAGGCACTATTCTAAATATATCTATAGAAATTTTTTCATTATCATTTTAAAAATCAGACAATAAATGTTGGTTTTTACTTATTTCCTTCCAACCCGACTTAATTCTCAAGTTACTCTGACGTGTTATTATCCTACTCCATCAACCCCTAGCATAGACCAGTAGTTATTGTTACTTGTGTTTTACTGGTACCAACTTGTATCTCAGATGAAGCGGACTTGTTTTGTGGGTCCATGTCTCCTGTGCCACCGCTCAGCCCATCCTGTCCAGTTCGGAGCTAGGGCTTGGTAGATGTGTAGTGAGTGAGTGGTTGGATGGCATCCCACCCACTTGTCCCACCATTCAGAAGTGTGCAAGTGCTTGGATTTTCCAGAGAGTCTTCTCTTTCCTGATCCAGTGGTGTCACCTTTCATAATGTCTCTGCTCAGTGGGGCCTGACTGATGGGAAGAAGACCCCCATGTGTGAGCTGTTGGCAGTCTGTTACAGCCCACTTTCCCAGGGATATCTGGGTGTTGATTGGCCTCTCTGGGAAGTAAGATTTTCATCGAACAGTATTACTTAGTGAGTCTTGGGAGACACAAACCAGCCATACTTGCTTTCTCTGCTTTCGTCCATCATGACAGTCCTCCAGAACTTTCCATTCCCTTGCTCTGTCCACCCTCCCCACTACCTTGTGCCCTTAGGGGGAGAACTAACCTCCCCTCCACCCCACCAGCCAGTCCTCCCTCCAGCCAGTTCAAGACACACTTTCTCTTTCAAGCGACTTTCTCTAGCCTGATGTCTGTTCTCTTGGGAAAAAAGAACTGAGAAGCCCTAGGCTCTGGACTCTCACCAGAGAAATACCACCCATCAGACTGTGCCATGTTGTTAGAGCCATGTTCTTTGGGTGATGGCTGTGGTGCAGCTCCGCAGTTTCCCAACATCATGGAGGAGGAAGTTCCCCTAAAGCATTGTGGCCCAGGCCTGGGGCACTATTTCCCTTAGCCCCATGTGTTAGAGGAGCAAAGGATGCTCCACATGAGTACTTCTAAGGGGAATGCAAATTTAAACCACCAGGAGATCCACCACAGCCTTTAGATTGGCTGAAGTTGTGGCAAGGATGTGGGGACATGAAATGACACAACAATTTTGGACAAGAGTTTAGCATATTCTTACAGTCACACCTACTCTGACCCAGCCATTCCGCTTCTATAAAAGCTGGGCAGGGCTGTCTGGTCCCATGTTTCTGGAAGATCACCAGGAACAACACAAGGTCAGGTGACACAGGGCCAGAGAGGTCAGAAACAAAAGCTTCTGTGGCAATATGTCAACTGGCCTAAGCCTGGCTTTCCACAAAGACAGCAGCTTGCCTGGAGGAATGGTCAAAGAAGCAGAGGAAAAAAATAAAATCAGCAGCAGTAAGAGTAATAACTAATGTGTACTACATGCTTATTGTGGGGTAAGTAATTCAAATATATGATCAGATTTCCCTAACAACCTTATGTAGTTATCAGAATTATCCTCCCATTTTACAGGAATGGAGTCAGAAAGACAATATACTTGTTACACAGCCAGTAAGTCCTAGAGATCCGTTGCCAACTCAGCTGTTTGACTCCAGAGCTGATATCCTCAACTCTTAGCAGAACAAGGAGACTTAGGCAAGCTAACCGTGCACACGTGTGTTTTGCGGGAACGGGGGTGGGGTCATTACAAGGTAGACCTTTCCCAAAGCCTGACGAGAAGTGCAAAGTTAGGCTTGGATCAAAGCTAGACCACAGTGCTCTTGTTTTTGCTTCTTCCCGGGCTTTCAAATCATTGCCTTTCAAGAGGCCACCAGTCTAACGATAACAATAAAAATAAACAGCATCACTTGTCACCATCATCCCTGGGGAGGAGAGTATCCCCTGCTGCTCTGTGGTCAAGTACTTGAATAGCCAATTTGAAGACATGCGGCCAACCTCCCAACTCATGAAGATGTTTTTATATTTGTTTGGAAGAGCATGAAATGAAAACCACATTGATTTTTTTTTTCCCCCTTTTCCTATTTATCACTCATCTGCTGTGTGGTAACTCTGGTAGTGTGGCTGCTGAGGGCAACCTAGCAGTTACTGGAATGTTTGTGCTTTTTCAGAGGCTCAGTGTGCATGGAAAAAGATGCTAAAGACAGCCTTCATAGAGCCTTCTCCAAGGACTGAGTAGTGTGCCAAGGACCACAACACGCACCCATTCACTTAGTTCTACATCCATTTTAGTTCAAGAGTTTTAGTAGTTTTGCCTTGTTGATTTTCTTTTCTTTTTCTTTCTTTCTTTCTTTCTTTCTTTCTTTCTTTCTTTCGTTCGTTCTTTCTTTCTTTCGTTCTTTCTTTCTTTCTTCTTTCTTTTTTTCATTCCCTTCTCCCATTCCCCTTGTCTGCTTCAAGGGCTTCTTTTTTCATATGTTAATTAAATGTTCATTTATTTTGTCCCCTAGGCCATGGTAAATTAGGGGTAGTTTCTCTTCTTTCACTTAGTTATTCATTTTTTGTATATTTTTTTATTGGGGTTTGATTTGCCCACATATAGCATAACACCTAGTGCTCATCCTGTCAGGTGCCCCCCTCAGTGCCCATCACCCAGTCATCCCAACCCCCCCACCCACCTCCCTTTCCACCACCCCTTGTTCGTTTCCCAGAGTTAGGAGTCTCTCATGTTCTGTCACCCTCACTGATATTTCCCACTCATTTTCTCTCCTTTCCCCTTTATTCCCTTTCACTATTTTTTATATTCCCCAAATGAATGAGACCATATAAAGTTTGTCCTTCTCCAATTTACTTACTTCACTCAGAATCCCCTCCAGTTCTATCCACATCGAAGCAAATGGTGGGTATTCGTCGTTTCTAGTGGCTGAGTAATATTCCAGTGTATACATAAACCACATCTTCTTTATCCATTCATCCCTTGATGGACACCGAGGCTCCTTCCACAGTTTGGCTATTGTGCACGTTGCCACTATAAACATTGGGGTGCAAGTGTCCTGGCATTTCACTGCATCTGTATCTTTGGGGTAAATCCCCAGCAGTGCAATTGGTGGGTCATAGGGTAGGGTCATAGGGTCTATTTTTAACTCTTTGAGGAAGCTCCACACAGTTTTCCAGAGTGGCTGTTCACTTAAACAGTGTGAGAGCATAAGGAACAATAATGTCAAAGGAACCAAAGATCCCAGAAGAACCCATGAGAATTTATTGAACAGTCAGGACTGTAGGATTGAGACTGAAAGTCTCTTTCTAGTGAATAGTCAGTGGCTTCCTACTGCCAATAGAAAAAAAAAGTGTTCAAAAGGGAAAGCTAAATGAACATTTGACCATGTTGTTAAAGATTTAGAATAATCAATTTAAAAAAGATAGGAGTCTTAAATCCAGAGGAGATGAAAGTTACTACAATGCTATCATGTATTTTTTTTTAATTGTTTGGTTTTTTAAAAGATTTTAGTTAGTTATTTGTTCAGGAAAGACACACAAAGAGAGAGACATAGGCAGAGGGAGAAGCAGGCTCCATGCAGGGAGCCCAAGGTGGGACTCAATCCCAGGACCCTGTGATCACGACCTGAGCCAAAGGCAAGATGGTCAATCACTGAGCCACCCAGGTGGCCTTAAAAACAAAACAAAACAAAACAAAAAAACCACTTGTTTTAATGAAAGATCATTCACATATTATAAAATTCACCCCTGCCATACCAGCAAGTAGCCTTTATTAGTCAGGGAGGGAACAGAGGGATATTTCAAAACAGTAGGTTTCCATTTACTTGCACTTAACACAGTTCCTTACACCTGGTTTGGAACCAGTACATGTCGGATTGATAGATGGACAGAGGGACAGGGACAGGCAGAAACATGGTAGGCAGCTAATATACAGTAGACCCGATATACATCAAAGTTCATTGAAGACCAGATCATGCCATTCCAGTTAAATTTACTTTTTTTTTTTTTTTTTTTTTATGGACTTGCAGGTTATTCTAAGGAAGGAAGAACCAGCATGTGAACTACCTAGTGTTCAGTAAGGCTTAGGTTCTTTCTCTGATCAACAGACTCCTCCCACCTGACACAGCATTATTGGTCAATCTAGTCACAAATTTCCACCCACTTGAGAACTGAGCTTTTCAGTGAATTATAGCTTGAAACAGTCCAAAAGCAAAAACATAGAACTGAAAAGTATCCCCTACATCCAACTGCCAAATTTATGTGTGGGTTTTTTAACCGTTGGTTTTGGCCTTGTGTGGAGCTAGGAAAAGATTGGGCCTTGGTTCTGTAGGTCAAGGGGACATTTAACTGGAAGATGCTACTTGGCATAGACCAGACATGGAGCCTCCCTGACTCGGGCAGCTATCATCTGCCTGCATGTTAAAATTTACTGAAACTTCCTTGGGTTTCCATGTAACTCCTAGCTGAGAGACCTACTATGATCTTGGAATACAGGGCTAGGGTTCTCTGGAATTAGGGAAATGGCCTGTGAAAAAGAAGAGAGAACCTAAGAGAACTTGGCCAGTTTTATTAATATGTGTTTTCATTTTTCTGTGGTGTGCAACACTAATTTACATGGATTTGACTACTCTGATAGACTCTCCTCAGTACTAAGTCTGATGGCCTCACAGTCTTGATTAAAATCTCTCAGTGTATCTCCTGAATCCCAGAATCCTATCAGGGCATGGGAGAGCTCATGTGATCTGGGGCTTAGTTTTATCCCTCTATACCTCACTTTTCATCTATAGTCCGCCAGGTACATTCACACACTCTTATCTGAATTCCATGGGGCCTAAAATGTTTAAGAATAGAGAATACCCAGACTTAAAAGTTAATATTGGGTGTATGCAGTGTATTATATGACACTGGCGGACAGGTCTGGAGCAGCACCCCTCGTAAAACACGTGAGTATGTCTACAATAAAACTTGTGACTATTCACACCAAGTAGGTTAAATAGATTCTAAATAGTTCGATAAGTTCACATCAGATTTTACCATGAAATGAATCAGGGAAGAACTTGGTGTTTTTTTTTTTTTTTAAAGATTTTATTTATTTATTCATGAGAGACAGAGAGAGAGAGAGACAGAAACACAGGCAGAGGGAGAAGCAGGCTCCCGCAGAGAAGCTGATGTGGGACTCAATCCCAGGACCTCAGGACCATGACCCAAGGCAAAGGTAGACGCTCAACCCCTGAGCCACCCAGGTGCCCCTATGAAATGCTTTAGATGCAGTACCAGCTTCTATTTACTCTTCTGGAAAAAGGTCCGTGTGCAGTTACATGTCTAGCCTTTGAGCATATGTTTTCTCTGCCACAGTGGCTGCATCTCCCTTCTGCGTGGTGAGAACGGTCATCACCAGAATCATCACCATTGTTATAACTCATATTTCTTGAGCATTTTCCATATTATTTGATACTCCCAGTACACTCTGCAGTGGTTCTATGAGAACCATAGAGTTATGATCCCCAGTGTTCAGAAGAGTAAACTGAAGCTTGGAAAGGTCACAGAGCAAGATGTGGAGCTGAGGTGGCACCGAAGCACATGGACCTCAGAGCCTGTGTTCTCGGTCACTGTGCCGTCCCTGGTGTGTGTCTTCTCCAAAGTTCCAGCTCAGGTGTCTCCGTGAGGCTTTTTTCTTCCTCTGCCACATTTACTTAACTGAGCCCCCTGCGGGCCTCCCTAGCTCTTCATCACAGCTCCAGCCCATCACTTGTTATTCTCCGTGTCTTCCCCATAAGCATGAGCTCCTTGAGCAGTTGGGGAAAAGCCTACTTGATGCTCTGCCTCTAGGGCACAGGGTAGGTGCTCCACACATAGTTTATAATTGGGTTTACCTCCATAGATGTGCTAACAGCAAATAATTTGTACCCTCTGTGAAATAGATAGGAAACACCAAACCCCCAGTTTAAGGATGTAAAATTTGGATCTGAAAAAGAGAAAGAAATATTCAGAAAGGAAAAGGCTAGTCAGGTTCATGTGTAAAGAAGAAGAATGTATGAGGGACAGCATTTCAAAAATGACCAAGGAATATGTTTATACTGAAAAATGATGTAGGTCAAGGGGACATTTAGCCAAAAGGATTTATTATATATAGGCCATGGGCTGAGTTCTTCACCAGTCTGTATCTAGCATGTCTAGTCCTCACTGTTGTGATATGTAAGATTGATTTAAGAAAGAGAAAGGAGTAGTAGCCATGCCTTAGATCCGAATAAAAGGCAATACTAATATATTTAGATTAAGCAAAAGGTAAATGTCATTAGAAGATAATAACCTGAAATGGCCCACAAGAGTACATTTCTCCATTTAACAGATTGAGGTTGAAGAGATTGGAGAGCTAGGACCTATTAGGGGAAGTGAGGTCTGGCTGGACTCCTGACTTTTGTATCCATTCCCTGAAAATGTTAACATAATATCATATTATGTTATATTGCTAGCATACCCAGGACTGGCTCCAGCTTTAAGCTCTGCTTTCAGAAAAATCTGGGGGAACCTAAAACCTGGAAAGGAGCACATAATACACAGTTAACAATGTTTAGGAGAAACTGGGTCCCCCCCTTTTTGGCATTTTTAATTTTTTATTCAAAAATGATTTCAGGGGCACCTCTGTGGCTCATTGGGGTTAAGCGTCTGGCTTCAGCTTGGGTCATGATCTCAGGGTCCACATCAGGCTCCCTGCTCAGCAGAGAGTCTGCTTTTCCCTCTGCCCCTTCCCCTGCTCCTGCTTTCTCTCTTTCTTGCTCTCTCTCTCTCTCTCATAAATAAATAAAATCTTTAAAAAAGCAGTATCAGACTTTGAGAAAAGTTGCAAAAATAGAACAAAGAATTCTGTATACCCTTCAGCTAGATTCTCCTAATATTTTGCCTAAGCACTGTACCCATATTTTGTATGTGTGTATAAATTCTTTTTTTCTGAGTCATTTGAGAGTATGTTGCAGATATAGTGCCCATTTACTCCTAAATGCTTCAGTATGTATTTTGTAAAAACAAGGATATTCTCTTATACAGCCATAATACAATTATCCCATCAGGAAATAAACACCAATACAATTCCATTATTTAATCTGTGGACCTTATTCAAATTACATCACCTGACCACAAAATGTCCTTCACAGTAAAAGGAAAGAAAATGTTTGTTAGAGTTTGGGATAGTTAGAAGGTGGAGTGGTTCTGACTGTTTAAGAGAAACCTTAGGGGTTGGCTTTATTTTCTTGTTGAGGTTTTTGTGATGATAAAATGACTCTTTCTTGATGTTTTGGAGTTTAAGTGCCTGTGGAATCTGATACTTGGAATAACAGTGAGGCCCTCAGAGCAGGTGCTGTTTTCTTTTATAAAGTGAGCCTTCAAGAAGGTAAGTGATTTGTCCAACGTCCCACAGCTAGCAAATGATAGGACCAAGCCTTCTCCCCTGCATCTTTAGTCGATTCATCTTTATTTACTCAAATTGAAGGCTCAGAAAGCTGGGGAAAATCTCTTCCTTGCAGGAAGGACTCCTGATTCTGTCACTAGTCTCCATTGTGATTGGAAATTCTCTGATTTAAAAAAAAAAAAAGCTCCGATCTGCAAGCCATTAGATTACAGTTAATGTGCATGCAGTGGATCTGAAGAACTTCCTAAAAATGCAGCTCCCCCAGTTCCCCTCCCACAGGGTCTGATGGTGTAGGTCTGCCTGGAAAGAAGTATATCTGTACTTTTGCATGTGCCCAAGGGAGGACTTGCAGAGAAACTTCTTTCAGCTTCTCCAGAGTAGCCATTACAGTATCTTTCTGGCTTCTCAGAACATCTTGTACATAGGACTCTAAATTCATATTTGACAAAGGTAAAAGTTAAGTGAATGAATGTAAAATGATGGAAATCAAGTTGGACAGTCAGTCCCTGTCAGTTTAGGACACATTAGGAGGTTCCTTCAATCTTCTTCCTTCCTTTTTTTTTTTTTTTTTTTTTAAGATTTTACTTATTTATTTATTTGAGAGGAAGAGAGCAAGACAGAGAGCATGAACTGGGGGAGAGGCAGAGGGAGAAGGAGAGACAAGACTCAGGGCTTAATCTCAGGACCCCGGGATCATGACCTGAGCCGAAAGCAGATGCTTAACCCCACTGAACCACCCCTGTACCCCAATCCCCTTCCTTTCACATAAGGTCTCTCTGGGTGAGTGTAAGTGCAGACGGTGTGGGAAGTCAGGACTTGGATACAGTACCTGATTGAATCTTCCAACAATTAGAAATGGGAGAGTTCTTATTTTCTCATGAAAAGCAGAATCAAGTGAAACAGAGACTCCATTTGCAGCTCTGTGAAGACAAACACAGACACCGAAGCACAGACACACCAGGATGCAACAGGAAACCACAAAAGCCTAAGATCTTTCAGTGTAAATAGGAAGTCAGAGTTTACTTTTGAACCCACAGCGCCAAACGGAAGCAGAGTGTCTAAGCCAGTTCTCTGCCCAGTCCTTCCTGGATCCCTGGCACAGATGAAAGATGATACCACCTGAGTGAAAGCATTTTAAAATGTTTGTGCTGATCAGGGCTTGGAGCAAGCTCCTTTTGTTTGTGCTGGTGAATAATTTGGGACACAGGTGCAGCTTGGACTTGAAAGCATTAATTGGTCTCCCTGGTTTTCCCTGCAGTGATATCTGAGACCCCAGTCTTCCTCTACAAAGTAATCTTTTCTTTTTTAAGATTTTATTTATTCATGAGAGACAGAGAGAGAGAAGTAGAGACACAAGCAGAGGGAGAAGCAGGCTCCACGCAGGGAGCCTGATGTGGGACTTGATCCTGGGTCTCCAAGATTACCCCTGGGCTGAAGGCAGCGCCAAACTGCTGAGCCACCTGGGCTGCCCTCTACAAAGTAATCTTAATCCACATACGTTCATAAGGCATTTGCCATGGACAGTCAGCTTTCATATATCCCATCTGTGGACCTTTGGGGTCCAGGTGCATGGTAGTAGAACACTGCTGGATACTTAATATGTACTCCGTGTTTGTTGGATTGGCATCTGTAATCTCATTTGATTACTACCATTACATTGGAAACTAATAAGTAGGAAACCAATGATCATCGTTATTTTGAGATAAAGAAAATAGAATGTGGTAGAAAAGACATGAGTTGGGGTACCTAGGTGGCTCAGCCAGTTAAGCATCTGGCTCTTGATTTCCACTTAGGTCATGATCTCAGGGTCATGAGATCAAACCCCACATCAGCTTCACACTCAGCCTGGAGTCTGCTTGAGAGTATCTCTCTCCCTCTGCCCTTCGGCCAATCTTATTTACTTACTTAATTAATTAATAGAATCTTTAAAAAGAAAAGGAAAGACTTGGGTTTTGAAGTCAGACCTATATTCACATTGACGATATTAAACTTTCTTATCCTGAGTGCTTCTTTCATTCAATTATTTTTCAACATCTATGTGCCAGGTGCTGGAGTGGAAATAATAAGCGGAAGTAGACTTGTTAGACATTACAATCTAGTGGAAGGGAAGGATATTAAGTAAACAGTCACAAAAATATATGATCACAGACCTTGATAAATGCTTTACATTCATACCCTGCTGGTTGGAGTATGAACTGATGCAGTCACATTGTAAAGCAGCAAAGTAATGTCTTTTGAATATGTGTGTACACTGCACTCCACCAATTCCATTCCTGGGTAAAAACCTGGAGGAAGCATTACACCTGTGTACCTGTGTGTGTACCCAGGGACAAGTACAAGGGTATTTGAGTTATTACTCATATAGCCCCAAATTTGAATCAGCCCAAACTTCTACCAGTCACAGAATGGATAAATAAATTGTATTATATTCCTATAGTGGTGTACATATTTAAAATGAAGGAACTAAAGCTATATGAACAACATAGACCAATCAATTTTAAGTGAAAGAAACAGGATATGGAAGAAATATAGAATGTTTGAGCTGACACACTGATTAAGTAACTAAGCAGAGCTGATAGGGGAGGAAGGAGGTGTCTACATGATGGTGGTTGAGAAGAAAGTGGCCCAGAAATTGCAGCAAGATAATGGGAGGGAGATTGGCAGATTCAAGGTGACATAGGAGAATGGAGTGGTACCTGTTAAGGCTGAAGAAGCAAAATGGGGCAGGGCAGGCTGGATGTATAAGCCTTATGAAGGATTTTGGTCTTTTATCTTACAAGAAACTGAACAGTTTTATTTAAACACAATGGGTAACATAATTGGATTTACAGAGAATCCAAATAATTGCAATTTTGGAGAAGAGATTGGAGAGAGGCCAGAGTGGATGCTAGGGCACCACATATAGAAGGAGATTAGTGGTCCAGATGAGAGGTGATATCATGGCAGCTTTCCTGGATTATAGTGAGGGAGATGGAGAGAAGTAGATATATTTGAAAGATGTTTAGAAGATGCAATCAGTGACATTTTTGGCAGTAAAAACACCAACGTTGTAGGGTCAATGCAATACAGCCTTCCTAGATGTATCACCTAGTCTTCCAGGGTCACCACTGCCTAGTGACCGGGGGTCTGGCTGGATGGCAGCAGCAGGTTCTCAGGCATTCCATGGACAAACTCAACTTGTTCAGTTGCTGTTCAGGAGCTTTTTCAGTTAACACAATCAGCTGTGTTTTTATATAAAAATTAAATATTTTCCCCCTTGGCTCTTAGCAAGTCTTCCCAAGAAGTAGCCTTGAGAGCACAGTATGACTCCTGTGGCAGTCCTGACAAAAATAAAAATGCCTGACCCGAATCTAATCATGAGGAAAAGTCAGAAACCCAAATTGAGAGGTATTCTACAAAATAAGTTGCCTCTAATTCTTCAAAAATATCCAGACCACAAAAGATAAAGACAGGAGGGTTCCAGATAAAAGCAGACTAAAGAGACATGACAACTGAAGGTAGTGTGTAGTTCTGTATTTTTCTTTTAAGGTAAAGGACATTTTGTGGACAATTGATCTCATTTGAATAAGGTCTGTAGATTAAATAATAGAATCATAATGGTGTTCATTTCCTGATGGGATAGTTGAATGATGGCTATATAAGAGAATATCCTTATTTTTATAAAATACATACTGAAGAGTCAATGGACATTATATCTGCAACCTACTCTCAGATGATTCAGAAAAAGAATTTATAAGCTCATATAGACTATGGGTACAAGCCTTGTGCAAAATATTGGCAGAACCTAAGTGAAAGGTATATGGAACTCTTCTGTTTCTGCAACTTTTCTGTAAGTCTAAATTCATTTTGATAAAAAAATTTTAAAATACAAAAAAAAAAAAAAAAAGCCATGTGAAGGCAATGCCTATATTGGCTCTACCCATGCTGATGAGTTAATATGTCACTTCTTTTACCCCTCTAAAGTCCTACTGGAGAATTTATTTTAGAACTTATATGACTGGAAAAGTGATCTTTCATCTGAACATCACTGTATTTTTGTCTTCTAATAGTAAAAGCTATATAATCATCTTTTTCTTCTAACTCTACAAGCCAGAAAGCTCAGTTAAAATTGAACACTCAAGCTAAAATATTGAACCTTCTGTCTGCCATATTTCCACTCTGATTTTCATTAGTCTTATATTCCATGTGTTACTGTGATATCTCTGTGTGTGTATGTGTGTGAGTGAGTATGCACACGTGTATTGAGGCAGTATTTAAAATATATTCAGCCTTTATTCAGTCTCCTATGGCTGCTATAACAAATTACTCCAAACTTGGTGTCTTAAAACAATGCACATTTATTTTCTTAAGGTTCTGGAGACCAGGAGTCCAAAATCAGTTTTACTAAGCTGAGATCAGATGTTGGCAGGGCCTACTCCCTCTGAGGATTCTGGGGTAGAATCTGTTCCTTGCCTCTTTGAGATCCTGGTGGCTGCTGGTTTACCTTGGCTTGTGGCCACATCATTCATCTTGGCCTCCATAGTCATATTTCCTTCACATCTGTGGCCAGTCTCCCTTATGTTTGCACTTAGAGCCCATCTAGACAATCCTGGATTATCCATCTCGGGATCCTTGATGTAATCACATTTACAAAATCCTTTTTTCCCTTATAAGGTAACATTCACAGGTTGTATGGATTGGACATAGGTATTCTTGGGGGGGAGGGGCATTATTCAACATTCCATACCCTTTGTGAAAGAAGTGACACATAAATGCCTTTTTAAAAGTAAGTAAAAATATATTAGTTTATTTCTATACTCTAATTCAAATATATATATTCCTTTGCTTTATTCTGATAAAGCAAAGGAATCAGATTTTTACATTGTGACTTCCAGTCACTTTTATGAATGGCATCTAGTTTTCTATTCTATCTCCTGTTTAGTTATTGCTGGAGTAGAGAAATATATTTGATCTCAAAACATTGATCTTATATCCACTAACCTTGCTAAATACTCTCTTGCTGAGTTTTAAAATGTACATGTGTCATGCACTGTCGGCATGCATAATATCTTTCCCAGTAATTTTTAAACTATAGAGCTGGGTGAGCCTAATGTAGTTTCAATGGTTAGGGAAGGCTTCTGTAAGACAGTAAGGCTGAACTATAATATTCTGGTTGGAAAAAAGTGTGGTTCAAGCAGAGGGGACAGTATGAGCTATATCTGTGAGTTCCTGTCACCTGCAAAACGTTGCCTCTTTCCTTCTCAGTATCTCTGGTTGTTGTGAACTTTTGTCTAGTTGTGTTTGTCAAGATCTCCAGTATTTTGGTGAGCAGTTAGGATAATAAAGTAATCTATTCTTGTTCCTTATGTTAGAGAGAATGTATCTAAAATTTCTCCAGTGAGCATGGTATTTGCTGGAGATTTTTGAGATATATACCCTTTATGATATTGAGGAAATGATCTTCACTAGGCTTCAGGACAGATGATCAGTATCCTGTGCTTGAATAGCTACTAAGGATTATTTTATTTGGCAGTCCAATTCCATAGCCACAGAGCTCCATCACTGTGAACTTCATGAGGGCAGTGACCATTGACTCGCGATGGCATCCGCAGTGTCTGGCACAGGGCCTGGGACTTAATTAGGCATTCAATATTGAATGAATGATCGAATGAATGGAAGATTCTTAATACGTATTTGTTGGATGAATGAATTAAAGTTATTAGCAAATTATTATTTAAAGTCAGCCAAAAATCTCACTACTTTCCATACCCCTCATAAAATGAATTGAGTTCGTGGTGCTGCCATTCTTGCTTCCTCTCAGCCCCTGGCACAGTCAGCTAGTCATTTGACATATGAAGGAATAAATGAGTGAGTCAGTCCCGGAACATTCTGCCCATGGCCATTAGACTTTGCCCCTAAAGATTCACATTTATTTGAACTGAAGCCAGGTGGCTGAAGATGATTTAATCAGGACAAAAATAAAATGCTCTCTTTAATAGAATAATTGCTTATTTCATTTTCTCCCCTAAGTTAGCCATTCATCTCATGCCACTGTCTTTCAATTTCTATATGTTGTCCACGAAGTAGTAGAAGTGATGACTCTAATGAAGTTGAGTATTCAAAGGACTGTGTTATTGTGTGACTAGAGCATTGAGAATTCCAGTATTAAACTGGAGGGGGGTTGGCCTCAGTGGCAGGCTTAAAGTTGACATAAAAAAGACAAAGTAAGGACATATACAGATTTATTGAGGAACAATTGAGGGATGTTGGTTCTCATAAAAGAGGCAGGAAGTTAGGTAAGAAATGTCTTAGTAGTTTTAAATACTTGATGAAAGTGATTCTAATCCTGCGTGTACTTCCCATGTCAAAGGGGAATTTCATTTCATAAGTTAGTTCATGTAACCAGTACTAGAATGTCCAGTGCCTCGAAATTGATTAACTTTTCCTAACTTGGGTCTCTGTTCAGAAAGCCTTTGATGACACTGTCTTGCGTAGAAGGTAAAAGTCAATTTGTGTAGCCCTCTTCAGATCTGTCCACCTCCTCTCCCAGCACACTGTCTGCTCCAGCTACATGTTGCGGATCCTACAAGAAGGGTCTTCCTTCCCTGGAGTTTTTGGAAAAGGCTCAGAGACCAGATCACCTCTGCAGGACTTGCTAAAAGATTGTAAAACTTGCCCTGGGATATAAAAGTAATGATGGAAGAAGTCAAAAGCGAGGACTAAGGAAAGAGGCTGAGGTTGACTGTTGTGTCTGAGCTAGAAGGCAGGAAGTGAGGGCTGCTTTGGGAATAGGCTGTATGTCCACTAAAAATAAGACAAAGGTGTGTGTGGGTCCAGCACAAGGGGGAGCCAGCTCGGCAGATCTTTAAGTGGGACCCTATCCAAAAGGTTCACCTGAAGGATCAGTGTGTTCCCAATAGACGGGTAAACCACCTGAAGACCAGGACTGAAAAGGACTTGCAAGCAGAGCAATGGACAGAGAATAAGCTAGCTTCAAGCGCACTGCAGTGGGGAGGTAGAGTCCCCAGAGGACATTGTAGTGAAACACCAAGACCACATGACGAAGGAGCCCATCCTGGATAGGGACCCCACCCTGAGGATACATGGAAACCCAATCATGACTAGATCTGTCAAGTAGGACCTTCCCTAGGTACCCCACCCCCTATGTGGCATGCAGAGCCCAGGGAGGAGAAGGTAGAGCAAAAAACAAAGAGAGAGAGAGAGAGAGAGAGAGAGAGAGAGAGAGAGAGAGGCAGGATTGCTTCCTCCCTGTCTTCTTCTCCGGGTATGCTTCTAAGCCTGAAATAAACTGTAGCTGGAGGAGGGAGAACTTTTAATTCAGTTAAGATGGGAGTTTTAATTATTACAATGGAGTACACACATTTAATGCTTGGAGGTAGACAGTAGACTTTTTGTAATTTAAGAGTTTCGGGATACTATGGAACCACCTAAAATTCTATCTCAGGACAAGGAGAAACAGTTCACAGAAAAAATTTGACAGAGAGTAGAGGAGCGAATAAAGCTGTTTTCCCACTATACACCTACCTGTAAGCGTCCTTCAATAAACTAGGACATACATGAGGCTCTGTTCATTCTCACTTCCCCTCCTGTATTGACAAATCTCTTTCTCTATTTAATCATTGAAGATTAGAGCATGCTCTAATAGCTGTATTTAAAGAACCAGAAGGAGGAGGGAGAAAAAACTCTCTTGACCCCATATCCTACTCCTAATACCCCCATTATTGCTCGTCTTTACTTTTCCGCCCCCATCTATCACTCTCCTCCTTGTTCACACCACTCCCGCTGTATTACTAATATAAGATAACAAGCACCTCCCTGCCACAGGGCCTTTGCACTTGCTCTTGCCTTTCTGCTTGTATCATGCCTAGCTGCATGCTTCCCTCCCTCCATCCCTTACAGTCTCTGGTTAATGCAACCTCATAATTAAGGTCCACCCATATCACCTGCTATTAAAATAACCATGGTTGCCCTCACCATACTACTTAGCCTCTCTCCTGCTTCCTTTTTCCAAATAGCATTATCAGAGCTGACATATTATGTATTTGAATATTCATGTGTTTTCATCACCTCACTCTCCACCAGATGATATGTTCCATGAAAGTGGGAGTTTGTTTTTTCATAGCTATGTCTCTGACCCCTTGAACAATGCTTTGAATATAGTAGACACTTACATTCAAGAGATACTTCTTGAATGAAGGACTGCTTTCTAATTTGCCCTTGCCTTTCCCCATGCCCTTCCTTCAGTCAAGAAAGCTTCTTTTCCCTGTTCCTTACATCTGCACCCCAGCTGAGCCTGCTAAGATCCTGGGCTTCCTTTCCATACCCCTCCTCTGTGCTGCCACCCTAGCCAGACTTCATCTTTCTCCCCAGGACTCCTAGCTCTCAGCTCTGTTGCACTTTAATCAAGCTCATGATCTTAGCCACTGCATCTGACTTACGTGTTCTTGATTTTTAGGTTTACAGATGACTAACTCAGCAACCGCAGGTCCTTCTCACACTGTGGAACTGGAAACGTGGCCATCTTTGAACTGCGTGCAACAGTGTGCATCCTAAATCTAGAATTTTCAGTCCCACAGCCCCACCACATGTATTTTCCCTTGTTCCTTCTCTTTGTCCTGTTGATCTTCTTCTTGTTCTTCTTCTCCCCCTCTGCCACCTCCTCCTCCGCCTCCCCCCCTTCCCCTATTTGTCCTCCTCCCCTTGCTCCCCCTCTTCCTTCCTCTCCTCCTCCACAGGTCCAGGGGCACATGATACACCCATAACTTTCTTCAAGCTTCTTTTATTTAATATTAAGGAAAAAGCCCATCTCTTCCACTGAGTGTCCTTCCCTGTGACTGTGGGGAGTGAGAATACTTACTTTTATGTGGCCTACTTAAGCGTCGACATGGCCCAGATCAGTTATAATCAAAGGCTGAGCGGTGGCAGTCAGCAATGGCTTAGATGAACTTTTCATCTGGTTTATACATGGGGGAAATGACTTGGGTCTGTGGATCCCATGACAGCATTTAGAGCTTCCCTTGAAGGCTTTGGGAGATGAGGCTGATCAGTCACCTCACCTCTGTGCCTTCCTGATAGGATCCCATTAGGTTTTTGGCCAAGAAAGTGGTAATATTTCATGACAGAACTTGGAAAAGTTAAAAATTTACTGATGAACTAATGCTTTTCTTTGTTTTTCCTCTCTTTCTCTTAACTTATTCCTTATTTTTATACCCTGAGACCATTTGCATGAGGAGGAATTTCATTAGAATCCCCAGGTGAAAAATTCTTCATTGGACAAAATTGGGCCTAGAGATAAAATGACCTCACAACTTGTGCTGAATGAGATAGATTAATTGGTATCCTGGGTAGCTTGTTTGTGAACGTAAACGCTGCCTCCTCTCTAAAGTTGGCCTGAGCTTCTTCCCATGACCCCAGACAAAAATAGTCTCACCTTCCTTTGTGTTACTGTAGCACTTTATTTATATGTCTGTTGTTATACTCATTTTATTTTATGAAAATGTATTAAATGTGTATCCCTGCCCCTAGACCTTGAGCTCTCAGGGACAGCTGCTGTGGCTCATTCATCTCTGCATACTCAAGGTCTTACATGTAGCAGATAGACAGTAAAAGTTGAAAGAATATACTGAGCCACAGTCTGTCTAGTCCAATCAGTAGAGTCAGTGGGCATTTGTTGAGTAACTGCTTGTAAACCAGATATTTTAACATATTTGGTAAACTCTCTCCCTCACAGTTTCCCTACAAAGCATTGCTATCCCTGCTTTGTAGATGAGAGAGTGGGTGAGGAGGTTTACCAGTCACATAGTAAGTGGCAGATCTAGCTTTGATTTCAAGTCACTAGAAGCCATATTCTATGGTCTGTCTCCTTCATTAGAGCTTAACACATCTTTCAGGCACCCACCTATAATATTTAGCTACCAACTCTATAAAAATATGAAAAATATTCCTGTAACTGTAATCACCCATTTGATGAACAGAATGGGAGACCCAGAAGGCACATGTCAAGATCATCTAACTCAGTACTCTCACTTACAGAAGATGGAATGGAGCCCCAGAGAAGAAAAAGATCTTAGCCAAAATCTCTCCTACCGGTTTGGAAACATGTTATCCTTCTCCTTTCCATATCCCCTAAAGTAATTATTCTGAATCCTTAGCATTCTAAGGACCCACTGCACAGCATGGTGCATGATGATCAGTCAACTCAGCATGGAATTATTATTCACCTTTCTCCTCCAGCCCTGCTCCAGGACATACTATGCTCTCTGCTGCTTCTCCCTTTGCTTCCTCTCCCTCTACCTGCGATCCCCTTCCCTCCACTCCTTCTCCTGTTTAACCCCCACTTCAGATCTGGGCTCGGGCATCACCACTTCCCAGAAGTTTTCAGAATAAATGAGGTGGAGTATCTATGTACTCCCATGGCACATACTTCTCTCTCAGTGCATACTCCTCCCTATTTGTGGTTAGTTACCTGGGTTTATGTCTTCCTTGTTCACGTGGCTATGAATTCTTTGAGGGCTGGCGCTGTGGCTCATTCATTTATATTAGCACTTGTGTCTAATATAGTCCCTGGTACAAAGTTGGCTTTCAGTAAATTTTGAATGAAACAGTCATTTAGCAGCATTCCACTGTGAAGTGTGCCAAGTTTTGGAGATGTAGTGGTGGTGAATGCTCACCTTTTTGATATCTTGAAGGTGTTCTTGAAGACTCTCCCAGTATTGAGGACCCAAAGGAACCCACCATTTTTTAATGCCACAACTATATACTGATATCTCTAATGTTTGAATGCTTTTGTTGAGTTGTACCAAGAACTTCTGTAGAAAGGTCTGGTGTGGCATATGTAGGAGAGCCTCTCACCATCTTAAATGCATCCATGTCCTTTTTATAGTATGGTACAGCTGATTATAGGTTGTGTCCCTATGCAACATCTGTCTTCTTACCAAAATCAAATCTTTAAATTAAGTGACTGAGGCTCTCCTCTGGTGCATCATCCTACAGGAGACCAGAAGGATGATGGCTTTGGGGGAAGAAAAGGTTTTTTTTTACTTCTCTCAAATCATGTATATCCATTCTCAATATTATACCAACAGAGAAATAAAAGGAACAGTCTTAATTTTGACTAACATTTTCTGTCTAGATGAACTTGAGTGATTCATTTGATTTTTTATTTTTTAGGACCTCCATCTCTTTTTCTAAAAAGCAATGGCCTTGGGGTGCCTGGATGGCTCAGTTGTTTAAGTGTGTGACTCTTGGTTTTGGCTTAGGTCATGATTTTAGGGTTGTGAGATTGAACCCCATGTTGGGCTCCATGCTCAGCGAGGAGTCTGCTTGAGATTCTCCCTTTGCCCCTCCTCCCTGCTCTCATTTATTAATAAGTGTTAAAAAAATAAAATAAAAAGGAATGGCCTTTCCTACTTTCTAGATGTATCAAGTATTGGTTGAATAAGTGGTTGTAAGAGCTGTCTGAAAACCCTCTGTAGCATGTAGACATTTTAGATGCATTGAAGCAGGCTGGGAGGAGGGGATATTTAATGAGGAACATACTTGATGTAGGGTATTGCATTCATGGAAGAGTACCTTTGCCTTTGGCCTCATGCAAGAGCCCCTCTGTAAGGTGTTGGGTTCTAGGCTGGTGCCCTTATCTGAGTCCAACTCTGGTGATGATCCTCACAAAGACTTTTGGAGTAGGTAGAGCTAGTGGAGTGCATTTAAGCCAGAGTCCTCAGGGAGAGTCAGGATTTGGAAAACTAAATTCAAATGCTAGCCATCTGGACCATCCATGTCATGGAAGAGGGATGAAGGGAGGGTCTTGGGACACATGTTAACTGAATCAGGGCAGAGCACGTCTGAAGTGGCTGACAGTTGATCCCTGCCCCTTTGAGATGCCCCAGGATCACCATTTATGTATTGGCAGATCAGGTGGTTAAAAATCCAAGGTCAAGGTAGCAGTTGACCTTGAAAGCATAGAGGGTCTGAAGGTCATAGGGAGGGTGATTTGGGAAAGAGGAGATGGGTAGAATGAGGTGAAGCAGTGAAGGGGTTTTGGAGAAAAATATTTTGAGGCAAGGACTCTTTTCCCCTGCCTGGAACTGTTGACTTAGCAAAATAGAAGAAACCACACATACTTACCCACCATGGAGCTGATCTGGAGCTTGGAGCCTCCAGAGGGCCAGGGAAGGCCCAGCTCTGTGTGGAACACTTACGTAGCCTGTGACCACAAACTTTTGGGCAACATAACAGGTGATTATCATTCATTATGCATTCAGTTGTGAATCAGAACAAACTGAAATGAACCACTGTGCAAGTCCAGCCTCTGGTAATCCTGAATATGTGCTGGAGAGGGGACGGCAGTGGGTCTGTGGACTGCTAGCTACAAAGTAACCGAAACATAAATCGGGATTATTTCCCCATTGCCTTCAAGAGAATAATTCCAACCACTTAGCCTGCCACGAAAGAACCTTCATGATCTGACCTCTGCTTGTCCTCCCACTCATAGGTTTGTTTTTTGGGTTTTTTTTTATATCTCCTGCTCCAAGCCTTATCTTGAGCAAGTTATTTAACCCCTGTAAGCCTCAGTTCCTGCATCTGTAAAATGGGGATACCAATACCTGTCTTACTAGGCCTGTAATAATTACTAAATGAGATAGTGCATGTAAAGCCACTGACATCCTTTGCTTGCGGTATATGGCAATTCAATGTTTGTGGGATTTTTTTTCTACGTTCCAGCCAAACCATAACAGTCTCTTCAAGCCATTGTTGTACTAAGAACTGTTTTGAGGTGCTTATCAGAGTATCTTGCTATTTGTAGATTAACTGTCACATACCCTAATTACACTGAAAATGGGGGCAAGAGCAACATCTCTTCATCTCTGTTTCCACAGAACCTGACCCCCGTAGTAGGTGCTCAAGTAAATGTTTACTGAAGAATTGCTTGAAGTGTCTCTGTTCTGGAGAATCTTGACTCTCAGCAGTCCCCAGATGCTTTGTGAGCCCCCCTCTCATTGCCCATATTAGGCTCCTACTGTGTGTGGGGAAACCACACCAGGTGCTTGGCACACAGGATCTCAGTTAATAGCCCTACCCCTCTAGAAGGCAGCTATTACGTAAACTCTTGACAGATGAGTACAGAGCCTCAATTAACAGAAATGCCTCAAGTGTAAACATTAGATGATTTTTTTACCGTGAACTCACTAGGAACCCAAGTTGAGATCCAAACAATCCTCTTGGTCTGGCATGAAAAATGAGACCCAGATTTCTTCCACCTAAAACTCACTGTGTCTCCAGCTATTCCCACCCTCTGCTGGCACCACTGTTGTTTGCACCTTACCAGGATTAGCCGGGCCAGTCTGTACTCTGAACTCAGAAAAGTAGAGATTAAACATTTCCTGGCTTTAAAAAAAGTAAGAGTACAGAAAGTTAAATAATCAGCTCTTGTTGATAATTTACTATGTACAGGTGGTGTGTCAGGGCTTTCTCTGCATTGTGTCAGTTCTTTCCCAATGTCTTGGAAGGTGAATAGTCTCCCATGCCTTTTACCCTGGAGGAAACTGGCACTTGTCGGGGTCTCATAGCTGGATCATGCGGTTATGGTTCCTGACCTGGCTGGACCAAAACTCTCTCTCTCTCCAAGGCACTAGGCAGTCTGAAGGAAACAGTGTCACTGGCCCCAGGCTTCACTAACCCCCCACACCCTTCTCTGTATCCCCCAGAGGCAGGTGTGCAGGGATGTTTCCTACTCCCATGGCTGAGTGCTCAGTCACCACCCTAAGTGCACAGGCCAGTGAAATGGAAAAATAGCTCTTACTCCTCACTCTGTCATCTGTCCCTCAGGTGAGAGCCAGATTCTCAAATTGCTAGGCCAATGGCGAAGAAGTCTACACCACACACACAGAGTATCAGCACACACAGAGTTCTGCCGGAATTCACACATCCTGGAAGCCAGGGCTGGCATTGGTGGCCAGTTTCATTTAATCTTGTTTCTGATTACTGCATGATGAGTGGAGAGATGGAGGAAGGCAGCATCGTACGGAAGCACGTGGATCTCCAGAAATTGGGGTTTGGTTTTCTCGTTGAGAGTCCCTTTAGGCACTACCTGGACCGGTCTCTGTAAACCCACAGCAAAAACTCAAATGTCCGGGAAGGGGGAGGGCTGGTTCCACTGGCCCCTTATATTCATCTGACTTTTGTAGTTCTTTGAGTTAGCCAGATATAGTCAGAAGAGCCCGGCCTTCAGAGTCAGACGGACTCAGATCACTTCTGCCACTTGGTACCTATATGACCATAAACACATCTTTGAACATCTGTGAGTCACAGTTTCTTCACCTTAGACTGGAGAAAACGGCTGGATTATCATGAAGATTGTGCATGAGAATGTGTATAAAGCAATCAGCACCTAGTAGGCAAATGTCAGGCTGCCTACCCTCCCTTCCTTACCCTCCCCATTCACCTGTAATGCCTTCAAAAAAAAAAAAAAAGCCCATTATAATTGTCATTTGTTATTTTTGTGAGCTAAATGTGTTACTGATTAATAACACAAAAACTGTTTAAACCACTTTCACAGGACTGTAACCCTGCCCTGCATCATGTCATATCATTTCACAGATAGCTGGGGTTTTTCCCCCTTTTTTTCTTCCCTATTGCCCCCTTTTTTCTCCTTTCTCTAAGGAAGTCCAGATGGGCCTGATACATTCTTCTACACTGGGTAGCCTCTGCCAAGGGTTAAAATCAGGTCTCTTTCACATGCAGATGATCTATTCATAACAAAAGCTGCCTCCTGGCCCTGGGCCACAGCTGAACACTGTTCCTCTCAAGTCCTCCTTTCATTTGTTTCTGATTGTTCCACAGTGTTTATATATCTGACTTATTAGCATGGTCTTTTCTAGAGTACAGGCAGAGGGCAAACCCCCCTGGGTCCGCCTTCCCTCTGAGTGCCTTTTCTTCCTTCAGTCTCCTTACCTCTGTGGACCATTTGTCTTTCTTAGGAACTCATTCAAATAGGGAAGCGATTTTTAAGTCTTTCCTTTTCTTTCTTTTTTTTTTTTTTCTTCAACATGAGAGTCACTCAGCATTCTCAAAGAACTGCTGTTGAATATGGAGAAGAGGGAAAAGATACCACTGGAATGTATTCTCTCTCTCTCTCTCTCTCTTTTTCTCTTCTCTCCCTCCCTCCCTTCCTCTCCAACAGGAAAATCCTATCATGTCCATTGACTTTTCAAGGGGCATCTCCCATTCAGGGCACAAGGGGAGCTGGGCCGGCCCCAGACCAGATGTTGAAGATGGTGCTATCGGCTGTGTCCTTGCCTCTCCTGTTGACAGCTTTTTTTTTCCTCTAAGAAGGGTGTCTCAGGAAGCCTGTGGACTCTTGAGTCAGATTGAGTCTAAAACCTGGTTCTACCTCTTGGTGAGCCTGTGAACTTGAATTAACATCTCTGAGGCTCAGTTTTCCATCAAAACTGGGCGACATGGGTTTGTGCAGTATCTCAGGTGAGAGAAATGGATGTAAAGTGCCCTGTGTGGGGATGACAGAAGCTTCACACAGACGTCCCTTCAGTTGATGGCGGTGGCTCCCTGGTACACTGTCCTGTGGTGGATTCCAAGGCCAGGCCCCACGATGGCAGGAAGGCGGGCCCGGATAGCCGCTGACATGGGCGTGCTGGTACATGTGTGCTGTCCCTGATAACCTGTTAGGTAACCAAAGAACATGGGGTTCCTACCCTCTCCATCCTTCTCCTGACCTCCTCCCATCTAACCATCACGATTTATTTTTTTTAAGAAATTTTTTAAATTTTATTTATTTATTCATGAGAGAGAGGCAGAGACACAGGCAGAGGGAGAAGCAGGCCTCATACATGGAGCCCGATGTAGGACTCGATCCCAGGACTCCAGGATCATGCCCTGGGCCAAAGGCAGGCGCTGAACACTGAGCCACCCAGGCATCCCCCATCACGATTTTTTAATGCTTTTTGCAGTCTGCTTTGTTATAGAGAAGATGTGAGGGATGGAGTCTTTCGCCTGAAGACTCAGTAAATACCTGTCGGTTGATAATACTGTTGCTATCTCTCAGGGAACTACACAAGTGTCTATGCATAATTTTTAGTTCATCCTTGCCTGGCCACTTTATAGCCTTCTCATCTTGTTTTAGGCCAAAACTGCAGAAAGATTTCTAAAGATCGGGATTCTTCAGATCCAGACTTGTATGGGCACGTCCCAAATTCCCTGAGCCAAACCTGAGAAGCAGGAGTGGGCTCTTTGGGGGGGTGCTTCCAAAAGGCAGTGATTGATGCGAATGCCCAGGAATTCTGACTTCTTTCAAAAGAGGCCCTGATATAATTCAGCCAAGCTTCTCTTTGCCTTTACGCCATACGCTGTCAACAGGGTCCGTCTCACTTGTGTTTGTTCCCAGTGACAGATCTTTCAAATAGAAATTAATCCATCTGAGTGATCGTGTTGATTCGTAGCTTGTTCTTCTCTAGAGCCAATACAAACCCTGTACCCTACTTCAGAATTCTCGTCAAGGTGGTGTCAGATCTTACTTTTTAAAATTAAATGCCTCCGTGTAATCCGCTCCATAAATAAGAAGTACACCTTGGCCAGTATAGAGGTGATGATATTAGTACAGGCTCCATTTCCCTGGGTCACTGAATGTACCAGGCACTGTACCAAGGCCTGTAATAGACTGTGCCACATTTCGTCTGTACAAGTCTATAAAAGAGGTCCTATTTGCCCCGTTTTTCAGATGAACACCCCGAGGACTAGAGTCACATAGCAAGTTAGGACTAAACATTGAGAGTCAGACCAGACAATCTCTAAATCTGTGGTCAGATTGATGATACAATATCTGAGACCAGACACTGGAATCCAAACAAAAGGTCGTAGCAAGGGAAACTCAGAAGCTGATCAGGAGCTGGGCAGGAAGAGGAGGTGTCCACAGTTTCGCAGTCAGAAATCAGAGGCTGTCTGACAGAGGTGCTGTGCGTGGGGCGGCCCTGCGCTCGCTACAGGGAAAAGGCTGTGTCATCCTTGTCCGCGCCTGCTGGTCAGCCTCGGCTGTTTGGCCACCCTAGAGTCTTTTTAACTGAAATCTCTAAGAGAGAGCTGCTTTTCCTAACAGCTAGTTTAGAATCAAACGAGGGCGTTGGCTGGGTCATGTTTGAGAAGTGCTCAATTAGTCCTATGCTCATTCCTGGGGACGTGACAGAAATAGAAGATACGGTTTTGACTCTCAGAGTCCAGCTCACTATGTGACATTGGAACAGAGCTAAGAATCCATCTGGTGACCACCACACCGAAAAGGGTATCCTCTCTCCTCTCATTAGCTGCCTCCCCTTCCCTCGCACACGCCACCAGCCCCTCCTCCCTGCCTCACAGGATCCACAGAAGAGACCAATAACTGTTTACCCACCACAGATTGTTTAGGCTGTGAAAAAGATGCAAGCTATGATTTTTATATCTTTGGGGTCATACGGCTCTTGGAGCTTTCAAGGCTGAAAGCTGGTCTGAGCTCCCTGGAGCCAGTCAGGAATCTGTATAGAGGAGGCTAAGTGTGGCTTCTTGTCTGCAAGGGAGAGAAAATTGGGGGAAATTTTAGGAAGGCCTCAAAGTTTTCTCGGCTATTCAGTCTCTTGCAAAGCAACTTTGGGTGTGTTTTAAGTGTATCTGAATGAGAAACATATGGATTACATTTCTATTGTGATCGCATATGGGTTTCAAAATGATGAAGAGTAAGGAATTCGGGGTTTAAGGAGTCCAAAATACTTGGCAAAGAACTCAGGACATTGCAAGCAACATTTGGCTGTCTCCCTCCATCCCAAATTTGTGGACTGCTTGGTTGGGTGACAAACCCATTCAGTGCCCTCCTGCCGGCTCAAACTGCTAAGCCCCAAGAGATATCTGTGGACAGGTTTCATGTGTTCTTGTTTTGCTCAAACTGAAATAAAGGGATTGGATTTCTAGGAAGGGCATACTCTATCCTGGAGGACTCTTAACCTTTCCGAAACCTCCAGATAGAGGAGAGGAAAGTTTGGCAAGCCTGAGCTTTATTAACTATGTGCCACATTAACTCTGTGATTGAACACATGTTCTATTCTATTATTGCTCTGAATGTCTGTGACACTGTTATTAATTTTAGCCATTAGCCACATTGCATGACTTATTTATAAAGCATTTTATATGCATATTATATACTAAATACACATTACATATGATTTATAGGTACAGGTATATACACTTATACATACAACATATGACAGCCTACAGCATAGAAGTACAGAGGGTTAAGGAAGATGGAGGAAGTGCTCGCTTCAGCAGCACATATACTAGAACATTGGAAGATGGAGGAAGAAGCAACTTAGCCAGTCAGAGTTTAGAGAAGCTTCCCAGAGCAGATAATATTGAGCTAAATCCTATAAAAGGACATGGAAGAGTTAGTCAGGGTGAGGTCAGAAAGAATGCCTTTTAGACAGGGAGAGGAGAATTTATGAAGATGCAGAGATGAGAAAATGGCACACTTAGCTTCTAGGCTACAGTGGGGTAAAAATGATGGGGTATATGATGAGGAAATTGTACCATGTGTGTTAAGGCAAGACCCATAGATAAAAGCCAGGTCAGAAAGGTCTCATGTGTCATGGGGAACTTCTAAAGCATGTTAAGGGAATGATATAATTAGGTTTGTGTGTTAGAAGAATCATTGTTTTGGAGGTAAGGAAGTTGGATTCTCTGAGGAGGGTTTTGGGGGTACAGGAGGAGGGCAGTTTTTGAGACAGGGAAACCAGCTTAATTACTGTTGGAAGAGATAACAAAGGACTGGACTAGTGCAGTAGCAACAGGGAGAAATAAGCTTTGTTTAAAAAATAGAATTGGCAGGACATGGGACCTGTTATGGGGCAGAGGAGAAAGGTGACTGGGTCTTAAGGTTAAGAATGGTACTCTAGGGATCCCTGGGTGGCGCAGCGGTAGCGCCTGCCTTTGGCCCAGGGCGCGATCCTGGAGACCCGGGATCGAATCCCACGTCGGGCTCCCGGTGCATGGGGCCTGCTTCTCCCTCTGCCTGTGTCTCTGCCTTTTTCTCTCTCTCTGTGTGACTATCATAAATAAATAAAAATTTAAAAAAAAAATGGTACTCTAGTGGTTGGGTAAATAGGCAGACAGGGACCCCAGCACAGGACCAGCCCTGAGAGGAAGGATGGCAAGCTCTATTGTGGATACGATGATTAGACATCTAGGTCAGGTGCCCAATTTTGGACTCAAGAGCAAGGCCTGAGTTGGGGAGAAAAATTGGGGACTCAGCTGCATGAAAATCGCCTTTGCACACATGGACATGGATGAGGTGACCCCAGGAGAAGTGGTGAGTGAGACAGACACAGAGGAGTGAATCTAGGAGGGAAGAGGAAGAAGAGCCTCCCAAAGAAACAGAACTAAGGAGAGGTAGAGTCTAGACCTGAACTCAGGAGTTTGTACTCCAGATCTTTGCACTGTCCCCAAAAGGAGTAGAGTTAAACCATCTATCATTTCACATTTCTTTTTTTTTTTTTTTTTTTTTTTTTTTTTTTTCATTTCACATTTCTTGAGAGCCATGTTATGTCCTAAGATTTTTATCTACGTTATACCACTTAGGACTCACACAGAACTCTGTGGGAGGTGAGATTATCCCATTTATAGATGAGGAAATGGAGTTTCAGACAGATTCAAAGGCACATGGCTAATAAACAGCCTCTGGGACACCTGGGTGGTTCAGTGGTTGAGCATCTGCCTTGGACTCAGGGTGTGATCCCAGGGTCCCACACTGGGCTCCCTGTGGGAAGCCTGCTTCTCCCTCTGCCCATGTCTCTGCCTCTCTCTCTGTGTCTCTGATGAATAAATAAATAAATAATCTTTTAAAAAATAAAATAAAAAAATAAACAGCCCCCCTAACCAGAATTGAAACACAGATTTGTCTAACTTCAAGGTCTATGCTCACATTAGTAAACCATGTTCAGTCTTTGAGATAAGATGTGTCTACTCACTATTTCATAGAAAAGGCACACAACTCATTCCAGTTTAATCTGAGAAGTGCAAAAAAATAGAGGTCAGTGCTAAGCGCCCCATTCAAAAACCGAATTCTCTATGCTCTTTTTTTTGTACTGTGTAGTGAGCTGGGAGTTGGCTGGAATGTGTATAAATGGTTTTTTTCTAGTAAGACGATAGCACAGTCCATTTGGAGGGAGAGATGAGCCACCACGGAAATACTCAGTCCCACACATGCCTGCGGCTACCCTCTAAAATTCCCAACCTGGCTGGAGGCACTCAAAACAAAACCTCCTGTTCCCTCCCAGGACCACTGGCGCCTGGAGCCTGCCTGCTGCCCCTGCCAGAGGTTTAGTCCAACCTCGGTATGATGGGGTGGGGGCAAAGCAGAACGGAAATTGCTGGAGTAGCTCCCTGCTCTGAGCCCAGTCATCTCTCCCAGCAAGAGGTGTGAGCAGGCGCTTGGGCTTTAGCACTGCAGGGCAGCTCAGCTGACAAGAGCATAGCCTTCGATGACATGGAGCCAGCTTGGGCATAGACATGAAAAGAGGCAGGAACAAATGGAGAGAGGCTTCTAATTCCTGCTCTACCATTTCGATCCTTGTGATCCGGGGTGGTTTGCTTACCCTCCTCCTGCCTTTGTCTTCAGCTTATAAGATGGGCTGTGCCTGTTTGACTCCAGGTACTATCAGGGTAATTGCAAGTGTGAACACAAATATAAACTTACAAATCACTTAATACCAGAGTTATCCCCAGACCATCTTGCACTCCAGCTTCTACCAGATTGCCAACCTCAGGAGAATACATGGCTCTGATGCCTGTCTTTCTGTATCTTTTCTTGTTTGAAGTGATAGTTTGAACTCAGTGTGTGTCTAATAAGTATTTGTTGAATAATGATATGTGAATGGCAGATGTTATGGATAGTAGCCATTAAATACAACCCATGAAGCTGACAGTCAAGAAAGGCCCCTGATAATCCTGGCCATGGTCACCGGGGTGGTGGGGCAAAGTTGGTGCTTAGAGAAGCCCCAAAAGATCACCCAGTGTGATCCCCTGAGCCACAGGGCAGAGCCTGTGTTAAAATTGCTTGCTGGAGAATTCCGATTGACCAGCTGAGGAAGAATGACTCAATTTCATGGGATCTTAGATAATCTCAAAGACCAAGGAGATACTAAATATTTTTGGCCAACCTATTTATTTTATAGATGAGGAAAATAAAATCTGCAGAGGGTAATAAGTTGGTATTTGTAGCTTGGACCTTGTTTGAATCTAAAGCTACTCCTCTTTTGTGTACTAGCTATCTGACCTCCTTCAATTTAGATTTCCTCATTTGTGGGGTAAGTATAATAATAGGACCTATCTCACTGGGCTGTCATGAGTATTAAATGATAGAATGTCTGTAAAGAGCCTAGGAGACTATTTGGCATGTTATAAGTCCTCAGTAACTGTTAGCAATTACTCTTTTATTGTTTCTTATTATTATCTTTATTTCTATATGATTATTTCTTACTGTCATTGCCTGACTTAGTTCCCTGAGACTTTTTTTTTTCCTTTTCTAAAGCTGTGGCTTTTTTAAAAATTAAATTTTTGATGAACAGTAGGGTATATTAGTACAAAAATATACCAATCCTTCAAACCTTATGACTTAAAAAAAAAAAGATTTTATTTGTTTATTGATGAGAGACAGAGAGAGAGACACAGGCAGAGGGAGAAGCAGGCTCCATGGAGGGAGCCCGATGTGGGACTTGATCCCAGGACTCCAAGATCACACCCTGGGCTGAAGGCAGATGCTCAACTGCTGAGCCACTGCGTGCCCCATGACTTTCTATTTAAAGTAAAATTCAGAACTTTAAGCCCTCATGAAAACCAAACTGCTTGTACAGCTTCATGAGTGTGAGCCTTGCCCGCTCAATCATTTCTGCCTGGGCTACCCTCCTTTACGTAAGGGAACACTTACATCTCCATCCAGGCCTAGCTCCCCTGTGGCCACCTCTGGAAAGTGCCTGCAGCTTCGATTTCTACCACACTCCTCCCTACTTTACTGTAATACTTAGCACGCTTTTTTGTAATTTCTAAATTTCCACCACTTGTCTGCCTGGTTATAGACAAGGAGCCCTTTGAGGAAAGGGGCCATGCCTTACTAGTAATTATTATTGTTATTATTATTTAACTTTATTATTTTTATAGGCTGGCTGCTGATCTCAGTGCCTGGCATATGGTGTGCAACCAAATGTTTTGTATCACTGCCGGTTTCTATAATTTTATTCCCTATCCCACATAAATAAAGAATATGGCACATGTGTACATAGTGTTTAGACCCTACCAAATTGAATACTCATGTGCCACCCAACCCATGAAAAGGAATATTATGGAAGAGAATATTTCCGGTACCTTTTAAGTATGAATGTTTAACAATACAATTCAACAAATGTTAGCTAGTTTCTTGTATTTTGCTTGCTGTTCTAGCTCTTTGAAGTAATTTTGAATCTTAATTTGGACATGCTCCATAAAATAGAGCATAATATCCTCCCATCTTTATACCATCTGAAAATATGATAAGCTTTACTTCTGTATCATTTTCTACTTCATGGGTAAGAATAGTGACTAAATCAGACCACGAGCAAATCTAGAGACCTTCTTACCTGGTCATAATTACTTCTGGCTGTGGTCATTCACATTCAAGTCCTGTCACCTTCCTGTTCCATCACACGAGCTTCATTTCAAGGAGAACTCACGTGTATTTGGTATTGAACATATATAGTAAGCTCTTTGTAGTTGACAGCTTATTCTATCTTCACCAAAGTCCTCCAACATTCATATTGACCCTCTTGTTTTTTAATTGGGGCAACTGAAGCCCAGAAAGATGAAGGATCGTGTAAGATCCCTTGGCTGGAATATGGCAGGGTGGAATAGAATCAAGATAGGTCTTTGACTCAACCCATGCTCTCTTCCTCTGCTCTTCACAAGCCTTTTGGGGAAAATTTATCAAAAGCTTTTTAGAAATGCAGATTCCCTAACTTGTCATCAAGGCCAACAGGTGTGTTCCATTTGAGTGAGTCTATGTTAGTTGTGATGGCCCTTGCTTTCTACCCTTGAGAGGCAAAGAAAGATTCAAAGAAGTGATGGTAGCCTGAAAATAAGACCATGCTTTGGCAGAGACAAATATAGAACCTGCAGAGTGTGGTGCCTGGCTGCTTTGCATTTTTATAACCTTGGACATGGAATTAAACTCTCTCTGCTTTAGTTTACCCATCTATACAGTAGGAATAGTGATGGAATCTCCCCTCAGGGTTTTTATGAGAGTTAAGTGGTTTAATTCTTATCATATGCTTAGAATAAGGCCTTTAATAAGTACCCAGTCAATTTTGGCTGTTGTGATTGCCAGCAGGACCACTATTACTAGGAAATCAATGTTCTGTACAGACAATTATTATCAGTGGAGTAAAATGAACTCCCTTTTTTGGGAACAGAGCAACCTCCAGGCCAAGATAGCCATCAGGATGGGAAAGGGCTTTCACAAAAATATCCTTAAATATTTAGGTTTATTGCAAAGGATTAAAGCACACAGAAATATACAAATGTGCTTCTCTTTCTCTCTCTCTCTCTCTCAAAACAAACTATTACTTGTTTTCTCCAAGAACATAGAGTTTAGAAGTGATTGGAAATGCTGTGGGAAACATATTTCTGTGTGTTGGTTTCCTTGCTTTACTCAGATGTCTGATGAGAAGCATGTGCCATTTCAAAAGAGTGAGCACAAACAGCTCAAAATTTTCTCCCTGGACAGAGCGAGGCAAAGCCATCACTTGACATTTCTGAGCAGCAGACCCTCATCTTCCAGTGAAGCTCTCCTGCAGCTGACTCAGTAACAAGCTTAAATAAATTGTGACATGGGGTGGGGGGTGATATATAATCTTCCAAACAAATTTATGTATACAAGTGAGAAATAAAATATGCCATACGATTGGAGGCCAACATCTGCTTGGGTTCAAATCCCACCTTGAACAGTGACTGTGTAACCGTGGACAGCTTATACAGCATCTTCTCTGAGACTAATCTATCAAATGGGGCTAATAGTGCTAGAAGAGGAAGGGTGCAGGACATGACAAGAGATGATTTGACTTCGGTGGTTATCCATCCACCTGTTCAAACACTGGTTTCTAAGTGGTTGTGAACATGAGCTGTCTTATTCACCCCAAAGACACTGTGGGATGAGTAATGCCTAGGCCCAGCATGTGAGAAATTTTCATGGGCAAAGACAAAGTGACAAAAACAAAGACCATTTAGTGTGTGCTCCTTTTGGCTGGAACAGTCTCCATATCCTATACACATACACAAACATACACATACACATGCTCATACATATACTCACACACCCTCACAACTTCTGTGTATGATTTACATCTTAATTCAAATATTGCTTCCTGAAAAAAGCCTTCTGTGACCCCTAGACTAGATTAGGTACCTCACTTACTTGCTCTTACAGTACCCTTTGATTTTCATCCATTTGCCACAATTTATAATTACACATTCGTGTGATGATCTGATTAATATATATCTGAGAGTGCCCCATGATTTGTCCCATTTGCCTAGGATGAAAGGGTTTTCTAGGACACAAGACCTTTAGTGCTAAGCCTAGGAGATTCCTGGCCAAACTTGAATGATCACTCTCATCTGTCCCCGTCTCAAGATAGAATGCTTCATGAGGGCAGGGCCTAGGCTGTTTTGTTTGACATTCATTACCAATGCTTGGTGCAGATGGGATCACAGTGAGGATTCAGGAAACATCTGCTGAGCCAATAAGGAAGTGAGTGGATATGTCAATGTAAGCCGAACTGTCTTTTCTTGCAAAAATCTTTCTTTTTTCCCTGACATTCTTCCTATTTTAGGTGCTAAGTGTCCCTTTTCATAAATTATCTTTATTTCACGGAATTTAAAGTTAACAGTGTTGTATTGTTCCCATGTCTTCACTTCCTTTCTGTTTGAGGGTTGGAAATCCTACTGATTTTAGGACTCGCTGGTTTAGTGAAAAGGGAACTGGAATATGCAGGTCAAGACATTTAAAGAAAGTTTGTTCCTGTGCTAAAATGCTGGACTATAAATTTCATGAGGGCAGAAATCATGAATATTCAGTTCATTTCTATATCCCTGGGATGTGACATAGTACCAAGCATATGATAAGGGCTGAATAAATATTTGTAGAACAAATGAATGAATAGGTTTGCTGCCTGTCCAGAAGGTATGTGGGAGTAGACCTGATATGCCTCACTCACTTTTCCTCCCTACTCCCCACCTTTAACTACGCATCTCCACAATCTGAAATATGGTTTTGTTCAAGCCATTCCCTTGACTTAGCATGCCTGGCTCAATCCTACATCTAAGCGATGTTGTGTTCTCTGAGACCATTCATGCCTTACCCCCTCTGCCCCTCCATAACATTTTGTGTTGTGTCTTTACCATCCTGTGTACCATACTGTATGCTATTTGTCTATTTACTTGTAGAGCTCCCCTCTAGGTGGGTAGCTTCTTGAAGACAGAAACTCTGATTCATCTCTGTATCCTCAGCTCCCAAGAGAGGGAGATGGCATGCTATTCGTTGACTAGTAAGTGTAGAAGGAAGGGAATGTACCAGTTATCTGTTACCACAGAAATGCTAGGTAATAAACACACAATCTTAGAGTTGTAAACAAAAATACACATCTTGTTGTATGTCACTAAGATTGTCATCAGTTGTCTGGGTGATTCTGGTGATCTGGGCTTGTTAGTGCTGGTTGATTAGGATGATTTGCTGATCTTGTTTGGGTTATCTCTTGTATGTGAGATGTCACTTGCTATATTGGGGCAGACTCAGCTCTGTTGCTTATTCTTCCATCCAGCAGGCTACTCTCAGCTCTTCTGGCAAAGGTAGAGAACCAAGAAGAATAGAAGCACACAGTCCTCTTGAGGCCTAAGCCTGGAAAATTGGCATGGTGTCACTTCCATCTCATTCTCTTAGCCAAAACAAGTCACCAGGCTGACTCAAACTCAAAGGCTGGGGACTCCACCTGTTAATGAGAGGAGCTGCAAAGTCATATTGCAAAGGGGTTGGATACATGGAGGATAGAGAATGGGCACCATTTTTGCAATGAGTCTGCTACAGAGAGGGAGCCAGCAAAGAAATGTCTCATCAGTTTCTTTCAAAAAGACCTCTTTTACTACCCTAACATCTGAATGACTTTATCAGCAAGGCCTCTAAAGATGAAGCCATGCCTTTCCTTTGGAAGGAATGACTCTCTTACCAAAGAAGATATTTGATGAGAAATTGAATTTCATGGTCATAGAAACATCGGATGGGAGGAGGGTAAGGCTTCTAGTCCTGAGCATCAGTTATTTTCATCTACTTTGCCTTTTTCTTTTCAGATCAGCAAAGACCCAATCTTTGTACCAGGGGTCTGGGGCCCTTATTTCTCAGCCATGATCCCTGGGTTCTGGCTGAATGAAGGTGGTCAGAGTGTTACTGGAAAATTGGTAAGTTGACACTTTCTCAACTTGGGTTTAAATGTTTTCTAGCCCTGACCAGCCCATTTTGTCACACTATCCATATACCCAGTATCTGGAAGATTTGCAGGCTCCTAAAATCAGAAGAATTAGCTTTCTCTTAGTGTACAGCCTAACATATGGTGCATAGGCAGCATGCATTTGCCAAAGGAAATTGGTCCAGGCAATGATGACTAACCCATCTTGTCACCTATCTTTCACACAAAAATCCTTTTTTTTTTTTTTTTCATGGCAGTGAAAGTGATATTCTACATTGTAAAAAAAGACCATGTAACTCACCAGCTGAAATTTTTCAGTAGTTCTCCATACCCCTGGAGATAGATAGTTTTATGGACACATCATACCTTTCGTGGCTCTTCCCCTCCAGTCCCATTCATGTACTTGCCACTAAGACTAGATTACCCTGCCCACAACTTCCTCATGGCTTATGTTATTCTACTCTTCTGCGCCTTTGGATGTGTTTTTTTTCCCTGCTCAGAGTGTTACCACTTGGATAATTTTATTTGTCCTTTAAGATACAACTCTACTTAAAGTATTCTATTATTCTTAATGGTTTACTAATCTGTCATTTCCAGAAATCTATGAGCTCCTTAAAAGCAAGAGCCATATCATACTTTTTCTTGCTTCTAGCTCAGTGCCTGAAAGCATTGTTCTTTGCTTCCATCTCAGTTCATAGAAGGTGCTTGATAAAAATTTGATTAATGAGTCAGTCCAAGAAAGACAATTATCATATGGTGGAATATACATATCACTCCTATGTGGAATATAAGAAACAGCACAGAAGGTCATAGGGGTAGGGAGGGAAAACTGAATGGGAAGAAATCAGAGAGGGAGACAAACCATGAGAGACTCTTAACTCTGGGAAACAAACTGAGGGCTGCTGGAAGGAAGGTGAAGGGGAATAGGGTAACTGGCTGAAGGGCATTAAAGAGGGCACCTGATGTGATGAGCACTGGGTTTTGAGTATTATATGGAACTGATAAATTACTGAACTCTACACTTGAAATTAATGATGTACTACTATATATGTTGGCTAATTGAATTTTTAAAAAAATGTTGAATCCATGAGGTTTTCTAATAGGAAAGATACAAGACCCATAAAAGTGAGATGAATACTATACCAGAGGGACAAGGCATGGAGTTGGCATAAAGCTAGGTTAAAAAACTCTTTGCAGAGTTTATGCTGAGTTCCTGCATCTTCTGGTGTAGGAACAAAAATATGGGAGTGAGAAATAACAGGCATATTTGAGATAATTGCGCATAGTCCAAAGTTTCAGCTGTGGCATAAACTTTTCTTAGAAGAATGGCTTATAATAAAAGTTAGCGCTGGGGATCCCTGGGTGTCTCAGCAGTTTAGCGCCTGCCTTTGGCCCAGGGCATGATCCTGGAGTCCCGGGATCGAGTCCCACATCAGGTTCCTTGTATGGAGCCTGCTTCTCCCTCTGCCTGTGTCTCTGCCTCTCTCTCTCTCTCTCTCTCTCTCTCTCTCTGTCTTTCATGAATGAATAAATAAAATCTTAAAAAAAAAAAAGGTTAGAGCTGAGGGGGAACCACATCCTAAGTCCCTGTGGAACATCCTAAGGAACTGATCTTTGGTAGCCCAAGGGGAAGCAGTGAAAGGTTGGAAGAATGGATGCACATGTTCAGATCTCAATGGTACAAACTCTGGGAACACCTGGGTGGCTCAGTGGTTGAGCGTCTGCCTTTGGCTCAGGGCGTGATCCCGGGGTCCTGGGATTGAGTCCCACATCAGGCTCCCTGCAGGGAGCCTGCTTCTCCTTTTGCATATGTCTCTGTTTCTCACATGAATAAGTAAATAACATCTTTAAAAAAAAAAAAAAGTACAAACTCTGGCTAGCAGCCATAAGGAAGAAGGCTGGAGAGCACATGGCTGAAGGTGGGGAGACCAATTGTAGTAGGTTAGTCCACAGACAGAAAGCCATATGGGCTTGAATGAGGACAGTGGCAATGATGACTGAGAACTGAGGTCAGGAGATCAGCAAGCCTTGGAGGGATTACATGTGGAAGGCAAAGGAAAATGAGACCTAGGCTCAGTTAGCCAATCTCATATTTGCTGGGTTACACTGAGATCGTCTGTTTATGGTCTCAGTCTTGTACCAATTGTTCTAAATGTTCAACCAAATTATAAGTGATCAGGTCCAAAGCTGGCTATGGATGCAAATCATCATTGTTTCCATTTCTTAGTACATTGCTATTTTATACTTAGCTGCCTCATACTCTCTTTCAAAGTCGGTGGAAACATAGGTGGATGACTGGATTTGAAGCGCATGTTCTGTGTGCTTGCTCTAGTGCCAGGCTACAGACATAAATTAATGAATGAGACTTCCCTCAGACCCTGGCTTTGAGGAGCTCATTGTCTAGTAGGGAAGCTCAGTGTCTATAAAATAAAGACATCTGATTGGTCTTAATAACCCATTGCTAGAGAAGTTGAGATATTGACATTGCTATATGAAGGTGCCAGGGGACTCGGGCTTCATACTCTCCTATTTAAATGAGTGTCATATGTTTACACAACTTTTAACTTAAATATCCATTCCCTTTCTGTGACACATGGAAAACCCATTACTGAAATATAGCCTGTTTCAACCCTGCAGCATAGTCTGATCACCCTTCTCAGACCCAGAACTCATAGATGACACAATCCAGAGGCTTTTTTCTTTTTTTTTTTTTAAACAAGGATAATGATCCAGTAAACCAACTCTTTGTGCATGATGCATTGTCCATGAAGCTGTCTATCAACAGGTTTTCAGAGACTTAATATGCAAATTGAACATCTGTGTCAGTCTGGAAATACTTTCTGCAGTATTTGGCTCAAAGTTTGCTCTGTTGCTATGGATATAAGCCATCTTTGCCCAAACATTATGACATATCTCTGTGGATAAGAATTGGTTATGCCTGTTTCATGAGCCTGAATTTAAATAAAAATGTGACCTCTATCTGGCCATTAATAAAATCTTCCTAATAGTCTACTATGACTTTTGACAGGAGTTATGGGAATCATTGGCCTAGTTAGTTGCTTTTGCCCCATCACCAACCAAGCTTCACTTGGAGTTACACTTTGGACAACTCTACTTAATAGTTTCATTGGCCATACAAGTGGGGCATGATTGACCTGTGGGTTATGGAGTGCAAAATCTTGGGAAATCCAGAAGCTAGCATGATGGGGCAAAATCTAAATCAAGAACAGAGCAGATTACCCAGTAGAGCCACAGTCTAGTCCAAAGAAGGCAAGCAAAGAGACAGAAACAGCCTATAGAATAAAGAGATGAAATAAGAATAATAGTGATTAAAATAGTAATAAAAATCCTACTTTATTGAGAATATTTTTCTGTGGAAAGGATTTATATACATAATCTTGTTAATCCTTGAATGGGATTCATAATAACCACAATGCCTAATATTTATTTCGAAGGCTTATTTCCCAGTCTCAATGCCAAGAGCTTTGCATATACTATCTCATTTAATTCTCTTTTCAAAATCCCTGTGAAATAGGTACAGTTGTACCCATATTTGATAGATGAAGAATGCATACTCAGAGTAGCAGGCCCAGCCCAGAGAGATTCCTGATGCACCACCAGTGGCCTTTTTATGTGGTTCCCTTGCCGTTTGCCATTCCTTTCCATTTACTTATCCTCATGTAGTCTGTTGTGAAATTCTGATCTCTGGTTTTACAACACATTGTTTTCACATAGGATACAGTAAGAGGAAGTTATATGTTTTATGTTGTTTCAAATATACATCTCTGATATGCTGTGTCTGCAAGTGTCTGCTCCATTATTACATTGTCCACAGTAGATTCTAAACACACAGCCACAAACATACCATCTGAAGCAGAAGAGAAAGGAGAAGAGGGAAAGGAAGGAGGAGCAAAAAGGGAAGAAAAAAAAGAAAAAAATTACCTAAACTCTAGATTTGGAAGGAAAAAAAAAAAAGCTATTTTGTCTCAATTTTACAATTTAAAAAAAAAAAAAAGATCTTCCATCCCAAAGCAAATCCTTCATTCCAAGTATGTGAATAGCTTGGTACTGAGGAAAAAAAAAAATCTCCATCTGGTTAACTTCAGGATGAAGGGGGAAAAAAAAAAAACAGAATAGACTCTTTTCTGGCTCTGGACCTCTTGCAGTTTCATTTGACTAAGATTTGGATACATTTTTCACTCGTTTCAAGCTTGTGCTACTGACACTTATTTCCTTTTAGAAGGGCACATGCCTCCATCCAGTGGATGATTGATTTTAGTTGCATCAATTGGGCACCCAGCAGGGATTGCCTCGTGCTTGTCAATACTCTCTCCAGAATAGCTGTGCAGAAAACCTTGCTTTTTGCCCAGACCTTTTCCATAGAACACCAGCCCATGCAGTCACTGCATCCAGATGCTGAAGCTGATTTCCAGCTGGACTTTGGCCATCCCTCTCTGCAAGCACTCTTGTCTGTCTTAACTTGGAGTCATTTTCATTGGGGGAGGTGTAGAGTAAGGGAGGCTTAGTCAAATTCCTAAGCTGCCTCTGTGGTGGCTTTGGCTTTCTGGAATAATTGGGCTTGGGTGGGGGTTACCTTTGATTTTTTTTTTTTTTTAAGATTTTATGTATTTATCTGACAGAGAGCACAAGCAGGGGGTAGTGGCAGAGGGAGAAGGAGAAGCAGGCTTCCCATGGAGCAGGGAGCCCGGATGTGAGGCTCGATCTCAGGACCTCAGGATCATGACCCGAGCCGAAGGCAAACACTTAACTGACTGAGGCACCCAGGTGCCCTACTTTTGAATTGTTTGAACCCAGAATTTAAATATATGAACTTGAGCCCCAGTGTCACAAAGTAGCAAGATGCTGTGTGCTCAGAATTTTAGCATTTGTGCATTGTGAGGCCTCTTTCCCCTTCCATCCCCACTGCCACTCAGCCTGGGGCTAGAGCCTCAAGAGGTCCATCAGTCCTCCATGAGTAGGGTATGAAGAATTTGCACTCTACACAGTGCTGTGCATGGAGGGAGGTGGTGATTTCACTCCTTTATTCATTCATTCTTTCCTCATGTTACAGTGATCACTCTGGGCCAGGCAAGAATATAGTCACATGACTCCTGTCCTCTAATAGCTTATCCTCTACTTGGAAGGTGGGATACAAGCCTGATAATTTTAAGTCAGTGTGGCATTTGATGTAGGTTGCCCCACCCCTGCCGCCTACTAAGAGTATCTACAATGGGACACTTTCAGGCCCTTTATTAAGATTTAGCATTCTCTCTAATCTGCACAGCATGTCTGTGTGGTCAGTGTTGTTCTGTTCATTTTACTAGTGAATAGATAGGTTCAGAACAATAAGCTAACTTGATCAAGATCTTAATAGTTACAAGTGAGAAAGCTTGCGTTCAAACCCAAGTCAGCTACCAGAAGACCCAGAACTCTCCATAACTCTGGACCTGACTTCTGTGGAGGTACATTTTTTTTTTAGTTTTTCTTACACTCGTCTTGTACAGAGAAGCAATTATTGTGAGTTGGTGTGACTTTCTTTTCGAGGACATCGAAGCAAAGCCAGTTGGCAGGCTTCGTAAGGCCATGAGAGAAAAAAAAAAAAGCATGTGTATCAGTATTGACAGAACCTATGTATGGACTTGGGTGTGTCCCCCGCATTTCACATTGACTAATTGGAATGACTTCATGGATATAGAGACCAACTCTGCATTAAACAAATGCTTCTGTGTTCTCTCCTACCCAGGCTTTCACTGTATTTTTTGTGTACCCATCTGGATTCCTGCACAGCTCCCTAATTACCTTCTTCCTTCTAATCTTCTAATCCTTCCCTCTCTAACCCGTGTCTTCATTTGGCCGCTGTAACAAAGTACTGCAGACGGGTTGATGTATGTACAATAGAAAGTTACTTCTCAAAAACAAACAAACAAACAAACAAACAAACAAAAAATAAATAAAGTTACTTCTCACAACTCTAGAGGCTGGAAGTCCAAAATCAAGGCAGCAGCGTGGTTGGTTTCTGGTGAGGATCCCCTTTTAGGTTGCAGAGGACTGACTTTTCCTTGTATCTTCACATGGTGGGAGGGGAGAACTCTGGTCTCTTCAAACCCTTATAATGGTGTTAATCCCATTTGTTAGGGCTCCACCCTCATGCTTCATCATCTCTCCAAAGCCCCACTTCCCAATACATTCATGACACTGGTGGTTAGGATTTTAACATATGATTTTGAAGGAACACAAATATTCCACGACATCCTCTTTAAGAATTGTGACAAAAGCACATAGATGTGACCCTGTCACTCTTGATACCTCTCCAGTTATCTGTAGAATAAAGTCTAAACTCTTTAGAGTGATGTTTATTTAAACAATCAGTATTTATTGAGTCACCTACGTTCATGGTACTGTTCTGACTGAGAAATAGGCAAGGAATAAAGCAGCTTCTACTGCACCCCACTCCAAAAATCTGCTCCCTGTCAAGCTTACATTCTACAAAATAAATAATAAGAAAAAGTAGTACACTTTATTTTATGGTATAAGTTGTTAAAAATAAAAGAGGAAGTAGGAATATGGTTTCAGGTGAGCAGTTTGAAATTTTAAATAAGGTGGTCAGAGTAGGCCTTTTTGATGTCACATGCAAACATAACAACAAGGAAGGGAAGGAAGTTATTAGCCTTTTGGAAACCTAGGGGAAGAACATACCAGGCCAAAGGAAAAACCAGTGCAAAGGTCCTGAGGGAGGATTGCCTGCCTGCGGTATTACAGGAATAGCAAAGATGCCACAAAGATGGAGCAGAGGGAACCAAAATGAGAGTTGTAGGGAATAAGTTCACGAGGTAATTTGGGGCTATATTATTGGTCACTGTTAGAATTTTGGCTTTTACTCTGAGTGCAATGGAAAGCCACTGGAGAATAATGAGCACATGACACATACGAGGTAGTTTTCAAAAGATCACTCAGACTGCTGCCTGCTATGGTGGGAATAAACTGTGGAGTAAGGGTGGTGGAGACAGAAGCAGGGATGCCAGAAAGAGGCTACTGTGTAGAGCCAAGACGTGAGGATGGTGGCGTTGGAGTTGGTAAAAAGTGATTGTATTTGAGGATATATTTTGAAGGTAGAGCTGATGGATTGGATATGAAGTGTACAGAAGAGAGAGGGGTCAAGGTTTTTAAAGGATAGCATTGCTATCAATGGAAAGAAGATGGATTCAATATCAGGGAGGCAGGGGGAAGAAGGATTCCAGAATTCGTTTTCTGACTCTAGTAACTTATATTTTCTGTGTTGATCCTGAATTATTTGTCTTCATCTGAGTAAAGACCACCATCATTTATATTTTTATTGAAGCCAGAAAATTTGGATTAATTCCTCACTCCTCCTTTCCTTCTCTGCCCACATCCAGTCAGAAAGTCCTATGGATTCTAACTCCAAAATGTATATCACCATTCCATCTGGTTTTTTCTTTTTTCAACCTTACTCTCAACACCATCAGTCAGAGCACCATTATCTCTGTCCCACTCTATGTAAAGTGCATATTTTATGCACAGTATATAGTTGGGTCTTGCTTTTCTGCAGTCTTGTAATCTTTGATATTTAGAGTGTTAAAACTATCCAAAATTCAATGCAAAGATGAATATTGTTGGATTTAGGTCTTCCATTTTGCTCTTTGTTTTCTCCAGTGGTTCTGTTTTTTGTTTCTCTGTCTCTCCTTTTCTTCCATCTTTTTGGATTATTGAAATATCTTGCAGCTTTCAGAATTCCATTTTAATCTTCCTATTTGCTTTTTAGGCATGATTTTTTAAATTTCTTTTTTAAATGATTTCTTTAGAAATTACATACAATAAACGTCCTAAACTTTTCAGTCTATTTAGACTGTATACTGTATAATTTCATGTAAAATATAAAAAGCATTCAACTCTATAGTTCCATTTGCCACCCGCCAACTCTCTATGCTGTGGTTGTAGTATGTGTGATAGCTACATAGGCTCTATGTCCAACAATATAGTTTTTGCTATGTTGTTTGCTTTAAATAATGTATTAGTCTACCCAGCGTGCCATAACAAAATACCATTACCTGGGTGGCTTAAACAATAAACAGTCATTTTCTTACAGTTTGGAGGCTAGAATTCCATGATCAAAGTGCTAGAAAGTTCAATTTCTCATGAGAGCTCTCTTGCCGGCTTGTAGACAGCAGCCTTCCCACCATGATCTCACGTGGTCTTTTCCAGGCGCATGCATGTAGTGAGAGGGCTTTGGAGATCCTTGCTCTTCTTATAAGGACAGCAATTCTACTGGATTCGGGGCCCACCCTTATGACCTTGTATGACCTTACGTACTTCCATCAAGTCCCCATTTCCAAATACAGTCACACATGGAGGGTTTGGGCTTCTCATCTGAATTTTGAGAGGTGATGCAGTTCCATCCATAACAATCATATGTATTTCAAAGAATTCTCAGAACCAAACATTATCTTTTGTATTTACCTGCATAATCAGCATTTCCCTTTTTTTAAATTTCTTTCTGAAAATTTAAAAATCTGTCTGGTATTTCCCTTCAGCCTGATGAGTTTCCTTTAACATTTATTCATCTCTTATAGCTGTACTGGCAACAAAAAAAAAAAAAGAAAAAAATTCTCTTATTTTTTTTTTAATGAATTTATTTTACCTTCTATCTTGAAAGAAATTTTTGCTCAATATAGAATTCTTGGTTGGCAGGTTTGTTTGTTTGTTTGTTTGTTTTCCTTCAGCACTTAAAGATGTTACTGTATTGTATCCTGGCACCATCATATGTATTATTTTTCCCATGTCTACAAGCATATTATTTTTCTTCTGCTACTTTCTTTATTTTCTCTTAATCTTTGATTTTTATTATGGTATCCCACATGTGGTGTTCTTTGGATTTAGCCTTCTTTTCCCAGGTTTAATAAACTTCATAAATTTGTGAATTTCTGTCTTTCACCAAGTTTGGGAAATTGTCAGTATTTACTTATTTAAATATAAGTAAATATTGCAGCCACATACCATCACAGCAGTATAAACAGCAACACAAGGTTAATATACCTATTAGACAAAAGAAAGTGCTTAGAAGTATGGTTTCCCAGTGACCCAGGAAAAGATGCTTTCCACAGACACAGCATTTGGAGTGATTGTAAACTTCAGCATAGGTGGTGGCCCATGCAGGAATACATTTCCTAATGTAGTAGTAAGAAACATCAGCAATGTGAAGCTAGGAGCAATAAGACAAATGTTTTACAGGCAGTAGATATGGAAGATCTTCATGTATCAAATACAGTAGAGGTTTGGTCCTGATGAGCCAGTACCGCCCCTGGCGTAGGTACTTTCCTTGGGGGATGATGCCATATATTTGCCCCTTAATATCATCGGAGGGTGTCTATATTATATGTGGGTATCCTCGTTGGCACCCATACTAACAGCCCTACCTCAGTTACCAAGGCCCCATCTGCTCTTATTCCTCCTACAGTGACTCAAAAGTGCATATATTTGAGAACCTTGGCTATTGTCCCACAGGCCTATGAGGGACTTTTTTTTCCAGTCTGTCTCTCTGCCTCTCCCACCTCTCTCTCTGTCTTCTTCCCTCTCCCTGTGTCAGTTGCCCCCTCCATCCCTCTCCTCCTTTCTCTCTCACAATTAGATACACTCTAATAGTCTGTTTTCAAGTTCATTGACTCTTTTGTCTATGATCTCTTGGCTGTGAGGCCTATCCACTAAATATTTCAGAGATTACATTTTCAAAGACGAGAATTTCCATTTTTCATAGTTTTGTTTCTTATCCATTTGATTATGAGAATATTACCCTTCATATCCTAAAGCATTATTAAACTACTGAATTCATTTTTAAAATTTATTTTTTATTTAAATGTTTATTTATTAAGGTGAGCCATGATATTTATACAGTATTTATTGAATTTCAACAATGTCAATACCTACCAGTGCTCAGATCAAGCAACAGTTTTGTAGTGCTCTTCTCACCTCCCCTCCTTTTTAGGATATATGGTGAATTTTTTGTTTGTGTTGATTTTATTTTTTTATATTCAGTAAAATTAGCATACAGTGTTATATTAGTTTCAGGTATACAATACACTGATTCAACACGTCTATATATTACTCAGTGCTCATCATGACGGTGTACCGTTAATCCCCTTCACCTGTCTCACCCATCCCCCCACCCACCTACCATCCCTCTGGTAACCATCAGTTTGTTCTGTTTTTTGTTTGTCTCTCTTTTTTTTTTGTATATTTGTTTTGTTTATTAAATTCCATATATAAGCAAAGTCATATAATATTGTCTTCCTCTGACATTTTACTTAGCAATATACCCTCTAGCTCTATCCATGTTGTTGCAAATGACAGGATTTCATTCTTTCTTATGGCTGAGAAATATTCCATTATGTGTGTGTGTGTGTGTGTGTGTGTATACACATACATATATATACATATACATATATATCACATATATATATACATATACACACACACCACTTCTTTATCTGTTCATTTATCAGTGGAAACTTGGGTTGCTTCCATATCTTGGCTATTGTAAATAATGTTGCAATAAGCATAAGGGTGCATATGTCTTTTCAAATTGGTGTTTTTGTATTCTTCGGGTAAATACACAACAGTAGAATTGCTAGATCATATGGTAATTCTATTTTGTATTCTTTGAGGAACCTCCCTGCTGTTTTCCATAGTGGCTGTACCAATTTACATTTCCACCAACCGTGCATGGAGGTTCCTTTTCTGCACTTCCTTACCAATACTTGTTATTTCTTGTGTTTTTTATTTTAGCCATTCTAACAGTTTGTGAGGTGATTATCTCATTGTGGTTTTGATTTGCATTTCCCTGATGATGAGTGATGTTGAGCACCTTCCCATGTGTCGTGAGCCACCTGTATGTCTTCTTCGGAGAAATGTCTGTTTAGGTCTTCTGCCCATTTTTAGTTGGATTATTTAGGTTTTTTGGTGTTGAGATGTATATATTCTTTATTTTCTTTTAAATACAGTATAGTTAACATAGTATCCTATTAGTTTCAGATATACAATATAGTGATTCAGTAATTCCATATATTCCTTAGTGCTCGGCAAGATAAATGTACTCTCAAACCCCTTCACCTATTTATGTAAGTTCTTCATATATTTTGGATATTAATCCTTTATCAGATATGTCTTTTGCAAATATCTTCTCCTGTTCAGTGATTGTCTTTCAGTTTTATTGATTGCTTCTTCTGCTGTACAATAACTTTTTATTTTGATGTAGTCCCAATAGTTTATTTTTGCTTTTGTTTCCCTTGGACAGGAGACAAATCTAGACAAAACTACTGAATTCTTGCCATCTAATTCCAGCATCTGTGTCATGTCAGGATCATTGGCCATTAAATGGCTTTTCTCTTAATTATGGATTACATTTTCCTTCTCTCTATATAGCTAGCAATTTTGGATCGTATTTTGAATATTATGATTGATAAATTATAGAGACACTGGGTTATTCTTATTCCTCTGAAGAGTATTTTTTTAACAGGTAGTTTATTTGGTTGAACTCAGACTCTCAAGTTTTGTCTTTCCTGTGATGAGCACCTACTGAAATCTCTGTGGAGTTCTTTCAGCTTTAGCTGGGCTGCTTATAATGTAACTCAGAGATCATCCAGAGGTTGGGGTAGCATTTATATGAAGTCTTAAGCTGCCTTTCTATGGCTACTGGATCTCCTGTGTTACTATGGCTAGAGCAGAATAAAAGTTCAATAAACATTTGTGGAATCTATAAAGAGCATAATCAGTCAAGACCATATTTGAATATTGGCAGCCCTATTTTCCACTGACAGGCAGAGCTTTTTGAGAGGAATGATTTTCATTTATCTTTGTGTCTTCAATTATTAGAATGATACCTAGCACAGAATAGCCATATATCTCATTAGTTTCCTGAATAAGTGAATTAATCAACAAACTATAAAAATACACAAAGCTATTAACTTTGTTGTTGAATGAAACTGACCAAACAAGCTCTGGATTAAATCAGAATTTGTCTACTTATAAGTGAAGTTGTTCTATCTCAAGCTAATATTAAAGTTGTGGGGAAAAATTAAAGAGTTTACGTTTTCTTTCAGGAATGTTTGTTGTTCTTAGGAATTGTTCAGTATTGAAACCCACAATTCTTTCCAACAACATAAAAGAAATTGTCTAGGTTGGGCTTTCTTCTTCCATTAGATTTTTATGAGAATTTCAAGGCTGGGAAAAATCAGACAAAATGTTTTTGCTTTGAGATAAGGAGACGAGATTAAGTAAAGAGTTGGAAGAGCTGAGATGAAAAAAGGGACATTTCAGGTAAATGCAAATGGCCAAAAGGGAGTTGTGGCAAGTGACGAACATTTCTCTGAGCCTAATGATTTCATTTTTCAAAGCAAGGTGAAGACAGCCTCACTAAATTTGAGGACAACCAATAAAATTGTTTTTTTTTTTTAATTTAGATTTTATTTATTTTTTCACGATAGGCAGAGAGAGAGAGAGAGAGAGAGATTTAGGTGCCCTGTGGGAAGCCTGTTGTGGGACTCGATCCCAGGACTCTGGAATCACAACCTGAGCCAAAGGCAGATGCTCAACCACTGAGCCAGGTGCCCCATAAAATTGGTCTTAACAGAGAAAAGCCCACATGCCATAAGATAGCTTTGCCTCAGCAAAATGATCATAGAACCTAAAATTCTGGGATTCTAAGCTTGCCTTTTTCATGTGTTTTTCTCGTCTATGAGCTCTGTGCCCACAGTTTTGAGATCTCAGGCACTGCAGTCCTCTGTCTGATTTTACAAACATTTGGCTATTTGTCATATTAATTTACTAAGTGTTGTAGAGAAAGAATTAGAAATGGTCTTGTTTAAGAACAAGACCTAAGCCAGAACTGACTCGGGTCTCAGGACTCCCTGTCTGTGTTTGCGCCGTTTCAAGAGTCGGAAACTCACATGCCTAAAGGAGTCAGACAGCATAAACAGATTAGGCAAACATTTTTTTTTTTTTTTTTTTACTTTTATAGAGAAGTTTTTCTTTCAACTTACGGCACTCTAGGGAATGATTTTATGTTCCTTCCTTTCATAGAGAGATGGGCATAGAGAAATATATTTCTCCTACAAGTAAAACATTTGTGTGGTCATACTGAGAAATTGATGAAATCTGGTGTCTGTTGTGGGAGGAACTGGGGAGTGGCAGGGTCTTCTACATACTGAACAGTGCAGTCCCTTGTGAAGGGATCAGTCATCCCTGGGCTCTAGCTGACTCTTGCCGTGGGGGAATATGGGTGGCCTAATGTCTTGCATATGCCAGTTCTTTGGGAGAAACCAAAATCTGGATTTCAAGTGGAATCTCCCAATTTAAAAATATTGGCTGATTTTTTTAAGCATGATAGAACCCAAGTAAAATACATCTGTGGGCCAGATGTCCCTTTGTATTACCCGTTTATGATCTCTGTGTTATAGCGGGTTATGTTTCTATTTCTCCTGTATTCCAAATGCAGATGCCACCTTTACAAGGAAGGACCTAAAAGTCAACCCTAGTTATATATCATAAGACGGCTTTTCCCTCTTGATCTAGAAAGCCACCCTGAAGAAGATCTGACTCTGTCCAGTTCAAGCTTCCTACCTATCCATATCGTTTGTAGACTTTTCTGTTTGCTCTCAGAGCTGAAATCTGAGAAGATGAAGGAAATAAAAAAATAGTCATAAAGTTAGGCAAGCTCTGTCTATATTTCTAAGGCAACCACTTGGCAAATACGGTCATTGTGGTTAAACTGGTTATTTCACTGGGAAACAAATAACCACTAATAGGACACTGTGTTCTATACCATGCTAAATACATTAGAAAATAGAACATAAATAGAGAGATCAACCCTAAGATCAGGCACTCCAGGCTTTTGAAATGAGTGCTTAGTTATTTGAAAAACTGACTTGGTCTTTGCTAACCAGAGTAGGCTTTTCTACCAGATGCTGTTGAGGGGGGAAAAATGCAGCCGACCATTTGAAATTCCGTTCTCCCGACCATTTTGGCCCTTTTGGTGTCATCCCCTTCTTTTTAATAATAGATGTTATGAACTAAGAGCCACCTATATACCAGGCACCCCTGCAAGGCAAACTTTATTATCATTATTTTACAGTTGTACAAGATGAGGCTCTGAAAGGTCAAGTAACTTTTCCTCCTTAGCACAGAATATAGGCGTAGACCATGAATTTGAACATGAGTCTGTCTGTTTCCAAAGCCTGTGTTCTTTTCACTAAGCTACTGTTTTAAAATGTAGATTTTATTATTATTCTGATATGATGAGGCCAACAGATCAGGGGATCTGAAAGGATAGCTTGTTGCTCACAGTTCTGAAGAGGGGAGGGCATGCCTTACCATCATGCAGGGCCACACGGGAAGCAGCACAGTTGTCCCTAGCCCTCTGGTTGGTACCTGGCCCTGGCATGCTTAGAGCAGGGAAGCAGTAGCCCATAGGCGAGGTGGGGGAAGGTAGGCCCTGAAGTAGTTAGTTTGCACATGAAAGGCATGCTCCCAGATGAGTTGAGTCCTTTGCTGTCTAGGAATTGCCAGCCTTACCAGGGGCAGTCTCTCTGGGGACAGTAAGACCATAGATTCAAAGCATCAGAAATGGGATGCCTGGGTGGCTCAGTGGTTGAGTGTCTGCCTTCAGCTCAGGGCATGATCCCCATCCAGGGATTGAGTCCTGCATCGGGCTCCCTGTGAGGAGCTTGCTTCTTCCTCTATCTCTCTGCCTCTTTCTCTGTGTCTTTCAAGAATAAATTAAAAAATAAAAATAAAAAATAAAGCATCAAAAATACCAACAATAAAAATATGTGATATATATGGCCACACCGCCTTTTCTCAGACCCAAACACCTTTCTTGATCTGATTTTCTTACATTCTGCAACTAGCCAGCCACCAAATTTGTTTTCTTCTACATATATCTCATTTATTCATTCAAGGTGCCAGGTACTGATGTAGGCAGTGGGGATTGGGAAATAATGGGGCTCTTGATGTAATAGAGCTCAGAAAGACATATAAATTAATGATTTCTTTAAAACTTGCTAAATAATACAATGGAGCAAGAACAGGAAACTTTTTTGCCTCATGTTCTCACCCTCAGACTCTGAGCCCTGTCTACGTTTCCTGCCCTCTACACCTGGCCGTGTCTCTGTCCTGCATTCCCTACCAGGATAATTTTCTTTTCTTTTCTTTTCTTTTTTAAATTTATTTTTTATTGGAGTTCAATTTGCCAACATATAGCATAACATCCAGTGCCAGGCTAATTTTCTTAACTTCTCATCACTCTGCTCCCCAGATCCAAGTAATTTCATGGCCTCTAATTCAATAAAAGTATAAGCACTTACCTGAATTTCAAGACCCACTGTCTGCCCCCACACTCTCCCATTATTCCAGTATTGTCGCTACTCCATTTATTCTTTAATTTAACAGCCACCTGTGACCTAAGTGTGTCCCACAAAAATAGACACAAATGTAAAGTGTGTGGTAGTGCATCTGTGGTAGTGTGTGAGTGCATCTGGCCTCATCATATCACAGCACACAGTACTGTGTAAGCATGTGGTGTGTCTCCATTGTGCTTTGCGCATCCCACATCTATTCCAGAAATATTTACAGAGCAGCTATGATATGCTAGGCTCAGGGCTCTGCCAATCTCCTTACTGTCCGCAGCCATCAATGTCTTTCCATCTCCATATCTACTCATCACAGCCTCCTTTCCAGCATGCCTGGCCTCTAGCTCCCTACTCCTCCAAGCTACCTGTTCTCAGCCTCCCAACTGAAGCCTCACCTCCCCCAACTAAATAATTATTGCCAAATTATTGACCTCTGACATTATGTTAATATGTATTATATGTATTGTATTTCTTGTGTTCCACTGTATTTCCAGAACCTAGGCACAGTGAATGCACTAGGCATTCAGTAAATACTGAATCACTATACTCATGCATGCACCACACGTCTGGGTTCTGTGCTTCCCACTGGATGCTAATTTAAATCTCCCTTTTCTGAACTCTGAAAGTGCTTCCCATAGAGATGGGCCTCAAATCAAGGAATGCCTTTAATTATCCTTTACTGTTGTAAACTCTAAGGTCCTGACACCCCTCATCACAGGAACCCAAGGCTGAATCTGGAGGAAGTTAGCATTTGAAACCCATGTAGCTTTTTCTCATTGAAATGACCAGTGGCTTTGGTATTATTTTGAGTATTTCTTCATAACTGTACACATGGAATTCAGCAACATAGACCTACAAGTTTAGTATATGTTACGGCATAGTAGTTAAGAACAAGGACTTTAGGTACAGAGAAACCTCAACTGGAAACGAAGATCTGTCACTTACTCCCTGTGACCAACCTCGGACAAATTGCTTACCCTCTTTTGGTCTCAGTTTTCTCATCTGTATAGTAGAGAGTGTTATCTTTTCCCCAGGAATAGTGTAATGAATAAATGAGGTAATAATGTATGTAAAAAGCTTAGCTCAGTGTGGATACGTGGTAAATGAGCAGCAAAGTTTAGGTGCTAGTATTTATACTATTGTTGACGTTGTGGTAGACACTCTCTACAGCCCAGCAATCCTGTTCTAAAGGGAGTCTGGGGGAGGGCTAAGGAGGTTATTGAGGTTCTGAGTAGTTAAGTGTCTTGCACAAAGTCACGCAGCTAGTTAGTATCAGAGCCAGAACCAAGACCTGATTTCTGTGGCTCCAGAAAAAAATTATCTTCCCCTTTACACAGCTCTGGCTGTCAGGAAACACTTTTTGAGAGACTGACTATCTCCATGAGGCCAAAATAACCAATCAGTTCATAGTCTGAATGAAAATAAATTAGATGGTGGACATTAAGAAGGGTATGTGATGTGACCAGCACTGGGTGTTATATGCAACTTAAAGAATTGTTGAAAACTACATCAGAAAATAATGATGAACTATGTGTTGTTATGTTTTATATGTTTTAACTAAATTTTAAAAAGAGAGGGATGCTTGGGTGGTTCAGTGGTTGAATGCCTGCCTTCGGCCCAGGGCATGATCCTGGAGTCCCAGGATCAAGTCCCACATCAGGTTCCCTCTATGGGGGCTGCTTCTCTCTCTGCCTGTGTCTCTGCCTCTCTCTGTGTGTCTCTCTCATGAATAAATAAATAAAATCTTTTTAAAATAAATAAATTTTTAAAAAAGAAAAAAACAAAAAGTAAATATAAAAAATAAATAAATTAGTTAGAATGATTCTGGAGTACTAGAGACTTATGTGAGCATTGGGAAGACGCCCAAATTAGGTTCAGGAATACAGGCACACTGTTGGGTGTGTTTTAGCAAGCAGGGTAGCATCATGGGGAAACATTTCCCTTCCTGATACTTTTATTTATTATTTTGTTTAGAGCTACCAAGGAATAAAATCCCAAACATGGGATTTCAAATGAGAAGTAGATTGTTGTCCACAGGGCTCAGACATTACTGTCCTTGGAGAGCTATGCCCCAATTTCTCATGGGATAACTTTTTCTTTTTCTTTTTCTTTTTCTTTTTCTTTTTCTTTTTCTTTTTCTTTTTCTTTTTCTTTCTTTCTTTTTTTTTTTTTTTTTAATGTGATAACTTTCCAGTCAGGAGATGCCCTTTTGACAGCTCTAGGGCAACTCTTTTGTTATTTTTTGAATTATAATCCCTCCTCATAGTCCGTTTCACTCAGCTTCTCCATTAGTAAGACAGGGTGAGTAATTCAAGGCCTGCTATTGCCCTGGGGTAACAGCCTGAACCAGGAGACAGAAATGGTTTGACCCAGAGCTTGGCACTTTAACACCCAGGTCCTGGAATTACCCCTTCCCACTCTTGTCCTCACACCTCCTTTTTGGACCTGATACTACCTGTTCCTACCAGTTTAGCCTGGAGAGTTTCATTTCCTGCTCATTTTTCTTTAGACTGCTTTGGTTTGTGGATCAAGAAGCTGGCAGTAGGTGAAGCAAAGCTAAGTTTCTGAAAGAGCCGGACACTAGTCGAGTTAGCATTTTAACATTCTTAGATCCTCTGTGGACAGAGTTGAAAGAAACAGATATGTTAATATCTCTTTTTCTGGTGTCCACATAAGTCAGAGAAACTATAACACTGACCCATCTCTTTTGTTTTTCAGATAGACCACATGGTGCAGGGCCATGCTGCCTTCCCTGAACTAAAAGCCAAGGCCGCTGCCAGGTAACTGTTGCCCCTCCTCCCCTACAACTTCCCACGCTTTCCTGCACTGAGGACATTCACCTTAGGCAGCTGAGTGACTCAGTTCCCCTTGGGTGATGAAAATGCCCTGCAGTGTTTGGTTATAAGACAGTCATCTGGATGATCCATATATTAATTTTGAAAATGATCTAAGAGAACTCAATAAAACTAGAGGTTCCAAAAAATATGCCAGGAACTGTGGATGAGAGACTCTAATGTAGTAGAAGGAACATGAATTTCAGAGTCCAAACTTCTGGGGTTCGAATCCAGATTTACTCTACAAGGTGTGTGACGTTGGGCAAGTTATCCAACCTCTTTACACCTGGCTTTTCATCTGTACAGTGGAGGATAAGAAATGACCTGAAGTGATTTTTAGGATATTTTGTTAAGTGAAGAAAGCAAATAAGTTTATATTATACTCCCTTTCATTTAAAAGGAAGGTGACTGTAAGAAACTATATGTGTATTTACTCATTTATGCAAAAGAAACACAAAGAAGATTAAACTAGAACCTGATGAGACTGACTGGTTACATGGAGGTTGGGGTAGGAATGGGATGGAAACATGGGGGAGTGAAAACAGGGTAAGAGGTGGAGGTAGCACTTTTCTCAGCATATCTTTTTTATAGAACTCTAATTCTTAGAACTATGGTGATACTTCACATGCCCCTCGAAAATAGAAGGTATGTAGGTTAGATGGTAGGTAGGTAGATCAATAGATAGATAGTACTAGGATGTATGTGTGTGGTGGGAGTGTGCAAAATGAAATACAATTAGCAAAATCTAAATCTATGATGTTAACAATGAATACCATAACCACATTAAGGATTTGAGAAAGAAAAGAACCTAAGTAGCTTTGAGAAAGAATATTTTGATAGTATAATGTATGGCTAAAGATAAAATAACCATATATAAGTATTATATTCTGGGGCGCCTAGGTGGCTTAATCAATTAAGCATCTGCCTCAGCTCAGGTCATGATCTCAGGGTCCTGGGATCAAGCCCCATGTGTCAGGCTCCCTGCTAAGCAGGGAGTCTGCTTCTCCTTCTCCCATTGCCCCTCCCCCTGCTCATGTGTGAGCGCTCTCTCTTTCACTCTCTCTCTCTCTCTCTCTCTCTCTAATAAATAAATAAAATCTTTAAAACAATTTTAAGTATTATAGTCTAATTCCTAAATTTGTTTTTCATAAATGTCTGGATTAGCTCTTCAAAAACTCCTTTATGTGTATACTACAACTAAGCAAATAAATTAATATATTGTGGATAATGAGAGCCAGGTTTCTCTTAAATAGGGAAGGGGGAAGGTTACAGTGAACCCTATGGTAGTGAGTGGAAGTAGGAGGTATTAGGATCAACTTGAGATTTTGTATATATGTGTGTAGGTACAGCTGTCTCTAGACAGAGCTATAGTCATAGACAGAAATAAATATAGTGTGTATATCCGTGTGTGAGTACACATACATATATTCCCTGTGCTCTCTGCTGAGATGGCCTGGAAGCAATGACCCCTTGTAGCAGTGTGCACACCTAGCACCAGATCCTGGTTTTTAAATACTGTTGTCTACCTAAAAGGAATCAGAAAACTTCTGAGAAGGATCATACCATGGAACTTCCTCATCTAACACTTTATTTGGGTCCGATACCACATACCCTATCTTGAGCAAGGGTTCCTACCTTTAGATCATCCATGAACCCCTTAATCATCTACTTAAAACTTTCTTCTTAGAAACCTGGCCAGTTCCAGGGTGAGGACAGAGAACACACATGAACGTTTGATGATGCCAGAAAGTAAGGAAGTACTTGAAGACAACTTGTCATCCAAGTGCATAGGAGACAGTTCTAAGAATCTCTCCATGGCCTTTGGGGACAATTTGATCAACAGAATAAGTAATGGTAGTATAAAGTGGCTCCCCGAGGCCATACTGATAGAAGTAAATTATTGAAGAAATAAATATTTGGGAAGAAAGGGCAGGTCTTCTTGTCCACTTCAGGGACCATGTCCTAGAAATTATTTTTTTTATATAAATTTATTTTTTATTGGTGTTCAATTTGCCAACATATAGAATAACACCCAGGGCTCATCCCATCAAATGCCCCCCTCAGTGCCCGTCACCCAGTCACCCTCACCCCCCGCCCACCTCCCCTTCCATCCCCCTAATTCGTTTCCCAGAGTTAGGAGTCTCTCATGTTATGTCTCCCTTTCTGATATTTCCCACTCATTTTTCTCCTTTTTCCTTTATTCCCTTTCACTATTTTTTATATTCCCCAAATGAATGAGACCGTATAATGTTTGTCCTTCTCCGATTGACTTATTTCACTCAGCATAATACCCTCCAGTTCCATCCACGTCGAAGCAAATGGTGGGTATTCGTCATTTATAATGGCTGAGTAATATTCCATTGTGTATATATAACACACTTTCTTTATCCATTCATCTTTTGATGGGCACTGAGGCTCCTTCCACAGTTGGCTATTGTGGACATTGCTGCTAGAAACATTGGGGTGCAGGTGTCCCGGCGTTTCACACTGCATCTGTATCTTTGGGGTAAATCCCCAGCATAAATGTGGAGGAAATAATGGAACTAGAATATTCTCATTAGGCAAACACCGTAGTAATACTTGTTGCAAGGGAGAATCACCAATGGAAGCTGAAATTAGGGAAAGTATGATGCACAGTGGGCTATGTGCATAGTCCCAAAGTATCTTACTATAAGGTACTCATTAATGGCAAAAGAAAAACAGTAACTCACAGTGGAGAGATCTGGCAAACAGTGCCTCACCCATGTGATCAAAGTCAAACAGTACCGGCAGCAGGATCTCTCAGTGTTGAGCACCTCCCTTCATAATGTACCCAGAAGGACGTGACATCATTTCTGTAAGGCCCTTGCCAAAAATGGATCACCTCAGCAAAAACGTCCGGACACATCAGCCAAGCCCCAACTGAAGTGCATTCTACAAAATTATTAGCCAGGATGCTCATAAGATGCTGAAATTTCAGGAATTATTGCAGAACTGTCTCAGATTGGAGGAGACAAAAACAAAAAACAATGTGTGATCATGGTTTAGACCCTGGACCCAGAAGAAGAACATGAGTTGGGGGAAAACTGTCAACATTCAAATAAGTCTGCAGATAGCTGATAATATCATATTTATGTTAATTTCTTAGATGATGTGTGTAAGGGAAGTCTGTTTACTCTTTCTCTTTCTATGAATCTAAAATTATTTCAAAATGAAATCCGCTTATTTTTCAAACTGTTTATGATAATGCTTTGTTGGGCTTTTCTAGAAAGGCAAGGTATTTTATAATATTAACAGAGAAATCCCTCATAACCAGTACATAGAGCAAGGGTTCCTACCTTTAGATCATCCATGAACCCCTTAATTGTCTACTTAATGTATGCATTACATACATTCACATTTTCTGTGAAGAGAGGCCATAACTTTCATCAGATTCTTGAAGGGATCCAGCATTTATAAACCACAAACACAAACACTGGATTTGGGAGTTTGGAGATCTGGATTCAAATCCCAGTTCCACTAGACATCATTGTATGAACTTGTTTCCTCATCAGAACATGGGATAGTAGCTCTGAGAGAACCAGCACTGAGTACCTCTGAGAATTTGTTTTGATTTTAATGAGGTAATGTATTTGGCAAGGCTTGTAAACTTTACTATGGCAATTATGACAACAGGTACCACTGCTATTTCTGACGCTATTACTAATGGTTTTATAAAAGAGGAGGATGTTTTGGTGGTGGTGGTGGTTCTAGGGGTAAGCAGCACATCAGTCATCCATAACCTGCTGACCTTCTGATGCAAAGTGTGGTAAAGTAGCAAGAACCCTGAACTAGGTATGACAAGTCTTGGATTCTTGTGCCAGTTCTACCATAAATGTCTCAATGACTCAGTTCCCTCACCCATAAAACCACAATAATACCACCCTGCTTAACTTATTTTACAGGGGTTATATGGATGAAAGTAGATTGGGGAAGTGCCAGTCTCTGAAGATCTTAAAGCCAAACACAAACCTAAGGGATAGATTTTGCATGGAAATATTCAAAATTTCCAGAACTTTCTTCTATGGGTGAGCCTCATGAGAGTAGTTGTGATTGAGAAAAGGAAAGAGATTGATGGATTACCAGTGCAGACTCAGGGAAACAGCAGGCTGAGGTGATCCAGAAGCAGCAATTATTAGGATTCTTATGTGGAGTCAGAACTGGATTTAAATCCCAACTCTTTCTGTATACTAGTCAACTTCATACTACCTTCCAACTACCTCCCTGTATTTCTACCTTTAAGAGCTAAGTTTCTCCAAAGCATTGCCTGCACTCATGGCTACTACTTCCTCACTTTCTACTCATCCCTTGCCCACTTCAATTTAAATTTTGTCCCCATCTGCCCCTGAAAGAGTTAATGATAAGGTCCTCAGTGACCTCTGTTAATGAGTCTGTAGGGTTCTTTCCAGTCCTCATCCTTGGACTCTCAGCAGGATGTGGCACCAATGATCATAGCTTCCTCTCCTTTATAACACTCTCTTTCCTGGGCTTTCTTTCTGGAATGCTGTTCCTCCTAGTTTTCCTCCTATATCTCTGGCTTATCCTTCTTAGTCTCCTCTTCAAGTTCAATTTCAAGATCTTTTTCTTTTTCTTTTCTTTTTTTTTTTTTTTTTTTGTTTTAAAGTAGACTCCACACTGAGTGTGGAGTCCAATGTGGAGCCTGAGATCATGACCCTGAGGATCAAGACCTGAGCTAAGATCAAGAGTTGGACACTTAACCGATTAAGCCACCCAGGTGTCTTGACCATCATATCAAAGTTTATTATCCCTAGGCTGCTGGCCCTCTTCCCTTCTCTCTTTACCATCTCTACCAAGGTGGTCCCATCCACACTCTTGCTGCATTTCTTTCTGTATCTCAAATTTTACATGCAGCTCATCTATTTAGTAGATATTCAATAAATGTCGATTCTTTTTCCTTTCACTTTCTTTCTATTGTCTTATAAAGGAAAGTGCTTCTCCGTCTTACCAGATATATGAACAGAATATTCCAAGACTGTAGGACCCATTATATATTAGGCCTTAGAAAGAAATAGGCATAACTGTTATTCAAGTGAATTTGGCTGTTTGGAAAGGACAACAAATCCCTTGGAATCAGAAACTGCATGTCTCTTTTGGGATGCCTTAAGGCTCTCTGAAAAAAGAATGCAAGTCACCCCTGCCTCAGAGCTTAGCATCAGCAAATCCTATTTAAAACTGTAGGAACAAGTGTTGATAAACAGATTTAGTATTTTATACTCTTGATTTGCCATAATCTTTTCAGACTCACCCCTGAAGAATAATGTTTTGTTGGCTTATGAATTAAGTAAACAGTAACTAGATGTGCTCATGCATGTAACTGACAAGAGTCTCTCTCTATGTGAAGCCAAATATCCAGGGATTCCACTCCTTAGATAGAGATTTCCTTACATTGATCATAACTTTGGCCCTTTCCCTCTAAACTTCCCATTATTGTCTTAATTGTTTTATAGAACATTAGTTCCCAATGTCTCAGAATGAGATTCTAGGGATAGCAGGGTTTGGTCAGAAGGTGTTGGCTTAAAATACAAGTTTATGTTCAAGTTTGGTAGCAGAACCAAGGTGATGTGTGATGAGTGTATAAGAGCATTTAAGATCATAAACAAAGTAAAAATACAAGTCCTTACTTTCATGTAAATTACATACACCCACACATGTATGTATACATACAAACATGTGTAGAGAAAGAGCACACATTCGCACATCAGGAATTGGTAAGCTTTCTAAAGAAAGAGATGAGTAAAGAGGCAGACGTTAGGGTGATGGATGGGAACTCTTTCAGGTGAGGAAGTCAGGTGACACTTGAGCAAGACTGAGTGAAGAGTAGGAGCAAGCCATAGTGTTTGGGTTGTATGGCAAATCAAGAGTATAAAATACTAAATCTGTTTATTAGTACTTGTTTCTACAGTTTCAAATAGGATTTGCTGATACTGAGATCTGAGGCAGGAGTGTTCTGTTTTTGGAGAGCCCCAAGCCACACCAGAAGATATAAGGGACAGCAAGGCCCCAGGCCTGAAGGCACCAGCCAGCTTGGCAGGCTTCAAGATACTGTAAAGGCCATCCTGGCTGAACCAGAGTGGGAGGGAGCTGGTAACAGAGGAGGGCTTAAAAGTTACTCAAGGCCAAAGCATGAGGATCATTGTAGTATGTAAAGACACTAGAGCTTATTCAAGGTTTTAGTTTCTGAGCAGAAGAAAGGCACCATCAGATATACCTTAGAAGAATTACTTCGGCTGTTCTGTGGAGAGTAAACTAGACCGTTAGTCGGGAGGGAGGGATACAGTAAAAGATCGGGCCCTCCATCTCAGCGAGCTCATAGTCTACGGAAAGGAAAAGACTATTATCAGAGAAGCCCAGCCTGTTCTGAGTTACTTTTGCAGAAGTCACTGCAAGCAGTGATCATTTCTTGTTGTGATTCTGCTGGTCTCGGGTCCTAATTTAGGATTATCAGAATGAAGTTTTTCTAAATCACATTGTCTCTCCCAACCTTTCTTTTCTCCCACCATCCCTGGATTTTTCTGTCATTTCTATAAGGACAATCAGTGTTTATTGATCTGATTTTTTTCCTCAGGCTTTTTTTTTTCCTCTCTGATTCCCATAATCCCATTCAGGAGCAGTTTCTTCAATTACACTGGAGCCCATATGCCAAATCTCAACTACATTTAAAGTTCCCCATGAAAGGCTGTATGTGTTCCCTTGGTGCAAGAAAAGGAAAAAGAAAAGACATGAGACATTGAGAACTTGCATTGTTCCTGGCACTGCACTTGCTAATAGTTTTATGTATATTATCTCATTTAATTCTAGATGAGGAAATGAAGATTCTAGGGACTCTTAGACTCTACATCTAAAGCTGATTCCCACTTTCCATTCTACTCCAAAGTTCTCACATTGCTTCCTTGGCCCTGGAGGCTTCTTCAGTCTCAGTCCCTCAGTCTGACAACTGGGGCTATCAGTCTATCAGCAAGTATTTATTTAGGCTCCTCTGAGCTAGGACCGTCATAAAACGAGGGTGACAATATTAACACCTTTCATCCCCTAGGCGGTGCCAGGATAGCCACTAAATTCTTGATGGCTCTTGGATGAGAGATGTTTCTTAAACCGAAATAAGTAGAAATTATAATGCCTTTCTTTGGCTTCTACTTTGCATGCAAGGATAGGAAAGTGCTCAGGGCATTGGGGTCCTCTCAAGAAGACTGAGGGCTGTGCTGACTTAGGAAATAAATCCTCCATTTCAAGACAGACATCCAAGAGGAAGCATGTGTTGGGTTGTTGGCTATCTGACCTGAAACTAATAAGAGAAATTGGCAGGGGATAAGAGCATATATTTGAAAGTCCTCAGCCCTAGATGGTACCTGAAGCCATGAGAGTAAAGGGTATTATTCCTCACCACAGGACCAGTTTCAGTAGACTCCATCTTGTGGCAGGTCAGGAAGTGGGGAACTGGAGACAAGCTTTCTCAACTTCTGGAAGGGGCACAAATGTCTGCTGTTAGACTGTATTTTCTGACTTTTGACTTCAAAATACGGTCACTACACTTCTGTACAAGTAGCCCATGAATCCTAAGAATTAAAATGACTTTAGAGAGGCAGGAAAGAGTAGAGATTCCAGGGATGCTGTCCTCATTGAAGATTGTAAGCAATAAAGTCTGAAAAAAAAAAAAAGAAAAAGAAAAAGAAAGAAATCAGTCCTGACTCTTGGACTTTTAAAACTAGAAATGAGGGATCCCTGGGTGGCGCAGCGGTTTAGCGCCTGCCTTTGGCCCAGGGCGTGATCCTGGAGACCCGGGATCGAATCCCACGTCGGGCTCCCGGTGCATGGAGCCTGCTTCTCCCTCTGCCTGTGTCTCTGCCTCTCTCTCTCTCTGTGACTATCATAAATTAAAAAAAAAAAAAAAAAAAAAACTAGAAATGAATTTCCTACAATGGGAAGGAAGGGGAACTCTTTATTGATTACCTATCATTTTATAGTGTTCAGTCTCTATATTGAATCTTCATAGCAGCCTGTAACATAAGAGAATTAGCCCCAAGTACAGAAAAGTAAACTAGGCTTAGGGAGGCTTAGTGTACCTGACTACCCAACTGCTACCCAGTGAAGTCATTTTGTGGTTGTTGAAACTCTATTTTCTTCGTCATACACAGTGAGGACCAGGGCAGCAGGAATTCCTCCCTCTGGGAGAAGATATATGAGCCTGGAGTTTGTGAGATGGAGGGAGAACCACCCACTTGAAACAGTTAACATGTGATTCCTGGGCTGAAAGGGGGCTTACCGCCGTTTGAGAAGGAATTGGTAAAAAATACAAAATTAAACAAAGTCAGAACCAAAAAAGGCATCATGTAAGGTTAAAATTATGTGAATAATGATGTGCATTTGTTATTATAATGTTTTCCAAGTGCATTTCATTTTGAATGATATACTCAGATAGCACACATGGTAAGGTATAATTGAAAAAACATGCAGGAGAATGGCTGCATTCAAAGAATAAACATACAGCTGTGAGGAGGTTAGGAGTCAAAGGGGTAAGCATATGCCCCGTCCCCCAGGGATCTCATTAGTGCATGAGTGACCATATATGTAAGAGGCTAAACGAATCTCCCTGTTTGCAAAGACCCGCATTAAATGAGACAATGACAAATCAATAGTAATTAGGCCTATAGATTCTTATTGACCCAGATGTCTGAAACCAAATGCCCTGCCCTGAGATTCCTTGAGAGGCAAATGAAAAGATTTATAGATGTGTGCTTTAAAAAAAAAAAAATATATATATATATATATATATATATATATATATATATATATATATATCCCTTTAAGTGCAGCGATGGTATTCAGAAATGGGATTTTGCTAGAATCAAGAAATCACTCTTGATTTCTGGCTTGGAAGGACATTTCTGTGGCTTTTATTGTCAGTGGGGTTCCTGTTGGACCATGAGTGGAGAGAACTGGGAAATAGAAAAACAGAATGTGATCATATTCTCCCCAGGTGTAAGGCTCTGGGCCTGCCTTCCACAGAGGCCTCCAGGACCCTTTCCCAACATTGTCATAGAATCATGCTAAAAAAGAGTTTGAATGTGGGCTCGACAAGTCATTTCAGACCTGGGTTCCAGAAGGCACATGGCTTCGGGATCACACAGAGATAGGGTTATTTAAATTTGGCCTCACTATCGTGTCTTCACATCTCTGAGCATCTTCTGTAAAGGGGTGATATTGGTACCTGGCTCACTGAGCTGGATTGAGGGCCTGGTGTGCTGTTGGGTGGGGCATGGCAGCTGATGTTGCTGTGGCCAGTGAGCCTTTTTCCAGCAGTATTATTATCCTTCAAGTAGGATCCAAGGCAGAAGATTTTTACAGATGGAAATGAGGTGTCATGGCAAGAAGCAAATAGATTGCCTCCACCCAGCATACCTTCGCACACACACAGGCACGCACGCACACGCTGGTGCACACACACAGAGGCTGATTTGTGCACTCACTTCTGCACTTACATAGACCAGTTTTTTCTCCTGTCTTTTCTGTCCTGGAGCTCCACATACAGTTTTTATTTAACAAAATAATTTGAAAACCACTGTTCTACCTGTTTGTTTCCTTTTTTAAGCTTAAATTAGGAAACTTTCGGGAACTTCATGGGCTCCAAGGGAACATTCACAGTGTCATAAAACTGGAACCAGAAATGTTCGAGCTGCACTCCTAAAGCATTTGTGAAATGCAAATAATATCATGTTAGGTTAATATCGAAGATATTAATGTCCCTTGGACATTAATTTCCTATATTTTTTTTCCTGCCACTGTTCAGGCCATGCTTTTAACCTTTAAAGCTATCTTCCCGAGGCCACCAGTGAGAAGTAGCATGGAAGCCACCCTCTGATAAACTCACTTTCCTTAGAATCATTGGTTCAAGACTTTGAGACAGAAGTACATTTAAAGAGGGGAAAGGTGACCAACTTCAGTCTCTGTGCCATGCAGTAACATTTAGCTCAGTAAGATAGCTATCATGATGCCCATTTTATGTATGGGATAACTGAAGTTCAGAGAGGGTAAGTCACTGGCCCATGTCACCCAGCTAGGATGAGTAGGACCCACACGTGAGCCCAGGACTACCTTGGTTCCCAGTCCCCTCCTATCTCCCTCTCACACAAACACTGAAAACAGAGAGGTGGTGTGACTCCTTCATTCTGCACCCAAAGAGACGGAGCCTTAGAAAGGAGAAAGAACAAATGTGATGCCATTTGATACATTGGGGTTGGAAATCAAATCTCCTCATTCCTGATCTAACTGCATTCCTCTGTCCCATTACTTCCTTTAGCCAACTCCCATCCCAAGTTCAGGAACTTACCTTCATATCTGTCACCTCATCATTATTGTTACAATTAGGAATACTGATTTTTTAAAATCCTTTACACATGTACAGTATTGTACAGTTTACAAAATATGCTCTCTTCACATATATAGTCTCCTTTGATCTTCACAATAACCCTATGAGGTAAGTTGGACAGGGATTATGATATCTGTTTTTACAGATGCAAAGAAAGAGGTTCAGAACGTTTGAATAACTTTCTCATGGTTACACATCTTTCTAGGGGTAAAGCCACTCCTGGACCTGGTCTTCTGATTCCAAGCCTTTCCACTTTGCAGCGGGACATGCTACCTACTCTGGGTGATGGCAAAGGATGATCAGAGAGCATAGTATGCTGGTTCCTGTGGTTTTGGGTAGTTTCTCTGCTGAAACTAGGGACTCTGCTTTCTTTCTGGATCTGATATGGAAGTACAAATCGTTTCTTTCTGTAGAACAGTTTGCTTCCCGACCCTACCCCCCCTTTTAAAAACAAAATCAACTTCTCTTCCAGATGCCAGAGTGTATATGCATATTTGAACAGTCACCTGGATCTGATTAAGAAGGCTCAGCCTGTGGGTTTTCTCACTGTTGATTTACATGTTTGGCCAGATTTCCATGGCAACCGGTCTCCCTTAGCAGATCTGACACTGAAGGGCATGGTAAGTAACAGCCAGTCCTTGCACGAAGGTGAAGGCGGGCCAAAGGGCTACAGAGTTTGGAAGAAGCAAAGTGAGGGGAAAGGAAAAGAGGAAAAATAAACAAGACCGGCCAAGGGCGCACAGGCTTTTTGCAGATGCATTGCTGTTGTGAAGGCTCTTGCCGCTCCCCAGGATGAGCTGCTGAAAGTTCTCATTGTTTCTGAGCCAACCTTGAAAGCGTTAAAAGCACTATTTCTTAGATTTAGCTACTGCTGCCTCTTTGTCCTGTGGAGCGGCTAGAAGTCATGAGCCCCTGCCTGTGTGATTTTTTATTTACATCACTTTGCAGAGTCATGTTTTCTGTCTCCATCCTCAGGCCACCCGGTAAATAAGTGGTAAATATTACCACCCATGGTCTTGATTGCCACAACCACATGTCTGCTCAGGCTCTGAGTCAGAGCTATTCAGAGTGCATGTTAACATTATTAGGATTCAGATTAAACTTTGCTCAAAGTAAAATAAAATTAGTAACTTATGTCGGTGGATACATTGAGCTGCTGGTGACCCTTAGGGTCACTGGTGGTGCTTAAGATTCTGGGCGCTCCTGGAGGGGCCAGCATGAACTTGTGGCAGCCTTCATAGACACCTAAGCTAGGATGGGACACTCTGGTGGCCAGGCAAGATTAAGTAGTATAGCCACTGAGAATCATCTTTGAGGTTGGAGGAAGCATGTTCAAACTAGAGAAATAGAATCAAGCTTCAGAGGCCAAGGGGGGGCCACAAATAAGAAGAAAGTAAGCCAGGAATTCAGAATCCAGGAAGATGTGAAAAATTTGAGAAGCAGAGTGCGCTGTGAATGGAGGTGGGGAGATCAGAATGGAGGCTGTGAGCAAATCAGGGTTTATGCTGCGTGATGGTGGCGTGGGCTGCTGGCTTAAAGAGCTGCAAGACCCCAAATTCTATAGTTTTGTGATTAATTTTATTGAGACTGTTTTAAATATTTTTATGATGCCAACGGGAAGACCTGATCTTTATTTTCATTACCTACTTGACATAATCAACTTTTGCTAATAAAAAGGAGTCACGAGAAAAGAAAAGAAAATTGGACATAGCATAAGTTATGTCTGTCTGGAGTCCATGAAGCGTGCCCATACAACAGATAATGAGCTTGGCCTCCTTACTTGGCTCATGGAAGCAGAAGAGGAATGTCGGGAGAGGGCCATGTGGCCACAGGCTGCGGCCAGAAAGCTGTACTTGCAGATAACTGACTCTCTGGGTACAAACAGAGGTTGGGGAAGAGCACATTTTGTATGGATACAAAAGCGAGAGTCTTAACTGAAGACAAATATCTGAAACCAAATATAGAGGACCTTAAAAATGTGAAAGATGTTAAGAAGCATGACCAGTTCATAAAATGACCCCAGAACAAAGCAGGGCTATGTCGAGAAATGCTCATGGGTCTGGAGTTCTTCCCTGGGGGCCGTCTCTTGCCAACTTCTGTCAGACCCAGTGTGGCAAGACCCATGTTTCCCAGTGGCTTTTGTCTATTTCTTAAAACCAAGCCTGACATCCAGAGACTGAGGAAGTACCATCATAAGGATATTCTTATAAAGTTAAACCAGGGGCACCTGGGTGGCTCAGTTGGTTAAACATCTGCCTTTGGCTCAGGTCATGATCCCAGAGTCCTGGGATCAAGTTCCCTATGGGGCTCCCCACCCAGCAGGGAGCCTACTTCTCCCTCTCCCATTCACCCTGGTTATGTTCTCTCTCTCTGTCAAATAAATAAATAAAATCTTTAAAAAAATAAAAAAAAATAAAGATAACCCAAATCCAGAATGTAATCCCAAAGGAGTCAATGGAGGGTTTTGAAGAATACCTGCCTCGTTATAATAAATACAGCTAAGTAGATACTCACCAAAGAAGACTACTTGCATGGAGACATGTCCCCAGTTATATCAGAAAATCCTAGTTTGTTTGTTTTTTTAAAAAGTTTTATTATTTAATAAACATACCTCATATGTCACATGATATTTCTTAGCAATGACTTCTCTTTGTAACTGTTCTTGGGTTGGCTTTTCATTGGAATAGCTGCCACTCTGTGCATTTACATCACCACACTGGAAGAAGAAGGAGACCTTGATAAGATAGAGGGAAAGAAATTCTGGGCTAATATTTTCTCCCAGTATTTCTCTCCCTCAATTAATTTCAGATAACAGCAGACCAATCACCCTAAAAATCTCTAATAGAGATTGTCCAGTCAGTACTTATTTCTTACTTAGAAGTGCCAACCACTTCTAAGATGGAGTAAGGTACAACAATTCCTACGTTCATGGAGCACGTTTCAAGGGAGGAGAGGCAAGTGCTTGATAAAATGTCTATTTAGCAACTAGAATTGTCATGATATTCTCAGTAGGGAAAGAAACACATGACTTCTTCTTTTGGCTCCTGAAACATTTCTCTGGGCATCTAAGTAGTTAATATGTTCTTAACTGATGATCAACATGGACATAAGGAAGAAATCATGTACTGCTTTAAAAACATAGCTATGAATAACTTGCTAATATTAAATGGATTAATTGCTACTCTTACTATCCATATGAGAAGTATTTAATACCAATATTAACATCAGGACGCCTGAGTGGCACAGGCAGTTAAAGCAGTTGAAGCATCTGATTCTTGGTTTCTGCTCAAGTTGTGATCTCAGGGCCATGGGATTGAGCCCCGTGTTTGGTTCTATGCTCGGCGCAGTCTGCTTAAAATTCTATCTACATCTCCCGCTGCCCCTCCCCCCCCCCAATAAATAAGTAAATCTATAAAGAAAATACCAATATTAGTGTATAGGTAAATGAAGCTAAGAGGCTCCCACTTTATCACAATTATGAAGACATTGCCTTCCTCTACTTTATTTGAAAATACATGTGAAGATGCAAAAAAAAAAAAAAAAGCATAAACCCATGCTGACTTTGAAATTTTACATGTCATTGAACTAGTGACACTAGAATTGACAGTCTCAGAGAGAATCTGGGAAGATTTTCCAGAATCTAAAAGACTAACTGGAATTTGCTGAATAAATCTATGACATATGAACAAAGTGAACCTCTAGCCTTGCAGAATTCAGGCCTTTCCACCTTTTTGCTCCTTAGCTGAATAATGCAAGGTCTCTTTAAGCCTAAGAACAGGACAGTCTTCCCTCTATTCTGCTGCCAGTGGTTTTAGGGTGTTTTGGTTTTTTGGAAGCAGCTGGTGAGTTTAACTTTCCAGAACTCTCCCACAACCCAGACCTTATCTTCCCTTACAGTTCAGTCCATCAGAAAACTGCCAACCCAAGAAGCCAACTGGGCATGAAGTCTGATTTGGGATGACTGGTGATGTGCTACATTCTGAGGATCCTGAATAAAACTCTGTTATTAAGAGATAAATAGGAAATACTGTGAATTTGGAGGAGGGGTATAGGTGCATGTGTCTGCTGTAAGTTCTGGGGTTAGAAAACTGGGCAGTGGTGAGGCCACCAAAGTGACCCAAAATAAAAACTGCTGGACTTTGGGAACTGCCAGCTAGCTATAGATCTGAAGAGACCCATCCAAATTGCAGTGAGTGGGGCAGAGAGTAAATCATGTGTATGGTCTGCTGGGAAACACTGAATATGTATAGCTCTTTAGTTAGAATGAATAAAAAAGTAATAAAGTGAGTCCATTAGGAAAAACGGGTTGCATACAAAGCAAAAAGAGTGCCATTGGAATACTTAGGGAAAGGCTTCTCAAAGAATTATTTACTACTGAAACCGAAAGAAAATATTAAAACCTCTTTGGCATATTCAGTAGGCTTTTTGTTTTGTTTTGTTTTGCTTTGCTTTGTTTTGTTTTGTTTTTTGAAGGGAGCATCTCTGAAATAGGACAGAAACTTGGAGGAAAAATGAGCTCAGATGGAAAGGCAGTGGAATGGGAAGAAAAAGGAAACGATAAGGCAATTAAAAATACACTAGCAGAATTAAAACATACATTGAAGGCAATGAAAAACCATTTTTATGGGAGAAAATAAGATCAGAGCTATCATACATAGCATATATTTTACATTTATTAGAAAAACATTTTGAGGATAGAGACTACCTGTGGCCTGTTCACTTTTTCAATTTCAACAGCGTTTAGGTCAAAGACCGGCCTCAAATAATTGCTTTATGGCTAAGCAATATGTTTCCGTCTTTATTTGTCAAGGGAGGAATGAACCGTGATCTGCTCAAGGTCACAATGCCAAGAAATGAGGAGCTTAAATAAAAATGTGAATCCTGACCTCCAGTATGCACACCCCCACAAGGCTGCCTTAACTCACTCCTCCAGATCTCACTCCATGCGCTGAGGACTGTAAGACAGGAGTCCTAACAGCCATCTCATGCATGGTGTAGTACCCAAGCACACTTCACAGCCTAATCCTCGCTCCCCTGAAAACCAGACTTCTCACTCTTTCTGCCATGTTTGTCCCTACCCTGGCCCTTGGATTTAAGCTCTGAGCTCGCTCTCATCAGTAGTGGTTCTTATTTCCTTCCACCCTCACTGACTCAGATAACAAAGTAATCACCACTCCTGGTTTGACCTCGCTCTAAACCCTTCTGCTTTAGGGGTGCCTGCCCTCAGAAGTAGGAACAGGGCATCACCCAGGAATCTTTCCATGATGCATGAGAGCATCATCTTCTGTTCTGGTGACACTTGGCTCCTTTCCATGTACCTTGCTGCTTCACTCTCCTTTGGTGATGCAGTATTGACCTGTGGCTCTGGGCTAGAAAGAGGTGGAGATTAGGGGGTGGGCAACTTAATAGGACGCCTGGACCAAGTAGCCACCTACGTAAATAGTTCTCCTTTCCGCTTTATGAATTAGGTAAGGGCCATGCACGTGATGTGTAAAGGAAGCAGAAGCTCAGGTCATAGTAATCAGCATCAAAACATTTAACACTGGTGACTCTAGGTTCTTTAAAAGCAAAAACAAAAGAAAAAATGCTTACTCTTTTATTTTATTTTATTTTATTATAAACAGAAGCATGGCATGGTCACGCATAAAGAAGGATAAAGCCAAATACTCACCAAGAACGGTTGCCTGTTGCAGATACTTTTTTGGTGATTGTTTTTATTTGGAACGATTGGTTGAATAGTTTTTACTACTGTGAAACATTGAAGAGAGCCGGGGTTTGAAGTCAGACTTGTATTTGCATCCTGCCCTGAAGACGAGTGACCTCTGAGGTTAGAGCTGTGAGGTCAGTCTGCTCATTCGCAAGCAGAACCAGCACAGGATTCCTTGCAGGGTCATTGTCAGATCAAATGGGGAGACTGTCACATCGTAGACAGACAAACAACAGCAAATACTTTTGAGCCTGTAGCTTCTGCTTAGTGGCCCTTGTTTGCTTGTTGGAAGATGACTAGGATTCTAAGTGAGAATTCTCAGTCTGAACGCTGAGCAGCCAGTCCTGAGCCATCCGCCTTAGTCCGAGGACCAGCTGGACTCGCCAGCCGTGGAGGTCATCAGCCATGAACAACCAGCTGGTGAAGCTAAACAATCACTTGGTCCATCATAAACCACGTTTCATACAGGTACGGAGCTTATAGTCTTTCTCTGGAAGTCCTTGGCCCTCAAGTCTTTCAACACAACAGGAAACCCAAATTTGATGTACCCTACATTTTTTAAATTTTTTATTTAAATTCAATTTGCTAACATATAGTATAACACCCAGTGCTCATCCCCATCAAGTGTTGATGTGCAGAACAGCCAGTGTGGTAGGAATTTTGAAAGAGTTCTGGCCTTCTTGTATATATGACCAGTTTCTATTCTCGAATTAATACCACCTCTTTGTTCTTGAAATATCCAAGAAATAAATTAATCGAATTTAATCACAGGTGCAGGTGACCTCAGGCATATCGGGCCATGAAAACACCATGTTCACCAGTGGTTGAAATGTGTTTTCTCTGCTTCATATTGCAAGCACAGTGCTACCCAGAACAGAAAGTTATTTTCTGGTTCTTTGAAGAGCTGTGATTTCTAACATAAGGCCATATGCTGCTCAAACTGCTGGGGAGGTTGAGTGCTGCTCCAACGGCTCTTCAAAGCAAGCACAGAGCAAGTGTGCATATGAAAAACTAGGAGGGAGTCAGGAAAGAAGCATTACAAGATCTTAGCCAGTTCCCAGAGGACTGAACCCCAGCTAGAGATGGGCATTACTAAACAGAGTCAGATGTCGATGGAGTCGGCAACTCAGATGAGTATTTGCAAGAGCTCAGTAGAAGGTTGCCAACATATAGTATAACACCCAGTGCTCATCCCATCAAGTGTTGATGTACAAAACAGCCAGTGTGGTAGGAATTTTGTATCTCAGTGGCTTCCTCTGATGGAGAGATGGATGACATAGCTGGAAGCTCATGAGCTAAATCAAGAAGCTTTTGACTAATAAATTTATCAGGCTTGTGAAGACTCTTTGACACCAGTTTGTTGATGATTTTGTTAAAACTTAATGCTGTTTCATTTCACTGTTTTTCACATATTATTTTGGCCTATGACAAATTGAGACCTATAGCAAAGTTTAGCATCCTAAGTATCATTTAGCTGGTTTTCCCATAATGTGTTTTCTTATTGAAGCAACTAATTTAGAAGCTGGTATTTTATTTCATAATAGGCATCATTTTTTTTTTTCTGGAACTGCGTTGTGTCAGGCACCATGATAGATGCTTTACATGCCTCTTCACTAACTTTTTCAGTAATCCTGCCTGACAATGTTGTTGTTCCATTTAAAAGGGTGAAGAAACTAAGGCTCTGAGAGTCAAAGTTATTTGCCCAGAGGGGGAATAAACAGAAGTATTAGAACCTAGTCAGTTCAAACTGAGGTCACTGACATCCTTTGGGAAGAAAAAAAAATTTTTAAGAAAAAATGGGTTTTTGTGTTTTCATGCTCCAATTCTGTTTCAGTATGTCTACCATATTTTCCCCTCATTTTACTGACTTTTTAAATTATTTCAGATTCAGACTTTATTTTCTTAGTGCTTTCTATCTTCCCTAAATATACCAATCAACAAGTAAAACCCAGAGGAGACGGCAGGAGGAATATGGATTATAAACAGGAGTCCTTCCCAAGGTAGTAAGGCATGATAAAAGACTGAAGAATGAATCAGGTAGAAATCTGCTGGGAGGACGCAACAGATAAATAATGGCAAAGATCTAAGGCTGGGGGACCAAAGATGGGATCCAAGTTTGTGTAAATCAAGACGGTTGGATGACGCCAACGAGGGGCCAGTACAGTTGACCAGAGCAGCTTTGGGATACTGGAACACGGAGTATATTAAAATGACTTAGAATTAGAGCATCAGAAGAGGAACAAGGATGAGAAGTGACTATTACATCTGGGGAATAGCAAATGACTAGCTTATCATGTGCGGTTCACCAATAGAATAAAGTCATGAGGGAGAATGTCAGTCTACTCATCATGAGTTTCTTGATTGTCTGTTGCTGCTTTAATAAATTACCACAAACTGAGAGGCTTAAATTTATTATCTCACAGTTCTGCAGGTCAGAAGCCCAGGCTGGCTCAGCTGGCTTCTCTGCTTCGGTTTTTGTTAGACCAGAACAAGGGCTCTTATCTGGAGACTCTAGGAATAATCTACCAAATCCATTCAAATTTTTGGCCAAATTGAGCTCCATGCAGTTGTAGGACTGAGGTCCCTATTCCCTGGCTAGTTGTTAGGCAGGGGTCCTCTGCTCCTGGAGGCCACCTGCATTTCATGACTCAGTGCGCCACCACCACCCCCCCCTTCTTCCATCTTCGAAGCCACCAATGGCAGACCATGTTCTTCTTATGCCTTGAATCTCTCTGGTTTCCATTTCTGCATTTCTCCTGCCTTATACTGGATTGCTTGATTGACTTTTCTGCCTTCTGCTGCTGCTTTTAAGGGCTCATGTGATTACACTGGGTATCTACTGGATAATCGATGATAATCTCTATATTTTAAGGTCACCTGGCTAGGAACTGGTTCCATCTGCAAAGTCCTTTTACAGCAATGCCTAGATTGGTATTTGATTGAGTAACTGGGGGACAGGAATCTTGAGGGAACATCTTTAGAGTTCATTCACCACACTGTGTTCACACATTTATCTGCATTTCCCAAATCTGGGTGAGTTTTAGGCAATGCCAAGTGTCAGCCTTGATTTCTGGTACTTCCTGAAACCTCGGGGAAATTTGTTCCCTTTCTCTTCCAGGCTGCTGATTACTTCAGACCTGTTCTTCAATCTCTGTCCTCTCTCCAGAGGTTTTCTATAGGTTGTTCTCTGATCCTCCTCATTTCCTTGCTGTCTGTCCATCAGCTCTGCCTGCATTATTGACTGAGCAAACAGTATTTTTGCTGTTCCTTTGTGTTCTGGAAAGCTTTCAACCAATTCCCTTAAGCATTGGATACCCCATCAAGCTCTCTCTGATGGGCCTAGAAAGTCTCAGTGCTGGGGATCTTGTTTTTTTTATCTTTTGTGATCTTTAGAGACCCCTTGGGATTTTTTTTCTCTAAGCTTTTTTTTTTTTTTTCTTACTAACAAATATAACTAATTCCTTTAACAGCTAAGGAGGAAAAAAATAGCTGAGTTACTACTACATTTAAAAAATTAATTTCAACTATTTTAGGACCTATCAACCTGTGATCCATAATGCCAAGGTTAAGGACAAGTATTTCCACAATTTATTGTGTGTTAGGACCTTGCTTAAATGCAAATTGCTGGACCTACAACAAAGATCCAATACATTTGGAGTTGGAGCTCAGGAAATCTGCATTCAGCTAGGATCCCAGGAATAGACTAGAGACATGCCCAAGCTCTCACAGCTACTGAGTGGCAGCCAGATTTAAGGTGAAGTCTAGGGTAAAATCATCTGTCTTTCCTATTTACAGAGTGAATGAGAGTGTGTAGGTTGATAAGAACTAAGGCTTCTCTAAGGAGTGCTTGCAAGTGAGACACCTTCTCCCTGCCCCCCGCTGCTTCCTATTCCTGAGGCATTCATCATTTTGCTTTACCACAGTCTTGTTGTTCTTATATTTGACATTGTGATCCTGACACTGATGGTCAACATACATTCTGCCCTGTTTTCCTGCTGTGTGTGTGTGTATGTATGTGTGTGTGTGTGTGTGTGTATATATATATACAGTATATATGTATATATATATATATATATATATATATATATATATATATATATATTCAGTGTCCCTTGTTAATACCCTGGGGGTACCCATACCATGTTGGAGACACTTAATTCCCATATTCCAATTAATGAATGGAATTGAACCCTTTATGCATTTAAGAGAAGGAGAATGAACATTTATTAAGGGAAAGGAAAGGAAAATCAACATGAATTGCCACCTATGCTCATATAGTTGCCACTCACTATAAGGGTTTAGCTCTTATAGACTCGGTATAGCTTCCTAAAAAAGTAAAACATTTTGCAAATTGTATTTAATATTTACAGAAATTCCTTGAGGCATCATTATTCCTATTTCATAAATGAAAAAAATTGAGGCTGAAACAAGTCCATAAAACTCATACCATCGTGCAGCCAGTTGTTGGAAGAATGTCAAAATCTGAACTTCAGTGTCTTCCTCCATAGCTTGTCATCTTACCATTCCCCTACACTTCTCTTCCAAGCTCAAAAAACCTAAGATTTACATAAGCATTTTATATCGAGGATGTTGAAGTTATCAATTGTAGTTTGCGTTTCTGTGACCACCATATCCACCACATCTCTAAATATCAATTATAAGTGTTTTCTCTTATAGTTATCCCCGTTACACAATACCAAAATATATAAAATATGCTTACCAGTGCAACTCTCCCATGGGGTTTCCCCCCACATTTCACTGTCTTGCCCAAACATTCAAACTAGGTACTTGCACATCTTCTGTAGACACACTGCTTCCACTTATGCTTTCTTCCCACTTCCTCTTATTGATGGAACCATTCAACCCTCACACGGTATCTGCTCCTCTGTCACATCCTGACCTTCTCACTGGTTACAAAGCTGCACGTCCTCCAGGACATCCCTGGCATTCCAGGGATATTGCTGCCACTTCCCTACCAAGATGGCTCCCCAAGGGGTCTCTATAGCCTCCTGAGTGGTCCATATGGCAGGCACTCCTTAGAAAATTGTATCTTGGGCTGACAGCCATTTGACTTTTGCCAAGGCAGGGCTGAGATCCCTAGCATTTGAGAGAAAAGTCAAATGGAATTAATGATTATCTGCCCTTCCAGAATCTTCATCTCTGTATTAGATGAGATGTCAAGCAAGCAGGACCCCAGACCATAGTAATTTCACATTTTAGAGAGGAATGTCTTTCACTGAGTCACATTTCAACTCCATGGCCCTGGTGTTAGTGGTGAAGAGATGTTGGAGTTGGCTATGGGAGAGTGGTGCTTGGTTAATCCTTTTTGCTGCTGAGTACGTTCTTGCCTAGAATGTTTTCTTCTATGAATGATAGGTATGTTCTATTCACCAGAAAAAGAAAAGCTATGTCACACATCCTATGTCCATTTTGTCAGAACTACTAGCAAGTTCAGGAGTTGAATTTAATGCTCATTTACATGATCTCATTCTCAGTTTCTGGAGAAAAGTAACCATCTTCTCTTTTCTGTGATTTCTGAGCTCTAGAGGCACTAGAAATTTAGAGAAGAGGCCATGAATTTTGTTTTTTTTTTTTTGCTTGAATACCAATAACTTGGGGGAAGTTCTCAGGAATATTTATTGAGGGTTATGATAATGAAATTTGGTGATATTACATCCCTTCTGTCTTATGGGTTCTTACTAATTGAGAAGGATATCAGAACAAGTTTTGTCATCAATGTTATACAGAGCACTGGGGCTCGTCAATTAATAGGAGAATGCATCCCGTATACAAAGTCAAATTTCTTCCCAAGTCCATCAATTTATCCAAATCTGGTCTTCAGGACCTACCTATAGGAAGATGGGAGTCTGCTAAGCAGACACATACCAGTCACACAAAGGATCGTAGCTTGAGTCACATCACAGTCATGACCAGAGAGAGGAGCCAGAGGTAACCTGCCTCCTGGACTGGCTCTGGAAGAAGGTCTAGACCTTGGCCCACTTAGCTTTCTTAGTAGATAAGCAGCAGAGATGCTGTTGAGGCCAGGTGAGTACAGAAGAGAGAGACCATTCATGATTAGTCATTTACCCAGGATGATTGTATCCCATGCTGCTGGTCGATCACACAAGACATTCGGATGAAGAGGCATACGACAAGGCTGAGATCCTGTCCACCCTGCTCCTTTTTATAGTTCATTCTCCCAGATGGGATGCCTTTTGCATTAGTCTGCCTGGAGGGAGTACTTTTACCTAATTCATACGAAGTTTCTATATGAGCTACAGGGACACTCCTTTTACACCAATCTCATATAAGCCACCTTGATGAGGAAAGCTAACTGTAGAAGGGAGTGGGATTGGAAGCCTGGAACTAGAAGTGATCTTCCAGTGTTCTCTCTTGGGGTATGGAGCAAATGACCTTCCCCTCTGTAAATATATGAAGAACCAAGGTTGTAGACATTATCCTCCCATAATCATGGAATTAGACACAAAAGGCTAGGAGGTTAGGAAAGACAGTGGTATACAAAAGGAAAAAGGAGCGTTGTCACTAATTCACACACTTAACAAACAGTAACTTAGTGCCTACTATGTGCCCAACATGGTGCTAGACATTGCCGATACTGTGTGAGTATCACGGATCGTCTGTCAGAACCACTAGGTTCTGGTTTCCATTCTATGTTTTCCCTGGGGCACATTATTTCCTTACACACATTGTGAACTTCTATAATGTCAACAGTGTTCATGTTCTCCCTCACTTCCAGTGTTTTTACTGTATGTGTAGGTCTCTGGGGAACTTTACAAGGGATGTTCCTTCACAGGGTTATTGGCTTGGGAAGATGCGTACCCAGAATTCCCCTCCGGTCCCTCATTCAAACCTTCCATGTCCCCATGTGTTAAAATCAAACACATAGTTCTCATCTGGTTATCCAGTTATTTACCAAGAGAAGCTATCAGCAGGTAGCCCTACTGAGGCCAGGAATCCCTGCATCAGCAGACTTCCATGAGTAATCAGAAGCACTGGAGCAAAGGATACTAAGTGAGGAAGGGTTTGTACAGATGTTGTGAGAAGTAAGCAGGGGCGAGCCCAAGAAGAGGCTCGAAAAACAGCACAGGCATTTCTGTCTCAAGATGAGGGCAACAGAGAATTTTTAACAGAGTCCTGGGATCAGATTTGCACATGAGAACAATTACTAGCTCCATGGTGGAGAGGAGCACCATTAGAAAAGGGGCTCTTTCAGCACACGAGGACCTAACAGTGGCCTGGATTGAGGAAGTGAGTGACAAGATGAAGAGAAGGGATGGATTCACAACAGATTTGGGGGAGCTAATGGACAAAATTTGGAGACTGTGTAAATGGGAAGAAGGGAAAAGTTGAGGAAGAGCGCTGACGGGTCTCTGGTCTGGGCAACGGAGTGGTGTCTGTGCCCTGCAATAAGCCAACACGCCCCTTCGTCATGGCTCAGGGTGCAGTCTGGAGAGGGTAATGAAATGGGACCAAAGAGACGAAGGGAAAGGACCTGGGGAGACCCCTCAGCTCCCCTCTTTTAATGCAGGCTGCGTGTCACCACCTCATTGCACTCAGGATCATACCCCTGTAGTCTCTGAGTAAACATATATTAATAGAAATTGTAATGTGAAAATACAAAGTAAACTCTGGTATGGATGCTCACAAAAGTCGGAGTAGGTTTGAAGAACCCAGCAGCTCTTCACCCTCTAGAAATGCCCCAAGAGGAGACATTAACAGATGGGAGATGTGAGGGAAGGACTGTGAACAGGTCTTGAAGGCATCCAAATTCAGCATCCTGTTCAGTTCTGGAATCTCTCAGAAATTGACATACTCCATAGAAGCATGTGGTTCCGATTGACTTTAATGGGATTCCCTTGCAAACCACAGATTGTAAATTATCCCCTAGTAGGTATAACATTTATAGGAGACATATTATTTTACCCTGAGTACCCCCTGGATGCTGTTACACTGAATTCTGACAACGGCAAAACTCTGAATAAGATCATCTTTTACTAGAAGCCGCTGCTCCGTGTTGATTCCTGTAAGCCAAAGAAAATGAGTGTTTGTAATAAAAGAACATTTTTTTAGAGATGAAGAAAGGCATTTAATGCCATGGTAAGGAGTATCAAACACCATCTCTGTATAGTATTTGTTTTGCTTTGTCTTGTTTTGTTTGTTTAATACAAGGCAGGGCACTTTCTCTTGGAGAAGAAATGATAGTTTTTCCCAGGTCTGGAGATTAAACAATTTGGTAGTCATTTCACGTTCAGCTCACAAAAAGGGGATTTGCATATGAACTTGTTTGGGCAAGAAAACACATCTGAACGTGTTTCATGGGAACTATCTCTATCCATGGCAGCTCCTTTTGGCCATCTCTTTCTTTTCTTTTCTTCATCCCTACAGGTCACCGGGTTGAAACTGTCTCAGGACCTCGATGATCTTGCCATTCTCTACCTGGCCACAGTTCAAGCCATTGCTGTAAGACACTTTAATGCCATTTTTTAAAGAGACTTAGGGCTATCAATAAACGTTAGGCCACATGTTCCTCCAAGATACATCATGCGCTTTTGTGACAGAGATTGTTAATTAAAAGGGAGCTTGCCAGCAAGAGATGCGTGTCTTTTCGGAAGGATATCTTGAAGAAGGTCTTCACCTGCTTTACTAATCACCTCGTGTAGCTGAAAAGCTGAAAGGAGTTCGGGTCTTTGAACATCATACTTGTCATTTAATTTGTCTTCCAAGTTCAATTAAGTAGAAGCAGATGCCATTTATACTTGCATTAAGAAAAGCTGATGTTAAGAATGTGCAAACTTATAAAACATACGATATTGTTCACTTCGCAAAAGGATTCATTATAGGGTTCCTTTAAATAGTAAGCATCCTTAGTGTTTGTTTTTAGATAATTAGCTGCTTCAATGAGAGGTTTGGATGATTAGGGAGAGAAGGAGGGGAGAATTTAAAGCATTAGGAACTCCTACACTGCAGATCAATCCAAAATAAAAACAAAATCCTGGAAGCTTAACCATCGCCATCTAAGGAATCTTATTCTCCAGAGGTGACCCAGAAATGGGCTACAGAAGATTGTATCTGCGTATGTTAGGAAGTTTTGGAGGAGTGGGTCCTAGCTTTCCAGGCTTTAGAACTGGGAGGAATCCCAAAATTACAGTTAATTAAGTGAAACTTAGTCACTCTGGTAAGAGAATGTGGACCAACCGAAAGGAAAAATCAGTTCACTAAATTCTGATTCAAGATTTATTTTTCAGAGACGCAGAAAGTTTTTATGATAATGGTATGTGGACATGTTCATATGCCATTGTTTTTTTTTTTTTTCATATGCCATTGTTATTTTGTTTCTCCATATACCACTTCCATAATCTTACTCCTTCAAATAATAGAACTACATACATTTTTCGTATACCCATATCACTAAGAGAGGTGCTTTTCTTATGTTCACTTTTGTCAGGTGCCATGTAGATATGATAAGAGAGCAGAGCTTCCCAACCACTAAGGGAAAGTATGGTCTTACATAGAATAGGCCAACTTGGTTAGATCAAACAGTCCTTGTAGTTTTTTTTTTTTTTGACTTTTTTTTTTTTTTTTCATTTATTTATGATAGTCAGAGAGAGAGAGAGAGGCAGAGACATAGGCAGAGGGAGAAGCAGGCTCCATGCACTGGGAGCCTGACGTGGGATTCGATCCCGGGTCTCCAGGATCACGCCCTGGGCCAAAGGCAGGCGCTAAACCGCTGCGCCACCCAGGGATCCCAGTCCTTGTAGTTTACATACCAGTTTGACTCTATCTTCCTGAAGCAACTGTCATCAATTTAACAGCTTGGCCAGTTCAGTGAAATCAATCAGCCAGCATTATTTATCGGAGCTTTGTCAAAAACAGATCATTCTGACATCTCTCACGATGGAGGGAGTGAATAGTAAAAATGAATATGGAGGAGAATAATGTGCATCAGTAGTAAAGACAATTCCTTAGTGATCCTGTTTTATAGTAATAATGGTGACACTGATAAATAATATAGTTTTGGGATATTATGTGCTAGGCACTGTGCTAAATATTTACAAATATTACATGACTTAACCTAATATGAGTTAGATGTTAGCATCCCCCTTCCACACATTAGAAACCTACACCTTGGCAAGGTTCATTAACCTGCTCAACTTCATATAGCTAGTAAGTGACAGAGCTAGGATTGGAAGCCATGGCTTTCTGAAATAAAAGTAGACGTATGAAGCATTGAGGAACTTTCCTTTTCGAATTGCCAGTGCTATTGTGTGAAACGCCTTAGAGTGGAATGAAATGGATGCATCGAAATAGAAAATCGGAGCTATGCGATGCTCATCCTCTGAGTACAGTTAAGAGGCAGAACTTTCGTTGACATTCACTTGCTGTGCCAGGCACCAGAGTACCTACCCACCGTGGCTTAGGGGAGTCACCCTGTAAGTAGGAGGGATTGTCCTTATTATCCAGACAGAGGGAAAACCACCTTGCAAGGTCAGATAGCTAGTGTGTGGTAGAGTCAGACCTTGAGCCTGTCTGAGAACTGCCTTTCTCACTCTCAATCTTCTGCTCTTCCACTCCACCAACCTGCATTTTTCTTCAAAATGTTTGTAAAAGCTATATGGACGAAATAAGCTTTCAGGCATTTCCAAGACCAGTTGTTATTTTACACATCTCAGCAAACACTGTTATTTGGGCCGGGATTGCTTCACAGAGGCCCCATTCCTGGTAAGAACATTGCAGCAGGAGCCCAAAAATATATAAATGAGGTTAAACGGAACACGGGCTGGGTGGAGCCAAGCTCCATGTTCCCAAATACCACCACTTGGAAAATCAATCTTGTATTTAATGGGTTGTACATGTATTAAAAGCTGTCATATTTGTTCTGTCCATTGTCTTAATGACCTTTATAATACCGTGGAGGGAAGGAAATTTAAGACCCATCTTTCGACAAGGCTTTATTGTGGGGTCAGTTGAGTTGTGAGGAGTTCAACTTGTTTTGCAAAGGTACGAGGGTATGCTGATATTTGAGGCAGAAATGTGCATTTTAATGAAGTAGCCTGATCACAGATATTTTCCCATGATGTTTAACTTGAAAAACATTTTTTTTTTGTTTCATTGGCTCTGAATATTGCCCTAGCATCTACTCGTTATGAATAGGTTAAAGTTAAACAAATTGCTCTCTATAGGGATATCTGTGGTTGGTATTTTGCAGGAATAGAATGAAAGAGATATTGTAATGAAGTTAACTTGGGACTGTGCGAAACTCTCCACGAAGTAAAATTCTCTCTCGATCACACTTAATTGAAAGACTTGTCAAACAACCAGTTTATCCATAGCCTGTTCATCTGTAGTTTCCTTTCAGAATAGACCCTTAAAAAGTACTATTTGCATTTGAAGTCTCTCGATTTGCATTAGGTTCTGTACATTCCCAGTGGAAGAGCCCAATTTTAATTTAAATTTCTCTGTGAAAACATTTTTTCCAGAAAGGTGAGCACAAAATCATTTTAGCACAAAGCCCTGTGGCAGGGCATTTAAGGAGGGTGGAACGTTTCACAGAGTGGAGCCTAGGACACCCGAAAGGGAATGCCCTGCCAACCCTAGTGGGAAATTCCAGCCAACAATGCCACATGGGGGGCAGGCAGGCTGTCACAGCCCCTCCCAAGGGAGTGCCTCTTGTTCTGATACTTTTTTGCCTTTTCCCAAGGGAATGTGCTTTGTGTTACTCTCCACTCTGGCCTGCTAATCACGTGAGCCGCAGGTCTGTGGTTTTAGAAGTATCAGAAATCCCAATTTTGCATGGTGTTTCCATGCATTTGAGGGGGTGGTGCGTGCAGCTGTCCCCCGCCCCCTTCCCCATGCAGACTGCACTGCCTCAGGCAAATCCCATAATTCCTACATGGGGATAACAAGGTGCAATTTTTGAGTTTGTCCACAGATTAGAAATGACATCAAAGTGCATAGCAGAGTGCCTAGAATACAGCTAATAACCAGAATAACGCTCATTTCCACACCCCTTCCATGTACTCAGCACTCTTGTGTGCGTTGTACATACACTGTCTACAGCAGCAACCGTGCAAGGTAGGTATTAATAGTTCATCAAATCTAAGAGCACATTAAGACTATTTTTGCATGTTAACATTTCTGACAATTCAGAGTGTTCAAACACAGGAATATGGTATTACTGTTACTTTTCTTAAAATGAGGATTGAGTCTTAGAAAGATTTGATACAGGTTGGATTCAAGAAGTAGGTGAAATGTCTTATGCCATCCTGGATTTCTTGAATTCAAAAGCCATGCTCTTGGCTACTACAGACTCATCATGCTCTCGAGTAGACTAGGATGTCTGAGTCCACAGATGCGAATGATCCAGGTGGACGTAACGGCAATCTGTAGACCTCCCAAAATCATTTATAATACTATTTTTTAAGTGACTGTCTTCTGGAAAGGTCAGTAGGTTTTATCATATTCTCAAGAGGGTTCATGACCCCCAAAAAGCTTAAGAAAGAACATCTGGGGGTAATCAGCCACATGCAATAAGCAGGATCTGGCCTTATACGGTACAACATGTTTTAATTTTTTTTTAACACACTACATCTGTGGATTATTTTTGGAGGCCTAAGTTTTTACCTAATCCATATTCTTACCAGATTCACTAATAGCTGAAGGCCTCTGGGCTGGAACTGCTGTGCTTTTGCTCCCGAACTGCCCCTGTCTTTCATAATTTACTACACAACATTCAGGATTTCATGACCCATTGTCCCCAGAACACCTTCTAGCTACTCCCTCTCCAGAGGCACCCCCAGGTATGGGAGAGACAGCTCTCCAGACTGGTGGTCAAAAGAGGCTTCACTTGCCCTACATCCCATCCCCTGGGGTCAGTGGTCAGGGGGACGTCCTGACCGCTTCCCAACCTTCTCCTTTCACTTTGGTTAAGCTCTAATACAGCCTGCCCTCACACTAAACTACCTCCTCCCCTTCTCTACACCCTTGAGTACTGCCTTCCCAGCGACACCTTCATACTGTCACAGAATCTATGACATTGTCTCTCAACTTCTTTCCAGCCCCAACTCCGCCTCCTTCTTGGTGGCTGCCTCATCTGTGGCCTCCTGGATCCTTAGGACCTCCTTAGGTTCCCTGACCTTCTCTCCCTACTTCTTTAACGCACCCCCTCGAGCACACCTTGTACTGTGTCATCCCTCAGAGTCAGTCACTCTTCAAACATCTCAAGGGCTCTTTCTCCACAAAAACAAAACAAAACAAAACCATTCATCTCTCATTTCTCTCCAGAACCCCTTTCTCAACCATTGCCACGTGGCTGCCTCCTAAAGTCATGTCACAGTTCATCTTTTTGGTTTTAATCCTGACCCCCCAAAAAATTAGGACTCGTGAGCTTCTCAGTTTTGAACTTCCAAAGAAACTGATTTTTTTTAGCTGTTTACATATCCTAATTAAAACTAATGAATTGCACATTAACATTCACCACGGTGATCCTATGGTAGTGTCCTTTCTTCAAGCATCAATGATTTTTTTACTGAGTTTGGTAAAACTTAGCAAGACAAGGATGAGCATAGCACATTTAGGAAGATACCAGCACACAAGGTCTGAAATGAAAATACGGTGGAACCCTGAGCAATCCAGAGCATGTGACTTCCCTGCCATCTCAGACTGTGAAGGACTGACTGGAATGGACTCTGGCTCTAGAAGCATCCTTGGGGAACCACTACCTGATTTCGGATGATAACAAAGGTCAGGTTGGCCCTTTGTCAGTCTGAAGTCTTACTCTTGCCTTCATGCAGTTAGAGCTCTCTTCCCACGTTTCTGCCGCTGATTTTATTGGTGCCCTTTCTCAAAGAAGAAACCGCTTTAGAAACCTCTTTAGTTCCTACAAAAAGAAGGGAGATGGACTCAGAGGCCACCAGCCAGTGCCTCCATCCCCAGCCCCCGCTAGAGGACCAGGGCCACAGTGGACATACCGCAGACATTTGCGTCGGTGAACTCTGTTAATATTAACTGTGTTAACATTGTCAGTTGTTTACTGATGGAAACCAATGGGATAGTAATTAAGAGAGGTTTGGAGTCAGACAGACCCAGGTTGGAATTAACTGTGATCAGAGGCAACCTCATCTCTCCAAGCCTCAGCTCTCTGAGCCTGTGTGCGTAAAGCTCTCGGTGTGGTGGCTGGTGCTGGGGAAACAGTAAACATCCCATAGCGTTTCCTTGTGCTCCTATACTGATGTTCTCTTCTGCTTTTCCCTTCAAGTTTGGGACCCGCCTCATTATAGAGGCCATGGAGGCAGCAGGGCACTCGATCAGTACTCTCTTCCTATGCGGAGGCCTGAGCAAGAACCCACTTTTTGTGCAGATGCATGCGGACATTACAGGTGAGTGTGGGGAGGAAGAGAGGAGGCTGTCGTGGGCGTGGCAGCCAATGTCCCTGGCTAACAGCTGGGCAGGGTTGGAAATAGGGTATACAGGTGATGTGCCAAGTTATTATGAATATTTAGGTTAAAAGGTTTTGTTTTTTTTTTCTTAAGATGACTGTGAAGTGTCTGTAGTCGTGATGGAGAAGGCGACTTCTCTGTGAATCCAACTATTGAGTGATCCTGGGAAATAAGATGAGAGAGACCAGCAAGGCTAGGTTGTAATTTAACCATTTATGAAACAGTCCAACTACCTCTTCTGATGCCCGCCTGTGGGGAATATTGAAGAAAGAGGATTCCTGCCTCCAAAGATCTCTAAGTCTATTGAAAAGGACAAACAGATGTACAAATGTAGTGTGCCAAGAGCTTAGAGTAAGAAACGCACAGAATTTTAGGGAAACGTAATGGGGTAACTCATCCTGGCTGGGACCTGGGACAGGGCAGGGCAAGTGGTCTGGAGGAAGTGACAGGGAAGCGGTCTTTGAAGAAAGAATTCAGAGCCCAGCTACTGTGGGAACAGGGGTCTGGCTGCAGATAGGAATGTGAGCCCTAAGATCCCAGGGTCCTGTGATTCTTTCAGAGCTCATGACACAGATAGAGAAAATCCAGCATCATGGGCTACTCCCTTTGTGATATGAGCACAGCAGAGCAGGATCCCTGGTGCAGATCCCTGGGCTTTAGGAAAGGGATCCCATTGGTAGGAGGCTTGCTGATACTACAGAGCTTAGCCTGGACTTCCATTCCCCTGGAACTAGTGGCCTCATACGTCTCACTCCATTCTCCTCTGGTGTCTCCTGACACCCTGGGACCCACCCTGGCATGGCCAGGCACCACAGCAGGAAGAGGGAAAGGAAACAGAAGGGGATTGGGCCCTGCCCACAGCGCCAGCTCAAACGTGACATGAGTTGACCCTTCAGTGGTGTCTCTTCATCATGATCTCTTGCTGTCTCCCATCCCCTGGATTCCTCCTCTGATGGCTGCGTGAGTCGAGGGCCTTGCCCTTGACGTTGCCTCATCATATTACCTGTGCTGCCTCCAGATGATGCAGATCCCTGAAGACAAGAGTTTTACCAAATGTTGGGGCATAGTTAACCCCTGCACTTTGTGAGATCCAACTAAATAAATTACTCATCCCCATCTTAGAGATAAGTCAACTGAGGCACAAGCCAGAGGACAATATGGAAAAGGCACATAGTCTATGGGTAAATATATCGGGATGTTAAGTATAGAAATTACCATCATTAACCAAGATCCCACTGTGGGTTGCTGGAATCCCTCTGTGTACATTTAACCTTATAAACTGCTGAGAGTAGAAATTGGCACCTCATCTTACAGACAAAGAAACCAAGGCTCGGGGAGGTCAGTTCAATTGCCTGACCAAAGTCAAAGGAGGAGGGGAGGGGCAGCACCTGGACTGGGACCCAGGAATATCAAGGCCCAGCGCCCCCTGCACTGTGTTGCCCGCCCTGGTCTCTTAGCTTTTCTGAGTAATTTGTAATCATGTAATGATTATTCTTCCTTTCCCAAAAGACCATTCTGAGGCAGAGAGAAGACAGACCTAAAAAAAGGAACCCAAATTACCTTGTAATTTCCCCCAAGAGAAAACCGATAACCACGTTTCATCTAGAAGTCCACCGGTCAGATAAGATTCAGGTGTAAAATGTGATCTATGAGCCACTTCCCAATTTCAGCCTTCTGATAGCCAGGAAGCCTTCCTACCGGGATGCAGGAGAGGGATAAGATCTGCCTTGGCTATCACATCCCGTTTGAGAATGGGAAATAGGCCCCCAGGAGCAGGGCGGTGTGGGTGACTCTGGGGCCTGACAGGCCACTGTGGCTCAAGCCTTGATGAGAGTGGGTCCTCTGCTGGGCCTCATGTCCCTGAGCTGACTCAGAAGCAGGGGTACAGCACTTCACAGAAAGTTCTGCTTTGGAAACCAGGGCTGCTGAATGAAAAGGCTGTTCATCGTTATTTGGATTCCGATTGAAACTGGACCCTTTGTCTCTGGCTGCAGACCAGTTACAGTTCCAGACAAAGGGACCTTTTCTTTGGCTGGAATTCCTCTGCTTTAGGAAGCTGTGACTGACAAGTGATGGCAAAGTGCATCTGCCTTTAAATGCTTTGGGTTCTGCTAAACTCATTAATGCATCAGATAAAATAGTTCGCATTCCAGACAGAGCTGCCTTCTTCCTCTCCTTCACCCAGCTCAGAGAAAAGAACACATTTGCATTTGTTCCTGTAAAAGGCACGTACACAGCAGTGGGTGTATAGGTAGAGTCTTTGATGCCTTTAAACATTGTAGTTGCTCTAGTTTTCCCACAGAGAAAGGATTAGAGAGGACCCTAGACCTGCAGGACTCTTAGGAATACTGTCAAAAACACAACGGGATTTAGAAGATTCTTTGGAGACAGTGCGGAGTCCTGGAAAGAACAGGGGATCACCTCTGTGACTTTGGGCAAGTTGCTTTACCTCTCTGAGCCTCGCTTTCCTCGTCTGAAAGAAAGAATACAACCTCCCTGTTAGATCATGCCGAGGAGTACCTGCTTGTGAGTTTGTGAGCACCAAGCTCCAAGCCTGGCTCAGAGTCGGTGATCAATAAGTGTCAGTTCACTTCTTCCCTTAAAACAGCCCCACACCAAAAAAAAGAGGTGTTTGAGGGGGGAAAAAGCAGTTTAATATTTTGTAAGCAAATCGTTGCCATTTGGGGAGCAGGCGTCTCCGTGCAAGCAGAGAAAATGGGGCTTTGCCAACTTGGGAAAGTAGCTTCTACGTGAGGACGAAGAATCTCCCAGTACCCCTGGCAGTTAGTTTAACTGTGGTTTCAAGAAATACTTGGTGTGTACTAAGTAATTGTAGGTTTCCCCCATTGACTTGGGACTAAATGTTCCTCCATCTGAATTTTGTTTTTTTAGCTCTGGCAGTTGCAGCAAGGGTTTCCCTCTTTCTGTGTTACTCGTTATTTTCATCCTTTGCCCCTCCATTGATTGATTCAGGAGCCGTCTTCAAGCACACCAGCGTACCAAGCTCAGAGCTTGGCGGGGGATGCGAGAAGGAACCATGATGTCCTGCCAAAAGGGTCGTTATGAAGAGAACGAGTGCTCTCGGGTCTCTAACCAGTGTCTGGAGAGTGCAGTGGGGACCCAGAGGGTGCTGGTGTCAGTATGAGTCAGGTCCAGGCAGCAGACAGGGAACAGATGACACACTCAGAGTTTGGAGAGAAGTCAAACAGAGGGTCTGTTTGCTGGGGTGTGGGCAGAGTGTAGGGTAACCCTGATGACCAGGCAGTCCCCTGGGTCTACCCACAGTCTTACCCGCCCTGGGCTTGCAGGGGCCCAGCAGGGACATAACCCACCTGAGACTGGGCAGCTACATGAAAAGGCTGCCAGACTGGAGGTGGGTCAGGTACGTGACCGTGAAGATATGAGGCCTACCCCCGCCAGTGTCCCAGGACCCTCGGTGAATGGGGAAGAGGTGGGAGTGACCCAAAGGAGAAGCAGAAGCAGTGAGTCGATCCCTCCCTCCTCCCCACTGGGGTGACGGGGTGAAGAGAGGCTTGAGAGAGAAGAAGGTAAATGTTAAGAATCCTGACCGCTAATGCGAATTTAGTGCTTCCTCTAAGCCAAGCACTGTTTGTAGTGCCTTCCTTACAGTAGCACTTTTAATCCTCGGAGCAGCCCCAGAGGGAGGTGGAATTTCAGCCTCCCATTTTGCAGATGGGGAAACTGAGACACAGAGAGGTCCAGTAACTTGCCTAGGGTCCCACAGCTAAATCGGCAGGGAAGCCAGAACTCCTACTCTCTCAGTCTGGCTCCAGGGTGCTTAGGGTGTAACTGGAGAGCTAGTGGGGGATAATTCACTGGACTCATGCTGGTTTCTGGCTCCCAAGGACAGGGGACTGCAGGTAGCTCCTCCCTGCTCAGAACTAGTTATACTTTTGACAGCCTAAGGAGGGGCAGGGAGAGGAATGGCATTTGGAGGCGCTTGCTATCTTCTAACAAGTGCCAGGTCCCCCGGGGTGGTCACAGTACCACTCACAAGCACTTAGGCACACATAATCCCGGGACTCTGCAGAGGCATGCCGTGCTCTGCGGATTTGGGCAGCACAGGCCTTCTGTGTGGCCCGTTGCCTACCCTTCCCCTCTAGAAGGTTGACGGGCACCTGCTCTGTCCCTCCCCCACTGCTCCAGTCTCAGTCTGGGCAAAGCACATGTAGAGGGTCTTCAACAATCAGTGGTCATTCTGACAGCGGCAGCCACTGCCCTCAAGGGCTAAACAGAGGCTGGAAGTGTGCTGAGCCCCATGTGTGCCTTCTTTCAGGAATCCTCACTGCAAACCGGTGCAGCAAGTCTCACTATCCACCCCATTGTGTACACTAGGAAACCGAGGCTGAATGATTAAGTAACTTGCTAAAGGACCCAGGGCTAGTGGCACTGGCTCTGAGCTCTTCCCAGAGACCCGATCCCACCCCAGATGCTTGCCGCCAGTGGCTCAAGTGCTGGCCCTGAGGTCGGGGGGCTGGCATGCCTGAGCCCCCTGGCTGTGTGTGGGAGTTCTGTTCCCCGACACTCTGCTGGGGCGGCCGAGCAGTTAACCCAGCCTGGGAGTAGGAGGATGAGTCAGGAGCTAATGGGACCCCAGGGGTGGATGTTCCAGGAAGGTCTTTGCAGAAAAGATAGGAAGACAAATCCAGTCTTTGGAAAAGTCAGTCTCCTGTCTTGAATAGAGGGAAATTTTCAGGTCTGGCTACAGAGCTTACCTCTGTGGAGTCTGCTGCCATCTCCTGATTAGCAAATGCATTTATACTTATATTTCATGTATATTTTATTTATACCACACACACACATATGTACATATATAAATATACAATCCTGAGGATCTGAAATTACTTTTACTCCTCTTAAACCCACTGTGAGCCTCAACTTCCAGGAGCTGCATCCAGAACACATCCTTGCTGCCTGGTGGACCACTATTTGTCCTTCACATACCTCCAGAATATTCCTCTCCATTCTGATGAGCCTCCATCCCCTGTCTGGGAAACTCATTCTTTTGCCACTGAAGCCCTTATTACCATGTGCTAGATACTAGGTAACTAGTGTCAATTCCAGGGATTCAGCAGTAGCTGAGACCAAGAGCTTGCCCTCATGGAGCTTCTGTTCTAGCAGGGGAGACAGGTGGTAAACAAGAGAAGTAATCGTGCATGGCTGGAAGGTGCTGAGGAAATAGAGGAGGGATGAGGAGTGTCGCGGGTAAGTTGTCACTTTAAACTGAATGGTCAGGAAAGCCGCAGTGGGAAGGGTATGTTTGTGCAAGTACACAGGGACGCAGAGGGAGCTGCCTTGTGGGCATCTGGGAGGAAGTGACCCAGACAGAAGGAATGGTATGGGCGAGGGCCCCGAAGCTGATTCAAGAAAACAAGGAGTTCAGGCCAGGGTGGATACAGCCGGGGTGGGCACCGGCTCTGGAGGGTCTTGCCAGCCATTGTAAAGGCTTTGGCTTGTATGCAGAGAAATAGGAAGCCACCAGAAGGATTAATCACACCTGTTACTACCTCCCTTTCCTCAGTGCATCTCAGTTAGAGAACCAACCCCCTGCACCGTCTTCACCTCTTTCTCCTCCTCCTCTCCCTTGAGACCCGAGTAGCAGGACAGAGTCAGATTCATCTCCATGTTTGCTGGGCCCTGCAAAGAACTCCAGAAGTGTTTGTTGAAGGGAACTTGAACCCCTGGCAAGTAGCAGCTAGCAGAAGCCTGGAAAACTGGGCAAAAAGGTCTCAAGAGTTGATGTCTGTGGTGCCGGGTCCCTTGGGGCTCTTGGCTACCTCACCAGCACGCACAGACTGTGAAATCCTTCAGAATCAAGTCATCCCAAAGAACTGAGAACTGTGGGGAACGGGGAGAGGGTACCTGCCGCCCCCTTCACGCCACATCATATCAGGTGTTTCTGTTGCTGGAGCTGCTTGCTGGCTCCCCTCGCCGCCACCCCCTGTCCTGCTCCCTAACCAAGGTGTGGCCTTGTCCTGTGCAGGCATGCCTGTGGTCCTGTCGCAAGAGGTGGAGTCTGTTCTTGTGGGCGCTGCTATTCTGGGTGCCTGTGCCTCGGGGGATTTCACTTCTGTACAGGTATGTGAGGACCAAGGGGTGGGTCATGGCCCCTCCCCGTCTGAGGCTGTCCTTCCTCTTGACAGCAGCTCACATCTTGCAAAACACACATAGGATGTAATTAAGAAATGATAGGTTCCAGCCAGGGAAAGCACAAACACTTCTAGCCTCAGACATATTTATTGCAGTTTTCATTTGACTTGGCCTCTGTTAGTGTTGGTCACTCTGTTTTTCTGTTAGTTTTCTTTTCTCTCCTTTCAAATAGCTCTTAAATTGTTTCTTTTACTTTCCTGTTGACCTTTTTTTATTTTTGTAGCAAAGGAAATAGATAAGGTTCAAAACTTCTGTTTTTCGTATAAATTTCAGGTTACTATTTGCTTATTTCATCTCCACCCACCACTTTCCAGATAATTTTGAGGACTCTATCAATAAAGAACACAAATGAAACCATTAGAAATAAATAGATAGATAGATAGATAGATAGATAGATAGATAGATAGATAAATAGGAAAAAAGGAACAAAGATATAGGAAAAAGGAAATAATGTGGTGGCTGTGATGGAGCACACAACTTGACTCTGAGCTTCCTGGCAGCCAAGACAAAAACGAACACATGGTAAGTTGCATAATTCTTATTTTCAAAAAAGAGGAAACATTAGTTTCTTGTGGGAGACAAGGCTTTTCCTGCCTCCAAATTGCAAAAGACATCTCACGTAGGTTTTATGGAGAGACTATGAGTGATAAAATAATAAAATTAACAACAGGTTATGGAGAGGTAGAGAAGCAGCCCAGGAGGAGGCTGGGAGCACAGGCTTTGGACTCTGGCTGCCTGGGCTCAGATCCTACCTCGACTCCCTCCTAGCTCTGTGACCTGACCATTCTGCTCTTGACTCTGTTTCTTTATCTGTAGTAATCATCAGGCGCACAGAAGGGGTTCTTTCTCTAGATCAGGAATGCGTACTGAGTCCCAGTGTTCCCATCTTATAGTTGAAAAAGCTGAGGCGTAAAGAAATGAAGTACGTTAGTCTCAGAAAAGGTAGTAAATGCCAGAACCAAGGAGGCTGGCTCCCCAGCCTCAACTGAGAGCTCAAGAAATATTTGTCCAGAGAGCTTAACTGGCTGGCTCAAGGTCTCCAAGTCAGGATGAGAAGCAGCTTTTATACCAGTAGCCCAGTCACTAGAGTGCTATTTATCGTGACCCTCATATGTACCAAGAACTGTACTGGGTGCCCTTCTTGTGACCTTCCTGACACCTATAACCTACACGGGCAACAGAGGTTAGATGACAGGGTTACAAAAAGGTGACAGAAGCGAAGGGTACACTGTTGGAAACACAGATGCAAGAGTCTGATTCCACGGTCTGTCTGTATACCGCACACCGGCCACACTTCTGGAACTGAAATCTGGGAAATATCTCTCCCGGGGAATTGAATCCACTCGTGAATGCCAAGTGGCTTTCAACGACAATTTTTGATCAAAGATGGTACAGCTGAATTCTCAACGATTTCTGGATTGTCCAGTACTGTCTCAAAAACATCGTATGGGGTTCTTTATTGCTGAAATGTCAATGATTGGTCAATTATTATTTTAATGCATCTGTTTATGGGGACATTCTCACAGCTAGAATGCTCTTCCTAGGGCAAATAGTAGGTAAAGCAAAACAGGAGAGATGCTTTGAGAAGCATCTGCATAGGCTTACATCATATTGTAATCGGAACATGTCCGTTCATGTGTCATATTTTGAAGCCCTAGCTCCCAGTGTGGATGGTATTTGGCAACTGGGTCTTTCATGGGGAGACTGGGGTCAGGTGAAACCATGAGGGTGGGGTCCTCATGATGGACTTAGTGCCCTTCTAGGAAGGATGCCAGAGAGCTTGTGCTTTCTCTCTCTACTATGTGAGGACCCAGCATATCTGTGGCCCCCTGCAAGTGAGCGAGAGAGCCCGCACCAGAACCCGACCCTGTTGGCACCTTAATCGTGGATTCCTAGCCTTCAGAACTATGAGAAAACCAATTTCTATTGTTTAAATGCCCAATCTCTGGTGCTTTATCATGCCAGCACGAGCAAACTAAGACGCCTCACTTGATCTTGACAGCCTCCCTGCCTGAAGGCTAAATGTTTTCATCCTTGTGTTACATATGGAGGAAGCCAAAGCTCAGAGCAGTTTTCAATAATTTTCCCAAGACTACAGTTAATAAAGGGCAGAAGCAGAATTGAAACTAAGGCTCTCTGGATCTATATCCCATCCTGATTTTCATTTTTTTCCTACTTTGATTTTTTTTTTCTTTTTGTGTTAAAAATAGGTTTTGGCTTCATAAATGTTTAAAGCTGTATTTTCTGAAAAGAAATACCTGCTGTTGGTCACAAATCAGGGGATAGTCTATAGCTTGAACAAAGAGTAGTGTGGGGGGCAGCCCCGGTGGCTCGGGGGTTTAGCGCCGCCTTCAACCCAGGGCCCGATCCTGGAGACCCAGGATCAAGTCCCACGTCAGGCTCCCTGCATGGAGCCTGCTTCTCCCTCTGCCTGTGTCTCTGCCTCTCTCTCTCTCTCTCTCTCTGTGTCTGTCATGAATAAATAAATAAAATCTTAAAAAAAAAAAAAAGAAAAGAGTAGTGTGGGATAGGGCTGCTTCATCAGATAGATACTTCCTACTGTGACTTTATGTACCTCAGTGGTATCTTGGTCAAATCTGGAGTTTCTAGCTCCAAGACGATTCCACACACATCTTTGCCTACGTGGAAACCGAACTTAATTCCTCACTGACATCATCGTCACTACATCAGATTTTTCCGTTAATCTTCTGGAACAGAATCTCAGATAGGGTGCATTGAATATTGGGATTGGTGACAGGAGTAGCAGCTGCAAATCTCACAACATTTTAAAGACAAGCTCGTCTCTCCTATTAAACCCAAGGAAGGATGAGCCCCTCGTGACTGTAATTTCTAGGAGACACTATAATCTAGTAAAGAGAGCCCCCAGCTGAGAGAGCTCTGAAAGCTCATCTGGCATTGCATGCCCGAGAGAATCCTATAGTCTCCACCCCTGTGCTTGCTCGTTGGGTATCTTCAGGCAATGTCACCTGGCCTCTCCACGTACTTGCTTTATTATTTCCTTTTTTAAAAAATGCCTAAAAAGGAAGAATTGCCACTCATATGGGACTGTTGAGATAAAGAGCCCTTGAAAAATCTAAAGACCTCCATGAACCCCAGGTATAAACATCAACATTGTTATAATGATTATGTTCACAACTGCTTTGGAAATGTAAATGCACATAGGCACAGCTTCCTTCACCCCTCTCCAAAGAAGAGGCACCGACCCATGTGCCCCAGGCCTGGGGACAAGCTCAGGATTCTCACAAGCTGATGTGGAATAGAATTGCTTTTTCCTTATGATTCATATTTTTAACCTGAACTTCAGTACAGGTTTTTCTTTGAACTTCAGAGATCCTACCTGGTCTTCAGCGTGCCTGCTTCTCCTTCCTTATAAGAAAGTTGAGCGATTTCTGCCAGGAGCTCATTGTTTTCTCTTCTCGTAGACCACACATTCGGTGGTTGGAGGGAGGATTTCATTTTATACTCCCATAGTGTGCAGACTTTGGTAGACATAGCCAGAGTCATCTCCTCCAGATGAACGAAAGACTAGGAAAAGTCTAGAGGACCCAGGCTACAGACCTAGGAAAGAAACCTACATGCCTGGGGAGACAGGGGTTCCCGACTTCCTGGGCCCATGAGTGGGGCTATCCAGCCAGGGAGAGAGCCCTGTGCCTTCCGATGGTGATAGCAATAGGTCAGAAGGATTTAGTGTTGCAAGTTTTACCTATAATAATTGCAAATCTGTCTATATATTGCAATTCTGGGCCAATTTATCAGATGGAGAGGGATAGTGGATAGCATGTTCAGGTAAGATATTAAGGGGAGAGATTAGTCAAGTACAAGGTCCATTACTATTTCAAATTTTGAAGCCAGTGCCTGGCCTCCACTGCTTGCTCTTTTATTCATTCATGTGGCCATCCTCATAGCCTCTCTCTCCCTTTCTTCCCTGCTTCCTTCCTGCCCTCCCTTCCCTTAGACTTCGAAAGCTTCCTGCTGATCCCCTTTCAAATGAGGATCTCACAGAGGGTAGTGATAAAACCATCCATCCATATTAAAGAATAGAATGACTAATAATATCTTCAAGAGTTGTCTCTGTCTAGAAATGGTGTTCTCCATTTAGTAGTTTTCAAAACTCTACCTCCAGTAGATAGTATGACAAATATCATGGCACGGTTATCTTCACAAAGACCTCAGATCTGTAGCTGAATCAGTAAAATAGAATCAAACCACAGAGATGCCACTTCATGGTAAAAGTTCAATCATTGAGCAAGTGACAGCGGATGCAAGGAGGCGTCTTCCTTCCTCCTTTTATGCACTGGAATATGGAATCTATGCAGTCTTGACCTCTGTCACCTTTCCATCTGACCACTCCTGATCTCCCAAGTCACCCCATCAACACTCCCTTGGCTGGCTGTGCACTATGAAGTGATTCTCTAGTTCTGAATGCCCTAGAAAGCAAATAATTATGAGTAGAAAGTTGGGGGCATCCCATAACACTTCTTTAGGCTCCCAAGGCCTTGGAAAAGGAACAAGCTGGAAAAAAAATACATTCATGAAATAGCAACGTGCTCACATTATCTAAGCATAGACAGTAGAGAAGTTCTAAGAACTGCAAAGGATACATGCAACAAGAAACCGGTTTCAAGACACCATGAAAGAAAACTCAGTCAAATGGCAACAGAGGCAAAAATACAAAACAGCTTTCCACTTTCTGCTTCCTTCAGGCTCCTGCAGATGTCATGTGCTTTCTGTAATTTCTTATCATAAAAGACAGGGGTTTTGTTGGTGTCGTTGTTCCCAATCTATTTATCTGAAACAAGCTCTAACAGTGCTATTTATGTTGACACCTGCCCCCCCACCCCCCAAAACAGCAGTGAAGGAAGTCTCTGAAGCAGCAGTCAGCAAAAAGGGGGCGGTGACAAGAAATGAAGAATTCCCCAATCAATGTCAGGCACCTACCAGTATAAAGAAAATAAGCCCTTGGAATCAACCAATTAATCCAAACCTCTCTTCCCCCACAATGTGAACATTGCCACTCCTGTAAACCCTTGACTCCTTAGGTTCCCACTATCAGCTTTCCTTGTCACGTTCCAGACAGACTCTTGGGTCTTGCAGACCAACACATGGAAGTGGCTTGTTGAGGGCCATTGATTACTCGTCCTTATGCAATGGGCACCCATAAGAGAGGTGGTCTTCACTGACCACGGTGGTCTGCCCTCGAGGTTAGTGCTTGCAGACACCCTCATTGCTTCGCTGAAGCCTGCAAGGCCGTTCTTTGTCCCAAAGTTTGCTTCCATTTGAGCCAGTTACATTCAGACCTATTATGCGCTTCAAAGTCTGGGATTTCCTAGATGACCCAAGACGTCTCCGTTCTGTTTCCTTACGTGGGAGTCAGCTTTTGTGAGTTTGAGAGCTGTTTGGCAGTCTGTCACCATCCACATACCAGTTTCACACTATGCAGAGTAAAGCTGATGATCGTGATCTTAGTTGCCAGAGGCTTGGAGACACTCTCAGGTCGCAGACGTTCAGAAATTTGAAACCGTCCCATTTCTTGGTACATTCAGCCTTGCTTAATTTGCCTTTCCCCCCCCCCCTTTTCCTGGACTACAAGTAATCAGTCATATTCATTGAGAAAAAGTAAGAAAATTCAGGGAAGCTGAAAGAAAAAATATGAAAACAGTGACCTTACTACCCTAAAAATTTCCCAGTAGTGAAGATTCTGGTTTCTATACTTCTAGCGCTTTTATATATACTTTTAAACCACTTTACACTTCTTTAAATTACAAAAATGTGTTCATACCATGCCTAATGTTCTATAGCTTTCTCCCCCACCCAAAAACATGTAGTAAACATTTTTATTTGTCATTTTTATGGGCCACATAATTTTATATCCCATAGAATATGCCAAGGCTTCTGTCACCAATCCCCTCATTTTGAGTATTTACGTTGCCTCTATTGTTTTAAAGAATGCTGCAGCTAATATCTCTATAGCTAAAGGTTTGCAGATAGCCTAAATTATTTCCATAAAATAAATTAGGGAGATATAATTGTTTAGCCAAAAAGTTTCCCAAATTTTAGAATTTGGATACATATTAACGCCGTACACTCCCACCAACGGTGGATGAAAATTCAGGGCTCCCATTTCTCGTGTATGAGGAGTCCATTGCTCTGAATTTTAGTTCCATCTAGCATTCATCCCCGGGCCCTTTATAATCCTATTCATTTCACATATGGTCCTGATATTATCAACTTTCTTTAGTCGCCTTTTGCCCTTTGCTGCTTAAGCATGTGTTTCTGGAGATACGAGATTCTGGTTTCTAATTAAATAGATTCAGATTTCTGATTGAATTTTCTGAGTGTCCTGTCCCATATGTCAATGCCTCATAGAAAGTCAACAGAAAATCCTGGACTGAGAATTAGTAGTTTAAAGAAGAATTAAATTAAGAATGCACTGCTGGCCCTAACATTCATTATACTTATTGCCACACCTGGTTAACAGTACACTCTTATCTTTTCAAGAATCGTTCCTTATAAAAAAAAAAAAAAAAAAAAAAAAAGGCAACAGATTCAGGTTCTGATTAATTGTAAATCTCCTGTTCCAATGTACTTTGCAGAATGGAATCACGGGTATAAAAGTCAAAACATCAGCTGAAAATTAGAATTCTCTTTTTAGGTAATTATTTCAGAATATGATATATAGCATTTGACTCTCCTGCTCCTTATAGGGTGATCTAGGAACAGGGCCTGTCACTCTCCATCCCTCATCATTCATAAAATCTTTGTGGCAACCAGTGAGTGTGTAACAGTCCTAGTGTGCAGATGAGAAACTCTGAAACATGGAGGATAATCAAGCCTTATTTGATACAAAGTCCATGCTCTTTTTATTCCAACAAACTGTATCCCCATGAATACATATACTTTGCCCAGGAAAGACATAGATCCCAACATGGTAGTGTAGCTGCCCTTCACAGGGTAATACGGTTTATAGAATTTATCAGCAGCATACATTTGTTATCAGTGTTTGGGTGAGCACCCAGTATAGAAATAAAAAAAAGTGTGCCCTCTTTGATTTAGAAATTTTCTAATTCCTTTTCCTGGAGAAGGCTTCATACCATGCCCACCAGTATTGTTTTGTTTTGTTTGTTTTATTTTATATCTTGCTTTTTAAATCATAATCCACTCATTTACTTTTTATAGAGGTAGATGCAGAAAAGCACTTTAACTAATTCAGAGCTTTAATTAAAAGACACTTTTTATACTCTCGTTATTAACAAAAGATTTAACCTAATGAACATTTTTTCCCCAAATATGTCCCTCCTCTTTTTTTTTTTTTTTAGAAACTTAAGAATTGGGCTTTTTATAAAAGCAAACAATGGTCAAACCTCTACTGAGCCCTTAAAAAACTTAGAAGGGTTACAGAACTATATTTCTAGAATAAAGTTTATCAAACTCTTTATTTTGTTCAAGACAACATTTCATACTGGTGCAAATCTGAAAAGATACATAACATCTTTCTGTGGAAACCAATGCTTGTGAGTAATTAACTTCCCATTGTAATGATCATTTATACCTTTACTTTTCATAATAAAATTCCCTTTTGAAATAAACGAAATGAGTAGGTTGGGTATAATTTCTTTTTTCCTTTACACTAAGATAATTCATGAAGAGCAGATCCATGTTGTATAAGCTTAATGTTCAAAACAATAAATTAGGCTATGGACCCAAATAAGAGACCAGGAAAGATACGACCTTTAGTTAAATCAGGAATTTTTTATAATTGAGAAAAAGGCCCTAACAAATGACTACACACAGATGTTCACGTACATATACATACATATACATATGTACATACCACATGCTATTGGACACAGTTTGATTCAGATTCATTCAATGTACAGAGGTCTTACTGAAGTCAATGAAAGAGTTTGGGTTGTAGCATTGAGGCAAGTGATCAAGAAGTATTTGGAAAGAAAAAAATTATCTTACAGTTGTTTACTGGAGGTATTGGGTACTCTGCAGTGAACCCTAAGAAAGTACCATGTATTCAGAAAGTTGAGTGGCAAGTCTTTAGTAATATGCATATCAAAGAAAATTGAACATTTAGAAATTTGATACCATGTTAAAAGTTGTACATAAGGACGTTTCCTATACTGTTATAATAATTTTACAAATGAGACCGCAGGTTAAAAGAGGTGAAATGACTTATCAAAAGCCAATGGCTAGATAGGGATAGAGCCAGAATCCAAGGCTTAGCCTAAGATTTCAAAGGTAAAGTTTCGGGATCCCTGGGTGGCGCAGCCGTTTGGCGCCTGCCTTTGGCCCAGGGCGCGATCCTGGAGACCCGGGATCGAATCCCACGTCGGGCTCCAGGTGCATGGAGCCTGCTTCTCCCTCTGCCTGTGTCTCTGCCTCTCTCTCTCTCACTGTGTGCCTATCATAAATAAATAAAAATTTAAAAAAAAAAAAGGTAAGGTTTCCCAGATAGAAATGTATTCTTCTGTGATTGAGTGTGATTGGTATTGTTTAAACAACTAGTACTGGAATAGAAGGGAAGGGAGAAGAAATAGGTAGGAAATATCAGAAAGGGAGACAGAACATAGAGACTCCTAACTCTGGGAAACGAACTAGGGGTGGTGGAAGGGGAGGAGGGCGGGGGGTGAGGGTGAATGGGTGACGGGCACTGAGGGGGGCACTTGACGGGATGAGCACTGGGTGTTATTCTGTATGTTGGCAAATTGAACACCAATAAAAAATAAATTTATTATTTAAAAAAAAAAAAAAACTAGTACTGGTAGTAGACAACTAGAATTTGAGTGTACTGGGCAGCCCAGGTGGCTCAGCAGTTTAGCGCCGCCTTCGGCCCAGGGTGTGATCCTGGAGACCCAGGATCGAGTCCCATGTCGGGCTCCCTGCATGGAGCCTGCTTCTCCCTCTGCCTGTGTCTCTGCCCCTCTGTCTCTCTGTATGTCTCTCATGAATAAATAAATAAAATCTTTAAAAAAAAAAAAGAATTTGAATGTACCTTAATATGCCACTGTTCTAGTCCACACCCCCATAGAGAGCATTCTTAAATTAAGATAATTTTATTTTTCTTCTTCTTCTTAAAAATTTATTCAAATTTCATTAGTTTCATTTTCACCACTGGTTTCAGAGATAGAGGTCAGTGATTTATCAATCTTATATAATACCCAGTGCTTGTCATATCATGTGCCCTCCTTAATGTCTATTCTTATCCCCTCCCCCACCCCTACTCCTCCAACAACCCTCAGTTTGTTTCCTATGATTAAGAGTCTATGATTTGTCTCTCTGATTTCGTCTTGTTTTATTTTTAAATTAGGATAATTTTAGAGAATTTAGTAGAGGCACTGTTTACAAGACTGTAGACCAGGGCGTGGAGAAGTCACGAGGGAGGATGTGGTACCCTGGGGTTTGTAACAGTTGGACCTTATGAGGTGAAGAGCACAGTTGCTAGAACCCCAGAACCCCACAAGAGACTACTGAGTCAGCCTGCTTGCCAGTAACTCTGGAAGGAAAGAGCTGAATTACTGACCTCATTTTCCTCCCACTTTCTGATTTACTGCTGGGTTCCCCATTGGCTGGACTGAGAGTCAGAGGGCAAAGGAACTCGTTGATACCATTGGTACAAGTGAGCTTCGCAAGGCCTGGAGAAGGGTGGAGAGGGGGTCTTCAGGAACACATGCAAATGTTCAACACAGTCATCCAGGCTGGGCTGTTAGGTTGGTCTGTAGACAAGAGACCAATCTGTGAATGGTTTGTTACTGATTTGTGGTGAGATAAGAGACTTGCATCAGAATGTAAATCAGTTACGACATTTTATTCATACTAAGATGTTCTCGATGAAAGAGTCAGTGTGCTTATTCACATTCTGGGCCAGGTCCTTATGGCATTATGGCCAGGCTGTTTGAGTCACTCTGATGGAGACTCCACAGCTCTGCAGACAAGGACCCGAGACATCCTGGGGTCTCAAAAGGTGCTCCTTTATACCTGCTCTCATTTCCCTGCCTTACCTCTGCTAAAAAACAACTAGTAATGTCCTATACACATCTTCTGAGCTGGGCACTATGCTAAGGTGCTTTAGATGATACTTAATTCTTGCCAGATAGGTTCTTCACCTCACCGTTACAGATAGAAAACTGAGTCTAAGGAGGTGTAAGTCATGTGCCCATGGTCTAACAGCTAGCAAGTGGCAGAGCTAGCAATCGAGTCCAGATCTGATGCCAATCTCTTTATTCTTCTTATGTCTAGACCTCCCCAGGGCTGTTCTTAAAATTACCTGACACTCACACCCACGAAATAATGCAGGATTATGGGAGGATTGCCTTGTTTGGACACCCACGACCATGTTCTCTGTTGTCACTAACAACCAATCATGGTTTCTGGGAATAGATCCACCCAGTGCCCAAAGAGTCAGCACCGTTTATAGGTTCCATGTTTCTACATTTTGCAAGGCCTTTCCCAACCCAGCCAACCAGATCAGAAGGTGAAGTCAGTCTGTTTCTAAGCAGCTGTTGTCTGTTTCCATCCCTTTTTAAACCTGGGAGGTTGAGAAGATGATGGGGAGGAAGAATTCATGAGAGGGATGCATTTCCTTAGATACGTTATTAACTGGCTGGGCCAAACAAGAGAAGGAAATAAAATAGCTCTCCTTACTAAGTAAAGGCATCTCCTTCCCTTATCTCATTAAAAATTAAAAGCAGTCTTGGTTTAAGTAGGGCAAATTAGTAATTAAGTGCTATATAATCAACTTGTGTAAACATAATATTGAAGGGGAGGCCAAATTAATCACTCCACTGGCTTGTTTTTTGCTCCCATTAATGTACCTTTTACTCCAGTCCTTCCTGTGATGTCAGGATGTGCATTTTTCTGCTCTCCTCTACTGCTGGAGTTCAGGTGGGATCTGTGAGCTCAGCCGACAGATGCCAGCAGACTAGATGGGGAAAAGGCATGCACGTGGGCCTCAATTCAAGTAGGTGATGAGGCTTCCTATTTAATTCATTGATAAACTCTTCAGCAGCAAGAGTTTATCATGCGACAGGGCCAGTCGTGGATGACCAGAGGACAAAGGAGAATGAAGGGCATCTCAGTGCCCACGTAGTTCCAGTCTAGTGGGGAAGATCTGGACACACGCAGGTACCTTTATGAGAAAGTCCAAGTAAACAGCAAAGATCTCAGGGCCTTGCTTGGGCTCAGATCACGGCTCTGCTACTTACCTTGGGTGAGTTACTTAATTTATCTGTGCCTCAGATCCCTCATCTGTAAAAGATAACCATAATACCTGCATCATAGATCTATCACCTCACAATTTATGTTGTAAACAGTGAACACGTTAGAACATGTAAGGTGAAATAGGGTTTAGTTGGCCATTATTTATTTAAACTACAGTTGTTGTATGATAGGATAATGGAGCACCAACGAAGGAGTGTCTTCCACTCTCTTGAGGGCTGGAAACTTGGAAAGTCCTTAGAAGGCAACGTTTGAACTGGGCCATGGAGGATTAGCTAGTGATGGAGCTAGAACTTAGGGGAGGGGCCATGTGACATGTACACGCCAGGGTATGGCCTGTTCTTGGCTGCTAGCTTTGTGAGCAAACCTGGCTGGGCAAGCTACTTAATCTCTCTGAGCATCAGTTTCATATTAACTGACCCACTGAGTTGTTACAAAGATTTTATGAACAATAGTACATATAACACAGTGCCTGGCATGCAGGACAACACTCATGTTATTTCCTGTATTGATTTAATTCTTGTCACAAACCTGTGAAGTAGGTGGTATCGTCCCACTTTATAAAGCAGAAAATTGAGGCATGAAGACATCAGTAATCTGGCTGAAGGTCACACAGATGGCTAGTGGTGGGATGAGGGTTTCAACTCAGGCAGTCCTGCTACAGATCCACCGTGCCAACGCCCTGCAGCCCGCTGCTTCAGGGGGAGCACCTACAGCTAGATTTACATAACATGCCATAGAGAGAACAGATAATGCCACGTGACTATGTGCCTGAGGCCCTCACTCACTAGTAAGGAAGAAATTCTTTCTCGCGCTTGAGGGAATAATATGACTGAACCCACCGCCATGGTGACCCTTTAGCAGGTGGGGCAAGCCAGAAGAATGACCCACACTTGGATGCAGAGAGAATGCAGCTGCTTTCACTGATCTTGGCAGTTTTGCTCAGGGAAGAAAACAGTTTGTTTATTTATCATTTGTACTCCACTTCTGCAAAGGACTTGAGGAAGCTTGTGATATATGAATAAGCAGAATAAAACTAAACAAAATAAAACTCACAAATCAGAAACTATGCAGAAAGAAGAGAATACACCAACCACTTAGACTAGGGGATCCTCAAATTCATGTGCCTTCAGGTGCCAGGCAATCCATACAAACAGGGGGAGATACCAGCAAAGGACAAAATGGTTTGATTCTTTGCCAAGTTGTAGAGTGTATACTCTGCCTGAGGACGTTGAAACTCAAATTATTTTAACCCTGGATTGGCGAGTGCCAAACCAAACAGATTTATGGGACAGATTGGCCTATAGGTCTCTGACTCATAAATAAGGGAATTACTCTGAGCTTCCAGACAACCAAGACAAAACTGGGAAATGTGTCAAATCATATGGTGTTCACAGACTCAAGGAAGTATACCCGTTCATCAAAAGAGACTACATTTTCCCTGGTACCAACTCCTAAAATTGCTATTCCTTTAAAAACCAACCTAACAATTCTTCCATGAACTTTCACAGTGGCAAAAGAATTCATCATATACTAGTTTGTTAAGAGCCCAGAGCATGATATTGAAACTTGACTTCAAGTAAAGGATCGCCGGGGTTTATAACTTTCTGAAGGTGTCACTTGACCCAGGCTTACAAATGAGAACATGCAGCGTGGTCAATGGATGGTGTGGCCCTCCCCTCCTCCTCCCTGAATATCCCTCCCTTCAGCCAGCTTTACAAACAAAGCTGCACCAGTGACCCAGCAGTGCTTAGGGGACCTCAGTACCAAAGCTTTTCACTAGCCTGGCATCAGGGAAGTGCTAAAATGAAGTACCCATCAATCGAGAAGGGCAACAGATGTTGAAGCATATCAAATATCAGTAAACAGCAAGCCTACAGAGGCCACTGAACTTGGCATCCTCTTAGCAAAAATACCCTGTTGCCTTCAAGAGGGAACACCATGGACTTTCATAAACTGCATTAAGGGATGCATTTTTTTAATCTCTATTTTTTTAAGGGTACATTTAATACCCACAGTGTTCTAGGCTTTTGGCCCTGGAAATGCAGGTCTTCAAAATACCCTTTCAGTAATTATGAGAAGTTTCCACTTATCCAGTACCCTCCCTTTTACTGTTTGCACTATGATTCATATTATAAGGAATAGCTAGAACCATAGTCAAGAGCACCGACTCTGGTATCACCTAAATCTGGTTCTAATCCTGTGTTCAAATGCCATAGCTGTGCCTTAGGTCAATCCCTTCTCCATGCCAAGCTGGTTTCCTCATTTGTGAAAATAAGACTGTTAATGGTGTATCCTTCATAAGTTTGTAGTGAAGAGTCAATGAGATGATATGTGTATTTAGCACAGTTAAGAGTAAACTTTCAGTGAGAGTTGGACAAAATTATGGTAATATCTATGCCAATACTATTATTAGCTGACTGTCTAAATCACACACTGTGCTGTGGCTTTGGATTTGTTACTCAAAGATGGCCGGGCTGGTCCTTTGCCTGTTTGCTCGCATTTAGCTTTTTCTCCCCTCCTCCCACGCTCTGGCCCCATTCCGCAATGTATTACATTTCCCAGGCTCCCTTGCAGCTGGCCTCTGGGTAGGTTTGGCTAGTGGGGGTTACTGGTGAAAGACTGACAGGCAGGAAGATGGGAGTCATTAGGTCCTCTCTCCCTTTACTAGAAAAGCACCTGCTGCAGCTCTAGTGTGATTCCCCAGCTCCACTTCTGGCCACTCAGCTCTTTCACTTCAACTCCAGCCTGGCATCCCCAGCTCCAGGCTCTAGTCATACCACAGCCTCCCATAATTCCCTTGATCCCCGAAAGGGGTTGAGCAGCTTTCTGCTGTTGCAGATCTCTTGAGTTGTGGCAACATCATCTGCCTGGCTTTTTGTGTCCCTTGGTCACCTATAAAACCAATTTCTTGTATTAAATTCTTTCTATTGAAAGACCTAGAGTAGTTTAGTTCTTCTGCCTGCACTCTGATTATGGTTGTTTTTTAATTATTAAAAGAGAAGTCAATCCTTACAGTAAATTTACTTCCTGTCCTCTCTCCCTATTAGAATGAGCTAGGCTCACTGGAGAAGGAGGGGCTGGTTATCATGGAGAGCAGTTCAATTTCACTAACTGATGCCCAAGACAGGGAACTGGCCTAAGCATCTTTACCGAATACCCAACTCTGAATAACTCAACTCTAAGTCCGGCTTTGAGGCCAACAGCCTCATGTAGCTTACTGCCTCTTCAAGGAGACCAGACTTGGTTACAAGTCAGAGCCAGGCACAGTTCAGGGTAGTGCCCAGTCTAAAGGAATAGAAATCCTCTTGCTTGAGCCAGAGCTCAGGACCATTCACTATTCTAAGTGAGTTGCTATGTTAGGTATGTGATTATTTACACTCCCCGAATAAGGAAATGGAAGCTCAGAGAGGGCAAGTGATTTGCCCTAAGTCCCACAGATATTAAGTAATGACGTTAAGAATTGAGCTTAAATTTGTGTGTCTTAGAGCCTGTGTTTCTTGGAGAATTGTATCTGTTCCTGAGAGTTTTCCAAGCTTTCTTCCTGGTTCAATGCAGACAGTAAGGAAGCCGCATGCATGACTCATATTGCTGTGGTCTCCGTGTAGAAATTTCCTTATGGGACAATACTTAACTGTTCTTACCTAATTCTCACAATAGATTTATTTGGAAAGTGTGTTGTTTCTGTTTTTACAAATGAGTAAACAGACTCACAAAATTAAAAGAACTTATCCAAGTCCTACTGGGTGTTAAGATTCAAGCTGGAAATTGAATGCAGGTTTTTCTGTCCCCAAGCACACATTCTTTCTACAAGTGACATCAAAGTGCTGTATTATGCAGTATAGGGCCAATCATTTTTTACAAATAAAAAATACATTAAAAATGGTTTTATTTTTTTTAAAGATTTTATTTATTTATTCATGAGACACACAGCGAGAGAGAGAGAGGCAGAGACATAGGCAGAGGGAGAAGCAGGCTCCATGAAGGGAGCCCGATGCAGGACTGGATCCCGGGACTCCAGGATCATGCCCTGAACCAAAGGCAGGCGCCAAACCACTGAGTCACCCAGGGATCCCCCTAAAAACTGTTTTAAAAAAGAAAAAGCCACCCATAAGTGGCTAGATAAATATGAATAGATAAAAATGAAGCAACCTAAAGCCAAAGCTTGTCATTATATTATCTACTGTCTGGTAACTAACAGCCAGAAGCAGGAAAGAGAAGTATGGTTGGGATAAGAAGTGAGGCTTGAAATAGAAATTTTAATCTATGATAAGCAGGGAAGCAGCAGAAGAGGACTTCTCTGGAGGTGCTGTTGAGAGCAAAGGAGTAAACATGGATGGAAGAAGATCAACTCAGTCCCTGGGAAGAGCCCAGGGTGAGAGTAGCAAGAGAGAAGGCTGGATATGTAATGACTCAGTTTGGAGGTGGGGGTTGTTTCCTATAAACAGATCAATTAGGAATTTGATCAGGAGTCTTGGGAGCACCCTTTACCCAACATCCCTTGACTCTCTTGTTAAAAACAACCCCCCCAAAAAAGTTGTAGACTAATGGTCTCATTTAAAAAAAAAAAAATCAACAACCTTAGTGCTTCCTAAATGATAACCCTGCTTCCTGCTTAAGAAAAAAAACCTGTAAATTAATTCAGCCTGGGAGTAATGACACAGGTTTATTACTTATCTCCAGGTCTGAAGAGTCCTTGGAATAGAAGAACACTCTTTAAATACCCCCTAGAATAAATAAATAAATAAATAAATACCCCCTAGAAACGGTCCCATCTCACTAGCGCACATCTGTCTGTGTATAAGGGGTTTGGAACATACCACGTTTGAGGATTTCAGGATGGAGAAGGCCGCCTTCTGAGACAATGCCTCTGGGTTGTGGGAAGCGAGCAACCCACCACACAGCAGCTCAGAATCTACCCCCTCTCCCCTCCCTACCCCCCTCCGTCAACTGCCACCTCTGCCGGGAGGAGCCTGTGTGTTGGATAGAGTCACTCAGAGTGAAATTCCTACCATGTTGGCCGTGTCGGTTTCACCTGTCAGCATCTCTGATGAGGAGGGATCCTGGCAGACCAGACTGGTTTGGATAATTGGATTATAGCGGTTGTCTTCATCTCAGTAAGCTGACTAACCACTACAGACGCCGGAGGAGAAATTCATAGACAACCCTGAAGTGGAGGTTCAAGCAAGTGCTTAGACTTACTAGGAAACAGCAGGCAGTCGTGGGTCCAGCGCCCTGTAGTGAGTGGGGAGCTGTGAACCCTATCTTCAGGGGGCTCCTGAAAATGATTCATGTAGTATGGATCGGCCCTGGTCTCTACACTTTTTGTGTACTAACTTCACATAATCCTCACTAGAGTCCCATAAAGTCCCGATATGAGTTAAGCTTTGCATTCTAGGAGGGCTGAATTACAAAGAGGCTAAATACTTCCCAAGGTCATATGGCTGGTGAGCTCTGAACCTGGATGTTCTGACCCCATAGTCTGCTCACTGGGATAATACTAAAACCCATCTCTGTAAAGCTGCTTTGGGAAACTCTTCTGGGTAAGGCTCACCTCTACCCTTCCCTACCCCCCTGTGCTTACCTCTGGTGCAGCCCTTAGATATTTCAGTGTCTGCTTACCCCATTTGAATGGGAACTTCTAAGTAAGGGGCCAAGTATTCCTCATCCTCAGCCAGTAGTGGGTGCTGGATAAATGTTGGATAAATGCTGGATAAATGTTCTACTGAACTGGAGGTGAAATTTTATAGATTCTTGGCTGGTTACACAGAAAGCCAGCCACTTAAAGCTGCAGCGCCTCTGTGGATATACTCAGATTTAAAGTCTTTAACAGATAAAATCCGATCCAAGACCACCTAGATTATAGCTGAAACAGCTTTCCCTGTTCACGCCAGCACTCACTCCAAACTGCTCCTTACGATTCTCAATTACCCTCATGTTTCAAAACTAAGCTCCCCCATCCTTAGTGGTTCGGTTACTGAACAGCCCAATGTGTGAGCTGGGGCAACAGGTCTACCTCTTTGGGCCTCTGATCTCTCATCTTTAGACTGAAAGAATCAGGTCTAGTTTTCAAAAAATGTAAAGCAGTGGGACATTTGGGGAGGCTGATATATAAGAAAGACAGAAGATGAAGCACAGCTCCTGCTTATGCCATCACACCCTGTCTTTCCCCACGGTGGACATGGCAGTCTTGGAAGGGCTCTGTAGAACATGAGAAGCAATGGACTAGATTGTTTCAAAGGAAATAACCCCAAATACATTAAAGTAGTTAATCCTATTACTTAATGCAATAATAAAATAACTTCAAAATGGGAGATCCAAGCCATTGAGAAAGGTATATTCAAGGGCTCTCACAATGGGACCTCTGTGCCGGCGTGACGATTAGATGCCGCGTGTTGCTAGTGGAGGGGTGTCAGCTTGGCCTGATCGTGTACAGTGGGTTGGGGAAGCTAAAGCCTCTGGGCCTCATCTTCCTTGGCGAGAAACAGACTGCGTGTCATGGCACTAGTGAATTAGAAATTCTATCCAGTGACTCGTAGAGATTGATTTTCCGTCTGGGGATCTGACCTCTTGCTTCACCAGCAGAGGGGATCAGACTGTTCTGGGAGGAGCCAGGGAACCAGCCCTCTGAAAGGCCTTCCCTTTCTTTTCCTTTTTCTTTCTTTCTTTCTGAACTCTATGTTTCAAAGAGAATTTCTAATTACTTTGGGGGGCTTAACGCCACCAGTTTGAATCCTTGGCACTTAGAGCTTTGAGATATCCATACCACCCACCACATTGATGCTTTGTGCTAAAAGATTACTGCAGATTTAATTCCATTTATGCCACTGGATTTATCAAAAACCCTTGTGGAGTGGAGATGAATGCCTCATTTCCTTTAGTTTTTGTCAATTTTCATAGATCCCTTATGTGAATGCCTCCAGGGTAAAAATTGTACTCTAATTATTTCCATATCTCCAGTGCCTAACACAGAAACTGACATGGGATAGCTGCTTGGTAAATATTTGTTCATTCATTCCACAAATATCCTCATAGGTAAAATGATGAGCAAAATAACTGTTGTACCAATTTTCATCACATTTATTTACAGCTGAGGGTTAAGAGACAGCTAAATAAGTAAATATGAATAAATATATACTATGCTTTGGGTTAAGAGCTGTAAAGAAAAAGGACAGTTGCAGTGGATGAACAAGTTAGAGTGATTGATGAATGAGTGAAGGCACAGTGACCTCAGCCCCCAACCCTAAACCCCAGTTTCATCTCATCTTTTTGTAAATAATTATCGCTGTTATTTTAATTATCACATCTGCTATCATTTCTTGAGTATCCATTACCTTCCAAGCCCTGTGTTGATATCTTCATATTCGTTATATCAAATTCTCACAATAACCTTGCCAGTTAGGCCTCCTTTATCACTTATTCCAGATGAAAAAGTAAGGCTCGAGGAAGATAATTAACTTGTTCAGAGAGCTAATAAGTACAAGAAATGAAATGTGAATCAAAGTTGGGTTGATAGAACCTTTGCATTGAGCGAAAGGGAAAAAAAATTCGAAAGATTATTTCCAGAGAACCAACAGGGGTCCCTGTTTGAGAACACCGCATCATTCTTTGTGGCAAAAGCTCAGATGTCTCATAGGTGAGAGGGGAAAGAAAGTGAAAAATCTTTGCTGTAGAGAGAGGGAAAAGGAGAAAGATAGTATTCTTGAATTGCCATCTTATCAGCCGAGCAATAATAAACCATCACCATGGCAACAGGAACTCTAATTAATGACAGATGTTGAGTTACTTTAAAAACCACACCAGCCGAATACCGAGCTGGTGCTGTAAACTTCTCTCTCCTGCCACAGCTGGGCTAATCTTGTTGGAGGGACCCGCCTTTCAAGGGTGGAGCAAACTCTGGACTTGGCATCAGAAGACTTGCATCTGAGCCCCAAGTCTACCCTTTGTGAGCCATTTTTGCCGTGAACAATAAGTTTGTCAAAAGTGAGAGGTGGCTATCATTAATATCATCATTATTATTATACTAGTAGTAGCTCTCTGTGATTCAATTTTAAAATCTATAAAGTGATCGCATTTGTCTGAAGCATGGTCAGGAGATTTTAAAACAATGAAGGCTATAGAAGTGCTTAGGAAACATAAAATAACTCACAAAGATAAAGTATTGTTAACACCAGGAGGCAGCCTGATGTCGTAGGAAGAGCTTGTCTTGGAATCAGACAGACGTGGCTGATTATGGACTGCTTCACTTCAGAACAGTCACTGAAATGCACAGCGTGTCAGTCTCTTAATAAGATTTCTTAGCATAGATTTGCAAATTGGTCTACCCATCCTATAAAATGCAAGTCTTCCTTAACCTCTCTGCACTTGAGTTTCTCCCTCTGGAAAACAGAGATGATGCTAGCACCTCTCTTATGAGCTTGTTGTGAGGATTAAATACATTAATACGGGAAGTACCTGTACTTAGAGCAAAGCTTGGCACAGACCATGTACCATAAAACTGAAGTGTAGTGGTGGTGGTAGTCATGGTGATGGTGGTCATGGTGGTGGTGATGATGATGGAAGAGAAAGGGAGGAAGAGCAGTCGTAGTGATATATGTGCACAGAAGTGTGAGAGCTCTGACGTGGGGCACAGATGAGGGCATTCTGGTCATTGTCAAAATACTTTTGGTCAGTTCCTGGACTGGTCAGCTCATTCATAGGTCTAGTTTTCTCAAAGGTTCTATTGTCTGCATTGCCTTTTGGTCCAGCCCAATATATTATGTCTCTCCTGATTCCAGCTGCATAGTTTAAGTGGGGGAAGGAGAACCAGGACAAAGAATTGACAGAAACCATCAGAAAAATTTGCTTGGAGCTCAAGTTCTCTATAGGCCAGAGCTTTCCAAAGAGTGGTCTTTGGTGTATTAAAAGGTATTCCTGGAGAGAATTCATTTGGAAAATGCTGTGTTCAAGTTAGCTAGGTATCTTTATAGCAGGTCTCATAAGGCTTTACCATGGAAACATGCATTGTCAATTTCCTGGGATGGGGAGGCATATAGAGCATAGTCTTTCCCAACTTACTTGACCAAAGAATTATCTTTGGAGCTGATGTTTCTAGGACCAATCAGGAATGCTGCCATAAACCCATGGTCCAAAGCATCAAGCATGCCACAAGCAATACCGGAAAGCAGATTCGAAAAATCCTGCCAGTGTTCCCATCAGTAACTGTGTGCATTTAACAAAAGAAGAGTGCACCGGTGCCGAATTTGGCAGCAACTACATGAAAGATGGTAGAGAAGCAACAATAAGTACAACCCGCATAGTCCCCACTCTCTCGGGCTCTTCTGGGCCTCCTGGATAAGGAGGAGGTTGCCTGGCAATTTGAATACAGTGTGGCAAGTGAGCAGATGCAGGGCACAAAGTGCCATGGGACCAGAGGCAGGGGCTTCTTATCCAATGTGGCGGGTCAAGGAAAAGTTCCCTTCCCAGAGGAAATTGCTACTAAGCTGAGATCTAAAGAAACGACTAGAGCTGCAGAACACATTTTCAGGACACTTTCCCATGCGTTGCCATCTTATATCCTGAGAGCAATCCTCCTGGTGAGATAGGATGAGAAAGGTAAAAAAAAGCTAAGCTGTGGCTCCTACCACAGGCCAGGTACTGTGCAAGGCACTTCCTACACATTCTGTGTTTGATCTTCTCCACAGTGAGCCGTGGCCTCAGTTTACCTATGAAAAGTTGAGGCTCTAGCTTCACAAAGCCACACGTGGTGAGTGCACAACTAGGACTTGAACTCAGACTCGGGTGATGCCAGAGCAGTCTCCCATTGCGTCTGTGGCCCATGGGTGCTGAGCCTGTTAAGCGGCTGGCCTGAGGCAGAGTTTTCAGCAAACCAAGAAACCTAGACAAGGAAGCAGAACATCTTCAAGGTTTTTCTTAAATGCTTTACATTATCCTGAGTACTCTTCCCAATCATTTGGTATAGAAAGATCTCTGCTTTTTTTTTTTTTTTTTTTTTTTTTAGTTACCTGGTATGCGAATACTTTTTTGAGTTCTTACTTGGCAAAATAAAAGCTTGCATTTACTGTATGTCGCCTCCAAAGTAATTTTGGAAATGTTAGTGTCCCTGAAATTTGAAAAATCTTAGAAATACGCTCCATTTTATAGAACCCACCCGTTCTATAAAATGTGTTCTATAAAATTGTGTTGAACCAGCACATTACTTTGAGAGTGTTGATTCAAACTTGAATGGGTTACTAAACTCTGTAGCTCAATGTCCAGCAGCCATAACTAGAGATAAAGTAGAATAATGTGGCATCGCCCAGATGCACATACCCCACCAGTGGCACCCAAGGTGACTTTAGCTGACATGTGGACTCTCTTTCTCTGATAGTTACATATTTATTTTAATGTATATTAGGAAAAAAATACAACCAACATCATACTTGGGTTCTCATGGGCATTAGTGCTTAGAAGATAGCAATTTTAAACAAAGAGAAAAAGGGATTTATTCAGAATTTAGAAAAAAAATATTCTACATAATAAATACTACAGGTAGTACTTGGATGTGGAAACAATTATGAAGATGGTGTGTGAATTGCCAAAATTGTAAAGTAGTAAGGTAGTATGTATGGAAGTACCTCATGCAGAGAAGACCCCAGTAAATGCTTCCTTCCTTTTTGACTCATGCGGCTAGCAAGTCAGAGTCCCAATTGAACCTTATAGCCTCAGACTCTCAGTCCAGTGCTCCTTCCAGGACACCTTTAACTCTTTTGTTTCCTGTCAGCCTACTTCATCCTGCATCCTTCCTCCTTGCTTTTAGCCCTTGGGGAAAATGCAATAAGTAGGTATTTCCTTTTTTTTTTTAATAATAAATTTATTTTTTTATTGGTGTTCAATTTGCCAACATACAGACTAACACCTAGTGCTCATCCCGTCAAGTGCCCCCCTCAGTGCCTGTCACCCACTCACCCCCACCCCCCGCCCTCCTCCCCTTCCACCACCCCTAGTTCGTTTCCCAGAGTTAGGAGTCTTCATGTTCTGTCTCCCTTTCTGATATTTCCTACCCATTTCTTCTCCCTTCCCTTATATTCCTTTTCACTATTATTTATTTTCCCCAAATAAATGAGAACATATAATGTTTGTCCTTCTCTGATTGACTTACTTCACTCAGCATAATACCCTCCAGTTCCATCCACGTTGAAGCAAATGGTGGGTATTTGTCATTTCTAATGGCTGAGTAGGTATTTCAGAAGCGAATAGTGGCTTGCAAAAATGTTCTGAAGAGTGTCAATAATAAATGAAGTATACTGAAGAGGTAAACCGCGTTTGCATTTAGAAAAACAGGAATCAGAATCTGAGAATTGAAAGGGCCCTCAGAGATCATCTCACCCACTCCCCCCTTTTATGAATGAGGAAGTTGGAACGCAGAGAGGGGAAGTGCTTTATTCAGAGTCTTAGCTGGTTGAACCAAAATGAGAATTCATATAAAACATGCAGATATAAAATTTTATAACTTAAAAAAAAATAAAAAGACCCGTTTCCTCCAGACTTCCTGCTTTCCAGAAAAGTGGCAGGGATGTAGCATTAAAGGACTTTTACTTACACAAATCTGAAACTTCAGAAGGTCATGCTTCATACTGTGCCAGGCAAGAGAATGTTGTAAATGATCACTGGAGAAGGTGTTCCTGAAGATATTCTTTTGTTTGTTTGTTTTTTCACTGTGGTAAGATACACATCACATGGAACTTGTCACTTTTAAGTGGACAGCTCAGGAGCGTTAAGTATTATTCACATCATTGGGCAACCAGTTTCCAGAACTCTTTTCATCTTGCAAAACTTAAACTCTGTACCCAGTAAACAACAACTACCCCCTCCTCCCAGCACCCAGCCCCTGGCCACCACCATTCTACTTTCGGTCTCTATGAATATGGTGACTCTAGGAACCTCAAATAAAATATGGTATTTGCCGTTTTGTGACTAGCTCATTTCACTCAGCATCAAGTTCTCAATGTTCATCCATGTGGTAGGGTGGATCAGAATTCTGTTTTACCCTGGTTGTATTTTTAAGCCTTTCCTCTGTGGTCCTGGATTGTACCCGTCATTGCCACAAAGACTTGGGCCATGCTCGACATGTCCATGCTTTCTGTCCAGTGAGGGACATAGATGGCTCAGTTGTGGGTGATAGCAGAGGGGAAAGGAGTCTCTAAAAGAACGTGGCCCCTCTTCTTCCATTGTGACAGGGAGGTCAGGGAGATTGCATGCTCTATTCCCACCCTCACCCCCAGTTTCTTTCACTGCCCCTGTCCTGAGGTCTTCCATCATCCACAGAGAAGCAGGGGCTGTAGGGGTTACAGGTTAAAAAAGTGGATTTCCAAGTAAAATGGCCTCAGGTTCCAGTCTCAACCTCTCTGCCTTACTAGATGTGTGATCTGGGGTGATGAACCTCTCAGGGCCTCTATCAGGTCATCTGTAAAATGGACAGAATGATACCTGTATCAAAAAAGCTTGCTTGAGCAACCTGGGGTGGGGGCTCAGGGGTTTAGCACCGCCTTCAGCCCAGGGCGTGGTCCTGGAGACCCGAGATTGAGTCCCACGTCCGGCTCCCTGCATGGAGCCTGCTTCTCCTTCTGCCTGTGTCTCTACCTCTCTCTCTCTTGCTCTGTGTATCATGAATAAATAATTAAAATCTTAAAAAAAAAAAAAAAAAAAGCCTTGCTCTTTTTTTCTTTCTGAGTCATAAGATATTTTCTGGACTTCTCTAGTTTTAAAGTTAATCTCTCAAATTAAAAAATAATAGGATCCCTATTTGGCTCAGGTCATGATCCTGGGGTCCTGGGATAGAGTCCCACCTAGGGCTTCCTGCTGCCCCGGGAGGGTGCTTTTCCCTCTGCCTCTGCCTCTATTTCTCTCAGTCTCTCATGAAAAAATAACACAATCTTAAAATAATGGTAATAATAATAATGTGATCCATTTCACTTCATTTAAGGTTGTTTAGAGATGTAATGTGAAGTCATCTGACATTCTGGCCACTCTGAGATGTCTTGTTCCAGCCTGAGGATTTTAAGGAACCTCATGATATTGGAAAGGAGAAAATGCTCATAATTGTGCAGCTTTTCCATGTCAGATATATGTTTTTTCCACTGCACACACTGAGTAGAACTGTATTATGGTACTTGGCTCTTTGCAGTATTCCTATTATCTGTCCCCCTGGTCATTCTTAACTACCCCAGCCCTCCCCCCAACTCATACATCCTGATCAGTGCCCAATGCAATGCCCCTAGAACGGACAGATGCCACCCCCAGCATTAAAAAATAAAAGTGTTTCTTTAATGAATTGGGAACCAACATCTGCCTGCATTTATTTAGCCACCAACACATTCCCCATATCTTAAGATACTCTGTTCCCACTTCGATACCCCCATGGCCTCATGGTGAAAGGTACCATTCATCCGACCTCTCAACTCGGGCACAGAAGGAAGCCTGGCTGTAAAAACTGATTTCGGCTCCTCTCTGAAGTTGGCCATCTCTCTTTGCAGACCAGTTAGGAAATTTTTTTTTTTCTGCTTCTGACCCTCCCCTCCTTTCTTTTGATAAACAGGACAGCTGTCCCCAAAGGCATGAATCCATTACCTTTCACCAGTTGAGTTCATTTTCCATTGCATGTTTCTGTTTAAAGAGAAAGCCTTTTAAGAGGCTTGAGCATACATTGAGTGTGTGTACTTAATTTTTAATATGTGTGCGCACACCGCCAAGAGAACAGAGAAGCCTTAAATAACAATGAAACCGAATTGTACATGTTGCCTGTTTTATGTGGCACTGATTCCCAAATAGACTCTTAGCAGCCAGGTATTATTTAATACATCCCATTAATCAAGCTGCCAAATCTAAATGAAAACCATGTTTAAATATATTTAATAAGATTACAGCTTTTGGTTGAATATCAAACTAACATAACCGTATTCTTACCCCAGCCAACTCTCATTTGCTGTCTTATATTTTTACTCTGTGCGCTAGTTCTTTTGTTTTATCAAACCAATTTTGATTATAAAGCAATTTATACTACAAACTTCTAGCCTAGTGTGGGGTTCCACTGAGCCCTTAAATGTAAATGTTTTAGAGCAAGAAAACAACCCTGAGTTGGTTTTGGGTTTTTTGTCTTGTTTTGTTTTGTTTTGTTTTGTTTTTTCTTGGCTGAAAAATGAGATGTCTCCTTGTGAGGTGAGCAGTTGAATTAAAAAGGAAATTAATAATTGTCTTAGAGATACTAAATTGTAGCTTCCGTAATAAATGTAGTCTGCCTTTGAGTTGTTATTACTTTTAGCGTTTTGTACTAAAGGTACTCTTGATTTTTTTTTTTTCTTTTGACCAACTATTCAGGCTTCTGTTAGTTTTGTACTAGCGACATCTAGGGGCCATAGGGGACATGGAGTGGGCCGCTAAACTCTTCTTGGTACTCTAAAAAAGGAATCCCCCCCCCCACACACACACACCCTGTTCTTGGAGATACAATGACAAAATGCTTGTGGGTCTTGGGGTCCAATGAGAGAGAAGGCAAGGTCAGCCTGAGGAGGTAGGTGGCGAGCTCCATCCACCAGGCTTCCACTCTGGCGGCCGACCAGAAAGGGCTGTAACCAAGAACTGTTTTTATCAAGAACTAGCCAAACTTAAGAGAGTAATATCTTCTTTCCCAGCTGATTTTTTTAAGTTGTTAACAAATATCATTGGATTTGTGTAATGTGTTTAACTTTTGTTCTGGTCTTCAGCAGCCTGTGTGCTGTTTTTATCCTTGTAACGGGAATTTTCTGTAGTGATTTCATTGAAATGAAGATAGCTGGTGGTGCTTCCATTCCCTGTCTGGTGCTGATTTCTCACCTCTCGCCCATCTAAAAGGCCTTCTCTTTTCTTTCTTCACTGCTCTCTGTATTAGTCCTTAGGAAGTTCTGTTTCGACCTGTCAGCCAGTGTATCCTCTCCACGGATGATTCATGATTACCTCTTCCAGCTCCTCGAGCTCCTCCATGGTTATTCACGTTTACCTTGTCCTAAAGCCTTTGCATCTCGGGTTAATACAATCATAAATGTGTGTATTAAAAGCAGTAAGATCCCTTGATTAGGAACACTGATGAGTAAGTAATTCTTTTAAAACTGTTTTTGGTCTCTATTCGATTCAAAATTCAGGACATGTGTTTGTAGAAATTCTGTGCTTCATTTTATCTTTATTTTTTTTTTAAGATTTTATTTATTTATTCATGAGAGACACAGGCAGAGGGAGAAGCAGGCTCCCTGCGGTGAGCCCAATGTTGGCCTCTATCCCAGGACCCCAGAATCACGACCTGCAGATGCTCAACCACTGAGCCACCCAGATGCCCCTCTGTGCTTCGTTTTAAAAAGAAACAGTAAATAGAGTGCATAGCAATACATAAAATTCTTATAAATAGATATTATCGGTATGTCATGTCTCTTTGTAGATGGTGATGATGATGATAGGCCACATTTATGGATGCTTTCTCTATGCCAAGTACTGTTCAGATCACTTTACATGAATTAACTCATTTAGTCACCACAAAAATATCATAGGGCAAGAACTAAAATTATCCCCATTTTACATATGTTCACAGAATGCTTGTGCACTCCCAAAAAGGAAACTTCAACAATGTCATGCCTGAGCCTGCCATGGTAGTGTGCAATTAAAGAGTTAATATGATTAATTCTTTCTTGAACTTTTAGAGTCACTTTGGTTCACTTTCCTTTGCCCCATTAAATGCCTTTCCCTTTGGGAGCATGTGCATCTTTTTCAGCCTTTGATACCTGTCTCTTCTTGTTCAGTCCCTCCTGCTATGTCTATTGAGAAAGCAATGTCAAAACAGAAAAGAGAAGAGAAGAAAGGAGGAGAGAGCGAGCAGTATCTGCCCTCAGAGAGCTTATATTCCAGTTGCAAGGAATCCAGAGGCAAGTAGTTGTAGCAACAAGTAATCACAACAAATATTATAATTTCAGGTCGCAAAAAATCCTCAGAAAGAAAATAAAGCAACCCAAAGGAACAAAGCAGCACAGGGAACTGAGCAAGAGGAGCATGAAGGACTGGCAGTGTGAGCAGTGGGAAAGGTCTTCCTGAGGAAGAGATGTTTGAGATGAGATGCAAGTGGCAGAGAGCACAGCAAGTGCAAAGGCCCTGAAGTGGGAACTAATTGAATGTGTCTGAGGAAAAGCAAAAAGACCTGGGAGGCTGGAGTGTGTTAAGTAAGAAGAATTCTGTGATGTGAATCTCTTCTCTGTCTTTCCTTCTCAGCTCTCTGGCACTCTTTTTTTTTTCCTCCTGCCTCAGATCCTTATTTCACTGAACTCAAAGAAATGGTCTGGAATGGCAAAATCCTGAGGTGTCATCTATGGGAGTAAGGGGACAGGGAAGTTCACAAGCAAAAGAATTGGACTGAGAAAGGTTACAGTCTGTGTGTCTTCCATGTAAACTCATATCCCACGCATTTGTATTCTGTAAAATCAGATGAAGATGAACATACGACATAAGCAAAATCCAACTTTATTGGTAGAGTTAGTCATTCATGAGTCAGTTCTGCCACAGTCCAGGGCAGACCTTGGGTATAATACTTCTTACATGTATGGTGACTCTCCTTTGTGTGTTCACCACCTCCTGGTCCGCCACTCTTTGTGTGTCTTCTACTCAACTGGAAGCTAACTGAGGGCTGATGCTATTCATAATCACTCTTCAGTGCACTTTCTTTATTTTGTTCATTTATTCAACAAGTGGATCTTGAGTGCCATCTCCATGCCAGCCACTGTGCTAGGTCTGTCTTTGTTCACAAACACAATTCTGAACAAGAGAGACTTGGTCCTTGTGCTCAAGGTTCTTACAGTATTGCAGAGGAGAAATACGATGATATAGATAACTGTGATAGAATGTACTGTGTGCCAAAATAGGTGACAATAGGTGACACCCCTCCTCCAGCCTTGAGGAGTCAGGAAAAATATTCTGAAGGAATGACAGTTAAGACAGGCTTGGGAATGTTAACTAAACAAAGGTAGGTGTGTGTGTGTGTGTGTGTGTGTCTGTGACGGGCTGGAATAGGAAGATATGCAGAATTGTGGCTTTTGGGAACAAAGGAGTTATGAACCCTGAAATGAACTCAGTTGTGTATTGGGAAGAAAATGTGAATTTGAGTGAATGAGTGAATAAATTAATGCTTAATGCTTTTGTCTACATACATGGTATTAGGGGCAGCTCATGAGCTGGAAGCATAAGGCCAAAAGGCATTTTGTTAATTCACCTCCATAAATCACTATTCCAGATTTTTTCCATTATTTCCCCGTAGGCAAACTCTTATGAAGACCCACCTCATTATCAAAAGGTTGCTTGCCTAGCAGATTATTCAGTGATTTATTGGGATAGCAGGCTAAGCATTCGTCTTACTCTGGGGATGGCTTTATCAGTGGGATTGGAGGTATCCAAAACCCAATGGCCAACATTCCTGTCTTTCACGGCTTGGATGAAAACTATGGAATGGATGAATGAAACAAATCTTAACTTGAGGGCTGTGCATAGACGGGACAATGGTGTATTTTAGATGCCAGAGGCAGATTCCTAGGTTGGGGAGTAGGGATCTGGATTCCAGTCTTTGCTCTACCATTAACTTGTGGTGTGGCACTGAGCAAGTGTCATTTCTCTAACCTGTATAGTGGAGTACCAAGCAATGTCAGTGGTCCCTCCCAGCTCGGGAGTTCCATGTTCATTTTAGTTCTCTCTGCCAAGGATGGGGGGATGGTGGATGTGGGCCCTTCTAGGGCAGCAGCCCTGTCCTGAGCTGCTCATGCCTTCAGAAGCACGGGCATCTCCAGGCCCAGAGCACCCTGAGGAGCTGTCCTAACCCACTACATTCATGGGTAGGTTCTGGTTGTCCATTACCTATGACCTGCCAGGGCCATGAATGTCCACACTCCTGATGTCCTTCTCATTCCCCTAGTATCTGTTCTAAAGTGATCCGAGAGGTAGGCTTTTCCAGATGTAGCTTTCCCTTCAGGTCCACGTGGAGAGCCTCTGTTTGCCCATGCTCCCTCTCCTCTTCTTGCTCTAGAGTCAGACAGCAAGCTTCCAGACCCCAGCCCCTCTGCTGACCACCTGTGTGGCCTTCGTCAGCCCTCTTAATCTCTGTGCCTGTTTCTTTCATCAAGAAATGTGGAGAATATTTGTTTCTATTTAACAGGGTCAATTGTAACATTAATGAGATAATTGACATAAAACAGAACAGCACCTGGCACATCGCAAGGACAAAGTACGTTGCTGCCTTCATCCCTTACATATTTTCTGCCCCATTCTCAGGCAGGTAGTGGGGATATGAGGCTAATAGGACACTGTCTCTGCCTGGAGGTCCAGTCCAGTGCACTCTGAGAACGGAGTGCCTCATGGGGGGCAGACACCTTACCTGGATTACCTCATTGAATTCCCACGATGACCCAGTGGGGGGATGCTTATTCTTCCCATTTCACACCCAAGGAAACTGCAGCCCAGAGAAGGCATATGACATTCCCAGCATCACGCTAACATTAGTAAATGGCAGCACTGGGAAAGGAGCTCAGTTCTCTTGGGCTCCAAATCCAGTGCTCTTTCCACCAGCCCACCCAGCTACCATGAGGCTGCCCTCACGTGGTTTATTTTGAAAAGAAAAGGAAGAAGCAGCACTAATGGGAGTGAACTTCATGGGAAAGCAAGCTCTCTGCTCAGGGCTCCATGTTTTGCTTTCAGAAGCAGTGGGAAGGCAAGGCTCCTGAGCCCAGCTCCCAGCAGCCCTTGCTTCAGCCCATCTGAAAAGGATCCGTCTTTAAAAGCAAGGAGCCAGAAAAAATAATTCATACTAAAAACAAACTCTGTCATGAGTCATTTGACTCTGCTTTCCCCTGAACACATAGTTTATGTCTTGGGCGAGCTAGGGCTAAGGGAACATCTGATATGTTTTAGGCCAGCAGAGACATTATTTAAGGAACTTCACATCCAATATGTGCCCGTCGGACCCCATGGTTTAAATCAAGGCTTGTGCTGACGGGGCCTGACAATTTGTTATTTTTGTTGCGGTCGTATTGGGGTGTGATTGTGTACAAGTTTTATCAAGATGACAAGAATCACTTTGGTCCATGATTCACAAGTTCTTGAGCGTGCACCAGCCTATGCAGTACTTACCCTGAGTGACTCTGTGCACAAAAGGAAGGGGTATGTGTGCACACATGTTCTGATGTGTGAGCACCTGGGAGCCGAGAGAGAGAATGAGGGAAAGGCAGCTTCCAAGGAAGCTGCCTCTCCATTTCCCTCAGCAGAGGAGGAAGCCTCAGCCCTGGGTCAGAGTCTTTCTCAGTCCTGGGCGAGCGTAACCCGGAGAACAAGGCAAGTGGCTCTCTGTGGCCACCCTGTTCTTTTGTAGGTATGTGAAAAATGACAGGAATAGACTTACATCATGAAAACTGGAGCAGTATAGATCTAGGGAGTAAAAGGCAAAAGGCACAAACCTGTCTTGCTCCTAGAGGTAATCACTGCTGTACATTGTCTATCTTTTCTTAACCTTTTTCATGCTTTCACAGATATGTGTGTAGATAGATAGATAGATAGATAGATAGATAGATAGATAGATAGATAATAGATAGATATAGATAGATATAGATATAGATATTTTGGAGTCTGTTAGTGCACATTGAGCTGCCCTGTGTCTATTACATATGGAGTGTAATTCCAGAATCTGATATATTAAAAAATTATTGTCCTATTGATAGACACTTAAGTGGTTTCTAGTATGTAACTTTGGTAAATGGTGATACAAGGATCATCCTTAGTATGGGTCTCTATACAGAAGTATGAAAATCTCTCTTGGAGAGATATGAAAAAGTAGAATTACTACTGGAAGGATTGTGCATTTAAAATATTCTTAGCTGTGGCCCAAAATGTCCTCTGAAAAGACTATCCCTATTTGTATTCCTGCCAGCAGTGCCCCTGCGCCTTTGCCAACACTGGGTATTGTCAATCGTTTCACATTTTTGCCAGTTTCTTAGCAGAAAATGACTGTTCATAGTTGTTTGTCTTTGCTCTGTTACTAGTAAGAATGAACATTTTCTTTATATCCTTGATTTCTGTTTTCCATTAATGGCCTATTGATATCCTTTCTTCATTTTCCTATGGGGTTGTCTTTTTCTTACTGATTTGGAGTTGTTTATATGCTCTGTATATCCTTTGTCTGTCATACATACTGAGGGCTTTCTTATAATATGTCCCACACCATCTACTTCTGCTATGATGTCTTGTACAGGAGTTTTAAATTTTCATATACTTACATCTGCTATTCTCTGTCTTTATGACTTTGGGATTTCTTGGAAACGGTTCCTGTAAACTGTTTCTTCTCCTAAAACTATTTTTCAGAATGTTAACATTTTAGACCAGAACACACCAGGTTAGCAGAATGGTCTGTGGGTTTGTGCAGACATTCTTGGTAATTTCACCATTAATTATGAGAAAATTCTAAAACCATATGGATCTCAATCATAGGCAAATGAGAGGCACCTGAGAGCATGTACCCTAAAGCTGTTTATGTGGGCCTTAGACCATATCCAGGATCCTTTACTTGCCACTTGGTTTTGGGGCATCACTTTGTTGCTTTGTGCCTTGGTTTATTTCTCTGTAAAGTGGGGTGAATCACAATTTCAAAGGTTATTATGAGGTTTAACAACTCCCATATTTCAGCATGTGGTCACAAGTCAATACATGTTTGTTTCTATCTTTCCTGACAAAAGGCCTTTTTTTTCCCCCTGGATATTTAAATATAACTGGTCATTTAAACTGTTCATTTCCATCTCTTCTGAGGATTTTGTAGCTGAATAGTAGAATCAGCTTGCTCAAGAGTCTAAGTAAGGCAATTTCCTCATGATACATCTCAGTGGGCCTAAGAGAAACAAAACACCTACAACCATTGCTCAATGCTGGAAAATTCTCCAGGGTGGCCGACCCTTTTTAGAGCAGAGAGGCAGGGCTCTGGGGGACTGCTTCAATCTATGTGGGTGGAGAGTTCCTTCTTCCAGAGCTTTTGTAGTTCCTGGGTTCACTGAGCCTTTTACCCACGCAGAGATAATTCCCTCTGCCTCAGAACCGCCCCCCCCCCCACTTCCCCTCGCCTTGCCTGGCATCCTTCACTTCTCTTATCAACATAGTGCAAAAGGCTAGGCTGAGAGCTCAGACACTTGAGCTGGGCAGCGTGGCTTCAAATTCCAGCTCTGCCACTATTACTAATGAGTCCTGGGCAAGAGTTTCTTAATTTTTCTCTGCCTCAGACTTCCTATCTGTAAGATGGGAATTCTAGTATTACCTGCCTCATGGAGCTCTTACAAGAATTAATGTTTATAAAGCAGTTGGCCCATAAGTATAGAGCTCAAGGAGCTATGAAGAGAACATATTTGGTGTCTGAATCCCATCTCCTCCTTTCATAGCCAATTGACTCTGCATGACCTACTTATTCTAACCTCAGCTTTCTCATTAGTAAAATGGGTGTGAAAACATCTAATTCATGTGATTCCTGGGAAAGCCACACAGGATAGAAATAATGTCTGTAATGATAAATAGGTATTCAATCAGTGGTGGCTACTGTGGTGATGATTCCAGAGAAGGACAAGAGTGAGCATGCAGGGAGGCTGGTGATTATAAGAGAAGGTTCTAGAGTCAGATCCTGGGTTAGAATTCAGCCTCTACCATTCTTGGTCATGGGACCTTGGACTTAACTTCTCTGACATACAATTTCCTGATCTGTAAAACTGGATTGGTAATGGTGCCTATCTCTAGGCTTCTTGTAAGGGGAAAATGGTAATACATTGGGCACATAGAAAATGCTTAATAAAATGAGCAACTACTGATACTTGTGTCTCCTGTCCATCCGTGGGAGGATCCCTGCCTACAGACAGGGGTCCCAAAGCAGAAGAAATGGCAGTACAGCCCAGTCCACTCTGGTGCATCTGGAGATAGGAAAGAGGATCAAAGTCAGGAAACAGAAGCTTGGTTTCTAGGGAACAAGGCAAAATGATTAGGGCAGAGAGAAAAACACAATTAAGCATATCCATCGGGATCTATCTGCAGGAATGCATCTCATTTTAATTCTTAAAACAATCCTGTTGGGTAGGTACTATTATTTTCCTGTTTTTACCTGGGGAAAGTAAGGGTCAGAGAGGTTAAGTGATGCTGAAGGTCACACAACTAAAAATTGGAAGAACTGGAACTTGAGCCTACATCTGTTTGGTCCCAAATCCCTAGTGATAGGCTGTTAATATATGTCCTGCCTCTGTTGAGAATGACTCATAGGCCAAGTGAGAGGGAGGGGTGGAGGGGGGGGTGCCCCTGTTTCTCTGAGAGACCAGAGGAGGCAGAGGCAGGGGCAGTATAGGCCTGGAGCCAACAGACTGCATGTAAAAATTTGGAAATTTTGCCCTGAAAGACAAAAGAGTGTTTTCAGCTGAGGCCATTTCCAATGGTACCCTGTGTCCTAGGCCAAGGGTAAACCAAGACACAGTCATAAATAGTATCCCCCAGAATTCCCATCACAACAGCCCACTGTGCTCCTTCTGTTTGGAGGTGAGTGTTGAAACACCCCACGTGAACATGGCTAAATCTGTCACTGCTCATAAAGTCAAGTCACAGCCCAATCCAAGGACGCACATGTGCCTTGGGTGCAAAGAAAGACACAGGCATCATGAGATGTCTGCCATTGGGGGGCCCCAGCCGGCAGCCTTGCCTGAGCAATCAGCAGCAGCCCTGGCCTGGAGGCTGCCTTCAGAAAGCCACTGCTTCGAAGGGGCCCACCCTAGTTCCGCAGGCATGTCCCAGCGTGTTACAAAATATGTTTTTATAACTCTCCTTTCTCTATTAAAGCTGAAATATCTTTGAACAACTCATCTAATCTAATGCGTTTCAAAGACATTTGGTTCTAATGTGTTTAAAAGGGACATTTGGTTCCAGAGTGGGAGGTGATGTTCCCAAGGTTATAGAGACACAACCTGAGACTGGATTCTGGGACTTTCTGATTCCTCATCCAAAACACGCCTAATGCTGCCCTCCTGAACATTTCCAGTGCAATAACAGGTCTGTTGCCCTCTCCAAAAGGCAGAGCAGGAATGTGGAAGAGATGGGAAGGAGGTTATGTTCGTACTCGATGCTTTCTACGCCAACCCTAGTTTCAGTACTTCTTCTCACCTGTCTAAATCAGTGTGCTCAGATCTTGTTCCTTGAGAAGCATTTTCCCAGATTTCCAGAGTTCTTTTCACTCACTTATGCAGTGAATATTGGGCCCCTTTGAACAGTGGGCACTCCCCTCTGCCTGGAGGGTGCCTGGGACATCATTCCTCATCTCTTAATTGGTCGCCTGCCACTTACTTAGATGCATAGCTACATTTCATCTGTAAGTTAGCATATGTGAAGTAGGTAGATACTAGTATTTCCTTTATAAAGTGAGAGGTTGAGATAAAAGCAAATCATCTGCTCAAAGCTACATAGCTGGAAAGTCAGAGTCGGGACTTGAACCTAGATTTGTCTGAAAATCCAAAGTATAAGCTTTCTCAGATTCATCCAGCTGGGGAAAGTGAGATTAATGCATGTGCGCATGTGCGCGCGTGCGCGCGCGCGTGTGCACACACACACACACACACACACACACACACACATACACACAGTACAAGCGTGCTTTCTTAGCTGTCAAGTGCTGCCCACCAGTGAAGGATGGTAAGAATGACGACTTGCCACCCAGTCCAGGCCAGAAAATGGGCCAGTGCCTAGCCCCTGGGGAAATGGGCCTTCCACAAGAAAATCTGGAAATCACAGCCATTGCCCAGAGTCTCCTCATGAGTGAGAGGAAGGGAGGGGACTATTTAGGGACAAGGGTCTCTGGGTAATCCAGTGGTCCTCAGATGTCATTGGCAGCTACTGCAGGCAGAACGTGTAGGATCCAGTGCAAAATGAAAATGTGAGGCTATGGCCAGGGACAGGGAAGTCTCCCCTTCCCACAGGCCTGCTGCCTCAGCTGGTGGCTGGCAGGTGACCCCCAGGGTGTTGCGCTTTCCCAGTTACCCACCCAATACCCCGTGGCAGTGGAGGTGGCAGGCAGAGCCCCCGCCTTGTCCCACCTTGAAATGCCACGGGCTCAATACCTGGCCTGGCTCTCCCCACACCTGTGCTTGCCCCCCACACACACCCCTCACCTCGTGCAGGGTCAGCAGTGGGGGGCAGAGGGTAGGTTGCAGACAGCCAAGATCCAGCTCTTTGAAAGGAAAGGCAGCAGAGGGCCCCTGTCCCACACTCCAGTGTCCCCTCAGCCTTCACGGGCAAAGCACAAATCCATAAATAAAATTATTAAAAATTTCAAGATGGTGATTACAGATCACTAAGCCCCAAACTGGGGCTCTTCCTGACCTGGGGCCCTGGGTGACAAGACAGTGGACACACCTGTGAAACTAGCCCTCGCTGCAGGCTTTAACAAAGTTTCACTAGCCAATGGGAATTGAAAAAAGAAGAGCAGTGTATTGAGTTTTTAACAAAGTTAAATGTAGACAATTTAAGTGTTTTCCCTCTACTCCGAGGTCATGATAACTTTTTTTTTTTTTGGATGTTAAAAATCTCCTATTCATTATATTATTCATTCTGCCATAATGGTCAGAGTAAATGTTGAGTAGTTGGGGTTTTTTATGTTTTATTTCCAAGGTCCTTATGTGGCAAAATAAAAAGCTGGTTTCCAAAGGGTTTGGTGATCTTGTTGGTCCAAAATTTGGGAGCTCCTGAGCTAGGCCTTACAGGAAGACCTCCCTTCCTGCTTGTGGGAAGGAGCCTTTTTCCCCAGCCACCAGCATTAGAAAGGTCCACCCCACATACAGTTAGTATTGTTGTATGCTTCAGTATTTTCTAGGTGCATCTTCGCTTTTGTGAAGTCTAAAGTTTGATAGAGTCTGTCAGAAGAGGCAATGCAAAATAAGGCATTGAAATCAAAATTAAAAGTTTGAAACTTCCCCCTTTCTTGTGACTCTAGAGAGAATGGGGCCTGGTGACAATTATTTCCCCAAATCTCCCAACCATTGACAGCCCCTGAGGAAAGGTGATAATACATCCAGGATAGCCTGTGTCTTATGTCCTGGAATAATTGTTAATAACCGATCATTAAAAGTGTTAGGACTCAAAGGTGAATTTTATTGGGGTAATAAGCAGTGGCCACCCTGATGAAAGGCCCCTTCACCTCTGCTGAGACAGCAAGCCCCACAGAGGCTGCTGTTTCCCTGGGTGGAAAGCCCACGGCGGCCAGTGGAAGGGTTGCATCTGTCAGCCTGGAGCCTGGAAGATCCACTTGGATTCTGGGCTTCAAAGACTTAGTGGTGGATGGATCTGTGTGACTGCCAGCCCAGCTTCTACCATTGCATTGTCTTGTAGGAACATCAAGTTGAAGGCCAAGCCACTTCCATCCTTTGATGAGGGAAAATACATCAACACAGTGGTCCACTAAACTCCAGAAGTAGACAGCATACAGTGCCTGTGGGGGATTGCAGCCTAAATGGTTTTACTCCATAAGATGTGGAATGAAACATAAAGCAGACAGCTGATTGCTGTTAAATCCACATACACAAAACCAATCATTACGGTATCTTCTCAGCTACAGAACCGGAGAGGCTTTCCCTAGAATAGACTGGGTAGTAGACTTGGCTTTAGGGCGGAAGGAGGAAAGGAGGAGGAAGGAGAAGAGAAAAGTAGTGATAAAACTGATAGGTGGCTAGTTTTGAAATGCACCAAGTCTGTGCCATTTAATGGGGATTCTTTTTTCTTTTTATTCCGTGTCTTTGATATATGGAAAGAAATCTATGCTGGCACTGGCTCCATAGTCTCAGGTTTAAGAAGCCAATCACTGACCTGGGGAGGGAGTTACATAAATCACAGGCTTTCAGACAAAAGAACAACTTGGGGCAAGCTAGAGAGTTTGCAGGGCATTTTGGTGACATTTCTGCATGCCCTTTGTTTCCCCCTTTCAAGAAAAGCCCTTTCTTTCCTTGCCTTCTCACATAACAGCTTGGGATTCCTGACCCCCAACCCCCACCCCAGAAATGCATTTGAACTTGCTGGGTTTGTTAAGAGTCAGGGCATGAAGCATTTTTCCATGGTAGAAAAGTTCTGGCATTCCAAAGCAGAACTAATGTGGGATTTGGGAAGGCTGCCCTATTTGTGCACTTAATGAGGGCTCCCCAAAGGCAGCTGATCCACCGGTGTCATAGGAAACCGACGAGGCCAGGGAGGGCTGAGACTGTGTAAGCACCCAAGAGGGTAGTGAACACGGATTCCACACCTGTTCCCCACCGACTGGAGTCAGGATAGAAAGGAAGTGAAGTTGGGGACTTTCCGACAATGCCCATCTGGATCTCAGGACTGATTTCATCATTCAGTGTGTGACCAGTGTGTGAGTCAAGTCCCTGAACACTTGGAGATACAGGATGAGAGCAAGTTTCCCTTTGGGTGTACAAAATAGGGTCTTGGCTCTGATTAGATCCTTGAAGTTGACAAAAATTGTGGGGGACAACTATAGAGTCCCACAAGTCTGTGCTCTGAGTCTGACCTGCCACTGTTAGAAGATGCCAGGTCTTGGAGAAGTTTTCTAGTCATTTCTGAACTTTGGGTTTCTTCCCTGTGCAAGGGCATTGTAACACCTATTCCTCGGGTTAATTATAATAATAACAGCTACCCTTTGTGGAGGGGTTACTGTGTGCAGGGCATAAGCTTTATTAGCTCTTCAGTCCTCTGGACCCCGTGAGGTAGATTCTGTATTAGGGGCTGGCAAACCGCTCCCTGTGGGCCGATTCTTGCCCACTGCCCGTTTTTTACAAATACTGTTTTATTAGAAGACAGTCACGCCCATTTGCTCCCATAGAGTCTATGGCTGCTTTCATGCTACAACTGCAGGGCTGAGTAGCTGTAACAGAAGCTGTGTGTCCCAGAAACCCTGAAGTATTTACTATCTGGCCCCTTAGAGGAAAAAACTTGCCAACTCCTGCTTTAAATTATCCCAATTTAAAGATGAAGAAAATAAGCCATAAGCGTTTTAATAACAGCTCACACAGCTGGTAGCATATCAAACTGGAATTGGAACCCAGTTGGCCTGGTTCTAGGATGTGTGCTCTTCACCAGTGTCCCATACATCATATACATGAAGCACCTAGCACGGTGCCTGACACACGGGAGACAATGACAACATCAGTTTCATTAGCAATTCTTTGCATCCCCCCCTCCCAGAATTCCTTTTCCTTCTGCCTGAGGCTCCCACTAGTTCTATTTGCCTTTTCCTTCTCTTCTGCTAGACCTGTCTATACAACTAGGGAGACTTCTGAGCAGTTTCATACCTGTTATCTCAATCTGTCAAACAACTCTATGAGATTGATATTACTGTCCTCATTTATTTGTTTATTTATTTTAGATTTTATTTATTCATGAGAGACACACAGAAAGAGGTAGAGACACAGGCAGAGGGAGAAGAGGGAGAAGCGGGCTCCATGCAGGGAGCCCGATGGTGGGATTCCATCCCTGGACCCCAGGATCACTCCCTGAGCCGAAGGTAGATACTCAACCACTGAGCTACCCAGGTGCCCCTATTGTCTTCATTTAAAAGAAGAAATCACTCCCAACCTCTGAGCTCCCAGGAATTTTTTTTTTTATTCTTGTTTTTAAGTAGGCTCCTTGCCCAGTGCGGAGCCCAGTGTGGGGCTCCAACTCCGATCCTGAGATCAAGACCAGAGCCGAGATTAAGAGCTGGACTCTTAACCTGAGCCCCCCAGGTGCTCCTGAGCTCCCAGGAATTTTTACATTCCATTTGGGAACCCTCAGAGTAAAAGTCACTGGGAGCTTTGAGAACATTTGTTTTATGCTGAAACTAACATTAAAGAAAACAGTCTCAGCTGTTACTCAAGAAAGGATTACCATCTAAGTGGGGTGAGAAAGTCAAAATATTGGAACAACAGCAAGCATTCAAACATTCTTTAGTACAGATTGTATTTAGGACAGGAAGATGGACCAGGGGTGTGGGGTGTGTGGACTATTTCCTGGAGGTGATCCAGTGTGAGGAGGCCTTGAACACGAAGCAGAATTAGAAAGAGGAAGCTTGGGACACCCATGTGTTTCAGTGGTTGAGCGTCTGCCTTCGGCTGAGGGCGTGATTCCAGGGTCCTGGGATCGAGTCCCACGTCATGCTCTCTGTATGATGCCTGCTTCTCCCTCTGCCTGTGTCTCTGCCTCTCTCTGTGTGTCTCTCATGAATAAATAAATAAAATCTTTTTAAAAAGAGAGAGAGAGAAAGGAGAAGCTCATATTGGGGCATTGGGGCATCATGGGACAGAACCACAGAAAGAAGACAAGGAAGTGGAAACATCCCAGAGGAACAAGCCTAGCACATCCCTGGGAACTGTTGGAAGTCAGAAGGCTTGCTAAGGCCTGGTATCTCCCACAGCCTATCTAGAACCTTTCACTGTATCCCCTGACCCCAGACCCTCACCCTTAGCCTCCTGGCTCCTGGCCGTTCCCCATGCCCTTGGTTTTAGCTTCCTGCCACTGTGAAACTGACACCCAGGGCCACTCCTCCAGCTCCCTTTCTTGGAATAATTTCCTTTGCCCTTGGGGCACTTTTACTTCTTTTCCTCAAGAAAACCCTCCAGGATCCTCCTCCTCTGCCAGCCCAGATGTGTGGCATCCCCACCAGATTTATGCTGGCCGCTCAGAACAGGACTGAATGATTTGTTCAGTCACCTTCTCAAAGCCATTCCCGGGTAGCTCAACCGGTTCCATTTGCTAAAAAATATATTTTTATATTCCCTCGCCCCAACTGGGCGAGGCTATTCCGGGGAGCAACAAAAAGCCTTATTCACCTAGTTGAGTCTTTCTTAACAAAAGAAGTCAAAAGTGCCTTTTGTGTTTTAAATGTGCTCTAAAACAATGCACAGAGTGCTCCAGCAGGTAAGAGCATGGCTGCTGAAATCAGGAGGTTGTAGGCTCAAAATCTAGTTCTGCCACTTGCTAGCTGTGTCATCCCAGGAAAATTGCTCATTTCAAGCTCTCCATTTGTAAAGTGTATCACAGCACCTACCAACGGGAAGTGCTCGATAAATGATTGTTATTATCAGCATCGTAGTAAGTATCATGGCAGAAAGTATCATTCCTAACTTCATGACATGACAGAAAGTACCACTGTTGAGATATTTCATTCAGATAGTTATGTATCCACATTTATCAGGAGACAGCTATTTACCAGATCCATGTCAGGTATAAATACAGGCTGTAGAAGTGATGTTTAGAAAAGAAAGCAACACACAGAGACACCTGGATGGCTCAGTCAGTTAAGCGTTTGACTCTTGATATCAGCTCAGGTCGTGATCTCGGGGTCGTGAGTTCAAGCCCCTCATTGGTTCCATGCTCAGCACAGAGTCTCCTTAAGATTCTCCTTCTCTCTCCCTCATTCCCCACCCCACCCCCTCTAAAATAAATAAATATTGGAAAAAAAAAAAGAAAGCAACATACATCAATCGCTTTTTATAAGCTAGACACTCCTAGGTGTTTAGGGACATTATTTCATTTAATCTTGATAAGGGCTTTGCAAGCAGATACCATAATTGTAATTCTACAGATGAAAAACTGAGGTTCAGGGAGGTTGACTCCAAAGACCTGACCAGTGATTGAGTGTGGCACCAACTACCCTTAAATAGATCAAGATATTCTGAGATCGAGTCCCCACTACTGAGAGAGTCACATTTTACTCTCATGCTCATGCAGTAGAATGCCTTTGTTTATGAACATCTCTGGTTAAAAAAAAGTTCACGGAAAAGTGGTTGTGATTTCATCTTTATTGGTGAGGGTTCTTGTGCCTACCTTGGCATGCAAGTGATGAGCCTGGTGGGCTCTCTGACGAGTGGGGATTTTCTCCTCACCCAGGATATTGTCTCTCCTAACTCAGGACTAGAAGTAGAGATGGAGAAGGTGGCCGGTAAGGATCTCATATGGGACGCACCCAAGATAGACTTTGCAAGTTATTTTGTTTTTTAAACAAGTCTCAGTCATAAGCTTTTTGGATTGGTGCCTTTTGCCCGTAGCCATTGAAAGCCAAGTATGTCAAGGAAAAAAAAGGTCCTTCAGTTAGTTGAGGTTTTCTTCTGTTTCTACTTTGGTGGTTTGAAACTAATTACAGACTCTGGGTTGTGCCTACAAGTACAAAATGAAATGAGAGTTTGAGCCAATTACTTTAATAACGAAGAGAGGAAAATCCACTTTTCTTTCCATTATCTAAAGATTTCAGGCATATGTAAGTTTCTTTTAAATTGAATTATGTGAAAAGTTGGCCTCAAGCCTTCATTTCACTTTGCCTGCCTAGAAACCATCTGAGATTTTGTTTCAGAGAGGATATAGCATGCCTTAGACAGCTTCTACAGGACTAGAGGGGTTTGTCAGAATAATTGCAGGCTAAGAAATTTTGGCGTTGTTATGATAGAATATTTGTGTGTGCTCATGAGGAGGGTGGAGGGAGGTGGATTATGATGACTCTTCATTTAAATTTTTTTTAAAAGGCTAGAGTACCTAGAATAAATTTCAAGATGAAGAGTTTTCATTCATCTCATCTACTGGTTCACCTGCTTCCTGCTTCCTGTGGCCTACAGGGCCCACCTGGCCCAGCGCCCACCTCCTTTCTGACTCCATTATCTGCTCTTCTGCTCCTGGCCCAGGCCTCTCCACCTACCCTGACTTCTTTCTTTTCTTTGTGCGTACTCAACACCACTCCCACGCTCAGGGCTCTCACATTTTGGTTCCCTTGGTATGGAATTCTCTTTCTCTAGATATTTCCACAGTTCCCTCCCTCAATCCCTGTCCATCTCTGCTCATATATCACTTTAGCAGATATCATTTCAGATATTTTATCAGAGAGTTATCATTTCAGACATTTTATCAGAGAGACGCCATCGCTGGTCACTCACGCAGACCGCCTGCCCCACTCATCCTCCATCATCCCCGCCCAACTTGTCTCCTTCTTCTAGAACATAGAGCCACCTGACTTAATATACACCAATGTGTATGTATGTACATATACGTGTATTATTTTAACAAGCTTTATTTTTTAGAATAGTTTATTTATAGGATAATTGTGAGACTATAGTTTTCATAAACCCCATCCCAGTTTTCCTTAACATTGACATCTTTCCCTTATTGTTACCGTTTTGTATATGTTATGACGAGTGAGCCAGTATCGATACATTATTAGCTAACGTTCCTACTTTATCCAGATTCTCTAAGTTTTTACCTAATGTCCTTTTTCCGTTCCAGGATGTCATCCAGAATATCACATTACGTTCAGTCATCATGTCTCCTTAGGCTTCTCTGGTTTTTGATGACCTTGACTGTTTTGAGCAGTACTGGTCAGATACTGTGTAGAGCGCTCCTCAGTTGGAATTTGTCTGATATTTTTCTGGTGATTCAACCAGAGCTAAGATTTTGGGGGAAGAAGACTCTGGAGACAAAATGCCATTCTCTGCACATTATATCAAGATACGTAGTATCAACATGACTTATCATAGCTAGTATTGACCTTGATCATCCAGCTAAGATAATGTTTGTCAGCTTTTTCCACTGTAAAACGACTTTGTTTTTCCTCTTTCCCTGTACTCTTTGGAAGAAGTCACTATTATGTGCAGCCCACACATAAGGAAGTTATGCCGCACTTCCTCATGGGTGGAATATCTCTATAAATTTGGAATTCTGCATGAGACATTTGTCTCTCCTCATTCATTCATTCATTCATGCATTCCGTTTCTTTTCTTTTTTTATAAATTTATTTTGTACGGGTGTTCAGTTTGCCAACATATAGAGTAACACCCAGTGCTCATCCCGTCAAGTGCCCCCCTCAGTGCTCATCACCCAGTCACCCCCACCCCCTGCCCACCTCTCCTTCCACCACCCCTAATTCATTTCCCAGAGTTAGGAGTCTTTCATGTTCTGTCTCCCTTTCTGATATTTCCCACTCATTTTTTCTGCTTTCCCCTTTATTCCCTTTCACTATTTTTTTATATTCCCCAAATGAATGAGACCATATGTTTGTCCTTCTCCAATTGACTTATTTCACTCAGCATAATACCCTCCAGTTCCATCCATGTCGAAGCAAATGGTGGGTATTTGTCGTTTCTAATGGCTAATATTCCATTGTATACATAGACCACATCTTCTTTATCCATTCATATTTCGACGGACACCGAGGCTCCTTCCACAGTTTGGCTATTGTGAACATTGCTGCTTTAAACATCGGGGTGCAGGTGTCCTGGCGTGCATTCCGTTTCTTTAGATCAGTGTGAACTCATAGATATTTATGTGATATTTTGGATTATAATTCAGTACTACTTTATTTTGTTCCTCAGCTATTCTGGTTTTGGCCAGTAGAACTCCTCAATTGGATCCTTTATCTCTGAAATAACTCCAAATTGTGTGTGTTCTTTTTTATTAATTCCTTACTTTCTGACACTACAAGACCCTCCAAGCTCATTTCGTCTGTTTCCTCCCCCAGTACTAGAATCAGGTACTTCTCCAAGGAACCCTGATTCTATCTATTGGAGAATGATCACAGAAACCCACAGATCTGGGTACCAGGTGTGCTCATTGCTACTGAGCTGTTGTTGCTTCAGCCCTCCCCGCTGATACCTATGTGTGTACTAATCTGTGTGTATACCCATATCTATAAATATTAATATATATGCAATCATCTCTGTCTACATGAAGCTAAGCATTAGCTGATTTTATCTCCAAGAGTAATCTCTTACCACACAGATCATCCCAGCTTCCCTCTCTTGCTTATCTATAAACTCCTACTCAAATAGTGAGAAACCTGCTTCCTACCATCCACCCTACATTTCCTTAATTGTAATTGTCCTATTCTAGGACACAAGTGTAGAAATACCAGCATTGCTCACTCACACCCCTCTGGGCTACCGCCTTATCAAATGAAGTACAGTGCTAAGGTAGTCTCTTTTGCCTTCAGTTTTACAAACTCTTCACATTTCCCCAGAGCTACTTAGGGCAGCACCTTTATCTCTTACAACCTTAAGTGAGATTGTTTCATACAGTTGTAATACAGTTGGATTGCTTGTCATATATAGCGTGTTCTGTTATAGGTTACATATTGCATGATTCCAATTATGTAACATTACAGAAAAGGCAAAATCATTGGGGTAGTAAAAAGATCAGAGGTTACCAATGGACCCAGGAGAGTGGGGGAAAGGATAAAATTGGTGAGGCACAGGGATTTCTAGGGGAGGGGGTGAAAATATCATGCTATCGTCATTGTGTATACATGACTTTATGCATTTGTTAAAAACCATTGAACAATATAGTGCACAGAGTGAACTTTAAGATGCACATTTTATCAACTGCTTTTTCTGCATCTATTAATATGATTTGGATTCTTTAACCTGTGGTTGTAGTGAATTACATTATTGATTTTGAATGTTGAACCATCCTTGCATACCTGGAAAAATCCCACTTAGCTGTGATGTGTTGTTCTTTTTATATGTAGTTGGATTTGATTTGCTGATATTATGTTGTTGATTTTTGCATCTATATTCGTAGAGACATTGGTTTTTGATTTTCCTTTCTTATAAGGTCTTCATCTAGTTTGGGTACTAGAATAATGCTGATCTCAAAATGAGTTAGGATGTCTGTCTGTCTGTCTATCTCTCTCTCTCTTCCATTTTCTTGGGGGAGATAGTAAAGAACTGGTATAATTTTTTTCCTTAAATGTTTGGTAGAATTCATTGTGAAAACTTCTGAGCCTAGTGCTTTGTTTTTTGGAAGGTAATTAATTATGAATTCAATTTCTTTAATAGATATAGGTCTCTTCAGATTATCTCTTTCTCCTTGTGTGAATTTTGATAGTTTGCATCTTTTAAAGAAATAATTCACTTCATCTAAATTATCAAATTTGCGGGCACAGAGTTGCTCATAGGATTCTTACATTATCTGATTAGTGTCTATAAGCTCAGTAGTGATGACCTCTCTTTAATTTCTGATACTAGTAATTTGTGCCTTTTCTCTTTTTATCTTGGTCAGTCTGGCTAAAGGTTTATCAGTTTTATTGGTCTTTTTAAAGAACCAGCTTTTGGTTTCATTCATTTTCTCTATTATTTTCCAGTATTCAATTTAATTGATTACTGCTTTTTATTATTTCTTTTTATCTTTTCTTCTTGCTTCTTTTTCTTGGCTTTTTCTGCTTACTTTGGGCTTCAACTGCCCCTCAGTCTTTGAGCTTTCCTTGGGAGCCTCTCCTTTAGATAGTCTGTGTCTTGTAGTTCTGTTAGCTATACTATATTATCCTGGAGCCCTGTTGGTTTGGTTTTAAGGTGTGGGGAAGGGAAAGCACTCTATAATCTTGTGATTAAATCTTAGATTTATTGAGCCTTTGTCCCTGTGCTGTGTCCCTTCACAAATGAATGTTTCTTGCCTTTTTGCCTCTCTCTTGGGTGAAACAGGAAGGCTAGAGGGAGCTAGAGGTGGGAAGATGTCCTTCTTCCAGGTGGGACAAAACTCTGGTAAAGTCTTCTCCTTATGAGTAGGTCATCGTGTATAGCAAACTCTGGCATATTTCACAGCATTTAGTTTTCTTCTCCCACTGCTGGAGCCAAGAGGGGATCATTCTTACCTCTTCGTGGTGAGAACCCCATAGGTTCCTGGTGGTAAAACCCATGCCAGTGTGGGTCTCCCATTAAGACTGTAGCCCCTGAGTTTCTCAGTCTCATGCTAGTCCCTAGCACTTCAAAATTATAACTGAATTGCCCCTACCAGTTTGTTACTCTAGTGGCTTCTGCTCTAGATAAGATCTCAACTGTGACTGTCTGGATTCTCTTGTCTCCAGATTTCAGGGTGGTGGCTTCCCCTGCAACCTCAGTTCTCCAGTTGATACAAGAAAGATCAGTGATTTTCAGTTTTTTAGCTTTTTTCTTGTTGTAAGGAAGGGAGTAAGGACCTCTAAGGCTTTTATATGCTCGAGCTATAACCAGAAATCCCTCTATAAAATCGACCCTCGAACAACACAGGTCTTAACTGTGTAGGTCCAGTTATGTATGGAGTTTTTTTTTTTTCGATGAATACAGTACAGTAATATAAATGTATTTTCTTTTTATGATTTTCTTAATTAGCATTTTCTTCTATTATTGTAAGAACATAGTATATAACACATAAACAAAATACATGTCGGCAGCTCGGGTGGCTCAGCAGTTTAGCGCCACCTTCAGCCCAGGGCCTGATCCCGCCAGGATCGAGTCCCACGTCAGGATCCCTGCATGGAGCCTGCTTCTCCCTCTGCCTGTGTCTCTGCCTCTCTATCTCTCTCTGTGTGTGTCTCTCATGAATTTAAAAAAAAAAAAAAAAACATGTAAATCGAATCTGTATGTTGTCAGTAAGGCTTTCAGTCAACAGTAGGCTATTAGTAGTTAAGTTTTTGGGGGAGTCAAAGGTTAAGTGCAGGTTTTCAACTGTGTGGGACGTTGGCACCTCTCACTCCTGCCTGCCATGTTCAAGGGCCGACTGTGGATCTCCGTAATATATGACTTTCCATGCCAGGATGTAAACTTACAGAAAATAGAGGCTACACTTCTTTGACTCACTGCTGTATCTTCAGTAGCTAGAATAAGTACCCTCCCTGCTCAGAGTAGGTGCTTAATAAATAGTTGTTAAATTAATTAATGAGTCAATATTCCCTAAGCACTTCAATGTACCAGGCACTGTGCCCAGTGAGGAGATACAACATTGAAAACAAAAACACCATGTGTCTGTAGATCCAGTGGTGGTAGGGGGTGTGGTGGACAGACACCTAAAATGGAAAAAACAACTCTCTGTGGTTTAGAGGATAGAGAGGCGTTGAAGCATAGAAGACACGTACTGGAATTGGCCTGGGCAAGAGAAAGGTAAAACATTTCCAGAAGAGGAAAGCATCACCTGAGTCGAGTTGTAGAGAATGAGTGGGGGCTTGCCTATGTGAGCGAGCACAATCCTGGCAGTGGAGAAAGGTCCATGGCAGACAACACGTGAAGTGATTTTTCTCACCTCACCTCTTCTAACCATCCGTCCTCCACACAAGGCAGGGACTGTTAACGCACCTCACCGGTCAGAAAGTCTAAGTGACTTGACAAATGTCACCCGGGCTGAGTGATGGAGCTAGTCCGTTTGGGTCCAGAGTTCATTTTCTTTCTGCTACGAAGATGACTAAGGCACGAGTCAGAGTCTGGCCGGAGGAGCCAAACACAGACACAGACCTTTATGGTATCAGGGCTTCCTTAGAATGTGCTTTATTGTTGTTTTTCTTTAAGCCTTCAGCCCTCAAAGTGGTAAGCTGAAAATCAGGGCCGCTTTGCAAATGCCCACAAACCACTGGGGGGAGTTTTGTCAAAGAAGGCGGGAAAGAAAAATAAATGTGGGCTTCTGCTCTTTAAACCTCAGCCCAGTGAGCCCGGCTTCCCGGAATACTTCAGGCCGCTTCAAAGGCCTATTGTGGAAAGTCTCCAGATGTGCGTGGAAAACCTCACTGGGGAGCTTCCCAGTGAAGAGGCCTTTTAAGCCTGAACCGAGATGAAGGAAGCTGATGTGATGAGTCCTACCAGGTGGCCCATTTTCTGAAGGAGCCCAGATGCCACCACAACCTTAGGAAGGCAGGCTAGGGCGGGGGTGGGTGGGATTAGCCAGTTCAGATTCTTTTGCCAAAGGCCATCTTCTTAGATTGCAGAAAGCAGTGGTGTCTCTCTCTCTCTCTCTCTCTCTCTCTCTCTTTTCTGTAGTGAAAGGCGGAGGGCATTCACCAAATGATTTATCTACCTGTAAATTGTTAGTGATGTCCTGTGAGGGCTGGAAGGGGTTTCAGGAGTGGAAAAAAGCTGAGGCCCTGGGCGATCTGTGCCAGTTTCTGCAGTGATGCCACTGAGGGCTCTGACGGCAGCACCCCCTGGGCTGTCTGTCCTTCTGCTCTGCCCTGCATCTCTGGTCAAGCTGTCCACCCAGTACCTTCTATCTGTCCCCGGTTTGAGACCCTGTCTTCCTTTGGCTGGGCACTTCGAAGTCAGAGCGACCCAGTTTAAATCCTGGCTCTCCTGGGGCTCACCGTCAGCCCCCCGGAGCGTCAGTCCCCTCCTCTGTAACACCGGGGTGATGGGGTGATGGGGTGATCGCAGCTGCTGCAGCCCCCTCCGGCTGGGAGGAGGAAGTGGACGGCTGAGTTGACTCACAAAGCTCGCCCAGTGCCTGGCGCAGGGGAAGGATTGGGTCTGCTTTCATCGCCTTCCTCTTCGATCCAGGCCCGATCCAGGCCCACGTTCGGGAAGGCAGGGGCGGTCCCGCTTGGCTTTGAGTGTTCCTTCTGTGCTCTCCGAATCCTCTCCCCACCGTGGCCATATGCGCTTGGCTAAGTATTTTGAGATCACAGTGTATTTGAGGGAAAGTCCTTTTGGCTACAGCTAAAATTAGGCCTCTCTCTTGCTCCTCTGTTTACCAACCCCCCCTTCCTATTTTAACTAATTAGAAGCATTGACGCTAAGAAACACTTGCGAGAAGTTGGGAGAACAGCTGGGTTCTGGAGACCAGCAGCTGCTCCCTCCGGCACACAGGCGAGGAGAGAAGGATCCCGAGCGGGGAGGTGGGAAGGGTGCCGTGGAGAAGGTGACGGAATGCCGGGGTCCATCTGCAGCTCGGCAGAGGGAGCGGGAGCAGGGGTCTTACCTGGGGGTCCTCCACGTGCTGCTGAGAGGAGCAGGAACGAGCGAGAGCTGGGGACAAGGGGAAGGAGAGGGGAGGGAAGGAAGCACCAAGAAGCCCAGCTAGTCAGTTAGTTATGTAACGGGGTACCTGATGCAAACCCCTGTTACTCCCACCTGGACTCCTGCCCCGTTCTCCCAGCTGGGCACCTACTGCAGGCTGCCTCCCCACTGCAACCAGGGAGGGCTCTGGAAAAGGTCAGTCTCACCCCTCTAAGACCCCTGCAGTGCGTTTCTACCATCAAATTTAAGAAAGATTCTAGAAGGGATCATCTGGCCCCTGAGTGGCTGGCTGTGCCCTCTCCACCCCTGCAATTGCCAAAGTTCAGCCTCACTCTTTTCCTTCGTTCCCTTCCTCACCAGGTCTTCCTTCGCTGGAGCCAGATTGCCTGAGCTTTATCTAGATTTCTCTACCCTCTTACTTTGTGACGGGCATGCTCTTTCACTTCTCTGAGCTTTATTTTCTGAAAAAGGAGGACAATAATGATAAGCTGCTTCACAGAGGTGTTGTGAGGGTTAAATGAATAAATAGTTATTAGATGTTTACAATAACAACTGGCACATGGAAACTATTCGGTAAGCAATAAGTACCTATTGCTTTTATCATCTCTATTATTGTGATTATTTCTTTTATTCCCTGGAATAAAAGCTGATGCTGCCCCTCCCCCTCACACACACAAATTTTTCTTGACCTAGGTCTTGCTCTTCCTTCAGCTATGAGCTTGAATGCCACTTCCAGGGAGAAGGATCCCCTGACGCCTCCCCCCACCCCCCATCGAAGCTCGTGTTCCTCACACAACATGATGGAGCCCCTTGTCTTTCTGCTTCATAGCATTTACTGTGATGCGTGATTACAGACATTTGGTGGAATATTTGTTTACCGTCTGTCTCTCCTACAAGGCTCTAAATTTCCCAAGGGCGAGGACCATGCTGATTTTGTTCACCAGTGACTGCCAGAGCCTAAAATAGTGATCGGCATATGGTAGATGTTCAATAAACACATATAGGGGGAGGAGGGAAGGAGAAAAGAAGAGAGGGAGGGTGGAAGAAAGACAGGGGGACAAGATAGGATCTTGGACAAAAGGAAAAAATACTTCCAAAGCCCCCTCTACTTGGTATCTAGTTGTCTCTCGCTCCTTACGCTATGAAGGGTGTGTAAAGTCCTTTCTTTCCTCCAGCCCCCTCTATCCATACTTCTCCCCCATCCCCACCCACTCCCTTAGGACCCTGCTCTAGGCTTCCCCATCTTCTAGCTAGTGGATATGATAAACATGCTTGTACTATGCTATTTCGTTAATCCTTTCTTGCCAGACATAACAAATGTGTACACATTCATCTTCTGGACGTACTGCCTTCATTAAACTGTCTCGTAGGATGAAAACTCCAGGTAGTGAGTCAGAGAAATAGGCAAGCTTTCTGGTGTCACCCTTCACCGAGGACTTTCTTCTTTAGGACCCTTCCCTCAACCCCAAGGAACTTTTCAAATATATCATGGCAGATGCTGGGGATCAGGAAACTTTCCCTCTGACCTTATCTTTGCCTGTTCTCTGCCAAGACTCGTGTTAAACTCTAAACCATTCCGTGGCTGGTTGTGATGTCAGAGCACCTCTGCCCCTACTGTACCACCTTACCATGAAATTCATGCAGCTTCCCTCCTGGATGTTGGCTTTGAGCATGAGGACTAACCTCACGGTGACCCACCTCTCAGAGGAGACCTGGGAACTCTCATCTCACAATGATGCACCACCCAGAAAGGTTGCCCTGGGACATCATTTTATTTTTAGGGGCAAAATACAAAAATATATTTTAAAGGATAAAAAAAAAAAGAGGACATGATACAGCATGACATCTAGAATGTTTTACAAAGGATTACAGGCTTGTTTAACGAATGGGCTTAAAGAGGTGTGCTGAAGGGATGCTGACTCCATCGTGCTTTAGCAAAATATATATTTTCTTTGTTTAAATTCTTCGTATTGAATTCTTCATTTTAATGAACTTATAAACAAACATGCTCCCATTTCAAAATAAAAATGACATCCCAGGTCACAGAGGTGTTTGTAGAGTTGCATTTATCTAGCAACTTAGAAACATGCCAAAAACAAAATAGATGCTCCAAGGAGTATGCTGGGATCTTTTATATCTAGATCTTAAGGACTGTGTGACCCTAAAGCTAATCCTAAATCTGTGCCTTAGTATAAGGAGTTTCTGGCCCTCGACAGGTCCAGAAACTATCAGCTCTCAAATAGCAGTCCCTAAGAGGAGAGTCTTTCCTTCCTGGGAATGGTAGTTCCATAAGGAGGAATGTTGAGGTGCCCTGAATCTCGAAGCTTCACTGAGACCCAGGTTCTTCACACCTGGCAGAGAACTTCCAGAGCTGCTCTGGAGGAAAGAAGAGCCCAGCTCATTCTGACAGCTTCTTCCAATATCACCTTTCTCACCTTCCTTTCTGAAGAGCAAGGCTCTTCTTCCCTCCAGGAAGACTCATGGAGAAAATGTTATTTTACACTGACCATTCCTTTGCCTGTCTGTTCACCATTCCTTTGCCTGTCTGTTCACTCAGCAAATATCTTTTTGGGTCAACACCACCATCATGTTAAGCCAGGCACTTCAGCACGAACTGTAGACACAGCCCCTACCCTCATGGAGCTGATGGTCCAACGGCAAAGACAAACACATGCACATATAAGTAATATACTTGTTATTGGGGCTTAAATGAGCAGCAGATGCAATGAGAGTGTTTGGGTGGGATTGGAAATCTGCAAAATGTGACTTCTAATTCCTACCTTGTAGAGTGGTTAAACCAGTAGCTTAGGAGGAGTGGGAGATACATCAAGAAGGAAAGGTTTGCCCTAGAGGGGAGATTTTACTACTCATCTATTGTTCATGTATATGATAATTAAAAAAAGAGATGGATTTTTAAAAGATTTTATTTATTTATTGATGAGAGGCACAAAGAGAGGCAGAGACATAGGCAGGGGGCCTGATGTGGGACTCAACCCAGAACCCCGGGATCACGTCCTCAGTCAGAGGCAGATGCTCAACCATTGAGCCGCTCAGGTACCCCAGAGATGGATCTTTTAACTGGTTTTATTTTTATATTTTAATTATCTAGAGACAGTGCACCGCCCCCCATTGCCTGCACCCAAGGTAGCTCCCACTACCTTGCCCTTTGGTAGCCACTGAGTTAAGTGAATGGATTCTACTGCCTGGGTTTGAATCCTGCACCTACTACCATTTATTAGCTGGGTGATCTTGGGCAAATTATTTCTCTTCTGTTCACTTTTCTTTCCTTGCCCTGTAAGATAGAGTCAATAATGATAATACTTATCTTTCGGGGTTGCTGCATATATTACTGAGAATAAAGCACATATACTTTTGACAGATGCCAAGCACATAGGGTACCCAAGAATGTTAGCCACTGTTACTAGTGAGTGCTTCATGGGTGGTGATTTTTTTTTTTAAGATTTTATTTATTCATGAGAGAAACAGAGAAGCAGGCTCCATGCAGGGAGCCCATGTGGGACTCCAGCCTGGGACCCCAGCATCATGTCCTGGGCCAAAGGCAGGTACTCAACTGCTGAGCCACCCAGGTGTTATTTCTGTCTCCACTTCTTCCACAAAGGTGAAAGTAAAACCTGCTCCCTCAAGAGGAACCTGATAAAGATGAGGGTACAGGAGATAGAAGTTTCTTTCCAATTTCTGATTTAAGAGGATCTCTCCCTCTATGTTCCAGCCTTAAAAAGCTGCTGACCACCCCATCCCCACCCCCTGCCCCTTGAACTGCCTGCCCAAATCTTGCACACGTTCTCTTCTGGCTGGAGCACCCCCCCACCCCATTCCAGGTTTATAGGATTCCAGGCCATAGTTTACTGTTCCACGATGTCTGTGCATAAAGGCCCTACCTTTGCCAATGGCCTCATGTCGTGGGTCTTGACACCTATATTCTTAACCTTCCATCTCTCCCTCACCACCCTAAGGAAACTGGGAGAGAGGCCTTGGTGGAAAAGTCTGGGCCCAGGCACTGTGTTGTGTGTCCAGAGGCTGTATTTAAAACTCCCAGATTGTCCCCGGGGGCTTCTGCTACTTTAAAAAGAAAAAAAAAAAAAAAAAGTGCCTTCACATCTCAGGTGTAAGTGCCAGATCTTGTAGCACTTACAAGGACAAATCCATTTCTTAACTGAATAATAGAGCTTAAAACGCACATGACTGGCTGATGTAAGCTTTGGCCAGGTCTGTGAGGAATTTTGCAACATTATTTCTCTTGATGTTCTTTTCTTGTAGCTGTTGTTCTCCGAGCAGGAGGCCAGGCTGAGGCTCTGCTTCTCCCTCATCCAGTGACCCCGAAAGAGCCATTTCAGGTCTAAGCAAACACCTCTCAGTACCTCCCAGTTCTCTCTGTCTGTAGCTAAGGTCAGGGAGAGATACCTAAGCCCAGAAATCTTTTTTTTTTTTTAAGATTTTATTTATTTATTTATGAAAGACACAGAGAGAGAGAGACATAGGCAGAGGGAGAAGCAGGCTCCCTGTGAAGAGCCTGATGCGGGACTCAATCCCCGCACCCCAGGATCATGACCTGAGCCAAAGGCAGACACTCAACCACTGAGCCACCCAGGCATCCCCTACATCCAGAAATCTAAGAGTGCTTCAGTATGTCCGACAGCTCTTTCTCCCTCATACCCCCATCAGATCCATCACCGAGCTCGAGCACCTGTCATTTCTGTGTACCTCTCCCTCTTTACCAGCACCACCCTAATTCCCCGCCCCTTCCACCTCTGCACCTGCCTCCTGCCAGACCAAATGCATCAAGGCAGCCAGGTGGTGGCCCATCTAGCCTCCCAGTACCCTAGGAAAGGAGACTGTGAGGTCCCCTGTGTGGCCTCAGCCTCCCTCTGGGTCCCGTCTCACCCACATTTGCCCTCGCTCCATCTGCTCCAACCACGCTGGCCTTCTCATCCCTCACGTGTGTCACTTCCCTTCCTTGTATGTGGTTCTGTCCTCTGCTGGCTGCATGCCAATGTCTGCACATCCTTTTAATGTCAGCTAAGCCATAACATACAAAACGCATGTGTGTACACATCACGCATGTTACACATACATGTATGTCATACATAACAGGAATGCCGAGACACACCCCGATACCCTGAAGCAGTCCCTGGAGCAGTCCCTGGAGTCCCTTTTCTGACAGAAAAGGGATTTAGAGACAACTGTCTGGACCACCCTTACCTCACTGCTCTTCCTCATGCTTCTGAGCAGAGGGGGCCACAGGAGGAGGCTGTGCACAAGATAATTTCTTGTTCTCCACTTGCCTCTGACCTGATGTATTATTTCTCTGTTATCTCAGATTAATTTCACTTTTTCAAATAAACTAGCAAAGATTTCTTGCCTAAACTATCAAACACAACCTCACCTGCCTGTCTGGCCATATCCAGAAACATTCATTCAAATAATTTTTGTTCTTTGGGGTTTCACTTTCCTGGGCACAGAGACTAGTCAGGAAGGAATAAGGTCAGAAACAGAGGCAGGAGACACAGGGAGGGGGGTGGGGAGAGAGAGAGAAAAAACCTCCTAGAGCAATTTGAGGACATTCACAAAAAGAGATCTGCTCCCTCCCCTACCAGCACTGAATACACGTTCCTGGTCCCCTTGAGAATCGCCCTTCCAGCCCTCACTTACCAGCCCTCATGAGTAAGGCTTAGGCCACCTTCGTTCCTTAGCCATCATCTCTCTGGTCTCCAGTAAATGCAACCCAGTCCCCCACTTTTCCCCAGCCCCCTTCAGCTCCTGAGAAAGATCTGCAGCCTGGGAATCAAAAGTCCCGAGTTCTAGGTCAAGGTTTGGCATCCACTGATTTTGTGATCTTCCCTGGGTAGTGTCCGTTTCCTCCTCTGAGGGCATTGTCAGCACCATGGCATTTCACCACTGAATCCACCATGCACAGAGATAACCAAAGTTTGTGAGCACCTGCTTTATGCAAAGCACCATGATAGGATTAATGATCCCTTGTCCATTTACCATCCCTGCCACGCAGGCAGTACTCCCACTTAAGAGAAGGGAGAATACCACATAGGAAAATTAAGAAACCTACTCAGGGCACAGGCTGGGAAGAAAAGAGGCAGGTTTCCAACCCAGGTCCATGGCTTTCCAAGAGCTCATGGGCCATTACACTAAGGTGAGACCAAAGTATACTGTAGAGAAAGAAATCAAGATGACTTCTTACAGGGATGCCTGGGTGGCTCAGTGGTTGACCATCTGCCTTTGGCTCAGGGCGTGATCCCGGGGTCCTGGGATCAAGTCCCACATCGAGCTCTCTGCAGGGAGCCTGCTTCTCCCTTTGCCTATGTCTCTGCCTCTCTGTGCGTCTCTTATGAATAAATAAATAAAATCTTTAAAATAAAAAGAATTTTAAAAGATGACTTCTTACAAAACAAGAAATAGAGCTCATCCTGCATTCCCGTTCCTGCATTATGCAGAAGATAGGATGCCTTTCTTGGATTTTTTCTTCCATGCACACCTCTGCTCAGGAGCTGGGAAGAGGGAAAGCACACATTGGGACTTGAGGTATAAATCTATAAAAGCAGGAATCCCAGGACCCAGAGGAAGAGAAGGAAAGGGGAGAGGGAAAGCTCTGTGGGGCCTGCAGGTGTGGGAGCACACCTAGCCCAAGTCTTTTCATCCGCAACGAGCAGTCTGATGGCCAGAGAGCTATAGAGCTTATCCGAGTTAACACTATTCGCAGATGGAGAGAAGGATCTAGAACCCAGGTCTCCCAACTCCACAGAATCACCCAAATCTAATAAGCCTCCTCCTCCATTCCAAAAGAAGAACCTCCGAAACCTTAATTTTGTACCCATCTAAAAGTCGCACAGAGCAATGCTAAAGGTAACAGACGCTGCAAAAAACGTTCTCACAGCAACTCCCAGCTGAACACACAAAGGAGGAGGTCCCAGGGAACAGTGTAAGGATTGTCTAAGGGGATCTATGCTGGTGAGATTACAAAAATCATAATATACGAATAAATGAACATATGGAAGAAATCAGCAAAGCCCTCTCCTTCTTCCCATATGTAAACTCGGCCTTCGCCTAAAGTCATTAAGCAAACACAGATGCGGCCGACCCAGGCACCAGATGGCAAACGAGAGTTGGGATAAGTGGGAAAGAAAGCTTTCAGTGTTTATTCAAAGAAGGGGAAGAAGCCACGATCCAAAATGCCGCAGTTTCCACAAAATGGTCACCTGGGGTCACCAAGGCCCAAAGGTGACCAAAACAAAACAAAACACAGAAAAAACCCTGGTGTAATCATGATTGGGAAGCTGTGGGAAAACCACTGCTAACTTCGGTGAATGGAATATAGTGTCAGAAAAAAAAAAGTGATAATGCTGCAAAACAAAGAAGGAGCAGAAGGGGACAGGGAAATGGAAGGAATTGCCTTTGGCGGAGCATTTACGAGTACCAGGAGCTTGGGCTCACTTAATCCCCACGACTCCCCTCTCAGGTATTGGCCAAATATTATAAATGAGGAGATTTCATAAATGGGCCCAGAGAGATGAGGCTCTCGGGTCACATCGCAGGAATTCCAGCCTCGCTGTTTCCAGAGCTTCCTGGGCACTGCCCCTGGCTCCGCAGCTCGGATTTCTCATCTCTTATCCTGTTGTCAGACCGTGTAATATTTGACACAGAAAACATGGTCCTTGAAAGATTCCATTCAGCCCATCATCGCCGAGCGGCCAGCCCCTGGGAGCACACATGGCCTCTGTCCATGTGGCACGCACAGGGGAGGTCATATGGCACCATCTCCCCCATCGGCCCACACCACTAGCCATGGGTAAGGTGACCTGGTCAGGTGCTGCTTTAAGGAGAGGCCAGAGCAGACGTAGAGTGAGGAACAGAGCGTGCCTGAGAACTTGGCTCCACTTTAATTTCAGAAAAGACACTCTGTGCTTTCCTCATCTTAGCCCACTTCACCTCTTAGCTTGTACATCCAGGATGAGCTTCTGTTGTGAAAATACCCAAAGGCATCTATGCTTTTCAGTGTGTATGAATGTATATATACATGGAGAATATAGAGGATTCTATCTGTAGGGGTCGAGAATTCCAATAATGCAACTATTCGTTTGCTTGTGGATGCAACAGTAGGGTGGAAAATGCTTTCAAGCTAGACAGACGTGTCTCCTGACTCCACCACTAAACCCGTTGTCTTGGACAAGCTGCAGTACCGCTTTGAGTTTCCGTTTCCTGGCCCATCAGACAGAGTTAACATGCATTCTGAAGGGCTGGGTGTATTTTCCTCCTGCCCCCTCTTCTCTCATTCCACATGGCCAGGGTCCATATGACCATTTTATTTTTCTAATTTTTTCTCCATTATTTTTATCTTACCACATCCCCATCCAGGATGGATCCAGCCTTCCTAAAGGCCACTGAGCACTGTAAGAAGATGCTGTACAACCACAAAGCAGGCTTGTGTTATTGTATATTGTCCCCAGACTGCCTCCCTCACCTGGTGTGTAGTTGGGTGTGTAGTTGGCCAGGGAGAGGCTCCAGTAGGTGCCTGGAGGAGAGATGGAAGATATGGGTTCCCTCCTTGCTGGGTTGCCGCAGGTTAGCTGATCCATCCACCATGGGCCACCATCCCTACAGATGACCTCTCCCTCCGGCATTCCCTCTGGATGTTGGGAGTCTCTCACTCTCCTTGCTCCTTTGGGCCAAGAGGCAGTAGGGGCTCCCCACTGTTGCTAGTCATAGGGTACTGTTTCTTTTCCTAAATCTTCTTTTAAATAAACCCAGTATTGAGTTTTGTCTCAATTGCCCAACATGAGAGTCCATCTATTTCCTGATGGGAAGCTAACATGTCAGCTCAATTGCCTGTTTTCTGTAATAACTTCATCAAACCTCCCGGATTCCCAGCCACATCTTTCCTCTCGCATTCAGACATAGGACCTCCTTATTCTCAGCTGCCACCTACCTTAAAGAGACAACAGAAGCCATTAGAAAGACACCTGCCATTAAATCTTACATCCAATGGCGTGCCACAGTTGGTTCACACCTGGCAGGAGAGCTGACTGCGCAGGTCTCTTCCCGAGTGCGCTCTGTGTTCACTGATATCACATTAGTAAATGGAAGGTGGCCACAGCAGGCTTTACACTAGCAGAATTGGCCAATGCTACAAAGTAGGGCTTTTTAATTTTGTTTTGATTTTAGGTTTTTTTGGTAGAGCCAGTTGTTAACATTTATCAGCACATCACTGCTCATATCCAGATTCAGACTTTTTCTCCTTCACATTTATTGTAATGGAAGAGATTATAAAGGAAGAGCCTGTTTGTCGGAGGCTCCTCCATTCCCACCCCCCTTCTGACAGCCCACTGAATCCGTTATCCTCTCACTCCTCTCTATTAGCTAGCTCCTTCTCGGCAGCATTGGAATGTGCTCTAGACTTGTGCTGTCCCATACAGCCGCCACCAATCGAATGTGGCTACTGAACACTTCAATGTGGCTAGTGCGGTTTGAAATGTAGAGAATTACACACCAGATTTCAAAGAGTCACTATGAATAAAAGGACATAAAATATCTACTAATTGTATTGATTACTTGTGAAATGATGATATTTATAATAAGGTATAATAAGTTAAATAAAAGGTAATAAAATTACTCATTTCTTTTCACTTTTTAAAGTGACCCCTAGAAAATTTTAAATTACATAGCTCACATTATTTCTTTTGGACAGTGCTACTACACACGCTCTCATCTTAAACAAAATCCTCTCTCCTGTGTGTCAGCCCCATCCAATTCTTACCTTCTCACAATCAAAAGTATTTTAAAAGATGGCTATCTCCGTTGTCCTGATTTTCTCACCAGCACCCTCTGCCTCCTTAACCAAGGATGATCAGCTCTTTACTTCCACAATTCCAGCCAAAATTGTACTAGCCTCAGTCAGTAATGCTATCCTAGACCATTGCTCAGCACAAAGGGCTTTTCAGTCCTTACCCTGCTTTACCTTTAGCAACATTTTGCAACAAGGAACACTCCCTGTATTGACACATTCTTCCATTGATGGCACAGTCTGTGATTTTCCTCCTGCTGTTCTGAACACTGCTTTCCAAATTCATTTGCCAGCTCCCCTCTGTCCTCTGCACAACACTGTATGTTGGTCTTCTAGATAATTCTATCCGTCTCATCCACTTCTAAGGACTCATTTACTATCTGTAGCCCACAGCTCAGCAGCTGTCCATATAACATGTCCACTTAAAGGGCTCTTAGGTATCTGGATTGAAGCGTGTTCAGGTGAATTCATCATCTACACCTTTGCCTACAAAACTGGCCCCGGCCTATTCGTGGCACAGTCTATAAATGGCACCACATCTACTCACTCTCCTCTGCCAGAACCTCAAGGACATTTTGAACCCACACTCTCCTTCCCTTCCACTTCAGTCTCTCATGGTCACTTTCTAAACTACTTCTCATGTCTCTTGAATTCTTACACTTGGCTTTAATTCCACACTCACCACCCTAGTCTGGGTTATCATCACCTCTCACCTGGCTGGTTTGCTTGCCACCATTTTTACCTTCTCTAATGCATTGTCCACATATGAGCCAAGGTGATCTTTTACAAACGAATAGGATTGCTCTTGCTTAAAACCCTCCAATGGCTTTCTCTTCACTTTGGCATAATGATTTACAAGACCAGTCAAATTCTGACTCCTGTCTTCATTTGTAACTTTGGCTCTGGTCACTCTTTCTGTTCATTCTATCTACTCTTGGACTTCTTTTAGTCCTTTGAATACACCATAATATTTCAATGTCAAGTATGCATTCTGTGCAGCCTAAATGCCTCTTCATCAACTTTATTTATGGGGCCAACTCCTTTTACACTGCCAGGTCATTCCCTAACTCCCAGACTAGCTTTATCTCCCTCTGGCCCTCTCCTCTAGCATCTGCATTCCTCTAGGAGACCCTAAGCTCCATGAGGTCCAGGGATCAGAGCTGCCCAGCTCACTGTTGTGTCCACAGTGCCTACCTAGCACAATGCTTGGGGTATACAGCAGGTATTCAGTCACCATTTGTTAGACCACAAAACCAACATCTGGCTCAGACTTGCCATTTTGGAGAAAATGAAACTGGGATCCAATGAAAGGAAACAACTTGTTCAGAATTAGAGTTTAGACCAAGGTTAATGCAGGACCAGAGCCTCCTGATTTCTGGATCAGTTCTCTTTCCAGTACATCATGTGCCTGTCCATGATTTAGTAAGCAGAGGGAAGTGGACTGAATTCCCCATGTCCGTGAAAACCACAGCAAGCCCATTTTCGTAAACACAGCTGACACAGTTGTTGTTTTCTTTGTTTGTTTTAGGTAAAAGGCCTAGAAGTCCAATCTAAAAAAAGAAAAAAAAAAAAAAACAACTTCCATGTTTCTAAACCTAGAAGCTCCTAAATTTTTATTCCCCACAGCCCCCGTTCTGTTCATTATTCATCTTCTTTCCCCTCATGAACCAGAGGCATCAGCTGGTACTCAGTGTTGGATGGTTTCTTCATTCCGTGCTCTTTATCATTCCCAGGCAGCATGTCACATGTAACAGAAGATTCGGAAGGACTATCTTTAAATAGTAGCACTCAAGAACATATCATAGGATCCTGTGTAGTGCTAGGGCTGAGATGAGTGTAATAATTATACAAGTAACCCCAGTTTTTACTAATTGTACTAATTTAAATGCTGTACATGCATTTTATTTTTATCTTAGTAACTTTGTGAGTAATTCTATGATTTCTGTTTTTGCAGATGAGTAAACTGAGGCACAAAGAGGTTAGTAAATTGGCCAAGCCATTCAGTTAGAAGAGCCAACGTTCCAAACTAGTCGGTCCAGAGCCTATGAACTTAGCTGTGACATCTGACAGTTGAAGAATATGTTGAACTGACAGGAAACACCAAGTTTCACTGAGGGAGATCCCAAAGTTGCTTTTTACAGATTCCTGACTTCTGATCCATTGGTTATTTCATCAATCCATCTACTCATTCATTTTGTTCATTCTCTCAGCATGCATTTAGTGAAAAGTCACATTATATCAGTTACTGGGAATACTGGCAAAAGTTGATGGTCTCTATCCTCTTAGATCTCATAGTCTAGTTGGGGAGACATATAAGAAAAGAGGTGTTTGTCCTAATGTGTGCTCAGCGCTAAGAAAGGAGGAAACCATGGGGCTCTGGAAATAAAGAAAAGCTTATAAGCCAAACTGGAAGGACAGCACAGTAAAGTATCCAAGATTTGCATTCCACTCCTTTCCCTCTCTCTGACTTCGGTCTCCTCTCTCCCCTCCTGTCTTCCCAGTTTCCCTCCAGCCCTTCTCCTGCTTTGGTCCTCTGGTGCCCTCCTTGGCCTACCCAACTCTGGCTTTTGTTTCAAGCTCCCTCCTGTCTTTTCCCTGCTGAAGTTGGTTTGAAATGAATTCTGGCTTTTCCAGAAGGACTCCTATACTGCAAAGAGTCAGTGGCCAGCCCCAACAGCTAAACCAGTGTGTCCAGAATCTACCCTTTAATATGACTTTGGCCTAGGAGACTTGGAGATCCAACACAGGGAGCTTTAGAGCGTATGGAGGGATGGGTGGGTGGATAGATAGTCTGTGTATTAGATAATTTGGTTATTTACCAACCTAACCTAAACACAGAGAAATTAGCCCTAGCAGCTACCCAACATTCCTTGCACCTCAGTCATTGTGTGCTATATTAATACTGTCATGTTTTGATTTTCTTGCTGCTAGTTATGGTTCCTGATCTGTTGGCCAGAGAATCTTGTCTGTATAGAATTAACTTTGAGGCAGGTAATATAAGTTTCTAAGGTGTTCAAACTCTTGAAAACTTTCCAGATGTTGTGCTTTCTTGAGTGGCAATCACCCATTGGCCTCCTTTGTCCTAAAGGAGATTTCTCTCTTCCAGCCATAAATGAAGCATATACTGGCCAAATGATTTCTGTGAATTAGAGGTACCAATTAAATTTTACTAAGAGAGTATTTGTGATGATTCTTGTTGGTCAATGTGTTTGATATAATAAATGGTGGATTATACCCTAGCTACCAAAGAAATTAGAGCCAGAAGGGGTCTGTGCACAGATTGAAAGAAAAAGGAGAGGCTTGAGAATCTTGATACTACCATGAGGTGAAGAAGGACCTTTGGTAGGAATGATGGGATAAAGGAGAGAATTAGACTGATGGGCAGTTGAAGCCAGAAGGTGGCTATTAGAGCATTGGGATATACATAAATGTACCAGTACCAGTTGGTGATGAGTTTCAGAGTTTGGCTGTGGGGATGAATGCTGGAGTAAAGTGGAGATGAATGGTCCTGGAGTTGGAAGCATTTTGAAGCCATAAGACTCAAGCATTGGATAGGTCATGTAAATTGATACTTAAGTTTTCCAAGATATTGACAAATCTCCAGGTAGATGGGAAGACTAGGTGATCTGGGTCTCAGCTTCATTTAACATAGGGATGCAAGCAAGAGGCCAAGGGTGACAGCAGTGAGCTGCATTGGATGTGCCCATGATCGTATATCTATCACCAGATGGTATAAACCTCAAACGAGCAAAGCTTTTTGCTTGCAGATGGAGGAATAATTGTCTGGAAATGATTATACGGAGCCATGAGAATATTGACACCCAACACCTTCACTAGCCCACCCACTCCACCAACCTGAAATGTACCCAAATATATGCTTGTCAACTCTTGCCTTTTAATAAAGCTTCTAGGTAAACAGGGCTTGTTTCAGTTGATGGGTAGATAGTGGTCTTAATGATAACTTTAGATTTAAGCATTTAATCTACAAAACAAGCCTATAAAATAAGTATTAAAGCTCCCATTTTCAAAATGAAGAATATGAGACTCAGAGCACTAAATGGTAGAGCTAGCATTTGAATTATGGTCTCTGTATCACTGAAGTCTTTGTTTTACAGTGAATGGTTAAGATTCGAAAGCTGTGTGTTTTCCTCATATTTCAAGTGGGGATATAAAGTAGGTAAAATGTTTAATACTGTGCTAGGCCATAGTAAGTACTATGTTAGCTACTACTACTAATTATTATTATTGTTGTTGTTGTTGATTTATAGTTATTATTATTGTTATTTGAGTTCCAGAACTCTCAGAAATATCAGCAGGACCCTTTTTCCCCAGTCGATAATAGATCATTAGATGGGTAATGGCTTACCGTTTTGACATCTGTAGTCTGATGCTTGTAGTAAGAAGCTTGATATTTTGGCTTTTAGAAAACCCAGAGGAGGCAAGTCGAGCTCAGGTAAGGAGGAAGAATAGTTGCTCACCTATTCATATTTGGACCCAACCCCTAAGCAGCCAGGCCACATATTAGGACCCCACCTCAGAATATTGCAGCAATGGTAGGTAGCCTTCCCTATTGTAGAAACACTCCCCTGTGCTAGTTTGTTGTGGTTAAATTTGGAGTGAGACTACGCCTTACTGGAGAAACACAGTGGGCATGTTGCCTCTCAGAGTGGGCCGAGTAAAAGCCTAATAAAATATATCACAGAGTAATTGCTTCACTTGTCAACTGGGAGTTAATCAAAAAAAGACACGTGCATGAAACCAACAGATTGCAGACCTGGCAAGACTTTAGAAATAACTTAATCCAACCCCTTCATTTTACTGATAAGGAAAGGGAGTCCCAGGGAGGGGAAAGGTCTCACTCAGGGCCATACAGCTGGCAGGAATTTTGTTTGTTTCAAAAATTAATATGAACAATCTTTCTCTACATCAATGAATCCACCTTCCTGCCTTTGTAAACACAATATAATGACTATAATTGAATTTGTCTTTGACAGTGGAGAAAGTAAGCTTTTAGGGTCTTACAGGGCCCTAAAGACATCAGGGGAAGATAAATTGTCATGGACTAACCCAAAGATCTGCAAATTGACTGGCTGTGGAATAAGGAATAAGCCTGGTCTTATTCATGAGTTAAGGCAAGTTTTAAATCCTACCTAAGCCACATATTAGCTTAGGCAAGTCACTTAACCTCTGTGAGCCTCTGTTATAAATTTAGATAATAAGGCCTTTGTCACAGAATGTTTGTGAGCATTCAGTTGAGGCAAGTCATACACAGTGCCTTACTAAAATAAGAATCAAATAAGTATATATGTTCAGCTAATGTTTAACTAATGCCCTGCTAAACACAGAGATACATCAATGAATGAGAAAGCCAAGGACCCTGCTTTGATGGAGCTTAGATTCAGGAGGGAGAAGCAGAGGTGAGGGCCACAGAGGAAGAGGGGGACAGTAAATGAAGATGCACATAAATTAGCAATATAATTTCAGGTGATGCTAAGTGCTAGGAAGGGTTTTAAAGAGAAGAAAATGAGGTGATCTGATAGATGTTTGGTAGAAGTGGACTGTTTCAGCCAAGTGGCAAAGTCTGGCCTCTTCAAGATTTTTTTAAAAATTTTATTTATTTATTCATGACAGAGAGAGAGAGAGAGAGAGAGAGAGAGGCAGAGACACAGGCAGAGGGAGAGGGAGAGAAGCAGGCTCCATGCAGGGAGCCCGATGGGGGACTCGATCCCTGGTCTCCAGGATCACACCCCAGGCCGAAGGCGGCGCCAAACCGCTGGGCCACTAGGGCTGCCCTGGCCTCTTTAAGATTGTATTTGAAGACACCCTAAATTATATGAACAATCCAGACAGTCGAACACCCAGAAGGGCATTCCTGGCAGACCAAGAGCAGGCAGGAACGAACTTGCTATGTTCAGTCAATAGCAAGATGCCAGTGGTTTCCAGCATGACCAGGACAGTGAGTGAAAGAAGGTTGAAGATGACAGCAAAGCACGATCTGGAAGTTCTAGTCCATTCTGCAAAAATCTGAATTTCATTCAAAAGGCAGCGGGGGTCCATTGCTGTGTTTAGTAGTCAAAGCAACTAATAGGAAAAAAAAAAAAAAACTAAAGATTTTATCTCCATCCATGATTCCTGGCACACAGATCCAAGGAATCTCTGGCATGAAAAATGATATATACTTTTGCATACTGATGAGATGACTGGTGCCTGGGGATCACAGACAGCTTCCACTTGGGTTGATTCAATCAGTGGCTAATGATTTTTATCAATCAAGCCTATGTAATGAAACCTCCAAAAAAAAAAAAACCCTGAACAACAGGGTTTGGAGAGCTTTGGGTGGTGTACCCCACAGGGCGTGGGAGTGCCCACCCCCTCATCCCCAAACCTTGCCTATGCATCTCTTCTATTTGGCTGTTACAGAATCATATCCTTCATAATAAACCAGTAATAGTAAGCGAGCTGTTTTCCTGGGAGCTGCTCTGGCAAATTATCCAATCCAAGGTGGGATGGCTGTTCATGAGAACCCCCAGTTTATAGTCAGAAGTACAGGAGGGACTTGTGACACATTGACATGGCAGGTAGTCATGGAGGACTGAACCCTTAAACCTATAGAGTTGAACGCTAACTCTGGGTGGTGTCAGAATTGAATTGAATTGAATTGTAGGACAGTTGTTGTTTGTTGGTGTTTGGAGAGGTGCAAGATTGATTGGTGTGAGGGAAAACCTCCACATGTGATGTCAGCAGTACTCTGTGTAGAAAAAGCCCAGAGAGACTTAACTCACTCATGGATTCATTCAACAAGTCATTATGGATTACCTATTCTGGCTGGGCACAGTTTTCAGTACAGTAAATAAATCCAGTCAACCCCCCTGGCCGCGTGAAGTTTGTATGCTAGTAGGATAATAAATATGTAAAAATGTATGGAGCATTTTCCATGTACCAGTACCATTCTGAGTGCTTTACCTGAAATAACTCATGATCCTCACAGCAGTCCAGTGAGAGGTGTATTATTACTATCCCCATCTTTAGAAGGGGAAACAGAAGTTCTTAGAGAAGTTAAATCATTTGTCCCTGATGATATAGCCAGTATAAGTGGTAATGCCCAACTCCAGACTCTGGCAGTCTGCTATAGTCAGTCTATCGTTTTAATCACTGCACTATATTTTCTATTCCTGAAAAATCACTCTGACTGGCCCTGGGGCCATTAGGGGCTATTAATTAAGTCAAGAGACTAGTCAGGACGTGGTGGTTCAGAGAGGGGGATTGCTGAAATTCTTAGCAGCGCTGCAAGAAGGTATTATCATTCCCACTTTATAAATGGGAAAACTGAGGTTTAGTTCACACATCGGGTAAGTTAGCAGAACCCAGATGCAATGCCAAGCCTATCTCCAAAACCCAGTATCTTTCCACTAGCATCTCCATCTCTTGAAGCATTGCAGAGCCTCTGCACACCCCATCCTTTATGATCAGGAGGCTAGTATGAGGTGTATTTGCAGTCAAGATTGGGAAGCTGGGCGCTTCAATTTTGTTTCTCTGTTTGGTAGGCATTATGTAATTAAAGTTACATAAAATATGAATATTCCAACACATTCACTCATACATGTTTATAGGTGTTTCTTCTTTTTTACAATTTTTGGATTGATATACATGTACATAAAGCAAAAACACACAGATCTTAAGCACACAGTTTGATGAGTTTTGATAAATGTGTACACCCATATAATCACTACCCCTAAACAAGAGCTATGTGTGAATGTGTGTGAGTAGATAGGTAGGTGGGTATGTAAATATATAGATAAAACTTAAAATTATAAGTGAAGTGAAACTCTTCACATCATGATTAATGATTAGGACTTCTCCCACTCTTCCTTTCTCCCATTCCTTCTTGCTTCTAAATTGACCTTGTTGTCATCAGTGCATGGAGGTTACACAGAATACCAGGTACAGGTCAAAAGATGACTGTATCGAAAAGAAAAAAAAAAACAAAATAAATAAAAGAACAACTAGCCATTTCTTCATGTTTGTTGGAGGAACAAAATCACATTGCTATACTTTCTGTTTTTCTATGGAGGGGTCATGTGCTTCAGCCCACACATTACCATGTGAACTTGTTTTCCAGTAAAATGACTCAGAGTTCGTCAAGAAGGCAGATTCATGTATTCAGAGCTATGTGTCAGCATCTCTGGAAAAAGGTACAATGTACTATACTGGCATATTGTGCACATGCACATACACACACACACACACACACACACACTTGCAATTTTCACCCAGGGAGTTCACACAATTAATAAGCAGCAGAAATGAGATTTGAACTCAAGCTTAGGGGACTCATTCAAGGGCCAGGCTTTTTGTATTAGAGGGAAGAGAGGAGCATCAAGTCTGAGTGTGGGGCTAAGCGATGGCTTGGAGTTAGAACTGGACTTGAATTCTGGCTTTACTACGTATTGGCTTTATGACTTTGGGCAAATGACTTGTACTTTATTCTCCCCTGATTCATAAAATGGGGATAGAGATGATATCAATGTCATAAAATCATATTGAATTCAGACTAAAAAGGTCACATACATAAAGCAATTAGCTCAGTCCACAGCCTAAAACAGTAAGCACCTGGGAAATGTTGCCTTGAACCAGTAACATAGCAGTGGCCGTGGGAGTTGACTGCTAAATCAACGGATGCCACATTTTTGAATCAGTCAAAAACATTTCAAGCTTGCATCCTCAGTACGTGGAGACTCACTGATGGAAAGGCATAGGTGTGTTCTACTGTACTTGTAGATTATATACACTGTAAAGCAGATGAAATATAGCTGAAGTAAAATATTTCCAATTCTTGCCTATTATGATATTTTCATATTAACACTATACAATACCTAAGGCTGTATTACATATCTAGAGCCAGATGGGTTTCTAATGATTTCTAAAGTCTTTTGATGATTTCTGAATGACTTTGTGTATGCCTGTGTATCTATATCTCAGGCAGTATTCTAGATCATTTTCATTTCTTCGCAGTTTTTATCTTATCTGACCAGGTCTTCATTGCTTTTTATATTCTAATATGAAGAGCTAGTACCAAGGGAAAGTGTCACTATTTTCTTATTTACTTGGATCTGAATTATCACCATTACCTTTAATCCATTGACTAAATCTTTTTCAGCTGCTTGTCCATTTTATGAAGGTTAGCTTAAATAAAACAAGGTAATAAAACTAAAAAAGCACTTAACTAGAGCATGTAAGTGACAACATGGAGCAGATCTCTGGATGCTGGGACCCCATGGCAATCACCGTGCTGTCATCCCCTGTGTGGCATAGAAATCCCATACTTCTTTTAAGAAACCTGACACATCTTATGTGACTCATATCTACCCAATATGTACACCAACTGACCAATCTGGTGACAATCTGCCTATTAAATGCTGGTAAAGCTTAACTAATTTCTTTAGACTAGAAGTCACATAAATGGCACTTTTAGTGTTTTCTCCTGGAGTCCTAATGGCGTATCTTGTGCACTCCCTGGAGTACATGTATGCCATTTCAGAAACACTGGCTTACATGGTCTTACATTGCCCCTGTTATGAAAGTCCTCACCTTTTCATTCAGCAGCTCAGCAAACATTAACCAAGCACGTATGAGAACTAGGACCATGCTAGGCTTGACATCTGCAATCACATGGTTCTTGTCTTTGGGGGAATGCACAGTAGAGCTCCCACCAGGCTAGGTCCTGAGTATTCTTCCCTGAAGACTGACTCTGGACACTCCCAAACATGCCATGTCCTTTAGTGCCTAGGTCTAGACTACCCGATAGCCTTCCCAAATTCTTAAGGCCACTGTTTTGCTTCCCCTGGCTAGGGGAGAAGGTACTAGATCCCCCATTCCTCAAATTGCCCGTAGTAGTGTGTCAGCCACTCATGGGATCCCCTCTTCTCCAAGGGTATTGAAGAGCCCCTTTCTTCCCTTACCTTAATTTCCTTGCATAACTCACCCCAGTGAAGCCTAGTGCCCTTTGCTAGCTCCCAAGCCAGGCCATAACACATGAGAACTGGGTGTTTCCCATGCCCACGCAGGCCTGGTGATTACTGGTGCTATGGCCCAAGAAGTGGTGAGCAGTGTGTGTGGACTGGTATCTCAGCCTTGACACGGCAGGGAAGGGTCAAACCCCATGAATGCAGTCTTTCATGACCATGGTACAGGGCCCCTATTTTTTCCTACAGAAACCCTTGACTTGCTTTCAGAAGTGACGATCAAATGTGAACTTTCATGGTTTATTTATAGCTCTGCCTTATAGAGAGAAAGAAAAGAAGTGATTAAAATGCGATTTTACAAAATATTTTGTTTTTAAAAAGCATTCATTGTGTGGGCAAAAAGGAAAGAGAAAAGTCACTGTATTCATTGTGCTGTCTAGACTCTCAAACAAAGAGGGTAGCGTGCTGCAAATTAAGATTGTCCAGCTCCTGCCTGCTGACAAAAAGTAGGAATTTTGAGGCCAACTTCAAACAAACCCTTTTGAACAGAAATATATTGTGGGGGGGTGACTATATTTAGCACGTGTCAGCATTCCCATAATAAATTCATATTGTTATGCTGTGGTCATTTCCAGATTTATTGCAGCCAGTGGGTTCCTGAGGTTTTGGCTTTATATTAGTTATTTGGAGAAATGAGAAAAGCCAGCAGTGCTGTGTCTGATGACAGCAGTGATTCTCCGGGCATCCTCCTTATTGTGTCCAATACCCGTAAGGAGCCCTGCCCCCCAGGAGACGGGATGAGCACGAGTTGTTTTGAGTGCCTATCTAAGCATAACATTTTTTTTTTTTTAGAATGCAGTATTTTTTTATTATCCTTAAATTATCAAATCCACGTATGCCACTGTAGAAAATTTAGAAAAGACAAAAAAGAGAGAAAAAAAATTGCAACCCATGCTCTTGAACCTGTTAACGTTCCGATATATTTTTATCCAGTGTTTATTGTGTGTATATAACTTGTGGTTAGGACAAACACGATTCTTGAGATAGAAATGATAAACAACTGACTTTTTTACTCCCACCACCCCCTAACATTTAGGCAATAGAGCAAGTTTTTCTTCGCTCTGGTTAAAAATCCTGGTAGTTGTATTGTTTTCTTAGATAAGTACAAAGTCGATCCTAGGTAATATAAGTTTTATGGTCTCCTTAAGTTGTGAGACATAGCCCAAACTCAGATATTAGATTATCAACGAATATGTAATAATCATCATATGAGTTTTCATTCAAAGATGAGACATCTCCCCACTTCCCATTTGGGGTCTGCTACACATGAGAAGACGTAGCTGGGATTGGTCTTCTCTCTTCCCTGCTGACTCCCTCTGAAGCATAATCATTTTTGTTTTGTTTTGTTTTGTTTTTTCTTATTCCTTTGAGGTAGTTGGAGAGTATACAGGAAGAGAGATCAAGGGTTTAGAAAGTTCTTGTCTGATCAGTTCCCTTAGCCTATTAGGTGTTTGTAGCCAGGCTCCATCACAGAATTTGTTTTGGAAATTCTCTACTTGTAGAAACCTCTCACTTTTCTTGCCCTTGTTAATGCTACCCTACTCTAGTTGACTGTTTTCCCTTCATTCCTAAGACACGGAATAAATCATCTCAAGCCTTATGCACACTCCCACTGCCTCATGAGGTGGCCATATTGGATGGTATCTGAGACAATCCATGACAGCTCTCTCACATGTGGGCCACCGAGGGTCCATGGGAACCAGCCATGCTTTTTGGAGCCTGACAGACTCTGACAGTGCTGGCTGATTCCAGTGCTGGCTCCTCCACTTCTACACTGAAGCTGCCGGCCAGCCCTTCTCTTCCAGATGGGAATTCCACTCAGTCCATTGTGTCCCACAGTGAACACATATCAGGTTCCCTGTTGTTCTCAGTAAAGCCCCGCTCTCTTGACTAGCCAATGGGGAGACTCACTCCTCCCTTGAAAGTAGACCTGATGATACACAATAAAACAACAATTTGCTCCTACAAATCTCTCTCTGTTCTTCCATGTGGGTGAAAGTTTTAAGAGTTGATTAATGGGTCCTCAACGACCCTTTTTTTTTTTTTTTACAGATTCTTCAGGGTGGTCTGTTTCCAGCTCACTTTGGTATCTTATATCTGTCAACTTTAGATCTCAGCCAAAACTTCCATTTTCACATTTTGTCACATGTATGACCCTTAAGTTCATTCATCTCATAGACATTCCCTGAGTACACACGATATACCAGATGCTGAGTTTGGCAGAGGAAATAATTATCACAGTTCCTGTCTTAAGGAACTCATAGACTCGTCAGGGAGGCTGGTGTGTTAACAAAAAATTGTGGTACTATGTCATAAGTGCTATGGTAGATGGTAGCACAAGTTGCAGGGGGAGCAAATAATTCAATCTAGGTGGGAGGTAGGCGGCAGGGATGAGTCAGAAAAAGCCTCCTCAGTGGAGTCAATACCTGAGCTCAGTTTACTGTTTAAAGCTATATTTGTTTAGGGGACAAAATAACCTCTTTTAAAGCCTTGAGAATCTCTAGTGCTGGTGTTTATTTCTCGATAATTTATTTTACAAACAGGCAAAGGTAATGCGAAGAAGGGAAGAAAGCCCTATGGGCTGCCATTGTATTTCAGTGGGAAAGGAAGGGACATTTTATGGAGCAGCTTCTATAATACAGGTTTGCCGGGTCCCACCCATGAAGGCCATCTTGGAATGTCATCTCAAGGCCTCGGCATAAGCTCAACCCAGAGTAGTATTTCCCAAGGGCGTTTTCAGAATTCCAAGGAGGTAGAGGAAGCAGAAGCCAGTCTGGGAGCCCTGCAGAGTGTCACTCCAAAAGAAGAAGTGAGGACAGACTAGAGGACAAGCGCCAGAGTTGGTGACGGGGGATTGCTGAGGCCATCTCCACAAGATGTGGGGTTTACTTGAAGGGAATTGGAACTTAAGTCTGTGAGGGAAAATACAGGGTGAGCAGAGCTCTTAAAATATCCTTGTGAAGTGGAATAGCAGCAACCTCACTAAGATGTGTTTGACTATTTATCCCTCCACAAAATGGCCCCAGATTGTCTTTTTTTGGTTCTTTTAACCATGGTTTCCTTTTCGGTAATTTTTCATAATTTAGAAAATCTCCTTCTTCCTTAAGACTGCCATTTCTTTCTGTTGTCACTGTGCTTGCCAACCTCAGCATCTCTGATTCCTAGTCAGCACTTTTAAATCCGTTGAGGGCTAGGAAACCAGAGAACTCCTTCAGAATGTTCTTGCCATCGTTGGGGAAGAGTTGCTAGAGCATCCTAGCCAGAGTAGAAAGTATGTATAAATGGTTGGTAGATGAGAAAATACTAAGTTTCCTAACCCTTGAATAACTACTGAAAAGAAGTTCATCCACTTCTAGCAAGGTGTTTATCACCCTCTCCTTTGATCAGAGTAAATGTCTCTTCCACTCTATGGTGAGCTCTGTGATGAAAGGGCCCATGTAATCTTCATCTCTGCTTTCTATATATGTTGAATGCTGCACTCAACACATACAAGGGACTTGGATTTTTTTTTTTTTAATGAATATTTTAGGTGTTAAGTAAACAGTAAAAAGATAAAGCTCCTGGCCTCATGTAGCTTGCATACTGGGTAGGGCAAGGAGTAAGAGGAACTTAAGAAACATGTAAACCAGTAAATACATGGCATACCAGAAGGGAATCAGTGGTAAATAATACATGTAACATAAAACTTATATAATAGATACATAAATTATTTCTTCCCCAACTACTATGTAAATTTTCGCAAGACAGAGAGTATATCTAATGCAAATCTAACATAATGTCTGGTACATAACAATTAGTAAATATGTGGAATAAAAAGGTGTATATATGTGACCCCAGGATGACTACATCTTTAACAATGAGTTCAATAGCCATTCCTAAGGCAGGCCTATCTGAGAAGCTGTGTCATGCCATTGCTTGTCATCTCCCTAGTCAAGTCTGTTGGACTCCAAAGTTTGGGTTCACTCCATTCCTTCTAACTTTTCCATTGCCTTACCAGCTTTAGGAGACTGCCTAAGAAAGCCTAACCCTCTCATTCCTATAATGGAGCCCACACGAGCTGTGATTGGTCTTGATGCCACACATATCAGCCATGTCCACACAGACGCTGCAACTCAATGTCTACCTGATTGCCCCATTGTAAAGACAGGAATGTCCTAAAGTCACAGTCCACAGCTCAAGTAAATTAGACTCAGCCCAGAGGCCTCACACCTGTGTTCACAGTTTTAGAGAGTGCTGGAATAAGGCCTTATGTTGAACAGAAGAACTCTTAAGTATGTTATCCTAAAGAGCAGGTGTGAAGTGGGGGTCCAGGGTCCACCTAGTTATTGTTATCTTGAGTTTAAGTAAACAATGGCCTTAGTGACTGATTGCATTGCATTGTTAAGGCCTTGTGTCCAGGTAATGATAAGGGAAAATCGTTTCCTCCCACCACTCCCTTCAGGTGATCACAAAGGTGCTTTGCCTTTGGGGTTAGTTAGGCCCTGGAGCCCTCAGTACTCAATCATGTATTAAGCCAAGGCTGTGTGGCTTTGGCTTAAACATTGATGTAACTTTTAATGTTCATTAATGTTTATTCTTACTACCAATGATAATATGTTGAAAAAAAAAAAAAAACGGACTAACTGAATATCTTAAGGGGAGTAAATTCTAATTAGAATGTTCTTGGGCAGCCCCAGTGGTTTAGCGGTTTAGCGCTGCCTCCAGCCCAGGGCATGATCCTGGAGACCCGGGATTGAGTCCCACATCAGGCTCCCTGCCTGGAGCCTGCTTCTCCCTCTGCCTGTCTCTTTCTCTCTCTTTCTCTCTCTCTCCAATAAATAAATAAAATCTTAAAAAAAATAGAATGTTCTTGCTTGTGACAAACCTCACCTTGAGTTCAGCTTTCCAACTCAGCTCTTTGTGTTCTGTTTTCCTTTTTGACAGGAGGCAATGGCAAGAATGAGCAAAGTTGGGAAGGTTGTGTTTCCCAGACTTGAGGATAAAAGGTAAGTTTATATTTTTTATATGCACGATGCTGAGGAATGAGGACATTCAAAGACATGTAACTGGAGAGCTAGAATAAGCCTTGGGGGCCAGTAATCCAGTTCTTTCCTTTAATAGGTGATACGAGTCCCAGAGAGGTGAAGTCACTTTGTTACCTAAAGTCATGAAATAGCTAGGGCCAGACTTCAGGGTCAAATACAGATTTCTGAACCCTCAGATCAGGGTTCTTTTCCCTAGGTCATTAGCAGCAAATTTGGTCTTCGGTTCCGAAATGGGTATCTCTTATATATTCCATCAAAGGGCACAGTAGCATCTGTCTGTCCATCTGTCCTTTATATCACTTGACATTGGGGACTATAACATGACCTTGATCAGTATTTTAATCCCAATTCACAAAAACTAGTTTATTGAGCTGCTGTATTCAAGGCATTATCCTAATTTGCCTATATGCAAGGTTTCCAAGGGAATGAGACATAATCTTATGTATGCACATAGATCATTTCAAAATGAAAGGGTAAGTTCTACAATAGAAGTACTACCAGGTAAGAAAGTAGCCTTTAAGAAAGAAAGGAATGTGACCTTGTAGAGGTGAGAGAAAACTTTTGAGAAGAGATAAAATCTACCCTGACTTTAATGCTTAAAGGAAATGGGGAGAACATTCTCAATAGAGGGACTAACATATGCAAAGTTATAAAAGTGGGAACGGCATGCCATGTTCAGATAACTTATAAACAACTCAGAATTCTGAAATACAAAGTATGGGTTGGGGACTGGCAAGAGGTAAAATACAAAGGAGGGAAGGTGGAGGGGGTCATCTTATAAGGAACTTTGAGGCCATGCTGGAGACCTCAAACCTCATCCTATGGGCAGATTGGGGATAGTGAACTTTAGGCAGTGGCAAGACCTGGCCAGATGTAGATTTTAGAAAGATCCCTCTCGGAGGTTGGATTAGAAGGCCCACAGGTAAAAGCAGAGAGGCCACACAGAAGGCTTTTTCAATAATCTAGTGATTGATGAAAACAACCTCTATTAAGCCATTGGTGATGACTATAAAAATGGAAGGATAGGGGTGCCTGGCTGGCTTGGTCTAAAGAATATGTGACTCTTGATCTCGGGGTCATGAGTTTGAGCCCTACATGAGGCATAGAGATTACTTAAAAAATAAAATCTTCGTAAAAAGTAAAATAAAAATGGAAGACAGTTGTGCAAGTGACTTTACAATTATATTTAATATTAAGTACAAAAATAAATTCCACCTCTTGTAACAGGCAAAGGTGTTGATCCCACCAAAGCATGGTCGGTCTTTAACGGAATTGAAAATGCCCATGGAAAAGCAACCCAATTTCTTTTCCTTTTCTTAAAGAAGGTCTCCAAATGCAGTTGGATTGTTAACCCCCTGAATATAAAACCCTCTCTGAGAAATACTGAGGTCAGAGAGGCAGGCCATGACATCGGGGGAGCTCAACTCAGGAGCATGGAGAAGTTGTATTTCCCAATGGCCTTGGGAGTCTCCGCTAGCAGCTTCCTTCTTTTGTAGAAACAGATTATTCTTCTCCATCTCTCTGCTGACCCTCCCAAGACATTTGAGGGAAGTCTATTTTTAAGTTCGTTCAGCAAATCCACATGTTCTTTTGAAAAGAATCTTTAGCTTCTTAGTCAGCTGGGAGCACGGCTCTGGAGGCAGCACACATGGTGCTCTGGCACCATCTACAGGTGGCCCCAAGGCTTACAAGTAGAAAGATGGCATTTCCTTCTAAATGACTCCCTTCGTCTCATTACCTCAAATCGCATTATTATCTCTATGAGACATTTACTTAGGTCTGTGCTACACAGAAACCACTGACTGAGTGTGGGGAGAATTTGGAAGAGAGAGGATTCAGCTTATTTTAAAATTCAGGATCACAGAGAACACAATCTAGTGACCGTGGTTCAATATGCTTTTTAGAAGATCCCAAATCTCATCTTCATGCCTAGACTGAATTTATCTGTGCACTCAGAATAGTCACTTAAAAGTGCTGTGGAAAAAACTTGTGCTTTGAAAGGTACTATCAACCATAAAAAGGCAATTTTCAGAATTAGAGAAAATATTTGTATATCATATATTTAATAAAGGATTAATACATAGGATATACAGAGTCCTCCTAAGACCAAATAACAACAACCGAAACAACCCAAATCAAAAGTGGACAGAGATCTTGAATAGATATTTTTCTAAAGATTATGTTCAAATGGCCCATAAGCACATGCAAAGATGCTCAACATCACTAATCATTAGGGAAATGAATGTCAAAAACTATAAGATACCACCTCACACACCTTAGGATGATTACAATCAAAAACCAGAAAATAACAAGGGTCAACAAGGATGTGGAGAAATTAGATCTCTTGTCCACTATGGGTAGGAATGTGAAATGATACCACCACTGTGGTGGTTCCTCAAATGTTAAAAATAGCATTACCGTATGATCCAGAAATTTCACTTCTGTGTATGTACCCAAAAGAACCGAAATCAGGATCTCAAGGAGATATTTATACACACATGATCATGGCAGCATTATTCACAGTAGCTAAAACATGGAAACAACCCAAGTGGTCATTGCAGGTGGATGGATAAAGAAAAAGTGGTATATCTGCACTATTCAGCCTTAAAAAGGAAGGATTTTCTGACACATGCCTCATCATGGACAAACCTTGAGAACATCATGCTAAGTGAAAAAAAGCCAGTCACAAAGGGCCAAATATTATATGATTCCACTCATGTGAGGTACCTAGAGTCAAGTTCATAGAGGGAGAGAGAAAGTAGAGCGGTGGTTGTCAGGGGCTGCAAGAAGGAGGAGAATGAGGAGTTACTGTTTAATAGGTACAGAGGTTTAGTTTTGCAAGATGAAGAGAGTTCTGCTGATGGAAGGTGATGATGTTGCATAACAGTGTGACTGTACTTAATGCACTGCAGTGTACACTTAAAATGGCTAAATTTCATGTTATGTGTATTTTACAAGAAAGCAATTTTTGAAAAAAGAAAAAAAGCACAGGGGAACAATGTGCCTTGAACCTCAGCTTTCTATGTGTAAAAAAAGGAAAAATACAGTCTATCCATCTTTTGGTGTTCCACGATCATGGAAGGATATAAAAAAAACATCAATCTCTATTTATGAGCACATTGCAGCTCACACAGTATTTCATGTCTAAAATTCAGTTACTTTATGGTGTAGGTATGGTTATCATCCTTCTTAAAGCAGGGAAACTGAGACTTACACCATTTAAAGTAGTTGCCCAGACTTCTCTGCCTACAAAGCCAATGCTTCTTCCACTGTACAAGGAATAAGACCAGTGAACAAAGTTGCTGCAAAATTGTCAGGATTAAAATGGGAAATCTTCAATGTATGAGAAGGTTATTGACCCAAGCTCCCTTCGAGCCGTTTTGAGATTCCAGAGTCAGGAAATCCATCCCATATAACTAAGAAATATTTAATGTTAAACTGTCAGAGGATATCATTAGAAGGAGAAAATTTCTGTCCCCTAAATCATTCTATGATTAATAACTTTCAATGCCCGTAGAACTGATTTTGGTGGAAACAACTTATCACAAGATTGATGATAATGTTGGAGTATTAATTTTTTTTTAAAAAGTAGTGATCATAACTAGCACAGATAACACTTACTAAGATCCAGGCACTGTTTGAAGTGCTTTTCATGCATTACCTCATTTAATTCATATAAGAACTCTATTGAGATAGATCCTATAATCATTCTCATTTTCAGATAAGGAAATTTAGACACAGATAGATTACGTAACATACCCAGTGTCACACAGCTAGTATTGGCCAAAATGAGATTCAAATCCAGGCCTCAGAGTTCACCTCTTAACTCTGTATTTGGCCCCATTACAGCTCATAAGTCTCCTGGGGAGGACCCATATTAATCTGTTTAGCTCTGCATGTTACAAGAAGTCCCTACATATACGCAGGGTTGCTTTTGCAATCTCTTTCTTCAGATTCACAAGCTTGCACCAAAAATCCTTCCTAAAGACTTCTTTCCAGAACATTCCGGAATCTACTGAGACATGCTAAATTGGCCTCATCAACCCCTCACCCCATGTCAGCTCCTCCCAACCAAGAGGAGTAAGGACAAAGTTGCAAGTGTTCATGTATGATTTGTCATAGCTGCTATTATCCCTTTCAAAATCAGGCTGCTCTGCCCTCTTCTCCTGGTCAACACCACATTCAAACAGGTCCAGGGATAACAGGTCTACCAAGACCCAGACAAAGAGTAGAAGGAGGGCAAAGTCCACCCTGGGATGCCTGGACAGCAGGGCACCTCTAGAGGGAAGATATTAGTGACATTTTCACGGGGTTGCACTTCCAGGTAAAACAGTCTGCAAAGGAAACGTAGGTGTGGAGTCCACAAAGGGTAATGAAAATCTTTGGTCTCATCCCTGGTCAGACTGTGGTTTCTAAACCAGTCATCAGACCTGGGGCTAGTCATATCTGAAATATTTATTGAAGCTGTGGATGAGCGAGGACCTGTGTTGAGCCTCAGCCTCTTAGTGTGTTACAGCTGAGGCGGTGAAGTCAGACCTCGGTTTGCATCCCAGCCTTGCCCGTGTGGAGCTAGACTACTTTAGATGTGCCTCTCTGAGCAAATGTCTTTGCTTCGACAATGAGGATAATAACACCCCCGTGTAGGTTGCAGATATAACTATGAATCATGCTGATCCATTGCTCAGGATGCTATAAGCATTCAGAAAATGAGAGATGTCTGCCCAACCATAAGAGATACATTCCTGTTCTTCTAAATCTAAGGGGAAGCTGCATAACGGTTTTGTCTGAGATCATTCAACATATTCATTTTTCTCCCGCAGATACTATGACAAGAAATATCAAGTATTCCTGAAGCTGGTTGAACACCAGAAGGAATATGCAGCGATCATGAAAGGAGACTGAAGAGAGTTTGCAGGTGCCAGTGCCAGAAGGTTCTGCGTCACTGCATTAGGGACCTCTGTCTTCTCCTCTTGTATTTGAGACCCTTTAAGTATCACTTTATCTTTCCTGTATCATCTTTTAATAAAGACAGCTGAGATGTGTGCAACCAGAGCTGGAGTCTTCCATTTCAAAATACCACTGGTATGTAGTTTCTGCAGACACCACCATAAAGACAGACATTTTGCATAGTGTCACCGGGTCTCCTATGGCAGTAGACCTTGGGGCATATTCAGTCCAGGCAAAGCTCGTACTTGTTAACTACGGCTGTGTCAGCCATTGAATGAAAGATGTGCACTGCTGTAGGTAGGACATCTAGTGCTTATTTTATAGGTGGCCAAAAGCTTATTATTAACTTCTTATTTAGATGTAATTTCAAACTTAGAGAAAAGTTACAAGAATAGGAATTATACCAGAAACACCCATACAACTTTTACCTTTTTACCCTTTAATGTTTGATTTTTTGTTTGTACGTTCTCTCCACACACATATACTTGTATACACATAAGTGAATTTTTGAGTCGTTTGAGAATGAATTCCCATAGACTTAACTTGTATAGAGCACTTTGGTTTAATTTTCTATTTGTATTCTAATTTTGTTAAAAACTCAAAGTCCTTCATGGTATTTTCCCCCCTCCTGTACAGGATCCAGTCTAGAATCAGATATTGTATTTAATGACAGGATCCTCATCTTGCAGTCAAAATAGGTACAAATAGGAACCATGAGTGGATCCAGGAGGGAATTTTGACAAGCCACAGGATGCATGCATGGTCTTAAAATGTCCCCTGATAGATTGTTTCGTAGTTACCAGGGGAGAAACAATGTTAACTATACAGGGAAGAAATGGGACAGCATCTGGATTGGGTGGTCAAAATGAACTTCAGATGGGTAGATGGACATCACATGCCTCTAGATGTGATACCCTGAGGTCACAACATCAGTCTGGCCGCGAATGCATAGCCTGAATCTAATCATAAAAAACATCAGACAAACCCAAAATAGGCAGCATTCTATTAGACTATATTCTTCAAAAATATCTTTCATAAAGACAAAGGCTATGGAAAGTTTCCAGATTAAAGGAAACTAAAGAAACATAATGGCTAAAGCTTTTGATGTAGACAAGTATTTGAAGAAAAAAAAAATGATGGTTCTTTTGTTGATACCATAACACATGCATGAAACACACACAGACATACACATATGCACATACACACCCTCACACACACTTTCAGACCCAAGAGTAACCAGCAATGTTGATTCTAGAGCCGTTGTAAGTCAGATGAGTTTGGACAGAGGACGTACAGACTTCAGCAGAGAGGGGAAAAAAGCCACTAAAAATCAGTCAACAAACATCTTGAAGTACTTCTGTACCAGGTATTGTGCAAAGCACCGGAGCATGGGGATAAATAAAGCATGGCCCAGAGCTCCTCATGTAATGCGAGTGAGAGAGACAGAGACAAGTGAACCCATCAGAGTACATCATAAGAGATGCTCCAATAAGAGAGAAGGCCCCTGCTGCCGTGGGGCCCATCCAACACCCAGAAAAGGGGGAAGCAGCAGAGGGTTGACAGGTGGAATGGAAAGCAGCATGAGGGAAGGGCTTTGAGCCCTGGCTCTGGACTCAAGGCCTGGCTTTCCCTCTTACTAGCTGTGTGACTTGAGAACGATCTTTAACTTTCCTAAGATTCAGCTTCCTCGTTTTTAAAATGAAGATATGAATAGTACCTACTTTACAGGAGGCCAGTGAGGATTAAATGAGATGATGTACATAAAGCACTCAGCTCACCTGCCTGGGCCACGCCTATCTTTGGCAGGGCCTAGGATCTAGAAGACGCTCAGAATAGCAACAACGAAAATTACTGAGTAGGACCACCCAGCCAGTGGCAGAGGCCAGCTCTACCAGGGCATTCCGTGGTATCCCACGGAATTTGACATCTTGGACACGGCCCAGGTTGGAGGTGGGTTTGGGCATCCAAACCAGCAGTGGGAGAAAGCCCAGCTCATTCAGCTAGACCCCAGCCAGCACTTGGGCTGGAGGGGAGAAGGATTGGGGAGTCAGACTCCGTACCTCAGAGGAAGAGTCGGGGTACAGCAGGACCCAGGCAAGGTGTCAGGACCTGGGCCAGACAGGCTTAAACTGCTAAAGCTGATTGGCCCTGACTCAGAAACTAGGACAGGCCTGGGCCTGCTCTGGCAAAGCAGAAATGAATACAGGAGCTGTGTATGGTAGGAACGCAGAGGTGGGAGAATGAAGACTTACTAGGTCTTTTCCTCTCTGTTCTCTGCAGTCCTTACTACAGCGCTGAGAGGCAGGCAGCACTAACCTCATGTCCCAGTTGAGAAAACGAGGCTCAGCAGGGCCTGGTCCCTGGAACACCCTACCCCCACCAGTAGAGATAATATTCAAATTCAGATTCGTCCGGATGCAGAGTTTCAGGGGTCAACCCCTTGCAACAGCAGGAGAGGAACTCTGCCCTGGCACCCACTCTTTCGTTATAGTGCTCATGCTGTGGGTGACCCACGCTTTAAGGGTGACCCAAACCTGACCTTGGGTTCCCCCTGCTTTGTAGAAAGAGGAAAACATATACAGAGGAGGCAAGGATTGTGGGAACTACCTAGGAATCCTCTGGCATCTCAGCAGTGAAAGTTCCTGGGCAAGACTCTTAATCCCTGGGTCCCAGGGCCCCCATCCATCAACGGGATAATCCTGCTATCTACCTTTGAGGGTTAGTGGTGAGGAATCCGTGAAAAACCTACGTGTAAAGTCCCCAGCACAGTGGCTTGTGGATAATAAGCACTCCACAAATACCACCTCTATGGTGTTCTCTTTGGGCCATTTGGCCAGAGGGTTAATTCTTAAGAAAATAATTCTGGTCCCTACTATAAACGCAGAGTGTTAGGAAAATTTAAGTATCTGTGTGGATTCCTATAACCATGTGTAGCTGGAGAACAAAAATTTTAATGACTCCCAACACTCACCTACTTGCACCGGGAAAGGGGGCTTTACTTAATGCACACGTGTAAAGGATAAGTGTATTTTGCTTTTATGAATAGGAATTACAATGTAGCCAGAGTGGTTTGTGGGATTTTTGTTTTGTTTTGTTGCCTACTGAAAGCTTTTCTTTCAAGTTGGAGCCAGCCTTGCTTAGCGAATCATTTTGCCAAGGAACACATTGTATAGGTTTTTAGTTTTGACCAAAAATACTCACCATATGTGAAGAACATAAATGTGGCTTTCCAAAAAGCCTAAGAGAACAAATGTGGGGAAAGGGAAGTGGGGAATAAAAGACAAGAATGGCAGAATGGTGTGACATGTTGCAGAGCTGCGGAAACCCATAGACCTGACGCCAGGGTTCCTGGGGTCCAAGTGAGGCATCCAGAAGGGATGCCTTCTCTCCAGGAGACCCAGACTGGGCGTTGGATTTTATATTCATTCAGAGCACGATCGATGCTGTTGCCAGATGCATTGGGCAGTAGAGGAATAGCGGGGTTTAAGCTCCAAAGGGAGCAGTAAAAACATGGTAGGACATCCTAGAAACTCCCAGCTGTGAGGAGGTACCAAATCCGCAGGTGAAGGTAAGAAGCTGAAATGTTAACCTGATCCACGCTTTCTCACAGGCCTGAGGATAATCCAGTTATTTGGGTTTATTTGTCCCACCTGCCACTGGCCTGGGAGCTCTTGTATGGGTGCCAACTCTCTTAGGGTCTATGTCTTCTGAACCTAAACGGTTCCCAGAACATCTGGGTGCTTGATGAATGAATCAATACACAAACACGAGATATTTTTCTGCACAAAGAAAACTCGTAGAACTAAAAATATCTCACAAGTACCTCACTTTGGGGCCAATCTATGATACATATTAACGTGCCTTAATTTAGGCAACGTCAAAAACTGGAAAGTGTACTGTGGTCTATGAAGGGTTAAGAAAATCATGCCTTATACCTAACGCACTGCTTTTAGTTTTTTTATTGCACACGCATACGGATAACCACACACCTTCGTTTGGGACCATAGCTCAAGCCCTCAGAAACCTTTTGCAAATCTTCAGTTGTTACAGAGCATTTCCTGTATGGTCCCACAGGGGAAGCCAATTGCGTCCTCGTTTAGAAATACCCATTGTTCAGTGGGGCCACAGTACACATGCTTTCCAAATTCAAGGGCATAGTTACAAATAATTACCATCAAAGGATTTAAAATGAAGGACATTGTCACTAAACAAGAAACTAATGACTGCGTGGAGCTGTGTAATGTAATTATACTTAAGATGGGCCTTCTGATGAATCACAGAGGAATCTTTGTGCTGCCTTGTGTCTCCATAAATGCACTTAACTGCTACTGACAGTAATAGGAGGGAGTCAAATAGAAAAGGCTTTTTTTTCCCCCTTTTCCAGTTTCTAGAGGAAGAACTTAAAAGAAAAAGTCCTTTTTTAAAAAAGATTTTATTTATTTATTCATGAGAGACAGAGAGAGAGGCAGAGACATAGGCAGAGGGAGAAGCAGGCTCCACGCAGGGAGCCCGACACGGGACTGGATCCTGGGACTTTGGGATCATGCCCTGAGCCAAAGGCAGATGCTCAACCACTGAGCCACCCAGGCGTCCCGAAAAACTACATTTTTAAAAAGGATGTTTTACCAGGTATGTCTGAATATTTGACAATTGAATAAAGTCATTAAACATAAGTAACTTAAAATAAAAACAAAGGCTACTTGCTAATAAATTCAGGTTTCTCTAATGCACCCTTAAATCTTATGCTCTATTTCCATTCTGCACAGAAAAATCACTTAAAATTGCATATTAAAATAAGGATTTCTTGGGACCTAAATTTTGTTTATTTAAGTAGTCATGCCCGAAGCCTTCATTAGAACTGTTTTCTTATTAAAAATCTGGGGTGAGCCTGGCTCCCTGCTGTACAACATTAACACATTTGAAGTGGAAAATCTTTGATATTTAGACAAAGACAGTCATGATGCCTTCCATATGAATATTTCCCTACTGTTTCCATATTGATTGTACATACATTACCTCAGCTCCTCGTAATAAATTGGTGAGGAAGGTCTGACAGAGTGCGATCCCATTTACAACTACAAGAACCATGGCCCCAAAAGTTTAAGTAACTGGCTTAAGATTGTGTAGCTGGAACACAGAGGCAGCATGACTCTACTACTTCTTCCTAAATAAATTCAATTAGCTTATTTGTGCAACAGAGGATGATTCATTAGTTTGCTAATTGCTCTCTCCTCCATAGTTCCCTTCTTTAGCAGATGTATAAATAGCTAGGAGGTCCCTTCTGATGCTCATTGGTTGATCAAAGTACTATGTTATTTCTCTTGGCAAGCAGAGTGGTAAATTGAGAAAGCCTTGAGCCATGGAGTCACCAAGTCCTTCTTCATATCACAGCTTCGCTACTTACTAATTGACATGGTATGTGAACTCATGCAGGCCAGTTAACCTATGAGTCTCTGTTTCTTATCCTATAAAGTAGGAGAAAAGAAAATCTGCCTCATGGCTGATGTAAGGAATAAATTGGATGATATTTCAAAGTGCTGGCACAGTGCCTGATATAAAATACAAGTACAACGAATACCAGTTTTTCTCCTCAACCAATCCATTTTTACATCATCAAATTTCTAGAAGCATTGCTTCAGGTCAAGTTGGACAACTTTTCTATGGGTGAATCTTCTGTGTTCTATCATCAACAACTAACCAATTGTTGAGCTTTTACAAAGTCAAGAGATCTGGAACAGTACCCATTGATGCACAAAGGGGTCAGCATTAGGTTCAAGAGAGAAGGGACATACACAGAAAGAGATATCACAGAAAACTTGAGCTAGGTGCCAATGAGCACTATAGCTGATAGGCACTATAGAGGTCCAAGGATGCCAAGGATGTAGGTGTGTCTGGAAAGGCTCATCCAGAAATGATGAAAGCTGAAACATGGCCAGCGCTGCCTTTCTGAGATCTATTAAGCTTCTACCTAAAGATTCAGCTCTGCTCCATCCCTGATGTAACCTGGGCTGAGACAGGCCACATACATCCAGTTGAGACCAGCCCCAACTCTTCCTGCCAGCGGGTTTGGAATTCATCTTTTTGTCATTAGCCTCTGGGCACCTGGAGCCTCACCAAATCATAGAATTCTCCCCTAAAATATAAATATGTATTTGTCAAATTCAGCATGACCCTTGAAATTGCGCAATTATCCTTTGCTAGTCACAAAGCAAGATAAATGTTGAGTCCTCTCACATGGTTCACTACATTCTTCCTAAGCCATTTGTCAAAGTCCATACCTCACATTACATTTCATTCCACCTGTAATCCTCCTGAGTTCAGGCCTTGTTTACTTATTCTTTTATTTCCGGCCTCACTACTTCCTTCAAATTTGACTTTTAAAACTCTCCCTGGCTTTCATTCAACCATAGGTTGGTTAAATTCTCCTTCCTGCTTCTTTGACTTAAAATCATCTCTCCCATCCCACCTGGCCCCAGAAAGTCCTGTTTCAAGTTAAACCGTATGGAAGGCTTATCTCTCTGCACTCAGCCAATAGAAAGCAAGGGTAAATGTATTAATGGCCCCTCTGCTTCCCTCTTAGGGCTAGAGTCCTGCCTTGAATTTTAGGCCATTTGGATAGAATCCTGATACCTTATCTAACACTTAGCAAATGCCAAATCCAGTTCCCTGTAATTCTCTAGCCACCAACCTGGGCCTTATTTTTGCCCAAACCTCCCAGAAAGAATCCAAAGTACTCAAGCATACTTTCTGACTAGAAACTTCTATTGCTTTACCAACCATTCTGATGTGAGTGATAGCAATTGACCGTGAGTGTTTTCTGTTTCCTGTTCCTGGCCCCCTTGTGGTTGAGTGGGATCTTGTAACCAGTTCTGTTTAATGAGCTGTGGGAAATGGTGGGTGTTATTCCTGGACCAAGTCTTTGATTGTCAGTGTGTGACTCCCCAGAGCATCCTTTTCTGTTACAGAGCAACTAGCACCGTTCCAGACGGGGAATCTCCCTCAGCCTGGGTTCCAGAGTGAAGATGACTCAACAGTGCCCAACCAGCCCACAATGAATATGTAGCTTGCGTGAGATACAAACTGTTGTTGTGGAAAACACTGAGATTTTACAATTGTTTCTTATTTCAGCATAATCTATCTCTACTGATATGCCCCATACTATTTGAGCCACACTGGCCCATATGAGGCGAGCTTTGCCATGATCAGAGTAATAAGCTCAGTCTTGCATGGGGAAAGACTTGTAGCTAAATTAATCCCTGTGGCCTGAGCCCTAAGAAATCCATCATGTGTCCTTTCCCCATGAGTATGTACTGAATGTGCAATCTCACAGGAAATCAGTATTTCTATGCCAGGATTTCCCAATAGTGGTTTATATTGTATTTATTTCCTTTATAAGAAGTATAGAGGCAAGCTATCATTAAGTTGACTTGCAGATTTAGCCATTCCATCAAAGGTCCAAGCTCTTTTATCCTTCTATTTCCCGAGCCTTTGACCTCAAGATTGTCACTTCCTGATTGCAACATGCCACAACCTTTACAGGCATCCTATTTTTCAGATAATAGCCTCTAAAGTATAATAAAACTTCTCTCTATGCCACCACTTTTTCTTTCTTTCTTTCTCTTTCTTCTTTCTTTCTTTCTTTCTTTCTTTCTTTCTTCTTTCTTTCTTTCTTCCTTCTCTTTCTTTTTCTTTCTTTCTTCCTTCCTTTCTTCCTTTCCTTCCCTTTCCTTCCCTTCCCTTCCCTTCCCTTCCCTTCCCTTCCCTTCCCTTCCCTTCCCTTCCCTTCCCTCCCCTTCCCTTTCCTTCCCTCCCCTTCCCTTTCCTTTCCTTTCTTTTCCTTTTTTTAAAATCAAGGAACAGCCTCTAAGCAAACTTCTCCTTAGGTCTCAGTGGCCAGATTGTGCATCACAGGCCTGCCACTAGGGACTGCCAAGGCTGGCTTAGAGACCTCATGATGCACTGGCACTCGGCATGATGCTATTCCAATGAAATCAGGTTCTGTTAGAAAAGGAGCACAGGAAAGCCAACATGTTTTACCAGAATAATGATAGGTTTTCCTCAGGAAAAAAAAAAAAGGAACCACGGTCAATTAAGTTTGGGAAACAGTGAGTTAAATAGGCTTTGTTATTACAGAATATCTTAGAATAGTTTTTTGATATGCTGTGTGCATTGTGAATCTCCAAGAGAGAGGTAAGTTGTGAAGCATATCCCAGACTTATTCCCTCAAACTTTTGTACAGAGCATCTCATTGTACTCATACAGAACCACCCCAGTAATTTGGACCCTAATTAACCAAGAGGTCATAATGTTTTGACCAGAGTTGTATGAATGTTTTCTTTCATGTTAACTGTGAATAGGCGTTTACTCAGCAAATTAATGACTAGTAAATGAAATTTGGTTGTTTTACCTAATTATAGAAACAAAATGCTATTCACTACTATATCAATTTACTATATTCACTGCTTTATCAAATAATGTCTCACAAATGAATGTTACCAATTATCAGTGTCTAGCTAGTCATTAAAAATAGGCTCAAAGAAGACCTCAGTTTGGAAATACACTGTAAGAAATCTTTCAGTTAAATTACCCTTTCAATTAAATCAAATTGTAGTTCCAGGAGCACCATAGGTCAAACCATTAGGATGGCAAGTGTAAAATACAAATACTATAATCCTGCATTTCTTTGTGATCTTTTTAAAGTTAGTATTTCCATTTATTCTAAAATTTAAGTCTTCCTCTTCTCTGTTATATATTCCAGATAGGAAACTCCCTAGCCACACATAGCAGGCTGAAGATACCTACTTCATCCCTCTTACCTCCCCTAAGCTACACATGCACACAGACATTACAGATCATCTTCACATAATGTTAAGCCTTTGGCAAAAAAGAGTAAAAAGTTCTTCACTTGAGACCAAGCAAATATCAAAAGCTAATAGACCTAACATTGGCTCTTTTGTGACACATGGAATTTTTAATACTAAATCCCATGAGTTGCATTAAAGATGTGCTGGTTAAATTCCAGCATTGTATAGAAATTTTAATATCATCCTTTGGACAATAGTGCTTGTAAGATTTTTAGTTTGTTACACTTTTATGATTTTAGAAACATTTTGGCATGTACTACAAGATAAAAACTTGTTACAATTACAAAAGATTTGAAGAAACCATAAAGAATTATATTCATAGCAAACACATGTTTATTTTTTGTGCAAATGTGCATTTTCCCTTTTGACATCTACATAGTAATTTAAAGTATTATTTCGGAAACATATGGCTTAACTGTTCTACACAGGTGTTATATAGTGCTGCGGAACATATTGTGCTTATAGATATTCAAGCATATGCTCCAATCCTACTCTTCTTACAACAAACACTTCATAGACTTCCTGCTATTTATGTCAGGAACATGCATTTGGCCTTGATATCACCTGTTCTTTTTAATACGGGGGCTTACCAGGAAACTTCTGGGAGCTTATAAAATCTACAGGAAATAAATACAATGTTGACTTTGTTATAAAGTGATTGAGTTGGTAAGGAAGTGGTCTAAAAAATCCTTTATGGCTGTAAATGTAGCATGAGATAACAATGTGTTCCCTTTTAAACCTTTCCTTATTATTTTACTCTCCCCACGACCCTTTTGCATTTGTATAAGGACTTAACTTGGTATTTTAAACATCATTGTCTCTCGGGCTATATTGTAATCACAACCTTTTCAAGAATATGACAGTCCATGTGCCAATAAGAATAACAAATAATGACAGTAGTTAATGTAGTATAAGTGCTATCAAAGACTATCAGGTCACATTAAAATAATACTAGAACCAACATGAAGGGTTTTTCACTGGTCAAAGAAGAATTTTTGCATCAAAAAAAGTAATGGCTATAATGGATTAATATACACATATCAAATATGTAAACATCCATGAGTGGTCCCTAAATATAGACATGCCTTAATTTATACGTACCCACTGGATAACTCTGCAGCATACTGTACACATAATTATATTTATACAAATATATTTGGCTAAATTCTTCCATCCTGGACCTGAATCTAGGGTGATACCCAAATATGATTATTGTTTTTAAGGAAATGGAGGTCCATATTTCTTACCAAAGAAGAATAGATAGTCTTCTCAAATTTGGAGAGCACAAAAGATCACAGGAATGTTATCTCTATTAGGGTTCTTCAGAGAAGCAGAGCCAATAGTATATGTAGATGTAAATTTAGATATATTCATATATACACACACATATACACATATATACATATATACACACACATATATATACATACATACATGTATATGTGTATATAAAGAAATGTATCGTAAAGAATTGGCTTGCATAACTATGAAGGCTGAGAAGTCCCACAATCTGCTTTCTGCAAGCTGGTAACTCAGGAAATCCGGTGGAATATTCTAGCCTAAGGCCCAGGAGAGGTGATGGTGTAAATCCCAGTGGGAGGGCAAAAGAAAATAATGTCCGAGCTCACTCAGTCCAGCAGAGATCAAATTCTCCCTCTACCTTTTTGTTCTATTTAGGCCTTCAGAAGATTGGATGATACCCACCCATATTAGAAGAGCAATCTGCCTGACTCAGTCTACAGATATAATCTCATCCAAAAACACCTTCACAGACACACCAGGGAATAATGTTTAATCAAATGTCTGGGCATCCTATGGCCCTGTTGACACATAAAATTAACCATCACATCATCCAAATTCAGATGCATGGTTCCTCGTACCTAGTGATCCTCAGTCCCAGCTGCATATTAGAATTACCTGCTGAACTTGGACTCGACCTCCAGAGACTTTTATTGAATTGCTCTGGGTTGTGACCTCTCGTTGTTATGTTTGAAAATGCCAAAGTAGTCTAAATGCAGCTGGCATTAAGAACCATTGCAATCTAACTATGGCTCTAACCTCGTGCTGTCTCTGAGAGGGGGCTCTGTCGAACAGGAATGAGAGAGAATATCCTTCAGGAAATAAACTTATTTTTTCCATCACCAACAATAACAAGTCACTAAATGCCAGACATACCAGATCAGACAATGTGATTTATTTAATCCCCTAAAAAAAACACTGTAAGGGACCTGCTATTATCTTTATTTTTACAGATGAATAAATTGAATCACAAAGAAGTTAAATAAATGACCAATGGTCACAGAGCCAGTAAATAGTGAAGTCAAGACTCAGACCAGGTCTGCATGAATGCAAAACCCATTCTTCACAAATCACACTTCAGATACATTTTCTTTCTGACTCTTAGCTAAAAATGATCTGCTGCCTAGGCTGAGCAGATAATAGCTCAGTGCTCAGTATCAGCCTGTGGTAAAGATTTTCATTATTCTTCATCAAATAGCCACCTCTGAGGAAGTGAATACCACCAGACCTATTTTTACAGGTGATGGAAGAAGACATATATGATTTGTGACTTATCTGGGAGTATAGCATAAGGCTACTGTTCTTTTGAATCATTGAATGGTAGCATTCTAAATATATGGTACCTAGTAAATAAAATAACTTATATATTTTAAGTGCAGTGACCAATATTTGATAGACATAAACTACTACTTTCAATAAAGAATCTAGAATTTCTATGTAGAAATTTCTTAGAGGACTTGATGTGGTAAAAAGGAGAACTTAGCAGGCTTGTCCTAAAACTATTTGTGCAGGGCCCTTTCCATAAGAACGAAAAAATGTCAACCATCCAGATCAAAGAATTGAGGGGGAAAGCTGGTGGAAGTTGTAGAGAAACTAATGCCTCTTCACCCTAAAAAAAAAAAAAAAAAAAAATCTACTCTCGCTGCAGCTATCCCTCAGATGGGCAGGGGATGTTTATATAACCATCAGATTGGGATTAAAAGGGATGAATTAGGTACGCTATAAGGTATAGTGTATCTTTATAATTAAATTTTTTCCTATTACTATCCTCCTTTAAAAGAGATCTCTTGGATTTCCCATGTACCTTCACCTCTTCCACTCTCAGCATCTAGGTTCTAGTTACACCTAATAGCTTCTAAACCAACTTTCTGCCTCTATCCCTCTTACTTTTCCTGAAGCCTGGGTATGGATGCCAGTCTCATTATCAGCTCTTTTGTCCTGCCTCTCATTTGGTTTTGTATTTTCAAAGGCAAAATAAAGTAAAAGGTCGACCATGGTGAGGTCTTAAATGGGGTTGTAGCAGTAGAGTCCTTCATCAAAATGGTGGATGTATGACGAGCTGGAAGCCAAATGTTAGAATTATGTCCTGGAAGAGATATTAAGATCAAGGGTAGGATAGCTGGCCAATACAAGTTCTTATTCCTTTTATTTTTTTAACTTCTTAAAAATTTTTTTCAAGTTCTTATTCCTGAGGGCTAAGTGAAGAATAGATGGGAGATTCAGAGGTCAAATGAGGAGGATGGAGAGCAAGGACTTAAGTGAAGAGTGGCCTAAATGAACACCAGAAACGAAATGATGATGATAGCAGTATCTTTTTGTACGAAGACCCAATGAGAGTAAGCTAGATTTTACAGGGGTTGGGATGGTGGAGATACCCCTGCTCCGGCTCCAGTACTCTGGCATACTTCTGAGCAGGAGGGGCTCTTCAGCCGACATACCCCTGATGGACCTATCACTGAATTTGTCGTTGTGTCTGGGATTCTGAAATGTCCTCCTCCCTTCAGATTTGTTACTTCTGGGTGGGACTGCCCAGAAGGCAGTGGTGTATGAGTAATCCTAAACAGGCTCTCACTGGCACCTCCTTCCTCTAAACTTCACAATACTCCAAAGCGCAGGCAAGTTCACAGCGCAATGACTATATAATTGACACTTAGGAATATGACCTGTGTCTGCCTGTGGTAGTACTGGAAAACCTTCCCCAGAGTTCTGGTCAGTCTGGAAAACAGGGAGTTCCATCATACCTTTTGTTTCTGTCAGAGTCTAAACAGGAAATAGAAGCCACCTGAGCATTCTTAAGAGGGATTTCAAAACTGAGGATAAGTTACAAAGGTGATAGACAAACCGAGAGCCAAAAAGAAGACAGTGAGGTAATCCAGAGAATAATTACAGAAGGAAGCCACCAAGACCCTAGATTGGAGGGACAGAGGAAAAGGTGGTGTTACTGGCCTCTGGCCAGAAGCTAATGGAGGAGATGTTGCTGTTGCTGGAATTGCTGCTCAAGGAAGAGAAGGAAGGAGAGAAAAGCTCGGGCTTCTCCCTTTCTCCTACTTTCCAGTCTCCTACCAGTGTTTCCCATTGACCACATACAGCTGAAACCAACTGAACTGGGAGGCTGAGAAATGCACCATGCAAAGGTCAGACCCCTGTAAACACATGGCAAAGGGGGAGGGAGTGGAGAACCTACCTGAAGACAATGTGCCCTAGAGAGGCTAATTGATCTTCTTTGTCAGCTTTCACTATCAATCAAAATACAGGCCCTCAGACATACTTCCATATCAACATTGCTCCTTGCTCTACCCGCCCCCCCCCCCCCAGTTTGTCTATATACTCCTGTCATCCCGATGCCAACCCGTCTACTGTGCTTCATGGAGCCCCCATTCCATTCATCCTACTCTGTCCCCTGAACTTCTTCTTCAGACTCTTTCTGACATTGATAGAATTGTGACTCAATCTTAGCCAAAACAAAAACAAAAAAGAAAAAAAAAAAACAAAACAAAAACCTTGTGCTATTCATTCTCTAATTCAATGGTGATATATTAAACAGGAGTTATGTCAATGATAACTTGCACCATTGTATGTCTTACATATATTAAAACCTCCAATTATCACAACCACCTTATATTCCTTTTTTAAATGAGAAAGCTAAGGCATGGAATGTTAACAAAACTTGCCGATAGCATAGTTTACAAATGGCAGAGCCAGGAATCAAACAGACAGCCTACTCTAGAAACCAAAGTTTTATCCAGCATGCACCTCTGTTCTAGAAATGGACATACAGCAGTGATCACTACAGGATGACTCCTGATAATGGAATTATAGTTTAGTTGGAGAATACATATTTAACTTTTCATTTTGAAATCAGTTTAGAGAAAAGTTGTAAACAACACAGAAAGTTCCTCTTATATCCCATGATGACATCTTACACAACCATAACATATTTATCATTACTAACAATCCACATCAGTACAATGCAATTAACTGTGTTGCAATAGACAATATCATGATCATACCTCCTTAGTCTTCTGCAGCCTGTGACAGTTTCTCAGACTTCCTTTGTTTTTTATGACCTTGACACCTTTGAAAATTACTGGTCAGGTATTTTGTAGGAAGTCCCTCAGTGTGGGTTTAGCTGATATTTTCTCATAAGAGATGAATTATGGATTTTTTTGGATGGGTAATATAAGGGTGAAGAGTCTTTTTCATCACATCATGTCCAGGATGCATGCTATAAACATGATTTATCACTGGTGATGTTAACCTTAAGGACTTAGTTGAGATATTGTATGTTGGACTTCTTTACTGTAAAGTTACTATTTTTATGTTTTCATATTCTATTAGAAGTGAATAACTAAGACTAGCCCACATTCAAGGGGAAAGGAATGCAGTTCTACCTCCTAGAGGGAAGGAGCAATGACATTTATTATCTGTAATTCTCCTGTAAGAAACATCTGTCCCCCCTCCTCTGATTATTTATCTATTCAATCATTTATATCAGTGTGGATTCAGGGATGTTTATTTTATTCTTTAAGTTATAATCCAAGACTATCATCATTTATTTTCTGGCTCCGACTCTTCCAGCTTTAGTCTCTGTGAGCTCTTGCAGGTTGACTACTGTCTTTTTCATGTATCACTATTTTTTAAAAGATTTTATTTATTTATTCATTCATGAGAGAGAGAGAGAGAGAGAGAGAGAGAGGCAGAGGCACAGGCAGAGGGAGAAGCAGGGAGCCCGACGTGGGACTCGATTCTGGGTCTCCAGGATCAGACCCTGGGCTGAAGGCGGAGCTAAACCGCTGAGCCACCCAGGCTTCCCATGTATCCCTATTTTTAAAGCACTTCCTTGCTTCCTGTCATTCCAAGATGCTCCAGACTCATCTTGCATTTTCTCTGCCCTAGCCCTGGAATCAACTATTTCTCCAAGGAGTCCTGGCTCCTTTTACTGGAGAAAGGTATTAGAAACCAAGATCTCAGGCTAAAGGTACTTCTAGACCCTCAGTGGAAAGAGCTAAAAAATATGTGTATGGATGTATACTAATCCATGTATAAGTTTTAAGGAGATAAAAGTACAAATTGGTTATTATTAATGCCAGAAATGAAGAAAAACACCAGATACCATGTAAAAGAATTATAGGTGTGATTTAATATAAAGAGTGAGGTGGAGGTCAGAGTGGTCTTCTCTGCAGAAGGAATATTTAAACCAAAATCTATTAAATGAATAGAAATTAGCCAGGTGGAAGGGTGAGAAGAAAGTACTTCAGGTAGAAGGAGCAACACCTGAAAAAGTTCTGAGTAGGAAGAGCTCAATGCATTTGAAGACTTGGTAGAGGTCCATCATGGTGTGAGCACAGTATTCCAGGGAAAATGTGACTACAAATGAGCAGAAGCTAGATCATTAAGGGCCTTAAAGACCATAGTATTTCCATTTTTTTTTTTCATTGATGCAGTGGGTTGCCATTGAAGGGTTTTAAATGGGGAAAGGAGATTATCCTATTTCACTGAGAAATGTAGAGCTAAGTGAAGCAGGAACCTCACCAACTTCCTCAGCTTCCCCACCCCACCTCATAGAAGCTTTGCTCTGCTGCCAGTCATCCCCAGGAAGTTTTCCACCTGGCCACATCATAGTCATACCTTTCTAGGTCTTGGATTTCACCAAGGCCTTATCTATAACATACGTTCATATGAGGGATAATGGTTCTCTATTTACTGAGTTGCTAAAAAGCTCATGCCTATGTTTTGTTTTGTTTTTTTAAGATTTTATTTATTTGAGAGAAAGAGAAAGAGCATAAGCAGAGGGAGTGGCAGAGGAAGAGGGAGATGCAAGCTCCCTGATGAGCAGGGAGCCAGATATAGGGCTCTATCCAAGGACCCTGAGATCATGACCTGAGCTGAAGGCAGACTCTTAACCAACTGAGTCACCCAGGTACCCCATGACTATGTTTTCTACATAGTTATATTTTCCTGAGCTGTGAATTCATGATAAAATATATTTCCTCTCCTTCTCCTTTACTGATTAGTTACGTTAAGTGAGTGCTGGGATTGTTGTTGTTTTTTATTATTATAAATACCTGTACTTTTATTGTAAGCAAATTGAAGACCTCTTTAGAATTTAGGACAGTTACACACTCTGGTGTTTTTATTAAATTAAATTAATTAATTAAACTTTTTTTCTGTAAAAACACTTCCAGTGATTATTTTATTCAGGAAAAAAAAAAACAAATAGGAGAAGAAACACAATTCTGGTCATTTGCAGTATCTATCAGCTTTAAATTTGGCTCTCCTGTCCAGAAGTGTTTTATGCAAAAATCCATCTTTCTGGGCCTTTTTGAGAATTTTACTGTCTTCTTTACTTATTTTAAGTTTGTGGTCTTGGAAGCTCTGAAATTTCTTTACATAATTGATTTCACACTGTTTAGCATTTCCTTTGTCTTCTTCTGGAATATCATCTTTTTTCTTAGTTTCTCTTTCAGCACATGATCTAATCTTTATCATTTCTTCTCCCATTGTTTTACTTTTTGCTTATTAAATCATTTATTTTAATTCAATTAGCAAACATACAATACATACTTAATTTCAGATGTAGTGTTCAATAATTTGTCAGTTACGTATAATACCCAGTGCTCATCACATCACGTACCCTCCTTAGTGCCCATCACAAAATTACCCAATCCCTCCACCTATCTCCCCTTCTGCAACCCTCAGTTTGTTTTCTAGAGTTGAGAGTCTCTTATGGTTTTTCTCCCTCTCTGGTGACTTCCCATTCAGTCTTCTCTCCCTTACTCTATGATCCTCTATGCTGTTTCTTATATTCTACATAGGAATTAAATCATATGATAATTGTCTGTCTTTGATCAACTTATTTCTCTCAGCATAATACCCTTTAATTCCATCCACACTGATATAAAGTATTCAACCTTTAGGATAGCTTAGTAATATTCCATTGTGCATATATATGTATATATATATATATATATATATATATATATACATATATATATCACATCTTCATTATCCATTCATCTGTCAATGGACATCTGCACTCTTTCCACAGTTTGGTTATTGTGGACCTAGCTGCTATAAACATTGGGGTGCACATGCCCCATCAGATCACTACATTTGTATGTTTTGGCTAAAAACCTAGTAGTACAATTGCTAGGTCATAAGGTAGCTCTATTCTGAACTTTTTGAGTAACCTCCATACTATTTTCTAGAGTGGCTGCACCAGCTTTCATTCCCACAGTGCAAGAGAGCCCCCCTTTCTCCACATCCTCACCAACATTTGTTGTACCCTGTCTTGTTAATTTTAGCCATTCTGACTGGTGTGTGGTGGTATCTTACTGTGCTTTTGATTTGTGTTTCCTTGATGCCAGGTGATGTGGAGCATTTTTTTGTGTGTCTGTTGGCCATTTATATATTTTCCTGGAGAAATATCTGTTCATGTCTCTGCCAATTTCTTGACTGGATTATTTATTTTTTGGATGTTGAGTTTGATAAGTTTTTTTTTAATAAGTCTTGGATACTAGCCCTTTATCTGATATGTCATTTGTGAATATCTTCTTCTCCCATTCCATAGATTGCCTTTCAGTTTTGTTGACTGTTTCCTTTGCTGTGCAGAAGCTTTTTATCTTGATGAAGTCCCAATAGTTCATTTTTGCTTTTGTTTTCCTTGCCTTGGGAGATGTGTCTAGCAAGAAGTTACTGTGGCTAACGTCAAAGAGCTTGCTGCCTGTGTTCTTCTCTAGGATTTTGATGGATTCCTGTCTCACATTTAGGTTTTTCATCCATTTTGAGTTTATCTTCATGTATGGTAGAAGAAAATGGTCTAGTTTCATTCTTCCACATGTGTTGTCCAGTTTTCCCAGCATCATTTGTTGAAAAGCTGTCTTTTTTCCATTGGATTGTCTTTCCTGCTTTGTCAAAGATTAGCGGACCATAGAGTTGAGGGTCCATTTCTACATTCTCTGTTCTGTTCCACTGATCTACATATCCATTTTTGTGCCAGTATCATACTGTCTTGATGATTACAGCTGTGTAGTATAGCTTGAAGTCTGGAATTGTAAAGCCTCAGCTTTCGTTTTCTTTTTCAACATCCCTTTGGCTATTTAGGGTCTTTCCTGGTTCCAAACAAATTTTAGGAATTTTGGTTCCAGCTCTGTGAAAAGCGTGGATGATATTTTGATAAGGATTGCACTGAATGCATAGATTGCTTTGGGTAGCATAGACATTTTAACAATATTTGTTCTTCTGATCCATGAGCATCGAATGTTTTCCCATTTCTTTATGTCCTCTTCAATTTCTTTCATGAGTGTTCTATAGTTTTCAGAGTTCTATAGTTTTCATAAGTGTTCTATAGTTTCAGAGTGTTTTATAGTTTTCAGAGTATAGTTTTCAAGAGTTCTATACCTTTACCTTTTGGTTAGGTTTATTCCTAGGCATCTTATGGTTTTGGGTACAATTGTAAATGGAATTGATTCCTTGATTTCTCTTTCTTCTGCCTCATTGTTAGTGTACAGAAATGCAACTGCTTCTGTGCACTGATTTTGTATCCTGTGACTTTGCTAAATTGCTGTATGAGTTCCAGCTATTATGGGGTGGCGTCTTTTGGGTTTTCCACATAAAGTATCATGTCATCTGCACAGAGTGAGAGTTTGACTTCTTCTTTGCCAATTTGGATGCCTTTTGTTTCTTTTTGTTGTCTGATTGCTGAGGATAGGACTTCTAGTACTATGTTGAACAACAGTTGTGAGAGTGGGCATCCCTGTCATGTTCCTCGTCTTAGGGTAAAAACTCTCAGCTTTTCTCCCTTGAGGATAGTTCCTGTAGGTTTTTCATAGATGGCTTTTTATCATATGAGGTATGTTCCCTCTTACTCTACCTGGCAGAGAATTGTTATCAAGAGAGAATTCTGTATTTTGTCAAATGTTTTTTTCTGCATTTATTGAGAGGAGTATATGGTTCTTGTCCTTTCTTTTATTAATGTGGTATATCACATTGATTTGTGGATGTTGAACCACCCTTGCAGCCCAAGAATAAATCCCACTTAGTTGTGTTGAATAATCCTTTTAATGTATGGTTGAATCCTGTTAGCCAGTATCTTAGTGAGAATTTTGGTATTCATATTCATCAAGTATATTGGTCTGTAATTCTCCTTTTTGATTGAGTCTTTCTCTGGTTTTGGGATGAAGGTACCGCTGGCCTCATAAGATCAGTTTGAAAGTTTTCCTTCCATTGCTTTTTTTGAAACAACATCAGAAGAATAGGTATAATTTTTTTCTTTAAATATTTGGTAGAATTTCCCCGGGAAGCCATTTGACTCTTGTTTTCTGGGAGGTTCTTGATTTGCTTCAAATTCCTCTCTGGTTATGAGTCTGTTCAGATTTTCTAATTCTTCCTGTTTCAATTTTGGTAGTTTAGATGTTTCCAGAAATGCATCCATTTCTTCCAGATTTCCTAATTTGTTGGCATATATTTGCTCATAATATGTTCTTAAAATTGTTTGTATATCCTTGGTGTTACTAAAGGAATGGAATATTATATCATATATGATATATGGAATGGAATATATATATCATATATATGGAATATATCATATATATGGAATATATATCATATATATATGGGGTTATATATATCCCCATGGGGATATATATAATGGGATATATAAATATAAATATGTGTGTATATATATATATATATATATACACACACACACATACACACACACAATGGAATATTACTTAGGACGAATACCCTTCATTTGCTTCAACGTGGATGGAACTGGAGGTTATCATGCTAAGTGAAGTAAGTCAATTGGAGAATGACAATCATCATATGGTTTCACTCATATGGGGAATATAAGAAATAGTCAAAGGGATTTTAAGGGAAAGGAGGGAAAATGAGTGGGAAAAATTAGAGAAGGTGACAAAACATGAGAGACTCCCAAGTCTGAGAAATGAACAAAGGGTAATGGAAGGAGAGGTGCGTAGGGGAATGGGGTAACTGGGTCACAGGCACTGAGGAGGGCACTTGATGGGATAAGTACTGGGTATTATACTATACGTTGGCAAATTGAACTCAATTTTAAAAATTGGGTCCTTTCTTTTTTCTTTTTGATAAGTCTGGCTAGGGGTTTACCAATCTTATTAATTCTTTCAAAGAACAAGCTTCTACTTTCATTGATCTGTTCCACTGTTCTTCTGGTTTCTATTTCATTGATTTCTGCTCTGATCTTTATTATTTCTCTTCACCTGCTTGGTGTAGGCTTTATTTGCTATTCTTTCTCCAGTTCCTTTAGGTGTAAGGTTAGCTTGTATATTTGAGGTTTTCCTATGTTTTTGGGTTTTTTTTTTTCTTTTTTTTGAAAGGCTTGTATTGCAATGTACTTCCCTCTTAGGACCTCTTTTGCCGTATCCCAAATGTTTTTAACAGGTATGTTTTCATTTTCATTCATTTCCAAGAATTTTTAAAATTCTTCTTTAATTTCCTGTTTGACCCATTCATTCTCTAATAGGATGCTCTTTAACCTCCAAGTGTTTGCATTCTTTCTAACTTTCCTCTTATGATTGAGTTCAAATTTCAAAGCATTGTGGTCTGAAAATATGCAAGGAATAATCCTAATCTTTTGGTACTGGTTGAGACCTGATTTGTGACACAGTATGTGGTCTAGTCTAGGGAATGTTCCATGTGCATTTGAAAAGAATGTGTTTTCTGTGGCTTTAGGATGGAATGCTCCATATATATCTGTGAAGTCCATCTGGTCCAGTGTGTCATTCAAAGTTTTTTTTCTATGTTGATCTTCTGCTTAGATGATCTGTCCATTGCTGTGTGTGGGATGTTAAAGTTCCCTACTATTATTGTATTATTATCAATGTATTTCTTTAATTTGGTTATTAATTGGTTTATATAATTGGTTACTCCCAAGTTAGGAGCATAAATATAACTGTTAGATATTCCTGTTGGAAAGACTATTTAAATACGATATAGTGTCCATCTTCATCCTTTACTATAGTCTTTGGTTTAAAATATAATTTGTCGCCTGGTTGAAGATTGCTACCCCAGCTTTCTTTTGAGGTTCATTAGCATGATAAATGATTCTCCACCCTTTCACTTTCAATCTGGAGGTGTCTTGAGGTCTAAGATGAGTGTCTTATAGACAGCATATGGTTAGGTCTTGCTTTTTCATCCAATCTGGTCTCTTGTGTCTTTTGATTGGAGAATTTAGCCCATTTACATTCAGAGTAACTATTGAAAGATATGAGGTTAGAGCCATTGTATTTCCTGTAAAGTTCCTGTTTCTATAGACTGTCTCTGTTTCTTTCTGGTTTATGTTACTTTTGGGTTCTCTCTTCGCTTACAGGATCTCCCTTAATATTTCTTGCAGGGCCAGTTTAGTGGTCACATATTCTTTTACATACTTTGTAAAAATTAACAAAGATGTAAAGATGCCCATCCCATGACTTGAAGCAAGATTTTTTTCTTTAGCACCACTACCAGCCTCATCCTGAAGATTCTAGTTACATGGAACTCCTGAGGTTATTCTGTTTTTCTGAACAGCTCTAATTACAGTGAAGTTATTAGATGTTTATTGATTGTTGTGCCAAATGAATAAACAATGGTCTTTTGTTGTTAAATAATGAGGTGTTAGTTGTTCAAAGATGTTTATAGTGTCTTATGTAAAATCTAAAGATTTATTAAGTGTAAAACACATTAAGAAAATAGTTTGCCTATTAAAAAACAAAGTTTAAAATTGCATGCATCAAATATAACTATAAAAATGAAAATGGAAGGTTCTACATCATCTATAGAGCTGTGCTGTTAGAATGCAATAGAGACAAATAATTATCCCCAAGGGAACTCTATTACAGCCATTGCTTAATTATGGTTTATTTTTCCTTTCCTCTTGTGATAATTATTCACTCCTTCGGACTGAGAGATGCTGACAGTTCACTAACAACATGGTTGTTTTTGTTCCACAGACCCTGTGGTTTCTTCTAATTTTAGTCCTAAGACAATGTATTCAACATTTTCAGGTCCTAAATTTGTTTTAATGATTTCTATGTCTGTTTAGATTAATAAGTCTCTAATTTAAGAAATTATACCAATTTTATTTTTATATTTTAAAAATATATTAACCACCATTTAACATGTTAAGGAATTCTTAGTCCTTCCCTCATGCATAAATTTAAATTTGAAAGTCAAGCCAGGAGAGCATTGGGACATGCTCTTTTTTTTGCTAGCACATCAAAGCATATTTCTTTTAATAAAAAATCGACAGTATGTACATTATTTACAAAAAAAAGAAAAATCAAGTTAAAATTGTGTGTGTGTGTGTGTGTGTGTGTCAGAGAGTAAAGCTGGTGGATGGCACTAGGGTAGACTAGTAAAGAAGCAGGTACAAAACAGTTCCACGGGAGCTAAAAAGGACGACAGATTTGAACTTGCTGAGGTTGAGAACCAGAGGAGAGAGTAAAGGGTGGGCAGCGAGGGATTTGTCAGGAAAAACCCACAAGATGGTCAATCCCAAAGCCAAACTGCAGGTCCCAGATAAAATCTAATGGGTGATCTAGACTCAAGACTTGGTTTTGAATGGCAACTCCACACATATTAATTTTGACTGAACTTGGACAAATCAATCAATCCCTGGAGGTATATATTTTTCCTTTTTTTTTTTTAAGATAGAGTTGGAAGTCATTCCAACTTTCATCACTGGGTGGTTAGGTGGTTCAAATGGAATAGTGGCTGGAAAACTGCTTTGTAAACCCTAAAGTTCTTGATAAGAACTATGCTATTGAAGTATAGTGTATGTATGCATTCATCTCAAGAACACTGAACACACACTATGTGCCAGGCCCAATGCTTATGCCAAAAATGTGCAGGTGTTTGAAAAGAAGATTATGATTATAATGATTATGATGATGACAACAACCAAAGTTGCATAGGTTTGAAAATATATGTAATAGTTCTTATAACTATATAACAACTTCAGGATATTATTTTTAATTTAATTAACTTAACTTAAATTTAATTAATTAACAGTGTATTATTAGTTTCAGATGTAGAGGTCAGTGATTCATCAGTTGTATGTAATATCCAGTACTCATTACATCATGTGCCCTTCTTTTTCTTTCTTTTTTTTTAAAGCTTTTCTTTTTTCTTTTTTTTTTAAGATTTTATTTATAAAAAAATAAATAAATAATTTAAAAAATTTTATTTATTTATTCATGAGAGACACACAGAGAGAGAGGCAGAGACACAGGCAGAGGGAGGAGCAGGCTCCATTCAGGGAGCCCGATGTGGGACTCGATCCCGGGTCTCCAGGATTACACCCTGGGCTGCAGGCAGTGCTAAACCACTGCACCACCAGGGCTGCCCTCATGTGCCCTTCTTAATGCCCATCGCTCATTTACCCCATCCTCCATCTACCTCCCTTAAGCAACTCTCATTTGTTTCCTATACTTGAGAGTCTCTTATGGGTTTTTACCTTCTCTGATTTTATCTTATTTTTCTTTCGCTTGCCCTATGATCTTCTGTTTTGTTTCTTAAATTCCACATATGAATGAAGTCATATGATATATGTCTTTCTGTGATTGACTTATTTCGCTTAGAATAATACCCTCTAGTACCATCCACATCATTAAAATGGTAGATTTCATTTTTTTGATGGATGAGTATATATATATATATATATATATATATATATATATATATATATGTGTGCACTACATATATATACATATATATACACACACACACACACACATATATATATATATACACAGGTATATATATTTCATATCTTCTTTATCCATTCATCTGTCAATGGACATCTGCGCTCTTTCCACAGTTTGGTTACTGTGGACCTTGCTGCTGTAAACATTGGAGTGCAGGAGCCCCTTCAGATCACTACATTTGTATGTTTTGACTAAATACACTCTTTAATTCTAATTAAAGAGTGAGAAACTGGTTAATTTTTTATTTACCTGGTGAATTCTATCAGTGCAAATGCTGGGCTATAGAGTAGCTCTATTTTGAACTTTTTGAGGAAACTCTATACCATTTTCCAGAGTGGCTGTACCAGCTTACATTCCTATCAACAATATAATAGAGTCCCCCTTTCTCTGCATCTTCACGAACACCGTATGTTGAAAAGACGGTCTTTTTTTCCATTAGATAGTCTTTCCTGCTTTGTCAAAGATTAATGGACCATAGGGTTGAGGGTCCATTTCTGCATTCTCTGTTCTGTTCCACTGGTCTACATATCTGTTTTTGTGCCAGTATCATACTGTCTTGATGATTACAGCTGTGTAGTATAGCTTGAAGTCTGGAATTGTAAGGCCTCAGCTTTCGTTTTCTTTTTCAACATCCCTTTGGCTACTTAGGGTCTTTCCTGGTTCCAAACAAATTTTAGGAATTTTGGTTCCAGCTCTGTGAAAAGCGTGGATGATATTTTGATAAGGATTGCACTGAATGCATAGATTGCTTTGGGTAGCATAGACATTTTAACAATATTTGTTCTTCTGATCCATGAGCATCGAATGTTTTCCCATTTCTTTATGTCCTCTTCAATTTCTTTCATGAGTGTTCTATAGTTTTCAGAGTTCTATAGTTTTCATAAGTGTTCTATAGTTTCAGAGTGTTTTATAGTTTTCAGAGTATAGTTTTCAAGAGTTCTATACCTTTACCTTTTGGTTAGGTTTATTCCTAGGCATCTTATGGTTTTGGGTACAATTGTAAATGGAATTGATTCCTTGATTTCTCTTTCTTCTGCCTCATTGTTAGTGTACAGAAATGCAACTGCTTCTGTGCACTGATTTTGTATCCTGTGACTTTGCTAAATTGCTGTATGAGTTCCAGCTATTATGGGGTGGCGTCTTTTGGGTTTTCCACATAAAGTATCATGTCATCTGCACAGAGTGAGAGTTTGACTTCTTCTTTGCCAATTTGGATGCCTTTTGTTTCTTTTTGTTGTCTGATTGCTGAGGATAGGACTTCTAGTACTATGTTGAACAACAGTTGTGAGAGTGGGCATCCCTGTCATGTTCCTCGTCTTAGGGTAAAAACTCTCAGCTTTTCTCCCTTGAGGATAGTTCCTGTAGGTTTTTCATAGATGGCTTTTTATCATATGAGGTATGTTCCCTCTTACTCTACCTGGCAGAGAATTGTTATCAAGAGAGAATTCTGTATTTTGTCAAATGTTTTTTTCTGCATTTATTGAGAGGAGTATATGGTTCTTGTCCTTTCTTTTATTAATGTGGTATATCACATTGATTTGTGGATGTTGAACCACCCTTGCAGCCCAAGAATAAATCCCACTTAGTTGTGTTGAATAATCCTTTTAATGTATGGTTGAATCCTGTTAGCCAGTATCTTAGTGAGAATTTTGGCATCCATATTCATCAGGTATATTGGTCTGTAATTCTCCTTTTTGATTGAGTCTTTCTCTGGTTTTGGGATGAAGGTACTGCTGGCCTCATAGAATGAATTTGGACATTTTAGTCATTTAAATAAATAATTTTATTCTAAATTTGTCATGGATATTATGTACTGAATGTCAATGTAGTTTAAACTCTGGATTTGCAAGCAAGATATAATTTATATTGCTATTAGTTCTAATTAAAGAGTGAGAAACTGGTTAATTTTTTATTTACCTGGTGAATTCTATCAGGTTTTATATTGAGTTTCTAGTATTTTTTCTGATTAGCTTTTCCTATTTTAGAGTGACAGTGGGCCAAATCAGAGTTTCAGTACCAACTGTCATGGGGAAAGACTTTTGAAACCTTCTATATAATCTTTTTTATGATTTTATTTGAGAGTCAAAAGCATAAATGGCAGTAAGGATTCCAAGAGCAAGAGAAATGTGAACTGTAATTGCATTGGGGCAGCAAAGAACTATAAATATTAAGGGGCAGCAAGAGACATTAAGATTATATGTTGATTTCACACAGTTAGTCAACAAACCCTGATGGAGTATTTGCCATGCACAAAGCATTGTGCTGCTGACAGGTAAACCACCTAGTGAACAGAGCGTGATTCCTCTTCATGAAGCTTAGGAAAATTAAGAAGAGTTCAGAAAAGTTAGAATCTTCTAGACAAAAATGGCACTTGGGAAGGCCTGAGGGTAGGAAGAAGTATACTACCTTTAAGTTACTCCTGGAGCATAGATGGCATATCTGGGTGTTTTAAATATCTGTGTATTCCTCACAATGTCTGGTATTGTGCTACACAGATTAAACAGATATTTTTGAAATAATAATAAATTATGAATGCCAATGACTATGACACCATTGTTATCAGTGGGCCTTTCCAGAGTTTGTCTAGTTCTGAAGGCTAGAACATGAATATCTTCTCTCGTAAAGTGTGCAAATGATATCTACTACACACTATGATATAGAAATATAAGGTGTCATACAAAAAACAATCTCTAAAATGCAAAAACATCATCAACGTGCTCATCATTCATCTTTGAAACAAAGAGAAGAGTAGAAAAAGCAGGGATAAGAACATCAAGGAAGATTATCATTAAGAAAGGGTCAGAATCCTTAACATTTTGTTAATTTAATGCTCAAACACATAAAATAATGTATCTGAAGCAGAAATAGCCTCATCTGTGTCAGTGTTAAAGTCTCATTAACTTGGGGGAGAAAGAGAAAATCCTCAATCTACCCTCTTGAATAAAAGAATAGCTGTTTCTCATGAACAAAGCTCACAGGTTGGGGGCGCCATCCATTTCTGTTAGGAAGGACGTTAGGCTTGAGGAGAATAACTACCATGACTTCAGGCGCTTTGAAGAAACCTCAGATGCGAGGCCTTCTGGCCAAGCACCTGCGATTTCATATCATTGGAGCCTTCGCTGTATCCCTGGGGGTTGCATCTTTCTAGAAGTTTGCTGTGGCTGAACCAAGAAAGAAGGCATATGCAGATTTCTACAGAAATTATGATTTCATGAAAAATTTTGAGGAGATGAAGAAGGCTGGTATCTTTCAGAGTGCAAAGTGAATTTGGAATATAAAGAATTTCTTTGGGTTGTGTTTCACTGAAGCTTGTCACTGACTGTCCTGTGTTCCTGAGCTATGAAACATGAACACTTGGTAATGGAATAGATTCTCTTAATAAACAAATAAAATAAAATAAAATAAACCAAAGCTCACAAGTCAAAAAAAAATTAAATTTAATTTTAAAAAAGCTCACAAGTCAATGCACCTGAGTTTCACACAACAGCATAGAAGTTGAACAATTTGGTTAAAGAATATGTTAATATTCTTTGGCACTGATGCCAATCAGTGAATTTGGATAGATTTCCCCACAGAATCAAACTCTTGTTTTGATTATACATTTATATACACAGAGTATGTATGTGTTAAAAAGAAATTTGTTAACACTTTTTTTTGGGGGGGTATGAGATATTGTATATGAAAGCATATAATCTACAAATACAGGACTCTAAGAAACTGCTATTATTAGTAATATTTTTACTGTTATATTGTTCCATGCCATTATAATCTTATGGGCAAGGCTTCTTAATAATGATCCTTTGGGAGCGTTCAGTAAATGGTCTTGAATGAAATCCAAGTCTTGAATTGCTTAAATGAATTCCACTCTCCCCTTAATGGCATAGTACTGCTTCAGGATGTTAGTTAATGGAATTGTGACCCTACAACTTCAGCAGGGCTAACTCTATTAATAAGGCTAAATAGGCCTTTATCTAGGATGATAAAAACAAATAGCACAGCACTTTTTTTTTAATATCCATTGAGATATCCTTGGAATAATGCCACAAATTTGAGTCTGAAGAAGAAAAATCAATTATTTGGAAAAGGAATGCATTCACATATTGCTCATCCTGCCTTTTACAAAAAGTACTTCAAGTATGAAAAACAGACTATACTGATGCTCATCACATCACATACAGTGAACTTGAATAAAAGGCTCTCAAGATGTCTGCTAGTAAACATGGAAGCCACTCTCTCCATAGGGCATTTCCATATTAAATATCTTGTGTTATTATCAGTTAATTTACTGGTTATATTACACTAAACATTGCAAATAGGTTTCAGTTCCCCTGCCAATTCTAATTGATTGGTAGTGGCTGTTGGGGGCACTTTGTTGAATAAAAATGTGATGGAAAAAAATGTGATGGTAAAATCAAATTCTAAAGCAAAGATCATGGATGTGTGTATCTGAGGGTGGAAATAGGAGGCTATGCAGTGAATCATGGCTCTGGATTAAGGAAAAGGCTGATTAAGTACAGGCCCATGGTTACACACTCATTTATTCATTTTCTTATCATTCATCCCTTCCAAAAAATGGGAGAAATATTTAATATAAAAAATATGAAGTCAGGGGAAAAGGAAAGTAAGATCAAATAGTAAGAAATGCAATCCATAAAATCCTGTACCCTCAGCAAAAGGGCCTTATTACTTGACTCTGAATTTCCTAGTAGCTAAATTAAAAATGGGAATTACAATCATCTACAAGATCCACTTTGTCAAAAATATAAGGAAGGTCCTATAAGGAAAGTATAAAATAGACATATTGGTAAAAAAAAAAACAAAAAAACAAAAGAATAGAAGTGGATCTAAAAGGCATGAATTTAAATCCTATTTAAATTTAACAGCCATGTCACTTTCAGCAGATTATTTAAAATTGACTGCCTCAATGTCTTCACTTGTAAATATTACTTCCTGAATTGTTTCAAAGTTAAATTCTAAAGTGAGTGTGCTCTTTATTTTTCTTTTGTCACCTAAATCCATTCCCCTCACTTCTCTGCCCTGCTCTGTGCCATGGGAGGCTGACCCTGCAAACTTCATCATCCAGGATCCCTTTGCCCTCTGGTGTCCAGTTTGGTTCAGCCAACAAGAAGTAACCTCTCCCCACTGACTGAGTGCTGAAAATCTAATGGTAGCCACTCTCTCCATAACCATAGCTTCTGATGGGCAGCAGCCTTCCATAGCACCAGCTCTCACAGAGCTCCAAAAGTACTGCTGCCTCCCCTTGCCTACAGGTAGTAACAGCTTCTAAATTACCTGGTGCCTCTGACCACTTGTTGTTTTCCTCAACTGTATTCATACTTCTATAATTAGTCCCTTCTTTAAGTTCTCATCAGAGTCCAATTTGAGCATGCATTCTGTTTCTGGCCCAGGCCCTAACTGATGATACAATAAATATTTATAACAAGATGGAAGAAGGAGGGAATAGAGGCCTAGTTTTGAGTCCCTAATACAAGTCAAGCACAGACACTGTTTATGATAGATATTCAATAAATGCTGATTAATCTAAACAAAGGAGTCTGAGTCAGGATAAAAGAAAAAGATACCACAAAAATTTCAGACACAGGACTCAGATCCTTTCTATTGGATGTCCACTTTCCCCAGTATGAAGGTGAGCAGAAGAAGGAAAATCAGCATTGATTTAGTCTGGACAACAATAACATGCTAGAATTTTGAAGATGGAAAATATTGTTCTCAGTTTTAATACAAGTCAAAGAGGAATGATGTGGCAAAGAGCAACTCATGATTTTTCTTTGTGCTGCTTTATATACATGGGTTTATGATGGAAGCAAGTGGGCATAACATAATTAATGGAATGACTAATATTCTCACATGCCTAACCACTTTTTGGAGTGATTTACAATTTTCAAATAATGTACCATCAGAAAATAAATATTTTGCCTCCTTTTCACATGCAAAAAAAAGGGGTCAACTTTAAGAATGACTTAAACAACAGAGAAATTAACTAGTGCCCCAAAAGTGTAATGTTCACAGGGTCTAGCACAGGCATAACAAAAGGTTTGTGAGCATCCAGGAAATTCTGTTGTTATTCTCAGAAATCACCAAAGCCAGTCCATCCTAGTGTTTCTCTTAATATACTATCCTATATGTGACTTAATATACTATCTTACATCCTAGTGTTTCTTTTAATATACTATCCTACATGTGACATGGGCCTCAGGGGAGGCCCTCTTCCTCAGATCCTCTTTATTGATAGAGACATATTTTTTTCTCTTCTGATGCATGATTTTTTACAGGAGAACAGAGATGTCCTAGATCCTTTCTGTATAAGTCATCTCCATAACCAGACAGACAGATCTTGTATAAAATAACCACAGTGTAGGAGAAAACTCACAAAGAAAAAGACTCATAAAGTAAAAACACTTTACTTTTCTTTTTGCCATTTTCATCCTGTTTTGATTTTCAACATGCGTAAATAATTCTGTGCTATAAAATTTATTAAACAAAGTAGAAAAGCAAAGACCAAAAATTTAATAATTAAGCAAAGTTTTAATCCTTTACAATTTTTTGGCATGATCAGCTTGGTTATATTTGATATACACTTAAGGGTTTTGTGTCTCAGAGGGAACTTTTCTTAAAACTGTTATGTGTCCCAGATGTGACCTAGTTTCATTCTGGAAAATAGATGCTGAGTGTTGCACAGGCAAGTCAAACAGACATGGCTATTTTAGGAGTCATTAATGCAGTATACTTAACAGGAACCAAATATGAAATCCCAGCTGGCCAGTGCAAGCCTTTGTTGAGCATGTACTATGTGCTGAGCACAGAAATGCAGAAACAAAGGACAAGTCCTGATTTTAAGGATAGAGTAGTAAAAGCGGCAATAAACATGTCACATTGTAAAAGAAAACAAATGTAAAAGTACAACCAAACACATTAAAATATCAGAAGGTTAGGGGTGGGGATAGAGAAGCATTTTGTATAATGCAACCATATTTTCTGTTTTAGGAGAGTTGGGATGCTTCATAGAGTATTGGGATTAGAGCAGATTCTGAAGTTTTAATTCCGGTTTGCAAATTTTTTTTCAATTAAGTCATGACCTGTTTATGGACAAATGTCCACTTGGATCAGCAAAATAACAGATGGACAATGACTAGCCCAAGGCTGGACATAAAAGTAACAATTATTAAATGTTTCCTCTTTCCTTCTATATGTTTTTTAATGGAGGTAAAATTCAATAACATAAATTCACCCTTTTAATCATTTTAAAGTGTACAATTCAGTGGTGCTTAGTACATTCACAATGTTTCGCAACTATAACCACTTTCTAATTCCATAATGCCTTCATCATTCCACAAAGAAACACTCTGCCAATTGGACAGTCATGGGCCATCCCCCCCTCTCCCCACAGGACCTTGCAACCATTCAGCTGATTTTGTGTCTGTGCCTTTTGTGGACATTTCCTATATATATTGTCATCCAATATGTGGCCTTTTGTGTCTGGCTTCTTTCACATAGCTTAATGTTTTCAAGGTTCATCCATATTGTAGCATGAATCAGTACTTCCATTTCTTTTGATGGTTGATTAATATCCCATTGGATTTGTAGACCACATTTTATTTATCCATTCAGCTGTTGGTGGACACTGGGTTGTTTCCATGTTTGGACTGTTGTGAATAGTGCTGCTATAAACATTTGCATATGGTATTTTATTTAAAAACTTGTATATATAATATATTCATATCATCTGTGACTAGAGATAGTTTGGCCTCTTTCTTTCCAATTTGGATGCATTTTATTTCTTTTTCTGGCCTTGTTGCTCTGACTAGAACTTCCAGTACAATGTTGAATAGAAGTGGCAGTAGCAGACATCCTTGTCTTGTTTCTGATCTTAGGGAAAGCTTTCATTCTTTCACACTGAGTGGGATTTTCATAGATGACCTTTATCGCATTGAGGAAGTTGCCTTATTTTCCTACTTTTCTGAGTATTTTTATCATGAAAGATTATTGAATTTTGTCCAATGCTTTTTTTTGCATCAATTGTGATGATTGTGTGGGTTTTTTCCTTCCTTCTATTAAGATGATATAAATTGTTTTTCACATGCTGGACCATGCTTGCATTCCTGGGATAAATCCTACTTGGTCATGGGATACAATATTTTTAATATGCTGTTAGACTTGTTTTGCTAGCATTTTATTGGGGACTTTTGCATCTAAATTCATAAGGGATATTTGTCCTATCATTTTCTTTTCATGTGATGTTTTTGTCTGGTTGTGATACTAGGGTAAAGCTGGCTTCATAGAATCAAGTGTTCCTGCCTCTTTTATTTTTTGGAAGAGTTTGAGGATTGGTGCTATTTCTTAAAGCATTTGGTAGACTCCACCAGTGAAGTCATCGAGTCTTAGCTTTTCTTTGTTGAAGACTTTTGATTATTGAGTGTTACTTGTTTTAGGTTTGAATATTCAGATTTTTCTATTTCATCTTGAGTCAATTTTGCTGGTGGTTGTGTGTGTGTAGTTTGTGTGTTTTGAGAAATTTGTTTATTTCATCTAGGTTATATAATTTGTTGATATGCAAGTGTTTGCTGACTGATGAGTGGCTAAAGAAGAGGTGCTATATGTATACAACGAAATATTACTCAGGCATAAAAAAGAACTAAATCTCACCATTCTCAATGACATGGATGGCACTAGAGAGTATTATGCTAAGCAAAATAAGTCAGAAAAAGACAAATACTGTATGATTTCACTCAAATGTGGAATTTAATAAACAAAAGAAAATTACTAAAGGGAAAAACAGAGACAGGCTAACCAAAAAACAGACTCTTAACTATAGAGAACAAACTGACAGTTACTGGAGGGGAAGTAAGTGGGCATATGGGTAAAATAGATGATGGAGATTAAGGAGGGCTCTGGTTGTGATGAGCACCAGGTGCTGTGTGGAAGTGTTGAATCACTATATTGTACGCTTGGAACTAATATTACTCATTACAATATTATATGCTACCTATACTGAAATTTAAATACAAACTTAAGAAAAACAAAAAAAGAATATATAGCCAGGCTTTGCTGGCAATGGGCCAGGCGTAACAGAGCAGGTATAATAGCATGTGGCTTGAAATGGACCATGGCTATGTGAGATCGGTACATGTGAGCTGTGTATACTGCTGTGCAGCTTTTAGAAGCCGTGTGTGTTTAACAAAACAATGTAAAATATCACATTAAAAATATTCATAGTATTCCCTTATAATCAGCTTATTTCTATAAAGTCAACAGTAATGTCCCATTTCATTTTTTATTTTGTAGTTTGAATCTTTTTTTCCTTAACTAATAGAGCTAAAGTTTTGGTAATTTTGTTACTTTTTCAAAGAGCCAGCTTTTTATTTCATTTATTCTATTTTTCTATTTTCTATTTCATGTATCTCTATTCAAATATTTATTACTTTCTTCTTTCTGCTTGCTGTGGGTTTAATTTGCTCTTTCTTTGCTAGTTGCTTAGGAAGATGAGATTATTGATATAAGATTTTTATTTTCTTAGAATGAGGCATATAGAGCTATAAATTTTCCTCTGAGCAAGCACTCTTTAATTGCATCACATGAGTTTTGATGTGTTGTTTCTTTATTCATTCATTGCACACTATTTTCTAATTTTCTGACTTCTCTTTTGACCCATTGGTTGTTTAAGAATGTGTGGTTTAATTTCTGCATCTTTGTGAATTTTCCAGTTCTCCTTCTGTTCTTTCTTTCTTCCTCCTTCCCTCCCTCCATTCTTTCCTTCTAAAAGGATGTGTTAAGAACATTAGACATTAAATCTACTATCTAAAAAAATTTTAGGTGCATAATACAATATTGTTAACTATAGGCACAATGTTGTAAAGTAGACCTCCAGAACTTCTCTTACATAACTGAAACGTGTACCCATTGAACTGTAACTCCCCATTTCCCCCTCTCTCCAGCCCTTCGAAGGGAGCATTCTACTCCCTGTTTTTAATAGTCTATTTTAGATAACTCATATAAGTGGAATCAGGCAGTATTTGTCCTGTGACTGGCTTATTTTACTTAGTGTAATGTCTCCTGGGTTTATCTATGTTGTCACATATAGTATGATTTCATTCCTTTTTAAAAAGCTGAATAATATTCTATTGTATGTATATACCACATTCACCTGTTGATGGACATTTAGGTTATTTCTATACGTTGGCTATTGAAATAATGCTGCAATGAACATGGGAGTTCATATATCTCATTGAAATCCTAATTTCAATTCTTTTAGATATATACTTGCTAGACCAGATAGTAATTCTAATCTTAATTTTTTGAGGAAATCCTATAATGTTTTCCCCAGAGGTTGCACCATTTTGCATCTTACACGTATCAACCATGTACACCAATTTCTCCATATCCTTACACTTGTTAACTTTTTAAAAAATATATAATAGACATCCTAACAGATGTGAGTGATATCTCATTGTGGTTTTGATATGCATTTCTCTGATGATTAGTAGTATTGAGCATTTTTTCATATACCTGTTGGCCACTGTATGCCTTCTCTGGAGAAATGTCAACTAAAATTCTTTGCCTATTTTTTAATCAAGTTATTTGTTTTTGCTGTTGAGTTGTAAGAATTCCTTGCATATATTCAGCATTAATCCCTTATCAGGTATATGGTTTTAAAATATTTTTCCCACTCTTAGTTTGCCTTTTCACTCTGTTGACCACCTCCTTTCTGTGTGGAAGTTTTTGGTTTAATTACTTTTATAATTTTGCTTGTGTTGCTTGTGCTTTTGGAATCATGTGCAAGAAATCATTGCTAAACATAATGTCATGAGCTTTTCCTCCTTTTCTTCTAGAAGTTTTACAATTATTTCTAATATCATTCCATTGTGGTCAGGGGAAATGCACTGTATGGCTTATCTTTTAAAATGTATTGAGATTTATTTTATAGCCTAACGTGTGGCCTTTTCTGGAGAATGTTCTACGTGCACTTGAGAAGGATGTATATTCTGCTGTTGGGCAGTGTTCTATATATGTCTCTTAGATCTCATTGGTTTATATGTTGTTCAAGTTTCCTATTTCCTTGTTGATCTTCTGTCTCATTGTTCTATCCATTATTGAAAGTGAGGTAGATAAGTCTCCTATTATTATTGTTGATCTATTTTTCCCTTTGTCAGTTTTTGCTTCACATATTTTGGGGCTCAGTTTATGTGGTTATAATTGGTATATCTTCTTGATGGGTTAATTTTTGACTCATTATGTAATGTCCTTCTTTGTCTTGCAACAATTTTTTTCTTAAACTCTATTTTTGCCTGATATTAATGTAGCCAATTCAACTATCTTTTGATAATTATTTGCATGGCATATAGTTCATATCCTTTGTCAACTTATCTTTCTTAGGATTTAAGGTGTACCCCTTATAGAGGACATGTGGCTGAGCCATGTTTTTTACTCTATTCTCCCATTATGTGCCTTTTGTTTGGAATTATTTTGGGGGGTGAAGTTTTGTTTTTTGTTTATTTGTTTTTTTGTTTTTTTTTTTGATTGAGAGAGAGAAAGAGAGAGAGAGAGAGAGAGAGAGAGGATGAGTGGCAGAGCCTGACCCAGAGCTTGTTCCCAGGATCCTGAGATTATGACCTGAGCTGAAGTCTGTAACTGACTGAGCCACCCAGACACCCCTTGTTTGTAGTTTTTAGTCCATTTACATTTAATGTAATTACTAATAAAGAAGGACTTCTATTTAGATATATGTTTTCTATATGTCTTCTATATTTTTTCTCATTTCCTCCATAACTGCCTTCTTTTGTGTTAAATATATATTTTCTAGTATATCATTCTGATTCCTTTCTCATTTTTTTCTACACTTTTTCAAGTTATTTTCTTAGTTTAACATTCAATTAGAGGGATTACAATTAACAATTGATAGCAATATAGTTTGAATGAGTATCAGGTTAGTTTTAATTTTATATATAAGAGTTTTTTCTATACAACTCTATCCCTCCCTTTATATTGTTATTGCCACAGATTACATTTTTATATACTGTGTACCCATTGACATAGATTTATAATTATCTTATACAATTTTTTAAAAATTGCATAGGATGGGATGCCTGGGTGGCTCAGCAGTTGAGCGTCTGCCTTTGGCTCAGGGCATGATCCTGGGGTCCTGGGATCAGAGTCCCGCATTGGGCTCCCTGCAGGAAGCCTTCTTCTCCCTCTGCCCGTGTCTCTGCCTTTCTCTCTGTATCTCTAAATAATCTTAAAAAAATAAAAATAAAAATTGCATAGGAAAAATAAGGAGTTGCAAATCGAATTACTGACATATATTTACCTATGTCGTTACCTTTACTGCTCCTCCTGTGTTCTTTTTTTTTTCCCTTCTCTTCCCCTCTTTTACTTTTCACTCATCTTTTGTTCCTTTGCTCCTTCCTTTTTCTTTTTTTTCAAACACTGGTAGGGGAAAAAAAGAGAAAATTATACTTTACTATGATTTTAAATTGGGAAGCTTATAATGTCCTCAGTGATTAAACCTTTCTCTCCTCCTTGAAACATGATTTGTCTCTGTGTTATTTGCCTTTTTGATGTGCAAGTTCAGCATCCCTAATTACATGGTAAGCATAGTAAGGATAGAGACTCTGTCTTATATTTCTCCACATTTCCAGAGTCAAAGGAAATGTTCTATTCATAGAATGCACTTAAAATATGGTTGGTGATGTTGTCCTAGATATCCTGCCTCCTTTCTTCAGGCAAGCAAGCTATTATCCCCACCTATAGTGAGAAACTGAGAACCAAGAGAGTTCAGGGACTTCACCAAAATAATAATAAGAAGAGGAGAAAAACATGTTCTTCTGGGCTTTGTACCCAACATTGTTTTCCAGGCAGCTTGTCTCAGTTACCTCTCATAAGCTTGTAGCATGCTTTCCCACCACTAGCAGTAACTTCTGGCAATAGGCAATACTTGTAATGAATAATCCAACTGAGACAGCATTCAATTTGAGATGCTTATCTGTTCTTTTTAAATCAACACTGCAAGCAAATGAAATAGAATTGTTTCCCACAGACTTCCTGAGCAGTAGAGAGAAACACTTGAAGCTATTTTTTCAACCGAGGACAAAGTTTGTGAGGGTGGCTGTGCAGGCAAGTCACAATGAATAACTTCAAGTGAAATAGGAAAGCAGCATGTTAGCATCTTGTTTCTCAAAGTTTAAAGTGGTTGAACTTTGTCTTCTCAGGCCCAGAACTCCTTGCTTGGGTTTCAGAATGTCATGGTGTAGTTGAAGGCACAGGTGAGACTCCTAAGGTTAAATTGAAAAGGGGGGGAAAAGGGGAGGGTTAGTTCTGGGTTATCTGCCATATGCATTCCAACTTTGAACAAGTTACTTCCTCATTTGCAAAAGTAAGGATTTATGTGAGGATTAATTTATGCCCTGTATGTGAGATGCCCGGAAGAGAAAAAATTGACACCAGCCTTCTTTCCTCATCATGGGTCCCTCTCACTTTTTCGTTGTCCCTCCCACTTTCACATTGTTCAGTGTCCTCATTCCCTTAGCTTCCTATCCCTTATAAAATACATGGGGTGATAAATACTTTCATGCTAAAGTATACCAAATGATGATTAGGGTCCATATTGAATTTTTACAGGAACATCCTCATTTTAACAGGGGACTGAAATCAAATGTCCAATAAATGAAATTATAATGTTGAAATGGAAACTGGCTTGGTTACAGAAATTCAGTCTTATTAAAAACATCATTCCTCACAAAATAGAGCCAGGGCTTCTTGGAGAAATGGATGATTCCAGGATAGGGACATTAAAGCACCAAGTAAACCTGAAATATCTTGTCCCAGGAAGTATAGAGTACTTAAAAGATAGGAGAGGTATGCAGAAAGGATGTAGAGATGAACTTGAAGAGGTTCCCACTGGCTGAGCTTAGGACAATTTGATGATTAAAATGAATACTGACAAAAATGGATTATATCATATTAAATAAAAATACATTTATGAATCCATATTTACACTTAAAAAATATAAAGTTGGGTGTGGACAGAAGAGGAAATACTCTTTTAAAAAAACCAGAATAATGCCAACTAATGGATGTAAAAGGAATAACAGAAACAGAAAATCACCATTTTATGACAACATAGTAATAGTTAATTCAGGCAATGACATGGATACTAAAAGCACTGTGTGATAACCTTTTGAGGAATCATATATTCAAAAATTCTCAAGACTATTTAGTAATTACATTCAGAAAAAATATCTTTACAATGAGGAAATCTGGTGGACACCATCCTGACTAAATGATAAAATTTAACATCTCCCATAACTGGACAATCCAATACTATGTTCCTGCCAATGTGATGCACCGAGCTCACAATATAATCTCTGCTAAACATGATAATGAAATAAATCTGATCATGAAGAAATAATCTGAGAAAACTTGCTGCACTGGACCATTCAAAAACATTGCTGTCATGAAATATTACAATACCGTCACATATATGGGTGTTCATGGGCCCAGATAGGGAACAAACCTACATCAGAGGAGACAAAAGAGACATGGTTATAAATACAATGCATGATCCTTGATGCCTTGATTTTGGATCCCAGAGGAAAAAAAGAGAAAAAAAATGGGGACAATTAGGTAAATTTTTAAAAGATGCAATTTAAATTTTAAATTGCATATTAAACAATATTTAATTTAATTTAAAATTTAAATTTAAATTTAAATTTCCCATGTTTGACAATACATATGGTTATCTTAAGAGAGTGTCCTTATTCTTAGAAGATAGATGCTGAAGTACTTGGCAAAGGATAATTATTTTTGTTACTTTAAAAAAAAATATATATATATATATATGTTTCTATATATATAGAAACAGAGAAAATGTGGTTAACTATAACCAAAAAAGAACTTTGTACATAAAAATACACCACAAAGGGTAGGCCAGTTATTTAATCAAATAGTCAATTTAGTTATTCTTCAGAAAAAAATCATGTTAAGTTTTTAAGGAAAATTATAAAAGGTCAAGTTTACACTTGTGGTGAGCATAGCATAATGTAGAGAGTCGTCCAATCACTATGTTATACACCTGAAACTAATGTAACATTGTGTGTACACTGTATTTCAATTTTTAAAAAAGCGTCAAAATGTCAAAATATGTTTAAGGTCTCTGAATCATCTATTGTAGTCATTAACCTTCAGTCAGCAGATTTTTCAAACAGGTAACAATTAATTTAACTCAACCAGATCTTATGGCTTCACTTGCTTCACAGCGCAGAACAAAAAGAATCTTGACTGCCTGAAAAAAATATTTTAGTAACAAGGGAAAATATAGAAACAATAATGACTGAAGACCTGTACATGTTGTATTTTATTTTGGCATGATTATCTTTAAAAATCAATTCTTACCACAAAAAAACATACAAAGAACACAAGGTAATTTTTGGAGGTAATGAGTATGTTTGGAACCTTGATTGTGGTGATAGTTTCACAGGTGTATACACATGTCCAAACTCACCAATATGTATATATTAAATGTGTGAAAGTTTTTGAGTATCAATTATACTTCAATAAGGTTTTATTTTTTTATTATTTTTTATAAATTTATTTTTTATTGGTGTTCAATTTGCCAACATATAGAATAACACCCAGGGCTCATCCCATCAAGTGCCCCCCTCAGTGCCCATCACCCAGTCACCCCATCCCCCAGCCCACCTCCCCTTCCACCACCCCTAGTTCGTTTCCCAAAGTTAGGAGTCTCTCATGTTCTGTCTCCCTCCCTGATATTTCCCACTCATTTTTTCTCCTTTCCCTTTTATACCCTTTCACTAATTTTTATATTCTCCAAATGAATGAGACCATATAATGTTTGTCCTTCTCCGATTGACGTACTCACTCAGCATAATACCCTCCAGTTCCATCCACGTCAAAGCAAATGGTGGGTATTTGTCGTTTCTAATGGCTGAGTAATATTCCATTGTATACATAAACCACATCTTCTTTATCCACTCATCTTTCGATGGACACCGAGGCTCCTTCCACAGTGGCTATTGTGGACATTGCTGCTAGAAACATCAGGGTGCAGGTGTCCCGGCATTTCTTCAATAAGGTTTTAAAGGGCCATTCTGATCTCCTCTAGGAGGAGTTTCCTCTTCACCTCTGGAAAGAGATTTTTCTGAAGTATTCAACTTATTTCTTATATAAGCATGGGTACTTTTATGCATCAGTTTCCTTATCTATGAAATAAAAAGTATTACTACTCTGTCAGATTGTTAATAATAAATGAATTAACACAGATGAAGCACTTAAAATAGTGTATAGCACCTGATAAATAATTTTAGGTGGTTGTGTTACTTCTAGCCTCAGGATTGGATATTTTCTTGGTTACCAGTTGTGTTCATATAAAACATTACTAAAGTGTGGAGTTCCTTACTTTAATGAAATGTGCAACTTCTTGTATAAGGCTAAGCCCTCATCAGTTTTGTGTTGTTACTTTATGTTTTTGTTTTCTTTTTGCAATTTCTGGAAAATATTTCCAAATTGCATTACAAAGTATTTGTTTATTTGGTTAAGTAATTTCAAAAAGTCCAGTAGCCATAGTGGATTTCCAGGTACTTCCTACAACTCTTCATATTAGCCAACCCTTCACATATCATTCCGGGCACTTCCTTCTTTGTTCCTACAGCCCACTTATTATTGCTCATGGTTAGGCAGCTCCTCTTCTTCTGTCTTCTGTCCTTAAATGACCTGATAAATTTCTCCTATTTTGATATTTTTAAGATGTTTCATGTTCTATATAGGTTATACTATGTAACACATGGAGGGTGAGCAAGACATATTTCCTCTGGCAAAAATCACTTTAATGTATTTTCAACTGATACATGTGCAGAGGTTTCAGAATACTGTATTTAGCCACAGTAGTATCAAATATAGTTTTCTCAGGCTATGATAAAATATAAGCAGTATTTCTAACACAGTGATCCCTGTCCTCTTTAGAAATCACGCTTTTATTTCTGTGAATCTTGTCTCAAGAGCAGAATTCTATTTACTTTCCATTTATATAAACTAAATAATTCATTTTAAAATATTAATTTTCGATACCCTTGGAAAAAATAGAAGGTACTTTAAATATTTATACTGTAAATTTAGATTTTACTTGATTTATAGAGACAGACATCCCTGGATTAAATGATTAGCCACTATGTGTCAGTGTTTGGCCTTTATTTTTAAAATCTGCTTACATGGATTAGAAGGATTTTTGTACATAAAAAAATAGGTCACCAACAGAATGATAAACATGGATAATCCCTTAACAGAGTGTAAAATTATGACATATCTTGTGATTCACTTAAACTGAAATATAAAGTATAGGATTTATATGTTACAAAGATACTTTAGACTGATTACACTATCAGTACATTTTACTAAATGTCTTTATTACACATTGTTTTTAAGTGTTTGAAAAAATAGTGCATATACCTTTTTATTAATTTTTTATAATCTGAGTTACTTTAGGACATGATGAATTAATTATGTCCAATTTTATTTCACTAGGACTTTGGGGTGAATTTAAATAAAATGGTTATATTAATTTTAACTCAATAAATGGCAAACTAAACAACCCTTTCCATTAGTTTAAATACAATTTATAGGGGTGCCTGGATGGGCGCAATCATTTAAGTATCTGACTCATGATTTCATCTCAGGTCATGATCTTATTGGTTGTGGGATCAAGCCCTGAGTCAGGCTCTGCACTCAGTGGGGAGTCTTATTGAGATTGTCTCTCTCCCTCTCTCTACCCCTTTCCCTTCTCTCAAGCAGATAAATCTTTAAATAAATACAATTTATAACATTTACCTGTGCTGTGATTTATCTTTCTGTAATTTCTGTTTCCCCAAGTACTCCAAAGTAACATTTGTTTAGTTATTTGATACCAAGTCCCTGCATGAAATTATAGCTGTGACTACAATCCCTTTCCATTTTGGAGCTTTTTCAGTATAAGAAACAAAAATCCCAAAATTCTTCCTCTGTGACCATTATAACTTTGCAGTTATACTATTGGCACAGTTAGAGATACTTTTCCATTTCTGACTCCATGCTTTACCATTCTGAATGATGGCACCTCCACCCTAAATGACTGTGAATACTGTTCAGAAAACAATATGATGTGATGCCCAGGTCCCCAACATTTGAGACTGCTGTTGTGAATTGCCTTGGCTGGCACACCACTTTTTCAGGACAGTTCGCATCCAATGATTCATCAACATGGAGGTATAAAAACTAATCTGCTTTCATCTAAACTCTGACAACCTGAAAGGCCCACTCTAGCTTCAGAGCTCCCCAGAAATTGGTTGAAACTTTTTATTTATTTTTTATTTTTTTTTATTTTTTAATTTTATTTTTTTTAATTTATTTATGATAGTCACAGAGAGAGAGAGAGAGGCAGAGACACAGGCAGAGGGAGAAGCAGGCTCCATGCACCGGGAGCCCGATGTGGGACTCGATCCCGGGTCTCCAGGATCGCACCCTGGGCCAAAGGCAGGCGCCAAACCACTGCGCCACCCAGGGATCCCCTGGTTGAAACTTTTATTAGGACTGCACCACAGCCTTCTTTCCCCCTCTGTGTACTTCTGCTTCCATTTCTTCTTCTCCATAGCTCTTAATTCCCAAGACCACTTCTTAATAAACCTTCTGCCTGCTAATCTCCATCTCAGAGTCTACTTCCTGCAATTTTTCTGCTTATAGTGTAATTTTAAAATCCTTTGTACTATAGATATACATGTCCCAGTAACAGAGATGCCTTCACCCTTAGTTTGAACTTCTCCATTGAAATCTTAAAATAATTTTTCTTTGGGTAGCCCACCAGATGACATTGCTTGCAAGCATGGAACTAAAATGCATCAAAAGGCAGTTTTACTAAATGATATAAAAATCTTTTGAACTTAAGTCTAAAAGCACTAGAAGCAAAAGTCTCAGTGTCACCTACAGTCTCCACTTAAACATTAGTTTTGTAACAAGACTCACTCAGTTCCTGGTCAGTGTGAGGAATAGATAAGTATTTCCTTTTATGCAGTGAGAAGTAGTCCACATTCTTGATTCCCTTCCTCCAGCCTCTACCCAAATAGACACGTCACCGGAAATATCTGTAGAGATAAAGTTGCCCCAACCCCATCACCTAAAAGTTCAGACCTAATGAGTATACAAGTCCATGTTCTCCAAGGTTTTCTCTTTATTAGAAAACCAAGCCTTGGGCAGCCCAGGTGGCTCAGTGGTTTGGTGCTGCCTTCGGCCCAGGGCGTGATCCTGGAGACCCAGGATCGACTCCCGCATTGGGCTCCCTGCATGGAGACTGCTTTTCTCTCTGCCTGTGTCTCTGCCTCTCTGTCTCTGTGTCTCTTATGAATAAATAAATAAAATCTTAAAAAATAATAAAAAAATAAAAAGAAAACCAAAGCTTACCCATGGTTAGTGTCGGAGATTGGTCTTATTTCCCTAAACCCAGTACAGTAGTTAATAGAGCCAGACAGTAATGCCCACTGGGATCAAAGGCCTAAGAAGTAGAAGCAGTTTTAGAATGTCAATTTTTGTCACCATTTCTCTTCCCTAGAACTCTGAAAAGGGCTTGTGATCTTTCCAATGCCCTAGGCACTATTATTTCAAAGTATCTCTCAGATTCTGAAAATTGTCAATTAGAAGTATCTGCTGTTATATTTAACTGCCTGTGGACCTTGATGCTTATTGGACATATCTAGAGCCTGCTATGGTTCTTTGGATACTGGACTGCAGACAAATCCTGGGGTTATCATCTAGAAAACCAAGTTAACCCCTATGGTGGATTTTATATCATTCTGGATTCTTTTCTCTGTTGCTGAGATCTAGCCATTTTGCAATTTCTTTTTTTTTTTTCTCCTTCCTTCTTCCCTCCCTTTCTTTATCCCCTTTCCCTTTCTTCTGTCCCTAAAACAGCTGTAGGACTTCTGTTTGGGGGACTAATGCAAAGTACAGCTGCACTTAAACAATGCTGTAAGGATCTTGTGTAGGGGCCCCGATAGTTTGCTTCAGGAATAAATGGCTTATTAATGAGGTCTGCCTGGAATGTTTGCAGCTGGTATGGTCATTCTGCTAGAATGGGTGCTGTGTCTGAATGTCTAGATTGGTGTCTGTCCAGGTCAGAGTTTTCCTTTAGCTGAGGTCTATTCTCAGCCATTCAAGGTATCTAGATATCGGCAGGGGAAAACCTTTGATATCTCCATCTCTTCTCACCATCATTTGCTTGTGCAAGGTACAGATTTCCTCTTCACAAGTACAGCCTACTACAGTTCTATTTGAGGTACCTAATCAGAGATTCTCTTTTATCATTTCTCCATCTACTTATAGTCCAATTCAGAGTTTTACATCTCATCTCAACCCATCTCTCTCTAAGATAGTATTTGTTTTTATTCATTTTTTAAAATTTAATTTAATTTTACTATCTTTTATTTGTATTTGTTTTAATTAAAAAGTTAATACTTGTTCATTTTTATGAAATTGGAAAATAAAAAAATTAACAATCACAATGAATAATCACTGCTAATATTCTAATATATTTACTTTGTTTAAAAAAAAAAGTGAGTAGAAACATAACCTTGCACACACACCCTCCCAAGACATATACACTGTATATATAATAACTAAAATGTATTGAGCGATTATGAGCTAGAGTCTCTTGTAAGTTTGTTTGTTTGTTTGTTTGTTTGAGAGAGAGTGAGTTTGAGCAGGGGTGATACACAGTCTTCCCACTTAGCAAGGAGTCCCAAATGGTGCTTGATCCCAGGACACTGGGATCATGACCTGAGCCCAAGGCCGACTCTTAACTGACTGAGTCACCCAAGTGCCCCTCTGTTAAGCATTTAATATGTATTTGATATTCAACAACAATCATGTGAAGTCATGTGCAGAGAATCATTTTTATTTTTGTCTGAATGTATCCATCTTCTCCACCCTCCATCAACCACCTCATGATTTCACCTTGGATCTGCAGTCCTGCTGGAGCAGACAATCTAGGGACTTGCTCTGTTTCTGGCAAAGGATTCGACATTCATCCTATGACAGACCAGTCATATGGTCTCACTGGAACTTGAATCTTGATTAGAATGACTTAGAAAAACTTAGCAAACATTTGATCATATTCATCTAGGTGGTGTTCTCTTCAAAAGACTTCCATAGATCCATAGATCAGATCCTAGATCTGATGAGCAGCTCTCCGACCTGCTCTTGGCCATGCTGAGTTCTTTAGATATTCCTCTGTATCTATAAGATTTCTCATATTCTTGCAACAACATAGTTCTTTATAAAGTTACCTAGGTTTTATTTCTCCCACTTACCACCAGAAAATCCATAACTAATATAGAAATACATAGAATCAACAAGTCTTACTCTATTTTGCAGAGACTGAGACTTACTGAAATGAAGTGACTTGCTGAAGATCACCCATGCAATAAGAAATTATATTAGTTCTCTGTAACACTATAGAGTGCTTAATTTTAACCAACTCTCTTTTCAATCTCCTTCTGTATAGATACACAGATATGTGTGTGTATTCTTATATTCTTCCACATTAAGATCTGGCCATACTCAAAATTTTAATCATTTTCAGCCTTTAGGGTTTTTTTTTTCTTTGTCTGATAATAAAACCATCGAAGAGCAATTTTAAATTAACAAAAAGTACAAAGAAGGTAAAACATACCCATTATTTCAATACCTAGATATCATCAAAATTACTGTTAATGGGGCACCTAGGTGGCTCAGTGGTTGAGCGGCTGCCTTAGGCTCAGGTCATGATCCCGGAGTCCTGGGATTGAGTCCCATATTAGGCTCTCCAGAGGGAGCCTGCTTCTCCCTCTACCTGTGTCTCTGCCTTTCTCTCTGTGTCTCCCATGAATAAATAAATAAATAAATAAATAAATAAATAAATAAATAAATAATTTTAAAAATTTACTATTAATACTTCAGTTTATTTTGTTTAGTCTCTCTTCCCTTCCTCTCTTCCCCAGTGTGTACATATACACTGACATGCATTCACAAATAGGGATCCATACATAAATTTACATGTATAGTATATATATAACAGAGAGAGCCATACTGTATATATGGATTTGCATCATCTATTTTCTTTTAATATTATTCTTTAAGCCTTTTCCTGAGCAATTAAACCTCTTTCAAAATATTTTAATAGCTATAATATATATCATTGTATGGATATACCATAATGTATCTAATCACTCTTCTTTCAGACATTTAATGGCTGTTTCTTTTTTTACTTTGATAACTAGTACTGCAATCAACAATTTTTTTGGCATCTGATTATTTTCTTAGAATAGATTCTGGAAGTGAAACTATTGATTTAAAGGCTTTGAGCATTTTAAAGATTCTTGATATATATTGTCAAAAATTTTCGGAAAGATTATTTCAATTTACAACACCACAAGCAGTGTTTAAAAATAAGCTTTATTCAGTGCTCCAAATATAGATGCCAACTTTTAGAAATGAATGTCAACAGTTGGAAAATAAAAGACTATATTGTATTAGGCATTTTTTAAATATATATATTTCTGATTATAAAGTATACAAACTAATTGCAGGTTGAAAAATATAGATTACAGAAAATAATCCCTTAACCCATAGATAAACATGAGTTTGATGAATATTCCTTTTTTTGTCTTCTTACTGTGCGCATGTTAAATAAATTAATATTTATAATGTTGAGATCATATGGCTTTTACTTTTATATCTGAATTTTTAATTTAATGAAATTTTAATATAATTTAATTTAGTATCATGAAGAATTTGTATTAAATATTCTCCAAAGCATTTTTTTATTAGTTGCCAAATATTTTATCTTATAAATTGGCTATAATGTAGTTAACCTTTTCTGCTTATTGTAATGTGTATTGATCATTATATACAGGATTGCAATACATAACATTGTTTCTAACCTCTGGCTACATTTCTCATTATTTCAGGAGAATTCGTGACCAGAAGTGGAATTATAGAATCATGGGTTTAAATAGTACGGATATTTTAAAGTTTCTTGATACATATGGATAGAAAATCAGAAAAATTATTCTAAAATGTTTCATTCAGCTTTGTGCTGAATAAAAGTGCACTTCACTCTTCTCAATATTATTTTTTGTTGTTTTTTTCAATGATCCATGTTTTGCATTTTTCTGTTTCATATTTGCTTGAATTATTTGTTTTTTCTTCTTTGAATTCATCAATCATGTCCTTCACATATTTTTCCATTAGACCTAGTATCATGAAGACTGAGCATCCATCCCCGAGAATCTGTTCTCTGCTTCTAAAGAGCTCAGAAGGATAACTCAGTTGCCCCTAGTAATTCAATCACTTGTGACTCTTAGTGATAAGCATATGATCATAGTAACTCATATTTACAAAGGAGTATTCAGTACATTCAACTCTTCCACATCCATCATCAGTTTTGTCCCTGTGAGGGAGACCGGGCAGGTTGGTGTCATTAGCATCACGGTAGAAATGGGGACGTTGGGATCACACAGGAGAAAGCCGTCAATAGCCAATGGGGAGTCAAGTCAAGACTCAGACCAGGTCTTCCATTCCTAGATCTTTTCCTTTTCCTTAAGTCACTTTACTGATGTTGCTAGTGTCCAGAAATAGAAAATGACTCCACATAGGGTAAGAAAGTTCTGAGATAATCTTAAGAGACTTGATAGCAAATGCAAGGACTATAAATTTAGAATGAGACTGATTTACATTTGAGGGCTTTTAATTGCAGTCATCCATCAGTTTTAAACTTTCAATGTCTAAATATAAAGACGTGGCAATATAAATGAGCCAGCTGCACTTTTACACAGCACATGAACTGATGAGTTTATGAATGAGTGAAGTGATGGAAATCAACAGCGCGAATAAGAATATCCCAACCCATTTCAACAGCCTAAGCCAGACATCAGTACCTTGGAGAGCTTCCAACTTAAGCCATACCCTCCCTCACATTCCTGTCTCAGAAAAGACAGGTTTGCAACCGCCAAAGGAAAGTCGGGAAGCATTTTATTTACACTCTTATCTTCCATGATTCTTGAAAACTAAAAGACGATTTCATTTTCCATTTTCCTACCTGAAAAAGAAAAAAAAAAAAAAAAAGGTCTTCCCTTTTGCCCTATTTAAAATAAAATTGCCCGTGGCTTGTGATCTTGTGACAGCCTATTTAATTTAAGCAGCTTCACGGTATTTCCCCCCCCCCCCCTTAAAGAACAAACATTTCTTTGCCACGTCTGCAAATTAAAATGTTCTTTGCCGGTGAGCTCCCAGGAGAAAACCAGCTATCCACTCCCTATCGCGAGTGGTGTTTATTCTGGGGGTAAGAGCTATTCCGGAGGGCAGGAGGGCATCAGCGTGTGGGTGTCCACAGGTAGGAGCGGCCCCACGGCGAGAAAGGAGGCGGGAGGAGGCCGGCGCCAGCGGCCCCGCGGCCTCTTCTGCGCCTGGGGCTGCGCGAGCTCCAGCCGCTCCCTCGCCCCGCCGCGCACGCGCGCTGCCGGCCGCCGGCCTCCCCGCACCTGCCAGGTCACAAACCCCTCCCCACGCTCCCGCGCTCCCTCCCGGAGGCTGTCTTGTCTCCCGCTGATTGGTCGGAGCCCGGAGGCTGCGTCCAATCAGCAACCCCTCCTGCGCAACCCATCCCCGCTCTTCCCGCCCCCTCCCGCCCGCACGCCCCTCTCGGGCACCTACTTTCTTTGTGACTGGTGCGCGCTGCGGTCACTCAGCGCGGCGGGGAGAGGTGCGCGGGAGCGGGCCGGAGGCGGGGCCGGGGGCGGGGCCGGGGCCGGAGGGGCGGGGCCGGGGCCGGGGGGCGGGGCCCAGGTGGGAGCCGCGCGGGGGCGCCTGGCCGGGGAGGGGGCCCTCCGCGGGGCGGGGCGGGGACCGGGGCGGGGACCGGGGCGGGGCCCGGGGCGGGGCCCGGGGCGGGGCGGGGCCCGGGGCGGCGGCGAGGAGGGGGTTACGCCGGCGACGTCGGCAGCGCGAGGCTTCGCGCGTGAGCCGCGCGGGCGCTGGGCCTGGCTCCCGAGCTTTCCCGGCCGGCGGCGGGCAGGTGGTCGACGCCGGCTCCCGGAGGAGCGCGGGGCGGAGGGAGGTGTCGGTGTCCGCGGCGTGGTCGACGGCGGCCCCGGCCATGGAAGAGACGCAGCCGCTTCCGCAGACCGAGCTGCCGCTGTGCGACAGCCTCATCATCTGGGTGAGTACGAGGGGGCGAAGGGCGCCGAGCGGCCGAGGCCAGCTGCCCCGGGTCGCGGGGGCCCGCAGGTGAGCCTGAGGAGTCGGCCGGGCCACCTGCGCCGCACACTGGGCGCGTTGCCCTTCGCGGCTGCTGTCGCCCTTGACCGCGAGAGTGCCACCTGCGGGGCGCGAGGCAGGTGTGTGTGTGTCTGCAGACGTGGGAGGGGTAAAGGGAGCTCTGCAGGTATAGGGGTGGAGGAGGCTTGCCTCTCCCCGCGGATCCTGCTTCTGACAGCTGTGACTGGAGCCAGGTGTCCATCCCCTTTTGGCTGCCCTATTTTCTCCCTCTGGACCACCGACTCTCTCGCCTTCTGTCTGCTGATCAGCCTCACTGTATGGATCTTTGTGCCCCTGGGGAGCGAAGCCTCCCTCCCTCCCACCTCCCACCCCCCACCCCCCACCCCCCGCCGCTGAAACTCCCCTCCCAGCCAAACCACTTTGCTCTGCTTGGACACAGGTGGCCAAGAGGTGGTTTTGATGCCTGGATCGTGAGAGCTCCTCCAGGATCCCAGGACATTCGATTTTGTAGAAGTCATTTAGAAGGGTTATTTCTACATAGTTCCTGTTTGGAGAAAAATAAATGTTGGGGGTAGGGGCTCGTATTACCTTTTTTTTTTTTTTTTTTTTGCCGGCCCCCATTTTCTCCTTCCGGTGGACAGCATTCTCTGTAAAGAAAAAGACTTGGCATTTTCACTTGCACTTTGTGCGTGCTTAGTATTTTTTTTTTTCCCCTAAAGTAGGCTCCATGCTCCTTGAACTCAGGAGCCTGGGGTGAAGACCCTGAGGCTTAACCTACTCAGGCACCCAAATGCCCCTGTACGTGTTTAATATTATAATTAATTTGTGTTAGGTGGACGAGTAGAATCTGCCCCCAGTATTCCTATCAGTAAAATGATATCTCACCTTTTGGAGGTGCTCAGCCATCAGAGTGCTGGCATTCAGGTGTGGTTTCTAACCTACATTTGGTAAGGTTGTTGCTTGATGGTCTGTCCACAAGGTGCTGTTGATGGTGCCCATCCCCAAACTAGTTGTTTGGTGTGTGTAGAGGAGTGTGTGCATAATGGAATGTATACAGACTGGATCAGGAGGCGGTAATTAGTTGATGAGATTCTGTAGCAGTCTCTTAATTGGAGTAATGCAAAAGAATGGGAGAAATCAGAGCAGGTTTCTGGCCACGTATGAAGTCTGTTGGAAATAACCATGATTTAAAGCAGCTTTTACAGTGTAGAGGTAAATAGCTTTTGTTATAAGCATAATGCAAGTATGTAGGGTTTCTGAGTTAAAAGCAATTAGCTAACTATTCATCTGTATGTTCATTCAAAATAAGTATTAGGGTTTAGATGCTATATCCTAAGACTGTCATGAAATAAGGTAGCATTGTTTTTAATGAGGTGTTTTGTTTAAATAAGTGACTAATTAAAGAGCGTATCCTAATCTGTAACTTTATTGCTCCAAACAACTGACTTAAGTAGTAAACTTAGTCTTTATGATGTCATTGACTTATATGAGGTGGAGGAAGAGTTTAGGATTTTTCTTGAATTGTATTGCAGTATTTTAAAATATTATGTGACTGTATTCATTCTTTGAACCAGTAATTATTGAGTTCCTACTTTGTTCAAGGACTGAGGAGGACAAATAATGAGAATAATCAAAGAACTTTCCATTTTTTTGCTGGGGAGCTAGGCAGAGCTGTGCATTTTCACAATGAGAGGCAAAATTCCTTAAAAACTGCAAAAATGGTACAAATGACAACAGTGTAATAAGTTATTTGCTTCTCGAGTTCTAAGGCTGTTGAAACACTGTGGAGAAAGTGGAGTTATTGTGCAGATTATTGCCTTTTGGATGCTGCTACAGCCAAATCTATCTGTTCCCATAACAATGCCTAGCTGCATAAAGACTAGCAACAACCACCCAGTTTCCCTCATGTTTTCTTGCAAAGTTTTATCGGTACCCTCTTTGAGCCCCCAATTTTTCTCCCCTCGGGAAAATGACCTCGTCCTTATCTTTGACTCCAGCTCTAGATCCCATCCCTTCTACCTCTTCTAAAACTTTGCTCTATCATTTATCTTCTTTCTGTATTTACTACTTCTTCCTCTCCTTTGGCTCCTTCCTCTCGACATGTAGACTTACTCAAATCTTCTTTATCTTAAAAAGAAGGAACAAAGAGCCACCACTCCCTATTAAAATGACACTGTATTTCCCTTCCCTATGCAGTTGAATTGAGTTTTTAAGTACTCAACTTTTATACTTCTTGAACTTTCATTCACCCCTGAACCCAATGCACTTGAGTTTCTTTTCTTTAAGGCCTTCATCTATTAGATTTGGCAACCTATTATATATAATGCTTATCTTACTTGCGAAATGATCTTATCTTACCTTTGTGAAATGATCTTCTGCCTTAGTTTCTTGGGTACCTGTCTGTTGGCTTCTCTTTACCTCTCCAGATGATTCCCAGGGAACTGTGGTATCTTATTTTGCCGTTGCCAGCCACTGCCTTATTGATGTCACTTCACTTCCAACATGTTTTCCCAAACTCTCCTGATGCCACACTCCCCATGCCCACCATGCTGCACTGACGTTTTCTTTCTTGAGGAAGTTAAGCTGTTTTTAATATACCAGGTCTTCTTAACTTTTCTTTCCTCTACCTAGAATATTCTCTTCCTGGTTCTTTTAGTGGCTACCTTCTTCCTACCATTCATTTCTTGGATCTCTTGTCATCTTTCTGAATCAGTAACAGTGAATGGCCATCTTGTGCCCCACTCCTATATCCCTTTGTAACTGGTTACCCACTTTCTATGTGCCTATAACATTTAACACTGTCTGAAGTCCTCGTATTTGCTCCTTGGGGTCAGAACCCTTGTATGACTGGTTTTCTGCTCCCAGAAAGCAAGAACTGGCCAGGATCTCTAATACAACATTGAATCAAAGTCATGATAGGCTATATCCTTGTCTTGGTCCTGACCTTAGAGACCAGCATTTCACCATTAAGTAGATTCTTGTAGATACCTGAAGTGAACTTCTAACTGTATTATAGAGGATTGGATTTCAGCAAGTAGAAATCAGGGGAAATGAATATTCTAAACACAGGGAAGAACCCCTGGCAGTAATGTAAATGGTCTCCTTTGGCATTAGATCCAAAAGAAATAGTAGCAGCCACATCCTTGTCATGATATTTCTTGTCTTGTCTCTTAATGGGTTCCCTACCATGCTGAGTAACTTTACATGTTGAGGAGAAGTAGTAGGAGATATAAGATTAAAAAGTTATGATGGGGGGAATGCCTGGGTGGTTGAGCCTCTGTCTTCCGCTCAGGGCAGGATCCCCAGTGGGGGGATTGAATTCTGCATCTGTTTTCCTGCAGGGAGCCTGCTTCTCCCTCTGCCTATGTCTCTGCCTTTCTCTCTATGTCTCTCATGAATAAATAAATAAAATCTTTTTTAAAAAGTTGTGATGGGATTGAATCATGGAGGTGAGAAGACAGTTGTAGTAAACTGTGTTCTTTTAGCACTAGATGGTGTTCTAGGACAGTAAAACCTACATTAACAGAATTTAAGAAGTCATAAAGAAAAGTTGGTTAGTAAGAGATGCCTCTTCCGGCAGTTATTAAGAAGTTATATTTTATAATTTGGAACTCATCTTAAAATAATTAGTTCTTAGAAACATTATACCACTACTTAACAAAAAACTCAGGGCTGAAGGATAAATTTGGGCATCATTTACAAGGTAGAGGAAGTATAGGAGTTTTAAGTATATTCGTATGAAGATAAATTTAATTCTGCCTCTAAGCTCTGTGACATTTGGAAATTTAAAATTTTGGGACTTTAATTTCACCAATAAAATTAGAGTTGAACCATATTTTGTTTTAATGGCTTTCTTAGTTCTTGTATTGTTGACTTTGACAGGCAGGTAGAGGAAAAACTCATGCCAAATAATGCCCAAATTCACAAATACTAAAGGCTGAATCATTTTTATGAAAACAATAATCTTCTTTCTGAAATGAGCATTTAGAGGAGGAGAATATGAGAATAGAGCTGACCCAAAGTTGAGTTTTCATTGGCTGTCAGTTGTGAAAATCCTTTTTTCCCCTTGATTTTGGGAAGACATTTACAATGAAACAATTCAGGAACAACATTTCCACATTTCTAATTTTTTTTTTATTTAAAGATAAAAAGAAACTAAGATGGTTATTTGCCAGAACACTGAGGTTACTGATGGAAGCCCTGTCTGTTCCTTCTGGCCACTTACTATAAAAAGTCTTTTGCTTCTTCACCTCTACGTAAAGAGTGTGAAAGAAGACATTTTCCTTCAGCTGTCTGTTTTGGCTTCACTACCCATACTGAGTTTTTAAATTTATTCACTCTACTTGGTTATAAAGCCTTTCAATTTGGCCAAATGAACTTACATTTATGTTTGTCACTAATTTATTTTGCCACTAATTTAAGAACTTACAAGAGACGCTCCAGTTTCCATGTCTGTAGGAAGGGAAAATTGTTTTAATCTGGACATGATGAGCAACAAGGCAACTACTTAGTATATGTATAACTTTTACATATTTCTTTACTGTTTAGCTTAATAGTCTATGCTTCTTAAATCATCCTTTTTAGGTAACTAATCATATCCATTTTGTAAAAAGTTAATCATGTAAAGTATGAGTAGGAAGAGTTGAAAAATGGAAGCCACAGTTTACCTAAAAGTATGTGATTGTCTTCTTTTTAAAGATGCCCTAAACCCTGGGGTTTTTCTTTAATGTACATCCACTTAATTGCAAAATCCGGGGATCCCTGGGTGGCTCAGCGGTTTAGCGCCTGCCTTCGGCCCAGGGTGTGATCCTGGAGTCCCGGGATCGAGTCCCACGTCCGTCTTCCTGCATGGAGCCTACTTCTCCGTCTGCCTGTGTCTCTGCTTCTCTCTATATATATCTCTCATGAATAAATAAGTAAAACCTTTTTTAAGAAATTGCAAAATCCTTGTTATTTTATATTTTAAATTCCATAAATTCATTCTGTCCTCTTAGTTAGCATTACCTTAATTTCAGCCATCCATTTTATCAACAAGATCATTGCAGGAGCCTTCTCCTTTAGGAGCCTTCTCTCTTCCTTTCTCTGTGTCACTATTGCTGCTATTCAGAATATGCTAAAGATGTCACTCCCTTACTACTCTAAAGTGATTCATTATTACCCAGAGCAATGGTTCTAAAAATTTTATGTGCATAAGAGTCACTTAGGGATTTTCTGATTGAATATGTCTAGAGATTCTGATATGTACAGTTCTTAGACCCCAAACATTGAGAAACTCTGAATCATAGTTCATTGCTAATAGCTATTGAGCTTGTACCATGTGCCAGGTACTGATCTAAATTTGCTGTGTTTGCTAATTACATAATTCTCAAAACCAACTTGTGTGGTAGAAAGTATTCTACTGTTTCTTATTATGAGGGTGATACCATCAAGGGTAGGTCCAGGCTTCTTGTCATGGCCCTCCAGAGTCTTGACCCATGTTTATTTTCTTAGTCCCTTAGTTGTCACCCCTTCTCTTTCCTCTCTACACTGGAAATCTAGTAATACTGAGCTGTATGTGGCCCCAGAATACCATTTCTTTTATATATTTGTGCTCTTGTAATGTTCCTTTTTCCTGAAGCTTCCTTGTCTTGGACCTTTCTTTACTTAAGACATTCCGTTTGGCAATCATCCCTAAGGAGTCTTTCCTAAATACAAGCCCTAATTAAATTAGTTAACTCCCATCTATTTCAGAACAATTTGTGTGTATTGTAGTCAAGAGACTGGGAATGGCATTATCTAGAAATAATTTATATCTTTTTCTGCTCTCCTTAACTCTTTTTTTTTTAAAAGATTTTATTTTTTCATGAGAGACACAGAAAGAGAGGCAGAGACATAGGCAGAGGAAGAAGCAGGCTCCCTACAGGGAGCTTGATGCAGGACTCGACCCAGGACCCCAGGATCATGACCTCAACCAAAGGCACATGCTCAACCACTGAGCCACCCAGGCATCTCTCCTCTCCTTAACTCTTGATTGAAACTGCTTGAAGGTAGAAAACTGGTGGTTTTCCTTTGTAACCCCATCATATACTACAGTGCCCCCACATAGAGTAGGAGCTTGGTAAAGTATCTTTGTATGTGTACTTTGAAAGGAACTGTGTCTAGATTTATTTGTGTCATCTTTCCATGTTGTATTAGGATAATGGAGATAGATTTGCAGAATCTCAAAATAAGCAATCACTAAAGGTGAATCATGGGGAGAGATTTTTATCAGATTAAAATAGGTGGTAAACTAAGGAATTATATATAATTCAGTAGTAAAGGGGATGAATATGTTTAGGCAAAGAGAATCATAGTGTATTTAATTTGAAATGATTATGGGTTGAGATTAGATGTCTAGGAAGTATATAAACCATTGTATCTCTGTTACAATTCGCTTTTCAAAAATTCTTCTGTCTTGTATTACTTTATTAGAGAAAGATGCCACAGTTCCACTTCTCTCTCTTTTTAAAAAATGTATGTATGTATGTATTTGAGGGGGGAGAGGCAGAAGGAGAGGTAGAGAGAGTCTTAAGGTGATGCTGTGCTGAGTGTGGAGCCTGACGTGGCCTGTGCCACCCAGAACCCCCCGCACACTCTCTCTCTCTCTATCTTTTTTTTTTTTAAGATTTTATTTATTTATTCATGAGACACACAGAGAGAGAGCGAGAGAGAGAGAGAGAGAGAGAGAGAGAGTAGCAGGCTCCATGCAGGGACCCCGACATGGGACTCAATCCCTGGTCTCCAGGACCATACCCTAGGCTGAAGGTGGTGCTAAACCGCTGAGCCACTGGGCTGCCCACGCTTCTCTTTTTGATGTTTATGTGAATGTTTAAAAGTAGAGATTTGAAAAGAGTAATATCTAAAGCCAAACTAGATGTAGTGGGTGGGCCCTGGACCATTCATGCCCTGAGACTAATTGTTGAATGACAGGCTAAGGCTCTGCTTATTTCAGAGCCCACTGGTAATTTAAGTAGTTTTAGACTTGACATTTCTAGCCTTTGTTGTCTTACCACATGATGTGAGTGAAGTTTTAACTTGAAATAATAGGTTTTCCTAAAGCTCTTTCTGATGTTATTCTCCTAAAAATGAACACAATGCTTTCCATGAGGGTTTCAGAAATTCTAAAGTACTTCATACATTACATCAAGGCATTTCACTGTCTTAGGTACAATTTTTCATGATTTTAAGAATTGTTAAGTGTTTGCTTTTATAAAAATATTACATAGCCATAGAAACTTATTAATATAGTTTCATTTGTTTGGCACAGTCTGAATTTAAACAAGACAGGACAATTTTTAGTTATTTTTCTCTGTAGTGTTCATATATATATATGTGTGTGTGTGTGTGTGTATGTTTTGGGGGGGAGGGTGGTAACACTACCCTGTAAGTATACAGAGGCAGTAAAGTCATTTGTTCTATGTCATTTTAGCTGCAGACATTCAATACAGCTGCACCCTGTCAAGATGTCAAACAGCTGACTAATGGAGTTGCCATGGCACAAGTTCTTCATCAAATGTAAGTAGTGGTCCAGACTGTTTTTGGAAGAATTATAAACCCAATACCAACGAAGAAAGCTTAGAGTCATTCTAAAAGTCACTGAAATTGTATCCTATGAAGTCCTGCCAGCCATATGGTACTAAGGCATTATTGCATCTGGAGAATTAAAACTTTTACTACCTGATTATTCCTTGCTTGTTCATAGAGATACATGTTAATTAAATGAGCAAACAAGTTTCTTACTATTTAAGAGATTTTAATTTTAAACTTGTTCTGGTCACATTCACAAGTTAAAATAACTTGAAAAGAAACAGCTTTGAAATGAATGGTATATTGTTTATAATGTTTTTTTTTTCAGTTATATTACTGCCACTGGAAGGTATCAATAATCTTATAATAATAAGATTATTATTTTAGAGATAACTGAAATATAAATACTGTCTTTGGAAAAAATATTAAATTTTAAAATCTATATTTGAATTGGAAGTATGACTTCTGTAACTCCACCAATAATAAAATGAAGTATGCATGAAATTTGAAGTCACAAATATTGGGAAATCTTAACTAATAATTCTATTTGGGGTAGGCCCATATTATATAGTATCAAAAGTGCTTAAGTCCATTATTTCCTAATTTTTGCCAAACATTGTGCAAGGATTATGATTATAACATCTGCAATATGAGGGGGATCCCTGGGTGGCTCAGTGGTTTAGCGCCTGCCTTCGGCCCAGGGTGTGATCCTGGAGTCCCGGAATCAAGTCCCACATCGGGCTCCCTGCATGGAGCCTGCTTCTCCCTCTGCCTATGTCTCTGCCTGCCTCTCTCTCTCTCTCTCTCTCTCTGTCTCTCGTGAATAAATAAATAAAATCTTAAAAAAAAATAACATCTGCAATATGAGCTCTACCCTTAGTAGGAACAAATGGAGCCAATTTATTGATAGTCACATTGATTTTGCTTACGTTTATGATAGCCTTTGTTGTCTGTCTATTCTGAAGCCAGAATCCTATCTCTGCCACTTGTGTTACAGCCAGAGATTATTGATTTAATTGTTGCCATTATTTTGTCAAGGTTTGTTGTGATTGGCATTGAAAACCCTGTAGAGGTTTCTGTAGATAGGTTTGCACCCTCACACAAACAACTTAAAAGTGTCAAAATTCTAGTTACTTGGAATCTTCAACATGATCTAATTTGAATAGACAGGTTTTATGGTTAACTCAAGATGAACACATTAAGAGACAAACGTAGTCATTCTAAAATATGCCTTCCTCCTCTGTTTCCTTAAAAAGGGATCTTAAACATTTCGTTATTTTATACTCTGATTAGTTTCAAAGTTATTTCATTGGTCAGATCCAAGCATTCTGGATATTGATTTGGGAAAATCCTCATTGTTTTTTGTCATTAGAATGTACACCTTGTCTTTTCTTATTGCATTATGTTGTGGGTATTAGTATAGATGCAGCTACGTTGTGGTTAGTATGGATTGTAAGGCTGGTGTGCATTCATTGACTTCAACGGTGCCATCCAAAGCTCTTATTTTTATGTGTCGTAGTGGCCCTGATACCTTTTATACTATATAACACAATGGAAGAGACCTGTTTTTACCATGGTGTGATACAATGACTCTTTAACTCCCTATACTTTAGCACTGTACCTAATATTTAGAGTAGGGTCGGTTCAAATTCAGTTAAACTCGGGGATCCCTGGGTGGCTCAGTGGTTTAGCGCCTGCCTTCGGCCCAAGGTGTGATCCAGGAGACCCAGGATCGAGTCCCATATCAGGTTCCCTGCATGGAGCCTGCTTCTCCCTCTGCCTGTGTCTCTGCCTCTCTCTCTGTGTCTGTCATGAATAAATAAATAAAATCTTAAAAAAAAAACAAAACATTCAGTTAAACTCTACAGACCCTTATCACCAACTCATTTTCTGTAATCTTTTGGATTTCGCTGTCACTGCTGGTCCTCTAGCTCTCTGATTTTCTTTTCTTTTTTGTTTTCTTTTTTGTCTCTTATTGTCTTCTAATAGCTTTTGTGCAAGAATAATATAATAGCCAACCAATCAGAAAGCTCTCTTTCTTCATAAAACTATGATTGACTTAAAACTGGATCAGAACCTCTTTTTTGCTGTTTGCCAGTTTTTGCATTTACTTAGCTGTCTAAGCCTCCTTATCATCTAAGGATTACTTTAATTTTTCTTTTTGAATCTGCTTCTTGTTTTGTAGCTTTACAGAAGTCTGGATCTGGAGAGTGAAACTTAGAAGCATACATTTCTCCCTAGTTGGATCAGTATATCGTATTCCTGCTAAAAGGGCACATTTTACCATATTTCATTGAACACTTCAAAGCACTTTGTATATGTTACAGTCTATCATGTATTGCATTGATTGCTATTGTGACTCATATTAAATCACATCAAAGTTGTTAGTGAAGATGAGAAGGGAAACTTTGCTTTCTAAGGAAGTAGCAACATTAAATGAATAGTTCTTTTATTATTTACCTGAGGCAAGTATGCTACAGAATAAGATCTAAGATCATAAAAATTAATGCCTGGAGCATCTGGATGGCACAATTGGTTAAGCATCTGACTCTTGATTTCAGCTCAGGTTGTGATCTCAGGGTTGTGAGAGCCAGCCCTGCATTGGGCTCCATGCTCCTAAATAGAGTCTATTTAAGATTGTCTCTCTCCCTCTCCTCTGCCCCTCTCTCCTGATGCATGTGCACGTGTGTACATGTGTGCGCTCTCTCTCTCTCTCTAAAATATATAAATCTTAAAAAAAAGAAAATCAAAGCCCAAACTGTATGACTTAGACATGGGAAGTCATAGACTTATTTCTAGGGTTCTACAAGTCCCTAATTATCTCTGGTCTGAATGCGTTATATATATCTATATATCTGTATATCTATCTTTTTAAAATATAGGTTGATATTTAAAAAACACATGGGGGAAAAGCTATAACTACAACTGTATTACTTTCCTAGGCTTACTATAACAAAGTACTACAGAATAGGTACAAAACAACAAAATTTTGTTCTTTCATAATTCTGGAGGCTAGAAGTCCTAAATCAAGGTATTGGCTGGGCTATGTTCTCTCCAAAGCCTGTAGGGGAGGATCATTCCTTCTTCCAGCTTCTGATGCCTTCCCCTACTCCCCATTCCTGGTTTATGGCAGCAAAGCTCCAGTCTCTGTCTCTGCCACATGGCTGTCTTCCCTCTGTGTCTTTGTGTCCTCCTCCTCTTAGAAGGACACCAGTCATACTGGATTGGGGCTTACCTGAATTATTTTGACCTCAATCTTAATTTGATTACATCTGGAGTAATTTCCAAATAAGGTCACAGTCACAGATATCAGGGGTTAGGAGATAAATGAACGAATATTTTTGGAGACACAATTCAGTGCACAACAACTATATTATAGCATGTGACTCTATAAAGTCCTCTAAAAGAAAGGCTTAATTTGGCCACTTTATGCAACAGATAACTTCTGTTTGTTTGTTTTTGCCTTTGACAAGACATTTTTGCTAGAGGAAAAAGAGTGAGATCAAGAGTATAGGAGCCCAGAGGCCTCAAGTACCACACACTCATTTGTTCACTCATTCATTCGGTAGATATTCGAGCATTTGAAATGATAAATCATGATAGCCATCATCTGAGTATTTCCTAAATTATAAGACATTGTTAGGTACCCTAAACATATGTTTATTTCATTTAATTCATACTGTTCTATGAGGTAGACATTCCTCAGTCTATCTGTGAAACAGAAGTTTATAGCAGTGAAATAACTTTTGTAAAGTCAAATAATGAGTTATTAGCAAAGCCAGGATTCGCATAGCTTTGGCCTGACTCTGACACCAGTGCTTGCAGTCAGCTGTAATCATTGAAATCTAGTATCTTGAACTTCTGATAGATTTTTTTTACTTTGGTGTTTTAATACATAAAAGTCCAGATGCACATGCCCAAAGAACAGCTCACAATCTGATGTTTTAAGTAAATAGACCTTTTGAGTATTCAAGAAGAGTGTCAGGATGTCTGTTGAACCAAAACAACTATGTCATGTATAGTAACCTGTAGGTGTTAATTACTGCATGTATTTAGTTGGTAAGACTATCGAAAACAAACACCATGGGTAGAGTTAGAAAATAATTTTATACGAATTCTCTCTTACCTTTTTAGAAAACAATTGGACCATATTTTGCTTCCTCAGTCTTGAGTCCTCTTATTTGGTGTCCCTTGAGATTCACTCAAGTTCTGGGAAATAGGAGAAAAGGAACTAATTGTTAGGGCCAAAAGTCTAGTTAAGACATGTAGATGTGGCAATGAAAAAAAAGTAAAAGAAGAATATGTCCAGAGAGTTTTGAGGTTGGATATCAAGTTTGATTGTGGGAAAGATTGACTGTCATTACAATTGTTTAAGAAGGATGAACTGTTTATAAGAAAGAAGTTAGTATTTCTCAGGGTATTATAGATTGAATGTTTGTATCCATTCTAAATATATATGTTGAAGCCCTAACCCCAGTGTAGCTATTTTGGAGCTTCTGAGAAGTAATTAAAGTTGAATAAGTTCATAAGACTGGGGCCCTGATCTGATAGGCTTATAAAAGAACATACATCAGAGAGCTCACTCACTTGGTACTCTTGGGAGTACCAAAAGTCATGTGAGCACACAGTGAGATGGCAGCTACCTACAAGCCTAGGGAAGAGATCTAAGAGTTAAACTTACCTTGCCAGCATCTTGATTTTGAACTTCCAGCTTTCAGAACTGTGGGAAATATCTGGTGTTGAAGCCACCCAGTTTGTGATGTTTTGTTTTAGAAATTTGAGCAGACTAAGACACAGGGCTGCAGTTGATTTGGAGTAGAAAGACAAAGAGGCACACAAGATAAAGGGACAAAAGCTAGAAGAGGTTATATTGAGATCCATTTTCTAATCATGTTATGATTATAGAATCATATGTCTCTTCACATACGATTCTTTAGGGTCAGTTAGTAGACTGGTTTAGTAATCAGGGTTCTCCAGAGAAAGAGAATCAATAAGATATAAATATATACAATAGGATGTGTATATACACACACATACACAGAGGAGAGAGCAATTTGTTTTTAGGAATTGGCTCACATGATTGTGGAGGCTGGCAAGTCCAAAAGTCACAGGTCAGGCCTGCAGGTCAGATTTTCAGAGAAAAGTTGATGTAGCTAGAGTTCACAAACCATCTATTGGCAGAATTCACTCTTTCTTGAGGGAGGCTATTCTTTTTCTTCAGGGCTTCAATGGATTGGCTGAGGCCCACCCACATTATGGAGGGTAATGTGTTTTACTTAAAAGTCTACTGATTTAAGTGTTAATATTTAAAAAAAAAAAGATTTTATTTATTTATTCATGAGAGACACACACACACACAGAGAGAGAGAGAGAGAGAGAGAGGCACAGGATCACACCCCAGGCCGAAGGTGGCGCTAAACCACTCCACTGAGCCACCGGGGCTGCCCTTAAGTGTTAATCTTATCTAAAAAATATTCTCATAGCCATATCCAAGCATGCTTAAGCAAGAAATGGGTAACTTCACCTAGCCAAGTTGATACATAAAATTAATCATCACAACTGGCTCACCTATTTTACTTAATCTGATGTCAAAAGAAAATGAATTTGTTTTGATGACAGTTTTGGTTCATTACTAAATAGATCAAACTTTTTAAGTAAATATTTGGTTATAAATACACCATTTATGCATTTGTAGCCAAATTATGTTGGTAATTGTAGCCTTAGCATCTGGGGAGAGTTGAATATAATCAACATTAATTTCCTCAAAAGAAAATGGCTACAGATTCCACATAGATGAATTAGATGGCAAAGTAATTTGTGGTTACCCCAGTAGGAAGTGATATCTTCTGTACTAGAGCATCTAAGGCAGAATGATTTCTGAAAAACTAAGCACCCTGTTTTAGTTTCAGCTTTATATTTTTAAATTCAGGCATTGGAAATGAATCCCTTTAATTGCTTCCCCCACTTTTGTTGGCTTATTTGTGAAGTACAAAATTTAGATGAGACTTGATGACCTCTGCTCGTACTATTATTCTGTTATTTTGCAGTGTTTGTGGAGTTAATATAGTTAATATAATTAATATAGTTAATATAATTAATACAGTTAATATAATTACTCTTATAACTCCTCAATTACCCTTACATTTCATACATTCTCCTTTGAGTATAGTTTTGTGCTTTTTTTCTTTCCTGCTTTAATAGCTATTTCCCTGAGAGTCATGGTAGTAAATTATTCATCTTTATATTAATCTTGCTCAATTCCTTACTCAGAGCAAGTATCCAAATATTTGTTTAGAATATATAGAATCTAGGGATGCCTGGGTGGCTCAGCCATTGAGTGTCTGCCTTTGGCTCAAGGCATGATCCCAGGGTCCTGGGATCGAGTCCCACGTCGGGCTCCCTGCATGGAGCCTCCTTCTCCTTCTGCCTGTGTCTGTGCTTCTCTCTGTGTGTGTGTCTTTCATGAATAAATAAATAAAATCATTAAAAATATATACATAGGATCTATTAACAGAGTTCACTATAGCCAAATGTTATTCTTTAAAACCTTACTAAATACATAAAAAAATCGATGTAGCAATTCTTTGTCTTGCCTTTCCATATTAATATGACTTGACTGTATAAGCTTAAAATGAAATTCGTCCTTGTAGACATCTCTTTACACTCATTCTACTCAATTACAATCAAGTAGATTTATTTTGGACTTTGCTGTGTACTAAGGTCACTTTGGGCAAATCTCTTATCTTCTCTCGTCCTCAGTTCCCTGAAGAGTAAGATTGAGTATAATCATAATCAATCCTTTGCCAATTACTATGATAATGAAATATTGCACTGTGGGGAAACCATCAAGCACAGTGCTTAATACAGAGTAGACACATTAGAATGTTAGTTTTTTTCTTTTTTTTCTTTTGTCCCCCTCTTTAGAATTGGGACTTTTACATCTTCTTGCTACCAGAGTGTCTAGTATGAGATATTTAGTAAATGTTTATTAAGTAATTTATAATGAGAAATTACAAAAGAAATTCTTAGGAATCACTAAAAATTCAGTGAGTTTGTTTAAATAATATTTACTTGTATTAAAGCTTTCAGATATAAAATAACCTAGTGATTTAATTTGGTACTTTCTATGTAACAGAAACGTTGTAATGTTTTGCATTTGTTTTTTTGTTTCAGTGATGTAGCTTGGTTCAATGAATCTTGGTTAAGCCGAATTAAAGAGGATATTGGTGACAACTGGAGAATAAAGGTATACAGAGCAAGTAGTAGAAGCATTTAATCCAAACAGTGATTTTAAAATTAATACTAAGATCAATTAAATCTTTCTTTAAAAATTAATCTTAAAATGCATTTTATTTTGCACAATTTGAGTTTTGACACATCTATGTTCTTCTGCAACTACCATTGTAATTAGATGTGGAACATTTCCATAATCCAAAACATGCACTTATGCCTCTTCCCAGTTAATCCTCACACTTGGCCCTGTGGATCTGCTTTCTGTTACTACAGATTTCTAGAGTCCATGTAAATGGAATTAGACATTGTATATTCTTTGTGTTTAGCATTTTTCACTCACTATGATGTTTTTAAGAATCATCCATGTTGCCTATATTAGGATTTCTTTCTGAATAGCATTTCATTACATTTATACACTACAATTTGCTTACCCACTCATCTATTGATGGATAGTAGAATTGTTTCTGTGTTTACCTACTTTGGGTAAAATTACAATGACATATATCTAATTTTTCTTGGGTAAATTCCTGAATATGATTGTATCCCATTGTCTAGGTGTATATTTAACCTTATAAGAAACTACCAGGCTGATTTTTTACTTCTTCTTAAGTCAGTTTTGTTGTGTCTTGTAGGGCATTTGTGTGTTTCATTTAGGTTGTCCACAATTTGTTGGCATACAGTCATTTTTGACTGTTATGTTGCTACTAATATGCTGATGGTTGTGATCTTCAGTGATGTATCCTCTTTCTTTACTGATGTTGGTAATTTATGTCTTTTGCCTTTTTTTTCCCTTGATAAGTTTGGCTTGACATTTTAAAATTTATTAATTTCTTTTTAAGAACTAGCTTTTGTTTTTTATTTTATAGATGTCCTCTCTGTATTATTTCCTTTTCTCTACTTACATATTCTCTTCTTTTTTCTTGTGTCTTAAGGTGGGAAATTATAAGTTTTGGCCTTTTATTTTCCTAATATGAAACATTGCCTTACACATCCCACACTGTTTGACAAATTGTGTTCCTATTTTCATTCAGTTCAAAATATTCGTTAATTTCAAATGTGGTTTCTTTTGATCCGTGGGTAGATTAGAAGTAGGTATTTTAAATTATAAATATTTGAGGATTTTCAGATACCTTTCTTGTTTTTATTGATATCTAATTTAATTCCATTTTTGCTTGAGAACATACTCTGTATGGAGAAATTCTTTCATATTTATTGAGACTTATTTTATGATCTAACATATAGTCTGTCTTGGTGAATGTTCCATGTGTACTTGAAAACATATTCTGCATTTGGATTATGTCAAATGTACTGATAATACTATTGCATCTTTTGTATCTTTATTGATTTTCTGTTTGATTATTCTATCAGTTATGGATGAGGAGTCTTTATATCTCTAACAATGATTATGGATTTGTTGATTTCTCCTTTCAGTTCTGTTAACTTTTAAATCATATAATTTGAATCCCTATTGTTTATATACACCAATTTTTAAATGTCTTCTTGATGAATGAATCTATTTATCATTATGAACGGCCTTTTGTTATCCCTGGCAATCCTTCTTCTGAAGTCTAATTTGTCTGATATTAATGTAACCACTCCAGTTTTATGATTGTTTTTTTTTGTTTTGGTATATCTTTTTAAAAATTCTTTTAATCTATCTTTATATTAGGTCTTTCATGTAGACACCTAACAGTTGAGTCTTCCTTTTTTATCTAGAGACTATCTTTTTATTTTGTTCTTTAAGAAAAAAGAAGAAAATCTTCCATTTCTGTCCTTATATTCCTGTTGTCATTTAAATCCTTGAACATTTTGACATTAGCAGTTTTAACATTATATTGTCTTCTAATTCTTTCATCTCATTTCTTGGCCCATTTCTATTGACTGAGTTTTCTCCTTATTATCATCTGCATTTTCCTGTTTCTGCACATAAACAGTAGTTTTTTATTGGATGTTGGATAGTATGAATTTCATTGTTGAGTGCTGGCCTTTTTCTTTCCCTTTAAAGAGTGTTGAACTTTGTTCTTGCAGGCAGTTAAGATACTTGTGAATTGGTTTGATCCTTCCAAAGTTTTGGGTGTTAGGATACAGATGTAGAATTATCTTTCCTCTAGGGCTAGATTAGACCCACTACTATGATGTGACCTTTTTAGGGTCTTTAGTTAGTGCTTGTCAATGCAGCAGAGTCTCTTCATTCTGGCTGATGGGAATTTCAAAATTTCTGGCCCCATGTAACCTTGGGAATTGTTCGTCTTAAAGTTCCTTGGATTGTTTTTTTCCTTGGAAATTATTCTTGACTGGGAAAAAAATGGAAAAAAAAGGTGAAATTATTTTTGTTTAATCTCAATGAGCTTCACCCATTCACGTGCCAATTAATATGCAGCTAAAAGTTACAAACCACTGTGCAAATTTCTGGAGCATTTTCTCTCCATAGTGCTCACCTCTTTTCATTTGTCTGCCCTGCAAATTCTAACTACCATGACCTTCCTGAACTTCTGATGTCCATCTCCTCAACTCAGTGAGAACATCAGGCTTTGTTCAGTTTCTACCACACTATATACCATGGAATGAAAATTGCCTCCAGAGAGAAATCTTAGTCAGGCTCATCATTTTTGTCTTCCTTCTCTCAGAAATTAGAGTTCCATACTGTCCAGCATCTAAGGCTTGGAAAAATTGTTCTTGCATTTTGTCCTGCTGTCTGTTGTTTGTGGCAAGAGAATAAGTAGAAGCCCTGTTACTTGTGATTGGAGATGGACACGCTCATAGCTAAATCTTTAAAGTTGGTACTTCTCTTCATTGTAGCTCATTTTAAATAGAACCACCCTGGTTAGCCCGCAGAAGCATTTAGACACTTTTAATCAGATTCTGATTAAAGCTTTCATGTTTAAACAATATCATATACTTGTATTTATAAAACTCTAATATATGTATTTTGTTGTCATTGTTATGAAACCAGAGTTTGTGTTGTCTTTCACCTTAGCATAAATTTTTTCATTAGTAACATGAAATAATTTATTGAATTCTTACTCTTTTTTCCCCATTAGGCTAGTAATTTAAAGAAGGTACTTCAAGGAATTATGAGTTATTACAATGAGGTATGAAAAACATATGACTCTGTTTAAATACAAAATGCTATGTGATTATTACATTGACATCAGAAAATAACCTGGATTTTTGTTTATACATCTTACTAGAGTGTAATTCATAATTGGAATATATTGTTTTTTGGCATTTTCAGAACACGCTAATTTTGTGAACATGAACAGGCTTAAACTTAATATATTGATTTGTAAAATAATGTTGCTTCTATATTGATACTCTTGAAACATGTTATTTTCTCCAAGAGAATTACTGTCATCTCTCTATATGATTTGATTTTATGCAATGCTATAGACTATAATTAAATTAAAGTATTTCCTGTGTCAAGCTTTATTTTGACATTTCTTCTCAATGCAAACAGCCTCAGAAGTATGCATGCTGTGAAATTATGCTTTTGTGCAAGTAAATTGGGAAAAATGCAAAATGAAAGTAGTTTTAAAATCAGTTTAGATAGTATACTATTCAAGTAGGTTTTTTCTTAGTACCATAGCAAGTTCTCTAGTAGGATTATTTGTTGCAAGAAAGCTTTTTGGTTATATTTGAAAATTTTTAGTGTGGTCTTGCCATTGAAAGATTTGGTTTCTATTTTTTAAAGTTGTCACATATTTATACTTCTGGTTGTTATCCAAATAATTTTAAGACTGAAATTTTTCAACCTATTAATGCCTCAAACTATTTTGGAGTTTTTTTTTTTCTAATGCTGAAGACTTAATGAGCTGAAAAAAAAAATGATAAGCCCAAAAAGATTAATCCATTAGATTTGTTACATTTCCTGTTCATTTGTAAGTATGATGGTTTATCTTGTGGTTTTCTACCAATCAGTCATGCATCAAAATTTTATGCATATCCTTCAGCGTAACATAAATCTGTTTATTTTTGGAAAGGCATAAGTTTTGTCATAATAGATACATCTAAAGGTTTCTTAATCCCACTGACAGTGGGATTAAAGGGTATTTGATGTAAAACCATTTTAGTTGTTGGTTGGTTAGTCAAAATTTTGGGATGCTGCTTGAGCTTTGCTAACTGGTTTTAGTCAACAGTTATGGATTTATCAATTTGTTAATTTACCCAAGTCATTTCAAGATCCTGTTTATAATTTCCTTGTCATAATTAAATGTAATAAATTTTTTGTAGCCTACATAAAAGAGTGATCTAATTTATTGTCTCAATTCTGCAGTTTTTGGGGCAACAAATTTCTGAAGAACTTATCCCTGATTTAAACCAAATAACTGAGAGTTCAGATTCTGTGGAGCTTGGGAGGTTGCTCCAGCTTATTTTAGGTTGTGCAGTCAATTGTGAAAAGAAGCAAGGTAAGTGAATTTCAGTCAATTCAAAGTCAATTTGGGGATATTTACTCTCTAAAAACACCTACATTGTATAGAAAATACCATAAAAATTTACTATTACGTCTTGGCACAACGCACCTGGAAAGGTAACCCAGGAGACCTTAAGTCTAACCCAGTTCTGCCATTAAAAAGCTACAAATCTTAACCAGCCTATTTGTACCTGGATTTGTACCTATTTAATTTAGCACCTGTACAGTGGCTAAATTTTTCAACCTATTAATGCCTCAAACTATTTTGGAGCTTTTTTTAATGCCAAGAAAACTTTTAATGAGCTAAAAAGAAAAAAAAAGATAAGGCCAGGAAAGATTAATCCATTAGATTTGTTAGATTTCCTATTCATTTGTACAGTGGCTAAATTAAATATATTTTAGTTTAATTAACTTACTATATTCAGTGCTTAGACTTAGTGGAAATTCAGTAAAAATTGTACCTGATTTATTTTGTTTCACGTGTAAGATGCACACTTAGGTTGATTTAGGTTTTTATAAATAAATATGCAGATATTAAATTATAATCCAAGCTTCTTCAGATAATATTCTGCTCTTTTTAGAAGAATGACTGTCTAGTGTATCCTCCAGTTAAGCAGTCTGGAATTGGTATTTTACAGTGATATATACAAACACAGTGATCCATAGACTAATGAGTACAAAAAGACCATTTTTGTTTGCATGTAGTGACTAAATTGATGAACTGAACAGACCAAGACTTACTTCCCTCAGGGCCTGCATCAGTCTGGGTGGTGAGATTTCTAGTGCTGATGTTTTTTGTATGATTTGTCCAAACTTACCGTACATCACCTTTATAAGAATATGTTGGGTGCTTAAGTTTGTACAATACTTTAAGCCAGGACCTTAGAAGACAAATTCAGTATTATCTAAATAATGAAGTAAGAATATGAGACAGGTTAAATTCAGTAAGAAAAAATTCAGGAAGAAGAAAAATAAAATACATGAAATTAATTGCTTATTAATAAAAAAAGAAAAAGAATTGGGTATCAGAAAACTTTGGTATTAGTCTGTCTTTATCATCAATTAGCTATATTTTTCCAGGGCAAGTGAGTGTTTCTCCATAGGTTTTTATTTTTCACTTAGAGATAATGTCAAAGATCTATATATTGGGATTTTTCACAAAATTTGCTCATGGAAAACTTCCGTACATGTTTAATTACAAATTGACAAATAGCAATTAATTTATAAATCTAGAAATTCTCTGTTATTCTTATTTTTTATTTGATTAATAAAACTTTTCTGTTATTTCTTTTTATTTGACTAATACTTTATTTCAATTATTGGTTGTTTATAATATCTTTTTGCTTAATTTTAGCACATTTGGTAGGGTTTTTTTTTTTAAGTATAATTGACATTCAATTTTATATTAGTTTTAGGTATACAACATATTGATTTGACGATTCTATACATTACTCAGTGCTCACCAAGATAGGTGTAGTCCCCATCTATCACCATACAATGTCATTGCAATATTATTTACTATATTTCCTATGCTCTACTTTTCATCACTATGACTTTATAACTGGGAGTTTGTACCTCTTAATCCCTTTTATCTGTTTAACCCATCCTTCCACTCACCCCTTCTCTGATGACCACCAGCTTGTTCTCTATATTTAAGAGTCTGTTTTGTTCTGTTCTGTTTTGTTTTGTTTTAGATTTCACAAGTAAGTGAACATATTGTGTTTGTCTTTATCTGATTTACCTCACTTGTCATTATACCTTTTAGGTCCATCCATGTTATTGAAAATGGCAGATCTCATTCTTTTTTATGGCTAAGTAATATTCCATCATATGTTTACATACATGTAATATTTCTATGGTGTGTATATATACATACAGGTATATATTCCATTGTATGTATGTGTGTATGCACATATATGTGTATATATACATTTGTATGCACTACATCTTCATCTGTTGACAGACATTTGGTTTGCTTTCATATTTTGGCTATTTAAATAATGCTACAATAAACACAGGAGTGCATATATCTTTTTAAATTAGTGTTTTGGTTTTCTTTGGGTAAATACTCAGAGGTAGAATTACTGGATTATATGGTATTTCTCTATCTGTGTTTTTTAGAAACCTCCTTCCATATTGTCTACTACAGTGGCTGCACCAATTTATATCCCAATCAACAGCACACGAGTGTTCCTTTTTCTCCATATCCTCGCCAACACTTGTTGCTTCTTGTGTTTTTTATTTTAGCCATTCTTACTGGTGTGAGGTGATACCTCTTGTGGTTTTGATTTATATTTCCATGGTGATTAGTAATGTTGATAATCTTTTCATGTATCTGATGGCCATTTTTATTTATTCTCTGGGAAAATGTCTAGGGCCTCTGCTCATTCTTTAATGAGATTTTTTGTGTTTTTGGTGTTGAGTTGTAGAAGTTCTTTATATATTTTGTATATTAACCCTTTATTGGATATATCACTTGCAAATATCTTCTCCTGTTCAGTAAGTTCCTTTTTGTTTTGTTGATGGTTTCCTTTGCTATTTTTGTATTGTCTCTGTAGTTTATTTTGTCGTATGTTTCCCTTGCTGAAGAGACATATCCATAAATATGTTGCTAAGGCTGATGTCCAAGAGATTACTGCCTCTGGTTTTTGTTAGTTGTGATTTTAGGTCTCACCTTTAGGTCTTCAATCCATTTTGAGTTTATTTTTGTGTAATGTGTAAGGAAGGAGTCCAGCTTCATTGTTTTGCCTGTAGCTATCCAGTTTTCCCAGCATTATTTATTGAAGAGACTGTCTTTGCTCCATTGTATATTCTTGTCTCCTTTGTCATAGATTAATTTGACCATATAAGTGTGGGTTTATTCTAGGCTTTGTATCCTGTGGCATTGATCTATGTGTCTGTTGTTAAGCCAGTACCAGACTATTCTGATTACTAGATCTTTGTAGTACTATCTTGAAATCTGGGATTCTGATACCTCCAGCCTTGTTCTTTCTCGAGATTGCTTTGGATACTCAAGGTTTGTTGTGGTTCTATAGAGTTTTAGGATAACTTGTTCTACTTCTGTGAAAAATGCTGTTAGTATTTTGATAGGGATTGCAGTGAATCTGTAGATGACTTTGGATATTATGGACATTTTAACAGTATTCTTTCAGTCTGTGAGCCTGGTATACCTATTTGTGTCAGCTTCAGTTTCTTTCATCAATTTCTTAAAGATTTCAGAGTATAAGTCTTTCACTTCCTTGGTTAAATTTATTCCTAGATATTTTATTTTGGTGCCATTTTAATAGGATTGTTTTCTTAGTATCTGTTTCTGCTACTTCATTATTGGTAGATAGAGACACAACAGATTTCTGTATATTAATTTTGTATCCTGCAACTTTACTGAATTCACATATTAGTTCTAATAGTTTTTTGGTATAGTTGTTTTCTATATAAAGTAGTATGTCGGGATCCCTGGGTGGCGCAGCGGTTTGGCGCCTGCCTTTGGCCCAGGGCGCGATCCTGGAGACCCGGGATCGAATCCCACATCAGGCTACCGGTGCATGGAGCCTGCTTCTCCCTCTGCCTTTGTCTCTGGCGCTCTCTGTCTCCCAGTCTTTCATGAATAAATAAATAAATAAAATCTTAAAAAAAAAATAAAAATAAAGTAGTATGTCATCTGCAAATAGTAACAGTTTAACTTCTTCCTTACGACTTTGGGTGCCTTTTATTTCCTTTCTTGTCTGCTTGTTACAGTGAGGATTTCCAGTACTATGTCAAAAAAAGTTGTGAGGATGGAAATCCTTATCTTGATATTGATCTTGAGGAAAAGCCTTCAGTTTTATACCATTAAGTATGATGTAACTTGCGGAATTTTTAGATATGTCCTATATTATGTTGAAATATGTTCCCCCTAACTTATTTTGTTAAGGGTTTTTAACCATGAATGAATATTGTACTTTGTCAAATGCTTTTCTGCATCTATTGAGATGATCACATGGTTTTTATTCTTCTTATTGATATATCACATTGATCGATTTGTGAATATTGAACCACCTTTGCATCCTTGGAATTAATCTCACTTGATCATGGTGAATGATCCTTTTAATGTGTTATTGAATGCAGTTTGGTAATATTTTGTTGAAGATTTTTGAATCTGGGATAATCAGAGATATTGATTCTTAATTTTCTTTTTTTGTAGTGTCTCTATCTGGTTTTGATATCAAGGTTATGCTGGCCTCATAGAATGAATTTGCAAGTTTCCTTCTTCTATTTTTTGGAACAGTTTGATAAGAATAGGCATTAACTATTCTCTAAATGTTTGGTAGAATTTACCTGTGAATCCAGCTGTTCCTGGATATTTGTTTATTGGGAGTTATTTTTTATTACTGATTCAATTTCATTACTTGTAATAGGTCTGCTTAAATTTTCTATTTCTTCCTGATTCCATTTTGGAAAATTATATGTTTCCAGGAATTTATCCATTTCTTGTAGATTGTCCAGTTTGTTGGCATATAATTTTTCAAAATAGTTTCCTGCAATTCTTTGTATTTTTGTGATGTCAGTTACTATTTCTCCTTCTTTATTTCTGATTTTGAATTGCCTCTTTTTTCTTTTTTCTTTTTTTTTTTTTCTGAAACTGGTTAAAGGTTTATCAATTTTATCTTTTTAAATAATCAGCTCTTGGTTTCATTGATCTTTTCTATGGTTTTTTAGTTTCATTTATTTTCACTTGAATCTTTATTATTTCTGCTCTTCCACTAACTTTGGCCTTTGTTTGTTCTTACTTTCCTAAAACTCCTTTTGAGATTTTTCTGGTTTCTTGAGGATAGGCTTGGTTCACTATAAACTTCCCTCTTAGAACTGCCTTTGCTGCATCCCAGAGGTTTTGGACTGTTGTGTTTTCATTTCCATTTGTCTTCATGTATTTTTTTATTTCCTCTGATTTCTTTGTTAACCTGTTGGTTGTTTAGTTGCATGTTGTTTAGCCTACTTATATGTCTGTTCTTTTCCAGTTCTTTTTTTGTATTTGATTTCTAGTTTCATACTGTCTTAGTTGGAAAAGATGCTTGATATGACTTCCATTTTCTTAAATTTATTGAGGCTTGTTTTGTGGCCTAACATGATCTATCCTATAGAATGTTCCATGGGCAATTGAAAAGATTGTGTATTCTGCTGTTTTGAATGGTATGTTCTGCATATACCTGTTAGGTTCATCTGATTGAATGTATCATTCGAAGCCACTATTTCCTTGTAGATTTTCTGTCTCAGTGTTCTATCCAATGATGTAAATTTTTTGTCTTCTGCTATTACTGTCAATTCCTCCCTTTATGGCTCTTATTATTTTCTTTATGTATTTAGGTAGCTCCTGTGTTGAGTGCAGAGATACTGACAGTTGTTACATCCTTTTGTTGGAGTGACCTCTTTAATATTATGTGGTACCCTTCTCTGTCTCTTGCCACAGTCTTTGTTTTAAAGTCTATTTTCTCTGATAGAAGTATTGCTATCCTGGCTTTTTTTCCTTCTTCTATTTTCATGGAGTATTTTTTTTTTCTATCCCTTTACTTTCAGTCTATTTGTGTCTGTAGGTTTGAAGTGAGTTTCTTGTAGGTTCATACAGGTGTAGCATATAGATTGGTCTTGTTATTTTTATCCATTACATCATCATAGGTCTTCTGATTGGAGTATCTGGTCCATTTACATTTAAAGTAATTATTGATAAGTAATATACTTATTGTCATTTTATTGTTTTCTGGTTGTGTTTGTAGTTCTGTTCCTTTTTTTTTTCTCTTGCTCTCTTCCCTTGTGGCTTGATGCTTTTCCATAGGATTATGGTTGAATTCTTTCTTCTTTATTTTTTTTGTATATCTGGTATAGGTTTTTGATTTTTGGTTGCCATTGAGTTGATCTATAACATTCTGCATAGGAATTTATATTAATTTGATGGTTGCTTAAGTTCTGAGAGCACTAAATTTAGACTCCCTTCTCCACTCCCTTCTCCACATTTTATGTATATGATGTCATATTTTACATCTTTTTGTTTTTTTGTATCCTTTGATTAATTTTTGTACATATAAATGATTTTACTACTTTTGTGTTTTAACTTCCATAATAGCTTTATAAGTGATTAATCTACTGCCCTTATGTTTGCTTTTATCTGTGAAATTTTTTCCCTTCATAACTTTACTTCTGGTTATGTCCTTTTGTTTCCCACTTAAAGAATTCCCTTTAGCATTTCTTGTAAGGTTAGTTTAATGATAATGAATTCGCTTAACTTTTGTTTGGGAAACTGTTTATCTCTCTTTCAATTCTCAGTGATAACCTTGTTGGGTAGAGTATTCTTAGTTCTTTCCTTTTGGCACTTTGAATATATCATGCCATTCTCTTCTAACCTACAAAATTTCTGCTAAAAAATCAGCTGATAGACTTGTGGAGTTGCCCTTTTATATAATGTTTTTATTTTTTATTTTATTTTTATTTTTTGCTGCTTTTAAAATTCTCTATCATTATGCTTTTTTGGGGAGAAGAGGCAATACATTCTTCTTCTTCTTTTTTTTTTTTATTAGTTTAGATGTAGAATTTAGTGATTCATCAGTTGCATATAACACCCAGTGCTCATTACATGAAGTGCTCTCCTTAATGCCTCCCCTGCCCCCAGCAACCCTCACATCTTCCCTCCTCCATGTTTGTCAATTTTAATCATCTTTTTTCGAAGAACCAACTTTTAGCTTTGACTCTATTTGTACTATTTAGTATCTATTCTTTTTATCTCATTTCATCTATTTTCTTGTGAATTAATCAGTTCTTCCTATTATAGATTATAATTAGATATTTTAAGCTGTAATTTCTCCCTAAGTTGATTTTGTTTCCTTCCATGAACTTTAACATTATTTTCATGATTTAATTCCAAGCATTATTTAGCAATTTTGTCCTCAGAATTTTAAAAGGAAATTCAGTTTCCACATATTTAAATAAAACTAGTAAATACAAAATAGTTTCATTGTCACTATTAAAAACATCAGTGTTACTTAATTGGATTTCTTCTTGGAGGTATGTGGGCAATTTTTAGAAGTGAGCAAGTAAAGAAAATCTTGCAGTAAATTAATTAAAACTTAAAAACAAAACACATACAAAATGTAAAACAGTTTACACATCTTTATACTTTGTAATGAGAGTTGATTCCAGAATGATTCCAAGGTATTGCAGTAACCTCAGTCTTGAAAGAATGAACTTCTTTGGTTAAATAAGTATTCTGTTTATCTTGATGGAAGAAAATATAATTTTTTGAAGGCTTTAGCAGTCTTATAACACTCCATTATCCAGAAAATCCAGTTAAAGTAAAACATTGCATTGCTTGTACATTCTCTACTTAATTCTTCTGCTGGGCAGCCTGGGTGACTCAGCGTTTAGCACCACCTTCAGCCCAGGGCGTGATCCTGGAGACCCGGGATGAAATCCCACATTGGGCTCCCTGCGTGGAGCCTGCTTCTCCCTCTGCCTGTGTCTCTGCTTCTCTCTTTCCCTGTGTCTCTCATGAGTAAATAAATGGACTCTTTAAAAAAAAAATTCTTCTGCTTTCCCACCCACTCCCCACTTAGTGGTCAGTTGCATACCAGAATCTATCAGAATCTTTGTCCAGTCTTGGCTTTACGAATGAAAGATTGAGAGAACTTTCAGAAGTTTTCTAGAAGAATCATTAAAACAATAAAAGTATTTGAAAATTATGTGATGGGGTTTTTTTTTGAAATTTAGAAATTTTTGGAAATTGTTTTAGCTGAAGAACATATAGTTGAGGTGGATTATGAAAATATATGGAACACTTTTTCTTATGGTTCCTCATTTCTTATTGGGACAGAATCAACTTACTGCCTCTGTGTTTGTGGTAAGGCATAAATATCTCCTTGAGATGAGATGTGATGAATGTTGAGTGTGTGTTTACAGGAAGTCCCTTCTTTAAAAAGCCCTCCTGAGGGAACCCTGGGTGGCGCAGCGGTTTGGCGCCTGCCTTTGGCCCAGGGCGCGATCCTGGAGACCCGGGATCGAGTCCCACGTCGGGCTCCCGGTGCATGGAGCCTGCTTCTCCCTCTGCCTATGTCTCTGCCTCTCTCTCTCTCTCTGTGTAACTATCATAAATAAATAAAAATTAAAAAAAAATTCTAAAAAAAAAGCCCTCCTGAAATGAGCTAAGTAGGTGATAAAATGTGACTTTTTAGGCTGGAGATTTTAGGAATTCATTTAATATTTATGGATTCATCCTAGAATACTGAATATTTAACAACAGGGAAGAAATTGTCATAATTGTTTTAAGATTATAATTTCTTTCTCCTAAGAAAATGAGAGGTTTTCTTCTTTAGAAAAAATAAAACATTTAAAATTATGAATATTTCAATTCTGCTTATCTAATATTAGTAGACATATATCTTATGAAAAAATACTTACATAAAGAAGTATGTGTGGTAAATGAACTTTTGTGCTGTTAATTGAATGGCTAAGGTACCAGGGGTAAAGAGTAGATTTTTATCAGATCTTTTTTTTTTTTAAACACAGAACATATTCAAAATATAATGACACTGGAAGAATCTGTTCAACATGTGGTTATGACTGCTATTCAAGAGGTAAGTTTTTTTTCATATATATATATACATATATATGAATATATATTTCTGTTTGTACAAACAGAAATCTGCTTGCTCTTTGCAGCAGATTGACTTATCTTAAGCTAGTATATCTTTCCTTCTTTTCTTTCCCCAAAATATCTTAAAAAGACTTCAATCCTAATTTTAGTACTTCTATATTTTAAAAGATAAATTAATATTGTCAGGATCCCTTAAATAGCTTCACCTAAGCAGGATAAACCACCTCTGACCAAATAAGAATTTTTTATCTTTTTTTTTCTACCAATTAGGACAGTCTGTCTTGAAATTTTAAAGCATGTATGTAAATATATCTTATATTCATTTTCAGAATGTTAGTACTGTAAGCAAATATGGTGATAAGTTTGGGAGCCAGGTAGGCTGGGTTCAAGCCAGTCTAGTTGTGTAAATTCAACCAGAAGGATTCAGAATTCATGTGGTACACGTTGATTCTTAACATCAGACTTAAAGGCTAAGGTATGTGGAATGCAGAGGAGACCTGAGGGTAGGTAGAGTAGGGAATTAGTGAGGGCAAACTTAGTTTGGCAGGAGCATGATGTGGAGGGAGACCTTTCCCAGGAAGTTAGCACTTTGTGTGCTCTGAGTTTGCATTGCTGGCTTGAATTTAAAGCCTCAAAATACATAAATCTGCCTTTCAGATGCAAAAAAGTTATTTTTATAAGGATCCTTTCTTTCATGTAATTGTAACTCCTCCTTTTAAAATAACTTCTCAAATTAGGCTTTTGCCATGTCACACATTTAAAGGTTGTATTTTAAGAGTGTTAATTTATTTTATGGAAGAATCTTTAATATTATTTATTATTTTGTTACCAGTTTTATATAGTAGTTCATCTTTTATAATTTGGATTGTGAATTTTCAGCATACAAGTATTAAATATATCTTCAAGTCCACTTTGCTTCTGGTATCCTCACAGATCTAATGGTTAAACATTGTGTTATTTAGCTTAAGCCTCTAGTAAAGTTTTTATTGGAATAATATTCTAAGGATCATCAAAGTATGGCAAAGGAAAACTGAATATCAAGCATTTTACTGTCCTTTCAAGTAAACTTGTTTTTTACTTTGTAGCATCTTTTTATTGTACTTAACTTTACTATTTTAATTTCTTAGTTGATGAGTAAAGAAATATTGAACTCTCCTACAAATGATACTGTTGGAGAATTAGAACAACAGGTGAGTATCTCAGTATGTGGGGAAAATGTTGAAAACATTCATACAGTTCCTTGGCTAATTATAATTAGTATCATAAAGCTTACATAGGGGAACATATACAAGAATATTTTTCTCCATAAAATTTAGGTCGTTTATTCTGTAACATTTCAATTGAGTATTGTCATGCATTCCCTCATGAATGCAAGTACTGTCAGTCTCCAGAATTTTTTATGCTCATGTTCAAAGAGTTGAGTGACGTTGAACTTCCCTTCTGAAACTTATAATACATATGTGACTCATTCTAAGGGTAGACAATATACAAATTCTGCTAATACCTAATTTATCTAATAAGATAATATAATTTTTGTCATGTTGAAGAAACAGCTCCAAGACCCTGTGCTCAAGAATCCTTTCCCTGGTTCTATTACATGACTGTTTCACAGGGAGCAAAAGGAACTCTCCTCTGACATATAATCTGAACTAGATTCTAGGGGAAGGGGTATAGGGAGAGCCAAATGCATCTAGTACTTTTTCTGTTATATTTTTGAACAACTGTTTTTCATGAGTGTCACCAGTCATTTCATGAAATATTTCAAATTAAAACTTTTTTTCTATGAAATTTTATTTGAATTTAAACATACTATGTTTTTTCTAAATTTTTTGAAATGAAGTTAAACAACATCCTCTAATACTCTGTTGTTTAAATATTTCATAAGGAAAGTTGTATGAAAGGGGAGGTTAGCACTCCCTTTGACAAGGATGGAGGAGGCCCTTGGGCCTGACAACACACAATACAGTTAAGAGGCATTGCCATCTACTTCATGGCATCTAACCATTGTGGTGTTGTTGTTGAATCATTGTATTGTGTATGTGTGTGTATATATAAAACTCTGTTACTGATAGTTCAATTTTTAGAAAATGCAAATTGAATAAAAAATTTTCATAAAGATTTACATAAAACTTTATTTCTGAAAAAAAAAAAAAACTTTATTTCTGTGGGACTTTAGCCTTAAACATTAGACTGTGAATATTACTCACAGAAAAATAACAAATTGAGACATTTTTTAACAGATACATTTTTTAAAGTTTTCATTTAAATTCCAGTTAACATAATGTGTAATATTACCTTCAGGCGTACAATATGGTAATTCAACACTTCCATACATCACCTGGTGTTCATCACGACAAGTGTACACCTTAGTCCCCATCACCTATTTAACCCATCTTCCCACCCATTTCCCTTCTGGTAACCATCAATTTCTTCTCCATGGTTAACTTATAAAATCCAACACCCAAAAAACAAATAATTCAATTTAAAAAATGGGCAAAAGACATGAATAGACATTTTTCCAAAGAAGACATGCAGATGGCCAACAGACACATGAGAAAATGTTCAACATCACTGATCATCAGGGAAATGGAAATCAAAACTACAATGAAAGCCTTTTTTTTACTGCTATATCCATGCAGTTGAGCACTGTTAGAGAAAAGTACAGCCATTCATTTGAATTGGGGTCATTATAAATGCATGATTTCCATCCACAGTTAGGCCCTTCATCATTGTTCTGTACTAATCAACACCTTCTCCCATAACCCAAATGACCACTGTCTCACACAGCTATCCATTTGCATAAAGCTGCTACCTTAAAATCTTCCCCCTCACTCTGAGTAGTCAGTCATTGTCTACCATGTGCCAGAGAGACTGTGCTAAGTGCATCTTCTATTATATAATTTGCATGGTAACCCTAGAAAGTTTCAAATGAAGACCCAAAGAGAGTAAACTTATTAATAAATTTTAATAGCTATTTTTAAAAAAAGATTTTAATTAATTTTTTGAGAGAGGGAACAAGTGAGAGAGTGAACATGAGTAGGGGTGGATGGGGAGATGGAGAGGCAGAGGGAGAAGCAGACTCCCTGCAGAGTCTGATACCAGCTCCATCCTGGGACTCCAGTATCATGACCTGAGCCAATGGCAGATGCTTAACTGACTGAGCCTCTCTCATATGTATATGATGTACATATACATCATACGTATATGTATGTACGTACATATATTTTTCAATTTGTGTCAAAACACACCTTACTAAGAATCAGGACATTTTGTGTTTCAGCTTAAAAGGGCCTTGGAAGAACTTCAGGAAGCACTAGCAGAAAAAGAAGAACTGAGGCAAAGATGCCAAGAACTGGATATGCAGGTGGGAAAAGAAATCAATCTGAGAAAAATTTAGTCTTGAAGTTTAGAAAGGTTTTATTGTAAATAATTCATTGGCAAAGTGTTTTAGAGGTTGGGTTTCATTTCTTAGAAGGCAAATTTAAAGTATTTGTTATAGGCTTGAATATTCAAGCATGAATTTCATAGTTATTTTTCTCTTAGAATTGAAAATTGCTAACACCTACTTCTTTGAGAAAATCCTTTTGATTGTAGAATTTCAAGTATTTAGATGAGCCCTTAGTTTCTTTTGTAAAAAGAAGAAACTAAAATAGCTACTGCATAGAGTGTGAATATTTAAGTGAGGTCATTTATTGAAGTATTTAGAAGTGATCGACCTGCCCCACCCTTCATAAATGAGAATACCAAGTTTGTTTTGCTAACATGTACATGTATCTGAACACATGTATATATATAATTCTTGAGTTCATATGCATTTACACATTAGCAAACTAAACTTGGTATGAGAGACAATAGTTAATGGTTAGTGGGGTAGATTTTAAATCCACCTAACCATATTCAGAACCTAGCCGTGTTATTGGTTGTGTCCTCTCAGGCAAATTATTTAAATTCTTTATAGTTCAATTTTCTCTTTTGTTCTAGAAATGATGTGATAATAGTATGTATCTCCCCAGAGTGATTATAAGGATTAAATGAGTTGATATACATTAAGCACTTAGAGCAGAACCCATCACACACAACCTTACCCCATCCTTCCTTGACAATTCACAAGGCTGAAGAGAGAAAACAGTCCCAACCATGACTTAGAAGGGAAGATGTACTAGGTCTTGCTACAGTGGAGAGGGTGTCCCAAAAAGTCTTCAACCACACTGGAAAATATAGGGTATCTTGACTGCTGATGAAGCATGAATTAGATGAAAAGAATAAAAGCATGACAAATGTGCAAACATTGCAGATTAAAGAGCATGCTCAAAGACTTGAGCTAAGCTTAGAAAATAACCTTTGCTTCATGTTGTATAACAATTTCATCAGTAAAATAGACTAGGTGGTAGGGCAATAAAATGAGGTTTAAAAGGAAATTGTAGCTATATAGAAACAAATCCATGAATAATACTTAACAGCAGGCTTTATCCTAGGTAAGCTACTGAACTTCAAGAATAAAGGAAAAACAAGTACTAGTCATTCAGGTAGAAAAGGCAAATCACCCACAAAGACAAAATCAGGTTCCCCTACAACTTGAATGCCAGAATATGGAAGAGAGGTTTCTGCAGAGTACCTAGGCAGGGAAGCAGCCTTATACCCAAACAAAGCGCTCAGATGCAGACCTCATGAGCCATTCTTTTTTTTTAAGATTTTTATTTGTTTATTCGTGAGAGACACAGAGAGAGGCAGAGACATAGGCAGAGGGAGAAGCAGGTTCCCTGCAAGGAGCCTGATGTGAGACTCCATCCTGGGTCCGTAGGATCACAACCTGAGCCAAAGGCAGGTGCTTAACCACTGAGCTACCCAGGCACCCCTCATGAAGCCATTCTTAAAGAAACTATGTGTTGACACAGTTTAGCTAGCAAACATGTTTTAATCAAAGAATGCAAAAGTGGGAATTTTGTGGTGAAAGATCTGGTGAAGCTTGAATCCTTTCAAATACAGAACTATGTTGGTTCTGTGCACATTATGGTTATAAACATTGGGACAAGCAAAATTCTGATCCAGGAAATCAGAAGGCAGGTCCAATAATGTGTACTTGAGAAAAAGAAAGAAAAATCTCCACATGATACTTTGATGTGAAGTTCTAGAAACTCTGATGTAGTCTTCTAGTTCTGTTCCAGTCAGGATTATTATGGGGCCTTCGGGCAAGTTCTGAAGTGTTTGCCAGTGTTTTTTATTTTTTAATTCTGCTTTTCCCAGCCATTATTCATAACACCTGGCAGCAGTAGGCAGCAATTCTTCACTTACTGCAGTAGCAGTGGCCAGTCTTGCTTATGGTATGTTAGAGAAAACATACTCCTGCCCACCATTGTACAAGATAAGTGTATATCTGAAACAGTGATTTTCAAACTCTAATGAGATAAAGGGGACTCCAGCTATAGAATTTCATGTTTCATTTTTTTAAATATGCAAATGATATACAAGTGTTAAGTTAAATCTGGTGATGTGAGAAAATGAGCCTTTTTTTTAGCTTTTTGAATTTTTCTATCTCTTAAATAACTCAGAGAAACAGAAACAGAGACAGAGAGACAGCAACAGAGGAGAGAGAAACAAAGAAATAGAGAACAAACCAGAGAGAGATAAATGCAGATACATTATGATGCCTAGAACCACTCCTGGACATTCTAAGGCCTGGATAGGAGGGTGTGGTACAAGGAATTTGCATGTTTATTACCCCTTCCTTCAGTCTATGATTAAAGGTGGCTCTGAGGCCACACTGTAAAACATGGATAGGAACCAGGTTGATTACACACTGGGTGTTGAAAATTAAATTTGCCCTTGCCCCTCTACCCTCTTTGGAGGGTTCCTGTCCAGTTTTGGAAGACTGAGGGTATTGTTTCTCTTCCGTTGATCTTTTTGTGAGAGCCTCTCCCCTCCAGCCAAGATGAGATATTCTTTCTTTTGTGTCCCACCCCCACCTTATGGTATGCTTCCATGAAAGCACCTTGAATGTTTTCTGTTGTGTAATTATTTACATTTCTACCCCAAGGATACTGAGGGTTCAAACTCTCATTCTTTTTGTGTATCTCAATAATTTAGGATTGTTCATAACAGATAATAGTCACTAAACTGCTTGCATGGCAAGGATGGATGTATGCATTATATTTAGGAAGAGAAACTTCTTTCTCCTGTAGTCAGTCTGGGGACAGTTCTCAGCCTTTGTGTTGCTCATTTGAGGGACAGTGTTTGTAATCTTTAATTTCCTATTACTAGCTCACTAGCTCACCAATCATTCACATAATTGGGTTGAATTAATTACAATTATTGAAAAAAATAATCTCTCAAACCTATGTAGTAATATGCTGAAAGTCATGAGAGGCCGAAGATTCGGGTTTTTTCAAATGAATCCTAATAAAAATTGGTCTTGTATAAGGTTACAGCCTAGCTGTAAATTTTTAAAGATATTTTTAAATGGAAAAGAAAAAGAATTGAGGGAGCAAATTATATTTGTTGCATAAATATGTAAATAAAATAATGTGTTAGGCACTGGTATTGATGTGCTTCTAAAATTACATGTTTTTATCAATTGTAAAATGTAAACGGGATGCCTGGGTGGCTAAGTCAGTTAAGCGTGTGCCCGCAGCTCAGATTATGATCCCAGGACCCTGGGATTGAGCCCCACATCAGGTTCCCTGCTCAGTAGGAAGCCTGCATATCCCTCTCCTTCTGCTGTTCCCCCTGCTTGTGCTCTCTGGCATGCTCACGCTCTCTCTCTCTGTCAAATAAATAAATAAAATCTTTAAAAATATATATAAGCAAACAGCCTCAGTGTGCAAATGGATTCAGTTCAACTTTTTGTTACCGATTCATTAGCAAAATAATGGGCTTGTGCCTGAAGGCATATATGTAACTGATAATTTTCTGCTATGAGCCTAAAATAACTTTGTGCATATATGTGTGTGTATTTTAGCTTACTAGGTAACAGCATCCTGATAGTAAATTTATAACTAAAAGGGGAACAAATTAATTTTTTGAAGTTTATTGATACATCAAATTTTAGAAACATTTTCTTCCCCAAACTAGGGCAAGCATAACATTTTGAAGATACTTAAATGTATTACTCTGTTTTCTCTATATTAATCAAATTATTTTGATTTCTTTTCTTTGACTTAAACAGCCTAGACCCAAAATTTCAGATTTGGAAGGATCCATAGGAACTATCTAGTCTGATTAACCAAGCTAATTTAATGGCTTAGTCACAATTATAATGTGACCTCGGGACTTTTTTGCTATTGATACTTATGTTTGTATATTTGTTTTTTAGGTGACTGCACTTCAAGATGAAAAGAATTCATTAGTTTCTGAGAATGAGATGATGAATGAAAAACTTGACCAGTTGGATGGATCTTTTGATGATCCAAATACAATGGTTGCAAAAAAGTATTTTCATGCGCAGTTACAACTAGAACAATTACAGGAAGAAAACTTCAGGTAGCATTTTTAATAAAAATTATTCCGTAGAATTCTGTTTAAGAGCTAGAAAATCCTTTCAACAACTAATTATTAAGCATTTTATCACATGTTGTAGCATCTTAGAGCTTTATAGCATGCTTAGGATACTGATTAAGCTCTGAAGATACCCAAATGGTATAAGTGGTTCTTGCCTCTACAGAGCTTAAAATCTAGTTAGGTAAGTGGGATATGTATATAAAAAAACAACAACAATGACGACAACAAAAAACAGTTTAAAATAACTTATGATAAGGGCCAAATGCGGGCAATGGGCAAGTCCTCTGGGAGTTTAAAGGAGTGATCACTGGGGCCTGGGGAGAGTGGAGCATTTCTTATGTATAAGAGGGAACCTGATAATAAGTGGAAAAAATGGACATCTTAAGCTAAAGAGGTGCTTTCCATTTTAACTTTTATATTTCTTCTTAAAAAAAAAAGGTGTTGTACATCTTACCTCTAATAAACATTGTCTCTTGTGTGCTTGCTGCTGAGCCTGGAACCATAAGGCACTCTAATTGTACTATATGTATTTTTTTGTTCCTTTTTTTTGTTATCAAATTTAAATGCAAAAAACAGTTGCAACAATAGTGCAAATAATTCCTTTATACCTTTTACTCAGATTCCACAATTGTTTTTGCAGTTTTTACCATTCACTTTAGTATACATATTCTTATGGATTCACATTTTTTTTTCTAAACCACTTGAAAGTAAGTTGGGAGTCTTGTACCATTATCCCTGCATACTTTGGCATGTATTTTCCTTAAAAAACCTACTGTCTTATAAACCACAGTATAGTGATTAAAATTCAGGGGTTTGTCATTGGTACAATATTGTTATCTAATCCACAGATCATATTCCATTAGTTGTCTCATTGTCTCTTATGGCTATTTTTTTCCTGATTCAGAATCCAATCCAGGATCATGCATTGCAGTTAGTAATGGATTCTTACTCAATGATCTTTAAATCCATAGCTGCTATCATTTATTTAAAGGTGAAATTATCCCAGATTCGGCCTCTAGGAAGCCTGTCAGCTGCCTCCGGTGTCCTTTCAATGTGTTGCTATCCTTCGAGCACTTTCTTACTTTCTGGAACAACAAAATACTCCTCTTGTCCTTTCCTGACTCTGCAGCAGCCATTTTTCCAAGGATCCCTCATTCCTTATATTTGACAATATTGTTTAGAAACAAAGATCTTGTGCTCCAGATGAGTTTTTCTGTCCTTGCTTCTAGACACCTTTGGTGTTGTAAAGAGCTAGGAAATATACTTGCACATGGTCACACTTGCTGTGTTCACACACTTGTATATACACATGTCTGCATTGGTTTTTATTCGCTCACTATAAGTTCATATGGACATCTTTCATTTTAGTCCTCTGTGTTTTCAGGGTTCATTCTGATCTCCATTTCCATATTTTAAACTCTTTCTCCAATAATGAGAAACCTGTCTCCCATTTTCCTCAGTATATTTACTCATATACTCTGTCCCAAAACACACAAGGTAATTTAAGAATTGCTAACCTTACCTTTGTAATAAAGCAAACTATTAATAAGATTTCAGTATGTTTACAGTTCTTTTACAAGGTAACATTTACATATTGTAAGATGAATAAATAGTACAATTTGACATGTTTTAACATGCATACATTTGTGTAATTTCACACTTTAATCAATTACTGTTCATCTCAATCACTGAAGAAAGTTCCTTTATCTTTCTTCCCATTCAGTCCCTACCTCTCAGAGGCTAATTACTCTTCTGATTATTTTTCACTATACATGAATTTTCTCTGATTTAGAGTGTCATATAAATTGAATCATACAGTATAAACTCCTTGGTGACTGGCTTCCTTTGTTCAGCATGCTTGTGAGATTAATCTATGTTTTGAATGTATCTATGATTCATTATCTTTTATGACTGAGTAGTATTCAAATATTTGCAGTTATTCCACATTATAGCACACTTTTATTCATCAATTTTCCTTTAGATGATGGGCATTTGGGTTTCCATATTTTGGTTAATATGAGTAAAACGAGTCTGAATGTTGTAATATAAGACTTTCTGTTGATATATTTTTTTCTTATTTCTCATTGGTAAATATGTAGAGTGGTATTGCTGAGTTATGCAATAGCTCTGTGTTTAATCATAAAAGACACTGCCAAGTCATTTTCCAAAGTAGTCATAACATTTTATACTCCCATGAGCAGAGTTTGCTGCTCGTTGCTCTGGTTTTTTTTGCCTGAGTAGCATAATTTGTTCTTATCCATCTTTTTAACTTTAAATATTTCAGGAAAAGTTTAGTAGCATCTCTTTATGACTTAAATGGCATTTTCCTGATAACCAGTAATGTGATAAGCTCCTTTCCATGTGCTTGGTGCAATATATCTTACTTCATGAATTATCTCTTCACACTGTTGACTTGTTTTTAAATTGGATTATTTGTCCTTATCCATTAGTTGTGGGAATTTTGAAAATTTTGAATGCAAATTCTTTGTTAGATATGTGCATAGTAATATTTTACTCATCCTGTGGCTTGCCTTTTCATTTTTTAAATGGTGTCTCTCAGTGAATAGAGTTCTTTACTTAGATGAAGTCTATTTTGTCAGTATTTTTAATATTAGTGTTTTTATGTACTGCCCAAGAAATCTTTGTCTACTACCATGCCGTGAAGATACTTTCTTCTATTCTCTTCTAGAACCTTCCTAGTGTTCTCTTTTACATGTAAGTCTATGGTCATTTTTATTTTATTTTTTTGTAATAGTGTAAGGTGTGGGAGTCAAGCTTTATTTTCCATATGGTTATCTAGTTGTTACAGTATCATCATTTGGAAAGATTTTAATTTTACTCCACATTGCTTTGTACCTTTGTGGAAAATGGTTTAACCATAAAATTTGGGTCATTTTCTTGATTCTTTAAGTTCTTTTCCCTTGATCACTTTGTCTTTTTACCTATATGGTATGGTCTTAGTTCTAGAGTAAGCTTAAAATCAGGTAGTGTAAGTATTCCAATTTTATTCTTTCTTTTCAAAATTTGTTTTGGTTGTTCCAAGTCTTCTGCATTATCACTTAAAATTGAGAGTCAGCAAGTCAGTTTCTGTTTAAAAACACCTTTTGTGATTATGATTTAGGTTGTATAAAATTGAAAAGTACATTGAAAATTTCTATCTATGGATATGGTGTCTTCATTTATTTAAGTCTTTAATTTCTCTCAGCAATGTTGTGTTGTTTCCACCAGAGAAGTCTTGTATGTGTTTTATTACCTTTATTCCCAAGTAGGTACTATTAAAAGTACAATTAAAATTATTCTGAAAAGTGGCTGCTGATATGTACAATTGATTTTTATAGGTTGAAATTTGATCTTATATTTTGAAACTTTTATGTCTTGTAAAGTTTCTTAATTCACCTATTGATTCTGGTAATATATGTAGAAAATCTAAGGCATCTACAATCATCTAAACTATTAATAGAGCTTTACATCTTCCTTTTATTATTTCTGCTCTCTATTTTTCTTGCATTGAGCAAGAGCAAACATCTTACTTTCTTCCAGGTCTTAAGGGGAAAACATTCAATTAAGTACCATCAAGTATGATGCTTGCTGTAAAATTTTTTTAATGTGCTTTTTATCACTTTAGAGGAGTCCCCCTTTATTTCTGGTTTGCTAAAAGTTTTTATCATTAATTGGTATTGATTTTTGACAAGTGATTTTTCTACATCTTGAAATAACAGTGTGGTTTTTCTTTTTCATTCTTTCATTATGATCGTTTAATTTTTGAATGTTGAACAATCTTCTATTTGAGGGTTAGACTAGTTTGGTTCATACCTATTATTCTGCATAAGTATAACTGGATTCAATTTGCTAATATGTTGAAAGAATTTTTTTGATTGTCTTCATAATAGATATTGGTCTATAACTTTTTTCTCTTGTAATGTCTTTTTCAGGTTTTGTTGTCAGAGTTCTGCTAGTCTCATAAATAATTGGGAAGTATTCTCTCCTCCTCTATTTTCTGAAAGAGTTTATGTAAGAATGATATTGTTTCTTCCTTAAATGTTTGATAGAATTTATCAGTAAAACAATCTGGACCTAGGTTTTCTTTGTGAAACACAGGGCTTTTAATGACAAAATTTCGTTAATGGTCATAAGACTTCTCAGATTTTCTAGTTCATCTATGTCAGTTTGAAAAGTTGTACTTTTCAAGGTGTATGTTTATTTCATTTAAGTTATTGAATTTATGGGCATAGAGCTGTTCATAATATTCTTTAACTGTCCTTTTAACAACTATAGGAGTGATACTGATACTTTTTCATTCCTAATATTAGTAATTTGTGTTTTTTCTTATTTTTCTTGATCATTCTTACTAGGGTTTCATCAATTTTATTAAACTCTTTAAGCACTTTATTGACTTTCCATATTATTAGTTTTAGATCGCTGTTCTTTTTTTTTTTCCCCTTTTATTTGGGTTTAATTTGCTGTTCTTTTCCTAGACTCTTGAGGTTGAAACTTGGATGATTGATTTTAAGCCTTCCTTTATTTCTAATATAAGCCTTTAAAATTGTAAAATTTCCTCTAAGCACTGGTTTAGCTGTATCCCCAAGGATTGGCTGGTTGTCTTTCTGTTGTTAATCAATCTGAAATATTTTCTAATTTTCTGTGTGATTTCTTTCTTGACTTGTGAATTATTTAGAAATGTGTTAATTTCCAAGTGTTTAAGACTTTTCTAGACTTCTTATTGTAAGTTCTAATTTAAGTCTCTAGTGGTTAGAGAACATATTTCATAAGATTTCAATCTTTTGATACTTGTTTTATTGCTTGGCATGTTTCATTGTGATGAGTGTTCCATATGCACTTGCAAAGACTGTGTATTCTGTAATTTTTGATGACAGACATGTTCTATACATGTCAAATCAAGTTGGTTAATAGTGTTGTTCAGAGCTCTTCTGTAGTTTTACTGATATTTTTGTTTATTTCTGCATTTATTGGAGACTGGTATTAAACCATGATTGTGGATTTTTGCCTTTGAATCTGTCAGTTTTTGCTTCATGTATTTTAGGCACATGTATGATAATGGCTTTGTAATGAAATGACCCTTTTATAAAAATTATGAAATATCTGTGTCTTTAATAATACTCTTTTGTTTTAAAATTTATTTTGTTTGATGTTAACATAACCACCTCAATTCCTTTTGCTTACTGTTTGCAAGGTGTTTATAAATCTTTTTACTTTTAATCTACCTGTGCCTTTATATTTAAACTATCTCTTGTAATTAGCATATATTTGAGCCTTGCTTTTTATCTAGTCTGACAGTCTCTGCCTTTTTAGTTGGTGTGTTAGTCTATTTGTCTTTTATGTAATTTTTGTTATGGTTGTATTTAGGTCTGTCAGTATACTGTTTTTTGTTTTGTTTTGTTTTGTTTTGTTTAGTATGCTGTTTTTCACTTGTCATATCTGTTCTTTTGTTCCCTTTTCTGCATTCCTTTGGGTAAATCAAATAATTTTTTAAATATTTAATTTCATCCACTGTATTCTCTTTACTATTTGTTGTTACTATAGTGTTTGAAATACTTATCCTTAATTTATCATAGCTTACGTAGAGTTAATATTTTACCACTTTGCATGTGATGTATATTTTTTAGAAATTTTAATAAATAGCTATATGTTATCTCTTCATCTTTTGAGATTAAAACCCTTATTAGAACTAGAGATAATCGAGTACAGTGTTTCAGAAGTGAAAATGAAAATTCAGACCATTAAGTTTATTCTCAGCCAATTTCAAATCCAGAAGCTGAAAGTGTCATATTCCTTTAGTCTTTCTTTTGAGTGTGGAATTAAAAAAAAGATAATTTAAGTATGTCTTACTAAGCATTCATCTCAGTAAGAAAATAAATGATAGAAATTACATTATAAATACTTGTTTTCTGTATGAAAGGCTTGAAGCTGCAAAAGATGATTACCGTGTTCACTGCGAAGAACTTGAAAAGCAACTAATTGAATTTCAGCATAGGAATGATGAACTGACTAGTCTTGCTGAAGAAACAAGAGCCCTGAAAGATGAAATAGACGTTCTTAGGTATGGCATATCTAAATATAATTATGTCACTTCTGAGTTATTCCTTAGTCATTTTGGTATTCCATATTCTAATCAGGGATTCTTAGTTATTCCTATCAAGTACTGATCAGTTTTTATCTAGGTTCCTAGTCTTTACTTATTTTATGCTTATTCATAGGAATTGCTGCTTAAGGATAATATTCAATTCTTGTGAGCACAATTTTTTTTTAAAGAAAAGAAGGATGGGGGAGGGAAGGGGCAGAGGGAGAGAGAGAATTCCAGGCAGGTTCCACTCCCAGTGCAGAGCCCAGTGTGGGGTCCAATCCTGCAATCCTGGGATCATGACCTGAGCTGAAATCAAGAGTCAGATGTTCAACCAACTGAGCCACTGAATTGCCCCATGTTAACACAAGTTCATATTAGAATTCATAAACTCAAAGTGATATCTTTTTCTTAAAACTGTGTAAACTGAATTACTTTTAGATACATTTAGCTTGACCTCTTTGTACTCAAGAGTATATCTTGTGAACTTTTTACATAAGGGAAAGCATTCTCACAATCCACACTTTGGCATTTGATATAAAATAGGTACAGGTAAAGTACCTTAATACTTATTTCAGGATTATCCCAATGTTTTCTAATTGTCTTTGACAATATATAAAATTTGTATTTGGCTTTTGCCTTTGAAATATTAAGCAAACAGACTATTAATGTGCTATTTATATTTTCTGTTAAATTTTCTCAATTAACCATTTTTATTGCAGTTTTTATGTCCATTTGAAACAATCTTTATACCCATTCATTTGAACCTTATGTGTTAGAAAGTGATTTGGTTTATGTATTTACTTTTGCTCTAGCCCAGTTTGTCAGGTTAGCCCAACTAAAAAGGACAGTGCTTTGTCAGACAAATTATAAGTTTGACAAGTCAACTTTCTAAGTATATCAGATACTTGGAACAAAACCATTCTGAATGCTATACACAAGGCAGAACTGGCCTATAAGCTACAGAGAAGCTTAGGTTTGTTCAGTTGCATTTGTAAAACCATTCTTTTTATACATTGTGCTCTATGAAATGGTTTGATAATTAGTGTGTCACATTTAAGGCATTTTTATTTTGATGCCTTTACAACAAAAAGGCTCAGTGGTGGATTTGAGTCTTTTTCCAAAGTTCCCACAAAGTTTATTTCTTTTGTCTCTCTCATTTTCTTCCTTCCTTTTGTTTTGTTTGTTTGGGCCAATTGCTCACTTATCTGGCTAATTTTACAGCCAGAATAAAATTGTTATATGCATTTACTAGTTCTTACCCAGTAATGTGCAGTTTGTATTATCATAGGGCTACCTCTGATAAAGCAAATAAACTAGAGTCAACAGTTGAAATATATCGTCAGAAGCTACAAGATCTGAATGACCTTCGCAAGCAAGTGAAAACTTTACAAGAAACAAACATGATGTATATGCATAATACAGTCAGCTTAGAAGAAGAATTAAAGAAGGCAAATGCAGCCCGTACGCAGTTAGAAACATACAAGAGGCAGGTAAGAAAATATCTTAATTTTTTAAATTAAAATCAAAAGAGCTCAATTTCTTTTGATTCCTTTTGATACTCTAAGAATGATAGAGATGAGAAGAAGCATTGCCTTATAGTTGGCTGTGAACTTATGATAGATTTCTTCTACCTATAATTTTAATTCTGGGGTTGATAATTGAATTTGAGTATCTAGGTCTTTTCCCTTTTTATTATCTTCTGAGTTTATATATATATTTTTGGGTATTTTATTGTTTGTTAGCATTTCTAGTAACTAATAATAATTGCCTAGAGAATGGAGGTATAACTGATAATACCATTTTGCTATTTATCAAGCAACCGAGAGAAACAGTAAAGTGTAAGATTTTTGTTTTTTGGGTTTTTTTTTTTTACTAAATTATTATTTGGGTATTTTAAAATCGATGTTAACTTCTATATACATGCTATTTCCACAACTATTTAGGATTACTAAATTATATTATTACTATAAATTTTATTTCCAATCAAATTTTCATTTATTGAATTACAAAAAACACTTAATATTATATGGTCTTACTATCTACTTTTGTTTCTGACAAAAGGTTCAAGATCTTCACAATAAACTTTCCTCTGAATCCAAAAGGGCAGATACCCTAGCGTTTGAAATGAAGCGGCTTGAAGAAAAACATGAAGCTTTACTTAAGGAAAAAGAGGTACACATAAATATAGTTGATGAGTAATACATCTGTCTTCTCTTTTTGTGTTTAATATTGTCCTTGCTCTTCTGAGAATGGAAGTCATGTCAATCAGATCTTCTGTCTTTCTCCAAATTAAAGTGTTGGTGTAAAAAAAATAGTAGAAATTCCCTTTGCAGTGTTGTTAATTTCCTTCACAAGGGAAGGTGAAGTCACAGGGGCAAGGCTACATGTCTCAGTGTGCATTTTTCCATTCTAGACCATTGGCTCCTTGACAGTAAGGGCCATAGATGTTATTTTTTAATGGGTTTATTGAGTTATAATGTATATACCATAAATTTTGCCTACTTGAATGTATAATTCAGTAGGTGTTAGTACATTCACAGTTGTGCAGTCATCACTAGTCAAATTTTAGAGCAGGGCCATCACCCCATTAGTTTGCCTACTGGCATATGCTGTGCATTCTGGTTCCTCTCCCCTCAGCCTTCACAACCCTTATTCTACTTTCCGTCTACAGATTTGCCCAGTCTATCTAGAATATGTCATCATATACTTTGTGGGTTTTGTGACTGGATTCCTTCATGTAGCTTAGTGCTTTCAAAGTTCATGCATGTTGTAGCATGAATCAGTGCTTCGTTTGTTTTAATGCTAAATAATACTCCATGCTATGGATATATGCCACATTTTATTTATCCATCCATCATTTTATGGACATTTGGGCTATTAAATAATGTGGCTATGAACATTTATGTACAAGTTTTTATGTAGACATATGTTCTCATTTCTTGAGTACATATGTAGATATGGTACTGCTGGATCATCTGGTAACTATGGTCAACCTTTTAAGGAGCTACCAGGCTATTTTCTAAAGTAGGTGAACCATTTTTCATTCTTAGCAATTTGTAAGGGTTTCCAGTTTCTCCATATCCTTGCCAACACTTACCAGACTTTTAATTTTAGCTATCCCTAGTGAGTATAAAGTGGTATTATTGTGGTTTTGATTTGTAGTTCCCTAATGACTAATGAAGTTGAGCATCTTCTCATGTGCTTATTGGCCATTTGTATGTCTTTCTTGGGGAAATAACTGTTCAAATCCCATATTCATGTTTTATTTAGGTTATTTGCTTTTTTATTGAGTTGTAAGAGTTCTTTATAGATTCTGGATATAAATTCCTTCTCAAATATATGATTTGTAAATATGTTCTTTTTTTTTTTTAAAGATTTATTTATTTACTTATTCATGATAGAGAGAGAGAGAAAGAGACAGAGGCAGGGACACAGGCAGAGGAAGAAGCAGGCTCCATGCCAGGAGCCTGACGTGGGACTCAATCCTGGGACTCCAGGATTATGCCCTGGGCCAAAGGCAGGCACTGAACCGCTGAGCCACCCAGGGATCCCCAATGTTCTTTTATTCTGTGGATTCTTCCCACTTTTTTATGGTGCTATTTGTAGCAAAATAGGTTCTTATATGATGAAACCAGAGTTAACCTATTTTTTCTTTTGTTGTTTATGCTTTTTTTGGCAGTATTTCAATGAAATCACTGAGTAGTGTGAGTTTATAAAGATTTATGCTTATATTTTCTTTTAATTTTATAGTTTTAGCTCTTAGTCTGTGACAAACTTTGAATTAATTTTTATATATGGTATAAAGGAGGGATCTAATTTCATTCTTTTGTGTGTGAATATTCAGTTGTCCCAGCACTGTTTGTTGGCAAGATTATTCTTTCCTATTGTCTTGATACCATTGTTGAATTGACCATGACGTTGTAATGATAGATCCATTATACATTTCTCAGAACTCATAAAAGTAAAACAGAAAGAGTAAACCCTAATGTAAACAGTGTCCTTTGGTTAGTAATAATGTATCAATATTGGCTCATCAGTTCTTCCAAATAACCACTAACTTTACCTGTCCTTACTCAGAACACCTTTGCAAGGGTTTATGTATTCACATTTCCATTTGATGCTGTGGATACTAAAGCCAAAGAGTCAGCTCACCATAGGTGATGTAAGTGAAATATGTAATAGTGAAACTGATATTCAAGCCATGATCTATTTGCCTCCAAAGTCCATGCTTTTTTTTTTTTTTAATTACTCTATGGTTAAAAAAAATTACTGTTGAATATTTGTACTCCACTGTATAATTACATCAGTTTGTTTCAAAGATTAATTATCTAATGGGGAAATCACAAAATTTATATTGTCAGAGGAAGACATAGACATGGCCAACAAGCACATGAGGAAATGCTCCGCATCACTGGCTATCAGGGAAATACAAATCAAAACCACAATGAGATACCACCTCATACCAGTGAAAATGGGGAAAATGAACAAGACAGGAAACAACAAATGTTGGAGAGGATGTGGAGAAAGGGGAACCCTCTTGCACTGTTGGTGGGAATGTGAACTGGTACAACCACTCTGGAAAACTGTGTGGAGGTTCCTCAAAGAGTTGAAAATAGATCTGCCCTACTACCCAGCAATTGCACTGCTGGGGATTTACCCCAAAGATACAGATGCAATGAAACGCCAAGACACCTGCACCCCGATGTTTATAGCGGCAATGTCCACAATAGCCAAACTGTGGAAGGAGCCTCAGTGTCCATAGAAAGATGAATGAATAAAGAAGATGTGGTCTATGTATACAATGGAATATTACTCGGCCATCAGAAAGGACAAATACCCACCATTTGCTTCAATGTGGAGGGACTGAAGGGTATTATGCTGAGTGAAGTAAATCAATCAGAAAAGGACAAACATTATATGGTCTCATTCATTTAGGGAATATAAAAATTAGTGAAAGGGAATAAAGGGAAAGGAGAGAATGAGTGAAAATATCAGTGAGGGTGACAAAACATGAGAGACACCTAACTCTGGGAAATGAACAAGGGGTAGTGGAAGGGGAAGTGGGCAGGGGGTTGGGGTGACTGAGTGATGGGCACTGAGGGGGGCACTTGGTGGGATGAGCGCACTGGGTGTTATGCTATATGTTGGCAAATTGAACTCCAATAAAAAAATTTTTTTTTAATTTGTGTTGTCTAAACATTTATGTGATTTATGTAAGAGAAATTATCTCTTAGCATTAAAACTAAAACATTGTCACATAATTAGCTAAGCAATAATTATGAAATTAAGATAAATTATTATAAGCATAAAGTACATTTCTGGTAGCAGAATTAAATATTTTGCTTATATAAACAATTCTTTTTTAGAGGCTAATAGAACAGCGTGATACTCTGAAAGAAACAAATGAAGAGCTTCGGTGTTCACAAGTACAACAAGATCACCTAAACCAAACAGGTGAATTTTATTGGATTTAGAAGGGTTTTTTTTAATGGTAGAAATTTTGAAATGGTAATCTTTTGTTGTTGTTGTTTAGATGCATCTGCTACAAAAAGTTATGAGAATCTTGCTGCTGAGATTATGCCAGTGGAATATAGGTAAATTTTTTATTAATTGAAAATCTATACTTAATGGTAGAAATGTCTTTTTAAAAACATTATTAAAAAATATATATAAAAAAATAAAAACATTATTAGCCTTTAGAGGGTCCCATTTTATGAGTCATGGAGCTCAGAATTACTTTGTCTCATCTGTTTGAACTTCTTAGATTGTTACTGCTACTACCACAATTTTAGACTTTATTCAAAGGTAAAATTTTACCAACTAGCTGAATGAACTATTCTGGTTTTTATAATACGACTTTTATTGTATTGAACTTCTTTTCCTACCCATAAACTCAATGGAAAACCTTTTTCATACCTGGCAGTCAAATCCACATGGGTGAAACACATAGGAAAGGAGCTGTCAGTAATAGCAGGAGGATTAAGCAGAAGTTAAATAAAATACAAATTTTAGAGGTTCCTCTTAACCAGCTTTTATCCTAGTATTTTGCTGCTATGTTTACTTCTAGAAATTTGACTAATCTAGCAATTGTTTATGGTTTTCCTTTCCTTTTTGTGGTAACAGTTTTATTTATTACTTCATACTCTTTATTTAAATAGATTTATTGAGATACAATTCATCCATTTAGACCATATGGTTCAGGGGTGTTTACTGTAGTCATAGCGTTGTGCAGCCATCTAATTTGAGAACATTTCATTCCCCTAAAAACATCCTATACTTTTTAGCAGTCATTCCTGGGTCCTGCTTCCCCTCCAGCTCTAGCACCAAGCCCTGAGAATCAACTCTGTCTCATATAATAGGCAGCCTTTTGTGATTGACATCTTTCACTCAGCATATAGTTTGCAAATATATAAATTTTCATTTTGTTCAATTTTTTGTTATTTAGACAGAGCTCTTTACATACTGGACTGGAAAGCAACTTGTTAGTTATTAATATCCAGTGATATTAATGTCATCTTAAAAATAGCCATATGAGAAAAGCTATATGAGCCTGTATTTTAAAGTCATGATGCAGCCATTCAGAAGAACATAAAATGAGATTAATTGAAATTAACCTTTTAAGAAATTGCATTTAGGGAGGCAGCAGGTAGGAGAACATTACTTTTTTAATTTATTTATAAGATTTTTTTTAAAAGATCTTATTTATTTATTTATTTATTCATGATAGAGAGAGAGAGGCAGAGACATAGGCAGAGGGAGAAGCAGGCTCCATGCTGGGAGCCCGACGTGGGACTGGGTCCCGGGACTCCAGGATCACGCCCTGGGCCAAAGGCAGGCACTAAACTGCTCAGCCACCCAGAGATCCCCTATTTATTTATAAGATTTTTAAAATTTATTCATGAGAGACACAGAGAGGCAGAGACATAGGCAGAGGGAGAAGCAGGCTCCCTGTGCAGAGCCTGATGCAGAACTCCATCCCAGGACGCCGGGATCACAACCTTAGCCAAAGGCAGATGCTCAACCATTGAGCCACCCAGGCGTCCCTCCTTTTTTATTTAATATCATTCCTATCATTTGCATTTTAGAAAGTGTGTATATGTAAACTCTTAATAAAAATTGTTTTCTGAAAACAAAAAAAATCTAGAGACAGTCATATGACTCTCATTTTAAGAGTATATTTAAAAAATATTAAGCAAACTAATTTCTTAAATCTATTGCTTTTATTTATTTTTTTAATCTATTGCTTTTAATGTTTGTTATCTGAGGATGTGCTATGCCTTCAGTGAACAGCATCACAAGTTACCCGTAAAATAACTCCTATTTCTTTTGGGATTTGCATAATATTTAATGATATATAATATCTAATACTGGTGCTTTGAAAAATTTATTGCTTGATTTTTGGGATAGTCTTATAATGTATATAGTTTTTTCTTAAAAACTTTCAGAAACATCAGTTACATTTTTAAATGACAGCTATTAAAGGAATTGGAATTTTCTGAAAAGTTAAGAATGAAAAAAAAATGTTAAATGTACATTTAAGAAATTTAAAAGCAAACTTTGCTTTTCCACATCAGGGAAGTATTTATTCGACTTCAACATGAAAATAAGATGCTCCGCTTACAACAAGAAGGCACTGAGAATGAGCGTATTGAGGAACTTCAAGAGCAGCTAGAACAGAAGCACCGCAAGATGAATGAATTAGAAACTGAGCAAAGGTGACACACACTCTTTTGTAATTGACATTCATAATGATTCCATTGGCTAGCCACAAAATCTGAATTTACAGAAGTTGAAGATGTCTTTGTAGTTAAAATAAGTAGGATTTAAAGAAGTTTTAAAAAAAAATAAAGAAGTTTAAATAGTTACTTGGTTTCAGCCTCTCACTCCCAATATTTTAGCATACTTTATTAACCAGGTTGCTTGTTCTTGAATTTCATTTTTAAGCCTTCATAATTCACAGAAAATTTAACAATTGGATACATGACAATCTGGCTTTGGACTGCAGTCTATGCATGGATGGAACTTAGACTGGAGTCAAATTTGAGCCCTGCCTCTATTTAAATTTATTAGCTTTCTGCTCTGGGCAACTCACACTTAGTGTCCTCAGTTATGAAAGCAAATGGTGTACTCATCTGACAGCAATGAAGCACTTAATAATTATATTAAAAATATATAAAATTGATACAGTGTTCACCATATGCCAGGTGCTTTTCTAAGCACTTTTTCAGTATTCATTTGGAAAGCCACACAATAACTGTATGAAGTAAGAATCATAATGATTTCTTTTTTATGGATAAGGAAGCTGAGGTCCTAGCAGGTTAAGTAACTTGTCTAGAGTTCTAAGCTAGTAAATTCTCAATCCCACATTTGAACTTCCTGTCTGTCTGATTCCTGAGTCTGGACTCTTAACCACTATGCTAACTTGCCTCTTATAAATAGCATATTTTGCTATCAAAGTATTTTATTTCATCTGACCAACCTTTATTGATCTTAGAGCCCACTTTAACCTTGCCTCTCAAACTTGTATATATAGTATTACATCAACTGTGGTTAAGAGGAAAATAACATTTTAGCTTTCTGAAGGGACCATCAGATCTTACTATCCTATACAGTTCAATATCAGCATTGGAGATGCGAAGGGTCAGCCTTTAAAGGGTTACTGTGGGAAAATAGACATTTGAATAATGATTGTATTATGGGATGCCTGCAACAGTAGAATAATGGAGTGTTTTAAGGGGCAGGTATGTTAGGTCGTATATACATGAAAAGAGACATTCAGATACTTTCTCTTGCTGGTAACCTCAGTGGAGGTAACTCTTAAGCAGGGTTTTAAAGAATAAGATTTTGTCAAGTTAGAAATCTACTCTAGGGGCAGCCTGGGTGGCTTAGCGGTTTAGAGCCGCCTTCAGCCCAGGGCCTGATCCTGGAGACCTGGGATTGAGTCCCACGTCGGGCTCCCTGCATGGAGCCTGCTTCTCCCTCTACCTATGTCTCTGCCTCTCTCTCTGTGTCTCTCATGAATAAATAAATAAAATCTTAAAAAAAAAAAAGAAATCTACCCTAGTTGCTAGTGTTAGTCTCTTTAATTTAAATAAAAAATTATGAAAAAATGATTGGGAAATGGTGGCCTTTGTCAATACACCATGAAATCTGAAACAAGAAGAAGAAACCTCATTCCCATTCACTAAAGATACAAATGTAGGAAAATTGAGCTATTTTTCTGATTGTCTTTTTCTGATTTTTATACCAGTGAGGATGGTGCAGAATTGATGTACTTTTTGCAAGTGGCACATAAATATCTAAAATTTTTAAATGTGGGAATATATACTTCCTTGATAAAATGTCATCTTTTTAAAAATATTTTCTTGCAAGTAGCCTACTATACTTACATTATATATTATACCTAGCTACAGATAATTGTGGGTCATTTGTTATTGCTATTAAATACAGACTTCATGAGTTAAATTGCACAAATGTACCTTTATAGATCCAAACTACTTTGGCTTTCAATACAAATAAATATATATATGATTCATCTTATTAATAGACTAAGCAAAGAGCGCATCCGAGAATTGCAGCAGCAGATTGAGGACCTCCAGAAATCTTTACAGGAACAAGGCTCCAAGTCTGAAGGAGAAAGTGTAAGTAACTTAAAAATTGTAATAATTCTGCTGTGTGTGGACTCTCTGCCATAAGTTCTGATGCCCAAATTAGTCTTGTATTTGAAAGTGCTACCCTTATCTTTTGAGGGTACCCTCGAATACCGTATATATCTGCATAACAGATGCAGCAGTTTTGCCAACTTGGAGCCTATAAATTAATGGTGTGTACTGGAAGGTGATTTCTGTCTATCCTACTTCAACATCTGCACCTAAATTCATGGTAATACCTGGTTGAGAGTGTGCTGCAGGAGAGGTCTTCACAGCTCTTTTCTCAGGTGTGAGAAAAGTACAAGTAAGAGTAGTCAGCAGTCAGGATTGGGGAAAACTAAGAGGAGGGAGAAAGTGAGACAATGATTTCTACCAAAGAGCACCGAAAAATTGGATCATACCAACCTCCAAAGGACAGACACCTCAATGCAGCTTTAAAGACATCACTCCAAATATATTTCTTCCCTCTTTCCATGCTGACTCATTTATGGCCTTGCTGTTTCTCATGGGCTTTGATGGCAGACATTGCGAGGGCACAGATAAGAGGACTCAGCAGAGATGGAACAGCCCGAATCTGCATATACCTAGCCAGGTGTCTGTAGTTGGATCTCTGTACCCAGAGGGGAAAAGAAGTGACAATGGAGGGAGGAAAGCATTTAATTAAAACAAGATAGAGTTTGATGTGTGTTAGACACTTGGGTAGACGGACGATAAGGTGGTTATGCCTGTGTTGATGGGGGAGAGAGCTATGAAGAGTGAGTAGAGAGATGAAAAAGACTGAAAGGGTTGTATTTCCTCTCTGTCTTTTATATGCTTTATATGATTTTCTCTTTTTTCCCTGGGGGCTTGGAAATAGAAATCGTCTCAGGCATGGCGGCATCTCATATGTGCATATATACGGTATTGTAACCTCTCTAATACAAATATTCTTTTAAGCCACATTAGGGAATACTTTTAAAATGGGACCTATTTGGGGGAGTACGTTTTGGATTACAGTATTTTTTAAAGATTTTATATTTATCTTTTTAAAATCAATTAGTGTCTGAGTTATATTTCAGATTTTATATTTTAAACTCTTCATCTATTTGGTAGATGATCCTGAACCCACTATTGGAATTTAAAACTCCTGCTTTTTAAAGAGGAAGTTTTATGTTTTAAATTTTATTTTTTAACAAAATCCACTGCTTCACTTGATATTAATATTAAAGTGTTTGCATTTGTAATGATAAAGCTTCATTGTAAAGGTAATTATTTAAGTCTATTCTTCATTAAACTCCTAAAATCTTAAAATTTATATTTTAAATAATGATTTTTAAATGTTTGATACTCCTCAATATATCACATTCAGCTTGCATTTACTATTTCTCTTCAAGTTTAAATTTTATTTTCATGGTATTCAGAAATATGAAGCATTTTTCTTTTTACTGTTTTGCTCCTCCTTTCATTTCCTAACCTCCTTTCCTTTCCCTTTGAAGTAAAAAATATCTAAAATTTTATATTTTTACAAGTATGTTATTAGAAATACAAATTTTTGAAACATTTATAATTTTAAATAACACTTCAAAAGGAGGTAAAGAGATTTTGATGTCTGGAAAATTTATCTTTGTCACAATAGTTATCTCACAGCAACTTTTTTTAATTTTTGTAGTCCAGCAAACTAAAGCAGAAGTTGGAAGCTCATATGTAAGTAAAACTGATATTTCATTTCAAATATGAAAGGGGAAGGGTTTTAAAAACTTCTAAAGGTAGTATTCTTATCTGATTTTGTTTGTAAGAAAAATCCCCCAATGCCAATTGAATGTTCATCACTGCCCCCAAGAAATGAAAAGAAAAAAGTGCTAACATGTTCAGCCTGACTGCCAGTGATCCCAGATCCTACATTTTTCAGTCACTAAATGTCATATGAAGAGTTTACAAAGTAGACAACTGTCACAACTTGACTATGTGAAGACGTGGGATGCTTAACCAAAAAAAATATTTCGTTTGATTTTCTAAGGAAGCAAGGATGGCAAGGGGAAAAAAAATTAACATTTTTAGCACCCATCATGTGCCAGGCAATTTACTTATCACAGCAGCCCCTATAATATTTGGCAAGTATTATTCCCATTTCACAGGTGAGGAGATTCAGTATCAGAAAGTGATTTGCCCACAGTCCACAAATGTTATGTGGCAGAAATCAGTCTTCATTCCTAGGTCTGTTTGCTTCCAAAACTCCATGCTCTTTCCCCTACTTAGGGAAAAACTAACTGAGGTCCAAGAAGAATTACAGAAGAAACAAGAACTCATTGAAGATCTTCAGCCAGATGTAAACCAGAATGGTAGGTATTTGTAAAAACTTGGATCAGACTCCGTCTAAGGACTTGCCCTTTTTAGTTAAAGGATTCAAGAACTGTGTATAGGTTTTTGGACGCTCCATAAATACATATGTTGTAAATAAGAACCATGACAATTTTTTAGTGATTTAAGTAATAAATGATCTAATCTTAAAGCAAAAAAAAAATCTAATAAAATGAACTGATTGATATATAGGAGTATCAAACATTATAAAAACATAATAGAATTAATACTATGAAAATATAAATAAAATAATGTATAATCAAAGTAAAGTAAGTTTTAAATATTGTGTAGAAGGAATGCTTTATTTTCTTATGATGATTGTGATAACACTGTAAAGTGTGTTTAGTCATTGAAACATTTGATAGAAAGAAAAATAGCTGGATAAAGCAGATTACAGATATTTTTTAAGAAAAAAATGAAATGAAATGATTGAGGATGTATTGGTTGCAGCTCAAAAGTTTTAGATAAGAATTCATTACAGAGAAGAAATAAACATTTCTCTTAAGTTCTCTTATCAGTCTTTAGAAAAAAATTATATAATTTTTATGTGAAGAGGGAGTATTTAAAATTGGTCATGTTTCATTTCATTTTCAATAACAGCACAAAAGATCAATGAACTTGAAGCTGCTCTTCAGAAGAAAGATGAAGATATGAAAGCAATGGAGGAAAGATATAAAATGTACTTGGAAAAAGCAAGAAATGTAAGTGACTTATTTTTGGGGACCCAAGTCGTCTTCTGACTCAGGTTCTTATCAGGCTGGTTCCACCTGTGGGACTGTTCCTCTTCTATCTGTGTCATGTCACTTTTCTCCCTATATCCAGCCTTGGGGATCAGTTCTCAATTCTCTCCTTGTCACTCATCAGCATCAGGTAAAACAAACATGGGTTTTAAATGGGGACTGTAGTGGCTTCATTTGGGGAAATGACTATTATGAAGTACAGGAACTTTAGTTCTTAAAGTGAATGTTTGCCTTTTGTGAAAATTTAGCTCTTCAAACTTGTTTCAAATTATTTTAGCATTCGGTCTAGATTAATAGTTAAGCACTATTCTGTTTGCCAAACTAATTTTTCTTTTTTCTTATTTCAAACTTAAATATCTCTAAGTACTATTCTCACAAAATCTTTTATTTCCATGAATACCATATATTTTCCTAATTAATTATAAGTATTCTCTCTTAGAGAATGTTAATCTACTTTTTTCTACTTATTAAATAAGAGGATTATATGATGAAGTTTTAAAATGCTGCTAATACATTTAAATTTTTTGTTTATTAAGTTATAAATAGGACCAACAGCAACAGATAAACCTTAAGATCTCAAGACTTAAAAGGTAGAAGTTACTTCTTGATCACAGGAAGCCCATCTTTCAGTGGGGGAGGGGCCCTGCTCCATGCAGTCCCCTAGAGCCCCCAGCTGACAGAGGTTTTGCCTTCTTGAACATAGCATTTCCAAGCTCACTCAACATAGTCCAGCTGGTAGATGAGGGATGCCAGCCTAGACTATACTGGGGAAGATTCATGATGAGGTAGACCTGGGAACTGTGAACCACTTTTCATTCTCATTTCAGTGGGCAGAACTCAGGCATGCAGCTCCACCCACCTTCTAGAGAGCCTTAGTAAACATCTGCAGTTGTCTCTGCCACAGTCCAGTTTCTCTCAACTACGAAAGTAGAAATGCTTTTAGTAGAAACTATAAAACATAGAAAGGTTCCCAGAGATAACTATTAACCTTTTGGTGTATTTTCTTAACAGAGCATTTTTTTCAATGTATATTGTCTCCATGACTGCTGACCACAATACAGACACACACACACACACACACACACACTTTGTATGATCATGGTACACATGATTTTAAAAGTTAAACACATTTTAAGAATTAAAATAATAATTTCCTCATGTTATAGTATATGTCCTGCCAAAGCGAGCATAATTTCCTCATGTTATATAAATGTAATTTGACACTTACTGAGCACCTGTTATACTAAGCACTGGGAATATAGCTAAACAAGACAGACACTTATGGAGCAGCCTTTCAAAATAGAAGAATGGCTGTTAATGTTCAGTTGAGTGGGGTATATCATAATTGACTTAGTCATCATCATACTATTGTTGGAAATGGTTCATTTCCATTTCTTTTTTGTTCTTCTAGAAATAAGACTATAGACAACATATTTATACAGAAAGCTTGCCCCTTATTTTGGTTTATTATCTTAGCCAGGTTCCTAGATTAATGGGTCAAATGGAAGTTGTAGGTCAGAGATGCTTGATATGTATTTCTAAATGTTATTTTAAAAGGATTATAACTAAGTAGACAAAGCAATGACAATGAATACCATATTCTTGTCATCATTGAACACTATCATTTAAAAGAACCAATTGCCTGTATAATAAATAGGATTTCATTTTTTTACCTTTACATTACTTGGAGGGAGAGTTAATTATAGGAATGTGATGTCCATGCTAGAAAATTCAGAAAATAGAGAGAAGTCATATTCATTCTTATTATCACTTAGAGATAACAAATTATGATTTAAACTCTACTTTTATAATGTGAACTCCATGAGGGCAGGCACCAAGTCTCCTGTATCCCCATGTGCCACTGTCGGTGCCTGCCATATTCAGCACTCTGCAAATTGTTTTGCACTCAGCAAAATGTTTTGAATTTAGGCTTTTTCCTTTACCTCTATAAGTATAGGTGAAACCTTCCTAATTCTTTAGATGATTTTTTTTCTAAGATTTTATTTATTTATTCATGAGATACAGAGAAAGAGAGAGGCAGAGACACAGGCAGAGGGAGAAGCAGGCTCCATGCAGGGAGCCCGATGCGGGACTCGATCCCGGGTCTCCAGGATCATGCTCTGGGCTGAAGGCAGCACTAAACCGCTGAGCCACCCAGGCTGCCCTCTTTAGATGATTTTAAATCCTTGTTACTAGATTTGTAATTCCATCATACAGATGACCCTATTACTGGAAACTTGTTTTTGCTCCTGATTTACACCTGATATTTCTGAGTTAATTTCTTATTATTACTATTGGCTACATAGTTTGGTTGAGTCTCCAAACAACATTCTGATTGAATATCTCTTACCTACCTTTTAATAATTTCCATAAATGTAATTGAGATATCCTCTGGTTTACAGACAAAATCGCTGATTTCTATTATATTGATCTTATATAGAATTACATTAAGTAGGTTTGGTAGTAAAAGAGATTGTTACTATGATTTTTTTTTGTTACTTACTTTATACAATTAGTTTCCATATAATTATCAAATTTGTTTTAATTTGAAAAAAATACTCAAGTCAGATAAATATGGAAAGTGTTATTTCAAGACCTTAGTGCTCAGAGCTTAATAAGACTAAATTACTATCTGAGTACTGAGCCTTGGAGAAAGGAAATTGTATTTTGGGAGAGGGATCTTCCTATTTTTGTACTGAAGTTTGATACCATTGTACCTCTATAGAATGCTATTTTTGTTATTCAAATTTAGTTGCCAAATTAAGCCATAGTTAGCACCTGGATCTCTTCCTGGATAATTTTTCACTTTATGTACAAATATGTATATATATTTAAGTTCAATTTGCCAACGTATAGTATAACTCCCAGTGATCATCACATCATGTGCCCTCCTGGATACCTGTCATCCAGTCACCCTATCCCTCTGCCCACCTCCCCTTCAGCAATGGAGATATTATAGACAATGTTCTTATATTTCAATACTTGGTAAGGTAAAGTAAATGTAAAATATTTTTTTTCTTTAAACAGGTAATAAAAACTTTAGATCCCAAATTAAATCCAGCATCAGCTGAAATAATGCTACTTAGAAAGCAGTTGGCAGAGAAAGATAGAAGAATTGAGATTCTGGAGGTAAAATGTTCATATTCATACATTTCCTTTTAATTATTCTGTGTAGCCCTGGTAATTAATTGCTGTCATATATCTGTCATCAATGATCAAGTCTCATAAGAAGTTGAAGTCAGAAGTTAGAGATATGTTTTATCACTCTGTGTTTTTTACAAAGAATCTCATTAGCCCACAAGATTGGTCTCTTGAGTGTATGTACTCTGCTGCATTGTGTCTCTCTCTCCCCAGAGCAGCCAATCAAATGGGTATTCCTTACTGTCTAATAGAGTTCTGCCATATTAGCTCCTTTTAAGCTTATGTGGATTAGAGTTCATCCAAACAATATAAATAAAATAAAAAGAAAGAAATCAAACTCACCTTTTTAAAAAGGCACTGTACTCAGCTAACCAGATATTCCTTCTCTTTTCTTCTCTCTGTTCCTCACTTGAAACTAAATAAACTCCTTAGTTGCAATTCCTGAGGGAAGAAAGTGCTCACAGAATCTGTAAGCCCTTGGACTAAAGTGGCAGTCTTGGTTATTAATCATGCACAGCTATATTAGTGATGACATCTTCTAATTAATTAGCTGAGTCTTTAAGTTTTAAAAGTTATTTTTTGCACTAACGATGATACCATTTTTACTAGCTGGGTTAAGTATGTCAGTCTGGAGTTGTATATTCATAGATTTTATAATTGGGCATGTTCTAGCTTTCTTTGCAAAGTGTTTTACAAAGCTACTATTTTTAATATGATGTTGAGATGTGATACTGTTCTTGAAGTCCATTTGTACTTCCTCATAATAATGTATGTGTAATTGTAGAGCCATGATGAGTTCTATATACTAGCCTTGAAATTTTCATAATTGATAGTAGGTTTCTTTTTAAATCAACTAGAAATGCTGTATTTTAGAGAGACACATTATATTCATTTACTGTTTTCTTCATATTATTTCTGAGCCAGTAGATATGGACTGTAGTGGAAACATTTTATTTAAAGACTTAAAGACTTCACATTCAGAATGGACACTAGTCTTTTGTGCACTGGCTAAGTGCTTGTCCACACCATGGAAAGTGCTATAGAAAGCACTGGATAGAGGTATCTCTCTGAAGAAACACTGTTATTCTACAGGATCCAACTTATATGTCTCTTCCCCCATAAAGCTTTCATATGTGTATTCCTAAGGCAGAGTTGGTTATCTCTCCATAGCCATTCCATGTATTCTGAACTCATAAATTCATCCTACAATAGCATTGTTCTTCTCTTTGGTGTTTGTGAGAGTGTTTTGAGAGCAGAGGCTATATCTGATATCTCTGTACTCCCAGCATTAAATATCACAGAAATCAGAGGCCTGGGTTACTGGTTTATTGGTATATTCTCTTAAAGTCATCACCTCCTCTCTCTGATCCTAGATCTTCTAATTGGTAAAATAACGAGACTTGGACTGAAAAATCCCAGAACTTTTAAATTGCATTGGTTATTTACTTCCCAGTGAAAATGTACAAGCATCATTGTTGATGCTTGAAGTACAGCTCCCCACTAAGTAGAATGACAAGTGGCACCTCTGACTATAGGGCTCTGAGGAGAAACTTGACTTACATCACAGCATATGGGCCTTTAGCTTACACATATTTTTCTGTATGTATACCGCAAGAAGCAAAAATGAGAAAAGTGGTGGAAATAGCAGTGAGTATTCTATCTACCATCCCTCTTGGGGAGTCTTTGTTTGGATGTGAGCCAGAAAAAGGTCATCTTGCCTCCCTCATTTTTTGTGTGCTTTTGTATCATAAGCATCTTACTGTAGGAACATTCAAATAGTCTAGTTTATAACTTTTTATATGCGTCAGCTGTATTTGGTGCTCAGTGAAATTACAAAATTTGCTGTATTTCAGGAATTAAAAAATGGATGTAAGTCTCTAGGGTAGTGAGCAAATATGGCTATAGGCAATCTAGTATACAGATCACCAAGAATAGAGAGACAAAAATTTGTGTTAAGCTTTAGAGGAAATTTTTAAAGGATTTTCTGGCATATGTTTTACTACATCCTCTTTCTCCTTAGTTTTGACTCCTCCATAGGTGGAGTCTATTTTGTCATTTTTTTTTTAAGATTTTATTTATTTATTCATAGACACAGAGAGGCAGAGACACAGGCAGAGGGAGAGAGAGACGCAGGCTCCATGCAGGGAGCCCGATGCGGGACCCGATCCTGGGTCTCCAGGATCACACCCCAGGCTGCAGGCGGCACCAAACCGCTGCGCCACCTGGGCTGCCCTATTTTGTCATTTAAGCCAGTGGTTACTTTCTTCTCTAGATAATGGGGGATAGTAGCATGAGAGTCACTAGTTTGTTTGTTGTTGTTGTTTAACATCTGTTCTTCCAGTAAAATTTCTAAAATAAAGATTTACTAGTCATTATCTTATTCTTTCTTAAAGGCATATACATGCATTCTCCATGATTTCATTAAGATATTTTTTTAAGACTTTGACAGAGAGAGAGCACACACAAGCAGGGGGAGCAGCAGAGGGAGAGGGAGAAGCAGGTTCCCTGCTGAGCAGGGAGCCTGATATGGAGCGCAGTCCCAGAACCCCAGAATCATGGCCTTAGCTGAAGGCAGAGCCACCCAAGCACCCCCAACCCCCGTTCAGAATTTGACTGCTTTATGCCACACAATGCATTTTTTTAAATTCTCTACATGGGCACAGGGAAAAAATGATTCCATTTTTTGGTTGTTTGGGTTTATTTCTGGGATTTTGATAGTCCTTGTATCTTTTTCCAGAGTGAATGTAAAGTAGCAAAATTCCGTGATTATGAAGAAAAACTCATTGTTTCTGCCTGGTACAATAAGGTGAGTTGACATTCAGCCAGTGATTGGATATTGTGTTTATCAAACATTTTGACCATGAACCATAGGTGTTTTGGGTTGATTTTCTCCTTCTTAAAATCCCTAAAATTGATTTTGTGACTCATCAACTGTTAGTTGATACACATGAAGCACACATACAGCAATTCATAAATATTTCAGGAATTGCCTTATTTGAATGAAAATCTTTAATTCATACTTCATAAAGGGTTTCTGAAGTATGAATATCTGCAATGCAAAATTAAATACTTATAGTACTCAACATTTATTTTAACATTCCATAAAGCCTCTATGTCTGTCTTTCACTGTTTTTTTTGTGTGTTTTTGTTTTTTTTAAATCAGCGGTGCTCTTCAATAATTATCTCAACAAGGAGAGAGTAGTATAAAATTATTTGAAGTATTTTACTTTGTCATCCTACTATTAGCAAGATGTTTTCAAGCATTTCATGATGTATTCTTTTGGGTTCTTTTAATCCAAATAGAGAACAACGAAGCCATTATCTACCTTAGCTGCTGCTTTAGTATGAGAGAATATCAACACATGGATTCTCCATGTGTGAACGCTATGCTTCACCACATAGAACTGGTGGCTGTTCCTCAAACATGCCTGTTCTTCTATGTCACCATACTTTTTGTCTGTGCTCTTTCCTTTCCTTCTCTGTTTGGTAAAATCTGACCTAATTTAGCAAGGCCTTAAAGGAAATTCTATGTAAAGTGTTCCCAGGACCTGCCCTCATGAGTCAGTCATCCTAGTTGAAACTGCGAGCTGTGTATTATTATCCCTGTTTCTCTGTAGCATTTTTTTTATATATATAAAGATTTTATTTATTTATTCATGTGAGGCACAGAGAGAGAGGCAGAGACATAGACAGAGGGAGAAGCAGGTTCCCCACAGGGAGCCTGATGTGGGACTCGATCCTGGGACTCCAGGATAATGCCCTGAGCCAAAGGCAGATGCTCAACCACTGAGCCATCCAGGCATCCCTTCTCTGTAGCATCTTGATACATGAATCATTAAAGATATTAGAGCCAAATAATGCATTATTATTCATTTTCTACCCATATCTTTTGAGCATTTACTATGTTCTATGTCTTCTACTAGTTACTCATAATTCTAAGCTGAGTAGAAATCTGTTATGTGGTCTATTGAGAAAAAGTAATGACTTCTTTTACTAAGAAACCCAACATCCACAACTACAGTAATTTGTCTCATATCAGTATATAGATAAACAATTGTGAATTTGAACTATAATGGTTCTCAAACTTTGGCATGCATCAGAAGACTTGTTAAAACAAGCTATTCAACTCATCTGCAGAACTACTGATTTAGTAGGTCTGGGTAGAATCTACAAGGTAGAACTTGCATTTTTAACAAATTCCCACTGGTACAAATGATGATCTGGGGACCACATTTGAGAACCATTGATCTAAGAGCTTTTGTTGTGCTATGTCTGCTCATTGTGGGTAGAGTGAAGGATCCAAACACACAAATTTCTTTGGAACCTTTTTTGTTATGATTAAGCTTAATTTTAGAATATTATTTTAAGCTACTATTTTTAATGATTTCAAATTCTGTAGGTTAAAATAGAGAAACTGGATTTTATGCCTTTGTTTCCTCTTCCTTGCTAATATTACAATGTGCAGAATAATTAGCTTCTGAACCCTTTACTTTTTCTATAAAATGAGGAAAACATCAGCTTTATAGAATTGTATTCAGGATTAAATGACTTTATATATGTGAAAAGCACTTTACAAACTCTAAATAGTTTTGTTATTTGTTTGCTTATTTTTGTTCAGAGTCTAGCATTCCAGAAACTGGGGATGGAATCTAGACTTGTGAGCGGCAGTGGTGCATGCAAAGACACTGGTGCCTGTACTCCTGCACGGTCTTTCTTAGCACAGCAACGGCATATCACCAACACCAGAAGAAATCTCTCTGTTAAAGTTCCTGCTATAACACCTGATTAAACTATAAAAGAAAACATAAACAGAAGTGCCCTTAAAATATTTTGTATCCTTCAGTTAACTGCCAGATTGAAAAAGAAATTTATGGTGGTGGATATCAGCTATTTTAAAGTCAATATGCATAAAATTAATTTTGTCAGCTTACTTTGAAAACAAATATAGAATTAGCTATTTCTCTAAGAGAGCACATTTGAGTAATTGGAAGATGTAATTAGGCACACATTTTAAACATTTGTCTTCTGAGAGTATTATAATTTCAAATTGACTTTGTATATTTTAGTTTAATGTTGTCAGTTATACTAGCAACTTAGTTTGCAATGTGTTATCAGTAATAAGTAATTTAAAAATATATCTATATTTGTTTTATTATTTTGGTCCATATAAAAATAGTCTTGAAGTAGGTACATGGAGAACTATACAAGAGTTATATTTTTTGACTTGATATATATAAGGATTTACCTCTATCCTCAAATCTGTTAGGAAATGGGCCTATTTTATCATGTAGTGAAAGATAAAACATTTGGAAGATTGGACTATTGCAATAACTTCTGCTGTAGTAAGTGACTAATTGGAGATTTTGCAGATTCAGGAGATTTCATAGTTCTCCTGCATACCTACTATAAACAAGGGCTTCTGTATAGTGTAGTTGAAATGCTAAGGGTATGGAATTGAATGGACTTTATAAAAGGTGATTTTTCTGGTGGGAAGCAGGGCAAAAAATATAATTTGTGTGAAACATCCACACCAGTCTTAATATGATTATAGTTATTGCTTTTAAGCATAGAATTATCAAGGCTTTTGCTGAAAAACATGCTGTAATAGTTTTCCCCTACACTGCAAGGAGATGGTGCAGTAAGGGAAACAGTCGGGGATCAGTTTGATTTTGTTTACGAATTAAGGAATCTGTCCAAGACTCCATTCATAGTATTCAGTTTACTTCTGTCCAAAGCTCTTCTTTTATTTATTTTCTAATTTTTTGTGTCATTTTTAAGAGTCACACTTTAGAACTTTGAGTTAAATCTGTGCTGTCCAGTATTGTAGTTAAGCCAGGTATGGCAATTTCAATAAAATTAATTCAGACTGAAAGTTCCTTGGTCACATCAGCCACATTTCAGATGCTCAACAGCCACGTGGCTGCTGCCTACCATTTTGGAAAATGCACATATAAAAGATGTCCATCATTGCAAAAAGTTCTATTGGACAGTGCTGTACTAAACCTTTTTATGGTAACTGGGAAATAACTCTTTGATGTTTGACCACAAAAATAAAAAGAAGAAAAATTTTAGGACTGTTTCAGATATGAAAAGGAATTAAGTTGTGACATAACTAGCATTCTGTATTCCTTGGAGTTGAATACCTTATGTTGTGATGTTCATTGTTAATCTTTCCAGTGCTGTTCAACAACCGCACACCTATCAGCATATGTCTGACCCAGGGGTCAGCAAACTTTCTGTAAAGAGACAGGCGATAGATATGTTAGTTAATATCATAGGCTTTTTGAGCCATATGATCTGTCCCAACTACTGGACTCTGCTATAAGTGTGAAAGCAGCAATCATAAACAATATTTGTATAAGCAAAATGGACATTGTTGTATTTCAATAAAATTTTATTTACAAAAACTGGCAGTAGGACAGATTTGGCCTGCGGGCTGTGTCTAGATTTTATTTTCAGCCTTTCTTTGCATATATGAGTATTGTTCCATTTACAGTATTATTCATTTATATACTTGGTTTTTAGATTCTTTACCAGTAAATTTTTTACTAATCACTGACAATACAAGAATTTCATATTGCATTTAAGTCTCTTAAGATTGGGGAGCAGCTATCAGGATATGTTGTTTTATCAGGGTTACTTCTGTTGACTACCTCTTAGATTTTGATGTTTTTTATTGGTACAATTATATTGTTGGTTTGCGTTTTTGTATATTCTTACAGTCTGCTTGCCTGCAACTTACAGTGAAATGAAATAGCCCTTTGAAAATATTTTAGCATGCTAATTAAAATTTTCCAAATATTATGGCATTTTGGTATATTTTGGTCAATATAAGACATCTCCTCCTTTGGTGTTTACTACTTACTTATAATTGAGATTTTACAAGCTCTTCAAACTCCCTTTTCTTGAAACTTGTTGTAAGACATCAATTTCAATAAATTAGTATTTTCACAGTCGTTCATAAATTTTAGTTACTATATTTGGAATTTCTAAGCAATTCATGCAATTTCTGAATAAGGACAGAAGGCTAGTTGTTTTTTTTTTAATAGAGAAGAAACAAATTTTGTGATTTATCACTTTTCTAGTTGATAAGTAGTATTTAAAATGCTTGATATAGAAGTATTTATACAAGACTAATGTAAAGTTCTGTATTATTGTGATTAACTATACGGAAATTCAGGAACTGATCAGAAGTGAGATTCTTTTCCACATCTGGTTAATGTAGTGAGATTGACACCCTGTGGGTGGTATAGCATTATAAATATTCATCACGAACCATGACTTCTACATGTCTGTTTTGTGAGGTTTGAGTGTATATGCCAGGGAAGGGAAATCCAGCATTTATCTGTTTGATAAGGAATTGAATGTCCCAGTGATTAAAGAGTAAAACCACAGACCAATTTGGAAATGATCTTTAATTTTGAGCATTTGCTCTAAGGTTAATATACTCCTTTCTCTTTTTAAAATAAAAAGTGTGTATACATATGACAATGATCATTTAATGTATTGAGAAATATTTGAAGTTCATTCTATTTTTTCAATGAATAAGGCTGCTGAACTAATGATTTAGTATAGATTAAGAATTAATGTCTTATCTAGAAACATTAAACTGAGTATCCTTCATTAAGATGTCACCACCTCTGATAACTAGATTGCTAATTTGAATGTCAGATAATGTTTCTACATCTACACCTCTTTCCGTATAGCTGGACATCTGGCTCTGTGGGGTGGCTTTTAGGCCACAGTACTGCATTAGGTTCTCTATCTGCATATTTAATGAGAAGCATTCCTATGTAAAAGTGTGTGTGTATGGTTGTATGCATACATTCCTATTGTGAACCTGTACATGGCAAAGAAGTAGTTTGGAAACTTGTAAAGCACAACCATTAAAGAAAATAGTGTTCAGTTATTAAACTTGATGTAGCTTAAATATTGTTTAGTTTATAAGAGGTTCTTTCTATTTTCTATGGCAAAGACTTTGACACTTGAAATATAGAAGCAATACTTGATTTATTTTTGTAAGTATTTAGGATATTATTTTAAATAAATGATTGTCTAATAACAATAAATTAGTTGTGAAAGGTTTTAAATAAACTTTCTGATTTATGTGTCTGACATTTACAGTGGATTTTTTTTAGCGGGTGTAAGTGCACATTCATTTGCTGTCTTAAATAAAGGATTTAAAATATTAGTTTTCTTTAAGAACTAATTACATTGACTTAATTCTTCTAATTTTGTTTTTCATTTGAATTTTTTGGTGAATAAGATGTGTAAAAGTGATTTTTCTATGTTCCCTTTTATGTCTCTGGTTTCATCACTATAATCTAAACATTTTGCATTATTGTGAAATCTGGAATATTTCTGGGTCTTTGGCAGAGTTGCTACTTATCACTCAACATCCATTCTCCCCTTCCTTTAGTAATAGAATGCCATATTTTAGTTTGTTACATTTTCCTCCAATAATGGGTGAGGGCAGGAAGAATAACTACTTCCCAGACTCCATTGTAACTAGGTGGGGCCATTTAACTAAATGCTGTCCAAAGAGATGTGAATAAGTAGTGAAGGGCAACCCTCTGGGACAGTGGAACTACAAGGAAGAAGACACTTGGATCCTCTGATACAGCCATTGGGTCAACTCAGCTGTCACTTCCAGCCCAAATTTCTCTGAAGCAATTTTTTTAAAGCAATTTCATTTTTTCTAGCATTCTACTTATTTCCCAATCTCTACATGTTTGTAAATGAGTTGTGAAATTTTTAGGAAAATGCAGGTGTTCCATGTTCTTGGAACATGTCTTGGAAAGGTTTAATTCTTTTGCTGTTAAGAGATGCTCAGTAAATACTTGTTTTATTACATGAATGAAGTTCATGTGCCAGATATGCAAAAATGGAAAAAAAGTGAAGTTCCATCTCACTTTAAATAGATCTCCATGATCTCAAAACAATGTAATTCTATAAATCTCACTTTCTGAACTTAGCAATAAATGCTGGCCCAACATCATCCCATAATTTTGTGATTAGTTTCCTAAGAACAACCAAAGGCTCTTGACCTGCACTTGACTTGCACTTGTGGCTGCTAGCCACAATGGATACTTAAGCATAAAATTTAATTAAATTTTATTCCCTCGTTACAGCCACACATGCCTAGGGGCTACAGTATTGGACAATACAAGTAAGGAATTTTCAGTCATCACAGAAAATTCTAGAAGCCTAGGTTGAATGTACACACTCTGCATCTCTGAAATTTCAGGTGATATGTGATCATAAATGTAGTGAAGTAAAACTTTCAGACATCTTCCTGCACGCAGCAACATGCCCAGGGCTAGAGCTGCAGTTGGATTCTTAAGCTAGCTACGGTTGTGTTGGTGAAGCACTCCACTCCCTTGTCCACCTGGGCTGTAGCAACATGCTATCATAAGTGGTAAAAGCTGCAGTTTAGGTGTCTTGCCTCGAGCTTCATTCAACTCAACTATTTCCCCTTTCCATAAACTCTTGCAAGGTTTCTCAAGTGAGATGAGAGCCATTTTTCTAAAATTTTCTGACTCTGTCTTACTGATCTTAATGTGATCTACTTATTTTTTCCTTCAAATATCTGTCCCAATACACTGTTTCTTGAGATCATTGGCCATGTCTGATTCATCTCTGTTTCCCTCACAGCACTTGGCACAGTATCTTCTACACAGTCAGTACGTATATACTAGGTGAACTAGACTTGATGATGATACACAGGTTTTCTTTAGAAATCCTGTCTCAAGATGCTCTGAAGAGATAAAGGAAGTGAATTAAAGGAGCTTCTGAATAGACCAATTAAGAAATGCTCCATGTGTGGACTCAGTGAATAAACTGCCACACATTGATCAATACTTCTGAGAGAAATCCAGAAAAACAGTTGAGATTTGTGCATACCATGTGACTAAGGAAATACCCACACTGAAACAGGTAGAAAAGCTGAAACACACTCTCACCATAAACCCGACTCCCAGCAATGTGCCTTGCAATGTGAAGGAGACCCCCAACAACCAGTTTCTCCCTGGGGAGTGACAGGTTTGAACCATACATCTAACATCCCAACTTCTTTGGCTGCTACCTGAAGAACTAGCTTCTAACTAAGGTGTCTCTGGTAGCTGATGAGCCATGGTGCTCACTAGTCTCCTAGGACCTCAGAGAACAAGGATGTGGTTTTAAATGGGTACACAAACGCTTCCTGGGATTCTTTCTCTGGTTCACTGCTGAGTGGCAGGCAATAAAGCTCAGCTCCCAGCTTCTCCCTGGAGGGGCTTCACTGTATATCTAGCACTTTTAACTTTTCTAGCTGCTGCCTGAGGATTTGCCTACTAACTAGCCTCCGTGTAAAACCTGATGGTGTAGGCAATTACCAGTCCTCTGGGAGCTTGAGCAGGCTTGTGAGCACTTTCTGTAGCTTCTCCCCATCTTACTCCAGTGAAAAAAACCAAGCCTTCGTTTTCTCCCTGGAAGGAGTTGAACTATACATTTACTACTCTGACTTTTCCAGCTGCTGTGTGAGGGTCTAACTTCTTTCTTGTTTCTAGGAGTTGACAAGGCCCAGCCTTCAGTAGTCGCTTTGGGTCCACAGAGAAAGTGACAGTTTTGAATGGCCCTGCAGACTATTCTTAGGACTTCTCAGTTCACTCCACAATAAAACCCATCATCTCTCTGGAAGGGACACTGTATACTACTACCCTAACTTCTCCATTTGCTGCCTGATAGTCTGGCTTCCAACTTGTCTGTTTCTGGGAGCTGACCACACAGGTAATGATTAATCTTGTGATTTTTTTGAACACATGTATAGGCACTTCCCAAAGCTCCCAATACCCAGCATGCTGCAGTGGTAAAACCAAGTCCCCAGCTTCTCCCTAGAAGGAGTTCAACTTCACACCTACCCACCCCCATCCTTTTCAGCTGCTACTCAAGGGACTGGCTTCTAACCCAGCTATCTATGAGAGGTAACATGACCCAGCATTTTGCCAGGACCCTGGGGACAACAGATCAACCATTTGAAAGAGTGTGTGGTCTAAATGAGGAAGCAGGAACTGATCACAGCTCCTCTCCCCCGCTCAGTATAGGGCAAGTGAGTGATAAAGTCCAGCTCCCAGGTTCTCCCTGAGGAGAGAAGGAATTGGAACATCTAGTGCTCCAAACTTTTCCAGCTGCTATTGTGAGGAATTGGCTTTTATCTCGCCTATCTTGAGGCACTGACAGGACTTGGCATATTCTATTCTCTTGGGGGCCACTAAAAACTAAGATGGCAGTTTGGACAAGCACAAAGGTTTGAGAGGCATCCAGAATCTCTGGCCAGGCTGACTTGTGAGGCTCATCTATATGAGGCTAGTCTGTGAAGACTGGGAAAGGTGAGTGTTTTACGTAATGTGCAGAAACCAACATAGATTGTCAAGTACAATGAAGAAAGAGGAAAATCTGTTCCAGAAAAAAGAACAAGGTAAATCTCCAGAAACTGACCCTAATGAAATGAAAATTTGTGATTTACCTAATAGAGAATTAAAAATAATGAAGTCAGGAGAACAATGCGTGAGCTAAGTGAGAATGTCAACAAAGAGAAAATATTAAAAAGTACCAAACAGAAATCATAGAGTTGAAGAATACAGTAACTGAAATGAAAAATTCAAAACAGATTAGATTAAGCAGAAGAAAGGATCAACAAACTAAAAGGTCATTGGAAATCATTTGGTAAAATGAGCAAAAGAAAAAAAGAATGAAAAAGTGAAGATAGTTTATGAGACTTATAGGATACTCATCATGGGAGTCCCAGAAGGAAGAACGAGAAATGGATGGAAAGCTTATTCAAAGAAATAATACCTGAAATCTTTCCAAACCTGGGAGAAAAAATAGAAATCCAAATCCACAAGTCCCAAAGGATACCAAGTAAGGTGAAATAGACTCATACCAAGATACGTTATAATCAAATTGTCAAAAGTTAAAGACAGAATTTTGAAACAGCAAGAGAAAAATGACATGTTATACACAAAGGAACTCCCTTAAGACTATGGGCAGATTTTTCAGCAGAAATCTTGTAGTCCAGAAGAGAATGGGACAATATACTCAGAAAGCTGAAAGAAAACAAAAAACCCTGCCAACCAGGAATACTTATTCTGAGAAACCTATCCTTCCAAAATAAAGGGGAAGTAAAGACTATCAGGTAAACAAATGCTGAAGGAATTCATCACAACTAGACCTGCCTAAGAAGAAATACTAAAGGGAGTTTTTCAAGTTGAAAGAATATTAAACAGCAACACAAGAGCATCAGTATGAAAGGTGGGCAGCCCGGGTGGCTCAGTGGTTTAGCACCGACTTCAGCCTGGGGTATGATCCTGGACCCGGGATCGAGTCCCACTTCGGTCTCCCTGCATGGAGCCTGCTTCTCCCTCTGCCTGTGTCTCTGCCTGTCTCTGTGTGTGTCTCATGAATAAATAAATAAATAATCTTAAAAAAAAGTATGAAAGGTAAATTGGCCAAGGTAAATATAGACAATAAGAGAATACTATATTACTATGACAGTGGTGGGTAAATGACTAAAGTATTAAATATAAATGATGTTATGGACACAATATAAATAAACGTAAATTGTGACGTTGTTAGCATATAATGTTGGGGGAAGAGAGGTAAAAGTGTAGAGATTTGTTTGTAAGTGAAGTTACCCACTTGGAATGGACTGTTACAATGATAGTTTATGTACACCCAAAAGAAACATACTTACAGAAGTTACATAAAAGAAAATGAGGGAAAAAAATAAAAAACACGCAAAGGAAGAGAAGGAGAGAAGAAGAAAAGAACTACACAACAAATTATTTAACAAAATGGTAATCCTCCTTCCATATCAATAGTTATTTTACATAAAAATTGATGAAACTTTTCAGTCAAAAGATCTAGATTGGCTGAATGGATTAAAAAACCCAAGACTATGTGCTATCCATAAGAAAGAAAAAGGCAGGCTAGAATGTAAAGGGATATTAGAAATGGAAGACAGTAAAAAAAAAAAAAAAAAAAAAAATGGAAGACAGTCCTTTCCTGTGGCATCCAGAGAAAGAGGAGTGTTTTTTCAGCCTTTGAAAAAGAAGGAAACACTGCCATTTGCCACAAAGGTGAACCTGGAGGACACCATGTTAAGTGAAATAAGACAGTGAAAGACAAATACCACATGATATCACTTAAATGTGAAATCTAAGACACTGATCTCATAAAAGCAGGGAGTAAAACCATGGTTGCCCAGGGGCTGGAGGGGTGGTACTCATTAAAGGGTACAAAGGTTTAGTTATGTGGGATGAGTAAGTTCTAGAGAACTAATATACACATCATGGTGACAACAGTTAGCAATACTGCATTTCATACTTGAAATTTCTAAGAGAATAAATCTTAACCTCCCACCACACACACGAGATTAACTATAGAGATGATGGATAAGTTATTTAGCGTGATTGTAGTGATTTTTTTTCACAATGCATACTTACATATAAAAACAAGTTATACACCATAAGTATATGCAAAAATGTCTCAAATAGTCTTTTAAGTTGAAATAAGTATTAATTAGAATTTATTACTACTTTAAAGTTGTTAAAAATAACTTATCCTGAATTTTTTGTTTCATAAATCCAGTGTCTACATGTCCTCAAGGTGCTTCTGTTGTTTACTTCATATTGTGCATGTTGGCCATAGTTTCCTATTCTTTTACATGGTTCATAATTTATTCGTTAAAAATTTGACATTTTAAATGATACAATGTGGAAACTGGAAATCAGGGACCACCAACACCTGTAACTGTTACTGTTGTAGAGTTCATTACTTCTTGTTTGATGACTTTCTGAGACTAATTCTGTAAAATTTCTATTCTTCATCATGGCAGATACTGGATGTTCTGCTTTGTTAGTACTGTGTTCAGCTCATGTTTGGACAGAGACCTCCTTAAGTGCCTTGAACCAGGGAGTCTCTCAGGGCTCTACCTATGAGTTGGGTTACATCTTGGACACACTAGCAGTTTGCAACTCTGTTTTAGCCTTAATTTCCTGATCATGCAGAGCCTCAAGGTCAGCCAAGGTGAGAGATTAGGGCCTTTTCTGGTCCTTCCTGGCCATGTACACAGTCCTTGCATGTGCCTGGGCTTTTAGAATCCCAGAAATATGTTAGAGCTCCTTGAAGCCCCCATGGACATCTCCTTCCCCAGTTTCTCCTTTAAAAAAAAAAAAAAAAAAAAAAGATTGATTTATTTATTCATGAGACACAGAGAGAGAGAGAGAGAGAGAGAGAGAGAGAGAGGCAGAGACACAGGCAGAGGGAGAAGTAGGCTCCATGCAGGGAGCCCAACATAGGACTTGATCCCAGGTCTCCAGGACCATGCCCTGGGCCAAAGGCTGCACTAAACTGCTGAGCCACCCGGGCTGCCCCCTTTTCCTTTAAATCCTCTTGTTAGCACCAACTGGTATCACCACCTTGGGTTCAGTGTTGCACAATTGTTACCGATTTTTTTCAATAAATGCCTTACAGTGTGGTTTACACAGATCTAACATTGAGTCAGGTGAAATAAAGACAAGCCCTGAGAATGGGGTTTTTCAGGAAACTGCCAGAAAGGTCAAATAGTGACAGCTCTCTGATCAGGGACCTTTGGGATGCTCCAAAACCCATCCTACTCCCTCCAGCAGTTACTTGGCGCTCGGTTTTCTCAGCTCCATAGCTGTGAGGCTGCCGTTTTTTAAGGGGACTGCAGAGCTGGGGAGAAGAGAATGGAAATAGGGTAAGTTAAAATGCCACAGAGCTTCCTGTTCTTACTGAGATTCAGCTCTTTTATTTATTTATTTAATTTTTTTTTTTTCACCTTAAACAAATGGTCAGACTGTTGCAAGAGCTTGGTTACTTGTCAGAGTTCTGGAAATGTGGATTTTGACAACTTTTGCTAGTTGTCTAGCTGGTTATATGGAGGAGTGGCTTTTCGAAGATTCTTACTTTGCCATTTCAGAAGTTCTCTCCACACATCAGATTTCTGGAACCAGGGGCCCCTGGGTGGCTCAGCGGTTGAGCTAAGATCCTGGAGTTCCAGGATCGAGTCCCACGTGGGGCTCCCTGCATGGAGCCTGCTTCTCCCTCTGCGTGTGTATGCCTCTCTCTCTCTCTCTCTGTGTGTGTGTCTCATAAATAAATAAAATCTTTAAAAAAAAAAAAAAGATTTCTGGAGCCAGAAGGGACCTTAGCATACAGTCTTTGAATTGTTAAGTTAAGGCTCACGGAGTTTAGAGGCTTGCTACATAGCAGCAGGAAATGTCTGACACCCTACACCTTTAGCACTCCTGCTCTACCATAATCACTTGGCTGTGTTCCCGCATCCTGCAGATCCAACAGATATTAACCGAGCATCTACTATGCACCAAAACTGTTAGGGACTGAGCCTGTGTGAGCAAGGCACAACTGCCTCCAAAAAGCTCAGTGTAACTGGGAAATTGCATGGATAAAGGAAATTAAAACTTCTGAACAAAATCCTCAGAGAATGAAGGAGGGAGCAACCAAATGGCTGAGAGTCCAGAAAAATGTCTTTGAAGAGTTGACATTTAGTCTGGGTCTGCCATGTGTAATGAGATACTTCGTGAGGAAAGAAAAATAGCTTATATAAAGACATGAAGATTACAAAGGACCTAGCCTGTCTCAGGAATTGATAGGAGTTCATAGTTTGGCAGAAGCACTAAAAGATGCGATTGATGAGGTGAACAGGTTTCAGATCACAAAAATTATCATAGACCCAGCCAAGGAGCAGGCCCACACATATGGCCTTGCACAGTCCAAACATAGAGGGCACCATTCCCCAAGCTACCAGTGATGGCACCTGGAGTTCCAATGTGGCAGCCCATCAAGGATTTATGATTCTATAGTCAACAGAGAGAGTATACTGTTCTATGAACCCAGCGAGGGGTTGTGTAGACAAAAAGGTGTAGAAATAACTAGTTTTTGTCTGAAATAACTATAACAGCATTACAACTACAATTAAATCTATTATATGCCAAGCGCACTGTTACTTTAATATAATAATTACATAATATACAATATATATTTATAATATAAATTTATGTTTAGTATGTATTAAAGTAATTTTATATATAGTTTATATATTATATGTATATATATATGTTTATATAGAGAGACACACACATGCATTTGGTGTTCACAGTAACTACAAACATAAATATAATATGGTCCTAATGATTAAAATGCTGATGTATCAGACAGTTTAGGATAACTTATGCTGCATAACTAACAGTCCCCAAATCTTAGTGGCTCAAAAAAAAATAGATTTGTCTTATTGCATGTCCATCTTGAATCAACTGTGACTCTGCTTTATGTCTTTGTCACCTGGATATACACTGACAGACCCTTATCTGGGACATTGCTGGTCTCACGGCAGAGAAAAAAGAAACATGTTGAACTTGTGGAACTTCTGCTCATTTTATTGAGCAAATAACGTGGCCATTCTTGGATGTATCAGGACAATTATACATAATGGTCCCATGGGGAGGAGCACCACAAAGAAAAACCCAGAGAGGGATAGTGGCTCTTATGATCAGTCTCATAATTGACCACAGTAGGTATTATTTCATTGTATTTTGCAGAATAAGATAGGAGTTCCAGAAAGTAAAGTAGTCTGTTTAATTCACAAGCAAAAGTTAATAAATGGTAAAACCTAGAACTGAATTAAGGCCCGGCACCCAGGTCATCTAACTCTTCATGCTACAGTCCTCCACACCCCTGAATCTTTTACGTTTTATGAACATCAAAGCCCTCTGATATCTTTGGACCTTTGATATATTTGGACTAAGAGAAAGAAGCCTGTGTTCTGACCCTGACTGTTGCAACGGGTATCATCAATGATTCCGTGACAGCCCCTAAAAGTAACCCTTATTTTTGCTTAGTTTAATTTCTTATCTGCTTCAAAAGCAGAAGGAAATGTTCTTAGCTTTTTAGAGAACACATAGCTCATGGTGAATGCACAAAAACACAGTGTGACCCAGATATTGGACAAAATACCCATCCAGGGATATCAGCCTATTCTTGAGCAATAAGCACGGGGAAAAGGAAGAGGTGGCCCCATTTCAGAAAGCCACCTGGGAAATGGAACAGAAACAGTGAGGTAAGAACAAGTCTGCACTCTCCTCCACTTTGTTCCTGAAAGATTATTACAGAAGTTGGCATGAGGACTGAGAAATACGTCACTGAAATGAGGTAACAAGGACAGAGGGGTAGTGGCAGAGATCTAATTTGGAGTGATTGGTCCAATTGAGCACCAGCTCATAATTCTTCTACCTTATTTTATTCATTAATTCATGATTTTTTTGAGCTCAGTCATGTTCCAGGGACTGTTCTTGAACAAGACAGGTACTATTTCTGCCCTCAAGGAATGTGTTAGGTAACTATTGTTGTCTAACAACGCACCTGAAAACAGTGGCTTAAAACAATAACCATTTAACTCATAAATCTAAGGTTGGCAGTTTCGGCTAGATTCAGTCGGGCAGTTCTCATCTCAGCTGGGATCACTCAATGCATCTGGATTCAGCAGCTAGAGATGCTTGGGTCCAGTTCATCTCAGATGGTCTTTGCACAGTTCTGATGGTAGGCCAGCTGTCAGCTAGGGATGCAACAGCGATGACTGGGCCATGTGTTTCTCATCATCCATTAGGGTCACATGGGCTTGTTTAAGTCCAGTTTAGCAAGTGTTTGTGTGTTTGCTTGCATTTGGGGTTGGTGTCAAAACTCTGTGGACCATCAATGTTACGTGGCCTTCAATTTTCCGGCCATTGTCTCCCCTCGGCAACTACATGCAGAGGTATTGAGCAGGATCCTGGCATTGCTGGTTCTCTACTATAAAAGACTGTACCAGGGCTCAGTTGAGTTTGGGCTGGTAACACCATTCAAAAGCTGATCATCTATTTGCATGAGAAGTTCACACCTACCCTATAGTTAAACCCAATGTAAACAGCTCAAGAATAATCAGAATGCGTGATGGTGGAGTTAAGGCAAAGAAGTACCCTTAGGACAGAAGATAATTCCACGTTTTTTCCCAAACCTGTTCCCCAGGTTTAGTTGATAGTGGTCACACTCTGCTCGGTCCTGATTCCAAAGCCACAGTAGTATTTCCTTAGGTAAGTCACAGAAACTGCTTCTTCATAGATACCTGCCTATAAATAGGGAGTAAGAGCTACCCTCCTGACTTCCCAGAGGGCCATTCTGATGCCAGAGCAAGATAAAGCTTGCACAAGTGTCAGAGCATTAGTGGTCAGCCTCTGGCTGGACCAGGGTCAAGATTTTTACTCTTAGCAACCGTTTGGCACCACTTTCACCTGAGGCACCTCCAAAGGCTAGAAGCAAATCCATTTCTAAAAAAGCAAATGGGAAAGAGGCAGATTTCAGCTATAATTTTTATAAGTGATATGATTTCCCAAACCATTCAAAGTCCATCATTCCCTTTGATTCTGACAGTTCTTCCTTTAGTGGAGGAATCATCATCTGCTTTTCATCTCATAGATGAACATCATTCACAACATAAAAGATCTGCTCAAAGCTCCGTGAGAGGAGACAGCAAGGCTGGAACTTGGATCATGCATCCTCTAATTCCTATCCTCATCCCTCAGAGTCACTTTCCATTCCCGTATTCTCAGAGGACACACCAATTCTTCTTGCTCTCCTTACTCCTCTCCCTCCCTCCCTCACCCTCTCCTTCAGGACCGAGGGATTGCACGGAGTCGGTGGCTGACTGGGGAGATGGTGAGTCCCGTTCTGAACTCGAGGCTCAGCTTCTCATTGTCTGGGGGCCTGAAGGTAAATCTTTGCACAAGGGAAGTGAAGAAAATAAACAGCTCAGACTTGGCCAACTGTTCTCCAATGCATACCCGCTTTCCTGAAAGATAAAACATAAGACAGGTCATCAGACCCTTCTGATGTAGGGTCTTGCAGGCATTGACATCTCCATTTCTTGTAAAACCTTCTTCTGGAAGGGACTGGTAGGCCCCAGAGCTTTATATACAGAGGCTCATTTAATCTGACAACCACCGGGGCCAAAGTATAAGTCTGGACTCCAAAAATCCAGTGCTTCCAAGGGCGAAGGTGCAGTGTACAGGGCCTTTGCTGGATCGCTTGGCTCACAGTTGGCACCATCCTAGCCACATCCCACTGTTATGTGAGGGAGGAACTAGAAGCAGAAGGGAGATCCAATTCAACTCCTCTCACTTTCTAGCCATGTGATTTGGACATCAGGGGAAGTGTGTGTGTGTGTGTGTGTGTGTGTGTGTGTGTATTTAAAATGGGAACCTTGTTGGGATTCCTGGGTGGCTTAGCGGTTTGGCGCCTGCCTTTGGCCCAGGGCGTGATCCTGGAGTCCCGGGATCGAATCCCATATCGGACTCCTTGCATGGAGCCTGCTTCTCCCTCTGCCTGTGTCTCTGCTTCTCTCCCTCTCTCTGTGTCTCTCATAATAAATAAATAAAAATCTTTTTTAAAAAAATAAATAAAATGGGAAGCTTATTCTAGGGGTGCCAGGGTGGCTCAGTAAGGTAAGTGTCTACTCCTTATTTCGGCTCAGGTCATAATCTCAGGGTGATGAGATTGAGCTTGGCATTGGGCTCTGTGCTGGGCATGGAGCCTACTTCAGATTCTCTCTCTCCCTCTGTCCCTTACTCCTGAAAAAAAATTTTAAAAATGGGAACCTTATTTTATATATTGTGTGGGCTATATACTGAATCCAAAGAAACCAAAGAATAACATATAGCAAAACAAAGTATTTGAACACATCACCTGGATAATAGTAAACATTTTAGCTGTAAAATACCATTAACTTCATCTGGTTTATTCTTAAAAAATGGAAGAATACAATTTAAAAGACTACCTTTAAATAAAACTTTTTGGGTGGCAGCATTATAAAATAGGTTCCTGTATAATTCTTTTTTTTTTTAAAGATTTTATTTATTCATGAGAGAGAGAGAGGCAGAGACACAGGCAGAGGGAGAAGCAGGTTCCATGCAGGGAGCCCGACGTGGGACTCGATCCCAGGATCCTGGGATCACGCCCTGAGCCGAAGGCAGATGCTCAACCACTGAGCCACCCAGGCGTCCCTGAAACACTTTTAAAGTACAGAAAACTTGCAAGAATAATACAAAGAACTTGTTTCTGAGTTGTTTATTTCAAAGTACATTGTCTACATTACTTATGAAATCTTTAGTATGTATTTCCTAAAAACAAGGACATTCTCTAATATAACTCAATATAACCATCAATTCAGGAAAACATTGATGCATTATCACCAATTCTGCCCCCTGCCCCCCGTCCCGGAGATGCCCAGTCGGGTTTTGCCACTTGTCCCTATAATTCCCTTTATTGTAAAAGGACCAGTTGAGTATCAACTGTTACATTTATGTGTCATACCAGTGACTTCTCTACTTCCAAGATTGGTTTTGTTTTTGTTTTTGTTTTACTGAGCTTTTCATTTTAATTCCATAGTGTTATATTAGTTTCAGATGTACCATATAGTGATTCAACAATTCTATACACACTACTCAGTGCTCATCACACAAGTGCACTTCTTAATCCCCATCACCTATTTCACCCATCCCCCCCACCTCCCCTCTGGTAACCATCAGCTTGTTCTCTATAGTTAAGAGTCTGTTTATTGGTTTGTCTCCTTTTTTCCCCTTGTTCACTTATTTTGTTTCTTAAATTTCATATATGAGTGAAATCATGTGGTATTTGTCTTTCTCTGACACTTAGCAAATACTCTCCAACTCCATCCATGTTATTGCAAATGGCAAGATCCATTTTTTTATGGGTGAATTCCCATGTGTGTATGTGTGTGTACACAAGAGGTCTATATGACTGGCTTTTTTGAAGGTGACAAATTAATTCATAAGTGCAATGAATGAATTTTCTTATGAAAATAATTCATAAGACAAAATAATTCATGTTTCCCATGATTAGATTAAGGTTGTGAGGTCATGCATTTCTGATAGAAATAACACCAGAGTGAGGCTGTGTTTTCATTTCATCCTATTGGATGGTACACATTTTTTATTTGATCTATTATTGGGATGTTAACTTTGATCACTTGATTAAGGTGGTGTCTACGAAATTCTACCCTGTAAAATGATTCTTTTTCTCTTCGTAACTAATAAATACTTTCTGTTAATGAACCATTCCTCATTAACCTTTCATCCACTAGTTTCCATTGCCATTTCTTGGCTAAATTATTTATTACTCTGATGGTTGCCAAATCATGATTTTTAAAAATCCATCATTCCTTCCACATCTATTAAAATTCTACTAAAGGAAATGCTTGCTCTCATCCCCATTTTTCTCTCACCCCCATTTATTTGTATCAGTATGAGTTCAAAGATTCTTGCTTTTATTCAAAGGGTTATAATTTATCGTTATTTGTTTTAATGCTCAAGATATTCCAGTTTGGCCATTACATGCCTATTCAAGCTGGTATTTCCTTAGCTTTTGGGCACAGCAGTGTGTTTCAGGCTCATCTTATCCTTTCCCTTCCCCACCCCTGGAATCAGCCATCTTTCTAGAAGTCCAAGTTCCTCTTAGTCGGTAACGATATCTAGAAACCAAGATCTGGGCAAAACCAAGATCTGGGCAATAGACATGCTTGTTGATATCAGGGTAGTGTTGTTCTCATGCACATCAGTGGCTAGAGCTGGGGGATCTATGTATGTATATAATGTGAGTATATATTTAAATATATGTATATGCATCCATGTTTAGATCTATATTTATATATACCTACCTACTTACCTATCAAAAATCTTGAGTTCATACCAATAGCCTCTGATTCCAATTCAGTGCCACAGAGCTCATTCTGTCTTTTCTCTTTCCCTATTTGTAATTTCCTCCCATTATTGTCAGTAGGTTTACTAATTGGGTCACTATCCCTTGCACATAACTTATCTCCCATCACTGCCACAGTCACCCTGTGCAGGCCTCACCTCATTTCACACCTGCTCTAGGCTTCTGCTGTCTTCTCCATTGCAACAACCTCCCACAGTTTCACTACCACTATCTCTTGTGCACGTGTTTGCGATAACTTACTTTCTCTATACATAATACGTATTTACCACAGACATTTTTAAAAAATGCGTGAAAAAAGTGTAAAGAAGCTAATGAAAGATGTAAAAGATGGTTGTAATCCCATAATCCAGACAAGAGTCCTTGCTAACATTTTGGCATATTTCCTCATTGTCCTTGTGGGGATTCCCCTGGACACCATAACTGGTATAATTCTCTGTAGTTAATTCTGTGTGCTGCATGTGCTACTTTGTATTTTCCCATGTAATTACATACTCTTGAAAAGGCATTCACGTATGCATGCCTCCATTGTGTCCTTTGCCTATAAGGGGCTATTGAGGAAATAAAATTAGGTAACACCAGCAGAAGTGTTCAGTAAATGTGCTGCACAATTATGCTGTTATTACATTACTTCATCTCTCTTCCCATCATCTTTATCTCTTTACTCATCACACATAGTACTCTGAGGAAATTCGTTAAAATGCTACCTAGTCTGCTGTCCTGTAAATACTGAGATTCTTCCAGAAGAATCCATTTATGATGACAAAACTGGGCCCAAAGAGTCAGGAACCAGGGAACCAGCTGTGAGTTTGGGGCACATTCATATCTCAGAGCTAAATTTTACCCACCTGTCAAATCCATGAATTCGATCTCTCCTTGAATTTGATCATGTGGATGGTTGGGCAATGATACCAAAACAAAGGCAAGTAGGAATTTGGTTTTCAAAGCATGAAAATGAGGACTACTTGCCTTCAGAGCTTCAGCCTGGGTCACAGGAAACTGGTATCTGCTTGGTGCTCCCACCAACTGGCTATCACCAACTAACAAGGTCAATTACTTCATTAGTAAAATGAGAGAAATGACCTAGGTGTTTTGGGAAAAGTTCTTCCTAACCTCATCTCCTATGATCAAATGATTTTAGTTGAAAAATGGGGAAGTGAACTCTTGCCTTTCGTGAAGCTGCCTGCTGCCATGTCAGAACAACCTGAAAGGACTTCAGTGAGGAAAAGAAAATAGGAATTTGCAATAATAGCTTCACATTCTGTGCTGATTATGCAGAGGTAGTAATTTCACACATGGTCATCTTTTCCCAAGAAAAGAGAAGGAGCTATCCATATTTTGTTCTTTCAGGGAGGCTGTCTGTAAAGGAGAAGCAAAAGATGGGAGTGCAGTGGGGGGAAAAAAAGAGTGTGTTGACAGTTTCTTAACTCATTTGATTTTTCAGATTTCTATTTCTGCTGTTTAACGCCCATTCCGTCACAACTCCTGTGGGAATCCCCAAACTGTCTGCCTTCTTTGAACTTCATTCTTCTCCATCATGAAGAGAGATAAGACTAACTGCAAAAACGGCTCCAATTCTCCTCTTCTCCTTGTATCTACATCATTTGCAATGTGACTTCAGACCCTTTCCCACCAAAAATTATAGTATTTTCCCCTCTCTTTATTGGGACTGATCTGATGACTTGCACTGACCAACAGAATGCAGTAGAAGTGGCAGGGTGCCAGTTCCCAGTCTGGGCCATAAGAGACACTGTGAGCTTCCAGTCTCCCTCTTGGGATCTTATCACCAACATGGAAACAAACCAAGCTAGCTTGCTAGAGAATGAGATAACATGGCAAGCCTGTTTGCTCCAGCTGAGATCATCCTAGATCAGCCTTTCAGCCAGCTGACCTCCCAAACACATAAACAAGTGCAGCTAAAACCAGCAGAGCTACTTAGTTGAACTATAGACTTGCAAGCAATAATATTGTTGTAATGATTTATTGTTTTAAGCCACTGAGTTTGTGGCCTGTTTGTTATGCATACATATACTACCCCATACCTATGGAATGAACTCAGAACCAAAGTAGAAGGGCCTTTAGTGAGAAGATGAGTTACAGCCTAGCTGTGGTAAAGAGAGCAGTACTCGAGAAGTACAAAACCTGGAGTCTTAGGTCCTTTCCACCAATTCCTTGGGCACAGGACCTTAGATAAGAAACAACTCTCTCTTATTCTCTGTTTCCTTAGATTAAGAAAGGAAATACTGATCACTTTTCTGTCTGATTATTAATAACAGGGTTGCTGCAAAGATTAAATGAGATAATGTGCTTGCAAATGAAGTCTGTAATTAAGAGGGTGTGATAAAATTCTCAACAGCAAAGCACCAGTGAGGCAAGAATAATTATAAGCCTTGGAATCTACAGCTGGGACTCGGTACTGAAATACAAAACTTGAAGCTACTGTAGATAGAAGACTGGAAAGTACTCCTACGTCTCACAGTAGCTTTCCTATTAGGAAAGGACTTGTCCAATGTGAGCAAAGATGACACAGAATCAGGTGAAGTAAGGCAAAGATTTAATCCGAATCAGCCCAGGTGCATGCAGGGCGGTGCTACATCCTCAGCTGCAGGTCATACCACGTGGGTTCAAATTCAGTCCCTCCCCTTCTGAGCCTTAATATCATCAGCAGCAAAATGATACCGGATCAGAAAACCAATCTGTATTTATTTTTAAGTTAGTGATAAGCAGACTAGCATGCATTTCACAGTGTGGGCTCTGCGGAAACAGTTACTAGATGTAGATAGATGACATAGATACAGATTAGGTATAGATATATAGATATAGATATAGGTACAAATGACATCAAGAGGGAGTCATGCTGAGCAGGGCTATCTGGAGATATTTGAAAAGCCAAGGATGCCAGGAAAAAGAGTAGAGTGAGGGCTAAGAAAGGGCTTCTAGATTTTGACACACCTACTTGTTACAACTCACCTATTGAGAAAGGCAGAAAGGCTTCCCTTTTCTTAAACTGTCCATTCTCCAGAAAATGCTCTGGGTTGAACGTGTCAGGGGTGGCCCATTCTGCAGGGTCCCTGTGCAGTGCAGTCAGGTTGGTCACGATCACGGTCCCCTAGAGAAGACAGCAAAGACTCAGGCAAGGCTTGACCCATGCTCACACCTACTCAGAAGGGCAGAAGTCCCCTGACTCCTACACGGGGGCCTGACCACATCCTATGCCCCAGACTCCATCACCCTCCCCAACTCACCGTCTTCTGAGCCCACTTCCCCACACACCCACTGACTCAGGACCCTGCTCTTTGCGATGGGACAGCTTAAAATGACAGGTTTGCAGGGAAATTTACCAGGGAGCATAGCTTCTATTGACTGCAGAATGGATCTTTCTACAGGGACATATAGGGCAACTAGGGCAGCTCTATCCAGGTAAAAGATGTCTCATTCAGCTCTGCTTCTCCCACTCTCTTTCCTCCACTTCTGGCACACTCTACAGGAGGTTTAATATAATAGAGTTAGGTCCTCTAGTGAAAGGAAACATTATCCATCCAGGTACATAGCAAGAAACCCAGGTGTCCTCCATATTGCCTCCCTTTCCCTCTTTCTGCCTCCATCTAGTCTAGTCCTTCAGTGACGCTGCTCAATTTTTACCTCTTGATTCCGTCACTTTCATTGTACGTCCACCCCTGCCTCCTAGTCCAGGCTACCAACTGGCTTGCCTACACTCCTGTAACAGCTGCCCAGCTAGGCTCATAGCCTCTTTTCCCTTTCAATCTGCTCCACACTCTGAAAGCAGAATGAACTTTGGACCAGATTTAATGGTGCCACATCCAGCCACCCACCCACACCTTGAATACCTTTCAATAGCTTCCCACCACCCTTAGGTAAGAGACCCACCTCCTGACCCTTGTCTGGACCATTCTTCTTCTCTGCCTGCACTCACACCACAGAGGCCTTCTTTCAGCTTCTCAAAAATGCTGTGTTCCCACTCATTTTCCAGACTTTTTACAAGCTCTTCACCTGGCCTAGAATGCCCTTCTTCTCTACTGTGTCACTGAGCTAAATCCCAATCACCCTTTACTCCTCAGCTCAAACAATACTTCCCTTTGGAAGCCCTCTCCGACCTCTCCTCCTTTCCAGTCCAGCAGGCCTGTATCTTAATGGAAACCAGGGAGTTCTCCCAGCTGGGCATTATCATGGTTTGTAAGTATATACCTGTATAATTTTTACTCAGCGTTGTTTTCCCAGATGGGAGCATTTTAGATACTTAATGGACATTTGTTAAACTAATAAAGAAAGAACTGCTATTTTTAAAAAAGATTTTATTTATTTATTTATTCATGAGAGAGGCAGAGACATAGGCAGAAGGAGAAACAAGCTCCCTGCAGGGGATGTGGGACTCAATCCCAGGACCCTAGGATCATGACCCGAACCGAAGGCAGATGCTCAACCACTGAGCCACCCAGACGTCTCAATAACTGCTATCTTGAGCACTTTCTCTCCTAAACACTACGTGCATGACCTTATTTTACCTCCACCTGTGAAGTAGTTTTGAATGTATCTTACAGGTAAATAAAGCAAAGCTCTGAGAAGTTAAGTGATGTGCCCAGAGTCACTCAGTGGGAGGAGCTAGAGCCGTGATTTGTACAAAGTCTAGTTCATGTTAAAGCCATGGCTCCTGGCCTCTACAAGATAAAGTCAATTAGGTCTCTCAGTTCCCAGGATTTTAATGAAAGCTGGTGTTAAAAATCAGTGGTCGGATGAGGCTGTTGAGCCAAATGAATTGCTAGAAAAATGTAAACAGCACCTGTAAAATAAGTTACACCTCAGCCTTCACCCACAAGATGTCAATCAGTAAGAAAACAGTGAATGGAAACAGCTGTAGGAATAGGTACAGGAATGGGTAAGCTCTGGTTCTGCCTGTTGGGAGAGACCCCAGGGAAGACGTACACAGAGGGACCTAGATAAACTGGAATGGATCCTCAGAGGCTGACCAAGGCCTTGAGAAAGCAAAGAACTGTAAATGTGCAGTGTCCAGAGAGGACACGAGGGGGCAGAGGAGAGCTGTCTGCCCAGATCTTAAGCCTGGCAGAGAGAGAACAGAATGTCCTTTGTGAGGACAGGAATTTCACTGGGACCAACTAAGAACAATTGCAGGGAGACTCTATTCAGGTGCAAGTGAAGCAACTCCAGTGAAGAGCGCATGCTGTAATACAAAAAAGACCAGCCTGGGAAACAAAACAGATCTGCTTCTGGAACTCAACTCTTGTCACTTTGCAGTTGAGGGACCTAACGCAAACTTAATCACTCCCGAGCCTCAACTTTCAAATTTATAAAATGGGAATAACCCTTATTCTGAGGACTATTAAGGCCTTTTGAAAGAAACTCTAGAGTCCACTGGCACACAGTTTGCTTTATAGGCATTGGTTCCCTTCTCTCCTTTTCTAATAATTCATATTGCACGCACCTGCATTAGTTTCCCTTGTGAGACAATCCCACTACAGGCTTGTAAGTAAAAGCTGGAAAAATACTCGTGGGGAACATCATGCTAGAAACACCAGCATTAATGAGATATTGGCTCAGGTAGTCTCAAAATGTCCCTTCATATTTTAATATCTTATAACTGCAGGATTCCTCTAGCAGAATTTTCCAAGTCTGGTGGGTGGTGCTGTAAGAAGCTCCACCACGGCAAAGAAAGGGGTGCCATGGCAAGGTCTGACTGAGAACTGCTGTTTGCTGTACCCTCACAAAGATTCATAAATTCACATTACATGGTAAAAACAAAACACACACACACACAAAAACAACCTGAGACATCCTATATAGCAAAGAAAGCCAGTTTTGCCTTAACATATTTGCCCTATGAATCCCCCTTCCCCTTCATAATATCTATGGCTGCCTAGTTGAATTAATAATATTCCAAAGACTACACATGGGGGAAAAGAAGCTAGAATCTCAGAATGTTTCTTTTCCCATATAAGTGATTCCCTAGGACAAGAGTACATGTCACCCTCCCAGTTCAGAGTTTACCATTTAAAAAACCGGCTTGAAGATCTGAGGCTGGGAGTCTCTGGTTACCTTGGGCAGGTAGTATCCAGCCAGGGTGGTGTCACCTGTCACTTCCCTGGGCACATTCAGGGGAACGATGTTTCCCATTCTCTGCACCTCATGGATGAAGGCATTGGTGTAGGGCATGGACTCTCGAACAGCTAAACCTGGCAGTTGTGACTGGCCAATCACCCTGTCGATCTCAGCTTGGACTTTTTCTGGAAAAGAAGATTCCATTATTCTGTTTTTCCACAACCTTTCTTAAGCCTGGTTAAGGTAAAGAATGGAATAACCAGGATCAAAATGGCTGAAACTAAAACAAAACCAAACCCAAAACTATAGCTCTATAGACTGATTTTTCAGGGGGTACGTCAGAGTGAAAAGCAGGCCTTGGTTTTAGACATAACTGGTTGTGAACGCTCACTCTACAACATTACTGCTGCAAGTTACTTAAACTCTCTAGGCTTTAGTTTTCTTATTAGTGAGATTAATCTACCTTCTTCTGAAGGCTGTCTTGAACTTTACATGAACTGATTCGGGTAGCACCCAACAAATCAAAGAAACTTCTAATGGTGCCCCAATATACCTGTTTTCCTCTTTTTTTTTTTAAATAGAGATTTTAGCTGGATACCTGGTTGCCCAGTTACAGACTGCATTTCCCAAATTCCCTTGTGACTAAGTGTGATCATGTGACTAAGTTATGGTCAATGGAATATATGGGATATATAAGGATGTTTAATACTTAAAACATGTCCTTAAAGGAAGGATGTGTGTTTCCTCCTTCTTCCCATCCTACCCATGGAAAGGCAGCCCTTGAGGTAAGCCATCTTTGAGAGTGCAAACAAGGGCATCATTCTAGATACAACAAAGGAACATGTTTGAAGAAGCTTAGAACCAAAATGGCTCTGCAGAGACCAGCTTGGGTTTTTGGGGTTTTGCTTTGTTTTGTTTTGTTTTTACTTTAGCGAGAAATAAGAATTTCTGTTTTACTGGCCAGTTAAATGTTTTGAAAATTGTAGTAAAACATATGTGACATAAAATTTACTATGTGAACCATATTTGGGCATACAGTTTAATGATGTTATATATATTCACATCGCATAACCAATCTGCAGAACTTTTTATCTTGAAAAACTAAAACTAGATATCCATTGAACAAACAGTAAGTTCTCATTTTCCCCTGCCTCAAGCCCATGGAAACCACCATTCTACTTTCTGTTTCTATGAATTTGACTACTCTAGAAACCTCATGTAAATGAAATTATACAATATGTCTTTTTGTGATGATATTATTTAACTTAGCATAATGTCCTCAAGGTTCATCCACATTATAGCACGTGTCAGAATTTCCTTCCTGTTTAAGGGTGAATAATACTCCACTGTGTTCTACATTGTGTTTATCCATTCTTCCATTGTTGGACACTTGGGCTGCTTCAATCTTTGAGCTATTGTGAATAAAGTTGCTATGAAGATGGGTATAAACGTCTGTTATTTCAAGCTATTGTTATTTTGGAGACCTTATTACAGAAGCCAAATCTATGTCCTAGCGGGGTAGCTTTTCACCTTTTTAGGAAAATGTACTTCATAGTTCCAAATTCATTTTACATTATGACTCAAGACACATAAGCATAAATATAGACACATATAAAACATGCTTTTATGTATGATTATGGAAAGTTTCATGAACAACCGTAATCTTAGTACATGTGAAATACTCTGATCTTTTCTATTCTACTTTTATTTTAGGAAAAAATGTTGGTCTTGATCCACTAAATTGATTTTACGTCCTATTAATAAACTGTTACTTACATTTTGAAAAACAGTATCCTAATACCCCATCTCTCATGTGCTCAAACTGTTCTGGGTCCTGGGCGGGGGTGTGTGTGCGAATATTATAAGTCACTGCCTTTAAATGGACAAAAGTCTTTGGGGGAAGATATATGAATAATGCGCAATCAGCACAGTAGTAGAGGGGCATTAGGTCATCTCTAGAGGAAGAAAATAATCCTAATAATAATAAAGTCATCTCTAGAGAAAGTAATTTCCTGTAAGCATGGGAGAACATCTTAGAGAAGGTTGTATTTGAGCAGATTCTTCAAGCACAGCTGGTGACTTACCATGTAGAGAAATTGGGGAGCTACACACACAAGTGGTAGGGGAAAGAGCAGACATGATGGCAGAGGTATAAATAAGGTTGGTGCAAAGAACAACATGGAATTTTGTGAGGCCACCATGCAGGGTGAGTGGAGCCGAAAGGTTGGGCAGACAGATGGAGGCACCTCAGAGGGCATGATATGCTACACTAAGGAGTTTGAACATCATCCACAGGGCAATGGAAGGCATTACTTAAAAGGACAGTAGGCTGTAACCAGATTTCATCTAAGAATGTCTTTTCCTGGAACTCATCACAGTGTCAATTGACTTTACCATCTTCCCCTCTAGACTGAGTTTCCTGGGGCCAGGGACTGTTATATTGGGATTATGTGAACCCATCACAACCCTAACAGGAAAACTGAAGAAGGTACTGTTCTCAAGTCCACATCACCTCGTGACTGTCCTACCTTTTCATTTTACCATGCTATCTTCTGGCCTCAACATGGGGGGCAGTACCCTCCAGGAGGCACCACTCCATCTGGCTCAGGCACACTCACATGCTCACCTTGAATTTCTGGGTTGAGGGCCAAGTAAAGCAGACCCCAGCGCAGGGTTGTAGATGTTGTCTCAGTTCCAGCAAAGAAGAGGTCTAGGGTGCTGTAGATGAGGTTTTCTTCATGGAAACTTGAAGTAGCATTGCCCCTATTCTAGAAAGTACAATGTTTATTGGTTTATTCAGATGGTTCTTGGTTGTTACAAAACACAGGGGCTTCAGCCTAGGGAGAGAAGGTCCACCTTCTCTTTTCCCTAGGGAGAGAAGCTCCCTAGGGAAAATATCTTTCCCTTTGGCCATCTCAAGAGCTAGAGGCTTATTACAACAATATCACTAGCATCCTCCTGCCCCAAGTGCTAAAAGCTTTTGTTAGCTTTGGTGGATGAAAATCAAGACAACTCTTTTATTTTATGCCTATTTATGGGAGAATTTATTAGTGTAATGGGAAGAGGAGCGGTTTAGTAGAAAAACAGGCCTGGACTCCAATATTAGCGACATTGCATGACCTAGGGCAAGTTACTTAATCTCTCTGCACTGCAGTTTCCCATTTCAGGAAATCGAAATGAGATACACACACCCTTTAAGACAGCATTATGAATTACATGAGATGTGAAGAGCATATAACAAATACTCAACACATTTGTACTGATACCAGGAAGAATAAACAATTCCTCTTATATAAAACAATTCTCATATCTCCCTGTTATCTCTTCCTTTTGAGGTGAAACCACTCTGATTCCATCAACCATTCCTCGTGGCACTCCATCAGCTTTATTACCTTCCGCTGGAAGTTTCAATTTGTCAACAATCCTCTCAATGTGTGGCCGCATACCTGCACAACATTTAGCAAGTGAAGTCTCCTCCTCTATGGAGAGGTCAATGCTTCTACTAATGCTATCCAATAAGGTGAGATAAAAGAGAGGATCGATAGAAATCTACCATTCTGTCAACTGCAAGAGGAGGCACAACTAATCTGATGACTTAGAGATTATGACACTGACGCTGATGCATGGATGTATATTGACCACAGCAGTTACTGTGTTAAAGGCTATATACATCCAATTTGGCTTTTCCATGCTTTTTTCCTATAATGTTGGAAAGTGGATGAAAGGAAGATCAGGGAGGAAGGGAAAAGTCCCACTCAGGCTCTGAGGCTGAACTCTGGCATCCAATTCAGCTATTCTGGTTTTGCGCTGGGGGCTGAGGGAAGAAACAGGCAACTGGGCACAGATCCAGCTAAAAGTGAAAGAGTCCTTTAAAGCTCAATTGTTTGTTTTCCTTTTGTATAAAGCTCCTTCAAAATATGGGTAGAGGGCAGAGAACAGAAGATGAACAGGCAGTATTTGGGCATCCCCAAGGCCTCAAGCCAAACACCATTCAACCCCTACCTTTATTTCTACTTGCGTTGTCAATCCTGAGTTAATGCTGCTCCCACACACTATGAAATACTGCCTCTATATTGACTCCCCCGTGGTAAACTAAGTAATGGCCCACAGAGATTGCCATATCCTTATTTCTGAAACCTGTGGATGTTACCTTATACAGCAAAAGGGACTTTGTAAATATGATTGTTAAAAATCTTGATGTGGGGAGATTTTTCTGGATTATTCAAAGTAATTACAAGTGTCTTTATAAGCAGGGTCAGAAGGAGGGGAGGGTTGTAAAGAGAAGATGTAAGGATGGTAGCAGAGAAGACTTACATACTGGATTTGAAGATGGAAAAAAGGGGCCATAAGCCAAGGTAGCCTCTAAAAGCTGGAAAAGTCAAGGAAACAGATTCTGTCCTAGAGCCTTCAGAAGGAACCAGCCCTGCCAATACCTTGATTTCAGCCCAGTGACACTAATTTCAAATTTCTAACCTCCAGAACTGTAAGAGAATAAATCTGTGTTGTTTGGAGCCCCCAGGTTTGTGGTAACTTACTACAGCAGGTTACAATAAGAAACTAGTATACCCGCATTTGCTCTTTAAGAACAAACAAGAAAAAAAACTTTGGTTTCCTCACCTTTTCCATTTCCTTGAGGTAAGTGTCAATAAAATCTCTTGGTTCAGCAGGATTCCAGTCTCTCCTGTGGTTTTCAGTCATATGAGCAATGAACAATTTCAGTTTCTCCCAGTCGTTAAAGAGTTTTTGATGGGGTCCAGGGAGAAATTTAATAATCCATGGAAAGACATTGTAGAGCTAATTGAGAAAAACCAAACACTCAGAGACAATCTGGTGCCCGTGTTTCACTTTCTAAGACAAAACCATTGATATTCTTTTTCCATTTCTCTCATTTACTTGCTCTTAAAACTTGGGTTGTCTTGACTCTTCTCTCTCACCCTCTTCTCACCTGCTAGCAAAGCATTTCAGCATTCCATCCAAAATGTATCCAGTTTCAGACCACATCTCACCACCCTAGCCACGTTGTCCCTACTACAAATCCCGTTTCTTACCTGGGTGCTGTGATAACCTCCATCCGCTTCATTGATGCCATCCTTAACCCACTCCCAGTTTGTTTTCCACAGAGCCACCAGAGGCATCACTCAATAGTTTAATCAGATCATTTCACCCCTTGGATCTCAATCCTCCAATGACTTTCCATGATTCTCAGACAAAGCTCTACCTCATTCCCCTGGCATATAAGCTCTGCATGTACCAGCCCCTACACACACCTGTCACCTCCTTTGCTATCGCTCCCTGCCATCTTACTCTCTCTTATTCACTCCAGTGCAGCACCATTGGCCTCTCTGATGACATCAAACATGTTCTTGTTTGGGCCTTTGCATTTGCTATTCCTTCCACCTAGAATACTCTTCCTCTGAAATCTATAGAACCCCAGCCCCTCATTTCATTAAGGTGCTACTCAAATGAAACCTTGGAAAGGTCTTAACCTGATGAGCCTATAAGCACCACTGCCACCCTCTCTCCATTCCCTTACCCTACTTTATTTTCTTTCATGGTAATTATCACAAATAAATGTGTTGTGTCTGCCCCACTCTGATGTAATATCCATGTAAGTAAGACATATTTTACTGAAATAAAGTATTTAAAAGATATTTTCTCTAATAATATCTGGTAGAAAGAAGCATGACATAATGGAAAGTTACCTAGGCTTAAAATGAGACAGATACAGGTCTATCAGCACGGCTGTTTTCTAGGTATAATATTTTGGTAATAATGATGATGATGATACAATTTGTTGCTCCTTTGTTTAACTAGCTGAGAATAGGCCCTGAGGTAATTCTGGTGACTGTATGACATGACATCCATACAGCACCTAGCACAGAGCCAGTGGAACACTATCTGGATTTGCTTATCCACTTCCATATACACCCCATGATGCTTCATTTTTAAAGGGTTTTTGTAAAATTTAACTGAGATAAAGTTGTATATTTGTCCATCGAGACCAAGAAGCTGAGCAGAGTTTCTGACAGACTCATAGACCTAGACGGACAAAATGGAGCACAGGGTCCACCAAAGAAAGAGTGAAGTTTGAACCCCAAAGGTCTATACCCTATGAAATTGACAATATCAAGTGTTGATGGGCATGTAAGTAGCATAACTGCTTTTGAAAGCTTTAGGCATCTTTTATGTCCAGGTATAAATTCAAGAGAAATGAGTGGGCAGTCCACATGAACAACTGTACAAGAATGTTCATGGCAGCTATTCATAACATCCTCAAACTGGAAACAACCCAAATATTCATCAATAGAGAACTGAGCAACAAACAGTGGCATATTCATACAATGAAATACTATTCAGAATTTTAAAAAGAAAAGAGCAGCTAACAGATGAATCTGCAATCTGCTGACAGAAGAACAGGCCGGTGAAGAGTACTTTAGGGTGGCAGAGTGGCTGAGTTAGGGAGGGACACAGAGGGGCGAGACTCAAAAGCAATGGCAATATCATACTTATAAATAAAACAACATGGATGCATAAATATATATCTACATATCATGTAAAGTTTTATACTTTACATGAATGTTAGAAATGTTCTTTAGGGGTAGCAAATATCCAATAATATTATCAAAAAACACTAAAGTCAACAGATTGACTTCAAATAAGCTTGAGTTAAAGTCCACTGTATTTTTCTCAGTTTTATTCATTTATTCATGAGAGACACACAGAGAGGCAGAGACACAGGCAGAGGGAGAAGCAGACTCCATGCAGGGAGCCCCATGTGGGACTCGATCCCGGGTCTCCAGGATTACACCCTGGGCCGAAGGCAGGCTAAACCTCTGAGCCACCCAGGCTGCCAATTCCATTGTAAAAGGTGGTATTTTAGCTTAAACAAAAAAGTAAGGACCCACCTGTGTCTGACATCAACTCCAATATTCTTACCCAAGATATGGAAAGAGAACCTCTTACCTGGCATCTCATTGATGTCTCCAGACATGTGACCTCATCCAGCAACCTCAGCAATTCCTGAAACTGTTCATCCTGGTACTCAAAGCGCTTTCCAAAGGTGATAGAGCAAATGATATTGGAAACTGCATTGTTGATCTTGAAGTGAGGGTTGAAAGGCTGTCCTGGGGGTGGAGGAAGAGATGGATCCTTCAGATTGGTTTGTTCTATGTTCCACTGAGAGTCTGCTCTACGTGACATGAAATACTGAATATAGAATTGCCTATGAGGCTCCGGTCACAGCCCCCTACACAGGGTCTGACATACAGCAAGTACTCGATTAATACCTGGGAAGTCTGATGACCAGGGTTTAAAATCAGTAATGTTTTAATACCAGTCTTCTTGTGCTTAATCCTAGAGCTCCATGAAGGCAGCAGCGTCATGGTTAGTTGTTCACTGTAATACTTTCAGTGCTTGGCACAGTGCTGGGCACCAAGTAGGTACTTAGGGACTTAATAAGTATCTTTTCAGTGAACGAATGAGTCACAATCTCCTGCACCTGTCCTAGGAGACAACTCACCATTCTCCTCCTCTATCGCCTGGATGAGATGATGGGCTTCCTCCTGAATGCGTTCCTCTATGCTCTTCCTTCCTAGACCAAAGTTCTTTAGTGTTGCCAGGGTGAACCTTCTTTGTTCCTTCCATATTTGGCCACTAGACATGATCAATCCTGGAAAAAAAGAAAGCCAACATTATGGATTCTTATTCTATAATGTAAATGTCTGGCAAATTGGTATGGAAATAAGCATTGGCAGGAAGGAGAGGGCATTAAGGCATGTGAAAACTCTTCAGGGAAATAATCCCAAAGAAGTGGATATAGTGGCTAGCATTATTGATTGCTTGCAATGCAAGAACTTGAATGTTCTTACTGCATTTTGTAAGTTAGCACTTAACAGAAACTCTATGAGACAGGTGTAAACATTACTCCCCCTCTCTCACTTTCCTGATGAGAAAACTGAGGCACAAAAGATCAACTTCACAGGGTGACAATAAGTACCTGAAGAGGCATTCAAATTCAGATCTGCTGGATTCCAAAGCCCACACTTTGATTACTAGTCACATAAGTATATTGAAGTATTTGTTTTATGCTACATGCTAAGAATGCACTCATGGATAAGATAAAATCCATACTCTTAAGGAGGCGAGGCTTTCCAGTAGAGTCTTATCTTGAAAGATGAAGGTGATGAGGGAGCAGAAGGCAAGCTGAAGACAAAGCACAAACTGATACCCCACCCCCAACTACTGGATGGAATTTGTGTGACATTCCTCCAGGAAGCTCCTGTCCTAATGTTAGTGCCTTGTTAGAGGGAGAAACAACCTTGACATTGGCAAAGCCTCTAGAATCCTCTGAGTCTTCTTTAACATATGAAAATCCTTTTGAAACCTCCCTTTTCCTCACTTCCTCCAACTCCCAAGTGTATAATCAGTCACCCCTCAGAACCCCAACTCCAGGGCAGCAGCTCTTCCTGCCCACAGGTCCTGTCCCCCTGCTTTAATAAAATCACATTTCACACCAAAGACATCTCAAGAATTCTTCCTTGGTCATCAGCTCTGGACCTCACCCCTCACCAAACCTCACCTACATTCCAAAACATCATATGACACCGAACATGGGGTTTTGAGTCTTTTCATCTGGACTGTGAGCTTTGGTGTAAACTTGGTGAGTATTTTCTCTCCTCTTCCTTTACTCTCATTGCAGGGACTTTTCAAGGGGTGTGGTCGTATTGGAACATTTTCTGATCGATTGTTCAGGCTCCAACCCTCTAGTCCATGGCTACTCTATGAGGAGGAGAAAGTCTGTCTTTTGGCTGGAAGTTAGTACTCTGGCCAAAATGGTAATAAGACCCAGAAACTTGATGCCCTCTCTTTAGTCCTGTCCTTATACAAAGTTGTCTGTCTTGGGCACAAGACAGCCACCTAAGTCACCAGCACTGCTGCCAATCTTAAGATTCCCACGTGAGGCTTCCTCCTGATTGATCTAATGTGATCCCTTTCACATCCCTGGTCTACTCGCTTCTGGCTGCAGGACCTCCCCTGGGAGCTGGCTGAAACCAGTACTCAATGTAATTAAAACCTAACCGGGGACCATTTCCTAGGGAAGTTGGCTATAAGGACTGAATGGGTTGGAATGTCGCTTAGATAGTGGTGGATTTCTACCCTTGCCGTTTTCCATCGATGTCCTCTACTAACTACTTAAGCTACAAAATTGGGTAATTTCCCCTTGTAAAACTTCTAGCATTTTCCATGACAGGGAGGGACACCTGGGTGGCTCAGTGGTTGAGCGTCTGCCTTCAGCTCAAGTCGTGATCCCCGGGGTCCTGGGATCAAGTCCTGCATCGGGCTCCCTGTATGGAGCCTGCTTTTCCCTCTGCCTTGTGTCTCTCCCCCTCTCTGTGTGTCTCTCACGAATAAATAAACAAAATATTTTAAAAAATAAAATAAAAAATAAAATGACAGGGAAATAACACAACCTTCAGGGCATAGGAAATAAGGTGTGCCCCTCACAGTGAGTGATAAAGCGGGCTTCAGGGCATAGGAAGGCAGGGCACAGTATTTCAGTTCATTCACCAGGCACCCGTCTGTAGCCTAGGATGCGATGGGGAAGGGGAGGGATGTTGGCCTCCCTCTAACAGGACCTTTTTACTGCAGGAATGCCTTCGTGGTAAAGCAGGATGGTGATCAATACTGATTCCTCCTTTGAGCAATGCTTCTGATCGCTTTTGACACATGGAACCTGATATACCCTGCATGGGACACCACCCAGGAGTCAGGGGGATTTGGTAATGAACCTTCTCTACTTTTCCAGGAGCATTGCCTCAGTAGGCTTCTTCAGTCCCCAAGAACTCTCCCTTGGGATGCCTTTTAACCCACTGGAAACAATTTGGGTTGCAAAATTTAGACTGAGCTCCTGTAACACTGCATGGCCTTAGTGGGGTCTGTCAGTTAAATCTCTGTTGTAGGCAATAGGGCAAATGGACCTCGGGTACCTTCATTGCTCATACCTAATGATGTAGGAAAGACATTAGAGTTTGAAGCCAACAGCCAAGAAAGAATTCTTGAGACGTTTTGATGCAAAAGGTCACTTTATTAAAGCATGGGTACAGGACCCAAGGGCAGAAAGAGCTACACCAGAATCATGAGGAATGGCCCATTATAGACCTTCAAGTTGGGTGGGGGCCAGGGATAGCGTAAGTGTCTAAGGAATTTTGGAAGCAAGGTTTCCAGGACCCTAAGGGGGCTAGCTATTGTTAGGAAAGGTCACTTATTACCATCTAATAAAACCTTAGTTATGAGACCCTTCAAATACATACATATCAGTGGGCTGTATGCTTGGAGAGTAATTGCCAATATGTATCTTATGGGGTACAGATTAAGGAAGTTTCCAAAATAATTTTTATATGTTAAAGTAGACTTACAGGATCTGGGGAGTTAAGCTAAGATTACCTGTTACCCTTAGGAAAGTATTACACTGAGGCAGCTGAGTCCCTAGAGGAAGGCTACTCTGCCTGTTTCAAGGACTTATCAATGGGCTGCAGATAGTAAGGAAATGTAATGACTTTTATTCTTCCTTTGTTTCCCACATCATTCTCCCCTAAACAGTTTTTTTTTTTTTTCCCCTGAACAGTTTTGACCCTAAGTCTTTAAGGCTGCTGAGGATGGAAGGTCTCATATTCTGTAACTTCTTCCTGTGGAATAGGGCTATAGAGATGTCCCTACCTATGGGTCAACAATGGTCAGCTGGGGCTTATATACATATAGGAGTTATGAAAGCAGAGGAAGCTGAATCCAAGGGAGACTGCATGTGTGGATCTTCCTGAGTGGAAAGGATTGCCTGTCAGCTTGAAGTAGTTATGGCAGTGAAGGAGTCTCAGCACCAAGTGAAGACACGTGAGAGAAAACAGCAAAACATGATTAGTCTAACAAAAAGGAAAAGAAGACCAAATAAGAGTCCTTTGATAGTTGACAAAAATCCTCTTCCAGTCTAGGAGTTTAACCAATCATTAAAGGAAAGAAAAAGACCGTTTAAAGCGCCAATTTGAGTATTCTTGACAGAAATCCAGAACTATTTTGTGATTATCTGGAACATACATACAGCATTCTGTTTTTATGTAAGCTCAAGTTCCACCTTGTGTAGCAGTTAAAACATCTAATGCCATTCTGTTTTGTAGTCTCACGTAGGGCTTTGACCATGTCCTTATTAAGAGCTACCATGTGCCAAACAACAATGTCCAGTTCCCAAAGAGGGAACAAAGGTGGATGCTAGGTGGCCATACCAACGAGACACAGAACGTGTCCACCGTTGTTGAATTTGGAAGGTTGCCTGGGTTGGTAATGGTTTTAATAACGCATTTGTGCATCCAGGCAAAACCCAGAGTACAGTGGCCTATCCAGCTTTGGGGAAGCCATGGATTCAAGTTGGAGCCACGTAGCCACTGGGTCCTGTTAGGAGACAGTCATCTAGTTCTGGGTCTCCTTTAACTGCAGTCAAGATATCAAGGGCTATTCAGTTTTAGAGGACCATCTTTTGAATTTGTGTAATAAAGTCTGCTGTCACTTTGCAGGAACCAAGGGAGTCCAAATCTAGGGACAATTTCTCTAAGCAAAGTTTTCTGTCACCTCTGTGGTCTTTTTACCCAAATGAGTAGCCCCTGTTGTAAACCCTGTATTACCTTCCATTGGTTATTTTTGGGTATAAAGATTTTTCCTCATTAGTAACAAGCCAGTCTTGTGCCTTTCTTGGTCTGAATAGACTGGTCTTATGGACTTTATTGTTAAGACTGGTAAAAGACTTAATATTTGCTTATTTTGTGCTGCCTGCTTGGCCGCACAATCTGCCAAATTGTTTCCTTTAGATTCTAAGGTCACATCCTTTGATGTCCTTTGAGGTGAGTTACAGCCACCTCCTCAGGCAGGTGTACACCCTCAAGAAGAGTAATGATTTCAGGCCTATATTTGATTGGCGAATTATAGTTTTATAATAATCCCTTTTCTTCCAAATTGGTCCATGGGCATGTAGGACTAGGAAACCATATTTGGAGTCAGTACAAATAATAATTTTTAAGGCTTTGGTAAGTTCAATGCATGAGTGAGCTCTATAGCACACCCCAGCTTTTCTTATTCCCTTTTCTATGACACTATTATCATCAGTACACCAACTGTTACCTGTATTTTTGATAGGGGACTCTTTTAAATCTCGTTGACTAGAATAAACAAGATCAATAACCTCTGAACGGGTATGCTTTATAGAGTAATATGGTCAGGTAGCTGGGTTTAAAGTCTGACAGGTTTTAATTATATTTCAGGCATCTCTATGAGCGTAGCTTTGTATTTAATAAATTGGCCTCCCATCATGTATTGGAGGCCCTTGGTCTCTAGACATTCTGGACCTGATGTGAAGTCATTGAAGTCAGAGACTGTCCCATAGTAAGCTTTGAGGCTCCTACCAGGAGGACTGTTGTATGCTTGGCTAAAGCCTTTGTTTGCAATTGTACATTAATAGAAGTGGCTTCTAGGATAAATATGACTGAGGGATGATACCATCAAGAAGCCCTCTTTGAGGCCCAGTTTTAACGGAATCCTAATTACAAGGAATCACTGGCAAGTTGGAGAAGACTTGTCTCAAGAGATAAGTGCATCCTCAAGTGCATCATCCAATCCAATCATAAAGAAAGTGGGATCATCCATTATCTCCACAAGCCTATAGTTAACACCATAGAATGGAGTATACGCTGGCTTTTAAGGAGCAATTCTCTCACTTCCACCACACAGAATTGGTAAAGATGCTAGTTGAGTTATACAATTGTTGGAAAATCATCTTTACCTATGCTTTGATAAAATGACCTTTTTGTACCAAAACATCTCAAGAATTCTTTCTTGGCTGTTGGCCAAACCCTAACATTTTTCCTTTCCTTTTTTTTTTTTTTTTAAGATTTTATTTATTCATGAGAGAGACACACACACACAGAGGCAGAGACATAGGCAAAAGGAGAAGCAGGGTCCATGCAGGGAGCTGGATGTGGGACTTGATCCTGGGACTCCTGGATCACACCCTGAGCCAAAGGCAGATACTCAACCACTGAGCCACCCAGGCATCCCCCTAACATCTTTCCTACATCACCTAGGCCTTCATGCTCTACTCCAGGACCCCAACTTAAGGACCTCTTGCAGAGCATGTTTGATCATAATTAGACCAGTAAACCCCCTCCTGATACTGAATGATAATTATCTAAATAGGCCTCCTCTGCATAGACCAAGGTTGCTGGAGGAAGCAGGGCATTCCAGCTGAAGGGGACTCTGACTCTCACTCTTTCAGTATTCCTTCTCCCCCTAATAGATGTAGGGGCTTCTCCCTCATTTCCTGGGTTAATGGCTATAATTGGAGCGAACTGGGGATTTTAAGGAATATTCCCAAGCAGCTGCTGAAACTCCCTTTGTTTCAGGGCCAGACATGCACTGCCTATTCCTCCTTATGGGGGGAAAACATGTCGTCAGTTCGTCTGTTGGACCTGACAAGTTCTAGAACTGAGAACCCTTTCTCTGCCTTCTGGCAGCACTTTACCTCTTCTGTTTTCTCATCCCTCACTTTTTGTTTGGGCACCACCCTGGGTGCATGAGGCCTGTATAGATGGTTCCTGTGCCATTCTTGGCACCTCCGGCACCATGGCTTCTTCTCCCCCTCTCTATCAAGGAGCAAAGAAGAGCAGCCCCTTGGAGACCTAACACCACCTACTCCAGATTTCCCCACCAGTGTCTCAGGTGAAAAATTGACAAGGGGGAACAAATTGGTTGACTTTTAGGTGGGCCTAGGGGGAACATAATTCAGCATTTAAGTTACATTTGTTGGTTTCATTAGGATAGATCTGTCTTTAAAGTTATCAGCATTAAATATGAAACTTTTATTCTACCAAAGTTTGCTCAACATCAAGTAGGTTCATGTTACCTCTGTTGCAATTTGTTAGCAAAAAGATGACTTAAAATGATGGTTAATTGTCTCAAAATTTTCATGGGTAATTGTTAACATAGTTTTCAAAGTCTTTGTTAACCTGAAACTAAAGTTTTGCTTGGATGATAAATGGAATTGAATTCATTGAACATTTGAGTCTTTTCCAAATAAGGATGAAGTGCTAAAGCATTGATTACTGGACATAGGTTTATGCTTTTGACTTCTTATTGCAAAAAAAACTAAGGATCTTGAGTCTATTGGTAAGCATACTTTGTGCTTAACTGATTAACAAATTTGCTTCTAAAGAGTTTTGGTGTAACAGTTCATATTTGATTACTACTCAGTTTTCACTGGAGACTAAGGTTTCTAGGATTGCCAAGTTCTGCTAAATGTAATTAAGACGTGGAAATAAAAGAAGTAATGCAAATGTAAGAACGATCTAAGGTATGGGAATATATTTTTGTTGAAGGTAAAAGAAGGTGATTTTGCCTAAATAAGACTGGAAAGAAAAAGCTTGGGACAAAATCTGAATGCAAAACAAAGTTGTAGAAGGTTTGTGAAGGGAAATCTTTGGAAAGGAATTTTAGTGTGATGAGGACAGACTAAAATTGAAATGAATGGATTTTAGGGCAGCCCGGGTGGCTCAGCGGTTTAGCGCCGCCTGCAGCCCAGGGTGTGATCCTGGAGGCCCCCCAGATTGAGTCCCATGTCGGGCTCCCTGCATGGAGCCTGCTTCTCCCTCTGCCTGTGTCTCCTGCCCACCCCCCATGCCCCCCTCCCATGTATCTCATGAATAAATAAATAAAATCTTAAAGAAAAAAAAAGAAATGAATGGATTTTAAAGTGCATTGGTGGTATATGATTAAAAGTGCTTTCTGATTAAAAAGACAAAGTTTTCTTGAATTGTTCATCTGCTCTTGATAAGAAAATGTAAATAAAGTTTTTTCTTTTGTCTATTTAGAAAGCCAGTTTCTATGTTTTGTCCTTATCAGGTCTTTGATTACTTGGTTAAAACGTCTCAATATTAAAAAAGCTAAGTTTTGCTAACAACTCCATAAACCTACATATTTACCTTTGAAATCTCTTATTGTCACCATGATTAAATTTTAAAAAATTGAATTTTGTAATGATCTGTAATCCTATTTGGGCATGTGCTATTACGTTCTAAGGTTTTAACAAACTTCCCAAGATTTAAATTGTAAATGAAGTCTCTTTGACATATTATTTTTATTTGGTATGTTAAATTACTCTGGAAGCACTGCTAAACAAATGATAAGCATTAGGTTAAATTTGGGTAAATGCTGTAACTATTCTAAAGATGATACCTAGTTCCTAAAGTTTTAATATGTTCCAGTATAAGGCCATTACTTAATATTTTGGTTAATGAAGTGTTATGTGTCACAGAAATAACCAGATTTCCTTACCAGCTATATTGTAAACTCTCATCAGATCTTTAACCATGTCCGTTTTTGAGTCTTTTGTCATTTATAGTTATAGGCCTTATTCTATAAAATGGTTCATCTTTAAGGAGATTCATGTAAAGGACTTTTAGGACAAATACAGGTATTCAATATCTTTAAGATCATAAAATGGAAATGGGTAAGAATTTCCAGAGCTAATTAAAGCTGCATTCAAACTAAATAAGAATAGTATCAGGGACTAAGTGATTGGGAAAAATGATTATAGATTTTGTAACTCTTGGTTGAAACATTGCTGGTTCTCTAGTATTTGGTCTTCCAGACTAAGGAAACTTTCTTTTAAGACATCAATTATATACAGAAATGATAATAATAAAACAAATTAAAGCATTTAACTTTTCTATCTGAACCCTCAGAAATTCAAAAGGTCTCTCAGTAAATATTCTTTCTTCCATGGCAATCCTAGTCATTTGCATAAATTCAATAAGAATCTGTTCTCTTTGCAACAGGACACCATTGGAAACATTGGTCATTTTACCAAGGCTTTGACTGGAATGTCATATTTGAGAGACATGCATAGACTCTAATATAACCAAACAGCTTTAAGGAACTAAGATCGACTTTATGAAACAAGGAGCCTTATATAAAGCCCCTTGGAACTGTTGGCCTGATACCTTGCTTACAGAGTTCCCAGCAGCCTCATGAGGTGAGTGAAGAATGTCACTTCCTGGCAGATGTAGGAACCTTAGGATATATTTGGGACCTCATGAAGAGGAAGCCACCTACGTCTACAGGTATTGTAGGCACGTCTGATGGCAAGTACCTGGCTTAGCTTCTGGCTTGCAGAGGCTACTAAGAGTTCAACCTAGAGATTCCTTATGAAAGTTCCAGCAAAGCAGATTCTAAAAGATCTATGTAATAATCATTTTTCTTGTTAAGTTTATTTAAATAATTAGGCCACGTTTGTTAAAACCAGACCTGTTTTTCAAATAAATTAGTCCTGATCTGGCTATCTCTGATTAAAAATAAGGGTCGTTACAGAGAGAACATGTTTCAATAACACATCTTTGTAGATACTAAATTTTAACACTATTTATTATAAACTAGGCTAGATCTTGAATTCTGGTTTCCTCAAATCTTGGGCTACGGCTCTCCAAATAAGGTTTCCAATCTTCTTCCATTCTCTTGACTTAGTCATTAAAAACTAAAACTGCCTTTTTTCCTAAAGCCCTAAAAACTGATGCTAGACAACTTGAGGTAAACTTGAGAGAAATTGTTACAATGGTTTATAGACCATCTTCTTGCTTGTTATTATGGATAATAACAGGACCCCATGGGCATATGATTATTTGAATAGCTGGAAAAAAAAATGGCATTGGTTCCCCAACAATTACATAACCCAGCTAGCACTTTGACCAATTCTCTATGGCTGGGATGACAAAATCACTCCGTAAAAGCCAGAGTGTACCCTCTCTCTGGGGCTAACTATGGACTCGTGGAGATATTGGATGACCACAATTTTTAATAAATGGATTAGATGATGCACTTGAGGATGGCCTTATCTCTTGAGACAAGTCTTCTCCCACTAGCCAATGATTCCTTGTAATTAGAATATTGTCAAGGTTAGACCTCAAAGAGGGCTTCTTGATGACTTTATTCTTTAGTCATATTTGTCCTAGGGAACTACCTCTATTGATGTAAAATGCATGTAGACAAAGCATAGGATGACCACCTTTAATAACTATCTGATCCATTTCCTTACGTCCCTCAACTCCCAAGTGTATAATCAGTCACCCCTCACAACCGTGGCGTAGCAGCTTTAATAAGAACACCGTTTTGCACCAAAGACGTCTCAAGAATTCTTTCTTGGTCATGGGCTCCAGATCTTCCCCCCATCAAACCTCACCTACATTCCAAAACTACATCAAAGAAATGACTCAAAAAAGCAAGGAAGAGTATTTCATACAGAAAGAATAGCACATGGAAAGGCAAAGTGGGAAAAACAAACAAACAAAAAAACAACCACCTTGTGTTCAACAGTCCACCATTTGTTTTACAACTCCAATAAGGCCATCCTACATTTTTTTCTTCACCTTCAGAGTACTTTCCAACTCCTTATAGTGTCTGGCTTTGGCCTCCACCATCTCCACAAGATGGCCATCTCTGTCAAATCCAGGGAAACTTTTCAATCTTATCTTCCTTGATCTTTCAGCAGCATAAGGCACTTCTTTCCTGAAGCCCTCTCTTCCAGTGGTGCTCAGGACAGCACATCCTCTAGATTTTCCTCCTTCCCATATCTTTTGCTGGTTCATCTTCTATCAAATCTTGAAATGATGGACTTCTTCAAGATAAAGTCTACAGCCTCTTCTCTTCTCCCCAGGAACCCCATTCCTGGGAAATCTCATCAGCTCCTATACTTTTAAATAACATCTATTGATAGTGACCATTTATTTCTGTCCCCAAGCTCCAGACACATATACACAACGGTCTGCCTGATTCGCCTACTTAAAAGCCTTTCAAACTCACCATATCCATGATTGGATTCATCATGTCCATATAACTCCATACCCAAGCCAAACTAAACATCTGTCCTCCAAACGTTCCCTCCTTTCCATCATCTTTGCACTTGGGTGTCTACCTTAATACTTCATTCTGCTTCCCATCTTCCTTGATTTAGGTCATCATATCTTATTGGATTTATCCCCCTAGATACCTTAAGTTCATGTATCTTCACTGCCACTAATCTGGTTGAGCCTACCCTATCATCATTTCTTGCCATCTCCCTAATCTAAGCTATGAGCTTGTCTAACCTAAAATGCTACAGTAGTCTTCTGCTCCCCATATACCATTTTCTACATTACAACCTACATAAGTTTTTAAAATGTATAATGTAAATATGATCATTCCATTCTCTATTTAAAATCATTCAAGAGTAAGGTGCCTGCATGGCTTAGGCAGTTAATTGAGTGCCTGCCTTCAGGTTCGGTCATGATCTCCAGGTTCTGGGATGGAGTCCTGTATCGGGCTTCCTGCTCAGTGGGAGTGTACTTATCTCTCTCTCTCTCCCCCCTGCCCCTCCCCACTGCTCATTATCTTTTTCTCTCAAATAAATAAAATCTTGAAATTAAAACAAAATAAAATAATTAAAGAGTTTCTATTGTTATTAGCTTAAAACCCAACACCCTTAACAAGAGCTAGCATGAACGATTTCTGGCCAAGCTCAGCAGTTCATCTTCCTTTAGTTACCTCCAGTTTAATTAATCCCTGCACTTGACACACTGGCTACCTTTCACTTCCTCAAGTTCACTGTCCTTCCTCCCTCAGGGACTTTTCCTATTCTATTTCAGCTGTCCTATTGCCTCCTGACTTTATTAAATTGATTGTCACTTATGTATATTAGCTTTCCTTGAATCCCAGAACTAGATTAGCTGTCCCTAATAAATGCATCCTGCACATATCTTAATAAGCCTAATGCTTTAAGTTATTAGAGCTAATTGATACTATATTTCTGAATAGAATGTAAGTTACCTAAGGACATGGATTTGATCTGCACTCACTGTTGTGTAGCTAGTGCCTAGCACTGTGCTTTTCACATAATAAATGGAGTGAGTGGATGTAGAGTTGGAAGATAAACTATTTCAAAAAGGAATTGGGAAGCACCTGGAAAAAAAAAAAGGTGTTTGGTAGAGTAATAGATTTGAGTTATCCATTTAGTTTTTTAAGTGTTTATGTTTATTTAATGATAATTTTAAGCATTCTTGCCAAACTGTTCTAATACAGAATGGAAGGCTTGAGATACTCTGTGGGCACAGCCCTAACAAGAAAGCATAAGGAACTAGAAAGCAAGAAGAGGGACTTACATAAGCAGCAGAAGGAAGCAGATCCACATCCATTTTCCTAGTGGAAGAGATTGGAGTGGGAAGCAGAAAGAGAGAGCGAGAATACATTGCCTCTTCTTCTGCTATCAATGAGTAATGCATTTACTTATTTATCAAGCTTTCCAGAGCAAGTTCATGCAGGAGACACAGCTTCTTCCAGATACCTGATAAGACCCTGCCAAATTCTCTAAGGGGGTGCCTTCAGTAGGGAAATATGGGCATCCAGCCTTCTTTAATTGTAGGAATGCACCCACTCCTTGAGAGTGCTGGAAAATTAGTGACAGAGGTACCTTTAACAGACTATAAGAATATCAAACTTACCCATCTTACATTCGTTAAGAAACTTACCACTGTTCTTAAAGACACGTTCACGGATAGGTGTGATAGGGCGGTTCACAAAGACTTGGTTCTGGTCCACAAGAACTTCTTTGATCAAGGGCAATCCAGTTACAACAACTAAAGGCATGTCACCCATCTGCACACTAAAAACGTTTCCATATTTCTTTACAAACTGAAAAACAGTTAAATAGTCACAATTGAATATGCATGTGTCTGTATGTCCAGGAATAGAGGGGTTGTGTGTAGCTGGGGAAGGTCTTGTACCAAGGAGAGTCTCTGTGTACCTTGGCATGATGGGTACCTTTCTCTTCTGTTTGCTTTTCCCCTCCTCTCAACTAGACTTGGATTGAATTCACTATATGTTCCTTGTAAACATTCACTCATATATTGAACCTACACAAATTGAGTGAACCCAAGAATGAGGCATGAAGATGTAACTATAATAAAACAAGGTCTCTAACCGTGAAACATCTTAGAGTCTAGTGAGGAGAGAGGATTCAGAATACCTGACTCGCCAAAGAAGACTGAGAGACTTAGTGTAAGTCTGGGGTTGCAAGCATGGACTTCTTAGTAAATCATAGCTGTTGAAGTAGTTAAGAGAATGTCCCCTTCCTCAACACGTGCTAGATGACTGAAAATTCATGATAGGGCTGGGGCCTGCTATGTAGAAAACCACTCTAGTTCTGGAGCTATGTGGACAACTCAGCTCTATGGTTCACTACCTGAAAGTTGCTTTACTTTTTTTTTTTTTTTTTTTTTTTTGAGCTTCAGCTACAAAAAGGAAAAAATTATTCCTCCCTCAATGATTTTGGTGAGGAAGAATGAGAGCAACAGTGTGAAAGGCAATTTGTTTTCTGGTACCTGGCGCATAGCCACTTGAGCCCCCGAGGAATGAATGGGCTCTGTGTGTGCAAAGGGATGAAGAAACGCACACTCATGGCAGCAGAGAGGACGAGAGCACACAGGTGATGTGCTAGAGGAGGGCACATGGACACTGGGTGACATGTTTATCTCATTTACTCTCACAACCACCCTGTGGCATTAATGATTTTCCTGATCTTTCAGAAAAGGAAAATGAGTCGAAGCCCAAGCAATGTCACCAAGGTGACCACAAAGCTACTGAGTGGTGAAGGGACTTTGCCAGGCATTATGTAAGGTTTGTGGACAAAGACGTGAAAGAAAGAGAGGGAGGGAGAGAATGGAAGAGTGCGTGGTATGTCAGGAGTACACACAAATGTGCAGGTATGTGCAAGTGGGTTGAATGAGAATGAATGGTATTTAAGGTAATACTATTCAAGTGAATAGTAAATCAAGGTATTTCCTGATTTGTTTATTCAAGAGATGACTCTGAGTAGACCTTATCCCTGCCTCTTGTCCATCTGGGCTGTGGCTAGCTTCAGGCAGTGGTACCAAACAGAAGGGCTCCATTTCCTCCGTGTATCTATGGTCTCTCCTTCCTAATCCACACTGTTTATGCTTTCCCTTTCCACCCTCAATGCCTTGGACCCCACTGTCCCCATCAAAGCAAATACAATGGATTACAGCAGTCTCATTCTCCACCCTGCTCCCACATTAAAAACCAAGCCTGAACTCAATATTTCCCTTGTTCGTTCAGCCCAGAGTCTTCCACCAATCTTTGTTCATCTCTAGCACAGTATGTTCTATCTTGCTGGAAAGGGTAGCCCCAAGATTCCCTCTCAGATTCATCTGCCTCTAAAGTACATGTCTCTGCTTTTAAGAAATGGTAGGAATGGATCCATAAAAATCAAGCAAATGTTTTCTTTTTGTTTCATCTTGCTGACTGCCTGGATGAACTTCTTAGGTTTTATAAAAAGGATTTCTTGACTAATTTAGGATATTCAGAAAAGATGTTTTTGGAATGGCTAAAAATCTCAGGTTAAACTAAATGACTCCTAACTGACAATGTGCATCTACAACCTAGAATCTCAGCTTGTACTAATGAAATGTACAGCATTTCATTAGTATTTACTGGAGTGAACTCCTTCAGAGTTTCAGCCCCTCCAGCTTTCTGCCCATGTAGATTTCTCAACCAAAAAAGAACTGGATCAGAAACTTTCATGGCATACTCAACTGTGTAAATATGGATAGATCAAGTGACCTCCTGGAGCCCTGGTATTGACTGTGGTGGTGTCTAACACTTTTCACATGCACTGTGCTGGTCATCATGCTGTCACTTTACAGGATGACACACCGGGCATCTGAACACTCTTTTAGGTAGAGTATACTACTGTCCAATGTACAACAATAGCCAAGTCATTACAAAAATGAGAAAGTAATAGAATACAAGGGGTTAAAAAGTAAGATGATTCAGGAAGGCAAATAGAAAAATGAAGAGAAAAGAATTAACACAGAAACTGATAAAATGTGAACAAAAGTAATAGGAAATTCAACACAAATGGTCAAAATTGCAAGTGTGGGATTAAGTACTGACATAGTAAGATAAAGCAAAATAAATGTTTAGAATAAAGAAAAATTAGGAGGGGAAGTTAATGAGATAAGAGCTTAAACCATGATTACCAATATCTTGATGGACAATTGGGAGAGATTCCACTTCTAAGTTCTTAAACTCAAGAACCCACAGAACAAAGACACAAAGAGAGGAAAAGGAAAAGAGGAAAAGTAGAGTGATTCTCACTTCACAGGCAGCAGGGGAGAAGGTTTGCTTCTCTAAATTCTGACCAGCCCTGAGCAGTGTGTGTTTGTGTGTGTGTGTGTATGCACACATGCATGTACATATCATTCTAACAGACCAAAAAAAAAAAAAATCCTGTTTCTATATGTTACTAAAGTTTAACATCTTTTCCCCAATATGTATATTATATTTTTTAAATGGCCTGCTTGTCTTCTAACCTTTTTTAATTGGGAAGTTCAATTTTGTACTCACTGATATGTAGAAGCTCTAATAAAAAGTTACAAACAGGAAAACTTTTATTACACAGGAGTCTGGAGAAATATATATCAAATTCTATAGAGTGGGATCCCTGGGTGGCGCAGCAGTTTAGCGCCTGCCTTTGGCCCAGGGCGCGATCCTGGAGACCCGGGATCGAATCCCACGTCGGGCTCCCGGTGCATGGAGCCTGCTTCTCCCTCTGCCTGTGTCTCTGCCTCTCTCTCTCTCTCTGTGACTATCATAAATAAATAAAAATTTAAAAAAAAAAAAAAAAAAAACAAATTCTATAGAGTAATTGCTCAGTGTGTTTATGTATGTGTATGAGGCTGGGTTGGCACAAGGAAGGGCAAGATTCTCTCCCTCTCACTCACTAAATTATATTTGAAATTTTTTTTAGGGCAGCCCGGGTGGCTCAGCGGTTTAGCGCCGCCTTCAGCCCAGGGCGTGATCCTGGAGACCCGGGATCGAGTCCCGCATCAAGCTCCTTGCATGGAGCCTGCTTCTCCCTCTGCCTGTGTCTCTGCCCCCCTCTCTCTCCCTGTGTCTCTCATGAATAAATAAATAAAATCTTTAAAAAAAAAAAGAAAAAAATTTTAACTTTGTATTGCTTTTATAGTTCAGAAGTATTTTTATCTGATAAAAAGAAAAAGAAAACAGACCTAAGGAAATAGGAATAAAGCACATTAACAATGGTTCTTACTCTTCTGAATCACAGAATCCTTTGAAAATCTACTGTATTCATGGATCTGCTCTCCAGTAAAATCCTATACATATGAATAGTCATGCATGCAGTTTCAGGAATTCACCAGTCTCCTGGGGCCCATGAACTGCTAAGAACACTGGTCTCACAGATAGTTCCTGGGGACTATGCTAAGTTTCTGAGAACAGTGTGTGGAAAGCAAAGTCTTCTTTTTTTTTTTTTTTTTTTTTTTTTGGAAAGCAAATTCAAGTTCAACTCGTTAGTTATAAAATGCTTGAGAGTTGCCAGGCAACTCCTAATATTGCTATGTTAGACATGGGGAAATATAAAGGTCAACATCCGGACGCCTGGGTGACTCAGAGGTTAAGGGTCTGCCTTCAGTTCAGGGCATGATCCTGGAGACCAGGGATCGAGTCCCATGTCAGGTTCCCTGCATGGAGCCTGCTTCTTCCTCTTGCCTGTGTCTCTGCCTCTCTCTCTCTCTCCGTGTCTCTCATGAATAAATAAATAAAATCTTAAAAAAAAAACAAAGGTCAATATGATATGGTGTTTTCCTAAAGTGTCAAAGTCTCTTGGGGCAATCCTGGCTGCAGGAAAAAAAAAAAATAAGGCACAGCAGAAGTGATGCATGCTATAATACTGGTAGATGGGCAGTCCAGGTGGCTCAGCAGTTTAGTGCCACCTTCAGCCCAGGGCATGATCCTGGAGACCTGGGATCCAGTCCCACATCGGGCTCCCTGCATGGAGCCTGCTTCTCCCTCTGCCTGTGTCTCTCATGAATAAATAAGTAAGATCTTTAAAAAATATATACTGGTAGAGAGGGATTGTGGAGGCCAAGAAAAATTAAGGCCATTCCACTCAAGTTTAGCATTAGCACAGTACAGCCATCTTAGGCCCCTGGGAATAAGAGCTGAACTTTACAGGAAAAACTGCAGAATGTCCGCGGCTGGGAATCCCATATCAGAAAGACAACAGCCCATCCCCATGGTAGAAAGTTCCATATTAGAAAATGAGAACAGAGAGGATCCCTGGATGGCTCAGTGGTTTAGTGCCTGCCTTCAGCCTGGGGTGTGATCCTGGAGGCCCAGGATCAAGTCCCACATCCAGTTCCCTGCATGGAGCCTGCTTCTCTCTCTGCCTGTGTCTCTGCCTCTCTCTCTGTGCCTCTTATGAATGAATAAATAAAATCTTAAAAAAAAAAAAATAGAATGAGAACAGAGCCCACGCCCACGCCCGTGGCAGAAAGTCCCATATTAGAATGAGAACAGAGCTCAATGCCCTTGAAAGCCCCATGTCAGAATGTAAACAGAACTTGAGAAATTCCTCCAATTCCTCCATCCCTTCTGGAAATCCCCTAGACCAGCCCATAAAAAACCCAGCTGTAACCCACTTCGGGTTCCAAGTCCTTGCTCCGCTATGTCGGGTATACTTGGACTCAAGCTGGGGCTTGCAAATAAACCCTCGTTCGCTTGCATCAGTGTCAGCTCCTTGGTGGTTTCTCGGATTCGCAATCTTGGGCATAACAGGATATGAAGCTATTGAAAGAAGACATGAATCTCTATCCCAGATATAGGAGAAAACCTCTAAGAGGAGATGGTATTTGAACTAGATCTGAAACGAAAGTCAGGGTGCCAGCAAAAGCACATGCAGTGTGAAGGCAAGACCTTTTAGGCTGTGGGAACAGTGTATGCAAATATGAAGTCAGGAAAATGTGGGTGTTCAACAAATGAGTTATGTGGTTTGACTGCCGTGTAGGGTTCATTAAGGAGCACTGACTATGTGGTAGGTCAAAGCTGGGTGCTGGGGGGTACAACAAGTCCTTAAATTAAAGAAGCTCACAGTCTAATGGAGCATCAGTTCTTATTTTTACTATTCTGTACAATAAATCATTTGATGGGACCAAGTTAGGAAGCATGTAAAGGAACCAGGTGCCAAGTGCCAGGAAAGGCTCCTGGAAAAAGTATCTCCTCATTTGAGTAAGGAGAAAGGAGAGGAAGCTGGCAAGGTAATCTGAGCTAGATTGAGGAGAGTCTTCTGGCCAAGTAAAATAGTTTGAATCCTGTTTTCTTTGTAATTAGAAATCTGAAGATGTTTGAATGGGAGATGTAAACAGGTGTTGAAGAACTTGGATTGTGAAGTTGTACAAATCCATTTGAAATCATACAGAGTGTAATTTGGGGGCAAGTTATCTGATTTCTCTGTGTTTCAGTTTCCAAATCTATAAAATGGGAGCCATGGCAAGATTAGCCATAATACTGATATTAATAATAAAATTATTTATTGTTATTGACATATCTAGGAACATATTTTATCAAAGGGACTCTGGTAAGATACTGACAAAGGAATGAAGGGGAAGAAGCCAGAGTGGGATAATGGAGCCTATCCAGCAAGGAGGCCATCACGGGATGCTTGGGATGCAACAACACTGACTTTCCTTGAATTTCTTGCTTTCAACTTTTAAAAAAAGTTAAGAGTGGCATAGATATAGAAATAAGCCATCAACTGTATGCTAGGTACCCTGGCAACCAACTGATATTCATGAGATTGTTTGATTCTTACAACAATCCTAGAAAGCATTTTTAGTTTGCAGAAAAGAAGATTTGGCACACAGCTTATGGGTATAAAGTTTGGGCTCTTTCTAACTCACTCTTTAGGTTTCATCCTTAAATGAAGGGTTGAAGATATTCTCTCTTCTTCTGAGTGATGGCACTCTCTATGTATTAACTAGCCATATGAGTTCCCGATCAAAAACCGTATTCCCCAGCTTCTCCAGGTATAGCCAGTGGGACATGAGAAGTAGTGATGTGTGCATCTCTGGGTCTCATCCTTAAATAAAAGCTGCTTGTTCACCACCTTCCCTATTCCCTTTTCCTTGGACTAGAACTCACACACAAGATTATTGCAACACCAGAGCTACAACATAGAAGGAACTGGAGCTTTTGCATGACTTTGTGGTACAAAGCAATCTCTCTGTCCTCTCCTGGAGGGAGGAATGCTTACATCTGAACTCATTTGTGGGAGAAAGGTGAATTTCAATCTTTTTTACACTACTGCATTTTGGGGTCTCTGTTATAAGCAGTTCAATGTGTATCCTAACTAATACATGTATCCACCTTATCTATCATTCTTCCACTTTGATCTAATAAGGCTTTTTCTTATTTAGATAAATGTTACTCTAATAGATCATACAGCTATGGCAGAGAAAACTTAGAAAGTAGAGGCAAAAACACAAGAAAAGGTCCCATAATGCCATTTAAACAGGTTGGTTTCTCCACTGTGCTGTTGCCATGCTTTAGCTCCTGCAACTTTCTCCCATTTAAAATCTCTTGTCCCCTTAATTTCACTTACTTATTTGCCTAACATTTAAAGCTCACTTAAAGCTCAACCCAGTTTATTCCAACATTCTACAAGAGGTTATCTCTAGGGGTTCCATTCTCTGTGATCCTATCTCCTGATACCTCATTTGGTTACCATGAGTCTACACCACACATTTCATCATACACTGTTTTGCGTTGTAGCTGTCCTATGGTAAGCATTTCATAAATGTGTTAGGAAAATGAATCCATGAATAAATCAATCATCCCCTATCATGAAAAGTCAAGTGGCATAAGTAGAGAATAGATTTAAGAGTCAAATAGCCTTGGATTCAAGTTCTTGTTTTGCCATTATCTATGCTGAGTAACTCAAATGACTTTATTGTTTTAAGCCAGTTTCCTCAGTGGCAAAATGGAAACACCACCAGATAATGCTTACATTGTGTGTCTTTTGTGAAGATTAAATGAAAATGGACATATAGATCCTGATACAAGACCTAGCAAAGAGTTGGTACTTAATGTTTCCAAGCTGCTAGAATGTAAATTTAATTATAACTAAATGCACCATTTGACTCCATTTGTTTTACAATCGAAAATATTAAAAATGCCAATCTATATGCAGTAAAATTTAACAGTCTGATCTGATGAGAAAACATCAGGCCATGCATAAGATCCTAGCATCAGTTTCATTATTAGCCAGTTTTATGACAGGCAAATCATTTATGCTTTCTTTATTTTTTTTTTTTAAGATTTTATTTATTTATTTGGGAGAGAGCTAGTGAGAGCATGAGCAGGGTGTGGGGAGAGTGAGATGCAGGCTCCTTGCTGAGCAGGGAGCTCAACATTGGCCTCAATCCCAGGACTCTGGGATCATGAACTAAATTGAAGGCAGACACTTAACCAACTGAGCCCTCCTGGAGCCCCTCATTTATCCTTTTTTTTTTTTTTTTTTTTTTTTAAGATTTTTTATTTATTCATGAGAGACACAGAGAGAGAAAGAGAGGCAGAGACACAGGCAGAGGGAGAAGCAGGCTCCATGCAGGGAGCCTGACGTGGGACTCGATCCTGGGTCTCTAGGATCACGCCCTGGGCTGAAGGCAGATGCTAAACCACTGAGCCACCCGGGCTGCCCTCATTTATCCTTTCTAATCACATCTGTATTAGTGGTAAAACAAAAGCACAGATCAAATTTCTGATTCCAGATAAGATTCAGTAAAAGCATTCCATTTTACTCCTGTTAATCATGACCCTAATTGGCACAGACAAAAATAACTCCTGCTTTTATTTTTTTCTGCCAAAGTGTCAGAAGAAGCCTGACCCAATAGGACAGAAACATTTTAGCCTTTCTACCTTCCTGTTCTGGAGGCCATGAAAAAAGATATGATTCTCCCCAACCCTGATGGATGCTGCAACAGTGGAAAACATGGGTGGAAAATTGTCTTTACCCTACCAACAAATGATGCCCCTTGCCCACCCAGTCTGTGAGCTAAATTGTAACTATCACTCCTGAACTGGAGGAGTCAAGAGGAAGAATTCTAATTTCTACCTTTCTCCTACAGAAATAAGGAGATGTTCCTTCCCCATAGAGCAGATATGGATAGATCTCTGACTTCCATCCTCTCTGCATTAAGGCATAGGTTACTCTACCCAGGGTTGAGCAGGGGGCTGTCTTTTTTTTCCCACTTTCATTCTCCCTAGCCTGCACTGATGAGAATGTAGGATGGAGTCCTGTGTAGGTAGATAACACATAAGCAGGGAAGACTAGAAGCGCTGCAGAGGCTTTATAACTTAAACTGGCGTTTGAACTACAAACCATTAAAGTGAGCATTCTGAACATAAACAGGTTGACTCTCTGCTAAAATGGAAGAATTTACATGTCCAGAGTCATATAAAACACAATGTCCAGGATATATTCCAGAATTACCTTAGCAAGAGCCAAGAAAATCTCAATTTGAACATGTTAATACCAATAATGAGATGGCACAGATGTTGGAATTATAGGATAAAAATTTTAAAGCATATATAATATGTTTCAATAAACAATTACAAATACTCTCAAAAAATGTTAAGGGGCATGTGAGTGGCTCAGCCTGTTAAGTGTCTGACTTGATTTCAGCTCAGGTCATGAGCTCAAGGTCATGAAATCGAGCCCTGCATCAGGCTCCATGCTCCTTGTGGAATCTGCTTCAGATTCTTTCTTCTCTCCCCCTGCTCTCTCTCTCTCAAATTAAAAATCCTAAAAATAAAATAAAATAAAATAAAATAAAATAAAATAAAATAAAATAAGATAGAAAATCTTAACCAAAGAAATAAACAATATACATAGGAACTAAGGGGAAAAACTAAAATTTGAAAATATAATAACCCAGGGAAGCCTGGATGGCTCTGTGGTTTAGAGCCTGCCTTCAGCCCAGGGCGTGATCCTGGAGTCCCAGGATCGAGTCCCACATCGAGCTCCCTGCATGGAGCCTGCTTCTCCCTCTGCCTGTGTCTCTGCCCCTCTCTGTGTGTCTCTCATGAATAAATTAATAAAATCTTTTTAAAAAAATAATAACCCAAACAAAAAACTTAATAGAACAACTCAATGGCAGAAGGGTACTGATAAAAGAACCAGTAAAACTGAAGACAAATCAATAAACTGTATTCAATCTGAACAACACAGAGAAAATAGATTGACAAGAACAAACCTGAACCTCAGGGACCTATGTTAGAATAACAAAAGATCTAACAGTTGCACCATGACTGCCCAAGAGTCTCAGAAAGAGAAGAAAAAAAGAATGTGGAATTGAAAAAATATTGGAAGAAATAATGGCTGAAGACTTCTCAAATTTGATAAGAGATCAACCTACAGATCCAATAAGCCCAAAGAAATCAACACCAAGAAATACCATAATCAAATCTCTGAAAAGTAAAAGCCAAACAAACAAACAAAAAAGAGTGGGGTGCCTGGGTGACTCAGTCAGCTAAGTGTCCAACTCTTGGGTTCCGGGCAGGTCATGATCTCTTAGTCATGGGATCGAGCTTTGTGTTGGTCTCTATGCTCAGCGCAGATCTGCTTCAGATTCTCTCTCCCTCTTACTCTCTCTCTCAAGTAAATAAAATCTTTTTAATGAAATAAAAGCAAAAAAAAACCTCTTGACAGCAGGCAAAGAAAAACAACTCATTAATTATGGGGAGCAACAATTTAAATCATAGTAAATACCTCATTAGAAACCACAGAGGCCAGAAAAAAGTGGTATAACATTTTAGAGTTTTTTTTTAAATTTTATTTATTTATTCATAAGAGACACACACAGAGAGAGAGAGAGAGAGAGAGAGAGAGAGAGAGGCAGAGACACAGGCAGAGGCAGAAGCAGGCTCCGTGCAGGGAGCCCGACATGGGACTCGATCCCAGGTCTCCAGGATCACGGCCTGGGCTGAAGGCAACACTAAACCACTGAGCCACCTGGGCTGCCCCATTTTAAAGTGTTGCATGAAAGAAACTGTCAATCTAGAATTCTCTATTAAGTGAAAATATACTTCAAAAATGAAGGCAAACTAAAGTTCTATTCTTAGGTAAAGTTATAAGAAGTTTCTGCCAGCAGACCAGCTGTAAAAGAAGGGTAAATAAAGTTCCTCAGGTAGAAAGGAAAGATATTGGTGGAAAATTTAGAACATTGGGAATGAAGGAAGAGCAACATAAAGGATAAATGGGTAAATATAATAGAATATTCTCTTGAATTAAAAAAATATATGCTTAACAATTTAAAAGCAAGTTTATAATATTGTCTGATGTGGTTCTCAATGTATATAGACATAAATTTAAGACAATTATAAAGTGGGAAAGATACAAGTACTTAATGGGTATAAGATATCTATTATACTTGAAGTGGTAAAATGTTGATACTAATAGACTGCATTAAGTTACACATGTGCCTATTGCAATCCTTAGACAGCTATTAAACACAATGCAAAGAGGTATACTAACAAGCACTAAAAATAAATTAAAATGGGATTCTTAAAAAAAGTTCAAGTGACCCACAGGAAGACAGAAAAGGAGAAATAGAATTAAAGACAGAGGTAAAAATAGATAATAAATAATAAAATGGCAGACTTAAGTACTGACTTATCAATAATTACATTAAATGTAATTAAATCCACCAATTAAAAGACAGAGATTGGCAGAATGAAAAAAAAAAAAAATGACCCACTGACATGCTGTCTGCAAGAATCTCTTTTCAAATATACAAATAGGTTAAAAGTGAAGAATGAAGAAGTATATATCATGCAAATAATCATCAAAAGAGAGCTGGTGTGGCTGTATCAAATTAGCTAAAGTTCAGGCAATGAAAATCACCAGGGATGAGGGACATTACATAATAACAAAACAATCAATTCAACAAGATGATAGAACAATTTTAATGTGTATGTACCAAATAACAGAGATGATAAATACATAAAGGAAAAACTACCAGAACTAGATTGAGAAATAGATAAACCTGCAATTATAGTTGGAGATTTCAAGATGCTTCTCCTAGTGATTGATAGAATCAGCAGATAAGAGGTCAGGGTATGGAGAACTAAACAAGATCATCCAATGAGATATAATTGGCATATATAGAACACTCAGACCAACAATGGCAGAATACATATATTTTTTCAAGCATGCATGGGACTATATCCTGGGTCATAAAACAAGCCTTAACAAACTGAAAAGACCTGAAATTATACAAAATATGTATCCTTTCACCATAATGGCATCAAACTGGAAATCATTAATAGAAAGAAAGCAGGAAAATTTCCAAATACTTGGAAATTAAACATATTTCTTTTTTTTTAAGATTTTATTTTTAAGTAATCTCTACACCCAACAGGGGGCTCAAAGTACAACTCCGAGACCCCGAGTCCCATATTCCACTGACTGAGCTAGCCACGTGTCCCTAAACAACATATTTCTTTTAAAAAAAATTTTGTTTTAATTTATTTATTCATGATAGAGAGAGGCAGAGACACAGGAAGGAGAAGCAGGCTCAATGCCGGGAGCCCCACGCGGGATTCGATCCCGAGACTCCAGGATCGCGCCCTGGGCCAAAGGCAGGCGCTAAACCGCTGAGCCACCCAGGGGTCCCCTAAACAACATATTTCTTAAACAAGGTATAGGTTTAGGAGCCTAACTTTAAAATTCCATGACTAATCCTGTCATTTAGTGTTACCAGTTGGGTGTTTCTCCAAGAAAGTGATAAAACCTTCTCCATCTGCTCTTGAGTACACGTGCACGGGTTTAAAGTGCTCTAGGTACACTAGGGAAAGGGGAACTAATATTTGTTGTGCACCTACTAAAAGTCATGTTTGACCATTGATTATTTTCTTTAACCTTCATAGCCACCAATCCCAGAGTTGTCATTCAGCTGGGTAGTGACAGGTAGCAGAGGTACCTAGCTGAGTGACAGGAAACCAGCTGAGGATTTTTGAGAAAGGGTTGGATGTTGGAGGGAATTTTAAGGAAATCAGAAGGGCCAGAGTTAGGAAACCTTGGTGGGATATGATTCTAAAACGGTGGAAAGAGGCTCCCTAAGAAGTCCTAACTCTGGAAGGCAATGAAAAGCACTAATAAAATTTAAGCAGAGGGACATTTTAAAACAATTACTTTAATGAGAACAGATTGCAGCGAGGAGACTGAAAGGGAGGAGCTCAGCTACTGAAAAGTGGTGAGGATTTATGTGGTACTATTATCATTTTACCTTCAGGAAATATAGCCTTCGAGAAGGTAAGCACAGCGTTGTTGTTGTTTTTAATCTCCAAGGATAAAAATATTAAAGAGGACAAAGTGATCACATTATAAATAGGATATTCCATTAACATTTAACAAGATACACAATTAAATGGGTTAAAGAATGTAGTATGTCTGGCACCCTTAAATAGTAAACAGTGAATACTATTTCACTTCTAGAAGGGGCAAGTGTAATCATGCCAGTCGACGGTGGGGAAACCGAGGCTCAAAGCAGGGTTCACCGCGGTACCTAATTAGCAGCACAGCCACCCAGCCTCCCGCCCACGATCCCCGGGATGGCCCCTGTCCTGCAGGTCAGGCTCAGGGCACGGCCCCGGACCTTCGCCCGCTCCTACCCGCTGCAGCTTCAGGTGCGACTGCTCAAAGTCCAGATGGAAGAAGTTGCCCACGAAGGGCAGGGGAACGGGGCCCGGCGGGTAGTTCTTTGGGCGCCGTCTTTTGAGGAAATCAGCAAAGAACAGAAAGGCGACGGCACCCAGCAGGAGGGTGCGGAGATGAAGCACTGCCCAGAGGGTGGCCGCCAGGGAGCCCACCGCCGCGAGCATGGCTCTCCCGTCCTCTCGCTCTGCTGAGCGCTGAGCCGGAGACGTCCCTGCCTGTCCCTGCTGCTGAGCTCGCAGGACCGCCTGCCCGCCCCGCCCCGCCCCGCCCCGCCCCGCCCATCATCTCGCCCATCTCGCCCCGACCCGCCCCTCGTGCAGCCGCCCCGCTCGCCCCGCCCCTCCCACCTCACCCCGCTCGCCCCGCCCCCCGCTGCCGCCCGCCCATCTAGCCCCGCCCCTCCCGCTGCCGCCCGCCCACCTAGCCCCGCCCCTCCCGCTGCCGTCCCGCTCACCTCGCCCGCTCGCCCCGCCCCGCGCTGCCGGCCGCCCACCTAGCCCCGCCCGCCCCGCTGCCGCCCCGCTCACCTCGCCCGCTCGCCCCCCCCCCCCGCTGCCGCCCCGCCCACCTCGCCCCGCTCGCCCCGCCCCTCCCGCCGCCGCCCGCCCCTCCCGCCCCCGCCCACATAGCCCCGCCCCGCTCGCCCCGCCCCTGCGCCCCACCGCCCTCGCGTGAGAACTCAGTCCCAGCTCTTTGCACCAGCCTCCTCACGCCCGCCCAGTGAGCCTGTTTCCCCCCCTTCCTTCCCTGCAGCCCAGACCCCACGCCAGCCAGGCTGACCTCCAGAAGCCTGGGACCACATCCTCCCGCATCGCTCTCGGAAAAGGCCAGGCTGGGAGCACGATTCTTCTCTGTTTAGAAAGCCCGTCTCGGAGCCCCCGGGCTGCTGTGGTTTCAGCGCCTCCCCGAGAGCACCACAGCACTTGAGCTCAGTGGTGCTCAGTCTCCCTCTCCCATCCAACGGTTGGAATCCCGCCAGGTGAACGGCGATGCTAACAGCAGCACCTGCACTTCTCGGGCTCTTAACTAAATGCCAGGCGGCACACTCGCCTCTGTACATGAATCCTGTCGTTCTGACACAATTAGGCAAGATGCTCTTCTGGGTTCCACCTTGCAGTTGAGGAAACTGAGACCCAGAGGTTAAGTGGCGAATAGGTGGTGAATAAATAAATCCACCAGTCTGCCACACATCGGAACAAGATTCTGTATTTGTGACTTTTTGAAGATTAAAAAGCATTGCAGCAAGAGGCGCCGGGGTGGCTCAGTTGGTTAAACCATGGACCTTGACCATTGATTCCTGCTCAAGTCCCTTACCTCAGGATCCTGAGTGTGGAGCCTACTGCAAGATTCTCTCCCCGCCTCTTCCTCTACAGGATTCCCTGCCCCCCACGCCCCTTCCCCCTGCCTCTAAAAAAATAAATAAATAAAATAATTAATTTATTAATTATTTAATTAAAAAATAAAAGCATTGCATCAAAGCCCCTAGCACTGAGCCTAGTCTGTAACAGATGCTTAGTCAGCATTGAAAGAAGATGTCTTAGTCCTTCTCCTTTTTAGTTTGCCACCTGAGGTTCCTCCTCTGAAGCCCCAAGACAGTGGTAGGGCCCCAGGTTCCAACCTTCGGTGTCATTCTGTGTGTGCCTACCTGTGTCTCCTCATTTGTGAGATACTCAAATCATGACGCATAGTTTTCTAGTAGTATAGCACACGTTAGTACTCAACATATAGATACACAGTCTGCATAAAATAATGCAATAGAACAGAACAGAATTTAAGTCGCTTTTCTATGTTTCCAAAATCAGGACATCTTCTCACAGACTGTATAAGGAAGTGTTGGACTTTACTTGAAATCCGCAAAAACTGATGGTTTAGTGATATTTATAATACTATGATTTAAACTTCTATAAGAAGAAAAATGAAGACCACTTATTTGAAAACAAAGATTAAGTCTCACCTTCTATTTTCCGTCTCATTAGTTCCTTCCAAAGTAAAATCTCAATGCTATGATTGACATTTTTTCCTATAATGAATACTTTCAGGGCATTGTGTAGCATTTGGCAAATATAAAGGAAGAGGAAGACATTTTTAACTTTAAGAACGTATTAATATTAATATAACCTTCCCTAGCTGAATATCATTCTCTTCTTGTTCCATTAAGTCAAAATAGAAATCGGTATAGATATTTGGTTTCTAATATTTTAAAATGTAATGTTACTTGTGAAAAGTATTTTGCATAAAGTTGTGTATACCTCAGGTTCAAGTTAATGGCTTTGATTTATGTTCTAAATAATAGGGAATAACACAAACATTATTAAGATCCTTAGTTATAACCAAGATAAATATTGGTATTGGTGTTAAATGCAACTTTGTGTTTCTCTCCTATGTTCTCTTATACTAACCAATCTCCCAAATCATTGAGTTGCTCTTAAAAAGAAGAAAAAAAAAAAAAAGGAAAGAAATCAAGAAAAGGAAAAAGACTTGACTTGACATGGCTTTGCGGTTGATCAAATCATGTTTTAATTGGTCAAATCACATACATGGAAACACATAAAGCAACTAAGTGGAATATATATCAAATTCTTAATTTTACTAATGGACCGAATTGCACTATGAAAAATTATCAAATTATTTTTTTCATTGGTCCTTAGGCCTTAGTTCTTGAGTAAAGTGTTAAGCCACTAATAAGTTAACCAGCATTACTGATTAACAGTTATCAAGTGAGTTTTGTTCAGCATTAGTTGAAAAACTGTTGTGAATCCTGTCTATCCAGAGAAGTAACACTCTATAAATACTAACAAATAATTATGCTAGAGTATTTTTAGATATTAAATCACATGTCAAGCATCTAAAGTGAATTTGAGATTAAGAGAAAGGCCTATTTTCTAAACAACAATGATAACTTCTTAATTTGCAAATTCCTTATTCTATGAATTAGAATAGTTTGAGATTTTTGAAATTTCTATTACTTGTCTTAATCTTCTTCCACCGCATGAGTACATTGACAATTAGAAGACACAAATATTTTTCAAATGCTTTTAAGGATTTATTTTTAAAATTGTGATACATTATTTTTTACTAAGAAATAATTTGACCCGTTGTATCTTTTTTTATTTGCTTTGGATGTTTTTTCCCAATATCTGAAAGTTGAAGGCATTTCTGTCATACTGAAAACAAACTTAAATGTGCTAAAAAAAAATTCTCGTGTGTCCTGTATTAGTATATCATGAGTGCCCTGGAAGTCTGAAGGCTGATCTAAACTTGCATGTTTTAGAATACTCAAGAAGAAAAAAATAACTACCTTAATGCCAGCCTTTTAGATTTCATGAATATTTTGGTGAGGAATAATAGTACATAATATAAATATTTACAGAACTCTAAAAGTTACTTTCTATAAAATATAAAAGACACAATATTTATATAGAATCAGGTAAAGGAAATCAGTATTTAACATTGGATATTTTGTGCCTCGTGTTTACATTATAGTATTCAAATTGCAAGTATAACATTTTAATATTTGCTCCTATTTTTTATAAAAGTAAATCCTAAATTATTAAGCTTTTCCAAGTGAAAAAGTAACAATTTTTTAAAACAAAAGTTGAGGGAATTTGATGCCAGTAGAACAGCCTTACAAGAAATGTTAAAAGAAGTACTTCAGAAAAAAGGAAAAAGATAGAGGTCAGAAACTCAGGTCTACATAAAGAAAGGAATAGCATTAGGGAAGAACTAAGTGAAGATAAAAAACAAAAAATCTTTCGTTTTTCTTATTCTCAATTGATCTAGTAACAGATCAAAATAAAAATAGCAATGATGTATTCAGTGATTATAGCTTATTATTAAGTGATATGAATGATGAAATATTGTATGGGAAGGCAGTAGGAAAACTATTAAAGGTACTTTCACTACCAATGAAGCAGTACAATGTTATTTAAAAGTGGATTTGGATCAGTTGGACATGTATATTGAAAACCCCAGGGGATCCCTGGGTGGCTCAGCGGTTTAGCGCCTGCCTTTGGCCCAGGGCGCGATCTTGGAGTCACGTCCCGGGATCAAGTCCCGCATCGGGCTCCCGGCATGAAGCCTGCTTCTCCCTCCTCCTGTGTCTCTGCCTCTCTCTCTCTCTCTCTCTCTCTCTCTCTCTCTCTCTGTCTATCATAAATAAATAAATAAATAAATCTTAAAAAAAACAAAAAAGAAAAAAGAAAACCCCAGGCAACTACTTAATAAAAAAAAAAGAACTATAATTGATATGCTAAGACAAAAGAGAAAATAGAATTATATAAAATGCTCAATTAAAACCAGAAAAAGGTAGAAAGAGAGTTGAAGACGAAAGAAACAAAAATCAAGAGCAATTAGTAGAAAACAGTAATGAATATGGTAGATTAATCCAACTGTATCAGCAACCACCTTAAATGTCAATGGTCTAAATGCACTAATTAAAAGACTAAGTCTGTCAGAGTGGATTAAAAAAAAAGGACCTCTTTCAGATTCTTCTTGTCAGTATGTAGAAATGCAACTCATTTTTGTATGTTGATTTTGTATCCTGCAACTTTGCTGAATTCATTTATTAGTTCTGACAGGTAGGTTTTTTCTGTATGTGGAATCTTTAGGGTTTTCTATATATAAGATTATGCCATCATGAACAGAGATAGTATTAGTTTAGCTTAAAAAAGAATAAAACACTCAGGAATAAAGCAAGGAGGCAAAAGACTTACACACTGAAGACTATAAAACACTCTTGAAAGAAATTGAAGAAAACACAAATAAATGAAAGTCATCCCACGTTCACGGATGGGAAGACTTAATATTGTTAAAATGTCCATACTACCTAAAGTGATGCAATGCAAGCCCTATCAAAATCCCAATGGTATTTTTTACAGAAATAGAAAATATAATATTACAATTCATATGGAACCACAATTCAATTTTTTAATTCCAGAAAAACCAATCATTTTTCTATAGTGAGTCACAGTTAAATGTCTGTCTTGTTTATGTAAATGTATGGTGAGTAGAACCATTTGCCCTCAGATTATAGTGTATGAAGCTTTTATACTACTTTTTTGAAGTCTATCTTACAGCAGAAAAGTGCACAAATCATAAGTGCACAGTTCAATTAGTATGCATAAAATTAACATATCCAGTATAATTAGCACATAAAATAAGAAATAAAATATTACCAGTAGTCTGTCCTCTGCCACTTTCCAGACATGATCCCTTATCCATGGGTAAATTTTACTCTGGTTTATAAAACTCAGGATTTTCTAATGCCTATTGAACCAAGCTGCACTCTGCTTGGAAAGATTTAGCTAGCTGCCTGTTTTTAGATATAGTTTTGTTCTTGCTTTTGATCATCTCACTAACTATATCAGCTTCAGTGTCTGACTTCTTGTCAGTTTTCACATATTCCCTTCAGACTCTGGTTGTTCAGCCTGGCTCCTTCCCTCCTCACTGGCAGGGTATGAAGTAATATTAAACACCTTCACGCAAAAAAAAAAAAAAAAAAACAACAACAACAAAAAAAAACATGGTGACTCTAATCTTGTGATTGGAGTAAAGGAGCACCCCATACCATGGACACTTAGCTCTTCTTACACCTGAGATGAGAATTTTAATCCTCTGGTTTCCTATACTGCAAAGCACTTTACTAGGTCATTGTATATTATTATTTCATTGAATCCTTCTAATGGATTTGAGATGTAGATGCTATTGTCTTAACTTTTCAGATTAGGGCACTAAAGTTTATAGATTTGAAATCACTTGTTCAAGTTCAAAATGCCAGTGAGTGGCAAAGCAAAAAATCAAACTCAGCTCTGCTTGAAAGCAGAACTAGTGCTATTTTCCTGAACCGTAAGTCAGGAGGGAGTTCCCCCTCCCTGTGTCACCTGTAAACATTCCTTCTCAGCTTCCAAAACCTCCAAACTTCTTGCCAGTCTCTTTCCTCCCCAGCCTAATCCATCCTATTTAGTGTCCAATTGATTGAAAAAAAAAAAAATGTGCTTTGGCTCCAGGCAAGCCTGACTTCACACTTTGCTCACAAACCATATTCATCTTTCAAGGCTCAATTTAAATCCTGCTTGCTCCATGACTTTCTGTATTTTTGTACCAAGCTCTATCCTACCATTTACTTTTGTTTTTTGCCAGAGAGACTAGCAAAAATTGAAACTCTGCCCACCAGGTCAAAGGGCAAATGTTTCAGGACATGGGATTAAATCTTCCCTCATGGATTTTGGGGGAGGTCATCAAGAATATGTGAGTGCCAGTGACCGTAGAGCTGGATCCAGGCAATTAGAGGTTCCGCATCTCCTCCCCTGTCCTTGGAATGTATTCTCTGCTTGCCTCTCTTGCTCACAGAAGTTGCCCCAAGAATACAATCTTAAAAGAAATGTGGTGTTGAAATCATCTGGATGGTCTACATAACTGAAGGCCTCTGTATATACTTTTAAGATTTAGCAGGTGGGTATGGAAACTTAACCATCTTCTGGCCACTAAAGACAATTCTGTTTCACATACAACAGCAAAAACACAATCCATGAAAGAAAAAAATTAAGTTGTACTTCATTAATATTTAAAAACTGCTCTGTGGTAGAGCTTCTTAAGAGCATGGAAAGTCAATCCACAGACTTGAAGAAAATATTTGCCTAAACCATACCCAATAAAATACATCTAAATGTATCCAAAATATACAAAGAATTGGTAGCACTCAACAATACAACCCAATTACAAAATGGGCAAAAGATCTGACTAGACAACAAGAAGAAGATATACATATAGCAAATAAGCTCATGAAAAGATCCTTAACATTATATATCACTAGGGAATTGTACACTTAAAACAATAAGATATTGGGGCACCTGGGTGGCTCAGTCAGTTAGGTATCTGACTCTTGGAACCAAGAAGTCTGACAAACCAAAACAAAAAACTATAATACCAAATGGTGGTAAGGATGTGAAGCAAGAAGAACTCCCCATTCACTGCTGGTGGTAGTACAAAACAGTACAGCCACTGTGGAAGAGAGTTTGGCAGTTTCTTACAAAGCTAAAGATAATCTTACCATATGATCTAGCAGTCATACTCCTAGGTATCCATCCAAATGAGTTGAAGACTTATGTCCATATAAAAGACTGACCATAAATGTTTATAGCAGCTTTGCCACAATTGACAAACACAGAAAGCAACTAAAATGTCTTTCAAAAGGTGAATGGATAAGCAAATTGTGATTCATGGGTACAATGAAATATTATACAGCAATAAAAAGAAATTAGCTACCAAGCCAAAGAAGACATGGAAGAAACTTAAGTGTATATTGCTTGGTGAAAGAAGCCACCTGAAAGAAAGGCTTCATACTGCATGACATTCTGGAAAAGGCAAAAGTATGGGGACAGCAACAAGATCAATGGTTCCCAGGAGTTTGGGGGGATGGAAGTAGCAAATGAACAGGTGGAGCACAGAGGATTTTTAAGGCGATGAAATGATTCTGTATGATACTGTAATGGTAGATACATGACATTGTGTATTTGTCAAAACTTCTAGAACTGCACAGCACAAAGAGTAAATCCTAATGTAAATTTTGGACTTCAGTTAATAATAATATATCAGTACTGGTTCATCAATGATAACAAATGAACTACACTAATTCAGGATGTTAAGATGCCAGTAATAGGGGACACTGAGCGAGAGAGAGAAGGAAAATATGGGAACTCTGTAGTATCTGCTCAGTTTTCTGTAAACTTAAAAACTGCTCTAAGAATACATATTACAGAACTTTCATGGTGCCAATGCTAAATTTTCTAAATGTAGTAATTTATTATGATTATGTAGGAACATCTTTATTTTTAGTATATACTTGCCAAAGTGTTTAGTGTTTAGGTATTATGATGCCTGTAATTAACTCTCAAAAGTTTCTAATGACTAGAAATGGGAGGAGAGAGGGGAGGAGATGTAGAGGAGAAAGAGGGAGGGGTGGATCAGGGGAGAAAACAGGAACACAAATGCAGTAAAAAAGTGAAAAACTAGCAAATCTAGGGGAAGATTCTAAGGGAATATTTTGAACAATTCTTCTGTAAGATTGAAATTTTCGGGAAAAAAAAGATAAAGGGAACTATAATGTAAAGAAAAGAGAATTAGGTGATAGGTTAAGGACTCAGGGTCTTTCCTGATTTTGTTTCTTAATAGCTGTAAGGCTTTCAAGAAATCCTTTAACCTTTCTGAACTGCACTTTCTTTAGCACTAAAATGGAGACCAGCAATTCTTAATTCTTTTCCTTGAAATTGTAGGGCTCCAGTGAGATAAAGAGGGTGAAAATGATCTGTGAAGTACCTTTCTTATTTTAACTTACATTCCTACATTCTTTAAAAAGTCTCTTTAGCATTTACTTTCTGCAGCACTTAGTTGACATTCTCTATATACTAAAATTATGCAATTTGAAACTTTCATAAATTCCAATGGTGCTATGCTATGGAACTGTACCAATTCATTCCGTCACATAAGCACACGGGTGTACACATGCAAATGGTATTTACTGATTGCATACATGTCTAAGTTATTGCCTACCTTTATTTTTATTATTTTAAGGTTCTTTGTTTTGTTCTATTTAGTTTTGAGATGACTTACAAATATTATTAATCTACTGTATCTTATAAATACAGAAAAATTAGGGGGAAGGATGGAAGTGCTAATATGATAAAGGTGTTATTTCAGTGGCTATTGGAGATGAAAATTGAAGTGATAAAATGATATGTATTGCATATGCAAATAGAAAAAAATATTTGATTCTTAAGAATCAAGAAACAATCATGTATGAAAAATAAAACAACTCTAGGAAACTTACAAAGGGACAGGATTGGAGAACTAATTGAAGATTCAGAAAAGAGGCTTCAAAACAGGATATCTGGTGCTAGATTAAAGCCTGTAGGGCAAGAAAATATTTCCCTTCTTCCCTTCCAGTTTCTTTAGCTGGCCTAATAATTAAATTTACAGAAGACAGATTAATGAGAGAAAAGCGAATTTAATTTTGTACATAGGGGAGCCCCAAAGATAGGGAGCTCAAAAAGTGACCAAAGCAAGCAGCTTTTATACCTTTTAGACAAAGAAACAATACTTTGTGCAGAATTGACAAAACAAAGGGGTATGTGTTTGAGGTAGCAAATTAATGAAGAGGTTACAAAATTTGTCTATACAGGCTTCTTGGCCCTGAATTTCCTATAGCTGGCGCTAAGAATGCCTTCTACCCTCCAAGTGCAAGGAGGGTACCCTTCACACGGCGAATTTACTTCACCCTTTCAGGAGGTCAAAGGAGAGTCAGTGTCCTTCTTTCATTGGCTGCTTCTTAAGTAATTTTAACTAAAAATAATCAATATGCCAAAGTTGCATATTTTAGGGCAGACCACCCTAAGCCGCACTAAGACATCTCCAGGCATCTAGGATGCAAGAATCATTACACTACCACATCTAGTGCTGCTGCTGCTGGAAAGAATGAACTCTACCTTATTTTTCCTTAATCTTTTGGTGCTCCAAAATTTGAGATTCCTGCTGGCCTGGCTTAGATCATGAGCTTACTCCTCTGCTAGGAGATTCAGAGGCCTAGATTCATAATCCAACAATGACGCTGCATAATGAGGAAGCTGTAATTTCCTAAAAGAAAATCAGGTGCAATTAAGATGTAAGTGATAATGGATGCCAAATGGTCCAAAGGTGTGTGTGTTTATATATATATATATATATATAGTGTGTGTGTGTATATATATACACACACATATGTGTTATATCAGATATACATATATACATATATATAATTGGATTTATATATACACACGCACACATATACACACATTATTATATGTGTAGTACATATAAAAGGTATATAAATACACACATCTTCACATTCACATTATATACACGTATCTATACATATATATTATTATACACACATTGCATCATATAACATATGACAACATATGACAAATGTTTAAACATATAGATAAGTATCAATAAGAGATGGCAAAATAGGATGGACAAAATAGAAAAACAAGGACACAGGTGGGTGTGTTACCCTAATGTTGGTCCAGAAAAGGTTAAGAGTTAGAACATTCAAAGATTGTTAGAGTAAAATACAAAATAGAGCCCAAACTTGAAAATTTCCTGAGCAGACAACACCATTTAAACCATGTAAGCAAAACGAAATCTAACTCACTTCATGAACATAAGCAAACTTAAATTGGATTATTTTCCATAAATCCTTCTGATACTCATAAAAGAAACTTAAATCATCTTCCTGAAATGCTATAAAATAATCTCTTTTACCAATCCCCTGCTGTCTGGAAACCCCATTGCAGTACCCAATCATTTGAAAGGGTTAAACAGCTTCCTCATTTTGATTTTATAAGCCATTCTCAAAAGTCATGTCTCTAAGCTTCACATCAGTTTGGGGTTGGAAAACTTCCTATCTACAAACTGTTATTAAACGCCCTTAATAGAACTTTGCTGATCTGACTTGATTTGTACTGTTTCTGGACCTTTAACAAAGTGGAGTCTGATGAAATGGCTGCTGATGAAACTTGTTATAAACCAGGTACTTAGGACCATTAATCCTGCCCTAGACCTTTGAGAGTGGTAAAGTGATGTGTGCACATACTGCAGCTGCTGAGGAATTTTATTCATTTATTACTAAACAGTCATTTATTGAACACTTAACATGAGTCAGTTTCTATTCTGGGCACAGGAGACAAAGTAGGGGAGGAGATAGACAAGTTTTCAGCTTTTATGGACATTATATTCTGGTTGAAGGCAGATAATAAGCCAATAAAAAAAAATCAGATAGCCCTAAGCACTTTTTAGAAAAATAAAATACATAGATGCCAAAGAACAGGACTAGTGGCTCACCAAGGTTTGGGGGTCTAGGAAGATCTCCCTCACATATAGTGAGTGCCAAGGAGCCAACAATGGTAGTGTTGTTAAGGACAGTGGCAGAACCCATGTTGAAGGACTAATAACTATGATGGGAAGAAGCTTGGTATATTTGTGTGTCTGGAGCAGAATGAAAAGGCTGAAAAAGTAAGAGTGGAGAAGGAAGTGATTGAGAGGAGGAGAGACATCATGTCAGGCAAGGAATGTGTAAGCCAAGATAGAGAGTTTGGAATTTATGCTAGCTTTGAATAGAAGCCATCGGAGTTTTTTAATCAAAAAGTGACATGATCTGATTTTATTTTTCCTGTTAAATGACCCTATTTTCCTTGAAGAAAATGGGTTGTAATTGTAAGAGAAGAAAAAGAGAGACTGGTTAGGAAATCATCGTAATAAGCAAACTGGTGGATAATGGCTTAACATTGAGTTGTAGAGGGGATGAAGAGAAGCATATGGGATTCAGGGGATGTTTTTTGGAAGTAGAGTTGATAAGATGAGCTTGGCAATGGAAAAAGAGTAATCAAAAATAATGATGGCAATATCTTTTGTTATTTTACTCAATCCACATGACCGCACTCTGAAGATAATGCTGTTATGAACCCCGTTTTACAAATGAAGAAATGGAGGCACATAAAGCTTAAGTACCTAATCTTTAATAATTAAGTAAAACTAGGTTAACATTTTGATTGTAGGTAGTGGTGTTACTTGTTAAGATGGGGAAAACTGAAGGAAAATAGTTTTATAAAAAATTTCCTTTTGACCATGTTAAGTTTGATGTATTTATTGACTATCCAAGTGGACATGTCAAGTAGACAGTTGAATGTTCAGGTCTGGTGTTCTGGGAAGAAGTGTGTTTATATTGTGTGATTGGAGATATCACTGAAGAAGAATATGTCTCGAGGAATAAAGCGGTCCTAGGATGGGTGCTGGGTGGCTCATTGCCTTAAGCATCCGCCTTTGGCTCTGGTCATGATCCCAGGGTCGTGGGATCGAGTCCTGTATTGGGCTCCTTGCTCCGCAGGGAGCCTGCTTCTCCCTCTGCCTGCTGTTCCTCCTGCTTGTGCTCTCTCTCTTTCTCTGACAAATAAATAAATTAAATCTATATTTTTAAAAATAAGGTACCAGGAGAGAGTCTCAGGGATGCCAACATTTAGAGGTGGAAGAAAGTAGGAGCAAACAAGCATCCTGAAGTAAAGACCAGCCAAGTAGAGAAAGAAACAGAAAGGCTTTCATAATCACTAGCACTAGGGAAGGTCTGAAAGTGCAAAGGGTATTTTATCAGCACATAGGTTGGTCAGGAGAAAATAGGCATGGAGGAGGGAGGATGTGAGGTTGGGGCAAAAGAGATGTGAGCTAGTAGTTTTTAGAAGTAGAGTAAACAAATCTGGGAAAATACATTCAGAAGCTGAAATTTAGTAAGTAGTGAGACAACGTCAGGCAGTCTGGATGAGTTCATTCCATGATTTCAGGTTTAGCAAGTTTGCAGAATCCTGCCAAGATGTGGCAGCAGAGATTGCAAACCTACACAAGAGGTGGGAGGAGAAAGAGGAGCTGGAATCACAGAGGACGGGGGAAAGATTTTCCATAAGGAAGGAATAGTCAGTGTACTGAATCTGTGAAGGTAAAGTAAGATAAATACAGAGAAGTGATACTTGGAGTCGTCATTGTGGAAATCACTACTCATCTCAGAGCATCCCTGTGGCAAGAAAGCGTGATAGTGGTGTGCTGAAGGCCTGGGAGCTGAGGAAGAGGCGGTGTTCAGGGTTCGGAATGTAGTTGCATGTGTCTATGAATCTGTATTCCCAGTGCATACTTGTATCCTTTTAATGTACCCATTGTTGCTTACCATAGATATCATCTCTAAGTCTGTAATTTGCTGGTAATATTATGTCTCAGCAATCATTTAATATAAGTATGTGTAGATCTAGGTAGCTTTTAAAAATTGCTGCAATGAACATTGATGTTTCTAGCAGTTTGATTATAAACAATGCTTCAGGGAAGATGCTTGTAGTTGCACTTTACAGATTCTTGTGTCTATAGGGTAAATTCATAAAAGTAAACCAATTGGATCAGAGTATGTTCTTTTAAATTCTCGTATGACAGGTTTTTCCACAGTCTCCACCACCTATATACAAGGGTGTGTGTTTATACACACTCACTTGCCAACTTATTTGCTAATTGGATTAATGAGGAATGATTGCACTTGACTTCAATTTTATTATTATTTTTTAAAGATTTTATTTATTTCTTTTACTTGAGACAGAGAGGGAGCATGAGAGCACATGAGGGGAGGGGCAGAGGGAGAGGAAGAGAGAATCCTTAAGCCGACTCCACACTGATGCAGGGCTCCACCTATGACCATGAGATCATGATCTGAGCTGAAATCAAGAGTCAGATGCTCAACTGAGACACCCAGGGGTGCCTATTATTAATTATTTTTAATTGCATTATTTTTAAACTTGAAAATGATGTTGTGCTTATCTTTGTAAAAGATTTACATTTATTTTTCTCTGAAATCATGACATTCACCCAGTTCGATTTTTTTTTTTTCTAAAGGTTAGTTGGTTCTCTTCTTACTAACTTGTATATACCATAATCTATTAAGGGCAGTGCGCTTTCATCTATTTTTTACATTGTTAATATTTTTCTCACATTTTCCAGGTCTTTGACTTTGATTATAGTATTTTTCACCATATAGAAATGTTTGTTTTTTAATGTACACAGTCAGCATTACCAATCATTTTTTCAGGGCTTCACAGCTTTGTGTCATGCTTAGAAAAACCATCTTAACTGCAATAATAAAAATAATGTCACCATATTTTCTTTGAATTCTGCTATGGTTTGATTTTTACTTTAATATTTTGACTTATTTGACACTTACTTTGCTATAAGAAGGAGGTATGCTCTAACTTCATGTTACCCCTAATAGCTATACAATTTACTAATTAATTTATCTTCTTCCTACTAATTTGAAATACTAAATCTTTTTTTAGAAAATAAAATACTCTATCTCCCTTCCTCTTTTTTTTTTTATCTCTGTGTCTACCTATGCATATATGCATTGATCTACCTAAGATTTTTAGGGTCCCCCCATCTGTTGATCATTCTATCTATTCATGTACTAATATAAGCCTTTTTTTCTTTTAAAGATGTTATTTATTTATTCATGAGAGACACAGAGAGAGAGAGAGAAAGAGGCAGAGACACAGGCAGAGGGAGAAGCAGGCTCCATGCAGGGAGCCTGACGTGGGATTCGATCCCCGGTCTCCGGGATCAGGCCCTGGGCTGAAGGTGGCGCTGAACTGCTGGGCCACCAGGGCTGCCCAAGCCTTTTTTTTTTTTTTTTTTTTTGAAATGACAGAAGCTTAATTATTTGATTCAATAAAATTTTAGTCTTATTTCCCCTACTCCACAACTTTCCTTTATTTCGTATTTTTCTGGCTATTCTTTTCATTTTGATTTTCATTATGGACTTGGGAGTCAGCTGACCTAGCCAATGACAAAGGACATCTTGGTGGTAACTTGATTCCACTGCATTAAGGCACAGCTCTCAAGAGTCTTTCAGACTCTCAGAAATGAGAAGTCCATCCTTCTAGGTTCTCAGAGAGCTTATGAATAATGTTCATTTTCTAATGTAAATCAGGAAATCTAGTTGAGCTGATCTTCACAATACATCCAGAATGCAACCATTTCTCACCGCCTCCACTGAGAACATCCTTTCAGAAGTCACCATTGTCCCTCATCTGGATCATTGGGAAAGCCTGGCCTTCCTGCTTCTGTGGTTGCCTTTTGAGCATTCATACACATTCAGGGGTTGTTTTGTTTTGTTTTATTTTATTTTGTTTTGTTTGTCTGTTTGTTTTAAGGAGCCAGAACTTTATTGAATACACTGCAAGGGAGTAGCAGGCAGGACAGCAAAGGAGAGACTGTCTGCCAGGAGGCAGTGGCAGGGGTGGAGTGGGGGGTTGTAGTTAAAGTCTCGGGAGGATGAGGAGGCATGGGGATAGAAGGAATTTTTCTTTTTTGGTACTTGTGCCATGTTAAGCAGCCTATCAGTCAGCTGGGCTTATGGCTATTTTGAGGTGGGTTCACCTAAGGAGCCTGTTTGCATTCAGCCGGGTGGTCATGTGGGTCCTTCTGCCTCACTCAGATTTCCATGGCTCAAACCTGTTGCCTAAGAGCAGCCTCTACGTCTCCCCCCCCCCCCCGCCCCGATAGACTGGTAATGACAGATCTTTGGCATTTTGGTGGAGGACTCATCTTTAGTAGCCACTTCATGCTGGACAGGGTGCAGTGCGCCATCCCTGCCTAGACTTGTTGGTCCATTAGAGGTTCTGTGCAGTTACAGATGAGAGCATGGTATTGTATTAACATGCTGGTAGGCGATTTGAGTGACATTCCCTGGTGGCCCAGTCTGAGGGATCTGGAGGAGGGGACCCTCCAATGGTATGGGCTGGGATCCTTGTTGAACCATCACTCCTACATGCAGTTGTTGGATTCTAGAAGAGACACATTTAACAAAGAGATTGGAGAGAGGAGGACTAATAACTAGGAGTATGAGTATTGAGGCCAGGGGTCCTAAGAAGGAAAGAAACCAGGAGAGCCATGACCAGTTTTTTTCCCAGGGAAATCATTATTGTACTGCATGGTCCCAGAGAAGGAAGCCACTCAGATGGGTAGGAACACATTTTGGCTGTAGATCAAGATGGCAGCTGGGTCCTTGAGACTAAAGTGAAAAGGAAGGGATGTGAAGGAAGCAAGGCCACTGAAGTCAGCTGGCAGAAGGAAAAAGTCCTAATCGAGTCCATAAAGTGTGCAGGTTCTCCCTGGATGAGCTTTCCCTGCCAATTGAGCTGCATGTTGGCAATGGAGGCCTCCACTGGGACAGAGCGAGAGAGGAGAGGAAAGGGCTCCTTTGCCCACAGAGGCATGGGCATCCTGGCCTGGTCTCCCTCGGACCTTCAGACCACACCAAGGAGTGGCCCTGGCCAGTTGTCGGAGGAGCAGTAGGTTAGGCCTCTGAAAAGCAGAGGGAGGGAAGGGTGCCCCTGAAGGGCAAGAGTGGAAATCCCTCACCCTTTCAGGCAAGGGTGGTCCCAAGGGTCGCCCCGGGGGCTTCAGATCCACAGAGGGAGGGGAGTAATCTCCGGGAGGCAGTCAGTTCCCTAAGGCGGACTAGAACTGGTCCACCAAAGGAGAGTCCTGAGAAATCCCTGGAGGATCCGTGAGAGTCCTGGGCCAGCAGAAGTTTCTGGCCAGCGCCACCGCGTGTGGGGGGGACCCGATGGGGTTCAGGCTGCAGGTGGTAGAAGAATCCACTCCAGGCAGAGCAAAGGAGATGGAAGTTTATCCCTTACACTGCCAGGGACCAGTGGGCAGCATAGCAGGGGAGAGACTATCTGCCCCCTGCAGTTCTTTATAAAACAAAATCAGATCATGTCCTTCAGCTGCTCAGATGGCTGCCGACTGGCTTCAAGCCCCATGATGTCCTGAAAGGCCCAGTGTCATCCGGTTCTTGTCCTCTCTCTGACCTTCTCTACTCCCCTCCTTTCAGTCTGCCGCAGTTACGCTAAATCTGTGGATGTGCCAGGCTCACTCCTGACTCAGGCCCTTTGCACCTGTTCTTTTCTGTGCCCGCAGAGCGCTTCCCCAAGATACCTGCAAGGCTCGGTCCCCAGCCTCCTTCTGGTCTTTGCTCAGAAACTATCATTCCAAAAAGGATTTTTCTGACCTGCTCTATATACAATGACAACTTCTCCTCTTCCTGTTTCACTTTTCTTTAAAGCACAGATTCTCATTCTGAATGGCTACATGCTTCGATTTGTGTTTATTCTCTCTCCCTCTGCTCCCCACTGAGATGCTCCTCTGTTGCTGTCACTGCGGTATCACCAGTGACTAGCACATAGTAGATGCTCAATAAGTATTTGTCGACTGGCTGTGTCAGGAGATGAGGAAGAAGAAGAAGAGGTGGAGAAAGAGGAGGAGGAGGTAAGGGAGGAGGAAGAAGAATAGGAACTCACATTCTTGGAAGTACTGAAAATAAAGCAATCTGAAGGAGACTTTAAGGTACGTGGGTCAAATATTCGAGAAGATAATGCAAAGATTAGCTCTCACGGGTATCAATGGGATTTCTCACACATAACAAAATAGCTCTGAGCTCTTCTGGTCCAGCGGCCCCTGCCAGATCCACAGACTTTGCAGAGAGCACTTCCTGTCACCGGGTTCATTGGGGGCAGGTGTGAATTGCCTGGTGGCCTCACTCCACATATCTATCTGCCTGTGCTCTGGGCATCGGCTCCTTACTCGGAGCCCGCCCCCCGCCCCAATGAATCATGCGATGTAGTCCAAAACTGTGGGCCTTGGGGCACCGGGGTGCTACCAAGAGTGTCCTATGCGGCTCTGCGTTACACTCGGTGTCACTTGGCTGTGTGACCCTCCTGGCAGTCTAGTCCCATTGCAGCTGTATTCCTTTCAACTTGTTTTATTCTCCCTTTCCTGATACTTCTGTGCTTATTGTGTTACCAAGCATCTCTTATTAAACTGTTGTAATTAGGACTACTGAAAGGTACCTGTTTTCAATAAATTATGGGTTGGTTTGTTTTTAATAATAAAATAAAAAAGGATAAGATTTTTACATTAGCACCCATAGATTTTCTAAATTTGAAAATATAATCTTTGACATCATAATAATACCTAGTGCATGCCATACTTGGTAAGTTCTGGCATCATTGGAAGCATTTTAAAAAGTTTTATTTTTTTTAAGATTTTATTTATTTACTCATGAAAGACACACACACACACACACACACACACACAGAGGCAGAGACACAGGCAGAGGGAGAAGCAGGCTCCATGCAGAAGCTTGACCTGGGACAGGACTCCAGGATCATGCCCTGGGCCAAAGGCAGGCCCTAAACTGCTGAGCCACCCAGGGATTCCTTTAAAAGAGTTTTAGAAACTAATTTAATCTGAGGAAGATGAGAGGGAAGCCGAGGCACAGAGAGAAGGAGTTTACCTGAAGTTATTTCTAAGTGGTATGGTGAAAACAGAATTGGATCCAGATGACCTGTGCCCCTAATCTTTCTTATTGTTCTGCCTCTTTACCTGCTTTCTTTTCCTAATTGTACTGTTTTCTCTGGCCATCGCCTTGCTTGGGACTTAATCTTTTTTATCTACAAGATGGAGGGAATAGAGTCAGGTTACTCCATGTCCTGAATTTTGTAATGCAAGTGGTGTTTACCAGGTTTGTCTTGGCTACACTGCCAGGTCTTATGGGACATCATCTGTGCATTTTTCTAAAAACCATTTTTTAAATGGTTTTATTTATTTGAGAGAGAGAGAGAGAGAGAGAGAGAGAGAACAGGGGTAAGGGCAGAGGGAGAGGGAGCAGCAGACTTCTTGCTGAGCAGAGAGCCCCATGGAACCCCATCCCAGTACCCTGGGGTCATGACCTGAGTGACAGGCAGGAAGCCACCAGACGCCTCTCATCTGTGCATTCTGACAACTAAAATAACAGATAAGAATTTGGCCTAGGGAATCCCAAGGGCTGTTTAAGAAAATCCTAAAACACCTGTAATTTCTGAAAAGCGCATTCTCCCAAAGACAGGCAACACACAACAGCACCACGGTGTGTGATTATTGAGAAGCTCGGGTGAAAAAAAATTTTAAAAAATTTAAATTAATCAATCAATTAATTAATTGATTAATTAATTAATTAAAAGAAGCTTGGGGTTATCTGGTGATCTTCAGAGCTGAGCCAGAGCACTTCCGGGATGCGGTGGGTTCAGTCTGCCCCCAGGTGGTCATATGGTGAAATGACAGAAGCTCAGTCGCTCGGAGAACTCTTGCCCTGTCCTTGTTTTCCTTCCAACCGGATGTCCCCTGATCTAAGGCTAATCGTGAGACTCTAGCCATGCCACTACTTTTTCAGAGAACATCCCTTGTTTGAACTGATCACAGGATAAAACTTTCTTTGGGAGCATAGCATTCCTAGCCTTTTGTGACCTGAGGCCAGCCCACATTTCTATCCTTGGTTCCATCTGAGGGTATTTCTCTGTTCTCTGCACATGCCAGGTATGCTCCTCACTCTGGGCTTTTGAATGTATGATCCCATGACCTGGAATGCCCTTTGCCTCCTTTTATTCCAGAGGGAATCTCCATAACCTTTAAAAATGCAGCTAAAAAATTCTGAGGGGCCCCTGTGTCCCTGCTACCAAGAGCTCAAATTATTTTTGGAGGCATGTAGGGCTTGCTTCTTTGACTTTGCATACCCTAGACCCTAGCATTATGTAATGCACCAGGCAAATTGGTGACTTTACTTTCAAATATTCTTTTTTTTAAAATATTTTATTTATTTATTCATGAGAGACACAGAGAGAGAGAGAGAGGCAGAGACACAGGCAGAGGGACAGTCAGGCTCCATGCAGGGAGCCCGACGTAAGACTTGATCCCGGGACTCCAGGATCACGCCCTGTGGGCTAAAGGCGGGCGCTTAACCGCTGAGCCACCCAGGAATCCCACTTTCAGATATTCTTAACTGGGGATCCCTGGGTGGTGCAGGCGGTTTAGCGCCTGCCTTTGGCCCAGGGCGTGATCCTGGAGACATAGGATCAAATCCCACGTCGGGCTCCCGGTGCATGGAGCCTGCTTCTCCCTCTGCCTATGTCTCTGCCTCTCTGTCTCTCTCTCTCTCTCTCTGTGACTATCATAAATTATATATATATATATATATATATATATATATATATATATATATATATTCTTAACTGCATTTTATCCTAAAAATTTTAAGCAATGGAAGAGAACTAATTCAGGCACCCTTACTTCCCACCTCAACTATTGAAATATCCTCTTAAATAGTTTCCTTGCTTCCACTCTTTTTCTCCTTCATTCTCCAAATAGTTGCCAGAGTGAAATGCCCCAAAAAAGACATTAATAGGCTATTAAGTTACATGAAACTCTCTGCTAGCTTTCCATTGCTTGCTGGAGTGCCCTTCAAATGTTTTCATTATGCATATTTATTAGTAAAATGCTTCTCAGCATGTACTCATGACATAGATTTATTTAGGTATTTATAAATCATATTAGGTACAACTATAGTCATAAATCATGTATGTTATAAAATACATAAGAATAAAAAAGTTTAAAATAACAATCTTACAATGTTTTAATTAGCAGTATAAGGCATCTTACTGTATTAATAATCACATTTTATGGTGAGAGCATTATGATTGGAGGCACTTGATTATTTTTGAAACTTTTTTTTTTTTAATGATAGTCACACAGAGAGAGAGAGAGAGAGAGGCAGAGACACAGGCAGAGGGAGGCAGAAGGAGAAGCAGGCTCCATGCACCGGGAGCCCGACATGGGATTCGATCCCGGGTCTCCAGGATCGCACCCTGGGCCAAAGGCAGGCGCTAAACCGCTGCGTCACCCAGGGATCCCTATTTTTGAAACTTTTTATTCAACACTACTATCCTGTTCTGGTTTACTTGGGTGCTTAATTTCATGGCTATTGTTAGCAATAATAACAGAAGTTCAAACATTTTTTTCAATATCCCAGTGGAGAGTCTTGTGCAACCTTTGGTACAAAGGAAAATCTGTTTGGAAACTACTGACCTAAAGAATGGGATCCGAACTCTCCAAAAAGGCTTTCAGGAGTCTTTAAAACTTGACATAACCCACTCTTCTACCCTGGCTCTGAGCATTGTCTCCTCTGAAATAGTTGATCTCAGACCTTCTGGACAACTTATGGGTCCTTGGCAGCACCGTGCATTTGCACATTTCTGTGCTTTTGCATATGCATGAAATGCTCTTGACCTCCTTTGTCTGTGGTGAATTTCTAGGCATCTTTCAAAAGTATGCATGTAAAAGTCAGTTGTCTTTGAGCTTTTCCAAATTCCACCACTAAACCCTGGAATCCATTGCTTCCTCATTTGGTGCTTAGGTAACAGCTTTACATTATATATATATATAAATATATAAAATTACATATATATAATATAATAGTTCTATATATATTTACATATATAAATATATGTATTTTTTATTGTATATTATAGATGTTTGATTTATTTGCCCAATTTTCTGCAAGACAAGGGAGAAACTGTTTATCTTTGACAACCTTCCTAGTTCATGGGAGGAGTTCAGAAAATGATTTTAGAGTGAATGAGTGAATGCCAATAACTACCATTAAGTCTGCAGACTGCATATGTCTCCCAAATTATTCCATCATGAATAAACCTTGTTCACCTCTGATCACAAGACAGGAAGGTCCTAATCTCTTCTAGTGGGACACCTTGATCTCCCATGATTAAAAGCCTTCATTACTCTTCATTTGAAGAGACTTCTTGCCAGGGACTTTTCATAATGGCCCTAGGCACCCAGGATTATTCTGCTCTATTGCCTGTGTTCTGCCCTAGGACTGCTGCTATTCTGTGCTGTATTCCTTCCCTATTCTCTCTTCCTCCCTCCTCTCCTTTCTTTCTCCCTCTCTCTCTTTTTTCTTTCTTTCTTTCACCTTGTTCTCTATCATCCATTTAACCTGAGAGTATTTGAGGGGGAGGGGAGGGACATGGTCCAATTCAAGAAACCAAACAGGAGAAATAAGACTTTCTAACAACTAACTACACCTTGGGCTGCTTGTTTTGTTGTCAACCCCATATCACTAGCACTCCAACCAAGGACTCTAAGAAGGTAGGGACTCCGCTTGCTGGAATGCCCTTCCTAAGGGGTTTTGGATGAGAACTGGCTAATGAGCGGCTCTAGCAAGAGATTTGGAAGATGTAAGGGAAGGAGAAGCAAGGGGAGAAGCAAGAGTCAGCTGCAGCCATAAGCAAGGGCAGATAGTGATTCTTAGAGGTTTTCCTACAGGCTCCTGGCACTATTTGCTTTGTTTCTACAGGCTGACACAGTTGGTGGGAACTTCCCAGAGATCTTCATCAAATTTATGGCAAGCTTTTTGGAACCACCCCCTACAATTTCCAAGGCTGAGTCTCCAGTGACATTTGCTGTCCCTGACATTTGCTCCTCCAGCTATTCCAAAGGATGTATAGGTCCTTACTCCCAAATTGAATTACTCATAGCTGAAATACACAGTTATTTGGTTTAATGACCAAACTGTCACCTCTTGTGGTAGAGAGGTATATAGAATGAGTTAGATAGGTGGGCAGTTGACCAGCTATAGCAGGCATCTATATCATCTCAAAACACAGGGGTTGAGAACAAGCCATTTTATCATTCCCAGTTCTGTGGGTCAGGACTTTGCACTTTCTGAGCTCAGCGAGGATGTTCCTCTTGATTCCATGCAGTGCTTCCTGCAGTGGCTCGATTGATACTTGGAAGATCCAAAATGGTACCATTTAACACCTGAGGCCTGGATGCTGGCTCTCTGCTGGGCCGCTTTGATTCTCCTCCACACGGCCTCTCCCTCCACGTGGTCTGTCACCACTCAGTAGTCCCAACTGAGTTTCTTTCCATGTTGATTGGATTCCAAGAGGGGAGAGCAGAAGCCATGAGACCTCTTAAAACCTAAGCCTTGATTGCCACAGCATCACTTTTGCCACATTCTCTTGGCTCCTTCAGAAGGAAAGAGTGGCAAAGTCACTTTATAGGGAGGATGAGAGGGAATGTTACAGCCACATTTGAGAACAATTTCCACAAGAGCTGAGAAAACTGAGACATAGAGAGGTTAAATACCTTTCCCAAGGTCACTCAACTGGAAGTGGCCAGGCCAAGATTTGGCCCTGATCAATATGACTCCCATGTTTCATGTTCTTTACTACTACACCACGATACTGACTTGTAATTTCCCTTTTATTTATCTCTAAGGCTTTTCCTGACTGGGAGTTTGGGTGTCCAATTTCCATATGGTTTTCAAGACCCCTCCGCCCCCAAAAGCTACCTTATCTGTTATCCTACTCTTGAAATAAATAGTCTTTCAGTTCAACCTTCCACAGCATTTCTTTTCAGGTCTTTCATATTAAAAAAAATAAAATTAAGGAAAAAAACCTGTCTCTAGTTCAGATAACTCAATCATAAACTTCTGAATGTCGCAATATTTTAGTGCCTTTATTTTTTTACTTAAGCCTGAAAGAACCCTGTGCCTGGGTTTGGTTCTTATTTACCTCCCTATCTTTTGGATCATATAGCATGAGGTCTAGTGCATCATAGTTAATTAACAAATACTGAATGAAGAAACATGCAAATGAGCCCACCCTGCTTCTTAAACGCCATTCTGACCTCTATGCATAGGGAAATGTTTGGTCATTAAAAGTAAGCTCTAAGAGCCTGAGTCCTACTCTTCTTACTCACTGAGGACACTTTTGGCTTCTCCTCTGATCTTGCTCTTCTCACGTTCCATATCCAGCTAACTTCTGGCCCTTGGCTTAGTATCATAGCTTTGGCTCAGTTTTTAAATGATGGTCTTGACATTCTTGGTCTTGACCTTTAATGACCTCTGAAAATCACTTTGGATTGGATCTCCTACCTTGCTTCTCATGTCTGTCATTGAGGCCATGGTTTCGATAACTCCATTATAATCTTCATGAGAACAGGGACAGTGTCTATTGCTCACCATTGACTCACTATACAACACAAAGTTCAAAAAGTATTATGTAGGTTGAACTAACTGGAGCTCTGAACCAGGCCCACCCTGGTCCCTGATGAGACTGTGCTTGAGATAGAGTAAATGACAGAAGTATATAATGAAGTGCTGTGGGGCTGCTTTTGCACGAGGGAGGAGCACGAGGGCAGATTTATCAGAAGGGCCTCCCATGAGCCAAGAAGCTGAATAATTTCAAGTGAAGCATGCTTAACATAGCCATAATGAACCTTGTGTCAGAGGGGCCAACCGGTTGCCAATTCTCTATGCATATGGTGCTCTTTTTTGCTAAACTTCCCTGGAGCTCCTTTGCTTATTTAACTTTCCTTAATAACCAGCAGATGGCTTCTGTCTGGGCAATCATCAGCTGGTGCTTAGCAATGGCAGATTCAAGGGGAGGCATGGGACTTGTTAGGGGTGGGGGAATCCAGATGCCAACATGCAGAATGCCAGGTGAAGTTATCAGGCATTGTCTAATTGGTGTTGGAGGCAGTGAGGACAGCTGAAAGGGGTATTAGAAAGAACCCTAATCAGGGAGCCAGGCAGAACCAGAGAAGGCAATGGCAGTGCAAATCAGGAGCAACTCCAGAGGAGAGACTAGTTCTTTTCTGAGGGCTCACTGTCCAGCACTATGTGTTACACATACAGGTGCGCAATGCACTCAATGTATATTTACAGAGACTGGAAGCTTGTATTCATTATCCAAAGGAATAACTGAATATTGATACAATTAGCTTAGCCCAGTGGAATATATATATATATATATATATATTTACACCTTGCCCAGGGACTATAAACTGGCACCTGCTATTTATTCACACATTCTTTCATTCAACAGATACGTGTTGAGGTCCTAACTGGGCACTAGGCCCCATCCAGTGCGACCAGGTACTCGAGAGACAGCCGTGAACAAAACATGGTCCCTCTTGTATCTGCAACTGATTTGCATGAATGTAATTCAGTACATTCATGCAGTACCATAAGCAAACAAATGGGTCACTTAGCTTTAGAGAAAAAGGTTCAGGTAGACAGCATATGTGGCATGGAAAGGATATTCAGCAACCAGAAGAGACTCAAAGTTTGCATTTTCAGCAGAATGAGGGAAATGAGCAAGATCATAGAGCTGGAGAAATCCTGGGAAAGTCCAGGAAAAGCTCTCCTTGGGTTGGTCCTAGTCACTCTTGCTAGAGGCAGGGTACAGAGGACACATGTGAACAAGTCAAAGCCCTTGCAACAGTGGGAGGCTGCCCTTTGAGTTCAGGCCTGCTCTCCGCTGGTTATGTCCATTAAGCCCCTGTAACATGTCTTACTGAGGCTTACGTTCTAGTGATGAGCGGGGGAGACATTCATTTATGTGTCCAGCAAGTGTTAATTGAGCATATTTCCTGTGCTCACTGCTCTAGGTCCTGGGGCTCCCATGGATGAGTTACATAGATACGATAAAAAAACAGACTGCCCTCATTCTAGAGGGGAAAAAAAAAAACCAAACGAAGGAAAATAGCAACAAATGAATATATGGTATTATTTCTGGTAGTGATCATTGCTGTGAAAGAAAATGGAGTAAGTGGCTAGAGATAGACATCAGTAAGCACAGAAGGGGTACTTGGGTCAGAGATGGCCTCGTTGAGAAAGTAACATTTGAATGGGGACCTGACTGGACTGAGGCAGGAAGCCATGTGAAGGTCGTGGGGAAAGCACCCCAGGTGGGGGAAAGCACGTGCAAAATGTTCCCGGTGTAGTGAAGATTACATAAGTTTGAACCCTTAGCAAGGAGACCAGTGTGGCCAGAGTATATAATCCAAGGAAGAGAACAGAAGATGAGCTTGGAGTCATGGTCAAGGTTATATCTTGCAGAGATTTGTAGGCCAGAGTAAGGAGTATAGCTTTTATTCTAGGAGTGATGGGAAGAGGTTGGAGGGTTTTGCCTAAGGAATATAGCAGGTGTCAATAGTTCTGTGTATTCCTGAAGAAAGGCAGGCATGATTTTTGTAACCTCTGTTACTTTTGAATTTATTTATTTATTTTTATTTATTTACTTTTTAAAGATCTTTATTTATTTATTCATGAGAGACACACACAGAGAGAGGCACAGACATAGGCAGAGGAAGAAGCAGGCCCAGGGTCTCCAGGATCACACCCTGGGCTGAAGGCAGGCACTAAACCGCTGAGCCACCCAGGCTGCCCACATTGAATTTAAATGCACCGAGTGGAGCATTTTGGAAAGAGCACAGCACTGTTTTTGGAATGTCCAAATTCTGGTTATGCTTTTGTCTTTTTATCCAAACTGATTTTAATAAGTGAAATAATTTACAAGGAAAAACATTGGTGTGATACACCGTACAGGTTTTCTAAGTGCTAATTTATTCCAACTTCATTTTACCTGCTGTTTCAAAGGCTGGCAGCTTGTATTCATTATCCAAACGAATAATTGAATATTGATATAATTGGCCTTGCCCAGCAGACAATAGACAATGCAGTACAATGAGCAAACGGTCAGGTTGGGATTGAATTGGGTGTTGTCTGAGGTCGATGTCTTCCAGAGCACCAGGCTGACACTCTATCTCACAGGTTTAAAAGTGAATTTGGCTTCACTCTAGGATGTTTGAACCATCTCTTCTGGGGTGTTTATCCCATCAATCTCTGAGAAAAGCCCATTCCAGCTCTTTGTAACTCTTCGGCTTTTGAATACTTTTTTTTTTTCCCCAATCCACCTAATTTTTTCAAGGTGATAAGAGATTTGGTCTCTGATTAATCAGGGCAATAAGGAAAAGCCATCTGAACTGTTTTAAGCAAAATGTATAGAAAGTATTAGGCAGGTCAAAGAAACTCCAGGTTGGATGGGGATCGGGGCCTAAATGTTGCACAGGTGGAACATTACCCAACTGCCTTCTGGAATGCCTTTAATTGCCATCTTACCTCTCACAGGCTCTGGCAGTGTGAAGGTTAAGTACTATTTTGAGGACTGTGGAAACTCACATCAACACTTTTTGCCATCTACCCCCTCCAGGAATGGATTCAAACGGTATCGGCTTCCTCACATTTTATATTGTGAATGAAAGTCTTGCCAAGGTGGCCATTAATGGGTGGGCCGAGGTCACACTCCTATATCCTAGGGGCAAGGGAGATCTAGAAAAATGGAGTCCTGGCTTCTACTTTGAGGAGAAGACATGTGTAATATGGGGAGTTCCTCAAATATAAGAAATATATCCAAAGTTTGTGGATTCCTGATTCCTTTCATCTGGAAAATGGGATGGATATTCCGTATTATAAATTTACTTGAAAAAATGTAGTTTGATTAATTGAGCAAAATTTGAGTGATTATAAAGATTTTAAAAGTGATCTCCTTTTAAGGATCAGGCTGGAAAGACAAATGAGAAACACTAGATGTAGTTAGTCTACAAATCCATGGGCTAGATGGAATCAACCGGAGAGTACGTGTGGAGAGAGAAGAGCAGTGCTCAGAGAGCAGACACCTAGGTTCCTCCAACTCTGTCACTAACCCAGGAAGAGAGTCATCATGCTTGCGAGAAAAAAACAGAGCATAAGAGACACTGTGAGAGGTCAACCACTCTCAGAGTGGTCCAGCTTGTCTATTTGGAAGCATGAACTCTCTAGATCCTCTTTCCTGTGCTTGCTGTGTGGTGGTCCCAGCATTAGCATCTTAGTGGAACAATGGCGGTGAGCTGGGTGTTACAGTGTTAACTCTGATCATCGCAGGTGTTATGATTTCATTAGTTGGGTAACTAGTTAGTTGTGTTAGTTGGTAAACTTCCATGTTTTGGCATATGGCAGGGTTTTATTTATTTTGGAAGAACTGTGCTGTGCAAGATCTTTGTCCTGTCATTGGTTGGCCCAGAAGCAGGAGGCTGGGAGACAGAAGTATCACAGGTTAAGCTTGACCCTTAGCCTGGGAGTAATGTAGGCTAATCCTAGTCTTCTTATGATAGTGCCTCAAATTTCTTGGCAGTGCTCTTCTCCTTCCTCATCTTTTCCTGTGTCCACAGGCCCTCCTGTGCAGTCTTTACTTGGGGTCCTTCACGAGGATGTTTATAAAAGACTTACTACATCCTGGGTACCTTAAGAATATTTATTGTTTCATTTAATGGGGAATTATTATAGCAATCCTATGATATGCATTTTCTTTAGTTCTTACTATCCCCAGTTTACAGATGAGAAAACTGAGACTCAGATCATGCAGCAGGTAAATGGCAGAATGGAGAACCAGGTACAGACCCGTTTGACTCCAAAGTCCATGCTCATCTTGCTTTATTGCACTAATGACATACCTACTGTATTAAGTGCAGACATGTAACAAAACTGTTAGTGCTTGCTGGTGAGGAGTAAGTAGGTTTTCCTAGGAAAAATGCAGGTGGGGCTGATAAGACAAACAAAACAATTGCTGGATCTCCCTTTTTTCAAAAAAAATTTATTTACTTATTTATTTTTAGAGAGACAGTGAGTATGAACAGGGGGAGGGGCAGAGAGAGAAAATCTTTTATGCAGACTCCCCACTGAGTGAGGAGCCTGACATGGGCCTCCTTCCCACAACCCATGAGATCATGACCTGAAAGAAAACCAAGAGTCAGATGCTTAACCGGCTGAGCCACCCAGACAACCCAGTTGGATTTCTTTAGTAGGAACATCTTTGCAAAAACAGTGAGTGGGAATGAAGACAGATGAAAGCTCCAGTTGTGATTGTCTTCACACACCAACCAAGTTGGCTGCATTCATGTCGGAGGAAAGAGGTAAATAGTATATATTGTCATCCCTGTCACCAATTCAAACACTTGTGATTGAATTTTTAATTTTCTGGGTGATTGTTAATGCACTGTGAAGTCACAGTGTTCATGTCTCAAGCAGTGTTGGTAGTGGGTGGTTGAAGGGGGCAAGGCATTTGGATCAATGGAAACCTAAGGTCTTCAGGCAAAACTACTGCCCAAGCCAATCATCTTGCATTTACAATGTCTATCTCATCTTCCTCCTTTTTCTCCTGTTGAAGTGTGACCTTGGCCTCCGTCTCTGAACCCAGCCAGCCTCTGAGCAGATGCAGTTTTACGGCTTTGGTTGAGAACTCCAGATACAAAAGCTTACACAAGTTTTACCAATGAGCTGTGATAACTACTAAAGAAAGCTCTTGCTGGAGGAGCCACAAAGCCAGCAACAAATCTCCAGGCCATGTAATCACAAGGGGTTTATGCAAACCTCTTAAAGGAGGTTTACACAAATACACATCCAATTTCTTCTGTAGAAAGGGTTGTTCCTTTCCAACAAGTCAGTATTTAACAGAGCTTGGCAAAGCATGAGCCTGTCAGCTGGAAGAAGATGAGGTTTTAAAACTTGACCTATTCTTTAAAGGAGAAAATAACCCTTAAGCTGCATTAACATGGCCTACCACAAGCAGCTGGGATGGGGATTCTGTTATCAAGGTGTCCTCTGGGCTGGCGTTTCCTTTCCAGGCTGCGGCAGCCTCTGCTTGCCTGCACCTGCCTTGTTATCTGCCTCCTGCAGACGAGACTTGCCTTTGTGTTTGCCAGTCTCTGAGTGTGTATCTGTGAGCAAGGCTTGGCTTTCTGGGCTTTAATTTTGAATGAGATGGAAAACACACTCAGCACAGCCTCCGCCTCCTGTGCCTATGTCGCGGGGCAAAGTTCACACTCATGTTCCTAGCTCACAAGGAAGAGTGGACTGTACTGGGCATAGACATGAAGGGATTGTGCTATAACGTACCATTTTTCAGTACTGAAATATGGCCTTTTGGAGTAGTATCATACTAGTTTATTAATTCTTTTAAAGATTTTATTTATTTATTCATGAAAGGCACACGAGAGAGAGAGAGAGAGAGAGGGAGAGAGAGAGGCAGAGACACAGGCAGAAGGAGAAGCAGGCTCCATGCAGGGAGCCTGACATGGAACTCCATCCCGGGTCTCCAGGATCATGCCCTGGGCCAAAGGCAGGCGCTGAACCACCGGGCCACCGGGGCTGCCCCCGTTTATTAATATTTTTACAAATCTGAATATGAATCCTTTGTGCCTTGAAATCAAGATCAAAGGCTCAACTTTTTCAAGGCATGTGGAAAGACACATTGCCAGACAGTCTTCCAGCCTGGCCAGGTCTGCATGGCTCTCATCCCCAGGAAGCCCCCAGGTCGTGTATCACAACGCTTCTATTGCAGGAATGATTTTTCTGTGCTTTCCCAAATGGATGGAATGTGAACAGAAAGTGATGCGAGCAGCCCCCTGCTCACCGGGATCGCCATCTGTAGATGGTAACGTTAAAAGGAAACAGAGGTGAACCCAAAATGGCTTATTTGAAACCATTACTTTACTCTCTACTTTCTTATTTGAAACCATTACTATACTCTCAGCAAAAACCTCGTTGCCCCCTCCGCTAAATGTTTAAAAAAGATCTCCGAAGTTATCAAACAAGAGATGGGGTTACTTGAGTGGCATCACATGAACATATTTGAAATTATTTTATAACCCCATCTTTTCATTATTCTCTTCTTCCTCTCTCTTGTTACCCTCCTTCTGCCCTCTTTTCTGTCTTGCATCCTCACTTCATCCTTTTCCCTTCTGGGTCCTAGTTGTCCCCCAGAAGAAAGTAACTAGACCCTCCTAGCAGAGGACAGCTGGAGGGGTTGGTGGAGGACCAGGGAGGAGAGACGGGGAAGGGGGACAGGGCAGCTGGTTGCTGGCTTTCACTCCAGAGGGCTTCTCCATGAGGATCCCAGCAGAGCCCTGGGGCACCCCAGTTCTGGTCATCAGCACTGGGTGCATGGACAGGGACAGCGTCTCTGGTTCCACGGACTGGTTGTCACCAGTCAGATGGATTTGTGGGAGTGGTGGGGAGTCATGAGGGCACAAGTAGGGGGACAGAGCACACATATTGCTAAAAGGGCCATTCTGTGTCATTTTTGTGACGGGCATGTACCTTTCCCAGTGGCTCTATCCAAGGTGGAACTCAGTGGCTCCTGCTGCACTTGTAAATTTTTAAACCACTGAAAGTTTTGAAACCACTAAAAAGTTTTGAAACCACTGAAAAGTTTTAATCAGGAAAAGTTGATGTTCTAGAGCCCTCTATATGAGGGATAGGACACCTGCCATTTCAAGTTCCATTCCTACACGTAAGCTCCCTTGGTTGTAAGGATGCCCAGTGAAGGCAATAAAAACCCTTCGTGGTGTTGTTCATTCTCAGCTTGTGGAAGACTGACCTGTTTCCATGAAGGAAGAAAACCATGATGTCAACACCATATCTGTATAGATATTCAATAAATATTGGATGATCGCTCATTTTCCATGGAAATGTGTTCTATCTATATTTTTAAATTTTGCTATAAATCCTAGTAATCCCATGGCCCAGTCTCAGGAGTGTGTGAGGTACTTGAAATTTATCTGGTGATGATTCTATGTTAGAGCTCATTAAGTATCAGAACTGAAGGGACCCGTGACACCACCTTGCACAGAGGAGGAGAAATACTTGCCAACGACCTCTAGAGAGTTTTTGGTAGAGAAAGGAACGATTGCTTGATTTATTGGGCAAAACTTCCCATATAACATTTGCATAAAGCAAAAGAGTATGACGAGTCTTGGGTATTGCCACAACCCTGAGAGCTAGTTCAAGGAGCTCTCTGACCCCAGCTTGCTCTTAATTATTCCCCATTACTGCTTCAGATATATCCTTCCTCAACCTGCTTCCCTTACTGTTGTCGCTGTTGGTTGGAAACCCTCTTAGGAGCTTCCCAGGCATAATCTGAAACCAGGCCCCCCTGGGAGGAAGGCAGGGCGATATAGAACCAAGAGGCACATCACTCCAGGTTGGTGGGTGGCAGTTTTAATAAGCAAAGGGAACTTACATGTGAGGTTTGCCTTTGGCAGGAGCAAGACGAACCAATCCCTGCACCTGCCCACCCACCAAATCTTCAACGTTTATAAAGAGGTCTTAACTGGATCCAGTCATGTATGTCAGGCAGGTGTTCTCAGCACCACATTACTGTCTCAAGGCCATGTCCTTGCACCAGTTTCTGGGAGCAGGAAAGGGAAGCTGAACCTGTATTCCAAGGACAGGGGAGGTGGGAAGGAGCCTCCAAATGCGCCAGGCCAGCTCATGGGTCAGACGGTGGTCACATTTTTTTGAGGATGTTCCTAAACAGTCATCTCCCTGGTCTTATGGGGAGAGATAAGAAGGTCTCTCTACTTCAGATGCTTGGGCCCAGACATGGCTACACGTTCTTCTCCTTTGTCCTTAGCATGGCTGAAGAACGCTGGGGATGGGGGTTTAAATGAGATTTTACTAAAGGGACGGAATAGGAGGGATGGGGGACAGGCTTGCCTCTTTCCTGGTTGATCCACATCATCAGGAGTCAGGTTTACCTACAGGTCCCTGCAGGGTAATCCCCACCTCGTGATAACCTGGTGGGACAAATTCAAGCTGGGAACAGATTTACAGGAGCTGTTTGGGGTGGGTTGGGTGAGCTGCCTTTTTGTTTTGTTTTTGTTTTTTAACCAAAGACAATCAGCTTCTTCCTCTTCCCCCTCTATCTTGGGTTTATTTCCTGCAGCTTTCTCTCCCTTTACACAAGAGGGCGCTGGAGCCCATGGTACTGCGCACTCGGCTGGGAGACTAGGATCCAAGAAAAGGCAGAAAAGCGGCTTGGGTGTGTTCCAGGTAATGGCACCAGCCCTGCCAGCTCAAGGTTTCAGGTACTCAGCGTGTACCCCTGATGCAGAGACTCGAAGGGAGCATATAAACCGCAGCTGGTGTCCAGGAGCGTGGGATCCTGGGCTCACCTGGGATAGAGCCACTGGCCAGCTAGCTTGCAGGGTGTGGAGCAGGGGGCTCCCTGTGGGAAGTGGCTCTGTGAGAACCCAAGGAGAGACTCAGGGCCTGTTTGTCCGGAGAAAAAGAGATTAGGGTGATGGGACCAGGCCCTGCATTTTTGAAGGGCTTTGCCTAGAAGAGAGACTAGGCTTATTTCATGAGGCTCCGGCAGCAGAACTGGGACCTATGATGGATATAGATCAAGAAGGAGATTTCAGTTGAACACAGGAAGAACTTTGTGGGTGTGGGGGGCAGCATGGTCCAGGCAGTACGCGTGGGCTGTGGAGGAAGCCCTGAGCTCACCCGGCCTGCCGTTACTAGCTCTGTGACTCGGACAAACTACTCAGCCTCAGTCCTCTCCTCTATAAAATGGGGATAATGATGTCTACCTTGTAGGCTTGTGGAGAGTGAAGATTTTGAGGAAAGACCTCAGCATAGTGCCTAGCATCCATCTATCTATCTGTCTGTCTTTCTTCTTTTTTTAAAACTCATTTTTTTTAGGGAAAAAAGATCATAGCAGCTAACCTTGAATGCTTATTCTGTGGAAGACACTGAGCCATCTCCCACTCATGATCTCTGAGCCCTCAAGCAACTCGATGAGGCAAGCGCCCCTACCCTTATTTTACAGAAGAGACAAGCGGGGTCTGGAGAGGATAAGAGATTGGCCCACGGTCTCCAGCCCGTGAAGCTGCGAGGCTGGAATGCTAAGCCAGGTCTGTCTCCGGAGCCGCTCTCCTGCCAGGACACCATGCTGCCTGCCTGTGTCAATGTGGGGTCTTCACCCAGAGGGCCCCTGGGCCTGGCGAGCTGTTGGCGGGCTTATCTATCACACACAATGACGCAGGGGCACATATGTTGTTCTGGCAAGGGCGAGGCGCATTTTCCAATGTCGGTCGAAGCAGTGGATGAATAATACACGGAGTGGGATCAGCAGAAGGGGCAAGAGGAGGCCAGAACCGCATCAATTCCCCTGCCCCCAACAGGGGCAGCAGAAGGTGCAGCTGGCGGGCCCCGGAGTGGAGCCGCCAGCCCAATCATCTTGCCGCTGCGTCTTGCCCAGCTTTCCTTCTCCATTCTTTCTCGTTTTCTGACACTTGTGATTATTACCAATCCTGGTGGCGCTGACGCCCGGGAGTGCAATGGTTACCATGGCATGCTTAATAGTGAGAGCAGATGTTTGGCAGGCTGGCTGCACGCATGCTAAACACACAAGGCGAGAGTCGGTGGAGGGCGTAATTGATTTGCTGGCTGCAGCGCGAAGCCAGGCCGTGGCCGCGCCGGCCTAGGGCGCCATATACTGTCACATGGCACATGGCCTCATCAGGAGCTGACCCCTCGCCCGCCCCTCTGGCCTCTCGTGGTCTCCCTTCCCACCTGCTCTTGTCTGCCCTGTGCAACACCTGCAGCCCCACGAATGAGCTCTGGCCTGTCTCCTGCCTGGGTCTTCAAACAAACTGTTGCCTCTATCCAGGACCCCATCCTTCTTCATGCAGGCAATGCCCACGGCCCCCCCCCAGTCCTCAGCCTAGACATCACTTCCTAGCATGCCTCCGTGAAGTCCCAGGCGCAGGATGGCCCTGTTCCTCTCCTCTCCTAGGGCTTCCTGCTGTGCTGTAACTGCTCATTTGTTTACCTTCCCAATAGAAGGCGAGTTTCTGGAGTGCAGAAACCATATTTACAGGATTGATTTTGACTGTAATTCATATAAAAATTACATGAGATAAAAACTTCCATCCTTTAGCACTCAGTATCACATTTCTTGCAAAACACATCGCAACTGGCCATGACAGCAGGTGCCCAGGGCTTCCCTCCAAACAGGGTTATTATTATCTGCACACCAAGTACACTTTCCCACCTCTGAGCCTCTGCTGGCAGCATTGGCTCCATCCAAAAACCCGGGGTCCTTTTCACCTTCACCTGTACCTTAGTCACATCCTGTCCCTCAATCAAGATAGTTGTCAACTCTTTAATATTCTCTGATATGCCCTCCCCCCAGCAAATGTGATCATTTCTCCACCATAGAACCCTTCCCTAACACCTCCACTTCTACCACACTAACCCCACAACATACTGGGTACATCTCTTTCAGTGTCCTCAGCTTTCCAGGATTCAGCCAAAGGCAATGGAGAGCCCGCTCTGGCTTCACATCCCCAGTTTCTCCAAGCCAAAGAGTGTCCCTGTGGGTTGAGTGCACTTTTTTTTTCTTGTCTCTGTGCGCTCAGGGCCACCTGGTGCTTGAAAGGAAATGGTGGAGCCTGCCATTTACTTGTTATGTATAACTTTGGACATGTTGAGTGACCTCCCAGCTTCATTTCCCCCTTTGTTAAAATGGATATAATCACACCTGTTTCACTACCTGGATAGTCATGTGGATTAAATGAGTTGCTGAAGAGGGGCACCTGGGTGGTTCAGTGGTTGAGCGTCTGCCTTTGGCTCAGCTTGTTGTCCTGGGGTCCTGGGTTGAGTCTCGTATCAGGCTCCCTCTAGGGAGCCTGCTTCTCCCTCTGCCTCTCCCTATGTCTCTGCCTTTCTCTGTGGGTCTCTTATGAATAAATAAATAAAATCTTCTAAAAAAAAAGGAGTTACTGAAGAGAAAATATGTAACTCAGTTAATGGAACACCATAAGAACTCATTAAATGGCGGGGGGGGGGCATCTGAGTGGCCTGGTTGGTTAAGCGTCTGATTCTTGATTTCAGCTCAGGTCATGATCTCAGGGTAGTAAGATGGAGCCCTGTATTGGGCTCCATGCTCAGCATGGAGCCTGCTTAAGATTCTCTCTCTTGCCTTCTGCCCCTCCCTGCTGCTGCTTGTGTGCATGCTCTCTTTATCTTTCTCAAAAAAATAACTCATTAAATGGTTGCTATTGTAAACTCACTATTTACATATTTGCCTAATTCCACCAAGGGGAGTGCCCTTCTTGAGGTCAGGTACCATAATACCTCGGTACACCCTGCAGCATGAGCCAAGTCATGGCTGGGTAAATGGAAGAAACTTGCCCACCCCGCTGAGCTCTACTTTCCTTGTCTGTAAATTGGGGTTATGAGATTGTTAAGAGCATTAGATATCTGAGTCCCTTTTAAACTGAGAGGATCAAAAGCAATTTGAGTCAACTTTAAAGAGCTTGCATGAGTGGAAATGCATGGAGCAAAGGCATATTGAATTTCTGCTTCACTTTGAAGATGCTAGGGCTGTGGCTAGTTTGTAGTTGATTACTGCCCTGGTGATGCAAGTAGTTTGCATTCACCTCGCCCAACCAGTTCTGAACCAGGTAAGGAAGAGGCAGAGAAAGAGGTGTGTGTGTTTGTATTTATGTGTATATTCATATGTGTGTATTCATGTGTTTTGAAGAAGGACATGGAAGATAGAGAGGTTTTCTGGGGACAGAACCACTGAGAATTTGCCTGGAGGAAAAAAAGAGGCACTTCAGTTTTTACATGATTTTCCAATAACCACAACCAAGAGTAAAGAGACTACCAGCTTTATGATAGTGACTCATATATCAAATTACTAAAGAAGACCAAGAAAGCCTTTCCAAGTGGTTTGATGTGGGGTACTGACAAAAGTGAACATTTGTGAAGGTCACTGAGCTGACCCCTGGCTGGGTGGTAGGATTGTATCATTTTTGCTATACCAAAGTGTTCATAGCCTTCCCCCTCCCATTTTAATAAAAATTCTGTGATTTTTAAAAAAACTGCTTTAAAAGAAATACAGCCATGACTCATATTTCTCAAATTATGAAGTGCATTTTTTATGTCATGTTTTCAACAGTTGGCATTTCCACCTGTTTTGGAAAGTTACGAGGGATACCTAATCCTTCCCCGGCTAACCCAGAGCTCTCTTGGTTCTGTGCGTATATGCACGAACCTCAGATGCTTCCGAGCACAGTAGGGCTAGAGTTAGCTTGTTCTGACTGCCTCACGTCAGTGCACCATGTGAGAGCTGCGGATGAAGTCTCTGGATTATTGCCTCTCTGTACTTTAAGGACTTCTCTGGCTCCCACCATGGGATGATAGGCCCACACAATTCTGAGGTCTGGAGAGCTGGATTCTGAATCCGAGTTTGTCAGATGTGGTGCACCAGATTTGTTACATAAGAATGTATTTCCTCCATCCTGAGCCTTAGCTTCTCATCTGCAGAACACCAGGCAGTCATCTGGTTTTTCTTCATTAGTCTGTTGATACGATGAATTGCATTGATTGGTGTTTGATTATCAGACCAGCCTTGCATTCCCAAGGGAGACCTCATTTGGCATCACACTTTTCATGTGTTCTTGGACTTCATTTGCTAATAATTTGTTCAGGATTTGAGTCTATGTTCATGAAGGATACTGGTGTCTTAGATTTCTTTGCTTGTAATGTCTTAGGTTTGGGTATCCGAGTAATCTAAAATAATGAATTGGATAGTGTTCCCTCCTCTTCTATATTCTGGATGAGTTTGTATAGAAGTGGTATTATTTCTTCCTTAAATGTTTGGCAGAATTTTTCAGTAGACTCCATCACTTTGAAGCTTTTTCCTATTCTAAACAGCTACAGGATAAGTGAGGGTGCTTGCTGGGGGAGGTTTGGAAGGGTGGCCCACCTCAGGTCCTTTAGAAGATACCTATGAATAGAAGAATAAGGAAACCACTTTTCTCCAAACCATGCATAGAAGGCTCCTCTTCTCCAATCACTTCTGGTGCTATCTCACCAACTTGTAGGCCACAATCTTCCCAGAATTATTTTGAGTCTTTGGGAGACAGTATGGTGTGGTGGAAAAAGCTCAGATCCTTGGCTCTAGCATGTACCAGTCACATGATGTCAGGCCCACATTCCTGAACCTCTCAGAGCCTCAGTTCCTGCGTCTGTAACTGGGCACAGCAAATTTTAGCTGACCAGGCTATTGTGAAGATTGAAGGAGATAATACTTGAAAATGTCTGGCATAGTAGATTTTCAGTGAGTGTTAGCCTCCTTCCTGAGGAAATCGGAACACCTTGTCCCATTTTATTCAGGCCACAGGACCCATCTGGATAAAAAGCCTGTTTAGTCACCTCTGAATGTGAGAGAGAGGTTTGGGTTTTTTTGTTTTCTATTTTTTTTTTTGTTTTGTTTTTGTTTTTTTGAGGAGAGTCAGAAATGCAAAGAAAGACTTTAATTTTTTTTTTTTTTTTGCCATCTGTTCAACAAGACGAATGAGTTTACCTTGAAAATAGTCACATTACAAAGTGATGGCTGGATGGGAACAATTTGTTATAATGCTCCAATTCCACTGCTTCTTTCCCAGTGGGGAGAATGCCCTCTTCAGTTACTGAGGCTCCAGAGCGTTGCTTCCTAATGGGAACTGGAGAACAGACAGCTATTCAAATTCTAACTAGAGCCTAGAAGGATGGTTCCTTTTGATTGAAAGAGAAAAAAAAAAAAAAAAAGTCATGAGTCAGCTGCTTAGGAAAATGCCTCACTGATGATATTAGTACATAGAAGCAATTTCATCAGTCAGGGAAGCGCATTTTCAAGAGGTAAGATTGGCAGGGCAGAAAGGAAAGAATATTAATGAAGCTGTCAGGAGGGACGATAGTGCTGTGTCGGTTCTGAGCAGCAGAGGGAGCTTTGCTTCCTAATCCCGAAACACGTATTTGGCAAGAAGGCGACCATCATGGAGTCTGGGAGAATCTTGACCTCTCCTTGTTGGCTGTCGTAGAGTTCCACAATTTACTTACGAAAATTGCATTTGGATGGCTCTTAGGAAGAACCAGAGAGCAAAGGATGGTTAGTGACAATATTAGCCAACACTGCATAAAATTGGCTACGAGGCAGGCACTGTTCTAAGTACTTCATGTATATTATCTCATTAAATTCTCACAACAGCAGTATGAGGTAAGTAATAATGTTACTAAGCCCATTTGGGGATGAGGCAACTGAGGCAGAAGGAAGTTAAGTGACTTTTCCAAGGTTACACAGCTAATAATTGTCTATACTCTTAGCCATTAAGAACAAGTCGTATTTACGCTTTTGATTTTATTTGATTTTACGAACAGCTCTATAAGGTATTACTATTTTATTACCGTTATTTTATTAGTGGAGAATCTCAGGCCAAGAGAGAGACAGTCAGAGAGAATAGGGTAGAATGAACTTTACAGACTTTGGGCTTGGAGTGTTCAACAGATACTTTTAGTGCTAATATTCTAGACTCTCTATAATTGGCCAATAACAGAAGACTTGGAGAGCAGGACTCTGTTCCGAGCTTAATTCTAAGTTCCCTGCTTCTTACTGCTACCCTGTTTCCTACTACCTCCCTCCTCTGTGCTGGGCTCTGTGGGTGAGAGGTCAAGAGATGCAGAAGCCTAGTCTCTGAGCTGCAGGTACCCTGGACTACGTTGACTTCTCCCCTACTTGAGTTTCTCAGCCACTGGATCTGGAAATATGGGGTGTAATTTTAGCTCTCTCAGTTGGTAGCCTGGTGACTTTGACCTTGGGTTTCTCTAATCAGTCTGGAGCAGTGTGTTTGCAGGAGACAAGACTGAAAGAAGAAACAAAAATATCGTTTCCATCACTATGTGAGAGAGGGAGAAGGGAAGTCCTTGTACCTCCAAGGTTTACTTTCAGTAAAACAGGTATTTGGATCACACAATGGTGACTCTAGGGTCAAAAGTCTCTTTTGGGGCTGACAGTCTATGAAACCACAAGTTTCTGTAAGGCCTTGAGTGTATTATTAAATCTTCATATGGTGGCAGGAGACCTCAACCCAAAGGAATGACTCTAATGCAAGATTCTTCACCTTGGCACTATTTTGATGTTCTGAGTTGGATTATACCTCGTTGTGGGGGGTGTCGTGTGTCTTGTAGCAGCATCCCTGGCCTCTGTCTGTAGCACTATAACCTACTTGAGTCGAGTTGGTTGTCCCATAACCAAGATATAACCCTTAATGGTGGGAATGTACACATCATGGTAGACCAGGAGGACAGATGCTTTGGGTTGTTGATGATGATGATGATGATGATGATGATGATGATGATGAATAACACTTTTTCATTGGCTACTATGACCCACGCCTTGTTTTACAACACAGTCACACATGTAGTCATGATCTCTTTTCATCTTCACAGCCTCCCTATGCATTTGGTACTGTTAACCCTCTTCTGTAGAAGAGGAAACTGAGGTACAGAGAGATTAAATAACTTGATCAAGGTCATATAAAACTCATTAGTAGTGAGTTGAGACTATCTACTCCAGTGCTTACACCATCTGCTTTCCTGGAGGTAGTCTAGATGGCAAGACTCAATGTGTGGGCCACAGTCTGGTGTCAGCCAATAGACTGTTTGCTTCAATCTGTGTTGAAGTAAATCATCTGCATCACTAAGCACACCATTTAGTTCAACTAGTATTTTTTGGTAGCCAGACTTTCTAAATGAAGGAAGGATCGCATAGATTTATACACTGACACAAGCTCCTTGTCTTGTTGCAGGCAAACATTTTGTGGCAAGCAAGCACAGAAATGAAAATGTCATCTAATATGTGCATAGAACTTTATCATTGGCAAATTGTACTCCCTTCTATATAATCTTACATACTCCTTATTGATGCGCCTTTCCCTACCCTGTGAGGGTCAATGAAGAGGCAACATAGAGTAGATTCACTTTCCAGCTGAGGAGACTAAGGCTCAGGAAACTAAGTGGTTTTTCCTTGCTATTAAGTAAGCTGGGAGTCCAAAATACGAGTCCAAGTTTTCAAATTCATAGTTCACTGTTCCAGGTGCTACGATAGGACTGTATTCTGACCATATCCGTAAATGACTCTCTTCCTCTGTCCAGCTCCATGTCATTGCAAGGACCTAAAAATGGATTACCTTTCCTTCATTGGATACTCTCCTATTATAATATAACATGGTACCAAAAGAAACAACAGCATAGTTCTTTGGTCAATATACTTTCCATTCAAAAAGCACAATGCTCTCCTGAATCTGGTATTATGGAAAGAGCCTGAGTTTTAGACTCAGTCCTCACTCCCTTATTTACAAATTATGTGGTTTCAGGCACCTTTTAAAGCCCCTTTGACCCTTAGTTCCCTCATGTGTCAGATGGACATAATCACATTTACCTGTTGAATTGTTGCGATGGTCAAATTACACGTGGTGCCTACAAGATCAAGTGCATGGTGGGAGTGAAGTCAATGTGACTTTTCTCTCCTTCCTTTTATCTAGCATGTATTTTTTGATCCACTTCCATATCTCTAAAACTGTCTCCTAACAGTAACAAATAACAGTAGAAACTAATCTTTATCACTAATGCACAATCCATCTGGGAGAAAACCATTCCTTCTTAAATCAGGACTAATCAACGGGGCTTCAAGACCCAGCTCCGTCCTACCATGAGCTTGTAGGAACAGATGGAAAATGGTCTGGGCAGATGGAAAAAGTCCATTTTCCAACAGGAATTATTTATTTGTGAAGTTGGAACCACTTGGAATGAATATTTTGAATTAGGAGGATGAAATATTGTAAGATTCACAACAGGGCCATGAAATTAACTAATGCACTGTGACTACCAGCGTCACTGTGAGGCAGGGAGTAGGAATAATAATGGGGCCTTCAAAAAATGGTTCAAACACATAAATTATTTACTTGTGTGTGCGTCAGTGTCAATGACTCCCTTGAAGCTGTTCTGCTGATGGCATTATCCTTCATGCCCTTCCTAAGAAAGGCTGTTCTTATTGCAAGGTCCTTTGTCTCTGTGATCAGGTTATTATAGAATGTGAATATTATAAAATACATAGCTATCATTTTATGAGACCTGTTTGGTGTTAGACACTGTATGTTTTCCATGCATTATATCTAGCCTCTATAATGATCCTGCAAAATAAGTACTTTAAGTCTAAAGTCTACTGTTTTATAGATGAAGAACCTTAAATTCAGTGATATTAAGTGACTTACCCAAGTCATACAATTGTGTATAAGAGGTGTTCCTGTCTCTATTCTTGCATCTTAGAACTTTCCCCCCAAATGGCCCCTGAGCAATTGAAATATTCACCTGACCATACCACAGCCCTCTGTGCTTCGTACGGAGTCTTGGTTGGGCATCAAGGGCCTCCAAGACCTGATTCTGCTTTCTTCAGCTTTGCCTCCTCCACTCTCACCTGGAGCATCATGCTTGCAGTGTATGTAACCATAGTTCCCAGTTCCCAGAACAGAGGGCAGATTCATGTCTCAGGGTTTTGTTCACCGTCTTTTGCCTACTTGGAATGCTCAGTCCTATAACCCAAACACTCCCCACCCATCCGTATTTGGCCAGTTGCTTCTCCTTTGCCAGGACTTGGCTCAGTCATAAATGCTCTAGAAAGCTTACTTGACAACAGCCATGCTGCTATCACTGGACTGAGCCATGTGCCCCTCCGCTGTGCCTCAGTACTCCTGGCTTTTCTCTCACATAGCACTTCTACTCTGTTGTATTCAGTAGCTTTAGTGTCTGCTTTTGCTAACAGACTATGAGTTCTATCTCATTCATCTCCATATGCCTAGTACCCTGCACAGCTCTAAGCACAGTGGGGTGTTGGTTTTTGTTGAACCGATGAATGAGTAAGTGGATAGATGGATAGAATGACAGATGCTTCCTGCTAAAGTATCTATGTGGTATATCTGTGTTTTCATAATGGCCTCAGACCAACAAATAACAAAGTTATCCATATAGGAATAAGTCATTAATGCCTCATCAGGATCCCAGAGAGGGCTGAGGGAAACCATGGTGTTGGCTGAGTGATGTTCTCAGAGTGAGAAGGATTAAGTGGGGGGCAGGGGGGGGGAAATAAATGGGAGTAGACATGCATTTCCTTTTTTTTTTTTTAAATATTTTATTTATTTATTTGAGAGAGAGCATGAGCAGGGGGTGAAGGGCAGACAGAGAGGGACAAGCATGCTCCCTACTGAGCAGGGAGCCTGATGTGGGGCTTGATCCCAGCACCATGCTGGAATCATGACCTGAGCTGAAGGCAGACACTTATCCGACTGAGCCACCCAGGCACATCTAGACATACATTTTCTGACCCATTAAGAGCCAGGGGGAGAAACTACCAACAGATCAATCTAGACAGGGGTCAGTTAGAAAGAAGGTAGTCCAAGTAAGCCAGTGTTATTTGGGCAAGGGAATTTTCTGGGAAGTCTAGAAATATTTTGGGAAATCCATTCAAACTGTTTATTGAGACCTGACCATAGTAGGTGCTCAGCAAATACTTGTTAAATAAAAAAGAGACAACTGTACAGGCCTGAATTCCTCGTTTCCCTCCCAAGACACAAAAAACCCAGGATTATTAGAAGCCCCAGAAGGAAGTAGCACCCAGGCCATTTCTGCCCTCCTAGGCAGCCCAGGGTGGGAGTTATCACAGGATTTGGAGCTGGGAAGGTCTGTGTTAAATCATGTCTCTACTGCTCTTTTGCTGAGCCTCTGAGGTTCAGCTCTTCATTCATAAAGTAAAAATAATTCCCATCTCTAAAGGCCATCATGGGTATTAGGAGAAATTATAGTACCTGGCCCACAGCATGGGTTCAATACTGAGAGCTCCTTTACCCTTCTCTTGGGTTCAAGGAACCTTGGCATGAGGCAGCAGGACACAAATCCCAAGGCGTAGCAGTGTGGGGGAACACAGTTCTTGCACTCTGCCAACCTACTGCGGGCAGCTGGAAAATAAGCCAGGATGGAGGGGGACTGGCAGGACTGGTGAGGAATGGCCCCTAAGAGCTGTGTGAGGGAAGGCAAGTTCTCATCTCTGTCTCTAGCACCTCCTGCACCTTTAGCAAAGCCACAGAATTTCTCAGTCTCAGGATGCTCATCTGCAAAATGCTCACCGTTGTTCTTGCATTTTACTCCACTCCTGGCTCACTCCTGTATTTCCCCCTCCCCCAGGATAGAGGGTTTTCCTGAAAATATGCCCTAGATACTGCATAGGATATTACAGCTGAAATCAATTCCTTCAGGAAGTGGGGGAAATAATGAGCCCCAAATGTGTCTTCCAAAGGCAGAGTGTAGATTGGAACTCAGGCTCTGGAAGCTCCCATTGTGCATAGGTCTTTGTTTGGGGTCTTCCTGAGAAATAGCAGGGGTCCAATTAGACTAGGCCTCCTGGACTGCGTGCAGGTCAGCTAGGGGAAATATTGATTTAATTACAAGTGTAATGATGGTAACAAAAGACCAGAGGAGACTAAGCCAATCTGGGGATAGTGGTACCTTCTCTCTCCTTCTCTGCCATTGTAAAAGGTGGCCAAGACCTGGCAACCTTTCAGAGGCTTCATAACCTGAGGCTTCTGTCATTCATGTTATCCTATACTTGGAAGGAACCATCTTTCCCAACACTGACAGATTTCCATCCATCTCAAGGGCTTCTGAGGACAGAAAGCTACTGCTCTTAGGGAGCAGCCCACTTTATTATTTATCAGTTCTGATCACTAGCATGTCTTTTCTCTGGCTGAATCAAAATCCATCTACCTATCATTTTCCCCATTCCTCACTCCCTCCATGGACCCAATGGGAGATAGACTGCCTTTCCTACCTGCCTTTTTGTTTCTTTGCTCTCTTTGTCACCTGCTGAATACATGGTTGAGTAAGGAGTCAGAAGTGTTGCTAACCAAGGCCAGTGGGTGGGGGTATTCTGAGGTTGAGATGGCTTATTTGGGATGGGCTGTTTATTCAGAGGTACATACATAGGAAAGTAAAAATAGAGAGTGTAGGTCAGCATATGGATTATGGAAACTTTTATACAGTAAAGGACCCTTCCCAAGCTATCTATCTCCCCAGTGGGAGTCAGTGGTGGAAGAAAACAAAGTTTTCTTTCCTTTTTTTTTTTTTTTTTTTTTTTTTTGTTGTTGTTGGTTTTTGTTGTTGCTGTTGTTCTTAACTCTAGAAGGGCGGTTGTTGTTGTCATGATTGATCAAACTTTACATCCACTTTGGCCTCAAGGGAGGGTAGAAAGGAGGTTAAAACAGAGACCAATTTTAGAAGAACAAATTGGAGCTGTCTGGAGAAGGAACTGTCTTAGAGATGTTAAGTAGTGAGGTCCACATCCCTGGAGGTGTTCAAACATAGTGAGTCTGAAGGAAACTGCTTAGAGACAACACAAGTATGTTGAAAAATGGTTTTGCTGATTGGAATCTCCCAGGGATTGACCTATTGATCAGTATTTTGGAATTCCAGTGAAACAGAACCCTGGTAAGGGCCCCCTAATGGAATTGTTGAAGTCTGTATGGGAGAGCAGGATATGTGTTTTGAGCAAAGGCTTGGTGCAAGTCACTGACTGCTCTCCACCAGCTAAGTCTTTGTCAGAGCTCAATCTGCTTGTGAATTTGTCTGGAATCCATTCCTAGTGGCACCATCTGTTTGTGATTGTCCTATCATCTGACCATTTACCCTCTGTCAACTCCCCTCCTCTGGGCACTCCCACTGCCAGTTAGAGTTCTACCCATTGTCCAGTCTGGATAAACTGAGTCTGAGACTGGACAGCAGAGAGGGGAGAAGGAGGGACACCTTCCAGTGTGTTGGCATCCAAGCCCATGATGTGTCTGGGAAGTCCCTATCAGGCCTTCACACAGAACCTGGGGAGAGAGCATGTGGCTGAGCCAGAGCCATATTGTGCTCCAGGCAGTCTGATGGCTCCACAAATAATATTGATGCCTTTTGTTTGGAAACTTTTTTTTGGAGGCTTCCCATTTCCCAAGAAGCCATGTTAAATGCTGGGCCTCCCCCAAGCCACTGCCTTTTGCGTGGTCCTGAAGCTAACTGTGCAGGCAGATGAAGAGCCCTGAATGCTAATGAGAGGAATGGCTGGCATTCCTGAGGCACCCCAGCCCTGGGAAACCCCGCCTTTGTTGCTAAGGAGCCTTGGAACTGTAGCTGAAAGGCTCTAATGAGGAGGGGCAAGGAGAGAAAGAGAAGAAAGGCCAGCATTTGTTTGCAGAACTCCACAGTTCTCTGGCCAGCTCCAAAGCTGTCCAGTTGCTGATCCCAATTAGAATATCAAACCCTGTATTGTTTCTCTTAATGATCTTGGGAAATTCCTCTGAAGAGTCAGGGAGCACTTAGCAAACTCTTTGGATTGCCTGATCTATACAGTTGTTTCTCTGCTTGTGCAAACACACAATGCCAAGAGTCCTGAAAACACCTTTCATTTCAGTCCCCGCAAGGCAGGGATGTAGCCCTGAGAGCTGCAAGAGGGCAGAAGGCCACCGGCCTTCACAAGTTTCATGTAGGGGCTCCATTCTACAGATATTTTCCAGGTGCTCACTTGGGAGTGAATTTGGGCTGTGAGCTGGGGACAAAGCTGGGTAAGACCTCAGGCCTTTTTGGGAATGACCTCCAGACTTGCTGGGGTAACAGACCACTCATGCTACAGAGAATTTTGCAGGTTATTTGCTCTGACCTGCAAGCCACTGTTGGACTTAAAGTTGTGCACTGGGTTCTAATCCTGACTCAGTCATTCCCTAGCTGTTAGCCCTTAGGCGAGTACTTTTACCACCCTGGGCCTCAGTTTCTCATCTGTACAATGGGCTTCGTAGTGAAACTAGCCTAATCGGGTTACTGGGAGGAGTCAGAGCAGGTGAGAGAATGAAGAATGAGAATGTGGAGGGCATGGTCCCTGCCCTCGAGGACTACATGATCCTTGAGCCACCTGTTGGCTTGGAAGGGGTCTGTACTTGGAAAAGGGATTTGATGATTTGGGTTACTGAATGGAGTAAATGGAGATACTGTATAAGAGTAAAATAGGAGGCCAGTGTCCCCTCTGGAGCATGTCTATGTGACAGGTATAGTGCTGGGCAATTTGTACCATTATCTCCTTCAATATGAATGACTCCGGGAGATAGGGAGTGAACTGCCCAGGGTCATACATCTGGGAAGGACGCTGCCCAGCTGGTGAGATTCAGCCTCTGTCATGTCTTCAGTGATCCATCTTTAGAGGCTGAGGCTTTCAGACAGTTGGGGCAGACACAGTTGACCCTGAGTCACTCCAGGGCATTCTGGAGTTTGAACAGTCCACCGCACACAGACACCAGTATAGAAAGGTTCTGCTAGAGAAAACTGGTCAAGACCGCAGACACCAGACTTCTCTACCCAAGTGTTAGAAGCTCACAGTGACAGTCACTGAGAGTATACAAAATAACACTAATATCTGAGGGGGGGAAGAGAGAAAGAGAGAAAGGTAATAGATTTTCCATAAAAACAAATCATGGAGAAGTCCTAGGATAGAGGTCAAACCAGTATTCTAGAGCATAATGACCTCATAGCATTTTCCTGTTTATGTCCAATGGTTTGTTTGCCTCAAGGCCTCATTTAACATCTGCTGTCACACTGTCACCTTGATATCTTCGCTTTTCTCTATGATATGACTTAAGTTGAATTTTGTTTCTTTTAATGTTTACTCAGAGAAAATTGAACGAGTATTTACTTTTGCAAGGTGGAAGTCTTGCAAATGCACACACACACACATACATACACAAACCCCTTGGGGGTAAAGTAGTGGACAATTCCAGACAGGAGATGATTCAAGAACAATTGTTCTTTGGTCCTAGAAGACAGATATATCTCAAAATTTGTTTTTGCTATAAGGGTAGCCTTATGTCCCTGTGTCATTTCACGCAGACCATTGTTCAAGCATCCTGATGCTCAGCAGCTAAGAGAAGGGGGCATAAGAAAGGTCCATCTCTACCATGTGTAAGAACCGTCCAAATGGCATGACTCTTGGTGTTTATAACACTCCTGTGAAACAGTGTTTATGTTACTGAAGCTCAGAGAGATTGAACACTTGCCAAGGCTATTACCTACTAAGTGCCAGAGCTGGATTTGGGTGGGTTTTAAAGCCTTTTCTTTTTCTGCTTTCTGTTTAAGAACGGGTAGTGGTGGTGGGATGACTGTGGATCCACATATGGCCATGGCTACCCCACTTCCAGAAGCATTTAGCCAGCCAGCCCTAAGTACAGGGTGTGTATGACTTGTGGTCACATAGCTCTGGGACACCTTTCATGCTGCATTCTGGGTCAGTGGAGTCACCTCCAGCTGTGTGAGTTGGTAGGTGCTGAGGCTATCCATCAGGAGCTAATCTAGATATTGCACACAAAGAATTGGGTAAGGTAGGGTTACACCCTCCAGGACCACACAAATGAGTCTGATAACCCTGGCTTCATGTTTAGAACCTCTCATCATCCAATCCTCTTTCCAGTCCACTTCCCCACAGAGATGTAGGGTGGACAGGGTATTCTTAGGTATGTGACCAGTGTTCTTCAGAAGGCTCTAACCCTCTGGCCAGTTATCAACAGGCACAGCCCTTTGCTTTTCTACCCTTTACTTCTTTGAGTCTCTTTCCTCAACAGTATTGAGTACTGTTGAGTACAGTATTTACTCAATATGGTAAAACCCACCACAGTGAGTCATCAGAATTGGATGAAGCAAAATATGTCCAGTTCCCAGCACAAGTTAGTTGCCCAACGTATACTGATTTGTCTGATCTAATATTCTAATTTCCCTCATTTGACATTTTGGTAGCTTGAAAAAGCCATGTTTATTTGCTTACTTCTCTGACCTCAAAAGCAGCTAGCAGGGCCAAGGGTTCTAGAATGTTAGAGAGATGGTCAGTGGGCCTCAAGAGGCATTTTTTTCTGGGTTACTCCAGGATTGTGAAAACTAAAGCAGGTCACACTTGAAGCCTTTAGAGATCATTGATGTTAGTGAATCAAAATTATTTTGTTCTTAGGGCTTTGTTTATGAGATTTTATGAGACACCCCTCTACATAAAATAGATAAAAAGAGATGCTCAGAGATCTTTTTACTTTTCCCCTTGACCTAACTCCTTTGTTCTGTCTGAAAACCAGAATCCAGGTCACTCAACATTAATGATGGTTCTGGGAACACATTTGTCTCTGAAGTCCTGGGTCAGTATTCCTTCAGTGAGCTCATGCTACCTGTGTGGTGTGATGTGCGTGTTCTGTGGGAGGTGCAAAGTTGGATAGGAGAACTGTGGGAACTTGTGGAAAGTTTTGCTTGATTTTTCTGCCAGAGAGAGCAAAGAAGATGTTGCCTATTTCCAGAATCCTTTGTCCCAGGTGTCACTTATTTAAAAACTTCTGATACTTTGGGAAGAAGATAATCCCTGGGGATAGTGTAACATCATCTTGCTTTGTACTAGAGAAAATATCTCACTTGTTCAGAAAACTTGCTTGGAATTCTGCTCTTACCCTTACCTTAGTATTAATATATTGCCAATAATTTTATCTTTTATAATGCGAAAATCCTACCTAGAATAGTGACTAGAGGAAAGGCTAGTTTACTTATCTAAAAATGATGTATCTAGGGATCCCTGGGTGGCGCAGCGGTTTGGCGCCTGCCTTTGGCCCAGGGCGCGATCCTGGAGACCCGGGATCGAATCCCACATCGGGCTCCCGGTGCATGGAGCCTGCTTCTCCTTTGGCCTGTGTCTCTGCCTCTCTCTCTCTCTCTCTGATGACTATCATAAATAAATAAAAATTGAAAAAAAATAAAAAGAAATAAAAATGATGTATCTAGGTCTCCTATGTGACAGGCATTTTTGGGAGTTGATAAGAATATCTAGCTTTTTTTTTTTTTTTTTTTTTTTACTATTTGGAATTCCAGGGTTTGCAAAAAATAAAGTTTTATCAGCAATATAGGGGGAAAATCATGTAATGACAATAAGGAGCTTTATGAGAATAGAAGAGGACTTTAAGAAATTGAGTTCTTGCCACCTCAGGAGGGGAAACCTGGTTTTCCAGGGTCAGTCTGAGCTGCTTATGGGGGAGCATCATAGCCAGAAAAGAAGTCCAAGTCCAAAGCATCTCCAGTGCTGTATCGGCCTCAACTCTGACAGTGCCTCTACCACTACACTCAGGACAGGGAGGAACACATGTCTGGGTAAAAAGGAAGATAAAGGAAACATCTGTTCTCACAATATGGGCTTGTTATCATAGCTCCTTTAAGTACTGAAGTGCTGGTTCCAAGAGCATATTTTCTCCCACACGGAATCTCCGCAAGGCTTGGTCGATTTTCTGAGGGCTCAGGGACAGGTTGTAAATGAGATTGTAGTTGTGAATGAGACGTCTGGCCCGTTCTTTCTCCAGGACCCCTGCAATTTGGTCAGGTGGGTGGGAAGTTTTGAAAACAGGATGGAGAAAGCAAAAAAGAGAAAAGAAATCTATATTAGCTTGAATGACTTCTGAGTAAAAAACAAAATGCTAATTTTTTGACACTTTCAGCTTCTTAAAGCGATTTAAGCTTGTTCTTTGTGGCCATAAAACTTTACCGGCCAATTTTTAAAACAGGTAGGGTGTCTGCTAAACTCAATTTCTTACTTTTCTGGTTTATTTTTATCTTACTGAAGTAGCCAAACATGTTCCAAACATGCAGGATTCAAACAGCTCATTTTTATGCATCTCTGAAAATGTATTTACTGTGACTCCCTCCTGCTTGCTTAAGTGTAGAGCATGACATCAGCAAAGAGGAACAACTCATTCATAAGCCCCTAATTGTGAGCTGGTATATGTCAGATACTATATACTTAGGAATATAGAGGATTTAGGGAAGGAACATTTTACCTCAGGAAGATCCCCAACCAGTTGGGACAGTAAGATATGCAGAAAATTAGCTAGAGTACAGCAATAGTAACTGAGACTTATGTAAGTAACATTTACTACGTTTCAGGCATTCCCACGAACATTTTACCAATAGTAATTCACTGAATGCTCACAACCACCCATTTTACAGAGGGATAAACTGAGGCACAGAAATGGTAAGCCACTTGCCCAAGATTGCTTGAATCCATGCATTTAACCATGACACTACATCATAGAGTAAGGGGGAAGAGATTGTTGCAAGGAAGGCTCAGATTGTTTCCTAAAGATGTTCCTTGAATTGTGGAGATCTACAACCCCAGGTGTCCAGAAAAGCTTTTCAATATCTTTTGTAGGGATTAAAGATACATCCCTTGCATGTTGTTCTTCTACTTTCCTGTACTCATGGAGGCTATGATAATGATTGTGAAATTCTTTTTCAAAGAGGTCAGATGCAGTCCTCTAGTCATTTTGTAAACACCACAACCAGTCCATTTGAGGTTGGGTCTACTAGACACTTGTTATCTCTGTTTAAGCTGCCAAGTATTTATATTTCAATGAGCAAGTACTGTTGAGTATGATGCTCCCCTCTGGACCTCTCTGTGATGGGTGTTCTTAACAGTGGGCTACAAACATTTTGGGTCCTGATGTGATTTATTATATTAAGTTCTATTTAGTTCTATCCCATCCCACCCCATTCCATCCCCATTTGTTTCTTTTCTGTTCTATGTAGGCTTGTTTATTGTCTCTCTCTTCTATTAGAGTGTTGATCCTTTCTTCTGCAGAAATATCTTTCTTTGGGTTGGCCAATTGCATCTTTGCAGTTCTCTACATCGGGTGGATTCTCTTGATCTGGTCTAGGTTGGATCTCTCAAGACATTGCCTCATAGTCTGCCTCTGGAAATAGAAGTCATAGGCTTTGGATTAAGTGTCTGACTGGGGTAAGTACTTTAACTTTATGAGACTCAGTTTCCTCAACTTTAAAATAGGGATAATTAAACTGTATCAAAATCATTAAAATAATGAAAGCTTAGCACAGTGCCCAGAACTATTAAGCACTCATTAAAGCAAGCATTATTATAGGATGAGAATAGGTATAGCACCAGTATTATTCCAAATAAATAAGAATATGTCTTAATAAGAATATTTTTTAATATATAAAATTTAGTTTGTATTTTAATTAAAAATTAAAAGTAGTAGTAGAAAATATATGCAGGAATCACCACTGGTGGGCATAAGGGACATTTTCTACTATCTTCTAAGCTATGCCACTGTTAGAGGATTCCTTGTGTCAAACAAAAGTCCATTGACTGAAATTTGTATCTATCTAATTTACTGTCATTAGGGGCTGCCCAGGACAGCTGCATAAAATAACCTTTACAATCCATCTTAGTGTTGGGAGGCTATTCTTGTCCCATCACAACCAAAATGAAAGGAATAAGAAGAGCCTCTTTAACATCCACTTCACTCTACAGTTTGCAAAGAACTCTCAAATCTCATGTGATCCTTTCTCAAAGCAGGGAGGTATGTTTTATTATTATCAGTCTTAGTTTATGATGAGGAAATAGGCTCAGAGAATATAAACAACTGACTTTCAGGGCTTAGCAATTAGTAAAGTCTGGACTCGAATCTAAGTCTTCTGGTAAAACCAAACAAATAAACAACTGACAAAACAAGAAGCAAAACCTCATGTTCTTTCTAGTATGTCATGGGAGTTTAGTGTAGTGGGAAGTCCAGTACAACTCGGTTTGAATTATGGCTCTACTTCCCACTGGCCCGTCTTTTACCACTTTGAGCTTGGCTTTTTCCTCCGTAAATAAGGACACTAATCCCTTCAGCATGTGGTTGATGTGAGGAGTTAGTGATTCACTGTGTGCAAAGTCCAGACCCATGCAAAGAATGTCCTTGAGGGCTGTCATTGCATTCTGCCTCCTTGAACTGGAAAACATTTTCTATCTAGCCTTCAGTTCATTGGGAAGATTCCAAATCTACCATTCACCCAAACATTTATCCCAACCGCCCTTCTTTCTTTAGAAAACACAACCAGTTATTCACAGTCATTTCTTATTCTTTCTCCTCAAGGATATTTTCTTGACAACCCCTGTTAGAACATAAGCACAGAGTAGGTTCCCAGAAACACTAATTTGATGATGGATGGTCTGTCTTCACCCTGAATGAAGAACACCCTGGCCTACATATTTCCTTGCACATAATAAAGAACACTGATTCATCAATAGGCAAAGTAGGTATCATCTGCTCAGTGTCTCAAATGAGGCTGTGGTGGTCAGCTAAATACTGTGGGTAATAAACCAACTAAATGACCTCAGTTAATCCTCTTCCCTCATTAAAGATAGTTATAGATGTTCCCAGATCAGGCTGACACATTCCCTGGCTGATGAGGAACTAATGAATTTCATAGAAACAGAGAAAACAGGCATAAATAGTGAAGAGGCCATGAGAGAGGCATTTCAAATCTGCCGGAATCTGTCTCCAAAGTCAACAAAACTCTGTTTTTCCTCAGAACAGTTCAAAAGTATGAGAAAGGTCCTGGTCTTTGGGGAGTCTCTTAGCAACTAAGTTTATGATCCATCATCCATCACTGCAACTCAGCATTTGTTTCTTTAGAAATGTCTTCCTTCTTCACCTGATGTTTTTTGTTTTTGTTTGTAACCCCATCACCACTCTTAGGTAAGAATACCTAGACTTATACATATACAACATCATTAATGTCAGATGTAGAGTTCAGTGATTCATCAGTTGCATATAACACCCAATGCCCATCACATCACATGCCCTCCTTAATGCCCAACACCCATTTACCCTGTCCTCATTATTACTATTTCAGTAACTTTTGGATCACTTTTTCTCCAGTATCTTCCCTAAATTATCTGTCTCCACTTTTATTGTGTTCTCCTCTGATCAAACCTTCGGTGAACACTGGGTAGAGGATTAAGCCTCATCCTAGCACTCAGGATTTGCAGTAGGATCTCACCTTCACTATCTAATCCAACATGAACCTTCTAAGCTTTGCAGAAGATGGTTTCAACTCAGAACGCACTCCCCAACTATCCAAAGTAAACCCCAACCTCTCCCGAAGCCTCACTTAAACTCTCTCTTCCATGGAGCCCTCTCTGAACACTTAGGTCACATTAGATAAGCTGCTGTTCATTTTTCTTCTCTTTCTTTTGGACTCTTTAACTCTTCTTTATGTATTCAATTATTATACTTTATGTTGTCCTTGAAAATGTTTGGTTTTTGGCATTACTATCTGTCTTGGTGTCTTACCTAAAGGTCCTTTAGTCCAAAGATCATGTCTCATTCTTTCTGGGTTTCCCTCTGGTCCAGCCTCTGACACAGTGCTGGGTTTATAACACATGTTTAATAAGTTATTTTCTAATTCAGCTATATGAATTTTTCATTTAAAATTTTCACCTCCCCCTCTCTTTGGTATGATTATTGGAATTCCTTGGGTATTGTGTAGTAGTACCCAAGGGTATTCCTTGGGTATTGTGAGTTCTTTATATTGTCTACACTTAAGTGCTTTGGAAATTTAAAACAAAAAAACAAAAACACACAGAGAATGAAAACACAGGCATTGCTACTGTTACATGATTACTTCTAGAGTGTGCTATATATCCACTATTTTTTTTTTTGTTGTTGAGATATAATTGACATATACCATTATATAAGTTTAAGGTGTATACTGTGATGATTTGATACATGTATATATTGGGAAATGTTTAACACAATAAGGTTAGTTAACATATTCTTTATCACACATAGTTACCATTTTGTTGTGGTTATAGTTTTGGTGGTGAGAGCATTTAAAACTCTACTGTCCTAGCAACTTTCAAGTATACAATACAGTATTGTTAACTGAAGTCATCATGCTGTACGTTAAATTCTTGGAACTCATGCATCTTCTAACTGAAAATTTTGCTCTTTGACCAATGTCTCCCATTTTTTCCCAGCAATTACCATTCTACTTTCCATTTCCATGGGTTCCATGCTTTTAGGCTTCACGTATAATACACTAACTCACTATAACTACAGAATGTCATTAAATACCACCATTTCAGTCCATGTGCATTTGTATCTGCTCCCTCTTCCCCAGGTTTCTGACCTTGTCCTGGACTTTGTTTTCACTTGGACATTGCAAGTCCTTTCTCCTTTCCTTACTTTCAGTTTCTCCTTCAATCTGTAGACAGCCATCTATGATCTTTCTGAAATACAACTTCATCATACCGCCACCCTGCCTAGAAACTCTCAGTGCTACTCACTCTTTTTGAACTAAATCCAAATTCCTCGGTCTGGCATCTAAGATCTGGAATCTTATATTTCTACCTTTATCATTTCACATTCTTCTTAATAACCCTTATATTCTTTCCAGTCCAAACTTCTTGCCCTGAACTTCACACATAACACTTTACTTGGCTAATGTGTACCTTTGCCAGAAAGGTCTATTTTATTCCTTTGCATGTAAAGCACACTTTATCCTTAATGGTTAATTTCACACTGATATCACCGTTCCTGATCTCACTAGGAAGGAATACTCCTTTCTCTGAATGCCCACATAGCACACTGTAATGGTACTTATTACCTTCCATCTTGGATTTATTTATGTATTTACATTCATTCCTTTCTTTGTTCCTTCAAAAAAAATTTGAACAGAATTGTGCAAGGTGCAAGGGCAAAAAACAGAATAGAGTCTACTGGTGAGATTGTTTAAGTCCCCAAATAAAAAATATTTATATCAACTATGATAATGGTTGTTAAAGAACTCCAAGAGGCCAGATAAAAGTTAGCCTAGATCTGTCTGGGGAAATCTTGGGTGTCTCAGGGGAGTAGAGCCTGAGTTCTAACACAAAATATGTTTAGGCATGAGATAGCCAGGTGGACTAGATGGAGAGTTGGCCCAGGGGGGTGGGTGGGGTAGGAAGAGGAGAGGCAGACAGCTTAGATGGAGGGCATAGGTTGAGTAAAGGAGCAGCCACTGGAGAAAGCATGGCATGTTTGAGGAGGGCAAGTTATTCATTATGACAGGATAGGATACACTGAGAGAATACAGTTGAAGGAGAAAGGACTTGTAAGGTGGACAGAACCAGCTTTTGCCTTGCTAAGGAGTTTGGAATTCAGCCTGTCAGGGGGTGCACTGAAGATTTCAGCTGGGAGTTGCAAGATTGGACTGTGTGTTAGACTCCAGGAGTTGAATGGAGGAGGATCAGACACGAAGGACTGTGAGTAATCTGGTGGGGGATTCATGTCTCAGTCTGATTTATCTTTGTATTTTCCAGTTGCGTTCCCAGTATCAGTGCACATGGATTATATACAAATTGTCTTTGATAAGAAATGAAAGAAGAGGTGTCTACTTCCAGACTCGAACAAAAATAGAAAGCATATCAGCTCTCAGCGGCTCACTTCACCTGTATTACTCAGATCACACAGGTAGAGGGCATTCTCCAGCTTCCTGAACCTGTTGATCCACATCTCCTGTTCTTCAGACTCTTTCTTCATCATCATTGGTCTCACAAAAGGCTGTGAGACTGGCCTGACCTTCAGGGCTTGTAGGGGATCATCTGGGGCTGAAATCTCAGCAGGACGGTGTTCTGATGGCAGCTTCTCTTCTGGAGTTTTCTACCAAAACAACACAAGCATTGCACTGGCAATACATTCACCACAAAGAACTCTTCCAGTCTCTTGGCCAAAGATGAGGCCACACAGCTAGCAAGGTTTATTGCAAGGTCTGGCTTTGTAAAGCTAGAGGATGTGTTTCAAATCCTCTGTGCCATAGGACCATATCTGCCAATTCTTGCTGGATATAAACTATGTTGAGTTGGTTTTTTTTTTGGTTGTTGTTGTTAAGAGAAGGGTGGAATCATGCCTTTATTCAGTTTACATTTCTGACTTACACAAAACAAAGGTTTTTGTAACTGAGAATTTTTATGATATTCTACTCTGTTTTATACTAGTGGGATACACAAGAGATAGGCTTCAGGCAATGCTTATAATTTCTTTGTGGGAAACCTCTGCATCATGAGTGTGAGATTCTTGACAGAAAGTGATTGAAACAATACTGATATTATCTTAGGCTCCTGGGCCCATTCTACTAAACCATAAAGCACCTCTGTGGTCTGTCCATTCTACACATTTAACAGAGGAAGCTGCGACCCAGGGAGTGGAAGTGACTTACTAAGCTCATACAGTCAATGGTAGACACAAAACTAGAAGGTAAGTGTAGAGCTTATGTCTAGTCCCTTTTGGTATTCTAACTCCATGTCCAGTACAGAATAGAGGTGGTTTTAGAACAAGTGGACAAATGAGTCCTTACTGTGCCATGTAAGACATTCTATCACCTACCATTAAGAGAGAGAGTGGGCATCAGCTGTTTGATCTGCCCAGCCCCACTTTTCCAGACATTGCCCATCCTCCCTATCTACATGACTGTGGAGAAAACCACCATGTATCTAAGGACATGATGCAGGACTGGCCACCTAATGCAAAATGGGCCAATAAACACACTGTCCAGTGGTTTTGGAACTATTTGTGAGAAATAGAGACAGACAAAGAAAGAAAAATAGAGGCCATTCTGTGTGAGATGTAGGAACTCTAGCAGGTTTTCCACTCTGTGTATTGAAAATGAGAAAAAGATGGTCTTCCAAGAAAGATAGACACATACACAGGAAGATACATAGATAGAGGATGTGAAGCTGACAGCAGAGAGAAAAGACACAGGAAGTCATGATGTTGTTCAAGTCCCTGACTTTAGTGTGTTGTTATGGTTCTGACCTTAGTGTAATATGCTTGTCTATCCTTCCATTATATTAAATTGGTAGAGTTGGCTCTGTTCACCACAATGCAAATAATCTTAACTAATTTGCCTTAGAATTATGCCTCTAACTTCTGTATCTCTGTGGTTCCTCCAATTTTCAAATACCTGAATTTCTCCAGTTTTGTACCTTTTTCTCAAACTTCTCACATGAGTTGTGAAAAATCCCATAGCTCTAAAGAATGGAAATTGCAATAAGACACCAAGTTTTGAGTTTGTTAACAAACACGGATTGAGCTGCTTCTGGGGATTGTAAAGAACTGTTTTGTTTCAAAGAATAGAATGCGATATGAAATTGCAACCATATGGGTGACCAGCAACCGGTAAATTGCAAGAGATTAATATAAAAGAATTCCACATTGATAAAATCAATCTTGAGAAACAGATAAAGTTTTCATAAAGTAAATAAATAGGATTATTATACTTTTTAGAGATTTGGACCCCTTTAGAAATCTGATGAATACTTTAGATAATCTACCCAGCTAAATGCACACTTGCATAGAGTTTGGTGGATGACTTTAGAGAATTTAAAAGAGGTCCTTGGATCTGAGAAGCTGATTTTAAATAACTTTGTATTCCTTCAGATAGTTTAACATTCTCTTTGATCACTAAAGGCAGGGAAAGGGAGGATTTGTATAGACCTGAATTAGGCTCAACTAAGTAAGTAGGTGACACACCCTATATTGTTTTAGTCCCGCTGTAGATGTAACAGGGTAAAGTCCAAATTCCTTACCTGGCACATAAGATCATTCAAGTTTTTGTTCTTTTTCTTCTTTCAAATTCTATGTATGCACCCTTTTTCTCTCATTTTTTCCAGCCTCATAAAATGAAGCTGTATAATGCCTTTATGCTTTATACATGCTATTCCCTCTGTTGTGAGAGCCCTTCTTATCACTCATGCCTTGATTGGTTGGGCTTCTACTCATCCTTCAAGACCCAATTCATATTTCACTTCTTGTGGGCAGCCTTCCCCAAAGCCCCAGGGTGGGTGACGGGTGATTCTTTGCAGCCCTTTTATCCATCGCAGCACTTATTAGAGGATATTGTAACTGTTACAGCATCTCTCTTCTCTACCAGGGGTCTAGAGACTGGGCCTATGAGGTGGTCATTTGTAAACCTTCAAGGTCTGGTTAGTGACCGGCACAGGTTGGTTTTGAAGACATGTTTACTGAATGAATATGGGAATGAATAAATGATTTTCTCTGGGAAAAGAGGAAATGTGTCTTACCAAACTTCTGCTTCAATTTCTCTCTCTAAAGTGGGGCAATGAATGCTGCTTATAGAGAAATGTGAGAAGAATCAATTATTGTAGAGATGCAGTAAAATCCTCAAACAAGAGGCAAAATAAAAGAGCAAAGTATATTTTTTATAATCTTGTTCACAACAGACTTAACACTCAAGGAGAAAAGCATTTGCTGTTGTTTCTTGCATGGCAAGAGGCTTGCCAAAATGGATACTATTTTCTAAAATATTTCGAAGTGTGAAGTGCATGAAGAGGCCTCCCGTCATTTTAAGATGAATTTTGTTCTAATCCGGGCATTTAAAAAACAACAACAACAGAAAAACTCAGGCTGTTTTTCAATTCTATCTGCATCTTCTTTTGGCTAAGTGCTGGGAATATTAAAACGGATTTTAACTGCTTGCCAGATTTTTTTTTTTTTTTTAAATCAAAGAGCCCATTACATTTTAAAATGTGACGTCTGGGGAAAAGGTCACCCTCAGTTTCTGGAAGCTGGACTTAAGATGTTAAAATAGGTCTTATAACCATCTTTTATTTTGACAGCAGTTGGTGGATTGGTCACAGACTTTGGAAGGACACCTGTATACATGCTACAAGTCCAGTGTCTTGGGGCAGACAGCAGGTCCATCACTGCGTGTTGAGAGATTTCTGCTTCTGTATCAGCGGGGACAGGAACCAACCTACGCACTCCCAAGAGTTCTGCCTCCCTTCTCTGTTGGAGCAGAGTCTCAAAGTCAGACTAGCCTGACATCAAGGTGTTGGGTGGAAATCAAAAACCCGGAAGGGAGGCCCTCACCCAGCATGAGAGAATAGAAGGCGAAGGATGGGTGAAGCCCTTCCTCCAGCCCCATATAGCCAGGTGCATACCATATGTTCTGTTTTGCCTGGAGACATCTCAGGAACTTCAGCCGGCACTGCGGTGCCAGAGGTTTTCTTTACATGCTTCCCTGGGCGGGAAAGAAAAAATGGAAGGGTTTAATTTGGTCTCTTTATTTTAGCACATACTCGTATACACTCAGGCAACGAGAATGTTGAGGCTCTGTTAACATGGTTGGCCCTGTGTTCGGTGATAGGGACACACTGGTAGAGAAAAACAGTCCTGGTACTGCCTTGATGGAGCTCACAAAGGGGAAGTAGATGCTAAATCACTCCTCAAATTGATTATTTGGTTACAAACTACCATAAGCACAGCCAAGGGAAATGTGAAAATCTTTACACTTATTTTGAGATGGGGGTGGGAGTGCTGGACGATCAGAGAAGGCTTCCTGGAGGAAGTGACACTTAAACTGGGGGCCTGAGTGATGAATAGGAGTTTCCAGGTAGAAGTGATACTGGTGGTGCCTCCTGCACCAGACTGTTCCAGATAAGCAGAGACAACAGCCTATAGAACCGCCTTGAATCCGGAGGGCTTTCACAGTGTGGAGTGTGGCAAGGGGCCTCTTTCCATAGCTTTGCCTCTTTACAGAGAAGTGGGAACATTTGCCTCTCTCTCCATCCAGGTGTGTGCCTGAAGGATCAGGTAAAAGCTTTGTCTTCCTCCTTCCTTGGTTCTTTCCGTGTTCACAGGTTATCCTGAACCCAGGGGAGTCTACTGTCTGGGTGCTACTTGCTCAGGCTGCTGCCTTCATGCATAGAAGACATTTCCTTAGGATCCAGGAAAAAGACACGCAGACTTTCTGCTCAGGTCCTCTTAGGCTTATTATGGGTATCATTCATTCATCATTAGCACCTCTGGTGCCTTACTCATTTATTTTACAAATCCATGCAATGGCCATCCAGTACAGATTTCTGGGAGCTTCAGCTCCCCTATTTAGCGCGTAATTCAAGTCTGCCAAAACAAATGCACACTGTTTCTGAGTTGTGACTCACTACTTTCAGCAATGATGGTTCAATCAATACGTTTTTTTAAAAGGGTGGAGAGTGGCAGTGTAACCTAATGGTGGAGAGTGGAGGCTCTGCAGCCAGATGCCCTGGGTTTGAGTCCTAGCTCCTTTTTCTATGAGCTGCATCACCTTGGGCAGGTTACTGGTCCTCTCTGTGTCTCACTCAGTGTCCACTTCTGTAAAAGGTGGCTAATGCTGCCCATAGATAATCGTGAGGATTAAAGGGGCTAGAAAATAAAGCAAATACCTAGAACATAGCAAATGCTCAATAACTGTTAACTAAGAGTGCCATCTATGTAAGGAGGTTCATGTAAGTCAACTTATATATCGGATTAAAAAGCCTTTTGTTGCACTTTGAATATTACACCTATGAATTGTTATGAATCCTCTCCCTCAGTTTCTTGGTGAAGACAATGTGACTTAAAAATATCTGAAGCCGGGATCCCTGGGTGGCGCAGCGGTTTGGCGCCTGCCTTTGGCCCAGGGCGCAATCCTGGAGACCCGGGATCGAATCCCACGTCGGGCTCCCGGTGCATGGAGCCTGCTTCTCCCTCTGCCTGTGTCTCTGCCTCTCTCTCTCTCTCTCTCTATGTGACTATCATAAATAAATAAAAAATTAAAAAAAAATATCTGAAGCCCCAGCACCCAGCATTAGAATAAGTACTCAGTACATACTTTATAGATTAAGTGAATGACCATGTGAATGGGTGATTTGGGGTTTAGAAATTAAAGCCGCTGCATATATAGTTCTATTTATCCCAATTCCTTTTCAGGCCCTACAGGAGAAATTTTTCTTCACATTTCTTTATCATCTGATCCTTAACCCAGATGCTGTATAGAGCAAAACTTAATAGATGCTTAATTAGAATCATGATAGCCAGTTGAGGCAGCCCCTTCAGGGCAGATCTGTTTTAATTGCTGAAAATTTGTCACGGGAACCCATCATCACCCCTGGCACCTGTTTATTTCACCCAGTATGTGAAAGAAAAGCTTTCTGGTTACTGTAGGTGAAAAAAGATTCCAGTTACTCTGAATTATCAAGTTTGAGATTTAAAAGGATTCTAGAAACAGTATTTAGCATATAAAATAATCTTTGGTTTATTCAGACCTGAATGCTAATCCTGATTCTTCCCTTTACCAGCTGCAAGCTTTTAGATCCTAATTTCATCAGTTGTGAAAAGGGAATGATACCAGCAGTTTGCAGGAAGATTGTGGAGATTAAAAAAAAGTTACTCACAGAAAATACTTAATACAGGGAAGATGCTCAGTGCAAGGGATGATCATCTGTTATTGTGTTAACCCTATTATATGATCTTCAACAAAGATTATTATAGGATCTTCAACATTAATTATTATGTGCCAGGTATTTTTCTGAGCACTGCTCATGTACATTGTCCCTTTTAGCATAAGATCTAGAACCTAGTCTTTGCCCCAGGCCAGTTTCTCTCTGGTGTCTGCACCTCTCAAAGTTCCATTAGGAGAAAATACATACTAGTCTCCCCGGTCTCTCTTAAGCTCCCCTTTCTCCTAATACCTATCAGCATATAAAAAGGTAATGGTTTGCACGTGTAAAAATGGTTTGAGAAACCCGAGGCTGGGTGGATTTTTTTTCTTTCTAACACAGCAGGAAAGATAAATAATAACCATCTGTCTAGTCTGCCAGTTGATGATTTGTACGGGAGGAAATAAGCCAAGCTGGCTTCTAGAGGTTTCCAGGTGTTGGAAGGGCCAGGTTTTACAGGACTTCCAGTGAATTCTGATAGTCACGCAGCCAGTGCTCCCATCCCCCCCGCACTAATGACTTGAAATCAGTGGTCTTCAGGGCTGCCAGCTAACATGCTCCCACCTGGGGAGCTTTAAAAATTACCAGTGCTTGGGCGGCACACCAGACCAATTAAATTAGAATCTCCGGGGGTGAGAACCCAGCTCTGGACAGGCTAAGGAATTCCCTAGGTAATTCTAAAGTGAAGCCACAGGAGAAAACAACAGATTTAAATAAAGACTTCTGGCTTCATTGGACCTAGTGAATGAAACTTTTACGAGAAGGAAACACAAATAAATATACTTTAAATATCTACATATGCCAGACATCTCTCACAGGTTTTCTTATTTACTCTGAAGAATAACCCTGTGAGGTAGAAATTATCTCCATTTTACAAATGAGGGGACGGAGGCAATACCAGGTTCAGTTTCTTGCTTAAGACAACCGAGGTAGGGTTAGGGCTGGGATTCTAATCCATTCACTCGTTCAACAAACATCCATTAAATGCTAACTGTGATACCATGACGAACAAGACAGAATCATCCCAGGGAGTGCACATTCCAGTGGTGAGGGCAAACAGATCTGTAAAATGACATCAAGTAGCCATAAGTGCTAGAAACGCAGCTAAGGCCAATTATTGGGGGCGGGGGGGCGGTTGGAAGTCTTGGCAGTTGCTATTTTAGGAAAGGGATTCACCAAAAGCCTCTCCAAGTGACATTAAATCAAAGAAACAAGGGAGAAAGACACGCAAATGTCTGCAGAAGGAGCATCTCAGGAAAAAGTTATCATAAACGCAAAGGTCATAAGGGAGGGAGGAGTGTTTGGTGCATTCAGGAAATAGCTGAGAGAAAAGACCAGCTGAAGCCAGATGAAAAGGGAAGAAAAGTGGGTTAAGTATTCACAGAACTGAAGAGCCTCATGGGCCATTCATGTGAGTGGAATTGTGTTTTGTTTTGTTTGCTTCCATCATTCATTTCTTCTATGGTGATTGTTCTCTTCATTAGCTCCCTCTAACGATAGCAACTATATTTTGCTTTGTGGGGACCACTCCTCCTCCATCCTAGTGCTGTGGTTTGGGAAGAATGATCCTCCAGTTCCAATTCCAAGCTTGGTCTCTGATTTTTTTTTTTTTTAATTCATTTATGATAGTCACACAGAGAGAGAGAGAGAGGCAGAGACACAGGCAGAGGGAGAAGCAGGCTCCAGTCACCGGGAGTCCAACGTGGGACTCGATCCCGGGTCTCCAGGATCCCGCCCTGGGCCAAAGGCAGGTGCTAAACCGCTGTGCCACCCAGGGATCCCTTGGTCTCTGATTAGTTGAAGATAGTCATGGTATCCTAATCACAGTCTTGGTTCAAAGGTAGACATAAAACTCAATCTAATCTAAGTCTCTGAGACTAGAGGAGACATCTGCTACAGTTTCTCAACTTGTAAAATTCTCTCCTTCTGGGAAGAACTGGCCAAAAGAGAGAGAGCTGTGAAGATATGATGACCTTGGCTGCCATAGCTATTTTGTTATTGAAGAAGTGTCTGGAGTAGTTGAGGTACCACCAAGTAGAGCCTGAAGATCATGCCAGCACGATATACAGTAGAGCAGAGAGCCAGAAAGAAACCAGGTCCTGGATTTTGATATTTTAATGACTACAGCAAATCAGCCTATAGTTCTTGCTGCTGCCAGAGTTTTCACTTACATAAGCCTATAAAGAGTCTAAACCAACTGCGTTGGCTTTTCTGTTCCTCCAATACAAATAGTTCTAAGTAGGAATTACTATGGATTTTTTTTTTTCTTAATAAAAGAGAGGTTGAACTCTTAGTCATTTTTCTGTGTTATCTTGAGTGATAGATCTTCAAGAGTGTTTGCGGGGATCAATGAGCCTCCGAGGCTACCATCATTCTCTCCAATCTCCCCCCATTAACAGCCTTGCTATAGCCCTGCTCTGTGCTTCCTGCTTTTTCCTCCTATTCCTCACTCACAGGCTCCATAGTGAAGAGATTCAAAGTTGGAGCCTTACTTCATTTTTGCGAAATACTATTTTAGACCTCAGACCATAGCATGTTTGGAGGGGTGTAAGCTCTTTTGTATTTGGCTTCAGGGGGATTCACAGGACTTCCTGGATCTGTGGCTTGAGGTCTTCTATCACTTTTGGAAATTTCTCGGTCATAATTGCTTCAGATATTGCTTCAGCTCTATTCTCTTCCTCCTATCTTTCTATGACTTCATTATATGTATACTGGATATTCTTGCCACTTCCTATATGTCTCATACACTTTTTTGGTATGTTCTATCCTCATTGCTCCTTCATGCTTCAGTCTGGATGTTTCCTGCTGAACTATATTCCAGTTCCAATTCTCTCTTCAACTATACTCAACCTCTTTCCTATTCAACTCACTTGGTGAGTTTTTAAAATTTAGTTTTTATATTTTTCAGTTCTAGATACTCTATATATATTCAAATTACTTGCCGAAATTCTCCATCTTATCCATTTTCTTAAATGTATTAGTTACAGTTATTTCAAAATCCATGTCCTGTTTTGTATCATTCCTGATTATTTGTAATAGAATGCTGGACATTTTATATGAATAATTCTAGAGATTTTTATATGATAACTTCTTCCAGAGGGTTTTTTTCTCCTTTCTTTCTGGTATTCAAATTCCAAATAATAGCTTTCAAAGAGATACTGTTTTGTATTTTAACTACTCTTCTAGTTGATCTTGCCAAGAGGTCTGATTGCTGTAAACTAGTCCATCTAGGGCTTAGCCTAAATCACAGATATTATTTATGTGATTATCATGTACATTAAAAAACAAGTTCATAGGATTCTTGTGAGTCCAAGTGAAATAAAATTTGTGATATATAAAAATGAGTCACTTTGATAGGCTACTATAGAATCTTTGAGTGAAAACAAGCCCCAAGAATGAGAAAATTCACAATTCTTCACACCCAAAAATGAGTAGCTGCCTTAGTATCTTATAATATACCTTCTTTCCTTTCATAACACTCACCTGTGGAGCTAAAAAACAGGCAAATAAAATGCCTCCCTTAGTGCCAAAGAGCACTTAATTATCATAGCTCCAGCAATACAGAAATGGGAAGAGATTAAGGCATTAACTTTCTCAGTAAGCAGTAGGTCATCACAACAACAATCAACAATGGTATCGCTAAAGTCCTGTTGCTCTGTAGGGTGCCAAATAGCCTTAAAAAATTTGTCTGTCAGACTTCTAATCACCTTATCAGAGCAATAGGGAAGATATTTTTTATTTCATATTTTCAGTTCATTTTAGAGATGAAAAAAATGAGTCCAATAGAAGAAAAATAAATGTTCCAATATAAGGTGGCTATTTGGTTGCAAAAGTGAGACTTTGACCCTTCTTTTTATACACTTTTCCATGTAAACCATTATGGATTGCATTCTGTCCCCCTCAAATTCATATTTCAGACTTTAACCCCTAGTACCTCAGAATGTGACTGTATTTGGAGACAGTCCATTTAAAGAGGTGATTCAGTTCAGTTGAGCTCATTAAAATGAAGATACCAATCTGACTGGTGTTTTTATAAAACCAAAAATTTGGACACACAAAGAGACACCAGAGATGTACAATGCATTGAGAAAAGACCATGTGAGGACACAGTGAGAAAGAAGCCATCTGCAAGCCAAGGAGAGAAGCCTCAGAAGAAACCAAATGTGCTTACACTAGGACTTTGAACTTGCAGTCTCCAGAACTGTGAGAAAATAAACATCTGTTGTTTATGCCTTTCTAACAAACTAATGCATTGAATGACTTGGCTTATATTAGAGAGAGAAGGAGAAAGTATTTGATTCATACATTTGTTCTTACCACCTTTTGATATACTTGTCTTTTCAACAAAACTGAGTTCTCTGAAGTTACAGATGACAGCATGAAAGATGAACCCTCAGTCGATGTGACTCTTGATCTTCTAGCACATCTCTTCTATCTCTTTTCTGTAACGTTGGGCTGGGGATCTACTACTATATTTCCCAGATACCCTGGCTCACTGGCTTCAGGCTAGATTCCAACAATGGGAGACAGTTGGAGGGGGATTAGACTGTGAGGAGAGTAAAAGTACTCTCTTCTTATTTTTGGAGTTTGTTAGTATTTGTTCAGCATCATGGGAGAGCTATTGCTGTTGCTACAGCCTTTGGTAAACTTTGAGCTGTCAAGAGAAGCATCCTGGACCTCACTCTTAGGTCTGAATGAGACTCCTTAAGTGTTTTTCAACATTTTTAGCATTGGTCATATGTGAAAATCCAAAATTTAGACACAGGACATCCCATTCAGTAGGCCCATCATTGACCACATGGTGCTTTGTTAGAAATCCAAGCACCAGCCCCATTTGTAAAGGTCGGAGTTTCAAACTATGTGGTGTTCCAAGGATCAGCTGCATGGCACCTCCTTCAAAATTCTTTCTCTAGCTGCTTGCCATATTCTTGGAGGTCCTAGAATCAGCTATGCAGTAGCACTGGCCAAGATTCTGCTAATAGTACACTTTTCCCAATGTTTCTTTAACCCCAAGAATGAGAGCTGCTTTCTACAAACTACTAATCTCTGGGTTGCCTCAACTCTCATGGGTTGAATTGCGCCTTCTGACACAGCTACCACTGGTACCTGTTAATGTGACCTTATTTGGAAACAGGATCTTTTCATATGTAATCAAGTTACCATGATATCATTCTGGATTAGGGAGAGTCCTAAATCCAATGAATAGTGGTGTCTTTATATGAAAAAGAAGATACAGAGAAGACACAGAAGAAACAGAGAGGGAAGAAGACCATGTGAAGACAGGGGCGGACAGTTGATTTAAGCAACCACAAGCCAAGGAATGCCTGGGAGCCATCAGAAGCTGGAAAAGATAAAGAAGAGCTCTTTCTTAAAGCCTTCAAAGGGAGCATGGCTCTTCTGACACCTGGGTTTCAGACTTCTAGTCTCCAGAACTGTGAGAGAATAGATTTCTGTTATTTTAAGCCACATAGTCTGTGGTACTTTGTAATGGCAGCCCTAAGGAAATGAATCCACACACCATCCTCTTTTTTGCTCTTTCAAACTAATGTTTGTGCAACCAGTCCTCCAATCCTCTGTTATAAATTCCCTGTTTGAAATATCCAGCAGGGTTTCTGTTCTTCTGCTGGAATGCAAGCTGAGATACCATCCCTCCCCTCAAACTTTTGGTACCTTGTATTTTGATCCAAAAGGTAATCAGCAAATAGTTGATGGATGTAGTAAATAGAGAAATTGCAACAGCAGATTAATATCAATGCATATTTTTTCACCTGTCATATTTAAAACTTGCTAATTGCTAAATATTTTGCCCAAATTTATCTTTACAATTTCACTTAATATGTTTTGGAAATTTTCCTGTATCAAGGCCAGCCATGTTACTTTACAGCTGCATAATTTTATCAATTGGATATACCATAATTTAATTAAATTACCCCTAAAGGATTTCTCATTGTTTCTATTCCTTTTTTTTCTTTTTAAGATTTTATTTATTTATTCATGAGAGACACACACAGAGAGAGAGGTAGAGACACAGGCAGAGGGAGAAGGAGGCTCCATGCAGGGAACCCAATGCAGGACTTGATTCCGGAACTTCAGGATCACACTCTGAGACGAAGGCAGGCACACAACCACTGAGCCACCCAGGAATCCCTCATTGTTTTTATTCTTATTTTTAATTTTTAAAACATTTTAATTTCCATTTTATAATCATTTACCAAAAAATGCTTCACTAAACTGTATTTTATTTCTAATTTTTTTAATTTTAAAAATTTAAAAATTAATTAGTATCTATATGTATGTATGTATGTATGTATGTATGTATGTATGTATTTTGTGAGACGCCAGTAGGATAAGTACCTAGCTGTGGGATTCCTAGATTTAAGGAACTATGCAACTGAAATTCTAGTAATGTGCACTTCTTCTATAAGCGCTGCATTCATCTGAAAGGGCTCTCACTGGAGAATGCTTCATGATATAACACAACTTGGAGAATCATGCCTTTTATGATTTAACTGGCCTAAAACAATAGCCAGTAAGGCAATTCTGATTCTTCTTATTTTTCTGCACTGCTGAGCCATTTACATTTCTGAGAGCAATGAGATGAAACCCAACAAGCAGGGACACCTGGGTGGTTCAGTGGTTAAGCATCTGCCTTCAGCCCAGGGCATAATCCTGGAGACCTGGGATCGGGTCCCACATTGGGCAGGGAGCCTGCTTCTCCCTCTGCCTGTGTCTCTGCTTCTCTTTCAATTTGTGTCTCTCATGAATAAATAAATAAATAAAATCTTGAAAGAGAAAGAAAGAAAGAAAGAAAGAAAGAAAGAAAGAAAGAAAGAAAAGAAAGAAGAAAGAGAAAGAAAGAAAAGAAAGAAGAAAGAGAAAGAAAGAAAGAAAGAAAGAAAGAAAGAAAGAAAGAAAGAAAGAAAGAAAGAAAGAAGAAAGGAGAAAGAAAGAAACCCAACAAGCAAACCACTGGAGCAAAGCAACAGAATCAACAGTAGCTCTGAGAAATGGGAGGCCTCTCAAGGAACAAAATCGCCAAACTTACCTGCAGGCAAATCATGTGACAAATCAGAGAAAGCTTTGCTCAACAACTCAACGAAGTTCTGCCATCTGTGCAAGAAAAGGAAACAAGTACTGGTTATCAACGTAGAAAGCCCTGGAAGAATGTGCAGTAGAGGTCAGTTTATATTGATATATTGATAGTGATATTGAAGGCGATTTTTTTTTAAGACTTTATTTATTCATGAGAGAGAGAAAGAGAGAGAGACACACACACAGGCAGAGGGAGAAGCAGGTTCCATGCAGGGAGCCCAATGCATGACTGGATCCCGGATCCCAGGGTCACGACCTGAGCCAAGGGCAGGCGCCCAACCGCTGAGCCACCCGGGCATCCCTGAAGGAGCTTTTTGATACCTGTATCATTCAGGGTATTAACTCAGGAAACAGAAATTACTATAGGTGTCTTTACTAGAAAGAGCTTTAATATAGGAAATTAGGTGCCTAAAAAATTATTGCAGGGGTTAGTAGAATGGAGGTTGGCATCTGACACTCGTTCAGGATCAGGCTTCACCAGTTCTGGAGACCAGTGAACTGCAGGAAATTCTGACTGATGTCTCAGTTGCCCTTGACTATGAGGTTGGTGACCAGGCCATACAAATTGCATTTTGGCCACTGCAAGAACTGATGCCTGCCAGGGTCTGGAGTGGCTACTACTTCAGGAAAATAAATACTTAAAATATCCCTGTCCCCACCTCTACCCCTTCTGCCTTTCAAATCTCACGCAATTGCATCTCACTGATGGAGCTTAAATCAATTCCAGAACCTTGGTGTCAAGGGAGTTAGAAATGTTCTTTTGTAGCCTTCCCAAGAATGGGAAGTATTGCAATACAGGAAAAAACAGGAGAGGATAGAAATGGGTTCTGAGTGCCAACAGACAATATTTAGCGAAATCCCCAAGCAGCAACCACATTAAGCAATTATGTGCATGGGACAATCAGGGAATCATTGAAGGCTTACAAGTAGTTTAGGAACATTTTGGCAGTGAAAATCACCTGTATTTGCTTGCCTAGCATCTATCCTCCATTTATATACAAATATGTTCTTCTCTGGGATGATGGACTACAATCAATGTCCCATAACCTACCCTGGCCAATGTTTTGACTCACCTTGCCTAAATAATCTCTATTACATTTATTACATAACTCATCCATCCTTCTTTTCCTCCTTCTCTCCCATTCCCTGTGTCTCTCATTAGTTTTTGGTTCAGGTTTTCTTTTTTCCCCCAGTTTGGTGTCTTACTTCATATCTTTTCAAAATATTTCTTTCTGCTTATGTTAACAAAAGGCAGTTTCGGTTGCTAGCAACTGGACTGCAACTGATAAGAATTTTTATCTCCTTCTTGCCCATCAGAAGTCAAGCAAATATGAAGGCCAAATTGTGAGCTACAGAAGCCCTGAATTTTCTGAAAGAGTCTAATGTCATGTGACCTTACTCTCTTTAAATAAAAATGATTCATTGTTTTGCTTATACTGCATAAAACTTTTCCTATACATGACATCACAAGTCAGAAAAGATCTTTGGTTGGTATGGAAATATGGCCTCTGGAGCTTCATGTCAGTTTGGGTACAAGAAAAGATAAGATGTGGGTATGCAGAATCACATGCCAGGTGAGCTGATGACAATGTCACCTGCTGAAGGGCTACACAAAAGAAAGTTGGAAAAACAGCAATGTCGAGAAATACCAATATTCATGCAAAGGTTCGATATTAGCACAGATCTGAAAGTGAACTAGAGTGGAAGCATCTCCTGTCATCTATGCTTGCTGCAATCTGTCCTCTTAGGAGGACCAGCCTTAACTCCTGCCATCTTCTGACCCTGAGAAAAACAGCCCCAACAACACGACAACAAAAATCTAGATCCTTTGATGTTTCCATATTACATAACACTTATTTTTCAGAGCTGTTAGAAGTTATCAAATATGAGGTAAGGCATCTGGACAAGCGGTAGCAGAAGCCCTTCTTCCCCTTCTTGCATGGTGCCAATAGGAGGAGGGGGAGACTGTGGGAAAATCTTGTTAAGTATTGAGCCTGGACACTGCCTGTTTTAAATGGTGTATAGAACTTATGCAGCCAATGAAATCCTTGAGATCCTTCTAATTAATTTTTCTTTCTTCCATATTCTTTACATTACCCTAGGACCTGCAAAGAGCCATTGACAATTTAAATGTGAGAATGAGTTCCAGTTACCGTAACAGGTACTGTAATTCTATTCACAGTAGCAAGTGCCAAATTCCCAATGTAGAGTTAGAGAGTTCGGGAGGACAAGCTCTGTGGGCCTGATTTAAGATTCAGGCAGATCTGAGTTCAAATTCTAACTTGCACAGATTATTAAGTTAAAATGGCCTTTAGTAAGTGTTCTGAGTACTTCATGTGTATCACTATCTCATTTCATTTAGATAATCATCCTATGAACTGCACAAATGAGTTGCCTAAGGACACACTGATCAATGGGGTTGCCTGAATTTAAACTCTAGCTGTTTGACTCCAAATCCTATACATTTAACTATTGTACTATATGGCCTTACATGTGAATGTAATATTATTTGGTTTCAGCTACATTTTTTCTCATGAACACAGCTCCAGTGTCTTCTGATATTTATTATTGCAGAAGTTTGAGGTCAGTCTGATTTAGGTTCACTTAAAATTAAATTTTTCCTTCCTTTGCTTTGGTTTAGTTTTATTTTGGTTTTGGCATGCATCCTTAAGTAATTCTCTTTGTCTCTGTAAACATAAAACTTTCATCAGGATAGACATGGATACGTTTTTTTCTTAAATTAGCTTAGTCATACTGAATCCTCTCGATCTGTACACCGAGGGTTTTTTCTTTTTTTCCATCTCTGCAAAGTTTTTTCAGTTGTGGCTTTTGTTGTTTGTTCTTATTCCATTTTTCTAGTTTCTTCTTCCACAATGTCAAGGCCTCTTAGGTTCAATTTCTATTCTTACCCTTCTATATCTATGATCTGTCTCATTTTTTTCTGTTTTTTCTTTTCTAGATTTTGTGGAAACCTCTCAAGTTTGACATTATGTATTAGATTTTCTCTAGTATTACTTTTACTTTTTATTGATTCCTGGTTCCCTCTTTTATTTTTTTAAACAATATTTTATTGGGAGGTACCTGGGTGGCTCAATTGGTTAAGCGTTCAACCCTTGGTTTCAGCTCAGGTCACAATCTCTGGGTTGTGGGATCAAGCCCCATGTTGGGCTCTGCGCTTAGCATGGAGTTCTGGTTAAGATTCTCTCTCCCTCTTCCTATGCCCATCACCAACACTCATTCACTGAGTGAATATTAATTAATTAATATTTGACTGGAACACAGCCACAGCCATCTATTATGTGTTGTTTGTGGCTGCTCTCGGGCTACAGTGACATAGTTGAGTAGTGGAAACAGACTGTAGACCTACAAAGCCTAAAACATTTACTATCAGGCCCTTTATAGAAAAAGTTTGTTGACCTAAAAATGTAATACAAATATCTCAATATCATCAAATATCTAGCAATATTCAGATTTCTTTGCCTCGTAATTTTTTTATTGAGATATAATTGGTATGTAACATTATACTAGTTTCAGGTGTACAACATAATGATTCAATATATGTATATGTAGAGACATGATCCCAATTAGTCTAGTTAATGTACATCAACACACATAGTTACAATCCTGATTACCTTTTAATGTGACTTGTAGAAGCTTCAGTTTCCTTGAAATTGTCCATGTTTTACCAAGTTCTTCCTAATTTCTTCTTTTCACTTTAGTGCTTTCTAAATCTCATTTTAATAGCTTTTAATCTCATTATGCTTATTACTTTCCAGTTGATTTCAATAGAGGACATGGTTCCATACAGCCTAGAGAGAACACCAGTGGTTTTCTAAATGTTACCTAGTTCTTAGAATAGATCATTTTCAAAAGTTTGGAGTCTGCAGGATTGTCATTGCCTCTCTATGGTCAGCAGTATTTTTTAAAATTAGGCCTCATATTTGGGGGTTTCTCTATCCGCTGCCAAATGAAGAACTGCTCACATTCTGCATAATCCAAGAGATGGGTTGCATAGATTTTCCTTTGTCCTGTTCATTGCTTACTTAGCTCTGCAGTCAAGAAGTGAGCGATGACCCTCACCGATGCCTGGTGGCCCTTAGCTGGGACCACCACAGAGATGGGTTGCATGTCAGACATGAAATTAGTGTGTATGTCATAACTGATACATTCAAGTGTATACAACTACCCAGGAGCTCCCTCTCTCTGCTCCAACCCACGTGACCTTATTGCCAGGAATTACGCCACAGCATATGCAGACATTGCAGCCAGTTTTGCCCCTTCCCTCCTTCCTCACCCCAACTTCTGTTCTGTCATTCTTTGAAGTTGTACTTTTGGCATAGGTACAGAAAAGCAGCGTGTGGGTAAGGGTATGTGTGTGTATCCTTGGGTGAGGATGGACACAGGCTAACAGTACTCAGATAGCTACAGAGAGTAGCACCTGTGTCATTTTTATGGCATGTTAAGATGTGGGGCCTCCAGGGGCACCTGGGTGGCTCAGTGATTGAGCATCTGCCTTCAGCTCAGGTCATGATCCTGGGGTCCTGGGATTGAGTCCTGCATCAGGCTCCCTTTGGGGAGCCTGCTTCTCCCTCTGCCTACGTCTCTGCCTCTTCCTGTGTGTCTCTCGTGAATAAATAAAATCTTAAAAAAAAAAAAAAAAAAAAGACTTGTGGCCTCCAAATCAAGGAGAAGTTTGGTGAAGGGACAGGAGCTCTTTTGTCTGCTGTACTTCTCACAGGTAGACAGGGCAAAGCATGGGCATCAACTCACTGATTTTCCTAGATTCCATTTACTTACAGTTAGTGGAGATTCTTTCTCAATTTTGACACTAGAGTGCCTATTAGTTTTTGCTACTGGTATGGTTACGATTCTCGCCTCTTTATTTACTCATTGGAATTTTAATCACAGCTTATTAAGTGGATGACATTTTATATAATAAGTCATTTTATAAGTCTTATATATCAAAACAAAATGAAACAAACGTCTACATATAACAAACATACAAAATTTGGGCTATTTCACAGAAACACCCTGGTAATCTTGATGAAGTTAATTCCAGGTGACATGTTTCTTAAAGGAAAGCTAGAAGTCAAGATCAAGGTGTCAGCAGGTTTGGCTTCTGAGGCTTCTGTCATTAGCTTCTAAACGGCCACTTTCTTGCCATGTCCTCATGTGGTCTTTTCTCTATGTTGGCCCATCCTTGGTGTTTCTGTTTTCAAATTTTCTCTTCTCAGATCAGATTGGATTAGGCCCACCCTAACGGCCTCATTTTATTTAACTCAACTGTTAAACAGGCTTTATCTCCAAACACAATCATAATATAAGGTACTGGAGGTTAGGGCTTCAACATATGAATCTGGGGCGATGTAATTCAGCCTATAACAGAAACAAGACTCAAAGAAGTCCAGCTTTGGAGACAATTTACTTAAGGTCTCTGAATTCCAGTTTACTCATCTGTGAAGTGGATATAAATACATAACTCATTGGGCTGTTGGGAGTATGAAATAAGCCATACAAGGCATCTAGTCCCATGCCTGGGGCGTATTAGGTGGCACAAACATCGACCTCTTACAGCCTCAAGTCAGGAGGTTATTTTGGTTATGTTATTTAACTCAGCCACTGGAATGCTCATTTCACTCCACCATCTTCCTTTGTGTTTACCTTCTGAATCATGGGCCCTACATTGTATTCTTCTTGCCTTCCAGTTAATTGTGAGAAGCACAGTCCTTCCCTGATTTATAGGCAATAAATTCTCAAATCCATACCAAAAAAAATTCTTTGTCCATTTGGCAGATGAAGAAATTGAGGTTAAGAGAAACTGGTTACTTGCCGAACTTCCCCAAGCTAGTACATTTCAGAGCAAGGATTTCTATCTAGGCCCATGTGATTCTAGAGCTCATGCTGCCTTTCTCCAAGGACAAGGGATGAAGGGGTAAAGGGGGGTGCTATACCAGTGAGAAGATGTTACCTCCTGGGCTGGGCCCTGGGCTTCTTTGGGTCATGCCTTCCCCTGGAACTTAAGAGCCCTTTTGCTTTTGTGTATGTTTCTCACACCTCTCCTGGGTCTTAGGACAGAAGATACTGAGCTCCTCAAATTCAGACTGCTCAGCACCAAGCCCAAGGGTGGAGCCAGCCATGGAAATCAGTCAGTTTGCCTAAAGCACCTGTGCTTAGTCACTATCCTAGAAACTTCTGAGTTTCCTAGGACTTGTAGGAGAGTCAGTATAGTATATTGAGATTACAGACTCTGAAGCTAGAAAGCCTGATTTTGACTCAGCCTGATAATTCATTTATCAGTTACCTATTGGTTTTGCCCTCTCTGTGCCTTAGTTTCCTCTTTTGAAAAATAATAGTATCTACTTCATGGGCACTTACAAGGATTAAAAGAATTAATATTTATAAAATATTTTAAAAACACTTAGAACATTGCCTGTAATATAGTAATTACTATAGAAATGTTGTCTCTTAATAATAATAATAATATTATTATTATTATTATTATTATTCTCACCCCAATATGGATATGGACTTCTGCAAGAGAAGATGAAATTCACGAACTCTTAAAAGCCAGGTCCAGTTTCCAACACCCAGCTGATGAGCAGATCTATAACATGTCTCTAATTGCTCACTGTCTACCAATTTTCCTATTCCCATTTACAAAGTAATTGCTGAATCAAACACCTCATGTTTGCTTTATCTCCTAAAATCCTCTGGTTGTTCCTGGGATTATCAAACCAGTCCTTTTCAACCTAATTGCACTCTTCATAATGGGCCAGATGTGTATGATAAGTCCTACTTGTGGCTGTGTCAATTGCTCCATTCTATTTACGCAGCTTCCAGAGCAGCTTCATTATTTATCCCCTCCCCCAACACAATTTGGCTTGTGTGCCTGTGTTTTAAACTGGGTTTGAAGCATTTAATTTTGCCAATACAATTTTAGGGTATTAGTTTGCCTCCTGTTCTCTCTGTGCCCTCCTTAATTACCATTTATTGCAAAGTCACATAGAAACATCAAATGCTAATTCTGACTTACATGTTCCTGGCCAACAACGAGGATAATAATTTCCATCCAACACAACCTGAACTCATTTTACATAAGGGTGATTCAGATTCGAGATTTGAAATCATAATCAAGTCTTTCTCAAAATCGCCTTACCCTAGCAGACATTCACTAATGTGTCTGCTAATTGGTAGGCAAATGGCAAAAAACAAAATCTCAGTGTTAAAAAAAAAAAAAAAAGCAAAAACCAACAACTTTGTAACAGCATTCATGAAATTACTCCTCTCATCAGCTCTTGCAACGTGACAGTTTAAGAAGGGAACACAACTCATTTTATTTGGTTAGATGGGGCTAATCCCACATCACCATAATCCCTCCTGATGTTTTATTGATTCTAAAGGACATTTAATCAGGAAGCAGCTCAGCACTAGAATCCTGCTAATTAGCAAGCAGCCACATTCCAAATGGGTTCCCAATTGAACAGCAGATTAATGGACAATATGCACTAAAATAATGATTCGTGCATTCAGCTCCTAAAATGTGTGTCTAAATTGCATCTTTAATCTCTTAAGGATATAGGTTTGCATACAAAGCCTTTAGCAGAATGGATTTAATTCAACAGAAGAAGCTTTAGCCAATGACTGTTTAAGGATGAAACAGGTTTATCACTTATAAATGCAATTCTTCACTGGTTCTTGTGGTTCAATGTCCTTGAACATTCAAAGGTCAAACACAGGGGAATAAAGAAACTGGTGTGCTTCTCTGATATGCACATAAAACAGTGGGAAATTGAAAATATTGCTATACACAGCCTAACCTCATTTGCTCTTGTCCTCATTAGGGACAATCACTCTTGTTCTCAAATCTCTGTTTCCTGGAATCTTAGTTCTGGATCCCCCCCTTTTAATCAAGTATATTATGTACCACGTATACTGTGAGCTTTGATACTTGCATTTTCTCCATGTATATTGGAGCCTTTTTGGAGCTCCCAATTTTAGCTTATTGGTTTTCTACTTGGCTCTTAGCCCACTTTTCTGCTTCTGCTGCTTAACCACCTCCCCCACTTACTCAACCATCCCCAAGGTTTTAGAGAAGGGAAACCCCCACATGCCAAAGCTGGTCTACTGGAAATTCATTGGTTAGACTCAACCTCCTTCCATCATTCATTTATCAATTGATGTTCCCCATAACCTTTACCCTTCTTTGTTTTTCTGTATTGCTCTTATCATCATGTGATATATGTCACACATTCCAGCTTATTTATTGTTTCTCTTCCCCATTAGAATATAAGCTTCACAAGGGAGGAGATTGTTCCACTCATATTTAAATCCCCAATGATTAGAGTAGTGCTTGGTATACAGTAGGAACTCAATAAATATTTGTTAAATAAATTAATAAATGAATTAATAAAAATATATATATTTAAAGATTTTATTTATTTACAAGAGATACAGAGAGAGAGAGAGAGGTAGAGACAGGCAGAGGGAGAAGTAGGCTCCATGCAGGGAGCCTGACGTGGGACTTGATCCCAGGTCTCCAGGATCATACCCTGGGCTGCAGGTGGCGCTAAACCGCTGAGCTACCCAGGCTGCCCTGAATTAATAAAATATTTATTGTGTGCCTATCATGTGCCAAAGTATTGGCCTACAAGATGTTGGGGATATAATGTGAGGGAAATAGTCATGTTCCCTATCAGCATGGAGATTACTATCTAGACATTAAAGTAACAAGCCACACAAATACATGCATAATTACACATAATGATAAGTTTTAGGAGAGAAAATAATTGAGTGCTAAGAGAGACTATAGCACAAGGAACCTGATTTTTTAAAATTTAGATTAGCTAACATATAGTATATACTTTGTTTCAGATGAAGTGTTCAATAATTTATCAGTTGTGTATAACACCCAGTGCTTATCACATTATGAGTCCTCCTTAATGCCCATCACCCAGTTACCCCATCCCCCACCCAACTCCCCTCCAGTATCCCTCAGTTTGTTTCCTATAGTTAAGAATCTTTCATGGTTTTTCTCTCTCTCTGATGACTTCCCATTCAGTTTTTCCTCCCTTCTCCTATGATCCTCTGTCCTGTTTTTTATATTCCACATATGAATGAAGCTGTATAATTGCCTTTCTCTGATTGACTTATTTCGCTCAGCATAACACCCTCCAGTTCTATCCATATCCATGTAAATGGTAAGTATTCGTCATTTTTCACAGAGCTGGAATAAATAATCCTAAAATTTGTATGGAACCAGAAAAGACCCCAAATAGCCAAAGGAATGTTGAAAAAGAAAACCAAAGCTGGTGGCATCACAATGTCAGACTTCAAGCTGTACTACAAAGCTGTGATCATCCAGACAGTGTGGTACAAAAACAGAGACACAGATCAATAGAACAGGATAGAGAACCCAGAAATGGGCCCTCAATTCTATGGTCACATAATCTTTGACAAAGCAGGAAAGAATATTCAATGGAAAAAAGACAGTCTCCTCAATAAATGGTGCTGGGAAAACTGGACAGCCACATGTAGAAGAATGAAATGGGACCATTTTCTTACACCATACCAAAGATAAGCTCAAAATGGATGAAAGACCCTAAATGTGAGACAGGAATCCATCAAAATCGTAAAGTAGAAAACAGGCAGCAACCTCTTCAACCTTGGCAACAGCAACTTCTTGCTAGACGTATCTCCCAAGGCAAGGGAAACAAAAGCGAAAATGAACTATTTATTGGGACTTCATCAAGATAAAAAACTTCTGCACAGCAAAAGAAACAGTCAACAAAACTAACGGACAACCTACAGGAACGGGAGAAAATATTCACAAATGACATATCAGATAAAGGGCTAGTATCCAAGATCTATAAAGAACTTATTAAACTCAACAGCAAAGAAACAAACAATCCAATCATGAAATGGGCAAAAGACATGAACAGAAACTTCTCCAAAGAAGACATACAAACGGCCAACAGACACATTAAAAAATGCTCTGCATCACTTGCCATCAGGGAAATACAAATCAAAACCACAATGAGATACCACCTCACACCAGTCAGAATGGCTAAAATTAACAAGATGGAAAACAACAAATATTGGTGAGGATGTGGAGAAAGGGGAACCCTCTTGCAGTGTTGGTGGGAATGCAAATGGCATAGTCACTCCAGAAACAGTGTGGAGGTTCCTCAAGAAGTTAAAAATAGAGCTACCCTATGACCCAGCAATTGCACTACTGGGGATTTACCCTAAAGATATAAGTGTTGTGATCTGAAGGGGCACCTGCACCCCAATATTTATAGCAGCAATATCCCCAATAGCCAAACTGTGGGAAGAGCCAAGATGTCCATCGACAGATGAATGGATAAAGATGTGGTCCATGTATACAATGGAATATTACTCAGTCATCAGAAAGAAACCTGATGTTGATGAGGTCTTTAGGAATGGCCTTCTTCAATTTGACCGTCAGAGGGACTTTTCAGAATCTGTGTATCTGCACGCATCCCTGAGAGTATTCTGAGAGTCTATCCTTTCCTTAGTTCAATTCAATTTCATAGATATTTGTTGAATTCTAATATGTACCAGGCAGTGCTCTAGACACTTAGGATACATCAATGAGTATAACAAAAATTCTGCCTATCCCTGGCACTATAGTTTACCATCTGTCAGAAACCCACAGATGACAACAATAAACATCATTCATCAGCAAATCACCTGATACATTAGAAGTTGACAAGTATGTAGAAGAGAGCAGAAGGGAGCAAGTTAAAAGGAAGAAGGGCTGAGAGACTACAACTTTAACTAGATGGCTAGTGTAGGCCTCATGGACAAGGTGACATTGGAGCAAAAAATAAGATGAGAGAGTTAACATGAAGATATCTGGGGAAAGAACATTTTAAGTAGAGGAAACATTCAGAAGTTAGTTGCTGAGGTGAATATGTACCTGGTGTAAGAAAGACAAGGAACACAGTGTAACTGAAACAGAATGAACAAAGGAAGTTGTAGATGGAGCCAGAGAAGTAATGGGGGAGCAGAGCATTTAGGACTCTTTATAAGTATTTTAATGTTTTTTTCTCGCACCCCCCCTCCTGTGAAATAAGATTCTCTTGCAGTTTCATGAGCAAAATAATGACATAAACTGTTTAAGGTTTTGATAGACACTGTAGCTGCTGAATGGAGGAAAAACTAGGGACAAGAGATAAGCCTACTTCAATTAGGAAGCTATTTTAGTATTCCAGGAGAAAGACAGTGGTAGCTTGAATGAGGTGTAATTAAGTAACAATAGAGGTAGCAAAAAGTGGCCAGATTCTGGGCATACTCTGAAGATAGAATTGATTCACTAATGAATTTTTGTTGGATTGGATAGGAAATGTGAGAAAAAGAGAACAGCTAAGAATTACAGGTATGTTTTGTTTTCATTTTAATTCAGTTCATAATATTTTCTAATTTCCCTTTTCCCTCTTACCATAGGTTATTTAAAAGTGTGCTGTTTAGCTTTATGATGTTTGGAGATTTCCAGGATTTTCATTTGTTTGCTTTTAATTTCTAATTTAACTCTGTTGTGATCAGAGAACTATTTTGCATGATTTCATCATTTTAAACTTATTGAGACTTGTTTTATGTCTCAAAATATGGTTCATCTTTTAAATATTTAATGTATGCTTAAAAAGGATCTGTATTCTGTTATTGTATGGAGTGTTCTGTAATTGCTAATTATATCAAGTTGTCTGATCATTTAGTCCAATTTTTTATATTTATAATGCTTTTCTATCTGCTTGTTCTATTAATTACAAAGAGGTATTATATTCTCCAACTGTAATTGTGAATTTGTCTATTTCTCCTTTAAGTTTTGTGTTTTTGTTTCATGTAAATTAGAGCTACATTTTTAAGGACATGAACATTTAGGTTTGTTATGTCCTCTTGATGAATTAAGTTTTTGGCATCCCCTGCTTTGGAATCCACTTTCTCTGACATTAATGTAACTAAGCCAGCTTTCATTTAATTAGAGCTAGCATGATTTATCATTTCCATCCTTTTACTTTTAGTATGTCTTATGTCTTTATATTTTAAAAGGGTTCATTGTAGATAGCATTTAGTTGAGTCTTGCTTTTTTTTTTTTAAGATTTTATTTATTTATTCATGAAAGACACAGAAAGAGAGGCAGAGACACAAGCAGAGAGAGAAGCAGGCTCCATGCAGGGAGCCTGATATGGGACTCAATCCTGGGATAGCAGGATCACGCCCTGGACCAAAGGCAGGCACTTAACTGCTGAGCCACCCAGGCATCCCGAGTCTTGCTTTTTTAATGAAATCAGAAAATCACTGCCTTTGAATTGGTGCATTTGGATCATTAATATTTAATGTAATCTTGATATGGTTGGGTTTAAATCTAAGACATTGATATATATTTTCTATTTATCTTATTTGTTTCTTGTTTCCTTTTCTTCTTTTGAATCTGTTATTATTTAAATATGCTTATGCTTCCCTTTTATCTTTTTAATTAACATTTTAACTTATTACACTCTTCCTTCAAACAAAATATAATACTTAATTTATAGTATAAGAACCTTATCAAGTACATTTCCATTTCCCCCTTGCAGCCATGTATGCTATTGCAAAATGTGGCACTCATATTATGAACTGCATAGTGCATTGTTTTTATTTTTGTTTTAAACAGTAAATTTTCTTTTAAAGAGCTATTTTTAATAAAAATGTATTTTTTAATTTATCCATACATTCATTATTTCCAGTACTTTTCTTTTTGTTGTGTGTGTGTAGATCCAAAATGGTCATTTTTCTCTGCCAGAGGACTTCTTTTAATATTTGGAGTATTACTCTGATGGTTTTGAATTCTCTCATCTCCATCTTATCTTTGTTTTAAAGTCTATTTTGCCTGATGTAATTATAGTTCCTCCAGGTTTCTTTTGGTTTCCATTTGCATAGAATATCTTTTTCTATTCTTTCACTTTCAGTCTGCTTGTTATTCTTACATCTGAAGTGAGTCTCTTACAGGCAGTATATAGATGCAACTTGCTATTTATTCAGTCACTCTCTATCTTTTGATTGGAGAATTTGGTCCATTTACATTTAAAGTAATTATGGATAGGTATGTACTTATTGCCATTTTGTTCATTGCCTTTTGGTTGTTTTGTAGATCCTCTATTCCTTTCTTTATCTCCTGTTCTCTTCCTTTGTCGTTTAATGACTTTAGTGATATGTTTAGAGTCCTTTCTCATTATCTTTTGTGTACCTGCTATAGGTTTTTGCTTTATGGTTACCATGGGGCTTACATATAACAATTTATATTTATATTTTTAAGTTTTATATGTAAATATTTAAATTATATTAAATATATTTAATAAATATTAAAATATTTAATAAATACATATTTAACTTTATATTTATATTCCCCCCACTGTGGCCTTGGGTATTTTCCTCAAGTGAATATATTAGCCAGTACCCAAGAGCAACTATTTAGAAATCTCCGGAGAGAACTCTCTGGGGATATCTCTTTTCTACCACTCTGTACTGTGCATTCTAGCTTCTTTGGTCTCCTTGAACTCCAAACTCCATCTCTTTAACTGAAGAGGAATTCTGGGCTCTGGATTTCCTCTTCATGTTTAGTAAGCTTAGCTTACCTCATTTATTTTTTCTCCTTTAGGAATCACTGTTTTGTGCTGCCTAGTGTCATTTTTAAGTTGTTTAAGGTGGAATGGTAAATCTGATTCTTGCTAGTCTATAATGGTGGGAGTTTGAAGCTTCCTCCTTTGTCTATGACTAAGAGGATTCTGTTCTTAATATAAGCAAACATTCTTTAACTATCTTCAAGTGATGAAACATTGTTTCACAGATGTCTGGGTGGCTTAGTTGGTTGAGTGTCTGACTCTTGATTTCAGTTCAGGTCTTGATCTCATGATTGTGAGATCAAACACTGCATTGGGCTCCATGCTTCCTGGGGAGTCTGCTTGAGATTCTCTCTCTTCCTCTCCCTCTGCCCTTCCCCCACTCACGTGTACATTCTCTCTCTAAAATAAATAAATCTTTAAAAAAAAAGAAATTGATTGCTTCACACCTAAAACTTCTAAAGACAGACCTCAGTATTTGCTATCTTAGTAGATAACTCTGTGAAGAAAATATCAACTTACTTTATTTCACCATGGTAACCCAAATCTTGATGATTTAGCAATGTTTCCAGGAAACTCAAAGTTAGATATAATCCATGCTTTCCACATATAGCCCTAACCTGCAAAATAAGAAAGGATTTGGAGTTTCATTAGAATAAGATTAAGATTTGAATTACTCTCCCATAATTAGAACCCACATGATTTTGACAAAGAATTAATACCCAGGAGTGCATTATCTCATCATAATATCATTCAGGACAAGAATGTCCAACTGAATGAGCACTGGGTGATGTATAGAATTGCTGAATATTGATCACCTGAAGCTAATAAACACTGTATGTTAACTATATTGGAATTAGAATATAAACAATTAAAATAAAAATAGCAAATTTTTATTTGATTGATGCAGAGGTATTGTTCATTACTCAGAAGCTGTTGCACTTTGAAATGTTGATCTTAAATTTTTGTCAGCAATGGGATGGGTGGACAAGGACTAGAAGTTACATACGCTTATACAGGTAAATTGCAAAATATTTTTGTGTATCTCCTTTGATTTATAAAACAAGCTTGATGCATTAGCATGGTCAATATTGCTATCTGCATTTCATATGTGACAAAACCAAGACTTAGAGAGATTAAGTCACTTCCTTGATGTTACACAGTTCATAAATGATGAAACTTAGTCTAAAAACCAGATGCCCAATAAATTTTTGTTGGATTAATAAGTAAAGTGTCATTGTAATTTCCCAAGTACTATTTTTTTCTTTTTTAAGATTTTATTTATGTATTTGAGAGAGCAAGCATGAGCAGGGGGAGGAGCAGAGGGAAAGGGAGAAGCAGACTCCCTGCTGAGCAGAGAGCCTGACACAGGGCTGGATCCCAGGACTCTGGGATCATGACCCATGCCAAAGGCAGATACTCAACTGACTGAGCCATCCAGGCACTCCAGTCCTAGGTTCTTAATATATTCTGAGTCTAGCTGACAAATCAGTTCAGTTCTCAGGTTGGTGGGTAGCTAACATTTAGATTCAAAGTTGTCAGACTTTTACAGGTATGATAGCATGTATTATGTGTTAAGCATTTTGTTTTTGTTTTGTTTTGTTTTGTTTTGTCCTGTTTTGAGACAGAGTAAGAGACAGCATGGCACAAGGGGTTGGAGAAGCAGAGGGAGAAAGGAAGAGAGGCAGGGTGAGGGAGAAGGAGAATCTTAAGCAGGCTCTATGCTCAGCATTGAGCCCAATATAGGGCTTATTCTTAAGACCCTGAGATCATGACCTGAGCCAAAATCAAGGGTTGGACACTTAACTAACTGAGCCACCTAGGTACCCCTAGCATAATGTTCAAACATAAATTTTAGAATAAAACAGGACTTACTTGGGACACCAGATCTGCTGCCTATGATTTGTGCAACCTTTCTGTGCTCAATATTCCATCTACTAAATAAGACTAATATTTTAGAGGCACCTGGGAGGCTCAGTCAGTTAAGCATCTGCCATCAGCTCAGGTCATCCTGGGATCAAGCCCTGCATTGGGCTCCCTGCTCAGCAGGGAGTCTGCTTCTCCCTTTCACCCTGCCTGCCACTCCCCCTACTTGTGCGTGCACGTGCTCTCTCTCTTTGACAAATAAACAAAATCTTTTTCAAAGGCTAATATTTATTTTCCCTAGGGTTCTGTGAGGATTACATCAGAAATTAGCAGTTAGAATAGTGTCTCACTTTTACTACGCACTTGATTAATATTTGTTGAAATGAAGAGAAGAAAGAGGAAAGAGAGGTGAGAGGAGAGCATAGGAAAGGAGAGAGAAAACAAAGAAAGGTGAGGGAAGGGAAGAAAGAATGGAAGGAAGGAAAGAAGGAAGGAAGGAGGAAGGAAGGGAGGGAGGGAGGCAGGGAGGAAGGAAAGGGCAAAGAAAAAGAGATGCCTTATTTAGTGTTTGGACTAAACAGTAGCTACTATTATTACTTTGAGGAAGTTCAGTATAGTGACTGTATTATGTATGTTTTTGTACTCTTATGATTTGACATCTTGGGCTGTGCTGACCCTGTAGTGATTGCCCCTTCCAGGGCTAGCTATTCCTAAAGATGGTGAAGGACTGGCTTGGAAGTGTGCTTTTCTCTCATGTGCAAACCAACCTCTTCCTTTACAGGCGGTAGGGAGTGGGGGTGCGGTTCTCACCGTGGGGCCTGTTTTGCTACCCTTATCACCCCACGGTCAAGTACTAGGCAAGTAGGGACAGCCCCTAGGCCCCAGAGCTCACTGAAATTATTCAAACTAGCCAATCCTAAACCTTATCTTGCCTTGCCCATTCCACAATTAGGGCTCTTGCCCACATTATCCCCTCATCCCCTTTGCCTCCTGACCAACCCTGCCACTTCTGGTGGAGCCTGTGTGGGTGTGCCATGCTCCCTTCCCTTGGAAACTGTAACTATCTCTTCAGTGGCAGTCATCTCCTGATCTATTGGTCTGAACATAGCTGAATAATAATAAAACCTATATTTTAAAATGGTGAGAAAAAGCTAATCTTTATGGAAGGAAACAAACAACAAATCTAGGTTCAAAACTCACACATGTTACTTACTAGGTATATAGGAGTCACATCAGGAATGCATAACAGAGGGAAAAAAGATCAATTTAAAACATAAAAAACTGAATAAAAGTTTACCAGAAGTAAGTAAGGGGTCAGGGAACATTTTAGGCCGAAAAAAATCATGCTTCTTAGAAGCTGCAAATATTTTGCCATTATCCACTCTACTATAGTTTTATACCCTTTTCTAGGCTGGGCAGTAATGATCTGGTCATGAGAGCTTCTCTACTAAACACTGGCTTACTGAGGGCTACAGCTGTGTTTCATTCATTCTTCAATCACCATTTGTCTAGCACCATGTTGAAAAATAAGTATCAATAACTATTGAACAAACAAATATGTAGATAAGCAAGGAAGTGAATGAATGAGTTGAAAGCAGTAAGGAGTAGAGTGTGTATGGGCAGAGATTGGCAAAAATAAATTTAGAGAGGTAGAAATTAGTCACATTGTGCCATTTTACTCCTTAAATAAGAACTGGATTGTCCTCATGATTATAGCATATTAATGTATTTTTAAACATCAGTGTAAGTAAGAGGTTATTCTAAAAACAGTTCATTTACTTCTGGCAACATTGAGTTTTGCTGTAGGCTAAAATGAACAGCAGATTAGAAATAGTACATCAGGGTTCCTAGAAGCAGATTGATTGATGGCTGCTAAGAGCTGACAGTTACAAAGGAGCAAAAAAACATCAAGCAGAAAATCCTGGCAACTTAGTGTTATTCAGGATTATTACTAAAATTGTTTAAAGTATGAATATTCATAATGGTGACCCTTGTTCAATAAGAAAACATTTCATTAAGTGTAGTTTCTTCTGTTTGGTAAGGAAATGTTTTTTAATCAAATGTAAATAAAATGTCTATGTTATTTAGAAAATGACATGTGAAATAAATATTCATTTTCCCAAAATGCTCCTTGAAAGAATGGCACACAGATGCTCTATCAACTTCCTCTCTTCCCACTTAAGGCTCTATTTGCATTTTACCCCATCACTGTACTTCAGCTGTATTTGCCAAGTCACTGGTAACTTCCATGGTTTGAAATTGCATGAGTACTTTACAGTCCTAATTAGATGGTCTCTTCATAGCATGTAACATGACTGATCATGCCATCCTTCTATAAATCTCTTTTTTGGCTTTCTTGACTACCTCCCATGCCTCTTTTGAGGATTTTAGTCTCCTTTGCCAGCTTCTCTTCTTCTACCTACTTCTTGACAATAAGTGTCCTCCTCTACCTTCCCTTCTCACTTTCCATTATGTCCTTGGGTAACCCTAACTATTCCTGCGGCTTCAACTGTATATTGAAGAACTTTAAATCATTATTTAGATTTTTATCTCTCAACTGAGCGAGTACAATGTGTTTAAAACTGAACTTCTCATCCTCCACCCCTCCAAAGCTACTCCTTGTCTGTTTCCTATCACAGAGAATGGTATCACTACCTACCAAGCTGACAAAGCCAGAACCTTGGGAGTCATTTTTTTATTCCTCCTAAATCAGGGCCCACTTCTAAGTTAGTTGTCAAGACCTCCTTTCCTACCTCCTTAACATCTATATCTCTCCTTTTACTGCTCTGGCTTAAAACCTCCTAATTTCTTGCTTGAATTGCTGGCTAGCCTTCTAAAGGGTCTCTTTGCCTCTAATTCTTCATATTACACTAGAGTATTTTTTTAAATTTCAAGTTTAATCATATCATTCACTGTTTAATATACTTTGATGATCCCTTTGGGCCTTCAAGATAAAGTTCAGCCCCTTAGAAAGACCCTTCATGAACTGGCTCCTACCTTCCATTCTAACATCAACGTGGGCAGCATCTCCCACCATCCCCAGCTGCCACACACCCACTATGTTCTGTCTATATGAATGACTTAATGTGTCCCTGAATGAGTCCTGCTCTTGTTCTTTTTACCTAGAATACCTTTCCCATCCCTTCTCCTGCCCCTCCTCTTAATTCTTTGTCCAATTCACTTGTCCTCTAGGATTTAGTATCTGCACCATCTACCCTGGAGGGGTTTTGAGCCAGGCTAGGTAGTTATTCTGTCTCTGTGCTCCAAGTTACTGCATCTGTCATACAGAACTGTGACATGTTTAGAATGCCATCTTTCCCCTGAGTTCCTGGAGAACTCAGGAACTGAAATCATAAGAGCCTCTTGTCCTTAGTGTCTTATCATAGTGCTCGGAACACTGGATATGGATCTACATTGCTATATCCAGAAGCCATTGTTGCATCAAAGATGTGCTAGAGGAACAGGAGGAGTGAGTTACAGAATGAGGATGGTAGGTATTTGATGTGTTTTTGACTATGAGAATGGCAAAATTTTATTCATTTGAGTGGCAAGATCCACAGAGTATCCTTCAAGACTGCATTTATTTATCTGAGAAACTACAGATGATCTGTGAGCCCTCTGAAATGGCTGTAAGGACGGCCCCTTTCCCCAAGCCCCACACAAAGGGGCACAGGGTGCATAGATTTCATGAGAAACTTAAGGAGGTCTGTGATTCTTTCCCTTACATTCCAAAGAGATTAAGAATTGCTGTTCAAAAAGAGAAGCCCTCCCAACTCATAGCCTTTCCCAGCCTACCCTGAAGTCCTGTGTCCAGGAACATGAATGGTGGGGTGCAGCTGCTGCTGCTTTTGTATCCAATGTCCCTTGGGCCTCAATTTGTCTCACGTTCTGGGGAAACAGAATTCTATTTTACATGCCTCCCAGACTGCAATATACTTTGAGCGAGTTCCAGATGTCTTAAGAGATGCCAGATGGCTCAAGAGAGACCAGCTTCAAGGAAAATGTGCCCCATTTCCTTAGATATGAATCACAAATTTAAGCTTTCAGGGCCAGCTCTGATAGCCAGTGCTCAATGTGGCCATCACTTGACCCTGGAAATATCCTCCTTCCTTGGGCTGTTGTAATAATTCAACCAAATCCGTTTGTTTGTTTGTTTGTTTATTTATTTATTTATTTATTTATTTATTTATTTATTTTTATTAGAAGAAAGAGAAACTAACATTTACTGAGTGCCTCACATATTAGCATGCCTTTACATACTTATCTTGTTTAATCCTCACAATAGATGCAGGAGATAGGTATTTGAAACCAAGTATTTTTTCATTTGGAAAAATCTGAAGACTCAAAGAATTAAAGCAAATTTATTTTGATTCACAAGTTATTTATGTTTTATTCTACAAGTATCACCTGAGAACTTTCAAATTTCATTGATGGTGTTTGTAATTTCCAATCTAACAAAGAATTGTTGCTTTTTATTCAATTTCCCCTGATCTTATGAACTTAATAAAAGCCATTTATGTTGTGTGGAATCTCCTGTAGCATACTCTCTCTGTCTCTCTAGTGAAACATGCTTGCACGTGTAATATTCACATACACATACACACGTACACACTGTCATGACCTTTGCCTTTGCATAGTTAGCTGACTGTGTAATGAAAGCATAGAGAAAGCTGCTTCTGTCCTGGAATGAGAATCTACTTTCAGCATATTATGTCCTTGCTTCCTTAGTAAACATCATATGTTCCTTTTAATTCTCTCTCAATCTAACCCACTTACCTAAGTGAAAGATTTTCTAATCTTTTCTATAGCACTTTCTCCGCCCCCTCCCCCCTGTAATTTTAAATCCCTTCTACTCCTCTGGAATCTTAAGTCTTATATCCTGACTCAATGGATGCTTTCAGATATTTTTGGCCTCATAGAGTTCCAATTCTGGCTCTCAATCTCCAGTATTCTTCTATACTTTAAACCTTGACTCTGGTGCTTGCTAGCTAGCTGTGGCCCTTGGGTGATTCAATTGACCTGACACGCAGTATTTTTCATTAAATGGGTATTATAACATCTATCTGGATTTTGCAGTTCTCTGCAAATGTTAAATAAGATAATGTAAATAAAGCATTTAGTGCAGGGGTTGGCATTTAGTAGGAACTCAATAAAGCGTGGTGGTGACAAGTTGTCATTAACGGAATTGTAGTAATAGACATAATTATTATTTCTTCTTTGTCTGAGGTAGCCTCATGACTAGGGCTTGTTTAGCTAAAGACAACAATTGAATTAGTATGGTTCTGGATCCTGTTCCATAAAACACATCTGCACTGTTAACGCTCCAAAACAGCATGCTAATCTCTATCAGCAATAAATCACATTAGTTCCTAAAATTGGATGCTCCTAAGGAATGGGATACCCCATGTTCATGTCACTGGAAGCTGGTAGAGGGTATAAGAAATGAACATCTGGCCTTGGAAAAAAATATTTGTTGTCCATTGTGAAATATTATTTGGGTGTTGTCATCTTCGCTATTATTAACATAGAATATATCCTAGTGTAAGTAATTCTTGGACTAATTCCACTAATTCCACACATTTTACAATTCCTTTTGTTTTTCTCCTCTCAGGCATAGAAAACAAATATAATGTGATCCACAGGCAGAACACAGATCATAACTGTGCTTCCTGATAGACCCTGAGGTAGCCTTTGAAGACAAACACACCTGAACTCTAGTTTTGGTTACCTTGGGTGGGGGCAGGGAGCCAGAGAAAGAGCGGTCTTCTTTCCGGAAACTCAGGCGGAGGCCCTCTATGTCGAGTTTGCCACTGGTTGTCCTTAGTGCCCTCAAGATCTCCAACAGGTTCTGGCTCACTTCTGACTGAGGGCTGGCATCGTGAAGAGTGGTCCTGCTTGGAAGGGCAGGGGAAAGATAGACTGTGAAAGCATGACCCGCCCAAAGCTGCTATGCGTTTTCATACCACATCTCTCACCACTGACATATATTGTGAAACCAGAGAACCCACCTAGTAAGGTCTTCTAAATCTCAGGAACCTGGTCATGGGGTCTGTGCATGGAGATTTCATAGATTGTTTCCAATCTATTCCATTCTACTGACACCAGAGTCTCTGCTCCAGGAGGCTCCAACCAATTCAAGTAGAATATAACGCCAAATCTGTCATCTACTCTCTCACCCCTTTTTACAGCTTGAGAGAAAAAATTACAAGTGGCCACAATAGTTTACTTTCACTGCTTGATCTGAGCCCAGATAATTATGAACAGCAAATCACATCTCCAAACTGTTCATTGGCACAGGCAAAGCAGAGCAGATCCTGCCAGATTCCTATAACCATGGAACTTCTATAGAAGGAAATCTTGGATCAAGTGAACATCCCATGTTATCCTTGACTCAGCAATTTGTATCTGGAAAACCCAGAAAAGTTTTGGGAATAATGATTTTTCAAATGTTTGGAACTATTAAAATGGTTTATCTTACGGACTCTTGTTACTTTAAAAAATAGGTGAAAACCCACAGGGTGACAAAGTGTTATAGTCATTTATTTTATGAAACTAGTTTGAGATGTTTACTCATTTAGCATCCAAATGATGTGCGATCTTCTTGGCAGTGACATTTCCCCTAATTTCCACTGTCTCAATATAAAGCGCCACTTTCCTACAGGGACATTCTGTGACATCCCCCAACCTTCACTTCTGTAAATCAGCTTCCTTTCAGGAAACATTAAATCAGTAAACTTTAACAATCTGCTCTCCAAGATAACGTCCTAATTTGTAACATCACTAATTTTCACGGTGTAAGAACTCCCACCATGGCTGACTTCAAGCTACCAATAGGATGTCACTGAATGAGAACCTGGGAAGGGTGCTCCTAATTGGCCCTCAACGATGCTTCAGCACCGGCTGCTTGATCACCTCTTTCATTGTTCCTTGTCTTTTTCTTAATAAGTCTCAGGTTGCAATCATATGTTTATTTCTTTAGCTATTGCTTCATGTCTGACTTCCTTACTAGACTGCTCCATCAGATGTGGGTCTGGTTTGTTTTGTTTCTTACTATATTCTGGGGATCTAGTACAGTACTTGGAATTGACTATTTTTATATGTATTTAACTTTTACTAAAGGCCATATTGTATCTTCTTTTTTCTTTTTTTTTTGTATCTTCTTTTTTTCTTAAAGATTTTATTTGAGGGGGTGGGGAGGGAGTATCTGAGGTGGGGTAGAGCCTAGGGGGAGGCAGAGGGAATGGGAGAGAATCTCAAGCAGACTCCCTGCTGAGCACAGAGTCTGACAAGGGGTTCCATCGCAGGACCCTGAGATAACAACCTGAGCCGAAATCAAGAGGTGGCTGCTTAACCCACGAAACTACCCAGGTGCCCCTGTTATCTTCCTTTTACTCATGATTCTTAACTCAAGTTTTGGCCTAACAGCTCATATTTTCTGAAAGCTTGGTCCAGGAAAGGAGTGGCTGTTTGTCTTTGTTTCGGTCACATAGTTTCTACATCCTCCTTCCTGGTCCAGACAGTTCTCCAGCTTAGGAGTCTGCCTCTCACCCTTGCAGAGGAAAATGCAAGCCCTGTGCTTTACTGGTCTCTCTTTGCTGAGAGAGCACATGACCCAGGCCTTGCCAATCAGATAGATGGATCTGTCCCAGATCTGAATCACACAAGTTTTCCTTCCTCTTTCCTTTTCTTGCAATGCCAGTTCCTGGGGGTAGGAATTCGTGAGGCTTTGGCCCCTGTCTCTGAACAGCAAGTCCTAAATGGGCAGGGGTTGTATGGAACCCATTTGCTTCAGCTGGTAGGGTTTCTCAGGAAACCTGCTTTAGGAGTTTGTTTCATCTGGTCCAACTTAGGTAATGAGAGCTGTTGCCACGCTTGTTGCCACTGGTGACGCTGGAGGCTTTTTAAACATCACAGAGCTGCCCTATTAAAGGCTCTACCTGCAGAACATGGGAGGGCCTTTTCCTGAGCAGCACATTAATTAACAAAGAGCCTGGGGTCATTACAGGCCATCAGTTCTGCACTTCCACAAACTGTTTGGTTTGTATAAAGCTGCACCTTCTCTGATGAGTTCAAAGTGATCTCTCTGTGCACCTTTTTTTATAGAGTAGGCATCCAGATGTCCCCGCAAGTGGATAATTGGAGGTGCCAATTACATTAAAAAAGTATTCATCAAGCATTTCCCATGTGCCAGGAACCATGCTGGAAACCGAGTTGGCCAGGGCAGACACTATTACTGACCTCAGATGTCAAGTGGCTAGTTACCAGTACAATGGCTTTCAGGCAAGGAAAGGACTGTGGGCCATACCACAGAGAGATACAACTTAGTATAGGGCTGCCCAGGACTCATAAGACCCCTATCTGTCAATGGGTAGCCATGTATGTTAGTGTATAGTCTACCTTTCAGGGCCCAAATCTCATGGTTAGTGTTTTATGAAGTGTGGTTGCTGATTATTAAAATTTCTGGGGTTTTATGGCCCTCTGTAGGACAGTTGTTCCCAGATATTTGACTGGTGTACACATATCTTTCTTTGCACTTTGAGCCTTGAGGGAAAGACTGGGCCTTGCCAACCTCTGGATTCACTGTGCCCAGCAAGGTGTGTCTGGCAAGCAGCTGGTATTCAATGAATATAAAAAGGCACATAAAGGGCACACTGTAGAAAGGAATCAAGTCTAATGCTTGGCCCGGGGACATTTTTACAGGAAACTTCTTTCCGAGAGTGAAGTGATAAATTACAATACCGTGGCTCTTAACCACTATGTCCCATTGTTTCTAACTGAAAAGAGTGTCTTCTGGTAGGAATAGTTTAAAAATAGTACAAAAAAAATTCTTATATGGCATTTACTATGTATCCGATACTGTTTTTAAGAACTATGAATTGATTAAGTTACTCTTAACATCTACGAAGTGAAGGGAAATCTCTTATGGATTCCATTTTATAACGGAAGCACAGAGAGCGTAAGTGATGCCCAAGGTTACAGAGCCCTTAATGGCAGAAACAGGAATTAAGCCTAGGCTGCTGGTAATGGAGGCTATGCTCCTAGCCACTGCACTTTGTCAACTTTCTTGGAGAACACAGACACTATCATGCTTTATTGTGCCTCATCTTTTAAGATATTCCTCATGTTCTATTTTTACTTTGTGTCATTTCTTTCCCTCGAGATTACATGAAAGGATTATTGATTCTTGTACCTGAAACCTTTCTTTGCTAGTGCATGTAAGCCAGGAATTCATTGACGGAATGTATTTCCAGAATCACACTGTATAGACTGGAGCTCTGCACCAGTATACAGTCATTTTTTATTCCATAACGAAGGTTTACACTTTCACATGGCAACCTCACAAAAAAAGACACATGCTTAATCTCAAGAAACCCATGCAATTGTTGCAAATAACTTTCTGTGCTGGTCTGCATACAAGAGAGAGGAAAGGAAATGATAAGCATAAGCCAAGTGTTGGTGAAGTGATTCTACAAAGTGATTCTACATTGGGTGAGCTTTTTGGGTGAAGGGTCTCCAAAATCACTGGTAGTTCTAGAAGTTTAGGAACGCTATACCCAAGAAAAGAAAGAAAGTACCTTTGGCTATGATGATGACAACTTTGAGTTTTCATTGGGTTGCTGCCCACAGCTCTTGTGCTTTGCTTCGGATCATCTGAAGTGGCAGCTTTTAAAAACCAGAGGAGCTTTCCATAATTCACCTGAAAATCCGATATGAAACAGAACGTCCTCATTTAGTGTACATGCAAGAGAAAGAAATGCCCATAGGGAGATACCTGTTGAGGTAGAGTATTTGGGTTAAGCATCTGACTCTTGGTTTCAGGTCAGATCATGATCTCACAACTATGGGCTCTAAGCTCAGCGTGGAGTCTGCTTCAGATTTTCTTTCCCTCTCCTTCTGCCCCTCCCACTTGTGCTCCCTCTCTCTTGAATAAATACATCAAGTCTTTAAAAAAAAAAACTTATTAAAAGTTTTTAAACTGGCCTTAAAAATAGAGTATAATGATTACCAGTGCTTTTTACCAAATATTCCTGTTATTCTCCCTTCCTGTTTGCCTTGGGGTTGGGTAGGGCCATGAGAACAGTTCTGGCCAATGAATTATGAGCAGAAGTGACATGTGCTCCTTCTGGTTGAGGATTAAACTGTTCACACAAGACCCTCCAGAGATTTCTTTTTTTCCCCCTCTGCCAGCAAGTCCAAAAATATACCAGAGTTACTACTTCATCAGTCTGGTTTTGGAGCTAAGATAATGACAATACTATGGCTGATTTCTTATGGAAATATAAGTGAGAAACAAACTTTTGTTGTTTTGGGCCACTGGAACTTTAGGGCTATTTGTTACTGCAGCCTAATCTTGTCTCTAGCTTCTCTCTCTCTCTCTCTCACATCTCTTATATATTTATAATATATAGAATAGGCTTTTATTTAGATATATCTAGCAGATATATTCAGATTATTTGAGGGCAAGGCCTTATTAAGCTAAGTGAAAACTCCCAAGGACCCCTCGCCTTTTTCTTACAAGGGAAAGGACTGAAGGAATCTTGTCCATTTGCACTCTTGGTCTGGGTGACATCCTAGGGATTCTGGTGGGTAGACAACTCCAGGGTAGTGGAGGGGGCAACAGGTGGGGAAGGAAGCTATATAAAGTTCTGATATAAACTTGGCCTCAGACCAGAGAATTTGATCAAACTGAAGATTCATAGTGGTTGTACTAAGTTGATATTGTATTGTTAAATATTATCATCAACATATAACTACTTATAGTTAGAGATGGGCAGGGGAGAGAACTAACATTTATTTGAGAACCTACTAAATGCTAAGCACATGACCAGGTAAATTGCATTTATTATTATTTTTTTTTTAATATTTTATTTATTTATTCATAGACACACAGAGAGAGAGGCAGAGACACAGACAGAGGGAGAAGCAGGCTCCATGCAGGGAGCCCAACATGGGACTCGATCCCGAGTCTCCAGGATCACACCCTGGACTGAAGGTGGGGCTAAACCACTGCGCCACCGGGGCTGCCCAATTGCATTTATTATATTATTAAATTCTCAGATTACCTCTATAAGGTTGAGTTTGGCCTGGTTTTCTATCAACTCATGCCCACTCCTGATTTACCCATTGCTATTACCTCTCCTTGTTGTAGGATATATTCTTCTCTAGCTCTCGAATTTGGTTACATTTGGATCCACCCACAAATGTAAGCTTGGAAAGTGCAGAACCCTGGACTTATCACTGGGGAGCCTTTATATCTGCCCTGGGTTTGGCATTAATGCTCTGGGTACACTGAGCAATTTCCTTACTCCCCTCTGGGTCTCAGTTTTCTAATTAGTAAAATGGTGGTGAGTCATATTCCAAAAATACCTCCCACCTTAACTCTCTAGGAACTGTGCTGATATATCCTAGCCAAATTCTCCAGTCTTACCTCAGAGCCTACAGACTGATCAACTTATAAATGAGACTCAAGTGAGCCCATTATTCTAAATCTGTAACTACCCCAAAGTGCTAAGAGCAGACTAGGAAAGTCAGGACAGGAAAGTCTTTTAAAAAGAAATCAAATAGGGCTAATAGACCAACATCTATTTTCTATTTTCGTGTATTCTGACTAGAAATTTACATATATAGATAAAAATAAGCTTTATATCGTAGGGTTCAATAGTAAACATTATTATTATTATCATTATTATTATTATTATTTTAGTAAACATTATTTTTAAGAAAGATATTAATTACATGACTCTGGTAGATTCAAGTTAAATAAATAAAAGGAACCCACACTTAAAATAGCAACATGGCTGTACCATTTCTGGAGTGTCCCGCCTAGAAAATCTCTGGCAAAGGATCTTGACTGTTGGTAACTGTAGAGGGACTTCATGCCTCAAGAAAAGGCAGTTAAGTTGGGATTGGAGAAGAAATCCTGAAGAGATAGGATCCAGGGTCATCAGCTCTTTCTGAAGTTTTTCTAGTAAGCCAGCATTCAAGGGGCATGATCTGAGTTCTCTTCTGACCAGGGCAAGAAGAAAAGCATCTTCTCTTGTTCCACTTGGCTTCTGGCCAAAATCCTGACAAAAGAGCAATAGCAACAATAAATTAACATGGTTCTAAAATAAAAAGGCTGAAGGCCAATGCAAGAAAACAGAAGCCTAGTGGTATCCACTTTCAGGTCTACCCTAGAGCAGGATAAGTTGATAACACCCGGGGCAAGTGTTCAATCTGGGTGTATTTATTAGTTTGCAATGGCTTGGAACCATTGCCTTCAGGAGAAGAAAAGAAGCAAATCATTTCAGAGCGTATACTCTGTGAGGAGGCTCCCTGGGTTATATAAGTTATATCATAGGTCTTCTGTAAATATTTTTTTAATTATAAAGGAATTTAGAATGCCAACTCTTAGAGACTCATTGGATCTCTTAGAGACCCATTGGAGCTGGAAGAAGGTAGGAGGAAGATGAGAAGTTCGGTTGAGACATTAGCAGTATGCCTGTGAGTTACCAGGGAGCTTCTTGGAGGCTGATTGGATGTATGGCTTCTGATGTCCTCCAATCCATCCTCGAACTGTCTCATTATCTGCTCCACATTAAAATCTACAGGCATCAAATAATACCCATCATCCACAATAGAAAATAAGTCCAGTCTTAGTACAGGTACCTCAGGTTGGTCAGAGCTGCCCCTTGCCATCCGTTCCAAGGACCAGTCTCTTATGTTTCTCCTGGGGAGACCATGGATATAGGACAGAGACTGGTCTCCAGTTGGTACCGAGCTGCAATAGACATTTGCCTGGCTGGGAATCTTAAAGAAACAAAGACAAATGGTAGTAAGGATCAGAAGAGGAGAGGGAAACGAATGAGGAAAGAAGAGGGAATATGAATAAGGAACCAATCTCTTAAAACATATTCCCAGTTCCAAGTGACTTCAGCCCATATAGTCATTGAATCATTCAGTCCCCAAAGAAGAAAGCCTGCCTCAACATCAATCTCAGCATTATTCAATTAACATGTCTGACAAATATATTAACAATAAAACAATGCTGCGTCATTTATGTGAGAAAGAAGGTGTCTGTGACAGACAAAGGAAGAATAGGTATAACATAAGGTATTTATAGGCAAATGTGGAAACCTATTAGAGATAAGGGTATCTTTAGGCTGTTTTATTTTTATTTTTTTAAGTAGGCTCCATGCCCAATATGGGGCTTGAATTTACAACCTTGAGATTAAGAGTTACATGTTGTACTGACTGAGCCAGCCAGGCACCCCCTTAGGCTGTTTTAATTAGCCAATTGAGGAAGGGCAACAAAGGTAACTGAGTTTTGTCAAGAACGGAGTAAAATAGATTAAAAAGCCCAGGATGTTATATCCTAAGAGCAATGTTATTAAAGGTTACCATAGACTAAATGATGGAACAAAGGTCAATGATGAAGTACCATTGCCTCTTGCAATGGAGTATGGTATATTACTGATGTTTTTTTTTTTTAATTTTCCATATTTTATGATGTTTTGACATCTTGGATAGCATTGCTGGCTGAAAGAGACTGCCCTTCCCAGGGTTAACTAATTTCTCTCAAAGCAAATATATCCCCTGCCCAAAATCAACACAGTCCAGATACTGGACAACTAGGGACAGCCCCTGAGCCATTTATTCAAAATTGCCAGTCCTAAACTGTTTACCCTACTCTGCCTTGCCTTTCCTGTGGAGACCCCAGTAATGCTTGTAGACTGTGCTTTCTGCTCACTTCTACCTCCTGACTGAGCATAGAACATCCCCATGTGTTCCTATGTGGTGTGGCTTGCCCCCTTTTCATGGAAATTTTAACCCCTTTTCATGGATATTTTAAGAAACTATTCTTTCAAAAGCAGTTGTCACTCTGTTTCCTTGTCATACCAGATAAAAATAACATTTGGGGTACAAATCGAGATACATGGGTATTTTTAATATCAGATCATGGAAAGGAGACAATTAACAAAATGATTAATTGAAAATGGAATGTCTGCCCTCAATTGATGGTTCTGTGAAATAACCTGTCAGTGTGAATAGCAACCTACAGGTGCTTTATAGTTATGAAGTATTTCAAAGAAAAATCAAGAGGCTCTCTAGAGTGGGAAGAGTGAGCAGGAGAGAGTTCTAGAATAAGCATAAAGACAGCAAGATGTTTATTGGGCACATACTCTGTACAAGGCACCATATGGATGCTTTGTTTATAACATTCGGTTTAATCTTTACAATGACCCTATAAAGCAGGTAGTGTTAGCACCCTTCTATATTTTGAAAGCCAAGGCTTTCAGAAGCTTAGTAAGCTTATATTACCTAGAAGTAATATAAATTAAGAAATACTTATGGCTTGCTTAACCTGGGCCAGGCAGGGTGATGGGCCCTACAGTGAACAAAACAGATTTGGCTCCTGCTCTCATAGGGTTTGCAGATGGTGAGGGTCACAGCAAGCACTTGTGACAGAACGATATGGAGTAGTGAGGGTCACTGTCAGAACTGTCCATAGGTCCACTCAACCTGGACTTGGTGGGCCAGATACAGAAGCAATGACCTTGAAGTCTAGGCTTGAAAGATGAGTTCGATTTGGATATGGAGAGGCTAATGAGTAGAGGGAGAAGAGAAGAAGGAAGGGCCCAGGAAAGAAAGCTGGGTATTGAAAACCTCAAAGGTACACACAGGCTCTGAAGAGAGAGATGGATGCTTCCAGAGCATAGTTTAAGTTTTGAGAAAAGCAAAAGATAAGGCAGTAGAGAGAGATAGGAGAAAGGGGGTGAACCCTCAAGTCGTATTAGCCTCTGTGCTTTCTCCTGAGGGCCATGGGGAAATGTTTTCAGCAGAGCCAGGACTAGGTCAGAAGTGTCCAAAATTTACCCCCAAGTAAATTGTGCAGGTAAGACTTGAACCCTGCTTTTTACCACTACCCCAGGAGGAGACAGATTCCACATTCATTCAGTCCACAGAGCAGATTCATCCTATGAAATATTTGGCTAGGCATTTCAGGTGTTTCCTAGAACATTTTCTTAGAACAATATATTTCTTTGGAAATTACTTACAATTTAAACATTTCCATTGGCAGCCACACATACATATTTTTCTGCCTCTGAGAATTGCTACATGTCTATATTATAGTTTTCTGAAGCTGCATTTATCAATACTTCATCATCCCAATGGAGTCAAGGAGGGGTGTCCCTTTCCTCATTTAAATACCAAAGTTTATTGAGCACCTTTATTTTTAGCACTACAAATACAGGTGAACAAGGCAGGTATGATTCTTGCCCTCATAGATCTTTCAGCCTAAGCATCACAGAATAAATTTTATAGCCTTTACTCCCAGGACTGCTGGAGCAATGACTATTATAATGTATTTAAACATTTTGTAAATTCCAAAAGTTTGTTCCTTGCTGTATATCTCCAATAGAGTGTGAACTCTGTGTGGGCCAGAATTGTTTTGTATCCTGCTTACTCCCAGCACCTAAGAAGGGTGCCAGATTGGAAGAACAAATAGAGAAACACAATGTCAGAATGGTGATGATGGCTTGTGCAGGCCCAGCCTATGCGGGGCTTCCGGATTTCTCTCTTCACTGACATCAATCACCCTGGGCTGTTGTTTTTCAAAACAGTATATCCACAAAGTGTCAAAGAAGATAAAATGGAATCATCATGTTTCTGACTTCAGGAGTTGCCAGAGTATCTATAAAAGTTCCTGTCATTTGCTTTACTTTGAATCACAAAATAGTGCTTGTGGATGACACAATAGGCTGAAATGAGTTTGGGGCAGAAGACTAGTTTTGTGATATTTACCTAGAGGAATTGTTACAAATGATGCACAGAAATGTAACACAGATTTAGTAATCCTTGAGGTGTTGGAAACTTGCAAGTGTTGGGAGTATAAACAAGTCTTTTTTTAAAAGATAGCTTATAAATTATTTTAAAGTGGTGATATTGTGGAATCCATGAACACTTCCCTCCAAGACAAGTGAACACAACAAATTGTCTTAATATTGTGCAATGCATAGCTGGGGCTTGGGAGAAAATCTGCAGAGATGGCATCAAATGCAAATTTGAAAAGTTCTGTTTCTTCAACATTTTAGACCAAGGTGTTGATGTGTTCTAGAAAGCTGTTAAATGGCTCAAAAAGGGATGCTAGTGATAATAAATACGATGAGAAAGATGCATATAAAAAGCTTGATAGGATTTCTCAAGAAATGTAGAATTGAGAAAAAACAGTATTTCCAAATTAATAGATTTAACATGTGATGTTAATATATACTTTAAATCAAAAGAGTAAAGTATTAGAATTAATCATTTGAGTATTTTAGTTATATTTGTAAAAATCTATATTTTCTTTACATTTTCACTTGTGATTATGGAAAACTTAAAGCATAGGCACATGTACCCAGGATAGTATAATGGAACTCCATATACTCATCACCAAGCTGTAATTATCAACTCAACTGACATTCTTGTTTTATTTATATCCACACCACCCGCCACCAGAAATGAAGTGAACCACAGATGGTGTATTATTTCATCCATATTTTTTCAGTATGCATCTATAAAGCAGTGGTTTTCAAAGTGTGGTCCTTGGACCAGAAGCCTCAGCATCACCTAGAAATATATTAGGAATGTGAATTCTTGAGACCCAGCCTAAACCCACTGAATGAGAATTTCTGTGTGTGGGGTCCAGAAATCTGTTTTGTTTTATTATTTTTTAAAGGTTTTATTTATTGAGAGACACACAGAGAGGCAGAGACACAGGCAGAGACACAGGCAGAGGGAGAAGCAGGCTCCCTGGCAGGAGCCTGATATGGGACTCTACCCCCGGGATCACGCCCTGAGCCAAAGGCAGACACTCAACCACTGAGCCACCCAGGTGCCCCCAGAAATCTGTTTTAGTAAGCCCTCCAGTACTCGTAGTGCATGCTAAAATTTGATAACTACCTTAAGGATAACAACTCTTTGAAAATATAACTATGATAACATTTTAATACTTTTAAAAATGTGATTCCTTAACATCATCAAATATTTCAAATATTGTTATTCAGCAATAGATAACTAAAGCAGACTTATTTTGTTTTTGAGTTTAGGAATTGATTTTTTTTGATTTTTAAATTTGTTTTATATTTCTGTAAAATAGTTATGCAGTTCCAAGGCCAAATCTACAAAAAAGATTTATTTGGAGATGAGTTGTTTCCATTCTTGATCCTTCCAACATTTTCCCTTTATCCCAATAGATAACCATGTTTTAAAATCTTTTTTATTAATTCCTTCATTTTAAAAAACATAAGCAATAGAGAGATGATAGGTAGATAGATACCTCAAAGCAGAACCTATATATTTTCTTCACTTTCTTTCATTTAATTAATGTTAGATTTAGTTAGATTACTTCATACAATGATAGTGAAATTAACATTCTGTATATATTGTGATAGTCTTCGTACCCTTTTACAGTTTTAAAGTTTTTATAGGGCAGCCCCAGGTGGCTAAGCGGTTTAGCGCCACCTTCAGTCAAGGGTGTGATCCTGGAGACCCGGGATGGAGTCCCAAGTCGGGCTCCCTGCATGGAGGTTGCTTCTCCCTCTGCCTGTGTCTGTCTCTGTCTCTGTCTCTCTCTCTCTGTGTCTCTCATGAATAAATAAATAAAATATTTTTAAAAAAACAAAGCTTTTATAATATTCTGTATGGATGTACTGTAATTTATTCAACCTGTCCCTTATGGATGGGAATTTAGGTTGTTTATAGTTTTGTTTTATTTTTTTAATAACAAGTAATGCTGCAATGAGCACTTCCTGCATAAATCTAACATTTTTTTCCAGTGTACCTTTGTGATAGTTTTCTGAAAGTGAGATTTTTTTTTCATGTCAACAAATAAGTGCATATGTAGTTTTGCTAATTATTGTCAATTTCCTGCCAAAACAGTTCTACTTTAAATGTCCTCTACCTTCCAACAGAGTATGTTGTCAATTTTCTGGACTTTTGCCAATGTAATTGTGAGAAATTATATCTCAGGCTGGTATTAATTTATATTCCTTTTATTAAGAGCAATGCTATATTTTTTGGTATGCTTAAGGACCATTTACATCTGTCTTTCTATGAACCATCCCTATGATTTGCCCATTTTTTCTAATAGTTTAATGCCTTTTTTTCTTTCTTCTTTCTGATAGAAGATTCTATATGTTAGGGATATATTTATCTATGATATAAATTGCAGATTTTTCCCCTCAATTTGTTGGGTATATATGTACACTTTGCACACAATGGTTCTGGCTACATATATATAGTCAAAATCATCACTTTTTTTCTTATGGTATCTGGATTTTGAGTCACAGTTGAGAAAATTTCCTCATCTCAGATTACAGAAGATTTTCTTGCACCATTTTCTTGCACTATTGTGTAGGTTTATTTTTTTACATTTCAACCTCTGATATCCATTTGGAATGTATTTCAGTGTACATTGTATGTGTGTACAATATACGAGAGGCCCAATTTAAAATGTTCTCTGTGGCTATCCAATAATCTCAGCATTACTAATTAAAAAGTCCATCTTTTTCCTACTAATCTGCAATGTCATCTTTATTAAATACAAAACTGCAATATGCCATTAGGTCTGTTTCTTGATATTTCTTTTCAATTCCATTAGTCTCCTATCAATGTGCCAAAATCACATTATTTTAGATATAGAGATTCTATATTTGCTAATGCTACACCCACTGCTCTTCTATCCATGACTATTCTTTCTAGTTTGTTATTTTAAATTAACACATCAATTTGACTAGTTCCAAAAATCTAATACCATTCTTGTTGGAATCATGTTATGCTCAGGGAGGATTGATATCATGATGTTAACTTTCTTTCATGACGTTTTTTATTGTGGTAAAACACATATTACAAAATTTATTATCGTAACCATTTCTGAGAGCATAGTTCAGTGATACTAAGTACATTCATATTTTATGCAGCCATTTGCTCATTCATCCCCATGGCTCTTTTCATCACACCAAACTAAACTCTATAACCACTAAATGTTATCCATCTATTCCCTCTTCCCCCAAGTCCTTGGGGCCACTATCCCTCTTTCTGTTGTTATGATCATACACTATTTGTCTTTTCATGGCAGCCCTGTTTTACTTAGTAAATGTCCTCAAGGTTCATCCATTTTATATCATATGTCAGAATTACCTTCCTTTTTAAGTCTGGAATAATATTCTATCATATGCATATGCCCCAGATTTTGCTTGTCCACTTACCTTTTGTTGGACATTTAGGTTGCTTCCCCATTTGGGCAACTGTGAATCATGCTGCTATGAGCATGGGTGTACAAATGTCTCCTTGAGTCCCTCCTTTCAATTCTTTTGAGCATATATCCACAAATGGAATAGGTGGAGAATATGGTTATTCTGTTTCTAATTTTTAAATATTTTTGAGAAACTGCCACACTGTTTTCCACAGTGGCTGTACCACTTTACATACCAACAGTGCATAGAGTTTCCAATTATTCCATATCCTTTCTAATAGTTGTTGCTTTCTGTTTTTTGTCTTTGTTTGTAGCTATCCTCATGGATGTGAAGTGGTATCTCATTATAGTTTTTATTTGCATTGTCCTAGTGATGTTAAATATCTTTTCAGGTGCTTATCGTCCATCTAAAAATCTTCTTTAAAGAAATGTCTATTCAGGTCCTTGCCCATTTTTGAATGAGATTGCTTGTTTTTTTGTTGTTGAGTTTTTGAGTTCTTTATGTATTCTGGATATTAATCTCTTATCAGATATGTGATTTTTCAATATTTTGTCCCATTACATAGATTACCTTTTTATAATCAGTTGTGTATTGTGGCACACAACATTTTTTTTAAAGTTGCATTAAGCCCAATTAGTCAATTATTTATTTTGGTGCCTATGCTTTTGGGGTCATATCCAAGAAGTCATTGTCAGATCCAATCTGAAGACTTTGCCTTATTTTTTTAGTTTTAGTTTTTTGTTGTTGTTGTTGTTGTTGTTGTTGTTTTAGTTTTATAGTTTTAGATCTTATATTTAAGTCATGGATCCATTTTCAGTTAATTTTTGTATATGGTATTAGGTAAGGGTCCAACTGCATACTTTGGCATGTGGATATCCAATTTTTCCAGTGCCATTTCTTGAAAAGACCACCTTTTCCCCATTGAATCATCTTGGTACCCTTGTTTAAAAAAAATCATTTGACCATATATGTGAGGATTTACTGTGGACCCCTATTCTATCCTATTGGTCTCTATGTCATTATGCCAGTACCCTATTCTTTTTATTATTTTACCTTTGTACTACCTTCTTTTTCAGATTTACTTTGGATTTCAGGATTCCTTGAGATTCCATATGAATTTTGGGATGGATTTTTATATTTCTGCAAAAAAATATTATTGGGATTTTGATAGAGATTGATGACATTAACTTTTTTTTATGTATAGGAACGTACTATACCTCCATTGTTCAAATCTACTCTTGTGTCTTTTAGGAGAGTTTGTAATATTTTTTCCTCATAAAGATTTGAACATTTCTAGTTAAATTGGACTGCATTTGATTTATTTACTTATTTAGCTAATTTAGTTATGATTTTATTTGGTATTATAAATGCTGCCTTCCATTTTACTAGTCTTTGTTTATAGATGTGAAGGCCACTGATTTATGTATATTGATATAACCATGTTTGGCCAAATTCTCCTAGTGGTTTAGTAGTTTCTTCATAAGCTGTTTTGAAATTTTATATGTATAATCTTCCATCTGAAAATAATTTTTCCTCTTCCTTTCTAATTATTATGCCTATAATTGCTTTCTTTTGTTTAATTACATTGGCCAATGCCTCCGACATAATATTAAAAACCAGTGGAAATGATAGATATCCTTGAATTCTTCCAGACTCTAGTGTGAAAGTCTCTAGTGTTTATCCATTAAATAGGATGTTGGCTTTGGGTTAATATATAGAGAGAAGCATTTTGGAAAAAAAAAGTGAACAAGGAAATTCTTATTCTCAGGAAAATTTACAGACTTGTGTAAGGAGAAAAGGAAGTCTATTTTTTATTTATAGAAGATATATTAACTTATTTATAAGATTTATTTGCAAGAAATTTCACTATAAATTATGTTTATGAGAGGCATTATATAGTGCATGCTTTTTAAAAAAGATTTATTTACTTATTTGAGACAGAGAGAGAGAATGTGAGCGGGGGAGGTGAAAAGCAAGAGGGAGAAAGAGAGAGAATCTTCACAGAGACTTCCTGCTGAGTGCAGAGCCTGATGCAGGGCTAGATCCCAGGACCCTGAGATCAAGACCTGAGCTGAAACCAAGAATCTATTGCTTAAATGACTGAGCCACCCAGGCACCATAATGTATGCATTTTTCTGAATGTTGCCCTTAAGGAAGCAAAAATTTCTAAAATATTTCAGTGATTGCCAGCACTCCAAAGCTCAACTCTACTCAACAAAACAGTGTTTCTTGGTGTTTAATTCCTCTCTCTTTAGGGAAAGTTTTAATTTTTCTCCTAAGGATGGAGTCCAATAATGAAAAAGAGATTGAGAAACACTGGTATGGTGGATCCAGACTACTTAGGTTCACATTCTAGACCCACCAATACTCGACTGGTTCTATGAGCTTTGGCAACTTACTTCATGTCACTGTGTCTCAGTTTTCTCACCTATAAAATGGAGATATTAGCACCTACTTCACACCATTGCTTCTTAATTTTTTAATTAATTTTTTTATTTGAGTGTAATTGACACACAATGTTAAAGTAGAGGAAACAACTGTTTTTAATAGTGTAACAACATCTGCTATAGGGATATGTACAGATTGATTTACACTTACCTCAATTTTGGTAATCAGACAATGATGCTTCTTAGTAGACTTGACCTATCTAAGTTGAGACCCTAGTGTAATTAGGAGTTAAATGAAGATAGAGGGAAATTTTCATACTAAGGGAATAGCATGGGCAAAGCATAGAAGATACAATGAAACAGAATTCTATTTGGGAAGTGTAAGTTGTTTAGGGAAAGGTGGGCATGGGAAAGAAGTAGAGAGTGGATAGTAGTGAGTTAGAATGGCAATCAAGGAGTTTGCCTTTTATACTGGGGTAAGGGGGGATTAAACAATGGTTTTAAGTATTTTAAGCAGTGGCTACACTTGAGTACTTTTGAAGTTCTTCCTAAAAGAGGCAGAATATATATCCTTGCCCCAGTGGTATTGTGCTTTGGCTTGTGGCTTGCCTTGGCCAATGGGATGGATGTTAGTGAATATGACACATGCAAAGACTTAAAATGTACTTATGGTTGAGTCTGTCCTCTTGAAATGTTTCATTGCCATAAGAAGAACTTGCTTTGAGGATCCCGCTGGATTCAGAACAATAAGAAAAACACAGAGCAGACCTGAACCAAATCTACCAACTGGAGCCAAGCCTAGAAAAGTTTAATTTAAAAAAAAAAAAAAAAAGCAAAAGATATCTTAACTCATATCCACAGATGTGAGCATAAATGATTATTGTTATAATCTGCTGAGTGCTGGGGTGATTTGTTGCACAGCAGTATTATAATAATAGCTGACCAATACAGAGAGGGAGACATAGAAAAGGATAGCCAGTTTGAGGATAATTAAAAATCACTGTGCTGAAGTACATGGTGGTCTAACTAGGATGATGGCAGAGGAAGCAGAAGGCATTTTTGAGAAATATAGAGGGTAGAGTTTAAAGGGCTCAGTGATATTAGACTTAGAGAGAGAAAGGGGGAAAGCGTGCCCAGGTTTCTTGCTGGTATAATTGTGAGAATTGTGGGATTGTTCAGTGAGACACAGACCACAGAAAAAGAACAGGATCAAAGGTTCTGTTTTGAACCTGGTGAATCTACCAATGCACAGCCAAGTGGAAATGTCCTTGACGTCTATCTATTCACCTACAAAATGAGGACGACATCATGTGCTTCTACTTACCTCACAAGACTACTGTGTGGAACACCTAAGATAAAACACACAAAAGCACTTTGAAAAGAACACATTACCAATCAACTATGATAATTATTAAAATTAAAGCACTAACACTTTCATTTTCATGCTGCCAGATGCAAAAAACTCGCTCTAATTTTATTTTTGAAACCGTGCTACTGAGTTTGTAGCTAGTCACACATTCTTTTTTATTTTCTGAGAGAAGGCAGAGCTGATGCCTCTGAGAAATAATACAAATGATATTTGTATTTTCAAAGACACATAAGGAACAGAATTTGGAGAAAAAAGATTCTTGGGTTACTGTTGAGAAGAGTCAGACTCTTGACTTGTGAGACCTCAAACTAATCACTTAAGTTCTCTGGGCCTCCCATTCTTCGTTTCTGAAGTGAAGTTTTGTACTTGTTGATTTTTAAGATATCTTGCTATTCTCAGATATATGAAACCATAGGTTTTCATAGCATTTTCAGCTCTACTTACCTCCTACTAACTAATGATACTCTTCAAATTTGATTTGTAATTTAGAAAAGAATTTCACACTTGCCTGTCCTCACCCACGTTAGCTCAGTCTTTATCAGCAACTTTTCTTTTGGAGCAAATTCAGGCAGCCCAGATTGCCTGTTACATCCCAGGCAGGAAAGCTTATTTTCATCTATGTGTGAGGAAGAAGGATCTAGAAGGAGTTCTGATTGGTTTGCTTCTTTCACTGCAGCAAAATTCCATTTACCACTTAGTCAAGGTGGTAATGAGGGTCTCTGTATCAGGCAACTGTGGCTGCCATCTGGCAGGCCAGCACCATACACTCGGCAGACAGAACCAATTAGTCAGGCCCCACACCTCCCAGGAGGCCTTGCTGTATTTGGTGGCTGGGTGTCAGGTCTGCTGAGTCTCCTACAAGAAACCTCATTGAGTTCTGGGAGGGGTAGGGCAAATCATCTCCTTCTGGCACTATAGGGCTAGCAAAGAATCCAGATCTTGGAGGTCCAAGAACAGCTTACTCAAGGAACATTCTGCCTATGATAATGGAAATGCAAAATCTATACCAGAAATGGACAGCTTGATGTGGTAGAGGAAGTATCAAGAAACAAATGTCCATTTATAAGAGAAAAACTAGAAATGACTTCAATGCCCATCAGTCAGGGATTAGTTAAATGAGCCATGTTATATCCATCCAAAGGAATGAATAGTATTGGTGATGGAAGACCTAGGACTTGGGCTTTAATGATGGCTCTGCCACTGCTCAGCCTTATGACAAGGGCAAAGCACTTGATCTTGCTATTTAGTTCCTTCATCTATGAACTGAGACAACAAGAGTTCCTACCTCATCGGGTGCTTGGGAGTAGTAAGCTAGTTAATATATATAAAGAACTTAGAACAGTGCCCAGCACATAGTAAATGCTATTTAAGAGTTTGTCCTGAGTGTGATTTTCTTATATTCTCCATCTGCCAAAATTGTACATGAGTATGCAATACCTTATAATGAAAAAGAGGATTTTAAGAAAAAAAAAAAGGAAGAAAAGACTAGAGGAGAAAAACTGGATAAACATCTTATCTCTACACTTAAGAGTGACTTCAATTTTCTGAGCCTCAGCTTTATCATCCATACCATAGTGATCAAAAAAACACTGATACCTACCGTAGAGTGTTAATTCCAAGGAGCAAATGATAAAAATTACCAGAAAGTAATCAGTCAATAATAAAGGGTCTTATAACTATAATATTATTACCAAAGTCATCTTGCAAAGTAATAACAAATACATCAATGACAGAGTCAAAATTACATAAAATCTCAGAGGTCTTTAGAAGTTCAAAATGAATCATTTCACCTCTTCAGATGTGCTATGTCCTGCCCCAAACTTAAATTCAAGAACTACTTATACGACAGTCAAAAGAGGGGCACCTGGGTGGCTCAGTCAGTTAAGCATCTCTCTTTGGTTCAGGTCATGATTCCAGGATCCTGGGATGAAGCCCCTTGTCAGGCTCCCTGCTCAAGAGGGAAGTCAGCTTCTTCCTCTACCTCTATCCCTTCCCCCACTTGGGCACTCTCTCTCCCTCTCAAATAAATAAGTAAAATCTTAACAACAACAAAAAGTCAAAAGAACACATTAACTGAGGATTAGAAGGCTCAAGTTGCAGTGTAGGCTGTGTCATTGACATTTTGGGCAAGTCACTTTTGTTTCTGGACCCATGTTCAATTAGACCTTGCAGAGTATGGTCTGAAGTCCCCTGGTAAACCATTAGCCACTTTAAATTATAAGCTTTGCAGGGTTCTTATGAGCAAAAGATCACAAACCCATAGGCTTTTATTTTCTCAGATGACTAAAGACTAGCTGGTATCTGAGTGATTTAGTAAGGGCTATTAAAATTATAAACTAAAAATAGTTATGTTAGAGTTTATTGCAGACTCTAATTCAGTATTCTACTAAAATATTTGGCTGTCACTTAATGCTTGGCAGCACTGCAAAACTCCTACTCTATGTATCCATCTAATTGCAATTTCAGCAATTTTTGGAAATGATACTTTGTTATCAATGAATCCTTAGTTTTGTCTTGATTTGGATCCAGTTTTCAATTACTGCTATTCTTGTGTTTTAATTACAAATTACTAATCACATAGATTCATCATTATCAAGTTAGTTTGTTGTGAATTGTTTGGTTGATTCTTAAGAGTACATTGATGTATATTTCTACCAAGATTTTTGGCTGATAATTTTTTGATATGTAGACACGGTTGCACCAGATTTTGAAAATAAATGATTCCTGTAATGTTACAGCAGACAGACCTTTCTCTTGCACCATAACCCAAATTTGCATGTATTACTATATGAGTATCACTGAGTTAGCCACCAATAGAGTCAGTTGGCCAACTCAACTGGTGATCAACCAGGATGCAATATACAAAATGACCTAAAAATGTAGTTTCAAATTAAAAAAATGAATTCCAAGCCTACCTTATGCAAAATATATTAATTACCATTAGTACAAGTGTGTGTGGGTGTGAATCTGTTTCAAACTAATTCTGATTTTTCTTAGTCAATTACCAAGAAAAGCTTGGATATTTGTCACTCACTTTGCCATCCAGAAATCTGTTACTGCGTGCTCCTGCTAGAAATTTTTGGTTGTTCTCTGGTTTCTGGTTGTTCTCTGGGTGCTTGCTTTCTTCCTTATCATCCAGGTCATGATTGATTTGATGATCAGTAGGATTAGTAGGAGTTGGGGAGTCTCTGCTTATCTGCCTTGCACCACCAATCATGGATTTCTGGAGTACTGTTTGAGTTTCTGCCTTCAAATTCTCATTTTCCTTGCTGTGAAGAAACAGTTTTGCACTTTGTTACTCATAGGGCAGACTCTGCATACACGAGGCTGGTATAAGAAGCAGAAGGTGTTAGTCTGGTGGTGTGAACAGTGGTAACTCAGCATGGTGGAATGAAGGAGTAAACATTAACTGTGTGTGGATCATTTACCATAGAGAGACTGTGTTACTATCTTCTCAGAGTTTAACTTCTCCTACCCTCTTCCTCATGTTCATAAAGAGAATCTATCCATCTGCTCCTATACCCTTAATGTAAAAAATGGGAGTGTCAAAAATGAACCCCACAGTTTATCACATATCTTACTGACAAATCTAATGGGTATTTTCAGTGTTTGCAACTAGAAGAAGAAGAATTCCAGTCCAGGGGGTTTGCTAGCTGCAGTCCTGCTCTGTGTCTCTCCTTAGCTGCTTCCTCTTGTGGCTTCTTTTTAATCTTGGTAGTTCTCCATTTAAGTTTAATCTTAAACAGAGAAAAGAAAAGAAAAAAAGAAACTGTAGGAATGATTCAGAAAATGGAAATAATAAAAATTTAAAAAGACTCAACCTTGTTTAAAAACTAAAGACTCACAAATCAAAACAATTATATAAGACATCACTTTAAATTTAGGAAACTCCTTTAAAAGTAAGAAAGTCAAATGCTAATGGCCGTATAAATAGATATAATTCATATAGGGTGAACTGATAAAACATATGAAGAGTCAGTCAGGAAGTTGCAATGGTTTAACCTACTAAGTCAATATTTAAGATTGTGTATTATGGGGAAAAATGGAGAAGAAGAAAAATGTTAAACTCTCAGTATTGAGTAATAGGTGAATATGCTGAGTATTTCATTCTATGTTCATATGATAGGATTTATAAAGCCATGAAAATAGGAATGATTTTAATGATACAAGAACATATCCAGTTATACAAATAAGTGAAAAATAATTATCTTACATATGTGAAATGCATGTGCATAATATATGTGCTTGTATGGGAAAGTACAGAGTTTATCTAAAAAGAAATATGCTAGAAATAAGCAGCATCTCTGGGAGACACTTCACTTTGCTTCCAAGACCCTACACTCCTGGTTTCCCTTCTACCTTATGAGAAGTTCTTCTAAATCTCCTTTTAGGGCTCTTCTTCCCTCTGTACATGTAGGTGTTCCAGTGGATGCCAGACTGAAGTGGGTTGGGGAAAGAGGCGGCCAAGAAACCGAATACAGAAGTATAAAGACCTCTGTGAAGAGGTTTGGCTGCAAGATAGGAGAGAGAGGAGTTGGTGACTGGAGTGCAATGTAGGTTTCAGATGGGGCTTTATGATTATCATGTGGGGACTTTAACGCATTAAATGCCAGTGGTGAAGAGCCCATTGAGCCAGGGGGAAAAAGAGGATATTATTGATGAAATATGATGAACCCTGACAAAGTGAGATGGGGTATCATTGGGAGAACAGAGATAGAAATGAAACCTCAGGGTAGTACAGTAGGGAGATAGTGAGGATGTAGGCACATTTATTTGTACATTTGGTGATGGTTTGACTTTTCTCTTTGATATATAAGGTATGCTTACCTGTTGGCTCTCAAGCGGGAAGGGCTAGGGAAGGAAGTCTGAGCTAAGGGCAGATGGCTTGAGATAACCGCTATGAAGAGTGGAAAAGAGCTGATCAGAACAAGAAGGATGGGCTGGGTACAACCAGGTAGCCATGAAGATTGGAGACAACAGTTTTATGGCTTCAATCTGAGAGGATGTATATTCTTTTCTGAGATTTCCTAGGAGTCCTTGTGGAGATGGAGAGGAGAGAGTGGGGCTCATTCAGGGCTGGGATTTTCCAGATAGTACGGTTGAATGATAACACAACAGAATGGGAATGTGAGAACAATAGTGTATATTTAACAAATAATTCTTCCAATGAGAGGAGACATAGGACATACGATCCCCGACCTAAAGAAATTTAACTTAATTTGGCTGTCCAAAAATAACACAAATAATAAAGTTAACAACTGGTATAAACTTGCTTCTAGGAGTCAGATTGATAGCTTCTACGTAGTGGTTACCTTTTTAGAGAGGTGTAGAGCCCAGAAGGGAACACTAGGGCCTTCCATGGTATCCATACTATTGTTTTGTTTTGTTTTGTTTTATCTTGGAGTTTGTTACAAGGGTGTATCACGTTTGTGAAAATTGAGTGAGACCATATATATATCATGTGGGCTTTTATGTGTGTATGTATAATAGATAGATACATTATGTTTCTATAACATGTTCAAAGAAATGGGTTTAATTTATGAAACATACGCAATTAGTATATAAATCAATGTCACGTGAATGTTACAAAGAATCAGTGCTGTTGAAGTTCATAAGAGAAAAGAACTATGATTTGTGATGGTTGCAAAAATAACATTACTGAGCATTTAACTACATGACAGTCATATTATAGCCATTCACATACATCAATCTTCAGATCAACCCTATAGGTCAGTGCTTGTATTATTTTCATTAGGACGAAGGAATTAAGATTCAAAGAGTTTATGTGATATGTCCACTTGTACATGGTTTTCCAGTAGTAGAACCGGAATTTCAACATAAGTAGGCCTGCTTGCACTTAGAAGCCTACTTATTTCCAGCAGGGTCAGGAGAGAATCCATGGACGTTTACACTAGGTGAGGAGCAGAAAGAGGAGGAGGAAGTGCAGATTTAAAGGCAAAAATGGGTTCGGGACAGAGAGTTAACTCCTCTGGCTGAACACAATCAGCTTTGCTTTAATCACCTTCAAAATCCTTTTGTGGGCAGTCTCAGGACAGAATTGCCTGAGAAACGTGGAATGTATCTGCCTGCCTGTTAAAACAGTCACAAGTAGATGTAAAACCAAAAATAACCTGTTAAATCTGTTCAAAGTGAAAGCTGTTTAAAAAAAAAAAAAAAACATACATAGCACTTTAAAATTACCATGAAAATGACTCCCCAGCTGAGAAACGGCATGTGCCTGTTAGCGCAAACAATTTGTCAACACACACTGGTTGTTATGCTGTTCACAAACTCACAGCTCTTTCTTCTAGACTTGTGTACTATCTACCTGAAGCACTGAAAATAGAAGTTTGCCATTTCGAAAGAAGAAAGAAAGATGCCACCAACACTGTCTTGGAAGCAAGGCACAACCAGCTTCTTCATACGTACTTCCAACCTCAGCTGCTGCTCTCAGGGACGCTGTGAGGAGTTTAGTGTCATCCTGGAACTACAGCAATTAGGGAGGATTACGGTATTGCTGGATGATAAATAAATGAGGTGAAAACTGTTCAGTTGTTCACTGTCACACTGGGCTCTTCCTGCAAACCAGCCCGACAGTGCCACCCTCTACTAGAGCTGAGTCTCGGGGTTAGAGGGAAACATTGCAAGGGTAGGTCTGATAGCATCCTCTGCCTAAAGCAGTGCGGAGACCTCCCATCGGCCCACCTCCCATGTAACTCCAGCTCACCAGATCTCACATTTGATTTGGATTACACCCCTGCCGAGAACATCAAATCTCAAATGGAGGACCCAGGGGGGCTCAGCAGAAAGGTCACCAGATGCCATCTTAAAGGTCTGCCAGCCTTGGCAGAGACTCAGTGCCACCAATTTCCAACTGTGCGCCATCTAACAGGGCTCCAACCCTCTGGAGAAGACAGTCCTGAGTGTGCCAACTCAGTGAATGGGGATCTAATTTCAGTAAATGAAAGCATGTTCTTATTTGGAAGTCATAGCAGATAATCATCAACACAACCAGACTTTCCTTTTTTAAAAAGACAACAACAAAATAAAAATATAAAATGGGACTGGGGAGGGTGGTGCAGCTGAAACTCTCACTAAACTCCATGGGGAAGCTGAAATGTGAAGTCTGTGCTAATGTAGCAAATGTTATTGTGACGAAGTGTGAGGGGTTTTTTTTTTTTTTTCCTTTTTCTTTCTCTCTCTTTTTTTTTTTTAAATGCCAGAGAGCCGTGCCTCGTATTATTATCATAGAAAGTTAGTCTTCAGAAAGATTTTTAAAGTGCTGAACTCCCAAACCTATGCCCGAATCATATCTTTGTCATTGGAATTATGAGCTAACATTTTAAATGCTTATATGTCTCAGACACCACATACACATTTACATAAATTCTTTCATGTTATCCTAATAATCCTGAAAAATAGGTATGATTATCACTATTGTGCAGATGAAAAAATGATGATCAGGAAGGTTAAGTACATTACTCAGGCCATCTTGCAAACAGAGATCTTAGACTCATGGCCAGATCTACGTGGCTCTAAAGCATATACCCCATTTTCCACATTACTCCTCACTTTTATGCCCATATGTACAAAATGTTTAAAACAATAGTATTTTTATTCTCTTTTAAAGTGTTAATAAAAAAGAACATATATAAAGGCATCTTGTCTGGGTTATTTAATATACAAAATTAGTAACCCACCCAATCAACAATTGTTCTTTGTATGATGTACTTTTAGCTTTTAGAAAATGATATCCCAACACACCTACTCTTCTGCATCCTTCTTTCTCCACTTATATGCATTTCTACAGCATGAGAAACATATTTATACCATGGTGGATGTTTTCTTCTATCTGACTTGTCTTTCAGCTATGCATTACTACCTCATTGGTCAGTGTTATATTGGGCATCCAATGGACTGTTTTGTCTTTAAATTTATGAAAAATAGTGTGATAACTGAAAAAATAGAGTATGCGTAAAGAATATCATAGAGGAATTTCAAACCAAATTTGCTTAAGGAAAAGGTGGAAATGATTCCATGAAGGTGTTGGCTGAGAGAAAGAGGCTAGAAAGCAACCAAAAGCATTTGTTTGAGGTCTTGAGGGATTGCAATCTTGGAGACACAAAGTTGACCAAAAAAAGTTTTTTTTTTTTTTTTAAGATTTTATTTATTCATGAGAGACACAGAGAGAGGCAGAGACACAGGCAGAGTGAGAAGCAATGCTCCCTGTGGGGGGACATGCAGGACTCAATCCTAGAACCCTGGGATCATGACCTGGGCCAAAGGCAGACGCTCAACCACTAAACCACGCAGGTGCCTCAGAGTTGACCAAAATGGAAACTGTGCTCCAAATTATAAGCAGAGAGTGCAGGTTTCCAGAGGCAAAACCCACAAGATTACATAACTTGTTGTGAAGGAATTATGACTGGTGCTGAGAGAGTTAAAGTAAGACACAGTGGCTCTTTAGTTGGTAGATAATATATGTTATCTGTTTCAGTCCAAAGCAGGAGGATGTGTCCCAGGAGGTGGCGGAGGTGCACTGTTTAGTTGCAACTGACAAAAGTCAGAAGTCCATGGTGTTTCAAATATTGAAACAGGAGACAGTGTACAGGCCTTGCTTCCTCAATATCCTCTCCTTCCTGTTTTGAGTGATTCTCTTAGAAATGCTTACTTCATTTTGGAATGTTCTTTCACAAAGGAACTACCTATAAAATGAAGAATACTCCAGATTGGATGAAGTGCTTGTGTTGGGAGAAAATGACAGTGATTTCTAACCTTTGAACTTCAGACCACCTAAGGTGGGTGATAATCATGCAGGGTGCTGGATAATAAAACACAAACTTGGAGAACACTGAGCTCATTGAATTGGAATTTCTGAAAACAGGACGAGAAAATTTGTATCCTTAGCAAACGTCAGATGATTCCTAGGTACACTAAAGTTTGAGAAACAGCAGCATAGAGAGTGAAAAAGAAAGTCTTTTTCATAATTGTGCCAAATCTGTGCATAGTTATAAGCAGTATAGTATAGTGGTTGAGGACATGAGCTATCTGTTCCATGGACCTGATTTTGAACCCTAGCTGCAGATGTGATTTGACTTTGGCACGTTATTTCACATCTCTAATTTTCAGTTTCTTATCTGTGGGGTTAGAAAAATAATCCTTATCAAAATAAGATGTATAAAATATTTACCACTGAACCTGGTTTTCAGTCAACCCTTGACAAACGGTAATTTTGTGTTAGCCATAAGGTAGAGTACTATCATCCTTTTTAAACACCTCCCTCATCACCCGAGTACAGAAGGGATGCATTCATTTGGAACCTCAGAACTTTCTTTATAGGCAAAACTAAAGTTCAAAAGATCACAGTTTTGTAGTACACAAGAACTGAGAAAAATTTCTTTAAATAGGTAAAAAGAGAAATCATGTAATCTAACTGACTACCTTGCAATTTACTAGTAGCAGTGAATACAAGTTCTAGAAATCACCCACTTAAAAAAATAAAGCAGATTAATTAGTATCAAAATCTGCTCTGATTAAGCAGAATTCTTCAGAATTACTTTTTAAAATTTTACAGAAAAAAAAAAAAACCCAAAGCATTGTCTCATCATGATGTCCTCAAGTGGATTTTACCCAGGAGTTTTGCAGACTATGCTGCTTTTAAATCTTTGAGCCAGCCTTTATCAGCTTGAAATTTAATGTCCTTTGCACTGCCTTCTAGCCTGTTTTGCTTTTGCAAGTCTAAGCAAAGTGATTGTGCAACTGGCTCACCTTTCCCCCAATTATCTCAGCACTTTAAGGCACAGTTTCTGAGCCAGGACTTCTGTCCATATTGTGAGAGGATGCAGCACAAACAGTTCTCTCTCTGGACCATCCTCTGGGTACATCCACATGGTCTATAGGAATGAGGAGTAATAATTCTTGCTATGTTATTTTGTTTAATTAGGTTGAACTAAATCAGGGTATCAGGAGGTCGTAGATTTAAAAAGTGTACCATAGGGAAGGAAGAGAGGGATGAATAGATGGAGCACGGGATTTTTAGGGCAATATCATACAGAAAATACTCTGTATGATATTATGATAACAGATACATATCATTATACATTTGTCCAAACTCTTAGACTATAAGACACCAAGGGTGAACCCTAATGTAAACTATAGACTTGAGATGATTATGCTGTGTCAATGTGAGTTCATCAACTGTAATAAATGTATTGTTCTGGTGGAGGATGTAGATAACGGGGGAGACCCTGAATAAGTGCGGGGCAGGGGTGGATGTGGCACCTCTGTACCTTCCTCTCGATTTTGCTGTGAATCTCAAACTACTCTAAAAAATTTAAGTTCTAAAAAAAAGTGTACTATACAAATATAAATCCGTGCTTTCTCAAAATTATAAGTGGTTAAACTCAAAGTGGCAAGGTATTACATGACCTCTTTATAGAAAATTTCCAGATAGGCACACCAGAACTTGTTTTGTTTTGCTTTTAAACCAAACTAGGATTATATTATTTTATAATCTCTTAAAAGAATTTCCAGTCCACGGTATAATGCAGATATTGTTACACATGGATACTTCTATCTCTGTGAGGACATCTGAAATGTCTAAAGAGTATTTCACTGCATGCATGTACAAGAGTTTATTTATTTTTATTTTTTTAATTTTTATTTATTTATGATAGTCACACAGAGAGAGAGAGAGGCAGAGACACAGGCAGAGGGAGAGGCAGAGACACAGGCAGAGGGAGAAGCAGGCTCCATGCACCGGGAGCCGGATGTGGGATTCGATCCCGGGTCTCCAGGATCGCGCCCTGGGCCAAAGGCAGGCGCTAAACCGCTGCGCCACCCAGGGATCCCTATAAGGGTTTATTTAACTAGTCCTATATTGTGGAACATTTACTGTTCCACAATTTCTACTAAATTAAATATTGCTGCCCTACTGGATGTGTTCCTTTGCTGCTAGCTCCTTGCCTTCTTCCTCACCCCAGGAAGCTGCTCTGTGTGGAGTAATGATCTGCTCTCAAGCCTTCTGATTGTGGCTGGTTTGGGCCAAAGCATAGCCCTGGCAGGAGATGGCTCTGTCCCTACAACATTGCCCTAAGCTCCTTGAGTTTCTTGCTCAGAGGTCACTACATGTCCCAAGGTGCCCTGAGCGGCAGAGTTTTCCCTCCTCAGTGACATTCCCCTCTTCCCATTTCCGCAGACTGAGGGCTGGTCACACTTTGCCTCTGCTAGTGGTTCGTGCACCACACCTTGGATTTCTCTTACTCTTCTAAACAAACCCTTCTCGAATCATCCTAATCTGAATTATGTAAGCTGTTTTCTACTGGACCCGGGCTTGTACATTATTATGTAAATTTCTGAAATCAAACCATATATCCATCTATAATTGTTTCTACAGAATTGATTGATTCATAGATAGAGATCTTATGCCAAAAGTATACACACTTTTTAAAAGTTTTTATTTAAATTTTAGTTAATTAAAATATTGATTTCAGTTGTTTCTACAGAATTGATTCATAGATACAGAGCTTATGCAAAGTACATACACTTTTTTAAAGGTTTTATTTAAATTCTAGCTAGTTAACATATTGGCTTCAGGAGTAGAATTTAGGGATTCATCACTTACATATAACACCCAGTTATATCACCATAAAGTACGTGCACTTTTAAGGCTTATGATAAGTATACTTAAAAACCAATACCATATGAGTACTCTTTTTTCTAAATCCTTGTCAACCCTGGATATTTCCATTATAAAAAATATTTCTAATTTTTATTGGTAAAAATAATGCTTCGTTGCTGATTAATTTTTTTAGTACCATTCAGACTGAATCTCCCCCACCCTCATCAGACACATATTTAGTGTTTATTTTTATTTCTTCTTTTTTGACTTTCCCATCTACATCTTCTACTGTTTTATGAAAGTGGGCTGTTCGTCCTTTTCTTATCGATTTGCAGGAGCTCTTTATACAGTAAGAGGATTAATTTTTCTCCTGTTATGTATGTTGTAAATAGTGTTTTGCTTTTCCCGTTTACTTTTTATTCTATTTTTTAATATAGAATTTCAAATGGTAAAGTAACAACTTTTAACTAATAGCCACAATATTTAGAATTGATAGGCACCTATTCTTTTTTATAACACTGCTTTCACATAATGCCATATACTCTTACTGAAAGTTTTATGCTTATGCTTTGTGCTAGAGGCATAGGTCTAAAGTAGTATCTCATGCTTCTTTATACTCCTCACAGTGCCAATAATAATAATAATAATAATAATAACAAATATTATTAACAACCCAAATAATAAACAACCCATTGTAGGAGATTAATAAACAGCTTCCTGTAGTAAAAAAGACATGAGAGAAGTATGATTTTAACATAATACGCCATCGCTTTGAACTTGTGAAAGTAGACATAATAGTGTGTGCTCTGATGTTGCTCTGCTTTAAGGAAAGACTGAGTTCATGGATATTAAGGTATGTAGATTACATAGCAAGCAAAGCAAAAGACAAAGATGAGGTATTCTGATCAGTTATTTCTTTTTTATGAAGAGTAAGTAGGTACTTGAATTCTTAAATCACAAAGTTTTATCCAGGTTTTACATAGAGACTATAACTGGTCATTGCTACAATCTCCTGCATGGATTACCATAATGACTCCCTAAATGGTGTTCTCTTTTTTTACCCATGTCTCTCCCAATTTATTCTCCACAGAGTAGTCAGAACCATTCTTTAGAAAGAATTTTTGATTGTGACTTCTGGTGCTTGCAACTTTCCAATCCCTTTCCATTTTACGTAGAACAAATCCTAAATTCCTACCATGGCCCACAGGGCCAGTGATGGCCTCTGGTGGCCTCTCTGACCTCATTTCCTATCCCTCTTCCCCTTGTTCACTCTACTACACCATCATTGGCTTCCTTGCTCCACCCTAAATATGCCAGGAGGCTTTCTATTTGCTGTTCCCTCTGCCCATAATGCTCTTTCCTCAGGGATTTGCATGGTTTATGCTCTGGGCATCTGCGGAAGCGCCAGGATCATGGTGAACACCTGTAGTGTCATTGGTACACCCTGAACCTCCTGGGCAGGATAGCAGTAGTGACGTGGGTGCCCTGATCTCTGGGTACTATACTGGAAAGCCATGTTCTGTCACTCCTTATGAAGTGTGCATAAGGCAGCCTAACACAAAAAATCTGCTTGGGCTCCAGGTGGTCAATTTAGGTGCTGTTTGTAGCAGGTGCTGTGTCTAGCAGTTGCCGGGAGAGCCAGATGTCTAATATTTGGAGAGCTGTGGGAAGTTGCAGCCTCTTCTTTTGAGACAGGAGCAGGAAGAAGAAACTAGAACTACTAGTTTTATGGAAAGTTGGAGTCTGGCGAGCCACGGCCACCAGGATGAAGTTGGGCCAACCCCAGCCAGCTCACTGCTAACTAACCATGGATAATTCTCACTGGAGAATTCTGGCTCATGTCTCAGTTCAAATGCCGCTTGCTCAAACAGGCCTTCTGGGAACACCCTCTGTGACCCATTACACCCTCAGGACTTCCTCTATTTTTCCTCATGGCATTATGCTCACTTGAACAGTCATTACTCAGATGCTTGCCATGTGTCTCCCATCGTTAGAAATTTAGGTATACTGCTGTATTCTCAAGGCTTGACACTCACTAAGTACTCAATTAATGTTGTGGAAAGGATGTCGATGGAATTTCATATATGCATTAATTTCTAAAACTGTTAAAATTAGCACTTTTTAAAAGTTCAAGAAAGGAAAAAAATAATGTATTAAGAAGAAGGGGTTTGGGGTATCAAAAATGACAGAAGATGCACTCCAAGATAATCATGTGGGAAAATACCAAAACTTTGTACTTCTAAGCTATAAATATCAACACACATTATTACAGATATTCGCTACCCTTTCCCATAAAAGTTTGCAGCCAGCTTCCCCTGTACTTAACAATACTCTACCAACAGTAGAATGAATTGCTTTGGGTCATTGATTCTTGGCATTGGAAGGAACTATAGAGGCCAACTTTATTCACTGGAAGCATCTCTACTCACAGGCATTTCTTGAAATGGACTCAAGTCCTCTTTTATTTAAAACTCAATCTTCAGATTCTAGAAATGTTCCCCTATGCCACATTTCACACCCCAGATCTTCCATTATACTACACCTTTAGCACCCACACTTTTAGTGTGCCAGGGTCCCTCCTAAAATGTGGCGTGCAGAAGAAAGTACAGTACTGCATAGGTGGCATACACAGTTAGTTCTGAATACATTGGGCCTCCCACATCCCTCTCTGTGGATACTTTCAGCTCATGCTGAGCACAAACAGAAATGTAAAGAGGAAAACACTCCATTTTATCCTCTACTCTCTACTACTACCACACCAAATGTGTGTGGGTTTCCCCATACCAAGCAATTCTTCAACACCAGCTGGGTATCCCTATAATTCAGTTCAATTCTGAAGCTACCTACCTAGAGCACAGACCCTACAGGTTAAGGGCTCAGTCCCACAAGACTGTCCCCTCCCCTTCAGACATCAATCCCAAGTCCAGGTTATTATAACCTGTATTTCTGATAGACCCAGTATAAATCTGGATTCTCACAACCCCCTTCTCAGGTTTGATTTGCTAGAGCAGCTCATAGAACTCAGGAAAACAGTTTACTTACCAGATTGCTAATTTATTATAAAAAAATATGTTAGGAGTGGCCAAATAGAAAGGATGCATAGGACTAGGTAGGTGGGAAAGGGCGTGGAACATCTGTGCCCTCTCCAGGCACACCACCCTCCCAGCACATAGACATGTGCAGCAACCCGGAAATTATCTGAACCCCATACTTTTGAGATTTTTAGGGAGGCTTCATCATATAGTTATGCTCAATCATAAACTCAATCTCCAGCCCCTCCCCCTTTTTCAGAGGATGGAGGGTAGGGTTGAAAGTTCAAAGGTTTTTTTGTTTGTTTGTTTTGTTTTGTTTTTTAAGTTCAAAGTTTTTAATCATGGCTTGGTCCTTCTGGTGACCAGCCTCCATCCTGAAGCAGCCCAGAGCCCATTGAGAATATACTCATGGGAACAGAGACATCTCATCACCCAGGAAATCCCAAGGGATTTAGGAGCTTTGTATCAGGAACCAGGATCAAAGACCAAATATTAGGTCAAGAGATGTACCTGGTGCTCTTACCTGTTAGGAAACTGCAAGGGTTTTAGGGATTCTGTGCCAGGAATTGGGAGCAGAAACCAATAGATATATTTTCTATTATTTCACAAGTAAAACACAAACATTTATTCCATATAAGCATTTACATGTACTCTCTAAAGACAGACTTTGCATCCATCTCCATTGGATTAATTTTGTCAGTTTTAGCTCAAACCGTCCCTGCCAAGGCATTCCAGCATTCTTCTACCTACATGTTTCCTGAAGTGATCTGTCTTCCTTCAGTTATGGATTAAAAAATGCTGACTGGGGCACTTGGGTGGCTCAGTGGTTGAGCAACTGCCTTTGACTCAGATCATGATCCCAGGGTCCTGGGATTGAGTCCCACATCGGGCTCTATGGAGGGAGCCTGCTCTTCCCTCTGTGTCCCTGCCTCTCTCTCTCTCTGTGTCTCTCATGAATAAGTAAATAAAATCTTTAAAAATATTGTTGACTAAAAACAGGGTCACATAGATCCTCTCAACCTCCCCACCTCCAATATGCCATGTTGACATTAATTGTTCAGTCACCACCATGTTAGCATCATCTGGTTTTAGTCAACATGAACCAACTCCTAGTGACCATCACTTTCGTGTTTTGTTTTCACAACTAATATATTTAATTCTTTGGCCTACAGTTTTACCAGGGATTGCCCACAGGCCTCAGGTTTTGTGGTTTTATTACACACTTTTATCTCCTTATAGAAAAATGGGAATACTTGTCTCCTGTCCATTGGCCTTGTCTTCCTCTCCATGAGCTATCAAACAGTACCCCTCAGGGTTCCATGGTAACATATAATGCTACTTTAGCAACATAGGCTTTAGACATGGATTTAAAGCAACCAAGTATTGTCTTTCTAGATCTTTATTTTTCTTGGCATCTATTGTGCTCTAGGCCATTTATTAGGCTTTCAATGTGTATAAGACTTTGTACTCAGTGGTGAGGGTACAGTGGTACACACAGGATTTACAGCTAAATGGAGGAGACAAAAATGCACAGGAAATGGTCATAGAGCGTAACAGTCCCTTAATGGTGTTACAGGAGCCCACAGGGTAAAGTCCTAACCTCCAGGACTTCAGAGCTATTTGGAAATAGGGTGATTGTAGATGTAATTAGTTAAACTGAAGTCATATTAGAATAGGAGGGCCCCTAATCCAATTGACTGGTGTTCTTATAGAAAGGGGAAATTTGTACACAGACGTATATACAGGAAAACTGCCATGTGAATCTTATGGGTTATGCACCATGAGCCACAGAACTACCAGAATCAGGGAGATAGACCTAGAAGCTCTCCTTCCTGGGTAGCTTCAGACTCAGACAGAGCACAGTTGTACCAACACCTTGATTTCAGACTTCTAGCCTCCAGAACTGTGAGACAATACATTTCTGTATTGTCTAGGGTACTCAGTTTGTGGAACTTTGATACAGCAGCCCTAGAAAATTAATACACTGATTTTACACCTTGAAGATCACATTCAGGTCTGACATACCATTCCATCCTCTCCACATATCCTACAGTAAATCTGAACTAAATGTGCTTACACAGGAAGATTTCTGTTTTCCATCCATTATTAGTTTGTGATTTTTCTTTTTAGAGATTTCTTCCCCTTTTTGGCGTTCAACTCGTTTCTTACATAGATATTTTACTAATGGACTCAACAGATTCCACCCCAAGAAAAAGCCCTCTTGAGACCCAGGCTGAAAGCTATAGATGTAGTCCAACTACAATGCTTCAGAGGCAGATTATGGGACATATATGACTTGATAATGGTGATCCTTCTGAGAATCACTTATTTTTGAACAATATAGCAATATTTTAGCAAAGCATGTTAGTAGTCCTATGTCATTCCAGCAACAGTAATATCAAACCCATAGAAAACAGAAATAAAACAACCTACCTTAATTTTTTTAAACATTTTTTTCCCACAGTTGTCATAGAAGTAACAACTGTGTCTTTTATTTCACAGTTTATGTACCTAATCTAATGTATTTTTGTATTTCCTGGACTGTGAAGTTAAAAGAATAAAGAGAAAAAATAAAAGGCACCTTTTTATAAGACAAAGGAATTTTTCCCTATATAAAAGGACAAGGACACGCCCCTAGCATCCCCTTTAGGAACATGTTAGACAATGATTCCCCTGGAAAAAAGAAGGGATTTGGAATGAAAGGGGCTAAACAAAGAACCCCAGAGGGGAATGGAATTAGTAGAGTAGTAATACCGTCTTCTGGGTGGGAGGAGAACTGAGCAGGGCATCCAAACTGATCCTAGTACTTTCCTTGCCAACCATGAGCATTTGGTAGGAGATCTTATAATTATGATTATTATAAGATTATATCACAGTATCTTAGTTTTCTCATCTACAAAACAGAGGCAAACTGCCTCTCAGACATAGAATATAAAAGGGATTGCAAGCATTGCATAGAATGGGATTTGATTTTTTTATTAAATGTCTTGTATCCCTGGAAAGATATGGTTTAGTCCTAATAGCAGAACCACTGATTGAACATGTTGAATATACTACTAGGCACTGGAAAGGTGTTTTGCCTACTTTTTCTCATCTGGTTTTCACAACAACCCTCCTAGGTCCATGTGTTTTAGCCTTACTTGAGAGATAGGAGAATCTGAGGCCAGAGATATTAACTTTCTTAATGTCAAAAGGCCAGGAAGGCACAGAGGCAGGATTCAAATTCACATCTCTCAGCTCTGTAGGGATCCCAGATGCAGGACCCCTGTGCCAGAACAGACATTACTACTTGATTACAGCACTCACTTTGGTATTTCTCTGGGCTGACAGTACTGATGGTGGGAAGTTTAACCAATTTGCCCTCCTAAGGCCTGTGCTCCCTAATCCTGATAACCTCATCTTCAGAGATTCTAATTCAGTAGGTCTTGGGTTGGACCCCAAATCTTTATTCTTAAGGATTTTCCAGTTGTTTCTGATGACAGGTTTTATAACCACTACTTTCTGCACCTATGTTCTGTGAGGCCAGGTCTTTTCTGTTTGTCTATTTGTTTGATCTGTGGGTTTCTGAAATAAAAGCAAAAGCTCTTAGGAGGGGAAGGCAACTATTGACTGCTGCTGTTTATGGAATGACTACTAGATGAAAAGTGGGTTGGGATCCCCGGGTGGCTCAGCGGTTTAGCGCCTGCCTTCAGCCCAGGGAGTGATCCTGGAGTCCCAGGATCGAGTTCCATGTCAGGCTCCCTGCATGGAGCCTGCTTCTCCTTCTGCCCGTCTCTCTCTCTCTCTCTCTGTGTGGGTGTCTCTCATGAATAAATAAAATATTTTAAAAAAATAAAAAATAAATAAAAGTGGGTCTAGGGACACCTGGGTGGCTCAGTGACTAAGCGTCTGCCTTTGGCTCAGGTCATGATCCTGGGGTCCTGGGATCGAATCTCTCATTGGGCTCCTTGCAGGGAACCTACTTCTACCTCTGCTTATGTCTCTGCCTTTCTCTGTCTGTGTCTCTCATGAATACATAAATAAAATCTTTCAAGAAAAAAAAAAGAAAGGCGGGTCTAGTGCCTCTTTTTTCTTTTCTGAACACTGGAAAGAAGACCTAGTCATACCCTTCTGTGCCAAGTATCTGGTGAATTTTAGAGATACTTGAGTGTCCTCCCTCAAATGTGACTGTGATGAGCTTGAAGAAAGAAAGACCTCTTAGCTATTCTCTGAGAAGTCTTTGTTTGGAGGAGTATAGACTATAAACAAGAGTAAGTAAAAATCTTATAATTTATGATTTATTATTAATCCCACTCCTCTAATTCATAACAAATTGACTAACACTATTCCTCCTCCCTCCCCAAAATCACTACATGTAGTAGATTACAAACGTGATGAGAAGCAGCAGCAATACCCCATTAATAGTTATAAATGTCTCAATGCTTATATTCCTCATCTATTTGGAAAATCTGCCTAAGTAATTAAAGAGTAAGAGGAATTAAAAAGATGAAAAATATCAGGAAAACAGTGCGCATGGAAGTTATCAACACTATTTTACTTCTACTATTACTTTTTAATGACTTTATTTTCCATGGACAACAGTTTAAAAATGTTAATTTCTAGATTAAAAAAAAAAAAAGCCCCAGACTTCATTATCTTCCCAGCAAAGCAGATATTTTTCAAACAGTAAACTTACATCTTTGGCTTCTCCGAGAGGTACCGGAAGTGTTTGCTTCCAATGATTTTCACCACTGTCTCAGACATTGCTTCTGATCCACGGGGAGTCTTCCCAACAGAAGACATGCTTTTTCTCAAAGTCCTTTAAAATACTTGGGTTGGAAAATAAGTAACTCTTTTTTCCTCTTGATTTCCCATTAGTCAATTTAGCATCCTCGTCTATATTAACAAAAACAATAGCAGGACCAAATGCTATTTGGTCTTACCTCACTTGACATTCTTAATAAAGACATGAGTAAGATATTTTTAATTACTATTATCATTCTTGTTTTAACTTTGAGAGAACAGGCAATATGTAGTTCTGTAATTTACTCAGTAGCATAGAATCAGTATTTAGCAGAACTGGGAATCCCACTCAAGAGGTTTGCAAAACAGGTCTACTGAGCCATTTGGAAACTCTACCTTCCTGATACCAGATTGGATTCTTTGGAGGTCAGAGAGGAAACCAGGGCTTTAGTATATGAAGATCTTATATTCAGCTCTCATGCTCAGTTTCCCTTTTTACAAAACCGGGATAATTCCAGTTCTACTTCCTGGGATTTAGGGAATCCAGTAAGATAATGCATCTGAAAGAGTGCTGTACATAGGAAAGAGGGAATTTTGTTGTTTTTGCTGATGCGTGTTTCTGTAATAATCCAGCGAATCTGAAATTGAGATCCTGTACTAGATAAATACTGGGTGTTTACACAGGTTTGATGCCAAGGGCAACTTAGAAGTTCTATAAACCTGGCCCCAGGCTGATCACTTTCTTTCAGAGCCTCTCACAGATTGAAAGCTCTTCAGAGATCATTCTAATCCAAATGCTGGCTTTACAGATTGGTACACCGAGGCCCAGAGAGGGTGTATCATTTGACCAAGCTCACACAGCGAGTGGAACCAGCCCCTTTTCTAGTATTCTGGTCTGAAGTAGACCAGCTCTTCCCAGTACCCCAGCTTCACTTAGCGTGTGGTCCGCACTAAAGAAAGACCTGCTAGGAGAGGATAGCCCTACCCAGCGGGACCTGCAACCTCTTGGAAGCAGTCTGGAAACTTCAAGGGCCACAGTTCGTGATGGTGGGGTCCCTTCTCTTCCCAGCAGGTGCGTGTCTGTACTGAGCCCTTTCTTGGGATAGAACAGAAGGGTTGGCCTTACCGCCGAGGCAGCGTTTCCCACCCGGGCAGCTCAGGAGTACTCGGTCAGTGCTCTCCCCTGGATCGAGCCCCGCGGCGGCCTGCGGGGAGCAGGGCGGGCGATTGGAGCCCAGGAGTCGGGCCAATCACAGGGCCCGGCTCGTGGGCGGGGCTGTTCCCCCGGGTTGCTAAGGACGCAGAGGCTGTTGCTGGGCGGGGGACCAAGTTTCCATCCCTGTCCAGGTGGCTGGGGCCTCCTCCGCGGGCGCCGGGAGAAGAGTAGCAGTGTGCTCAAATCTGTGTTTTGGAGGTTCTCCAAGATCTCTGAGCTTTTTTAAATTTATTTTTAATTTATTTTTTATTTTTTAGCTCATCTCGCTCACCTGTGTTGCCACGCATGTCCTGCTCTTTCCCTTAAGCTTCATTTCCCTTGGTGAGATTGGCACGTGGTTGGAATCTTGCCCCTGTAGGTTTAAATCCAGCCCCTTCCACTGTATGGGTTTGGATAAATCTCTTCTTTTCCCTGAGGTTCAATTTCCTTATCTGTACAATGAGGAAGAGTAATAACACAGACGTAAAGATAAGTCGGGGATGAAATGAAATGAGAGTATAAAAAAATAATTTTATGCCAGATCACTCATTTGAGCCAGACAACTATTACTATAAGTTAAAAATGACCAATAGCATAATTTTATTTATTTAATAAAGATTTAAAAAGTAAGGCTTGGGGGTGTTGAGTAATTACCCAAGGCCCCACCAAGGCAATTGACAGATCCCCGATTTGAATATACTCCTACACCTCCCGAATTAACAGCAATTTTTATTATGTTAGAAGACTTCAGCAAGCATGGGTAAAGACTTCAAATTGACTCCAAAATGGTGTTAACTATTTCCAGCAGCAGCAACCCCAGCATCCATACGGTCTGCCTCCTGCCCTCTGGCTGCACTGTGTTTTGTGGTTTACTATATCACCTACTTGCATATGTGATGTGATACACTCAGCTCCCCTCTAGGGCTTGCTCTCCCGTGGGCAAGACACACTGGCACATTCTGTGATATGCAAAGTACCTTGGTGTAGAGGAAAGGGGACAGCTCCCTATTTATTCTTCCAGCCCAGCTTCACATTGTCACTAGATCAGTCCTCTTAAGCTACACTAGATAAGCCCCGTCTAGTCCAATGTCTCAAAGGATTCTGATCAGCCATAGAGGTTGTCTGTGGTTTCAAAGTCTTCTGTGCCCTATCCTCAGGCTAGATCTCTAGGTGGATCTCCCACTACTTCTCCCAGGCTTGCTATACTCCATCCAACCCAGTACACTAACTGACCTGAATCTGTCTTTTATTTTTCAGCCTCTGTACCTTATTCATTCTGTTCTCTCTGTATAAGACCCTTCCGTTTGCTCTTTTTTTTTTTAGGTTCAAAAAAATTATAATTTTTGTACACCGCTTGCTCATTGTGTCCACCTGCAATCCATTCTTTAAGTTCCATCTCAAATGGTCAACAGTATGTACCTGGGAATCAGATACCTTGGGTTCAAATCCTAGCTGTGCTAGTTCAAAGTGATCTTTGGCAAATCACTTAAAATCTTTGTGCCTCAGTTTCTTCTTTTATAAAATAAGAATGACTTTTTGTAAAGATTGAGTTATATGAGTAATGGCTTAGGATAATGGCTGACATATAATGAGAAATATAAATGTTTGCTATCATCATTATTATAATTATCTGTCGTGAAGCCGAGTCAGATCCCAGAAGCTGAAAATGGTTTCTCTGTTCTCTGTATAATTTGTGGTTTCTCTCTTTTATAAAATGTGTCTTTCTTTGCCTGATAGTTGACTATCTGTTTGCATTGGTTGCCATACCTTCCTGGACCATGTCTGTGGTAGGCTGAATAAAGCCCCCCCCTCCCCCAGACATCCATGCCTTAATCCTTAAAATCTGTTCATATTATCTTCTGTGGCAAAAGAGACGTAGCAGATGTGATTAAGAATCTTGAGATGGGGAGATTATCCTGGATTATCCAGGTTGGTCTTAAATATAATTGCAAGTGTCCTTGGAAGAGGGAGGTAGAAGGATGTTTGACTACCAAAGAGGAAGGAGGAGATATGACCATAGAAGCAAGAGGTTGGAATGATTTAAAGAAGGGATTTGGGCCAAGAAATGCAAGTGGCCCCCAGAAGCTAGAAAAGGAAAAAAAAATTCTCCTCTAGAGGCTCTGGAAGGACCAAGACCCTGCTAACTCCTTGACTTTAGCCCAGTGAGACTGATTTTGGGCATCAGGCCTCCAAAACTCCAAGAGAATAAAGTTGTATTGTCATTACCTGCCAAGTTTGTGATAATTGACAGCAGCCATAGGAAACAAATGCAATGCTTGAAGGACCCACTTCTTCAAAGAACTGATTGCACTCCATGGCTTAAGTAGGCCAGAATTTTTTTTTAAGATTTTATTTATTTATTCATAAGAGACACGGGGGGGTGGGGGCAGAAACACAGGCAGAGGGAGACGCAGGCTCCATGCAGGGAGCCCAACATGGGACTCGATCCCAGGACTCCAGGATCATGCCCTGGGCCAAAGGCAGGCACCAAATCACTGAGCCACCCAGGGAGCCCAGGCCAGAATTCTTATTGATGACCAATGTATAGGTGTTGGGTGAAAACGAAGCCTTCTATCTGTTGGGGTCTCTAAAGTGTGAGGGTAAGATATGGAGGCTGTTGGCAGATGTTTATGTAAATACATAAATACCTTTTCAGCAAATAAGGAGCAAGCCAGATTAGAGCCGAAAATAGAGCCAGCATGGGGAGGGGATGGGAGCAAAGAGCCTGGACCCAGCTATGCCTGAAGCTAGAAAGATTCTAGAACTCCCAAACATTGAAGTGAAATATTTCCCTTTCTTAAGATATTTTGAGATGAGCTTCATTAACCTTTTACCCAAAGAGTCCTGGGGAATGCAGAGACTTTCAAACTTCAGGTTACTATGGCTCATATGTGGGGTATAGCTAATTGATTCAATGGCATTTTAAGTTTCATTGTTAATTCTGTGATAAAGCTTGAAGAAGTAAATTAATTTTGATCAAGTAAGATATTCTAATAAGGACTCTCCTTTGACCTTATCTTGACTTAAAGATTTTATAAATGCCAACTTGAAACACAATGACATAAGAGGGAGGCTTTCCACTGCAGCTCTTCTGTCAGTTTGAAGCTATTCATTTGAAATTCGATATATTTTTTCAGACCCCAGGGAACCTCTGCTTTGCTGTTTCCTAGCCAAATGACCTTGAATTAGCAATTTCACTTATCTTTGAGGTGAAGACAATAATTACTCTGAAGATTGCTATCAGGATTAGAGATAATATTCTGAGAGCCCCTGACATGTAATAAGCTTTTATAAATTGTATTCTTGTTCATAACAATAGCAGCTAACATTTAGTGAATATTTATTATGTGCTAGACATTGTGCTAAAAACTTTTCCTTTGATATCTTATTTAATCTTTACAACCATCTTATGAAATAAGGACTTAATATCCCCATTTTAGAGATGAGGAATCTGAGGTTTAGAGACGATAACTTGCTCAGAGAGAATGTAGGTAGGAAGACTCAGAGCCGCGAAAAAAATCAAGGTATATCTGATTCTAGAAGCGCCTTTGTAGCCACTACTCTATACCTCCTTTGTGGAAGTTAGCCATTGTTGTTATATTATTACTGTTGTTATTATTAATTGTTAATGCTTTCATTGGCACTGTTTTAAGGTTCTAGTTCCCTTTGAGAATGCAGATTCTATGATAGAATTCTTAAGAAGGGGTGGCCTTTTCTTATCTGGGATTTCCTATTTCACACTCTGGTTTATGAAATAACACAAACAGGAAATGTCTCTCCAGTGGTTTATATTAAACAAGGTAAAATAAAAAGCTATATAATAAATGTCTCCAGAAGATTAAAATACTGTGGTTAAAACTTTCCTTGAATTCAACAGCTTTAGGTTACAAGTCACCAGAGAAAGATTCCAGAGAAACATCTTCCGACAGAGTCGGCTCTCTTTCTTTCCCCAAAGAAAGATAAATAGCTATAATAAGGAACTGAAGAATGCTCCCTCCTAAAATTTCATGATTTTATGTTTACCACCACATACAGGAAGGAAAAGGAGAGAAAAAAAAATTATTTCCAATGTTGTTTTTGCTCATACAAGTCAAAGTAGAATGACTTTATAAATAGGAAGCAATAAAACACTGCCTTTTTGGGAACCTGGGTAGCTCAGTTGGTTGAGCAGCCGACTCTTAATTTTGGCTCAGGTCATGATCTCAGGGTCATGAGTTCAAGGCCCTGTGTCAAGCTCCATGCTCGGTGCAGCCTGTTTAAGATTCTCTCTTTCTCTCTCTGCCCCTCCCCCCTAAATTAAGTAAATAAGATCTTTTAAATTTTTTTTTAAAAATTAAAAAATAAACATCACTTTTTTGAAGTTTAATCAAAGAGCCATAAAAATGAAGGATTTTACATTGAGGTCTTGTTCAAAAATAGAGGGGTCAGATACGGACATTAAATTAAGCTGTATTGGGGTGCCTGGGTGGCTCAGTGGTTGAGAATCTGCCTTCAGCTCAGGGCATGATCCTGGGGTCTGGGGATACCCCTCCAGGGGAGACTGCTTCTCCCTCTGCCTGTGACTCTGCCTCTCTCTCTCTCTCTGTGTCTCTCATGAAGAAATAAGTAAAATCTTAAAAAAAAAAAAAAAAGCTGTATTGCAAAGAATTTGGGGCATTATGCTTTCTTCTCCCAAGAAACATATAGGACCCAAGCCAATGATCTTTATGACTAATGGAGGACTTCAAGTTAAAAAGATGAGCAGTGATGGGCTGATTTTAGAACAGAATGCAAACACAGCCAGGTTTCTTTTCCTTTTTAAAACCTCTCTCATGGCTTTGGAGAAACAAGAGCATATTAGCATACTGATTAGATGGGCCAATTTTTGGCCGTACACTAATTTACTAGGGTTACCATAATAAATGAAAAAATGGGGGGATTAAACAACCAACATTTATTATTTTACAATTCTGGAAGCTAGAAATCCAAAAAGGTATCAGTACGTTGGTGCCTTCTGAGGGTATAAGGGAAAATCTTTTCCATGCTTGTGTCTCCTTGCTTTGGGTGGTTTACTGCCAATATTTGGTATTCCTTGACTGGTAGACTTCAGCCTCTATGCTCACATAATGGTCTCCCTGTGTGCACACCTGGACTTACTCTACTCCAGGAGAACTTCATCTTATTTAATTACCTGTGTAATCACCCTATTTCCATATTACCTCATATTTTAAGATACTCGGGTTTGGAGTTTCAGTTGGGGGCGGGGGGATCCCTGGGTGGCGCAGTGGTTTGGCGCCTGCCTTTGGCCCAGGGCACGATCCTGGAGACCCGGGATCGAATCCCACATCGGGCTCCCGGTGCATGGGGCCTGCTTCTCCCTCTGCCTATGTTTCTGCCCCTCTCTCTCTCTTTCTCTCTCTGTGACTATCATAAATAAACAAAAAAAATAAAAATAAAAAAATAAAAAATAAATCAATTGGGGGCGGGGATAGAGTTTGCTATCAACTGAATGTTTGTGCCTCACCCCCCAAACTTCATATGCTGAATTCCTAATCCTCAGTGTGATGGTATTTGAGGTGGGGCCTTTGGGAGGTAATTAGGTTTAAGTGAGATCATAAGGGTGGGGCCTTGTGTTGCAATTAGTGGCCTTATAAGGAAATGAAGGCACTGGTGCTCCTTCTCTCTTGGCTCTGTGAGGGTAAGTCTGACCTTTGCAAACCAGGAAAAGGCTGTGTCTCAGAACTGAATTGGCTGGATCCTAGATATAGGACTTCCCAGACTTCAGAACTGTGAGAAATGAATGGTTGCTATTTATCCTGTTTAATCTGTGGTATCTTTGTTATAGCAACTTGAATCAAAACACAATACAAGCCTTGGCTGCTTGAGCTCCAAACCTGGCTCTGCACTTAGTGTGGTGGTAGTTAGCAATCTGTAACTTTATTTCTTCATGGATAGTACCAATACCTACAATAATGGAAGGTCTAAAGGAAATAACAAATATTTAGAACAGTGTTTGGTATCTGGTAAGAATTTGTTGCCATTAGCCTTACCTCCTTAATATAACATGTACATCCTTTATTGCCCACTTGATTTGGTTCCTGCCCACTTTTCTACTCTCCTCCATCACCTCCGCCCCTCTCCTCACCTAATTAACTGAAGCTGCCCCTACATTACCTGCAGTTCCTTGAAGCTTCCATAAGTTTTAGCCCTTATGCTTTTGCAGAGGTGGTTGTGTTGGCTTGAAATGTCTTCCTTGTGGCCCTGTTTCTAACTTGAAGATAAAGTCGAATGTTACCAACTCTGTGAAGCTGTCTATTCTCAATGTCCCCAGGCAGGGAGGTGTGCTCTCTTCAGCAGTCTTAACACCAGTGCCTCTTCAATGTGATTACTGCTTCCATATCCTTCTCCCCTGCTGAGTTGCTCCTGTGGATGCTGAGTACTATACCTTATTTGTTATTCAGCCCAGTTCTTTTTGTTTAAAAAAGATTTTATTTATTTATTCATGAGAGACACACGGAGAGAGGCAGAGACACAGGCAGAGGGAGAAGCAGGCCCCCTGAGGGGGGAGCCTGATGCAGAACTCAATCCCTGGACCCTGGGATCATGACCGAAGCCGAAGGCAGACACTCAACCACTGAGCCACCCAGGTGCTCCGTATTCGGTCCAGTTCTAAGCACAGTGCTGGTACCTAGTATGTGATCATAAATATATGTTGGACAATTTATAATAGGGTAATAATGATAATGTTAAGTAAACACAATTTAACAAAGGATAGCATCTTCTGTTTATTTAAGATTTCCTATGTGCCAGTCACTGAGGGAGGCACTCATTTAATTTCAATAACGATCCTATAAGGGATATATTCTTTGTTCTGCTGATGAGGAATCTGGTCTTGAGTGCTGGATTAGACAGGAGTATTGGTGGTAAAGAGCAGAAACCCCACAAACGCAAATTCTAGTAAAAGGCGTGTTTGTCCTGAAACCCAAGTGCAGAAATGACCTGCCCTTGGACACAGTCAGGAACGTTGAGGAGAATTCTCTTTTTCCAATCCTTATTTCTGCTCCTCTCTGTGCATCAGCATCATTTATTCTTTTCTCTAGTATATATTGCTGCTTTCTGATTGCAAGACCACAGGAAGGAAAGTCACCCATAACAATTCATTGGTTTACATCATTTCTAGTTAAGAGACCAGTACACCTAGAATTTCTTAGTCCCATTTACTAGGGGAAAATTATGGCTGGCCTAGTTTGGGTTAGGAGATATTTGAACCAATAAATTTTTGCTCAGGTGGAAAAGGAGGTAATAGCAGAATCATGAATTGTTGGAGAAGCCCTTAGCTCTGGAGAAAAGCTAGTATCCAGAAAGCTATAGGAATCTGGTAGAGATTAACCAGATAGGAGGTTGGATAACTTGCCTAAGGTTTGTAGCAAATAAGTGGTAGAACAATGGTTCAAATTCATATCTGTGTGATTCTAAGCATTGCATCTTCTCTTTGGAACATGGGTTTTTAACTTCTATAGTATAATACAAGAGGCCTGGAAAAATGTGGTTGTATCAAAAGGTTCTAGAGGATGATCACAGAGAAGTTCTAAACCACAGAAAGACCATTCTGGCCACTTCTGCCCTGAATTTTTGGGAACCTTATTTGCTTTTAAGTTTGAGCATCTGTAAATCACAGAATTTAGAGGTTGAAAGGATTCTCACAAGTTACCTTGTCTGATCATTCTTCCACCCAGCCAGATGGAGCATGGACATTCTTTGTAACATTCTTGCCTAGTGATTCTGAAGGCCTCAAAGAGGCTATGGTTGAAGAACTCAGAGCATTGACTCTGAGGCCAGAAGGCTTGGGTTCAAACTCAACCCTGTCATTTACTATTGCATGTCTTTGGGCAGTGGGCTTAGCATTTATGCCTTAGTATCTTAATCTGTGAAAAGAGAATAATAGCAAAATTACATTATTTTTTTTCAAATCAATATTTATTGTACACTTATTATATGCAAGCCCTCTTCTAAGTGTTTAGTATTAACCAATACATTTATCCATTTATCCTAATAATTCCATGAGGGATGGAATATTATTTTCAGTTAAGGAAACTGAGGTATAGGAGAGTTAATTACCTTGCTCCAGGCCTACCCTACTAGTGGCAAGGCTGGGGTTTAAACACCTGCAGCCTGGCTACTATACACTATCCACCATGTTATCTCCCTGATGTTCTTAGGAAGAGCATGTGATAAAACAAACATAAAGCACTTATCACAGCATACTCTATATTCTCAATACATATCAGTGCAGTTGCTACCCTCCTCCCAATTCCAATCTTCTTAACCCCAACTACCAAGCCTGAATGCCACAAACCCCTCCATTCTTGAATGCTTTTGGGAAAAGCAGGAAGCCTGCTCTATTTCCTTGTACTGCTTCATGGCCTAGAAGAAGGAATTTGTGTAGATATAGTACTTTTTAGTTCCCAATATCCCCATCAACCTCTAAGCATGGCTTAAGATAATGCTTCTATTTTTGGAGGGGAGGTAAGAAGGTGGTTGAGAAAAGGAATGCTCCTTGATAGTGTCCTAAAAAGGCCTAAGTTGGTTTTATGATAAAACTTACTATATTAGTATCCCTCATATATCCATACCTATTAAATATTTACTGGGCATAATTTTAAGGCCTTGAGTTGAGTGCTAAGGATACAATAATGAATCAGATTTGAACAGTCCTCTCAAAATTACCAATAAGAGAGTTAAAGTTTGCTCATAAATAATCATAATCCATGACCCATTGGTGGGTTAATACTGTTAAAATATCTATGTTACCCACAAGCAATCTACAGATTTTATGCAATCCCCATAAAAGTTGCATGTAATTTTTCACAAAATAGAACAAACGATAGTGAAATGTGTATGGAACCACAAAAACCTCCAAATAGACCAAGAAATCATGAGAAGGAAGGACAAAGCTGGAGGCACCATGCTTCCTGATTTCAAACTACATTACAAAGCTATAGTAATAAAAGCTGTATGATTTTGGCATTAAAAACTGACATACAGATGAATGAAACAGAACTCAAAGTCCAGAAATAAACCACATATAGATGGTAAATTAAATCATGATAAAGGAGCCAAGAATATACACTGGGGAAAGAAGAGTCTCTTTAATAAATAATGCTGAAAATGGGCAGCTACATGCAGAAGAATGAAATAAGACCTCTCTCTTATGCCATGCACAAAAATGAACTCAAAATGGTTTAATGATTTGAATATAAGACCTGAAACTATAAAAATCCCAGAAGAAAATACAGGCAGTAATCTCGTTGACATTGGTCTTGGCACTGCTTTTTTTTTTTTTTTTTTTTTTTACATGAAAAGCAAAGATGAACAAGTGGGACCATATCAAACTAAAAAACTGCACAGCAAAGGAAAACCATCAACAAAATTAATATAATGAAAAAGCAACCTACCAAAAGGAAGTATTCAAAATCCTATATCTCATAAGAGATTCACATCCAAAATACATAAATAGCTCCTAGAAACTCAATAGGAAAAAAAAAAAATCCAACAATCCAATTAAAAATGGGTGGGGGCTCTGAATAGACATTTTTTTTCCCCAGAGAAGATATACAGGTGGCCACGTACATGAACAGGTACTTAACAGCACTAATCATCAGGGAAATGCAAATCAAAACCACAATGAGCTATCTCCTCACAACTTGCAGAATGGCTAATATAAAAAATAAAAGAAATAACAGTTGTTGGCAGGAATATAGAGAAAAGAGAACCCTCATGCACTGTTAGGAATGCAAATTGCTGAAGCCACTATGAAAAGCAGTATGGAGTTTCCTCAAAACATTAAAAATAGAACTACCACATGATCCAGCAATTCTACTACTTAGTATTTATCCAAAGAAATGAAAATGCTTACCCAAAAAGATAAATACACTCTGACATTCATCATAGGATTCTTTACAATAACCAAGACATGGAAACAACCTAAATCGTCTGTCCATTGGTGGATAAGTGGATAAATAAATTATTATATATTTATAAAATGAAATATTATTCAGCCATAAAAAAGGAAATCTTGCCATTTGCAATGACATGAATGGATCTTGAGGGCATTATCTAAGTGAAATAAGTCATATGGAAAGACAAATACGGTATGATCTCACTTATCTCTGGAATCTGAAAAACAAAAAAACAAACAAAACTCCAAAGGTATAGAAAATTAGTCATTGCCAGAGGTAAGGGATGGGGAATGGGTATAATGGGTGAGGGGATTCAAAAGATACCAGCTTCCAATTATAAAATAAATGAGTTATGGGGATGTAATGTACAGCATAGTGACTATAGTTAATAATAATGCATTATGTATTTGAAAGTTACTAAGAGACTAGATCTTAATAAGAGTTCTCATCACAAGAAAAATTCTGTTTTTTTTAATAAAAAAAATTTTTTTGGTAACTGTTGATGGATATTAACTAGACTTATTGTGATCATTTTACAATATTTACAGATATTGAATCACATACACCTGAAACTAATGTAATATGTTAAAAATTATAGGATATAAAGTAAGAAGGAGTAATACATATGCAAATTTAAAGGCAAGAGCAATTACTTCAGAATAGTAGGATAGGGGGAGGGGCTATGGAAGAGTTAGCATGTGGGTTCTGCCTCTTAAAGATAGGTAGTAACTTGACATATGAAAAGGGGAGAAACCATATACTAAGCAGAGGGAGTGAAGATAAAAAAAGAAAAAAGAAATTGTGAAATGTGGTCAAGGAATTGTCTAGTTTCATTTGGGGAATGGTGGAAGACCAAATTTGGATAGTAGGTTTGGCCCAGATTGGAGAAGACCCTGGGTATCAGATTAAAATGCACATATTATTTTTGATTAGGACAGGGAGAGATGGATTCTATTTTACAGTATGAATGGAATGACCTCACCCATGGTGTTAGTCAGGAGAGTCCCAGTTACGCCATAGTTACAGACCTAAATCTCAGTGGCTTAAGAAAACAAAAGTCTAGTTTTATTCATGGGCATTCTGCTGTGGATTTGAGCAGTTCTCTAGGACAGTTATCCTCCATGCGTTAGTTCAGTAGTCTGATCTCCACGGACCCCATGGCGTCTTTGTTTCAACATGTGCTTCTGTGATGACTGTGGTAAGAGGAAGAAAGTTGTGGAAGGTTACCCACCTGGAACTAAGTACTTTGTTCTGGAAACCATACATATATTGCTTCTGCTTATACCCCATTGGCCAGATGAGTAACGCAACTGACCTCATAAAAATGGGGGCTGGGAATTACGGTCTCTGAATGCCTGGAAAGAGAAAAGTAGACACTGATGAGCCCTAGTAATGTCTACCACACCCACACTTACATAGAAATTACTATGATTCAGAACAAGATTGTATTTACAAACAAAATAAAAATATGTAAGATTTCTAATATACTATTAACAGAAATTTTCCCATCTGTTGCATTTACCACTTTCAAATGTAGGAAATGTTGTTTACAGTTTATCCACCCACAGCACATAATGAAAGAAAGATATCTACTTATTTCTGTAATCTGCCTGTTATTATCTCTGGCGTAGCATGAATTGGTATACATTGCATGTGATGTAGGCTCTGCCAACACACAGCTGATACCTCCTTTGGCTTCAGCTGCAAGCTGCAGTCTAACTAGTATAGACCATGCCTTCCAAAAGAACACCCCCTTGTCAGAATGTGATTAGAGAGAAACTTGTATGCAAAGAATTAAGGACACCTACGTGATGTGTATACATACAGTTGCCTACATGCGATGTTAACAGGTTACATGGTCTCAGATACCTTATTTTTACAAAGAGTGGAATGTAGAACTATTAGAATTTGATCAAAAGTGCCCGAGTTTTGGAGTCAGAGATAAGTTAGAAGCCTAACTCTATGAACTAATGGCTCTGTCACGCTGAGCCTCAGTTTCTTAATTTTAATAATGGCATTGCTAGGGCACCTGGGTGGTTCAGTTAAGTGTCTGACTCTTGATCTCAGGGGGGTGAGTTCAAGCTCCACGTTAGACTCCACGGGGGGTGTGGAGCCTACTTGAAAATGGTATTGCTAACAACAGAATTGCCAAAATGTATTAATAATAATAGCTAAAATTGAGAACTAAGTGTATACCGAGCACTTTACATATATTACTCTATTGTATGACCAGCAATCATACTGGTCATTGTATGTATGACCAGCAATCATATTGCTGTATTGACCAATCATACTGGTCATTGTATTGTATGACCAGCAATCATATCGCTGTATTGATCCAGCAATCATCTATCATCAAAATGTATAAGGACATTGGTTTAGCTCCTATGTAGCGGGAGGGAGTGTTTCAGATTGCGTCTAAACTGAGATTTACATGTATCTGGTAAACTGAACTGGTGAACAAGACCTGAGGTATTGGGTTTGCATGAGGGATTTTTCCAGGGTTGGAGAGGAATTGCTGAAGGCATTGGTTTTATGTGAATACGTGGGACTGGGCCTGAAATAGGATAGACAGGACAGTGTTTGTCTGAAATTTAGGTATCCCACCTGTGTGGCCCAAGTCTGCCTATAACTAGAAGCAACTAACTGATCAAGGGGATGATGTAAGAAGATGCTGAGACACAGAGACACCAGCAGCGCCTGTTTGGTGAGCAGGTGACAAGGTGTGACACAAAAGAGAAAAAAGAGGATGTTTCTCTCTACTTTGGTATGAACACTGAGATTCACAAGGCAGCTCTGCTGGAATCTATCAGGGGGGTGCTCTGGACCACAGCATCTTTGGCAGGTAATTGACATTCTTTTGGCAGGTGCCCTCATCTCCGACAGTGGCAAGATTCTGCTCTTCCCAACTGGCTTCCTGGTGAGTTACTACATCCTCAAGGGAAGAAAGAAAATAATAGTAACGTGTTACTTTTGGTAAGAACACGTGGAATACCCACTGGGATCCTTTGAAATTTATGGGAAACCGTATCTTTCCTATCAAATCTGTAGACTCTAACCCGAGGTCTGACATGAAGGGGCTCAGAAAGTCCTTTATCAAAGAATGAAAGAAGGAGTGAAGAATTGTCTCAATCCTCCAGTGAATGGTCTCAATCCTGCAGTGAATGCCATGCTTTCCCGCGGGGACAGTACTGGCATTCCTGTGCAAGACTGTCCGGCATATTGCAGGACATTTAGCAACTTTAACCCCTGAGCACTAGATTCCAGGATGCCATTCAGTGTAGCAATCAAAACACAGGACTTTGTCCGTTTCAAATGCTCAGTGTGGGGATACTATTCTTGAAACTCATTGATCTAATTGGACTCAACATTTCTCTGCAGCCCTTGAAGCAGTGTTTCTGTGGGAACCCATAGAGTCTCTGTAGAACAGGACCATTCTTCTTTCTGTATGCTCAGTACATTGGGACTGGATTTTTCTCTTGCTTCCTTTGCTCTGTACTGTGGGAATGTGCTAGAGAGGAACTCCACTTGACATCCCACTGTTCTTGTCCAGGGCAATGAGTCTGCCAAATTCAACCTAACAGTCTGAGGGAATGATCCCGGCTACTATCTTTTCTGACTAGAAGCTTCTCTGTAATGCATCAGCACTGGTAGAGATTTTGGAAAGGGAAGTCAAAATATCAGCTTTGTTAATAGTCCAGTAGATATTAAAGAACACAGCTCTTAGGCAAAAGTAGATTTGGGATCTTTTCTACCTCATAGGCCATAATCCATACCAGAGCCTTCTAGATTCTGACTGGAATAGTGTATGTGTGTGTGGGAAAAGCAAGATGAGTAAGGAGAGACAGTTGCTCATCAGGATGGTTGGTTTGTCATATTCTTAAAAACATCTGCCTCCTGAAACTCCAACTGCAAAACTGCCAGTTCTAATATACACCATTAGGTGGCAGTAAAACAGAAATGTCTGCAGGGAAAGCAGAAATCCCTTCAGAATTATAATAAGTTTTATAGACCAAGACAACTGCAGTTGTAAAACATTATGGTGTATCAATTGGCATATTTGCTGATCAAATCTTTACAAGGTTCGAATAGGCTCATAAATACCGGGTTTTCTAGTTTGGCCTATTCATGCTTCATGCTTCTGTTTAAGACATTTAGGGAGGCGGGAAATCCAACAAATGGTTGAAATACCAAAGCAATATGCCACTGACAATTTGTTTTCCTGTGATTGAGGCAAAATATATATGCCTCGATTAGAAGCACTACCCAAACAAGCAGAATCTGCTACATTCAAAGATGAGCTCATTTCTCATGCAAAGCACAGCCCAGGCTGGAGTGAACCAACAGCTAAATCGTTTTGCTACTTGATTTTTATAAGTGAGTTCCAATTCCTTTACCATTCCCACAAGGGTCTCTTTATACAAGGATGTTTCCTTTTTTTTAAATATATATATAAGTGGTTATTGGCTGATGATAAAATCAGGTTTTAAATGCATAAAATCACAGGGCAGGAGGTGATATGAAATCACCCCTTTCACTAGAGTGTTGGTCTCATGTGAATGGTTGAAAAGAGGAGCAGACTGGATTATGACTGTCAACATTTGACAATGGGGAAACTGAGGCTATGTGTTAAACAACTGGCCCAAAGACATATGACCAGTGAGTTATTTAGCCAGATTACGAAACCAGATTTCCCATAAGGCGCTGGATTGGCTGTGACACTGATTATTTTAAGAGACCCATTCAAGAATTTTTGGCTACCCAAGCAAGTCAAGCAGCTAAGCTTCTCTCAGCTTTGTTTTTGTACACGTGCACACTGACCATGTTTTTAAAAAGAGAAACTGAAATTCCTTGGAAAGATCACCTTCATCATATGGTGGCTGCTTATCTTATATTTGTAGATAAAGATCTTGTCTCTGGCCAGTTAGTTCCCAGAGATCCTGCCTTAGAAAATGTCTTTCAGCTTCTTCTTTAAAGCTAATGCGTGTATGGCCTTCGCTCTATCTAGAATCCTCTGCCTCTGTGTTCATCTGGCAAAACTGCGTTGACACTGAATTTAGGGGCCCTTTGATGTGTTCCCCAGATTCCTATGCTAGGTACTTTCTTCAGGGAAGGGAATCCAAAGTAATGGAGTATAAAGATATAATATAAATTACATATTATATATTGCATATATTTATAATCATTTTAAATAACTGAGTTTTAATTTATCCTCATAATGCTATGTATATATATATGTAGATAGTTTTATATATATACTATCATCTATGTACCTATGTATGTATCTGTGTATCAATCAAATATATATAGACTTAATTGTTCTGCTCTAGGGAAAGAGAAATTAATAATTATTGATCTCTGTTATGTGCCAGTTACACTATTAGGTCTTCATGCATATTGATGCTATATAATCTTCAAGCAATTCAAGCAATTCAAGTGATAAAATTAGGGCTACGAAACTGGATAACTTGTGTGTTCAGAATGTAGGAAAGCTGGGTTTACATCCAGATTTACCTTCCTCAGGAGTTCTTGGTTTATTGCTATTCTCCGGAAGTAACTGGGGCTCTGAGAGCAGAAGTCACTTTGCTAAAGTATGACGGCTAGTCAGTGGCGGAGCTAAATGGTAGGATCTGGAACTTTTGGCCTTTGCCTCCTCTTACTGCATCAGACTTTCTACTCTGTATAATGATAAAAGATAAGAATTCATTTTCATTCAGCTGGAGTAATTTGGCAGATTTCAGGATTTTCATGAAGCCCAGACTTTCCTTTGGTTCTGTTTATATTGAGAAATGTATTCATTTGGCAACTGCCTGAGACCCATGTGAACATCTGCTAACTTGTGGTATTAGCTAGTTCACAGATTCCTTGGTCTTCCTGACTTAAGCTCCTGCAGAAGTTCAGGACTGGGAAACAGATTTTGTAATTCATTTGTTTGCATGTAAAAATGCCTTTTCAGTTCTCCCATTCCTTAGTGATTCTCTTCTAAACCATGTTGCTGTGCATTTATCAAGGAAATTTGCCATCTTCAACTTGGAGACAACAATTCAAGTTAAAGTTAACCATTAAAATTCATTGAAAAAAATATTAGAAACAGTTTAAAAACAAGAATGGCTGTGTTTGCTCTATAACAGAGCATTAAAAAAATCAATAATAAGAACAACTAATGGTGATAATGTCTTCCCTGACTCATAGGGATATTTAAAAGTAAAATGATGTAATTGTTGGGAAACACTTTGAAAAATAAAAGCGCCATGCAGTACAAGACATTACGATTATTATACGATTGTCCTGAAGCACAGCTGAAAGTGAGCCTTATCTCCCTGAGGATCAGATGTCATCATTGATAAATCATTTGTGTAATTCCCAGAATGCAAAGGATGTCTGCAGGGCTCCAGGATCTTATACTTGCTGTTATGATCTCTCTATCAGGGTGTTCAGGGGATGTGACCAAGGGTGAGTCACAACCTCTCTGAGCCTTTGTTCCCATATCTTTGAGCTGGGAATTAATATTATTATGAATGACTAACCATCTATAGAGCAATTCTGTGTCCAAGATACAAAGCATCTTGGGCTTATAATTTAATTTAATGCTTATGACCCCATGAAGTGCCTTATTTTATAGATGAGGAAAATGAAGCACAGAGCAGTGAAACATCTAGGCCTAGATCACACAGCTAGAATATTGTGAGGTGTCTGTAGAAATCTACGGATCTCAGTTTTAGGTACACTGTATGTTGTGGATTGTATAGACTTGGCTCTCCAGCATGCTTTCCTCTATTCTTTCTCCTTTGGAGAATTGCCCTTCCACCAGAACATATTTCCCCATATTCTGATAGGGCTGCTAATCCCACGTACCTCCTCATGTCACCACAGGGTAAAAGTATGACCAGGCCTAGCCAGTCACAATAATTCACATTAGTTTCATTAATTGACTTAAAAAGTAGGTTAAGAATGAAAGCTTGGATAAGTCAGAATCCTTGGGATTTATATATACAAAAGGGAAGAGAGAGACTTTCTCTCCTGAAGGCCTGCCAGCCAGAGTGAGTGAGAAGACACTGGAAGGCTGTTTCTAGTAGGAAAGAATGAAGCCAATAGAGTACCAAAGGCAAGAGATTCTGATGGCATCATTTCAGCCCCCAGTCCAGCAGTGCATGAAGTGAGATCCACCCCCATGCTTTTTGGTCATTGGAGACAGTAAATACCATATTTATTATTTTTTTAAAAAGACCTATTTTTAGAGCAAACTTAAGTTCACTAAATGATCGAAAGTACTGAGATTGCCTGTATCCTCCTGACCTCACAATACAGAGCCTCCCTTCTTCTTCCTGACCAGAGAGGTATATTTGTTACAACTGGTGAACCTACACAGACACATAATCACCCAAGTCCATAGTTGACCTTATGGTTCGGTTCATTCTTGCTGTTATACATTTTATGGGTTTAGACAAATGTATGATGACATGTATCTATTATTATAGTATCACATAGAGTATTTTCACTGCCCTAAAATCTCTGTGCACCACCCTCATCCCCAGCAACTACTGATCTTTGTACTGACTCTATAGTTTTGCCTCTTCCAGAGGGTCCTGTAGTTGAAATCCTACAATACCTAGCCTTTTCACACTGACTCCTTTCATTTAACAATATGCATTTAAGATATGTTTTGTTTTTGTATTTCATAGCTTGATAGCTCATTTCTTCTTTTTTTTTATTTAAGATTTTATTTATTCATGAGAGACAGAGAGAGAGAGAGAGAGGCAGAGACACAGGCAGAGGGAGAAGCAGGCTCCCCACGAGGAACCCAATGTGGGACTTCCTGGGCCGAAGGCAGCACTAAACCACTGAGCCACTGGGGTTGCCTGATATCTCATTTCTATTTAGAACTGAATAATATTCCACCGTTGGAATGTACAGCAGTTTATCAGTTTATATACCAACAAAAGAACATCTTGGTCCCTTTCAGGTATTGGTAAGTATGCATAAAGCTGCCATAAACACACACGTGCAGGTTTTTGTGCAGATATAGTTTTCAATGAACACCAATTTTTGAGAAAGATTTTATTTATTTATTTGAGAGGAATAGTGAGATAGAGAAAGAGCATGAGTGAGAGGAAAGGGAGAGGGAGAAGCAGGAGCAGGCTTTCTGCCTGAGGCGGGGAATCTGATGCAAGGCTTGATCCCGGTACTCTGAGATCATGACCTGCACTGAAGGCAGATACTTAAATGACTGAGCCATCCAGACACCCTAATAAATACCTATTTAAAGTTAATTTGAGTTAGATTTTTAGTACTTACCACCAAGAAGTTTCTGATTGCTAGAATACAGAACAAAGTATGTTCACATATATTGTTTTCCTGAGTTCTCACAGCAAGCCTGTGTTAGTTTTCTCATGTATGGCCTTTTCTAACAGAAGTAAAAGAAAGAACTAGAAAAACTAGAGACACACTTGATATTTACACTCAGTGTTTGTGTTTCCAAAGACCTTGCTCTTTCGACAATATTCTGCTAGATATAGAAGGTAGAACCAGATATGGTAATGGACTTTGATTTTACTGTAAAACAAAGGCAGATAATCAATCATATTGGAATAATTGTTCGTTGATTCTGCATCATCCAAAAAAAATTAACAAATGTTTTTTCTAGCTATTAAAGTACATACATATAAAAGCCCCAAACTTATTTTAATAGTATCTTGATTTAAATCTAACATACGTTTTACTCTATCATGTCTTCTTGGCAACAGAATTCTAATTTTGATTGTATTTCTACTTGATGATCTAGGTCATAGTTGTCCCTGTCATAAGAGACAGCACAGCACACTTGATCATGTTGCTAATTAAATTGTTTATCTTTCCAATTAGATGGTAAGGTCTGTGAGGGTGGGTAGCATGCTGCTGTCATAATAATAAGAATCCCATATGAATTTCCAGTTCTTAGCCCAGTACCTGGTATCCAAAGTTAACTAAAGGCCTGACATAAATGCATGTATAAGTGGGCCTGAATAATTATAAAATGAACCTGAATAATTGTAATGCAATTCAATTACTGATGTTCTAGAGGCTACTAAAATATGCGAGATTGGCCTTTTGCTGAGCCTCAGGTCACTGAGGCTTTTGTCTGTGTTTCTGCCCCTGGCTGTGGGCTTTATTTAGGTTATGTGTAGAGAGAAAGAGAGATGTCTAGTATCCTATAGATCCTACCTCTGTCCCTTAATATTTGTGTGACCTTGAACACATCCCTTCTACCTCTGATCTTCACTCTCCTTCTCTGCAAAATGGGAACTTGAAAAGTTTCCTAAAGATGTGTGATGAGGATTAATTGAGATAAAGCCATAAAAATCACCTAGTAAGTGAACAACAAGCACGTTTGTTTGTTTGTTTTGAGAGAGAGAGAGCAGGCGTGTCCACAAGAGCACGTGTAGGGAGGGATAGAGGGAGAGGGAGAGAGTATCAAGAAGTCTCATGCTGAGCTCAGAGCCAGAGCTCAAGACCCTGACATCATGACCTGAGTCAAAATCAGGATTCAGATGCTTAACCAACTGATCCACCCCAGTGCCCACCATAAGCATGTTTTAAATGAGATTTTAGAGGAGTAGGAAACAGTGCTGAAGTGTGTAGAAAAAGCACATGAATGCTTGAACAGTGCATCAGTGGAGAAGTGCACAAGGAAAGGAAAACATCGCACAGAGGATTTTCAGTGTAGTCTCCACTCTGCAGGTGAATGATCAGTCTGAGGCCAAGGCCAAGCTGAGAACAAGGAGTTCCTTCCCTAGGATGGAAGGAACATAATTTGCTTTGAGAGCAAAGAAATGTTTTTTCTTTAGTGACTAACGAAATGAGTGCACATGTATAAACACTTTTAGAGCCCTTCTGTCGTCAGCATGTGCAAACCCTGCAAACACTTCTAGGGACCCAATTCCAGACGGCTTTGTAGGAAATCAAGCTGTTGCTATGTCTTCTCACTTTTCCTTTCCCGAGTCACCCCCACTGTTCATCAAAGATAAAGGAAGATAAGTGCTAGGAAAACAATTTGGGAAGTGGGTAATCCTTAGGCCTTTTTACCTGGCCTTTCAAAAAAAACATGCCTAAGTAGGTGATTTGTTCACAGTAGAGAGTGGCGGTTGACAATAAGGCCTGGAAGTCCCATAGACAGGGATTCAAATCCTTGCTTCTGTGTTTACTAGTTTTATAAATTTGCACAGTTACATCACTTCCCTAAGCCTCATTATACTCCTCTATATAATGGGTATAAAAATACCTACTTGGCATGATCGAAGAAAAGCCCAGAGCCTGGTACCTAGGACTTAATTGACTGCTCAGTTGTAAAGTTTTTTTTGTCCAAGTACAGGTTATGTCCCCATTTCAGGTAGCTAGCAGGAACACCTGTGTGTGAATCTTAGCATTATTAGATACTGCCCAAAGGTTTCCAGGGTAGTTCAACCAATTTACTCTCTCACCAGCAAAGAATGAGAATTTGTTAGCTCTCACCTACTCATCAACAATTGGTATGGTCAGAATTTTAAATACTACCTGTCCCCACTGGGTATGTAGTGATATTATTATGCCAATTTGCATTTCTCTAATGCCTAAGGAAGTTGAGTGCCTTTTCATATGCTTATTGGCCATTTGTATGTCTTCTTTTATGAAATGCCTATTCTGGTCTTGTCTTTTTGTCCTGATTTTCAAGCCTAAGGAAGTTGAGTGCCTTTTCATATGCTTATTGGCCATTTGTAAATCTTCTTTTATTAAATGCCTATTCTGGTCTTGTCTTTTTGTCCTGATTTTCAAGTTTCTTTCTTTTTTTTTTTTTTTTTAATTTATTTATGATAGTCACAGAGAGAGAGAGAGAGAGAGGCAGAGACACAGGCAGAGGGAGAAGCAGGCTCCATGCACCGGGAGCCCGACGCGGGATTCGATCCCGGGTCTCCAGGATCGCGCCCTGGGCCAAAGGCAGGCGCCAAACCGCTGCGCCACCCAGGGATCCCGATTTTCAAGTTTCTAAAAAATTATTTTTAAGGGATCCCTGGGTGGTGCAGCGGTTTGGCGCCTGCCTTTGGCCCAGGGCGCGATCCTGGAGACTCGGGATCGAGTCCCGCGTCGGGCTCCCGGTGGATGGAGCCTGCTTCTCCCTCTGCCTGTGTCTCTGCCTCTCTCTCTCTCTCTCTGTGTGACTATCATAAATAAATAAAAATTTTAAAAAAATTATTTTTAAAATTCTGGATTTGGATTCTCTTAGATCTATCTATCCTACTTTGTGGTTTGACTTTTTTCTAAATGCTATTTTTGGCATATAAAAATACTTAAGTTTTGGGGTACCTGGGTGGCTCAGTGGTTGAGCATCTGCCTTTGGTTCAGATCATGATCTTGGGGTCCTGGGTTCGAGTCCCGCATCTAGCTCCTCAGGAGGAGCCTGCTTCTCCCTCTGCCTGTGTCTGCATCTCTGTGTCTCTCATGAATAAATAAAGTCTAAAAAAAAAAAAACCACCAAAAACCTTAAGTTTTATATAGTGTGACTTACAACATTTTCTTTATTTTGTGTCCTATTTAATATTTGCTTACCTTCAGGTCATCAAGATATTTCTTTTTCTAGGGGTTGTAATGTTCCACTTTTCACATTTAGATCTACATTTCATGGGAATTCGTTTTTGTTGTTTGGAAGGGTTAAAGACTTATTTTTTCCATTATAATTTCCAATTGACCCAGTACCATTTATTGCAAAGGGCGTTATTTCTTTACTGCACTAAAGAGAATTATCTGTCCAAATCAAGGGACCATGTAAGTGTAGCTTTAGTTTTGAACACTCTCTTGTCTTCTATTGATGAATTTGTCTATCTATGCATCTATGTCTACCAATACTACAGTGTCTTAATTGGTGTAGATTTAAACAAGTCTTCATATTTGGTAGATGAATCTTCCAGTATTTTCTCTTTCGAGACTGTCTTGGCTATTGTCAGCCTTTTGTGTTTTCACATGAATTGTAGAATCAGATGTCTTTTTTGACAAAAAAAAAAATAGCTAATTCTGCTGGAGATGTTGAATGGGGTAGTACTGATCCTGGTGAACCATTTTGAAAGGAATTAACATTTATATAGTAGGAATTTTCTAATATGTCAGCATGCTATATACCCCCTTTATTTTGGTTTTCTTTAAGTTCTCTAATGAATGTCTCTTAGTTTTGAGTGCAGATGTCATGCACATTTTTCATTATCCTTTTCCTAAGTATTTCATGTCTTTGATGTTATTATAAATGGCATTTTAAAAATACTACTTTTTTTTACTGATTGGAAGGGATACATGCACCCCAATGTTTATAGCAGCATTTTCAAATAGCCAAACTATGGAAACAGGCCAAGTGTCCATCCATAGATGAGTGGATAAAGAAGATGTGGTATATATATGCAATGGAATATTACTCAGCCACAAAAAAGAATGAAATCTTGCCATTTGCAATAGTGTGGATGGAGCTAGACAGTATCATGCTAAGCAAACTGTCAGAGAAAGACAAATACTGTGTGATTTCACTCATATGGAATTTGAGAAACAATACAGATGAACACAGAGGGCAAAAGAGACAGAGAGAGAGAGAGAGAAAGAGAGGCAAACCAGAAAACAGATTTTTAACAAATCTGTTATACAGAGCAAACTGGCAACAACTATTTGGAACTCAGCCACAGCAACTTCTTGCAAGACACATCTATAAAGGCAAGGGAAACAAAAGCAATAATGAACTATTGGAACTTCATCAAGATAAAAGACTTCTGCACAGCAAAGGAAACAGTCAACAAAACTAAAGGCAACCTATAGATAAAGAGGTAGTATCCAAGATCTATAAAGAGCTTATATATAAAAAAAAAGAAGTTATCAAACTCAACATCCCAAAAATAATTCAGTCAAGAAATGGGCAAAAGACATGAACAGACATTTCTCCAAAGAAGACCTATACATGGCCAACAAGCACATGAAAAAATGTTCCATATCAGTTGGCATCAGGGGAATACAAATCAAAGCCACAATGAGATTCTACTTTACAGCAGGGAGAATGGCTAAAAGTAACAAGACAGGAAACAACAAATGTTGGTGAGGATGTGGAGAAAGGGGAATCCTCTTGCACTGTTGGTGGGAATGCAAACTGGTGCAGCCACTCTGGAAAACAGTGTGGAGGTTCCTCAAGAAGTTAAAAATAGAGCTACCCTACAACCAGCAATTGCACCACTGGGTATTTACTTCAAAAATACAGGTGTAGTGAAATGACAGGACATCTGCACCCCATTGTTCATAGCAGCAATATCCACAATAAAATGTGGAAGGAGCCGTGAGGTCCATTGACAGATGAATGGATAAAGAAGATGTGATGTGTATGTGTGTGTGTGTGTGTGTGTGTGTGTGTGTGTACACACACAAGCGAATATTACTCAGCCATCAAAAAGGATGAATACCTGCCATTTACATCAATGTGGATGGAACTGGAAGGTATTATGCTGAGTGAAATAAGTCAGTCATAGAAAGACAATGATCACATGGCTTCACTTATATGTGGAATTTAAGAAATGGTGAAAGAGACCATAAGGGAAGGGGGGAAACTGAGTAGTGAAAAATTAGAGAGGAAGACAAACCATGAGAGACTCCTAACTCTGGGAAACAAAGGGTTGCAGAAGGGGAAGTGAATGGGGGGATACTGGGTGACAGGCATTAAGGAGGGCACACAGTGAGATGAGCGCTGGTATTATACTCTATGTTGGCAAATTGAATTTAAATAAAATTAAGAAACTGAGGGTTGCTGGGGGAGATGGGCTAAATGGGTAATGGGTATTAAGGAGGGCACTTGCTATGATGAGCACTGGGTGTTGTATGTAGGTGATAAATCACTTAATTCTACACCTGGGACTAATAGTATGCTCTATGTTAACTAACTGGAATTTAAATAAAAATTTGAAAAAAAGGAAAACAATACTATTTTCTATTTGTTATTGCTATACAAAACTATATTTTTATATTAACCTTGTTAAATTCATTTGTTACTTTTAATTACATATTCTTTTAGATTGTCTATTGCATACAATCATGTCACCTGTGAATAAGAACATTTTAATTTCTTCCATATCAGGTCTTAATTTTTTTTCTTCCCTCATTTTACCAGCCAAGTCCTCAGTACAACATTGAATACAAATGGTAGTATCTGGACATTTGGGTGGCTCAGCGATTGGGCACCTGCCTTCGGCTCAGGTCGCGATCCCAGGACCCTTTGAGGAACCTGCTTCTTCCTCTGCCTATGTGTCTGCCTCTCTCTTTCAGTCTGTGTCTCTCATGAATAAATAAATAAAAACTTTAAAAACAAAACAACAAAAAACAAATGGTAATACAAGCTTGTTTTTTATTCCCAGTTTCAAGAAGAAAGTTTTCAATATTTCACAATTAAGTATGATAGTTGATATGTTTTTAAAGGATAATATTTATGCAATTAAGAAAGTTCACTCTATTCAAAGTTTGCTAGGAATTTTTAGAATGAATGGTGTTGGATTTTATCAAATGCTTTCATCCATTGAGATTGTCATAATTTTATTCTTAATTCTATTAATGTACTGAATTACATGGATTGAACTTTGGGTACTAACCCAATCAGGAATTTTTATTTCTGGAATAAACCACAATTGGTCTTGTGTACAATCATTTTTACATACTACTAGATTGGACTTGTTGAATTTTTTTTTTATTTAGGATTTTTGCATGTTCTTGAGAGAGATTCTCTGACATTTTCTTTATTGTAATATTCTTGCTAGATTGTTGAATCAAGGTTATGCTAGTCTCATAAAGTTAGCTTCCCTTTACTATTATTTGGAAAAATTTGTGCAAGATATTTCTTCCTTAAAATATGAAAGAATTCAGCAATTAGACTTTCTAGGCCTAGAGACTTCTACATTTGGTAGATTGTTTTAATTGGAGGTTTAACTTTTTATAGATCATCCAAATTTTCTATTTATTCTTGTGTCACTTTAGGCAAGTTTTGTTTAAGGAAGTTGGCAATTTTATTTAAATTTTAAAAATTTATTGGCATTAAGTTATTCAGAATATCCTCTTATCCTTTTTAAAAGAATATATTAGTAAGATATGTTGTGGTATGTTCTTTTCATACCTGTTTATCATCTCTATCTCTTTCTCTCTTTGTGCTGAGTCTTGCTAGGAATTTATCATTATGTTATTCTAATAATCATTCTTGCTTTGTTCATTTTCTGTATTCTTTCCATTTCATTATTTTTTGCTTTTAAAAAATTTTTCCATCCTTTGACTTTTTGAATTAATTACTTAAACTGTTGGATTTGGGACATTTAAATTTTCCTTATGCATTTTCCTCTGAGCTTATACTTCAGCAGTGTCCTGCAAGTTTTGATATGTTTTATTGTAATTTAATACAAAATATTTTCTAATTTCTATTATTTATTTGTCTCAAGAGTCCTTTAGAAATATTTTACATAAACTTTGGTTTTAGGGATTTTTTAAAAGATTTTATTTATTTGAGAGACAGCATGAGAAAGTGAGCAAGAGAGTGAGAGAGCGAGCAGGGGGTGGGAGAAGCAGAGGCAGAGGCAGAGGGAGAGGGAGAAGTAGACTCCCCTCTGAGCAGGGAGCCCCACAAGAGGCTTGATCCCAGGACCTTGAGACCATGACCTGAGCCTAAAGTAGGCGCTTAACTGACTAAGCCATCCAGGCACCCCAGTTTTAGGGATATTCCATATAGATTTTTGTTACTGAATTCTAGCTGTAAACTACTGTGTTTAGAGGGCATATTCTCTATGATTTCAATTATTTGCAAGTTGTTGAGACTCACTTTATGATCTAGCATATGGTCAGTTTTGATAAACATTCCATGTACACTTGAAAATAATGTATATTCGGTTACTGCTTGCTTTCACTTGCAGTGTTCTGTCAATCAGTACCAGAGTATTATTTATGTTATCTAGACCCTTTAAAAATCTATTTTATTTATTAGAGGGAGAGAGAAAGAGAAAGAGAGAGAGGTGGGGAGAGGGGAATAGGAAGAGGAGAGGGACAAGCAGACTCTGCTAAGAATAGAATTGGAAGCTGAGCTCAATCCCACAATCCCATGACCCTGTGATCATGACCTGAGCCAAAATCAAGAGTTGGGTGCCTAAATGGCTGAGCCACCCAAGCACCCATCCCGCTGCTTTTAACTGATATTTTTGTTAGCATACATATCATTATTGAGAGAGACATGCTGATATTTCTGTTATGATTGCTGATTTATTTTTCCTTTTATGTCAATTTATATTTCATATTTGTGAAGCTATGCAATTGAATTTATATTAATTAATAAATGCTGGGGCACCTGGGAGGCTCAATGGTTGAGCACCTGCCTTTGGCTCAGGTTGTGATCCTGGGGTCCTGGGATCGAGTCGTGGATCTGGCTCCCTGCACGGAGTCTGCTTCTCCCTCTGCCTGTGTCTCTGCCTCTCTCTCTCTGTTGTCTCTCATAAATAAAGAAATAAATGACATCTTTTTAAAAATTAGTAAATGTTAAATCTTTAATGAAATATTCTTTTTTAAAATGATCTATTTATTTGAGAGAGGGCAAGGAAGAGCAAAAGCTGAGGGAGAGAGAGCCGCAAGCAGACTCCCTGCTGAGTGCAGAGCCCAACACAGGGCTTGATTTCAAGACCCTGAGATCATGACCTGAGCTGAAATCAAGAGCTGGACTCTTGATTAAGTGAGTCATCCAGGCATCTTTATGAAATATTCTTTATTTCTGCTAACATGTCTTGCCTTAAAGCCTACGTTGTCTGATATTAGTATGGCCACACTGATTTGTTTTTGTTTTTGTTTACTTAATGTTTGCATGGTATATATTTTTTCATTTGCGGCTGAAGCTACTGATGCCCTGCTCCTATTTCCTCAGCACTTACTCTTCCAGTACGTGTGAGAGCATCCTACTGAGTCCTTGTGAAGCCCCCCATGACTCTCTGACAGGTTTATCTTTAAAAAAAGTTTTTGTTTTTCTTTATTTTTAGTAAAGTGTTGTTGATGTGACTTATTGAGCAGACAGGATGTAGGTGATTGGTTGTCCTCCAGATACAGCCCTCTACTGATAAGGTAGAGAGTTTAGGGAGAAATATTTCAGTTTCCTCATTCCTCAGGTGAGACAACTGTGATACATATTTTATGCCATCCCTCAGCAGTCCATGCAAGGATTCAATTATAATTGCCTCAAGAATTTAACTGTTTATTAATAGAACTCATATTCCCTTTTTTCCCCATCTTATTTTTTCTTGCTACCCTACATATGATCCTGGCATGACCTAATATTAAACGATTTGCACTCAAATTCTTGTGCTAGGGTATGTTTCTGTGGAAATCTGACCTAAGAAGCTATCTTTCAACTTATTTGTCTACCTCTTTATGTTTAGAGTGTCTCTTATAAGGAGCATATTGTTGTTTTGTTTTGTTCAGCCTGACAATATTTGTCTTTAATTGAAATATTTAGTCCATTTAATGTGTATACTGTTATATTTGTTGATTTTATTTTCTCTACCATGTATGTCCTTATGATTTCTCCTCCATTAACTAGTTATACATTCTTTTACCATAATGGGTATTCAAGAAGTTTCAACAAACATCCTTAACTAATGATAGTGTAATATGAATTAGATCTTTTATAACTTCCCAAACATTACTAGGATCTAGAACACTTACACTCCATTTACTCTCTTCCTAATTTTTGGTGATTGATGCCAAGTGAAGTAATACACACATTTTAGTGTTCACAAGACATTATTATTGTTTTATACAGATAATAGTCATTTAATGTTATATTCTTTTTTTTAAGATTTTTATTTTATTTTTTAAAATTTTTATTTATTTATGATAGTCACAGAGAGAGAGAGGCAGAGACATAGGCAGAGGGAGAAGCAGGCTCCATGCACCGGGAGCCCGACATGGGATTCGATCCCGGGTCTCCAGGATCGCGCCCTGGGCCAAAGGCAGGCGCTAAACCACTGCGCCACCCAGGGATCCCTAATGTTATATTCTTAAGTATCTTTATCAATTGCCCTTAATTCTTTCCTGCATTTTGATTTTATTGTCTAGGATCATTTTCCTACTGTCTAGAGAACTGCTTTTAGGGTTTCTTTTAGTGTAATTCTATGGGCAACACATTTTCTGAGAGTTTTTTGTTTCTTTGCTTGTATGGATATATCGTATTTACTCTTTGCTTTCTTGATGTAAGGAATATTTTACTGAGAAACAACTTACATATATTCAAAAGCACAAATCTTACATGTTTGGCTTGATGATTTTTTGCATGTATCACCCAAATCAAGGATTTGAACACCTTGAATACTCTCTCATTCACTCCTCCAGACAATGCCCTTGCGGCAGAAGTAACTATAATTCTGTGTTCTCCAGCCATGAGTTAGTTGAGTCTGTTCTTAAACTTCATATAAATGAAATTAAATAATATGCACTTTTCTTTCTGGCTTCTTATATTGAACATGAGGTCTGTGAAATAATTTATCTTTTATGAGTACTGTAGTTCATTTTTAAAATTGCCATATAGTATCCCATTATATGAATATACCACAATTTGTTTATCCATTCTATTATTGATGGACACTAGAGTTTTTCATTTTTGGCCATTAAGAATAACTCTGTGATGAACATTTCTGTACACATCTCCTTTTTGTAAGACATAAACACTTATTTGTATTGAGTATATACCAGTTTTCATTGGTTTTAGTTTTGGGGTAGATATTTATTTATTTATTTATTTATTTATTTATTTATTTTTTTTTTTTTTAAAGATTTATTTATTTATTCATTCAGAGAGAGCGTGAGAGAGGCAGAGACACAGGCAGAGGGAGAAGCAGGCTCCATGCAGGAAGCCCGATGTGGGACTCGATCCTGGGTCTCCAGGATCACACCCCGGGCTGCAGGCGGCGCTAAACCGCTGCGCCACCAGGGCTGCCCAGATATTTATTTTTTAAGCCACTTTTAAAAGCATTTTTATAGTTCTACAGCTTCTAAAGTTTCTACTGAGAAGTCAGCCATTAAGTCTTGTTATTACTTCTTTGAAAGTAAATGTGGTTTTTCCTCTGACTGTTTTTAATATGATTTTGTTTTTGTTTTTTAGTAGTTTTATGATGATAGGCCTAGGTGTAGTTTTCTTTGTATATTTCCTGCTTTAATCTGTAACTTCATGTCTTTTGTAAATTTTTGATAGTTTTCAGCTATTTTAAATATTGTCTTTGACCCTTTCTCTTCTCCTTTTATATGATTCCATTTATATATATGGACCTTTTAATCATCTCTTATATATTCTCATGGTATTTTCTAAGTTTTTATTCTTTTTTGCTCTTTTTGTGTTAGCTTGAATAGTTTCTGTTGCATCCTGGTTCATTGTTAGGTTCATATTGAATTCTTAGTTTTGATTATTATATTTTTTAGTTATACAATCTCTCTTTTTTTAAAGATTTTATTTATTCATGAGAGAGAGAGAGAGACAGAGACAGAGACAGAGAGACAGAGACAGAGACACAGGTAGAGGGAGAAGCAGGCTCCCTGCAGAGAGCCTGATGTGGGACTCAATCTCGCATCTCCAGGATCATGCCCTGGGCCAAAGGCGACGCTAAACCGCTGAGCCACCCGGGCTGCCCAGTTATACAATCTTTATTTGATTTTTTTTATGGCTTCCAGTTCTCTTATTACATTCTCCATCTTGTCATTTGTTTATTTTTAAGGAAGGAAATCTTATTTATATATTTTAAAGTTTCAGTATAATTAACATACAGTGTTACATTAGTTTCAGGTATATAATATAGTGATTCAACAATTCTAAGGAGGGTACTTGTGGTGAGTACTGGATGTTGTATGTAAGTGATGAATCACTAAATTCTACTCCTGAAACTAATATTATGCTATATGTTAACTAACTGGTATCTAAATAAAAAGTTGAAAAAAAATTCTTTATATCACTCAGGGCTCATCAGGATCAGTATACCCTTAATCCTCTATACTTATTTTACCCATATACCCCATCCTCCCTCTAGTAACCACAAGTTTGTTCTTTGTATTTAAGATCCTGTTTTTTAGGTTGTCTTGTTTTTTTTTTTTTCTTTGCTCATTTGTTTTGTTTCTTAAATTCCACATATGATTGGAATCCTATGTTAATTGTCTCTGTCTGGCTTCTTTCGTTTAGCATTATATCCTCTAGATCTATTCATGTTGTTGCAGATGGCAAGATTCCATTCTTTTTTATGGCTTAGTAACATTCCATTGTATATATATACCACTACCTCTTCTTTATCCATTCATCTATTGATGGACACTTGGATTGCTTCCTTATCTTGGCTATTATAAATAATGCTGCAGTAAACATAGGGGTGAATGTATCTTTTTGAATTAGTGTTTTCATTTTCTTTGGGTAAATACCCATTAGAGGAATTACTGGATCATATGATAGTTCTATTTTTAATTTTTTGAGGAGCTTCCATACTGTTTTCCATAGTAGCTGCACTAGTTTGAATTCCTATCAACAGTGCATGGAGGTTTCTTTTTCTCCATATTCTTGCCAACACTTGTTGCTTCTTGTGTTTTTGAGTCGGGCCACTCTGATGGGTATGAGGTGATATCTCCTTGTGGTTTTGATTTGCATTTCCTTGATGATTAGTGATGGTGAGGATTGTTTCTAGGGTCTGATGGCCATCTATATGTCTTCTTTGGAGATATATCTGTTTGTCTTCCACCCATATTTAAATTGGATTATTTGGTTTTTGGTGTTGAGTTGTGTAAGTTCTTTACATATTTTGGATACTAACCCCTAATCAGTATATAATTTACAAATATCTTCTCCCATTCAGTAGGTTGTCTTTTTGTTTTGTTGATTTTTTCCTTTGTTAGCAGAAGCTTTTTATTTTGATGTAGTCCCAATCATTTCTTTTTGCCTGTTTCCTTTGCTCTAAGAGACTTATCTAGAAATATATTAATGTGTCCAATGCCAGAGAAATTACTGCCTGTGCTCTCTTCTAGGATTTTTATTGTTTCAGGTCTCATGTTTAAGTCTTGAATCCATTTGAATTTGAGTCTTGAATCTATTCTTGTGTGTGGTGTAAGGAAAATGTCCAGTTTCATTCTTTTGCATGTGGCTGTCCAGTTTTCCCAACACCATTTGTTGAAGAGGTTCTTTTTCCCTTTGCTTATTCTTCCCTCCTTTATCATAGATTTATTGACCATAAAAGTGTGGGTTTATTTCTGGGATCTCTATTCTATTTCTATTTCTATTTCTATTTCTATTTCTATTTCTATTTCTATTTCTATTCTATTCTATTCTATTCTATTCTATTCTATTCTATTCTATTCTATTCATCTTTGTCTTTTTTGTACCAGTACCATGCTGTTTTGATTACTCCAGCTTTGTAGTATATTTTGACATCTAGCTTTGTGATGTCTCTCAGTTTTGCTCTTCTTTTTCAAGATTGTTTTGACTATTTTGGGGTCTTTTGTGATTCCATGCAAATTTTAGGATTATTTGGAAAATGTTGCTATTTTGATAGCAATTACATCAAATCTGTAGATTGATAGAATATTGTTTAAAATGTCCATACTGGGGATCCCTGGGTGGCGCAGCGGTTTGGCGCCTGCCTTTGGCCCAGGGCGCGATCCTGGAGACCCGGGATCGAATCCCACATCAGGCTCCCAGTGCATGAAGCCTGCTTCTCCCTCTGCCTGTGTCTCTGCCTCTCTCTCTCTCTGTGACTATCATAAAAAAAAAATAAATAAATAAATAAAAAAAAAATTAAAATGTCCATACTATGCAAAACAATCTATGGGCATGAAATATCTTTCCATTTGTTTGTGCTTTTCAATTTCCTTTATCAATGTCTTATAGTTTTCAGAATACAGGTCTTTCACCTCTTTGGTTAAATTTATTCCTACGTATTTCATTATTTTTGGTGCCATTCTAAATGGGATTTTTAAAAATTTCTCTTTCTTCTGCTTCATTATTAATGTGTAGAAATGCAACAGATTTCTCTATATTGATTTTTGTAGCTTGAAACTTTACTGAATTCATTTACCAGTTCATCTAGCAGTTTTTTTATGGTATCTTTAGGATTCTCTATATATAGCATCATGTCATCTGCAAATAGTGAAAATTTTACTTCTTCTTTATTAATTTAGATGCCTTTTATTTCTTTTCGCTGTCTAATTGCTGTAGCTAGCACTTTCAGTACTATGTTGAATAAAAGTGGTGAGAGTGGACATCCCTATCTTGTTCCTGACCTTAGGGGAAAAGCTCTCAGTTTTTCACCATTGAGTGTGCTGTTAGCTGTGGGTTTTTCTATATATGGCCTTTATTAAGTTGAGATATTTTCCCTCTAAACGTACTTTGTTGAGCATTTTTTTTAATCATGAATGAATGTTGTACTTTATCAAACATTTTTTCTGCATCTATTGAAATGATCGTATGGTTCTTATCCTTTCTCTTGTTGATGTGATGTATGATATTGATTTGAAAATATTGAACTACCCTTGCATCCCAGGAATAAATCACACCTGAATATGGCAAACATTTTTTTTAAAAATGTATTGTTGGATTTAGTTTGCTAATTTTGTTAAGGATATTCGCATCTATGGTCATCAGAGATATTGGCCTGTCGTTTATCTTTTGTGGTGTCTTCGTCTGGTTTTAGTATTGGGGTAATGCTGTCCTCATAGAATGAATTTGAAAGCTTTCCTTCTTCTTTAGTTTTTTGGAATAGTTTGAGAAGAATAAGTATTAATCTATTCTTTAAATGTTAGGTAGAATTTCCTGTGAAGCCATCTGGTCCTGGTCTTCTGTTTATTGGATTGTCATTTATTTTTAAAAAACGTGTTAGTTATTTTCAAGTTCATGTTTGATGACTCCCTAAACCAGGTCATTTTAGGTTACTTTTCTATTGTTTATGTTTTTCTCTTAGTCCTCCTCACGGATACGTTGTCTGACATCTTTAGTTAAATGCCAGACTCTATGTATGGGAATTTATAGGATCTCTTGGCGATTATATTTTCCTCCAAAGTGGCTTTATCATCTGCTCACAATGGTAAGTAGAGGACAGATCACATTAATACAGTCCTAGGATGACATGGATTGAAGCTGGGTTGTAACTTTGGTAAGGTTCCATTTGTCTCTGGTTTATCCCCCAGCTAGACAGTATCCCTCACAAGCATTATTTATTTTATCCTTATATTGTGTCAGGTAGGATTCCCTTGGCTGCTATAAGTTAAAAAAGAAAAAAAGGTAGCTTAAACAAAATAGGTTATCATCTTATAAAATGAGAAGTCCAGAGATAGGACGAGTCTCTTTGGCTGTTAATCCATAAATCTGCCCTATCCCTGATCTAGCTTGGCTTTTCTACAATTCTCTTGGGTTTGTTCTCATGGTCCTTACATGACTGATAAAGTTGTAGGTGTCATGTGTAGCTAAAACTGTCTTGAGATAGGAAAGTGAAGTTTGTCTTTATGGGGCATTATGTAAGAGTGAATAATTATTCTAGAGACCTCTTTCTCCCAAAGACTTTCATTTGTCTCTTTGGCCAGAATTTTGTCAAATGCCAACTCCTAAACCAGATATTGTCAGTGGCAATGGCATGACTATGTTTCACTTAAACTGGTCAAGATGAACCACTTAGGCCTGGGGAGGCATTGTTTCTCTGAATATATCCAGGGAGACTATTAACACCTAAGCAAAACCGAGACCTGATTAACAGGGAAGAGGGATTCTTGGGTATTTGTCACAGGGAGAGATAGCTGTCTCCCACTCACAGACAGTCATATGAGAAACATATTATTATTATCCATATCCTTTAGTTATGAGAATTCTATGAGTCAGAGTTTATCCAGCATAAGGTCCAGTATTTAGTGGCATACTTTCTATTGAGACAAGTCATCTGATCCCAATTTTGTACTTATTTTAATGCTCTATAGTCTCCCAATAAAGCTCTAAGTTTTCTTTTTTATAACCATTCCTACAAGATGTTCACATATACAAATTGGGGTAGATAGCACCATTTCCCCCCTGTCTTCTTAGACTTTAGCAGAAGCATAACAATTAGGGTAAGAATGCTACATGGAGAGTGTTAATCATCTATAGATCTAAGATTGCCTACAACTTTAATTCCTATATTTATGTGGCCATTCCTCAGTATATAATGTACATAAGCCATCTAGGGCCTAAGCATTATAAGGTGTTGCTCTTCAGGCTGAAATCACAAGAGACCAATTAGATTTTTCACTTCCATTAGCAAATATGATTTGTGTCCAATCCCTACTGTCATTCATAATTTGGAACTTCACTCTACTTAAAATGTTCCCTCTCAGCTTCAGCTGAATGATTTTCACAAGAATGTTCCTCTTTGAGAAGTACCCTCAGAGTGATGGATTAGCAGTCCTGATAGCATTTGCTAAATTGGGAGCACATTAGCCATTTCCATCTCTCTCCTCCAGAGTGGAGGTGGGAGCCAAGAAGTTCTGCCTTCAGAAGAGTTGGGGAATAGACCGTTTTATGACAAAGCAGCTGAACAACCACAATTGCGGCCCTTGAGAACAGCTCATGCCACAGGGTCAGAAGAGCAGCGTTTTATGTTCCTTTGTAGAATAAACTGAATATGTTTATAAGAAACAAATCTTCCATCTATGATCCTTCTCCCATTAGTGGGTCAAGGCAAGAGCAAATCCAAGAGGCTTAATTTACTTAGGAGACATTCAGTATAAATACTATATTCCCTTGTGTGATGTTCTTGTTCTGTTGGCCTTAATACGTGCAAACAAAGATGACTTACTCAAAGTTTTGATATGCCCAAAGACCATCCTTCTTATAACATGGTGTTCCTTTTCGGCTGGGTGTCAAGAAGATCCAGAAAGTGTGCATCAACACAGAATGTATTTTCCCTCCACTAAACTAGTATACAATCTGTAATTGCTAACCCCACAAGTTTGAAAGTTTACCTTAACATTTGTGAGAAGCAGATGGTTTCCATACACTGCCAACCTGTTGTTACCAAAGCATTTTCCAAGAATTGTTTCCCAACCACAGTCACTAGCATAATTAACCTTTCTGTGGATTGTATAAACAAGAAAATGATCACCAATCTGCATGAAAGCCAAGTGTACCATTCAATATTTTGCCTCAGAGCAAGCTCTGGGACATACATAAACTACACACAGCATGATGAATGGCCCACTTCTGGTATGTTTTCTGATGGCCACTATTCTTTCCTTGTCTCCTTTTTCATTCCATAGCACACCGTCTCTAGTCATGTCTTCCCTTTTACCTATTTCAATCTGCAGCCATTGGTCTGACTGGGTCCTGAGATATTTATCTTCACGGAATAGTAACGAGGCAAGAAGTATCTAGCCTGTGAGAGAAAATGGCCTCAGATTTGATTCTTTAGGACTCCCACTCCAAGGCTGTTCATTTCCCTAGAGGCTTCATGCAGCCTTTTTCAATACTTGAGAATTTCCTGCACTTTCTCCTGCCCCCCTGCCCTCTCCTGCTCTTTGCCTCATTTTCTGCTATTAGTGTCTTGCTGATTTCTCTCTCTCTCTCTGGTTTATATGGTTTCCCCTGATATATTTTTTTAACTTTTTACTATGAAACAATTACAGATTCATAGAAAGTTGCAAAAAAAAGGTATAGAGAGGTCTCTTGTATACTGTTCAACTAGTTTTCCTCAGTGGTTATATCTCTCATAACTATGTACAGTATTCAAACCAGGAAATTGACATTGTTACAATTCCCAGAGCTTATTCAGGTTTCACTAGATTTAGATGCAGTGTGTGTGTGTGTGCGTATGTGTTCTGAGTTTTAAAGAGGAAACCTCCTCAGTCTTCTCCCTGACTTCAGAATGGTTTAGAGTCAGATTCAATAAACACTCATTAAGGGTATGTATGAAACATTCTTATATAACTCACATGAGCTTGTTCAGTTAATCTTCACATCAATGATCTTCCCAAGGTCGTCTAAGTAATGGCCTGACTCTAAGCCAAGTGCTCATCATGTTACTTAGCCTCTGTATAGACCATAGCCTCTGTTTTCATGGTTTCTGTTTTTCATGTTTTCTCTATTTGATTCACAGCTTTGCAGGGTCCTCATCCCTTCTAGCTTCCCTGTCTGGTGATCCACAGCCTAGATTCACTCCTGCCCAGTGTGCTCTTTGCTTTTCTAATTCTGACATCTGCTGGGGGTCAGAATGTCCAGTGACTTATGGTGGTATTTGTACTTATGCCTTAGATATTGGGAGCAACTTACGAGGCTCTTCCACAAGTGTAATTTGTTATATGAGGGATCAACATACTGAAGTAAGTAGGGCTGATATTACTATTCCAATTTTTTAGATGAGGTCTCTGATGTTCTGGAATGATAAAACCAGAAAACTGAACTCAAAAAGCCAGAGGTGGGGTGGGGGGTACCAAGGTGGCTCAGTTGGTTAAGTGTCTGCCTTAGACTCAGGTTATGATCCCAAGCCCTGAATCATTGGGCCCCCTGCTCAGTGGGGAGTCTGCTTCTTCCTCTTCCTCTTCCCCTCCCCCTACTTGTGTGAGCTCTCTCAAATAAATAAAATCTTAAAAAAAAAAGAAAAAAAGAAAAAAAGCCAGAGGTAGAATCTGGAATAAAACTCCGTTCTTTTGACTCTTGGTGAAAGTTCCCCATACTGTTTAATGTCAAAGTGTGGGAAGATGTCTTTCTCTCTGTGATGATGGGTTTAGTTGAGAACTCACTGTGTGTCATGAACTATGCTAGGCTTCCTACACACATTGCATCATTTGTTCACATAGCATTCGTATTAGGTGCTATTATCATCATCCCCATTTTACAAGTGAGGAGATAGGCTCAGAAAGTATAAGTAACTTAGTATCAGGCCTAGAATTAGCAAGTGGCAAAACTGAGATTGGAGCCTAAGACTGACTCCTAACCTAAACTTGTAACCCACACTTCTTGCTTTGAAGGAAACAAATAATTACCTCCAGAAACAAAAACTAAACAGAATGGTTCAAACCGTATAATATAGGGTAGACATTGTGTACTACACATTAAAATTTGGAATTACTAATAATGGTTTGCCATAGTTCTCTGCAGGCTTGTGAGTTGTTGATGGCTCCTCAGACTAGTACATCAAGGAAATGGGATTTGGAGTTAAAGCCATAGGTTTAAAAATCACAATTCTAATATTTCCTATTGTCTATGGCAGTCTTGAAACATAATTGCAGGTCCTTTGACATTTTCTCCCATCTAGAGATGGAGTTTATGTTCTCTCATCTTTGTGTGAATTTATGATTACTTTGGCCAATAGAATGTGGGAGAAGTGACTATGTGGCTTTCACGGTTAGGTCATAAATGTCATTCAGTTTCCACTTTGCTCACTCTCTTTGGGCACTAACCAGGGATCATCATGGTGGAGAGGCCATATGTAGACACTCTGGTCAAAAGTCTCCTTGATCCTAATAATCATTCCACAGCATATATGAATACCAGATAATCACATTGTATTTTTAAATCTATACAATTATATTTGTCTATTATTCCCCAATGAAGTTAGAAAAAAGTCCCCACTGAATGCAACCTTCCAGCTCTACTTGTCAAGGCACCAGACATAGGAGTGAAGCCATTTCTGACATTCCAGAGTGGATCTGCTGGATAAATACCACTGAGACATCTCAATGCAACATGGAACAGAAGAATCATATAACTGAGCTCTGCTGAAATACTTAACTGGAAAATCATAAGATACAATAAAATGGCTTTTGTTTTAAGCTTTGGAATAATGGTATTTTTATTTTCATTTTTTATTCTCAACAATACATTAGACAAAGTACTCTGTGCCCCAGTTTGGTTATATATAAACTAGAACTCATAATAGTAGATGACCTATCTTCTTCATACAGATGAAACAAGAAAATGAAGGAATGGATTTACAGCATATTGTAAATTACCAAGTGGCATTTAAATAAGGTCATTAAGATGATTCTAAAAGGCTTTAAGATTTCTTTCAAAGGAGATGCAAAACTGCAATTCAAAAAAAAGTAGTGGACAGGTTAAATTTTTTTTTTTATCAAATGCTTGTGTAAGAATTTTAATTAGAGTCACATGTCTCAGTGATATGCTCCTATAGCACCATGGCCTTTTCAGTATGCGGTATGCCCACCAAATGTCCTTTTTATGTCTGCAGTGATGGAGAACATAGGGACAGTACTCCAGTGAAACCTTGCAACTTTCAGCTATGTTCGGACATTAAAATACCCAGAATGAGGGTTTGATGAAAAGTCAGCCAAGTAGTTTTTACTGGATAAGGAGCTAGTGTTGGGAAGAGAAATAGGTCACCATAGGACTGAACACAGAGAGAACAGGGTGGAATGCTTTTGGCAATTGGCTGACTGAAGGTCCAGAGACACGTCTATTTATTTTTTATTTTTTATTTTTATGCAACATATTTCTACAGGGCACTTTTGGCTGTAGTAGGTGATTATAGTACAGCAGCAAGGTTTTATTCAAGCCTTTCCCTTTGCTTCCTCCGATAAGTGGCTCTTCCATAGGTTTTTTTTGCCTGGGATGATCTCCTGACTCCCCTGCCTAGTTAACTCTTACTCATTCTTCTGATTTCGGCTCACACATCTCCGCCCCTCAGCCTTATTTGATCCCACTAATTAGATGAGGTTTCTCTGTAGGAGATTACATTGTTCCCTGTGTGTTTACTTTACTGTCATTGGCAGAGTGATGTTCTTATTTATTTCCCTATAGGGGAAATAGCCTATGTTAGGTATAAAAGAAAATCAAATTACTATCATTGGCAGAGTGATGTTCCTATTTATTTCCCTATAGGGGAAATAGCCTATGTTAGGTATAAAAGAAAATGTAGCTACTGTGTTTTCTGTAATGGATCTGATCTTTGTCAGGAGTGGCAACCTTGCTGGCTTAGCAGGAAATCTCAACTTGGACAAATCACAGTGCATCAATTGCTGTCCGAGTAGGGTCAAATGGCTGGTTTAAATGGCCAATCGTTCCATGTGCCTCCACTACTCCACACTTAAGAAGGCATCCAGTGGCTAGTAATGCTAAGCAGGTTACGGTGACCTTGTGGCTTTGGGGAAAAGAGGAGTCTCTGGCCAGAAGTTTATTCTTGGCCAGTCTCTCTACATTGTATAGTGCATACTGCACGCTTTGATGTATTCTATATAAACTATTTGGTTTCCTGCCCCCCCCCCCATTTTTTTCCTCAGAATAGTAGTTAAGAGCTTTTGCTTTAGAGTCAGGTTGATTTTAATTCCCATCTTGTCTCTGCCATGTGTTAACACTCTTCTTTAACCAGATGCTTCACTATTCTAAGCCTCAATTCTTTATCTACATAATAGAGGTATTAGTAGGTATCACTGGTTTTGATGAAGTACTTAGCCACGGTGCCAAACACCTAATTAGTTATCTTTCCTTTGGTTCTTTTTTTATTCCTTTGGTTCTTTTTAACTCATTCTAGTTACTAAGTTTCTTGTTTGTAGGACATTTCATCCTTGGATATCCTTGGACTTATGTTCCTGATATCTAATCTCTCCCTTTAACCCACCAAAATGAGAAATCTTGGGTTCCATTTATTTATGGTCCTTCTAAAAATAGGGTAGGGTTTGGGGAGATGGCATGCTCATTCTTTCAGAGAATGAATGGCCCTGGACAAGAGGCAACAGGTTGCAATGAATTGAGCACAAGTCTTGAAATCAAGAATTTGGTACTTGTAGGATTTTGTGGATGCCTCTTACATTGAGGCAACTTCATGTCAAGCCATCATTTTAGAACACTCTTCATGAAAGGAGATACAATGGGAGAGGAGTTTGCCGTCTGTGACTCTAAATCAAATTTACTACTGTAGCTCAGAAGGAAACTTCCTTGATGTATTCAATATACAGCTTCTGATGTGTATTCCAAAATATCCGATTCTGGACATTTCAGATTTCCTGGTCATGGTATGATTATTTGGTACCTTTCTTTAAAGTGCCCACTAATTTCCTTTGAGGCAAATAATTTGTTTCATTCTTTCTCACAGTAGTTTGGGAAAAATAACAATCAGTATTTATCTCCATATTTGACTTATAGCCCAAGAAAGGAGACGCCTTTAAATGATGTTACTGTTATGATAAACACAAACTCATGATGACTAACACAAACTCAATGTGAAAGTTGTAATAGAACAACCTCTTTTTCCAAGATTAGATTTCTGAGAGTCTAGGCCTTGACTGTTTATGTGTTCCCAGAGCCTGGGCAAGATCAAGAACATATAGGCCTATATATGTTCTTGGTAACCGTGGCCCTGTTGGATGGGCATAGGAGTATCTGGGAAGATTGCTACGCAGTTAAATACTTGCTCTACTGGTCCCTGAAGCTGGTTTCAATATGTGTGGATTCAGAATTACATCACGAAGCATGAGCTACAAAAAACACTTTGTCAGTAAGGCCTGTGAATGTAATGGATAGCTCTTTGGTTTTTCAGCATGAGTTGCTTCAAACTCACATAAACCTGGTTAACTCATCTTTTCAGACCTATTTCTTTCTTCTCTGAAAAAAATGCTTGAGTCATTTCAACACAATTAGTCACTCTACTCATTGTGGCTCTATTTTTTGTAGTAATCACTTTGTAGGATGGCCAAATAGCATTTATTTATTTTATTTTTAAGATTTTAAGATTTATTTATTTGAGAGAGAGTGAGAGAGCATACACTCATGTGAATGGGGGAAGAGGCAGAGGGAGAGAGAACTAAGTAGACTCTTGCTGAGCCTGATGCAGGAATCCAGGACCCTGAGATCGTGACTTGAGATGAAAACAAGCATCTGACACTTAACCAGCTAAGCCATCCAGATGTCCCAGCATTTGTTTTAATATTGGTCTTCCTTACTAGACTGTGAGCTCTCTCCAGATAAATGCCATGCCTGGTTCTCTAACTAGTAAGAGAAAATACTTACTAGTTGCTTAAATAATTATTTGCAAGGCTTTGGGGAAAACAAAAGCAGAAAAGGCTTAAAAGACCTTGGAGGCAAGAAGGGGGACATAACCAATATTATTTCATGATTAATATATATATGCCACTTAATATAAAATAATTTGCTCCTCACAGCATCCTTTAGAAAAAAGTCTTTTTGTCCTCATTTGACAGAGCAGGAGCTGAAGCTTAGAAAATATAATAAATATATCAAGGTCACATAGTCAAGAATTGGCAAATTCAGAATTTGACTTGAAATCTGTAAGATTCTAAAACCATAGTGTTTTATATATTTCCTTTGAGGCAATAGAGTATTATATATATATATATATATATATATATATATATATTACTCTTCCCTACTCCTCAGTGAGACTAGAAGTCATAGTTTGTTTGCTTCTAGGGAATAGGCTTTCTGGAAGTCTGATTGGTTTTGCTCTATTTTGTCAGAAGAGAATGTCTCGTCACCACTCAGACATCAGTCGTGTCTTTTCCCTATGAACTCCTGACTTCCAGGCTACTTCTAAGATAAATATTGTCAGGCTGATTGTGGAGAGATGAAGCACCTGGCTAGGCTTTGGCTGCTAGTGAGTGTGGGGACTGTGCTCACATAATTCCTTAAAGCCTTACTGAGGTATAACTGCTATACAAAAAACATGTATTTGAAGTGTGTAATTGGGTAAATATCCATGAAAATTTATATATATATATATATATATATATATATAATCTTATATATCATATATAAATATAAAATTATATAAAGTAATCTTGCATACACACATATTTATATATATAAATTATATATATAAATCATATATATATAAAATCTCCATGAAAAACAAGTCACCATAATCAAGATCATGAAATGTCTCTCATTCCCTAAGTCCCTTAAGCTTCATCATGGCCCTGGACAGAACATCCAGTGAAAAGTTGAAGAGAACTATAGTCCAAAGTGGCATCTTGACTTGCTCCTCATCTTAGAGGAAAGCATTCAGTCTTTTACTATTAAGTATGATGTTATTAAGTATGATGTTAGCCTTAGGTTTCTTTCTTTCTTTCTTTCTTTCTTTCTTTCTTTCTTTCTTTCTTTCTTTATCTTTTTTTTTTTTTTTTTTTTAAGATTTTGTCTATTTGACAGCAGCAGCAGTGGGAGAGACAGGCAGAGGGAGAGGGAGAAGCAGGCTCTTGGCTGAGCAGGGAGCCTGATGTGGGGCTCCATCCCAGGACCCTGGGATTGCAACCTGAGCTGAAGGCAGACACTTAACTAACTGAGCCACCCAGGTGCTCTGTAGCCTTAGGTCTCTTGTAGATGTGGTTCATCAGTTGAGGATGTTACCTTCTGTGCCTTGTGTACAGAGAGGGTTTTGTTTTTGTTTTGGCTTTTTAGTCAGAATTGGATATTAACTTTTGTCAGATGATTTTCCTGAACCTATTGAAAGGATTGCTTGTTTGTTTTTTTCTTGTTAATATACCTACTGGTGAATTACTCTCAAAATCCTGTATATAACATTTTAGATTCTGTGTATCTAAGATTACAAGTTATTTAAATAGTTGGGACCATTTTAGCAAAACTCTGGTATTGCTTTAGGCATTATATAGCTAAGGACTAATAACTAGGGATGTTTGAGTGGCTCAGTGGTTTAGTGCTGCCTTCAGCCCGGGGCCTGATCCTGGAGACCTGGGATCGAGTCCCACATCGGGCTCCCTGCATGGAGCCTGCTTCTCTCTCTGCCTCTCTATCTCTCTGTGTCTCTCCTGAATAAATAAATAAAATCTTAAAAAAAATACTAATAACTAAAGAAAGTATAAATCTATATTTCAATTAGGATAGCAAATTCATAATTATTAGATACATTGTTGGATTTCTGCTCAACTTATCATGCAAACAAGTCACATGGACTTTAGCATTTATTTATTTTTTATTTTACATAAAATAAAATTCATTCCTGGTCATACAGTTTGTGGGTTTTGATAGAGAGTAAGGCATCCACTCCTGGAATCATGATACAGACTCCTCTCACTCTCTCCACCAAAATTCTCTCATGTAATTTATTTCTAGAGAAGGCCTGCACCCCCCTCCAACCATGGCAACCACTAATTTGTTCTCCAGTCCCACAGTTTCACCTTTTTTCTGAAATTTTTATGCATAATTTAAGAAAATGTGCAGGCTTTGGGGAGGGGCTTCTTTTATCTAAAAAAATGTACTTAAGATTTGTTGATGTTTCCTGTGTCAACAGCTTGGGAGTACATTTTCCCACTCATTTCCTGAAGGAGAAAAAAAATAAGGTGTTGGGAACGTGGTATATTTCTCAAAAAGAAATGGAACCAAGTATATAAATGGTGAAGTAGGGATTTGCTTTGCTCTTTGCTGTAGTAGTATAAAACTTATATATATATTTTCACCATGTAAAACAAAACAATAAACTGTGAACTCTGAGCCAAAGGTGACAATGACTTTTGATCACACAATCAGGAGTGACATTGTACTAGGCCCCAGTCCTTGGCATTTTTTCCTATCCACATTCTATAGTCAGTCTTCCTGTTTTGCATATATATATATATATATATATATATATATATATATATATATATATTTTTATGATAGTCACAGAGAGAGAGAGAGGCAGAGACACAGGCAGAGGGAGAAGCAGGCTCCATGCATCGGGAGCCCGACGTGGGATTCGATCCCGGGTCTCCAGGATCGCGCCCTGGGCCAAAGGCAGGCGCCAAACCGCTACGCCACCCAGGGATCCCCTGTTTTGCATATTTTGTAGTAATTCATCAAATCCTTGATTGGTGAATTAAGCTGGATTAGATAGCATTATTGTGTCTGTTGTCTTTTTGGTATTGAGAATGAAATAGTAAACAGAAATGGGGTAGGTGGGGTCAGACTTGTGACTGGATTTCTGTTTTCCTCTCCGGCGAGGAATATATTTTCAGCTCAGGCCCTTATTGGTCAGGTACTCTGATAGAACAAGCAGTATGAAACAGAGCAGTATGACATCCAGAGGAAGAGTTTCAGCAACAGCAGGGAAAAAGGATAGCCTAGAAGATCGTATTGGCTTAGGCATTTCACTCTAAAGGTTTTCTCCGACTCTTTGGGGAAGTAGAATAGTACATAGATATCAGGTTCCCACTGTATTGTATATACAATGGAATGTACATTATGCTTTTGTTAACCATATTACAAGCTTATAATATACTGTTAGTCCATAAAGTAGGCTCAGCTCTTAACTGATGCCTTAGCTATCTTGTAAGTCCTAGATGTAAAACAAACAACAAAACAATGCCCACCTTCCTCTTCCACCCCCCTCCCAACAAAAACAACAAAAACAACAACCCCGACTTCTCTAGATAGTTCTAAAGACTGGAAGGTATATCTTAGGAGAAGCCCTCCTAATCCTAGCACAAGTCCTATCTGACCCATAGCTCAGAAGGCTTCAGGTCAAGGTAGTTGGTGTTGGGGTAGGGGTAGGGGGAGGGGAGCAGCACATCCTAGCGGTAGGTTGGGAGATTGACATTGATGCTTTGTAGGGCAAATTGGAAAATAAAGTTTCCTCCCTAGACAGCAGGGAGCAAATTACTAGGCAAAAGAAGCCTACACTTAAAAGCTGTCAGGCACTCATTTACAGCAAATGTCAGACTCTAGACACCAACTGCTAATGTGTTAGAAAACGCTGATTAGGGATTACTGAAGCTGCCTATAAACTTTCTATTACCATTATTTAAGAAAGCCTGAAATGAGTTAATTCTAATTCCACCAGCATTTTTATTTTTCCTATAGTTTTCAAATCTGTGAATGTCAGCATTTACAAAATTGAGATGAGTGACATATTTCTAATAAATGCATTATAAAAGAAGGAACCAGGTATTTAAGAAATATAAGCATCAGCTTGACCTCTCTTCTCTCTCTCTCTCTCTCTATATATATATGTATATATATATATATACACACATATAGATAGCAATAGATATATCAACTTTCATATATACTGCATTAACTTTGGAATTGATTTGTATGATGCACATAAAAATTATGTACATTTAAATTGGGTAAGTTCCACGAAGGTAGAATTTTAATTGCTTTGTTAATTGATACATACCGAGCCCCCAGAACAGATTTGTGCATAAAATAAGCTCTTAATAAATGTGGTTGAAGTAGAGACAGGAAATACAATAACAATATAAATATACAGACCAGGTTTATATAGTTGCTATGATTAGACTAGAAATTTGACTCTGAAGTTCTCAGAAGCTAAAGTGAAAATGAAATTATACTTAATTATATAACTTATATTGTCAAAGAGGAGAAAGGATACTAATTCATTAAGGGGAAATTAAACTTACCTAGGGCTTAACTCTATAAAGACTTCCAGTGTAGAAATCCACAAGAAGCAATAGTGGGATTTTATTTTATTTTATTTTATTTTATTTAAGATTTATTTATTTATTTATTTATTTATTTATTTATTCATGAGAGACACACACAGAGAGAGGCAGAGACACAGGCAGGGAGAGAAGCAGTCTCCATACAGGGAGCCCTACATGGGACTTGATCCTAGGTCTCCAGGATCAGGCCCTGGGCCGAAGGCAGTGCTAAACCTCTGAGCCACCTGGGCTGCCCAACAGTGGGATTTTAGGGTGATTTTTCATAGCAATTGTAGGTAAAAGTTGAGAGCACAAGCTAAACCCAAACATAGCAAAGATATTTATAAATGAGTTTAGAAGATAGTCTTTCTATTATAAGATGGGAGGAGGTGGAAAGGGGAATCAAGGAGTGATACATAAAATTGTATAAGTAGGTAAAACTCCATGGTAGCCAAGAGAATTTGGCTCTTAGATATAGAAAGTGTTTTCCATTTGCATTTTTTTGCCATTTCCTGTTAGATCTTGATTTAATCATTTTACTCAAAATCATTTATAAATCACTTTTTATGCCTCAGTTGCTGTGACAGGTGCAGAAGATACAAGAACAAATTTAGGACAGCATAGTCTTGTCCTTAAGCAGTTCTCAGTCTGGTGAAGGAGAAAAGCAAATCAATTGTCCATTACGGAGAACTGCTATGACTAAGGTACCCATAGTGCATGGAGGGACACAGAGGAGAGGCATCTAAATTTAGCTGGAGTCTAGGTAGGCTTCCCAGAAGAGGAGACCACAGAGTTGATTTTTTTAAAGATACGTTTGGGCACCTGGATGAACAAAGGGGAGAAGGCATCCAGTGGAGGAGTGGTAAGCAGACAGAGAAATTACAATTATGGACTGGGGTGGGAGGTGGTGCTATAAAGTGACACCTGCCTCTGGGGATTAAGGAGAGAGTAAGGCAAAGAATAGGAAGAAAGGAGATCAAGGACCTTGTAGGTGAAGGTAAGAACTTTGAACTTTATCCTGAAAGCTATGGGCAGCCATGATCATTGGAAAAATTCTTAGTGTTGCAAGGCACTTTTAATTTATTTATTATTATTATTATTTAAATGATTTTATTTGTTTATTCATGAGAGACACAGAGAGAGAGGCAGAGACACAGGCAGAGGGAAAAGCAGGCTCCATTCAGGGAGCCTGACGTGGGACTCGATCCCGGGTCTCTAGGATCATGCCCTGGGCCGAAGGCGGCGCTAAACCGCTGGGCCACTGGGGCTGCCCAAGGCACTTTTAATTTAATACTACTAGTATTAATCTTGGTCAAAGAGGGCTTTTAATGCTTTTCCTTTGGTTCTGAGAGGCAACTAATAACAATTCTTTTTTACACCAGACAGATAATTCTTCCTTTTCGGTAGTTCTTGGGACCAGAACAGTTCTTGGGTCCATCCTCAATATTTTATAGAAAAGTAAAGGCACAGAGGGAGTAAATGGCTTGACCAAGGACACCCAGCTACCAAGTAGCAGAGCCAGGATTCCAAACTCATTGAAGAAACACTGTGATATGATAAGAACAAAACCAAGAGTCAGAAGATGTGAGTTCAAATTTCAACTCTGAAACAAGTTTATGACCTTAAAGTCATATAAACTTTCTGATCTTCAGTGCCCTCATCATAACATAGATAATAATGACACCTTAAAATACAAACTTTAGGTTGAAATTATGTGAAACACTATAGCTTATGGTGGGTACTTTAGTACTGGTTGATTCTGAAATTCAAGAATTTCAGATTTCTACTTCAGAGTTATTTCCCTGTGACTTTTTTTGGAAGGCGGTGTCTGCATTATGGCCCCCTCTCTGTTCTTTATTTTAATTCACAGTATTTCTGTACCTGTGGACTCAAGCTTCAGTCACATCCAAATGGACCCTTTGAGCTGAGGCAATGTGATTCTGCAGAAGTTTCCTGAAAAGTCTCTTTAGCAGACCCTACAAGTTACTGAAATTCACAGCAAGTGGCAGGAACATGTGGTTCTCATTGAAACCTCTGGATAAGAACATTTCAAAGCTTCACCCAGCCAGGATCTGCCTATGCATCTGCAGATGGAGGCCTGAAATCATTCGGAACTTGAACACCACTCATTAATGATGATAGTGCTTTGAGAAAGTGTTACGGAGATGGGGGAAGGTGACTGTAACTTAAACACAGACATTGGAGGCAGAGGCACATTTTTGAAATCAATTTTTCTCAAAATCATCCCATCCAACTTAAGTCATTATAAAGCTAACCAAGGATAACAGCTCTATCCATCACAACTTTTGCTTTCACAGTTGAGTGAAATCTTTTTCTTTGCTTTATAACCAAAACTGAGAGGGTACTTTAATTTCCCAGTTAAGGGCAAAGGGAATCTTTTCTTGACCCCTTGCTCTTCATCTTTGCTGAATAGCTCACCCCATTTTCATGTTATGCTTTATTATTCATATTATTATTTTTGAAAATTATTCCCAGGGGAGGAAGGATATAATGAAAAGGCATTAGGCTTCTCATTCCAAGAACTAATCAGATTTGAGGAAGACAAGCCAGTGTGCTGTAGGGTTTCCAGGCAGGAAGCAAAAATGATCTGGTCCCCACTGTGCTTATGGAAGTACAGGTTTAGCAGAGAATAAGTTTTCTGAGCTTTAGAGGGAGGGCTCCTAGAAGAAGGTGGAAGGCACTATTGTGTAGCAGCAGGAGGGATACCAGGCCCATGTTAAGAACACTCCTTTTTGAAAAATTGAAATTTTATCCTAATAGCTGCAGTATATGAATTCTTCAGTCTCATTCCAGGAAGAAATGAAGTTACCATGAAAGAGGTTAGCCTCAGAAAAGATACCTGCATCTCAGCCAAGCTAGGTTGACTATAGCTAATGAATTACATGTGTGGCTTACTGTACTTTGCAAAGTCCAAAGTCTACCATACTATACTCATGAGACCAGGTCAGATTCAGCCACATGCTGGGATCCTACCTATAACGAATGGTCAGGAAAGATTGATGAGGAAGTGGGGGTTTTCCTAATATCACTCCCAAGTATTTAAGGAGTTCAAAAATGTAGCTGAACTGAGCTTCTGAAGAAATTTATCTTCAGAGGATAAGACAACTTAAGGAAGCCTTAATTTAAGGCTTTCATGTTACAACTGAAGAGTCAGCAACTAAAGATGCTATCCCAATTGCTGAAAGTCGTGGAGGTAGTTAGGGCCAGTGACAGACTGACAGACCAGGTCTTCCAGTTGCAGTACCAGCCTCTTTAAAAAAGGAATTCCTTAACTATTCTACCTTTATTAAGAATGCAAATTTGAGGGATAGGGGTAGAAGAGGAATCTAGTATTTGCTGGGAGGTGGATACTTGGAGATGTTTAGTAGATACTTAGAGTGGCGCTTGAAGGCTCTTAATTTTTTTTTAAAGATTTTATTTATTTATTCATGAGAGACATAGAGACAGAGAGAGAGAGGCAGAGGGAGAAGCAGGCTCCATGCAGGGAGCCTGATGTGGGACTCAATCCTAGGTCTCCAGGATCACACCCAGGGCCGAAGCCAGGTGCTAAACCGCTGAGACACCCAGGCTGCCCTGAAGGCTATTCAATTTAAGATCTCATTTAATCCAAAATAATCCTGTGAAGTATTATGCTTCCTCTACAGATGCAGAAATTAGGCTCAGAGAAGTTAACTTGGCCAAGGTATGGAAACTAGTATACCAGAACTGAAATTATCCAAGGCCAATCAGGTTTCCAGATTGCTACAAACCACTGCTTAACACTTAGGCACAATGTCATTCTATGAAATCCTGTATTCTCCGAGTCAGAATTGAAACTAGAGGTGACCACCTTCTATCTTCAATTCAATACAAGCTTTTTTCCTACAAAATTTCTAACAGATGTTCACCACTTTCTATGTTAATCCTCCAGTTGTGAGGACCTCACTGCCCCACAAGATAGTAACCCTTATAGGTAATACGGTAGAAAATATTGCCCATATATGACTTCTAAGTTTATCCTCATAACTCTTATTCACTAGGCCATCCTTTTGTATTCCTTTCAGAATGATATATTCAGTCATTCGTTTGTTAATTCAAAAATATTTATTGAGCATTTATTATATGCCAGGCACTATGCTCTGCTTTGAAAGTACAATGATGAATCAAGCATATATCATCTCTGTCTTCATGGATTTTTGCATTGTTTAAACAAGGATTTGGGTGTAATTCATATCTGAGTAACTGGAAGAGCAGAACATTAATAAAAGAGCACACAGATTTAAAAAAATGGTAACCCAGACTCTAAAATGTGGCTTACTCAACCCTATAATGTTTATGTAAAAAGGCAACTGACATGCCATTGAGATCACTTAGAAAATGAAATATGGGGAGAATTTTTTTCTCTGAGAAAGGAATGAAAAAATTTGCTTAGAGCATCTAAATGACTCCTCAGAGATTTGGCTGAATTATGGCTAGTGACATAAAGGAATCCCCAGCAAATAGGGCTGGATGTTTGGCTGCAGGCAAACTGTGCTGTATGCTAGACTTTCCACTGTGCAAATATTGACTCCAGAACTTGGTGTGAATAGGGCCATGGTCTGGTCCTGAAGTAGCAGCTGCTTAGACTGGCTCCCAGAGGACTTAGGAGGAAAATCCAATTCAACCAGAGCAGAGAAGAAGCAGGCCTGGGAAAGGCTTTAAAAGAAAGCGGCTAGGGACAGGCCTCCATCGGCAAGGTTGAATGATCACTAAGCATCTACTGTATGCTAGAAATTTTACATTGTAATCTTAGGTAACCCTTACAGCAGTCCTTTGAGGGAAAAATTATTAACCCCATTTTGTAGATGAAATAGACCAAGTCTCCTGGAGGTTAAGTCCCCTATCCAAGTCCATAACTAATATGCAAAGGAGTTGGAACCCCCTACTCATGTGGATCTGACTTCTACTTCTGTGCATTTTATATTACAGTGTGCTGTTCTCTTCAGATTTCTGTGCATGTAACTGGCAGATTCCTTGAAATGTTGAGTTTGGACCAAGAAGAGGCAAGTTGAAGCTGGAGAAACTTGAGTTTCAGGGCCCTTCATTTGTATGGGACCCATTCAGGGTCTTGGGAGTGGCCTTACCAATAAGGTCACACATTTTTGTAAACTTGACAACACTGAAATGTTCGTATATTCTTTTCTTAAAGATAACTTCCAAAATTGTAAAGGCTTTTAGCTCTATAAGACCTGTGCTAAAGTCCTATTTAGAGAATAGTCCTTCACTCAACAAATACTACTTGAATGCCTATTGGGCATTGTGTTAGGTGCTGGAGTTACAGTAGTGATCCCTGTCCCCATAGAGCTAATAATAACCCAGAGACCATGTGCATTGGCAGGGTTCCATAAGGAGACGCATGCCACACAAACTGGATGATTTGGAGAAAGTTTAATAAAGGGACTATTTGCCAAGGTGTGGTTGGTTGCAGGTAAACTGTAAAGAATAGTGCAATGTTGTCTGGCCACCAACAGGAAAACACTAGCTTAATGGGCAAGAGGAGAGAGTAGATGCTAACCTGGAGATGGAAACAGCTGGATGAAGAAAACAGCCCTATGGGGAATGAGACCCTTGATTGAAGGCAACTAACCAGTCATAATGGGAGGGAGCAGACAAGAAACACTCAGCCTCACTTTGCTTTTGCCCTCTGATTTCTTGATGGTACTCCCCATTGGCCATACCCAATTGGAAGGTAGAGAGCAGGCTAGCCCAATAATATATTCATATGGGTCAGCCTCCTGTATCACATGGCACAGAGGGTGGAGAGTCAATCTGCAGGAGAAACAGATGATATCTAGCACATCATATGTGTTCAGTTCAACCCTTACAACTCCGGTGAGGATGTGGTTTAGGGAAAAGGGTTGTATCAAGTAGAATGCCAATTCTCCAGTATTGATATTGCTCCCCCCAAAAATAATGGTAAGATAAAACATTTATTGGAAGCATACTCTGTTGTAGATGGGAACTGAGAGTGTGCAGAATCTGATATCTCATAAGCTTGTTCCTTGAAACAATATTCTAAGGGGCTCTAAAAATTGGTCTTTTGCCAACTTTGAAGCATTTTCCAGCAATGTAGGAAGAGTTAAATTTCCTGAGGGATCCTTTCATTTCTCTCTTTGTCTTATATATTAGGGTATGTGGGGGAAAAATGAAAACCATTGAGTAACTGTATATATGAAGAATTCATATTCAATCAGCCATAGTGAGGATAATAAAAGATTGAGAAGCACCAATTACTAAATCCAAATGGATACTCTTTTGCAAATGCCTTAGTAACCCCCTGGTTCTCTCTCATATTGGGCACTTGCTAAAGGTCCATTGGACCTAGGAGGCAGAGCGTGAAAGACACTAGTCATCGAATAGTTCCCATTTCCTTCTTAAAATATTCTTGAGCAAAAAGGCTATTCCCAAAGAGGACCAACAGGGATTGACCTATTTATGAGAATGAATTGATTTGTCCACCTGAGAGACATGTTTCAAATCACTCAGGCCACTGAAATTGGATATGCAAATATGTTCTTCCAGAGTTCTTCAAAGGTATCCAAAGTGAACTTGGAAAAAGTTCACAAATTTCAAGAAAGCTAATAATTATTTTCTGTACACCCATGACATAGACATACATCAGCCATACTGAATATCCAGAAACTTCATTCTTGGTTGAAGTAAACGAGCTGCCTGAAAGTATCAGGAAACATAGACCCCCAAATTATATTTTGAATTAAAGAATCTTTAGGCTGTAATTTGAGCTTACAAATTATTAATTGAATGTTTTCCTTTCATAGATGACAAAACTGTGACCTAGAAAAGGAAAATGACTTGTTCAAGGTCATAACATGAGTTAGTGGCAGAGCTGTGATCAGCAGCCTTGTGTCCTATCTCTAGCTCCATGATCCTTATAGTTATACTGGCTTTCAGAGACATAGACAGAGAAACCAGCACTCTGAGAGTCCCTGAAGTTTGCTCAGTCCATGGAAGTAAGAATATTGATCACTTCTTTAATAATACAGAAGGAAAAAAACCCACTGTTGAAGAATTCAATTGGAGAAAAAGTACAGGAAAAAAGAAAGCTCCTAAAATATTCTCATCTGCCTGCACTAAAAAAGGAAAGGTTTAACCTGTGCAATCTTTTTTTTTTTTTTGGTATTTTTTTTTTATTGGAGTTTGATTTGCCAACATATAGCATAACACCCAGTGCTCATCCCGTCAAGTGCCCCCCTCACTAGGTTATTAGTTTAGTTTCATGGAATGTGGGCAGGAACAATGGACACACAGACTTCTGTGTTCAGACTCCCAGTTCTCCCAAGACTCTGCTATGTGAATTTAGCTTTGCAAGAAATGTGAAAATTCAGCTGTGCCACTTTTTAACCAGCATCTTTCCATTTAACTGGGTACAGTCCCATTGAGTTTGACTGAGCTGTAATCTAGTCACACCTTCTTTTCTAAGAAGCCGTTAATCCCACTAGCTGTTATCTGCCTAGCATCAGTTGTCACCTGAAGCATGGATATTATGGACTTTTTGTCTGATGTTATTGGAGATGAGAAGACTTTGATTCCTTTCACTAATGGCTAATATCTTGTTTCTTTTCATATATTTGCTGTTTTTATTGGCCAGGGAGTCATTTTCTATCCCCATGGAGTTCTCTAAGAACTTCACTGACTGCTTATTCTTCCAAGAATCAATGCTCCCAACATATTTTCAGTTGGTTGGTGTTGACAAAGCCAGCCTATATTTAAAATGTTGAAATCTTGAAACAGATTAGACTTGAGCAAGAATACTTCTGCTAGAATGGAGAATTGGTGAGCTCCTTTGTACTGTAGGTCGCCATCCTTTTTCCCATTTGGCCTGAACCTTAGTAACATATCAGAATACTGTGAAACAAGTAAGTTTCTCAGGTATCCTATAGAATGGCATTTCTACATTTTAAGGAAGAAAAACAATACCCTTCTTAGTACATTTTTATTATTTTGAGCCCACACTAGTTATCCATTCATTTGCAGTTCTGTCTCATGATGCAGAGAATCATCCATGTATCCATGCCCTTGACTGCAGGCCATAATGAGTATCAAAGTTCAGGCTTATTTTTCTGTGCTATTAATAATGGACTGAAGCATATTCAGTAAGACAAAGGCAGGGAAAATTTTGCTACTTATAGGGAAATTTGGCCCATAGAAGGTATATAATGAAGCCCATGTGAGTGACTTGTCAAATAAGCCTAGAAAAAGATAGCCTGAGATTTGGTGTTTTTATGCATGTAGAATGAAACAAGTATACAGTAAATCTATGAGCACTGACATAATCAACCATAATGGATCCTTTGAAGATGGTTAAGTTATCCTAGATGACCACAGAGATTCAGCTATGCCCAACTCCTATATTAACCTCATAACATTCTGGAGTCTCATATTTTAGCTACGTATTTATACAATCTTCAATATTTATATTCACTGCACTGAAAAAGATCTATGAGACAAAATGGAGAGGACTACTCAAATATCATCTAATAAATGTATTTGTACTTGATGTAGAATCAAGACTTCAGATAGGGTGAACCAAGGACAATGAGAAATGACAGATGGAAAAGCATATCAAAACTTTTTGGATTGATTAACTTATTGCATCATTCAAAAAATACTAATCGAATGCTTACCAGGTTTGATATGCTAGATTATACATTGATAACTAAAACATATGGTCCATGCTCTTATAGAATATATGATCCAGTGGCCTTTAGATTTAGATCAGACAGTATTTGTAGCAACAGTATGAAAGTACATATCCATGAGATTCAATATGCTTTTTTGACCATGCTTTTAGGTAAAAATAATCTTGGTATGGCCCCAAAAGTCACTCAAGAATGGATACTCCCTACATTCATTGTTCCTTTGCCTCTCCTTTACATCAAGTACTTGTTTTGTTTTAATGGTTAACAAAAAGTACACACTATTTAAATATTTTAATTTTTGTACGCTGATTTTCATGTCATTTCTATTTCACTGTGGTAGAAGATATTTATTTTTAAGGTAGAATTCCATAAAACATATTGTTATTTTTTTCTTGATCTTTTTTTTTTTTTTCAGAATCATGCCAATCAAGAAAATTCCCAAGAATTCTCTATGGATTTCTGGTTCTATTGGCTTTTTCTCCTTGAATCTTCTCCATAACATTAATTACCTACAATAACTTATTTAAGAGTCAACCTGATATGTCTGCCTATCTTATTTCATGAACTCTTATTGTTTTATATGGCTTCCAAACATTTGGTTGCTTTCAAGGTTAGATATTTTTGCAGATAGGATGCAATGGCTTGTATTTGCTGTAAAATTGATCTAGTGCAATGAGGCAAACCAAGAACAATGACAAATGAGAGATAGAAGGGAGCTAGTCAGATAATTCCACCTCATTTATCTTTTTGGGGGATTTCTCTGAAGTGAAAAATTTCTTTGTAAACCTTCCAAAGAAATCCTGCAGGTCAAGCAAACATATCTGACAACAAACTGCTATAAGTCTTCCTGACTTACTGAGAAAAAGGGGCCAGTGTAATAAAATACATTGCATTGCATCTCATATTTCCTTGCCTCATTTATTTATTTATTTTTCTCACCTTTGTATCTTTAGGCTTGCTTCTTCTAAATAAAGTGGTATCACTTCAATCCTTGTCTCAGGCTCCGCTTTATAAGGATTTGGCTAAAACCAGAAGTGATTCTAGAAAACAAGATTTTAAGATTGTATCTCCCACTTGTCTAGAAACAGTAAAACCCTTTGCTGGTAGTAAGATGCTATACATTATAATCATTTAAGTTTTTACCTGTGGATATTGGCATAGTGCAGTTTGAAGGGCAAGGCATTGGGAGACCAAGAGGTTGTAGCTCTTAATTGGTATGGCAACAAGGTTTTTTTGGATAAAGGTTGGAAAGTTAAGTGGCTACTTAGCACTAGAGACATAGTTGAAAAAATAAATGACAAAGGAGAGTCAATTTAAACTTAAAAATATGATCAGAAGATTTCTATCAGAGCTTTACAGGTCAGTCTTCTCTCGCAGTCTCAGGGCACAGCTATGATGAAAATTAGGCCCACAAATTTACTATAAGGGTGACTTGGGCTACAAAGGAGATACAAACATAGTCTCAGTAGGTCTTTTATGCTCAAATCAGGGCCTTGATAGAAAAAGAGTAGAACCACAAGACCAAGGATAGTAACATTTGAGTATACAACTCTGAGAATCTGGAAACCCCTGATTCTCTCAGATCTTTCTGGCCAGTAAAACCAACAACTGTCATGGCACCTGGGTGGTTCAGTCAGTTAAGCATATGCCTTCGGCTCAGGTCATGATCCCAGGGTGCTGGAATTGAGCCGCACATTGCGCTTCCTGCTCAGTGGGGAGCCTCCTTCTTCCTCTCCCTCTGCCATGCCCCCCCAGCTCATGCTCTCTTTTTCACTATGCTGTCTCTGTCTCTTTCTCTCTCTCTAACTCAAAAACAAAAACAAAAAAACAAACAAAACAAAACAAAACAAAAAAAACTAAACCCTACAACATCTCTATCTTTTCCAGAAGAAAATAGTCTCCCATTCCCTGGAGACCATATAATTATTTTGCCTGGTGCAAGTGTCTCAAAATGTGACTCTCTATCTCAAGATTCACTCTCTCCCCCCCTCATTGCCTCTTGGTTGACAATCAGGGTTAGATCTCAGTATAGCCATGATAGAAAAGTACAAGCTTAGGTCGGAAAAGAAAAATTACCAAATCAAAGCAATTCCAGGCTATGTCTAATGTATATCAGGAAGAAGAGGAAGGAATAGTGATTGGAATGAGTGGATCTCTATCACCAGGCACATTTAGTGTCACCAGGCAGCATCTAATGCAGGAGGGCAGAATAACCTACGCTTAGGATGTCAGCCATATTCTTTCCTCAGTATCCCTGTGCTTGAGCAATTAATAGACACTCCTTGGAGGCCGGTAGGTAGGTTATGCACAAGCTCAACAACATATAAGCCCCTCCTCCCCTAGGCTGATATAATCATGGTCATGGTGGAATATAAATCTGCCAGCAGCAAAAAAAAAAAAAAAAAAACCAACAGAACAATTCCTCAGGAAGACCAAGCAGCTACCTAGTAATAGACCACAATATCATAATCCTACTACCTTGAAGGAAGTAGCCCTTTATCTTTACTAGAATTGACACATACTCCAGATATTAGTTTAATATCCCTTCCTATAGAGCCTTTCCCATCAGCACCCACTGAAAGCTTACAAAAAGTCATATCCATTGATAAGATCCAACATAACATTTCCTCTGATAAAGAGATCCATTTTATAACAAAGGGAGTATGGCAAAGGGTTCATGGCTATGGGTTTATGAGCTCAGTATGTTCCTTACTATCTACAAACAGCTAGTCAGATAAGAGTGGAAAGGCCAGTGAAGCTTCATCTGAGGGCCTTAGGACCAAGCAGTAGGACAATGCTTACAGGATGGGATACTGTCCTTCAAGATGTGGCATATACTTTGAACTGGTAGTATTTTGTCCTATTTAACTCAAATGCATTGCTCCAGAGAATAAGAATTGAAAGTGAAAATGGCCAGCAACCTCTCATGCCCAGTGATCTGCTTATGAAATCTGTGCTTCCTTTCCCTTAATCTTAGACTCTGCCATGTTGCAGAACCTAGTTTTGTGGTGAGAGAAAATTCTTTTCCAGGGGATAAAGTGGACTTTTACTAAGCTGGGTGTTGTAACTACTATCAAATCACTTTGGACTCCTCATATGCCGGTAGACCAATAGGCTAAGAAGAGCATGACTGCACTGGCCATGGTAATTTATCACTATGAGGAGAAAAGGTGACTATTACACTAAGGGGACAGGTCTATAGTCCAGAGGAATCTCTAAGGTGTCCCTTCATACTTCCATGTCTGGTAATGACTATGATCAACTCTAGCAAAACATACCTAAACAAAGGCAGAATAATGAAAAACAATGAACAAGGGATTAGAGTCTGGGTCACACCACTAGGCAAACAACCAAGATCAATTAACATATTAAATAAGGGGATCTCTGGGTGGCGCACCGGTTTGGCGCCTGCCTTTGGCCCAGGGCGCGATCCTGGAGACCTGGAATCGAGTCCCACGTCGGGCTCCCGGTGCATGGAGCCTCCTTCTCCCTCTGCCTGTGTCTCTGCCTCTCTCTCTCTCTCTCTCTCTCTCTCTGTGACTATCATAAAAAAATGAAAATAAAAAAAAAAGCTCAACCTTTAAAAAAAACATATTAAATAAGAGTGAAGGGAATCTAGGATGGATAGTTGATGAAGGAGTTGACAAATATCAATTTTGCACTCTAGACAAACTAAATCAGTAAGACTGTAGCTTGTTTTACAAACTCTTGTTTTAATCTTCCTGGATATCAAAACTGGCTACCATACTGAATATGAATTATTGGGCTTGTACCTCTCTTCTCAGAGAAGGAAGGAGAATATCTTCCTTTAAAAAGAAAAAAAAAAGACATCTATTGTAGTCTTGGAGTTTCCTATGACAGAAGAGAGCAAATGGATCTGGGTGGTATGAGAGGTTGTCTGTACACAAACTAAACTAAGCTTTGGAGCTCAGTGTTTCTATGAATGGATTCACTAGTCCCTGTTTGAACATTGTCAATTTCTGTGGTTTTGTTGCTTTCACTAAATCCTTGTGAATCTATCCTAGATGCACCCAGTAAGTTCACTGTGACTAGTTGCAAACAGAAACAGAATCTCTCTCCCCCATTAGCTCACACTAATAATCAGTACCCTAATTCAACCCACTAACTTGTAAATATATCATCTTGGTCTTAAGTTTTAGAAACAAAGCAGCACAACAGGAAAAATAACACAGAACACTGATTAGACTGGTTGTGCATCATCAGACATTTTATTAATCAATTATTATGTGCCAGACATTGAATTACAGAGAAATATACAGCAAGGCATAGTTTCTACACCCAAGAGGGTAATAGTCTCAAGAAATGATAAGAAACATAATGGCAATATAAGCTTAAAAAATGCACAGTCTCTTACAGAGTTGAGAAAAAAAAGGAACTGTGTAATTTCTCAGGGTCTCAGGAAAGGCCAGAGAGGAGAGCTATTTAGAAAACTAGCAGCTATAAATTTTCATTTAATTGTTGGAGGTTTGAAAGATGACATAGAAATCCTAGGGTAGACAGAAAGTTCTTACTGGTTAAAATGTTCCATTAGGACATGCTGTTATACTTTAGAGTGTTATAGGATCCTTCTGTTCTTTCAAGTAAGAACGCCTATTTTCTGCATTCTCCCCTAGGGGCATTTATTGAAATCTGAGGCAGATGTGTCATCTCGTCAAGTTGTGTGCTGTGGTGGGTAGGGGAAAGCAGAGCCCAGCGGCTCTCAAGATAGCAATGCCCTTTGTCTGAGTTGAAGAGAGACCTTCACATCCTCAGTTTTGAATCATAATTAGTGCCAATTGCTGGAGCCATTTCAGACCACTTCAGGTTTCATTATGTGGGGGACCAGCATGGAGCTTGCATTCTCCATGCAAGTTCGGAGCTTACATTAAACTGGTTAAAACAAAAATTATTGGAGCAAGTGTGGTACCAAGTATATTTTTTATAAAGATAAAAATAATTTTGGCTACTGTTTTTTTAAAAAAATATTTGATTTATTTGAGAGAGAGAGAGAGTAAGAACACAAACGGGGGGAGGAGCAGAGGGAGATATAGACTCCCCTCTGAACAGGGAGCCTGATATGGGGCTTGATCCCAGGACCCTGGGATCATGACCTGAGCCACAGGCAGATGCTTAACTGCCTAAGCCACTCAGGTACCCCTTGGCTACTGTTTTTGATATATTCCCCTAGTTTCTGGTTAGATTCATGAATACATTGAATGTTTAGTTATTTGTCCCCAACTCCTTTGGCATCATCATATCCATTAGAGAATTAATTGTTACTGGTTCAGTTCCTGACTAGGCTAGCCATCTCTTGGAGAGAATGAGGGAATTTCATGGAATTGGAGGAGATTGAAATAAGAAAAGATGGAAATCTGCTCCTGGCACTCTTAGGGAGCCTATGGGTTGCAGGAAAGCTACCAGGATACTGATGCCTGCTTTGAGGCCTTGTGGCTGCCAGTGAAGCAATAGGCTGATTTTCAGGTTTGTTAGGCACAATTCTAAGAATGGCCCCAATGATCTTCATCCTTGTATATATAATACCCTCCCCTTTGAATATAGGTAGAACTAGCAGATATCCAGATATTTTTTCATGATTGTTTTATGGCAAAAGGAGATTATCTAGATGGGTATAATTTAATCACATGGAACCTTTAAAAGCAGAGCATTTTCTCTAGCTGGTGTCAGATGAGATTACAGCATGAGAAAGATTTGATGTGCTGTCTGACTTGAGGAGGCCATGTGATGAGAAATGTGGGTAGTTTCTAGAAGCTGAGCACAGCCCCAGTTGATAGCCAGCAAGGAAAAGGGGACTTCAGTTCTAAAAACACAAGGAATCGAATTCCACTGGTAACAGGAATGAACTTGAAAGAAGCCTCTGAGCTCCAGATGAGAACACAGACAGCTGATACCTTAATTTTAGCCTGCACCGAGAACCCATCCATACAATATCACATTTTTGCCCTACAAAGTTGTCAAATGATGAATGAGTATTGTGTTACTGCTAAATATGATCTGCTTTTGTTTGTTCATTTGTAATAGAAAACTATGCAATATCCAAGGGTGAAAAGAGTTTGAACTGTAGGTATATAGTCAAACATGGACTCATCCTGAGCATCAATTGTTGCATGCTGGGTTACTTTGGGCTAATTATAGGTGTTTATTTCCTCATTTGTAAAAGGGATAGAATATTACCCACCTGATTCCTAGGACTATTGCCACAATTAAATGAGATATAATGTATACAATGCCTAGCACACAATAAACATTATTTCCCACTCCCCAGTAAGACCCCCAGTAAGGCTATCAGAAACAGCCCATGATAGATACTATGACTTGTAAGAATTAGGACCACAGTTATCTCTGGAAGGGGAGTAGGATGGAGCACAGGAGAGAAAAATTTGGGTAAAAATTAGGGAAGCACATTGTATTTCTGATAGTTTGGAACCAGAGTAGGACCACTGCGAAGACCAAGATCACTTCTAAAGCCAAAAATCATAGAGTCCCATCTATCCTGGTCTAGATGTGACTTAGAAATCTATAGACTGACAAAGGCACCAACTTGCACCCCTAGGAAAAATCTCATACATTTCTTTACTCATTCATTCCCCAAATATTAACTGAGCACTTGTTCAAGATCCTGGACTACAGCAGTGAATAAAACATGAAAATTTCTGCCCTCTAGGGGTTATGTTTTCATGGGACAAGGCAACCAATAGACAAGATAATTTGTCAGATAGTGATATATGCTAAGGAGAAAAAATAAGCTCAAAAAGAGGGATAAGAAATGTTGGTAAATAGCCCCCCCTCCAGTTTTAAATAGGGTGGTGAATATGTGTCTCGGAAAGGACTTTGAAGCAAAGACCCAGAGAGTGGCCCAGATAACTATCTGGGGATAAGAACACTCCAAGAAGGCATCTGGCTTAGAAGGCTCTGCATGATCTGGTTCCTGCTAAGCAAAACAGTAGCATCAGAACCACTCACTCTTCTCCTTGTACCTGGACAACCTTTAGCAATCCACTGACATAGGGATAAGCTACACTGTATTTGGCCCTTGGAGTTTAAATAGAGCCCAGCAAGGAATCAAGTCTGATAATGTCTTTAAAGCCCTTGTAGTTTCCCATCTCCCTTACCAAGTATTTAAACTCTTGTGTGTGGCAGGCAGTGACCTTAGTGCTCAGAACAACTCCTCAGTAAACAAAGAGATGAGGTCTCTGTTTCATAAGGAGTTGACATCCCTTAGGGATAGAGGAGATAGACATTTAAAAAAAATTAACATCTTTACAAATTGTGGTGATGGAAGGAAATACAGAAGAGCCCAATATAGAGAGTGGCAGAGTAGGAATCACTTTATGCTGGTGGAAGAGGAGGGTTCTGAGAAGATGACAAGGAAGCTGGTGCAGCAACGTGGGAGTGGCACTGGCCATCTGTGCAAACGTGTGGCTCCTTGCAGCACTTGGGAAACGTGTAGGGTTCTAACAACTTTCCTCAAGACCTCAACAAATCAGTTTGCACAGATCTAAAACCATCTCTGAGCAGGACTGTTCAAGATGGCCAAAAGATAGAAATGACCCCAGTGTCCATCATCATTTTATTGGAAAATGAATGTGGAATGAACAAAGAATGAAATATTATCTGGAAAATTGTGCTGCACGGTGCACGAACGTTGAAAACATGATGCTCAGTAAAGATGCCAACATGAAAGACCACATATGGCATGATTCCATTTATTTGAGATGTTCAGAATAGACAAATCTATACACAGAGACACTAAGGAGATTAGTAGCTGTGAAAGACTAGGAATGAGGGTGTCCAAGAAATAATCATTAGTAAATACAGCGTTTCCATTTGGGATAAGAAAAAGTTCTGGAAGTAGATGGTGGTGATGCACAACATTGTGAATGTACTTAAGGCCACCAGACTGTATACTTCAGAATGTTTAAAATGTAGATTTTATGTTATGCATGCACCACCACAATAAAAGTATATGACAGAAATGGTCTCAAAGGCAGATGTGTCTGAAACAACTGTTTAATTCTTCAGTTTACCTGATTTCTTATACTTCAAGTCACACACTTGGAAGATGGTGAATAGCAGCAGAAGTGGGAGGGCCACTTTTTCTGTTCTTCCCAAACCACTTCCTCTTTCCTGTGTCTTTGAAACGCCAAAAAAATGGCACCGTCCACTGCCCCACTCCACTCTCATGAGAAACATGTGTACAGGGTAAACCTGTACCATGCTTTAGTTGCACCATAAATAGTGAAAGCCAGAGGAGAGAGAACATTTAGCAGCTGCTTGTGCTCCATGTCTTTTGTGGGTACTCAGAAGTCTATCCTGTGTCCCACTGGTTTTGCTCTTATTGGACTGATTTATCTTTCAGAATGTGTGCTTCTAATTCTTAATTTTAAGGTCAACATCTTTCCTGACTGGTACCAGAAATGTTTAACAAGGATGACTAAACCGTTCCTTGTTTCCGACTTTCATTTTCCAGTGTGTCAGGAAGCGGGCCGCCAGGAGATCAAACACCCAGGTTGAGCGCTTTGAAGTTGATGTCATGATAGATGTTGTAGAGGCAAAGACCCAACACCTTCTTCCAAGAAGCTAAAACAGGAGCAGGCAAGAATATTAACCCTTTAGAAACTGGACGGTGATGTCTCAGTGATACACATGTTCCAGGGCACTAGCTCTACATGCTTTATGCACCAGCATGGAACTGTGGAGAAAGCAGAGGCTTTGGAGTCAGAGATGCGTTTTCAAATCCCGATGTACCCACTCCGTCTGCTGTTGGACAATAGGCGACAAGTCAATTTCATTGAACTATAATTCCCTTATCTGTAAAATGGGGAAGGTTGTTAAAAGAAGTGAAAAGTATATATCAAAAGCAACTAGCACAGCATAATAGCTCATAGAAAATACTCAATAGAAGGAAATTAAGAATGGCTATATTAATAATTAGAAATTACTCTTCAGTGAAGAATGTGAGCAGATGTTTGAAGTGGCAGTTCACCAGTACAGAGCAGACAAGGACTGGTTCTAACCAAATCAATTTCCTTAATAGATATAGGCCTCTTCAGATTGTGTATGTCTTCTTGGGTGAAATTTTGCAAATTGTGTCATTCAGGTCATTGGTCCATTTGTTAGTTGTATTGTTCAAAGTTTCTATATCTTTACTAATTTTTGTGCTTAATTTTATTTTTTAATTTTTTAAAAGATTTATTTATTTATTTATTAGAGAGAGCGAGAGAGAGAGAGAGAGAGAGAGAGAGAGAGAATGAGCAAGAGGGGCAGAAGGAGAGGGAGAGAGAATCCCAAACAACTGCACTGAGTGCAGAACCCCATCTGGGGCTTGGTCTCACGACCCTGAGACCAGGACTTGAACTGAAACCAAGAGTTGGATACTAAACCAGCTGTACCACCCAGGCACCCCTTTGTTTATTTTAGATAATTATTTTAGATATTCTAATGGATCTTCAGTTCATTTATTTTTACCTAAAGTTTCACTTTCTTTTTGCCTTATATATTTTTGAGGTCCTCTTTTGAAGTGCATACAGATTTAAAATAATAAAAATTACAGGAGAAATAAAACTTTGACTATTATGTGATAACTTTTCCTAGGTTAAAAAATGCTTTTGAGGCACCTGGGTGGCAGAGTCAGTTAAGCATCTAACTCTTGATCTCATCTCAGGTCTTGAACTCAGAGTTGTGAGTTCAAGCTGCATGTTGGGCTCTACACTGGGTTTGCAGCCTACTTTAAAAAAGTGCTTTTGGAGTTCACATCAATTTTATTTAATTTTGCCATAACTGATGTAAATTTCTTTTGGATAGCATTTGCCTGAGAAATCTCATTCCTTCCATTGCATTATAATATTTTGGTGTTCTGATGGCTTTACTTATATTACTTACAAGTAACAAGTATTAGTATTTTTAAAAACTTGAAACTAAAGAATTTCACTTAGGGGTTTTAATCTAGGCATATTTATTATAATTATTGATGTATATGGATTTATTTTTAGCATCTTTTGGGTGCTTTTTATTAATTTTACTTTTTCTATGTCTTTGCCTTTCTTTTCTTTTGGATGAAATTTTTAAAGCTCTCATGTCATTTTCCTACTTTTACTGATTTTAAAGTGATATGCTCTTTATTTTTTTCTAGTCAACCTTGAAATTTAAGTATTTATAATTAAAAGTCTAAATTATCTTTCTTCTCCCCTTGAATAATAAAAACATCTTAAAATACTCTAATGGTTTACCAACTGGCTTACAATATTTTAGCTTCAACTATTTTTATTTTAAATCTATGAGTTGAAAATTATTTTTTATGTTTTTATAGAGCCAATGTTTGTTTCTATTTCCACATGTTCATCATATTAATTGTTCAATATTCCTTCTTGTGTCTCCAACTTTTCTTGTGGGTGGGGATGTTATTTTTTTTCCTGGAACACATCAGTTATAGTTCTCTATATTGAGAGTCTGTTGATGGTAAACTTACTCTGTTTTGTTTACTTAAAAACCTATTTTCCTCTATTATCTTGAAAAAGAGTTCCACTCTAAACACAACTCTAACATTCCAGCTATTTTCTAATATAAGTCTATAAATATTTTCTCTGTCTCTTTTTAAGTTTCTGTAATGGTCATTAAGAAGTTAAGTGTTATTTTTCCCTAGTAGGTGAGTTCACTCTTCTCTTTATTTGCTCTTAAGATTGCTCTTTGATATTCTTTTTATTACCACAATATGTTCAGGTATAGATTTGTTTATCCAACTTGGGATAATGCTGCTGTCATTAAAGTTGAAAAATTTTTAGTGATTGTCTCTTCAAATATCCTCTCCTCCATTCTTTAAAGTCATTTGACAGAGCTATAATTAGAAACATATTAGGCCTCCCCATTTTATTCTTTAGGTCTCATAAACTCCCTTATATTATTCCCATCTCAATGTGTATTGCCTTGTGGGTAGTTTCATTAGATACTTCTCCAGTTCATTCAGCCTTCACCTATCTTATATCTAATGTATTGTTTAAGTTGTTAACTTCATTTATACATTCAACATTTAGAATTTCCTTTTGATTATCTTTCAAGTCTCCTGGTTGATCTTAATAATTGCTTGGCCTTTACTTGAAATTCCTCTTTCTTTCTTTCTTTCTTTCTTTCTTTCTTTCTTTCTTTCTTTCTTTCTTTCTTTCTTTCTTCTTCTTCTTCTTTTTCTTTCTTTCTTTCTTTCTTTCTTTCTTTTTCTTTCTTTTCTTTCTTTCTTTTCTTCTTTCTCTTTCTTTTTTTCATTTTAGAAATTTATTTATTTATTTTAGAGAGTGAGAGAGACAGAGAGAGCAGGGAGAGCAAGAGGGAAAATCTCTGGCAGTCTCCCCACTGAGGGCTCCATCTCATGACCCTAAGATCATGACCTGAGCTGAAATCGAGAATTGGATGCTTAATCAACTGAGCCACCCAAGCACCCCTCTGCCTTCATTTCTTCAAACTATACTAATCTTATGTATATGGTCTTTAGGAATAGATTTTTGCTGTGGTTGTTTTCTGCTCACTCACCCATGAAAGTTTTGCTTTTTTGTTTTGTTTTGTTTTTGTTTTTGTTTTTTTTGTTTGCTTTGTGCTATGTGTAGTTCATGTATTTTTTACTGTAAAATTATATTTGAAATTATTTTACTATGAAATTTACTATTGGGGCTTCTGTAGGATCTAGATTAAGGATGTATTTTTTCAAGAGTGAATTGTGTTGCATATTTTAAGTGCTGAAGAGTGCTTTTGACCCAGAAAGCTTTATTTTTAAAAACATTTTTTTAAAAAAGATTTGATTATTTGAGAGAGAGAGAACATGAGCAGGGGGAGGGGCAGAGGGAGAAGGAGAGAAATCCTCAAACAGACTACCTTCTGACCATGGAGCCTGATGTGGGGCTTAATCCCAGAATCCTGAGATTATGTATGTCCTAAACTGAAGCCAAGAGTCAGATGCTTAACTGACTGATCCACCCAGGTGCTCCCAGAAGATGATTAAATTAAAATTTTAGGTTGTTTTAGGAATGATGACACTGTTGATACAACAATTCACAGGGAGATACTCTTTCTCCCTTCATTCCTATCCAATGTTGAAAGAGTTAACTTTCCATGTTGGGCATTTTTCCTTTTCCCTCCTATTTTAGTTCACATTTTTGTTAAAGATATAGTGATTTGGGAATCTCAGCTCTTTGAGGGGTCTCTACTTTCTAGCTTGTACTGGCTATAGGTCTCATAATCTCATTCTGGACAGCTAGAATGTTGTAATAAATATTTGAATCTATACATATACAAAGGGCAATTATCTTTTAAAGTGTTTGCTTACCTGTCTGAATTCATGTTCTTATATCTCATAATTAGGAATTTTACTTATGGTCTTGTAAGCTTAGTTCCACATTTACGAATAACCCTTATCATATTTCTAGGTATTTTACAGAAAGAAAGTAGATAGCATTTTCAGCGAACCATATTTACAGAAAAAAAATTAGGAATTTTGTATCTACTTGTAAAGCCATGTATTGCCCTAGAAAATAGTCACTTCCATCTAGAACTTCAAAACTTACTATGTTGCAGCTGATTGCACAAATAATCATTGCAGTAATTTCTCCTGTACCTTTAAGACATTTGTCTCCATTTCATTCTTTATTTCATGTTTTATTTTTTCCCATTTATTTTTATTTTTTAAAAAAATATTTTATTTATTTATTCATGAGAGACAGAGAGAGAGAGGGAGGCAGAGACACGGGCAGAGTCCCCTGTGACGGAGCCTGATGTGGGACTCGATCCCAGGACCCTTGCATCACCACCTGAGCTAAAGGCAGATGCTCAACCACTGAGCCACCCAGGCGTCCCTCTCCCATTCATTTTTCTTAGAAATACTAATGGCCAATTTATTTCATTTATTTCTTCAAAGGAACTCTTCTTGAATTTATTCAGCAATTAGATGGTTTAATCTATTGAGTATATAATTAATACATTTTAATTTACTTAGATTTTTGTGAAATTTTTTATTAGTTTTTGGCAAAGTTATATACATTTCAATATTAGTGTTTTCATTTTGTGATTTTCCAGATATTTTTAGGTATTTTGTAGATATACCTCTTTTTGATAGGAATTAAAGTGACCATGTGTACCTTTCTCCATGATTTTTTTTTTTTTTTTTTTTTTTGCCTCTGCTTTATTTGCTTTTAGTATTGTTGCACTTTTGGCAGAAAATATAGACTATTTGTAATAGTCTTATTTTGTGAGTTTTATTAAGGTTTTTAAATTTTTCTAATATGTGATCATTGTTAAAACTATTCCATAAATCCTTAAAAGGAATGTATATTTTATATTTACAAATGATAAAGCTTGATTTAGTTCTTTTTAAATTTATTTATATATCTATTTCTCTAGCTTTGCTTATATCTACCTATTATTTCAAATTACTTTTGTATTAGTTGAGTGCTCTGTGCCCACAAATTTTTACCTATTTCACCAGCATTTTCATGGGTTTTGCTCCATATACTTTCCTTCTATTTATTTCAGTGCTTTGAAAATCAGTAGTTATAATCTTATGTGACATATTTTTAGTAAACCTCCTTGTTTAGGAGAGTTAATCAATTTTGCCTTGATTCTAAAAGTCTGTCTGATACTACTAATAATGTGTTCATTATTTCTTTTTTTTAATCAGTCAAGCTTTTTGACTGCCCTTCCTTTTTATCAATTTTTTTGAAGATGTTTTGTGTTAGGCCTATCAGTTTTTATTTTGATTTTGACTTAATATCAACATTTAAAATAGAATTTGCTTATTTATTCTATTGTAATTATTAATATTGCTCTAACAAAATCATTATGGTTTTATATCTGTCTTTCACAATCTCTGTAATTTTTAAAGATATGTCCTTTTTCTTTCCTTTAAAAGCATCTTTAGCTACAGTTGGGGAATTTTTAAAAAAGATTTACTTATTTATTTTAGAGGTGGGAGAGGAGCAGCAGAGGGAGAGGGATAGAAAGTCCTAAGAAGACTGTGCTGAGCACAGAGCCCAAAGTGAGGCTTGATCTCAAGACCCTGAGATCAACACCTGAACTGAATTAAAGCCAAGAGTTGGTTGCTTCACTCAGTGCCTGGGGCACTCAGATGTCCCTACAGTTTGAGAATTTTGTCATTGTTTTACTCATCTAGAAATTAGAAAGCTATGTAGTCTGTTTTTAGCTCCATTTGTAGTCATGTTTATAAAGTAACTTACGTTTATATTTCATGACATGCTGTATTATGAGATTCTATCTATAAAACAATTCTGCTGACTGGTGAAAGATGAAGACAAATCACGTGGTTTCATCTTCATTGATTTTTGCCTTTTTACTCTATTTTTTGTTTTTGTTTATATGATCTGGATATTTTATACCATCCTATTATATAGTTAATCTATTGTCATTTTCATATTTATATATTTTTTATTTGTAAGTCATGGTTCTATAACCTTAACTATCATTATTTAGACTTAATTCTAGGCTGCATGGGTTAGTAGTCATTGTGTCTTTTCATCTGCAACTTCCCTACTTTTGACCACTGAATTTGAATATCTTTCTCCTTTGCACAGAGTATGGCTTTTAAGGAAAAGTATATGAATAATATATCTTCAAAAACTTTAATTAGAATGTTAAATTTCTGTTGAATATGATAAAAAGAAACTCCACAAAATAATAGTGGCCTAAATAAGATAGAAGTTTATTCCTTTTTTCTGTAAATCATAAGAGGCACATAAAACAGCATGTTAAGATTAACTAAAATAAGAATTGCCTGCAGCTGTGCTTTGCACATATTATCTCATTTAATCTTCACAAAAGCCCCTCAGGTGGTGTTGAGCTGTCTTTATTCTAAAGACTGAAAATCAAACCTCAAAGGGCAAAAATCTGTGGCCCACTGCTAGTAGGTGACAGACCTGGGAGGTGCTGTCTGCACCTCTACCCCTCCCCTTGTCTTCACTTCAGCATGCTGCCTCTGAGGAATTTAATGGCATAATGGAGGTAAGGATAAAGTGTATAAGGACAGAGCTGAGCTATCAGTGAATTCTTCCTGGGAACAGTCTGCCAGGGAAACACCAAACAACAGTGATATTTGAGAACATTTTTGAGTAATGAATGCATGTTTCCAGGTGAGCAGAAAATGACAAAGCATTCTAGGCTAAGAAGACAAGAGGAGCAAAAGGTTTGTAAACTTTTGTTTCATAAAGGAATGAATTAAAACTTTCTGTTCACTTCTATTATTTTCTTTAAAGATTTGTTTGTTTGAGAGAGAGAGAATGTGTGTGTGTGCACAGTTTGGGGAGGGGCAGAGGGAGAGAATCTCAAGGAAACCCCCGCTGAGTGCGGGGCCCCATGTGAGGCTCACCTTGGGGTTCACCATGGGGCTCAACAACATCACCCAGGAGATCATGACCTGAGTCGAAACCAAGAGTTGCATGCTCAACCAACTGAGCCAGCCAGGTGCCCTTAAACTTTCTGTTCATTTCTTGACACAAAATAGGTGCTTAATAAAGTCTTCTTGGCTTAATTTATATAGTCATTCTCTTTGTCCTATGAAGCAGACATATTCCCAGCCTCTCTAATATTGTCTTCCCCATTCTCCTTAGTAAGAAAACCTGAGTTTTTTGGAAGCACCATGCACCCCGCCGGAAGACTGTGATTCCCAGTGTCCCTTGCAGCTTGAGGACATAAACAGAAATTGTGGGGAGAATTTCTGGAAAGTTCCATAAGAGTTGGATATAGACAGCTCATCTGATTCTTTTTGCCCTTTACCCACTCCCCTTGTCGGATATTTTCTAATTCAGATATTCGGATTTTTTCTTAGAATCATGTATCCACAGTCAAGGTCCAGTGGTTGAGACCATAGGTCAGCCTTGAGGATGGAAACCACATGCTAGTGATGATAAAACTGGACAGCAGAAGGATCCTGAGTCCCTGCTACAGTGTGATGTTACTGTACCAGTTATGAATGTCTATTTAAAGAGATATTTTATGCAAAAAAAATAAATTTCCATCTTGTTTTGGCTACTGTTATTTCTATCCTCTGCTACTGAGGCCAAATACCATTCCTGAATGATGTATCCCAAACTCAGTATCAATTCCAGGAGGGTAGGTGACTGGAGCACTTATGAATACTTATGGCTAGAAATTACTACTTGGAAAATGTACAGAAATACTGAGAAAATTTCCCAGCTGGACCCCATTCCCAAGGTGGATCTCAAAGACAGTTTTATATCAACTGTATAACCTGGAAGAATTCCAGGAGCCTTTCAGGAAGAGAAAGTGGCTGCTGTTGCTGCTGATCCTGCTATAGTTGAGTGGAAACTGAAAGGCCGGAATGATGACCTTTCAAGAAGAACAAATGTTATTAAATAATGGATTTTGTCCCACCTCCTACAACAGTCAAGAGCAAAAGGATGAAGAGGGAATCCTATTCATCTATTAATAACTCTGAGAGCCAGCCTCATGCTGACAAAGCAGAAAGCAACTGTAAAATTAGCAATTTTGCCTGCAAATTAGCCCCTTGCAAAGCCATAAAAAGAGAAAAGGAATTAAGAAAAATTCTATTAATGGAGTCAAGGATGGAAAAACCAAGAGTGACAGAGCATAAATACCCAGAAAACTGATACTTATTTTAAGGAAGATATTATCCAGGTTTTAAATAGCTGCTTATAGCTGTGTATGAAGCAAGTGTTAATTTATAGCTCTTGGATCGGTGGCCTTTCTTAATGGCTCCTTGGAGCAAATCTATCAGAACACGAGGAGCACAAGGCTTAGGTTGATGTTAATGAAAACTACCCTAACTACCCCTATCTGACATACTGCTATTCCACTTTAGAATGAAAGGCAATGCAGTATATGGAAAGATGTTAAATATCAGAGGAAGACAAAGTTAAGGCTTGAACCTGGCTCTGTCTCTTTCCTGGCCTTGAGAAAGTCTTTTCACCATCCTGGGCTGCTGTTTTGTTTTCTATCAAAGCAGAGGGTGATTATGCACCATTGTGTTAGTCCCATTAAATTAAGTAACATGCAAAGAATTTGGTCCCTAGGAGGTTGTTAGCAAACTTAATCCCTTTCTACCTTCTCTTCCTCATCAGAGGGTCAGAAACATCAGACCTGGCAAACCCATGCAAAGCACTTAAATTGAGCTCTGAAATTCTCCCCATAAGAAGATCAGTCCCTACAGGGGAGCTGAACACACATTTTTATAATTTATGACTGGTCTCGGGCAACAGGCCCCCATTTGCAATTTTATGAAAATGATAAATCAATATTCAATAGTAGGAAATAATCAGAAGAAAAGAACAGAGACTTCTTTAACAATAAAAAGGCAGGGGGCTCCATTTCCAACAAGAAACATACCCAGAAGGAGAAATCTGAAAATGGTGCAATTTGCTTCATTATAGCATTGGCAGTTTTCATAGCCAGAGTCATCTAATACCATCCAAGAAAAAGTGAGGAGTTTGGGGCTCTGTTGGAGGATGTGGGTGAGTCTCCTCCTGTTTTCTTGGTTCAAGAGGGTATTTTATGTCTGAAGTACTCATTTTCCCTCTTAGGGCTAAAAAGTGTTAATATATGGACAAAGCAATTAAATCCACAATGCACATGGAAGGCAAACAGTTTGAAGGTGGATAAATCATTGAAAAAGTTCTTAAAAGCACTAAAAAAAATCTCCTAATTGATGGCTGTAGTTTACAAGACTGGGAAAATTTGTAAAACTCCCACTGAACTGGTACCACGAGTCAGAACCATCTCTGAATACTGTAATGTAAACCCAGACTCATTCTCCTCCAAGTTCTTCATATCTTACTGAAGGTCACAGGATCTGCTTTACAGGGTAGTCTTAGAAATAATTTAAATTCCTCAGCAACATTACTACTGAGTGGTACTTTCTACTTGTGTTTGAGCACCTCTAGCAATAGAGAAGTACATTCTTCCCAGAGAGGAGTTTAGTTTAATTCAACACAAATGAGTTGAGACGCTCTAATTCCTAGGCAATTGTTTGTGTACAGGATGTGCATTCATTTCCTATGGCTTCATGGCAAAGTACCATAAATCATGCAGCTTAAAACAATAAAACATTCATTGTGTTATGGTTTTGAAGGCATAAAGTTTGAAATCAAAGTGTTTTGTAGGCCTGTGTTCCTTCTGAAACCTGTAAGGGAGAGAATGCTTCCTTGCTCCTAGCCTCCTGCTTCTGCATTAATATAACCCTCTGCAAGAATTTTCTATGTATGTAATATACATATGTTTGTGTTGATTTAATCTCTCGAATAATGTTTAACTCTAAATGCAACAAGTCCTTAAAAAATAAAAATAAAAAGAGGACTGAATTGCAGCTGAGGACCCTCAAGTCAGGGTCAATCAGGACCATGAGCTGTATTCCTTTCGATACTGGGCAGCCCAAGAGACAGGTTGCCCCCATAAAAGTGGGGAGAAACTTTGAAAGGGTATACGAAAAACTCCAGCATCTGGGAGAGCAGGGCAAGAGGCTATAGAACATGAAGCGTGAGATACCCTTGGACTTATTCTCTATCCCCCTCTGCGAGCAAGACCAGGACTTTCTGAACTTGGTGACAGCCCTGGACATGGCCATGAAGTGGATGGATGCCCTCCATCAGGAAAAGTGAACCAGATCTAAAAGACTGTAATGTGTAATGAGCATTGAACCTTACAAAAGTTTGGCAATGTCTTCCATAGCCTTTCTCGGCGGTGAAACGGCAGAGCAGTCATTGTAGGACTGTGGGAGATTGCAGGCCAAGGTGGAAAAATTCAAGGAAAAGAAGTCAGGGCCAGTGCTGGCCAAACTCCTCCAGGCCCAAGCAGAGCATTGGCCTGCATGGGATGACTTTGAAGCCAAGAACAAGCAGCTCCTGCACAAGATACTGTAGTTCTACAATAGTCATCTATATTAATTCCAGCTCAGCTTTGAGTCCCTAAAGGGACTCAAAGGTGAGTCTCAATCAGGTGGTATTACAGTCTGAAATGTGTAAGATCTTTGGTGACTTGACTCCACAGCTTGGCCAGTCTGGACACCTGGACATGCAGTGGGAGTAGGAAAATGAGGCCAAATTGAGTGAATTCAGAGCCCTCCTCTACTGTGGCTGATGACTAACTCCTGGGACACAAGTTAGTCTCTCAAGTCTTTCGAAGCATAGGCTCAGGTGTCAGCTCAGCACAAAGTCCTCCTATGGGGGAAGTCTGGTAGCCCATAGGTTGGGGAGACAGGCAGCTCCCACTCTACCTTAGCAGCCCTTTGCAATGAGCCTGGCACCAGAAGCCACAAGCAGGTAGCTCTCTCCCCACCCAATACCAGGAGCCTGTAGACCCAGGTGAGCAGTATAGTAACCCCCCACCCAGGGGCTTTCTTATTTCCAAAGAACTGCCGAAAGTGCAACCTGGCAAGCTTTCAGCCTTCAAAGGGCATGGGTTTTATCAGTTCATTTGAGGTCTTAGCCTTGCTTACATAGTTAAGTTGCATAGTTACCTCCAAAAGGCCCATCCTGGGGAGTCCAGTGACCCTCATTTGCTTTCCATTTTGAAGACTCGTTTTTTTTTTTTTTTTTTTTTTACCCCTCCTGGAAGAAGCCCTTCTTTCCCAGAATGTGTGAATCTGGGAAGTTGGCCTGCCCCAGGGAGTGTAGAACTATGGTCCTTCAGCCCTACATGCCCCTCACTCCAGCCTCCCAGCATGACAAAGACTGGGTTAGCCCACTTCTATCCATTAGATCAGGGCCAGGAAAGAATCCCAAGTTATAGCTTCCCCCAGTAACTGGGACTCAACTCAGGTCAATGTGCTACCACGCAAAATGTCACAGTTCAATTCATAGGCCTCAAAAGCCAGAATGGTGAGTTGTGTGCTAGCAAAATAATACACTGAGGCTGCTTTTCATGAGGAAGTCTCCAGGAGCAGGTAGACATGGTCTCCTGGGGCAAATTCTAGACCCCCTATGGCTGTCAGGAGAAACAACTGCCCTGAGTACGTGCAATGCAATGGTACATTTGGGTTATTGAGGTAGCAAGCACCCTTTAACCATGGTCTTTTGAAATCAGAGTGGCATAGGATGCAGTCAGTGTCCACAAATGGGGACCTGTTAAAAGACTTTGACTCCCTTAATTCTGTTTTCTAAGACACCAGACACCTATGCATTAGCTGCAAGTGTTTCCTCCAGTTTTACACTCCTCCCCCATTGACTGCCAGAGTCTTCCCAAGGCCCTGTATCACTACCCAAGGACTAATAAACACTAGTGCCAGGTAACAAGCTCTCCATATGGTTTATTTTTTCAGAGAAATCCTAGGAGATTAGCAGCTTGGAAGGCCACGATAGCCATGGAGTTGATGTCTGTTTCTATGTTCATTTCCTTCATTTTATTGTCCGTGCAGATCATATATTCTCTTGGACACCAGCAGGAATCCTAACAGCCTTTCAGAATAATATATTTCCTCTTGTTCTTTGGGCTAACCCACTTCAAAACTCTTCTATGTCTTTTATCCTGAATTTGCTGAGGTTTAATAGGGTACACTTGATTTATTTGTCCACATATGGTTGTGAATTGAAGTATATTCAACATTGAGAAGGATGACTTCTTACTGGCAATGCTGTCGATGATCTGTTTTCAGAATCAAAGCAGCAGGAATCTTCTAGAGCAGTGGTTCTCAATCAGTGGCAGTATTGCCACTCCCAACCCAGGGGATCATTGGCAACGTCTGAAGGTATTTTTGGGTGTGAGAATGGTATGTGTGTAGGATGCTAATGGCTTCTATGTGGTTAAGGCAGAGGGTGCTGCTGAACACAATTGTAGGACACTCTCACACAAGAAAGAATTACCTGGCCCAAATATCAATAGTATGAAGATTGAGTAACCCTGACTTAGAGGAATATTTTTTCTCCTATAACCTTTAGGCATTACTTCGGAAGCTGTATGATCTATATTCCAGGCTCAGATCAACTACTTATTCACTATTTTAACATGGTCCAACAGCCTATGGATTTTGGACTTGGGCTTGCTTGTATACGAAATGAGGAAAGTAGCTTTTGGGAAAGAAATTGGAACATGTTGAGTCACTAATTATATTTTATGGTCAAGGGAAGAAAAGTGTTTAATATTCAAAGATGCTTATTGAAGAATTATTTATGATAATCAATATTATAAAACAGCTCTGTTTGAATAGATGGCAGTTCATCTGTTTCATAGAACATTATGAGAATCTTACGAAGCAGTTTTCATAAGGAAAATGCCTTTATTACAATGTTAAGAAAAAGAGTAATGGAATTCAAATTTGTATGTAAAGTAGACCAGATGGAAATTTGTCACTTTCTTTCCTGTTGTATTTCTTACTGTTGTATTCATCACAGTGACTAGGACTCACTTATTTATGTGTGTGTCTTCATGGCTAGACCGTGTAGTCCCTGGGCATGGTAGGGAGGGGCCTTAGTCACCTCTCTATCCTCAATGTCTTGCCTATAACTAACTGAATATATGGTCTCTCACAAGACAGTTAACTGCTCCCAGCTTTGGTTTCCTCATCTGAAAAATGTAGGCAAAATTGTGCATACCTCAGAGGTGTTGAGATCAATAAATAGCCAAAGATCATAAAGCATTATATCTAACACATAATAACCATTCAGTAAAATTAATTATTGCTATTCCTTGCATCCCTGCTCCGCCAGCAACAAGATGTGTAACCTTGGGAAAATAAATTCAGGTCTGGTCTGTTCTTTTCTTTTTTCTTCTCTATTCTTCCCCCTATATAAATGAAAATTTGTATAGACTATCTCAGTCCTCCTTCCCACATCCTAGATTCTTCTATCTTTTGATTCTAAAGATTAAAGGCTTCAGGATTCAGGAGACTTGTTGGAAGGCAGACTCTGTAGAGGTAAAATGGCGCCACCAATCATAGTCTAATGAGGTTTTGAGGGTGGGGACAATCAAGTGGGAGAGTGATGGAGCGCCTGGGTGGCTCAGTGGTTAAGCATCTGCCTTTGGCTCAGGTCACTATCCCGGGGTCCTGGAATCGAGTCCCACATTGGACTCCCTGCAGGGAGCCTGCTTCTCCCTCTGCCTGTGTCTTTGCCTCTCTCTTTGTGTCTCTCATGCATAAATAAATAAAATATCAAAAAAAAAAAAGAGGGAGAGTGGTGGTGGGTCAGCTGGAGACAATGTGATACAGGGGAAAGAGCATTAGATGAGGTGTCAGAGAACTGGGACCTAACTAGGGCACTGTGAAGCTCAGGCACATATCATTTCTCCATGGCAACTTCCAACTTCCAACTTCCTTACCAGTAATAGCAGAAAGAAACAGCTAGCAAATTCAGGGACTCTTCCAAATCTTACCTTGTGAGGTTGTGCCCTATTCCTGTGTTACCAGGCATGCTATTCTGAATTTGTTCTTCTACGTAGCCACTGTTGCCCAGTTACATGTGACTACCTTCCTCCCTCAATCTTTCCTAGGTGTTGATGTCTTCCCTTTTTAGATGCTAACTTATCAACCACTATTTTTCCTAGATAGAAGTCCAAGAATAATGCAAGATATTTGTCTGAATATCTTAGGGTCTTTGCCGTATCAGAGTGACCATAATGAGACCCATGGGAAAAACTGTAAGTTAAAAACAAAAACAAAAAACAAACCAACTATCTGGTACTGAGAAACCAAAGGCAGTGGGAAAATCCTTCACAGGAACAGAGAGGTTGGAGAAATAACAGATGGGAAGCAATCCGAAAGCAGATTAATAATGACAAATAAATCATTAAATCTTCCACTTATGCAGTCTTGCTCCAGAAAGAACAACAGATAAATAATGAAGACAAATTTAGACTTAGCATTTGAATCAAATTTATAACCAACAACAAAACGAACTACCTTTCAAGGTAGGGAACCTCCAGCTAGAGAGAGGAAAGGTTTAATGCTAGAGAAGTTTCTTGCTTCTGATGAGAGAAGAGATTTAATAATTTCCAAATTCTTTTCAGTCCTGACAAGGCGGTTCTCCCTGTGAATGAAGCCATGGCTCAGAGGACAAGTACCCTGGAACAGCTTTCCTATTTGCCACCAAGTACTGGGGGAGAAGCCTTTAGGTTTTCACAGTGATTTTAAGGAGTGGGCCTTAATTCCATTTTGCAGATGACAAAATTGTGGCTTAGACAGGGATATTGTTTTTCTCAGCATTGTAAGAGGTACAGTAGGCTTCAACTTTGTATCTGAAACATCCTGAGGAAGCCAGCTGGTCCTCACTGTTTTGACTACACTGGTTTAGGCTCCTGAACTCTTCCATAGAAGATCCAATTAAAGGGCAGGTTGCTAGCTTCTTTGCATGTAGAAGGGGAGAGGAGGCTAGAACAAATGACTTTACTCCTTGCCAGAGGAAGACGGGGGTTGTCTGTGAGGAGAGCTTGTTGGGGAGCTCCTGCCACCTGCAACCAGTCAATTCATCCTCCTGGAAGCTGGACTGCAGGCCCCGTGCCAGCTTGTCAGTGCAGAAACTGGCAAGAAGAGAACTCACTCAGAGGCTGTCAGACACAGGAGCCTGCCCACAGGTTACAGTGTGAAAGGGGGGCCTTGGGAGCAGGGGCAATGACCAGTCTCAGCAGTCAGCAGGAGAAGGGGAAGGAGGGGGTGCTGAAATGCACCATGTGTCTACTTGGTGTTCAGTGCTTTTTAAATATTTTCTCTTTTAATTCCTCTCTACAGTCCTATTAAGTAGGTATTATTTTCTTCATTTTTCCAAACGAAGACACCAAGACCGAAGCAATTTCAGTAAATTGCTGTACATTATTCAGCAGGCCTTGGATGTTAAGCCAATTTTGTCTGACTCCAAATTCCACATTTTCTACCAAATTATGGTTTTTCAAATTCTATTCACTGGTGTTCCCTTTCATGTTTCACCATGTCTGTATCCACTTGTACTCTTACTCAACATTTTTCTGCAAATCAACTTACTTATAAATCAATTTTACTTATACGAGTGCATTTTAAAGGGAAGATGTACGATGCCATCATATATGGAAAGCAATTTCACTTGCCATAAATATATGGTAATAAAAATAAATAAATGAAAACAAAATAGTGTTATTATGCTCCTGCTGTATAGTCTTATGTCTGGAAGGCTCTGTGCCCAAGGTATACTTTTTTTTTTTTTTTTTTTGTGAAAAGTGAAGATTAGGGAAGTATTAGAGAGGTGCTAAAGATATAGAGAACCAAAATGATGTTTTTCTCTTTGGTGAAATTAAACAGATTGAAAGGTAATTGAAATTCTTGTGATGTGGTTCAAAACTGTTTACACCCTTTCTCTAGGCCACCCCCACCATATCCAGGACCACAGCATTCCATGTCCGCACTTTAGGAAGCTAATCAAGATAGTGGTGATATTATTAGCTTCTGTTCTGAAGTCAAGCAAGTGCTCTCGCTAAATACCATCTCAAGTGAAACAACACAGATTACTAGATAGAAAGCAGGGAGTAGGATTCAGAAGATAAAGAGAAGATCCCCCTAAATGGTTCTCCCACCCCACATCTTCAATCCAATATATCATAATTAAAGGCCATGACAATTTTCTACTAAGAAACATGAAATGATTTCTTGTTGCGGATATAAAGAATTCTCAATTCCTTAGCCTGGCATTTAAGGCCTTGCAAAATTCTGTTATGCTTCATCACCAACATTATACTTAGGCCAAAGAGAGCCAAAATGAACCACTCATCATTTCTTGTTTATGTCCTCAAAATGTCTTGCCTTCATTGTATTGCTAATCTGTTGCTATGTTTAGGCAACGTTTCTCTCTTCCCACGGTACATCTACATGTGTAATGGTGGTGGGCAGAGAAAGCCTGGAAAGATGAGAGTAAGAGAAGTGTAGTTTGTGAAGGTCTACAAGATGTCTATTGGATTTGGCAGTGTGGAAGGTCTAAGAGGCCTTAGAATTGTTTCAGTTATGTGTTAGGGATGTCGGTGGGTTAAGGATCAAATGGGAATTGAGTAATGGGAGGTAGCAAGCACACATCGAGACAAAACATGAAAAGTGAAGTGTTCGATGGTAAGGCACACAGGAGAGCTCAGAGCATGTTTTTACGTGAGCTTTAGCTCATTTTTTGCAGGAAGCAAAAAGTTAGGAAGAGGTTTGAGATGTAAATGTAGAAAAAAATGTGAAGGGACAGAATCAAGAAGAAATGTGAAGGCCTTGGCCTTGCATACAAGGAGAGACACTTGAAGAAGCTCATAGTGAAGTGGTGCCTTTCTATAAATGGAGTGGAATTAGCAGAGTGAATCCACAGCACACATTTGCACTAAGTAGCTGGAGAGTCAGGATCTCTCTGGATTTTTGCCATTTAGTATATAGTATTAGTATATAGTATATAGTATTAAACACACATTCCCAGCCTAATAATTATATGGAGTCACAGAACATTTAAGGTTGAAGGAAATCCAGTCTTCTACCTTATGCTTGGATCCACGTCAGATTTGAGGTCTACTCTTTTAACTTTAGTGGAAGGAGATTAATGCCTATACAGAAGATAAAATTTCTTTTTGTTTCTTTTTTGTTTTTTAAAGATTTTATAATTTACTCATAAATATTATTTATTTATTCATAAGAGACACACAGAGAGAGGCAGAGACATAGGCAGAGGGAGAAGCAGCCTCCCTGCCAGGAGCCTGATGTGGGATTCCATCTCCAGGATCCTGAGATCATGACCTGAGCCAAAGGCAGATGGTCAACCACTGAGCCACCCAGGCATCCCAGAAAATTTCTGTTTAGAAAACATTAGGTATCAAGAAGTTCTGTTCTACACAGAAATAGTATCTACCTCCCTGCCAGATGGTGCCAGTTTTGCCCTTAAAAATCCTCACAGGACTTAAATCTCTCTTCAAATATGTATATAGTGATGGATTTTTTCCCTTTGAGAGGTTGTTTAACCATTTTTTACATACGATAATTTCTAAACTTGTATTTGCCTTTTTGTATGTTTCAACATATATTTAAGTTGTGATGTCCAAAAATAAAAATGACATCCCAGATTCCCAGATATGGTTTGATCAGGGAAAGGTAATAAAGAGTTCATCCTAGGCCCTAGGTTTCATTAAGTCTGGCTAAGTTGCTGTTTGAGATTTATAGAGTACTTATAATATGCAGGCGATTTCTTTAGGATTTTAAAACATCATCTTATTTAATTTTTTCAACATGAGGTAGAGTCTTTAATATTCCATTTTACAAATTGGCAACAGGAAGCCAATTATGTTTCCCAGGGTAAGTAAGCTAGCAGGTAGCTGAGTTGGGATTTGAACTCAGCTTTGCTTGACTTCACTGCATTATGACCTCTTCATATGTTGATGCGTTGTTAGTCATCTTCCTTCCACCCTGCACTTGTACAGGTAGGTTTCTTCAGGTGTTGAGCAAAGAAGATGGCACACAGAGGTTCTTGTTAAATATTATTTGGATCCTTATGGTATAGCTCTTACTGGCTGTCACGCTGCAGATGAAAAAATGAGGCTGAGATTAACAAGTATTCACTAAGTATCTACTAAGTACCAGACTCAGTACTGTCACCAACACTAGTGTGACAACAGTCTGCAGGTAAGTACAAGTATATGAAAATAGAGAGTCCTATCTCTGGACTCAAAGAGCAGCATTACTTCTACCATACGTACCGTAGCTTATTCATCCAGCAGAATTGCTCATAGCCAACCTAGAAGAATGGAATCTGCCGTCTCCAGCCAAAGGTCCTGTTCAGAAAAGTGAAGGTGTCTTTAGAAAGAGGGGCTACAGTGAGGAAATACAACACTGTACACGTCAAGGAGTAGAGATTCTCTTTACCTTTTCTCCACAGATCTAAATTTTATTAATGCCCACCCCATCCCCCAGCAAATGTGGCATTCTTTTAAATATGCCCTAAAAGTGTAAATCAGAGCAGAGACCATATTTCACGCCAAGAGGCTTGTATATCCATCAGGTATTTATGGCGCTGCTGTTAGCCAACTCTTCCATCTGGGATGCCTTTAGTCATCTTTCATCTGGTACACCTATTAGAGGAACTCCAGAACCATCCATAACAAAGGGGCTCATCTTTTAGAACTCCTTTGGCAGGAGTGAGAAATCCAAAGGTTTCCCATAAAGCCTGTGTTTCAAATTGCGTTTAAAGCGGTTGTTTGATACGATAATGTCTTTGGGGGGAAAACTTGGCCCTGCCTCTCAAAGATAATAGAGGACAATTATTTGATTCTGTTGTGCTGTCTAACAAGGAACCATCTATTAAAAGCACAAGGGTTTCTGTAATCTACATATTATAGAGGGAAAAGATTGCATATCCTCTCTGTCCCCTAAACCCCTGCAAAAGAACCCTAAAGACTTCAGAAAAAAAAGAGAGAGAGAGAGCTATTTATCTTTCTAAATAGAGTAGTGAATACCTGCTATAACCTAAAACCAGCTAAAAAAAAACACAGAAGAGGAAAGATTTAATGGACTCTCCCATTAAATATGATTGAATATTCCAGGCACCAAGTTGTTTCCCATATACTTTCCAGTTTGACTCTGTTTGAGGAAAGGTAAAATCTAAACATGAGTTTTCTATTTTTTAATAATCATTTTGAAAGTGATGAATGCATCTGTGGGGGGAAAACAACAACAAAACAACAGCTTTAATTGTCACTTTGCACACTGCAATGCTATCTCATTAATTCCTCAGCAGAATGCCTCATTATTAAAATAATATGTGGGGAGTTTGTAGTCCAAAAAGCCAGGAGACAAATTCACTGCTAAAATGTTCCAGAATGTCTCAGAAAGGAATAAAACTACCAGAACTTTCATCCTATTCCAATCATAGACACATGTCCATGAGGAACTGTAATTCATCTTGACAGGGCTGCTCAGCTGCTTCCAAACACACAGACCCATATAGGAGACCACTCGGACCACTCCCATCCTTGGCCTGGATGTGGAGACATGGGGCTGCAAGTGTCTCCCATCAATTAGACATTCAGAACAGAAAAGGGCTGGCTCAATGCATGGGGGTGAGGAAGCTGCAGAGTTTTATGCCTTATTAATTGGACCTTGCTATTTAAACTCTTGAAAACTCCAAATGGCTTTGGCATGAAGTCAGGACCATAAAATAAATGGACTCAAGAAGTGAAAGGGAATACTCTGAGCTAAGCCATTTCCTGTTCCTCCTTAGAATCCTCAACTGTATCTGGTACCAGCATTTCAAGTTCAAATCTCAGCTGAATGCTCAGCCACCCTTTACAGGCTGCTGCGACTGTAATTGTGATTTTTCTTTTTCCTCTTTTTGGTTCTGGTCTCTTCCAGAAGTGATGGCATAAATAAATAACCACCTTTAATTTTGATTGGCCTGCAGGTATGCATCTGTCAAATTTGCCCAGCAAAATAACAAAGCATTTGAGTTTTTGTTTGTTTTGCAGCTAGAATTATGTCAAACCAGAGTGCCTCCCCTGCCTTTCCTATAGGCTTTCTGAGTGAGTCATCCTAAAAAAGAGTGACCTCTGGCACTGAGTCTGGGAGGGGTTCTGTTTCTGGGAGAGAAGGTAGCAGGAGAGAACAGCCTTGGTTTCTTTCAGTCTTTGCTTCCTTGACCATCAAGACAGTCCTCTGGGACCAGATGGCTTTGTCTCATGAAAATGAGCAGAGTCAGACAAGATAACAGGCACCTTTGTCACCAGAACCCCCACCCATCCTGCCACTTGTGAGGATTATCAGCGGATTACCCTTTGGTACCTGGCCCCTGAGTGGGAGATTCCCTGCGGGTAACAGTGGTGCAGCTGGATTGCGGGTTGATGGCATGCTATTTAGCACGCAAAAAGAAAAACTGACTAGAATTATGGAAGACATCTAAGGATAAGAACCCTATGCTGCTAAGCCCAGCTCAGAGGTTCCCTAGCCAAAGCTCTGCTAAGGGAGATTAAGAGAGGGGAGAAAGGTGCGCCCTTTTATTAGCTACCAGATGGTCTCTTGAGAACTACACATTATCGTAGTTACACCTCACAATAGCAGTTCGAGGGAGATGTGACTCCCATCGTATAGGTAAAGAAACAGGCTTCGAGATTTTAAGGTGCATGAAGCAGATGTGTAATGTGAATGTTAAGGTTAAAAACTACATCTGTAATATCCACCAAATCATGGTGGTAAGTACTACCAAAAACTTCTTTGTGGCACTTCATGGGGATAAATATGCACACCTGCTCCTGGGCCTACCTTCTCTGGTGTTCCTCTCTACCAGCTACCATGCCAGCACTTCACAGTGGAGTCTGTTTGGGCTCTTAGTACCTAAACTGGGCCTCTGCTCATTGTTTCGGCATTGGGAACCAGTATTCTTTTTCCTCCAAATAAAAACCTAATCTTGGCTCCACGTTCCTTTACTTATGTTGGCACAACATGAGGAAGCATGAACAGCCCAGCAAGAGGCAGAAAAGTGTGCTGCAGAGTTTCTGACCTACCCCTGTATCCTTTAATTCATTTAAAGTAGAATTTAGTGTTAAGAGCTTGGCTTTAGGGGCGCCTGGGTAGCTCAGTTGGTTTAGCGTCTGACTTGATTTCACCTTGGGTCATGGTCTTGGGGTCTTGGGATCAAGCACTGTGTCAGGATCCTCACTCACGGGAGTCTGTTGGAGATTCTCTCTTTGCTTCTCTTTCTCTCTCTCTGCCCCTCACACCACCCCCTCCCACACCAATAAATAAATCTTTTTTTTTTTTTTTTAAAGAGCATGGGCTTTGGGTTTACTCAGGACCCAAGGTTCAAATCCTGAGATCACTTCTTATTAGGTGGGTCACGTGGAGCAAGTTTCTATGTCCAACAGCCTCAGTATTCTCATCTGCAAAATGGGGATAAGAATGGATTCCTCACAGATTTATTGTTAGGATTATGTGACATGATGTATAAGAACACGAAGTATAGTGTGGAGTGCTTAGTAAGTACTTCATCAACGGAAACTTATTTAGGGTAGATGTTTAAAACTAAATGGTCTGCATATTTATTTTAGAATTGATAAAACTGACCCCAGGAAAGAGATAAGATGGTACTATCAGAGAATACTGACCCACTTTCCCCTAGGATACTGAAGCCTCTTCCTACCCCTTAGAGGAAATATCCCTTACATTGCAATTTTTCATGTCTTGTAAGGTCCAATCAATATAATTGATTTAATGATTAATTTATTGTGTTCCTCAGTAAAAGCCCTGCATCGACTTCTTAAAATGGAATCTTATTGCATTTGAGACAAACACAACTAATTGGCAGCAATCATTTAAAGGAGAAGCACAAAGTGTTCTAAATACACATATACAATCAAGCCAATAATAATAAAATAAAAATAAAACCTTGCACTATTTTAAGAATGCAAAAGTGGAAGCATGAATTGAGTGTTAGTACTTTCTGAGTCTCTGAGCCACAGAGAAAGATCATCAGGACAGTTATGCTATCTGTGTCTTGACATTATTCATGACCTAAAGGTCTGGGAGGACTCCAGGAAGGGTCCCCCCATGCACCTCCACTGTTAGTATGAGGAGCAGTTGTTCCTCTTTGGCTTGTGATTAGTTTTTATCTCATGGTCTGTACCGAACGAGCTCTCCATCCTTCCACTTACCTGGGGATGACCCAGAGACAAATCTGTGTCCTAGCTGTACCCTTGGTTGCATTTTTTAGTTACTCATACTATATATATATATATATATTTGTTTCTGGACCTGTGTTTTTGTTTCTACCATTATTTTCCTTTGCTTCACCTTGCCCACCAAATTATAAAACAAATTACCTAATTCGATGTCTATGTATCTTTGTAAGTTGCCTATTAAATATATTTGGAACAAAGTAAGGGATACATAAACTGATCAATAAACAAATAAAGAAATCAGGAAAAAAAAGAAGTCTAATTTCCTGTTCTCCCATGCCACAGACTAGGCTTGTATTTGGTTGCTTGCCACAGGATTTGTCTTCTGATGAAAACAAAAGGAACTCCACCAGCAGCTATCCCAACCCAGAGAGAACCAGTGATTGGTTCTTTCTCAAGGACTATCCTCCTTAGCACCCCCCTCCTGAGAGTGTAGGTGTGGGAGGGGATCCAGGGAGGGGCTGGGGAGTCTTGACTTGGCCACAAGGTGTCACTGTTGCTGCACTGGAGGGAGGTCTCTGGACCTTGTCTTTGGCAGCAGGAAATGCTTCCTCTTCCCTCACTCAACTCACTCTTAGGTGAACCAGTATTTAATAGCCTTCGTTAGACTTTTTTTTTTTTTTTTCCCTGCTCCAGAGAGAAGGGATAAGAACTCTCCTTGATATATACTTTTCCAGCTGCTGCTGTGTTAGGTTTAGGGCAATGGAGGGATCAGTGATTTTTAGAAGTAATTTTCTTCATCAGGAAGCTCTCTTGATGGGAATGTCCACCCAGCCCCACACCAAGAGCACCTGCTGAGACAGCCAAGTGCCTTGGCCAAATCCTGGGCTTTGGAGCCCGACAGACCTGGGTTTGCATCTGCGTGTTCTTTCCCTCGACTCCTCCACTCTTTCTGGCTGTGTGACTGTAAACAGTTTTGAAGCTTTCTGTGCCTCTGTTTCCCCATCTTCAAAATGTAATTTACAATGCCTATCTCAGAGGACATTCATGAGAAATGAATTGGGTTGGGCATGAGGAACAGAAGCTAATAATAGGTGTTCAATAAATGAGAGCTATTATCCCTAAAATGTGAACTGGGGAGAGCTGTCTGGTAACTCAGATTAAATCTTGTATGTTTTTTCCAATGTCTGCAGAAACTAGGCATATGGGGTGTGTGTGTGAGAGAGAGACAGAGACAGAGACAGAGGCAGAAAAGGAGAGGAGAAGGGAAAGAGATGTAGCATGAGCTTCAGTGTGTGTGTGAGTGAGGCTTTCAGGTGACAGGCAAAGGGAGTGCAGGGCTCCTAATATATCGTGGGAGACAGTTACCTGTACCCTAACATCTCTTTCCCTGCTTGACAGTTCTACAACTTTCTTCTAATGATAGGCAGCACTTCCCAGATGCTCCCTTGTGACAGAAAGCACAACACAGAACAAGGAGCAGCCTCTCCTCCAGGACTGGGGCTCACCAGCCTTGTGCTCTGCCATCATTTGTACCAACTTGGACAGCCTAGTCCACAAAGGAACATGGGCTTTCAAGTCAAGTGTAGGTATAGATTCCAGCTCCCAGACTTACTGGGTGTGTGACCTTGAGTAATTATTTACTCCTTCAGAGTTTTACTTTTCACTGTAAAAAAAAAATATTCATGGTTTTTATGAGGGATTAAATAAGAGAGTACAAAGGGTACTAGTTCTCGGTGGTTCTTTCCTATCCATGTGGGAAAATGCCATGGGGACTGTCCGGTCTGGTGTAGGAAGCTGCCTCCCTTGACCTGCAGGGTCTCTCAGAACTGCCTTGTTTCAGAGATCCATAGAGGAGGAAAAACACAGGTTCTGTTTTAAACACATTAAGTTGGAGGTGTCTGTTGGATAGGTGGGTGGAGATGTTTACCAGCCTGTTGGAACTTGGGAGGAACTGTAGGTGGAGATATGGAAGTCTCCTGAATTGGTCAAATTGCCCTTACGCAAATAACTTCCTGTTTTTTTTCTATACCGTTACCCTATTTTAATTCAATTGAACACATGCTAACTGTTAGACCTTACTTTCTTTCCAGGAGCCTTAGGCTGGATGGAGGTACTATTCTTTCCACTTGGCTCATGCGTTCTTCCTGGGACCCTTACATTACTGCCCAGCTATCACTACATACAGAATCTTCCCAGAGCTACAAAATTCTGTTCCACAGCTGTGGCTTCCAGCTTCACCCAGTTCAGAGGTTTGAGACTGTGTCTTCTCCAGGTTGACCTGGGATATGATATTGTTGTAGACTCTTAGAGGAGTGCTGATCTATGATGTATAACTATATCCTGTTTTTCAGAATTGCAAACGGAGGCCTAGAGAATCAAGTGATCATTCCCATCACTGTGGAGCTCAGAGCCATCACATCAGCCCTTTCCTTACTTATAAGGCAATGGATTATAATCCAGATGGTGGTCCAAATACTTCCAAGGCCAGGAATTAAAGCCCAGCCCTTCTTACAAGCCTGCTGTTTTAAGGCTTGAAGGGAAATTTCTTCAATGACTTTATGTGCGTAGAACCTTCAATTACTGTGGGTCATTGTGACACAGGCTACGATTTATCATGGGATTAAAAAAAAATCTTGGCTTTCTTATGTAGTGATGAGTTAATGAAGCACAGTTTCCCTAATGGTAAGAACCAGAGGACTGAAGCTGCACTCGGCATCCTATATGCTCTGTCAGTCTTGGCCAGAATTTCCCAGTGTGATTATGGAACATGAGTCCTTTAGGATGCCTAGTTAGAAAAAAAAAAAAAAAAAGTTTGGAAAAGCTGAATTTGCACTCTCTTATACCCTTAAAGATCCACAGTGAAAATTAGCACATGAAAAGCTGTAGTTCTAAAGAAACATGCTCAAAGTCTGTACCTAATTCAACCCCATATTCCAAATCACAACTGACCATGGAACTCAAAACATCTGTTAACATCCCATAGAATATGGGTTTTATGAATTATCATACTTTGAGTTTCTGATATAAACATTTTTCTGGGTCCTTTATTGGTTTTCATCTTTAATCTTTGCAACCAGCTTGTGACATAGACATTGTTTATAATCATTTTATGATGAGGACGCTGGGGCTCAGTAAGGTAAAGGAATTTGCTCAGACTCACAGCCTTGGTGCCCTGCTTTTCACTTTATCTTACTTCTAATTTTTCATCCATCCTCAGTATGTCCTTCCTCTGTGTCTTCACTTGTAATATATTCAATACCTGGAATTGCATTCTCGCCATGCCTGGCTGGGATAGCTTCCTTATGTCTTAAGATCTAGGTCAGGAATCACCTCAGTTGTGCTAAGTGTTTCTCCTCCATGCTCTCATGACTCTTTCTTTACCTCTACCTGAATATTGTCCACTTTCTTGTGGAAGTGTCTATTTGTATGCATGCTCCTTAAGAGCAGGTGTTACATCTTCATTCTTGTTTATATACCTACAAACAAATACAGTGCATTCCTGACAATAAGTAGGTGTTTATTTAACTCCTGGCATAGAGGCTCAACATCTCTCTGTTGCACTGAATTGAACTGAACTGAAGTCAGTTCTTACTATCTTCAAAGCCTCAAACATTTCCCATTATACCTCACTGCCTCCCATTCCAGCTGTAAAAGTTCGGTTAGGTTTTAGCCCAAATAAGCAATGGACCTGTTTTTGCTCCCATGGTAGTTGGTAATGCTATGGAGAATTACAGGCAGTGAATTTGGGAAGAAAAAAAGTACCTAAGCTCAAGTTTATATTACATCAAGAATTACATTCGCAATTTATATATAAATCCCCTTAGTACAGGGCTGAGGACAAAGAGCTTTAATAAACATTAGCTCTTACTTAAACTATTATAATTTCAGAGAATTGGTTCAATCATTGTCAATGATATTTTTGTTTCATGCCTAGAGTTACAGGTTAGATTCCAGCATTTTTGTTGATAAATACTTTGGCTGGGTAGGTCCAACCTGAAAATTAAGCTTCTCATGTTTAGAGCAGATATAGGGAATTCAGAAGCTACTTGGTGGGTGGCACTCTGACATAGATAGGATGTTTTTTCAGGTGGGTTACTCACCTACACTTACATTGCAATGGGGATCATTAGGACCCAGACAGAAGAGCTCTGCCTGAAAGTTGAGTTAAATCTCCCTCACTCTCTACTTTGTCACACGTGTCTAGCACCATCTCCCTATCATGTGTCTGAAGCTTAAGCATGCCCACAGTTTTGGTCAGTTTGCTATCATAATTCCTTAAGAACAGATTTATAGGGTGTGACTGCTTGTATTTCTGCTACTGTCCCTTCTATTGAAGGCTTCGAGGCTCTTCTCTCCCTCTATCTCCATCTCTGACATTAAGCTCTGAAGGTTATCATGCATAAATAACTCCCAGGCTCAGTCTCTGGCTTATTCACAACCTCATAGTCTCTGAAAAGTTGGCATAGGCTCTTGACTTGTCTTCCTCCTCCTGATGATGTTAAAATAAATCATGCCAGTTCCATGCTTCAAGATCTCCCATGAAAAATTGGAGCTCTTCACTTTGATAAGCAAAATTCTTCATAATCCGGCCCAATCACTTCACTAGCTATGTCTCATCACTTGCCTCCCTGTACCTGTCCAGGTACGCAGGATGCATTGGATTTCTTACCATTTCCCATTCTGTGCCTCTGTACATTCTTGCTGTCAGGATTTTCTTCTTCCTTGTGTGTTTGGCATTCCTTACTCATCCCCCAAACATTCCTTCTTCTGTGAAGCTTCTCTTTCCCCTGAAAGGCAGTGTACAAAGCTGTTCCTTTGGGCTTCACTGAATATCACCAGCCTTCTGTTTTATTGACACAGAGTCCTCTCTCTTCTCTTCTTTTCTTTCACCAGGGAGTTCTGATGATGTATGAAGGACCTTTTGTTAGAGGAACAAAGGGGTCAAAATGACTACCTGCCATGTAACCCTCTCTTTCTTCTCCTGTGGCTGGAATGTAAAATTTAGGCTGGGTAGGCCTTTGCTAGGTACTTCCCGAGACTGAGAGGGCTAAATGGGACCAGGTAGGTACCATGAGAGAATGCAAAAGGGAAAAAAGCTATTTATTTGGGATAGATCTGAGCTCTGTCTTAGAGTTCTCCCCTAAAATTTACTTTTGATTCACCCACCCCACATGGGACCCCTTCCAACTCTCTAGAGTAGGCAGGGATTCAGACAAAAACCATGGCAAGGAATAACCAGGGCACATATGGTTGGCATCTTTTATGTTCTATTTTCTCAGGAGCTTTAAGTGACTGAGCAGGGATTTGGGATCCTGGCCCTATCACAAGCACACATTATAACACCCAGCACATTGGATTGTATTTGTTTCTGTGTCTTTCTTCCCTGTTAGACTGTGAGCTTTTTTGTGTCCAGAGTCTGGAGCACATTTCCCCTTGTTACTGTGCTGGGTCTTGTAGCTATCTCAGCAAAACAACAGCTAGCCTGGTGGCAAATAGTGTGGACTTTGAAGGTAGTCAGCTTAGGTTCAAATCCCAGTCCTAAAAACAAACAAAAAAACAAAAAAACAAATCCCAGTCCTACCCCTTCAGGGGGATGTGACATCAGGCAGGTGAAATCAGCTTTCTATGCTTCAACTGCGTTGTAGTTAAGATGATCCAGTGAGCTAATGTGTACACACTAGTAGTACCTGTCACTTAGCAGGCATTGAATAGCTGCTAGTCATACATAATTTTATTCTTCTAGGGCATAACATTTTATTAGCATGTAGAAGGCACATTGTAAATGTAAACAAATAATAAAGCATCGAATGGAAGCTTCCCAAGGCACTATGCAAAGTGATTTGGGGAAGGGTAGTGTTCTCTACAGAGGATGAGTTGGGATTAAGAATGAAGAGTTGGAGTTATAGATCTGCCATCTCCTACTTACATTCACATAGACAAGCCATTCAATCTGTCTCAGCCTCAATATCATTTGATCCCAGAGGGGGTGTTATTTTCCCCTTCTGTTTTATTCGTGTTCCTGCACACTGTCGTGGTGCCCCATTCTCCAGACAGAGAGCAGCTTCCATTAACTGAAGCTTTGTGGCAGACAATGCTAACTAAAGCAGGGAGCAGAGGCGAGGGCAGGGGAAGTCTCCAGGGACCAGGAGCCTTGAGGACTCCTAAATTCCATCTTCTAAGTAGGTATGTGTTGTGTGATCAGAACCCATGATTTTTACTTGAATATTAGTTTAATTGAAATAGTAAACAGATATGTTCTATGGATCTTACTTGTCTCTATCACTTCAGGTGCTTTGGATACTGTTTAGCAAAATTGTTCAATATATTTTACAAAAAGCCCTTTTGATTTAGTGAATACATCTAAATTATGAGAATTAATTAATTGACTTTCATTTCCACCATATTTAGAACTTTTAACAATCTTAAGTAGAGGTTGTTTTGGGATCTATTTTGATGAAGAGAAGAGACTAATTGGGGTTTGGGGGTGGGGTGGGCAGTGGTTGGGTGTTAAAGATTATTGAGTGTTATTTCATGTGAAGCTTTTTCATTGTCATCCTGACAAGCATCCTATTTCCATTCTTAAGCCCATTTTATAGATTAGGAAATAGGCCCCAAATCATAGACGTGAAGAGGAATAGTTCCAGAATTTGAAGCCCAATTTGGATCCTTGGGACCGTGCCACATTGTGTTTGGAAGCAGCCGCAAGGACTCTCAGACAGGGCTTGGCATATAGGAAGAGCCAAATAAGTATTTCTTCCACAATGGATGGATATACTGATGGATGGATGCATGCATGCATAGAAGGATGCATACTCCCCAAATTCCCGGCAGGATAACATGTGTTCAGAATCACAAGAAGTGTGAAGAGATTTAGGAGTGTAGGGAGGCAGAAAGCATTTCAGTGCCTAGGTTAAGCGCCAAGTGACTAAAAGGTGGATGGTACCAGGTTCAACAAGTGCCAGCCGAACCCACAGACATCTGTAAGAAAAGGAACAAGCATTTCAGATGCCTCTCCTGCAGCCCCATTTACTGAGTTGACAAGTTAATTACTCAGCTATCAGGAGATAACTTGGTAGCGGTAACACGTGTAACTGTGTAATTATCAGGGGTTCCAGTAGTCGCTGTGTAATTATCAAGTAGTTTTCATGAAACAACATGTGTTTGCTTGTAAATATACAATTAAGCGGTGTCGCCACCGTTAACTATAAAACAAAACCAGCATCTGGCACTTAAGGTACCAGCTGTGGGTCCCTACAATTAAACTTTCCTTTAAATAGGACTAACTTTCCAAAGGGTGCCAAGTCACAAAACTCACAGGAGCACATCTGATACCACCAATCATTCTATTCTTTTTCATTGAAATGACATTTTCCTAACATACCTGTAAAACTCCAATCTATTCTTTGTCAAGGTCAGATGCCCCCTCCTTTTTTTGTATTTTGCAGATTCCTTTAAACAAGATATAAATTCTGCTTCTCTAAATTCCCTAAACTCGTTTGTATCTCTCATGACTTTTAATGCACTCTGCCTACTTGGGAATTTGGGGCATATCCATCTGCCAATCATAGCACAAATATTTATCTGGCCTTTATTAGATGGCGGGCCCTGGGCTAGGCAATTGGAGTATAGTGATCAGCAGAAGAGATATGGCCTCTGTCACCACAAACCTTAATAGTCTAGTAGAGGAGGAAATATATATGTGCTCTTCACACACATATATATATATACGTACATATATACACACACACGTATATATACGTGTATATATATGTATATATACACACACATATACATATATGTATATATACACATATAGTTGCCAGTGTCATAAGTCTTGTAAAAGAGGAAGTAAAGTCTAGTGCTATGAGTGTTAATTCTATTTTAGTCGAAGTGACTTGAGGATGGTGGTCCCAGGTCCTATTTCCTCATTTATGCAATAATTATTTATTTAGCACATACTTTGTGCTATTTGCTGTGTTGTGTACTAGGAATTTTACAATAAGCAAGACAGACATTTTGCCTCCTTATATTCTAAAGTTCCAACGTGACTACCTCGGGACCTGGAACATATCAAGTATACTCAGTGTATATTTTTTCTTCCCAATGACATTAGTAACAGTTCTAATATAAAATGACTAGTATCCTTATCTTTATGTTGTCCAGAAGAATTTAGTGATATATATTGTATTATCATAGAGTATAGATATCTTGACTAGTCATAGAAGATTTTGACCCAAGTGAAAACTTAGATTTGTAATTTGATGTTATAGTTTCTTAAAATTCCCCTATTTATTATAAAAATATTTAAAGAAAATTTGAAAAATATACAAAAATTATCATACAAAATTCTCCTATTCAGACAGACCTGTTAAGATTAATTTCCTCCTTATATTTTTCACCAATATTTTTAAGGTGAAAATTATGTGTCCTGCTTTTTCTTCTACATAGCATTAGATCATGAAAATTTTTCTATATTATTAAAGTTATTTAAATTTAATTTTTCAAGATTTTATTTAATTTTGGGGGGAGTGAGAGAGCATGTAAGTAGGGAGAGGGGCAAAGGGAGAGGGAGAGAGAAAATCTCAAGCAGATTCTGAACTGAGTGAGGACCCAGTGTGGGGCTCAATCTCTGGACAAGAGATCATAACCTGAATCGAAATGAAGAGTTGAACACTTGACTGAGCCACTGAGGCATCCCAAGTGATCTCAATTTTAATAATTTTTGTGCCCCACCATAGATGTGACTAGAGTTCTTAAGCATTTCTGTAAAGTCTGACTCTATCATTCATTCATTCAACTGATATTTATTTAGTGACTATTTCTTTTATCAGCACTGTTCTGGACACTAAAAATATGATAAAAATTAAAACTGAGGAGAACTCCAAGAGTTTACAATCTGGAAGATATATAATAAGTAACTATATAACTATGGCAGATGATATAAGGTAAAAGAAGGGTAAGAGGATAGAGGGTACTGGGGAGGCACTCTTTTCATAGAGAAGTCAGGAATAGCATCACAGAATAAGACCTGGACGGGATGGGTTTCACATGCAGGAGTTTGCGGCAAGAGGAAGAAAAGCAAGTATAAAGACCCTGAGATGGAAGTGTGTTGTTCAAATTATAGCAAAGATTTAAGTGTAGCTGAAGGAGAGTCAGCAAAGGGAAAGAGTAGTGAGATCAGAGCAGTAAATGAGGATGATGGTGTATGGATCATATAGGGTCTTGTGGGCCGCTAAAGGTCTTCTAGTCAAATAAGGCGCTAAATGCTTACATTTGAACAGATCACCCTGGTTGTCATTTGTGAATGATCAGAAGAAAGAAGAATGGAACATGAGGTGCAGATAGAAGACTACAGCAGTGATGTAGAAGTATTTTTTGGTCTTTAAATTAGGAATAAATTTAAAAATATTTATTATAAAAATTTTAGTGAAAATTTGTAGAGAAGTTAAAAAAAGTAGCATAATGCCTCCCATATTCAACTTTAACATGAACAACATACATAACTAATTTTGGTTTATTAATATACCTACTCATCACTGACCCCCCCCACACCCTGCTGTATTTTGTAAAACAAAATTTTAGACATACACTTCGATTTCTAAATAAAGAAAAGCTTTCTAAACTGAAAATGAAGTGACAAAATCCCCAAAGAAAATCTTACAGAATTTCCATGGACTAGAATTAAAGGTTCCAGACATAAAAACTGTTTTTGGGCAAGTATTTACATTAGAAATACACAAAGTTTGTCATATATAAAGAATTTGTAGAAATTGATGAGAAAAAAATTACTAATACCTTAGGATATATTTGGGAAAACTCAATAAGGACCTTTTAAAAAAATGGATAAAAAATGACACTAAAGACTGGAATTACACAAGAAATGAGACAAAAATAAGCTAAAACAAAACTATCTCTCCTTCACCACCCTATAATAAACATTACTAAGAATGCCAAAAAATTGGAACTAATTTTGGTGCTTAATCACAAGCTAGAATATTGATTATTTTACTCAATTAAAAACTTTTTTTGAGGTACTAATTTAGACTTACAGTGAAATCACATGATGAACATTAATTATATCTTGTTTAATGTTGTTTGATGGCTCTTTCATCTATACTAGGTCAGTCTTCCCAGTAGGTACCATCTCATTCATAGGATGATACCTTCTCTGGAGCAAGTTGAATATTTAATGCTTGTCTAGATCCACCCAATGATTATTTGGAAATTGGTTGCTTGTTCCCTAAATATTCCCTAAACAAGGCTTCTTGTTCCCCAAATATTACCCAACAGGTCATCTCGTCAGAGTTAAGGCAGACAGTCAATGGGAAAAGGCCCACACATTTGCATGTGTGTCTTTGTTGCTTTTGAGTCCTGAGACCTAACATTCTAATGTTCACAGATGAAATGTGAATGCAACCACCATCCATCTCGTCAGACAAGCCAGAAATTATGAGACCTCTCAGGCCTTCTCTCCCCCATCCAATCCACCAACAATTCCTAGTGATGTTACCTCTTTTTTTTTTTTTAATTCTTTTTTTTTTTAATTTATGATAGGCACACAGTGAGAGAGAGAGAGGCAGAGACACAGGCAGAGGGAGAAGCAGGCTCCATGCACCGGGAGCCCGACGTGGGATTCGATCCTGGGTCTCCAGGATCACGCCCTGGGCCAAAGGCAGGTGCTAAACTGCTGCACCACCCAGGGATCCCAGTGATGTTACCTCTTAAATTTCTCCAATCTGCCCGCACTTTACCGAACCCAACTGGTAGATCATCATTTCTTTCCTAGATTACTTTCTACCTTGGTTTACCTTTCTGCACACATGCATCTACATATTGCACCTGGAAAAAGGCTTTAAATGCACATTCAATTGTGTTTCTTTCCTAATCAAAACCATTCGATGCCCTCCCACTGGACAAGAGTCATGGCCTTAATCCCACTTATGACCTGCTTGTCTCTCCAGTCCATCCCACATCAATCTACCAATAGTCTTGGCTAGCTCCATCTAGTTGTCATTTCTTTCATTCCCTCATCCTGGCAAGGCTCCAGTCCACCATAGGGCCTACGCATATATTGGAACACTTTTTCTATATCAAGGGTAGAGGACAATGCTAGTGCTTTCCCCTATCTCTTAGAAGTTATTTTTATTAATTCTTTGCACCTCTCCTTATGTGTTCTGCATAATACCTTTAGCAACTTTGTGGAGGATTGCCCTCTGGTTACTTGCAGCTAAAACTCAGAGGAAGTGCCTATGAGTTGTAGCTGCCACCCCTCCCCGCCCCCACCCCAGGACGTTTAACCAATAGCTGGAAGTGAGACTTTGAAAGACCAGCAAGCTTATCACAGATCAGGACAACCTCTGAGGCAAGGTTTATAATCTAGAGTTCCCCTGAAGATTCTGGCTGGAGCTACTCTGAGATCATACTATTGCTTAGCTTTCTCCCCTTCTCTACTTTCCTAGCCCTTACCCATCTCTGTGATAAAGCCCTAGTAGAATAATCTGTGTCACAAGGTCTTAGGGAACCCTATCTAAGACACCTAGATAGCTATATTTGTTTTTTAGATCTCAGGTCGAATGTCACTTCTTAGAAATTCCTGATTATCTAAATTTCTCCTCTCCAAATTATGAGAATCTCTCCTTCATAGCACATTCCAAAAAATTTTTTTCTACTGGTGAGTCTTTGACCATAAGTCATGTAAGGCAGGGGCCACATGTGTTTGACTTACCATTGCATTCCCAGTGACTGGCATAGTAGCTCAAGAACAATCAGTACAGATTTATTAAATGAAAATTCAATGAGGAATAAAAGTTGACACACTATATGTGTGATGAGCATGAATATAATGACAAATTAAAATTTACATTATTCCAACCATTTTTATTGAGCTGCTATATAACAGGCACTGAAGTGGTAAATGTAAGTTTTCATATTGTCTTAGCCATAGTAGGCATTCAATAAATATTTGTGAAATGAATAAATGAATATATGATGTATGCCTGAGTTGTACAATGGAAAATTACAATCTAGTTGGAGAAAATAAAAACATAGATATAGGAAATTTGTTTTAAAAACTCCAGATTTGTTGACATGTCCCAGAGGTTGTCTAGTTGGTCTCCAAGTTACCTTAACAAAGAGAAGAGCTCATTCTTTTTGAATCTCAGCCAGATGGGCTATTGCCAATGTTATTTAAATATATTTGGCTGAAACTAAGGTAGCTGTGAGAAGCTAAGCCTCATTATAGCCCCACTAGTTTCTGTGCATTCACCCTTACTTCTGAAGTTTTCCTTGGCACAATCTCATTTTACAACTGCTTAGAATTGAAAACAGTTAAAGTTTCATGATTTTATAGCTTGTTTATTTTTCAAGGGTGTAGGGAGGTCCTCAGTTTGACAGACCTTAGTTGAAAGATCCCGTTACCTATATTTTAGGGTATTCTTATTGCTTAGGGTTCATAAACTAAAATCAGCATCGTAAGATGGAAGATGACATTGTTCTCAAGTAAATAATAGCTTGGAATTTAGAGGTTCTGATTCTGATTTCTGCCTCTTCCCAAAGCTGTAAGAATGACTTCTTGCCTTGTAACAATAATGATTTTACAGAGTGAATTCAAAGCAATTTTGGTTGCTTTTTAGATTAAAGGATTAACACGTTTACTGTACTGAGATCAAACTGGACTGAATTGAAGTTGTTGAGGATAAATTCCAAGCCAACTCTTGTTGAAACTCTTATTCTGGAATATCAGATGTTATGCTAAGAAAAGAGGGCCAGCTGAATAATTAGAAATTGCTTTGATTTATGCTGTATTTGAATTTTTTGATTATGACTCAGATTATGTTTTACAATGTATACTTAGATAATACCATAGGCAAAAATTATTGATCATATACCAAATGTAGCACATCACTGTGTTAACCTAGACATAATAATTTCATAAAGAGAAACAAATAATTTCATAAAGAGCATCATGCTTCAGTTTTTAGCTATCTCCTCCATACTTCAGTTTTTAGCTATCCCCTCACTAACTCAGTTGACTCCAACTAAAGGAGCCTCAATGGCAGTCCGTGTTTCCTTTACAATTGTGGGTAGGCTTCTGAGAAGTATTGTAGTATAATGTAGTATAATGGCTAAATGCATGGACTCTGTGAGTTTAAGCCACACTTCTCTACCATTTACATCTAAATTCACAAATTGCTTAATCTCTAATTATTTTTGTGTCCTTGGAAAAGTCATCTGCTTTTTCTTTGTCCCAAGTTTTTTCATCTGAAAGCTGATGATAATGACAGCAGCCATGTCAAAGCATTTTTTTTTTTTTTTTTGGTTAAGAGTTAAGTGAATTTAATACATGTAAAGTGTTTAGAATTGTACCTGTAATAATAAGTACTATATTAAAAGATCTTGGAATTTAAAAAGTGATTTATTAGCTCACTTTTCCACTGATCTTTGTGTGAGATTGTGAAATTGTAACTTAATATCTTTAAGTTCTACTTTTATTTATTTTTTTAAGTTCTACTTTTATTATCTGTAAAATGGGTCCAAGAGCAAAGTCTCCCCACAGTGTTTTAGGATGATTGAATGCCTAAAGAGAATATTGCCTTGCCAGCCACAAAGCACATGGTCTTGTACATATCAATCATTTAAAAATATTTATTGTATAAATGAATTGAGTGAAAGAACAATTAATTTCTGTGTTACCCCAATGTCATATTCATTGATGCACTTCACAACAGTTATTAAATATTTTCTAGGTGTCAGGTACTATATTAGATCCTAGAGGATGCTAGGATGAACAAGATAGTCTCTCATGGAGATTTAGAATCTGATGTGAGAGATAGATATTAATTAAATAAGTAAGCAATTCATTATAATTGTGACATATGCTACAAATCATATAAAATATAATGTGTGACTATTAAATTCATTAAGAACATTTATTTCTTTCACTTTACAAACCAAGAAAGATAGGGTCAAACAGTTGGGACTGGACCAAGGTCAGAGTGTTAATTTTTTTTATTTTATCAAAACTTTATTACTTTAGACTGGTTTAGGGATCACAACAAAATTAGGGAAAGATGCAGAGATCTTCCAAATACCCCTTTCCACATATCCTTGTTCATTATCATCATCCTCCACCAGAGTACTACATTATATTTGATATAATTGGTGAACCTACACCGACATATCATAACCAACCCAAGTCCATAGTTTACATTAGAGTTCACTCTTGGTATTGTATATTCCATGGATTTGGACAAATATATAATGCCACATATCCACTATTATGATATTATGCAGAATATTTTTATTATACTTAAAGACGTGTACTATTTCTGCCTATTCAACCCCCTGCCATCTCCCCCCACCCCAGCTCCTGGCAACCATTGATCTTTGTACTGTCTCTATAGTTTTGCTTTTCCTGAATGTCATATAGTTAGAATCATATAGTATACAGCCTTTTCACATTGGCTTCTCTCACTCAGCAATATGCATTTAAGGTCCCTCTGTGTATCTTCATGGTTTGATAACTTATTTCTTTTTAGCATTAAATAATATTTCATTGTCTGAATGCAGCATCGTTTCAGCATTCACCTACTGAAGGACTATTAGTAAGTGTTAATTTTTTACAATGAATTTCATGTTGGATGAAATGGACTAGTGGCTGCTTATTGTGCCTTATAAGATAGAGTTAAATTATGTTTTTAGGTCAAAGTGTGGGGCTTATTACAGATAAAAAGGTGGGAAAAAACACCTCAAATAAAAATATTCATGGTTTCCAAGTGGTTGACTGCCTTCTACATACTAAACACTTTATAGTCATCATTCATCCTCACAACCTGTGTGAATAACTATTATTGCAAAATAAGACTCAAAGGGACTCTGAGCAGGATTGCTTTAAAATCATATGGCCAGAAAGTACAGTGAGCACTGTCTGCTTGATAGGAAAATCCATGTTCTCTCTAACACAACAACCTATTTCTTCTTGAAAGTAATTTGGGCTCAAATCTTAGTCTCAGAGTGTGCAATCTTACAGATTTTTAGTTTTCAGAATCAGCTCCTGAGTTTCTGGGCTGAACAAGCCTATGCTATTGGGCACATTATTTACTTCTGTTCCTCCATGTCAAAAACATGAGAATTAGGATATCAGAAAGCATAATAGAGAAATTGGAAAGTGAATACAGGATCTTTTTGATGCCCTGAAATTCCTTAATTTTTCCAGCCAGTTCCAAATTAGAAGACAATGGTGACAGTATTTGAGAGACATCTCTAATCAATACTAACCAACAATATTCTCTTGAGGAGGCCATTCTCTTCTAATTTTCAGAGGAATACCCGATAACATTGGAAACTATGCTTCAGGGAGAGTATTGTGTTGGTCACTCTCTTGAGGACCTCTGACGAAGACTACAAGAGAACCTTTATTCCAAAGAGAACCACAGGGACACCTGGGTGGCTTAGCCGTTAAGCACCTGCCTTTGGCCTGGGGTGTGATCCTGGAGTCCCGGAATCGAGTCCCATGTTGGGCTACCTGCATGGAGTCTGCTTCTCCCTCTGCCTGCGTCTCTGTGTATGTCTTTCATGAGTAAATAAATAAAATTTAAAAAACAAAGAGAACCACAGCTCAACTGTGTAGAAGGGGCAGAAATAAATAGCTATTTATTGAGTTGTAGACCAAGCACTGTGCTATGACTTTACATGCATCTTCACTCATTTTATTTTCTTAATAACTTATTTTATGTCCATTTACAGGTGAGGAAACCAAAGCACAGAGAAGGTAAGTGAATTGTCCAAACATGCTGGCACTCAGCTCATAGAGATGGAGCTAAGAAGCAAACCTTGATTTGAGTGACCCCAAATCCAACCTTTTTTCCCGCATTGGTGCCCATTCCATAAATACTTGGTTCATTAGAAAGGAAGACAAATCTGACCCACTGGTAAATTGTGGCTTATTTGTCCTTAGGTCTGTGGTTTATTTTTGCCCTATATTTCATATTGTTTGGCTGTTCTACTAACAAACACAATTTAAAATGCTCCTAGAATGTTTGACTTATTCAGTGACTTCATCATTAAAAGGACACTGGGACCAAAAAAAAAAAAAAAAAAAAAAAAAAAAAAAAAAAAAAAAAAGGACACTGGGGAGGGAGGCAAGAGCAGAGTTTTCCAAGATCCATTACTCTGTGCAAACTGTCTTCTCCCACTTTTCTCTTGAAATATCATCGCCCATTCGGCTTCATGCTATCACAGTAGCAATAAAGCAGCTCTCTGCAAGCTATATGGAAAATCTATCAGTCTCTACTAAGGTAGAGGACTTTATGATACAAGGCCAAAAGGAAAAGGTATCACTGTGATAATTAAAATTGAGAGAAAAAATGGATATGTAGTAATGATAACACATAAGCTATTAAAATGATCAGACTTGTTTGAGCATGGAAAAGAAAAAAAAAAAGCACAAAAACAAACCCAGAAGCAATACTCATTGTAGTTGTTTTAAATAATGAGAGGTATTCCAATTCCATGAGGACTGCACACAAAAGATTTGAGGCTGAAATTAAATAATTAAAAGCCTCTATAATGATGTGTATGGTTATTATTATGTATTGTAGTAATGAGGCATATGTGGTAAGTCATTTACAGTAAGAAAATCATTACTGTTGTGTGTGCTCTCTCAATTCTAGCATTTCTGGAGTCAGCTGGAGGAAGAAGTGGTCATAAGAAGAGCCAGGCGAAGGAGAAGAGGCTGTGGAGTCTATCTTTCTATTGCCTTTTCTGCTGTTGGGTGGAGTCAATCACTTTTCCACTCACCTGTCTCCTCACAGGTCTGATTTGCTTCACCTGCAGCTGAATCCCCAGTGCATGTACTGTCTCATTTATTAGGAAGAGTCACAGATAACCCCTATGTGACACCAGGATTGAAAGGTTCTGTTCTGTGCCTTGGAGAAAGAGATTCCTGATTCAGTCGCTGGGTGGCATAGTAAAGACCAGGGCTTCTCAAACATTAGCATGCACCAGGACCACCTGAAGGGCTTGTTAAAACACAGGCTGGTAGGCCTAAGCCCCAGAATTTCTGATTCATTACATTTGGGGCAGGGCCCAAGATTTTATGTTTTGAACAAATTCCCAGATGGTGCTGATACTGGTGGTCTGGGGACTACGCTTTGGGACCACTGAGGTAGAGGTTAATTAAAATCATAGATTCTAAGTCTAATGTTAGACCTGGGTGTCTATCACAGCACTTGCACTTGCATGACCATGGAAAAGTTACTCCTTCAAAGTGCCATCTCTTCAGGTATAAAATGACCACCCCACACACAATATTATTGTGTGGATTCAAATAAGATAATGCATGCAATGCATTTCTGTCCCTGCAGTTTGGTGAGCATTTTGTAAATGTTAGTTAATTTTTAATAGTATTTTGTTGCCTTTCTTGCAAAATGCTACTACTTTTAGCAGCACCAATTGGGTAGGAGGGACCAAACACCAGGAATGAGTAACAGGTATAACTCATATTTAGGTCACAGAGCATAATCAGATTTCATTGTGTTTTGGTGCTGTGCAAGCTGTGTAAGGATCATCTTGGAGACATGCTAGATAATGTATACTCTGGGTCCCACTCCCAGAAATTCTGATTCAGTAGGTCTGAGACAGGCTCTGGAATCTGTCTTTCTAAAAAAGCTACTCGGATGTGGTTTTCATGTGTAAAAATCATTCCTGTCAGCCATCAGATTACTCTCCTAACTTTCATCTTCCAAAGCGTTGTTCTCAACCTTAGATGAACATTAGAATCATGTGGGGAAATTTTGAAACTCTCAGTAGTTAGGCTATCCTCCAGTCCAATTACAATAGAATCTCTATAGGTTGGATCCTGGTATCTGGTTGTTTTGTTTTTCAAGATCCCCAGTTAATTACTGTAGGCAGCCAAATTTGAAAATCCTTGTTCTAAGGGAAGGAGAGTTTGGGTGAAGATGAATTGACAAGAAATGATTTTGAAATTCCAGGTCCTGTTGTATCAGGCAAAGCCTGATCTTGGTGATAACTGATTATCCAAGGGGATTATTGGCATTAGGGAGTGGCAAAAGGATATAGAAAGAATGGTTCCTAAATAGGGTTTGCCTGTTTGAATTCTTCTTGGGGCAGCCTTTACCTCCTTTATATGTCAAATGAGATGTTTCATATTTGTTAATCACACTTCCTGATTACAAAATGTGAACAGTTTTTTTCTGTTTTGCCTGTGATGGGCTAAATGCTGTGCTAAGTGTTTTCATATATGTGATCTCATTAGAGTCTCAAATCACCAGTGTGAAAAAATACTATCTTCTCCAGATGAAACACAAACTCAGTCACACAGTAGCAAGTAGATGGTTAGCACAGGCTGCACGCACATGTTCAACTCAGCTTTTTAAAAATGGCCTCGATTTTAATTTCTCAAATCCCTCTCAAATGTTTGTTAAATGTTTTCCAGTGGGATGGGATTGAAACTAAATGTCAACAGAACAGGAGAGGACTTATTCTTGACCCTAGGCAAGAAACCATACTTCTTCTTTTTCACTGGGAAGGGATTGATTAAGAAACAGCACCAATGTCCTTCAGTTGCTCTGCTCACTGTATGTTTGAGAAAGAAATAGTTCTAAAAAAGAATGCAGCTTTTATTAAATTGATTTGCTTACTTCCTTAGATATTTGATTGGTCTCAAAGTTTTCCATCATCTTCTCACCATTTACAATATTGGACATAAAAGTAAAAAATTTTATTGAGCAATAAAAATGCTTTAATAAAGTAAAGGTGGTAAATCCTTCCAAGTGGCAGCACAGAAGGCAATTCCATGAGAGCCAAGAGAATGGTCCTGCTTTGGGAAATGCAATCCTGGTTATGAGATGATATTAAACATCATTTTTAAAAAGGAGACAAATAGAAAATGCTTGAATATTTACACCTACAGAAGAGATGTAAAGTGATGTCTGTGTGGGATTAATGAAAGCCCTGGAATATACAGTATTTCCACTTAAGTGTGTCCAGCATTGATGCTTGACATTCAGAACTATTTCAAGTCACTTTGGTGGAGGGATTTATGAGGTATTAGATGGCAGGCTGACTTAAATGAATCTCTGCAAATATACTTGGTATAAACTTACCTGTCATAGACAATGGCACAGTTTTAGGAAGGTTTTCAGATTCATCACAGTCTCTATGGTATTTTCCTTTAATAATGCGTCTTGAAAAATAAGTTGTTTAGCTAAGGCTGCTAATTCTTTGAAACTCTAATCATTTAAGCTGTCTAGCCTTGTTCAGGGTAATTATTTCTATCCATTATCCATCATGCTAAGAAATGACAGCTCAGGGACAAGGAGACTTTTCAAGCAAATGCTTTAAGACAGTGTTTTAGTTTGCAGGCACTGGCCAATGTTAATTAAATTATATAAACAATGACTCATAGTATAAATAGCACAGGGAAGCTTGAAAAAAAAGACAGTTCAATAACTTTAAAACTATTCTTTAAAAAAATAAAAGGAGAACTTTATTCTCTTTGCTTTATGTTCATCTTCCTAAAATTCAAGAACTGTCAAAATACATTGTCTCTAAAAGTCTCACTTCTAAGATTAGCAGAGGAATCTTTCTGAATTCTATTTCTGGAATCTATTTGCATTAGAAGAAAAAAAGAAAACAAATGGAGAAAAGTAAGCTCTTTTAGGAGCCACAGAACTATGAGTCAAGCCCCTAGACATTCTCAGGGTGGGAAACAAATTCTGGTGGATGGGAGATATAACCACTATATTAGTAGAACTGCCAATATCTCTCTAAAACATATCACTATTGGGTATAGCTGCTAATATCTCTCTAATACACATCACTCTTTTCTGGCAAGTTTTAGAAGGTTACCATTTTTTGAAATTTTTTCCTTTAAGATAGGTAATAATCCCAGAATAGGTGGCAAATATAAAAATGTAGAATTATCACCCACCACTCATTGTTCACCTTCTTTAACCTGAGGGGAAAAAAAAAATTTGACAACCTCTCCATGTCATTTAATTTACTGTTAAATCAACAGTTTATCAACTTCTTGAAATTCAGAATTTTGGAGTACTGAATTGACATCTATACAAAGAAAAGAAACTGGTCACGCTCATTTCCTATCTGTTTCACTTTGTCCTTTTGCTCTGCTTAGTAAAGCCACAAGAAAAATTAATGCTTCACAAATGCGTCAGTGGCCTTTACTATATGAACATATTCTGCTAATTCAGGGGATTTAGGTGAAGTAACTTGCAAGCTCCTTGAGATCAAAGACTATGTGTCATTCATACTTAAATGGCCCGTGGAGCCTAATGGGTGGGTGCTCGTAGTGAGAATGATATATATAGTGGTTGTTGCAGGCTGAGCAGAAGTGGGATATATGTTCAAACAGAATAAAGCAAGTGGCAGTGTATTTTTGGTTACATACTTAGCATTGTATCTCAGGAGATAAATATTTCCCAAGACAATAGTGTGATGGTTAAAGTGTTTGAGTTTTCTGCACGTGGAAATAAGCTATTGTATATTAAGTGACAATCAGGAAGAGGGATGATTCTTAGTTGGGAATTGATAGACTCCATCCAGAATGGGAAATTAACACAAATTAGAATTTTTTCCATTAGCATTTGTCTCAGGCAAATTTCCAAAATTTTAAGGATTTCCTAGATATTGTACTGATAATGACTTCTAATTTAATTGTGCTGTGGTAGAGAAGATGCTTTGTGTGACTTCAATCTGTTGAAACTTATTTATACTTTCTTAGGGCCCAGCATATGGGCTATTATCATGAATGCATTTGAAAAGAATGTCTATTCTACATTATTTGGTGTTGTATTCTATAAATGTCAATTAGGTGAAATTGGTTGATAAGTGTTGTTCAAGATTTCTATATTCTTTTTTTTATTGGAGTTCAATTTACCAACATATAGCATATCACCCAGTGCTCATCCCGTCAAGTGCCCCCCTCAATGCCTATCACCCAGTCCCCCTATTCCCTGCCCACCTCCCTTTCCACTACCCCTTATTTGTTTCCCAGAGTTAGGAGTCTCTCATGTTCTGTCACCCTCACTGATATTTTCACTCATTTTCTCTCCTTTCCCTTTTAATCCCTTTCACTATTTTTTATTTTCCGTAAATGAATGAGACCATATAATGTTTGTCCTTCTCTGATTGACTAACTTCACTAGGCATAACTCCAGTTCCATCCACATCGAAGCAAATGGTGGGTATTTGTCATTTCTAATGGCTGAGTAATATTCCATTGTATACATAGACCACATCTTCTTTATCCATTCATCCCACAATGTACACTGAGGCTCGTTCCACAGTTTGGCTATTGTGGACATTGCTGCTATAAACATCGGGGTGCAGGTGTCCTGTCGTTTCACTGCATCTGTATCTTTGGGGTAAATCCCCAACAGTGCAATTGCTGGGTCGTAGGGCAGATCTATTTTTAACTCTTTGAGGAACCTCCACACAGTTTTCCAGAGTGGCTGCACCAGTTCACATTCCCACCAACAGTGCAAGAGGGTTCCCCTTTCTCCACATCCTCTCCAACATTTGTTGTTTCCTGTCTCGTTAATTTTCCCCATTCTCACTGGTGTGAGGTGGTATCTCATTGTGATTTTGATTTGTATTTCCCTGATGGCAAGTGATGTGGAGCTTTTTCTCATGTGCTTGTTGGCCATGTCTATGTCTTCTTTGGTGAAATTTCTGTTCATGTCTTTAGCCCATTTCATGATTGGATTGTTTGTTTCTTTGCTGTTGAGTTTATAAGTTCTTTATAGATCTTGGATACTAGCCCTTTATCTGATAGGTCTTTTGCAAATATCTTCTCCCATTCTGTAGGTTGCCTTTTAGTTTTGTTGACTGTTTCTTTTGCTGTGCCGAAGCTTTTTATCTTGATGAAGTCCCAATAATTCATTTTTGCTTCTGTGTCCCTTGCCTTCATAGATGTATCTCGCAAGAAGTTGCTGTGGCCAAGTTCAAAAAGGGTGTTGCCTGTGTTCTCCTCAAGGATTTTGATGGATGCTTGTCTCACATTTAGATCCTTCATCTATTTTGAGTTTATCTTTGTGTTCGTGTAAGAGAATGGTCTAGTTTCATTCTTCTGCATGTGGCTGTCCAATTTTCCCAGCACCATTTATTGAAGAGACTATCTTATTTCCAGTGGATAATCTTTCCTGCTTTGTTAAATATTAGTTGACCATAGAGTTGAGGGGCCATTTCTGGATTCTCTATTCTGTTCCATTGATCTATGTGTCTGTTTTTGTGCCAGTACCACACTGTCTTGATGACCACAGCTTTGTAGTACAACCTGAAATCTGGCATTGTGATGCCCCCAGCTATGGTTTTCTTTTTTAATATTCCCCTGGCTATTCGGGGTCTTTTCTGATTCCATACAAGATTTCTATATTTTTTTTTTTTAGATTTCTATATTCTTATAGATTTTTCTGTCTACTTGTGCTATCGGTTATTGAGAGAAGGTATGTTAAAATCTATAATTGTGGAGAATATAAAGGTTCATTTATCTTTTTAGATTTCAGTTTTTGCTTTGTATATTTTGAAACTCTATTACTAAATACATACACATGAAGACTATTACATCTTCTTGTTGAGTGGGTGGCCCATTTATAACTATTAATGACCCATTTTATCTCTGGTAATATTCCTTGTCCTAAAGTCTACTTTGTGTTATAGTAATATAACCACTATAGTTTTCTTATTATGGTATATTTTTTACTCTTTTTTTTTTTTTTTGCTCTTAATTGGTGAATCTATTAAATGTGAGTTTCTTATAGACAATGTAGAGCATTACATTTTTATCTAGCCTGACAATCTTTACATTTTAATTGCAGTTTTAGATCATTATCATTTAATATAAGTATTTGTACAATTGTACCATCTTGCTACTTGTTTCCTACCCATTTCCCATGGAAATGTCCTTTTTTTCTGAAGAAAAGTTACAAAACGTTTGTCTTCTTATGTATCTTTCTCCCAACCCCCTTCCTGGCTGCTTTTAATGTTTTTTCTCTTTTCTGCATTTTGATTATGATATACCTTGGTGTAATTTTCTTATTGTTTGTCCATCTTTTTGGGTCTGTCTGTTTTTTAGCTTTTTAGTTATGTGGTTTTATAAAACTGATTTAAAAAATTTAACCATTTGCTCTCAAATGATTTTTATGTCCATTCTCTTTCCTTTTCTGGATTTTCAATTAAATATACACTAGTATGCTTAATACTGTCCCTTATGTCACTGTAGGTTTTATTGTTTTTTCAACCTTGGTATGTGTGCTTCAGTTTGGATGTGTTCTATTGCTGTGTCTCCAAGTTCACTGCTCTTTTCTTTTGCGGTGTCTACTCTGTTGCTAACCCTGTTCAGTTATTTAAAAAAAATTTCAGGGGCACCTGGGTGGCTTAGTCTGTTAAGCGTCTGCCTTCGGCTTGGGTCATGATCTCAGGGTCTTGGGATCAGCCCCATGTTGGGCTCCCTACTCAGCAGGGAGTCTGCTTCTTCTTTTCCCTCCACCCTTTCCCCTGCTTCTGCTCTCTCTCTCTTTCTCTCATACTCTCTCTCAAATAAATAAATAAAATCTCTAAAAAATAAAAATTTCAGATATTATATTTTTAACTCTAGAGATTCTTTTATATATTCCATTTCTCACTTTATTATGTTCAACTTAAAAAAGAATCTTTAGTCTTATTTATTTATTTAAAATATTTTATTTATTTATTCATGAGAGACACAGAGAGAGAGGCAGAAACATAGGCAGAGGGAGAAGCAGGCTCCCTGCAGGGAGCTCTATGTGGGACTTGATCCCAGGACCCCGGGATCACAACCTGAGCTGAAGGCAGACACTCACCCACTGAGCCACCCAGGTGTCCCTTTAGTCATATTTTTAATAGGTGTATTAAAATCCCTGTTTGCTACATTTATCAGTTCTTACATTTCTGGGTCTGTTTCATTGGCTATTTTATCTCCTTGGTATGGGTCAAATTTTCCTATGCTGCTTCACATGTAATATAACGGTTTTTATTAGATGTTAAATTTGTGGATATAACATTGTTGAGCATATGGATTTTGTTGTCATCCCTTAAAGATTGTTGAATTTTGTTTTAAGGTCAGCTTGCAGATCAGCTTGGTTCTTTTGGATCTTATATTTAAGATTTTAAAAAGATGACCAAATGTAGCTTTACCCTTGGCTTAGTTTAGATTTTCTATCAAGAATGACTTTTTCTAAGGTCCCTATTGAGTATTCCAGATGTTCAACAAGTTTTCTGCACACTAGATGGCTAGAACTTGAAAATCCGCCTGCCATTTGTAAGCTCTGGAAAGTGTTCAGTTTGCAGCCTTGTGGTAACTGTTCTTTCCATGATAGCTGTTCTTCATTTAGCCTCATATATTCTCACATTATGCATGTGCTCCTTCATGTTCAGCCAGATTGAAGGGGAATCCATGCAGATTTATTGAGTTTTTCTCAGAATAACTCCTTCTTTTCTGTTACTTTATCTTGAAAATTACTTGTGCTTCAGCCTCCCAAATTCTGATTTCTATCTCTGTTAAGAGAGACCAGTGTTGTATTTGGGCTCCTCCTTCCTCTAGTAACATAGAAAATACCTCCAGACAGAAAATTTGGACACCTGCGGGACTTACCTTGTTTGCTCCCCTTTATTAAAAATCACAACCCTGTTGAGCCTGCTGCTCAATGTTTAGAAAGCAGTTGTTCACATAGTTTGTCCAGTTTTCTAATTGTATACCCTAAGAGGGGAAATCCGCTACCAGTTACTCCATTATGATTGTTTACTGTAGGTTTTAATCTCTCATCTTGATAGAAAGCTTTTAATTTTTGCATTCTCCCAGAACAAATTGATTTGAAAAAAAAAAGTATGTAGTTTATTCCATGTACTTTTGACAGTTCTGTTGCATATGCCATACTTCCAAGTTACAAGTGTACATCAGTAAGTTCTTAAGCATACCTGTTTTCTTACATATAGAATGGGAATAATAATATTAATCTCATGAGGCTATAGGGACTAGAAGTAATCAGATATATAAAGCTTGGTCCTTAGAAGAAGATTTACAAATGCTTCTATCATATAATTAACAGTCATAGAAATTGTACCTTTAGAAAAGGCAGAATTTTATAGTCACTAATATTTATCTCCAGTGAATTGTTAAATAATCTTATCTTTGCTATAAATCAAACAACCAGCTAGATGCAAGTTAAAAATAGTGGTCTCATATTACTCTATTTCAATTATTCCCCCATATTGCCTAAGAATTAACTGGTGTTTCTTCTTTGCCAAAATTTAATTGACTACTGAGGTCAATAATAATTTTATTTAGCACCTTTTAGAAACCACAAGGAATTAAAAACTACACATATATGATCACAAATTTGTTTCTATCCCTGGCTCTTGGCCACCACTATATGCCTTGATCCCACACAGGATTCTAAAATGATATTTCTATTTCAAAGCCAAGATACACATGCCATTCTTTCTCTTCATTAATAAGATAGAATACAGACCTCAGTAAACCAGCCAACAAATATTATGAATGCCAAAACAAAGCTTTTTGACCTCCAGAATAACTTGATTTCCTTAATCTGTTAGTTGGGCTTACAAAAATAAAACCCAGTGAGGATAGAGATGTACCCAAGGTCCTGGGAAAGGGGTACAGCAGTGAGGAAGAAGTCAGTTCAAATAATCCAAGAGTATTTGGGATGGTTGGAGCGTTATAGATCACCTGGTTCTATGGCTTTCAAAACGTGTTCCAAGAATGGAGGAGGTAGGATGGAACAATGGAAAAGAGGAGGTTAAACGCCATAGCTCTAGACGGTCTCCTTTTTTGTGTGCATTATAACTTCAGTGTTTTATTCAAGCTTCATAGTATGATTTCATTGAAAAAATAAAGTGTTGCTGCTAACCAAAAATGTTGACCAATTGTGATCTAGTAAAAACAAAAACAAAAACAAAAACCCTCATTTTACAGCTGGGGACTGACATCCAGTGTGACTTTATGCAAGCTTACACAGCTAGTTAGTGGCATTGCTGTGACTAAAATTTAAGTTCATGGTCTCCCAGCCTGCTTTTTCTTACAAAGGAAAGGAAGTACTTTAAAGGCTGCTTTTTCAACTGTCCCTTGTTTGTTTTTTTCCCACTGTGTTTCAGGTCATGCTAGGTTCTAGGGAAACCAAAATAAGGTTAATATCTGATGGGTAAAAGCATACCAGTACAACAATAATTGCAATACAATATTGTAAGTGAATTTTGAAGGTAAGCACAGGGTGCTACCAGAATACACAGGAGGAAAATATAAATCTGACTAGGGGTAAGGGAGTAGGTGCTATCAGAGCAGAGTCTTAAAGGGTATTTGGATATTTGACAGAAAAGGGAGAGTTTCCTTCACAGCAGAAGGAACAATATATACAAATGCACTGAGATAAGAGGAAAAAGTTGTGTTCCAGAGTGGTGATGTCAATAAGAGGGAAAAATAGAAAATCCTGGACCATTCTTTTTCCATGGGCACCCTGATTGAACAACTCACTAACCAAATTCCACTGTGGCAAATCCAGAAACCAACTGAGAGGCTCCTGTACTCCCGGCAAGCATAAAACCAAACACACTGAAGCTAGTAGGAAAAGCCAAGATATTCTCTCACTATAATCTCCCACCTCCTCACTCCCCAACCTCCAGCAGAAGATCAGACAAGGGTGAGGAAACACCCAGCCCCCAGATTTTCCCTGGGAAGGGGAAGGGGAAGAGAAGGGGAAGACAAGGGGAAGGGAAAGGGGAAGGGAAGGGGAAAGGGGTGGGAAGGGGAAGGGAAGGTAAGGAAGGGGAAGGGTCATATGTCCAATGTTCTGATTTTTCTGGGGGCTGCCCAAGGGACTAGTTTCTCTCTCTCTCTCTCTTTCTCTCTCTCTTTTGATCTCATTTACTTATTCATGAGAGACACAGAGAGAGGCACAGACATAGGCCGAGGGAGAAGCGGGAAGCGGGATCCTCACAGGGAGCCCAATGCGGGACTCGATCCCAGAACTCCAGGATCATATCCTGGGACAAAGGCAGAGGCCCAACTGCCAAGCCACCCAGGCATCCTGGGACTAGTTTCTATCTTGACTGATTCTGAGAGTTGACAGGAAAGGGTCCCATGCTGGGAACCTCTGAGAACAAAGATGATGGTTTGAATAGCATGGAAACATAGGAGGGCCATAGCCCTTCCTTCAAGCTCCACACAAAGCAAGAGGGTGAAAACCTAGATCCCATCATTTCCTCAGGGAGAGAAATTATTAGACCATGTGTCCAATGTTCCAAATTTTCCAGGGACTGTCCATGGGATTGTCTTTGTTGTGCCTGTCTTGGAGTGCTGACAGGACCTGCCATACTCCAGATGATTGGAGGCTGCTGAAAACAAATACAGCAATGGACTAGCATTCAAGCATTCACTATAGCCCTTCCCATGGTCTCAGTATATAGCAAGACAGTTAAAAATCCTGGAACCCACTTTCTACTTGGGAAGAGAAAAAGTTGGGCTTCGTATACAATGTTCCAACATTTTCAGGGAGCAACCGGAAGGTCTGGCTTCTGTCTTAGCTGTCCCAGCACTGAGTACATCTGGCATACCCTAGATGACTGAGGACCACTGAGAGCAAAGGTGAAGTTTTGGACTAGTACACAATCATCTGCCAGATCCTCTCTCCCCAGTTCAGTGCAAAATGTTTGGCAAGACTCCCAGTCCCTGGCTTATCTGTGGGGAGAGGGAGAGAAGATTGAAACATATGCCCAATGTTCAGACTTCAGGTGACTGGCCAAGGGACTGGCTTCAGCATGGACAAACCCAGCATACTATAGATTCCTGGAGGTAACTAAGAACAAAAACATTGCTTGGAGAATGCTGCTGTTCTAGAAGATACATGGTATAGTAGAGAGTCATTAGAAGGAGGAAGAAATTATGAATTCCTAAAAAAAAAGAGAAAAGAAAAACTGACAAATTCATCTAATTGGTAATTTATACACATAAGTTCAGAGAAGATGCATATATGGAAAAAGTTTGAGAGGCTTTGGAATGTTGGCTCAGCTAATCATTGAGGGTCTTCTCCTGGATAAGGTCAGTCCATGAAGACTGCGGAAGGTGGCTCTTTTCTCCAGTGCACAGCATAGAATGCGTAGATGAATACATTTAACATGAATAGAATGAAATTGGACTCTTATCTATATCATTTACGAAAATCAACTCAAAATTGACTAAAGACTTAAATGTAAGACCTGAAACTATAAAACTGCTAGAAGAAAACACAGGGGAAAAGCTTAATGACATTAGTCTTGGCAACAATTTCTTGGATATGAAACCAAAATCACAGGCAATAAAAGCAAAATAGTCAAGAGGGCCTACATCAAACTAAAAAGCTTCTGCGAAGCAAAGGAAACAATCAACAGAATAAAATGGCAACCTATGAAATGGAAGCAAAAATATTTGCAAACCATACATCTGGTCAAGAGTTAATATCCACAATCTATATTGAATTTCTACAACATAAAAGCAAAAGAAAACCAAATAGCTCCATTAAAAAATGGGCAAAGGACATGAATAAACATTTTCCAAAGAGACATACAGATGGCCAACAGACACATGAAAAGATGCTCAACGTCAGTAATCATCAGGGAAATGCAAATTAAAACTGCAATTAAATATCACCTCATACCCATTAGGATGTCTGACTTAAAAAGAAAAAAAGATAAGTTTTGGCAAGGATGTGGAGATTGTTGATGGGAATGAAAAATGGTAGAGCCATATAGAGAACAGTTTGGAAACTTCTATACAATTAAAATAGAACTACCATATTACCTAGCAATTTCGCTTCTGAATATTTATACAAAGTAATTAAAATCAGAATATTAAAGAGATATTTGCATTCTTCTATGTTCATTGCAACATTAGTCACAACAGCCAAGATGTGGAAATTGCCTAAATGGCAACTGGGTGACAGATGACTGGATGAAAAAAGTGGTATATCCATACAATGGAATATTATTCAGCCTTAAAAAAGAAGGAAATACTGCCATATGCAACAACATGGATGAACTTTGAAGACATTTTATAATATGGAATAATCCAGTGACAGAAGGACAAACACTGCATGGTTCCACTTATATGAGGTAACTAAAATAGTCAAACTCAAAGAATCAGAAAAGGGTGGTTGCCAAGGGCTGAGGATCGAGGAAAATAGGAGTTGCTGTTGAAAGGGTATGATTTCAGTTATGCAAGTGTGTATATTCTGTAGACTTACTGTACATTATCATTAACAATAGTGTATTGTACACTTAAAAATGTAAGAGAGTAGATCTCATGTTAACTGTTCTTACCATGAAAAAGAAAGAGAAAGAAAGAAGGAAGGAAGGAAGGAAGGAAGGAAGGAAGGAAGGAAGGAAGGAAGGAAAGAAAGAAAGAAAGAAAGAAAGAAAGAAAGAAAGAAAGAAAGAGAAAAAGAAAGAAAAAGAAAGAAAAAGAAAGAAAAAGAAAAATGGAAGGAAGGAAGGATGAACAAATGAAAGGCAGAAAAGAAAAAAAAAAGATTGCATTCCAGGAATGCAAACAGATTAGGGTAGCAGGTATTGGATACAAGGGAGATAATAGTATGACTGATGAGGAATAAGCAAAAGTCAAGTCAAAGAAGCCTTGAATCTCTCAGCCCAAACAAGCTGGGGAAGCAGCTACTCACCACCACTGTACCACTTAATCCCTCTCGACTCCAGAATGATGGCCCAGGTCTTGCTTCCCTCACACTTTCTGATCACTCACCTTGTAAGGAGCATACCCTATTTCCAAACCACTAATTACCTACCACACTGCCTCCACTCTGCCCTTATTGAGGGACACTTCTCCAGCTGTCAATTTATGACTATTGATTAGTGAAATAGGACTATTGATTAGTGAAATAGGAATTAGTGAAATAGGGGTTTAAGAAATGTGTAACTTAAGTATTGATTTCCACTGGCTCTTTCTCTGCCCAATCTGTAAAAAGATGTCAACAAAAAGAAAAATAGTTAAGGCTTTTGTCCTTGGAGATGGTTTATATCAGCTGAGCATGGGTTCAAATCTTTAGCTATACCGGCACAGAGGGAATATTCTTAATTAAGTGCCGATTTTACACTGCTCTTGTGGTGCAAAACAACAACAGCCACAAAAACGCAGGTGCTGAGGGGAAAGGTATTAATATAATCAGAAATAGTATCCCCTTAAAATAAAATGTGTATCGCAGTGGCAATGTTGTTGGTCCCAGTGGAAAAACATGTACATGCATTCTTATACACACAGATTGTGTGTTGGTAGTGCCAAAGGCAAATTATGATGAGTTGAAAAATGTTGTTTCTCTTTTATTCCTGCCTTGACATAATTCTAGGACACCATGGTCTCTAGGGGATATTGTTTTGGGTAAGGCATTTGGGTTCAAATTTCAACTTTGCTTCTTGCTAGCAATGTGTTCAGAGACAGGTTATGTAACACTTTGAGCTTTACTGTTCACATCTATAAAATGGAAATAATAATCATTTTTTTCCTAAGAAGTAAGTTAAACCAAATTCATGCAACTTACAATATATCCCTGTTTAATTTTGAGTTTTATTTGAATGTAGACTACATATCAGAAAGTATAGGGTTAAGATTTAACTATGTTTGTTCTGGGACTTGTGACCTAGAGTTGGTCAAAACTAATCTTTCTGCAAGACTTGACTCCTAAACCAGTACCCAAGCCCATCTCTCTGGTGGTTGCAATGCTGATTTAATTGACACACTAAACCTGGCAGGCTGGAGGAGGCAGCTGAAGGAATGGTACTACCATTAGTACAATTAAAGGTGAAGCTGTAATTTAAGTGAGAACCCCATGACTTGACCTGGCACCAGAAGTAAGCAATGGATATATTACAGAATCTGAATTATTTGCCTTAAAAAAAAAAAGAGAGTAATTAGCTGTTCACTGCCATATAAACCCTAGGTAATTACACATCCCAGAATTCTGAAAAATTAAAATAAACATCATTAAAAAGATGGAGAAAAATAATGATAGCTATTTGTAGGGATCCTGAAATGCTTTTCAGCAGACCAGTGTAGCAGAACTGTCAAGATCATATCTCGAATCATGTTAATGTGAACATTTATCACTCAAACTTCATCTCTACATTAGCTAATTGAAGCCATTTTACATTAAGCAACAGGACAATTTAAGTTAGACATAGTGCTCAAAACTTGTCAAGGAAGTTCAAAATAACTCATCTAGCTCCACATTCCCATAAGATCATAGAATCTTTGTGTTGGAAGGGATATTAGGGTGTTGGCTAGCTTAATCTCCATCCATCTCTGTGTTTTGGCAGAATTTTCTTGAGTACTTTTGCATACACAAAACTCACTAATTCAAAGAAATTTTTTGTCAGTTATAACTGTTAGAAAGATTTTGCTGTGTTTTATATGAAATCTCTTTCACTCCATTCATTTGTTTTAGTTTTGGCTCTGGACCACAAAACACTCCTTCTTCTATTCAAATGCCATCTGAAGACATTGCTTGTGCGTTCCTTGGATTTTCTCTTCTTTAAGCTAAACATCCCAGTTTCTTTGATGAACCCCATTAAATATAGTTCACACATTATCTTCCTAGTTGTCCTCTGCTCATTTTAATTCAGTGTTTCAGTGTTTTTTCTTAAAAATGACTTTTTACAATGGAACATATCCTTTTGACATTTGGCCTCATCTATACATTTTTTTGGCTTTATTTTTTGCTGTTTGACTTTAGTTCTTAGGTTGATCTGTTAGAGTGCCCAAATTTTTGAACAAATAAAAATCAGCTCTTAGGTAAGGGAGAAATTAATTATGGCAAAAATCCTAGATACATGCCCTTTTCAAATCAATATAAAATTCTGAGTTAATAGTCAAGTTACTAGAAGAAAATAAATAAATATTAGAATAAATTAGTTTAGTTTAATATGATTTTTTTTTAATATTGAACCAGCTTTTCATCACTGGAATAAACCCCATTTTGTTATGGTGTATCATCCTTTTTATAGGTTACTGATTTTTATTTGTTAACATTTTATTAAGGACTTTGTGTCTGTGTTTATGTGGGATATCATTTTATAGTTTTCCTTATTTGTGCTATCTTTGCCTGATTTGGGCATCAGGGAAATATGACCTTTATAAAATGAATTGGAGAGTGTCTTCTCTTCTAGTTTATGGAAGAAATTGTGTAGAATTGGAGTTAATTTTTTTTTTAAAGCTTTTATAGAGGGCAGCCCTGGTGGCGCAGCGGGTTAGTGCCACCTGCAGCCTGGGTTGTGATCCTGGAGACCCTGGATCAAGTCCCACATCGGGCTCCCTGCATGGAGTCTGCTTCTCCCTCTGCCTGTTCCTCTGCCCCCTCTCTCTCTGTGTCTCTATGAATAAATAAATAAAATCTTAAAAAAAAAAAAAGCTTTGATAGAATTCTCTAGTGAAACCATCTGATCCTTACCTCACACTATATTCATAAATTAATTCAAAATGAATCATAGACCTGATTATAAACGCTAAAACTATATGCCTTCTAAAAGAAGGTATAGGAGAAGATCTTTGTGGCAGGCAGAAATTCCTTAGGTAGAACACAAAAAGTACAACTTAAACTTCCTTGTGTGTGTCTGAGAGTGATCACTAATGTTACAGTGAGCCAATTCATTTGGACCATTTGATTCATAAACTGACAGATTAATTACTTAATACATTTATATTTAAATTAATGTTATACTTTTGATGGAGGTTTAATTCTGTTTTAAGAACTAATCATTGGAAATATCAGGAAAGAAAATTCTAATTTGATTACTCCAAGAAAAAATTTAATTTTTATGATATAGAAAATGTGATTTTAATACTCCAAGTTCCTCACATATGTGGCTCAGATATGAACAATGATTGTATGGTCATATACACACTGACTATTCACTTAAAACTGTTGGTAGCTATGCATATTAGGAGTGTGCAAATAGAGGAAACATAGTTTGGTGGGGCAGGTTGTAAAATAGTGTTAAATCTTATCTTCTGTAGTAGGAAGTCAATATATAATGTCTAAAGTAGAAAAAGAAAAGAAAAAGCAATAGAATCATGTTATTAGAAGTAAGACACTAAGTACCAAAGTGAGGAATGAATCTGCTAGATGAATGAAAAGTTTGTGGGAAGTTACTCTAGTGAGTGGACTGAGGATACATGGGGCATGGGAAGGGAATGGAAAAGCAAAGGGGAATGAAGCCTGGGACTTTTACTTTATTTATTTTTATTTTGTTTTATTTTTTATTTAAATTCAATTTGCCAACATATAGTATAATACTCAGTGCTCAACCCATTAAGTGCTGGACTTCTACTTTAAAAAAAAAAAAAAAGGAAAGCCTGTTAGCAATATTAACCTTTAGACACAATGATAGTTCTTACTTTGATAAAAATAAACATTACATTTAAAATGGATAAGACACTGGGGAAGGCAGGTAGAAAGAGGGAAGGGGAAAAAAGAAAAAGGACATGGTAGGAAGTTGCTTCATTGTGCAGATACTGAATGTAATCTTGCAGGATAAATGAATGAAAACTAGCTGGATGGCATGCAAATGGGTATTTATTACTTGGAGTAAAAGTTCCAGTGATAGCATTGTACAGTTGTAAAAAAATTTCATGTAACTCAAGCAAAAACAAAGATTACTTGTCACATTTCCTCTGTATCTCTAATAATAACCTGGATTTTAGGGTATAAGATGCATTTCCAAAAACCAATAGTGATAGCTAACACTTGGCATTTACTATGTGCCAAGGCAGCTGTCCTGAATATTCATTTTTTATAAGTCAAAGTTAGAGATAGCAAGTATTATTACCACAATTTTACAGGTGACAAAACTGGCCCAAGGTCACAACTATTTAAGTGATAGAGCCAGAATTCATTCCTGGGCAGTCTGACTTGGTATTCTATGAATATAAAGTAGAACAAAGCAATTTTTCTAATGTAGTTTATTATTTTGCATAATGCATTATAATGTGTGAGTATGTAAATTAATACACTGAATATTAAAAGTAAATGATTATTTCATCTCTATCATTAGAAGTTTATATATTCAAGTAAGTTAAAAGCATTTTGGTCAGTGGGTGGTAGGAAATATTATTATTGGGAAAATCAGATCATTTTTATTCATCATTGCTAGATCTTATGACATATTTGTTAATATAGGAAGCTTTCCCTGACCAACAGCCTAGGTTATGTATTTCCTATTATATGCTTTCATAGCATCCCATACTTTTCCTTTGTGACAACTTACTATAATTCAAATTTTAAAATTACATTGTAAATGTCTGCCTAATTTTCTGAACTATAAGTTTCACAATGACAGGTACCTTATCTTTTTCCACTATGTTGCCTAATATCCATCACATGGATATGTCACATGGCATATATTAAGAATTTTCTAAGTAAAGGAATGAAGAAATATCCATTATGTTTATGCAGTGACATGTTAGCCAATTCTGTATGGGATTTAATTGATTTCTCTCTTCTTTTTCTTTTTGCTATTATAAACAATGTCTAAATTAATATCCTGGTATGTATACATTTTACATTTATCTGATTATTTCTTTATGAGCAATATCTATATGTGAAATTCTTGGGTTAAGTGGTATGCCCATTGCTAGAATGTCCTCTATATGTAATATAAATTTAAAATCCCTCCTATAGTGTATGCATGTTATAAGGCAATGTTAGCTGTTTAAACTGATAAACCTAAATTTCAGTGGTTTAACAAAAGAGAAATTAGTTCTAACTCAGATAGCTTCATTTAGTCATGGATTTCAAAGTGGGAGGCCATGCAGTCATCGAGAACCAGATAGATGGAGTCTGCCAACTTCCAATATATGGCTACCTAAGTCCTCCTGAATTTCTAAATCCAGCCAGCTTTTAAGGAAGGAAGAGAGTGGGTGGATATGTATGGGTGTTGGAAGTGGGAATGAGAACAGGGGATGCTATAGGCCTGGCCTAGAAGTCACATATGTTACTTCTGCCATATGTTGTTATCAAGAACCTAGTCAAATTACAACAGTTATGTGCTAAATGGGAAAACATTACCCAGATATTTACAACGGAGGGAAGAATCACCTGTGGTAAATAGCTGGTTGCTACCTGCCAGTACACGGCAGTGCCCATTTCATGCCTTGTCAAAACAGAATAGAAGCACTTTCATTTGTTTTATTTGAGTATAGTTGACATACGATGCTACATTAGTTTCGAGTGTACAACACAGTGATTCAGCTTCTCTATACATTATGCTGTGTTCACCATAAGTATAACCACCATTATTTTTAACTTTTGCCAATCTAAGAGTGTAAAAGATAACCAGTCTTATATTAATTTGTAGTTTTAAAAATCTCTAAAAAGGCTGAACATATTTTTATATGTACTTCAGCCCTTTGTATGACTACTTTTGTATCTACCTGTTAATGTCTTTTTCCGTATTTCTAATTGGACACCCTTTTTTCTTAACCTCTTAACTTCATGTCTCTCTTTGGATTCAAATTATCATAAAGCCAGTTCCTTTTTTTTTTTATTTTTTTTTTATTTTTTTTTATTTATGATAGGCACACAGTGAGAGAGACAGAGGCAGAAACACAGGCAGAGGGAGAAGCAGGCTCCATGCACCGGGAGCCCGACGTGGGATTCGATCCCGCGTCTCCAGGATCGCGCCCTGGGCCAAAGGCAGGCGCCAAACCGCTGCGCCACCCAGGGATCCCATAAAGCCAGTTCCTTACAGCACCATCATGAACTAATAGAAACTGAATTTTTTCCCAAGTCCTAAAACCTTGAGTATGTTAGCTAAGAGCTTGAATTCTAGAAACAAATATAAAATAGATCTTGACTAACAGTTTGCGATCCATAGATCTGACTGCAAACTTGAATCTTAAGTGCCAAGTGTCAGTCCAAAAGAACTCAGATTAACCAACAAGTTCAAGGTCTAAAAACAGATGAAGAGGTCAAGGCCAAGGATGGTAATGAAAAAAAGAATGAGTTTACAAGAGAAATGAATGGGGTCCTAGATTATAATAACAAATAGAGCTGACTCGGCTTTGGTGTGTTTTTATTGGCAGAATAACATATTTAATTTACAAATTTAATTACACACATATTTTTACATTATATATTGTATAAAATAATAGCATAATTTAAAAATATTGCTTTTTCCATGCTTGCGTTTCATAAAACAACTTTATTAGAACTCTTTACATGCATAGCTGACCTAGATGTCATTATAATTATTAGGGCCATTTTTATTTCTTTTTCTAATTTTTCTTCAAGCACATTGTTTAATACTCCAAGAACCCCCACCCCAACTTTTGATGTCAATTCTACTGGTTTAGAAGTTTTGTATATTATTTCTTCTATTTTAGTGGTTCCTGGTAAACAGGTATATTTAAAATTCTAAAGTTGATCTGTGTCTTTCCCACATCTGTTTATCAGTTAAGTTTGTGTTTGGGGTATGTTTAAGAAAAAACTTAAATAGTGGCAGCTTGAACAACATAAGAGTTTATTATTTATACATAAAATAATTTCAGAAATGGGAATTATAGGGCTAACATAGCAGATATATGGTCACTGGGTACCTAGAGGATTTCTATTTTCCTGCTCTGTCTTCCTAGGATGTGATTTCCATATTCAAGATCAGTTTATTATCCAATATGGCTGCTGGAACATGGAATTCCATGAATAAGGAGGAGAAGGCAACAGTGATTTTCCACATAGCTGGATAATATCCCCTTAAGAAATTTTCCTGAACATCTCATACATAGTATTTTTAATTGACAAGATATTCAGAAGTATACCTAGTCTCAAGAGGCAGCTGGGAATTATGAAACTTTAGTCACATTGCCAAATATATCTATATCTATAACAATGAAAAAGGAAATAAGGACATGATATAGTTTCTATAGCCACATCCTCAAATAAGAAAGTTAAGACTATCGTCTATTAAAATTCTCCTCTCCTATTTTACCTGTGATAACCAGTATCTTATTTTTCTCTTATTAGTTTCTATTAGTCTCTTTTTTTTTCTATTTTAGAGTCAGTTTGTATTGAGATTTACCAACATATTTTAGTATTTCTTTTGTTCACCTTTGTTTCTTGCATCCCCCTTTTATCTTCTAACTAAACTTCCTTCTCACTGAACTGTATCTTTTAGCAGCTCTCTAAATGAAGGTATGTAGGTGGAAAACATTTTTAGACTTTATGTTTTTGAACATCTTTATTTTATTCCTATTCTTGAATAGCTATAGAGATCATATTATCAAATTTCATGCACTGAAACCCTAAGGTCCAATGTTACTCGTTGGAGAAAGAGCATTTATTTATTTTTGTTTGTTTTTATTTTTATTTATTTTTATAATTTTTGTATATTTTTTTATTGGAGTTCAATTTACCAACATATACTATAACATCTAGTGCTCATCCCATCAAGTGCTCCCCTCAGTGCCCATCACCCAGTCACCCCAACTCCCCACCCACCTCCCTTTCCACTACCCCTTGTTCATTTCCAAAGCTAGGAGACTCTCATGTTCTGTCTTCCTCTCTGATTTTTTCCACTCTTGTCTCTCCTTTCCCCTGTAATCCCTTTCACCATTTTTTATCTTCCCCGAATGAAAGAAACCATATAATGTTTGTCCTTCTCTGATTGACTAACTTCACTAGGCATAATACCCTCCAGTTCCATCCATGTCGAAGCAAATGGTGGGTATTTGTCATTTCTAATGGCTGAGTAATATTCCATTGTATACATAGACTACATCTTCTTTATCCATTCATTCCATGATGTACACTGAGGCTTGTTTCACAGTTTGGCTATTGAGGACATTGCTGCTGTAAACATCGGGGTGCAGGTGTCCTGTCGTTTTACTGCATCTGTATCTTTGGGGTAAATCCCCAACAGTGCAATTGCTGGGTCGTAGGGTAGCTCTATTTTTAACTCTTTGAGGAACCTCCACACAGTTTTCCAGAGTGGCTGCACCAGTTCACATTCCCACCAACAGTGCAAGAGGGTTCCCCTTTCAACACATCCTCTCCTACATTTGTTGTTTCCTGTTTCGTTAATTTTCCCCATTCTCACTGGTGTGAGGTGGTATCTCATTGTGATTTTGATTTGTATTTCCCTGATGGCCAGTGATGCGGAGCATTTTCTCATGTGCTTGTTGGCCATGTCTATGTCTTCTTTGGTGAAATTTCTGTTCATGTCTTTAGCCCATTTCACGATTGGATTGTTTGTTTCTTTGCTGTTGAGTTTAATAAGTTCTTTATAGATCTTGGATACTAGCCCTTTATCTGATAGGTCTTTTGCAAATATCTTCTCCCATTCTGTAGGTTGCCTTTTAGTTTTGTTGACTGTTTCTTTTGCTGTGCCGAAGCTTTTTATCTTGATGAAGTCCCAATAATTCATTTTTGCTTTTGTTTCCCTTGCCTTCATAGATGTATCTTGCAAGAAGTTGCTATGGCCAAGTTCAAAAAGGGTGTTGCCTGTGTTCTCCTCAAGGATTTTGATGGATGCTTGTCTCACATTTAGATCCTTCATCCATTTTGAGTTTATCTTTGTGTTGGTGTAAGAGAATGGTCTAGTTTCATTCTTCTGCATGTGGCTTTCCAATTTTCCAGCACCATTTATTGAAGAGACTGTCCTTTTTCCAGTGGATAGTCTTTCCTGCTTTGTCGAATATTAGTTGATCATAGAGTTGAGGGCCCATTTCTGGATTCTCTATTCTGTTCCATTGATCTATGTGTCTATTTTTGTGCCAGTACCACACTGTCTTGGTGATCACAGCTTTGTACTACAACCTGAAATCCCACATTGTGATGCCACCAGCTCTGGTTTTCTCTTTCAATATTCCCCTGGCTATTTGGGGTCTTTTCTGATTATATACAAATCTTAAGATTATTTGTTCCAACTCTGTAAAGAAAGTCCATAGTATTTTGATAAGGATTGCACTGAACGTGTAGATTGCCCTGGGTAGCATAGACATTTTCACAATATTACTTCTTCCAATCCATGAGCATGGAATATTTTTCCATCTGTTTGTGTCCTCCTCAATTTCTTTCAGAAGTGTTCTGTAGTTTATAGAGTATAGATCCTTTATCTCTTTGGTTAGGTTTATTCCTAGGTATCTTATGCTCTTGTGTGCAATTGTAAATAGGGTGATTCCTTAATTTCTCTTTCTTCAGTCTCATTGTTAGTGTATAGAAATGCCATCGATTGTTGGGATTGATTTTGTATCCTGCCACATTGCTGAATTGCTGTATGAGTTCTAGCAACCTTAATTGGGGTGGAGTCTTTTGGGTTTTCTAGGTACAGTATCATGTCAACTGTGAAGCAGGAGAGTTTGACTTCTTTGCCAATTTGAATGCCTTTTATTTCTTTTTATTGTCTGATTGCTGAGGCTAGGACTTCTAGTACTATGTTGAATAGCAGTGGTGATAGTGGACATCCCTGTCATGTTCCTGAGCTTAGGGGAAAGGCTTTCAGTGTTTCCCCATGGAGAATGATATTTGCTGTGGGCTTTTCATAGATGGCTTTTAAGATGCTGAGGAATGTTCCCTCTATCCCTACATCTGAAGAGTTTTGATCAGGAATGGATCTGTATTTTGTCAAATGTTTTCTCTGCATCTATTGAGAAGATCATTTGGTTCTTGTTTTTTCTCTTGTTGATATGATCTATCATGTTGATTGTTTTACGTGGTTTACAAGGTTGAACCAACCTTGTATCCTGAGGATAGTGGAAATAGGGCATTTAAAGAGGTAATTAAGGTTGGTTAAAGTCATAAGGGTGGGGCCCTAATCTAACAAGACTGATGTCCTTATAAGAAAAGGGAAGAGATAGCAAGAATATGCACACACAAAGGCAAGGCTAGGAATGGATAGAGCAAGAAGGTGGCCATCTCCAATCCACGGAGAGAGGGCCCAGAAAAAAAACAAACTGATGACATCTTTGTCTTGTGACTTCCAGCCTCCAGAACTGTAAGAAAACAAAGCCACTTCTTCTGTGGTATTTTGTCATGGCAGCCCTTGCAGATTGATACATTTGATATTTTGTAGCCTTGCTCCTATGTAGTATCTAATGAAGATTAATGTATTTCCTGTTTTTAAAAAGATTTTATTTATTTGAGAGAGAGAGAGTGCATGTGTGAGCATGTAGGGGCGGGGGGCACAGGGAGAGAATCTCAAGCTGACTCTGCTGAGCACAGAGCCCCACACAGGGCTTGATCCCATGACCCCAAGATCATGACCTGAGCTGAAACCAAAAATTGTATGAATAACTGACTGAGTCACCCAGGTGTCCCAAGATTCATGTATTTCTCAAATTATTAAAAACTTTCAGCCATTAACTATTCATCTATGTCTTTTCTTCACTCTCTTTATTCTCTTTTCCTGAAATTCCTAATTAGTGTATTTCACAGCTTCTATTTCTTCCTTCCATTTTTAAAAATATCTCCTTCCTATTTTTTGCCCTTTTGTTTTTGATGTCTTTAGGATAATTTTATGAGCTCTATATTCAGGCTGACTAATTCTCTCAACTGTCTAATCTATAGTTTGATAAATCTTAAGTTTTTGGATTTAATTACTTCACTTTCTAGAATTTTAATTCTAAATTTCTAGAATTTTAGGGGTTCCCCCCCTTTTTTCTAATTGTGCTTCAGTTTCATTGTTTTATTCTTGTCTTAGGAATTGTGCTCATTCTTATTTAAAAATAAAATTTGAAATTTTGGAACAGTTTAGATTTGCAGAAAAGTGGCATATATGTACAAAGAGTTCCTCTATACCTCTCAGTTTTCCCTGTTGTTAACATTATTCCTTCTTAACATATTTGACCATAATTGAAATTTTTAAGACCCCTTTCAATTAATTTTGTTATTTCTAGATGCTTTGTTAGAATTCTTCCCCTTAATTGGGTCTGCTGATTCTCTCTTATGAACTGTGCAAATTCAGAATTTTTCACTGCACAAGCTTGAAAGGTAGTTGAAGGTGATTAGGCCACCTCTGTCTGCTCAGTTAATGACATTAACTGGATTTTGAACCTACTTATCAGTTTAGAGATAACTCTCTCATTTACATAGAAGTGTACTTGGAAAACATGATGAGAGAGAAAACCAGAGTACTTCTTAATCTCAGTGTATTGGACATACAAATGAAGACAAAGTGTGGTTCAAGATGGCAAATTCAGGACATGGAAACAGTAGAGTGGGTGAGTAGCATGTGATTAAAAAGATCCTGAAAGTTTAGTGATTAATTTAGCCACTGTGAATAAGATGGATATTGATAGACTGTTAATTCACAAGAACAATAACTTAAGTTTGGATTTTTCACTGCTTTATCCTCAGAACCTAGTACATTGTTCAGTGAGTGCTCAATAAACATATTTGACATTTCTAAGCAATTGCCTTAATTCATTCCTCATCCTCTTCTCATTCATCACATGGCTATCCCATCCACTAACTTTGTCCCTCATTTTAGCATTTCCATTCTTTACTCATTCTATAGATTAGTTCCAAGCTGTTGTCTTCCTGGCTATAGTTTTATCTCCTCTCTAAAAATAATTCTTGGCTTTTCCACAAGCAGTGATGCTACATACAGCCATATCTAATATTTGTAGGTCTTCAGCATAACCTCAGGAATCCTTTATCCTGGGATTGCCCCTTTAAACCATCATCTTACCATTCACATTGTTTCTATGATTGAGACTCAAAACTACAGAAATCAGGAGGTCCTTCTTTCATATTCAAATTGAATGAGACCCAGAGCAAAACAAAAAACAATGTTCTAATTGTGCTAATGTGGAAACATTGAAGCTTTTTGGAGGATTTGACTAGGTATACATATGAAAAGAGTATTAGATTTGTTAACACCTAGGGTTCAGTCGAAGAAAACAGAGGTCACTCTATTTCAAATAGAGATTCAGTACTCAAAAGTAGGGGCTTATAACATCATTGAGGAGGTAGTCCTTTAGAAATGACTTCCTCAAACCACTATTGTCAGGTTTAATCGGATCGGTAGTGAAATGGAATAGAGGGGCCAGGCAAAAGTTGGTTGAAAACAGGCTTTTAATGGGACGCACTCTAGGGCAAGGTTCCAGGGCTCACAGGGGTGGGAGAGAGCAGGGAAGTCCCGCACAGGGGAGGGCAAGCGGGCTTTTTAAGAGAGGAGGCGTAAGGGGTTGGGTGTCTGTACAGGGTGATAGGTATTAGGCATATTACTGGTGAAATTGGCCTGGGGAGATAACTGCTCATGTCCTTATATGGGGTCTGGGTAAAGTACAGTTCAGGTTTCCTGCATAGGTCCTGTCTCCCTCTGATGACATGTCCTCGGGCGGTCTGCTGGTGATGGGAAACTTCTGAGGTGAGGGCAACAAGGTGGAGGGTCCACTGCCATTTTGTTGGTGCCTCCCGATCCCCCTTGATCCCGCTGGCCCAACAACTATAACATTGATCTTTCATGAGAACTGTTACCTCTGCTATTGTAAAGAAGGGGGACCAACTTCATTTTCCAAGACCTCATTAACTTATCCTTCATTATAGCATCTGCCATAGTCAGCTACAGACTCCAAAATCACATCACCTGAATCGCAATCTGGAGATCAGGGAGCTGCTCCCAGAACTGTTGTCTCCTAGGCTTTTATGTCAAGCTGTGCCTGTTGGTCCCATACTTTGGAGTCACCGAGTTGGATTTGAATGCTGGTTCTTTTATATATTAGCTATGCAAACATGAGGACATTTCAAACCTATGAGCCTCAGTTTCTTCATCTGTAAACTGGAGATAATAATAATTGTTAAATTTGTGAAAATGAATGAGCTCCTGAGAACAGTGTCTGGTATATAATTGGTACAGCAAAAATATTAGTTACCTTTCTACATTTGGCTATGCCCTAAGTTTGCTTCCTGAGTAAGTCAGTCTTTATGTGCTTATATTAACTTTCTACTTATCCAGAAAATACACTTGATGGTAATTGTTTTGTTCATCCCACAGGTTTATTGTGAGAATCTGGGACATAATGCATATAAAAATACAAAAAGCTGTGAACTTTTAGATGATAACATTTCTTTTATCGGCTGATTGGACCACTGTAATTTGATAGGACCAACCAGGCTATATACATTCCCTATATATCTGCTTTTCTTTCACGGAAAGTATGTCAAATCACTAAATTGTTAATGAATTTATATGTATGTGGGTTTGCATCTAGAAAGACAGATGATAAAATAGTAAGAAAATGATACCTATAAGGAAGGAATAAAGAAACAAAGATTATTTGCCCTTAAGGATGATTTATAATGCACCTTCAAACATAGAAACAGGCCTTGATTTAAGAAAACCCAATATCTGAATATTGATGTTTACAAAAATCAAGACTAGAGATAATCAGTCACTCCACAAGAAGATTGCTCACCTTCCAGATAGATTGTCTCTCACACAGGGGATATCTCAAATAGAAATCGATTCATTTTATAAAATTTAATTTGCCCAAAACATTTCAGAAAAAGGAGGTCCATCTGTCTAAATGCCTCTTACACTAAGGATGGTTGCCATCTGTTTTCTAATCTCCATAGGGTAGCAAATAAGAGTTTGAATTCTAAAATGTGAGATTTAAGTTGAACTGAGGAAGAATTTCATATCTATGGAGGCTTGTTATTTGTAAGCACAAGTAAAGGCAAATTATGGACTTTTCCTTGTGTTCTCAAAACAGGATGACCTTCTCTGCTTAAGGAAACAGGCCTAAGAGTGGGTCTATGTAAAGATGGAAGAGGATGAGATGACCACTAAGACTCAGTGGGCCGTAGGAGGCTGTGGCTTCTTGGAGTGCAGATAGTATTCAGAGCTCTTTGTGAAAATCTGTAGGAAAATCTTGCCATATGGAAGAGATTCACAATTTGAGATTGTGTGTAGAAGACAGTGTAAATACAGAGGCAGCTGAGAGGCTGGAAGACAACTCTTTAGCAATATGCTTTCTGAAACCCAGGACACCTGTTTTGCTGAATTGGTTAGGAAACCTGGAGAGACTATACTTTCTTGTAAAGATTTTCCTGGAGATTTCCATGACTTCCTGTCTTCATGGTTAGTCCAACTCAAGAAGCACACAGAGGTACATAGACAATAGAGCAGAAGAGAAAAGCTTACCGGACATTTTACAAAATGTTTAATGTCAGAAATTCAGTTCAATTTTGGCTTCATTCCTTTGTTTGATGATTGGTTGAGTTTGATGAGATGATATGTTTAAGAGAATTGATCTTTCCCTTCTGAAAAACATGCTCTTAGCACTCTATCTATGTCTCTACTGGTCTGCTGGGAAATGTGTAACAACTGGCTCTCTGAAGAAAAACAAAACCAAAAAATTTTAAAAGCCCTGATTTGTAGTGTTTACCAATTTCCTGGGTGTAAATTATTCTGCTATGGACAATTTCAGACTACCAACAGGGAGGCAGTAAATGCAGACCTGAAATGGGTGGCACATAATCAGTTCTCGTGAGTCAGTTCTGGCATACAACTGTGTCTTCTTCATGACATTTGCCACTCTTATAATTGCACTGTAGCCTCCTACAGGCCTTATCTTCTCTGCTTCATTGTAAACATAAATTTCTGGCTCTTCTACTTAGTGCTTTTTTCTTTTTCTGATCGTCTTTGTTTTCTACAATGCCTTGCATTTGTCTCGTGCTTGAATAATATCCATTGAGAGGATAACAGACCAAATGAATGAGCTTTTAAATTTTGAATTACACTGAGGCCCAGTTCGGTAAAGAGTAAAATCTAATTTTATTAGCTTTTTTTTTTTTTTTCCAAATTTTAGAATTTTCAAAGTATGGCAGATACTACTTAGCCTATCTCCTCTTCTTTCTTTGTATCCAATCCCCAATTTTGTCTAGTTATTAGGCAGTAATTAACTCAAGGAATGCAGACGTTCCTCTGGCCAATATGCTCTAGACTTTAGAAATTATTATTTACAAAGGACATGTGATCCAATTATCTCAACAATATCCATGGTAAAATCTCCTGGGAGACTCTTGACAAAGATTCCCCTCCAGAGTAAAAAGAGTTGACTAAATGAAAGGCTTTCAACCTGTCTTTATATAGATATGGACATGTAGCACTTAGATCTAAGCAGAATCCTGGTGTTCTTTTGTGAAATCCAAGAGAATCACAAACTGACTTAGGACCTTGACACTATTGACCAGCCGAATTAGTAGTGTCCACTGAATCCTTGTTATATTTGATAACAAACCTATATTGTTTGAGCCACATTCAGTTGGGTATTCCATTATGTAAAATCTGAAAGCCTGCTAACTAATCCGGTATTACAGATTCTATAGACTCTTCTCTAATTTTCTCATTCTATGCAAGTTCTCCATTGGCTGGTTTCTACTTGCTTTTGCTATTCTCTACTTTGTCATTTAGCAATCCACTTAAGATCCTCTAAATATGTTATATGGCTTCTTGTCTTTGCTCAAGTATTTTCCTTTTTTAGGAACATACACCCCAAATTACCTCTTATCTTCAGCCCTCCAGTCCTCTAAATTATACCTTGTCCACTTGGAAAACCTGTTAACCTTTTAATACACATCTTCTTAACCTACTCCATCAAAAAGACTTCCTTTAGTCTGTCTTTAATAATTACTCCATTATCTGTGCTTCATACTATACCTTACATGTACTGAGATCATATTTAAGTTACTCATTTTTTTGCTTGTCTCTTATTAGTCTCTCTGTCCTTCCCCTCTTTCTCTCTTTCTATATGTCGGTGCCTGCATAACGCTAGTAATTTAAAATGAATGGGTATTTATTTATTATTTTTAATTGTTTTAGAATTTATTTAAATTCAAGTTAATTAACATATCGTGTATCATTAGTTTCAGAGGTGGAATATAATGATTCATCAGCTGCATACAACACCCAGTGCTCATTACATCAAGTGCCCTCCTTTGTGCCCATCAGACAATTATCCCATCCCTCCAGCCCCCTTCCCTCCAGCAACCCTCAGTTTGTTTCCTAGAGTTAAGAGCCTCTTATGGTTTGCCTCCCTCTCTGTTTTTATCTTTTTTTATTTTTCCTTCCTTTCTCCTGTGTTCATCAGTTTTGTTTCTTAAATTCCACATGAGTGAAATTATATAGTATCTGTCTTTTTATGACCGACTTATTTCACTTAGCTTAATATACTCTAGTTTCCATCCATGTCATTGCAAATGACAATATTTCATTCTTTTTGATGGGTGAGTAATAATAAAAAATAAAATAAATAAAATGAATGGACATTTATATATATATACATAATACTGTAGTTCATTGAACTTAAGATGCTGTTAATTATATGATGCATCCTTAATTTATGGATTACTAAAAAGAAGAAAAAAATGAGTCCAAATGAACAATGAATTGCCATCACCTGCGAGATACATTCAATTTCAGAGACAATGAAGATAAAAAAGATTGTTTTAAAAACCAAGGAAAATCCCACATTGAATATATTCATAGACAGAGAATAATAATTTTTATTTTCAAACCATGATGAAAATGACAATAGGTTTAAGACCTCAGATTTATTTTTCACCTGTTTTCAGTAGAGTTAAACTTGATTTGTGTATTGGTCTGATAGGGCTGCTGTATGTAACAAACCATCACAAACTGGGTAGCTTAAAAAACAGAAAATTACCTCTCAGAGTTCTGTAGACCAGAAGTCCAAAACTGGGGTCTTTGTAGGGTATTACCTCCTGAAGGAAGGATCTGTTCCAGGCCTCTTTCCTTGGCTTATAAATTGCTGTCATCAACCCTTGTCTCTTCACAGAATCTTCTCTATGTGTCTGTCTCCAAATTTCTCTCTCTCTCTCTTTTTTTTTTTAAATTAGAACACCAGTCATATTGAATCAGGATATCATTTTAACTTGATTACTCTGTTAATACACTATCTCCAAATAAGCTCACATTCTGAGATATGGGGGGTTAGGACTTCAACATACAAATTTTAGAGAGACACAATTCAAACCATAACAGTTTTTTTTTTTAAGATTTTATTTATTTATTCATGAGAGACACAGAGAGAGAGAGAGGGTGGGGTGGGGGGCAGAAACACAGGCAGAGGGAGAAGCAGGCTCCATGCAGGAAGCCTGATGCGGGGCTCTATCCTAGGACTCCAGGATCATGCCCTGGGCCCAAGGCAGGCGCTAAACCACTGAGCCCAGGGATCCCCATAACAGTTTGTTAAAGCTTTTACTTAAAAGTATTTTTTTCCTACTCTGTCAAACATGCTTTTTCACGGAGTTTTTTAAAAAAGACATTATTTATTTGTTCATGAAAGACACACAGAGAGAGGCAGAGACATAGGCAGAGGGAGAACCAGACTCCCTGAAGAGAGCCGGATGCCTGACTCTATCTCCAGACCCTGGGATGACACCCTAAGCCAAAGGCAGATGCTCAACCCCTGAGCCACCCAGGTGTCCCTTTATGGAAATATTTAAACATGTTGGATGATGCTTACTGTTGTAAAGAGGTTCTCCTGGCATACTGAGGGAAAAATAGTTGAGGACTAGCTTTCTGGTTATGGATTTACTTGTTATTTTTGAGGTAGAAGAATTTCTACTATTGTGGCCTGACTGGAAGCTCATGTTCCATCCATTCTTACAATTTTTAAAAATAAAATATAAGGAAGACCACAACATAGTGCTACTTAAAAAACCACCAAAAACACATCATAATTTAAAATAACTAAGTGCATATACTCATATGTTGCTGAAGTGAGGTGAGTATAAATTAGTACGATCTTCCCACAGATAAAAATTTAGAAAAATATTTAAAAATTGCCCATACCTTTACCTAGAAATGCCACTTCTGGGACTACATTCAAAGGAAATTAGAGATGTGTACACAGGCATATATACCAGGATGCTTTTTACTGAAAGTATTTACAAAAATACTGATAAATAAAAAGAAAGCAGCTAAAATGTCTACCAATAAGGGAACTGATTATGTGCATTATTGTATATATGGCTGACCACTATGCAATCTTTAAAAATTATATTGTAAAACTATTTAGTATCATACATGGATATAAGTGAAAAACAGCTGAAAATATTATATACAATATAATTCTGATTTGGTTAAAAGAATAAGAGTAACTATTTCTGAAAGGATGCTGAATTAAATCATTGCTGTATAGTGATTATCTCTGACTGGATCAGAAGTGGTTATTTTTCTTGAGTTTTTGGTTCAGGTTGAAGCATTTGTTACTTTTTCAATTTAAATAAAGAGTGTTGTTTTATATAAAAAGTGACCATTTGTAATGAAGAATCCCTTCTTTTTAATAATCATCCCATATGGCAAAAAAATCAAGTTAGTTTATGGGAAGGGCTTGTATGTTAAAGGCTATTTTTATCGACTTCCTTAAATATACTTTTGAGTCCACTTTACCAAGAACTTCCATGAAATGTGACATTATGGCAACAACACAAAATCTGTAGAGGACAAAAATATGGAATCGAAGGAGTGGTTCAGAGAAATCTGTGAAGACACCGCATCAGTGAGAGGGAATCTCAGACCACTCTTCTCATTTGTGAAAACACATTTTTCCTCTAGTTCTCATTTTCCAAATTCAGAAGACAACAATTTAGAATCATGATACCCCCCCTCCAATTTTATAGCTTGTTATTGCAAAAGATATTATGGTACTCTTCAGAATTCTAAAAATTCTAAATGTAATCTATATCAGTGTCATCATTTTTCTAATCCTGGCAGAAGTATAAAACTATACAATGAAATAAATACATTATATAATGGTATAATGAAAAAATAATATTTCCTATATACATACATTTTACAAATTACACACATTTTCACATTTATTTAATTTTCTCATTAAAAAATTCTTATGACTAGGCTGGGAAAATCCAATTTATTTTCATTTCACACTCAAGGAATATAGTGCTCAGAAAGGTTAGTTGATTTACCCAAAGCACACAGTTGACAAGCAGGGCCAACTGCATAATTAGTGGGCCTAGTGCAAAATGAAAAATTGTGTCCCTTGTTTAAAAAAAGCAGAAAGCAAGTATTCTTAAAGGAAGGTACTAAATGGTAAAAACTTTTGCTTTTTTCTGTGGTCCCTCCAATCTCCCCTAATGTTTGCTAATTGATGCTGGAGAGTGGACACTCTCACAGGTGCTTAGAGACCCATTGTATGTGCAACGTACCTGGATCTTGGTTCTCCCCCCTCTAATCTACTGAATGTCCACTGCCTCAGCTCATCATGGACATGAAACCTCTAAGAGCTGTGATTTCATGCTGGTATATGTTCAGTACTTGGATCCAGGATGGATGAATCACCTGGAATGCTGTGGCACTATCAGTCCAGGGAGGGGACAGTCACTACTATGTCCTACCCCATGATGTCACACAGAGAATAAACTTCTCCTCATCCATATTCAGGTCCCAGTAAGGGCCTAGAGTGACATTGGTGAGGGCAGGGAGAGGGAGAGAGGGAGGTCAAGCTGAGTCTAGGGGGACAAGAGCATTGGTGATATGTGGCCAAGAACATATCTTAGGGAGGTAATTGGAGATGGGGCTGCATGAGATCTGGAGCTCCAAGCCCAAGGGATATGCTTTCTTATCCCATCAGACTTTACATAACAAAACATAAATTCAAAGATAAATTGTTAAGGATTTCAATAAGGGGCCCACAGAGTATTAAATCCCAAGCACAGGGATCCTGAATGTGGAATCCTGTGTGACTGCACTGGTCACAAGTGGCAGAACAGGGACTGAAACTTTGGTCTTTCAGTTCATCACCGATGCTATCTAGATTGTTGAGACTCAACATGTGCCAAGCACCTTGGGTGTATTAACTTATTTAATCCTTATACCATCTTATCCTGGAAGTACTATTTATCATGACATTTATAAGGAAATGTGACAAATATCACATAGTCTATTAATGGCTGAACTTGAACCTGGGGAAGAGTCCCTGTTCTTAGCTACTAGGATCTATTGCCCAAGAAATGTGAAATTACTCAGGTACTGAGGAATTTTAAAATCCGGGATTCTTTTTCTTGACTTTCGGAAAATCCATAATGGTTTTGCATTATATTCCATTTAGTGATATTTAAAAGTCCATCTTCATAATACATAAAGAGATTTTTCCCCAAATCTTTGCTGCCATCTGCAAGGGATTGGATAACTATTGAAGTTTACATTTCTGTTTCTTTCTCCCTTCTGTAAAAGACTCAGAAAGACTGACCAGTATGTTACCACTAACTCTCTCAGCCTTGGCCAGCAGGCTTTTGCTTCCTCAAGAGCTGATACTTTACCAGTCCTCAGGGCAGAATTAAGATTATTTAGTGTTGCTATTATTTTTAACTAAAACCTGGGGTTCTGACTAAAAGAACATAGTAGGCACAGCCTGAGGAGATTTGGAGCTCCAGAATCCAATGCTATCTGATGAAGGCATTTAGTTTGGGGTTCCGCCAGGAATGAGGATCCAACATCTATATTCCTCTCTTGTGACACCCTGGGGATATGTAGATCTGGACAGGCACTAGACATTTGGTACTCACCTTCAGCCAAGACTCCCTCTGACCAATTTTGGGATGGCAGTAACAGAACTCTATGATGGTAAAGGAATGCAGTCTTGGGTACTGAGCTTTCAAGACAACTGGTGTGGACTAGACCAGGATCCTTGTCTTGAATATTCCAGATGGTGTTACGTTCTCAGGGGACCCACCTTGGATGAGGGAGAGGGTCCCATGGCTAAGACAGAGGCAGGATTCGGGCACAGAACAGATTAAATGATAATGCAGAAATTAAAAATATGTGTATTTTTGTACTCCAATTTCTTTAGTACACCAGTGACAGAGGGGAAAAAATCAGGTCAGCTGCCGCACATGCAAGCTCATATTGCCTTTGGCTTCAAGTTGGCCTCAACTTCTTGATGTCTCCTTTCAGAGATAGACCTACAGGCTGTTATTCCCACCTGGAAGAGGCAAACAGTGGGTTCCCTTGTTTTTCAGTTTTCCCTCTCTCTCTGCATTTCTTTATCCACAAAGCAAATGCAATCACAGAATTGTATAAAAGTAGAACAAGAGGAGAGGGGTGGGGGAAATTTGTATTTATGGTGAAGCAACTACATACCAGACACCTGAAATGCATTGTTTTATCTCATTCTCAAAAGATTTCTGAAATGTAGCTATTTGTTCTCATATGCAGGCATTAGAAACTTGAATTTTAGAAAGATACAAGAGCTTGCCAGAGGTCAGTCATATAGAAGGTGGTAGTGACAAATTCCCATGTGAGGCTCATGGATTTCAAAGACTACGTTCTTTTGTCTGTTACGAAAAGAAAAAGAACAATGAAAACAGAAAAGAGAAGAAACTCTCTCATGGGGTAAAGGTCTGAGTGAGATTCAGGGAAAGGTTCACATGAAGGGCTTATGGGAATGTTTTTAGGGAGGGAAGGTTGCGGTTTGATGGTCTGGACGTGCAATCTATAACTCTATCATTCTCAAGATGTCATCCTGATGGATTCCCTGTACTCATATAATCCTCCAAATCTATCGTGCATAGATTCTTCAGAAAGGCTATTACTAATTTCTTCCCCTTCAAAATGTAAATGTATGTACTTCTTAAATGTAGTAGTAACAACAGAATAAGGTAAAATCCAGCTCACCTCGGACTTTTAATTCTGATCCAATTCAGCCTAGTAACAATGCGCCTTAAAGATGTCCTTAAAGACACAAGGCAACAACCCTGCCTAGAAATAATTTGAGAAATTAAGGAAACCTACATGTAAGATAGTAATAACCTTCTTTTTTCAAGTCATTTCAATAATTCTAAAAGAGCAGACAGCTTTCAGCTCAAAAGGCCATATATAAAATGGTGAGTCCTTCCCAAGAGACTAAGAAGTGTGCATGTAAAAGAATTTTATGCAATTATGTTCAGGGAATATTAAGCCTTAATTAATGTATTGGTGATTTCAATAATAAAATGCCCAGTGTTGTCTAAGAACAAATGGAAAGCATTAAACCAATCGTTAGATTTATGGCTGAATAAATCAGGCATGTTGTCAAATTCATCAGGGAAATTCTCTCCACCTATATGTGTCCTTGGTTCTATAGAGCTCCCTCCCAAAATGCCAGACATTCAGTCAGTGACGCTCTGCACTAATGAATTGTGACTATTGCAATACATTTAAATTATAGATGGGGGGTATTTCTGGTGAGCTGAGTGCCTATAAAGTGACCCGAGGTACAGAATCCCTGGGTTTGCCTAAACTAGTCACTTGTGTACATCTGTACATATGCTTCAGGGGGATCAGCCTGGAGATGGGGTGGGAATACGGAGGCTGGGGTGCTGGGTTAGTGGAGGAGAGAAGCAGCTGCATTGAAACATATAAAAAACAAAGAGGCAAAAAAAAAAGATTTTTTTTTCTTATGAATATATTTAACGTGTTAAACAGATTCTGGCAATTTCCTGATGGCTCCAAAAGAAGCTTGATCTGAGATTTTCACAGAGAGTGTTCCAGGCTCTGAATCCTGTATTCGTGTATTGAGGCACATCTGCTACAGAGAGGAAGCAATGAATAATTAACTCGGCCTCCACATCACCACCATAGATTACAGTCGTCTTGACTGCTGGACTGCCTTGCACAACATAAACCATTTAGAAAACTCAGTTACTCTCTTTCCTTTTAAATTTGTCTTGCTATCACTTACCATTTAAAAGGGTAAATCTTTCTGTAGTTTTAATTAAAGCATTTAAAATAATTTACATTGAAATCATATGTGCTCGGGTCTGTCAGAATTGATGCTTTAATAACATGCCATCCTTTTCTCCATTGCCCTGAAATCTGTTAAAATTACCACTAAACTAATTGGGAACAAAGTTGTCAAATGCATGCAGTTCTGACAGTTTGTCTTTCTGCAAACTGCCGACAGATTGCAAGTTACGCATGTGTTGAGCAGATGGGTAAGTTAAAAGGAACACCAAAAAAAAAAAAAAAAAAAGCAATTTATTAAATCACCTGGAACCAGCAGCTCCAGTCCAAAAATAGTGAGAATGAAATATAGCAGGAGCTGGGAGTGCTGGCACTAGAATGTACCAGAAGGTACCGGTTACAAAACAAGATAAACATTTGGAGATGCCTCAGCTGTGTTACAGAATAATGAGGAGTTATTTAACCCGATATAGATTACCAGCCAAAATTAATTTAGGGTGCAGCTTTTTTGGAAAATGGTTTCCAAAGTGATTGCTTTAACCCTTTAATGTCTTCTCATTATCATGGAAGGGCGTTCTTATAGGCATCAACACATATTCCCATGCATATATGCACCCACACCTCTGCACACAAAGCACACTGGCATACATGTACACACATCCACATTCATCTACATATGCACACATGCACGTGTGTACACCCACACAATCACTTGTATGTGTGCACATGTGGACATGCATACACGTGATCTTGGGTATATATGCACACACACTTGTGGGATATATACGTACATCAAACTGTATCATCTATCTATTATCTATCTATCTATCTATCTATCTATCTATCTATCATCTATCACCACCTATCTACTTATCTGTGATTATGTCCATGAAAGATTGCTTATTTTCCATTACCTGAAGCAAGATTCTGAGTAAACCATGCATGCATGAGTTACTGAGCCTATAGCTGCTGTTAGCATAATTGCTTTCATGTGTTCCAGGAGGAAACTATCCAGGCAGGAGATTGGGAAGAGCATGGGAAGGTGGAGAATAGAGGGAAGGGGAAGTGGAGCCTGATGGCCTCTTTTAGTGGGGCTCCATACAGCTACTCTGTATGATCATAACTTTTGAGATGTATACTCTGAAGACCTATGTGGCTTAGGAACCAACAAATAAAGAGGACATGTCTTAACTAATATTGGCCTCATTTAGGCAAGCTGGGCCTCTATGAAACCACCAGTTCAGTTTTTAAAGTACAACAAATCTAAATTAAAGATACATTCTGTCTCTACAGCAGCTACCGACAGACCCAGAAGCCCAGAAAATTAACTCTCTGTTCCTGGAGCAGACCAATACAATTACCTGAAGGAGAATCTCTTCCTGGAAACTCAGGTGATCAGCGATGAAGAGCTAAGAAGGGAGAGCTTGCCCGGTTACTGAGAGCAGTGCGGTGGAATTCGGGTATTCCATACTGGTGTTCTCCTTGGTCATCCCCGTACTGCTTTGCTTCCTGGAGATGTCATCCACTCTCATACTTTGGGCCACTATATAGTCTGATGACTTGCAAATCTGTATCTCCATCCCTGGCTATTTCTGCTTGGAGTCAGTATCCCATATTGAAATGCTTAATTGTTACTCAGGCCTCTCAAACTCCAGAGGTTCAAGATGGAATTCTTCAATTCCTCCCCTCCCCAAACTGACTTCTTGTGTTCTCTATATTATCCATATCACTTTGCTCTTTATTATTCAGCCAGAAACCTGGGAATGATCCTTAAGTCACCTCTCTTCTTCACCAGCCATAGCCAGTTATCTCATTTCCCCAGTTTTGACCCACCACTGTTCCTATAAATCTGTCCTTTCTACTCTGTCTGCAACAAAACATCTCCAGTTTAGGTTTTTCCTCATCTGTTGTATGGATGAGTATAGGTCTTCCTTTCTAAAGTTACATGTCTCCTCTGATCCATTCTCCAATTAGTTGCTAGGGTGACTTATCTAAAACTCAAATCAGACCATGTGACTCCTCTTTGCTGTGCCAGACATTGTATGTTTGCCCCCATAGGTCTGATCTCTGCACTGGATGCTGAGAGAGAGGAAAACCTTATCCAGCTACAGATTGGTGTGGTTACATTCCTCTCCTGAAGGCCCCAGCTCCTGTTGAATTGCCTTCTCTTTCACCTGTGGCTTCAGCCAGAATGCCCTCCAGGAACTGGAGAGGTCTTACACCCCTTTGTCCTTTAGAGCCCCAGGCACTATTGGTGTCCCTCTGTTGCATCATTAGTGTCTCTTTGACCCAGCCCAGGCCTCTGTAGATGGTCTCTTCATTATACTTTCTTCAATCATATCTTTGTGCCATCTATTTTTTCCCAGAGTCCCTAGTGATACATTCCTTCATTATCATAAAATTGGGATTTCAAAATCATAATATGACAAACAAGACTCTTTAAAATCTAGGCCTTGGGGCACCTGGGTGGCTCAGTGGTTGAGTGTCTGCCTTTGGCTCAGGTCATGATATGGGGTCCTGGGATCAAGTCCTTCATTGGGCTCCCTGCAGGGAGCCTACTTCTCTCTTTGCCTATGTCCCTGCCTCTCCTTCTGTGTCATGAATAAATACATAAAATCTAAAAAAATAATAATAGAAAATAAATAAAATCTACACTAACAGCTTCTTCACTCCCTTAGCCCTTACCCTCACTAGCTTACCTATTTGGGCTCTCCACATACACCGTACTGTTTCACACTTCTATGCCTCAGTCCCTGTCCTCTCCTTGCATGAAATGGCTTCGTAGCCCCCAGACCCTGGCCCACTCCCACCTCCACACTCTCTCTGGCTCTGGCTTTTCTTCCTTAAAGATGCAACTCAGGTATCTCTTCCTCCAGAAGGTCCTTTGTGTCCCTACTACCAGCTGTGGTCAAAAGGTTTCATAGACTCACAATGAATATTAGCATATAAAAGGCTCTGGGAAGTTGCTTGTTAAAGAGATTTGTTAATCTATTTTAATCCAGTTTTCCCCAAAGTTATTTGACACTGTAAATTATTTTTTTATATAGTTTATTTATTTATTCATGAGAGACACAAGGTGAGAGGCAGAGGCACAGGCAGAGAGAGAAGCAGGCTCTATGCAAGGGAGCCCTATGTGGCACTCTATCCCAGGATCCTGGGATCATGACCTGACCCAGAGGCAGATGCTCAACCACTGAGCCACCTAGGTGTCCTTATAAATTAATTTTTAGACCATTTTTTCTTCCTTCCTCCCTCTTCTGCCACTCCCTTTCTCCTCCCTTCTCTTTCTCCTCTTCCTCTTTTTCTTCATCCCCTCCATCTTCCCACCTTTCTCCCCCTTCTTCTCCTCCTCCTCCACCTCTTCCTTCCTGCTCCTCTCTTTGTTTTCCTTCTCTCTTCCTTTGCTAAACAATTTACTGGGTTATCTCTCAATTTAACTTAATAATTTTATAAGGTATGTCCTATTATTATGCCAATTTATAAGCTGAGAAAAGTGAGAAGCAAGGAAGTTGCTCAAGAGGTCAGTCTCCAATATGAAACTTTCTTTCTTTTTGTCAAATTTACTAAAATATGTCTTTATTTGAATAAGGTTAATGTCAGTTCTTGAATTCCAGCTGACTCTCTTGTACAATTTAGGAGTAAAAGAAATATTAAAATCTCTGAAATAAGTATAGAAAAAGTCAGAACTAAAACCTAGATATTTTCCAGGTTTTCGAACAGTGTGAGCCTAGCCAGGAAGCTTCAATCATCCATGGAGACAAAGGCAGATTCATAGGCAGGAAAATGCAGCTATTCTGAGATCCTTGGAGGATCTTCTATTACTGTGAAGTTCATCATCATCAATGAAGCCGACAACCTCTGAGGCAATGCTCAATGAGAATTAAGATAGGAAGGGGATACTTTTCAGAAAATCAGATTAGTGGTTCAAATCCTCAATACATTGATAGATAGTATGGCCACACATTCTAATCTACTGATGTTTTAACTGCCATAAAATGAGCAATACAAAAGTGCTTGTGTAAACTGAATTGCAACATGCAATTGTAAGATTTTGTTATGCTTATCCATTAGGGTAATATGCAGTTAAAAGTCTATATCGAGGATCTCTGGGTGGCTCAGCGGTTTAGCGCCTGACTTCAGCCCAGGGCATGGTCCTGGGGTCCCGGGATCGAATTCCAAGTCAGGCTCCCTGCATGGAGCCTGCTTCTCCCTCTGCCTGTCTCTGCCTCTGTCTCTCATGAATAAATAAACAAAATCGTTAAAAAATAAAATAAAAGTCTATATCAAAGCTATTTTGTTACTCACATACCCAATCACACATGGACTCTTCAGTGTTTCCTAAGTAATGGTAGATATCAAAATCACCAGGGAAGCTTTTTAAAAACACATAAATATGAAGTTTGCACTAGAAGATTCTGATTCCGTAGTTCTGGAGTGAGCCCTAGCTTATATTTACTGGAAAATCACCCAGGATGCATCTAATGTCCATCCATCTATTATATAGGATGGACTATGCAGCAGTAACAACAACAACAAAAATCCACCGATCTCAAAGGCTCAATGGCTCCATATGATAGAAGTTTATTTCTCACTCATGCCACATGGAAAGTGTAGAATTGCAAGAAAACTAATCATCCTGGTCTCTGAGGGATTCACATTGCCTGAAACTTCATCTAGAGATATCCTACTAGAACTGTAAGAGTACTAAGAAGAGGATGGGGCAAATCACGGGCTGGTTTTTAAAGCCTCTGCATGGAGGTAACATTTCTCATGTTCCATGGCTGGAGCAAGTCACATGTCCACATTTAACTTCAAAATAGTGGAAGATTCTACTTCCACCCATGTGCCTGGAATGGGAGACACTTGGAAATGTTTGTGAATAACATCAGTGGCTGCCGAAATCTCTGATTAAGAATGATTGAGTTCAGTCTCCTTAGATTACAAGAAAAGAAAAAAAGCACAGAGAAATTAACTGAATTTCCAAAATTGCACAGCTGATAGACCTTGAATTAGCATAATGGTCTCCTTACTGCAACTATTTTCTTAAAATATTCCAACCAATTTAACCTGCCTCTCCTACCACATATTCTTCTCTTCTTTCCTCCCTTTTGTCAGAAATTTTCAAAATCAGAAAAATTTCTTCCCTTAACACATAACTTAGGGTTTGTGATTTATTTGATGGCAGTTTTAAATAAGATGTTTTTAACCCCACTTAGAAACAGTCCACTTTCATGATTTATTACAACTTTCTTTCCCTGGTTAATTAAACTCATTTCTTAGGAAATGACTCATGGCTAATCACGCTAAGAATAAAATTAGTTATATTGCCCTCTTTGTTACAAAATGAGTGTAAATAACTTTTAAGGCAATTTTTCTAAAATCAAAAAAGCATGTAATAGTCCCCAATTCAGCAACATTATGTAAAATAGCAAACTCAGGGAGTAGTAAATCCAGATGCTGTCCTATTATTGCATGAAACAAGGCAGAAATTTACATTCCTTTATTATTAAACCAGGCTCTATCAATTGAATTTCTTTGTGGAAATACTGTATTTTGGAGGGTTAAAGTACCATTAAAAAATTCCTAGACTAAAACCTGTTGTACAGTTTCTTTGCCCACTGGAGAGATATAAAACCATTACATTTAAGTATCATAATAGCTAGCATATGCTATTTCTTAGAAATGACACCACCATCTGGATTAAGGTCCACTGATGATTTCATACAATACTCCAGCTTTCTTCGGGTAGAGAGAGGCCAAACTGTTCCAACTTTAACTACCCTGTTGTACTAATGAAAAATAATAAAAGGTTACGCTTATGTTTGACCTACTTACTGGAGATCACATACTGCTTTATAAATAAATTATATAATTATCATAGTAGCTGGGAATACAGAAGGCAAGCCAGATGCCTGTGTTAAGAAAGTGAGCTGGGGCCCATATTAATCTCCCAATATTTTCTGTTTCTAGCCAAGCAGATCATGGATTTTCCTGGTCGCTAGAAGCACTGCTCTGCCATGGAAAGCCTATCCGCCTTGTGTTCAAATCCTGACTCTCCTGTGTGCTGATTATGAGACCATGGGCTTATCCCTGAATCTTTCTGTGCCTCAATTTTCTCAACTATAAAATGGGAATAATTCCACCTGTGGTAAATTTGTTAAGATCCTTAAGGATTATGACTATAGAATCTCTACCAAAGTACCTCTTTTACACAGCCACAGACTAGGAAATCATGGCTATGATTATAATTATGATTATTTACTTTTTGTCTCTAGTCATTTTTATCTCCTTCAACATAGGCACAGAGAAGCAACATGAGATTAAGACCAAGGATGGGATCAGGATGAGAAGGAGAAGTCAAACTGTAAGTGTGATAAGACAAAGACCATATTACACGCTATGTGCCTGTTCCTAGAGTGGCTTTCTCATATGGCAGATTCAGCAGTCAATAAAAATACACGGCTGTGTGTAAAGCAGTAGCAATGATGGCTTGTTTCCGTGCAAGCCACCTTCATGCCTGGCTATCTGTAAAGGTCATATGGTGAAGTTTCACTGATAAAACCAGTTTAATCTTTTAGACTCACTGAAGTCATTAAATACATGAGTGAGGGAGGGTGGGGAGTTGTGGTGGGAAAAGTAGAAGAGGGAAAGAAGGAAACCCTCTCACCTGACTGCTTCCTCACTAGCCCCTTGCCTATTGTCATGCATGCAGCAAACCTTCCGGGCCAATCCATCTGACTGGCTGTGCAGGGGATGGGGCAGCCTGGATAATTGATGGACTCAATCTGACCAGGCACAGGTGGCACGGGGACGGCATACAGCCGCTTCTCGGGTTTGCCAGTGCCATCTGTTGCCATAAGAACATCTGTCGTCAAGGTCACCCTGTCACCCTCTGTTAAAGTTACAGGTTTGGTGAGTAGGATAATGTCACCTAAGAAGAAGGGGTATGTATGTTGGGGGCTGGAAGGGAAGAGAAAGGATACACAAAGACAACAGGGTATCTTGGTTGTTTGTTTTTGTTTTTGTTTTTTTTTTATGAGGAATGAATAGTAACGATGGGAAGAATTCCTGAGTAAGAAAAATGAGAAAAAGTACACATAATTTTAAAGAAGAACTTCCTTGGAAAAGGTTTGCCAAAAGACTATTGTCATTGTTCTCTTTAGCTAAAACATTAGCTCATTTTATAGAGTAAGAACATTTTTACCAGAGGCATGACACGCATTTGTAAAAGATATGATATATAATTATAGGATCTACTTGTAAAAACAAACACTCCTCCCAGCTTGCTAATGCTAAAAACCAATTTTTGATATGCTCCTTTTGTATAAATACATTTGATTAAGCATCTGTGTGTGTGTGTTTGTGTGTGTGTGTGTGTGTATTCACAGCGTGCTCAGGGAGGGAGCAGAGTGGAAGGGGGTGTTGCATTTATCAAAGTATTTAACTGGCATTTGAGCTTTGCTCTGCTGCCAGAGAGAATGACCCATTTGTTAATAAAGAACAATTAAGTTAATAGACTCAAATGAGCTGATGGACAAAGTACTGTAATGAAGCAAATGCAATATTGGATTTTTAAGCAGCGAGTATTATATGTGGCCAGACTTCCAGCAGCAATGGTTCAGCTTTCCCTCCCTATGTTTGTTGCTGACGCTTTTTAAAGCAATTTCACCCAGTGGCAAAGAAACATCATTCCCATCTGTTTAGGAAGTGCGGCTTTACTTATTGGACCAATATTGCTGGCACCATGGGCTTTCAGGGACTTAATGATTGCCTTTGCATGGTGAGATGGGAGGGGGGAGATAATCTGCTCGATTTTATGAAATACACTCACATCTGCCCCATGAAACCCAAAGGGCAGTAAAGGGAAACAAAATGGTTTTCCAGCAAAAGGGAGGGTCAGGGAAGGAATAGACAAATGAGCAGATGAACTATAGTTTTATCTGTACCTTTCAGCCCGGTGACCCCCACACCATGCAGAACCTTAAAATGGGGCTCTTGGAAAGAAACAACATGTTTATAGCCAACTGCTATTTTAATTGTTGTTTGTGTAGAGGGTGTACAGAATTCAGCTTGTTCCCTGACTCAGTTGTTTCATGTTTTGATGGCAGGAACAGAATGACTGTTTGGCAGTGATTAAGGGTAGTTTTGCACCAATCTTTCCTCAAGTTTGGGCCACCAGGAGGATGTCTCTTTCATCATCCTTCTTGATCCTCTGTTCCTAGTCTAATAAGATAAGTAATAAAAGCACAGACCAAAAATTGAAGGAAGGGAGTCATAAACACTGATGTCTATACTCTGGATTTCAAAATTATTTAGGGACATAAACTTGAATTTATACTCCAGATAGAGCAAAGGCTCAATTTTCTGGCTTCATAAGGTTCACAAAAATTGTTTTTCCTTATTATAGCAAAGTTAAGTCCCGTTAGTGCTAGAGCTCCTTAATATGATCACATTGATTTCAAGGAGACTCTTCCCTAGTTATGCTGTTGTTGATGGATTTGGATTCCTAACAGGCCACATGATCCTAGGAAAGCCACTTAAGATGTCTTGGAAATTCTGCACCAAACTGCCCATCCAAATCTGGATTCTGTAAGAGCAGCTGAGTTGCATATATCTTGCTCCTTCCAGCCCATAGAAGCAAGCCATATTCCCAGATTTCTCCTTTGATCCCACTGTCTTAGCTTGTTCTTGTCTTGCCAGCTCTGTGCCCTAGTTCTATGCTCAAAGTTTGATAGCTGTCTCCAGTCTCTCCAGATCTGTTAATCTGAGCAGGGCATTTTCCAGGATTTTGGACTCTGTGAACGTAGCATATTGGGGAAACAAATGAGTATGTGTTGTGGAGCATAGGCTTTAAAGTCACTCTGATCAGTTGGCCACTTACCAGCTGAGTGACCTTAGGAAAGTTTCTTAACCTTCCCAGCCTTGAACTGCTCATCTGTAAAATGAGAGTTTAAAGTGGTAATTATCAAGAAGAATTCCTTAGTATTAAATGTCTGACATATAGCAAATGGCAAATACATGATAGGTATTAATGTTATCAGTCGTTAGTTTAAACTGTTATTCAGAGCTCAACATCATGATTTCTGGGATATAAGTATTTTGAACTCCTGACCTAACCCTAGGAACTTCCTCTCATGAGGTTCTTCCCCAGAGCAAGAGTTAGGCTAAGCTTGGTTCCCTAATACATTGTGGTTGATTTAAAGGAGTCTATCTTTATGCCTCTAAGTCTGGAGGATTTAGGAGGTGTTCTCCCTCAGTGGTTCTCAGCCTGTGTTCTCCACAGAAGGGACATGCTTCATTGTGGAAGGAGAAATAAAGCTCTACAAAACAGAGTTCTTTGGTTTTTGGATGATAGACTATCTGAAATATTGTTCTGTGGCTAAAAGATTTCAAATCTACTGAATTTGATGGTCCCTTAGATCCCATTCAGCATTAATATTGTAACTTCTAGTTTATGGCTAAATATATTTCACACTAACCAGTCAGAGGTAGCAAACATATTACAATAAGTAATCATACCTTATTACTTCCTTGATAATTCAAGGAGTTCATTAGGAACAGAGGGATTTTGAAGTGCTATGAGGAAAGGACTTTAGGCTGCACTAGGCTTTTTCCCCCCTTTTTTTCCTATAGTAAACCACCTCATATTGTGTATGTCTTTGAATGTTCATGTCAGTCAGATGTTTGCTTCCTTTTTGCCATCTTCCTTGCCTCTTTTTATTTGCTGCTTCCAGCTTGCTGTCAAATGAGACTCAATAATGAAGTTAGTTGTATGTGACATTGAGAGTAATGACACTGTAAGGACACCAAGATTTATCCTTAATTAGACATATGCATGGATTTTGTCAATTGCCTACACAGTGGCTTTAGGTAAGAGCCTCATTTTCTGGATTTAGGCTTTATTCTCCACAGAGAGGATGAACTGGTAAATATTTAATACCACTTGGAAATGGAGAAGCCCTAGTTCATAGAATTTGTTGATTTCTATGGTATAAATAATCCTACCATGTCTGCCATTGTGGTGCTATCAAATGTTATATGTGAAATTGGGAAGAGATAAGCACAAACTGGCCTACTCCAGCACACTTCTATGCTGAAGACATCATCACATAGGAGACTTTTGTAAAGTAAGTCTCTATTCTACTAACACTAGCATTCACTAGTATACTTAACACTCTTTGAAATGTGGGATCTCAAAAAGATCAAGCCCACTGTAGTATTCCTAAATGGTGGTTATTTCTTTAGCAGAGATTTGCTTCTTTTTAAATTTAACATTTATTGATAGCTTATGGGTATCAGACACTGTGCTAAATACTTTATGTGAATCCACTCATTCAATCATGTAATAATCCTCTGAGGCAAGGACTGGGTTAGCCACATTTCAAAAATGAAGAAATTGAGGCTTAGAGTGGTTGAGTAACTTACTGAAGTTCCCACAGGTAGTACAGGTATTCAGAGGTATAAGAGGTATTCAGATCCAGACACTTTGACTCAAAACCCCATATATTGATTGTGAACCAACTTTGTAAGCAACATAGCACAACTGACTTATGACTATTTCCAACAGATATGTATGTACCTCATTGATGATTACCTATGCATTATTAGACATGTTTTCAACATGTAACTTTTAGTGATCTCAGTATGGTCCATGAAAAGCGCCATATGCAAATTTATTTTTGGCAAAGGAAGAAAAGAGAGAGAGATGTAAATATTCAACATTTTGTAAATTGTATGTTGATCCTTTCAACTATCTCCTCCTTCCATATTCCCTTCACTTTTTCATTGAAATTGCAATCTCAGTTATTATACAAATTACGCAGCATGCCCGGCCTAAGTCAGTGGATATTATTATGAAAAATAAACATAAAAGCAAAAAAGAAATGAAAGTCTCATTATTTTTATCAATTTTTTTAATTCAAAAGCACCATAACTGAATATTGGTCTACCAATAGCATGCCAGTGACCATCACACAGCCCCATTATTTAAGCAACCATAAATGCAATGTCACATTATAGAGGGCTTCTAATTTAATTGAGTTTAAAGTAGGCCAAAGTCAGTCATTTATATCTCTCTGCATAGATTATACTTAAAATTACTTCCCAGAAAATATAAACAAAGCACAATACTCAGAAGGATGACCAACTCTTTTTAAAGATGAAAATATTGCCTCCAAAGACTTATTTCAGTAGAAATCCACTAGAATGAAGACAAAACAAAACAAAATAATGAAAGTAATCATGATTTATATAATCAGTGGATATGGACAAGTCTAAGTTGATATTCACCAAATCAATTCCTTTAAAGGTGGCTGAGTGAAATGTTTAGTTTAACAGAGTTCTTCTCCCTTGCAATGATTCTCAGTAATCCACTTTTCCCATATATTAAGGAAACAAACAAAAACTGGGTTAGAGTGGATCTTTTTTCGGGTGTACGACAGCCATTTTTAAATAAAATGAGGGATAGCCATTTTTAAATAAAATGAGGGATGTGTGTGTGTGTGTGTGTGTGTACTGTCATCACTTTTGTAGATGAAAATAGAAAAACTCTAACCTCAGAAGCACATGCCAGTTAGCAGGGTTGGAGAAAGTTCAAGTGCTGAGGGAATACACCTTTTCCCTCTTATCCCACCTCCAATTAAAAACAGGTAACCCTATAATCTGCTTCTGGTAGTCTCATGCTAATTACACCTTGACAAGAATTTAGGCAATGCTCAATTGCAGAAAATTAACATACACATTTCTCTACATGTACTTGGGGAAAGGGAGAGATGAAGCCACATGCAAAATCTTTCCAAAAACTCAGCCAGACCTCATTCATATCCACATACTTCATGTCACATTAACTCACCCAGCCTGACACCCAGAGCTACACCCTCCAGCTGACTGGCAAGGTTAGGCTTTAGCTTTTTAATAACCTTCTTATACATATAGGCCTATATATCCAGGATCTATGAAGTACACAGATGATTATTTAGGATTAATGGATCATCCAAAGTGCCAGTTGGCACGTTTTGAGAAAAAAAAAGTGTAACAAATGCAGCTGTTTACTAATAAATAAAGCCTCAGCTGTAAGAGAAATAAATTAGATGCATTTAATTGGTAGGCTGCAAACCTCCCCTCTTTATTACAATGCCGCTTCTTGTTATTTTATGATGTCAGAGTAGATGGCAGACTGACAGAGTGTTTATGAGTCACAGTTTGCAGATGGCACTCTTGGTTCTCGGCAGCTATGAGCACAAGTAGCATGAGGCCTCAATAGCGGATTTTGCCAAAGACGACCCCCTGAGAATTAGCTGTCTCCATTTCTCTTGTGCCAATCTCCCCTTGGCAGAACTCTGCTTCACAAACCCACCTTCCATCAATTGTGGCTGCCTTGGCCAGGAATTAAAGAGAACTTGCACCCAAGAATGCCCTCCTCTCCAGGTGATCTCTTTGTCATTGCAGAGGTCTGTGCAGTGATTCTCAGAGCAGACGTCCCACAATTGCTTATAGGGGAAGATGACCAAGGATCCCGCAAGACAGGAACCCCTCCCTCTTCCTACCCACTTGGCTCTCCACGCCTGCCCGCCCTCCCTCCAGCTGACAGGAGTGATTTCCTGTCTCTCGAGCACAGCATAAGGTCCTTGCACTTGGGATTCAGAGCTCCCCTAACTAATGACAGCTTTGTCATCATACAGCTGGGGATGGAGAGGGAGGGGTCACCCCTGCCCATGGAGCTGAAGCTTCACAGCTTCTGTATTTCCTGCATTCCCCCCCTGGTCACTAGTCACTTCTAAGGCTGGAGAACAGCACACAGGAGAAATGCAGTCGTAATTGTCAACAGATTTGTACATTTTTGTCACCAGTTATAATGGATTTTTATTCTAATGGTTTTTTTCATCAGAAAAATAGGAATGATCAAACCCCTTTGGAGAGAAGAGAGTATGTTCTAGCACAAATTAATAGTAATAAGGAGGCAAATGATAACAGCAGTCATAATATTAATATCAGGAGCTACCATGTATTGAGTATTTACTATGGGATAGACTGAAATCACTTCCTCAGGATCATACAAATTATCTTATGACACTTTTAAACACATCAGTTCCACTCCCTCTTTGTCTCTTGTTTCCTTTTCCTACCCGCCAGGCTTCTGTCACGTGAGCCCTGGCCATGTGTCCAGGAAGGCCCTGAGAGAAATCCTTAGATCACTGCCACCTTGTATCCTCTTTTCCACTGTATCTGATGGGGACCCAGTGGAGTAGGGTGGGGGTGGGGGCTCTGATCTCTCCAGCTGTCTCATGAAATTTGGACATTTACAGATGGTTTCTTGAGGTCAAGATGGACGAGGTAGAGAAAGCACACAAACAAAAATCAATTTTGTTGGTGGTTGTTGGTTTCAAAATCAGTTTGGAAACCTCAGGTGGGAAAGGAATCAAACTCAGATTTCTCACTTTAGATAAGGCCTCCAATCTCTCCTAAAGGATTTATTTAAAATCAGGGGAAAGTCCTCTGTGTTACATAAGACGTGTCTGCATTTCTCTAAAGACCAAGCACAAGGCAAGCATTTCTGCTCTTACCACATCATCCTGGAGTTTCTAATCAGCATAATAGGTAATGTGTGAATATATACATACATACATCATAGATAAATAAACAAAATTGGAGGTAACCAGACTGAAAGAGAAGTTATAAAACTGTCTTTATTTGCAAAGACATGATTCTTTACGTAGAAAATCCTAAAGAATCCATTAAAAAAAACCTAGTAAATGAATTCATCATGATCATAGAATACAGGATCAATATATAAAAACCAATTGTGTATCTATATGCTAACAACGAACAGTCTGAAAACGAAGTGAAGAAAACAATTACAATTATGAAACAATTACAATTACAATGGCATTACAAAGAACAAAATACTTAGGAATATATTTAGCAAAAGATGTATCAGCCTTGTACACTGCAAACTATAAAACATTATTGAAAAAATATTAAAGAAGATATAAATAGAGTGAGATATGTTCATGGATTGGCTTTCTCAATATCACTAATTAGCAATTCTCCTCAAATTGATCTAACGGCTTCAGTTTAATCCTCAGCAAAATCCTGAAAGTGTTTTTCTTCTTTTTTTCCAGAACTTGACAAGTTGATTATAAAATTTATATGGAAATGCAAAGGACCCAGAATCACCAAAACAATTTTAAACAAGAAAAGCAAAGTTAGAGGACTCACACTTTCCAATTACAAAATGTACTATAAAGCTACAATAATCAAGACCATGTGGTACTAGAGTAAGATTAGATATAGATCAATGAAACAGAATTAAGAGTTTAGGATGACAGCCTTATATTTATGGTTCATTAATTTTGACAGAGGTGGCAAGGCAATTCTGTAATCTTTTCAGCAAATGGTACAGAGTCACTGGATATACACATGCAAAAAGATTAATTTAGATGCTTATCTTGAACCATAAGAAAATTAGCTCAAAATGGATCATAAACCTAAATGAAAGAGCTGAAACTATAAGACTTCTAAAAGCAAACGGGAAAATTAGAGTGGCTTGTAAGGGAGAGTTTTCCTGAGGAGGTAACACTGAACAGAAAGTGGATTGAAATGAGGAAATAAGCTGCAGAGGTAGAGGTCTGGGGGAATAATATTCCATACTCCAGGCAGGTGGAATAGCAGCCTTAGATGCTCAGAGGTGAGAGTAAATTATGTATTTCTAGGAAGTAAGGAGACAAGTATGAATGTTCTATGGTGATACTATATACCAGATCTAAACAAAGATCTTTTAGGCAGGATGCGAAAAGTACTACCTATTAAGAGACATTTGGGATCCCTGGGTGGCGCAGCGGTTTAGCGCCTGCCTTTGGCCCAGGGCAAGCTCCTGGAGACCCGGGATCGAATCCCACGTCGGGTTCCCAGTGCATGGAGCCTGCTTCTCCCTCTGCCTATGTCTCTGCCTCTCTCTCTCTATCTCTGTGTGACTATCATAAATAAATAAAAATAAAAAAAGAGACATTTAATAAAATGGACTTATTCAAAATGAAAAGTTTCTGATCTTAAAAAGATACCGTTAAGAAAATGAAATGTTAAGGGGCACCTGGATGGCTCAGCTGGTTAAGTGTGTGCCTTTGGCTCAGGTCATGATCCCAGGATTCTGGGATCATGCCCTGTGTTGAGCTTCATGCTCAGCAGGGATTCTGCATATCCTTCTCCCTCCACTCTTCCCCCTGCTCGTGTGTTCTCAATCTCTCTCTTTCTCTCTCTCTGTGTCAAATAAATAAGCAAAATAATTTTTTAAATGAAGTGTTAAGCTACAGACTGGAAGAAAATATTTGCAAATCTTATATTTGGCAAAGACCTTTTACCAGAAAACAGAAAGAATCCCAATGGCATAATAATATAAAGACAAATAAAAAATGGGCAAAAGATTTAAACAGACTTATCACAAAAGAAGATGTATGAGTATATACCAATAGGTATATACAAGATGCTCAAGGTCACTACTTATCAGGGAAATGCAAATTCAGGCACAAAGAGAGACCAATTACACACCCACTAAAATGGTCATAATTAAAATGAATGACAAAATTAAGTTCTACAGAAGATTTAGTGCAACTGGAAATTTCATGAATTGGTGTTGAGAGCGTAAAATAAGTACTTTGGGAAAAAGTTCAGCAGTTTTGCCTTTTTAATAAAAACTATATTTATTGCACTACAATTTGTATAAGCAATTTTAAAACTAGTTTCTAAAGAGAAATAGAAGCATCTTACTCAGAAAAAAATGCATACAAATGTTCATAGCAGTTTTATTCATAATAACTTCAAACTGAAAATATTCCAAATACTTTCATCAGCCAAATGGATAAAAAATAATTGTCTATTCATACACTGGAATATTACTCAGCAATTAAAAGGAACAAGCTACTGATTCATGCAACAACACAAATGAGTCTCCAAAACATTATGCTGAGCAAAAGAATCCAGAGCACATACAGTATGCTTCTATTTATATTAAATTCTATTGTAAGAAAACTGTTTTATAGTCACAGCAGATCAGTGGTTGCCTAAGGTTTGGGGTAGAGGAATTGAATGCATAGTGTCTTGAGAGCATTTATCAGGATGTTATAAATGTTCCATACCTTGGTGCTCAAGTGGCTACATGGGATTTTCCATTTGTCAAATCTCATCAACCTGTACATTTAAATTGGTTGTATTTATTGTTTTAAAATTAATACTTCTATAAAGTTGATTTAAAAGTAAAATTAAAAATTACCAATATTGACACAAGAAGTAATAAACTGGAAACAATGAAAAATCTTAAAATAAACTTCTAAAACACACACTAAACATTATTCTTAAATTATCATTCCTAACATTCAATGATTAAATATTTCCCTTATGATATAAAATTTCAAGATAAAATAGAAAGATATAAAACTTACCAACTTGTTTTATGAGCCTAGTAAAATCCAGATACCAAAAATAAATAAAAGTAGATAAAAGGAAAAAGAAAAAACAAGTCAAACTTTTTATGAACATAGGTATAATAATCCTGAACAAAATATTAGTATATCAAATCAAGCATTTTAATAATACTAAGAATAACATCAGCTATTAGGGCTTGTCACAAAAATTCAAGAATTGTTCACATCTTAATTTTTTAAATGTAACTCACTTTGGGATACAAAGACACTGATTCATAGGGTCCCTCCAATGTTTATGGCAGTATTGTCAGCAATAATCAAATTATAGAAGCAGCCCAAATGTCCTCTGACTGGTAAATGGATAAAAAAGATGTGGTATATACACAGTGGAATATTGTGTAAACAAGAATGAAATCTTGCCATTTGCAATGACGTGGATGGAGCTAGAGAGTGTAATTCTAAGTGAAATAAGTCAGAGAAAGACAAATATCATATGACTTCACTCAAATGTGGAGTTTAAGAAACAAAACAAATGCAGGGCAGGAAGAGAGAGAGGCAAACCATAAAACAGACTCTTAACCATAAAGGACAAACTGATAGAGAGGAAAGGGGCCAGGGGATGAATTAAACAGGTGATGGGCATTAAAGAGTACATTTGTTGTGATGAGCACTGGATGCTGTACGTAAGTGATGAGTCACTATATTTTACACATGGAACTAATTACACTGTATGTTAACTGGAATTTAACTAAAAACCTGAAACTACAAAAATAAAAATTAAAATAATGTAACTGACTTTGTTAATCAATGCAAAAAGAAACAACCAAATAATCATCTTAAAATATAACTGAAAAGCATTTGACAAAATTTAGCACAGTTCTATTAAATTATTTTAGGCAAGTTTCCCCCTTCACTCCTGAGATAATGCAAGTAGACAAGAAAAAATAAAAATCTGTTTGACTACAAATATGGATAAGATTTTATTACAGATAATATGATTATTTAAGTTCACAAATTTAAGAGCTAACTGAAAATCTTTTAGGACTAATAAAGGAGTTCAGTAAGTTAGCTTGATATGTGATTAATAAAAAAAAAATCACACCTTTCCTGTCATCAATAAAGCAAAAACAATTTAAATAAAAGAGATCACATTAAAAATCTAAAAGCTAAATAGAATCTAGAATACTTTAAAAAAAAAACACAGCATGTGAGAACCCATACGAAGAAAACGATAACATTTTGGTAGGGACTATTCAAGTAAAACTGAATAAATGTAGAAGGGCTTATTCACTTTTTGAAAGCTATTAATTATCACTAAATTCACTAATCTCTGATTTTAAGGCTTCTCTTGAAGAAATGTTGCACAAAATTTTGAAAATAATGCATAAAATTAAAATTCCCCACTATATATATTATATTATAAATCTATCATCTATCTTTCTATCTATCTATCTATCTATCTATCTATCTATCTATCTATCTATCATCTATCTATCTAGAGGAAAGAAGCACATTTGGTTAGTTGCCTACTTCAACACTAGAGTTTCTCTTACTTTTACTAAGGTTACCCTCTACCTTCTTCAAAGTAATGCACTCAGATAATAAAATACATTTCCCAATCTCTCTTGCAGATAGAGTAGCCATGTATTGCTGTTCATGCTAATATCCCTAGGCAGGGCTTCTTAGAAAAATACTCCTTAAAAGGAAGGATGCTCAGATCCTATACAGATGAAGAAAGGCTTCACCAGCTCTGATTTGACTATCTTTATTTACTTATTTTTAAAGATTTTATTTATTTGTTCATAAGAGATACACACAGAGAGAGGCAGAGACATAGGCAGAGGGAGAAGCAGACTTCCTGTGAGGAACCTGATGCAGGATCCCAGAGTCCTGAGCACCTGATGCTCAACTCTTGAGCCACCCAGGTGTCCCTGACCATCTTTAAAAATATTCCCATATTTTGACAGCTGGTCCCTTTCTGGCTGCACAGCTGCACAGTGGTGTCCTTTTTTTGGAATAGCTGCTGTCTGTACACTCTGCTTCTCAAGTCACAGAGTGTCCCTAGCTCCTTGTCCTCCATTAGGGAATGTGCTCATCCTTGGTTTTCATCACTATCTGCCCATGGGAGTCTTTGTCCTGTCCTGCCTTGAGTTGGTACCACACGATCTCTAACATTGGACCTTTCACAATTGGTAAAATTCTTGCTGATTGACTCCTTAACTCAAAAGTCCATTTTCCTGATAACGTTCAGGATTTCATCCCCTGTACTTCTTCCTGCCACCCATTTATGTTGATTGATTAGGTCAGAAAGCCCAAGATTTTCATTTAGTTCTTCTCGCACCCTTGTCATTTAAGTCCATTAGTATTTGAATAGTGGATTTTAAAATATTATATTAAATTTTATTGCTTTTTGACAAAGGCAGTTCAAGAATAATTTCTGAATATCTTATAGAAACCATAAAATGTCAGAGTTACAAGGGCCCTTAGAGATCATCCGCTATTACCTTTTATTTTACAGATGGAGAAAGTGCAGCTCAGAGAGGGGAGTGATTTGCTCATTGTGGCATATCTCATTAGTTAAGGTGCTGAAATAAATGCTAGAGCTTTCTTGATTACCATCTAATTTCCAGTTGTTTGGGTTTTCTTCAAAGCTATGGGTCACTCTTATTTATTTATCCCCTATTATCATTAGGGGATTACTATTCTCCACTGTCAAGAGACGATGGCCTAATAAAGAATAATTCCAGTTTCTTTCTCCATCTTTCACTTGCTCTCCTCAGGATACAAGGAATGATTTATGTAATTGGAGAGGTGGCAAAAATCAGACAACTCTGCCAACTAGGAGCAGTCATTGAAATGGCATTTCAGCAGTGTTGGCCCATCTCTCTAATTTTTGTGAACCACCTAGTCATAGACGTAGTGAGGTTCCATGCTTCTAGTCTCTACACTATAAAGGGATCAAGCAGAGACCAATCTTTGCTTCATCACTGCCAGCTACAACGAGGTCAGAAAGTCAGCCTCACCTGAGCTCTGATTTGTGTGTTCAGTGCGGAGGTAGGAGACTTTATCATACTTTCAATCCAACTTCACTAAGAATAACACTGGAACTATAACTTAAATCACTACTTTATTTCTTGTATTCCTTCATAAAAGACTAAAAACCTGGAGAAGAGAGGAAGTGATGAATTAGTCTTGCCCTCATAGCTAACTTTCACTCCTATGTTTTGGGTAGTTAAATACCGACTTTAGGGCAAGGTACCAGATATGGGAAGTGCTTAGGAGCTTCTAATAGGCCAGATCACCAGGTTAATTACAACAGCATCTTAAAATGCAAATTTGGATATATATTATTGTTCTTGAAATGCTTCTATGGCTTTTTGTGCTCAGGTGTTTTCTAAAGTGATATGACTACCCTGGGGGCATGCAGTTTGGTGCTGTGGCATAGGAAAAACATATTAAATATCTATTTCTGTTTATTTTTTTATAACAAACTTTCTAACTTTATTTTTGCATATTTTATAATATACAGATCCATTAGAGCAATATATTTAAGTTTATGCATTAATGAATGTGCATATGTATTAGGAGCGAGTGTCCCAAAACATTGACTGACTAGGGTAAGTGATAAAACTTTGGAGACAACCGGTCTTAGATTTCAAATTCCTAGTGTGAAATACAAGCTTTTCTGTAATCATGCCGGTTACACCTGTTAACCTCATCTTTTTCTAATCCTCCTCTCTGTAATCACTCTTTCAATCAATTATTTATTGAAGCTCATTCTGTGTCATGCATAGTAAAAGGCAATGGTGTACATTACTGAAGAAGAGTGATATAGTCCTGTTTCTCATAATGGAATTTACTTTCTAACTGGGATTGGAGGAGGAAAATCTGATCTTACCTGAGGGTTCAGGGAATGCCATTCTTGAAGAATGGTGTTTCAGTTCTGAAGGATGAGTTTTTTCTAGCCATAACAAGTTACTGGAAGTTCCTGGAATTTGCCAGTGTCCTACCTAAGTCTCCTTGTATGGATTAGTCCTGTCCTGAAAGCTTTCCTGCTAGCCCCTATACCCACTTTTTTCATCTAACTTCTCATACTTATCTTAGATTCTGCTGGAAGCCTGCTCCTTCTTTGTACTACTTATTTTATGGCATTTACTCTATATATTAATGTTTCTTATGTGCTTATTGGCCTTTTGCACTAAACTGTGCACTAAATTTTTTTCCATTGGCAACACATTGCTTGGAGTATAATATGTTGAATTGAATAGAAGCTCCCTAATGCCCAGACATTTAAAACTGCTTTCTATATTTTTTGTTTGCGTAAAATGTTCTCTGTATATGGAAAGTTCTCCATTTATTGACCTGTTTAAATCTGAGTTACCCCAAATAATTTCATCTTCTTGGGGAAGCCTCTTTTAGGCCACATGAGGTGATGTTCATCCTTTTCAGACTTTCTAGGTTGCCAGACTATATGAGCATTTCATAGAACACATACTAAATGGAATTGTAATTGTGTGTTTAGTGGAGTGTTTCTATCCCAAAATCAAGAACAGATGGATAGGAAGATTTTTTTTTTTTTGCCTTTTTATTCTTTTCTAACATCCAATACTGAATCTAGTGCTTAGTGTGTCCTCAGAAATGATTGTTTGAATAAAGAGAATGCCTGGTACTGTCACAATTTATGAAGCAACTCAAAAACACTGAGTTCGCGTATGAGGGAGCAATAAGACCATGTTGGGAGATGGGTTCTCTAGGTGTGCATGTAAACGTGCGTATGTGAACATGTGATACTTTCCTCTTGGTGTATGGCTAAGAGATAATGAAAGGGAGAGCAACAACTAATGTATATAATCTTTTAGTTTGTGTTTTTTTAAATTTTAATTGGAGTTCAATTTACCAACATATAGCATAACACCCAGTGCTCATCCCATCAAGTTAGTTTGTGTTTGTTTATTGTCTTTCTTTCTACAGTTTAAAGCTATTATTTATTGCCAAGTCTAGTTACCAATCATGCCTGGTACATAGTAGTAGGTAGGTAACAGGTAAAAATTTGTTAAATGAATAAATAAATAATGCTTATTTAAGACTCGATATGTGCAAATAGTTTGTCAAGCATCCTGCATATGTTTCTTCATTAAATTCTCACAATAACCCTGTATTGAACATGAATAAGATGAGATTGGAAAAATGAAGCAATAAATCCAAAGTCCCCTAGATCTTAAGTGCTGAAGCAGCTACTGAAACCCAGAACTCTCTAGCTCCAAAGTCTACATTGAGAGTGAAGGCAAATAATTTTTATATTTTAAAAAATTGCCCTTGGGTAAATTTCTTAATTAACCCCACCCCTGTTTTTACAGGAAAGAAAGCTGTGAATCAAGAATAAATTATATCACCTTGTAAACTATGAACTGCAAACTTGTGAAGTAAGGGCAAATTATTTGTGACCAGAATATGGTTCCATTCTAGCCATAGAGGGATCTCACAATAATTTGGAGACAACAGAAGAGAAGAAATAAGTCCATATTTGAGCCCAATCTTTCTATACTTCATTTCTGGGAGACTGACTGCAAAGCAGGCTTTCTTATGCAGCTGGCTAGGTTGGGATCTTGTCCAAATGCTTGAAGGTGACTTTGATTTTTGGTTGTTTGGCTTCTAACGTGGGGAGAGGAAGACATAGGCAAGAGCAGGCTCCTTTGACATTGCCTTGCAGCACATGGTCCAGCCTCTGTCTAATTTTGGCACTTCCTCTAAGAAACTTTTCTTTTCCAAAGAACACATCCTCCTTCTGACCTCATGTCCAGAGTCAGTTTTGTTTCAGAGTGATAACAAGGATCTTGAGGCTCCCATGGCTGCCAAAAGTAACCAAAGACAAATGTGAAAGGCAAATGAATTCAGGGTGACATGTACTATTACTTTCTTGGCCATAGACATTGGATAGTGTGAGGTTATGTGTGGTTTCTTTGGCAGCTTCTGGGCCTGATCTATGGCAATGAAACTGGCAGATGAGTAATTGTGAGGGTTCATACAAGAGTGTACAGAGAAAGAAAATCTCTTGTAGGAAAGAAAGAAACTCCAATTTTATCCAATCTTGGTTATTACATAACTGGTATGATTCAAATGTTTTTAATATATTAATTTACTATGCCCCTACTGTACTGCATGCATATACACACAGGGGAGGGTATACAGTCTCTGAGAATATGATTTTTAACAGAACCCTTAATGAAGTGAGCCATGTGAACATTTGGGGGACCAGCTATCAGATAGGGGCATGTGTAAAGGCTCTAAAGTGAGAGCATGTCGGTGTGTTCTAAAAGTCCTAAGGAGAGGCACTGGGGTGATGTAGTCATTTGGGTAGCTGACTCTTTGTTTCAGCTGAAGTTGTGATCTCAGAGTTGTGGGATTGAGACCACATGTTGGGCTCTGTCTGCTTGGGACTCTTTCTCCCTCTCCCTCTGCCCTTCTCCTGCTTGTGCATGCTTTCTTTCTCTCTCTCTCTCCTTCTCTCTCTCTCTCTCTCTCTCTCTCTCTCTCTCTCTCTCTCTCTCCCTCATTCTCTCAGATAATTAATAGTGAAGATGCAATTGCTGGCTTCTAGGGTTGAGCAGCACTGGCATAGACCAGAGAGTGGAGATAGGGGTGAATAGTGAGAAGCAGAGGTTTCACAGTGTATTTTGAAGGTGGAGCCTGAAGGATTTGCCAATATACTGCATATAGAATGGGAGGGGGAAAAGAGAAGCTGTTGACAGCAAAGTTTTGGCTTGAACAGTACATTAAGGTGGGATAGGGTGGGAGAGGGTGAATCTGGTTTAATATAGGAAATCAAAAGCTCTCTTTCAACACATTAGGTCGGAGACATATATTAACCATCCTAGGGTTAATAAGGAGATAAGTAGGCAGTAGATGTAAGTCCAAAATTCATATGAGGCTAAAAATAAAAATTTAGTAGGTAATATCTCATATACTGAAAGTGATGGAATTGGATGATATCACCTAGGAAGTAAAGCAGGTGAAAAAGAGAAACTCCTAGAAAGATAGACTGATCCCTAGGGTACTTCAATAATTTATTAACAAAGGCCTTATTCGACACAAAATCATTGGACCTATCCTTAGGTGGTCCATGTTCTATGGCATAAGAAGGATTTCAAAATTTATAAGATAAAGAACTTGCCCTCAAGGAAGATAGGTTGGTGTATTTCAAAGAATACCACCAAGGAGCGCTCATCCTACCCTGCCTCTTACCAGATGTGTGATGTTGAACAGACTAATTCTTGCTCTTTTGACTTGCAATATTTATATCTTACAAGTAAATTACTAAATGGCTATGTCATAGTAGTAGCTTTATGAGAATTAAGTTACATATCAGGAGCATGACATTCTATAAATTCTAGTTTTTTTTTCCTCAAAGAATGCTCATTTGGGGGCATTGTTCCTCCATTTATTTCCACCTAATTTAGGCCATAAGCTGCATAAGGGCAGGAAACACTTTTATCATATTTGTGTTGTATAGACAAATACTAGAATCATAGACTTCCAACACTTATCTGTAGAATACATGTATAGAATAAATTAAGTGCATTTGGATGGGATTTAGGTGCCTGGATTCTCAGATCAATCAAAGTGAGTGCAATCCCCTCACTTAAGAGTTTCTTCTATACAGCCCAGGCTTTCAATACAGTGATACTCAGGAGGAAAGACAACCCCAAATGAATGACAGAATTTTTCCCCAATACTGTATTTGTATGTAATTCAAATAGGCTGGATTACTTTTAGGCTGTCTAGAGCAAAGCAATGTATCCAAATGAAACAATATCTAACTCAAAAAAGCACTGTAGAAATTTATTGAAGTTTTCTTAAAAATTCAGTGATGAGGAGTGTACAGCAACACCAGACAGTGGAATTTCAAACAGATCTTTATTGTCTATAGTACCCAGTCTCAGAGCCCTAGGCTTTTTAATCCTCCTTTTACCATCTTCCTTGCTCTCTTCTCAAGCCTGAAACTCTTCTCTGGGCAAATGACTCTGATAGCTCCTTGTGTATTTTTGTTCACTTAAATGCAAATAGATTCAACTTCTCCCACTGTCTCTGAGTGCCCTGCCCTCAGATCACACTCACCACCCTTATCTACCCTCACAATATTTTTTTATAAGTCGGAGCAGGGGAGACTTCCAGTGGCTTCTTTGTAATTCTGCTATGTTAAAACGATTGATTACAGAACAAAACATATGCATCTCAAAGGAGTAATGTCCGAATGGCACCTAGGGCAGTGTCATGATTGATTTCCTGGGGGAAATTAAAAGGTCAGAGGATGTGTGAATGGTCTTTTCTCACCAACTGGGCTTCTGCATTTTACCTTCTCACCTGTGGTCATGTCCTCACCTATATTAGTCTGCTAAGGCTTCTGGGATAATTACGACAGACTGCGTGACTTCAACAACAGAAATTAATTTATCATAGTTCTGGAGGCCAGAAGCCTAAGATCAAGGTGTCAGGAGGGTTGGTTTCTTCTGGCGATCCCTCTCCTGGACTTGTAGACACTCTTCACATGGTTTTTCCTCAAGGTGTGTCATGTTTTAATCTCCTCTTCTTATAAGGATGCCAGTCATTGGAGTAGAGCCCATCTCAGTGACATCATTTCAACATAATTACCTCTTCAAAGAGGTATTTGTGGTTAGGACTTCAACATAGGAATTTTGGAGGGACACCACTTGAATAGGCTTTCCCACTGCTGTTTCTCTCTCCTCTCCCATCTTGGGAAGATCCTAAGAGCACATGAGTTAAACACAGATTTTGAGTTAGTCCTTGGTATGACTACCAATTAGGTAGGGTACCCCAGAGTACCACAGTGAATGGACACTTGAAAAGAGCATTAATGCTACATCTTAGCAAACTCTAAACTCTGGAATTTATGCTTATTATTCACAATTTATGAATGGATGAATGAAGAAAAAAGAGCCTCTAACCACATTGGCATTTATTTCTGAAACAATTTATTTTTTACTTCTAGATGTCAGGAATCTCTATTTCTTTCAAGAGGCTGACAAAAACTTCTCTGTTGAGTTGGGAAAATCTCAAAATCAAGCTGCCAGATCCTTCCTTTAGCCCTGAGAAGTTCTGAGGAAGAAAATAGGTCAGCATAAGCTAAGGCAATATTTCCAACTTGACAAATTGGTCTCTTTGTGTTCTTTGGCTGTACTCAATGACAGAAATTTAAGAACAGTGTTCAAATAAAGGAGGTAATAATCGTCCTGTGTCAAGTTTAGGGCTTGGCTTGATTCTGTGTCATATTTTAAAAGTGACATTGGCAAAGCAAGACATCCTCAGAGGTTGATTGACTGGAATAAGAAAGGGCTGGAAATCAGGAGGCATTTAGAATGGTGGAAGAAATTTAAAATGTTTCACCTGTTAAAAAAAGTGGGAGTGGGCAAAAAAGTCAAACTATCTCTTTTTACATATGTAGAAGAGTGTCACATGGAGGAAAGAGGATACTGAGTCTGTATGTCTTCAGAGGGCAGTTCTAGGACCAGTGCATGGAAATATCAGGGAGCAGACTTGGGTTCATGATAAGGAAAAATTTCCTAAGTGAGCTGCTCAACGATGCTTCTAAAGGTAGGAGGAGGGTTATGATTGATGTTCATTGTGCTCTTCATATTTTTCTGTATTTTCCAGTTTTTTCTCTCTAAAAAATTACAATTCATATTATAGTCAGAGAAGAAATCAAATACATGCTGTAATGGTAAAGAGAAAAGAGAACTAACATTTATTGAGGAGATATTATTTGCCCAGTATTTGGCATATGTTACTGGATAAACCAGTAATAGTCTAAAGTTGGTTGGGTAAACACATGAAATATTTGTTTTTTACCAATGAGTGCCACCCCTAGATGTTCCATTTTAACTTTTTTTTTTAATTAACTTTTGCTATGAATGCTATAATTTCCGGTCACTTTAAATTATGAAAAATTTAGTCCAGTACATTATTAAATTCTAAACTCATTAACCACCCACTTCTCACCTTCTAGCTCATGCATGACCTATGGCTCCAGGGAACTATAGCTATGTAGTGTGTGTGTGTGTGTGTGTGTTTGCACGTGGTGTGATCCATGATTCCATACTTTCAATTCCTTCCCCTTATCTATCCTCTTCTTATTCTACCTCTTTGTGAGGAAGGAATTAAGGGAAGTGGGGAAAAATTTATATTTAACTAGGTTTGCAGTTATATATTTTGTTAGATGTTGCTACTTCCCCTCAGGACACAGATTGGTCTGTGCAGTGGGTGTCCAAATGCGGGCTCATGTATATGTTCTTGCAGTTTCATATTTGGGATATACCATTCCTATTTTAATTATTTCTTCCACAAAATACACTTGAAGCAATTCCATTGAGAGTATGCCTTATTCTTTTGCATTCAGAGTCCCCTGTGGCTGTGTGGAGTTGCTTTCTTGGGTGAGACTGGCAAGATGATGCCAAATCACCTTCTCTAGCACCTCTTGATACAGGAAAGTTACCTGTCCTTACTACATCAAGTGGTGTCATGAACCTGTTTGAAATCTCCACTTACCACTCTACCATCTTCCTTCAACTCTCTTTTTCTTTGCTCTAAGAAGCACTGGGTAGGTCAAAGATTCACTGCATACACAGTTTTCTAACCAGGGAATGAGACACAAGTTCCTCCTTCTTATAGATACTCTTGTTCTTTGGTATTGATTCTTTTGGGGCTTCCCTCATTGGCCCTGGGAAGAGGAGGTGAAAGCAGCAACACTCCTGATACTAATTAATTGCTTATAGCTCTCATAATGCTTGCTTTCTCCTTGTCATTTTTCGTAAGTTCTGAAGAATGGGAGATCTGGTTGATCCATTAGTGGTAGCAGAAGTGTTTGCTACTTAGTGTGCCCCAAGAAAGGCCTAGTTATTTGTAGTTTTTTGGTTGTTCTTGCTCTTTAATATCAGATATTTAATACTTTTTAACCCTCTGTTTGGAGTCCAGCTCTTCAGTTCTAGAGCAATTGGAAAAATTGTTTACTATACATGATATATTCCACTTAACCCTTGTGAAAAATTATGAAGAAACACTATTGCCATTTTATTGACAAGGAAATTGAGACTCAATGAGGTATAAGTACCTAATATCACTCCCAGGAAGAGGAAGAGCCAGGGGGTGAACCTAGGCCTGGCTGACTTTAAAATTTTTCTTTATTCATAATACCCATGGTGGTCAACTATGTAGCAGAGTTTAAGAACATGCTCTTGTTTAGAAGCCCGGTTTTTACCATGACCAGTCATCTTCTCTGAGACTTAGGTTCCTCCTCTTCAAAAGAGGGTTAAGTATAAGGTCAATCCTCAGAGGACTGTTTGGAAGATTAGATGTGATAAATAATCTCAAGCATTTAGCCTAAAGTTCAAGACCTTATAAAAGCTCAATAAATGGCAGTGATAATGTTATGCAAAGGGGTCCTACATACACACCTGCTTGTATAAATCCAAAATAAGATTTAACAAGTGGAGAGAAAGTATACACAAAGCTCTGGGTTCTCATTCCACAGAGAGTTGGGTTAGTCAGAGAGTACTACCAAATGCACCACACAAAGTGACTTAATAGGTGACCCATAACACTTTTCCTCTGAAAAGGGAAGAGAGGTAGGGACCATCTAACTGACTTCTTGCTTATAAAGGGAGGACTTTCCAAATTCAGCCTCTGGTATCAGCCTATTCCTGTCTAGGTCAGGAATATTGAGATAACTTCCTGAAAAACTACTAACTGAGAGTAAGGAAATGAGCTTTCACAACTGTTACAGATTTGGCTCTCCTTAGGGGTTACAAAAATTGCTGTAGTTTTGTTAAAAATGGTAATGATCCACATGCTAATGACAATAATAATATACACAGAGCTACTCACAAATAATGAGTTCCCTGTTCCTGGAAAAGGTTCAACTGATGGCTGGGTGGCCATCATTCAACGATCTAAAGAAGGAATTCCAGCACTTGGTTAAAGGTAGAAGAGATGATCTATAGGTTTACATTCAACTCTGGATTTCTCTCATTCTGTAACTTGAACTAGTTGCATGAATCCAAACTTTCCTCCTTGGCTTAAACCATTCCATGCTGTTTCCATTTTGGGCCAGCAAATGTACCCCATCCCCAAGGGTGTCAAGTCCATCTGCACCACTGAATGGTAATGCTGACAAAGAAGAAAAACAGAGCCCACTCCTTGAGCCAAACATACCACATTTGTTTTTCCCTTCCCCAAATATGAAGAGAGTTTATTTAGAGAGCCCAATGGCTCAGCTCTTGTTATATATTATTCCTAATAGACATGTTTTCTTACATCCATAAGACTGCACTGTGGGGGAGCTATGAGATTATTCTTTCCATTTTTCTGGACCATATTTAATATAGATGCAAGCCAGATTTTTGGTAGTGTGGCATAATCTCTGCAGAATGATCAATTCTTTCTGCTCCAGAACCAATAGGCATTCAACCTTGCCTAAGAGAAGTAATCACTGGGTAAGGCTGGATTCCCATATCATTATTTGTTACCAAAAGAAACACTGTTCTAGGCCAGGTACAGATAGCCTCATTTCTTTATGTTTACAAAGACTTTTCAGGTTGGTTTAGTGTGAACTGCTGGTGAACAAATGCATCTGTGAGAGTTAATGTCCTGTACCTTAGCCCAGATGAATAAATCCATCTCTTTATTGGCACCATGAAGACTTTCCATTTTTTGAGCGTTTAAAGTTCTTTTTTATGCATTGGGAATTTTTCAGCCAAGACCACCTGATTTCTGAAACAGAGTTTTTGTGTGTTCCCAGTTAAATAAAAAGGCAAAGATGAAAAATTAAAATAATAAAAAGAAAAGAAAAAAGAGAAAGAGAAAGAATGCCAAGTAACCACACTGAAAAACATTTAAATCCATTTCTTTATGGACTAAATTTCCTCAAACACAGAAAAAGCCAAGAAGTTGGAAGCTTGTTTTTTTTTTCTTTTTAAAATATTACTTTCTTTCAATTTATTTTTATATTGGTAGATGATGTGAGACTCATTACATTTTATAGGCCTGAACAAAATCTTACAATTTCTTACTAATATTATGCAATGACATAATGCCATTTGTAGAGGTGTCGCATAAAGCAATTGACTTTTACTGGCTTCTGATGGCAGGACTTGCCATTTTATATTCTGTTTTATGTAAGCGTTTTCCAAATTTATCGACCTCACAGGATTTCTCAAGTTGCTTAATTATGGTAGGAAGAAGATATCTCTGTGGCCTGACACAAGAGCCTATTAAAGTCCCCTTTAAAAAGATTGTAAGAACAGAGGAGGTAAATGCAGCTAACATTTAATGTATGCCTACTTTGGGCTGGATGCTAGAATGTAGAGATGAAAGAAGGGGCACCTACCATGAAGTAGGCACTGCCCTGACAATATCCTGTTTCTTAATTTCACAGATGAGCAAACTGAGGCTCAGTTGTTATGCCCAATGTCACAGCAGCTATTAAGTAAGTGGAGGTGCTAGGATATCCACTCAAGTCTGACTTCAAGTCCATCCTATAGAGTCACAAAAGACAGCAATATTCACATGATAGTGGAGCAGCCCTTAGGGGGAACCCCTGGAGTTATCACTTTGAGAATTCCTACCCAGGGAATGAAGGCTCAGGAGGACCTATCTAGTGGATTAAAAATTGAGAAGTTTTGTTTATGCTCATGATCCCTATTTGTTTATTTCCAAACTTTAATTAGAAGAGTTCCATATCACACCAAGGAAATGAGATCACATTTTGTAGAATGTTATTTTTAAAAATGCATGCAAGATGTGAAAGCTTTCATTGGATCTCCTCAAATCTTCATATTCCATGCACACCTTACCGAGTTCCTCCCCTGGGGAGTCTGTCCTATTCTTTTCACCTAGTCCTGAAGCCTTCACATCTGGATCAAGGAATACATCCTAAGTAAGGAGAAAGATACTGGTGGGAAAAGAAATCCAAGTGACACTGAATAATAGAATATTAATGCTCTCTCAGACCTAAATTCAGAATTCTGAATTCTGAATCAAGCTCTTGATTTTTATACTGGAGGAATCTGAAGCCCTAAAAGAAGTAAAAACTTGAAGCTTTTGTTTATAATATTCTACTGAGCCATTCCCATCAGCTGGAAATAGTGTTTGGCCATGGGATAAGCCTATAGATAATCACAAACTGATGGCCAGGTTGCCAACTGCCATCTCTTGGGAAAGGCCATGGTCCCTAGCTCTCTGAGCTTGCTACTACCATGTCAATTACCACAGGGTGTTATGATTCTACCTTGCTAGCATTCACTTCATTGTTTTCTGTGTGTTTCTACCACCCTTTGCTCTTTCACTGGTCTTTAGGACCATTTTTTTCTTTCTCTCAATCCAAGATGAAACAAAAATAACGATTTGAAGGAATGCTTTACCTCTGTGGTCAAGGCACTGTCTCAAATTCTTGGATGCATGCATGCAGAGTCCCTGAAATTAGATAATTCTGACACATGGGAAAAAGAAAGAGAAAAGGTGGAGTAGTGATTTAGAGGGGAGGAGGACATTGTGGGAGGAACTAGACAAGGAGTCCTTTAATTTAGAGGCAGAAGGAGCAATATTCCTTAGGGGCCCAGAGATCAAATGCTAGAAATACAGAACAAGCTCTCCTTGAACATGGATATTCCATATGATGATAACTTGCCCTTTAACATTCCTGAACATGGTTAGTCCCAGTCAATGTGAAGTGAGCAAAGAGAGAGGGATGTTGGACAAATTGGTGGGGACAAGCTCATGGAGGAAGAACCTAGCTCCCTGGCCAAGGTGAAAACAAACAGAACTAGTTATAATTTCCCTGTAAGTAGTGCAAAAATGACACACTAATACTATCGCATGGGATATGGTACTTCTCTCCTTTTTCTCTCTTGAGAAAAACTAGTCGGAGGGCTGTGTCATTCCCTGTGTATCTCTAGCCAACTGTTGTGGTTTGTCGTGTGCATCAGGCACTTGGAAAAAGTTTGTTGAATGAGCAAGCCAATATATGAAGTAATTTGTTCAAATTAACACAGTGGGTTTAATGACCTGACTAGGATCCAAACTCAGGGCTCCAGATCCAACTCCAGTGTTTCTACCAAACATTTTCTATCTTTTCATAGGCTAAGGAGGATAGATAAATAAGATGAAGAACAGAATTGCTTTGATTGAAGGAGGGGTTACAAAGGGCGCAGTTAAATGCACTTCTCTATTCTAAGTGCTGTTTCTGCCCAAGTAGTAAGATATCCCCTCTCAGTCAGTAACTCTGGCTTCCAGGAAGCATAACTTCCCAACACAGAATATCTTTGTTCGAGTAACATTGACCAAGCAGAGACTGCATTACAATATTGAAGATAGAGGGTAATTATGGCTTTGAGATTTATTATTTGAGTTTTTCTTTCTCTAGGTTAAGATTGCTTCCTTAAGAGCATATGGCTGCAGAGTTATGGTCAAATCTAATGAAACTCTCATTTCAGTTGGGAGAAATGAGCATTCTCTGGGGTTTATAGCAACGCCAGGCGGGCTACTAGTTTAATCCTTAAGGATGGAAGGAATGTTGAAGATCATTTAATCCAGTGATTCTCAATTGGGAGTAATTTTTCCCCCATGACCTATTTGGCAATATCTGCAGATATTTTTGGTTAACAACTAGTGTATGCTACCAGCATCTAGAGGGTAGAGGCCAGGGATGTTAAATATCCTTCTGTGCACAGGATAGCCCCCTCACAACAAAGAATTATCTGGTCCAAAATGTCAGTAGTGTTGCTGTCAAAATACTCTGATCTAGTCCATACCTTTGTCTAGAGTAGAATTAATCTACAGTGGAATTTACTTGCCTCTGATGGAATATGTTAAGATCTAGTGCTTTGTTTTGCTGGCAGTTGTTCCACTAGCAGGCAAATGCTAAATTTGTTGCTTGCTCTTGGTACCCCCTGAATGCTGAATGAGTATCACCACATCGTTTCATAATTACTTGATTCTGTATTTGTCTCATCCATTGGACTGATATGCTCTCTAAGGGACTAGGTATAATTCATATCTATTTTTGCATTCCCTACTTCTGCATGACGCCTGGTACAAAAAAAAAATTCCTTGGTAAAAATTCAGTGAATAAGTAAATGAGCAAAAGATTAGAGATGTCTTACATTCCAAGGTATACCCTAATTCAGGACTGAAATTCTCAATATTCTTATTCTAGGTAATGAAGCTCTAGGCAATGAAACTTTTCTCTTGCACTGGGGGTGGAAGAGACATACCACATGTTGCATCAGGCCCTATTTTGCTTTTTCCTCTAGGCAATCTTTGTGGGCTTGGAAAACTATACATATTCTTACTTTGCACTTCTCTTTTGCTTGATGCAAAATTTCCTATAAAAGTGCCGACACTGGGGCAAATGGAAAATATTTTATAATCAACAAGTTTAATTTGCTGAGTGCTTTGCATTAAAATCACTGAAGTAAGTTGGGCTGGCCAGTTCCCAACTCCATTGCCAAACTGAGAAGCATTTTCTCAATCTTGCTTTAAATGGCCATGAGCCATTGGACCACTGGGCTTGGACCAATATTAGAAGGAAGGAAAGAGCATGGAAACCAATTCTCCTGTGGGGTTGAGAAGGCCAGAGTAATTGACCACACTTTTCCAATTTTAGTTTAAAAGTCTGTAAATAATAAGGGTAATTCACATTTGTAAAGAGTTTACATAGGACTTTTACATCTGCCTCACCTTCTCAAACTATAATAAATGTTCACGTAGAAGGTAGATGTTCCAAGAAATATATACCCTACAGGATCAGAATGACAGATTTTTTTTTTAGGGATTCAATTATTTTTTTAAAGAAAAATGTGGGACAAATAATTTGATATATTAAAATTTTAATATATTGTGGAATACAATACACCATTAGCATGACCTTTTTAGATAACATTGTTTTCAAAAGAAAAAAATCTGCAGTCATGGTGGGGTACTTAGAATTATATTTCTAGACCACATTCTCATTTATATTTGTAAGAAAACAGTGGAAAAGTTGCCACAGTTTGCATGACACACATTATCTCTTAAATTCACAAGTCTTCTTTCTTTTTCTGGAATTTTCTTTTGCCTTCTCTTGTTCACCCTTCTAACACATTTTCCAAGACCCAATTTAAGAGTTGCATTCTTTTTGAAGATTTCTTTAACTCCTGGTAGGGGCTCTCTTCATGTTCCACATGCCTATGTTCAGCCGCTTCTCAATTAGCTGTTTATATGTCCATCTTTCCTCACAGACAGGGATCTCCTGGAGAAAGGGGATCATATCTTGACTTCCACTCTTCTCATGGTATCATTTACATAAAACAATCTGAAAACCTCATAATCAGGCCATAGTAAAAACAAACAAAAAACAAACTTCTTTCTGAATATTTCCAAGAGACTCTGATCATATTTTGCTTTCCTTGAGTGATGACTTTTATTTAATCACTAAAATACATGAAGCATCTACTCTGTGCCAAGTTACATGCTAGCATTTTATAAATATTGTCTCATTTAATCTCTGCCACACCCTGGGAGGTACTATTGATTCTATTTTGCAAAATAGGGAAGTAAGGTCCATATAATTAAATCACTTATTCAAGGTCATAAAAGATGTAATCCTTATATTTTGGGAAAGTTTTAATTTAATTAAGGTCATATACACATACACACACACACATGCAGAGTTATTTCTTATGTGTCAAAGCTGTAGCAAAATGAAAAGAATAGAAATTCTGAGTCCTGGTTCATGGCTCTGTAGCCCAGTAGCTGTGTAGCTTTAAATTTGGGATAAAATCTGTTTTCGACCCTGTATTAGTTTTCCTCCAGCACAAAGCACATGCCCATCCCCATGTGTGCCCTGCCTGAATCTTGTGACACCGGCCTTCATGGACTGCTCTCTCGGGCTCTCTTATGGTGTGCCTTCTGGTTTGATTTAGCCAACAACAAGGGCCTGACAGCTCCTTGATCTTGGGACCTGAGCAAAAGGTGGTGGTGACCCTGTAGGGTGTTGTGGTAGCTTCATCTCTTATCCATTCAGGCACAAGGTTGATAATGCTTCTCAGGCTATGAGGTTTTCCAAGAGTTTTATTTTCTCTCATTTCCCTTAACCTTAGCTACACTATACATAGTACTTTCACGCAACTCTTCAAATAGCCCACGGAGGGATCCCTGGGTGGCTCAGCGGTTTAGCACCGCCTTCAGCCTAGGGTGTGATCCTGGAGACCCGGGGTCCAGTCCCACGTTGGGGTCCCAGCATGGAGCCTGCTCCCTCTGCCTGTGTCTCTGCTTCTCTCTCTCTCTCTCATGAATAAATAACTAAAATCTAAAAAAAAAAAAAAAAAAAAAAGCGCACGGAGTGTGCCATTTCTGTTAAGATAGGGACTAACACACTTTGGGCAAGACCCTTTATCTGTCCCACCCTAAATGTCCTCATCTGTAAAATGGGGATAATAACAACGTGACTTATAGGATTTCTGTGAGGATAAGATATGTTAAAAAGTACTTTGTAAATTTAAAAGTACTCCTAAAATGTTTATAATTGTAAATGTATTGTTCTTTTCTGTGACAGTGGGCACTTTCATTTACCAAATATCTACTGAGGATCTAGTTATGTAAGGTCCTACACTAAGAGCTGAGCAAAATCCTTTCAGCAGAGATTTAATTAGAGAGGGGAAAAGATGCATTTAGGCTAAGGGAGGGAGAAATGGGTCTTAATAGAGGAAAAGAGATGACTTGGCCTTAAAGGATAGTAGGATTTTTAGGTAAATTGGCAGGAAGCAGTGCAAAGGATCCTAGGGGCAAGTGAATGTGTGCTGGGAGGTGCAGAGGTGGGAGAGAACAATGCATATTCAGGGCAAGTCAGCAAACTAGTTGCATGGGAGAAGAGGCTGGGACTTCATGCAGTGTCGGGCCAGACTTTCAAGGCCTTTGTAAAGAGTAATTATATTTTTTAGGAGCCCTGGATGAATAAGAGGAAAATAAATTTCAATGTATTTTAATATCTTTTTCCTGCTATGGCATCTGTCCTACGAAAAGCTATGCATTGAAAAATAAGTGATCCGGTGGGATTTGGATGTCTTCACAATATGATTCGATTGATTGTCCTAATGGATTTTGCAGTAGATTGGATATTAAAGTGGCCAAGAAAAGATTTGACTGAAAATAGACAATTTAGTCCAACCAGTACCTTTGTCAATAACTATTTCCTTAACTTCTACTATTGGATATTATCTTGGGACCCAAGGAGGTTAAAAACAAACAAACAAAAAACCCCACCTCCCCCCACCACACACAGTTCATTTAGGAAAGGACCTGTCCAGTCTGTATTCTTCCTGCTTCTCCTCTGTATTTGATAGATACACAATACACATGTATCATTTTTATTCCTTTTGGTTAAATAATAAAATGAATGGCTCATTTAAGATATTATTTAGAGCAGAGCTACCCAGTAGAACTTTCTGTGATGGTAAAAATATCCCATATTTGGGCTGTTCAATATGGGGACAACTAGCTACACATAGCTATTGAAAACTTGAAACATATCTAATGCAACCTGAGGGACTGAATTTTAATTCTATACAATATTATTTAATACAAATTTAAATTTAAATAGCAACATTTGGTTAGTGGCTACTGTATTAGTGCAGATCTAGAGAGAAGTGTTCCTACATAGGAAATCCACATAAAATGCATTTACCGTGTTTCTATAATACTGCATAGTTGATGAAATTCTCTTCCATAGAGCCTAATTGCAACAATGTTTGAGCGACGGCTTCATGGTTCCTGGGGTAAGGTTCCAGGCACTTCCTATGAACGCCTACCTTATTTCACTTTAAGAATACTGTTGTCTATTGAAAGATGAGTGGATAAAGAAGATGTGGTCTATGTATGCAAGGGAATATTATTCAGCCATTAGAAATGACGAATGCCCACCATTTGCTTCAACGTGGGTGGAACTGGAGGTATTATGATGAGTGAAGTAAGTTAATTGTAGAAGGACAATCATCATATGGTTTCATTCATATGGGGAATATAATAAATAATGAAAGGGAATAAAGGGGAAAGGAGAGAAAATGAGTGGGAAAAATCAGAGAGGTTGACAGATCATGGGAGACTCCTAACTCTGGGAAACGAACAAGGAGTGGTGGAAGGGGAGGCAGGTGGGGTGGGGCAAGGGGTGACTGGGTGATGGGCACTGAGGGGAGCACTGGATGGGATGAGCACTGGGTGTTATAATATGTTGGCAAACCAAACTCCAATAAAAAATTAAAAAAAAAAAAAGAATACTGTTTAATCCAAGTTTACTTAACTTTTCTCCTAAAGGGTTAAATGGGGGTGTCAGGAGATGATTTTCTAGCTGTAATCACTGTGATTCATGGAATGTGGTTACACCTGCTGGGCTTAAAATAGCACAAACTTAATTTAGTAGCACCTGTAGTCAGTCTAACTAATTATATAAAAAGGCTTGGTAAGCCTGTGATTATGCTGAGGGACAGAATCACTGTGTGAGTGGTTGCATGAACAGCCTGCTAAGGACTTCTCAATGGGTAAGATAGGTAAGCACAATGTACTTATTTTTTATTATAATTGTTTGAAAAATTATGTGCATATATGCAACATAGAAAATATAGACAGTGCAAAACATAATTTGTACATGAACTACAAGGTTAAAGAAGCCTTTCCAAATGAAACATTCTAATATTCTTTGATACATCTCAGAGTCAGAATCTATATCGCCTTGAGGTAAGATTGGGGAAAGCCAGAGAAAAGGAAAATACATTATCCAGCTTTTTAAAACTATATTGAGTATCTTGTGGTTCTCTGAATACTCCATCCTCCTGAACATTACTATTCTCTGTGAGTCCTGTTTATCCATCCAGAGAAACCCTTCATCTTCCTTGTTGACTAATAGATACCGTTTTGTGTTGTCCAAGAACCAGCACAAATGATAGGTCCTTTATTGAGATTTCTTTGACTTCCCAATAGATGCAGTGATATCCCTTCCTTGACAATTTTCATCTACCTCAATTAGAGCAAAAGAATCACTATGGATATTCATTTTTATGTGTATGCACCATGAGAATGTGAGCCCTTTAAGAGCAGGAGCTGTGTTCAATTATCTTTGTATTCCCAAGAATTATCACAGATCTCCATGATGCTTAATTCATAATTGTTAAAAACAAAAACATGAGTCACCATTCATAGCTAGAATGTAATTTCAAGTTATTGTTTCTATATGTTCACATAGAGATGTGTGTTGGAACAATTGAAAACAGAAATACTCCCCAAATGTTTGGGATTATATGCTGGAATGTATTTTATGAAGTAAGGACTTTAACCCTTTTAAGTATTTTTTGTTTAATATAATAAAATTTATCCCTTCATTAATCATCAAAGCTTTGAGCCTCCACTAATTTGACTAACCTGAAATACAGTCTTTTCTTGTTCTTTACCACTACTCCCACTATTTGCCAATAATTTTAAATTATTCTGAGTATTCCAGAGGAGATGTAATTTTCTATATAAAATAATCACCCCAAAATGTTAATTCCATAAGAACAAGTGTTCCTTCTTGTTTTGTTTTCAGTTTTGGTTCTGACAAACACCCATAGCCTTAAACAGTACTTCATACCTAGTAAAACTCAAGAAGTATTTTATGTTAAAAGTAATAAACAAGTATAATTTAACTATTTCTTTACAATCCTTCGTTCTATCATCCTATATGTTCACCATCTTGCTTAATTGACCATGACCACCAGCCACTTATCCACTCACAGGTTGTTGCCACATGGCCTCCTCCTGGCCTCGTCTAAACAATGGCACTCTATGCCCCCAGACAGCTACCCATTCCACCACTGACCTCTGTGAGCCCACTTCTAGGATTCCATCACCCACCAACTGGTTCACTTTTTCCACTTTACCTGACCAACTCTTTCAGTGGGAGTTTCTATAACAGAGCTGATTGGTGCACCTAGTGATACCATTCTTCTCAAATGACTCTTCTTTGCAGAGACTTTGGACACAGGATAATGGTGGTGGTGGTATTATGTCTGGGTGAGAGAATGCTCAAAAGTAATCTGCTAGAATAAATGAAAATACTGCTCTCTTCAATAGTCAAGCCCATTTGGTCTGTTCCATTCTGCCAGACTTCGCTTAGTGTGATTTTCCTCTTAGAAACTTTATATACATTTTTTTTTCTTAGTCCAGGCCCCCTCACAAACTTACCATTTATTGTGTGGTTATGGTCTAGATTTATGGCCCCTTATAGGAAGTTCCAGGCCACATGAAAATTTAAATAGGTGTTTGAGTATCTGTTTTTCCCTGTGACTGGTCATCCCAGAGAAGTCAGGCTATTCCAGGTATGGCTCATGGAGGGAATGAAATTGGAAAGCCTTTGTAGTTAAAGAATTTGGGGATGTGGTTCCTACTATTAAAGAGGTCACTATTGGGCGTGGGTACAAATTGGAATAGGGTATGACTGCTATCTTTCCTTTTATACTTTGTTATGAACCAAAGATAAGAAATTAGGAGACCAGGTTACTGGACTATAGAACTTTCTATAACAGTGATTCACAAACTTGGTGGGTTATTAGAGTCACTTGGGAGTCCTAGAACACAATTCTGGGATATTCCCAGAATTGGCTCCAGGGTTCCAGAGCCCCCTTTTTTTTTTCTTTAAATACTGATGGAGTTCTTTTAGCATCCTCTGGGATTTGGGATGCTAGTCACAGAGGGCCTCTAGTATAGTATAGGCCTGCCTCTCTCTCTCTCTCTCTCTCTCTCTCTCTCTCTCTCTATATATATATATATATATATATATATATATATGGAACACATAGAAAAGAATAATGCTTAATGTTTGTACTACACATCAGAGAAAAGGAACACTAGCTTGTGGCCTGAACCAACCCTCCTCTCAAGGGCTCTCCAGCCACTCTATGGCAGTTCCCAGATTGCTGAGTTATATTTGTGTGCTACTGCACAATGCTCAGTTGGGAAGCTTTGATTTAGAGAAAGTATGACCTAACTCAACTCTTCAGTCTATTTAGTATCATATCTAAATGTGTCCAAATTAGTTTGGTAGTTCTGTATTCCCTGAACAATACTTACTTAAAGAGGATAGAAGACAGTTGAAAAAATTATAGAAAGGGACTCCAAAATAAAATGTTTCCATGAATAAATCCACAAAAAGATAACTTGCATAAAGATAAGTATCATTGGAACTTTAGAACACTTTATTTTCAAGTTTCCCTCAAAAATCTTCAAGCTCATATTCCTTACCTTGGTAACCAAGGTCTCTTTGTCAGAGCCTATATTTCTAAATGTATGTCCTTTTCCTCTTTACCCTAAATTCTAGCCAGAAGAGATTTTATGTGTTCACTGATGGTAGTACCAAACTACAACTAGACAAGCTTAGGTTCAAATCTAGAATCTGCACTTACAAGATGAATGACCTTGTAAAATTTATTTAAATTTGCTGAATTTCAATTTCTTAACCTAACAGATTCAATGTAAGTGTATCTTAGGTTGTAGACTGTTAGCAAATGATGGCCTCCATTCTTGACCTCGTATCTTTTCCCTTTGTAATGTGATTTTGTAGCTTATGCATCAATAGGTGGAGTCTGATTTCCCACTCCTTGAACTCGAGCTAGTCTTGAGACCTTTTTTAATAAAATATGATGGATGTGAATGTGCTAGTTCTGAACGTAGGCCTCAAGAGAGCTTACATGTTCACTTCTGCTCTTCTGATTCCCACTCAGCTATCATTTGAACAAACTAACACTAGCTTCCTGAATTATATGAGCCCACCTGGAACAGAGATGAGCTGTCCTCCTAAGGACATTGTAGAAAAGCCAGCAACAATCTGACTCACAGGAAGATGAATAAGTGAACAGTGAACACAGGTGATATGAAAAGAATCCCACAGACAGCCCAACACAAATTACCAACACATATAATTAAATTGTGAGCTTAAAAATATATGGCTGTTTTAAGCAAGTAGTTCCCAAACTTCAGCTTTCATCAGAAGCACTTTTAGGGCTTCTTTAAATAACAGTTACTCTACCCCACCTCTGGAGTTTCTGATTCACAGGTTTGGGTTGAGTTCCCCAAATTTCATTTCTAACAAGTTTCCCTATAATATTGATGCACATGGTCCAGGTACCATATTTTGGAAATGACCATTTTACACTGCTAGGTGTTGAAGTGATAATATATTAAAAGCTACCTGGCAAAGATACTCTAAAGCCTAGTTATGGATTTAAAGTGTCTGGAGGATAGTAGGCACTCAAGAAACTTAGGTACTGTTATCTGCTATATCTCTTTAACTAGTCCATAATTTCCTTAAGTAAAAGCATTATTAGTAAGTGCATCCTACTCTTCTCTCTCAGTTTCCATGTGGTAAATACTTAAATTTCAGTCCAATATCTTACAGAAATAGCAAGCAGATGTCCTACACAATTTCTTTGCTCTTTATCACGATTATATTCTTAGAACTTGGAGACCTTTTCTAAAGATAATTTGATACTCTTAAAATCCTAAAATCCTTGCTTGTTTCTTGCATCCATAAGTCTAGAATTCTGGTAAATCAGAGAGGATCAAAGTTTTATCATGGGATGATTGAAGATGTATATCTTGAGGGATTGAGGATTCTGGGAAGAAGGTAGCTTAAGTAATTACCCATGAAAAGAAAATTCAAAGTGGATGAAAGACATAAAAGTGAGACAGGAAACCATCAAAATCCTAGAGGAGAATATAAGCAGCAACCACTCTGGCCTCACCATAGCAACTTATTGCTCACAAAACTGAAAGGCAGCCTACAGAATGGGAGAAGATACTTGCAAATGAGATATCTGATAAAGGGTTAGTGTCCAGAATCTATAGAGAACTTATCAAACTGAACACCCAAAAACAACTAATCCAGCTAAGAAATGGACAGAAGGCAAGAATAGACGTTTTTCCAAGGAAGACCTCTAGATGGCCAACAGATACATGAAAAGATGCTCAACATCACTTATCATCAGGGAAATACAAATAAAAACCACAATGAAATACCACCTAACACCTGTCAGAATGGCTAAAGTTAACACAAGAAAAATAGGTGTTGGTTAGGATGCAGAGAAAGGGAATTCTTCATGCACGTTAGTGGGACCACTCTGGAGAACAGTATGGGTATTCCTCAAAAAGCAAAAAAGAGAACTACTCTGTGATCCAGCAATTGCACTACTAGGTGTTTACCCAAAGAATACAAAAATACTAATTCAAAGAGGTACATGTACACCAATGTTTATAGCAGCATTATTATCAACAATAGCCAAACTATGGAGAGAGCCCAAAAGTCCATCAATTGATGAATATAGAAGGGGTGTATGTGTGTGTGATGAAATATTACTTAGTCATCAAAAAGAATGAAATCTTACCATTCACAATGACATGAATGGAGGTAAAGTGTAATATGCTAAGGGAAATAAGTCAGAGAAAGAAAAATACCATATAGTTTCATTCATATGTGGAATTAAGAAACAAAACAAAACAAAACAAAACAAAAAAGAAACAAAACAGATGAGCATATAGAAGGGGGAGGGAAGGAAAGAGGGGAAGCAATCCACAAAAGACTCTTAAAGACAAAACAAACGGGTGATAGAGGGAGATGGGTGGGGGATGGGCTGGTGGATGATGAGTATTTAGGAGGGCATTTGATACAGTGACGGCTGGGTATTGTATGTAGGTGATGAATCACTGAATTCTCCTGAAACCAATACTGCACTGTATGTTAGCTAAAGTAGAAATTAAATAAAAATTAGAAAGAAAATACATTTTAAAGAGTCTCATTGTTTGCTTCTCTCTCCCCCCCCCCCCAATCTTCCTTCCCCTCCCTTTCCTCTCTTCATTTTCTGGGACTCCTATGGTACCAATGTTATCCATTTTAATAAATCACTGAGTTCTCTAAGTCTACCTTCATGGTCCATTACCTTTATCTCCCTCTTCTTTTCAGCTTCATTATTTTTTTAAGATTTTATTTATTTATTCATGAGAGACACAATGTGGGGGGGGGGGGCAGAAGGAGAAGCAGGCTTCTTGCAGGGAGCCTGACGGGACTCAATCCCAGGACCCCAGGATCACGCCCTGAGCCAAAGGCAGACGCTCAACCACTGAGTCACCATGCTCAGTCACTGAGGCATCCCTTTTTTTTTTTTTTTTTTTAATTATTTAGAGATTTTATTTACTTCTTAGAGAGAGGAGCAAGGGAAGGAGCAGAGGGGGATGGAAAGAGAGGGCGAAAGACTCTCAAACAGACTCTGCACTGAACTCAGAGCCCAACATAGGGCTCAATCTCATGATCTGAGCTGAAAACAAGAGCTGGATACTCAACTGACTGATCCACCCAGGAGGCCCTCATTATTTTCCATTATTTTATCTTCTATGTCAGTGATTCATTACTCTGCTTCATCCAACCTCATTGTTATGGCACCCATTTCAAGTTTGGATCTTGGCTATAGCCTTTTAAATTTTAGCTTGACTGGTTTCTAGTCTTTTATCTCTGCAGTAAGGGATTCTCTAGTGTCTTCTATGCTTTTTTTCAAGCCCAGCTACTATCTTTATAATTGTTTTAAATTCTAATTCAGACATTTTACTTATATAAGAGACTCTTAACTATACAGAACAAACAGGGTCAATGGATGGAGATGGGTGGGGGATGGGTTAAATGGGTAATGGTTGTTAAGGAGGGCACTTGCTGTGATGAGCACTGTGTATTATATGTAAGTTCTGCACCACTACAAATTCTATCTCTGAAACCAATTTTACCAAATGTGTTAATTAGTAGAATTTAAATAAAAACTTGAAATAAAAAAAGGAAGCACACCAAGAAGAGAACAGATAGGTTGGGAAGATTATGGACTAGAAATCTCTATAAGGTCTAATGGCAGCTCTAGTGGGAATACAGTGTAAGAACAGAAAAGAAAGAGTTACAGTCTGAATATAAGCTATTAGAATTTAAGATTTGGAGAATGAGTATTAATGCTGGGGAATATGTATTCTAAAACAGATCCCAAAGTGATTCTGATATGCAATAAGTTTGGTAATGTATATTGTACAATATGTTCTTTACTATCATTAAAATCCATGATCAGAGACAAATCTATATCACTTCTGTGATGGCTGAAAAACTGATGCTGTGAACATTACCAATTACATCATGCAATGTTTCCTACAAAATTCCATGAAAAGAATTTCTAATTTAGTGCTGAAAAGAAAAAGACAGTCTTTCCTGAAGAATTGATATATTTTTTTCCTTCAAGATGTTGAAAGTTATGAAACTCACCATGGTTACCTCGTCATCTTGGCTGTGAAAAAGCTAAAAGCCAACCCTGAAGCTTAGCAGTTTCCAGATTGTGTTAAGTCTGCTCTTTGTCCAGCCCTCCTATGAATACCTCCATGCTACCATTTATACATCATATTTCAGTTACACACTAAATTTATTCATCTTACCTGAAGACTCTAAAAGTAGGGACTGTATCTTCTATATTAGTTCATCTATAGTAACTAGCATAGTACCTGGTATGAAGATTGTAGGGATTTTTTTTTTTTGCTAAATTATAAACTATATGCTAGTAACAGATGAATTAACACTAATGGTTAAGAGGTTTGCTCTTCTATGGATTTTAATTTTATATTTCATTTTAATCCTATGCAGTTCATTGCTGAGTATTAGGAAGAAATCCTTTCTCTCAATTTCTTGTATTTTCTTTTAGGTAAATTGAGTCCAGGTAGTCTTATACCTCTGACCTCTTTCTGCTTCTTTACTCAGTATATCCCAAGGGAGATGGAGTGACTCATCTGACTGGTAAATCTGAGAAGAATAAACAAGACACTCTCAGCCTAAGTCCTCCATTTTCTCCAGTTTCATCCTTTAAATCAATCAGATGTGTGTTTGATACACTGTTTTTATCCCTGTATTTATATAGGTCTAGCTTGTCCTCTGAAAGCTTGATTATCTTTATAAATACGTTCTTTACTCTTTGATTTCTTGATAGATTATCCTTTGCCATTGCCAGAATTAAAATTATTTCCTAAGACCCCATTTTTTCTTCACCTACAGAGCACCCTTTAATTACTTTGCTGCTTTTGGCCCTTGCGTGTTTCTGAGCCAGCTTATTTCCCAAGACTAAGGCATCACAGGAATGCTTTAATGAATTTTTGGTTTGGGATCTGTGATTATTTTTCCTATTTTTCTCTCTACAAGCAGAATTTGAATCTCTAACTTGATAGTAGCCCACACTTCTTTTTATTTGCACATTAATCTATTTTATTTCAAATCCTAACCACAATCTGGACCTCCAATATTCATAAGTATAATTAGCAGATACTATAACATACAGCCTCAGAAATAATATATAAGCAGAAAAGCCCTGAAACTCCAGACTAGCCTTGGCTTGGTTCCAAACAAGGTCCATGTTTATAATCTGAAAAATATCTTGGAATCATATGCAGACCTAGTTGACAAATATGTTAGATGGCATATCTTAATGTAGTGCACACAACAACTGTTTAGTAAAGGACTAGAAGGAAAACTAATAAAAATAGCCTGAACCAAAGATTTTGTCATCCCAGATTCAACCCAGGGCTTTTTGGGGAAGTTCTCAAAACAGCACTTCCCTTATAGTTCAAGTTCTTAAACAGTGAGCCAAAATATGTTGGCTCCCAACTTTGATAAGACTAAATTGGAGGATGTATTTTATACATGGGGCAGTAAACTCCTAATATTAATACAGATTTTACAGATTTATCCCCTACCTAGAGACAAAACCAAACATCCACAGGGCCCCAGAAAATATTTGGCATTTAGGGACAGGGGGGGAATGTGTGCTCCCTGGGAAATACTGCTCCAAGGGGGGATGGTGGAAGAAAGGAAGGGGTTAAACTGAGCATGCCCAGTTTACACTTCCCAAATGTATGCACCATTGACATGTATGTCACTTCACTTTCCCTTGACTGAGGTATGTAAAGAGAGGGAGAACATTCAGTAGTATTACAGAAATTGAGGCAAGGAGACTGAAATCAATCCTAAACTTTTAATAAAATAAGTTTGTATAAATGAATGGGAAAAAAGGAAGCTTCCACTGGAAAATACACATATTGAAGTAGAAAATCCTGCTCTGAAATTTGTAGATATTACCACTAGAATACTATTTTAAGTATCAAAATGAAAAAGCTTACTAGTGGCGTTGTGGTCCAGTCTACTTTTTGACACTTTTACTAAGCTGGAGGCCATTGCCTAAGAGTAGCTGAACAATCAATAACATCAGTGTGCAATCCTACCAAGCAATAGTTGCCCCCATGAACCATGCAATGACAATAACAACAGAGAGGGTGACCCTTATAAGCTCTTCTTATGTGCCAGGCATGTGCCAAGTGCTGTATATATGGCCACATTTGGTCCTTAAAGTGATCTTATGAGTTAAATATCTGTATTCTTATTTTATCATTAGGGAAAACAAGGTAAAGTAACATACCAAATAAAACTCATAAAGCCAAAAGTAGCAAAGTCAGGATTTGACCCCAGATTGGCTGACTATAAACTCTCTGTTCTTTTACAAATGCCAAAGTAAACATATCGCTAAATATCATGGGGCTGGATTATGAGAACCCTAGGACTCTTCTGACTTTCTGTGTTTCTATGACCTGACAGTGTAAAAAATTCCTGCTAGTTAAATGCTACCCCAGATCATTGTTTCTCTTCTTTTCTCTTTTCATTCTTTTCTGTTTCTTCTCTATTTGAAGGTTCCAATGGGCTAATTGGAAAGATCTTGCATAAATACAGTAAAAGTCATTATAAGGTTATCCAAAGGACAAAATGGGGAGGAAAGCTATGCTACAAGTGGAAAATTGTTGTAAGTTTGAATTACAACCTGGTTGGACCTGCTCAGGGATCTGTAGAGGAAAACATTATATGCCATGACACTGTGAAGTAGATTTTACTTCAAATTCTAGGACACAAAGAATATAATTTAAAAATAGAAGATAAATATTTTACAAATATGCTCTTAGATCTTATAATCTCAAAGACTAGAATTATGTAGAATCCTGATCAATATCATTCTAGGAAATATTCCCAGATATGTATTTAGTTCCTTAATTTAATATTTGGAAAGAGCACTGGGCTTTGAAGGTAAAGGTTTGGATCTTACTGTGTGAAATAGGATATATTGGTCTCTCAGAGCATTAATTTCTGTACAAAGGGCCAAACATTAATTTCACAGACTTAGTGTGAGTGGTCAAGGAAAGAAAAAGTGTATTAAAGTGCCTGGCTCAGTGCCAGGTATCTAGCTGACATTAATAAGTGACAGACTGTATTTGAAGGTACATCATTACTTTTCTTCAGATCCCTGGATCACTTTTGTGACAAATGCAACAATCTTATAAAGGTTTGAAAATCATTTTCATTTATTTAGTCACTCAATTACCATTTTTTGGTACCTCTGTTATGTCAGATACTGTGTTTCTCTCTATGGACATAGATTAAAGGAATGTTTTCAAGTTGCTTCTGATGGAGTAGAGAAGAAACCAGAAAATAGATTATTTTAAAACAGTATGAAACCTCATATGATAGAAGTAATCCCCCCAGAAAGGATCTCTAACCATAAAAGAAAAGTGATCCTAACTGTAATGAGATTTATAAATGGAGTCTTTCTTTGGCAACTCCATAACTTTCTGCTTTTGGCCAAATTACATATTGTTCTTACATGTGACTCTGTCTTATAACTTAAAGATCCTTGGGATCCCTGGGTGGCGCAGCGGTTTGGTGCCTGCCTTTGGCCCAGGGCGCGATCCTGGAGACCCGGGATCGAATCCCACGTTGGGCTCCCGGTGCATGGAGCCTGCTTCTCCCTCTGCATGTGTCTCTGTCTCTCTCTCTCTTTCTCTCTGTGACTATCATAAATAAAAAAAAAAAAAAAAAAAAAAGATCCTTGCTTGTGATACTGAAATGTACACTGGACTTGGGAACAAAAGAATTAAATTTTAAGTCTGTGTTTGTCATTTAGCAGTTGCCTGAATGGGCAAGTCAAAACACATCTGTGAACTTTAGTTTTTCCTTCTGTTAGAGCACATCTTTCTACTTTGTGTGTGATATGTGTGGTGTGGGAGTGTGGGCGGGCACATGCATACATTAAAAGAATTTTTCATTTCTGTAACACTGCAGAATAGCTAATCAAATGATGACATTCAGAAGGTCAGTAATTGTGTTTGGGTTTAATAATTGTGAAAAGGGCAAGAAAAATGTATAAGGTCATTCTGCATAGAGCAGGAAGCTGAATGTCACCAAAAGTCAAAGGTTGATTTTCTGTACCATTATTTAATGCCAATAGAGGGCCAGATTCTGTCCCCTGGATCCAAAGTTGATGTTTCAGACATGAATGGCTAATGTAAGGTGTGTATGCTGACACCCCCACAGTAGACAGGCCTCTGACTGTAGTCCTCTCCCTTACTGAGTTCTAGTAAAGTCTCAACGTCCTTTCTCAAAACTTTTGCTCCAGGCAGTCACTACTAATCTATCAGAGTTTGGCCCTCAGCTTGAAACTTATTTGGCATTCCAGATTCACAATCTGACTCTAACAGTGTCTCTGGCGTGACTTATGGTGACTGATTTCAGCTAATCAGCATACTGGAATCTTGCAGTCAGCAGGAAGAAATACCAGGAAAAAGCATTTCACACATTCATTCCGAAAAACATTCAGAAATTATAATAATTAAATACGTACTGTAACCAAAGACTTAGTGTCTACAAGTATCTTCACAGCTGCTGAGCTGCATCCCCCAGGCTTCTTTCGTTCCCTGTGAGTTTTCATGATAAATGCCTACCACCTAACGTCATCTGCTAATGTTTTTCTAATAACCTACAGAGGTGAAAGCCACTCATAACAGCTTCATCACTGATATTATTTATATGTATTTTATATATTGACTTTACAATCTGCATAAGGATATATAGACTTACATGTGTATATAATATGCATGTACATGTTTATACGTTACATTTTTTTCTAGGCATTTTACATTGCAGATGCTATTGTAACTGTTTTTAGTTCAATTTTCATTATTCATAGTTGCTGTATTAGTTATCTTGGGCTGTCATAACAAGATTTCATACAATGGATGGCTCAACAAAGTCTTGAGTTTCACTTTCTTACAGTGATTTTGCTTTAACCATCTGGGTAATATTTGCTTCATAAAATTAGTTGGGAAGTATCCCATCTCTTTGATTTTCTAAAAGAGTTTGTGAGCAACTGATGAATTAATATTATTTTTCCACAAAATGATTGATTATATTTACCGGTGAAGTCATCTGAGCCTGGAGTTTCCTTTGTGGTGAAGTTATTAGCTACAAACTTACTTTCTTTAATATGTATGGCTATTAAATATATCTATTTCTTCTTGAATGATCTTTGGTATCTATCTATGTCTTTCAAATGATTTTCCCATCTCTAAATTGTTCAACTTATCAGCAAATGTTCACAATATTCCTTTTAAATGTCTGTTGACTCTACAGAGATATTCTTTTTCCCTCCTGCATTCCCTTCCTTTTCCTTCTCTCCCTCTCCCTTTCTATCTACTTAACTTCATTTCTGATATGGGCAATTTTCTTATTGAAGTATGTTTGACATACAGTGTTATATTAGTTTCAGGTGTTCAGCATAGTGATTTAACAATAAAATACATTAAGCAGTACTCACCACAGTAAGTGTAGTTAGCCTCTGCCACCTTACAAAATTATTCCAGTATTATTGACTATTTCCCTATGCTGTATTTTTTTTTAATCTCTGTGACTTATTTTATAACTGGAAGTTTGTACCTCTTAATCCCCTTCACCGATTAGGTCATTCCCCCACCCACCTTCCCTCTGGCAACCACCAGTTTCTTTTCTTTTCTTGCTCACCTCTCTGACTTACTTCACTCACCATTATACTCTCTGGATCCATCTATATGGTCACAAATTACAAGATCTCATTTTTTATGACTGTGTAATATTTCAATGTATATATATTTGCCACATCTTCTTCATCCATTTATCCATCAATGGATACTTAGGTTACTTACCTACCTTGGCTATTGTAAATAATGCTGCATTAACCATAGGTGTGCATGTATCTGTTTCAAATGACTGTTTTTGCTTTCCCTACGTAATTACCCAGTACTGGAATTACTACATCGTATGTATGGTGTATACGTATACCATACGTATACCATGTATGGTATTTCTATTAATTTTCATGGGAAACTCCATACTATTTTCCATAGTGGTTGTACTAATTCACCTTCCCATCAACATTGTGTGAGGGTTGCCTTTTCTCTACATCCTTGCCAACAAATATTATTTCTTGTCTTTTTGAAACTAACCATTCTGACTTCTGTGAGGTGATATTTCTTTGTGGTATTGATTTGCATTTCCCTGATAATTGGTGATGTTGAGCATCTTTTCATGTGTCTGTTGGCCATCTGGATGTCATCTTTGGAAAACTGTCTACTTTGATCCTCTACTTATTTAATCAGATCATTTGGGGTGGTGGTTTTCTATGAACTCTTTCTATATAAAAAAAAAAAAAAAGAACTCTTTCTATCTTTTGGATATTAACTCTTTATCAATAATGTCATTTGCAAATATCTTCTCCCATTCAGTAGATTGCCTTTTTGTCTTGTTGATGGTTTTCTTTACTGTGTAAAAGCTTTTTATTTTGATGTGATCCTAATAGTTTAATTTTGCTTTTGCTTCCCTTGCCTGAGGAAGCAGATCCATAAATGTGTTGCTAATGCCGATGTACTTCCTATGTTTTCTTCTAGGACTTTTATGGCTTCAGGTCCCACATTTAGGTTTTCACTTCTTTTTAAGTTTATTTTTGTGTATGGTATAAGAAAGTAGTCCAGTTTTTGGGACCCCTGGGTGGCTCAGTGGTTGAACATCTACCTTTGGCTCAGGGCATGATCCTGGGGTCCAGGGATCAAGTCCTGAATCAGGTTCCCTGTGAGGAGTCTGCTTCTCCCTCTGCCTATATCTCTGCCTCTCTCTGTGTCTCTCATGAATAAATAAATACAATCTTAAAAAAAAAGAAAGAAAATGGTCCAGTTTTATTCTTTTGCATGTAGCTGTTTAGTTTTCCCTATACTACTTATCGAGGAGGCTGTTTTCCCCCACTGTATATTCTTATAGATTTGTTGTCGATTAATTGACCATATAAGTATGGGTTTATTTCTGGGCTCTCTATCATGTTCCATATAGATACGTGTCTATTTTTGTGACAGTACCATACTGTTTATTACAGCTTTGTAGTATATCTTGAAATCTGGGATTATGATACTTCCAGATTGATGAGTATTCTGCTTTGGCTATTCAGAGTCATTTGTTCTATATATATTTTGGTATTTTGATAGGGATATGTAGATTACTTTAGATAGTATGGGCATTTTAACAATATTATTTCTTAAAATGCATGAGCATGGTATATTTTTCTATTTTTTGTGTGTGTTGTCTTCAGTTTCTTTGATATTTTCTAGTTTGTAGAGTATAGGCCTTTCATCTCCTTGATTTAATTTATTCTAAAGATTTTATTCTTTTTGGTGCAATTATAAATGGGATTTTTCTTTTATTTTTCTGCTACTTCATTATTAGTGCATAAAAACATAGAAGCTTTCTGCTTACTAACTTTATATTTTGCAACTTTAATGAATTCATTAGTTCTGAGATTTTTTTGGTGGAGACATTAGTGTTTTATATATATAGTATCATGTCATTTGCAAATAATGATCATTTTACTTCTTATCAATTTGGTCATACCTTTTATTTTACTTGTCTGACTGCCACAGCTAGGACTTCCAGCACTATGTTGATAAAGATAAGAATGGACATCCTTGACTTGTACCTTATCTTAGAGGAAAAGCTTTCAGTTTTACACCATTTATTATATTAGCTGTGGGTTTATTATATATGGCCTTTATTATGTTGAAGTAAGTTTACCTAAACCCACCTTATTGAGAGTTTTTATCATGAATGGACATTGAGTTTTGTCAAATGCTTTTTCTGCATCTCTTGAATGGATCATAGGACTTTTATATTTTATTTTGTTGATGCAATGGATCATATCATTTGTTGTGCAGATAATGAACTACCTTTGCATCACTGGAAAATATCCCACTTTGTTCTGGTAGATGATCCTTCTGATGTGTTGTTGAATGCATATTTTGTGGAGAACTTTTGCAACTATGTTCATCAGGGATATTAGCCTGTAGTTTTCTTTTTTGTAGTATCTCTGTGTGGTTTGTTATTAGGGTAATGCTGGCCTTATCAAATGCATTTGGAAGTTTTCCTTCTCTCTCTCTCTCTCTCTTTTATGGTAATATTTAAGAATAGGCGTTAACTCTTTAAATGTTTGGGAGAAGGGTACCTGGGTGGCTCAGTGGTTGAGTGTCTGCCTTCAGCTCAGGTCCTGATGCCAGGGTCCTGGGATCAAGTCCTGCATCAGGCTTCTCACAGGGAGCCTGCTTCTCCCTCTGCCTATGTATCTGCCTCTCTTTCTCTATGTCTCTCATGAATAAATAAATAAAATCTTTTAAAAAATAAATGTTTGGGAGAATTTTCCTGTGAAGCCATCTGGTCCTGAACTTTGTTTGTTAGGAGTTTCTTGATTACTAACTAAACTCCATTACTAGTAATGAGTCCATTCAGAATCTCTATTTCTTTGTGAGTGACTTTTGAAAGATTATGTTTCCAGGAATCTATTCATTTCTTCTAGATTGTCTAATTTTTTGGCATAGAATTTTTTTGTAGTAGTCTCAGAATCCTTTATATTTCTGTGATGTCAGTTTCAACTTTCCTTTTTCATTTCAAATTTTACTTGAGTCCTCTCTTCATGAGTCTGGGTAAAGGCTCATCAATTTATTTTTTATTTTATTTTTTTTATTTATTTATGATAGTCACACAGAGAGAGAGAGAGAGAGAGAGAGAGAGGCAGAGACACAGGCAGAAGCAGGCTCCATGCACCAGGAGCCCGACGTGGTATTCGATCCCGGGTCTCCAGGATCACGCCCTGGGCCAAAGGCAGGCGCCAAACCGCTGCGCCACCCAGGGATCCCAAGGCTTATCAATTTTGATGATCTTTTAAAAAAAATCTGGTTTCACCTTTCAGTTGTTTTTGAAATCCCTATTTCATTTATTTCCACTCCATTCTCTCCTTATACTAACTTGGGGTTTTGTTGGCCTGTTCATTTCTAGTTCCTTTAGGTGTATAGTTAGATTGAGACTTTTTTTGTTCCTTGAGGTAGGTAGTCCTGTATCACTATAAACATTCTCTGAGCTACTTTTGCTGTGTCCCAAAGATTTTGAAGCTGTGTTTTCACTTTCATTTGTCTTCACATATTTTTTAATTTCCTCTTTGATTTCTTTTTTGACCCATTGGTTATTTGGTAGCATGTTGTTTAGCCCCCAAGTATTTGTATTTTTTTCAGGTTTGTTTGTTGGTTGGTTGGTAATTGATTTCTAATCTCATAGCCTTTTGGTTGGAAAAGATGCTTGATATGATTTCAATCTTCTTAAATTTATTAAGACTTATTTTGTGGCCTAACATGTGATCTATCCTAGAGAATGTTTCATATGCACTTGAAGAGAATGTGTATTCTGTTTTTGGATAGAATGTTTTATATATATCCATTCAATCTAATTTGGTCTAATTTGTCATTCAAAGTCATTGTTTCCTTATTGAATTTTCTGTTGGATGATCTATCCATTGATTTAAGTGGCATGTTATAGTCTCCTATTGTCTTATTTTCAATTCCTAGTTTTGTCTATTAATGTTTGATTTGTGTATCCAGATGTTCCTATGTTGGGTGCATAGATATTTACAATTGTCCTTGTTGGGTTGATCCCTTTATCATTGATAATGCCCTTCTTTGTATCTTATTATAGTCCTTCGTGTTTTTTTTTTTTAATATTTTATTAATTTATTCATGAAAGACAGAGAGAGACAGAGAGGCAGGCAGAGACACAAGCAGAGGGAGAAGCAGGCCCCACACAGGGAGCCCGACGTGGGACTCCATCCCAGGACTCCAGAATCAAGCACCTGGGCAGGTGCTTAACCGCTGAGCCACCCAGGAGTCCCTATAGTCTTCATTTTAAAGTCTATTTTGTCTGATGTAAGTGTTGCACCCTAGCTTTTAAAAAAAATTTCTATTTGTATGGAAAATCTTTTCTCTCTTTATTTTCAGTCTGTATATGTCTTTATGTCTGAAGTGAGTTTCTTATAGATAGTATATAAATGAGTCTCACTTTTATTTTTAAATAATCATTCAGTCACCATATGTCTTCTGGAGCATTTAGGTCATTCACATTTAATGAAATTATAAGTACTTACCGTCAGTTTGTTAATTGTTTTCTGGTATTTTTTTGTAGTTCTGTTCCTTCTCTTGCTCTCTTCCCTTGTGACTGATGACCTACTTTAGTGTTATGATTAGATTTCTTTCTTTTTAATGTTATCTGTTATAGGTTCTTGGTTTGTGGTTACCACGAGGCTCATATATGACATCTTATACATATAGGAGTCTATAGTAAGTTGATGGCTGAACAGATTCTAAAAATATTATATTTTACTTCCCCTTCCATGTTTTATGTATGCGATGTCTTATTTTATATTTTTGAGTCCCTTAACTAATTACTTAGATAAAATTGATTTTATTACTTTGGTCTTCTAACCTTTCTTCTAGCTTTACAAGTGATTGATCTATTACCTTTGATATATTGCTTTTACTCATGAAATTTTTTCATTCCCCCCACCCCTGAATTAATACCTTTTTGTGTATGTGTGCTTAAAGATGTCCCTTTTAACATTTTTTGTAAGGTCAATTTAATGATGATAAAGATTTTTAACTTTTATTTTTTTATCTCTGCTTCAATTTTGAATGGTAACCTTACACAGAGTAAAGTATCTTTGGTTGTAGGTTTTGACTTTTCAGCACTTTGAATATATCCTGCTATTCTCTTCTGTCTGCTTCTGCTGAAAAATCAGTTGAGAGCCTAATGGCTCTCCCCTTATATGTAACTCATTGCTTCTCTGTAACTGCTTTTAATATTCTATTTATTTTTAATCTTTGATATTTTAATTATGTATCATAATGTGGACCCCTTTGGGATCTTGTTTGAGACTCTTTTCTAAAACTGGATTTCTGTTTTCTTCTCCGGGTTAAGGGAGTTTTCAGCTATTATTTCTTCAAGTAAATTTCCTGTACCTTTCTCTATCATCTTCTGGAACCCCTTTAATGCAAATGTTAGTATGTTTAATGTTTTCTTAGAGATGCTTTCACCTATGCTCATTTTTTAAAATAATTCTTTTTTGCTTTTAATCTTCAACTTAGGTGTGTTCCATTACCCTGTCAGTCAGAACACTGATATATTTTTTTGTACCCTCTAATCTGCTGTTGATTCCCTCTATGGTATTTTTCAATTCAGATACTATATTTTTCAGCTCTGGGTGGTTCTTTTTTATATTTCCTATCTCTAAAGTTCTCACTGAGTTCATCTAATCTTTTCCAGTCCAGAGAGCATCTTTATAACAATTACTTAGGCAATCTACCTGATAAAGAAGTCAATCTCCATTTCATTTCAGTTTTTTATCTAAAGTTTTATCTTGTTTCTTTGTTCGAAGCATATTCCTCTGTCATTTGACTTCTTTGTTTGTCTCTATGAACTAGAACAGGCACTTCTCTCAATCTCGAAGGAATGGCCTTGTGTAGAAACATCTAGACTGTGTATTTCTGGTTCCTTTGGCTGGCTAGAGCTTCAGAGGGTGTGAGCTGGAGATCCTGGGGCATTTTACATTGAGAATGCCCTGGTAGGATTCTAGAGCTGAAATAGACACAGGCCAAGGTATCTGAGAGCATTATACACAAGGGATGCCCTTGCTAGATGGCTGAAGCTGAGATGGGCACAGGCCAGGAGGTCTGTGGTGGTTCATGTAGGGTGGGGAGAGCTCTGGCAGGAGAGTTGGAACTGAAGTGTGTGGGCTGGGAGATCCTGGGGTGCTCCATACAATGTCCTGGTGAATCTAGAGCTAAGGTATCCATATCTTGCTCCTATCTGCAATCAAAGTAGAGGGAGAACATAAACAATGGCATTTGTCAGCCATGACATGACCATGTGGAGTATTCTGCAGGTCCCCCATCATTTGGCTGGTTCCTTTAAATTCTAGTTGCTCTTTTATACCATAGCATTTTTTTTTCTGTGCCCCAGGCTGGGTTAATCTGCTTAGTCAGTGTTATCCCTCCCCACTGTAGTTTGGTGTTGGGGAAGTGGGTTCCTCTTTTTACCATTTGTCTCTCTTGCCATTCTGTGTAGGGTCTTTTATTGAGCAGAAGCTGTCTATCAGCCCTATGTTCTTCTTTGGGAGAAATTGTTCTATGTGTAGGTGTAGGAGGAGGGGATTGTGTTCATGGAGGAGGGGAGGGGAGTTGGGGTCTTTCCACGTTGTCATCTTGGATCTCTCAATCTGATATTGCTAATTTGTTATATTCTTTCTTTTATCTCTAATGAGTCTGGTTAGAGTTTTATTAATTTTATTGACTTGCCAGTGATACAGTTTTTTCCCCTATTTTTCTTTTTTTCTTTTTTTTTTTTTGCTTATTTTTATTATTTCCTTTCTTCTCCTTACTTTAAATTTAATTTGCTCTTCATTTTTCTGTTTTAAGATGAAAGACTATGTGACTGCTTTGAGACAAATTTTTTTCCAAATGAAATCATTCAATGCTATCAGTTTTCCTCTAAGTACTGTTTTAGTTGCATCCCACATTGTGATGCATTTTCATTTCAATCCAATTAAATATATTTCCTAATTTACCTTGTGCTCTTTTACTTCAAGATATATGTATTTAGAAATAGTGGTTTAATTTTAGATATTTGATAGAGCCTTCAGATATTGTTCTGTTATTGATTTCTAGTTTAATCTCATTGTTGTAAAAAAAAAAAAAACAGGGCTCAAATGAATTCAGTTCCCTTCAGTTTATTGTGAGTTGGTTTATTGACCCACAAATTATCTATCTAGGTGAATATTTTGAGTGTGCTTAAAAAGAATACAGATTCTGGGGTGCCTGGGTGGCTCAGCTGGTTAAGCGGCAGACTCATGATTTTACCTCAGGTTGTTTTCTACAGACTTAACACTTGTAAGTCTTCTTGCTAGATTGTCCTTCCATGGCATAGGTATTTGGTCTGTGTTGTTCATCACTGTGTTCCCAGCTTCTAGAACAGTGGTTGGAACATAGTAGGTACTTATTTAATGACATGAAATCTACACATCTTAAGAGTGGTATTCAAAGCTTTTTAAAACTGGCATTAGAGTCTACTCCTTGGCCTTGGGAATCCTGTTGGGCTATGGGATGAGATAGAATGAGTTATCAAAATCAAGTCTTTAAGAATAGAGTGTAGCCAAAAGTGGTTTGAAAATAAGCATGCTGGGAAAAGACAGAGTGAAATTTTAGATACATGGCAGGGATGATATTAAGTGTTTGTTATAAGGCTTCTTTAACAGAAATGTCAATGCTGGGTCAGTAAAGTGAAATCCATATGGGATCCTTTTGGGATCCAGAAGTAAATGGGAATATTAGGTGAAGGTTTTAATAGTAAGTAATTTCTTTTAACATTGGTTGTGGGCAACATCAGTTGTACTAAATGCTCATGCTTGACTCTAGTAGACTCTATTTATCCACTTTAAAGATTCCCTAAATTTGGCTCTAGAAACCTTATTCTAAAATCCTGTGGCACTATTTGGCCATTCCCTATATACATTCATACAACCTTACTTTGCTCCTCTTCCTTCCATTTAAAATAAACTGTCTTGGAGGTATCTGGGAGGCTTAGTAGTTGAGCATCTGCCTTTGACTCAGGTTGTGATCCTGGGGTCCTGGGATTGAGTTTCACATCAGGTTCCTTGCAGGCAGCCTGCTTCTCCCTCTGCCTATATCTCTGCCTCTCTCTGTGTGTCTCTCATGAATAAATAAAATCTTAAAAAAAAATAAGTAACCTTTCATACTCCTCTTCCTGATCTCCTAGCTAGATGAGACTTTTTATACTTTTTATGATTAGATGAATTGTTATCTTTGGAAAATTCGTGTTTCCTCTAGTGCCTAGGATAGTATCAACCACATAAATCATTAAGTATTTTCTAATGAATTAGTTGAGTGAATGAATATTACATAATCACAAAGTTCCTTTCCAATTTAGACACTGCTGGATCTGTGGCCAGGATGACTACTCTGACTCGTAATTATTTCATGACATCTAGAACCTAACAGTCCATTCACTTATCAGAAATTAGATGAAAGGAATACTGTGAACTTTGGGAAAGAACTCTCATTTTATAATATCAGAACAGCAGTCCACTGAACAACAAATTCAAAAGGACAATACTTGTGAAAACACAAATATCAGTAGTAGTTAGGAAATGTAAATCAAGTGAATAATGAGATAGTGCTGCTCATCCATTAAATTGGCAAAATGTGAAAAGTTATAATAACTAGTACTGGTGGAGATGCAGGAGAAAAATCACTCTGGCATATATTGCTGATAGAAATTTGAAATACAATTTCATAGTAGCTATTTATATATATATACATATATATATACCCTTTTATCTATTAATCCTACTCCTGAAAATCTACTCCACAGAATAAAAGTGTATGAGGATAGATGTACAGAATGGTCTTTTCAGCATTAGTTGTCGTTTAAAGCACACTGGTTGAAAATAATACTCATCAATAGTAGAATGGTTGATAAAAATCCTATTAAGTGAAAAATGCAACCTAAAAGCGGAGAGTATGTGGTAGGGCCTTTATTTTAGAGAGAAAAAAAGATAAAATACTGCTGGCTTAGGACTGCTTGCTGGAATACAGAAAGATATATCCTAGGTGGTCTTCAATTTCTTTTCCCCCTGGGCTTGGGGGTAATGGTGCAAAGTGGGGAAGGGTAAGGACAAAGAAAAGAGAGAAGCTGTAGAGGAATGATTGACATTAGATAATGGAAAAACTAGAATGTTCTATATTTAACATATTATATGAGTGCATAAAAACAAGTTCTAGAAAGTGGCATGAAGCTAAAACAATGACTTGAAAATGGCACAGAGTTATGGGCCACTTTTTTTTTTTTACCATTTTTTGTCATTTTAATATATCCATAAACTATATTAAAACAAAAAACGCAAAAAGTTATTTTCAAAAAGACTATTGACATAGTTAGAAAAGTACATTTAGTATATTCTTGTTTTTTTCAATCAAATCAAAGAAGAAAAATACACATATGTGCACATACATATCTTTTGTATTAGAAAGTAGGAGGTCTGGCCATAAACATGACACGCAGAAAGATGTCCTTAATTTGGCTACTGTTCTACTCATGTACTGCTCTCCCCCTACACTGATCCTAAGAGCAGTATCTCCTCTAGGCTGTAAGCTCCTTGAAGACAAACACTTTCCTTCCTTTTTGTAATCCTCACCCTATGAATGAATGTATGTATGTAGTATATACATGATGACTTGTACCAAAGGAATGGAATGGAATGAATATCATGTGAAGAATCTACATGGGAAACATACTTCTGAAAAAAAAATCAGGGTACATTGCTCAACATATAGTCATTTACTGCTTGACAACAACAACAAAAAACCCACATTAATCTTAAATTTCCTATTGGGGGCAGAACTAGAATATCCAAGACATATAAATAAAGATTGCCTTGATGAATACAATTATACTGAATCAATTACAGAAAAGACTATCATTTTCTAGAAATGCAAAACAGTAACAATTTTATTTTCAATAAGATAATAGTGTCTAAGGTGACAAGGTATAATTGACCTACTTATAATCTATTTCCTATAATAATAACCTACATGCAATTCACCTTCATTTAATCAAGTACTTCCAGAATTGTGACATGCTCTCCAGAGCTGCTTTTCCCCCTACTTTAATGAGAAAGTATGTCATTTGTTCTGCTGCCATCCCTCTACCACCCCCACCTCCAGCACTGTGCCACCCAGCCCCTTTTCTCAGCTGGCAAGCATAGGCCCCAGATGCCAAGCTGTGGAAGATATTTTATCTGCTGCATCTGGTTCCTTAGTAGATTCGACAGGCCTCTGTGCTGGCAGCTTTAGAAATGCCTTTGGGCTTGTCACATGGTGAAAACTCCCAACTGGCTGTCTGAATTGCCAACCATGCTTGGCTCACCGGAAAGAAGGGAGAAATAGCACTTTTCGTCCACCTACTGATAACCTCTGCTGTAAGTGATCAGTAGCTTCTGATCCGAAAAATATATTCCCATAGGGCAGCCCTGTTTTGGGGCTGAATTCCATCCTTTTGATGCAAATTTACAAGCAGTACATGACTGAGTTTTTGTTTTGTTGGCCAGAGAGGAAATCCCCAGCAGTTTGGACTTCAGCATGTCTGTTCTGAAATTAAATTCAGAAAGCATCAGCATTTTAGAATTGGACGGAAAATTAAGAGTCAGCTAATCCATCCTCTTAATTTATCTGATGAAGAAAAACTTGGGCTCTGAAAGTGGAAGGGATTTGGCCAAGGTACATAGTGAGCAGGACAAAGGAAGCCATTGATCCTGGGTGAATGCTGGGGGTGGGGAAGTCTGAAAGCAAATGGGAATTGGTCCTTTGCTTATAAATGAAAGACTGGAGAAAACTCTTGGAGACAGCATGCAGCAGAGTATAACAGGAGGGACCCAGGGGACAAGGAGAGCCAGTCCCTGTGGGAATGCTGACCCTGCCACCTCCAAGTTATTTAGCCTTATATTCTCTAACCTCTATACCCTAGTTCCTTGATCTAAAAACAAGACAACTGGTTAATCATAGATCCTAGCTTGACTGATTGTTAAATGAGATGATGTGTAATGATTTGCCAAGGATTAACCATATGTTCATTTTTTCCCCAATAAATATTTATTGAGAGCGTACCATGTGATGGACACTATGCTGACTACTTGATAGGTGGAACTACTAAATGAGAACAGCCTTGTAAACTAGGACAGGAAAGTAAATCTTCTAAGTGGTTTCCTGTTGAGATGCATGAAGGCAGCAGCAAAAGGGAGCCTTCTCTCACACACATATACTGCTGTGATATTGCTCCAATTCCCGTAACTGCAGTGAGCTCTGGTTTCCAGCAGGGGACATCCACGGCCCAGACAAGCAAAGCAAGGCCAGCTCAGCCTTAGACATGATGAATGAAAATGATAAAGCATGGAGACAGGAGCCTGAGACTGGCCTGTTACAATACTCATTCTACAAAGACAAAAGTTCCGAAATAAATGACCCTAACAATTTCTTGCACACCGAGCTTGTAGGAATGTCAGTGCATTTCAACTTTTCTTAATGCTTTATTTACCAGCTGAGTTCCTCAGAAAGTTTTGTTCATGCAAATGGGGTATATTTCCTTTTGCCCAGGGCAGATCAAAGAAACCAGGTCTTGTTGACTCATAGCTCACACAAGGTCATCTTGGGAAAACAGGTCCTGAGAAGTTCTGTAGGGCTTGGGATTTGTATTGGATTGGTTCTGGATCCTTGAATTTATTTATAATCTGCTCAGGAGCCAGAGGAGTGATGACTAGAAGGTTAATGTGTCTTGGTCAGTGGTACTGATAAGTATTTAATAACCAGTTTTTTTTTTTTGGGGGGGGGAGGAAGTGTGTGCATATGTATAAATACACATAAATCTATAATTCATTTTACTGACGTACAGGTTCACATAGCTTACATATAATAAAACATATAATCTTTATTATAAATTCCATATAGCCAGGTAACTGACTATATCAGTTAATTTTTGCCAAACTCTTGTATCCACAGACAACTTGTCATGATTTGACAAATTCAGACTACAAATATGCTTGACTTCTTGCTGGTTCAGCAAAGAAATCACCTCACTGAAGAATGAGTGGTGGTGCCATGAATGTTGGTTGATATTTTCACTTATGTTAACGAGGAGAACAAAAATGAAACAACAAAGACATATGTTGAAACTTCATATTCTTGTTAATGGCATGAACTAATACTTTGCTAAATCCTATAATAGTGTCTGAATACTGAAATATTTCCTCAATTATTTGTGTTGTTTACTATGCACTAGAAACAGTTCACTCATGAGTTGAATCTGCCTTATTAACCTATCAAGTTTAGAAAAATCAACAAAACAAATCAAGCTTTGATTTATAACATTTGCCATTTCTATGGTGTAAATACTCCAATGGATTATTTCAAGCTATCAAGATAATGTCACTGAACATAGTTAGGAAGAGATACACAGTAGTATACCATTACATAGTTACCATGCAGTTACAATAGATATGATCATGAACATAATAATAAATGTAGTAAAAATTAAAAATAAATTTTATTCATAAAATCCAGAGAATAATGTATATCTTTTATAATCCTGCTTTTAAGTGAGTTTACCTTGCATAGTGTTCACACATAATAGCACTTAATGCATAATAATCATAATTTTAAAGAAGGGAGAAACAACCAGAGAGCCATTTTAGAAAATACTGTGTCTAAAATGTCTTTAAAGATTACTGAGCAACTATCATATATAATATATTGTGCTGATGGCTTTACATAAATTAAATCATCCTCTTCACCATAATGATAAAGGGCTTGCATTATTTCCCCCTGATGAGAATCTCAGAGAAGAATCGGAGGCACAGAGAAATAAACTGACTGCTCAAGTTTATCTAAGTAGCAGAGGATAGGACTAGAACAAGAAAAGAGTCTGATTTAAGGGTTGCACAATAAACAAAACAATAGCAACAACAAAATGTTAATCTAAGAAAACAAAACAAAAGCCCAAAATGATGGAAAAGACTGATCTGGGAAGAAGCCTAAACTTGGAAGTGAGATATTGCCTTGACTTTGCTATGTCAGTTTGAGCAAATCATTCTATTTCTCTAAATTTGCTATCTAACAGAGGCTATAAAGTATGCCCCATGCCATTTTAAAACTAGAGGCAGGATGGATTCCTAAAATGATGGTGTAATCTGGCTTTGCCAAATTCTGGCTTCCAGAAATACCACATTTGGAAAGGACTACTGGGTCTAATCCTCAATCACCTCACTTCCCACCCTCTGTCCTTGTACTCTTCATCTTGGAGGAAGTTCTCAAGACAAAAGGTCAAAGGTACTAAATTCTTTGTTGTTCAATATAAAGATCTATGGCCAAAGTGTAAGATCAAGTAATTTAGTTCATTTTCTTTGACTATTGGAAAACTCCATAATCAGGGAGGCATGTGGACAGAAGTAGAGTTTGCAGAGGGAAAATGTTGAGTATTATAGGAGGAACTATTTGATGGCTGCTAGTCCTGGGGAACAGTATAGAGCCATCTGAGGGCTTTCTGGAATGGCTTTTCTGTTTGAGAAAGTACCATGCATCACTGAGAAGATAATTGACTTTTCTCATTGTGATCTAATGATACCCTATATATTGCTTCAGATGTCCTTGATGCCACTGCATTCTGGACATGACTCTATAATAACATTTTACATGACTTCTTCCCCAATGGACTGTGGGCTACTTCAGAGAATTGTCTGTGTTTTAATTCATATTGTATCAGTAGAGCACAGCCCAGAATATAGAAAATGCTAAAAATCTGTAAAATGAATAAATTCCATAGGGTAGACATCTCAGCAATTCCACTTTTGAGTATTTATCCAAAAGGAAACAAAAATACCAACTCAAATATCTATGTACTCCATATTCACTGCAGCATTATTTACATTAGCCAAGACATAGAAACAACTTAAGTGTTGATTGATGGATGAATGGATAAAGAAAGAATACATGTAATATATGGATATATTAATGGAATATTACTCAGACATAAAAACAAAGGAAATATTAGCATTTGCAGCAATATGGATGGACCTTGAAGATTAGTGAAAACTTGTCTTTTTTCTGTTAAAAGTTTTCTTAAAACTTTTCTGTTAAGTGAAAAAAGTCAGAGAATGATAGATACTGTGATAGCCTCACTTACATGTGGAATCTAAACAACACAATGAACTCGCAAAGAGAACAAATTGGTGGTAGAAGGGTGGGCAAAATAGGCAAAAAAAAAAAGTTAAGAAGTACAAGCTTCCAGTTAAGAATAAATCATAGGGATGTAATGTATAGCATGGTGACTATAGTTAATACTGTATTATACATTTGGAAAGCTACTAAGAAAATCTCAAAAATGTCATCACAAGAAAAACTTGTAACTCTGTGAGGTGATGGATGTTAAGTAAACTTATTGTGCTGACCATTTCATAATATATACAAATATCAAATTAGGCTCTATACCTGAAAATAATGTTATTTGTCAACTGTAGTTCAATAAAATAACTCTATAGCATAGGAATTAACGGTACATTCCTTTAACGAATGAAGAAGCTGAACCCTAAAGATATGAATTGCTCAAGAGTGGCTAAAGTTAAAGAATGTCGAAAATCCCAAGTTGTGACTTTAATGCTCATGTTTCTATACTTTATTAACTTGATAAGTTGAGGTTGGTCAAATAGCTTTAATCAATACTCTTATTTTTACTTCACAAGGTTCTTAACACTGAAGTATTACAGAATTATTTTTCTTGTATGTTAAGTTTGAACCCCTGAGTTTTCAGACAATTATGGAAATCAGATGGAGAAAGCTCTACTTAGTGGAAGGGATAAAAAAATTTGAACAAGATTTTCATCCTTTCTGCCAAAAGCATGTATGGATTGTTTGAGGTTGGGTGCAGGTGGGTGGCTAGGCCTTGTACATACATACGTGTGTGTGTGTGTGTGTGTGTACCTTAGGTTATTAAGAAGAGAGAGTATAGGATGTCATGGTTCGTGCCTCCATTCTCCTGACCCCATAAAAAATATTTTAATCAAGATAAAATGTTCTAGTTTAGGCCTTGATGCTCAACAAATAGGCCTATCCATTCCAGTTTTAAATCGCTTCATTTCTATTGTGCATCTAGGCTCATGTTCCCAGATCTACAGATGTACTTGAGAGTTCATTTACCGTATCTTTCCTTCTAAAAAGATTGACATTTAAATTCTTCTGTACAAAGGAGAGGAACTGTTAAAGTCCTTCCAAGCATGAGTCAATGGAAAATAATGGTTTCCCCCAATTTCTTGAAGCTCAATATTTATAACCATGCCAGGTAACTCTTATTTCTTATGGCCCTAGATAGCAGAAAGTGTCATGGAAGAGAAATTGGAATTTGTCTACTGTTTAGAGGTACCGCTGCCTATTCCAGGTTTGTCCTTGAGTCAGCTAGATTATGATTTTGATCAAGATGTTTCCATATTCTTTTAGCCAAAAAATTAATATGTGAATGTAATTATAAGAATAGCTAACATTATTGAGTACTTTTTGATCTTGTCATTATATTAGTCATTTTATATTTAATACCCTCTCCAAGCCTTAAGTGATTACATTCCCACCTTTTTATAGGTAAACAAACTGAGGTTTAAAGAGCTTAGGCATATGCAGACTCACATAATAAGTTACAAAGCTGGGCCTTCTACCTGATTTCTCTGACTACAGATCTCCGGTGTTTTTACCATATTACAATCTAGGCAACCATGTTGAAGACAATATTCACAGGCATTTAAACAGGAACTACTCTCTGTATGTCTTACAAAATTAGATCAATTATTTAGTCTTAATATTTTGTATAAAAGTTTAAAGGTGTACATCTCACAAAGCTGAAGGATCAAACAAGAGAACAAGTGAATGTCTAAATATAATTTTCCATAATAATTTCCTTTTATAATCTAAGTTCCAAATATTGAATTTTGGTATATTTCTTTTGATAAAGAGATGGAGAGATACAGACTTTTAGCAGTTGAGATTAAGGGTGAAATACAGCCACTGAGGAATTCAGTAGGGAGAAAGGGCTAAAAGACTTAAAAAAAAGATCTATCTTATTCTAGTTTGAGATGCTTCTTTCTTAAAATTTATCCCGAGATGATTTTAATTTTCATCCACCAAGATGAAAATACTAAGGTCTAAAAAGAAACAAACCCATTAACCCATTACAGCAAAGTAAAATGGAACAAGGTATTCCAACAAGTTTCTGAAATGAGAAAAATTGGGAGCAGTTTAGTGAATATAGCAAATGGAGATACTGGCTGTTTAGAATATAGTTCTCTTGAGACTACCAATGAAGTATATAGCTAGACTGGCCAGATTATCACCAATATTTCTACTTCCTAGAATATTGGAAGATTGTTTCTCTGTCCTTTGTGGTTAAATTTGGGTTATTGGCTTCCCACCAAGAAAATGTGGGAAGACTTGATGATGTAGGATACTTTTTAGCCTGGCCCTGAAGTGCCCTGAGCAATCTTCTATGTGCTATTTGCTTGTGCATTGAGTATAGAAACTTCTCTGGAGGAGTCCAGATCTGGTAACCATACCAGTTACCTAGGCTTTTCAGTTTAAACATCACTGGGCAGCCAAAGACCAAAAGATAAGAACCAGTGACATAAGAAAGGCCAATCAAAGTGAGTAATGTGCTAATTAACAAATTAAGGTAATTTCAAAGATTATATTCATCATTGATCTGATATTTAATGAATACCTATGATGTGCCAGGCTCTTCTAAATGGTAAGGATACACTGGTGAAAAAGACAGGCAAGGTACCTGTCCTCATGGGACCTAATTTTCAATAGGTTCAATAAACAAACACATGCACACACAATCAAATATGATTTCCTCTAGGTAAATCCTCTGAAAACCAAACAAAATAATGATGCAGAGATCCACTGAAAGAGGGCTACTTGTGGTCAGGGAGAGTATTACTGATAGGTGATTTAAAAAAAAAAAAGATTTTATTTATTTATTCATGAGAGACAGAGAGAGAGAGAGAGACAGACAGACAGACAGAGACAGAGACAGAGACATAGGCAGAGGGAAAAGCAGGCTCCATGCAGGGAGCCCAATGTGGGACTTGATCATGGGACTCCAGGATCACACTCTGGGCCAAAAGGCAGATGCTCAACCACTGAGCCACCTAGGCGTCTCTGATTAGGTGATTATTAAGATGAGATTTTAATGATGAGAAGGAACTGGACATGCAAAGATCTTGGGACACTGAATCTTGGGAGAGGTGAAATACTGCAAAGTTTACCAAGCAAAGAAGAGCTTAGAATGTTCAAGAAACAGAAAGGTCACTCTAGTTGCAGCATGATGAGGAGCATGGGTTCTAAAAAGGATGTCATTTAAGGGTATTCTTCCAAGACCGCAGCATAATGCACATCTTGTTTTATTACAGAATACTCCATAAAATCAGTAATTTGTCCCTAATCTACTTTCAGAAAATCTTATGTCCAAGATTTCAAGAACTAGATAAATAAATAGATACATAAATCTCACTCTAGGATATGCCCTATCCAGAGGCTTTGGCAGGGAGTCCAGTCCAAAAAGCTTTGGGTCGTTCCTATGATCGGTGTATTAAAATGCCAAGGGACAGGAGAAAGAGCCATGATCTCGCACTCAGAGAGCTTTGATTTCATTCCAACTGCCCCACTGCCTAATAGTGTGAAAACATGTCTGAGCCTGTGTTTCTTGATCTGAGTAATGGGGATTTTGCCAGCCCTGCCTATGTTTTAGAAGTTGTGGGAGAACCATTGTCCCCATTATCTCATAATTTATATGAAAAGAGTTTAGTAAAAGTGATAGTAACTGAGAGATCTTTATATACAGTATATAAAATACTTTCACCTTGATCTTCACTGCTTTTCCAGTTATTCAGAGGAACAAAGCTGACTCAGTTCCCAATAGAAACCCTGGTCTTCTCTCTATATTCCCTATTCCCTTTCTACCCCATTTTATTGCTTTTCTTCATAAGACTTTGTCAACTATTTAGCTTATTTTTAAATAAAACATTTTTCAGAAGTTCTCATTTGTCAGTGAAGATACTAGTTGAGGTACTATTCAGGCAGGGAAATGCAAGGCATGGGCAGTTATTTCACATTATATTTAAAAGAAGATTCAAAATAAAATCTCAGGTTTATAATTTGATTCTTTAAAGGAAATTTTGTTCCCCTAAAAGGAAAATAATTTTAGAAGGTGTTACCTCCCCACCCTCCTGCCCTTTTCCCAGTTTGCCTCTAGGATATATGAAATACTGTTTAAGAGCTAAATGTTTCCCCATTGCATCATAGATTCCAGCAAAACTCCAGGCTGGTAAGAGTGGTGCAAAGTAAAATCAGCACAAATGATGCTGACCAATCTAGTTCTATTATCCAAACAAATTGAAAAGTGAAAAGGGCAAAAAAGTTAGCCTGGTTATATACTATGTAGGCATCTTAGTGTAAGGCACTAAAATAACCAGTTTTCAATATCTATGCCAATTCCAATCAGATGACAGCAGCTGCTTCAGGGCTGTTGTGAGAAGAAACTTAGTTGACATGAGCTTTACCCTGACGAGTATAGTGACTGATGAGAAATGTTTGTCATGGGGCACAAGAGGAAGGGGAGGTTGTGAGGTGCCAGGGATTTGCCCGGTTTGGAAAGGGAGAAGGCTATTCTAGTTCAGAAGAAATCTCATGGCTCAGGAGTCAGAAGACCTTGGTTCTGGCAATCATTAACTTTGTGACCTCAGACGAAACACTCCACCTTGATATATCTAAATGTGAGCTAGTGCATTCTCGCTTGGTGAATGAATGAACAGTGAGTTGTAGGTTATATAAATCATTGCAAATCCAATAATCCCTTTAGTGAAATTGAGATTTTTCTTTTTCGATATCTACTTATGTATTTATTTTTTATTGAAGTATAATTGATACAAAAGTTTATATTACATTCAGGCATATAATATTGATTCAACAATTCTATACATTATTCAATACCATGTTAAGCATAGTTACCATCTGTCATCATATAGGATTATTACAGTATTGTTGACTATATTCTCTACGCTGTATTTTTCATCTGTGTAACTTGTTTTATAACTGGAAGTTTGTACCTCTCAATCCCCTTCACCTATTTCACTCCTCCAACTCACCTCCTTTTTAGCAATTAATAGTTTTTTCTCTTTAAGAACCTTTTTATATTTTTGTTTAATTTTAGATTCCACACATAAGTAAATACCAAATACATATGGTATTTGTCTTTGCCTGACTTACTTCACTTAGCAGAACACCCTGCAGGTACATACATGTTGTCTCAAATGGCAAGGTTTCATTCTTTTTTATGGCTGAGTAATATTCCATATCTTCTTTATCCATTCATCTTTTGATGGGCACTTAGGTTGCTTCCATATCTTGGCTATTGTAGATAATGTTGTAATAAACACAGAGGCACACACATCTTTTTGACTTAATGTTTCTGTTTTCTTAGGGTAAATGCTCAGTAGTGGAATTATGATACTTCTATTTAAATTCTTGAAGGACCCCCCATATTGTTTTCCATAGTGGCTTCACTAAATTACACTCTCACCAAAAGTGCACAAGGATCCTTTTTCTCCAAATCCTCACCAACACTTGTTATTTATCTTTTTGACACTAGCCATTCTGACTGCTGTGAGGTGGTTTTGATTTCCGCTTCCCTGATGACTAGTGGTGCTGAATATCTCATGTCTCTTGGCCATTAATATGCCCTCTTTGGAAAAGTGTCTGCTTGGGTCCTCTGCCCACATTTTTCAGTTTTTATTTTAATTCCAGTTTGTTCACATACAGTGATATTAGTTTCAGGTTTACACTGTAGTGATTGAACAAATCTGTTTATAACCCAGAGCTCAACAAAGTCACTCCTTAATCCCTATCACCTATTTAACCCAACCACACATCTCCCTCTACTCTGGTAACCATCAGTTTGTTCTCTATAATTGAGTCTGTTCGTTGGTTTGTCTTTTTTCCCCCCTCTGCTTATTCGTTTCTTAAATTCCACTTATGAGTGAAATCATAGGGATTTGTCTTTCTCTGATTGACTTATTTCACTTAGCATTATACTCTCTAGCTTCATCTATATTGCTTCAAATGGCAAGATTTCACCCCTTTCTATGGCTGAATAATATTCCATTTTATATGTGTATGTATACCACATCTTTTTTATCCATTAGTTGAAGGACACTTGGGCTGTTTCCATATCTTGGCTATTGTAAATAATGATGTAATAAACATAGGGGTGCATGTATCCCTCTGAATTAGTGATTTTGTATTTGAGGGGTTAATGTCCAATAGTGTGATTCCTGGATCATAAGGTAGTTCTATTTTTAACTCGTTGAGGAAACTCCAAACTGCTCCAGTTTGCATTTCCTCCAACAGTGCAAGAGGGCCCCCCTTTTTTCCACAACTTTGTCAACACCTGTTTTATCTTGTGGGGTTTTTTTTTAGTCATTCTGACAGATATGAGGTGATATCTCATTGTAGTTTCGATTTGCATTTCCCTGATGATAAGTGATGATGAACATCTTTTCATGTGTATATTGGCCAATCTGTATGTGTTCTTTGGAGAAATTTCTGATTATGTCTTCTGCTCATTTTTCAATTGGATTGTTTTGGAGGTGTAGAGTTTTATAAATTCGTTATATATGTTGGATACTAACCCTTTATCAGAGGACTTGCAAATACTCTCTTCCATTCAGTAGGTTGCCTTTTAGTTTTGGTTGATCATTTCTTTTGCTGAGCAAAAGCTTTTCATTTTGATGTAGTCTCAATAGTTTATTTTTGCTTTTGTTTCCCTTGCCTCAGGAGACCTATCTAGAAAAAAAGTTTCTATGTCCAATGTCAGAGAAATTACTGCCTGTGTCTCTTCTAGGATTTTTATGGTTTCAGGTCTCACATTTGGCTCTTTGATCTATCTTTAACTTATTTTTGGGTACAGTGAAATAAAATGGTCTGGTTTCATTCTTTCGCCTCTTGCTGGCCAGTTTTCCCAATACCATTTGTTGAAGGGACTGTCTTTTTCCCATTGGTATTCTTTTCTGTTTTCTCAAAAAGATTAATTGACCTTATATAGTTGTGGGTTCATTTCTGAGTTTTCTACTTTGCCCCGTAGATCTATGCCTATTTTTGTGTCAAACCATGCTTTTTGGATTACTATAGCTTTGTAATATAACTTGAAGTCCAGATTGCAATGCCTCCAGCTTTTCTGTCTCCAGATTGCTTTGGCTATTCAAGGTCTTTTCAGATTCCATAGATTTTAGAATTGTTCTTCTAGTTCTCCAAAAAAAAATGCTGTTGGTATTTTGATAGGGATTGCTTTCAAAGTGCAGATTGGTAGTATAGACATTTTGCCATATTCTTCTTCCTATCCATGAGCATGGAATGTCTTTGAATTTCTTTCATCAATGTTTTATAGTTTTCAGAGTCCATGTCTTTCACCTCTTTGGTTAGGTTTCTTCCTAGGTGTCTCCTTGGTTTTGGTGCAGTTGTAAATGGGATTGATTCCTTAATTTCTCTTTCTGATGTTTCATTATTGGAGTATAAAAATTTAATAGATTTCTGTACATTGATTTTTGTATCCAGTGTCTTTACTGAATTTATCATTTCTAGCAGTTTTTTTTTTGATGGACCCATTCAGCTCTCTCTATATAGTATCAAGTCTTCTGCAAATAATGAAAGTTTGACTTCTTACTTGCCAACTTAGATGCCTTTTATTTCTTTTTGTTGTCTGATTTCTGTGGCTAGGACTTCCAGTAATGTGATGAATAAAAGTGATGAGAGTGGACAACTCTATCTTGTTCCTGACCTTAGGGGAAATGCTCTCAGTTTTTTCCCATTAAGGATGATGGGATTTTCATATATGGTCTTTATTATATTGAAGTATGCTCCCTCTTAACTTACTTTGCTGAGGGCTTTTATTGTGAATAATTGTTGTATTTTGTCAAGTGCATCTTCTGCATCTTTTGAAATGATGATAAATGAAAAATTATATTATTTTTATCTTTTCTCTTATTGATGTGATGTATCACATTGAATTGTGAATATTGAACCAAATTTGCAGCATAGGAATAAATCCCACTTGATCATGGTGAATGGTATTTTTAATGTATTCCTAAATTTTGTTTGCTAGAATTTTGCTGGGGATTTTGGATCTATGCTTATCAGGAATACTGGCCTATAGTTCTCTTTCTCTCTCTCTCTTTCTCTCTCTCTCTCTCTCTCTCTCTCTCTCTCTCTCCCTTTCTCTCTCTTTTTAAATGGTGTCTTTATCTGGTTTCAGTATCATGGTTATGCTAGCCTCATAGAATGAATTTGGAAGTTTTCCTTCCTTTTCTTTTTTGGAATAGTTTGAGAATAGGTATTATTCTAAGTGTTGGGTAGAATGCATTTGTGAAGCCATCTGGTCCTAGACTTTTGTTTATTGGGAGATTTTTGATTACTGATTCAATTCTTTGCTGGTTATTGGTCTGTTCAAATTTTCTATTTCTTCCTGTTTCAGTTTTGATCATTAATATATTTCTGGGAACTTATCCACTCTTCTAGGTTGTTCAATTTTTTGGCATATAGTTTTTCATAATATCCTCTTATAATTGTTTGTATTTTCATGGTATTGGTTGTTATTTCTCCATTCTTGTTTGTGTTTGATTTGAGTCCTTACTATATTTTTGATAAGTCTGGCTAGAAGTTTATCAATTTTATTGATTTTTTTTTTTTCTCAAAGAACCAGCTCCTGGTTTCATTGACTTTTTTTTTTTTTTTTTTTTAGTTTCTATATAATTCTGCTCTAATCTTTATTATTTCCTTCTGCTTGTTTTAGGTTTTGTTTGTTCTTATTCTAGCTCTTTATTTGAGATTTTTCTTGCTTCTTGGAGTAGGCTTTTATTGCTATAAACTTTCCTCTTAGAACTGCTTTTGCTGCATCCCAAAAATTTTGGATTGTTGTATTTTCATTTAACTTGGTTCCACGTACTTTTTAATTTCTCCTTTTACTTTCTGGTTGACCCATTCATTGTTTAGCAGCATGGTATTTAATCTCAACATATTTCTGGCCTTTCCAGATTTTTTCTTATGGTTAATTTCTATTTTCATAGCCTTGTGTCCAGAAAAGATGCATGGCATGACTTCAACTTTTTGAATTTGTTGAGGCTTGTTTTGTAGCCTAATATATGATCTATTCTGGGAAATGTTCCATATACACTTGAAAGGAATGTGTATTCTCCTGTTTTAGGATAGAATGTTGAATGTATCTGTTAAATACATCTGGTGCAGTGTGTTATTCAAAGTTATTGTTTCCTTGCTGATTTTCTGTTTAGATGATCTGTGCATTGTAGTAAGTGGGGTTGTAAGTTACCTATTGTTATTATATTATTATTGGTATAGATCTTTTGTTTGTTATTGACTATTTTAAGTATTTGCATGCTCCCATGTTGGATGCAAAAATATTTTCAATTGTTACTACTTCTTGTTGGATTATCTCCTTTATTATTATATAGTGTCCTTTTTTGTTTCTTGTTACAGTCTTTGTTTTGAAAACTATTTTGTCCACATAAGTATTGCTACCTTTTTTTTTAACATCCATTTGCATGATAAATGTTTTTTTCATTTCCTCACTCTCAATCTGCAGGTATCTCTAGGTCTAAAATGAGTATTTTGTAAGCAGCTTTATAGATGAGTCCTTTTTTTTTATTTATTTTTTTATTCTTTCTGTCACCCTATGTCTTTTGACTGGAGCATCTAATCCATTTACATTCAAAGTAATTATTGATATATATTACCATTTTATCACCTCTTTGGGGGTTATTTCTGAAGATTTTCACTGATGATTCCATCTCTTTCTTTCTTACAGGTTTGCTTCTTTTCCTTAGTTATATATTTGGATTTCTTTCTTATTATATTTTGTATATTTATTAGTGTTTTTTTTTATTTGTGTTTCCTATTAACTTGTATATAACATCCTCAGCATCTAGCAGTCTATATTAAGTTGATGGTCATTTAAGTTTGAACCCATTCTTTACTCCTCTCCTCCACACATTTTAGGTATATGGTATCACATTTTACATCCTTTTATTTTGTGAGTTGCTTGACTGATCTATTTTAGAAAAATACTCATTTTTACTGCTTTTACATTTCCTACCTTCATACTGTCACTTTTGGTCTTTCCTTTTCACTCGGAGTCCCCTTTCGTATTGCTTGCAGGGCTTATTTAGTCGTCATGAACTCCTTTAGTATTTGTTTGTCTGGGGAACTCTTTACCTCTCCTCTATTCTGAATGATAGCTTTGCTGGATAGAGTACTCCTGGCTGCAGATTTTTCCCATTCAGCAGTTTGAATATATCCTGCCACTCTCTGGCTAGGAAAGTTTCTGCTGAAAAAGTCCCTGATAGCCTTATTGGATATCCCTTGTACGTTATTGTCTTCTTTTGTCTTGCTGCTTTTAACTTTTTTCTTTATCACTATATTTTGCCAATTTAATTACAATATGTCTGGGTGTGGATCTGTTTTTGTTTATTTTATTGGGAGTTCTCTGAGATTCCTGGATCTGGAAATGTTTCCTTCCTCAGATTAGGGAAGTTTTCAACTATTATTTCTTCAAATAAATTTTCTTCTCCATATTCTTTTTCATGGGACTCCTATAATATGAAAGTTAATACATTTGATGGAGCTACTGAGCTCCCTAAGTCTATTTTCATTTTGCATAATTCTTTTTTCTTTTGTTCATCTTGATTACTTTACATTACTCTGTCTTCTTGGTCATTAATTTGTTCCTCAGCTGCTTCTGGCTTGTGTTCATTTCATCAAATTTGTTTATTATTTTGTTTATTAAGCTCTTTGTTTCTGCTATTTTATTCCTTATCTCTGTTAAGGGTCTCACTGATGCCTTTCACTCTTTTCTCAAGTCCAGTGAGTAACTTTTTGATCATTACTTTAAATTCTCTAGCAGGCATGTTTATTATATCTGCTACACTTAGGTCTCTGGTTGTGGCCTTGTCTCACTCTTTCATTTGGTACAAATTTCTCTTCTGCCTCATTTTGTCAAAATCTCTGCCTGCTTCTGTGTGTTAGAAAAGTGAGCTATCTTTAAGGGTTCTCAAGAGTAATGGTCTTATAAAGAAGAGATCCTGCAGTGCCCTGCTGTGTAGTGGCCTCTGTCCCCTAGGGCCTGGTGCTTCCGGGAATGTCTCCAATATGTGCTTCAAGCACTCTGTTACTGTATACTGGATGCTTCATCCTTCAGGTCAGTTATCTGAAGAGACTCTTTGCCTCTTGTGGGTGGTGTTTGGTTCTTGGCCCAAATGTAGCAAGTTTTAACTAGGATACTCTGGTCTGCTTGTGAAGTGAGAGGTGTTGCCACTGCCATTAGAACTGAGGCCCTACAAAACTCCTGGGTTTGGAGATGCATTGTGAGTAGGGGTTTGGGCTAGTTTTTTTAGAGGAGGGAGCCTGTTGCACTGAGTCTGAGGCAAGTGTATGTGGGAAGAAGGGGTTCATTGGAGCATGGTGGGTTGGGGCTTTGTGTAAACAAGTTAGTTAGGGAGTGTTGAATTGTACTTGTTCCTGCAGGTGGTCCTGTCCTTATGTTGAGGTGTGGGGGAGGGAAATGGTTCCTTGGTTTTTGAGGAGTCTTTCCATGAATGCTGCCTCTCTGGAACTCATTCCAAGATAAGCAACTAACTTCCCTACTGTATGGCCATGGGCTGTTTTCCCTGCCTTCTCTCCAAGAGCAGCCCCAATGCCCTTTGAGCTCTATCAGAGTCAAGCCCAGTGACCTTTAAAATTACAGGTGTTAAGCCCCCACTGGATGCAAGAACTCATAAAATTCAGTCCCTCTCACTTTCCAACCCAGTTGCTATGGGGATTAGTTTTTTCCCCACACATTCCCCTGATTGTTAGTCTATTTCTCACTCCTCATGACACTTGTTCCCTCCCCACCTCAGCAGCCACAATCCATTGGTCTCCCAGACCACATCCCCACATTTCCTAACTTCTTCAATTGTGACCTGTTCTCTACCTTTAGTTGTGGAGCTTGTTCCACCAGTCTTCAGTTTGATTTTTGGGGTATTTAGGAAGATTTGATTGTTATCTAGTTGTATTTGTGGGACAAAGCAAGCCTAAGGTCCTCCTTATTTGCACCATCATCCCCCTGACTTGACTTCTGCCCATTTTTTAATCAGGCTGTGTTTTTCTAGCATTGGGTTGTATAAGTTCTTTGTCTATTTTGGATATTAACCATTTATCAGGTATATCATTTGCAAATATTTTGTCCTATTCAGTAGATTGCCTGTTTGTTTTGTTGATGGTTTCCTTTGTGTGCAAAAGCTTTTTTTATTTTTCAAGATTTTATTTATTTATTCATGAAAGAGAGAGAGGCAAAGACATAGGCAGAGGGAGAAGTAGGCTCCCGACAAGGAACCTGATGCAGGACTTGCTCATGGGTCCTGGGATCAGGCCCTGAGCCAAAGGCAGACGCTCAATCGCTGAGCCACCCAGGGTCCCAAAAGCTTTTTACTTTAGTCCCAGTAGTTGTTTATTATTATTATTATTATTATTATTATTATTATTATTATTGGTTTCTCTTGCCTAAGGAGATCTATCCACAAATATGTTGCTACAGCTGATGTGTAATAAAAGAGTACTATGTATGTTTTCTTCAAAGACTTTGATGACATCAGGTCTCACACTTAGGTCTTTAATTCTTTTTTAAGTTTATTTTTGTGTATGATGTCAGAAAAGTGGCCTAATTTCATTCTTTTGCATGTAGCTGTCCAGTTTTCCCAATACTATTTATTGAGTAGACTATCTTTTCCCCACTGTATATTCTTCACTCTTTCTCATGGGTTAATTGTATAAGCATAGTTTTGCTGTTAGATCTGTATCCTTTTCCACTGACCTATGTGCTTATTTTTGTGCCAGTACCATACAGTTTTAACTACTACAGTTTTATAATATATCTTCAAACAGGATTGTGATACCTTCAGCTTTTTTCTTTCTTAAGATTTCTTTGGCTATTCAAGGTCTTCTGTGGTTCCGTATGCATTTTTTTTGTTATTAGTTTTCGTTCTGTGAAGTACACTATTGTCTTTTTGATACCAGCCAAACTGACTGCTGTGAGGTGATATTTCAATGTGGTTTTGATTTGCACTTTTGATAGGGATTGCACTGAAGCTATGGCTTTGAAGAGTATAGACATTTTAACAGTATTAATTTTGCAGTCTAGGAGCATGGTTTCTTTCCCTTTGTATCATTTTCAATTACTGCCACTAGTATTTTAGAATTTTCAGAGTATAGGTCTTTCACCTCCTCAGTTAAATTTATTCCTAGGTATTTTATTCTCTTTTGTGTAATTTTAAGTAGGATTGTTCTCTCAACGTTCCTTTTCACTACTTTGTTATTCATATGCAGAAATACAACAGATTTCTGTATATTAATTTGCATTCTGCAAATTTACTGAATTCATTTATCAGTTTTCTGATAGTCTTTAGAGTCCTATATATAGTATCATGTCATCTGCACATAGTAACCATTTAACATTTTTCTTACTAATTTGGTTGCCTTTTATTTCTTGTCTTTCTGCTGCTGCTACAGTTTCCATTACTTTGTTGAACAAATGTGGTCAGAATGGACATTCTTTTATTATTCCTGATCTTAGAGGAAAAGCTCTCAGTTCTTCATCGAGTATGATGTTTCCTGTAGGTATTCTATATATGACCTTTATTATGTTGAAGTATGTTCCCTGTAAACCAACTTTGTTGAGAGTTTTTTATCATGAGTGGATGTTGTATTTTGTCAAATGCTTTTTTGTATCTATTGAGATGATCATATGATTTTTATCCTTCCTTTTGTTAATGTGATGTATCACATCATGATGAATATTGAACCATTCTTGCATCCCTGAGATAAATATCACTTATCATGATGACTGATTATTAAATGTATTTTTGAGTTTGCTTTGCTAATATTTTGTTGAGGATCTTGGCATCTATGTTCATCAGGGATATTGCCTGTAGTTTTCATTTTTTTTTTAATAGTGTCTTTGGGTTTGGTATCAGGATAATGCTGACACTCAAGAATGAATTTGGGAAATTTCCATTCTCTTCTATTTTTTTGGAATAGTTTAAGAAGAATATTAAACTATTAACATTTAAATTAACTATTAAATTAACTTAAATTTAAATTAAACTATTAATATTTAAAGAGGAGTTAATACTCCTCTTTAAATATTTGGTAGAGTTCACCTGTGAAGCCATCTGGTCCTAGATTTTTGTTTGCTGGGATTTTATTGATTATTTATTCAAATTGTTACTAGTTATTGGTTTATTCAAGTTTTCTATTTCTTCTTAATTCAGTTTTGGAAGTTTGTATGTTTCTGGGGATTTATCTGTTTGTTTTAGTTTGTCCAATTTGTTCACATAGGTTTTCATAGTATTGCCTTATAATTGTTTCTATTTTTGTAGCGTTGTTATATCTCCTTCATTCCTTATTTTTTTGAGTCATCTTTTTTTGTTTGTTTCTGGGTCTAGCTAAAGGTTTATAAATTTAACCTTTTCAAAACAACTATTGATTTCACTGATTTTTTTCAATTGCTTTTTAGTTTCTATTTCATTTATTTTTCTAAGCTGTATTATTTCCTTCCTTCTACTACCTTTGGAGTTTGTTCCTCTTTTCTAGTTCTTTTAGGTGATTATTTGAGATTTTTCTTGTTTCTTGAATCACCATAAATTTTCCTCTTAGAACTTCTTTTTCTGTGTCACAAACATTTTGAACCATTGTGTTTTCATTTTCATATGTCTCCATGTATTATTTGATTTTTCTCTTTGATCACTTACTTGATTAGAAGAATGTTTAGCCTCCACGTGTTTGTCTCTGCCTTTTTTTGCTCATTTTTGTTTCATAAATTTCACATGTGAGTGAAATCATATGGTATTTGTCAATAGCTGACATTTCACTCAGCATTATACTCTTTAGTTCTATCCATGTTGTTGTAAATGAGATTTCATTATTTTTATGGATTAATGATATTCCATTGTATATGTATACCACATCTTTATTCATTCATCATCAATGGACACTTGGGCTGTTTCCATTTGTCAATTGTAAATAATGCTGCAGTAAGCATAGGGATGAATGTATCACTTGGAATTAGTGTTTTTTCGTATTTTGGGGGTAAATCCTCAGTAGTGCAATTCCTGAATTGTAAGGTAGTTCTATTTTTATTTTTTGAGGAATCTCCATGATGGCTGCATCAGTCTGCATTCCCACCACCACTACAAGAGGGTTCTTTTTTTCCTACATCCTCATCAACACCTGTTGATTCTTGTGTTTTTTATTTTAGCCATTCTGACAGGTGTGAAGTGATATCTCACTGTAGTTTTGATTTGCATTTCCCTGATGATAAGTGATGATGAACATCTTTTCATGTGTCTATTGTCCTCTTATTGTCTTCTTTGGAGAAATGTCTTTTCATGTCTTCTCAGTTTTTAATTGGGTTATTTGTTTTTTGGGTATTGAGTTGTATCCATTGTTAGTATGTTTTGGGTGCTATCTCCTTGTCAGATATGTCATTGGAAAATATTTTCTCCCATTCAGTAGGTTGTTGCCTTTTAGTTTTGTTGAGTGTTTCCTTCACTTTTTATTTTGATGTAATCCCAATAGTTTATTTTTGCTTTGGTTTCCTTTGCCTCAGGAGACATATCTAGAAAAATGGTGCTATGACTCATGTCAGAGAAATTACTGCCTCTCTTCAAGGATTTTTATGGTTTCAGGTGTCACAGTTAGGTCTTGAATCCATTTTGAGTTTATTTTTGTGTATGGAGAAAGGAAATGGTCCAGTTTGATTCTTTTACATTTGGCTATCCAAATCCACCATTTGTTGAAAAGACTGTCTTTTCCCATATTGCATATTCTTTCCTCCTTTGTCAACGATTAATTGACCATATAAATTTTGGGATTGGGTTATTTCTGGGCTTTCTGTTCTATTCATTGATCTATGTGCCCATATTTGTGCCAGTACAGTACAGTTTTGATTACCATTGGTTTGGTAATATAGGTTTGTAGTATACTACAAACAATAGGTTTGTAGTATAACTCAAAATTTGGAAGTATAATACCTACAGCTTTGTTTTTCTCTTTCAAGATTGTTTTGGGTATTTAGGGTCTTCTGTGGTTCCATATTAATCTTTCTTTTTTAAGATTTATTTATTTATTTATTCATTATATATATATATATTTATATATTATATATTTTTTATATATATGTATATATATATATATATATATATAGAGAGAGAGAGAGAGAGAGAGAGAGGCAGAGACACAGGAGGAGGGAGGAGAAGCAGGCTTCATGCCCAACACGGGGCTCGATCCCAGAACTCCAGGATTGTGCCCTGGGCCAAAGGCAGGCGCCAAACTGCTGAGCCACCCAGGGATCCCAGGTTCCATACTAATCTTAAGATTGTTTTTTGTAGTTTTGTGAAAAATGTTGTTGATGTTTTGATAGAGACTGCATTAAATTTGTAGGTTTCTTTTGGTAGTATGGACATTTTAACAATATTTGTTCTTCCAATCCATGATCATGGAATGTCTTTCTATTTCTTTGCATCATCCTGAATTTCTTTCACCAATGTTTTAGTTTTCAGAGTACAACTCTTTCACGTCCTTGATTAGTTTTATTCCTAGATATTGTATTGTTTTTGGTGTAAGTAAATGGAATTATTTTCTTAATTTCACTGTTTGCTGGTTCATTAGTGTATAAGAATGCAACAGATTTCTATGCGTTGATTTTTGCATCTTGTGACTTTACTGAATTCATGTATCAGTTCTAGTAGTGTTTTGATAGGTCTTTAGGTTTTTCTCTATACAGTATCATGTCATCTGCAAATAGAATTTTACTTCTTCCATACTAATTTGGATGCCTTTTATTTCTTTATGTTGTCAAATTGTTGTGGTCAGGACCTGTAGTAATATGTTGAATAAAAGGTGTGAAAGTGGACCTTGTCTTGTTCCTGACCTTAGGGGAAAAGTATTTTTCACCATTGAGTATGATGTTGGCTATGAGTTTTTCACATAAGGCCCTTATAATGTTGAGATATGTTCTCTCTAGACCTATTTGCAAACAGTTTTTTATCATGAATGGATGTTATACTTTGCCAAATGCTCTTCCTGCCTCTATCAAAATGATCTTGTGATTTCTAACTTTCCTCTTATTGATGTGACTTATCACATTGATTTACAAATATCAAACTACCCTTGTATCCTAGGAATAAATCCTACTTGGTCAGGGTTTATGATTTTTTTTTTGGTTTGTGATTTTTTTTTAATGTTGAATTCGGCTTGGTAACATTTTGTTGTGGATTTTGCATCCATATTCATGAGAGATACTGGCCAACAATTCTCTCTCTCTCTCTCTCTCTCTCTCTCTCTCTTTTTTTTTTTTTTTTGTGGTGTCTTTATCTGGTTTTTGATTTCAGGAAGATATTGCCCTCAGACTATTCTGATTTGGAAGTTTGTCTTTCTCTTGTATTTTTTTTTTCATTGTTTAAGAAGAATGGGTATTAACTCTGCCTTTATATAAATATATAAATTTGATGGTTGCTTAGGTTCAAACACATTCTAAAACTACTAAATTATTATTTCCCTCTCCATGCATTATGTATATGTCTGATTTACATCTTTTTATTTCATGTATCCCTTGACTAGCCCTTGACTAATTTTTGTAGATGTAATTGACTTTACTGCTTTCCTGTTTTGACTTCCATAATAGCTTTATAAATAATCTACTTTCTTTACTATATATTTGGTTTTACCTGTGGATTTTTTCCCTTTAATAATTTTCTTCTGGTTATGGCCTTTTCTTTCTCCTTAAAGAATTTCCTTGAATATTTCTTATAAGGCTGGTTTTGTGGTAATGAACTCCTTTAACTTTTGTTTCTGTAGAAAATTCTTTATCTTCTTCAATTATGAATGATAATTTTGCCAGTAGAATATTCTTGGTTGTAGGTGTTTTCCTTTCAGAATTTTGAATATATTATGCCACTCCCTCTGGCCTGCAAAGTTTCCGCTAAAAAACAAAACAAAATAAAAAAAAACAGCCAAGAACCTTATGGGCTTTCCCTTATATGTAATTGTTTTCTTCTGCTGCTTTTAAAATTCTTTATTATTTTTTGTCATTTTAATTATGTGTCTTGATGGTTCATCTTATTTGGGCCTCTCTTTGCTTCTTGTATCTGGATGTCTGTTTTTTTTTTTCCCCAGATTAGGGAAGAGAAGTCTTCAGGCATTATTTCTTCAAATTTTCTACCTCTTTCTCTCTCTTCTCCCTCTGGGGTCCTTAAAATGTAAATGTATTATACTTGATGATGATACTTAACCTATTCTCATTTAATTTTTTTTTTCCTTTTTGCTTAGGTGCTTTCCATTACCTTATCTTTCAGATCACTGATCCATTCTTCCACATCCTCTAGTCTGCTGTTGCTCTCTTCTGTATTTTTTATTTTGGTTATTGTATTCAAGTATGCTCATTTTTTAAAATTTGTTTTTTGATGTTCTTACCAAGTCCATCCACTCTTTTCTCAAGTTTGGTAGGAGCTTTATGACTCTTACTTTGAACTCTTTATCAGGCATATTGCATATATCCATTTTATTTAGCACTTTTTCTGTGATTCTTGTTTTTCATAGGACATATTCTTCTGCCTTCTCTTTTTGTCTAACTCTTTTTTTTCAGTGCATTAGGTAGGACAGCTATGTCTCCTGGTTTGAAAGCAGTGGCCTTGTGTATAAAGGGTCCTTTGGTGTCCTATAATGCAATTTCTACTGGTCAGTAGAATCAGGCACTCCAGAGGCCTATCCTCTGTATAGTTGTCATGCACTCTTGTATTATGACAAGCCACAATTGCTGTGGTCCTTTTGGTGAATGTAGCTGGTCTTTATCTGAGCCAGCTGCAATGACCTGCTTTGTCACCGTGGGGGCACTGAGAAGGGTTTGCTCCCCACACTTTTAAGAAGGCTGGCTACAGCTGCCTAGGCTCACTGGTGGGTAGCACCAGCACTTAGCTTAGCTGTCTGTAAATATTATTTGTCATAGCTGCCAGTGCACCAAATTTCAGGGCTTGTTCCCTGTACAGACAGTTAGAAGACTCAGCTACAGAAACTAGGCACTCTGGTGTGTGGAGTTATCTCTGCCTCCCTCCCCAGGACAGGAGTCAATTTTGTGTGGCATTAGTCCCAACTGGGGCTGACTGCCTATGTATAGCAGGGAGGAGCTGCTTAGAGGAACACCTGCCAAAGCAGACAGGTTGGGTGGGGAGGGTCTGTAGGGGAATGCTGAGATGCGCCATGCGGTGTTAGCAAGGCAGATAGTGTTAGAACTGGCTTCCACAAGCATCTGGCTATCTATTCTGAGGAGGGTAGGAAAAATGGTACCCACTAGCACTTTTGTTCTTGGAGGAATCTCCTACAGATCCCTGCCCCTCTGGCACATGTCATAAGATTAATTGATATATTCCCTTTATGTATATGCCAAGTGCTTTTAAAACTATTTCTATGCTGTGTTTCAGGCTGAGTCATTTAGCTTGCTGACTCTTTAAGGGTGGGGAGCTTGATTTCCTATCATCCTCTGGCTCTCTTAGAGGAAAGCCTTGCTGATTTTCAAAGCTCCTAGAGTTAAGCCTCACTGATTTTCAAAGTTTGATGTTATGGGAATTCTTCCACCCAGTACCAGTCTCCAGGGCTGGGAATGCCCAGTGTGGGGTCTGATCCCTGCACTACTTTGGGCTTGTAATGTCCCTCCTGTTTGTGGTTAGTCACAACCCAGGTTTGGTTCTCAACTGCATCTCCACCCCTCTTACACTTTTCAATGTCGCCTTCTCTCTATGACTCTCTATATAAAATTTGTTCTCCCAGTCTTGTGGTTGTTTTTAGAGTTTGTTGTATAGATGTAATTATTGCCTCCATTTACCTATTGGAGGAGAGCTTAAGATCCTCTTAAACTGGGGATTCCTGGGTGGCTCAGCGATTTAGCACCGCCTTCAGGCAAGGGCGTGATCCTTGAGTCCCGGGATCAAGTCCCACATCAGGTTCCCTGCATGGAGCCTGCTTCTCCCTCTGCCTATGTCTCTGCCTCTCTCTGTCTCTGTATCTTTCATGAATAAGTAAATAAAATCTTTAAAAAGTCCTCTTAATCTGTCATTTTCCCAATCTGGATCTTGTTTTTTTCTTTAAAGATTGTTTCCTAATTGACTTCTAAAATCTAGCCCTTTACCCACTTTAGGATACAGACCTTAAGCAAAATGTGAAACATGTTTTGGTTTTTCCTTTCTTACCACAATGTCTGTTCCTATAAATTTGGGTCCAGACTTCTCTGGCAAATATTGTTGAAGTTGCCTGCTCTAGTAACTCAGGGCTTTTCTTTTTCCTCTGACCAAAACTTATATCAGATGCCTGTCTCTTGCATAATGTATTCCATCTTTTCATTTCTACCCAAGAAAATAAATCCAACAAATCCAAATAGAATGATGTCACTATAATCTTTAGCCAACTTAATTGTTTTTAAGTAAATTATTTTCAAATTTGGAAAGGTAATTCCTATTTCTAACATATCTTTGTAATAACACCTTTCAATTGCACACATATATTCTATGCTGCAATGTAGGACATGATTTTCTTTTCTTTTTTTTTTTAGATTTTTATTATTTATTTATTTATTTATTTATTCATGAGAGGTAGAGCTAGAGAAGCAGAGACATGGGTAGAGGGAGAAGCAGACTCTAGGGAGCCCGATGCAGGACTAGATCCCAGAACCATGGGATCCTGACCCGAACCAAAGGCAGATGCTTACTGCTGAGCCTCCTAGGTGTCACAAAGACATGATTTTCAATTGAGTAATTTTGGTCTCTCCAGGCAATCCTGCTGGTGAATTTTGCTCCTTGAGTTGTACATCATGGCAACCCTCTCTCCTGGACATTTTATAATTGTCAGAAATACAAAAAGCCCCCATCAATGGCAAAATGAAAGCGTTTCTGAATACATGTGTTGACATTACTTGTTGATATTCCTCTCAATTTTATCTACTAACCCTGTAATTATAGCCATAAACATCCTTTAGCTGACTTGTTTCCCAGCTTTCCAAATCCATAAGACTCTTCAAAGAGGGGTAAAAATAGCACAACTCCCCAAGTATCTGGGTATCACTTCTTTACATAGAGATGCAGGTGACTGTCATCCCATTTTGCATTTACATAGACCGGTCCATCCTTCCTTATCTAATAGGCTAAAAATCAATATCTATCCTATGGCCCAGGATAGAATAATTGTTACAACAATTTCCTTATGTGAAAGCTCCTGCAAAAATTGACATTAAAAATATACCCAGTGTGTGGCTGCTATTCTCTTGGGACTGTAACTCACTCTCAAGTCAATTAGCATGAGGCCAGAAGGAAAAGGGGTCATCCTAAATCATTTGACTACAGGCTTTAACGGGTGTAAAGAGCACTAAATTCACTCAGAACAAGGTAGCATTTCCGATGGGCAGGAAAGGGAGAGTTAACAAAATCTAGTTCACCCAACTAGTGGAAACTAAATATTAAGTCATCTTTATATTGCATTTTTGCTCTTCTTTCAATTTGTGTCCTTGCTCATTTATTATACATTATTCCTGGGCTTGATCATAATGTCACTGGGGGTCTTCCATAGTTAGCATACCGTATCAATGTGGACTCTGTCTGCTTTCCAGAGTTCCTTAATGCCTGGCAAAGTCTTCTCAGATGCAATTCTTCCTTTCAAGTTGAGTCCCCATGTGTGTAGCATTAATTTCTCTGGCTGCATGTAATTCATTCAGGGACTCACACCAGCTGAGAATCACATATGGGAGTCCAGATTTACAGAGCTTTTTGATTTTGTGCCTTGCCAGCCCAGAGGAAACAATTTTCGTTTTGAATTTTGAGTGTTTGTCCTGCTTTGCAACGTCCACTAGAGATGGTTATTTGAGAAACCATATTCAACAAGAGGCCCATCTAGCAGCAGGATGAATTGGTCAACAATCTACTACAGCCTTTTTGTTGCCCTTGTTTTCAGCATCACGTGAATGTTCCTTGTCTACTTAACTTTAGACTTCAGCTGCCATTGATGCATACTGCTTTCTTAAGTCCAGGTCACTGTCTAACTTCTCTATTCCCCAGAGAAGTTTTTCTTTTTCCCCAATTTCTCCAACTGTTTCTTTTTATTTTTTTAAAAAGATTTTATTTATTTATTCACAACAGACAGAGAGAGAGAGAGAGATTGGCAGAGACACAGGCAGAGGGAGAGAAGCAGGCTCCATGCAGGGAGCCCGACGTGGGACTCAATCCCAGGTCTCCAGGATCACACCCCAGGGTGAAGGCAGTGCCAAACCATTGGGCCACCTGGGCTGACCATCTCCAGCTGTTTCTTTTAGCTATGTGACCTAAGCAAATAATTTTCTGAGTTTTAATTATTTTTCTACCTATAAAATGAAAAGACTGGATTAAATGAGGTCTTTTAACATCTTATATAGAATTCAAGACCACACTGACCTCATGGAACATATCTCCTTCCATAAGACTTTTGAATGGCATAAAATAGTGCCCAGCATTTGGAGTAAGAGATATCCAGAGGTAAGGCTGGATATCACCTACACTGGGTTATCTCCTATTGCTGGCTTCTAAATAACCTCAGTCTTCATCTCCACTCAGAATCTTGACATCTTTCTCTTCACCACAGTCTCTTGCCAAGAGAGGAAAAGATAACAGTTGTTTTGAAAGGAGATGGGAAATGTGAAGCACATCTGGAATACAATGCCTTGCCAAGGCTTCCAAGCAGAGGTTAGGAAGTCTGAGCATAGGTAGGCAACTTTAGACATGCATTATATTTTTCTGTAATTGAAATCTCACCTTTCTTTCTCCCCTGTATTTTCCACATAGGTCACCCTGAAAGCTATATTTCTCCTCTGTTTTATCTACTTTTGAGTTTCATTTTTTCTCCAAAAATAAAATACCTGATTATAGAACCATCTAAAAAATTACAAGTTTGTCTTGGATTTGGAATGGGAACAGCAACTCCGTTAAAGGTATTTACATTCATCATTTTGAGTGTCAGGGCAGTTAAAAAACTGCGATGCACAAGGCTATGTCCCTGGTCTAAAATTAAGAAACTAATTGAGCAAATGGTAAAGGAAAAGCAGCATGGGTAAGGGGTGCAATTAAAGAAATAATAAGCTAGAGAGGTGCTTGAGAAGTAGAACATGGCCATCAAATTGCAAGGGGGTGGAGGGATTAGCAATAAATCAAGAGCTCTGGATCAAGCAAAATGGGGACAATGGAAAGCACAAGCAAGCTCCCAGCTCCACAGCAAAGGCAAAACTCACTTCAATTAAGCAAGGTGAGAATTGTGAATCCAGGCACGCCCTATTTTGCTTAAGATTCTAATTGAGACCACATCCTAGCTTCAAAGCCACTTTTACTTGAAAATCCTCATGTAGGTTAAAATAATTCATTAGACTTCGGTTAGTCATTGACCTACAAATGCATTTACATGGTAATTGTTCCTGGTCCACTTAACTTAATCATTTGGTTGTATCTCTATGCTTCAGAAGAGTGCACCTACTGGGTTATGACTTTTACCATCTTTTTTTTTTTTTAAAAAAAACCTTTTGCTGTATAACTGACATACAATAAGCTGTACATGTTTAAAGTGCACAATTGATATGGCTTGACATATATATACAACTATGAAGCCATCACAATAATCAGAATAGTGAACATACCAATCACCTAAAGTTTTGTCCCTTGGTAATCCTTCCTTGCCCATCCCTGATCCTTATCCCTAGCAACTCCTGATCTGCTTTCTGCCACTATCAATTAAGTTACATTCTTGAGATGTTTATATAAATAGAATCATTATTTATTATGTTTTTGATCTAGAATGTTTCAGCATAATTATTTTGAGATTCATCCATTTTATTTCATGAACTAATAGCTATTTTTTAATTTCCTTATATTGTCAAACATTTCATTGTGTGGATTTATATTGAATTTTATTTATCCTTTTACTAGTTGATGGATATCTAGATTGCTTTCAGCAGTTGCAAATAAAACTGCTATGAACATTCATGTACAAGTCTTTGTATGGATATATATTTCCTTTTTGCTGAGTAAATATATATGAGCAAAATGGCTGGATAGTATCGTAGGTATGTTTAATATCTTAGAAACTTCCAAAGTAGTTGTACAACTGTACACCCAGTGGCAATATGAGAGTTCTAGTTTCTCCGTATCTTCACTTATACCTGATGGTTTTATAATTTCTTTCTCCGAAAAATACTTTAAAGATGCTACTCATTCACTACTTGAGTGCCTTCTATATGACAGGCACAGTGACTGGTTGATATGATTTCCTGTGACACTCTATAAAGAGGGAGAATCCATCTTGTAAGCCAGAGAGGAAAACTTGCTTGTTGGGATCACAGAAAAAAAGAGAGTCAGAGATAGAATTTGGATCCTCAGGTTCTAGAATCATCTTTCTGCGATGAACTTGATTTTCAGAATAGTTGTAATAGTGAGGGAAAAAGCAAAAGCTTTTAAACAATCACCTAGATTTTATTTGAATTGACAGTGGGGACAGGCCTATAATATGTCCACTGTTATTTTATTTATTTATTTTTTATTTTTTTATGTCCGCTGTTATTTTAGATGCCTACATGAATATTACCTATTTTAAAGCTCACAATGAGCTTATTAGACTAGAGCTTTATTTATTTAATTGTTCATGAAGATAGGAGACAGAAGATTACGGAGATCAAATGACTTGCCCCCAGTGTTAACATTGAGTAAGAAGATGTAGAGGCACATAAATAATTCAAATGTGTACTTCCAGAGCTCTTTTCTGCATTTCAGACTTGGGATTCATTTACAATTCAGGTTGATTCTGTTTCTTATATAATCATCTGCCTCATTTTTCCATTTAGAAAGTAAAATTATAAGCATTAAATAATCTATAAAGCACCTACTATATGCTTACCAACTAAAACATGTCATGGATCTAATTAAGGGGGAAAGGAGTTAACAACTCATTAGTTTTTCTTCTCAATAACTCTTATCAGTTTCTTCCTATCTGGCAGATCCTGCTGCTTTTTATATAAAGGTTTAAAATGATAGGAACTTGCTTTTCTAGAATTTTTTGCCTACTGGAACATAAAATACAACACAATATTGATTAATAGGGTCTAAAGAAAAAACATGCCTCCTAAATAAAAAGAGATGCCCAAGAAGATCCTATTTGCTGGATAGGACAATATGTCTTTAAGCAGCATACATGCAACCAATCAATGAGCACCAGCAGAGAAGTTGTGGTCATGTGGAGAATGATAGAGCATAAAGGTAGAAAGCACAATGATGAGCACTGTAGAGCTTCTGAATTTCCCAACCTTGACTCTGCCTATCATGGATCAAATATTTATATCCTCCCAAAATACATATATTGAAGTTCTGATTCCCAATGTGTGGGTATTTAGAGATAGGGCCTTTAGGAAGTAATTAGGTTTAGATGAGATTATTAAGGTAAGGCCCCACAATGGAATTAGTGTCCTTATAAGAAGAGGAGGACACCAGATCTCTCTCTTTCTCTCTCTGTCTCTCTGTCTCTCTCTCTGCCAACTGACTACACCGTGAAAAGGCAGTTATCTATGAGACAGGAAGAGAATTCTCACCAGAAACTGAATCTGCTGGCAACTTGACCTCGGACTTTCAGCCTCTAGAACTGTGAGAAATAAATGTCTGTTGGTTAAGCCCCCCAGTCTATGGTATATTGTTACAGCAACCCAAAATGCTCTAACATAGTCTCTTCATAAAATAAGATAAATTTATCTTGCTGTTCTGATCTACTTTTAGTTGGCCTTTTTTATTCCTTATGCTAAAGCATCCTGATTCAACTTAAAAACTAAATAGGCCAGGCACCAAATTAAATACCTGCAAATAAGTATCTCATTTAATCTTGAAGACATGACCATAAAATAATTATTATTATGCTCAATTTGAAGAGGAAGAAACAGAAGCTCAGAGAGGTTAGATGACCTACACAACTTTACACTGAAAACAAGTAATAGTCAATGAAACCAAACTGTTTGAATCTAGTTCATGCATTTTTTACTTCACTAAGACAACTCTTTGGAGAGACTGTGGCATAAATGCAAATTTAGTTAGAAAATATATTAACTTAATTATGAAGACAACAACATGCTGGCTATTTTATTAAGGTGAAGCAGTTGGTGAATATATATATGCATATTTATATGAATATATGTATATGAATATATTCATATATATATATGAATGACTTATAGCAATCTTGAAAAAAGCCAGATAATCATTCTTTCAGTTATGTTTTTAAAAACTGTATCCTTGAGATCCCTGGGTGGCGCAGCGGTTTGGCACCTGCCTTTGGCCGAGGGCGCGATCCTTGAGACCCGGGATCGAATCCCACGTCGGGCTCCCGGTTCATGGAGCCTGCTTCTCCGTCTGCCTGTGTCTTTGCCTCTCTCTCTCTCTCTGTGTGACTATCATAAATAAATTAAAAAAATTTTTTAAATAAAAAAAAACAACAAAACTGTATCCTTAGTGCCTGCTACATGTCAGACACAAAGCTCCATAAGATACAAAATCTTCGGATACAAAAAAGCAAAGGACATAATTTTTGCCCACAGTATTTGGGTTGGAGAAAGTTAGTAAAGAGTATGACAGATGCCTCAGTAGAAAGAATATATTAAATGCTATTACAAAGTGTTCTACGATCTGTAATATTTACGTTATGTTTTAAAAAATAAAAAAAATTATCATACACTATTAGAGTAGAATGAACAGTTAATGATAAGGTTTAGTTTCTGCGTATAAAGAGAAGAATACCTGAAGAGATCAGCCCTTATAGAAAGGGAACAATATCATGGATCAGTCAGAAGGATGCCCCCAGGTGAGGATAGAAATCATTCCTGATGGCACATGAGTCCCTCTCCAGGGAGTTTCACCTGAGGATCCTAGGGCTGGATAGAATTGATAAAGCAGGCTGTGACATCCAGAAGTCTGATTGAAACTTTACTATGAGCAAAGATTCACACTGAAATGAGTAGAATAAGAAACCAGCATGTGGTAACCCAATTCTTCCCAATATAGCAAGTTCTTGGTGGAAAATAACAAAACAAATAAATTTAAAAAGGAGATTTTCGTACCAAACCAACCAGTTCAAAACAGCGATGTGTATCAGACCGCAGAAAACTTTCCCCCAATGGAAGTTGTAAAAACCCTCTCCACCTGAGTCATTTAAAAGTAGCCTGGTTAAAATAATTAGAAATTTACTCTGGGGAACAATCCATTAGTGGCCAAGGATGTACAAGATGAATTGATAGGTCCCTTAAAGTCCTACTTTCCATAGTACAACTTCCTGTGCATTCATGTTGTTGCCTTCATTAAAAAAATTTTCATTAGTTTTGTTTTCAAGGCATTGCCATTATCTAGTTGAATATTAATACAGAAAGTACTTTTTAGAGTGAAAATGGATCTGCTCAGGGCCAGAATGGAATCTAATCTCTATGCATGTTATAGATCTCTTATTTGAGGTGGGGGATGGGGTTCAAGCATGTTCATCACCCCACCCCTCCCTTTAAAAGTCTTAAAAAAACTAAAGGTATACCTTGCTAGTGCTAGTCACCCATTTATCAACTAGGTCTGGCTTGTCTGGTTTATCTATATTCTAACACAGCTTTTACCACAGGCTGAAAAAAACATGACATTGTGGGTAACAGATAACCTTTTCCACAATATTCAGGTGGTTTGGAATAATGCTGATTCTGTGCTCTTAAAAACTAACTACAAGTGTACTTTTCTATTAAAAGGTAAGATTCCAATCAGAATCAGGGCAAAGCAAGTCTGGACCCTCCAGGGGAAGCCAGGGGGAATTCAACAACAAAATACTTCTAATTAAGTATGGATAACTCTATGGACTCTAAGTTGTGACAGCAGAGAAAGAGAGGAAAGATCCTGTGGAAAAGCAACCTAAAGGCAATTTTAATTTTCACTAACTAGTAGTTTTGTTGTTTTGCTAACAAATACAATTTCCCCTTTTGTCTTTCCATGCCATGCCTTTCCTTCTTGCACTTTTGTCTTTTTTTTTTTTTTTAAGATTTCATTTACTTATTCATGAGAGAGAGAGAGAGAGAGAGAGAGAGAGAGGCAGAGACACAGGCAGAGGGAGGAGCAGGCTCCATGCAGGGAGCCCAACGTGGGACTAGATCCGTAGTCTCCAGGATCACACCCTGGACTGAAGGCAGCGCTAAACTGCCACCCAGGCTACCCGAACAAGATATTTTTGAGATTCTTCTCAACCTCAAGTATTGTATGAATCAATTTCCTTACCCACATACTTTACCTCTGACCTCTACTTTTAGAATTCAAAAAGGAGCAAGTGAACTTTGATGTGCTTACCAACAATGAGCACTGTTTTCTTTCTTTCCTTTTCTAATTATTTACCTTTTTAAATGCAAAATGAAAAGCTGTTGCTTTTACCTTGAAAAATTGTGAAATACCTTTTCCATCATTCCCCTTGCCCCCAGCCTCCACTTGCATTAGTGGATGAACTAGCTATTCCTAAAAAAATGAGTATCTTCAGAGAATGTTCTTTGGGGAAAATTTGAAGAGCAGAAAATTCCAGGTTTTCTAAAAAATAATAATAATTAGACGCTATCCTCTTGCCTTACTTGTTATAGAAGTATTACTTAATACCTCATGAAAAAGGAAAGGGACAAAAAGAAAGGCAATAGAGATAAGTCTCTGGGACACTCATTAACTGGATAGAAAAGAATCAGAAATCTGGAAGAGGAAAATAAAACTCTTATATAACAGTCTATTGTAATTGTTATATTAAATTTAGAGAAATATTTAATTTTGTATCAAACTATCCTACATGTCATAAATCTCACTTAAAAAAAAACCCATAACTAAAGAGGTGATTTCTTTTTTATATAGCAGTTTTATTAAGATAATATTCACCCAGCATAATAGTCAACCTATTAAAATATAAAATCCAATGGTATTTAGTATATTTACAGTTATACATCAACATGACTATTGATTTTTATTTTAGAACATTTCCATCATTCTCAGAAGAAACTTTGTATCCGTTAGCAGTCACTGTTCACCAACCCACTCCCATCCCTTGTCCTTAATTTACTTTCTACATCTATGAATTTCCTACTCTGAATATTTTATATAGATAGAATCACATAATATCTGGGCTATGGCTGGATTCTCAATTCTGTCCCATTGTTCTATACATCTGTTCTTATGATACCAACACACTATCTCAATTACTGTAGCTTTGTAATAAGTTTTGAAATTAGGAAATCATGTATCCTCTTTATTTTTGTAATTGTTTTAGATTTTCTGGGTCTTTTTCATTTCTATATAAATTTTAGGATCAGCTTGTCAGTATCTTCAGAAAAGCATTTAGGATATTGATAGGGATTGGACTGCATCTGTAGATCAATTAAATCTGGTAACATCTGGATGTTTTTCCCCTTATTTAGATTTTAATATCAGAAAGGGAGACAGAACATAAAGACTCCTAACTCTGGGAAACGAACTAGGGGTGGTGGAAGGGGAGGAGGGTGGGGGGTGGGGGTGAATGGGTGACGGGCACTGAGGGGGTACTTGACAGGATGAGCACTGGGTGTTATTCTGTATGTTGATAAATTGAACACCAATAAAAAATAAATTTATTATAAAAAAAAACCCTGAGGATTTACTTAAGAATAAAGGCTATGAAAAAAAAAAAGATTTTATTTAATTTCTTTTGATAATGTTTTAAGTGTACGTGACTTGCAATTCTTTGGTTAAATTTGCTTCAAGCATTTTATTCTTTGTAATGCCATCATAAATAAAATTGTTTAATTTCATTTTCAGATTGTTCATTACTGGTGTTTAGAAATACAGTTAAGTTTTGGATCTTTATTTCTTGTAGGCTTGTTGAATCTTATTACTTCTATTAGTTTTCTTGTGGGTTCCCTAGGAATTTATGTAAAAGATCTGCTGAAAGAGAGAATTTTACTTTTTCTTTTTCAATCTGGATGCATTTCCCCCACCCTCTTTTTCTTACCCAGATGCTCTGGCTAGTACATCTACAATAATGAATAGAAATGAAAACCTTGTCTTGTTCCTGATCTTGGGATGTAAATCTTCATTCTACTATACCATGATTGGTGTCAGTGTTTCATAGATGTCTTTTATCAAGTTGAAGAAGTTGTCTTCTAAAAAAAAAAAAAAAAAAAAAAAAAAAAAGGTGTCTTCTATTTCTATTGTGTTGGTTTTAATCATGAAAGAATGTTGGGCTTTTCCTATGAACTTGAGAAAAATATGTGTTTTGCCATTCTTGTATGATGTGAATTTTTTTTTTTTTTTTTTTTTTTTTTTACTTATGATAGTCACACAGAGAGAGAGAGGCAGAGACACAGGCAGAGAGAGAAACAGGCTCCATGCACCGGGAGCCCGACGTGGGATTCGATCCTGAGTCTCCAGGATCGTGCCCTGGGCCAAAGGCAGGCGCCAAACCGCTGCGCCACCCAGGGATCCCCGTATGATGTGAATTTAAGATGTTTGTTATATAGTTGATTATATAATGTTGCACAAGTCTAGTTTTTGCTGTAGACATTCTGCTTATTTCTTTTATGATTGAAAATTAGGTACTAAGATGTCTAAATTCTATTATTGAATTGTCTATTTCTCCTTTCAACTATGTCAATTTTTGCTTCATGTATTTTGGAGCTCTGTTGTTAGTTGCATCTATGTTTATAATTATTTTTTTATGGATTGGCCCTTTTTATTATTATAAATACTTTAAGCTCTAATGACTACTTTTATCATAAAGCATTTTGTCTCCTCTTACTATTTGTATGGCATATAATTTTCAATCTATTTGCTTTCACCCTATTTGTGTCTTTGAATCAAAAAGTTTATTTTTAAAGTGAATATTTGAAGCTAAAATGTATACAGATATACCTTAGAGATTGTGGGTTCAGTTCTAGATCACCTCGATAAAGCAAATATTGCAATGAAGCAAGGCAAACAAATTTTTGGTTTGCCAGTGCATATAAAAGTTATGTTTACACTGTACTATAGCCTATTAAACATGCAATAGCATCATGTCTTAAAAAAAAGTACATAGCATAATTAAAAAATACCTTGTTGATAAAATTCTAATCATTAATTCAGTTTTTAGCAGTCACAGTCACTGATCACAGGTACTGTAATGATGAATAATGCAAAAATTTGAAATAGTGCAAGATTACCCAAATGTAAAACACAGAGACAGCGAATACTCTTGGAAAAATGGTGCTGATAGACTTGCTTGACACAGTTTGCCACATATTTTCAATCTATATAAAAAAAATGCAGTATCTGTGAAATGCAATAAAGTAAAGCATGATAAAATGAGATATGCCTATAGTTGTATGTTTTCTGTTTCTTAATCGAAATACAATTGACATACAATGTTCTATTAGTTTCAGATGTACAACATATTGATTTTACAATTCTACATATTACTCCGTGCTTACCAAAATAAGCGTAGACACTATCTTCCACCATACAATATTACTACAATATTATTGCCTATAGTCCTTATACTTTATTTTTCATCTCTCTGACATATATTTATAACTGGAAGTTTTTATTATCTCTTAACCCCCTTCATCTATTGTACCCGTCCTCCTCACTCACTTATTCTCTAGCAACCTCCAGTTCATTTTCTGCATTCAAGACTTTTGGAGATTTTTCTGTTGTTGGTGGTTTTTAAAATAGATTCATACAAGTGAAATCATATGGTAATTGTCTTTCTTTGTAGGACTTATTTAACTTACTGTAATATTCTAGATCCATTCATGTTACCACAAATGGCAAGATTTCATTCTGTTTTTATGGCTGAGTAATAGTCTTCTGTGTGTGTGTGTTTGTGTGTGTATACACCACATCTTTTTCATCTTCTTTTTCATTCACCTGTTGATGGACACTTAGGTTTCTTCTATATTTTGTTATTATAAATAATACTGCAATAAACATACAGGTGTATAGATCTTTTTAAACTAGTGTTTTAATTTCCTTTGGATAAATACCCAGTAGCGGAATTACTGGTTCATAAGGTATTTCTATTTTAAAATTTTTGAGGAATTTCCATATGGTTTTCCATGGTGGTTGCACCAATTTACATTCCCACCAATGGTGTATGAAGGTTCTTTTTTCTCCATATCCTCACCAATATCCTCTTTCTCATTTTTTTTTTTTTTTTTTACTATAACTATCCTGACAGGTGTAAAGTGATACCTCATTGTGGTTTAGATTTGCATTTCCCTGATGGTTAGTGGTGTTGAGCACCTTTTCATATGTCTGTTGGCCATCTGTTTGTCTGATTTGGAAAAAAAAAAATGTCTTTTCAGGTTCTCTGCCAATTTTTTAAACAGATTGGGTTTCTTTGGTGTTGAGTTATGTTAAGTTCTTCGCATATTTTGGATATTAGCCATTTATCAGATATTTCACTTGCAAATATCTTCTCCTTTTCCATAGGTTACCTTTTTGTTTTGTTGATAGTTTCCTTCATTGCATAAAAGCCTTTTATTTTGTTATAACCCAAATAGTTGTTTTTGCTTTTGTTTCTCTTGCCTGAAGAGACAGATCCATAAATATGTTGCTAAAGCCAGTATACAAGAGATTACAGTCTATGTTTTCTTTTTTAAGAGTTTTATGGTTTCAGGTCTCACATAAAGGTCTTTACTCCATTGAGTTAATTTTTATGTATGGTGCAAAAAAGGGATATTCCTTTCTTCCTTCCACCTTTCCATCCTTCCCTCTTTCTTTCCTTCCTTTATATAGCTGTCCAGTTTTTCCACCACTGTTCATTGAAAGGACTCTTTTTCCCATTGTATATTCTTATCTCTTTGTCATAGATTAATTCACCATGTAGTTGTGGGCTTATTTCTGGGTTCTGTATCCTGTTCCATTGATCTATGTGTCTTTTTGCATGTGTGTGTGCCAATACTATACTATTTTGATTACTCTAGCTTTGTACTATATCTTGAAATCTTGGATTGTGATACCTCTAGCTTTGTTCTTCTTTCTCAACTTTGCTCTAGATACTTGAGATCTTCTGTGGTTCCATATGAATTTTAGGATTATTCATTATAGTTCTGTGAAAAATACTATTGGTATTTTGATAAGGCTTGCAATGAATTTGTGGTATGGCTTTGAGTACTATGGACATTTAAAAAATGTATTCTTCAATCCATGAGCATGGTACATCTTTCTACTGTGTTGTCTTCAATTTCTTTCTGCATATCTTGCAGTTTTTAAAGTATAAGTCTTGAACTTCATTGGTTAAATTTATTCCTAGTTATTTATCCTTCAATTGTAAATGAGATTGTTTTCTCATTTTTTTCTTTTTGATACTTTGCTATTAGCATATAGAAATGAAACAGATTTCTGTATATTTTGTATCCTGCAACTTTACTGAATTAATTTATTAAATCTAAGAGTTTTTGGTGGAGTCTTTAAGATTTTCTATACTTAGTATCATGTCATCTGCTAATTGTGACTGATTTACTTTTATACCAATTTGATCTGTTTTTTTTCTTTTATTTTATCTGATTACTATGGCTAGGACTTCCAGTATAAGGCTGAATGAAAGTAGCAGGAGTGGACATCCTTATCTTCTTCCTGATTTTAGAGGAAAAGCTTTCATTTTTTTTTTTCACCATTAATGGGAGAGTTGTATGACAATAGCTGTAGATTTGTTATATATATAGCCTTTATTATGTTTAGGTATGTTCTGTCTAAACCTACTGTTTACTTATTTATTTTTTTAAGTTCTTATTTAAATTCCAGTTAGTTAACATACAGTGCAATATCAGTTTCAGGTATACAATATAGTGATTTAACACCGCCATACAACACTCAGTGCCCATCACAAGTGTACTCCTTAATTCCCACCACCTATTTAGCCCATGCTCCCACCTACCTCCCCTTTGTTCTCTATAGTTAAGAGTCCATTTCTTGATTTGGCTTTTTTTCCCCCCTTTGCTCATTTTTTCTTAAATTCCACATATGAGTGAAATCATGTCTTTTTCTAACTTATTTCACTTAGCATAATCCCTAATTTCATCCATGTTATTGCAAATGGCAAGCTTTTATTCTTTTTTGACTAATATTCATATATATGCATATATATACACACATACACATACATACATACATACACACACAACTTTCTTACCTACTCATCAGTCGATGGATTCATCAATCAAGTTGGCCTGTTTCCATAATTTGGCTATTGTAGATAATGCTGCTATAAACAACTGGGGGAGGGGGCATGTATCCCTTTGAATTAGTATTTTTGTATTTTTTGGGTAAATACCTAGTAGTGCAATTGCTGGATTTAAATTTTTATCATTAATGGATGTTGCATTTTGCCAAATGCCTTTTCTGCATTTATTGAGATGATCATATAGTTTTTATCCTTCCTTTTCTTAATGTAATATATCACATTGATATGTAAATATTGAATCACCATTTCATCCCTGGAATAAATACTTGATGTGATAAATGTTTTTTTAAAAAAATTATGTTTATAGAATATTTTATTTTTTCATTAGAAAGACTGTGTTTTTTTAAAAAATTAATTTAAATTAAATTTGCCAACATTTAAAACCCAGTGCTCATCCCATCAAGTGCCCTCCTTAGTGCCTGTGATGCAGTTACCCTCTATCTGCCATCCACCTCCCCTTTTGCAACCCTTTGTTTGTTTCCCAGAGTTAGGAGTCTCTCATGGTTTGTCTTCCTCTCTAATTTTTCCTACTCAAGTCCCTCTTTTCCTTTATAATCCCTTTCACTATTTTTTATATTCCCCATATGAGTGAAACCATATGATGATTGTCCTTCTCTGATTGACCTTTTTCACTTAGCATAATACCCTTCAGTTCCATCCATGTCGAAGCAAAGTATTCATCCTTTCTGATGGCTAATATTACATTGTGTGTGTGTGTGTGTGTGTGTGTGTGTGTGTATCTCACATCTTCTTTATCCATTCCTCTGTTGAAGGACATGGTTCCTTCCACAGTTTGGGTATTGTGGACATTGCTGCTATGAACGTTGGGGTGCAGGTGTCCCGGCATTTCACTAAATCAGTATCTTTGGGGTAAATACCCAGGAGTGCAATAAATGGCTTTTTAAAATGTATTGTTGAGTTTATTTTGCTAATATTTCATTGAATCATTGCGTCTATGTTCATTAGGAATCTTGGCCTATAGTTCTCTCTCTCTTTCTGTTTCTCTCTCTCTCTTTTCTAGTATCTTTGTCTTTTTTGGTATCAGGCTAATCCTATGTATTTGGAAGCTTTTCTTCCTCTTTTATGTTTTGGAATAGTTAGAGAAGAATAGATATGAACTCTTCTTTAACTGTTCAGAAGAATTTACCTATGAAGCCATATGCTCATGTACTTTGGTGTGTTGGAAGTCTTAATTACCAATTCAATTACATAACTGTTAATCTATTCAAATAATCTATTCCTTGGAAGGGTCTATGTTTCTAGAAGTTTATCCATTTCTTCTGGTTTGTCTAATTTGTTGACATATTTTTTTTTGTAGTGCCCTCCTAACCCTCTGAATTTCTGAGGTGTGGTAGTTATTTCATCTCTTTCATTTCTGATTTTGTTTATTTGGGTCTTTTTTTTTTTTTCCTTAATGAATCTAGTTAAAGCTTATAAATCTTTCAAAGGAACAGCTCTTGGTTTCACTGATCTTTTCTGTTGTTGTTGTTATTATTATTATTATTTATTTTTGGTCTTTTTATTTAAATTATTTATGCTCTATTCTTTATTATTTCTTTCCTTCTACTAAACTTAGTCTTTGTTCTTTTTCTAGCTTCTTTAGGTGAAAGGTTAGGGGTTTTTGTTTTGTTTTGTTTTGTTTTTCTTGTTTCTCGAGATAGGCCTGTATTACTATAAACTTTCCTTTTATAACTACTTTTGCCAGATCCCCAAACATTTTGGACCATTGTTTTCATTTTCATTTGTCCCAGGTATTATTTCATTTTTTTCCTCTTTGATTTGATTCTTTTTTTTTTGACCCATTGGTTGAGTAGTATCATGTTTTTTAGCCTCCCTGTGTGTGTTTTTTTCTAACTTTTTCTTGTAATTGATTTCTAGGCTATGTGGTTGTAATTCAAAAGATGCTTGATATTATTTTAATCTTAAATTATTCAAACTTGTTCTATTTATTTGTATTTTTAAAATGTTAATTCAAGTTTAGTTAACAGTGTTATATTAGTTTCAGATGAACAATGTAGGGATTGAACAATTCTATTACTCAGTGCTCAAATGATAAGTGTATGCTTTCATCTATTTCTCTCTCTCTCACCCACCTCCCTTCTGGTAATCATCTATTTGTTCTCTATTGCTAGAGACAAACCCAGAAATGCACTCCTTTTTTTCCCCCTTTGTTTATTTGTTTTGTTTCTTAAATTCCACATATGAGTGAAAAATATGGTATTTGTCTTTCTCTCACTGCCTTATTTTGCTTATCATTATACTCTCTAGCTCTATCCATATTGCTGCAAATGGCAAGACTTCCATTCTCTTTTTATGGCTGATATTCCACATCTTCTTTATTCATTCATCTATCAATGGACACTTGGATTGGGCTGCTTCCAAAATTTAGCTATTGTAAATAATGTTGCAACAAACATAGGAGTGCATGTATCTCTTTGAATTAGTGTTTTTGTATTTTGGGGGTAATACAATTACTGGATCATAAGGTAGTTCAATTTTTAACGTTTTTGAGGAATCTACATACTGTTTTCCATAGTGGCTGCCCAAATTTGTATTTATACCAACACTATAAGAGGCTTCCTTTTTCTCCATGTCCTCATCAACACTGGTTGATTCTTGTGTTTTCTATTTTAGCAATTCTGATGGGTGTGAAGTAATATCTCACTGTAGTTTTGATCTGCATTTCCCTGATGATAAGTGATGATGAACATCTTTTCATGTGTTTATTATCCTCTTGTTGTCTTCTTTGGAGAAATGTCTTTTCATGTCTTCTCAGTTTTTAATTGGGTTATTTGTTTTTTGGGTATTGAGTGGTATCCATTGTTAGTATGTTTTGGGTGCTATCTCCTTGTCAGATATGTCATTGGAAAATATTTTCTCCCATTCAGTAGCTTGTTGCCTTTTAGTTTTGTTGAGTGTTTCCTTCACTTTTTATTTTGATGTAATCCCAATAGTTTATTTTTGCTTTGGTTTCCTTTGCCTCAGGAGACATATCTAGAAAAATGGTGCTATGACTCATGTCAGAGAAATTACTGCCTCTCTTCAAGGATTTTTATGGTTTCAGGTGTCACAGTTAGGTCTTGAATCCATTTTGAGTTTATTTTTGTGTATGGAGAAAGGAAGTGGTCCAGTCTGATTCTTTTACATTTGGCTGTCCAGTTCTCCCAACACCATTTGTTAAAGAGACCTTTTTTTCCCATATTGCGTATTTTTTCCTCTGTCAAAGACTAACCGACCATACAAATATTGGGTTATTTCTGGGCTTTCTGTTCTATTCCATTGATTTATGTGCCTATATTTGTGCCAGTACAATACGGTTTTGATAACTATAGTTTTGTAGCATAACTCAAAATCTGTAAGTATAATACCTACAACCTTCTTTTTCTCTTTCAAGATTGTTTTGGGTATTCAGGGTTTTCTGTGGTTCCATACAAATCTTAGGATTGTTTATTCGAGTTTTGTGAAAAGTGTTGTTGGTATTTTGATAGGGACTGCATTAAATTTGTAGGTCTTTCAGTAGTATGGACATTTTAACAATATTTGTTCTTCCATCCCTGAGCACAGACTATCTTCCCACTTGTTTGTGTTATTTCTGTTATCTTCCATCAATGTTTTATAGTTTTCAGAGTACAGGTGTTTTACCTCTTTGGTTTATTCCTAGGTATTTTTATTATCTTTGGTGCAATTATAAATGGGATTGCTTTGTTATTTCTCTGTTGCTTCATTATTAGTATATAAAAATGCCACAGATTCTGTACATTGGTTTTTGTATCCTGTACATTTATGGAATTCATTTATCAGTTCTAGTAGTTTTTTGGTGGGGTCTTTAGGGTTTTGTATATACAGAATCATATAGTAGTAGTAGTTTTTTGGTGGGGTCTTTAGGGTTTTGTATATACAGAATCATGTCATCTGCAATTAGTGAAAGTTTTATTAATACTTTACAAACTTGCCATTAATTCCTTTCTTCCATTGTATAGCTGCAGCTAAAACTTCCAGTACTATGTTAAATGATACCGGTGAGTAGACATCCCTGTCTTCTTCCTGACCTTAAGGGAAATCCTCTCAGTTTTTCACAATTGAGTATGATGTTAACTGTGTTAACATATATGGCCTTTATGTTGAGGCAAGTTCCCTCTAAACCTAATTTGTTGAGGGCTTATATCATGAATGGATGTCATACTTTGTCAAATGCTTTTTCTGCATCTATTTAAAGGATTTCATGGTTTTTATCCCTTCTCTTATTGATATGATGTATCACATTGTTTGACTTGTGAACATTAAATCACCCTTGCATCCTAGGGATTAATCTCACTCAAGCAGGGTGAATGATTTTTTTAAATGTATTGTTGGAATTGATTGGTTAATATTTTGTTGAGGGTTTTTGCATCTATATTCATCAGAGATGTTGGCCTGTCATTTTTTTTGTAATGTCTTTATCTGGTTTTGCTATGAAGGTAATGCTGTCCTCATAGAATGAATTTGGAAGTTATCCTCCCTTTATTTTTTGGAATATTTTTAAATATGTTCTTTTTAAAAATTTTTATTTATTTATTCATGAGAGAGAGAGAGAGAGAGAAAGAAAGAGAGAAAGAGGCAGAGACACAGGCAGAGGGAGAAGCAGGTTCCATGCAGGGAGCCTGATGTGGGACTTGATCCTGGATCTCTAGGATCAGGCCCTAGGCTGAAGGCAGCGCTAAACCACTGAGTCACCTGGGCTGCTTGGAATATTTTTAAATGATTAGGTATTAACTCCTACGTAAATGTTTGGTAGAATTCACCTGTGAAACTATCCAGCCCAGGACTTCTTGTTTATTGGAAGTTTTATTGATTACAATTTAATTTCATTACTGGTCATTGGTCTTTTCAAATTTTCTATTTTTTCCTGATTCAGTTTTAAGAGATTACATGTTAATGGGAATTTATCAATTTCTTCCAGATTATCCTTTTTTTGGCATATAATTTTTAATAATATCCTCTTACCATCCTTTGTATTTCTATGGTGTCAGAAATTCTCCCCTTTCTTTTCTGATTTTGAGGTTTCTCTCTCTCTGTCTCTCTCTCTCTCTCTCTCTCTCTTTCGAGGAGTCTGGCTCAAGGTTTACTGAAATTTTTTTGATCTTTTCAAAGAACCAGTTCTTAGTTTCATTGATATATTCTTGTGTTTTGTTTTTTGGTTTCTATTTTTTATATTTCTGCTCTTATCATTATTATTTCCTTCTGTTAGTTTTGGGGTTTGTTTGCTGTTCTTTTTCTAATACTTTTAGATGTAAGGTTAGGTAGTTTATTTGGGATTTTTTCTTCTTTAGTCCTGTATTCTATAAATTTCCCTCTTAGGTCAGCTTTTGCTGTATCTCAAAGATTCTGGATGTTGTGTTTTCATTTTAATTTATCTCTATGTATTTTTAAATTTTGTCTTTGACTTCTTGGTTGAACCATCCATTGTTTGGTATCATATTATTTAACCTCCATGTATTTGTAGTCTTTCTAGATTTTTTTCTTGTGGTTGATTTCTAGTTTCATAGTGCTTCAGTCAGAAAAGATGTATGGTATGACTTCAAGCTTTTTGAATTTGTTGAGGCTTGTTTTACTAGTTTCAAGTGTACAATATATTTCAATAATTCCATCCATTACTCAGCACTCATCATAGTAAGTATACTTTTAATCCTCTTTATCTTTTCACCCATCTCCCCAGGTATTTTCCCTCTGGCAACCTTCAGTTCTCTGTATTTAAGAGTCTGTCTTATCTGTTTGTTCATTTTTGCTTCTTAAATTCCACATGTGGTTGAAATCATATGGTATTTGTCTCTTTCTCTTTCAGACTTATTTCACTTAGCATTATACTTTCTAGGTCCATCCACATTGTTGCAAATAGCAAGGTCTCATTTTTTTATGGCTGAGTAATATTCTTTTATTTTTTTTAAGATTTTATTTATTTATTTATGAGAGACAGAGAGAGAACAGCAGAGACATAGGCAGAGGGAGAAACAGGCTCCCAGCAGGGGACCCGAGGTGGGACTTGATCCTCAGACTTTGGGATCATGCCCTGAGCTGAAGGCAGATGCTCAATTGCTGAGCTACCCAGGCATCCCTTGAGTAATATTCTATTTTATATGCATATCACATTTTCTCTATCCATTTATCTATCATTGGATGCTTAGGTTGCTTCCATATTTTCCAAATTATAAAAATGCTGCAATAAACATAGGGATGCATATATTTTCTTAAAGTAGTGTTTTCATTTTCTCTTTTAAAAAGGATTTTATTTATTTATTCATAAGAGACACAGAGAGAGAGGCAGAGACATAGGCAGAGGGAGAATCAGGCTCCCTACAGGGAGCCTGATGTGGGATTTGATCCTGAACCCCGGGATCATGACCTGAGCCAAAGGCAAATGCTCAACCACTGAGCCACCCAGGTGCCCCAGTGTTTTCATTTTCTTTGGGTAAATAACCAGGAGTGGAGTTACTGAGTCAAATGGTACTTCTACTATAATTTTTTGAGGAAACTCCATAATCTTTTCCATCAATTTATCTGTATTTTTTTTTTAATTTTTTTTATTTGTGATAGTCATACAGAGAGAGAGAGAGAGAGAGAGAGAGGCAGAGACACAGGCAGAGGGAGAAGCAGGCTCCATGCACCGGGAGCCCGACGTGGGATTCGATCCCGGGTCTCCAGGATCACGCCCTGGGCCAAAGGCAGGCGCTAAACGGTTGCGCCACCCAGGGATCCCAATTTATCTGTATTTTTGATGGTGGGTCATCAAAGTTGTTTATATATTTAGGATATTAACATCTTACTGGATATATCATCTGCAAATATCTTCTCCCACTCAATATGTTGCCTTTTTGTTTTGTTGGTTTCCTGTACTATACAAAAGATTTTTATTTTAATATAGTTCCAATAGTTTAATTTTGCTTTTGTTTCCCTTGCCTGAGGAGACACATGCAGAGAAATGTTTCTATGGCTGATGTGAAAGAAATTGTTGTCTATGTTTTCTTTTAGAAGCTTTATGGCTTTATTGTCTCATATTTAGGTCTTTAAACCAGTTAGAATTTATTTTTGTGTATGGACTAAGAAAGTCATCCAGGATGATTCACCGGCATATAGCTGTCCTTTGTTTTCCTTCTTACCAATTTGGATAATTTTATTTAATTTTCTTCTGATTTCTGTAGCTAGAACTTCCAGAATTACGTTGAATAAAAGTGGCAAGAGTAGAAATCCTTGTGTTATTCTTGCTCTTATGGAAAAAAAAATTTCATGAATAAGTATGATGTTAGGTGTGGATTTGTCATAAACAGACTTCATTATATTGAAATGTCCCTCTAAACCCCCTTTGTTGAGAGTTTTTATCATGAACGGATGTGTAATTTTGTCAAATATTTTTTTCTGTATTTATTGAGATGACCATATGATTTTTATTATTTGTTTTGTTGATGTGGTATATCACATTGATTTATTTGTGAATATTGAACCATTTTTGCTTTTCTGCGGAAAAATCCCACTTGATCCTTTTAATATATTGTTGAGTGAGAAGGTTTGAAAATACCTTATTGATGATTCTTGCATGCATGTTTGTCAGGGATTTTTGGCCTGTAGTTTTCTTTTTTGTAGTTTCTTTGCTTGATATTGGTATCAGGGTAATTCAGGCCTCATAGATTATACTGCAAAGCTTTCATTCCTCTTATATTTTTTTTTTTGGGGGGGGGAATAGTTTGAGGAGAATAGGTATTAACTGCTTTAAATGTTTGATATAATTATCCTTTGATGCCATCTGTCCCTGGACTTCTGTATGTTGGAAGTTTTTCCATCATTATTTTGTTCATAGTTATTGATCTCTTTAAATTTTCCACTTCGGCCTGATTCAGTTTTGGAAAACTGTATATTTCTAGGAGTGTACTCATTTTTTTCAGGTTGGCATATAATTTTTTGTAGTTTTATAATACTTTGAATTTCTATAGCATTGGTTGTTACTTTTTTATTTCTAATTTTATTGTGTTCTCTCCCTTTTTTCTTGTTGATCCTGGTTAAATGTTTATTGTATTTGTATTTTCAAAGAGTCAGCTTTTGATTTCATTGATCTTTTCTATTATTTTATTAGTCTACTCATTTATTTCTGCTCTGATCTTTGTTATTTCCTTCCTTCTTCTAATTTTGGGATTTGTTTGTTCTTTAAATTCCTTTACATTGTTAGATATTCCTATATTGTTATTGTTATTCCTATATTCCTATATTAGATATTTTTCTTGTTTCTTCAGATAGGCCTGTGTTGCTATAAATTTCCTTCCTAGAACAGTTTCTGCTGCATCCCAAAGATTTGGACCATTGTATTTTCATTTTCATTTGTGTCCATGTTGAATTTATTTTTGTGTATGATATAAAAATGTGGTCCAGTTTCATTCTTTTGCATGTTGCTATCCAGTTTTCCCAAAACCATTTGTTGAAGAGATTTCTCCATTTCTCCATTGGATATTCTTTCCTGCTTTGTTGAAGATTAATTGATCATATAGTTGTAGATTCATTTCTGAGTTTTCTATTTTGCTCCATTGATCTATATGTCTATTTTTGTGCCAGTACCATGTTTTTTTTGTTTTTTTTTTTTTTTTTAATCACTACAGCTTTGTTATTTAACTTCAAGTCCAGAATTGTAAGTCCTTCAGCTTTGCCTTTCTTTTACAAAGTTGTTGTCTGGTTTTGGTTATTCAGGATCTTTGGTGGTTCCATAGGAATTTTAGGATTATTTGTTCTAGCTCTCTTAAAAATGTTTTTGGTATTTTGATAAGGATTACAATCAATGTGCAGATTCATAGTATAGACATTTTAACAGTATTTATTCTTCATATCAATGAGCATGGAATGTCTTTGATAGTTTTCAGAGTATGCATCTCTCACCTCTTTGGTTAGGTTTTTCTTTAGATATCTTCTTTTTGGTGCAGTTGCAAATGGGTTGGATTCCTTAATTTCTCTTCTTGATGCTTCATTATTGATGTATAGAAATACAACAGATTTCTGTGCATTGGTTTTTAATCCTGTGACTTTATTGAATTTATCAGTTCTAGCAATTTTATGGTAGAGTACCATGTTTTTACAAATAGTGAAAGTTTGACTTTTTACCTACCAGCTTGGATGCCTTTATTTCTTTTTGTTGTCTTATTGCTGTTCCTAGGACATCCAGTAATATGTTGGATAAAAGTGATGAGAGTGGAATCCTTGTCTTGTTCCTGACCTTAGAGGAAAAGCTCTTAGTTTTTTTCCCATTAAGGATGATGTTAGCTGTAGGATTTTCATATATGGTCTTTATTATGTTGAGGTATGCTCCCTTTAAACCTACTTTGTTGAGGGCTTTTATTAATGAATGTTTGTTGTACTTTGTCAAGTGCTTTTTTGCATCTCTTGAAATGATCTTATGGTTTCTTTAATTGATTGATGTATCACATTGATTTGTAAATATTGAACCATGCTTGTAACTTAAGTGTAAGTCCTACATAATCACAGTGAATGATATTTTTAAAGTATTCTTAGATTTAGTTTGCTAACATTTTGTTGTAGATTTTGCATCTATGTTCATCATGATATTGGCCTGTAGTTCTCTGCTTTAGTGGAGTCTTTGTCTGATTTTGGTATCAGGGTAATTCTGGCCTCATAGAATGAATTTGGAAGTTTTCCTTCTTTTTCTATTTTTTGCAATAGTTTGAGAGGAATAGATATTAACTTTTCTTTAAATGTATGGTAGATATTCTTAGTCTTGGACTTTTGTTTGTTGAGTTTTTTTATTACTAATTTCTTTGCTGGTTGTTGGTCTGTTCAAGTTTTCTGTTTCTTCCTGTTTCATTTTTGGTTGTTTATAGGTTTCTAGTAATTTATGCATTTCTTCCAGATTTTCCAATTTGTTCGCATATAGTTTTTCATAATATTCTCTTAAACTATTTGTATTTCTGTGGTGTTGGCTGTTATTTCCCTTCTCTCATTTGTGATTTTATTTATTGGTGTCTTTTTCTTTTCTTTTTAATGATTATGGCTAGAGGTTTATCAATTATATTTATTTTTTCAAAGAACCAGCTTCTGGTTTCATTGTTCTGTTCTATTGTTTTTTAGTTTCCATATCATTTATTTCTGTTCTAATCTTTATTATTTCCTTCCTTCTGTTGGCTTTATTCTTTTTGTAGCTCCTTTAGATGTAAGGTTAGGTTGTTTGTGCTTCTGAAGGTAAGACAGAATTATACAGCATTACAATCTCAGGACTTCTTTTGCTGCATCCCAAAGGTTTTGGACCATTCTGTTTTTATTTTCATTTGTCTACGTTTTATTTCTTCTTTAATTCCCTTCTTTAATTCTTCTTTAACCCATACAGTGTTTAGTAGCATGTTATTTAACCTCCATGTATTTGTGGTTGACTTCCAGTTTCACAGCATTATGGTCAGAAAGGCACATGGCACATGGTATGACTTCAGTCTTCAATGTCTATTTTGTGACCTACTTTGTGATCTATTTTGGAGGCTGTTCCATGTGCAGTTGAAATGAATGTGTATTCTGCTGTTTTAGGATGTAATGTTCTAAAAGTCTGTTAAATGTATCTGTTGCAGTCTATCATTCAAAGCCATTGCTTCCTTGTTGATTTCTGTTTGGATGATCTGTCCATTGAGGTAAGTGGGATATTAAAGTCCTCCATTATTGCATTATTACCAACGAGTTTGTTTATGTTTCTTATTGTACATTTGGGGTTGTCCTATTTTGTATGCATAAATATTTACAATCGTTATATCTTCTTATTGAATTGTCCCCTTTATTATTATATAGTGGCCTCTTTGTCCCTTGTAAGAGTCTTTTGTTTTAAAGTTTATTTTATCTAATGTAAGTATTGCAACTTTGGCTTTCTTTTTTTTTTAATTTTTATTTATTTATGATAGTCACAGAGAGAGAGAGAGAGAGAGAGAGAGAGAGAGAGAGGCAGAGACACAGGCAGAGGGAGAAGCAGGCTCCATGCACCGGGAGCCTGACGTGGGATTCGATCCCAGGTCTCCAGGATCGCGCCCTGGGCCAAAGGCAGGCGCTAAACCGCTGCGCCACCCAGGGATCCCAACTTTGGCTTTCTTTTGACATCCATTTGCATGATAGTTTTTTCCTCCATCCCCTCATGGTCAGTCTGCAGGTGTCTTTAGGTCTAAAATAAGTCTCTTGGAGGGAAGATATAAATAGGTCTTGATTTTTAGCCATTCCTGACAGTAATTTCTTACAGCCCCTTTTTCCTCAACATTATCTGTTGTCCATGACTACCACCTGACTCTTCAAAATGGCTATTTCTGCAGTTCATTGCTCCTGCATAGCCATCATGAGAACAAAGTTATGGTTCCTAGAACCATAAATGACCTTCTCAAGTGAAGGAAGTCCCAGTTACTCTTTCTCCCCTTCATAATCCAGGATAGTACAACCAGAGTTAAAGGTATAAGGCCAAAGATAAAGCTTCTTAAAAGAAAAAGGAGCTCCATTTATTTAAGGGATGACAATAGTGTGCCTAATTTTTGTGTTTTATTTGTATTCCACTCTTATAATCATTTATTCAACATCAACCATGCACCAGACATTTGGGTTGGTCCTGATGGTATAAAACATAATTTATATTGTCTCCTCCCACTGTGACTTAGTGTAACCTAGTCCTCTGACTCTGCCAGTAGCTTGCTCTGAATCTTGTGAATCTGAGCCTCCTTATAATTCTCAAATGACAGGCTTAGATTAGGTATATTTAAGAACTTCTTAACCCCTAAATATAATATTCCATATTAACCCTTTGATTTCCTCCTATACTACAGAAGTCCAACAGAATAAAGAAGGTGTCGAGTTTATTTTTATTTAAGCTACCACTTATTTAACACCATATTCCAGCAACTAGGCCAAGTATTTTATGTATATAATTAGATACACTTTATATATGTTATATGTGGATTAATAAACTCTAAAAGAGAAATAAACTGAAGTTTATATAGCCAGTACATGGTTGATTTCAAAGTCTGGAAGTCTAATATGTAGAATTATTATAGAGTTATGCATTTCTATGAAAAAGGAAAAAAGGAGAAGAAAGGTAGCTGCAATGATGTTCTTCAAAGAATAGTGGCCAAGGAATTTCTATGCTTTTATGCTTTTACATAACAAAGCCACATTACCTTTCAATATATATGAAATCCAAAATTAGAGATCAGATATACGTGGGGCATAAAATCCCTCTTACCTGTTTTCCTGTCTCTCATATTTCAGCACTGCTATCTATAAAATGTGAGCGTCTCTTTCTTCCCTTCTACTTTTTCATAGGTGTCGAAGTTTTGGAGATACAATTACACCTCTCAATTTCTCTGCTGTAAACCGAGTTCCAACAAGAGGGAACAGATGTTAAGAGGTAAATGGGAAATAAATTATCACCCTTATAAATAGAGAAACTGATAACTCTTTCTTTCCATGTGTTCCTGGCAGAAATGGATTGAAGTATTAAGGAGTTACCTGAGGCCAGAAAAAGCAATCCTTACCATTCTACTCTAAACCAGATACTGAATTGAAACCTTGGGGAGAATTAATACTGCAAAGATTAAATAACTCTTGCCTTCACATCTGTACCTCCAATAAACTAGAGTATTGTGACCTGACCTAGAAACCCAATATTTAAAATTTTTTAAAAAAATATTTTATTTAAATTCAATGTAGTTAACATAGAATGTATTATTAGTCTTACGGGTAGAATTTAGTAATTATAATAAGTTGCAATAACACCAAATGCTCATTACTTTAAGTGACCTCCTTAAGGCCCATCACCCAGTTACCTCCCACCCCCCCACCAGCAACCCTCACTTTATTTCCTAGAGTTCAGTATCTCTTATGGTTTGCCCTTCTTTCAATTTTTATCTTATTTTTCCTTCCCATCTCCTATGTTCATCAGTTTTGTTTCTTAAATTCTATATATGAGGAGGAGAGAGGGGCAAGATGGCAGAAGAGTAGGGGTCCTCAACTCATCTGGCCCCACAAACTTATCTAGATAACTTTCAAAACATCCTGAACACCTACGAATTCGACCTGAGATTTAAAGAGAGAACAGCTGGAATGCTACAGAGAGAAAAGTTTTTGCTTCTAACAAGGTAGGAAGGGAAAAAAAAAAAAAAGGAATAATGTTGAGGAAGGGAACCATGATTAGCAAGGCTAAAGCAGAGCAACGAAAGCCTCTGGAGCAAAAAAGCCCAGCCCCGGAAAAGCGGGAACTTTAAAAATCTACGCCAGAGTTTTCCCTGGTGGAAAACTGCTTAGCAGGGAAATCGGGCAGAATCACAGGAGGGGCAGTGAAATCTCGTTTCCTGGAGTCACTATAAGAGGAGGGGCACCTGGGCGAAAGCTCACTGCAAACCATGGTCCAATATTGGTAAAGGGCTGGAGCGCCGCAGCCCTCCGGGGCATTTGGGAGAAGCCAGTTGGTTAGGCAGGCTGACTCTGGAGGTGCCTTTACCCTAGAGGCTGGCAAGGGACAGAGGTGGCTGTACTCCATTCCCTTCAGGAGAAGTGGTCCCCAGGAGTGCAGGTCAAGCGGCACAGGGCCCCTGATCCCAGGGTGCCCAAGTGGACAAAGCCAGCAATCCTTCATTCCCCCTGCCACAGGGGGAAGCGGGGGGAGGGGGGGGGAGGGGGGAGGGGACACACAGGAAAGTGAGAACTCTCCTGCTGCTAGGCACTAGGCAAGCTGTGCAGATCCGTGAACTTGCACCTGCCCCCAAGAGCATCTAGGCCAGTGTGGACTGGGAGACTGCGGTTAGTTACTCACAGCAAGCTCAACTCCAGAGCTGGAAATCTGGCTGTTGCCATTTTTGTTTTTCCTCTTTGTTTCACCTTGTGCCTGGGAAAGGTGGGGGCTCTAGGGGACAAAGGCCTCCCAGATAAACAGCTCACACTAAGCCCAGACCTGGCAAGGGGCGGGGCATCTCTGCTGAGAACCAGTGCAGCAGAACCATCCCCCAGAAGAACTGCTGGAAGAACAAGGGAAACGCAAGTTTACTGAACAAGCAAAATTGGAAAGCTCCAGGACTGAGGGAAAATAGTGTATAGAACTAGAAGGTCTTTAATTTTTCTTTTTCTATTATGACTCATTTTTATATCAGACTAAAAATTTCCAATACTTTTTCTCATTTCCCACCTTAACTATATTTTACCAACTCTTCATTTTTAAGTTTTTTTTTTTTTTCTTTTGACTTTGATATTTCTACAATTACATGTCTTAGATGTATTTTTCACTTCTGGATTCCCTTCAACGTATTCAATTTAATTTTGATAGATATAAGATATGGGTATTTGTTTTTTGTCTTTTCTGCTTCATTTTGTTTTACAATGGTGGAAGTTAATGCCTTCTAACACAGGACCAGGATACACTCAGAACCAAGTGGAACACCATGTTGGTTCATTCTGTGAGATTATATTCTCCTTCCTTCTCACTCTTCCCCCCTCTTATCTTGTTTATATTTTTGTGGTCATTATTGGGGCATTATATAAATATTGATGGTTTATATAAATTTGGGATTGATATCTTCTAACATACACCACAAAATATACTCTGAACCAAGAGTATCACCCTCTAGGACCCCTCAGGTAGACTATATTCTCTCTCCACTACCACTTCCTCACCACCACCATCCCTCCCCTTTTTTCTTTCTCTCTTTTCTTTCTTCTTCTTTGTTTTTGGTTATTTAGTTTTACTACTTTGTTTTAAAATTTGTTTTCCACTTTAGTGGTCCTTTTGCTTTATTTTCTTCTGTTCTTTTTCTTCTACTTTCTGATCTCTGAGCTCTTTGGAATCATCTAAGATGTATTTTACTTAGGTCATGGTTGATATTTTTGACTCAGCCCACTCATACAGCTATTCAGCACTGGAAAAAATTACTAGACAGAAGAATTCACCACAAAAGAAAGAACTGGAAACAGTACTCTCTGCCACAGAGTTACAGAATTTGGACTTAAATATGTTATCAGAAATTTGATTCAGAATTACAATTATAAAGCTACTGGTGGCTCTGTAAAAAAAAAGTGTAAAGGACTCTAGAGACTTCATGACTGCACAATTTAGATCTAATCAGGCTGAAATTAAAAATGGATTAAATGAGACGCAATCCAAACTGATGCTTTAACTGTTAGGATTAATAGGTGGAAGAGAGAGTGAGTGACATAGAAGACAAGTTGGTGGCAAGGAAGGAAGCTGAGGAAAATGAGAAAAACAATTAAGAGCCCATACGGAAAGGCTTAGGCAATAAAAGATAGCTTGAGAAGGAAGATTATTCGTCTAATTGGGATTCCAGAAGAGGCTGAGAGAGAGAGGACCACAAAGTATATTTGAACAAATCATAGCTGAGAACTTCCTAAATCTGGGAAAGGAAACAGGCATTCAGATCCAGGATATAGAGAGGACCCCCTCAAAAAAATGAATAAAAAACTGTTCAACGCCTCAACCTTCAATAGTGAAACCTGCAAATTTCTTCTTCTTTTTTAAATTTTATTCATGAGAGACAGAGAGAGAGGAAAGACACAGGCAGAGGGAGAAGCAGGCTCTATGCAGGAAGCCTGATGTGGGACTCAATCCTGGGACTCCAGAATCATGCCCTGGGCTGAAGGCAGTGCTAAACTGCTGAGCCACCCAAGCTGCCCAAAACTTGCAAATTTCAAAGATAAAGAGAAAATCCTTAAAGCAGCTTGAGAAAAGAGATTATTAACGTATATGGGGAGACATATCAGATTAATAGCAGATGTCTCGACAGAGACCTGGCAGGTCACAAAGGGCTGGCAGGATACATTCAGGTACTAAATGAGAAGAACATGCAGCCAAGAATACTCTATCCAGCAAGGCTCTGATTCAGAATAGAAGGAGAGATAAAGAGCTTCCAAGATAGGCAGAAACTGAAAGAATATGTGACCACCAAACTGGCTCTGCAAGAAATAATAAGGGGGACCCTGTAAAAGAAAGAGGATGCCCAAAGAAATAATTCACAAAAGCAAGGACAGAATAGGTATTACAATGACACTTAATTCATATATTTCAATAGTTACTCTGAACATGAATGGGGTAAATGATCCCATCAAAAGACTCAGGGTATCAAACTGGATAAAAAAGCAAGACCCAACTATATGCTGTCTACAAGAGACTCATTTTAGTCCTCAGGATACCTCCAGCCTGAAAATGAATGGGTGCAGAATCATTTACTATTCAAATGGTCCTCAAAAGAAATCTGAGGTAACAATCCTCATATCAGATAAATTAAAGTTCATACCAAAGACTATCTAGTAAGGGATAAAGAGGGACACTACATCATACTTAAAGGGTCTATCCAACAAGGCCTAACAATCATGAATATTTATGCCCCTAATGTGGGAGCTGCCAAGTATATCAATCAATTAATAACCAAAGTAAAGGCATACTTAGATAATGATACAATAATAGTATCTGATACTAGTATACTATTATACTAGTAATAGTATAATGATAGTAATAATAGTAGGAGACTTCAACACAGCACTTTCAGTAAATGATATTTTAAGCAGAACATCACCAAATAAACAAGGGCCTTAAATGATACAATGGACCAAATAGCTTTCATAAATATATACAGAACTTTCCATCTGAATGCAACTGAATACACATTCTTCTTAACTATATATGGTAATTTCTTCAGAATAGACCACATACTGGGTCACAAATCAGGTCTCAACCAATACCAAAAGATTGAGATTGTCTCCTGCATATTTTCAAACCACAATTATTTGAATCACAAGAAGAAATTTGGAAGAAACTCAAACACATGGAGGTTAAAGCATCTTACTAAAAGATGAATAAGTCAACCTGGAAATTAGAAAAGAATTAAAAAGATTCATGGAAACTAATGAAAATGAAGATACAACTGTTCAACTGTTCAAAATCTTTGGGATACAGCAAAAGTAGACCTGAGAGGGAAATACTTTGCAATACAAGCCTCCCTAAAAAACTGGAAAAAACTCCAATACACAAGGTAACCTTGCACCTAAAGGAATTGGAGAAAGAACAGCAAGTAAAACCTACATCAAGCAGAAGAAGAGAGATTATAAAGATTCAAGCAGAACTCAATGAAATAAAGACCAGAAGAACTGTAGAACAGATCGACAAAATCAGGAGGTGGTTCTTTGAAAGAATTAATTAGATAAACCCCTAGCAAGCATTAATAAAAATAAAAGACTCAAATTACTAAAATCACAAAAGAAAGAGGAGAGATCACAACCAATACCAAGGAAATACAAAGGATTTTAAAACATATTGTGATCAGCTATATGCCTACAAATTAGGCAATCTAGAAGAAATGGATGCATTTCTGGGAAACCACAAGTTACCAAAACTGGAACAGGAAGAAACAGAAAACCTGAACAGGCCAATAAACAGGGAGGAAATTGAAGCAGTTATCAAAAGCTCCCAAGACATAAAAGTCCAGGGCCAGATGGCTTCCCAGGGGAATTCTATCAAAATATTAAAGAAGAAATAATACCTATTCTACTAAAGCTGTTCTGAAGAATAGAAAGGGAAGGAATACTTCCAAACTCATTTTATGAGGCCAGCATTTTCTTAATTCCAAAACCAGACAAAGACCCCACCAAAAAGGAGAACTATAGACCAATATCAATATCCCTGATGAACATGTATGCAAAAATTCTCACCAAGATACTAGCCAATAGGATCCAACAATACATTAAGAGGATTATTTACCATGACCAAGTGGGATTTATCCCTGGGTTGCAAGGGTGGTTCAATCAACATGATAGATCACATCAACAGGAGAAAAAAACAAGAACCATATGATCCTCTCAATAGATGCAGAGAAACCATTTGAAGAGTTTTAATCAGGAATTGGTGCTGTATTTTGTCAAAGTGTAGGGATAGAGGGAACATTCCTCAATATCTTAAAAGCTATTTATGAAAAGCCCACAGCAAATATTGTCAATGGGGAAAATTTGAGAGCCTTTCCCCCAAGATCAGTAACATGACAGGGATGTCCACTCTCATCACTGTTATTCAACATAGTACTAGAGGTGCTAGCCTCAGCAATCAGGCAACAAAAAGAACTAAAAGGCATTCAAATTGGCAAAGAAGAAGTCAAACTCTCCCTCTTTGCAGATGACATGATACTGTATAGAGAACCCAAAAGGCCACACGGCAGTGTGGCAGGATACAAAATCAGTGCCCAGAAATTAGTGGCATTTCTATACACTAACAATGAGACTGAAGAAAGAGAAATTAAGGAATCAATCCCATTTACAATTGTACCCCAAATCCTAAAACACCTAGGAATAATCTAACCAAAGAGGTAAAGGATCTATACCCTAAAAACTACAGAACACTTTTGAAAGAAATTAAGGAAGACACAAAGAGATGGAAAAATATTCTATGGTAATAGTTTTGAAGAAATAATATTGTGAAAATGTCTATGCTACCCAGGGGAATTTACATGTTCAATGCAATCCCTAACAAATTACCATGGACTTTCTTCACAGAGTTGGAACAAATAATCTTAAGATTTGTGTGGAATCAGAAAAGACCCCGAATAGCCAGGGGAATATTGAAAAAGGAAACCAGACGCAGGGGTATCACCCTGCCGGATTTCAAGCTGTATTACAGAGCTATGATCATCAAGACAGTGTGGTACTGGCACAAAAACAGACATATAGATCAATGGAACAGAATAGAGAATCCAGAAATGTGCCTTCAACTCTAAGGTCAACTAATACGCAACAAAGCAGGAAAAAAGATTCACTTAAAAAGGACAGTCTCTTCAATAAATAGTGCTGGAAAAATTGGACAACCACATGCAGAAGAATGAAACTAGACCATTTTCTCACACCATATACAAAGATAAACTAAAAAATGGTTGAAAGACCTAAGTGTGAGACAAGAATCCATCAAAATCCTAGAGGTTATAGCAGCAATGTCCACAATAGCCAAACTGTGGAAGGAGCCTCGGTGTCCATTGAAAGATGAATGGATAAAGAAGATGTGGTTTATGTATACAATGGAATATTCCTCAGCCATTAGAAATGACAAATACCCACCATTTGCTTCGACATGGATGGAACTGGAGGGTATTATGCTGAGTGAAATAAGTCAATCGGAGAAGGACAAAAATTATATGGTCTCATTCATTTGGGGAATATAAAAAATAGTGTAAGGGAATAAAGGGTAAAGGAGAAAAAGAAGTGGGAAATATCAGAAAGGGAGATAGAATATGAAAGACTCCTAACTCTGGGAAAAAACTAGGGGTGGTGGAAAGGGAGGTGGGTGGCAGGTGGGGGTGACTGGGTGACGGGCACTGAGGTGGGCACTTGACGGGATGAGCACTGGGTGTTATTCTGTATGTTGATAAATTGAACACCAATAAAAAATAAATTTATTAAAAAAAAAAAACAAAAAAACAAAATCCTAGAGGAGAACACAGGCAACAACTATTTTGAACTTAGCCACAGTAACTTCTTGCAAGACACATCTATGAAGGCAAGGGAAACAGAAGCAAAAATGAACTGCTGGGACTTAATCATGATACAAAGCTACTGCACAGCACAACAAACAGTCAAGAAAACTAAAAGACAACCAACAGAATAGAAGAAGATATTTGCAAATGACATTATCAGCTAAAGGGCTAGTCTCCAAAATCTATAAAGAACTTATTAAACTCAACACCCAAGAAACAAAAAATCCAATCATGATATGGGCAGAAGACATGAACAGAAATTTCACAGAGGAAGACATACACATGGTCAATAAGCACATGAGAAAATGCTGTGCATCACTTGCCATCAGGGAAATATAAATCAAAACCACAATGAGATACCACCTCACACCAGTGAAAACAGCAAAAATTAACAAGACAGGAAACAACAAATGTTGGAGAGGATGTGGAGAAGGGGGACCCCTCTTGTACTGTTGGTGAAAATGTGAACTGGTGCAGCCACTCTCAAAAACTGTGTGGAGGTTCTTCAAAGAGTTATAAATAGAGCTACCCTGTGACTCAGCAATTGCGCTAATGGGTATATACCCCAAAGATACAGATACAGTGAAAAGCCAGGATACCTGAACCCCAATGTCCATAGCAGCAATGTCCACAATACCCAAACTGTGGAAGGAGCCATGATGTCTTTTGACAAGTGAACGGATAAAGAAGATGTGGTCTATATATGCAATGGAATATTACTCAGCCACCAGAAAAGATGAATACCCACCATTTGCTTTGACGTGGATGGAACTGGAGGGTGGTATTATGCTGAGTGAAGTAAGTCAATCAGAGAAGGACAATCGTCATATGGTTTTGCTCATTCGGAGAAAATAAGAGATAGTGAAAGGGATTATAAGGGAAGGGGAGGAACTGAGTGAGGAAAAATTAGAGAGGGAGACACACCATGAGAGACTCCTAACTCTGGGAGATGAACAAAGGGTTGCAGAAGGGGTGGTGGGCGGCAGTTGGAGTAACTTTGTGATGGGCACTGAGGAGGGCACTTGATGGGATGAGCACTGGGTGTTATACTATATGTTGGCAAATAGAACTTAAATAAAAACAAACTTAAAAAATAAATTATATATATGAGTGAAATCATGGGGTATTTGTCTTTCTCTGCCTTTCTTTGCTTAGCATACTATAGTTCCATCCATGTTATTGCAAAGGGTAAGACTTCATTCTCTTGATGGCTGAGTAATTTTCCATTTTATACATACACAGACACACATGCACACACCACCTCTTCTTTATCAATTCATCTGTCAATGGACATCTGGGCTCTTTCCATACTTTGGTTAGTGTGGATGTTGCAGCTGTAAACACTGGGGTGCAGGTGCCCCTTTGACTCACTATGTTTGTATCATTTGGATAAATGCCTAGTAGTGCAATTGCTGGGTTGTACGGTAGTTCTACTTTTAAACTTCTTGAGGAATCTCCATACTCTTAGAAACACAATCTTACTAAAAACACAGAGTTCCAGAGAGTTTGGAAGAGTGAAACAGGATTTATGTTACCTTTTCAACACGGTGACTCCAGTGTGATTCAATGAATGTCATTCTCTCATCTGCTGTATTATCTTCATGGTCCTATATATTTCTCCCTTTTCCTTGGAAAGAAGTACATAAGGAGTAGAGGCCCCCAACCTGAGGGTTAAAAGAAAGATCCTTCCCCAGTATGTCTATTGCCCCTAATTTTCTAGTTTTCTTAATGTTCAGTTTAAACCCTGTCATCTCCATGAATCTTACATTGAACAATCAAATGACTTTCTTCCTTCTTTGAGATATCAGTGACTGATTTTAATGTACTTTATTCCAATATTTGACACGAGATCTAGAAATAAAAGGAAAGGTAACTAAATATTTAAGTAAAAAATATTCTAGAATAAAGGCAACACTGAAGTCATTTTAAGATAAAATTTGAAAGAATTTGTCTTCCACAGACCCACACTAAAAGAAAAGCTGAAAGATGGTTATTAGGCTGAGAAGAAATAATACCAAGTAGATGTCCCAAACTTCAGGAAGAAGGGCAAGAAATAGATTTTAAATTTCTATAAAAGAATTTAAGGTAATAATACTAATAAATAGTATGGTTTATAGTTCATGTATAAGTAAAACACATGATGAAACAACTTACAAATGGCTAAGCAATACTGGATATAAATGACATAAGTTAAAATTTCATAATCTCTAGAGCTTTACTTAAAAAAGTACACCTAAACACAAGAAAAAAGATTAATTGAAATATTTGAGTCAACGACAAGCAGATGGACATATAATAGGCCCACTGAAAATCAAAATTCCAAAGCACTAGACTCAAACTCAGCCATACAAATAATTATATTAAATGTAAATATACTAAGTATTAAAACAAGATTGTCAAGTTGGATAGAAAAAAAGAGTCAATCATTTGCCTCCTGTACATCATAGATTGGTTGAAAATTAAAGGATAGGGAACAATGTACATTACAAATATTATGTGTAAAATGGCTGGTGTGGCTATATTAGTGTCAACTGCAAGAGACAGAATGTACTCAGAGAAAAAAGAGACCTTCATAATGAGAAATAAATCTATTAAAAAGATATAATTCTAAGTGTGTATTCATCTAATAGTTTCAAAATACATGAAAGAGAAACTAAAGAGATAACAGAAAATCTGCGATTATAATTGGTGATTTAAAAAACCCTTTCTAAACAATTTATAGTAGGAAATTGGGAGAAGAAATTTGGGGGAACATCAACTAAGACAGCATAGGATCTAAACAATATTACCAACCAACTTGTCCTCGTGGACATGTTTAAAACACTATATTAATTTCTTGGTGAATGTTAAATGTATACTTAAAGAATGTATAGGGCGGACCGGTGGCGCAGCGGCTTAGAGCCGCCTGCAGCCTGAGGTGTGATCCTGGAGACCCGGGATCGAGTCCCATGTTGAGCCCCCTGCATGGAGCCTGCTTCTCCCTCTCCCTGTGTCTCTGCCTCTCTTTCTCTCTGTGTCTCTCGTGAATAAATAAAATCTTAAAAAAAATAAAGAATGTATATTCTGTAGTATACCATATGACTGACCATAAAACTAGTCCCAAGTCTTAAGGGATTAAAATAAAGGGAATGTTCTCTATCCCAAGGACTAAACTAGAAATAGTCATATGATCTCACTCATCTGTGGATTTAAAAAAATAAATGAGCAAAGGGAGGAAAAAAAAGAAAACCAAGAAACAGACTCTTAACTATAGCAAACAAAATGATGGTCACCAGAATGGAGGTGGGGTAGAGGGGGTGAGGAAAATGCATCAAATAGGTGATGAGATTGAGGACTGCACATGTGATATACACTGGGTGTCATATGAAAGTGTTGAATCACTATATTGCATGCCTGAAACTAATGTTACACTGTATATTAACTAAGTGGAATTTAAGTAGAAACTTAAAGTATGTCTTAAAAATATTTGGAATTTAAACAATTTATAAATAATTCATGGGTCAAAAAAATCATGAAACAAAATACTTTTGAATGAAAAAAAAAATGAAAACATACCAAACTTGAAGTAGAAGTCTCATACACTATTGGTGAGTGTATATAATCACAAAGTTAAATACACATGACCTAAGCAGTAATTATACTCCTATTTAACCAAGATAAAAGAAAATAAGTCATCTTAAGAAGTTATGTACAAGAATTCTCTTAATAGTCTTATTCCTGATAGCTATAAATTTGTAAATAATCAACATGACCATTAATGAGACAATGAATTTTAAAAGTATGCTATAGGAGGAGTATTCTAGGAAGATGACAGAGTAAGAAGCCCTAGGAATCAGTCTTCCCACCTGGACAACAATTGCAATAGAACATTCTGTCTGATGTAACTATTTTGGAATTCTGGAATCTATTGAAGGCCTATAACTTCTAAGGAAGGGCTTGAGCCAGTAAACTGTATTTAATTTCAACCAAAATCAGCTCTTAGCTCAGCAGCAGTCCTCCAGCCCTGTGGTAGACATCTGTATGCATGTTCCAGGAGCATATTACATGCAGCTTATGGGAGCCAGGGTGGGCAGTAAGGATCATGTCTTTCAAAAATCAAGATTCTGCATACTGATCACTGATTGCTGCTTCTGATCATAGAGGTTCAGACACAGAAGCAGACAGACATTGTTGCAAACTTCTCCCCCTATAGCCTAAGAACAAAGTTAAGGAGCTTGCACTTCTTGCTTTCAAAACTACAAAGCTATAGTAATCAAAACAGTGTGGTACTGGCATGAAGGCCAATGGAATAGAATAGGGATCCTAGAAATGAATCCTCACATATATGATCAATTTTTGACAAAGGTGACAAGGCCCATTCAATGGAGGAAAGGACGGTCTCTTTAATAAATGGTTCCAGGAAAGCTGAATATCTGCATATACAAAAATGAAGTTGGATCATTACTTAAAATCATATATAAAAATTACCTGAAAATTCAATAATAGTATATAACTTTTAGAAGAAAACAGGACAAAGATTCATGACGGACTTGACAGTAATTTTTTAGATATGACAAAAGAAGTAAATTTGGCTTCTTGAAAATTAAATTACATGCATCAGTGGACACTATCAACAGTGAAAAGACACCATATGTGATAAACTCTTTATAAATAATATACTTATGAAGGGATTAATATCCAGAATATATAGAGAACTCTTAAAACTCAACAACATAGGGCAGCCCAGGTAGCTCAGTGGTTTAGCACTGCCTTCAGCCCAGGGCATGATCCTGGAGACCCGGAATCGAGTCCCACATCAGGCTCCCTGCATGGAGCCTGCTTCTCCCTCTTCCTGTGTCTCTGCCTCTCTCTCTCTCTCTCTCTCTGTCCCTCATGAATAAATAAAAAAATAAAATCTTTAAAAAAAACCTCAACAACATAAAAACAGCCCAATTTAGAAATAAGCAAAGGAATAGACATTGCTCTCCAGATATGTGGATGGCCACTAAGCACATGAAGATATTCAACATCACTAATCAGCAGGACAATGCAAATCAGAACAATGATGAGCTATCACCTCACACCCATTAAAATGGCTACTATCAAAGAAACTGAAGAAAAGTGTTGGAAGGATGTGGAGAATTTAATGGGAATGTAAAAACAGTACAGCCCCTGTGGGAAACAGTGTTAATAGAATTACCATATGATCCAGCAATTTTATTTCTGTGGCTATACCCAATAGAATTAAAATCAGTATCTAGATTTAGATGATGTCCTGAGGGTGGTGCCTTCATGATGGCATTTGTGCACTTATAAGAGGAGGAGATAAGATCTCTCTCTCTCTCTCTGCACATGCAGTAAGGAAAGGTCATGTGAGAATATAGCAAGCCAGGATGAGGTTCCCACTAAGAACCTAACCCGCAAGCATCTTGGTCTCCGATTTTCCCACCCTCAACAATTTAAGAAATAAGTTCAATTGTTTAAATTATTCAATATGTGGTATTTTGTGACAGGAGCCCAAGCTGACTAAGACACTCATATTCATAGGAGTATTATTCACAATAACTGAAACATGGAAGAAACCCAAATGTCCATCAGCAGAACAGATAGGCAAAATATGATATAAATGCACAATAAAATATTACTCAGCCTTGAAAAGGAAATTCTGGAATCTACTACAGCATGGATGAAACTTGAGGACATAATTCTAAGTGAAAAAGCCAGTTGCAAAAAGATAAACTGTGTTATTAAATTTTTATAAAGTACTTAGAGTGCTCAAAATCAATGAGATAGTGGGTAGTCTTCAGAAGATGGGCGAGAGGGAAGTGGGAGTTATTGTGTAACAGGCATAGAGTTTCAGTTTTGTAAGATGAAATGGCAATTGTTAAAATATGAATGTACTTAATACTACTGAACCTTATACTTAAAGGGTATGATGGCAAACTTTATATTTTACAATAAAAAAATTAAAAAAAAAAGAAAAAAAATATATGCTGTACCTTAATGGAATACTACTTGACATCTTCTTAGGACTACCTGGTCACCAGCCTCCTTTCCAATTTGAAAGTATTGACTCTTGAGATTCAATCTCAATCTTCTTAGCTTCTGTCTTCAGTACTGCTCCTAATGTCTGAGTGCAGGTAAGGAGCCATACCCTTTAGTTTACTGTCTGAATCCTCTGTATCTTCCCTTGTCCATCACCTTTTATTTACTTGAGAGAAAGAGAGCACGTGGGTGCACAAGTAAGGGGAGGAGCAGAGGGAGAGGGAGTCAGAGAAACAGACTCCCCACTGAGCACAAGGCCCAATGCAGGGCTCCATTCCAGGATCCTGAGATTATGACCCGAGACAAAACCCAGAGTCAGAGGCCTAACTGAGCCACCCAAATGGTCTGCCTACCACTTTTTGATTTGTAGTTTCTTATCATTATTGCTCACTGCTGATTTAATACTGCAGGTATTAAATGCCATTTAATATTATTAGGAATTAAACATTTAAAAATATTTAATTAAAAAAATTCTTATTGTAATAAAGTCCCATTCCTCTTGGCTCTCTTCCTCAGGTGTCCTAAAGGAATGTATATTGTGATTTTTTTCTTTTTATCATGTCTTTAGGTAGGCACTTAAGAGTGGGAAAATATTGTGTTTAGATTCTAAGGTACAAACTCTGGTTCTTCAAGTATGCAATCTAGGGAAGTCACTTAATTTTTCTGAATTTTGTTTTTAATAAGCAATAAAAAAACCCTGCTTTTTTTCACCTGTAAATGAAATTGCTCTGTAGATTCTCAAGCATTATACAGATTATAGGAATTGTGATAAGATGATAATGATAATGATGAATTATTTTTTAGTATTATGGAGGTGAAAAAATTCAAGGAATAATATCAAATTGCCCCTAACTTGTTGACATCTATGGTGTCCGTTAAGATACCTCTCCATGAGGTCTCAAGTGTTGAGGGGCTTCCTCTCTTTATGGTGGCAAGGCCTCATGTAAGACATAATAAACCAATGAGAAACCCAAAATGCCTGCATTTGCAAAAAGCAAAGCCACAGTTCACTTTCAATTAAATTATTCTCAGTCATATGCAATTATCAAATGCACTTAGGCCATTCATTATGGAGAGAAGAAAAATGCAGCATCACTTGTGTTATTTTTAGTGACATTGGAGCAACTGAATGCAAAGCACCATGTTACCTTTCTCCTAGTTTTTGTTTCTGTAAGTGGATTTTCACAGATGAAAAGAAACATTGCTCTCTTTCACACAGGTTATATTTTCCCAAGTTTCAAGGCTTTACTGGAGCATGGTTCAATAGATCTTTCATGACGTTCCAACTTGACTAATTCTCTGACAACAATGTCTGGAATATTCTGTAAAATATAGAAGGCAGTCTCCTTAAAAATTAAGACTAGTTTTTTTATAGCATTGTTAAATTCTAAGAACAGTGGATATATGTCAATTTCTAAAATATTATAGGAGATAAAATTTTCCAGTTATACCTCTGAGGCCCAAGGTATGAACTCTCCCCTTAGTAACTTAGAAAGCTTCAGTTCTCTCATTTATAAAATGGAAATTTAAAAGAACCCATCACATAGGGTTATTGTGAGTATCCAAAGTGTGTTAATATATTTGAATAACTTAACAGGAGCATGGTGCCTAATAAGCATCCAGTCAATGATATTGATGATAATGAGATAGTAATGATGGTGTTTAGGCTTCATTTAGTTTTCTACTCATTCATTCTACGAACATCTTGTTGAGTGATTTCAATATGTCAAGCATGAGGTTAGACCTTGAGCAAGTAAAAATTGAATTATTCATCCTCCTCTTTCACCCCACTACTACCACATCCAAGGTATATCAGTTCTAATTGTAAGTATTTTGAGAGTTTATTCCTCTCCTTTTTAATCCCTACTACAAACCCCCATTCTTTTCCTTGTATCTTTCCAATATGCCCTCCACTCTGATACAAGAGAGATCATTCTAAAACTTAGTGTCAGTCTGTCAGTCTGACTTTTATTTTCAATTGCTCTAGCTCATTTAGAATAAAGCACAGACTTTTAATAGGACATCTGTATCAGTTCAGGATCTAGCTACTGACTGTCCAGTCTAATTTCTGACCACATTTTCTTATGTGCATCCTATCCTGTGGGTTCTACTGAAATACTTAAACCTAATTTCCCAGTATTTATGAGGACTAGTTCTCACCCAGAAACCCTTTCTTTAGCACAATTTTCATACTAACATTCTCTCTGCCATGCTCTCTCTACCACACAGCGTGATCTGAGCATGGATCACTTTGTATTAGTCCTATTTATTTTAAGCCTCTCTTTCTAAATTGCAGATTATTTGAAATCTGGAACTTTTCCTAATGCAGATAAGAGGACAAGGAAAGCTTTATTGAATAAGTTAAAAGCAAAAAAATATAGTCTTTTTCTATGCAGAGTTTTTTTTTAAGATTTTATTTATTTATTCATGAGAGACACAAAGAGAGGCAGAGATATAGGCAGAGGGAGGATAAGCAGGCTCCATGCAGGAGCCTGATGTGGAACTTGATCCTGAAACTCCCGGATCATGTCCTGAGCTGAAGGCAGACACTCAACTGCTGAGCCACTCAGGCATCCCTATGCAGTTTAAATACAGTATGTTGTGTCTGTGTGCAATGTATTAATGTTAAATATGAGAAAGTAGACTTCAATACATTGAGAGAATATATTTTTAGAAAAACTAACATTAGTTTTTCTAAAAAAAAACTAATCTAAACATTAAAACTACATCTTACCATTGTATATCTCAAACGGGGGGAAACTGGTCTCAGTAATTGTCAATCTGAGACTAAAACTGGAAGGAATCATAGTTTTTGATATTTCTCTCAACTTGGCTTTGAGTCTTTAGATCCCATCTTTTCTCTTCAACTTCCATGGCTAGGTTGGGCATATACTTGAATTAAAACAGTATGATAAACGTGTGATGACTAAAAAAAAAAATTTGGACTTAAGATCATAATTTGTAAAATTCTGTTGGGCAGATATTACTAGCAATAACACATTAGTACTTAGTATTTTTGTTATTGCTAGTAATATCTGTTAACCTAATGTTATTAACAATATTAGAAGGCTACCCTAATATGAAAGAACTATTATACATCAATCTCTCAGCTAGTGATAAAGAAATGGACATATAGATGTAGAAATGATTGAAATGATTTTCTTTGGCAGATCAGTAAGAGGCTTAAAGTAAAATTATAATTTATTAGGTAATTTTGGATTGTCTACTCACTGCCAAATTTTTCATAAATTCCTACCAGAATCAATTACTTAATACATTTCTTTATATCAACTGCACAGTTCTTGTTTTCCAAATGTTGGATACTTTTTCTAAATATAATATTTTATAAAAGGAAAATTCAAGTTTTCACCAGGTCAACTGGGGTCACATATATGTCTAATAATTTCTTATATTTGTGTTAGAGTACAGCATGTTATAAAGTGATTTAACATAATATCTCATTTGATTTTTACAGAGGCAGATACCCTGCCACATCAGCTTGAGAAATCTCAATGGTTAGAATTAAGTGTTTTGCTAAACTGGATAAGAATAATCCATTCATTTTGCTGTATCAAAGAATATTTTCTATTTATTACATTTTCCTTGGTCCATATGTCCAAAATCTATACATGCTAGATATTATCCTGACTTTAAAAGTGTCCATTTAACAAGTAGTTGTTTGAATAATGTCTGTTTCTTCATTTAACATGGCTGGGGGTTGTATTCTACTATAACAAACCTTCTGAATTGTCATCTGCATACCAACAGCAAGATATATTAATCATGCAAAGTCTTAGTTTTCACATTTGTAAAACGAGTACATAAATAGTATATACAAGATAGCTTTGAAAGCAGGAAGATGGCAGAAAAATAAAATCCTGCATTTATCCCGAGGATACATTGAGATAACAGCTACATCTATATGACTAACTCTGAAAATGACCTGAATACACAGAACAGATCTTCCACAGCCATATGTAGACAGGAGGGTTGGAGACATAGCTCATCTAATACATACAAACAGATGAAATGAAGAGTAAGGAATATGTCCCAAATAGAAGAACAAGACAAGATCACAGTAAAACTAAATGAATCACAATAAAAGTAAATGAAACAAATGAAACAAAGATAAGTAATATGTCTGATAAAGAGTTCAAAGTAATGATCCTAGAGATACTCATCATAATTAAATAGAGTGGATGAACTTAGAACTTCAACAAAGAGAGCTGAAGAGTACAATAACTGAAGAGATAGAGCTGAAGAATACAATAACTGAAATGAAAAATAGACTGGAGGGAATCATGGCAGATTAGGTGTTGTAGAATGGATCAGCAATCTGGAAGAGAGGGTAATGAAAAGCAACCAAGCTGAACAGCAAAAAGAATAAAAAATGATAATAGGTTAAGAACTTTGGGACATCAAGCACAATAACATTCACATTACAGGGATCCCAGAAGTAGAAGAGGGGCAGAAAACTTACTTGAAGATTTTCTTAATATGGCAAAAGAAATTGACATCCAGGACTAGAAAATACAGAGAGCCCCAAAAGATTCGAGGAGGTCCACACCAACGTTAAAGAAAGCATTTTAGATGCAGCAAGACAAAAGGATACAGTGACATCACATAACGCTATCAGCTGATTTTTTAGCAGAAAATTTTCAGGCTAGAATGGAGTAGCATGGTATATTCAAAGTGCTGGGAAAACCAACAAACTACAACCAAGAATACCCTACCTGGCAAGGTTGTCATTCAGAACTGAAAGAGAAGGAATTCTGCAGATAAAAATTAAAGTACTTCATTACCAATAAACCAATCTTACAAGAAATGTTAAAGGGATTCTTTAAGTGGAGAGAAGAGGTCATAACTAAAATAAAATTATTAAAGGAAAAATTTTCATAAGTAAAAACAAATATATAGTAAATGTAGATTAATTACAGAATAGAGGTTAACTCTACAAAACAAAGTCAAATACACAAAAAGATATAAAATATGAGATTATATACATAAAATGATGAGGGAATAAAAATGTATTGCTTTTAGAATGTGTTTGAAAGTAAGGGATCACAAATTCAATGTATAATTCCCAATACCTGAGATGTTACATATGAGCCCAATGGTAACAAGAAATAAAAAACCTATGACTGATCCATAAAAACAAAAAGGTGTTATATGTAAGTGATGAATCACTAAATTCTACTCCTAAAACTAATATACTGTTATTAACTAGAATTTAAATAAAAATTTAAAGAAAAAAATAGACAAACTTACCATTAAAGAAAGCCACTAAACCACAAGAAGGAACAGAAGAAATACAAAAACAACCAGAAAAAAAATTAATGAAATGGCTTAAGTACATATGTATCAATAATTACTTTAACTGTAAGTGGAATAACTGCTCCAATCAAAAGACCCAGAATGACAGAATGGATAAAAAATAAGAACCATCTATATATGCTGCTCACAAAAGACTCACTTTAGACCTAAAGGCACAGAGACTGAAAGCGAAAGGATGGAAAATGTAGTCCATACAATTGGAAGTAGAAAAAAAAAAAGCCAGGGCAGTAACACAGATACTAACAAAGACTGTAGCAAAAGACAAAGAAGGGTACTTGATACCTAAATGAACTAGAAAAAGAACAACAAACCCCAAAGTAGTAAAGAAATAAAATAATAAAAGTTGGAGAGAAAATTAATGAAATAGAGACCAAAGACAAACAATAGAAAAGATCAATGAAACTAAGAGCTGGACTTTGAAAAGATAAAATTGACAAACCTTTAGCCAGACTCAAACAAAAATAGACTCAAATCAGAGATGAAGGAAGAGAAATAACTGGTACCACAGAAAAAGTAAGTTAAAAAATCTAACAAGAGTATATAACAATTGTAAATATGTACCAAACATAGGGGCCCCCAAATACATAAAACAAATATTAATAAAAAAGAAATTGATAGTACTACAGTAAGGGACTTTAACAACCTTCTTACATCAATGGATAGACCACCCAAACAGAAAATTGACAAGGAAACAGTGGCTTTGAATGACACATTAGACCAGATAGACCAAACCAGATATACATAGAACATTTTATCAAAACCCAGCAGAATACACATCTTTTCAAGTGTACACATAACATTCAAGATCGATCACGTTAGGCCATGAAACAAGTCTCAATAAATTTAAGAAGACTGAAATCCTATCAAACATCCTTCTAACCATGATAGTATGAAACTACAAGTCAATTAAAAGGACGTAGAAAAAAATGCAAACGTGGATAAGTGACTTTTTTTTCTTTTTCTTTTTTAAAGATTTTATTTATTTATTCATAAGCAGAGACAAGCAGAGACACAGGCAGAGGGAGAAGCATGCTCCATGCAGGGAGCCTGAAGTGGGACTCAGCCCCAGGTCTCCAGGATCATGCCCTGGGCTGAAGGCAGCGCTAAACCGCTGAGCCACCCAGGCTGCCCTAAGTGACATTTTCTAAACAACTAACAAGTCAACCAAGAAATCAGAGAGGAAATCAAAATACGCAGAGCCCAAGGAAATTTTTTAAAAAAATGATTCATAATCTACAGGGCCCAGCAAAAGCAGTTCAAAGACAGAAGTTAATAGTGATACAGTCCTATCACAAGGAAAAATAAAAATCTCAAATAGATCAACTTTACACCTAAATGACTAGAAAAAGAAAACAAATTCAAAAGTTAGTAGAGAAATGAAATTAATAAAGATTGGAGAGAAAATTAATGATACAGAGACTTAAAAAATTAAAAAGAGGGGCAGCCCCGGTGGCGCAGCGGTTTAGCGCCGCCTGCAGCCCAGGGCATGATCTTGGAGACTCTGAATCGAGTCTCACGTCAGGTTCTCTGCATGGAGCCTGCTTCTCCCTCTGCCTGTGCCTCTGCCTCTGTGTGTGTGTGTGTGTGTGTGTGTGTGTATCTCTATGAATAAATAAATAAAAATCTTTAAAAAAAATTAAAAAGAACAATGAAACCAAGTACTAGTTCTTTGGAAAGATAAACAAAATTAATAAACCTTAGGCAGATCAGAGATGAAGGGGGAATACCTAACGCCACAGAAATACAAAGAATTATGAGACTATTATGACAAAATATATGCCAACAAACTGAAAAATCTAGAAGGAATGGATAAATTCCTAGAAACTGAATCAGGAAGAAAAAAAAGAGATTGATTACTATTAATCAATCTGATACTATTTTATCAGTAATCAAAAAGTTTCCAACAAACAGAAGTCCAAGACCAGATGGCTTCATGGGTTAATTCTACCAAACATTTAAAGAAGAGTTAGTCCCTATTCTTCTCAAACTATTCTCCAAAAATGGAAGAAAAAAATTCCAAATTCATTCTCCAAGGGCAGCATTATCCTGATGCCAGAACCAAAGACCTCTCCAAAAAAGATGCAAAAATTCTCAACAAAATGTTAGCAAACCAAACTCAACAATACATTTAAAAAATCATTCACCATGATCAAGTGGGATTTATTCCAGGGATGTAAGAATGGTTCAATATTCACAAATCAATGGTGATACGTCACAGTAAGAATAAAAAAAGGGATTAAAAACCATAGAACTATCTCAATAGGAGCATAAAAAGCATTTGACAAATGCAATATTCATTCATGATATAAACTCTCAAGTAAGTGGATTTATAGGTAACACACATAATAAAGGCCATATATGACAAACCTACATCTAACATCATACTCAGTGATGACAAGCTGAAGGTTTATCTCTAACATCAGGAACAAAGCAAGAATGTTCCCTTTCATCACTTTTATTTAACATAGTACTCAAAGCCTAGCTGCAAGCATCAGTCAAAAAGAATAAAAAAGTGCCACTATTTGCAGATGATATCATACTATATAAAGAAAATCCTAAAGACTCTACCAAAAGACTATTAAAATAAATGAATTCAGTAAAACTGCAGGACAAAAAATTAATTTACAGAAATTTGTTTCATTTACATACATTAATAAAAAATAGTGGAAAGATAAATTTTTAAAATGTCATTTATAACTGCACCAAAAAGAATAAAATACTGAGGAATAAATTTAACCACAGAAGTGACAGACCTATAATCTGAGAACCATTAAGACACTGATGAATGAATTTGAAGACAATGCAAGTGGAAAGATGTACATGTTCATGGATTGGAAGAATTAATATTATTAAAATGTCTATACCACCCACAGTCATTTAGAAATGCAATGCAATCCCTATCAAAATATAAAAACCATTTTTACAGAACCAGAACAAATTTTAAAATTTGTATGGAATGACAAAAGACCTTGAATAGTCAAAGCAATTTTGAAAAAGAGCAACAAAGATGGAGGTATCACATTCCCAGATTTGAAGATATATTAAAAATCTATAGTAATAAGACAGTATGCTACTGGTGCAAAAATAGGCACAAGGATCAATGGAACAGGATAGAGAGCCTAGAAATAAACCTATATGATCAATTAATCTATATAAAGGAGGCATGAATATGCAATCAAAAAAGAATCTTTTCAACAACGGTGTTGGGAACACTGGACAGCTACATGCAAATGAAACTAGACAACTCGCTTACAGCATACACACATACGAACTCAAAGTGGATTAAAGACCTATACATAAGACCTGAAATCATAAAACTTCTAAAAGAAAATATAGGCATTAATCTCTTAGACATAAGCCTTGGTAACATATTTATGGATGTGTTTCTTCAGGCAAGAGAAACAAAAAAATTATTGGGACTACACCAAAACAAATTCATCATAATATTTTATCTCCTGCTTCCCGCTTGGCCAATGTCTATATTGCTGTTTTCAGAGATTTCTATTTAGAGCAATCCTGGGATGTACTTTGGTTGTTCATTTAAGGGATTTTTACCCTTATTATTGAGATCTACAGTGTGCTAAATATTAGGCTTGGGTTTTTAAAAATAAGTATCTTATTGTCCCTGCCTTCATGAAGCTTTTTAATGTACCAGGCAATGGTTCCATCTACTCTTCTCTTATCTGGAGGTTTTCTAATCAATAGCCCATTATTTAGCAGTAGCAGCTTCCGGAATTATAAGACTTAAGGAAATTGTCTTCAGAAAAGATCCTGAAAAGTTGTCTTGTTCTCACTTACATCAAGAGTTGATCCAGGTGTATAGCTGAGTTCTTCTTCTCATTTTCCTTTGATCCCCAAAAAGAAGCCATAATCTCTCCATGTCTCCATGCTATTGATAAGGTGACAACCATATGTATTTTTTTATTAAAAAGAATTCACATTTTATAACACATGTCCCAACTCTCTCTGGACCAGGCCTGATTTGCCCAGGGGTGGCTATCTAACCTAAAGACAGACAACTGATAGGCTGCACCATAGCCTATACTATACACTGATACAAAAGTTCTGTCTACTAGAGAAAGATGTTTTCATATGCCAACTAAATTCCTTTGGGGACATGAACTGTCGATATAAGACAATTGTAGTTTAATTAATTCTGGTAGAAGAAAAGGGAATACATTATTAAGAGTAGACCCAGAAAAGGGACTGAGTTATATTGGAGTTGGAGAGCCTCAACATAAGGGTAAATTGATGCCTGATTTTAAAGAGGGCCTCTTGAGTCACTAGGAGTGTCATTTGACTACTGTAGTTATTGTTCTGTTTTAAAATGGTTCTATCTTTATAAGACTTGGACATAGATTATTATCTGTATTCCATTTGTCTACTTATACACAAAACGATGCTATATTCACACCAACTTTTAAAACAATTGAGATCTCCTATTTCCTAATTGGCCACAAAAATTTACCTAAGGTATACTTACTCAGCTTCTCTAAGGCACAATTACTCCAAACATGATGACAAGTAACATCATGCAACATCTTGTGGAATCCCAATACAAGAAGATTCATATATGCTGCACTATATCCTAAGGAGTGACCGTGACAAATGACTGTGTCCAAAGGAGAACAATAAAAATGGTGATCCATCTCATATAAAGAACATCTGACATAAGATTAAGAAAATAAAAAGCTTAGGGGCTGTAGCAGCTAACTTCAAATATGTGAAGATTAAATATAAAAAGGGAGACTTTTGTTCTATATGTACAAAAATAACAAGAATAAGATTAATGCATAGAGGCACATAAACACGGATTTGTTTAAATGTAAGTGTTATGACATTTCAACCCATTCCAAAATTATGATCAACCCCAATTTTCCCCTACTCCAGTCCTTCCTAAAAAGAATGGACTAGAAGCTTGATGTAGTAAGTTCTCTGTTGCTACAAGAGTTTTAAAGAGGCTTATTTCTTTCTCTTACTAGAGAGGTTGTTTCTCTTTGAATGCGACATTGAAAGTGACAGGTTGCTTCCAATCCATGACTCCATATCAAATGGCTTCTAGTTTTTAAACTAAGAATTGAACTCAGGAATAAGTTTTCAGTATTAAAGCTCAGGTAAAATAAAAGTTGTAATTTAACCAGAAAGTTGGACACTAAAAATAATCCATAGACAAGAAAACCAAGCATCACCTAAAGAAAATAATTCATTAGCATAAGATCATTTGTCTCTAAGGCTATGATTTGCACAGCTGTTTTTCATCTTTAACAGATATTCAAAGATTAAAAGGTCTACACTAGGGCAAAAAGGTGCTAGAACAAGTGTTTTTTAAGTTGTCACCCTTATTGCAGATGGAAAGTTATTGGGTTTTATCTGTAAACTTTGGGCCTATTCTATTTCAAAATAATATTGCAAAAAAACAGTATGTCTGATAGATTAAAAATAATCTATGAAGATCTAAAGTGTTTTATTAGTTGTAGCTTTATGAAACAAGCATTAGATTAGAAAGGGCAACTTCAGTTATAGAACTTGTGCACTGATTTTTCTAATTTTGTTTATTTATTTGAAAGAGAGAGAATGAGCAGACGGGGTGGGGAGGAGCAGAAGAAAAGGAGAAGCAGACTCACCACTGAACAGGGAGGCCTGAGGTGAGGACCTTGATCCCAGGACCCCAAGATCATGACCTGAGCTGAAGGCAGACATTTAAGCAACTGAGCCACCCAGGTGCCCCCATGGGCTGATTTTAATGTAATCATTCAGTTGATGTAAAAAAAATTAACTAAGCTTATTAAATAAAATTGTTATTGAAAATATGGAATAGTAATAAAGAAAGAACTCAAGAATTTTTACTTGGATGGAGCGTAGCAAAGAATAGGAAAAAAAAAAAAGAGATAAGCAGGATCCATGTCATAAAGACCCTTACTAGCTACTTAATGATGTTTGTAACCTACCCTGTGTGTTCCCAGCCCCTTTTCATCTCCCAGGGACAAAACTAAGTCTATATTCTAGTAGCAAGATAAAGAAAATGCCATGTTTAAGCCCCATAAGTAAATTATTAAAGTTCACTAGCCCTCATGCCCTTCCTCTTTGTCCTTCTCAGCTTCCTCCTAATTCTCCTCCTTCTTCCTCAGTTAACTCACTTTTTCAAGAGAAAATGTAAATGTTGTTGTGATGATATGTAGGGGTTTGCACACATACTGTGTCTTTTTCGAACTCTGCTAGTAATTAGATGTGGCCATTTCTTTGAGCGATGAATTTGAACACAGGTAATATACATATCACTTTGGGACGAGAGTATCTATTTGCTAATGTTAACCTTCTAGAACTCTTTCTCCTTTCTGTAATAGCAATATTAAGTTTCCCATTTAGCCTGGGTAGTGAATAAGTACAATAAGGACACAAAGGGGAATCTCTGGCTGACCCTGATTGCACAAACAGCATGAATAATGGGCAGGGGTTGGGGAGGAACCAAAAACACTTTGTTTTATCCAACTGAGAGTTTGGAGTTGTTTTAAATACAAAAATCCTGGCTGATACAATTGTAGATATTTCCTTAGGAAACATTATCAAGTGTGAAAAACATTTAGGAAGGCGAGTGAGGGAAAGATTTTCCCTCTCACCATGACCAGTGTTGAGAACTGTGGACTTAGAAGGAAGATTGGATAAGCTTTTGACCTCTGGCTATGTTAGTCTCAGACAAAAAGAAGAGATGCTAAGTTTGAATTTAAAAAAGAAAAATGTAAACTCTTCAACTCTTAGTTCACTGGACTGAAAAACAGTACTTGTTTGGATGAGCAACATGGGAAATTTCCTGTTGTTATAGATGCTAAAACCCTGCCTCAGTTTCTTTTAGCTTTAAAATCCAGAAACAATCTCATCCAAGTAATTGTTGATAGAGAAGTACTTTTATAATAAAAATCCAGACTTCACCAAAGTGCCATGGTGGAGAAGCAAGCTTTTAGCATCTAATCCCCTTCCCACCATGAATGCTAGAGGGTTAACACTGAGAGAAAGAAAATACTGTATTAAAAATTAGTTGGGGATACTGTATGTGTAAAGCAACTGATTTCAACAAAGAAGAAGAAAGTATTTACGATTAAAGTTGTTTCTGTGGGCAGCCCGGGTGGCTCAGAGGTTTAGCGCCGCCTTCAGCCCAGGGCATGATCCTGGAGACCCAGGATCGAGTCCCACGTCGGGCTCCCTGCATGGAGCCTGCTTCTCCCTCTGCCTGTATCTCTGCCTCTCTCTCTGTGTCTGTGTCTCTCATGAATAAATAAGTAAAATCTTAAAAAAAAATAAAGTTGTTTCTGAGTCCTGGAGTCTGGTGTTATGAATGGATGTAGTTCCCACAGAGATCAGGGCAAAATAGAGGATTTAACAGGCCATTTGGAATGAGAATTGAACATCAAGTATTGGTATATTAATTTCAATAAATAGCTAACACTTAAAAAATAAATTAAAAAGGCAAGAAAAAGTTTAACTTAGTGGAAATAGCACTAGAGAAAAATTCAGAAAGTTCATGTGTTTGTTCTAGATCTGCCACAGATCAGCAATGTGACCTTAGGCATGTCACTAACCCTCACCAATACTCAAGTTCCCTAGTTAGAAAATAAATGAGTTGGATCCAGACGATCTCTAAAATCCTTAAAGCTACTGAGTGCTGAGATTCTCTGATCCTATGATTGGAGGTTTATTCCCCAGTCTGACATTAACTAGCTTGAGCAAGTCAGTTAGTATTTCTGGACTTCATTTGCCTCCTGAGAATAATAATAGCTTATCTGCCTGAAGGAAGGGGCTGGAACACATTATCTCTCAAAGTCCTTTCCAGTCCTAACGTATTTTTCTATGAAATAAATATTTCAGGAGTTCATTATTATGTCTGTTAATGTTTCTACCAGCAGTGTTGATAGGAGCCATATGAATTTTGGGAGAGTGAAACAGCAGGGAAGTAGGAAAGAGAAGATAGAAAGGAAAAGTAAAAGAAGGATAAAGTAAAGATGATAGGGAGATGAAAGTGATAAGGACGGGCAGGGAGAAGAACTGGCACTGACCTTTACTTTTCTATCATTTAAGATGCTTTCAGTTACAAAGCAAACAAAACAACAGTAAAAACATGTAAAAACAGTAAAAACATGACCAAAATCAAGCTAGTTAAAAATAAAGAGAATTTCTTGCCTCGTGAATCTTACAGATTCTGAAATATGGCAGCTTCAGGCATAGTTTGAACTAGAGCTCATGTTGTCATTGGGACTCCAATCTTTTCTCTCAAATTTTCTTGGCTCTGTTTTCCTTGATGAGTTGATTTCATTCTTACTCTGGGTTCCCTAATGGAGGTAAAAATGGCTAAAGCTATTTCAGGCTTCTTGTATACACATGCTGTCCACAAAAAGAGTAATTTTATCCCTGCTTGTAAAGGAAAGATATGAAAATTCACTGTGATTTGGCCAGCTTAGATCACCTCCCTAGCCCTGAACCAATCTCTGCAGTTGGCAGAGTTGAAAGCATGCATTGTTTCCCTTAGACTAGACCTGTTTCTCTCAAGCTAAGATAGAATCAGCTTCCTCAGAATTCCATGGATCTCCAAACAGGAAATGGAGAATGTTAGGAAGGGAAAAGTAGGAAATAGGAGGAAAAACAAAAACTGTCAATGGCACCTTTGGAAAGGGGCTCTGCATGGGATTTAGCATCCAATTACTTTGGGCTGATTGCTCACTCTGAACTGCAGAGGAAAAAGGTACCTTCTTAAAACGAGGCATCAGAAGGTACCACCAGATTAGAGGCTCCATGAAGGCAGGAGCTTTTCTTTTCTATTCTTTTCTTTCTTTACTTTTCTTTTCTTTCTTTTCTTTTCTTTTCTTTCTTCTTTTCTTTTCTTTCTTTTCTTTTTTTAACCTAAGCACTGTCTTCTCAATGCCTAGAACATTAACAAGAAATCTTCCCATTTGCAATGACATGGATGGAGCTGGAGTCTATAATGCTAAGCAAAATAAGTCAGTCAGAGAAAGACAAATACCATATGATTTCACTAGTATGTGGAATTTAAGAAACAAAACAGATGAACATAGAGGAAGGAAGAAAAAAATAGAGAAGGAAGCAAACTGTAAGAGATTCTTAAATATAGAAAATAAACTGAGAGTTAATGGAGGAAGGGTGGGGATGAGTCTTAAGGAGGGCATTTATTATGATGAACACTGGTATTGTAGGTAAGTGATGAATCACTAAATTATACTCCTAAAACCAATATTATACTATATGTTACCTAACTAGAATTTAAATAAAAATTGGAAGAAAAAAACCACTTAAACCTTAAAAAAAAAAAAAAAAGAAGAAAGCCCTGAATAAATATGAGTTGAATGAATAAATACCCCTAAGGTTTTCTTTTTTTTTTTAAGACTTAGAGTAGATGATTCATACAAAGCACTTGGTACACTGCCTGACATAGTAAATTCCCAAGAAATGGTAGCAGCAACAGTGTTATGATAGTAAAAATAATAGTAGTGGAGCAAAGAGCAGTATTAAAAAAATTTATTATATTCCTAAGAAGGTTAAAAGTATAGAAAAGATACAAAGTGCCAAAAATTTAAAAAATTTCTATTATAGACATGAAGATTTAATCAAATAGTCTTTTATTGAAAAAAGTCTATATTTTTCCTGAGTTTAAAAATAATTCACTTGTATTGAAAGGAAATGGTAATTTCTAGAAATGACTAACATTAATTCAATCAGTCTGGGCTTAGACACTGAATACTAGGTAAAGTAGCTTAGAGTTAATATAGGAGAAAAAAGAGTAATGGTGACATTTATTGAGTATTAACTATATGTCAGGCACTATTCTAAGACCTTAAATACAGTAATTTAATCTTCAAAAAACGTTAGGTGGTAGTGTTATTATTTTTTTCATTATCAAGATGAGGAACCTGAGATGGAGAAAGATATGTGACTTGGCCAAGTTTACACAGCAGGGAACTCACTAAGCCCAGGCACAAACTCACACTATTTCCAGATCTTCCTCTTAACCCCTAGAGTCTATTTTCTCTATTTTATATAGGCCATTTGTGAGGACCCATGCCATTCTAAGGGACTTGAACTTTTTTCTGAAAACAATGGATGGCCCTTGGAAGTTTTAGAAGAGAGAAAAAATATTAAATCTTCCTTAAAGTAAATATTTAATGTTCACTAGCATTCCTTTTTGTGTATGTAAACACAGTTTATTCTTCTCACAGAAGACATATAGGTAAACATGGACTTAGCATAACTCAGCAATTGATAGTTGACAATAACATGAAGGTAATGATCTTTCTCAAAACACAGCAGATATGGTAAGTCCCAGTCAAGAATACACATATCTCCACATCATCATGTATTTCTCAGTCAATATACTATATATTTGGAGACCATCATGTCTTTTACATTTAAGCTTAACTTGTGTTAAAAATACTATAGTGAAGTATAGGGGTCTGTAGCTTTCAGGAGAGGTGACAGATTTTGGTTTCTTTACTCCTTGGTCTACAGTGTATCTTCTCCTTACCCCACCTCTCTGTGGCACCTCTTCATAGAGAAAATTTGGAGGAAAGATGATTAACTTGGTACATTAGATTTACTCACTCTCAACTCCATAACTGGTGGTGGTATGGAAAGATCATGGATTAGAGGTGGATAGACCTCATCTAAATCAGCTCTACCCCCTTTTTTGCTGTGGGAGTATTTCAGTCAGTGCAATAAGTTCTGGGAAGTGATCCTACCATTTCCCTCTTTCATCCCTTATGTTAAACAAGAATTCATCAAGTGGGAATTCATTGAATCATACAGTCTTGAAGTGAAAGAAAAACAGAGATGCTTTTTTTTTTTTCTTGAACAAGGCCAGCCATGGACAGAAAGGCTATTGCTTCTATTGATAATAAAAGGGAACATATTGTCCTTTTGAAGGAATGGGTTACTTCTTTGGGTAAATGACCTAATTTGGTACATCTTAGTCTAAAACCCTATATGGCAGTAATGATTTAGAAGGGCCCATAAGTATTAACAGTGGCAATTTCCTCTAATGCAGCATATTGCTGCCTGCCAAGTGAGACTGGCCAAGGGCTTGTTACAGACAGATAAACTGATTTAGAGAAAGCAGGCAGCTCTCCCTTAACTCAAACTTATTTCAAAACCTTTACACCAAAGTATAACAGCAACTGTTCTAAAGTAATCTCGCTGGAGTATGAGTAAATCAGATTTCTTTGATTACCTGGTCTGTCTCCAGGAATGATTTTTTTTTAACTTTTTATTTATTTATTCATGAGAGAGAGAGACAGAGACAGAGAGAGAGACAGAGAGAGGCAGAGACACAGGCAGAGGGAGAAGCAGGCTCCTAGCAGGGAGCCTGACGCGGGACTCGATCCCGTGTCTCCAGGATCACACCCTGGGCAGAAGGCGGTGCTAAACCACTGAGCCACCTGGGCTGCCCTCCAGGAGTGATTTTGGAAGACAGTATCTTAAGATACTAATGAGCTAATTTCCCTGCTACAGCAATAATTATCTCCAAACTCAGCAGCATTATCTCAAACATCTAACACAATATCTTACACAGGGTATGTGCTCAATAAATACTTGTCAGTGATTGAATTGAATCGACAATTAAATTGGTTGCCTGGTTTATGTTTGTCACAAACTTTGGGGTAAAGAAGAGCTGGATGTAAAAAAAAATTATGACTTTGGACAAATTACTTAACTTCTACCTAATTACCTCATTTCATCTTCTATATCAAGTGGATCACCAAGCCCTAAAATCCTTTTTTTTTTTATAAATATTTACATTTTCCCCTGATTTCTAGACCTCATCATCTCTCACCTACTCTCCCTGACTTGTTCTCCCTCACCTACATCTTTCCCCCTCGGTATGCACCCTGCACAAGGCTGCCAGAGTAATCTGATCATGTATCTTCCTCCACTTCAAATCTTTCAGTGGCTCCCAAAAAGGCAAATGAGACTCTTGGTATTCAAATGAAAAAAAAAAACTCTGCCTTTCACAAAATGTTATTTCTTCTAAGAGACCTTGATGGGCCAGGGCCACCCCACCTAATCAACTGACTCTGCTCACTGTCACAGGGAAGGGAGCACCCCCTTCACACATACACATTCACACATTCCCTTTTATTCACCATTGTGCCAGACATAGCCATAGCTTTCACTCTACCTGGATTATTGTCTTATCAACTAAAAGGGAAACCCAAATGTCTTTTCCAATTTCCCCTGGAAGCTTTGCATAAGGAACAGAGCTGAGGTGACTGCTTCTACTTTACATTTTGCTTCCAGCAAAACAGTACACTCTGAGTGTTAAGCACTAGGGGAGGGCCCAGCAAGCCCCCAAATGCATTTTCCTAGGCACGTTTCCTCCTCCATTTTTCTAACCTCTTACTATCATGGGGGAAATTTAATCCATATGTTTCTGGTTCATTTACACTTAACTCATCAAAATGTTGTGCTGTAAGAGTGATTTGATGTCAAAGAAGCCTTGTGGGCCTCATTTATACATGTCTTTTCTTTGAACCAGGAAGTTAAGGTTTGCCAGAAAAAGCAGAAATCAACCCTTTAAAGGCTCCTTCTTTTTCTAAAGTGAAACTTCAGAACTTCTTACAATGTGAGAACGTCTAAACCCAGAATGCTAGGGTTTTATTGCTTAGACATCAGTGTACCCTCTAATCCTTTTTCCTTACTCTCCTTACCCCTTGCCAGACAGTGTGCCGCCATTCTTAAAGAAATATGTGAGAAACAAAGAGTTAATTGGAAAAATGGTAGGAGAGCAGCAGGTAAAAAAATAATGATATGGAATTTCAGAATCCTGAAGCTCAAATCAAGAAATGACCTATAGAGAACTCCACGTCATCCAGGATAAACACATTTCCTTCTGATTTACAGAGCTAATGGAGATAAATGCAACACCATGTGGCTTACCCTGCAGACATTAATTAAGGCTGCTGTAATTGGGATATCTTCGTTGGTCGCCCTAGATCAGTGCTGTCCAATAGAACATTCAACAATGGTAGGAATGTTCTATGTACATGCTGCCCAATACAGTAGCTATATGCAGCAATAGAGCCCCTAAAACATGACTACTGTTACTGAGAAACCAAATTTTTAACTTTGTTTAGTTTTAACTAAATTTTAAATTTGAATAGCCACACTCTGTTAGTGGCTACCATATTGGACAGTGCAGCTCTAGATTCTGCAGTGATGAAACAGTCATCATGTGTTGTGTTTTAGTTAACTATTAAAATATATAGGGCCTTTATCATGCAGCATGAATATATTCTTAGCATTAGAACAATTAACCCATAGGACTGTCTTAATAAAAGTGGATAAGCCTAAATTGAATCAACAATATATCTCAAAATCTAATAACAAACCAATCCAAGGTTTCAGCAGTCTTCATTTAGTAATAGAATAATCTCTTAGAAAGCATTCCTATCTATTGTATGGAAATCAATTAGACCCAGATGGCTTAGTGATTACACTAGTGTAACACTTAGTGTAACTGAAAGAATATGCTGCTTTGGGAATTAGTGCCCCTGTAATAGCCAGTATTGTAGTTTTATGTTGTGTTCCTTTAATCATTTTCAAACTACTGATGAGACATATAGATGATACTTGGTAAAATGTGAACTTCACTTTGAGATGTAGTAGTCCATGTTTCCACAGATGCTTAAATAACTCAAAAAGTCCATGACAATTTCTAATAGCTGAAAGATGTTATGTCTTAAAGATGGCCTAAAGTCTGTACTATGAAGCTCCAGTCTTCAATATAATGGAGAGTTATAAAGGGGACCAGTAATGAATCAACATGCTGTTGGTCTATTTCAATAAGAAAAGTTTTCTTATTAGTTTATAAGTGGAGAGAATTAGGCATATTGCTGTGGTTAGGAGCTTGAGTGAAAACCAAAAACTAAATGTACTATTTTGCACCTTCAAAGATTTTTTAGACCAATCAGTAAGAGCTAAGAACTCTTAGGCCAACCGAGTCCTCCACAGGGAGCCTCTCTTACTCTATTTAAAAATTAGCCTATCCTTCTCCCTACACATTATAATTCTGGCCAAGTGGTAGAAAATATGCTGACTGTTTTTGGCTAGTAAGTTTTTGGAAAAATCTCAAAATCATTCATTAGGAAAAGTAAAGGTTATTTGAAATGTTTTGAGATGTTGAAGAAAAATTACAATTATGCCTGAGTCACTGGAGTTCAAGAGTCACCTACCTTTCTACTATATCCCCATTAACTAATTAGTTAATTAACCATTTCTTGAGCTCCTATCTTATGCAAGGCAAATTATAAATGCAGCTTTTGTTGAATATCTTTAAATTCCATTCATTTATCTGTTAATTCAACAGCAATTTTTGAGACTTTGAGCCTTGTGTTCTGCTATGCAAAGCCAAAAAAGAGATCTCTGTACTCAAGGGACTCAATCATTAGGTAACTTAGTAGCCCTGGAGATCAGATGACCGCAGTGCTGAGCTGTGTTGCCTCACTTTCCCCCTGGGTGTCACTATTAGGGAGGCTATGAACAAAAAACGTTTCAAAGAGGTCATATATTGTACTATGCATGCAGTTTCCTGGACATTTTCCAAATGGCATTTCCCAATACCACTGTTTGGGGAACAGAAGTTCTTTGAAATTACAGTAGTAAATAGTAAATACTTACTATAAGTCCCTACCTGTTGCTAAGAATGTTTTTGTTTCCATTTTGCCTATCTCTGTAGGTACTAGATTTTGGACATCTTCAGGCCAAGTCCGCTATTGGGGTGGGAGCTTGCATGTTAAGTGCTAAATATGGGCCAGACACTATAAGTGTTTTATCTAAGTGTTTTCTTCATCCATTGTCAAAAAATTCCTTTGAATTTTGTTGTTCATATTTGTACACTGTTACTCATTTAAAAAAAAAAAGAGAAAGAAAGAGAGAGAGAGAGAGAGAGAGAGAACGAACTGAGGTAGATTACTGACCCAAATTCGGACAGCATGTAATCAAAAGAGCCAAAGCATAGCCTTGTTACATGTCTTGCTATACCTGAACTCATACTTTGAATCTCTCCTGCTATACCTTGGGCTCAATACAAAGTCAGATTCTTAGTAAGAAATTATTAAAATGACATATTTTCTTCAGATAGCATGACTAGAATAATCATTTCTAGGAAATTTGTATTTCTGGAAAAATACTGAGATTATACTAAAAGGTAAATATTTTTGCTAAAATCCCAATATAAATATATGTGGAGAACTATAAGTGAGATGACCTTTAGAGAATTCTTAACCTTGTGTAAAGTTGAAGCAAAGACATCCACTGAGTTAATATGTTGTTATTAATGATCACAAGAGAAAGTAGGCATTGATGAAGTCACCAGCTAAAAACGCTACCAAAAAACTATAAAATAATATTTAATGGATGCTTACTATATGCTGTCTATGACACTTTGTCAGCACTATTGCTGGTGAGCACAGAGAAAATCTCAGGGCCAATCACGTAATGACATCAGCAGGACTCAAACATAGTTCTATCTAGCTTTGGAGTATATTTTGTCAACATTCTACTGCATCACCTTGAGATTGTAAGTGAGAACATCTTATAAGAGGTCAAGAACTGTAGGAATATAAGGGGTGTCAGGATTCAAACCTATATACTTCATTTTCTGAGTGATAGCCAACTGAGTACTTCAGAATATTATGTGGATGTACCCTCTTCCTATAAGGATTTCTCAACAAAATTCATAACCTAACTGGAGCCCAAAATCACTGCTCCTAGATGGAAAGGGAATAAAAAATATGCAGCTATAAAGTGAGTTCCTGACTCAGCAGAGAATAAATACCAGTTTGACAGACCCTTAACTTCTTTACAGCAGTGGAACATGACACTAGAGAGGAAAAGAAGTTTAAGGAGAGTAGGAGAAAGATCAACCTGATTTAGCATCACCATTTGTATTCCCTGTAAAGATTTTAAGGCCTGAGCCACACATCAGAAGGTCCAAGGGTCCTCATCATCTATGGCTTGAAGTTTAATGCTATTGCCAAGAACCAACTGGCATCAGTAACTGTTACCTACAAAACTCTGATGGAAAGTGTGAACCAAGAAGCATTCATCCATTCAGAAGGACCATAATTTTATAAAAGGTAGTTAGCATTGGCAGGTGAGCCATAATATAGCTGACCTTCAATCATAAATCAAACAGCAGGTAGAAAAACCACTGGACAATATATCTCCTGCCGCCAGGTTGCCCATAAAATACAGCACACTTCCCTGGGCAATCATGGATGGATAAAACAGCATACTGTTTATATCATCCCTGAACCTCTGGGTTGGACTGAAATGAAAATCTTTGATAATCTTTCCACCCAAAAAAGCATTGCTCCTTGGGTGTACTGACATGTCAGCATCTGTATTAATGCCACAGCTGCAGACCAACCTCTGAAACTACTCACTGCTCTAAAAAATAGAAGGCAGTATTCAGTAGAAACAGCTTCTCCGAAGCTCCAAATGAAATGGTCCAAGTTTAATGATCCAAAGAGAGAGAGACTGATTTGTTTCTTACCATATCAAAGGCAAAGAGATCATTTACAACTTGTAGTTTCTATGCCCTCATTCATCAAAGCTACACATTTCTGTACCAGAGTGCATAATTTCAAAAGATGGGCTTCATTTCTTCATCAAATTTTGTTGCCCATGTACTATGTGCTAGTGCTGATGACACGAAGACAAATAAGACAACTCCAATCCAGCCATTTAGAGGCGTATAGGCAAGAAAATGAATGTAATCGTCATCCACTTGATTTTCAAGTCTGTACATCATATTTGGGGGCCTAAACAAAGTATTCAGTTCTTTCTGGGAGGAGGGCGAGAAAAATCTTCATAGATGAAGTAAGATTTATCTGAGTGTTATAAAATGTGGATGAGATTACCTAGTAGAAAAATTAGATGTGATATTCATTCCAGCAGAGAAAGTGACATGAGCAACGGCAGACACGTACCATGTTAGGACAGTGATCAGCTTTTGGTATAGCTGCAGATAGCCTGTGATAAGGTGGGTGTGAAATAATGCTAAAATGATACTGGGATCAAATCATGGAAAAGTTAAGCTAATGAATGTAAACATTGTGATTCACAGGAGAGCCACATGAAATTTTAGATAACTGGCCTCATGCTGGGAGATTATAATCTACTAAGTCTGAGGGGGGGAGCAGAGAACCTATATTTTCAACCCCCCCACACACCTAATACAGATGTAGTAGGTCTTTTAAAGAGTTTTAGCAAGGAAGAAACATGATATGATTTAGATTTTATTTTTAAAATATTTTACTTATTTATTCATGAAAGACACACACACACACACACACACACACACACACACAGAGGCAGAGACATAGGCAGAGGGAGAAGCAGGCTCCATGCAGGAAGCCTGATGTGGGACTCGATCCCAGGACTCCAGGATAATGCCCTGAGCCAAAGGCAGACGTGCAACCGCTGGGCCACCCAGGTGTCTCTGATTTAGATTTTAGATAGATTATTTCAGTAATAGACTAGAATACAAATATGAAGGGGTAAGGACTAAAGCCAGGGAACCCCTCTAAAGTAATCATTATATTGCTATACATTTGGGATGAGAAACTAATGTTTAGAGAGGTTAAGTGACTTCCCCAAATCAGTAGAGCTGGTAACAGAGGCAGAATTTAAAGCAAGATCTTTCTCATTCCAAAATATGGGTCCTTTCATTATATTATGATGTACTTTACTACGTGGCTGAAAGAATGCTAAGATGGCTAACTTTTGGCTCAAGGGATTAGAAGCAAAGGAAGTCCACTCTGGTCAATTGAAACTCATAATATAACAAACACAAGTGGTCACGGGACACAGATACACACTGGTTGAAACTGGCTCTTTTGCTGATTAGAATTCAATTCTCCAACCTCCTTTAATTCAAGTGCTGCATAATTGAAACTCATTTAATTGGCATCATATACCAGCAGACAATTAGAAAAGTGGTAGGTACATTAAGCACATTGTCCTCTACTGACTGCATTGTGATGTAAAAGATGAATCAAGAAAACAATGGCTATGACTAAAAATTACTAATAATTTAGGCTTTCACTGAACTAGGCTCTCAGTTTGGATAATTTCACATAACTAATTGCAAGAACTTTATGAAGTATGTAGTATTAACTCTTATTCTGACTTTTTAATTTTTTTCCAGCTACATTGAGGTATAATTGACAAATAAAAATTCTGGCATACAACGTGATGACTTAATATACATATACATTGTGAAACATTTACCACAATCAAGCTAAACACTTCTATCACCTTATATAATTACCGTTTCCTGGGTGTGTGGTAAGAATACTTAATATTTATTCTCTTAGCAAATTTTAAGTATACAGTATAGTATTATTAACTGGTAGTCACCATGCCCTACATTAGACCCCAGAACTTATTCATCTTCTAACTGAAAGTCTGTACCTTTTGACTAATGTCTCCTCATTTCTCCATTTCTCAGACCCTGGTAACCACCATTCTACTCTCTGCTGCTTAAGTGAGTTCAACTTTTCTTTCTTTTCTTTTCTTTTCTTTTCTTTTCTTTTTTTCTTTTCTTTTCTTTTCTTTTTCTTTTCTTTTTTCTTTTCTTTTCTTTTCTTTTCCTCTTTTCTTTTCTTTTCTTTTTTTTTTTGATATTTTACATGTAAGGGAAATAATACAGTTGTCTTTCTGTGTCTGGCTTATTTCACTTATAGCATAATGTCCTCCAGATTCATCTATGTTGACACAGATGGCAGGATTTCCCTTTTTTTTAATAATTGAATGATATTCCATTGTGTGTGTGCATATGTGTATATGTGTGTGTACATATATATATGTATATCTCACATTTTCTTTATCTATTCACCTGTTGGCGGACAATTGTTTCCATGCCTTTCCAATTTGTGAATAATGGTTCAGTGAATATGGAAGTGTAGATACCTTTCAAGATACTGATTTCATTTCCTGTGGATGTATACCCACAAATGGGATTGCTGGATCACATGGCTATTTTTCAACTTAAGTAAGCAAACCCAGAGAGGCTTTGAGTAACACTCAAAACCACATAGCAGGGCAACCCTGGTGGTGCAGCAGTTTAGCGCCGCCTGAAGCCTGGGGTGTGATCCTGGAGACCTGGGATCAAGTCCCATGTTGGGCTCCCTGCATGGAGCCTGCTTCTCCCTCTGCCTGTGTCTCTGCCTCTGTCTCTCTCTGAATAAATAAATAAATCTTAAAAAAAAAAAAAAACCACATAGCAATAGTTGGAAACAAACCTCAGTCTGTCTCTGAAATCTCTTCTTTCCATTTTTTTCATAATCATTCAATTTTATAATAGTCTAGTTATGGGCCATTGCCCACCTAGCCTAGCCTATAGAGTCTCTGCCACTTTAATGACCACTCAGTGACTATAGATGCCAGATGTGTTATACTCAAATGTTTTTTGAAGTTTTTGTGTTTGTCACACATTGGGACAGTTTTCTGTTCATTCTGCTTTATTTTTCATTAATATTAAAGAGGAGGTAAGGGCATTAGCATATACCACCTGTAATATACAATAGATATGTCACAAGGAGCATGTGGGAAGGAAAAAAAAATATATATATATACCCTTTCTAAACTAACCATGTGAAAGTCCTTATTGGAAGGGTTTGCCAATTATAAGTCTAGAGGGTAAGACTAGTTTTCCTTGATAAGCTGTTATTTCCTAGAATCAGAATTATAACTTCCCAAACTCTTGAGACCTCTAATAGATTTCACCCTTAGTGCCAATTGTGTTTAATCCCTTCATTCAACAAGTATATACTGAACACCTATTATGACCACATCCTGGTAATGGCATAGCAAATACACCAGAAACTCTGCTACTAAGGAGTTTTATTCTAGTAACTTCTTGGCCCAGGCATAGCAACATGAAGACAACTATCATATTCTATTGTGGGCATGGTTAGGGAGGATGTAGGGAACATGTATTTGCCATTTTTAACCCAGGTTACAGTTTTGTTGAAGAGAGAGAACTGATGTCACTTGATTTTATCTTCCTTGTGCTTTATAGAGCCAGAAACACAAAAATTATATCATGACTATTTGGTGAATGAATGAATGACCCAGAGAAATCCATGTATATTTTTGTGTAGATGACTCTGCCACCAGCCAGCCTACCACTTTTCATGAGACTCTGGCCCAAAGGTACTTTGTGTTAGTGTATAGAGTCTCATGGAGGGAAAATAACCTGACCTATTTATGGAAAGAGCCTATCTTTGCCTGAAGGCCCCTATATGTTCAGTATCCCAACGACAAAAACAGGAGACCCTTTGGGACAAGAGACACACATTCAGAGAACAGTCAATGCCCTTCAAAAAGGAAGTGTTTTTTCTTCAACCATTCCACTTCTATTGATCATTTACTAAACATGGTGCTGGCACTGAGCAATCTAGTAATGACCAGGACAATTTATCCTTGAGGAGCTTAAAAGCTAGTAGGAGAAAAATAATTGTAATAGCTAACATGTATTGAGTGCTCAGCATCCAAATTCCATTACATATCTAAGGAATCCTATCAGGTAGATGGTATTATCTCATCATGTTACTCAGTAATAAACTTCAAGTAGATGGGATACTTTGCTCAAAGTCACACACAGGTATGCATGGCACACCCAGGACCACAATTTAAAGATATGTAACACCATAACCCATATACTTAACTATGATTACACAGCTGCCCACCACAGGTACCTCTGGGCACATGCTTTTGAGGGCAGGTAGAGCCAAGTTGTGAAAAGCCAAACTGCCTGAGTTCAAGCCTTATCTCTTTACTTGACCATGTATTTAGTCTGTGTCTGTCTCCTTCCTCACAAACATGGGTAATAACAGTACCTTACTCAAAACAGTACCTTACTCAAAGCATTGTTGAGAATATTGTGAATTAATGAAATAGACAAAATATTTAGATACTCAGTAAATGTTCATTATACCCTGTTCATTAGGACAATGATTTTTCATTCCTCTGAAATGGGTTTTGGTGACAGCCCTGTTGGTAGGCATAAAAATCAGAATGGAAAAGATTTTTTATTTCTTGTATACCACAGGGACTGAGTTATCAATCTTCTTAAATCTGAAAGGAGCATCAGACTGTCTACCTTCATGCACAGAAGCAGTTAGAGCGAAGCATTTAGTGCTGTCCTCACCATTTCATACCTTAAATCTGTCCTTCCCACCTAAAAACTATGGAAAACAAATCTTACCACTAAATTTACTCCATGTTTGGCTTTCTCCCTCAATAACATGGATGCAAAGAGCCAAAAAGCACACCTGGGTAGATACATACTGTCAGAGGAAAGGCCAAAGTTTATTAAGCATCTCATCAAATTAAGTGTTTTTACCAAACAGACAAACAAAACAAACTTGGGCATATTCGATTCACACTAGGGCTTTTACAATTTCCAAAAACATCAGATAATTTTTTTTAAATTTTAATTTAGCTTATTTATAGATTGTGGCTTAGGATGACTTTTTTAAAATTCTGAGTTTTCATTTGTTTCCTGGTGTGATACACTGAGGTTTCTCTTCTCAGTGGGACTAAACAATAATAATAGACAACCTAAAGCATGCAATAGTGACACAAATTAACAAATTTCACTCAGGAAACTGAGTAGAGACTTTAAAATGTAGGTAGAAATAGAAAAATCTCTAGAATCTTCAGATTGAGGAAATTAGGCTGCCCATCATGAATGCTCTGACAGAATAAAAATGTGTAAGAGTCCATGTGTGCACATGAGGTAGGTATACATGTGTGACCATGCATACACATATGGTTATACCCACATACTGGAGTCAGACTTGGTCAGAGAGCTCTTTGTATATGTTAAAGAGGGGGAGGAGCTAAATCACACAATAATTGCAGTGTGTTTGTTAGTCATGAGTTCATAAGAAATTTGAGTTAATTAGATGGGAATTTGGGGGGGCAAATATCATACTTGTTATCTTTTGTCATTTACTAGGCTACTATTAACTATATATAAATGACTTAAAATTCTCTTTAAAACCTTGAGAAATAGCCATTAAATTTCTCATTTTACAGATAAGGAAAATGAGTCTCAGGTTGAAAACAGGTTTTGAATGTAGATTTCAATGGCTCCAAAGCCTCGCTTTTTCTACAAAACCCTACTGCTAGGTAGTCTCTGTTCTCTTAACAGCATCTTGTGGTAGAAATTCCTCTAGCAATAAGCTCACATAGGATTAATACTTAGGAGAGAAAAATATTTTTAAAATTAAATGTATTATATCTGATAAGCAACAGCTAACGACTTAAAGGTAGACACAGTCATCAAATATGCTTTGAAAAGTCAGCAGGTTTTCATGAAGGCTGTTGTAATACACCTATGATCTACAGCTTGCCTTGAGCACACTACCTTCCAATTACCTAGTCTGGTATTTCTATTTTTTAAAATATAACTCCACTAGTCCCCCTCATCCAACCAATGCACTCAATAAATATTTGTTGAATGAATGTTGAAGGAGGGTAGAAAAAAATAATTCAAGGGTCATGGAATAGCCTCATGAATTTTACGGTTTTATTTCATTGATCTTTTTTGAAAAAATACTCTCATAAAGGCAACATAAATGGCAATGGATTCAAATGAATTAGATTTGGTATTCTGTAAAGAAACAAAGCAATGGACCCCAGGATAGTATAACTTGTGTTTTCTCCATGAGATCCCAAGGATAGAGCCTTATTGTAGATTGTATTAGAATAACACTCACTGCTATAATCAATACATTCCAAATTTCAATAACCCAATAAAAGCTTATTCCTCATTTGTGCAAGCTTCCATACCTCTGTTCCTATTTGGTGTGCAGTCTTCCTCCATGGAGTAGTTCAAGTCTTATAGCTTGGCATCCAAAAGGGCTTCAGAGCCAGATATGGAGAAAGAGGGAGGGAAAAAGATAAATTTGCATCTTTAAAACCCTGGCTCAGAGCAATATACATCCTTTTCACTCACATACCACTAGACAAATATAGATCATGCCCAGGTCACACAAGGAAAGCTGAAAAAATAGAGTTCCAGATAAGGATGCCTCCCGCCTCCCCCACCCCATCAATAACCCTACACCACAAAAGGGGAAAGCTTCTCCCTCACCTCTCTCCAACAACAGCCCCAACAATAACCTCACACTATAGAAGAGGAAATACTACTTTCTAGTATATTCTGCTACTCCTACATTCCCTACATATGCCTAGACTCTCAAGGGAGAATGGATTTACCTATTCCAAGGATTGCATTAGATTCTTCTCATATATTATCTCACTTAATCTTTCTGAAAGCTCCATGAATTATTATCCTGATTTATCAGAAAAATAATTCAATGGAAGAGATATGACTAGCCCAAAGTGATGGAGCTGTTTGGTTTGACAGATCAGATTTTAATCTAGCGCAGTCTGATAACAAAGCACATCCCCTATCCACTGAACTAAAGAGGATTCACATACATTACCAGGATTTGCCTATTTCTTTAAAAGAATCTGAGTTTTAGCTGAATTGACATGCTATATTGTTGGATTGGACTGGGCTTTACAATATATTGGGCAAGTTTTTCCTCCTGATTAGTGGGTGAGAGTCTAGGAAAGATGTTTAAATTACATATAGGCAAAATAACTGTATCTGCAAATCTGAGTTCAATGAGTTGACCTGCTTTGCAATGAAAATATTCTAGAATTAGTGGTGATAGTTGTAGAACTCTGAATCTACCAAAAACCCATGAACTGTACATTTTAAAATATGAAATTTATGGTTGTGAATTCTAAAACAATAAAGCTGTTATTTAAAAAACAAAAAAAACAAACTATAGTTTCCTCTCCAGGTTGAAGTAAATGGCCTCTGGCAAATTCCAGGTGTCATACTGTGGCTTTTATCACCAAAGGCCAACTCTCTCATATTGAGTTCAAAGAGAGCAAAATACATCTAAAGGGAGAAGAAAGTATTATTGGCCCATATTTCATCAGGAGTCCATTCTTAGACTGTCAGCTTTGGGCAGAGGGACATAATCATACAACACAAATATAACCATGGGTCCCAGTTCTATGAATGGGACTACTCTAAGTGAATGGAGGAATTATTGCAGATCAATCAGCTATCAAAGTAGAATCTAATATACCAGACTCTGCTGAACATATTTACATATAATATAGTGTAGATTTAAATATACCCATTTAAATATATTCTCTTATACATTAGAGAATTAACATATGGAAGCTGAGAACTGGACTCAGATATATCAGTTTTGAAATCCCATCACTGATGAATTTTTAAAATTTTTATTGAAATTCAATTAGTTAATATATAGTGTATCATTAGTTTTAGAAGTAGAGTTCAGTTATTCATTAATTGCATATAATACCCAGTGCTCATTACATTATGTGTCCTCTTAATGCTCATCACCCAGTTACCCCCATCCCCCTACCCACCTCCCTGAGTAATTCTATGTCATCAGACAAGTCACATCGATCCACATGGTGTCCAACTTTATTTCTGTGAATGTAATAACAGTATCTCTATCATTGGGTCATTACTTATCATTGAGTAAGCAAAAAGATGTATGTAAAGCACTTGGGATATAGCCTGTGGCATATAGTCTATAGTAGACTTTATAAATGTTAAGAAAGCAATGGTGTGACCAACTGATACAAACAGTGGTGAAGTAAATAGTTTAACCAATTCCAAACCAGTCACATAAATGGACACTTAACATTGAAGATAAAAGAATGGTTTTAGGGTCTGGGTTCTCTAATTTGTGTTCCTGAACAATTGACTAATTAAGATTGATTTACATCACTGCTATTTCAATGTCTGCAGTAGTACACTATGAGGGTGCTACAAATAATAGCAGTAATCTGTCATAATTTTCTATTTTGCCAAATATTTCTATATCTACTCTCTGTTTTGCTAATCTTTTCACCTAGAGAAATCTTATCTATGCTTTAAGACCAAACTCATGTGCCACTCCCTCTCTGAGGCTTTTGGTGACCTTGCCACTACCTGAGGCAGAGTTAATTATCCCATCCTCTTTTCCTATAGTAATGTAGTCATATTTTTGGCATAGTATTGAACACTTCAATGGATTTAATGCATCATCCCTCGCAAGATTGTAGCATCTATGACAGTAGGCTAGAACTAAGCAGGGCATCTAGTAAATGGTGTATGTCCAAGAATTTTTTGTTGAATGTAAGAATTGCATAAAGGAACAGTCAGTGCCCTGGCACCCAGTAACAGCACATAAATACTTGTTAAATTCATCAAATTAAGTTATCACAAAGGATATATAAATTAGGGCTGAAAATTTGTTCTCACTTAAAAAAAAAGTCAGACTTTGAAAAAAATCAGAGACAGACTTGTCCAAGGAAAACGTATGAAGGAAATAATAACCTTTGTCCAAAAAGGAAATGTACTTCCTGATTTCTAGTTTAGTGCCTTTTCCATTTCACCATGCTACCTCAAAAATTTATTAGAAAAAAGAACTCAACTGAAAAAGGGAAAACTTAGAATCAGATTAATGGTTGATTTATATGGTACCTTCTTTGGTCATTTATCATTAAAATGGGGCCAACTGGTTGCTTTTAGAATTACCACTGCTTTCATAGCCTTTCCCTCTTCTGGCCTCTCTACCTTGAAGTCTCTTAGAATAGGTGAGGCTGGGTATTTCTTGTACAAAAACCTCACAGCTTTGAGGAAAAAGCTGTCCTGGATTCACGCAGATTGTTTGGTAGATGTTGTGACTTGACCAAAGTGCACACCTAATCAGAATAGGTCAAGAAACCACATCTCTATTCTCCCAAGCTCTCTCTCTAGCTGACATACAATAGCCATTGTAAGCTGAAAGATGTACCTGTATAACTAAATGGTAGTCTTTTGTAAAAATTAAAGAAATAGGTTAAAATGCAAATACAGTATTAAGGAGGGCACTTGTTCTGATGAGCACTGGATATTATAAGTAAGTGATGAATCACTAAATTCTACCCCTGAAACTAATATTATTCTACATATAAACTAACTGGAATTTAAATAAAAACTTGAAACAAAAACATATAAATAGTTTCAAATGCAGGGAATTTCATTTTTGCTTTTTACTTCTATGATTGATAGAAATGCCTATAGCTATATTGCTCTTACAATAATTTGTTTCAAGTTGGAGGCCTCTAGGCCTTGATCAAGTTCACAGAAACTCTTTGGTCTATAGATTTCTGAAGTAGTTGAGGGCCAAACTTCCAATTATTTGTCCAAAGTTCCAATACTTTGAAAAATGCTATCTGATCTTGATATTCATTTTTCCATCATACAGTTAACATTTTCAACTTGAAATTTTTTTATTAAATACCTTCTCAGAATGAGCAAAGAGAGCTCCCCACCAAGGTGCTTTTAATTGTAGTGTCTCATTAATCATCACCATTCTCTTGTTGCAATGAGAAACTGAAAAATATGGCTGATGACTAACCAGAGGAAAGAAAATGAAAGTCTTTACAGATACTACTATGCATAGGTATTTCAATACAACTATATCATTTAATCTACACACTATTATAAAATTATACTTATATAATTATCCTTATTTAATTATGAGCCCCATGGAACTTAAATGACATTCACCCTTCATACATCCAAAAATTTAGACTAAGGATCTTTCTACTCTATCACAATGAAAGCTTATTTTATAATGTAAGACAAGGAACAAAGACAACATAAAGAATATCACCATGATGAATCTATTCTTTAAAGATATTCTCTAGTTGTAATTTTCCAGTATTTTTCTAGCAGTGAACTTCATAAACAATAATTCCTCAAATGGTTTGCCCTATGCATTCATTCATTCAATAAATATTAAGTGCCTTACTATGTATCAGCTCTGTAAGGAAAATAGATTTTGAAAAATGAAAAGACAATATACTATGAAAGGAAATCTGATGTGAATACAATCCCAGATGCCATCAGAAATGCTATGGGAAACTATATCCTAGCCCATTCCCTCTTAAACATTTATCCAGAATATTGATTCTGACAGAGTCCATGTTATCACTGTTGAAAAGAAAAATTTCATAGTAAAACAAAATGCGCGATTGCTTTAAAGACATCTTAAATGTCTAATGTATTTTTAAAATTAGAACAAAATATGCCTCAAACTTTATTAGTGATACTAACTTGGCAACTTATTGCCAAATGTCAACTGAAAATGCATTCACCCATTCATCCCTTCATTCAACTAAGCATTATTTAACTGCTAATAACAGTAACTACCAATCCTTTCTAGTATGCATCAGACATTGTTCTATGCATCAGACATTGTTCTAAATCCTTAGCTATATCACCTCCCATAAGAATTCCCACAAGTCTCAGAGGTAAGTACTGTTATTACCTCCATTTTAGAGATAACATAGGGCTAAGCAAGTTACCTAAGATCACACATTGTCAAAAATTAAAGTAGTTTGGCTCCAGGATGCTCTAAACCACTATACCACCCTATCTTTTGAAAGTATACTAATATCTACTTTACATCAGGCACTGTGCTAATTTAAAGATAAATCACAATGAAGAAGACATGGTTACTGTCTTCAGGAACATTCATCCTGCAGAAAAGATGGAATCTACAAGCAAGTATACACAAAGTGACAAGTGTTACAACAGAGGAAATATAAATATGCTACTGGAATATATTTTGAGGAATAAACTGTTGCCAGAGAAGATCTAGGTTGTTAGTAATATGATAGCTTGCCACATGATATGAATGCAGGTAAATTAGATAATTAGACTCATGCTAAGGGCCAGCATGTGAACTATAGAATATAGCAGTGAAAAAATAACAGAGAAATACTAGTGACAAATGATGGTGCAGGTGGTTGCCTTAGCACTATTTATGGAGGAATTGTGCTATGATATAGGGAACAGAAGTATGGGTTGAAAGGGATGCAGAGGAGAGAAACCTGCAGCTATAGGACCAGAAGAATGGAAGCAGAGTGAAAGGCAGATGGAGGTTAGCAATGTGCCATCAAACAGAGTGAATCAGCAGAAAGATGAGGTACTTTCTCATTACACTTTTTAATGCTAAACTTTTGCTGGAACATTTCTTGTATGCTTTCTCAAATATGATTCTTCACAGGACTTCTAGAAAACATACTAGGAGGAATGATAATAATTTTACATAGAGTGTGTGTGTTTTCTCCTATAATTTGCTTTAAACTAAAGCTAGATCTTGAAACTTCTTTCCAAATTAATTGGTATCTCTTAATATAACTGAATTCTGAAGTCATAGAGTGGAATAGTTGCAAGGAAGCATGTGGCCAAGTTCCCCTACTTTAATCATAATCATATTAACTTGTGAAATTAAAATAAATTTTTTTCATAAATAATAAAAAAGAAAGTCAAGAAGTCTATACAAAATCAGAAACCCTAAAATATGGTTTGTACAGTATTATTATGGATTGAACTATGTATGCTTCCTCAAATTGAAGTCCCATTTTGAAGTCCTAATCCCCAGTACCTCAGAATGTGGTTATGTTTAAAGATAGGGCATTTAAAGAAGTGATTAAGTTAAAATGAGACTGTTGGGGTGGGCTCTAATTCAATATGACTAGTGTGCTTAGTGAAGGGGATATTTGGACACACGAAACATGAGGAATGCATGTACATGAAGGAAAGAGTAAAAGACAGTTATCTGTAAGTCAAGAACAGAAGCTTTAGAAGACACCAATCCTGCTGGACTTTTTGGCCTCCAGAACTGTGAGAAAATAAATTTGTGTTGTTTAAGCCACACAATCTGTGGTATTTTGTTTTCGTAGCCTGAACAAACACAAATATACTCATATTCATATCATCCCTGCTTCCCTTCCTCCTTCTAGTTTAAAAAGCACTTCCATGTATATTACTGTATTTGAACTTCATAGCATTCCTGTTAAGAAGGCAGGATAATGACTACTTCACCACCTGGATAAAGCAATGGAGTTCTGAGTTTATAAACTGTTCACATATACTACTAGAAATAGCAAGAATAGTTTCAAAACTGGTACCCTCTAAACATAACTTAAATATCTACCAGCATTATGTGGATTGGATGGCATAAATATACAAAACAAAAGGGAGATAAATATTAAGTTGGTTAGCAAAATGAACAAAAATAAATAAAACATAACAGCAACCATAGAAAACCAGTAAAACTATATCCAAACCCTAATGCTTATTAATCCCAAATACTGACAATCTTATTTTGCCAGGGTCTTCTAGTAGGACCTAGAAAAGTCCCACTTTCTAACTTCAAAAGCAAATGTAAAGGGGTGTTGTACTGAAAGAGAGGGTATAAGATGGTGACATAGGAAGACCCTAAACTCAACTCTTCCATAGACATACCAAATATGCACTTATAGAGCAATTCCTCCTAAAAAAGAAAAACTGAGAATTGACTGAATAGTTTCTGCATAACAAAGGAGAGAGACGACATAGAGAGAACAGCAAGAGAGGTGGAGACATGGTAACAACAGGAACTCCCACACCCAATGCTGCAAACCTGATAGTGTAGAGAGGAAAGAATTGGAGTGCCCTAGCCAGCCTACCATATCAGTGAGCTGGGCCTCTAGCCCACCAGACCAAACTCTTCCAGCAAGGTGGCCTCAGCACTACACATATTAGGATGACCCTGGTCAGTGTTCATTACAGCTTCAGCCATGTCTAGCCATAGTGACACAGATGGAAAGCAGCCCAGAACTCTCCAAGCCCACACCATTTCAGCTCCAGACAACTTGCTAGGGCACCCCTGGTGCACAGTGCCCTGGGACTTCTTGGCCCATGCCCACTTTGGCACTATACAACTCACTAGGGTGCCCCCTGTGCAGAATGCTCTGGGATGGTGCCCACCTCAACTCCAATTGTCTCAGAGTGTCCTCTCGGTGGAGCACCCTAGGACAGCATCACCTGCACCCTGTCTCAGCTCCATCATTGTACCAAGTACCCACTGCACAGAGTGCTCTGAGATTCCTTGGCTTACACTCACTTCAGCTTTCCTTCCAGGGTGCTCTTTGTGCAAAGAGCCCCATAAAGGTCCTGGCCCATACCAACTTTACCTCTTGCCATCCTACCAGGACACCCCAGCACAGAATGTCCCAGGCCATGCCAGCCACAGCTTCAGACAGCCAGTCAAAGGTACTAGGCATAAACAGCCTATACGGGGGGTGAGTATACATAAGAGCAGCCCTTCAAATTTAGGAGAAGTAATTTTTCTGCCTAATTCATAGATACACAGAAAGTCAAACAAAATGAGGAAAACAAAGAATATCTTCCACCTGAAAGAACATTATAAAACCTCAGAAAAAGAACTAAATGAAATAGAAATGATGAAACTACCTAATGAAGAGCTAAAAGTAATGGTCATAAAGATACTCACTGAGCTGGAGACAAAGTGGATGAATTCAGGGAGAAATTCAACAAAGAGATAGAAGATATTAAAACAGACTAATTAGAGTTATAGAATACAAATTGAAATGAAAAATACACTAGGAGGAATCAACAGTAGATTAGAGGATGCAGAAGAACAGATCAATGACTTGACCTGGAAGACAGATTAATGTAAAATACCCAAGCTGAATAGCAAAAAGAAAAAGAAGAACAACAAAAAGCTGAGGATAGATTAAAGAATCTCTTGGATATCAAGCAAAGAAACATTCACATTTTTTGAGTCACAGAGGAAGAAGAGAGAAAGGGACAGAAAGTTACCTGAAGAATTAATAGCTAAAAACTTGCCAAACATGAGGGAGTAAACAGATACCCAGCTTCAGGAATCACAGAGTTCCAAACAAGCTGAAACCAAACAAATTCACACCTCAACACATCATAATAAAAAAGTCAAAGAGAGGGGGTGGGGCAAGATGGCAGAGGAGTAGAGTCCCCAAGTCACCTGTCCCCACCAACTTACCTAGATAACTTTCAAATCATCCTGAACACCTACAAATTCAACCTGAGATTTAAAGAGACAATAGCTGGAACGCTATAGAGAGAAGTCTGTGCTTCTAACAAGGTAGGAAGGCAGAAAAATAAAAATAAAAAAGAATCAAGACGGGGAGGGGCACCACGAGAAGCCAGACTAAGCCCCGCAGGGAGAGCCTCCAGGACAGGAAAGCCCAGGCCCGGAGAAGCAGGAACTTTAAAAATCTGCACCAGGATTCTTCCTGTATGGAAAGGCGCTGAGCAGGGAACTCTGGCAGGATCGCAGGAGGGGCAGCAGAGCCTCCAGTTTCCCGGGGTCACTAACAGAGGAAGTGCACCTGGGGGACAGCACCCCACACACCATGGGCCGAGCTCGGTAAAAGGCTGGAGTGCACGCCCGGGGAACCTGGGGAGCAGTTCAGGCGGGGGCTCCGGGCAGAGGGTAGTTCACCCTGCTGCCTTCGGGAGCCGTGGCCCCAGTAGCGTCATTCCAGCAGCACTGGAATCCCAGGATGCTGGGAGACACAGCCCAGGATCCTGCGCTCCCCCCGGGATAGGGGAAAGTGGGGAGGACATAGGGCAACAAGGTCGCTCCTGCTGCGGGGTGCCCCCAAGCTGTACAGGTCAGTGCCCCCCCCCCCCCCCCCCCCCCCCCGCCAACCCCGGAGCACCTAGGCCAGTGCGACTGGGAGACTGCAGTAGTTACTGTGGGAGCTGCCTCCAGAGCTGGGGACCTGGTCACCGCCAGTGGTGGTGTTCCTCCTGGTGTCACACTGTGCCTGGGAGGGGCGGGGCCAACAAGGGACAGAAGCCTCACAGGACAAACAGCTTCCACTGAGCCTAGCACCTGGTGCGGGGCGGGGCAGCTCCCACTGAGCCCTGCTCACGCCTGAGAATCAGCACAGCAGGCCCCTCCCCCAGAAGACCAGCTGGAAGGACAGGGGAAGAACAAGTTCTTGACTGAGCAGCACTGGAAAGTTCCAGGGGAAGTAAAGGGATTTAGAGTATATAGAACCAGAGGACACCCCTCCTTGTTTTGTTTTTTTTTTTCTTTTCTTTTCTTTTTCTTCCTTTTTCCAGTACAACTCATTTTTAGCCACTCTTCACTGAGCAAAATGACTAGAAAGAAGAACTCATCACAAAAGAAAGAATCAGAAACAGTACTCTCTGCCACAGAGTTACAAAATTTGGATTACAATTTGATGTCAGAAAGCCATTTCAGAAGCAAAATTATAAAGCTACTGGTGGCTCTAGAAAAAAAGCATAAGGGATTCAAGAGATTTCATGACTGCAGAATTTAAATCTATTCAGGCCAAAATTAAAAATCAATTAAATGAGATGCAATCCAAACTGGAGGTCCTAACAATGAGGGTTAATGAAGTAGAAGAACAAGTGAGTGACATAGAAGACAAGTTGATGGCAAAGAAGGAAGCTGAGGAAAAAAGAGAAAAACAACTAAAAGACCATGAGGAAAGGTTAAGGGAAATAAATGACAGCCTCAGAAGGAAAAATCTACATTTAATTGCAGTTCCAGGGCACCAAAAGGGACAGAGGACCAGAAAGCATATTTGAACAAATCATAGCTGAGAACTTCCCTAATTTGGGGAGGGAAACAGGCATTCAGATCCAGGGGATAGAGACATCCCCTGCCCCCAAATCAGTAAAAACCATTCAACACCTCGTCATTTAATATTGAAACTTGCAAATTCCAAAGATAAAGAGAAAATCCTTAAAGCAACAAGAGACAAGAGATCCCTAACTTACATGGGGAGAAATATGAGATTAATAGCAGACCTCTCCACAGAGACCTGGCAGGCCAGGAAGGGCTGGCATGATATATTCAGGGTCCTAAATGAGAAGAACATGCAGCCAAGAATCCTTTATTCAGCAGGCTGTCATTCAGAATAGAAGGAGAGATAAAGAGCTTCCAAGATAGGCAGAAACTGAAAGAATATGTGACCACCAAACCAGCACTGCAAGAAATACTAAGGGGGACCCTGTAAAAGAAAGAGGAAGCCCCAAAAAAGTAATCCACAAAAACAGGGACTGAATAGGTATTATGATGACACTAAATTCATATCTTTCATAATAACTCTGAATGTGAATGGGCTAAATGATCCCATCAAAAGACACAGAGTTCCAGACTAGATAAAAAAACAAGACCCATCTATTTACTGTCTACAAGAGACTCATTTTAGACCTAAGGACACCTACAGCCTAAAAATGAAAGGTTGGAGAACCATTTATCATTCAAATGGTCCTCAAAAGAAAGCAGGGGTAGCAATCCTCATACCAGATAAACTAAAGTTTGTCCCAAAGACTGAAGTAAGAGATGAAGAGGGACACAGTATCATACTTAAAGGATCTATCCAACAAAAGGACCTAAAAATCATGAATATTTATGCCCCTACTGTGGGAGCTGCCAAGTATATCAATCAATGAATAACCAAAGTAAAGACATACTTAGATAATAATACACTAATACTGGGAGAATTCAACAGGGCGCTTTCTGTAAATGATAGATCTTCTAAGCACAACATCTCCAAAGAAACAAGAGCTTTAAATGATACACTGGACCAGATGGATTTCACAGATTTTTACAGAGCTTTACATCCAAATGCAACTGAATACACATTCTTCTCTAGTGTACATGGAACTTTCTCCAGAATAGACCACATACTGGGTCACAAATCAGGTCTCAACTGATACCAAAAGATTGGGATTGTCCCCTGCATATTTTCAGACCGTAATGCTTTGAAACTTGAACTCAATCACAAGAAGAAATTTGGAAGAAACTCAAACATGTGAAGGTTAAAGACCATCCTACTAAAAGATGGAAGGGTCAACCAGGAAATAAGAGAATAATTAAAAAGATTCATGGAAACTAATGAGAATGAAGATACAACCATTCAGAATCTTTGGGATACAGCAAAAGCAGTCCTAAGAGGGAAATACATCACAGTACAAGCACCCTCAAAAAATTGGAAAAAATTCAAATACACAAGCTAACCTTGCACCTAAAGGAACTGGAGAAAGAACAGCAAATAAACCTACACCAAGCAGAAGAAGAGAGTTAATAAAGATCTGAGCAGAAAGTCAATGAAATAGAGACCAGAAGAACTGTAGAACAGATCAACAAAACCAGGAGGTGGTTCTTTGAATTAATAAGATAGATAAACCATTAGCCAGCCTTATTAGAAGCAAAAGAGAAAAGACTCTAATTAATAACATCAAGAATGAAAAAGAAGAGATAACAACCAATACCAAGGAAATACAAACAATTTTAAAAACTTATTATGAGAAGCTATACGCCAATAAATTAGGCAATCTAGAAGAAATGGACACATTTCTGGAAAACCACAAACTACCAAAACTGGAACAGGAAGAAATAGAAAATCTGAACAGGCCAATAACCGGGGAGGAAATTGAAGCATTCATCAAAAACCTCCCAAGACACAAAAGTCCAGGGCCAGATGGCTTCCCAGGGGAATTCTATCAAATGTTTAAAGAAGAAACACTACTTATTCTACTAAACCTGTTCCAAAAGATAAAAAGGGACAGAATACTTTCAAATTCATTTTATGAGACCAGCATCACCTTAATTCCAAAACCAGACAAAGACCCCACCAAAAAGAATTATAGACCAATATCCCTGATGAACACAGATGCAAAAATTCTCAACAAGATACTAGCCAATAAGATCCAACAGTAAATTAAGAAGATTTTTTTACCATGACCAAGTGGGATTTATCCCTGGGATGCAAGGCTGGTTCAACACTCGTAAAGCAATCAAAAGCAATCTTGTGATAGATCATATCAACAAGAGAAAAAAACGAGAACCATATGATCTTCTCAATAGATGCAGAGAAACCATGTGACAAAATACAGTATTCATTCCTGATCAAAACCCTTCAGAGTGAAAAAAAAAAAAAAAAAAAGAAAGAAAACACCTCTTCAGAGTGTAGGGATAGTGGGAACATTCCTCAGCATCTTAAAAGCCATCTATGAAAAGCCCACAGAAAATATCATTCTCAATGGGGAAATAATAGGAGCCTTTCCCCTAAGATGAGGAACACGACAGGCATGTCCATTGTCACCACTGCTATTCAACATAGTACTAGAAGTCCTAGCCTCAGCAATCAGACAACAAAAAGAAATAAAAGGCATTCAAATTGGCAAAGAAGAAGTCAAACTCTCCCTCTTCGCCGATGACATGATACTCTACATAGAAAACCCAAAAGACTCAACCCCAAGATTGCTAGAACTCATACAGCAATTTGGCAGTGTGGCAAGATACAAAATCAATGCCCAAAAATCAGTGGCATTTCTATACACTAACAATGAGACTGAAGAAAGAGAAATTAAGGAGTCAATCCCATTTACAATTGCACCCAAAAACATAAGATACCTAGGAATAAACCTAACCAAAGAGGTAAAGGATCTATACCCTAAAAACTACAGAACACTTCTGAAAGAAATTGAGGAAGACACAAAGAGATTGAAAAATATTCCATGCTCATGGATTGGAAGAAGTAATATTGTGAAAATGTCAATACTACCCAGGGCAATTTACACATTTAAGCAATCACTATCAAAATACCATGGACTTTCTTCAGAGAGTTGGGACAAATAATCTTAAGATTTGTGTGGAATGAGTAAAGACCCCGAATAGCTAGGGGAATATTGAAAAAGAAAACCAGAGCTGGGGGCATCACCATGCTGGATTTCAGCTTGTACTACAAAGCTGTGTTCATCAAGACAGTGTGGTACTGACACAAAAAAACAGACACATAGATCAATGGAATAGAATAGAGAATCCAGAAATGGGCCCTCAACTCTATGGTCAACTAATATTTGAGAAAGCAGGAAAGACTATCCACTGGAAAAAAGACAGTCTCTTCAATAAATGGTGCTGGGAAAATTGGACAGCCATATGCAGAAGAATGAAACTAGACCATTCTCTTACACCAGACACAAAGATAAACTCAAAATGGATTGAAGGATCTAAATGTGAGACAAGCATCCATCAAAATCCTCAAGGAGAACACAGGCAACACCCTTTATGAACTTGGCCACAGCAACTTCTTGCAAGATACATCTATGAAGGCAAGGGAAATAAAAGCAAAAGTGAATTATTGGGACTTCATCAAGATAAAAAGCTTCTGCACAGCAAAGGAAACAGTCAACAAAACTAAAAGACAACCTACAGAATGGGAGAAGATATTTGCAAATGACCTATCAGATAAAGGCCTAGTATCCAAGATCTATAAAGAACTTATTAAACTCAACAGCAAAGAAACAATCCAATCATGAAATGGGCAAAAGACATGAACAGAAATTTCACCAAAGAATACATAGACATGGCCAACAAGCACATGAGAAAATGCTCCGCATCACATGTCATCAGGGAAATACAAATCAAAACCAAAATGAGATACCACCTCACACCAGTGCAAATGGTGAAATTAACAAGACAGGAAACAACAAAATTGGACAGGTTGTGGAGAAAGGGAAACACTCTTGCACTGTTGGTGGGAATGTGAACTGGTGCGGCCACTCTGGAAAACTGTGTGGAGGTTCCTCAAAGAGTCAAAAATAGAACTGCCCTACAACCCAACCATTGCACTGCTTGGGATTTACCCCAAGATACAGATGCAGTGAAATGCTGAGACACCTGCACCCCAATGTTTATAGCAGCAATGTCCACCATAGATAACTGTGGAAGGAGCCTCAGTGTACATCGTGGGATGAATGGATAAAGAAGATATGGTCTATGTATACAGTGGAATATTACTCAGCCATTAGAAACAACAAATACCATATCATTTGCTTCAATGCGGATGGAACATTTGCTTCATTGCGGATGGAACTGAAGGTTATTATGTTAAGTGAAGTAAGTCAATCAGAGAAGGACAAACATTGTATGGTCTCATTCATTTTGGGAATATAAAAAATAGTGAAAGGAAATCAAAGGGAAAGGAGAGAAAATGAGTGGGAAATATCAGTGAGGGTGACAGACCATGAGAGACTCCTAACTCTGGGAAATAAACAAGGGGTAATGGAAAGGCAGGTGAGCGGGGCCTGGGGTGACTGGGTGATGGGCACTGAGGGGGGCACTTAATGGGATGAGCACTGGGTGTTATGCTATATGTTGGCATATTGAACTCTAATAAAAAAACATATACCAAAAAAAGGAAAAAGTCAAAGAGAGAAAGAAATAGTTATGTACAAGGGAAGCCCCATAAAGCTATCAGCTGATTTTTCAACAGAAACTGTACAAGCCGGAACAAAATGGCATGATATATTCAAAGTTTGGAAAGGGAAAACTAAACAAAAGAAAAGAAAACAAAACAAAACTATAACCAAGAATATGCTACCCAGCAAGATCATTATTTAGATTGAAGTACAGATAAAGAATTTCTAAGACAACAAAAGTTGAAGAAGTTCATTTTCACTAAATTAGTCTTACAAGAAATGTTAAAGTAACATCTGTAAGTGGGCAAAGGCCATCATTAAAAGTAAGAAAACTTTAAAAGGAAAAAAAGCCCATAAATGGAGTAAGCATATAGTAAAGATAATAAAGCTAGTACGAAGGTTAAAAGACAAAAACAGTAAAATCAATTATATATAAAAAATTAAATAATTCATGAAAGAAAAAGATGTAAAGTATGAAAACATTTACATAAAATGTGAAGAGACAAGTTAAAAATGAAATTCTTCTAGAATTTTTGAATTTAATATAGACCGCCATATACTTAGTATATTATGTACAAACCTCATGGTATCCACAAACCAAAAATCTGTAATAGATATTTCAAAAGTAAAGAGACAGCCAAGCATAACACTAAAAAAAGTCATCAGTCATAAGGAAAGAGAGCAAGAAAAAAGGAACAGAGAAGCACTACAAAAGCAACTAGAAAACAATTTTTAAAATGGCAACAAGTACATACATATCAATAATTACTTTAAGTGTAAATCTAAATACTCCAATCAAAAGACACAGCATGATGGAATAGATTAAAAAATATAAGACTCATGTATATACTGCCTACATGAGACTCACTTCAGAACTACATACAGATATATAAAGACTGAAGATGAAGGGATGGAAAAAAGCTATGTCATGCAAATGGAAGAGGAGAAAAAGCCAGGATGGCAACACTTAAATCAACAAAATAGACTTTAAAACAAAGACTGTAAAAAGAGACATAAAAGTACACTACATAATAATAAAGAAATCAATCCAACAATAAGATATAATAATTGTAAATATCTGTACACCCAACATTGGAACATCTAAATACATGAGGCAAATATTAACAGACATATTGACAGTAATACAATAATAGTAGGTGACTTTAACACCTCCCCCTACTTATGTCAATAAACAGATCATTCAGGCAGAAGATCAATAAGGTGTCTTTGAAAGATACATTAGACTAGATGGACCTAACAGATACTTATAAGACATTCCATCCAAAACCAGCACTATATATTCTTTTCAAATGCATACAGAATACTCTCCAGGATAGGTCACATCTTAGTCCATAAAACAAGTTTCAAAAATTCTAAGGAGATTGAAATTATAGTAAGCATCCTTTCAGACCACAGCAGTATGAAACTAGAAATCAATTACAGGGGGAAAAATGGAAAAAAAAACAAAACATGAAAACATGGAAGCTGAACATCATGCTACTAAACAACCAATGGTTTCAATGAAAAATCCAAAGAGAAAAGTTAAAAATTACATAGATATGAATGAAAATGAAAACACAATGGTCCAAAATCTTTGGGATAGAAAGAAATTCTAAAAAGGAAATTTGGAGAGATTCAAACCTACCTCAAGGGAACAAGAAAAATCCCAAATAAGCAACTTTACTTTACACTTAAAGGAGCTAGAAAATAAGAACAAACAAAGCCCAAAGTTAGAAGAAAGGAAATAATAAAGCACAGAGCAGAAATAAATAAAGACTAAAAAATAAAAACAGTGAAAACACTTAATCAAACCAAGAGCTGGTTCTTTGACAAGTAAAACAAAATTAACTTTTAGGTAGACTCATTAAGACAAAAAGTGTGGGACCCAAATAAATAAAATCAGAAATGAAAGAGAAGTAATAACCCAACACCACAGGAATACAAAGGATTATAAGAAACTACTATGAAAAAATATTTGACAACCTAAAAGAAATGGATAAAATACTAGAAACATACTCTCTTCCAAAACTGAATAAGAAAGAATTAGAAAATCCAAATAGACCCATGACTAGAAATGCAATTGCCCTGATAATCAAAGTAACCAACAAACAAAATCCAGATGGCTTCGCAGGTGAACTCTACCAAAAATTTAAAGCAGAGTTAATACCTATTATTATTGTAAAAAAACAGAAGAGAAAGAAAAGCTTCAACATATGTTCTATGAGACCAGCATTACCATTATACAGAAACTAGACAAAGACACACAAAAAAGAACACTACAGTCCAGCATCCCTGATGAATATAAATGCAAAAATACTGAGCAAAATATTAGCAAACTCAATTTAACAGTACGTTATAAAGATCATCCACCATAATCAAGTGGGATTTATTCAGGGGATGCAAGGATGGTTCAATATTTGTAAATCAATCAATATGATCCACCATATAAACAAAATGAAGGATAAAAATCATAATCACCTCAATAAATGCAGGAAAAGTATTTGACAAAATTTGACATCCATTCATGATTAAAATGCTCAACAAACTGGGTTTAGAGAGAACATAATAAAGGCCACATATGACAAACCCACATCTAACATTATAGTTACTGGTAAAAAGTGCGAGTTTTTTCTCTAAGATCATAAAGAAGAGAATAATGTCCATTCTCACTACTTTCATTTCACATAACACAGCAATCAGATGAGAAAAAGAAATAAAAGTCATCCAAATTGGTAAGGAAAAAAGTTACACTGTCACTATTTACAGTTAGCATGATACTATATATACATAGAAAATCCTAAAGACTCCATCAAAAAACTATTACAAGTAATAAATGAATTCAGTAGCATTGCAGGATACAAAATTAATATACATAAAACTGTTGTGTTTTTATAAACTAATAATAAATCAGCAGAAAGAGAAATATTTATAACTGAACCAAAAATGTACCTAGGAATGAACTCAACCAAAGAGATAAAGCACCAATATTCTGAAAACCGTAAAGCATTGATGAAAGAACTTATGTATAATACACACACACACACACACACACACACTTTGGACCATTATTCAATCATAAAAGAAGAATGAGATTTTTCCATTTGTAACAGCTTGGTTAGATCTAGAAGATATTGTACTAAGTGAACTAAGTCAGGCAGAGAAAGACAAATACCATATGATTTCACGTATATGGACAATGTAAAACAAAACAAAACAAATGAACAAAGAGAGAAAGGGAGAAACATACCCATAAATACAGAGAACCGATGGTTGCCAGAGGGGAGTGGGGAGGGAATGGTTAAATGGTTGAAGGGGAAGGGGAAGTATAGGTTTCCAGTTAGGGAATGAATAAGTTACAAAAATGAATGCTACAGCATAGGAAGTATAGTCAATGGTACTAGAATAGCAATATATGGTAACATATGGTAGCTAAAGTTGTGATGAGTACAGCATAACATATACAGCTGTGAGTCACTGCGCTGGACACCTGAAAGTAACGTAACATTGCCAAATACACTCCAGTGTTTTTTTTTTTTAATTGAAAAATGGGGGGAAAGCAGGTGTAAGGAGTATTTTCTACTCATTAGCAAGACCTAGTAATATACTCTTGCTGCTCCTAACTATCATGTGCTTTGTTTTGACCTCCAGGCTTGAGGAGTCTCTGAAATACAGTGGCTTCTTTATATTAGGGAGATGTGGTCCTTGCTGGATTCTATGTCTCTGTGTAGTTTCAGTGTCCCTTTGATAATTTGAGAGATCAATTTCTTTACCAGGAATGTTGGCCTTTCCTCTTTGGGAAAGGAGTTGGTGTGTGTGTGCCAAACACTGTGATTCTTATCGCAGATGACAAGACAGCCACACAGTAGGTCACTCATGAGGCTCCATCTTTAATGCTTCTAACTGTGAACATTAAGCTTGCCTCCTGTACATAAATCCATGATGAAAAAGACCATATGCTGTTATATATCAACATAAATTTCCCAAACAAATGTTCATATCTTTGCAGACACAAGGCTTCTGTTCCTCCATCCACAGTAGGGAAATAATGTTTTTATACAGGCATACGGTAATAAGACCTAGTTACCTTCAAATTCTTACACTTGTAGTTCACTGCCAACTGTTTCCTACTTCACCACAAACAGGTGCTCTAGCATAAACCATTTGGATGAGGAGACATGCACCTAAAATACTGTGAGCTGGTGATCCTGAAAAGCAACTCTTCTCTTAGAAGAAGTAACGGCTTCTCATAAATATCTGAGCCCTTTAATAATCTGCTGAAAAGGTTGTGACAAAAGACCCCTGTCCTTGGTGAATTATGTAAAACAGCAAATAGCTTCAAACATATTTTTTTGTTCAGCACTGTCTCAAGTTAGGAACTAACAGCTTCTTATTATCATCCTAGCTAGATGATATTCAATGAGGGTTTGAGAACCAAGGACTCTCATACATTGCAGATACAAGGTGTGTTGGTTTTACACATAGGAAGGGGTATTATAAAAAAAAGAAAATAGTATTATATATGTGTAAATGTCCTTTTTATAAAGATTTTATTTATTTCTTTTAGAAAGGGGGGGAAGGGCAGAGGGAGAAGGAGAGAATCCCAAGCAAGCACTGCACTGAGCACCAAGCCCAATGCTGACCTCCATCTCACGACCCTGAGATCATGACCTGAGCAGAAACCAAGACTCAGAGTCTCAACAGACTGAGTCACCCAGGCACCCCTATGTGTAAATGTTCTAAAAGGAGTCTCTCTGGCATTTTGGGGGCATAGTGAGGTTTATTTATTTATTTATTTTTAATTGTATATGTATATATGTATATATTTTTAATTGTATATGTATTTGTACATGCATTACTTTTTAATCATCAAGATGCCAACCTTGTTATAGATAAAGCTATAATTGAGAAAATGGTTTAACCCTTAGGACAAAATGAGGATGGAAGGAAGAAAGGCACAAGATTACTTTCCAGTATTTATGAAAGGGAAGGAATTCCTATTTTATGGACTGAAACAGGAAAAAGGAGAAAGAAAAATGTTATTTCCTATAATTGCTGAATTTTTTGTTTCCTCAACTCATTGATCTTAACACTCCAGCCCAAGGCAATACCCAGTGGACTATCTCCCTTGGAAACAGGCCTGCAGGTTAGCACTACAACAATGATCTTAGAATAGTTCTGCCATCAAAAGCAACCTCTGCTCCTGGGATGATGATGGGCAACTCAGCTTTTATCCCCAGAGGCAGAGCTGACTCTTGTGGTTGTGCTGTAAGTGGTAACAATCACATGAGAGTATATATGCCCCAACCTGTTTAGTCTATGCAGCAGCCTTCCAGGCAGAAAGACCATAGAAGTGGATCAGAAATAGTGTGCCTGTTTCACTGACTAAAGGCCACATTGCACCCCAGGCTGGAACTCCATTCCCTGTTCTGAATCCCATTTCGAATTATTGCAGAGGCATGTTATCCAATATGGTGCACCAGAGGCTATGTAATAAGTCCAAATGATGGCCACACAAAAATATATAAATTAATATAGTGCCTACAATACAAAAAGTCTCCCAATTTGAACAAGATGGATCAATTATTAAATCAGGGTGAGAAGTAATTCCAAAAATTAAATAACCATTTTAATTAAAGTTCAAAAGAATTCAAGTCCAAATGTTTCCTCACCTAAATTAAGTTTTCTCTTTAGCCTCAATCAACCATTGTTTCTTCAGTACCTGCAGTTTCTAAGGCTTTGATGTTAAATTCATTACAACCCTGAATTTCCCACGAGCCTCACCTTTTAGACTCTAAAGCATCAATAAGTACAAAAGATTGCTTATGCACCAGAACAGCATCTAAAAAATTTTAAAATCTCACATGCAGGGCTCAATCCCTGAGATCGAGATCATGACCTTAGCCAAAATCAAGAGTTGGCCTCGATGAAGAGTAGGAGTGAGGGAACTGAAAAAACAAAAAACAAAAAACAAATAACAAACAAACAAACAAAAAACTGGGTTATAGTATTAAAACAAAATAAGTGGTTTAAAATGTAGATCTAAACTTACAGAGACATGATGTCCAAAGTAATATCAAAATGGTTAATAAGATGTAGAATCAGAAGCTTTGGTAGAGTTGAATTTCAGACAACTTGAACGACTTCTTGGCTGATTGTTTTTCTTGAACTCAGTAGTGCCTAAAATATGTGTTATCACACATTAGATACCTTTTAATAATCCCCTCAAGAAGCCTTTACTGGAATGTATCTCTGTAAATTCTTAACATTATTAACCAAGCTTGTAAATAGTCAAATCCTTAAGCTTGAGACTCCTACATGGTCACTGACTCTCCAGGCTTGTATGTCCCTCACTATCTCTACTCTTCAAATGGGCTGTCCTCCCCACAATGTCTTTTAAAATGTCTCTGAATTATTATGTGCCAGACATTTAGACAATCTCCTTTCACCAATGGGGAAACAGGCTCAGAGAATCAAGTGACAGCTCCAAATCACTCAGCTGGTAAGGAAGGGTGTGAGAATTTGCATGCAAGGTTAGAATGAATTGAAAGCTCATTCTCTTAACTGCTTTGGTATCATGTAGTGGGCTATAATAGCTGAGGCTTGACATCAAAACGTCTGCTCTTTCTAAAATATAAGTATGCCTCCCAGATCATAAACTATACATGTTGATTATATTTAATTATAGTTAGTGCTTTATGTCTAGAATGGAGGGGAGTCCATTTCAGTTTCCAGCAATACAACAGAATACATAACCTGAATACACCATCACTGTAAAATACCTCCATACCCGCTTGAGCAAGGAGGCTTTAAGTTGCCGAGTCTGGCAATAGTTTATAGAAGGAATTGGAGTCAGATCAAACAGGATAAAAATAGTCTTACTACAAAATGTTTTTGTCTGCTTTTCAATAATACAGACCTAGAAAGTTTTTCAAACTTTTCAGGCAATCTGCCTATTAGAAAATAGTATATATAAATGTATGCATGTGTATGAGTGTGTGCATGCATAACTCACCTTGAAAACAGTCTTTTTGTAAAACATTGAGATGCCAGTTCCCTTATTTTGTTAATTTGAAAAACGCCTCCTGTGTACCTTCCCAATTTTCATACCGTTTCCCAGATTCTCTCCTGCATTTTCAAATTCTAACACATATATAATATACAGGATGCTAGGTAAAGGTCAATAGATGCTATTAGAAAAATATTTTTTAAAAATGTATTGCCTCTATCTGCTTATTAGCATAATACACAATGTTCCACTTTAGATCCTTCAGTGAGGGAGTCATGTGGGTCAGTCTACACATCGGCTGGTGAGTGTATTATTCCTGCCAAATCATCCAGTTGAGATGGGAACATTAATTTATTTGAGCAGACGTGTATCTATGTGGCTTTAACAGAACAGCCATATGCTGCTCCAGTAAGTAACATAACAAAGAAAGCACAATTAATGCCAGAACCTATCCTAACACTGTTGAAAAGGACCATGAAGAATGTTCTTCAACCTGATTTTTCAGTAGTATTTCATTTGTTCTGATGGTCTTCTATACCAGTCTAATCCAATAGGTATTATCCCAATTAAGTATGAATTCTGTGATGTTTTGTGTTAGCTTTGGATTTCCTTCCTCTCTTTAATGGATTTTGACTAGGCATTTTAGAGCATAGCCAAAGTTCCTTATACGTAGATTTTTTTCTTCTACCGAAAACTTTGTGGGGAGATGTTTGTCACCACCCTTAATAAATATTACTGAGGTCATTAACGGGACCAAGGCTAAGCTCCACCTTTGTAAATCTGCTTTTCCCAGAGTTGGTGATATTTTTGTAAAATAAAATGTACTCTACTAATAATATATACAGAACATTCAGAAATATATACAAGTAAGAGATGGAAAATTCTTAATTGAACTACCCCAAAATTACTATGCTAATGTCTTTGTGCATTTATTACTGTAATGATAGTATATATTTTTCAATATCATATGGTCATGAATATAATATATTCTTTATCCAATAATATAAGTATATTCCTAAACTATTATGAACTCTCAAAAAATTCAATGTCTACTATGATGGAGAATATCATAACCTAAATATTTTCAGAGTTGGGTTATTTTCTGGTACCAAAATAGTACTTAGAGATACCTACTGTTATTAGTTCCTTGTGTATTTTTCCAGAAATATCTATTAATTTAGAAACATGTATGTATGGATATCTAATACAGAGGGGCTCATGATAGTAATATTCTTCATTATTTTTTTTAAAAAGAGTAAGTGAACATTATTTTTGAAAGTGTTTTTTTAATATTTTATTTTATTTTTTTAAGATTTGGAAGCCTCCCTCCTCTGGTAAGATTTTTAGAAATCATCTCTATTTTCTTCTGCATTTTTAAAAAGATTTTATTTATTTATTCATGAGAGACACAAAGAGAAAGGCAGAGACATAGGCAGAGGGAGAAACAGGCTCTCTATGGTGAGCCTGATGTGGGACTCCATCTCAGGACCCTGGGATCATGGCCAGAGCCAAAGGCAGACACTCAAACACTGAGCCATCTAGGTGCCCCTTCTTCTGCATTTTTAAAGTTCAAAATTTCACTTAGCTCTTCAATGCAGTGGAAATTTATTTTGAAAGATGTGTGATCTCCTAGGCCTTTTTCTTATCAATGTGCTTGGTCAGCTTTTATTCTTTTAGATTTGAAGGGTATGAAGTTCATAAAATATTTTTCTTCCTCTGGTTTTCCTTAATAGTATATATTTATCAGGAATTCTTAACAGTATCTTGTACGTGATCAGTTCTTAGTCTTTATCTGAAACTTGACATATTTTTTTTTTCCTGTTATAAGGCATGTTATAATGATCATCTAAATGGAAAAGGTCTTTGTATAACCAGGATGGAGAGGCAAGTCTCCAGGGCACCTGTGTTTATAGAACTATTCTGCTCAGAATTCTGGTAGAGGACATTTTGAGAAAGTTTATTCTCTCTAAATTCATCAAAAACTCAAATGTAAAACAATCTGTTTATATACTTATATAAATAATTTATATTTAAAGTATGTTATCATCTTAGTCTTTTATTGCACTAATACATGGATCAAGCATTGGGGTTAGTCATCTAAAAAGGACACATTTATTCTAATAAAGCACGATTTTTTTTCTTGTCTTTGAGACATGATGGAAAAATCTTACAGGTACACATGGAAAAGTAAGACATGATCACAAATAAAAGTAAAGACAATTTTATCAGAAAGCTTTAATGCCTGTCAGTGATTGTTGAAGCTGAAGTTCTAAGTGTGACACACTGCAGGGCTGAAAGGAACAGTAATTAGTATTCCTCTCCTTCTTCTTCACCCTCTCCTTCAACAGAATCCACACCAACGTCCTCATAATCCTTCTCAAGGGCAGCCATGTCTTGTTATGCTTCAGATTTACTACTCAAGAAGTATTGCATTTCAATCTTAGGGATATTAAAATCCTAGAATCTAGGATTTCAACCCCTTTTTATATTTCTTTGAATAAGATATCCTTCCTACTCTTTAGAGAGATGCTGGAGGGATGGAGGGTCGCAGACCCATTGTTACTCTTGGTCTTGACTTCATGCAGTCTAGTTGCTTTCAGTTATATGATTGTCCTTGAGTGAGTCCATTTACAGTGCAAATGACTATATTTGAACTCCTTGGAGACAATCTACTTGGATTGGCCTTGCATACAAATGAAGCCCACAATACCTGGCATGTAGAAATCACTCATTCACTCACTGGCTTACTCATTCATTCAAGAAGTACTTGTTAAACATCTACTGTGTCAGAAAATTGCTCAATATTGAAGATAAGATGGTGAATTAAACACACACACTTCAAGCAGCTCTCAGTCTAAGGAAGGAAGAAGGTGATATAATACAAGAAGTTAAAGGCCAGTCAGGAATATGTACAAAGGGAAGAGAGTGGTCAGGCAAGATATCCCTGAGAAAGTGATATCAGTGCAGAGCCCAGAATACTAAGTGGAACTTACTGAGGTAAATTCTGTATGTATGTGTGCACACACATGCACATGAGTCCAAACACACATGCACATGTAGGGGTGGCAGTGTTAAAATAGTCTTCCAAGTACCAGGTAAGATGAAAGAAAAATAAATGTTTTTATTTTTCATTCTAATCATTCAATTATCAAATATCCTCACAACTATTTGTAATTCATGTTTCAGGGTGTCTTACATCTAGGAATTCTTTACTCATATGTTTGTTTTACAAAAATCACACTCAGAAGAAGAAAGATGATCTAAGGGAAGTGCTGGATGCTGAAAAGGCATTTAGCCCGTATAACAGTTCTGCTCTAAAGACAGTGTTTATTATCTTTACTGGATAGATGACTATTTAAAACCCAGAAAGTCAAAGACTAAATAGCTAGTAAATGGCATACAGGTCTTTGGTCAACCTCAAAATCCCATGCTTTTTCTCCATACCACACTAAATTCCTTTTATAATTATAGATGGTGCCCTTGTGCCTCATCCAAGATTCTAAGACACTCATATTGCAGTCTTCTTTATTTCATTTGTTAGATCAATGAAGATAAAGAACTAAGTAACAGAGCTCTTTTATATTATACCTTAGTATCTCAATCTTTACAGAATGAAGTGTAGTTAAGGAAAATGGGAGAAGTTTTCCTGCAATATATAATAATTCTTTAAAAAATTTCTAAATGACTTCCTATGAAATATCTTCTCTGGAAATTACTTTTATTCCTAAAAAATTATTCCCTAAAAGTGATTTAAGCATGAGATAGGCCATCTGTAAATCTGCATTTTTGCCTTAATCAGTTAGAGTTGCTTTTAGCTGCTTTAGCTGAAGCCTGAGTACAGTAACTTATTTAAATGATAAAATATTGGTTTTTTTTCTCCACTAATAAGACATGTTGAGGTTGCTCAAGTTTGGTGAAGGTTGTAAAGAGAGAACCCAGAATCTTTCTTAGCTTCTATGATTGCAAGATGGCTACTGCACTAAGTTCCGGGCAGAAGTAGAGAGAAGGCCAGTTAAGGCCACTCTAGTAAGTGGGGCTTCTGCTAGCTGAATGTACCCCTTTTATCAGAAGAACAATAACTTTCTCAGAACACCTAGTTAATGGACTTCCATGTATGTCACATGGCCATCACAAGTGGTGAGACAACTTGGGAAAGTCAAGCTTTTCAACTAAGCAAAGTATAATTAGGTTATCATAATCAAGAAGAAAAAGCAAACGTATAACACACTGTGAAATCAGCATTGAAAAAATTGGCTACCCAATTCTAGCAATGTAATGGTCTTAAAGCAAATCTCAATCATAAATTTGCTACTCTTAACCAGACAGACATTTTGAAACCTATTAAAGCTAAGAAAAGACATTTGCCCAAGGAAGGAACAGCAGTACTAAATAACAGTGAAAATCATTATAATACTGTTAGAGTTTGTTTTTAAAGAAAGCATGAAAGACATTGTAATTAGCAGAAAGAGCCTGAGTCCATGTTCTGTTCCTTCCTAGCTATGATCTTAAAACATTCATTTCAAACATCTCCTCTCAGGCAAAGGCGGTTTCATTGCCTTTAAAATACCAGATCAATAAAAGTGGACATCAGAATTAAATCAGCGTTTCATAGAAAAGGAAATATGAATGACCCAAAAACCAATGAAAGGATGCTCACCCTCATTAGTAAGTGGGGTAATGCAAATGAAAAACATCACTTTGCACCCATAAGATTGGCTAAAATTAAAATTTGGCAATTTCAAGTGTTAGCAATGATGCAGCACAAGATCTGGCAAACTGTAGCACATGGTACAAATCTAGCCTGCCACCTGCTTTTGTAGAGCCCATGAGCCAAGAATGCTTTTTACAAATTTTAAGTGAAAAGTTTAAAAAAGATTATTAGTCTTTCATGGAGAACCATTGCTCAATTTTATCACTGGGTGCTAAAGCCTCATTTACTACCTGGCCCCTTACAGAAAAAGTTTGCTGACCTCTGATGTGGAGCATAGGAATTCTCTTATGGTGCTAGCAGGAATAAAATGGCATAGCTGGTTCAGAAAACAATTCTGTGTACCTAGTAAGATGAATAGGTACAAACTGCAGGACCTAGTAGTACCTAGGAAACTCTTACCCACTAAAACAGCACTATTTGTAACTGGAGAAAAAGTGGAACAAATCCAAATGTCTGCCAATAAAAGTACAGAACAATAAAGTGACAATACACAGTGAATACAGCTACCAACATCACTATGAGTGAATCTCATAAAGAAGATGCTAAGCGGGATCCCTGGGTGGCGCAGCGGTTTGGCGCCTGCCTTTGGCCCAGGGCGCGATCCTGGAGACCCGGGATCGAATCCCACGTCGGGCTCCCAGTGCATGGAGCCCGCTTCTCCCTCTGCCTGTGTCTCTGCCTCTCTCTCTCTCTCTCTCTCTCTCTCTCTCTGTGACTATCATGAATAAATAAATAAAATCTTTAAAAAAAAAAAAAGAAGAAGATGCTAAGCAAAAATATAAATTCAGGACAGAGTAGCTCTGTCCAGTAGAAAAATGATGCAGCATATTTCATTTTAAAATTTCTAGTATCCATATTAAAAACAAACATACAGATGAAATATTAATAATATATTTCATTCAATCTAATAAATTTCACCATGAAGCCAATATAAAAAATATTTATATGACATCATTTCTGGTACTAAATCCTCAAAATTTGGTGTGCCTTTTATATGCAGAAGGCATTGCGATTTGGACTCATCACTTCTCAAGTGCTAAGTAGCTGCACAGCCATCATATTGAACAGTGCATTTTGAAAAGATGCAAACAGTATAATTTTATTTACATTCCATCTTCAAAGTAGGCAAAACTAAATGTTATGCTATTTAGGGACACATATATGTGGTAAAACTACAAAGAGAAGGAAGTGATAATGCAAGATCCAGATGGCTGTGATGTTGGGGGAAAGTAGGAGATTACTGAGATGGAGGACTGGTTCTGAGGGGATCAGAGGTGCTGATAATGTTCTATTTTATAAGTGTAATGGTGGATACATGAATGCTTGGGTTTTTTTTTTTACAATATATAATTATTTTGAAGTTCTTTACTCTTTCATAAAAAAAAAAATGTGAAAGTAAACCACTGCATCAGATCCTTACCTCAGAAAGAAGTTGTAACATAACTGCTGTCCAAAAACTTTTTGAACAGTAGAACAGAATGTAAACAGACAAGTTAGTATCTATTATTGTTCCCTATAACTTTATAATTGGAAGGTCCATATGTGCAGAAGTTGCCACAAGATAGGGACTTTAAATAGAGAGAACTGAGCAATACAAGAAAATGTAAACTGTTAGTTGATACTCACAAAACAGAAGAGGAGAAATGGAAAAAATCAATAAGGAAGAAAGAAATCTACATACGTGGCAACAGAGACATGTGCAAGTCTTGAAGGGTGACCAGCTGTTGCATCTCTGAGATTTGTCAGAAAAGACTTGTGGGGGAGAGTCACTTGACAGGAAGCTGTCATGGAGGCTTGGGAAGGAATCAGGGAGGTGATATCCTTCAGGGTAGGATGGAGAGCAGTAAACTATACTGGGAAAGAGCCCCAGGCAGATGCGGTACTTGAAGCGGGTCCTAGTCTGCTGCACAGACTGTCTACACACAAAGAGTTGCGATTGGCAGCAGGAGCACTAGCTTGGCAGAGTCAAGGCGGCTTCTTTTTCTGGCTCTGCCACTCTTCCATTTTACCGTTTTCAGTAACTGGCTAGAGGCAGAAGAAATGAGCTCTCAGCAGTGTTTCTTTCTCTTCAAAGATGAGGTGATAAGAAAGCCAGAGTGTGCATGGCCCTGTAACAGGAGAAGAGAGTTATGTGGATACGGAGTGAGCCCGTTAAATGACCTGATTTTCACCATACATGTATGGGAAGGTAGAGGAGCGATAGTCAGGGACTAGGACCTGCTCAAATCTTCCCAAAATATTTCCCATAGAAGTATTCAAAAGGGGGTAGTAATTGGTGTCCCTTTGAAAGATCACATGATCATACAGCTACTGACTACAGAAAACAGAGCTAAATTTCATTCAGGCTGTGGTCTGAGAGAACTGTGGCAGCCATGCAAAAAGAGAAGAAACAAAAATACTTCCTTGATATTTACTATTAAATGAACATGATAAAGAGTTCCTAAAATATGTACAAAGGTGCCTACAGATAAAGTCTGAGAGTTCTTTGGGAATATTCAATCGGAACATCTGCAAAGAAACTGATACCACAGTTTAGCACTAAGTCCTCCATCTGTGAGCTCATATCTGCCATGCCTTTTGCTTCTTAGTGCCCCTTACAAAAGTTAGAAAAATGATTGAATCAAGGCAGGCACTGAGCAAAAGAGAGTTAATAAATCCCTGCATAAACATGAGCAAATGTGCACTGTCACCTGGTATATTTGATAAGCCCCCATGTGTGCCATCAGGAAGTCACTTTAGATGCATAATATTGCTCAACCTTCAGAACCTGAGAACTCATGCCTGAGAAAGAAAAACTTTTCTCTATATCATAGATGAGGAGACTAAGGCCTTGGGGGGGAGGGGCGGGGGGGGCGGGAGCTTGCCCCCAAAAGGAAACTGAGCTTGGACTTGACCTCTTTTTAATCTATTAGATTTCAAACTTCAAGGTTGTTCCACTGCATCATGCTATCTACTAAAATAACTGAACATAAACTTAGTGCAGGTGTTTACAGACAATTTAATCCTTGCAACCACTTTGAAGGCACAATTTTCTTTCCCTTCGCAGCCTAGGTAGCTGAACACTTATGGGAGCCAGTTCTAATGCCCTCCATCTACTTTGCTAGCACCACATACCCCACCCTGACATTCCAGGAGAACCATTACTCTCAACCTGCCAACCTCAGCAGGCTTTCTCCAAAGTGATTCCTGTCCTACCACACCTGCCAGGCAGCCCTAGCTGGGACCAACACCACTCCAAAGTGACTGCTGCCTTGGAGAGGAGAGAAGAAAATGCTACACATGAGTACAACTACATTTCCTGCAGCTAAACCACTCAGTTGGCTGCACAGGGAACAAGCCCTGCTCTTTGGTGTGCCTGCGGCTGTGGAGGAGAGGCTAACTGCAGACAGCTAAGCTGACGGCTGGCACCATCCACCAATGAGCCCACTGCAGCCTTAGCCAGTCCCCTCAATAGCACAGGAGCAAACTACCCAGTGCACTCACAGCAGGCAAAGCAGGCCTGATTGTGTTGAAGGCAACTGTGACTCAGCCACGAAAGAAGGCCATTCACAGCCCATGGAGGGGGGGGGCGGGGACCCAGGAATGCCTGTTTTTTCACAGCAGAGGGATTATACTATAGAGCGCCATAGAACCTCTTCTGCACAAAGCCACTACTTTCAAGACCCAGAAGACACAACTGACCAACCTAATACATAGAAACAAACACATAGAATTAGACAAAATGAGAATACAGAATATGTCTCAAATAAAAGAACAAGATAAAAATCACAGAAAAAAAGAGCTAAATAAAATGGAAATAAGACATATGCCTGGGGATCCCTGGGTGGCGCAGCGGTTTGGCGCCTGCCTTTGGCCCGGGGCGCGATCCTGGAGACCCGGGATCAAATCCCACATCAGGCTCCCGGTGCATGGAGCCTGCTTCTCCCTCTGCCTGTGTCTCTGCCTCTCTCTCTCTCTCTCTCTCTGACTATCATAAATAAATAAAAAATAAAAAAAACCCACCAAGAATAAACAAATCCAGTTGAAGATGAATAAAGAGAGGAAAGCAACACCATCATAGACAACAATAATTAAAAAAAAAAGAAATATGCCTAATAAAGAGTTCAATGTAATAAGAGTTCAATGTAATAGTTCTAAAAATACTCATTAGACTTGAAAAAGAATTAAGGGAACAAGAACTTCAACAGGAGATAGAAAAATAGACAAAAGATCTAGTCAAAACTGAAAAATAACTAAATTAAAAAATATATACTAGAAGGAATCAACAGCATACTAAAGGTAGAAAAGAATGTATTAGTGATCTGCAAGACAGGGTGATGGAAAGCAACCAAACTGAACAACAACAATAAAAAGAATAAGAAATGAGAATAGATTAAAGGAACTCTGCAATATCACCAAGTGTAATAACATTAATATTATATAAATTCCAGGAGAAGGGTGTGGAATCTTAATTGAAGAAATAATAGCTGAAAACTTCCCTAACCTGAGGAAGGAAACATCCAGGTCCAGGAAGCATTAAAATCCCATAATAAGATAAACCCAAAGAGGTACACACCAAGACACATAATTAAAATGGCAAAAAGGTAATGATAGAGAATCTTAAAAGCAGCAAGAGAAAAGCAAATAGTTACATACAAGGGAAGACCCATAAAGCTATCAGCTAATTTTTCAATAGAAACTTTGCAGGCCAGAAGGAGGGAATGACATGATATATTCAAAATGCTGAAAGGAAAAGCCTATAACCAAGAATACTGTACCTGGCAAGGTTATCATTCATAATTAAAGGAGAGATAGTTTCCCAGATAAACAAAAGCTGAAAGAGTTTATCACCACCAAACCTTATAGCAAATGTTAAAGGGAATTTCTTTCAGTGGAAAGAAACAGCTATAAGTAGAGGTAAAAAAAAAAAAAATATGAGAGAAGGGCTCACAGGTAAAAGCAAACATATAGTGAGGCAGGGGATTAATTACTTACAAAGCCAGTATGGAGATTAAAGCACACAAATAGTAAAACCAATTATATCTACAAAATAAGTCAAGGGGCACTCAGTACTTTTTAAACATGTGAAATGTAACATCATGTATATAAAACATGGAGAGGGGAGTAAAAATGGAATGGTTTCAAACCCAACAGTAACCACAAATCAAAAACCTATAATAGATCCACAAAAAGTAAAGACAAAGGAATCCAAACAGAATACTAAAGAATGCTATCAAATACATGTGAAGGCAGCAAGAGGAGAAAAAAAGGAACAGAGATAAACTACAATGAACAAAATGGCAATAACTACATACCTAGCAATAATTACTTTAAATATATATGGACTAAATGCCCCAATCAAAAGACATAGGGTGACTAAATGGATGAAAAAGACAAGACCCATTTATATGCTGCCTACAAGAAACTCACTTCAGAACTAAAGACACATAGAGACTCCATATAAAAGGATGGGAAAAGCTATCCAATACAAAGAGGAGCAAACAAAGACAAAATCTAGCCATGTAGCATTACTTATATCAGACAAAAGAGACTTTAAAACAAAGACAGTAGCAAGAGACAAAGAAAGGCATTGCATGATGATAAAGGATCATTCAATAGGAGGATACAACAGTTGTGAATATATATGCATCAACAATGAAGCACCTAAATATATGAAGCAAACATTATTAGACATAAAGAAAGGAATTGGTAGTAACCCAATAATAGTAGTGGATTTTACATCCCACTTACATCAGTGGATAAATCATCCAGACAGAAAATCCATAAACAATGGCTTTGAATGACATATTAGACCAGATGGATACAGAACATTTCACCCCAAAAATACAGAACATACATTTTCTAAGTGCATATAAAACAGTCTCCAGAAAAAAATTATATATTAGACCGCAAAACAAATCTCAACAAATTTAAGGAGACTGTAATCATATCAAGATTATTTTCCTACCACAATGATATGGAACTAGAAATCAATTACAAGAAAGAAATAGAAAAACACAACTACGTGGAGCTAAACAATTTGCTACTATTCAACCAATGGGTCAACATGGAAATCAAAGAGGAAATAAAAAAATACATGGCGACAAATGAAAACGAAACACAACAATCCAAAATATTTGGGACTCAGCAAAAGCAGTCTTCTTTTTTTAAATTTAAATTTAATTAATTAACATATAATGTCTTACTGGTTTCAGAGGTAGAGGTCAGTGATTCATCAGTATTATGTATTATGATACCCAGTGCTCATTATATCTCATGCTCTCTCTTTTTTAAGATAGATTTATTTATTTATTTATTTATTTATTTATTTATTTATTTATTCATTCATTCATTCATTCATTCATGAGAGACACACAGAGAGAGAGGCAGAGACATAGGCAGAGGGAGAAGCAGGCTCCTCAAAGGGAGCCTGATAAGGGACTTGATCCTGGATGCTGGGATCAGGCCCTGAGCCAAAGGCAGACGGTCAACCAATGAGCCACCCAGGTGTCCCTCGTGCTCTCCTTCATGTCCATCACCCAGATACTCAATCACCCTACCTCCTTCCTCTCCAGGGACCCTCAGTTTGTTTCCTATGTTTAAGAGTCTCTTATGGTTTGCCTCTCTGATTTCATCTTGTTTTACTTTTTCCCCTCTTCCCCTATGATCCTTTGTTTTGTTTTTTAGATTCCATTCTTTCCTTCTAAGAGGGAACTTTATAGCAATATGGTTTTACCTCAAAAACAAACAAACAAACAAAAAACACTCAAGAAAATATCAAGCAATATAATCCTACACCTAACGGAACTAGAAAAGAAAAAAAACTAACAAGCCCAAAGTTAGCAGAAGGAAGGATATAATACAGCACAGAACATGGGATGCCTGAGCAGCTCAGTGGTTGAGTATCTGCCTTTGGATCAGGGTGTGATTCTGGGATCCTGGGATCGAGTTCTGCATCCAGCTCCTGGCAGGGAGCTTGCTTCTCCCTCTGCCTATACCTCTGCCTTTCTCTCTCTTACTCTCTCATGAATTAATAAGAAAAATCTTTAAATATATATATATATATATATATATAGAGAGAGAGAGAGAGAGAGAGAGAGAACACAAATATATATATATATATATATATATATATATATATATATCACAAATAAATTAAAGAAAGACTAAAAAATAGAAAAAAATAGGGGCACCTAGGTGGCTCAGTAGGTTAAGTATCTTACTTTTGATTTCAGCTTGGGTCATGATCTCAGGGTCATGAGATTGAGCCCCACATGGGACTCCATGTTTAGCAGGGAGTCTGTTTAAGATCTTCTCTCTTTCACCCTTTGCCCCTTCTCTCTCCCCTGCCCCCCCCCCACCCACTCATGTGCTCTCTCTCAAAAAAATTAAAAAATTAAAAAATAAATGAAGCCAAGACCTGGTTCTTTGAAAATATAAATAAAAGTGATAAACCTTTGCCAGACCCGTACCCCCACACACAAAGAAAAGAAAAGAAAAGAAAAGAAAAGAAAAGAAAAGAAAAGAAAAAGGAGACAGAGAACTCAAATACAATCAGAAATGAAGGAGAAATCACAACATAACAGAAATACAAAGAATTACAAGAAAATACTATAAAAAACAACTATATGCCAGCAACTTGAACAACTTAGAGGACATGAATAAATTTCTAGAAACCTACAATCTAAAAAAAAAAAGAAAAGAAACCTACAATCTTCTAAAACTGAATCAAAAATAAAATTTGAACAGATTATGAGTAATAACGTTGAATTGCTGATAAAAAAAACTCCCAGCAAACAAAAGTTCCAGACCAAATTGTTTCATAGGTGAATCCTACCAAACATTCAAAGAGTTAATATCTGTTCTTTTCAAATATTCCAAAAATAGAAGAGAACACACAAAACTATCTAATTCATTCATGAGGCTAGCACTACCCTGATACCAAAACCAAATAAAGACACTACAAAAAAACCTATAGGCCAATAGCTCTGATTAACATAGACACAAAATACCCAATAAAATATTAAGATACTACATTCAACTATGTAGTAAAAGGATCATTCACTGCTGTCAAGCGGGATTTATTACAGGAATGAAGGTGTGGTTCAATATCCACAAATCAATCAATGAAATACAACTCATTAACAAGAGGAAGGATAAAAAGCATAGCCATCTCAATAGATGTAGAAAAAGTATTTGACAAAATATGCACTCATGATAAAATCTCTGAACAATCTGAGTTTTGAGGGAATATACCTCAATGCAATAAAGGCCATATATAAAAAACCTACAGCTAGCATCATACTCAATGGTGAAAAAGTGAGAGCTTTTCCTCCAAAGCCAAAACACAGGAATATCCACTGTCACCACTTTTATTCAACATAGTAGTGGGAGTCCTAGAAACAGCAACCAAACAAGAAAAAAAGAAATACAAGTCATCCCAACTAGTAAGGAAGAAATAAACTGACACTATTTGCAGATGACATGGATACTATACAGAAAATCCTAAAGACTTCACCAAAAAACTATTAGAATGAGTGAATTCAGTAAAGTTGCAGAATACAAAATATAGAGAAACTTGTGTTTCTATACACTAATAATGAATAGCAAAAAGAAATTAAGAAAACAATTGTATTGATTAAAGAAACTGTAGATGACACAAATGGAAATATATTCCATGCTCATAGGTTGGAAGGACTATTATTGTTAAAATATCTGTACTATTCAAAGCCATCTACAGATTCAATCTAGTCCCTATTAAAATACCAACAGCATTTTTTACAAAACTAGAATGATCCTAAAATTCATATGGAACCACAAAAGACTAAATAGTCAAAGCAATCTCAAGAAAGAAAACAAAGCTGGAGGTATCACACTTTCAGATTTCAAGACATACTATAAAGCAATAGTAATCCAACCAGTATGGTACTAGCACAAAATATACACATAGATCAATGGAACAGGATTCAGAACCCAGAAATAAACCCACACCTAAATGGCCAATTAATTTATGATTAGGTAGGCATGAATATGTAATGGGGAAAAGACTCTTTTCCCCATAAAATGGTGCTAGGAAAACTGAACAACTACATGCAAAAGAATGAAACCGGGACCACTTTTTGCACCATACACAAAAATAAACTCAAAATTGTTTAAATGTGAGGCCTGAAACCATAAATCTTTTCAAAGAAAACAGGCAGTAACCACTTGGACATTAGCCTTAGCTAATGTCGACATATTTATGAATAGATTTCCTCAGGCAAGGGAAACAAAAGCAAAATCAAATCACTAGGATCACACCAAAATGACAATCCTTTGCACAGCCAAGGAAACTATTAATAAAACTAAAAGACAACCTAGTGAATGGGAAAAGATGTTTGCAAATGATATATCTGATAAGGGTTAATATCCAAAACGCATAAAAATTTATACAACTCTACACCGAAAAAAAAAGCAAAGAATCTAAATAGATATTTTTTTTCCAAAGAAGATATACAGATCACCAACTGACATATGAAAAGATGCTCAACATTACTATTCAACAGGGAAATGCAAATAAAAACCACAATAGTTATTACCTCATAGCATGGGTATGGGTGGGAATGTAAATTGGTACAACCTCTAAACTGTTATTCACAGCAGAGGTTTCTCAAAAGATTAAAGATGGAAATACCATATGATCCACTAATCTCACTTCTTTTTCCAAAGAAAACAAAAACACTCATTCAAAAGATATATGCTCCCCTGTGTTTATTGCAGCATTAGCTAAGATATGGAAGCCCCTGAAGTGTCCACTGATAGATGAATGGATAAAGATGTTATACACATATACAATGGAATATTACACAGCCATTAAAAAATGAGATCGTGCCATTTGTGACAATACAGATGGACCTAGAGAGTATTATCTTAAGTGAAATAAGTCAGAGAAAGACAAGTACCATATGATTTCACTTATGCGGAAAATCTAAAAAACAGAACAATGAACAGACTCTTTAAATATAGAGAGGAAACTGGTGGTTGCCAGAGGGGTGGGTGAGGAGTAGGCAAACAGGTGAAGGAAGTACAAACTTTCAGCTATAAAATAAATAGAGGTGAAAAGTACAGCATAGGGAATATAGTCAATAATTTTATAATACATTGTATTATTTCACCATAATATACAATATGGTTTATTATAATCACCACAAATGGTGATCAGGTTTATCATGATGAGCACTGAGTATTGTACAGAATTGTCAAATCACTGTTATACACTCGAAATTAATATTGTGTGTCATTTATATTTCCATCTTAAGAAAAGTGAAAATCAATGCCCCAATTAGAAAAAAACAGTAGGTTCAGTAAATAGAATATCAGAGATAATCATTTCAGTAAACAATTTCATGTATTGCAAATCATCTATCTACTATCTATTTTCACTTTCCTTCTCCTCATCACCTAAAAATATTCTTCAAGTCAATTATTTCAAATGGGCTTTGACCTGGAACTAAAATCTGATTTTTCCTATTCAGCTTCTTCCAAGTGGAAGCATCATTAATATAAGGGGAGAGAGGTGGGACTGAGATGTTCATATCCAAGTTACAATTCTAGAAAAAAAATTTCAGAATGAAGCTCCTGAAAAACATTTTTTTCTAGCCCACTAAGGCAAAGCATGCCATTAGAACAAGCCACATTTTCCACACTAAAGGAAAATGACTGATACTCTCTCTTTCTCTCTTACACGTAAGAGAGAATAAGATATTCTTCTATGCTTTGAAATATACTCAAGAAGCATTGTGTTTCTTTCCCTAAACCTGGCTTCTAATTCCAATTGAAGTAATCTTATTTTGGTTCAGACTTTCACCTCTCTTGACATAGTACAATTTCACATTAACTAGTGACTCATCAGGATAGAAGCAAGATTTTTTTTTTTTTTTTTTTTAGTCCTGCTCCTTCCCTTCACCTAAACTAGGAATGATTTGAGCTTGTTGACTTGGCTATTTCCAGAAACACATTTCCAAGAGTTTACTATTACTAGGGATCTCTAAATATATTCAGAACCATTACCTTCACTAGGATTCTTGAATTTTGGCAGTTAGGCTTGGTTGTGCCTGCCTCTGTCATTAATTTTGCTTTCATCACACACGCTCCTGAGAAGAAGGGAAAAAGAGAAAAAATGAGGTTCACAGATAGGTCAGTACTGGATAATTTGGTGAAGTAATTACCATACAAAAGAGGCCATGTAGTGTAAGAAACATAACTTGGACTTGGAGCCAAAACTGAAAGAGTCACAGCTTTTCTGACCTGCTATTCCACATGTCATATATGAGTTCATTCACCTGCAATAACCACATGGTATTGTATCTGCTTAATTATCTGTGTTCTCCACTGGACTGTGAATTCCATAATGACAAGATCTATGTCTGACTTGTTCAACAGATTCTCCGATCCCAACCACAGAACCCAGCTCTTATTTAGAACAATTTACATGAAACAGTTCAACCAAGCCTTGAAAGGATTTACCCAGAAATGGCCTGCAATTACTTTAACCAATTACGTAACTTTTGGCTAGAACCTTTATCTTTGCTGCATGTACATCTATAAAAGAGGTCATTGATATGGGCCCAACATATATCAAAGGGTTGTAGTGAGAGTCAAACAATTCAATGTGAATGAAGAAGCAGTAGATATTCAAACATGCTAAGCAAAGAAGAGGTCTTATCTCTCCATAAATCTTTTATCTAGAATAAAAGAAGCTGTAGGCATTCTCCAAATGATTGAACCTAACATCCATTAAAGTTCATTCCAACTTTGAGATCCTATGATTCTATAATTCTAAATAATTGCTTCCATATATTTGCAGTTATATATGCTGAGGTGCCCCCATTGAAGCATAAAGAAGAAATATCTTAAAACATTTCTTTGAAGCAACTAATATATCTCTCTGATATAAATTTATCTCTAGGACTCTTCAGAGTATTCCTGACCCACAGCTAAACTGATGAGACTGTTAATATTGAACATTTAGCTAATTCTAAACTTCACAGATATAATAACAACAGGCTTTAATATAGTATATCACAATCCAAAAAAAAATGGTTATATCATTAAGTTCTCTAACACCCATTAGAACCGTTTCATCCTGCAGAGGGAAATGAGAATATTACATGCAATGCTATTTTCCTGGAATAGAAAGTGACAGGAAGAAACAGACTCAAACACTTACTTTTGAAACATTATCATCGCTAATATATGTGCATATTAAAGTCAGAAAGCCCACTTCTTCCTACCAGTCCCCAGGTTAAAAGTTTTTATTGGGTCTGTATTAGTTTCCTATTTCTGCTGTAACAGATTACCACAAACCTAGTGTTTAACATAACACAAGTTTATCATTTTATAGTTCCAGAGGTCAGAAGTCTAAAATGGGTCAGAAGGGCTGTAATCCTTCTGAATACACAAGGAGAAAATCTGTTGCTTTTGTTTTTATACCTTGTAGAGGCTGCCTACATTCCTTGGCTTGTGGTCACCTCTTCCGTCTTCAAAGCCAACAATATAGTATCTTATCTCTTCTAGATATCTTGTCTCCTCTTGTCTTCCTCTTATAAAGATCTTTGTGATTATATCCAGACCATCAGATAACCCAGGGTAACACCTCATCTCAATCTATCGAATTTAAAACTGCAAAATCTGTTGTTACCATCTAAGGTAACAACATATCCATGGGTTTTGGAGACTAGAATGTGGACATCATTGGTGGGGTAGGAGTGGGAGGTCAACATTCCACAGGTTTATTTCACAAACTCAATTTCTTTGCCCTCAAATAAGCTGCTCAAAAAGACAAAAAAAAGAAAGGCAGGAAGGACTTGTCTTAAAGATATAAAAGCTTGGTTTTAAACTTCTTTCTCTGGGTGATAATATTGTCACTTAATCTCTTTTAAGTTTTCATTTTCTCTCCAGAAGAAAAAAAATTAAACAGGCTATCAAATCCACCTATACCTAGCAAAAAAAAAAAAAATAATCTTTTATGCTAGCCTATGTGAGGTGATTTCTGCATTTGTGATCTAATCTTCCAACTGACTTAGATACAAAGTGTTCATTTTTTTATCTTCGTGGATAAGAAAATTGAGTTCCATAGGGGTTAGGAAATTTGCTAAAGATAACAGCAGTAGAAGAGCCTGGGTTTGGGCCCCCATCTGTCCCATTCCAAAGCTTCCCCTTAAACGAACTAGGGGTGGTGGAAGGGGAGGTGGGCGGGGGGTGGGGGTGACTGGGTGACGGGCACTGAGGGGGACACCTGATGGGATGAGCACTGGGTGTTATTCTATATGTTGGCAAATTGAACTCCAATAAAATCTTTTTAAAAGAAAAGAAAAAACAAAGCTTCCCCTTTTCTCATATTTTCAGGTTGCCTTCCTCAAAAGGCTGTAGGAGAATCCAATGAAACCATGTTTGTGGCAATATTTTTACACTGAAAGTGCCACTTGGATGAAAGGCATTATTATTATTACTGCAGGTAAGAGACTTTTTTCTGGCATTTCTATTAATGTGCCTGCCAACATCATAACTCTGTATGTGTATTTGCATAGTTCTAAAAATAACATCATTCAGAGTAAAGCTTGTCGTTTTATATCATTAAGTTAATGTTTTTCATTTAAAGTGGACTTAAGAAGGCTTTCCAAATATGTTATTAAATATCTCAAACCTTTTAACCACAGAAGTATCCCCTGGGAAGCCCGTAGCCCTGGGATGCTACAGTTAGGGCTGGGATGGAGAAAAACGACACCAGATTATCAATGAGGTCTCTTCAATCCTTGTGTTCTGCATACTCCTTGATTTTTCTCCCCTAAATCACTTCCTTTGTTTCTATAGATGGTAATCTCCGTCTATTGGAGCTATATGGATCAACTCACTCCTTTCCATACATGTATACAAGTTGGCACCTTGCTGGTTTCTAAAGCCCCCTGAGGAAGAAAAGCATCTCTATTTCAATTCACATTGCTTTTGGCACTTCAGAAAAAATATTGTGTTCTTTTTAATATATCACTTCAAGACATAATATTAATATTTACTTAATATTTCCTTCCCTAAATAGGATACCACTGAGACATCACCAATGATGGCCAAACACTATTACTTTATAAGCGCAAAAAGGAGATGGGCCGTGCATAATGGGGAATGAACACAGTTTCCAAATAAGCAGTTGAAATGCTTATATACTTAAAGTATCATTGAATTTTATTTGCATGTATCCATCTTTCAGCACATTTTGTTTACTCTGTCTGGGATGTCTTTCTGCCTAGTGAACCCATGTTCATTCTTCATGATATACCACTGATTTGAATTTTTGAATTTGAGTCTCCATATTTATTGAGAATATATTTGAATTCTCAATAAATTTGAATATCCATATTTATTTATTTTATTCTGAAAGCAAGCATTGGGTTTGTGAATCAAAGACCAGGCTTATTACCGCTTACAGCAGTAACTACATTGATTCCTTATACCTCATTCTACGCCTCAGAACAGTGATGAGAGCAAATGTCACACTGCATATATAAAGAAAGGATTCTCCAAAGTATGCATCTGGGAGCTTATATAGGAACCACTGCACAGCTGCCACCCTGACCCCTATCCCAGGTCCCTTTCTTTTTTTTTTTTTTTTTCGGACTTGTGGACTTGAGCATGAGGCTGGGAGGGCCCCTCAGGTCCCTTTCTAAGAGAGAAAGAGAAACCTTTCTTAATGTAAACAAATCATCTCTGGAAGTTTCCAAGATGGTTACTATCCTTTGGAAACTTTGCAACAAATGGCCCCTGGTTTTACCTTCCTTTAAGACTTAAACACCTAGCTCTAGTGGGATAAACCCCAAGCTATCTTTCTTTCTTTGGAGTATTTTACTAATTTAGGGTTACTAATCAGTTATCCTTTAATCCAGGTTTCTAATAATTTTTATTCAGAAAGTATATGATCATGCAGAAACATGACAGTATTTACATTGTTTCCTTATAACTATTATTCCCATATTCCCCAACCAACCTACCTCAGTGTCACCATATAGGACACATCTCAGTCTCTCGTAACCTTTGTTGATCTGCCTCACACTTGTCTCTCTGGCATAAAGCAGATGATAAAAAAGGGTTTATTAAAAAAAAATATTTACTGACCAATTGTATTGTGTAAGACCACATGACAATCTTAAAAGTGGAGTACTTTTCAAAATGTTATCTCTTACAACAGTATTTTGAGGTAGGTCTGTGTCTCAGTTTTACCTTTAGAGAAATTTTTACTTTCTCTATTCAGAAGAAACATTCCTGAGGTCATAAAGCCAGTCAATGACAGAGCTTGGATCCAAACCCAGATCTGTCTGAATCAGCAGCTCTTGCTTTTAACTATAACTCCTTGATAGTCTCCCAAGAAACAGTTCAATGTTTTAAATGTGGTTGAATCCCCTAGAAACAGTCTGATATGGATATTCTTGTGCAAATGGTTTATTGAAGGATGTATTCTCAGGAGAAAGGGAGTATAAGGACCAGGGTAGGCAGGGTGGGAGAAAGCTAAGGATGTGCTCACAACTGAAGACTAGCTCTATCCTGATCCTATAATGGGATCTGGTACCTAAGTTATAACACAGAGTTAGCCCCATCATCAGGCAAGAGGTCAGCCTTCTATAGACCCATGTTAATCATTCCTTATTTTTAGTCTTCCCCCAGGATGAAAGAGGACCTAACATTATTGGCAGAAAGAGGATTGATTTCTCCAGGGAAGGGGGATAGCTCTGTGCTGTTAGCAACCAGTACTCATGGCACCAATGGATGGGTGTGTTTGCCTCATAAAAAGTCCCAGGTAGGGTACCATTAATATCTTCCCTAGAAGAGCTAGCTAGGATGCAATGATTACACCCCTTTGTGGATGGGGCAATAGCCTTTTGGCTTTGGCTGTCTGTGTGCTCCAGAGCCCAAATGAGTATTGGCTGTCTTTTTCTGGATCAGCACAGCTTCTAGCTTTAAGCTAAATTGGTTGCTTTTGCAAAAGAGGCTCTGGCTCTAAATCTTGCCAAAAATGTTGGGCCCTTTGGGCTCAGACTGCCAAGATATGTACTTGGTACTTCTAGACGAGGTATTCAAGGGAAAGACTCCACCTGTACAGCCTTAGGAAGCTGCTAGGCACACTGCTCCTGAGAACATGTTCCTTGGGCAGGAAATGACAATTAAGCACCTGTTAGCCTATGTAATATCAACTGTCATTGTTCATTTCAATAAGTGATTTTTAATCATCTGTTTAGTTTTCTTATTTGGATATCTGGGTGTCAGGCTTCCCTTTAGTTTATTTATAAACTAAACAATTACCAGCTCAGGACATAAAACTTAAACTGTATATAAATCACTAATATGTACTGATTTAATATTCAGTGTCAGACATCTTGCTCTTTTTAATCATTACTTTTTTAAACATTTTTTTTAACATTTCTTTAAGATATTGTTACTTTTTTGGCAGATGAGGAAACTAAGGTACAGAAAAGTAAAATACTTATATGATATCACACAGCTAATGACCACATATTTAAAATCAGGTCAATTTTTTTTTCAATTATATACATACATGTCAACTTCTTAAGTACTAAAATGCTTACTTTCATTATGTTTTCACCAAATCCTAGATTAAATCCTATTTGTTTCCAAAAGTCTACTGGGTGGTTTTGATTACTTTTAAAACAAGGGCTCAGAATATTTCAGGCCTATACCCCATTCTTCATGCAGCAACAAGAGTGATCTTTTTAAGACCCTAATATAATCCTGCTACCCACTATTTGTAACTCTTTAGTGATTCCTCACTACATTCAGGATAAAATCGAAACCATTTACACAAGCTGTCATCAGTTCATCTAATGCCATACCCACCTCATTCTCTCCAATCCAGCCAAACTTCTCTCTTTCCTCATATTTCTGCTGTTTCCTCTTCCTGCACCACTTTTTCTCTCAATATTTAAATTTCTCTCTAACTTTGTATCTCATTTCAAATGCCACCTCCTCTGGGAGGCTTTTTCTGAACTCCCAAATTTGTTTAGGCCCTCTATATTCTCACAGAAATAATATCTGTCCTTCTTATCACTTTTCAGTTGATTGTTTCACAAATATTAATTTGATTGATGCTTCATTTCCGTCACAAGACTGTAAGTTTCATAAGGGCAAAGACCATATTTTTTGTGCTTACTTCTATATTTCCAATATTTAGAATATAGTATAAGTCAATTGGAGAAAGACAAACATTATATGTTCTCATTCATTTGGGGAATATAAATAATAGTGAAAGGGAATAGAAGGGAAGGGAGAAGAAATGGATAGGAAATATCAGAAAGGGAGACAGAACATAAAGACTCCTAACTCTGGGAAACGAACTACGGGTGGTGGAAGGGGAGGAGGGCGGGGGGTGGGGGTGAATGGGTGATGGGCACTGAGGGGGGCACTTGACAGGATGAGCACTGGGTGTTATTCTGTATGTTGGCAAATTGAACACCAATAAAAAATAAATTTATTATTAAAAATAAAAAAAGAATATAGTACCTAGCATAGAGCACAATTGAATGAATAAATTTTCCCCATCTCTCCTTCTCTATCATAACCATATGGTCCAAGCCTTTGATAAGAGCCCTAATTTTTTTTCACTTAACTTATATATATCATGTCTAAAATAACATTATGAGACAAGCTCCATGCTATGCTCCACAACTGGGGATAACACAGAGTCTCTTCCTTTACAGAGCAAGAAGGGTAAGGCAACCAACTTCCTATGGCCTTAGATCTAGCACATAATAGCTAGGATACAGAAACTCCTTTCTATAGAGGCAGGACATTTCAGATCCATTGGAAGCAGTACCAAGACATACAAAGGACCAAGGCATTGGAGCCATATTAAATTAATTGAGTCATTTTGGGAAAGTTGCTTAAGCATTCATGCATCCAGTTTCCTCACCTGAAATGATGGTTCCAAAAGTAATGTGCATACTAGATAAGAGATGATCATGACTAGAAACACAGACTCTTAGGTCAGGAGGAGGCAGCTTAGGGGATTTCATACCATGTGAAGAATTCTAAGACTTGCAGGTGCCCAAGTGGTCACTGGTGGTAAGGTGTACAGGTGATGTAGCAAGGAACCAAGGAGGACTGTTCTGGGTCACTGCTTCTCTTTCAATCAAAGCAGATCCACTTTAATCTGTTCTATGTATCAAGGTTCTAAAGAATGTTTTATTTGAAAATACATTTTAGCTATTAAAAAATTCACAAACAAAACACTTTAAACGCCACTTATTTCATCTTCTACTTCCATTTTACAGATGAGGAAACCAAGCCCAGAGAAATCTCACATCCCTTGACAATCCAGTCACAAGACTTATTTTTCTACCATCTCTTCGTTATGTGTGCCTGAACTTTACAGTGAATTATCTCAAAGTTTATAGGTCAGTTTACAAAGTTCCATCTCTTTACAGATGAGTAAATCAGAAGACCTGGCTTCAAGTCCTGAGTATATAAAGAAATAGCTATATAACTTTAAGATACAACTATTCTGAGCCCAAGCTTCCTGTCTGAAGAATGACAATAATAACACCTGCACTCCCTTGTGGAGAATGGTTGTGAGGAGCAAATAGCAACAAAATGCAAAATTGCTTTGACTACTATAAAACATCATATTTCTATCCTTGAGACCTAAAAAAATGGTCTATAGTCATCTTTTAATAAATGTTTGTTGAAGGAAAGAAAAGGAAAACAAGGAGATAGAGAAGGAAGGAAGATAGGAAGATAGACTTACTTCTGTTCCTGTCCTATATATGGTAAATTTCCAATCTTATAAAAATGGAAACACCCATAAAATGCAATTGCTGCATTCCTCTGATAAAGAAGAAATTCACATAATCCCTGACCTTGGTCTTGTGGGTCCTAGATTCCACATAACTGGTTTCAGCCCTGAAATGGTTTGCCTCATGGTCTGGCTGAATAAATGGAATGCCCAAGCCCTGAATAAGGAAACCCAAAATGTGGTTCAGTGAAACCTAAAATGTGTTTTGCCCCCAGATCTTTTCCTTTTATCTTTCAAGACCCATGTAATTTAATGGAAATTGAAGAAGTGTGGGACAGATTCCACTCCTTCCCCACACTTCCCCATCCATTGTACCCATTAACTTCAAAAGAACTTAGCCTGGAAGGAAGCAAATGTGGATGTAGAAAGGAATAAGATGTTGTGGGGTTTTTGAGGGATGGAGGTGGGGGGATGGGAACTATCCAAGTTCTTCAACCACCAAAACCACAACCTATGGGGCATTTCTTTTTATTGAACGTGTTGTGTGCAGATTGCTATCCAAAGATGGAACTCAGTCACACATCTTCCAAGGATACTACCAAATACTTCTACAACCTGAGATTTCCAGTGGCCTGAACTGTCTTCTCACTCCCATCTCTGAATCTTCTGTATGTGTCCATCACATATCATCAACTAAACATATCAAAACCAAATCCATCACTTCTTCTTTACAACCAATATATTAGAAACAATGTTATCACCGTTCTTGTCATTCAGCCTATAATTCTTAGATCTACCTTTGACTCTTCTCCCTTGCTGCAACCCCATTTCCAGTCATTATTATTTTTAATGATCTCATTCTCTCATGTATATTTTCTACCTAGTGCTGTTGCTGGAAACTTGTCTCATGCTTTGTTATCTCTGATATGAATTCTTACAGTAGCATACTAGATAGTATTTACTTACAGCAAGGTTTCTCAGCTTTAGAATGATTGACATGTGGGTCAAATAATTGGTTGCTGTTCTATGCCTTGTAGGATATTTAACAGTAGCTTCTACACAGTAGATGCCAATAGCACACCCCTCCCTGCTCCTGGGTAGTGACAACCAAAAATGTTTCCAGACATTGCCAAATGTCCTTAGAGGAGCAGAATCACCACTGGTGATTGAAAACCACTGCTTTAAGCCAAGAATGTCAGATACTGGGGCAGCCCAGGTGACTCGGTGGTTTAGCACTGCCTTCGGCCCAGGCTGTGATCCTGGAAACCCCGGATGGAGTCTGGCATCGGGCTCCCTGCATGGAGCCTGCTTCTCCCTCTGCCTGTATCTCTGCCTCTCTCTCTTTCGCTCTGTGTCTCTCATGAATAAATAAATAAAATCTTAAAAAAAAAATGTCAGATACTCACCATGCATCTCATCACTTCAGTTTTCTGAATTATGGGAAAATCTATGACCAATCAAAATATTTTATCTTGTCTTAATCTTGCCTTTCTGTTCATCAGGCTCAGGGAATATTGCTTTTTATTGCTGTATGTCAAGTTCCTAACCCCCGACTGGCATTTGAAAGCCCCTTGGAATATATTTTTGAAAGAAAGAATGAATGACTCCAGCCCTTCTTGCTCCATTCCACCACTCGGAGTTAAAAAATTCCACAGGCCACAGATATCTCAGTATCTCCTGTAATTGTTTAAGGTGCACTGCACAAGGATGTCTATCTTACACTACAAAATTATATATTTACCAAAACTTCTAGCTGATGGAAGAAACATTTTGAGGAAGACGTGATTTTGCACAAGAGTATCTTATGGCCTGGTGGAGACCCTGCAAACTCCTCACTGTGAATTCAAGATTCCACTACTTAATCCTCTTTCCCAGAACCACATAAAGCTCAATTCTACAGGCTTGACATCCAGAGCCTTCCAAGATCTGATCCCAGCTACCATTCCATGATTCTATCTTACTTCTCTCTTTCTTGAAGTTTCCATTTCATTTTGAGAGTCCCTGAACACACCTTGTTTTTCCACCTTTACAGTATTTTTGACCCATTTATCACCACTTGAAATGTTCCTATCACTAACCACAGTTTTTATTGGCTTGACATTATGGATATAAGAAATCAACAGGTTTTAGGGGCCTTGTATGACACATGCTTCATATATTATTCATTTCATCTTGTAGGTACTATTACCTTCAGTTTACATTTGAGGACACCAAGTTTCAGAGATTTGTCCAAGTTGGGTAGAAACAGGATGTAATTGGAGGCACTAAACAGTATATGGCTCTTGATAGTTTATTTTTCTTTTCCTATTCTTCCTGTCTTCCTACTCACTCCCATGAGATAAAACCTGTCTCTTAAACCCAACTTCTTTGCAGAAATAAAATCCAGAGTTATTTACAAGGTCTGTTAGACAAGGACTGGGTTGGTTTTTTTTTTTTTTTTTTTTTTTTTTTTGCCTCATCTAACCACAGTCTGCTGCCCTAAGCCTTCTGTGGAAGAAAGAGATGAGTTTGCCTCCTGGGCCATGGTCTATACCACCCCACTACCAGTAGAATTTAGTTTAAAATATCAGAACTTAACATCACAAACTTAAGAACCACCTCAGTGTACAGGGCAAGAGGGGTAAAATGAGCTTTCTTCCACACCAGCATACAAGGTCATTAGCAATGGGAGTCCAACTTCCAAAGACCAGGATAGCAATATGTACATATTCATGAGCACAGGTCAATTTTGTCAGCTGGGAGGAAAGGAAAAAGGAAGATATAGAAGGAAAAAGATAAAGTAATGAAAGTATAAGGAAGATTATATAGGTTCATTTGGGGAATGGGGTTAGCTTACAAAATATAGAATTCAAAGACCTGCGTTATTTCCACAGTAGGTATCATCATTAATTTTTAGCATGGCAAAGAATAGTAATCCTTTTAAGGGAAGGCAGACTTTTAATATTCTCTTCACAGAAGGACACTAATAGAAATAACATCATTAGAGGAGAAAACTAGAGAGAACCCAATATCACTTGAACAACTTCCTAAATTTTCAGATAAAGAAATTGGGGCCTCAGAAAAGGATAATAACTCCCCAAAAGCCATATGACAAATGACTGGTAGAGACTAAAATCCATGCTCCTAGTACCTTTTACAACACCCTTTTCACACATTCACTTGGATTCCTCTGCCAGTTGTGACCTCCATTCCATAAATTACCACTGGAGGTTCATCATGGAAATTACCACAGACAACTGGGAACATGAAAGCTTGGCTACTTTCCTCTCTACAACATTTATTCTGCATGTGAGTCAGTGTAGAAAATAGTTTGCACTTCATTTATTCATGTACTAATTTTGAATTAAGCTGTACCACATAAATTCTCCTGAAAAATGATGCAATTAAGCTTGGACTATTTGAGGAAGGACAACAACATGTGGCTGTAATTATAATGGCAAAACATCTTAGTAACACACTGACTTATTAGTGCAGTAATTAGTGTTGGTGCAATGCATACTGAATAGTCCATAAAACAAATAATGCAATGTAAAATCCTGAAAAAGTGTCATAATTTTCAAGTGAACAATCTTTGGATATTTTGCCTGTGGCATCAACCATTTGGACCAAATTGTTTCAGCCACTACATATAGGAAGCTCTGCCTCCCTCATGAGTACAGATTGTTGGAAAGATCTTCAACTTCTGGCAAAATACTGAATTAGTATATAAAATCTGGAAAATTAAAGCAAAATAAACTCTGTTAGGGACCAATTATGTAAATGCTAAAAAGTGTGTGAGCATTTGCTGCATAATCTTGAATTCTGGGGTAGGTTGGGCCAACAGCAGTCATTAAAAACCACAAAATATAAAACTATCATTCTCATAATAATTTATCTTAGAACTGCCTGGAATCTTGAAACATCATTTTTATTGATCCCCTAACTTTAGACAATAGGTTTTACAATTTTATAAATTTAAAAACTTATTCCCAGAAAATCCTAATACATAGAATTACAGAAAACAACATTTTAAAATGGTAACTTAGTTTCCATCCAAATTCCTTCTTTATCCATTATGTAAGTTTATGTCAAAACACCTCCTCAGAGTTTAGGCTCATGTCATTTATAATCTCACCCTGAGATAGAAAGTTTGACCTAAAATACTGGATGAGAGACGTTTAAGCATAGAACACTAGAAAACTTCCTCTGAATAATTTTTGGCTGTTTTAAGTGATACGTAACTCATGTACATTTAGTAATAGCAAGTAACACTTGAATCTTGGGCAAGTGTTGAAAAAGGGAAGGGAACCAGGTTAGGGCAGAACTATGATGGTACTAAACAATGTAGGCCTTTTCTTTGAGTATATTCAACAGAGCCTGTGGGATGATCATTAGTGAGGTATAATAACTCAGGTTCTGTCTTCTCTCATTTTGATATCTATGAAGTTCAAGAATCTGTGTAGATTCTTAAAGTCATGAGGATGGCCCCATCATGATTTCAGATGAGAAATTCTAGGTGACACAGTGTCTCAGCCAATGGCCTGGGTACACAGAAAGCAAGATTTGTGAGGGTGCCAGAAAGAGTTAGGCTGTAACAATTAGGTGAGTGGTCTAGGGGTCACACCAGGGCTTAAGGCCATGGCTAGGTGTGGGACTTCACTCTTAACTAGGATAGACACCAGATAAAGGTTTATCCCAGAAAGGATCAATAGTTGGCCTAAGGTCACACAGATTGCAATAAGCTAAACCAAGATTTGAACCAACACAGTTTAGCTCTAAAGGTTTTACTTTATGGGCTATGGATTGTAGGGTTTACACTAGAGCTACCTCTTAAAAGGAGTATAAGAAATTTGGTAGATGTGAGGCTGCTAGGACATGGTCTGATTTGGTTAAAGATATTTTAGTTAACAGGTTAACCCCTATGGTTGAAGTCTTTAGTCAATAGTGGAAAGGAGCTGGAGACAATAGGGAAACGACAAATAGATTCACCCAACCTATGATGAATAGATTCAAAAGGAGCCAACCTTTATGTCTCCATCATGCCATATACATTGCATGAAGATCTGTTGATATACAAGTGGACTTTTTAAAATATATGCTTCTGGTGTAACAATTGACTAGTGCCCAAAGCAAACTCAGAGCCATGGGCTTAAAATCTTATTTTTATTGCTTGCTCTTGGTGACCCCCTGGGCATTTCACTCTCTTTCTCAGATTCTGTTTTCTTGTCTGCAAAATGGCAGTAACATTTCATATGATTACATTCAGTGTTAAATGAGGAAACATTTGTAAAGTTTGTGCATTTGAATGATGACTAATGCTACTTCTTTCATCTTGTGATCTAGGGCTAGAGATTCAAGTTGTCCACTCCTCAGTTTCTACTTCTATAGAATGAGAATCCTAAGGGAAACTACTTTTTAGGGTTATGAAGATTAAACATATTAATCTATAAAATGCATATAATTCTTTATCATATACACTAGGTACATGACAACTATGTTGTAATTATTGTTGTTCTTAGCAGAGTGCTTAATTGATTCTATTTCTCTTTTCTCCACTTTCCTCCATTAAATGAGAAAGTAGAGGCATCTAGGTGGCTCAGTCAGTTAAGTGTCCAATTCTTTTTTGGCTCAGATCATGAGCTCATGAGCTCATGGGGGATATTAAGTCCTGTGTCAGACTCTGCGTTCAGTGAGGAGTCTGCTTAAGGATTCTCTGTCTCCCTCTCCCCTTGCCCCTCCTCCAATTCATGTATGGCTCTCTTTCTCAAATAAATCTTAAAAAAAAAAAAAATGGGCAGCCCGGGTGGCTCAGCGGTTTAGCGCTGCCTTCAGTCCAGGGCATGATCCTGAAGACCTGGGATCACATCCCATGTCGGGATCTCTGCATGGAGCCTGTTTCTCCCTGTCTGTGTCTCCACCTCTCTCTCTGTGTGTGTCTCTCATGAGTAAATAAATAAAATCTTAAAAAAAAAAAAAAAAACAAGAAAGTAAAATTAGTGTCTGGAATTTGACATTATGTTGAATTCGTGTAAAACTTCTAGGTAAAGCAATTTGTTTTTCTCAAAACCATTGAGTCTGCTCTGCACCACCCATATTATATCATTTATGTAGATTATAGAATGCCCTGGACCATGTACTGTGGCTTAATACATAGTTTGAAGAGAATAGTCACTTGGAGGCAACTTGTGTGTTTGAAGTGTAAATTCCAACTCTGCTACTAAATTGCTTTATGATCTCAACAAGTCACTTACATGCTCTGACCACCTTGAGAATAATAGTACCTACATTTAATTTGCTCTACATTCACAATGGAATGTCTTTTAAATCAGCGATGACCAGGCTGTATTTTAGTGCTGCTATATACTATCTGTGTGGTTGTGGTAAGTTACTCAAGCCTTCTAATTCTTAATGTTCTATCACCAGATCATTGAGATTTGGTGCTTCAAGAGGAATATGTGAGGGGTAAGGGAGGTAAGATAGTAGGATGTGCTTAGCCATGTACTGGGCTCATGGGAGGGACCTTCAAACTCAACTATACATGTAAGCACACACACTCATACATCAAAGTAACTTTATATATTGATTCAAAATTAAGTACCTCTTAGTCTCACTTGAAAACTTTGTGTGTACTATTGAGACAGAGTAGCAATGTGATTTTTCTCTAGGCCTTGATGCTCAGAATGTTCCTGGATCATTTATACTTCTAACAAGGATCTTGGTTTAACAAAATATCTTTTAGCTACTTTCTTGTTAGAATTAACACAAGATAACATGAGATCCAAACAGAAAATCCTCTGTGAAGACTTTTCTGAACACAGCATCAGAATTAAAACTCTTTCCACTCTGTCACTGTGCCTTTCATTTCCTTCTTGTGTCTTAAATGGATTTATCTGTTTATAGACCTTCCTCACCCTCAGAGCTGTGAGCTCCTTGAATGTAGCAGGGGCTGAATATTTTTATTTCCCTATCCTGAACATTTATAACTAAGTCTAATGCCTAACACAGAGAGGGTGCTTAATATTCAATAAAGAAACTAATATTAAAAGCAGTCTTTCTTCCTGGGGCACTTGGCTAGCTCGCTTGGTGGAGCATGGGACTCTTTATCAAATGGGTTGTTAAGTTCCAGCCCCATGTTAGTGCAGAGGTTACTTAAAATCTTTTTAAAAAAGTTCTTCCTTCCTTCCATTCCCTCTTCTGCTGTTGACACAAATATGTACCCTTGCTGTTACACAGAATCACCACAAGGATATGGCCATTATGATTTAGTTAGGGAATTATTGGAAGACACATTTTATAACTCTTGCCATAATTAATGTGACAAGAAATAATAATTGACTTAGTAATGTAATCAAATCAGAATGTATTTGATTTGATCTGTCAAGTTGTTATTCATATCTCTAATCCTTCTAGTCAGAGCTTTCAACACCTAATTATTTCTGAAAGCAACGAAGGCAGGCATATTGGATGTCAGGCTTGGCTGAAAGAAATGAAGAATGGTTGGACCCTTGATCTATTCTGTAAAGCTGGAGAAGGTAGGGAGATGTGCCTTTTGCTCAAATGAATGGAAAAAAATGCTCACGTCTTTCATATGTTTACGATCTGCCCACATGTGTGATGTTTACTAGGCTACAGGGTCATCATCCCAGTTTTTAAAAGCAATAGCCTTTTAAGACATGAAAGTCATTCTTTAATGTATTTCATATAACACTCATGGAGATGGGAAAACTTGTCTCAGAATAATTACTTCTTTGGAAAATTTCTAAAAGTGCAAAAGAGCCTCCCACAAGAGTGACTCCTTATGGAGTATTAACATACGCTAGATATTCATATATGTTAATGGTCTCATACACACATGCAAAGAAACACTTCTTAACATCTCCATTTTAAGATGAAGGACTATTATTGGGAAATTGAGCCAAAATAATACCTTCAGTTTCAGAACTCAATTTCTAAACTCATGCCTCTGATCTGAGAGCCTATATTTATTTAAATACATTGAGCTTATCTACCTTAGCCTGTTGGCTAACTGCTATTTTTGATTGAAGAATTTTTGAAATAAAAGGTTATATTTATAGAGATCCTCCTCCAAAAAAAAATACCATATTATAATGATATCAGCATAAGGATTTATTCAATATACACTGAAAATCCAGTCATTTGTAAGGTACTGAAGATATGGACAAAACCACAGCCTCTCCCCATAAGAATTATGACAGAACATACTTATTTCCCTGGTAGAGATCGATGAAGGCAGCAATATGAGAAAGTATTTTAGGGAAAGCTTCCCAGAAAAGGTTATAGTTGAACTGCATCTCAAAGGAAAGAGTTGGAATTTTCCAGGAAGACAAGAAAATTAGGCATCAAAACAGAAGGAATAGTATGTTCAAAGGCTAAGAGATATGGAAAATATACAAAAGAGCTGGATTATAGAGTAAAATCAGTCAGAAGATGGCACTAGAGAAGACAGATTAGAATTAAAAGCCAATTAGGAAAATCTCAAAGTTTTATCCTATTCATAAAATTTTCTAACTACTTGAAACCTGTTGTATTACTTTTTTTTCATTTAATATGGCCAAAGTTTCTAGAGATGCTTGAAAATTAGAATTACATTCTCCCCCATGGTATTTCATTCTGATATTATGCCCTCAATTTGGTTAACTAGCCTTAGAATGACTTCAACAGGATACATTTATTGTTTGTAAATTATATCTCAGTAAAGTTGACTGAAAAGAAAAAGAAATAGGAGTTAGCCTGAAGTGGTTCCTCCTGGTTGACTCTGGGACAATGGTTTCATTCAAAATGAAAAACTGAATTAGAAAGGAATCCATGAGTCCATAGTGATAAGTTATATAAATAGTAAATAGTGAAGATTTCTACGGGATTAAATGCATGTATATATCCTAGTACAGTTCTAATCTACACTGTAACTGTATGACATATGTTAGCTAAACAAGAAAAAGGTAATTTGAAGATTTCATTAGTGCTTTCCTAATGAAAAATAAAATCAATTTATCAACTTTATGTACACACTCATTTCTTCCAAACTTCAGCTTTCTTCTTTTATAGATGAGCTGGAACAATGCAAACCTCCCCTTTCTTCATCCTATGGCTGATATTGAGTTTTATATTTTGGGAGAGGAAGGTACATCATGAAGGTCATCTGCAGTGATATTCTCTAGAGTTTTTCATCAAACACATCTGGCTCTCTTTCCAAGCACATGGTAGAATTTCACTTTCCCACCACCTTGAAGTTACAGGTGGCTTCCTTTGGGCAGTAGGAATAGAAGTGATCTGTGTCACTTATGGGCAGAAGCTTTAAGATCCCATGTTACTGATTTATCATATCTTCTTTTCCTGCTGTGGTGACTGTAGAAGCACATCCCTGAGTGCTTCTACACTCAGAGAAGCACATCTGTCAAGACAGATCCCTGAGTGACTATGATGAGCAAAGGTCTGTTGTCAACCTATATTAGACACATATTCTGAGTGTGAAATAAATATTTAGTTTTAATCCACTGAGATTTGAGGATTACTTCTCATTGCAGCATAACTTGCAATAGTCCATCTCAGTTGACGCATGTGTTACTTTGCGCAAGGTCCAACACAGAATGGATGATCAAAGTCTACTGAGATTAAATAATTTCCTTAAAATACCTCACCCACAAGGAGGACCTCAGGCTGAATTTGCCTATCTTTGAGTTAAAGCAAATTTGCCTCCCCTCCTACTGCCTTTTATGATTCATTAAACCAGTGCTTCTAATTTTTTAATCTCCACTTTCTCAGCCTTCCTGGGGGAGAGAGGGAAATTGTACTCTTCTAATTTTTTTATATCCTGTTGAAAAGTGGTTTGACCAACAACAAACATGCTATGCAATGGAGACTAGAAAGTAAAGACCTCTCAATGAAACAGCTTTGGCCTCCTCTTCCAAGAAAAGGCATAGAAGAGTCAGATTTGAAAACTGGAACCTCACACCTATTCTTTTTTAAAAATTTTTTATTTATTCATGAGAGACACACACACACAGAGGAAGAGGCATAGACAGAGGGAGAAGCAGGCTCTTCAGAAGGGAGCCCAATGTGGGACTCAATCCCCGGACCCAGGATCATGGCCTGAGCTGAAGGCAGACACTCAATTGCTGAGCTACCCAGGCATCCCTTAAACTTGTTCTTCACAATGAAGGAAAGTACATTTCCTATTTAAAGGTCAGAAATGATTCATGCTCATGCAAAGTTAATTTGCCAACAGTTTTCCTACAAAAATTTTGCCTGTTAGAATAGTTATACACAGGTTTAAATAGATATTCCCATTTCTAGCCAGTTGGCATAATTGAGTGAGTAGGAGATTTTAATAAGGCCTATCTTCACGATTCTCCCTGCTTCACTCCTGGGTCGGTCCATTCCACACATGTCCCCAGCAGGGAAGGGAATTCCTGTGGCATCCCATCCTTCGTTCCTTGCTCAACAACCACCAGATTTTCAGTAATAGACGGCATTGGCAGAGCTCTGGCATCTGCTGTCCTCCAGCTTCTCTAGTTGCCAATCTTGAGTCCAAAGAGTTTATTTTGTGCATGAGGCTGCCAGAGACTAACAACATCCATCTCATGGCCTAATTTTCTTTAGAATAAAAACCCCAAGACAGTCATTTTTTTCAATTTCAATAGCTTCTCTTTTCTTGATAGCTGGGTCCCCCACCTCCTCTCTTTCCCCCTCCTCCTCTTTACAGGCAGTGCCAAAACATCCCAATTCAAATATTACATCCCATCACATCCCAACTCATTATTCAAATTTCATGTCAGATGGCATGATTTAAATTTTGTTTCTGAAAATAGAGTCACCATACCAGACATTGCACAGAACAGCTGACACAGAATGGGCAGTTAATGTTCTTCGAATGAATGAATAATATAATCAAAAGACATGAGTTTAAAATGTAAACTCCCTGAGGGCAGGACCAATGACTTATCTTCCTTTATACTCCCAACACCTACATACTGCTTGCCACATAGGACTTAGGAAATAGTTGTATGGTCAATAGCATGATGTTTGGAATAATATTATAAATTTGGTTTACAGTTTTACCAGTTTTTAACACTGAAAAAATTACTTAACCTCTTTAAGACTCAGTTTCCTCTTCAGCAAAATAAGGATTAAATGAGATAATATGCACAAAGTACTTAGCATAGAATAAAGCTCTCAATGAAGACTATTCACTCGAGTTCCACCTTAATAGCTTAGTCTCCTTATTAATACTGCCTTAGCTCTTAACATTTCTGCAGTTTCAAAGTCATGTGCACCTGCAACTGGCAATTTAGATATTAATGTGATCCATGGTGTCAGATCCTTAATCATAAGTAGCTTATGGGTAAATTCCCCCTCCCTCAACCTGGTGAATTCATTTAAGAAATTGTGTCTATCATACAAAAGAAGGCCAAATATCCAGAGGTTTCTATTTTAAAACCACAGCCTAGAGAATGAGGGGAAAGGGATGTGTGTCAGGAATACATCACACCTGATTGCCTCAAGCATGCAGGTGTGCCAGAAATGTCTACAAAAAATGGTTCCGTCTTTTACAAGGAAGAAAAATAAGTCACAGCATTCCCCAGGAAGATTCAGAGTCATCATTAGTAGTATGAATAATTTATCAACAGCTCCCTAAACCAGATAATGACACTTTTGTTGTCGGTTCTAAAGAGCGGGGAAGCTGTTCAACAACAACAAAATTAGTTCCCCAAAACAAAACTATCGTTTTCACCCTTGGACTTGCCTTTTTTGAAAATTGCAGATGTATCAAGGCACCAATTGAGCCAAAGAACACAGAATAGACTTTTGTTTAAAAAAAATAATAAAACAAGGGGTAAAATACAAAACAAATTATTTAATATTTTTAAAGGATCATTTCCTTTACCTTGTTTTCTTAAAATTATCCAATATCATTCCATCTTGGATGCATTTTGCAAGTATAAACTTGTATCTCTAAATACAATAGAAGACTTACATCCATGTAGCTTAAGAATAAGTATAAAAATGAATGTGGTTTCTAGTCTTTCAGCTTTGTTGTGGTCAAATGTAAAAAAGCACCAGTGTTCAGGCTGAGGCTGGTTTCTTGGAAGACCAGTTAAAATAGTGTTAGATGCACGCCAACATGAAAATCAAAGCCATACCTGGAAGCAAAGCAGAGTTGGGGTCGTTTCTTTGGAATTACTTTTCATGTGTTTGAAATGGAAACTTTCAGAAGGCTGGAATGGTTCCTTTAAGTCACTTGACCTCTTAAACACAAAACTCTTTTTTTCCTCCTCAGAGTAAAAGGTCAGGTGGGAAAGGGTAGAAAGACATTAAAAAAAAATCAGAGAAGGTCCTACAAGTAACTGTCCCAGAGCACCCTCTGCAGAGGAAAAGAGCCTTACCATGCAGGAAATCTGTCTAGCCCGCTAACTCTCCCCATTTAGCTGCCCTTCGTCACAGATGTTACCGATTTTGTTAGATAGCGATCCCCAGCTCCCCAAACAGATTCCAAGTGAGAAAATAGGAAAAGTAATTGGTTGCTATTAGATACGCATTCTGAAGTAGACAGAAATGTGGGCAGCAAGGAATTTCTGGCCTGGATTAGAGGTTCCATGGTAATTAAACAGTAATGACAAAGAAGATTGCCAATAGCTTATTTGGAACTCAAAGATTGGGTTAAAAACACAAATAGGTAGCGTGCCTCTTTCAAGCTATCTCAGGAAGACGTGCCCTTCTTTCTATAAAAGCATTCTTCTTCCCTGAAACAGACTACCCGTTACTGAATGTCACTGATATATCATCAACTGTGCAAACATTTTTTGAGCAGGCATTATGTGTTAGGCCTTGTGCTAGATGTGGGAAGCCTGGCCTCACTGCACTCAGTCCAATTTCTAATTATGTGTTTGGGAGGTGCTATGATACTTTCCAAAGAAGAATAGATAATCCCACAAGACGTACTTCTTCCTGGTCGAGTTCATTGCCCATAAGCATTTCCTGGGATGCTCCTGAATTCTTTGGATTAAGTCATGACATGAAGGATCATTAAAAACTGCTAAAATTGTCCTTGCGGCTTACACAATGGAATGCTTGAGGTTTTTTTTTTTCTTTTCTTTTAAATAGTTTATTAAGCTATAACCCACATACAATAAAATGCAACTTTTTATAGTGCACATTTTCACTGAGTTTTAGTATATTCATGAATATACCCCCCAAAGAAGCCCATACCTATTAGCAGATACTACTTGTTCCTCAGCCACCTCCACCCCAAAACATACACACAACCCCAGACAAGCACTAACCTACTTTCTTGTCTCTATTCTGGACATTGCATGTAAATAGAGTCATGCAATATGTAGTTTTTGTGACTTGATTGTTTGCATTTTAAAACTTTAATGCCATTAAACAAGTATCTAAGAGTTCTGAGAGGAACCTCCATTTCCTTATTTGTAAAATAGACAATACTACCTCCTGAGCTAGTTGTAAGAAGTAAATAAAATAATATATGAAAGCAATAGCACAGTGCCTAGCATACATAAGTTGCTGAAAAAATTTGGCTTGATTTCTAAGAATAATTCTAAGGAGGCCAACCCAAAGCTTTATTTCAGAAGTTTCCACGTCTTTCTATGCAAGGGGCAATAGGATGCTTTATACAAGCTCTATTTATCAATCAAAATGTTTATGAAAAACAGCCTATTTGAAAAATCCTAACACATGCAGAAAAATAAGCCCACTCACTCATAATCTGACCACTTAAAGTTTATATAAAATAACTCCCCTAGAAGTAAACATTAATAGTGCAATGTATATCCATTTAATTTTTCCTATGCTTATAACAAATGTATATGTAATATGCATGCACACATGTACAAGAGCATAACACAACCATGTCTTCAAGGGTTAAATTATATAGATAGGGTAGAAAATAGAAAAATATAATCTCGTATAGTACAAAAAAATTAAGTGCTAAATTATGTGTATAAGCAAAAGGAGTGATATATCACAGACTGTGTGTCATTCTCAGGATGAATGATACCAGTGACTTTTGCTTTTAGAATAGCAGTAGTAAATACACAAAATACAAAGTTCAAATAGGACAGAAAACTTTTAAAAAGCATATCACACAGACTTGTAATCCTGTAAGGGTTTAATACGGTTAAATAGAAAGTCTCCTAAATGTTTCTGTTTTGTGGCACACTTGGTGTCACAGTATTTGTTTCACAGCCAAGAGAAATAACACAAATCTGTTAATTAAGTAGTTGGACACAAACAGACTAATAACTATTCAAATCCTAACTACTTAGTGGTTGTTAAAAAAATGATACATGTATAGAAAGAAAAATAGTTCATTTTTATATAACCAAAGTTACTAATGGAAATATGAGCCCCTTGGACACTATATAAATTCTGACTTTGGAATGAGACTGGACACCACCATTCCCACTTCCTGCTTTGCATTGATTCCCATGTAGTGCTTGGTTTTGTATTGTTTTTAATGGACTTTAATTTTATGAGTAGTTATAGGATCATAGCAAAATTAAGTGGAAAGTACAGGGTGTTCCCATGAAATTCCTCCTCCCAGACACTTCACACTTTTTTTTTTTTTAAGCAGACTCCCCAATAAGCATGGAGCTGTACAGAGGAACAGAGGCGAGGCTCAACCTGGTAAGGCAGGGAGATCATGACCTGAGCCAAAAGCAAGTCTGTCCTTTAACTGACTGAGCCACCAAGGCGCCCCCTAGTGCTTGTTTTTAATAAAAATCTGATCTTTGCCAAGATGTGACATCGTCAAAAGGAATGCTATGTGATCTAATGTTGAAGCTCTTGGGGCACCTGGATAGCTCAGTTGGTTAAGTGTCAACTCTTGCAGATTCTCTCAGGCATATTCCCCCCCCGCCCCTCCCCCCCAAATAAATAAATTAAAAAAAAAACCTGTGAACTATTTGCAGCTAGCATTTCATGTGGTCTCTGAAAGACATTGAGTATCTCTGAGTTTTTCTTGAAATTTTAAAAAGTTCCATGAGTAAACTGCAGCACCCTGGGGTGCCTCAACAGAGTTTGAGAAATGAAGGTTTAGTATATTGAATCCTAGGAATAGCATTCTAAACACAGAAGTACATGACTAAGTGGAAAGCTGATGGGGATTAGGAAGAGATATAAGTATTGGCTTTGTGACTCTGGCCATTGAATCACTCTGGTGATTGAACTCTGAGCCACAGTTTTCCTATCTAAGAAAAAAAACACTTCTACTTTACAAGGCTTTAATGCTGGTTAAGAGAAAACACTTGTAAAATGCCGTGGCACAAAGCCCTATTGTCTCTATGATTGGATGCCCTGTGATAGCTAAAAGAACAAGTACAGTCCTCAAAGAGACCAAGATCTGTGAAATTAAGGCAGAACAGAAATGTTATATTTACAATGATGCTTCAAGAACAACAGCTACAATATAAAAAGAATAAGAATTATGTAGGGGTGCTTCGCTAATTATCTATGAGAGTAAAGCATAGTGTATTCTGACCACCTCTAGAAGTTAGAATCCTGGTTACTTAACCAATTTGTGCCTCATTTAATAGACATTCCTGGCTCATGTCAGACACTTAGCATATTATTTGGCACATAGTAAGTGTTCAATAAATATTAGTTGTCATTAGTTTGTGCTACATACTCAACTGACCCTTAACATAACTTCACTTTACCCCCACAATTACGTTTTGTGATTTGTACTATTATGTTTCCTTTAGAATGAAGTTTAAGTTCTCAAAGCTGATAAGAGTTATGGATTAAGCCCCAAATCTGAGATATTTCCTACACACTATTTTAAAGGCAATCAAAGCCCCTGATTTTTTACTTTTATGTGCCATGTAACATTTCTGAAATTGAGGGCAGAGATTCAAGTCTTAATTACATCACAAGGAACAACTGAGTTGCATATTGCTGATTCCAAGCTCTTAAAATAACAAAACCAGCCTGTTTATTTAGGACAGTAGACAAGGAGGACCATAGCAGTGCCAACCACCCATCTTCAGCTCCCAAAACATATTATACTATGAGTCCAAGTGGTCCCACTCAAGTCAACATGGCTGCTGATGGAAACAGTGCTGAGGATACAACCAGGACTGTGACTTCAACCCTACCGTGTCCTCATCTTCTGCTATTTGTTCTTAGAAGACTATTGATACAACTTTGTGGGAGATGGGCCATCAATAGGCTCACATATCACAGACATAGTTTTTTAATGATTGAATTGACTTTACCATCTGTTATAATTATTTGAGAATATATTTTAAAATGTAATATTCTGTTCCTTACCCCTTTATCAACTCTAGCCCCCTGAGGTAACTAATGTTAACAAATGGTGTACATTCCTTGACCATTTTTTTTCCATGTTCATATTAACAAATACATACCCTTGGTTATAGGATTGTGTTTTAAAACAGGACAATAGGACCATATTATTCATATTCTGTAACTTGTTTTTTTTCCTTTCAAAAACTACCATAAATATTATACAAATCCAAATTTTTCTTTTTTTAAACACTTATCTGTAGTTTATATGTATATTTGCTTATATTTTTGTCTCCAATAGGAATAAGTTCCATGATGTTAGCAAATGTATCTATTTTGTTTACTGATAAATCCCCAGAGTCTAGAATCATGCCTAACACATATTTGATAATCAATTAATATCTGCTGAATGAATGAATACAGTAATGCATACATATATGCTTTTCACTCTGCCTGGAAGGTCCTTTTGGTACTGTAAGTGTAGCCACTCGCAGGTTTCATATGCAAGAATCAAAGTAGTTCCTTTGTAGATCCTTCCTTCCTATCTCTCTTCCAGATATATTTTATTGCCCCAAACTTGAGCCCCTAAAGTTCTTGTTCCTATGGGTTTTTGAGTAAAGTAGGTGAAATAATATATTCCTAAGAGCCTTCTTAGAGTACAGAACATGGAAAACATTCAATAAACTGGTAGTTAAATTAAGTCATTTTTACTTTCTACATTTATGGGATAGGTACTATTGCTATTTCAACTTTATAGATGGAAAAAAAGTCAGAGAAACTGAGTAATTTACTAAAGGTTTAATAAACGGCTGAAGCAAAATTTAGGACTAGCTCTGTCTGATGCCAAAGCCCACATTCTTAATAAAAATTTCAGATTCCCTGTCATTTTCAAATTAAAAAAAAATACATTGTTGTGACTAAGACTGCTATGTGCTCATCAAACCCCATTTCTTATCCTCCTGGACTGTAGGATGACTGTATTTCTCAGCTTCCCATGCAATCAGATGCAGCCACATGACTGAGTTCTAGACAATGGAATATTGCCTGAAGTGATGACTGCCACGTGGCAGGCCTATAAAAACCTCCCACATGACTCTCCCAACTGTCTCTCTTCCCTGTGCCCTTAGCCCAGATTCAAGGATTCAGCAGAAGACCCCAATATTTAAGGTATCTAAGATAATGGAGCAACAAAATTGAGGGATCCTAGGTCCCTGGATTACTGAATAGAAAATTATTCATATAGTATCTACATCAAACTATTAAATATCAAGAATTAAACTTCCATTGGGTTAATCCATTCGTGCTATGGGGTTGGTTTCATTAATTACCTCCCCTAACATGTAATTTTCATAGAATGCTCTACATATATAGACTTGATTTTTTTCTGTGGTATCTTCTTTCACCACTACCCAAAATAAACTCTATAGTCCAGCTAGAATAAAGTGTTGTTCCTCAAACACTGACTCTTATCCCCCCAAATTATAATCTCCCTCTCTTCATGACTAAATCCTCCTATTCTCTTAAATTCAATTCATCTCTCACATCTTCTAGGAAGTCTTACTTAACATCTTTGAGATAGGTTTCAGTTTCCTTTCTCTTATAACACCTTCCTAGCACTTACCTTCCCATTCCCCTAAACTGCTTCCCTTCAAGCTCTTATCTTTTCTATCCACTCCACTTATCCTCTAGCTGAACTACAGGCCAACATCATGCTGCCTCTCAACAAAGTTCATGAATGATAACTGCATCCCTAAATCCAAAATACTGACCTCTTAAGGCTCGGCTCCTTGCTGTGTCAATAGCAATAGCAATAGCTAATATTTCTGAGCACTTCAATGCCATTCATTGTTCTGAGTGTTTTACATTTATTTAGTCATTTAATATTTACAATTTCATGAAATAAGAATGATTACCTCACTCATTTTACACTTGAGGCAAAATGAAATACAAGGTGATGAAGTAGTTGTTCAAAGTTACTGAGATAGAAAAAAAACTGTTCTTCCTCCACGAACACTAGAAATCCCCATAGTTTGTGTGGAACTCATGGGAATTAAATGATACTTTGACAATTTGTCCATGTGTTTAGGAAGATGAACATCCCTTGTAGGGTTCCCAGGTTCCAATGCTGGTTCCAAATTCCCCTCCCAACTTCTACTTAATGGTGTAATTAGATTAATATTTCTCCTAAACCCAAGGTGAGACGACTGTCTAGAATTGATCGAGAGTTCTGTAAGAATAGGAATCCCATTTATTTCCTTCACTGCTATATTCTGCTTGGCAAAACATTAAAAAAATACTTGCTGGATAAATGAATTAATGAGAGTGAGAATGCTGCTAGCAGAAGAGAACCTCACAGACTTGGGATTACCTAGTACAGAACAACAACTAAAATAGTCTCTTTTCCCAGTTCATTACTTACAGAAGGAAAGGAAGTTGAAAGAAAAAAGATTAGAAGAAAGCAATCAAGGAAAAAGTAAATATATTTGCAAGCTGTGATGAATGGTATGGACTCCAGATAATTTTGAAAGAATAAATATCACTGTTGTCTCTAAAGTACACAAAGAGATTATATAGTATGTGCAAGGCAAGAATTAGACTTCTAGATAAAGAAACAGTTTAAGGTTCTGATGATGAATAATTCAGTGTAGTCAGATCCCAGCAAGGACACGTGTCTACAGTTAAATAAAGTGTTGTCAACTGAGAGACATCTCTATAAAGAACATGGCCTCTGTATACTCTCCTGAGCAGCTCTTAAATGAATAAATGGTGGATGAGTGAAAGAATTATTTGCCTTGGCAAGAACAGTGATCACTGGGTGTGAGCTAGGTACAGCCTTTTATTCAGTAAAATATAAAGCACATGATGTGTAAGGTGTATCTGTTCTTCAGGAACTGTTTTTACCTAGGGCGTTTCAGGAACCTCCAGAAATACGGGGTACATGCTTGTGGCACTCGAACTGAAGTGGGCTTTGGTGAACAAAACCTGGCATCTAAGTGAGAAAGTACAAACCAAATCTTGGATCTCCATGCTTGCATTCTGAGCATCTTCACTTACGGACATCCTCAACCTAATTTTTCACCCAGGTTCCTATCTCTATACCATATTTGTTTTGCATCTTCTAAACTTCTTTTTAAATGGTCTTCCAGCTTGGTGCTAACGGTGTATTTCATATAGATGAAGATAATTCCCATCAAACTGATGTCAATAAGGGGTACTTAGCTAGGAGTAAGCAGAGATTCTGAATTAGAGAAGTATGGATAAAATAATGCTGGAAATCTCAGAAGCAGGATACTGCTCAGAGGTAGTCCCTGGAACCATCTGGGCCATGTGTAAAAGGAGCAAGGCCCAAGGAATTGTATGGTGTCTTCTATGGAATTCTGGCCTCCAGGACTAAAGCAGGGCCAGGAGTGGAATGTAAGATTCAAAAATGCATAGCAGATGGCAGGTCAGGTTTTGGGGACACCATGTTTACAGTGGCACTATGCTTTCTTTCCTCCAGGCACTACACTGTAGGCATATGGCAATGGAATCTTTGCAGGCATTGTCTACTGGTAGAAGAGGAGCTCCAAATGTATTGCTTATCCTGGCTCAAATTGTGTTTTAAAGCCGAGGTGCAACTAGCTTTAAAAGGACAAATAGGGGGATCCCTGGGTGGCTCAGAGGTTTGGCACTTGCCTTCAGCCCAGGGTGTGGTCCTGGAGTCCCGGGATCAAGTCCCACATCGGGTTCCCTGCGTGGAGCCTGCTTCTCCCTCTGCCTGTGTCTCTGCCTCTCTTTCTCTCTCTCTCGTCTCTCATGAATAAATAAATAAAATCTTAAAAAATAAATAAAATAAAAGGACAAATAGTTATTGTTGGTACTTGAATAGGGTAAAATAGACATTTATTTTTCAGCGATTATCCAAAGTATAATCTTAATTTAGGAGCTGAACCCTTAGGGGAAGCTAATAAATCAGATTTTGTTAGAATAAAGCTATAAGAAATGATGAACATTTTAAAAGACAATTTTACAATATGCACATAGTATGACCCTTAAAAATGTTTGCCTGAGCTTGGGTATCGTCTGACACAGAGCTTGATAAGAATTCATGTGTGGGAAAGTGATTCCAAAGAATAAGAATGGGGAATTTGGTAGAGCCAGATAGGGCAAGAGGAAAAGCCAGACTACAGGTGCAGTATCAAGGTTACCACTGTGGGTAACAGGACATCAATTCTATCAGATCTTCCTAAGAGGCATACAAAATGCCACCCTAAACTGTTTATCAAAAAATTGTGGGTGCATGTACCATGCCATCAGACTTTAGCAAACCTTTGGTTAGGGTGCCCTCAGAGGTGCTTGTTCCCCAACGCTGTTGAGTTTCACATGTGCACAGGCCAAAAAAGCACCTGGTGTTGGGGGAAGAAAAGCAAAGGTGCACAGTAGATTTATGATGAGATACTATCCGTACAAATGAATTGAAGTGTCTACAGAACAGACCATTTCAGCCCTAGACATAATGAGAGACCTGGCAGAGGGTTTGCAAGGAAGAGCCCCAGAGGAATTGAGCACAAACTTCTTTCCCATTAACACAGTGATGAAAATGAAAAATGAAAATGTTTCCAAAGGGTTAAGAATATGAAAAGATGCTTCTGATATAATGTGAAGTTGCAGAAAAAATATGCTAAATTATATACATGGAATAATCACACCATCTAAAAACAATCATGTATAGAAAAGCATCCCTAAAATAATCAAAATATGAAAGTAGTTGTATTCAGATCTTAGAACTGCAGGCACAATTTTCTTCTTCTATTTTTCTACAAGAGCCACAAGAAGAGATCAAAAATGGTTGCATCAGATAGGTCATGCATGGCTATTCATTTCTTCTTTTCGAGCCTACAGATTATTAAATCCTGTCATGCTGCTCTAAATTACCTATTTCTATATACTGATCTTAATCGTGTTTTCCTAAGTCCTCTCCTGACAAAATTGTTTTTTGCTTGCCTTTGTCCCCTTAAAAACCATTTAACCCCATTACTACTCCTGACTACCTCCTACGTATCCATCCCTGTTGCTTGCCATTCCTGTCTCAGTACTCTGTCTTCTCGACTCCCATAAGACTGTTCACATCCCATCCTAGCACCTATGACACTATTTTATATTGCTTGTGTATCTGTTTTGTATATCACTCCTAACTATAAGCCCTATTACATGCATTTATTTTCATCAATAATCACAACTCCTCTATCAAACAGGTATTATTAACTCCATTCTGTGGAAGAAGATTCAGAAACTTAGAGAACTTTAATAACCTGTCTGAGGTCACATAGCTAGTATATAGAAGATCAGCCTCTGAGCCAAGAATTCAAGACAGTTCAGACTTCAAATCCATTTTTTTATAACCCTTGTCCCTGATAGGGACAAAAATCAAATCCAGCATAGAACAAAGGATTCTGTTAACTGAATGCCTGTTTTCTTACATTTTGCTAACTAAACCAGTGAATATTCTCTGACTTTTCATTGACATCAATAAATCTGATAATAAACATCCAATGGTTCGCATATTTTGTCTATGTCCATTTACAGTTAAATGTCCAAAACATTTACAGTTAAATGTCCAAAACTAACTTAGACAATAGAAGAAAACAGCTAAGTAAATTATGCACCTGATTAAGCCACTAATAATTATATTTACATTTTAAAGATGCACTGTGTTAAAAAGGATATGAAAATATATGTATATATGTATATGCATATACATATTTCAAGCATATGCATATACATGAAACTAGACTAAATTCATTAAAATATTAGCATATTTTGAATAGATACTAATTATTTTATTTTTGTTTTTCTGTATTTGTCAAGCACTCTTCAATAAAATTTATAATTTTATAATTAGAAAATTAATCTTAAAATTTATGTGTATAACTGGTTATGTATGAATTTATGTGAGATATTTTGGCCATAGAGCTAAGTTGAGTCAAATTTTTAAAATGACACATGGTGGTGACATGGTGCAAAATGGTTGCATCATAGGTACAAGTTTAACACATTGTCTCTGGAGCAGAATTTGACTGAACAAATGATACTGGGACAATTTCTAACCTAGTTTATCAACCCATAATGAAAGGAAAACAAGGTAAAGTACCTTGATATACTTTTTTCTATATATCTTGTCCAAATCCTGAAACATTCCAGACCCTTACTGCTTCTGCTCCAGATGACTTGCTAGAACACACCTGGTGCAGAGTGCTCTGGGGACCTCCCAGCTCATGGACACTTCAACTCCAGCCACCCCTAACAGGGCAACCCTGTTGTGTGACATGCTCTGTGGTCCATCGCTGCCTCAACACTGGCTTTCCCTTCAGATGCCTCATGCATGGAGTGCCCTGGATCACCTGGCCCACATCCTACCTTAGCCCCAGCTGCCCCACAGGCTACCTCCTACACAGAGTGTCCTGGGGCACTCTGGCTTGCATGTACTTTTGCTTCTGCTCTCCTATCAGGACATCCTCTGTGTGGAGATACAAGGGACCACCCTAACATGTGCCCACTTCAGCTCTGGGCATCCAACTAGAACAGTCCCAGCATGGAGTGCCCAATGACCCCAGCTTATGCCAGCCATAGCATCAGTCAGCCAGCCACTACATTTTACACAGGGTTTGACCACACACATGACCACTCTTTCAAGTTCAGAAGTAGCTATTTTGCCTAATCCATAGAGACAAACAGAAAGTCAAATAAAATGAGATAGAGAAATATGCTCCAAGTAAAAGTGCAAGAAAAAAAAAAACCCTAAATGAAATGGTGATAACCAACCTACCACAGGAATATGAAACTAGAAATTGATTTCAAGTCTTTCTTGAAATCTGGGGAAAGAACAAGCACATGGAGGCTAAACATCCTACTCCCAAACAACCAATGGGTCAATGAAGAAATTGAAAAGGAAATTAAAAATGCATGGAAAAAAGGGGCAGATGAAAGCACAGCAATCCAAAATCTTTGTGATGCAGCAAAAGCAATTCTGAGAGGGAAGTTTATAGTACTACAGGCCTACCCTAAGGAACAAAAATCTCAAATCTAAGCTTACACCTAAAGAAACTAGAAAAATAAGAAAAAAGTCTAAAGTTAGTAGAAGAAGAAAATAATAGAGGGAAATGAAATAGGAATAAGCAAATAAAACAAAAGAATCAATAGAAAAGATAAATGAAACTAATATCAGTTTCTTTGAAAGGAAAAATAAAATTGGTAAACCTTTACCTAGACTAAGGAAAAAAAGAAAGGACCCAAATAATGAAATAAGAAATGAAAGAGAAGTAACAATCAATACCATAGAAATACAATTATAAGAGACTACTATGGAAAATTATATGCCAACAAATAGGACAACTTAGGAGAAATGGATAAATTCTAAGAAAGATACAGTCTTCCAAAACTGGATTAGGAAGAAATTTCAGGTCCAGCATCAGGAAGATTTCCAGTCCAGTATCAGGTGCCTTCATAGGTGACTCTACCAAACATTTAAAAAAAACAATTAATATCTATTCTCTTCAAACTACTCCAAAATATAAAGGTAATCTTCCAAATACATCCTGTAAGGCCAGCAATACACCAATACTAAAGGTGGTAAAGACACTACAAAAAAAAAAAAAAATTACAGGCCAATATCCCTGGTGAACAGAGATACAAAAAATCTGAAAATATTATTGAACCATAATCAAAGACATTAAAAGAATCATCTACCACATACAAGTGAGATTTATGAGATTTATCCAATATTTGCATTCAATATTTGTAAATCAATAAACATAGTATACCAAGTCAAGATGAAAGATAAAATCATATGATTATCTCAATAGATGCAGAAAAAGAATTGAAAAAATTTAACATCTCCTCATGATAAAATTCTCAACAAAATTCTCAACAAAGTGGATGTAGAGGGAACATACCTCAGCATAACAGACCATATGTGACAAACCCACAGCTAACATCATACTCAATATTAAAAACTGAGAACTTTTCCTCTAAAATGGGAACAAAGCAAGGATGGTTATACTCACTACTTTTATTCAACATAGCTCATGAAGTCCTAGCCCCAACAATCAGACAAGAAAAAAAAGACATCCAAATTGATAAAGAAGTAAAACTGTCACTATTTGCAGATGATATGATACTATATGGAGAAAACCCTAAAGATTCCACCAAAAAAGCTATTAGAATCAATAAACACAATGAAGTTGCCAAGTACAAAACTAAAATACAAAAATATATTGCATTTCTTTTAAAGATTTATTTACTTATTTTTAAAGGGGGGGGGAATGTATACATAGGGGTAGGGGGGCAGAGGGAAAGGAGGAGAGAGAATCTGGAGCAGATTCCCTGCTGAGGATGGAGCCTCATATGGGGCTCAATCCCCTGACCTGAGATCATGACTCTAGCTGAAATTAAGAGTTGGACACTCAACTAACTGAGCCACCCAGGCACCTCTATTGCATTTCTACACACTACTAACAAAATAGCAGAAAGATAAATTGAGAAAACAATCTCATTTACAATTGTATCAAAAGGAATAAGATACCTAGGAATAAATATAACCAAGTAAGCAAAAGACCTGTACTCTGAAAACTATAAAGTGTTGATGAAAGAAACTGGAAACAACACAAATAAATGGAAAGACAGACCATGCTCATGAACTGGAATAATTAATGTTGTTAACATGTCCATATTACTCAAAAAAAATCTACAGATTCAATGCAATCCCTGTCAAAATAACAGTAGCATTCTTCATAAGCCTATAAAAATTAATTCTAAAATGTGTATGGAACCACAAAAGACCCTGACTACCCAAAGCCATCTTGTGAGAGAAGAATAAATCTAGAGACACAATCCCAGATTTCAAAATATACTACAAAGCTGTAATGATCAAAATAGCATGGTACTGGCACACACAAAATAGACATAGATCAATAGTATAGAATATAGAGCCAAGAAATAAATTCCTACATACATGGTCTATTACTCTATGAACAAGGAGGTAAGAATACACAATGGGGAAAAGACAGTCTCTTCAATAAATAGTGCAAGAAAACCTTGACAGCTACATGTGAAAGAATGGAACTGGACCACTTTTTATACCATACACAAAAATAAATTCAAAATGGATTCAAGACCCAAATGTGAAACCTGAAAACATAAAACTACTTGAAGCAGAATAGGCAATGACTCTGGGACACCTGTCTTAGCAACATTTTTCTAGATACCTCTCTTCAAGTCAGAGGAACAAAAGCAAAAATAAACTATTGAGACTACACCAAAATAAAGAGATTTTGCACAGTGAAGGAAACCATCAACAAAACAAAAATACAACCTAATGAATGGGAGAAGATATTTGCAAATGATATATCCAGTAAGGAGTTAATATCCAGACTGATCTTAGCCAAGAGCAATAAGCAAGGCCAAGAAGCAATAAGGAGTTAATATCCAAAACATATAAATAACTTTTACCACTCAATACCAAGAATCATCATCATCCTATTAAAAAATGGGCAGAGTCCCTGAATAGACATTTTTCAAAGATGGCATACAGATGGCATACACATGACAAGATACTCAATACCACTAACGACCAGGGAAATGCAAATCAAAACCACAATGAGGTATCAACTTACACCTCTCGGAATGGCTAGAATAAAAAAGAAAAGAAATAAGTGTTGGTGAGGATATGGAGAAAAGGATACCCTTGTCCACTATTGGTAGGAATGTAAATTGGTGTAGTCACTGTGGAAAACAGATTGGAGTTTCCTTAAAAAATTAAAAATAGAACTATCATATGATCCAGTAATTCGACTACTTTATTATGTACCCAATGAAAACAAAAACACTATTTGAAAAGATATATGCACCCCTATATTTATCGAAGATCTATTTATAATAACCAAGACATGGAAGCAACTTAAGTGTCCAATGATAGATGAATGGACAAAAAAGATATAGCACATATATATAACAATGGAATATTACTCAGTCATAAAAAAAGAACAAGATCTTGCCATTTGTGACAGCATTGTTGGACCTAGAAAGTATTATACTAGGTGAAATAAAGTATATGGAAAAAGATACCATACAATTTCACTTACATGTAGAATCCTAGCAACAACAAATGAACAAAGAGAAGAAACAGACCCACAAATACAGAGCACTAATGGTTATCAAAGAGGGCCTAGGAGATGGGCAAAATAAATAAAGGAGAATGAGAGGTACAGGTTTCCAGTTATGGAATAAGTTGGAAAAATGAAAGCTATAGCATAGAGAATATGGTAAATGATATTGTAATAGCATTGTATGGTGACACATCATAGCTATACTTGTGGTGAGCATAGCATAATGTCTAGAGTCATTGAATCACCATATTGTATACCTGAACTATACTTCAATGAATTATTGTTGTTATTATTATTATTATTATTATTAAAAATGAACCCTGGAATACTATTCTGTAAAATATTTTCAGAGGTTAGGGAAGCCAGAGCTTTATTACTAAAGCTAAACACCTGTGGATACTAATCTGTTCAAGCTGCATTATCCATTAACATAGCAGTTGAAATTCAAGCTGTTTAACCTTCTGGACAATTCCAGCAACAAAATTTTGCAACTATATTTGTTGTAAAAGAATCATAGACATGAAGCCAAGGAACCTGGGTCCATATTCCATCCTGATTATCCATTATCTGTGTGACATTAAGTTAGTCTTCTAACCTCTCTGCATCTCATAGATAAAATCATTTACAAAACAGACATATCGAACTGTTGTGAGAATCAAATACAAGTAATTGGCACTGTGGTTTTAAATATTTGAGAAAACATGTATAGATAATGGGAATATCCAGTGTATGTGAATGACATTAGAAATAAAAATTACAATGACTGAAAGAATGCAGGACTAAATGTCAACAATGGTTGTTTCAGGATGATAAGATTATAGGTTGCAGTTTTGAATGCCATTTTATTCTTTTTCCTTTATACTTTTATGCATTTCTCTGGGAGTACAAAGATTCTACAACAGCCAGATGAAATCGTCTGGGTAGGCAACACTATTGAAATTACATATTCCCCCCTTCCCTTTTGGTTACAAAATACTGAGTAGCTCCATTTCCAAATATCCCCAGTGGTCAATCTTTGGCATTAGATCAAACATCACAATATGCTTTAAAAGGGTGTGAGAAAAGGAAAGCAGACCGCTAGAACTTAAGGGCTTTGGCAGTCTGAACTACGTGGTGAGTTCGGAGAGGATGGTTTAAAATAAATGAGAAAGAAAAGCCTGTGGCTTTTGGCAAGAGCTACGTGAAATACCACTGCATGACTCTCCTACCTCTGCGCCCCCATCCAGTGCCATTAGGAAGAGGTAAATGTTCGCTTGCTTTGGATTTGGTATTTGGCTGCTTTTCATAATATCTCATCCATTTACAAATGAGCACCAGGTTCTTTCAGACCCCCAAATGGTAAGACATTTTAAAGTATAGTTTTAAGGCACAGCGCCACAGTGACATGAGTATTCTGGCCTCTTGGTAGATGTTTATAATGAAATCTTGAGTTCTTCTAGGTGTTATCTGTGTTTTCCTTTTACTGCAATTACTCAGAAGAAACTTCCTTGAAATTCTCAGAAGATACTTCCCCTCCCAAAAGGGCCTCCTCATCTCAATTGTGAAGGCTCATATCTCTACAAGGTCTCTACAGGCACATGGGGTTTCCTGAGAACTGTGTAAAAGGGCCAGCTCAAGCCCCAACCATTTGCTGGAGGGCAGCCTCTCCCTTTGGCAGTGGTAAGAATCAGTCTTTTGTCTAAGGGAAAACCAGTCCAGCAAGTGCTTCCATTTCCATTGTTCTCCAGTCTTGGGCGGGTTTGTGAAAAAGTTACCTCTGAGCAGATGGCAGTGCTGCCCGATGACTGTATTTCATGTGCAGCAAACCAATGAATCGCTGTTTGTGTGTTCACACTATGCCCTTCTTTGTACCTGGCACCATTTGCATATTTTTAACGGTGTTGCCTATGGATATGGCCCATTTAAACTATGCCTGTGTGAGAATCACAGCTCAATTTATGTCCTGTTCCAAACCTACCACCTAGGAGTTTACCAGCTTTTCAAAGGAGACAGGGAAAAGGGCTTTTCACAGATTTTTTTTTTTAATAAATTAGCTATAACCTTCCTTGTAATAAAATACTGCATAAAATGCAAGATGTATGCGAAGTCAATGGAAAGATGCAAGAGGCTAGGGATGGAATTCTAGGTGAAGGGAAGAGATTTTTTTTTTTTTTTTTTTGAAGGGAAGAGATTATAAGAGGAAAAGAGAATGCCCATCCTTAAAGACTGAGTTTCTCAGAATTCTGCCCCAAATTTTCTTTCTTCACTCTACATACTCCCTTGGCTGATTTCATCACCCCCATCCTTTCATAGGCCCCCTTTATGCTGATCATCTTTATATTAAATCTACATTCCAAGTCTTCATTTTTTTTCCATACTTCTGAATTCCTGCTGCCCAGCCCATATTTCTAACAAAAAGATACACAAAATTCATCAAATTCAACATATACCAAGCTATCACCTCCTTTTCTAAAGTTTCCTTATTTGTCTGCCCTTTCCCTGTAGTTTGTCTTCATCAACCCAACCCAATGGTCTACATTAAACATCTCAGAATTGATCTTGATATATTTCTCACAGCCAATCAATTAGCAAGTCTTTGTAATGACAAGACTGAAACTTCTCTCACATCATTCCCCTTTTCACAACCCACTATTTCTTTCCTCATCTGAGGCTTCATTATCTCAGTTCAGTTAGTACAAGACTTTTCTAAATAGTATCTCAGTGCATGGCCACATTTCCACCAATATTATCTTTCTAAGATGTAGATTTGACCATATCACTTCCTATATAAAAATTGTCCAAGACTCCCACAGATAATAGCAAGGTTCTCTGGGGTTGCGTAACCCCGACACATTACAGAAGAAAGTAAAACACCACACAATGAGCACCAATCTGGCTCAGTTAAGTCATCATTCCTTTTTAAATGTTAGCTTAACTCTCTCCCTTCACTGTTTGACCAAAGTACCCCACCTCCACATGCAGGACATGTCCATGTTCTTAGACATTTTAATTTCTCTGTCTTTATGCATTCTTATTAATTTTTTGGAAATTATAACCTCCCTCATAGACAGAATTAATTACTTTCTCATCCATGTTTTTCCACAGATATTTATACAGCCTCTCTTAACATACTCTTCATGCTATCTCTTTATTATTTATGTGTCTACACCTCCTTTGTCGTTGAAGTTTTAAATGCTTCAAGGACAAAGACTAACACTTACATATCTTTGTATCCTAGACCATGTGCTGTGGCTGCCAGAGAGGAAGTGCTCCAGGACTCTTCCCTGAATTGAATTTTAAAAATGGCTTTGTTTCCTATAACGGACCAGAAAGCCACTTGAGCAGGACTCCAAAAACATGAATCCTCTCACCAGTTGCTACAAATGTGGAAAAAGTGTACTGGGTCCAGTACACCCCAGGGAAATTTAAATTGTTCATTACTATAGGGCTTTGGCCTGCAAAACCTGTCCTTGTAACATAGGCTGAATGTGTGAGGTTTGAAGACTTTTTGGCTCTTGCCTAAGGTTTGACCCATTTCTTTTGTCTTTCCCCTGGGGATCTCATGGGAATAATGGATAGAAAATGCACCCCAAAGCAGGATACTGTTTTTTAATGGGCAAATTGTTATTACCATTCCCCGATCTCACACATACACACATGTGAGCATGGACACGTACACTTCTGCTCCTAGTAGAAGGGCATTATTTCATTTTTGGACTTCAACTCATGTCTGTACTCCTTCCAAGGGGCTGAGATTTGATCTTGAGTTTTTCCAAATATTTGAAGTCTCTCTTAATGGGAGTTGCTGAGGCAATACGCAGTACAAAGAAGTACAATTTTCTGTGGGATGTCCTTCCTACTTTTGGGGCACTTGCATAAGCTGAGGAACAGGAGACACGAAAATGGAGAAGCACAGATGCTTTTTGAATGGCAGATAACACTGTCAGAGCTAAACATCAGCAAGATAAGAGTAAAAACAGTATGAAAAAATGCATCGGAGCAATAGAGGCAGGGAGCTCTGAGAGGAACATAGTACAAGATCCTAGCTAAGAGATCCTGAGGTCCTGACTGAGAGAAGTGGAAAAATAGAGGGTACAGGAAAGATGGTGGTGGCAGTATTAACAGAAGTATAAGTGACAGAGCTGGGTTCTAAATTTCAATCTGATTGTCTTTAAAGATTCTGCTTTTGTGCCTTGGAGGTAGGATGAACAAGATCTACTGTGTTTATAAAGGGGTGTGGTAGGTGAGGTGAAAAGGAGAGCCAAAAGTAAGCCCAATGTTTTTTGTGCCTGGATAGCTGAGAGTTTAGTAATCCCTTTAGCAATAATGGGGACACAGAAAAAAGGAGGAATAGATTTCCTAGGGATGAGTAAGTTTGCGGAGTAAGGTTGAGATGCCCCTGGGACATCTAGAGTAAGGTACTCAACAGGCTGTTGCAAATGGAGGACCTAGCTACAGTATCATTTTCTCAAATCCCGAGGACCAAATTTGGATTACAAAAATGGGCATATGGATCTAACCTTCAAAGGCAGATATAAGAGTTAAAATCTCAGTGCTCAAGCATTTAAAATTCCTGAATACCCCAGATAATGTATTCCAGCTTCTTCTAAACTCTTGCTTTTAAGAGTCAGTGTATATTTTGTATCATTATAGCATACTTCCACCACAGACCCGGGCCTGCAAGTCCATTCCTTTTTTTGTAACGTAATTACTCAGAGAGCACCCTGACCAATAATTTGCAGTTTTCCACAGTTTTTTGAAAGTTCTTCATGTTTAAAGCAATATTAGTTGATATTTTCACTTTCTCTGTCTCATATCTCATATCTCATGCCACTTTATTTCTTTTCTTTTACTTAATTAATTATCTGAAGATACAGCTTTAAATGAGTCTGTTTGGCAGGCCAAGTTCCTAATTAATACATTATAGTAATCATTCAGATTACTAATTCTATTATATTCTTGTAGAAAGGATTTACTGATTGGATTATCCCCATGTACTATAAAGACTAGGAAAGAAAAAGTAAGTATTTTGAAGTAAATACTTCCAAGAGATTCATTGTTAAAAATAAATTAACCACAGGGACTCAGAGTACTCCTCAAAAAAAAAAAAATCTTAGAATATATGAGAAGAAAAATAAGCTGGGGAAGGTAGATGGAAAGTTCAGATTTTAAGCAACTTATAGATCCAATACCATGTGGATTTTAGTTCAGTTTAATTCAACAAATGTTTATTAAGCATCTATTTATTACATTTAAGATATTCTTCTCAGTATTACTTCAGTATTACTTCTACAAGTATTCTCCTTGTACCATGCAAGGTACAAGGTAAAAAAAAAAGAAAATCCACTGTGCCTCTGTCCTAAGGAAGTTTTTATTCTAATAAAGAAGACTAGGATTGGTAAACTCATAGTACATGTTCCATTACTTCCTAATCCTTTCCCCATGGAACACATCACTTATCATTTATGGTACTGAGCTGTATAAGATCTCATATTGCATTTCAGTGTTGTAATCCATCAAGCAGATTTTATTAAATGCTCTATAGAGAATCAAAATCATCTTTCAGGATGCGAGAGGATGTGGGAGGTTAATTTGAAATGGGGGCTTTTAAGAAAGCCTTCATGGAGAGGTGTCATTGAGCTGGAGACTGAAGGAAGAGTGCATCATGCATCCATTCATTTCTTTGACAACTATTTGCAGACTTCCCAGTGCAGTGGGCACTATCTTGAGTGCTGAGCTCAGTGCTACATTTGAGTTAAGTTCCAGTTCCACTGTTGAGTTTCACTAGAAAAATCACTGAAACTCTATGGGCTTAAGTTTCCTCATCTGTTCAGTAAGGAGACAAGATAGGAAGATTCTCAGCAGAACTTCTGGCTTTTTAAATTCTACAGTGTTGTGAAGATTATTCTGACCAGAAACATGATAAGGTCAAAACCTACCATTTTACAATATACCCTAAATTAAATTATATTGTAGTCTACCAAAATATCTAAATTCTGCTTGCTGTCCAGGAGTGGGAAGGAAATAAATGAGGTCAAGATGGAGCACAAACTCTATCCCTGTTCACTAAGGCTTCAGGGCTGAGAATAAAGGATCTTTCTTCAGACCAGAGACTGCATAGTCATGGTAAGCTGAAGCAAGCCACCTCAACTCTCAATGCCTTAACAGGAAGGTAGAGTTCTGAACCAAACAGGCACTCAGGGACCCAGGATAGTTCTCTCCTGTGTCCTAACAGTTCCTACAGTCTCCGAGTTCTCTGGTGAACCTCCTATATGCAACTACCCAACAAAAAAGTTACTATGAGGATGGCACAGCTGTTCTTAACCAATTCACCTCAGATATGACACAGATCAATGACACTCTCATTTCATTGGTGAGGATTTGCCTTATGACCACACTTGGAGGCAATAGGAATGAAGTATGAATGCCAAGGAAAAAATAGAGTTTGGTGAATATATAACATTTTTTTCCATCACACTCCTCTAACTGATAGGTGATAGTTAACCATTTTTTTCCTCAACACTCAAAAATTCTGTTTTCTCTCCCAGCACTTTAGAATGGACACAGATAATCCCATCATTGTAAAAGAAATAATTCAGTATTTCTTAATTAATATAGAATAATCCCCTAAATAGCCATGGCTAAGTAAAGCCCTCTCAACATGTTTCTCTTTACAGATGAATGATCTAAGATGAATAATCAAAAATATTGCCCTCTCTAAAAATAACCATGTTATAATACCTAGAACTTGTAACAATGTCACTTTACATGGATAAAGAGACTTTGGAGATGTCCTTAAACTAAGGATTTTGAGATGAAGAGATTTCCTGGATTATTCTGTTTGCCACAGTGTAATCACAAGGGCTCTTATAAGTAAAATACGAAGACAAGAAAGAGTCAGAGAATAATATGTGACAACAGAAGAAGTCAGAGTGATATAATGTGAGAAAGACGCCACTGGTCATTAATGGCTTTGAAGATGAAAGAAGTCCTCATAAGCCAAAGTATGGATATAACCTCCTGAAGGTGAAAAAGGCAAGGAAACACATTACCACGGTTCTGCTGATACATTGATTTTAATCCAGTGAAACCCAGAGGTCACCTGGTAAGATAGTAAATGTATGATAATAAAAATTGTAAGATAACAAATGGGTGTTGTTTTAAGCCACTAAGACTGTGGTAATTTGTTACAGCAATGATAGGAAAATAATAGAGAGGTACAGGACCAAAATTGGTAGTACTAACATTAAGTGAGTACACACCGTGTTTCAGGCATTTTTTCAAAACTTACAGTTGTTAACTCATTCAATTCTCAGAATTAACCTATAAGATATGTACTATCTGAGTCCCACAAGGCAATGAAGAAACTAGGGAATGGAGAGGCTAAGGAAATTGCCCTAAATCATACAGCTATTAAGTAGTAGAGCTAGGGTACTAATCTACTACTGGGATATCATTAAAGAAGGAGTTGAATATGATACATTGACCAAGTCAACCAATCAATCCCTCTCTCTCTCATGTGCACATATACACACTGTAACAATATTTTGTACTTCCTTTCCTCAAGAGCCCAGGAGTTGAAATTTTTAATACTATTTTCAGCAAACATGTAAAGAAGAAAGGGCAAACCATGTTGGATTTGAAGTCTATTTTTCCACACTTGGAATCTAGACTTGGCCATGTGACTTGCTTTGACCAGTGGGACATTAGCAAAAAAGCAAAGTTTAAAGAAAGCAAAGTTTGAAAGTGTTTGCATACTGGAGTGTGCCCTTTCTCTAGCTGTTTTTTGGAATGCAACCACCATAGAAAGAATCTAGGACTTATCTATCAGATATTAGAAACATGTGATCCAAGGATGCCTGGGTGGCTCAGTGGTTGAGTATCTGCCTTTAGCTCAGGGCATGGTCCTGGGGTCCTGGGATCAAGTCCCAAATTGGGCTCCCCACAGGGAACCTGCTTCTTCCTCTGCTATGTCTCTGCCTCTCTCTCTCTGTTTCTCATGAATAAATAAAAATCTTTTTTTTAAAAAATGTGGTCCAGTTTTCCCTATTACCCCAGTCAAATTCCTAATATCTGGAACCAACAAACTGACTACAACCAACTCTCTAGCTGGTGGCAACCACAGGATTGAGCCTTGGTAGGACCTCCAAGAGAGCCACTCAGCTGAGCCCAGATCACATTGCCAACCCCAAAGAATCACAAATAAATGTTTCAGAGTAGTTTATTATGCAGCAAAAACTAACAGAAAAAAAATGTGCCATTGAGAAGTTATGGCTCTTTGGTAATCATATTCAATTCCTCAAGACTTCTCAACTAACTGCTGTCTTCTAAGGAGTTATATGCTGGTCTTGATAATTAAACAAATTCACTGCTCTCCAAACCTCTTTATAGGCTTTGTGAAAATAAAAGTAGCAATCTCAACCAGTGTGCTCCAAAGCAAAAGGAAAGGTACTAATTTTAACCAAAAAGATAAATGGCATAATAAGAATATGATACATCAGAAAAATGTTAATATTTGTGCAGAATTAGAAGTATCTGCAGTTTTGGGGATCCCTGGGTGGCTCAGCGGTTTAGCGCCTGCCTTTGGTCCAGGGTGTGGTCCTGGGATCTGGGATCGAGTCCTGCATCGGGCTCCTGGCGTGGAGCCTGCTTCTCCCTCTGCCTGTGTCTCTGTCTCTCTCTATGTCTATCATGAATAAATAAATATTTTTTTAAAAAGAGTATCTGCAGTTTTATTAAAATGCTTAGCACCTCAATTGCGAAGGTCTTAGTGTCTTTTATCCAGTTTCCAATTTCCCACTTTAGTATCTTTAAAATAAATAGAAATTTGGTTTCTTTTTTTTTTTTTTCCTGAAGAAAAAGTAATTCTTTGGACTATAACTCAGGGATCATTAAAGCAATTTCTTTAAAATGTAGGGAAAGATTTTCCAGGAGTAAGTACGATGGGGGAATTATAGAACCCCAATAGAAAAGTCCCATAATTGTTGCTGCTGCTTCAATCCAATTTATTATAGTGCATTTTTGACCGAAAGCCAACCCATCACCATACCCTAGATTTCTAAATGTTCTTGATGAAAACTCATGATTCTAGAAACCACACCATTGCTATTCTTTTAACAATCTCCATTACATTTTTTTCAGAAGAGTTTATATATTCCTAGAGTCACCAGAAAATTTTGTATCTTGCCTTTTCACCTAGGGAAATTATACTTTCCTATTTCTCATAACCTTCTAATGCAACTGTACAAAAATCAAATTGTTTTTCTAGAAGTCACCAATAATGTTTCACATTTTAAGCAACACAAAAAAAGAAGCCTGGGTTCCGGCTCATTCAGTGATTTATGACTAACCTCTTCTAAGCAATTCCTATTTATACATTCATTTGTCGTGTCTCTTGGTGATATATTTTTGGCAGCATCACTGGACACAATATAGAGTGTCCCATTTCTCCCCCTGAATCATAAGAAAACATTTAGCAGAAGTGAAATGATATTGCCTTTTAATTTTCTTGTAGAAATCTATGGTTTGTGTAACATGACTCAGTCCAGTTCTGATTAATGGGGATGCATTTTACTCTCTGCAACTGCCAAGTCCACAGGTATTAAAAGCTCTCACAATCCAAATACAGGAATTAAATGCAAAGCCCTGTGAGCTCAGAATTTACTGCTCTAAGGAAGAGATTACAAAGGAATTGGAAATAAATCCGGTGGTAAATTTAAGAAGGTTCCTGAGCTACTGTTTCCTCCTGCAATGGATTCCTTGTGACCCTAGGTGGATAAGTTGCTTGGATAAGAGCTGGCCCCAAACTAACCTTTGTACTAGCAGTGATGTAACCAATGACTCCCCTGTAACTATGTGAGTATCACAAACAAATTTGGGGCTGATGTATTATATACAGGATAGGACTGTTGGGACTGTCAATGGTGAAGTCATTTCTGATGTCAGTTATTCTCAGACAGGAAACCTGAACATGGAAACCATTCTTTTCAAAACATACTCTGACCATTAGTATCTCAGCTCAAATTTTCATCACTCTCTGATACTTATGAAAATAAACTAAAAGGCCTTAGCTGAATGTAAAATTATCCCCCAATGCTGAAATTCTCAAACCCCAATTTCAGACAAGTCATCTCCTTTTTGTAATCTGATTTCTAACCCTTCCCTATCTCTTTTGTTTATCCCCTTTGTTTATCACGGCCTCCCCTTACTTGAAAAAACATCTTTCATGTTTCAAGGTTTTTTGATGCTGCTTCCTCATTGACAGTATCCACTTTCCACAGATGGAATGAGTATCTTTGTCTTTTAAAATACTCTTGCAGAAGAATGAAACTAGACCACTCTCTTTCACCATACACAAAGATAAACTCAAAATGGATGAAAGATCTAAATGTGAGACAAGATTCCATCAAAATCCTAGAGAAGAATACAGGCAACACCCTTTTTGAACTCAGCCACAGTAACTTCTTGCAAGATACATCCACGAAGGCAAAAGAAACAAAAGCAAGAACGAACTATTGGGACTTCATCAAGATAAGAAGCTTTTGCACAGCAAAGGATACAGTCAACAAAACTAAAAGACAACCTACAGAATGGGAGAAGATATTTGCAAATGATGTATCAGATAAAGGGCTAGTTTCCAAGATCTATAAAGAACTTCTTAAACTCAACACCAAAGAAACAAACAATCCATTCATGAAATGGGCAAAAGACATGAAGAGAAATCTCACAGAGGAAGACATAGACATGGCCAACATGCACATGAGAAAATGCTCTGCATCACTTGCCATCAGGGAAATACAAATCAAAACCACAATGAGATACCACCTCACACCAGTGAGAATGGGGAAAATTAACAAGGCAGGAAACCACAAATGTTGGAGAGGATGTGGAGAAAAGGGAACCCTCTTACACTGTTGGTGGGAATGTGAACTGGTGCAGCCACTCTGGAAAACTGTGTGGAGGTTCCTCAAGGAGTTAAAAATAGACCTACCCTACGACCCAGCAATTGCACTGTTGGGGATTTACCCCAAAGATACAGATGCAATGAAACGCAGGGACACCTGCACCCCGATGTTTATAGCAGCAATGGCCACAATAGCCAAGCTGTGGAAGGAGCCTCGGTGTCCATCGAGAGATGAATGGATAAAGAAGACGTGGTTTATGTATACAATGGAATATTACTCAGCTATTAGAAATGACAAATACCCACCATTTGCTTCAACGTGGATGGAACTGGAGGGTATTATGCTGAGTGAAGTAAGTCAATCGGAGAAGGAACATTATATGTTCTCATTCATTTGGGGAATATAAATAATAGTGGAAGGGAATATAAGGGAAGGGAGAAGAAATGTGTGGGAAATATCAGAAAGGGAGACAGAACGTAAAGACTGCTAACTCTGGGAAACGAACTAGGGGTGGTAGAAGGGGAGGAGGGCGGGGCGTGGGAGTGATTGGGTGACGGGCACTGGGGGTTATTCTGTATGTTGGTAAATTGAACACCAATAAAAAATAAATTAAAATAAATAAATAAATAAAATACTCTTGCGGGATGCCTGGGTGGTTGGTTCAGTGCTTGAGCTTCTGCCTTTGGCTCACCACATGAGCCCGGAATCCTGGATGGAGCCCCACATCGTGCTCCATGCATGGAGCCTGCTTCTCCCTCTGCCTGTGTCTCTGCCTCTCTCTGTGTGTCTCTCATAAATAAATAAATAAATAAATAAATAAATAAATAAATAAAATCTTTTAAAAAATAAAATAAAATGCTCTAGCATTTTCTGCACTTTGGTTGGACTACTGTATTAGCCAGCTTGGGTTGTCATAACAAAGTACAATAGGCTAGATGCCTTAAACAATAGAAATTTAAATTTTGTTTTCTCACAGTTATGGAAGCTAAAAGTCAAAGGTCAAGGTTCTGGGTGATTCCGTTTTTCCGGAGAGCTCTCTTCCTGATTTGCAGATAGTAGCCTTCTATGTCCTTACAATGCCCTTTTTTTCTGTAGGTGTATATAAAAAAAAAAAAAAAAATCTCTTTGATGTCTCTTCTCTCGAAGACACAATCCTAGTGGATCAGGGCCCTGCCCTATGAACTTACTTAACTTTAATTACTACCTTACAGACCCCATCACCAAATATATCCATACTGTGAGTTAGGGCTTCAATATGTGAATTTAGGGGGTATACATTCAGACCATAGCAACTACCTATTATTTCTTTGTTTCTTTCAAAAATATTTATTAAGCAATAATACACCACTGTACTAGGTACTGGGAATAGAAAGATGATAAAGGTTTATGAGAAGACGGCTGAAGAAAAGGGGTCCTCACCTCATCCAGTCCCCCCCCCCCAACTTACCTGGATAACTTTCAAGCCATTCTGAACACCTATGAATTCGACCTGAGATTTAAAGAGAGAACAGCTGAAATACTACAGAGAGAAGGGTTTTTGCTTCTAACAAGGTAGGAAGGCAGAAAAAAGAAAAAAAGAATAAAGTGGGGGAGGGTCCCCACAAGGAGCCAGGCTAAGGCCAGGTGGGGAGAGCTCCTGGGATGGGAAAGTCCAGGTCCAGAGAAGCAGGAACTTTAAAAATCTGCCCCGGATTCTTCCAGGGCAGAAAGATGCTTAGCAGGGAAATTGGGCAGGATCGCAGGAGGGGCAGTGGAGCCTCCAGGTTCCTGGGGTCACTAGGAGAGGAGGTGCACCCAGGGGAGAGCGCACCTACCCCGCGGGCCGAGCTCCCTAAAGGGCTGCACTGCAGCACATGTCTGGTGGGGCCTCAGGAGCAGCTCAGGTGGCAGCTCCGCCCGGAGGGGGCTGCACGGCCCTGGGAGTGCAATTCCAGTGGCACAGGCCTCGGATCCCAAGGTGCCAGGACACACAGTCCAGGATCTTGCGGCTCCCCCTGGACAGGTGGAGGTGGGGAGGGCACAGGACAGCGAGGACACTCCTGCCACAGGATGCCCCCCAGCTGTGCAGGTCAGCGCCCCCCGCCCCCGGAGCATCCAGGCCAGTGCGGACTGAGAGCTGCGGTAGTTACTGCGGGAGCTGACTCCAGGGCTGGAGTGCTGGCCACCGCCAGTGGGGTTGTTCTCTGGTGTCACCCTGTGCCTGGGACGGAGCGGTCCTCCAGGGAACAGGGGCCTCACAGGATAAACGTCCCCAGCAGGGAACGGGGCAGCTCCCCCAGGTGCACACACCTGATAATCAGCAGAGCAGGCCCCTCCCCCAGAAGACCAGCTGGAAGGACAGGGGAAGAGCAAGTTCTCCACTGAGCAGCACTGGAAAGCTCCAGGGGAAGTCGAAGGATTTATAGTATATAGAACTAGAGGGTAACCCACTTTTCTTTCTTTTTTTCCCTTTTTCCAGTACAGCTTGTTTTTATTTCAGACTAAAAATTTCCAATATTTTTTCTCTTTTCCCACCTTAACTACAATATTTTACCACCTCTTCATTTTTAAGTTTCTTCCTTTTTGACTTTCATACTTCTATAATTACATGTCTTAAATATATTTTCCATTTTTAGATTCCCTTCAACATACTCAATTTAATTTAGGGAGATATACAGGATACCGGTTTTTTGTTTTGTGTTTTTTGTTTTCTCTGCCTCATTTTGTTCTACAATGGTGGCAGTTAATACCTTCTAAAACATGACCAGCAAGCACCCAGAATCAAGTGGTATACTGTGCTGGTTCATTCTGTGAGATTATATTCTCTCTTCATTCCCATTCTACCCCCCTCTTTTATCACATTTATGTTTTGGTGGTCAATGGTGGGGCCCTCTACAAGTATTGCTGTTTTATATAAATTTGGGACTGAGCATCTTCTAACTACAGAACTTAATACACTCAGAACCAAGAGGATCACCCTCTAGGACCCATCAGGTAGACTACATTCACCCTCCACTACGACTTCCTCACCACCACCATCTCCCAGTCCCCCACTTTTTTTCTCTTTACTTTTGCTTTTTTTCTCTTCTTTTTTCTTTTTTTTTTCTTCTTCTTTGGGATTCTTGCCTTTTGTTTTTTACTACTTTGTTTTAAATTTCTTTTTCACTTTAGTGGTCCTTTTGTTTTATTTTATTCTGATCTTGTTTTCATTTTCTGGTCTCTGACCTTGTCAGAATCATCTAGGGTGATATTTATTTAGGTTGTGGTTGATATTCTTGACTCAGCCCACTCATGCAGCCTCTCTACACTGAGCAAAATGATTAGAAGGAAGAACTCACCACAAAAGAAAGAATCAGAAACAGTACTCTGCCACAGAGTTACAGAATATGGATTACAACTCGATGTCAGAAAGCCAATTCAGAAGCACAATTATAAAGGTACTAGTGACTCTGGAAAAAAGCATAAAGGATTCAAGAGACTTCATGACTGCAGAATTTAGATCTAATCAGGCCGAAATTAAAAATCAATTAAGTGAGATGCAATCCAAACTGGAGGCCCTAACTTCGAGGGTTAATGAGGTGGAAGAAAGACTGAGTGACATAGAAGACAAGTTGATGGCAAGGAAGAAGGCTGAGGAAAAAAGAGAAAAACAATTAAAAGACCATGAGGAAAGGTTAAGGGAAATAAATGACAGCCTCAGAGGAAAAATCTACATATAATTGGGGTTCCAATTAGTGCGCCATGAGGGACAGAGCACCTGAAAGCATAATTGAACAAATCATAGCTGAGAACTTCCCTAATTTGGGAAGGGAAACAGGCATTCAGATCTAGGAGATAGAGAGATCCCCCGCCCCAAAATCAATAAAAACTGTTCAACACCTCAACATTTAATAGTGAAACTAACAAATTCCAAAGATAAAGAGAAATCCTTAAAGCTGCAAGAGACAAGAGATCCCTAACTTACATGGGGAGAAATATTAGATTAACAGCAGACCTCTCCACAGAGACCTAGCAGGCCAGAAAGGGCTGGCAGGATATATTCAGGGTCCTAAATGAGAAGAACATGCAGCCAAGAATACTCTATCCAGCAAAGCTGTCATTCAGAATAGAAGGAGAGATAAAGAGCTTCCAAGATAGGCAGAAACTGAAAGAATATGTGACCACCAAACCAGTTCTGCAAGAAATATTAAGGACACTGTAAAAGAAAGAGGAAGCCCAAAGAAATATTTCACAAAAACAGGGACTGACACTAAATTAATATCCCTCAATAGTTACTCTGAACGTGATTGGGCTAAATGATCCCATCAAAAGACACAGGGTTTCAGACTGGATAAAAAAACCAAGACTCATCTATTTGCTGTCTACAAGAGATTCATTTTAGACCTAAGGACACCTCTAGCCTGAAAATGAAAGGTTGGAGAACCATTTGCCATTCAAATGGTCCTTAAAAAAAAAAAGGTGAGGTAGAAATCCTCATATCAGATAAATCAAAGTTAATCCCAAAGACTGTAGTAAGAGATGAAGAGGGACACTATATCAAACTTAAAGGGTCTATCCAACAACATGACCTAATAATCATGAATATTCATGCCCCTAATGTGGGAGCTGCCAAGTATATCAATCAATAACCAAAGTAAAGACATGCTTTGATAATAATACGCTAATAGTAGGAGACTTCAACATGGCAGTTTCTGCAAATAACAGATCTTCTAAGCACAACATCACCAAAGAAACAAGAGCTTTAAATAATACACTGGACCAGATGGATTTCACAGATTTTTATAGAACTTTGCATCCGAATGCAACTGAATACACATTCTTCTCAAGTGCTCATGGGACTTTCTCCAGAATAGAGCACATACTGGGTCACAAATCAGGTATCAACCAATACCAAAATATTGGGATTGTCTCTTGCATATTTTCAGACCACAATGCTTTGAAACTAGAACGCAATCACAAGAAGACATTTGGAAGAAACTCAAACATGTGTAGGTTAAAGACCATCCTGCTAAAAGATGAATGGGTCAACCAGGATATTGGAATTTAAAAGATTCATGGAAACTAATGAAAATTAAGATACAACTGTTCAAAATCTTTGGGCTACACCAAAAGCAGTCCTAAGAGGGAAATACATCACAAAACAAGCATCCCTAAAAAATTGGAAAAAAAAACTACACAAGCTAACCTCATACCTAAAGGAACTGGAGAAAGAAGAACAAATAAAACCTACACCAAGCAGAAGAAGGGAGTTAAGAAAGATTCAAGGAGATCTCAATGAAATAGAGACCAGAAGAACTGTAGAACAGAACAACAAAGCCAGGAGGTGGTTCTTTGAAAGAATTAATAAGATAAATAAACCCCTAGCCAGCCTTATTAAAAAGAAAAGAGACTCAAATTAATAAAATCACAAATTAAAGATATCACAATCAATACCAAGGAAATATAAAGGATTTTAAAAACATATTATGAGCAGCTATATGCCAATAAATTAGGCAATCTAGAAGAAATGGATGCATTTCTGGAAAACCACAAACTACCAAAACTGGAACAGGAAGAAATAGAAAACCTGAACAGGCCAATAACCGGGGAGGAAATTGAAGCAGTCATCAAAAAACCTCCGAAGACACAAAAGTCCAGGGCCATACGGCTTTCCAGAGGAATTCTATCAAACATTTAAGAAGATATAATAACTTTTCTACTAAAGCTGTTCTGAAGGATAGAAAGAGACAGAATACTTCCAAACTCATTTTATGAGGCCAGCATCACCTTAATTCCAAAACCAAAGACCCCATCAAAAAGGAGAATTATAGACCAATATCCCTGATGAACTCAGTTGCAAAAATTTTCAACAAGATACTAGACAATAGGATCCAACAGTACATTAAGAAGATTATTCACCATGACAAAGTGGGATTTATCCCCGGGACGCAAGGCTGGTTCAACACTCATAAAAAAATCAACATGATAGATCACATCAACAAGAGAAAAAACAAGAACCATATGATCCTCTCAATAGATGCAGAGAAAGCATTTGACAAAATACAGCATCCATTCCTGATCAAAACTCTTTAGAGTGTAAGGATAGAGGAAAGATTCCTCAGGATCTTAAAAGCCATCTATGAAAAGCCCACAGCAAATATCATTCTCAATGGGGAAACACTGAGAGCCTTTCCCCTAAGATCAGGAACATGACAGGGATGTCCACTCTCACCACTGCTATTCAACATAGTACTAGAAGTCCTATCCTCAGCAATCAGGCAACAAAAAGAAATACAAGGCATTCAAATTGGCAAAGAAGAAGTCAAACTCTCCCTCTTTGCAGGTGACATGGTCCTCTACATAGAAAACCCAAAAGACACCCCAAGATTGCTAGAATTCATACAGCAATTTGGCAGTGTGGTAGGATACAAAATCAACGCCCAGAAGTCAGTGGCATTTCTATACACTAACAAGGAGACTGAAGAAAGAGAAATTAAGGAATCAATCCCATTTACAATTGCACCCAAAAGCATAAAATACCTAGGAATGAACCTAACCAAAGAGGTAAAAGATCTATACCCTAAAAACTATAGAACACTTCTGAAAGAAATTGAGGAACTCACAAAGAGATGGGAAAGTATTCCATGCTCATAGTTTGGAAGAATTAATATTGTGAAAATGTCAATGCTACCCAGGGCAATTTATATGTTCATTTCAATTCCCTATCAAAATACCATGGACTTCCTTCAGACAGTTGAGACAAATAATCTTAAGATTTGTGTAGAATCAGAAAAGACCCCGAATAGCCAGGGGAATATTGAAAAAGAAGACCATAGCTGGGGGGCATCACCATGCCAGATTTCAGGTTGTACTACAAAGCTGTGATCATCAAGACAGTGTGGTACTGACACAAAAAATAGACACATAGATCAATGGAATAGAATAGAGAACCCAGAAATGTCCTCTCAACTCTAAGGTCAACTAATATTCGACACAGTAGGAAAGACTATCCACTGGAAAAAGGACAGTCTCTTCAATAAATGGTGCTGGGAAAATTGGACAGCCATAAGCAGAAGAATGAAACTAGACCATTCTCTTACACCAGACACAAAGAGAAACTCAAAATGGATGAAAGATCTAAATGTGAGATAAGAATCCATCAAAATCCTAGATGAGAACACAGGCAACATCCTTTTTGATCTATAAAGAACTTATTAAGCTCAACACCAAAGAAACAAACAATCCAATCATGAAATGGGCAAAAGACATGAACAGAAAGTTCACCAAAAAAGACCTACATATGGACAAGCACATGGGAAAATGCTCCACATCACTTGCCATCAGAGAAATACAAATCAAAACCACAATAAGATACCATCTCACACCAGTGAGAATGGTGAAAATTAACAAGACAGGAAACAACAAATGTTGGAGAGGATGTGGAGAAAGGGGAACCCTTTTGCACTGGTGGTGGGAATGTGAACTGGTACAGCCACTCTGGAAAACCATGTGGAGGTTCCTTAAAGAGTTAAAAAATAGAGCTACCCTATGACCCAGCCATTGCACTACTTGGAATTTACCCGAAAGATACATATGCAGTGAAACGCCAAGACACCTGCACCCCAATGTTCATAGCAGCAATGTTCACAATAGCCAAACTGTGGAAGGAGCCTCAGTGTCCATTGAAAGATGAATGGATAAAGAAAGTGTGTTATATATACACAATGGAATATTACTCAGCCATTATAAATGGCGAATACCTACCATTTGCTTCAACGTGGATAGAACTGGAGTGTATTATGCGGGGTGAAGTAAGTCAGCCAGAGAAGGACAATTATTATATGGTTTCACTCATACGGAGAATATAAAAAATAGTGAGATTATAGGGGATTGGAGAGAAATTGAACGGGAAAAATCAGGGAGGGTGACAAAACATGAGAGACTCCTAACTATGAGAAACGAACAAGGGGTAGTGGAAGGGGAGGTGGGAGGGGGGATGCGTCACTGGGTGACAGGCACTGAGGGGAGCATTTGACGGGATGAGCACTAGGTGTTATATATATGTTGGCAAATCGAACTCCAATAGAAAATAGATAAAAAAAGAAAGATGAATAAATGATAGTTCCTGATCTTAATAGTCCAAAAACTGATAATGGAAATAGGAAGATAATGTTCACTATTATTATAGCAAGGATTAAGGGTCATAATCGATCATTATGGGGGTGTGTATTTAATTTCCCTTTTAAGCTACTTAAGCTAAATGTAAGATTGGTCTCCTGAGACAAGGTGGGTAGAGATTTTAGACTTTGACTCTTGATGCTTACCTCTACAGTGATTCTAATTTAGATTCTCAGAAATACATGCCTATATAAAGGTCACCAAAAAGATGTTCCCTTTTTATTATTAGCACCACTCTCAGTTTAAATCCCAAAGTAGTTCTCTACTGGGCCGTGCTGGATTAAATAACTGAAAACCATTTTTATATCTCTTCCCCTCTCGTATTTAGGACAAAACAGATCTAAACATCCACTCCAGGCATTCCTCTAGCTGGGACTGTCCTTGTTATGTTTTTTCTTCCAAGGATGCCACTTCTAGACCTCATTTATACTATGACCATTGTCAGAGAGGGGAAGATGAGTCACAAGGTAGATCCAGTTTAACACTGCATCTGTCAGAAAGTACACTACTCCCTATCGTGATTTCATTGTTCCTCCCTCAAAAATCTGTTTTGTAAAAATTTTTTTTAAAAAAAATTTAAAAATAACCAAAAAAAAAAATTTAAAAATCTGTTTTGTTCTTGAATCAGAATAGCCTCTCTGAGAGGCCTTCACTAGAGATGAGAGTGGGTAACCCATACTAAGCTCCATCACTAATTTCTCTCCCTGCATATATATAAATCAGTATCTAACCTCAAACCTGGCCATATTAGGTGCTCAGACAATACTTGTTAAATGACTAAATGAATTTGCTAACACCCTACTACCTGCCAAAAAAATGTATTTTCTTTCTTAGATATGGTCATAAACAAAGCATATAATTTAATGTTTGTAATTGGACTTGAAAATTACTGAACTAACCTCCCACTCATTCTTTTTCCATCTGAGTATTGTATCCATAATGGGATAAAATCTATCCTCTTTAATGCACAGTAACCTTAGGACTCCCAGAAGACTGCATCAGACAACAAGACACCTGCTGCTTTACAACCCACGTTCAACAATAGCCCAGATTGCTGGGACTAGCTGCATGGGTTTCTAATCACCAAGTTTGTTGCAGCAACTACTGCTTCAGCACATAAGCACCTCCAAATGGAGTATTGATCATATTGCATAGTGCTTTCCAGAAAAGGATCAATGCATCAGAAACATGAAAAGGACAGCTTGCCCTGATCTCCAGCTTAACCTCAAAACTAATTGGCAAGCATATTTCCACTAAATTTACCAGTCTTTCAACAAGTATTTATAGAGGTAGTTTGCTATGCTGAAGGCCTGGATTAATTTTTTTCCAACATCTTTTTAAAAGTTTGAAACAGAGAAAAGTTGAAAAAAGTTACTGTGGACACCCATATTTACTCCACTTAAATTCTACAATTAACATTTTCCTACATGTGCTTTATCACATATTGCTTGTTGTGGACAGAATGCTTGTGTCCCTCCCAAAATTCATATGCTCAAGCTCTAATCTCTAATGTGATGGTATTTGGAAATGGGGCCTTTGGTAAGTGATTAGATTAGGTCATGAAGGTAAGATCTTTATGATGGGATTGATGGACTTAAAAGAATAAGAAGAGAGAGAACTCTTCCCTCCCAAGCACAGACAGACTGTCTGGAAGCCAGAAAGAGGGAGCTCTCAACAGAAATAAAATTTATTGTACCTTGATTATGGACTTCTCACCTCAAGAACAGTGAGACAACAAATGTCCATTGTTTATGCCACCTAGTCTACGGTATTCTGTTACAGCATCCTAAGCTAACTAAGATAAATTTGGTACCAAAAGTAGAGCGTTGCTGTACAAATACCTATAACTGTGAAAGTGGCTTTGAAACTGGATAATGGGTAGTTTTAGAATGTATGCTAAAAATATGGATGCTAGGGTAACTTTGGCAAGAGCTCAGAAAAAAAAAAGAAGGTGACTGGAGAGAAAGTCTCCATCTTCTTAAAGAATATGTAAATAATCATGAACACAATGGTGTAGAAATGTGGGGCAGAAAAGGCCATTCTAGTAAGACTGCAGCTGGAAATGAGGAACACGTTATTAGAAACTAGATGAAAGGTGATCCTTTTTAGGAAGAGGCAAAGAACTTGGCTACTTTGTATTGGTATTCTTGGGCTTTGTGGGAAGTAATACTTGGAAGCAAAGCAAGAAAATGGATTCTCCCCTAGAGCCTCCCGAGAGGAACACAGCACTGCTGACATTTTGATTTTAGCCTGGTGAGACCTGTGTCAGACTTCTCAACCACAGAACTGTGAGATAACAAATACATGTGGTTTCATGCCACTATGGCTTTGGTAATTTGTTACAGCAGTCATAGGAAATATACAGTAGACACTCATACATTATGTTGATGCCATGTGATGAGTCCTATGATGTAAGTAGCACAGTTATGTTAGAAAACAGAACCCCCTCAAGGAAGGATTCATATCCTTCTCAATACATGAAAGAAGGAGTTTATTATGCAGACAAGCAGAAAAGATTTTCCAGACAGAAGGAACATTTCTGTAAAGTCCCAGAGACTTGACGAAATATAATATATCCTTGAAATGGTAAACTGCATAAAGAGTTACAGCAGTCATTCTTTATCCTAAGGATTTTTAAAAAGATTTTATTTATTTATTCATGAAAGATGGGCGGGGGGGCGGCGGGGGGGCATGGCAGAGACACAGACACATAGGCAGAGAGAGGAGCAGGCTCCATGCAAGGAGCCCAATGTGGGACTCAATCCTAGGACTCCAGGATCATGCCCTGGGCCGAAGGGAGGCGCTCAGCTGCTGAGCCACCCAGGTGTCCCAGTCATTCTTTATCCTATCAAAGCCTAACAAATATTTTGTAATGCCTCCTTTATGACTCTAAAATAAAATACATGGGTATTATAACCTACTATATATATATATATACATATATATATATATATATACACACACACACATATATATATACACTTGTATATAAACATATAAATATTTATAGGTATATGTTATATATATTCATATATATGAATAGTCTTGACCAGACATGAAAGAAATAAATTATGTATTTCAATATATAATTGCTTCTCATGCATAAAATTTGAATATATAATAAAGTTGTCATTTACTTATATCTATGTATAGATTCATAGTGAACACAATGGATATAAATGCAAACCAACACAGGTGTGTTATACTGGCAACTTAAATTCCATGAGCAGTGTTTTTCAAAAATGATGATGAAATCTTGATAAAGTTTTAGAAAACCAAACTACTTTTTAGGTCCATGTAAAAAGAAGTTGCATTTCCTATAAAAAGCAATGTAGAATAAAATTCTGCAAAGAAGGGGGGGTAGAACAGTTTAGGTAGAAAAATTTAGGAGAAAGATTATATATCCTCAAAATTAAAACACATGGATGAAGAGAAGCTTCCCCTTTCTGCCTCTGGCTGCTGAAGGATGTGCTCATGCTTGAACTTGCTACGGATATGGCATCATGAGAGAGCTGAGAACTAAAGTCAGTGTGAGTCTTTGAGACCATTCAACTATTGATTTAATAAATCCTCAAAACTCCTCATGTTCCAAATTCTTATTACATAAGTGCTCTTACTGAGTTCATATCACTTTTTCCATAGTACTTGAAGCCCAAAGCAATACAATGGACAAACAGTGATGTGAGTGAACCTGCCAGCATGTCACAGGCAGACTGGGTTGTAGTAGATGCTGTCGGTGGTTTGTCCTTATTTTCCCCAGAGTTGTTAACAGGAATACAAGATAAACTATACTTCCCCCCAAAAATCAAAACATTTCTGGATACATGTTTAATCCTTCATAACTGACAGTCATTACTTATATTATTTGAAAGATAAACATTAGGTATATGAGCTATATATTCGATTCCTAATGCTGCCATAGCTAACTACAACAAATTTGGCAGCATAAAACAACGCAAGAGTAGAAGTCCTAAACGGGTTTCACTAGGGCAAAATCAGGGTGTCAACTGGGCAGCATTCCTTTTTGGAAGATCTAGGGAGACCATTTCCTTGCCCCTTCTGGCTCCCAAAGTCGGCTTACATCCCCCTCTCCCACATTCAAGATCAACAATCTCATTGCTCTCACTTCTGCTTCAGTCTCATCGCCTTCTTGGATTCCAACTCCCCTCTATCCCTCTTATGAAGACCTTTATGATTATACTGATCCAGCAGAATAATCCAGGGTAACCTCTCATCTTAAGATCCTTGACTTAATTACATCAGCAAAGTTCATCTTGCTATGTAAGTTGCTGCCCTCACAAATTCTCTACCAAAGTTGGGGGAGAGTAATAGGAGGATTCAACAGTACCATATAGTTAGAAGAACATCTGATTTAAAAAAAAAAAAAAAAGAATTAGGTATTCCTCCTTGCTTATCTAAAACTTTGTACCTATTCCTTTCTTTATGTATTAGCCATGGTGGGTGGGGGGCGGGGGGATGTTTCATGATTGAAACACCATACAAAGTGGCTTAAACAAAAAACAGAGGATGAATGGGTTGGGCTCACAGAAGTGCTAGCATAAGGCACAGTTGTGTCCACATACTCAAGCATCACCAGGGATGTGTTCCTTTTTTTAATCCCTTAACTCTTCTTTCCTCTGAGTTTTCCTTATTCTTGGACAGTTGGGCAGGCAAAATAGCCATAAGCAGTCCCACGTACATATTTTAACAACTAAAGACCCCACAGGAAAGAGAAAAGTTCACCTCTCAATAAAAGAGAACCCTATTCCCCCAAAGGTTTTAGCAAAAATCTCAGGACTGGCTGACTCTTATAGGCCTGACCCAGGTCATGTGCTCCTGCCCAGAGCTAGCATATGTAGTCAGTGTTAATTGAATCACACAGAATAAGAGCAGAGGAGGGTGTTTCTCCAGACTTAAGTCAGAGCACTGTGGCCAGAGAAAGAGGGCATAGACACTGGGTGGGCAAACTCCACAGATGCCCTTCCCAACTTCCTTTTCAATGATCAGAAACCAGCTCTCCAAAGCCCCTTTTGGATGTGAGAACCCAGATACTTCGATGCCGTGGTGGGCAAAATCTCCTGACAGTGACAGAGTGCTGTACAGCCAAACTATAACAAGATTTAGAAAGAGAACAGAAGTATATTTCATTCCCGCGCATGAGACTCAATCTGCTCTTCTGCAGCTATTCCTACTATTGTTTTTATCTTTGCATAAAAAAGAATGATTATTATGTTTGCTTAGGGTCCAGGAAACCATTTGGAGGTTCAGAAGCCCTGGTTTATAGACAGGTGTTCAAAACTTTGAAAGAGAAATGAAGTGCTGCAGATCCAGTGATCTTTTCTTCAGGTGACTCAATGGGTATCAATATACATATAATCGAAGCACAAGGGAGGCAGATGGCTTGGGTGAAAAACAAGCTTCATCATTTTCACATTCTGTGGATCTCATTCAATCTCCTTAAGCCGACTTTCCTCATCTGTGAAACAGAGATCATATAATAATATCTAAGTCTAATAGCTATTTTAATAATGAAATATTAGCTAGTGTATTAGGACTAATATGGGAAATATTGGTCTATTATACATAATCTATTTTGCTCTATTACTCAGAGGTGTAGAAAACTTGCCCAATGTCACACAGATATAAGAGGGCCAGTAGGGACTAGAATTTTCTGAGCAGCTACTCGGGTGCAGAATCAACTGGTGCTAAAGTAATAGAATAAAACTAGCTATCATTAAGTGCATACTATTGGTAATTTATTACAATGTATTTGGGCTTTATAAGCATTATTTCATACATATTTCACAATAACTCTAAAATGATCCTTGCTAGACATATGAGAAAACATATGAGAGGGTCAGTGAGCTTCAGTTGCTTGCCACAAAGCACAGTTTTTAAGTAGTAAAATCAAACCTGTCTGTCTTTAAACTTGTGTACATTCTTATTGACCCTCCTTACTTGTGTGAGCATGAGGAATGCAGATCAAGACAGGGGGAGTCATGAGCCATGTTGAACGGGGATGATGCATATTGGAACTCTCAGCAAATGGGAGTTAAAAAATTAATGGAAGAATGTGATTTAAGCTCAGGTAACTTGTAGGTAAAGTATATAACTGGAATATAGAAGAGATAACACTTATTATGTACTTTTTATATTCTGGATAATGCCATGCAGCTTTGTTTGTAATAATATAACCATTTCACTTACAGTATTATTTTTTATTTTATACATGAGGAATCTAAGGAAACTGAGAAAGTTTATCAGTTTTCCCAGAATCAGCTGGTTAGTGAGCAATGGAACCAGCACATAAACAGAGGACTCCACGCTGGGTCAGCGCTCCTTCCATAAAGTCACACACACACACACACACACACACACAACCAAACAAGTACCCAGCCTGCAGCTGCATGAGCCTGCCTGCATGCACATCTCGGCAGGACTTACATTCCTGCAATTTTCCTCTTTTCTCACTCATTACAGTCCTGCTGTTCCCAGTGAATTTAATTCCTGCAATTTGCACTGGTTTTCACAATCTGTTCTAATTTCCTAGAAGTGTTTGCTCAATAGCTACACTGTCACAATACCAAGCATAAAGAACACGCAAAGTTCTCATACACACTGCTAAACCTGAGTTCAGGGAGCCCAAACAATGCAGAATTACTGGAATATTACTCACAGGCAGTAGCCTCCATATAAGGAGCTGACTCTAATTCTTGACCTTTAGTCAGTTCCACCATAAATCAGGAGGTGGTGAAGAAAATCCCACTGGAATGGTCTTTTGAAAATGTTCTGTTGCTTATTTGTTAAGAGGGAAGTAAAACAAAGTCTGGTGTACTACGTTTCCCATGTGCATATGCCATTGTCTGAAATACAAGGATGACCATGACCCAGTCACTATCCTCAAGAGGTGGACAGTCTAGTGTGGGAAACTGGGCAACCAATAGTTACAACATAGTTAAGTGTGAGGTCAGTGGGGCACAGGAGCAGGGTCTACTTCAAGGATATGTGATGTGTGTAGTTGTGCCTAGGAGGAACCTTATTTGGTTTAATGTTATGTTGTTACTTCCTGAAATTCTTAGTAATTGTTTTAGAGAGGGGAGGAGGAGGAGCAGAGGAAGAGGGAGAGAAAGAGTGTCTAACAGATCCCATGCCCAGCATGGAGCCCCATGCGGGGATTTATCTCATAACCCTGAGATTATGACCTGAGCTGAAATCAAGAATTGGACACTTGGGCAGCTGGTTGGTTCAGTGATTGAGTGTCTGCCTTTGGCTCAGGTCATGATCCTGGGGTCCTGGATCAAGGAGCCTTCTTCTCCCTCTGCCTATCTCTGCCTCCCTCTCTGTGTCTCTCATGAATAAATAAATAAAATCCTTAAAATGAATACAAAAGCAATTGTAACCATCCAGCTAAGCAGTGAGAATAATAGGAGAGGAGAAGAAATGAAATGAAGAAATATTTAGGAAACAAAATTAGTATAGTTGGGCAAATAGTGTCAGATATTTCAAGTTTCCTATCTTATAATGGCTTCCTCTTCTTTATGAATGTAGCTTCAATTTTAGAGGGGACAAAAAACTCCTACTTCTTTAAAATTAGAGAATGTCATGCGATATAGTCCTGGACAATGAGATATATACAAAACCACTAGGCTGCCCGTGGAGGGCACCTTTTGGGAAAGCTATTATTTTCCTGATAAAAAGGGACAAATTCAGATGATACATGTCTTTTCTTCATGCCCTTCCCCATTCCTTCCCAAGCTGTGATTGTAAGAAAGACTACACATGCTAAGGATGGAAGAGCAGGATGATGGAAAGAGCTTAGGTCTTAGGTGACTCAGGACACCATTGTCACTTGCCTCTGATAGCTTACTCCTGAGCTTATAGTTACTGAGAAAAGTGAAACTTTTCAAAGACAGCAAGTCTTAGAGGTGGTAATACACTAGCAGTATATATAAATGTGACAGAGAAAATTGAGCAGAGGATAGTGCAATTGAAGCCTGGGATTTTCATCTTTAAGGACAGCAAAGTAGAAGGCCATGGGCAGCCCGGGTCTTCACTGAGATGGGAAAGGAGAGTGGCTGAAATAGACTTCTCCTTCAATTTTGTCTGGAGGTGACTTTGAATAAAATAAATATTATATTTATGAGAGAAGTACTATGGTACTTCAGGACTCAGTGAGGTTAAGTGACATTAGACAAGGACACATTGTTAGTGAGTGGTGGTGCTGGGACTTTATGCCATATCCAACCATCCTTGAATCCATAGGAGGGCCAAGCAGAGAAAAGAAGCTGGCAATAAGTATGTGCAGGCACCAGAGAGCCTGGTGTCTAGCCAGAAGAAGATCAAGATCACTAACTAAAAATTAGAGTAGGGACTCTGGCCAAAGGGACCAATGGAGACAAGCAAATACTCTGGATCCTTAGAGAAAATTATCCTGGAAGAACAAAGCTGGTCAGAGGCTGTGATCCATGACTTTTCAAGAAGCCACATCTGGAACTCAGGCCTTGGGTATAAGTCACATACTGCCAGATGGCAGGAAAGTGAAGGGCCTTTATATATGCCACCAAAAAAAGGCAAAACCCTTCACTATCCTGTTACCTCTAATCAACAGAAGAAGAAACTTAGAATGCAATTATCTTAATTAGCATAATTCAGAGTGCTTGCCACTATTAGCCTGTGTGAAGCACTTTATATAACATACTTCTTTTCACACATTATCTCATGGATTAAGATTTAGTTCTCCCACTTTCTATTTACTTTCTTATAATAGATAATAGGCTTCATTTCTTAGCATTATTTTTGAGATGAAACAAGATGGGGACAGCAATCTGACAAAGCAGGGGCTCAAAAAACTCTCATTTTTACTATACATTCAATATCTCATTAAGTAATATCTTTATTGTCGTATTATAGATAAAACAAATGTGAAGCATTATAAATGTTCCAGGAGAAATTTTATTTTACTCCAAAGAATGTATAGATGCCATGGCTTCTTAGCTACTGATTATTATTATTAAAACCGCCATTCCTCGAACATTTAACTGTTGCTAGGCACTGAGGAAAATGCTGTATATACATCATTTAATCTATTAAAATCATATCTGTATCTATAATATAATTTAATCCTCTCAGAAAATCTATAGGATAGATGTTTTAACTACATGGACTTGCAAGTCCCAGTGTCTCAAAGTAGCAGGGCTATGATCTCAACTCGGTTTTGTACCAGCAAAGGTTGTATATTAACCATGAAGGACAAGGTTCCTAACACCAAGAGTTAGTCCTGAAACCAGTGCCCTGGTATATAAACCAAAGATCTTATCTTTCACACTCACAAAAGAGAACTTTTTCAAAGTTCTAAAACATGTTTGGATCTGATTACAGGCATTCGTTGGTCAGTTAGGACATACTTGAGAGAATAAATGCTATTGGTAGTTTATCTGGAAAGTGACCTAGGATTCACCTAACAAGGCCTTTTTTTGTCTGGGCTAAAGTAATGTTAGCATTTAGAGACTAACAAAACCTAAATGAATCTTTTCCTTAACATTTGTCCTTGCCCAACTATTAACAACAAGACTACAAAAACAAAACAACAAAAACAATTCACTACTCACAATTAACAGCAAAACCATAGTTATTACTTACCAAGTACAGTCTACATGCTCTATATTCATTAGCTACTTAATTTTAAAAATAATCTTCAAGATAAAGTTTAGAACACCCAGTGAAGATGAAGAAACTGAAGCTTATAGTAGTAAAATAAGTTATCAAAGTCACCATTGATTAATGGTAGAGATATAATTTAAACCCATGTCCCTAACTTCTCAGCTCTAGCTTCTGTGTCCCTTTATTTGAACAGAAGTTGTGCTTTGCACCTACTCATAATGACTAAGAATGCCTTACCTGCAAGTCACCAAAACCCAAGCAAAATTTAATCAAGGTTCACTTTCTTTCTGAAAAATGCTTTAAGCTTTTTCTTATTTTCAGCCAGACATGGAATCTCCTTCCTCCAAATACAAATTTCCTTTGGTATGCTTGTTTTGTGTTTAAATGTGCTTTGATTATAATTAAAATTCCTCCATTTAGTTTCTATCTCTTGTATTTCCACAGCCACTTCTGCTCCAGCTGTCCACCCAAAGTGCCATCTGTGGAGGGCAACCTAGGGACCACCACTCTGGTTTTTACCCATTTATCTCCAGCTGTCCCGTCAGGGCATCCCTCTGTGCAAAATGTCTGAGAACCTGCAACAATTCCCTTCTTTAGCTTCAGCTATCCTACCAGGCCACCCTCTGCATGGAGTACCCCAAAAACCCTGACCCATGTCTGCTTCAGGTCCAAACAACCTGCCAAGGCAGCCTTGGTGCACAGTGCTTTTGGACTCCCAGCCCACAACTGCTATAGCTCCAGACAGACAACCAAAGCCATCAGACACATGCAGTCCACACAGAAAACATCCCTGCACAAGGCATTACATCAAGACTAGAAGTAATAAGTAAGAAAGAAAGAAAGAAAGAAAGAAAGAAAGAAAGAAAGAAAGGAAGAAAGCCTAGAAATAGTTATTCCTTTGACTTCACAGAAACAAAAAGTCAAACAAAATGAGGAAGCAAAGGAATATGCTTGAAATGAAAGAATAAGATAAAATGCAAAAGAAAAAAAACTCAACAAAACAAAGATAAGGAATTTATCTGATAAAAATGTTCATAGTAATAGTAGTAAAGATTCTCATCAGACTGGAAAAGAGTGGATGAACTCACTGAGAAATTTGACAAAGAGATAGAAAATATAAAAATGGAGCAATCAGAGTTGAAGAATACAATAAATGAAACATAAAATACACTAGAGGGAATCAATGGCAGATTAGAAATTCAGAAGAACAGATCAGTGATCTAGAAGACAGGGTATTGAAAAGCACCCAAGTTAAACAGCAAGAAGAAAAAAAACACACACACACACATTAAAAAAAAAATGGGGATAGGTTAAGGGAACTCTCAGGAAACATGAAGCATACTAACATTTGCATTATAGGGGCTCCAGAACAGAAAGAGAAAGGATCAGAAAATTGAAGAAATATGGTTGAAAATAGACAACCAAGTCCAGGATTCACAGGGAGCTCCCAAAACTAAAACCCAAATAGTCCACACCAAGACACATAATATTTAAAATGTCAAAAGACTAAAGAGAAAAAAATATGCAATAAGAAAAATACACTAGTTACATAAAAGAGAAACTCCATAAGGCTGTCAGTTGATTTTTCAGCAGAAATGTTATATTCCATAAGAGAGGGATGTCATAATGAAGTACTGCAAGGGGACGCCTGGGTGGCTTGGTGGTTGGGCATTTTTTGGCTCAGGGCATGATCCCGGAGTCCCAGGATTGAGTACTGCATCGGGCTCCCTGTATGGACCCTGCTTCTCCCTCTGCCTGTGTCTCTGCCTCTCTCCCTGTGTCTCTCATGAATACATAAATAAAATCTTTAAAAAAAAAAGTACTGAAAGGAAACATAATCATTCAGAACTGAAGGAGAGATAGGTCCCCAGAAAAACAAATGAGTTTACCACCACAAAACTGGCCTTACAAAACATATTAAGAAGACTTTTTCTAAGCAAGGAAATATAAAGTAGAAGAAAAATATGAGAGGTAAAAAATTCACAAATAAAAGCAAATATACAACATATTTGGTATATCAACCACTTTATAAAGCTAGTGTGAAAGTTAAAACACAAAAATAGTAAAAGCAAATATACCTAAAAAACTAGGTTAGGTATTCACAAAATTTTTTAATGTAAAATATGAAAACATATACGTAAAACATGAAAGTGGAGAATAAAAATATACTACTATTTTTAGAATGTATTTGAACTGAAGACACTATCAACTTATATGAACTGTTATATATTTAGATTATATATGAGCCTCATGCTAACAACAAATGAAAAACCTACCTATCTATAACAGATACTCAAAAACTAAAGAAAAAAGATTCCAAGCATAACACTAAAGCAAGTCATCAAATATTAAGGAAAAGAACAAAAGAACAAAATGAACAGTAATAACAAACAGAAAACAATTAGCAAAATGGTAATAAGCACATACCTATGAATAACTACTCTAAATGTAAATAGTCTATATGCTCCAGTTTAAAAAAATGTAGGATGACTGAATGGATAAAAATAAAACAAGATCCACCTATATGTTGCCAAAGGGAGAGTCACTTCAGACTTACATACCCAGAAAGACTGAAAAGAAAGGGATAAAAAAGATATGGCATGTCAATGTAAGCAAAAGAAAAAAAAAAAAAAAAGGAAGATGATGAAGTAGCAGCCAAATTAGCAATATTTATCTCAGAAAACTTGACTTACAAAAAGAAAAAAACTGTAATAAGAGACAAAGAAGGTCATGACATAATGATAAAGAGAAATAAAAGATATCCATATTAGAAAGGAAAAATTAAATGATCAGTATTTGCAGTGACATGACCCTATACATAGAAAACCCTAAAGACTCCACCAAAAATTATTAGATTAAATACCATAAGAAGACACAGTAATTGTAAATATTATACCCTACATAGGAACACCAAAATACATAAAGCAAATATTAACAGATAAAGTGAAAAATTGACTGTAATACAATAAAACCAGAGGATTTTAACACCCCACTTAGATCAACGATACATCATCCAAACAGAATACCAATAGGGAGCCAGTGGCTCTGAACAATACATGTGCTCAGATGGACCTGACAAATACATACAGAACATTATACCCCAAACTAGCAGAATAAACATTCTTTTCAGGTTCACATGGAAAGTTCTCCAGAATAGGTCACATATTTGGCAAAAAACAAGTCTCAATAAATTTAAGAAGATTGAAATCATATCAAGAATCTTTTCTGACCACAATTGTGAGAAGCTAGAAATCAAATATAAGGAAAAAAGCTAGATAAAAGCACAAACACAGGGAGGCTAAACAACATGCTACTACTTAAACAACATGTAAATAAATAAAGCAGAGAAATTAGGAAATACATGGGGACAAGTGAAAATGAAAACACAACAAGCCAAAACCTCAGGACCCAGCAAAAGCAATTTTAAGAGAGAAGTTTATAGTAAGATAAGTCTAGCTCAAGAAACAAATTCTCAATAATTAGGCATACACCTAAAAACAAACAAACAAACAAAAAACACCAAAAACCCCAAACCAACCCAAACTCTGAAAAGAACAAACTACAGTTAGGAGAAAGAAGAAAATAATAAAAATCAGAGTGGAAGTAAATAAAATAGAAAAAATAGAAAAGATTAATAAAAGCAAGAGCTGATTCTCTGAAAAGATAAAATTGATAAGTGGTTAGCCATACTCATCAAGAAAAAAAGAAAGAGGACTCAAAATCTGAAATGAACAAGGAGAAGTAAAAAGTAACAATCAACATTACAAAAATACAAAATATTATAAAAAAATACTATGAAAACTATATGTTAACAAATAAGACAACCTAGAAGAAATAGATAAATTCCTAGAAGCCCGCAATCTTCCTAAATGAATCAGGAAGTGATAGAAAAACTAATTAGATCAATTAATAGTAACAAGGATGAATTGGTAATCAAAAACTGTCAACAAACAAAAGTCCTGAACTAAATGGCTTCACAGGTGAATTTTTACAAACATTTAAGTAATAGTCAATGCCTATTTTTCTCAAACTATTCCAAACAATAAAAGACAAAGGAAAACTTCCAAATTTGTTCTATAATTTCAGCATTATCTTGATATGAAAAAGAGAAAAAGACACTACAAAATGCCCACCCCATTTCAGGCCAATATCCCTGATGAACATATATGCAAAAGCCTTTAATAAAATATTAGCAAACCACATTCAACAATAAATTTTAAAAGACCACTCACTGCGATCAAGTGGGATTTATTCTAAGAATACAGGAGGTTTCAATATGGATAAATCGATCAATGTAATACACCACATTAACAAAACAAAGGATAAAAATCATGTGATAATCTCAAAGGATTAAAAAACAGCATTTAACAACATTCAACTACAGTTTATGATAAAAATTCAAAGTGGGTTGAAAGTGAAGATTCTTTGATGTAATAAAGGCCATATATGAAAAACTCAAAGCTAACATCAGACTAAACAAAATCAATATTTCCTCTAAGATCAAAAACAAGACAAGGATGTCCACTTTCTCACAACTTTTATTCAACACAGTACTAGAAGTCCTAGCCACAGCAATTATGCAAGAAAACAAAAAGCATACAATTTTGGGAAGGAAGAATTCAAATGGTCACTACTTGCAGGTGATATAATACTATATGGAAAATCCATAAGACTCCAACAAAAAATTATTAGAAGTAATAAATGAATTCAGTAAATTTGCAGGATATAAAATTAATACCCAGAAATCTGTTGCATTTGTATACAGTAATAAGGAAGTAGCAGAAAGAGAAATAAACAATTCCATTTATAATTGTGCCAGAAACAGTAAAATACCTAGGAATATAAATTTAACCAAGGAGGTAAAAGTCTTATATCCTGAAACTATGAAACACTGGTGAAAAAAATTGAAAATGACACAAACAAATGGAAAGATAGTTTGTGCTTTGGGATTGGAAGAAAAAATATTGTTAAAGTGTCCATTTACCCAAAGCAATCTACAGATTAAATATAATCCCTATGAAAATACCAACAGCATTTTCCATAAAACTATAAAAAATATTAAAATTTGTATGGAACCACAAAAGACCACAGACAGCCGAAGCAATCCTTAGAAAGAAGAACAAATTGGAGCTATCACATTTCCAGATTTCCAGATATACTACAAAGTAGTAATGAACACACTATGTTGCTGGCACAAAAACAGACACATAGATCAATTTAACAGAATAGAAGGGTCAGAAATAAGTCCAGTCTTACATAGTCATTTAATCTATAACAAAAGAGGCAAGAATATATGATGGGGAAGAAACAATCTTTCAATAAGTGATCATTAGACAGCTACATACAAAAGAATGAAAATGGACAACTTTCTTATACTATACACAAAAATTAAATTCAAAATAAGGAAGATATAGTATTTATGTATAATGAAATATTAGTCATAAAGAAGAATGAGATTTTGCCATTTTAAAAAACATGGTTGGACCTAGAGGGTGGAATGCTGAGTGAAATAAGCCAGAGAGAAAGACAAACACCATATGATTTTGCTTATGTGTGGAGTCTGAAAACAATATAAATGAATAAACAAACAATGGAATCAGACCTATAAACACAGAGAACAAAACATTTGCCAAAGGGGAAGGGACTGGGTAATAGGCCAAATGGGTGCAGGGGAAGGGGAAAGGTATAGGCATGATTAAGTACAGCATTAAAAGGCACAGCATTGAAAATATAGTCAATGGTGTTGTAATGCCATTGTATAATGACAGTAGCTACACTTGTGGTGAACATAGCATAATGTATAAAGTTGTTGAATCACTATATTGTACACCTAAAACTATTATAACATTTTGTGCCCACTATGCTCAAGGGAAAAAAAGGATCATTCACCATGAACAAGTGGGATTTGTTCCAGGGATGCAATGTTCGTTCAATAATTGCAAATTAATCAATGCAATACATCATGTTAACAAGAAGAAGGAAAAAAAACTATAAGATTACCTCAATAGATGCAGAAGAAATATTTGACAAAATTCAACATTTGTTCCTGATAAAAAAAACTCTCAAAAATGTGGGTTTAGAGAAAACACACCTCAATATAGCAAAGGCCATACGTGACTAAACCACATTTAACATCAATGCTCAAAAATGGAAAGCTTTTCCTCTAACATCAGGAGCAAGACAAGGATGTCCTTCTCACCATTTTTATTCAACATGGTACCAGAAGACCAAACTGTAGCAATCATACAAGAAACAAAATAAATCCAAATTGGTAAGGAAAAAGTTAAACTATCACTACTTGCTGATGACATGATAGTAAATACAAGAAAACTCCAGAGACTATACCAAAAGTGTTAGAATGAATTCAATAATTTTATGTGATACAAAATCAATACCCAGAAATCTGTTGCATTTTTATACACTAATAACAAAGTGGCAGAAAGAGAAATTAAGAAACAATCTCATTCACAATTGTAAAAAAAAAAACAAGAAATAAATTTAACCAAAGTGGTAAAAGACCTAGACTCTGGAAACTATAAGACATTGATGAAAGAAATTGAAAATGACACAATGGAAGGAAGTAGCATGGTCATGGATTGGAAAAACTAATATTATTAAAATGACCATACTACCCCAAACCATCTACAGATTCAAGGCAATTCTATCAAAATAACAGTAGCATTTTCCACAGAACTAGAACAAATACTAAAATTTGTATGGAACCATAAGACCTCAACAAGCCAAAGCAAATTTGAAGAAGAAAGCTGGAAGTATCACAATCCCAGATTTGAAGAGGTACTACAAAGCTATAGTAATCAAAACAGTATGGTATTGGCACAAAAATAGGCATATAGACCAGAAAACAGGCCCTGAAATAAATCCAAACTTATATGTTCAATTGATGTACAACAAGAAGGCCAGAATATACAATTAGGAAAGAAAGTCTTTTCAATAAATAATGTTGAGAAACTGGACAGTTACAAGCAAAAGAAAGACACTGGACCACTTTCTTACTCTAAAAAAGGGGTAGAGTATCTGAATAGACATTTTTCCAAAGAAGATATATAGATGGCCAGCTGAAAAATGAAAGATGCTCAACATCACTAATCATCAGGAAAAGGCAAATCAAAACCACAATGAAACATCACCTCACACCAGTCAGAATGGCTAATATCAAAAAGACAAGAAATGCAGAGAAAAAGGAGCTCTTGTGTAACTGTTGTAGGAATGTAAATTGGTGCAACCACTATGGAAAAGTGTATTGAGATTCCTTATTAAAGTAAAAATAGAGAATAATAAAAGAAAATGAAGTATCAGAATAGGAGAACTCTGAGCTTACCTTATCCCACAGACACACTGAGGCAACAACTACATGTATTGCAAATAACTCTGAAGAGGACCTGAATCTCATAGAATAGATTTTCTGCAGCTTGTCTTATAGAAGGCCAAACTGAAAAGGGTAAGAAGAGCACAGATGCAGACAGGAGCCAAATATCTAATATGACTGGCCACAAATAGGAGGAATATCACAAGCATGGCGGAGTGAGGGTATCAGCCCCAGACCAGGCACACCTAACCCTGATGATTCACATAGGTAAGATGAGTCTCCATAATATCTGGCTTAGAAAATCAGCAGGGCTTAACTCCAGGAGAGTCAGAGGGCAATAGAAAACTGAGTTTCTACTCTTAAAGAGCCCACACACACTAAATAATATAGCTTGAGACATAGTTCAGAACCAGTAGTTTGAAGAGTGCCTGGGATATCCACAAAGAAGGTGTATTGACTAATCAAAGAACATGTGCCAAGTGGCATGGATCTGCAGGACATTTCTCCAGGAACAAAAGTGCTCCTCTCCAGGCTAAATATCTAGACACTTTTGGGAGCCAGTTCTAACACTGTTTATCTACACTGCTAGTCCTAGCACTACCTTGTAGACCTGCTGCACTAACATGCCTGCCTTGGTAGTAATTCTTCCAAAGCAGCTTCCCTTCTGTGACACCCAGCAGATAACTCAGGATGGCACTGGTGGCACACCAAAATGACTCCCGCCTCCCCACCCCAGAGGTAGGATGGATAATCCCACATACCAGCAAGCTAGTAGTCCCTGCTGCTGGGCCTTTTAGACGGCTGCACAGGGAGTAGGCCCTGCCCCTCCCTGTCAGCAGGTGGGTCAAATGCTAATTGCAGGCAACCAGGCTGAATACCAGCCACACCCACTAGCATGCCCATAGCAATCATGGCTCAGCCACAACCAGAGAATCCACACAGCCCACATGAGGGACATCGCTGGAGTGCCTGGTTCTGGTCACCAATGGGAATTGCACAAAAGGTACTGTAGATGTCTTCCACTTTCAAGACCAGGAGACATAGCTGGCCTACCTAATACATAGAAGCAAACAGAATGAGTTAGACAAAATGAGAAGAAAGGGGAATATATGCCAAATGAAAAAATGAAGTTATAGAAAAAGAGCTAAGTAAAACAGAGATAAGCAATATTACAGCTGAAGAGTTCAAAGTAATGATCATAAAGATACCCACTGGACTTGAGAAAAAAGTGAATAAACTCAGACTTACAACAACCAAACAAAATATAGAAATAAAAACCAGCCAGAGCTAAAGAATAAAATAACTGAAATGAAAGTACACTAGAGGAAATCAACAACAAATTAGAGGATGCAAAAGAGTAGATCAGCAATCTAGAAGATATGGTAATAGAAAGTAACCAAACTAAACAGCAAAAAGGGAAAAAAAATTTAAGAGCATAGTGGGGCTTTTTGGTAATTTTATTTATTTATTTATTTGAGAGACATACAGAAAAGGAGCAGGGGGAAGGATAGAGGGAGAGGCAGACACCTGCTGAGCATGGAGCCTGATGTGGGGCTTGATCCCAGGACCCCATGATCATGACCTGAGACAAAGCAGCTGCTTAACCAACTGAGCCACCCAAGTGTCCCTAAAGAGAACAGGTTAATGGAACTTTGTGACATCATCAAGTGTAATAACATTCACATTATAGAGAACCCTGAAGAAGAGAGAGAGAGAGAGAGAGAGAGAGAGAGAGAGAGAGAGGCAGAAAACTTATAACTTATTTGTAAGAATAATAGCTGAGTACCTCATTAATTTGAGGAGGCAAACAGATATCCAGATCCAGAAAACACAGAGAATCTATATAAGATTAATCCAAGGAGGTCTATCCTAAGATGCAAAATAATTAAAATGGTAAAGCTGATAAAGAGAATTTTAAAAGCAGCAAGAAAAAAGCAAACAGTTACTTACATAGGAATCCCCATAAAACTATCAGCTGATTTTTCAGAAGAAACTTTGCAGGCCAGAAAACACTGGCATTATATATTTAAAATGCTGAAAGAATAAAAACTACAACCAAAATATTCCATCCAGTGAGCTAATCATTCAGAAATGACAGAGATCAAGAATTTCCGAAACAAATGTTAAAGGGGTCCATCACCAAGAAACCAGCCTTACAAGAAATGTTAAAGGGAATCCTTTAAAAGTGGAAAAGAAAGGGGGAAACTAGAGGATAATTATTTTTTTAAAAATCACAAGTAAAAGTAAACATATAGTAAGGGTATTATGTTAAACACTTATAAAGCCAGTATGGAGGTTAAAACACAAAACTAGTAAAATCAATTATATCTATAAAAATTAGTTAAGGGATACACAGAAAGATGTAAAATATGACATCACATACATGAAATGTGGAATGGAAGTTTAAAACTTAGTGCTTTTAGAATGTGTTTGAACTTAAAGGACAATCAATGTAATATAAACTGGTGTACACTTAGGATGTCAAATATGAACACAACAGTAGCCATAAATCAAAAACCTATAATAGAAACAAAAAAATAAAATGAAGACAAAGAACATTAAGCATACACTGAAGAAAGTCATCAGAACACAAGAGAGCAAGCAAAGAAGAAAGGAACAGAGAAGACCTACAAAAACAACCAAAGAACTATTGGAAAAATGCCAATAATCACGTATCAGTAATTACTTTAAATATAGGTGGTCTAAACGCTCCAATCAAAAGACATAGGGTGACAGAATGGATTAGAAAACAAGACTCATCTGTATACTACCTATGAGAAATTCACTTCAGACATGGACACATATAGACTAAGAAAAAGATATTTCATGCAGATGGAAATGCAAAGAAGGCCACAGTAGCAATACTTATATCAGAGAAAATAGTTTAAAACAAAGGCTATAGCAAGAGCCAAAAAAGGTGTTACATAATTATAAAGGGATCAATTCTCAATAAGAGAATATAACAATTATAAACATCATTGCATCCAAGAGAGGAAGAGATAAATACATAAAGTAACTCATCTTTAGCCTTACCTAATATCCCAGTTCCAGTTGATTGCACCTTCCTTTTATAGGCTTGCTGAATCCACTATGTACTTTTGTCATAGCATTTATAGTAACAGTTAACATTCAACAAGCATTTGTCATGAGTCAGGCATTGGATTAAGCACTTTATGGTTATCATTCCTTTGAACTCCTATAATAACTCTTTGTTAAGGAATCCCAATGAGGGATGCCTGGGTGGCTCAGTGGTTGAGTGTCTGCCTTTGGCTCAGGTTGTGATCCCGGGATCCTGGGATCAAGTCCTGCATCAGCCTCCCTGTGGAGATCCTACTTCTCCCTCTGCCTGTGTCTCTGCCTCTCTCTTTCTGTCTCTAATGAATAAATAAACAAAATATTTAAAAAAGAGAATCCCAATGAAATGATGAATACTACTATTATTTTGATATTACACATGTGAAAACAGAGACACAATATAGCAGATACTGGCTAGGTGTTTACTGAACCTAAACTTGCCTAGGCACATATTTGGGCTACTTGTCCCTGTTTAGTTCTTGCCAGTAGAGTGTAAGTATTGTATTTTCCACTGCCAAGACTGACTCAGAAAAACCTCTGGTGTGGTTCCTCACCTTCTCTCTTCTCCCCATTAGCAGGATATCAGTGCCCTAGGCAGTCATCATTCATCTTTGGTCCCTGAATGACAGTGTGAAGCAGAGCTTTCCTAGCTCACCGAACTCATTCCATTGCTTGGATTTTATAAGAGCAACAAGTAAACTTCTATTATGTTAAACCAGTGAGATTTTGTCTTTGCCAATACCTAACATTACCTTAACAAATACTCATAGTGAGGTTGTCAAGTGTCATATGACTGTAAGTGGTTAAGTAAGGATTCTATATCAAATGGCTTAGCGCAAGAGTCTGCATATCTAGACAAAATGCTACTGTCTCACTAAATGTGTTTTGCCCGTTTCTCATTAAACTGAGTTCCTTTTTTGAGGGGATTTATTTTTCATTCTAATTATTAGTATTTAGTACTTAGAATAAACTCAAATGAAGTTTAATTGAATTTAACTGAATTGAATAAGATTTGATTTAACCTATTCCCAGGACCATCATTTCACATCCCCGTTCTATCAGAGTTTTATTTAAAACTAGCATTTTCAAATCATTTTTACTTTCTCAAAATCCATCCTTTAAATCCCAAAAGTTATTTGTGTCTCCATAGAAGTCCAGTCAATATGTTATAATTCATCTTGACACATTCTATGTAAGTAACTCTTTTGGTATTTTCACATCATGTTTATGTGAAGCATTCAAATTCAACAATGATTTATTGAATTCAGGTAGCGAGTTTGGCACTTTCCTATGTCATTAGTTAGTTTCAAAACAACCTTGTGAAATGCATATTATCTCCATTTTACAGATGAGCAAACAATGAGTAAACCAATGCTCAAAAATTCTCAGGGACTAACCTACAGCTAATTATTGAAAGATTTGGGACAATAACCAAATCTACTTTCTAGTCCATTGGTGTGTGTTTTTACCATGCTATTTCTAACATAGTGCCTTGGGAAATTTGTTCAGGATCTTACATATATTAAGAATTCAAAAGTTGTTACTGATCAAAGTATGAATATATATTGAGTGATGAAATACAGTAGAAACAACTAGCTAATATTCCACAATTTGAATGAGGCTACAGAGACTATATCAAATAGCAGTTGTAATGCAGGCAAGCTTGGGATTTAAGCAAATGTGAGCTTTTCTTAGATGTGTCATGCTGTAGCTCTACTGAGCTGTGAAGGTATCATTAAGGGAGCTTGACAAAGGTCCAATAGCAAGAGACGGTCCTCAGAATTAAGTCAGAGGAAATAAAACGTAATTAAAACTTTTTTAGGTCATCAATATTCAAGAAAATCCATCACCAGGAGGCCAGCACAACAAGAACAGTTAAAGGAAGTTCTTTAGCTTGAGAGAAAATTACAGTTAGAAATTCATAGCTATACAAAGGAACATTGGAAATGGTAAATATGTGGGTAGGTGTAAAAAATATTCCCACTTCTTTTTTTATATATGTTTTTATTGGAGTTCGATTTGCCAGCATATAGTATAACACAGTGCTCATCCCATCAAGTGCCCCGCTCAGTGCCCGTCACCCAGTCACCCAATCCCCCTGCCCACCTCCCCTTCCACCACCCCTTGTTCATTTCCCAGAGTTAGGAGTCTCTCATATTCTGTCCCCTCACTGATATTTTCCACTCATTTTCTCTCCTTTCCCCTTTATTCCCTTTCACTATTTTTTATATTCCCTGTATGAGTGAAACCATATAATGTTTGTCCTTCTCTGATTGACTTACTTCACTCAGCATAATATCATCCAGTTCTATCCACATTGAAGCAAATGGTGGGTATTTGTCATTTCTAATGGCTGAGTAATATTCCATTATATAATATTCCCATTTCTTAATGTTTTTAGTGTCTAAGGCAAAAGTTATAACAGTATATTATGGGGTTTATAATAATTGTAAAAATTAGGCATATGACTAGGGCAGTGGCAATGATTAGGTGGATCAAGCATCAGATTCTTGTATTCTATGTAAAGTCATAAATCAGAAATCCTAGAAAAACAACTAAACTTGAAGAGGTATAGCTAAAAAGCCAATAATGAAGGTAAAATGTAATATAAAATGAAGGCAGGAAAAGAAGAAAAAAAGGGAACAAAAAGAGATGCAACTACTAAAAAAATAGTATATTTAATGCTATCACATCAACAATTACATTATATATAAATTAAGCAAATACCCAATTAAAAGAATGATAGTAAATATTGTCTCTAAGAAATATGCACCAAAAATATAAAGCCAAGATTTTGTAAAGGGATAGAAAAATATATATCACGCAAACAGTAATTTAAAGAAAGCTGGATTGGCTATATTAATAATACAGACAAAGGAGACTTAAGGAAAAGGAGCATAATTACGGATGAAGGATAATATTTTATTATGATAAAAGTGTCCATTCATCAAAAGAACACAGCAATCTAATAAGCAAGCACCTGACAACAGACCTTTAAAATACATGAGGCAAAACTTGAGGACAAAAAGAAGAAATAAATTAGTCCATATTTATAGGTGGCAATTTCAAAACTCTTTCCTACTTGATAAGGCAAGTAGATGAAAAAGAAAACCTCTTTGTTATTTATTTTTTAATTTTCAGATAATATCCTCCATATTATTTCAATATTAAATGCATTGACACTGGATTTATAGCCAATCTTAAAACTACTTAAGTACTTGAAAATTAAATATCATAATTTTAAATTATCCATGAGTTGAAGAAGAAATCCCAAAGGAATTTAGAAAATATTTTGAACTCAATGATAATAAAATCACAAAATATCAAAATGTTCAGCATGCAGCTATAGCATTGCTTAAAGGGAAGCTTGCATGTTTAAATATATTAGAAAATGAAACTCTGAAATTAATAACCTAAATATCTACTTGAAGAAATTAGAATTTAAAAAAACTAAAGGGATGGAAACAATAAACAAAGTTTAATAATATAAAAATTAGGCAAACTATAGAAAGAAATAAGCAAAACCAAAGGTTAATTCCTTCAACCTATCTACATATTTGATCCTAGTTAGAATGATCAAATTAAAGATGAATTAACCTGGATATGGGAGAGGGAGAGCACACGCAAGTATGCATTTGCAAATTTTCATTATGATGACTGAAAGACAGGCTGATACTCCATTAATCTGATCTCTACAGACAGAAAAAATAAGGGACTAATATAAATAATTTTATGTCAATAAATCTGACAACTTGGAAATCAAGTATAAATTCTTAGAAAGAAACAAAACTTATATAAGACATTGAAAACAAAAATGGTCTATTATATAAATTCATAAAACTAAAAAAATTCCCACATGGAAAACACTAGGTTTACATCATTTCACTGCAGCATTTCATCAAGCTTTTAAGGAAGAAGTAATACCAATCTTATATTAAAAATAGTCCTTTTTATTAAAAAGAAAAGGAACAAGTGGAATACTTGTCATCTCCTTTTTTCTGGCTATTATATACCTGATATTAAAGCCAAACAAATACATTGTAAGGAACAAAACTACAAATCAATATTCCTCATGAACATAGGCACAAAAATGTGTAACAAAGTATTAGCAAATTGTATCCAGCAAAATAGAAAAGTTTTAGTACATCATGAGAAAGAAAAGAAAACAAAAGCAAAAATAAATTCTTGGAACTACACCAAAACAAAAAGCTTTTGGAGAGCAAAGAAGACAAACAACATAATGAAAAGGCAACCTTCTGAATAGGAGAAGACATTTGCAAATGATATATACAGTAAGGGGTTATTAAAGACTTACACAACTGTACATCAGAAAAATAATTGAATTAAAAAATAGAAGATCTGAATAGACATTCTTCCAAAGAAGACATCTAGTTTGCCAACAAACACATGAAAAGATGCTCAACATCACTAATCATCAGGAAAATGCAAATAAAAATCACAATGAGATATCACTTTACATTAGAATGACTAGAATCAAAAGGAAAAGAAATAAGAAGTGTTGGTGATAGTGTAGAGAAAAAGGAACCCTCATGCACTGCTGATGGGAATGAAACTGGTGCAGCCACTGTGAAAAACAGTATGGAGGTTTTTAAAAAAAACTTAAAATAGAAATGCCATTTGATCCAGTAATTCCATTAGTGGGCATTTACCCAAAGAAAACAAAAACACTAACTCAAAAAGATATGTGCATCCCTATGTTTGTTGCAGCATTATTTACAATAGTGAAGATATGGAAGCAACTTGTGTCCATCAATAAGTGAATGGATAAAGAAGATGTGGTATATATAAATACACAGTGGAATATTACTCAACCATAAAATGAATGAGATTTTGCCATCTGCAACAATGTTGATGGACCTAGAGGGTATAATGCTAAGTGAAATATGTCAGAAAAAAGACCAATACCACATGGTTTCGTTTATAAGTGGAATCCAAAAAACAAAAAAGAAAAACAAAGACAAACAGACTCTAACATATAGAGAACAAATTGATGGTTGTCAAGGGGAGGCCAGCGAGGAGATGCATAAAATAGATAAAGGGGGTAAAGATGTACAAACTTTCAGTTATAGAAAAATAATTCACAGAGATGAAAATACAGCATAGAGAATATAATCAATAATATTGTAATCATACTATCTGGTGACAGATGGTGACTACATTTATTACACTGAGTAATGTATAGACTTGTTAAATCAATGTTGTATACCTGATACTAATATACTATTGTTTGTTGATTATACTTCAATTAAAAAATAAATATAAGATGCCCTGTCACTTAACTTGTGGGAACTTTAGCAGCTGTTTAATGTCTGAAAATGTAACAACAATACCTTCATCACATATAACAAAATAGGAATAATTTGTTAATATACCAAATGGTTTCAGATTTTTGTATGGATGCTATACCTACCAAAGACTTTAGAGGAAACATTTTAACATACTAAGTCTAACATGTAGCTTGGAGACTCAAAGTAACAATAAATGAATATATTAGATGATGAATTAGGGGCCAAACAATATGGTTGATAGGGGAAAATGACGAATAGATGTATATTCTAAAAGATTTTCTATTTAGGGGTAATGTATGTAAAAAGTAGACGAAAATTTTGTGTAAGTTTCAGAGAATGATAGATTCAAAATCTAACCAAAGTGTTGGCTCTCATGGTCGTGGCCTTTGTGCAAAGCCCTTCAAGAGAGACAGAAAAGGCTATATAGTAAGTAAAACCCATCAGACAGAAAGAACAGTATTGGATATGGAAGCCTTAGTAAGAAGCAGAAAACTGTGCTTGAGGATTTGTAAACCATGTAAACCACTCAACCATACGGTGAGTAAACAAAGAATCTCCAGGTTAATTAGATGAAGAATATACTACTTAATGGAAGAAAGGAGGGAAATAGTAGGTTGTATAAAGAAGGTAAGTCTTACTTTGAGCAGAAATCAAAATGGAATATGGTTAAATATTTAATACTTAGACCTTGTCTTGTGAGGCATGAGATTGCAGAAGGTAGCTTATCATGACTCACCAAACTCCAGGAGGTGGGGGCTTCCAACCATCCATTGAGGTCACATTGAGTAATCAGACCATGATGTAAACCTTGTAAATAATTTTTTCTCATCCATGAAAAACAGCCATGATATTTTCCTGTCTGTTTCATACTGTTAGTACATACAGTCTACTTCAACTGAAATTATGAGCAAATCACAATGTTTAAATTTTTTTCTCTAACGATACACACACACAAAATTGAATATAGTAAAATAGAAAAGTTTTAATACATCATGAGGCAGAAGAGGTGTTCATCCTAGGAATGTAAGATTAGTTTACTTACAGTTCAATCATTGCAAATTGTAATATGGAGATTACATAAAGAAGAAAATTTTTATGATAATCTCAATGGATACCCACCTAATATTTCATCAAATCCAATCCTAATTTAAGAAAATAAGAGACTCTTAACACACTAAGAATGCATAGGAAGTTTCTAAACCTTATAAAAGGCACCTATAGAAAAGGTAAAATATGATCACACTTAGTAGAGAAAGACTGAATCATTTCCCCAAAGACAGGGGATAATAAAACAAGGAAGTTGGTTCTCACTATTTTTATTCCAGTATTACGCAGGGGAATGAAAGAAATAAAACTGTCTTCATTTAAAGAAAACATAATTTTTCCATAGAAAATGCTCAGGAATCTATACAATAACTATAATAAGTAAATACAGCAAATCTTGGGGTATAGATAATTTATTGCCTACATATAAGCATTAAAAATTTGAAATAAATTATAAATAATACCATTTACCACAGCCTCAATAAGAAATATATTCAGGAAATGTTCATGACAGCTTTATCAATAGTATCACAAAACTAAAAACTACCCAAATATTCATCAATAGGAGAAAGCATAGGTAAGTTGTGGCATACTTGCATATTATAAATCTATTTAGCAATAAGATTAGATAGAACAGATTATTAATACATACAACAATGTGAGTGATTCCAAAAATAATATAAGCCAGAAACAAAGAGTATATACTATATGATTCCAATTATCTAAATGTCTAGTACCAGTAAGCTAATCTATAGTGAAAGAAATGAAAATTGGTTGCCATCGGTTGCTTCAGGGCAATTGGAACAGATTTGGAGAGGACACCAGAGAGCTATTTGGGATGATGGGAGTGCTATCTTAATAGGTATGTGGGTTACATAAGTAGTTGCATTTATTAAAGCTGATTGAATTGCATATCTGATATATATGCATTTTATTGTATGAACATTATACTCCAAAAGAAAAGGAAAAAAAAAAGTAGAGGAAAAGGGGGATGGAGAAGGAAAAATTGGGAGAGACGGAAGAGGGAGAAGTAACAGAGGAAACGAGGGAGAGAAAATAATTCTGCCCAGGAATCCAGGAGACTCTGAACCGATAGTTTGAGATTATGTTGCCAATAGCTGAGAAAAGAGAGTAGGACTCTAAAGTGTGAGAGCTGAGCCAGCATTTTGCACTTTTTCAAGTGGCCATACTAAATCTTGATACAAAATGAAAACATATTTTGGAGAAGCAAAGTGGAAAAGATGAGCTCTAAACTCTGACTTCTGCTCTATTGATTTTAAATAGCAGAGTTATAAAAGTCCATTCTCAGGGAATCATCTGTGTAGTTCTCTTATTTAGTTCCTTTAACTTGGAATATAAAAGTTGTTCCAAATTTTCCCCTGTATTTCTGCCAAACTTTTATGTGAAAAATTGGGTGGCAGGTGTTTCATTCTGTAGTCATTCTTAGAAGAGTTTGTTCCCATGTTTGAATGGAATCAGTTGTACACTAACCCCCTTCCCCCAGTCTCTCATTGCAGCCTGGCCTGAAATCTATTCTTCTGGAGTACAGTGGAATGTTAACCCATTTATAATGGCAATGACCATTCATTTCTCTCTCTGCTGCTTTGCTGTGCCAAGCACATCAGAGTTAAATCCTTGGCAAAAGATGTTTTTGCTTGTACTAGTAGGGAAAAGATACTACTCTGCCCTGAAGTGTATGCAATGGAGGGAAATGGAAAAAAGGCCTAAAATAACTGAGGGAGGGGCATGATAACAGCAATAATTGCAACTATGTTGCAGTACTGCCAGTCTATGTGGACAAGATCAGAAAAAAAATATCACCTTGAGAGCAGAAAACCCCCAAACCTAATATATAAGATAGATCAGTTCATGCAATGCAATACAATCCTCATAGCCATCCTACTGGATATTCATTGTTACTACACTTTTTCATTTCATATCATGAAATACATGTAAAGATAGACAACAATAAAACCAATGCAATACCACCTCACACTAATCAAAATGGCTAAAATGGACAACTCAGGAAACAACAGATGTTGGCAAGGATGCAGAGAAAGGGGAACCCTCTTAGGCTGCTGGTAGGAATGCAAACTGGTGCAGCCTCTCTGGAATACAGTATGGAGGTTTCCCAAAAAGTTAAATAGAGCTACCCTATGACCCAGCAATTGCATTACTAGGTATTTATCCAAAGGATACAAACATAGTGATTTGAAGGCGCATCTGTACCCCAATATTTATCGTGGCAATGTCCCCAACAGCCAAAATATGGAAAGAACCCACATGTCTATCGACAGATAAATGGATCAAGATGTGGTCTATGTATACAATGGAATATTACCCAGCAATCTAAAAGAATGGAGCCTTACCATATGCAATGACATGGATAGAACTAGAGGGTATTATCCTAAGTGAAATAAGTCAGATAGAGAAAGTAAAATAGCATACAATTTCACTCATATGTGGAATTTAAGGGGAAAAAAACAGATGAACATAGGGAAGGGAAGGAAAAATAAAATAAGAGGGAAACAGAGAGGGAGGCAAGCCATAAGAAACTCTTAACTATAGGAAAAAAAACCTGAGGGTTGCTGGAGGTGAAGTGGGTAGGAGGATGGGATAACTGAGTGATGAGCATGAAGGAGGGCACTTGATGTAATGAGCCCTGGGTCTTACATGCAACTGATGAATCACTAAATTCTACCTCTGAAACTAATAATACAGAATATGCTAATTAAATTGAATTTAAGTAAAAACAAAACAAAACAAAACAAAAAAAACCTTTAAGACAGACAATAACTTGGCTAAGGTTAAAATAAGTTCCGCAAGTGGAATTTGGAATTTTATGTATCTAGTTCCACACTACATTCCCTTTCTACTGTCTTAGCTTGTTCTATCACCATACCCCAATGATCTAGCGCAGTATCTGGCACTGAATGGGCCTCAGTGAATATGTATTGAATGAAAAGCCTGCATAAAAGTGAGGCCCTATAAAAGCTAGCTAAAAGTCCTAGGAGAAAACCCAAATCTAATACATATGTCTAGAGTACCTCAATTTTCTTAGAATCACAAGAAACAAGGAAAGCTGAAATTTAACTAGAGTATAGAATATATTGCTTTTTATTAAGAGGATTCATATTTTCAAGAACCAGTATTTGAAGAAACACATTAATAAATTACTTGAAAAGTTTATGGCATATTTAGGAATTTTAATGACTAGACTCTAATGCACACAATATCAGAGACCTGAGGCTGTTGCTGTAATTACCAAAAGTGTGTGTCTTTTATAACTCTCATAAAGTTGCTTGACCTTCAAATTGCATCATGACAACCAATAACCATCTATTCCAAAGGGGTGTGGCTGCCAAAGTAACTGACAGTCAATCAAATTCCAGTTGAGTTAGAAGAGATCATGTGTTCGGGGACAGATATTGATCTTTGCGGTTGTTTTAGTTTGTTTTTATATTGTTTTTAATTGGGTCAGTGGCCTTCATATTTTAGTGAAGTGCCTGACATTTTATGGAAACTTTTGTGGATATGCATTTCTTTTGTGAGAGGTTTCATAACTTTAATATTAGTAATAAGTCCATGACACCAAAATTATTAAACCCCATTCCAGACCTTGAAATCTAAGGGATGTCCTCAGAATCTCCATTTCTCAAGCTACACTCTAATAAAAATAGTATCCACTGTGGTGGAAGCTCCAAGCATGGAGGGGAACACAGATGATTTCCTCTGAGATCTTTATCCATTGTCAAAGTACTCATCATCATTTTGATATCCTTTCTCTGATCACAGGAACAAAGGATGGACTAGTATCCTGTAGTCTAGATTTGTTTTCATGAGTGTAAGAGTCTGACAGTATCTTTTTTCAGCAATGCCTTGGGCCACCCATCTTTCCTCTTTATGGAGGTATATTTCTGAGAGATGTTGTTTGTCCAGAATACACAAAAATGCTTGCAATATTTCCTAAAAATCACCCACAATGTTCTTGAGGTATCTAAACATATAAAATTAATGATGATGACTCAAGCTATGTAACATTCTGGAAAAAGCAAAACTATGGAGGCAGAACAAAGACCAGAGGGGGAAGAGAGGGATGAGTAGAATAGAAAAATTTTAGGGCAGTGAAACTACTCTGTGGGCAGCCCCAATGGCCCAGCGGTTTGGCACCACCTTCAGCCCGGGGTATGATCCTGGAGACCTGGGAGTCCCAGGTCGGGCTCCGTGCATGGAGCCTGCTTCCCCCTCTGCCTGTGTCTCTGCCTCTCTCTCTCCCTGTGTCTGTCATGAATAAATAAATAAAATCTTTAAAAAATAAAAACTACTCTGTATGATACTATAATGGTGAATACACATCATTATACATTTATGCAAACTCACAGAATATACAAGACCAAGAATGAATGCTAAGATAAACTACGGATGGATGATAATGATGTGTCAAATAGATTCATCAATTTTAACAAGCGTACCACTCTGGTGCAGTATATTGATAGTGGCAGAAGCTTTTTCTTGTGAGAACAAAAAGTATAAAGGAACTTTCTGGTCTTTCTGCTCAATTTTGCTGCGCACCTAAAACTGCTCTAAAAAAAACAAAGTCTAAAATAAGTCAATCCACAGATGAGAGAAACCATATAATAATTGTCTTTCTACCTTTTCATCCAAAAATCAAGGTGGCAAGATATGTCCTAAAAAGGCAAGCCTTTGTTTACCTTATCCTTCCAAATGCATAGAAGGAAAATGTAGGAACAGAAACAAACCACATATATGCAATCTTTTTATCAAATAATACCCAGTAAAGGGACCCAATTTGACTAAAAAGACTAAAAACTCCTTTTTGGGGAATAAACAAGAAGAGAGGTTTAAATGTCAGAGAAGTAGACAGAGAGATACAAGCATTCCTTTCCTACTATAGCTCTGATCATTAATATCATTCAACATCTTTCTGCCTAACAGTTTCCAAATAACCTACTTAGACTGATGGAATTTCCATAAAGATTCTTCTTGAGAGGAAAGGACAACCAAATGGAGTAGTTTAATTGGCTTGCCAATTTAATTTTTCCAATTGCTGGCATTCTGGTTTATTTATCTTTCTCCTAGTAGGTGTGTATTCTTGTATATCCAAAACCCAGCATGGTGCCTGAACATGGCAGACACTCAACAAATGTTCTTACATTTAAAAAAAAAAATGGTTATCCTGAAATGGATGCTCTAGAGCAGTGATTCTCAAAATGAGGTCTGCAGACTAGTATATTAATTAGCATTACCTGAGAAGTTGTTGGAAATGCAAATTATTGGTCCTCCACCTGCAGACCTACTGAATCAGACACTCTGGGTTTGGGGCTCAGTAATCTGAACTCTAACAAGCCTTCTAGACATGCTAAATTTCAAGAAACAATTTTTTTAAGAATTTAGTCTCATGAACTAATGAACTGAAGTTTCTGAATGAACCAGATAAGATTATTACAATCAAATTTTCCCTTCTGAATTGTTCATTGATGGCATTTATGGTCCTACTGGAGTGTAGCTGGTTGCTGCCTGTTTGCAGACTTCCAGGAGGCCTGTTAAGAGGTGTCTTCCAAGGTGAATTCAACACAGGTCAGGACCTGTCTGATGTTTGTCAACCCCATATTACTGCAGGTATTACCTGAAGGCATTAGCCTGGATTGAAACTACAGAGAAAATTATCAGAGAAAATGATAGGTAAATCAAAATGGTGATTTTTAAATTCATAATGAAAGGAATAATTATCATACAAGCTGTAACAATCTTTGAATTTCCTCTCTATACCCAGACAAATCTGGGAAACTAAAGAAGCTTCTTCAAAAGCAGACAGCCTAACCCAGAAGAATGAACTATACTAGTGCTTAATATATGAGTTCTAATAATGGTTAAAAAGGCTAATATTTACGGAGTATTTTTAAGGTGTCAATCACTATGCTAAGTAATTTATACATACTGTGGCCTATAATCCTCATAATGGTCCATTGAGTTAATATATTCCGATTTTGCAGATTAGAAAACTGAGGGTTGAAGTTCAACAGCCTGGTGGCCATATTTACTCTGCAAGTAAATGCCAGGGCCAAGATTTAAACCTCAGTCGTGTTACAACACAGCAGTAATTCTTATATGTAGTATGTATACATCCATGTAATTCCTATACTTAACTCCCTGATACAAGACTAATATAGCCCTCCTCCTCAACTTCAGGGGGACCTTGCCAATGGGGCCATAATACTTGCAGTCTCTTTGCCAGTAATTTGTCATTAGAGAACCAAACTAAGGACTATGCCACTAGCCACCTATGTAACTATTTTTTCCTCTATATTTTTGTTACCTGACCACTATCTCTTAAACTTAGAGGGCATTTCCTTAAACTATGTAAATATATTCAATTGGGTTAAAGTCAGAAATATTTCTGGAGAATTGGTGTACCTCTCTAGGATGACTTTGTATATCTGTGTTCTTATTCACTGTTGATGGTACTTTTTTTCTCTTAGGGAATTTTTTTTTTTTTTTTTTTTTTTTTGCCACATTTCTGACTTCTCAGAGAAACCCCTGGTATTCTTTAGTTACCAGTAACAATCAATTGGGCAAATTTCTATAGAGGCCATAGGTAACACATAGCAGAATTTTCACTATTTCTATCATTTGCTCTTGTCCTAACCCCCTTAATCCTAACACACACACACATACACACACACACACAGAAGTTAAAATCAAGGACTTCCCATGTTTCAGGCACAATTTTGTTTCATTATTTCATTTATCCCCACACTTAAGAATCTGTTATGGTAGGCATTATATCTGTTTTTACAAATGGGGAAATCAATGTTCAGAAAAGATAGATTTCTTTATGATTTGAATTAAACCTTCCTGTCACCAAACCCTGGGTTTGCTTCTCTGCCTCACACTTTGTGTAGCCTCACTCAGAAAGTGCCATGGTTTTCTGGAGGTTGTCAGGAGACCACCTGGAGAGCAAAGGGAAGAATAGCCTTTCCTTCCACCACTTATATTCTTGTCGTCTCTTCCATTTTGACAATGTCTTTGTACCTACCAAATACTTAGACTTTGCGTCCTCTGTGGTTTTTATAAGCATAGGTAGAAAGGTAACTAAGTAGGACAGTCTTCAACATCCTTGATTTGCAAGTCAGGAACCCAAAGCTCTGAGATGTTAACTTAGGTAGAGTCACTTATCTGCACAAAAGGTGGAGACACAGGCTGTCCTAGATTTTCTAATTCTTGAATTAATGTTCCAACCACTGTACCATGGTCAAAGATACATGTTTTCCAACATAAGTGAAGGGATAATTTATGAAAGAGCCCAATAGAGGTTTTAAGAGGGAACAAGACCGTACTGTAGCATCAAATCTCCCCCACAGTTCTGAAAAATTAGTACTACTTTCCTGATACACATCACTGAAAAGAGAATCCATTCTGTGAAATTCATGTGTTTTTAACATATGTTTTATTTAAATTCATTTAGCCGACATAAGATATATACTTAGTTTAAGATGTAGTGTTCAATGATTTATCAGTTGCATATAATACCCAGTGCTCATCACATTATGTGCCCTCCTCAATTGCCATCACCAAATTACCTCATCCCCTGACCCACCTCCCCGCCTCATGAGAGACTCTTAACATATGTTTCAAATACAATGTTTTTAAAAAAGAGAGCTCATTTTCTGATTGCTTCTGTGATATCCGTGATTTAGAAAAATCATCCTGAGAAACAGATATTTCTATTTCCCTTATTTCTATGACTTTCCCACAAGCAGGACCAGCAGAAAGGGAACCTGGTACCAACTGCTTCTAGCCAAGTCATAACATTGACCTACTTCTTCCTGCCTTTTCCCTTTAAGAAACCAAGCTCAAAATTACAATCCAAGATGCCTCTAATTTCAATAATAGATACCTCTTAGTTAGGAGGTTATTTGGTCTCTAGGTAGCAGGGAGTATGCTGTTTTCTTTTTTACTCTTGGCATTCATTCAGGTTCCCAGGGGCTAGTGACCAGCAAATCCAGTAAAAACAGAAATTGTTACCTAATAAAACACCAAGAGACTTTCCAGGCCTCAGGGCAAGTAACACCCCTGCCCTTTCTAATTCTCAGACCACATTCCAAGTGCAAAATGGAGTCATTTTTGTTTTCAAAGTGATGCTAATTTATTAGCCATGGTGCAAATGTTGACTGTGGTAATAGGACTTCAAAAAGAATGTATGCCGTCCAGAAAGCTTGAGGGGGAAAGGGAAATCAGTTGAAAGGTAATCAGAATCCAGTAGAGTTCTTCAGTCCAAATTGACTCTATTCAGCAATTCCTTTACTCATCCACTCATATTCCTCCTCATTAATTCTTTCATTACTGATCTAGATTCCAAGAACCCCCTAGGTACCAAGGTAGACATATTTAATATGTATCTCCTTTCTCACAGAAATCTCAGTTGAATCAGGAACACAAATCAGTCAACAGAGCATTGAAGACAAGTTTGTCACTTAACTAAAAGGGTTGTGGGAGGTGTCAGAAAACCATGGCAGTGGTGGGAAATGTCACAGAAGGCATGAGAGTATGACAATTTTGAAAGGTGATGAATCTTGAAGGGTGATTTACACAAACCTTATTTCAATAAAACCTCAGATCTTCCAAGGAATAATTAAAAGTGTATTTATAGAAAATCTCTTTGTGGGATAGGATAAGGTCACAAGGTTTCAACTCTTAGGATCTTTCCTTGAAGACTTGTTTAAATTAAAATCTTTATTACTCAGGATTTTGGGTTACATGCAAAAGAAATAGACTGGCTATCTCAAGCAGAAAAATAATTTACTGGAGAGTTACTAGGGCCCCTCCCATAGACAGAGTTTAGAAGAGCAGATCTAGAAAACAAAGAGACACCCAAAAAGCTGCACAGGGTCAGGCAGCAGAAACAGAACAATGGTGGCCAAGAGCAATCTAATCTCACTGAGTGTCTCAGAGAGGTAAAGTGATTCTTCTGAAACCGCACAGCATCTAAGTACTCCTGGAGCCTCAAGAGTTGAAAGTAATTTCTTAGCTCTTCTCTTGGACCCTGTTATGGACAGTTAGTATGTTTTGATTGGTAATATCCTGTTCCTTCGTTGCATTTTTCTAGCTATTTTAAATTTTAAATACTTAGGACATAAAATTTGTCCTCTTAAGCTTTTTAAGTGTGCAGTTCAGTGGCATTGCACACTGTTGTACAACGATTACCACCCGTATCTCCAGAGTTCTTTTCACCTTGCAAAACTAAACCTCTCTACCCATTCAACAATAACTCTCCCTACTCCCCTCTCTTAGTCACTGACAACCATACCTATTTGGATTTTTATCTCCCTTTTGCAGAATCCCCCAAGATGTGTAGACCTGGAGGAAATGGCTATCTCCCACTACAGATCTTCCTCTCTTGCCCAATTAGCCAGAAGTAGCCAGAGGACTTAAATTTTGTCAATTCAATGTTCTTTCCCACAAAGCTATTGAAATAGAGAGGTACATTATAGCCATTGTTGAAAAGAAAATTTGATGAGTTCCTTTACTCATAGGTCATTGGAATACAAAAAAAGGATAAACAGGGTTCCTGCCCTAAAGGAGTACTATTTTTTTTAAGATTTTATTTATTTATTTATTCATGAAAGACACACACAGAGGCAGAGACACAGGCAGAGGGAGAAGCAGGCTCCATGGAGGGAGCCTGACGTGGGACTCAATCCCAGGACTCCAGGATCACACCCTGGGCCAAAGGCAGGCACTAAACCACTGAGCCACCCAGGGATTCCCAAGGAGTACTATTAAATGAGGACATATACTAGAATTACAGTGCAGTTTGATGGTCATTTCTAGAAAACGTAATGGAAATATACAGAAAGAAAAACCTGAATTGGCCCAGGATGTGGGAAAGGATTTCAAAGTCCTTGGTGCTTGAGCCAGGCCTGGAAGGTTAGCTATAAGCATACATTGCAGGCAAACCCTGGAGAGCTCAAAATATGCAAATATACTGATGCATAAGAAGTCACAAATTTCCATGAATAATCAAAAGCTCAGAAATTTCTAGAACATGAAGAGAAGGATGAAATATGGCCAGAAAGGACTTGGGACAAGTGGTTATGGCATAGACTCGGAAAGGAAAGAGATCACTTACATTATGCAAGGAAATCCTTTTTAATTCTCTAAGACTATGATTATGAATAACAAGTCCTTGCATCCCTGGTAGTTCATGAAACATCCCACTGAAACCATGTAAAATATTGTTGCAGGATATTTTTCTTAAGGAGAAGATCTAGAATTTACATCATCCTTTCATTGTGGTGGATAGAACCTGGGGCATTTGGTAAAGACAATGGAGAACCCTTGAGGTATTCCTGTTTTCAATGTTTCTGTATCCTACCCAAAATGTATCCTTTCCATTGGCAATTTACAATGTAGTCTCCACATTAGCAGGGCTATCATTGCTAGTACTTACACTGGGATAGAGGAAGAGCTTGCATGAGGACAGAGGATGGGTAACAGGGTAGTGTGAAATGGAAGTAAACAGATTTTTTTCCCCTAGAGTAAGCATTCGCTGATTGCCAAAACAATGAGCTCATCCTGAATGTTAATGCAGTAAATGCTAAGTGACTAAGTTGTCTATTATTAGACTTTACCGTACAGTAAGTGCTTTTGTCCCCTCCTTTCTTGGGTAACACCTGCTGTAGCAATGCCTATCAACTTTGGGAACTCTGATCCCCATTAACACAGAAGGAATAGAAAATATGTGGGAAATGCTTGCACAAAGAGTGATTAATTGGAAAAGGAGCTTTGCTAGAGCAAATATTTTTAACTCCATCTATACTGGTGGCATAGTGTAACATCTGTCTCCCTTTTCAGTTTTATTATAAACTTTAAGTCAGGGAACACAGGGGTGTAATTTTTCTTCTCTCTCCCTCCTTGCAACTCAAACAGTGTAAGACATGTAGAAAGTTCTTTTAAATGGCATACCTCCCTAACCTGGATTACAGTATATCAATTTAGCAAATTGCTTGGTAAAGAAGTAGTAAACACCGTGCTAAGTGCAGAGACTGTGGGAGCTGTCTTTTAAGGAACTTTAAGTCTAATGGGAGACAGATCTTTAATGACTATTAAGGGTACAAATGAGACTAGCATGGGCTCCTTAGAAAAAGACAACATAATTTGGTATTTAACATTTTAGCTATTTGGCTCAAGTAAGTCTGGACCAGAATTCTAGCTCTGCAGTTTAACAACTCCATGATTTTGGGCAAGGTACATAATCCCCATAGGTCTTAGTTTTCCTATCTATGAAATGGAAATAGTAGCAAACCTCTAGTTTTTTTGTTTTGTTTTGTTTTGTTTTGTTTTGTTTTGTTATCTGTTTTGTTGATTAAGAGACACCCTGTGTGTGAAGTACACAACACAGTGTTTGAATATGCTTTCTAGTTGGTGAAAATAGGTTTAAAAAGACACTAGATTCAAGGGAAGTGGGTCATTAGCTCTGAATGATTTTATTAATTGAATTCTTTAGTCAATTATAAAACACTGACTCTGTTCAAAACAAGTTTTAGGAATGTCACTCTGATAGCATTAAGGAAGACAATAAAGCCAGCAAAACTGAAGGTATAAAGATCTTCACTGCATTCTACATGTATTTCACATGACCAACTGAACTACAGCAATAACAATAGGAATGGAGAGGTAAGAGGAGAAAAGACATCTGCGGGGAGGGGTAAAATGAACTAATAGTACCAAGTAACTCCCCCAAATTTGTGCCTAGGTTTTAATTGTAAGTAGTAAGCATTGCCATTTTTTTCATAAATCATATATTAATATGCATGTAAGCATATTATTTTTTGTTCATTTTCAAATGGAGACCTGCCCTGGGCCCAACTAACTGCCCAAAGATAAGACTGTATTTTATAGGATGTTACAAAATTGCTTTATTTTTTACATGAAAATGAAAATCGTATTTCTTCTCCTTGCTTAGTATTTCCCAGTGCCTCCTACTTACATGACCCATTTTGTGTCCTGCCATTTCTGTAGCTCTCCATTTTCAATTTTCCTTCTTTGGCCACCCCCAAAACACATGCACACAGTCTACACTCCAGGACAGATTTTTCTCAATACCTTGACCTTTGTACATGCTATGTCCCTGCCTTCAATGCAACTTATTCTTTAAATATCAAATAAAATATTACCTACTCATAATACTTTCTCTATCCCTCAAGGCTGAGTTAGGGACTCCTATTAAGTATTCACTGCACTTTGTATGTACCCTCATTAAATCAATCTTTCTTTGTATGCTAATTATTTGTTTCCACGTTTCTTTTTCCACTAAGGTGTAAGATCATAGAGACCAATTTTGTAGCCCAGTGCCTATTCCCTGCTCAGAAATGATTATGACCATACATATTGAGGTAAATTAGTAAGTGAATAAATGAACTATCGATATTGGAAAGTATTAGTAAAATCAGATTTACCCCAAGACGAAAAGAATTTTATTGCAACTAAACCTTTTGTGTAGGCACTTTGTACATTAGTGAGCTCCCTGACACCTGAGAGAAAAATAGGCAGAGATAATATAAAAGGAAGTTCCATTTTAGGTATATTTTAGTCATGTAATATTTCAAGTCCCTTCCAATTATGAGATCCTATGATGTAAGATGACTTTGAGAAGGTTATTAGTTTTTGAAAGATTTCCAGAACATATAATACTTTTCTCCCAAGCTATATAGGAGAGGACTAAAGGAAATTCCTAATTTGTGGCACAGAGAGATAGCAGCTCTATCTTCCACATGCTCAACTATGTTACTTAAGCCCCTAAAATAAATTGCGATCATCAGCATCTCCTTGACTTATCTTCTACTATAATCAAAAGTCTTCCAGCTCAGCAGAAAGATCCACATTACTATAGCTTCAAGAGGCAGAGTAATAATGTAGACAACCTGATTTTGGCAACAGTTCTTTTACTGATTTGAAGTGCAAGGTTTTTACAGAAGTTAGAAATAGCATTTAAAAAATCATGTTTTGGCCTGAGCTCATTAAGGACAAAACTGAAGTTAAATAATATATATCCTCATAGAGAGCTGATTTTCTCATCTCTGTGCTTGCTGACATAGACTGTCTTGCCACAGAATGCCAGTCAGTGAAGAAAAAAATGGTTCCATGAAGTCTTATCTTGAATCCTGGATTGCTCCGAGATCCCAAGGGCCATAATTGTTCTACGTGGGTAAGATGGGAACTACAGCGACCATGTGGATAAGGTGTGGAATGACCAGAAGGCCTAGAGCAAGATGAGAAGAGGCACTGGCCATGGTTATCTAAAGCATGGGACTTTGTGTGTCCTACTCCACTGGTTTTTCTGAGGATTAAAAGAAGTGATGTATGTAAAATGCTTTACATGGTACTAGAGGAGTAAAAATTAAAATACTTATCTACTGAGCATAAATTATCAAAATTACTGAAATAGGCAATGCCTTCTGCAAAAGGAACTTTTTAAAACAAGAATTTTGATACTTCCAAGTCACGGTTGTTTCAGTAAGACTCAAATAATAGATCTGTATATACTTTAGTATTTCCATCCTTAACCAAAAAGAACAAAACTCTTGTTTCTACATCTTCATTAGCTATTATTAAGAACTTCAAAGGGTCTAAAATTAAACTTTACTTGCAAACTACCAAGTTATCCTGTTATAATTTCATGGGTGCTGTTAGAAGACATGAGACAAAGGACAGTTTATTATTCACAGTGACATTAACAACCAGAGTATCAGCAATTTTTACATTGCTCTTCAAACCCCAATTCCAATGGAATCACAGAAGAAGACCAAATGTTACCTGCACATTTGGATTCACACAGTGAACTGTGTCACAGGAGAGAAAGCCTGAGCCTAGAGAACGCAAATCTTTTTAAATGGGCATTAAATGTGCCTCCCCTCTCTCCAAGGAGTGTGAGAGCATTATGTTTATTATACTGGACAATAATCATGCCTGTTTTTACTTCAGGGAGAGATACTATCTCTATCTTCCAAGATTATAAGCAAATAAGCCCTTTGCTCTGGAAGGAAACACATCTCTATCATCCAAGACTTTTCATTATTCCCACATCTTTGAAAATATAGTTTAGAACAAGAAGCACCAAAATAAAACAGGGAACCATGTGGATGCTCCATGGTTTGCCATGGAGAGGCCAACCATGATTTCGCTGGCTTTTATTAGGACATAATTTTCTGTTTACATGCATTGTTTCAAGATATAAACGATGCTATAAAGGGGGCTTTATAATATAAATTGTAGCCCTGTGTTCTCTGATTCTTCCTAAAACAAATATGTGAGATAAATATGCTCCTTCAGAATATCTAACAGAGTTATTAACAAAAGCCAGTAAACCATATACCTGGCCTAGATAGCCAAATTCTATTATAAGCTCTCAATAACAGGCTGTATTTCTTTCATAGCTTTTATTACAATTATAATTAAGCATCTGTTTATTTTTCATTTGTTTTTTTCCCTACATTATAAATGGCCCTTCATTGGAAGTACTGTGTGTCTCTGTTGTAAACATTTGTTTGGGTCAGCTCACATATCATTTGACATACAGTTAAGTATCTGACAAATATACACAACAAATATTTTTTGGATGTTGACTAAGTTGAATTGTACTTCACTTATAAATGATATATGAAAATTTGGTGACAAGATTTGATTCTATCATGTGCTCTTATCTTTACCAAGACTTTCAAGAATGGAGTTTCCTAGAAGGCTGCATGGGGAAATGACCAAAGATATAATCTAGGATATCCGTTTTGTTGTAGAAATTTGGAAACTAAGGGCCAGTGATAGTAAGTTATCCAAAGTCACACAGCAAATATTAACAGATCTAGACTAGAAGTCATTTCTGAGTCCTTGGTTTAATGGTCTTTGACCTATGAAATTTCTTCACCTATCCTTTCAACCTGTTCTGGTCATATTTTAAAGCACTATGTTTATCCACTGTGAAAAAATGTAGCAATGTGCCATCAGAGCAAGAGTAGAGAGATGGGAATATCTGCAGCTCCATGCTAATATCCCCTAACTCATCATATGGATCTGGGAGACTGTGTTCCCAAACAATAATAATCTGCAATGTGTTTTCAAAGTTTTGAACTTTGCCTGATGTTTTTTTGGAGTGTGCTAGAAAAAGGAGGTAGGACAATTTGGAAAGACAGATGTATCTACAAATCAAAATGATCAAAATGTCTGCAAATCTGCCAAAACCCAATTCCGACGACCCAGAGATGTATCTATTTTTTTTCTCCTCCTATCTTGTTTATATTGGCAAATAAGAAACTTTTCCCACTTTAATTTGTTATAGAACTGTTACAAGTTAGTAACAAAAGCATTATTGTTTAGGCCTGCAGGTATGTTATAATAAAGAACTCAAAATATTTCACTTTTTTCCATGATTTTAGAAATTTCCTACAGTAATCATGCCTTTAAAAAGTGAAACAAGTGTCTCCACATTAAAGATCCTGGGAACTCATTTCTGTTTCCAATAACAAAGGAGTGTTTGATATTCTGCTTACCCTGTCAGCTCTACAACATCCCTGTGATCAATTGTTTCTACAAGAGCCAAGTCTGACAAAGACATTGCTTAGGAGGAAAGGTGCTCTATAAATGCAAAAGATAAGTAAATGGATGGACTGGGCAGAAGCACAGAGGCTCTGGATTAAATAGAGGCAAGAATTTCGTTTTCAAATTTGAAAGAAACATGGGACTGGTCTAAGTCTTCTGCCTTGGGAAAAGCTACCAAGATTTATTTTTGTGAACATATCACAATTCTCATTCTTATGCAGCTGTAGCTATTGGAGTACCTAGGTGAGATTGCTTTATGGCCTAACAAGAGCAAATACAGGTCTCTCTTGCCTTATAGACTAAGTGGTTTTACACTCATTTCTGAGCAATGAATCTAAGTTTTTAGTGAATTCCATGAAAAGATCTTTAGAATTGTAATGCTGCAGAGCAAAAGTTTCTACCACAGACTGAATGGAAACTTTTAGAAAGGCTGGCCGTCAATTTTCTGAGGCATGCTGGACAAGAAATACCCCTGCAATAGGTTTCAGAATCTGGTATCTCATTCTATAATTTCTCACATAGATATTGCTTTGATGCACTAAAGAGGACTTCAGTCTATAGCTTTATAGATTTGCAGTTTAACTCATCTCCTTTTATGGAATTGAGATTTTATATATAATAGGGTTACACTGTATTAGAACATTTTGCTGGCCCATTAAGTTTGTCAGGGGTGAAATGGTTTTTGTTTTTCTTTTTTGTTTTTTAAAGGTATGGAGGTAAGAGGGCTTGATTCCTAGATTCACAATATTCTTTGGTTATTTTGGTTTGTTTTTTGTTCCCTTTTGTTTATAGAAAAGAGAACTAGTTGTCTCATTCTGCGTGTCAGAACTTTGAGAGTGTTTAGAAGCCATTACTTGGTTTGTGGACCATACCAACATCAATTTCCTGGTTTGACAGTGAGCTTTAGTTACACAAAAACATTATCATTGAGGAGACTAGGCAAAAAGTGCATGGGACCTCTTTGTTCTATCTTTGAAACTCCTCGCAAACCCATAATTATTTTTAAATAAAAAGTGAAAGAAAAAAAACTTGAAAAAAGATATAAAAGTAGGAAACAGTAGAGTGACAGACCTGACTCTCATCTACTGGAAAAACTCTACATGTGTGTTTATTAAACTATAAAATGGAGAGTATCTAGCAGTAGTAATAACTAAATGAGTTTAAATTTAATGGCTTGTGTATGTACAAACAATATGACAAAATCAAGATTATGTCCTTTAAAGCCAACTGCCTGCACTCAAATACCAGGTCATACAATTTTTATGTGGGACCTTGGCCCAGAAATTTAATCTTGCCTCAGTAACTTTATATGGAACTTTGGATGATGGTAATAAGATCACTTATTCTACAAGAGAGTCGTGATAATTAAGTGAATTAATATATGTAAGGCACCTACAATAATGCCCAGCCCTTAGCAATACTACATAACTGACAGCCATATTATAAAGAAATCACTTGGCATATAGTTCTGCAAATATTAGTTTTCTTTCCTTTTCTGATTATGAGTTAAATTCTATAAGCAGCCCATTAAAAGTAGCCTAGAAAAAAGAATTATGATATATTTATATAATTCTATAAATAGTGAAGTCTTCCACTATACACAAAATATGGATGAATCTCACAATCAATACTAAGTGAAAGAAGTAACCCACCCAGATGTGTTTATTGTATGATTGTGATTATGTAAAATACTAAATAGAATAAATAGCAAAAGAAAAAAATTATAAGCTTAGCTTTGGTAAAAACATTTCAAATTCCCTCATGCCACAGCATATGAAAAAGTAAAATGTAAATATGCTATTTTAATGATACATATCAAGTCCCGACTTTCCAATCCTAGGTAATATATTAAGTTTCAAAATACAAATGCTGATAATTTAACTACAGGTAGTATTTTTTGAAGTGTAATTGACATAAAATATCCTATTAATTTCAAGTGTACATCATAGGAATTTAATATTTTTATATATTATCAAATGACCCTTATGTTAGTCTAGTTACCATCTGTCACCATATAAAATTATTACAGTATTATTGTTTATGTTCCCTATGCTATACATCAAACTCACATGACATACTTTATAACTGGAAGTTTATAGCTCTTAATCACCTTTACCTATTTCACCCATCTTCCAAGCCCTCCCCCAATCTGACAACCAACAGTTTTCTTATATCTATCAGTCTCATCTGTTTTCTGTTTGTTGTTTTTAGATTCCACATGTAAGTGAAATCATACAGTACTTGCCTTTCTCTTTCTGACTCATCTCACTTTGCATAATACCCTCGAGGTCCATCCATGTTGCTTCAAATGACAGGACTTCATTCTTCTTTATGATGGAATAGTAGTTCATTTAGGTTCATATGCAAAATAAAAAATATCACTGGGTGGTCTTGACAGAAAATCAGACATTAGAAAATTAAATATAAGTAAATTTTAATTCAGAGCAATAGGAACTATTCAAATTGAAGTGTGTACACACACAATTAAAAGAAATGAACAAAACTGCTGTGATATGTAGAATAATATAAATGGTCTAATATACATAAAACTGATGTTTAGAAGAGAAGAGGCAGAAAAATTATTAAAAGGTAATGGTCAAAATATCTCAAAATTTGAAATTCTATATACTTCATATCCAAAAGGTTAAATAAATCTTAAGGATGAATACAAAGCAAAATATGAAAATGCATTTAATAAAATTGTTCACTATCAGTAAGAAAATCTTAAACTAAGATTGAGAGAGAAAAATACAAAGAAACAAAAAACCAATATTGACTCTGCATCAGAAATAATAGAAGCCACAAGACAGTGAAGTGATATTTTTAAGTGCTGAAACACAATTAAAGAGAAGCTATTAACTTAAAATTCTATACCAATGTCAGGACTCCAGTCATAGTGCCTGACTCTAGAGCTTGGAGACTTACCCCATGCTCTAATGGCATTGGTTATGGCTCTGTGCCTTTGTCCTCTGTTTAATATTTGTTTTTAAAAAATCCAGATTCTCACATATTTTTAACTTCTACAGAGGCAGACAGTGATGTTGACTGAATTTGAGACACATGTTATTTGCTGTATATCCACAACTCAGCCTAATCTGAGGAGTTCATCCTACTGTTTACTAAAAACACTGCCATAGTCAATCACAAGTGCAATTAACTACATAAGTAAAAATCATGGTTTTAGAAGTGTCCAAATCTGATGTCTGTTCAAGCCTGTGTCAGAAACAGCAAAACCCCCTGCAGAGGTCTCTCTGGTTTTCAAGAACCTGAGCTCTGGTTTTCCAGAACCAACAAACCTGCTCTGGTTTGTTGATGGATTTTCACTAGGCTCAATAGGCAGACCTTCTCTCTGTTATGCTTTGTAAGAAAGAAATAACAGAGGCACAAAAAACTAACAAGCCATGTGGGAAGTGTTACTTCTACCTCTTGACTGGCAAGATGTTTGGAAAAAACAATTCCAAAAAGAAGAGGAACAACCAGGAGAAAGAGAAGTCAATGTTTGCAAATGCAGAGGAAGAATTTTTCTATGAGAAGGCAATCCTAAAGTTCAGCACTTCATGCAGGAAAAGAGCGACACTTGTCTGAGAGGCAGGTGGTCCTTTGATGATGCCCCCACAAAGCCCCTGCAAACCATAATGTTGATTCCAGGTGACAGGATGAACAAAATCATGGATGAACTGAAAGAGCATTTCTCTGTGTGACACATTTCTTATGGACAGTAGTCAGTGGTTTTGTGTTTGTAAAATTACCAATAAACAGCTCAGATTTACTGAAACATTCACAACTTTATTCAGCGTAAGGATAGAAATGGAAGGAATACTTCCAAACTCATTCTATGAGGCCAGCAGTCCCTTGATCCCAAAACCAGACAAAGATCCCACCAAAAAGAAGAATTACAGACCAATATTCCTGATGAATATGTATGCAAAAACTCTTACCAAGATACTAGCCAATAGGATCCAACAGTACATTAAGAGGATTATTCACCACTACCAAGTGGGGTTTACCCCTGGGATGCAAGGCTGGTTCACATTTGCAAAACAATCAATGTGATAGATCACATCAACAAAAGAAAAGATAAAAACCCTACAATCCTCTCAATAGATGCAGAGAAAGCATTTGACAAAATACAGCATCCATTCCTGATTAAAACTCCTCAAAGTGTAGGGATAGAGAGAACATTTCTCAATATCATAAAAGCTATCTATGAAAAGTCCACAGTGAATATCATTCTCAATAGGGAAAAACCAATGGGGAGAGCCTTTCCCCTAAGATCAGGAACACGACAAGGATGCCCACTCTTATCACTTTTGTTCGACATAGTACTGGAAGTTCTAGCCTCAGCAATCAGACAACAAAAATAATTAAAAGGCATTCAAATCGGCAAAGAAGTCAAACTCTCCTTTTTCGCAAATGACATGATACTGTATATAGAAATCCCAAAAGACTCCACCCCAAAATTGATAGAATTTATATAGCAATTCAACAATGTGGCAGGATACAACAACAACAACAAAAATCAATTCACAGAAATCAGTTGCATTTCTACAAACCAACAATGAGACTGAAGAAAGAGAAATTAAGGAATCAATCCCATTTACAATTGCACCCCAAACCATAAGATACATAGAAATAAAACTAAAAGGTAAAGGATCTATACTCAGAAAACTACAGAACACTTATGAAAGAAATCAAGGAAGACACAAAGAGATGGAAAAACATTCCATGTTCACGGATTGGAAAAATAAATATTGTGAAAATGCCTATGCTACCCAGGGCAATTTACATATTCAATGCAATCCCTATCAAAATACCATGGGCTTTCTTCACAGAGTTGGAATAAATAATCTTAAGATTTCTATAGAATTAGAAAAGAATCTGATAGCCAGAGGAACGTTGAAAAAGAAAACCAAAGCTGGTGGCACCTCGATGCCTGACTTCAAGCTGTATTACAAAGCTGTGATCATCAAGACAGTGTGGTTCTGGCACAAAAACAGACACATAGATCAATGGAACAGAATCAAGAACCCAGAAGTGGGCCCTCAACTCTATGGTCAACTCCTCTTTGATAAAGCAGGAAAGAATATCCACTGGAAGAAAGACAGTCTCTTTAATAAATAGCTTTGGGAAAATTAGACGGCCACATGCAAAAGAATGAAACTGGACAATTCTCTTAGACCATACATAAAGATAAACTCAAAATGATTGAAGGATCTAAATGTGAGACAAGAATCCATCAAAATCCTAGAGGAGAACACAGGTAAGAACTTTTTTGAACTTGGCCACAACAACTTCTTGCTAGACACATCTATGAAGGCAAAGGAAACAAAAGCAAAAAATGAACAATTGAGACTTCATCAAGATAAAAAGCATCTGCACGGCAAAAGAAACAGTCAAGAAAACTAAAAGACAACCTACAGAATGGGAGAAGATATTTGCAAATGTCATATATAAAGGCCTTGCCTAGTATACAAGATCTACAAAAAAAACTTATCATACTCAACAAACGAGAAACAAACAATCCAATCATAAAATGGGCAGAAGACATGAACAGACATTTCTTCAAAGAAGACCTACACATGGCCAACAAGCACATGAAAAAATGTTCCACATCACTTGTCATCAGGGAAATACAAATCAAAACCACAATGAGATATCAGATATCACTTTATACTGGTGAGAATGGCTAAACTTAACAAGACAGAAAATGAAAAATGTTGGCAAGGATATGGAGAAAGGGGAACATTTTTGCACTGTTGGTGGGAATGCAAGCTGGTGCAGCCACTCTAGAAAAGAATATGGAATTTCTTCAGGAAGTTAAAAACAGAGCTACACTACAACCCAGCAGTTTCACCACTGGGTATTTACTCCAAAGATAGATGTAGTGAAATGACAGAACACCTGCACCCCAATGTTCATAGCAGCAATGTCCATAATAGCCAAACTGTGGAAGGAGCCAAGATGTCCTTTGACAGATAAATGAATAAAGAAGATGTGGCATAGATAGATACACATATATATTGGAATATTACTCAGCCTAAAGAAAAGATGAATACCCACCAATACCCACAGCAATGTGGATGGAACTGGAGGGTATTATGCTGAGTGAAATAAGTCAATGAGAGAATGACAATTATATGGTGTTGCTGATATGTGGAATATAAGAAATAGTGAAAGGGACTATGGGAGAAACAGACTAGGGAAAAATCAGAGAAGAGGACAAATCATGAGAGACTCCTAACTCTGGGAAACAAAGTATTGCAGAAGGGGAGGAGTGTAGGGGGATGGGGTAACTGGGTGACAGGCACTACAGAGGGCACTTGATGAGATGAACACTGGGTATTATACTATATGTTGGCAAACTGAATTTAAATAAAGCGTTTTTTAAAATTCTATGCTAAGCAAAATATCCCCCCAAAACAAAGGCAAAATAAAGATAAATTCAGACCATCAAAAACAGGAAGAATTCATCAGCAGCATACCTGCAACACAAAATATAGTAAAGGAGCTTCTTCAAGCTGCAGGAAAAAAATAGAAAATGGAAATTTGAATCTCTAAAAAGAAATGAACATACCTAGAAGGGGTAAATAGGAGAACACTTTTGTGTTTTCCTATTGTGTTTAAAGAATATATCATTTCATTATAATATTAAAACCTAAAGTAAGATAAAGATTCATATTGCAAACTTTAGAAAAAGTATTAAGAAAAAAAAGAAAAAGAAAAAGTATTAAGATATATACTAAAGATTTTGAAAGCTATAGTAAAGATGACAGAGTAGGAGGATTCTAAGCCTACCTTGTTCCATGAGCATACTGAGAAAAGAGCTACATGTATGCAACTAAATCTGAAAAGCACCTGAAGACTGGCAGAACAGATGGTTAATCATCAAAGAAGAGGCCACATTGAAAAGGGAAGGAGGAGTAGAGGCACAGCTGAGAACCAAACCCGGGGCAAGGCTAACCACAAACAGGAGGGACGCTACAAACGAGAAGAGGATCAGACTCTATACCAGGTACCTCTGGTAATGGGGACACATACAGGGAAGATGAATCCCTACAACATATGGTTTTGAAAAAGAGCAGGGCTTAACTTCAGGAGAGCCAGGGTATAATAGGAAATGGAGTCCTCACCCTTAAAGAACAAGCATAATTAATAACTTGGCTCAAGACACAGCACAGAAGCAGCAGCTTGATAAGTGCCTGAGGTATACATGAAAGAGATTTATTGACTAATCTAGGACATGTGCTTGAGAGGCAAGAATTTCCAGGTGATCTCTCCAGGAAGAAAAATGCTGGCAGATGCCATTTCCCTTCCACTTCCCCAGCCTAGACATTCAAACACTTGTGGGAGTCAGGTCTAACACTTTTTATCTACCTTGCTGGTACCACTACCCCATCTTCTTGTTATCCTGTAGACCTACTCCATTTAACCTGACTGCCTTGGTAGGCATCCCTCCCAAGCAGCATCTGCAGGGACATGTGGCAGGAACTAGTACTACTCCAAAAGGATTGTTGACCTGGGGTGAAGAGGAGATACCCCTATATACCAGAATACCCACAGTGTCAGCAGGCCAGCCTTCTAGTTGGCTGTGCAGGGAGCAAGTCCTGCCCACCAAAAGGCCATGGCAGCCTCATGGTCTCTCAACAGTACAGGGACAAACCCTACTGAGGCATCTACAGCAGGCAAAGCAGGTCACCACAGTTAGTTGGGCTGAAGGCAATCATGGCTTAGACACACCATTAGGGCACAAATAGCCCACACTACTTATGTGGGACACTTCTAGAACACTTTATTTTTGTGATCAGGGGGAACTGAAATACAAGGCACCACAAGACCTCTTCTATACAAGATCACTGCTTTCAAGATCAAGAGATGCAGCTGACCTACCTAATGCATTGAAACAAACATAGTGAGTTTGACAAAATGAGGAGACAGAAGACTATGCTCCAAATGAAAGAACAAGACAAAAATCACAGTAAAAGAGCAAAATAAAATGGAGATAAGCAATATACCTGATAAAAAATTCAAATTAATGGTCATAAAGATACTCAAGGGATTCAAGAAAAGAATTAATGATCTCCATGATAATTTCAACAGAGATAGAAAATATAAAGAACCACCAGTCAAAGCTGAGGAATACAATAACTAAAATGAAAAATATACTAGGAGGAATCAACAGCGCATTAGAGGCTGCAGAAGTATGGATCCGCAACCTGGAAGACAGGGTAATAGAAAGCAACCAAGCTAAACAGTAAAAAGAAAAAAGAAAAAAAATGAAAGTAAGTTAAGGGAACTCTGAGACATTATTAAGCCTAACAACCTTAACATTACAGATATCCCAGAAGGAGGAATGAAAGAGAAGGGAACAGAAAATGTGAGGTAGTAACAGCTGAAAACTTCCTTAATCTGAGCAGGGAAATGGACATCCAGATCCAGAAACCGAGGTTTCTAAAAGGATGAACCCAAGGAGGTCCATGTCAAGACACATAATAATTAAAATAGCAAAAGTTATGATGAAAAATTTTAAAACCAGCAAAAGAAACATTACATACAAAAGCCCCATAAATTTATCAGCTGACTATTTAGAAAACACTTTGACTATATTAAGTCACTGTTTTCTGACTTGCAAAGTCCTATTAGGGAAATAAAACTACAACGAACATACTCTGCCTAATGTTATCACTCAGAATAGATGGAGAGATCAAGAGTTCCACAGACAAAAAAAAGTTAAGAGTTCATCACCACTAAACCACCCTTATAAGAAATGTTAAAGGGAATTCTTTAACTGGAAACAAAAGGCCATGACTAGGAGAAAATTAGGAAATAAGAAATTTCACAGGTGAAAGCAAACATAATATAGGTAGTAATCTCTTCTAAAGCCAGTGTGGAGGTTAAAATGAAAAAGTAAAATCAACTACATCTACAAAAATATTTTTTTAGAAGGGATATACAAAGTAAGACCTAAAATATAAGTAAAACAACATATAAGTAAAACATAGAGGGGTAGTAAAAATTTAGTGCTTTTAGAATGTGTTTAAACTTAAATGACTATCATTTTAATAAATATTGCCATATATATGTTACATATAAACCTAATGGTGACTACAAATCAAAAATATATCAAAGGTACACAAAAAATAAGGAGAAAGAAAGCCAAGCATAACACTAAGAAAAGCCATCAAATCACAAGGGAAGAGAGCAAGAGAAGAAGGAACAAGAAGAATTACAAAAACAACCAGAAAACATTAACAAAATGTCAATAAGTACACACCCATTAATAATTACTTTAAATGTAAATGGACTAAATGCTCCAACCAAAAGAAATAGGGTGATAGAATGGAGAAAGAAAAAAAGCCCCATTTGCCACCTACAAGAAATTCACTTCAGACCTACAGACACAAATGGACTAAAAGTGAAGGGATGGAAATATATATTCCATGCAAATGGAAGCAACAAGAGAAAGCTAGGACAGCAACTTACAACAGACAAAATAGACTTTAAAGCAAAAACTGTAGCAAGAGACAAAGAAAGGCATTACATAATGAGAAAGGGATCAATACAATGAGGATATAACAATTTTCAATATCATTGCACCTAATGTAGGAGTACCTAAATATACAAAACAAATATTAATAGATATAAAACATGAAACTGAAAGGAATACAATAATAGGGATTTTATCACCCTACTTATATCAATGGACAGATCCATCCAGACAGATTTTCAACAAGCAAACAGTGGCTTTGAGTGACAGACCAGATGGCCCTAACAGATATGTACAGAACATTCCATCCCAAAATGGCAGAGTACACATTCTTTTCAAGTGTACATAGAACAGTCTCCAGGATAGATCATATGTTACACCACAAGTCTCAGTAAATTTAAGAAAACTGAAATCCTATCAAGCGTCTTAGCATCTTCTCCGACCACAACAGTATGAAACTAGAAATCAACTGCAAGAAAGAAACTGGAAAAAACACAGACACATGGAAGCTAAACAACATGATTCTAACAACCAATGGGTCAACCAAGATATCAAATAAGAAATAAAAAAATACATGAAGAGATATGAAAATTAAAATTAAACAGTTCCAAATCTTTCAGACACAGCAAAAGCAGTTCTAGGAGGGAAATTTTTAGCAATACAGGCTTATTTCAAGAGGCAAGAAAAATCACAATCAATCTAACATTATGCCTAAAGGAGCTAGAAAAAAGAACAAAGCTGAAAGGTAGTAGGTGAAAGGAAATAATAAAGATTAAGGCAGAAAAATGAAATAGAGACAAAAAAATAGAAAACATTAATGAAACCAAGAGTTGGTTCTTTGAAAAGATAGACAAAATTGATACACCTGTAGCCAAAGTCAAGAAAAATAGGATAACTCAAATACATAACATAAGAATTAAAGGAGGAGACATAACAAATGATACCACAGAATATGAAGGATTGTAAGAAACTATTATGAACAATGACATGCCAACACATTGGACAACCTAGAAGAAATGGATAAATTTCTAGAAACATACAGTCTTCCAAAGCTGAATCAAGAAGAAATGGAAAATTTGAACAGATTAATTACTAGTAAATAATATTAAATCAATAATTAATTAAAATAATTAATTCTCAAAGGTTCACGACCAGATTGCTTTACAGCTGACTTCTACCAAACATTTATTTTTTTTTAATATTTTTATTTATTTATCCATGAGAGACACAGAGAGAGAGAGAGAGAGGCAGAGGGAGAAGCAGGCTCCGTGCAGATCTCCATGCAGGATCTCCTGATCTCCAGGATCAGGCCCTGGGCTGAAGATGGCGCTAAACCGCTGAGCCACCCAGACTGGCCTCTACCAAACATTTAAAGAAAAGTTACTATCTATTCTTCTCAAAGTATTAAAAAATAAGGGACAAATTTGGAAGCCTTCCTTATTCTATGAGGCCAGCATTACCTGGATGATAAAACCAGACAAAGACACTATGAAAAGAGAAAATTACAGGCCAATACTTCTGATGAACATAGATGTAAAAAATCCTTAACAAAATATTAGCAAACCAAATTCAATAATCATTTTTAAAAATTATTCACCACAACCAAGTGGGATTTATTCCCATGAAAGTATAGATCAATATTTGCAAACAATGTGATAAGTCACATTAACAAGATAAAAACCATATGATCATTTCAATAGATGCAGAAAAACACTTAGCAAAATGCAACATCCATTCATGATAAAAACTCTTAACAAAGTGGTTGCCTCATAATTAAGGCCATGTATGAAAAACTCATAGCTAACATCATACTCAATGGCAAAAAAAAAAAAAAAACTCCTGTAAGATCAGGAATAAGGCAAGAATATCTACTCTCCCCACTTTTATTCAACACAGTACTGGAAGTCCTAACTGCAGCAATTAGATGAGAAAAAGAAATAAAAGGCATCCTAATTGCTAAGGAAGAAGTAAAATTGTCACTACTTACAGATGGCATAATATATACAAGAAATCCTTTTTTTTTTTTTTTTTAAGATTTTATTTATTTATCCATGAGAGACTCAGAAAGAGAGAGGCAGAGACACAGACAGAGAGAGAAGCTGACTCTATGCAGGGAGCCCAATTCCGGACTCAATCCTGGGTCTCCAGGATCACTCCCTGGGCTGAAGGAGGTGCTAAACCGCTGAGCCACCTGGGCTGCCCAATATATATAAGAAATCCTATAGACTCCACCAAACGTACTATAAAATAAGTCACAGATGAGAAGCACAGGAGAGCACATATCACTAATAATATTGCTATAATGTTGTATGGTGATAATGACTACCTATCATGATGAGCATATTAAGTAATGTGTAGAATTGTTGAGTCAATATGTTGTTTACTCGTAACTAATATAAAACTACATGTTAATGAAATTTAAAAAAATACATCAAAGATGTAGAGCTAATTAAAACTCTCATACACACACAGGCAAAGCTAATTAATGTTCAAAATCAGGATAGTTTTGTTTTCTAACAAATAGAAAGGGCATAAGGGAAACTTTATGGTAATATTTCAATATAGTTCTGTTTCTTGTCTGCAAGTTTATTACATTGGTATGTTCACTTTGTAGTAACTGAGTAAGTTATGTGCTTAAAATATGTATAGTTTTCCATATTTATATATGTATGTAAATAAAGAAAATATAGAAAAAACGTATCTATATATATACATATGAACATATATATGTAGATGTGTATGTATATACATATGCAAAACACAAAGAGGAGCCAAATAAGAGATTTTCTTAGAAGCTATCATAACTGTTGCACTGCCCAACTCTCATGAAAAAATTCACGTGTGGTTGTTCTTTCTGAATGGTGCCCCTTGGATTTGGACTAAACAAACTGATCTTATGTGAATGCTGTGAAAACTATCTTTTCTATAAGAATTGCATTTCAAAAACATTTAGTGGCCCTTTATACTTCAAAGAGCATCAAGCCCAAAGAATGTTAATCCCAACTACATTGAATTTGCAAGAAAAGTCAGCTTTCATTTAAAACAAATGCTTCAAAAGAACATTTATGAAATAATTTTATATTGAGTAAAAAGATTTCAGGGATAGAATTTATTTATTTTTTATTTATTTTTTATTTTTTTATTTTTTTTTAATTTTTTAATTAAAATACAGTTGACACACTATGTTACATTAGTTTCAGTTATACAACATAGTGGTTTGACAAGTCTGTATGTTATACTCAGAAGTATAGCTACCATCTGTGACCATACAATGCTATTTCAGTATCATTGACTATATTCCCTTTGCTATGCCTTTTGTCCTCATGACATACATGACATATGTCCTGCACCTCCCACTCCTCTTTTCCCATTTCACCTGCCCCCACCCCCACCTTTTCTCTGGCAACTTCCAGCTTTTTCAGTGTTTATGGGTCTATTTGGTTTATCAGATTCCATATATAAGTGAAATCATATGGTATTTGTCTTTCTGTGTCTGATTCATTTCACTCTGCATATTACCCTCTAGGTCCATCCATGTTGTTGCAAGTGGCAAGATCTCATTTTTCTTTATGGCTGAGTAATATTCCATTGTATATGTATATGCCACATCTTCATCTATTCATCTATCAATTGATACTTCAGTTACTTCCATATCTTAGTTATTACAAATAATGCAGCAATAAACCAAGGAGCATGTAGTTTTTGAATTAATGTTTTCATTTTCTTTGGGTACTTGTGATTTGCACATTATTCTTATGAAGACTCATAATTGCATAGATTGCTACAATTGTTCAGATACTAATTAGGTCACAAGACTTTGTATAAGAAATAATGTGTGTCTATCATAGGGACGCCCGTGGCTCAACGGTTGAGCATCTGCCTTTGGCTCAGGGTGTGATCCCAGGTCCTGGGATTAAGTCCTGCATCAGGGTCCCCATGGGGAGCCTGCTTCTCCCTCTGCCTGTATCTCTGCCTCTCCCTCTCTCTGTGTCTCTCATGAATAAATAGAAAAAAAAATCTTTTAAAAAAGAAATAAGAAATAGTGTGTTTATCACAACCTTGTTTAAATACCACCTCCTCTGAGAAGCCTTGCTGGATTCCCTTGAGGCAGATATAATTATTTCTTAAAACATTCCTAGAATATTATGCATTCTTCCGTTACAGCATATGTCCTAGTGAATAAATTTATCTCCTTTGCTAGACTACTTTTAGTCGTCTTTGTATGCTCAGTGCCTAGTACACAGTTTAACACATGGCAAGTGCTCAAAAAATACTTGAAGGTGAGAGGAGAGGATGAGGGGGTGGAGGGGACAAAAGAGAAAGTAAGGGAAAAAAGGTTTTCTTAATATTAGCAAATTAGGGAGAAAGTATTCTTGGGTCAGATGAAACAGTTGTTTGTCCAGCAAGCTTTAATTTGCATCCATTGTCATAAAGTAAATTAGAATCCTTCAAGGTCATTTCACAGTAATGACTGTAAATACTTTGAAAGTATTAACCCAGTGTTAGGCTGGTGCTTCATGTCCTGCTATGCCATATGAATCATTTTCTTTATGATCTGAGGACAGTAAAATATTTTATAAATATTATCTTACCAAATGAGTATGTGTAAAAATTGTCCTCGGGGCTTACAGTGACAAAAGAGTATGCACACCAACAAAATAAACATGCTTCCCCAACCCTCAGGCAACATTTTTCACTCCCTTCTCTGCCTCCAGAGCACATTATTCACTCTAATATAGCAATCATGACATGATGGAATCTGTTTTATCTCCCCTGCCTAATTATATTGGAAGCTTCTTGAGGACAAAGACTGTGTCTTCATCTTTTTATCCCCAGTTCCCAACACCAGAACTGGTACATGGTAGATATTCCATATTTATCTCTTCAATGATTAAATGAGAGAACATCCTATAATCCTTATATTTGAATAAATTTTAAATGTCCCATCACCCAAGCTATCTGATATCCAAACCAAAATAAGAAGTCAACAAAAGAGTTAACTCCAGACCATGTGGTGGCAACAGCATAACCAGAAAGGCAGCGTGAGTATTTCTCAGTATCCTAGGAACACTCAAATTACCCAGTGGGAGGAAGGTGACTGCACAATCTCTAACAATATCTAGCAATAGTTTTTTTTTCATAGAAACCTGGTAAGTTCAAGATGTTTAGAGACCTTTGACCTGAGAAGTACAAAAACCAAAGAGAAAACAACAACAACAACAACAACAATAACCAGGATAGATAAAGAAAAAAAAAATGCTTCCCAATTAAGCACAAACATAGGCTAGGTACCATGTTAGGTGTTCAGGATTCAATGTTGAAATAAGATATGCTCCATGGCTTGGCTCGCATATTATTTGGATCTGTGAATCTTAAGAATCTTCTGCTACAATCTCAAAATGTTCTCAGAGCAAGAAGAAAAACTTTAAAATTAACCACTGAGACTATAGCAATTTAATGTTCAATGTTGGCGTTCATTTAACTTTAAAATCCCATAAAATGTACTCTTGATTTACCAATAGTTTTTTTTTTTTAAACTTTTATTTATTTATGATAGGCACACAGTGAGAGAGAGAGGCAGAGACACAGGCAGAGGGAGAAGCAGGCTCCATGCACCGGGAGCCCGACGTGGGATTCGATCCCAGGTCTCCAGGACCGCGCCCTGGGCCAAAGGCAGGCGCCAAACCGCTGCGCCACCCAGGGATCCCGATTTACCAATAGTTAAATAAAGGTCATATCATATTTTCACTTCCAAAAGGGTTTTTGGAAGAAGAATAAGAAACAAAGGGACAAAGCTGTTTTACCTTACACATACAATCACAAAACACAGAACAGAGCTTTGGCAGTTGGCAACACAAGTCTTGGACTAGGGTTTTGACAGAGGGATTAGATTGCGATCAAAGCAGTTATGTGGACCATTTCAGGGTGATGGAGGAGACATGGAATATTCTCATGAACTCATATGATAAGATCATCAAGAAAGGAGAGTAATACATGTTCTATGTGGGAGACAGTTTAGGGGGCTCCGAAACAACTATGAAAAAAATAAAATTTAAGTATGCCAATAAAGAAGGACACTTATACAACATAATTACAATCTGAAGATGAGTTTTGAAATTCTATATATTAGATCTTATTTGAGTGTGCTGATTTTCAGTTTATTAAAGGAATTTTTTTAAATTTTATTTATTTATGATAGTCACAGAGAGAGAGAGAGAGAGGCAGAGACACAGGCAGAGGGAGAAGCAGGCTCCATGCACCGGGAGCCCGATGTGGGATTCGATCCTGGGTCTCCAGGATCGCGCCCTGGGCCAAAGGCAGGTGCCAAACCGCTGTGCCACCCAGGGATCCCAAGGAATTTTTCCAAGAGCCCAAATTCTCCAAGATGTTATATTTTTAATTTGCTAGAATTTCTATTGGAACTAAATGAAAAATGAGACCCAAAGTTTTTCCTGTTTAGCAAAACAAACCTATTACAATCTCAGTTAATTAACAATTGGTCTATTTGCTCCTGTAGCAAATATGAATGCACTTGAAATGTTCAATCTTTACTATAGAAAGCACAATCTGGGATACAGATGAGTCTAATAGGGCTTGTCCCCTCAAAAATTTCCAGTTATCACAAGGCATTATGTCTATGTAAATGGGTAAAATAAGAGATAAAGTATTTCTCTATATTCTAAGAGAGGTCCACAGAAAATGCTATGGGATTTCAGGGGACAGAAACACTACAATCACGTAAAGCAAAAAATGCATCAGAATTATCGGGGGGAAATACAATGTCCTGTGTTGGGGTTTTTCTTTTTTTTTCTTTTTTTTTGTATTCTTTTTATTGGAGCTCGATTTGCCAACATATAGCATAACACCCAGTGCTCATCCCGTCAAGTGCCCCCCTCAGCGCCCATCAGCCGCTGATCCCCATCCCCCCACCCACCTCCCTTTCCATCACCCCTTGTTCATTTCTCAGAGTTAGGAGTCTCTCATGTTCTGTCTCCCTCTCTGATATTTCCCACTCATTTTCTCTCCTTTCTCCTATATCCCTTTCACTATTTCTTATATTCCCTGTATGAGTGAAACCATATAATGTTTGTCCTTCTCAGATTGACTTACTTCACTCAGCATAATACCCTCCAGTTCCATCCACGTTGAAGCAAATGGTGGGTATTCATCATTTCTAATGGCTGAGTAATATTCCATTGTATACACAGACCACATCTTCTTTATCCATTCATCTGTCAATGGACACTGAGCATCTTTCCACAGTTTGACTATTGTGGACATTGCTGCTATAAACATTGGGTTGCAGATGTCTCAGCGTTTCACTGCATGTGTATCTTTGGGGTAAATCCCCAACAGTGCAATTGCTGGGTCGTAGCATAGCTCTATTTTTAACTCTTTGAGGAACCTCCCCATAGTTTTCCAGAGAGGCTGTACCAGTTCACATTCCTACCGACAGTGCAAGAGGGTTCCTCTTCTCCACATCCTCTCCAAAATTTGTTGTTTCCCTCTTGTTAATTTTCCCCATTCTCACTGGTGTGAGGTGGTATCTCACTGTGGTTTTGATTTCTATTTCTCTGATGGCAAGTGATGTGGAGCATTTTCTCATGTGTTTGCTGCCATGTCTATGTCTTTTTTGGTGAAATATCTGTTTGTGTCTTTTGCCCATTTCACGATTGGATTGTTTCTTTGCTGTTGAGTTTAATAAGTTCTTTCTAGACCTTGGATATTAGCCCTTTATCTGATATGTCATTTGCAAATATCTTCTCCCATTCTGTAGGTTTTTTAGTTTTCTTGACTGTTTTTTTGCTGTGCAGAAGATTTTTATCTTGATTAAGTCCCAATAGTTCACTTTTGCTATTTTTTCCCTTGCCTTCATGGATATACCTTGCAAGAAGTTGCTGTGGCCAAGTTCAAAAAGGGTGTTGCCTGTGTTCTCATCTAGGATTTTGATGGATTTTTGTCTCACATTTAGATCCTTCATCCATTTTGAGTTTATCTTTACTGGTATAAGAGAATGGTCTAGTTTCATTCTTCTGCACGTGGCTGTCCAATTTTCCCAGCTCCATTTATCGAAGAGACTGTCCTTTTTCCAGTGGATAGTCTTTCCTGCTTTCTTGAATATTAGTTGACCATAGAGTTGAGGGCCCATTTCTGGGTTCTCTATTCTGTTCCATTGATCTTTGTGTCTACTTTTGTGCCAGATTCTGTCTTGATGGTTACAGTTTTGTAGTACAGCTTAAAATCTGGCATTGTGATGTCCCCGGCTCTGGTTTTCTTTTTCAATGTTCCCCTCGCTATTCAGGGTCTTTTCTGATTCCACACAAATCTTAAGATTATTTATTCCAACTCTGTGAAGAAAGCCCATGGTATTTTGATAGGGATTGCATTGAATGTGTAAATTGCCCTGGGTAGCATAGACATTTTCACAATATTAATTCTTCCAAACCATGAGCATGGAATGTTTTTCCATCTCTTTGTGTCTTCCTTGATTTCTTTCATAAGTGTTCTGTAGTTTTCGAAGTATAGATGCTTACCTTTTAGGTTTATTTCTATGTATCTTATGGATTTGGGTGCAATTATAAATAGGATTGATTCCTTAATTTCTCTTTCTTTAGTCTCATTGTTAGTGCATAGAAATGCCACTGATTTCTGGGAATTGATTTTTTTTTTTTTTGTATCCTGCCACATTGTTGAATTGCTGTATAAAGTCTATAATTTGGGGGTGGAGTCTTTTGGTATTTGTATTACAGTATCATGTCATTTGCGAAAAAGGAGAGTTTGACTTCTTTTTTGCCAATTTGAATGTCTTTTTATTTCTTATTGTTGCCTGGTTGCTGAGGCAAGGACTTCTAGTACTATGTTGAATAGCAGTGGTGAGAGCAGATATCCCTGTAACGTTCCTGACCTTAGGGGAAAGGCTCTCAGTTTTTCCCCATTGAGAACGATGTTTGTTGTTGGCTTTTCATAGATGGCTTTTAAGATGCTGAGGAATGTTCCCTCTATCCCTACACTCTGAAGAGTTTTGATCAGGAATGGATGCTGTATTTTGTCAAATGGTTTCTCTGCATCTATTGGGAAGATCATATGGTTCTTGTTTTTTCTTTTGTTTATATGATCTATCACGTTGATTGTTGTACAAGTGTTGAACCAGCCTTGCATCCTGGAGATAAATCCCACTTGGTCATGGTAAATAATCTTAATGTACTTTTGGATCCTATTGCTAGTATCTTGTTGAGAATTTTTGCATCTGTGTTCATCAGGGATATTAGTCTATAACTCTCCTTTTTGGTGGGGTCTTTGGTTTTGGAAAAAGGTGATGATGGCCTCATAAGGGAGTTTGGAAGTGTTCCATCACTTTCTATTTTTTGGAACAGCTTAAGTAGAATAGGTATTGTTTCTTCTTTAAATGTTTGATAGAATTCCCCTGGGAAGCCATCTGGCCCTGGACTTTTGTGTCTTGGGAGGTTTTTGATGACTGCTTCAATTTCTTCCCTGGTTATTGGCCTGTTCCGGTTTTCTATTTCTTCCTGTCCCAGTTTTGGTAGTTTGTGGTTTCCCAGAAATGCATCCATTTCTTCTAGATTGCCTAATTTATTGGCGTATAGCTTCTCCTAATAAGTTTTTAAAATCATTTGTATTTCCTTGGTATTGGTTGTGATCTGTCTTCTTTCATTCATGATTTTACTAATTTGAGTCTTTTCTCTTTTCTTTTTAATAAGGCCGGCTCAGGGCTTATCTATTTTATTAATTCTTTCAAAGAACTAACTCCTGGCTTCTACAGTTCTTCTGGTCTCTACTTCCTTGAGTTCTGCTTGAATCTTTATTAACTTTCTTCTTCTGCTTAGGTTTTACTTGCTGTTCTTTCTCCAGTTCCTTTAGGTGCAAGGTTAGCTTGTGTATTTGAATTTTTTCCAATTTTTAGGGATGCTTGCATTGCAATGTATTTTTCTCTTGGGACTGCTTTTGCTGTATCCCAAAGATTTTGAACAGTTGTATCTTCATTCTCATTAGTTTCCATGGATCTTTTAAATTCTTCTCTAATTTCCTGGTTGATCCATTCATCTTTTGGCAGGAAGCTCTTTAATCTCCACGTGTTTGAATTTCTTCCAAATGTCTTCTTGTGATTGAGTTCTAGTTTCAAAGTATTGTGGTCTGAAAATATGCAGGTGACAATCCCAGTCTTTTGATACCAGTTGAGACCTGATTTGTGACCCAGTATGTGGTCTATTCTGGAGAAAGTTCCATGAGCACTTGAGAAAAATGTGTATTCAGTTGCATTCAGATCCAAAGTTCTGTAAATATTTGTGAAATCCATCTGGTCCAGTGTATCATTTAAAGCTCTTGTTTCTTTGGTGATATTGTGCCTCGAATATCTGTCATTTGCAGAAGGTGCTGTGCTGAAGTCTCCTACTATTAGCATATTATTATTTAAGTATGTCTTTACTTTGGTTATTAATTGATATACTTGGCAGCTCCCACATTAGGGGCATAAATGTTAATGATTATTAGGTACTCTTGTTGGATAGACCCTTTAAATATGATACAGTGTCCCTCTTCATCTCTTACTACAGTCTTTGGGATTAACTTTAATTTATCTGATATGAGGATTGCTACCCCTGCTTTCTTTTGAGAACCATTTGAATGGTAAATGGTTCTCCACTCCTTCATTTTTCAGGCTGGAGGTGTCCTTACGTCTAAAATATGTCTCTTGTAGACAGCAAATAGATGAGTCTTGCTTTTGTATCCAGTCCAAAACCTTGGGTCTTTTGACGGGATCATTTAGCCCAATCACGTTCAGAGTAACTATTGAGGGATATTAATTTAGTGTCAGTCCCTGTTTTTGTGGATTATTTCTTTGGGCTTCCTCTTTCTTTTACAGTGTCCTCCTTAATATTTCTTGCAGAGCTGGTTTGGTGGTCACATACCCTTTCAGTTTCTGCCTACCTTGGAAGCACTTTCTCTCTCCTTATAGTTTGAATGACAGCTTTGCTGGATAGAGTATTCTTGGCTGCATGTTCTTCTCATTTAGGACCCTGAATATATCCTGCCAGCCCTTTCTGGCCTGCTAGGTCTCTGTGGAGAGGTCTGCTGTTAATCTAATATTTCTCCCCATACAATTAAGGGATCTCTTGTCTCTTGCTGCTTTAAGGATTTTCTCTTTATCTTTGGAATTTGCAAGTTTCACTATTAAATGTTGAGGTGTTGAACAGTTTATTGATTTTGGGGCGGGGGATCTCCCTATCTCCTAGATCTGAATGCCTGTTTTCCTCCCGATTATAGGGAAGTTCTCAGCTATGATTTGTTCAAATATGCTTTCTGGCATTCTGTCCCTCTCAGCACTCTCTGGAACCCAATTATATGTAGATTTTTCCTTCTGAGGCTATCATTTATTTCCCTTAACCTTTCCTCATGGTCTTTTAATTGTTTTTCTCTTTTTTCCTCAGCCTCCTTCCTTGCCATCAACTTGTCTTCTATGTTGCTCAGTCTTTCTTCTACCTCATCAACCCTCGAAGTTAGGACCTCCAGCAGTTTGGATTGCATCTCATTTAATTGATTTTTAATTTTGGCCTGATTAGATCTAAATTCTGCAGTCATAAAGTCTCTTGAATCCTTTATGCTTTTTTCCAGAGTCACTAGTACCTTTATAATTGTGCTTCTGAATTGGCTTTCTGACATCGAGTTGTAATCCATATTCTGTAACTCTGTGGCAGAGTACTGTTTCTGATTCTTTCTTTTGTGATGAGTTCTTCCTTCTAATCATTTGCTCAGTGCAGAGTGGCTGTATGAGCGGGATGAGTCAAGAATATCAACTACTACCTAAGTAAATTCACCCTAGACGATTCTGACGAGGTCAGAGACCAGTAAATGAAAACAAAGACTGGAACAAATAAAACAGAAGGAACACTAAAGTGAAAAACAAATTTTAAAACAAAGTAGGAAAAAATAAAAGGCCAAAATAAATCAAAGAAGAAAAAAGAAGAAGAAACAAAAAGCGGGGGGGGGGGGGGATTGGGAGATTGTGGTGGTATCAAAGTTGTATTGGAGGGTGAATGTAGTTTACCTGATGGGTCCTAGAGGGTGATCCTTTTGGTTCTGAGTATATTGAGTTCTGTATGTTAGAAGATGCTCAGTCTCAAATTTCTATAAACCAGAAATACTTGTAGAGGGCCCCAACACTGACTACCAAAACATAAATGTGATAAAAGAGGAGGGCATAACGGGAATGAAGAATCTCACAAAATGAACCAACACGATATACCACTTGGTTCTGGGTACATGCTGGTCCTGTTTTAGAAGATACCAACTTCCTCAATTGTAGGACAAAATGAGGCAGAGAAAACAAAAACACAAAATAATAAAAACATATCTCATATATCTCCGCAAAATGAGTTGAGTATGTTGAAGGGAATCTAGAAGTGGAAAATTATCTAAGACCTATAATTGTAGAAGTATGAAAGTCAAAAAGGAAGAAATTTAAAAATGAAGAGGTGGTAAAACATTGTAGTTAAGGTGGGAAAAGAGAAACAATATTGGAAATTTATAGTCTGATATAAAAACGAGTTGTACTGGAAAAGGAAAAATAGAAAAGAGGGAATCCTCTGGTTCTGTATACTGTAAATCCCTCAACTTCCCCTGGAGCTTTCCAATGCTGCATGGTCAAGAGCTTGCTCTTCCCCTGTCCTTCCAGGGTTCTTCTGTGGAAGGGCTGCTGTGCTTATTCTCAGGTGTGTGCACCTGAGGGAGCTGCCCTGCCCCTCACTGGGTGCTGGGCTCAGTGTGAGCTGTTGACCCCGTGAGGCCCCTGTTCCCTGGCGGCCCTGCTCCTCCCAGGCACAGGGTGACACAAGGAGGAACAACCACACTGGTGGTGGCCAGGTCTCCAGCTCTGGAGCCTATCCTGCAGTAATTACACAGTCTCCCAGTCCACACTGGCCTAGGTGCTCCCAGGACGGTGGAGGCACAGATCTGCACAGCTTGGGGGCACCTGGCAGCAGGAGAGTCCTCGCTGTCTTGTGCCCTCCCCGTCTCTGCCTGTCCCGGGGGGAACCACAGGATCCTGGGCTGTGTCCCCCAGCATCCTGGGATCTGGGGCCTGTACTGCTGGAATTGTGCTCCTGGGGTCACAGCTCCCAAAGGCAGCAGGGCACAGCTCCCTTGGTGCAGAGCTGCCACCTGAGCTGCTCCCGAGGCCCCACCGGACTTGTGCTCTAGCCCTTTACCAAGATCCGCCACAGTGTGTGGTGCGCTCTCCCCCAGGGCACACTTCCTCTGTTAGTGACCCTGGTGAATCTGGGGGCTCCACTGCTCCTCCTGTGGTTCTGCCCGAGTTCCCTGCTGAGCTCCTTTCTGTCTGGGAAGAATCCAGTGTGGATTTTTAAAGTTCCCATTTCTTGGGCCTGGGCTTTCCTGTCCTGGGGGCTCTCTCCGCCCTCCACCCCCCCCCCCCGCCTTGGCCCGGCTCCTTGCGGGGCCCCTCCCCCACTTGGTTCTTTTTTATTTTATTTTTTTCCGCCTTCCTGGAAGAAAGAGAGAAGCGAAAACTCTTCTCTCTATAGTATTTCAGCTGTTCTCTCTTTAAATCTCAGGTCGAATTCATAGGTGTTCAGGATGGTTTAAAATTTATCCAGGTAAGTTGAGGGGGGGGCAGGTGAGGTGAGGACCCCTGCTCTTCTGCCATCTTGCCCTGCCCCCCAATGTCCTATTTAATGATTCTCTATAGAACAGGAACAGTAATGCCTACTCTGCAGATGTGCCATACAGATAAGAGCACACATATGCAAAAAGTCCCAAATATCAAGCATGTAATTGATACCCAATAAATGAAATAAAACATTATCAAACTTTTTGAGGGTTCACTGCCAGTTTTTATTCAGACCCTTACTAAGAATCTTTAGAAATATTATTCTACACTTTATCCTCAGGAAAAAGTTTGCTGATAACTGTTTTATCAATACTAAGCTTAGAGTGCCCCAGTCTCATCCTTCTTACACCATTTCTTCCTCTACCGTTCCTAAGTGGAGATCAGGAGTTCATTCAAATGCTTCAGCGACCAGGTGGGTCATGTATTATGTGAAACAATCTGGAATAAAACAAAAAGTGGTGGGGATCTGGGCAAATTGGAGAGCAACTGTCTCTTCTAAAAGTACTCAAATTTAAGTTCCAAAAATTTAAACTGCTATGCCTTAAAGATTCAGAGAAATTCCCCTAAAGATTTCTGGCTGTATTTTACAAAATTAACAAGCTAATCCTAAAATTCATATAGAAATCAAGGGATCTTGTTAGATAGCCAAAACAGCCTTGAAAGAGAAGAATAAGGCTAGGGAATTACATTTCTTGATATCAAAACTAACTACAAAGCAACAACAGTATGGTACTGGCATAAGAATATCATATAGAACAATGAAATAGAGCTGAGAGTAAACCCTCTTATTTATGGTCAATTGACTTTTGACAAAGGTATTAAGACAATTTAATGTGGAAAGGTATTGGAGCAATTAAATATCCATATGCTAAAGAATGGATTTGACCCTTACCTCACACTATATACATTAACTCAAAATGTGTCCTAGACCTAAATTCAAGAACTAGAAGTATAGACAAAATCTTAGAAGAAAATGAGTAAATTTTTGTGACCTTGTATAAGTATTATATAGATATGGCATCAAAAGCTCCAAGGATAAAAGATAAAAATAATGACTTTGTCAATATTAAAGACTGTTGTGCTTCGAAAGATATCACCATGAAAGTGAAAAAGACAAGTTACAAATTGGGAGAAAATATTTGCAAAGCATATATCTGAAAAGGGACTTGAATCCAGAAAAAAAGGAACTCTTTCACCTCCATAAAGAAAACAAACTAATTTTAAAATGTACAAAAAAATTCAGCTCTTCACCTAATATGTGAATGCCTAATAAACCCATGAAAAGATGCCCAATATCATTAGGAATTAAGGAAATACATATTAAACCCACAAGTTATTACTTCATGCCCACTAGAATGGCCATAGTCAGAAATAGACAGAAGCAAGTGTTAATGTGAATGTGGGTAAATTGGCAATTTGAATGTTAAATAATACAACCACTTTGGAAAATAGTTTGTCAATTTAAGTGGTTTAGCATAGGTTTACCATATGATCTAGTAATTCTACTCCTTGACATCTATGCAAGGAAAATGAAACATAAGTCCTCCCAAACTTGTATATAGGTAACAGTTCATAGTAATATTATTCATAATAGAAAAAAAGGGGGAAATAACCCAATATCCATCAACCAGGCAATGGATAAACAAAATGTAGTATATCCATTCGATAGAATACTATTTGGTAATTAAAAGAAACCAAGTACTGACATCTTCTACAACATGAATAAACCTCAAAAACTATATGCCTACAAAAAGGCTACGTATCATATGGTTACATTTATAGGAAATGTCCAGAAAGAGTGAAATTATAGAGACAGAAGATTTGTGGTTGCCTGGGGTAGAGTGTGGGGAAAAAGGAGTGACTGCAAACAGACACTAGTATTTTTTGTGATGGATGATATAAATATTCTCAAGTTAGAGTGCAAAACTGGTGGCAAGACTCTCTAAATAAAGTAAAGTTCAGTAAATAGTACAGTTAAAATGAGTTAATTTTAGGATATATAAATTATATATCAGTTAAAGTTGTTTAAAAGAAAAAAAAATACCATATTGGCCAAAGGCTTTAGTCTCCATTCTCCCTGCATGTACCCATCTTGGAACTCCTTGGTTGAATGTAAAATATGCTGAATCCTAGATTCTCCCTAGGAATGAATAATAACACATACTGTTGTTATTTCTATTGGTTCAGAAATAGCGTCTAAAACAAAGTGTACCAATGGCCAAAGCTGAACAGCTGAACAACTAGGTGCCAGTTTGGTCTGTAAGTGCAAAGAATGCATGACAGACAAGTAAGTGTTAGAAAGCAGTTGATGATGGAGATCACAATGAGGTTTATTTTAGGAGGAATTGGAAATCAGATTTCCAGGAAACCATAAACCAGATTTGGAATCTTAATTTCAACTATTTCTAACAAACTATATTGAAGGTCATCCTTATTGCTGCACTGGTGCTTTCTATGACATTATCTGCAGAAGCGCAGGCTCTGGTCACAAACACCATAAAGACACTTCCTACACTCTGCATAGCTATCTCTGTACCTCGAACTCCAAACTGCCCCACTACACAGGAACACACATGATTAAAGACACCCCAAGAGTAGGGGCCATATGTTGTTAATTTCAGTGCATGATGCAGGTTCAAATGTCTTTGCCCTTAAAGCTAAGAACAGGAAGCCACAGGAGAACTTTCTTAACAGAATCGAGTATTTCAGACAGAAACTAGTTTCTTTTGAAGCTTGAACATACACTCTATATGGGAACTTCAGGGGTCATGTTTTTCCTTGGACCTTCGGTTTCCACCTCCCTGTCATGTGGATAATGACACTATCTCCCAGGGTTTTGGAGAGATCCAAATTGCAAGTCTTAGGTCAATCACTTGGCACTTGGTGCTTAATAACTGATGGCTATTTTTTTCCTGAAATTTAGGACCAAGCCAGGGCCTCTCTGAGTCAGTTACCCTGGAGCTTCATCATTTCAGCATGCCCTATGCTCTAGGGTGTTCCTGCAGACCCAGTAGGCTGGGCAGGGTCTTAAAAGGAATTCCTATAGAATATTCCAGGTGTACTAGTCAGCTTGGGCTCCCTAATAACAAAATGCCATGGCCTAGGAAGCTTAAACAATAGAAATTGATTTTCTCACAGGTCTGGAAGCTAGAAATCAGAGATAGAGTGCCAACGTGGCTTGGTTCTGGTGAAGATCTCCTGGCTTACATATGACAGACATCTGTGTCATTACACAGTAGAGAGAGATCTGTCTCCCATTCTCTTCTTATAAAGCCATAGTCCCAGCAGAATAGTGTCCCACCCACATGTAACTTTACCTTTTAATGACCATTTCTCCACGTACTGCCACACTGGGGGGTTAGGGTGTCAACGTATGAATTTGGAAAGGACACAGTTTAGTCTTATAGCACCAGGGAAGCCTTATTTAACCACAGAGTATGGGCACAGAGGTGGTATACCTGGTATCAAATTAAAGACCCTGCTTATCTTGCTTTTACCCATCACCATTCCTTTACCAGGTTGTTGGGTTTTCTTCCTCCACTGATAAAGCATTCCCAGAATTCATTTTTTTAAAAATTTTTATTTATTTATGATAGTCACAGAGAGAGAGAGAGAGAGAGGCAGAGACACAGGCAGAGGGAGAAGCAGGCTCCGTGCACCGGGAGCCCGACGTGAGATTCGATCCCGGGTCTTCAGGATCGCGCCCTGGGCCAAAGGCAGGGGCCAAACCGCTGCGCCACCTAGGGATCCCCCAGAATTCATTTTTAACATTCAAACTCAACATTCAAATCCATCCTGAATGCTGTTTTTCCTGCATACGGCAGGATTTCTTGCTTTCTCTCTCTATGATCAGACATTTGTTGGCTCCTTTCATTGGACCCAATGATGGATTTATGTAAACCAAAAAAGTTCAACTACTATAACCTGGAATTCTTCCTGCTGCTACTTCCCCATGCATACTCTTTTTTTTTTTTTTGAAAGATTATTTATTTATTCATGAGAGACAGAGAGAGAGAGAGGCAGAGATACAGGCAGAGGGAGAAGCAGGCCCCATGCAAGGAGCCTGACATGGGACTTGATCCCTGGACTCCAGGAATCACACCCTGGGTGGAGGGCGGCGCTAAACTGCTGAGCTACCCAGGGATCTACCCCACCCCCTCCACCCCACGCATACTCTTACGTAGCAGGCAGAGACTACTTTACATAGATAACACTGAAGGCCCTACAAGGGAAGAATGCCAGGGACTTAATGCTTGTGTCCCCCAAAATGCATATGCTAGAACCCTAATCTCCATGTGGTGATGTTGGGAGGTGGCACCTTTGGAAGGTGATTAAGTTTTATTAAGTGGAGCCCTCATGAATGGGATTAGTACCCTTATATAAGAAGAGGCTTGAGAGGTGGCTGTTGATAAGTGACCAAGTTTATGGTATTTTGTTATAGCAGCCCAAGTTGATGGGATAAGGAGCCTTCCACAAAGAACCAAGATTAAGTGTGAGAGTTGATACTCCTCTGCAGTATTAGTCAAAATCTTATAGGCATAGGGTAGGGGAAGATGAAGGCACAACCCAGGGTCAGTCATTGTACACTACATATAGGCACTTTATTTAAGTTTACCTTCTTAACCAACTACCATCTGTTCTCTTATTTATCGATACAATACCCTTCTCATCAGTCTTTCAAATTCTAGCTCTTTTTCAACTTAACTCTCATAGGAGTGATTTCACTAAAGTATTTATTTATTCTGAAAACTATCATTTTATAATTGAGTTTTCATGATAGATTTGTTAAGAGCTCGGGTTTGGCACTTGATAGACCTGGAATTATACCCCAGATACTCACCAGATATTTCTTGGAAAAGTTATTTAACCTCCCAGAAACTTATGTGCACAATAGAGTTAATCACATGTCTCTCATAGGGCAGTGTAAAAATTAAACAAGAAATTATTTTGAGTGCTTATTTCATATCCTGACTCAATACAATGTAACCTTTAATAATAGTATTAGGATAAGTGACTTGTTAAGGGTCACTGATACCAGAGAGGAGTAGGACCTTCTGTGTCCCATTGTAGCCTTCCATGCTACTCCTCTTTCCTATAACTAACACATCTCTTGCATTCTAGGGTAAGAGATGAAATGGTTTAGCAAAGAACTTTTTGCACTTTTGCACTTGAGTTGTGCTTGAGATCAGTGGAATGGATAAACATAAGCATAAATACAGAGCTCTAATCTTGTCATCATCATTTGCTTGCTCTGTCCCCCTGTCCTACTCTCAGTGTTCGGTTTTTTTCATCTGTGAAATGATTGACTAAGAGTATGCGTTCAAGTTCCTTTAACATTGCAGGTGCTTTCAAAATATTGGTTGCTTATATTTTGCCTCTTTATTTGATAATGCCATAAGAGACACCACAGCTCAAATCACCCTACTTCGTGACTATTTTTCCCTTCCTTGTATAGAGTACTCTCATGTTCCCTCTGCCTGCCACTCTCGAATCTAAACCTACTTTGATAGAATAGTCAATAGTTAAGAGCAATTTAGAGTATGAATAACATTTAGTTGGTTCTTGGCCCATTGATCTCATTCTCATCCTTTCCTAGTGAGCTAGAACGGGGCTTTGAAGTGCTCTCCACCCAATTTCCAGTTGCCATTACCAATAGATCACAGCCAAGAGATAAGCTGAATCTTATTTGGCTAATTCCAAGTTGGTACTTCATCCATCCCAAGTGTATACACTTTTAAGACATTTCACAAGTCATGTGTGAAGGTAGCAGGGGATTACCAGCAGTGGTAGAGAGATGGGGGAAAGTGACCAGGAAGATTTCTGTCACAATGAACTTACTCTGGCAGACAACTGCAAATGGTTCACTGATGGATAGACAGAAGGAATCTGGATTTTCAAAAACAATCAAAACTCTAACAAAAGCAAATCCCACAATATCTCAGAACATCTGCACGGACAAGATCAGTGGAATGGATACTGACAGATCCAAAAGAGAATCATTATTCCACTCAATATTCAGAACACTCAATCTACTCTCCGAGGGTCACCACTGTCAAAATTGTGTTGTTAAAACTGAAGCTGTTATTACTTCACCTGCCTCACCTACTGGAGCTGAAAGGAACTTTAGATAAGTTATCACTTAACTACAAGAAAGAGGTCATAAATATGTCAATTAATTTCTCGGATTTGAAATGGATCTTAGAAGCCAAACTGAAATCTAACCATCTCCCCAATCTTGCACTTACTGCATACATCATTTCTATAGCTGAGAAAATATTCCATTTCTTCTGCAGACTTTAATAGGGAGCTCAGTTCTCTAATAAGAAGGAAGCACAACTCAAGTGCAAAATATAGCTATTATTTGGGTCATCCAAAATCTGCAGGAAGACAAAAAGCACTGAATTAAAAGGTTGACCTTGGGCAAGTTACTAGAATTTTCCAAGCCTTAGTTTTCATTCTAAATTTAAGATGTTTGAGTACTCATCTCCTGGGCCTGTGAAGTTTAGATAAGATGATATGTATGTCATAATATAATGTTTGACATTATAATTTCTCAATAAATGTTAGCAATTATCTTCACTATTACTGAAGTTTACTTTTCATGTATAAATATATGTATATGTATAAACACACAAGTCTCATATATATATACATATATATACATATATGTATGAGACTTGAAAGGAATAAAATGAAGGTTTACAATGTACTTTAAAAAATTCCCAACTAAAAGCAACAGTGATTTATTCATAAATATTTTTACAATATTTTCTCCCCTTGACAGGTTATAAAACTTAGATCCAAATGGTCAGCCCCTCTGTTCTTGTGTATGTGTATGTATTTTAATTGCTATAAAAATTAAAATAGCTGCTGCTTATTGATCCCCTACTTTGTACTGGGATTTGTCACACGTTACCTAATCCAATGCTCACAATAACTCCACGAAGTGCACAATTCAGAAGAGGAGTCTGAGGTTTAGGAAGTTAAGTAACTTACATAAGGTCACCCAGCCAGGTCTCTGGCCCTCACACTCCCTCTATCTGCACTAATGTCTTTTGTATTTATTCCTAAAAAGTGCTCTTGGTTTAAGAAACAAGAGCCAGGCTCTCAGAGACTAGAAATGAAATTGTACTGGCGTTTCAAAGCCTGCAGCCTGTAGTGATTCTGAGTAAGATTGCAAACTTCATGGAGAATTGGTAGCCTCAGGAAGAAACTGTCAATCTCAATTAAGACATCAGGGTGTCAGATGAGGAAGGTACTTCCACGAAGCCTATTGTTGAATGAGTGTCAGGTGAAGGCAGTACTAATTACTGCACAATCCAAATATGTCTGTTTCCTACTCCTCTCAAAGTAAGGTCACCAAGTTATTATGGCATGGTGGTTTGCACTATTTTGGATTCCGCCAAGTGGCAGGTGGCCTGACAAACATGCAACTCAGCATGTTTTGTTGGGTCCCCACAGCTGTGCTGCCAATCAGTTCGGGAGGGCTGCAAGTTAATGCTAATTAGCTTCTGTTGATCTGCATATTCCAACAGCCTCCCAGGATTCCCATTTTGATATGCAAGATTGCCAGTTGGGTATGTGATTGAATTAAGAAGCAAAAAAGATTTTATCTTTCCACACAGGGATTTGTGGGTTTCAATTCCCAGCAGAGGCTGTTACCCTTCTGGTTCATAGTTGGCAGCTCTGGCCCCCAGCATGGGAGCATGGGCTCCAGGCTACAGGGTGCTGCCGCCCTGCTTATGAAAACAAAAATCCTGCCCTAACCTCCTAGCCCTATTAGTAGTAAACATTCTTTCCATCTGGTCTGTGAACTGGCACTGGCAATTTAGATGGGCAAGGAATCTATAGTTTTCTTTTCCATTTGGTTCAAATCTGTTTAGTGCAAATCACCTACACACAAATACATTAGTAATGAAGAATTATTTCTTGTGGCATGCAAAGAGCACTAATTCCAAATGGTCACTTCCAAACCTGTTGGCTCTCATGGGATAAACTGCTTTACCTTTCTGGACGTCAGTTTCTTCAAATGCAATGTTAGGAGGTTGTGCTAGAGTCCATTAAAGGAAAGAAGGTAAATGACAAAGAGCAAAATGTTTGACACGTGTTAACCCTTGGTTATTGTAGTATACTTTTGAAATCAATTTTTTAAAATTAACTATCCAGTGGGCACTCTGTATCAGCACAATGCATATGAATACAGGTTTAAATATAAATAAGATTATTCATTTCCCTCCAGTAGTATATAGCAAAAAGACAATTACAATGGGAAATAAAATCCCTTCCAACAAGTCTCCTACAATTCTATTTTTCCCTTTCTTTCTGCTATGATTACAAGGGAACACCCTAATTTTCTGGCTCTACCACTTAATAGTGTTGTTTTCCTGGGTGTGTTGCTTAACTTCTCTGGGTCCAGGTTTCTCTTTCTGTAAAAATAACGCACACCACATAATATTGAGTCACTTACATGAAATATTGCTTATTAAAGCTACTGACACATAGTAGGTATTCTGTAAATAGTATTTTCCTTCTGTTTCTCCTTGCCATGGATATTATCAGAATCACATGAGTTCAATAAATTCTGGAGTGAAGGACAAAGGTAGAAGAAAAAGAGGCGGAAGGATTTTAGCCATGGTAGGAAAGGAACTCAGCAGGAAACTGCACTATAAGGGCTGATGTATTTAGATTTTGCACCTGTATTTCATCAGGGCAATGAAAATATGATCTCACTGGGTAAACATTACAAAAACAATTTTCAAAAGTTTAACTTGGCTGCAGCCTTAGAAAGTTCTGCTTCCCTGAAGTGATTAAACAATATTTCTTGGAAAACATTTGCTAAATATAATTGTGAGAGAATTTTCTTTTCCTTTTTCTTATTGTTGGATTTAGGAGGCCCAGTTGGATTTTTGTAGGAAAAGTTACGAACATGATTGCTATATTTCTATCACATTTTGTATATTTTCATATGTGTGTGTATATATAAATATGTATGTCTCCATTTCTCTATGTATATGCATATAACGCATGTGGGATTGTATCTATATGTAGTATATGCATATAAATGTTCATCCATATACAAATTTTAGAATTGAGTACATGCATACACATATACATGTGTTTTATAATATGGCATCTATATTTATCATTCATTTAGGTATTGTAGTGGTTAAGAGCATAGATTCTGAAATCAGACTTTCAGAATTTGAATCCTAGCTTTATCATTTATTGCTATATGACAGTAGGCAAGTAATTTAATCTGTACATCTCAGATATTACTTAAATAATATCTTAGGATATCTGTGAAATGGAGATAATAATTCTATCTATTGCAAAGAGTAATTGTGAAGATTAAATTAACACACATGAAAGTGCTTAAAAATAAACTTGATATTGCTATTGTTAGGACTATTACTGTTACTGTGTTATTTTTCATACATTCAGATTACTTTGATTTTAAGATTTTTTTGTTTTAAACTTCCAGTGGAAATTTTTTAAAGTAATATCAGAGCTTTTCTATTTTTAAGTGGTAGGTATTTTAATTAAATTTTAAAGCACATCATTCCTTTGTTGTGGGAAGAATCATCTGGATATATGTATTTAGCTATATACCCCACCTCACCACCATCCCCCTTCTTGGAGAAAATAGTGAAATAACCTTGAATGCATATGTTTTAGACTAAAAGGATCAATGTGCTATTTGGCAATGCAAATTGAATGTATGTTATAGCAAAGCTATTTCTTTGCATACTTTGTTGCTTGAGAGAAAAGAAAGATTTCTTTATTAAATAGTTTAGGCTGCAAATTATTGCTTGTTTTGACCAAGATACATATGCCTGTCGTTGATCAAAGAGATTAGTAATAGAGATTCCATGATTGTAAGGGGAAAAATGCAGGCCCAGTATTTAATTCAAGCTGGAAGAGAAACTGGATAGAGAGCTATCTGGGCTTGGCACAACTCAGACTGGACTGGATTTGAATCTCAGCTCCATCTCTTCCTAGTGTTGTGACCTTAGGCAAGTGTGAAGTCAGAAGTAAATAACAGCCTTTCAAATGATGTTGGATTGTTGCCCTCCTGTGTCACTGTCTTGTGGCCATAGAGCCAAACAGTACCCTTTCCAGTGAAAGGTGAAGCTTCTCATCAACAATGTGGGCATTTCCACAATCATCCTGGGAAGAACTTAATCCTTGGGCTGAAAAGAGGACAGAAGAAAGAAAAGTACCTATTTTGTGGCTCTCATTTTGTTTCTTTAAGCAATCCATTTAACTATGGAACTAATATTTACTAAACCCCTAGGTCAGATTAGAATGCTAGGAAAGGCTGTATAGGACATGGTGTCTACTCTTAAAATACTCATAATTAAATGAGAGATTTGTGAATAAATAAAAGCCATCATAAATAAATAAAAAATTAAAAAAAAAAAAGGGATCCCTGGGTGGCGCAGCGGTTTAGCGCCTGCCTTTGGCCCAGGGCGCGATCCTGGAGACCCAGGATCGAATCCCACGTCGGGCTCCCGGTGCATGGAGCCTGCTTCTCCCTCTGCCTAGGTCTCTGCCTCTCTCTCTCTCTCTCTCTCTATCATAAATAAATAAAAAATTTTAAAAAAAGCCATCAGTCTGATAGATACTACATAGAGTGCAAAAATAAAAATAAAAAATCTGTGGACACAGAGGAGGAGGAAGAAATGATTAGTTCTCTTCAGGGATAAAAGCAAAGCATCTAAAGTGAGGTGAAGATTGAGCTATCTCTTAAAGAAAGGGTAGGAATAGGACAAATAGAAGAGAGAGAGGCTTCAAGCAAAAGGAACATTCAAAGCCATTGTGCTTTAAAATAATATAGCAAATTCAGGGAATGTTCATAGTTCAGTATTCTTAAATCTTAGGAAGTGAAGAAAAGAGTAATCTGAGACTTTAGGCCTGAAGAGATTATTAGCCCCACTTTGATGGCCTATGTATTATTACATGCTCAACTATGTGATTTATTTTTCCTAAGGGCAATATGAAACCATCAAAAGGTTATAAGCATCTGAGAGACATTTATATTTTCATTTTGGTGCATTCCTGCAGGTATATGAAGAAGAATAAACATGAAAAGGTAAAGAATAGAAGCAGGAAATTATTCAAGGGGGCATTATAGGAATGGGGACATAGAACAATCAGGGTTAGAATTTACGGAATACAAAGGGACATTTAAAAAGATCTAGAGGGACACCTGGGTGGCCCAGTGGTTGAGTGTCTGCTTCCGCTCAGGGTGTGATCCCGGGGTCCTGGGATTGAGTCCCGCACTGGGCTCCCCACAGGGAGCCTGCTTCTCCCTCTGCCTATGTCTCTGTCTCTCTCTTTGTGTCTCTCATGAATAAATAAATAAATATAATCTTTTAAAAATAATAAGTAATAAAAAGATCTTTAGAGATAACCATCTCTAAGAGTTGAACATTGGTTCGTGGAAGGAAGGGGTCAAGGTGATTCCAGGTTTTTTGTATGGAGAAGATTAATATTGAAATACACATTGAACACCTCCTCCAGGGTGAGGAGGGAAGAAAATATGTATTTTGTTCTGAAAATTCTAAGAGTGAGATGCTTAGGGGACACTCAGATTGATAGACAAGTTTGGATATACAGATTTAGAGCAAAGGGCCAGGTAGAAATTTAGAAATAATTAGCTTAGAAATGGCAGTTATGAGAAAAGACATGATAATCAGAAAACTCCTTTCATGTGAAAGGAGAGTACTAACACAAACATGGAAGTAACCACCAAAGAATGGCAACATTTATGACAAAAGATACCTATCATCTCAGTGACATTGATCTTTCAATACACCAAACAAAGCCCTAAACTTGCTAAAAGACTCTGAATTAGGCTTTTCCAGAAGTTGTTTACTTTCTCTATCAAGATGAAATGAACTAAATCTAAAAGATGTGGCAATTGAACCAACAGAGAAAAAAAATTAAGAATTAAAAATTTGCTAACCACTGCTTTGAATGACATCTCACCTTTTCTCTAACACAGTAAGGGATGATGGGCCACTTCATTTTTCTTTTAAGATAATTAAGCATCCAAAATACTGGATCAATCATACAAGAAAATAGTAGTCCATGTCCAACATTACTACAATAAAAGGATACGTTTAAAAAAAAAAAGGATACGTTAAAAGGCCCCATTTATTTATACAGTAGTAACAAGGAATACAATCAATCTTTTGGTTGCTGTTGGTTGGGGGATTTTTTTTTAAGCTCATGAATGAAAGGTCTCCAAATGATGTGGGTCCTGTGGTTTTTCTCAGACAGTTTAATAAATATAAAAGAACTGAGACTAATTGAAAGAATGGCTTAGTAGGAAATTTGGAGGGAAAAAACTAGGAGATTTCTTAAGAATCAAAGACAAGTCTAATGAATTGGGTGGAGTTGATAGAGCCCTGAAGTTTATTCTCCTCTGTATGAAGGAAATGATCTCAGAGTGATAATACAAATGGTATTTGTATGATTCATGAAACTTTTTTTTAGTTAATTATAAATGGATTTCATAGCCCCTTAGATTCAGAAAGCACAGTACATTTCAGTAATTTATTTATTCTCTGGGAAGGGATTTTATGAATGTTTGAAAAAAGGTTTGGTTTAAGATAAATTAAATGCAAGGAGTTCTTTTCTTTAAAAAGTCATGACAGGTATAATAAATTTTTTTATTCTCTGGAATTTGAGCTCTGGTCTATGCTGTCACCAGCTGAGTTTCATTTTGGTCACAGCTTTCCACCTCTTTACCTCCAAAAACCCAACATTTCCTAAACCCATCCAGGTAACATACTGTTGAAGCTACCTGGAATGTCTTCTCTTCTCTCTTGGTAAATTACTAATTATTCAAGACCTACCCACAATTTTATATCCTGTGAAATCATCTCCAATTTATTCCATTTGTCCTTCTTCTGTTCCTCAATACTTTGATCATATTCCTATATGAACATCTATTAGTTTCACTACAATTATCAGCTACACATACATCTTTATAGCTGAACTAGGCCTTGCTCTCTGCCTAGCATATGGCACACATTCGGTAGATACTTCTTGTTATGATGACATGATTATTACTACTTCATCATCATTACCCATATGTATATGTATATCTGTGTCTAACTACATTTTAGACAATGAACTCAGAGATATGGTCTCTCTTGAATCTCAAGATACACACAAGACTGTAAGGACAACTACTTTTAATCCCATTTTTCAGATGAGAAAGGTTAAGACACACTCCAAACTCTTACCCAGTATTCCATGGGAAATAAGTAGGGAGAAATCAATCTCTTCTGCAGATATTAGTTCTAATACACTATATTCAATTAAGTGGAATTTTCAGAACCATATGCTTATAAGTTTATTCCTTAGAGCTTTTATTTAGACCTCAGGTGAACAAAAATGAATTAACATACCCCTAGGTTTATCACAGTCATCATCAATTCATGGAGTGAACTAATGAACTAATCATACTAATTTATGTGTCTGTTTGTGTTAATATGACTAATAACCATGAATCTACCACTTAGTCCTGCACTAAAATAGTTACTAACTAAATCAACATGCTCCTCCTTCCTGATCTTGCCAACCTCTGATTTATTGTCCAACCACAAAGTATCGTTAATTTTAATTTTATGCTTATCACTCCTTTGGTTTGTGTTCACAATTAGTTTAATTTTGTTTTTTTCCTCATTTCTTAACTTTGTATTAAAATTGTAAAAACAAATTTTACAAATAAAATTATGTTGTATGTAGTTTTCTGGAGCTTGATTTTAATTTAACGTTACTAACATTTATCCATCCTATTTTGTTTAGTTGTGCTCTTAGTTTTCACTGCTGAATATTTTATAAGTATACTACAATTTACTTAACTATTGTACTATTCACAGAAATTCGGGTTATTTCTAGGGTCAACATTTTTTTTTTTTTGAATATATACCTGGAAGTAGAATTGCTGGGTTGTAAGTTACATAAATAGATTTCACTTTATAGGAAAATGCCAAGTTGCTCTTACAAAGGGATTATAATAATTTATAAAACCACCTACAAGTTTTGAGAACTATCAATGATCCACATTGATAAGTCAGTATTTGTTGCTATTGCAGTAATTGTTAGGCTTTTAATATTTTGTTAATCAAGTAAATGTGAAAAGGTATCTCATTATGGTGTTGATATACATTTCCCCAATTGCTAATCTTATTGAGAGTATCCTCATACATTGGCCGTATTTCTTTTTATCTATAGAACTTCCTCATGTATTTGTGATACAAATCCTTTCTTATATGGATCATAAGTATCTTCATGTGGTTTGTATCTCATCCTTTGGCTTTCCTGGTAGATGCTGCTTTTGTTTTTCTTTTTCTTATTTAAATTCAATTTACTAACATATAGCACATCATTAGTTTCAGATGTAATTTTCAGTAATTCATCAATTGCCTACAACACCCGGTGCTCATCACATCATGTGTCCTCCTTAATGCCCATCACCCAGTTACTCTGTCCTCCCCACCCACCTCTCTTTCAGCAACCCTCAATTTGTTTCCCAGAGTTAAGAGTCTCTCATGGTTTGTTGTCCTCTCTGACTTTTCCCCATTCAGTTTCCCCTCCCTCCCTTATGATCCCTTGCACTATTTCTTATATTCTGCATATGAGTGAAACAATATGACAATAGCCTTTCTCCAATTAACTTATTTTACTTAGTATAATACACTGCAGTTCCATTCACATCGATGTAAATGGTAGGTATTCTACTTTCTGGTAGCTGAGTAATATTCCATTGTATGTATGTATACCACCTCTTCTTTATCCATTCATCTCTCAAAGGACATCTTGGCTCCTTCCAAGTTTGGCTATTGTGGACATTGCTGCTATGAACTTTGGGGTGCAGGTATCCCATCATTTCACTATATCTGTATCTTGGGGTAAATACCCAGTGGTGAAATTGCTGAGTCATTAGGGGAGATCTATTTTTAACTTCTTGAGGAACCTCTGCACTGTTTTCCAGAGTGGCTGCACCAGTTCACATTCCCACCAACAGTGCAAGAGGGTTCCCCTTTCTCCACAACCTCACCAACACTTGTTGTTTCCTGTCTTGTCAATTTTAGCCATTCTCACTGGTGTGAGGTATCTCATGGTTTTGATTTGTATTTCCCCGATGCCAAATGATATGTGGTATTTTTTCATGTGTCTGTTGACCAGTTGTATGTCTTCTTTGGAGGAATATCTGTTCATGTCTTCTGCCCATTTCTTGACTGTATTATTTATTTACTCTTTTAGGTGTTGAGTTTGATAAGTTCTTTATAGATCTTGTACACTAGACCTTATCTGATATGTCATTTGCAAATATCTTTTCCCATTCCGTAGTAGTCCTTTAGTTTTGTTGACATTTCCTTTGCTGTGTGGAAGCTTTTAATCTTGATGAAGTCCCAATAGTTCATTTTTGCTTTTGTTTCCCTTGCCTTTGGAAATGTGTCTAGCAAGAAGTTGCTGCAGCTTAGATCAAAGAGGTTGCAGCCTTGGGGATCCCTGGGTGGCTCAGCAGTTTAGCGCCTGCTTTCAGCCCAGGGTGTGATTCTGGAGTCCCAGGATCGAGTCCCGCATCAGGCTCCCTGCATGGAGCCTGCTTCTCCCTCTGCCTGTGTCTCTGCCTCTCTCTCTCTCTCTTTCTCATGAATAAATAAATAAAATCTTAAAAAAAAAAAAAGGTTGCAGCTGTGTTTTCTTTCAGGATTTTGATGGATTCCCATCTCACATTTAGGTCTTTCATTCATTCTGAGTTTATCTTTGTGCATGGTGTAAGAAAATGGTCCAGGTTCATTCTTCTACGTGTGGCTGTCCAATTTTCCCAGCACCATTTGTTGAAGAGACTGTTTTTTTTTCCACTGGACATTCCTTCCTGCTTTGTCTAAGGTTAGTTGACCATAGAGTTGTGAGTCCATTTCTGGGTTCTCTATTCTGTTCCAGTGATCTATGTGTCTGTTTTTGTGCCAGTACCATGCTGTTCTGATAATCACAGCTTTCTAATATATCTTGAAGTCAGGCATTGTGATGCACCCAGCTTTTTTCCCCCAACATTCCTTCGGCTATTCAGAGCAGAAATCAATGAAGTAGAAACCAGAAGAACAACAGAAAAAGTCAATGAAACTAGGAGGTGGTTCTTTGAAAGAATTAATAAGATTGATAAACCTCTAGCCAGACTTATCAAAAAGAAAAAAGAAAGGACTCAAATTAACAAAATCATGAATAAAAGGGGAGAGATCACGACCAACACCAAGGAAATACAAACGATTTTAAGAACATATTATGAGCAACTATATGCCAACTAATTAGGAAATCTGGGAGAAATGGATGCATTCCTGGAAACATAAACTACCAAAAGGGAAATAGGAAGAAATGGAAAACCTGAACAGATCAATAACCAGTAAGGAAATTGAAGCAGTCATCAAAACTCTCCCAAGAAACCAGAGTCCAGGGCCTGATGGCTTCCCAGGGTAATTCTTTCAAACATTTAAAGAAAAAATAATACCTATTCTACTGAAGCTGTTTCCAAAAAAAAAAAAAAAAAATGTAGATACTGTTTTCAATGAATGTTTACTGGTGATAGTTTACTAACTATATCCTTCAAAAAAATGTGATTGGCCAATGGATCTCCCTCACCCAAAGTCAGGGGATCAGCCTGAAGCCAATAACTAATAACAGATACAGGAGGCTCACTCCCTTACTTCAAGGCTTGCTCCACAGTAAAATCATGCTCCAGAGCTTCCCACGGTATTAGGGCAAGGCTAGACTAGAACTGAAACCACATATTCACTCAGCCACATCCCCTCCCTATACTGCTTTCCTTATTTCTCTACAGGCACTTCTAGATGTCCTCAATAAAGTACCTGCACAAAATTCTCTATCTAGGATAGGAAAATTATCCTATGCTCCTAGGATATTCAACTTAAGATACTTTGAGATATCTTCTGATGAGCACTTCTTAATTTTAATGTAGTCAAATATGTATCAGTCTTTCATGAATTTCTTTTTTAAAAAGTCTATTACTAAATCTCATATTTCTGCAGTCAGTTATCATTACCTATATTTCCTGTAAATATTTTTAAATTTTGCTTTTCACATTTAAGTTTTCTATGGTTCTGGAATTGATTTTTGTATATAGCATGAAGTGGGGATCAAATGGTTTACAATATGTGAATAACCATTTTGTCCAGGTTAACTTATTAGATTCCTTCCTTTCCTTACCATGTGTCTTTTTAGAAAACTGATGACTTATTCCACATCTATTCAATATATTTTAAAATACTTTTTATATATTAAAGGTCTTATTTAGTTTTGAGGATACAAACATAAAATTATATAGCATCCCACCCATCCCTGCTATCAAGAAGCATACAATATGGTGGGAAAAGCAGAAAACTCCTCAAGGGTAAGCAGATTAAGACCTATCAATAGGAGTCAGGAAAGACTCTTAGACGCAGTGAAACTGAAAGAAAGATTTTCTAGGTGCAAAAGGTGGATTATTCGTTTTGTTTCCAAACGGAGAAAACATTTTTTATAAAAATACAAATTGCCAACCAGCATAGAATACTTTAGAATGCTTGCAATTCTATTCAGCACAAAAAGTGTGAGAGCAGAAAAAAATTAAGAAGTGGACAGGGGTCTATTTACAAAGGCCTTTTTTGACAATGTACCTTGATTGCTACCTTGTATCTCCCATTATTACATCCCCCTTCTCTTTGCAGATGGCTTTTACTCTTGCCACTGGTTGGAGAGAATAATGTGACTCAGGCTTATCCATAGTAGTCTAGTCCTAGTAGTTTAGTCCTTTTGACACAGAATTTAGCCGAGGAGTGAGCCTGTTATGCAAACCACTCTAATTGTAATCCTCTGATGGGATTAGTATATAGCTGTTGATAGAAACCCTTTCTGTTAAAGTTGCTAATCTGGGGCTGAGAATAGTCATGTTCCCTAACACATGGAGAACATCTAAATGCATTAGAAAATAAAGCCTACATTCACCAATAAAAAGAAGAGGAGAGACAGAAGAGGAAATTCACAGAGAAATTTTGGATAGCATTATAATCCCAGTTCCATTACTTGAGGAGTGGTCTCCAATAGATCTTTCCTCAATTCTATTAGCTACCCAGATTTCTTAAGAATATAAAATCCATTATCCTGTATTAAAATGGATATTGACATTGGGTCTGATATTTTTAAGTGAGAGAGAATTAACTAAAATAGGCAATATTTATTCCTGATAACAACAGAGGGCCATCAAAAGGCTATTTTTAGGGGGAGTATCATGATTTGCCTAAAAGAAAGTTTCCTGTGGCCACAAGGTAAAAGGTAGGCTACAGTGGGAAAAAAAAAAAAAAAAAAAAAAAAAAATCAAGTAGAAAGAAAAGCAAAAATGGAAAAGGAAATGAATACAGAAAAGGTCTATATCTGCTTGGTTATGCCTAGCACTAGGACTACACGTCTACTCTTTAAGTAGGCAAACTCAGATATTTGTGTCAAGTGGCTTAATACCATTTTTTAAGGATTCTTGTAAAAATGTTGACTTACAATTTTATTCTTGAGAAAAAAACTATTAAAAACTTGTATTTCTGTTCTAAATTATTGGAGATTATAAAAGATTCAGAGATTTAAAAAAAAAAAAAAACTTAAGAAAATTAAAATCACCCCGAGCCCCAACAATTAAAGAAAAAATAGTTTATGGTCTTATCCTTCAGGCTCATAAAATGTAGAAGCATCAGTTTACAAAATATCATTTAATTTGTTCCATTTTAACCAAATATTAGGCCCTGAATAATTTCTCATATAAAATATATCTTGAATATTCAATTGCTACGTTTAATAGCATGTATAGGTGTATTATATTACTTAACCAACAGTATTTTTTTGATACTTTGGTTGCTTCCAATTTTTATAATTTTAAAGAATGCTGCCATAAGCATCCAACATATAGATCTTTTTCTGCATTTTATATTTTGGGTTGGATAAATTCCTAATGGAATTACTGAGACAGAGGTTATATACATTTTTAAGACTCTTTCCACCAGAGAACTTCGCAAATTAGACTATATGTTTTATTTCAGCAGAATATGACAAGTCTGAAGTGACAGATGATCCCAATTCCCAGAATTTCACTGCACTTAGAGGTGCAGGGCAATCAGATTCAGCTGCTCTTCTACATTTGGGGCATAATGTGATGGACTGATATCTGTTCTCCCTCTACAGTGTCTTTGACTAATATAAATTCTTCAAAGTTTCTTTCCATAGGAATAAAATATTCCAAGAAGCACAGAACTTGGGATTTGGAAGCTCAGCTGAATTTTTCCGTTTCTTTGAGGGCAAAGTAGAATGTGGAGTAGTTCCCTTCCTTAACAAAGGAAATGGATTTTACAGGTTTAAGAACCTTTGTTGAGAATTAACTATGCCAAGAAGCTCACATCTATGATCTCATTTAAGCCCTCCCAACAATATTTGGGAGGTATATCAGAAAACATGAGTAGTATAGAAAGCATTCAGGTTTTATAATCAGCCTAACTTTAAACTTGGAAGGTGAATCCAGGTTTCATCAACTGCTTGTTATTTGAATTATCTTCTGCATATTATTATTTCTCTGAGTCAAAGACACTTTATAAAATCATGGGGATATGAATAAATATACCTTACTGGGTGGGTATTCTAATTAAATGAGAAAATGCAGGTAAAGCAATCTGCATAGTGTCTATCTCTTAGTCTGAAACTCTCTGAAATCAAAGCATGAAGCATGCATATGATTTTTTCTGGAGGTGATCTTCAGGAAGAGTGAAGGTCCAGGAAGGAAATCAGGGAAGAGGGGAAAACTAGTACATGGATGTTATTCAGTTGGTCACCAGCACAGAAGACTGGCACTTGAGCTTCCTTCCCTGGAGTGTTATGAAATGCATCTTAGAACGCTTTACTGAAAGAAAAAAGTGAGAAGTATCTATTCATCAGAAACCATCCTCCACTAGTCAAGGACAGTTCTAGGTCATGCATTTTCAAGTTGTGTATGCTGTTCAGCAAGTTCCTGCAGCCACCAAAGAAATTCTCAGCAAGATAAATAAGGGACAAGGTGCATCTGGTTGCTACTGCACAAAGCTAGTCAGAACCAGTCACTCCAGCAGCAGCTGGGCAAAAGAAGGAGCCCACAAGGTTTTTTAGGGACACACAAGAGGAGTCTGCATTTGTTTCCTACTGCTATATAACACATAACTACCAACTTAGTGGCTAAAAACAACACAAATTTATTATTTTACAGTGCTGGAGACCAGAAGTTCAAAAATAACTCTTACCTAGCTAAAAGACGGTGTCTGCAGAACTGCATGCCTACCAGTGCCTCTAAGAATTCCACCTCTTGCTTTTGCCAGCTTCTAGAAGCTCTCTTACAAGGAGGCTTGGGTTTACATTGGCCCCACCTGATAATGCATGGTACCATTCCCATGTAAAGATCATTAATCACATCTGCCAAGTCCCTTTTGCTATTTAAGGTACATCTTCACAGTTTCATGGATCAAGACATAGACATTTTTGGTATGTCTTTATTCTGTCTACCTCAGTGTCCGGTATAGGAATCTTAAAAATGTGTATTAGGGTTTTTTTTCTTTTGCTGATCACAAGAATTTCCATCTCCCTCCACTCCACCTGTCACAAATTCTGATGAAATCACATAGGTAGTAAGTGGATAGGCAAAGCCACAAATTCCTATTAGCTGGTTGCAAATTCAGTGATTTGGGAGTCTTGGCCGTCCACTGGGGGATGTGGTAAAGGAAGGCGTTGGGAGTGCTGCTACTAGCACAAGAGCTGATGTGATTCAGGGCTGAGTGAGAATAAGCCAATGATAATGAGGAAAAAGTTCACCAAAAATGCCAGAATGGAAGCATCAACAATTTCAGACTCTATTTCAACTGTGGTTAAGCTAAATTGCTTTCAGTTTGCAGGAAATGGAGACTTACTATATTTAAGTTGCCAAAAACAGATAACTTTGACGAAAATATAAAGTTGTTGAATCTAAAACAGATCATCATTCCTCTGAAATCTTGAATAAATACTAAATGAGAAACACTATTTAGCATGACTTCTTAACAGGACAAAATTTTGCTCAGATTTTCAGTGAGAACATTCAAATAGAAGATACAGATGAGAAAAGAAGATATAGGTGAAATTACAATTGCTCCAATCTGAATATTTATAACAAATATGTGAATTAAAAAAGTAAATAAAAACAAACATCTACATAACCACCATCTAACTTGAGAAAACAAAACAAAACACAATGCCATAATGTGGTACACAGTTACACAATGTCTTAAGAATTCCTTTCCTTCTTTCTGAACACATTCCTTTCTCTACTCCCTAATAGTGATCACTATCCTAAACTGTGTGTTTATTATTCCTTTTCCTTCCTTGATAGTTTCTTTTTCAAATTGTCCATATATTCCTAAATGATATACTGTTAGTATTTCATATAAATGGGATCATGTAGTATATGAGTTCTTTTGTTATTCAATCATGGTGAGATAGATAGCTTTAGCTGATTCGATATTTTACACCTGTGTATTAATTATTTGCATAGCTAAACCACAATTTGTTTATCCACTCTCCTGTCAATGGAGTTGTTTCCTCTATGGTGATATTTGCTTCTCTTGTTTTGTTTTTGTTTCTCTCTTGTCTATTACAAAGTAATGAATATGTTTTGTACTTCACTCTTCATGCACGTCTAAGAAATTCTCTAAAGTATAAATCTAAGAGAGGAATTTCTTGTTTGTAAGGTAGACATTTCTTCAAATTAGGAAAGAATTCTAAATTGTTTTCCAAATACATTGCAAAATGTAGAGTTAGCAACAGTCATGTGAGTTGTTTTGTTCTATATTCTTACCAAAACTTGATATTGGCAGACTTTGAAATTTTTGCCATTCTAGCAAATACAAAATAGTATATACAATATAGTTACAGATATAAAACTTACTTTTATCGTAGTCCTCTTGTGGCTTGTTTGTAAAATCTTCCCCTACCCCAAGGTCACATAGATATTCTCCTACATTATCTTCTAAAACTTTGATGGCTCTTTTTCAAATTTGAGCCTTTAACTATGATTGTATTTTTTTTAGACAGATAGATAGAAATCCAACTTAATTTTTTCCAGTATAAATATTATTTTATCCAGTATCATTAAATAGTCTCTTCTTTACCCGATTATTTGTATTGCATGTTTTGTTACATGTTCCATTTGTAGATGTCTGTGAGTTTGTTTCTATTTCTATTATAATTTTATTGATCTATTTGTCCCCAAACTAATACTACACTTTTAATTATTAGTGTTTTACATAACAATCTTGATGTCTAATAGGTCATGTCCCTCATTTTCTGCCTTTTTCCCCCCTGTCAAGGTATTTTGGCTTTCTTATATATGCCTCTTATACACAAATTTTAGAGTCAATTTAGAATTTTAGAATAAATTTGTTAGGTTGCACAAAAGCCTCAGTAAGATTTAATAGGAGTAGACAAATCTGAGAAAACTTGATAGTTTAAAATTTCTTGCATCCTGTAGATGTACAATATCAGCACAAAGAGACGTTAGAAAAGAGGCACCCTCTGCTACCATGTAATTCCTCTGCTGTTATGTAAACCTTCCTTCTGCAACACTCGTGGACAGAGTGCATAAAGGTATATGCTTAGGTATAAGCATTCCTTATAGAACTAGAACACTGGGAGAGCATTATGGAATAGTTTAATCCAACCTGCAAAAAAAGTTAGTCATCACCTAGTCAGTTCCTTAGACCCTCTATGCCTATCCTAAATGACCTGGTAAATACCAACAGGGGAACAATTATTACACTTAATCCTCATAACAATCCTTGATACATATTACTGTAGCCTCTTTTTGGTGAGGAAACTGAGACTCAGAAAGGATAATTATTACATTCGAAACTTCACTTCTGAATTGCACTGTCTGATGAATGTCTGATGAAAAGTTATTGTTAGTGAAGTTACACAAAAAATATAAATCTAACAAATAGAATTTCTTGCCTCACAGTAATAAGTAGAGGATTTGTGGATGAGGAAAGAGCCCCTCTGTTGAGATGAGACAATGCATAACATCCATGGGAGTTTAATGCACTTTAATGCTGGAGACTAGAGAGGATGGCCTCTGAACTCAGGTGGGCCGGCATTAGTGTCCCAGACTTAGGGACTTGTTGCAAATTCCTTTTCTTTTTCTTTTGGCTTCTTTTTGACATGATTTAGATTTAAAGAAAATTTATAAGAATGATACAGAGAATTCCTCTATACCTTTTCCCAGAGTCCTTAAGTGTTAACCCATCTCCACATTTGTTTTATCATTCACATACGTACACACACATTGTTTTTCTGAACCATTTGAAAGTAAGTTAGGACCATGATGGCTGTTAATAATTCAGTGTGCATTTTCTAAAAACAAGGAAATTTTATTGCATAACTAGAACAATTACAAAATCAGAAAATTAACATTGATCTAATTCTATTATCTAACCTTCAGGTTGCATTCAATACTTTTCCACTTACCCCTATCTTGTCCTTCATATCTAAAGAAAATCTCAAATCTCCTGTTGCATTCAGTCTTTGTCTTTCATGACATTGACAATTTTTAAAAGAATAAGACAGACATATTTTAGAATGTTTCTCATTTTTCAGTTTCAGGTTATACATTTTTGACAGGAATATCCCAGAGGTGATGTTATGTCCTTCTCAACACATGAGGTCAGAAAGAACATATTCTTTGTCCAAATGACTTTGGTCATTTGTTAGGATGAAATCTCTGGGTTCTTCCAGTTTTAAAATACTATTATTTTCATTTTTAATCTGTAATTATCTATGGGACAAAACTTTTGGATCTAAGTAAATATCTTAATCTCATTAATGTTTTAACCATTAGTTTTATCATCTTATGATTCTTCCCTTAGCAATAAATATGATGATGCTTGCCAACTGGTGATTTTTTTAATTTCATTGTTCTTTATTATTACATGGCCTTTGACCCAAGAAAGAACTTTTGCTTCTTCCACATTTGCTTATCTGTACCATCTGTATATCTGTATAGAGTCAATGTGGCAAGTTCCTGACCTTCATGAACCTCAGGTTTTCCTCCATAGAGGGCAATGATAATATTTACCATCTAGATTTGCTATATAGATTGAATAAGTTGATATATATAAAGTTCTCAAAATCATAAGCATCCAATAAATTGGAACTATTTATTTTAGCAATAATAATAACAATTGTCTGACTCTATTTTCATATCACTGACAAGATTGAGATGCCATTTTTTTAAGTACTTTTTGACTTTGGACAATCCATTTAATCTCTTTTGATCTCATTTTTCTCACTTATAAAACAAAGAAGTTTAGTTAAACGGTCTCTAAAGTCAATTGCAGTTCTAGTGTAAGAAACCAAGATTCTTAAATCCATTTTCTTCCAATACACCATCAAATACTCTGTACTAACTTTGCAATGTGAATATTTTCCATAATTCTTAGTGTCCTTCCAAAATTTCAAAGAATATATATTTTATCTCTGAATAAACAGTTTGAGTATTCCATTTAATCATACTTTATATTTTAGTAATATTAGTTGGTCACAGCTATTTTCCAGCTATGCTGATGATTTTTGACAAAATGTGAAATACTAAGGACAGATGGCTTGCAGCTCCAACTGTTGGGGTTTATTTTCCTCTGCCAACAAGGTCTGTGATCCTTCAATGGACTGTGGCCTCAGACCACATGATGGCTCTGATTTGCATATTAGAGGAGGAGGAATTCAAACTTTTAAAATTTCTTTTGAAAACATATAAGTCACATAAGGAAGTGTACCAGTATATAGCTTAGAATTTTCTTATAGGTAGACTTGTATGAGTCCTTACACATTGTAGAAATGAAGGATATATTAATGGAAACCTAGTAAGTAGATTAATCCTATTCTTAAACATTTCCCATAGGAAAGATTGTCTGGGAGGGTAGGAGGGCCCAGGACTTGAATTCTGAATATCTGCTTAAATCTTAGTTCTTACTAGTCCTGTAAACCATGCCAAGTTACTTAAGTTCTCTACATTTAAATTCCTTCTTATGTCAAGCTAGAATAACATGACACATTTCCTAGAGATATTTTGAGACATAAGTCAGTTCCAGTGAAAGCACCTAGTACATGATGGGTGCTTAATACGTATTTAATAAGTAAGAAAGAAAATAACTTCTGGAATAAATAAGGTTCAGAATGGCCAGAACCACCACCTTTAGCCTTTTCTACTATTTCAGCAAATGAACTTGGGAAGTTAGGAAGTACTGTCTTCCAGTTTGGGCATCTGAGGACTCTAGGAAATGAGTCCTTAATGACAGACCTAGTACAGGAGCCAGGCTGGATGCAGCATAATCATCTGAGGGGTACTCAGTCATAAGTGTTGCCTCATCTTGAAGAATGTAAATCTTATAGAAGGGCCAAGATACTTTAAGTACTTCCCAAATGAATTTGATGTTTTGGAGCCCCTGACCTAAAATTAAGAACAATGAAGAGCATACCAAGTGAGCCATCAAATCATCGAGTAAGGACCAGGACTGGAGGCACCAAATGAGCTACCAGGAGCACAACATTAATGTTGAATACTGGTACTTAATACCTGATACTGACAAGTATTTAGATATTTCACTGTACAGGAGTATAGGCTCTGAAATAAAATTATCTTGGTTCATATCTGGATCCTACCACTTCCCAGCTATGTGACCTTGGCTCAGTACATAACATCCTTGAGTCTACTTCCATATCTCTAAAATGAAAGCTTTTGTAAAGTTTAAATGAGATCATCTGGTGAAGCACCTAATTCAGTGCTGGCAGAGAGTAACCACCAAATGAATGTTAATTGTATAACTATCCTGAGTTCATCATATGCTTTAAACAAGTGTCTTTACGCATGCTGTTTCCCATGCTTGAAAAGCCTTTTCCACATTCTTCTGCTTGGTAGATTTCTTCTCATCTAAGATTTAAGATCCCACATAAAAATGCCATTCTCTTTTCTCTGTATGTTCATCTCTGTCAGTGAAATCCTTCATGTCATGCAAATCTTTTTGTTATCAGAAAAATATCCTGATTATTGCCTACCAAGTCCTAATTAATCTCCCCTTTCCTGTCTTCCTTCACACAGACCAAGCTTACTTGTCTGAATTGACTTTAGAGATGTAGTTCTTATTTATGTGCCCTTATTTCCCTACTATTTTCTCTCTAAATACTTTCGTTGGGTGAACTCTCGCTTTCTTTTTTCTCTAGCTCTACATGTTGATGATGCCAAAATCTACTTCTCAAATTCATACTATTTGCCTAAGCCTAAAACCCATATAGCAAATATCCTTCCCCAAAATAGCCTCCTGGATGTCTTGAAAACACTCCAAATTCAACATGTACAAAACCAAGTTAACTCTCACCTAAAGTTTTTCTCTTTTGTGCCACTCTGGAAAATAGTTTGGGGATCCCTAAAAATATCAAACATAGAGTTATCATACAATCTAGCAATTATAATGCTAGGTATATTCCCCAAAAAAGTTAAAACATAGTTCTGCACAAAAATTGGTACATTAATATTCATAGATCATTATTTGGAATACCAAAAAGTAGAAGCAACCCAAGTATCCACCAATTGATGAGTGAGTAAACAAAATGTGGTATATCTATACAATAGAATATTACTCAGCCATAAAAGTGAATGAAATACTGACACATGGTATAATATAGATGAACTTTGAAAAGGTGATGCTAAATGAAAGAAGCAGACAGAAATTATATGGTCCATTTATATGAAATTTCCAGAATATTCAAATCCATCAAGACAGAAATAGATTAATGGTTGCCAGGGAATGGGATAGAAGGAGACGGGAAATAATCCGTAATGGGTATGAAGTTTCTTTTGGGGTAATAAAAACATTCTAAAGTAGATAGGGTGATGGTTACACAACTCTGTGAATATATCAAAAACCACTGAATTTTGTAGTTTAAAAGCATGAATTTTGTTACATGAATTATATCTCAATTTCAAAATAAAACATCTTTTCCTATGATCCTTTTTTCAATGTATGACACCATCACTCCATCACAATCACATTCACTAACCTTGAAAATGTAACATCTTTGGCTTCCTGTCATCCCCAACACATAAAAAATGTCAAAATATTTCCAGTTTTCTCTTTAAATAATCTCTCTGAGCCATTATCTCCAAGTAAGGGATCATCTTGAATATATTCATAAGGTAGAAATATTAATTCTCAATTTTTCATGGTGCTTTATAGTTGACAAAGCTCTATTCTTCATCTTCTTATCAAATGAACCCTGTAACAATGAAAAAAAAAAACAAATAATTAAGTGATTTACCAAAGTTATATAAGTTGGTTTTAAACCCAAGACATTTGATCCGGAGTCCAACATTTCTTTTGCAGCATGTTTGTGCACCTTGTATGGACATACATACAATCACTGGAAAATATCTGCAGTAGGGACAATTCATTCTCTCCAATTGTAAAGGAAGGAAGGTGAAGGTTAAAGACATACGGGCAACCTCTCATTTATAGCTGCTAAGGGGAGAGAATAATCATCACCTGAAAGTCGCCTCACCTCTCCCTGCTGGAGAAGTGGAATTCAAATGCCAGTCCGTAGACAAACAGAGAGCAGCAAGCCTTGGTAATTACCACCTGATAATTGGATTTTCTAAATTATATATTTGTTACGCAGAGTGAATTTTACATAAATTAACCATCAATACTTTAAATTAGAAGTTCTCGATTTGAGATTATTTTGCCCCTCCACCCCCAGGGACATTTGACAGTCCTGGAGATTTTTGTCAGAACTAGGTAGAAGTTGGCAGGTGCTATGAGAAGCCAGTCAATAGAAGTCAAGGATACTGCTAAACTTCTTACAATGTACATGACAGCTCCCCAAACAAAGAATTATCCAGTACAAATGTCAATAGTGCTGAAGCAAAACAAAACAAAACAAAACAAAACAAAATGGGGGGGGGGTGGGAGATACCTGGGTGCCTCAGCAGTTAAGCATCTGCCTTTGGTCAGGGTGTGATCCTGGAGTCCCAGGATCGAGTCCCACATCGGGCTCCCTGCATGGAGCCTGCTTCTCCCTCTGCCTGTGTCTCTGCCTCTCTCTCTCTCTCTCTCTTTGTGTCTCTCATGAGTAAATAAATAAAATCTTTGAAAAAAAATAGTGCTGAGGCTGAAAGAACCTGCTTTAATTTTTTTTAAGATTTTTATTTATTTATTCATGAGAGACACACACACACACAGAGGCAGAGACATAGGCAGAGGGAGAAGCAGGCTCCATGGAGGGAGCCCGATGTGGGGCTCTATCCCGGGACTCCAGTATCATACCCTGGGCCAAAGGCAGGCCCTAAACCACTGAGCCACCCAGGGATCCCGAGAACCTACTTTGAATGTATTTTTAGTTATTAAGGATTGCAAGCTATATTCCCAACTGGCAGATCTCTGTTGTTTGGATGTAAAGGACTCACACCAAAACAGTTCATGGCCCAAGATTCTCAGGCTTTGCTTAAAATAAACAGTTCTTGTGGATTCAATTCAGTTGACCTAAAACTTTAATGTTTACCTACTGTATTCAAAGCACTAGGCTATGCACAATTGGGAAATATGGAAATAATTATAACATGCTCCATACCCTTCAGGAACTTCTAATTTATTAAATGTGCCAACTTCCTAAAGAACAAGGACAATGCATTCTCAGTACCTACATGATAGATTTTTAATAAATACATAAAGAAGAAAAGCTTCTCAGAATTTTTCAAAATTTTCCCCAAATTGTCTCAAGTTCCACACCCAACTTCACTTCCTCCTTTTGTTCAAAGACTTTGCCTTATACCTGGCAGAGAAAATTGAGTCCCTCTGAATGAACCAATTTAGTCTTTGCTTCCTCTCTTCTATATTTGTATCCAATTTTCCCTCCATCTTTCAAGTCTCAGAGAAGGGGCATCCCTCATGTTCTCCAAGTCCAACTCCTCTGTTCCATTTTTCTTTTTAGTCCCCTCACCCAACTGCATCATCTTTTAAGAACATACTTGATTAATAAACTTATATCTAACTTACATAAAATACATGATTCAGTGATCAGAACATAGGAAGTGTCCAATGAAGTAGCTCTTATATTCCCTCTCTAGTTCAAGTCTTTCTGATCTCGAAACATAATATACTCTTAATCTATATCCACCTTTATTTTTTTCATTCTCCTTGGAACCAACTTGTCTCTTTTCCCACGTGCTTATTTCCCCCTAACTTAACATTTTGAAACCTGATTCTGCCTCTACTACTCACTGAAATTGCTCTTGAAGATGATTACCTCTGTATTGCAAAATTCCAAAGACCACTGGTTCTTGAACTCTTTAAAGGATGTGCCCTTTCCTACAAAAATGACCATATATATACATACACAAAAAGTTTTCATAACATTTTCAAAGAACTGACTGATACATCCGTTGACCTCTAGTCAAAGGGCATTGCATTTAACAGAAATTAGTTCTCACTGGAGAACTCTTGCATTTAACACTGTTTTCTCTGGATACCTGGGGCCAGAGAGAAGACATTTTACCATAACTTTTTGAACACCTATTCCATACCAGAGCTATGTAAGATAAGCACAGAGAGATAACAGAATGAGATCTATATCCTTAAGAAACTTGAATTAAGTACTGTTTGGGGAAAGAAAACATAGCTTTGACGTTTCAAACCTGGGTGCCTGGGAATATGGTGTTGGAATTTATTTAAAAAGGGAATCAAGTGGGCAGCCCGGGTGGCTCAGCGGTTTAGCACCGCCTTCAGCCTGGGGCGTGAGCCTGGGGACCTGGGGTCGAGTCTCACGTTGGGCTCCCTGCATGGAGCCTGCTTCTCCCTCTGCCTGTGTCTCTGCCTCTCTCTCTGTGTGTCTCTCATGAATAAATGAATAAAATCTTTAAAAAGGTGGGGGGAGGGAAACCAAGGAAACAAAGTGATATGGGAATTCAAGCACTTAAGTTTGGCCTTAGACACATTGTGATTGAGGAGTAAAGAAAGATATCCAGATGGAGAAATGGGGAGGTGGGGGTGGGGGATGGAGTTCTAGCCCTCATAATGGAGATTTTGGCCTACTAAGGAGAATCTGAAGCTCAAATTTGACTTGAATCAAGGATCAAACTAAGTAAGGTTTCAAAGGTCTTATTCTTTAGATAACCTTCCATAGAGAGATCTTTAAAAATCAGTATTCGGGTAAGAATTTTAAAATTTAAGCAGTGGATAAAGTCAATGGTCATTGGATTCAGATAGATGTGATGTTTGAGACCTTGAGCAAATATGTAAATTTACTAAGTGCTAATGTCTTCATCTGCAAAATCATCATCATCATAATAATAATAATAACATAATATAATAATAATAACTAACTTACTATGTTGAAGAATATTTAGTGAATTGTACTGTCTTATATACAATAGATGGCCCATAATTAAATCATGTGATTAAATAATGTGACATCATTATTATTTTTACTATTGGAATTTATTTTAATTAAGTGCTCATTTATAAAGTCTTGAAGACTTTTAAATCAACTTTTTTGTTATTGTTTTATCCCATCCATATTCAAGAAAAAGAGCCAGGAAGGTATATTTCATAAATTATAACTTCCTGGCATCAGTTCCTTGAATGTTCTGTACCTTCATCCATCTATAGGATGATGGTAACTTACTTACGTCCAGATTTATGAACCTAAGGCTCTTAGAGTTTTTCAGTTACAAAAAAAAAAGTTGGAATGAATGAAGACAATTGAGTCATTAATTTATTAATTCATTTATTCATTGAATGCACATTGAATATATTCTATATACCAGGAACTGTGATAGGTATTGAAAATAAGGAATAGAAAAGGGGCAGCCCGGGTGGCTCAGTGGTTTAGCACCGCCTTCAGCCCAGGGCCTGATCCTGGAGACCCGGGATCGAGTCCCACGTCAGGCTCCCTGCATGGAGCCTGCTTCTCCCTCTGGCTGTGTCTCTGCCTCTATCTCTCTCTCTCTCTCTCTCTGTGTGTGTCTCTCATGAATAAATAAATAAAATATTTTTTTAAAAAGAGTATATCTATATAAAGATTATAGACTTATAAGGACATTTAAAAAATGATTTCACTAATTTACAATTCTAAACTGTGATAAGTACCAGAGATGAAAAAAAGAGCAAGTTAGGAAATAATGTGGTAGGGAATCTGATCTATTTAGACATCCAAAGAAAGTCTCCTTGGAGAAGTGATATTTGAACTGAAGAGTCAATTGAGTGATTGTCAGGGGATGGGGCACAGTGAAGAGTTTTCTAAGCAGAGGAAACAGCATATGTCAGGACTCTACAGAAGAAGGGTAGAATGTAACTTAGAGAAAGAGAAAGAGGGAAAATCAAGTTCTATTAGCAGATGTGTCAGCAATAGAGGAACACTACTTGGATCTCCATTCAAAGAACTTCCTCTGAGAAGTATGGTTGATTGTCAGCCTCTAGACAACACACTTTGGATCAAAGTGTTCATACTGAGACAAGGTTTTTGCCAAGTTGCTTTCAACCAGTGACTAAGCACAGTGTGGGTGCTAGAGCTTTGTCATTCCCACTTGATGCCTCGAATAGGCAATCTTTGCTTAGAGATTTCTCATTAGCCTGGTCAACGATTTCTCAAAATTGCACTGTAGTCTGAAACTCTTTCCACTTATTATCCTTCTTCTTTCCCTTTATCTTGTGGTTACTTCTGTTCCCTTACCCTAATCATTCACACACTTTAGATCAATCCCAAATGTACCATTTTCATCTTAGAATGGACTACTCCTGTCCCCATTTGACTTAAAATTGGTGGCTCTGACACAATCCAGCCCATAATGGGTAGTTCCCATTGCATGTTCTTTTGGTGACCCATCAGCAAGCCTTCTGTTTCTTCTAGGACGCAGTAACCCACAGGAAACTACTTCTCCAAAGGCGTATAATTTTCCCTTGCAGATGACATGGCCATATCCAGAATCTCAGGGACCTATGCTATGATTCTCCCAATAGGGTTTACCATAAACTCAATACTACATCTTTCCCACCACTGACACTTAAAATTCTGTAGGAAAAATAAAATAAAATAAAATAAAATAAAATAAAATAAAATAAAATAAAATAAAATAAATAAAATAAAATAAAATAAATAAAATAAAATAAAATAAAATAAAATAAAATAAAATAAAATAAAATAAAATTTCTGTAGGGTCTGCACAAGCAGCAGGGTTGCTTGCACTGCAGCCTGGACCTCAAAAATGAGCTCAAGGCCACCAAGAATATACTGAGGAGAAGGGGTATTGGCATCACTCAAAACTGCAATAGTGGCCCACTAGGCAGGCCAAAACTGACACTAAGAGAGTGGTCTCAGAACTGGGGTCCTTACTAGCCGTGGACATGATGGAGCCCCTATTTCTTTAGGTGATAACATTTAAACACCAGAAGCCAGGTCCACTGTGACCTGGGCACTCTCCTCCACGAGGATATCTTTCCAGGTCCCACACTGGTAAAGTGATCAGCAATTATGTTGAAACTTTGTGCCAAGAATTATCTATCCCCAAATTCCACTCAGGATGGGGTTTTCCTTGCTAGCTGGTCAGTGCAAGAGCCAGTTCCCAAATCTTTTTTCTCAAATCACTTTCGACACCACCTTTTTTACAGTTTAGGTCCTCTGAAAAGCAGAAAACAAAATGGATTTGATGAACAAGGTGTTTATTGGGGGAAATGTGCAGCTGAATTATAGCTAAAGTCAGAGGTGGGTGGACTTGAAAATAAGCAGAAGAGGAAAATCTTTACTCAGGTTTAAGCAGTGAACCTGTTTGTCCACATTATGTAGAAGGAAAATTGGCCTAAAGTTAGAAGACATACAGTGTCCTAGACAATAATTAATCATCTAACCAGATCATAGGAACCTTAATGAAAAAACCTGGACGATTAAAGACGGGAACATCTGGGATAGAGCCTTGCGAATGGACATATGTGAGAAACCACAGAGTATGAAAAGTTTTGCATTACACATTAATGCACCCCAGGAAGCATCCATCATGGAAGAGACATTGAAGAACAAAGAGACAAAATGACTCAGCCAGTTGACATAAACCAGCCTTTATAATCAGCCATTCCAGAACTGGTATGATGGACATGTGAATGGAGCAGCCACAGAGGCAGAAATAGGTGTAATGCATGAGCCAAACATCTGGATTCCACCTTATTGAAACTGATCTAGCTTTTATTAATTCTGAATGCTTAATCCAACCAGCCATTTCATAGCAAGTTAACTACACTGTGTCCCTTCCATCCTAGATGGACAAGTAGTTCATCTTCAGAGTGAGATATCTATTCTCTAGTAGATTTTCTTGCTTACCAAACTTCAGCCAGCACTAAAATTCAAGGATTTATGGAATGTCTAATTCACAATCATGAAACATCAATCAGATTAGCATCTGATAAGGGACCCACTTCAAAGTGAAACAGGTGCAGTAGCAAGACCATGACTGGAATTCAGTGGTTGCATAGGGACAGAAAGCAACCATAATACTTTTAAGTGAATTTGTTTATATTAATTATCCATAGCATTTACATAGATTTGAATGGAATCACATATCTATGTGTATAGCAGGCTGCAAATTCAGGTAAGAATTGATGTGTTGAGTTTGAAATCCACATAAGAAGACCAGCAAGCTGGAAATTGTCAGGATTTCTGTGTTGCAGTTTTGAAACAAAACTCCTTCTTCAGGGCAGCTCAGGTGGCTCAGCAGCTTAGCACCACCTTCAGCCCAGGGCTTGATCCTGGAGACCCAGGATCGAGTCCCACGTCGGGCTCCCAGCATGGAGCCTGCCTCTCCCTCTGCCTGTGTCTCTGCCTCTCTCTCTCTCTCTCTCTCTCTCTCTGTGTCTCTCATGAATAAATAAAATCTTAAAAAAAAAATTCCTTCTTCAACTTCTGTCTCTGCTTTTGAATTTTACTATAAGCAAGAAGGAGAATCCACCCAGTACCTTAAATACTTTTCTTAGAAAATCCCTAGCTAAATATCCAAATTCATCACTTATAAGTTCTGCTTTCCACACAGTAGAACAAAAGTCATCTCATCCTCTGCCACTTTATAATAAAAACCACCTTTTCTCCAGTTCTCAATGTTTTTCATTTCTGAGACCTCACTAGAAACAACTTTCACATTCATATTTCTACCAATAATCTCTTCAAGGCAATTGAGCCCTTTTCCACCAAGTGCCTCAAAACTCTTCCATCTTTTGCCTATTACCAATTCCAAATCCACATTTTTGGGTATTTGTTACTGCAGCACCCCACTTCCTGGTACCAAAATTTATATTAATTTCTTAGGGCTACTGTAACAAAGTATCAAAAAATGTGTGGCTTAAAACAATAGAAATTTATTGTCTCACAGTTCTGGAAGCTCCAAATTCAAAATCAAGGCGTCATACTCTCTCTCATCAAGGGCCATGCTCTCTGATGGCTTTAGGAAAGAATACCTCCCTGCCTCTTCTAGCTTCTGGAATTTGCTGGCAACCCTTGTTGTCCTGAGACTTTTATATGCACCATTCCCACCTGGCTATCTTCTCTCTCTGTGTCTTCACATTGTTTTCCCTCTGGGAGTGTCTGTTCCTGTGTCTAAATATCTCTTTTTTGTAAGGACATTAGTCACATTGGATAAGGGCCCACCCTAATAATCTCATTTTAAGTTGACTACTTGTCTAAAGACCCTATTCCCAAGTAAGATCACATTGCAAGATGATAGTGGTTAGAATTTCAATACACTGTTTTTTGGCAGGAAATAATCTAATCCATAGCACTATGTGAAAACAGTTATTCAGGCTAAAAATAATGTTCAAGTTTATTTGGACAGTCAAACCCTTGAGAGGCCATTCATTCTAAGTCTTACAAGTTGAAGAAATTACTAACTTTAGCCCAATCTCTTTCATTTTACAAGTAAAAGAAATGAAGTCAGAAATCAAACCCACATCTTTTGATTTAAAATCCAGCCCAATTGTATTATATGATCCTACTCCATCCTTTGCCTAAGCCATTTAAATATAAGAGATTCTAAAAAGGCTTGTTTTTCAAGTAATCAGAATACTTGGGTAACAAAATGTATCATTTCCCAGAGATTTAAAAATCTTTGATTGGATGCAAATACTTTTAATCACCTAAATGGAAAATATAGTGCTTTGAAGTTATATCAATCACGTTTGGCTAAATTGTAGAAGGCCCAAAATCTTACTGGCTTGCAAAAATAAAGATGTATTCCTCCCTCACATTACCTGTTCATCATGGGTCAAGTCTGGCTCTGTTCTGCTTTATCTTCATGCCATTACTCAGAGTGAGGAGCAGCCCCTCTTGGGGGCATGCAGAAATGAAAGGGAGGCCCAAGCACAGAGCGTCTTCCTAAGACTGAGCCTAGACCAGGAAAAAGGGAACTCTCTCTACTCCTCATTCATCATGTTACACACACCAAGTAACAAACAACAATATATCACTGAGGATGATAAAAAAGTATAAACAAAGAACATTGCCCTGTGACACGTCACAAGAAGAGCTGAAAAGTAAGGATGGAGTATATACCTTGAGAAACCACCACTTCACCCCATCCCAGCACCACAGCTTCCATCTTAAGCACATGGCATTTTTAGGAAAAAGGTTGTGATGCCTTAAGGTAACCATAGCAACAACAAAGCCCAAGACTCACTCAACTCTTAGCTAGATTTCTCTCAGATCTTCACATCATTGGCCTGATAAGATGTGTGCCATTTCTAGGAGCAAAGTAGTATTTACTTGTCTCTATTATTTTTCATGAGACGTATTGCATTCATTAAAAAAATTACAAAGAAAATAACCTATCATCAGGTGAAAAAAAAATTTAACAGTATCACAATCAGAAAGGACCCAGGTATTGGACTTTAAAATGACAAGGGTTAATATGTTTAAAAAATAAGTGAAAAAGTTAGAAAATATATGAGCATTATTGGGAAATTTCAACAGAAAGATGAAAATCATAAAGGGCAAATGGCACCAGGAGAAATAAAAAATGACTGCACTGGAGATGAAGAATTCCTTTGTTGGGCTTATCATTAAATTTAACACAGCCAAGGAAAGAATCAGTGAATTTGAAGACAGATCAATTAGAAATTATCCAGGTTGAAACACAAAAAGAAAAAGTGAAAACAAACAAATAAAACACACGTCAATGAATATAAAACCAGAACAAGACGTTGTATGACATTATCAATCTAGCATATATATAATTAGAGTCCTACAAAGAGAAGAAAGACAGAGATAATAATGCAAGAAAAAAGATAGTTGAGGGAATAAAGGTCAAGAATTTTGAAAAAAAAATAATAATAATAATAACAAACAACCTCAAACCACAGGTCCAAGAAATTCAAAGAACCGTAAACAGGATAAAAATGAAATACCTCATTTTGTTTATCCTCTCAACGACCCTATGAGGTAGTGAAAGTAAATGTCCATATGTTTGTAGATGAAGAAAGATTAAGTGTTTTGTCCCCATTCACATGAATTTTCAAGGAGACAGAATTCTGAAGGTTACCAAGGACTTCTTTTCTCCATCTGCTATTTTGTTGAATTTGTTTACCACCTCTCCTACATAATTGCCAGGCAATTGTGGGGATTTAATCTCATTTTTTCCTCTTTTAAATGAGTCTACAAAAAAAAAAAAAAGAGTCTAAGAATATGGGTTGTTTTCAGACACTATATTTAGAGAACCTATCACCAGACTTGGCATAATTCTGCATAGTTTCTATGACTTAGGGCTGTGGGGACCATCTGTGAATCTACTCTCTCAGAGTTATGGGCAGGAGGTGAGTATGGGTTTCTTCTACTCTTAGATCCCTGTATTAATCTGAAGGTTCTATAGTCTCTGTTCCTTATCATGGCTGGAGGACACGAGGATACAGGACAGCCTTCTATGGTGACTAACATTTGTTTTCTGCATGTTTTAAATGCTCTCTTCTTCCCTACCTAAGAGGATCATATTCATCTAGTGAATTTGTTCCCTGGGGGCTGGGATGAGGAAGAAGGGTTAGAGCAAAATCTTTCTGCCTCATTTTTTTCTCCCAAATATTTCTCTATTACATCTAAATTGCTGTTTTCTAAAACAAAAACAGTATTTTTACTTATTATTTTGCTTCTCATTTTCTCCACTGAAAGCCTACCTTTGAAGCATTATTTGTTTCTTGATTCTCAGCCTGAATGGGAAAATGTCACAAAGTTAAACAGATATACCCAAGAAAAGGGAGAGAAAAAGGCACATCAATTTATCATATTACATACAGTCAGTATTATCACTGTTCTGATTACCATTATTAGAGAATCGCAATTAGTTTAATAAACAAAGACTTTTTTTATTATTCCTAAGTGCATTCCATCCCCTTTGTATACATTAAAGCCAACTAAAGCATGCCAGGGCCATTCTGGCAATCATCTAGCAAACTTCTAAATTATGTATAAGATATCTTCTGTATCCTTCCAGCTCCCAGATCCTGCCTCTTAACTTGTAGGTATTCATATCTCTTAGCTTTGGTTTCCCTGGATGGATTCTGAGAGTTTTTACCTCTGATCCATTGATTCTTCCCCTCCTGATTGTCTCAACTAACACATTCCACACTTGTTCTGTCTCCAGGGACCCAAAGTTCAACACAGATTCTTCCCAGTGAACATGCAGGCTCTTTTCAAGATTGGATGATAAAAACATTGCAGGGACGCCTGGGTGGCTCAGCAGTTGAGCGTCTGCCTTCGGCTCAGGGCATGATCCTGGGATCCGGGTTTGAGTCCCATACCGGGCTCCTTGCAGGAAGCCTGCTTCTCCCTCTGCTTCTCCCTCTGCCTGTGTCTCTGCCTCTCTCTCTGATGAATAAATAAATGAAATCTTTAAAAAATGCAAAGAAACAAAGCTTCAATGAGCTCCCACCAAAGTTTCTTTCTCTCTTAAAAAAAAAAAAAATCTGCTCCAAAGTATGCAAACATTTATTGTGAAACATATTTCCCCTTTCTGTATAAAAGAATATAAACACGTTGGCTGACATATGGGCCCATGTGTTCCTTCACCAAGGTGTGATGAGACTCAGAGCAGCATATGTGCCAGGTGATAGAGAGCTTGCCACAATGTGGGTGGGAGCGCTGCTGTCTTGTAAAGCAGGTGCACAAAACCCCATGTGAATAGAAGGCCCTGTGAAGTGAAATTGTGGTTACTCAGACCCACAGCTCTAACATGGGACTATTAGGTTCAGATTCAACTGTTTATTTAGTGCCTTCAATGTGAACTTAGCGGACTTTAGGAGTTATAAAGTCACAAAAATCTCCCCACAGCATGGAAATTATACCTATACAGTTGAGAACTTGAAGAAATTTAATGAACTTTCTATAGTGGTTGTTCTCAAATTTTAGCATCAGAAGAATCACTTGGAAGATGGTTACAACACAGAATGCTGGGCACAACCTCCCGGCCTCCCTCCAAGTTTCTGAGTCAGCAGTTCTGGGATGAGGCTGTATAATATGCACTTCTAACATATTTCCAGGTGCTGCTGCTGCTGGTCCAGGAACCAGACTTTGAAAACCACCTCTCCAACATGTAGTGCATAGTGCTGAGGTCTTAAACCCTGATAGACTGAATTATGAAACATTGGTGCTATTAGTCAAAGCCACGAAAGCTAAGTCAGTCATCATGCTCAAGAGGCAGGGAGGGGCAGAAAATGGGACACCATGCTAATGAAGTCGCAATGGTGCTAAGAATGTGGAATCAAGTCTAGGGCTGAGGTGATTGCCACAGGCACAACCTGACTCCCCAGCACCAGGTTTAAATCGCTGCCAGAAACGGGGTATTAGGGTAGGTCCATCAGACTTTAAAAGTACATAATTAGAGTGGTCAGCCCCTGTGGCGCAGTGGTTTAGCGCTGTCTGCAGCTTGGGGTGTGATCCTGGAGGACCGGGATCGAGTCCCACGTCGGGCTCCCTGTGTGGAGGCTGCTTCTCCCACTGCCTGTGTCTCTGCCTCTCTCTTTCTCTCTCTGTGTCTCTATGAATAAATAAATAAAAATCTTAAAAAAAAATAAAGTTTTTTAGAGTGGTCAGGATAAGATACCAGTTTTTGACTTTTAAATATTTCATTCTCACTGTTCCTATACCTTACTGTAAACTTAGATTACGCCAGAAGACAAGAATTCCAAACAGAAGTATTGAGTGTGTGCGTCCTAATAATAGGTGAGACTCCTTTCAACTCATATATTAAAGTTCTTGTAAGTATGGGCACCTCATTGGCTACAGGGAGAGAGATGAGTTCAGGACAAAAGGTAACTGCCTTTGACTTTAAAGATCTAATAATCTAGAAATGTACCTGCCTCAAATCAGACTGTTACATGTGGCAGGCACAGAGGAAGAAGGGATTAATTATTTCTAATTTGAGAGAAGCAGCATCAGAGAAGCCTTCATGGAAGAGATGATACGTAAGTGCACCTGAGAGCTGAATAGGAATTTTACTGCAGAGACATTTGAAGGATTGTTTTTGTCTAATATATGGAAGGAAAATAATTCCCTCTTCTAGTAAGGGAACAATATTCTATCTTAGACTCATTTCCATTCATACTACAGGAAAATCATTTTTTTTAATTTTAAAAGACTTCCAAAATGAAGGTAAAAATATAGAGGAGAGGGCAAATGGAGCAAACACATTTACAAAGGCAAAAAGTGTTTCTCTGTAGAAAACATTTTGTTTTATTCTAATCTCTTTCTTGCTTACAACCCTCATAGGAGCCTTTCATTTAGAGCTGTCGAATTTCCAGAATTCCACTGTGTATTTGCACAAACTTCTTAGAGTCAGAGTGTAAAACAAAGAAAGGTTTGTACCTTAGAGGCTTCCTTTCTCATTCCACAGACAGTATACTGGTTGCAAGAATTAGCTGCTAGTGTTAATAGTAGTAGAATATAATAATCTTATTATGGATTGCTTTATAGTCTCCACTAATGGACTTGTGTTAATCTTCCAGGGCTGTCATAACCAAAATACCACACATTTGGTTACATAAACAACAGAAATTTATTTCTCAGAGTTCTGATACAGGTTGGTTTCTGGCGAGAACTCTCTTCCTGTCGTGCAGACAACAGCTCTGTCCTCACATGGCCTTTTCTCTGTGCAGAGAGAGAGAAAAGTCTCTGGTGTCTCTTCTTCTTCTTATAAGGACACTAGCACTGCAGATTAGGGCCCTGCACTTATGATCTCATCTAACATTAAGTACCTCCTTAAAGATCTATCTTTAAATACAGTCACATTAGGGGTTAATGCTTCAATACATGAATTTTGGGAGAACACAATTTACCCTATAAAAGGATTGTAAACTCCTCAGGCCAGATACTTATTTAGCCTATTTTGTTTCCCCCTGCACTTCCACCCTGTTTCCTGGTACACATAGGTCATTTGAGTTGAATGAAATTCACGTTTACTCCCAACAACATGATGATATGGTCAGGAGAAATATTACTATTACTCCAAATTCATACATGAATAACCATGGCTCATAGTCAGTATATAGTATATGCTAATCACTGTTCTAAACTCTGCATGAATTAACAAATATTATTCTCATTTTAGGAATGAAGAATTGAAGCCCAGAGGAGGTTAAATAATTGTCCATGGTGATGTCTATTAAATGGCAGAACCAATATCCAAACCCCAATAGCCTGGCTCCAGAGCTCATGGTCTTTTTGTTGTTGTTGTTTATTTTAAGATTTTATGTATTTATTCATGAGAGACATAGAGAGAGAAGCAGAGGGAGAAGCAGGCTCTCTGTGGGGAGCCTGATGTGGGACTCGATCCCAAGACCCTTGGATCAGCAGGACCTGAGCCAGCAGGAGATGCTCAACCACTGAGTCACCCAGGTGCCCCAGAGCTCATGGTCTTAAACACTAGGCTACATGTTTTACCCCGAGGGCCACAGAAATCTTAAGACTTGTTCACAATTTCTTATTTTTCACTTGTATTGGTTTCCTAGGTTTGCCATAATGAGTTACAAGAGATTTGGTGGCTTAAAACTCCAGAAATGTATTCTCTCCCTTTTTTTTTGTTTGTTTTTGTTGTTGTTGTTTTGTTTTTTTGCCGTATGATCCCATTTTATTTTCTTTTTAAAATATTTTTTGTATATTTTTTATTGGAGTTTGATTTGTCAACATATAGTATAACACCCAGGGCTCATGTATTCTCTCACAGTTCTACAAGGCAGAAGTAAAAAAATCAAGATGTTGGCTGGGCCACACTCCCTCCCAAGGCTCCAGGGGAGAATCTGATCCTTGCCTTTTCAGCTTCCAGGCACTCTTTGGCTTGTGGCTGTATCACTCAAATCTTTGCCTCCATCCTTACATGGCCTTCTCCCCTCTCTGTCTCTTCCATCCTTGGTACCTTCCATCCTTGTCAGAGGTACCAAGGATACTTGTCATTATATTTAGGGCCCACCTGGATAACTCAGGGTAATCTCATTCCAAGATCCTTAATTATCTCTGCACAAGCACTTTTTTTTTTTGTTTTGTTTTTCAAATAAGTTCACATTCATAGGTTCTAATGGTTTAGGATGAGGACATATCTTTTGGGAAGCCACCATTCAGCCCACTATGGCACCAACAGTAGGCAATGGTCCAGTATTTGGGGTACCATCAGTACCTGCTTTGCCTAGCACTTCTTTCCTAGAAACTTTTCCTCTTGCCTCTTCCCAGTCTCATTCAAATGTGTACCATGGTTCCTACTATGTAAAGTATGCCAAACCCTTGGCCACAGTTAGTTGACATGGTGCATACTAACTCAAAACAATCTGAGATGTACCTGCTTTAAGAAGTTTGGCTTGGGGCCAAGAGAGGAAAGCAAAAGAATTTGATTTTTTAAAAATTTGGTTGCTCTCGACAGCTACATTTTCCAGCAAAACAGAGACCAAAGAGAGGAAAGCAAGCTGCCAGGAACACAGCATTTACAAGTCAGCATTCAGGGGCACCTGGGTGGATCAGTGGTTGAGCATCTGCCTTTGGCTCATCGTGATCCCAGGATTGAGTCCCGCATCGGGATCCCCACAGGGAGTCTGCTTCACCCTCTGCCTATGTCTCTGACTTTCTCCGTGTGTCTCTCATGAATAAATAAATAAAATCTTTTTTTTTTTTTTTTTTTTTAAAAAGGGTCAGCATTGAGACCGAGAGCAAGCACCTTAGTCACTTTGGGGTCAAACTGCCTCACATGGATCACCTTGATCCTGCCCCTGTTTCTCAGCAGGAGCACCAGAGGATTAGAGGAAACCACTGCAAAGAGAACATAAACAGACTTGTAGAGAAAGGCAGCATGTAAGACAGAGTCCTGGTGACATTCAAGGCACTGGTTTTAGTTTTCTTGAGCCTTAGTATGATTTCTGTAATTTGGTTCTATGAGTTGTTCCAGTGAACATATATATTTTTACTTCAACTTAATCAGGTTTGGGTTTCTATATTTGCGGACAAAAGAATTCAACCAAAAAAGCCTGGAGTCTTTTAACTTCTGATCCTAACTTTCTCATTATTTTCCAAGAGAAGACTGTAGCTGAAAGAGGATGGTGGTTCCTGTGAGGCCGTAGCACCTATGAAAGTAGAAGCCTAGGTCGCTGCACTGATGTGGTGAACCAAGTTATCTCTTGTTAGACATGAAACTCTCTCCCTTGCTTGGCTTTTTCAGAAAATATATGTCTCTTGTCCTTTCAGCATGAAAACATGAAGACTAGTAGATGCTTTAATTGATGATTTAAGAAAACCTCTATTAATATTAACAATTATACTGCACCATAAGGAGGTAATTAAATATATTTAGCTATTGCACCCCATACAAAGTGGCCCAGAATGCCGCGCTTTTTATTGCTCTGCTGTTGCTGTTCATGGTCTTTCTTCTTTTCTCATCTATAGCTTTGAGTATACCTACTGCTTCTAATATGCCATTTTCACTATTTTAGATAATCAAAGGGGAGACAAATTAATATAGACTAATTAACATTTCAGGTTTTTAAACTTGTAATCCAAATTATTTCAATTTCTTCTGCAAACTCTTGACCTCAGTCTGACCTCGAAGGACCCCTTTCTTGCATCACACAGAAAATAAGATATCCTAAATTGGCCATCATACATGCCTTTTCCTCCTCGTAGAGTAGACACTTTAGTGGAGAAAGAAAAGAAATTATAGAGGGGTACCTCGGTGGCTCACTGGTTGAGCATCTGTCTTTGACTCAGGTCATGATCCCAGGGTCCTGGGATTGAGTCCCATATCAGGCTTCTGAGAAGCCTGCTTCTCCCTCTGCCTATGTCTCTGCTTCTCTCTGTGTGTCTCTCGTGAATAAATAAGTAAAATCTTAAAAAAAAAAAAAGAAAAAGAAAGAAAGAAAAGATATTATAGAAATTATTGAATGGAGCTAATTTTTTTTGGCTCATTTTCTAGTTTGCTTACACAGTAAATGGGTTCACCTTCTGTCTATGGGCACCATCATTTTTGAAGTAATAACAATAATTCCCATTTGCTGACTGCCTACCCTGGCCAGGACTTTTACATAGCCTATCACATTTAATCCTTACCACCCTCTTATTTAAAGATTAACAGTTCCACTTTATAAGTGAGTAAACCCAGGTTTAGAGAGAATGAGTACATTGAGTGACCAATGTCATAGACCTAGAGAGTGGTAAAGTCACGGTAGGTGACCTAGAGTCTTTGTTCTTTCCATGGCACCAGGCAGGGTGAGAGTGGGTCTGTACTTCGTAAGCACTGAGCCTGTACTCTAAAGGAAAAGATAGGGGAGCCTTGGGATCTGTAGAGTTCTTGGGCAGTTCAAATGATTTGTTATCTGCCTGCATTTGTTTCAGAGTAGCAAAGTAATCTATCCTACTCAAAAGCAGCTGAGAGTTCCTTTTCTGCTCCAAAGCCAGACCAGCACTAAGTTGGCCTGATATATATTAAGTTAATAAATTTTTCCCTCTTTTCCTGCTGTACTTTTTCGTGCATTTTTCTTCATTTGCTAAATTTTTAATGTATTTTCATTTTCAAAACGTTTCCATAAGGTTAGTGGCTTCTTATTTCCCCTGGGCTCTTCTATTCCCCCAAATTGTTCATCACATGAGCTAGTGGAAAGAATCTGTAATGGAGGTGCAGGAGACTGGGTCTCATTTTGGCCCTCCCCAGACTGTGAGACTATGGGCAAGTCCCTTCCATTCTCTGAGCCTCAGCATCCTTGTTCATAGGGAAGAATTAGGTTTCAGACACTAAGCTCCTTGCCAGCTGATCCCTTTGCCAGTTCTGCTGCATAGCAACCTGCACTACCTTCTCTGTTTTGAGCAAATGTACATAAACACTACTTCCCTCATAGTTCTCTTCCCCAAAGTAAAAACCTCCCATAAGCTATCTTTCTCATGTGTGAAAGGAGGGGCTAGTTTATTCTTCATATTCCCAGAATCTCTCCACATCATTGTTTAACAGTCATTAATTTAATTATCAATTAACTTAACTAATGTGATAAAAACTGGAGATTCAAAGATGAACAAGCCATTCAACATATCCTCGGGTACTCAGAGAGGCAAATTGGGAAAATACAGAGAAGGGAACCTCTCCCATCATGGCAGATCCTACCGCTAAGGAAATGCTCCCACAAGAGATAATGAGGCTAAATCTTTAAAGCAATGGGTCTCTATGAGCAGTCTGCAGTCAGACAGACCTAAGATCAATCATATACAACCAGTAGCTGTATGACCTTGAACAAGTTATTTTACCTCTCTATGCCTCACTTTTCTTCATCTGTAAAATGAGAATAACAACACTAAATTCATAGAATCATTAGGAAGAGCAAATAAGGGACGCCTGGTGGCTCAGTGGTTGAGCGTCTGCCTTCGGCTCAGGGCGTGATCCCGGGGTCCCAGAACCGAGTCCTGCATTGGGCTCCTTGCATGGAGCCTGCTTCTCCTATCTTTGCCTCTCTCTTTGCCTCTCTCTGTGTCTCTCATGAATAAATAAATAAAATCTTTTTAAAAAAAAGGAAGAGCAAATAATATTTATTCACTAGAAACATGGAAGTGCATACTATGTGTCAGGAGCTATGCTAGATTCTAAGAATATGTGAAGGAAATTTTAGGTTAAATATGTTAAGAAAATTTTTAAATTATAAACATATGTTAAGTATGTTAAGAAAATGTTTAAATTATATATATATATATATAATAAAAAATACCCGACACCAGCCTAAGCACTCTGAGTATATTAATTCATTTAATATACACTGTGTATGCTTATTAGGTAGGCATTATTATTACCTATTATTATTGCTCTTTTAAAAAATAGTACACTAGTGCAAAAAGAATAAGTGATTAACACAAGCTGGTGGAACCAGTAAGTGGCAGATCCTGAATTCTGACCTAGGCAGGCAGACTCCAGAGTCTATTCCCCTAACCACTGCATCACTTGCCCCTACCAACCTAATCACAGTGCTCTATTATCTCTACATGCTCCTGTGGGATTTGTAAATTCAGTAAGCCCTTGCAAAGCTGTCAGTACAGTGGGAAACACAATCAAACAACATCATGAAGTATAAAGTCATCACTGGGCTCTAGAGTGGACTTAGGACCAATCCCTGTCTGTTAAGAGCATCATCCTATCACATAGAGATTGGTTCAGTGATGTACACATGACCCAAACTGGCCCTGGAACTTCTGCAGAAATTAATCAGTAAAGCTCTTTACCAGTAGGGTTGCTGAAATGGTAGTATATAAACTGGATGCCGCTGGTGGCAGTGCTAACAGGAGGCAGACGCCAACAGAAAAAGAGGCAGAGCCATGAAGCCCTGACAACGACCATCCCTGTATCATGAGTCATCAAAAGCTCTGTCTTGTTTAGGCTAGTTTGGCTTTGGGTTTCTATTACTTGCAACCAAGAGTCCCAACTAGCACACTAAGAAAAGGATATGTAAAGTGCTTTACACACAGTACCACTACTCACCTGGTAGCTGTGTGTACATTTTTGAAGAATAAGTAGAAGTTAATTAAGTAGAGAAGGAAAAAGTGTGCTCAGCAGAGTGGCTGGTGTGTACAAAAGCACAAAAGTACAAGAGAGCATGGCCTATTGAAAAAGGCTAAATATCTACATCACCCAACTATAACATCCAGACTTCATCTGCTTATTGTTAGGTGCTGACCTCCAGAGAACTCATCTTGATTTGAAAACTTTAGTATCAGGCATAGAATTTTCCACTTCATTTCATTCTCTGTTCTGAAAATATTGAAGTGACTACACAAAGATATCCTAACTTAGTATTTCTGCTATACTTGCAAGGAATTGGCTGAAACTGTCAGATTGCTGACCTCCATGCAGTAGGTCTTTAAGATCAGCAAAAGTATCCTTTTTATCTTTAATGTCACCAAGGGTCTTCATAACCCTGGTCTAGCATATTCTAGAGCCCAGTCCCTTCTGATCAGTCTGTCCCTCTTCAGGTAATCATTACAAGATTATTATCCATATTTCATGATAAAGAAACAAAGCCTTAGAAAGATGACACAGTTGATATTGGGGCTAGGCTGTGGTGGTTCTGGAACTTGAACCAAGTATATCTGATTCCCAAGCCCATGCTCTTTGCATCATGCAGCCTTTAGTTAACACTTTCGTTCCAACTGAAACATGAGACTTGGCATTAATACTTTTTATCTCCCATTACCATTATGTGATGTCACAGAGATCATTTATATTCATACTCAAACTCCCATAAAGGCTTAAGGGACTGTGTCATGCCTCTGCACAGAACACAGATACCACAGCATCAGCTCCAGTCAGCCACTGGGAAAGACTATGATGAGAGATAATATACTACAATGAGATAAATTTCTCTTGTCAATACTGGCTGCTGACTGTGGTGGGACATCTTGACTGGAATCACTAGGAGTGTTCCTTGCTGGAGGCATGAATTCTACTCAGTGTATTATATAAGTCATCTAGGCAATAGTGATAACCTTATTGTATAACTCATTCTCTATATCTACTGCTTTTTGTCTGCTTCTTCTATAATTTAATGAGAGGTTTATTTAAAATTTCCCACCACAGGGTAGGAGGATGGTGAAATAGGTGATGTGTATTAAAAAGCACACTTATTATAATGAACACAGAGTAATGGGTAGCTGTGTTGAATCATTATATTGTATATCTGGAACTAATATAACACTGCATGTTAACAATTATGGAATTACATTTTAAAATATAACAATTAAAACAAATTAAAAGTAAAATTAAATTAAATTAAATTTCCCACTGTAATTCTAGATTGACTACTTCTTTTATTCCCATTAGTTTCTGGTTCATATGTTTTTTTCAAGGCTACGTTATCAGATATATACAAATTTAGAATTGTGACATCTTACTGGTAGATTTACCCTACCTCTTTATACAGTTGTAAAAATCTCTGTTTATCTATCAATATGCTTTGCCTTGTAACCTGCTTTGTCTGATATTAGTGTACCTATACTATCATTCTAATGATAAACATTTGCATTATACATCTTCTTCCACACTTTTAACTCTAAACTTTGGCATAAATAATCTCAGTTTTGTTTGAAAATGTTTTAATTTCCCCTTTATTTTAGAAGAATATTTTCATGTGATTATAATTTTTTTATAAATTTATTTTTATTGGTGTTCAATTTGCCAACATATAGAATAACACCCAGTGCTCATCCCGTCAAGTGCCCACCTCAGTGCCCGTCACCCAGTCACCCCCACCCCCCGCCCACCTCCCCTTCCACCACCCCTAGTTCGTTTCCCAGAGTTTGGAGTCTCTCATGTTCTGTCTCCCTTTCTGATATTTCCCACTCATTTTATCTCCTTTCACCTTTATCCCCTTTCACTATTTTTTATATTCCCCAAATGAATGAGACCATATAATATTTGTCCTTCTCCGGTTGACTTATTTCACTCAGCATAATACCCTCTAGTTCCATCCACGTCGAAGCAAATGGTGGGTATTTGTCGTTTCTTATGGCTGAGTAATATTCCATTGTATACATAAACCACATCTTCTTTATCCATTCAACATGTGATTATAATTCTACATTGGCAATTATTTTCTCTTAACACTATATAGATGGCTCCCTATAACCTAGCTTCCATTAGTTAATTTTCACCTAACTGATCAGGATACTCAGCACAGTTCTAATCAAAATTACAACAGGCTTCTTTTGTAGAAATCAGAAAGCTTATTTCAATATTGATGTGGTATTAAAAAGGAGCTAGGATAGCCAAAACAACTCTGAAAATGAACAAAGTTGGAGAACTCGAACTATCTGATTTCAAGACTTACTCCAAAATTTCAGTATTCAAGACGGTTTTGTATTGGTTGAAAGACTAGCATATATATCAAGGTAACAGAATAATGAATACAGATATATATCTACACATAATGGTCAATAGATTTCTGACAAAGATATCATGGCAATTCAATAAGAAAAGGAAAGTCATTTTAATAAATGATGCTAAATCAACTAGGTACCCATAAAGAAGTAAATATCAGCAGCATTACCAACAATAGCCAAATTATGGAAAAAGCCCAAATGCCCATCAATTGATATATGGATAAAGAAGGGGTGGGATATGTGTACAATGGAATATTACTCAGCCATAAAAAATAATGAAATATTGCCATTTGCAATGACATTAATGGAGCTAGAGAATATTATGCTAAGCAAAATAAGTCAGTCAGAGAAAGACAAATACCATATGATTTCATTCATATGTGGAATTTAAGAAACAAAGCAGATGAACTTAGGGGGGGGAAAGTGAGAGGCAGACCAGAAAATGAACTCTTAACTATAGAGAACAAACTGAGGTTTACTGGAAGGGAGGTGTGCAGGGGGATGTGTTAAATGAATGATGGGTATTAAGGAGGGCACTTGTGATGAGCACTGGGTATTAAATGTAAGTGGTGAATCACTAAATTCTACACCTCAGACTAATATTACATTGTATGTTAACTAGCTGGAATTTAAATGAATACTTGAAAAAAGGAAGTAAACATTAACTCTTACTCCGTATACACAATATACTCAAAACAGACCATAGAATTAAATGCAAAACTAAGACCATAAAACTTCTAAAGCATAAAAGAAAAATTTTCAACCCTGGGGCAAGGCAAAGTTTTCTTAGAATATAAATAACATGAGCCAAAAACACAAGAAATGATAAATTGTACTTCATTAAAATTTAAAAGTTTTGCTCTTTAAAATATCTCATTAAGAAAACCAAAAGGCAAGTCACAAACTGTGATAAAATATTTGGAACACATATATCAAAGAACTTCTACCAAGAATGTATAATGAATTCTTACAAATTGTAATAAGACAAACATCCCATTAAGAAAATGGACAGAGATTTAAATAGGCACTTTGTGAACAAAGATATATTAATTGTCAGTAGACATTTAAACACATTCTCAACATCATTAAGTGCCTAGGATAGCCAAACCAAAACCATATAAAATACTACAAGCCCATTCGGAAGACTAAAAATTTTTCATAAAACTAACCCAATCAAGTGTTGGTGCTATAGTAGAATGGATAAGAATTCTATTTCACTGTTCTTGGGAACAGAAAATGGTACAACTTTAGAAAACAGTTTGAGCATTTCTTAAATCTTTATACATATACCGACCTTAGAAGGCAACTATTCTCCTACTAGGTATTTACCCAAGAGAATTAAAAACATATGCGCACACAAAGTCTTTTACACAATGGTTCATAGCAGCTTTATTTGTGACACATGAAAGCAAAAAATAGTCCAGGTGTCCATGGCCAGGTGCCTGGCTTAACAAGCAGTGGCATATTCATGCAGTGAAGGACTACTCATCAACTAAAACAAATTAACTATTTACACAAGAAAATGCATGAATGACTATCAAAATTCCAATGCTGAGTAAAAGAAGCCAGGCAAAAAAAGAGTATGAGTATATTGTTCCATCCGTATAAAAAATTTTCAAGTATCTAAACTAATTTGTAATGACAGAAAACAAATCAGTTGTTGCCTGGGGATGGGGTAGAGGGATAATTGGATTACAAAGGACAAAGAATTTGTAGGAATGACAGAAATGTTTCGAATCTTTATTGTGGTGGTTTTTTCACTGGTTAAAAATGTATGTTAATACTGATCTAATTGTACATTTTAAATATGAGCAATAGAGTATACCTCAATTATACCTCAATAATTTTTTTTAAATCAGCCATCAATCTTATTGTTTCTTTGAGAGTAATATGTATTTTTTTTTTTTGGTCTGACTATACAGATTTTTTCTTTGGATTTTCAGCAGTTTGCTATGAAATGTACATGCAACATTTACCAAAATTCTCTGTATTAACACATCTTGAGACTTACAGTTTTCTTCAATTTCTGTGGCTTGATGTCCTTCGTAAGTTTTGAACAATTCTTAGCCCATGATTCTGCAAACATTCTTTTTCTTCTACCTTCTCCCCCTTTCCTACTAGGTCTTGACTTATGTATAAATAAGCGACCTTTCCTTCATATTCTATATCCCTTTAGGATCTTTCATACATTTTCTATTCTTTTTTCTGTGTTTTTCACCTTTTTTACTAACTTTTCTTCCAGTTAAATACTCTCTCTTCTTTTGTATCAAATCTGCTATAAAACCTACTAATCTCTTAATTTCAATATTTAAATTTTTCACTGTAAACTTTCTACTTATTTTTACAAACTTGATTCTCTGATAAAATTTTCCATCTTAGAAATCTGAAGGGATTTTATATTCTACAAGATGCCTGTCTTAGATCAGGCTGCTATAATAGAATACAGTAGACCAGGTGGTTTAATCAACAGAAATCTATTTCTCAAACTTCTAGAGGCTGGGAAGTTGAAGATCAAAATTATGACAGATTCAATTCTTGGTGAAGGCTGTATTCCTGACTTGCAGATGACTGCCTTCTCCCTGTATCTTCATAAGGTGGACAAAGGAAGCTCTGCTGTCTCTTCTGCTCCTTATAAGGGCATTATTCCCACCATGGGAGTGCCATCCTCATTACTCATCTAAACCTAAGTACCTCCCAAAGGTTCCACCTATGATTACCATCACACTGGGGGTTAGGGCTTCAACATATAATTCTTAGGGAGATACAAACATTCAGTCCAATGCCTTTTGCAGATAATTTTATTATTATCATAGGACTGTTTTATTACTGTGAGCTTAATTCACTCCAAGTGCAATGAATCACAGTATCTATAACTGAGCTTGCTTTCTGATTGCTGATTCCACAGTGCAGTTCTCTGGAAAATGTTGTACAGATATGTGTTTTTCTTCTGACAAAAATGATGAACCATATTCCAGACAAAAATTATTTTCACTATTTTACATACCCTCAAATTCCTTCATTTTACTGGATCAGCAGGCTCATTTACATTTTTTTAATCCAGTGTTTTAGTGAAATATCATGTGGGGTGAAATAATAATCTAAGAATTAGGAGGTATGGATTTCTAGCCTCAACTCTGCCCCTTACTAGCTTTGTGACCTGAAGCAATGCTATGGGCCTCTGTGTTCACATTTCTCAAATGGGAACAATGGCATTACTTATCTTTTTCCTTCCTGTCCTACAAGAGTATTTTTAGGATACAGGGGACAAAGGATGAAAAGGTGCTTTGTAAAATCTAATGTGCACAAAATAACTATTCAATAAATATTTTGAATGAATACCAAGTAACATGCTCCGATGTAATAAACAACATGACCTTAGAAAAATCCAGGGATCCAGGATCTGAACAAAGATACATGAGTCCAAAGCCAGTGATCTCAGCCTTTGTATGAGGCAATTCTATGAGACAGGATGTGGTACTTTTCCAGATAAATGCTACAGAGATATGTGGCAACCGACCTGATGTGGATTTATAATAAATTGAAAATAACCTAAGCAAACAGCTACAAATATATTCTTTTTATTAAATTTACTTTATTCAAGCATCCCCTGCTCTTTTAATTCACTTCCATTATTACTGACCTTTTCTCCTGCTCTCTTTTACACTCTAGCTTTGCCTATCAACCTGAAAACATGACTCTGGACTCTCTTAGTTCCAATCTAAAGTCCCTTTTTGGGGTATAAATCACATTGCTTTCAACAGAATCAGGCTCTTTTTTATGAAAACAGGAATTATACGAGAGAAGAAAAAGATAAGGAGCAAGAAAAGGAAAGGGGGTAGAAAGTGAATCTGGCAAAACTTTCCTACTGGCAGATTTTCTCCAGTGAAGTCAGGCCAACTCCCTACTGCCAATTCAGGTATCTCATTTGCATATCAAGACAGGTGGGAGGAAGTAGATGAAGGTGGAAAGGAGAGGGAACTTTGCAAATGTAAGAGAAATAGGTTTGCTCAGAAATGATCACAAAGGTTAAAAACTAATGTATGAAGATGTATCTATTTCTGTGATTCAAAGATTTATCTGCAGCTAATAATATAAAAATTTTGAATCTGAGTATGCCACAGGGGGATTGTGCTCACTCCTGCTTCTCACAGCCCCCAACAAACCTGATTAACCTTCATCCTAACCATGTTCCCTCATTTACCTTGATCCCTGAGGCACATGAGTTTGTGATATCTTTAGATTCAGGTGAAACCCACACATTTTATTTTCTTTTGAAGTTACTGCTTTTGTAATTCGAATAGGATCATATTTCCTATCTTGGCTCTATTCCCTCCAACATACAGGCAAATTAATGTTACAATAACTCTTATAATAAATCACTAACTATAGACGCCTTACTTTGTCATTGATAAGCTGAATATTAAAGTCAACCATTGTAATTTAGATGCTAGCTTTTGAGAGTGGATATAAAAAAGCTCTTCAAAATCCTGATTAGGCACCCCTGACTTTCTTTGTGGTCCAAGTGGTTATCAGTCTGTTGTACAGCCATACACCTGTATCTATGTTGCGGTTACTAATCTTGCTATGAAGTCATGATGGGTGCATTTCACGCTCCACAGCCTACATAATAGCTTTTATCTGTTCTAAACAAATATCTGATTGTGTCCAGTCCAGTGGGTTTTTTAAAGATGAAATCCTCTAGGCACAAAGTCTCTTTCTTAAAAAGTCTCAAAATATATATATATATTCATATGATAAATTTTACATGACCTAACTTTGTGTACATGAAGAGGGAGTCTCTTTTCCTTGCATTGACTTTGTGTTCAGCATTCCCAAGATAAGGTAGATGGTTATCTATTAGGATGAGAGACTCATGTTCTAGAACAGCCCCAGGCAGGCTACTACTGTGCGGTGCTGAATAGCAGCTGCCTTTGTTGTCGGGAATAAAAGAGAAAATGACCTCGGTAGGATTGTGGAGTCAGAAGCAGAGATAGAAGGCTTCAGGTTTTTGTGGGATTCTTAGGAGAACTTCCAGTCCTTTTGGATATAATACACCGAGAGATGAGAGGGGAGGGGCACTTGGAGGTGCCATTCAGGAAAATCCATTTTGCCAAACACATAAAAACATTCCGCGTGTGCATTCTAAAGGAAATGGAAGCCATATGTTTCTGATTCATTTACATGTAATCCATCAAAATATTATTTTGTAGGAGATATTTAATGTCCAAGAAACCTGCCAAGCCTTCTTATAAACATTTTTTTTCCAAAGGACCAGCTGCATTAAGGCAGCTGTATAAGAAGTTATCCTTGAAAAATGGAACTGGTTTCAAAGTCTTAAGCACATTTTCAACTTCCCAAGGGCGGCTTGGCATGATAGAAACGGCTCAGGCTTTGGAGTTGAACAGAGTCAGATTTAAAGTCTGTTTTACTTCTTAATAACCATCACAAAAACATATTTCTATGTATTTATTTGTTTATTTAGACTGTAACTTGTGCCAGGAAGAAGACGCAATATTGAATTAGGGATACAATATTTGACACGTAGAATAAACAATATTCGACACGTAGAATAAACAATAAACAAACAATTCTTTCTCAATGTAGTTAACGAACCTATATTTTCTTATTCTGAGAAATGGAGCTAGTAATGTTCATCCTAAAAGATCTTCAAGAAAATTGCTCAGCATGTAACCAATGCCCGGCATGCAAAATTCACTCAACAAAAGAAGCTATCTTTCATATTCAACCTCTCCATTTGAAGCCACTTTCCCCTTCAATCTGTCTGCACACACACACCCTCACACAAGGTCCCCGATCCTTTAATACCCACCAAGACCACAATCATTGGGCTATCTCACATTTGTTTGGCTTATTATCTGCTAGGTCAAAGGGGCTCCTTTCTCAGAAGTGCAAAACAGTATGCTATACACTAGAATTAAATGACAGTTTGTGTTGAGGACAGTTTTTTTGTTTGTTTGTTTTTTAAGCATGAACTGTAGAGTCAGGATAATTTTTTTTATTGAAGTTTGATTTGCCAACATATAGTATAACACCCAGTGCTCATCCCGTCCAGTGCCCCCCTCAGTACCCATCACCTAGTCCCGCCATCCCCCCCACCCACCTCCCCTTCCACTACCCCTTGTTCGTTTCCCAGAGTTAGGAGTCTCTCATGTTCTGTCTCCCTCTCTGATATTTCCCACTCATTTTCTCTCCTTTCCCCTTTATTCCCTTTCAATATTTCTTATATTCCCCATATGAATGAAACCATATGATGTTTGTCCTTCTCAGATTGACTTATTTCACTCAGCATAATACCCTCCAGTTCCATCCATGTTGGAGCAAATGGTGGATATTCATTCTAATGGCTGAGTAATATTCCATTGTGTATACAGACCATATCTTCTTTATCCATGCATCTTTCGATAGACACTGAGGCTCTTTCCACAGTTTGGCTATTGTGGACGTTGCTGCTATAAATATTGGGGTGCAGGTGTCCTGGCATTTCATTGCATCTGTATCTTTGGGGTAAATACCCAGCAGTGCAATTGCAAAGCCAGGGGCATCAAAATGCCAGATTTCAAGTTGTACTACAAAGCTGTGATCATCAAGACAGTGTGGTACTGGCACAAAAACAGACACATAGATCAATGGAGCAGAATAGAGAACTCAGAAATGGGCCCTCAACTCTATGGTCAACTAATATTCGACAAAGCAGGAAAGAATATCCACTAGAAAAAGGACAGTCTCTTCTATAAATGGTGCTGGGAAAATTGGACAGCCTTGTGCAGAAGAATGAAACTAGACCATTCTCTTATACCAGACAGAAAAATAAACTCAAAATGGATGAAAGATCTAAATGTGAGACAAGATTCCATCAAAATCCTAGAAGAGAACACAGGCAACACCCTTTTTTAACTCGCCCACAGTAACATTTTGCAAGATACATCTATGAAGGCGAAGGAAACAAAAGCAAAAGTGAACTATTGGGACTTAATCAGGATAAAAAGCTCCTGCACAGCAACAGAAACAGTCAACAAAACTAAAAGAGTCAGATAAATTGAATTGAATTTTGGATTTGCCATTCGTGACCTTTTTATCCTGACCAAATTTCTGAGCTTCAGTTCCTACATCTGTAAAATGGGATTAAAATGACCTAATGTGCACAGTTGCTAGGACAAATTAAATGGGATAATATATCGATAGTGCCTAGCCCAATAATGGCAGATATTACTTCCTTAAAAGTAAATTAAAAGGCTTCATTTCCAGGGTTTAATGCTCAAAGCCACAATATTGCAATCTTCTTGGTAGATCATTACCTGTTTAACCCTTGAACTGTAAGCAACCTGATAAATTCATTAGCTCCAACCAGGAAACACACATAGAGGCTTTTAAAGATGTCAGAGGTTAAATATCTATAACAAGAATACAAATACATGATATGTTACTTTCTACTCCTCCTTAGTATTTCCACTGCAGACATGATTAATCAATCACAGAAAATGTTTCCGGTAAGAACTCGCAGCCTCAAAATTCTTTTCACAGTATTTCACACAGCCACTACAAATCATGTGGAGCTGGCAAGTAAGGTACCCCCCATCTGTATCCCTGATGTCATTCATCAAACAGTTTGCATGATCCACTCTCTTGAAACTTCAAGTCTATTCACAAACATTTACTTAGGTCTTACTGTGTGCCTGGTTATGGAGTTAAACAGGTAAGTAAGCTATGACCCTGTCCATCAAGTGTACTACAAGGCAAAATAAATAATTGCTAAATAGAGATAATGAATTGCTACAGAGAAGAGGAGCATTGAAGAAATCAAAGAAAAGATTTACTTCTTCTTATTTGTTCATTTTATCTTGAGTTCCTAGAACAGAGCCAGCAAGTTGTACAGATCAGAGTCTGTTAAGCAGATGAATGAGAATGAATTTGCTGAGAGCCTACTGTGCTCATTTGATATTTGTTTATTTTGAGAACAATGCATGCTAACTGGGAAAGTTGGAGGATATCAAAAGGAAAGAGCATTTGAGCTGGATTTTGAAGGATAAGATGCTTTTGCCAGAGAGAAGGAAGACATTCCAAGCAGAAGAAATGACCTAAACAAATACAAACAAGTATGAAAATTCACAGCCTAAGGATGTTTTATATTTTTACAGATTTGGAATAAATGCCTAGTCCAGGCCACCTCCTAAACTTGAACAGACATAAAAATAACAATGCCTGTGGCCCTGTGGAGTAGAGAGCTAGGTCAAAGGAAGGTAGTGAAAGACGTTTGAGACAGACTGCTATTTGTTGTTTTTTTGGACTTTACTAATGCTATTTTTCCCAGCAGCCACTGCTGCCTGCTTGATCATTAGCACTCGAACATCTTGTTTGTTTCCACCAGACGGAAGTAATATACAATTATGCAAATTATCTTAACTCCAAGTATGGAATCACAGGCCAGTCAATAATGTTGATGCATTATGAAAGGGCAGCTCCTCCTGGAAGAAATAACACGAGGAGCCGATCATAAGCAAACATTTTGAAGCCTGCAGAGGACTGGTCCCTGCAGCGTAATCTATTATCATATTTCCACATAATTAGTTTGTTTTCCACTTGAAATCAGAAAACGATTCGACATTGCCCTTCCCTGCCTCAGGATGGAAGAGCATCCACTAGAATTCTCCGGCAAAGGTTCGCATGGTGCATAATTAGTAAGAATTAATCTGTGGAAATTAAAGTTTGGAATATTGTAGAACTCATGAATAGTGCATAGGACAGTGGGTGGAGGAAGAGATGAGCAGCACCTCCGTGGTAGGCAATCACAGATGACTGCCGGCAATCTGTTTTTTAATCAGTGCTGTGCAAGCCAGAGGGTTGAATACGGCTACAGGCTGTGGAGAAATGCTGTCAAATTTGTACAGGCAGGATACAGAAACGTTTCCAAAGATGCCTATCTCTGTGTTCATTTTCAGTAGATTTTACTTGGAAGAGATGCCCTGGAATCAGAGGGGTTGTTTTTTTTTTTTTTTTCCTCCAATTAATGTCGATGGCATTAACTAATTTATTTCTTATGGCTGGCCTATGTTCTCAACTTTATTAGACCCATTGTACTGATGGGAAAACTGGGACTTAAAGAGATACAGTGATTGGCTGAAGCCACCAGGTTTTAAGGGCAAGTGCAGAGCTCAAAAGGCAAGACTCTCTGATGAGAACCTAAGTTTATGCGTGAGCAACACAAAGGCAGGAATCAAACCGATGTAGTTCCAAATTCTAATCTGTCCAGGTATCAGTTTCCTCTGTTGAAGTGTATATGAAGAAGGTATAGAGTTTATATAGCTGTCTGAGGCTACATGAAATGGTGCGTTTAAGTCCTTCTCACAGTATCTGGAACATAGAAGGACACAACGAATTATATTTATATCAAAATGTTACAAATGATTTCTTGAAGAGTACTCTGACACTAATAGTATAGGCATCTCATCATGCCTGGGGAATAATCCCCTCAAATGACTTCAGGATCAACCTATAACTCCCTTTCTCCTACAGCCCTATGATGGCAATTTTCCCAAGCATCTGCTTACCTGAAAATAAATTTAAATGGAAAATTTGCAAGTGATCAGGGTTAATGTCTCTAATTATTAAGTGACTGGAAAAATGGGACAGCAGGAACACACAGCAGGGGAGCATTTTTTTAGAAGTAGAAAGCAAAGATATTTTTTGTAGATTATAGAGTGGTTTTATTTTCCATGGCGGGAGCATATTTTAGCAATAGTTGCTTATGATTACTAGAACAATATGGTCACCAGAGTTGAAAATACAATAAGGGTAAAAGAAAGAGAGCATGTTTTCAAAGGAACAAATAGTTTTTCTTTTTTCCCCCCATATACAAATGTAAAACTTATTATAGAAGAAAACTACATCAAAGCAGAAAGAAAAAAAAAAAAACCTCACCATAACCTTAAAGATCTTCCCTGTTAACGTTTTTGACATTTTGGGTGTTTTCTTCCAATTTTTTTTCCGGGCATATTTTTCCATAATTGTTGTCATATTCTATTTGCAATTTAAATCTTCATTTTCACTTAAAGCGGTAAAATAAGCATTTTTACAAAGGTTCTAAAAGCATGAGAACTTTTTAAAAATGCAACCTTAAGACATAATCAATATACAGAATATTAATTGCTTTCAAAACAAGGAATTACTTTCAGATTCAAAGATCACCTTTTGTTTCTTTATCCAAGAGAGTGGTTTCCAATCCAAATGCACATTTGCCTCTCAGGCATCTGTTGGGTTTGGAAGAGGTTTCCAGATTGAGTTGAGAAATGGTCATTACAGTTAAGCTGCAACTTCAATCTTGAAAATGAATGAATGGATCCAGTCCAGTCCTTTGGCTGGAACCCAGTCTTTAAAATCCAGCAGAACAATGAGTATGTGGCTTCGCAGCCAGCTGGTATCAGACTTGGGCAGGGAGAGTGTCAAAATATTAGTGACTTTTTTACATTTGTCAAAGCTGAGGCCAATACAAGAAATGCAGACAGCTTGCAAATGTGGGTTGCGCACCAAAGGGTTTTTGTATGTGTGTTTTTTTTTCAATCCTGCCCACCGGATGTCAACATTTCCTTCCTTTCTGACTACATCTCCGGCAAAGACGGAGTAAAATATCTTTTACTTTGAATATGATGACCACGATAGATTTATCATCAACGCATCAACTACTAATTTATTACACTGGGGCAATGTACTCCGCTGGAATAAAGGGGCCATCAGCATTTCCATGGCAATTCTTCCTTTTCTTTCCTCGGTTTATAACTCATCTGCTTACTCCGTTGTTCCTGAACCTGGCAGGCAGGGTCTCAGTGGGAGAATAAATATATTTATACAAAATGTTTAAGAGAGGCTGCCCACATTGAGTTAGAAAAATAAGCATATGCTAGTGCTGTCTGGCACTCTCTTTGCAATTCCTGTATCTCTCCAAAAGGAGAAAAAAAAAAAACTACAACCGAACATTTTTATTTTATTTAAAAAAAAAAAAAAAAAAACATAGCTGGCAGCCAACTTGCAATATGGGCTTGATGGCTTGGAACTCTCTCTCTCGATCTCTCTCTCTTTCTCCCCCTATCATTTTCTTTGCCTTTTTCAAGAAAATCTATATAGGAGAACAATCTCATTGCTTCCAGAATAAAATAAAATCAATTATTCACAGGCATCGGCAGAAAAGGTGTCCCTTTCTCTATTCTTCTTCCATGTTCCTGTGATACAAGTGGGCTGTTTTAACTTCACATGACCAGTTCATGTTCTATATACCTGGTGAGAAACAGAGGCAAGACTGACACCTCTGAATCTGTACCATTTCCTTCCATCACCCGTGAACTGTGGAGATTAGGCACACAAACCTCAAATCAGCCTCAGTTTCCTCCTTTGTAATACGGGGACACTACACATCTAGGGATTTTATTCTTGTGTATTGAGTATCCCTGTGTCTGGCACCTAATATTCATTTTTATAGCTGTCTGACACTTTTCCTCCCTTTACTGCATCAGGTGATATTTATCCTTATGGAAGTGGAAGAAGAGAAAGACAACAACAAAGACGTGGCAACAGAGCCCATGGAACCACTAATAGTGATAATAGAAAATAACAAATAACATTTCTACAATATTTATAGCTCTGAGGCACTTGTATGATCATTAGGTCATTCAAGCTTCCCAGCATCTTAGTGAACTAGTTGTTATTCTAATTACCCCATTTTGCTGATGAGAAAACTGAAGCTCTGAAACACTAAGCAATTTGCTAAAAGATACTGTATTTTGAATGACTAACCAGACACTAGAAAAACAATGATAATGGTGACATTTGACAGCATTAGACTTTACCTAAGCCTTGTGCTCCTGCACAAACAGTACAGACAGAAATACAACGGCCAAGAAATCCCATTGGCCCCCTTTTAGGTTCCTCCAAATCTCTTTTTTTTTAAAAAAGATTTTATTTATTTGAGAAAGAGTGCAAGAGAGTGTGCATGAGCGGGGTGAGGGGCAGAGGGAGAAGCAGACTCACACTGAGCAGGGAGCCTGATGTGGGGGCTTGATCCTAGGACCCCGGGATCATGACCTGAGCCCCAGGCAGATGCTTAACCAACTAAGCCAGCCAGGTGCCCCTATGTCCCCCAAAATCTCTTAATGCAAAGAATCACCCTTCCCCACAACACCCACCTCTGACTCAGAGATGACCCTTCTGTTTACCTTTGACAAGACCAGATTCAGACCCTCCAAATTCCTGTTCTTTGTCTGATAGATGATTAGCTTAACTATTTCTTTCCACTGACCAGTCTGGACAAAATGATTGTAACTTGACATGAGCAAACTACACAGGGTGCCTCCTTCCCCCAGTTCTCTGAACTTCAGCTCACCACTGTGCATGGAACTTGCAACAGCCCCTCCTAATGGCCCTGCTGAGATGTACACTCAGTCCTATAAAAAAACTTTTCTGTCTGAGAAGCTTGCAGATCTTATGGTCAAAACATTCACTCTGTTGCAACAGTCTCAATTTCCTTGTTGCAATATTCTTTTGGAATAAAGCCTCTTCTTTAGTTAGGTCCAGATTTGTTTTTTATTTGACATGTTAGTGATAATATTAATGATTGTTAACATATGTGTAGTACTTAGAATTAAACATTCACAAGAATCATAATCTGTATTTGTAAAAACAACATGGCTATATATATATTTTTTAAATGCTTCTCTCTTAATTATCTCTTCAAGATGATTCCTCTTCATCAATAGGACAATTATCGCCCCATTCAAAAAAATAAAGCCCATGAAGACCAGAAATAAAGCAATTTATCCAATTTCACAGAGCCTAGTAAGTGGACGTAAAGTGGGCAATTCTGGACAAAAACACAAGCCTTCTGTTTCTGAGTCCACTCTTCCTTGGCTTACATGAAAACAAGCCAGGCTGGGCTTATACTGATTTGAAAAAGACCAATCCTTTATGCACTGATGATAAAGGTGATGCACCTTAAGCTGTAGGGCTCATCACTCAAACAACTCATTTCCAAAACCTAATCTTGATTCAAAGTTTCTTTTTCTTTTCCTTAGAGAGTGTCCTCTCAACTGTATAATCGTCACGTCTCATAAAACCCTGGAAACTAACGCCAATATGTTGTATTTTGAGGAATATACTCATATGATGCTACTCTCACAAAATCACTCCTTGCAGTCAGTATAATGCCAGAATTCCCACAAAGACCATTTTCTATTAAGGCACTCTTTCCCAAAGTATGTCCTAGGTGGTGTGAATTTTATGAGACATTAACAGGTAACTCACAAAAAGAGAACTGGCAGTCAAACAAAAGAGAATAATTAAGTTAGAAAAAGTAACATTTTTGCTTTTTGTCTTTTTTTTTTTAATCTGCAGGACTCCTCAGAGCCTTTTATAGGCTAACCAATAGTGATCCCCTATAATTCTTTTTTCTTTTATTATTTTTAAGTATGATTGATATATAACGTTACATTAATTTTAGGAGTACAACACAGTAATTTAACAAGTTTATATATTATGTTATGCTTACCCCAAATATGGCTTCCAGAATTCTCTTTTAATGGAACATCTCCTTACATTAATATTCCTAAGGACAGCTTTAAGAAAGACTGGATTAGGGGCACCTGGGTGGCTTAGTGGTTGAGCCTTAGGCTCAGGTCATGATCCTGTATCATGCTCCCTGCAGGGTGCCTGCTTCTCCCTCTGCCTATGTCTCTGCCTCCCTTTCTGTGTCTCTCATGAATAAATAAATAAAATCTTTAAAAAAAAATAGAAAATCCAGATTAAGGAATCGATCTTCAGGGAACCTGTTTTAAAGGAAATATGCAATGCAGGAACAATAAAATAAGCAAGTAAAAGTCTTTCATACTTTAAGATAAATAAATTAGTCTGGTAAATTTTTAGGAAATGCAACAGAACACTAAAAAAAAAGGTCAATTTGGATAGATAGTCAGTGAGGATCATGAACCCTTGGTAAGTAGCCTACATGGAAACTCGAGGTGCATAGAAGCATTTTGTCTATAACAAGAAAGAAGCCCAAGAAGACACAGGGTATTGGAAAGACAAAGAGGTGGAAGCTAACAGACATTGACCTCACCTACTGCAATACAACAACTAGTATGTGTACAACATTTTCTAGTTAAAACACTTATTTTTTGAATTCTCATTTTCTTCCTTTTCATCAAGCAGCTATGGTTTAAGAAAAGAGCAATGGATAGAAGTCTAAAAGATATGATTCTGAATATTAGCGCTTCTTCATCCAGCTGTGTAAAACTGGGCAGACACATTATCTCCCTGAGACTGAGTTTTTCCACTTGAACGAGGAGACAATAATAACCACCTCAAAAGATAGTGGCAATTTATTGAGATGCTGCCTGTGAGAGTACAATTTGAAACTAACCTATAGTTAGTGCCTAAGGGCACCCTATAGGGCACTAAAAATACATGTGTCAGATTGGAACTATAACCTGGGGAGGCAGATATTTTATAACTTCCATATTATTGACGAGGAAACAGAGGCTCAGAGAAATTAAATTCCTTTTTCAATATTACCCAGCTGGAGGGCAAATGAGCAAAGGCTCAAAATCTGGACTACTGATTTTGAATCTTGGCTTCTTTCAACATGCCATGTGTTTCTTTTTATAAGTTTGCCTTGGGTCACTCTTTAAAACGCGTCATCAAGTAGCTACAAGGTGCCTAGGATATAGTCTGTATCTCCTCAGAGAAAGGATCAAAACCAGCTATCCAGTGGTTTAGAGACCTTCAAGGCAAAGCCCAAACTCTTAGCATTTTATGAAAGATGCTAAGAAAAAGAAACACTTCCCACAGTCTGGCTTCCATGTACCTGTCCAGATGTTCTTCTTGACACTTTGTCACCTCATACTTTGAGCTCAAATTATACTAAACTTGCATTTCCCAGAATACACCTACTGCTTTATAGTCCCCCAGCTTTGTTCATGCTGCATAAACCTCCTTCTTTCCTCTCCATCACTTTTCACCATGACAATTATTACTTGTCATTATTCAATCGAGACGATGTCTCCTTTAAGCTTTCTCAACCCTCTTAGGTCAGGCTGAAGGCATTTCCTCCCTGCTTACAGACCAGCCTGCCCAAACTTCTACCCTAGCACTGATCACACTAAAGCCTAGGTTTTGGTTTAGATGTTTCCTCATCTACATAACTGTTTCTTTGGAAATTTTGTTGTAAGAAATAGAAGTCTACTCAGATTCTCTTAAGGCCTCACTGAAACCCAAAAACAAATCTGAATAATCAGGAAGTCAGGAGAGAGGAATTCCCAGGGACCAGAGCAGCAGGAATTCATGGACATTGGTTCTACCATTTATACAACTCAGAGGCCAACTCCTTCAGTGTTTGTTCCTCTAATTCAAACATTTAAGAAAGAGAAACTTCCTCCATTGGGTCAGGTGTCTACCCATAGACTTATAGCTATGTCCACTAGAGAAGATAAGTCATTATTATACATGGCCTATGCGTTCATTAGGGATGTGAAATATTTTTGAGTGTGTAGGTAGGACAGGGACCTTGATCATGTAAACTAGAAACAGAGAGCTCTTCAATAATAGGGACAGTAACTTAACCACCTTTATATTCCCACAGGCTAACATAGTGAGAGAATATTGTGGACACCCTATAAATATAAATAATGAGAGAGATGATTTTTACCATTTAGAAAGCCTGCAGTCCTCTTTGAGTCCAGCCCTTCCTCCCCACCCCCCGCCCCAAATAGATGAGACCTTGGGTTACAAGAGATTAATTTCATTTGGCCATCAGGCAGGATTGCTCACTCAGCAATTTTTAAATGCAAATCCAATTGTGGATTGCTCACAAGGTAATTTTGCCTTATTTTCTTCTTTTTTTTAAAGAAATTGACTAGGATGCCATTACAAAAGATAATGACCACAACCAGTTATATTAAAATGTCAGATATAAAGTAGAAGTAATTATCTGTCCGTCAAGAAAATCTTGATGTATGGAGCCAAAAGCCCATTATATAGTCCATTCATCAACATTTATTCAATACCCACTGTGTACACAATATTGTACTAAATGCATAGGAAGCTTTCAAAGAAAGGTGAAGATCAGTTTCTGCTCCGAGAAAGAATATAGCAAGTTGGCTAGAATAGAATGTGACTACAGAACAGATTATAGCTAATGAATTCACACCATACTATATAGTATGCTTCTCTAAGTATTTATAAGAATAGGAAGATTTAGCCTGAAAAAGAAAGGATTAAGAAGAAAAATAGTATTATTTTAAGAAATATTAATTAAGTGAGAACAATGAACTACACATTGCGCTAGGCACTTGGGATACTCTTATGGACTTTGCATTCTATTGAAGAAAATTGGATAATAAGTGAATAAACATGATAATTTCATTTAGATAAGAGTTATGTGAGAAATAGAACAAGATTATTCAATAAAAGTGATACATTGCTTGTAAGTAGTTTCTTTAGTTACAGTAGGCAGGAATGGCTTCTCTGAGCTGAATCTCACATGATAAGGAGGAACTAGACATAAAAAAGCATCCAGGCTCAAGAATAACAAGGATAAAACTCCTGGGAAATGAATGCATTCAGCATTCAAGAACCAGAAGAAAGACTCCTGAAGCTGTCTTGAATGACAGAGGAGAAAAGTGATACAGATGGATTTTGGCAATAGCCAAAACCCATCGAGTTTGCAGGGCTCAATAAGAAGTCCGTGTTGCCTTTTTAAATATAATGAAACATCATCGAGGGCTTTAAGCAGGAAAGTGGCTTGACATAATTTTAGGAAGATTACTAGAAGTGTCTTGGAGAGAAAAGATTATAGTTGCCGGGTCTCAAAAATCGAGTCAGAGAAAAAAGTCTGGAGCTCTTACAGTGGCCCAGGTGAGAGATGATGGTGTCTTGACCTGTGTGGCATTAGAAAGGATAGAAGTAGACAGAATCAGGATATATTTTGGGCTTAGCAATGAGGGGTTGGGAAAAAAGGAACCACGGAAACATTTTAGAATGTGAACTTAAGCAACCGAATACGTGGTACCATTAACTGTGATGGAGATGACTTTGGTGAAAACACCAAAAGTTTATGATGGGGCAGGTGAAATTTGAGATGCCAAGTGGAAATAACAAGTAGAAAGTGAAATAAATATGTCTGCAGCTCAGAGAAAGGTCAAGATCAAGTTATTGACATATGTATGATATGTAAAGCCATGAGAATGATAATTTTCTTCAAGTGCTTGTGGAAAGATAAAGTGATTTATTTGTAGTTGTTTATGGCAATGATACCCAGACATTGACTACTTGATAAAACATTTTGAAATTATAAATGTCCTGGTATCATCCTGAGTATTTCTGACGCTGTAGGTCCAGGATTTCTATTCATGGTGCAATAAACTATGTGTATTTTTTAAAATTAATCTCCCCTAGATTGGAAATCACTGCTTTAAAGGCAGAGTCAAGATAAGTTAATATCCTCTGGTGCTTCAGTGAGGATTGGAGGATTTTAGAATCTTTATTAATAGTAGAGTGCTTGAACTAAAATATGGTTTGGTTTCTCCAGCTTAAAACACCATTTCATCTATTAGGTTGCAATTTTTCATGGCCACCCCATAATATCCTGTCATTCCTTTTATATACATCTTCTATGGTTGACATGATGGATTTATACAAGGGTCCTAATGCAAGAGTCAGCAAACTTCTCCTAAAGAATCAGAGAGTAAACATTTTAGGCTTTGCTAGCTATATAGTCTCTGTCTCAACTATTCAACTACTGCACTTGTAGTGAAAAAACAACCACAGACAATATGTAAATGAATGGACTTGACTGTACTCCAATAAAACTTTATTTTAAAAAATCAGGAAGTGGACAGGATTTGGCCTGTGGGTCTCAATTTGCCAATTCCTGATCTAATGTATGTGAAGTGCAAGAAAGATCTCTAGTAGCCTTTGTACACAGTTGATGGTGAAAGCCTGGGTTTATCTGGACTTTTTCATTGCTCTTAGATAGGTGCTATATTTTATAAAATTTTGGCAGCATGAAATCAAAAAATAAGATTAGATAGCCAACTTTTAATTAAGAGTGAAGGGTGCATTTTCTCTCTTTGTTGCATATGATAGGCTATAGATTGCTACTGCATTAGGAAAAAGTTGGAAACTGTAAAGTGGCATATTACTAGACATACTACTCTTAGTTACATAGTTTAGGCAAGTTACTTAGCAAATCTTTTTTTTTTCTTTAAAAAAAAAGATTTTATTTATTTATTCATGAGACACACACACAGAAAGAGAGAGAGAGAGAGAGAGAGGCAGAGATACAGGCAGAGGGAGAAGCAGGCTCCTTGCAAATTTGCCCGATGTGGGACTTGATCCCCAGACCCAGGACTACGCCCTGAGCCAAAGGCAGATGCTCAACCACTGAACTACCAAGGCATCCCAGTTACTTAGCTTCGTAAGTCCAAGTTCTTCTTCCATAAAGTAGGGACATATCTTATTGGCTTAGTGTGATGATCAAATTATATAATAAATGAAAGACAGCAGAGTTTCTAATGGAGCAAACACTAAAGTAATAACGAGATGTAGATAAGGTCATAAGTAGGGATCTTGGCATATGAGTAAACATAACAGTATGGGAATAAAAACACAGGTGAATGGTGAAACCCTGAGCCCCTGGCTACTGGAAGTATTCAAGTAAAGACAATCGTTTTTTAAAATTGTATATTTGATAAAAAGGAACAGGCTGGACTAGGAAAGGCTCTGAGTTTCTGATTTTACATTTGCAAACTAAGGACAAAGCCAGGATGCATAGGTACCACTTAATACTTTCATTTAATGTTTCCTGTCAGGGCTGGATAAAATATTTTGCATTTTAAGGAGGGATCACGCTACAGTGAGGGAAGCATGGTCTTTGGCACCAGAGTGAATTTGAAATTCCAGCTCTGCTATTCTGTTTGACATTAGGCTTCATCTCATTTATTCAAAGGGGATCATAATCCCTAAAAGGATTAAATTAGCACAAACACACACACACACACACACACACTGGTCACTGGCACACAGTAGACAATGTTACTTCCCTTCCCAGCATTGTATTTTTATTCTGAGTATCCCTTATTCATTCCATGTATCACCCCAAATAAGGTTCCTACCTAAAAATTTCTCCCTTAATCCTCCCATTTTCTTAATCAGGAGCAAAATAAAGTTTCTATCAAGTGCTCACTGACATTACCCTGGCATCTGAACTATTGGATATGACATACAAAAGAACTTTAATGTGTAGACATGCTAATCAGAAGGGAAATGTCAAATCTGCATACATTTCAAGTGACCCAACAATATTTACCTTCCAGCTAAGTCTCCTATTTTTCTGACAATTGCCTCATTGAGGAAGTGACTCATTCAGCATACCAAACCCAATTCCATAAGAGAACTGTACCTCAGATTGGTTCGAGAGCATCAAAAAGATGAATGTCAGTGCCTTGCAGTTCGTAACAAGCCTAATTTGATTTGACAAATGATGTTGATTTTGAAGGGGTCACTAACCATTAGAACTGCTGAGGACAAAGCGTGCCTTGAAGGTGGATCAAAATTGAATGTTTAAACAGTTTGTTATGCAAATTTGCTTTCCACCTGTCAGGAGTGGGTAAAGGATCAGGACAGAGAGTTGCTGGTAAGGCCAACCGCGGGATGGATGACCACCTGGCACAGTCCTTGGTGGCCGCACAGAGCAGGCTTTGCAAAACATGGCCAGTTGGTCTGCCATTCTCATTTAACCAAGTGGAGGGTCAGGTAACCCCATTTCCACGAGAAGACTCAAGATGCTTCACCTTTCCATCCCAAAGCCCCTTCTCCACCCCATCAAAGAAGGTAAGAGTATATCAAACTCAAATCAAGCTAGCTTCACCAGGACTGAAGATTTCACTACTCCCCACCAGTGAATAATCAACGTCTCCAAGAGATAAATGGATCCTCTGGAAGACGAAATTGATGTCCTCAAGGATGCCAGCCTTTCGAAGTGACGACAAGGCCTCCTTCTTGTTTCTCACGCCCATGGGAAGGCCTTCCTCTTGATAACGACCTGCTCTCCATTTTAACTGAAGACTTATTTTGTTTTTCAGTCAACGTACCTTTAAGGAAGTCTGTGCCCTCATTGATGGCCCAAACAGTGACTGCAACTTGGTATTTGTTCCCTGGCTGCTGGCATCACAGCCCCGTTTCCTCCCTGTACTCTGTGCCACAGGAGGCCAACTATCTACCTCTTTCTGTTTGAGTTTTTTCAAACATCACCACCGAGATGGAAAGGATGTCCCCTGCTTGTTCTCTAACCTGGCTGGAGCCTGTAGGTTTCCGCACATCGGGCAGAAGTACAGAAATCATAACATCCCTGTGCAGTTCCACTGCCCCCTAATATCTGCAGCAGTGGAAGTGTTACAGGTGTTAATATCTCACTCATCATATTATGTTCCCTACACTCGATTTATGATTATCAAATTGGTCATGGAGGGCTTTGTGAGCCATGGTAAGAACATTTGCACCATCTTAAGTGAGGCAAGAATCCAGTGGAGAATTCTGAGCAGTTTCGTATTTTACAACTTATGGACAACAATATGCCCACAGAGGGCTTTCATGAAATAATGTATGTAAAGCACATAGTCCAAGACCTGTTACATAATTGGTACATAATAAATGTTAGCTACCGCCATTATGAACATTAAATTCATAGCCTCTTTACCTTGGCCTTTGCATTATGTTTTATTTCATTTCTCTTTCTTTGGGTGGAAGGGAGAGTACATAATAAATCGAAAGGATGCCCTTGCTCTTATAAAACTGATATATACTTATGAATAGTCTAACAAAAACCTAACAGTTCCAGACGACACATGCTTTTAGCAACTGAACCAAAGCCAGTGTCCTTGTTTTTAATATCTTCATGGCGGGAACTAAAAGAACATTCTGTGACTAAAGCAAAGTTAAAGCCGGGCATGATTGGCCTTTGCCCATTAATTCAATCAACAAATATATATGGAATACTTCTATAAAGTACAGTGGCTTTGAACCCAAAAGCCCTGGTTCAAATGTCAGCTCTGTTGTTTACTTAATGTGTGACTGTGAGCTTGTTACCCAATTTCTGCAAGTCTATTTCCTCATCTTCAAAATACTTTAGAAGGGACTCTTTTGTAGGGATTAAAAAGATGAAGCAAAAGAACATAGTATCTCTTGGTGGAAGAGGTCATAGAATAATTTTTTTTAAGTGTCCATTACACAGACACCTATCATCTTTCTAAGTGAACAAGTTGTTAAATCAGAATAATTTGGTTTAAAGTTTACCACCCTAGAAAATTTAATTTCAACAATTGAGTACCTATTAGTAAAAGCACTCTACTAAGCCATGAGAAAGATATAAACCTAAATAAAGTCTGGCTTAGATAGGGCTCTTTAGGACAATGCCTCAGCCCAACAAAGCATGCTGGGAAACACATGAAAAAGAAACACCAGGTTATGACCAGAGCTCCAAAGTAGATATCTAAACCAACCCATTCCACAAGTTCCTGTCTTGTTTACCTTCATTGTTATTAACCCTTACAATAATTTTCTAAAGTAGGGATTCCTGGGTGGCTCAGCAGTTTAGCACCCACCTTCAGCCCTGGGTGTGATCCTGGAGTCCCAGGATCGAGTCCCGCATAAGGCTCTCTTCATGGAGCCTGCTTCTCCCTCTGCCTGTGTCTCTGCTTCTCTCTCTCTCTCTGTCTCTCATGAATAAATAAATAAAATCTTAAAAATAATAATAATTTTGTAAAGTAAATAATATTATTATTTCTCTTTTACAGATGAGAAATGGAGGTAGAGTATGGTGACGGCACTTATCCAACATTTTCCAAATGGTAAGTGGTCAGGATGAGTTCTTATTTTACTTAATATTGCAAATAATTATACAGTACCTACTCTGAGTCAGATATTTTCCTAGGGGCTGGGGCTACAACAGGGGGCAAAATGCTCCTGACCTTGTAGAGCTTACATTTAAGATCTGAACCTAGATCTGACCTTTCTAAAACCTCAGTCTTCCTACCAAACACAATGCCTTCTTTCATTGCATTGGTGCTATCTGGAAAGATGAACCTGACCCCAATTCAGTGAGTTATGATGTTCCCATTAGGCCATTTTCATTCCCTTTATGTTTTAATCAGAACACTTGCTTAAATTAAAATATAGCTTAGTCATGCATATGATCTTTTTCCCCCAATATTTTTTTCATGAGGCTGTCAGTTTTGCAAACTGGCTTGATTTACATAGATATTTGATCCAGAAATAAATTGAATTAACAATTTAAAATGCAGAGCAGAAACGGCTGCCAGTGTGCTAATAGCTCCATTTTCCTGATTAAGAGGGCTTTCTCTAAGATGGCATAAAGAACAGAGCCCTCTTTGGACTAAAATTCATTTGGACAATGGTCTTAGAAGAGATAGAGTCTAGGAGAATGCTGTCTTGTCTGAGGAAGAGACATCTACCCCAACTCCTGCTGCCAGACTAATTTTCAAAAATATTTCTTGGTGCAGGTACTTGGTCATAAGCTTTTGTGGTTTTCTATGCCTGCAGAATAAAAATAGCAAACCCCTAACATTGTCATTCAAAGTCATAAATTTTTCTGTAGCTTCTTTAGTCCTATTTCTCTCCCTGTCACTTTTCTAAGTCCTGGGAGACAGCAGATTGGAGTTTGGACCCCACTCTACTACACAGCAAAAGTGTTACCGTAGCCAAGTCATTTTACTTCTCAGAGTTTCTGTTTCATCTTTATCTATTCTTTAAAGGGAGACAGTGAAATTCATCCTCCCCTTCTCTTAGATTTGAAGAAAGGTTCAACTGAGCAAAAGATTTTGGACACTGTAAAGCACAATACACAAACCACCTTGATATTGATCTTCGTTCCACTCATAGTGACAACTCTTCTTCCCATGCATGTTCTCTTCTCCCTGTCTATCTAAATAGGAGCTGCCTTTCTTCAGAAGCTTGATTCTCAGAGAACTCAGCTCTTCTACCTCCTAGCCCTCAGGAATCCTCTCCCCTATTGCTGTTGCCATAGTTTTGTTCACTTGGCACTTGGTCTTTGCTGCCTTTATGCTGCCATTCTTCGGCACTTCACCAATTAGTCTGTAAACCCTGATAAGGGATATATCGAATTTTATACTAACTTGTGTTCATGCATAACACTATAATTCAGATTCAACTAAGCTTTATTGAATGCCTACGATGTGCCTGCTCTGTGTCAAGGACAATCGTAAGTGCTTGCCCATTTGCGGTTTCATTTATTCCTCATAAGGTAGATCTTAATATTATTCACATTTTACACACATGGAGAGGAGGATTCAGAGGAATTAACTCTTTATTGTTCCACATCTCGCAACTAGTAAGTAGCAGAGCTGAAAACTGGTTCTGGGACAGATTTCGAAGCCCATGTTCTTTCCACTAAATTATGCTGTCTCCTTTATTAAGTGTCGGCTGATGCCCATCCTAATCGTGATGATGGTAGGTAACTGGGGCATCAAATGGGGTCTCTAGTAGCTCAGAGCACTAACCATCTGGACCTGATTATAATTGACCATACGGATTCATAGCTGACTATTCAACCTATAAATATATGTTTCTCTGGCTTTTATTTTTTACATAGGTTAAACACATAAAAAGCCAAGGAAATGATATGGAATAAAATGTATAATTCAAAACTTAAATGACCTTCTTATTATCATTATAATTTTAGTTACTTTTAACTCCTTGTGCCTTAGTTTCCTCATATGAATAACGAAAATATCCATAACCAACCTCAGAGGGTAGTGCAAAGATCAAATGAGATGTATAAACTGAAGCCTCTCTTCAAGTAGTTTTTGTAACAATATAGGCATACCTCAGAGATAATGCAGGTTCAGTTCCAGACACTGCAATAAAGCAAATCTCTCAATAAAATAAGTCAAATCAATCTCCCAGCACATATGAAAGTTATGTTTACACTATACAGTAGTCCATCAAGTGTGCAATAGCACTATGTCTTTAAAAATAATGTATATACCTTAACTTAAAAATATATTACTGCCAGAAAATGTTAACCATCTTCTGAGCTTTTATTTTTTCTTCTGAGCTTTTATGAGTCATGATTACGAATTACAGCACACCATAACAATTATAATAGTAATAAAAAACTATTAAATATTTCAAGAATTACCCAAATATGACACAGACATGTGAAGTGAGCAAATGCCATTGGAAAAATAGTGCCGACAGACTTGCCCTAGGCAAGGTTGCCACAAACCTTCAACTTGTAAAAAACAAAAAACAAAAAAACAAAAAACCATACACAATATCTGTGAAGCATAATAAAATGAGCTATGCCTGGAGTGGGGAATGAGTAAGAATAGTAACCAGTCATGGGTAGTTAATTCTAATTTATCACTTGGGCCAGTACCAGGTAAATATTCCCTTTGTAAAATCTCTAAGAGAATAACCTAGGCAATAGAAGAAGACACAGGAATTTGTATGGAGATAAAAATGGTTAAAACTACTTATGAAATAAAAGTAAACTCTTCATAGAAATCTTTAAGGATCTTTAAAACCTGCACTCTAGTATGCTTTCTGTTACTAAAGGATTTATAGCACTGGTTTATATGTTGTCAAGGAGGCTCAAGAGGCCACTTTTGAATGGGTTGGTGTGAAATTTACTTGCACATCTAATACTTCTAAGTACATATCCATACATAATTACAGAATGGGGTGAGGGAGTCGGGGTATGTTGGTCAGCTCAAGCTGCTGTAACAGAATATCACAGACTATGTGGCTTAAATAACAGAAAGTTACTGTTCATAGCTCTGAAGTCTAGAAGTCCAACTCCAAAGTGCCAGCTGATTCGGTTCCTGGCACCGTCCCCATTCCTGGTGAGAGCCCAGTTCCTGGTTATCCGTCTTCTTGCTATGGTTTCATGTGGCTGACAAGATACTAGCTTTCTGATCTTTTCCTATAAGGATACTAATACCATCAGGAAGACTTTACCATTCTGACCTCATCTAAACCCAATTACTTCCCAAAGTTCCCACCTCCATCTCATTGGAAGTTCAAATTTCAACATATGAATTTGGAAGGGATATATACATTTAGTCCATAGCATAGACAAGATGAAATCATAAAGATGAGTAGTATCTTCTTTCTGTCATCAGAGTAACTTATATTTCAATGGTGTGGCCATCTGTGTGTCCAGAAAGACAAGAAAAGGAGCCCAATGGAAGCATTCTGATTAGAGACACAATATGGGACCAGTAGGAAGAAATGCTTCCATTATAAATACATGAATAAATTGGTACATAATATATTTACCTGACTAAATTTTTAACAGTAAGACATTTATTTTTAAAAAGAAAGAATTCTTGGGATCCCTGGGTGGCGCAGCGGTTTAGCGCCTGCCTTTGGCCCAGAGCGCGATCCTGGAGACCGGGGATCAAATCCCACATCGGGCTCCCGGTGCATGGAGCCTGCTTCTCCCTCTGCCTATGTCTCTGCCTCTCTCTCTCTCTCTCTCATTGTGTGACTATCATAAATAAAAATTAAATACATAAATAAATAAATAAATACATACATACATAAATAAATACATAAATAAATACATAAATAAATAAAATAAAAAGAAAGAATTCTTACATAAAACTCTAATATGTAAAAAGTAGAAGTATAGTAAATCCAGTTTAAATGGTGATACAGAGACCAAATTTGCTTACTTGGCCTCTGTATTCATCTGCTGGGCTGCCACAGTAGAATATCATAGACTGGGTAGCTTAAATAACAGAAAATTATTTTCTTCTAATTCTGGCCCAAGATGAGAGTGTCAGCAGGGTTAGTCTGTGGTTAGATTCTCTCCTTCACTTCCATATGATTACATTCTCACAGCATCTACACATGGACTCTCCTTTGTGCCAGTATGCTCCTGGTATCTCTTCTTCTTTCTATAAGGACCCAGTCCTAGAGAATTAGGGCCCATCTTTATGACCTTATTTAACCTTAATTACCTCCTTCCTGGCCCTATCTCCAAATACAGTAACACTGGAAGTCAGAGCTTTGACATGAATTTTGGAGGGTTACAGTTCAATCCATATCAGCCTCCTCCTTGCCTCTCACATGGCCTATAAGGCATTTTTGAAAAACCAAATATAAGAATCCATGGGAAACAATATAGAAGTCACACTAGTCCACATCCTCAATGGATCGCCTATATCACCCAAACCTTCTGAAATCTCACAATGTGTTGAGAGATTTATCATTGGCTTATGCCTCTTTTTACTAGGATTAAAGCAACAATAAAAAGAGAGTAGTTTAGACAAAGAGATCTGATTGATATGAGATCACTTACTTACCAAAATATACCTACTTCAAGGGACATTTTCTCTGGACTTGGTCAGCTTGGCCAGGTCCACACAGGTCTTTAGATTCTATGATGTTGAACTTTTCCATGCTGTCTACAGTAGTCAACAAATGTCCTGTGTACATCAAAAAAGGTATAGATGAGACTTTATTTCACCTTCCTTTCTAGAAGTTTAGGTGAAACCTCTTGATTGGCTGGGGCAAAAAAAAAATACAAATAACCTGACTTATATTTTGTATCATCCATTAAAATCAGATCCTATAGAGGAAAGATGCTCAGTCTTGGTGAAATGTCTGCAAGTGCACACATATGTACACAAAATACTTCTTTCCTCTCTTACACACACACACACACACACACACACACAAACACCAACACACACAGCTAGAGTTTAAGGCAATATCCTACACATCGAGGAGTGAACAAACTGGTTAATGAGGAATTCTCTAAGGAGACCACTTAGCTCGTTTTTGTCCACTCTGACCATGATAATTTTGACTATAATATTCAGTTATTCTCTACTTATGCATAATAATACCTGAAGATTATTTTTCCCAGTTTTTACTAGGACACCAAAAATAATTGTTATGGAAAAGAGAGTAAGAGCACCATAGGGAGAAAGCACAACATGAATAATGGCAAATAAGCAGGAAACATAGAATGTATACAAAGAACAAATATTAACTTTGACAGAATTAAGAATGAAAAAGAGGAATAATAGGAAAAAAAAAAAAAAGCTGTTTTGGAAAGAATGACTAATCAGTTGACAAAGAGTCTGTGACTGGAATAAGTAGTTTGAGCACCAAACTAATGGAAGGTTTCTGAGCAAAGATTACATGTTCAGAACTTTGCTATGGGAAATTAACATGGTGGGCATGTGTGAAATTAATTAAAGGAAAGAGAATTGGAGAAATTATTTAAAACTCTAATAGGAAATGTGACGTGACAGTCAAAACAGAAGCAGCAAAGTGTCAGTAGAAACCTAAAATTTGTAAAATGAACATTAACATTTTTTCACCTATTCATAACAAACCTACATGGTCTCTGGTACCAAGAATTTCTCATTTTGTTGAGGCATTAACCTGAATCATATACTGTATAAGACAGACGTGTAGAAATGAGTCCCTCAATGTATTAAATGAGTCGAGATAAATGCCCAGTAACCATTCCTCAGTCCAATGTACTCCACTTCCTCATATACACAGAGGCAATGGGCAGTTAGTAGATTGGCTCAGTAATGATGCAAAGCGAAGCACACTGACTTCCACTTAACTGGATTAGGAATATCAGGGGCTGAAAATCAAAAAAAAATATGCCCAATCATAGACTGCTTCACACAAAGGCAAAAAAACAACTGCTGGTACTGGAGAATTCCAGAACCTCCTAAGTGCCCCATTCTTAACATCTTTTCCTAAACAATCTGCATGAACGTACAACATTATACCCCCTGAAGTAAGGACTTTGTGAAAATATGAATTCCATCTCAAGGGTTGGAGACCATTCGCCAAAATGATGCTAACAGGAGCCTTTTCCATGAAGCACTTGAACTGAGGTCTCTATAGGGATAAGGCCACATTAGGGTATTACTTTATCAACATAGCCCATGGCACTATATCACAGAAGGTAATCCCAACTAATTAGGGATGGAGTCATTAGTCACATTAAGAAATAGTTGGCTAGATGCACATATAAATAAAGAGAGCACATTTGAATCTAGTGCCCAGTGTAACTTGAAGCAAGTGGTTCTGTCAAATGTCATTAATGAAACAGGAATATTGGAGACCTAGTTCTATATCTGTTGATTTATCTTTTTCTATCCCTTAACTTTCATTCCTTCATGTCTGTATGTCTTAGATATAGCTCTTGAGTTTTTATCTTGAGTTTGTTAATATAGCTATCCTCATAAACTTTGCCTTTCATTGTATAGTTCATTTACATTTACCATAATGATGAATTATCTGAATTTATTCCTACAACATTACTGTGTACTTTGTCTTTGACCTGGATTTTTTTATGTTTCTTTTTCTTTTTTTAAATCTATTTTTATAGTAATCATTCTTCTCATTTTTTGTTCTACTATATATCATATTTAACATACATACTTAATTTACCCAAGTCCTACATTATGCTCTTTCTTATTTGCACATGATATTGTTGCCATGTTTTTTCATTTTGCATTATTTTATTTTAACCACACTAAAATATTCTTGTTTTACAAATCAATATTTATTAACTTGGCTATCTATTTTATTATTTATCATTGCACATTACATCTTAAACTTTGATATGAGATAACTTCTGTCTCCTTGAAGTTCAGAATTTGGAATTTTTCATAATAAGAATCTGTTAGCAACCTCAAATTTTGTTTGAAAATAACTTTACTTCATTTTTATTATTGAAAGTTAGCTTCATTGGTTATATAATTCTGAGTTGACAAGTATTTTCCCATGGCATATGAAGATATTATTCCACATCTTCTAGTTTCCAATGTTGTTGTTCAGAAGTCAGATGACAGACTAATTGGTATTGCTTTGTAGGTGATCTGTCTTTTATTCTCAAGTTATTTTAATGCTATTGTCTCAGTCTTTAATGCTGAGCAACTTTGCTGTGATATAAATTTCACTCCAGTTTCACCATCATGTGTCTAGGTGTAAATTTTTTATTTATCCTGTTTGAAATTAATTAGGTTTCATGAATTTAAGGAGTTTGTCATTTTTAAGTTCTGGAAAATTCTTAGCCATAATTTCTTCAAATATTTCCCCTCCTTATTCTCTCTCTCTTTCTCTGATAACATGTTTGTTAGATCTCCTCACTCTATCCATATATTTTCTTTCCCTACTCACATTTTTAAAAATTTCTTTGCCTCTTAATGCTTCAGATATATAATCTAACATGTTAATTCTCTGCTCAGCTATGTCCCATTTGTTGTAAAAGTTCTACTGAGTCATTATCTCAAATATTACATTTTTCAAATCAGGTTCAAGATGCCTATGTAGGAAGACTCTAAATTCACCTCATCCATAGAACACACCAAATTATATCTATTTACAGAACAATTCCTTTTGAAGAACTGAGGACTGACTGAACAACTACCAAACAAAGACAGAGAGAACAGTCAGAGAGCAACAAGAGAAACAGAGACACAGTATGCTATTATCAGCATTTGGGAGGGATAATACTAAGGCCAAAAACAGATTTCTCTGTCCTTGGACACAGGAAAAATACCTGTGGTTTAAAAGAGCATCTAGCATATAAACTAGCATATGCAACTAGCATATAGTGATGAGCATACAAAAGAAACAACAATAGCATATAAAATAGACCAAATGGCAGAGGACCTGTGGGAAAGCTCTACAGGTCAGAGGAACTATAGAACTACATGGTTTACACTTCTACCCTACCTTGGAAGCCTGGACCAGAGCAGGGTCTGGACACCATGGCAGGAAAGTCCAGTCATTTTGAAAGGCTTCCTACTTCAGTGAGTCTACAGCTGCTCTGTGGTGCTGAGACAGAAAATAAACTGCATTTTTCTTTTACATTTTTACTGATTTATTTATTTATTACTTTTTAAATTTTGTCTTTTTTTGTTTTTTTTCTTTTCCTTCTTATTCTCTTTTTCTCTTCTTTTTCCTTTTGTTTTTTTCTTCTCTTATTATTTTATTTTTTTCTCTTATTAAAATATATTTTGAAATGTATTCTCCCTGTAAAAAGCCATGGTTTAAAAGAGTAACTAACATATACAGCCAAAGTTCCAGCCAGCCAGTATACAGAGTCACCAAGCATATACAATCTACACAAGGGGTCACTATATACAAGACCACTCCTTCAACTTTAGTAGTGGCAATTTCATCAAACCCATAGAAACACATAAAATAAAGCAACATGGGAAGGAAGAGAAATATGCTCCAAAAGAAAGAACAAGGAAAAAAAGCCTGGGTAAAAAAATTAAACAGAGATAAGCAATGCACCTGATAAAGAATTTGAAGTAATGATTGTAAAGATACTCACTGGGTTAGAGAAAAGAATGGAAAAACTCAGTGAGACCTTCAATAAAGAGATAGAAAATGTTGAAAAGAACTAATAAGAGAGAAATACAATAACTGAAATTAAAAAATACACTAGAGGGAGTCAACAGTAGATTAGCAGAAGCAGAATGGATCATCAATCTGGAAGACAGGATAATGGAAAACACCCAAGCTGAACAGCAAAAAAGGAAAAGGATTTTTAAAAATGAGGATATATTAAGAGATCCCTTAGATAACATCAAGTGAACAAACATTCACATTATGGGAGTCTCCAAAGAGAAAGAGAAAGGTGTAGAAAATCTATTTGAAGAAATGACAACTAAAAACTTCCATAACCTAAGGAAGGAAATAAGAAGGAAAATAGACATCTCAGCCCAAGAAGCCCAGAAAGTTCCAACTAAGATGAACCCACAGAGGTCCACACCAGGTGCAGTACATAATAATTAAAATGTCAAAGGTTAAAGATAAAGAAAAAATCCTAAAAGCAACAAGAGAAATAAATAGTTACCTGCAACGGAAAACCTGTAAGACTATCTGTCGATGTTTCAGCAGAAACTTTGTGGGCCAGAAGCAAGTGGCATGATATGTTCAAAGTGCTGAAAAGAAAAAAAAAAAAAAAAAAAAAACTACAGTCAAGAATACTCTACCTGGCAAGGTTATTATTTAGATTTGACGGAGAGATAAAGAGTTTCCCAGACAAACAAAAGAGTTTATTACCACTAACCCAGCCTTACAAGAAGTGTTAAAGGGACATTTTTTTTTTAAGTGAAAAAGACATGGCCATAATTAGACATAAGAAAAATATAAAATAAAAGATTAAAATATTATAGCATACATAAAATATGGAGAAGGCAGTAAAAAAATATAGAGTAAAATGGGGAAAAGAAAAACACTTTTTTCTTTTTCTATTTTTTTATTTTTTTAAGAATGTTTTTGAACTTAAATGACCATCAAATTAATATGGACTGCTATTTATTTAGAATGATATATATAAATCTTATGGTAACTACAAACCCCAAAAACCTATAATAAATACACAAAAAATAAAGAGAAAGTAAGCCAAACAAAACACTATGATATTCAACAATCATGAAGAAAGAGAAGAAAGGCAAAAAGAAGAACTACAGAAACAACCAGAAAATAAATTTTAAAAATGGCAAAAAAAAAAGTACATACTTATCAATAATTGCTTTAAATGCAAGGGGCCTAAATCTTGAATCAAAAACCTAAGTGGTAGTATGGACTAAAAACCTTTAATCTATTAAAAAAAAAAAAAGTTGGTGGGGGGGACACCTGGGTGGCTCAGTGGTTGAGTGTCTGCCTTCAGTTCAGGGTGTGATCCTGGGATTCAGGATCAAGTCCCACATCGGGCCCTCTGCAGGGAGCCTGCTTCTCCCTCCACTTATAACCCTGTCTCTGTCTCTCTCTCTCTCCCTGTGTGTGTCTCTCATGAATAAATAAATCTTTAAAAAATCAAAATCTTTAAAAAAACAAAAAGCAAAAAATAATTCATCCATATGCTGCCTATAAGAGACTCACTTCAGACCTAAAGACACATACAGACTGAAGGTAAAAGAATAGAAAAACACTCACCATGCAAATGGAAGTGAAGAAAAAGGTAAGGTAGCAATACTTATATCAGACAAAATAACCTTTAAAACAAAGACTGTAACAAGAGACAAAGAAGGGCATTACATAATGATAAAGGGATCAATCCAATAAAAGGACATAACAGTGGTAAATATGCACCCAATACTGGACAACCTAATACATAAAGCAAATATTAACAGACATAAAGAGAGAAATTGATGGCAATACAATGATAGTAGGGGACTTTGACACTCCATTTGCATCAATGGATAGATCATCCAGACAGAAAATCAATAAGGAAACAATGTCTGGATGACAAAGTGGACCAGATGGACATAACAGATAATTACAGAACATTCCAACCATATACATTCTTTTCAAGTGCACATGGAACATTCTCCAGGATAGATCACATTAGGCCATTAAACAAGTTTCAGTAAATTTACGAAGATTGAAATCAGATCATGCACCTTTTCCAAACACAAGAGTTTGAAGCCAGAAATTAATCATGAGGAAAAAAAAAAAACCTGGAAAAAATACAAACTCATGGAGACTATACCTGATAATAAACAACCACTAAGTCAATGAAGCAATCAAATAAAAATTTTAAAAAACCACATGGAGACAAATGAAAATGAAAACATAATGGTCAAAATCTCCGGGACATAGCAAACACAGTTTTAAGAGGGAAGTATAGCACAATACAGGGCTATCTCAAGAAACAAGAAAAACTGAAATAAACTATCTAACCTCATCCCTAAAGGAACTAGAAAAAGAATGAAAAAGCCCAAGGTGAGTAGAAGAAAGGAAATAACGAAGATCAGAAAAAAGCTAAATAATGTAGAGACAAAAGAAAAAAAATCAGTGAAACCAAGAGCTAGTTCTTTGAAAAGATAAACAAAATTGACAGACTCATCAGGAAAAAAGAGAAAGGATCCAAATAATTAAAATCAGAAACGAGAAGAAAGGTAACGACTGGTATCTCAGAAATACAAAGAATATAAGAGAATACTATGAAAAACTGTATGTCAACAAACTGGACAACCTAGAAAGAAATGGATAAACTCCTAGACACGTACAATTTCCAAAAATTAACCAGGAAGAAATAGAAAATTGGAATAGACCAATTACAAGTAACAAAATTGAATTGGTAATAAAAAAAAAATTTACCAAAAAGTAAGTCCCAGACCAGATGGATTCACAAGTGAATCCTACCAGACACTTATATAGGAAGAGGTAATATCTATTCTCCTTAAGCTATTCCAAAAAATAGAATAGAAAGCAAAGCTCCCAAATATATTCTATGAGGCCAGAATTCTACTGATATCAAAACCTGGTGCCCTGATACAAAATCCCTACAAAAGGAAAGAAAGGAAAGAAGAAAGAAAGAGAAGAAGAAAGAAAGAAAGAAAGAAAGAAAGAAAGAAAGAAAGAAAGAAAGAAAGAAAGAAAGAAAGAAAGAAAGAAAGAAAGAAAGAAAGAAAGAAAGAAAGAAAGAAAGAAAGAAAGAAAGAAAGAAAGAAAGAAAGAAAGAAAGAGTAAGTCAATATCCCTGATGAGTACACATGCAAAAACCCTCAACCCTCAAAAACTCCATGTATCAAACCACATACAGCAACACATTAAAAAGATCATTCACCATGATCAGGTGGGATTTATTCCTGGGATGCAAGGATGGTTCAATATACACAAATCCGTCAACATCATAAAATGCATCAACAAAACAAAAGATAAAAGTATTTGATCATCTCAAGATGCAGAAAAAGCATTTGACAAGATTCGACATCCATTCATGATAAAAACTTCTACAAAACTGGTTAGAGAGAACATACCTCAACAGAATAAAGGCAATATATGAAAAACCCACAGCTAACATCACCTTCAATGGTGAAAACTGAAGTTTCCCTCTAAAGTCAAGAACAAGACAAGGATGTTTAATCTCAGCACTTTCATTCAACATAGTACTAAAAGTCCTAGCCGACAGCAATCAGACAAGTAAAAGAAATGAGGCATCCATACTGGTAAAAAAAAAAAAAAAAAAAAAAAAAAAAAAAAAGGTTAAATTGTCACTATTCACAGATGACATCATTCTATAGATAGCAAATCCTAACGATTCCACCAAAAAAAATCACTAGAAGTAATAAATAGTTCAATAAAGAGGCAAGACAAAAAATTAATACCCAGAAATCAATAATGTTTCTATACACTAACAAGAAAGTCATAGAAAAGAAATTTAAAAACAATACCATTTACAACTACACTAAAAAGAATAAAATACCTAGGAATAAACTCAGCCAAAGAGATGAAAGATCTGTACTCGGAAAACTATGAAAGAAGTCAAAAATGACACAGAAAGTTATCCCATGCCCATGGATGGAAGAATCACTATTGTTAAAATGTCCATATTACCCAAAGCAATCTATAGATTCAATGCGATCCCTACCAAAATACCAATAGTATTTTTCATAATTGTTCATAAATGTTCATTAGAACAAATGATACTAAAATTTGTATGGAACCACAGAAGACCCCAAATAGCCAAAACAATCCTGAGAAAGAAGAACAAAACTGGAGGTATCATAATTCCAGATTTCAAGATGATACTACAAATCCGTGGTAATCAGAACAGTATAGGACTGGCACACATAGATCAATGGAACAGGATAGAGACCCCAGAAATAAACCCACACTTACATGATTAATGAATCTATGCCAGAGAAGTCAAGAATACACAATAGAGGAAAGACAGTCTTTTCAGTAAATGATGCTGGGAAAATTAGACAGCCACATGTAAAAGAATGAAACTGGATCACTTTCTAACACCATACACAAAAAGTAAACTAAGATGAATTAAATACCTAAATGTAAGACCTGAAACCATAAAAATCCTAAAATAGAGCACATTCAGTAATTTCTCTGACATTGGCCATAGCGATATTTTTCTAGATATGTCTCCTAGAGCAGGATAAAAAAGCAAAAATAAACTATTGGGACTACATCAAAATAAAAAGCTTTTGCATAGCAAAGGAAACCATTGAGAAGCCAAAATACAGCCTATGAATGGGAGAAGATATTTGCAAATGCCATATCCAACAGGGGCTAATAGCCAATATATATAAAGAACTTGTACAACTCAACACCAAAAAAAGAAAATCCAATTAAAAAATGAACTGACTGGAATAAACATTTTTCCAAAAAAGACATTCAGGTGGCTAATGGACACATGAAAGGATGTTCAACATCATTAATAATCAGGGAAATGTAAATCAAAACCACAATGAGATATCACCTCATGCCTGTTAGAATGGCTAAAATCAAGAAGACAAGAAGCAAGTGTTGATGAGTGTATAGAAAAAAAGGAACTTAATGCACTGTTGGTGGGGATATAAATTGGTATAGCTACTGTAGAAAAGAGTATGGAGGTCCCTCAAAAAATTAAAACTAGAAATGCCATATGATCCAATAATTCTACTATTGAGTATGTACCTAGGAAAAATGAAAGCACTAGTCAGAAAGATATATGTACCCCTATGTTTATTGCAGTATTATTTAGGATAGACAAGACATGGAAGCAACCTAAATGCCCATCAATAGATGAATAGATAAGGAAAATGTGGTATATGTATACAATGAAATATTACACAGCCATAAAAAGATGAGATTGTGCCATTAGAGACAATGTGGATGGATCTAGAGGGTTTTTTATGCTAATTTGCTATTTATGCAATTTACGCTATTTTTTGAAATAAGTCATACTGGAAAGACAAATACTATATATGATTCCACTCAGATAATGGAATCTGAAAAAGTGAATAAACAAACAAAAAGCAGAATCAGGACTATAAATACAGAGAACAAACTTGCCAGAGAGGTGGGTGTTGTGGGGCTGGGAAAAATGCGTAAAGGAGAGATAGAGATAAGAAGGCCTTCAATTAGGAATGAAAAAGTCACAGGAATAAAAAGCAGAGCATAAGGAATATAGCCAATGATATTGTAATAGTGACATAATGAGACAGATGGTAGCTATGCTTACGGTGAACATAGCATAACATGTACACCATGTACACTAAGTTGTACACCTGAAAGTAATGTAATATTGTGTGTCAATTATACTCAAAAACCAACCAACAGACAACATATTATATTCTTCATTTCTATGCATTTATTGGATTCTTTTTCAATTTTACTTGATCATCTTTATAATCTGCTCATTATTAATATTTTCAAAACCTTCTTTTATTTAAGCATACTGATCATGCTTATTTTAGCAAATTAGGTTATTTTTCATCAAACATTCACTCTTCCCTCTCCACAAACCAGTGGGAGAATTATTCTTCATTATACCATTGATGTTGGACTTGATTGTGACTTGTCTACCCAATAGAAGACAAACAGACATGACCATCCTTGAGCATGACTTTAAATGTTCTTTCATTACTTATTTTGGTCTCTTGCACTATTATAATCCACCATAAGAAAAGCATATCCCAGATGGCTACTGCACCTTTTGCCTGAGTCCCAGAATTAGAAACACATGGAGTATACCTGAAGCCAACCTTCATCTTGAAGTCAGCCAGGCCCATCATGATCATTCCACAAAAACAAAGCAGTCATATTTACACCTACAAATCCCTAGCAAGAAATTAATTTTTATTTTTATCATTGAAGTTTGAAGTGATTTGTTATATAGACTTATATAAAAGTTTTGTGTATTTAGTTTATATTCTTTTTTTTTTGAAGTTTTTAAAAGATTTATTTATTTATTATTTGAGAGAGAGAAAGCAAGCAGGGGGAGAAACAAAAGGAGAGGGAGAGAGAATTTCAAGCAGACCCCCCCTGAGTACAGAACCTGACGCAGTGCTTGATTTCAAGATTCTGAGATCACGACCTGAGCTGAAACCAAGAGTTGGATGCTTACCAACTGAACTACCCAGCTACCCCATATTTAGTTTATATTCTGACTGATAATTCCAATATCTGAAATTTGGGGGATTGAATACAATTCTTTCATCTGTAGTTTCTGCTGGCTCTTACCCATGGTGTACATTTTCTTCTGTGTTTTATAATTCTTAACTCCTAACCTATATTTTTTTACCTTTAAGTATTCACTGAGGTTTAGTTTGAGGATTTCTGCAGAGTAGTTAGTTATAATTGTCTCTGCCAGGAATTTTGGATACTATAAATCTAGAACTCTTAACTCTCAAATTGATATTTTTTAACAAACCATCCAGTGTCAATTTTGGCTACAAATTTTAATTATACTTATTTTGTAGTAAAATCTTAGGATAGGTTGTTTTCCTCTCCAATAAACACAAGACTAAAACAAACACTTTTCCCTGCTGTCTGTTGAGGTTAGGGCATTAGGACTTAACCAAAGGATACACTGAGAGGACTCTTCAGTTATAGAAAAGGAAGGAGGATGTATTGTATTAAAGGTCCTAGGCCAGAGGCTTGATCTCTTGCTCATGGTGCCTTTCAGTGCAAATTAAGGTCGTCAGTGTTCATCAAATACCTTCAGAGCAAAAGCAGTATGCACTGCTATGTTTATCTTTCTGGGTTCCCTATTTTCACATTGCTTTAGGCCTCCTTTCTTCCTTGCAAATTAGTTTATTTTGAAAGACTCACATAAAATCTAGCACTTTTAGATTTTTTTTTTTTTTTTTTTGCAGGAGGGTCAGTTAGTTTATCTAATCTGCCATATAACTGGAAATGGACTTTTCTATCTGTGTTGTCTTTCGTCAGTTTGTTGAAATATTCTATCTGCTGATGACCTCTCCACAGTTCTGAGTGTAATTCATTCAGTAATTCCTACAAATATCAGTTAAGTGCCCATCCAGTACCAGGCTTCTAGGTTCTGAGGAAACCTAATAAACTGAATAAATTGTTATCCTGGTGGAATTATTGTTTTTTTAAATTTAATTCTTTACTATAATTTTATTAAAGCAAAAAAAGAAATGTGTAGCCAATCAGCCGATATTAACTAAAGTTCTCCCAAATACTATTCAGTTTCTACCTCTTTTATTGAGCTTAATATTTTCTGTATGGTACATTATTTATGTACTTGTTATATACTCATGAAATATTTCATCATATGAATGAAAGCACTTTGTTAATATTGATGAGCTAAGACAATGACGGGTATCATTAGTATTTCTGTTGTTACCAATTTATAAACTCAGTGGAGGCAAGTAGTATATCAAAATTATCATATAAAATAATGCATCACACTTAGCAAATATTAGAGCATATTTTTCAATAGGTCCCACTGGCAAGGGGAGGTAAGACGGAAAATCTGATGTTCCATTATATCTTAGAGCCAGAAAGGACCAGAGCAGAGACTGAGTAAAATGATATTAGTTTACAGAGATAAACTGATACACATAAAATGCCAAGCCCAGAGAGTTGAAATTACTTGCTAAGGTCTCATAGATATTTAATAACACAATAGGGGATGATATTTACTTTGGAATATATAGGTGCAATGGAGAGAGAAAGTGGTCTAGTTTCATGGAGTATTTTTTTATATTGATTATATTGAAGTCTTTTTTATTTTTTCCAGTATTTTGTCTATAAATGTTTTTGAATTTTCAATGTAAGTGATCTCACCATCTGCAAATAGTGGCAGTTTAATTTCCAGTTTTTGTGATCTTACTATGCTTTCCTTTATCTGTTGTACTGCTTGGAACTTGAGTACAAATCCCTTAATTTAAAAAAAGGGGTGCCCAGGTGGCTCAGTTGGTAAAGTGTTGGACCCTTGCTTTTGTCTCAGGTCATGATCTTATGGATCGTGGGACAGAGTACCACACTCAGCTCTGCGCTCAGAAGGGAGTCTGCTTGGGATTCTCTCTCCCTCACCCTCTGCCCCTTCCCTACTTGTGTGCATGCTATCTCTCTCTCTCTCTCTCTCTCTCTCCCTCTCTCTCTCTCAAATACATAACCTTAAAAAAAATTAGTTCAGGGGCACCTGGGTGGCACAGTCAGTTATGCATCTGCCTTCAGCCCAGGTAATGATCTCAGAGTCCTGGGATCAAGCCATGCATCACACTCCCTGCTCAGTAGGAGCCTGCTTCTCCCTCTCCCTCTGCCCATCTTCCCTGCTGTGTGCTCGCTCTCTCTCAAATAAATAAATAAAATTAAAAAAAATAAGTTCATGATTAGTATTATTGATTTTCAATACTATTGCTAGTAACTAATATTACTGTAATAACAAACACCTTATGTTCCAGGCACTATTCTCTGTCCTCACATCAATGCTATCACTCTCTTCTTTCTACAGATAAGGAAACGGAGGAGACACAGAGAATTTAAGTAAATTCTAAATATACAATTAGTAAGGACAAATAGAGGTAAATGTGGACATTTTGCTTTTAGAATATACATTCCATTTTTTTAGAGTATCTATTCCTAATCTTGATATCCATTTGATTTCTTCACTTAATTCTAAAATTTCCATGGCTTATTAAAGAAATCTAACCTATTAGGCCAAATATTATAATATACTACACAACTTTTTATATTGTCTTTTCATCTTGTACCAAGTCTCATAAAGACTAGAGATTGTTGCTTCATCAGTGACTTCATAACTTAAAAGAGGTTCTAAGATTCTAGTGTAAGCCAAAACTTATATTTAAGTTCTACTCTACATGCCCACCTGGTAGCTAACCCTTGATGAGATTTTGTAGTTTTCAATTCTTAATATACTTAAAAACCTTTAAATATGAGAATCCAGACTTAACCCTCCAAATCTGTCATGTACACTAAGTGATACTTTTCCAGTAGAATTTATCCATTACAGAGAGGATACATTTTTTATTAGCATATTTACACATCTGTTTCTGTGACAATGATCTTCTAGGGCATGGATTATATCTTTTTATCTTTGTATCCTCAGTGCCCAGCAGAATGCCTAGCATACAGCTAGCATACAGCAGGTGGTACATGAATTATAAAAGGTAACAACCCATTGGATATGTATAATTATCTCTATTTGGTAGATGATGAAAGGAAATTTACAAGAATCAATGTGATCTCCAAAGTTACAAAATTTGTCAGTAACAGAATCAGAATTTAATTTCAAATTTTTGATCCAAAACCACAATCTTCCCACTAAGCCACACAATGTATAGAAAAAACCTAACTGTGTATTTTTACAGCTAGACCATGACTTAAAATCATATGGCTTCCTGTGTTATTTTCATAAAAAATTAAAAGTTTAATAAAATAGAATGGAAATACTAAACCTTATGTCAAATTTATAAACTGATCTCTAAAAACAGTTTATTTTATAAATATAGTAACATATGTCAGAAAACCATCCCAGGCTTCTTTCCTATGAGAAAAGTCCCTATTTTTTTTCTCAAAAATGACATCTTTTGCCAACTCTGAATTCCAGAAAGTGTTAATGAAAAGCTGTGCAAAAATTTTTTTTCAAGCTCATACTTGCATGAGAAAATCATGGAGGACTGGAAATGTGCCAGAGTATCAAAAACAGGCTAAACTTGGTATAATTTTAAGAGAGTAAATAAGAAAATTCCAAGAAATTAAGATTTTAAGTATGACTTTATCCCTGGCAAGAAAGATAGTCCTAAACAGATTTCTTGGTAAAGCAAGGAGATCATATGGAGCCACCTTGACTTCACTGGGAAGAGATTCTATGAAGAAAAATCTCAGGACAATACCATAAAGTTAATGTAACATTTAACATGATCTCTGACAAGTCACAAAATGTCACAGAAGTGTCAGTAACAAAGTCTAAAACCACATAACAAAATCTCTCATAATACTCTCATTGATGACAAGATGAGGCCGTTAGAATTAGCTATAATATTGAACAACAGTTGGTAGAGCAACTATAATTATTGTTGTTAACTCCCTGATGCCATAGCCACTAGGTCATTGGACCTTATTTCCCTGGACATGAAGAGAGACAAGGATGAGGGGGAAGAGGGTTTTTTTTTAACTTTTTTTTTTTTAAGATTTTATTTATTTATTCATGAGACACAGGAGGCAGAGACATAGGCAGAGGGAGAAGCAGACTCCATGCAGGGAGCCTGATGTGGGGACTCGATCCCAGAAGCCCGGGATCAAGTCCTTAGCCAAAGGCAGATGCTCAACCACCTAGGAGTCCCGAGGGAGAACAGTTTTTTAAAATAACAAAAATGTGGAATGAAACTAGCTGAACCAGGGACCACAATCAAACTGAGGTTTGCTAATTTAGTGCCATTCTAGGTCAAATGTCAATAATCAAAGAAATATTATCTTTGAGGACTGTGCAATTTCGGAAGCACAGAGTGAAGAAGGTAGAAGATTCCCACAGTTATGAGTCCTTCCAGAAATCCCACGCAGAAGTACAGCAAAAGAGGCAAGGAAGATACATTCTCTTCCCTCTCAACACAAGATTGCTGCAGGATTAAACAGAAAGCCAGCTCTCCTAACAAAACAAACACGGTGCTAATAAGGTCACCAGTCATCTCCATAGTGCTAAAGTTTCCATCCTTCTTGGCCTATCAGCAGCACTCCACATGCTCCTAGAGCCCTTGTTGGTGTCCTGGACAGCAGCCTATTTGGCACTCTTTGTCCTTGTCTTAATATTGGAGTGGCCCAGGAACCAGCCCTTCATTGTCTTCTTTATCTGCACTTGCTCCCCTAGGGAACTCATCCAGTCTCATGGTTTGAAATGCCACCAATATTCTGACATCTCAAATTATCTCTAACCTAGACCTCTCTCTCGAAGTCTCAGACATCCAACTATTTACTCAACATGTCCATTTGGATGTCTAGTAGACATCTCAAAATTAATATGTCCCAAACTGAACTCTGTTTCCCTCTGAAACTTGCCCCATCCACAGTTTCCCATCTCAGCTTCCAGCAAATTACTCCTTTCGGTTGCTGAGACCAAATACCTTGGATTCATCCTTAGCACATCTCTTTCTCTCATGTAGCACCCAATCTGCCAGGAAGTCCTGTTAGATCTATTATCAAAATACACTTTGAATCTGGATAGTTCTTATAACTGCTACCATCCCAGGCCAAAGCACCAAAAATTTCTCCCTGAACTCTTTTTTAAAAAATTTATTTACCTTTCAATGGACACCGAGGCTCCTTCCACAGTTTGGCTATTGTGGACATTGCTGCTATAAACATTGGGGTGCAGGGATCCCTGGGTGGCGCAGCGGTTTGGCGCCTGCCTTTGGCCCGGGGCGTGATCCTGGAGACCCAGGATCGAGTCCCACATCAGGCTCCCTGCATGGAGCCTGCTTCTCCCTCTGCCTATGTCTCTGCCTCTCTCTCTCTCTGTGACTATCATAAATAAATAAAATTAAAAAAAAAATTTTAAAACATCGGGGTGCAGGTGTCCCGGCGTTTCATTGCATCTGCATCTTTGGGGTAAATCCCCAGCAGTGCAATTGCTGGGTTGTAGGGCAGGTCTATTTTTAACTCTTTGAGGAACATAGCCAAACTGTGGAAGAAGCCTCGGTGTCCATCGAAAGATGAATGGATAAAGATGTGGTCTATGTATACACTGGAATATTACTCAGCCATTAGAAATGACAAATACCCACCATTTGCTTCGACATGGATAGAACTGGAGGGTATTATGCTGAGTGAAGTAAGTCAATCGGAGAAGGACAAACATTATATGGTCTCATTCATTTGGGGAATATAAATAATAGTGAAAGGGAATAGAAGGGAAGGAAGTAGAAATGGGTAGGAAATATGAGAAAGAGAGACAGAACAAGAAGACTCCTAACTCTGGGAAGCGAACTAGGGGTAGTGGAAAGGGAGGAGAGCGGGGGTTGGGGGTCAATGTGTGACAGGCACTGAGGGGGGCACTTGACGGGATGGGCACTGGGTGTTATTCTGTATGTTGGCAAATTGAACACCAATAAAAAATAAATTTATTATTAAAAAATAAAATAAAATAAAATTTATTTAAATTCAATTTAGTTAAATATAGTTTATTACTAGTTTCAGTGGTAGAATTTAGTGATTCATTAGTTGCATATAACACCCGGTACTCATTACATCAAGTGCCCTCTTTAGTGCCCATCACCCAATTATCCCATCCCCCATCCACCTCCCCTCCAGCAGCCCTCAGTTTGTCTCCTACAGTTAAGAGTCTCTTATGTTTTGCCTCCCTCTCTATTTTTATCTTATTCTATTTTCCCCTGAACTCTTACTACAACTTTCTAGTAGGTCTTCATGAACCTAGTCTCACTTCCCTGTAGTACGTTCTTGGTACAAGTGATCATTTTAAAACTTCAGTCAGATCATTTCATTCCAATGTTCAAAAAACCCTGTTAGCCATTTCACTCAGGGTAATAGCCAAAGTCTTTCAACACCTATTAAGCCCACTGCAACCTAGTCCAACATTAATTTTGTGTTCTCCTACTGCTCTCCCATCACCAATTCTGCTCCTTGCTGTTAATAAGAGATGCCAGACTCATTCTCACTTCAGAACCTTTACTCTATTCCTTCTCCCTGGTGTTCTTATTCCAATATCCACCTAATTCAGTTTCTCCCCTGTCAAGATTTTACTCAAGTCTCACCTCCTCACTGAGGCCCCTACTTAATACAACAATCTGTCTATCCATCCCATGAAACTCTCATCTCTCCTACACTTCTAATTTGCTTTTTTCCATAGTAATTAGGATTTTCTAAGAAACTACCTAATATATTTGTTGATTGGTTTTAGTGTTTGTTATCTATTTCTCTCTGCTGGAACAATAGTTTCATGAAAACAGCGGTTGTTTTTTGTTTTTGTTTTTGTTTTGTCTATTTTCTCATTGATGTACTCCAAACATTTAGAAGAGTGCCTAGAATGTAGTCAATGGTTAACAAAAACTTGCTGAAGTAATGCAGTCTAAAATCCTCCCCACTTGCAACTTGTCCCCATATCCTAGGCTTATGGTAATAAGAGCTCTGCATCCTCCTGTTAGGCCAGAGAAACTCCTGATATTGAAGAAATCCTAGAAAAAAGAGCAGGACCTGGGAATAAGGGAATTCTGGACCAAATGATAGCAGAGAGCATCAGAAAATCCCTTTAACCCTTTGGCCATGAAGTGCTAGTCCTCTCTACATCTCCAGGTGATCACTGGAAGAGTATTGATATGATGGCTGTTTTGTTCTTCCTTGGTTTGAGGGTCAGGGAACTCTACTTTTGCAAGTAATTAATATCCTTTTCCACTAACTGGTTTAGAATTAAGACCCAATTAGATTTGACAATATAAAAGAGGGATTATTTGTAGATTGAGGACAGCCTATCTCCATTCAGCTCTATTCCCATGAAAAATGCACACTTGCATAAGATAGTCTAAAAAAAAAAAATCTGTCATGGCCACCTACTGTTTTCTTATTGAACTTTATCCCTATAAACCTATGACTTCTCCTGGTTTCTTCTCCCCATATTGATTATATTTCCAGCTGCTTCTCTTTTAGATGCCTTTGGGCATTGTCCCTTTTCCCTTTGGAATCAAATTTCCTTCTCTATTTTCTTAGGTAGCCTCAAACACTACCAAGGAGTACCACACCATTCCTAAACCATATAGGTTATTTGAAATTCTGCCTTGTGATATTTGTTTCATATCCATCCCCAGCTGAACGAGAATAGGAATTTGACAACTGAAAAGGAATAGTCCAATGATTTCTGCTGTCTTCTTTATTTGGTCTGATTCTGTTCAACACATTCCCTTAAGGACTTGACTAATTACTTAATCACATGCTTATAAAATTTGCAAGTGACAAGCAGTTGGTAAAAATAGCTAAAGCCTCTAAGAAGGGCCCAAAATAAACAATGTAATGAATAGGTCAAAATGTATCAAGTGACAATTGATTGAGATATTTAGGCCAATATCTCACCCATAGTAGATACTCTACAAATGTTTGCAGAGCTAGTAAATGAATAAGTTAATCAATACAGACTTTTATACTGAGGTTATAAAAGTCAATTTCACAGGTCCAGAATGAGGAATGAGCTAGAATAAGAGCATTTTGTGTGAAAATAGATTTATAGGTTTATTGGATGACAAATTCCATAAGAGTCAATTCTGTGAGAAAATAGGGCCATTGCTGATAAATGAACACCTACAACTATTATGTTGATTTGTGGGATTCACATTCTTCAACTGATATTGACAAATTTGAGTGATACCTGAGAAAAATGACTGTGATTCTGGAAGTTTGCATACTGATTTATTCATTCATTATAACCTTGAGTACTTCCTCTGTGAGAAGCCTTGGGCTAATAATTAAGGATACAGGATGTTCATATATACAATGGCTGAAAAACTGAATATATTACTTATTATTTTGCCATTATTAATTAATATCATAATAGAGTACTATGGCATTATCCTAATAATACATATATATGAAAAATATAGCATAACATAGTATTATTATTATGATAAATACAATGATATGATATAACAAGGTCATCTTATTATATGTCATATTATTAATATGGAAGTATTTCACTTGTCTCTATGTTATTGATCAATAGTAGTATCATTAGATGCATAATAAATCCTTTCTATATGCAAATATTTTACATATCAGAATTAAAATGGAAGCTAGAATGTAATTTCTTTTCTTTTTAGAATGTAATTTCTATGAGAGCAAGGATCCATTACATATGATTTCCAGTTAAATAAAAACTTTAAAATATTTGAAAAATAATTTAAATACAGAATCCTCCCCAAATTGTGCAATTTTCCCCAGTCATAATTATTTTCTTCACACCTTATTTGATGGTAATTCCCCTTTGGAATAGAACTTCTTTTTCTTTTTTCCCTAAAGTGTTCAGTATACTTTACTGAAACAAACCTGTCTTTTCCTAGTAATATGTTCTTAGCTTATATAATATTTACTCATATTATTCACATATAGTAACAACTCTAATTGGTATAAATTATTTGGTAACTAACACAAGTGACTCTTTGAAAACATAGAACTCCCTGATCAGATCAGAAGTACATGGAATACTAGAATACTGCCAGCTGGCCAGAAGCATTCTGTAGATATCAATCATAAAATTTTGTAGAGAGGAAGAAGAGCAGCATTTAATCTTGCAAGTTGGTTAACCTAGCCAATGGGTTAAGAGGAAGCTGGTTAAGATAATTCAAATTGAACACTAAACCAATTTTCCTATAGCTTCCAGAGTTCCTTCTCTAAAAACACAGGCAAATATTTCAGTATCCTCCTTAAAGTCCTTTAATGGTCCTAGTATAAAACCCAGCTCCACAGACAAAATGATATTTGAGAGATGAAATTTAACATATCCCAGAATGATTCCCTTCAGGTTATTTTTTATTGACTTCTGAATAGCTTATGTGAAAAAATTAATTATGGAAGTAATTGGAGCCTAGGTGATGTTTCCTGCTCCAAGGAGCATTTAGATTTTTTGCCTCTGGCAGTGGCTAGGGGCACTAGCAATGAAACTCCACCTCAGGCATTTACAGTGATTGAGTCTCTGGAGACCCAGACTATTTTTGATTCTCCATCCCACCTTGATTGGAGGCCTTTGGGTTCCCAATTCAAAGCATGAGTGATTTACAGGAACTCCCCATCCACGATGGGCCTTGGACGTCATACCCCAATCTTTCAGTGGCCTCCACCTGAACCGGCAGATGTTTCTGGATGACAAGAGGCTCTAGCTGCCAGATTCACCTTTCTGGGTGTCATTCTCCCAAATCTGACCCTGTGATTCTTCACTGGATTGACAAAGTTTCTATTTCTTCAAAAGATGTTATTTAATATTTTATCCCATAAAGTGTTTTTGCATTACTTATTCCTATATTATTGAAGTCATCCCACTTTTAATTCTTTGTAAATAAAAAAGAATGGGCCAGAAGACCAAACTACTGTATTTGTTTCTCACCGAATAATTGTATTACTTTAGGCAACTTTCTCATAAACTCAGTTTCTATAAATAAGGATAAGAATTTTGTCTCCCCACATTATAAGTTTATGTGCAATTCATTGAGATATTGGATAGAAAAGCATTGTAAATAGTAAAGTACTAATTAATATATAATTACATTAATATTTGCTCCCAGACTAATGTGTTTAAGAGTATGTGTGCATGCACTTTTGTCAACTGTTAACCTAAGAATGAAGAGTAGAAATTGGTTATGAGACAGTGTGCCAATTAATTTATTCTATATCAATGTCAATTTTTTCATTCATACATATATTTAACATTTTTGCATGCCTACTCTGTCCTGGGTCTGATGCTAAGCAGTGTTGACACAGCAATGACACAGAACAATGCCTAGATTCAACAAACTTCTAAAGGGCTTTCTGAAGGTGTTTTAACTTTTATAAACTCTCCATGGTCAGACCCTATGTGATACAGTCTCCTGTCATGCTTAGCACCCTGTTATGATTAAACTTCATGGCTCTTATTATAATTAAACTTTTATTTCTATTGTCTATTATTTGTTAAATGCTATGTCTACTACTAGATTGCAATGCCATGAGGGTCACCACAATGTCCACATTACAACCTATAAATTATTGTTAAAGATATGAAAGGAATTAATAAATGATTAATTGTATGAAGGTTAGGAGATCTGATGGGGTGTGATAAGAGATAAAGCTGGAAAGGTAAATGGGGCTCAGTTTGTGAAGAGCTTTGAAATACCATGCTAAGATTTTGTACTCCAAACAGTGAGAAGCTGTAGGAAACAGAAATAATAGCATATACAAAGGCAGTAAGATGTAGATGTTCATCCCTAAATAGAAGAACAGTAAGTCATTCTATTTGGTTGAAGATAGCATGGTGTTACCTCAGGTCATTGACTCAGAGAAGGGCAACCAGAATCACCTAGTTGCTTTTTATGACACATTTCATTCCCCAATCTGGAGAACTGCTTTACATCTTCCTGAATTTATAAGATACTCTTTAAGGGAAGCACAATGGCACTGATTGGGACCAAATCTCTGGGTGAGTTCCATCTCCTAAGCCAAACCTGGGAGGCAGGAGCACTGCAGCAATGAAATATACTGATTACAACTCTCTTGAGATTGTCAAGGACATTTTAGGATCATCAATGCAAATATGAACATTGATTACAAAAATCTCACATGGGGTCACAGAGAGAGAACCCACAGGAAGAGCTGGAGCACATGAATAGAAATCAACTGTTCCTCACCTCCCCCACTCATCCCCCACATGGCTGACTGTCCCATTGTAGTGTCTCAGAGGGTGGCATGGTATTTGCTCATTCATCCAGTAGATGTTTGCTAAACACCTACAAGGTGTCAATGTACTGGCTAAGCAATACTCCAGGGATACAAGATAGAGGAAATGGCCAGTAGTTCACAGTCTATTTGGGGAAAACATCAAAGACCAGGTATTTAAATTGTGATAAGTGCTACTAGTAACAACATTAACAACAAAATGTGAACCTATAACTATGGTGTCTATTGTGGCAGCAGTTTCATAAAAAATCTCTGAGAGGAAAAATGTCTCAACTTAGACATCAAACATAAGTCCAAATTCACATAGTCAGAGGGAAATGCATTGGTCCCACTTTTTAGATGCAAGAAACAAAGGCTCATACTATAGATGATAGTTTACTGTTATTGCTATTATTGTTACTATTATCAACAACAATAGTAATTAGACCCAACATTTTGAGTATATATTATGTTCCAGGGATTGTTTCAGTCATATTGCACATATCTTTAATCCCTCTAATCACTGTTTGCAGTAGGGACTATTATTATCCCCATTTTACAGATGAAGAAACAGATGTAAAGTTATGAAGCTTCTACATGATTGCACAACTAATAACTGAAATAGAATTTGGACTCGGTTCACTGGTCTTGAAGTTCCTGGTGTTGTCTCGGTCAAAAAAATAAGAGGTAACCCCTGTTCCTGCCTTCTCATGTCACAAACTCCACTTAAGATGGGACAAAGAGCCAAAATAACCTGGCTCTCAGGAGTCTCAATCACTGTAAAGGCTTGGGATGTAATTTCATTGCTATTGCCAACTGCCTATAGCTAAGAGATAGTCATATCTATAAAGGGATTTGTAATGAAGTACATATATTTTACTCCTTATGCATTAAAACAGTCTGGTCAATACCATATCTCCAAGTAGAGGATTCCCTACACTTAGAAAGGGTCCTAATGATAGAAAAACAAAAGGAATGATACATATCAATGACAGGGATGAAAAATATTCCAAGCACAGAAAGGCATTTGCAAAGCACAGGAGCAATAGAATAGATGTTTCAAGAAAATGCAGGCAGTTTCTATGAACAGCATGAAGAATAAAAGGCTGGGGGAGTATGAGAAGAAAATATAAAGGCAGCAAGTTCAGATCATGAAGGCCTCATGCATCACTATGAAGGCACAGGATTTATATGTAGGGAAATGAGGTGTGAAGTATTAATCAGAGGAGAGGTATAATCATATTCGCCATTAGAAAGATACCACTGGATCCAGAGAAAGAAGGCAAGGAAAATACCACCATCATCCAAGGCATACCCACATAATCCATTGTGTCCAAATGGAGACCTATTTAAAAGTGAAAGGAAATGACACCAGGAAATAGGCATTTATGGTCACCATACTTCAAGTAAACAGAAGGGCAAGAGGAAAAGATTGAGAGAAGAAAAATAAATTATTGTTGAACAGTTTCACTAACCAATGACCTAGACTTTTCAAATATATTATTATCTTCCTTAGTTTTTATGAGAAACAGGTTCATTGAGCTTAAATCAGTTGTCCAGGATCTCAGTGGTAGGAAACCAAGGAACTCAGATTCCAATCCAGTCCTGTCAGACTCAAATGCATGACCTCTATTCAATCTCTTGCCCCATCTCTCCCCACATTTACAAGAAAATTGCCTACCTGCTATAAACTAGCTTGATGATTAAAAACATGATCGTGGAAGCAAACAAGTCTAGGTTTGAACACTGGCTAAAACCACTAACTAGCCAAGTGAGCTAAAACAACTTCTTGGCTCTCTAAGTTTTAGTTCCTTCTTCTGTAAAATAGGAATCCTAATAACATCTACTTCAAGTTTTGTAGTGAAAATTAAATGAAACAGAGCATACAAAGATCTTAGCACAGTGCCTGGTATACCACTGTTCAATACATGGTAGCTTTTAGGTTACTGATAATACATTAACTGAAGAAAAATAAAGGATCGGTGACTAAAACAAGTATGAAGTTTCCTTAACTGAGGCTGAGGCTATTTTAATTTGGATTGTTATGGAACATTAGAGCAAGGCCAAGTGATCTCATGGAAGGACCTTTGAATCCAGTAAGGTATGGGAGGGTCAGCCTGGGGAAAGCCAAAGAGGAGAAATGAGGTCGAGGCCTACACACACTACTTTACCTCAGAATAGTAGGCCAATAGATCATGTCTGGAGGATTAAGCCAATTTCTACAGCTTTTGAAGAAATAGTTGAAAATGGAATTCAAGAAGAAAGACTATGGTGGTAAGAGGATGGGAAAATGGATGCCAGAACTGGAATTTTCTTAGCCAAAGGAGAAAAGACTGATATGAACATCTGCTCACCATTTATAATATTCTCTATGGGAAATGAAGTTAAAGATCTCAAAGAGCTAACTTTTAGGGTTTTTTTCAAAACAAGCTTTGTAAGTTAGATCCCATCTATTCTTCTATTTTCCTATTTGTTGTGAGTCTATACCCACTGGTTCATTGATCAGTTTCTAAGGAATGTTTCTGTGCCAGGTAGTGAGTTTGGCATTCTGGAACATAAAAAAGATGAATCAGAAACACAACCTACCCTCACATAAGGTATCAGTCTAGTGATAGAAATGAAATGTACCCAGAAGAATGTGAAATTCAATGCGGAAAGTGCTAAGTTCCATAAAAGCAGAACAGGGTAAACATTAAGAAATTTAGAAGAAAACAGAGATCACTCTCACCTAAGGGGAACCAAGGAAGGCCTCATGAGGCATTGGCCATTGATGTGGGCCTTGATAAGTAGGTGGTTGAAGATGAGCTGACTCCACAACCAGAGACTTTGGGAAGAAGAAACAAGGCAATGTGTGGACTTAAGTTGCTCTTGGGATGGTTGCACAAATAAAGGCCTTTGGCTTCCTATAGCCAACATAAACGAAGCAACCACCTTTCCTGACCTGCACCTGGGATTGGCTGTCACTAAGACATTATAAGCAGGTCTTTCAGTGATGGTTTAGTGCCCTTTCATTCTCTGTGAAAATCTTAAAGAGACATGGAAGACAGACAAGATCATTAGCAAACTACGCACCATCAACAACTGCTTTCAAATATTGTTAACCTATTCCCAAAGCCACTGTCAGCTCAGAACAGTGTCTAGGAAAACTAACATATCCCTTCTGGCAAATGGTCCAAAAGGTTTCTCTTCCATTTCTTTCTGAGCCTGCCTAGCTGAGGTTTCATAATCTAAGTACTGTTCACTAAAACTCTTCAAATTCAGAAGCTGGCTTATTAGCAGTGTGTCATTATTGGTGTTAAGGAAAACACTAGCTCTTTAAATTATTCATAGTTTTCAGATTTATTATCTTTTTTAGCTTGCTGAGCAATCCTAGAGGTTAAGAAGACAGGGGCTATTATTCTTCTTATTTTAATGGAAGAAGTAATTGAAACCCAGAGAACTTAGCCACTTGCCAGGAATCACACAGCTAATATGGACACAACAGGGCATGACTTTCCGTTTTCAAATTCTCAATCCTATGTCACCAAGCCTGTTTGGGAGACAGATAAGACTATAGCCTGAGGTATTTACACTACTACCTGCATTAACTGTTCACTGCATTAATGAAAAACGCCAAATAGGAAAGCCTGAGGTTTAGGAAAAAGTGGAAAAGAGTAATATTACTCTTTTCTCACTTCTCACTCTTCCCCAAGCAAGACAAATTCCAGAATCGGTGGTTTTGAAGGGAGCTCTCCTGGCTATACATTATCAGTTACCCATCTTTTAATGTGGCCAGTGTTCTGGACTCTATGACAGACCTTAAACCATTCAGCCAGATTTAATTTAATGGTTAGGCTCTTTCAAATGACAAAAATAAACACACACACACACACATTATATTCATAAGTTTTTTTGTTTGTTTAAGAATGCACAGAGAAATAAGTTTCCACTGCTGCAGATCCCAGGTAGATGGAAGCTTGCTCAAGAACTGGGAGGCCGTTCTAGTGACCAGCCTTTGCTGCTGCTGCATCAGCAGCTAACATCAACAGCACTCTCTGATATCCACTATTCCCATGACTTAACCATTCTTTTTTTTTTTCTTTTCAAGATTCTATTTATTTATTCATGAGAGACACAGAGAGAGAGGCAAAGACACAGGCAGAGGGAGAAGCAGACTCCATGCAGGGAGCCGGATGTGGGACTTGATCCTAGGACTCCAGGATCACGCCCTAGGCCAAAGGCAGGCACCAAACCACTGAACCACCCAGGTGTCCCAACTTAACCGTTCTTCTCCTGCTACCACCAACAAATTCCTGGCTGGTTTCCTTCCTTATTTACTCAGTTTGGTACTCATGTCTTCTATCACCCCAAACATCCAGTAACTCCCATCCTGTATGTGCTTTATGGCTTCTGTCCTCATTGTTAATCATTATCTTTTCCTCTATGTATCCTAGTCAAGTTCACTGAAGTCAGGTCTAATTGGTTCATTTGGTGATTAACAAGGCTGTTGAACAGATCTATTATGCTAGTCCTTTAACTGCCCTTGAGCCAGGTATCCACCCCTGGCTAAATCACCTGTAACCAATCTGCTGGAATAACAGGTGCAAGTGTCCTACAAGGAAGTAGTGCATCATAAACTCCTGTCCAACACCATTTAGAGAGTAGAGAATGTATGACTTATGAATAGTGTATTTACATGGAGCCTAGGGGAAAATAGGTCAGGAGAATAAAACAGTGGGGAAATCCTAACACTTTGAAGATATGATATCCAGCTTTAAGCTGTTCTGGCCTGTTCCACTGTCGAACTTCCAGGGGAGTCATAAAGGAACATAACATAAATGAGAAGTCTCAACCACCTTCAAGACAAAGCTAATGGTTTTGGTGAAAGAGAAAACAATGCATTATGTGTTCTTTGCATGAATGGCATGGGGTACCAAGGAAGAAAGAGGCTTTAGAAACAGACATGGCTTCTACTCCTATTCAGGCAGGTACCTGTTTGGGAAACCTTAGATAAGCTGTAATTTATTTATATTGGCAATGAGGATATAATACTTAATTTACATGTCAGATGTGAGGATAAATGAGAGAATATATGTAAAATCACCAGCATAGAGTAAACACGCAGAAAACGGTACTTAATAGTCTATGTCTACCACTCATAAAGGAATGAAAGACCTCCTTAACACTTTCCTGCCTAATATATGATAAGTACTTGATAAGGATGGAACCTCTTTTGGCATTTGTATTTATTTGTATAAATTAATGGGTTATTTTGAATAATTTGCCGTGAGTTTTTTGAGTGAGTGTATGTATGAACACAGTGAAGACTCTGGAGCCCCTTGGAGACAATACAAACGTATGGGGGGAGAAACAAATTCTGAGAGCACCTTTTACCACTTTTTTAAAAAAACGTATTCTCAGTCCAAAAGTAACACTTGTACATTATGAAAATATGTTGACAAAATAGAAGAGTAAAAAGAGAAGAATTACTCTCTCAAAAGAAAACATCTGTTATTAGTGAAATATATTTCATCATCGTTTTTCTACCTTCCGAGCACAGTTTTGTTTTCTATAGTTTCTTTTGTCACTTACTGGCTTTTAAAATTATACCATGAAAAATAAAATAAAATAAAATAAAATTATACCATGCATTTTATGTCATATAAGTTCATCATAGTGAATAATATTTAATGTCTGTGTAATAACCCAGGAAGCGGATGTGTGTTGATTTATTCAAACTTTCTCTCTAGCCAATGAACAGTTAGGTTCTTTTTCCTTTTGTTTGTTTTTTTTTTTTTTAATTTTGTTTTGGCCATTATAAACAGTGCCGCAATACAAAATAATTGGATATAACTTTTTCTACATCTTTGATTATTTAATGAGACTACTTTGTGGATTGAATACATCTCCTTAGGGATTAAAAATATACATTCCACCATATCTATGATGCTCATTTTATAGTTCATAAGTTTCCTTGCAAAGAGACTGGGGTTCTAGGCAACTCAGTGATTCTTCTTCTGCTTCCCTGAACCTTCTACCTAATGAGATCACACAGACGGAAAACAAATCTGCTCCTGCTTCCATACGATAGCCTCTGAGATATTTGAGGACAATTCTTAACATCCTGAGACTTGAGAAAATGCCTCAAACTGTGACTATTTTTCAGGAAAATACAAGTTTATAACAAAAGATTCTAAACTTTTTATAGTAAAGTTACAAGTTTGAGCATTGGGATTCCCAGGAAAAATAATAAGAATTATGTCCAACACTTTTCACTACTGCCTCTATCATAGTTCCTCTGTGGACTAAAGAACACTCTATTCCCTATGGAATAGCTAACATTTGACTGCATCTTATGTGCATTGTTCTCAATAATGTTATTACGTTTATATACAAACTGCTCTTCCACAGAGTTAAATCCACTTGTTTCAAAAATGAATATAGGGAGAAGAAAATCCATATTCATTAAACACAAATAAGTTATGCTATGTATTCATTTTCTACTGCTGTGATAACAAACTATCACAATCTTAGTGCTTAGAACAATTAAAAAAGAAAAAAAGAACAACATAAATTTATTATCTTACATTTCTATAGATATGACTCTGGTGCTGATCTCAGTGGCCTAAAAAAAAAAAAACCTCAAAGTGTCAACACAGCTGCATTCCATTGCTTCACTGGAGCATGGGCAGAGGGCACTATAAAACCCTAGAAATATCTTCCAGAAATAGTAGAAGTGCAAGAAGGAAGGAGAATCACCTGATGACTTTAAGGTTATCACACTGTAACTCCCACTCCTCTACATCCCATTGGCCAAAGCAAATCATATGATACACTCAAAGCCAAAGACAGGATTTTCCTGCTTTAGGAGCAACTGCAGTCACAAGGTACAAGTCGAGGATACAGGAAGTGGTAAAAAATTGGAGCCAATAATTCTACCTCCCATAGCATCATTACTCACATTTTACAGATAAAGAAATTGTGTTACAGAGAAGCTGGCTGACTTGTCCAAGGTCACAAAACTCAAATATAGACTTGACTTTAAAACTCATTCTCCATTGTTTTATACCACAAGGCCTCAAGATATATTCTCTGAACCATTTCCTTCCAAATAAAGGAGTTTATAAATTGGCATCTAAAAATTCCTTTTGCAAACAGTCGTCAGAAATTTCATTTTGCTCTTCTGCCTCCTGTTTCACTTTATCAGCCTAAATTTGTAACATGGGCAGGAGCATGAAGATAAAATTGGCTCTGAAAATGAGAAAATGGATTTTCTTGCCATGCCTTTGCATTACAAATGGTCCCAGTCCACGGCAATCATGGCTGCACCTGGAACAGTGCACAGGCCCCATGAATAATCCATGTTCCTTACACACGCTCCTCCCTGCAGTGCTGATTCAGCAACCACTCTCCGACACTGCAAGGCAGCCGCAGCATGGAGGTCAGGTGAAGTGTAAGAATGCAACCACACTCTGAACATTTGGTTGCATCTTGAAGGCAAACAAGAGACTTAAAAAGCTAATTAGAGTTTATCCAGACGGCTTTCTTAGAACATTCTGTCACCTTCAGGATTAAACTAGACTTCTTTAATTTAGGAGAGCTGAGTTGAGACTCAAAATTCTGCATTTCTAATGACTTCCCTGGTAATAGCAATGCTGTTAGTTCAGGGCCACACTTTGGGCAGCAAAGATCTAAGGCAGGAGTCTGCAAATTGCAGCACACCCCTAAATGGTTCATGAGATAATGGTCTTTACGTTAAAAAAAATTATTTTATTAGGTCTTAATGTTTTTAAATGGTTGGGGGAAATCACAGAAGGATAATATTTCATGACATTTGAAAACTATATGAAATTCCCATTTCAGTGTCTATGAGTAAAGTTTTACTAGAATACACACACACAAATCTAGATTTCTTCATGTGGCACAGGAGCTTTCGTGATTTCACCATTTCCTATCTGCCCATTCATCCTCCCCTTCTCTGACCTTCAACTTGATCCTTTTACCACCTCCCTTAGCCTCAGTGCTAGCTAATCCTAAGTATTTGTACTTTCCCAAATGCAAAATATTATCTACAACCCTTTGAATTATTGATCTCTTTTCCTAGAAAACTTTTTCTCTCCTTTTCTCACTTATCTAAATTGAATTCCTTCTTTCAGAAGTAGCTCACAGGTCACTCTTTTGCAGGAAGCCTTTCCTAATCTCACCCTCTCCCTGGCACCCAGCCTACTTGGAGTTAGAGGCTTCTAGAAAACATTTTGTGCTTTGGCTAGATCACTTATCGATCTCTATTAGAATCACTTCTTACTGTCAATCTCAAAAACATTGACCTCTTTGACACTAATGTTTCAGTTGTGAATGCACATGGTGTTCAGCACTGAGCCAAGCAGTCATCAAATGTTTGCAGGGAAGAAAAATTAAGAAGGGAAGGAAAAGAAAATATAGAAAAGGAAGAAGGGAATGAAGGTACGGAAATATAGAAAAGGAAGAAGGGAATGAAGTTACGGAAAATGGAAAGGAAGTAGCATGAGGGAAAGAAGGAAAGGGGGTGAAGGAAAGAAGGACTGAAATAGAGAGAGAAAAGGAGAAAAAAAGATCCTGTATGAGAAAGTATTTTGTAAATGGCACATAGCCACATAACTAGAAGGAGCCTCATTCATTTTCACCTGGAAAATGCTGATGCGCATGGCTTGCTATTCTCAGGGTAATGTTGTTCCCTTAAATCCTTCTACCCCGGCAGTTCAGACCCACTAAAATTCTTTGTAAATTCAAGCAGGAGAACTTTTTAAAGTGTGAAGCTGCTCAGCCATTTCCTCAGTGTGCTACAGTGCGATCAATAACCAATCCAGATGACAAATTAATGTTAAACACAGTTTGAAGAATGGCAAGAAAAAAACATAGCAGGAGAAGATTAGCAAAGAGCCTCACCAGAACTGTGGCCTCACAGAAGGAGTGAGGACCCTGCTGTGATTCTGTGGGTCAGAGGCAAAAGTGCTAAAAGACAGGCTGTGTAGGTTGGTTTGGAGATTACTGATCAGTCATCGGGCAGGTGGGAGGGCCCTCCAGAAATGGAATTCTCAGCTGTGCTATAGATATTGGACTCTCAAATCAACCAGAACAAGAGTTTCCAGGTAATAGTTTCAAAAATGCCCATTGCTTTGTTTTTGCTGCAACACCACAACTGACTGATGTAATTTGCTTGATGGTTTTGAGGCTGCCTTTACATTCTAATAATTACACTTTCGAAATTGCACCTGAGGCATTACCATACCTGATAAGGCTTCTAATTGATGTTTTAATATAATTACTTGGGGGCAGCCCAGGTGGCTCAGCGGTTTAGCGCTGCCTTCAGTCCAGGGCATGATCCTGGAGACCCGGGATCGAGTCCCAAGTTGAGCTCCCTGCATGGAGCCTGCTTCTCCCTCTGCCCGTGTCTCTGCCTCTCTCTCTCTCTCTCTCTCTGTCTCTCATGAGTAAATAAATGAAATCTTTAAAATATATATATATATATATATAATTACTCAGAAAACACATCCTTGGAAAGAATAGTTTGAATAGAAGATATATCAGATATGTTCTGGGATCATTCTTTGAGTTATTATAAGTGCTTCTCCTACCCACCTCCCCAAAAAGTCAACAACTCTATGGTATTACAGCTTCAAAGATCTGCTAAAATTCTGGAAGTTTTGCTCTTAAAAAAATAAAAGGAAGGAAGAGAAGGGAGGGAGCAAGGAAGGAAGGCCCTTATCTTCTAGCTGAAGAGGGGATATACAGCTGCTGTGATTTAGGGTTGACAAGGTCCTGACCCTAGCACTGACTTTAAAACAGTATTTGGATTTGAGTAAAAACAGCAATGAACTTAGAGCAACTTGTTAGCTAAAACTCTCTGACCCTTAACATTTTTCGTTTGTGAAAGAGGGACAATAACTTATTCTCAGTGGACTGTTGGAAGGGTCTGAGGAGATTTGATGGCTAAAAAGCAAAGCAAAAACTAATCTATTGTGTATGGCTGAGGAATTACAGGCTAAAATTATAATTGTGGGCTAGAATTAGTCAAACAGAGCAGGCACAGCATCCTGGCTGCCATAACAAAATATCATAGCTTGGGTGGCTTACAGAACAGAAATCTGTTTTCTCATGGTTCTGAAGACTGGAAGTGCCTGATCAAGGTCAGGCAGGGTCCGGTTTCTAAAGAGAGTTCTCTTGGCTTTCAGATCACCTCTCTGCCCTCAAGGGGCTTTCCTCTGAGCATGGACAGAGAGACCTCTCTGGTGTCACTCTTCTTCTTCTTATGAGGACACCAGTCCTATCAAGTTAGGGTCCAACCCTAATAACCTTACTTAAATTTTGTCATTTCCTCACAAGCCCTGTCTCCCAAATAGTCGCACCAATGGCTAAGGCCTCAACATATGAATTTTAGTAGGGACACAAACATTTTGTCCATAACACACACAATGCCAAAGGGCCCTTCTTCAAAACTATCTTATTTCACCATTTACAGAAATCAGACATGGCTTTGGATTCCATCAACCATGATTTGGACTGGTTCAAAATGTCCACCTTCCAAAGAAGTCTTCTTTCTCTACTCCCCTCCAGTACTAATCCTATCTCCTTCTCACACCTATTAGAACTGTCTTCTTCAATAGCACTTAGCTCATTATGACTTGTCTGTTTCTCTTGGGAAGAATGGAGGTTCCTCTGGGTCAGGAACATATCTTCCTCTCAATTTTACATAACCAGATTATTGGGGATTCTCAATAAGGTGTAAGAAAAACACGAATATATTTTAACCTTTTGCCATTAACACCACCACATTCTGATAAATCAACCTTCCCAACTTCTTTACAACCTCTTCAGCATGTTTTATAATATCTAGTTATTTTTCATGACTGAAATATATTTTAAAACTTTATTCTCAAAAGTGATTTAAAGCTCCTATCTTCCCTTTCCCCAGCTAGGCCTTGAGCTGTGATTCTGGCTTACCAAAGTAGGTCAGAGATGAAGCTGAGTGGGCTGGGCTATGAGATCTATTCAGGATATATAATGCTCAACTCCAGGGAGCAAGTTGCATACAATCTACCATATGACCCATTCTTCTAATTGTCCAGTACACAATCTGCACAACCATAAAAGGATGCCCTGAATACATAGTCTTCTATAGCATCTTCTGAGTCTAATTATTCCAGGGTTTGATAAGGACCCAAGAAGAATAGAGAAAATAGGGGTAATCGTGTATAACTGATCGCATTATCAGGAAAAGGAAGCCATCTTTAATTGTACTCTGATTTTGTCTAGTTTATCCTCTCCTAATGGTTTCCAGAAATAATAATAACAAATAATAACTATAATTATAATGATATATAATGCTTCTTGAGCATTCATTACCATACTTCATAAATTCTAAAATATATTCTTTCATTACCCAATATTTCTGAAATAGCAATGTGATTTATAATTAATGATGTATCATGGTTTAATTATAAGCATTGTTTTCTCTCTTAGTGGTACATAAAATAATGATGACTCTAACAGTTGATGGTCTCTGAAAACTGATAAAATACAGAATGCACAAGACAGTTCTAAGAATTCTACATGTACTAATATAGTAATACTATGAGATCTGTTATGATTATTAACCCATTTAACTGATGAGAGAGCTGTGATAAGGAGGTTAAGTAAACTATCCACAGCTACAGCTAGTAGGTGGCAGATATAGTGAATGTTATGGAGATGAGATATATCTTGGGCTTTCTTGGAAAGGTGTCTGGTTTTCTCTTCACCTCTTCCAATCTTGAAGAACTCCTCAGAGAGAAACAGTCATGTCTCGTTAGCCACAACCAATAGTACATTCCCTAAATGTCCTCTTTTGGTGGATGTCACCATGTTTGGCAGTCTCCTGGCCAGCTCGGTAGCTCCTGCCATCTTTCTACCTTTTGGGCTCCTTCACATGGAACACTGTGAGATGCGGAGGTCTTCTCTTTCATTGTCCTTAGTACTAAACAACTATTTTTCTATTCCCTATCGGATAACCTTATAGTCTTCCCTTGGCTTCTTAGTTCATTTTGCTCCAGCAAGGACCCTACATTCAAGAAACTCCATAAAGAAAACCAGAGCTGGGGGCATCACAATGCCGGATTTCAAGTTGTACTACAAAGCTGTGATCATCAACACAGTGTGGTACTGGCACAAAACCAGACAAGAAAGAAAGAAGAAAGAAAAGAAAGAAAGGAAAGAAACTCCATAAAGAAAAAGAGAGCATTCTCTAGACCAATTAAACCTGTCACCTTCCAGGTTCACTCATCAAGCTCTCCCAAAAACTTTCTCATTGGGTTCCCCAGACAACATCCAAATAAGGCTAAAGGCTCTTCAGCTCAATAAGTCCATTCATCCAGGGAGCAAAATGCCAGTCTCCACATCTTATAACTACGCCAGTCTCTGCAAGTAACTTACAACTACTTCTCACTCCTACCCCCACTCCTAGCTTTCAGATAAAAGGGCACTTCTTCTAAAGAAATATTGTATTTTGCATACAACTGAAAACACTATGCTCCCTTACATGGGCTTGAGAAGAGGAGGGTTATGATTGTGACAGAGTCAATTTTGACAGCTCTTAGTAAGACTAGGCATGGTGGCCTCTAACCCTCTAACCCTCCTGTGGCCTCATCTTTGGATTTGGTGTGGTATTCGTGCTAAGGTCATGCTTCCTCTGAGCCATTCTCAGACAATGACTGGGCATAGTAGGAAAAGGCTAAGAGGTGGGGGGCCATTAACGCCCCAAACGGTATTTCTCAAATGGGCAACTGTTTCTTGGCAGCTCCCTATCAGCCTAGCCAAATCATTTTCAGGAGTGCTCTAGTCTGAGCATCTTCTGACTCAGTCCTTCTGTTTTCTCCATTAACAGGTGTTAGACTTCAATTATGGCCGGAAAGCTCTTCCTGCCTACTTCTACTCCCTTCCCACTTAGCTTTCGCAAGCATCTCCCCCAATAAACTCTCTTACACATCTAGTTATCTAATCCTCAGAGAACCTACACTAACTGCCTGGTAGAGTAGGAAGTATACAATTATCTTAAGATTACACAGGCTTTTTTCCTATAAAATATAATTTTATACTGAGAAGAATAAGATGTGTCTCTATTTTAGGATTTGACACAGACAACAACTACCTTCTTGAAACTCCTCCTTCAGGTTCTGAGACTACATAGACCTGTAGAAAATTATGAGTAAGAGTTCAGACCTTCTAAATCCAACCCATTCAGGATTTCTGGTCTGTAAAATGAAGAAAAATATTCCGACCATGGTTTCCCAACCCCCCCATTAAGCAGCTGCAGCTTACCTCTAGTCATATTTGTGGTTTCCTGGGGATGCAGGGCTCTTCCTCACCTCCTTGCCTGTGCACTTGCTGCTCCCAATCCTGCAATTGCTCCTTGTCTTCCCCTCTTCCCCAACTCACCCCACCCAAGAGTCAGCTGAACAACTTCATCACTTTAAAGCCCTTAGCAAATCCCTAGCACAAGCACCCTTTTTGTATCCACTGTCCCTTACTCTGAACATAGCTGTTACAAATTTACAATGTCTCTTTATATGGATTCCAAAACCATGAGCTCTTTGGAGACAGGAGTTGTGCATAACTTTTCTTAGATTCCCAATACCTAGTACAGTGCCTGCTACATGCTAAGCACTCAGTAAGTGTTTTTTGTTGCTGCTTCTAGGGCTGCTGCAATATTTAGTGAATGAATAGCCTGCACTAGATGCTGGATCTAACAAGTTATATGACCTTAAAGGAGTTTCACAACAACTCTGAGCCTCCTTTTTATTTTCTATAAAGAAGAGATAAAAATAGTGACTACTTCTCTGAAAGTACTATTACTAAGATCACTAATGCAAATGAAATGGATGTATATCTGTCTTTTTTTTTTTTTTACTGACCCTCTCCAGCTTAGTACTAACATCCTCCTTTTTAAAACTCCACTCTGTTCTCTTTCCCTTTTGTATTTCCTAACTTTCTTAATTCCATCACAGTTGCTGAGTCACCCAAGTCAAGCTGAAAAACTGGGTATATTCTTTGAGTCAGCCCTCTCCCATATCTGCCATTTCCAATCAATTATCTGCTACATCCTGTCCATTTTGCCTTCTAGATATTTCCTTTATTTTCTCATTGACTCCGGCCCATTTTAAGCAACCATCACCCTTTGGGTTATTACAATATCATATCAGCAAATAACTCCTCTTTCTGCTTCTGGCCCTAACCCTCTCCAATCCATTCTCTATGCCAATGTCATAAATTTGACCATGTCATTCTGCCACTGAAAATGCTTCATGGCTCTCTGCTGCATAATAATGGCTAACATTAACTGAATCCCCACTACCTGCCTAACAAAACAATCGTGAGGCAGATATTGTTATTATTCCTGTTATGAAAAAGAGGAAATTGAAGCACAGAAGGGGTAACAACTTAATAAGTTACCAACATTTGAATGGATTTGAAGGTTCTCAACAGGAGTCTATGTACCTATACGATACTGTCCCTACTTGACAGCCTTGCCTTACACTTCATGTTTTAGTAGTAGTAAACTGCTTTTCTGCATATTTTAAGTTGTATTTTGATTCAGTCTTTATTTATGCTATTTTTGCGACTGAGATTCACTTTCCAAGCAAGCCCTCTTCCCTTTTGCTAGCTAACTCCTCTGATCCCCAAGAGAATTAATTTTTTCTACTCAGTGCTCTGACATTCCCATTAAATATATTTGTCATTGTATTTACTATGATAGATATATATAGACAGATAAAGATAGCTGTATAGACATATATGTAAATTTATATACCCTTCTCCTAATATACAGTAATAATAATGATAATAACAGTACTAATAATACTATACTACTAGTAAAAATTTATCAAAGGAATAGATGATATAACACCCAAGAAGTATGCATGAGTTAACTCCCAGTGGTGCTAACGTTAACCAATGAAATCAATGAAATTGGACCAAGCCAAGCAAATAAAATCTCTTTCCTTCTCATTTCTTTTGGGATTTTCTGAGACCTGGAATATTTGTGTATCCTGACTAGAAATATTTCATGAGGCAAGTGGATGCAACTCCTAAAAGATCTAGGATCCGTATTTGTGGCATTTATGAAGCAATGGATAACACATCATCTTGTCTTGCTTCCCAACTTCCAGAATACAGAATATACATTAAATCAAGAATGTGGTACTATGTCTGCAACAGCTACAGTACACAGGTCAGGCATCAAGAAGTGGATGTTTAGGTATGGCTCCTCTCATTTCCAAAGACCCATTTACAGCATCATAACTCCTACCACCACCACCCCAACTTTGTTCTTGGGGATGGGGAACATACCCACGAAGAAAGTCAATAACTGTTTCAGTGAACTGGATTGTGACATGGCTACTTTGGGCACATCTTGCTAGTGAACCAATTAGGCAAAGAAGTCACTACATGGTGAGGGCAGCAGGGAAGACTGTAGGATGAACTCAAGAGACTCATTGAAAGGTCTTCTAATATTTCCATGCCAAGTAATAATTTCTGATGGGCAATGACAGCAACCACAACCCAACAAGACTTAGGAAACTAAGGGCTCATTTCAATCAGGGCTGAAGGTCTGTGTTACTCTACCAGGCAACTAACCATACTAGCTGAAAAACTGGGCAAAGGTGAGGAAAATCTAGAATGATAGAGGGTGAAGATATATTTCTCAAGACCAACCCCTAGGGAACACTTATCACATGCCAGAATTTGCCACATCTTTTATTTCATTTAGTGCTCCAAACTGACTAGTGATACAAGATCATTATCATACATCTATTCTATAGATAATAAAGCAGAAACCAAGAGAAATAGAATAGAATCTCAGAATGACATATCCTTACCTTGAAGTTAGAAAATAATATTAATTATTTAACATATCTAATCTTTAAGTGGTACCAATTAACAGTAAATGCTCTGATTTTCTTAAAGGATCGTTGCCAAGGTGGAAAGTACACTTTTCTATAGGTGCCATTTTCCACAGATTGATGAGAAAATTCAGATTCAAAATGTAACTTTTATTTTTTTAAATTTTTATTTATTTATGATAGTCACACACACACAGAGAGAGAGAGAGAGAGAGAGAGGCAGAGACACAGGCAGAGGGAGAAGCAGGCTCCATGCACCAGGAGCCCGACGTGGGATTCGATCCCGGGTCTCCAGGATCGCGCCCTGGGCCAAAGGCCGGCGCCAAACTGCTGCGCCACCCAGGGATCCCCAAAATGTAACTTTTAAATAGGACTATGTAGCACCATGTCACTGTCCTACAAATTGTATAGTACACACAGTTGAATCAGTCTCTGAGTCAACCGCCTGCTCCATTTATACTACATTGTACGGTGGATCTCAGGCAAAGGTGGAGAGGAGATTTCAGGTGTCCTCTTCCTAGTCCACGGTGTTCCCACCACATACTTACAGAGTAAACCATGAAAACCATCTCTTAAATGCCTGCGTTCCCTAGTACCTTTCAAAGAAGGGAGAGCAAATGAGAGCATTGGTCTGCCAATGTGAACACAAAGTTTCCCATATTAATAAGGAACCCCGGGCACTTGATAATCCTCCAACTTCTTTTATTTCTGTTGATGGTTAGTTTGTAAGGTTAATTACATATGCTAGATAAAAGAGAAAGATGTATGTGCAGATGACACTGAGATGTCTTCTTTCAAGGCAAAAAAAGCACTTGTTAAGAGTAAGGTCAAAGGAAGAACACATGATAACAGTGAACAACAACACAATAATATCAACAACAACAAAAACTGTCCATTTTGTAAACGCAGGGCTCAAGTTAGGAACATAAAATAGAACTCTGCATAAGAGGTATACATTTAAGCTCATGCCCAGATTCTTGTGCTTCTAAGCAAATTTTCATTCCCTAAGAGTATTACGGAAGGTTGAACATTGATTGAAGGAACACGCTCTTTAAACATAAAACATGTGATGTAATATTTACATAGTTGAGTCTTAGGATGTCTCATCAAAGGATAGTGTTGAGAGGGGAATGGAACTTAGGAAACCTTTGTATCTTCTGTAGGTTTCATTGGCCCATATAGGTGTATAGTTAGAATTCTAAAAAGTAAAGCAACTTGAATAAACCACAGGGGTTAGATTTCCCAAAGAGGTTAGGTCACATTTGGCTAAAGCATACGGTATGGGAAGTATACCTGGAAATGCTACTTTTGCTAAAAAAAAAAAAAACCAAGAACACTTTGAATGCTTGGTGGGCATTTGTGAATGTTCAGTAGGGCTAAGAGGGATTATTAATATTTTTGACAAATGAAATAGCATGATGTGAAATATGCTTTAGAAAACTTAATCTTGCCACAGTGTGTAGGGGGGATTGGAGTGAAATATGAAAATAAATTGAACAGTAGAGAGGCTATACTATAGTATAGACTCATTTATTTTATTCTCAATTCTCTCTCTGTTATGAAAACTTAAGAGTTGCCAAGTAAGAGACCTCCAAATAAAAAAGTAGGTATCCTCATTACCAGAAGATCTAATGGTTAAAGGAAAGGGTTTTAAAAAAATCTAGATGATAACATTTCTGGGAAGAGAAGGCAGAAATCTAGACCTCTGTGACAAAGATTGCTGGATGTCACCCAATAAACATTTCTCCCTACTTTCATTGTAAACCCTAATATTTCTTGAGATGGCAATGAACCCAGCTAAAAGACTGCATGTCCTAGCCTTCTTACAGCTAAACATGGTAACGTTTAAAAGATCTAAGTCATGACAAGTAAGTAGAAAGCAAAAAATTTGAGTGTTTTTTTTTTTTTTCCTGTCTTGTTTCTTCCTGCTACCAACCTGGAATGTAGATGTGACTTTGTTCCAGCAGCCATATTGGGCAATGAGGTGACCTTGAGAATGAAAGCAATATGTTAACAGTAGTGAAATAGAAAATGGCCCCAAATATTTTTTTTCCACAAAAGACAAACTCCTCTCTTATTTAAGTCATTATTGTTTAGTATTTTCTATTATGTACAGCAAAACCCAACCCTACCTGACTCTGCAACTTTTCAAAGATAAACCTTGGGAACTGGTCTAAATACTAGAAGACCATCCATGTTAAATAATCCTAGAGATATTATCTAACCTAACTCCCACCTCTTACATGGCTTCAGCTATGAAATCTGCTCTATATAGCCTCTCTTGAGACATTTTCAATTCTGTTTTCTAAAAATCTCAACAACACAGCCCTTCTTTCCATCCCAACCACCATTATCTTAATTCATTTCTTCATCTTCTCTGTGCTAAACTACTTCCTAACTTGTTTCTCTGTCACTAGTTTTACCAACCCTTCACACCCACCCACCCACCCACCCCCCATTGCCTACTGTCTTAGTCAAGTCTGGGTGCTACAGCAAAGTACCACAGACTTGGTGACTTATAAACAACAAACATGTATTGCTCTCTATTCTAGAGGCTGGGAAGTCCAAGATTAAACATCAGCAAATTCAATATCTGGTGAAGACCACTTTCTGGTTTCATAGATGGAACTTTTCCTGTGTTCTAACGTGGTGGGAGGGGCAAAGAATCTCTCTTTGATAAAGTCACTAATCCCATTCATGATGTCTCCACTTTGGTGACCTAACCACTTTTCAAAGGCCACATTTCCTAGTATCATGACTTCGGTGGGTAGGATTTCAGCATATTAATTTGGGGGGGAACACAAATATTCTATCTATAGCACCTACCCTTTTCCACACTGCCAACAGGTGTCATGTCTAAATCCAAATCCAAGCATATCATTTCCTTACTTAAAATCTTTCAAAGGCCCCGGATTGTCTGGTAGAGACCTTTTCTTCTTCACCCTTATCTCTTCATAATACACTCCACATACTCCATTTCCCATCAGCATAAAGTCCTGAATGTACCACATTGCTTCATGCCTCCTTGTCTCTCCACTGGAATGCTCTTCCATCTCTCACCCACCTAACTTGCTCTTATCTGTATTTAAAAACTACAGTGGGTATCAATGGCAGTAGTTAACAAACATTTGGTCTCAGAATCAGAGTATACTCTAAAATATTACTGAGGACCACAAAATTATTTGCTAATATTAATAATTCTATTAATATTTATCATTTAGAAGTTTAAAGTAACAATAGTATTGTCTTGTTTCTTATTATTATTAATTCATTTATAAACAAGAATATATGGTAACATATATAAAATATTTTATGAAAAATAACTATCTTTTCAAAAAACATAATGAGAAGAGTAGTAGTGTTTTACATTTCTATAAATTTCTCTGTTGTCTGGCTTAATAGAATACTTTTCTGGCTTAAAAAAGATTTCATATTTGTATCTGCATTCAATCTATTTTGATATGTTTTTGGCTGAAGTATATGAAGTAAATTTAGAGAATTTTGTGGATATTATTCTTTGAATCTGTGCAAAACTCAGTAAGTGGTGACTTAAAGGATAACTTCAAGGTAGAGTCTGAAACCTATTAATGAGGTCTTCATACTTTGTTACATTAAAATCTATTGGTCAACATTGAATGGGGCTTTTACCCAGGGACTTCGTAGCATCAACACATGGGTCATTTGGAAAATACTGGTTTAGCTATTGGATCTTCCAAATGTTGATATATTGACCCTATAATAAAAAATTACTTTGTTACTATCATCACAAATCTCATCAGAAAAGTCATTATAAAGAACTATTAAGTTCAAGGTGCTGGTTACAGGTTTTCAAAAATTTTGATTTTTATTTGAAAGTTCAAATTTTATCATCAGCAACAAGTATTTTTAGTTGTTTTTCTTGAAATAACAACAGGCTTACTTTGTTCATAAATAAGCCTGCCAAACACCCAAATCTGAAGAGCCATACCTTTTCTATAAGTTATTTTTTCCAAATAAAAATTATGTTCCATGAATAAAGGAAGCTAGTTCAGTTTGCAACTCAAACAACTGTGCAATGACTTTTCCTCAAGGCAGCTTTTTTACTTCAGCATGCACCCAAATAACTATGGCATAACTAATCTGGCATATAAGAAATAAATAATGAAAGTCATGTAAATAGGGTTAATATTCAATAAAATTAACAGCTTTACTGTTTATTTAGGGACATTCTTAAATTAGACTGGCATTTTTAGCTGTGAATGCAGGGTGCTAACAAGCACAATGACAGTCTGATGCCACTGTTTTGACTCACGCTAAGTTACCAGCAATTTTACCTATGGCTGCTTTTTAACATTAGCTCAAATGTCAACACAATAAACAAAGAAAAGGCAAGTCATATCTTAGGATTATTAAGAAAATAGTTTTGGCCTCATGGACCCCTAAAAGGACTTTGAGACCCATGAACTGTACTTTGAGAGTCACCTACGGAATCTATTGAATCAGTAACCTGATCCTACCTCCCTTCTTTTGGGAACTGCCTCTTCCAACTCCTTGACTACAGCTCCTATGGAAGCTGCCTATTTCTAAGTATCCCTGTCCCATACTACATCTAATTGGTCTGGAAGTGAACCAATTCATTTTTTCCCCAGAAATTTTGGCCTCAGAATTTTGGCATGTGGACCATTCATTGGAGCAGCTTCTTTTCAGTGAAGCTATCAGCTATAAAACTTTGCAAGTGTCAGTTCCCATACTTCCTGAGACAAACACCAAGAGACAGAGACTGCCAGGCTTCAGCAAGAGTGAGGCAGAGACGAGAGGTGAAGAGACATCTTGTTAATATTCAGATAAAAGTTGTAAAAGTTTATTCAGATAAAATTTTTCCTTGTGCCTGGCCACATAGCTTTCCTTGATTACTATAAACACCCTGATGTCTCTACAATAAAGGTCCTTTGAGATTAAATCATTTATATAGGTTTTCTATCACTAACAAAAGCATCTGGAAAAAAAAAAAAATCTGCTCAAGGACTCCTGATCTGTGAAGCTGCCCTGACTCTACCCTCTGAGAGGAACTGATAGCTCCCACCTTAGATCCCACATTAGACTCAGGTCTGGCACAGCATCTGTCTTGCTACAGTCTCATTGTGATGCTCTCTCCCTTGGGTATTTGACCTGATACACTACAAGTTCCTGGAAAGCAACGAAAGTGGAGGACTTTTTTTTTTTTTAATTCAAATCTTAGCAAATTAAGTATATAAGTGGATAAGCAGAGATGTGTAATAGGGAGAGAAAGAATGAAGGCAGGGGGAAGCACTGACATCTAAAATCTTGTTCCAGTCCTTTCTGGCAAAGTCATTTCATCTTTTTGTGCCTCCATCGACCCACCTGCAAAACCTCTGCACCCTTGGGCTGAGGCTGGATTAGGTGAGACACTTGGAATGATTTCACTAAGTAAAGGTTTCCTAAGTTAAGAAACTCCATCCTTGCTGACTCAGTTATAGAAATCATATCTTTAGATGGTTCCTCTAAGAATCACGATAAAGTTTATAAAACTTTGCATTTTGTAAATTGGAAGCATCCAAAGAAACCTCACCCACTTACTTCCATTCCTGAATAATTATTCAGGAAACTTAAAAATGAAGTCCTCCAAACCACTAAGTAGAACTTACCCAAATATAAATCTTATAATTTTTTGATAAATCTTTTAATCGCCATTTCCTTGCCTATTAAACAGGAAAAACATCATCCTCTAAGGTTAAATGAGATGGTCTTTGTTGAATAATGTACTCAGGTGTCTAGTATGGGGTAAACAAAGTCCATTATTTTACAGGATTTTTTCTTCTCTCACTCAACTTCAGGTTTCCTTTAGGAAGTTCAAATTGAAATAACATTTATCAATGAGCTAACGCAAGCTGAGAGAAGTCAGAGGATTGGCATAATTTCACACAGCTAGTCAAAACTGCTTCTAGAAACTCAACACAGCTTTCTGACTCCAAATCCTGCTCTTTCCACCCTTTTGCTTTCTCTCACTCAAGCAAAGAGCCCAAAGATTTTTAGTTCAAATAAAAGACAAGTATTTTATTCCATCTTGAGGTATTTAGGCAAGTAACTTTTGTAAAAAAAAAAAAAAAATTAAGCTGAAAGATGATAAGGGCATTAAATACATTACACTATGATTACAAATAATGACAGGTAGATTGGAAAGAGGAGGACATGAATTTCAGTCACTGCCCTGACACTTCCTAGTTTGGTGAGTTAGGCAAGCCAGTTAAGCAAAACGTACAGTAATTATATCATCTGTAAAGTGAAAGAATTTGTTCTTGTCCTGCAGGGAAAGAGAACAAACCTGTTTTCTGAGGACCTACCCATGTACTTTTCAAGGATTTTCTCACTTAACTCTGCTCATCTGCTCAGTTGTTGTTGGTATGGTTTTTTTATTTCTTCTGAGAAGGAACCCTGAATCTAAAAAATTCATTTAATTTGCCCAAGGTTGCAGGTTTAATCTCTGTGATTCCCACCACCACAGACTGTTCTATATGCCTTAAAAAATAGTCATGAGATTAAATAGGATAAGAGATGAGAATGAACAGGTCACATTGTCCAAAATCTAGTCCTGTTGATGAAAGCAGAAGAATGATCCCTGAACATCAAGTCAGGAAACTTGAGTTTTAAGCTTGTATTTCACTGCTTACTATCTGTGCAGTCTTGACAGCTTTTCTTTACTTCTCTGGACCTCATTTTTCTCACCAGTAAAATGGAGCACATTAAATCACAGGCCTAGAGGCTTGCCCTACAGAGCAGTGAGGAGGTCCCAGCAAGATCACAATTGTAAAAACTCTTTGTGCTCCATACAAATGTATGTTATTATTATTATTATTGCTATTACCATTATTATTACACCGTGTTCTTTGGGCAAGACATTTATGTTAAACTGACACAGCACATAATTGGAGTGCTCAAGTTAAATAAATGAAGTCAGCTGTCTGACTCCTTTAAGATAAATGATGTTATTACAACATAATTGTATAACCCCATATAGCTTACAGCAGCAAAAGGATGTGTATTTCACATGCCCTCCTATAATTACATCCCCATTATAATTTTGCAGTTAGTTGCGATGAGCTCTGGTCATGAAAACATGCCAATTTTGTATGGGATTGAAGTCTGCCTAATTTTAGCAAATTGAGAGTCACACAAAAGAAAAGAGATAAATACTATGTTGTTATTTTTCATTAGAGAATTGCTATATTAAGAGGCTGCGATCCAGCTGTGTTTGTTTAAATAAAAGTGTGATTTGAATACCTCCTACAGCTAATGTTCCTGCCAATGAATAAAAGATAAAAATGCAGCTCTCCTCTCATTGGATGGGAGTCTCTGCATTCTAGCTGACTTGGAGATTTATTGTTCCACATAAGGAAGTTGAAAGCGTGGAGGGCAGACCACACGCAGGGGCCTTTTGTGTATTGTTTCAAGCCATACCACTAATAGATTTCTTCCACCGAGGCTCCGAGCAATTCAGCTGTGCTCAAATGCTCCACTTAACTGTGAAAAAAATAATAATAAAATAGTAATTATGCCTAAATAGCAAATGCAGCCCAGCTCAATGCTACGAGGAAGAAAGTAAACAGGAACAGATACCATTCAGAGAAGGAATGCTGTATATAAGTGTCATTGTGATAAGGGATTTAAGCCTCCTTTATTTCTTCCAAACAGACCCTCTCACTTCTAGCCAAGTGCCTCTCTGTCCACGGTGTCCCCAGGAACCAGCAATTTTCTCCTGAAATTCACAGCCCTGAGAAGCTGGCCAGCCCAGAATGAAAGACATGAGATGATATCCAAGCTACAGCTGCAGTGTAGTGCAATTCTGAAGCATCTAGAGTGTTCTAGGAGTCTGGCACACCAGGATATGGACTGCATTAAAATCTCTGCCCCCAGGTAGATCAGCCTAATAATGGATATAAGGTACATAGTCCCCATTCTCCAAATCCTTAATTGTGATTTTTTAAAAATGTCATTTTATGGACATGCTCTTGACCATTCAATCCTATCCCCATTGCCTTCTGACATAACCATGTTAGACTCCTTATATGCATAAACACACACACACACACACACACACACACACACACAGATACACATCTTTTACCTCCAGTTCTTTTCAGGTGCTACCCATGCCCACTGCCTGACCTCCTTCCCTTCTGCACTCACCAAGTGAACTTATCTTCAGGATTGAATTCAAGCATCACCTCCCCCAAGTCTTCCTTATACCACTCACATGGATGCAATAAGTGCAGTGGGGAAGCACTTCCCTCTATGGCTCACATCTCACACTAATCCCCACCTAAGGAGGGCTGGATAGAAGAGACCTGCCCTCCTCAGGTGGGCCCCATCTCCATTCTTGGGTGAGGGAAGCACATCGCCTCCCTTTTCCCCCCTCTTACCTCCCACCAGTCCTCACCAACTACCAGAATCACAGCCATCATGAGCCATTATGATAGGAATGCAACTTTCAGACGTGTTGAGCTAGAGAAAAAATAAAGAATGATAGCTGTATTGAAAAATTTTGTTTACTTACTTGACCCTCTATGAAGTCTTGGAGGAGGAACCACGTCTCTGCATCTCTGTATCCCCAAGGCCTATAAGAGTGACTAGAACTTTACAGGTATATAGTAAGTGATGGATGGATGGATGGATGGATGGATGGATGGATGGATGGGGAAGTAGATGAACATAAGAAAGAAGGTTATTAGGGACACACAGAAAGTGAAAATACAATGCAGCAAGAACCAAAATAAGGGACAGCTCATTTACAGCTGGAAAAAAAAATTGGCCTTCTGAAGAAAGTGACCACTGAGCTAAGATATAAAAGATTTGTGATTAGGAACTGGGTATTCCAGGCAGAAGGCACAGCAAACATTACTAGCCAACAAATACGCCGGAACTTCTCACTATCCAAACAGAATAGTCACACTATCCAGAGTGTGGATATGTTACTTTAGACATAAAACCTTTGAAAGGCTACACACTGTTCCAATAATAACCAATTTCTGCATCCTTTAGAAACAGTCTTCAAGATCTACCTACATAGGCACTAAAGAAAATCTATCTCAGATGGCTTAGAGGGTTTTTTTTAACCCAAATCTGGAATACCTAAGCTTAATTTCCCACCTCACTGTTCCTTCGAAGGTTGAATATATATGATTCACACACACAGCATGTGCTCAATATATTGAATGAAGTCAGTGAACTAACAAAACTCAAAATTGCCACCACTGGGGACAATAAAAATGTCACATCACTTCATCATAGTCACCAGTTCATAGTGAAGAAGAATTGCCTGATGAAAAAAAAGAAAAAGAAAAAAAGCACACTACTTATTGACTGTTTAACCCTGTGTATATTATATAACCTAGCTAAGCTTCAATTTCCTCTCTTATAAAATGACGTTAACAGCAGTTGCTTCATAAAGCTATTGTTAAGATCAAATGAGACAAATGTTAGGTTAAACCATATAAAATTACTATTTTCTGGTGAAAGATCAGCAATTTCATGTGATACAACCTAACAGAACAGTGATTAGAGTATAATAAATGCTCAATTTATGTTAAGAATAAATACTGTGTATACATTAGAAATGCAAGTTTAAACCTTAGTTATATCATTTAATAGCAGTTAATGAGTAAATCAGTTAATGAATAAATCACTTGTTCAAGTCACAGTTTCATTATCTATAAAATGGAGTTGATGACACTTGCCTCGTAGGTATGCCATGAAAATAAAAGAAATTCAAAATATCGAATATAAAGAGGTCACTCAACCAACAGAAGCCTGTATGATTGCAAAAGACCAAGATCTATGAAAAGGCTACAGGATTCCAAAAAAAAAAAAAAAAAAAAAATGACAGGGAGAAAGTTTATTCAAGAGCAGTTCACAGCCATAGGTACTCTGGCTTTAGGCTGAGATATTCTTATTGAAATCCTATGACATGCACATAATTCTAAAGACCCAGTATGTTGGAATTGACTTAGTTAAGGCCAAATAGAGAACTTTGGGGCACTTGCCAGAAGTCACTGACCCTTGAAGCCTCTGGAATGTCAGGGAGCCTGGTTTATACTGTCTGAGTCAATTTAAATAACCAGCATGCCTGAAGTCTAAAAAATCTATTCAAACAGTAATGTTCATGATCAAATTAAAACTACATGTTTTTTTTTTCCTAGGGATATGGCATGGGGATCAAAACTAGATGTGAAATACTCAGAGGGATCTGATTAACAGCAGGAGTTTCTGACTAGAAAAATATAAAGAATGTACTCATTCATACCATCAGAAATTATTATTTTTGTTGTGAGAAATAATAAACTAAGTTATGACAACATGCAAAAGTAGTGGGCAGACATGGTTTTTATCAGATGTATAACACTAATAGCCACCCAATAAAGTAATTATTTTAGTTAAATTTTGGAATATCTGAGAAGTAGTATATAAGAATTGTAAGGGGATACTGTTCATGGGGTATACACAGAGGAGTGCTTTACCGATGTCCTGAATGTGTGCCTGGGGACCTCAATCTCACACACAAAGTTTAGAGGGCACATCTTAATGTGGTGCTGAAAATAATCACCAAACCTCAAAAGGTTTCTTCACTTAGAATTTGGATCAGGGATGATGTGAGGAGTCCTCAGGGGGATTTCTTGGAGCCTGTCCTTTTTAAAAAGGGAAAAGAAAAGAAAAGAAAAATAGAGACATTCTGAACTACACTGTGAGGCATTCAAATGCCGAGAGCGAAGAGAGTCCTCTCTCAAAACCAAGACTTAAACGCCAGCTGGCCTTGCATATTCCACACCACACAATAGTAGAGGGTGGGGATCTAGGAGTAAAGGCCTTGGGGTCATTTATATCTGGTCTGGGTGCCAGTTCTGCTACCTATGACCTTGGACATATTTTAACATTTAATTTCTTTATCTGCTAAGGATGCTAATAATCTACCGCATGGGAAGTAATAGCACAGAACCACATTAATACGCACATGCAAGTTTGCTCAGCTCCTCAAGGAAGATTTTGAGCTGCAATAGGACAAACGTCCTTGCACAAAGGCCCTTCATGTGGTGTTGGCCACCCAGATTCCTTTCCTCTAAAGCTCTATAGTGGGCCTGGGGGAGGCAAAGGGTGCTGTGTGGGTGGCATCTGAGATTTTGAGGTAAAGGTGCTGGCTGGGAACTGAGGAGACAGAGAGTTGAGTTAGAGTGGTGTCTGCTTGGGATGTGCTGAGGCACTGGCCTGGCCCCGGGCAGGCTGTGGCACTGGACAGACTAATCAGATCCAGGCTGCTGTATGATTGCTGCAATATTGTGGGGAAATGATAGGTTTTCTCCTATCGGAAGTCTGAAACCAATTCAGCATGAGATTTTGGTCATTTGAGAAAGAGCTTGAATGAGAAGCAGGAGAAGTTGAATAGGAACATATCTTTTCAATAACCTTGACAGATGCCAAAAGGAAAGTTAAGAAACGAATAGGATACAATAATGTCTCCTAAACTGTTCCCAGAACACATATTTGAGATGTTTATTGGGGTTTTACCAAAAAAGAAAAAAAAAGTGTTCTGTGGTCAGATAAGTCTGGAAAATGCTGCACACTGTATTTATATCCTTTTTGAATCACAGCAATTCACGCTAGTAAATCAAATGCTCCAAGAAAATTTATAATAAAAAATATATTTAATTGCTTGATCCCTGTGTTGAGGTGTTGTTTTACTTTGTTTCTTTTTTAAATACAACATCTATGAACGCCTCTGAAAACACCAACCAGTTCAAGATGGGAAGTGCAAAAGCTAAAAATATTATAGTATCAAACAACTGTTTCTATGAGTGTCTTCCAGGGATTAACTAACGCCTCCTTACATTATAATTCCCATGAAGTACCCTTTCCCATTTTCTTCATTAGAGAACACAACTTAGCATTTTCAGGCACAAAGTCTTAAAAGCTTTCTTTAATTTTCCCACCAGTACAAGGTAGGAAGTTTTACCAGTAGCCCTACAGCCCATGGGTTTTTTACATGTGACTGTGTATTGAAATCATTTTTGGCTAGAGCATGTTGTCCCTGTTGAGCTATGAGGTCCTTGAGGTCAGACGTGCAACCAAGACATTTGCATCCTAGCAACTTTTCAAATACCCACATACACCCAGGTTAACGTCTTCCCTATTGACTTAATCTTTTTAAGCTAAACTCCAAGATTTGTACAAACCCTCCATGCTTAGTCTGAGAGTCAAAGCAGTTCCACACTTTTTCTACAAAGGCAATTTCTTCCCCCTGGTCTGCTTATCTGCACAAAATTGGAGTCTTGAGGAAAGGGAAGCTAGAAACTTAGCTTCTTGTCTGCCAAATAAAAGGTGCTTATCTGTGGTACAGCAGCCAAAACCAAGAAGCTTTAGTCTAGAAGATTTTATCTCTATAACATGTTCAGGATGTACCCAGTTCTCTTCAATCCCACCGCCACTACCCTTGTTCCGGTATTTGATATCTCTCATCAGTGACATTGCAAAGGTGTCAACACTGGTCTCACATCTCCCATTCACGACATAAGATTGGTCATGTTCTCTATTAACAATTGGTAATACTTCTACAGAAAACTATGCTATGTATTTTCACTTATGTAATATTATTTAATATTACCTAGACCACAGTTTTTTCCTACCCAAAAAAATATTTCATAGAACTTTGTGAATCTATCCAGTTGTTAAAGATCATCTAAAATCTGGCCCCTATTTTATGATTGCAAAATTGAGATTGACAGTTTGGGCATTTATATTATGAAATATTCTTTAAGCACTCACACAACAAATTTTATCTTAATTTAATTATTAATATACTTACTTTCTTAGATAATAATCTAATATGCTTTGATTTTTTTACTGAGGTGCGAAACAAGTTCAAATATATTGTGCAGGTATTATCAGATGATTAAATCATATGATATTTGTCTTTCTCTGACTGGCTTATTTTGTTGGGGAGAACTAACATCTTTCAAAATTTTAAAGACTGTTCCACTGTCTTCTCACTTATACTGTTTCTAATGAGAAATATGCTGTCATCTATAACTTTATTTCTCCACACATCTCGTCTTTTTTTTTTTTATACATCTGCTTTTTTTTTCTCTTTATCTTTATCACTGGTTTTGAACTATTTAATGAGATATTCTTTGGTATAACTTTCTTCATGTCTTTTGCACTTGTGATCCATTAATCTTTCTGATTCTGTGGGTGTATAATATTCATCCAATTGGAACAGTTTGGGTGATTATTTCTTCAAATACTTTCTCTGTCTCTCCTCTCCTAGTATTCAGGAAATTTAATTATATCTATGTTGGCTACTTGAAATTGTTTGACAGCTTACTAATTTTTTTTCATTATTTTTCCTTCATGTGTTCCATTTTTGATAGTTTCTATTGCTATGTCTCAAGTTTACTGATATTTTCTTCTGCAGTGTCTGATCAATCATTAATCCCATTAAGTAATTTTTCATCTTAGACATTGCAGTTTTCATCTCTAGAAGTATGATTTGGGCCGTTTAATATCTTCCATGTTTCTACTTATCTTTTTGAACATACAGAATGTAGTTATAATGGATTTAATATGTTTATCTGCTATTCTGCATCTTTATTAGCTCTAAATCATTATCGATTGATTTTCTTTGACTCATTAGGGTCATACTTTTCTTCTTTATTTTATGCCTGGTATCTTTTAATGCCAAATAATGTAAATTTGCCTTATTTTGTGCTAGAGATTTTCTGTATCCTATCAAATTTGTGAGTTTTCTTCTTAGATGCTGGAAATTGGAAATAGCTTGATCCTTTCAGAGCTTGCTTTTAAGATTTATTGGATGGGATCAGAACAGAGCTCAGTATGAAGCTATTTACTCTTCACTACTGACATAAATTCTTTGGTTGCTCAATCCAAATCTTGGTAAATCGTGAGGTCTGATTTTTTTTTTCCAGTCTGACTGGTAGAAATAGGCACTACTCCCAGCCTGGCATGGGTGCCAGGCACTGTTCCCACTATCATTTCAGGACATTCTTTCCTTATCTTCAGGTAGAATCCCTACAAGTAGAAGCTGATTTATCTATTGAATACTCAATGGAAATCTACAGATCTCTGGTTCACTCTCTGTGAAGCTCTCTCTTCTCCAGTCTGACCTATAAGCCTGCTTGGTCTCCTCAGATGCTCAGCTGTAGCCCCTCAACTCAAGAGATCCAATGTAGATTGCCATTAGCTGTATTATGGATGGCCTGGAAAGTCTCTCCTGGCAACAAGGTAGGGAGCTCATAGGGCCTATTTTTTTTCCCCTTTCCTGATAATCACTGGGTTTCTGTCTGTTTGGGAGGGAGGGGGTGTTTATTGGTTCTTTCAGATGGGAGAGTAAATCTAATCCTTGTTACTCCATCTTGGTAAGCAGTGGTGGTTTATCTCTATTTATTTGTTAAATCTTTTTCCTCTCTGTGGTCCTATTTGTATATTTCAAGTTCATTGAGCTTTTATTCTGCACTCTCTAACCTGCTAAATCTGATTAGTAATTTTTTTTTATTTAGAATACTACATTTTTTATCTCATGTAGTTTTATTTTGTTCTTTCTTTGGTCTATCATCCATTTCCTCATGCTTACATGAGTGTGATTCATGGCGCCCCAAAACAATTACAACAGTAACATCAAAGATCACTGGTGACAGATCACCATAACAAATATAATAATGAAACAATACAAAATAATAAATAATAAAAGTTTGAAATAGTGTGACACAGAGACATGAAATGAGCAAATTCCACAGGGAAGATGGTGCTGATAGACTGGCTTGGGTCATCAAAAAGCTTCAATTTGTAAAAAAAAAAAAAAAAATGCAGTATCTGTGAAGTGTAATAAAGTGAAATACACAAAAGTGAAATATGTCTGTATTCAAACATCTCCCAGTCCAGTGTGAGTTCTTGAAATTATTTAGCTTATTATCCTTTTTTTAAAAAATTTCATTCCAGTATAGTTAACATACAGTGCTATATTAGTTCAAGTGTACAATATAGTGATTCAACACTTTCATACAACACCCAGTGCTCATCATGACAAGTGCACTCCTTAATCTCCATCACTTATTTCACCCATCCTCTCACCTAACTCCCCTCCGGGAGCCATTAGTTTGTTCTCAATAGTTAAGAGTCTGTTTCTTGACTTCTCTCTCTTTTCTCTTATTCATTTGTTTTATTAAATTCCACATATGATTGAAATCATAAGGTATTTTTCTCTGACTTATTTCACTTAGCATTATAGCCTGTAGCTCCTCCATTCATGTTGTTACAAATGGCAAGATTTCATTATTTTTATGGCTGAATAATATTCCATTATATGTATATAATATATCACATCTTCTTTATCCATTCATCTATCAATGGACACTGGGTTGCTTCCATAATTTAGATATTATAAATAATGCTGCTATAAACACAGGGGTGCATGTATCCCTTTGAATTAGTGTTTTTACACTTAAGGGAGTAAATACCTAGTAGTGCAATTACTGGATCATAGGGTAGCTTTATTTTTAATTTTTTGAGGAAGCTCCATACTGTTTTTCACAATGCATGAAGGTTCCTTTTTCTCCCCATCCAGGCCAACATTTTTTATTTCTTGTATTATTGATTTTAGCCATTCTGACAGGTATGAGGTGATATCTCATTGTAGTTTTGATTTTCATTTTCCCTGATGATGAGTGATGTTGCGCATCTTTTTATGTAGCTTACATCTTAATGGCATTTGTTTTTCTTAATCTTTATACCTGAGCAGATTAGAATTCAACAAAGGACTCAAGGGGTACTCCTGTGCATATTTCTAGAGATTTTCTGTCCATAGATGTCTTTCCTATATCACAATTTGACTAGAAAATTACTGACACAAATATCTTCCAAACTTTTAGTCCTATAACCTCAATGCCATGTTCTGTGTGGAGTTCCCCTTTCTGCATTATAGTCCAGGAAGTTCCCCCAGATAGATAGCCAGGACAACTACCTTATTTTCATCTCTTTCTCTGAGAAATCACTGTTCTGCAGTACATGTTGCTCAATGTATGTATGAAAAATTATTTTAAATATTTTGTCCAGTTCCCTAAATGTTTTCAATGAAAGAGTAAACCTATTCTCAGTGATTCAGTTATAGGTGGTGTTAGAAATTGTCTTCCAGTTCTCAACACTTAAGGTTGTCACACAATTATTTCCCAGTGTACATGATTTCTGAAATCTGCTATCTGCTGTAATTCTTTTTTTTCCTTCCATATGTAATGTAACTATTTTCTCTGGCTAACTTCAAGATTTTATTTTCCTTTGTTTTCAGCAAATTGAGTATGATACAGAGATATATACACACAATGGAATATTACTCAGCCATAAAAAAGAATGAAATCTTGTCATTTGCAACAACAGAGAAAAGCTTAGAGGGGATTATACTATGTGAAATAAATCAGACAAAGACAAATACCATGTGGTTTCACTGATATGTGGAATCTAAAAAACAAAACAAATGAACAAACAAACCAGAAACCAACCATAAATACAGAGAACTGGTAGTTGAAAATTGCTAAAAACGTAAATTTTCAACCCATGAATAAAACTGTAATTATGTATGGTGATGGAAGTTAGACTTAATGGAGTAATCATGTCATAAAATATACAAATATCAAATTATTATGTTATATACCTAAAACTAATATAATGTTATAGGTCAATTATATATAAAGAAAAATAGAGGGGAAAAAAGCAGTGGAACTAAAAGAAAATTCTAAAAAGATGAAAAATTATGTTTATAATGTGGTACGTGTTCAATATATATTTTTCTAATTAACTTATTAATTAATAATGGTATAAGGGGAGACGAATTGAAGCTCTTTTTAACACATATAAAAGTTATACTTTCTACTTCAAACACCTCCTGGAAAAACTTCATCTCTCCTGTTGCTATCCAAAAGGAAGATGAAAAATATATGTTCATTACTCAGATATTAAGAATTTCTTAGAATATAAAGGATTTAAGACAGCAAGATGTCAAGTGTTGGGTGACAGAATGAGGGTCAAGGGGAGCCCTCTGAGCATGAAGGAACTCTGTTCTGTCGACAGTGGTCAATAAAGTAGAGTAACTAGAAGATACAGTGAGATGACGTATTACACTAAGGACATCCTCAGATGTCAGACAACACTGGTTTTAAATCTCAGATCTTCTATTTATATATTTGTAAGATGTGGCATTTGGGCAAATTAATTAATCTTTCTAAACCTCAGTGTCTTTATCTGGAACATAGCAATAATAGTGCCACCATTGCAAATTTGTTAGAAGGATTAATTAGGATAAATGAAATAATATACATGAAAGAGCCTGAGAGATAAGAGGAGTTCACTATATGTTTGTTTAAAAGACACATATACTTACAAAAATGAATGTTATCTAGCAGGAAACAGTAACTGGAGCCAAACACACAACACAAGCCAAAACTCAGAAATCTAAGAGAGAGGTGCCAAACCAGAAGCTCTGATGCCAAGATTAAGAAGCAGTGGTGAAAGTTATGTAGCACCAGTCTGCCGGAACAGAATTACCAAACTTTGGTTAATAAAGACAATGTGTCTCAAGGGAGTGATGGGGGGAGTCTATAAGGAATTCCAGTCAGGTCACCTCTAAGGAGCCTTTCAACACTTGTATTTTAGGATTCTCTGCTTTTGCTTAGTTTTCTCCTCTAGCTCCCATTTCTAGCTCATGAGGCAGCATAGTAAAATAATTCATCCCTGGGTCTTAGCAAACTCTCCTTCCACATCCCAGCGTTGTGACTTTGGGAAAATTCTTGTAATGGACATTTACCATTTTTAAAAATTTTATTTATTACCTAAACTCCTTCTGCACATTTGGGATATTGTCTACCCCATAAATCTTGGTTGGAGCATAGCTTGATTCTTACCATAGAAGCTAAAGAGGCTGAATGCTTGCTTTTATAGCCTCCTCAGCAGACCGGACTTTAGCATTTGAATCTGCCAATCAGCAGCATCCACTATGGGCTTCAAATTAGCTCATAACCCAAAGAAGCAGGGCCATGGAGAATCCTCTCCTTTGGAGGTTACCATTGCAAAATAACACTCCAGCTGCTGGTCTCTAGTGTCCTCTAATTGCTAGTTCTATTTTGGCAGTAGTAATGTTTTCCTTCATGAACTAATTTTCTAGGGTTGATCTTGGGTAATGTTTTTGGTGAGTATCTTCTAAATCTGATTTTCCAATCAACCTGATGATTCTTTTAATAAATTCCTTTTTCTTAAATTGGACAAAGTCAGTTCCTTTATTCTCCAAATTAGTACTGCAGGTAATATATCACTCTTTAACGTCAGTTGCATCATCTATAAAATGGGGACAATAGCAGTTCCTGCTAATAGGAAGCAGGAACTGCTATTGGCAAGTGATTCTCTGAAGGAAGCACATAAAATGCTTAAAGGGGGTTGCTGAAATACAGATTTTTCTTATTAAATGTTAGCCACTACTATTTAGTGTTTTATGCTTTACAGAGAAATTTTGCAAACACTATGCCATTGGAAGCTCACAAAATCACTCAAGGAAGATATTCATTTTACTAATTTGTGAACACAGGTCCATTAACATTAAGCATACAGAATGAACAAAACTAGATGTACTGAAAAAATCACTGGGCAATACTACCATTAAGATGGCTTATGAAACAGCATCAACATATGGTGTCAGAGTAGGAAAGGGTATGGGTAAGGGCTCATGAACTCTAATGTTTAAAGGCTCAGTAAAGATGAGATGTTTGCAAGCAATACTAAAAATAAAACAATAAATCAATACTAATAGGAAAAAGAATAATGGAAAAAATTAAGGTTGGTCAAAAAAAGAGGGGTTAATTATTCTCCTGCTTCAAATTCTTGTCCATCTTCCTACTGAAGAAAAAAAATACACGGGGTGGGAAGTAAAGACATGGTGGGAGGAATATGAATGGGATGGTCTGGTAAAAGAGGAAAATAAACATTGCTGATGCAGGAATGAGCAGAAGCATCTTGTTTGGCAGTTTCTACTAGCGTATCCCATGGTTCAATATCCGGTGCCAGAGAGGGTGGAGCCAGGGCACGTGAAGCCTGGACCTAATGTGCAAGAAGGAACCCAATTTCATGCAATATCATGGAAAGGACACACCTACAGGAAGTTCTAGGCAAGTTGTCAGACTTGAAGTCAAAGGAAAAACTTATTCAGAATCCTAGTTCCCGAACCTTTCAGTATATGATATTGATTTGTTGTTCTTTTGTATCAGGCATTGCACCCAAATTAGACAATGACACTTAAGAAACACATTTGGTTAATAGCTAAGCAGATTAAGAGTTAAGACAGGGCTCACACATAGAATGGACCTGGCACAAAAAAAGAGGAATCTAATGATAAAAACAACACCAACAACAAACCCAGCTATAGGTACAGGACCTAGGAATATAGCAAGTTAGGTGAGAACCAGGGCCACAATGAAGACATTGCTAAGAGCCACCCCAGACACAGCATGCAAGGGGGTTATGGAAAAGAAGCACAGGAGAATTAGGTTCTTCATGAGCTCAGAGAGATTGTATTCCTGGGCCTGCAGGGAGCAGTTTCAGGGACCCCAGGTGAGAAGGCTGGTAGAGGGAAGGGAAGGGAGGAAAAGGAAGAAAAGAGGAAGTTGGTAAGATAAAGAAGGAAAACACGGAGAGTAGGAGAACTGGAGGAAGATAATGGGGGGAAGGAAACAAGAAGGGAACAAAAGAGAAAAGTGAAAGTGGGGGAGAGAACAAGAAGAAATGAGAGAAAAGATCTCCATGTTAAAACAGGAAGATAAGAGTGAATTACAGGGAGAAGGAGGTGTTAGAAAGAACGTTTGAAATGTATATAAAATATAACTCAATTATCTAAGATCAGCCATAACACAGGAAGAAAAAAAAATCACATCAGGTTGTAACTGCTATAGTACCAAATAGTTACATTTAATGCATTTATAAACAGATATCTTTTGGCAAGTGAATCAAAAAGGCCTCCACAAGACATGCAATTCTGGGCTTCAATCCATTCATTCTGTGAATTAATTGACTTTATTTGAACTCTACTGTTTTCAGTTGGAGAATTCACTGTGAACATGTTGTACATCTCTCAGATATCAAATAGCAAATGCATTGCAGCCAGATTCTGAAACAGAGCCAGAAATTGTTTATTAATCAGACAAGAGTTTCTCTGTGATTAGGAAAGACAACCAAGAGATAAATAAATAAAATAAACAGCTAAACTCTTTGAAATGTCTTCCACATTTCTCCTTTCACTTGGGAAGTGCAGACTTCACTGGAAAACAAGTAATTATACTCACTAGGAGAAGGAGGTAGTTTATGACACCTGCTTTTAAAGCAGTGTCTTTTTAAAACCTCACTTCTAATCTTTTTCTATATCTCACTCACATCATCATTTGCCAGCAATAGAGTCACACATCCAGTTTTTTCCTTCTCTTACAGCATAAAACATATTACAACTTAATCTTTTCCTGCATATAAAACGTTTCTTTGAGTTAACAAGCCCAGGGAATGTATGTTCTGGCTAATTTCTAAAATGATTGCATTTTAAAAGGTTAACACACATAGTGTTCTAAACAGGATTCATGGAAGCTAGCAAAAAAATAATAGACACAGTAATTACTCTGGGTCCCTGACAGATGGAAGGGGAGGAAAAGGGAGGAAAGGAGAGGAAAGAGGAAGAAAAGGGAAGAAAGAAGGGAGAGAGGGAGGGAGGGAGGAAAGAAAGAAGGAAAGAAGGAAAGAAAAAAGAAAGAAAGAAAGAAAGAAAGAAAGAGAAAGAAAAGAAAGAAAGAAAGAAAGAAAGAAAGAAAGAAAGAAAGAAAGAAAGAAAAGAAGAAAGAAAGAAAGAAAGAAAGAAAGAAAGAAAGAAAGAAAGAAAGAAAGAAAGAAAGAAAGAAAGAAAAAGAAAGAAGGAAGGAAGGAAGGAAGGAAGGTAGGTAGGTAGGTAGGTTGGTTCACAGACTCCCATGAGAGGCTGAGAAACAGCCTTAGCCAAATGACAGGGCTGATCTGGTCCACACACCAGTGCTACTGGAACTGTGATCAATATTATCTGTGAATGTTCCCTCTACTTTATTTTTTTACTTCAATATCTTTCCTTATTTCTTCATCTCACTTCCATGACCTACCTATCCATGGACTAGGCAACATAGCACAGAGTGTCAGCCTTCAGAACACAGCAGTCTTTAGAAGATGCACTAAGGGAAGTGCCCCCAGGCACAGAGGAAGAGAGCAGCAAACAGGTACTGGTTAAGCCTGGATTACAACTCCAGGGGAACTCCTCATCAGTAGCTCCCCAAGAAAATTATTTGGAAATCACATGCAGGGGCTCATATCTCAACTTTCTTCTAGGTACACACTGGTGCAAAGTAACGAAGTTTCAAGGAAATATTAGCTCATAGGGGAAGTGCTCACCTTGGCAGCACAAATACTAAAAATTAGCTCAGAGGGGAAAATAATGACCCAATAATAACAGTAGCAGCAGAACAGATGAAACAAATAGAGCAATAATTTTTAAAGTATAATTAAATATTTACAGAGAGGAAAAGAAGCATAATGGGAAAACAAACCACACACAAGTATGAAAAACAATCACTTGGATTTATTGGTTATAAAAACATGATTGCTAAAGTAAAGAACTCAATGAATGGAAAGGCTAAATAACAGAATATGGAATCAAAAGTGATTGGGTTGACCAGAAAATCCAGTCAAAGAATTATCCCAGAAGGTATTAAGAAATTTTAAATAAAAAGAAAAAAAGTTAAGAGATACAGAAGAGAGATGTAGATGTATCAACATTTAGTGGTAATACCATCAAATGAGAGGAATAAGAAAAATAAATGAGAGAAATAAAAGGAAAGAAAAACATACTTGAAGAACAATGACCAATAATTTGCTAAAATAAAAAGATTTGCAATATTTCAAAGTAAAATGGATTATAGAGTTTTACACAGAATAGATTTTTAGGGATCCCTGGGTGGCACAGTGGTTTGGCGCCTGCCTTTGGCCCAGGGCGCGATCCTGGAGACCCGGGATCGAATCCCACGTCGGGCTCCCGGTGCATGGAGCCTGCTTCTCCCTCTGCCTGTGTCTCTGCCTCTCTCTCTCTCTCTCTGTGTGACTATCATAGATAAATAAAAATTTAAAGAATAAATAACAGTGTACTAAATAAATATTAGCTTTAAAAAAAAAAAGAATAGATTTTTAAATGTCTAGATATGTTAAAAAGAATATCCAAAATACCCAATTCCCAAAGGGGCCAAAGAAATGAATTCCAGAGGGTAAAGCAATTTGCCTAAAACAGGAGAGGAGCCAAATTAATATTAAAATTTTTAATACCTATATTGGGTATGAGAAAATAGTATGACATTTTTACTTTGAAGAACAAGGACTTGAAATAAATTTTATATCCTGCTGAATTATCATTTATATATAAGGATGAACATTAAACAACTTTTGAACCTGCAGAAGATATGATCTTTGTAAAGGGAATTATGATAAAGAAGAGGAAGGAGGGGGAAAAGAAAGAAGGAAAGAGAAGGGTAAGAGAAGGAGGAAAGAAAAAGCAAAAAAAAAAAAGGAAAAGAAAGGCAGGAAAAGAAAATATGCCCATTAGGAAATATAAATAATAGAATAGAAATAAGTCTTATTATTTATAATAATGAAAATAGCTTCAGCTAACTAATCCAATGATAGAGATTTTCAGAATAGTTTTGTAATCCAACAAGATTTTGAATGTAAGAAATAGATTTAAACATTACTCAGCCATAAAAAAATGAAATCTTGCCATTTGCAAAGATATAGATGGACCTAGAGAGTATAATTCTGAGTGAAATAAGTCAGAGAAAGACATTATAAAATTTCACTCAAGTGTGGAACTTAAGAAACTGTAAAACAAACAAGGGGAGAAGAAAGAGAGAGATGCAAATCAAGAAACAGATTCTTAACTATAGAGAACAAATTGAGGATTACCAGAGGGAAGGTGGGGGGAGGATGGAGATTAAGGAATGCATTTGTTGTGATGAGGACTGGTATTGTATGGAAGTGTTGTTACTATATTTTACACCTAAAACTGATATTATACAGTACATTAACTAACTGGAATTTAAATAAAAACTTACTAAATAAATAAACAAATTGAGTAGAAACAAAACAGTTGAAAGTAAATAGAAATTCATACCAAGCAAATGCTGAAGAGCATAATGCTTAAGTATCAAATTTAAGAAGATAAATAGTATATTATCATAAATAAATTACAAAAAGATAACTTATAATCCTATATACTTAATAATTAAAATAATACTACTGTAATATAATTATAAAAGAATAACTTTAAAATTTCTTGATCCTAATAATTAAAATACTATTAAGTAACCCATGAGTTCAAAGTAAGTCAGAAGGAAACAGTTAAAATTCAGAGCTGAAAACCCATATAAGAGCCACATAACAAATATTTGTGAGACACAACTGTAGAAGTATTTAAAAGGAAAATTTTAGTTCTGAATAAACTTATTAAAAAATAAGGAAGACTCGGGGCAGCAGGGTGGCTCAGTGAAGCAGCCAACTCTTGATTTCAGCTCAGGTTATGATCTCAGGGTCCTCAGCTCTGCGCTCCTGGGGGAGAGAAATTCTCTCTCCCTCTGACCCTCCCCCCACTTCCATGCTTGCTCCTCCCCCCCCAAAATAAATAAATCTTTAAAAAATACCAAAAACAAAGCATTTAATAATAAGCTAAAAGAGCACAGCTCTATAGCAAAAATAATAATTATTGTAATTTATTTCAAAGTGGGCAAAGGACTTGAACAGATATTTCTCTAAAGCAGACATACAGTTGGCCAACAAATATATGAAAAGATACTCCACATCACTAATTATCAGGGAAATGTAAGTCAAACCACATTGAAATAGCACCTTGCAACTGTTAGGATGGCCATTACTTCTAAAAGAGAAAAACTAAGTTTGACAAAGATGCGAAGAGATTGGAACCCTTGTGAGCTATTATTGGGGATATAAAATGCTGCAGTCACTATGGAAAATGGTAAAAAGCTGTTTCAAAAAACTAAAAATGGAACTACCACATGATCTAGCAGTCCCACTTCTAGGTATTTATCCAAAAGAATTGAAAACAGAAGCTTGAGATATTTGCACTTCCATGTTCATTGCAGCATTATTCATAATAGCCAACAGGTGAAGACAATATAGATGTCCATCAGGGATAAATGGGTAAGAAAAATGTAATATAGGGATGCCTGGGTGGCTCGGTGTTTGAGCGTCTGCCTTTGGCTCAGGTAGTGATCCCAGGTCCTGGGATCAAGTCTCACACTGAGATCCCCAGTGAGCCTGCTTCTCTCTCTGCCTATGTCTCTGCCTCTCTCTCTGTCTCTCATGAATAAAAATCTTTTTTAACAATGTAATATAAACATACAATGAAGTATTCTTCAGTCTTAAAAAAAGAAATTCTGTCATAGGCTATACCATGGATGAACCATGTAGACATTACCCTACCTGAAAAAAAAAGCCAGTCACAGAAGAACAAATATTGCATGATTCCACTTATATAAGGTATCTAAAACAGTCAGATTCATAGAAGCAGTTAATACCATGGTGATTGCCAAAAGATGGGGGAGGGCAAAGGAGAATTGCTGCTCAATGAGTAATGAGTATAGTCTCACTCATACAAGATGAAAACATTCTAGAAATCTGTAATATTGTAAATATTGAAATCAATATGCATATAGTTAACAGTACTGTACAATTAAAAATATGTTAAAAAGGGTAAACATCATGCTACCTCTTTTTACCACAGTAAAATAAAGGCAGCTGGAAAAGGAGTATTAACATAAAGAAACAAGAAAGAAATAATAAAAAATAGAAATAAGTGAAAAGAAAGAGATAAACAGCAAACCATAATCTGTTTTTTAAGATTAGTAATATAGATAAATCTCTACTAAGAACAAACTGAAAAACAAAGAAAAACTACATATAGATGCATGTGCATCCCACACATGCACAGAAGGAAAAAAGAGAAATAGATATATAACAGAGATTTTTATAAAACAACAAGACTTCTGAGGACCTATAGAAAATTCATATGTTTCTAGAAAAATATAACATGTCCAAGCTGGCACATTCGAAATTAGAAAATTTTAATGTATCACATTAAAAAATGATTAATTTTTAAAAATGAAATAGTAACCAAAAACCTTTGCTCACCTAAAAAGCCACAGCATAGACAGATTTTCAGATGAATTCTACTAAATTTTCAAGAAATAGATATTCCAATCTAAGCAAGTTTATTTTTTAAGAATAGGAAAAGAGATTAAAAAAAACCCTATTCATCTTGTGAAGCTAATATATACTTGATACCAAAATCAGATGGCAAGATGAGAAAATAAAAATATAAGCCAATTTTAATTTTAAAAATAGATTCAATGTCCACACAAAAATCTGCATGGAAATGTTTTTAGCAACTTTATTCATAATTGCCAAAACTTTGAAGCAACCCAGATGTCCTTCAATAGGTGAATGGTAAACACACTGCACTGATTCAGACAAGGGAATACTAGTCAGTGATAGAAAAGAAAAGCTATGAGGCTATGCAAGACCACCAATGAATCTTTCATGCATATTGTTACATGAAAGGAGTCAATCTAAAATACTTCATACTTTATGATTTCATTTTTATGACACTTTGAGAAAGGCAGAATGATAGACAGAAAACAAATCAGTGGCTACCAGGGATTTGCAGAGGGGAAGGGTTGATTAGGTGAAGCACAGGGATTTAGGGCAGTGAAGCTCTTCTGTATAGTGCTCTAGTGGGGGATTCATGACAGTAGGCATTTGTCAAAACCCATAGCCCTTAACAGTGATGAAAATACACTAAATGATATTTACTGATCTATAAATATCTCCATTTCAAACACATAAACAATATGTATATTTTCAAGGGTTTATTAGTACTTACTTTATTCCAGTCACTAATTTTACACTATAGGCATATTAACCTATTTATTCATCAAATAACCATATATAAATTAAGCAGCTGAAGCACGGAGAGGCTAAACAGCTTGCCCAAAGTCCCACTGTTGTGTGAGGAGTGGATCCCAGGTTCTAATGCCTGTATTTTTACACAGAATGCTAGAGGGCCTCTTGTGGGGCAGATGGTTTAGAAGGGCATATATCAAATATACCATCTGTGTGGCAATTTTGGAGAGGGAAGATGCAGAGGTAGGGAAAGAGATGAAGGGAGAAAGTATTAAAATATAACACAAAAAGGGCACCTTCTGAGACTGATGATGAGATGAACCAGTCTGAGGAAGATTAACTTAAATCTATGCATCTGATGCTTTTTTAAAAAGTGCTGACATTACCCAGGAAATTCTGATTGCTCTTCTATCTTAGATAACCACGCATTTTAGATACATGGTTTTTACTAAATTAGCAACTTTGTAGATGAGAAATATGTAGCCCTAAAGATTCAGGACTACTTGCCTAGAACATCTAAAGGACAACTGGATCCCTAACTCTGGAGACCTACTCAACACTTGCTTAGACTATAGCTCCAAACCATATATTCCTAATTTGTTCTCCAATTTATTGACTGGAATTTCTCCCAATTGGACCATTTCTCCCAAGTGAAGATCAATTTACTGTCTAGCACTTAGCTTCTATCCCCCCACCTAGCATACATGTCTATTCCCAAAACCCTTTTCCTACTCTGTTTTGCCTCTCAGCTCTGGCACATAAGTCCCATAAGACATATACTTAGACTTGTAGATACTAACCAGTATCTACACATCCTCCTGTCCATGAATTTATTCAGTCAACAGACACTGACTCCCCACTATGTGCCAGCCACCAAGACAGAAGGAAAAGTTAGACACTAACTCTAAGGATTAGAAGCTCACAGCTCAAGAAGAAAGAACAACATACAAATAAATAAGTGCAGTAAAATGAAACCTAACTCATTGGATTATTACTGTAGTTAAATGAAATAATGTATATAAATAACTCAATGTGTTTATAAGAAGTACTGTGGCTAGTCTTTAATAGCTATATCAACTTCCATTGAGCTTTCCCCCAAATAGGCATCAATTTAATTATGGGTCATTTATTCATTCAGCAATGTCAGGCACTGTGAAAGGTGCTTGGGCAAAGTCAGCTAACTAGGCAATCAAAAGCTCTACTCCTATTTCCAAAGTACTGAGACATTTTTCATTGAGAAGTGATTGCATGACCAGAGATCAGATCTCCCATCCTCTCATGCTTCTAGATGAGGTCATGTGGATTTATTATAGTAACTTAGCCACATAGCAAAGAGATCCCAACATTTCAGAGACTTAACACAATAAAATGTATTTTGTTTCCCCTACAATAAAATGAAAATAGTCATAGTGGGTGAAATGGGACACATTCTAAATGGTCACCCAGAGACCTAGTCCCCTTTGCTTTGGGGCCCTGCCATGTCCCAGGGCCTTATCATCACAGGAAGGGAAACAAGAGGGTGAAAAATGATGCCCACTTTTAACTACCATGGCCTTCATGTGATATACATCACTTCCATTCATATTACATTAGTGAGAACCAGTAACATGGCTCTAGGCTTTGTGCAAGAGGGGATTTAATAGTACCTGTATGGACAGCTACCATCCAGTGACAAATCTATACAACTGAAGAAAAAGCATGAATTTGAATGGTACCATAGAACTAGTTCTAACCAATGAAATATAAGAAGTACAGAGCATAACTCATATACCAAAGTGGAGAAGTAGTCAGTCCCCATCTTTTCCCTTATTCCAGGTGAGAGGACTTCAAGAAGTTCTGATTGCCAAAGCACCACAAGGAAGAGAGACTTCCACTAGACAGGAATGCTGGTTTGAACTGTAATATGATCAAGAAATAAATTTCTTCCAAGTTCATCCACTAGCATATTGACATTTCTTTGCTATAACAGAGAATTGCCCAATTAATACAATACTATACTTATTAATAAAAACTCTTAGTAAATGGCTTAGCACCTTGCATGGAGCAAAGGTAGAGCTCAATAAATACTATATACTTTCCTATTTGCAATTTCTTTAATGTCTTTTTGGGAATGTGTGATCCTCTTGCTTGTTAAATGACTTCTCACACATTTTCATTCCTCTCAAAGGCCCTCAGGATGTGGCTGTGGCCCTGCTGCCGCTCATACTAATGTGCAAAAGAACAGATATATCAGGTTCACATTTAGTGTCAGAAAAAAAAAAAAAACCTGGTACTTTCTCTACAGCACATTTTCCCACTTGCCTATTCATTTTTCAGACCTGTCCTTCTCAAGCTCTCTTCTATGATATGAAAAGCTATACTGCTTTTGAATCCTAACAATTTAATTTAATCTACACAACAACTGTTTCTTTAAATAAACATGAATATTTACCATTATAAAAGGCATGAATTATTGAAGCTTTTGAGAACAAATCTAATATGATTTGAAGCCTCCATAAAGGTAAAAGAGGCCAGATGCCATCTGTATTAGTCTGCTAGGGCTGCCATAACAAATACTATAGACTAGGTGAATTAAACAACATATATTTATTTTCTCACAGTTCTTAAGACTGGAAATCCAGAATCAAGACACTGGCAGAGTTGGTTTCTCCTGAGCCTTCTTTACTTAGCTTTGTTCTCAAATGGACATTTCTCTATGTATGCTCCTGATATCTCTTTCTCTTCTCATAAGGACACCACTCCTCACCAGATTAACACCCCACCCTGATGATTTCATTTAATCTTAATTACTTTCCTAAAGGCCCTATCTCTAAATAAAGTTACACTTGGGACTAGAGCATCAAAATATGAATTTGGGTAGGACACAATTCACTCCATAACATCATCCCTAGAGATACAATATCTTCATTCCCAAGGAACTCATCACTGTTTATGTAACACTTGTAGTTCTATCACAAAAATCAAATGTGATTATTGGAGAATGAGTCATCAAAATGGCAAAATAGGAGTTTTCTACTATCTTACCCCAAAAGAACACTGATTTTGACAATCACCTGTGGACAAGAGTGCCTTTGTGGAAGTCCAATAGTCCAGTTTTTAGTATATGTGCTGCCGAAGCAAGCATGGAGTCCAATAGCCCAACAGAGAAATTCTAGCATGCCACTGGAAAAAAAAATCCATTACTGGATATATCGAAGAAGGAAGAGGAATTGTTTCATTTTGTCTGTCACCCCTCCCTCAAGGTGGCACAACTCAGTGCCAAAAGAGACCTTCTAGGCCCATGATTTCTCCCACAAAGACATGTGAGAATGTATGAATGAGTATCTGGCTTTGCGAGCTATGCAAGATGCTGCCAAAGACAGTCTTCTTTCTTGCCCAATCCAGTATACTTGGATATGCTGCACAATTGGCGGGAGGTGGGCAAGAAGTAGCTGGAGAACAGCAGCCAGGCCCCTCAGAGGGCATCCAAGGGATGTAGTACTACTAACTGCATTGCAGACTCCATTAGGAAGTCTGCCCAGGAGCCAGTAGGGACATCTTACCTGTAGGTACCCCCAAATGGCTCATGGGTACCCCCAACACTCAGTGTGCCTCACCTACATACACCCCACCCCATGGTTGGATCCTTGTTTATGCCCCTGCGGGAAGCAGGACCAAGCCTTTGTAGATAGCTAGTGAGCATGCATAGAAAGCTGGCCTAATTCTGTAGGATTAGAAGAAAACACTCAAACTTGAGCATTTAGCACCATCCCAGGATAAGCAAATGGAAGGCTGTCAGCACCTGACCCTGTTCTGCAGGGTCAAGAGAATGCATACAATTTTGATAATTCCCCCACAAGAAAGAAAAAGAAGTATGGAGCAGCATATTGTAAAGGTTTGAGAAAGTCTTAGAATGCCTAACAGGGTTGATGGAAGATATTTCTCTCCTGGTGTCAGTCAATAAAGACTAGAGGGGGTAACTCCTTCAAATGCAAAGAGAGCAATAAAGACTTCAAGGAACATGAAATATCAAAGAAATATGATATATCAAAGGAATATGATAGCTTTCCAGTGGCTAACTTTAAAGAAATGGAGATCTATGGTTTGCCTGAAAAAGAATTCAAAATAGTTGTTTTAAGAGAACTCAATGAGCTAAGAAAATCCAAAAATACAATTCCACAAAATCAAGAAAACAATACACAAACAAAACAAGAAGTTTAAAAGAGGGGCAGAAATCACAAAGAACCAAGCAGAAATTCTGGAGTTGAAGAATACAAAGAATGGAACCAAATACAATGGAGAGCATAAAAATCAAACTGGATCAAGCACAACAAAAAAATCTGTGAGGTCAAAGAGAGATCACTTGAAATTAACCTGTCATAAGAGGACAAAGAAAAAAAATGAAAATGAATAAAGAAGGCCTAAGTAAACTATACAATACCATGAAAAGAAATAATCTATGCATTTTTATACTATCAGAAGAAAGGGAAATGCATAGAAATTGTATTTAAAGAAATAATGGCTAAAAATTTCACAAATCCGGGGAGAGATTTGACATCCAAGTTCATGAAACTCATACACGCCCAAATAAATTCTACTTAAAGAGATCTTCCCCAAAACACATAGCAAAGCTGTCTGTTAGAAATGGAGAGAGAAAGACTTTCCCTGACAAACAAAAGCTGAGGGAATTCATTGATACTAGACCTGCCTTATAAGAAATGCTGAAAGAGGTTCTTCGGGCTGAAAATGAAAGAATGCTAATTAGTAACATGAAAACATATGAAAATATAAAACACACTGGTAAAGGTAAAAATAAGTAAAATCCAGAATACTCTAATACAACAATATAATGGTTAACCCCTTAACTCTAGTATAAAGAATGTATTTAGCACTAAAAGAAATAAGCTATCAAATCATAAAAAAAAAAAAAAAATGGAGGAAACTTACATGAACTAAGGGAAAAAAAACCAATCTGAAAAGCCTACATATTATATGATTCCAACAATATGACTATCTGGAAAAGGCAAAACTGTGGAGATAGTAAAAAGATCATTAGTTGCCTGGGGTTAAAAGGGAGGGAGAGATAAACAGGCAAAACCCAGCGGATTTTCAGAGCAATCAAACTGCTCTGCGTGATGCTGTGATGATGGATTCGTGTCACTGTAAATGTGTCAAATATATAGAATGTACAACACCAAAGGCAAACCCTAACGTAAACTTTGTACTCTGGGTGGTAGTGGTACATCAATGTAGACTCATCAATTGTAACAAATGTACTACTGGGCCAGGAGGGGGAGGTGGGAGATGTGGACAATAGGGAAAGTTACACATGTGATGGAGTAGGGGATATATAATCTTTATACTTAGTTCCCAGACCATTCTACTTAATAAACGAGATCTTTCTATAACAGAAATTGTGATTTTTAAAAAACATTTTATTTATTTATTTATTTATTTGAGAGAGAGAGAGAGAGAGAGCACAAGCAGGGGGAGTGGCAGAGGGAGAAGGAGAAGCAGGATCCCTGCTGAGCAGGGAGCCCAATGCGGGCTCCATCCCAGGACTCTGGGATTTTGACGGCAGACGCTTAACTGACTGAGTCACCTAGGCACCCCTGTTTTGTTTTGTTTTTTGACCTGAAATTTTTTTTAAAGATTTTACTTATTTATTTATGAGAGACAGAGAGAGAGAGAGAAACGGAGACATAGGCAGAGGGAGAAGCAGGCTCCATGCGGGGAGCCCAATGTGGGACTCGATCCCCAGGACTCCAGCATCACACCTGAGCCGGAAGAAGGCAGACGCTTAACCGCTGAGCCACCCAGGCATCCCTTGACCTGAATTTTCTTACCTGTATATGCAGGTGTAAGGAATATCAGTATCTCTCCTTCAAATAGGAACAACTGCCAGGTCATCCTAGATTACCAGGTAGAAAGGGCAAGTGCATTTACCAGCACTGAATACCAAGCAGGATGCTCAGTTTTATACAGATAGTAACTCACTTAACCATCAAAACCACTTTATGAAAAAATATTATCCTTATTTAGCAAATGAGAAAACTAAGTCTCAGAAATACTAAGTTACTTATTCAACATCACTCAACAGAAGGGAAGAGAATACCATTGCAAAAGGTTTATGGCCTTGGGGGTGAAGAAGACTAAAATTCTGTCAATTACTAGCTAAGAACTTGGGCAAATAACAGCTTTGTAGGAACTGATGAAATAACATACTTAGAAGTCTGGCTTGTGGTACATACATATTACACAGCGATCCCACCTTCTCCTAGACAGCAACAGGACTGTGATTTGACCTCACTTTGCCTGACCCCAGGATCCGTACTCTTTGCCCCTCCTAGTCTCCCTGCAATAAAAATCTGCCTTATACAGACTTGGGGAATGTGGTTTTGCACAGTGTAGAGCTAGAAAATGATCGTTATCCACAGCAACCTTAAAAACAATATTTAAGTATTGATGTATTTTTATTAAATATGACTTCCTGAAAAACCTCCTGTCTACCAAAGATTCATTTGAAATTATTAGCCCATAGGCATTATGGATACAGGACATATACAGCTCTAATAAAAACAGTTTAACCCCTCTCTCACATTTTATACCACACCAGGCCCTGAAAACTAAGTCTGATGTAATAGATCTCTTTTGTGGTTTTAATCATAACAATTGTACCAAATGACTTTTCTTTTTGTGCATGTGATAACATCATCATGAGAAGCTAAATCGATAGCATATTTCTCAATCTAATTATATGCCTTGCATTTCTAAATCAGTTTTAATGAAATACAATAAGTGGTAGTGTGGAAATTAGAAAAGGCTAAAAAAAAAAAAAAAAAGCAGCTGCAAACAATGCTGTCAGTGGCAAAAATAGAAGTGTGAACTATGCCAGTACAGGTGAACAGAGCCTTTCCATTTTAACTGTACAATACAAAGACAAAAAGGGGGTGATAGGGAATTATCCAAACAAATCATTGTTTTCAGAAGCAAGCATTTTTACAGAACAAATCTATGCTGCAGCAATTCAAAAATGGATAAGGACGGGGGGTGGGAGTGAATGGGTGACGGGCACTGGGGGTTATTCTGTATGTTAGTAAATTGAACACCAATAAAAAAAAAAATGGATAAGGAACATCAGAGACTGCAAAACTCATTTACACAGAAGCCCCACCTGTGACTCATAGCCAGGTCACCGATAATATAAACACACTAATATCATCATACAATTTTTAAATAACTTCTTTCCTTATCTAGAAAAATAACTCATGCTCCTTATAGGTATTTTTTTAAATATTGAAAGGTACAAAGAAACAAATCTTAAGCCAAAATTCCATACCCAGCGATAAACCATGATTAACATTTTGCTACTTTTTCTTTTTTTTCCCTATACATACATTGCATACCTGAAGTGATATAATATGTGCATATTCAAATAGCTAAGTCAGAATGCATGGTCAGATAAAGCAGATAACTCACAGAGCTTAATATAAAAATATATTACTTTTTAGCTAGGTGCGACATTAGTTTCTTAGGCTGTCAGAAGAAAGCACCATGGACTGAGTGGCTTTAAACAACAGAAATGTATTTTCTCACAGTTTTGAAGGTTAGAAGTCTGAGATGAAAGCGATGGCCAGATTGGTTTCTTCTGAAGCCTGTCTCCTTGGTTTGTAGGTGATCACCTTTTTGGCCTTCAGATGATCTTCCCTTTGTTTATATCTACATCCATATTTCCTCTTCTTATAAGGAGACCAGACATACTGGATTAGGGCCCACACTAAAGACTTCATTTTAACTTTAAACTCTTTTAAAACCTTATCTCCAAACCTAACCACATACTGAAGTACCAGGGATTAGAATCTCAATACATGAATTTTGGTGGGACACAATTCGGCACATAACAGGTGGTAAGTGTGGCAACACAAAAAGGTCAAATATCCAATAAGAAAATAATATGTTCTAGGCCCTGCAGCAGGTAGTAGAGACATCAAGGTTAGTAAACCAAGAGTCCTTGTCCTAAAGAAGCTTAAATTAGTGGCAAAGGAAGGACTATCTAGTAAATGTCTTCAGGGAACTTATTAATACCCTGGGGAAAAATATGTAGAGGCTCACCTTATACCATATGCCTAAATAAATTACAAAATGATACATTTTGAAGAAGTAAGATAAGGAGGAGGAAGAAAACAAGGGAAAGGAAGAGAGGGGAAGAGGAGAGCAGAGAAGAAAGAAAAGTAGAAAACAGAAATGAGTTTTATCTATCTGACCTATGAATGGGGTAGGTATTTTGGTTTTAATCCACTCATTAATCTAATAAATATTAGTTGGCCATCTCCCACATGCCAGGTGTTTGGTTAGGCAGAGGAAAGAAGCAGGGTTGTTAACTGCTTATGCACAATGGAAGGAGCACCTGGGATTGTTTGACGTGTAAATACACGTTCACATTCCTGTTCAGAATTGACCACATCTTCTTATACCAACGTCATGAGCAATAGGCAGTCAATACGCTGCCACATAAGTTGTTTTCAAGACATTTTTTTGTAAATCAGATCCTATTAGAAATGCACAGAGAGAGCCAGCTGTTTAAAGGAGCCCTAGAGGGAAACCTACGGTAAAAAGAAGCCTCCTTATGTAAAGGGAGGGACTCAGCCTTGGTTCCAGCACTATGTCAATCCCAACTGTCATACCTGTGTCCTGGTTTGCAGGTTATGCCTGAGCGCTCATCTGTGCTCACACTGTCTGTCCTTCTGCCTTGGATTACAAACCCCTGGAGGTTGGCCCACCACATCTGTTCCCTTCATTGTGTCCAGTGTCACAGTGAAGCATTTACAAAGAGATCCTAGCAAATGCTTTTAGATGTTGATAATGGATGCAGAAATGGATCTCAGCAGGCACTATTCAGGGGGCTACCCTGAGGAGATGTCCTATGCATCCTATGTCAAAGCAGTAAGGCCCTATATGGTGCACATGGCACCACATTGCCAACTGCAGGGAGCAGACCCCCAGGATAGCCTCAGTACTACTTATGCTCCCAGCAAGACAGGAGAAATTTTTAAGGAGATGGCAAAAGAGATTTGGAGACTCCTCGGGATGCTCCAAGAAGCTCAGTCTGAGTCCTGAGCCATATTTGGTTGGTCACTATCCAGTGCCTTTGAAAACCACAGGCTTTTCTCTAAGCTTACAGGTATTGAAGAGTGACAGTTGCCATCCTCCCCAGTGGGGGTCCTCTCCTATCAGTACCACATTGCATAGCAGGTTGCTCTCAGAATCTAATTATCGACTCAGAAGAAATGAATAAATCCCTGCCTTTTATCTTCAGTTCAGAGAAATACTTCAGCCAAAATTTGTTTTTCTAATAAATAGTTTTATAGTTACATTGCCAATAAATGAGTGGTATAGTTTTTGTCGGACAAGTACTCAATTCAATCCAAATGTAGTGACCCTAAAATTGTTTAAACTCAATATTGACAATTACAAACATGTCCTCAGAATTATATCCATATTGGTGAATTTTCCCTGAAACACACACACACACACACACACACACACATATTTGTTTCTATGTTTTATTGTATATGTATATCTATATTTATAAATATGTCATTTTAATTCTATGACCAATTTTAGTAACATTTTCCAACTTTATTGTCTTATTAAAATTATTTTCATGAATATTCACTGTTTTACACATACATTTTTATAACAGAGCTTTCATCCATTGATTTGTTTTCTATCCACATAAAGTTGAATGATAGCAGTTTCTGCCATAGTAAGTTTTCTCTGGGAGGCATTTTTTCCATAAAGTCTAATTTTCTTGACTCAATTTTGCATTTATAAATTTTGTCAAAGTGATTTTATTCACTCATCAATATTTTGTCAAAATTTTTCCCATATGTAGTATTAGGCTTTGATGGTTTTATTGGGGTATTTCTCCAAAAACTGTCGTTTCCCCAGTTGATCTTTGCATTTTTCAACCTTATCCATTTTTTCACCTGTAATACGTTTAATCACGTAAAGTTTTAGCCATAACCAATTTTCTGTTGTTTGGGCCATTTCTATTAATAATATTCTGTGTAAATTACACATAAAATAATATGTTTTTATTCATTTGTAAAGGTAAATAGGAAACAGAAGTAGTAAAAATATCTACAAAATCACTATAGTAGAGTGAAAACTTTCTACTTCAAACATCCCTCGAAAGGTCAGCTACCATTTATATTTGGAGTATGGAAAAAGTGATTTGATTTGCATTTCATGCTTTCCTGAAAGATGGAAATGGAGGTTTCACTTGCCCATCTGGCTGGCAGCTGAGGTGTAGGCACATAACCTGGTCTCTCTGCCGCTTGCCCCTTCCTAAGGCTTTGACTGTACAGCTGGAGAGACAAAGCAGCAGGAATGGGAGGACTGCTTTATGTGGCACAGCTGCGGTAGCAGGGACAGAATCCTAGAATGATCCTGAGGGCCTTAAATGCCATGCTAAGGGGTTTGAAGTTTATCCTGCAGGGATTGGAAGATATGGAGCACTCTGTTTGGAGAGCCATATGCTCAGATCTGAGATTTAGAAAGAGGACTCTGGCAGCATCGGGGAGAATGGATTGAAGATGGCAAGCCTGAAGACAGACCTCTGCAGGGCTGACTCTGCACCACAGTGCTGCATCTCCCTACTCCAAGACACTGGGTGCCAACGCTTCTGCCCTGGTCCTCTATGAAGTGGCCTTTGCCAATCTTTCCATCTGCCCAATAATCTCACACAACTCCACTGGGCTCCTCTCTGTTTTCTAAACACTTCCATGTCTATATACATTGTTTTCCCATGACCCAAGTAATTCCTTACTCTCGTTCTCCATCTGACAGGCTCATATACATAATTATTTCAATATGAAATAAACATTAATTGCTATACTAATAATACAAAATATTTATTGAGACTGTGCTTTACGCCATTCACTCCTATTAATCTCACCAAATAATAAAGGTTGACTAGCTTGTTCAACGTTGCCCTAGTGAGTCCTAGTGAGTAACTAGCCTGGATTTTAAATTTAGTTTGAGTCATGTATGTTCTAAATCCACACCAAGCTGTTCCACCAGCAAGTATTTGAATGTCCCGTATGATTCACACATATTCTCTTGTTTGAACTCATCACCACATAGAGAGGTAGATGTTTGTTACTATTTTAATGAAGAGAAAACTGAATCTTTGGGAATATAAGTACTTTCTTCAGAGCTGTTCATTCTAATACAAAGTCATTTAATTTCCTTGTAGATGCCTGACTCATAGCTGGTTACTGAAACACATTGGCTCCTTCCCTTCTACTTATTGTTTCTGACATGCCCATATCCAGATCATACTGATTACACAAAGGTGACCCTAGTCTGATCACACTCCCCCAAACCACCTAATGTATATTCCTACTGAGAATCTAGCTTGCCTGTTGGACTGGAGGGATCAGGCACTTATTGAACCTTCTCACCCAGATCCTCTTCCAAGTAAAATTGTCCTCCCCACAGCTCCTACTATCTATGGGACTCTATGGTATACTACATGGTTCTACACTTTGACTAACAGCTAATTGGACCTAGAAGTCAACAATTAGACATCCTTTCCGGAAAGTTGAAATAAGAAATGCTAAGGGGAAATGTTAAGTTACTGTTGATAACTGCAGCTCAGTAATAAGAGTCAGGACTAGTACAGCTATGATGAGCCAAGGGCAAGCCAAGGGTGCCCAGAAATCCAGCCAAGAACAGACAAGTGCCTAGAAATCCAGGTGGTAGCAAAAGAAGAATGCAGGGGATGTGCTCACAGGATCAGTGAGACTTCTGAGAGGGCAGAGGAGACCATGAAGCTGTGACAGAGAGAGGAAGCAGTCGTTAGAGCTGCCTGGTTCCTTAACAACTCCCTTTCCATCCAGATGTGTCCCAAAAGAACGCTTATGTTTTCCTCGGGTAATGTAGACAGCACTCTGTTCCTTACCGCCCAAAAAGCCAAACTGAGAAAACAGCTGTTCAATCTTGAGGTTTTTCCCATAAAAGGCCTTTGGGTCTCCAAATCCAAGAGCAAGATGGGGAAAAGTTAAATGTTAAGATGCAAAGGCTTGAAGCCTTAAGCTCAGTCCTTCACCCTGGCTGACATCCTGCACAGCTCTCTTCCCCATCCTTCTCAAGTCCCTCCTTACGGTCCCCTCCTCCCCGCCACCAGCTCTCAAGAGTCCATTTCAATTGCTTTTAAGAGCCCAGGTTGGCTGGGCTGTGAGAAATCTCTTTTCTGTCTAGAACTCCTGTTATTTATCTGATCTGACCCCTCTTCAAGCTCTGTGGATCAGGAATGGATGTTTGCTGTTGTTCATTCATTGCTGTAACAAATGCAACCCAGATATGACCCTCTCTTATCCCTGGGCCTTTTATCCCTGCTTTCAGAGTGAGCCACCGGAAGGAAACATATCTTGATTTATTTTTCCTTCCTGATGATATTTCAAGTCCATTTTGTCCAGCAATCACACATACCACCATTACTAATGAGATTTAAAAGGTGAAGGTCTGGGTTCTGGCAGCTTCGCCAAACCTCTACATTTATTTTCGAACAATATCTCTCAAAGACCCCTGCAGTCATTAAAAGCTTCACTTGACAAAGGTAAAAATGTGAACGCATTTGGACTCAACTCCTCTGATAAAGAGCTGCCATGGACACTTTGAAAGAAGAGGCTCCATGTGACTGTTATACTAGCAACTCACCATGTTCCAAATCTCTGTGTTTCTGCTGCAGTGGGAACTTCCTGAAAAATGAGGGAGACAGTGATGTGGGATGACACCTTTTTTTCTTGCTGTTTGCCCCTCACTGCTCACTCCACAGGGCACAAACACACACATGTACACACACTGGCATCTGGAATACAACATGAGCACAGGCCAAATGAGTTGACAGCATGATGTGTCTGGCACCCACTGGCCTCTTGTGCCTTGCGTTCCTGTCAGTTCTAGTTCTGGGGGGATTTCTAAAGATACGGAACCTCTCCCTGTAAAAGCCAATATGGCAATTCCCTCATGGCAATGAACATCAGAGCTTTTTCTCATCGATCAAAAGAGCAAGTATTTGGATTTGTGGGTGAGCAAGTGAGGCAGGGCAGAGAGGAAGAGAGAAAATGAGTGTATTAATAATAAAGTTTGTATTTTTTTAATTTTTGACAACAAAACTATACTATCCCTAGAACTTACCTTTTAAAAATATCAAAATATTAAAAATATTAATATTAAAATCATTCACCCTCTATCCCAATAACCATATTCATTTTTGTCAGGCAGCTCGAATATCCCAATTTAGATAGGCTAGCACACCCCTGACTCAGCAGGAGGCTTTCTGTATTAGGTCTGATTCCTTAGAACACAAATCCTCAGTCAAAAGTTTCTGTGGTAAACTTTATTGAAGAACACATCCCAAGGACACAGGAGACAGATCAAGGAGAGTGAGACCAGGAGCATTACCACACTGGTCACAGCTCATTCTCACGGGATGTCTTCTGAGAGATCCTATGAAATCATCACCTCTCCATAGAAAAGGAATATGGAGAAAAAGGGAGAATCACCCCACTGCTGACACTAACCCACGGTAGCATCAACTCCCTCACACATCCGCTATAATCCCCACTCCCTTGGCAACCTCAGGAAAGTCATTTGAGGGATCCCTGGATCCCTGAATCCGGTTACCCCAGCAGTAGCCAAAGGGTGAGTCACTGCAGGCAGTGAGCCTGTAGCTCTCCTTGTCAGTATGCTTGCAGCCTGCAGCCCTGCAGCCCAACACAGTGAGCCAGCATGCATGCCTTACACTGAGTATCAGAGCTCCATAGTGTTGCCTGCCTCCAGAGCAGCAGGAAAGCCCTGGAACAGGAGCCATTGTGTGGACATGAGGGACTGGAAACAGGTGGAGTACCATGACAACTTGGCCCTGCCATCAAGTGGCCACAGATCTCAGGATGAAAACCTCCCCTCTTCAGTCTGTAAGAATACAAGTGCCAGGTGATCTTTGTAGATCAACAGCTTCAAGCAAAACACTGTGGCCAAGAAAATACAGAACACTACACAAAACGAGTCTGGCGACACACCCGATAAATAACAGGTAACTTTTCAAACTTAAGCAGCAGCTCTACCAATTATCGGATTTGTGATCCTGGCAAGTTTCTTCAATCAATTAGTTAGAAGAGAATAGGCCGTTCTAGTAAGAGAAAAACCCCAAATCTCACAACCCATGACCAAGTATTTCTACAGTATTTCTGGCACAGCTGACTTGTAGATTCCCACTCTCCTCTCAGTCTCCTGATGTCTGTGATCCTGGAGACAGCCCATTGTCATGGGATAACATGGCATTTCAGTTAGAAATTATATCCCTTCTATAAAAGGATCAGAGGTTGAAGTCCAGGACAGGCAAAGGCAGTTGCGTGTTTCTATCAAATCTCAGACTCCCGGCACGATTCTTCTCTGCCATTCTGAGAGGAGAATTGCAAATGCTTCAGGATGAGAATATGCACTGCCTGTCACTGCTCAGTGACCTATGCTTCACCTTAACCTACTCTTGAAATTATCAGAGGCTGACTTTTACCATTCTCCCTAAAAATGCACAGTTTCTATAAAACAGAAAGCAGTAATTTACTCTGTAATAAGGCTGTTTTCAGAAGATCATTGATGCCTGATAAAATGTTGGAATCTTCTGTGTAATGGGAAGGAAGGGAAGACCATTTTGGTCTAGAGAGCCTATATCTTAGTATGTTCAGGCTGCTATAACAAAATACCAAAAACTTATAAACACCAGAAATTCATTTCTCATAGTTCTGGGAAGTTTAAGATCAAGATGCCAGCAGATTCAGTGTCTGGGGAGGACCTGCTTCTTAGCTCATGGACAGCTATATTCTAGCTCTGTCATAGTCATGGGGAGGAAGAGGCAAGAAAGTTCTCCAAGATCTGCTTTACAAGGGCACTAATCCATTTATGAGAGCTCCACCCTAATGATCTTACCATTTCCCAAGGACCCAGCTCCTAATGCCATCACCCTGGGGGATTAAGTTTCAATATATGAGTTTGAGAGGAACACAAATATTCAACTGGGCAAGTTAGGGGCCTCAGAGAGGAGAGGATTTTTCAGCAGAAAAATTTTGCTGTAGAGGGGAAACAGGCCTCTGTTCGCATTAGTCGTTGAGGTATTTATTGCAAGAATGAAGCAAACATTGAATTGCTGGGATATCACTTCCTTCCTACTCATAGAATCATTTGTCTCTTAGGTACCTTGAAGGCTGGCATAATATGGCAGGGCTCAGCATTTCTGACACAGTCTATATCCTAGATACCTGCGTCTCTGTATACATCTGTTAATTCCCCCCCATACACAGAGAAGTGCATACTATGTTCATTGAGATAATGCTAGCCACTGTGAAAAACTCTAAAATATATAAAGGCTTAACTATAATAGAAGTGTCTTGTTCAAGTATAGTCCACAACAGATCATCTTGATTGGTGATATTTGATTCTAAGTGATGACCCAGGGGCCAGGTTCCTCCCACCTCCCAGATGCAGCTCCATCATCTCCAATACATGGCTCCAAAATCACTGTGCTTGTCTTCCCTAAGCCAGTGGGAGGAAGAAAGAGCATGGACAATCCCACACTCGAGGTTTTAAAAGGAAATTCAGGGAATGGCACATATTACTTCTGTTCACATTCTGTTGACTAGAATTCCATCAAATAGCTCTACTGAGCAACAAGTAACAAGTGAGAGTAGGAAATGTAGCCTGGCCCACGAAGAAGAGGAAACATGTTTGGTGAATGCTACTCTGTCTCTGCCATGAACGCCTGCTCTGTTCCAGGTGTTGGGCTATGCACCTGAACGACACAGACACAGCCTCCCTTCAGGGAGCTGAAAATATAGAGAAGAATAAAGGCCTTCAAACATGATCACAAATACATGGGCACACATATTTAAACAATACAATTACAAAATGAGAGCTGCCTGGGTGTCTTGGTGGGCTAAGTATTTGCCTTTGGCTCAGCTCATGATCCCTGGGTCCTGGGATCGAGTCCTGCATCAGGCTCCCTGCTCAGCAGGGAGTCTGCTTCTCCCTCTCCCTCTGCTGCTCTCCTTGCTCATTTTCTCTCTCACTCTCTCAAATAAATAAATAAAATCTTTAAAAAATTACAAATGTGATATGAACATAGAGTGAAAGAGGCAAATTCTGGAAGTATTATGACCTAGAGAAGGCTAGGATGTATAGGAATAAGTAGGAAATTAACCAAGTTAAGAGAGAGAGAGAGAATGTGTGTGCCTGTGTACACATGTAGGATGTTTAAGGGAAACATTCCCAGGTGCAGGAATAACATACATAAAGGCCTTTGTCATAATACACCATTAGTTCCATTTACTCATTTAGCAAGTGAAGTGTCCACTATATACCAGGTATCCTGTCAGTCTCATGCAAAAACCTGCAGTCCACTGCCTCTGCCTTGAAGAACTTATTTGCATTCATCAGGAACAAGGCCTTGTAGATAATCTCACATATTTAGTATGATTTCAAGTGTGGAAGAGGACCTTAATGCCACCAAGGCATTTTCATCCTCCCGTTTATTAAGCACACTGTGAAGCTCACAGCCAGGATATTACCCCAATCCCTGTGACTCAAAGACCCAGCTTTATCCTACTAGAGAACAGGCTAAAAATGTAAATATCTGCCATACTTACAGCCCCCTTAAAGGAAATCATTCCAAATGGATTATTCTGTGTAACCTTTCTGTGACAGCCACAGTGCCACCCTGCTACCCACCCCAGACTGCTCAAGCCACATCTCAGAGCATGAGCTCTCAACCTCTAAACTATGTAGCTCAGTTGGTTAAGCATCCTACTCTTGATCTCAGCTCAGGTCATGATCTCAGGGTCATGAGATCGAGCCCCACATCAGGCTCTGTACTGGGAGTAGAGCCTGCTTGAGATTCTCTCTCTCCCTCTGTCCTTTGCCACCCTCTCTCACATGTGCTCTCTCTCTTTCTCTCTCTGTCTCTGACTCTCTCTCTCTCTCTCTCTCAGAATAAATAAAATTTAGAACAGCCGACTTTTTCTGTTTATTGTATGGTGATTTTAATGGTAATAGTAGTAGTAATATTTAATAGTAAAGATTTGATATCAAACTTTTCCAATCAGATTCCCTCTCTTAGTATTGTAAAATCTTTCTTTTGAAATAAAATTCAGAAACTGTTTGCAGTTTACAAAAAATAAAAAACAAAAACAAAAAAACCCGTTTGTACGCAGCAAAGCCTCCTATGCTATTCTGAATGGGTAAGAACTAACCAAAAAAGAAAAAGAGAGAGAGAGTGAGCATGCTGACTTGCTCTGCAAATAAATTAACAGGAATTTTTACTTTTAGTAAAAGTCTGTTACATATAGCTGCCTTCTGTCAGTGATGCTTCGGAGAATGAAGAAGAAACTGTCAATAAATGGGACCAACCATGGAGAGGCAGGAGGGCAGCCACAGAAGGCAATGGGTGAGCTGGTTTATCAAGAAGCCAAAATTCACAGCAAGAAACCATACGAGATCATAAGGAGCTATGTCATGAATCCACTTAAATCTTTAGGAGGGCACTGGGCTGCCCACTGTAGACAGATGAAGGGCTCTCAGACACTTTATCTAGTCATTAAATTAAAAAGTGGCCTGCAGAAGGCCAAAGCACACAGGGCCACTGAGGTCAACTTTACAGGCTTCCACGCAGGTCCTACCAACTTCAAATGTGCGTATTTTCAGACAGTTGTGAAAAGAGACACGAATGGCTTGGTTTAGTAAGAACACTGGAATTCTTCAAGCAAGCAAATAAGCAGACAGAAATACATTGCTTCTAGTCTCCTTCTCATCTTCTTGTTTCCAAATGTGTACATTGTTGGTTGATGGTAGGGTGTTTTTTTTTTTTCTGTAAGGAAATGAAAAATTGTCTTGAAAAGTAGCCATAAAGCTTTTCTGTAATTACCAAGAAAACTATCAATTTTATAGACAATCCAACTGATAACATATGGTCCAACACTGTTTGGTAGTTTATTTGTTGTTGTTGTTGTTGTTGTTGTTGTTGTTGTTGTTTCTTGTGAGGGTTTTTTCTTTTTGTTCTTTGAAACCAACACAATTTGGAGTGATATTTTAATTTATTATTATGAAAGGGACAGCAACTGGTTTTTAATGGTTACAGAATGGTGCCTCGCAACCTTGTCCCAGCTGCTGTCACTGCCGTGCGGAGAGCAGACTTGCAGCATCTTGTCTCAGGCACACATCGGTGCTCCCGCCTGCTGCCTCCCTCCCAGTGGACAGGCCGCCACCTGCTGCTGGCACAGCGCCGGTCCTTCAGGGAACAAATGTTCTCTTGCTGTTGGGTGACAGGACAGGACAGACGCTGGCTTTCAAGGGAACCAGGGAAAGGCGCCCTCGGGCTGGCTGCCCCTACTCCTCCACCCATCTGCCTTCCCTGCCTAGCAGAGATCTCACCAATCAGGGCCCTCAGAGAGCAGACTTTTGGGTCTGACTGTGGTCTAGATTGTTCTGTCTCCTTTTCCCTACCAGTTTCCCTTAAGGCTATAGTGGCCATATATGTATTTATGCCACAAGCATGTATTTTGCCTCTGTTTCATGCCAGGCAATTTGCTAAATGCCAAGAATACAGACTTGAACACCTCAATCCCTGACCTTGAGAAGGTCACAGAGTAGTAGGATCGGCAAGACACACCAACCAATGAATTATGATCCAGCACAAGAATGTAACAGCAGAATGAAAACCAAATGAACAGAGAAGAAACATTAAACTATCACACGGGCATGAAACATGGACTTGGAGACTGCCAGCCACAGGGAAATTCCAGCTTTCCCTCTTGGGCTGCCCATTTGCCATTGGACAATTCACTTAAGGTCTTTAAGTCCCAGTAACTCAATAGTGAAGGGTGGTGTGAGATAATACAGTGAAGCATTTTAACGTGGCACATAGTAAACACTCAATAAATGTGAGCCCAGTGCAATTTCTATGCAAATGCCTCTTTCAGAGATGTAGGGTCCCAGCCACTGTACCTGTGCAGGGTTTCTGGAAGCTAAGAAAGGATAGAGGGATGGGGCCAGCAAGTGGACTGCAAAGCTTAGAGCTGAAGAAGACCCCAAAGGCCCTAGCCAAGGACAAAGCTATAGTACAAGGCCAGGTAAAATTTTCACCTGGACTAAAGGCAGGAGAGACCAGTCAGAGTGAAAGAAACTAAATCTAGGACACGAGAAAAATTGGACGTTATCAGGCAAACCCATTCAGAAAACATAATATAAGGCAGAGGTGCACCAGGGTCTTAGAAAGGCTGGAAAAATCTTCTGAGAGGAGGTGGCATTCAATCTGGGTGTTAAAGGATGAGTAGGAACATGCCAGGGAAAGAAACTAGGGAAGAATGGTCCTTGAAGGGGAAATAGCAGGGACAAACACATAGTGGTGCCCAAGGAGAAGAGCAAGACAGTCGAAGTCAGGGGAAGAGAAGGAAAAAATAAGATGAAAACTGAGAGGGAGACAAACTGTAAAAGATGCTGAGCTCTAGGAAACAAACTGAGGGTTGCTGGAGGGGAGAAGGATAGTTGGGTGACCGGAATTAAGGAGGGTACTTGAAGTAATGCGCACTGGGTGTTATATGCAACTAATATATCACTAAAATATATCACTAAAAAAAAGTTTCACTGTTGAAACTAAAAAAATAATTTTTAATTTAAATTAAAATGAATTAATTAAAAGGTCAAAGTAGCTACAACATGGAACATGTAGGATACAGTGGAAGGAGAGAGCCTAGAAACAGGGCAGGAGGGGAGACATGGAGACTGTGAGTGCCAGCCTGGAAACCTGGTCTTAGCTTATAAGCCCACAGTGGGCACAGATCAGAGTCACCCTTCGAGCTTTTACAAAGTACCAACGCTCAGGCCACACTGCTAGCGATTTCAAGTTAATTGGTCCTGGGTTAGGCCAGGCCATAAGTAGTTTTTAAATGTCCCCAGGTGATTTTAATCGTGCAGCCAGGGCTGCAAACCACTGCTGTAGGCAATCAGAAGCAATGGAGATCTTCCCCATGTGCCCAGAATGCTGTGAAGCTAAGAAAAGAGATTCATTTAATTTCAGCAAACATTAACACTGACTTGGTGCCAGGCCCTGTGCTAGGCATTGTAAATATGGAGATGAGTAAGTCAAGGACCACTGCTCTCTGTTTAGCTCTGCAGAGTTTATGAATCATGTTCACCTTCACTGTCTTATTCGGCCTGGGAATCGAGAGGGAATGTGGTTGTAGTCCTTCAGGGGAAGCCGTGCACATAATCAACTCGGTCATCATGGGGCCTACCCTGAGGTCTGGCGCTGGGCCGAGGTGGAGAAAATGAATTGAGCAATCTTTTATAGAAGAAAAATCAATAGCATCTGAACAGCCAGCCACACCAGCAGCTGGGGCTGGCAGGGGGAGGGGAGAGGCATCAGGGAAGGGAGAGGGGCTTATGGGAGAAAACCAGGGCACTGTGCCAGAAAGGAGAGGAGACATAGAAGGGTCCAAGAGGAAGGAAAGGAGGGCCAGGCAGAGTGGGTTAGGGAGACAAGGTAGTGGTTCCTGAGAGAATTTGTACAAAACCACTGTATTCCTCTTGCCTTAAGCTGTCTCTGCTGCTCAGAGCTCTGAATATAGAGAGATAGGTCGTGTGAGAAGGTGTGAGGGAGAAACTAATACTTAGCAAGTTCCTGTCCTTGACTGGGTGTTTTGCATACACTAATAGAATGTAATCCTCACTAATCACGAACTTTACAAATGAGAAAACAGAAATCCTACAGGTCACTGGGCTACCAAGCTCATGTGTGATGGAGTCATCCATCTCCTTACAGGCTTAAAAGAGAAATGTATGGGAGAGTCACTTTGTAGAAGGAGAGCCACTTCAGAAATAATTATTTTTCCACTTTCAGTCCATATGTAACACTTGTACAAGACTCAGAGTAGGAAGGGATGTCATGGATCATCTGGTGGAGATAAAAATGAACCTAGAACCAGAGTCCTTGCTGGTCCACATAGCTTCCAGATAAAACCTTTAATACACTTGGAAATACAATCAAGCATTTAGGTTACATGAGGGAGATGAAAGAGAAAGGGAAAGTATACGATGCAATGGCACAGAAAATTTTCTTAGAATATTCAAGAACAAATAGGAGTCCCATGGGAGGGACTGTAGCCTTCTGGATTATGTGTGGAAGGGCCTGCCGGGAGGAGAATGAGCTTATTACAATCCACTGGAGTGAGAAATCCCTTCTGGAGGGCAGCAGAATCCTGTTCTGGCTCACCCTATGCTGCTACACTGCATGATCAGGTCTCTTATGATTTCTTTAGATGTATACCCAACTCAAATGAGCTCAGGCAAAGAGAAAATTTACTGGAAAGATACAAGGTTATTTCACATAGGTGGAAGCATTGAACCAAACTACAGGAATATACAGTTGTAGTCAGGCCTTGGAGCAATTGGAATCAGGAATATGAGCCATAAAGACTTGTCTCCTCTCCTTTTTTTGCACCTCTCTGGTTTTACACTGCTGGCTTCCTTGTCTATCACTGCTGACTGCCTCCTGCAAAGTGAAAAACGTGGCCACCAACCACTCCTGAGCCACATCTTGCATAGATTCTACCTCCAGAGAAGTAAGTTTATAGCTTGAAAAATCCCAGAGATGGTTTCTATGAAGTAATCTATTTGGTTCAGCTTGGAGTGGTGCCTATTCTTGTACCAATCACTGTGTCTAGAAAAGCAAGGTTATGTTCAACAATATGGCAACCCCAGCTGTATCCATTTGAATGGAGGTGAGGGGATAGGATACTACCAGAAGAAGAGAGAGGAATTAAGACCTCAAACCCCATCTCACCAATAGAAAGAAGACCCTTCAACAACAGCAGAGGAAGGTTCCAATGGTGAGAAGATTCTCAACGCATATTTGTATGCAAAAGCAATGTGCAATACAGAGAGATGACTAAGACCAGCCCTGGTCCTCAGGGAGCTCACAATACTAATACTAAAGTTCACAGATTATCATGCCTCTTTCCTTACTAACTAGGTGTCTAGTGAGAGTACATTTCCTAGCCCAATGGAGTCAAGAATGGTCATGTGATTGTCTAAGACCATGGAAGTTGGTGTGGATCATTTCCAGACCTATTCCATAAAAATGTTCCTCTGCGTGCTTCCCTCTTTCTAAGAAATGGAATGAAGATGACCCTCATGTAACCTGGGAGCCATGCATTTAAGACTGTAGAACCACAGATGGAAGGAGCCTGGCTCCCTGAATCAATGCTTAGAAAAGACCCACTAACCACAAGCACACACATCGGGCTCTCAGATTAGCAAGAAAAAAAAAACAAAAAAACAAGCTTTTATAGTATTAACCATTAAGATTTAGAGGTTCATTTATTACTGTCAGGCTTGCCTTCACTAATAGTCAGCAAGCATTGCCTTAACTGGAATTAACTACTCCGAGTCCCAGTTTTGTGGCAAACTTGCTGGATGACTTGGAGAAAATCACCTTACCTCTCCAAGTCTCCCCATCAGTTATATCTACATTACAGGATTTTTCATTAATGAATAGAGATAATGCACGTGAAAAATGTGAATGCTAAATTATTTTACAATTTCAGAATGGGATATTACAAACTTGTATATTGTCATTTCTCAAGTATGCTGAGATTTCATTTTAGTGGCTTAGAAATCTTCCACGTTTCTCTTTAAAAATTTATTTGATAAAGAGGATAATACAGGTTATAAGAATATAATTTTTCCATAGAATTCAATAAAGTTATTTTCACTTTGAATTTTTTTAAATAAGTGATCCTTAAACATTTTTTGTTTCCTGAATTAGTCAGCATTCGAAGATAAATAGCTTGTCTACCACTGATATTAAGAAGTTTCTTTTACATATTGAAGAAATAAAGACTGAATTAGAGTTTTATGTTAAAAAAGTAAACTTGCCCTTAATAATTGGCAGCTCTGAGCCTTGAACATGGAACCTCTGCCTCCATATTAGCATGCCTTCCCGTCTTCTTTGTGATTCTCCTCTACCAGGCATAACTAGTATATAACCAGCACCACCACTGTCTCGCATGCAGATATGGATAAGAATTAAATCTCAGTTGATTATTCCCTTCACCCTCATCAGAAGGCTTTGAACAAAGACCACATCAACAGTTTTCAAACTGTGCTCTTTGACTCCAGGAAGACATTTTCTTTAAGTTTGCAGGGAGTGTCTCCAATGCTACTTTAACCAGGACAGTACTGACTTTACTTGTCCTACACATTGAGCTTCTGAATAAGAACAAAGAGCTTCCTAGTTAAAAAAAAAAAAAAAAAGAAAAGAAGAAAGAAAGAAAGAAAGAAAGAAAGAAAGAAGAAAAGAAAAAAAGAAAAGAAAAGAAAAGAAAGGAAAAGAAGAAAAAAAGAAAAGAAAAGAAAAGAAAAGAAAAGAAAAAAGAAAAGAAAAGAAAAGAAAAAAAAAGAGAAGAAAAGAAAACAGCTGGAAGTTGCTAAACCAAAAAAAAAAAAAAAATTGAACATTGGGGTCATAAAATCATGGCAAACAAAGGAGACAGGAGGTTCACTTTCTAATGCCAAGTCTGATGCTAACTTTTATACTTTTATGACTTTAGACAAGTCTTTTTCCCCTTTTAGGCCTTACTTTGCTGGCCTATAAAATGGAAACTTTAACAACATGAGAACTAGCCCCCTTCCTATTTCACTTTGGAATGTCCATTGGAGAAGCAGCTTAGGGTATGTATGCAGCGCTGGCCAGGGAGGTAGGAGGGACCAAATGTGAGAGGAGGAATAAAAACCCAGAAAGAGATTTTAACTTTATTTTTAAAATATCTAGTTACAATGATGTGCCAAGTTCTGTGCATAACAGTGAGGATATCACATGGAACCAAATAAATACAGTGCTTATGGTGCCTAGCTTTATAGTGATGGATGTTAACACAAGGGGAGCAAGAAGGCTGTCAGAGACAAAGGGATAGCACCAGGAAAAAAAACATACAAAAAATTGTTTGGGAGTTTCACCCCCAAAATTGAATCATCTTCTTCCCAGAGACCTAACTCCCTCTGTCATCCTTTCAGTCATTCTTCTACCTCAGGAATAGAAGCTAGAATCTAGACTGTCTGTCTTTCTGTCATCATCTCATAGTGTACACACTAATAACCTCCTATGTCCAACATTTTATACCAGGAAATTAGGCCGCAGAGATGAACTGAATGTGATACTAGCCCTCGGGATGCTCATGGTCTGGTGGGGAGATGGGTAAAGCATTGCAATGTAATGAGTGAGCTAAGAGTGCACATGCAGGTGAGGGTGGAGGAATAATGGGTGGTCCTTCTCCACTCCTCAGATTAAACCAGATTCCACCTTTCCCAATTCCGCCACCTCTCTGCACCTCACCTATGCCTTCTGGATGCACCCCCTTATGCTGAATCAACAAGATCAGGCACAGACATCCGCAGTGAGAAATAATGAGGGCACCAGAAGGTCACTGCAAATAGAAGGCAGTTATGTTGCTTCGTGATTTAAAGTACTAAATGGTACATTTATTTCCATTAACTGCAATAGGATGGTGTTCTCATGGGTGATAACAGCGGGATTTTCATGACATCATTTTGGTCTATCTGGTTACAGAACCTACTAGGTTTCCTGAATTTGAATGTTTCGGAAACATTGAAAAATAAAGGATATTCTATATTTTATCTTTCTAGCATTCCACCACCTGATATTTTTAAATTATAGACAGAGTCCTTATTTTTCAATCATTCGGTATAGAAGTGTTTACTGAGCCCTAGTGCACGGCAGACACTGTTTTTACAGACATATAAATGAAAAACAAATGATCCCTGATCTCAAATTTCCAACAGTCTCACAGGGAAAATAATCACAATAATTAAATTCAATACGATTGGTGCCACGTGAGAAGTGAGGCCAATGTACATAAGGGAACATAAGAGAGGGACATACCACTAACTAGAAGGTTCCTTAAAGGCTTCCGAGAAGAGAAAACCAACCTGAGTCACGGGTGAAGCATCATGGCTGGTCAGGGAGATGGAAGTTGGAAGGATGTCCAGGCAAAGGAGAGTATGTCTCTGGAGGATACTGCCCAGTGAATGGCCTGAAGCAAGTGTCCATACTGCTCAGAAATTCGGCATGCTACAGACACTTTGGAGTCAGAGGGATTTTATTCTCATTTTTGTTCTGTCTCTTCACCTACTCTGAGGCATGATTGTGAAGTTGAAATAAGAAAATAGAACAGATGATGTGTTTCGTACAACATCTGACAGCAGCAAGTTCTTATAAATGTGGAGGAATGGGAGAAGGAACATAGATAGGTGTTTGTGTGTGTAAAGTGAGGAGCCCCTGCGCATGTCTTTGTAGGACTGAAGGCTTATTTTATCCAGTATAATGAACTATCTATGTCCAATTTGTTGCCCCAGATGTACTCCTGACCCCTCATCACCAGCTGTGTGCCTTGGGAGCCTGAACTGTTTGGACTCTATCAAAGGGCTTCTTCCCTGACCTCCAGTTGAGTCAAACAATGGAGGGCACCTAGGAGATCCAAGAGAAGGAAGAGTCAAGTGCCCTCCTCTGCAGTCATCTTGGGCTGCAGCGTACTTGGCAGAAGGTCACAACTCCTGCCAAGTGGCCCTCTCCATACCATTTTCTATACCATTAGATTCTGTTAACTGCTCTCTCCTTTTATCCCTCACAAACAAGCTACTAATATCCCCAGACCCTGTATTCTCCTTGTGATCTCCATATAACTTATCCATACCTTCATAAATGAATCCTTTATTCAATTCTACCTGCATCACCCAGTTTGAGTATGCCATCTATTTCTTTCTGGGACTAAATCCTGCAAAGGGACTCCAAATAAATATGTGGGCTTGGGAATTCACTAAAGATGGGGGGAAATGCATATGTTTTGTTAGGGACAGATTAAGATGCAGAACAACTGAGGGCTAAGTGAGAGAGTTGTATCTCTCCTTCTACTAAACTGAGCAAATAGACAAGTTTCCAAATCCTATTCACCTTTTAATCTGTACCCCCAACATCTATTTTAGAAAGTGCGATACAGAATATTGCTTACTATAAGTGTACTGAAGTGTTCTAAAACATTACCACTGGGTTAAAGAGACGAAGGAAGAAAGAAAAAATAAATGATATATCAATATTTGCTACCTCTCCCTATTCACAAACACATATACACTCATACCACAATTATGATTTTTTTTAACATTTCAAGAAACCTTCACTTGGTCATTCCAATCTTGATCAAACTGACACACCTATAGAGGTCCACAGGAAAAACTCTCTTCTTCACTTTGTATGATCAAGACCTAAAATGGCAATACTGGCAATGGGATGAAACCCTTTCATTAAATCAGGGACCTCAGAGCCAGATGGAAGCTTGAAGTCATGTGGTTCAGCCCTGCTTGCTTCCGGGTGCTGTGTTTGAACATTCCCTGGGACAACGAGATCCCTACTTCCTCAGGGATGTACACCCATCCATAGTTGCTTAGCCCTAACTGATAGGAACGGTATTCCTTGAACTAATTTAAAATCTGCCTCTCTGCAACTTAATCTCTGAGAAGAAGTAAACATTCTTCTAACATATATTACAGGCTGTTTTGGATTCCCCAAGATTAAACTCTCTAACTTTAAATATTGGTAGAGTAGGACATGGCCTATGAGGTGTAATCTGGAGAGGACCAAGAGGATTGTGTGAAGACCTTCTCTTGTACCCCAATCCCATCTCCCACCACCACCTAAACAGTCTCCAGTTGGGATCACAACTATAAGTGAGGACTTGTAATCAAGCTTTGAAATGGAAATCGTTCACGTTGTCTTTAAGGGAAGAGCTATGTCTTCAACATGTTTTATACTGTGACCAGACACTAGGAGTACAAAGCTGGGAGCCTAGAGCATTGTTAGTTGGAGATGAGTAAGTATCCCAGGCATCAAGAATGGCAAGGTATCCTGGCATGGGAAAAGGTATTTGCAAAAGGATAGAACTGGGGAGAGTCAGTCCTTACAGGGCCACAGTATTTGGTGAGATTGTAGAGTACCTGCGAAGAGAGACCAACTATGGACTGGAGAGAGAGCAGGGCCCAGCTTGGCTACTTTCTAGCTATGACCTTGGGAGAGTCACTTCCCCTCTCTGTGGAATGAGGAAGTGGGAGGGCTACATCATTTCTAAATGCCTCCCTTTTCCATAAATCAATGATTCTAAAAATGCTTCATATTTCTGTAGCTCTTCACAGTTCATAAAGTACATTACCTCATTTCATTCTGCAGCACGGAAGGCAAAACTTGGCAGAACTCAGAGTTGACCTTACTCTTTTCTGATGACTTTTCAACGGGAATGCAAAATTCAGGGCATCCCCAAGTTCTCACCTCTGAACCACTCTTTCAAGTAACCTATTACCCCCTTGCTCAACACACACACACACACACACACACACACACACACAGTTTCTCAAGGACAAAATAATTCTTCTTAAAAGAATTCCCACATTTAAATTTCAAAAAGTGGTCTGCTGCATCAATGCAACCCCAATTAAAATGCTGAAGAGTAAAGGTTATTTCTAGTACCTAAAGAGTAGGCAAATCATACTCTTGCCATAGAAGCCCTAAATGATTTAGAAATTCAGCTAACATTCCTAACCACAGGGTCTGAGTCTAGGGTATCAAGAGAGTTCTTTCTAATGGGAATATGTTAGGAGAATGGGGTTAGGGAGCACTTAGCTTCTCCAGTTGAGAATTTTAAGTTGCATAATTGACCCAAAAGGGCCTTACTAATTGAGGCCCTGTTGTAATGAGAAATGCTAGAAAAACGCTTTTAGTCTAGATTCTAACACTGCCCAGCTGAGTAACCTAGAACAAGTTAACTAATTTATCTGAGATCTGCTTTCTCATTCATAAAATTAAGGGTTGTGTTATGTGATCAATAAGATGCCATTCAGTTTATCTTTTGTTCACTCAAGGCATATTGATTAAACATCTACCCTATACCAGACATTGTAGAAGTTATTAGAATAAAACAAAGAAAAGCTAACGAAAATTACATGTGAGTGAGACAGAGAGAGAAACACTGCTTGCCCTCAGAAGCTCACATTTTGGTTGGGGAGGGAGATGTGCAAACAGATAAATGCATAAGCATCATTATGCAATGGTAACCACCTCTACAGAGAAAATACAGGGGAAGGAATTCTTCCTGCTGGAGGAATCAGGGAGTGTAGAAAAGAGGGAGAGGGATGCTTAAGCTGGATCTGAAGATAAATAAGACAGAGAGGGGCTTTCTATCAAGAGAAATCAGACAGACTTAGGGAAAAAGAATTCATTTGTCATGTTTATAACATGCGTGATAAAGTGGGAAAGGGACTGTTGGAGATGCAGGCAGGAGCCCAACTATGCAGAACCAAGTTAGCCTGGATATGACATTGAAAAGTCACTCAAAGTTGTAGACAAAGGAGAAACACAATCTGCTCTGCATTCAGTAAAGGTCATTCTGGTTGCCCTAGAGAGTATAAACTAAAGGTGCACAAGACTAGAGGCAAGGGCTCACTGAGAAAGTGAAGATCACTGAATTATTCCAGAAGAGTTAAGAGTCTGAACTAAAGGAGCCTCCATGGAGATGGAAAGGAATGTGTGAATTTAATGACCTTTTAAAGAATGTTGTGTGTGATTTATTTATTTAACAAACATTTACATAGCATTTACTATGTGCCAAGCACAGTTCTAAGCACTTAAAAATATTAACTCAATCATCACACCAAACCAATGAAGTTAGAACCACTATCATCCCTGAATTATGAATGAGATAAATATCTTAACACAGAAAGGTTAAGTCACTTACATAAGATCCCACAGCTAGTGAATGGGTGGTCTTCCTCTTGAGTCTATGTTCTTATTCACAAATACTAATACCACCGACACTATGCTGCCAGGAGTGACTCCCAAGAATGACTGACTCTGACTTCATCTGCTACTGGATGGATAGTCATGTCATTTACTTTCTAATATAGGAAAGAGCAAATGTTGGGAGAAAAGAATCATGTTTCTTTGACTTCTTTGTGTTAACCAAGGGAATTGAGATATGGTGGAAAAGCCCAGTAAGGAGCTGAGCTAGTATGCGTGGAGCAAAGAAGAAAATACTAGGTTGAAAAATCTAGATTTGGAAGTTACCTGTATATAGATGGCAATGGTCACCAAGTAGGAGACCTGAGTGTCAATCACTGTCACTGGGGTGGCCCATGTGAAATGATAAGTGGTGTTCTTCAAATTGCAATCTGGTTCTGATTGCATGTCAAGAACTTTTCTTCATTTCCTATGGAATGTTTGTTATTTATTAGTTGCGAACTAACTGTTGTCTAAGGACATGGCTATTTTCACCCAATGTTCAGATTTAAAGTATTCCAAAACACAAAAATAATAAGCAATTGAGCTGCCAACAGGAAATAGGACTTTACATGTTTTATAGAAAACCTATCATAAAAAATTGAGGCTGATGAAACCTCTAGCAAAATTTGATTTCAATGAAGTAAGTCCTTCTTAGCAACCCTGGTTTTTAATATTTAAAACCTATGTGTAATAATTGGTACAAAACATCAGAACTGTAATTTGGCCATCCTGGTTCTGTATTTACATTTTGTTTATTAAAAATTTAGTGAAAATGAATAATTGAAGAAAGATGAGAACTTAAGGAATTTTGCAACTACATGTTAAAGGTTGAACGCTGGTCTACTGAATAATGAGTATATCCATTTAAGAATTAGGGCATTTTGTTTTCAGAGCTTAAGGAATTCTGACATGATTTTAGAGAAAGCATAGATGACTCACAGTACTATCAGCAAGCCATTTCATCTGTAGGCACTGCAGTTACTCTTGTCATAACAAATAAATATATTAAGCTTTTCCTATGTGCCAGGCATCAAGCTGTATGCTTTCTATCTATTGTCTCATTAATATCTCACAACTGCCAGGCAAAAACAAAATTATTCTCCTCATTCTAAGGATGATGAAACCATAGTTCATAGAGAAGAATTCACTCGCCCAGGTTCATTCAATGAGTAAATTACAAATTGAAGACTCCATCATTACGTGAGATCCATATTCTGCTTGGGCAGTAATAAAAAAATTTCTCAAATGCCACAGCCCAGCCATTTCCTTGATGCTAGTACTGTTTCTCCTGCCTAGAGAAGCCTACCAAGTATTCTTCAACTACCACTACCTAATTTTATCTCCATCCTTCCAGACATCAGCTCAGTGACCATCTCTCCACCAACTCCAGCCCATGCTGACTCTTCTTTCTCTCTCTCCCTGTCTTGACTGCACCACCCACGCTGTCATCTGGGGCCATGGGTTTCTCATGGGTAAATCCTGCCTTTGCTTCATCACTGTAAGCCCTGTTCAGCCTAGACTTACCAGCACTATACAATATAGGTCTCACTAAACTTGTTTAATAAACTATTGCCAAATTAACTTAAAAGTGTTTTGGGGGGTCTCTGAGGGAACCCAGAATAAATAGCACCCCTCTTCTCCTCTTGAGTCCTAAACACATTAAAGAATAAGCAAAAGAATGCAGGTGAAAGTCAAAGTTCAACTTTAGTGCCTATGCTGACAGGTTACAGTATATAAGATAAAAGAGGAATCAGAATGGCTCTCCTAGACCTGAAAACAAAAACCTGGTAACCTAGGCTCATTTACAGCATAGTTAGCCAGAACAGGTATGCTCAAGTGACACTCACAGTGTGGGCTAAGCAGAAGGGAAATTAACTGTAGGAGAATGGTCCTGCTTCTTCCCAAAGAGGAAGAAAGAACACAGCATCGTCAGTTATTTTTACCTAATTTTTTCATAAAGTCTTGACACCTCTGCAGGAACAAAGCAATTCTATAAGAAAAAGAGACTAAGAACTTGCATAGGGCAAGGCATAAGGAAGAAATATTTCCTTCTAATAGTGTGGAATAACTAATGAAATTTCCATCCATTCTACATTGATTGAGTATAAAAAAATGAGGAATGACAACATCCTCTACAGGACCCATGAGCAGTGCCTGAAAAACATTAAAGTCTCAACCATAGCAATAATAATAGTCATAGTAAAAATAAGCACAGGAATTATGCTGTGCTTCAAATCTTTGTAATTACCATATGGGTGACACTATCATTATTCCCATTATACAGATGATTATAAAAATTAAGTAAAATTTCCAAGGTCACACAATTAAATGGTGAAAGCAAGACTCAAATCCAATTTTTCTAACTCAACAGGCTCTTAGCAATGATAGCATATAGGTAGCCATTCCTAATTTTGCCTACAGATAAATAATTCCTAGACATATGGTCTTTAGTTATAATTCTCATACTATAGGGCATTGACTCTTAAAATATGGTTTCCAAAGGCTGTTAACCTTTTATTCTTAATGCCTACTGGAGTAATCATTGATGTCAGCAACAAACATATATGCATGCTGAATAGAGGCAGTTATTGTATCGTGTTAAGTGTGACATACTTCAAGTCCAAAGAGCCAACCAATGAAAGCCAGCTCAAACATTTACTGGCCATGACAAGCTATTTTGAACAAATTAACATCCCAGATCTGTATGGGATTATAAAACATCCCACAGTGTTGTTATGAAAACTAAATTAGATGGTCTGCATAAAATGTGTAGCACAAAGTCTGGCACATAGTAAATATATAAGAGATTGTTACCAGGAGGAAGGTTAAGGGGAAGGGGGTGAGAGGGAGGATAGCCACACTCTATTTTGGCAGGGTTTTTACAGGCTGAGAATTGTGGAAAGAAAAGGAGGAGGCAGAAAGAAGGAAGCAGAAGCTACAGAAAGTGTAAATTAAACTGTTTTTGCAAGTTTTGAGGCCATTGTAATAGCAAGAACTGTGCACTTTTGGCTGTCTCTCCAGTCACTGGCAGTGTGTACTCAGAGCAGGCAATGACTTCTCTGCTCTTGAGAACTTCCTTGTCTATTTTACCTAAATCATGGTACATTTCTTCACCAACAACATCACAGTAGAAGAACACAGTCTCCTCCCCACTCACTACTGCCTAACGTCAACAATTTCTTTCATGAGGAGCTACCAATAACTGCTGTGAGTAGGATCTTTACACCTGCTAGATCTTAGTGTCCTCAACTATGAAATTGGGAGTTACAACAGCTGCTTTTCAAGGATTGCAGTAGGAAGGCACTTAAACCAAGTTTGATAGATTCATGGTCCTTCCTTACATACATACTCGCTCATTCTTTATGATAGCCCTGTAAGAGCATAGAGCTCATGGAAAGGAACAAGCACTTATTGTTATAATTAATTTGTTCCAGTCCTTCCTACATGATCAGTTCTGTTACAGCTGAGCGTAACATCTTTTTCTCAGTTTGCAAACAACATAGATGTTTAAATATATAAATTTTTTAGATCTGTTGTAAGAGTTGTACTAATACCTGACTTAATGCAGTAATCTATGGTTCTATCATTTTCACTGCCTTTTTTTATTTGGCTCTCACAGCAATACTATGAAGAAGCAGAGTAGCGATCACTACTCTGCAGATGAAGAAACACTACAGAGAGATTGCAGGTCCTGCCTTAACCACCTGGTTAATTGCAAACCCAGGGTCAAACCCAGCTCCCCTATTGCAGATGCCCAGATTTCCCCACACTGACATGAAGGGGAAAAGAGATGATAAATGTGGTAATACTCCCAAAAGGAAGACCATAATGAGAACCATTTTCTGGCAACATGAAATTACTTAACTAACAAAAACAGAGGGAGAACAGCCTGACAGATGAAGCCTTCAGCAGCACCCTTTGACAGTGGAGGGGAGCTGCCATTACTCCCACATTATGATGACAACCCTTCCTCCTGCTAGAGAAAGACTTCCACCGGTACCTCAGAGATGAGAGACTCTACCACCCTGCTAAAGAAAACATATGGTCCCCAGTGCTAGGCTTCCCAACTATACTGCCAGCGTCTGCAGGGGATGGTAAGAAGGAAGCCTTGACATGCCCTCTTAGCATCTCTTTTATCTCTTTGATTGGACCTCCACCTAATATTTCCATTAAGAAATGGATCTGCCACTAACAATAAACAAAAAAAGTCATTTGATAATCATAAATCTTGTCCATGCTTTCAATTGGTATTCAAGTCTTCTTCATAGCATCTGCAAAAACTTGTTCAAAGAACTTGACATCCCCACTAATGGGAACTCGACTACTTCAAGAAGTTCCTGTCATCTTTGACCGTTAGGAATTTCTTCCTTGTGTTAAGCAGTGATCAATATTTATATGAGGCTTGTTGCCCTTGAATAGGGCAAGTGCTATTCAAAGTATTAACAAGCTGCAAGACTGATGCAATCCATGCCATATGCATATCAACCCTGGTCCAATTTGCACTAAGGTCATAGAGTGCACGTGTAATAGCTTATCTGTAGAAAGTCCTTTTAGTAAGGTGCATGGAGCTGAAGGGAGGTGGGACAGAGGAGTATGCAAACTGCATATTCCCTTGCTTAATGGGGTTTTCAATGGATAGAAACTCTTAACCTTAATGAAGTTCAATTTATCTGTTTTTTTCTATTATGACCTGTGATTTTTCTATCTTGTTTAAGAAATGTTTGACCAACCTTCCTTTAAATTTTAAGTGAAAGGCTTAAACATAATTTTTAAACTTTTGGTCTTAACATAAAGGCCCTCCTTTCATTCTAGTCTTTAAAAAACTGTCAATAGGCTTAATTTTTATGAATAAAGGATATAACATTCTGGAAGCCAAACTTTACTAGATTCAAGAAAAAAAAATAGTCGTTTCCATAACCCCTTTATTTAACCAGTTCATTCAATCCACATATACAAAAGTATTTTAACATAATAATTAAAAGCAGGAATCTAGAATATGCTATTTGAATTTAATATCTAATCCTAATATTCCTAAAAACTGAATTCTGGTTTATATTAAATTGCAAATATCATCACTTATAACTAGAATTGGGTAAGTGCAATGTTTTTTGGTACTTAAGTTTTCACTGATTACAGGCTTTTTGGTACTAATATTTTTCACTATTACAGGCTGAGCAGTTTCTTGAACTGTATCAAGTACACCCACCATGCTGGTTAGTTCTCTTGGTGTACACTACAAATTTTAAATATCCTCAAATGAGTTGCTCAAAAGTGACTTCAATAGTGCAGGTGTTGCTTTTGCTTTTTGATGAATATAAATTTGGCTCTCAATAAGATTTCTTCATCTTTTCAGGAATATTACCCTACCAATTTATATTAAATCCCAATTTAACTAAAGCTCTTAGCCATTGGTTCTCAGACTTTGGTGTGCAGCTAATCATCTAGGTGTCTATTAGAAATCTAGATTTCTGGGTCCCAACTTAGAGATCCTAATTCAATATATCTATGGTGGGACTTAAGAACCTGCATTTTTAATAATTTCTCCCACCAACAATTCTAAGTCAGTGATGTTTGGATTACATTTTGAGAATGCTGCTTCAAATCTTTGTTAAGATGTTTTAGATAAAGTATATCTCCTAATGGTCTTCTTTGTCCTCTTGGATTTGAGGTCCAACTTCATTACTTTGTATTGATCCCTCTTAAATTCACCAACAAAAATTTGTGGTATGGAAAAATTAAAAAGCACAAGATTTGGAGATAAAAAGCCAAACTCAGCTCCGCAAATGCTGAAGTTTCAATTTCCTCATCTGTAAAATAGGAGAACACATTCCTGCCTGGATTACTACAATCATCCAGATAATCTATCTGCTATGGCAATAGAGCATGGAGCTTACAGAGGGTGTTCCATATACAGTAAGTCCCCATAGCATGTTCTTCCATTATTCCAGTATATGGACATCTTTGGGAAAACCGATATTATCGCCTAATTAATTCTTTCCAGCCTCCTGTCATTTGAAAATTTTGTTGACATATTTTTAAAGATTTATTTATTTATTTGTTTGTTTGTTTGTTTATTTATTTATTTATTTATGATAGACATAGAGAGAGAGAGAGGCAGAGACATAGGCAGAGGGAGAAGCAGGCTCCATGCCAGGAGCCCGACGCAGGACTCGAGCCGGGGGCTCCAGGATCACGCCCTGGGCCAAAGGCAGGTGCCAAACTACTGAGTCACCCAGGGATCTCCTTTTGTTCACATTTTACCTTTGTCTTCCTCTCAGCCAATGGTACCCAAGCAAATATGTGTATGGGAATCCCCTGGGAGCAACTTAAATGTGCCAGATCCCTCAGGAAAAAATCTCCAGAGGTAAAGCCTCAGAAGTACAGGATTTAAAAGATGATTTTGCTATGCACCCTGATTAAAGAATCACTGACCTAAATAACTGATACTAATGTGGTTTACTATGCATCAAAAACTATAAAATGTGGAGACTCTTTGAGCCATAATTATTTATTCCTAGAAATGGACACTGGGGGAATAATCAGAGATGAGCACAAAGATTATTTTACAGGATATTTAATAAAGATCTCTTCATAAGTTTTTTAAAAAGGGAGGAAGAGGAAGAAGAGGTGGAAGAGTTGAAGGTGAAGTTGGAGGAGGAGGAGGAGAAAAAAGGAAAGATACTGCAAGACATTGAACACCTTCGAAAGGTGAATAAAATGTGGTATTCCTTACTGCACAACATCACTCAGCCCTAAAATAATAGTTATGAAGGACCATGAGAACTATGATCACATTTTTTGTTGTTTCAATTATACTCATGAGAGATACATAACAAGATGTTAGCAATCATTTTAACTGGGTATTAGGATTCTAGATTTTTTATGTTATTCTATTCTTTAAATTTTTTTCTACAAAACATCATTCTTACATCAAAATTTAAATACATATGCTATTTTTCATGACAGCAGGATTTAGATCTAAACTATAAATATACTGCCAACCACTCTCTCAAGGTTAATATTTCTCAATGATCAGAATTATTAGGCTATCATCATTTATTCTGAGGAAAATAATTGTTTATTGAGGACAGTATGAGTACAAGTTCTATGCCAGGTTGTTTCATAGATGGTCTCAGATGATCTTCAAAACAATCTCATACACTATGTACTATTATTTCTTCCATTTTACAGGTGAAGAAAATGAGACTTAGCTAAATTAAGTACCTTGTCCAAGGTCAAAATCAAAGGATGGGAGAAACAGGATGTAGGTACATGAGTACTCCTCTCTGTATTTCTTACAACTGCATGTGAACTGACAGCTATGTTAAAATAAAACTTTTTTTAGAGCAAGTAATTGACAGAGCAGGGATTCACACATAACCCTGAGTGACTCCAACACCTGTACTTTCTTGGTCACACCAGTACTAAATTGACCCCACTTAGCTGTCATCTGACCTCTCTCTATCTACCTTGCCCATGAAGATATTCTGAGTGACTTTGTTGGAAGTTTACAAAAACCCAACTCGTTGTCCTCTATGGTGTGACTCTGCTGAAACCATTCATGAAGGCCATTTGCCAGGTCTGCTAGAAACAGCAGAGGGGCAGCCTGCAGGTTTTGGTGCCAAGAAGGAGCAGAGTAAAGGAGGTAAGAGTCAATGGGCATTTTGCCTGACTAAGGACTCTGGGATTGGACCCTCAATAGATATGCAAATTGAATTCTGTGTAATTTGTGCTTTTCAATAACCTCAGCATGTGTTGGATGTGTACAAAAAGAACCGTAAAATAAAATTGCAGACAAAAGGGGGAGTCAGAACACAGAAAGGGGAAGAATCGGTTTATTCCACAAGCCAAACAATGGGTCATAATAAATTCGCCAGGCATTAGCTCTTTGGTTGCATGGAACAAAGAGATTGAAATGAAATGGGGAAAAAAGCATCACAGTTAACTGTTAGGTGCCTGGCCTGCTTCCATTTGGCCAACCAGACAGATCACGGGATGAGCCAGGGAGCTGCCCCGGGGCATCTGCCACCTTCATGGGGCAGCCCCCACTGGTTTGCAACCCAGCCGTGGCTCTTCCATATGTTCAGGTGCCACTGGGGTAATTTTTCCTTAGGAAAAATACATAATAAAAAGATCCAATTGTGTTTTAATCGGCCATCAGTTAATCCATAGTTACATGCTCCCAAAAGAATTATAAGATAGATAGGGTGTGAAAAGAGAAATGCAGAAATGTAAAGGATAGAGAGAGCCTTGCAAAAAGAACTGAAAGAGTAACAGAGACAGGAAAGATAGAAACTAACAGAGATATGATAACAACAATCAAAACCACTATTGCCAGTGCTGTTGCTCCCACCAGCAGCGCCATCATCATTTCTGAGTATTAACTATGGCCTCAAACCTAAGGACAGTTCTCCCTCCAGAACAGAGCTCTGGCAGCCCTCCACGCACTTTCCAGGAGCCCTGCGAAGATCACTGTGAAACTGTCAACTTGTCTGAACATGTCTCAATCATTCAACTTCCCATCTTAGTTTTTAGTTATTTTTTAATTTGTCCATCCTCCCAGTGGTCACCAAGGTCCTTGACACTAAAGCCTAAGTTCAACTATCCATCTAAGTAACAAGCCTTGGGCCTGGCCCATTTTAAGTTCTCAAATATTTACAACATGAATGAATGAGTTTTAAATGGATGATGGATGGATGGATGGATGGATGGATGGATGGATGGATGGATGCCAGGCACACCCTAATCTTCACACTAGCCCAATGAGTTAGTTGTTAATCTCATTTTACAAATGAGGAAAGTAGTGCCTAGAGGAACCCAAGACTATCTGATTCTTTATCCCATGAAATAGCATCATTAAAAAATGATTCATATTCTGAGAAAAAAAGAGGAACAAAGACTAAGAGGTTGGAGAGTAAATAGATGGGAAAAGAGGAAGAGGATGAAGGAACAGTTGGGGCAGAGCTAATAGGGGGTTCTACTTGGTGCCCTCATTACAAAGGACAAGACTTTGGCTTTGTTTGAAAAATGAGTAATAAAGTATAGGGTAAGCATAAGCCAGAAATGGATGACATCATATTAGCATAGAATCAGGAGTTTAAGAGACTCCTAAATCCTATTTGGCTCTGACAGCAGGTGGACTGGGGTTGAGGATTTGCAAACTGGCCAAGGTCATCCCTGGTAGTCCTAATGCAAAGTGAAAGTCAACAGAGATTTGATAAATAAACAGAAGTGCTCAGAGATTCTGGTGTCCACATTAAAAAGAGGAACGTAGTGAAGCAGTTTTGCTTGAGTGAGGCTGGAACAATCTTGTTCTTAAAGACATAAGCCCCATGGACCCTGCTTGCCATAATTTTCAGAGTAATATGATTTTTGACAAATTCATTAAGCAATAAGACATGACAGACTGTAAATTGCTCCACTGTTAATTTATGTCCACTATATTGTTAGGCATCGAGCCAAAGTTTGGTCCTATCTGAAAGCAAAGATATAAATTGCCGTTGTGTAACCACAATCTGGAATGCTTCGTGAGGATCAGAGAATTATCAAATACTAGAATCCTCCACACAGGAAATGAGAATTAAATTCCTTACTCAGACATTGGCTTCCACTGAGTGCCTACTTTAGAACAGCTATTTCTCTTGAGGAGAGTTTATTGGTGTCAGGAATGCAAATAGTTTGCTTTCTATAAATGATAAGCCCTATGCTAAAGGTAAGATGTCAATACTTAAGGAGCACAATAAAAGGAGTAATCAGTTCTAGAGCAGTAGGAATGAGAGGAGGGAACCAAGGAAGACTCTGGAGAAAAGTGATTTAACTGGGTTCTAAACTAAACACAGACATTCCTCAAATGGAAAATGATGAGAGTTTGCTGCAAGAATATCTCACAGAACCATGAAGATATGGTATATTCAAGGAGCTTGAATAATTTGGTGCAACTGTAGCTCGGTGTGCATGGAGGAGAATCATAAGCAGGTAACGTACATGGCAAGAGCATAATTTTGGGTCAAACTGAGAAGACTTGTACTCCATGCTAAACATCTAGAAGTTTATTGAACAGAAGGGTCTCTGCATCTTCATTGCCACTGCCACGTTCAGGCTGTTATTGTCACACTTGGAGATTGAAGAATCCAAGAATGAAGACATCAAGAATGATATCTGGATGAACCATTAGTTAAGAAGGTTATAAACCCTGAAGCTAGTACATTATTTCAATAATTGAGGCAACAAACAATAATAAAAAGAATAATGGCTAGTATATATTGATTGCATTGTCATGGTCACTTTAAGGGAATTATTCTGCTCAGACTGGAGCACTGGGTTAGAACAACTCTCAGGAGCTTTTAGTGGAGGGCTTTTCCAAGTCTATTTTCTCATAATCCAAAAATAAGCAAACAAACAAATTTAGACATCTTCTTTTCTCTCTAAGCATCAAGGGAAAGATGAAAGGAAGACTTGGATTTGGAATTTTGAAAATACAAATCTCCATGTCATCAGCCTTATTCCCTATTTATTCAGCAGAGTCCCTTCCCTACACTCCTAGATTGAATCAACAGTTTCAACCTCATGAACTGAATTCTTCTTTCAGTTTCCCTTAAACATGTTGGGAAAACTGGACAGCTACATACAAAAATAAAACCGGACCACTTTCTTACACTAAATGCAAAAATAAACTCAAAATGGATTAAAGACTTAAATGCAAGACCTGGAGCCATAAAACTCCTAGAATAAAACATAAGCAGTAAGCTCTTCGACATCACTCTTAACAATATGTTTTTGAATATGACTCCTCATGCAAGGGAAAAAAAATAAACAAATGGGACTACATCTAACTAAAAGGTTCTTTTTTTTTTAAACATATATGATATGTTTTGTATGGTTTTTTATTTTTATTATTTTTAAAGACTTTATTTATTTACTCATGATAGACAGAGAGAGAGAGAGAGAGATTGGCAGAGACACAGGCAGAAGGAGAAGCAGGCTCCATGCCGGGAGCCTGACATGGGACTCAATCCTGGGACTCCAGGATCACGCCCTGGGCCAAAGGCAGGCACTGAACCACTGAGCCACACAAGGATCCCCCAACTAAAAGGTTTTGCATAATGAAGGAATCCATCAATAAAACCAAAAGACAATTTGCTGAATTAAAGAAGATACTTGCAAATGATATAACCAAAAAGGGGTTGGTAGCCAAAATATATAAAGTACCCATACAACTCAATAACAGAACAAAAACCTGATTAGAAAATGAGCAAAGGATCTATCTGAAAAGGCATTTTTCTAAAGAAAAATACTGTATATACATCTGTATACAGTATTGAGTATATACTCAACATTACTAATCATCAGGGAAATGAAAATTAAAACCACAATGAGCTATCATCTCACACCTGTCAGAATGGCTATTATCAAAAAGATAAATAATAAGTGTTGACAAAGATGTGTACTGTTGGTAGGAATGTAAATTGATGCAGTCATCATGGAAAATAGTTTGGAGATCTCTAAAAAAATTAAGAATAAAACTAGCATACAATCCAGCAATGTCATTTCTGGGTATTTGTCTAAATAAAATGAAAACATTAATTTGAAAAGATACATGCATCCCATGTACATTGCGGCATTATTTACAATAGCCAAGTTATAAAAGCGGCAAAAACATCCATTGATGAATGGATTTTTAAAATATGAGTAAAATAGCAATTACTCACCTATTAAAAAGAATGAAATCCTGCTATAGGCAACAATATGGCTGGACCTAAGGGGTATATAATAATGAAATAAGTCAGACAGAGAAAGACAAATACTATATGATTTCACTTCTGTAAAATCTAAAACACAAGACAGACACTGAGGAGGGCACTTGATAGGATGAGCAATGGGGTGTTATACTATATGTTGGCAAATCGAATTTCAATTAAAAAAATTGAAAAAAAATTAAAAATTTAAAAAAGTAAAACAAAACAAATGGACAAACAAAACAGAAACAGATTCATAAACACATAGAACAAACTGATGGTTGTCAGAAGGGATGCGATGTGGGTATGTGTGAATTATGTGAAGAAGAGGCAAAAATTCCAGTTGTAAAATGAATAAGTCACCAATATGTAATGTACAGCATAGGAAATATAGTCAATAATGTTGAAATAATTTCATATAGTAACAGATGGTAACTAGACCTATCATGGTGATTATTTCATACATTATTTCATAATGTATAATAATACAATATCAAATAACCATCAAATAATATCAAACAACCATCTTGTACACATGAAACTAACATTTTATGTCAATTATAATTCAGATATATAGATTGATTAATTAATTAATTAATTAATTAATTTTTAAATGAGCAAGAAATTGCAGGAGCTGCTTTCTCATGGATAGCAGTGGAACTGAAGGCTTTATAGTCTGAAAAGTACCAGGAGACCTAGGTTTTATTCCATCCTCTTACTAGCCCTACAGCCTTGAGGAAAGACACTTCACCTGTCTGGGCTACTATGGAATTCAAATGAGATCACGCATGTGAAAACATCTGGCATAGAATAGGCTCTTAAAAGATGTTTTCAAATGTGCATCTATGGTCAGTTAGTACTGATCTTGAGAAATAAGCAACAGTCATAGAAGAAATGCCCAATATGTGGGGAAAGGGGTGTAGACCCAAGGATTAAGCTCAGTGAAATCATCAGCATGATCTCCTGGCATTGTGGGGTGATTTTTAGAATTTTTTCCAGTTATTTTCAGCCCCCCAGAGACTGTTTATCAGTTCCCATTCTACACTGATACTGTTGGTGAAGCTGGCATACTTTATTAGTCTTCTTCATCCTACACGCAGTGAGACAGGTCCCAGGAGATGGAGGGAATTTTTGTTTCATGTGAATTTAGCTACATGTGAAATGCACTGCATCCTTGGGGATTCCTGACATGATTTAGACGTTCTTTGCCTGCCCACTGCAGGAAGCTTTATACAGAAAAGGCATCCTGCCACCTCACTAACAAATGGAAAGCAGACGAGGTGCAGTAGAAAGAATGCTTGTCCTGGTCTCAGGAGGTCTGGGTTCAGAAACTCAGTTCTGCCAATTGGGAGACCTTGGGCAAATTAACTTTTCTGAGTTTCAATTTGCTTATGTAAATGTAAAAACACCTACTATTGGGGATTATTTCTTGACTCAAATGATATAACTTATGTGAAGGCGTTTTATAAATTGTAGAGTGCCAACAACTGTGAGTGTTATGACTCTCATCACTGCTATTTATGGTGATAGAGTGTATAGGCTTTGCTGCCAGTTAAATCGTTTAGTCCCCATGTCTCCAATACCCCTTGGCTACTGCCTCTATCATTCAGGGTCACTGCAGGAGAAATGATTCATTTCCAGATGATTCAAATGCGGAGACTCTAATGAAGCCCCTAAGTAGAAAGGTGTGCATATAGTTAAGAGAATAAATAAGGGATGGTGAGGTGCCCAGGGGCCAGCAATAGCTGGACAGTTACTCCCCACTATGGCTTAATGGGCTTACAGAAGAGTTCAGTGAGGACTGGTGCCCTGAAGGAGGAGGGGCTGCCAGAGGTAGACAGCTATTTCCGGACATAGGACATCAAAACAGGAAAGATATCTCTCTCCTTCTGCCTACCAATCTCTCATTGACTGAACCCAATCAGAAGGCAACCTGCAAGGGATCCCAAATGATGTAATTCACAGGGTCAGACTCGCAAAGACCCAGGTCTTTGTGGCCATCTGTTATTTCTCATATTCTACTCTTCACAGTGTTTTGTGCATGATATCTAAGCAGCAGCATAGCTGGGGGTTATGAGCAGGGTTCTGAGGCTACGGTTTGTGTTCAAATTTGGACTCTCACTTACTAGCTATGTGATCTTAGGTAAGTGTATTTAATCTTTCAGAACTTCTGTTGTCATCTATGAAAAGGACCTTATAAAAGTGCCCATCATGAGATAGTGAGAGTATCAAATTCAGTAACACTGGTAAAACACTTTACAAGGTACATAGTACACACACCATAAACATTATTGATGCTGCTGTTTGACTTTTCACAGACTCATTTTCTAGTCCTCCCCTTGTTCCCAAACCTCTGCACTAGAAACCTTCCCCCATGATACTTCACCCTTTTGCATCTTTAACCTGTTTAATAATTCCACCATTTGTTTTTTTCTAACTGAAACCTGGATCTCCCTGATAAACTTTACTGATTTCTTTCTTTTTTATTTGATTTCTCAGCAGCGTTGCTACTGGTGACCATTCCTTTCTCCTAGGTAAGCCTTCTTCCCTTGGCTTCATGTTATTACCTCCTGGTTTTCATCCTGTTTTGATAGAGAATGTACAAAATTGAATTTATTTTCTTTTTTTTTAAATAAAATAATTTTTTATTGGTGTTCAATTTACCAACATACAGAATAACACCCAGTGCTCATCCCGTCAAGGGTCCCCCCTCAGTGCCCGTCACCCACTCACCCCCACCCCCCGCCCTCCTCCCCTTCCACCACCCCTAGTTCGTTTCCCAGAGTTAGGAGTCTTTATGTTCTGTCTCCCTTTCTGATATTTCCCACACATTTCTTCTCCCTTCCCTTCTATTCCCTTTCACTATTATTTATATTCCCCAAATGAATGAGAACATACAATGTTTGTCCTTCTCCGATTGACTTACTTCACTCAGCATAATACCCTCCAGTTCCATCCACGTTGAAGCAAATGGTGGGTATTTGTCATTTCTAATGGCTGAGTAATTTATTTTCTTTCTCACAAAACATGCTCTTACCTTAAGTAATGATACCCCCATCAACCAGTTACTTAAATCTTAAGACTTAAATGTTTCACCTCTTTCTCACTACTTTTAACCAATAAATCATGGAGCTCTATACATTAACCTCTAAAATATCTCTAGAATTCACCTACTCTTCTCCATCCCCAAGAACACCATGTTTGTGTAAATCACCACCATCTCCTGGCAGCCTGATTCCTGTAACTTCCTAAGTGGTCTCATTGCCTCTTGCCTTTCTTTCTCTACCCATTCTTCACACTGTAGTAAGGAAAAGTCATTCTAAAGAAAACACTTTCTCATATAAGCCGCCTTATTAAAAACCCCTCAGTGATTCTCCATTGCCCTTATTAGAAAGCCCTCTCTCTCGTGTCCAGTTATAGACCCTCTATGACCCAACCCCTGCCAATGACGGAATACTTACCTAGAGCCACTCCTTTCTCTCCTTTAACCCCAATCATAACAAATGACTTGCAAGCCCCCAGCACTCAAACTTTCTCTCTCCTGTGGGTGGTGCTGGCCAGGAGACCCTCTGCCCCCACACTATGCTTGGGTAACTCTCTCTTGCCAGCTGAGTTGCCATTTTCTCCAGTAATCTTTTCTGACCCTGAAACTCTGATTTAGTTGTCCCTGCTAAGTGTCCCCCATGACCTGAAAGTGCTGACACTATGAAGTAAAGGGCAGGAACACATGTGTTAAAAAAAAAAAAAAAAAAACTGTGGGAAATAAACCATACAGAAACTGTCCACATATTGAGAAGAAAAATATTAAAATCCACAGCTAATTCTAAATCCCACTTTGGGAGAAAGCTTTTTTTAATTGAATTTAATTATCTTTTTGAATAAAAATATGCTGCATGGCTGTAGGTACTCTTGATTGTCCTCAAAATTAGAAACTAAAATGATTTACTTAGCACTTATTGTCCACTTCCTACAGACACTGATTGCAGTAAGTGCTTTACATGCATTATCGGACAGAATTTGCACAACAACCCTATGTAGTAGATACAAACATGCTTCCCTTTCACAATGAAGTAACTTAGATTAAGATTTTTTTTTTTTTTTTTTGAAACTTAGGTTAAGATTAAGACACATTTTCAAGTCCCAGAGTAATGAAGCCCAGATTCAATGCTGGTCTTTCTGATTCTAGAAACTCGGCCTTTAACTTCCATAGCAGTTGGCCTCTCATAACACTTCAAGGACCATGACATTTGGGGGTTTGAGGGTGGGGTTTTATTTCTCAAATATTAACACACAGCCCTCCTCCCCCCTCAGGATGACTAACTAAGGAAGCTGTGCATATAATGAAAAGTTGTAGAAAAGAAGCCAAGTAAGTGATTACCTAATTCAGAGTTTCTCTAATAAGCTGGAGTGAAGCTCATGCCTGGGGGTGTAAGTGTAAGAAGGGCTCCCTATTTCTGACTATATCAAAGACAGCCACATGTGCAAAGCAGAACCAACCCGATGTATCCACCAAGATACTGAGAATGAAGAAGGCCAGCCTCCTGGTTTGGACCAAGCCCTCCCTGCAAGGGTGTGATGACTGCACAGGAGCAGAAATGTAAGGCAGCAAGTGGACACAGCCCTTGGATACATCTGACCAAAAATCTTCTTTCATACCGATACAGAGGGGTTTTAGAAGAGGCAGAGAGACGCTCTGGTGGTCTGAGAACAGATTGGACTTCCCCTGCAGGCAAAAGCAGAAACATGGCAAATCAGAGAGGGCCAAGTACCATTTTCAGAATCTGGTTAGAGCACTTAGACACACCCCACCACTCCAGCATTTCCCCTAAGTCCCAGTGTAAATGTAAAGTAGTTTTTAAAAAAAGAAAAGAAATATTATACAAATCACATTTCTGAGTCCTATCCAAACTATAACTTTAAAAAAATACCAATCTTTAAATATTATAATGGTTTTAGTCATTAAAATCAACTCTAAGAATAATTATTCATGTGAAAAAAAATATTATTTCTTTATGGTTTATAAGAATATTTTTTCAGTTTACATGAATGTTAGTCTTTGGGCTTGTTCAGTATACAACCTGAATGATCTCTCTAGAAACATCTTCCTGCCTACTCACACCACACTACCTCAAGTCCCCACACAACTACTGAATCAATGGACCAGAGTGATATATTATCCATTCATTCATTTTTTTATTTAGCGTTTTAAATTGATACATAATTGACATGTGACATTGTGTAAGTTTAAGGTGTACAATCTATTGATTTGATGCCTTTATATATTGCAACTTAATTATCCCCTCATGTCACATAATTATCTTTTTTCCTTGTGTTGAGAATAATTAAGATCTAGTCTCTTAACAACTTTGAAGTTTATAGTACAGTATAGTTGACTATAATCACTATGCTGCACAAATTAGGTTTCCAGAACTTAGTTATCAACTATTGCAAGTTTGCACCCTTAAACATCATTTCCACAACTCTACCACCCCCAGCCCTTGGTAACCACCATTTTACTCTGTTTTTACCAGTTAAGCTTTTTGGATTCCACAGATAAGTGATAGGATACAGTATTTGCCTTCACTTGACCTATCTCACTTAGCACAATGCCTTGAAGAGCCATCCATGCTGTTGTTACTTTTGAAACAAATATTGAATGCATATTGTGTGCTAGCTCAAGGCTAGGATCTGGAGATAGGACAATGAACAAAACATATTTACTGCCACCAAAACCTCATGGGCTAGTGGGGCAAAGACACAAGGAAATAAAGGTTTACAATTCAGTGTGATAACTGTCTTGATATAGAAAAACATATCAAGCATTTTTGAACACTTTTAATAATTCCACTCATCTCGTATGGTTGTCTTTGAAGCACGTGCTTCTTAGGCATTAATTCACTCAATCCTCACATCAGCCACGTGAGGTAAGTGCTATTATTAAGCCCATTTTACAGATAAAAAAAACTAGTTCCCTAGAACTTTATCCACTTTTGTTGCTTTATCCACAAAGTGGATAAGCAATTTAATACAGATCCAGAATGTCTTCGTGATGGTACTTGGCTCTGAACCCCACAGTCAGATTCCAGAGCCCACAGAATTTAATCACTGCCCAACACTACCTGTCCAGGGGCAAACATTCAAGGAGCTGGAGGAGTAATGAAGAAGGGGATCTAATCCAGAATGGATGTCAGACACATGGCACAGATTTCCTGTCTGGGTTACAGAATTCAGTCTCTCCTCACACTGATGCTAAAGAGCACTCAGCTCTGACCTCCAATGCCTCCCCTCAAAAGCAGAGCTGTGCATCAAACTGACACAGTTGATTTTGTATCAGCCTGTCATATCATTAGTCACCTTAGGCCTTGGGAAACTGACATAGAAGCAGATGTTAGGAATATTATACGTAGTATAAATATCATAATGATGTTCAGTTGTCAAAAGCATCTACCTTCTTAATTTAAAAGAAGAGCATTTCACTTGGGAATTTCCTTAACAAAGCCAAGTTTTCAGCCAAAGGGAAGAGGTAAACGTAAACATGAGAAGCCCAAGGAAAGGCACATGGAAGTGGAAGATGAATGTTTAGTCTATGTCTAATAGTTTGCAAAGAACATGTGCAATCTGGGAAGATTCTGGGGGAAATTGCCAAAGCCAGGCAAGCTCTCTACAGAGGTATGCATGCTACATATTCAGAAAGTATTAGCCAATACTCTCTGAGCTAGGTTGCCCTTTGTTTTGCCCAAGTGGAATGGCACACAAAACAGTAGAAAGAACCCGTTATCTCATAAACACCTATTATGTGCCAGGTGCTACTCTAGGCCCTTTACATGTATCATTTAATCCTCAAAAGAGTATTACAAGGGAAACATTTTTATCTCCTTCTTGCAATCGAGCATATGAGTCTCAAAAAATATGCCCAAAATTGTGCCTGTAAGTTATGTAGTCAGAATCTTAACAGCTGACTGCCACCAAAGCCCTTTCAACTCTTACTGCTTCCCCTCCAAGACTGCTTAGGACTCCTTCGTCAGACATCACTTAACCTTTACATCGGCATTCTCAAGATCCATGAAGGCAGGGACAATCATTTAATCCCAACAACCTTTGAGGAACCTAAAATATAATGGAAACTCAATACTTTTTTAAAAACATTCTTAAACGGACTTTGGTTTTTAGTGTAGTTTTAAGTTCACAGCAAAACTGAAAAGAAGGTAGAGAGATTTCACAAATACCCCTACTCCCCCACACCCATAACCTCTCTCACTACTAATGACCCACACCAGAGTGGTACAGTTGTTATAATCAGTGAAACCCCACTGACAAATGTAGGGTTTTGACAAATGCATAATGACATGTATTCACTATTATACCACTGTGTGGAATAGAAATCTTCTGTGTTTTATTTATCCCTCCCTTACCCCTAACCCTTGGTGACCAGTGATTTCTTTACTATCTCCATAGTTTTGCCTTTTTCAGAATATCATATAGTTGGAGTCATACAACATGTGGCCTTCTCAGATTTCCTTCTTTTACTTGAAAGCATGCATTTAAGCTTCTTTCATGTGTTTTCATGACTTGAGAGCTCATTTTCTCTTAGTGCTGAATAATATTCCATTGCCTGGATGTACCAGTTTATTGGTCCATTCACCTACTGAAGGACATCTTGCCAAATCCAAGTTTTGGTAATAATGAATAAAACTGCTATAAACACTTGTGTGCAGATTTTTGTGTGGACATAAATTTTCAACTCCTTTAAACACCAAGGAACATGTGTTAGGTCATGTGATCTGAGTTTATTTTTGTAAGAAACTGCCAACCTCCCAAAGTGGCTATACCATTTTGCATTCTCACCAGCAATAAATGAGAGTTCTTATTGCTCCACATCCTCTCTGGCATTTGGTGTTGGCAAAGTTTTGGACTTTGGCCATTCTTATAAGTGTGTAGTCAATAAATAATTTTTTCAAAAAATATTTTTTAAATTATGAATTAAGATGAAATAAATTTCTAAATCATTAAGAAAACTGAGTTATAAAATCTGTTATTTATATGATCACTTTTAGAGGATGAGAAGGGAAGGGAGATCCTCCACAATCAAGTCCTGACTTAGCAATTTTATGTTACCATCCACACTATTGTGTCTGCTCCAGGCAGGCAATCTGCAGTGTGCGTGTGTGCGTGTGTGCATGTGTGTGTGTGTGTGTGTGCACCAGGAAAAGGGGGTGGAGGTTAGGAGAGAGATAAGAATATACTTTGGAATCTTAGTCTAAGATCCTTCTTATTGCTATGTTTTATTCTTCTCTGGCTACTGTGTCTTGTTCCCCAAATTTGAGATGCAAATATAGTTATATTTCTTTAATTATTATAATTAACTTCTATGGAGCCTGCTGTCATTATTAGAAGGAAAAACAGTACCTCACATTGATATACCCCTATTTATAAGTCTTCCAGATATTAAAACAATGTAAAGCTACAATAGTTTAGTCTGGTACACAGATAAACAGAACATCAAATTATGAAATAAACCCAAATGCATAGGGACATTTGGTTTATGAGAAGGGGCATTTCAATTTGGGGAAAACTAGATCCATGAATAAACAGAATGAGTGTGATAGGTGCAGTCAGGGGCCAGGCGGGGGGTGGGGGATGTTGGATCCCTACTTCATACCTTACTCACAAATGACTTCTAGAAGTATCAAAATGTTTAATAATTTAAAAGGAAACTATAAAAAGACCAGAAAAAAATATATGATTTATTTTAACAGTCTAGGAGTAGAGAAGCCCTTTTAAGCAATAACACAAAACCCCGAAACTAAACAAATTAATAAATTTGACCACATAAAAATATTTGTAAATGGCTAAAATAAAATAGAAGACAAATGAGATATGGGGAAAATATATCTGGAACTTCTATCACATCAAAAGGATAATTTTCCTAATACCTATAGGGTATTCAGAGAGAAATAAGAGAAAATAATTCCATTGAAAATGGTCAAATTAAAAAAAAAAAAAAAAGAAAATGGTCAAATTACATGTACAAGTTTTACAAAAATATGTCTTTAAAATAAGAAGTGTTCGATCTCACTCATAATGAGAAAATATACTAAGATGTCACACTTTCTTTAAAATTGGCAAAGCTCCATAGTTTGAAAGCACTTAGATGTCGTGAGGGAAATAAGCACTCTCAGGCATTGTTGATGGGGTTGTGCATCTCTATAAATGCCACTGGAGGACACTGGGCATACTTCTCAAAAGTATACACACACACACTCTTTGACCTAGCAATTCCACTCCCTTGTATTCAATGACCAGATGTGCTTGCACAAGTGTTTATGCCTATTTTGTTGCAACACCCATCTGCATCAGGGTCGTATGGTGATGTAAAATATAGGGGCATTCTTGCAAAGGGAAACCATGTAATCATAAAAGAGGATGGGGAAATTCTTCATGTCCTTTATCTTTATGAGATACAATCATCACAAACAGGTTATGTCTTTATATTAAAAAGCCCATGATCTTGAGTGGAACAGGCAGGAACACAGTAGCCCATGATTCCATCCTTATGGCATTCAAGACAGTGATAAAAGAACAGTAATGACCTCAAGAGAAACAGAAGAGGCACAAGGGAGATGCCAGGGTGCTAGAAATACATGTCTTGGTGTGGATGATGATTATATGAGTATATATTGGAAGGCAAATTTACCAATTGTACATAAAATATCTGTACTTCACTGTGGATGTTTCATCTTCAAAAATACAAGATACAGAACAGTATGTGTAATATCCTATATTGTGCATAAAATAAAATAGAAAATATATAGGCCTCTATATGTATTTCTTTAAATTTGCATAGAATATTTCCAGAAGGCCACACAAAAAACTGAGGAGGATTTCTGGGTGACTAGGAGCAGAGGTGAGAGGGCGATAGTACCTACCTTATGCTACTTTTACATTTTGAACCATGTGAATACATTGTCTTATCACAGCATGTGTTGAATTAAAAATTTAAAAACATATCACCTAGAATTGCCTATGACCCCTTGGGGCTTACTCAGTCCTACTGACAAAGGCCAGACCAGGCTGAGAGAAAAGTAAAGGGTCTAAAGTCAGCCCGCTGCTGACTTTGACTCTCATGCCACATGAGGTCACTATTGAGACTGGACCTGTGAGATCTGACAAGACAGCAGTCCATCACCAGCCCCCTACCACTTTCCAGGGCAGCAATCATCACAATCTCTTAGATTCTTAGGTTGACCAAGGTCACATACCCAGGTGCCCATTCTATTCATTCATTTAAAAATACTTACAAGTGCCCATTAGGTGCCTGGGAAAAGGGAACATGGTGGCTCATATTTCTTTCTTTTTTTTTCTTTTTTCTTTCTTTTTTTTTTTTTTTTTTTGGTAGCTCATATTTCTAATTGAGAAAGACAGAAAACAAGCAAATGAACAACAACAAAAATAAAATGTCAGATAGTGACAAGGGCAAGGAAGAGAAACAAGATAAGGCACAGTGATAAAGTATCAAGGGGGAAGGTGGTGAGGGAAAGTTCTGGCTGTTCTAGGTGGGTGGCTTGCAGGAGGCCTCGAAGTAAGGTTGGTTTCTGAAATCCAAATGAAACAAGCAGACAGGTATCGTGAATATCTGGTGATAGTCGAAAGCAGAGAAAAGAGCAAATGCAAAAGCCCTGATGCCAGAGCATGCCTGTCATGCCTGAGAAACATCAAGGAGGCCAGTGTGGCAGGGTCAGAGAGAACCAAACAGAATCATAAGAGGACAAGCAGAGGCCAGACCATAAAGCATACTAGCGGCTATGTAAAGACCTCGACTTTTACTCTGAGCAAGATGAGAAACCAGTGGAGGGGTCTGAGCAGAGAGAATCAAGAGATTATTCCTTGGACCTATTAAATGGAGATGTCAGGATGGATACACGAGTCTGGGAGAATGAAGCTGGATATGTAAATCTGGAAATCACTGTGTTTCTCTTTTCTCCTAGTGAGTTATTCTGGGGCCATTAGGTTCTTTGGAGTCCTTTCTTGCCAGTACACCTTAGCCAGGTCCACCCCAATCTATCCAGTCATGATCCTTCCCTTCGTAACATGTGAAGCAGGTGTTTGGGTATCTACTCTTTTATCTCAGCAGGCAAACTGATCTATCCCTGTCTAAAGAGTCCAAGTCACATGTATATGCCCACGTGCGCTCAAGTCATTACACTCTTCTGCTAAGATCATACACGCATACTCACCTTAATTTTTACATTTCTTTATTAAGGAGGGAACACTTAACTGAACCTCTCTGAACTAAAAAGTATTGTTTTGTCTACCCACATGTAACTATACAGACAGCCTACTACCATTAAAAGTTTTTAGTTAGGTTTTACTAAGACTTCCATGACATTTCTATAACCTTTCACTATCTTTTCAAAAATATTTGATTGATCGATTAATTGATTGATTGATTGAGAGTGTGTACGAGCTGGGAGAGGGACAGAGGGACAAGCAGATACCCTGCTTAGCACAGAGCCCAATGAGGGGCTCAATCCCAAGACCCTGAGATCATGACCTGAGCTGAAGGAAGACATTAGCTCACTGAGCCACCTAGGTGCACCTCTTTCACTATCTTTTGTAGATCTTTTAAAAATATTTTTTTTTAATTTTTTTTTAAGATTTTATTTATTTATTCATAGAGATGGAGAGAGAGAGAGAGAGAGAGAGGGAGAGAGAGAGAGGGAGAGAACACAGGCAGAGGAAGAAGCAGGCTCCATGCAGGGAGCCCGATGTGGGACTCGATCCCCAGTCTCCAGGATCATGCCCTGGGCTGCAGGCGGCGCTAAACCGCTGAGCCACCAGGGCTGCCCTAATTAATTTATTTTTAAGTAATCTCTACACCCAATGTGGAGCTCAAACTCACAATCCTAAGATCAAGAGTCACATGCTCTACCAACTGAGCCAGCCAGGTGCCCCTCTTTTGTAGCTCTCTTAAACATTTTCCCGTCTTTATCTATTCCTCCCCTACTAACATCTGAATTATCCATCTGCTCCTGTTTTAAATAGATGTGCTTCCAACCTTTAAGATCCTAAAATCAAGGCTCTGCCTTCTTACTTACTAGCTGAATTACACTTTATTTCTATAGGCCTCAGTTTCTTTATAATGAATTCCTCTGTCTCTAAAAGTAGAGTGATTTATATTTTTGTGGTTTTTTTTTTATAGTTTTCAACTTAAATTGATAATGATGAAGATGGTGATACCTATCTGGTGATGCCATAGTGTACTAGGGGCTTTTCATGCTCTTTGCAGGGCAAGAAGGAAAAAGTTGGCGAGTGAAGATGAGAAGCGTGGATATTATTCCCAGCATGCATGTTGTAGAAAGAATGTATGTATTATCCTTATTATTATTATTATTATTATTATTAATTAGGTTAAATTGGCCATTAATTAACTAGCTGTGTGACCTTGAGGAAACTTACCTAAACTCTCTGAGATACTGATTGCTAATCTGTGAAACATAGGCAATATTAATTATATTTATGGGATTGTTATAAGGAATATTTAAGTGTGATGAGAATAAACCCTAGTACTACATCTCATATCTTCACAGTGATGCAAAACACTCCATAAACTTAGGTTATATTATCCCCATCTCCATCAGGGAGGAATGTCAGCTAGAGCAGGCCAGGTGGAAGATCCAGGGAGAAAGTGAGCACCAAGTGAAGGCAAACTAGGAATTCAGATACAGAGCCTTAGGGAGTTTTCAAGTGTTCAGAAAGTAAGCAGAAGAAGGTAAGTGTAACAGAGATTCAGACATGTAATAGCAATATTTCATCCAGATCAAACTAGAGACAAGCATGTATTGCATTTGCTTGTACCAGGAAAGTGATAGAACATACTCATCATGAGGTTGAATTTTGTCCGAGGCAGGCATAGGTTTCAATCCTGACTCTGGAACATAATGGCTATGGAACCTCTGTTTCCCCAACTGCAATTCTTCATCCACAAGGAAAAAGATAAGAAATGGAATTTGGTCTCTGAAGACTCACCCCAGACCTCAGTGACAGCTTCATGGTTGCATCATAAGAGGTATCTTGAAAGGCAGAGCACCATGGAGAGGACCTGAGAGACCTGGCTTGAATTCTAGCTTAGATATTTATTAAGTGACCTCAGACAAGTGTCTAATCTTGAGTCTGAGCTTCCTCTGCTATTAATTGCAGGCAATGATTTATTTTTTTTAAGATTTCATTTATTTACTTGATAGAAGAAAGAGAGCATGAGTAGGGGTGGGGGGAGGGTCAGAGGGAGAAGCAGAAGCAGATTTCCCATGGAGCAGTAAGCCCAATGTAGGGCTCGATCCCAGGACCCTGAGATCACAACCTGAACTGAAGACGGATGTTCAACCGACTGAGCCACCCAGGTGCCCCAGTAATTTCTAACTGAGATAACATAAGCAAAACACTATTACAATGACTGGCACGTGTTATGTGCTCAAAAAATGGTGACCACTATTGTTTATGTTTGCTCTTTACCAAGCACTGTGCTATCTGTGGAGGACACAACATGGAGAACACATTTCATATTACCTAACATGACACCCTTCAACTATTTAAAGACAAACAAGTACAACGTTTCTCTATCCCATGTCTGCCCCAGTATTTTCTTCTCCAGTTTCTTCACTATTGCTCTCATGACAAGATTTCCATACCATCCTCTCCTTCCTGGCCTTTGCCAGATGAGCTCTGTTTATCAATGCGCCTTCAGAATACAACACCCACAAGGAGACAACAGCTGGCCACAATGCGATCCACCTGGAATATCATGAGGGACACTTGGGTGGCTCAGTGGTTGAGCATCTGCCTTCAGCTGAGGGTGTGATCCCGGAGTCCCAGAACGAGTCCCACATTAGGCTCCCCATAGGGAGCCTGCTTCTCCCTCTGCTTATGCCTCTGCCTCCCTGTGTGTGTTTCTCATGAATAAATAAATAAAATCTTAAAAAAAAAAAAAAAGCCTGGAATATCATGAGATAAGGATTTTGCTTTGGCCTTAACCCTATACTTAATTGATCCAGGCAACATTTTTATTAGTTTCTTTATTCCTGCAACAGTCACAAAAGAAACAACAGAGTCCCCTGAATTCATTGGTACATAGCCCAAGAAAGTATTCAGTTGTCTTAAGCAAGCTTAAAAGTAAAGAAGCAAAGATCTTGTATGAGACCCAAAGTAGAATCTTGGAGCAGGAAAAGCCCATTACACCTTTTTATTCTTTAAGCAGCCAGGATGGCTTTACTTCAGTATCAACAAGAAGATGGATATTTCAGGCTGGGGGTGGGGGTAGCATTAACATAGAATACAAATACTTAACCACAAAGAAATATGCTTTGAAAATATTTTAAAGGGGTAAACTCCCTAGTAAAGTTGAGAAGATCTCTATTAATTTCAAATATCTTTTTTAGAGCTCATAAATCCTCCCAGAGTAACAGAGTGTAGTGAGAGATTTATTCCCTCCTACAAAGGCAGAGCCTTTACCAATGCCTCCAGGTAACCTAGGGTCATTAAAAGGAGCAGCTTTAAGACAGTCAACAGGTAGTTGCCACAACCTCATAATTTAAGCAACCCCTTTTTAAATCAAAAAAAAAAAAGTCCTAAAATATAGATCATATTCTCTGAACATTCATAGTGACCATTTTCTACTCTTTGATTTATGTGCCTAGGCCTGAGTGTCAGAGGCCTGAGAAATCACAGCTGGATTAAAGAGATGAGTTTAGCATGAAAGTCGCATTTTGTTTTATAAAAGAAGCTCAAGCATCAGGGTTTGAATGGCTCGGCACCTCTTTAATCAAACCAGGGCTGCTCAGTCCAGGGCTTTGTAAGTGAGCTAATTAGTAATGTGCCAGAGACTTACCTGGTTAATCAAATGATTAATCACTCAGTAGACTTCATTCCTCTTGTTTCCTGGCTGTCTTTGGCTCTTCTATTTGGTTTTTTGTATTTTTTTTGAAATTAGCATTTTAATAGCTGGCAGTCACCATTCAGGGTAAAAAAAATGGTATTGTCCCATTTTAACCACTTTTTGTACAAATAAAAATGAGACAGAGGAGATTTTTTTTTCTAGAATTAAAGAATAGTCCTCAACTATGGCTTGACCAAAAAAAAAAAAATGTTAAGCCATTTCTGAGGAAATTTGGTGTTTGGGCAGAAGAGGATTTGAAGTGCTATGAAAAATTAGAGCATCCTTTCACATGTACAATCTTGGTCGGAGAAAAGGTTTCTGAAAAAAAATCATATGACTGTAAACTAGCTGACTAGATTTCCACGTTTCTTCCTTTTATTTATTTACTTAGTTTATATTTAAAGTAACTTTAAAGGGAGAAGCAAGCCAGCCATTTTTGGAAAATTCTAACATGGATAATAAAAATGTACATTTCATAGTTTTGTTGAACAATTCATCAGTTAACTTTAAATACACCTTTAAATCCTCCAAGCTTTAGAACAAGACATATTTAAAAGGAGAATAAATATACCCCCTTAACCAAAATGTTCCAGCTTTGATCTTTGCCAGATTAATAATACTCTTATTAAAGTTTAGATATCTAAACACTGTTAAGAAGCTCAATTATCTTTTTAAAATATAATAATTGTCTAATTGCAATTCAATATCTTAAAATAACTGTCAGTCATAAAAACATGTAAATAGCTGAGAAGTAAAATAAACTCATCAGATACCAGCAATTCCCTCATTACGTCACTGCAATCACCCATAACAACCTGCCCTCTCGCTCTGTCTATATGACCCACTGGCCTACCTTTCATAGGTCTCCACTAGGCACCATAGGAAAGCATTCTCTGATGGCCCCAATGGCATTTTTTTTTAAATCTTAAGAAAAGCTTTTATTTTTTATTTTTTAATATATTTTTTATTGGAGTTCAATTTGCCAACATATAGTATATCACCCAGTACTCATCCCATCAAGTACCCAATGGCATTATAAATGAAGGACAATATGACAGTTATAAATTTATTTTCAATAATTCTTGTGTTTAGACTTCCATGTAAATTTTCTTCCATTGCTACACATGTAAAATTCTTATGTGTACTACACAGAAGGTGATCAAATATTTTGCTTTTCTAAAGGCCAGTGTAGGTAGGTCTTGAAGGTAGATGTGAGTGACCCAAAGGGTAAATAGGCTTCCATCTGATAAGGCTGATGATTCTCAGCCCTTCAAGAAACAGCAACCTTTCTACATGAAATTTTTCAACCTACATGACTGATCATCTCTTCATAGACCCTGATCTTTTGTCAGAGTGAACTAGTTTCTGTTGAGAGAGGGTCAAGTATTTCAGGAGTATAGGTATGTGAGAGGCATGTATTTGTGTGTGTATGTATGTGTGTGTTGGGGTCAAGGGAGAACGGAGGGTTGACAAACATTACTAGATGTACTAAAAAGCAAAGAGAAGTTTTAAAGAAGGGAGTATTGTTATTACTTAAGGCAAAATGGAGAAAACATGGGAGAGTGAGAATCCTACTAGAGGAACCAGGTTTCATCCATTGTCTCTTTATTAATCACTATCCCAGAATGGTCAGATCTTCTAGACCCGTATGATAAAAGCAGAAATTAGTTTTGAGACAAAAGTGTGATTATCAAGAAGACTCATAAGAGGAAGGATTCTTCAACAAATGACTCTAAGTTAAAGGATTCTTTGATAACTGGAAAGCAGAGTCATCAAAAAAGAATTCAAGACAATGACTAAGTTTGCACCTTATTTCCCAGACAGTCCATCCAAATAGAGGATATTGGGGAAGAAATACTTCCATTTCCTGGACAGGATATACTCCATGGTCAGGTGCAGCCCTAGAAATATTGAGAATTCCATCAAGTTTTTGGCTGCCTCTTCTTCAGTCTTACCCATCTCCTCTCAGTTATCAACCAGCCTCCAAAATGATCTTCCTAAAACACAGTCTGACATCAGTTCTCATGATCAATCGTGTTGCCTTTGACTGGCTCTTAGATTTTCCAGCATCTTCCCCTACTGCCCTCCACATCTTGTTGCCATCATTTCATTTCTTCACCCACACTTCCAGCTCTGTTACATTTACTTGAGCATCCAAAAGTTTTGTGACATTTTGCATCCATTGGACTAACACTAACCACCAGCAAGAGATCTCTTTCAGGTAATTTCTGGAATTCCACAGGCAAATCTCACTCCTGAAGAAGTGCTACACCTGACACTAGGCACAACAGTGCTAGCTCTATGCCCCCCAGTTAATTCCAAGACCAATGTTCCTGGCTGTTCTATCTTTGTTCTGACAAGCCCCACCTTCAGTGACTTAGATTTCAATGTGCCAAAGCAACAGCACAATTTTATGGTCAAATGGAGGAGAATATTTACATTCCTTTTGTGTAAATCTCCAGGAATGAGGAGGCAGGGAGGGGTTATCAAGATGTATATCTTTTGGGATCCCTGGGTGGCTCAGCGGTTTATTGGGCCTGGGGCATGATCCTGGAGTCCCCTGATCGAGTTCCACATTGGGCTCCCAGCACGGAGCCTGCTTCTCCCTCTGCCTGTATCTCTGCCTATCTGTGTGTGTGTGTGTGTGTGTCTCTTATGAATAAATAAATAAAAAGTCTTTAAAAAAAAAAGATGTATATCTTTTATCCCAAAGTTTGCAGAGATAATTTAAGCAGTTATTTCTGTTTTTACATATGGCAACATTGTGTTCCCAAGAGCCAGACTTCAAAAGAGCCTAAGGAAAGCTAGGAGACAAACCCAAATGGCAAATACTGTACTATATTCAGAGCTACTGCTCCCTGGCCTCTGAAGGTAAAGCTTGTTATTGTACCAAAATCTCTAGGTAGGATTCCTTCTCACTAGAGGATAAGGTCTGAGGTCCCTCTAGTGCTTCTCCAGACACGCTGAGATGTGACTGTCTGGGTCCCACAAGTGGAAATGTCATGATTTCTTTCATAGGAGGATTCTCAGTAGCCCCCAAAACAGAGTTCCACCAGGCCTGAATCTGCAGTTTTCCAGACACCCCCAGACATGCCTGGATCTGTGAACAGACATGGCCCACACTCAAGCTGAGACCCAACTCCACCTCAATTTGTGGGTTGGGTGGAAGAAAAAAAAGTATCTGTGAAAAAGGAGGTATTTGAGCCATGTTTTGAAGGAAGGAATAGGATTTATGCAAACACTGTAGCAAATGACCCACAAAGAAGAAGCATGACAGAGAAAACAGAATGATTACAGAGGCTAAATTCCAAAATAACCCATTTTAATCAAATTTTGTTAAGATGTTCAGAGAAGGTCATACTAACATTCCTTAAGATCATACTGACTCATGGTAACAACTCAATAAATATTGTTGAATGAATGAATACGTGAGCGAGTGAATTATTTCATTTTCTTTAAACAAATTAAATTTGGCTCTGGGATCCTACTTGGTAGGGGCAGGGAAGATTCAATTTCAGTCACTTTTGAGGGGGGATTTCCTTCCCTTTTTAAGGTTTTCAAAACAATCTCAGATGTTTAGATGGTATTCACAAAATGAGGGATTATTCCATGGTGTTCATCATCCTCATGTCCATTCTGTAAATGATGCTACTTGGCCAACTGTCCTTGGCCATCTAGCAGATAACGGCCTTTCTGGTGGCTTAGAGATGCTCCACAGCAGGCCTCTCCACTCAACATAGCCCCAGCCGCAGACCCAGTGCCTGCTCCAAACGTGTCAGTGTTGGCAGCCAGCCTTCACAGTCCTCTCACAGACAACTCCCCATATTTGATGCCTCTTATGCATTGGTCATGGATCTCTGCCATTCACAGAAACACCCCAAACTAACTCACCTGGTCTCAGACACAAGGGAAATCCATCCTTCCACTTCTGGATTAACCCTTTCTATCCCTTCAATCACAGCTCAAGCCTCTCTCCACAAAGTTATAAACCAAAATAGAATCATGAGTGTTTTCCTGCAGAGGCTTCACAACTTGTTTTTTAACCCTGACACATAAAAATGAACAATCCTGTAGACAAGGAACCCAAGCTCAGAGCCCAGAAATTTGGCTCTTACATTAAGGGAGGGGGAGAAAACCTCTTGTCCTTTCAAGTCTGGCTAGTAGCCAGAACAAAACCCAAAATACTGTTGCAGCATAGTACTTGCCCCCACCTTCTCACTGATTCCTGTGATACTGTGGATTAGAGTGTCTAGAAAGAACTCTGAATTGGAGTCAGAAGACTCTACCATACTGGACCCACTTCAGCTCATCATGCATGGCTCCATTTTCTCTTGTGTAAAAGTTGTCACATTGACCCCTTAAAACCATCATGGAGATCAAATTTAAAAAAGAATTGTATAAACGCTGAGAGCCAGACAAAGAGTGCTTGCTCATGTGGACAATGCCAAGAGTCAGCAGAAACGTACATTAGCTATTCCTGTTCCCCTGTGACTCTGAAAAGAAATCCTCAGAGTTTCAGTGACCCCTCTGGCCTCAGAACAGGTGCCCCATCTCCTCCTGGGCTAGTTCTGCTGTTTCATTATCTTGAAGGTAGTATGGGCCCTCGTGGCAACCCACAAGAAATGCCAGGCAGAAAAGTGATCCCTGGGCCATGGCAGGGCAGGAAAGCAGATCTATCACCTGCTCAGTGTTTGCTGTGGGGCCTGAGGCCTGAAAGACAGCTTTGTTCAGTCACCAGGTGAGCTGCAAGAGGAAGGTGCTTCTCCAGCCACCGCCACCAAGACTCGCACAAAGCCCTCATTCAGAGGCCAGACCTGGCCATGCCCTCCGATGCTGCTTCTGACTTACTGGGTTGCCTGTACAGAGATCATTTCCCTGCCCATGCCCCCTCCCCCTACTGCTGACCCTGCCACTGCACAATGCCACTCGAAGGGCATGGGTAGAATATTACATTCCAGAGAGAAAAGGCAATGCTCGGGCTGAAAAGACCAGGCTGTGGTGGAAGACACTCCCCTTCCACCACAGAGCTCCCTGTGTCCCTACAGACAATAGGCCTCTGTGCAGCTCCATCTCCTAATGCAAGGACTGCTTACATGTTTTCAGCTTTGGAAACCTCAAACTGCTCAATCCCTAGGAATGGCTGTACAAGGAAGCATCTGTCTAGGAGGGAAGGGGAGAAGAAGAGGTGAGATACTCTCCTTCAAAATAATCTCCCAGCCAGGTTTATCTATTCCCATGAGCAATGCCAGGTTTTTGCCAGTTCGTTCTTCCATTCATTTAAATAGTCAAAATCTATAGATCATCTACTGTGTTCTAGGCACCTTGTTAGGCATCACTAGTAAGAGAACTTATGAGACATGCCTAGCCCTAGAGTGAAAAATTAAATATGACTGCCCTGCCCTTAAGCAAATGGTGTCCAAGTGTCTGAAAAAGCATTTTGTGAATTGATTTTGTGTTGGGCATCCTTTTTTCCCACTCCATGCAGCACCTGACCTTTGCTCTGCATTCTGTTCTGGCTCCTGGATCCCTTCTGATTTATCATTGCATAAAAATGAGAGTCAAAATGTTGGGTTTCTCAGGCACTCTCTTACTGGTATGAATGTAAAACAGTATAACCCCTTTGGAGGACAATTTGTCAGTATCAGAACTGCATATATATTCACCTTTCAATCTAGCAATAGCACTTCGAGGAATTCACCCTGAGTACACACCTCAAATAATATGAAACTACATACACATAAGATTAATCGGTGCAGCATTATTTTTATATGCAAAACATTAGAAACTATCTAGATGTTCAAGCAAGGGAGACTGGTTGAATAAACCATAGTATTACACGGTGTAGTACCAGGCTGCTGTAGAAAAGGATGGTGATCTCTATACACTGGCATGGAGTGATTTCCAGGATATTGTTAAATAACAAAACCAAAATGCAAAATAACATATATAGTAAGCATTTACATAAAATAAAAGGGGATATGAAGGAATAATGAGAACATACAAGTTCCCTGGGATGCCTGGGTGGCTCAGTGGTTGAGCATCTGTCTTGGCTCAGGTCATGATCCTGGAGTCCTGGGATCAAGTCCCACATCCGGCTCCTGGGAGCCTGCTTCTCCCTCTGCCTGTGTCTCTGCCTCTCTCTGTGTATCTCTCATGAATACATAAATAAAATCTTTAAAAAAAATACAAGTCCCCATTTATCTTTATCAATAAAAAGAATAAACCAAGAGACAAGTTAGTTACTGATAGATATGAGGAAAGAGGGAGAAAGGAAGGTGAAGGAGTAACTATCCTCTGGATATAGCTTTTTATAAAATTTTGACTTCTGGACTCTTTAATGAAGGTAAGAAAAATCTATAAAAGATATTATTGGGTCAAATGACAAAGTAGGAATAAGGACTGTAGAGTATATCAAAGTATTATATCAGTGTTTACTGGAGCTGATAACCACCTTGTGGTTATGTAAGAGAATATCATTGTTCAGAGCAAATAGGAAAAGGTAAAGTCTATATATATATAGCTTTTGGAATATATGAGCCTTGGAACCTCATTCCAAACAGTTCAGAAAAAAGTTTGTGTGTATGTGTGTGTGCATATATATAGATCTGTGTAGGTCTTCATGTCTATTTGTGTCTATGTGTGTATGTGTTTCTGTATATTTGTGTTTTTGTGTGTCTCTGTACATGTATGTGTGTGTCTGTATTTGTGTCTTTGTGTGTGTACATGTATGGAAAGGAAAAAGAAAGGAAATGATCAAGGAAATGGAACAGAGTGCTAACAATAGGAGAAATCTGGATAAAGAACATATGGCTACCATTGATTGTATTCTTATTCTTGTGAATTTTCTTCATGTTTGAGATTATTTACCATTTAAAAATGTTTATATGTTGCATTGGGTTTCCAGTGACTATATTTTAGACAAGGAACATGAACCTCATTGCTTCAAACTATGTTGCTGCTCCAGGGTTATCGGCACTTATAAAATGCAGCAGCCTCTTGGCCAACCAATGTGTTTCTCATGAAGTCATTCTGTCAAGATTCTGACGGGAGGGGGCACCTGGGTGGCTCAGCTGGCTAAGAGTCTGACTCCTGATTTCAGCTCTGGTCATGGGACCAAGCCCCATGCATGGAGCCCCGTGTTGGGCTCCTCACTCAGTGAGGGGTCTGCTTGAGATTATTTCTCTCCCCTTTCCTCTTCCCCTTCCCCATTAGAGCTCTCTGTCTCTCTCTAAACAAATAAAATCTTAAAAAAAAAAAAAGGTTACAGAAGGGAAGGCGGGTGGGGGAATGGGGCAACTGGGTGACAGGCAGCAAGGAGGGCACATGATGAGATGAAAACTGGGTGTTTTACTGTATGTTGACAAACTGAATTTTAATAAAAAAAGTTTTTTTTAAAAAGATAAGGTAAGGATGCATCCTGGGTGAATTCTTCATTGCACTGGGTGGAAGGCAAAGGTCAAGGGAGCTAAAAAGTCCTTGATCAGACTAGGGCAGCTTAGAATCTGAGTCATCTTAGTCATTTGGAATAAGAATAGTTACCACATTATGCATCAGGATTATGCCAACAACTTTATGCTTATTATCTCATTTAACCCTCACAATGGCTTTGAGAGGAGAGCAATAATGACCTTGAGAAGGACGCTGAGATATAGGGGGTTTAACCTGGACTGGAATTCAGATGGTCTTGTTGCAGAGCCTGTGCTATTTAACTGCTATGATGTCACATCTGCCACAAAGGTAGAGAGACCAGGCCTAGCTGGCAAATCTTAACATTCTCCTGGTCTTGGTTCAGAGGCTACACCCTCTTTAAAGCCTTCCTTGAGCCTCATGGAGGCACTGATACTGCTTTTCCTATTCTCCCACCTTCCTTGGGTACATACCACCCCAAAAAGCCGGTAAACTGTGGTCGTATTGTGTTTGCATGTCTGTTTTACTTTCTGTACCTTGACTTCCTTGAGAACAGAAAAACTGTCTTTCCTTCTTTTCAGTGCCAGCACCGATCATAGGGCCTAGTCCATGACAGATATTTGTTAAATGCCATGGAAATTGTATTACATTTTGTTAAGTACTTACTGAGCCTTTAAAACAGCTCTGTAGTGCTCACATTTTATTCATACAGAAATTGAAGCTTAAAGTTGAACCTTGAGTCAACAGCTTGATAAGTTTTCCTGCAAAGGCTAATATCTTAAATCTCATTAATAGAAGAATCATACATAGAAAGAGAAAATGGATGACTTAGTCTATGCCAGCTAATCAGGCCAGATAAAGGAACATAAACTAGCTTCTACAGCCACATTAAGGCAGATGTGGTCAAGCTGTATGGAGCCTGAAGGCAGGACAAAAGCAGATGGCACTCCAAGCCAACGCTATAAAAATGGAGATCAAAGGAAAGAGGGTTAATGACAATTTAGGGGAGCCATGGCTATTTTCAGATACCTTCATGCATTCAACTTTTATATTTGAGCACCAAAAGGTGAACTTCAGTTAAGGTGTAGATGTCACTGGGAGAAGGATTTTGGCTCAATATAGTAAGAGAATATTCTTCTCAGTTGTCTAAAGATGAAGTGAACTCCTTCAGATAATAGTGAACTCTGTCACTAGAAGTATGCAACGATTGAAGACCACATTAGGAATGTTTTAGAGGGCATTCAAGTACCAACAAATAAAGAGAGTAGGCTAGATGAGTGGCTCCTATATGTTGGTCTTTTGACCAATGTAAAGACATCACAGGCCCACAACAAAAGAAGCAAAATTAAAGATAAAGTAGTAAGGATTTTACAAAGCTGAATTAATTTAAACGATTGTACTTTATCACAAAATTATCCTTTGTTTTCATGAAATGCCAATGAAAGGAGATGGTTTTTATAGTGCTTTGACTTGGCTAAAAGGAAAAAGAAAGGTAAGTTGACAAATCTGAGTTGGTTACCAAAACAACTTTTGAAATTATAGTGAACTGGGCAGCCTGGGTGCAGGCTCAGCGGTTTAGCGCCACCTTCAGCCCAGGGCCTGATCCTGGAGACCCGGGATCAAGTCCCATGTCAGGGGCCCTGCATGGAGCCTGCTTCTCCCTCTGCCTGTGTCTCTGACTCTCTCTCTCTCTCTCTCTGTGTGTGTGTGTGTGTGTGTGTGTCTCATGAATAAATAAAATCTTTAAAAAAAATTATAGTGAACTATAAAATTCAAAATTCTATCAGCTAATGGGCCAGACAACCTCTGAGGTTCTTTCCACATGCCCAGAAGGGAATGGCTCTACATTTCACAGACTCTGAACCCTGAGTGTCACCGACCAGGTCCAGCAGAGATTCACTGGCTTTGGAGTCAGACATTCCTGGCTTCACACGATGGTTCAGCTACTCACTAAGTCAAGTGGCTTTGAGCAAGTTGCTTAATATCTCTGAACTTCAGTGTTTTCATCTATAAAATAAACATAAGAACAATATCCTTCCCTGTAGGATCACAGGCTTAGGAGCCCAAAGCTATGGCTTGTATGGTATAGAACAAAAATAGCCACAGTTCTTTGCAATTCTTTCACCAAGAGGTGGAATCTACTTCCTTTTATGTGGTTTGGCCTTGTGTTGCTTTGGCCAAAAGTCTGTGGCAGAAGTGACGTTCTGAGCCTAGGTCTCAAGCATCTGTTCATATTGCTCTTGGTTTGGTTGCACTCCTGTCAGTCATATAAAAACGCCCAGGTTGGCCACCTCATTGATGAGGCCCATTCACTCTCACTGCTCTGGTCAACAGCTGGCCAACAGCCAGAGAGGCTGTTGAGAGAGGCCATTCAAGATGAGTCAGTCCTCAACCTGACCACAGATGTAGAAGGAAGCCGAGCCAATATCAGCCAAGCCTACCAAAATCACTAAAACATCCAACAGACCCTCAGGCTTGTGAGTAACAGTAAATGTTATTTGAAGCTACTACATTTCAGAGTGGTTTGTTATTCAGCAAAAGCTAACTGATACAGTTATGTTTCCAAAGTTAATATTTTCTAGCCAAGTGATTTTGGGTAAGTTATTTACAGTGCTTCAGCTTTAATATTCCTATCTGTAAAATAGGTAAGCAATTCCGTAGCTAATTGTGGGACCTAAATGACATAATATAATTAAAATAATTGGCACACATATTAGATATGCAATTATTGGTAGTTGCAAGTGTTAGGACTAGTAGCTGTGTGATAGCAATAGTAAAAGTAGCCATATATTTCGTCCATCTACATTCCACATGGACTTCAGTCCCAAAAAACTGCAAACAGAGGTCATTTGTTTGAAGTACCTGTTTGACCAGTGACTAACAAGATATCTTATGTAAAATATATTCAGCTAGGGTTTGATTTTATAATCCTGGCTCATAGTCTGAACTATTTAGTAATATAAGATGGTACTAGGGTAGTCCAAAATACAGAACGTTCATCTCACTGTTGAGAGAATGCATAGTATAACTGTTCTCAGAATCAAAGAACCTTATATGTCAAAGAGGCTAGGAATGGGTACAGATGATTCACTTTGATGGGTTGTAGGGCACCAGGCATCATCCCAAGGGCTATATGTATACTAGTCACAGCAATCATGGGTTGAGCATTTTTACTCTTATACTGATGAGGAAATTGAATCCAAGGTTATTTAGTGATTCTCTCATAATTAAACAGCCAATAATGGACAGAGCCAGTGTTGCACCAGGCCAGATACATCCAGAGCTGTTGATCCTTTCTCTGAAGACTCCCCTTCTGTCTTTCAGATCATCTAAGAAATCTCCCAGTGGGGTCACCCCTACAACCAATGACTTTCTAGTCAGTCAGGCCCACGCTAAGCCCATCATCTCTCACCTGTACACTTACAGTAGCCTTTTGTTCACTGCCTCTAGGTTCACCTTCTGACAATGGCCTCCATTCCCTGCCAGAGTGACCTCCATGATATGTGAATCTGATTAAATCAAATTCCTACCTTTCAAATCATTCCCTAGCTTTCCTTCACCTACACCATAAAATCAAAACTCTTCTACTTGGCACACACAGTTCTGTCTATCTCATCAACCATGGATTCCAATGCTCCTCCTCCCAGGCCATGCTAAGCTACTTCTAGTTCCCACAGCCCATCATGATTTCCTTGCTGCCACTCCCTACATTCTGCCTATACTTTCCCCAAGGGCTTGATTTCCTGACAAACTCTGACTTGATCTACAAGTCTTCCTTCATATGCCAAATACTTTGTGATTCCAAATGCCAAGCCCTTAAACAGGCTTAGACCACCTTCTCCCACCAGGATCCTCTCACCCGGTTAAAACAACACTCTCATTATAACTGTGGCCCTCACTGTTTCCTCCACAGAAATCACTAACCAGGCATCACCCCAAGTTAGCCAGGTTTTGTATTTGTACCATGCTAATGAAAAGGGTTATTACGGTGACCTCTGCTATTTAGTTTAGTGGGCAAGAGATAAAGACAGAAACAAAGATAGGTATCGCTAATCAGTTTTCAGGCTTTGAACCAGTCAGCATCTCAGAGCTACAGGGCAATAGGCCTCTGATAAGCATCCCATTTTTAGACATAATAAAGAACTGCTCAAAGCAAGCATCTGTATCTTGAACTGAGGAAACCACTGGGCTAAGAAAAAAGAGAGAGAGAGAGAGAGAGAGAGATGACAAGGAAAATCCTAATGGAATAAGAAGGAAAACCTGCAGAAAGGCCCAAAAAAATCATTGACTTCAATTTTCAGAAGTGCCAAGGACAGAATGCATTTTCCTTGTGAGTAAGAAAGAGGAAATTTGGTGAGAAACAAGATCTTTCCAGAGCAGGTGCTAAAGAAATTAAATCTCACAGAGGATGGAGGAAGGCCAGAATTAGGAGTCATGTGGTAAAGAAGGAAAAGGTATTTGGCTAGGCCAAGAGCAAACAGGGACTAGAGAGAGGCGACATGACTCACGGAGGACGAAAGGGGCCTTCTGGGGCAGCCGTGCTGGCTGTGAACAAAAGGTCCATGGTCCCAGGCCTCAGGCAGGATTCCGAGGAACATCTAAGTGCTGGAGATGTGGGCCATCTTTAAGTCGTTTCACTGAGAAATAACAGTATCACTTTGTTGTCCAGATCACCAAATCATTAGGACAATTTAACCATCTGCTCTTCAAGCCTAGAGATGAGAACATTCTCAAGCACATTAAAAACTCAAAAATGCACCTAGGAGCCTTTTGTGGCAAAGGTACCCAATAACAAAATACTGCAAACCACTGATGCTTCAAAATAAAAGGCCTCTTTCATGTCAAAGCCATGGTAACAAGGCTGGTATTGAGCACTAAATGGTTTTGAATACTGAAGTAAGATTAAACAACTGTCAGAATTACAGATCAGAATATTAATATTATCAGTTCCAACAATGGAAAATAATTTTACTGAGAAAAAAAAAGAATAGGAAGTGCGAGGAGGGGATATGGAGACAGATTATTTAATATTCTCATATTTCAAAATAGGTGCTATCGATACCACTCAATTTTAAAAATGTCATTTAAAAGCAATTTTTCCTCTCCCTCTTAATGTATTTCATAATGTTTTTCTTAACTTTTGAGGTTATCTTTTAAGAATGGATATCTCTTCTTGTAAAGAAACAATCTGAAGTTCAGCAATTCCTTCTTTTTCATTAAATTCAAAGAAAAAGTGGCTTTTATTAAAATGGTATGCATATAATGATCACATTTTTAAAGCATTTTTTAAAAATTTCATTTATTTATTCATGAGAGACACACAGAGAGAGAGGTAGAGATACAGGCAGAGGGAGAAGCAGGCTCCATGCAGGGAGCCTGATGTGGGACTGGATCCTGGAACTCCGGGATCATGCCCTGGGCTGAAGGTGGCGCTAAACCGCTGAGCCACCAGGGCTGCCCAATGATTGTATTTTTATAAAATTACTTGTACTTAACTTTATTCCTGGGTTTGCAAAGAGAAGTGTATAAAACAATACTGTTTAAAACTTACGATGCTAATGCATGGGTGAAAGAATCTGAGGTGAGATTTTACTTGCTTCTATGAACTTCTCAATACTGTTTGCTTTTTATTCTTATGTACCGTATTTGCAAAAATAATAAAGATATTATTCTTAAAAAAAAAAAAAACACAGGGCAACAAGGTTGGTTTCACCTCCATACTCACTCTGATCGCTCAGTAGCCATTACCTGGCCACCAGGCTTAGAGGGATTTTTGAGCTGCAACAAGGCTCAGTAGAAACCAATAGTCTGATTGGTCAACAAATCTGCCATGGCCCCAAGGAGAGGTAATGGCACACGGGCTACATAATCAACATTCCACAGCATGATAAAAATAAGAGCCACATATTGTGTATAACAATTAGAAAAGTCGAATAAGGACAGTTGCTTACATCATTCACTCCATAAAAGTTGACTAAGCAAAAACTTGAACATGCTAGATAACTTATATGCATCTAGAAAGTAAGATTTGTAGGCAACCATAAAAAGAAGCAAATGAGAATTGTATTATACCAGGCTCTCTAGCTAATGTGTATTTGAAATTTCTAATAATATATCCTATTTAAGAAACAGAAAATTGGAATAGAATTAATGTAAAAGCCTCTGTCATTCTAAAAATAAGTAGTATTCATCCACAGATACATAAACTATATGAATAAGCCCATTCATCTCCTTGAGAGACGCTTTTTCAATGAAACTCTAATTTTATGTTTAATAAATATTTATCAACATTTATAATGTATGTAGATTATTTTGATCAAATGAGAACGAAGAATAATTATAATGACAACTCAATCCTGAATTGAAACTATTAAACCAAGATCAGAATGGTAGTAAGATTTTTTTAAATTATACTTCAAAATGGGGGGACAAATGAGGAACAAGTCCATTTAAATGATTTCCTTTCTTCACCCTACAAACGCTTACTGAACTGGATGTGTCCCAGGTTCTGTACCCGTTGCCGAGGTTATTAAGGTGAATGCCACACGGCTGCCTTCTAGAAAGAGCAACACACTATTCATTACAGCAAAAGGAAAACCAGGAGAGGGTGGGCCCTGGGAAGCCAAGGTAGGAGGAAGTTTGAAAAAAGTGAGTGGTGAGTTCTGTGGCTGAAAGGGAAAAGTGGGGTGACCTACAGAGCACTGTTAGGAGGTCACTGGGTGTGTCACTGGAGCCTCAGCAAAATTCTTTGTTGCAAAGGGCTGTGATTAAGTTAGACATTGTGTATGCACAGCCCGCAGAGAAAGGGACACTTAATAGCAGGAGGAAGTAGGGGTGGAGGCGGATCTCTGAACTCTCCTCCACATCCACGTGTAGAAAATCAAACATACAAGGCAGATGCTGGGGGGCTTCTGGAGGGGAAACCCGGGGCCAGACAGGAGAGCTGGCTCCATGGACAACCCCAGCTGTAAGTACACTCCAGCGAATTTGCCTGGACAGAGTTTCCTGGGATCCAGGATGAAAGGAGGCTTGAGGGCTGCCTAGCAACACTATGTTTATGCAACAGTCGCAAGAACATGGAAGGAATAAGAGAGAGAGAGAGGAAAAAAAAAAAAAAAGAACAGTTTCTGAAGAGAGGGTGCCAGAGAGTTCCAGCCATGCCAGTGATGGGGAGCCCCCCGCCCAGAAGCAGGCCCGCCAAGGCTGAGCCTGGCCACGTGATGCCCAGATTCCGCAGGCTGTGCGCTGACATGGGAAACAGGCCGGTGGGTCCCAGATTTCCCCAGCTTCCCCCACTAATCACAGCTCTCCTCGGCCTCTCCATTGTTTTCACAGCTGTTCAGCTGCTCCTGCTCAGTCAGGGGACAGACAGGCCGACTCCAAATCACGGAGCAGAGAATAATACTCGGGCCAAAGAGAGGGTGCACAAAATGGGATTTTTATTGGTGGGGTGGGAGTGAGGGGGTGGCGGGGAGATGGGAAAGACGCACAACTCTTAACCCTTTCCTTGGCTGATCAAGTGTTGAGTGTTCATTTCCAAGAGAAGAGAGACGGTACTCAATTAAAATTGTTCTGGAACTCCCAAATTTATGAAGGACTGGGTTTTTCCAACATGAAATCACATGTGCCTACAAAAATAACATTGGAAATGGTAGCCATTTGCCCAGGCCATACCACAAAAGCCTATTTAATCCTCAACACACTTAGTTCAGGGAGCAGAAAGGAGGAAACTTAATAGTCAAAAAAAAAAAAAAAAAAAACCAGCTGACATTTTCAGATTGCTCCCTATGGATTCAGTACAGTATGTATATAATTTTACAACATCCACACTCTAAATCCATAAAGTTGGTGTGATTATCTCACTTTGCAGATGAGGAAACTGAGGCTTGAGGCAGTTAGTGACTTGCTCAAAGTTATAGATCTATTAAGAGATGAGGTCATGATTGTAAAAGAGGCAATCTGACTCACAAATCAAGATTCTTAGTCATTGTTACATCCTTCCCTTTGATATTCCTGGATTAGCTTCCTATTTCTGCAGTAACAAATCACCACGATTTAGTGGCTTAAAATAACATGAATTACAGTCTGGAGGTCAGAAGTCTGAGATCGGTTTCACTGAACTGAACTAAAATCAAGTTGTGATGGGTTTGCATTGTTTCTGGAGACTAAAGAAGAACCCCTTTTCCTGACTTTTCCAGATTCTAAAGGCTGCTGACATTCCTTGGCTCCTGGCCCCTTCCTCCATCTTCAAAGCCATCAACATAGCACCTTCTTTCTCTTTCTGCTTCTGTCCTTACACCACTGCTCTCTTACATGGATCTCTGTGACTACTGTTAAGGCCCATGCAGATAATAGAGGATAATCTAACCCTTTCAAGGTCCTTATCCTAATCACATCTGCAAAGTCTCTTGCCATGTAAGGTAACCTATTCACAAGGTTCTTGAAATTAGGACATGTATATCTTTGGGGTCCATCACTCAGCCTTCCACAACCCCTAACAACATATTCATATTTTAACCAGTGTGCTCATCATGCTGTTACCTGTTACACATTTTTGTTCTACTCCTACCTACACTACAAGTGTTTTGAGGACAAGGACTATCTATACCCTACTGGTCTAGAAATCCTCCTTCCTAATAAACACAAAGTAGGCTCTCATAAATGCTGTGTTTGACAATCAATAAAATGAACAGATTTAAAGATGGCCATAATTTGAGCAACGTACAGATTATTCAAAACAAAAAGGACAGAACTGAGCATTGGTAACCACCATAATGTGTACTGAATGCTCTGTCCTTATAAGTCATGCTCTTTAGGCCTCCTTCTTTTGCTCATTCAATTCCCCTGCCTGGGACATCCTTCCTACCTTTCTTTGCCTGATTATTTCCTACTCATCCTTTCAGACATACATCAGGGGTCCCTTTTCCCAGAAAGCCTTCTTTGATACTCTCAATCTCTGTCTTTCCTCTATCTGTATCCATCTCTCTCTCTGTCTCTGTCTTATTCTAGCTCTCTGTCTCTCTCTCACTGGTCCCCTGGAGGTAGCTGGAACTAGCTTGCTAGAGCTGATTGTACACATTTCTTCTCAAATCCTCATTTTGTGACACCATATTTATAGGCATGGTAGGAGTATTTACACCACAGACATTGGCAAGTGCCACAAATCAGGGCTGTTTTTTTCAAAGAGGGATTATTCAGTATTCACACAACTGCACATACACTCTCCATAGGCTTAGTCCTCACTTACTGAATGTGGACTCATAGCATTCCCAGCTTAACTCCACCACACTATTTTTCCCTTTTATAATCTGTTTATATGCTGACTGCTTTTTCAAACACTTACCACCACACATGCTAGAAGAGAAGTAGAGTTAGGGCAATGGTTTAGTAACCCTTAAATTGCCAAAAAAAATCCTTGACAATATCATAGTCCCTCCAATAATTCAACCTGGTTCAGCAATTTATAGATTATTCCTCTAACTCATTTCTGGTAAACATTCAGTCCAATATGGGGATTATCAGCTTCCATCGATGCACCTTCCATTAAGCATCTGCAGGGGGCCACTGAGAAAGGAGAGGAACATGATCTGCTCTCCCTTGATTCTCATGCTCTTGTGCTACTTCTTGGATTGGAGCTCAGTAAAGGAACAGCCTGTTCCACAGGAGAATGTGAGAGGCACACTTGTGAGTTCCAGTGCCTTTTTTTCTTTCTCTCTCACTGCCTTTCTACTCATAGTCTACAATAGGTGAGCACTAATTGCTTCAGCCAGCAGGGACCTGGCCCAATGCAGGAGCACCCCTTCCAAGACATTGGAGACATCTTCAGTTTGACTCCAGCCAATTTCTTTAATATCCACAGTAGTCTCTGATGAGCTTTCAGATCAACAATATCCTTATCCTCCTCATCCCAAATTCAAGACTTGTATAAGTATGTGGCATTTTCCAGTGTTTCTTAAGAACCCACAATAATAGGTGGGATGATCTTTGCCCTTCTCCAGTATTCTGCACCATTTCTGTCTCCAAACTCAGGATCCTGGGAGTGTGTCTTAAATCTAGCAAGCATCATTTGAAGAATGAACTATTAGTTTTTCCTTCCTAAAAAATGCCATGGATTCAATTAGAGTAGGGAAAGGAGGCTAACTTCAATTAAATTATCTCTCTAAAAATCTACACACACACACACACACACACACACATACACACACACACAGAGCTTTATTTGATCAGACAAGTGGGGAAAAGTGTTGTCCTACTGTTTCTTTTGGAATAATACTATGCAAATCTTACATATGGCCAATGCTGGGTATTATAGCAGGTGTCTCTTTGACATTAGAAGGGAAGACAATAGCACCTTTTGTTTCTAGCTATGAGCTGCCTCCACCTTATTTTACTTCTCCATGTTACATTTCTGTGTGTACTAAGCACTATGATAAGAATCTTATGGGATGATGTCATGACAAAAATTAGACCTATATTACTAGTGGGGACACTGAGTTTCACAAAGATTAAATCATTTGCTGAGTATAACACAGCTAATAAGATCCAAAGTAAAATTCAAACACAAATTGATTTAACTCAAAAACCTTGGTTCTTTACCACTTCTGGCCCCCATATCAAGTCGGCCCCCATATCAAGTCTGCCCCCATATGCGGACCTATCTTTGCCTTTCCATAAGTACTGTTCATTTAAGTTATATTATTAAATATTTTAAAAATATATGTTGCTTCATTAAAGGTAAGTTCAGTAGCCCTCCCTATTGTAAGGGTTTTTATTGCTCATCACTGCCAAGAAATAGAAAAGGAAAGACCAAAATAGCAAACAGAGGGAAGCTTAAAGTTTTAAGGCATTTTATCAAGCTCCTCCAGGACCTGCTCTGGCTTAGTTAAGGTAAGAAAAGTAGCCATCTCATAGAGATTCTCCTAACCTTGTCTCCAGGAAAGGTGTCTGTTTCTAGGATGCCAGAAATAAACACATACCAAACTTTCAAAAGGTTTTGAGCCCCCACAAAATAAAGAAAGATACCTTTGCAAAACCTTCTTCTGGTCACATCAATGAAGTCACTATAGTTTGCTGAATTTTCAACTGAGATTTCTGATTCTACAGCTTCTAGCCTCTTTCTCATCTATGACCCCATGACCTCTGCTGAAGGTCACACCATATTAAAGCCTGCCCAAGCTATCTGCACTGAAACATATGAAACATTTTCAGAATCCTTTCCCCCTCTCAAGCATCAGACCTAACCACCCATTTCTGGGTTCCTTTGATTGAGCACCATCATGACCCTGTGATGCTTTGTGGGTAGAGTTTTATCTTCTTATTGTGAGGAATCCCTGGAGAATCCTATCTCACCATCTAGAGTGATGAGCAATCCTGAAAGAGGAAAGAAATGCAAAAGCTTATGATCTCTCTCTCCCTTCCCATGCAAAAAGAATTGCAACCACATAGGTTCTAAGAGAAGTTTCCTCAAAGAAATCAATAGAAAAAATTTCAACCAACTTTTTATTTTGACCAAATCATCTGCTCCTGACCATCTGCCAGGGCTATTTAATCCATTTGGTATTGTGACCTCAGGGCCTTAAACTTGCATGCACAAAAAATATATATATATTGGCTCTAAAATAAGCAATAAAAACTGCAAATAAAAAGAAATGAATGTTGAATTAAGTATCTACATAAATGTAATATTTTGTCAGCTTGTAGACTACAACTCAATTCATATAGTTATTAACAATTATAGAAAATAGGGGATGTGGCTGAATTTTAATATGTTTGAAATGATCTTGGGTAGAGCCTTCAAAAAGAAAGGGTGCCTAAAATGCTAAAGTATCCCTGTCTAGTTCTATGGCCCATGGTCTATCCTTGGCCAAAATTGGAGTCCATTTTCTCTGCCGAAGTGAAGAGAGGATGGGAAGGATGAGATAAATCTTCACTTCTAGTGGTTACAGGCTGTCTCATCACTTACCCCCATATTGCTTTCTAATCCTTCTGCCTGCAGACACTGAGGCCTGCTCTATGTTCTTTGCATTGTAGGCCGATTTCTGTCTCTGTCTCCTCTAATCCCCATTCTGGGTCCCCGTATATACTACAGGAATTCTAGATGGAGGAAATTATAAATCTCATTTATTTCAGGTAAGAAAATTCACATCAGGTATCTCCAGAAAGGGGTAAACCCATTCCCAAGGGGCCAACTGATGAGGCCAAATATTGAGAGCCACTACGTACAAATAGTAACACACACATAATATTCACTGTGTGTCAAGCACTTTTCTAAACATTTTCCAATTCTATCAACTTTATTATTGTGCCCATTTTCAGATGAGAAAACTATAGCAGAGAGAATAAATGCCCTGCCCAAGTTCCTATAGGCAGAAAGCAATAGAGGTCTTAATCACTATACCATAATATTGGGTCATACAGATAGGAAGAATCTCAGACCAAAAACAATTTGAGCAGCTGCCTTGAAACCAAACCTTGTGTGCAGATGGCAGATGAAACCAAGCATCCCAGGACTATATATCTCTGGACAACTTCTTGAGAGAGAAGAACATAGTCTATCTCATTAACATCATGTTTCTCTGAGTGGCTCAACCTGTTCTCTGACACACTTTGTCTCAGGGCTTTCCAACAAAACACATAGGGTCACTCTGACACTTAATCACATGTGGCTGGATTTGGCTAATCAATTACTACTCTGATAAGTCTTATATCTCCAGCAATATCTGAAGAAAAGTACTTGAAGGAATGCAATTGATCTTATTGTGATCTTAGGGAACATATTGGTGGATTCCCATTTCCTTGGTTAAGATTCCTGCTCTGTATATCCCAGCTGTGGTACCATGGATAAAATACTTTGTTTTCTTGTGTTTGAACCTCCTCAATTGTAAAACAGGAATAATAATTGTATCTATAGTGCTGCCAGAAACATTAAATGAATCAGTGATTCATGGTAGGGGCTTAACGTTTTGATTAATAGGTACTAACTATTCTTTAACACTTAGCAAAAACTAAACACACCAAAATAAAAGTGCTTAAAATTGTACTTGATATTATTTAATCCTCCAAACAATGCTTCCAGGGAGGCAAAAGTACTAAAATAACAGAAAGGCAAGTTTAGATTTAGAGACGCTTAGAAAATTATCTAATCATATAGGCTACAAAATATGGATCTGGAACTGGATCCCAGAATTCTTTCAGAAAATACATAACTCCTCAGCCAGAACTCCAGCATAATCCTGACATAAGTGACACCTACTCATCTGACATTTATTGATTGAATAAATGACTCTTAATTAATACAGGATTTAAATAGAGTTAGTTATATTCCTAAAATTGATTTTTATGTTTGTATTAGCAAACTACATACAACAATACATTGAAAAGATCATTCACCATAATCAGATGAGTTTTATTCCTGTTTGTAAGGATGGTTCAATATTTGCAAATCCATCAACATCATATACCACATCAACAAAACAAAGGATAAAATCATATGACCATCTCAGTAGATGCAGAAAAGGCATTTAACAAGATTCAACATCCATTCATGTTAAAAATAAAAACCTCTCAACAAAGTGGGATTAGAGAGAACACACAGATAGCTGCAGTAATCAGACAAGAGAAAAAAGGCATCCATATTGGTAAAGGAGTTAAACTGTCACTATTTGCAGGTGACATGATACTACATGTAGAAAATCCTAAAGACTCCAACAAAAAAACTATTAGAACCAATAAACAAATTCAGTAAAGTGGCTGGATACAAAATTAATGCCCCCAAATCAGGAGTATTTCTATATACTAACAATAAAGTCAAAGAAAGAGAAATTTTAAAAATTTTAAATTTTTTTAATTAGAAAAACACATCATTTATAATTGCACCAAAAAGAATAAAACATCTAGTAGTAAACTTAACCAAAGAGTTGAAAGACCTGTACTCTGAAAACCACAAAATGATGATGAAAGAAATTGAAGATGACAAAAATCAATGGAGGGTATTCCATGCTCATGGTTCGGAAGAAATAATATTATCAAAATGTCCATATTACCCAAAGCACTTTACAGATTCGTTGCAATCCCTATCAAAATACTATCAGCAATTTTCACAGAACTAGAACAAATTATCATAAAATTTGTGTGGAACCAACCACAGGAAACCCCAAATAGCCAAAGCAATCCTGAGAAAGAAAAACAAAACTGGAGGTATCACAATTCCAAATTTCAAGATATACCACAAAGCTACAGTAATCAAAACAGTATGGTACTGGCACCAAAATATACACACAGATCAATAGAACAGAACAGAGACTCCAGAAATAAACTCATATCTATATGGCCAATTAATCTATGATAAGGAAGGCAATAATATACAATGGGAAGTTGTAGAAAGAACTTCTACAACTCAACACCAAAAAAACAAATTATCCAATTAAATTGATAAATCTGCCCAAAGAATGGGCAGAATACCTGAGTAGACATTTTCCCAAAAGTATTCCAGATGGCAAACAAACACATGAAAACATGTTCAACATCACTCATCATCGGGGAAATGCAAATCAAAACCACCTCACATGTGTCAGGTATCACCTCACACGTATCAGAATGGCTTAAATCAAAAACACAAGAAATAGCAAGTGCTGGTGAGGATATAGGAAAAAAGTAACTCTCATGCACTGTTGGTGGGAATGCAAACTGCTACAGCCCCTGTAGAAAATACTATAGAAGTTCCTCAAAAAACTAAAAATAAAAATACCATATGACCCAGTAATTCCACTATTGAGATTTATCCAGGGAAAATGAAAACACTAACTCAAAAAGATATATGAATCCCTATGTTTACTGCAGTATTATTTACAATAGCTAAGACATGAAAATATAGATAGATGATACATGATAGATAGATGATAGATAGATAGATGATAGATAGATAGATAGATAGATAGATAGATAGATAGATAGATAAACAGAGCCATAAAAAAGGATGAGATTGTTCCATGGTTCCATTTGAGACAACACAGATGGACCTAGAGGATATTATGTTCAGTGAAATAAGTCAGACTAAAAAAGAAAAATACCATATAACTTCACTTGAAAATTTTAAAATTGGAATCTTAAAAAAAAATGGAATCTTGGGGGCACCTGGGTGGCTCAGTGTTGAGCATCTGCTTTTGGCTCAGGTGGTGATCCTGGGGTCCTGGGATCGAGTCCTACATCAGGCTCCCTGCAGGGAGCCTGCTTCCCCTTCTGCCTATTTTTCTGCCTCTCTCTGTGTGTCTCTCATCAACAAATAAATACATTTTTAAAAAATTGGAATGTTAAAAAATGAACAAACAAAAAGCAGAATCAGAACTATAACTACAGGAATCCCTGGGTGGCACAGCGGTTTGGCGCCTGCCTTTGGCCCAGGGCACGATCCTGGAGACCCAGGATCGAATCCCACATCGGGCTCCCGGTGCATGGAGCCTGCTTCTCCCTCTACCTGTGTCTCTGCGCCTCTCTCTCTCTCTCTGTGACTATCATAAATAAAAATTTAAAAAAAAAGAACTATAACTACAGAGAACAAACAAGCTGATGGTTGCCAATGGGGTGGAAGTTGAACGAAAGGGGTGAAGGGGAGAGGGAGATACAGGCCTCCAGATATGGAATGAGTAAGTCACGGGAATAAAGCGCAGAGCAGAAGGAATGTAGTCGGTGATGCTGTAATAGCAATGTAATGGGACAGATGGTAGCTACACTTATGGCAAACACAGCATAATGTATAAACTTGTCAAATCCCTAAGTTGAACACCTGAAACTAATATAACATTGTGTGCCAACTATACTCAAAATAAGTTATATGTAAAAAATCAACCTACGTTTGTCACCAGTGGTTTCATGCTAATCAACTGTCATTCAAAATGAGAAAAAAAAAAAAACAAAAAACAAAAATCCTACTATGTGCAAGGAACTGAGCTCAGTAGCTGTGTGGGTTTCTTTTTTCCATCAACCTTACTTGAGCCAGGAGGATTGGGGGTAGGGTGGGAAATACATGTGCAAGTGACACCATGTTATTTCTAAAACTATAATCTATGGAACAGATAGCATTTACAATATTTGTTTGAAATAAGTGCATAGTGACTTATACCCCAGGGACTAGTCATTTAACTAACCTATCAAAAATAACCAAGGCAAGGGACTGGAGGTTCCTGATATAATCTGTATATTTATGAGAGACTTCGCTTCAAAAAGGTAGCTCCAAGCCCGGATCCCAAGACCTTTGTTTGAACTCTTGGCTGCGGCATAATTGACAGAGAGAATTAAAGGGGATATGAAGACCTGGGACTGAACTTTTTCAATAGTCTCACTCAGCTCACATTGCTCACGATATTAGAGGCTGCCGTGATGATATTAAATGATGCCGCACTGACAGAGATTAACAGAGTATGCAATTAGATTTAAATGCTGTAATTGGAACATGCTGTTAAGTGCCTACCATCAGTCCTGGGTCTCCCCATAGAGCAAGCCAGTCTCTCCTTGGGTTGCTCTGTAAATTTAACACTGTCCTCACCAGCCACAAATCCTCCTCCACTTAGGCAGAGAGTGAACAGGGCTAACATTATCGTGAAATTGCCATGTACTATGCTGCACTCATCCATGCTGCTGCGTAGTTTTGAAATGCTTTCAAATCTAGTTAGATCCCCTGAGCTTTGTAACAGCCATGGAAAGGAGGACAGATATTGCAAGGATGTAGTCAATGATTGAGACAGGTGAACAGACCCACTCAGGGTCTCCTAAGCTACAATGTGAATAAGTCATGGATATAATATACTAGATCTTCTGACTCCAGATCCCATGTGCTTCCCATCATGCCATGTTCCCTCCGTAGGTTGTGATTTGAAATTTGTTCTGCCTGCTGAACACTCTTCTCTCAGGAGATGAAGCTGCTCGGGTCCACAACAGGACAAGCTACCACATTTAGATATGTTACCTCATGCCCATAACCTCCACCCACCATCTGGCCTTTGTTCATCACTGGCAATACCACAGGGTGAGGTCAATCCATCACCTCATGCTTGTTAAATATCTATGTGTCAAGTCATCAATATGCACCATGTAAGAAGTTTTTTATACAAGGATCTTAAAATCTAATTAACTATTTCTGACTTATGTGTATGATTCAGTTTGCCCACACGCAATGTATAAAAATAAAAACAATAGTTCACGTTTGCCAAGATATTTACTACATGCCAGGCCTTTCAGAGATGCTCTATATCTACTAGTCTCAGACTTTAAAAGTTGGTGTTCAGACTGTCCATGTGGTAACAGGATTCCAGAATGGTGCTATGGAGGTCATTGAGAGGTAGGGAGGTACACTGGATGGGTCTCTGGGTCAGCCCTCCAAATGTTACCCAGAAAAAAACCTGAGAATTTGGGGTTTCTTCATTCATACATTTCATAGGTATTGAATTGCTAAAAATCAGTTATATATTATACGTGCTTCAAAATTCAAAAAGTAGAAAAATGTATCAAATGAAAAACCTTTCTCCTATCCAAATTCCCCAGCTACCCAGTACATCTCTCTCCAAAAGAAAAAGTAAAACAAAATAACAGAACAAGTTTTCACTATTAAGTTGTACTGTGTCCTTTCAGAGATATTAATGGATATCAAAGCAAATGTATTTATTCTTTTTTTTCCATTTTCCTTATATACTATACACACTGTTCTACAACTTGATTTTTCATTTAAAAATGCAAATTGGAGATCTTGCTAAAAACTTCAGCTGCAAAATTCCGTTTAACTGATCTTCTGTTGATGAATATTTACATTATTTCCAATCTTTTGCTATGAAGAATAATATTCCGTGTCATTTTCACATGGGTAAATATATCCATAGTATAATTTCCTGAAAGTGGAATTGTAGGGTCAAATAAGAAATGCATTTGTAATTTTGCTTAGTATTGTTTAAATTCTATCAATTTTCCTCCCACTGGGAGCTTATAGGAGTGTTTCCACAGAGTCTCAGCAACATGAAGGTATTATCTCATAGTTGAATTTTTGCCAATTTGATAGGTGAAAATGGTATATAATTTTAATTTCCCCTATTACGCAAGAAATCAAGTGACTCTTTCTTTTATAAGAGTCTTTAGTTTGAGATTTTCCTTTTCTCTGACCTGTCTATGCATATCCTTTGGCCATTTCTCTAGTGGACAGACCATCTTTTGTATATTGATTTTTAAGTGTTATTTATATATTAGAGAGATTAGGCATACATGATAAGTCACAGATATTTTGCCTAGGGTAATTTGTCTTTTGACTCTGTTGATAGCATTTTTTTCGTATACAGATTTTTAGATACATAAAGTATCTATATTCTGCCTTTTGCATTTTGTATAATAACTGAAAAGATTTTTCCTCTTCCCAAGTAATAAAAAAATCTCACATATTTTCTCCTACTTCTTTTATGATTTCATTTTTAAGTCTTTGATTCATTCGGAATTCACCTTCATGTATAATGTGAATATGAATCTAATTATTTTCCAAATAGCTACCCAGTTATTATAAAGACTCCATTATTATTATTATTGCTCCATTCTACGCACACACATACACACTGAATTGAGTTGCTAAACTTATTATATCTTAATCTCTATACATATTTGAATTTCATATATATTTGGAATTTTGATTCTTTTTCATTGGCCTTACTTATCAGCCAACCTCACTAATTTATTAAAGTTTTGTGATATGTAATGTTTTTTAGAACTGATGTTCCCTCATTGCTCCTCTTTTTCTGTGTTCTTTGGCTACTCTTATTGTTTCTTTTTCCCTAAGAACTTTTTTTTTTTTTTTTTTTTTTTTTTATGATAGTCACACAGAGAGAGAGAGAGAGGCAGAGACACAGGCAGAGGGAGAAGCAGGCTCCATGCACCGGGAGCCCGACGTGGGACTTGATCCCGGGTCTCCAGGATCGCGCCCTGGGCCAAAGGCAGACGCTAAACCACTGCGCCACCCAGGGATCCCCCCTAAGAACTTTTTTTTAAAAAAGATTTTATTTATTTATTCGAGAGGCAGAGAGAGAGAGGCAGAGACATAGACAAAGGGAGAAGCAGGCAGAGGGAGAAGCAGGCTCCATGCAGGAAGCCCTATGCGGGACTCAATCCCCGGTCTCCAGGATCACACCCTGGGCTGAAGGCGGTGCTAAACTGCTGAGCCACCTGGGCTGCCCTCCCTAAGAACCTTTTTTAAAGTCTGGGTGTTTTTATCTTTACTATGTTGAGTCTTTCTATCCAAGAACTTAGTATATGCCTTTTTTTTTTTAAGATTTTATTTATTTATTCATGAGAATACACAGAGAGGAGAGAGAGAGAGAGGCAGAGATACAGGCAGAGGGAGAAGCAGGCTCCATGCAGGCAGCCTGACGTGGGACTCGATCCCAGGTCTCCAGGATCACACCCTGAGCTATAGGCGGCGCTAAACCGCTGAGCCACCGGGGCTGCCCTATGCCTTTTTATTTGTTCAGCTCCCCTTTTGTGGAATTTCAGAAGTGTATGTATGTGTGTTATACACATGTAGACATGTATGTAATTGCATTTATACATACATGTATTAAATATGTATATACATAAGATAGATGTGATGTTGCATTAATCAATTGTCTTTTATTATGTCTGGAGAGTGATCATAGAAATTTTTTAATTAGACATATTAGTATGAAAATTTTTTAAATATACATCTTTATATTGTTTGATCCTTATGTTCCTGAAGGTAACTCTTCTTCTTCCTGGTATAGTATTCTTTAATATGCCAGTAAATTCTGTGCAAATTCTGAATTTTTACACCTTGATTACAAGAACCTTTTAGAATATGAAACACTGCCTTGTGATCTGTAAGATCCCTTTAAGTGCTAATATCCATTGAGTAAACTCCAAGAAACAGTATAACAATTGAGTGTCACAAAGTATAGTACTGACCATAAGAGCAAAAAGGAATTAAAATCTTTTCTACTCTCTGTGCTTCCTGCAGTGTCCATCACAAAAATGGTATACAATGTGTAAAAAGTAAATAAATGAGCAAAAACTTTTGAATATGAGAAAGCACATGGCAGGGCAAGATACAACCATAACTTGGAGGGTCCCAGAGACTAATGTGATGGAAAGAACACGGAGTTTGGACTCAAGTGGACCCACAATCTAATCCCAGCTCTGCTCTCTTGGTAGATGAAAGACCTTAGACTTAACAACTTCTTTCACCTGTAAGATGGAGAGAATAACATCTAGCATGAAGTTTTTTATAAACACTAAATGAAATATTCTATATAATTAGCAAACATATTGCTTGGTGAACAGCAGATTCTTCAAAAAATGACTTCACTTCCCCACTCATTCATCTCCTTCTCTTATGAAGAATACTACTATATAGAGAATCAATCAAGAAAGCATACAGGTACACTAACTACAGTGAGCAGGCAAGCCTCTGTGGTAGGGCTATGGTAGGAGCTTTGAGTTTAGAGCCAGGTAGAACTGGGTTCTAATCCCAGCTGGCCACTGTGTAAATGTATGACCATGGGCATGTTGTCCAAACAAGCAAATCTTAGCTTCCTTGTCTATAAAATGGGAATACTAATACTATTTCATACAGCGGCTATGAAGACTAAGTGAGACAATACACACTTCAAACACCTGGCACAACACAGCAATGGTACCCTCACCTGCTGTGTCCTTGCTCCTTCCTGTGAGCTACACAACTGACAGCTGATATAGTGATTATCGACTGGCTGCCAAGAATTCTCTTCAGTAAGACTCCCTCCTGTAGAGTAGAGAATACTAGCTGTCTGATCAGGAGAGGTGACAACAGGAAGCCCCACCCCACTCTGCTTTCTTCCCTGACCTCCAGTCCTTCCAGCCATGTAGACCCCTCTTTGCAGTACTTAATCATATGCTGTTGTATATGGTTACTCAACTTGTTGGCATGTTATGCTCTACTCACCAAAAGCACCCTGTTTCCTGCTGTTCTTTTATCTCTCAAAGCATCTCTCACTGAACTGAACCCAAAGTCAGCAAGCAATTAAATGCTGTAAATCAGGTAATTTCAGGATTGGAAGGTTACAGAAAGGTGTGCTTTCAACTACAGTTGATTAAGCAGTTTGAAAAATTCCACTGAAAGATTCTACTTTTCACCATGGCTCATCTCTCTGGAATGTTCCCTCACACACCAGTTCTTGCACGGCTCTTATTTGACCCGGACCATTCTTCCCCACTCCCTCTCTTTGCTTTTATAAGTCCTACTCCTAATATACTTAAAGATCTCAGAGCAACTGGCTCTTCTTGTAGAAAGCCTTCCCTGGATCCTCCAGCTGATACCCTGATCAGTATCATCCTACAGTACACCATTATAATCCTCTGCACTCTTCCTTATTACTCTATCACAGTTAGTACTTATTCACATTTGTAATCATTTGAAAAATAAACATCTTTCTCACTCACTAGGGCATAAAAGCCATAAGTCCAGAGACAAGTCTACTTTTGCATATCATATGGATATGCATAGACCTTCACTGGGTCTATGGTTGGCTTTTAACAGATGTTTTCTGAATTTATTAATGAATTAACCACTGTTAAATGCCTCCCAGTAAGGCTGTATTTTTCCACTCTCTGTATTATTAGATCCCTACCTTAGCTCAATCATGAAGTAAACTCCAATCCTTTTTCTCTCTTTCCAAATATCTTACCTTAATGGCAGACAGCTTACCACTAAACAACTCCCACCAGATCCACTACTTGGGAGAAATCCATCTTTCCCTTTTCTTCCAGGCTAGCAGTCTACCTCATCCCACTCCCACTCTACCCAGGTGTGCACATCAGATACATACATACACAGCGCTGAGCATCCTCTCCACAAACAGACCTTGTCTGTGACTCTGGAATGATGTAAACACTCTCTACATTTAAGTGTAATGTGTATTAGACATTCATAAATCCTAGAGTTCTGTGCAAGGCTCAGGCCAATTTGCATTCAGATCCATTCCTCGCCCTCCTCTGCTCCATATACCAGGGACTCACCTCTCCAGGCTGAAACTCCCAGCGGAGATACTTAAGAGACTAGAGCAAGAGCAAGGGGGCCAAAGTATCCCCCACTCCTTCTCTATGCTCCAGGGCCACATTCTTTCCATAGGTACAATGTCATCTGATAGGGTGGCCATGGTCAAGCCTTGCCCAGTGATGTCCACCCCTAGGTTCTAGGAACACTTGCTTTCCCTTGTCTCTCTAAAATACAGGGGTGTGGGCTTCTTAATGCCACAGATCTCTTATCACCAGTGTAACCAATTCCTACATTAAGTTACCTCAAAATGATTTTTATTTTCCTAGTTGGACGGATACAAATAAAGATAAAACAAAAAGCCAGAACTATCCTATATATTGCCATTACACTTTGTGATTATGTGTGTGCCTGTCATTCCTATCTTAGGATGCAGACACCCAGCATTATACACTCTCTGCATTACCATACCAACTCCCAAAGTACCTTATACATATCAAAATTTCCATAAATATTCATCAAATGAATGAAGAAATGAAGGAATGAATGAACTGAACCTTGGGAGTTATAATATCTTAAGTGTTTAAAGCTTCCATGTATATCATAAAGTTGTTATACATTAATTAGAATCAGTTGATAAGTACCTTCCTCAATGACATACAAATCTGTAAGTAATGTAATTAATTCAAAATTACATAAGCAATCAAGGTGTGCTTACTTTTCCATCAATCAAGGCATGATTAGTTAGCTGTGAGAAAGCTCAAAAGGAGTTTGTATAGCCTTTAATGGGGCTTATACAGCAATGACAACTCAGGAATCAGCAGAGCATTGTCAAAAGCACTACACAATTAAGGCTGCTTGAACATCATACATGAAAGAAAGGTTTATTGCTGCTCAGACATTATAATGTTCTTTTCTTAAGAGAATTTCCTGAAGAAATGACCAGATATTCTATTTGGATGCAATTTCACAAATACACGCACGCACCCCAACAACAACAACAACACAAATAATAACAAAACAACCAGATAGGTAGGTAGGTAGGTAGGTAGGTAGATAGATAGATAGATAGATAGATGATAGATAGATAACATAGGGACATATACACTGAGGTCAGAAGGGGAGGAGAAAGAGACTTAATAGTGTCATAGCTTACCTTATAGTCCCTTGCAAAAGTAGAAACAAGAGAAGGACTTATATGCAAGTAATTTGTATAAGAAGTTGTAATGGGGTAAATTATATTCCCCTAAAATCCACATGCTGAAGTCGTAATGCCCAAAACTGCAGAATGTGCCTGCATCTGGAGATAGAGCCTTCAAAGAAGGATAAAGCTATGAGATCATATGGGTGGATCCTTGTCCAAAATGTCTGGTATTCTTACAACAAGAGATTAGGACACAGGCACAATGGGAAGGCCAAGTGAAGACAAAGGGCGAAGGCGGCCATCCACAAGCCAAGGAGGGGGGCCCCTGAGAAAATCAGCCCTGATGACATCTTGATCTTGGTCTTTCAGCTTCCAGAACTATGAGAACTAAATTTCTGTTGTTTAAGCCACCCAGGGTATGATATTTCTTACTACAACCCTAGAAAACTAACACAGGCGAAAGTAGTGACGTTCAGGAGTAGATGAAGAGTGTGGAAAAAGCAATACGTAGTCCCAATTCCAGCACCCATTCCTTGTATTATACATTCTCAGATATCCATGTCATTATATGTTCATTTTACTCAACAAGCACTTATTGAAACATCGAGTACGAGGCTCTATGCCTGGCCTTACAGACACAAGAGAATCTAAAGGCAATCTCTGCGCTCAGGGTTGGAACTTAGCTACAGGATCTGGCTTATAATTCTGGAGGCTCTGTACTTCAAGATAGCAGTGTGCCCCCTCCATCTGACCTCACAACTCTTCACTGGTCCCCAGAACTCTCACACCCATCCACAGCCAGATGGTACAGCAACCCCCTTCCAGAATTCTCTGGCAACCCAATATTTAGATTTTTTTCAGCATTACTTTTCTATGATATTCATGAATATTGTTTATTTTTTTGAATATTGTTTAAAATCTAAGTGATCTACTACCATAAATAATACTGATGACTCTCTAGGGCAGCCCCGGTGGCGCAGCGGTTTAGTGCCGCCTGCAGCCCAGGGCATGATCCTGGAGACCCTGGATTGAGTCCCGCGTCGGGCTCCCTGCATGGAGCCTGCTTCTCCTTCTGCCTGTGTCTCTGCCTCTCTCTCTGTGTCTCTCATGAATGAATGAATGAATGAATAAATAAATAAATAAATCTTAAAAAAAAATACTGATGACTCTCACATTGGTTCACTTTAACAGTATTACACAGCACCAAAACATCTCTTCCATTTCACTTTGCAGTATCGCATCTGTGTGTCAAAGATCTAACTTGTAGCCAAATCTCTAGCCAGAAATAATTGCCTCAAAGTGAACAAAAGAGTGGGTAATGTAATGTTAGTCATTTCTGATATTACTGGTAGCAGTTAAGAATGTTCTGCAGCCCTCAGAAAAGACCACTGGCTCAAAGCACCTTAAAGCCAGAAAGGAAGGATTCTATGTCCTGTTTTAATCCAGCTCTATGTTTTACAGATGAAAACATGTAGGCAGACAGTGCTCCATTGTAGAAAGAGCCCAAATTTAAGGTCACACAGATCTGGGCCCAAGTACTTACTCAGCCACTAACATGTGACTATGCAAAATTGCATATGTCACTATGACTATGCACTTGACTATGTCACTTCACCTCTGAGCTCAGGTACTTCATCTATAAAATAGAACCAGCATCTAGCTCATAGAGTTGCCATCATCTTTGTGATGAAGTCTTCCCTACCTAGGTTATGTCAAATAAAATGGTGATTCCAACACCCCCCCGCAACACTCCCTCTCTCTCTTCCTCCTTTTGCTTTTCTCCTCGGCACTTATCAACATCTGATACTGCATATATTTATACAACTTCACCTCTCTTTTCACCTGTATGTTGCTATCACTAGAATAGAACTCTAAAAGGGCAGGAATTCTCATTTCATTTATTGCCGTGCCCTTAGCACATAGTAGGAACACAATAAGTATCTGTTGAATGAATCATTAAATGAATGAATGCCTGAATGAGTGCATGCACAAAGTAAACATTGAGAGGTACTCATTAAATGTTAGCTGAATGAAGCAAAGGACCACAGTCTAGCTCAAACAGCTGGCAAAATGATGCCAGCACCAAATAGAAACACTACCAACAAGCTGTGGCTTTTCCCCATGGGAAAGACTAAGATTTGTCTGAGACTTGACCACAAAGTGCTTTTTTAACAACAGCATCAATTATTCTGGGTGAGTATCTTCTCCCTGGCATCCTAAATTTCTCACAAGTACCCAGCTGGCTGGCAGGCAGCCCTACTTAATAACAACCTCTGACCCTTGGAGAGCGGTTTCCCTTGCCCGAAGTACTTTCAGATATATATTCTATTAAAGCTCCATAGTCTTTGCAGCAAAAGGCCCCTCCCACCATCCTGTGTGTTAGTAAGGAGACAAAGCTTACAGCAAACCATGTCTCAAAGAGAAATGAGGCCAGCAAATGAGAGAAAATGTACAATAACAGATTGGGAGTAAAGCCAGAAAAAATAATGTCTGTTACTGTTAATATGACCTCATTTTTAACCCTCAGGCTGATTCAGCCTGGGATACAGCATGGGTTGCACAGAGATGGTGCAGTAAGTGGGGAGAAAGGGATGCTTTCTAGCCAAATACATTGGCTAACTGAAGACTTGCAGTCAATGGAGTCACAGAAATTGTGGGTAAATGGTCTTCACGATGCAAGAGGAATTGAACAAGTGTTTCTCCAGTGAACACATGAATGGACAAATGAATGAAATACTTGTTTGCATTTATAAATATTTATTAAGCACCTCTGTTGTGCCAGGTTGGTAGAAGGCACCAGGGTTACAAAGATAAATGAAACATGAAGAGGGCCTTGGGCTACACCAGTGACCATAAACATTTGAACCTTCCTTCAGAAGAAAAGCCCAGGATGCAAAGCAATTCAAAGCTGAGCTCCTCCGGATTGAACTGGGCTGTGTATTGGAGCAGGAGGGTGGGAAAAGAGGAAAGGGCCTTCACCCATGTGGGGTATCTGAGGAAGCTCTATGGCTTCCCAGATCATGTCTGAAAACATTGGCCTTCATTTTGGTACCTCTAAGACAGAGTTGCTAAGATTCAGGGGTTATACACAAAGCCCATTGTAAGAAAGAAGGGTTCCAATGAGTGAAAGATGAAGAGGGAAAGGTTCAGAACTCAGAGACTCCTTCAGAGAGAAAGCTTCTATAGGGTTCCTTGGAACCAAGAATTTTTGAAGGTCAAGGTTTGGGGCAGGACACTCTCATGGTCATTAGTCATTTATATGGCTACTCAGCATGGATCTCGTTGGAAAATAAAACTGCTTCTTATAGAGACAGAAACTCTAGACACTTGTTTTTGCCAGCTCTTTTGCATCTAAAGCCCAGGTATGGACTGGGATTTAGGAACATAAGTAGATATGTTTCTTCTCTTCCCCTCTGCTCTCTTCTCCTCAATGGCATTCAGCATTTAACAGTGCAAGGTCAGATCCTGACACAGTTGAGCAGTATTGGGGCTCACATTTTACTTTCTTCATCAGACCAATTCCACTGAAATTGGAGGCCTCGCCTGAAGCCTGCTTTGCAGACTCCAACATCCTATTAGTACAGGCAACCAAAGAATGGGGGGGTTGAGTGGGGAGACTATAGACAGGCACTTTTTCTCCTTTAGCAGCTCCTCTCAAGTCAAACCAGAAAGCTGCCTACAATAGGGCTACAAAAGGAAAAAGTCTGAAGAGTTTCCAGTAGTTTCATCTGGGAATATCCTAATTTCTCTCTTTCAATACGCAGCTTTAAAAAAATTAAAAGATTTCCTACCCTCGAGGCTCTGCATTTGTATTTTGGGAAATGTCAGCCAAAGACAGTGGCCTGCCCAGAACTTTGGGAGACCTAAGAGTTAGACGTTCTGCAGAGCCATTTTACATTTGAAGAACTCCTTAAAGAGGAATCCAGGTGGACTTCAGCCTGATAGCCAAGTTGTTGACAAAGCACCGGAGTTTCTGATATTTCCTGGACACCAATCTATATTGCTTTAACAGGATTTCATTTCACTGAACTTGATATTCCCTCCAAAACCATTAATTTAGTCTCAGCTACTTCTGTTGGTCAGAATTGACTTGGCAGCTGTACTTAGATAGGTTTAGAGAAAGGAAAATATTATTCTGTGTTAATTAAACAAATGTTGACCAGAAAATAAAGTCCTAGTTAGAGAATTAGGGATTAGGAAATGGAGGTTCTCATGCTCGACTTGCCAATATCCAGCTTTGTGAACTTGGTGTTCCCCATCTACAAAACAGGAAAAATAGACTTCCTGGGATTTTTGTGGAGATGACATGAGAATATATATATTATTATTTAATGTAAATAAGAATATACATTATAAACATATCACACAGTGAAGTTTAACTGCTATTATTATTTCTTTGTTATTGTTGCTGTTACTATAGAGTTGGAAGCAAATATGGCTGGAGATGCTGGAGAAGGCATCTCTATTCCAGAACCCTGAGTTCATGACCTGAGCCAAAGGCAGACTCTTACCTGACTGAGCCACCCAGATGCCTCTCAAATCACTTTTTCTTTAAGAGATATATAACCTGCTCTATCTCGCTGGTTTCATTGATCTGAATACACAAGGACTATTAGCATGGATACAAACACCACCATGACTAGCCAACAAAAAAAGCTATAACAATGAGTCTACTACTCATACCAATAAGTTACATCCTATCTAGGGCAAGAGTGGTATCATCAATAACTTCTAGAGTTTGTCTTTTGACTATTAGGCTGGAATTATCTAACTCAATAATAACCTGACAATTGTAATGAAAAGGAATGAAAAGGGGGGATAAAAGACCATTATGGGTGGAAAACCATATAGAGAGCACTTGTGATGAACACTGGATATTATATGTAAGTGATGAATCACTAAATTCTACTCCTGAAACTAATATTAGTTTTATTACATATAAATAAGTTTTATTTATTAAATTTATTACATGTTAACTAACTCGAATTTAAAACTTGAAACAAAACAAAAAAGACTATAGAAAATGACAAGGCAAGGGATAATAAGCAAGCAGATGAAAAACAAAATAGGGATTATGCAGAGGTATTGGTTTAACATGTTGTGTGGAAGCTGTCAATTATCTGAGATCATCAGATTGTTCTTAAGATCTTGGGCCAACTGTCTACTTCCATAGGTCAGCTGTTTCTAAAGGATCCATGAAAACCTTTTTTGAGGTCTCATATTTGAGTGGCCTCCCAAATGTGTGGAATTCCATATTGCTTCTTTATTTGTGAAATATGATTCCAAGGATTGACCCCCTAGAGTTTCACCATTCTATTTGTTATTAAAGTGTCCTCCAGGGATCCCTGGGTGGTGTAGCGGTTTAGCGCCTGCCTTTGGCCCAGGGTGTGATCCTGGAGACCCGGGATCGAATCCCACATCAGGCTCCTGGTGCATGGAGCCTGCTTCTCCCTCTGCCTATGTCTCTGCCTCTCTCTCTCTCTCTCTCTCTCTCTCTCTGTGTGTGACTATCATAAATAAATAAAAATTAAGTGGAAATTCTGAGTCGCAAAATGAAAACTAGGGCTTAATTAGTTTAAAAAAAAAAAAAAGTGTCCTCCAATGAAATTCAAGTAGTCTTCCTCTTATGTCTCTTCCAATAGATGAAATGCCCTGGTTGAAAATCATGAAAAGATTGTTTAGGCAGATATCATGAGAGGGACGCCTTAAACTTTTGGTGAAAGAACTAGGGATAATATAGGAGTCCCTTGCAATATTTTACCATATCTTCATGCAATAGGGCAGGGTCTAGTATTAGAGATGAAATCCCTTAATGTACAGACCTTCCATATACCAGTTCATATATGGATAACTGATGTGTTATATGGCCTATATGGCCTATGTAGGAAATGGACTATATGGCCAAAAGACCTAGTAGAATTACCTTTGGCCAAGGGTTACTGAAGGTTTTGATAATTATGCTAATTTTAAGAATGCCATTGTTTCTCTTAATCATTACAGATCTGGATGTTACAGTGTTACAGGCAGTTCAGTTTTTGAGGTTTTGGTGACAACTTACAAAGTTTTTAAATAATGGTTCCCATAAAGAGTGTGTCTCAATCATCTAATTTAAAAGTTAGTATATCCCAGGTTGGAAACAAAAAATCAAGCAACTGTAAGGACTATTGGTTTTTGCCAAGGAAATATTTCAACATCAGTACATCCCAAAAATAGACATACAATAGCTAAAACATATGTAGACCATGGAGGGTAGAAGCTGGATAGGATTTCACTTTTTCATGGACCTCAACTTTCATAACAGCTATCTTTCTAAAAAGTAGAAGTAGCATCTAAAAACTCCTTAACTGGGGATCCCTGGGTGGCTCAGTGGTTTAGTGTCTGCCTTTGGCCCAGGAATTAATGATTAATTAACAAATAACATTAGAACAAAGTTCTGAATGGAAACCTCTTATAACTTTCAGTGAGACATTTTCCTAACAGGGAAGGATGATGAGGTCCTTCTTCTGCTTGGGGCGGGAGAATAGAAAAATTCAGGGTTTTGCAGTGGTGAACAGTAATGTGAGAGGGAGAGAGTGATACACTCTCATAAAAGGTTAATCTGCTCACTGAAAAGTGTTGAGTGTTCTCAGTCAGTCATAGTATCTATATTGGATGAAGAACCAAGAGGTCAAGCAGGGAACCTAGAACTAAGTTGTCAGAAGCATGGATTGGTTTTGCTGCAGCAGCTCCTGCTGTAAGATAAGGGAGATGAGCCTTTGTAACTGGATCAAGAATGAAACTATAGTATATGATAGGTATTTTATTTATCCTATAAAGTTGAGTTAAAACCCAAGGGCTTGTCCAGACTGTTCATGCATAAACAGACAAAGGGCATTTCATAGCTAGGGTTGCCTAAGGAAGGAAGCTATTGAAGAAATATTTTCAAGTTCCAGAAGGCCTGGTCATGTTTGGGCTCCCAGAGAGAGAAATCTTACGAGGACTTAGCTAATTCATGAACAAGTATTGCAATTTCAGAAAAACATGGCATGCTATTGTCTGCAACATCCAGTTAAACTGAGAAATGCTCTCAATTGTTATGTTGTGAGGGATGTAGGAAAGTTTGCATATTTTTTAGTGTATTTGGAGATCATATTTTTCTCTCTGTGGATAGCTCTTACTCTAAATAATGGACTATGTTTTGGCAAAATTATAATTTTATCTTCTGAAATGTTATGTTTCTCTCTGCATGCACTAAGAAGAAGTAATGAAATCTTTTTCCAGGCTTACCTGTTCTCTGAACAAAGTAGACCATCTATATATTGTATCAGAACTGAATCATGGGGGAAATTTAGATTTTTTTATTATTCGAATATAGTTGACACACAATGTAACATTAGTTTCAGATGTACACCATAATAATTCAACAACTCTATAGGTTATGCTATGTCAACACAAGGGTAGTTATCATCTGTCACCATGCAATCCTATTAAAATACCATAGACATTATTCCCTATACTCTACCTTTTATTCCCATGGCTTATTCATTTCAGAACTGGAAGCCTATATCTCCAACTGCCCTTCAACCATTTTGCTTATCTCCCCACCCCCTTCCGCTCTGTCAACCATTATTTTCTTCTCTGAATTTATAGGTCTGATACTGCTTTTTGTTTTTTTTTTAGTTTAATTATTTGTTCTAAAATTTAGATCATTTAATTCTTTTTTATTGAAATTAAATTAGCCAACATATAGCACATCATTAGTTTCAGATGTAAATCATTTAATTTTTGATCAGAGACCTGTGGAAAATAGAAGGATGCTTCACTCGCTGCCCAGGATCTTTTTTTGTCCCCAGATGAAGGCAAAAAGGTTTTGTCTGTCTTTTACTAGAGGCAAACCAAAAAAAGCAGAACAAAGGTCTACTACAGTGCATCCAATGTCTTAAGGATGATATTTGGGTAAGGTATTACTGAAAAAAATCAAGGAATTACAACTTTGTTGATAGCCCTGAGATCTTAAAAATCACTCTCTTCATCCATTTGGTTTATTTACTGGAAAGATAGAAACATTACAAGACATAGTTTAGGCTATAAGAATATATTTGGATAAAAAGTCATAAACTATAGGTTTGAGTCCTTCCCTACCCTGGCTTCAAGGGATATTGGAAAAGTTTGGTAGGATCTATCTGAACTTTAATAGGTTCTGCACCAATTATTTTTTCTATGTCAGTTAATGTTTTAATTCATCAATTGTCAAGATCTCTGAGATATATATCAATTATAATGGAGAAGGCAAAAGTATATCCAAAGCAGACACAACTTGATTATAAATAGAGGAGACCTCTAGAACCTCAAGAAATTATCCCTCTCATATGCTAATTGCAATTCCGTTTGCAAAGTAAGTCTCTTCTTATTAAACTTACAAGGACAATATCATAGAGCAGGGTATAGTCAAAGGCCAGGAGATAAGGAAGCTGTGAGTTACTTGAAAAACCTATTATCTGTGTGATATGTTTAATGCAAGGAAGAGGTTGATCAAAGGCGGCAGACTTTAACAGAAAAAGAATAGCATGCTTATCTACCAGAAATAGGACAGGCTGACTACTTATATTCATAATGAATTTACCTTGCATGTTTAAGACTAGTCTAGGTGGAATACTGGGCACTTTTTCATTCTCTGGAGCAATCTCATTGATCTGAATTGAGAGACTTTTCTTTTTCTTGGTTTTTCTTCTCCGAGATGGGATAACTTATTTTCCATTGTTCCCTCTATTAAGAATTTCTACAGGTATTCTTGCCAATAGGTTATCTGTTAGGAAGTGGGCCACCCAACTGATTGCTCTGTAGGACTATATGTTTATTTGAGGTCCTGGTTCATCTCTGTATAGAGCACTTTCAAACTGTTCTATCAGGTGTTGTCATTCAGTAAGAAAGGGCTATTTCCCTTCTAATTTGTTTTCTTAGTAAGTCTTCAATAAAAGGGCTGCTGTTATATTGGTGCTTTAATTGATAGATGTCAGAAATTATTTTCTCGTCTATCCCAAAATCTCCTATAATTTCCTCTTTTCTAAAAAAAAAAAAAATTCTTCTTTTTGCTACTTGCATGATCAAATTATGATCCATTTAATTTTAATGGAAATGTTTAAGGAACAACTTTCAGGAGACCTTACCCTACTTTTGGGGGCTTTCTTTGATCCTCAGGCTTACTGTGGAAAGAGAGATCCTATAGGTTCCTTCCTGGGGCAGTTCAAGTCTTTTTGCCATCTCAGGTTCCAACCAACTTGTGTAAAAGTTGATATAGGTCATGCAACGCTGGGTGCTATACACCCAAAATGATTCTAAATTAAATTAAATTCTCAGGGATCCCTGAGTGGCTCAGTGGTTTAGTGCCTGCCTTCGGCCCAGGGCATGATCCTGAAGTCCCGGGATTGAGTCCCACGTCGGGCTCTCTGCACGGAGCCTGCATCTTCCTCTGCCTGTGTCTCTGCCTCTCTCTCTTTCTCTCATAAATAAAATCTTTTTTTAAATTAATTAACTAATTAAATTCTTAAATCCTTCTAAGAATAGTTGCTGGTTATGTGTGGGTTCAGGGAAATCCTTATAGTTCTTAATCAGCTTGGATTTATGGTTTCAATTCTACTGTAGCCAGTATATCTGATTCATAGGCAAGAAGGATGTTTAGAGGCAACTGACATTTTGAGGTCTTCAATAAGGCCTTTGGGAAAAGGTAGGGGCATCCTGTCAAGGTGTAAAGGTGAGAAGAGTAAACAGGGGTATAGAACCAGATAGATCTGAAGAATAGGAAAGAGAACTGGATGTAGGAAGGCAACCGGAGGACAAGGAAGGAAATGATTCACTAGAGAAAGCAAGTATAGTATGCTGTTACTTAAGTTTGACTCATTACTTAATGACTCATTAGCTTTGGCCAAAACATCATTTAATAAAGCAATTCTTTTAATCAGAATTTTCTTTGAAGGCTTCTGTGTATCAATCAAAAACAAAAACAAACAAAAAAAAAACAAAAAAACAAAAAATGCTACCATTGGGCCTGAGAAATATTAATTCCTTTTATCTTCCAAGGCATCTCTCAAATGAATAATTTTGTTCAAGTTCAAACATTCCCCAGAGTAGCCACTGAAAGCCTAAATCATCTTTGGTGAAGTTATATCATGTAGAGAGATAATTGAAAAAAATTAGGATTCTAACGAGTACAGATAAGACAGGAGTTTTTCCCAAGACCTGGAAAGGATTTATACTTAAACAATCCCATGAGGGCTGGCAACTGTCAGTTGAAATTGATGCTCGTGCATTTTATGTCTCAGGGCCCCAATCTGACAGTTGGAAGCCTCCAAAAACAGACAGCACACCCCAGAAGTGAGAAAACGAGAAAACAGTCTCTCTGGATCAAAGCTGAGCTCTTAGGACAAATATTTAGATGGAAGGAGAACTTTACCTATTGGTGACCCACAGCAATGTTTGTATGGATGCTGGTCTGGTGAGAACCTCAAATTCACCAGTCTATGGGGTGGCACAAACAACAGGCCTACAAAGCCTATGTAAGAGCACAAAAGAGACCAAAGGAATAAAAAGGAATGGCCTGAATCCACCAAGGATGCTAAACAAATGAGAACTAATAACAAATGCCACTTACTAAACTGAGAGAGACAGCCAAGAACCTCAACACAAGGGTATGGAGTTCAGATCCAATGTTTGTTCACTTACCACATTGGCACTGAGTCTACAAGCTATGGACAGCAAGGCACAAGGGGCCTCTGTGGTATCACATCTGCTCAAGGCTGGCATCCATGTGATGGACAGCAAAGACAATATCTCAGTGGAACCTCCAGAAAAACTGAAAATAAACAAAACCCACCAAAATGAGAACAAGCAGAGGGTATTTATTCAGTGCTTGCTGTAGCAAGGAGTTAGTTGCTATTACTTAACATTTGGTAGAAATTCAGAGGCAGGCAGGGTGGTGGAAAAAACTTTTCAGAAGGAAAAATGGGAAGGTTTCAGGTATGCTTTGAGGAAGCTAGAGTCAGGCTAACTAGAAAAAAGGCACCTAATGTGATCAGTTTGGGGAGCATATTTGGCTTTCTCTGCTTGGTTCTGAGTTGGAAGTAAGGGCACAGAATAGAGCAGTTGGCAGTGACTGACCAAATTCTGGACAGATTGCTGCAGAGGTGTGGTTTGTCTTCCCAGGTTGCTTGTTGCAGAGGTCGTAGGTCAGAGTTCTATTGTGATACATGGTGTGGCCATTGTCTGTTTATATAATCAGTCTCTTGACCTTTTAAATTTTCTATTTCATTTTCCTTTAATTGTCCCTGCTCTTTGTGTTTATAATTGCAAAAGTTTGGCACAATCTAAATATCTAACACTAGGGGATTATTGGTGGCTATTAAATTTGTACCACTTAATCCCCTAATGTTGGTCATTTAGATTTTCTGGGCACCAGTTCCAAGTGGACAGGGAGAGGAGGATGCAGATTCTGTGGACTTTTAGATAGGCTGGCTCCAGATTAAGTAAACTCTAGTCCAAGATACACTGGGTCTTTGGCAACACAGGCCAATGGAAAGGCAAGGGAGTTAGAAATTAACTGTATGGGGATAGGATACAATAAATGAAAGCAATAGCTACTCTTCTTAAGTCATTGACTCTTCACAATGTCTTTAAGGATGCATTTTTATCTCCATTTTACAGATGAGGAAATTGAAAACAGAGGATTAATTTACCCTACATGTGCGACTAGTGAGTAGTAAAGCAGTATTCAAGCCCAGGCTGACCATACTCTTAAGCACTATGTCTTTAGCTAACTTAACTAGGGAAACTATGCCTGAGGGCAACAAGAGCTGGACTCTGTAGTGGTTAAGACAACTGGATGTGGGGTAATCTAGATGTGAGTTCAAATCGCAGCTCTAGCACATACTGGCAGTGTGATCTTTGACACATTTATTAACTTATCTGAGCTTTGAGTTGCTCATCTGAAAAAGAGAGAATATATCCAGAGCCAGATGAAATCTATCAAGACTTCCAAGCAGCTATATGTAATGCATCAAAACATTACTGAAAACAAAATGAAGTAGGACAAAGTATTTTCCAGAACTTCTTTCACAAAAAAATAGAATATGTAGCTAGGAGGAATATTCTAATCAATTGCAGGGGAGGGAAAAGCAACATTAAGTATAAATAAATAGTTGCTAAACCACCTTCTAAGGACAGGTACGTCTGATTAGCAGTAGGACTTTGTTTGGCAGAGTACTTTATGAAATCTTGGGCCAGAGTATAATTGTTCTGTAAAATAGAAGAATGGCTGCCTGGCCAACAGGAATACCCTTTATCCACCTCCCTTCACACTACCCTCAGCCTCTCTAGAAGTGCTAGAAATTTAAAGATGATCAATTTAAAAGAACACAAATTATCAGCTTCCATGATATCCATGTGCCTTGTCCTGGCTCAGCTAAGGCTTAACTCATAGAAATGTTATAAATATTAAGTGATATTAGGTACAACCACATGATTGCCAATATTTACCAGGTTTGACCTACAAAAATACGGTAATATGGCATGGTTCAACCCAATAAAAGGATTGAGAATACTTTAACCAAAGACCTGGTCTAAGGTAAATCCTTGGTACATAGTAACTAGTCTTATTATCACTTGCCAAGAAGAGGGCAGCTTATTCAGATACATGTCTGTCAGGCCGCATTTTGGGTCCAATCTAATGGATCAGGGGGAGGGGGGATTCTCAAAATAGTGAATACTGGCATCATGGCTTGAAACATTAGTCCATTCAAAGCAGAATGTCTTCCCATCAGGTGTCTGGCACTAGACACAGCCCCCAGATGGGAGTCCTAGCAAGAGTAAGGCTAGATTATTGGAGTTTCCCAACCAGCAGACCATGGGGGATGTGTCTATATTTCATCACGGCATATAAATGCACAACAAGGCAGAAGCCCAGCCCTTGCACAAAGCCAACTCGAAGGGCAAAGAGAAGAATAGAAAAGGAATTGTTTGATTTCTCTTTCTGTTGTCAATCCCAAAATTTTTTCCACAGAAAAATGGTTTGGGTGTAAGTTTCAAGGAAAGTGGCTCTAAGGTCAGAGAACTTCACCCCTACCTTGGAGATGCACGATGCACTTTCATCCAATAATCTTCATTTGATCAACATTTGTTCAAAGATAATAGATGCACATTAATAGCCCTAAAAATAGGGCTATTAATTAATAGCCCTAAAAAATCTTATCATGAAGAGCATGTTTCATTTTATTAAACCCTATGTTTCTCGAATATTTAATAACATAACTTTTATTCATCATAAAATGCTTAACATTCAGTGGAACCTAATCTTTCAGAAGATGCTTTAGGAAATGCTTCCCTTGAATTATAAACTTCTTATATGGATATTCTGTGCACTTAGTTCAACTTCTTATCTTCTGTACCAAGCACAATAGCTGGCATAGAGTTGAATTTAATAAAAGTCTTTTGAACTGAATATGCAAAATTAAAAGTATCAACTAGATTATTTCTCACATCCCTCAGCTTTCAACATCTATGGCTCTGTGATGCATAGATGTACCTAAGAATATATTATAAATAATCAACATCAGTATCAAGGAGATAATCTGGTTTTTCTCTAGTTCAAATAAATGTTTTGTCTATACCAAAGTATCAAAAGAGAGTTTTGATTAAAAGAAGGAAGCTCAAGGAGAGCTTCCTTGAGGAGGTAAACTTTAAAGATATCAGTAGGGTTGACACAGATGAGGGGCTAGAATGATGAGGCTGGATACAAAAAAAGGAAGACAGGTGTATTAATTATCATTATGTTTATTTGTATTTTTAAAATGGCCTTAAATTCTTTGAGATTCCTTCTATCAAGTAGTTGGGTCCATGTCCTCCCCTTTCCTTGATTGCTTCTACCAACAGAGTATGTCAGAAATGATACTATGTGACTTCAGAGTCTAGATCACAAATGGTCATGCAGATTCACCTGTTGTCTTTGAACACTTTCTCTCCCAATGCTTCTCCTTGAGACACCCTCTTAAAACCCAGCCACCATCCTGTGAGGAGACTCAGCTACCAAAAGAGGCCACATGCTGCTGCTCCAAGCAACAGTTGCAGGTGAGGCCAGCCTTGAAGTTATTCCAGCCCAGGTGCCAGTGATGTGTGTGAAGGAGCCATCTTAGTGGTGGGACCTTCAACCCCATCGGTAGCCTCAGCTTTTGAGCTATTTGAGTCACCCCACCTATTCAAGTCTTATCAGCCAAGATTGCAGACATTATGGAACAGAGAGACATTATTCCCCTGGTATCTTGTCTGAATTCCTGATTCACAGAATCCAGGACACAATCTGAAGGATTTCTTTTATATCACTAAATTTGGATGTAGTTTGTCATGCAATAATAAACAGAAACAACTGTGATGGTTATAAGTGCAAAACTCCAATCTACAGACTCATGCATCAGAAAAGAGCAGGGTCTGAAGCTGGACAATAGCTTAGGAACTGATTTCGTTATCAGAAGTCTCTCTCTCTCAAGTTGTTGCCTCTACTTCTCTTCCTATATTAACAGGAAAGAAAACTTGTCCCTCCATGGGTCAGTTTTCATTTAAACTTCAAGAGAAAGACATTGGCCCAGTTGGACACTTTACACATTCTTAGGTTAATAACTATGGTTCAAGGACTGGAGATCTAGGGATGGCCTAACCCAGGAGCCAATTTCTCTGGCCAAGGGCAGGATCTATGATAAGCAGCCTCCACCAGAACACATCATTAGCAAGAGAGATTTACCCCAAGAAAAGTGGCTGTTCTAGAGAGCCAAAGAAATTCGCATCTATTACAGTGGTTTAAAATATTATTTCAGGGGTGCTTTCTGAAGCAGAATAGTTCCATTTAACTACAGATGGCATGATGTGTGGGATGAGAGGGTCTCCCCAGCTGAAGATGGGCAAGAAGTCTCCAGCCTCCAAAAGACTTGGAGGAATATGTTTTGCTAACACCCACCAGGTATTTTTTCCTGGACATGTGGTACATACTTTCACACTGGCCATTTCACTGAACCCTTGCAACCACCCTAGGAGGCAGGTGATATTAATTCCCTGTTATGAGTAAAGAAAACAAAACTCAGACAATTAAAGTTACTTGCCCAAGGTCATATGCCTCTAAGGGTCAGAAGTAACAATCAGAGCCCAGACTTCAATCTCTAAATCTAGAACCCTATATGCAATTCACATGAAGAGCACTGGAAACCCTGGACAAGGTGTTATTCACCCCAACTAAGAGCCTTATATTTGTATACACAAAATCTAAACACAAATATCCTGAAGTCCTGGTTGTTCAGACATAAATAAGGCAGCAGGGAGTCAGGTCTTGAGACAGGCAGAGGCATTAACCACAACCTGAGGGACTTGTTTTCTCCATTGTCTAAGTGCCCTTGGACCTCAGACAAACCCCATATTTCTTGGAAACATGTATTCCTCTGAGAGCCAGGGAAGGCGTGTGGTCCAGTAAATGCAATTAGCAGTCTCACCGCGCGTTTCCTCGCCTGTTGTCTCCCAGAGTGCAGTCATCAGAGAGCTCACAGTTTCAAAGCACACTCTTCCAAATGACAAGAGTCGCCAGCAGAATTTAAGTGGATTTGAGATGTCTATCTAGGGAGTTTTGGAGATATATGAAAATATTTACTGAGCACCTCATTTGAACAAGACTAGGCATAGAGGGATGCAGAAATGAGAGTGAGACAGAGTACCAGGAAGAGACCAGATAAGATAGAGGTGAGACGCTGGCAAGTTTTTAACCTCATTTACAATGTAGGATTAATAATAATAAGATGATGATGATGGTGATACACAAATTTATATCTCTGGTCTGACCACTCTCATAGCTCCAGCCCTTTATACCCAAAGGCCTATATCAAAATTTCCTCTCAGATGTTTCACAGAAGCCCCAGAATCTACATGACCAAAGCTGAACTAACAACTATCTCCCTCAGTTCTGCACCTTCTCCTTTATTTCTAGTTTTGTAAATAAAATAAAACTCCCAGCAATTCCATCCCAAAATTCCTATCAAATTGAGAATCTCAAACATTAATTTGGAAAATGCATCAAACACACCAACTTCTCATGTCTGAACTCCAAACCAAAGACAGCTTCATGCCATTTTAACCACTACTAGCAGGGGTGTGGGGGCAAGCCTGTATTTTCAGTTGTTCCTTGCACTTGAGAGCCTGACCTCCCAGCAAACAGATACACTTGGTTTCTGTGACTATGTCTGAAACCCTGCAGCACTTACTGCAGTGGTCAAGTCACTCAATAATTGTTTTGAGTGACAATGTCCTATGAGAATAACTACAGCAGAGAACAGGACCATGGAGGCCACAGATCAAAATTTCTTATTTTTTATCTGCAGGGCAATAGTTATCAGGACTGACCCCTTGAAATTATTTCAAGTTCCTTAGAATCCTTGACTCAATCACAGTAGTGACTCTGAATTGAGAAGAAAGGTCTCATTGAAGTCAACGGGATTGAGATTTGGAAATGTTTAATTTGTACCTTCAAAAGAGATAGAATGAATCATACTGTATCAACAAATCATACCCCAGAATATCTCTCTCACTAGACTTTGACCTCCTTAAGACCAGGAAGAATGTCTCAACCATATCTCTTGTCCTCATGGAACCAAATGCTATTGATTTCAAATGTGGCTTGAATCACTTTAGACACTAAGCTTCCTGTGGACAGACATGAATTTTCTATTTCTTTCAATTCCATTATAAGACCAAGAGATAGTTATTGAATTGAGGGTCTTGAGTTTCAGTCCGTGGTTTTCAGTCATTAAACTTTAATTTGTACCTCTAAGTGAATTGCTAATTAGAGTTAATTTCAATGGATAGTCCACCAAGGTTGCAGTGAATAAGTGTAAGGGTTACTTGCTTTTTGGCAACTATTTTGTGAGTAAGGAATTTAAATCTTAAAAAGTAATAGGGCATTGTGTTCTCTCTGGGTTTACAGAGTGCACTTACAGGTGGAAATATCAGTGAAAGAGGAGAAAGGGGGGCTGTGAGCTGAACTGCATGGAAACCATTCCTTTCCTGCTGGAGCCACAACTCCATAAGATGTGGCAGATGCATGGGAGAGTCGAAGCCACAACAAGAGGGTTGGTGGCTACAGAGTCAGCATTTACGGGTGAATTGAGATAGGGGGTGTCTCTTGCATAGTACTGGAATCAATTTGGTCTTGCTCTCTTGTTGTTTCCAGTGCTTGGACACCTGTTTTATATTTGGCTTTTCATAACTATCCCACAAGTTCACATACCACACAGCAGAAGTACAGGCATGGTAGGTCTGTGGAATGACTCTTTTTTTTTTTTTTTTTTTAAGTAAAATCCAAATGAATGGAAAATAGACGTAGGAGGAAAATCCTAAAAGGCATGACTGCCTAAGATATTTACTCTCTCCACGGATAGTATAATTCTACTCCAGAAGTTTCCAGGGATTGGAAAGTGTTATAGGTGAAGGTAAAACCCTATTAATAGGGACCTTTTGTCTGTACCTTCTGTCCAGATAACTGGAACCTCTTTAAGGTGCTGCACCTGTCCCTACATCATACATGAGGCATCAGTTAAGACAGCTGGTGTTGGTGGATTCTTCTACTGACAACTTCATTCCTTAGCCATTTTCTATTTTCTGTAGCTCACATCTCACACTGTCTGATCTAGAGTGTTCTCGTCCATGGCCTACCTTTTCACATTTGCATCCTGTCTCCCCTCCCAATTCCACTTGCAGTGTTTTTATAGTGTAGAACCCAGGCTGCTCTAAACACGGATTGTTCTGCCTCCCCCATTGGTGGAGGCATGGCTACCTTACTTTTGGCTGTTCTGGATAACTGATGCCTGCTTCTCAGCCCTAGCCCTCTTTCCCTCCCTGTGGAAAGGACCCCTGTTAATCTCATCCTTTGGTACAGGCAAGGCCTGGACATATCCTTGAACTCCTGAAGCTCCATTCTGATAATACAGCACTAAAATGCTTGGGGGCAGGAAAAATCTGTGGAAAGTAAATTAAAATCAAAGGAAATCTCTGAAAAAGGGCATAAAAATGATCAGACACATCAAGAGTTTAAAATCTATCCAATGCTTTTCTACAATTACTAATACTTCCCAGAAAATGGACATGGCATGTTCCTGCCCACTATTTCCACAAAACTTTTATGCTAACTGACTTAAATAACTTGGAGCCTCTTTCACCCTCCAGAAAGCATAAATCACCTCCTTTTCTGAACAAAGGAATGAAAAAGTGAAGTAAGAGCCTGAGTGAACAATTACCTCCAGAAGCTAAGTAAGTACAGTAAGCCCCAGAAGTACTGTGAAAAAGTTTTGGCTTTATTAGAGCTGTATGTAACTTATTCTATAAATCATTCAAGAAAGGTAATGAAAGACTGAATAGATGAGGGGAAAAAGAAGATGTTGGAGAAAAGCCTGCTGGGAAAGTCACTTACCTCTGGAAGGAGAATCCATGGTAATCCATGGTTTGTTTCCCAAAACAGGAAAATATGTACATGTGAGTTCTATTCCATTTACAAATAGTGACTGAGACTCTCTTTATATCAGACACTCCATTTGAGAAGAAGCCAAACAAAGTACAGCCCCTGACCTCAATAAGCTGATAGTCAATTAGGTGGAAACACAGCTAATAATATTTATATAATATGACAAGCACCAGATGCTAGAGAACCACTGCATGGGCACTAGCCCAAGCTGAATGCTCAGAGGTTTCCTGAAGGACACAGCTGAACTGACCCTTGAAGGCTGAGTAAGAATTATCAAGATGGGCCTGAAACTACCCAAAAGATGTTCACTAGTCCATCATTATTTTATAATAACCCAATCCCACAGACATGTTCTGAGGCAGGGAGACTTGGACACTTTTGCAATGACTTTACAATCTGGTCATAGAGAGGAGTTCTCCATGCATACAGAACAGACACAGGCATTGCTCCAAGATTGTAAATACAGGCTAGACATTGTGGTTCCAACTATATTAGTTCTAATTTAGTGTTGGTATGGGAGAAGAAGCAGGATCTGAAAGGGTCAAAAAATTATCTTTATCATTAGCATCCAAAATATGTCTGAGCATCACAGAATTAGAAGTGGGCTCCTCTAAAGATAATGAATCTAATCCTCTTAGAGAAAACTGAGGCAGCTGATGACAAATTTCCTTATCCAAGTGCACATGGCCAGGAAGTAGTGGAGCAAGACTGAGAGTTCCCTGACAGTATATTTAGATGAGTATTTCTGGTACTTAAAATATAATTAATGCTCAGTAAATATTTGTTGTGTTAATTAGCATCTTTCTCTATAGGATAATTTTTTTAAAGATTTTGTTGATTTATTTAAGAAAGCGGAAGAGAAAGCAAGCATGACCAGGTGGGGGGAAGGGGACAGGGGCAGAGGCGGGAGGCAAACCAGAGAAAGAAGTAAGTTCCTCACTGAGCAGGGAGCCTGATGTGGGGCTTGATCCCAGGACCCCAGGATCATGACCTGAGTGGAAGGCAGACACTTAACCAACTGAGCCACCCAGGTGTCTCTCTATAGGATAATTTTAGGGTAATCCTAAAGCACTGATTTCCAGAAAGGCAACTGCAGTGAGGATATCACAATACATCAATTCAAGAAAAATTAAAAAAAGACTGTCCCTCAAATAAACCACATAGGGAGTTAGATTTTAGAGGCCAAACAAAATAGTCCATGTCCAATGGCATGATGTAGTGATGAAATGTATTCTTAGATACTGTGAACTTCATCTGAGCAAATCTTTTCCAAATACCTACAATGTGCCAAACATTTGATTCATCTGTGAGATGCAAAGATTGATAAACCGATACCTGACCTCCAACTCCATTTCCTAGGAAAGGAGACAGTACATCCACCCATAATGTTTTGCCAATTTCATAGGAGCAAACACAAAATGTTAAGGGACCAAATGAGAGTAGGTACTTGATTCTAACTTAGATCTGCAAAAATGAGAACATGTTATCTTAGCCTGGAATTATGATGAAGTCTTCTGCAGAAGATAGGGACATCACAGGCAATGGGAACAAAATGAGAAATCAGACAGAAGCAAGACAACAGTGTCTACACCTGGGAATCGGGGAGGTCTGATGCAGCAAACATGAAAGGAGAGGTAGCCCCAAAAGTCCTATAAGGAGAGGTAGCCCCAAAACTGAGAGCTACAAAAAGCTAGAGCTACAAAAAGCCTAGAATAAGGTAAATTAAGTAGAGCTGAGGTCATGTAGCAGACACTGTGGGCCCATCTATATTCCTTCATCACCCACCATTTCTGTACAAGCCTGCTCAACTTCCACTGTTGTCACCTCTAACCCTCTAGCTGGTATAGCCCACCCTGCCTGCATGTGAGGCAGGCCAGGTAGCTAGAGAATTGAGGTCTGCTCCCCACCTTCCCCAAGCAAGGATTAATGGTGAAAAAAATACCTCCCTTCACTTACCTCAGGTAGGAAAAGCCTGAAACTTGCGATTCCCTGTAAAATTAGGCTCCAGCTGCCCACGTTTTTAACTTCTTTGATAATCATTCTCTATCAGCTCCCTTCTCCACTCTGTCTTACTTTGTCACTTTCTTACTGGGATCACCCTCAAAATACACCATCTACATTGGATTTAGTGTCAGGGTCTGCTTCTGAGAGGAAGCCAAACTAAGACACTATCAGAAAATGATCCTTAAAGACAAGCAAAGTCATCATCAAGGAAAAAAAAAAACCAGTGGTCAGCTTTGAAGATCAGGACAATGCTACAAAGAGAAAACAGGAGAGAGAAGCCAGTAAGTAGGAAAGTGAGAACAGATGTAAGATGTGGGCTGGGAAGGCAGTAGGTAAGGGCACAGAAGGCAAGAAGTTCAGAACTAAGGCTATGAAAGGGATAGTTGGATGCGCTAGTTACTTGACTTAAGGGCAAGCCTAATGGATTGATGAGTACTTAATCATTTTGATTTGAGGAACTCTGAGAAACTCATGAAAGCTTTGAACTTTCTATCCAGAAGGGGGGAAAAAGTACATATACACAATTCTGCTTGGAACTTCAAGGGATTCCCAAACCCCAGATTAAGAACCAGTGATTAAAGGCTGTTTCTGAGGCTGGACTCTGAGAGCCCTGATTGCCTGCAGAGTGCTTTAGCATTCATTCCCTGGGCAATGGGGAGCCAGCAAAGGATTTTACTATCAGAGTTCCCAAGTGGTTATAGTTTTCCCTTCTAAATGGAACCCAAGAAATCTGGATGTTTTTAACAGATTGAAAGAGAGATTGGGGGGAAAGCGCATAGATAATTGAGCTCCTTGTTGGCCAAAAACATTTTCTACCAGATGCACTATAGGGCTTCAAAGGCTGCTGGCTGCAAAATCCAGATGCACCTCAATGGATGCCATAGGGAGACACTTCCACAGCCAAATGTTTTGGCCTCAAAAATTCCTGGAGCGAGACAGATACTGAATGGAGCTGGAAACAAACTCAGGGCAAACACAGCCCTCTATTACTTCGTATAGCAATTCTGGGATTCAAACTGGACAGAGGGAGGGGAGAAAGGAAGCGAGGGGAAGAGAGCGGGGCAGATAGCAAAAGAATCCATTTGGAGAAATAAACAGAGCTGGGAGGGCAAACCGGAATAAAAAGGTAGAGTAGGCTGTATCAGAAATATAACTGTAGGAAACAGAGGCTAAGTTGAGAAGACACGTGAAAGGTATAGGAAAAGAAAACAAAGATAGTGACTGGACTTGAAGGATGTGGAATACTAAATAGGGAGAAAGAAAAGTTAATTTTTTCTCTTTCTTCTATAAATGAATTTAAGGAATGGCTATCAGATTCGCAGTATCTACTGCATGGGAAAATTACATTCAACATCACTATATATCAATAATCCTACAAGTAAGGTGTTATCTTCCTGTCACAGGTAAATACACTGAGACCTAGAAGAAATTTGCACAAAGCCAACATGTGAGCAGTGGTACAACGGGGCTGTGAACCCAAGCCTGATTTGGAGACATATATTACTAGGTCTTGTTGCCCTCATCCCAGAGGTCAGATTTATAGTCCAAATACAACTGAAGCAAAGGCAAATTACATGGCCTATACACCAAAATTAAAATAAAGAATTATCCAGGCCTAGTCTTTTGTGGACTAGGCTGATGGAGCAGGAGGAGGTTGCCGTAGCTGGTCACCATGATCATCTACACAATGACCTCTGAACCTCCACTATCTAAGCCACCTTACTGGCACAGTTCCACTGCTCAGTCAGGGCAGGACCTTTGGGAAAACAGGAGTATTGCTATGCTAGAGGCAGAAGGACCTCAAAGTGGGTCATCCAGACAGATGCCTTCAAGTTTCTGGAGTGGCCCATGGTGCGACAGAGAGCATGGATGCTGAGCCAGGTGATTTAGATACAAATTTTGCTCGACTACCTGTTACCTCAGCAACCAACTGAAGCTCTCACAGCCTTGGTTTCTTCACTGGTAAAAACCAAACCACCTTTTCAGGGTTAATGTGATGACCATACAAAATAATGGATGCATATATGTAGTACAGTGCCTGGCACAAGCCAGCTCTTGAAAACTAGCAATTTTGCATTCCAATACCTTTTTATTCTCCTCCTTTTTATTGGAATCCTTTTGTGTATGTGTTCCCTATGAACCCACCACCAAGACCTGTTAGCACCCTAGTTATAGCTTTCTCTCACTTCATCTCCATACATCCATATTTGATATCTAGTATAAGAGCAAAATAAATTTGCTTTGAATTATACAATTTGCAGAACTTGTCCAGTTCTATCACACCATCTATCTTTACCATGAACCTCGGAAGTCAGCCAACAGGAATCATTACCCCTTTGCTACCTATGTTAGAAAGAGGCTCAGAGAATCTGGAGACTGGGAAGTCCAAGATCACAGGCTGGCCAATTAGATTTCTAGTGAGGGCTCTTTTTCTGGCTTCTAGACAGCCACTTTCCCACTACGCCTTCATGTTGGGGAAGGCAAGAGGGAGGGTTGTCTCTGATCTCTCTTCCTGACACTAATCCTACTGGACTTCCCATCCCCTTAGAACCTCATTTAACCTTAACTCTTTCTGCAAATACAGTCACATTGGGGACTGGAGCTCAACTTCTGAATTTTGGAGGGACACAAACATTTGGTCCATGACAGGAGCCTTAGATAAATTGCTTGCCTTTTGGGGGCTTCTTTTCCTCATCTTAAAAAAAAAGAGAGAGAAAGAGAGAAAGCAGTTTGGGATAGCTGTGTCCAACACCCCTTTCTGCTCTGATATTCAAGGATTCTATCTCTGAGTGGGTATGATCCAGAAGAAATTCTTCCTGGTTCATACACAGTGTCACCTCAAGTTGTGATTTTTAAGCTGCCTTCTAAGCAAGAATATTACATTTCTACTTTCAGTGAGTTTCCCTAATAGAGCTCTTATTCATTCAGTCAATAAGCACTTGATGAGCAACTGCTATGTGTCAGTTACAGGCTAGATGTTAAGAATATAACTTTAGACAGGAAAAATAAAATCTCCACCTTCCAGTGTAGGGACAAAAGAAGTAGTTTCAAGATGTCCATTACAGTGCTGTCAGCTACAAATAATGAATATATAAACCCCAATTCAAAACATGAATTTTCATCTATGGAGGGTTTATTATCTCATGCAACAAGAAGTTCAAGGTAGGTGCTATGTTCTGAATATTTGTATCCCCCGCCCTCCAAAATTCATATGTTGAAGTCCTAACCCCCATAGGTAATGGTATTGGTAAGGGGGATTTTGGAAATCACTTAAGTCATGAAGGTGGAGCCCTCAAGAAAGGGATTAGTGCCTTATAAAAGAGGCTCCAGAAAGAACTGAGCTCCTCCCACCATGTGAGGATAGAATAAGAAGGCACTGACTATGAACCAGGAAAGAAGCCCTCACCAAACACAACCATGTTTGGGCTTCCTAGTCTCCATAACTGTGAGCAATAAATTTCTGTTATTTACAGGCTTACCCAGGCTGTGGCACTTTGTTATAACAGCCCAAACAGACAGTAGGATTCTTTCAAGAATGTTCTATACAGTGTCTCAATACTGTTGTAAAAACTCAGCTCCTTTCCATTCCTAACACATTGGCATTGCCACATGCTGGCTATCTTCATAGATACAACATGGCTGCCGTAATTTTAAGAACCCACATGTAAAGCAACCTCATGCAGCAGAGGAAGCAAGGGAATGGCTTCTTACAGATATCACTGTCAGTTAAGAACATTTTCCCAGAGCCCCGAGGAGACTTCTTCCTCAGTCATTGGCCATTATTGTGTAATATGCCCCTCCTGAAACCAATGACTGAAAAGAGGAATCAAGCTGCTGTGAACAGACAATCATGACTTACCCTTAGAGTAAGGAGTGGTGGATGGGCTGCTTCTCCTGAGTACCACGGAGAAGTAGGTGGCTGAATAATCAGTCTTACAACAAGAAAGAGAATGGGTGTTGGGTGGACCATGTACCAGCACCTACAGCACACAATTCACCACTTTAAGGAATGAATATAAGACAAGTAAGCCTGAGATACTAAGGGAGCAAATAGGACAGGCTCCTAAGGCAGTCTAGTCTGCATGAGTGTGTGTTGGAAATAGAAAGCCATAGTATTTAAAAGCTAACTTTTCAGATGTTTGAGGCAGAACCAGAAATGAATCTGCTTTGGGGTGAAGCTGTGATATTTACAGACTCTTGTGTGCCTCTGGCATTGGCTGACTCCAGTGGGATATTGCCAGCCCCTTGGAGCAGTGTCTAAACCAGGGCTCAGGGCCAGGCGAGATAAGCTACCTTACGGGAGGTTGGGGCCCAAAAGGAACAAACAAAGGTCAATTTTAAAGACGAGACAAGAATGAGGATTTAATGCACTATGATTCAAGAAGTGTGGGTTTTGTAGTCAGACAGCCTTGAGTTAAATCCAAGCTCTGCTACTTATTAGGAAAATTATGTAAACTCTTTGGATCTCAGTTTCCTTATCTGCAAAATGAGGAGAACTATTTGACCTATAAGGATTAAAAATAAAGTGTGTAAAGCAGGAACAAAGCTTGCCTGGCACACAGCAGGTACTCTGTAAATGGTAATAGGTGGGTGGTTAGAAGAAATGCAAGTGTGATTGGATCCGATTATGAACAAGAGGAGAGGCCTGAACAAACCTTGTGAAACAAATTCAAGCAGAGCTCAAAAATTTAAAGTTAAATACGATTTTCATAGCTCTTTACAATCAGCAAAACCCCTTTTTCACCCATCATCCCATTGGCTCTCTACAATCAAGACATCATTAGGATTCACCCATTTTACAGATCAAAAGCTAAGATTCAGTGAGGTTGAGTTTACGACCTAGTTTATCTGATTGCATGAGAGAAGAAAGTAAGTAGGAATCCATTTTCTCAGGGAACTCAAGCTTCTAGAAAAATCTGTCTGCAGCTTAAAAAGTCAGAAACAGTGGGACTCTGAGAGTAACCCATTACTGAGTCACTACCTCCATCTTCTTAAAGATCTGTGGAGAGCAGTGTTCCTTAAGCTTTGTCAGGCATCAGAATCTCCTAGAGGGCTTGCTCAACCACAGATTGCTGGCTGGACCCCCAGAGTATTCAACTGGGTATGTCTGGGGTGAGGCCTAATAATTTGCATTTCTAACAAGTTTCCAGATGATGCTAATGCTTCAGAACCACACTTTGAGAACCATGGGCTCAGAGAATGAGTCCCAGAGTTTAGGTCAGGGCTTCCAATGGTAAGTGCAAGAATCACCTAGGTAGCCTGTTGAATATGCAGTTCCCACCTCCTCCCAGAATGCAACTTCAGATGCATACAGGTGACTCTGATGTAGGAGGTACACCCTGCTTTACTGGAGAGAAGCCAATTGGTTGATTCTATCAAGAGCTTCTTAAAAAATAATAAATAAATAAATAAACAAACAAATAAGGAGTTTCTTGACAGGCACGCTCAACAATAGGCATATTTATTTACATAAATTATTTACTTTTACTACCATAATAATACATTTTATTTACTATTTTAAAAATTCACAATATTTAAAAATTTAATAAATATATATATATAAATGTTCAATTCTTTTCCTGCACCCCAGTAGGTTACTTTGCACCCTCACTTTAGGGAGCATTGTACTCACCAGGTGCTGCTCAAGGTGTGTTCTACAAACTGGGTGCATCAACATCACCTGGGATCCCATTAGAGGTACAAGTTCATGGCACCAGCCCCCACCTACTGAATCAGAATTGCTGGGGCTGGAGTAATCGGTATTTTAACAAGCTACCCACGTGATTCTATGGATAATAAACTTTGAGAACCACTGCTAGCTAAATACACAGATGGAGCAGAGGGGTCTTAGTGCTAACATGAGGATAGCTCAGAAGTATAATCATAAGATACAGCTCAGCTGAAACAAGTTCTTGAACTCCAAGACTCTGGAATTCCCCACTAGAACTAACTTTTTTAATGAACAATTTTGAACCAATGATGATCATACTTTTATTCACCTATCTACTGTTATTATGATGCTATCTTCTTGGCATGACATTGTCAAAGAAAATTATTAATTTCTACGAAATTCAAGAAAGCCTACCTGGTCTGGGAACCAAGAGTCCTAGTTTGTTTAAGGCCAAGGGTTCCCAGAATATAGGACTTTCTGTATTTAATCCAAAAAAGTCCTGGGAAAATCAAGACAAGTCAGTTATCTCTCCTGGACTCTATTAACCTCCAAAATAAAATGGCCAGTTATTTTACCAGCAAAAGATGGGCTCAAGGCACCTGGATGGAACAGTCCCATAGGGGTCTGCCTTCAGCTCAGGTCAGATCCCAGGGTCCTGGAATGGAGCCCTATCAGGCTCCTGCTCAGCTGGAAGCCTGCTTCTCCCTCTCCCGCTCCTTCTCCCCCTGCTTGCACGCACTCTCTCTCTCTCTCTCTCTTTCAAATAAATGGAAGGAAGGAAGGAAGGAAGGAAGGAAGGAAGGAAGGAAGGAAGGAAGGAAGGAAGGAAGGAAGGAAGGAAGGAAGGAAGGAAGGAAGGGAGGGAGGGAGGGAGGGAGGGAGGGAGGGAGGGAGGGAGGGAAAAAGAAAGAAAGAATCCATTGGATTAAACTGAGAGCTGGAAGTATACCGGTTTCTCATTGGCTGAATTGTGACTATCTCATTGGTTGGGCTGTTTCCGGAGTAAGGAGAAAGCCTTCATTCTTCATGCTGGGGTAGTAAAGTAGTCTCCATATTCAAGGCTCTCTTCCCATGTGTCTGCAATCTCCTATAAGTGGTAGCACAGGAGAGTTCCCCCTACCAAACCTCCGGACTCCACCCCAGTGCAGTTTCCCTTCATTAATTTTCACAGCTCCATCATGACCGTGTTTGATATCTTTAAGAAATCAACTCCTTTTCTCTCCTCCTGCCAACTGCGAGACTTCTGCACAGAGTGAGTGTGGGCAAGGCAAAAGAGCCCTAGACTTGAAGACCTAGCTCTGGCTCTCACTTAATAGCAATGTGACATGTGGCAAGTCATCCAGATCTGTGAACCTCTCTCTATTCATCACATGCAAAATAGGGAGCAAAACCACTGCCTCCCGCATCTCATAGGGATGGTGTTATGAAGGCGCTTTATGCATTACAAAGTGTCTATGAACATAAGGGACAGCCACCTGGCATCATAGGAAGAGCAGAGGCTGTTGGACAGACAGATCCCAGTTTCAAGCCCAGCATCACATTGGGCACATTATTTTATCTCTCTGAGATGATTCCTGTCTGTAAAATGGGGATTCAAATGACCTTTCTCATAAAATATTGAGAAGATTAAAAGAAAAGGTGGTCACTAAGCACTGGGCATATTTGAAGCTTCAAAGTATTAGTTCCCTTCCCCATGATTATAAGACATTCAAAGACTTAATGATAGATTTTTGCAGTTAATGCAATGAATAGCATCATTATGCTTGCTTCCTGAAGTGAAAAGCCACAATAACACTCCTCCCTGCTCCCAGGGCCCCTTTGATGTGGCAGAGGGTGGGAAAGGATGTTACTTCCACTTGGTATAACCAAGCCAGAAAAGGTTGTCCAGTTCCTATCCACGGAGGACTGGAGAGAGCTACTGGCTTAGAGAGACCAGAAGCTGAAATTCACAGGGACTTTTGCATCTGCGATTGCTAAATCGGTAACTTCTACACCTGTTTAGTCATTTCCTCAGTAAACCATGCCTAATGTGAATAGACTTTTGTAATCATCTCAAAAAATTGCAAACAAACAAACAAACAAAAATGTACAAGCCTGGCCTGTCCTCGTGGGAGGAAAAAAAGTACCTATAGTTGAATGTCTCTTTTCATGCAGGGGTTTAGTAACATTTCATTTCTAAAGGATTTCATCCATTCACCAAGCATTTACTGAGCCAGACATCCAGTGTTTTGAGCATCTACTTTGTGCCAGGCTTGGCACATAATAGATATGAATAGTTTTTGCTTGGCAAGAAGCTCAACGGATACAAATAAACACGGAGTTAGAAGCCACAGTGAAAAAAAAAAAGTATTAATAGAGGTAATTTGGAGGGATGGTGATGGAAAAAAGAAGGTTTAGAAACCCCACCTGAGCAGTGCTAGAAATGGTCCATGCTCTGTAAATTAAATGGGATTGAAGGAAATTATCCCCTAGTATCCATTGTCCTTGCCTTGGCACATAGCCTTTTCCAGGGAGCCTGGAAGTAAATTTTAGCCAGTGGAATATGAGTGTAAGTATAATGTCCAGGCTCTGCCTTGAAGGAAAAGGCATGTTCACCCTTTTCTCCACCCCCCTCCCTTCTGTATGGAATCCAGGTATGGTAGTCAGCAATCTTGGACCATGTGGTTGACAGCATGATCTAAGAATGTCACTGCAACCAGAGAGAAGAGGCCTGAGTCCTTCCCTCATGAACTCGTAAAGCAGAGCCACAGTATGTTTAAATGAGAGAATTAAATGTGTCTGTCTCACATATGCCTCTATTATCTTGGGTCTCTATTGTATGCAGCCATATCTATATCCTTTTACACCTATCTATAGGGCAAGTGATTTGTCTGGATGAATTCCATATATTTCAAATGACAATATGTCTATCAGAAGACATCTACAAATACAAGTTGTTATGGAATGACAGATTAAAATCAATATTAAAATAATGAGCACTTCTGTGAGTCCTCCAGTGGCTTGCATGTTATTCAAGGGCATAGAAGCTTGAAATGGACAAAGTCTCTATCTAGGGAGGCCAGTTTTGGACTCTTCCTGAATCCCACACCCTACTGTTCTTTTCTCTTCCCAGCATGAGCTGCTTGAGTCCAAGTCCAAATCACAGGGCTATCCGAAGCAGGAGAGTTTGAGTAGCCCCAGAGCCACCTCCAAGGACTTAGCTTCAATATACTCTTGTCTATAGTTTGACTAGGATGTTTTCTTTCAGTGTTATAGTTGATTTTCTGCTGAGAGAGGTCCTGAATCCCTATTTCGTCTTCAGTCTAGACCACAAGCACTCAGGCGTGGGGGCTTTGATAATGCAGGTTTTCTTTCCCAGCTAGCTCAGGACCTGGCACAGCACAAATAGTTGCTGAATATTAAAGGGGAAAAAAGTGAATGAATTATACAATATATTCTACCATTGGCCTCTTAGGAGCCTTTTCTATATTCCAAGCTTCTACTCCATAGACCAAGACTGTCAAGGAAGCCTATTGACTGTTCTTTACCTTTCTGGGTACCCTTCTGCAACTCCACTAGGCTCCCAGACATGGCAGATCTAACTTCTTCCTGTTGGAATATCCCACTTTCCTGCAACATTTCATTTGTTGTCTTATCCACCTTACCTTCCAGGCAAGAAGGTACCTACTGATTTCTCTAGGCTGAAATTCAAAAATCCAAGCCTGGGAATAAGTTAGGTGGCCAAGGCCATGGAGTACAGAGGAAAGGAGAATCAAACTCTCTATCCTGAGCAAGAATGGGACTTAAGTAAAAGTGTGGTCAAACATATCAAGCTCAAGATAGTGGCAAAAGATCTGACCTATACGAGCTCTGAACTATAGTCTGTTCGAACAGAATACACAGGGCACAGTCAGAGAACCCAGAAGGTAGAGACTAGAAAGGGCAAAAAATCTTTTATGGGATGTCTCTTAGGAAGTTTATGGCTGAGAAGAGAGCTAGGAAAGACTCTAACATAAAGGAGGCCTGGCTGCCCACTCAGACCATGACTTACACTCATGTAGGCAAGGTTGTGGAGAAAGTGGAACCCTCTTACACTGTTGGTGGGAATGCAAACTGGTGTAGCCACTCTGGGAACCAGTGTGGAGGTTCCTCAAAAAGCTAAAATAGAACTACTCTACAATCCAGCAATTACACTACTAGGTATTTACCCAAAGGATACAAAAATACTGATTTGAAGGGGTACATGCATACCAATGTTTTTAGCAGCATTAACAACAGTAACTAAATTATGGAAAGAGCCCAAATGTCCATCACCCGATGGATGGATAAAGAAGAGATGGTATATATATAATGGAATATTACTCAACCATAAAAAAGAATGAAATCCTGCCACTTGCAATGATGTGAATGGAGCTAGACAGTATTATGCTAAGCAAAAAAGTCAGAGAGACAAATGCCATATGATTTCACTCACATGTGGAATTAAAACAAAACAAAACAAATGAGCAGAGAGGGGATAAAAAGAGTGGAAAACCAAGGAATAGACTCTTAACCATAGAGAACAAACTGATGGTTACCAAAGGGAAGGCGGATGTGAGATGGGTTAAATAGGTAATGGGCATTTTAAGGAGGGTACTTGTTGTGATCAGCACCAGATGTCATATGTAAGTATTGAATCTCTAAATTCTACACCTGAAACTAATGTTGCACTGAATGTTAACCAACTGGGATTTAAATAAAAACTTATCAAATAAAAATAAAACAGAGAAAAAAAGGAAAAGAAATGCAAGTGATTGAGGACAATGCCTGCAACAGATAGAGAAGGAGAAGCGGTAGGCAAGCTGCAATGCAGATCTGATACCCATGGAAGGAGAGGAGAGACGGAGTTTGGGAAGAAAGAGCCTCAGACTGTGGTTCAACTTTGAGAAAGACTCCACCAGCCCCACGGGAGCTTTGTTGCAAAGATTGCTCACAGAACATCCTGGAATGGGCAGAAATGGCATCGAGCGTCATCCCTGACCAGACAGTGACTTTCTTTACAGTTCCCAAACTCATTCAGAGAAAATTCAGGCTATAAGGTGCCTCAGAGATCATCTTGGTGACATTTTTCAAAAGAACTTTCTGCAGTGATGAAAATCTTCCATATTTGCCTTGTCCAAAATGGTAGCTACTAACCAGATGTAGTTGTTGACTACTTAAAATGTGATTAGTGTAACTGAAGAACTATTTTTTTTTGTTTAATTAGCTTAAATTTAAGTCATCATATGTGGCTACCATGTTAGCACAGATACTGAGTCCAATTTTTTAAGGGAAGAAATGGAGGCAAAATGGAACATGTCCAAGCACATATGAGAAGTTAAGGGTAGACCTAGGACTCGAACCTAGTCTTTTTAAGTACAACCTTCTCTCCATCAACCACTCTTGTCAAAATATAGAACATAGTACTTCTATTTAGAAACCTGGGCCTTCCTTTACAAGCTTTTCATGTATTTAAGAGGTTATAGACTTGGATCTTTTTCCTCAAATACTTAGCAACCAGTTTCATGCCAAAAGAGTTCCTTTTACTTATGATCAACTCCTTGTCCTTCATCTTTGCTCTTATCTATGTAGTTGGCTCCTCTGACCTTTGCTGTTTAAGAAGTTTTCTTCTCGTCTTCATCTTCAAACTCAGATGCTCCTCTATGATAGTTTAAACTCCCTCCACTTGCCCCCAGCACCATACCCAAGTGTGCTGCTATTGAGAGTTGAAAATCCCTCGGCCTAGCCATGACTGCAGCCTTCGTGTTAATCCAGCTAAAGCTCCTGTGGAGCCCAAGGTCTCAGATCCCTTCTTGGGCCTTTTCTTCCTCCCTAATCTAATGCCACTCCATCACCTGCAGCCCAGATGGGGGAGACCACAAATCCCCAGGAATGCATTCCCAGCAGAGGACATGTGATTGCTCCAAGGCTTACCATTCATTCCAAGACCTGGAATCTGGCCGCCTCAGAGACTACATGCTTCCTTTGGGCCCAGAAGGGGAGAGCACTTTTCCCACATCATCTGAAACAGAGGCTTTCACTGTGGCCATACGCGATGAAACAATAATTTGAAAAAACTTTTAGAGCTCCCCCCAATCTTTCCCATCCTCTGACCCCATAACCCCCTTCTTTTTGAATAAAATTAGAGACACTTGTAAAACTCCTGTAGACCTTGTTTCTCATGTGCTATCTTTCCTCCTTTACCTTGGATTGTTTCAGCTACAAACACTTATTATATCCAGACTTCTCAGTTCTTTCTTTTCTGCAACAGCATCTCTTATCATTTTAACACTTCTATTTATCTAAAAATGAGTTACAGAACTGGTAAGTAAGGCAATCAGGCAATAGAAAATGGAAAATATGAGCTGGTTAGAGAACTCTATAACTTGGATTCAAAGTGGAAAGTATGCCCTGAGACCCCCTTTAACATAGAGTTTGGCAGTCCTATGGGGAGTGCAGATGATCTGACTGTGCATTTACTATCCACACTAACTCAGGTAATGTGACAAGTGATCAGACTTGATAATATGAAACTTCCATTTATTTATGCCTATGGTGTCCCAGCATATGCTTATTTATGCTCCTATGTGCTAGGAGCAACTCTGTTTTGAAAAGCTCCATAATACATGAAAAGTCATCAAAGACAGCTTTTTATTTGGTATGTAATTCTGTGTCTTTCAGGTGTGACGCTACAGAACCACTTCCATGGGATAGAGAACATTATACATGCAGTGACAATATAATTGAATCATTCAAACCTGGGCCATTTTGTAAGTGAAAGAGAACATTATTCATAATTATAGTGAGATAAAAAAATACTTAAAAATAATAATTTTCATACTGGGATAAGGAAGAAAACAAGGATGTTTACTAGCAAACCAGTGTGTGGTCACCCTAATCTTTATTAAAGCCCTTGTTCATCTTGTCCTACAGTGATCAAGGAGCTGTGGAGAGGTGGGGCACTAACAAAGCCAGTCACCACCTGAGTGTTGAGTGCTGAATGCCATGAACAGCATCCTGTGGAGCTGCTGCTAAGGAAACTGGATAGAAGGAGGTGAAAAAGTAAGTCGAGGCAAGGACCTGGACAAAACCTGGGGTATAAATGCTAAGTCTAGAGGGGCCACAGACCTTACTCTGATGCAACATGACCTGGGGCCAGAGGAAATAATTTAGAAAAGCCTAGTCACATTGAAAGACATACAAGCAGGCATCCCATGTCATAGCTTACCCACTGGCCTGTAAGGATAGTGTGGGCACAGGTATGGGTGACTTAAAGAACCATCAAAAATCTCCTGGCTGCCTGGATGCCAGTGTTAATGTTTCCCACAGGATTTAGTTCCAGAATGAGGCAGACTGCATTATAAATAGAACAGCCATCTAGAAAAAAAAGCCCTTAACCTTTACTGGTATACAGAGGGTCCCAGAGGTTAGACATCATTTATCCAAGAATGTAGAAGGCAAATAGCCATGCGAACATGAGACCATTTTTTTATTTTTCTAGTTTCACTGAATAAGTCTCTTGAGATTCTGTTGGTGTTAATATATATGGCCTTACTCTGAGGGCAGGTGACTGGGAGCATTCTAAATTATGTAAGTAAATAATAATGCCAATACATGTTCAACACACTGGATTTCTGTCTCAGTCCGCCTGCACATATGAAGAAAATAGAACTCTTTCTTAAGAATTCTTTTTTAAAAAACATTTAAATATTGACTTCAGACAGTTACTTAGAAAAGAAGAGAACATGTGACCCTCAGATGCCAGGCTTAGTTCCCATAGACATTTTTTCTGTTATCCAGTATCTTCTAGATATTTAAGAAGGAACACCACCATAGAAACAGAGCCATATCTTTACATGACACTTAAGCTATAAAGAGTGAGGAAACAGGACTAGAAACATGGTATTTATCTCTGAGATAGATACTATCAGAGTGGGAATTAAAGTTTAGTTCTCCTGACTTACACATAATTCAGTATAGATTTATTGGCAATTTGGTACAGGTATAGTCAAGCTTAAGGAAGGCTTAAATGTTGATTAGACCCAAATTTCTATCTTGCTCCTACTTCTCTTAACTCTGGAACTTCAAGTAAGGGTCTCTTTAATTAAGTATCTTAATATATGCTTCATAACATACCTACCAAGGGAAAAAATCAGATTATATTGATAATTTGCCAAGTGTCTTACCTAGGATTAGGTAGGCTCCCAGTATGGCTAGTTCCCTTTTCCATTTCTTTGATAGATTTCCCACCACACTGATTGTTAGAGTCAATTTAAATAATGTGAACTTCCTACAATTATGGTCCATTCATAGGAGAATATACAACAGCAATGCTCAAGCTATTTTGACTTAAGAATCATTTGATGAAAAGAATAAGACAAGTCAAAACTGGGGAAAAAAACTCGCAAAAGACACATATAGTAAAGGATTGATCCAAAATATAGAAAGAACTCTTCAAACTCAACAATAACAAAACAAACAGCCTAATTAAAAAATGGATCAAAGACCTTAGCAGACACCATACCAAAGAAGATATGCAAGTGGAAAATTAAGCATATGAAAAGATGCTCCATATCATAGTTCATCAAGAAAATGCAAATTAAAACAACACTAAAATATTACTACACACCTATTAGAATAGCCCAAACCCAGAATACTTGGCAACAACAAATGCTGATGAGGATGTAGAGCAATAGGAACACTCATTTATTTTTGGTGAAAAGGCAAAATGGCATAGCCACTTTGGAAGATAGTTTGGAGGTTTCTTATCAAACTGAATATACTCTTAATATATAATATAGCAATCATGTTGCTTGGTATTTATCCAAAGGAGTTGAAACTTATGTCCACACCAAAACCTGAAACTACATATAGAGTTTTATTCCTAATTTTCAAAACACGGATTAGGCAAGATGACCTTCAATAGGTGAGTGAATAAATCAATTGTGGCACATCCAGGAATGGAATACTATTCAGTACTAATAAGAAATGAGCTATCAAATCTGAAAAGGCCACACATTGTATGATTCCAACTATATAACATTCTAGAAAAGACAAAACTATGGAGACAATAAAAAAAGAGTGATTGCCAAGGGTTGGGAGAGTGGGGAGAGATAAAAAGGTATAGCACAGAGGACTTTAAGGGCAGTGAAAGTACTCTGGATGGTACCTTAATGGTGGATACATGTCATCATATATTTGTCCAAACCCTCAGAATGTACAACACTTAGAGTGAACTCTAAGATTAATTATGAACTTTGGGAGACAACGATGTGTCAGTGTAGATTCATTCATTGTAACAAATGTACCACTGGTGGGGAAGGTTGATAACAGGGGAAGTTGTGCATGTGTGGGGGGAGGAGGTATAGGAGAACACTCTCTGCCTTTATCTCAATTTTGCTTCAAACCTAAAACTGATCTAAAAATAATAATTTTTAATGAAAAACTTACCTGAGGCATTCATTAGATGCAGATTCAGCAGATTTGAGTGAAGCCCAGGAATCTGTATTTTAATGTGCATTCTTTCCTTACTCTTTACACCCTACTACTCCAAGATTCAGAGGCAACTGGACTGCAGGCCACACTTGGATAAACTCTGATAGAGAGAAATCATTCCGATGCACCATCCCAATAGTTCCTAAACTTTTCTGTGCTTAAGATTAAAACATGAGGAAAATTTAGGGGTGCCTGGATGACTCAGTCAGTTGAGCATCTAACTCTTGATCTCACTTCAGGTCTTGATCTCAGGGTCATGAGTTCAAGCCCCACATTGAACTCATGTCCAGCATGAAGCCTACTTTAAAAATTAAAATAATAAAATAAAATAAAATAAAATAAAATAAAAACTATAAAGAAAATTCAAACTACAAATTTAGGAGTCCCTCACTCCAAGAGACACTAATTCAGTGAATTGGGTGTGACATCTTCATTTTAATAAGTTCACTGGTGATTCTGATGCTTAACCAGGTTTGGGAACTATTACTCTGTCTATGCTGCAAGATTGTGGTACACCCACTCTGACTTCAGTAGCTAATTTACATTAAATCATTCAAGGCCATCACACACTGGACTTATTTTCCTACACAAGTGGAAGGATTTTGCCATCTAATATTTGCCATCCAATATTCCAATTAGAGGCCTCATGCATAAGGCATTGTTCTAATGACTTTGTTTTCCACAGCCAGTTGGGATTTGAGGCCGATCCTTATTTTTGTTTGTGTTTGTTTTTAAATAAACATATGCATAGACAATAGCAAAGAGGCACAGATTGCAATTAGTTTTTAGAGGTGGTAAAGAATAGTGGAATGGACAATCTTTAAATAAGAATAATGGCTATTGTGTCCATTTCATGCCTAGACCATTAACTATAGCCTACTTTCCCAGATACCAAGCTGAAGCAGATCGATGAAGACCAACAATGACTCTAATGTCTGCTCCACAAAAATATCTGTAAAAATCCCTTACATATTTCAACCTGCCGGTCTTCGCTGGTTTGTACAGTTCTCCCAATCTGGAAATCGTATTCCAGTTTCCAAGTACACAGGGACTTCTTTTACTTATTACACCCAATGACCTGCTCAAATCTACCCTACACGTGTGCAACTGCCAAGATTTTCAGCTTTGAGTGAAAAAGTTCCTCCTATAGCAGTAGGCCTGCCAACCAAGCCAACTCCAGTCCCTCAGGCTAACAGAGAGGCATTTAGAAGATTTCATGGCGTTCCAATAAAATGCATAGATCACAAATGCTTCTACTGTGTAGATAATGAGAAGTATATCTGAGAAATACATTGAAATTCATCATCACTGCGCATTCTAAATTACACCCCTAAATTCCCATTGCTGAAAACACTCATATGTATCTTTCTACATTTGGATATGGATATTAAATTGTTCAGGAACATTTTTATTTGTGTTGAATAAGAATCTCAGAATAATGACTTTAACTCTGTTTTGCAGAAATGCCTAGATATAGAAGGGGGAGTCAATTTTCTAACAATCACCAAACCTGTGAAATTTCTGTCTGTTTAACACACTCCTCGTCAATCCCTTGGATTCTCCATTTCCAAGGACGGCCTGATTTTACCTGGACTGTTGGCCTTTATAGTATATGTTTTATGGTTTCCTATAAATATTTACTTACCTTTCGTGATCTCCATCTACAACAAATTATATTGCCAAAGGGTCCTGTCACTGGCCAGTCATTTGTTTGACTTAGCTTTTTTTATTAGAAATTTTTAGAAAAAAAGAAAAAAAAGAAAAGAAAAGAAATTTTTAGGAATCTCTAAGATAAATAATCATAAATAATTAATTATTATACATTTACTATGTGCCTGATATAATAGATATGACATTAAACCAATGTATTTCTCATTCCCCTATAAATCACTTTGCCCTGGAAATCATGTTCTCTGACAGCCTTCTACACTTAAGGCCAACCAAGAAAGATCAACCAAGGAAAGAACAAACAATGTACAAAAAATGGATCTTTTGTCAACTCAGAGCTGACTCTTGAATCCTTGATAAATCCATAGCCTTAAAAGCCAGGATTTATGAGAAGAAAAATATCTAAACTATAACAGTGCCATTTACACATAAGAAAATTCAGGCTGGCTGTGACCATAGAAAATACTATTAACAAAGAGTTAACATTTTTAAGATAACACCCTGATTGGTTGTTCTTTTTATGATAGGCACTGCTTTGCATGTATTAACTTGTTTCAACCTTATAATAGTCTCCATTTCTTTTGTTCACCAATGTGCTGCAAGCTCCTAGAACATAGTTTGGTATATATAGACACTTAATAAATACGTGTTAGTGAATGAATGCTTTATTAGATATATACTATTATCTGTAGTTTACAGATAAGGAAATGGATTTTCCAAGATTTTATATTTAGTAGTGAGAACCAGAATTCAGAATAAAGAAACATTCCCATAAACATCAAATGAGTAACTCAAAGTTATTAGGGGCAAAACAAATTGAGGCTCTCTGATTTCAATCCTGTGCATACGTCATAGGACTAGCAGGCAAATACAAGTACATTACATTAGGTGCTATGTATATAACTTGTATATGATATATAATTTACATGTGTATACACACACATACATATAGTGCCTGACATATAATTAGCATCCATAAAATATCAGCAGCCTTTCTTTCAGAACTGTCCCCAAAAAACAAGCAAAATCATAGATGTAAAAAACACTTTGAAAGACATGAAACACACTTATGCAAGGTGTTATAAAAATAATAATGATGAGCATTTATCAAAATATTGCCTTAGGCCAGCCCCATGGTTCTAGATCTCTGCCTTCTTCACTCCTGATATATAGAAGTGCCTCCCACCCTGAGTTTTGAAAGATAGCCAGGTTCTTCTCACATCTGCTAAGTGAATCCTACTAATGCCTGCCCAAACTCCATCCCTCCTACCACCTCATCCACTAGTTAGAAAAGGAAGAAGCTTCCATTTATTATGAATTTTATGTTTTAGATGCTTTAATATTTATTCATTGATTTAATTATCAAATATATACTGAGCCCCTGCCATGTGCCAGACACTGAGATAAATTAAAATTGAATTCTAAAGATAATAGTCAAAGAATCCAAAAGAAACTAAGAGGAAAAGAGAAACTATCAGAGGAAACAAATAGAAAACAACTAGCAAAGCTTAATATAATGTAATTATTGAGTTATCTTGAGGTCATTGGGCATTGTGCTATAATATTATAGTATGCATGCAAGTTCATATTTCCCACTGGAAGTTAAATAATAACTTATTTTTGTACAGTCCTCTCAGATTATTAGCATTAAAATCTTAGTCAAGAAGTTGAAATATATGCTTAGTGGTACATAACTAAGATATTGATGGTCACTGCTCTAAAGATGCTCAAAAAGCTATTTATGTATCAGCCCCAGTACAATTTTCAGTCCTGCCTATAATATTTCTTCAATTTTTTTTCCATTTTGCTTATCTCTGTTACCCATACTCCATCCTTTGCCCATGATGTTCCTTCTTCCTGGAATATCCTCAATTCTTTTTTTTTTTTAATTTTTTTTTTTATTTATTTATGATAGTCACAGAGAGAGAGAGAGCGAGGCAGAGACACAGGCAGAGGGAGAAGCAGGCTCCATGCACCGGGAGCCCGATGTGGGATTCGATCCCGGGTCTCCAGGATCGCGCCCTGGGCCAAAGGCAGGCGCCAAACCACTGCGCCACCCAGGGACCCAATATCCTCAATTCTTGATGCCTTAATGTCCTTAGTCTTCAATACCTTCTATCGATTGCTCTCTTATTTCCTCCACTTCATTCTACACAGAGCAGCCAGCCCATAGGATTAAAAAAATCATTTATTCAACAAATGTTTATTGAGTTAAGAATAAAATCAGACAAAATCAGAGAGGGAGACAAACCATAAGAGTCTCTTAACTCTAGGAAACAAACTGAGGGTTCCTGGAGGGGCAGTGGGTAGAAGTATGGGGTAACTGGGTGATGGGCATTAAGAGGGCACATGATATAATAAGCACTGGGTGTTATATGTAACCGATGAATCACTAAACTCTACCTCTAAAACTAGTAATAAACTATATGTTAATTAAGTTTAAATTTAAAAACTGTTTAAAGACCATGTGCAATTCATGCAAGGTGATGAACAAAACAGATTTTGTCTTTATTCATAAAAGCAACAGGAAATCATGAAAGGTGTTTGATCAGGGAAGTAACATAAGACTTCCATTTCTAAAAGCATTCTCTGTAAGGGACAAGGTGGAGAAGATCCATGGTGAATGCAGGGAGAACAAGACAGGAGGGTTCGACTGATTCAGGGGAAAGATAAAGATTGTTTGGGCATGGCTAGTGAGATGGACATTCCAGATGTTTCTCTGAAATTAAAGGAGCTGAAAATATCTTAGAAGAAAATTGACAGGGCTTGGTAACAAATTGGTTGTCAGGACCAAAGGAGAGGCAGATTTCAGGAATGATTCCTAGTTTTCTTTTGTGGACAGCCAGGAAAAGAGGGTGCCCTGTGCTGAGCTCGGGGATGCTGGCATAAGGGAAGACCATGAGTTCATTTGGGGATCTTTTAAGTTTGAGTGACACTACATTCTCCAGCTAGAGATGTCAAGTGGCTAGTTTATGTTTTATTCAATGCAGTATCTGGGACCCCATACAGTGTATGCTTAAAAATAAAAAATCAATCCATATTTGTTAACTGACTAACTTGGAATCAGAGAGGAACAATCATTTATCGAGATTTGATTCAGCCAGGTATTCTAACAGACATTTTATCTGCATCAACTCATTTAACCCCACACTATGGGTTCAGCTATAATATTGTGATTCCAATTTCACAATTAGAGAACAGACTCAGGAAGATTAAGTTAAAAAAACGAGGAAATTGTACAATAAAGATTAAAACTCAGATCTGGCTATTTATAAATCTCTTGCAAAATCTTTGTTCTCCCCACCACCACCACCACCACTAATATATATCATTTATTTTATGAGAAATAAAGCAACGTCTTCCTCTATATGTTAGAAAAAAATATCTCCCTCTGCCTTCTCCCATCATTTCTTCTCCCACTCAGGCATGGATATGTCAGAACAAAATTCAGCAATTTCTCTTCCACTTCTACTCAAGATTAAGGGAAGGGACTCTGCTGCTTTCTCTACCAGCACTTTACTGTGGAAAAATAAAAGCAGAAAAATGGGAAATGCTGCAAGATTATGGACGCACTCATTTCGTGTGCATTCTTCAGAAATGTCAAGGAAGCTGAAATCTAATTTAATCTATTACATGATTGTATGAAATTACTTAACCACATCAAAGCATCAATGGCCTCACACTCTGGGAAGGGACATTGTAAAATGGTTTTCAAATATATAATGCAGTCTCTCAGGTGCTTCAGACAGGGACGCCCATCTCTGAAATTAAAGCTTCCCTTACACTTCTGAGATCAAAACAACAGAGCCATTATTTGAGAGGCTGGATGAAATACCAGAGCCATTTCTTATTAGCTTCAGTCATTAAAGAGAATTTAGTAGCCTAGCTATTTATGCATTTTTTTCCTTCCTTTAAAAAAAAAGGCAATCTTAATGGAATGAAAGGGCGGAAGATTTTGAAGATCAAGATTACGGGTAAATTTCCCACTAATTACATTGTTTTCTGCTTTCAAAAAAGAAAACCCAACCAATATTCCAATTCTCCTCTCCATCTCCAACATTTTAAGAATACAAAAAGAGATGTCAAGCACTTCGACCTTCTTTAAGAATGAGAGAAATTACTACTATACCTCCTCCCCTACTATAAGTACTAGTGAAAAACATCCTCGTGTAAATCTATCCTCTAGAATGCTGAATATATTTTTCCACAGCGACAATATTGTGAACAAAAACTGGATTCCCAATAGGACCCTCAAAGACCAATTCAAGCCATGATGGTGATGTACAGCAGCAGTGCTTTAGCCCTAAGGCAAGATCCTAGGACTTAGAAACACATTTCAGGGGCACCTGAGTGACTCAATGGTTGAGTGTCTGTCTGCCTTTGGCTCGGGTCTTGATTCCAGGGTCCTGGGGCATCAGGCTCCCCATGGGGAGCCTGCTTCTCTCTCCACCTGTGTCTCTGCCTCTTTCTCTCCCTCATGAATAAATAAATCAAATCTTTAAAAAAAATAAACAGATTTCATCTCTCTCTCTCTCTCCTTCTCTCTCTCTCTCTCTCTCTCATAACTATTTTGAAAGCCATATAATTGCAGGAATTCAGCCTCTGTATGAAGAAAATAGTATCTGAGAGACAATATAGCTTAATATTTAATAGCATAGACACTAGGACCAGATTACCTAGGTTTGACTCCAAACACCTACTAGATCTGAACACTGGACAAGGTACTTCTTTTATTCTGTGCCTCCATTTCCACATATATAAAATGGAAATTGAAACAGTACAGGCTGGGATCCCTGGGTGGCACAGCAGTTTAGCACCTGCCTTTGGCCCAGGGCACGATCCTGGAGACCCGGGATCGAATCCCACGTCGGGCTCCCGGTGCATGGAGCCTGCTTCTCTCTCTCTCTCTCTCTCTCTCTCTCTCTATCATAAATTTTAAAAAATTAAAAAAAAAGAAACAGTACAGGCACAGTATGGGTAAATATCCCACTTCATTGTGCTTCACAAATATTGGGGGTTTTTTTCAATGAATTGAGGGTTTGTGGCTGCCCTCAAGCATGTCTGTGGTGCCATTTCTCCAACAGCATTTGCTCACTTTGTGTCTCTGTGTCATATTTTGGTAATTCCCTCAATATTTCAATTTTTTCATTATAATCATAATGTGTTATGGTGATCTGTGACCAGTGACTCACTGAAAACTCTGATGATTAACATTTTTAGCAATATTTTTGAATTAAGGTATGTACTTTTTTTAGACCTGATGCTCTTGCACACTTATTAGACCACACTGCAGGGTAACCATAAGTTTTATATACATTGAGGAACAAAAAAAAAATCATGTGGCTTGCTTCATTGGTGCATTCACTTTATTGCAGTAGCCTGGAACTGAACCCATAAGATCTCCAAGATATGCCTGTAGTCTTAGTGTAGTTGTGACTAAATAAGTTATTACTTCAAGACATAGAACAGTTCTAGGCATGTAGTAAGTGCTCAATAAATGTCAGCTGTTATTGGTACTGTGCTACATATTTTATATTATTTAATCTTTGCTATGAACCCTCAAGATAATTTATCTTCCACTTAATAGAGAAAGAAACTGAAGTAGAGCCAGATTTCTAATCCAGTTCTGATTCCGATTCCAGACTCTGGAATATATGATCATGACACACCTGATCTGTGAAGACATAGAGTTCTCAAGGACACACCTCTTACCCCAAGTCCCAACCCCTTCCCTGATCCCCCAGCCACTGCATCCATTGTAAGGAGGCAAGATGGGTGAGTTGAAACTCCTCCTCCCTCTCTAGGGCCCACAAGGGGGAATCTGCCACAGCTCCCTGCCTGGCATGGAACCCCAGGCTTCCTGGAGTGTTGACCTTCGTAAATTAGATATTCAGAGGTCAGGAAATGCCTGTGTTTTGAATTTCCATTGTAGCCTTCTGGCAAATCCATGAGTGTGAGCTTTGAAAATGCCACAGGCCTGTGGAAGTGCTGACCTCAGCCTTGGAAATCCTTCTGGATGTAATTACTTAGAGAAAAGTAAGTAGAAGGTGACTGACCATTTACAGTCAGAATCCCAACAAACTGAAATACTACAGAAACTATGGAGCCAAAATACAGGGAGGGCTGGGACCCACAAAGCGTAGAAATATTTTCCAGGAAATATTAGGAAAGAACTAAGAAGGTATTCTCATAGGCTTGACAGGGGCTTGGTTCAGTTTTTCTTCCTATTCAGAGATGGATACTGAAGAAAATAGAGCTAAGACAGAGATGAGGAACAAAACCCTTCAAGGCCAAGGAAGTGGTCTGGTGGCAGTGGTTTTCTTAGAGAGGGGATAGGAAAGGAGGGATCTGCCTTCACATTTTTTTTTATTCCTGTGGATCTTCCACAGCAGTCCAAACACTTCTTGATTATCTTGAAAATGTATTTTTGATTATTAAGGAATTATAAAATCCCAAAACCAGTAAAGGGATTGGCCTTATGGAGCACTTAACATGTGTCAGGCATTGTGCATTCACTATATATCCTTCCAGCAACCAGCAATTATTGTCCTCACATTACAGATGAGACTCAGAAAGGGTTAAGTAGTGCCTAGGGTCACAGAGCCTGGAAGTAGCACCCCAGCCTCCCAACAAGGACCGCTCTTGTCAAGGACCACTTACAAGTCACTGACTTCTTTGCGGTCATCTTGCCCAGCCTTCCTCACCCTATGAAGTTCCCTGGGCATCATCCCTAGTGAATGGTTTTTCTCTGTTCAAACATCTGCTACAAAAAAGAATCTCACTACTTCCCCCCCGCTTTTTTACTGTAGTAAAATACACATAACATAAAATTTACCATCTTAACCATTTTAAAACATACAGTTCAATGGCATTTAGTACATTCACAAGGTTGTACAACCATTATAACAGTCTAGTTGCAGGAAATTTTTATCTCCCCACAAGGAAAACTCATACCCAATTAGCAGTCACTCTCCATGTTCCCTTCCCCACAGCCACTAATCAGCTTCCTGTCTTTATGATCTGCCTTTTCTGGATAATTCATATAAATGAAATTATACAATATGTGGTCTTTGTGTCTGGCTCCTTTTATGGTTTCAGGGTTAATCTGTGAGCTAGCATGTATCGATACTTCATTCCTTTTTATAGCTGAACTGGATTCCAAAGTAGAGATTTTCCACATCTTATTTATCTGTCAGTTGACGGCTATTTGTGTTATTTCTACTTTGGGGCTATTATGAATAGTGTTGCTGTGAATATTCTTACAGATGTTTTTCGAACACCTATTTTCAATTATCTGAGATATATACATAGGAGTGGGAATTCTGGTTCATATGGCAATTCTGTTTAACTTGTTAAGGAGACACCAAACTTTTTTCCATAGTGGCTGCACCATTTTACATTCCCACCAGAAATATATGAAGGTTCCAACTTCTTCACATCTTGGTCAAAACCTGTTACTTTCTGTTGTTTTTAATTAGAGCCACGGTAATTCATTATGCTTTTGATTACATTTCTCTAATAACTAATGACATTGAGCATCTTTCCATGTGCTTACTGTGACCATTTGTATACCTTCCTATATAAATGTCTAGTTGTAAGAATTCTATATATATTATGAATACTAGACACTTAACAGGCGTATGATTTGCCAATATTTTTCACATGCTGTCTTTCTACTCTTTCAACAGTGTCCTTTGGTGAAATAAAGTTTTTGATTTTGATGTGGTCCAACTTCTTTATCTTTTCTTATGTTGTTTATGATTATGGAGTCATGTCTAAGAAAGTATTGCCAAAGCCAAAGTCATAAAGATTAACCATATGTTTCCTTTTTATTGTTTTATAGTTTTGACTCATATTTCAGTCTTTGAGCCATTTCAAGTTGATTTTGTATGTGACATAAGATAAGGGTCCAACTTCATTCTTTTGCATATAGGTATCCAGTTGTTTGTACCATTTATTAAAGAGAATGTCCTTTCCCCATTTAATGGCCAGGTACCCTCATCAAAAATCAATTGACCATATATATGTGGGTTTATATCTAGACTCTGCATTGTATTCTATATATGTTTAGCCTTATGCCACCACCATTCTGTTCTGATTACTATAACTCACATGTTTTTAAAGTAGCCTATTCAGCCTTCAGATATGCCCCACCCTCATTAGAAAATTATTTCTTCTCTTATGCTGAAATATACCCCATGTTGCTGCTAACCTCTGGTCACTGTTCTGCCTTTTTGAGGCTTATCATTATAGCAACATTAGCACTAATCTTATTAATCTCTCATTATTTTCCAGGTTATTTTAGATGCTTTACACATATTATTTAATCACCTTATGTCCTCAAACACTATAGCTGCAATTATTAGCCCCCGTTTATAGATGAGGAAACCATGGCATGAAGAGGTTAAATAACTAACCTATTCACAGTTACATAGTAAGTAGAAGATGTAGGTTACAAACACAGACAGTTCAACACTCCAATTCATTCTCTTAACCTGCAGAGCAGTTGAACAACAATCAAGCGCCTCTGGATCAAGCACTGTGATAAAGGCTAGAAGTACAACGGTAAATAGGTCGCTGTTCCCACCTTCATGGAGCCCACAGATGAGTAGAGAAGACACAGGTCAATATAAAATTTAATATTGCAAGAACACCAAAGATTGGTGTTCTCTCTTGAAAGTATAAGACTTTACTAAGTTCACAAAATCCTGGACCCTTGCTTCTCACCACTTCACATCTTCTCCCAATTCAATCTAATCCATGTCCATGGTATCACTGCTAATATAAATACCCGAATCCCTCAACAGAGACTCTGACTCTCTGGACCACTGATGTTCTCCTGAGCTTCACATAACCCCTCATTGACCTAGAGCATTGAGATGAACTATTCTCAGGGGGCAGCCCCCGTGGCTTAGCGGTTTAGGGCCACCTTTAGTCCAGGGTGTGATCCTGGAGACCCAGGATCCAGTCCCACGTCAGGTTGCCCGTATAGAGCCTGCTTCTCCCTCTGCCTGTGGCTCTGCCTATCTCTCTCTTTCTCTCTCTCTCTCTCTGTGTGTGTGTGTGTGTGTCTCATGAATAAATAAATTAAATCTTTAAAAAAAAAAGAGAGAGATGAACCATTCTCTAATATAGAAACTTGACCTCACACAAAGGCATTCATATTACCATTCCGAAAATGATTTCCCCACCCATTTCCTACAGTGCCTAAAATTTTCCATCACAAATTCTTTCCATTGGTAAAGATGTTTACTCTTCCAAAAATCCAATACCTATGTCTCTAAAGAAGTAAGCAAGCATAAAAGTACATCGATTGAAGACCTATCATATGCTAGGCATTTTATATAGATCATCACAATTTATCCCCAGAACAACACAGTGGGAAAGCATTATTGGCCCCATTTTCCATATAAGAAAACTGAGACTCAGAGTTTAGAGTATAAAGTGGCATAATTAATATTTAAACCCAGGATTGCCTAATTTTCAGGTGAGAACACCTTTGATAGGTTCCCTGAAAGGGTAACATTCAGTTTATGTTTAGCCACTTCCTGGGTCTAAGAATTCATAATCCATATTTGACCCAACCCATCACAGAACTTCTCTGATTGTTAGAAAGTGTTTGTTCCCAACAATGACAGCATTTCAGAAATGAAATGGGCTGCTTCATGAGGCAGTGGTCTTCCCATCTCAGGACTTTCTCAGCTGCCAAATGGCCCTGAGTTTGCTTTGGATGGAGATTATCAGTCCCTATTTAGGCATCCCATTCCCACACGCAACACACTGAAGATCACATTCCATTGCCAGAGCCAACCAGTATCCCTAAATCAATTCCTAAAAGCAGGAAGGACAAACTGACTTAAAAAATAAAAAAGGCCATGTTTATTCTATCACTTTTCTCAAAGGCAAGGGCATTGCAAGCAGTGGAGAGTAAGAGGGAAATTAAACTATAAAGAAATATTTGACAGTGTTTCCTTAATCGTGGTCTATATCTGCTGATCCAGCCAAAAGCAAGGGGGCAGAGGTGATCTTTGCTATGCCACAGTGAATAATGCAATCATATTTTTGATACCAAACTACATTTAACTGCCATATAAATCCTGCCTGCCTCCATACCACACCTCATTATCTCACAGGAAATGTACAACTTCTGGAAAGTCAGATGTGGTCAGCCCTCTGCCCCTGAAGCTAGGATGGAGACACAAAGCTGAGAGTCGGGTGTTTGCTATACCAGCAGGCCAGCCTCTGAGTGCAATCATGAGCCTTGCCCATGTACTCTTGGCACTAACTTGCTGGGGACATTCCACAGAATATGCCACCCCTCTGGATTCAGTTTTCCATCTCTGAAATGGGAACAGAGTTATCGTTACCCTCATTTTGCAAATGAGGAAGGTCAGGCACAAACAAGTCAGAAAACTCCTCAAGGTCTAGTTGATGGCAACTGAACATCAAACCCAAGATTGTCCCTTTTCATTCAGAAGCATGTTTCTCCAAAAATGAACAAGCTCTAGCACTGTGACTCTGTGATACTTTGCTAGAACTATTAGGTTCGAAACCTCTCGACAATAGTTTCTACTGTTTATAGCATCTTACTGCCAATATGCTCAACTACTCAGGTTCCCAAAGGGGGGGGGATGTGTGAAATAAGCACAATTATAAACGTTCTAGCTTAATTTCAGGGAACGTGGTGGGGTAGTGGAAATGATTGGTATAGAAAAAGGGAGACAGTGACCTCTAAGTCTCTTTGGAAGACAAGAGGGGGTTGCCACTCTGCCTCACTTAGGAAGGAGAAAAAATGAGTACATTGGGTCATTTTTGCCATGTTTCCAGCTACATGAATTGAAAAGTGGAGTCCAGGTTCAATGCATCATTCTTGAGCCAGTGAACAAAATCCCTCTTTGTTCCCCAGTGAAACTTATCTCTGAAGAGCTACACTACTTCCTGTGAGATACAGCCCTGCAGATGTGCCATGGGAGCCCCGCCTGGCTGTGCTGCCTTTGCTCAAAGTGCAAGAATGGACATTTTGTACTTGCTGGGCTGAAAATGACACTTGCTCCTCTGATTCCCACTGGGGTTACCAAGTGGGCAAAACCTCCTGTTTAGATGAGGAGCTGTGGGCAGTGGATGTATTTATGATTATGTTTTGTTCCTTTGTGAATTTGTTTAGCTATATATAGAGCTAAATCAAAAAGAAAGGGGGCAGAGTGTACCACAGCGTTTTTCAAACTGTATTCCATGGAACCCTTCTAGGGACTAGAGGTAGAGGATTGGGTGGGTGGGAGCAGCAGACAAAGCACCAAATCTTCTGTCTTCCCCCTACTGTCCCTGTCAACACACCAACAATAACAAAGCAGTTCTAACAATCTGATGTAGTGGGCTGAATCCCATTTTATTTTGACAATGACTTTTATAGCTAAAAGAGTGCTTGAAAACCACAGTTGCTGTAGAAAGTCCTACAATAAAGGAAGGATTCATGCTAAGTTCTCATCCCAGTTCTGCTAAAATATAGCTCTGTGATTCTGAGCAGTTCATTTTAGCTATAGTCTCACTTCCTTCATCTATAGAATAAGGAGGTTCGAACAGTGCATAACCCTTGAGAGTGAGTACTCTACTATTAAGTTTATTATATTTACCGGACTGATTCCAACTGAGTGTATCCTTTATGTCTATTCACACTGATAAATATTTATGACACACATTTGGGAGCAGGTGTTGTCTTAATCCTGGGGAAGCAAAGATGGAAAACAGAAACCCTGCCATAAAGGTGTTCATAGTCTAAGCTATAGATAGGGAACTAATTAAATCATTACAACAAAAGAGGAGATGAGCTATGTTCACAAAAGGCATAGTAATTTCAAACTGGAATTTTCAAATTCCAAAAAAGTTTTCTGGAAAAATTGTTAAACTAGAATCAAAGTGACTTCAAAGAGACCTAAAATAAACAATCTAATATAGCCACAAAAACTTATGAAGGAGTAAGGATACCATCAAACATATTCAAAGGACGGCTGGAACGCGAGAACCGTAGGTGACAACATGGAATTCATGTCAGCCATTACGTGGCTGACTATTCAAAAGTTGCTAAGAAGAGGAAGGTCTCTAACAGGAAGGAAAGTAAATACTTCTGAACTGCTCATCTTTACTCTTGCCACCCCTAATTTTGGGGTTCGTGGGCTGAATCTTTGCACTACACAAAACACAACTCTTGTCAGGAGTTGAAATGACATCCCGGGGATTCAACTGAAATGGTTTAGTTAAAAGACCACTTGAAGCAGACACATATGGGTTTCATCCCAGCCCTACCACCAACTGGCTGTGTGGTTTAGGGCAATTTGTTCAACTTTTATGATTCTGTCTTTCCTCATTTGTAAAATGGAATGATAATACCTATTTTATGTAGTTACTGTGTCACTCTGGACTGCAGTTTCCTTATCTATAAAATCCAAGGATTATACTAGATGCTATCTGAGACTGTTTCAAGCCTTACAATTCTCTACAATTGCTCCTGGAGTTGGGGAACATGAGGTATACTAAACTGATGTATGGATAACCAAAAAAAGGGCCAGGGAGTATGCAGTTGGAAAAAATAAAGTGGCTAAAACTCTTTGAAGTTCCTACATCAAGGTAGAGTCCATTTTCATACACACATGCACGCATGCACACACACACACACACACACAGGAATATTATCCAACCTTTAAAAAGAAGAAAATCAAAAAAAAAAAAAAAGAAGAAGGAAATCTTGTCATTTGTGATATGGTAAATGCAAAAAGCACTCTGGTATGAAGTAAGCCCAACAGAGAAAGATAAATACTATAGTATTGCTTATGTGTTGAATTTTTTTCTTAAAAAAAATCAAATTCATAGAATCCTTCATAAAAGTCAAAGAGTAGAAAAGTGATTACCAGCGGCAGATGGTTGGGAGGAATAGGGAGTTTGGTAAAAGGGTACAAACTTCCACTTATAAAATAAGGTCTGAGGATCTAAGGTATAACATGATGATTATAGCTGATAACACTGTATTACATAATTATGTTATTAAAATTTGCTGAGAGAGTAGACCTTAAATGTTCTCACCAAAGGAAAAAAACGGATAAATATGTGAGGAGATGGATGTGTTAATGAACTCAGTAGAGGGAGGGAAGAATCCTTTCACACTGTATATGTATATCAAATCCTTACATTGTATACTTTAAATATCTTACAATTTAAGTTGCTTATTATACCTCAAAAGAGGTAGGAAAAAAAAAACGTGTGGAGTTTCCTCAAAAAAGAGAAAAAATCCATCTTCTCAGCTTAGTTTCTCTAGTTACACTGGATATCTTCCAATTTGCCCTTTTATATCTATTCTCCACCCTTATCCACTCTGGTCTGTGCCCTGGAAGGCTGTCTTGTATCGTTGATGTCAAAAGATTGTGTGGGCTGAATTTGACCAATAGTAAGCCATGGCAGGAGGAGAGAGGAAAGAGAATGAGGGCAAGTTATTCATTCAGCTGGCTCCCTTCTTTTTTTTCCCCCCCCTTCTTAAAAGGTCAGGTTGGATGGTCTGTATCCCATGACCAAAGTGATCTATTCTACACGACTGTTCCTGTCTGATTACTTGTAAGTACTTCTACCCATCATCCCTTTGCCTGAGGAAGACAGCTCTTCCACTCTTCCTAGCCTCAGGATACTGTAGTATCTTATAGTACTCTTGTCAAAAGTCTCTTTGTAAATAGGTCTTCCTTGAATCATCTAATTTGAACGTATCGTTTCTTTCTTGTTGTGACACTAGTTTATAGACCATTGAAAGGAGAACTCGCCTTTCTCAATAGTTGCAGCAAAAGCCTCACGGATCATGCTCCTTGACTTGTATGTCATACATAACTTTAGTCATACAATCACCAATAACTGTGGCCAGAGAAATGAAGTGTTTTGATTAGCCAGACCTGGTTCATGTATCTATCCTTAGAAGTAGGATTAGTCCTACTAAAACCACATGGACTGAGAATTTGGGAGAGATAGTTCCCCCAAAGAAAATCTGAATTTTAAATGGGCATCTGATATCTTCAAAACCAACCAAGTTGCAGATGTTTGGAGTCTCAGCTCACCTATAAGATAGTGATAATACAGTATCTAAATTGGATAAATGGACCCAGGCTCTCCTATAAGTTTCTTATATCTTTAAAATCTATGGATTTAAATCCAATAATGTACACCGGTTCAACTTACCAAATTCAATTCTATTTCCTGCTCTGCCACCAAATATCTATACAACCTTGGATAAGCCAGCCAACTTTTCTGGGCTTCTATTTCCTTACCTGTAAAATGAGATGGTTGGCTTGAACGATCTCTTGGGTGTATTCTAGATATAAAATCTCTATGAATCTATGATTATCTCAGAAATTCCAAGTTTTTTTAGGGTTCTTTGACTATAAAGATCACAGACAAATTCAGTGTAACATAAGACTTCACCCCTGGAAAAAAAGGATGTATTGAAAGGATATGAAAAGTCATCCAGTCTAAGGAAAACATTAAGAAAAAACCTTTGGGAACATCAGTAATCATAGCCTTTTTGGGATCGCAAGCATTAGGGTGGTCTCTATACAGTGATTCAACCCCAGTTTTCAGCCCCTCATAATCCCACTCAGTATTCAAACTCCTAGGTGTAACATTGGGATTGGATTAGTATAGGCTGCCTTATATTCTGGCTCAGGGTGGCAGGGCACCATGTTGGCATTTCCACCAGGACAATACAGCATAAAAGAAGAATGGTTCCCCAAAGGTAGAAAGGGTAATGAGCAAGCAGAAACTACTGATATCCTTGATACAAGCTGATGATAGCATCAAAGCTGGCTGCAACTTTGCTTATTTTTCTAGTAGAGCTCTATGTAAATTCCTTTTAAAGTTTTCTTGGAATTATACATGTAGTGACTAAGTCACAGTCCCAGAATCTTCAAAACAAAACAAAACAAACAAAAAACCAATCTCGACTTTCAAAATTCAAATGAATGGGCTAGTTCACCAAAAGATCTAGAGATTAGAAATGACAATTTTAAAAGGAGATTCACTTCTCAGAAACATTGTAAAGCAAAGACCAATTACTAGGTTTTGTTTTCATTAGACTATTATTTTTCAGCCATGAGCAAATGCTTATAAAATGAGATATTACTTGAATATACAAATGCAAATTCAAGAACTCCAGCAGGACAGTAAATAATTTATAAATGTACAAAACGAACCAAGACCTTTTTCAGCCACTATCAGTATGTATAGACACCCAAACCCTGTAATTACACAATACCCAATTCCTAACTTGGGGCTTCAATATCAGCACTGGAAATTATGAACGAATTATACTTGGAACTTGTGTAAGGTTTTAGAGTGGAATGAAATTATCATGAATTGGCAACCTGTTGCATCTTTAAGGAGAATTTAAATAGTGTTGAAATGGATGTGTTACAAGAATGTGCATATGCGTTAACAACACATATCAGATATGCCTGTGCCTTGTATTTATAGTTCTATGTTTGCATGAATATGGATCTATTTACCTTGCATTCCTAAACATCTGCAAAGATTACATTTTTTATTTCAGGTAAAAGTTTCATTTTTCTAAATGTGCTTAGCCTGCATAATTTAGCTACAGTGTTTCACTAATAAACTAAAATGAGGGCAGTCCAGGGCGGGGGGGGGGGGGGGGGGGGGGGGGGGCTCGCAGCCCGGGCATGATCCTGGAGGCCTAGGATCAAGTCCCACGTCAGGCTCCCTGAATGGAGCCTGCTTCTCCCTCTGCCTGTGCCTCTGCCTCTGTGTGTGTGTGTATGTGTGTGTGTGTGTGTCATGATTAAATAAAAATCTTTTAAAAAATAAAATAAAATAAAAATAAGCTAAAATGAGTTTAAAACAGAATGAGTGGGAGGGGAACTTTGTAAGGAATTGCTATCCTGTTACTCTTTAACCATCCCCACCCACCGCCCCAAAAGTTGTAGGCCCTATGGAGGTTTCACAGGGCCTGATGCAGGGCTTGACCCACAAGATACTTAACAAATAAGTTATGAATAAATTAATGGATGAAGATTAAAATGGTTCACGTGAGATTCAGGATAGAGTTAAGATTCCTATCCCAAGTAAGAGAACATCCAGATATGTTTAGAAAATGCCAAAGGAGATCTAAGATGAAGAGGTATATTTCCAAGCTATGGTCTATTCTAAGCCTTACCAGGACAGTAATATCTAACTGAAGCTGTTTGTCATTCTAATGAGCGCTGCACCTGATCTAACATCTTCTCACCATGGCATGGAAGGGTGGTAAAATGGAAAATTCTGCCAATATTGGATCCTTCTCCAATAGTCTGGACTCACACCTTCACTCTAAAGATGCCTCAAATGGAAACACAGGAGAGATAAAGAGTTTGAGTTCCATCAGCAACAGGAAGTATTTCCTAAAATATTGCTGTGAATAGACATTGCTTGTGCTGGAACACAAAGATGGGTACAGCATTGTTCCTTCTGTCACTGACAGGTGTCATGTTAAAATTAGAGGAAATTACAAAAGAAACAGTCATTGGAAGTTAAGGTGATAAAGGGAGGCTCTGCAGACAAAGCAAGTCGTTAGCTGGGTGAGAAAAAATTGAAATGGCTTATGAAAGAAGGCAGAACAGGTCATCATGAAGTTGATGAAAACCACAGAGTTAAGGATGGGTACAGACACTGGACACTGAGTAGACCAACATGACTCAAGAAACGGAAGCAGGGAAGTAAGTGGAAATCAAATCCCACATTCTTCCTTTAAACAAATTGTTCTCAATTTTGGCTATTCATTAAAATAATCTGAGAAGTTTTTTTTTAAAAAAAAGAAGTGAGGCAGAATATGACCCCAATCCCTAGAAATTCTGATTTAATTTGATCTGGGCTAAGCCCCATTCATGCTTGTTTAATTCTTTTTTTTTTTTTTTTTTCCTTTTTTAAGCTTCCTAGGTGATTCTAATGTACAGCCAGGGTTGAAAAACACTCTTTAGACCACCATACTATGCAACTAACATCACTTAAAAGAGGCCTTTCAATGTCATTACATATTTTGTGACCCAAGTTCCAAGTCATCAGATGTAATGCCGGTATTTTGTAAGCCTTAAACCAGTGTCATTCAATTCTTCACTTTATAGTCTTCTATTGGAAGGCTGAGCAATGAGGCTTGTTAGATGCATGGAGAGGCCAGGATAGCACCTCAAACACTTGAAAAACTATGGTGTCCTGATCCCATGATCCAGATATTCTGGCCTAGTGGTCTGAAGTGAAACTCAAGCATTGCATTTTCTAAGTTCTGCTGGCCACTCTAACATCCAGATCTACTCCCAAAACAAATAGAACACTGAGTTTCTAACTCCCACCCCACATCAGACCTATTCAATCAGAATTTCATGGTTGGACTGAGTACTGGCTGAGTACTTTATAAAGTTCATCTGTGACCTCAAAACACAGCCAAGGTTATTATTTATCAGATAAAATATGGATTCCAACTTTTTTTTAATGTCATAGCACACTAGAAATTGACTATTTATAAAGCACACTGGAATATATTAGAGGAGATTTAAGGGATTGGTATATGGAAATATGGCACTGGTTTTAGAAAACATCTTTCCATTATTACATAGTTATGATATAAAAATTGAAAATATAAAAAATAATAATAATAATAATTGAAAATATTATAAATGATTATAAATTTAGAATTTAGAGAAAACTTTCAAAATTATCTTCACAAATTATAATGCAAGACTGGAATTTGCATTATAACTAAATCTTCATTACCAGATCTTTTTATGATTGAAATAACTACATGCAGTCTTTGATCAAGGTTCTTAAGCTAATAATCACTTCAAATACTTATTACTTACTACAAAGAAGAAATTTTATCTTTCACGAGTAAGTAATAAAAAATATAAACTATTTTTAAAACTGTTTAAAAATGTGCAACATGTTATATGTAACTGATGAATCACTAAACTCTACCCCTAAAACTAATAATAATACGCTATATGTTAAATAATTGAATTTAAATAAAATGTTTTAAAAAAGGAAAATGCTTCCATCTCCATGCATAAAGATGTTAGTTGAAAAAAAAAAAACGCAACAGTTAAAATCATAAAGATTCTGAGAGCCTTCTTTCACTGACAAAGATAGTGTTGAAACTTTTTTTGAAAATGTGAATTGGTATAGATACCAATCAAACTTTCTCAAACCTGATATTTTCTTTTTTTAGTAGGCTCTACACCCAGCATGGAGCCCAGCTCGGATCTGAACTCACGACCCTGAGATCAAGAGCTGAGCTGAGATCAAGATTTGGATGCTCAATGGATTGAGCCACCCAGGTGCTCCTCAAACCTAGACTTTTAAACAATGATGAACCTATAAATGTGCTTGCATGATTACTCTGTCTACAATTGCTTGACCAACCAAAGGGCAATAGTCATGAGGGGACAAAAAAATTTTCTCGTAACTAAGGATAAACACTCTGCAACCTGAAGATAACAGAAACTTTAGCCCATTCCCCTCACCACCACCTGTCTGTGAACTAAGCACTGTGCTTCTGGAGGATTCTTCAAAGAGTTTCAGAGTCATGATCAGGAGACTCTAGAAGTGTAGTGCCACATTGTAATGCACATGCTCATCCACCCACTCTATATGCCACAGTGGCCCAGCAAGTGTTGGCTATCACACCATAATCTATTTAAACCAGCCCCAAATATTTGTGGGTTCAAGACAAAGATACACCTAGAGGCCCATATACTATATGACTCATTTGAAATTCATAGTCAAGATAGTAAAGTGTTAAAAAATATGTATTCTATTTCTCAACCTTAATAAATATATTTTGATAAATACAAAAAATCTAAAAACATATGTAAAACTATGGCTTTATATGACAGGAAATAAGCAAAATATCAAAGATAACAGAATTAAATTATTACTCTTTGTCTGAATGTTCTACTAATTAGTGGTTGAGGTTTGTTGAGTATGAAAGCAAAAGCATACATAATTTATAAATTGCTATATACTAATTCTGCAAAATTAATCTTTCTTTATTTTGGCAAATCTTTAATTATTCTATCATGATTAAGATTGTCACATACTTCTTTAGTAGTAATGCCAAATGATGCGCTTATTCCTGGGTCACTGCAGTTCCCACATAATATTTTTATTTCAATTTTTTTATTTCAATTTCAAGAAATCTCACTCTTTAGAGGCAGTAGGAACCGGAATTGTTAACAAAATTATTAAAGCAATACTTAAATTTACAAAGATTTGTGAATTTTAGGTATAATATTCAAACATGGTATTGGGATTACATATGATAAAATAGCAAAGAAAACTTTATAAACTTTTAATTTCATTGTGTAAATTATCATTTCACCATTTTTATTTAATGATTTATTTTTATTATTGAAGTATAATTGACATACAATGTTATAGTAGCTTCAGGTGTACAACATAGTGATTTGACAATTCTATACACGACTCAATGCTCAACATGATAAATGTAGTCACCATCTGTCACCATCCAATATTATTACAATTTTATAGACTGTATTCCCTAAGTTGTACTTTTCATCTCTGTGACTAATTTTTTGTAACTTGAAGTTTGCACCACTTTATTTCTTTTTTACCATTTTTAAAACAACATCTAAACCTATAAAGAATGAATATCATATTTCATACGTATTACCTCTAGACATATCTATATAAAATTTTAAGAGTAATATGAATTTTAACTGTTATAAAATGTCTTCATCTGTCACAAATAACTCACTAATGCCATACTGACATATCTCAGGAACCCCATTAGAAGAGAGTGATGCAAGAAAAGGGACTCTCTACATCACTAGGAAATGATTCTTTATTGAGTAAGAATCTATCACATTTAAGCTATCTTAAAAGAAAGATCTAACAAGTTGACTAGTTTGCCATTCCCTTCATCTAAGTGCTTCTGCTGTTCAAATATTCCCCATAGACATCACCTACACAGCAAAAGAAATGATTGACAAGGGCAGCCTGGGTGGCTCAGCAGTTTAGTGCTGCCTTCGGCCCAGGGTGTGATCCTGGAGACCGGGGATCAAGTCCCGCATCCAGATCCCTGCATGGAGCCTGCTTCTCCCTCTGCCTGTCTCTCTCTCTCTCATGAATGAATAAATAAAATCGTTTTTAAAAAATGATCGACAAAATTAAAAAACAACCCACAATATGGGAGAAAACATTTTCAAACCACATATTTGATATTCGGTCAATATACAAAACATATAAGGAATTTATACAACTCAATAGAAAAAAAATAAACAACCACTAAATAATCCAATTAAAAATGGGCAAAGGATCTGAATGGATGTTTTCCCAAAGACATTCAAATGGCAAAAAAGTATGTAAACAGGTACTCAACATTACTAATCATTAGGGAAATGCAAATCAAAACCACAATGAGATACCACTTCACACCTGTTTGAGATGGCTATTCTCAAAAGACAGGAAATAACAAATGCTGGTGAGACTGTGGAGAATCCTTGTGCACTGTTGGTGGGAATGTAAATTGGTGCAGCACTATGGAAAATAGTATGCAAGTTCCTCAAAAAACTAAAAGTAGCACTATCATAAGATCCATCAAATTCACTTCTGGTTATATATCTAAAAAACAAAATCACTATCCCAAAGAGATATCTGAGTCCCCATGCCCATTGCAGCATCATTTACAATAGCCAAGACATGGAAGTATCTATCAAGGGATGAATGGATAAAGGAGACATAAGATAGATATATAAATATAGGTAGGTAGATAGATAGATATACACTCACATACACACAGTGGAATACTACTGAGCCATAAAAGAGAAGGAAATCCTGCCATTTGATAGATATGGAGGGCATTATGCTAAATAAAATAAGACAGAGAATGACAAACACTGTATGATTCCACTTAGATGTGGAATCTAAAAACAAAAACCAAACAAACAAATAAACAAAAACCCTCATAGAAACAGAGAGCAGATTGGTGGTATCCCAACACAGGTGGTGGTGGTAGTAGGAGAAATTGGTGAATATGGTCAAAAGGCACAAACATCCAGTTCTAACATGAATAAGTTCTGGGAATATAATGTACAGCAGATGACTACAGTTAACAATACTGTATTGTATATTTGGAAGTTGGTAAGACAATAGATCTTAAACATTCTTACCACAAAGAAAAAAAACCTTTTGACTATGTGGGGTGATGGAATGTTAACTGAACTTATTTTAGTAATAATTTCCCAACATATACATATATCAAATCATTATGCTACATATCTTAAACTTAAGAAGGTTATATGTCAACTATATCTCAATAAAACTGAGAAAAATAAATATTCCCTACATTCTGAAGAGGAAATTATCTGAGATATTGCAATGGCACAAACCACAAGTCTTTAAAGAGGACATACAGCAAGAGATATAAAGGAGTTTTTATTTGAGGTCTGAAAAGTATTCGTTATGAGAGCAGATATATGAGAGTTAAAGATTGTGAATGTCAACCCTCAGCAACAGATCTTGAGCTACAGAGGTGCCCATATGTTCTAGGAAAAAAACTGTCCTTTGTGTTTGAATTATGCACAGCCCTCCAAAACAAAGCTCAGAGAAGTAGTCCCTATGACTTGGGTATACAGGTAGCACTAAAATCTATTCATGAAACCTCAATGGTGACTGGCTAGGCAATATTGGGGAAGAAGGTACTTTGGTGGAAGGATTGTGGAAATAAGGGAGGCAGAGGTAGGAGAATCAGGGGGTAGGAGGTGTGTGTCTTTGCATGTATGAGTGTACTGTGATCAAGCTTCCACTACTTACATGAGAAAGCAACATGACCAAGGTAGCAGAGTAGAAAGGCCCAGACCTTCTTATTCCTTGACTTAACAATAATGTATATGATCCAAAAAAGCCTTTATGAGAGCTCCAAAAATCAGTTAGGGAGTCACAATACCCCCAGGCTATCTCAAAGCCAAGAACAGTTTCATTAAAGTGGGTACGTAAAGCCATTTCATTGGAACCACATCTGCCCCTCCCCAAGACAGCACAGTTTACAATTAAGATGAAAAGTCCAACTCACAGCTTCTCCTTTAGGAAGGAAAAGAAGAGTGGAATGTATGTCCAATGTATCGGTTTTTCACAGGGATGCCTGAGGGATTGGTTTCTATCTCGCCTGATTTGGAATGCTGATGGGGAACCAGCATATCTTGGATGCCTGGGGGCCACGGAGAACAAAAGAGAGCTCAGCAGTTTATGGAACTCCATGGAACTTGTAATACAACAGTAAGAAATCAACACAGTTCATCATGATCAGAAGTAGGCACTCTGGCAGCATCTCCCTTGAGAGGGAAAGAAAAGAGTGAAATGTACATCCCACATTCCAGCTTTTCAGGGGGCTGTTTTGTTTTGCTTGACTTAGAGTGCTTATGGAACTGGCATACCTTGGGTACTTGGGGACCACAGAGAACATTCAAAGAAGACTTAGCACCAACCCTCCTCAAACTCTTCCAAAAAATTGAAGAAGAGAGAACACTTCCAAACTCATTTTATGAGGCCAGCATTATGTTGATAGTGAAGACAAATAGAGACATTACAAGAAAAGAAGACTATAGGCCAATATCCCTGGTGTAAAAATCCTCTATAAAATACTAGCAAATAAAATGCAACAATATATTAAAAGAATAATGCCCATGACTAAATAGGACTTATCCCTGGCACACAAGGATGATCCAACATACAAAAATCAACCAACATGATACAACACATTAACATAAAGAGGATAAAAATCACATGACCATCTCAATAGGCGAAGAAAAAGCATTTGACAAACTTCAACATCCTTTCATGATAAAAACGCCCAACAGACTGAAAATAGAAACAAATTACCTCAACATAATAAAGGCCATATATAACAATCCTATAGTGAAAAACTCAACAGTGCAAAACAAAACAAAACAAAACAAAAAAAACTTTATCTAAGATCAGGAACAAGACAAGAATACCCAATCTCACCACTTCTATTTGACATAATACTGGAAATCCTAGCCAGAGCAACTAGACAAGAAAGAGAAGTAAAAGGGGCACCAGGGTGGCTCAGTGGTTGAGAGTCTGCCTTTAGCTCAGGTTATGGTCCTGGGGTTCTGGGATCAAGTTCCACATCAGGCTCCTCACAAGGAGACTACTTCTCCCTCTGCCTATGTCTCTGCCTCTCTCTGTGTGTCTCTCATGAATAAATAAATAAAATCATTTTTAAAAAAAGAAAGAGAAATAAAAGACATCCAAATTATGAAGGAAGAAGTAAAATTGTCTCTTTTTGCCGATGACATAATCTTATATGTAGAAAACCCTAAGGATTCCATACACACACACAAAAAAACCTGTTAAACTAATAAACAAATTCAGCAGAGTTGCAAGATACAAAAATCAACATACAAAAATCCATTGTGTTCTTATATGTTAACAACAAACAACCTGAAATGGAAATTAAGAAAACAATCCCAATTAAAATAGCAATAATAAGAATAAAACACTCAGTAATAAATTTAAGGAGGTGAAAAACTTTAAAAACTACAAAATATTGCTGAGAGAAAGTAGACGTAAATAAATAGAAAGAGATCCCAAGTTCATAAATTGGAGGCTTAATATTGTTAAAATATCCATACTACCCAAAGCAATCTATAGATTCAATGCAAGCCCTATCAAAATCCAAATGGTTGGGGTTTTTTTCCAAAGTGAGAAAAACAATTCTTGAATTCATATGGAAACACAAAAGATCCCAAATAACCAAAATATTCTTGAGAAAGTAGAACAAAGCTTGAGGCTTCACATGTTTCTACTTCAAAACATAATACAAAGCTACAGTGACCAAAACAGTATGGTATTGGCATAAGGACAGACCTATAGATCAATAGAACAGAACAGAGAGCCAGAAAATAAACCCTTGCATATATGGCAAATGGTCTTTGACAAAGATGCCAAAACTATACAACGGGGAAAGGATAGTCTCTTAAACAAATGATCCTGGGGTAATGGGTCATCTACATGTAAAAGAATGGAACTGGGTGGCAGCGGTTTGGCGCCTGCCTTTGGCCCAGGGCGCAATCCTGGAGACCCGGGATCAAATCCCACGTCGGGCTCCTGGTGCATGGAGCCTGCTTCTCCCTCTGCCTGTGTCTCTGCCTCTCTCTCTCTCTCTCTCTCTGTGTGTGTGACTATCATAAATAAATAAAAATTTTAAAAAAAAAATTAAAAAAAATCTTGTCATATGCCACAATATGGATGAAACTTGGAGACATTCTGCTGTGCCAGTCACAGAAAGACAAATACTGCATGATCCCACTTATGTGAAATATCTGAAGTAGTCAAACTCTTAGAAGCAGAAAGTAAACAGGTGGTTGCCAGGGGCTATGGGAAGGGAGAAACAGGAAGTTGTTATTTAAAGAGTATAGAGTTTCTATCATGCAAGATGAAAAAGTTCTAGAGATCTACAGCACCATGCATATAGCTCACAATACTGTACTGTACACTTAAAAAACTTGAGAATCTAGGTTTCATGTTATATGTTTTTTTATCACAATAAAAAATTTAAAATTAAAATAGAGTCATGAACAGTAGCTACACCCTGTAAGTAGTCGATGATCTAGATATCAACAATCTAGAGTGTCCCATACAATGGTTTTGAAACTTCAATTAACATTGGAATCATTCTTCACTTAACTTGTCCAGTAAACTCATTAAAGAAACTATAAAAGGAGAACAACTTGTATTGTGTTGGGTTGGAGGAGAGGAATCCAGATTTCAGACAACACACACTACCACTGAGATCTCACTCCCTCTCAGCCCAGTCCCTTAAGAAGCCCTGATGTAATCTAAGCTCTCCTCCTTTTATGGATAAAGAACTTGCAGCTCCAAAAGGAAAAGGGACTCACCCCAGAGTATGCGGTGAGTTAGTGGCATTCCTGGCTAGAATCCACATCTCCCAGTTCCCAACTTGATGTTCTTCGAGTTCTCATTAAGCCACTTGAGGCTTATCTGGAAAATGAGGAGAGATAAAGGGTCAGGCAGTGGGTCATGGAGAGAGGGGGACATATTTAAGACTAAGCACCAGTCAACAGATTTCCAATTTCCATAGTTTTTTAATGCCTATTTGTTTTCATTATAGAAATAATATCCATTTATTAAAGGAGATTTTGAAATTGCAGAGAAGCAGGAAAAGGAGAAAAATGTATAATCCTACCAATTATATACACAACCATTAACGTTTGCATGTGTTTTCTTTCTGTCTTTTAATGAGTAGATCACTGAGCTTTCACTGAACTGTGCTCATACTATATGTTCAATTTTATACCCTGCTTTACTTACAGTATAATAGCAATTGCTTCTCGGCCTTTTGGCTAAGATCAAGTGGAGTACAGTATAATAGCATAAGCATTTTCCATTTGTAAACATTTTCTTTCATGGCTACCTAATATGCTTTGATGTAGTTGTGCCATGCAGGACATTTTTAAAATTTTTTTTACTATTTCAAATAATGCTAAAATGAACATATATCTGTATATATAATAGTTGATCCATGTTTATGATAGTGTACCACAGTAAAATTATGACATTGAAGAATTTAAAGATTTTTTAAGTTTTTTGATAAATAGTTCCACATCATTTATCTTATTATTTTCTTATCTTATTTTCTTATTTTCATTGTTTTAGAATTCCAGAAAAAGAAAGTAGTGATTAATAGTAATTATATTCACCATTATTCCCTCAACACACAGAGAGAAACTACTGATTATCCTGGTATATTCTTTCCCTATCTTTTTGAAAATACATACATGTATACACATTATTACTGAACTGCAATCATGGTATGGGTTTGGTTTTTGGTAAAAGAATTTGTGAGCAAATTCCCATGTCACTAAATAATACTTGAAGACCAAATAGATTTTGTTATGATTAACAAAGAAAATCTATTTTCTTTCTCAAAGAAAGCACCAGTCAACAGATTTCCAATTTCTTTCTCAAAGAAAATAGATTTTCTTTGTTAATCATAACATTTTATCCCCATTACATACCCAAACTCGTTCTTGTCTACCCCAAGTGCAACCATACCCATATCCCCGTACCCAAATAACAGATTACATGCAGGACCACTCCTAATAGGACAATCCTCAAGGAATAATGTTGGTTGTAGTTCTCATGGGAAGTTTCTGAGAAATTGACCCTAGAATGGACCCTGGGCAGTAGCAATAGCAACCAGCATTTCTGCAGAGCTCAGCTCAGAGTGATGCTCCGATGTGCCAGCCACAGCCACATCTCTGGGCCCTGTAATGTAGGTCACTGGTTTTCATTAGAAGATTTTTCCAAAAGCACAGTAGTTAAAACAGAAACTTTGGCATCAGACCACTTTGGGTTCAAATCATGAATCTACCTCCTTCTGGCTGTTTGGCTTGGATTAACTTAACTGCTCCAAGCTTTGTTCTTCTCACCTGCAAAACCGAGCGACAGGAGTAGCTACCTCATATGTCTGAAATGATGATCAGATGAAGACTATGCACATAGAGTGCTTAGTAACACACGTCATGGCAGGCTCTCAATCAATTTTAGCTATAATTATTTGAGAAGTTCTGGCAACTCACAGCTTTCTCTTCTCACTCACAAATATGACTTTCTCTTTCCCCATTAATCTATTAACAGGAAATATTTTTTAATTGAGAATTCCCAAGGCAGTTATTCCAGCAATGAATATGGCAACTCACAATGTTATCATATTTATCTTATCACAAATGTTATTAATATCTTAAAATGGTTGAAATCGTCATTAATTATTTTTTTTTAAATTTTATTTTATTTTTTATTTATTTATGATAGTCACACAGAATGAGAGAGAGAGAGTCAGAGACACAGGCAGAGGGAGAAGCAGGCTCCATGCACCGGGAGCCCGATGTGGGATTCGATCCCAGGTCTCCAGGATCGCGCCCTGGGCCAAAGGCAGGCGCTAAACCGCTGCGCCACCCAGGGATCCCTTTAATTATTTTAATAAATAATTTTATTCCAGCATTTCCTATTCTCAGGAACTTTACATGGCAATATCTCTTTCAATTTTCATAAGCCTTAAAGTTTTATTATTACCAGTTTTCAAGTGAGTAAACTGGCATATAGACAATTTAAGAAATTTGCTAAAGGTCACATCACTAGAAGTTGAAGACTCAGGGTCTGAATCCAAGCCCACAGACTGCAGGCCCTAAGCCCCAACCACCAGGCCAGGAGTCAGCAAACCTTTCTCTGTAAGGGCAGATAGTAAATATTTTAGGTTTTTAGGGCCATATGACGTACACCATATGGCCCTAAAGTACTCTACTCTGCAAATGTAGTGCGAAAGCAGCCATAAGCAACATGCAAACAAATAAGCATGCCTGTGTCCAATAAAACTTTATTATGGATACTGAAAACTCAATTTCATATCATTTCCATGTTACACTATGTTATTATTCTTTTCATTTTTTCCCAAACATTTAAAAAGTAAGAATTATTCTTAGCTTGTGGGCCATACAAAAACAGATGGTGAGCTGTAGATCCATCTACAGAGAGAATGTGAAGATCAGGTAATGTGAGACTCTCCAAGCACACTGGGCTATTTTCAGCTTACCAGGCTCTCCCTCAGGTCTTTGCTATATTATTCTTTTCTAGAAAAAAACTCCTGCCATCATCCTCCTTCTCATAGCTGCCTTTGTCTGCCATACTTTTTCATTCTTCAAACCAAACATCACTGTCACTTCTTGCAGGAAATGCAACCAACCCACCCTACCACCAGCCCTATAATAAGCTGGGTGTCCTTTCTCTGTCCTCCCTTAGCACCCTGTAGGTTCCCATCACAGTGGCTATCACACTGCAATTGGGATGCCTTGCTTAACCTGCCCTAAGGGCAAGTGCCATGAAAGTGGGTTCCTGTCTTAATTATAATTGAACCTGCTTAGTAACTAGCACAGTATTTGGAATATAAGAGCTGCTCCATAAATGTTGGAAGGAAGGACAAGAGGAAAGGAGGAAGAGAGGGATGGAGAAAAATGAAAAAAGTTCTCAACTATAAATACAGGCTCTGTAAGAGGATATAGGAAGGCAGGAGAGTAGGGAAAGAGTCTACACCAACCATTAGGAAAGAAGTGAAAGGAAAAGTTCCCAAAGTGCATGTGGAAATCCTATATTTGCTTCTCACAAGGGGCAGTCCACGATCCCCTGTAGAAATGGCTGACCATCGTGTTGGGACAGTGAAGAACAAGGCAGAAATAAGTCTCTTGAATTGTCCCATCAAGGTCCAGGGAAAAGGTACCAACTTAGAGATTTTCTGTGCCCCATGGATTCCCAAGTCATTTACATCATGTTCTCTGCTAGTGGAACAGAGAAAGGACAATGTCTCAAAAATCAAGATGGCTTCTTCTAAATATGTTATATTCTCATATATATTTTTAAATGTTATAGCAAATAAAAGAATCCAATTGATGGTGTAATGGGAACAGAAAGAGCCAGGATTAGTTGGGGTAGAAGAGAGCTAAAAGCCTTCTTTCAATGCTAAACAAATTTACTTTTTTTTTTTCTGGTGGTTTGCATTTGTGCTTCATTTTAAATTTTTGTTTTTGGGGAATTTTTTTTAATTTAAATTCCATTTAGGGGGCGCTGGGGTGACTCAGTGGTTGAGCATCTGCCTTTGGCTCAGGTTGTGGTCAGAGTTCTGGATCGAGTCCCACATCAGGCTCCCTGTAGGGAGCCTGCTTTTCCCTCTGCCTATGTCTCTACCACTCTGTGTCTCTCATGAATAAATAAAATATAAATAAATAAATAAATAAATAAATAAATAAATAAATAAATAAATAAATAAATAAATTTCAATTTAGTTAACATACAGTGAGTGTATTATTAGTTCCAGCGGTAGTAGTGATTCATTGGTTTCATATAACACCCAGTGCTCATTCCACTGGGTGATGGGCCCTCCTTAATGCTCATCACCCAGTTACCCCATCCCCCCAGCCACCTCCCCTCCAGAAACCCTCAGTTTGTTCCCTATAGTTAAGAATCTCTTAAAAAAAAAAAAAAAGAATCTCTTATGGTTTGCCTCCCTCTCTGTTTTCATCTTATTTTATTTTTCCTTCCCTTCTCCTGTGTTCATATGTTTTGTTTCTTAAATTCCACATATGGGTGAAATCATATAGTATCTGTCTCTCTCTGACTGACTTATTTCACCTAGTATAATACCCTCTAGTTCTACCCACATCGTTGCAAATGGAAAACAGTATGGAGGTTCCTCAAAAAGTTAAAAATAGAACTACCCTACAACCCAGCAATTGCATTATTAGGTATTAACCAGAGGACTCAAAACTAGTGATTCAAAGAGGTGCATGCACCCCCAATGTTTATAGCAGCAATGTCCACAATACCCACAATACAGAAAGAGCCTAGATGTCCATTGACAGATGAATGGATAAAGATGATATATATATGATCATATATGTATATGTATATTTTATACACACACATATATATAATATGGAAAATTCTCAGCCATCAAAAACAATGAAATCTTGCCACTGGCAAATTTGCTCTTTTTAAAAGATTATGGGAGCTTAGATTTATTCTCCAAGCTCTCCTGTAAAGCAAAGAATTTAATCATCCCCCACCATTCATACTTCAGGTTTTTTCTTTTCTTTTCTTGACTAGGTACTCTGTGGAAGAGCTTCTTTGAGATGAAAATACAGGGACTATGAAACACCAATTTTTCACTTCACTGCTGCCCTTTGCTTCCACCTTCTCTCACCCAAACTCTTTCTCCACTGAAACAGTGAGATGCCAACACATCCTGGAATGCTTCTTCCAGGATGCTTTTTGGTGATTCAAATAGTGATCTGACCGCATGAGTTTAGAGTCACACTCCCGATCTCTCTTTCATTCACTCTCTGAACTCTTGTGTATGCCAAGGAAGGTACCTGCCACTGGACAACTGGAGAAAAAGCCAAGAAATGCTCAACAGTGTCCTCATTGTCTTGGCTTTCTTTCCCTACCTCCCATTGTTCCTCAATGAGAAGGGGTGCTCCTGGATATACTGTGTAGATTCTGCTCAAATAGGACATAAAACCTTCTCCTCGTCATTTGGGAATCTAATAGAGGTATGGACTGGGACCCATTCATTTCAGGCCCGAGTCGCCACTAACTTGGCAGGTGTCTTTATGCAAGCCATTTGATTTCTCTGGGTACCAATGGATCCTCTGGCACACCACCTAGATCCCCTCCAGCTATTGGAAACATTGGAGCCTGACAGCTCTCAGCTAATACCCCTCTGGATTTTGTCTTTGGCTGAAAGGTCCATCTAGTCAAAAGTCTCTTCTTTTTGCCTGAGATGGCTCACATTCAACAACCAGTCATTGTGAGAGTACAAAGGCTTGGCCCACTTGCCCAATTTGGAACAGTTCTGCAGGGCCATTCCAGCCTCTGGGTTCCCTATAGGATTACCTAGACCTCTGTTGGGACTGCATGGATTTGTAACTCCTCCTTCTTTTACTTCTCTGTAGGTATTGATCCTGACAGCCACCCCAATAAAATTCTTACACACAAATTTCCCCAAGTCTCACACAAGAATCAAAGTTTGCTTTTGGGTACTCTACCAAGGACACTGGTCCTTAGTTTTCGCATTGATCCAGTAAGAGAGCTTTGCTAGAAGCCTCCATTTCTGTCTGTAAACACAAGTAAAGCGCAATGACGCAACTGCCAGGTGTATAATATAATCAGCAGGCGCAGCTGTGGCAGGGTCTCATGTGCATCTGAATCCAACTGATTACAGAATTCAGGACATAGCTCTTCAAACATTGGGAAACAAGTGATACAGCAGCAAACAGAGACACTGAATATTTGGATGTCTCGATTGGAGATCTCAGAACTAGCTGGGTAATTCCAGGTAATTCTCTCTGTTGGGCCTCATTTTCTTAATCTACAAACTAACAAGTTTTGTCATGTTACCTCCCTCCTCTCATGTGAAATAAATGTATGTGGTCTTTGCTTTGAAAAGAAAAAAAAAGTTCATTTTTGGAGAAATCAGACTCAATCAGTCTCTCATTCACCATGAACCAAATTAGTTTCCTAATTATTCATGACTCTGTATGGCGCCCTCTGCAGGCCCTGCCTTCTGAAATGGTCTAGGGCTAGCTGGCATGACCGGAGACCCACAACCGAGGCCACCTCCCCAGATCCACTGAGCTACTCATCCACCAAGGAGAAATCTATTGGAAGGTCACTCAAGGTTCTTGAGTATTCCCAGAATAACTACAAGGGAATAGAAACTAACATATATTGAACACCGGCTAAATTCTTATCACCGGCTTTGTCCTCTTACATATGTTAGTTCATTTAATTCTGACAACACTCCCTAAAAGTCAGCCATTGCCATCTCCATTTTACAGACCAGCCTGTAGAGGGCATGTGACAATCCAGAGTCATGCATCAAATGTGGAAGAACCACCACTAGGCCACCACCATGTTTCCATCACACTGTAATAGAAGCACCCAAAAGCTCCTTGAGGGCAGCTCCCAAGTCTTTCTTATTTGTATCCTGACCACCTAGCCCAATGGCAAACATGAGTTACTAGATGCGTGTTTACTACATTAATTAATTAAACCCTCCTGACTTCTCTTGCTATTTCTATTACACTATCGCACAATCAGCTGTGCTAATTCACTTCCATATTTTTTTAAAAAGTGGTCAGCCTTGAGAAAGATCAACCCCAAATAACAAACACGTATAGTCTTCCAACTTACATGGTGACAACCAGTCACTTGGCACCTTGAGGATTTAATAACTGGCCAATTCGCCTCAGCACTGTCTTATTTGTACATGATTGGCTCACTTGGGCCCACCAAGCAAGGGCTCCCATTGATTATTCCTAAAAACCCATTATGCTTCTGAAAGCTGTTACATTTTAAGATGGTTTAAATACATCCGTCTTGTCTTTTTCAACCATGCCCACAAAAGCATCCTAAAGATATTTGATCATTCAATTAGATTAAATGAGGCCAATGTATAAGCTGCTGCCTCAGAGGTTATCATGCTTAATAAAACATACTTTATAAACCCCATGAAGACTGTAATTAGATTTACAAGCAGCCTTACACACAACTTTAACAAAAGATGTCTGAATGTTGTGCACGCATGTGTATGTGGGTGTGTGTTTTGTGAGTGCGAGTGTGCGTTTTAAGGTCCTGTTCCATAAGGATTATAGCTCCCCTGCTGTTTGGAAAAGATAATTTCACTTGTAACACTAATAACTTGAGCAGGGGAGAAGCTGGCCTGGTGAATGGAATGCACTTCACCGCACATCTTGGCTCAGCTAGAAATCGGAAACAGATGGTCCTTGCGGCTGGTTTCCCACTCGAGCCCGCTCACTGCCAGCCTGTGGTCTTCAGTGGGCTGCTGCTGGCAGTCTGTGACTTGAACATAGTAGGACAGTGGCAAAAGAAATCAAATCTTTTTCAATGAGCAGCAAGTTATAATGAAATTTGACAGATCTGACATTCTACACCCAACATCTAGTTAGAATATATTAACCTTTTAGTTTTCTTAAGCGCCTTGCATAGAAGTTGTGAATATACTTATTAGAGGGTATGCAGTTTTCCTTTTTTTTTCTTTTTTAACAGGGGGCAGAGGGTTTAGTTCAATCTTGGGTGGCAGCTGGTTAACAGAAAATGCAGAGAAAGTCCAAGTCAAAGAATTTCTAAATGAAAACGAAGTATAAGAACTGCCACTAGGAAGCAAATGAATTCTTCACAGGGCATGGAGGGTGAGTTTCTGCTGAAAAAAAAAACATCAATATTTTTCTTGAGAAAAAAAAATATCTATATATCCTAGTTCAAAAATCTGGGCAATCTCTGGGCATATCATTAAAACGGATGGGGCTGTCTGGACCCCCTGGCATTTTCTTCAATTCTGCCCTTTTCAGCTTTGTAGCATTTGCTTCTGCCATACGGTGAGAAAACCATGCCAGGTGACTTGGGACACTGGTTTTATTTAAGTCCCCACACTCATGCCCAGTAATGATGTGTACCTGTTCAGAAGACTTCGATACTTTTCATCAAGTAGGGATAAATCTGCCACCGAAGACCTTGGCATTTTTCTGGGCTCTGGAGGAATTAGACTATCTATCCTTTTGTGTAGATTCTTCCTCTTATTCCAAAGCTTCCGTGTGAGTCCACATTCATTTTCAGGGTTAGACACTGATGTCCTGAACACCATTTTAGGATTTTCCACCTGATTAAGGTTAGAAAAAAGACCTAGGTATTAATAGTAGATAATCCTTCTTCAATACAGGCTTTTAAAAAGAGGTCTTAAATACCCCTTGCCCTAAACTAAACTTCTCTACAGTGTCAGCAAAAGTATACATTTCCAATTTCATGATTTCCAACAGCCTAGATATCCAAAGCCATAAACATTTGTTAAGCCTAGCATCCAACTCTACGAAAGAAATTTTTTAAAGTCTTCTGAGAGCTACCTTATTAGAGTAGGAAAAATCTTTTAGGCAAATAGACATAGGGTTGAATCTTTGCTCTCCCTGCTGAGTAGGTGTCAGTAGGCAAGACTCTTACTTTTTGACCCTGATCTGCAAATTCAAAATAATAATACGAACTTCTGGGATTTTTGTGAAGGTTAAGTGACTTATCATACCCAAAGTCACCTTAAAAAGTACCTGGCACATAGCAGGTGCTAAGTTCTGTTATTTCCGCTTTCATAGTTTGAGAGGCAACACCAGAGTGGTGAAACTCCAAAGTCATAATTCCTAAATCCTTCCATCTCTAACTCCAGGACCCTAAACAAATTGCTTCAACTCTTGGAGCCTGGGTTGTTGTTGTTTTTTAATTTGTAAATGGGGTTAATGATAGATCCTACACCATGAGGACCTCTCTGAAAATAAAAAAGATCTCAGAACAGCACCTGGCTCTAAAGGAAAGTACTCAATACATGTCAGTTGTCATTATATGATGCGTTGAAAATCAGGTTACTCTTCTAGAGTTTCAATTTTCCAGTGGCTCTAGAAACAAAGCTTGAAAAAAGAAGAAAAAACATGAATTGCCTACGTTGCAGAGGTTGTTGTTAAATGGGTAAGTGAATGACTGAATGAATGACATATTCATTAAAGATTAATAACAATGCAGTGAATTTACATGAAGTACCAATGAATGATACAGATAAGGAAGGCAACAGAAATTCAAACGTGCTAGAGATCACTGTGGCCCGGGTCTCAAAGAGAGAAGTTAACTTGCAAAGGCAGACGATGCACTAGGAGAGGCAATAGTTAGAGCCAGAAAGAAAAGGTTGTGTAAATATGAGAAGAATACATACAGGGTGCTAAGAGCTGCAACAGGGCAAGGTACAGATAATTAAAAGACTATTAGATTTATTAGGCTGTTGTTAGATCCTCAGATCAAAGAGAAGGGACCTAACCCAGCCTCACCAGGCAGGATCAGAAGGAAAAAAGGAGGGGATTTAGCTCAACAGATGAATAATAATAACAAAACATCAATAACAAAATAGTAACATTGCTTGAGCACTCATAACATATGAGGAACTGTTGAATTTATGCATATTTTTGCTAAGTAACTATCTATCCATCTATCTACTTAACTAACAAATTATCTTCAGTTTCCTATTTAGGACACAGAGAATCAGAGAGGTTAAGTGATTTGGGAGTGGTCACACAGTTAGTAACCAGCCAAGCCAGGATAAGGACAATTGAACTTCAGAAACAGTGTTCTCAACCACTCTACTTACTGTCCAGCCTCTGAAAATCATTAATATTCCATTTCATGTTGCCTTTTAGCAGCATCTGACAAACGCAAGCCCCTCCTTAGCACTGTACACCTGTCGGCAGCGGAGGCTTTGGGGCCTTTATCCAAGTGCACTGTAGCAGATACAGATGGGACTCCCCCACCCCTCAGCAGTCCGGGGTTCTTCCCATTCATCAGAAGGAGGTAGCGATTTGGGGCGCGTTGGCCACAAGAGCCAGGAGTCCGGAGAGTGATTTGCTCTTTGCCAGAGGTTTCATGCTAGGAGAAAACGATTCCCTCTCCAATGCTCCCCCAGTCACCAGGCCGTATTCCTCATGCCGCGCGGAATGCCCAGCGGTTTAACCTACCACTTGACTTCGGAGCCAGAGGATTCCCACTTCTTATAAAACCTGCTCAAGGGAAGGAAGAAAGTCCAAATCCTGATGGGGCTATTTCTTGATGACGGTCCCTTTTTTGCCTCAGATTCATTCACGTGCCGTGGAAAGAAGTATTCAAATGACAAGAGTTAAATTCAAAACATGTAGCCACTTTCTGTTATATTTTTTTTCTGACTGAAAGCAAACCATTTAGATGTTTGTTTCCAAAAAGGCATCTGTCAGCAATCAAAGGGGAAAAATGCATAAAGCAAATGCAATTGTTTGGAGTAGCATTTCCTGGATCATGTTAAATGCTTGAATTGCTCCCTATTATGCTCACCAAATAATTTTATTTCCCACAATAATTGCAATATTTAACATGTTTTATTTAATCTTGTTTTAAGGCTATTAACAACGGGCCACACTGTGAAAAGACTGATTGCTGTATGAGAAAGGACAGCTTCCACCAGCCTCTTAGAGAACAATGATAAAGTTAAATGCACCTAATTGTTCTGGATTTAAAACACTATTATCCAATAATATTTCTCATTTCTTTGTTCAAAACTACTGTACCATCTCCTGTAAAGCCTTCCTGGGTGCCTCCATCATTCACAAAGTAAAATCTGGACTCCAGTGTACCTTGTGCCCCATTCATTCATAAATAATGGACACGCACAGGGTGTTCCGAGTCTCAGAAACGCAAGAGCTCAGATAAGGGATACCTCCAATTTCAGAGCCTACTGTAGGACATACTTAGAAATTGTTCAGGCTGTGGGCTCAGGAATCCAAAATGCCCATATGCCTTCATGCCCTGGAGAATGCTGAGAAGACCCTAAAGCGAAGACGCTTTGGTTTTGTCCGCTTTTCAGAAGCAAGTAAGAGAAGATGAAATGAAATAGGAGGTTGATTCAAGTGCAGAATGCTGCTTCATTTCTTTTCTTATTCCCTCTCCCCCCCCCCTTTTTTTTCTGGTTTATGTTATTTTACATTCTATGTAGAATTTCCAGCATTTTTCCTTCTCTTTCTCTAACTGGTAAACTGCAGAAAGGCCAGGTCATTTTAATGACACTGCAGCTACACAAGGCAATAAATGTTTTGGCTGGCAAGCTCAGGGCAAGATCCTAGCAGAAGGTACATTTGCTTGTGGACACTGAAGGTAACTTAACATTTCCTATGCTGCTGCAGACTCTTTCTGAAAAGAGAGCTAAGTCCAGAGTAATAAAGAACGTAAAGATGTTTCTAAGAGTGACGGCAATAGCCATAGTTGATAATAATTCTCAATACCACTTCCTACTCCCATATTATTAGGAAAAAAAATCCCATCACGATGAGGGATGGGAGAGAGAAAAATGTCTTTTTGTTACATTTGCGGCTCATTTGGTAAAAGCAGTCTGTGCATCGTGCTTTAAATTATAAAACATTTCAGATGCAACAGGATAAAATTCACTTTACTGAAGTTATTTTTGTCAAAACAGCTATTTACCTTATGCTAAATGGTTAAAATAACACCTACTCAGGAAAAGGTTAGAAATAGGAAAGCAAATGCCACCAAATTTCACCTTTTATAAAAGGTGTCCTGAATAAGTACATCTAAATATTATTCAGTTGAAAATGTGACTAGAAAAAAATCCACAGGATAGTTGGGCTGTAAATGTACAACTTTTTAAATAATCACAATTCAATCACCCTGAAAAATGCTGTGGATAAATTCCCCCAGGCTCGGGAGTGCCTATACAGAAGACCTGCAGTGTAGAGAACTGTAATATCACTGCTAGGTTCTTGGGGATCAAGAAACCACTTGTATCCAGAGGAAAAAAAAAAAAAAAGGATGTGTCTGGTACACGGCTCTTATAAAGGTATTTCTGCAGTTCCTAGTTTCACACAGTTTGAAAGAATAAAATATAACAAATACAAGGTATTCTCTCTAGTTCTTCTCCCCTCTTAGTCCTTAAGTAAAATGACTTGAAATTCAGCAGTTGCCTGAACTTCTCACTTAAAAAAAAAAATCATTTTTACAGTCACTCTTATTGGTAGGACCGTGCTGTGGTTTATTTTTTTCCTCTAAAGAGAGGATGTGTGGTTAAAAACCCCTGTGAAGAACATGGCTTGGTTACAATAAGGAAATCAGATGTGATTTTCCCTGAATAAGGAAGTACTCATGTCAAGTTTAGCCTGAATTGTGTGAAACTGAATTGATAATGACTGATCACTTTATTCACAGAGAAAAGCTCAGAATCAATTAAAAAAAAAATAGAACACCAAAAAATAGAGATGGCGTGCAGCCTAGCCTAGGTTAGAACTTGTGAAATATAAGTAATGTATTTCCTCACATAAAAACACACACCTAAATACGATGCCAGCCGAACCAAAAATCAAAGGACTCAACCACTGTTGTTTCATGTTTATATTCTTCACAACTAAATTAACTAATGAGTTAATCTTTTTAAAATAAGGTAAGAAAGGAGAAATATTTTTCCCTAGAATTTTTTTTTTTCACTCCTTGGAAAACCTGTTCAGCTGTTCCCAGATTTAGTTTTAGACTTTTCGCTTTGCTTCCAATGAGATGTGTAAGACAGGAAAACTGAACTAAACATTTTTTTAAATGCACAGCTCACGTTCTTGAGAGAAGTGGCTGTGAAAAACAGATACTGAATCAGACCTAAAGTCGAAGGGGGGGGGGGGGGGGACAGGAAAAAAAAAAAAGCCCAAAACATCGCATGATAGTCTCTAAGCAGTTCCATCTGTCAAGCAGAAATTTTAGGCTAATAGCCTGTGGCGATCTCCCTCCGCAGTCCACTACCTGCCTTTGTCCTATTAAATCTCTTTATTCTCCTTAAAAAAAAAAAAGAAAAAGAAAAAGAAAGAAAGAAAGAAAGAAAGAAAGAAGGAAAAAAAAAAGAGAGGGGGATTGGTTGTTGGAAGGAAAGGAAAAACCTTGCAGACCAAAATCATCTGAGTGATGAAGCCCTAATTTTAACCGCCTCTCTTTGATGTGTAGCAGTGGGTCCTTGTTTTTTAAAAAGGAGAGAGAAGACAGTGCTAGGAGCAGAAGACTTTTCATCTCCACTTCACCTTGCCACTGGGTCTGTGAGAGATTGGTTCATTGTCAAGGAGATTTTTTTTTTTACCCATGATTCCATATGGTATGGACCGGACTACATGTTGCCCCACATGCCACTGCAAATGTTTTCTCAATTAGGTGTCTTATCTCCCGTGAGTTAGCATCAGATGAAGCTTGCTGACAGCGTAATGGCAGGGAAAGCTTCCGACGGCTCCATCAAATGGCAGCTCTGCTACGACATCTCGGCCAGAACTTGGTGGATGGTGAGTTGGCAGCCGGGGCTGCTTTTTTTTTTTTTTTTTTTTTTCCCTTTTCTACTTTCCCTCCCTCTTTGACAAAATGTCCCAGACCTCACATTCATCAAATTCACATTTGATTTTTTTCACACTCTTCAGTGAAGCAGCCTCACACTGCTTCCTCTTGCCATCCTCTCTCTGCCACTCTGCGACTCGAGTTCCCAGCAATGCTTACCCTGGATTTCCATGGGACAGTGTTTGAGAATTGTTGGGTTTTGTTTTTTGTTGTTTTTTATTATTATTATTCTTTTATTTCTTTCTTTATTTTTTAAGTAGCAGAAGTTTTAAGGTGGAGGTGGGTATTTTAGCCAAGTCGGTCTTGGGGTTAAAAAAAAAAGAAAAAGGAAAAGAAACATTTGTCCTGGCCCCATCAGGTTTCTCTCTCTCTCTCTCTCTCTCTCTCTAGCTTTGCAACCCCCTTTACTTTTGTTTTCAGGGACTGTGGGGTGCTTGGTTTTTCCTTGGCTGGGGTATTTTCTGAGGACGAGTGTTGGAGCTGGGGAGATGCAAGCCCTGGGTGAATTCCCATCCTGCCCAATAATTGGAGTGCCTGAAGTCACCTGTGGGAGAACTCTGGGTCCCCACTCCCTGTTTTCCATCCAGGGACCCGTAGCTCTCATCTAACTTTTCCCCCATTTGTTTATCTCAGAGCAGGTCTTAAATCCCTAAGGAACTCTAGCTCTGAGTTGGAAAAGACCCACACTCTCTATCTTTCCGTTTTTCTGGGTCCAAATAAAGTTTTAATAAAGTTCTACCATGAAGCCGCAGAATGAGTTAACTCACATGTCATGGTCAACCAGGCCAGACAACCTTTGACATCTTGGATCTCTACGAGGTAGAGTGAGTTGGGAGGGAGCACAATGGTTTATTGTCACGGGAGATGCGAGTCCTGTGAGGAAGAGAGTCCTCACATCGTCACTGCCCTCGTTAGGGTGGTGTCCGTTAAGGATTACTTCGTTAGCAGAGCATTTCTAGTTTTCCGTAATTATTATTCTTGTGGCAAGCGTGAATTCTTCCAGGGAGTGAAAAAAAAGTTTGCTGCCAGGACAATGAATGTATTATCCGTTCCTAACTGGACCGTGAACTTCAGCTCATTTCACATAGATATCAGTTTAAGAAAAAAAAAAAAAAAAAGGAGAGAGAGAGAGAGAGAGAGAGAGAGAGTGATGTTGAAGGGAGAGACTGGCGAATGGAATTACAAGACAGGACATGGTCGGTTTCATTGCATGATCTGCGGAAAGAGTTCTCCTTTCCCCTTCCTGGACCAATGGTGGTATCATTTGGGCAAGTTTTAGGAATTCTGAGGACTGAGAGACTATTAAAAGTGAGCTACTGCAGGATTCTATTCGGCTGCTCTCGGGGTACAGTGTGTCCATCCTAAGGACCTTTGAGTAAAGGTGGTTGTGGGTATGTGTATACATGTGTCTTTTAACTTGTGATTTCTTAACTAGACAACAGAAACTTTGCCAATGATTTCAGGACAATGTTACTTGTACTTTTTGATTAATTAGACTAGCAGTAGACTATCCACTCGGATCCTGAACTATTCAGGGCACTTATTTTCCCATTAGAGTTTCTGCCAGCAAGAACAAGGTTTACTTGTTTGCCATGATGTTGCCTATTGCTTCGCCTTGTGCAGCTTGTTAAACACCAGAAATGAATATACTGATTGGTTTAGCTATTATTTTCTAAGCTAAGTTGTAAGCCTTAAAAAAAAAAAAAAAAAGAAAAAGAAAAAAAACCTGCGCGCTGATGTCATATTCTGGGTGACATTCTCCTTCCTTGTATTTCAAGAGCTCATAGATTTTATAGACTGTTACTTTTTATGGCAAATTGTGTTATGTTTTTTTTTTCTTGCAAAGATCACCAAATGCTCCTCTTTTTTTTTTTTAACTTGGAAAACTGTCATTTATTTTTTGTAAAGTTTACTTGGAAGTTGCTTTTCATTTAAAATTGTTTTACAGATGTTTTACCGCCGGGAATATAAAATATAAAAGTGGTGGAAACATTTAGCAATGCAGTTGACTAAAAATAAACAATGCTGTAAGCTCACATGCTGCTGTTTAGGCTGCATACTACAGGAAGTTTCTCTCGACTTCAATGCTTCTAGATCTTTGCTTTGAAAAAGGGTGAGAGATCAGAGTGCTCTTTAAAGAAGTTGTAGAAGTTGCCATAGAGAATAAATCGATTTTTTATTTCCCTCCAAGGTGACCACATACCACAGCATTTTAGATTTGCCAGTTACAAATAATTCTAATGTAAATTTCCCACTGTTGATGGGAAATTGAGAACTTTGATGAAGGGGGGGAGGATTAATTAAAATAAGAGAAATCTTGCCTTTTCTCTTAGCTCTCCTCTTTCCTTGGCTAGAATTCATTCCTTCTCCCTCCATACCTTCACCTCACTACCCCCAAACAGTATCCCCCCCCCAAAAAAAAATTTAGACTTGCCCCTGGCTGATATGACTCTTTTAACCAAAGGACAGTACAAGTTCCGAGTTTCACACTAAAAGCAAATAAAGCTTTAAAATTACCTCATGCGTCATCTGGCCGCACAGACTCCGGGCTGCATAGTGGGAACCTCCGCTTGGTCCTCCCAGCAATACAAAGGCAACTCAGTGAATGCCCCCTCCGCCCGTGGAGGCTCGGCCTCAGCTGCCAGCACCAGGATATGCAATTTTGCTTTTTAATGAATCGTAAACAATTTGTATGGCAAATGAGTTTGTTTGTTTTAGTTTGGGGGCATATGTTGGGCCAGTTGTAGACAGCCATTACCTACTCCAAAATTTTCGGTGAGAATGGATACAGCCCCAGATCATTTTCATTTTTCTAAATAATAAAGACCCACTAGAATGAAAGAAACTGGTTAATAAAAGGCTGAGAATAACAACCCCTCTCTCGTCTTTCCCTCTTTATCCCCACCCCCTATCATAATGCACCCAGCTTACAGTAGGGCTTTAACTACACTTTTTGATAACGAACTGGAGGTTGGTGGATTAAATTAATTGGGTTGGTGGAGTTTCTTTTTTAAGTGTAAATTTTCGCTTTGTCGTCAAAAGGCTACTTTTGTTCAAGAAACAATTATTTTAAAATGTGAAATACTAAGAAGGGCCTTCTTTACCTTTTACTGCTCTTTTGGGTTGAAGCTAATGTTTTCTTGACAAACATAAGATCTGAGAAATGCTAACTACACTTTTGATATCAGAACGGAGTGAGAGAGGGGTCCTGACACTGAAAACTCAAATGAAAACTTTTACTCCTACCCAAAGAGTTGTAAACACAACTTAGAAGTTAACAAGCGACCAGGGTTCGAGCATGTACATTTTAACAGTAATTACCTTTGGCGCTGCCACTTAGGAGAAATCTTTTGATATCTGAGCCACTTCTCTAATGCTTTAATCATGCAAATCAAGAAATAGATATTGCATATCAACCTTCATCTAGCTATGTTGTGACATCTCGATTTGAAACCTTCAACGTACAACTAAAGAAAACCCTCATAAAATTTTTTTTCCACTCCAAATGAAATGGAAGCACCCTGGAAGCATGCATATGCTTCAAAATATAATTCTGTCCAATGGAATTACCTCCATTCTACCCACATGGCATTAAAACGAAGGCAGTATAAACAGCCTCCTCTTCCTAATGATTTACTGATAAGGTATTATGGGACTATTTTTATGTGAATTACGCAATGCGCTTGTCTTGCTTCTTCAATCCCATTTAAAAACTCATAGTTACTTTGAAATGAAGGCTATTAAATCATCCTGCTATCCGCCCCCCACCCCCCACCCCATGCTAGGTTCCCAAGCACTTATTTTGGAAGCATTCTTTTTAGAAACTGCCATATGATTTTTTCAGTCAAAAATTATCCATCATTTAATTCAAATTTTTACAACTCAGACTCTGTATACTAGGAAAATACTTGGGTAGCAAGGATATGCTATGTCTTGGAATGTAAATGCCTTTTTCTAAAGTAAATATGTGTGTTTACCAAGCAAGGTACATCTGTGAAATACTGTCTTACTATGTTCAACAATTCAAAAAACTCTCAACTCCAGCCTACTTCTCGAATGATTGACAGCCCTAATCGCTGCAGTCACAAAACTAAGAACTCATAATTCATGCATCCTTTTGTTGTTGTTATTTGCTTGGATTCACAACTTAAGTTTATTCATCATTTCAATTTTTAAATTGTTGATTCTCAACTGAGCCACTGTTGTTAATGATTGTCTTCTATATTCCTCTGAAGACATTGCCTAATGAAGATTTTTCTATGCTTTTTGCACTAGCTCTTTCGTGATGATGACTAAAATAACTTGGAAATCGCTACAATGGCTATAAATGAAAAGAATCAAAATGAGGAGATTCAGTAAATAATAAATCATATCCTATTCTCAGTACCCAGTATATTTGCAAAAGGAAGTGTCCGTGATAAACATATTTATACACATTCTATTTCCAGCATTTGCACACTCTGCCGGTACTTATTTTTAAATGCACACTTGTCCTATTTTTATCTACCATTATAAATATGTGTGACTATATTAATTTCCAAGCATATGCATTCACTTCAAAGATTTCCATGCACTATTATTTCCTCACAGTATTAGCAATAATTGATTGCAAGCAAAATCTGAATAGTGTTTTTTTTCTCTCACATGTACAAAGAAATTGTTCTTATCACCCTTTTTAGGTTAGCCTTATACAACATCTTTTAAAGTACCACTTATTATGCTTAGGGAGAAGCAAATACTTTAAACTATGTTCCTGGGTTTTTTTCTCTGTAATCAAATTATGATCCAAATGTACTTCATTCAGAAATGTGATTGGTTACTTAAGCTAGCCTATGTACTTCTACTATCTTTTTAAAAAATCTTGATTTCCTGTTATTACACTCATATTTCTCCTGTGAACTTTAGACTGTAAAATAAATGCTTTGTCCTTACTTATTTTCTAGTTGATTTTCCTTCACCTGTCCTGAATATTGTCAGGAATGTTTCTAATTTAAAACCAAAAGAATCAGGGGCTGATTAGAAGACAGGAAATTGGAGGATTAAACTGTCTGGTTGAACTTCCTTTACTTATCAGCACTCAGTAACTCACCCTGGATTACAAACTCAACAGGACAATTTTTGCAACACATTGTTCCTTCTGGATGTTTACATATATACGGTGCATGTGAGGGAGTGTGTGTCTGCATGTGTGTCTACATACACAGACTATGTGTGTCTGTGTGTACATTCATGAGTATGAAGAGAAAAGAACCAGCAGCTGGTAGTTATAAGTAGATGTTTTTACGTGGAATAGTTTTTAAACCAAAGGGGTTTATACTATGAGCATGAAGGTTCATTCCAAGACTATCATCCCAGGATATTCTCAAAACTTTCTTATTAAAACATTTCTGTGAAACAAGCAAATCAGGAAATACTGATTTGGGAGAAAGCAAGAGGCACTCGTTTGGAAATAAAAAATAAATGGCCGTAGCCCTTACGCCATCCATCTCTCCTCAATTCTGCTCAAAATTCTGAATACCCATATTATTAAGTACAGAAGGTGTCCCAAAAGGAGCAAAGGAGTTAACTAAGAAGCTTCCAAAGCTGTGTTGAGATCTCCTTGGCACCTACAGAGAAAGGAAATCTAGCTTACAGCAGGTCTGACGGGTCCAGGTGAGCATATATTGTAAAATGGGTGTTTGGCAGGGAATGAGATAACAAATCAGGACCAGAGGGTAAGAATTCATCTTATCCCATTAGGCCATTTAAAACTGAAAAGAAATAATAAAAACAAACCACCGTCCTAGATTTTTACCATGCCATATATATATTTGCAGAGCGGTGTTCCAGAAACTATGCTGAGAATTCTTTTCCCTGACCTCATTCTGTTCACCTGTCTTGCCCTCAATAAGGTATCTGTTGATTTGGCTTAAGAGAGCTCTAGAATAGCATGTAACAGTTTTTCCCCAGCTTCTAATTGAAATGGTGGGTTCTACTGAGAAAAATAGAAGATGAGGAAAAGTGGAATGTATGGTTTGGCAAAATGAGTTGGTCAGTTAGACCGGTGGACCTGGTAGTGAAAACTTGGGAGCTTGTTCCAACAGTCTTTGATTTATTCACCAAATACGCATCGAGCCCCTACGAAAGGCCAGGGGGGAAGAGAATCAGCTGCTGCCTCTGCCAGCTGCCATCATTCAAGCTTCAAATGTACTAGAGAGCCAACCTCTCCGTACCTGAGGATTTCATATTAACAGATAGCATTGATTGAACATAAGCTACTGCCGGAATCTGGTTTAGGTACTCCACATATTTTTCTAATTAATCCTAACCATAAACCTATGAAGTGAGCATTACTGCCCCACTTTATAAACATACAAGGGGACCAGGACTCCAAAGAGGTTGCTCGTTGCCCAAGGACGTGCACACCTAGAAGGAGCTGCTCACACTGCAAGAGTCCACTGACTTCAGGCTGGACTTGTCACAAATGAATCGATCCTTTTGAGTGCTAGAATGTAACAGAATTCAGAACTTTCCAGGATTAGCACCATCCATTCCTATGATGGTATTGTGGGGGCACAAGCCTGTTGGCTAAAGAAATGGAGGCAGAGAAATTAGAATGGGTCGAAAGCAAGATAGGACCCAGGCCCTGTTCCAGAAGAGTTGTGGGAAACAAGTTCCTAGTTTGTAATAGAAACATCCTGAATCATCACGGACTACAGAAGCTCCTACTCTGATGCATGTGGTCATTTTAAAATACACCTTTTCATCAGAAGGATGGTTCCGGGAAACTCTGTGTGTTTTAAGTCCTTGCTGAATGTTAGGGACACTTTTTTCTGTAAGCAATTTGATTTTTATTTAGCAGATCTTTCACTTGCAATTTTAAATGAAACATACCATTTTAAAAAGGCCATCCTTCCAAAGAAAGATTCCTGGTGTTTCAATCACTCTAATAAGCAGAAATGCCTATATAGGACATTATTACTGTTTAATATTTTTCATTGCCACAGGAATTGCTAATTGAAGGTTTATTCCAACATAGTTTTCTGTAAGAGAAGACACAATGTAGAATATATATTGCCTAATGGCAAAGATCTTAATACAGTCACTACAAGTAAACATCTATTTTCCAGACAACTGCTGACTATAAACAATATGTCTCAGCCAGAGCTCTTTAATGGTGCCACATGTTAGATTTTTTATTCCTCATAATCCAAGTTCCTTTTGTGATCCTTGATGCGCACATGATATTACCCTGCTGACTGTTTGAAATGGATGATAATTGGGAATGAAGACCAGGTCAGAGGTAGGGATGCCTAATCCTGGGCAGAGCAGCCCTCCACCAAATCAGAGTGCAAAGCAGGCTCAAAGAGGGAGGACTGGCACCCAGAAGCTGAATCAGACATTCAGTAAATGTGGCTGACCCTTCTCACATCGGTAGATACCACATTATAAGCACCATCTCCCCACAATGACCAAGTGTAGACAAAATCTGTACATCATCTAGGGTATGTTCCCAGGATGGCCTGATCTTCCCCCCCACAGGCCCACGTATTCCTCCTCATCCACCCTCTCCTTCACAGATGCATAACCTCTAGTCCTGCTGATGAAATGTCTCAGCACCTGGATTTGATAAGCTCCCTTCAAATGTTGAAAAGATAAACATTGTGGGCTAAATAATTTATGGCATCTATTCATTTAAGAATCAATTAAAATCATCATAAATTGCTTTATTGTGTTTTATTTTAAGCAAAACGGCAACCTCAATTCTCATTTTTGTAACCATGTGAGAAACGACCTGGTAACAGGTGCTGTGGCCTGGACTCAGGCCCTAGTAAATAGGAGGGAGTCTTTGAGCACTTGTTAATAAGTTGCCCGACACTGAGTTACCGAGTCTTGTTGGTAGAACTGCAAAAGAAAGGGACAAGTGCAAAAATCTGAGGGGGGAGATTACCATAGGGGAACTGATAACATTTCTCAACTGAAAAGTCAAGAAATAACAAAGTCTAACTAACACAGGGAGGACACAGACACTAATATCTCCAGACCAAGCAGGTGAACTCAGTGTAAGACAATGAGACAATGGACATAGGGGACAATGGTGGGGTTGGTGACAAACCAGAAAGTGATACCTAATTACCACTAACCAACTAACCAACGGTAGCAACAAAACTGTAATAACCAAACAAAACACACCTGCCACCCCGGGCCTAAAGCTAGTGAGAGTACACCATGGATCAAAAGCTGGAATGGGAATCCAGCATCCAAGTGTTTCATTCCACAAAAATCAAAGAACTGAAATGCAAATACCCCAAAGAGAAGGATCGTGGTCCCCAAAACCATACAAGCTACACTGCAAGCTCACCCATTCACATCTGATCCTTTTTTCCTGGCAAACTTCCACAGGGGGGAGAAGGGACACAGAAGACCACATAAGTTTCTAAAATAAGGAAAGTGGTTAGCAGGAAGAGGACCTGGGAGATAGTGGAGGACGCACACGGAATGCAGAGCAGAGAGCCTGGTGGTTGCAGAGGCCCCCCTTGCTGAGCCTCACCTGTCCACTCCAATTCCCTCTACTCTGGCACCAGATTTCTCCAAGTGGCTTTAGCATCTCGAGGGGCTCCTGGGCTGTGGGTTTCAGAAGACGCTTCTTCACTAGCACACAGGCTGATGCCCATGCCCATTTTTTTCCAGCCAGCAAACTCTATCTTCCCATTAGGCTCAGGCCTTCTCCCTGAAGCCTTCCCGGATTCCCTAAGGAGAAATGAGTCACTCCCCTCACCCACCCACCTGCCTCACAGCCCTTTGCTCACAGTATCATAACACCAGTTAAATTATGTTGGGGTTAAAAAAAAAAAAATTATGTTGGGGTTTTCTTTTTTACCATCCAGGCCCATGATGTTGCTTCTTCCTTAAGAATAAGGTCTAAATAGCCACACTTCTATGTCTAACTTGTGGCAAGAACCCCCCGCCCCCAAACAGTGGTTTCATGCAGTTCAGCAGGAGCAGTTGGAGATGTGAGAGCAGCTAAGGCTCGTGGGCTTTCCAGGACTCTGCCTCCCCCCAGCATGAACCTCTAGACTACAGGAGATCGTTCAGCCAACTGCTGCCCTGCCAGGTATTTGTGGAGATTTCAGACTACCCTGCGTTGGCCACTTGCTCTGTGTAGACATCAAGCCCCCAAAGTGCTCTGCACACCTGTGAGCTAATCCTCAAAACATTCCTGTGAGATCAGTATCTTACCTCCACTTCACCTATGAGGAAACCAAGGAGGGGTGAAGAGGCCAGACAGGAGTTAAAGGAACCCTAAAGCTGTGCTTTTCACTCCGACGCTGTCATGACACCTACATGCCCAGCACTGTCACCCTCTAACTCAAGCTCCAAAAGGCTCCAGGATAATTAAATGGAGGCAAAGTTCCTCTCCATTTTACAGAGGAGAAGGCTAGAGCCCCAGAGGCTCAATTTCCCTGCAAGTCCAAATCGTCAGGAAGCCTGGGCCCAGAAGTGGGGTCTCCAGTGATCTTTCTACTAAATACCCATGGTGGCAAATCACAGTGTACGGCATTGTTTCATGAAAAGCACGCAAGCATTTTCCCCCTCTGAGGATGACAGGAGATTTTCATTGTTTTTCTTTCTGCTTTCTCTGTATTTGTTCTTCCTTCTGCGATGAACACATGTTATTTATTTATAAGATTGATAATTAACAAAGTCATACTTACAGAAGATATTAGTCTTATTCTCATCGAACTCATAAAAATAGCAGTAGCACCAGGCAAATATGCACGGATGTCAGGAGAACTTGGGCACTGAGGATGTGCATATTTTTGAGTGATGCCCATTTCTTTCATTTAATTCTGCATTTAATTAGTATTGTTAACATTCCCTTTGCGGGACATCAGGGTGGCTCAGTGATTGAGCATCTGCCTTTGGCTCGGGGTGTGATCCCAGGGTCCTGGGATCGAGTCCTACATCGGGCTCCCCGTGGGGAGCCTGGTTCCCCCTCTGCCTAGGTCTCTACCTCATGAATAAATACATAAAATCTTAAAAAAAAAATCCACTCTCTTGCTTACAACAGGTCATGTACTTTCTTCTCATTCTCCAGTGTAACAGCAGTCAAAAGCCCGGATTTCAGATTCAGGCAGACCTGAATGAATCCTGGCACTGCCTGGATAAGCTATGTGACCAGACAGTGACTGAAAACATTCTGAATAGGTTTCCTGAAACTGGGAAGTATTATCATCATAGTGCTCTTGTGAGGATTCAATGAAACAATGCGTATTACACAACCCAGACATCTGGGGGGCATCCTACTATCCTCTTGCTCACTCCGAATATCTAAATCAAAGTAAACTCTGTTGAAATTCCCTCCTAAATAATTCCTAAGTCCATCCACTTTTCTCCACCTCCACCACCCTCCCCCAGTCCAAGCAACCATCTTGTCCAGCCCACATTAACACAGCAGCATCCTAACTGGCCTCACTGCCCCTCTCTCTGCCTCCTGAAATTTATTCTTCACATTTAAGGCCAAAGGACCTTATCAAACACAAGTAATCTGTCATTTCAATGAATTACCCTGTCTCTTAAAGAAAAAATCTTTAATAAGGCCTGTATGGTTTTGACTCTCCCAGCCAGTCTAGGGCCGTTCTTCTTCCTCAACCTATTCCAGCTGGTTAGTTAACCTTTTCGTTCCTCAAAATCCCCCAAATCCCAGATCTGATACATATTCTTTTTCCTTTCCCCAAGACACAGTATTCTGCTATAATTAACATTTCTCTACTTTCCCTTCTCAGTATGAATATGGCTTTGTCAGGAAGCCTTCCCTGTCCTCAGACTGTGTCAAAGAGCTCTACTGATTTACCCTCAGAGCCCTCGAGACTTCCCTGCAGGGCACTTAGCACTGTTGATAGTTACAACATCGTGTGATGATTTGGCTACTTTCTGTTTCTGTAAACTCCATGAAAGATAATGTTTTGTTCAAATGTGTATTCATGCACCCAGAACAGTGCCTGGCACATAGTAGGTGGTAAATCAATACTTAGTAACTCAGTGAGCAAATGAATGGTATAGTGCCTGCCATAGCGAACACTAGATAATGTTAATTATTACCATAACTACTATTTTCCACATACAGAAAGGTGTTTAAAAGTGGACTAAATCTCCTTTATATGCCCTTTAAAGGAAATTCATTTCTCCTTAGTAAAATAATTAGAGAAGTAGAAACTTAAATTAAGAGCTGAGGTTGGGGCAGCCCCTGTGGCTCAACGGTTTAGCGCCACTTTCAGCCCAGTGCCTGATCCTGGAGACCTGGGATCGAGTCCCACGTCGGGCTCCCTGTATGGAGCCTACTTCTCCCTCTGCCTGTGTGTGTCTCTCTCTGTCTCTCTCTCTGTGTCTCTCATGAATAAATAAATAAAATCCTTTAAAATAAAAAAAATAAATTAAAAAAAAAAGAGCTGAGGTTTAATTTAACCTGAGGTTGAGCCTCCTTGGCTTTGTCATATACTAGGAGTGAACCTTGGCCATGTGATTTCACATCTTTGATTGTTGAGTTAATACCATTGACTCCAATGAGTTAATACCACTCATGTGATTAGCATGGTGTTCGGAATACAGCAAATATTTAGTAAATGGTTTATTATTACTCTCATTAATATATATAACCCCAAATTTTCTCTAATTAATTTGTATGCCCTTTAAAAAGCCCCTTACCCTCTCGGGTTGTCAGCTTCGTCATCTTTAAAATAATAATGTCATCCTCACATGGTTTCTATTTTAAGGATCAAGTTAATAAGCAGTAGAAAGTTTCTGTGAAAATTACAAAGTGTGATAGATACATAAGACACTGCTGGGGATCCCTGGGTGGCTTAGTGGTTTAGCACCTGCCTTTGGCCCAGGGCGTGATCCTGGAGTCCCGGGATAGAGTCCCGCATCGGGCTCCCGGCATGGAGCCTGCTTCTCCCTCCTCCTGTGTCTCTGCCTCTCTCTCTCTCTCTCTCTCTCTCTATGTCTATCATAAATGAATAAATCTTTAAAAAAAAACAAATAAGACACTGCTAGTGTCAACCTTATGAAACACAGGCTCCAACTAAATACAATCAATCAAAAATTCTCATGGGCTTTCCTTTTATCCTCTCTTCATGCCAGACTATATGGGAAGAAGGAGAGTGTAGTTCAACACACCTACTCAACAATGACTTCAAATAGTTACTAATTAATATTATATGCATGAGTCTACGTGGAAAGAAAGAATTTAACGTAGTCTAAAAACATACATTTTAGAATGAGAATGCCTATATTGAATCCCTTCTCCACAATTTCCCAACAATGAGACCTTAGGCAAATTGCTTAATCTGATCCGCTGTAAAGTGGGACAAATGATAGTACCTGCCTCACAGGTTGTTGTAAGAATTAAATTATGTGATCTGCCTAAATCATTAAGAACAGTACCTGACATATGTTAGACACATAAAAAGGGTCACCCATTATTAAGATTATTGTTTTGTTTTCATCCTCACAACCATCATCATCATGTTGATTATTACTTTTTAGGAGATCGGTGTTCAGAGGCCTAGGAAGATAGCAAGGCAGGTAAAGAATTTTTTGAGACAAAAAATTGCTCCCCTAATGTATTACATTAACTTATTGTGCCAACTCAGTTTGGTCAACAGAAATCCTTGCAAAATATTCCCATTTTACAGATTAGAAGCTGCACGGTTAAGTAAGTTACCTAAGGTTGGTTCAAAAAACTAGTAAGTGACTCATCCAGGATTTGAACTCTGATCCAAATGTTCTCATGTTCTCAATCATCTGGCTATACCACCTAATTCAATGTGTTGCTGTATTAAGGTTTGCTGTTTAAAAATTTTTAGCTATTAATCATATGATTAATATTTTTCCACATGGAGAATAATAGTCACAAAGCTATCATTAGGATCCAGGGCTCAAGGCAACATTAGTAAAGATTTGGAAAGCATAACAATTGACCCCCTTTAGGCACCCTCTCTCAGTGCTGATTCAATGGGAAGAATTGGAGATCTCTGGTTTAAAAGGACTTCTAGCTAAGAGTCTCTTTCCAATGTCCCAATACTTAAGCTACCAACAGAGACAAGATTTCTTAAAAATACTGATAACTGGGAATCCCTGGGTGGCTCAGCGGTTTAGCGCCTGCCTTTGGCCCAGGGCACGATCCTGGAGTCCTGGGATCGAGTCCCGCATCGGGCTCCCAGCATGGAGCCTGCTTCTCCCTCCTCCTGTCTCTGCCTCTCTTTCTCTATGTCTATCATAAATAAATAAATAAATCTTTAAAAAAAATACGGATAACTTGTTCAAAGAATTGACCCACTAACAATTCTGGTGGTAAGTTCCACTAACTACCCATCTATGATATTATTAAAATGTATGATTAATGGCCCACGATTAATAAAAAAATAAAATAAAAGGCCCACAAGCACATGACAATATGTAGGAAGATCTTTGTCACTTCCATGCTGTCTTTCTATTGGTTTAAAACACAAGTCTACAACACATGGATATAACCATTCCTCTATTGCCACTAATATTTCTATACTCATTTAAATAATGCAACTACTGCAAAAGAACTGAGTAGTGGTAGCAGGGAAGTTGGTGGTAATACTATGCATCCTCTGAATTGTGGTCTCTTTAATAAAATGCAAAAAGCAGGAGTGAAAAAAAGGAGAAAGCCAGTGTCCTCACATGCTTGGAATTGTAGTTTTATATATTCCATCTGCTCTGAACATTAAGGAGTCAAGACATGGGATAAGAAGATATTCTTATCACAGACCAGCAGAGTAGTAGGAAGATGTTGATACACTGGAAATCAGGCCAAGACATCAATCTGATACACAATTAGAGATCTGGGAAGGGGATTTCACCAGAATCCAGTTGGAGAGGAAGGGGGTGGGGGGCAGGAGCAATCCACATACCTTATATGTACGGGAAAAAAAATAGATCTATATAATTCTCTCCCTTATTTGAAGTTGGATAATTAAGAAGAACATACAAAAATAGAAAGCATTAAATGCTTATGAACAAGAGTAAAGAGAGACTTGGAGGAAAAAAAATCTTGAGAATCATTAAGTATAGAAACAGAAAAAAATAGAAAATTTTCTATTTTCTGAAAAGAGTAGAATGTCATTGGAAAGATAATATATGATGAAATAAAAATAGAGCATAAAATTTTAAATGAGATTGACTAAATCAGTAAGTCCAGAAAATTAACAGTATTAAGTCTACCATACAGCAGAATTAACACTATGTAAATTGACCCATTAATTTCAAAGTCAAACTTTCTTCTTTTTTATTTTTTTAAGTAATCTCTACACCCAATATGGGGCTCGAACTTAGAACCCTGAGATCAAGAGTCACATGCTCCACCAACTAAGCCAGGCAGGTCCCCCCAAAGTCAGACTTTCAATAACTTTCTTAGATACACACAAGTTACACAAAGTATGAAACTCATGTGACAGAGATGACACCTATCCCAGAACCTGATGATCCAACTCAAAGATTACGCTGGTGTTTCCAAAGAAAATAAAGCAAGTGGACAGGAAGCAATAATCAAAGACATAACAAAAACAGAAAACAAAACAAATTAAAAAAAAAAAAAAAACAACTTTCAGATCCTGAAGGGGGAAGAGATGTCATAAGACATTTATAGACTGAGCCAAATTTACTGCCTTTCAGGCAAAGATCAATGAGGGATCCATATCTAGCTCAGCCTGGTCTTCAGAGGTGGCAAAAAGATTCTACCAAATTGGATAGGAGAGGAATAAAAATTCACCAAATGCCTCATTTCACATAGAAGAGATTCTAAAATCCCATGTAATTGTTGATTCTGATAATTAGAAAAATACAAAACATGGGCACTTGGGTAGCTCAGTCTGTTAAGCATCTACCTTCGGCTAAGGTCATGATCCTAGGGTCCTGGGATTGAGCCTCATGTTGGGCTCCCTCCTCAGCTTCTCTCTCTCCCTCTCCCTGTCATTCCCCATCCTTGTGCTCTCTCTCTTTCTCTGTCAAATAAATAAATAAAACCTTTAAAAAAAAAAAAAGAAAGAAAAGAAAAGGAAAGGAAAGGAAAGGAAAGGAAAGGAAAGGAAAGGAAAGGAAAGAAAGGAAAAAGGAAAGGAAAAAGGAAAGGAAAAGGGAAAGGAAAGGAAAGGAAAGGAAAGGAAAGGAAAGGAAAGGAAAGGAAAGGAAAGGAAAGGAAAGGAAAGGAAAGGAAAGGAAAGGTAAAACAAAGCCTGGCTTGGGAAAATTAAAGTTCAGTTGAAAAGAGGATATGCACTTTCTCAATTACTAAGGAAACAAAAAACACACACAGCATTCTGTATATGCGAACAACCCCCCAAAACAAAAGAAATAACAAAAATTGAAAAAGGAACTAAGTCATGTAGAACAGAATGACAGAAGTTAGCAAAGCCATCTAAATGGCAATAAATGTATGTGGTTAAATTCTAATATTAGGAAACAAAGAGTCTCAGATTGTAGTAAAAAATTAAATCCACATATCTGCTGCCTCCAAAAGACAGACCTAAAACAAGTGTCCATATTAAAAATAAGAGGAAAGGCAAAGAATTATTTAATAGAATAAAATTAAAAACAAGAAAGATAACATTAACTTCTGGCAAAGTAGTCTTCAAGGCAAAAGTAATTAAGTAGAGAAAAGTAGATTATTTATATTATTTATATTTATAAACTAGAGAATAGCATAATGAAGCTATGGTAGTAATTAATGCATGTATGCAGCAATTAACCTAATATCAAATGATATAAAGCAAAATTGATTAGAAAAGTGAAGAGAAACTGAAAAGAACACAATTTGTATATGAAACTTTTTTTTTTTTTTGTATATGAAACTTTAACACAGATTTATCCACTTTTTTTCTAGTTCAGTTAGACCAGCCAGAAATAGTGACATGGAGAATACAAATAAATATAATTAATAATATTAAGGCTACTAAACAATGTTGACCCCTACAAACATAGAATATGCTGTCTTTAAAAGCATCTATGAAGCCTCTACTAAAATTTTTTATGTCATGCAGGTGCATGGACATGTGCACACACACACACACCCCAATCAATTCCCCAAGTGGAATTGCACAGGCTTTCTTGTCTAGCCACATGCAATGAGGCTATAATGTAAGTACAAAAATAGTCAACATCATACTTAATGACAAACAAGAAGCATTCCCATTAAAGTTAACAGTGTAAGGATGCCCCAAATTACCATTATCGCTTAATGTTATCCTGGAAGTTCTGACCAACTCAAAAGATATGACACAGAGGGACACCTGGGTGGCTCAGCGGTTGAGCATCTGCCTTTGGCTTAGGGCATGATCCCAGGTCAGGGATCGAGTCCCACACCAGGATCCCTGTGAGGAGCCTGCTTCTCCCTCCACCTGTGTCTCTGCCTCTCTCTGTGTCTCTCATGAATAAATAAATAAAATCTTTAAAAAAAGATATGACAAAGAAATACAAGATGCAACTATTGAAGGAAAACAAAACTATTATTATTTTCAGGTGATCTGATTAAATACTTAGAAAATCCAAAAGAGCCAAATGAAAAGCTGTTGCAATTAATAAAATAGATTACTAAAACTAGTATAACATTATATGCCAACTATACTTCAATTAAAAAAAGATTAGGAAAGTGATGGCTACAAGCTAATTATATACAACAATGGTCAATAAAAAGCATAATGAAAAATGACTCCATTCCCCAATAGTAACAAAAACAAAATCATAATGCACCTAGAAGAAACCCTGACAAGTCGTGTACACAACCTAAATGAATAAACCAGAAATCACTACTGAGAAGATTTTAATAAGTCTGTCCCCAGCATAGAGCTATAACGTGGTATGTCATAAACATTGAAGATACAACAGTTTTCTCCCAAATTAATTCATAGGCTCAATGCCATTCAGGTCAAAATCCTGATATATTACTCTAATGCTAACAATATATATAGCACCAATATATTACTTGTTTGTTGCTTTGTTAAAGTTTATTGGAATTTAAATAGCAAAGAATAAACAGTTTTATTTCAAAATTCTACATAAATATAAGAGATGAAGATTACTATCCTCTTCATTAGAAGAATTATTATGCCAAGTTTCAAGAATGATATTATTACCAAATAAGATATATTAGGTTTCTAATATGGAAAATACTTTGCTTGCTGAGGATAGGGACCCTTCAGAGGTATAGGAAAAGCCTGAGATCTCCTAGAGACTCAGGATCATAGGCATGGCCCAACTCAGCTAACCTTGCAACGGCCTACTGTGTTCTTTGGTACTTGGATTAAGTCATACTCATTGGAAATCTGTGACATAAGCGTAATTTTCTCCATTTTATCAATGACTTTATTGAGATACAAAGAGATTTTGTAACTTATTGAATGTATGTAGATAACAAATCAGAAGTTCAGACAGCTCTCTCTCAGATTGCAGAAGCTACAGACCTTGATACCCGGACAGCAGTTGGCCGCGGTGAGAAGCTACTGCACGCCCTGTAGCAGCAGAACTTTCTCACTGCAAGGAAGCTCAGTACTGGAATGTCGGACTTCATGCTTTGTCTCCTCGAGAGCCACACATATCAGAGTAAAAGGATCCTTAGCTAGCTAACACAGAGTCAAGGTTGGGATTGGGATCAAGTTTGGGCTAGAGTTCAAGCTAGGTTAAGGTAATTAGGTTGAATTTAGGATTACGGTTAGCATTGCAGTTGGAGCTGGATTAGCTAGGATTTGAGATAGGACTAAGGTTTCAGTTCAACTTAGTTTTAGAGTTAGGTTTAGGGGTAAGTATAAGGATGGGCAGAGAGCTAAAAGAAAATTCGGTATCCAGAAATATTTTTTCAGAACAAGTGACAATTATTGCTAAATGTGGAAGGTTGGTTAAGTTATATGAAGATTTGCCTTGAGGGCAGAGGCACCTACTTAGAGGAAAAGCAACACACAGAATTCAGATGAGGGAAACAAATTGGAGTACTAGAAGAGCCATTCATTCAGTATGACCTGTGTGAGGCATCCTGGGGACAAGACCATCCTGGGAGAAGTGCAGTGGCAGCCATCTGAAGGTAGTTCTAGAAGTGCTAAGGAATCATTTTAGAATTTTTTTTGTATATTTTTTATTGGAGTTCGATTTGCCAACATATAGCATAATACCCAGTGCTCATCCCATCAAATGCCCCCCTTAGTGCCCAACAACCCAATCACCCCACCCCCCACCCATCCCCCCTTCTACTACCTCTTGTTTGTTTCCCAGAGTTAGGAGTCTCTCATATTATGTCACCCTCTCTGATATTTCCCACTCATTTTCTCTCCTTTTCCCTTTAATCCCTTCCACTATTTTTAATTTTAGAATTTTAAAGAGGAAAGTAATATGATTCATATTTTAAACAATTGCTCTGGCAGCCGTGTGGAGGATGAATGGGAAGGAACTGAGATTCTGGGCACAGAAGCCACCAGAACACGTCATATACCCTCTCTGACCTACCATATGTCTGTAATTTCTCAATCACGCCCCTGCACAGCCTCTCTGCTGTTCCACCATCAGGACAAGTACACATTTGCCTCAGAGCCTTTGCACTCTCTTTTCCCTCTGCCTGGAATGCTTTTCCTCCAGATATCCAGAGTGTGCTCCCTTAACTCATTGAAATCTCTACCCAAATCTCATCTGATGGGTGCCTTCCCTGACCACCCGAGCTAGATTAGCTACCCCACATACACCTAATTTCCTTGCCAATTTTATTTTCCCTCCCTTGGGGTTTTCACCATTAATTTATTGTCTCTCTATCCCTACTGAAATAGAAGTTTCAGGAAGTCAGGGCATAGTCTCCCTCACTGCCATATCTCCTATATCTACAAAAGCACTTGGTACTTTGCACATGTTTGATAAATATTAGTCAAATAAATAAATTTTGTAACTATTGAATGGCTATGATATACCAGGTATCTTACAGTAGGAGACACAGACAAGAGAGCAGGTAATTAAGCTCAATGCAGTAACAGGAATGATAGAAGTTTGCAGAGGATGCTAAAAAAAGAAACCAAAACCCAGTCTGGGGACTAACAGAGATCACTTTAAGAAGAGAGGGATCTGGAGCACCTGGGCAGCTCAGTGGTTGAGCGTCTGCCTTTGGCTCAGGCGTTGATCCCGGTGTCCTGAGATCAAATCCCACATCAGGCTCCCTGCAGGGAGCTTGTTTCTCCCTCTGCCTATGTCTCTGCCTCTTTCTCTCTGTGTCTCTTATAAATAAATACATAAAATCTTTTTTAAAAAATGGAGTAGAAGAAGGGAGGGATCTGAGCAGAGCAGAGTCATAAAGACCAAATAGAAATTCACCCAGATGGAAGTGGGAACATCTCAGAGAAGTAAACAGAACCTATAGAAGCATCAAGATGAAATAGGAGTGGAAAGAGCATCCAGGGTGATCCACCCAATGTGATTAGCACAAGAGCTCAAAGACCAGGCAAGAGATGAGCTGCTGAGGCAGGTAGAGGATACGGTATGTTAAGGAACTGCTCTTCATTTTCAATTAGTATTTAATTAGTAGTAGTTTCATTGTCAGATTTCATGTTCCATCCACTTGTACCACTCAAAGTCTTTAAACCAACCTGTCAATGTTAAGGTCTGCTCTGAAAACACACAGTTGGATTTTTTTTTTTAAGTGAATATCCTTGGGGTACCTGAGTAGTGCATTCAGTTAGGAATCTAACTCTTGGTCTTGGCTCAGGTTGTGATCCCAGGGTCATGATAACTCTTGGTCTTGGCTCAGGTTGTGATCCCAGGGTCATGATCTCAGGGTCATGAGATCGAGTCCAGCATTGGGCTCCATGCTCAGCACAGAGTCTACTTAAGACTCTCTCTGCCCTCTTCCACCCCTGCTCACATTCTCTCTCTCTCTTTCCTTCAAATAAATAGATAGATCTTTAAGTGAACAGCCTTTTCTATACACCTTTCCCATCCAGAAATTGATTTTCTCTGAAAGTTCAACCCTTAATATGCTGACTTTTCCAAAAGGAAGGACACACTCCGTGCTTGGAAGGAGTCGAATCAGGAAAACTTAAACATTATCTATAGACCCCTTGCCTTTCCTGAGCAAAATCATCCCCGTTGGTTGATCCTCTGGGCACTTGTCAATATCCACAAAAATATCTCAATCAGTATTTTTGGAGAGGAGTTGGTCTACTTGATTTTACTAATTAGCTGAGAGTTAACCAAAGACCCTTTTGACTTCCACTCTGGAGACTAAGATTCCTGTAAAATAGAATAGCTTATTTCTCTTCCCAACAGGGCATTATGCTGAAATTTTATTTAATTCCTGAGGATTTGCAGAGCTCACAGTCATTTTTCTGAGCATAAGTTGGTGGCTTTCAGTTTAGAAAGAATTTAACATTTATTGAGCACTAAACTATGTACCAGGCACTGACCTGACATTTTCAAACACAAAGAACTACACTCTTAAATCCTGTTATCCCCATTTTCCTGACAAAAGAACTGAGACTTCAAAGACTTTAATAAATTTCCTTTTGTCATAAAACTATCCCAACGTGGCCCCAAATCCTATGGTCTTTCCTATGAACCTAAGCTGAAGACAAACCCCCTAAAAGTGGTTCTAAAATAGGGCATTATCAGCACATCCTTCAACACGTGCCTTGAAGCCCCAGATTCAGGTGGGGTGGGGAGCAAGCAGGTATGCTTTGAAATGCCTTCCTATGTAATTTTAATAAGGCAGATAATTTGAGAAAAAAATTCTGATTTCAAATTCTGCCCTTATGGTTGCCTATTATCCTATTATAATAATTAGGAAACAAGAGAAAAATCCACTCAATTTAGTTCAGAATAATCTGTTCCTTCCCTTTACAGCTGTCTACAGGCACTTGAGAGTTATGGCAACCCTCTCCTGTGGATCAGAATTCTGAGGAGATAAAAATACCCTAAGTTTCCCCACCTAAAAATGGGGACACTTTCTCTAGCTGACCTACTTGCCTACCCAGTTCTTTTCCTTTGAGTCCATGGCAGTGGAAGCTAAATAATCTGCCATTTTATGCTGTTCATGATATTTTTCTCAATCATCACACACAGGTGTGGTAGGCAGTCATCTACATGCTATAATCTGAGGCGCAGAGTCTAAATTCTTTTATCACAAACTATCACATGGTTGACATGCCACCTGCGGGCACAGCATGTCCCTCCCCTTATGAGTGAATTAGTTTACCAAGTCATCAGCCTTCCTTCTTGGGTCCTGGTGAAGTCCAAAGGCTGACTGAGCAAATTTGAGTGTTTGGGTTGGTTCACTCACCTGCACATACCCACCTGGCAAGGAGAAAGAAGACAAAAAGGAAAAGGAAGAAGCAATTGGGAAACAGAGGCATAAATAAGTCTCTAAACCAACCACTTCGCTTTTCAAAGACCCACTCATTGATTCTATTATTTTACCTCTGAAGCATTTTTGAAATTATTTTTTAATTAAAGTATAATTAACATAAAGTGTTATATTAGTTTCAAGTGTACAATATAATGATTCAACAATTGTATACATTTCTCAGTGCTCACCAAGATAATTATACTCTTAATCTCTTTGATCTACTTCATCCCTATCCCAACCACCTTGCCCGTACAACCACCAGTTCATTCTGGAGTTCTGATATTTAAGAGCCTAGGGTTTTTTGTTTGTCTTTTTTTTTCTCTCTGTTCATTTGTTTTGTTTCTTAAATTCCACACGTGAGTGAAATCATATGGTATTTGTCTTTCTCTGGCTGACTTCTTTCCTGAGCAACCTCTGAATCACATTTAATATCACAGAATATTGTTCTTGTTGCCCAGTGCCTGGTATCTGTGCATAGAGAAGCAGCCAGAACCTAACCGTTCAAACTTGGTGCATGCTAAGTCTGGTGATTTTTATTTCACCTAATTGTCACTTGAAATATTTTCTTCAGAGCTTCCACTCTAACTTTGGAAGGCAGCATTCTTTGGATGTGCCACAATAAGAAGTGTTTTCTCCCTTTGGAGATGAAATCAACATAGGTCACCCTATGTGAGTGTTTCATGTCTCCAGCAACCATCTCCAAAGAGCATAGACAGATGGCACAGCCATTCCCTACAAGCCCCCTGAAATCATTTCAACAACAATTCTAGTTATTTTAGAAGCATCTTTTTTGGGTTGCAAATACACCATTTAAAACCCAAATGTCTAGAGATAGTGTTGGTCTTTATTATATTAAGCCAGGTCTTGTGAAAGTATATCTTGTAGAACACTAATTCCTAATTACCTGGAGCAAAAAAAATTATGTGATTCAATAGGTTAGGATTATGCTTAACCAGGCAGATAAATAAACTTATTTACTGATTGCAGAATTTTGGTGTCTTTAATATGCTATTGTGCTTTGTGATTCTCCAAGAGCAATGTTATAATAAGCAGTATTGCTCAATCTTGCTGTGTGGCCTTGGGCAAGTTTCTTTATTTTTGATGAGTTTTCAAAATTAGGAAATTAAACTCGATCACTTCGATGGTACCTTCCATCTTCCAATTCCAAAAAACTATGACACTTTTTAACTGAAACAAAGTTTCTCCTAGAAATATTACTTATCACTCTTTACCATTATCCAATAAAAATCTCTTCTCTGCTCCCTGTGTTACCGTGGTGCATCAGGGCAGGATGGAGGCTGTGTCTTAGAGAAACTTTATAATCACTTCCAACTGGCTGAAAGAGAATGAGAGCAAGAGGAGAGAAAGGGAGAAAGAGACAGAGACAGAGGAAGACTGCTTGGACCATTATCAATTGCGATAATAATAAAAACTGTAGCTCTTTTTGTTCTTTACCCACCCCCACCCCCCAACCACTTGAGTGTTGATCTTTATCTGAAATTACAAACATTTTCTATGACAATTTGCTTCCACCCAGCACATCTGGTATCTGGCCAGAAACTGTAAATTGATGCCCCCCACTCTAGTGTCTGTCTTGGGAAGGGGGTTTGGGGGATGGGGCAGCAGAGGAACTGTGGCTACAGAGACAGACGCTGTTGAGACATTTAAAATGCACGCTCCCCTAATGGGAAACAGAGCAGACTGTGAGAGAGAAGGGGAATGAGAGAAGCAGCTCACCATGCATGGGCGGGGGCGGGGGGGGGTGGTACTGGGGTGGGCAGTGCACAGCTACCAAAGGCTCGGAACCCAGCAGGGAAGCCTGGGAGGATGGAACAGGAGTGGGATCGCCTGATAAGATAGCGATAGAAAACCAAGCGATAAAGAGAGTCTGGCCTGCAGGAGCCAGTCTGGAAGGCAAGCAAGGAATCGCCTGACATGGACAGCAAAGGGGGACAGAAGCCTGGGCAACCAGAGAGCTCCATAAGGGGGGCAGGGGAAGGACGCTGAGGTGCAGGGTGGCATGGAGGGATCCCATAGGAGCACTGTTACCTTGCCAGCTTCCAATCAAGTTGTACATCTTTTCCTTAAGGGGAAACCACTGAGGCATTCAGCCCACCGAGCTAGTGGCTGGTTGGCTAAGATGTATTTAACCTTGCTGGTGGACAGATTTTCCAGAAGAAATTTGGCTCAGGGAAAAAATTGCTGTTTATATCAAGGTGTCGTTATAGAAAAAGAAATCAGAAGGCATCCCAGGCCCAGCTTTTGTGACTGGAGAGCCTTAGGCAATTAACTAAAAGTTTTCTGTACATTCATTGAGTTGTTCAGCAAGAACTTACCAGAAAACCTATTCTGTTCCAAGCTGGAGTGAAAGGCCACATGCTAAAGGATACAATGGGAAACAAGACATAGACTATGGTCTTAAGGAACTTTGAGCAATTTCCTCATGTGCAGACTGCACCAAATTCCTGCCTTGCTTCTTCTGCAGGTTTCTTGGGAGGATCTTAGTGTCAATCGTGCACTAAAAGATCAAAAACAATACAAACAGGAAGAGATTAGTATCATCATCCATGTCATTTAAAGTCCTAATACTTTAGGTATGAAGTAACCAAAGTTCAGTTCTGCACCTTTGCTCTGAATGCCTAAATTCTCTTGATTCCCAAACGATCCTACCAAATACCACTTACCACGAAAGGAGTTAGTCTACATCTTCAAAAAATCATTAGGCATCTGACTCTGATGTCCTGTATTAATGTCCTCATTGTAACTAGGGAGGAACTAGCCTCAGGGCAATGTCCTTTAAGTCAACCTGGAACAAAAAGTATTGCTCTGTCTGGCGTGGCACTCATGTGCAAAGCCAAAGGCAATGTGGAAAGGAAAGCAGCTCTCTAACCCAAAGACTTTATGCTCAACATCCCCAGACCCACTCAAATTCAAAAGGTGTTCAAAACAGAGATTGGGAACTCTCAGCCCTGTGTGCCAGATGGTGGAACCTACCAACAGGCTCAGGAAACACCACACCCTTGGGGTTGTGCACCTGCCATCCACTTCCCCATCCCTGGGAGCTTGCCAAGGGGCCATCAGCACCCTCACCAAGCATGCTTTTACTATGATGGTGGGGCACTGGGAATTTGTTAAAGTGTCACAAAAGATCAGCCCTGGTCCACATTTACAATCATTTACACACTTCCGCCCCACTGCCTGAGGACCATGAGGATAGGTTTTTTTAAACTAAAAATTCATAACATAAAAATGGTAAAAGAGGTAAAATATATATAACATAACATAATACTTATCATCTTAACTTTTTCTAAGTGTACAATTTACTGGTAGTAAATATGTTCACGCTGTTGTGCAACTGTCACCACCATCCATCACCAAAACTTTTTCACCTAAAACTCCATTCCCATAAATAAGAACGTCCGAATTCCTCCCTCTCCCCAGTGCCTGGTAACCACCACTGACCTTCCTATCTTGATGAATTTAACTATTCTAGGTATCCCATCCAAGTGGAATCATATGATATTTTCCCTTTTGTTCTTGCTTTTTCACTTAGGATAGTGATGTCAAGATTCATCCATGTCATAGCCTACATCAGAATTCTCTTTCTTTTTGAGGCTGACAAATATTCCACTGTCTATAAATACTATATTTCTTTATCCATTTATCTGCTGATGGACATTTGGGTTGTTTGCTCCTTTTGGCTATTGTGAATAATGCTGCTATGAACACGGGTACAAATATGTGTTGAAGTCTTTGCTCTCAATGTTTTAGGATATGTATATGCCTAGAAGAGGAACTGCTAGATCATATAGTTAATTCCATTTTTAATTTCTTGATAAATCGCCCTACTGCCTTCCACCGTGGCTATACCATATTACATTCCCAACAGCGATGCACAAGGGTTCCCATTTCTTCATGTCTTTGCCAGCACTTACTATTTTGGGAATTTGGTTGGATTGGGTTAGGTTTGGTTTCTGAATAATGTGACATGTTCAATCTTTTATGACACTTAAATAATATGATGTGGTATCTCATTGTGTTTGATTTGCATTTCCCTAATGATGTGTGCTGTTGAGCATCTTTCCTTATTTTTATCGAGAATAGATTTTGAATCAGGACTTCACATCGTTTATAGAATTTCCATCACTCACTGCCACCTCTTCTAAATGAGTAGCAAGTCTCTCATGAGTTCCTCCTCTAGCTGCTCATAGTATGACTTTCCCAGTGTTACTTCTTACCACTAGCCCCAGACCTAATCACTGTTTACCAGGCTAACATCAGTATATTTGCATGCCGTAAGCTCACATAAACCAGAGGGGATGGGAAGACTCCATTGAGTCTCCAGCTCAATGCCTGGGAAGACTGGCTACTATTCTAAAAGTTGCCACCAATAATCTATCAATGAACCAATGTGTTTTCAGAGAACCTAGAGTCATTTCATTAATTCATTCATCCATTTGATAGACTTTTGTTGAGCATGTATTTTTGACCAGCACTGTCCTAGCTACTGAGAAGATAAAAGCAACTATGATATAGTCCCTGAGACTTTGGGAGAGCTTGGTAAAAGCTGAGTGAAGTGAGATCAAGCCAGAGGAACAAAGGTAACCTAGCACTGCTGTGTGCGGTGCATAATTGCCTGGTACAGCAGTTCTCCATAAAGAAATCATTTTAAAAGGAATTCTTTTATTTGCTACCTCATTCTCTTCCTATATTAATTAGGCCATAGTAATCCACATAAATAATATCTTGTCCTCGAGCAGTCTAAGCAATGAAAAGAGCATGGACTCTGGAAACAGACCCAGCATCCAAAAGCATTTCCAGGGCAGCCCAGGTGGCTCAGCGGTTTAGCGCCGCCTTCTGCCCAGGGCGTGATCCTGGAGACCTGGGATCAAGTCCCACGTCGGGCTCCCTGCATGGAGTCTGCTTCTCCCTCTGTCTGTGTCTCTGCCTCTCTGTTTCTCTCATGAATAAATAAATAAAATCTTTTAAAAAAACAAAAACAAAAAAGAAAACAAAAGCATTTCCAGTGTGACCATGAAGAAGTTATTAAACTCTCTTTGCCTCTCTTTTCTCAGAAGTTTTAAAAGGGGTTAGAGCTTATGAAATGCTTAGCACAGTGCCTGGTACATCATAAAAACCTGCCAAGTGTTAACTATTATTGTTTAGCTATTATGATTATTAGATAAACAGATCCTTTTATTACTTTAAGGGTTCTTTTTTTTTAGATTTTATTTATTTATTTATGAGAGACACAGAAAGAGAGGCAGAGACATAGGCAGAGGGAGAAGCAGGCTCCATGCAGGGAGCCCGATGCAGGACTTGATCCCGGGACCCCGGGATCACGACCTGAGCCAAAGGCAGATGCTCAACCAGTGAGCCACCCAGGCATCCCTATTTTAAGGCTTTTTGTTTTTGTTTTTGACACGAGAAGGGAGGAGGGAGCTTTAATTCATGGGTATTTTTTTCCTCCTTTGGCTATAATTGAGTCTCCTAAAAATAAAAAACAAAGGACTTCCTGAGGCCCCGTCTAGTGTTTCTATATATTTCACATGTGCTGGGTCTCATCAAGAATATAAGAATGATCCGTCCCATAGATACATATTTTTATAAATATGATTTTGGCAAATGAGTATTTCTCCTTTAGACACTCAGATCTAAGAAGCAAAATGATTTTTATAATTTCTAAAATAATAATAATAATAATAATAATAATAATTCCCAAGAATCCATTGGGTCAAATTCAGAAAGGTTGTCGCTTACTGAAGACCAACTACAGTAAATGGAAGCCCTACTTCAGGGGACCCGAACCTGGCAGGAAGTTAATAATACTTAAGGAAATCCCCAAACTGGGACAGGCTCACTGACTGTAGAGGTCCATGTTCACTGGGAAGCCTCTGTGGTAGATGCCTGTGTGTGTGTGTGTGTGTGTGTGTGTGTGTGTGTGTGTGTGCTGATTTAGGCCTCAGATTCCCAAACAGTTGTACTTGGGTTAAAATTTAGCAGCTGAGAACTTCAAATGAAAGCTTAGTCCTGGGTAACTCTGCCACGAAGCACACCTGTCTGCACCAGATTCACATTTGGGCTGCTTCACGAAACCGGCCAATTGACTTCCCTAAGAACAGCCCAGGAGTTTGGATCACAGAGGGTACAACTTGTCAGTTTTAATTCTAAGCTGCCCAGGCTTTACCCCTGGTAATAAAAACGTCCAATTCAAGAACTCAGTCCTCTGGCTTGTGACTTTCATTTGTTGGTGTTCCAAACTCTATCCAATAGAGATACCTAGAAGAAAGTGTGAGATCATTATTCTTAGCCACAGTTCTATTCGGCAGTTTCAGGGATGAGGTGAAGTCAATGGCAGGGAGGCAAATCCTTTTACAGTGCCATCATTGAACTGTTAGCACGTTTTAGTGCCACAATTCACTTGTATTGACACTAAAATAAAATTTTTAAAAGAGAGAGAGAACACCCACGCACCCCACCCCACCCCCACCCCCAGAGAGTGCCAGTGCCTCGAGTTCAATCAACTAGAAGGGGGGAATACTAAGTGTCTCCATTTGTAAAATGGTAATAATAATACTCACCACCTGCTTCTCAGAGCTGGCGTACGGATTTGTGTTCATTTCTGAGAGGGGCTTGAGATCCTTGAGTGAAAGGTGTGATGCACAGTATTATAATCTCCACCACAGGGTAACATATGGAGAGGGAAAGGAAGTGTATAGATACGTATGTTTCTGTTTAAACTCTGTGTGCAATGCTGACTTTTATCTTATTTTGCCTTTAAGCTAAACTGCATGGGTCACATTTAGAGCATATGTTGTTATCATTCGCCTTTTTTAGCTCAAGAAAATTGAGTGAATAACGGGTATTGTTTTCCTATTTGCCGTCGTTAGAGTGGTTGCACGTTTGGAAATCTCTGATAGCAGATTCTCTTGTTATGATGCTGAGCTTGTGAGGCTTCAGTTTGTGTTTCCCTCCGATCTAACATCCATGGATATTGCTGATCCGATTTTGAATATTTTGAAATTGGCAAAGTATTACTTTACAAGTAAAAAATTCTTTTCACCCTCCTTGATAAAAAGCAGACAATGAAACCATCATACTCTTCGATACCCATATGCCTCTCGCTTCACAGCCTCTTAATTGGCCTAATGTGCTTTTCAGTTTTTGCTTTTTTTTTCCTATAACGAGCTTCCACGTTAGTGATCTTATATTTTAAAGCCTTGCCGAGGACCCCTAAGTGTCCTGGGCCAGAACCTACACTCCTTCAGAGGACCTCTTTCTCAATTGGATTTTAATTAGAAACCAGGTGGTACAAACCAAAAAGGTTGGTGGTGTTCCTGGGATGTAAGATGTGAAATGGGTTTAAGTAACACTGTATTAGTCATGAGGCAGCAATGGAGTAATGTTGACATGACTTGAAAGTAGCATTGTTGAGTAAATGAATATGTGAGAAGCACTTGCTAAACTAAATGAGTTTTGCAGTTGTATGCACATTTGTGTAATCCTGTTTATTGATGCCTGAAACAATTTGCAAAATAGAAACAAATCCACGAAGAAGAAATATGTTTGGAATTATTTGTTTATATGACAATTTAAAAAAAAAACACACACAGGAATCCAACTGCCACATTTCATGCACTAAATATACCATATGTGGAAGCTTCCCCTCAGAAAATTCAGCAGCAACCTTTACTGTCTGATGCAGAACAATAAGAAACAACTCGACACCTTTTTTTAAATTTTAACCCTCCATCTCTTACTTTCTCTCTCAACTGTTTTAAACATGACAGTTTTGCAAATATTTTTTTTTTGGCCAAGCTGCGTATCAGGATACCCTACACTATTGTCTTTTGTGTTTAGAAGCTGATGAAGTAATACCATATTTCTCTTGATACAACACAAATCAGAGTAATGACTCTGATAGAAAAAAATATGTATTTGTACATTTTCCTGGGGAAAAAAATCCATGTACCTTTACAAGTAAGCTTGCAGTGGGCCAGACACGATTCTTAAGGACCTTACAAATACTAACTCATTAGTCTTCATTACAATTCCTTGATTATTATGACTATTCCAGTTGACAGATGAGGAGACTAAGGCACGAGGAAATTCAGTAACTTGCTGAAAGTCCAACAGCCAGTAAGTAGGGGAGCCAGGATGGGAAGGCAGGCAATCTAGCTCTGGCGTCTATGCCTTAACCACCACGCTGCTGCCTCTCCACAGAGTAAAGCCTCCATGTGTTGGGGACATTATTTTTTTCTTTTAGGAAGATTCAGGTTCTTGGTTTAATTTGCCATCTAGACACCAGCACTTCTTTTCTGGAGCCCAGATACTAAACACAATCTGCCTCCATGCCTGTTGGCTGCTCTGGACCCAAGGGACTCTCCCTCTCATACCCATTTCTCTGGGCCTCTGCTTTTGTGGGAGAACACTTGTTGCTGTCCGACTCACTTAAGAAGTACAAGTAGCCTCAGCCCTGCCAGCTGCAATCCCAGACTGGATCACTTCTACAGATTTGAGGTTAATCAACTGCAAATTCCATTAGCTTCATACAGAGGGAAAATAAAGAACAGACGGCTTCACGTGGGAGCCCGGAGTCAGGTGCGGCTCGTCGGGCTGGCCTGCAGGTATGAGTGGTTTCCCTCTGCCTCAAAGGAGCCATGCCTTCGGTAGATCAAACGGGGCCTGTTCCAGAAGCTACTCTGCCGCTGGAAAAGCTCTCAGAGTGGACCCTTCAGTGTACACCACAGACTTCTTTTTTCTTTTTTCTGGAAAGATGTACAGTTTGAAACCCCGGTTCGTTACGTTGCAGCTGCCGTGAGAAGGTCTCCTAGGTGCACTTGGGCCGCCAGGCCGTGTGAGGCCGACGACCGCTTTCTCTGCCACCAGACAAAACGGCTAAGAGGTAGGCTCAGCCAGGCTGCCTTGCCTGTGAGGTGGGTCCTTACTCGAGGCTTGAGGCTTCTTTTCATAAGTCCTGATGTAGAACGGCTTTAAAACACAAAATAAAAGCCATTTTCCAAAGATCACTGGTGTTTTTCAAAGGCGAACAAAAGTGGACTTGCTAGGACATATTCAAATACAAGCTGTTAGTTTCTCATTAATCTAAGTTGACCAAACAAAAGCTTCGCCGGTGGGATGAAAGAAGTATTATATAGCAGTGTTGAGTGAGTTAGCAATTTCCCTAAAAACGCGCAGTTCCAGCGGTCTGCTTGTGGGAAGCTTCCCCGCCATCAGGTGAGAGTTCAATTTCCGTTTGACTTTTGAAATGCCATATGGTCATTGTCTATGCGCGGTTCACTTTTCTTTGAATCTCTGCCCCACACCATTGGCTGGGTTACTGTTTTGCTTTTATAATTTTCCCCTGTTTAATTGTTCATCTCCTCCTACCTCGTTTCAAGGAAAATATTGTCACCATTAAAACAGAAGAAAAAAAAAAGCAATAACCCCATTGCTGGGAACCTATAAGCTAACCAACCCCCCCAGATCACAAATGGCCCCCTTTCTAATCATAGTTTGTGGTGGAATGAAAGATGCAATTGTCTGGAAGGGATGAATATGGGATCCATGCTGGCTTGGGGGTCAAAGGTCACCGCATGCAAAGGTCCCTTTCTCTCTGGCACGGCTCCCTTTGTATAGCATAGTTTGGCAGCTATCTCCTTGCACTTCGGCTACCTGCCAGTGCAGCTGGTACTGTGTCTGGTGCAGACAACAAAGCGTCACTCAGCAACCAGCAGCTCTGCATGGGGCCGCTTTTCTCAGATGACAAAGAAAGATGGGCTATACATTCTACCATCGCTGCCCATTAAAAGGACTCTTAAATTGCATTACTACAAGTTATTGTTAATTATGTAGTAGTCACTGGAGCTGTAGGAGCTTTCCGGGGAGGGAGCGAGGTTGGGCTATAGGCTGGGGGGGGAGGAGGAGGAAGTGGGGGAGGGGGTGGCCGTGGTGAGGAGGGTAGCCCAGAGCCAGGCCTGGTGGCAGGGAAAAACAGCCCCCGTGCCGCAGAAAACCCCAGCGAGCTGCATGAATAGGGCAAGCCCTTGGATCCGAAGCTGGGCTCCGAGGGTTAGCGACCCAGCCACCGAGGAAGGAATCCAGGGGCTGAAAGAATCTCTGATCCGGGCAATTTGGAAATTGTCCTGCCCACCCTCCATTCAAAAAGCCCCATCGGAGGTTTCCAGCGTTTTCATTTAAGAATAATTTTAAGCAATTTATCACTTGGCTGTAATGCATTCGCTCTGGGCTGAAATCAATAAGTCCTGCAATGCGGAGATAAGGCCTGTTTGAAGGTTGGGGAAAGAGGACCAGAGGTTGCCTATTGTCAAATAGCCAGAAAATTTAAATTAAAGTGATATGTTTACCCCATTTGGCCATCTGGGGTAGCAATACGGCTCCATTGGTGTTACCCAGGTTTTTCAGGGGTGGATTCTTGGAGAGACTTTTTATTGCTAGGGTCCAGTTCAATCCACTGTTTTAGAAATCACGTCAATATAGCCACGTGCCCCCAAACTAGGAAAAGCCTCTCAACTGCTTCTGTTGAATTCTTTTGTACGGTCCTGGGTCCGTATTTGTTTTCTCTCTCACTGTCCTTCTAATGGTTCCTAAGGCAGTGGCTGGGTTTTTAAGATCTGGTAATTCATTCGCTTGTCCCTCCCAGCCCTATAAAAACACACACAGTCTCCAAAGGGGTTGAGCGCGGGGCTTTATCAGTCTTCTTTGGCTTATTTTGAGGTTTGGGGCCATTGAAATGAGATGACGCTGCTCTCGAAACGTCTGGCAAGTTTTTCATGATGTGTACCAAACTCTAGCAGCGAGAGGATCCCAATTTGATGTAATTTCCCTGCAACACCACAGCGACACTACTTTTTGCTCCTCCCCATCCCCCACGCTCCTCCAGCCCCCTCTCCGCCCCCACACTCCAGCCTCCGCCTGCCAATCCTCTTCAGATTAAAAGAAAATCCAAGGGAAACAGGACACAATGGGGGCAGATGAAAGTCCACAGTCTTTAGTTTCTATCTTTCCTTCTTGTGTCTAATTTTCCGCTTCTTGGTTGTTCTGATCTCAGCTATTTGCAATAGTTATATATAATTTAACATTATACAAAAGTATTGTCATATCAAACATAGTGAAATGGATTCCAAAAACACCATCTGGTATTTGGGAATGCACTGTGAGTTGGGAACGTGAGAAGAGATATTCTTTGCCACTTTGCTTGGGATCCAGCCATTAGCAGTGTAATTGCCAAGAAAAGGTGACAGGCTCCAGGCTTAAAACAAGTGGGTTCCTCCCCCCACCCTCGCCTATTAACTCTTCTGAGTCCTAAACCATATTAAAAAGGACTCTGAGGACAGAGCAATTTAGAACCAAAAAAAAAAAAAAAAAAAGAGAAAAGTGATCATGGAATCTGATGACAGAGAAACATACCCACCACATTGTTGTTATTATTGTTTTATGAAGAAAGTAGAATAAGAGGAAAAAACAGGAGTCAGATACAGAGCGGTGGGCACTGGGGGATCGGGTTAATTGTGCTTGCAAGTTATGGGGTTTTTCCAGTGGATTTGCATGATGAGAGTTTTAGTGCAAAGCTTGTTTCAAAATCCTCATTAGTTTCTTCTAATCCACCTAAAAGTATAAAGACCTAGATTTGTGAAGGTCATCTGTGATGATTCAAACCTATTTAATATCAGGGAGGTTTGCACCCACTTCTCTGTATGAAAAAGAGAATAATTTTGAATTGTCTTCTCTGTCAGTTTCAAGGACTGCCACATGAGAGAAACAAAGAAATTCAGACAGCACTGTTATTACAGACCTGCACTTTGTTTAACCAATTTGGGATGAGAACAGCTAAGTAAATATATAAATAAATCCTGTGTAACGAGGCAGAGGAGTTATCCTACTGGACAGAAATGAGAGAGGGGACTTCTTAGCAGGAGATAAAAATAAGGAACAGCAGGAAAAAAAAAAAAACCCCACCACTGAAACCGCTCATAGCTATGTTCAATCTGGCATTCACAACCTGGGTCTGTATCTGTTTCCAACGACAAAAATAGTTTACAAGGGTCACAGTCATTTTTTTTTTCCACGCAGTGTGTCAGAAGTTGGGATGTGCGACCCAGAACTGCCATTCCATTACACAGAATAAAATGATATCTGGTGGGTGGATCGAACGCTTGCCAAAGAAGACACGGTGAAAGCTAACCCTCTCAGTCTAGCTCCTGTTTTTAAATATTTATATCTCTGGCAGACTTTTTTGGGGGAGAGGAAACTGAAAGCTCTTTCGCTATCTGTCATTTCAGCCAGGCAGAGGAGAGAGTCTCACAACTTGATTTCCCTCGAATTTGGCACCAGGAACAGGCGATAGCATTTCTTCGGGGCGGTGCATTTCTCTTTGTGGAAAAACCAGCCTGGACCCAGGATTTTTACAAGAGCCAACAGCGGCTTTGGGTACCCGCCTGGGGCAGGGCCAAGTTCCCATTAGCACTGCTGTCACCGTGTGGGCCTCCTTGCAGTGGGCCACTGCTGACCTTGACCGGGACCTGTCAGGACATCTCGGGGGAAGCCACAGGGACCTGGGTGGAGGGGAGCAGCCTGGCTCCCTGGCTCCTCTATCAGGAACTTGCCTTGTGATCCTCACTTTTCCTTGCCTGCCCCCCCAACCCTCCCACCCCCACCCCACCCCCCCCAACCCCCCCACCCCTGTCCCTCTCCCAAGGCAATGGGCTGCTACTTCCTCCTCTGTCTGCCGCTTCCTTAGCTCGGGGCCTGGAATATTCCAGGAAACCTCTAACATCGTGGGGCAGCCTTGCAGTGTGCAGTGCAGCTGGTTGGACAGTGGTCTTTAGAATCAGGTACACCTGTCTCTTCACGTGGCTCCGCCACCTACTTGCTGTGCAAACACGGACAAGTTCTGTGGCCTCCGCCACAAAATAGTGGGGCTCATTCTAGCAGGAGGGCTGTATGGCGTACATGACACAGTTTGTAAAGTTCACCTAGTGAACTACTCACTCTACCAAAGTTATTGTTAACATAATCAACAAATGCATACAGTCCCCATCAGGAAGCTTTTAATACCTCCCCTTTTTTTGTACTCAGCATTATGCTAAGTGCTAGGGATGCAGAGATAAAAAAGACACAGAACCTACCCTCAGGGGGTTCTCCTTTAGAAGAGACTGGTTCATCAGCTACAAAACAGCTTTCACCTTCTCCCTCTAGTCACATGCCTTTTAATTTCCAATTTTCACAAAATTTCCCTACAGCACCTTTTGGCAGTAATAACCACCACAGTTGTAATAATAGAGAATAATAATAGGAATAGGAATAATAATAGGAATGATAATATCTAGTCAACCTTTGCCATGTGCCAGGCACTATCTATATATGAGCTCATTTCACTCTTTAGATATACACTATTAGCCATGATTACGAAAGAAAAGCTGGGGAGTTAGAAAAACTAAGTAACCTGCACAGGAACGTGCAGTTGGTATTATGTAAGAATGAACGAAAAGCATAAATAATTGCCTTTTGTTTTCTTAGTGGGAATGGGTGAACTCGATTCAAGATTCTATTCTAATTCTTTTTTTAAAAGATTTTTTCATTTATTTATTTATTAGAGACAGAGAGAGAGGCAGAGGGAGAAGCAGGCTCCATGCAGGGAGCCTATGTGGAACTCCATCCTAGGACTCCAGGATCACACCCTGGGCTGAAGGTGGCGCTAAATTGCTAAGCCACCAGGGCTGCCCTCTATTCTAACAGTAAATATCTGGCCAGTTGTTTCAGACAGAGGCAGAATGAACCATAGGGACCATACAAATTATTCTTTCACCAGATAGTCTTCTAGCATCTACTAGAGGCGTTGGGTATTCTGATAGTTACAAGTAAAGAGTGATATGTTCCATTGGAGAGTTTCAGGAAATGCCATGTCTGAGCTCTATTATCTCCAGGTAGGGCTGGACCAGAAGATACTATGAGACAGGATTCGAGTGTAGGTAACAATGACCGTCCAGAAATGATAAGGAAAGGTGTTCCAGGTTGAGAGAAACACATGCACAGAAAGGTAGGAGGTAGGAATTCCAGAGGTAGGAATGGGTCAGGTGTGTACTGCAAAAAGTTCAAGGGAATAGGCCCAGGAAAGCCTTTCAGGACACGAACTTGGATCATTAGGACTGAGAGGAAAGGATGGATGTCAGAACGAGTGGTACCTTGCCAAATTTTATGTGCAAATTTGTTGCTTGATAAATATTCTTTCATGAGGACAGCATATGCTGTTACTTAATAAATATTCCTGATGGGGAAGACATGTGCTGAGCTGATGGGGGAAAAAAAATCATCTAGGGCTCAGTTTTTCTATTGGATCCCACAAAACCATTCATTCATTTAAGCATCTGAATGTTTATTAAGCAGATACTCCACACAAGACTAGGTACTGAAAACACAATGATGAGCAATACATAGTCTGTTCCTTTGAGGCATTCACAATCCCAGGGCAGAGGCAAGCGTGCAAAGTAACAGTTCCAAAAAGGTGTGTGTTGTGGGACAGGTGCAGTGTTGCCTGGGGGCAGTGAGCAAAAGCTTCAGAGAAAAAGTAAGATTAAGGTTCAAGGTTGAGATTCATATTCTTCCTTCAAGTGAAAGCACTTGGTGCTTCTGAAAAGCACCGTGCAAATGCTACTTGTCGTTTTTGTCTTTTTTTTCCCAGCCATGGCTTTGAGGTTTACCAGCCCAAGGGGAAACAAGGACTTTATTTTTAGAGCTAGAACACCTTAAAGATTATACGGCTTTCAGAATAATTGTGTAGATGTGGATGTGGGTGTGTGTGCGCGTGTGGGGACATAGTTATTGATATTAGACTGAGAAAATGTTTTATAATTTCAAACTGATGATATTTACTTCTTCAAATTCCACCATAAACAGCAATAAGTTTATTCAGATTCACTCCCAACATTTGATTCTAGACCAATAGGTGACGTTTGAAATCACAGCCCCAGTATTGTCTTATTTGGGTGTTTCGTTTCGCATACGTGGCCCTACGAAAATTCTGATTGCACTGATAAGTAGCGAAAGTGGTAACATCTGTGGGCTTTTTGTTTGTTTGTTTTTTGTTAACAGCTTGACTCACAATCTCAAGATACTCTTCATTTAATCTGGGCCAGAAGCTTGAAGGCAGGATAGCGAGACATTTCAGTTTCAAAGTTGAATCAGTAACAACACTTACGATGGTTCTCTATATTCTTTGACATAAATATGAAAATCAGACAGGAGGAGCCCAAAATTTACACTAACTCTGAAGTTGTCTATAACGTGAATCATGGAGCTCAGCTTGTCTCAGGTTTCTGCATTAGAATGTTACAATTTGATAGAAGGTTTGGTCAAAGCAACTGATTCAATGTTAACTTGACGTTTATTTGGGGTACCTTTGACTCACTCATACATTTTAGGTTAAAAATCTGAATTCCACGAAGACTCCTGCTGAGTAGTCCTAATCAGTGACGTATTTATAAGAAATTAGAATGTATGTACAGACATGTATTATTTTTTTTTAACATCAAAGGGATCTTGTGGGTATTTAAATTGTTGCCCATTTGTGATTTGTCTTCTATATTAAAATTTGGATGAGAATTACTTCTGAAATAAAACTAAATATATATATAGATATTGAAGTTTTTTTTCTGAGCTCGCACAAAAATTAGTAACCTATCAGCACAAATAATTCTGATGGTGGTCTCTAATATAAATATCATATGTATACACACAGACTTAAGTATATTCATGGATTTTTATTTCAATTATCAAAATAGTTAAAAATGTGTTACAAAATTTGCATGTAACAATGCAAATAACTTAAATTTAAATAAATTAGTCTATAAAAACACAGTTTGTTTTTGTTTTGTTTTGTTTTGTTTTTAAAAACACAGTTTGAAAACCACTGATCACCTCCTAGACTATGCAAGGTAATTTTAGGTGGGACACAAGCATTTATGTTAATAACTAGGTACTTATTTACACGTGTATTAAACATCAGCTTTTCCATTTTCTATCATATAAATTTTATTTTCCTCCTAATGATTTATAAAATCAAGGAAAGTGGGTTAATTTAAAGAAAAATATTAAGTAACCGGTAGCACAGGGGAATATAGAAAAAATTATAACAGTAGTAGATAAATGCCTGAAGCTTGCCAAATCCTAATGCAATACAATCCACTTGTCAATCCAAGAGGAGAAATAAAGAACCAGAAAGGCATTTTTGGTGGCAGATGAGGACTTGCCCCCACGTACCCTGGTTCCCAATCTAAGAAGACTATCTTATTCATGCCACAAGAGCAAAATCTACACATTCGGCCACCAGCTCTAATGGCTTTGCCATGTAACATATGTGACAAACCAAAAAGACTTTAAGTTTTAATTGACAATATAAAAACAAACCAAGGCCAAATGTCTACAATTTCTTAGGGCTTCCTGAGCACATCTGGATATTTTCAGTTGTTAAACATGGAAGATACAATTCAAACAGGCTTAAATTATAAATATAACATATAGTATATATAAAAAGTAATAATATAAAATTTTATATATAATATACATAAATCGGCCTGGGTGGCTCAGTTGATTGAGCATTCGCCTTCGGCTCAGGTCATGATCCTGGGGTCCTGGGATCAAGTCCCGCGTCAAGCTCCCTGCTCAGCAGAGAATCTGCTTCTCCCTCTCCCTCTGCCTGCTACTCTGCTTACTTGTGCTCTCTCTCTCTCTCTCTGTCAAATAAATAAAATCTTTAAAATATATATATATAAATATAATTATATATAACATGCAAAAATTAAAAAGTAATAGTGTTACTGTATTGGAAAGTCTTTAGATTTGACTGGGAGGGATTTTTGGATACTTCCAAGGATATGTCCTATTCCTCAGAGGTCTTTCTAAAGTGTTTGTATGCTGGGGGTGGGGGGAGGAGTGGTGTGACTCCAGCCACCTCAGGTGTTCACGCAGAGCCAACACCCACAAGGGTTTCTGTGTGAATTTCTCCTTGTTTAATGCCACTTTGGAAGGATATTCCTCCACTCCACTCCAGCCTGGGCCATTGCCTTCCTTTAAGAATTTACTTCCTCGTGGCTTTTTCTTAATGGGAAGGTAGCGGTGCAACGATAATCCTGCAATGTGATCTGGAAGCCAAAAAGAAAAGAGAAAACCATAATTTCGATTCCGAATTTGAGATTTGAGGTAGAGGGAAGTTAAATGGCTCTGAGAGGCGAAGGGCGGCTTTCCAATGAAGATGTTGGCTCCCCTCCTAGTTTTCTCCGTTTCTAAGTCTTCCCACGAAGCGTGCACTGTAACTCACAACTGCTCCTAAAAAAAAAAAAAAAAAAAAAGAAACTCACCTAGAAGGAAACCCTGCACAGTTCCCGTGTTTGTCCACGCAAGCGGGACTGCATTGTACTAGCACTCAAATACTCAAATAGGAGTCGTTAGGATGCGGTGCCCTCGGGCACTAAGCAGCAAGAGAAGGAGCTAGTCAGTGGCTGCCTTGGACCTTTCAAACTGGGTGATCAAAAAACATATCCCCCTACAATGCATGGAGCAGGGGCCATTCCCTTAAACAATCTCATCTAACCCTCACATCAAGCCTGTAGGGTATATGTAAGGGGTTTAGGGGCATAGGGGGGTAAACATACACCCCACTTCCCAGATAAATAAACAGAGGCTCCAAGACCCAAAAGGAATTGTCCCCTACAGACTGATGCATGACCTTGAGCCAGTCCCTTCTTCCTCCAAAATCCTGCTCCTCTGTGAAATGAGGCCCCTGGCCCTCGAAATGCCTTCCCTGCTGCCTCCACCCTCTCCAGCCTCAGAGTGTCTGCGTGGAGCCCTCCTCTTCTAGTCTGTGAGGTCCAATCCTGGGCAGATGTCTCTCACCATATGCTGGGGGTGATTTAACAAGGCCAAATGGGCAGCCCCGCGGTTAGAGGCGCTCTCCGTTACAGCCACGCGGGTTGCTGCTGCCTCCCGCCTCCCCGGCTGTCCCAGGCCTGGCCTGCTCCTTCTCCGAGGCAGCAGCCTGCAACTGCAGATGCCAAGCAGCTGAAGATATTTTTAAAGCTACAGCATCTGGCTCCTTGGCAGCCTCTACCCGCTGGTGGGCCGGGTGTTTTGGAGTTGCCTCTGGGCACTTCACATGGTTTGGCATCTGATCCATTGTCTGAGCTGCCTTTTAGAGAGAAGCTTTTATTGTGGGGTGGGGGTGGGGGAGGGGAGGGGAGGGGAGGGGAGGGTGGGGAGGCTCCCCTGAAACCAACTTTTGATTATGACCTAGGTCTCCCCTCTTGGTGGCATCAGTATGTCTCTGGATCTTTCATGGTGGAGTGTTGTTTTTTTTTTTTCCTTTTTCTTTCCTTTAAAAGAAAGTGATGAAAGAAAAAAGAAAGAACATTTCCCCTCTGCCAGAGTGGGTTTGAATAGAAAGCTGATCAGTAGCTGTGCAGCTGCGCAAATCTTGCCCACCGTGCCCACATTCTGACTAGCTCAGAACACAGCTTTCTTGGCATTCAAACTTCCCTCAGGCTTGACTATTCCTCAAATGTCTCCCCAGGGAGGTAGGGGATTTCTTTTTTCTTTTTTTTTTTTTTTCTTCTCCTGTTTTTGCAAAAGACTCTCTAAAGCTTCCTGTCTACATCCAAATACCCAATTCAAAATAATAATAATAATAAATAAGGGAAAAAGGAAAGGAAGGAAAAAAAAAAGACACTAATGCTTCATTTTCCCTGGCAAGCTGGATTAAGTTTTTTCTTTTTCTTAGAAAGGTACATTTTAGGGAACACCAGTCCCCCACACCCACCCCAGGCCTAGAAACTCAGGCTTGGGGACTTGGCCCTGTTTCAGCATACCATTTGAAGATGACTTCGAGTGAGGATTTCAAGCCTTGTGACAGGAAAATTATCTCAGTTGGGGCAACAGGCTCCTGTGTCACGGGGCTGGGCCAGGCACCAACCAGCCTGCTTCTCACCCACGACTTGGCAAGAGCACTGAGTGTGGTCTTTTCTCCAGCCAGCAGGCATGGGGAGTTCACAGGCAGTGGCTACCAATGGGCAGGGATGCCGGTAGGCAGGGATGACTACTGGGGGCCCAGGCAGGCCGGCCAGAGGATTGTTTTAAGTGACCTATCTCCTTGCCTCTTTCTGCTACATTAATACAAGACCCCAGAACTCATTACCCCCACCAGAGCCAGGGTCTGCAGCTGACGTGGACAGCCAACAGGTGAAGGAGGGAGGGGGCTGCATTGCCTCACTTATGTTCAACAGGAAGATGGCAGTGTTCTCATCTGATGACTAATAGGAAGATCGCTACCACTTGCTGAGCACTTACAGTGCTTCACACACATTAGCCTGGTTAATGCTCACCACAACCCCATGAAGGAGCTGTCACTGTCCTGCCTTTACTAATGAGGAACTGAGTACTGAGCGGTGATGTAGTTAACCCAAGACTCTGCTAATATGGGGTAGAACAAGGGTTTAGACCCAAATGCCCTACTAGCTCCATAACTCCCTCTCTTGAAGGTAAAATAAAGGTTAATAAAAATGAAGGTTGACTTAAATTCTGACTCAATATTGAAGACCAAACTCAACTATGAGCTGTTGGTGCTCTTTGGGGTCAGCCTTATTTGGAATGAGAAGGGATTTACATGAAGAATGTTCAAAGCAGAAAAGTTCAGAATACACAGCCCATTCCTAGCATTTTCACTACAATTGGTGAAGGCTACCTTCCTCCTTGTCCCTGTTAGCCAGAGGGTTTGGCCTCAAGCTGGTCAGCAGGAAGGAGCTTAGTAAAGAGGAGAAGTGTTGGGGCAGCAAGAACAGTGCCACCTAGGCTCAGGTATTTCAGAATTTTGAGTGGCTGCTGAAAATCTAATTCAAGCAGAGGCTGCTTGAATTCACTGATTTATTCAAAATACTTGAGTACCTTCTCTGCATCAGGCATTGTCCTGAGTACAGTGGATACAATAGGGAAGGGGGATTAAGGAGTACTGGGTGAGGATAGGATCCAACTTTAAATGGGGAGAGAGATCCAACTTTTTTCAGGAAAGTCGAATCTAAAAAGTTGACATTTGAGTCAGATGCTAAGGGAGGTGAGTGATAAATTGTGCATGTGTCTTGGGAAAGAGGGGGAAGAGCCAGCGTGAAGGCTAAGACAAAGCCTGCCTAGTGCACTCAAGGAACTTCAAGTAGGCCCACGTGGCTGGAACAGAGAGAATGGGGATAACACAGGGTAAGATGAGGTCAGAATGGTAATGGAGGGGGAAGAGATGTAAACACTATCTGTTTAAATAAACTTCATTTAAAGAAACATTCCTCCAAAAAAGAAAAGAAAAAGAAACATCCCCAGTGTACCTGAGTAAACAGGAACAAAATATGAGTGATGGCATTCTCCAGGAATCAGAAACACGCAGCCTGAAGGACACAGGAGAAGGCAGTTGGCCCCTACCTTGGCACGGCATGGTTCTCCAAGCCTTAAGATGTGCTTTTGTAAAATAAGATTAAACCGTAAAAATTGAGTCTTTTACCAAATGAGAAGATGAACTTGGCAACCTCCCAGGAATGCCAAAAAGGTATGCTCATAAGAAGGAAGCAGATTTAACATCCAAAACAATGCCTCTGTTACCTACTGCAGGGCCCGGAATCCCACCATTAACTGTCGAGCCCTTTGGATTCTGAAGGCAGTAAATGGAGATGAGGGGGCACCAAAGGCAAACCCCACCTATTTCTTAAAGCTGTCAAATATTGAAATATGTATCATTCTCTCTTTATTCTCTCCATACTAAGGCCTTCTTTACAATATCTTATAACTTCATGCACTTGGAATGCCCATCAAGTATTATATACTTCATTTCCTAAAGTGGTCAGAGCTATTGAGGTCAAAATTCTCACATTCAAAGCTTTTTTGGAAGGTACTACGGGTCTCCTCTGTCCTTTGTGGTTAGTGTCTTAGGACAAGTGTGCAATAGTCTAACAAACCCAAGAACAGGTACATTTTACTGCATTTTACTTTTACATTCGGGGTAGGGGGTGAGGTAAATCCAGCTCTGTCACTCACCAGCTGTGTGACTTCTCTGGGCCTCTCAGTCTTCTTATCCACACAATAAGAATCATAACTCCTGCCTCCTAGAGATGTTGTGACATTTAGGCTTTAAAGTCTATAGAGGGGATCCCTGGGTGGCGCAGCGGTTTGGCGCCTGCCTTTGGCCCAGGGCGCGATCCTGGAGACCCGGGATCGAGTCCCACGTCGGGCTCCCGGTGCATGGAGCCTGCTTCTCCCTCTGCCTGTGTCTCTGCCTCTCTCTCTCTCTGTGTGTGACTATCATAAATAAATAAAAATTTTAAAAAAATAAAGTCTATAGAGTACCCAGCATTAAAGAAAGTAGAGAAAGGAAGGAACTGGCACACTAGTGTCTGTGTCCTATCTGTGAAAGGAAGGTGCTGGATCATTCATCCAGCATATAGGCTGTGAACACCTTCTCTGTGGCAGTTGCTGCACTAGGACCCACAACTTCAATATTTGATTCTTTGGGTGCAAAAAAATGTAAACAATGGAAATCTGAGGGATTCCATGAAGGTTTCACAAAGGACTGTTTGTCAGCCCGCTATCACTCATACAGAGGTGAAGCTCATGAAATCAGTCAGGCAGAGAAAGACAAATACCATATGATTTCACTCATATGTGGAATTTAAGAAACAAAAAAGATGAATTTCAAGGCCTCTAGGGCAAGTTTTTGCCCATATTTTTTTTCCTTCCTACTTTTCATTTATTGCTTTATTGCCATGATTCTAGAAAGTATTTTAAATCAGTTATAAAATTATGACATGACCTTAAAAATGCAAGGTCCATGGTATGTCATGTGGATGGCTACTATATGGAAGACAAATACACATTATTCTATTAACACCCTCCCTTTAATGCCCAGTAGACTCCTCCCAGGACTCCTGCTCCCAGTAGACTCCTCCCAGGATCCCAGTTGTGGGGTCCCAGATCTCATTAATGAAATACAAAGCACCCACATTATTAGTGCACCTTAACTATTTATATAACATGGCAGGTATGCAAATGTTCTCTGATGATTTTTTTTTTTTATAACTTTCTGGTCTGAACATCAGTTTTTAATTTATAACTATATTGTTAGGATAAAATTGTACCGTAGGGTAGACTGCTTCATCATAGCAACCTTAACCAGCTATTTCAATGTCCTCCCTAGGAAGAGAATTTTTTTTTTTTTTTTACTTACTTGTGTATTTAGCATCAGAAGCAATATTTTCCGAAGCACATTCCAAGGAACATCAGTTACCTAAGAGTAAAGAAAGAAAGAAAGAAAAGAAAGAAGAAAGAAAGAAAGAAAGAAAGAAAGAAAGAAAGAAAGAAAGAAAGAAAGAAAGAAAGAAAGAAAGAAAGAAAAGAGTTGGTCTAGCAAGCCCAACAAAGTGAAATCGATAATTTGTCAATTCACAATAGAATTTTGGTTTGTGGTATTTCCTAAAATCATAAAACCAGTATGTTGAAGACATACATGGAGATTACACAGCAATCCCAAAAGCACTGGTGTGTGTTTGATTTCCAACAATCCCTATAAATTTGTTTGGAGGGGGTCAAAGTCATTCCCCTGCACCTGGATGAAAACTCAGACAATTCCAAGACTTTTCTGACAACTCAGACAATAACTCAACTTTGAGATGCAAACATATCAATCAATACTTCGATATTCTGGGTTGGTTGTAGCAGGTGGGTGGCATGCCTTCACACAATGGGCTTTGTCTTTCTCCCTCCATCTCTTCCCTGAGCTTGCTTATCCTGACTTCTGGACCCTCTGTAGTTAGAGCACAGGGCTGGGGAATTGGGGCAAAAGGAACGTACAGGAGAGTTCCTTCTTGATAGATACCTTCATAAGATCACTTTGAGATCTCTGGGCCTGCCAGATGTTGAGAGATGCCTTTGTCAGGTGCACTTTTGTGGGGTTTCAGAGGGTCTCCGCTAGGCCCACAGCTACCTCTTCCCCAATCTCACCCTCAGCAGCTACAGCCACTGCTGTACATCACTAATGTCCTCACTTCGAGGGTCTCCTCCACTGCAGGCTGCCCTTTGCAGTGAAAGTCTTCTTAAAGGCCCCTGTAGGAAACAAATGGGAAACTCCAAGGGGGGTCACTGAAGGGAGTTTAATAGAGGGATTGTCATAATGGGGTGGGCAGGGGAGGACGACTAACAAGAGACCGGAAGTGACCTGAAACCAGCAAGAGCAGAGTGTGTTACCGTCCCTAAGCCTAAAGGGACACATGAAGGGAAACCTAGAAGAGATGAGCACCTAACAGTGACCTTCCATAACACATCTTGCTAGCCCACCACCCAGCCAGGAAGCAGCCCAGGGCAGGAACACCCTGACCTCTCCCCTCACATACTCCCATACCCCCTGGTGCCACCTACTAGGAAAACCCAACCAGAAGTTAGAGGGCAAGGAGAGGTCAGCCTCCTGGGGCACAGAGCCCAGTATAGAAGGATGGAGAATAGAGTTAGAAGGGCAAACAGCATATCCATTCGTGACTTCAAAAAGATATCCTTAGCACCATCTCCCCTATAGACTGGCCCTCCCCTGACTCTCACTTCTCTGTTGGCCCCATTCTATCCTACTATGCCCACTCTAGGTGTTCCAGACATTTCTCCATTCCCCGAACCATATGCTCGTTCCTTCCACCTGGAATGCCCTTTCTCCACTCTTTATGTAATGAAATCTTCTTCACTCTTTACAATCCGTTTTCAGGAAAACGAATTCATTTAGGGAATTTTCCATAGATTTTTTAAAAATTTAATTAAAAAAAAATACCTTGTACTTCTTTTACACATTACTTTGTGCTTTTGAGAGTTATTCGTTGTTTTCAATTACAGTCATTTCCCTCTTCTCCTCCAGATACAAGCTCCTTGAGGGCAGGGGTTTGGTGAAAGGGCTACTTTTTCCTGGAGTCTCACATGTAGCAGAAGCTCTGGAAGAGTCTGACAAGGGATTTGCTTCCCGTGTTGGGGCCTCAGTTTCCTTAGTTAGAAGACGAAAGACTTAATGTAGCTGAGGACATGAAAGGCCTCTTTGAGCTCTCAAATTCTCTTAAATGTAAATGCTATTCCCACAGGTGAGACCCTCTTGACTTCTCTGTCAAGAAACTTCTCCCAAGTTTATACATTAACCAGAGAATACAGTAGGGGGAGAAGGTTAGGAAATCTCAGATTACTTACGAGAGGCAAAAAAAATTGCATTACAGTGGATGTATACAGTTTCACAAGGAAATGAGCAATCTCTTCTTTGATGGAATATGTGAAAGCTAAACTGGAAAGAATAATTAGATTAAATGGTGATGTAAACTGGAAAGGAAGCCTTACTTCCTGCACTGCTCCAAATGTCTTACAGGTGTCAGCAGGACCCACCGGCTCAGTAATTAGAGTGTTCTAACTGTCTCCACTTAACTATGTGCAAGTGATTGAAAACGGGAGTTTCATTGGGCCCCTGGCACCAGAGCATTTTGGTGAAATGAGCTTTGTTCTCAGTTACGAGGGATAAAATAAAAAACAGGATTCATGGTAAATGGGTGTTGTAATGGCTTATTTTTTACCCCACACAAGCCAGAGTTTGGTTTCTGCTAGTATGTGCCCAGGAGGCTGGTAACCCCAAAGAGTGCGCACCCAAGGGGTGACCAAGTGTGAAGCTGGAAGGCAAAACTCTGACCTAAGAGTCAGCAATGTTTTGTCAAGAGCTTGCTCCTCTACTGATAAGGTGTGCAATCTTTGGAAAGCCAAAGCCTGAACTATCTGATGCACAAGAGGGACACGGTGGCATTTCTGATATACAGAGGACATTTCTGACATACAGTGGAAGCATCATAAAATAATGAACAGGGGCACCTGAGTGGATCAGTCGGTTAAGCGTCCGACTCTTAGTTTCAACTCAGGTTATGATCTCAGGATTGCAAGATGGAGCCCCAAGTCAGGCTCCACTGTGGGCAGGGAGCCTGCTTAAGATTCTCTCTCTTCTTCTCCTTCTGTTCCCCACCTCCCTTGTGCTCTGTCTCAGTCTCTCTCTCTCAATAATAATAAGATAATAATAATAATAATAATAATAATAATAATAATAATAATTAATAAACAACTGAGTTTTGGAGCCAGGCAAACTTCCATTCTAACCTTGGCATGGCCATTTGCAATGTGGGTGACCTTAGCCAAGCTCATGTCCTCTCTGAGCCTCAAATGCCTTATATAAAAGCTTGAGTTTAATAAAAATCATATGACAAGCCTGCTTCAACTCCTTAATAAGTCCCCAGTAACAGAGTAGCAATAACAAAGCTCCAGTAAGTGGACAGGTCAGCCCTTCTCATATCCAGGAAGTCAGGCTTTTACTTTATCCATTCATTCATTTATTTGGCAAATATGTGCACAGTACCTACAACATGCCTGGCCCAGATTATATGGTAGTTAGCAAGGCAGCCATGGTCCCTGTCCTCATGAGCCTTGCAGACTAGGAGATGTAGGAGAGCACAGACTTCAAATAAACAGAGAAGTCTATGAAAGAAAATGCATAATCCTGCGAAAGCAACCAAGGTTGGGGCACCTGGGTGGCTCAGGTGGTTAAGCATCCGACTCTTGGTTTCAGCTCAGGTCATGATCTCAGGGTTGTGAGATCGAGGCCCGGGTCAGGCTCTGCTCTGGGAGTGGAGTCTGCTTGAGATTCTCTCCTTCCCTCTGCCTCTGCCCCTACCCACCCTCTCTCTCCCCTTCTCTAAGGAAAGAAGAAAAATAAGGGAAAGCAATTAATGCTGAGTATTATTTAGATGACAGAGCTCAAGGACGATTGCTCTGAGGCAGTGACATTTAAGCTGAGAATTAGAGAATGAGTTGGTATCATAATCATACAGGTGAAGTGCGGGTAAAATATTGCTCCAGACTGTGAAAGCAGTGTGTGTGAATCTTGGAGGTGGGAGGTGGGAGTGAAAGTAGGCCAGGACAGCTACAGCGTTGTTAACAAGGGGAAGAAGGTACAGCTCAGACTGGCAAGGTGAGCAGAGACCTGCACAAGTGGGCTTAATCCTACATGCAGAAGAATACACACACACACACACACACACACACACACACACACCGCCATACTCCTTTTATGGGACAGAGTCCCTGCCTGGGTCCCTGGTTCCATGATGACCAAGGCAAGCTCAGAGAGCAGACAGGCCTGGTCTGGATGGGAGAAGACCTGGGTCCTAACCTCACATTTGTCACCTAATCTTTGTAAAGTGTGTCTTTGGCACAGAGCTTCATTTCTGGATGTCTCCGTTTTCCTCTCCTCAAACAAGATGAATTTGGGCAAAATCACCCAACCTAAAGTTCTCAGGTTTCCAATTTCTTGCTAACTTCCTTGGGTCTCATCGATATTGGGACCATCACTTCCAGAAACAAAGAGAAGGGAACACAGGCTCTGTTTGGTCCCACCCCGCTGCCATCCCTGCAAAGTCTCAGGAGAGGTGCTTAAGAAGGAGGAAACACCAGGTCCCCACAGAGGATGTCTTGTCAGTAAGGTGAAAGCTGTCAGGGCAGAAAGACAGTGTTCCCTGACTCCTGCCAGCCTTTGGGGAGGAAAGAAGCATCCTGTTCCCCAGGAGCAGAGCCTGCAACGTGATCCCCCAGAGGTGGAGCCACTCTGAGGACACCTGGAACAAAGAGGCCTTTAGATTTTCCAGTTGGGCCTGCTTCGGTCTGTAATCCATTTAGATTCCAGGCTACCAGTCCTTAGAGTAGTCAAACCTCTAGCGATTTCTGCTGGGTGGGCACAGACTAAGTCAGGTGGAAAGTTAAGACAATTACCCAGATGATTCAAATCTTGCAAAAGGAAAAAAAGTACTGAATTCAGGGCCTGGAGGGGTTTGGCTTCCTGTAAGCATCAGCCTTACCAGATCACCATTCAGCCCTCCACGTCACTGGGCTGGGTGGTCGTATTCACCCAGGGAACCCTTACAGAACATTAGAATCTGAAATGAATGAATGCTATTCCCCCAGCAAGACTGTGGACAGTTACCGTGTGCTCACCGCATGCTAAAGGCTGCAGCAACAGTCATGATTAGCCTCTGTTGCTGAGAATCAGAAATTTATAACTTAGGCAAAGAAGACCAAGTGGCAAGTAAGAATTAGTAAGTTGCAAAATAGCCAACCTAAGTATTGTGCGACTAACTGTTAATAGGGTTTAGAGAAAGAAGCTGCCAGTAGAGCTCAGGTCAAGGAGGATGATTTGCAGAGGTAGCTGGATGTAAAAAGGAGAAACTGTTCTAGCACAAATGAAGGAAGAGGATAATCCCAACTGTGAGTTAGATAAACAAAGCAAGGAGGTAAGAAAGAACACAAAGAATTTAGAAAAAAGCCAGGAGCCACTGCTGAGAGAATGCTGAATTTTTTTTTTTTAAAGATCTAATTTATTTATTCATGAGAGACACACACAGAGAGGCAGAGACATAGAGAAACAGGCTCCATGCAGGGAGCCCCATGTGGGACTTATCTCAGAACCCCGGGATCACAACCTGAACCGAAGGCAGACGCTCAACTGCTGAGCCACCCAGGTGCCCCGAAAATGCTGAAATTGTTAAAATGCAAAAAAAATTTTAAAAATTTTTTAAAGCTTTTATTTATTTATTCATGACAGACAGAGAGAGAACCAGGATCACAGGATCACACCCCAGGCCGAAGGCAGTGCCAAACTGCTGGGCCACCCGGGCTGCCCTAAAATGCAAAATTTAAGCCAATTTGAGATTCCAGCCAGTAGTGGAATTTTGACTTAGGTACTCTGTTATGGGACAAGTTGTGTTCCCTAAAAAGATCCAGTGAAGTCCCAACACCTAGTACCTGTGAATGTGATTTTACGTGGAAATAGGGCTTTTGCAGATGTTAAACCAAGTTATGATGAGGTCATTGGGGTCAACCCTAATTCAATACATCCAGAGTCCTTGTAAGAAGAGACACATAGGGAGACACACTTGTTAAGATAGAGGCTGAGATTGGAGTGGAGCCATTGCAAGCAAGGAACGCCAACAACAGGACCAGAGCTAGGAAGAATCGCAGAAGGACCCTCACCCGCAGGTTGCAGGGTGAACATGGCCCTGCCAACGCCTTGATTCCAGAACCGTGAGGCAATACATTTTGATTGTTTGAAGCCACCTTGTCTACAGTTCTTGTCACGGCAGCTCTAAGATGCTTATTCATACTCACAGACATTCTCAGTGAAGGTGCAACCATACATCACACAGACAGTGGGAACAGATGCGAGGTGCACATGGAAAAGTGCTCTGTGCTCCCCAAGAGGAATTCCATCGCCAGACAAAGGACCTGTCCTCCCACACCCCAGGAAGACACAGGTAGAAAGGAGCGAGCAGCTGGCAATAGAAAGAATGGAGACAGTTTGGTTTGTGGTGAAAGGTATGAGCTTTAGAATGAAGGGGCGAAGACCCTGCCTCCTATGCTCTGTGAAGCCTTGATCAGGTCACTTCCTCCTCTGGGCCTCCATCTCCTCAGCTAGAAAAAGGAGATGACAACTGAACTCAGTTCATAGAAGCAAGCGATTTTTAAAGAAATGGTATCCATGTAGAGCCTGGCCCCCACCTACCTGGTCCTGGGCCTTGCCTTGGGGACCCCCCCAAATGATCACACTTCTACTCACATCTGTGTCTTTGTCCTACAAAATACACAGGTTTCAGCCTCAACCCAAACATCTCCATACATCTCCCCTTTACCCAAATGTTCCTCAGCCTCTAGGCCCACTCACGTCCCCTTGACCAGTCCAGCCTCATGAAGCTGGCCTCCTCTGAAACCTGTAATACGTAAGAGCCTTTGCCACCAGGAGACACTAAAAATCAACTTGCCTTTTTCCAATATACTCTATCTTCCCTCCAGGTTACTACCATCACCAAGAGCCAAAGAAAGGAATTTGGCCCCCTGCAATGCTCACTCAAAGCCAGACCTTTACATTCTTCATCATTTAATTTAATTTCACTTAATCCCATCCTCATAATGCGTCTCTACCTTGTCTCCTCCTGATAGAACAACCCCTGCCACGCAAGTAGGTGCTCAATAAAAGCTGTTCTACTGTGCTAATACCTTCAGTCTGCTTGGGCCAATGTGAGAAAAGAGCCAGAGAAAAGGAAGAGGACCTTTTATGTCTCCAGAAAACTATTGAGTGCTGCAGGGACTGAAGGGAAGGTGGTTCTCCTTTTGAAACAGGCTTGGGAGCCCAGAATTTCCACATGAGCCTCTGCCTAGCTCACCTTGACCCGACTCTACTTCCAACACTGCTGACCCCTGCCAAGCTAACCGTCAAGAGAATAATCTTGTTATTGGTAACCTCTTCCCAACACAGCCTCACCACAGGACAGCCTATTAGGCCGTCGGGCCTGATTAGTGCTTGTTGCAGCGCGGTCGAGTGTAACTGGATCCTGAGCCGTGTGCTAAATGCTCCATCTGGAGCTACTCTCTCTGAGCACTGATGAGGGCTGCTCCCTTCTCATCCCTAAAGGTCTTCTGAAGAATGGCTCAGGTTTCCGAAACCTACTGGAAGTGAAGATAGAGTCCACAGCACAGCAGTCCTCACTCCAACATAAAGAAACCAAGGAAATAATGGCAGAGAACTCTTCCCAGTCTCATTCTTAATATGGGCACTTGGAGAGCCAATGTATGAATGCCCTGTCCTCTCTTAGATTTGCTCGACAAATCTTTATTGAACAGCACCTGCATGGCAGGCATCGTTCCGGTACTGAGGTTGTATCAGTGATCAAAACAGAAAACAACCCCTGCCTTGTGAAGCCAGTGTTCTAGCAGGGAGAGATCTAGAAGAAGTTTAATTTTGGAAAGAGGAAATGACACAGAATGTGTTTTCGTTTGCCAGGGTTGCCGTAATAAAATACCACAAATCCGGAGCGCTAGATGACAGAAATGTATTGTCTCACCTGGAGGCTAGAAGTCTGAGATCCAGGTGTCGGCAGGGCTGGTTCCTTCTGAGGCCTCTGAGGGGAGGGTCTGTTCCAGGCCTCTGTCCTTGGCTTGCAGATGGCCGTCTTCTCTCTCTGTATCTTCACATTGTCTTCCTTCTGTTGCATCTCTGTTTACTTCTTATGTTGTCCTGTTTGGTAAGGACACCTGTCATGATGGGTCAGGGCCCTTCCTGATGACCTCACTTTAACTTGATTCCCTCTGTAAAGACCCTACCTCCAAATAAGGTCATATTCTGAGGTTCTGGGGTTAGGATTTCAACATATGAATGTGCGGGAGGGAGGTGCAATCCAACCCTCACAATGCCAGGATAATGTTCTTAGTTAGGATGATCACTAAGTTATGTAACTAACATTATAACTTAGAAATAAGTGCTCTGGAAAAAAGGAAGCAAGTAAGAAAGATAGGAGTGCCCAGACATGAGGGAGCATTATTAAATAGGGCAGTTGGGAAAGAATATTCTGGGCAGAAGGAAAATTCAGGGGCAGGACTGGAATGTTCTAGAAAAGCAGAGAGGTGAATGTGGCTGAAGGTGAGCAGATCAAAGGGAGAAGAGTAGAGGGTGAGGTCTGATGAGAGAGTGAAGAGGGGCAGATGGTATATTTAAGCCACGGCTTAAGTGGGAGGGTTGGGGAAGCACATGCCCTGGCTTTACAGGATTGCGAAGAACTGTTCTTCTCCAAGTTCTGGTGTTGGGGTAAAGAAATTGATCTTCATGGTAACGTTTCCTGTCTGCAGCTCCTACAGTGAGTGCTTGCCTCACCCTCCCCTCTGTTGACTCTGTGGCCTGAGACCATGTGCTCAGGGTGCCAGTACCGGATTCTTAGGGGGCCGCATCCTCCTTTGTCTACAGACCCATTTCTTTAGACTTCTTGACTCATGAACACCACAGGCCTTCTGTTGCACGTACCAAATTGGCCTCAGTGGACCAAAGTGTTCTAACATTTCCCCATCATGGGGCTCTCCTTGGCCCCTCATTTCTGCATCATCTCATGGTGCAAGGAGGAGCAAGCAAACAGCTAAGTAAGAACCAGAAATAATAAACACTTCAAAAATTGCTTTCCTAGGAAACTGAAGCCTATAAAAGCTTTTACTAACTATACAATAAAAGGTGGAAATAGTTACGCTCCCACATGGCCAAGTGGGATGTCATTAGAGGCAGCAGCGTTTGCTTCCAAGAGCCATCACCCAAACCCTCGGAGAGTGAGGAATTCCCTTACTTCTTTCTCCCAACCAACCCCAGTTTCTTGGACTCCCAAAGGGTAGCTGTTTATCTCAAGAATTGCTAATATTGACTGAGGGCCTGCCATGTGTCAGGCCTCTTATAAACATCTGCTCCTTCGATCTTCATGGATATGACTGTAGATATACTATTCCCATTTCACAGATGTAGAAACCGAGCCTCTGAGTGGTTGTTTTTGCTAAAGATCACACAAGAAAATCAAAGAATGGTGGGAGCAGGGCTTGAACCCAGGCTTCAAAGCCTGATTCCCCACCCTCCTACACCCCACCCCTCACCAACACATCTTGCTGTGGTTCAAAACCCAATGTGGAGAGCAGAAGTCTCTACTTGAAACTTTCTCTCACTTAACCTGCATGTGAAAAGTTTCCTTGTTATGTTTCTCCTCTCTCTGACTAGAAAACTTCTCTTGCTATGGAATCCCAATTTTCAAATATTAATATAGTATCCTACTCTTCAGTGTCCAATCTCTAGTATTACTCCTCTGTGAAGCCTTCACCCAGAGCACCTTTCCCCCGGCACAGTCTGGATATATTCTTTCTATACTTTGAAACACTAGTAAAATATGAGGATTGGAGTCAAATGGACCTGTGGACATAGCTGAACTTTGTGACATCATCCCTGAACATCATCTCCTTACGAATGCAGTGGGGATCAAAATCCCTACCTCGGAAAGTTTTCATAAGGATTAAAAAACAATACCACACAGCAAGTACCTAGCCACTAGCAATTGCTCATTGAATGTGAGCGTTTTCCCTGCTCTCTTATGGCCCTCAGAACTTTTCACGTTATAGAATCACTATTTATGACTTGCCTTTGAAGGTACACTTTCTCACTTAATTTTTTAGCTCCCATTGATGCTCTAGATTGTTTAGGATTGTTTATGGAATGAGTTTAAGTTGCAAGTTACTAACTTTTTCTGGATAGAAGGAAGGAAGGAAGGAAGGAAGGAAGGAAGGAAGGAAGGAAGGAAGGAAGGAAGGAAGGCAATCCCATGAACGCAATGGAAGGGAGGAAGAGAAGCCCCCAGATGGAGGTCCACATAACCAAGGTGGTTGAGGAGTCCCGAGGGCAAACTGACCTGTTTTCCAGAGTTGTCAGGATCTAGCCCCATCAGGATCTATATCTTTTGTATCTGCATATGTCATATGCACACAATATGTGCAGTTTTTAAAAGCTAGTAAGTGACAAAGGATAGAAAATTCAGGCAATGCATTCCTCCATGTGTTAAACCCAGATCCAAGTGAAGAGTAACTCTGTAAAGATCAAGAGGCTCCATTTTGCTCCTTACCCGTACCTCACGGTGGAAGCCCAACATAGGCAGGTAAATCCACACGAGAGGCCAGCATCAGGTCCCCCTTTCTCCCTAGTCTCAGGCGAGAACTGCAGCGCTTTGCTTCCTCTCAATCCAATGACAGCAAGTGAAGGAGAAGAAATGAAGCCCTCTGCCCCCACTACTTCTAAGTCAATTAGAACATGCTGATTTCCTTAACAGGATTATCTCTGTCCTTCCCCAGAGCCTTTTCCATTAATGAAGTGATCAATGACGTCTCTGTCACTCACACATCAGAACCCGTAACACAGAAATCATTTAATAACCAAAACAACCAATGCAGAGTTAATAATTCTTACTTTTAAAGCATCTTTATGGCCATTTTGCTTCCTCCAAAAAAGTGTTTTAACACCAATGAAAATACCTCTTTTTCTATGTGGCATCATTCCAGTATTTTATTACTAGGCTCAGGGGTGAGGCTTTATGGTTCGTTTCTAGCAACACCAGGCAGGAAAAGAAAGGCAATAGAGTTCATGGGGTGACAAAGAGTGTTCCCCAACCCCTCCCCCAGGCCATCAGAAACCTGGAAATAATGGACGAAGTAAACTAGATAATCCATAATTCATGGGGAAATTTTAATCATATGTAAGCCGATATTGAGACATGTATCTATAAAAGTATTAGTAGAGGATATTGGAAATCCCCCAAAGCCTTCGCTATGGAGTGATCTTCCTAAACCACAAATAGGATTACTTCACGACCCTGCTTAAAACTTTTCAATAGCTTCCCCTTGTTAGGAGGACAAAGTCCTACTTCCTTAACTGGGCTTCGAAAACTTGCAGGTTTTCACCCCTGCACACTTTCCTAGCCTCATCCCTGGTACCCACCTAATCCTGTCTCCGGCGTGACCCCCTACACACACCCACACATGCACATTCACAGATACACAAACACAAACACACACAAACGCATGTGCACGCTTTCTTCTACTCCTATTGATCTTTCAGGCCCTAGAGCAGATGTCACTTCTTCCAGGAAGCCCTCTAGAAATGTAGATTAGATGCCTTTCCTATGACTCCCCATAGCACTTCATGCTTCCCTATCTTATCCCTTCCACACTGTTTTGTAATCACTTATTTACCTGTCTAGTCCCCTTAACTAGATTATGAGATAAAGACTGTATGTATACTGTCTACCCCTGCAGTCCTGGCATCTAGGACAGGGTCTAGTCCACTAAATACTTGTCAAACTAAACTTAATAGAAGAGATTGAATTTAATATGACCTGGAAAATTGGCAGGCCTAGCACGTAGTAGGTGCACAGTAAACATTGGTCATATTGAATTGAATTAAACTGAATCTGACTTGGATCTTCTCAGGAAGGTAAAACAGATTGAGTGCCCTTCAGGAGGCTAGTAGATGGTTAATAGATCCAATAGCATCACCATATGTGATAGACAATGGTGTTCACCAAAAGGGAGAGGTCATAGTGGGATAAGAGAAAAAATTACCACATTTAAGGGGAAGCACTGGTTTTTTTACCCTGGTCCTGCTCAAGAGAAGAAAATCAGTAAACTAATCTCTGACTCCAGCTGGCTGTCAGACAGGGCACTCGACTGGGGCAGTGGACTCATCAGGCCTCATCATCCCTCAGGATGTTTGGCCTCATTTTCTCAGATTCACTCTTCAGGCAATATCCCATAAACTTTCCCTGCAGATTTCCCACAGGGAGACCATGGACTGACCCCAGCATTCCTTTCCTCTTGGCAGCTCCATTTCTCATTGCAAAGGACTAAATTGGCCCTGATCGTGCACTGCCCTCTTGGAAGCCAGGCTATGGCAATCTGTCCTGACCACTGCTCCATTCTGAGTCTAAGAACAAATTTACAGAACTTCACAGGCTGAGCAGTCAGTGCTCTCCCCCGGAAGACCCTGCTGTCTCATTTCTTCTAGATACAATGGGAAGCAAACCAAGAACCTGCATGACTCACTGAACAGGGGCTGAGGGAGCTGACTCTGTCCAGCAGCTGACTACGCTTGGGGAACCCAGGAGAGAAGGGACCACCTGAACCCTGGCAAAGGCAGGCAGGTAGACATTCAGGAGATTCACATGGGGCTGGACATTGTCTTTGGTGGTGGGAACCCAGCTGCTGGATGAGTATTGCAGGCAGACTCGAGTCATGGGGAGTGGCACAACTAAGCACTGAGCAGGGCTTTGGAGCAAGACCCCATTTGCGGGCAGGTGGAATAAGGAGCCTGGGACAAGAGTAACCATACTCTAATCCTGGCTTCCATTTATTAAGCACCTACAATGTTCTGACTAATGTCGTTGGTGTCTTTATAAACATTATCTAATTAAATCTTCCAACAACCCCGTGATCCAGGTACCAACAACACCTCAATTTACAATGAAAAAACCACTCTGGATACAACTACCAATACTTGGCTATTGTTTCCCTATCAAAAAATAATGACAACTTCTTGTAGTTCAATCTAATAGTCTCTGTGTCCATGATTGCTGGCCCCAGAGTCTACACAGATTGCACAGATTGGTGGAAGTGGACAGAGGGGATAGAAGTGAACTGGAAAAGGGGTCAGTATGACACAACCAGCTAGGACTTGAGGAATGATGGCCTCCATGGGGACAAGTTCAAAAATACTGTTGTCAAGCCCCCAGCATGTGTGATTGCAGGGTCTCTGGCTAAGGGGTCTGGTCCCACAGATAAGCCAGCTGTTGTTTACCAGTCAAGGCACAAGTGAAGTCGCACACTGAGCTGTCCCCTCTCCCAATACCCAGAGGCCCAAACAGCCATTCACATCGCTGTCAGCCCTTGCCGAGCCTCTTTCTGTGAACAGAAATCAGATCACATGTTGCCTGAAGTCAGATATGTGACCAGACTCAGTGCACTGTGCAAGATTTCACCAATGATGAAAATAACTTTCTCCTGCTGCATTTAACATCTGGTGTCACAGATTTTTGCTGAGAGCCATAAAATCACTAACTTGCAGAGAAAACCTCATTGTTAAAAAATACATTTATGGAGGGGTGGGCGGCAGCCAGAGCCTTGCTGTGTTCTGGGGCTGCCTCGAAGTTCATGGTGGCCCTTTGTCTCCTCAGCGGTTGATGACTTTCGCAAGCCCCAGGAGGAATCTGGGGCAGTAAAGACAGACCCAGACTAGTGACTGTCACTGACTAGCTGAGGTACCTTGGACTGGTTCCTTAACCTCTCTGATCTTCCATTTCCTTGTCTACAAAAAAAAGAAAAAGGAGAAAGAAAGAAAGAAAGAAAGAAAGAAAGAAAGAAAGAAAGAAAGAAAGAAAGAAAGAAAGAAAGAAAGAAAGAAAAGGATAAAAATAACCACCTGCCAGGGTGACTCTGTAGATTCAATGAAATAACATATGTGACAGTGCCTGGCACAAGAGTAAATGCTAGCTTCTTTCTCCTTTCTTTTCCTTTTCTTTTTTTTGCTCTCTGACATTTCCTTTCAAACCCAAGTCTGCTTGCACACTGTGGCATTTGTCAAAGACTCGTACATATAACAAGCTTGGCCCAAGCTACAGCTAACTGGGACCCCCTGCTCTGCTCGGGGTGGAGGCACTGATGTTCTTCTCCGTTTCTCCCAGGAAAATGGAAGTTCTTTGGGGAAAGAGACTGTGCTTTGGTGAAAGCACAATGCTCGGGTACTTACTGAATAGAGGAGTGAACTGTATGACATCAAGAAGCAGCAGGAAGGGAGAAGGGGTACCACCGCAAGTGATGTCAAACAGCACTTACCTAGCAAGGTCTTGGTCTGCCCAGGTCAGGGGCGAGGCCTGGAAATACAGGGATTGGGTGATTAATGGGTGAGCCTCAGGGCCCCCTCAATTTATCTGATAAGTGGGGGTTAGGATGGGAAGGCTTCCTCCTTGTAACTGTAACTATAGACTAGGATGCCTGCCTGGTGCCAGGCCAGTCTCATTTGAGACCTCCTCTCCCCCCTACTTGTCATTCTCATGGCTGCCCTCAAAATTCACCTTAAGTCTAATTCCCCTTGTGTCTACTTGTTGCTGTGGGTAGAGCGTTCAGAGGAAGCAACAAGATGTGATTGACCCCGACCTGCCCTTCCCCACAGCATGGCCTTGACCTTTGAACCCATACCAATTGGCATAAATATTTGCTCGGAGCATATTCCATCTCCTATGTCTCTCTGTCTCTCTTTGTCTCTCTGCCTCCCTACCTTAGTTTGTGTGTTTCTGTCTCTGAGTGTGTGTACACTGTCTCTCATACACCCTTGTGTTTCTGGCCCTCTCTGTTTCTCTGTCTCACCATCTCCCGACGATGTGTGTCTCTGTGTATGGGTCTCTCTCTCTCTCTCTCCCTCTCTCTCTCAGCCTGTCTCTGCCCTCCTTCCCCCTCTGCTTGCCCCTCCTCAGCCCTCCCAGCCTGCCCCTACCTGAGCCCCTCCCCCAGCTGCCTGGGGTCGCACCCAGCCCAGCAACTCTTCACATATTTTTAACTCTCACTTATTATCTCCACCGCCGCCATTTTTGGCTGCAGGCCACAGCAAACAGAATGTGAGAAAGCAAAAACTAATGAGCTTCTTCAAGAGAGGATAGGGAGCTTCTGTTATTTCATTTAGTCCTCTGAGTTTAACTTCTGGCACTTCCGTCACATCTCCAAATGGTAAGTGAAGGTTGTTACTTTTCAATTTGGTTGGGCTGTGTAGCACATTTCATCAATTAAAATGCACCCTCAGTGCAAAATCACAACAGGGCCGGCAGGAAGGGTGCTAGTGTGTGAGGGTTTTTTTTTTTTTTTTTGAAAGTTACTTTTGTTCTATGTAGTTAAGATCTGTTCAAGGCACCTTTTTGCTCCAAAAAACACTACTGTGGGTGGAGAGCAACATGTGTGCAAATGTGCGGCAGGGCAGCACCCTGACCCTGCAGGCCCCGGAGAGCCTGGACCCAGGGTGGGCCCGGGTCTCTGGGTTTAGCTCTGGCTCTGCTAACCGGCCTACCAATGTAGGGAGTGACCTGGGCAAGTCACTCAACCTGTCTGCACCCTGTTCCTGGCTCACCCATCCCTCACCGGTATGCCCCAGAAGGAATTCTCTAACTGAGAAGATCTTCAGAAGGGGAAATGAATAGGCTTCACCGACTTCCCTGATATTTATTCATTCAACAGATACTTATTAGACATTTACTGCATGCCAGGTACTAGCTGGCCTCAATATTTAGAAATGTGAAATTCGAAGACTTCAACTTTATCTCCATCCTTCCCTGCCAGATTGGGGTTGATTAATTTGAGTCACCATGAAAGCTTATCACCTCAACCTTCCATTCTTCCTACCTATAAACATTGCACAGAGGGAGAATTCGGGATGCACCTTTTACAAAATTATTGTTGTTTCCTGTATAAAAGTAATACCTTTATTATAACCAAAAAAAATGTTTATTACAGATCAAAAGAAAGAACAAAATGTTAAGTCAGTCACAATCCTTCTTCCCAAAGATCTCCATTAATTTCAAAGGAATGTGATTTTTTCAGTCAACATAAACCAGCAAGCCCACTAAAAGAGAGCTGAACCCCAGAGGAAAACCTAAATTTCATTTAACACAATAAATGAGCACCTGTCCTACACCAGACGCTATTATGGATTTACAAAATTAATAGATAGGGTCTTGCCTTTCCAGGGCTTGGGAATCGCTGATTTACTGGTAATTTTTACCCACATGTTTTAAGCTCAGATCTAAAGTCTCTAGTCCCATAACATGGGAATAGACTCCTTATCTGATTTTCACTGGGTTTTTTTTTTACTCACTCTAAAGTTCCTTCCCCCATTTTACTTTTCCCACTGCTAGTACTCCCCCTCCCCCATAGTTCACCCCTTCCCATTTTGATTCTTTCCTCCATGTTTCCCTTTCAGAAACTGTGAACACTTGGCAGCCTTAGTCTTGTGCAACGTCTAAGAGATTAGCCCTAACGTCTCAGGCAGGCTATGAACGATAGAACAGAGCAGGGTGCATGATGTGCAACATTACACTTTTAAAAGCCTCCTGCAGCTGGTGTCTTCTTATAGCCCAGGATTGGCTGCTCATAAATGCTCTGAACCAGGCAGGATGCAAAGAATATCCCAGGGCTGTTCCCAAAGTGTGTTACCTGAAACTATAGTCCCCTGCAATATTACAATATTGCAAGAGAGGGAAGGTGGTGGTCAAATAATTTGAGGAGTGCTTCTGGCCACATCCCAGTCGCAAAGCACGTGAACCCATCAAAGGCTCTGAGAAATGCCCTGAACTCACTTTAACCCAGCAATTTCCAAATATCTGACCATAGGTGTTGGAAACACTCAGGAACATCCTAAAAAACTCATGTGAGGACATAAACGGCAGCTATTGTCATTGTATAAGTTATTCATGTTAATATTATGTCAACGTACTAAAAAGGAACATTGGCTCTGGTGTTGTTAACAACATCCTTCTTGGGACGCCTGGGTTGCTCAGCGGTTGAGCCTCTGCCTTCAGCTCAGGGCCTGACCCCTGGGGTCCCGGGATCGAGTCCCACGTTGGGCTCCCTGCATGGAGCCTGCTTCTCCCTCTGCCTGTGTCTTTGCCTCTCTCTCTTTCTGTGTCTCTCATGAATAAATAAACAAAATTTAAAAAAAAATCCGTCTCTTAACACTGCCAGAGTCATTGTCATTATCTTATACAAGGTCATCACTGGCCCAGCCCCTGCCCAGTTCACTAGCCTCGGCTCCCACCCATCCCACACTTCAGTCTTCCCAGATTTGCTTGAAATGCCCCAAACACGCATGCGCCTTTAGTTGCTCCCTCACTGCGATGCTCATCGAACTTACCTGCACGGTTGGCTCCTACCCAGTTTCTAAGGCTCAAACTTCCTCAGCTGTGGCACTGTCTCTGCACCCTCCCGGAGCAGGACCCCTTTCCTTGTTTTTTCCTGGCATTCTGCATATACTCCATCCTCTGAGTGGGAGTGTTTGCTTTCCATGTCTGTCTTCTCTGCCAGGCTGAGAACTCTCAGAGGACAGGAATAGTGTTTATTCCTCTTTGTGGTCACAGGATTTAGTATAATGACTGATTCATAGAAATTTCCACACAAAGAGATGAAAATGGACCCACATCCAGAGGTCAAGCAACCCCGGTGAAAGGGGACAAAGGGAGACGTTGCTTGAAACAGGAGAAAATGCAGGCCGGGTAGCAACTGACATTTGGAAGCTTCAGCTCTAAGTGACATCCTGGTTTTAGTAGCCTCTCAACAGCATTGGCAAGATCCAGCCGTGTGGGTGGTCTGTAGGGGGGCAAGGGGGCGGGGGGGGGCGGGGGGGTTGGACTGGAGAACAGATTCCCAGGAAACTGAACTTCAGACATAGTACCAGGAGGTCAGGATGGGGTAAGCCCTAGAGAAAACAGGGGAACTCAGATGCAAATCTCAGCCATTGGGAACCAGTCATTGGGTTGATTGGACTAACAGCCCAGCCCAGATTAAACTCCTTTTAAATGGGGAAAGGATTGAATCCAGATTCAGAGGCTTGGCTGAGCCCACAGGTGTAGATTAAGTGGCTGCACCTGGAGGATTAGTGGACTACAGGGACAGGAAGCCAAGCCGATCATTAAGGCTTCCTGGTGCCTCTCTACATGGCCTTGCTCAGGTTTGCCTCTGCCGGGGCGCTATAACCTCAGGCTCCCCCTGCCCCCACTATCGATTCCTACATTCCGATCCCCTTTCCAGAAAAGCAGCTTCAACCTACTTTCAAAAGCGTTTGTACCCTAGAGTTTACATCCCAGAATCAGACTCATGGAGTTGTCATCCCAAGACCTGTTCACCACAACATACTCAAGGCCGGGTTGGGAGCTTCAGTGACCGATATATCCAAATAGTTTTCGAGTAAAATGAAGATAGGTAATAAATATAAGCGGATTCTTTCCAAAAAAAATCTGTTTGTTTCCTTTTAATGGCTGAAGACAAAATCTCCCAAGTATCTATTACCAGTCAGAATAGTTAAGGGAAAAATACAAAAGATTCGGATCAAGCTAAGAGAATTAGAGATGTAGTTTATATTATTCAAGAGATTCTAAAAATGGGGGAAACAGATTCTAATTAAATCTGAAAGTCTCAAATCCTATCTAGATCGCACTGTGAAGGGAGAAGCTGACCACATTGGTTCAGAATGATCTTGTTGGCAGTGCACGTAACTGTGAGGAATCTCCTCCAGCAAAACATGGGAAGAGGCCCAAAAGGTCAAAAGTTTTACACTTTCCATGAAAAGTCTAAAGGATGAAAGGGACTTTCTGTTTTGTTTGGGGGATTTTAGTGATGGGAGAGTTTGGCTTTGGTTTTGTTTTACTTAATCAGTCTGGACACCAGAGATCAATGAGAGGAAGAGATAGAAACGCTGGATGTGTGGGGACCAGACAGAAGGGTGGACAAATGGATGGATGGTGGATGGATGGATGAGTGGGTGACCAGGTAACATTTTGGAAATGTGGATAAAGGTTCTCACTCGGGCACTTGCTTGGTGTTTTCCCCAAAAGGCCACATATAGTTCCTCAAAGTCCTTGTGCTTGGTGGGATGGTTGGGACAAGAACCATATGCAGCTCAAGCATGCGCTAGGATCACTCTGTCCTTTGAGAGTCTAATAACATTGCCGAGACACGACCTCCACTCCACTCCACTCCTCATCAAATCTCACCGTCGCCCCAAGATTGCTATGGATTCTACGGCTTTTGTTTTTGATCTCTTGTTACTCAGACTTTCTGTTCCTGCTACATCTAGAAAGCACGTGTGTTTCCCCTCCTGTGTCTGTCCTCATCTCTCTGTTCTAACTCAAACCCACAGTTTCACCTTTTTCCTTGATTTACCCCCCAAAACCACTCCCAAACAGTTTACTGAGAATATAGGAGAACCTTGATAGAACCACACAGAGGATGGCATAGGAAGAGTCACCATCAGGCGCTCGGGTGATCAGATGGTCCTGTTCCCCTAATCTCGCAGCCATACCTGCAGGGAGAAGTTTGTCGCTTGCTTTCCTTCTCCTCAGAATCTCTGGCCTCCTGTGACTGTTGGCTTCCACTCTCTTCCTAGATTCCTCTCATATTTTTCTTCTCTGTCTGCTCCCAACCCTGCACATCCCTGTCTATTTCTGATCCATTGGGGTTTCTCTTCACGTCCTGGCCCACGGCTCTCCCTGGCTGTGCCACAGAGGCTCCTTATGAGCCAACACACCCATGAAGGTGCGTCTGAGACAAAGGCTTTTCTCTCCGTGACAAGGATGGTATTTGTCTCAAAGTAGCAATTCTCCCCCTCCACCCACCACCACACTTCTACCCTAGCAATAATCCTCAGACACACAGCCCCCTTATTAGCTCCGTTCTGAATCAGGGGCCCAACGTCTGCTCCTGACCTCAGTCCGTAACCTGGCCCAGTGCAGCCCACCCTCGCTCCTCTCCTACAGTTGCTCCCTCAAGTCCCCTTGGCACCTGGGTTTCTTAAAAACCAATTATCTTAAAACACGAAGAGTACACAGGACCAGGTAATGCTGAAGCCATTTGACTTATTTTGCCTTATTTAAGGTCACAGCAACCCTATTAGATGGGCAATATGCCCATTTTACCCATGAAGATATTGAGGCTCAGAGAGGTCAAATAATTTTTCCAAAGTCACACGGTTTTCCTCCTTCCAATTCATTTTCCCACCTGTAGCCAAAATGATTTTTCATATCTGTGACCACAGTTACTTTTCTAAAAGGGAAATGTCACCCATAGTTAAGAATCTCCCATGGTTTGCCTCAGGAAACAGACTGAGGGTTGCTGGAGGGAATGGAGGTAGAGGTCTGGGGTATCTGGGTGACGGGCATTACGGAGGGCATGTGATGTACCGAGCACCGAGTGTTACACACAACTGATGAATCACTAAATTCTGCCCCTGAGACTAACAATACTATATGCTAACTAAATTGGATTTAAATTTAAATTTTTTTTAAATAAAATAAAAGGGAAATGTCACTCTCTTGCTTAAAACTCTTCAACAGTTACCTACTGTCCTAGGGAAAAATTTATCCTGGGTCCCAGGTTTCTCCAAGCCACCCTCTCCTTGCTTCTGCTTACCCTCTTAGACTCTAGGCTCTAGCCACACTGGATAAGATGTTGTTCTCCAAAAATATCTCCTGTTCTTTGTAGCCATTTTGTCTGTCTGTCATTATCTCCCTACTAGAATGAAAGCTTCTTGGGAGAAGGAACTTGCTTTTGCTCCTCACTGCTATAACCTTATTATCTGCAACAATGCCTGGCACACAGTAGGTCTTCACGTCAGCCAAATTACTCTCTCAGCCTTAACCTCCAGACCCAATCTCAGGTGTCACTTCCCCCAAGAAGTCTTCCTGACTTTGCAACCAGGTTTCAATTCTCCTTTTCTTTTCCCTCACATCACTTCGCGGATATGTCTGTCATAGCACTGAGGAGGCTCTATTGTGATTTGTGCTTTTCTCTGCACACACTCACTGACTTTTGCACTAGAAAGTAGACTCAAGAGCATGGCTCTGTCTGGTTTATCACGGTGATATCCACAGTGATATATACAAACATACAAGCTGGAAGTCAAACGGGAACACATGTCTCCAGAGCCAGTGTGTGGAGCCACCACAAAGATGCTACTCTTGAAATTGCTACGACAGCATAGACTGAATACGTAGAGGGAGAGAGAACATGTTGCCTTAGCTATGGAAAACATTTGCTTTTGTTGTGTCACTGGCCTAAGACAATGCCTGGCATTTAGTAAACTTCAAATAAGAATGGAAGAAATGATTGAGAATGAAGCAGGTGTTGGGACTGGTGTGTCCTCCCACCAATAGCTTTTCTGTTTGGATGCTATTCATCAACCCTCTCCTATGGTAACACTTTGACCAATATGGTAGAACTAGAAAAGTGACATCCAAGACATTGGGGTTTAGGAATAACTAGTAGCATAAGTGAGCATCAATGATGGACCTTTCTAGCCAGCTGTCCCACCAGCCCTTGCCCAACTAAGAATTTGCCTCCAAAGAAACTGTAAGGTGTGTTTCAGGAGGCTCCAAGAGAGCCCAGCCTTTCTGCCCTCCCGTCAACATGGTCTTCTTGGAGCTCTGGCCGGTCACTTTCCCTCAAGGCCCATCTCACATCCTACTGCCTTCTGGATATAATATCCTATCAGGTTCACTCAAAAGAAAAATACCTTCTTCTCCATCTTAAGGATCTTTTGGGAGCTCCCTTGTAGTTATTAGCTGAGATCACATCATCTTGTTTCCTGTGAAATGTATATATTCTGCTGATACCCAGGCTGCGTAGACACTAACGGATCACCTTGACTCACTGAATATATCCAGAACTTCTACTTCCTAGCACATGACAGGATCCAGGCCACATGTGTGGGTGAACTTCCCCCTGCTCTACCAACCACCCCTTAAAACTCAACCTTTTAGGCTTTAGAAATTCAATGTAATTCAACAAATAATTATTGGGGTTACATCTGATAGCCCCAGACTGTACCAGGTGGTAGGAAGGGACTAGCTTCACTCCATACCATCCACACAGCAGCAGCCTTGGGAGGTGGAAATTATCAACCTCATTTTACAGAAGAGGGAATTAAGGCTTCCCAAGGTTAAGCAGCTTTCCCAAAGACACATCCATTGGTGGGTTAGGGCATGAGGATTCAAAGCCTAAAGATTCTAGAAGGCACATCCTTTCTACTTCATCTGTTTACCAGAGTATTTTCCTTATCTTTTTGACCAAAAAGAAATTTTTTTTCTATTTTTTATATAATAGAAACATATAATAAATTATTTATCTTATGCTATATAATACATAGTAATCAAGGTTATTATAAATTATTCCAGAAAGATCCTATTTAACTGCACAATTTATATGGAGGCATGCGCGAAGAGGGAGAAAATGCAGTGGTGTTAAGTACCTGGCAGAGAGTATAACACAGAAACTCAGGATGAGTGAATTTTGATGGGTGTCAAGAAGAGTGGGAAGGACAAGACTGGATGTTTATTAAGTTTCTATAACATGGCAGGGGCTTTTCATGAGTTTTCTCATTCAGTCCCCATGACAAATCTGTGAGGTTGGCCCATGATGAGATAATAGTATAACTGGGTGTTATACTATATGTTGGCAAATTGAATTTAAATAAAATATTTTTAACATTGGGGGTCACCTGGGTGGCTCAGTGGTTGACCATCTGCCTCTGGCTCAGGTCATGATCCTGGGGTCTTGGGATTGAGTCCTGCATCAGGCTCCCTGCCCAGTGGGGAGCCTGCTTCTCCCTCTGCCTGTGTCTCTACCTCTCTCTGTGTCTCTCACGAATGAATAAATAAAATCTTTAAAAAAGAAAAGAAACAGACTCAGAGAACTAAGTCAATTGCTCAGGTTCCTAGAGCAAAATGATAGAGCTTAGATTTGAGCCCAGGTCTTTCTGACTCCAGAGTTGACTCTCCTTCCTTTGTCCCGGGTTGTTTCTCACAAACAGGGCTCTCCACAGGGGACCTTGAGCACAAGTAACATAAAAATAGGAATGGAGGGAGGCAGGTGAAAGTGAAATCGAATTAAAGGAGGTACCATTAGGGCAGGCCGGGTGGCTCAGCGGTTTAGTGCCGCCTTCGGCCCGGGGTGTGATCCTGGAGACCTGGGATCGCTGCATGGAGCCTGTGTCTCTGCCTCTCTCTCTCTCTCTCTCTCTCTCTCTCTCTCTCTCTCTGTGTGTGTGTGTCATGAATAAATAAATAAAATCTTTTAAAAAATAATAATAAGGGAGGTACCATGGAGGGAGTTTATTTCTCAAATAACTTGGGGCTCCTGCCCAACGCAGGACAAGATCTTCAGGCTGGAAGCCCTGGTTCTCAGTCCTGCCCAGCTGAGTTCTCACCACCTAAGATGCCACAGAGCCCTGTCAGGCTTCCATTTCCTCTTCCAGAAAGGTAGTCTGTGGGACAAGGTGATTGAAGGTCTTAATAGTCTACAAAGAGTAACAGCAAAATATAACGGATTTTATTTATCACATCATTATTGTCCAAAGTCCTTCCTGGGAAGATAAGTGTGTCCAGGCTGCAGTGTTTGCCCAAAGAGTACTTCTTTCACTGTGTTATTTATCTATATGGGCCCAGGTAAAAATTGGCTCAGGCCTTGAGAGTTGGCTAAGGACAAAGTCTGTAAGCACACTGGTATGATGTCCTGTGGGTGGGGGAGCCGGTATAGACGCTCAAGGAAGACCTTTTCATTCGGCCAACACGAAGCTACCAAGGCCCTGCCCGTAGAGCCTGGCAAATGATTATGTAAGTAACACACTCCTGTTCCGTTCACTGAGTCTCCTGGGGCACCAGGGCGGGCTTAACAGGGAGGTCCCACGGTCAGGTTTGTATTACTCCAGCCTCTGAATCATAGACAAGACCTGAGGCAGAGACCGGTTAGAAGATCCACTGCCACAATGCAGGAGAGACCTGACGAGGCCCTGAACAAAGTCAGGGCCAGCGGGGACGTGGACAGACAGACACCCCTGGGAGGTAGAGAGGGATCGAGGGGACACAGGATAGGAAGGCATCCCTCTGGCCGGCATTGGCAGGCAGAAGAGCAAGTAGTACTGACCACAATGCTCAAGGCTTGAGGCCCTCTTGGTCCGCCTGCCCAGGGAAGCAAGATGCCAAGGGGCACAGGTGTTCCAAGGCGGCCTTGCCCCCACCCCCCCGGATCGCACAAACAGACCTCCTGCCTTCCTGCCTCCTCAATGTCCAGCGTCTCCAGGGAGACCTGGCCTCCAATCCAGGGTGCTCAAGGCAGAGAGGCCTGCAGGGTGCAGGGGTCCAAGAGCGGTGAGGGCCCCTTGTGAGCATTATTATTCGGACTCTACCAAGTCCCGGGAGGGCTGTGGTCCCTCCCGTGGGCCCAGCTTCTGGGATCTCCGCACACCCTGCACCCATTTGCTACCATCTGTTTCCCATCGATGCAGAGCACAGGCTCATGCGTGTGGTCACAATCACACAGAAAAATCACTCTGCCAACAAATATGAAAAATGCTCGATTTCATCCTCTCCCTCTCTTTCCCTCTTTTTAACTGACTTATGAAATGGCCATCGAAAATATTGACCCTTTCTCTAAGTGCCTCCCAACCCCAAGGAAAATATAATGGCATCGGGTTCCCCTTGATACCCGTACTTTATTGAAAGGGAAGGGGACTTCACTGCACATGTACAACGGCCAAACCAAAATAGGAAATATGAGCAAAGTGGTTGCATCCTTTTGCAATCAACTATTATAAAAGCTGGCCATCCCCTGTTCAATAAGAAAACATGGAGTTTCCACCAGGCCCAGTTTTATTTTACATAATTGTAACCATCTCGCATGTCAATTAAGATAGAATGTTACCTTTGGGATGGGATCAATTAGGGCCCTGAAGATTGAATTTGGAATCATGATTAGTCTGTTTTACATTTTGCATTCATTTTCCAAAATATACAATTGTCTGATTCAGCCCAATTTTTAAAAACATATTGTAAACTTATTTATTTTTTTAAGCCAAAACAGACGTGGGAGGCCTGCTAGTAACAGGAACCCTAGCAAAATGGAGGATGGGGTGGTGGGGTTGCTATTTGATTAGAGTCGATTCTTAAATTTCCATAGCAAGAAAATATTGAATGTGGTGTAATGGTTGCTGGATTTTCTTAAGAACTGAAATCATTACGCTCTGGCTACGATCCAAGTTCTTCCTTTTTTTTTTTAGGTTACAATTTGAAACGGTGCAGAACACGCTATAGTGTTGTAGTCATTCATGTAATGTCATTGAATCGAGCTTCTGGAAATAGACAAAGGACTTTGTGTCCCAAAATGTTCTTCTGGCGGAAAATTGATAGCAGCATGAGATATGCTATTACTGGGTTTGGTTCTGCCTCCAAATTTGTGCTGACTAAAGTGATTTCATGAGAGAGAGAGAGAGAGAGGGAGCGAGAGTGAGAGAGAGAGAGAGAGAAAGAAAGAAAATGGGTAAATGAGCTTGCCACTGTGTGGGGAAGCTAAATGCTTAAAATAAATGCCATACCGAGGAAAGGCACACATTTCCCAGCAGAGATGTGCAAGTTTTTTCAGGGGTCACTAACATAATGTGAACCTCTTTGCTTGCTTTTCTTGTTGTTTCCCGAATGGAGATGATGAACAGGCAAATGCATGACACGAAACTCCTGGGTAATTCCCCGAAGCCCTCCCCTCCCGTCCCTGCCCTCCACAGTGTTGTCCCGTTCATTGTCACCCCTCGTCTGGAGCTTTTGCCAGATTCATCAGGACGACAAGCGAGTCCAGTTTCACCAACCAGGGATGCAGCCTGAATGCAAATCAGGACTCAGCCAGGACACATGGTGTTGGGCAGGAGCCCAGGCCCAGCCCATTCTTTGCCCCCTCATGCCTTTCCAAGATTTGCCATCTTCATTGCTACAGTCCCTTTCAGAAGGAAAAGCTAGAACTGTTTGTGCATGATGTGAAAGATATGTCAATAAAACTCCTTTCCACATAAATAGCACATCAAAATATTACCAAATAATGCTGGTGACTTTGCCAGCAGGCAGAGGACTCCATCTGGAGATAATATCTTCCAACTGAGAGGCGTCCAAGGTGCCCTTTCCTGGGCAACGGGCTAGTTGACCATTCCCAGGCTAAATCCTGTCGTCTCTGCACATGCAGGCTCTCAGCGATCCCCTTCCTCTTGGGTCATGCCCAGGCCACCCACATCTGGATCTGGGAGTTATCTGCTCCCGTCCAAAATGAACCCACTGATCCTCTTTCCTCAGGGATGGCAACAGCATGATCTTTTTCTGACTACACCCCAATAATATGCAAGCATCCTCCAGGGGTGCCCATAAGCCCAATTCCGAATTCTAAGGGGGCACAGAGTTGGCTGGCTACACCAATACTCTCTGCTCATGTGCTTCTGTCAATCCAGTGACCACAGCAAAGCTCACTTTTGGGTCAGCTCCCCAAGGCGTCAGAAGTGATAGCTTCTGGACAAAGTTCTCTCACTTTCCCCTAACTCATGGGTCTCTCCCTTCTCTTAATGCCTTTGTAATTAGAGTCTGAGCCACACAGACATGCTTTCCATTGTTCTCCTCAGTTATTCAACAAATGTTTACTGAGCATTTATCATGTGCAAAAACCAGTAAGGCAACAGGAGTAAACAAAATATCAATAGGGGTCCCCTCTATGTATCTCCACATACAGTTGACCCTTGAACAAAGTAGACTTGAGCTGCACAGGTCCATTTATAAGCAATTTTTTACACACAATATTTTCTCTTACGATTGTCATAGTAACATTTTCATTTCTCTAGCTTACTTCATTGTAAGAATACGGTGTGTGATACATACAGCATCCGCAATGTGTACTAACCTACCGTTTCTATTACTGGTAAGACTTCCTGTCCATAGTAAGCTGGTACTACTTATGTCTGGGGGGAGTTGAAAGTTATACGTAGATTTTTTACTCTGTGGGGGTTGGCACCCCTAACCATCACGTTGTTTAAGAGTCCACTGTGTCCGTGTGAATCCCAGCTACTTTATTAAAGTCTGACAATTTCTGAGGATCCTTAGGGAGGTTTGTATTTATTTATAGTCATCCAGGCTCCCTTTGTAAGTGCCATCTCTACCTAGACCCACGTCCACCAGGTCATGAAAGAAGTCATTTCTACTTATTTAAAACTTCACACAAAGCTTTTGTGAGTTTTGTGAGTAGGTTTTTGGGAGAATTTGCTGGGCTTGTGCAAGAAACAGGAGGGAGTGGTGTTGCAGCAACACAATGTCATGTTACACATTAAACGTAAAACGTTGGACCATCTTACCAGCCAAAGATTTCAAAAAGGGACTCCACTTTTTTATAACTCATTCATTTCCTTCCCACCAGCTCAGCCTCATCCTTCATGATTCTCTACCCCTTTGTACTCTTCTCTTTTTTCTCTTCTCAGGAGAAAAAAATAAAAGCAAAACAAAACTCGTTTTCTGGATGCAACTGTTTGAACCGTTCCCCTTTTCTTGGGGAAGGGAGGTGTTGGGCTTACAACAACACTCACACCCTTTATCTCTAATACCCTTAGTGAGTCATCAAGGTTCTTTTCCTAAAGAAAGTTTTCCTCCCTAAGAAAAATATCTATACCAACTGTTAAGATAATAGTTTTTCCTTATTATACAACAAGGTGTGACACCATTCAATTCAGTGTCACTTGCCATTTTCAGAATACATTCTGTGTCCTTAGCACCACATTGAGCCCCCAAGCATACGAATTCACTGAACCCCTACCATGACTGACTATGATGGAGAAACTGAGGCTGAGAGCAGTTTCATTGTCCAGGGCCACCCAGATCTGTCTGATGGTAGGAACTAGTCTCTTAACCAATAAGCAAATAACTCTCCCTCACACAATGTAGCAAAATTAATTATTTGCAAGGTTCTATGAGAGTACAAAGATAAATAAGGCATGATCCCAGCACCAAGTGGGTTACAGTATAAACAGGAAGTGTTACAGTATCTTGGAGACAGAGAGACCTGGAATACAAATCCTCCCTATGTCATGACTTTGTTGAATGACACCGAGCAAGTGACTCAACCTCTCTTAGCCTTAGTGTCCTCAAATATAAAATGGACATGGTAATAGTATATACCTCATTAGATTGTTTTAGGGACTCAGTGAGATAAGGCATGGAAAGGACTCAGCATAGTGCTCCGTGTATGAGGAACCCCAAATAAACGCTATCTTTCATTATTAAACAGAACATATTTTATGTGGATTTAGCATTTTTTAGCATTTTTAAGCATTTCTTAATGAGAATCTTCCTGCTTCTAAATACCCTTCCTGGGATCCCTGGGTGGCGCAGTGGTTTGGCGCCTGCCTTTGGCCCAGGGCGCGATCCTGGAGATCCGGAATCGAATCCCACGTCAGGCTCCCGGTACATGGAGCCTGCTTCTCCCTCTGCCTGTGTCTCTGCCTCTCTCTCTCTCTCTGTGACTATCATAAATAAATAAAAATGTAAAAAAAAATAAAAATAAAAAAAAATAAATACCCTTCCTAAATATCATTTAGACAGTTACTTACTGTCTTATCACATGACATACCATAATTCATCTCACTCTTCCCTCACTTCATTTATCTATTGGGAAATAATATTATTTCTCTTCTCAATGTGCTTGACATCTTTATACACTTAGGTTGTTATGTCTTTATTTATATTTGCCACAAGTATTTTTCCAGATGTTTGTCTGCCCTTTAATTTTGTTTAAAATATTTTCTGACATACAGTTATTAATTAGTTTTTAGGTAAATTTTATCTTAGTTTTCCTTTATGATTCCTTCCATTACTTTTAAGTTTAAAAAATCCTTCCTACACAGAGACTTCACCAACATTTTTTTCTAGCATAGGATACATTTTTCAATATAAAGTAATTCATAAACCAAATAGATTCTGAAATGTAATGTTGGTAGTTTCATCTACTCATGAGCAATCTCAATATCCCATGACTTGAAGGAAATTGTAACAGTGTCAATAATAATTTTTTATAACATCATCTGGGAAATAAAAATCAAATTTGAGGGGCGCCTGGGTGGCTCACTCAGTAAAGCATTCAACTCTTGGTTTTGGCTCAGGTCGTGATCGCAGGGTCATGAGATCAAACTCCATGTTGGGCTCCATGCTCTGTGGGGAGTCTGCTTGAGATTCTCTCTCTCCTTCTCCCTCTGTCCCTCCCCCACCCCTCCCCCACTTGCAGGCTCTCGTACTCTCTCTCTTCTTCTCTCTCTCAAATAAATAAATAGATCTTTTTTAAAAAATCAGATTTGAGCCACTCATCCTGAGCAAGTTAGTCCACTTCCATTCTTGAGTAGAGTGATTTCTAAAATCTAAGAAGTTGCACAGATCTCCAGAAATGCTTTCATGAACATTAAAGCTCTACTTAGCATGGCTCTGGCCTTCAGAGAGCTCTCTGTTTTCCATGAAATCCTGAATAATTTGGAGAGAAGACTTTGGAGTGAGGCTGACTCAGGTTCAAAGCTCAGCCCTCCTCTCAACCCTATAATTGTCTGAACATGTTCTAGACAAGTCCTCTGAGCCTCTGTATCCTCATTTACAAAATGGAAGAAAATAATGGAACTGACTTCAGAGATCTACTGTGAACATTGACAAAAAAAATGCACGCATGTACATTTCTTAGCACACCTGACAAATAAGTGACCAGAAAAATGTCAGCTATGTTTCGATTTTCCCCACCCCAACATGGCCATGGTTGTCCTCAAAGTCTAGTTGACCAGCACAGACTGTGGAATAAGATTCCTCAGAACACTACAGCAGGAGGCTTCACACTTTAGGAGAACTATAGCCTTAGAGCAGACTGGGGTGGCAGTAAGCCGGAGATTCTGGGTCCAACTCATAGTGGATCAGTTTCCTGGGATGGCCATAACAAAGTGCCACAAACTCGATGACTTCAAACAACAGAAATGTATTCTCTCATAGGCCAGAAGTCTAAAAGTCAAAGTGACTGCCGATCTGGGGGCTCTGAGGGAGAAACAGTCCAGTGCCTCTCTCCCAGCTTCTGGTGGCTGCCAGCAACCCTAATCCTCCTTGACTAGTAGACACATCACTATCCGTGTTTTGATCTTCACATCACCTTCTCGCCATGTCTGTCTCTTCCTCTTGCACTGACACTTGTCATTGGCCTACCTGGGTCATCCAGGGTTATCTAATCTTGAGATCCTTAACTTCATTACAACTGCAAAGACCATTTTTCTGAATAAGATCACATACACAGGTGCTGAATAGTTATATATTTTTGGGAGGGGTCACCATTCAATCTGCTTTACAGAGGGTCCTCCCCATTAAGTGAAAGAGATGGGGTACAAGGAGGTAATATTCAGTAATACCTCAGACTATCTCCTTGAAAACCAAATGACCATGACAGCATTTTAATCATCTCCTTTACACATCCAAATCAATAGAAAATGGCAGATATTAAAATGCATTAAAGCCAGAAGGATAAAAATGGTTATCTGCTTACTAGGTCAAAAAGTATATTCTTAGAGGAATCTGTGGTCACCTGCTGAAAATTGCAAACATGAGAGTCAGGTATTTCTCTCAGTTTATTTTGAAAAGGCAACCCCAGCCTGAGAAGGATTTCTTTATTCTTTCTGCTGCTGCTATTTCTATTGATTGGAAAGGAAGATCCCAGGCAGGAAAGTGTCAAGGTGATCGGAATAGTGCCTTGAAAATGCCAATGCTTTGTAAGTGCTAAAGATAAAACATGACAAACAGAGAGGAACAAGCCCCTCTATTACTCTCCCTAAAGGTATCTTCTGCCAAATGAAATAAATTGTTTATGTTGTCTGCACCATGTTTATATATCTTTACTTCCTCTTTCTGGTGAGTGTTTTGCAAATTGATTAAGGTTGTTATAACTGTGGTTCCTCAATTTCAAGCTCCATTTTCCTTTTTCCAGGTCAACTTTAAGTGAACTTTAAGAGATTCCTCCTTGTTGGCAATTTGTAATGCAAATGTAATGCAAAAAAATGTGACTTTAAAAAGAAATGTTAGAGGAGAAATTTAATGACTTCATATCTCTGGTGTTATTTGAGAATAGAAAAGGAATTTCCAAGTCCAAAAAAATAACCAGATCTAGCTGTTGGTTCATATAAATTGTTCTGTCTTTCCTAAGTATATAAAGAATGAGCACTTAACATTCCTTACGTGTGCTAATTTAAATTTGTTTGAACAAGTCTTTGAACCCATTCTTTTTTTTTTTTTTTCAACAAACTGTACTGAATGCCTACACTGTGTGCTATTTCAAGTACTATTTAGGGGGTATAGTGGGAGAGTCAGACACATGCCTAGTGTTACCCAACCTAGAAGACCCAATCTCTTCTAGATCTCCCACTGTGATGGAATCTTCACTACCCTTCTAGAGTAGCTCGTGCCATTGTTGAAGCTTCCTAGTGTCTACAGGAAGTGGAAACTGGTGAAAATGCAGATTCCTGGAGCCACCCCCAAAATTCTGACTCAGCCAGAGACACACAATATTAATATACACCCTGGATGACTTGTGCAGGGGCTTCCCAGGTGGTCTGCAGACTGTGTGTTGAAAACTAGCTACCCAGGTGAACACTGCCTGGGTGGCTCAGCAGTTAGGCGCCTGCCTTTGGCTCAGGTCGTGATCCCCGGATCCGGGATAGAGTCCCGCATCGGGCTCTCTGCGAGGAGCCTGCTTCTCCCTCTGCCTGTGTCTCTGCCTCTCCTCTCAATCTGTGTCTCTCATGAATAAATAAATAAATCTTTAAAAAAAAAAAAAAGAAAGAAAGAAAGAAAAGAAAACTAGCTACCTAGTAAAAAGGGAGTACGAGCCATGCTGCCAAACCTGACTTTTTGTTTAAGGCTTACACAGGACGGAGCCTCCTGCTGGTTAATTACAGGGCTACAATGGGTCTCTTAGATAATCTCCCTGGAATTTCTACCCACTGTCAAACTTCTACCCTTTGGAGTCACACAGAAAAAAATCTTATCTTAGTTCATTTTCTCATCAGCTGTTTATTGAGTGCCAGTTGTATGCCATGCATGGTTCTCAGTGCAGGGGCTACATCAAAGAATGAAACAGTCAAAAACCCCACTAGAAGCTTCCACTGGGGTGGGGGAATGATCCCCCCACTCTCCTCCTCTCAATTCAGATACACACGTATGCATCCATTTCACAAACACAGATTGGACCAGACATGATGGGGGTGCTAAGGTTCAGAAGTAGACACTAGTCTCCCCTTCCAAGGAGCCTGTAGTCCAAAGTGAAAGATGAGTGAAACCCCATAAGGCAACTTAATGAGTGCAAAGATGAAAGAGTCTGCAGGTGTTATAAGAACCTAGGAGCAAACAAGGAGAGGTTCCCAGAGGAAATGACAGTAGACCTAAGCCTTGAAGGTCAAGTAGAGTTCACAGCAGGCACAGCATATCTACATGAGAGAAGATGGCTAAAAGGAACTCAAAGTGACTGAAGCAATATGGGGGGCGGGGAGAGATGGAGGGGTAAAGCACAGAAGTAGGCAGGGACCCCAACAGTGAAGACTAGGTTTTTATCCTGAAGGCCATGGGAAGCCGCTGACATGTGTCCCAAAAAAATGGGGTAAAGTACTCTGATTTGTGTTTTTAGAAAGATCTCTCTGGGTTCAGTGCAAGGAATGGAGTTAAAGAAGAGAGAGCAGAATCATAAAGTGAATTAAGAAGAACTTATTCTCACAGAACAGGCCAGAGCATTAAGAGCCTCAATACACAAAGGCACCATGTATATGTTGAAGAGGGAGCCACAGAGTTGAGAGATATTTAAGAAATGTAATTGGGAACACTTGATGACCAATTAGGTGTCAGGCATATGGAGGAGAATGAGTCCCTAAAATAGTGTGATGGCAATTACACTCCCCAAATTTCTCTTCATTAGCCTTTCCCCAAGATTAATAACCCAGTTTTCAACCCATTTTGCATCACTCTGGTTCCTCCCAATCTTTATTGCTATCCACAATAAGTGAACTGAATTAATGGGATGCTTGACCATGGTCTCTGTGGAACATACTCAAGTGGAAACCACCTACTTACATACCCCAGCCAAGTTTAAATTATCTTCAGAGGGTCAGATCAACTAATAAAAAAGGAACTTGGTGATAATCCAAGGAAGAATATCCGAAAGAAGTGGAAATTCTCCTTGCTGAGTAACTGAATCTAAAGTTCATACAAACCAAATTACACCCTATGGCCTTTGGAAAATGATGGCAGGCTGGCAGTAATCACGCAAATCCAGAAGAGTGATTGCCTGAAGGGGCACTGGAGAGAGGGGGTGTGGTGAGGGCAGGAGGAATGTGATTAAAAGAAGGATAAAGAGAGGCTTTCTGTTATAGTTGTGGCATTTTATTCTCATGCTGATGGTGGGCACATGGGTGTTCACCTCGTCATTTTATACACTATTTGATGGGCCTGAAGTATTTCAGGCATACCTAGCATCATATTCTGTTCACAACCTGCTTTGACCTGATCTGGGCCAAAGGTTCTAGGAAACCCTGCTTGCCAGTTTAGAGACTTGAACATGTGCCAACTCTCTTTACCTGGGTATTGGTAGATTCTTGTGTATCTGAGAGGATCATATGCATAGAGAGTAATGCCCACAGCTAGTTGTATGTTGATTGCATCTTGACATATTAATCACATGTATCTAGTAAATAAAAGTTTGAAAATTTAAGGAAAAAAAGAAAGACAACAGAAATAATGATTGAAGCCAGCAGGCTTAGACACTCTTTGAGAGGAGAAGGTTGAGTGACCCAAGCTAGGAAATTTTAATTTCCTCCATTTCTCTTTTTTTTTTTTTTTTTTTTTCTCCATTTCTCTTTCACAACTGGATTTTAGGCCTGGCTAGTTTACCACATACATATACACACTTACATAAATGTACACATACTGACATACATGGCTTATACACACACATAAACACACAATATGGTTAACAACCAAGTAGATCCAAGAAAGAGGAGCAACATAAAATTACTAAATGAAAATCCCATTTAGCTCTTTATTCATCAAAGGGAAGAATCATGTTTTTCATATGTACTTTTCCATGAAGCCTTTTGTGATCTCTGTAGGGACACTAAGATCTTGCTAAGGACTGGTACCAGTATGTGTTGTGTTTTTGCTTAAAGTCCTCACTCTACTAAGCCCATATTTACTGCTCTGATACTTGTCAAATGAGCGAACAAATGAGTGAATGAAAAATGAAAGAACAAAATAGAAAACAAATAGGTGAACGGTTGGACAATTTGTCTAATCAATTAATTCACAAATAAATTATGTCCTGTGTTCTTTAAAGCTACGGGTCATCCACAATTTGAACACATATATTAATTTCTGCACATGTTTATTTCACAGCCAGAATCCATGCCTAACATTTTCATGTGTGAACTCTTAGAATCTAGGCAAAAGGTCTCCCTTAAACCAACATGATTACCCTTGACAGTAGCAGTATAAAAAGACTCGTGTCAGAAATTGTTAATTATCTTTCTACTTTGTTGATCTGCTTTACCATGAGAAGGCTTTTTTATTGGGAAGCGTGTTGGGGGCCTCCTATATGGAAATCTGCTAGAATGCAAGCAAAGACTATCTAATGGCATACTTTCTTATCACTTTTCTTTCATGGGCAAATCAAAAGGCCAAAAAATCAGCCACAGTTAGTTTCCTCAGTCAACAGAAAGAAATGAAGACCTAAAATTAAAATCCAATTCAGTTATCATTGGGCACCTATTATTGGCAGGACCATGATAGATGGAATGGTGAAATCCAGAGATGTCATCAAGGAGTTGACCATCTAGGTAGGGTTACAGACATTGCATTCATCTGTTTACTGGCTTAACTATTGTTTATTTAACACATGCTTTGAGACAGGCACTTTGGGTAAACCCTGGTGACAGACATAAAGTAGCATGATCCATTCCTAGAAGCAGTTTGCAGTGCAATAGGTAAGACAGATATTAAGCGACAAGCATACACACAAATACAAAATTTTAAGTGTTACCTAAGAGAAGAATGAGACTCTATGAATGAGCATAGTAGGGGATAATACAGCTTTTTAAATTCAATTAATTAACGTAATGTATTATTCGTTTCAGAGGTAGAGGTCAGTGATCATCAGTCTTATATAATACCCAGTGCTCATCACATCATGCCCCCTAATGCCCATCACCCACTTAACCCCATTTCCCCACCCCCACCTCTCCAACGACCCTGTTTGTTTCTTACAATTAATTAAGAGTCTCTTATGGTTTGTCTCTCTCTCTCTCTCTGATTTTGTTTTATTTATCTTTCCTCTCTTCCCCTATGATCCTCTCTTTTGTTTCTTAAATTCTACATACGAGTGAGATTATATGATAATTGTTTTCTCTGATTGACTTATTTAGCTTAGCATAATATTCTCTAGTTCCATCCATGTCATTGCAAATGGCAAGATTTCATTCTTTCTGATGGCTGAGTAGTATTACATTGTGTATCCCATCTTCTTTATCCACTCATCTGTTGATAGACACCATTATCTGTCCATCTGTCCATCAGTCCATATGGATGGGCTCATTCCATAGTTTGGCTATTGTGGACATAGCTAAAGTTAACAAGTTAAGAAATGACAGATATTGATGAGCATGCAGAGAAAGGGGGACTCTCTTACACTGTTTGTGGGAACACAAGCTGGTGCAGCCACTCTGGAAAATAGTACAGAGGTCACTCAAAATGTTGAAAACCCTATGACCCAGCAATTGCACTACTGTGTATTTACCCCAAAGATACAAATGTAGTGATCTGAAGGGGCACCTGCACCCCAATATTTATAGCAGCAATGTCCACAATAGCCAAACTATGGGGATGATATACTTTAAAGGGAGAGTTAAGAAGTTACCTCTCTGAGAAAGTATCATTTGTGCTGCCCCCATCTGTGACACTTATATTTCATGGTCCAGCGAATATAATAAGAGCTGACACAAGATTCACAAAGCTCTGTAGATGTGTAGGTTAAAAAGGCATTTACCTTCATCTAAGGGACTCCTCCTAGAAGAGATCTGACATGTGGAGAAAACTGCATGAACAAAGGAACAGAAGAAAGAAAGAATGTCTAAGAAACAGCAAGTCGTTGAGTGTAACTGAGGAACAAGGTTCAGGGAATGATCAAAAAAGATCAGATGGTGGAGGGCCTAGAATGCCAGGCCAAGGAATTTAAACATTATTCTATAGGCAGTAGGGAGCTTACAAGTATATGGCTTACGAGCAGGATACTGGGATGTTCAGACCTGTGTTTTCAAAAGATCAGAATGGCGGAGGAATGGAGAGTGGATCATATGGAAGGACAAGCAAGGTGGGCAGAGCAACTAGATCTGGATGAGATTAGTAAAGACAAGCAAAACTTCCATGGTCCACCTGAGGACAGGGGCCTGAAATGGGACAATGAGTGTGATAATGGAAAAGGCATGACAAATTCCAAAGTCAGCAAGATGATGCTCCTGGCTGGCCATAGTCCAGTCCTGATTGGCCTTGGATAGTGAGAGAGTAAGATCAGTTGAGATGCTACCATCTTGAATCTCTGGAACTAGGGAGATGGTGGTGTCACTAAGCAGACAGGTAATCAAGCAGGAGGAGTGGGTCTGAGGAAGAGATGCTTTGTTCAGTTTGGGATATGTTCTGTTTAGGGATTTGCAGGGTCCTCTGTCCAGCAGGCCATATAAGTTCAGATCTGTAGCTCCCAAGCTAAGATGACCAAGCCAGAGGCTAGTGGGCAGATTCAGTGAGGCAGCCACAGTCAGGGCCTGGAGCCCCAGGGCTCTGCATCTGTTCTGTTTAGCTGGTGAGTTATGGTGAAGTATTTACTGTACTCAAGCCTCCCTGAGACCAGGCACCACAGCACCTAACCTAATATTCTCTGGGATTATTACTGCTAATAACTCTTTATTGGGGAAATCAAATAGCTGTAACTTTTCACTGTTGTTGAAAAAGCTTGAGGGGTGAGTCATGTATTACCCACAGAACTCTGCCCACGCTAGCCACATAGTAAAATTAAGTTCAAATAAAATGGTTTGGAAGAGTGTTTCATTTCAGAGAGGCTTACATTCTTCTTCTTACTGGAAATGAGTGTTACAGGGCATTAAAAAGCTCTATGCCCTATGTGGTGTTTAATATAAGGGCTCCATTTTTTTCTTCAATCTACATGAGATCAATACCAAAATCCATAAGCAGTAAAAGCAGTTACAATAGGCCTTTACACTGATAGCACTGTACACTTTATGAAACACTTGACAGCGTTACACTTTGGACACTCAAAACAACCTAGCAGAGTCAGTATTGCTGCCCCGGTTTCCTTCAGAGAAGCTGAGGCTCGGAGAGGTCACATGAGGTACCCAAAGTCACCAAGGCAGGAAGCATAAGAGCCAAGGTGAAGCCTAGAGCTTTGTCATATGTGTATCACGCTGTACGGTCGTACAGCATTTTACAGCATACAGTGCAACATCATGGTAGCTTATAGATCTTCTGGGGCCCTGTAGTTGACACTATTGACTCCCCTCTAACATAGAGGGACCTGAGAAGCAGAAAGACTGCATGGCAGTCACAGGACAGTGGCAGAGCCAGGACTCCTGGCTCGGACTCTCTCTATCCTCCCCCTACCCTGTGCAGACCTCCTTCCAAGACACCCAGAGAACAGTCCATTGATTATTCTTACTGTCAGACAACTGGGACTTCCATCTATCACATGCTATAGAACTAAAGTAGCCCTCTGAACTCTTCCTTCTTGACATTTCCCCAACCCTACATGTACTGCTGAGAAGGACATCTTAAAAACATTACCCTTTCCTTGAAATGCTTCAAAGGCTTCGGATCTGAGAGTCCACAATGGAACTTCATGGCCTTCACCCATCCATACCATCACCAATTTCATCCCCCTCAAAACAACTCAATCCAGAATGCCAGCTGATGACCACTCCCGTGAGTCTGCTCAGTTCATCATAGGGGCCAATAGACAGAGAATACAGAGTTACCCTGCCCACTACAGAGCCTGGAAAGTAATTTGAATGTAACTGAGCTCCTTTGAGCCACTTATCCTGGAGCCTGCTATCAATGGGTACCACAAACCACACTCCAAAGCTATTGAAGGGCAGTACAGTCTTTAACCAGAGGCTTCTTAATAGAGATGGAGTGGGCAGTTTATGCTTCATATCACAAAGTAGAACCTCCTCGAACTCATGCTTGGAAATCTCTCTTTTCCCCAATGTGCCTTTCCCTATAGTTGCGGCTACCCCTCCCTTCTCCCTGCACCTTCTCCTGCCATGCCCTGTAGCTCTTCTCTTTGTAGAGCAGTTGGCATCCCCATGAACCAACTCCATTCAGGAAACCTAAAAACATACCCTGAGATCCACTCTCTTTAAAAATTCAGGAATTTGGGGGGCACCTGGGTGGCTCAGTCAGTTAAGGGTCTACCTTCAGCTCTGGTCACAATCCCAGGGTTCTGGGATCCAGTCCTGCATCGAGCTCTCCGCTCAGCAGGGAGTCTGCTTCTCCCCCTGCCCCTCCCCCTGCTCATGCCCTCTCTCTCTCAAATAAATAAATAAAATATTTTTTAAATTAAAATTCAGGACCTTTTGAGCAGGAAGAGAGAAAGGGTTGGAGAAAAAGTCTAAAAACTATTGATTTAATTATTGTTTCTGCCCCCAAATAAAAACTTAATAGCCAGCATTTTCTATCTTAGATTCTTTGCATATGTTCTCCCTAATTCTCAAAACAGCCCTGTAAGGTAGGTATCAACTCCCATTTTACAGGCGAGTACACTGAGGCTTAGGGGAATTAAGCTACTCGCCAGCTACAGCTGCTAAAGTACAGACCCAAGTCTAACTGAATCCAAAAATCATGCATCCCCTGCGCTTTGGACAAAAACAGAAAGAGCGGGCTGCTTTCCTTTGGGAGCCCCCCTCTCCTTCCCAGCCACCCAGCTCAGGCCAGCTGCAGCCCTCCCCCCTCCTACCCCGTGTTTCCTCTGGCCAGAGGCAAAAGGAAGCTTATTACCTTTTCAGCTGATAGACCCTCTTCCTGAGCCAGCCCTGGGTGCTAGTGCACACATGGCCCAGCTCCCTCATGCCCCGAGACCTGCTCACCAGCCTCTAGTCACATCTGGAACTTATTTCAAATTACCTCTAACCACAACGGCAGAATAAGGATTTTTGAGTCAAAGATGGCAAAAGATGAAGCAGGAGGCTTAGGCTCACTAGCTGAAGTTCAGCACAGATCTGCATCCTCACTTTTCCGGCACTTGGGGGCTCTCCTTGGACGATTTCACGTGGGAAGGTCCATCCAAGCAGTATTGCTTGAGAGCATCGGCCCCTCGGTTCGCCTCTGGCTTTATGGACTCCCCTTGGGGGGCAGTAGGGAGCAGTGGGAAGTGGTCTGAGATGTCGAAGCATCAGCTTTGGAACCACACTGATCCATGTGCAAGTCCTTGGTCTGCCACTAACTGTCCATGTGACCTTGGGTGAGCTACCTAACTGCCCCCAGCCCTTGCTTCCTCACCTGAGTAAGAGGGGGCCAATCGGAAGTAATGCAACCATGCTGGCACCTGGAACAAAATCCTCAGTAAGTGTAATGTAGCCTTAGTATCAGTTCTAAGGGCAGCTTCAGTTCTGCAATGCCCCAAATATCGGGGCAGTCATTAGCCTCCGAGCTCCCGGTTTCCTCACCCGCATAGGCAGGCTGGGCTCAATGATCTCTCAGTCCCCTCCTGCATTGATTATCTATGAAGCCACCTCCATTCTGCAAACTTTTCCCTATTTGTTGGATGAAAAATAAAATCACTCCCAAAACCTCTTGGAAAAAGAGGGACTCCACTTGGCATGGGCTTTCACTGGAAACAGCTCTTCTTTTCCAGAATTAGAATGAAAAGCATGTGTTGTTTACTGTTTGTTCAGGTTCAGAGGGAAAGAGAAATGGTAGAGTAGCTCCATGTGACAAGGGGATGTGGAGCAGGAGGGCAGGAAGAGCTAACATGGCAAATCCACAGCCCAAGGCCCCAGAGGGTCTCCTACTCATTGCAGGTTTGCCCAGAGAGCACACCTGTTGCATGATAAAAATAACAGAATTCTCAGAGATCTCCATCCTGGAGTGGAACTCTTCAAATCAGAACCCAAGGAGAGATGGCCAATACCAAGGGGTGCCAAGTAGGGGAGGCAGGGAGGTGATGAGATGACAATAGGGAAGGGGAAGGCAGGAGAAAGAAAAATGATACGATGACCTGGTCTCAAATCAGCCAAGCCTCTGCTGTTGGCCAGGCAAGCCAGCCTTGCCAGCACCTTCCTAACCCCTTGTACCAACTTCATCCAAACTCCTGCCAGAAGGCATCATTTCAGGCAAATGACTATCTTCACTGTATCTAGAACACATGAAAGGAAAGGCTTCCCACTCTCTCTTCTGCAAGAGTTTTGCCATTCAGACAGTTTTTCAGGGTCACTTTCTAACCCATCTCTGGAAAAATAATGACTAGCGGATCCTTTCCTGACTTCTTTGTTAACAGGAACAAAAACTATATATCTTTATTCAAAATACAGACTGATGTCCAGTTCTAGCCCTCAGGCTTTTGGAGGCACTTCTGCTACCTTGTCCCTTGCACGTTCCCCCTACCCTTTGGCCACTCTTGAAAAAGAAATGCTCTTCCAGTTTAAGCGTGCTTAGGCTAACTAATTAATTCCATCTGCTTTTCCTCTGGAACTTTGAACATGACACAAAAGGTTCCAAAACAGATTTGGTTCTCATATTGATGACCAGGTCACCCACAATCGCTGGAGAGGAGAGAAAGAAGGGAAAGGAGTTTTTGGAAGGAAAGAAGCATGTAGGATTTCCCCCCCATCCATTTGCCTGGTTTTTATGCAATGTGCTGGTTTATCCAGTATGTTAAAGGCTTAGAGATGTGTGAAACTGCATAAGAAAGAAGCCAACCTCTGCTTTGCAAGGGGACTGCTTAACCCTTTCAAAGGCATCCGTAGAAGGAATGGACAGGAAGGGCAGTAAACAAACTCATGAATGATTGTGGGATGAAAGGGTAAACAATACTAACTGAGCAACTACCATGAGCCGGTATCTTTACCAGGTATGGTACCTGTTTTTAATCCTGAGATATGCTCGTGAAGCGCTAGAGTAATGCCTGTGTCTCCGATGAGGCATCTATGCCTCAGAGAAGTGAAATAACCTGCTTCGGGTACCCCAGGCCTTGACCCGACCTCCGATCCACATCACCCTCCAGTGTCCTGCTCCTACCAAGCCACGCTGGGGAATATGCATTTCTTTGTGGTGTGTTTTCCAAAAATTCCAATGATACGGAGTTTCCAGCAGGACCCCACTGTGTCTTCAGCTGGTGGGGGGGGGTGGGGGGAGAAGTGAACATGACGAGTGCATTATGAGCCCTCCCTGACAGCTTCAGAGAAACAAATGCGGCCTTACGTGTACGAGCTTCTGTAATGAAGTTAGTTGCCTTGATTTGAAGTCAAATGCCCTTGATCTGAATTGACAGCAGGTTTCTGATCAAATATTACTGAGTCGGCCCCTAGGTGCGAACCTGAGTGAGTTCTTCTGTTTCCCCTTGGTTAATGCCTTGTGACTCAGGGTGCCAGAACTGAGCAGTTTGACTCCGTCTAACGCAATGTGACAGCTAGCGTCCAAAGGAGAAAACAGCTTCTCTCCACTATCTCCCACATTCCCCATGTTTACAGCAGGCACATTTCAAACCCAGGCTGCAGTGAACTTTCTAACACACCAGGTGTTGCCACTTGGAAAGGTCACTTTTACATTCGCAATCTTTGCATCGTGTTCCCGCTATGGATCTGTGGAGCAGAAGGGGAAGGAGCCTCATGTTCATGTAGATTTAGTCCCTCCCAAACCACGATGTGAGGGGCCACCAGAAGGAGAGGCCCCAGGCCCCAGGGGCTGGGGGAGGGAATGCTGGTGGCCAGGCTCAGCGCCGCAGGGACTCCTGTGGCCTCTCCGCCGATGTCCAGACAGTGTGACGGAGTCAGGACAGATTTTCTCCAGCACCAGGGCAGCGCCCATTCCAGTCAGATTGAGATAACCTTGACAACACGAACAATGAACAGCACATCATTTTCCTAGGATGCGCCGGTACACGGAAAGATCTCTGCCAAATCTCATCCCCTTGCCAAGGCTTCCAGGTGTTTCTTTGTGTTCGCGCAGAGAACTAACATCATTTTTTCCTTCAGTTCAGAAGAGGTGGTCCAAAGTGTTTAAGCGACAGTAGTTGCAACATGTCAGAGTGGGAATTTATTATCTCAGCCCCAATAGGTCTTAATAAGCCTTACACAACTGTTTAGGCATTTATTCTATTAACGGCTGTTCATTCTGGTGGCTTCACCTGAATATTCATGATCTTGCTGTCCCCAGAGCTTCGGCATAGCAGCTGTTTGAAACCCGCAGCAAATGTTCAAGAGAGCTCCACAAATATAAACACCCTCACAGCTGAACGTTCCAGCCCTGGCCTCACAGAGGCTGGCCATGAAACATTTATGTCGAGTGGTTTTTGGAGGGCAGGATTTACAAAACTTAAATAATCCTCCCCCTTTGGGGAGCCCTTCGCTCTAATTGGGACATGGCCACGAGGACAAAGAATCGAGGAGAGCCCACGTCCACAAAGATAACTGCCTCCCTCCTGGATCCCTCCTCCGGTGGGAGGTTCGGAATAAATCCAACTGGAAGGGGATCGAGAGCAACCTGCAGGCTGGGGTGCGGGTGGTACGTGCAGGATACACTTCTGGGGAGAGTGCTGAGTTGCTTGTTTGTGGATGAGGTGGCTGTGCAGGGAATATTTTTAGCATGAAAATATCAAAAGAGAAAGGATTGGTGGTGGTTTTCCAAAGGGATGTAAGTAGGAATGACAGGATTAAATTAGCAAGAGGACGATCTGACATGAAAGTTAGTGAGATCTCCCCCTTGAGCATATGTTCTCTGCCTTTCAAGTCAGAATGCAAAGTAGAAAAAGTTCAGGCCCATCTTTATGATTGAACAAATCTCCCCCTTGGGCAAGTCACTTAACCACTTTGTGCCTCAACTTCTTCGCTTATAAATTGGGGGCAGGGTGGGAACGTGGTGTCAAAGAAGAGCATGCAACAGCATATTCTAAACCAAAAAGGTATTAATGTACTGTAAATACATTCTCTTGTTTTCAATTTGCCCCAAACATAAAGCTAAAGATGATTGAACAATCTTTTTTAGCCCTGTAGGAAACCAAGGTCACCGGGACCAGCGAGGTCTACAGGGTGGATGAGGATGGGAGGCTAGGATACAGTTTGCTGGAGGACAATGAATGTGGAGTTATGGAGTCATAGTAACCCATAGTATGGGTTTTTTTTTTTTTAAGATTTTATTTATTTATTGAGGAGAGACACAAAGAGAGAGAGGCAGAGACACAGGCAGAGGGAGAAGCAGGCTCCATGCAGGGAGCCCAATGTGGGACTCGATCCCAGGACCCCGGGATCACGACCTGAACCAAAGATAGATACTCAACCACTGAGCCACCCAGATGTTCCCATATTGTGGATTTAAACCCCAGTGCTACCACTGAAATTTGAGCAAATCATGAAATGTGTTTGAGCTTCCGTTCCTTCATCTGTAAAATGTAAGGAATATCTAACATATATTTTTGTCATGGGGTTTGGGGCGGGGGGGGTGTACATAGCTACTCATCAGATGCAGGTCACTTCTCCCACCTTCTGCCCTCTAGAATTAATGGGAATGAAACCATTAATTTGGAGGGGGGAAAAAAGCTTGCTCACACCCCAGCATGGTCCCTCTGCCCCGAGCAATGGGGATTTCAGGACCCGCAGCTGGGCCGATGGATGAAATAGTCCCACTGCCAGCCAGTGACTTCTCACCAGAATACCACCTCTGCAAAGCCAAGAACCTGAAACCAAAAGCAGGGCAAGAAAGAAGACTCTTTCCACTCCTTGGTTTTGTGCTGGCCTGGCAGGCTCATTCTTTCCTTGGGAACTCTGCGGAGTTGCAGAAGAAGGAGGAAGGTGAAAGTTTTATTGCATTTATTTCAGGAGGGGAAAATAAACTGCAACTTCTCCAGGAAGGTGGTCTCATCCCTGGCTAAGCTCCCTCCTCTGTGCCTCCCCAGAACTCACCATATGTATTGTCATTCTTGACTTTTTTTTTTCACTCCATTTCCCTCAGTAGACAAATGCTCTCAGTTTCTTGTAAATGCCACCTTTGGATTCACATAAAAATCTCAAGTTCTTTCTGCTGGGAATATCAAAATACAAGAATTAGCACGGTTAAAATCAAATCAATGCAATTATAGTATCAACTTTTCTTTTCAAGGTACACAAGTTTCCTCCCTAACACAACTCCCTATCCCAAGCTTGGGGAAAAAATCATAATATATTGGAGAATGCCAGGACCAAACATGGAGCAAACGAATTAATATAACACGTGCGAATGTCATCAGAGAGGACCAGAGCAAGTCCTTGGGAGCACCGAGGAGGAGGGAGTCTGCCTTGAGAAGTGGGCAAGGCTGTGGACGGGCAGTACGACTTGAGTAGGGTTCTTCTCAATGGACAGGATGGAACAGGCATTAACAGGCACACGCAACCTGTGGGCAAGGGTCTAAAGGAAGGAAATGGAGAATGTGGCAAAGAAGTAGCAAAAAGCTCTTTGTGGCCAATGTGTGCTAGTAGGGAGCAGAGGTCAAGTGGGCTTGGGCCCCTTGTGCTGTGCTGGGCCAAATCCCATAGGAGGGGTGGGGCAGCAGCTGCAGGATTTTACTTCAGAAGGAAAATGCATGCATGTTTGTGATAAAAGAAGGTGAGATGGAGAGACCGTAGATTGGCGGAGCCTCTGCCGCTTACTTAACCCTCCTGATCACCCCACAGGGAAGCTGTTACTTCCCTATAATGACAAGGAGCTCACAACTTGCTCTCTTGCGGACAAGTGGCAGAGCTGGGACTCAAATCTGGGCCCCATGATTTCAAGTCTAAGATGCCTTTCCCTTCTTACTACAATGCATTAGCTACTACAACCACAGAATGCAGACACCGATTTGCTTTCAGGGGTTTTTAACCTTTTTTTGTGCTGTGGAAACAACAAAATAATCTGGGGAAGCCTATGAAACTCTTGTCACAATGCATAAAAGAAAATGCATCAAACTACCAAAGACACTAATACTACTGACATCTAGTTATCAGGATATTTAAAACTCTATGCTCTGGTAATATAAATGCTTCTCTATTACTGCCTCAAGAAGGAAGTTCTAAGGGCATCTGGGTGGCTCAGTCAGTTAAGCATCTGACTTCAGCTCAGGTCATGACTTCCAGGTCCTAGGATGGAGCCCCGCATGGCTGGGGGTGGGGGGGGGGGGTGCGGGCACTCACTGGGGAGCTGCTTCTCTCTCTCTCTCTCCCCTCTCTCCCTCTGCCCCTTCCCCACTCGTGCTCTCCTGCGCACCTTCTTGCTCTCTTTCAAATAAATAAAATCTTTAAAAAGAAAAAAGGAAAAAGAAGGAAGTTCCATCAGAGAAATAATGACTACCAGAATTTCTAAATAATAGTATATGTGAATAATGTTTCAAGATACCTCCAACAACTGCAGTGCAACATGAAAAATCATTATGATTTCTACTAAGGGTATAGTCATGGGTTTTGCTAATATGACTGTGACTTGCCTATAATCATGATTACTAAAAGTGACAAATTTCACTTATAGATAAGTGAACATAAAAGTGTAATTTTTTTCCCACCTAGATTTACAAATCCCTGAGTAATACTCATGGACCCTGGTTAAGAACCTCGGGAAAAGTTTCAAACTTGAGATAATCTGGAAAAGTGATTTCTAAAATATTGAGGAATGGGGGTCTTTCTTTTCAAATTCGTTGCAAATTTCAGTGGTGAAATAACTCGAAGTAGATGGACTCTGAGTGAAGCACAGTATGGAGGACTCAGAGACCCACCCCAGGTCTCCTCAACACGCCTTGGAGCCCCAGGCATCCCCAGTGGGGCAGGCCCCTGAGGGGTCTCCTCAGAATCCTGAGGCTCCCCAGAAAATACTTTGCTGTGGTTTCCCAACACATGTCGGCGGGGCTCAGCTTTCTCAAGACAGAGGTTTGGAAGGTTTCCTGGTGATAATAACCCTTTCCCGAATACATGCTGCCAACCTACTCTCCAGAAACCTTGTTTTTTTTTTTTAAAGGAAAAGTTTCTGAGCAACTGTTGATGCCCAGCAATATTCCAGACTTAGCATTGTTCATGCATAGGCTGCTCCCAGTGAACAGTAACGGTTTCAGGCTAATAAGGAAATAATCCATTTTCAGCAGATGAAAGAAGGGGGATCAGAAAGGTAACCTGAGCCCAGGGTAATAGCAGTGCCAAAAACCTATAATGGAAACTATCTAAAGAATCCAAGACCCTTTGTTAGATATGAATGATTTCTTTTTTCTGGTGAAAAGTGTATGAAGAACTTGAGAAGAAAGGCCTGAGTGGGTTTTATGAAACAACCTCTGTCTGGGGTAGAAGGGCTTGAGGTTGGGTTGCAGCCTCACCGAATCCTAAGGTTAGGTAACAGGGGGGAGTTGAAAGATGTTCAAACCCCCACAATGTGATGTGCTCTGCCTTTGAACTCTTTCCTCTGGGTTTTAACTGTAAGCCCATACATGTTTCCTTGCAATACCTCTCTGACTAGGTGTGTAAAATATAGCAGAGACAGAAACAAACTTAATTAAGAAAGAATTCTGTAAGGGATGCTGCACGCACCTGGTGTCCTCCACTCTGAGTGCCAAAATCTTCACCGTGATAATCAGAAAGGATCTGCCTACTTGAGATGCCTATATAGGATGATGCTGCAAGGCTTTTAAAAGCAAGATTCAAATATATATATATATATATGTGTGTGAGTATATATATATATATATATATATATATATATAGCAAGTGTCCAATCTTATTCTGAAATAAGAACTGGAGTCTGTTGGCTCTACTACCAAAATGAAATGTGGGTTGTGGTAGCAGTTTTTAGTTTCATCCATTCATGTATGCGTGATGGACTAAGCGAGGTACCATGACAAGACGTGGGCCTTCATCCCCACGGGACGTGTATTCTAGAGAGAAGAAAGACATTACACCAATACTTACTCAGTTCCTCCTGGAAGACCTGATTCTAGGCTTTAGTGCCCCTGAGAATCACCGAAAAAGTTTGTTAAAAATACATATTCCTGATTCAGCAAACCTGAAGTGGGACTGAGGAATTAGCATTTTTAACGAGCTTCACAGTGAGCCCAAGCCAGGTGGTTGGCAGGCTTTGAAGAGCTGTTGCAGCTAACGAGGCTACAGAACAACCCTGCTCCCCAGGGCCCCACACTGCGCTCTACATGCAGAAATGCCCATTCCTTGCTTCAGATCGCTTACGGATAGGCCTCAGTCTTTGCCACTCTCTCCCTTCAAGCTCAGCCTTTAAATGCTAGCTCCTAAGGGTTAAATAATTTCATCCTAGAGAAAACTCTGATTCCCTCTAGCACACTCTGAAAACACCTGCAGTGTTTTGCTGCAGCTCCCTGTCTCTCTAACCTGAACCATCTGCACCCCCGCCCCCTGCATTTTTAGGCAGCTCCATTGCTTCTACTTTCCATGAGCTTCAGCAGCAGGAGGCCAGTTTCACACTCCTTTGAGCACCAATAGTAACATTCTGCTCGCAAAGTGCTCCAGTGCTTCCAATGCTATGGAATATCCCACCCTGCCCGGGATTATCCAAGGGTAAAACTGTTTAACCTCCTCAAGCCTCATATTGCACACACACACACATACACACACACACACACACACACCCATGTGTATATAAATAGGTTTGGATATAAAATCTATCTAAATAAAATTTGCCATTTCCTTAATGTGATCAAAAAGTCTTAATTTCCAAACTCTCAGCTATAAACCACATACAGCTAGTAGTCCATACAAGAATTTAGCTCCCATCAATTCCAGTTCCTTAAAAGCACCTCACACTGAGAACTCCCCAAATGCAAAGGCCTTTCTCTCCCCATAAGTGACACTGCAAGGGTCATCCTGGATGTGACACCATGCCCAGCCTGTGCTGCAACTCAGCCCATAACTCCCACAAATTAGAGCAAGACCAGCTTTTATCTTTCTCTGAAGCACAAATTGTTGCTGCAGAATCATCTCTGAACCAATTACCTATACCCCCTGGACTCTAGGCATAACACTGTTTAAAGTTAGTCCTTATATTTTTTATTTCTTCTTAATATGGTAATATCTTACTAATAAAAAATTAATTGCTTGGGGCTGAACTGAATTAGTGAAAAGTATGGATTATAAATTATGTCTTCCCGGAGCAGTTTTGTTACTCTAAAATACAACTAGATTAAATAAGTGTTGCCAAGTAGAAGGCATGCTGCCCTGCCCTGTTTTAATGAGTAGATGAGACTCATTTGTAATTAGCATGTGAAGGCTGGTAAATTGCTTTTTAAAATGTTCTTAGCATAGGAAGCACATGCTTCCACAGCACACAGCACGGGCGTTATCCAAAGCTGGCTCTATGAATAATCAATAAGGGTGTTAGAGCAGATTGAAGCACTGGATAATTTTTTGAGGTCCATTTCAGCCCCAAACATGCATAATCCTCTGGTTAACTGAATTGAACACTTTTTTTTTTTTTTTTGGTGAGATTCTTTTATGAATGATCATAAACTCCAAATTAGTGAAGCTCAAATAGATAGATTTCACTGAAACCAATAATTCTATCATTTCCTGATATTCATAGTAAAGTTAATAAATATTTGATGCCCTGTCAAGAGTGTCATGTTCCATGACATCTAACTGAAAAAAAAAAAAAAAAAAAAAAGGAGGAAATTTCACTCTGGACATGGAGAGTGGTATAAGAATAAGATCAACAATTGATGTTTGTATCATAGTAACTATGTACTTCCAAATGTAATGTATCTTTTTTGCCATTACCGTTACTCTGTGCGGTAACTAAAGAGTTTTTATTAATAACACCAGGTTAAAGAAAGAGAGTTCAAGGGTCTGTGAGGTTTTTCTGGATTAGAATTCAGGTCTTCTGACTCCAAGGTCTGCCTGGAATGTCATAGAAGTTCAATATGTATTGGCTTAATGAATGAGAGAATTGATCATCCGTCAGTTAAATAAAAACAATGAGAGATTATCTAATTAAAAGAAAGCACTGGTAGGCAAGGCAAGACCATCATTCAAATACCAAACATCTTTTCAATACTTAGGAATGCCGGAATCCTACCAGGATACATAGCCAGGGCTGCCTATACCATTTGCAGGGTCTGGTGCAAAATGAAAACACAGATTTCTTTTCTCAAAACTCATTAGGGATTTAAGACAGTGACAGCCGAGTGTTAAACCAAGTGCAGAGCCCTTCTAAGAACAGGGGGCCCTGTGTAACTACATCAATCCAAATCTTTCACATCATGTTTCAAAGCTTAGGATACTGGTTCTCAAAAGGAATGGTATCACCTCATACAAGGCCTTCTGGATATTGCTGAGTGTGGAGGTTCTTCGTTGGCACAATGAGTGGAGGCCCTGCTGGCATGTAGCAGGCTTGGGCCAAAGGCTCCAGAGACGTTCAACGTCAGGGGCAGGCCTACACTATGAAGAATCTTCCTGCTTCCCAGAGAACTTTTTTTTTTTTAAGATTTTATCTACTCATGAGAGACACAGAGAGAGAGAGAGGCAGAGACATAGGCAGAAGGAGAAGCAAGCTCCATGCTGGGAGCCCGACGTGGGCCCAGATCCTGGGACCCCAAGATCACGCCCTGGGCCGAAGGCAGGCACCAAACGGCTGAGCCACCCAGGGATCCCCCCAGAGAACTTTTGAACATCCCATATGATAGTCACATGGTGAAAAGCCTATTTATATTTATCTGAGCTTATTATTTGTTTTACACACCCTGGATTTTCCAGTATGTGTCTACTCTGTCAATTCTGGAAAACCTGTATGCTGCTTGCTTGAAACTCTATCATTATAAGCAGTTTCATTAATAATGGCAACACATCATGTTTCACTAATTCTCATGGAAGTATCTACAAGCATCTGACCTCTCAGTTTTGTCTTCTAGTGGGGTCCTAGCCATGCTGTTACCTAAAGGGACAGATACAATTTTATGATCAATTATTTTCCTTTCATATTACACTTAGAACTTTAGGTTTTTTTCTAATTGGTTGGGGATAGGTCATACTATGGGAGCATTTCATGTCATGTTAGCAAAAGGGGATTTCAAAATACTTGTTACATAAAGTGGCTTTAGGTATGAAAGAGTTGAGAACCTGGGTTTAGAGGCATAAGATTACTAAATGTTTCAGCTAGAAGGAATCTGAGGGATTATCTACTTCATTGACAGATAAGGAAATTGAGGCTGAAACAGATTATATATCTTGCCTAAGGTCATCCTGCAATTATTGGCAGCGCCAAGACATGAACCTACACTCATTTCCAGGACTACATAAAGTAATTAATTCCTTCCTTCTTTCCTTCCTCTCTTCCTTCCTTCCTTCTTTCCAACAAACACAGCTGTGCTCTTACTGTGTGCCAGGCATTAGGGTGGGTCCCGATGCAGAGGTGACAAAGACATGGGTTCTGCCCTTAAGAAGACCACAGACAAGCTGGAATGAACAGAGCAGAACCCAGATATGGTCCAACATGCCTTGGAGTTGACCCATATTGAAAACATTCCAGAGGGTGAAAGACTGAGTCTTTGGGGGGGGGGGGGAGGGCATTGAAGGCTTCCCAGCAAAGGAGGGATTTGAATCTTGAAATGGGAGAAAGGTGTTGCTCTGCAGGGACAGGGTAACCCTCGTTCTAAGTGGTTGCACAGAGCAGACAAAGACGCAGTGGCCAAGAGAAGCCATCTGTAACCAGGTATTGACTGTCCACAGCCCTTAAAAGTCAAGGAGTGTTTTTCAAAAGCATAGAGATGGTTATTATCCTGCCCAACACAGCCAAGCAGAAAGCAAGCAGAGAGCAGGGCTGTCTCAGAGGCCTGGGGACTCCCTGAGGTCATCGGGGAGAGAGGAAATGAAGGGGGAAGTCTCCATGCTGCTCCGTGGGTGACGAGGGCTCTGTGGGCACCGGCCAGAGTACAAACGAAGAAAATAGCTCGTTGATTGCTGAAGTGATTAAGTGGATCACCTTATTGATTCTCACCTAGCTCGGAACAGACCTCAATAACCAACATCAAGTGCTTTAATAAGAGCAAAGGAAAGATTTACTGGATGCGAGTGCTTTTCATTAGAGAGGACTAAGGGGAAATAAAACACGTTGACCCACCAGTGAGGGGCCTCGGTGCGGCTTCCAGCCTGGTGACTGCCAGCCAGACAGGAAAGTGAGTAAGAGGAAGTCAAATGAGACAGCCTCTGGGCTCATGCTTATCAGAAGTGCTAGAAAAGACTCCACAGATTGCCAGATTGTGTGCTTCGCTTCTCTTCTTCCTCTCCACACTGCAAACCCGGCCACCCAGGAAACCAGGAAATAGGCAGTGGCTGCTGCTTCTGAAGCCTAAAACCAGCCAGCCGCTTGGCATTTTGTAGACATCATCTCTAATCCTTACCTCAACCCTACAAGAAATGAATTGTTTTCTCCACATTATGAGGAAGGAAACTAAGATCCATGAAGTGACTCAGCCCATGAAGGGCTGAGGCTAGGATTAGAACCCAAGTCTTTCTGGCAGCAAGGCTTCTATGCTTGAAATCTTTCTCTTAGAAATGGGACTTGGTGGGCATCAACATTTTCTTTCAAAGCTTTAAGTTGAATCCACTCTATCCTGTATAAACTGACCAAAGTTTAATTTCAATGGAGCAGTTGCTATATGTCAGATACCAGTAAAATATCATGGCATTTGGTCTTTGCAACCAGCTTAGGAAGCTGCTCTACTATAATTATCCCCATATTAGAGGTGAGTTAACTGAGGCTTGAAGAGAGTTACTCGGGTAGCATGTGGCAAAGTGAGACTGTGAACACAACATTATCAGATCCCAAGCTCTAATCGACTACATCCTAGATGTTTCTTGAAGAAAAGAATTAACGAAACGCATAGCAGGGCAATCGAGGTAGACATAGAAAGGACTCACGAACGTCATCCATTCCTTTGAGTATTCAACAAATATTTCTTGAGTTCCTACTTCATCTCAAGCATCTTTCTAAACCCAAGGGATACAGTGATGATCATACAAATAACATTTTTTTGGGGGGGCAAATTATTATAAATGAGGGGACAAATGAGATAAACCAGAAAAGTCCTGATAGGCATGAGTACTATGAAATAAAACAGGGCATGGTGGATGGATTGACTCTCTAGTGGGTGGTCAGGGAAGTGTCACCTGAGAAACTTGCTTGTAAGCTGATGCTTTGGGGACAAGAAAGTTGTAACCACATAAAAGTCTAGCTGAACAGAATCTAGGCAGGCAAAATGTTCTGTGCAGAGACACAAGGCAGAAAGGACCCTGGTGTACCCACAGAAGAGGGGAAGTCCATTGAGATTAGGATATACTGAGGGAGGGAGGAGTAGCTCAAGACGAGGTCTGAAAGGAGGGGTAGCAGGCCTCCTGGGTCTGGCAGGTCATTGTAGGGAACTGGACATTAAGTAAGAGGGAAAGACACCAAAGGGTTTTAAGTATTTAAAATGATTTACAGGGGATCCCTAGGTGGCTCAGCGGTTTGGCGCCTGCCTTCGGCCCAGGGCACAATCCTGGAGTCCCGGGATCGAGTCCCGCATTGGGCTCCCTGCATGGAGCCTGCTTCTCCCTCTGCCTGTGTCTCTGCCTCTCTCTCTCTCTCTCTCTCTGTTCCTCTCATGAATAAATAAATAAATTCTTAAAAAAATAAAATAAATAAAATGATTTGCATTTTAGAAATATAACTTGGGCTGCTGTTTTGGATGGGTCACGAGATGAGTGGGAGGCCCTTGCAGGAGCCCAGCTGGAGCAATAGTGTTGGCTTGGATTCAGTGTAAGCAGGAGAGTAAAGAAGTGGACACATCCTAAAAATACTTTGAGGGAGTGCTGACCTCACTTGCTACCTTACACAGTTATAAATGGACAAGAGCTACTGCTTTTCTTGACCCCCTGGATGGTGGTGCCCCCTGCCAGACGTTCTCATCATGTTTTGACTGGCTTCTGCTATGCTAGACTATGAAAACTTGACCGAAATAACAGTATGTGATGCCATCATCTCCTCTGCTCACCCCAGACTTTTCACACACAAAAAAAATCTTTCACAAAAAACAATCCCTGCCAGCAACCCCAACAGCTCCCCTGATCGCTGCTCACCATGGCCCCAACACAGAAGAAAACCCACTGGCAGAGAATCTCTTGCATTTCCATCCCAGGCCCAACAATGGTCTGTCCTAGTCACTGGAGTCAAAGTGGCAGTAAATTCATAAGAAAGAGAAAACGATGTGAAAGGAGAGACCCAAGGTCACCTTGACAGGCCACCTCATGTATTTGAAAGCAGCCAAGGAGTGGTGGTATTCCTCCCGGTGTAAAAGTGAAAATATGAGGAAGACCTGTCTACCCCCAGCAGGCTGAAGTGCCCACTCTAGAAATCAGTGAGAATTCACCCAAAGGACGATGAAGAATTTGACAGGGAAGGGTTCCTCTGTGTACATTCTCAGGAGGGAAGACAGCCGGTGACATGCGATTGTCTCCAGGTCTGACTCCAGAAGACAGAAGGCTGGACACCGGGTGAACCGTCAGGAGAAAAAAAAAAAATCGAGGGAACCCTAGAGAAGATGGGCCTCGAACATAATTAATGTGACAGAGCACTGCCCACTCCCTCAGGCGGCTCAAATACGGCCACTCTCCCCGGTGGGAGCACGTTTGCGTTTAAGGGCACCAGACTCCATCTATTAAGGGAGGTGTTTAAGCAGGAAAGATAACGCGTCTGTCAGTCTGAGCGAGTGGCTCTGGAAACCCAAACACCATGTCAGAGCCTCTGGATTAAAAATATATATATCTAGCCTAAGCCAGAAGGAATTTTGCTTGTCGAGCATGGGAAGGGAGTAAAGGGCTTATGACAATGGCCCCTCCTGACTTTGGGTCAGCTAATTGTATTCAGAGAAAAAATGCTGTCTCTTCTGGGGAACTTCATAAAAAATGACAATAGGATTACTCTCAGCTACTTGGTTTTGCTTTCTTCCTAAGTGTAGGAGGAAAGACATTCATCACTTAATCAACAAACATTTATTTAGTACCTATCACTTACTTGTCCACCATTCTGCTAAGAATAATATAAGAACAGGATAGGTACACCATCCCCGCCCTCAGGGAATTTTTTTTAAGATTTTATTTTTTTATTCATGAGAGACACAGAGAGAGGCAGAGACACGGGCAGAGGGAGAAGCAGGTTCCCTGCGGGGAGCCCGATGAGGGACTCGATCCCGGGACTCCAGGATCAAGACCTGAGCTGAAAGTAGCCGCTCAACTGCTGAGCCAGCCAGGTGCCCCCCTCATGGACTTTTTAATCCGGTTCAGTTTCTGGTCTTCTAATATGTTGACAGTTTTGTGACAGAGGGGTAAATTTAGTTTAATTCAACAAACTTCTACTGATCTCTTATTCTGAGTAAAGCAATCTAAAAACAACTTATTCACTCGACAAACATTAATAAAAGGACATGTGTGATATACATTTTGGGAGATGCATAGCTGATTTAGGTCTGGATAGCTGCCTCAAGGGGCCCGCAGCGTGGGAAGGATGATAAGATGTGTATATTGATAAAACTAAAGCCAATGCTACAAAATGATAAACAGCATTGAAAAAGAGAAGTTCAGATAAAGAACTTTAACAGGAAGGATGAGGGGATGACTAACCCTGGGAGATGGGCAAAATCTATTCTCCGCCTCAATTTCCCAATTCATTCATTCATTTACTCAACAAATACGGCTTGAATTCTTGCCGGATTCCAGGCATTGTTTGGGGCTGGGATGCAAATCAGACTAGAAAGGAGAGATCTGCCAATTCACTGGGCTAAACACCTCATCCGGGGAGGGAGGAGATGCGGTGCGAAAACGGATGAGGTAACTTCCAGGCCGGCGCGTGGTGAGACAGTTAGCAAAGGAAGGTTTTAGCTGGTAGGCGAGCTGGGTGTGAAAGAAAAGTGAACATCTCAGGGAAAAGAAGAGGGAGGACCAGCGCTCCAGGCCGAGTAATTACAAAGACTCTCGAGGAGTGGGAGATGCAGAGGGAGTTCAGGGTGCATGTGGGAGGCAGGGGAGGAGGCCGAGGGAGGAGGCCGAGGGAGCAGCTGCCAGTGTTCCCGGTGAAGTGGGAAGGGAGGTTAACAGCCAAGGGGTGGAGGTAGAGTGGTCTAGGAGACTGAAACGGCAGGTTATGCTCTGGAAAGCTGCTTTGAGAATGTAAGAAGATAGTATTAAAGAACAAGCCAAAGGCAGCTCTGAGGTAGAAACCACAAATGTGGCATAAATTCCCCACGTAGTAATGCAAAATACTCAAACAGCACTTAGTAGTCTGGGGTAAGAGGGGAGGGAACACCTCACTGGACAGACGCACCATCTGCACGTGCAAGAGAAAAGGGGGGTTACGGAGACCTCAAATGATCACTCATAGGGTCTAGCCTGATGGGCCAAAAGAAAACAGTCAGGTCATTGAAGTAGGACTGGCAGATGGCTTCCAGCTCGGTTGTCAGCTCCAACTGATATGATAGAACCCTGTGTGGAGAAGGATCCCAACGTTACCGCTGTGCTCAACAGGAAAGGGTGCGAGATCAGTCAGGAACAGTCCCCATGGCCCAGAAAGGACGGCTGCCCCTGCGCCGGGTGTTCACCATCTCTGGACAGGAGGCCAGACGAGGCCAGGAGAGGAAAGGAGTCCGAGAGCTGGGAGGAGGGGAGGTCAGAAAGAAAGGCATGGGGACCTGAGGTTCCCAAGGTAGAATTCTCAGGGGAGATGTCAGGGCCTAGACCTTGGCCATGGGAAGGTGGGCTGGATAGACAAGAAGGCATGCTCTAGGGTTCAAAGACCTGAGTGCTGCTGCTTTTGTCTCACTGCAAAAGGGAGCTGTGACTTCAGGGGGAAAAAAAGAAAAAAGACACCTTAAGAGAAGGATGGGTGATTGAAGGAGCAGTTGGCCCTTAAAGTGTAAATGGAGGAAAAGTATGGGAAACCCTCATTCCTGCATTATCATCAGCCTCCACTTTGAATAAGCCAGAGAAAGTAGTGGCATGCTGTCTATGCGAGCCTCCTCCACCCTCAGGGCTCATACTGACCCCCTGGACTCTGCTGGGGAATCAGCCGCTCACCTTCTCTAGCAGCAGGGTGGGCAGGGAGTGAGCCAACCATCTCTCCTCCAATGATCAGATGCCATGACTATTTTTTTTTTAATCCTAGTGAGAACCCTCAATGTGAGATCGACCTTCTTAACAAAGGTTTAAGTGTAAAATATGGTATTATTGACTATGGGTACTGTGTCATACAGCAGATCTCTAGAACTTTTCCACTTCATTAACTGAAACTTGATGCCCTCTGATTAGGAAGCCTCTTTTCCTCCTGCCTCCCCCAACCCCTGGCAAGGGCATCCTTTGACTCTATGAATTTGGCTATTTTCGATACCTCATGTAAGTGGAAGCATGCAGCATTTGTCTTTCTGTGACCGGCTTTGTTCACTTAGCTTAATGTCCTCAAGGTTCCTCCACGTTATCACATCCTGCAGAACTTCCTTCTTTTTTTAAGGCTGAATAATATCCCATTGCATGTGTAGACCACGTTTGCTTTATCCATTCACCCATCGACAGACACTTTGGTTGTTTTCACATCTTGGCTCTTGTGAATAATGCTACGGTGAGCATGGGAGTGTAAATATCTCTTTGAGATGCTGATTTTCATTTCTTTGGATAAATACCCACAAATAGAATTGCTGAATCATAGGATAGTTCTATTTTTAACTTTTTGCTTTCCATAGCAACTACACCACTTTGCATTCCCATCACCAGTGCACGAGGGTTCCAATTTCCCCCGCATCCTCACCTGAATCTCTTTCTGGGCTCCAGAGGGACAGTGTCTGGAGGTGGGGGGAGGGGGTCAGGGGAAGACCATACCCTCCTCACCAACTCAGTGCCATTGCGGAGGGCTGAGCTCACAGGTCTCCATACTTCCCCATTTGCCAGCTTACCTCATGGGTAAATGAAGAGAAGGAATCGGGATGAATTGAATTCGTGGCCCTAAAGAGCATGTCTAAAAGGGTTTGTCAAAAAAAGAGTTAATGACTGCTTCTCTGCGGGAAACCCTAAAGAAATGAGTGTTCTGAAGTGTAGAACATTCGCTTTTACGGTAGGTGGTGTTATTGTTACATGTTCATACAGACAGTGCTAATTAACAATCCTAAAGGCCACATCATTAAATTATTCCTCAGCTTAAAACCCTGCAATGTTTAATGCACCCCAGCAATTCAATTATATCTAAAACACTAGCCTGAATGCTAGGCATTATTCTGCGGCTGACAAAGTGCAAGTTGCTCTTAAGAGCAGGTGAGGCTTGAGAAAGAAAGAAAAGCTGCTTCCCTGGCCCTCGCACTGACACACACTCTACATAGGAAAACAACGATAATCTTCAAAGAAAATTGAAAGTGGACCTAATCTTTGCCAGACAGACAAAATGTAGAGTACCAATTTTTCTGTACATGCAGATATGAAGAATCTGATCGTATTTTCCTAAAGATCTCACCTGAAAAATCAAATCATTGCCCTCACATCTGTGTAAGGTCCTTTGGGTCTCAGAGATTTTCCTCTGGGTCCTGCCACCCATCCCTTGTCATTTCTAACCACTGCAAATTGCATCTTGGGTTTGAACTTGGGGCAATGTCATGGCTTTGGGCTGGGTTTTTCCTGGATGTTTATCACAGTCAGCACAGCACACTTTGAAGAGCACACAAAGCCTCTTTGTCTCCCACCCAGGGAAATATCTGAAGTACAGAGTGCAGCAAGAAAGGGCTTCGATCCAGCTTAAACACATGCACACATGCACACACACAGGCTCTTGCCCTTCCCTCCCACCTCCAGCCTGATCTTCTCTGTAGTGAGACCGTTCTCTGCACAGGCGCAGAGCCTGGATCAGCTGGCCAAGTGGCCTCCATCCTCTGGACATGAGTTGGCAGGCAATACTACGACAGAACCTCCCGCTTGGAAAATGCTGGTGCCGAGAACGCATCTGGGAGCAGCACATATGTGATTCCACTGGTTTTCACACAAAGAGGCAGACTGTGCCAGTGGCCAGCTGGCCAGCTGGGCACTCATCTGCAGCTATGGAAGCAGGACTGAGGGAGCAAACTGCTGCTTCTCTTTGCATGGTCTCCCCCACCCCAAATACCCCGTCTCTGCATAGACCATTTCCTCATTACTCTCCTTCCTAACACTATGCCAACAGTATCCTTCAAGGAGGCACCACTCAACTCTATGGGACCAGGAGACATATATCTCCCTAGTCCATACCACCAACCACAGTGCCTTACACAGAGCATTTCTTTCCTATCCTAGCCACTAGGCCACCAGGGAAATCACAGAGCATTCTCTCAATAAAGGTTTGTTGAATGGAGGGAGATGATGGATGGATGGATGGATGGATGGATGGATGGATGGATGGATGGAAGACTAAAGCAACCCAAGATGCTATTACCCTTCCGTAAAAGAACGGAGTCCTCTCACTGACAGCCTCAATCTGGACTCTCCATCTCCAAAGAGATAGTACAGGCTGGGGTTAGCAAAGCCAGCAATGCCCTTGTCATGCTGCCAATCCTCATTCTTTCACCCCTGGCAGACATTGCTAATAGGCCACAGGGTTCTTGCCAACAGATTCAAGACCTCTCCTCTCAATTTTCCTCACTAGTGGTCCAGACAGATACCACTTAGCATCAAACAGGATGCAACCAAATTTCTGCCCTAGGGTTAGAATATGGGCTTTGGGGTCTGAGACCACTGTTAGATCCTAATTCAATCATTTTCTTACTGTGAGACCTGGAGAAAGCTACTAAAACTAAGATACCACAAAACTAAGCATTTAGGTTTTTTATCTGTATAAAAAGGTAAAGAACTAAGTTTATATGGTTACTGTGGAGATTAAGGGGAAAATTTAGTAAGCACCTGATATAATAGGTGCTCAATAGTCACTAGTTATTTTTATCCAGAGACTGTTTATGAATTAAGTCCCTCGTTCATTTGGAAGAATTTTCCCATCATTGTTAAATGTATTGCTCAGTTGCATCTCTCCCCAGTGGATGACAGAGAAAAGGCAGCACATGAATTCAGACTGCCTTGGTACCAGAGAGGCTTCACTAACATGGGCTGAGAAATGACAGTCTCTCGTTAGCTAGTCTAGAACAATTCTGATGGGCATCACGTGGAGACACAACAGTAGAATGACCAGATCTAGGAGTAAGGAGACCTGGGTTCTAGTCAAAGCCCTGTCCCCAACTAATTGGAATAACATGGGAGAGGTCACCTGGTTTTTTTCTGAGATAAAGCCATCGGATTGTCTAAATGCTAAAGTCCCTTCAACCCCCAATTCTGTGATTCTGTCCAGTTGATATCTTCTCACATCTCCAAGGAAGCCAGGCCTGACCATTCCCACAGAAAATAAATTCTGAGAATTTGTCACACTTGTCTATGCTATGTGTCCAGAAATTGGTCCATGCCATGGCCCCCTGGTCATGCTGATGATAATGTATACTCAAATCATATTAGCTGCAGGTCCAGGATTCATTCCAAGATACACACACACACACACACACACACACACACACCATTTAATTTTCACAACAACTTTCTAACTATGAGGTAATTAATATCACAATCTCATTTCACAGATAAAATACTGAAGCAGAAAAAATAAAAATAAAAAGAGTAACTTGTCCAAGGTCAAACAGTTTTGAGTGCTAGGATAGGTACTTGAATCCAAACAGTAAGGGTCAGCTGTCATAAGGCAGTGAGTTTTCCTTGTCATTTGGCATCTCATCTTGTCTCCCAGTCACCTCCCTGAGTGTAAAGGCAGGGTGGTGTAGTGACTAGGGAAATGTTCTCTGGCCTGCCCTGCCCGTGTTCAAAGCCCAGCTCTATTTAATGACTTCTGTGCCTCCATCTCCCCATGCGTCACATGAGGATAATAAGCATACTCCCTCACAGAGTTATTAGAAGAATTAAATGAGTTCCTCTAAGTAAAGCCTGGAGAGCGAAGTCTGGCACATGGCCAGTGCTATGGACATGTGTGCTCCTATCGTGCTCAGGAAACCAGCCCAAACTTCTCCATACCCTTGTGCCTCACACATAGTAAATGCTTTCGTGTTGAATCAGTTGATTTAACCGACCAGCTCAAAAACGTGTGCCTAGACCAGACTCAGTCCCAGCTCAACCACAACACACCTCTGTGGTCTGGAGCACATGAAATAACTCCTCTGGAGTCTCCATTCTCTCAACTTCTAAGATGGGAATCACACACCCTGCCCCATGAATCCCACGGAATTGTGCTACTCAATCAAACAAGATGTTTGTGTACCCAGCACGTAAACTATTAGATAAATGAAAAGGGAATCATTAGTTGAGGATTGATAAAATCACCTCCTGAGGACCTCTGAAGGCCTCTGCCTGAAGGTCATTCTCACCTTAGGGCAAAAGCAGAAGAGACGGTTGCCTCCAAAGGAACCCTGTTTGGAGAAATCTTGCAAAGCCAGATAATGTTACCATAAAAGCATGTTGCAGAGGGGCCTTTAATCCTATTGAACTGGAGGAACCACTTCTTTGTGTCCAATATGGGGCAACTCATGAGTTGGCTGCTATATGTGGCTGTGCTCCAAAACACTCAAAGCATTCTGCTGCCAATGACAGGTAGGTGCCCATTCGGTGTGATGGAGGTTAGGCAAGACATGATGTTACAGACCAGACAATGTCATGAAGGAGGCATTTATTTTAGTTGCTTTTTCCCTTCAGAGTTAGACACATCTAAGTTTCAGTGCTAGTTCAATCCCTTACAAGCTATGACCTCTCTAATCATTTCTGCCTCACGTAGGACAGTTGTAAGGATGAGAGAACACACACAGAGTCTGGCACAGAAGAGACGTTCTGTGAAGTGAGTAGTTGTTATCATTTCCCTCTTTAGAGACTCCCAAGTTAGTTGTTTCAGCCTGAACACGGGGACCTGAACACAAGAGCCCTCCAGCTCTGCCTTCCTGTTCCTTCAACCTGCTGAAGGCAACACTCCATGGTCTGAACCTTTCCTCACTTCTGCCAACAAACCCCTCTTTTGTCCCCTCACATCAGATAGGCCAGTTCCTGCTGAAAGATGTGCTCTCATATGTTCCCCATCCAGGTAACTCTCGCTAACAGCTCATTACATCCCGTAAAGGTTCTAATTACAGTCATTCCCAATCATATCCCTTGAGCTCCTCTTCAGCAAAGAGTGTTCTCTGTTACTACGAAGGTCCTAAAAACTCTTCTCAGGAATACTCACCAGTTGGAGCCACAGCCCAAGGTAAAACCCTCACATGTTAGAGAAAGGAAACCGCACAACATAGAAGGAAAAAAGTGCAGAGTTTCTCATCAGAGAGATCTCCATCCCAGGGGCAGCTGTATGACCCTTGCTTTCCTGTCCGCAAAGTAGGGATGATAACATGTATCTCACGGGCTTCTTGTGATAAGTAAGGGAGATTATGCATCAGTTAGCTTTCGCTGCCTAACAAACCTCCCCAAATTTAGTGATTTATAATAACAACCACTTATCCAGCTCACAAGTCTGTGAGTGTGCTGTTTAGGTGGGGCTGAGCTGAGCAGTTCTGCTGGGCTCAGCTGGGCTCTTGAGGCTTAGAACGCCAATAGCATCGCACCACATTCAAACAGTCCAAACAAATCACAAGACTGGTCTAGATTCAAGGAGTGGGGAGACAGACTCCGCCTCTTTTTTTTTTTTTAGATTTTCTTTATTTATCTGACAGAGAGAGAGAAAATATACAAGCAGGGGGAGGGGCAGAGGAAGAAGCAGACTCCCTGGTGAGCAGGGAGCCTGATGTGAGACTAGATCCCAAGACCCTGGAATCATGACCTGAGCTGAAGGCAGATGCTTGACCGACTGAGCCACCCAGGTGCCCCAAGACTACCTCTTGATGAGAGTTGCTGAAAGTCCTTGTGAGAATTGTTTAATTCTACCATAGGTAGTGAATATAAAATACCTGATCCTCAAGCTAAGTGAATAGATTTCTGTCATATTTTTGGTTCAGAAAGTCTTGTGGTGGCCTTGTATATAAACCTAAGAAGTATTTGTTAAGCCTTTGCTCTCCAGCACTGTGCTGAATTCCGGGGAAGAAGGAAGGATTTAAAATATGTTTATGTCAATGTCTCCTCCCTCACGCTGCTCATAATCTAATTGGGAGAAAAAACATATACACAAAAAAGATGAATGATAAGGCCAGAACAGAGGAGCTGTGACAAGGCCAGACATGATTAGTTGCTAAATATAACATATACACATTAAATTCTGAGACAGAAAACGGGGTGTGTCCAGAGTCATCATGGAAGGCTTACAGAGGGAGGATTTAAGACAGGTCTTGGAAGATGGTTAGTTGGCACAAACCACCATACTGACATGACTCCCTGACATCCTCTTTCTATCCAGTTTCACTTTCTAGAGGTCCTTCTTTCATAAGGGTCTCCCTATATTTACAGCTAGCATGATTAGACTCTGCTTCTGGTGCTATGGAGGAAAAGAAGTAAGATCCGAATCCTCAGAGCCATTAGTCAAAGGGAAGCTCTTTCCTGGTGATAGACAGAATGGGATAGTAGAAACATTCTGGCTATATTTAGTCCCCAAAGCTGGCAATGTATATTTGCTTTTCTTCTCAAAGACTTTTTTCCTTTATCTTTTATCTCTCATGGGTTTGTTTTTATAGCCATACATGGAACATCACAAAGGGTTTGAATGTAACACTGCTGGCACATAGTAGACAATAAATAAAATTTATTCTTTCTCCTTCATGTTTCCCCATCGCCTCTGCTATCCACATCTAATTTATTAAATGCCCCATGTAATACTTAGTAAATATCACAGCATTAGGCCTTTGCTGTAGTATTTGTACAGCAAAGTTCATTCCAGGAGATCCCAGTATAGCACTGGGACACAAGGCAAGGGCTCAGTAAATATTTGCCCTTCCTGCTTGCAGTTCCTGAAACTCATCACGCTCGCTCATGTCTCTGAGCAACTCATCCATGTTGCTCTCTATCTGCCATCACCTACCCCACTCACCAACCTACCTAACTAGTTAATTCCCATTCATCTTTGGCAACTACTTGTCTAGGAAGACTTCCTTGCCCCTATTTCCCACCCATCCCCACTCTAGTTTAGGTATCTCTCCTACTGCTCCTAGAAATGATTATGGAAGGATGGATGGATGGATGGATGGATGGAAGGAAGGATGGTTAGCTGAGGTATCCCAATCGGAAATCAATCTGCTGGGGCACCTGGGCAGCTCAATCAGTTAAGTATCTGATTCTTGATCTCAACTCATGTCTTGATCTCAGGGTTGTGAGTTTGAGCCCTGTATTGAGCTCCACACTGGGCATGGAGCCTACTTAAAAAAAAAAAAAAATCAATCTGCCAAAAGCTCCTTTAATACATTTGGGCTGGTATAAAGTGTCTCTTATGAGGCACACATTTCTCAAATCAGAGATGGAAGCTAAACTTTCTCTGAACAGGTGGGAGTAAATGATTAAGTCTCAGTCTCCTAGAAAAAGAGACCTGTCATGGAAAATTCCTGCACAGCACGTTGCACACTTAATACTCAGAGGAAACAGCAGGTAAGCAACATAATTAGTAGGAGATGCATAAACCCAAGGAACAAATGCCATTCCCCTCTGGAAGTTTCCAGGGGCAAACTTAAGACAAGGTCCATGGAGACAAGATTCTTTACCAACTGTCAGACTCAGTAAGCATAAGACCCCAAAGTTGAAATGTTTGGGAAGGAAACGTTTCTGTCCTTGGAGACTGAATTTAGTGGCTCTGAGATCCCTAACATAAATCATTTCCATCCTGCCAAAGGCTTCAGCTAGCAATGGGACCAGGAGAGTCCCAGCTCTCAGTTTCCTAATGCCTACTTTCCCTCTCACCCTACAAAAAAAAACCCACCACCCCCTGCCCCACCTCATTATACAATGTGTCCTAATGTTTTGAGATGACAGAAAAATAAACATTGCTTATTTCATTTGAAACACCATGACATTTTTCTTTAAAAAAACTCATACAACAAAAATAAAACAAAATAATCAATTCAAACGTTAAAGCCATGAAGAACACACTATCTGAATCTAATAAAAGAAAATGTATATGGTGAGTGCATGATAATTTAAAGAAAAGTGTCAAACAAAAAAGAATTAACTGATTTCTTGCATGTTTTGTCCCTTAGTTCTTTCCTTCTTGATATACACACAGCAAACATTTATTGATCGTTGTGTGCCAGACAGTGTGCTAGGCGCTTTGATGTAAATTGAATAAGACATAATTGTTTCCCACAATCTAAGGGGGACAGTGACAGGTAATACACAGTTACTGTACAGTGTAAGACATGAGATGAGAGATATGTCCAGAGCACAGCAGAGCACAGAGAAGAACAACTTAGATCAGTCTGGTGGGTCACAGAAGGCTCCCCACAGCAAACAGCATCTGAAGGGTAAGAGTGATTTTAAGGATAAGAAGGGGTTTGTTTGCCAGGCAAGAAGGATGCAGGTTCCATGCAATAAGAATGGCAGACACCAAAGCAGGGCAATGAATTAGCATTCACAGAACTATAGGCCCCTCATCATGACTACAGGAATGGGGTGGACAAAATGAAATTTTTTTTTTAGATTTATTTATTTATTTGAGAGACAGGAAGAGAGCAGGTGAGATGCAGAGGGAGAAGGAGAGAATCTCAAGCAGACCTCCCACTGAGCACGGACCCCACCCCCACCCCCTCAACTCCTCAGGGCTCAATCCCAGGACCCTGAGATCATGACCTGAGCCAAAATCAAGAGTCAAACGCTTCACCAACTAAGCCACCCAGGCACCCCCAAATTCTGAAATCTCTTTCATGCAAAATTGAATTTGGACTTTATATTAAGAGCTCTGAGAGCTACTGGAGGGCTGTAAGCAAGCTATATTATGATGTGATTTGCATTTGGAGAAACAATCCATCATGGAGTGGAGGATGGACAGTAGGGGGGTGAAACCGGAGGCAGAAAGACCACCTAGAAAAGTATTGGAGTAACCTCGGCGAGAAGGGATGGAGGCCTGGTGGACCAAAGCAATGGCCATAGGAAAAAATGGTTGGGAGTCTTTCCATTTTGGGTGGAATCATGTATTTTTGGATGAAACTTTCCAGCACATAATGTATTGTATAATCAGCCTTACCTATAGTTTCCTTTACATTCCTTTTATGTTTGCTTTCCATCAGTATCTGGTTTGGGAAACAATATGTCTGCCGTCACTGTGATCAGAAGCCAGCCCTATGTTCTTCCTCTATCCCAATCCCTTACTAGCTTGTTCCTTCAGGTGAATCATTTGTTGTCTCTGAGACTCATTTCTCTATTGATAAAACGAGATCATAAAGCTCATCTTCCAACCTTGCATAAAAGTTAAAACAATTTAATATATTATTGTTTAAACAAATACATTGCACAAATGCCATAAATCATCACACACTGTACAACATTAGGAACATTTTGGATGCAAATTATAGAAAAGCCAACCTAAACAAGCTCAAGCTAGAAAAAGAGTGCCAGCAAAACTGGCTTCAGGCACAGATTGACCCAGAATGATGATGTCACTAGAGTCCGAATCTTAGGCTCTGGTCTCCGTGCAAGGGTTCTATCCTCAGGTTCCCATTGTAGTCTCCTTCTCAACCACTAGTAATTTCAGACACACAACCCTGACTCTTCTGGTAAGTTCTTCAGAAGCCTGGAACTCCTTCATTGGACCAAACTACATCATGTGTCCATCCCTACAACTAGAAAATGAAACTGATATATTAACTTATCCCTACATCAAGTGCTTCACCCCTGGGTCACCCAAATGTACAGGATGGGAATGTGAGGGACAGTTCTCCTAAAGCAAAAGTGGAGTCTACAAGCAAAGCAAAGGGAAGCTATGCTGAGTGCAAAACTCCAAGTGTCCCTTACACGCACTTCATAGTTGGGCACCACTCAAAGCCTCTGGTTGCTAAGCAGCTGTGTAGAGATTAACTGACCTTGCTGTGGTTGCCACCGTTCTGAAACGAAGCACTAAAGAGCTGTGGCCCTTCTTTCCACTTATGTCATAATCATAAAATGGTTATTTATCGCCAAGCTTTCAAGTAGTCTTCCAAATGCTCTCATAACACCTACAAGCTATTCAGGGATCACCAGGATTCCACAGGACTCATTTAAGAGGCACTTGTAGAGGTAATGTGAGGCAGAGGGCAAGAGAGAGCTTCTAGCAACAAGAGAGGGCCTAATGGGCAGGAATCAGATAAAAGAATCTGACCATAATCAATAGTAATTGTATTTATAAGAGGTATCCTCTTCCTCGTTGGAAAGTACCTTCTAGCCCCTGGGGACTTACCCGTTTCTATAAGCTTTAAATCATTTCACAAATCTTTTGCATGCAGCAACCTTGTGAGTGGACCCCAAGAGTGAGTTGCCATTATGGATTCCAACAGAACATATCCAAGGGCAGGGAAACACACAAAACTAATAATTGCCTGGCCATCAAGAAAGGTGACCCTCCACAACTCAAGAGGTGGCTGCCATCATTTCTCGGACTACAGGAGAGCAAAGAGGGGATGAACCTTTTCTTGCCCTGGAGGTGGCAACATAGACAAAAAGAATGCCTCCTTGAAGTCTAAATCTCAGAACCAGATTCCTTTAACGTAATTCCTGGACATGTGTGTAGGTCACTCCTCTATTGGAAAGCAAGCTCCTTGAAGACAGAGGCCATGTCGTTTTCCTCTCTAGCACTTAACCACTATGCCTGACCCATAGAAGGTGTTTCATAAATGTATGTTGAATCAAGGAATTCACTTCACTAGGCACTGGCAAATATAAAGATCTAAAAGACAGCTCTGTGCTTAAAGGACTCATAACCTGGTGGAGTAGGAAATCAGAACATAACAGATTTGAAATAAGGTAAAGTGTTCCCGGTGTACCCTGCACACGCATGGTTGTCTTCTGTTTACAAGGCACTAAAACCACATCCATTTTCTTACCTGATTCTCCAGACACTCCAGTGATGTTGACATAGTGGATTCATTAGCCTCATTTTACATACATGATCAGTTCCTTGGGATGCAAGAGGCAGGAATACTCAAGCCACGTCACAGGACTTTTAACTGACAGAGTTTGGACTGGCTCTGAACCCCAAGTCTAGGCTTTTCTTATGATATCTTTGCAGATTGAACTTAGGGTTGTTCAACTCTCAATATCAAAGATGGTGGAACTGACTTAATTGTTAAAGAGCAATCTTACATTATGAAAAGTGCTTTTATCTTAGTTGTCACACTGTATTCATGTAGTGATTTTACAGAAAAAAAGAACAGAAACAGCATTTCTAGTTCCTGAATCTAGACTTAATTGGACAACTCGTCAGCAACTAAGTTAAAACTAGAATCTAACACTCCTGAGTTACCACTCCCCAGTCTGCCTTGTCTCTGGATTGAAAAATCACAGAATCATAGAATCCTTGGATGGTAGGAACAGATGAAAACTTGTGTTGGACTCTCTCACCCCATGCAGACATCCCTTCATCCAGCTTCTCCCGTGAGAACACGCCACTCACCACATCACAATATAGGCCATTCATCCTTGGAAACCCCTGGCATTGATCTTTCTGTCATTAACAAATAGAATTCTGACTCCCAGCCATGTCCACTCATTGGTTCTGCACTGGTCCAATTTCTGTTTATGTTTCTTAAGTACCTGCCGTGCACCAAGCATCCTGTAGATAGGTACCATCACCATGCCCGTTTTGCAAACAAAAAAATTGGGCCTTTGAGAGGTTAGAAAACTTACCCAAGAGGTTGGATCAGGGGTGCTACTTGAAAAATACAGCGCTATCTGTGGCTTGTACTTGGGAGACACACAAATGAAATGCATGCCTGCCTCCTGATAGGGCAGATAAGACCAGTTTTGTAGACATGGCTCCCTCTATGCCACTCTCCTGTTTTACAAGTCAGTAAATGTTCAGGAGCTCCCAATCCAATGTATGAGGTTAATTAATAATATGTAAAAGTTTATAGTTTATACAGTATAATCTCATAAACATTTATTAGTATGTTAATAGACAGTAATGACCATGTGAGCATAAAATGAGACAGGGGCTGGATGACAGAGTGAAAGAGCTGTCAAAAAAGCGTGGTATCATTTTTTACCAGGAACAGCATTTCAGGCATGATCTCCCTACAGATTCGTTTTCCTGGCTTCACGTCTACATGACCCTGACTGGGTTGAAAGGATGCTGACCTTAGAATCAGGACATCTGGGGTCTAGACCTAACTCTGTCCTTAAAGAAGGAAACGGAATTGACTTGTATTGAAACTTATTCTGTGTCAGTGCTCTGCTAAGGGCTCCCCCAGTGATTTCTCTGTTTGCTCTACCTGGCTGAACTCATGGAATTGCTTGGCACATGACACATATTCAATTCTATCTATTCAGGGGTGCCTGGATGGCTCAGTCTATAGAGCATACGACTCCTGATCTCAGGGTCATGAGTTCGAGCCATATGTGGGGTGTAGAGGTTACTTTTTAAAAAAATCATTTTCCAAAAATAAAAAGATGCAATTCTATATGTTCAATTATGCTGAGTTGAAATGAAATTGCTCTCAGTCTCTGAGCTGTTTTCTCACCCTATCTCTAGAGGTCTTTGTATATTGCTCTCCTGATTCCAGGAAAGCCTTCCACCTTCTCTTCTAAATACATCAGGCAAGTGGCATAAAATTTAAATTATCCCACTTTCTTGAACTCTAATGCAACGCAGTGGAGTGCAAGAGAAATGGCACAAGAGACAGTGCACCTGGTATCTCGTCAGTCACTGCCCTCAATGGCCAACGGCAAGTTACTTGATGTAATGTACTGCAGTTAGCTTCCTCATCAGAAACACAGAGATAATAAAGAGCTCATGACATGAGAAGGTCATGAAATATGTGTGAGTATCTAGAAACTCATACATGTGCATTTGTCTCTGCACCACTATGTACTGAGCATCAACGATAAATAAGCTGTCAGGCTGAGACACTGGGAATACAGACATGGTAAAATTTGATTTCTGCATTTAAGAAGTTCACTATGTACACGTATTGGAGAGTAAAGGGCAACAAGTCATCCTTAAACAAAAAAAAGTTATAAATTTCTATGGGAAAAAAAGAACAATTAATTTCATTTAGATGGGATTTTTCAGAGAATGCTTCATTAAAGAGAAGGATTAGATTTTTAACCCAGCCATGAAAAATGAGCAATTTCACAACTTGTCTTTTTTTTAACCTAACATTTGTTTATAATGCATATAGATTTTATTTAACTACGATCTAGTATTTCATTTTTTTTAAACCACAGCATATTTTTATTTGCCTACTAAGGGACAATTAAGCCATTACCACTTGTGCACTGTTAGACTGACTATACCTGTACATGCTTTGGTCACATGTGAGATCTTTACCTATCAGGGACAATTGCGAATAAAATTACTAGGTATTGCTAAATAGCTCCCTGAAGGACATGTGCAGATTAATACCATTATGCAAAATATAAAATCACATAAACAATAATATTATGTATTATTTGCAGATGCATTTATTTTTAAAGATTTACTTATTTATGATAGACATAGAGAGAGAGAGAGGCAGAGACACAGGAGGAGGGAGAAGGAGGCTCCATGCCGGGAGCCTGATGTGGGACTCGATCCCGGGGCTCCAGGATCGCGCGCTGGGCCACCCAGGGATCCCCTGAAGATGCATTTAAATATAGTAAAAGCACAATGGGAATGATTACATCTGACTTCACCACAGAGCTCACCTCTAGGGAAAGGAAGGATAAGGACATTAGCAAATGTCAACATCTCTTCAAGCTGGGTGATGGCCATGAGTTTCTAGTAAATAATTTCTGTTCTTCTCTGGATGAAATGTGAAATTCCTCATAATCAATCCTTTTTTTAATATTTGATTTAAGTTTTATTTGCCAACATGTAATATAACACCCAGTGTTCATCCCATCAAGTGCCCCCCTCAGTGCCCATCACCCAGTTACCCCATCTCCCCACCCACCTCCCCTTCCACAACCCTTTGTTTGTTTCCCAGAGTTAGAAGTCTCTCATAGTTTGTCTTCCTCTCTGGTTTTTCCCCACTCAGTTTCCCTCCTTTCTCTTATGGTCCCTTTCACTATTTCTTATATTCCATATATGAGTGAAACTATATGATGATTGTCCTCCTCCGATTGACTTCACTCAGCATTACACCATCCAGTTCCATCCTTGTCAAAGCCAATGGTGGGTATTCGTCTTTTCTAATGGCTAATATCCGTTGTATACATAGACCACATCTTCTTTATCCATTCATCTGTCGAAGGACATCTTGGCTCCTTCCACAGTTTGGTTTTTGTGGACATTGCTGCTATGAACATTAGCATGCAGGTGTCCGGTGTTTCACTGCATCTGTATCTTTGGGGTAAATGCCCAGTGGTGCAATTGCTGGGTCGTAGGGCAGGTCTATTTTTAACTGTTTGAGGAACCTCCACACAGTTTTCCAGAGTGGCTGCACCAGTTCACATTCCCACCAACAGTGCAAGAGGGTTCCCCTCTCTCCACATCCTCACCAACATTTGTTGTTTCCTGCCTTGTTAATTTTAACCATTCTCACCAGTGTAAAGTGGTCTCTCATTGTGGTTTTGTCAATCCTGTTTAAATTAGAAGACCCATGTCAGGCTGAGAAAAGGGGAGAGGTCGGCCTTCCTGGCTGATGGAAGCAGAGCTAGAGCGGAGCATAATGAGAGCACAGCCTGATCTGGACGGGGCACGGAGCATGGCTTTGACGAGAGTGAGTGATTCTTGGGTGGGAAAGGAAAATGGGAACCAGCCACCGACATATCTGGACTGTCTTCTGAAACTAGTGGGGAGCTGCTGGTGGCCAATCAGGCCTCCGGCCCACGTGTGTCTTGCTGGCCTCTCCCACTGTTTAGACACCACAAAGTGCACAGGCCACACACCCCCATTGCTGCTCCCCTCCTCGCACGTTTGACCTCTGGCAGATGCTGCAGTCCTGAGCTAGGGAGCCAGGCTGCCCAGAGGCCAAGGCCCCCCTCCGTGGCAGCCCTTTGAGATGAGTCAGCTCAGAGCTGCTAACATGGAAAATGGGCATTGTCTCATGCACAGGTGTGAGAATTGGGGGAGCTCTGAGCCAGCGCCGCCCTAAGCTCGATGAGAGTTCAAACAATCCCCAGAGCCAGCGAGAAGAAAATTGTCTCATAAAACTTCCCATTGATTTTAGTTGGATCCTTATAAATTCCCGAGGGGCCAGATTGCTTTTAGCATGATTAATATCCCTGCCTTCCCTGAGGCACGTTCGTTTCTCTCTCTCTCTCTCTCTCTCTTTTTCCTCTCTCTCCCCAACCCCCCCAAACATGTACACAGTCACACCACACGCTCACACCTTCTCACACACACACACACACTTCCTGACACACACATCCAGTCACGCTCTACAGCAGGGACATGTGCACACCACAGAGAGACGCATGGTTTCTGTGTGTCTCTCACACTCCTTAAACATAGGGTTAAATGTTTCCCTTGTCAGGAAACTTCGAGTCTGTTTCCTTTTGCAATGTGTTTTTCACACTTATCTCAAATCTGGCTAGGCTTTGCCTTATGACCAAAATTTTCCCTTGAAAACAGCCCGAGTTCACATAACCCAGAGCACAGGCCTGCATCAATCATGGGGCCTGATGACTGGTGGGTCGGCCCCACGAACCAAAACAAGCCACTCAGCAGCTTGTTCTCGGCTCCGCCGGGGCTTCCCAGGGTTGGTGAGGGGAGAAGACATCTCAGTGTGTCCTGCACCCAGGGGAGCGCAGACCTGGGGCCAGAACCCTGAGGGGCTTCACCAGCTTGCACAGGAGCAAACAGAGCTCTAGTCTTTGTTCAGGTAATCACAAGGAATGAGGAGAGGCAGAGTTACCCGGCCCTCTGCACAGCACAGGGGAACTCCAAACGAACTTATCCACAGAAAATGGTCCCAGAGGATACAGTTTCCAGCAGATGTCAGCCTTCAGGACTTGTTATTTTGGTGGAGAAATTAGTGTGTGTAATAAGAAGGGAACACATCCATAATAGTTCTTTTTCAAAGGCACACGGCTAAACAGAGACGTTAGCTCACATTCATGACCATCTGGGAAACCCACTTCTCAGGCAAGAAGTAATCCCTGCCAGGTACCACATACTGGCTGTCCACTCCTCAAGGCATCTCCTCCCTGGAGGTTCCCCATCCACTCTTCCAATTCTTAGACTTAACCAAAAACTACCCAAAGAAGGCAGATTCCAGCTGGTAAGAAAGAACTTACGAGAAGCCAAGCTGCCCAGGAACGATAGGGGGCCCTTTGAGCTGTAGAAACCAGTGGCCAAGAGGAAGAGTGGGCAACAAACAATTTAATGGAATCATGGAGATGGGGCTTCATACAGCCCATGGCACATAGGGAGATTTGTGATTCCAAGGATTAAAAAAAAAAATTCAACTGAGTAAATTCTAAAGATCTTGTTGGCTTTATTCAACGATTCATGAATGAGGCAGCCTCCCATCCAGCAGATACTGAGGAGTGGAGGAGCTGTACAAATGAAAAGACTTTTCTAAGCAGAAGGCAGCAGGAACAAGGAAACATTGGCCCCCCCAAAAAAGCAGGTTGGTTATGACAAGGTTATTTTCCTTAGCAGCAGGCAGGGGTCTATCAGGCAGGTTTCCTAACTAGTGCTGATCAGGTGATTCTTGATTGACTGATTTAAGATTCCATTTCTAGGAGAGCTGAAACTGTAATTAAGTCTTGGTTTGGTGACATGGGGCTTAGCATAAATGACTTCATTTCAGGCTTACTGTCTTATTTTTAACACAGGCTCCATCTCAGTCCTTACCTACCACCTGGAAAGCAGTGGCCCCTCCACCGCAGAGCTTCTATAGCCCATCACAAATATCTGTGTCTTCAGCGATCTTCCCATGTGCAGAGATTGTTCTCAGATGAAGTCTATGGAATTTGAAAGCACGAACTTGATCTCATTGTTCCATCTTCCCCATACCTCCTAGCACAGTGCTGGCACATGGTGAATAAATTATTTTATTTTTTGGAGTGCTTTAGAAAGGAGGTGTACACAAAAAGATGGTCCTGGGAACCTTCTCTCTAGATGGTTTCTAGAGGGCAGACAATCCAGAGTGGGATCATGTCAGGATCCCCTCCCATCATAGTAGTTCAGATCCAAACATGGTGACACACAGTGGACCTTCTCTGCGCATTACTTGTGCCCCACGTGGGATACCATGGGAATATCACTATCTCTTTTGTATAGCAAGTGGCTAAGAGCAGGGACAATGCGTATCAGGCTGCTTGTGGTTCAGATTCCAACTTTACCTCTTACTAGCCGAGTAATTTGAGGTTCATCTATCTCATTGCTAGAACAGGGTTATGAGGAGTTTGTACCTCATAGGGCTGTAATGAAAGTAGGTGCGTCATTGCATATAAATCTGTTTAGAATTGTGGCTGGTATATTTATCTAACAACAAATATTTACCATGTGTCAGGCACTGCTCTAATTGCTACAAAAAACAAAACAAAAAAAAATAGTAGTGAATAAAAACAACAGACAAAAAATCCGTGTCCTCATAGAGCTATTAGTCTAGTGGGGGCATTGCTCTAAATATATATCATTGGTCTTCATAATTAGTTTACTTGTATTATTTCTACAGCATCACCTGTTGTCTCCACTACTGACCTATATCTCCAGGCCTGGTAAAGTTCCAGGCACACACTGGCTCTTCAGTCAACAGTTTTTGAATGGACAATGCCTAGATGAATCCATCACTGTAATCACTGCAATATTTACATCAAGCTCAAAATTATATTAGCCAACATGTATGGAGCCCTGTTCTAGGGGCTTAAATGTTCAGACTCAGTTAATCCTCACAACAAACCCACCGGGCTAGTACTATTATTACCCCCATTATATAGATGAGGAAACAAACAGACAAAACTTAGAGACCTTGCTCAAGTCCAGGCACCCAGATTTCATGCTCATGGTGTCCATGCCATCCTGCCTCTAAAGAGAATAAGCCAGATTTTTTTAAATGCACAATGGATGCTCCTCCCACAATTAGGAGGAAATCAGTCGACACTTGGACAATTGTGGCCACCTAACTCAGCCGGCTGGCCTTGGTCCGCCCCACTTGCACAAAGCAGCCAGGGATGATCACCCTAAGTGGCAGATCTGATTGAGTCATCTGGTTAGTTTCCTGCTAGAACACCTGTGAGGCCCTGTCATCTTTAAAATGTTTTTCAAACTTCTTTTTTCTATTGTTATCTACTATTAAAAAAAAATACATTTTACATGGTAACCCAGTACTTACAAATACATATACATAGAACTAAAACAAAACTTTTCAGAGCAGCACCTGCCCTTCTTGTAGGCAATATAGTTTGTGCTGGATATCTTTCTTTCCCCAGATCTACTCCCCACCCTCTCCATCCTACCCTGCTCTGGGTTCAAGGTAGCTGTGTGACCATGGGCAAGTTACTTATGTCTCTAAGGCACAATTTTCTTCCCAGTAAAAAACAGAAATGTTAATAGTTTACACAGCTCATAATAATAGTACTGAAAGAGATTGTACATATTCGATTCCTGGAGTAGGCCTGACTTCTAGCAACACTCCAAGAAATGCCAGCTAGCATTATGATTATTTTGAGTAGAAATAACAATAAATGTACACTAATTTTTGCTATGGTACTGCAATGCCCATCTCTGATTTAGCGCAGAGACCTCAGACCTAGGAAGTGTGTCCACAGTCTTGGAGCTACAAGATTAAGATGACTAATTTGCAAAGAAAACCAGCAATATGTTGTGTGAGGTGATTTATTTATTTGACACAGAGAGAGAGCAGAAGTGGGGGAGTGGCAGGCAAAGAGAAAGGCAGACTTCCGCCGAGCAGGGAGCCGGATGTAGGGCTCCATCCCAGGACCCCAGGAACATGACCTAAGACGAAGGCAGACACTTACCCAACTGTGCCATCCAGGTGCCCTGTATGAGGCAATTTTTAAAGCAAACTCAGATCAATTGCCCTACAGATCCCAGTTGCCCCAAACTGTATGTTAGAAGGCAACTTTGCAACTGAAGAGCAATCTCATATCTGGCAGTGTCGTACTGTGTCCAGAGTCAGAAATCTGAGCAGGTGCCATTCCTAACAAACTTACCGAACACCATGTTTCAGGTGCTGGGGAGTGAGGCCACTTGGGTCTCCCTTGCAAGATTATTCTTTTGCATAAGCACAAGCAATGGCTTTTTATTCTCTGGAACTCAAGATTATTCCCAAAAGGCAACCACCCAGGTTAACAGCCAATGCTAAAAGGTGCCAAGGTAGTCTATTAGGACAAAAGAAAAACCTGAGATTATAAGGCACTTGGAAGGCTGTTTAATTATAAAATGTGTGAGGCTGAGTTTTAAATGTGAAGGTTCACATGAACTGTTTTCTAGGACTCTTTGAAAAATGTTAACTAGTTATCATTATATGAAATTTATGAATGTACCTAGCCCAGGGCTATATATTATTTCCTAGGCTCCTCAATAACTCCCAGTTACTAGGAGCTGGTATTCACTATTTAGACATTTCAATGCAGGCATCAAATTCAAGGCAAAAGCCTTGAATGCAAACATTTTTATCAATAGTTTGGTCACCGAAAACTCTTCTGACTTTGGAATATGTTGAGTGAGCATCTTTCAATAATGTTTAAACAGCCACCTTCTTACCTTCTCCCTCCTACAGCCCAACAATGTGAATCTTCTTCCTATCTATACCACACACACACAAACACAAACACACACACGCACACTAATCCATTTTGTTTTTTTTTTTTATTTTTTATTTTTATTTTTATTTTTTTTTTTTAATTTATGATAGTCACAGAGAGAGAGAGAGAGGCAGAGACACAGGCAGAGGGAGAAGCAGGCTCCATGCACCGGGAGCCCGACGTGGGATTAGATCCCGGGTCTCCAGGATCGCGCCCTGGGCCAAAGGCAGGCGCCAAACCGCTGCGCCACCCAGGGATCCCCCCATTTTGAAAGCATAATTACTACTGATAGAAACAGCCTGGCACAAAATAAGTTGGTACAGAAGATTAGCCATGAAGTGTCCTCAAGAACTCAACCCCAGGGGATCCCTGGGTGGCTTAGCAGTTTGGTGCCTGCCTTTGGCCCAGGGTGTGATCCTGGAAACCCAGGATCAAGTCCCATGTCGGGCTCCTTGCATGGGGCCTGCTTTTCCCTCTGCCTGTGTCTCTGCCTCTCTCTCTCTCTCTCTCTCTCTCTCTCTCTCCCTCTTTCTCTCTGTGTCTCATGAATAAAATCTTAAAAAAAAAAAAAAAAAACTCTGCCTCAACTAAAACCCACCTCTTCCAGTTACAAGAATGAATAGGCTTACAGTCCTTGATGCCATTTACCTTTTCTCCATTTGTCACACTGTGAGATCAAATCAAGGGGAAGGGCGGGGAACAGTTGGTAGATGTTGCCAGAAACCACCTTTTCATAAGCCCACATCCAAGTTTTCATTCTGCAAATAGGCTGGGGTAGGTCACCATAGGGAAAGGGAGACTATATTCCAAAGATGAATAGATGCTGGTCCCTATCATCCACCTGGTCATAGAGCACAGAAGGATGCAGTTGATATCCCAGCGATGGCAAACAGTGTGGTAACTGCCTTGGCAGAAGTCTGAGCAGCCTCAATAGGCCACACCGGGAGAGCTGGACCCAGCAGGGTGCAGGTCAATGCTTAACAACCAGCTCTCCAAGGGAAAAGAAGTCCTAATATGTAGTTCATGACATGAGAGACTCCTAACTCGGGGATCCCTGGGTGGCTCAGCAGTTTGGCGCCTGCCTTTGGCCCCGGGGCGTGATCCTGGAGTCCCGGGATCGAGTCCCACGTCGGGCTCCTGGCATGGAGCCTGCTTCTCCCTCTCCCTGTGTCTCTGCCTCTCTCTCTCTCTCTCTCTTTGTCTATCATAAATAAATAAATCTAAAAAAAAGAGAGAGAGAGAGAGAGACTCCTAACTCTGGGAAACGAACAAGGGATTGTGGAAGGGGAGGTGGGTGGGGGGATGGGGTGACTGGGTGATGGGCACTGAGGGGGCACTTGACGGGATGAGCACTGGGTGTTATACTATATGTTGGCAAATCAAACTCCAATAAAAAAGAAAAAAAATATGTAGTTCATGCCAATTGCCATGGTGTACATAATCCCACTATGACCAATATGAAGCTGGCAGCATGGTATCACAGAACAGAGAGCTGGAAAAAGATGTGCAATAATACACCATTACATAATACCTCCACCATAGAGTTACAATAGACAGAATAATCCCAAATACAGATCAGAGTGAAATGTAAGAAAATAACTTGGGAGGCAATACATTTTGAATACTTATTAACTCAGTTTTAAAAATCACTTATTTGATTGTGAATTGATATAATTTAAATTTTAGTAGTGGCTGTGTTTAACAACCAACTCGCAAAATTCCTACAACTTTTAACAATTGACTTTCACCAGCGGTTTCAATCCACTTCAGCACACTTCTAGACAGATTTCACTTGGACGGAGCACTGACCAGGGCACCAGCAGTAGGGTGGGGATTCAAGAGGCCAGATGTGAGCTGAGAGCTTACTTGAAGCCATCTGGGTTGGCAAGAGCTAGAGGTGCAGACCCAGCCAATATTTAAGGGGAACTGAAGGCCAGACACATACGAGACAAAGTACTAAGAGCAGACCACAAAGACAGTGTAGTGCAGAGTTGATTTGAGGCCAAGTCATGGTAAGAAAGTGAACAAGCAGGTCAGGAAACAGTGAGGAGGGTTTTAGAAGGTGTCACAAATACAAGGGATTGCATTGCTTACATTTGTTAATAAATGATCTTGATAATCATTCACAAGTGCTTAATAATCACTATGGAGCATTTAACACAGACTGGGTATTGCTTTAGATGCTTTAGATGCTTTCCTGCCACTATGATATCCCCACTTTACAGAAGGAACAGACGGCCCGTCTCCAGATCTATGGTGGCATCTGCCATGCAACACGGGTGCCGTGTTTGGGTTAAGCTGGTTCAAAATGCAGTACAGAGGGCAGCCCGGGTGGCCCAGCGGTTTAGCACCACCTTCAGCTCAGGGCATGATCCTGGGGACCCGGGTTCCAGTCTCAGGGATCCCCGCATGGAGCCTGCTTCTCCCTCTGCCTGTGTCTCTGCCTCTCTCTCTCTCATGAATAAATAAATAAAATCTTAAAAAAAAAGAAAAATATGCAGTGAGCTTGATCCAAAAAGAGCAGATAGGGCAGCCCGGGTGGCTCCGCCGTTTAGCACAGCCTGATCCTGGAGACCCGGGATCGAGTCCCGCATCGGGCTCCCTGCATGGAGCCTGCTTCTCCCTCTGCCTGTGTCTCTGCCTCTCTCTCTCTCTCTCAGTCTGTGTCTCCCATGAATAAATAAATTAAATCTAAATAAATAAATAAATAAATAAATAAATAAATAAATAAATGCCGTACAGAGAGCAAAGTATGAAACAAAGAATCACTTCAAGTTGGAACAACCACGTGTTTTGGAGACCGTGCTGGAACACTCGGTCCGGAGCACACACGTGTTCAGAGATGCGGCCACACATTGCCTGCGCGGGGAGGGAGAGGATCGCGGGGTCAAGCAATGTCTGGCCTTACCTGTCGGGGAGCCAGGTGCGCCGTGAGCGCGCCCACGGAAAACGGGAAGGTGGCCCCTGGCCTCGCAGGACCCCAGTCTTCACTCTTTTACCCCCACGCCCGAGCCCGGGACTCGACCCGTGCAGGGTCCAGACTTCCCGGGTCTCTGGCCCGAGCGCAGAGGCTCTGGTCCCCCTGGGCCAAGGCCAATCGCCGAAGCAGCCCCACCTGTCCGCAGCCCCTCCCAGAGCCCTGAGCCCGCGCCTCCCTCGGGGCAGATTCCAGCCTGTGAGCTCCTTGAGGTTTTACGGGAATTTTCTCACAGGCTCCAGCACAGTGCCCGGGACGACAAATACTGAACATCAGGTTTGCCGGAGCAGAAGGCAGGCATTATCACGGTTTCGTATTTATTAGGCCTTCTCGTTTCATGACGCACCGCGTGGGACAGAAGCCAACTGTCCCTCTGCCTTCAGGAAGTGGCCTTCGAGCTCGCAATGACACGGTGCTGCCCATTCCCGACAGAGAACCGCCAGGGCCCCCCCAAATGCTTCAGGCTGGCTGGGAGCTCTCGACTGAGGCTCGAGAAGTGTTCTTTGCGGTCGTGTCTTTGAACGGCGGGGGCACACGAGGGAAGAGCCACCAGGAAGGGCCGCTGTCGTCCCCGGGGTGCTTCGGGGAAGTGAGTGACCGGGCCTCGCGCACCGGACCTGGGAAAGCCTCCAGGAATTCACTCTCCTCTCACCCTCACCACCTTCGTGATGCTCCGTTGGCTAACTCGGCCGGGGGGAGAGGTCTGTTTTCAATTAGGGCTTCTCAAAAAAGTGTTTTTCAATAGCCTGTAAAAATAATCCAATAAAGGCCTGAGAGGTGTGAGCTGTTGTCATCATCCTGTTTGGATAACGTCACTCAGAATGCACCCAGAAGTGAGACAGGGAGGTTGTGACGCCTTCAGAAAATTAATTTGTGAAATGAAGCTGCGGGATTAGTTGTCCCCCTTTGTGCCGGCTTTAATGTGTCCTCCGCCGGGGAAATCTGAGGCTCTGGGTCATTAGCCGGGTCGGATCACGTTACCCCGTTTGGCTCTCCAGAAATCACACTTTTCATTTTGCCTTTAATCCTAAAGGTCACCGGGAAGGTTAGCCCCCAACACAAATGATACTTTGTGGTCTTACTTTCAGACAATTATCAACTCATAAATCTTGGTCAGACTGTAATGAGAGTGCGAGAAATAATTGAATTCGGTCCAGACGAGCAGTGTCAGAGGGGGACACACCTGAGGGCGACGTGAAAGGCGAAGGGAGGGGTGCTGGGGGCTCGGGGCCTGGAAGCCAGAAAGCCTTTGCTTTGTTGAGTCCCGTTTGTCCTCGTTGGGTCGCTGTGTTTGGAGGCTTGGGTGGGGGTGAGTGAGGCCATGAAAGATGGTGCCGGTCCACTGGGAGCTCAGAGAACAGAGGGCAGGAGCTCAGAGGCAACGGCAGCCAGTAGAAAGGAGACCAGGGAGGAGCCTGGCACTGGGATGCTCAGAGTCCCAGTTCAGCCGATTACCCAGTTGGCTGGCCCCAGGAGACCCAATTCACCACCGGTCCTGGGATGGAGGCTGCCAGCCGCTCCTGCATCACAAGATGGTCACAAGGATCACACGAGATAATACACTGAAACTTTCCTTTTAATCCTCCAAAGAGAAAGTAACTCTTAAGCATGTTAACTCTCTAAGCCCCAATAACTTGCAGAAGACACTGTTGGCTGGATATCCCTAACACATCTAAGACTTGTCCATTTCTGCGTCCAATCCAGCGTCATCTTTTCAGCCAGGCTATTGGAATAGTCCAATAATCATTCTGTCTCTGAAGGCCCCTCCTCCCTGACCCACTCTCTACCCAGCGTGTAGTCAGGATCCTTTAAAAATGTCCTATTCCTCTTCTGACTAAAACCTTCCAATAGTTCCCCACGTCACATGAGTCCAAGGCAAAGTCTCAGGACTCTCGACAAGGCCTTGCCTGATCACGTGCCCATCTCCTCCCTGACGTCCCCCCCCACCGCTCCCCACCTAGCTCATGCTCCAGCCACAGCAGTCTCCTTGCGGCTCCCCACACCTGCAGTGCATGCTCCCACCCCAGTCTTGCTCTGACCCTTCCCTTGGTATAGGACGCCCCTTGCCTGGGTAGATATGAATGGTTACTCGCCCGTCTCCTACTCTTTATTCAAGCTACACTGTCCCTGACTAGTTAAACCCCACCTACCTTATTTATAATATTTGTTATCTGTCTCCCCCCCCCCCAGCTACAACGTATGCTGCATGAGGACAAGGATTTCTGTCTGTTTTCTTTATTGCACCCCAGTTCCTAGAAGAGAGCCTGGCATGCAATAAGCACCCAATATTTGCCAAACTGAAATGAAAACCTGATTTCTAATGGACTAGAGAGATTTCCATCTGACTAGAGCTCTCGTTTACGCCAGGTTAGACACTGACGTGACGAATAATGCTACCTGGATTTCCAGACCACTTTTCAGGAATGACGTGTATAAAGCCTGAATGAAATGCCTGATTTTGTCAGTCTGTGTGCCCACCCGGGTACCCTCCAGGGCGGCAGGCACCATATTTGGTTTCAGTTTTGTTGTTCGATTGGTTCTCCCCAGTTTGCCCAGGGCTGGAAGCAGGTCCTGCACCTCTAGTTCTGACCAGGGACATATCTGGGCCAGCTTTCCAAGAGGTCAGGGCGAGCATGTTTTGGTGGGGAAGGAGAGGAATTTTGCACCACTGTGCCTTCTCCCTAACCAGCCTGGCTCGCACCCACAAGAAGCTGCTACAAATACAGACTAGGCTGGCAGCACCAGTAACAGAAAGGGGGGAATCAAGTTCGGCTTGAGGTAACAAGCATCTTTGTTTCCAACAACAAGCTTTGTAAGTTCATGCGTATCTTACCTAGGCACAGCACTTCACAGTGTTTTCCCGCATGCGGTTTCACTTACCCTTATCCCCAATAGCGTAGGCATTATTGTTATCTTTATACTATAGACAAGGAAGCTGACTATGGATTGAGTCCTTGGCAGAGCCACGTCTTACACTTTCTTGCAGTTGTAAGTGAGTTTGGCGTAGCTGGCACGAACATCAACAACAAATGTTCCCTGTCTGCTGTTGCACACTTCAGAATTCTGCTGCAGTGAGTCTGTCTGTCTTGCTTTCTCTGCCTCTCAATTAAAGCAAAAGCTATTTGAGTGCAGTGACCACGTCAGATCTCCAATGACTGGGCACAGTTCTTGGCACAAGGTAATTTCGCAGTTGTAAGAGAGGCCGTGGTATGAAGTCAAGAAATAACTGAGCAAAATATAGGCGCTGTGAAGAAACAAACCAAAGGATGCTGAGGGAGAGAACATCTTCCGTAACAGTGATCTCTTTGGGACAGGGTAGCCAGGGAGGGGACCACTCAAGAGTTCACATTTAAGCTGAGACCTGATGGATGCCTGTTTGCTCCCTGGCAAATGACCTTAGCAGGACAGAGACAATTTACAGCTCCCTGAAAGCCTACCAAGGGCAGGAGCCAAAACTGTACATCCTGAGCACAGGACTTCTGAAAAAGAAAATGGGCAGGGGGATGGGAATGGAGCCACATGTGCTGTTTTCCTTTTAGTCAAGGAAAATTCACTGAGCATCTACTTTGTGCCAGGCTGCTCTAGGCACCAGGGGTATGAATAAAACTCGTGGATCAGGTGTTCTAACGAAAGAGACAGACATGGAGACTCTTTTTTAAAGTGCTGGGAGTGTAGGCTAAATAGGATAAGAAGAGGATAGATGATGATAGGGGAGAAAAGTTGATGAATCAGTAGGGTCAAGGGAAAGTCACACTCAGGAAGTGGCATTCCTACAGAGGCCTGAATAAAAACAGGGGATATGGGACACCTGGGTGGCTCAGTGGTTGAGCAACTGCCTTTGGCTCAGGTCATGATCCTGGGTCCTGGGATCGAGTCCCACACCAGGCTCCCTTCAGGGAGCCTGCTTCTCCCTCTGCCTATGTCTCTACCCCTCTCTGTGTGTCTCTCATGAAAAAATAAATAAAATCTTAAAAAAAAAAAAAAAAAAGCAGGGGATACACACCAAAATTTGAGAAAAGAGGAATAGTCCAAAAACATTTTAGCAACAAAAGCAAAAGCAGAGACTGTGACCCAAAACTATCTTGCAACGTTCAAGAAGAACTGAAAGAATAGTGAGCCACCCAGTAAGGCTGGAGACTGTGAGCAGAAGAGTAGAGGGAAAAGAGGAGGGAGGTGTTGCCAGGAGCAAGGTCACAAAGAGCCTTACGCCTCATCAGGAGTTCGGATTTTATCTTGTGCCATGAAAAGCCACTGCCTGCTTTTGACGAAGGGAGTAGTACGACCTGATTTGTATTTTAAAAATATCATCCTGGCTTCTGCGTGGTGAATGGCTTGCAGGAGAGGAGTTGCTAGGAGATGGGGGGATGGTGGCAGGGGTCTAGGTGAGAGACAGTGGCCTGGGAGACAGACTCAAGATGAAGGGGGTGCAGGGAGGTGGACGGATGTGGAACAATTTTTGGAGGAAGAGGTCACAAACTTATCTCTGATTCGTGGTGATGAGGAAGAGAGAAGAATCGAGGACACCATTAGGTCCAGGGTCTCAACAGGTGGCCTGAGGGTGATTCCATTTTCCGATATGGGAAACTAGCAGAGGCCCAGGGTCTGGAGGGCGATTGATGTGCTACATTTGGTGGAGAGATGGGTGCCGAGTGAGACCTGCCAGCGCCCTTCCTTCCCTTGGTCTCTCCACTCGGGTAAGTCATTCTTTAAGGAAGAAGGACAAGAAATGCAAATCCCACACTTTCCCCTCTCGGAGAGATAAGGGGAAATTTCATTGGGGACCTGTAAGGAAAAGTTTATAAAGTCCCACCCGAAAATTTAGATTTTATTTTCAGTTTCATTCACCCAGAGAAAGGAGTAGAGAGAAGCAGTAGGGAAGAGACAGAGAACCATGTAAATAATGCATGCCAAATTGTAAGTACTGGAAGGAATGAACCTGGTCTTATTCATCTCTGCATCCCAACACCTGTTACTATGTCTGGCACAAAATATTTGTTGTACTGAACTGTCATACAACGTATGAATAAGGAATGAGAGGTGATTCTGAAGGAGAGGAGCAAGGAATTCTTGGAAGAGGACTTCAAGCCTTACCTTGGCATTTTCTTTATATTTGTTGTTTCAAGTCATAGGATTACTAAAACGTACAGTAATATTATGGTCCTGGTACTGTGACGAAACCACTTTAACAAAACTAGGCTCTACCCAAAGATCTTGGAATATGAAAGTGTATCAATCCAGAATACGTCGAGCCCACAAAGTTCGTAAAAATTAGGAACCCGGTAGACAGGGGATGAGTACATGGACTTGGTGGTCTGAATCTCTTCTCTACCACTTACTTGCTGTATGTCCTTGGGTAAGTTATTTAATCCTTCTGTCCTTCAATTTCCTCATCTGCATAATGGAGATTTCAGTAGTAACTATCTCATAAACTTGTTGCAAAGATTGTGTTAACATGCCTAAATCACATAGAATGATGCCAGGCACGTTACAGAGATATGCTGCTACTACGATAGGCAGTCTAACAGACCTAAGGGTCGTGTAGTTTAGCCTATTCCAAGATGCACACTCTTGAAAATGATTTCTCAAAACAGGAAGTACAAAGGAGAAATGTTAAAATAAATGGTAAACAGGAATATATAATGCAATAATTAGGTTTCTTTTTCACTAAAGCTGTTTTTAAATCCAAGGAAGCAAACATACTTTTTCCTCTTGCACCCATGATCTTTGAAGATTTTCTCTTATCTCTTTGACTGAGCAGTGTGATCTTTATTGGGAGGGGTGGCAGAGGGAGAGAAGGAATCTTAAGCAGATTCCCTTCCCAGCTCGTAGCCCAATGCGGGGCCCCGTCGCACCTCCCTGAGATCATGATCTGAGCCAAAATCAAGAGTAGAACGCTTAACCAGCTGAGCCACCCAGGCACTCCAAGCAGTGTGAGCATTTTAATTGTATCCAAGATGGAAAGTTTTCAGAATAAAAATAAGGCCTTATAAAATGAATACCTTACAGGCAATAACAAGTATCAGTAAAGATGTGGAGAAATTGGAGCCCTCAAACACTGCTGACGGAAATGTAAAATGGCATAGCTGCTTTGGAGAGCAGTTTGGCAGTTCCTCAAAAAGTTAAAATACAATTACCATATAACCCAGCAATTCCACTTCTAAGTATATAATCTGAGAGAATTTAAAACATATATTCAGGGGCACCTGGGTGGCTCAGTCAGTTAAGCAACTGAATCTTGGATTCGGCTCAGGTCAAAATCTCAGGGTCATGAGATCGAGCCCCTTGGGCTCCATGCTCAGCGGGGAGCCTGCTTGTCCCTCTCTCTCTCTCCCCACTCGTGCTCATGTGCTCTTGCTCTCTCTCCCTAAAATAAATAAATAAAACATATTCAAAAACAAAAACAGGAAAAAATTGAAGGAAGCATCTATTCATATAAAGGTGTATGCGTGACTGATACTGCAGTATGATTCACAACAGCACCAAAGCGGTAACAACACAAATGTCCATCAGCTGGTGAACGGACAAACAAAAGGTGGGTGATCCACACAATGGAAGGCTATTTAGCCCTAAAAAGGAAACAGAGTACTAATACGTCCTGTAACATAGTGAACCTTGAAAACACTATGCTAACTGAAGGGAAGTAGTCACAGAGGCTGTAACTTGTAAGATTCCATTTATACAAAAAATCCAGAGTGGACAAACCCAGGAGACAGAAAGTAGATGAGTCATTCCAGGGGGTAGAAAAAAAGATGACTCTTAATGTTACAGGGTTTCTTTTGGGGCTGATGGAAATGTTCTGGAATTAGAAAACGATCATAGTTGCACAACCTTATGAATACACCAAACACCACAGAATTACATACTTTAAAAGCTTGGATTTTATAGTATGTTAATTAATTCTCAAAAAAAAAAAAAAAAAAAAAACAAAGATTAAAGTGTGCTTGGGTGGCTCAGTCAGTTAAGCATCCAACTCTTTGTTTCAGCTCAGGTCGAGATCTCATATTGTGAGGTCTAGCGCCAGGTTGGGCTCCATGCTTAGCAGGGAGTCTGCTTGAGGATTCTTTCTCTCTTTCTCCCCCGTCCCTCCCCCTGCACACCTGCTTGCTCTCTCTTGCTCTCTCTCATAAATAAATAAATAAATCTTTAAAAAAATATAGGATTGGGGGACGCCTGGCTGGCCCAGCCATTGAGCATCTGCCTTCAGCTCAGGGTATGATCCCAGAGTCTCGGGATCAAGTCCCACTTCGGGCTCCTGGCAGGGAGCCTGCTTCCTCCCCCTGCTTATGTCTCTATCTCTCTCTCTGTGTCTCTCATAAATAAATAAATAAAATCTTAAAAATAATAGGATTAGAGTTGTTAACCATAACCCTGTTTGCAAAGTTTTCTTGTACATCATTGTCAAGGATATAAAGAATGTGGGGGAAAAAAATAAAAAAATAAAAAAATAAAGAATGTGGGGTTATTTGACAAAATAATACATGTAAAACACCTACACAATAAATGTGTATGATACTATCATTCCAAATGAGATTGAAGTCACAGATTCAAGAGTTACACGGGCCACTAGACTTAACAGTGCTCCAAGGACTTGGCCTCTGTGCTCCATCCGGAGGTTGATCATACAGTAGAGGGAACAGGGAATAGGACTTAAGGATACAGGGTTTGCCTGGGGCTTTGCCACTAACTTAAGTCTGTGGCTTTGAGCAATTTACCTCTTTGTTTTAGTTTCCCATATGTTAAATAATGGACGGGGGGGGGGGGGGGGGGGGGGGAGAAAAGAGAAAGAAAAGAAAAGAAAAGAAAAGGAAAGGAAAAAAGAAAAGAAAAACTTTTCTCTGACCTCCCAAATATTATGAGGATCAAGTGAAACCAAGTATCTAAGTTGACTTTGCAAAGTTGCTATGAGAGCTTATTCACCACAAGGGAAATAGCTCCCTGATGGAAAAGGAACCCTGGAGAATGAGGGCTAACATTTTGCAGAAGGCTTGCTCTGTGCCCAGCACTGTTCTAAGTGCTTTTCCAGGAATTAACTTGCTTAATGCCTACAACAATCTTTTGAAAGCTCTTATTTTATTTCTGTTTTTCAAGTGAAGAACTGAGAAGGAGATTAAGTAATTTCTTAATGTCACACAACTAGTAAGAGACACAGACCCAAGTGCCCTAACCCCAAAGCTGGCACTTATAACCTCCAGCAATGTTCAGTGTATCCCCATTTTACAGATGGGAAACTCATGAAACTACACACACGTGAGGCAGAAGGCAACAGCTAACATGTACCAGGAGCCCACCATGTGCTGAGCCGTTTCTCCTGCTTTCCACATGCTGTCCTACTGCCCATGGCAATCCCATGAGATAGGAACCATACCCATGTCACTGTTGGGAAAACCCAAAGCACATAATTCACCTACCTAAAGTCACCAGCGAAATAAGTCATAAAGCTAGGATTGAGCCCTGTTCTTTCTGACACTAAAACCCCTGCTCTTTCCACCTACCATGCCTGGGTAGAATTTACCTTGATGTCAAGAATAATTCACACACACACACACACACACACACACACACAGCCTAATGATATGGAACACATTTTCCAATGGGTTCAAAGTCTCACCCGGATATAAGGAGGGCAGCGCATTTTGTCTGTCCGGCCAGAGATGCTGATACGCTGGCAAGTACTTCTTTCAGCCACTGAGCAGGAACAGGCCTGTGACATGATGAGTTACACATCACAGAAAGACAAAACCCGTAATGACGATGCTGGCAGCGTCAGCCCTGGTGGAACTAGGAGCAGGTGGTGCTGAAATTAAAAAGTAACTGGAAAGCAGGGGAAATTGTGGCATACTTCATTTGGACTGATAGGCAATTTTTGGTCGGCTCCCATGGAAATCACTTGGGGATAACTTGGAAGTTATTAAATGCACCAGGCTTGTGGAAAGACCCATTCGTTACTGAGTCCCTGCACCCAAGTTCCCGCTTAGCAAAATGTCCACATCCCCAGATCTGATTTAAGCCTAACACAAGAGGCCACAGTAAATCCTGTCACTTAGCAAAAGGCAAGAGAAGACAGCATCTTCTCAGAGATATAATGGGGCTGCAGATACTGCATGCAGGTGCCCGGAAATAGCTAAACATAGAGAATAGACCGAAGTGACCACATTACTTGTATTTTCCTGAAATGAAGGTTCCTTGTAGTGAAATCCCAAACCTTAGGCCCCACAGTGGGAGCCACAGGCCATGACGCCACCCGCTCTGCACTCCCTGTCACTTCTGGGCCTCTCCTTTGTCTCCTTGTCCCCTGACACTTAGGCCGGGGCCACCAAAAGGCTGTAAACCCAGCTGCCTTGCCCATCACTGGCCACTGCAAGCCCACAGGTCCACTTGCACAGGCCGTAAATGTAGGAGCCACCTTGGCTCCTCTCTTTCTTCACCACCCACTCCCAGGACAGCAGGAAATTCTATTACCTCTGCCTCCTAAAGATGCCCAGGATGCAGCCATTTCCATTACTGTCACCCTCATCCAAGCTGCCAGCATCTCTCATCTGAATTAGGCAACAACCTCCCAACTTGTCTCCCTGGTTTCATTCCTGCCACTCTTCAGTTTTTTTCTCAACGCTGCAGTTGGCATGATCCTATTAAGATGTTAATCGGATTATGTCACATCTTTGCTTAAACTCTCCCCCAATGGCTGTCCCTCAATAAATAATCCAGGTCCACTCCTTACAGTGGCCCTTGATGCTGTCATGATGTGGCCCTGTCACCTACCTTACCACGTACCTTAGTTCTTCTTCCCCACCACCACCGTTCTCTGGACCTGCCCCTTTGGTTTCTTGCTATTCCTCAGATGGCCCAGAAGGCCCCAGAAGGAGGGGGCCACAGAAGCTAAGCCTACCAGGGCTATGAGTGGCCAGGGCATCCACCTTCAGGTAGTCTATCCTAGTGAGTGGGACACAATTTGCCTACAGTGAATGGAGGGCAATAGTGTGGTGCATCTGGAAGTAGCAGGGATGTTGAGCAAACTATGGGGACACTGAGAGGGGACAATGACCATCCAGTCTCCTACTGGTTCTGTAATGAGAAAGATGAGCTAATCTCCATCAGCTTGTGCCGAAGGCCCATTCCACCCTTTCATCTACCTTCCTACTCTGGCCACATCCCCTCCTGTGTCCTCCTAACTCCTAGGCCCCCTCCTGTGACCCCTAACTCCACCCATCCCAGCCTGCTAAGAGCTCCCCAAACCAGTCATGCTCTTCCATACTTGAGAACTTTGACATTTGCTATTTTGAAAAACACTGATCCCTCTCCTTCTTCACCCCTCCCCCAATATTTAAAGAATCAGCTTGTGTCAAAGCCAGAGTTCCATCCATCTCCCCATGCCTCCCTCACCCCCGTCCACACACATGCAACACACACATACACACACCCCATGTGATTTAAGATACTCTTCCTCTCTGCTCCTACGATGCTGCGTGCTCACAACGATCACACAGCTTCATCCCCCATACTGTGATGCCTGACTTGCTTATCCCTGCCAGACTGTGAGCTCTTTATTGGCAGGGACTGTATCTTGCGCATTTCTGCGTCCCTCGCATCTAAAACAGTGCCCGGCACACAGTAGGTGCTCTCTCAGCTCCATACACAGGCACCGAGTGAATGAAGGAGGGAAAGCAGGTGTCCCATCAACCCAGGGCAGCTTTGACAGCAGGTACGGAGCAAGCCCCATTCACAGACCTGGAGGTCTGAGCCAAACCTCCAGCATTCTCGAGGTGAGAAAGCCAAGTAGGGGCTGGTCTTCCAAGAAGTGGACCATGCACAGGTCATCGAAGTGGACACTTAGGTACAAGGAAGGAGTCAGAGGGCAGCCCCGGTGGCGCAGTGGTTTAGTGCCACCTGCAGCCCGGGGTGTGATCCTGGAGACCCGGGATTGAGTCCCTCTTTGGGCTCCCTGTGTGGAGCCTGCTTCTGCCTCTGCCTCTTTCTCTGCCCCTCTCTCTCTCTCTCTCTCTCTCTCTCTCTCTCGCTCTCTGAATAAATAAATAAATCTTAAAAAAAAAAAAAAAGGAAGGAGTCAGAAACTCAGCACAACTAGAGAAGAGATGGGATTGGTCTCAAAAACAGGACAGAAGACCCCCGGCTAGGAATGATCTCTGACAGCCAATGGAGCTAGAAGAGGTGGTAGTAGATGGAAATAAAGCCTAATTGCCCCTGTTGCTGAGAACAAAGGTAGCAAGGGGTCTGGTCTCTCATCACATTATACAGTTTCCATGGAGGGTTTTTTGGGGGGTTTTGTTGTTGTTGTTTGTTTGCCAGCCTTCATCCACCAAACCTTAAATGCGCTTACTAGTGGCGGGATCAATGGGGCCATCCCTTGGCAGAAACTAAAATAGGTACTGTTCTATTCCCATATTTGCCTCTAACAGCTTTCTCCTTCTTTTTATCACTTCCTTTCCAAAAAGTGCAAGGAAAGAAATTCAGTCACCACATTCACATTTAGCAAACAAGCTCCTGAGTCAAATTGCTTGAGTTTAAATCCCAACTGTGCCACTTGCTACCAGTGTGATCTTTGGCAAGTTGTGTGCTCGCTCGGCTTTTTCCTTTGTAAAGAAGGGATGACAATAACAGTACCTACCTCACAGGGTTCTGTGAGGATGAAATGAGATGCGTAAAAAGCGTTTAGTACAAGGCCTGGTGTACAGTACTCGGTGAACGTTCACAGCTATTGTAATTGGTGTTGTGCTATTATTTATGGCATCATGGTTATGAACACAGACAGTAGAGCCAGACTGCCAGATTAGAATTCTGTCTCCATCTGTCACTAGTCCTGGGGCCTTGGACAAGTTCTTCACCTCAGGGACTGTCCTCAGTTTCCTTATCTGTGCGATGGAGATTCTAACAGACTGACCTCAGAGGGTTGTTAGGAAAATGAGTCAATAATTATAAAGCATGGAGAACAGGGTTCTATGGGTTATAATAAGTGCTATCTAAATATCTGTGGAATAAATACGTCATTATTTCTAAGGAACCAGGGGCTTAGGGTGTCCCACTTCCTGAGATACTTGCATTTTTTTCAAAGGGCCCAAGGGGACAGCAGTCCTTACCCAAGTGGCCTAAACCAATAGACATGGACAATATTGGAGGTAACATTAGAGCTTGCTGGTATCTCCCTATAAGCACCAGCCCTTTCTCTGTGCTATCCTTCCGGCTTCACAAAACCCAAACCAGCTCCAAGCCTGCGGGGAACATGGGACAATGAGTCCTGACAACACATAACAAAGTGGCAGGAGGGAGTGGGGCCCCCGCAGAAAACAGCTGACCCAGTGGACTGGCTCCTGCCACTGGATCTATTTCCCAGCGTCTTGGAAGTTGCTGACTTCAGCCTTTCCCGAGTAAAGCACCGTCCGTGGTCAGAGACAGCACTGGAACGAGCATGCAACACAGCTGTAAATCTGCAAGCCGTATTATTTAAGAGACCTGACTTTCTTGTGTTGCGATATTAAAGCAAATCTGCCTCCTGCTCATAAATCAGCAGGGTTATTTCTGTCCTCAGCCACTCTGCTCAGCCGTCTCGGGATGCACACAGCATACATTTTACTCACTTGGGAGGTGCAGGTTGACAAAGGAAAGGAAGATATGTATCCACCCCCTCCCCAAACCCTCTACTCACAACCCTGCCTACACGCCTCTTTCTTATCTTCCGAGCCTAGATCCCCAGCCCCCTCTTGGGAGCCACAAACACTACAACATAAGCCCCTGATGTTGAGTTACCGGGGCGGTTCTCTGGGTAGACAGGGTGGGTGCTGGGAGTCCCAGTGTACAGATCATGAAACTGAGTCTCCAAGATATGAAGTGAATTTCCCGAGATCACATCGAGGGGACACAGGGCAACCTGGGCTAGCTCACGTCTCCTCACTCCTGCTCCAGTGCTCTTTTGTAGCGTTAAATCTCTCTTACCATGAATTTCTTCATATACATAAAGCAAAGAAGTTCAGGCACTCTCCTGGAGAAAAAAGAAAAGAAAAAGTAGTCTCAGCTCAAAAGTTTGAAATGAACAGTGATTGAGACTCCGCACGTGCCAGGTGTTTTCTACTACATCAGCAAGTTGTGCGGCTACACCAAACCTTTCTGTGCTTTCCCATTACCCAGAATGAAACCCAGGTTCTTAGCATAATGTACAATGATCTTGGCACCGTCTATGGCTTTGCTCCATGTCCTCCCAAAGCAAATTACAGCCCTCATTTCATCTTTCTTTCCTCCAGGACGGCAGCCTGGACCCACCCCACCTCCTGCTGGGTTAAGGCTCTGTCTCAGCGTTCAGTAGCACCTCATACTGACTTCCACAGGACTTGCCTGCGCTTGCTTACCTGTCTCCTCTTCAGACCTTGAACCCCTTAAAAGCAGGGGTACACATAGCTTTGGGTAAAACAAGTAGGTGCTCAATAAATGTTCCTAGACTGAAACCTCACCACTAACCTATAAAGTGAGCACTGTTATCCTCATTTTACAAATGAAGAAATGGAGGCGCTCAGTGGGTTGAGCACCTGACTTTGGATTTTGGCTCAAGTCATGATCTCAGGGTCATGAGACGGAGGCCTGTGTCAGGCTCTGCTCTAGGCATAGGGTCTGCTTGAGATTCTCTCTGTCTCCCTCTGCTCCTCCCCCCACTTACACATGTTCTCTCTCTCTCTCTCTCTGCTCTCTCTCTCTCTCTCATAAATAAAATAATAAATCTTTTTTAAAATGAGGAAATTGGAGGTGCATATGCAGTGAGTAAAGGTGGCCATTGATCCGTCAGGAGGGTCCCCGGCTCAGACTAGAACCCAGCTTCCAATTTCTGGGCAGCAACCCACACCCACACCTTCTCCCCACCCCACCCCCCAAGGCCTTACACAGCCTTGGATGTTTCATCTGACTCCTGCTTTTCCAACCTGAGCAATACACTGAATTCACCCTGCCACTAAGTGACACCCAAGGCAGAAAGGAGAAGAGAGATAGAGTGTGTCCCTGGCTTCCCCCACCCTCCACTCAGCATGCCTCCACCATCTCTCTAGAAAGGATGCTTGTGGGTCACCCTGGCAGCAACGTTGCTCTGCGTGCTTCCTCAGTCGGCTGACCAGGGCAATGGGTGAGCACCGGAGGGTAGGGTATTTTCATTGATTGACGAACATTGAATGTTTACTCTGCCAGGCATTTCCCAATAACTAGATCTATCAGAAGAGAGAATAGACTGGGCCATGCCTGGAGGGGGTCTTCTAGAAGCAGAGTGAGCACCTGGAAGGAAAGTTACAAGCAGAGACAGAAGCATTTGATGGGGGTGGTCTTAGGTGTCTGCTAAGGTCTCTAACTTTGGAGCTTACCACCCCCATAGCCCTGGGGACCCTCTTTTTGCTACCCTCCCTACCTCAACCCCTCCCCGACTCTTCTGAGCACTGGAAAAAGGCAGAGGCTTTGGAAATGTAACTAAACTAATCGTGTGGAAGATTCTAAAATGTTCTTTAAGTATGGCTGTAAGTGATTTTGTTTCCAATACTTGCTGGCAGAAAAAATATTACCTCTGCATCTCAATGCAGGGGAAATAAGCAGGCTGCATTTGGCCAAATTCATTTATTTAAGTTATTTCCTAAAAAGAGTGTAATTTGGAAATCACTAGTATTATTTTCTCCCCGTACAGGTTAATGCCTTCTACATGGCCTCTGGAAGGGACACTTTTCGCAAAGAGAGTTATTAGTTTTTTATTTAGAATGTACTGTATGGGTGATTTGTGGGTGTAACAAACCTGAATAATTTAAAGTAGTCTTTATTTGCTGAGAACTGCAGTTTAAAAAAAAAAAAAAAGTAGATTTTAAATCTTTAAACTTTCAGAGATTAAGAGAGATTGGCCAGGGATTTATTTGTAGCAGGAACTTCTTTCTCTTATGCTTGCGTCTTTCCCAGCATCCATTCTTCTTTCCTGCCTCCATCTAGAATCATGTAATGTCAGCGCTAGAAGAGCCTGTAGACAGCCATCCTTTAGGGCAGTAGTTTTTCAACTTCTTTTATGGGCAAATCCTTTATGCAAAGAAAATCTTCCCATCACTTGCAATAAACAGAAAAAACCAGAGCTTCTCTTCTTGGAGCTTCTTTCTGCCCTCAGGTCTCTCCCTCATGCAGAGCCTCACAGAACCGCTAAGGAACACACTTTGAAAACCAAGACCCCTCATTTCACTGTAAGAAAATTGAGACCAGAGGGTGAGGAATGCCTTAGCCATGGTGACTCGTCAAGTATGAGGTAGAACCAGGATGAGAACAGTGTCTCCTAACCCAACCTTCATATATCCCACTAGCTCTAGCTGCTTCTTGCACTTGGTTTTGCCATGTCAACATATACTATCAACCATCCTTCAAGTTCCCATCTCTTGAGGGGAGCGTAAGGAGACAGCCCCACTCAGGAACACAGTACAGAATCACATTCGTTCGTGTTAGTGATGACAACCATGGCTGACCTGGGCCACAGGCTCCGGGCAGGAACATTCTCAGGACCTGCCTGCCCCTCGGTAGCCACCCTCAGTCTCTAGCATGGCTTGGTGAGTTTTTCATTTCTAAGCAGGGCACGTTTTTCTGCGGTCCCCTTTCCACGGAGCAAATGGTGACAGCAGCCCAGGATGCTGAATCAGCAAAAGAGAAGCCACTTTGCCTGCAAAGACCCCGCAGGGACCACACCCTTTGTCTCTCCTCACTGTGTCTGAAAGCCCAGGCCTTTTTCCTGGAAATTGGGGTACCCCGTGCCAGCCATCACCCACCAAAGGCCTTTTCTCACATCCCCTACTCCTGATTCTGCATGGAACCACGGGCAATTTTTGTTGGTTTTCTTTTTTTTTTATGCTTTTTATTTCTAAGGAGAGTGGCATCTTGTTACATCAAAGGCCTTGTTGAATTTAGGTCTGAATCTTAGGGTAAAGGCTTAAGAGACCTAAACCTCACTGCCTGAGGAAATGGGATGAGTTTGTTTTGTTTGCTAGGGGTGAGGGAGAGGACAGAAGAGGGACAGGGGAGGGAGGGATGGGAGTGTCTGCCCCTGGCAGAAGGCTGGGGTCCCATTTGTCAAACTGACTAAAGGGATTTCAAAAACCCAAAATCCCTCGCAGGAAATTTTTAAGTTATCTGTGCTGCTACGACCAACATCCCTCCCATTTCCCTACTTCCAGGAAGGCTTTCTCTATACCCAAAAGCCATGTCATGGGTGACTTTCCTGGCAGAAATCAGGAGAAATTGCTGAGTTCACATCTCAACTGGTATGGCAGGAAACCAGGCACATGAGCTGGGCTGCGAGAAAAATCCATAAAGGGAGGTAATTAAATGAAAGCTGGAGCTCAAAGCCAGAGTTGACCACAGAACAGGAGAGTCAAGCAAGGCTCCATCGTCCCGGGTAGGGGACTCACAAACCATGAAACGGGTGTTTGAGTCTGTCTGGTTTCCATTTTAGTGGGTGAGGAGACACCATCTGATGTCAGTTTATATATCTGCGAGCCATAGTATATCACCCCATGACACCACAGATCTGGCCAGCACCTTGTCTGTGGACATGGGGAGTTAGGACAAAGTGACAGTCATTCATTCAAGCTGGTCACATTTACTGACTCTGACTGCAAGCTAGACACATTCACAGGAATGGTCTTCCTCTCTGGGTAGTCTCTGTGCTTGCCTGGGTTCGAATACTACCAGAAATCCTACTTCAGCCCAACCCCGCAAGGGCTGACAGGGCCGCGTGTGACTAGTTGAAGTCATGAGATCTCGGGAGACCGACTGGTTTGCGCCAAAGCAAAAAGCCTAAAACTGGCTCCCAGAATATTCTGTCCCTTGGCTATTACTCTCAAGATAGGGAACAACGGCGGTTACGTACAGATGCAGGCCACTGCTGAGTGCGAGGTCTAAGTCAGATCCAATCCGAAGGATACAGGAGAAGTTGCACACCGAGCAATAATGGGAAACAGAGAAAGGACCTCAGTGTTCCTCCTCACTGTTCTCAAAGCTGAGACAGAAGACCCTTCCCTGGGGAGAAGACATCAGGGTAGAGGTGGAGAGGGGTTAGCGGGGGGCTGGTATAAGGGGGGGAGCCTCTTATTTTCAAGAAAGACCAAAGGAGGGGCATCCTGCGTGGCTCAGCGGTTTAGCACTGCCTTCAGCCCAGGGTGTGATCCTGGAGACCCGAGATCGAGTCCCACGTCGGGCTCCCTGCATGGAGCCTGCTTCTCCCTCTGCCTGTGTCTCTGCCTCTCTCTCTCTCTCTCTCTCTCTCTCTCTCTCTCTGTCTCTCATGAATAAATAAAGTGAATGAAAGAAAGAAAGAAAGAAAGAAAGAAAGAAAGAAAGAAAGAAAGACCAAAGAAATGAGCAGGTCTAACCAAGGCAGGTAGGGCCCCAGAGTGGGCTAGCTGGAAGCATCGTGACTTTTGACCCTCCACTGCCCGAGGTTCTTTTCCAATAGGCAACCCAGTTTCATTCCCCACGACCACGACTGGTCTCCAAGCTACCACATGTCTAGCAGGCATCCCTGAGTAGAGGCTGCCAGGTAGCCTTGAACCCAGAGGTTTGGACTCAAGCCTCGATTCTTGCCCTCTCTGATTCTACAACCACGAATAGATCATTCAGCCACCCAAGCCTCAGTGGGTGTATTATTTAGTAATGAGCTTTCAAGCGCTTTCTTTTTTAAGAAGTAGAAGCTTTCTTCAAGTGAAATCTTAGGCAGAAGCTCCAATATACAAAGAGATCAGAGCTGAGTTGGTTGGAAGAAAGTGAAGGTGACCACGGTGGCCCCTGAGTCACCCACAAACGCATTCACATAGAATGTCACCTGGCAGGTGCCCCCCCCCATAACCTGGAGTGTGCAATGGAGCAGTGCTACCTGTCCAGCTCCACATAGCACAGCTCAAAACATCACCCACTGCACAACAGACTCACCCTCCACTTCCAGCAGACTATGGGAATACGCTTGCTCCAAAACAGGACACCCATAGGGCTAATCCCAACTCTCCTTTGCCCCAACTCAGCCTGGTTGCACCCCAGGAGACTGGAGTCTGGTCAACTTTGGATGAAAGAAGAGGAGGAAAAAAAATGCCTATCTAAGTGCTTGGTTGTAGGTACCTTGATTTCAAAATAAAACACACTGGGGCACCTGGGTGGCTCAGTTGGTTAAGTGTCCAACTCTTTTTTTTTCTTTTATTTTCCTTTTTTTTTTCTTTTTTTTGAGAAAGAGAGAGCACACGTGAGCAGGGAAGGGGCAGAGGGAGAGGAGAGAATCCCAAGCAGACTCTGTGTTGAGCTCTGAGCCCGATGGGCAGAGGGTGGGGGGGGCACAGATCCCAGACCCATGAGATCACAACCTGAGTGGGCACCAAGAGTCTGACACTTAACAGGCTGAGCCACCCAGGCACCTCAAGCTTCTGACTCTTAGTATCAGCTCAGGTCATGAGGTCAGGGTGGCATCACCAGTGTGAGGCCCCTCACAGGGCATGGAGTCTGCCCAGGATTCTCTCTCCTGCTGCCTCTGCCCCTTCCCCGACCCTTGCACATACACATGCTCTGTCTTGCTCTCTCTAAAAAAATAAATAAATAACTGCAAAGCACACTGAAGGAGGAGATTGCTGTTGTATATGGAATGAGGCCTCATTTCTCAGGCTCCTACCACCACTCACCAGCTGTGTAGCCTCTGACAATTCACCTGTGAAATGGGAGAGGCATAAATGCCTGCTGTCCTTGTTTGTTTTGAACAGAAGAGACGTTTGTGTTAAAATACATGTAAACCACGACACGTACATAGTTTTAGATATTATTAGATTTTTTTATTTTTTTTATTTTTTTTATTTTTTTTTTAATTTGACATCTTCCTAGACGTGCTTTGGATTTTAGTACAATCTTTTATGCCACTGAATCCCAAATGTGATTCAATTAATGTTTCAGGAGTTCTATAAACAATGAAATCACCATTTCAAATTTTTAATACATTCAAACATTTTTAAACTATTATTAAGTGCTTTGAAAGACAGCTACAGGGTGCCTGCAGAACATCCTGGCAGTAGGAGGGGCTGCCTTGGATTGAAGTTATAATTGAGAGCTAAAGGATACAGGGGTGCAAGGAAGGCCAAGGGAGCAGCATGATAGATACCCTACAACAGGAAAAAGCATGGAGTATTTAAAGAGGCAAGAAGACCAGCATAGCTGGAGGGAAAGAACAACGAGAGTCATGAGATGAAGTTAGCGAGGGAGGCAGGCAGGAGCCAGACCCAGCTCTCATGACCAGGCTAATCCTTACACAGGATTCAGAAAGTTAACTTCGCATTGTTATCTCTTTCTTTAAGATTTTATTTATTTTTTCATGAGAGACACAGAGAGAGAGACATAGGGCAGCCCCAGTGGCCCAGCGGTTTAGTGCTGCCTTCAGCATGGGGTGTGATCCTGGAGACCCGGGATAGAGTCCCACGTCGGGCTCCCTACATGGAGCCTGCTTCTCCCTCTGCCTGCATCTCTCTCTCTGTGTGTCTGTCATGAATAAGTAAATAAAATCATTTAAAAAGAGAGAGAGAGAGAAAGACATAGGCAGAGGGAGAAGCAGGCTCCCTGTGGGAGCCGGATGTGGGACTCAATCCCAAGACCCCGGGATCACGACCTGAGCCAAAGGCAGATGCTCAACCACTGAGCCGCCCAGGTGCCCCTCATTGTTTTCTCAACAGCTAATGTATTTTTCCTTCATTTGGCCACTAGTCACAATAGAAATAAAACACCAAAATATTAAGGTACTCTGGCCAACCAAGACCTTTCTGACCAAGAAAAGCCTCAGAGCAGGAGTGACACCTGAATAATTCCAGAGCAGCAGGACACAAGGGCTTGGCACAGAGCGACGCTGCAGAAATGCTTGTGGCATGAATAAATGATTGAAAGAATAAATGAATGACATTCAGTTTAACCGTTAGTTTATCAATGATTCTGCCCAAAGGACTGGAAACGAACTCAGAAGGCCCTCAGCATCGGGCTAGAGCTTCAGCCACTAAGGACCACCTGCACCACTCGTCCCTTCCATAGTAGAGAGTGCATTGCTGGGCTTCTGTTCTTGTCTTTCATTTTAACTTGCTTTCAGGTGTCATGAAATCAAACACCCATACAAAGTTTCTAAATTAGAAGAGGCTTTTAAAAGCATGTTGACTAAAACCTTCAACTTCCTCTCTCAAGCCCCCTACCTCAATCTCTTTTTCCCTCCCCCCTCCATCTCCACTCTATATCCTCAGCTCCTGCGACCAGACCTGCAACTCTTCAGCTCTCAGACAACCATAAATGCTAAAATGATTCCTCCCTAAGCCCAAATCTACCTCTCTGAAGCATCCATTCATGAACCTTAGTTCTATTCCTCTGAGGATATGCAGATTAAGTCTACTTCCTCTTTCAAATAAGAGCCTGTCAGAGATTTTCTCCCTCCCTTTGCTCCACGGAAATCATGCTTTGGTTTTGGGTTGGAAAATTGGAGTTCTATCTCCAGTGAAGATTCCAGCATCCCAGGTTCATGGGCACAAAACCAGTGCTTGTAGGTGGCGTCTCTACGTCCTTGTTATGTGCTTCAGGTCTTCATATAGGGAGGTCAGTAAAATAAACACTAGGACCTTTGGCAGCTAGGGCCAAGGTTTGAGTTCAATTTGAAGTCTCCTGTGAAATATGTTGGGTGGTTTGAACTCCGACACTTGTGAATATTAGCTCACACAGTAAAACTATCATGACTAATTCAACCCAACTGGAGGAAGTTATTGGCAGGGTGCAGGGTAGCAGGGGTTACTTAAAGCATTGCTTTTTGAGAAAGTAAAGTTGCATGAAGATTAAATGATTTGTTAACCCCCAGAGAAGGTGTTACATATAGGTCAAAGCGGAGTTCATTGGCAGGGCAGTGGTGGTGAAGGGCTCCGGCTATAAATTCACCTTATTTCAGCGTTTATAACAATGGGCCTAAGACAAACTTTGAAGAGTGTACACGGTAATTTAATAAAGCTTATTTTTGTTATATAGGTCTGCTTGAAATAGGGCCATGATCTTTATCTTTTTTTTTTATGACCGACCACTAGGCAAAGCAATTTCTTGCTCTTGTTGTCAGAAGTATGATTCTCCTCATTCTCTCAAGTGGACATTGGTAGCAAGAAAAGGCAACTCCCATGACCGCTTGAAGCCCTTGGTCAACACTGTGGCATACCATGGCAGTCATGTCTGGGCCACTATTTGGCTTAATGAATCCACTTGACTTTCATTCTAACCCAGATGTACTCTTTTATAGCTTAATGATCTGTTCTCCCAGGCACGCTGATGAAATAGAAACAGTTCTCTAGAATCTGGTGAAACTAGTTTTTATTCCCCATTTCTGTTTCTGATTAATTGTTGAGCAATTAGATTGAAACCTGATCTGTGGTAATCACTATAAAATGGCACCGTGACAAAGATTCTTAATAATGATCTTGCATCAGCCCCCAAAGTAAGATGCACTGGAGAAAGAGGGGAAACACTGGGAGGGCAAATCTTTCTTAATTTGTTCAATTACAAATGTAACATTTTGCACTGAAACAATGCCTATTATCTGAATCGGGCCTTTCAGCCCCCTGGTGAATGGGATGGATGCAGGAAGACGCAGAGGTTAAGTGAGTAACTGGAGGCTGAAGTGATGGGAGGCCACAGCAGAATTCAGCAGGGGAGCCCTCTCGTTAACTATCATAGCCCAGAGCCAACAGTCACAATCTAAATTAAACACCCCTAACCCAAGAGAGTCGCAGAGATGTCACAATCGTACCAGAAAAATTACAACCAGGGCTTGCCTCAAAACTCTGAACACACATCCAAGGAAGAGGGTACACTGTTCTCATCCTCGATTTCCTCTGTCGGAAAAATGACGGTGGTGCCATTTCTAATTCAGTGTTATGCTGGGAAGGTTGCAAATTAATTACAATTATGCCTTCTTTGTGCCAAGTGATAATTTACTGCAATTAATTATCAAAAGATCTACTGCTGTCAATTATGATACTTGCTCTTGAGGGGGGAGGAGCTATTTGTGAACATCTGAAATCTGTACCAAAGTTATGTTTTGCCCTTTTTTTCCCACTTCCAATTAAGCTAGTATAATTTGTTTTCATTATGCCAAACACAATGGAAAAACTAACAACGTTACTCTAACCTTTTTCTTAATCTAAACATTATCTAGACTTCCACTGAGTCAACAGGCCTATTGTTACACCTGCAAGTCGTACATAGAGGGAGGCATACTTCAGAATTAATGAGCGCAGCTGTGGTCTCTCTTACATTCAGCACTTGTAAAATAGACCTCTTTAAAGTGCCATTATCACAATATTGATAGAGTTATTTATAGCATTGCAAACGCTCCCAGTCATAACAGAGGACTTGTTATCCACAGCGAGTTCATGCTGCTGTCATCCTCTGGCCTCCATCCAGCGCCGAGGAGCAGGCACCAGGTGGACCATCTTTCAAAAATGAGCTCTAAAAGACATCCGAAAAACTTTCTCAAAGTGAATGTGATCACCAGGAGCAGGTCAAGTGGCCGAGCAAATGGGCCTGAGCCCAGGTATATGAGACACGTCACCTGTGAACTGACCCAGCATAGTTCTGCCGGCAAATGGGAAACTCAAGGGCAAGATTTGTTCTGTCTCTCTACAAGTCAAAGAGATGTCCTTGAAGTGGGGCAGTGTCAGGGGAAGTCTGTCTCCATGTCTTTGCTCAGGCTCTTCCATTCAACAGAAGATCATCCTCCCTTCTTCTCTTCCGTGTATGGAAATCCTCGTTTGCATCTTTTCCCCCATTAAATTTTATGCTCTTTGTGAGTGAGGCACACAACTTATTTTTCCTATTCTCACATGCAATAATATTACACTCTGTAATTTGCACTCTCAATTTATTTAAGAATTCTTTGCTATGCACCAACCATGTAGTAAACACTGCATAGTTCCTACAAAACAACTGTATATAGAAGTCATCATTTCTTCCCTTAAGAATGTCATAGTCTAGAACAAGGGATCTATGCCTTTTTTTGAAGTTATAAGGTCCTGTGTTAATCTCCTAAGGTGAACACTATGAGACATCTCTGTAGAGAAAGCGAGGTGTTGCTGGAATAGAACCCAGGTCTCCAGACTCCACAGCCAGGGCACTTACAAAAGAGGCTGCCTCAGAAACCATCTGTCAGCACAAGGGGGAGAATGCTGACCTCAGACATCCAGACCTGTTCACAGGGGTTGGGGGATCCCCTCCAGATGTCCCTGAATATACCTGGTAGGTCTAGGGGAAAGATCCAGCGGTGGCTTATGAGGTCTCTGCAAAGTAGGTGACAGTCTGCCTGGGACCCTTGGAGCAAAGTGACACCAGCTGGGCTTATTCCCTGTCACCTTTCAGGGTGTCTGTGTCAGTGGGGACTCTCTAGATTCTTGCACCCAATTTTAGGGACTCACAACCTTATAAAACCCACCCAGGGATGCCCACACACAAACACACCTATGGGTGGTGGCTGTACATGGGCCCATTGAGAGAACTCTGTATAGTGGTTGAATTTAAAATTCCCAAGGGCATGCGTTGGCTCTGGGGAAAAGGCTGTTATCAGATGCATATTCTTCCTAAACTGGCTACCCTGGCCTGCGGGAATAAAGCTAACCAGTCATTCTATATTTTGTGAATTTGTGTTTGGATTTGTGGATGTGATTTCTTTTTCCTATCTGGCTTCTGATCAAATTCACCCCACCTCCTCCACCCGTCCACCCTCCTCAGGCGTGTTTCTTGAGAGTAGTAAAGATGCACACACGCAGATCAAGCCTGCCGAGTGAATAGGTCAGGACCTTTGCCAGCCCCTTCCACGCCTGGGAATAACAGAAACCCAGCTGAGAGGGAGAGATAAGCCCTAATGCATAATCTTCCCCACCCATCCACATCTGAGTTTGCAAATAGGCATTCTAAAGTGACCCTGGCTCAGAGCGTTTTCATAGTGATGTGTTCCAGCCAAACCCTATCCTGAGTTTCATTCCACAGATACCCTGCTATCTCTCACCTACACGGGTACCCTAAGGGGAGACAGGGTGTGCACCCACCCCATGCAGAGTAGCCTGTCACTTATCTCCAGGTGCAACGCCAAACAGTTGCATAGATTGCAGAGAACTTGACCTAAGTCTCCGACAGGCCTTCCCCATAAACCCCACTGCCTGCATTTATTGGTGGTGCTAAAGAGGATTTTTTTCCCCTTGCAAAGGGCAGCTTGGTATGGTGGCTTCCTACAGCCTGGACACATTATCTTCCCAAAGCGCTTTTCTGAGACGCAGCCCCTGTCACAGGAAGAGCCTAGTTGAGGTAGGGCACCCAGGATTCTCATCCGAGCTCTGATGTATTCCAGTCACTTTTCCCTCCAAGCCTTAACCTCCTTGTCTGCAAAATGAAGGGGTCAGCCTAGATGAGAGGTCGCAACCTCGGCTGCCCTCAAGGGACCGGGCAAGTAGCAGTCATTGGAGAAGTGTTTGGAAACCACGAGAGCAGAGAAAGTCTGTCCCACCTCTAAAGGCATTTTTATTTGAAAATTGTAAAATGTGCTTGAACAGCAAAATGTGTCTGCAATCTAAATCCATCCTGTGACTGCTAGTTGCAAACTCTGGCTATTGATTACAGCCCCAAAGCAAAATGATACTATTGGTATTTCAGCGCTTCTGGTATTTAAGGAGCCTTTCTTTCAGGAGTCTTTAGACTGTTTTAAATAAAATCAGTGAAATTAGGGCAACCCCGGTGGCTCAGCGGTTTAGTGCTTGCCTTCACCCCAGGGTGTGATCCTGGAGTCCCAGGATCGAGTCCCACGTCGGGCTCCCTGCATGGAGCCTGCTTCTCCCTCTGCCTGTGTCTCTGCCTCTCTCTCTCTCTCTCTTTCTCTCTGTCTCTCATGAATAAATAAAGTCTTTAAAAAAAAATCAGTGAAATTAAATATATTTCCAAAGTGAAATTTTAGCTGAGCTTCCCTCGGTGGGGACTGGTTCAGCCCAGGTCATCTGGGACCGACCCCATGGGACAGAGCCGGTGAAGGTGGGCTCTGACCTCTTATAGGGCTTAGCCCCTGAATGCAGCGTTCAGGAGCCCAGGTTCTGGGCAGCTCCTTTGCCCTGTCCAGGAGCTCTCCCCACTGCAGCAGTTTTTATTCTTCTCCCACCCACCCCCAGGGGATGGCCCTGCCTCCAGCCCTCACCCTCCCTCTGCTTCTGCAGGACAGAAGGTGGGCAGAGGTGCAGATTCCACTCAAAGCTGGCTCTCCTTAAGAAATCACCTGTTGGGGATCCCTGGGTGGCACAGCGGTTTGGCGCCTGCCTTTGGCCCAGGGCGCGATCCTGGAGACCCGGGATCGAATCCCACGTCGGACTCCCGGTGCATGGAGCCTGCTTCTCCCTCTGCCTATGTCTCTGCCTCTCTCTCTTTCTGTGTGACTATCATAAATAAATAAAAATTTAAAAAAATTTAAAAAAAAAAAAAAAAGAAATCACCTGTTGATGATATTATTCAGGTCCCACCAGTACCCTGCCCAGCCTTTTCCCCCATGGGAGGGGAGGGGAGGGAGGAAGGAAGCTCCATTGACCCCTGTTCTTCTGGCAGCAACTGTGCTTCCCTCCATCACTACACTTTTCATACTGCATTCTTCATTCTATTGTTCCCATGTTTGTGTGTCCCACTAAAGCCAGAAGCTCTTTGAAGGTATTTTTGTTGTCCAGGCCCTAGCACAATGTCCAATATATAGTAGACTCAACACATTTTTTATATTATTCCTTACTTCCTGTTTATTGCAAGGATGTTGAATTTATATAAACAACATTTAAAAAGATAGAACATTCTGAGCTGGGGAGTGGGGAGAGTGTGAACATAATCAACATAATGTATAATTATGTATATATTTGTGTTTAATGTCTGTCTCTCCCCCTCCAATGAATTGACAGCACCCAACCACACAGCAGTGAAGTCCCTGGCATATGATGTGTGATGAGTTGATATTTTCTGAATAAATGAATGAGGAGAGGAAAAGCATTTTGCAGAATTTCTGTTTCTGGTGGCCTACCTAGATTAATTCTTTTAGCTTCCCCGCTTTCTCAAACTCACCTACCAGCCTCTCCCATCTCAAGTGTGTTAATACTTCTCTGTATCCTTGTGTTGGTTGAGAGTATGGAAATCTTGAAAGCAAACCTTATGAACAGCTCATGTACATACATGATAAACCAGACTGACAGTTAAATCAGAAAGGCCTTTTTCATAATTTAATTAAACTCCCTTAAATGTAGACATAAGTCAGGGACAACATTATTGATTGAGTCTAATTGTATATATTTTCTTACACTTTTACTAAAGTCTGTACTTTAAGTCACTTGAAAGACTGCTCTCATTTCTGAAAGGGAACATGCCAAAGCAAGGTTTTAATTCATTACCTTTTGGACATAGTGTCATTCCCCAGCTAGCACCAATCCGTTACAGTATGTGATAGTGTAATTACTTATAGGACTCCGATCTACCTTTTTTTTTTTAATTTTTTACTTATTTATTTATGATAGTCACACACAGAGAGAGAGAGAGAGGCAGAGACACAGGCAGAGGGAGAAGCAGGCTCCATGCACTGGGAGCCTGACGTGGGATTTGATCCCGGGTCTCCAGGATCACGCCCTGGGCCAAAGGCAGGCGCTAAACCGCTGCGCCACCCAGGGATCCCCCCGATCTACCTTTTTATAAGAGTTAGCTTCTGGAAAATTCTGAAAACATTTCTGCCTTTCATTAATTTAGTCAGTCAGTCATTCAACAAATGTTTGTTGAGTCCCTATTATGCGCTAGAAATAGAGATGAGTAATACACACAACTGTTCTCTAGGAGCACCCGGTCTGATAAGGGAGATAGATGCACAGTTAATTTAGTGCCATATGAGCAGTGAATTAGGAGATTTGTACAAGACACCATGGTAACCCAGAGGACAGAGCTCATTCATGGAGGAGAAGTCAGGGAAGAATCCACAGAATGATGTGTGACCTGAGTCTTAAAGGCGATAGGAATGTGTCAGACAAATAAGGGGGGCTAAGGGCATTCCAAGCCATATAACCACCACAGCAGATCTATCCACCAGAGCAAGTAAAGTGTAGCTAAAGCACTGAGTGCCTGAGATGGAGGAGGAGGAGGTCATGCTAGAGAGGGAAACTGTCACCAGGAAGGAAAGGTCTTCTGAGTATAATAGGCACAGCCAGCCTTACACTTCAGAGCGAGGACCACAGCGGCTGTAAGGGAAATGGCTACAGGACAGTAGGTAGACTTCATACTCCTAGCTGAAGCCAGAGCACTCTAGCACCTCCTCCCCCAACCTCCTATGGATGAGCAGTGAGGATCCCCCGGAATCAGAATTATCTGCAGACTAGAAAGAAGTGTGGAATGGCACAATGCTTACCAAAAAATTGGATGAAGACCGAGGGGAGAGTATCCAAGCCGTACCCTTCAGCCTGACAATAACAGTTACCATTTATAGAACACTCCATGGTAAGTGCTGTCACACGCATTGCCTCTAGCTTTTACGTCAACCGTCCAAAGAAGGAATTTGCTTTCCCACTTCAGAGACAAGAAAACTAAGGCCCAAAGGGCACCCTGTGTTGACACAGTGGGAAGGAGTAGAGTCAAAACTCATGCCCCTGTCTAGTAGGGGTAAAATTCATGCTCCTCCCTGCTACACACTGACCATCCAAGGCTGGGCCTTCATTCACAAGTGGAGCTGAACCATTCCGGAATCGAATGGATTATTAAAGGACTCTTTGAGCTGACTTTGGTAGACAATTGAAAACTTCTATGGTTTACTTACATACCCTCACCAGTCCAGTCCTACTGGACTGAAATGCTGCTTCTACATTAATTCCTACACCCGCTTCAAAACCCAGCCAAGGCCAAGGCACAGCCTTCTCCAAAAGCCTCAAACTGGACAGAAGCCCCTCTTACTTTTTTTTAGACTGCCTAGTCTCTGCTTCCTCATGTATCCTGTCACTTATCACAAGGCATTCTAGTTTCTATTTATCTGTTCTCCTCACTTTCCCCCAGTTCCACTAAACCACGAGTTCCTGATGGATACAGACTGTGTTTTACTGATTTTCAAGTCTCAGGACTTAGCGCAGTACCTGGCAAATATGTACTACTGGTTGAATGAGTGAGTAAACAAGATGGTGATGGGTCGGTTAATTCCAACAGTCACAGGTTTTTTCATAGACTTATTTAGTGTGATTTGCAAGGATCCAATCTGTTTGCTGAATCTGGAAATTCTGATATAGACAATAAATAACTAAATCCCAGAGCACTGATCCCTAAAGCATACTGATGCTTTTGAATTAAGTTTCCTTTGTAAGCTGTTAGAAGTGGAAGTCATGAATTGTCGATTTGAGCTCTGGCCCTAACACTGATGCCTATGTGACCTGGGGCAAGTCATTTCACCTCTCTGAGATGAAGAGTTTTGTGTAGACAGTTTCCGTCAGTTCTGTCTGGGACAGTACAGTTCATCAAGGCAGCTTCATATCTTCTCCAAGAGCAGGCTTTGATAGGGAGGAGGGTTGATGAGGATGGTGGATTTCAGCCTTGGGCATGACATGAAGCAACTGAAGTATTCAGAAAAGGAATAACTCTTGGAGTGGATTTGTCCCCTGCTGCTGCTACAACAGATTACCAAAACTTGGGTGGGCTAAAATAACATCAATTGAAGATCTTACAGTTCTGTAGGTTAGAAGTCCAATCTGGGTCTCCCCAGGCTAAAAATCAAGGTGTTTGCAGAGCTGTGTTCCCTAGAAGAGAGGCTCTAGATGAGAATACATGTCCTTATGTTTCCTGTGTCTAGAGGCTACCTACAGCCCTCGGTTCTCAGTCGCTGTCTCCATCTTCCAAGTCAGAAACACTGCTTATCTCTGACCATTCTTCCATCCCCATATCTCCCTCTCTGAGTCTTCTCTTCAGCATCCCCACCCTCAACATTTCCCACTTTTAAGGACCTTTATGATTACATTGGATCCACCTGGTTAATCCCAAATCATCTCCTTATCTTAAAGTCAGCTGACTTGCAACCTGAAATCCCTTTTGCCATGGAAGGCAACATATTCACAGGTTGCAGGGGTTGTGACATGGACATCTTTGGGGGACCATTATCCTGCCACCACATGGGAGAAGGGTGCAGAATGGGCCAGTGTTAGGCACTTTAAGGAGGAAATCATTAGGATGTGATGGAAAGAGCTCTTTCCCCTGTGGCTTTGAAATTAGAGGCCTGAGAGCAAACAACTCGTCTACATGATTGCCCATGAATTTGAACAAATCATTTCATACCTCTGAGCCTCAGTATCTTCATATGTATTAGGAATAACAATAAATACCTCCCAGAAAAATCAAGAAGATAAAATATTCTTTTAAGTTAATTAAGCAGTGCTTGACCAAGAATAGATACTCAGTGGATGAAGAAGAAGAGCAAAAAAACTGGTTTCAGCTGCACCATTGAGCTAGCAGAGGAGCAAAAGGATATAGAACTGGAAAGGTAAGCAGAATCCATACTGTGAGGAGCCTTGAATGCCAAATTTTATTTTATAGACCATGAAGTGCTATCACAGGCATTGACTGGAACAGTAGTGAATGGCTTGAGCTTCACCAAGCAAGCAAGAATGTCCAATGAATTAGAATGAGTAGCTTTCGCATGACGATTCCCTAAGGACAGGTATGCTAGGCCTCCTCATGTCTAGATTTCACATTTTAAGCCAATAAGTAGAAAATAAATACCCCAATTCAGTGCTGCCAGTGGCGAACAGCATGTTGCCTTCTAAGCGTTCAGTGCATGTTCACACATAATTTTAATTCTGCTTTAACTTCAGCATCATAGATTTCCAATTTATCCAACATCTGGAAGACCAAGAGCATTGGAAAAGCCATTCTGGGGCAGCCCCGGTGGCGCAGCGGTTTAGTGCCACCTGCAGCCTGGGGCGTGATCCTGGAGACCCTGGATGGAGTCCCACGTCAGGCTCTCTGCATGGAGCCTGCTTCTCCCTCTGCCTGTGTCTCTGCCTCTCATTCTCTCTTTGTGTCTCTATGAATAAATAAATAAAATCTTTAAAAAAAAAAAAAGGAAAAGCCATTCTGGGAGCCTGCCACTTACACAGTCGTGCCTCAATAAACATTTGTTGATCAAAAATCCCAAACCTGGGGAAAAAGAAGATTTGGAAGCTCAACGAGATCTTTTGAAGTGGAACGTAATCTGAAGAGTTACTGTGACCCTATTGAAAATCATATTTCGCAATTGAACAATCAGTGAAAAATTGGCTAAGGTTAGCATAAACACCCAGGAGAGAAAAAAAAATCTAAAATCTTTGCACATGTGAAGGGAACATTTTGGACTTATTTTCATTTTTGTCATAACCACACACACACATACACACACGCACACACATGACCTGGAATGAATACATGATCACGATCATCAAGAAGTAACTTGGAACATTCAGAAATAGGCTCCTTAGTTCCTATGACTATTCCATCACAAATATCCCTAACTAATATTTGTTGATCAATAAGTTGTTTTGCAAAATTTTCTGCAACCCACAAAATCCGTTTGGCATGACATTTCTAGTTAGCTAGTTAGTTCTACATAAATTGATATATTTTTGACATTTAAAAAATGTTTTTTAAATAACTATTTCCTCCTCATTAGAGGATAACACACGCACACTGTGCTTATTGCACCAATGATCTCTGCCAGTAATGTGAATCATTTTATACTCATGAGTAGTGAGTTCCACATGTGTTGACTTTGGCTTCCTGATTTAGAACGCTTGTCAGAGCCTTCATCACAGACCACAGTGTCATTGTGTCTCCAGAAGGTTCCTTTTAAAATGTGCATTTGTGGGGCGCCTGGCTGGCCCAGTCAGTAGAGCATGTGACTCTTGCTCTGGAGTCGTGAGTTCAAGCCCCACGTGGAGTGTAGAGCTGACTTAAAAAAACAAACAAAGAACCTAAAATGTACATTTGTTCCTGAGCAAAGGGCAAAAGGAGACAGAACTGATATTTGTATAACTGCTTGGACATTAACATGGACATTATCTCACTCCATCCTCACATCAACCCCACAAGGGAGCAATTATGAGTCCCATTTTATAGATGAGTGTGTGAACCTCAAAGCGTTTAATATCTTGCCAATGGTCTTTCCACCGGTAAGTGACAGAATCAGATCTGGACTCCATTTTCTCAGCCATCCATGGCTCTAGTTTCACCTCCATCTGCCAAGACAATTGGAAAAGGACTATGAAGATAAAACAAGTCATTGACGAACCTGAACAGATGCTAAAACCTACAGGATGGGGTCTGAGAGTCATCCTTACTCTTTGAGTTATGTTAAGGAAAACATCACTGAACTAGGAATTACTAGTTTGTCGCTAAGAAGAAACCAAGAAAGATTTCAGTAAATAGAAAATCCCTGAACTGCAGTTGAAAGTAGATAAGAATAGCCACCACAGTCATGAAAATGCTTGTGTACTTACCATATGCCGGGCCCTCTTCTAAGCACCTTAGAGATATTTAATTCTTTCAATCCTGCAACATCCCTGTGAGGTTGGTACCGTTGTCATCCCATTTTACTGATGAGGAAGTAGAGGCACAATAAGGCTACAAGGTGAGCGGCAGAGCTAAGAACCAAAGCAGGCAGTCAGCTCCCGTGTTCCTATCCACTAACCCACGCTGCCTCTGTAAAGAGGATTCCAGGACATACAATATCAATGAACGCAGAACCATGCTGATACAAGAGGGTCTTTCAAACACAGAAATAACGATGCCTGCATGTTTACAGAACTTTGCAATTTGTAAAAAAAGGGGGGGGCTTCTTCATTATTGTTCATATCATTCATTCATTATCTCACTTGATTCTCATGATGTAGCCTGAATGTGTATTTTTATCCATACTGCACAGATTTTCACTCATTTTAACAAATTTTGTTTGAGCGCTTGTCTTGAGCTACCTTTTAAGATAGAGGAGTAATCAAAAAGGATCTCATCCTCGTCTTCATGGAGTCCACAATATAGTGGACAGGGCTTCTTTAGTAAATAATCACATGAGTATGTAATTACAAATGGTACTAAGAGCTATCAGAAATTATGAGAGCACATAACAGAGAATGACCTAGTTATACATTCAAAATCTTGGGATCCCTGGGTGGCGCAGCGGTTTAGTGCCTGCCTTCGGCCCAGGGCATGATCCTGGAGACCCAGGATCGAATCCCACGTCGGGCTCCCTGCATGGAGCCTTTTTCTCTCTCTGCCTGTGTCTCTGCCTCTCTCTCTCTCTCTCTCTCTCTGTGACTATCATGAATAAATAAATAAAATCTTTTTTAAAAAAAATTCTCACTGATTGATCTGGCCTGGAAGACATTCCTAAAGAAATTACTTTCAGCTAAATTCTAAGAATAATTGAGGATTAATTCAAATTTCACCATACCAGTAAGGAGTTCTCTTCCATTCTATTTTAAATTCCCAGCACTTTCCACACACCTTACTCCTTTCTAATCTTCCATATCAATTATCATCTTCTAACATACAATTTACTCTTTTATCATGTCTATTTTGGTCTGAGTAACCCCCCCTAAACTAGAATGTAAGCTCTCCGAGGGTTCTTTAATTAGTTTCATTAACTCAAGTGTTTGGCACTTATAGACAAGTGTTCTTTACTTGTTGAAGGAAGGAACGAACAAACGAACTAGGGGAAGGGAGCATAGGGGTAGAGGGACCAGTGATAAGGGGGAGGGGCAAATTTCTCAGTAGAGAGAGCTCTCTTTCAAGGGTCCTGTGGCAGGAGAATATATCATATTTTGAAGAGACTCAAGAAGGCTGCCTGAATGTGGAGAACAGAACAAGAGAGAAAGTGGCCGAAGAGGAGGTAGAAAGGGAAGATTAGGCCATGTCATGAGGAAAGGGAAATTCAGAGTATACAGTCCCCAAAAAAGAAACCATACGTACATCTCACATTAGAGCTAGCCGACTTTGCTGTTTCTTAGGCTTCTCTAAGAATACAGAGCTACTGTCTCCTCATAGGAAAAATAACCATGCCTCAGCTGAGGACAAGGAGCAGCAGAACAAGATGAGACGAATATTTCATATATAGTTAAAATATGGTCACTTCATGTGCTTGAGGCAGAAAAGCTTGCTGACTATGGTTGATTTATGAGCAGCTGGATATTAATGCAGGGAATGTCAAAGTGTATGAATTTTGTAGGGTTTCCTAATTCTGGTTTGTTAAAATGTAATATTAAAAAAGTGGTATCCTAGATCATTACTATCTGAGCTAGAGATAATTGATATTGTGGCAGATAGCCAGCATTGTTGGAGGAAAGAGAATGTTCCAGGTGGCCAGGAGCACCAGGCATTCCAGGACCCACTGAGAGATTCCTACTTGCCTGCCCCAAAGCATCTTTGTCCTCTTACAGGAAAGAGCAAAGTGTTCCATAGGACAGGATGGTGGAGGGTGCACTCTTCTATGTCCCTCCACCTGCTCTGAAGAGGGAGGTTTGTGTCTTTTAATTAAAACAGACCTTTGTCATACTAGTGTTTTGACTTGAAGCTTATTTAATACAGACTCCCAGACTATGCCTACCATGTGGTAAGACTCGTGAAACCCTGTGGCACGGTATTACAGGAGGTGCTTTGGGCTTGCTTCTGTCAAACAAATTAAATGCCTGCACTTCATACGCCTTACAAGGCCAAATTAAATGGCCGTCAAAGGGGAGATGGCTTTTCATGTGCGGTGCCTGCAGCCTTCTCAACACCAGCTAGCTTTCTCAACAAATCCCAAACTGTCCTCACTGAATACATGAGGATGGCATTTTATCTCCTAGGCGGTCATTTCTAAGATTTAAGTCTTCCCTAAAAGGACGCTTCTTGTTCCAACTACTCTGAAATTCTAGTTAGTACATAGAAGATCTTAGCCACCACAGATATTCTTGCAAATAAATGTTACCATAGCTGTCAGCTATCCATTTTGCCCAGAAGGTAATTTATAGTAAATTAAATGGGACCACCGTTCCAGAAACTCTTCCCAAAATACATGGCTAAAAGCCTTTGGAGAATGGCTATTTGTAAATTGAGCTATGAAAACTTACTATGCGATTCCACTTTCTGACATGATTACTGTAAATGCTCCGGTTGCTATAAACTAGAGATATTTAGCTCCCCGTTCAGATTAAAATCTAGACAAAACCTAACATAAGCATGCCTGCTGTGATCTTGCCAGCCAGGTATTGATTGACCTGGGTAATGCTTTAAGGGAGTAGGACCGTGTTCTAAATTATTGCCTTATCTTCCCCATCCTTATATTTATTCCGGAATCTTACATGTCAAAGGCTCAAAGAGACCTTGAAAGAACATCTGGCCAAGTAATTCTCAAATACAAGTCAGCTGAACAGCTGCATTAGAATTACCCAAGGTGCTTATTAAAAATACAATGTTCCTGGGTGCCTGGGTGGCTCAGTTGGTTAAGCGTCTACCTTTGGCTCACGTCATGATTCTGGGGTCCTGGTATTGAGTCCCGCTCAGGGCTCCCTGCTCAGCGGGGAGTCTGCTTCTCCCTCTCCCTTTGCCCCTCCTCCTGCTTGTGCTCTCTCTCAAATAAATAAATAAACTTTTTAAAAGTACACTTTTCCAGACCCCACCCCAGACTTACTAAAGTAAGAATACTGGTTGTAGAACCCAGGGATCCATGTTAGTAATAAGTTCCACGAGTGGTTTTGATCCTTAACCATCACATTTGAGAACCACTGAATTCTGTTCTATCCCTCACCCCCCAATCAAGAGGATACATAAGTCCTCTTGGCAGAAGAGCCCCTATAGAGGGATACAATAAATAGTGCCCCCTTTTTAAAATTATTATTACTTAGAAAGAGAGAAAGGCCTCAAGTTAGCAACATTAACTTCACATCTTCATCCTATTATCGGAGTTAGGTCAGCATTACGTTATAAGGAGGAGTAATTCAACATTCAAGTCAGTATACAAATGGTTCAGATCTATTGAGTGTGTTACAGCGTGGCTGGAGGTTCTGGGCAAGGTAATAGTCAATATCAAGCACCCGATATATCCAGTGGGAGTAGGACTGCAGCAAGTAGCTGCTCTAAGAGGAAACAAGTCCAAGATCATCAGGGGAAGGGGCCAACCAAACTTGAGTGAGAGCCCAAGTTGAGTAATTATAATAACAGCTAGTGGTTATAGGGTTTAATATGTGCCAAGCACTGTTGCAAGCACTTTCCACGTATTAAATCATTTAATCCTGACAGCGGTCCTTTCACATAGGCACTATTATTAACATCATTATACAAATGAGGAAACTAAAGCACAGAGGGGTTAAGCAACTTGCCCAAGGTCACACAGATACTGAGTGGCTAAACTGGGATTCAGAACCAGGCAGAGTGATTCTAGAATCCACACCTTTAATCTGCATCACCTTGCTTCCTCAGAGGCTCATGATAAGGATAACACTCTAGTCAAGAAGGAAGTGGAGCCCTCAATGAGAAAAACAGCCAGAAGTTCAGATGAATGCATAGGTCAGCCTACCAGTCCTTTTGAAAAAAGACTACATTTTGGTAAGCAAGCACAACTCTTGAGGTGCAATCAATCCAGACCATACCATAGCAGGACTAATTACAAACCAACCTCAACCCCAGGGATGGAGCAGAGGGTTCCCTGTTGTCTCTGCTCAAGAAAGGACTGGCTCAGGAAAGAAAGGGGCTGGGCATTGTCTTAGCTCAGGCTGTCATGATAAAGAGCCATAGACTAGATGACTTAAACAACAGAAACTTGTTTTCCTACAAGTAGAAAGTAGAGGCAGAAAGTCTGAGATCAGGGTGCCACTTTGGCTGGGCTCTGGTAAGAGCTCCCTTTCCACCGTGCAGAAGGCCACTTTCTCTCTGTGTGCTCCCACAGCCTCTCCTTGGTGCCTTGAGTGTGAAGAGAGAGATAGCTCTCTCCTCCTCTTTATAAGACCAGAAGCCCTATCAAGTGAGGACCCCACCCTTATGACCTCATTTAACCTTAACAACCTCCTGAAAGCCCTATCTCCAAACACAATCGCCTTGGTGGTTAGAGGAGTCAATGCTTCAACATATGGATACAATTTCGTCCATAGCAGGCATTTAGATGTAATGGGAACAACTTGATCCAACATCAGCCATGACAATGGTAATTCCTACCATTTAGTGAATGCCTTCTGTGTGCCAGATACTGAGCTAAGCACTTCATGTATATCATCTCATTTAATCAATATTCCACAAGCTCAGTATTAATAAGCTCTTTTTAAAGATTTATTTATTTATTTATTTATTTATTTATTTATTTATTTATTTATTTTAGAGAGAATGAACAGAGGCAGGAGCAGAGGCAGATGGAGAAAAGCTGACTTCCCCACTAAGCAAGAAATCCTACGTACGGCTTGACCCCACAACCCTGAGATCACAATCTGAGCCAAAATCAAGAGTCGGTCGCCTAACCAACTGAGCTACCCAGGCACCCCAATAAAACCATATTTTAGATGAGGATGCCTTTGAAAGTCTGCATAAAGCTATAAATCCTCTCCCCAGAAAAATACACACAAACACGAAATGTCATATATCATTTTAAGGCGCTTCCTAGCCATCTAGAGTAAGGTCATGTGGAAGCATAGAATAAACATGGATTTTTTTTCTCCCTATTATCAGGATTTCAAGTAGCCATATTATAGCATGAAGGCAATTCTTGCATACATTTCTAAGCTAAAGCACATACATCAAAACAACCTCACTGTTGCACAGGTTGTATTGGGCTACACCCCCATGAGAAGAAGGTCACAGTTCTAACTGGGGATAATGATGGTGCACCAGGAGCCCACTCCTTTCTGCAAATAGATTTGATAAGGGAAGAGGAAATGGCTTTTAAAGAGGTGCTAAAAGAGCAGGCTGAAGACACAGGAGAACAGGAGTCTAGAACTCAGACAGAGTCTGGGTCACCAGATAAGAAAAGGATTGAAGCAGATTTGGCTTCACAGGTAGGGAGGGGCCAGCGGTCACCCTATGGGACTACCACTCAGGAGCTCACCATCTCCACGAGGTGGGGACACATCTTCATTTCTTAAAAGCAAAAATCTCCCCCTTTTCTAATGTCTGCCTTAGAAGACATGCCGCCTAAGAAGAATCTCATCATTTATAAGCCTCAGTTTCTCCATCAGCAGCATGATGACTATAGGAAGATGAGTCTCAAAGGGTTTTTCAGGAGATCAAAAGAAATATGTAGATAAAAATGCTTTGTAAACCACAAAGTGCTGTATAGGTGTTAACAGAGAAACCCGTGAAAAAACCAGTTCTCTCCCCAGATGGTGATGTTGTATTTAAGAGCTGTGTGTCACACACCTATAGAATCTGCAGGACAGCGGGAGGGACATTTTTGAAATGCAAATCAGATTCTTTCCTCCCTGGCTTAAACTCTCAAATGGCTTCCCATCCTACTTAAAATAAAATGAAAGCTATGTGAGATCTGGGCACTGTCAGCCTGTCAGAGCCTACTTTCCCCTCACTAGAATGCTCCAGCCACCATGCACTTGTTTGTATTCCTCAACCACAATAGGCACTTTCCCCTCTTAAGGCCTTGGACCTAGGCAGCCCCTTGGCTGGAACGTGCTGCCCCTGACCCTCTCTGCAGGTGGTCTCATCCTGCAGCTCTCCGCATAACATCACCTTCTGGAAAAGGAGCCCCAGTTCAGAGGAGCCACAATCACTCTGGGCAGCAGCACCCTATTTACTTTTTGACATATCCCTTCTGACCATCTGGCAGGGTTCTTGATTTTTATTGGCTTGCTTTTTAACAAATGTGTCCTTCTACTAGGAGTAAGCTCAATCGGAAGGGACCTAGATAGTCTTATTCACTAGTGTATCCACCAGCCTCAGAAACAGGTCTAGTACATAGTTGGAATGATATACACCCATCGAAAGGATAAAGTCTTAAAATTGGAATTAAGAGTAGAGAGTTTAGTTGAAGAAAGCACTTCAGACTAAGCCTACATGGTTTCCTGGGCCTCTCGCCAAATTTACCAAATCAGAATCTCTACACACGTAGGTCAGGTATCTGAGGTTGTAATAAACAGCTCAGGTGGGTACTTCTGATGCAGGTGACTTCAGAAGACACTTTAAAAAAAAAAATACTGGATTTAGAGGCCGAAGACCAAGTTCTAGATCCCATTCATTTCCCAGGGTTTTCAGGAGGACTCTAAAGCTCTAATGGCTGGTAAAGTTTTTGCTTATGCCCAAACTTACAGAAATACAGAGCCAAGAACTCTTCTGTCCTGGCCGTCTTGTCTGGAGCTTGCAACGGGTGCATCCGGGGCCAGGGAAGCTCCCTACGCCCTGCAGCGGCTCCAATATGGAGGCCTTCCTTTCAGCCTTCAGCCCTTCAATGATTAAAGACAACTGTGTGGCTCCCTTGGGCATTCTAGCTCTTTCACCATTCTTGGGCCATGGCCACCTGGACAAACTTCAGTTTCTCCGTGCTTTTTTTAAAGGACAGATTAAGATTTTATTTATTTATTCATGAAAGACACAGAGAGAGAGGCAGAGACACAGGCAGAGGGAGAAGCTGGCTCCATGCAGGGAGCCCGATGCAGGACTCGATCCCAGGACCTCAGGGTCATCCCCTGAGCCAAAGGCAGATGCTCTGAACCACCCAGGTGTCCCTAGAGAATGGATTTTTATAAATTAATGATATATTCCAATATGGTCTGTTCAGCATCACTACATGATACAAGTATCAGTTTAAAATAATAAAAATAACTATTTTTTATAGCTCCAGGATCTACTAGTCAGGAATTTGATTTTTCTCTTCTCAGCTCACCACGATGAGGCAGATTTTTGTGGAAAGAATCATCTGCAGAATCTCACAAAAGACTGATGTAGAAACTTAAAAAGCTAGTGTATTGATCTATAATGAAGAGAATGATAATGACTAAAATGTATTGAACCCTGACCAACCCACACTATCTCATTTAATGCCCACTACTCCATAAGGGGGGATCACGATCCTCCCCATTCTATAAAGGAGAATTACCAAAGCATCAGTAACTTGCCCAAATTGTCATAGTTGGTAGTTTGCACATTTGTCTTGGAGCCCAAGGCCAGGGTTCTTACCCACTGACTTATACCATAGTCAAAGGCCTTTATCCTCTGACACCAGGCCAATTGGTCTGCACTGGTTCTTCATTTCCTATGTTTTATGCTGACCCATCAATTCCCCTTGTCACAGATACCTTTGCTTTCTAGGTACCATGCCATCAACTCTGCCACAACCAAATTCCATTTGCTTTCCCCAAGTCTCTTCCTGAAAGTACTTTTGCATATATCTAATCCCATCCATTAGGTGTTGGTTCTGTAACTTAAGCCTTTAGACTGAGGCAGAGGGAGGGTCCCTTGCTGATGTCTATAACTTCTTTTAAGGATCAATGAAAATTCCCAAATATTTTTCTAGTCTGCTGATAGAAAGCTAGGCTTGTATACTTGTGCCATTGTTGTTGTTGTTGTTTTATTCTGAATACAAAACTTTGAATCCTGTGGGATTTCATCTTGTGGTTTCTGACCAATGTTGGAGCTTGTCAAGATCATTTTAAATCTTGATTCTATCATCTGTGGTATTAGCCATTCCCCCCAGCTTTCTGTCATCTGTAGGTTTTATTAAATGAAACATCCACTCCTCTTGCAAAAGAATTGATAGCAATGTTGAACTACATAAAGCCAAGTACAGATAGCATGACAGGAGGATTCTTTATTTTAAGTAAACTCTATGCCACACATTGGGGCTTGAACTCTTGACCCCAAGATCAAGAGTCACATACTCTACCAAATGAGCCAGGCAGGTACCCTTTAGGAGGGATTATCTAAAAAGGAATAGAGCACTGGACTGAGCATGAAGGTGTGAATTTAATCACTGGAATTAACCCCAGATGCACTATTGAAAAGAGTGTTGTCCCATCCTTCTCCTGGGCTGCCATACTCCGGCAGATGCACTGTCATTATCACAACTCTTGATACCTTTTCATATACTTCCTTACCTTCTATATAATTCATTGCCTCAATAGTCCACATTTATTGATTACTTAATAAGTAATTAATTATTAAAATATTAGTAAAATAATTGATTATTATTACTCAGTAAGTAATCAATAAGTGCTCAATAAGCACTGAGCATATGTGCTAGTGATATAGAAGTGAGGAAAATAAACAATTGAACTAAATCTGGTGCAGTAAATGCTCTTTGAGGAGAAGTGAGGGATCCCTGGGTGGCGCAGCAGTTTGGCGCCTGCCTTTGGCCCAGGGCGCGATCCTGGAGACCCAGGATCGAATCCCACATCGGGCTCCCGGTGCATGGAGCCTGCTTCTCCCTCTGCCTGTGTCTCTGCCTCTCTCTCTCTCTCTGTGACTATCATAAATAAATAAGTAAAAAAAAAAAAAAAAAGAGAGATGTGATATGGAAGACAAAGAGGAAGACTCACAGCTGCACTGGATAAGAGGTCAGGAAAGGTTTCCTGAAGGAGGTGCACCTGGCTCAAATTTGACGGTCAAGTATGACTTAGCCACACCAAGGGTTGAAGGTAGAGAAGTTGTCAGGAGCTAGGGTCACAGAGTCCCTAGGCCATTCTAGAAGACAGGATTTTATATTGATCATATTAAATGTATTCTCTATAGGCTCTGTCTCTGAAATCTTCCCCACCCACCTCAACTTTCGCCAATACCTCCTGCATCGAATATCCTATACCACTTGCTCTCCATTCTCTGGGGGCAGGTTGCCCTTAACCATATATGCATATTTTTACCTCATTAATAGGCACATGTATCTTTTCCACCCTCAGTTTGTGAAAGGGCATTGAAGACTGAAGCTATGGCTCTCATCCCCACCATGGGGCCTCATACAATCTTGCACAGTTCTAAGCACCAAGACGGCAGCGCACATATTCTTGATGAACTGAACAGGGCAATGGCAATGAATGACAAACAATAGCGGTGGGAGATGAGAGGGGAGGCTGAGAACCAGGGAAATGGTGCACATGGTAAGGATTTTGGGAGACTGGGAGAGAAGCCCCATATTTGCGATGGTCCCTCTTGTTGCCCAGTAACCACCTGAGTGCTCCATCTTATCTTTTGATAAAATAAACAAATAAAATGTGCTCCAATTTTCTCAAAAGAACTGTAAGCTGTACTTATTATTTATATGTGTAGTCCTACTTTCCAAGGACAGAATATGCCTTTGGAGTCCTCTGTCAAGTTTCCTGAGTTGTGAGCTGGTGTTAATTTTATCCACAATGTCTTTATACATGTCAATATATACTTGGGAGGATATGCCAAGCTGCATTCCTACACAAATTGGCTTGATTATTCTACTTTATCTAAGTCGTCAGGATACATAGACGACAGATGGAGAATAGATTGGAACCTTCATGACAAGTCAGTCAGGTTGGTTGAGAATGGCTGTCAGGGCTCTGTGGAAAATGAGACACAATCTACTGGTGATGTCTATTGGCCCAGGTGAGGGATGTGGTAATTGGAAGACACAGGGCCATATATACACCATCCCTGACAGATATTGTCTTTAATGTGGGTTTCTCAAAGATTTTTGGCACAATCTAAATGCTCAGCATCATCCTTCACCTTATAAACTGTATGCATGTGACTTCATCCTCTAACTTTTGTACTATAAAATAAAACACATATACCTAAACATATCACTAAACAAAAATATGTAAGATATACATATACAGTTCAACAATTTGTCCAAAGTGAACGTGTGTGATCCTACCACCCAGGTCAAGAAATAGAACATGATCAGGTTCTTACAAACTGTAACTGATCATGATCTTTTGCCTGCTCCAGCCTACCATTATCCTGGTTTTTAAGGATATCATTTCCTCGCTCTCTTTCATAGTTTCTTCACCTAAGTATGTATCCCTAAGCAGTGTAGTTTGGTTTTGCTTTGTTTCTTTCTCTTTTTGGTATTTATATAAATTGAATCATATACTACATGTTCTTTTGTGTTGGCTTCTTTTGATCAATATTATGTTCGTGAGCTTGATCGATTTTGCTGCAGGTAGCTAGCTGTAGCTCATTCATTTTTCACTGTTGTCTTAAAAAGTGTGAATATAAGAAAAAAGTGTGAATATATGACAGTTTTATTTATCCAATCCACAGGTGATAGACATTTAGATTGTTATCAATTTTTAACTAGTTTAAATAATGTTGCTATGAGCATTCTTATACACATTTCTTGGAGCACACTTTTCTGTTGGATCCAGGCCCGGAGAGTAATTGTCAGTAAGGTCATAAGGCATTCTTACGTTCCATCTTAGTAGATAATGCCAAACTGTTTTCCATAGTTGCTGTATCAATTTCCCTGCTACCAGCAATGTATGAGAATGTCATATATTCTTTACATTCTCACCCACAGTTGGTTCTGTAGTCTGTTAATTTTAGCTCCTCTGAGATGTGTGTGATAATTTATTGTGATTTTGATTTTTATTTCCTAATGACTAAATGGGTATCTTTTAATATAATTTTTGAATACCCTCTTCTATGAAATGCCAGTTCAGGTCCATGAGCCAGATTTGTTGTTTTCTTTTTAAAATCATAAGCATTGGGGTTTTTCTGATTGTTTGTTTTTAAGATTGTGTTTACTTATTTTAGAGAGAGAGAGCACGAGCAGGAAGAAGGGCAGAGGGAGAGAGAGAATCCCGAGCCAACTCCCCACTGAGCACAGATTCTCCCATGGGGCCAGATCTCAGGACCCTGAGGTCATGACCTAAGCGAAAATCAAGGGTCTGACACTTAACCAATTGAGTGACCCAGACACCCCTATAAGAGTTGTTTTTATCTATTCTAGACACAAGCCCTTATATCTATTACAAACATCTTTTCCTATTGGTGACCTCCTTTCCACTCTCCCAGTGGTGTACTCAGAGGAAAAGAAATTCTTAATTTTATGTAATCCTTTATATCAATATTTCTCTTTAAAGCTTGTGCTCTATTTTGTCCTCTCTAATAAATATTTCCCCATCCTGGGGTTGTAAAGATATGCTATATTATTTTCTAGAGGCTTTATTGTTTTATCTCTCACTTTGTACCTGGAATTTATTCATTTATTTGTTTCTTTGTTTGTTTGGGGTCTGCTGTGAAGCATTAAGTCACTCTTTCCAAAAGGATAGCCAACTGACACAGTATTGAAAAAAAGACTCCTCTGAAGCAGTATCTTTGTTTTGAATCAGATGGACATATATGTGTGAGTTCCTGGGATCCTTATTTTATCTTTTATTCAGGTGGCAATGCCTTAGTGATTTCTGCAGTCTTCCCATCCAGTGGAGGAAATCCTCCCACTATTCCTCTTCATCAAGTGTCTTTGCTATTCTTGGCCATATGCATTAACATATGCATTTAGAATAATCTTTTCAAGTTCCATTTAAAAATGGGGTTTTAATGAAAGACTCCTAACTCTGAGAAACGAACTAGGGGTGGTGGAAGGGGAGGAGGGCGGGGGGGTGGGGGTGACTGGGTAGCGGCCACTGAGGTGGGCACTTGACAGATGAGCACTGGGTGTTATTCTGTATGTTGACAAATTGAACACCAATAAAAAATAAATTTATTTAAAAAATAATAATAAATAAAAATAAAATAGTTTTAAAAAATAAAAAATAAATAAAAATGGGGTTTTAAATAAGAATATTCAACCTGTAGATAATTTTGGAGAGAAATAACATATTTATAAAATTGTATTGTCTAGTTTTATACATGGTATATCCTTCCTTTTATTGAGGCATTTCTATACAATATTATTGTTTTCTTGAGGCTTATTTCTGAGTATTTGAGACTCTTGATATTATTAAAAAGAACACATTTTTTAAATTTCGTTTTATAATTAAAGCATATAGAAATGCCATGTTTTTGTATACTGATCTTGTATCCAGTGATCTGCTAAACTCACTTATTAATTCCAATAATGCATATAAATTTTGGGTTTCACAAACCTAATGGTGTCAAATGCAAGTAATAGTTGATTTCTTCCTTTCTAGTCCTTATACCTTTTATATCTTTTACTGCCCTAGTACAATAGCTAGGATCAGTACAATATTGAATGGAATACAATAGTAGTGATAGTGGTCATCCTATGCTGTGCCCAATCTCAAAGCTTTTATTTTTTTTTAGATTTTTTTTAAATTTATTTATTCATGAGATGCACAGAGACGGACAGAGAGAGGCAGAGACACAGGCAGACACAGGCAGAGACACAGGCACAAGCAGACTCCATGTAAGGAGCCCGATGTGGAACTCAATCCCAGGTCTCCAGGATTATGCCCTGGGCCGAAGGCAGCGCTAAACCACTGGGCCACCCAGGCTGCCCATAAAGCTTTTAATATTTTATCATTAAGTATAGTGTTTGCTATTGGGTTTTGGTAGCTACTCTTTTCCTGGTTAAGGAAGTTCCCCTTAAAAAAAAAAAAAAAAAAAGGAAGTTCCTTTTTTATTCCTAGTTTGCTAGGGTGGGTTTTTTTTTTTTAATCATGAATAGACGTTAAATTTTATCAAACACTTTTCCTTCATATATTTAGATGATCACATAATTTGCATTTTTTATTCAGCAAATGCAGTATATTTGTTGAGTTTTGAATAGCAAACCAACCTTGAATTCCTAGAATAAACCCAAGTTGGTAATGATTTATTATCCTTTTATGTATTGCTGAAATTATTTTTTAATATTTTATTTATTTATTCATGAGAAACAGAGAGAGGCAGAGACACAGACAGAGGGAGAAGCAGGCTTCATGCAGGGAGCCTGACATGGGACTCGATCCTGAGTCTCCAGGATCAGGCCCTGGGCCAAAGGCAGTGCTAAACCACTGAGCCACCAGGCTGCCCTATTGCTGAAATTCTTTGCTAATATTTTGACCAGAATTTTTATATCTATGTTCATAAGAGAGATAGGTATATGAGTTTATTCTCTCAAACTGTCCTCATCAAGTTTTGGTATTAAGGTAATGCTGACTTTATAAATCAAATAGAGTAATATTATTTCCCTTTTTCTATTCTCTGGAAGACTTTTTTGGAAGATCAGCAATATTCTTCAAAAGACAGGTAGTTTTTGCTAGGAAAGCCATCTCATTCTAGATTTTCTTTGTAAAAAAGGTTTCTAAGTATGGATTCAATTTCTCTAATTATCAAACTATTCGCTTTCTCTTTCTAGTTTTATCCATTTCAGTAAGTGTGTTTTTAAGGGAATTTGTTTATTTCATCCCAACTCTCAAATGTATTTGCATAGTTATTCATACCCCTTTTCATGCAATTTTTCAGTGCATGTAGTGTCTGTAATCATTTCTCTTTTTCATTTGTGACATTGATTATTTGTGTTTCCCATTTCCTTTTTTTCCTCAATCAGCTTCAATAGGGATTTATCAACTTTATTAGCCTTTCCAAATTAACTTTTGGATTTGTTGATCCTTTCTATTCTATGTTTCCTATTTCATTTGTTTCTGTTCTTGTCTTTATTATTCCTATGCTCTATTTTATTTGAGATTAATTTTCTGCTTTATCTCTAAATTACTGCAATAGATAATCAGCTTATTGATTTTCAATCTTTCTTTTTCTAATATATGCTTTTGAAGCTAGAGATTCCCCTCTCAGCATGATGTTAGCTATATCCCACAAGTCTTGATCCATATTTTTCATTAATATTTAGTTTAAATTATTATTTAATTTCCATTGTCATTTCTTGTTTGAACTAAGGGACTATGAACTATGTATATTAATTTCTAGATATTTGTAGTTTTCTAGTTATCTTTTTGTTATTGTTTTGTAGCTTAATTGCATGGGGAAATTTTTTAGGTTTTTGATATTTTCCTTATGGTCTAGAATTTTGCACGTGCTTGGGAAAAATTTATGTTTTGCTATTATTTGTTGTGTTATTATATATGTCCATTAAATCAAATGTTAGCATAATGTTGCTCAAATCCTCTGTAGATTCTTAGTGATTTTTGGCCTGGAAGTTCTATTAAATTTTGAAAGTGATTCTTAAAATTTCCCATTATAAATATGAATTAGTCTATTTCATATTTTAGTTTTGTCAATTCCTGCTTTATATATTTTTGTGCCTATTATTAGGAATATATACACTTCCTGTGAATTAAAAAAGTGTCTCCATCTCTCGTAATCTTTATAAGCATTTTAGAGTGTATAGCCTAACATTTTATATTTGGCTAGTGCTTATATTACGTATATTTTTATTCTCCTTTCCTTCAGCTTTTCTGTATTCTTATGCTTAGGTATGTCTCTTACAAATCCACGAAACATAGTAATCTTAAAGTTTGTATCTTGTAATTCCTATATCTAGCATCTCTGTGGGTCTGTTTCTGTTGCCTATTGGTTTTGTTAGTTTCCATTCCTGTCATCTTGTTTCCTCACATGCCAACTTATTTTCTTTTATTACATAATAGTCTTTGTAATTGAGCATTTGTTTATAGAATTAATCTGTGGCCTAGGATAACATTATCTTCCCCACAGAGGATTTACATTTGTCTCTGCCGTCAAGCCGTAATCACTTCAATCCAATTTAAAGACGATTCAAGAGTCTTAGTCCCTGCTGGGCCGCTCTGTTTCTGGTTCACTCATCCTCCTGATCACCAATCTCTCCCTGCCTGGCCCCACCCCCTTAGCTTAGAATTGGCAAAGTTCCCTAGTGGGAAAGTAGACCCAAAATGCTGAGCTTACTTTTTGGGCCTCACTCTCCTCTAGAGCCTACCCAGGTCATTCACTACCTTGTTGTTTTCTAATGCCTTCAAGTAGATGTTTTTATGTTTTCATCAGTTTTTCTCATTGTCCTCAACAAGATGATCAGTTCAAATTACCTTGTCCACCATTACTAGCTAGACATAGAAGTCTGTTCCATTTGTTTTGATAAACCTGGGGGGATATAAGTTATCATAATTTTATATTACATAAATGTGTACATAACTACACAATAACTTACATATTTTCTTGTTATGCTTTCTTATTATGATTGCTTTCTTATTACAAAAATTATACATTCTCACTGTCAAAAATTTAGAAAATAGGGATAAAAGGAAGAAAATAAAAATCACATATTAGTTCACCATTCTGAAATAGATTTCCTTATTTTCTTCTAATGCATATATACATTTTTAACAAAAATAAGACCACACTATACGTATTTTTTTAAAGATTTTATTTATTTATTCATGAGAGATACAGAGAGAGAGGCAAAGAACAGACACAGAGGGAAAAGCAGGCTCCCCATGGGGAGCCCGATGCGGGACTTGCTCTCAAGACCCTGGGATCATGTTCTGAGCCCAAGGCAGATGCTCAACCACTGAGCCACCCAGGTGTCCCTTTAACAGAATTTATTCATTTAATATATCACAACATCTTGATAGCTTTATGGTATTCAAGTGTGTGTGTGTGTATATATATATATATATATATACCATAATTCATTTGAACAATTCTCTAAAAGTGTATATCAAAATTTTTCTAATTACTCATCATTGTAAAACCACTGTCACAAACTTTATTTTGTCAGATATTTGAACAGTTCATGATTATTTCCATAGGATAAATTCCTACAAGTGGAGTCGCTCTTCAAAAGCTAAAAAGCATTATATATATTGCCAGTTTGTCCTCAATGTACACTTCTCCCAACGGTGTTTGAGAGCAATATTGTTAAACTCCTAAAATCAGATTAGAACTTCCAAGAAATTATTTCCTTACCGACATAGGTAAGATTTTTGCCATTTTGAAGCAATTTTAAAAGGATTCTAAATGTTCTCTGTCCTGCCTTTTGCTATCATTGTGACTTAGATTTCTTCTTTGGTATGTAAAATAAGCCACTAGCTTGGGGATTGGAGGGATTTAGGGGCTTAGCATTGGAGACCAACCATTTTTAGGAGGGTGGGAGGGCTGTACAAAAGCTAGTAGTTTACTGAGGATCACCAGGGATGACGACTAACTTCCAGCCCACCAATGGCCAAAGTAGGGCTCCTCCTTCTGGTGGGTACTCACATACTCTCTATTAAAAAGCAGTTCAAGTAAACAAGCAAAATCTTATTTTTGGTAACTCAGAAATTAATATAATACCTAAGCAACACTCTAAAATAGACAAACTTTGAACTCCCCTGTACTAGCAAAGTCCAAACTCCTTAACAAAGCAAAGTCCAAACTCCTTAACAAATCTTTTTGAGAACTGACCTGTGCCCATCTCTCCTGCTTAGACTTTCTCCTCCACCTCATACTTTGACAGTAATAATGATCTCCTTTCAGTTCCCAGAAAGACCCATGTTTCTCTCTTCTTCTCCCCTATAATATGGATATAGTGTCCTTTGCATGGAATACCCTTTCTACTCTTCACTATCAACTCAACTTAACCTTCAAAGTTCAGCTCAGCAGTCAGTCACCCCCAAGAGGAAATTTCCTGTGACCCCCACAGCCTGGCATAGGAGTTACTCTTGTCTTATAGTACTCTCTATAGTTATCTCCACCACTCTACATGGCACTCCTCTGCTTACTTGTCAGTGTCACCCACTACATTAAGAACTCATGCTGTCATGGACTGCCTTATTTCACATAATAATACCCTGAGTACTGCACTTGGGAAAATGCTCATTAAACTATTTTCTTCCCCCATAAACTTTCTTCCATTCATTCCCCCAAGTCCAGGACCTTCATTTTCTTTATTAAAGAAAATCAGGGGCACCTGAGTAGCTCGGTCAGTTAAGCATCTGACTTTGGCTCAGGTCATGATCTCAGGATCCTGGGATAGAGCTCCACATCCAGCTCCCCTCTCAGCAGAGGGTCTGCTTGTCCCTTTCCCTCTGCCTCTCCCCCCACCTACCCCCCTGCCATGTTCTCTCTCTCAAACAAATAAATATAATCTTTTAAAAAAAGAAAATCAACCTAATTGATTGTCACAATTAAGGTAACAGTGGGATGTGGTTGCATAACACTCTAGAATGATAAAACTGGGAGGGATATAGGTAATCACAAGCCATGTCCTTTATTTACATAACAAAGGAACCAAACTTCAGGGAGCTGAAGTGACTTGTTCAAGGTCATACTGCATTCTCAGGGCCAAAAATAGAATGAAAATACTAGTCTTCTGGTTTCTAAACCAATATGCTTCCCACTAAATTAAGGATCTTAGGAGTAGTGCCCAGAGGATCTAGTGCCCAGTAAGTATCTAGGAGCCCAGAGGAGATAGTGCTTAACTCGCAGAAAGGAATCTCTACTGGTGGGATGCTCAGATGCTATGGCCCACGTACTAGGGAAATGACTGGCATCTCTTATCCTATGCTACATATGTCTACCCAAACTGAGGAAAGGGAAACTCTACAATATTAACATGGAAAAAAAAAAGACTATGTTTCATTATATATTCTGTAAAGAAGATTTTGTTAATTATTGTACACCCTTATTAAGATGTTGAAACCTAATCTTAGTCTTTTTGGAGACGGAGAAGTAGAAACACTAAGCTACACATACTCTTTAAAACTAGGTGTTGATTGTAATCAAAGTTGAGTTTCAAAACTGAGTTACTTTTCTTGGCTTACATGCTGTTGAAGAACTGCCCCATGGGAAATAGCAGATAATCCGTTTCTGAAATTATGATGACATAAGTTGATAAGTTAAAATCAACAAAGAAAAAAATAAAATCAACAAAGATATCTACCTGCCAAGTCTTCTATAATTCCAATTATATTATTTTTATATTTCTCTAAATATTATTAGAAAATAAGCTCGCAAAAAATATTGTATTACTAAGGTCCCGGCTTGGCAGGGGACAGTAGAGTATAGCGGTCAATATCATGGGCTCTGGAGCCAGACTGCCTTGAGTTTGGATCAGTAGCTCCAAGCTAACTTTGAGCAAATTGTTTAGTATCTCTGTGCCTGAGTTTTTTCACCTGGACAATAGAGATGTCAATACATGTTTAGTTGGCTGTTTTAAGGATTAAATGAGATAATACTTTGTAAAGTGCTTAGAACAATGCAAGGCAAGTAGTATGGCTTGGAGTCAGTTGTTTATAGGGGCTCTATAAATAAATGTGAGTTAAAAGTAATCAACAGACCCATGTGGGAACGGAGGCTAACGACTCGTGCCCGGAAATGCAAAACTCCTGCTTTTGAAATAATTTTGAAAAATAGAAATATCCTCCACTGACTCCTCATGATATTATGCCACAAGAGGCCCATGAAAGAAAACCTGATGAAATACAGGCATTAAATATTATCACGTAACTATCCATAAATTCTGGATCTCCACAAAGCAGTTCTTTCGCATCATAATTAAGGGTTTGAAAGTCAAATGATTTAAGTGCTAGTTTTAATTACCGCTTGGTGAACTTTAGTGTGTTAGAATTGTCACAACTTTCCTTAAGGATTACTCTGAAGCCAGGCAATACAGTGGGAAATTATTAACTCCTACTTTGGTACAGCAATTATCTGCATTACAAGGTTTATGCAATTAGCTGTTTAAGATGTCATTATATTTTGCCATCTGGTACACAGGAGTTTATGCATATGAACAGGCACGTGTTGAAGTGATTTTCACTATATGACTTGTTCTCAACCCAAGTCATCTCTCTAATGAGGGGAAGTTACCGTGCACCGTACATTAGTGGCAGGTGCACACTATCAAGCTTCATTTTCATTGAAGACCTTCATTTTTCCATTTTAAAGTATTCCGCACAAGTGCTGGGAAATTAATTAGTCGTTTGCAATTGAACAACGCCTGCAGACATGTTCCTCCGCAGTTAGAGGGGGGCACGGCTTCGCCTGGGGGCCACTCCTCCTCCTCTGCTTGCAAGAACCAGAGGTGAAAAGATCCAGGGCGCGAACCGCCGCGGTAGCCCGCCTCCCGCGGAAAGGGAAAGGGGGGCCCCCACCCCCGCCCCCACCCCGGGCAGGGCCCTCGGAGTCCCGCGGGGCCCCGCACAAACACTGCCCACCTGGAGGGCAGCGCGGCGGGAACGGGGCGGCGCGTCCCGGGATCGGGCCCCCCGCGCCCCCGCCCCCCGCGCGGCCCGCAGCCGCCGCTCTCCCGGAGCGCGGGTCCCCGGCCGAAGCGCATTAAACGGCGCCCTCTGGTGTCCGCTTGCAGCCGCCGGGTAAGAAGGGGCGCGCCCGGGGGCCCGGCCACGCTTCACCCCGTTCCCACACTGCAAGGCCGCCTCGAAGGAGCGCCTGGCGCCGCCGGGCCGTCCGCGCGGGCACCAGCCCCGCCCCCCCCGCGGGCACCTGGGGGCGCAGCGACCCGGGGCGCGCCGGGCCCGGAGGGGACTTCGGCCTCCGCGCAGCAGCCGCGCCCGCCGGCCCGCCCCGCCCCGCCCCGCCCCGCCCCGCACCTGCCCCTCGGCCCGCGGCGGGGGAGCTCCCCGCAAGCCGGGGGGCCTGCGTGGGGGCGCCTCCCAGCCCCCCAGCCCCCCAGCCCCGCCGGGCTGCGTTCCCCACCCGGGGAGGCTCGCGGACCCTGCGCGGGCACCGCAGCCGCCACGGCCCGCGCTGCCCCTCGAGCTAGGCCCGCTGCTTCCTTTGGGGGAGTAGGGAGGCGCCAGGCGCGAGTCACGGGGCCCCCGGCTTCCCTAAGACACGTTGCCCCCCAGGCACACACCCCCCAGTTGTCCCCTCACCCCCCCCCCAGCACACACCCCCAGCACACACACCCCAGCACGCACGTGTTCCTCTTTCCCAGTCCTGTACCACTAAGGGAGCCCAGGTTCCGCCCCCGCGGTTGTGGACGGAAAGCTTTTGACCACGGGGAAGTGTGGGTTTGTTAGAGCTAAGGCGAGAAGGTGGCCTCCCCAAGCCTTTTGTTTGGCCTCTCTGACTGCAGAGGTATCCTTTCCCCCTTTTATATTTGGGGCCTGAGGGTGACAGCTGGGGGATGGACCGAGGGAGGAGAATCTGGCTGAACCTGCTCTTTTTTCTGTCGTTATTTTTGCGCCAGCCTTTGTTGTGGGGGATGGACGGGAGGGAGAAAGAAGTGAGGGTAGGTTGGATGCCTTACAAGCAATCCACGGATAGTTCCAGATAGACAACAGACCCGACCTATAAAACCCTGAACCAGGCACCAGCAGTGACTGAGAATGGAAGTAGGAATTTGCAAGGTGATTAGAGACAACAGGATTCAAAAAAGGGATAAATTGCTTTGATTAAATATTCAAAGGGTGCAGCCAGGATGAATGTACAAATAAAGGGTGAGTAAAACTACACTGGCCTATTGGAGTGTCCGAATTTTTGTACCTGGGTGTCCCAGCAAGTGAACTGGAGATTAGAAGTGGTTCTGTGTAGGCTCAGGACAGGAAACAGATACTTAATAAAGGTTGAGATGATGGTGCCAAGAAAAAGAGCCAATCATTCCTGTTGGAAGAGAAAGTTGGACAAGCACGTTGAGGCCAGATTGAGAAGGCTGTGGGGCTGGAAACTGAGTGAAGAAAATAGGAAAACATGTGCTTTCAAGCCAGACTGGACCAGGTCTAAATCTCATCTGTCCCTCTTACCATTTGTAATTATGAGGCTCTGTTCCCTTCTGTGAAATGGGATAACTGTGCTGCAATGTTTCTGAGGATTGCATGGGTCAAATAAGACAATGTCCTTGGCCTAAACACATTCAGTGTTAATAAAGCCCTATCTTCTCTACCAATATTTCAGAATTGCTACCATGATCTCTAGGCTTCTTTCGGGCATCTTCAAAAGTTCTTCAAATAAACACGTGGCTGTGTCCCCTCTTGTTTAAATTTAGTCAGACAGGCCACCTGGGTGGCTCAATGGTTGAGCATCTTGTTGGCTCAGGTCATGATCCCAGGGTCCTGGGATCAAGTCCTGCTTCGGGCTCCGTGCAGGGAGCCTACTTCTCCCTCTGCCCATATCTCTGCTTCTCTCTCTGTGTGTGTGTCTCCCATGAGTAAATAAATAAAATCTTTTTAAAATAAATAAATAAATGAATTCAGTCAGACCTGTTGTCTCCAGACACTCAAGAGTCCATGCTATACTACTATCATTTGTAGCTTCTAAGTTCCTTGAAAATACTGCTTTTTACTCCAGGCTTCTAATCATTGACTTTCTGAGCAAACATCCCATCAGATGGGCCATCTAACGCCAGTAATATGTAATGTCGCTTATTAGACTTTCACCAATGGCTTTGGCAGAAAACTCAACACTCCATGATCAGGAACAGCAGTTCAGCTTCTCAAGCTCCTACACCTGTCTGTTGTAAAAAGCTATCCAATTGTATTAAGTATATGCTTTCCCAGAGCTGAGCCTGGGAAACACAGAACAACCTCTGACCTGCAATTGACTTGGGGAGATACCCATAGTCGGAAGTCCTAAGTCTGGGACTGAGGAAAGTCAAGACTAAGGAGTTTCAAAGTGACTTACATATCACATCTGTCCTTTCATAACTAAAAAGAGCCCTGGATTGCTCACTGTTGGGAGAAGGATACCAAAAAGAAGTAGCCAAGATTTCCAGATATACACCCATTCACACGCTTGGGCTGATCAATATGTATTTCCATGGCAGAGTTCATCTCAGCATATAAAATGGGTGTCTCAAGTAGAGTGTTATCTCTTATAAATGTGGGTACACATGTGATTGTGCAAAATGAGGCCATAAGCCATAGTTCTCAACTTTCCTAAAGTCTTTTCTCCATTCATTTATATAACTATATCTAAAGATAATGAATTAGTAACATTAAAATTCTCGGATGGGGACGCCTGGGTGATTCAGGCCATTAGGTGTGGACTCTGGATTTTGGCTCAGGGCATGATCTCAGGGTCATGAGAGCAAGCCCCACATGCGGCTCCATGCTCAGCAGGGAGTCTGCTTGTGATTCTCTCTCTCCATCTCCCTCTGCCCCTCCCCCCTCAAAGAAATAAATCTTCAACAAAATTCTAGGATAAAGATAGTAATTTCAGAAGGAAATATTTCAGCTCAACATTTGAGCTAGTATATGTGTTCTTTGAACATTTAGCCCATCATTTTATTATAACAGCACTAAGAGTTCCAGAGAATAGAAGAGAGGTTTCTACCCTAAAGCTTAGACTATAAACTCTGCTATATCTCTGTTGGTACCTAGAACACTATGGAACATGTAAAATACATTCCACAAATATGTATTGGTTTCAACAGATTTTTCTTCTTATCTAATGCCAGACTGGTCCCCAACAGCTACCAATCCAAAGCCACCTGACCTTAAATTTGATAACTTTATGCTGTTAGTTACACAGTGGGGCTTTCCTGCTTAAGAATCTCCTGTGGCATCTGTTTCAAAATGAAAATCTATTATGTTATTAGAAACAATGTATAGAAGCTGAAGGTGAAATGCAGTTAAAGTCTGAGGTAGTGATAATACATTCGCAAGCAGAGTCAGCATGGCTGGGCCCAGTAGGAAAAAGATGAAAGTGGGAGGCACATGTTTACATCCAATGCCCCAAACCAAAGCATTTTATCACTTAACTCTCAGGCCTTTTGTATATTTAGTTATTCTCAGGTGTGAAAGGGAGTTATTCTGGAGAGGAATGATGGTTTGAGTTGGTACTTACGTAGGTAAGAAGAAAGAGGACTAATGAGTAATTGCTACACAATGGAAAAATGAAAGCCATGAAAGGAATATAATTCTCCCTAAACAGTCCAGCCCTTTCATCATAAAGTGTTGCTATTACACGGACACAAACCAGCAAAAATATTTAATGTACAAAAATACTTACTGTTAATAATTTTTACAACCAAATCAACAAAGCACTGTCTCCCAAGGTCCAATGCCACGATTTGGCAATAACCACATTACACTCAACTTCTCAGTGTAATGGCATTTGTTATAATGAGATTTGGTTGATTCAGTCATATTTATTTAATGTTATACACACTTATAAAAATATAAATCAGCTCATTCTTTGGCCTCTCCCCAAACCCCTTTGTCCCCTTCTTCGACCATCGATGTTTCAGTAGGAAACATTGTCATACTTTACCATTACTAAGGCTATAAACGCCATCCATTTTCTATAGGTGCAATGTGTCAAAGACACCAAGGTGACCGCTTCTCCTGCCCGACCTTCCTAGATAGCTTTTTAAAGTGCCCTAAAGCTAGCTGGAACCATCCTAAGTTGTGGTGTAACAAAAGGTATCTAGATGTGTAGTCAGAAGATCTGGGCTCTGCATGATCAGGCTCCACCACTTCTTTGTGAAGTCTCTGAACCAATATTTCCTTTTCTGTGATGAGAGAACTTGAAGTTTTAGCTCATAGAGGTTTTGTGAGAATGACATGAGACTTATGATGTAAAATTGTTTAATACAGGAACCAAGCACATAGGACAATATAAATTGACATTAAAGGAGGATTCTGAAATATCTGAAATAAGAAAAGAAAAATTTAAGTAATCTCTATGCCCAATGTGGGGTTTGAACTCATGACCCAGAGATCAAGAGTCACATACTCTACTGACTGATTCATCCAGGTGCCCCTGGAATATAAAATTTTTAAGTAGAAATAAAAAGAAGATGAACCAACTATGCCTCATATCCTTATGTCTTATTTCCTCATCTTTAAAATGGGGATAATGCTTATTATATAAGGTGGCAAAATGTTTTTAATTAAATGAGGTACTACTAAGTGGTAATAGTAAGTGATCCACAAATAGGTTATTATTTGTCTGTGAGAAGGGGATTAGCTAGAGAGTAGTTATTAAAACCTCCACTAACCCATCCTTCTATCCTAATCAGACACTCAAGCCTCTTTGGCTCTCTTTATCTTCTTCTAAGGCCCTAATCTTTGAGGAACAGAAAGCAGCTAGCCAAAGTCTTGTATGTTAGATTTCTTAGGATAAAAAAAAAAACGTTTTCATATTAGAAATAGATGAAAGCTCCCTGCAAGGCACCTATATTTTCTCAGTACATTATTTCATTTAATTCTCACAAGGACCCCGTCAGAAAGATATGTCCCTCCCGCCGCCCCCCTTCCTAAAGTACAGCATCTCTGTGAAACCTTTTGTAAGCTGAAATGGTGTCAAGCAAAGAGGCGATTATCATTATATTCTTTGGAAAAATTGTAGTACTCCCAAACCCGAAAAATGAGCTCTCCTAGACTCTTCTCACACCTTAGCACACATCCTGCTATGGGATGCACAAAATAAATCAAAATAAAGCACGGATACTCACAGATCAAAGCTTTGGCAGCTTGATGCTGAGATGCTGAGTGTAGTTCTGGGGGCAAGAGCTTGGCGGCGCCACTCTGGCGGCTGGGGGTGGGGAGGGGAGAAAAAGGGGGCTCTGTCTCTATAATGATCAGCTATTGCTAGTTTTGCTTTTTCCTAAGAGCAAGAGTCCTCTTCCATTTCTTTCTGTTTCCAAAAACAGGTACCAAGCTAGGTTTTTCATGAAGTGGCTGAAACTTGTGAAAAGCAGGGGAGACCTGTACCACCACAATTCCCCCTTTTAAAGGATGAGGACACCCAGACTCGGAAAGATTAAAAGATTAAGTAGCTCCCCCAAGGCCGCACAGCTACCCTCCTCTAACATGCTGCACTCCAGGAGACCAGCCTAGGAGGAGATACTTCTTTCGTAGTGCAATAACCCAATTCCTGTATCTACCCCCACCCCCAGCTCCCCACTCCCCAAAAGTTCATTCTCAGTGCCCTAAGGACGCTCGCTGCCAACAGAGCCGTAGCTCTGGAGCACGGAACTCCCTGCCGCCGAAAGCTGGCTCTGGACTCCGCAGGCCCCGCTCCGAGGGCCGCGCACAGGGCGGGCGGCTCCCTCTCCCTCCTGCTACCCGGAGCTGCCTGTAGGTGGCGCCCTGACTCGCGCGGGGGAACTTGCAGACCCAGGACGCGGGTCTCTAACTGCCTCCCCTAAAGGCCAATTAAAATAGTCCCTTGGCTAGAGTTTTGCAAAGGAACCTTGGCAAGGCGGCCGTGCCCCCCACCCCACCCGCCGCCCGGGTCTCTTCTCGTCCCCGCTCCCCGCCGCCCCCCACTCGGGGCTGGCGCGCCGGGCGAGCAGTTAGCCTGCGCTTCCTCCGAGGCAGGGCTCCGGCGCCGGATCTCCAAGCGCCCTGGGCCGAGCCAGCCGCCCCTGGGTGGTGCCCCGATCCCGGGGGCCTCGGGCCTGCCCGCTCCGCTCCCGTCCCGCACCCCCCTAGGCCGGCAGCTGTGGCGGGGGTGGAGGGACCGGGGGGAGTGTGACCCCGTGAGTGCTGGGCGGGGCGGGGCAGCTTTAAAAACTTCTGAAAGGCCTCGTTCAAAGCCTCAAAGAACAGAACTTGGGCCGGAAGGCGGTTTCCACGGAGGGGCCTTAAAGGGGGCGGGGGTGCACCTGCAGGGCCATGAGCTCCCCTGCCTGGGAAGGGGGGGCGGGTACCCTCGAGGCCTGAGGCCCCCCGCCCCGCGCTCGCCGCCTGGCCTCGGCCTCCTCCCCCCACACACCCCCCCCCCAGCCCCAAGCTCTCGCCCCCTCGGGGGAGGGAGCCCGGGGGCCCCTCCCGGGGCCCTGCGCTTTCATCCTCCCTGCGGGAAGGCCGGGCGGCGGGGTGGGGTGGGGGTGGGGGGCTGCTTGGCCCGCGGGCTCCGCAGGGTCTTCCTTCCCTCCAGCCCCTCCCTAGGAAACCGAGATTTTGCAGCAAAGTTGAATTCCCGGATTTCAATCCCAATCCAGCCGGGGGTGGGGAGAAGGCAGAGCAAGTGGGCAACGCGAGGCAGGGAATGTTCCCAGTTGACACCCCACCCCAGCCCCCATAAAAGTCACTGGGGAGGAAGGGAAGGAAGGGAGAGCAGGAGGAGTGGCTCGCGCTGGGGGGCGGGGAGGGGGTGGCCAGGGTCGCGTGACAGCGCGGATCGGAGAGTGGCCCCGGCGGGGTCGCGAGTCGCCGCCGTCGCTGGGCGCCCTGGGGGTGCCATCTGGGGGCAGATGCGGAGGGGCCGCGGGCCAGGGCCTCTGGACGGCAGGCAGGGAGCGGACGCCGTCCCTCGCGGGCCCAGGAGAGACGCGCTAAGGGGATTTCCATTAGTATCGCATTATGGGGATCATCGTCCTCCAAAGTCCTTCCTATAGAGGCTCTTGAATGAATTAGGTAAATGGTTTGCTCCATTTGTAGTTTCTGGAGAAGACATTTTCTCCAGGACTTTTGAAACTGAGCGCTTTAGGTCCTAGGTCCCTCTAGGAGGGTTTCCACCACGGGCGGACTCCTTTGGGGAGAACTGCCCAGTGGGTTAGTGAGGACAGGAGGGGGGAGGGAGACGTGCAATCGCAAGAAGCTGCACGATTTAGTTAAGGAGGAAAAATAGCTACGGAAAATGCGGTAGCTAAAAAATAACCTACGTAAAGTTTATTACTTTGCTTAGAGTCCTCTTCCTTGATCTGAGCAAATAAAATACAGGAGAGTTGGGTGGTGGTGGTGTTTTTCCAATTAGCGTTTATTACACTTTCTCAAAGAACTTGAAAGAACTAGTTTGGTGAAGTTTAGGAACAATAGTGGCTGTCATTACAAGCGGCAAAGATGCAGTGAACAGACCGGTAGATTCCCGAAGAGTTTGGTTGCAACATTAACTCTCAATTTTAGTGTCTACTTTATATATGTATATATAATGGGGTGATGTTTTTATTAACTCACTTCAGGAGGTAGGGAACACTGAGAAGGAAAGAGACCGGAGGAAAACTAGAGCAATGGAAACAAAAAAGAGAGAGGCGAGTTTAACTCTAAGAGTCTGGTCTTCAATGAGTCCCCAGCCCAAGTCAAATGCACCGCACATTTCTGGTAGCGTTAAGTTTATCCGGAATATCGGTGGGCCTGGTCTCTGTGCGCTTCCTAAGAAAGGACAGGCTTAAACAAAATGTTTTTCCTTTTGTGAAGGTCTAGCTCTTTGCTTTATTAGGTAGCCCGAAGGAAAAACGGATCCTCCCGATCTGATCTCCGGTGGGCTGCTTTAAAATCTGCAGGTGTGCGCAACATCCCTAACGCCACCGGCATCCTCGGCGCTGGAGGCCAGACCTGCTGGTCAGAGAAACAGAAGACTGGGCTGCGGTGTGTCCCGAGTACCCTGCCCTGGCACTTGAGCAGGCAAGGACTGGCATGTTGAAACTATCCTCCTGATGTTAGCAAAGCTAAGAGATCGGGTTTCCTACAAACTTGGCCACTTTGCCCCCCAGCATTCTCCATATACAGGATGAAAGGAACATTTTTATCCCTAAGGCTAAAATGTAGCCTTTAAAACACTCCTAGGATAGGGTTGAAAGCATGTCAAGGGCTCAAAAGCAAGCTTGTGTTGCACACAGGGCAAGTGCAACTTATCATGCTAAACAGCAAGAAACTTTGTAAAAGTTAGAATGGCCATTCAAAGAGACAGTTTGAGAAGGTGCTACAAAATAGTCGAGTAACCACAAGAGGACCAGAAATACTTGGGGGATGTATGTGTGTGTTCCCAAAGGCAGGGGAGTTGAGATTTGGTGTACTGTGTTTAGATGTTTTAAAGTTTATGGGAAGCAGTCCTTATCTTCACCCTCATGAAGCTGGCAGGTGATACTTCCCCGGCAAAAGACTCAGTGATTTGTTCCCCCCGCCCACCCACCCAGAGTTATGGGGTCCAAGACCTTTATAAAATCTGAGAAATCACAAAACTAACAAAATCTGCAGTTTTTTTTCTTGAGTTCATGACACAAAACACAGAAACCTTCAGCTCAAAAATAATGAGGGTGGTGATTTCTCTTAGAAACTCCAACAAAAGTTTGTGGAGATAAGAGCTGTGTTAGGCCCACTCTGTGGGGTGAGGGCTCAGACAACAAACTGGCACAAGCACCTAACTTCACCTGCGCTGGCACCCACACTCCCATCCTGAGTCCACAGACTGCCAGCTAAAGAATGAGAACTTGTGCACCTCGTGTGTTTAAGGAGCAAGGCTTCTCACACACACACACACACATAACAGGGTCCAAACACCCACAAAACACAAAGGGGGGAAGACCTAACTTTGGCTGTTGAGGGGAAAGGTTACCGGAAGAAAAAGTCTGGAGACTTCCAGAAAGCAGTGCAAAGAGCCTTGGAGGTCTACAACCTGTCGGCTCCAGCGGCAGTCACTACATTCTCCCGGCCCCAGGGTCCCACAATGATCAGGGCTTTGGTTCAAAAGTTGGAAACTGCGGTTTTTAATTGGGGCTCGGTCCTGCCTTTCCCCCCTTCCTCTTTAGCGGCTCCTCTCTATAAGCGGATTTGCTTTTCCATGCATCGCTGGCAAGTCGCTTTTAGGAAACCTTGCCTCTGCAAAACCTTTTAAACGTGGTAATATATTGCAGTCTTATTAAGTCGCCTCCAGAAGTGTGTGAAAGGAGCTCTGTTTTCCTGAAAGATTCAGGAACTCGACTATCTGACCAAGGACTCAGCCGGGCCCAAGGAAGGTTTGGATTGATTCCACTCTATACTCATGTGAAAGTGGCTTTTTTTGTTTTTGGTTTTGCTGTTTGGTCTGGCTTGGTTTTTTAACGCCTAGGAGATTTTAAAGTCACACAATACTCTCCTCAAAAGGAAAAAAAACATTGAACTTGTTCCCTTCATTAGAAGACACCCCCCCCCCCAAAGTCCCTTAGGGAGAAGGGGCTGCTGAGGTGGTGGGACCACGGATTAATAAGGGGAACTAGGCCGTCCCGGGCCAAGTTCCCGGGGCCAGAAGACACTGAGGGGAGGGACGAAGTTTCTCACAGGTCGCCACTAGGGCAGGGGGCCGGTGCAGAGAGCCCCTGCTAAGGTTCGGTGGTGCTGGGCATCCGATCTTTCTGCCAGGACAACTTGCCCGGGAGCCCCGCGGGTTTCGGCTTCCACCAGGAAAGTAAGGGTCGCTTCTGCCGCGCCGCCCCCTTCTTCCCCCAGGGCTGCGCGAGGCGGGTGCGGAGGAGGGGGCGCCGGGGGTCAGCTCGGGGCCTCGAGGGCGGCGCCGGGCCGCTGCGCCCCGCACCTTGGCCTCCTCCTCCCGGGGCCTCGCGGTCGTGACCTTGCCCGGCGGTCCCGCGCCTCCCGCCTGGTCCTTCCACCTGCCCTCGCCCCCGTCCCTCTCCAGGCCCGCAATGCGGGATCCCCGTCGTCCCGGTTGGTGCTGATGGAGCGCACAATTTAATTTATTTACTCTCAATTTGCCCAGTACCTTTGAAGCTGGTAAAGTCCGCGGTCCACTAGGGACTGGGATCAGGGAAGTCGTCCCCCTGACGCCAGACGTCTCGGAAAGATCTGCGAGGCCAGACGACGCACCGTCTCTGGATGCTAAGTTGACTGCGGGTGGGGAGGAAAGGAAGTCGCCAGATTTCTCACCTTTGGCTCCGGAAAGTTTTGAAAATATAGGTACCATGGGTTTCCTCCCTGGCACCTTACAGGGACTGTGTAGGAGAAGGGATGTGCGCTTGTGATAACGCTGGAGGGGTGGGAGTCTTCACCTGCTGAAGTTTCATTCCGCCCCCACAAAGGGAAGGAAGAAGGCAAGCAGGTGGAGTAGAAGGCAGCGCACCCTCTTTTAGGGATGCATTTATTTGGGATATTGTGTTCATCAAGCTGACCAAGGATATCTGGAGCACTCACGCTAGCGCTTGGAAACAATCAACTTTTCTCCCAGCGCTCTCAGTGAGGCGCTTTCTGTCCCAAATTGAACTTAACCCCGGGCGCCTGTAGCCCTCTAAACTTGATGTCCCGGCCACTCTGGGGCGTCCCAGGCCTGCCAGCTTGGTCTCTGCGTTGGCCCTTGGTGGAAGAGTTAGTGCACCAGGGCTTCAGGTGGCACTGGAGGAAAGAAGTGGGACATGACTTTCCAACAAGCAGAGAACTGAGCCAGCACCTATCTTGTTCTGGAAAAACACCTAATCTCCACTTCCTCTATAAAGCTTAACTGCAGCTCGCCTCCAATCCCAAATTGCAAACACTAGTGGAATTCCTCCCTGAAGCATTCCATGCCTATGACCCTTCCTAAAGCCTCGTTCAAGTCTTCACTCTGGGGGTCATTAAGAGAGGAGAGAAATCCAGGATGTCGCTTTTCCCCTTTAAACTAATAATCACACAAAGGGAGCACGCCAGAGATTTGGGGTTGTTTTGACTTCATAGTTCAATGACAGAGGCTAGGCCTAAGGTAACAAGTTGTACCCGAAAGAGTATCACAACAGAAACAGGAGCTGATGCCTTAGAAACTTCTCTCCAAAGGGGGAAAGAAAAAAACAAAAACAAAAACAAAACTTGGCTTCCTCCCACCTGCATAGTCAAAACACACATTAGTAAGTATACATTCAACATATAGAGCCAATGTTACATATTTGCATTTATCTGATCAAGTGGAGAATTCTCCAGTTTCCCAACTACTGTATGTATGGGAATGGAGTTTTGGTAGGGAATGTTCTGGCCTATTCTTAATAATAATAAAGACTGCTGAGCTCCTCGCTTTAAGCTGACATAAAAGCCAGATAAAATAAAGTGCTTAGAGGCCTTAGTTGAAATCCAGGAGCAGCTCAAAGATTCCTCTATTATATCTAACGTTGCTTTCCCTGTGTTTACATTAGAGTCATAATAACCTCTAACATTTATTGAGCTGTTTGTTACATGTGCCATGCTCTGTTCCAAGCACTTTAATATGATAACTCATTTAATCCTGACAACAGCCCTATGAATTAGTTGCCGGTATAATCCCCATTTTAGAAATGTGGGAAACTGAGGCACAACTAAAGCAAATAATATGCCAATGATTACTCATCTAGTGCATTCCAAAACTAGCTAATGGTTTGGCTCTAGCACCTACACTCTTGACCACTCACTAGAGAGATAAAGGGGGGTGCCAAACAGTGGCCCCTGCCTGTCTCTGCTTAGAATTGTTTTCTGAAAAAGTAGATGGGGAGCAATTAATCCTATTAATTCAGTAGATCTAGACAGCCAATCTGGTACAGAAGAATTCTTACCCACTAAAAAGTTATGTTTTCTGAATTATCCAAGCATTTAATACATTTCATATACAGATTACAAGTAAACAAGAATACTGAAAAGTGTTCCAGTCTCAAAATCCTTTTGGCTGACCCTTTCTTCTCCCCTCCCCTAAAAAAATATATATAATTACAAGATTACATTGTCATTCTCAAAGAGCACTCATTATATGCTATATATACTTGGACAATAGCAGCTCTTAATATAGACACAATCTTTATTGTTAAGGACTCAGGCATACTGGACTCATCACTTTCATCACCACCAGTCTTAACAGATGCCACCTGAAGAATGTGACCTCTTTTTCTCTCTATATTAATACATCCCCCACCCCATCATCATTCCCTCCTAAATAGAATCATGGAGTGTCTGTGTGTGTGTGTGTGTGTGTGTGTGTGTGTGTAGGGGTGGAAACATAAAACACAAAACTTAGAAAGCATATCATTTACCGCCTGCGATTTTACAGGAGAGAAAAGAAGGCCATAAGGAAAGAGATTTGCCCAACCTCACACTCCATTGTGTCTGAGACCCAGGTCTCCCCGCTCCAGCTCAAACCTCTTCTCCCAAACCAAACTGACCGCTAGAGCTCATAAAGATATTTAGATCAAGAGCACGCTTAAAAAAAAAAAAAAAAAGTTTTAACAACCCTTTTTTGACCCAAGATATATAAAGAAGGGGCTGTCTTACGCCTTTCTTCCTTTCAGATGTGTTCCTGGAATGTCTTCACCAGATGTTTACCCAAGAAATTACAGTCGCTGAGTCTTCAACATGTGCGTGCATTTTAAAAGCAGCATTTTAGATCTGAACCCAGTTAATGATTTTCTTTTCTTTCTTTTATAAAAAAAAAAAAAAAGAAGAAGAAGAAAAGAAAGAAAAAGAAAAAGTAAAAGGGGGTGTGTGTGCATTTTAGTTTTGCCTGCAAGTGCTCCGGGTCTTTACAGAGTCTGCGTTAACGTCACTCACTTTCACTCTGGGACGTGCTAGTCTCACAGTCTAGTTTTGTTCAGACTTTATTTTGCTCCAAGCTGCATTACAAGCCACTTGTCCACGCTGCACAAGGTGGGGGCAGGGGGTTGGGGTGACGGGCCCTTTTGCTCTTTTGCCCCCTTGGTGCGCGTGAAGCCACCTGGAATCCTTGCACTGGGCTCTGCGCGCGCGCACACACGTGTACCATGCATGTGTGGGGCCCATGGATCCGTGTATACGCGCGTTGGTGATTTAAAGTGACAGGACCGAGAGCTGGACTGGAGCAGTGAATTATTTTGCGTGATAAATCAACTTGATTGTCTCCGCACTGTACTTCCATTATTCACCCGAGTGCTCGGTGGTTACGGCGGACGTGCACTGCGGCAAAAATGTCCTCGGAGCCGCTAATTTTGTGGCCACTGCGGCGGCTGCGGCGGCGGCGCGGGGGCGCGATCACGGATTGATTTTTCAAGATCACGTCTCCTTCAGTGCAACTCGCCAAATCGAATCGAGTTGACTGCAGAAGCCTCACTGGATGCATGTGGATTGGGTTTTGTACCTGAGATTTTTTTTTAAATACTTGTTCTTTGGAGGGAGGAGCCGAGCTGTTGGTGCAAGAAGGGAGATGTACCTTTTCTGTTTTATTTTCCTTTTAGGCTCTTAAAAAAAAAAAAAAAAATTGAAAATGGCTACCAGCGCTTCCTCAGGACTGGGGAGGCCAGACCTTTTGCAGATAGGGAGATGATGCTTTAAATGGTCTTCTCCCCCCACCCCTTCCCTCCCTCCCTCACCCCCATCCTCCTCCTGTCAGCTCTGCGACAGCAGGAGAGAAAAATGGTCCTAGGCTCTTGTGCGGGTCGTTTGTCCTCGCTCTCGCTTTTTTCTTGGACATCTAGTTACCCTCTTTTTTTTTTTTTTTTTTCCTTTTTTACAACCTGGTCCTTTTTTTTTTTTTTTTTTTTTTTTTTTTAAATCTAGACTCAATTTTAAAAAATGTTTCCGGAATATGTTTGATTTGTTTTCTGCTTAGACACCAAGCGATGCAGGGGCTGAAGAGCAGCATGGGGTGGGAGTGGGGACAATCTGGTTACCAGATCTGTAGAGATCACCTGGGGCAGACGTAACCCAGTGGTTACAGACACCTTTTTTTTTTTTTTTTGAGGGATACAGCTAATTACCAAATTGATTACCAGATGTGTATTGGTGCCTGTTTGATTTACAAAAGCATGCCCAGAATTTCACTTGCTTGTATTTATTACTGCATTGCTCTTCTCCATAGCCTAGCAGAAGGATGATACCAGACTGATAATTTACATTGAAAATAGGGGATTCCAAAGACGTAGGAGACAGCTTTGACGTCTCACTTTGTTTGCAGGATGAAACCTGAGTGTGTGAGTGTGTGGCTGTGTGTGTGGGGGGGACCTTTTCCATGTGTAAAGGTGGCACTGACATGCTTATCCTTGATTTTTACTTCTGAAGCTGATACAAAGCTGTGGTGGTATTTGCCAAATTGGGAAGATAATTGCAATGTCCATGCGTGAGTAATGACACAGTGTTGCATAATAATAATTTAAGCAACTGTGTCTTTGTTTATGGTGATGTAACTTTCCCAAAGTTTGTTTGTAACTTAAAAGGGTTTAAGTGCAGAGCGGATTGCAAATGAGTAGCTGCCCTGAAGAAAGTGCGTGTAATACAGTTCCCCCTCCCTGTGGGGTGTGGGGGTTCTGTACTTCCTATCTTTATCTGCAATCCCAACCTGTAGGTACCAGGGGTGTGGTGGAAACGGACCCCATTTTCCTTGGAGAGATTGAGAAGAAAGAGGCCAAGCCAATGACTTGACTTTCCCTGATAATGCCTGCCTGAATTGTCCATGATATGAAAGAACAGTCCTGTTCAAGGCAAATTAAAAAGCCAGATGCAGCAGTGCAGTGAAAAATCCAGCTCAGTTAAATGCGAACATATAACATAGTTGAAATACAGCTTTTTAATGAGCGTGTCTCAAGTAGTAAAAATGAGTGCAAATGAATTCAAAACCAACCACCCCATTTGCTCCAACATTTAAAACATACTAAGTTGGTCGTGTGTTTGGGTTGCTGTTTCACAGCCCATGATGTGTAGACAGTGTGCAATTTTCACATTATAATGACTCGGAGATAGAGGGGTATTTTAATTCAGTCATTAGAGTAGAGACAAATGAAAGTGTGTTAACATCTAGCTCCACAGAAGAGCGGCCTACCAGTTCAGAGGAAACCCACACTTTTGCTGGCAGCAACACCTCCACTGTCTGTTTTGCTTAAAGACCCAGATTCCAGGGCCTCACAGTTGGGCATAAATCTGATTTACAACTATAAAAGTAGGATACCAAAATGTATTAATTCACATGTGAACATATTAAAACTAACAAACACTGTTGGCCATTAGGCAGGGCTCTAAATTTGGAAATACTCCCCTAAGGTTATCTGAATTAATACTTTTTGTAATATTTTCTATATAACCATGATTTGCCATATATATAGAGACCCTATTCAGGCAGGAGAGTCAGCTTTTTAAAACTTTTGTGGTATCAAGTTTTTTGTTTTTAAAGAAAAATTACAAACTAGCCTTTCTTAATATACTTATTATAGGAAATGTTTAGTAAAACTGTTCATGTGTTGTTGCTTTAGAACTAAAGTGAACAGGCATTTCATTTGATGATACTTATAAATATCTGAATTTTATATACATTAGTTATGGTGTTTTCTTAACCGATCATGCTTTTATTTTTAAAGTGACATGATAGTAAAAAAAAAAAAAAAAGCTTCAGATTTTCTATATTGAGATTACTCTATCAGTAAAGTGTTTTTTTAATTTCAAATGATGATTGTGAGGCTAAACTTTCATATCCTAACCTGTGAAAATGGAGAGTTTTTTTTTTTTTTTTTTTTTTTTTTTTGGCACTTCAAAGTTAATCCAATTATTTCATCTGCAGTCCATGGAAGCCTTTTTTTTTTTTTTTTTTTTTTTTTTTTATGGAAGCCTTTTATTATTGTACCTAGCATACTCTTTAAGACAAATAGTAAGTACTTGTTATACATTAAAAAAAAATTAAAGCAAGAGACTTGAGCCAATTGAAACAACTGGAGTGATCAAATAACAATGTCAAAACTATATAAACACTTGTAAAACTATGGATTTGAGTCATTATTTACATTCAAACTTACAAAAGAAAAAGAAAAAAAAAGTATGACCTTTTATAAACTCTTCAGTAGCTTTCCAAGAAGGAACATTTAGCTTGGGAAATATGGGTGCCTGTATCATTGTTATCTACTGCGAAAAATTCTCACCTGGTCATATTACCAAAAAAAAAAAAAAAATTAAATACAAAAGCATTTTAAGTGGCACTTGATATTGATATTGTGATGAGTCTTTCAACTTTCTGTAACATAAAATTCAATTGCCTCAAACTTTGACTTCAAGAAACAAAATCAAATACTAGCTATATTTTATAGGTATTTAAGTAGCTATAATAGCTATATTTTAAAACATACTTTAAAGCAAGTATCATACATACTATATTTTCAAAATTAACTCAAATGTTATATTGTCACATAAGGATTAGGATTTATTGCAACTAATGTTCAAATAGAGACTTTCAAAAGATAGTCCTACTAATAAAAGTCATTGGATTTGGAAGGAGAGCAGGGAGGTAGGATGTGCCTCGGTAATACGGTATAACACAATATGTCATATGTTTTTACTGACCTGGAGAAGGCTATTCTGCTCTGGCCTCTGGCATATAATGTAACCCAGCCTTGCTTAGAGTCAATTGCCTCTTTGAAGACCAGATCACCACCTACTTTTCCAGCAACCCCAGAACCTGATATAGTGCCTGGCTTTGGTGGCATTCAATAAATGTTTTCCAGACTTGAATTTATTTGATAGTTCATTTTTTTTTCTTAATTTTTAATAGTAAGTATAAATTTTTGAAGTGAATAGGACTAGTAGAAATACTTTGGCAGATGACCAGTTGGAAAAATTTTGTTTCTATCTGCTATCTCATGGCAAATTAAAATAGGTTTGATTTATTGTCTACTTTATAGCTCTTGGGAGGACAAGCAAACTCATAGGAATAATGTTAAAACCAGAAACACCATTCTTTGGCTTCTTTCTTGAAAAAGCACTTATTTTTCAATACACCAAAAATATACCAAGCACCTCAGAAACTTTAATTTTTCAACTCTTTGCCTGGCCCTACTTTTAACAAACTGGAGATTTTAAGCATCCTCACTCTTTATAATGAGTTCTCTTTGCTCTCATTTTGGTTTTCTTTCCTTGGTAAATACAAAGTAAAAACTATGCCAAACTGCCAAATATTATTCAATATAAATGCCATTCTTTCCAACATTATTTCACTGAACAAGGCATTAGTAGTTGAATGAATCTTAATATCTGCAGTTAATCAAGGCGTTATTCTTGCATATCAAGGCTTGGAGTATTTTTCCAAACAACTCATTTCTGTACTCATGTGATCTAAGACAGAAACCAAATTCTTTTCTTCACCCATTAAAAATAGCGTCCTTCAGGGATCATTCATTGTTTTCATAGGTATACAATCTGCTGACACTGCACGACTCATAACTTTCATAGTGAAGAAAATAAGAGGTGTATAAAAAAGGAAAACAGTATCACTGTGTAATTTTGATTCTATAATACTGCATTATTTACATAAAGAATATTATATAAAGCCAGAACTAGACTATTTGTATCCCAATTAAGGAAAAACTTCACTGAGTCCCATATGAATTTTAATTTTTCTCATACAAGATAGTATACTATTGTGTGATATTTAAGTTTTTAACCTTGTAGATAAAGGGATAATAATCTATCAAAACTTTTAAAAAATTGCCATAATGTCATGGTCTTAAAATATTAATTGGCAAACCAATGACCTGGAGACATTAATATATCATGGTGATATATGGTGATATAATAATATAATATATTATATATATTATTATATATAATAATATAATATAATAAACCATGGTGAGTAGTTTTCTCAGTTTAGGGAAAATGGTGACCAAATATTTTTTATTGTAAGGAGAAGCATAGTATAGTATTCTCCAAGATGAAATGATGCAGATTTAAATATCTTTTCTTGCAGGTTAGGTTCTGGGACATCTTGTCTACTTTTCCCACTTAGAAAGCAAAGGGGAAAATTGAGATAATGGAGTGGAGAAAAGATAGCTTGTTTTGAACCTATACAATTCATTCTCTACACTATTGTCAGAGTGGTTTTTTTTTTTTTTTTTTTAATCAAACTGATCTTGTCACAGTCTTCTTTAAGCCCTTTAATGGCTCCCCATTAATGTCAGGATAAAGTCGAAAATCTGAAAGTTGGTTACTAGGTCCAGAACGTTCCCTTCGTTTACCCCTTCAGCTTTATCTTAGAACCACTCTCCTACTGGTTTGCAGTACATTTTATTTCTTCTTTCAACCATCAAACCAGCCTTCCTCCTCCCATTCCCACTCCTCCCCTGGTTACTCTTTTGTTTATCTTTGGGGGCACCTGCTCTGGCATTCAAAAAACATTTCCAAAATGAATGAATGAAGACATAAATGGATAAACCCACATGCAAAATGAAATACACAGAATTATAGACCTTTAGAATTTTGAAGGCCTTGGATATCAACTATTTCAAAGATATCATTTTTCAGATGAGGGAACTGAGAGTGGTCCTGATAATTCACATGATTTTCAAAGAGCACTCAGTTAAATGGAGAACTGGGATTAGAATCCAAGATTCCTGGTGCTCACAAAATCAACTTCATAAATGAAACAAGTCATTAAAGATTTTGTTCAATTTTTTCTCCAAAGATAAACTGTGATAGCTATATTCTCCTAAAAAAATTAAAAATAGAATTACCATATGATTAAGTAATTCCATTTCTGATGTATATACCCAGAAACATTGAAAGCAGGGATCTAAACATATTTATATACCATGTTCATAGAAGCATTATTTGCAATAGCCAAAAGGTGGAAGCAACCCAAGCATCTATCAATGGATGAATGGATAAATAAAATGTGGTATATACATAGCATGGGATATTTCTCAACCTAAAACAGAAAGAAATCCTGGCACATGCCACAACATGAGTGGCCTTGAAGACATTATACTAAATGAGAAAAGCCACTTACAAAAGGACAAACACTGAATGATTCCACTTATACAAAGTACCTAGTCAAGTTCATAGAGACAGAAACTAAAATGATGGTTGCTAGGCGTTGGGGGAGAGAAGGGAATGGGAAATTATTATTTAATAGATACAGAGTTTCAGTTTGGGATAATAAAAAAGTTCTGGAGATGGATAGTAATGATGGTCACAATGTGACTATACTTAATGGCACTGAACTGTACATTCAAAATGCTTAAAATGTAAATGTTATGTATTTTAAAATTAAAAAAAAGATTACCATTTCCCAAAGGGATCTGCCAGCATAGTTCCCTCTCTCCCTACCCTGCCTGATCCACAGGCTTTTTATTTTTACTTTTCTTCTGTCATGTTTTTGGTTGGCTTGTAATTTATTTGTATTTATTTATTTATTTAAACTTGTAATCTGATTCTTAGCCTACCAACTGGGCTTTGAGGCAAGCTACCTACTTGTTTTTGCTTGTGTGTCCAACACAACAACAAACCCAATCCTATAACTTCCCTTGCTGGAGTTCCCTTTCCTGATCCCATTTTGAGTCACCTTATGAAAGATAGAGGTCAAGAGAGGTGGGAGAGCTAGAGGACACAGGCTGGAAAAAAAGAGTTGAGACTCAATGTCCATGCCAACTGGGTTTTCCAGCTCCCATTTCCTTCCTCTCCACGTGATTTTTTGGGGGTGGGATATGATCTTAGGAATATTACAGTGAGTCTGAAAAACCTCAGGGTCAGCGGAGTCAACCTAAATTTGTTCTTTCTTTCTTTGTTGCGGATTTTCTGGGTCTATAGATACTGTTGTCGAGCTAGGCACATGCTAATTTACCAGGTACTGAACACTAGTACCACTAGCCCAGGGCACTAAAGCTATAGCTGAGGAGTTCCTAAAATAGTAATTTTAGAAGCTGCCATCCTTCCCACTCCCTCTGTCCTTATGCTGGCTGAAATTTCATCCAGGGATTGAGTACCTGGTTCAATGTGTCATAGTAAAGATTAGTCCTCTTCATGACAACCCTGGTCTGTATATATGTATGCAGCGGTGGTGATGGTGGTGGCAGGAGGTTATGGGTTCAGTTTTCTCAGACCTAAGAATGTCTGTGATGCTTTTGAAAATTGCTTCTTGAATTTGAACTTTATAATCATCAGAATATCATATATTTCATAAGTTTTGACCTTTTCTTTTTAAAATTATTAGGAAATTCAAAGTCAAATTGCAAATCAACCCTTAAAAAGTACATAGAATTTCAATGCATGTATTTTTAGAAATATTTTATTTATTTATTTAGGAGAGACACACACAGAGAGAGAGGCAGAGACACAGGCAGAGGGAGAAGCAGGCTCCATGCAGGAAGCCCAATGTGGGGCTCATCCTGGGACTCCGGGATCACATCATGAGCCAAAGGCAGGCACTCAACCACTGAGCCACCCAGGCATCCCCATTGCATGTATTTTGGATACAAATCGTGGCCTTGTTTCACCTTTTTTTTTTTTTTTTTTAAGATTTTATTTATTTGACACACAGAGAGAGTACAAGCAGGGGGAGTGGATGAAGGAGAAGCAGGCTCTCTGCTGAGCTGGGAGTCCCATGCAGTGCTTGATCCCAGGACCTGGGATCATGACCTGAGCCTAAGGCAGATGTTCAACCAACTGAGCCACCCAGGCACTCCTCACCTTATTTCTATCTTAATGGTGTTTTTCTCTGTCTCTCTTAAATACATAGTTAGTTAGTTAGTTAGTTAATCATATTTATCCTACCTCTGTTCAAGGAGGTTTTGGAATGGAGATTTTGTATATGCACATATATATATATGTATATATATATATGCACATTATAGATATGGATATAAATTGGTATAGATAAACACATACACACAATTGTTATTGTAAAACCTTTTGGATAAATACAACTATCTATATTCTTTATTCTGTGCTGTATTATAAACAATTGTTGGTGGTATAGGCCTTCACGGAAGAGAAACCTAAATTTATAACAGTTTCACATTCATGATTTCATTGAATTCTATCAAAATCCTGAGAAGTGGGGCTGATAATATTTACATTTTACTGAGAAGGAAATCAGAGGGAGATATTTTGAACTGCCCAAAGCCACAAAGAGCAGAGAATAGAGAACCAGTTCAGCTCATATAGCTCTTACCACCAAGGTAGAGTCCTAGACTGTTGCTCTCATCTCCACCCTCCCTTATTTTTCCTGAAAATTATCCTTTGACTGTCTGAACATGTTTGGGTAAATCTTTCAGGTACCAGCCTAGATTTTATAGACATCCCTTTGGTTTAGATAATTAACCGTTTTCTTTCTCCTATCTGATTCACTATTTCTTCACTTGCCCAGGCCTCTTTTCAGCTGTGATACCAGAGATAGTTATTCACTCCTTTCCCGTTCCTGCAAAATATCCTCTGCATGATGTAATGAAACTGGCACTGGACTAGGAATTAGTTCTTTACCAGCTGTGTAGCCATGAGCTAGCTACTTCACTCTGTAAGTTTCGGTTTTGTCATCTGTACGATGTGGTGACTGGAAACTTCTGAGCTCCCTTTTAGCTTTCCTTCTGTAAACTAGAAGCTCATACTTTGCACCCATGGCCTTAGTCAAGACCCAGTCTTCCTCTCTCTGATTATCCTAGCAGCTCAGTTGCATGACATTTGTGGTTCTTCAAGAACCTCTGCAATTTATTGTGGTGTGTGTCCAAGATAAGAAGGATGGATCTGTGGGGTGCAGGAAACAGGGAGCTGTCTTCAATGGGTGTAAAGTTTCAGCTAGGCCAGATGAATAAGTTCTAGAGATTTGCTATAAGACCATAGTGCTGGTAGTTAACAGTACAGTATTAAAAGGGTAGACTTACCCCCAAAGAGAGTAGTCTTTACCCTAAAATGAGAGTGAGGGGCCAAGGAAACTCTGGGAGGCGTTGGATATGTCTATTGTCTTGATTATGGTTATGGTACCATGGGTGTTTGTGTATGCCCAAACTTATTAAAATGTATATGTTAAATATGTGCAGTTCTTTGTATATCAACTATACCTCAATAAAGCTGTTAAAAAGAAATGGGTCCATTTATTTACCTTTGATCATGGTTAGAGCCAACCAAACATTAAAATGGTACTTAAAAAAATTTGAAGCCTCAACTCTTTCCCAAGTCAGACATCATAGCCAGAGCTTTGGGGAGGAATATTAAATGAGTTGAATTCGGGCAGCCCAGGTGGCTCAGAGGTTTAGCGCCGCCTTCAGCCTAGGGTGTGATCCTGGAGGCCTGGGATCTAGTCTCATGTCCGGCTCCCTGAATGGAGCCTGTGTCCGGCTCCCTCTACCTGTGTCTCTGCCTCTCTCTCTCTCTCTGTGTCTCTTATGAATAAATAAATAAAATCTTTTTTTAAAAAAATAAATGAGTTGAATTCTATTCAACCACTCACTAAGTGAATGATGTTGAGTGACTCCCTATAGTTTCTTGAGCCTTAGTTTCCTCATTTGTGTGGTGAGAAAGACAGTGCCTGACTCACCTATCCAGAAGGAGGGTTAACAGTGACAACATGTGTGGAAGGTCTGTAAAAAGCCAACCAATGCCCTACTATTTATACTTAAATTTCCCTTTAGTGATAATGCCATGCCTTGCATCAGCTCACAGTCCTGAGCTTGTATTACATCAAAGTTCAAGGTAGGAAAAGCATTTGTTCATCTCCCCATTCACACATTAATTTACCAAACATCTATTGGCTTGTAAGGCCACAAGGATGAATAAAGGTATTGCACTTTCAAGGAGCTCATAGTCTAGCAGGCAAACACACAAATAAATAACTGGCACATCATGTGAAGATAACTGTCCTAGAGATGAGTATAAGATGTCAGAGAACACCCAGGAGGGATTGCCAATTCTGTGCAGGGGAGGTGGGAAGTAGCATTAAACTGACTGGTTCATGGGGGGAAAAAAAAAAAAAGAATGGAACAGGGAGAAAACATTAGAGACTTCTGGGCAGAAAAAAATCACACAAACCAATAAAGAGAGAAATAGACATGCATGCTGTGTTCATAAAGTGGTGAACGTAGAAAAGTGACTCATTTAATGCATCTGGGGTGAGGCGCAATAGAGAGAGATTAGGCAGGAGGAAAGTCTGGAAAAGGAGGCTGATAACAAAATCAATAGGAGAAATGGATGAACTTTTTTTTTTTTTAGTTTAAATAAATAAAATTTTAAAAAATTAAAAAAGAAAATTCCAAATGTAATTTGTATTAAATTGGGAAAAGCCATAAGCTTCTTGAAAGGAAACAATCCAAAGGTACCATGAAATTGTTTTATTATCTTGATGATGATGATGATGATGATGATGGTGATAGTCAAGGCTGGGCTGCCAAATCGGAGATCTAAAAATATAGTGGCTTAAATATGACCTAGGCTAGACAAGCGCTCTGTTCCATAGGGTCACTTAGGGACCCAGGTTCCCTCTATCTTGCTGCTCCCTTGTCTCCCATGTCATTGTCCCCGGTCTCTGTAATTGAAGTTGAGCCTCTAACATGACTTTGTTGCAGCCTTTGGGAAGGCCACAATTTTAGGACAAATTTATTTTAAGCTAGTGACATGGAAGGTTGACTCAAAAATTCTTCTCCATTCTATTGTGATCTTAATAATGTGTCATGCCTGTCTGCAAGGATGGTTAGGAGATAGAGGCTCTAGACTGTTCACTTATGCATCCAAGAATAGAGAGAGACCAGTTTAGGGGACAACAGTCTGCCAAAACTTCCTGATTAGGGAGTCTCATAAATTCCTAGATTTACATTTGCTTCTAGTATTTATCATTTATATTGTCACATTGGTCCTCTAAATGCCAGTGTTGATTACTTAGCCTAAAAAGTGCTTTGGATGATCTAGGATTTACCCAGTCAAATCAAGAAAATGTGAAATGTATTCCTGTAGTCAACATTCAATTTAGTTCACAAATTTAAAACTATAGTATTAGAAAAACACTGCAATTTTGAATCACGTAGCTAAATCTGTAAGTCTGATGTTGTAGTCTCCATATCAATGCCCTGCAAGAGGATTAAGTTTTTATTTGGGTCAACAAAGCAGAATTCCTGGAAGAACCTACTATTTTCAAGGCATAAAGCCAGCCTACGTGGAAATATGAGGCTCTTAATGGGGTTGGCAACCCAAAGTCACACTATTGGATGTGCAGCTGATTTTTGGTGGCATGGTGGGACTGATGTCACTGGAATGCAAATTCATAGGGTGAGAATAGCCAATATAAACACTTAATCCATGTGTGCTATTGTTCCTGTTATGACTATTATTTTAAAATTATTTAATATTGGCAGGCTTAAGGATATAGAAGTGGAGTAAAGAGAGCTTCTTCACTAATAGGTCTTACTATATATATCTTGTGGGTATTTGGAGTTGGGAGAGTCTGGAAAAACTGTATTCCTAAATTGTCCCTGTTGATCAAAGTCCCTAAAAACTAGTATTAATGGTGGGTCTCTCTTGCTTTTTCTCCTTTCATCCACCCTCTGCTCTTACTTCCCTCTCTTTCTCTTGCTCATTCATTCTTGCTGTGCATAGTTCCAGATTTCATCTTCTCTCACCTCTAATTGGTCTCCTTGCCTCCTTTGCTGGGATGATCTTTCTAATCTGCAAAGTTACTTTGTGTATCTTTTGGTTAAATCCCTTTGATGTCTCCCAGTCAGTCCAGTGAAAGTTTAAACCTCTCACAAGGCTCTCTACTGTCTTGCCTCAGCCTCACTTTCTAACTTCATCTCTCTAGCTACTATGATACAAGCTAATTCTAGCTAGAGCAAGTTGCCACAGTTGCATACATCTCCATCCTCTGGCCCAGGGCATACACTGACATCACTGTGCTTTCCTGGACATGAATGCCCTGCCTCTCCTTTGTCCACCTGACAAATGCATACTTCTGGCCCAACACAATGTCATTTCCTCTTTTTTAACCTTCTATGTATGACTCTCCCTATGTATATACCCAGGCAAAATCAGTTATTCTATCATCTGTAGTTCTATTGCCCTTTATACATATATCCAAGTTGAACTCAGCACTTATCACATTACATTATTGTTCATTTTGGGGGGGCTTTATATCTTCCATGGGACTAAAAGCTTCTTGAAGCCAGGGACAGTGTCTTCTTCTCTGTGTCTCCAGCTCTTAGCACATTCAAAGTACCTGGAATATGGTACACATTAAGCAGTAACAGTGGTACTACTATAGCGACAATATGTTGAGCACACATAATGTTCTAGGTAAATTACATGTTATCTAAATATCTCCTATATTCCATATGAGGAATCTAAATCTTACAGAGGTTAAATAATTTGTCTGGAGTCATATAGCAGGACCAACATTAATACCTAAATTGGACTACAAAGCCTATACTATGCTGTTGTTGACTAGATGCAGATATAAAATGTCACTTTGGAAATGGTGCTAAACTACCACATTAAACTAAGTTAATGAACTACAGACACGCAAACAAAACTCACTGTTACCACCTACTAACAAGGCCTGACTTGCTTAGCATTGGTGATTATTCAGACATAGCATCTACAGAGCAATGCAGTACAAGTTGATACTTCTTGTGCATTCGAAAGGCTCTTACCTCTTGACAAGATCCTCCATTCTCACAATAGGTCGATGTCCTATTTTAGGGGTGTTATGTAACTATCTCAAGGTCACACAGCCTAGCACCAGCTGAACAAGGCCTAGAAGTTTTTTGGTTACTTAAAAAAAATTTTTTTTCTTTTTACTTAAGCCATTAAATCCCATTAACTGTATTTCTAGAGTGAAAGTCCTATGCCAAGTTGAAATGGAAGCTCAGTAGAAGGGGCCAGGATTAAATGCCACAGACTTTCTAGAGCAAGACAGTATCTGAATCTATAAGAGCCAGACCAGAACAGCAAAGCTTGTCTAAAACCACCGGTGGCCACAGTACCATACCTTTCAGCAATGTTGCATCGGTTAGCTTGTTGTATAGTGCAAGCCTAAATCAAAAAATGTGGTTCAAAACAAAATAGGAGGTTTCTCTAACCTCTAATTTAACTCTGCGAGGTCTTGTTATTAATTAATAGGTGCCTTCACCAAGGACAGTTTAAGAAAATCAGACAACTGCCAGGTTGCTTCCAATTGCTCTCGACTTCTTATTGGATAATTTTTATCAAGTGAGCTAAGCACACATTTTCCTGTAACTCAGTTATTCAGCAAAAAACATCCAAAGCTACTTAACTGACGCAAAGCAAACAAACGCAATAGCCCTGGTTGTGATGCTTTCCATTTAAAGGGACACTCCCTTCCTTTAGAGTCGCCTTCCCCGCACCACCACTGCACCAAGGGCTAGTCTGTTGTTTAAAACAAACACTTAAAAGGTTGACATTGAGATGGTATTAAAGAGCCTGGGTTAATGAAATAAGATGAATCATTTAGGTGAAGCACTTAATGTTCCAATAATTACATTAACAGCCTCCCCCTCCCCATTTCAACCGTCCAAACCCAGCCCTTCTCTTGGGGCGATGGGATGGGGGGTGGGGGCGGGGGAGGGCGTCAAACTTTGTGGAATCCCGGTTTTGTAAGGATATTGACACAATAGATGCTTGGCAATTAAGCTAGAATTCCACTGCATCTCCCCCCTTTAAAGGGACAACTTTATTTTTGAGGGAGCCCACCTAACAATTTTATGTTCAGTCATCTGCAGAGAGCAGAACCGGCCGGGCTTTTCCTTTCGGAATCTAAAGTAGAAGCTTTATTTCACTGCAAGTTCTCTGTGACATTTTGCACTCTCGTGATTTAATGCACCAAAGAGGATCTTTAACTCTTGGTCTACACCAGTGCAAATAAAGGTTAAATCTCTCACTAACCATCATGAACTAGCCTAATAACTCACGAGAGGCTATGGAAAAAGAAACCGAGAGAGCAGCTGTGCAGACTTGATTAAAACGTACAAAACCCGCACAACCGCAGGCAAAGGTCCTGCATCCTCACATAGTCCTAGTACCGGCTGCGAGGTCCGCAAGCAGGGGAACTTCCACCGCGCCAAAAACACGATCCTGCGAGCAGGGCCTAGTAACACTGGAGCTTTTCTTCCGAACGGTGTGCCGACCGGAGCCTGCGCTGAATCCCGGGGCTCCTATTGGCCACGCACCGTGGGGGAGGAGGAGACTGGCGGGCAGGGAGCCGGGAGGAGGGGAGAAGGGGGCAAGGCCTGGTCCCTGCCCCCTCCCCGCCCCCTCCGCAGGCTGCCGCCGGCGCCTAGTGCGTGGTTACTATGCAAATTGCAGCGATTGCGGAAATAAACAAGGGGGTAGGGAGAGGAGAGAGGGACTGCGAATCGATTGCAACTTCTGCAAAGTCTCGTACAATCCAAAGCACACAAGGCAAAACCAGAGAGAATCTGAGAACCAGCCAGCCCGGGTTGGATTGCTATCAAAAGAGGAGAGAGAGAGAGAGAGAGAGAGAAAGAGTGAGAGAGGCAGAGAGCGCGCATTGCAATTGCAAAAGCCTTCTGATTTGGAGTTAAAAAAAAAAAAAAATCTCCAAGAAGCCTGCAATTGGCCAACAGCTTTAAAAAAAAATCTCTTCCGGGTTTTCAACGGTTCCAAGTTTATTTAGATTTTTTTTTTAATGCAAAAAAGGGGGACAACAAATGAAGCCATTCGTCTGAACATTTTAAAGTTTCTCACGTACTCTTTTTACATTGCAATGGTACGTGGTACATCTTAAACTTTCTATTTTGCGTTTATACGATGTGTGTTTTATAAACAACAATAATGGTAGAATGATTTTGTTTAATGGCTAAGACTTTAAAATTTCTCTGGCTTGCATATGCATTTAAGTGATTGCTGGGTGAATGTTTATTGTGATGGTTTTGTTTTAAAGACGTAGCTTTGTGGATGGCTTTTTTTTTTTTTCTATGTGCATCAGAGACCGGGTTTCCTTTTTTTTTTTTTTTTTTCCTCCCCGAGATTTGAAAAAATTGCTGAGCTTGACAGATTTTTTTCCTCCTAGCGCTTGCTCGGTTCCAGAAAGGGGGAAAAAAATCCTGTACGTGCTCTGTTCTGTAAAAAGACGTCTGGCCTCAGCAGTCAACCTAACTCGAAAAGAAATGTCTGGACCCGGAGAATAATTGACGATTCGATCCTCTAATCAATGGTACAACATGGGAGATTGACAAAAGCTTTATCCAATCGTGAGGAAGCCTGGGTGTACAATGGTTCTCAGTAGCCAGAGGGGGCGGGGCAGAAAAGATCTAAAGTTCTCTGCGGCTCTGAAGGGGATGGTGTGGTTCAAGCTGTCAAAGCTACAAGCTCTTCCGGATTTAGCAAGCACAATAGGAAAGAGTTTTTGAGTTTAAGAAAAAAAAAAAAAACTGGGGGAATTTTTGCATGAATTGTAATGCTTTCCTAATTGCCTTTCGGAGAAAGTTAGAAAAACTCTTCTAGGGAAATATTAACTTTGCATTAATTATTATTTTTGAATTCGGGGAAGCTTTTAACTGTTGTGCAAGGGGAGGTTCAACTTTTAAAAATGCGTGGCTTAAAAACTTGCCTGAACTATCCAGGACGGTACTGAGCTTTGGAAAGTCACATATTGGATAGGCAGCATTACAAACTTCCCTGGTTATCTTAGAAGCTTTGACTTTTCAAGTACTTTGCAGGAATAGGCAAGCCTCTCCTCCTGAACTCTAAACAGTAGTTTTAGGGGAGATAGAATGTTTCACAGGTGGATTGACAGCTGTTTTATACATTTGAAAGGAGGAAGGGGAGAAAGTGTTTTTTTCTCCACTCTTCTTGAATTCTGCTGTTTAAATATATGGTCGGTACCAAATAGGATATTAAGGCTGGCCAAGTTCACATTTGTTCTTGTTACCACAACAACCCCTGTGGAGGGTGTGTGTGTGTGTGTGGAAGATTGCTGACTTGCTAACTCTTAGCTGGAGTCTGGCCTCTTGGACAAGTCTTTGATACCAATCCAGTGGAAGCCAACTGCAGTAGCTTGTCTTGGAGACAGTAACTGGCAGCCTCTGACCAAAGTACATCCATCTCTTCCTTCCCTCTGAGCACCTAATTCTGTTGGGAAGCGAATGGAAAATAAGTATGGGCTCTTTCCCATCTTTGGATTAAATTCCCATCGAGTTATTTCCCAAGGCTGTAGGCCTTCTAATCAAATCTGGTTTGGAAATTTGACGTTAAAATCCACTTGGATTCTCAGTTCAGTGACATTATTCAATTTAGTATTATATGCATCTAAGAAAGATCTGCACACAAGTGACCAGCAGGTCAAAAAACTAGAGAAAAATATTGGAAAATGCTAGTGATAAAGTTAGTCTTGGTAACAACTACAGAGTTAATGGCATTGTCACTTATGAACCCCAATTTTATCTTCACTGCTTTGGGCATTAAAATCTAAATCATATTAATAAGATCTTCCTACCAAGTAACCTCCCGAAATGAGAGGTATTTGAGCTGTACATATAAGTGAAACCTTATTGACGTAATTTATATATCTAAGAGGATTTCACTAAAGCTGGCAAGGTAACATTTCTGCAAATAAAACACAGTAAATGCAAGGCTGGGCTCTGTGCCAGGGAGAATATGGATAGCAGAGAGCATGACAGGAGCCTCCTTTGCGCAAAGACAATCCCATTTCAAGGCAGCCTCCTAGCACTTGCAAAATAAATGATTGGAGCGGTTATTTCCAATAAGGGGCTTATCCTTCCTAACAATGGTTCATTTATGTGATTGCAGGAAACCAGGTTTTGTACTTCACCTGTTTCCTACAACTGTTCTCTCTTACTATCCTTTCTTCCTTCTCCCCTCCTTCCATCCGAGCTCTCTCTCAAGTGTCTTTAGTATCTTTGTGAACTCTGGACAAGGATTTACTTTTGCAACTTGGGAAGAGGGGAGAGTTGGAAATGTTTTCTACCCCCAGACTGCCCTTTGCGGAACATCTGTTTCTTTGTGTGTGTGTTTAAATTTATGCCTGTTGGAGAGAAAGTTACCAGAAGCCTTTCTGTAACTGTAACTCTTCTACTGTATTTTTCTCAGTCTTGTTTCCAAAGGCTGTAGTTGGAACGGTGCTTTGTAGAGTTCCCCCCGCCTCTCCCCCTCCTCCCCCCCCCCCATCCCGCGGGGGAGGGAGCGGGAGCTGGCGGAGATAGGAGAGAAAGCAGGAGCGGATGTGCAGGGCTTTGGTGCTGAACTTGGATCCAGCCCTTGCCTAGAGGGCGCAAACAATCGTCCCATATCCAAAAGTCTTACGAAGGGCGCCAAAAGTTACTTAAGATAATATTGCTAACCGCAGAGAGCTGGAAATCGCGGGCACGTTCACTGCTGCAACAAAAGAAGTTTTTAAACTAGAAATATCAGCATTAAATTACTTTTCCCTATTTTTAAAAACCAGGGCGGTGTGCCAATCCCTTAAAAAAAAAAACCCTTTTCTTTTTCTTAAGATTCGGTTAAAAGTAAGAATCTTTCTTGTTTTGGAAAGAGGCAGATGTGAACTCTATCTTTCAATACAGCAAAAGAAAGATTTTAATCTGCTCTGGAAGAGAGCTTCCCAAGAGTACACACGGAACAATAACTTCTCACTGTGCCTCAGTTACATGTTGGGACTGTCAGCCAGAAACTTCTATCGAGGAAACTTGGAGCGAGTTGAAGTTATAGATCCCAGCAAAGGTTTCCGTGGCCAGGGAGGGTGTCTCTGTAACTCAGCTTAGCTTTTAGGACATTTCTCTTCTGCTGAAATCCAAAAGGAACCAAGGAGAAGCAGTTATTTAGTTGGGGAAAATGGGACTCTCTCATTAAAGATTTAAGTCATTATCTCCCCTCACCCCTTAATAAATAATTTGAGACGTTTCCAAGGATGTTTAGGAGCGGGGTTTGTGAAGATGGTCTTGAGCATTCAGAAATTATTTTAGCCACAAAGCAACTGGAGAACAAGCATAGAATGACTTTAGACACATGCAGAATATTTCAGAGGATTATATTTTGCTTTTTCCAGTAACAGATTTCTTGCCCTTTACCTAAAGAAAAAAATAAAGGGGGTGGAGGGTGCAGAGGGGAACGCAGTCTGAATGAGAGTGGCCTTAGCACGTCACCTCTCACTCACTCACCTGCAGAGTGGGCATTCCTACAGGAGTTTCCTCTTTTCAGAGGCTCTCTGGCTCTGTAACCTCTGCCAAGGTGCAGATTTCCCAGTCTGTGTGCCAGTGTCTTTCACCCTGGTCTTTCCTCTTGGAATTTTGAGAAGGGTTCGCAAATGCAGCAGGCTTGCAAACTACAGTTAGGAAGATGGGGGATGATGAGATGGGATAGGGGTCAGGGAAAAAGAAGGGTTTTGTTGTTGTTGTTGTTGTTGTTTTTCCATCAGAGAGGAAAGCCTGGAGAGAAAATATGAGGTTAAAAAAACTGGAAAAGCAGGCTTATTGGCAACTTGCCAAACCCTAAAAACCACCCCCCTTTTATGCCAAAACAATACTTTAGCAAACCTAAAATAATTGCAGGAAGCTCTTTTCCATTTTAAGAATGATTACCTGGGGGAGGAAAAAAGAGGGGATTCTTAAAAGGCACCCTTCCAGAGGTGTCCCAGGAACGGGGACGGTAATGATAGCCTGTGTCCAGTTCTGGGCACGCGTCTGTGGACCAGAATATCTCCCTTCCCTTAGGGGACATCCCTTTCACATTTTTTTTTTTTTTTCCCTCCTAAAAAGAAAAAGATGTCACAGCTAAACCACTGTTGTTTCTGAACGTGATAGAACTTTTTCTATGGCGTCTGTGTTCAGACCCACTAGTTTCACAGTCCTGGGAGGGAGAACGCTCATTAATCTCCGCCTCCTTTTCTCCAGACACCCCCCCCTCTTTTAACCCCCCAAATCCGGTGACTCTTCTGTGTGAAATTATTCCCCACCACCCCCGCTTCTGAATGCCATAGGACTGAAGCTGCACAAAGTTTGCAGGATTTTGTGCATAATTACCTCTACCGACGATCTATTCCCACAGAAAGCTTCGCTGGAGAGATTACAATGCTTTGAGCCGTACCGCATTTCAGAAGGGGGGGGGGGCGGAAAAGTTACCTAGGAGGTCTGATTTTTTAAAAAAATTTGCATACATGCAAATTTGCCCCCCCCTCTCCCCCCCACCCCGCACCCCCCCGGCCTGCTCCTGGGTTTTCTACGTGCGCACGCAGCGAGCCGGGAGCGCGGGGCAACCTGGCAAAGTTGCCCAAGTCCTCCACCGAGGTCCGCGAAGGTCTGCGGCGGGGCTTGGGGGATGGGGATGAGGAAAAGTAGTTTTGTTTGCTTAAGCACATCCTGTGGCAGCCTATAGCTGCCCGGGAGTACAGACTGTAACTGCTCCTCACTGCGTTACCCAGTAATGCGCTGAGCGGGGAAGCGGGGGCGGGGGGGGCCGAGGGAGCGAGAGAGCCTGCGAGCGAGGGAGCAGGAGAGGGAGCGAGCGAGCGAGCGAGCGCGAGCGGCCGCGGAGGCTCGGGACCCGGCTGGCCGCGCGGCGCCGCAGCCGCCCCCTCCCCCACGCACCCCCCCCCCCCCCCCGGCGGCGGCGCGAGCGGGCGGCGGCTGTGCGGTGCGGTGCAGAGCGGTGGCGGAGGCGGAGGCGGAGGCGGAGGCGGAGGCGGAGGCGGGCGCGCGGGCAGCTCGCGGGCACCCGGCCGGGCGGGCGGCGCGGGCGCGGGAGCGGGAAAGGGTGCGCTATGCCTTTAACGCCCGCGTACAGTAGACATGTATAGTGGAGTGTAGGGAAACTCTAGGCGGGGTTAAAGTTCAGCTCATGGAGCGGCAATCGCGCCGGCTGGCTGGCTGCAGTTGAGCCGAGTTGGAAATGTGAACGCAAGAAGCAGGCTTGATTTTTTTTTCTCCCCCCTTCTCTCTCCTTCTCTTCCTCTCTCCCTCTTTCTCCTCTCTCACCCGCACTCACGCACACCTCCAAACCGCACACCCAGACGCACACGCACACCCCACCGCCCGGCAGTTATGTATTCTCCGCTCTGTCTCACCCAGGTAAGCAGCTGTTTGGATGCGGCGGGGTGTGTGGAGGGGCGGGGGCGCGGGGCTGCGGGGGCGCGGGGGCGCGGGGGCAGCCCCGGGGCCGGGCGCGGGGTGCCGGGGACCGTCGCGCTGGCCAGGCCCGGGGCATGTGCCTTGCTGTGTGTCCGTGTCTGCGCGTGTTTCTGTGTGTGTGCGCGCGTGTGCTCGTGTGTGTGTGTGTGTGTGTGTGTGTTGGGGGGAGGCGGGGGGGGGGAGAAATGCAGCTTCGAGAAAGTAACTTTGTTTCCATGCGGGTGCATTCCTCTTGCACGGCCATTTGTGTGGGCACATGGCTAATGGCGCCCTCTTATTAATGCGTTAATTAATATCGGGGCGACCGACTGCGGAACGGCGGTGCTTTCGGACGCCCCGCACGTGTTTCGGCGGGGTTGCAGCCCATGACACGCTGAAATCTGGACTCAGCGTTTCTGCAGCCGGCAGGCCGGTGTCTGGAGTTCCGCGGCTCCGGGGAGGGGGCCGCCCACCGAGCCCGCCGCGCGCCCCGCACGCTCGGGGCCACCGAAGCCCCCGGTGCGGGGGAACTCGCGCCCCTGCGCCCACGGCCCGCGCGCGGAGCCCGCGCCGCCGCAGCCGCCCCAAACTCTTACTTTTGTTTATTGTTTGTCAGCCTTTGGGGTCCGGCCGCGGGAGGGACGCGGGCGGGCGGGCGGGCGGGCGGGCCGGCGCCCCGGGCCCGGCCGGGACAGCGCCCCTCGGACGCGGGCGGCGGCGGCGGCGGCGGCGGCGGCGGCGAGCCGGCCCCCGGGCTCGGCGGAGCGGGCTGCGTGGACGCGCGTCCCCCGGCGCCGGCCGGGTGGAGCCTGCGTCCTTGCCGCTCGTCGCCCGCTCGCTTTCCCGAGTGAAAGTTTCGGTGCCGGCGCGAGCCCACGCCGCGCAGGGCTGCGAGCCGCGGAGGCCGCGGGCCGCGGGCCGGGGAGCGCCGGGCGGAGTTGGGTCCGGGCCGCGAGCCCGAGCAGCAACCCGGGCCGGACGCGGCTCCCCCCGCCGCAGCCGCCGCCGCCTCCCGCCGCCGCCGCCGCCGCCGCGCGACTCGGGCAGCTCCGCGCGCAGGACGGGGGCAACTTTTCCCCTCCGACTCTACTCCGACCGTGGGTCCCTCTCGCCCCCCGCCCCTCCTTCCCAGGTCCTCCCTTTCCATCCCTCTCCCGTCTGCACCACCCCTAGGCAAAATATTGCTACTCCACGGCCCCAAATCTGGTCCCTTTTGAATATATTATTTATTTTCTTGGACTAAAAGGCATGAAGTCAAAGTGATTTTTGCGCTTAAAAATTTTATTTATTTATTTATTTTTTTTTGGAAAAAAGTGTGAGCTTTCATACTGTTTTGGTACGTTGCAGTCTGACCATTAATCACCTACATGAAGTTGTATGCTCCATATAAAATGTTTATTTATCACTCCCTTAAAAAGAAAAAAAAAAACCTGCTACCACTTATTGCTTTCGTTTAGCAGGAGATAACGGTTTAAACCGAATACTTTATGGAAGGTTAAAAAGTACCAGTGATTTTTTTTTTTTCCTTGCCTCTCTAGATTCTGGATTTATTTCTCACATGACATCCTTTCTTATTGCAATATCTAACAGGAATAATACCGGCTATTTGATCTCAGAAGACTCTTAAATGCATCTTTTATGTTGAAATGGTCTGTTTGGGATTTAGGCCTAGCATTAGTAATGGGTAGCAGTTGCTTTGAGTTATTGTAAAAGTTTTTTATTTTTCCCTAACAAACTTCCAAAGTTCCTATTTTAGTAACTTGTGGAAGTGTGGAATGAAACTTTTCCAACCACTTCTGGCAAGGTTCACAATTGCATATGGATAAGATGCAAAGTGTAAGAGAATTTGAATGAGTTATGACTACAGTGGAAATGCTGAGATTCAAAGGCTGAAGTTCTTGCTGGCAAAAGTTTGCAGCAGAGAGAACTTGTAGACAATACCAGGGTGCTGCAATAATGGGGCATGACCTTAGCAGATACATGAACGTCTTCTCAAGTGAGCTCTCGAGAAAGATAAATTTATATTTTGGGTTGGTGCATATATAAGGATACCTGTGTATCCATGCAGGCCCAGGGCATAGTCAGGTACTTGACAAAGCTGGATTCTCTTGGCTCATGAGCTATTAACACATTAAGAAAGTTTAAAAAAAAAAAAAAAAACAACAACCATATTTGGCAGCGTGATTGATACACTCCCTAGGCCTTCTTCTGGAAACACCAGTAAAAGAAACACTTAGTATAACAGTTTGTGAAGAAATTGTACACTAACTAGTGAATGAGAATAATTTTTAATTCTTCTCTTAAAAATTGATTTACAATTTTATTTAACTTGCTGGAATGCTTACAAAGCTTTTAGAACCAGTTTTAAAAAGAAAAACTTAGGTAGTTTATTGGTCATTAAAGAAAAAGTCCAGTAAGCACAGTGATAGAAGTACTCTAAATGAAAGAATAAACTCCATGTACGTGTATGCAATTTTTAAAACTTTATCAGGAAAATGCCAGACATCATCTTTTAAGCCATATAAACATATCATAGCCAAATCATTTATCTGGCCATAGAACGATAGCCCAGTAGAGATTTATAGGTGAACCTTTAAAAGTAGTTCTAGAAATATCAGCGTTTAGTGGTTCTTAAACTTGGCTTACTTACAAACAGATCAACATATAAGATGCTGATTCAAAGTCGTATCGCTTTTGAAACAGGTTTTCAGGTTTGTTTTCATTGGTGGCCTATAACTTTCTCACTGAGTACATATGTAAAATATTCTTTATTATCTCCTGAATATCTTGAAATATTACATGGCTTATGGTAATATGTGCAGCAACATGCTTTATAGGGCCATATATATATATTTTTTTAATTAATTTATGTTATGCCTTGACATTTCCTACAAGTTAACGATATTCTTTACTTTTGATGGTCTGGAGTATTTCTAATTGTGAGTTGAGAAAGATGATTAGCGCTTTGATAGTACATGTGAGTAAAGTTATACAAAATATTGTGCACTTTTACTGGCACATTCTTGAAACCTTTGGGGAGTGATAAGTTGTAAATACTTTTGATGCAGAATTGGGGACTTAGATTATTCTTAATAATTAGTTGACAGAGTTGGCCTCATTTAAGGGTTTTTATGGTGAGATATATAGGCATTTGGTTGGCAGGTAAACAAAATCCTCTTGAACACGAAATGAACGCAGTTCGCAGTCCTGTGAGCAGCACACTTAGGAGTATCTTCAAACACTTAAATGCCATATTAGAATGGTTTTAAAAAAATGTTTATTATTATTAATAAAGCTTTTGAATAAGATAACATTTTAACATAAATGTGAATTGTTTGGAACTTAGTTGTTCTTTGCTTTATAAAATGGGCCTGAGATTTTAAAATGAAATCTTTTGGTGAAAGCTCACTTTGTAGTTAAGGTAGACTCCAGGAGTTCTTAACATAATACCACAGAACCTTGGTCCCTAGCATGTCCTGTAAAAATCAATCTATGTGAAGAACTGTTTCAATCCCAAATTTTATGTATTTTAGAGCATTTCAAGGATGAGCCCAGAATTTAGTAATGTTTAAATGCTTTGCGGTGTGGCGTATACCTTGTTAGATAAACTGTGACCTGAAAAAATCCCCCCTTCTCTCTTTTAAAGTATGGCAATAAGAAAGATTCTTAAACATCAGAAATTTAAAATGTTTATGGTAAAGAATAATATGATTCTTGCATTTTTTTTCTGTTCCCTCTCCACTTGAAGAATGCACACGTGTTATGAAAGCTGACTTCTCTTTTGGATTTTTATTGAAAAAGAGCAGTTTTCAAAGCTAAATTTGCAATGCAGAGTCTAAAATTTGTTCAGAGAAGAAAAAGATAAATGCCAATTATTGAAGTGATTTATTATGTATTACATTAATATGTACTTTAAAAATAATCTTATATAGTGTTTAGATGATTGATTATAATTTATAATATTTTAACAGACCTGATAAAATATTTTTCCAATTTTAGCCACTCAATTTACGTTTGAACATTTAAAAATTTAATGATTTTTGTATAGTAATAGTATTTTGGACATTACAGTTACTTGTGCCTCCAAAGTATATATTTAAATGCATATTACAAACCAAAAAAGAATGCATTTTCTAATATTTGTGTGTCCTACACTCTTTTTAAAAAAGTCACCAAATATCTTTTTGGTTTTCTTATCCTCATTTATTTGAAAGTAAATAATTTATCTTTTGGGGGTTTGTGCGGCGGAGAGAAGTTATGTAAGATTAGTGTGGGTTGGTTAATCAAAAGTTAGATGTACTCAGAAAGCTTTGTGGAGGTTACTGTTTAATTTTTATTTAATTTTACATTTATATTTCCTAAGGAAATATCAAGTAAAAAAATCAAACATTTTCATAAGACAGTAAGAAAAATTTAAATATTTTAAATTGAATTTTATTTTCAAATTACTTGAATTTTAAAGGCAACCGTGAGGGTTTTCCTGGAGTCTCGTAAACATTAAATGTACCACGTTCTCTGTTTCCTTGTGAGAAAAAGCCTGAAATATTAATTTCAGGAATTAAATACTGATTCTCTTTTTTTTTTAGGGATGATTATTACCGAAGGCATTTCACAAAATTAACTGTATTTAGTTGCAACCCTGTTGTCACAATGACGCATTCTATTTACTATCTGGCATGTACGCTTTTCTTTGTTCCCCCCCCCCCTTTTTTTTCTTTTTGTTTCATTCCCATAGTATCAGCAAGTGTGTCTTGGAAATAGATCTTTTATTTCAGTCTGAAGAATATCAAATTCATCTTTTCTATATGCCAGATTTTTCTAAGTTTTTGACTAAAAAAATTATATGCAACCGTAATCCTTAAGAAGGAATTAAGATGTTACCAAAATGCCTAAGAAACAGATTAGAGTCTACATGCAATATTTTTAGAGGGAAAGTCTTTGTTTTCATTGATCGTCGAGATGATTTTTTTTGCTCCTAGACTTCCATAAACATTGACTGGCATCTAAATGTTTAGGATTTGCCAATCTGGCGGCCGAGCCCTGGCTGTACTACAAGTAGTGAGGTCAAGGCTGGAGCAAAATTAGATATGCCTTTCTTGAAATAGGGTTACGATTATATATTGTTATAAGCATTTCAATGAATTTCACTTACTATCTAAAGGATTTGGGACCTAAGCCTGGCAATAGGACCTGGTGCACTTTGGTGAACATATCAAAACATTTAAAAATTTTTAGCAATTTTCTTCTTTGAGATTGTGAGAAATGCTACCGTTTCCTTTTTTTCCCCTGTCAGATTTCCCATAGGCATCCTCTGTATAATTTTGGTAATGTAATGCCTGAGTTAACTTTCAAGTGAAATAAGCATTTCTTTTTAAATGACCATCTGAAGAAAAAGTTACTTCCTTTTGTTTTCATGCTAGTTACATGTTTGTGTTTATTCATTCCTCCAGGATGAATTTCATCCTTTCATTGAAGCACTTCTGCCCCACGTCCGAGCCTTTGCCTACACATGGTTCAACCTGCAGGCCCGAAAACGAAAATACTTCAAAAAACACGAAAAGCGTATGTCAAAAGAAGAAGAGAGAGCCGTGAAGGATGAGTTGCTAAGTGAAAAACCAGAGGTCAAGCAGAAGTGGGCATCTCGACTTCTGGCCAAGTTGCGAAAAGATATCCGACCTGAGTACCGAGAGGATTTTGTTCTTACAGTTACGGGGAAAAAGCCTCCATGTTGTGTTCTTTCCAACCCAGACCAGAAAGGCAAGATGCGAAGAATTGACTGCCTTCGCCAGGCAGATAAAGTCTGGAGGTTGGACCTTGTTATGGTGATTTTATTTAAAGGTATTCCGCTCGAAAGTACTGATGGCGAGCGCCTTGTAAAGTCCCCACAGTGCTCTAATCCAGGGCTCTGTGTGCAGCCCCATCACATAGGGGTTTCTGTTAAGGAACTCGATTTATATTTGGCATACTTTGTGCATGCAGCAGGTAAGTGCGATGGTGAGAAGTTGTTCGACTTTCTTGTGTGTTTCTTTTCTGCTGACCTCCGTATGTGCCGGGGCCATTCCCGAACCCTCTAAGTTATTGCAGGCCACGTACAGAGGGACAGTGTGGTTTCAGAGGTAAACCAAAGTCAGAACAGCCAGCAGCCCCACAGTCTGCAGGGACACCTTCATTCAGGTGGATAAGCCTAGTTTTGAGAGGACTCTCACTCACCAAGTTCTGTTCTTTTGGTGAGTGGTGTTATCAGAGGTGTTGGTAGGCCTGTGATATGTTTAGATCACCCTTTTTTGATGATGGGTGAGAGAAGCCTCATAAAACTTCTGTAATAAAGGGGATGTTGTAAATGGCAAGTGGAGATTTCGTTCACAAGCACTGGGTTTGGTGGTGAGGCAGTATTTTTAGTTGCTTATCTTCTGGGTGTGTTTTTAACCTACTGGGGCCTCTTGAACCCCCTGCTAGTTAAGAAGAGGTGGTACGAGTACTATCAAATTGCTGATCATGTAGGAAGGAAAAAGAATCACATTAATAGGCAAACTTAGTAGCTCTGTATTTAGGAATTTGTAGTGTCGAAGCTGAGCGAGAAACAAACCCAACTCTTTAATTGATGGGGAGGTTAATCTTAAAAGTAGCCAATCTGTGTAGTGCATGAATGCACTGAGAAATCGATATTGATCATTGATTTAGTGAGTTGCTTTGATTGGTGATAAGATTCTGTATTGTTTGAAGGCTGGTTTTGAGGCATGTTTTACCTGTGTATATATTACAGCATTTAGAGTAGCATTCAGGCTAAAACTATTGAGCACTGACTAAAAGAATGCATTTTTACTTTGTTTCTTTTGCCTTGATTTAGACAAAAGGTTCATTGTGTTATGGGAAAGCTCAGGTCTTGTGTAACTTGTTGACTTTTTTATATGTACATATCGGCCTTGCTAGATTTTACTTTCATGGCAATTACTTGAGCCAGATGGAAAAAAGAAGGTTGTGGAATCCTACAAGTAGGCTGTTTTGGGGTTCATATATTTATGTATTTTTTTTCCACAAAGGAGAGAGGTGTTACCTGTAAAATCAACACTGTACTGTTTTTGTAAAATGTTTTTAATTCTAAGAATATGAGCTTTTTTAAAAAAGAAGCCAGCTGATAGCCTATTCTCTATTATTTTTCTCAATATATGTTTTAGAAAGAGAACTTTTGTTATCCATCTGTCCTTACATAAGAAACTGGAGAAATTAACTTTGCAAGCATGTCACATTATCATTTGCATTCTGTTGGCAGGGGATAGATAAGTATTTTAGAGGATGTGATCTGTAAGTGTTTCAAATATTTGGGTTTTGGAGAATGTATACTTAATTGGTAAGGAGTGCCTGTTGCTTTAGCCCGTTCTGGGTAGTGAAATGAAAAGGCAACACCTCTCTAATGACCTCTAGACAGGAACAAGTATCCCTTTCTTAATCCCCTTTTCACCCTATTGTTACTTGGTTTTCTCTACTGGAAAAGCAGAGTTAAATTTTTAAAAAATTAATTTCTGTATGTAAGTGGAGGTTCCGAAAGAGAAAGGCAAGGTGCAAAAAAAAAAAAAAAAAAAAGATGCGTGTTGTAAGTGCTTTCAGGGAGGACTCTTTAAGATCTTGTGTTTAATCTTTTTGATATTTAGAAAAGTAAATAATTTATAAATTATAACAAATGCTCTCGTTGGACCAGTCAAGAAAAAATGCGGGTGCTGCCAACAGGTGGTGCACATCATGGGGTGTGCTTCCTTACCAGGTACCCCAAAATGGAATACCACTTACACTTTTGTCCCTTTGAGAAGCACTCGTTCTGAGTTTTAGATATAAATATTTCCCTTAGATTGCAGGAGCTGCAGCCTTCCTAGCTAGTGCCATAACGTGCATCCTCTGTCGTCGCTGACTGTGTGTTACTGTGCTGTTGCTCCAAATCCTTGAGCTAACATGGTTGCTGGTGGTTTCAGTACCTGAAGGATTCTGTTGGTAAAATGACAGGTAGAAGGTGGCTTTGGAGAGGTAGCATCCTTATTGTTTATGAAAGATTTATTGACAGCAGCATGGATCAGACTACCTTTCGGTTTGGTTTTCCTGACGTATCCCAGAATCCCTTGGTAGGCCTGAATGGCAGCCAAGTGTTAGACCATTGGCTTTCACCGAGCGCGGTGATGGCTGCGGCTCTGTGCACGCAACAGGACGACTGCAAAAGAAAATATTAAGGGCCTTTTGTCTGAAAATATTACAAATTTGATTTAAGAGATTTAGAGACCTGTTATTTGTGGAAGGGAAGCTCATTGCCAATACAAATATGAGGTAGATCGGTCAACTTACATACAACTGATTTGACAAGCATCTGTTATAATACTGAAGATTTGTAAACACTAAACAATGTTTTTACCTCCTTAAAAGTTTTGAGAACTTGCCAGTATTGGCAGGAGGCAGAGACTCTGAAACGTGCTTCAAGAAACATGCCAAAACCATTGTGGCCTTTTCACCTATAGTGGATTCCTCCCCCCCCCTCTCTTTTGCTGTGTTGCATTTTTTTTTCCTTCTGAAATGCCATTTTTCCCTCTAGATAGTCCCTCAAATGAAATTTTTTTTTTCTCTTCTAAAAACGTATATGATAATTACGGCTTCATGCCTCGGCCTTCTCTTTGGTAGGAGGTTGAAATCTTAGGACACACGTGTAAATACTGGAAGCCAGTGCAGAATCAATCTTTTTTTTTTTTTTTTTTTTTTTTAAAGCGGAGGTGATTTACTCGAAGACTTACTGAGATGCTAAAATACAATACATAAACTACATCACGGTTTTTTTTCTTTCAATCCAGCAGCATTAGAACTGTGTGAATTTTGTGGCTGATAAACAGTAACAAGTATAATGAAATTGGAGTGATTCTATAAGCCTGAGAATTTCATCTCGTTAAAAGTATAAAAGAGTAAAACCGTGTTATGCCCTTCATTTGGTCTTTATTTGAGTCGTCCTTCCATATGTATCGTATGACAACTTGAAGATGTTATGGAATTGTGGCAAATGGTTTTCTTTGTGGGCGTGTAACAGTAAAGCTAATTTATGACCAGTCTTTACCAGATGATCTGTATCAGAATCTACAATATACCCGGCACGTGGCAAGGTCACAATTTAAGTTGTTAAGGTCATAACCTTAGCCACCAGGCATTTGACCTTTTAGATAAAGTTAACCTTTGTTCATTAGTAGGCACTCAACCGAGAACTTTCTGGAGAGTTTTTTTTTTTTTTTTTTAACTGCGTCTATATAACTTCTGGTAATTTAATCAGATTCTAGAAAGATTCTCAATTTAGTTAAGTTTTGTAAGAGGTTAGACTTTTTAAGGACTCATCTTTTGGACAGAGGTAAGTTGCTGTATCCAGACCACAGAATGACAGAGCCACAATTTATTTCTGATAGTTATTACCTGCTGTGAAGTAGTATATAACTCTGAGGCAGCTGTGTGGAGACATTTAAAAAGTAAAATTAAATAAATAGAATCATATTCAAATCAACTAAGTAAGGCCTTTGCTAATTTTTTAAGCGGCGTTAGGCTCAAAAGCTAAATCACAATGAGCATCTTCAACCTTTTGCAGATGGGGATTTTTCTAAGATTGGAGTTTTTTTTTTTTTTTTCCCCTCGCCTTAAAATTCGCTTTGAAGGACTAACAAATGACAAAAATTTGTCAGATGATTACTGTAACTGTTAATTAGCTAGTGACAGAGTGAATTGAATTTGTCCTGGCGGTAGGACGGGTAGTGTTAGTAGTAAAGTAGAAAGTGACCATTTTTGTACAGGGATGTTTTAGTCCGGTAGCTGCTGGCTGCTTCCACGCTACCCCGCTCACTACCTTTACTTAGTTTTGCTTGGACCAGGAATAGTAACGGTCCTGTCACTCACTGGAAGAACTGTTTGGGTGTCTTGGAAGTCTGGTACCTGTTCTGTAAACCTGTACGGCCGGTGTTACTGATTACCACACGACTTGTACCATACTGTTCATTTAATTATGCTGTAGTGAATGAATGCTCATTTTAAATTATTTACATTCTGCTAGTTTTGCTCTGATATGCCACGTATTATTCCATTTCCACAAAGAGAGAGATACTCCCAGTCAGGTGCATTTTAGTTTTATTTTGGCTTCGTGATTGTCATTCCTTCATATAGTAATAGAGAAAGCCGTGATATGCAGATAGACCAGATGGTCATGTTGACAGATTGAGAATTCACTTCCTACCGCTTCAGAGCAGGTGTAAGATTAGGAGTGTCTGTGTATGAGTGTGTGTGTGCTTCGTGTGCATGTGTGTGCACATGAAGGCTGCACACAGTGCTGTTTAGAGCAGTGCAAATGATTTCTTTTTTAAAAAAGTTGGTACTTTAAATACGGTATAATTCTATGCATAAGGTTATCAGTGCATATAGAATAATTGTAAAAAATTTTAAATGAATACTGTTAGATTGTTACAGTTTATAATTTTATGCTGAATTGGTTATGGTAATTTCTTAATTTTGGGATAACTTATCATGTTAGTTTATGGCAGTATTGCTTATCTAAAACATGTTCAGTATATTTTGTTAGCAGACATACATGTGTATGTGTATTTATGGTCAACTTTTAGGACTATACGTTATGTAATTAAACTTTTTCAGTACCTTAATAAACTCACGAGGAGAAAGTTGTGCAGCTGGCACCTTATTTTTATAATAATAAACTGTATTAAGGAAAAGAAGGTGTAAGACTAATGTATAGTGACATTTAAAATTAAAAGAGAAGTACCACCCTATCTCAAATTGTTACTCTAACCTTACACTGAACTCAAGGTGGAGTTTGTGGCTCGCTGATTTATTCTAACTCAGTGGTGTATGCACAGTTCTAGAAAATTTAATTTATCTTTTATGTTTTAATTCTTCAAAGGGAATAGCACTAACAAGTCAACACGCTTAAGATAAATACGGCTTTTATATCCTTGAGTGTTTTTGCGGAACTTGAGGGTAGCAACAATATCTCTTACCTAGAATATAGTAACAGTACCTTTTATCTAGAATGTAGTGAAAAAGATGGGAATTCAAAGTCAGGGAGGGCTATTATGGAGTAAACTTATGAACAGAGGTCAGCTCATTTATGGCTAAGAGGTTTGAGTGTTGGTAAGAAATTTCCCAATGCTGCTGGCTTAGATTTGCCTTGTCTTCTTTTCCACCCAGTGATGAATAGCATTAATTTAAACCTATTTAGGGCTAGTGTGGGAGAAACCACAGCCTTTGTTGTGGTCACTGCTGTACACAGTAGGACTGGGTGTTTCACTTGGTTAAGGCCTCAAGCTGCTTCCAGAGGATGCAGAATAGCCTGTCAGTTTTTTAAAACTTGCACAGAAGCAGCAACAATTCTAATTGCTCGCAAATGTTAATATAGATTCTTGAAAGCAATTTTGAGGTTATAAGAGAAGAAAAAACATGAAATACAGATTGAATTCACTGAATGTGCAAAACACCAGTTTATTACCATTTCAGCAATAACTTCCTCATCATTATTTAGAGGTTAGATCTTGTTTTTAAATATATTATAAATTTTAAATCCTTGGGAGGGTGGGGTAAGGGGAAGGAAGAAGTCAGGTGGAGGAGGAAGAGAATGAATGAACTGGCATGTTTTGTTAAGAGAAACATAAAACCATGAATTTAATCGCAAATGGAGATGCTCTCAAAAGTATTTTGGCTTAAGTAATAACTGTAAAAGAATCCTGAGCAACAAGATAGCAAGTGGAGAATTTTATAATCCATCTCTCCACATTTTTTTGCATAGTTTGTTTCTAAGAGACTATTTGGGGCTTTTGGAGTTTCTATACAAATTTTTGGAAAAAGAAAAGTTTTGTAACAGTTCTTTTTATTGTTTAAGGGTCCAGTAAGGGATACTGTAGCATATATAAACTTGGAAAAGGGGCTATTGAGGTGTTTGTTATTTTGCTTTTTAAGGTGATAACTTCCAGTGTCACCTCAGAATTTTGGCTGTTGCTTAGGCAACTGTAGGATACAAATTATTGATCCAAACTTTAGCGTCCCTCTGAACTTACCAGAATTCTCTAGTTGCTGCTAAGACAGAAATGGCTTTTACGCTTGGTTTTCCTGAAAATATTAGAAAACACCGCATTCATGTTTTGTTATGATCGTTTCACAGTGTAAAAGTATATTTTACCTAACGGAATTATCCCCTCTATTAATATTCTGGTTAAATAAACATGGCTTACGAGGCAAAGAAATAAGTCCACAAATTGTGGCACCTCTGTAGAGAGGATGGCTTTCGTCGTTCTGTCAAAGAAACCAAGTAAGATAAAAATGAGAAAAAGAAATTCTTTTTATTTTGTTACGTATTGTGTATTTTGGCAAGAGCTGGTCTTTTTTTTTTATGTGTGATACATTGTTAATCCCAAATGCAGACATGATCAGGATGACCGTAATAGCTAGCGATTGAAGTGGAATAGCTTTAGTGTTCTTTGAGACGTTTACACTTAATTTCTCTTCATGGCTTTCACATGCTTTCCTAGTGGTAGATATTTCGGACCTAGATTAATTGAAAATAGAGAAAAGGAGATGGATGGAAGACAGGAAGGCAGGAAGGCAGATAACTTTTATAGAGCTGTCTGTTTTGCAGCAAGCATACTAAGTTTTGCCATACATTATAGTTTTCTCTCTCTTTTTTTTTCTTTTTTTAAAAAAATTTCACAGCCATATTGCAAATAAGTGATGCACTCTCCATCTGTACAGGTGAAAATAAAGTCTCAAACTGTCCAGGTGACTGGTGCACAGTAGGATTAAAGCCAGGCCTTCTGATTCTAAACCTAGTGCTCTTCAATAACAGTTTGGATCCATTCTGTATCCTTCTCTATATCCTGTTTTTGGGGGGTTGGATGTCATTTAAATGGTATCATCCACTACCTCGAATCAGAGGGAAAAAAAAAGTCAAAATCCAGACCCTTCCCATTGAGATATTTTATTATGGAGTCCAGTTCCTAGGCACAGGATGAGGCCCTACTTGGTTAGGAGAGGGAGAAAATGTTCTTAAGCTTTTTGTCAGGGCTGGGGTCAAAAGTCTGGAGTGCCTTGTTCTTTCTTGTTTTTAGAATGTTGAACTTTGGTGAATAGAAGGATTATTACACAAGTTTAAGGAGTGTTTTTTCCTATTTGTCAGGTAGATGAATGGTTCTGGATGCTTTGGGAAGCCACTGAGAATTAAAGCAAGCTTCAGTTTAAAAATCAGAATTGCAGGCCGTATTTTACTAGATAAATTTTTGTACATACTTTCTTATATGCATAGGAGGTGTATTTCTCACTTCCCTTGATGATTAGATTGAAAATTTTAAAATTTGCTTTACTCTAAAAAGATCCTTTGATTATGGCCTTCTGTGTCATTATTTAAAAGAAAGCAAAAATTGAGTTTGTCAGTCAAATTTGTTTTTTTTAATTTAAAAGAGTAAAAAGAAAAATTCAAACTAGGAACAAGGTTCATCTTAATCCCCTTAAATGATTGATTTATGGATGGATCTATTTAATGCTCTTATTTTCATTTCTTTAAGTGTAGGCAAGATTAGTTCTTAATGACTTCAGTGCAAAAATTCAAAGACTCATTCAACGTGAATTTTATAGTTGTAAATAGAAAAAAAGACTGGTAATTATAATTTACACTATGTTCATTGTATGTAGATTAATTCTTCTAGGGTTTATTTAAAAAATAAGCTGCTGAACTGAACTTACATTGAATAAAATGGAAATGTAGTTTCCTTTTTAAGTTTCTCTTTTAGAAATGCTGATAAATCTAAAAGTTGTGGAGTATCAGTTATTACAGCAAGAGAAAACTGAAGGATGTAAATAAACGTGTAAACTGGAAATGAGAGGATCAGAATAAAAAATTAAGACTCACACCCATTTATTGTTCCATTCTTCCTACCTTTCTGTGTCTCTGATGAGTATTTGTGGTGGTCGCAATAATCTGTGAGTTTCTAAACATAAATAATTTTCAGAGCATATGTATTAACAGTATTTTAATGGATATTTTTGAAATGCTCAATAGGTTAAAAATGTGAGATGAAATAACAATAACAATAAAATACTTTGAAAAACGAATAGTACCTAAAAATTTCTGTGTATGCCTGTTTAGCATCTGCCATTATCAGGCTGTTGTCTTTGTTGCTATGGTTTGGGTGATTTTATTTCCTTTTGTAATTTTGCCAGCCCATGATTGGATAGTGCAACATGTTCATGCTGTTGGGGAAGATGTATCTGTGGTGAGTTATATAGCTTGATCTGAGTGGTAATTTTTGGTATGGAAAGGTATTTGTCAGTGGATAATAGGAACTGCCTTGCTACAATATCAATTACCATTTAATTTTAATTTTCAAAATTAGGGATGTGTTACTTCCTATGGGAAACTCAGGACTCTCTCTTCTGATATGTGCCTGCCTCTTCCCCTACTGGAAACATTTAGAACTCTGTGTATTTTGATCTTAAAAGGATTATTTAATTTTAAACTCCTACATAAAGTGAATATTCTACATGCAGGATCCCATCATTGTCACTTTCAAATATTCCATTGCCTTTCAAAGGAGCTGACATTACAAGTCCTTAGGTTGACAAATTCTCATCAACTTTTGTGAAAAATTTGGCTGCAGAAGGAGTAAAGTCAAAAGAGGGCCATAGACAGATGGATTTCAGTGTTAAGATGACATCAAGCCCTTCTTCGTGGCATTTTTAAACATTCCAAATGAGTGAGGAATGGAGATGCTTAAGAGCTCACTATAGAATGAGTAATTAAGATACTATGTATCTCCTGTAAACCTTTGTTGCATACTATTAAAACAGAGCTGTACAGGCTCAGACATAATGGCAGATCAGCAGGGAAAATCATAAATATCTTTGATGCTGAATACAATTCATAAATAATATTAGACGCTAAAAATGTTGATGGAAAACAGCATCTACCTGAGAGAATATTTTTAGCATTTAGTAATTGGAAGTTAAAGATGAGTGGATCACAAACGTTGAAGATCAAGCAGGGATTCTGGATAAGAATTTGGCAAAAGCTGATCACTATCTTTGTGGTGTGACCATAGAAAGATTTTTGCATGGATGCATATTATAGAAAAAATGAATAGGTTACTAAAGCCTCTGATTGATTCACTTAGTTGGCTTTTCCTCCCCTTCTTTTAAATGGTAGAGGTTCTCTTTTGGAGAGTAGTTTCAAGTAACTTCTGAGAATGAAGTCTTTGTAACTTGATGCTGTTCAACAGCATAACTATTGTTGTATGTTCCTGTCAGGGAAAGATAGTCATTGCAATACTTTTATTGAATGGCCTCTTAATATGTGACAAGGACTTTTATTAAGAATTCTTTTTTTCTTTTACATGTACTTTGGAAGTCCCCCCTCCTCCCCACCTGATCAAGAATTACAGTGGTTTTTAGTAAGATCCAAATGAGTTTTTTTTACTTTCTTGGTCTATTCGCCGTATGGACAAATGTCTTATGTTTTAAAAAAAAGGTTATGGAATTTATGTACTTTAGATTTTCTGTAAAATAAAGTGGGAGTAGTAATTAACAGAAAAGTGCCATCTCATGGGGCCCAGGATGTATACAGCTCTTTGGAGAATGAGGATATTGCAGTCTGAAATGTTAGGATTGAAGAACTAATTGTTCTAAAGATATTTGCTCCTCATCTCAGAAAAGATGGCAAACATGCAAAATGGATAAATGTAATCCTTTGTACTTTTACCACCTACATTTTTAAACTATAGTGACTCCGATTTCTCTAGAAAGGTCAGAGGTTTCAGACAGAAAGCTTTGTAATTCTTCAAAGAGAGACATTTTCAATTTTGCTATATAAAGACTGATTATGCATAGCTTTTTACTTTATTTGCAGTTGAGCCTCAGAGGTTCTGGGGTGGGGGCAGTGCTGAGTAAGTGAAGCCGAATCATGAGACAGCAGAATTGCTCGGAAACAGATTGGAAGAAGAACATAGATTCACATTTGGAGATGTAAATTTTTGGCCCTTTATTCCCCCATCACCTTATTTGAAAGTGAAGACAGGGCAGCTGTAACGCTGCATTTTGCTTTGCACTAGGGCATTTTATGATAGACTGAATATTTTGGGCACTTGAAGGAGTTTACATATCTGGGTGCCATTTCTTAGGATTGGCTTTGTTGGTTTTTCAAAACCGTGGATATGGCTTTCTCTGGTTTTATGTGGGTTTCTTTGTTTCTATTTTGTTTTCCTTTTGGACTTCTCCAGGTTCTAGAGAATTTTTCATGTTGGGTGTTGGGAGAGAGGAGAGATGGTAGATGACTTTTGTTGTGGGTTACTCCTGTTATTCAGGAAACTGAGGCTCAGAGACTGTTAGTAACTCACTCAAGGTCTTGCCTATAGTAAGTGGCAAAGCCCAGATTAAAGCCAGATCCATCAGAACCCAGACTGGTGTGGTTAACCTCTATAATATTTAAATTGGCTTTTCGTATGCATTGTCTTATTCGCTCTTCATATAAACCTTAAATTTAGGTAGGGGAGCTTATAATTGCTTTTGTGCAGGTGAAGAAGCAGAGAGGCTGAATAACATAATATCTGTGGCAGGATGGTTAGTGGTTAGGGCTTTGTGTCTCCAAGGTGGTCCCCAAGATACCAGGCTGTCTGAGCTCCACCCCAGAATTTATGGATGGGGTAAAAGGTGTTTGCTGGAGGTATGTACTGGTGCTGAAAGCCATGGGTTTTTCTCTGAAGTTTAAAAAGGCGTGCAACTAGAGCTTTTTCTGGTTTGTTGGTAGATTTCAGTTTCAAGCCTTGAAGGAAACTGAGAAGAAACCTTCATTTTACAAGGTGAAGATGCTAAGTGTGTGCGTCCCGGAGCTGTGAAGCTAGAAAATTCTTGTGTAAAGTGGAGTGCAGTCATACGTAGCCTGTTGTTATCACTTGCATCAAGGTGGAAGCTCTTTGGTTGGTATTGGCATAGAAAATTTACCTCGTGGGATGCCTGGGTGGCTCAGCGGTTGAGCATCTGCCTTCAGCTCAGGGTGTGATCCTTGGGTCCTGGGATCGAGTCCCACATCAGGCTCCTTGCATGGAGTCTGCTTCTCCCTCTGCCTGTGTCCCTGCCTCTCTCTCTCTCTCTCTCTGTGTCTCTCATGAATAAATAAATAAAAGCTTAAAAAAAATCTACCTCAGTTGCCTTTGTTTTTTTTAATAGTTTTTTTTTTAAATTTTTATTTATTTATGATAGTCAGAGAGAGAGAGAGGCAGAGACACAGGCAGAGGGAGAAGCAGGCTCCATGCACCGGGAGCCCGATGTGGGATTCGATCCCCGGTCTCCGGGATCACGCCCTGGGCCAAAGGCAGGCGCCAAACCGCTGCGCCACCCAGGGATCCCATCAGTTGCCTTTGTTGACAGATTCCACTGTGTCATTGGCAGCTTGGTTCAGCAAACATATTTTGAGCACTTACTACCTGTTAGGCACTATGCTAAGTGCCAAGGATACAGAAAAGAAGAAAATAACTATGGAGATGAGTCAGTGCCATCTCAGATGAAATTCCTTCAGAAATTCAGATTCTAAAAATTTTATTCATTCACTCATGTATTCATTGAGAGACAGGAGAGAGGGACAAGCAGACTCCATGCTGAGCACAGAGCCTGAAGTGGGGCTTGATCCCATGACCCTGAGATCATGACTGGAGCCGAAATCAAGAGTTGGAGGCTTAACCAACTGAGCCACCCAAGCGCCCCAGAAATTAAGATTTAAAAGCTTTTGATGTCTTTGAATTAGGATCTTTACAAACTGATAGCCCATAGGAAGTTTTAAACATTTGTAGAGCCAGCTCTAGGTATTGCAGAGGACCTTACTGTACCAGGTATATGTGGAGGAATCCTGTCACTTGCTGGTACTTCTAGTAAGTGGTACATTTTTTGTTTTCTCATGTCAAAAATATCTCGGTAAATGGAAGGAAAACTCAAGCAGATACAGGACAAGGCACAGGTGGTTTTTATTATTTAATAGTTCACTGCGGCATGTTTTCTTTAAAGAAAGCTGGTGGTGCACAAAAAAGTTCTATTTCTTTTTTAGAGGACATCCTTCTAGTAATGCCGAAGTATAAAACAGAGTTATAGGAAAACTAAACAGCAGGAGAATGAGGGAGTGACAAACAGAAAGGAAGGGAAGGCCTTTGAGAGCAAGCCGTGGTGAATTCATTTGGCAGTTGGTAGTAGTTCCTAAAACACAGCCAAGTCTCAGTAGCATAGCCACTTAAATTCTCTGTTTTACTCTCTCTCCGAAGAAAGTTAGCAATCTTGAGACTTTTACACTGAAGTGGGTTTTAAGTTGTCCGAGGTCTCAAGCTGCTTTGCCTTTCTTTCTCTTGTGAAAAGAAAACAGATATGTATGACATTCAGACAGAAAGCACGGAAGAGGTCCTATATGTGTGAGTGTGTGTTAGTGTGTTAATGGGACAGCTGTGAGGGTCTTCTGGGAAAGTGTGTGCAGATGGTGATAGGAAGAAGAACTATCGCATGTCTGATAAATGAAACACGGACAACAACCCAAAAATCTGGTGGTCCCAAACAGTGTGTGTCAGAGTTTTCTGTTTTTTTTTCCCCCGCTCTCCCTTCTATCTGCTTTTTGTTTAATCTGAAAGTGAAATCTGTTTGTCCAGTCATTAATATGTGTGCTTTTCTTTGAATAGAGTGCAGAACAAATGATTTGTTCTGTAATTATTTTCAAAAGGCAGAAAATCTGTGTGTAACATTGAGAATGGCATGGAATTGTCATAGAAACTCACTCTGAACACTGTAAATAAAAATGGTTGGGGATTAGTCACCCTACCATGTGGGACATCATGAAACTAAAGACAGATTTCTTTGTTTTACAGTCAGTAAGAGAAGTGAGGCAAACTTGATAGAGTTCATGGGATGTTAGCAGTTCGGTTCCTCCAGGGAGAACCATGTTGTCTTCAGATTAAATAAGCCACCTGGATACAGACATTAGAATTTACCTGATGATTTTAGCAATCGCTGATGTTTCCTTTATTTTAAGAGTGTTTTATCTCCAAATAATGAAAATTTAACAAGTTCGAAAATCTGTTTTTGCTACTAATCTTGAGAATCACCCCCTCTCACTCCCCCACTCCTTCTTTTCTTGTGATCTCAAATAACATTTTTACTGATCTGGCCTTATTCTGTTTTCTTTAATCTCCCTTTTTTTTTTTTTCAGGTAATGAATAAAACTGAACACATTAACCATCGGCAGACTTCATTAATATTATATATTTTAAATTATATATATTCAGGTTCGAATAATGAGTCTGCAACATAACACCCTTTTCTGTTTCTAAACCCATTATTTAGAAGGAAATTGTTTCAGAGTATTCTCATTGTCTGAATCCAACATCTGGAAAAGGGATTGTTTGTCTTTAAATTTGGACTGAATCCCCAATTGCAGATTCCCACCAGGGTGATGTTTCAATAAACTCTAATGTGTCAGTTTTGGATCCTTGAACTTTTGGAGGTAGGAGCTGACCTCTGAGAAGGGGATTTCAGGGTGTAAGGAGCTTAGCGTGTGCACTGACTCATCTTCCTCACGAGGCCCCTTTCACGATGCTATACGTTATTGAACTTCCTATTTGTAATCAAGAGAGTAGCTGCAGGATTTAAATAGGGGTAAGGTGTCTTTAGACAAATATGGGATAAAGTGAGTACATTGCCTTATATTAACAGTGAATACAGCTAACCTTGAAATGGAAGAGAGCACATGCAAGGACAGAAATGAGAATTTTGGTGCATGGAATACACAGGGGCAGGCTGTCTTCCTGCCTCTTTGCCCTAAGGCTCTGGCCACACTTCCTATCATAGTATGTGCATATATATGTATATATTTTTTGTATCTTTTCCTTGTATTATTCCTTCTACTGAGAATGTCCTCACTCACCTTTAATTGGCTAATGATGCTTAGGCCCTCTTTCGACCCTAGCATTGGGCTCCGGGCTCCTTCCCTGCCTTCCCATAGTGTCTTGGTGTCTTGTTAGCATTGTAGTAGTGCTCACTATTACTGCTTCATTATAATAAAATGATCTGTCTTCCAAGGTGGGCTGTGATTTCTTTATGAGCAGAGAGTGGGTTGTATTTATTTTTGTGTACCCTCTCCCACAGGGGTACGTAGAACCCAGCACTTAGTATGTGTTCAGTACCTTTGTTGAGCTGGTGACTGGGTGGGAAATCTGGGTTGAACAAAACAAACAGAAATGTGAGATATTTATAATATGAATTTAAAAACTAGGTGACATATAGCTTTTGTTCATCTCAGGAATACTGAATTTATGCCTATGTTTTGGGGGTTAGGATGACTTTCCCTTCTCACTCTATCATGTTAACTGACTTTTCTTTCTTCACCCAAATCCAGAGTCTCATGTTAACCTAAGAGAGTTATTGACCTGTGAATAATCACGGGTCAATAAATAATTCTGAAAATATAGGTTTTGTGATGCTAGACTGTTTATAGAAAATATTCAGGTTATTTGTTTTCCCATGTAACATCTTGGTCTCGACTTTTATCTGGACTGTTTACCTAGAAAAGGTGGTTTGGAAGTGATCAAGTAGCATAGCTGTTGATCGAGTTGCTTTGTGAGGAAATCATCTTTGTACCAGCAGTCTTTTATCTGGTACCTACTGTGTGCTAGGTGCCCTGCTGGGAGGGAAAAGAAAGGATTTTAATTTCATGCTTGAATTTTTTAAGAGCATGATCTTGATTAAAAAAGGAACCCCTTCCTCAAGATGGCACACCTTTTTTTTTTTTTTTTTTTGGATTTGAACCCCACACTGTCTTGCTCTGCAGGAAAAGCTTTTGTGAATCATACCCTTGTTTCTAGTGAGCATTTGCAAGTTTGTCTGTCTTATCTTTACTAAATAGGATACATTTTGGCATGGTTACTTATCCTATGTTGGGAGAGGCCAAAGGCAGTAGGAGTGAAAAGTTAAAGATCAGAATTAAGGAGGTAGGCCCAGTTATATATGGTTACCCCTAAATTCCCCTCCTAGCCAGTGCCGTACTCTCATTAAAACTGTTAGACCAATTTCATTAGCTCCAAAATGCACCAGCATATGTAAATCTTCTTTGTTTAATTGGAGACCTATTGATTGTAGGGTAACATAAGCCTCTCTAAGGGAAACAGAACCCAACTGAAGATAAGAGTTTCTTCCCCCCAACACATACAGCATTCATGATTTTATTTCTCTAGGCATGTTCATTATCAAAATCGTTCCACTGCAGATTTTCCCATAAAGTGTTTCCGTCTGGCCCCGTTTTCATATCTAAAGCTCCTACTGGTTTCAGCAAAGGATAATGGAAGCATTTTGACAGAATATATGTTTCTTTATTCCATTTTTTAACTAAAACATTAAAAATAATGAGAAACAAAAAGTTATCACACAAAAATTAATTTGCTTGAAAAAGAGTGAAAATAAATCTTTTTGTGTTTTCATAGAATGCTAACAGGGACCAAAATCTGGCCATCTTCTTTAGGTGAGCAATCACCAAAAATATTCCAGTGGGGAATGAAAACTAGAATGTAATTTTTTTCACTTACATCCTAATTGGATCTCAAAGCTGCAGAGAGGATAGTGTGCCAGCCTGCACTTTGCAAAGTGGTATAAAGTATGGGATTTTCCCAGTATGCTTCTTAGGATTGGAACATCTTATAACTGTTAAACTAATGAGAAAGCTTGCATTTTCATATATATCTTCTTGCATTTCCATTCTTATTTCTGAAGATTCAGGTCAATCAATCTATAGCTAGTCACTTACAATAAGAATCTTAGGAAGGAGAAATATCTGTTGAGATGTTATAGATTGTTACACAGTAATTCAACATTAAATGATAAAAACACTAGACTGTATTGAGGAAGTAAATATCTATTTTTCATTTCTTAAAATTATACTAAAAATTACTTCTAATAATAAGAGCTTGAATTAGGAAACATGCTAATTTTTCTCTCCCTTGGAGCATTATTGATTTCTAAAGGAGATATTTAATTAGTGAAATTACAGCATCTGGAAAAAATTGGTTATTTTCCAATTTTATTCTGTAGTTGATGCTATAGCAATGAATTCATGGCCTTTCTTATATTCATCTTCTTTTGTTTGGTGTCGCTGGTTGAGCACCTCTCAGGTTGTGAGGAGTGTGTGCTTAGATGGCATATAGTAGAGAGATCTTGAGTGGTAGACAGTAACTTTATATCAGCCGCTATAATGCTTATCAGTGAAATTCTAACTTATTTAATTATTACTTAATTCTCTGCTTATATTTTTGTATCTGATGATCACGTTCATTCTCGCAAAGTATAGGTGGAAAGACATTGCTGTTTCATTTTCTTAGTTCAGCAGGGCTGGGAAGGCACTTTGAAGTTGAATATCTTTTAAAGAATAGTATAATCTATGTACCTATAAGAACGGATTTGGTGAAATTCTGACCAGGCTCATGGTGAAATAGGGAATGCCTCATTTTAATTAAATTAATCTTTGAGTACTGCATACCACTCTTGTTCAGTCAGCTTTTTACAAATTTTCTCTTGGAGATAATTCATAGACACTCAATTCTTTAACTGAGTTATTTATAATTAAATATTATCTTTGGTAGGAAGCTTTGTGCTCATGTATCATCCCCTCTCTGCCAAACCACACAAATACCTTGTTGATTTCTTCTTATATACATATTTTAATATGATATGTGATATATGACATATGATATATGATATGTGTGTGTATGTATTATTGCCCAGCTATCTACAATAAACCTGGGTCATCCCTCCTTGGTCCCTTCCCAGAAATAGAGGTTTCTTTGAAAGCAAGTATAATCAGGACATGAAATTCAGTGTTAAAAGGCTGAATGATACATTTTAATTCAAACAGAAATATGGATTATCTGCTGTTTGGATTTGCCCATACTGGAGTTAGTTACCTCCTTTATCACAGCATCGTCCCTGTTTGCACAGGGAGGTGAGATTGGATTTAAAATACAAATTATTCATATCAGTCAAGTAAGAAAGAATGAAGATTTTCCCCACTAATTTGATTATTCATACAATTTGAGGGGAAAAGGGGACAGCGTTATTAAAACAATTTAAGGTAGTAATTCAATTGTATTTCTTTTAAGCCTCTTCAGGCCTGGCTAAAAGGTTCTAAAACATTATGAAAAATCCTTTTGTTTTAATAAGCATTATGGGCCTGATTTCATTATTTTCACTTTGTTTTTCAATGTAAGAATATATGTAAGCTACAACATCATAATGAAGACCTGTGAATTTATCACCCTACCCGAGAAGGAAAACATCACCAGTGCTTTGTTTTTATTTCTGTGTTCCCTGAAAATATCCTCTATTATCCTGAGTATTGTGTACTATTCCCCTCCTATAAAAGAGATGTTTTCATCACATATAAGTGTACTTAATATATTGTTCAGTTTTTCTTAAGTTTTATAAAAATTATATAGACATATATATATACACATATACATACATACACATAAACATGATTCTGGAAATTGTGTTTTTGGTCAACATTACATTTCTAGACTTGCTGCATGTACTGTAATTTATTCTTCTTTCTTATATAATATACCCTTTTTTGGTAGATTGATAGGATGTTTCTAGTTTCTTGCAACTAACAAGTGTTATGAATTGTAATGTGTCTTGTGGAGCATGTGTGTAAGGATTTCTTTAGGGTGTGTACCTAAGAGTAGAATTGTTGAATCACATGGTGTGTAAATGTTACATTTTATAAAAAGATACTGTTATTTTATTAAGCAATTGTACCTGTTTACACTCTCCCTAGCAGTAGCACTGTACAAAGGATTCTGTTCCCTCCAATACTTGCCACTGCCAGATTTTTACTTTTTGCCAGTCTGGTGACTATGAAATGATATTTTATTGCAGTCTTAATTTGCATTTCTAATTTGATTAATAATGAGATGAAACATCTTTTTGTATATCTATGAGCCACTATCTTTTCTGTTAAATAAATGCTCATGTCTTTTACTCATTTTTTTGTTTTGTTGCTTGTCTTTTTCTCGTTGGTTTGTTAGGAATTCTGTATATATCCTAGGCTCTACTCTCTTGTGTTAGGTGCTTGCAAACATCTTTTCATAGTTTGTGGCTTGTTTTTTCATTTTCTTTAAGGTATCTTTGATGAATAAAAATTCTTTTTTTTTGGAAAATTTTATTTGTTTATTCATGAGAGACAGAGAGAGAGAGGCAGAGACCTAGGCAGAGGTAGAAGCAGGCTCCCCTATAGGGAGCCCAAAGTGGGACTTGATCCCAGGACCCTGGGATCACGACTGGAGCCAAAGGCAGATGCTCAGCCACTGAGCCACCCAGGCATCTTGATGAACAAAAATTCTTAATTTTAAATTAGTAAAGTTTATTAATCTTGTTTTACAGTTGGTGTTTTGTGTCTTATTTAAAATACGTCCCTTACTTTGCATTTAAAAAAATACATGGTATTTTTTATACACCTTTAAATGTTCATCTCACATTTACACTTGTATTTCATTTGGAATTTATTTTTATGTATGGTGTGGGGTAGGGATCCAATTTCATTTTTCTCCCCTATAGGAGTAACAGTTTTCACTTCATCGTTGATTGAATAGTTTCTCTGTTCCCCAAATGATCTTTAGTGCCACCTGTCATTTGTTAAGTTTTTATATTTGTGTGGGTCTGTTTTTGGATTCTTTGTTCTGTTCCAATGATTCATTTGTCTACCCCATACCAACAACATGCTGTTTCAGTTACTAAGCTCTTATAGTTAGTTTTGATATCTGATAAAGCAAATCCTGCACACTTTTTTCCTCCTAGGAGTGTTTTTAGTTATTCTTGAACCTTCATATAGATTTTATTTATTTTTCTGTTATTTTATGTTCATTAAGATGGGCTACAGAGATATGCTTTCAAATAGATTTCTAGAATTGAATTTCTTTTTTTTTATGTCTTTTCACCTTTTGCCCCCCTTCATCTATTTCTCCCATACCCTACTCTGCAACCCTGGCAGTCATCAACCTGTTTTCTGTATCTGTGAGCTTGGTTTATTTTACTTCTCTTACATTTCATATATAAGAGAGATCATACGGTATTTGTCTTTCTCTGACTTATCTCCTATAGCATAGTGCCCTTAAGGTCTATCCATGTTGTCATAAATGACAAGATTTCTTTCTTTTTAATGGATAAATAATATTCCATAGTGTGAAATATTCCATTTTTTTACTTATTCATCTGTGGGTGGGCACTTAGTCATTTCTTTTTTCTGCCAGTTGTAAATAATGCTGGAGCAAACATGGTAGTGCATATATCTTTTCGAGGTAGTGTTCTGTTTTCTTTGAATAAGAACCCCAAAGTGTAATTGCTGGATTGTATTTGTATAATAGCTTTATTTTTAATTTTTTGAGAAACCTCTATATTGTTTTCCATAGTGGCTATACCAGTTTACATTTCCACCAACAGTTGTTATATTTTATCTTTTTGATAGTAGCAATTCTAAAACATTTGAGGTGATAGAATAATTTTGTCAAGTTGCATGAAAAATCCTGTGTAGATTTTGTTTAGAAATGTATGGAATCTACTCTTGAATTTTAATTTGAGGGGAATTGACATCATTATCAAATCTTACTATGTCTATGAACATGGTATGCCTCTCCATTTATTTAGATTTTATCTTTCAAGAAGCTAAATTATTTTTCACCCAGGTCTTGAACATCTTATTTGAAATTACTTTTATAAATTGTATTTTTTAGCTATGTGTTTCTAGTATAGAAAGAAATACAGCTAATTCTTGTATAATGATCTTATATCCAGCTATCTTTACATATTTTCAGCCAACTGTTTGTAAATTATTTGGTGTTTACTATGTAGCTACTCAGATCAAATAGAAACCATAGCATTTTCATTTCTGTTATTTCAATCTTAGGCTTTTATTTTACTTATACTTCTCACTGCATTGGCTAGTACCTTCAGTTTAGTATTGAATTAACCTGTGAGGGTAGGCATCCTAGACTTCCCCTTAGTTTCCTATTTATTTTTTATTCATGAATGAGACTGAGTTAATGCCCTGCTATTTAATATTACATTTGCCGATCTTTTAATCAGAGAAAATGCAAGACCTTAGCTAGTTTTGTTAAGTTTTCCCCAATTTTTCTTACTAGGTTTGATCTGTTACCCATAACTGAAACCTCATATTCTCCTGGAAAATTATGCCAAGTGATATAGTATAAGTTACTGAATGAGTGGTGTTTTTAGGAATGTAATCATCTAAAATTTTAAAATAAGAGCCCCGTTTGTACTAATCATTTTATATTTCAGTAAGAGCAGTACCGTATTTTGTATTGACTTGAGATTCCTTGATATGGTGGTGTATAGATTAGCCTCTTAAATTTGGATTTGCTCTGTGGAATCCTTAAGTATCATTTTTCACAGTTTAAAATGCCTAGTTTGAATGGTTCACTTTTTCCCCTTTTGCTCATGCAATTTTTGTTAAGACTTGAACAGATTACTCCTAATCTTGTGAGCAGACTGCAGGAAGACAACTATTAAAAGTAGAAAGCTATTAAGCAGTCAGGGGTTTATTATGCTTTAGTGTTTTGTTTAAGTCTGTTCTTAATTGGTTGATTAATGTACGTGAAGTCCTTTTCCCCCCTCCATCTCTACAGATGGCAAATGGTAAGTCCCAACTGTCATTGTTCGAAAAAAAGGTTATGGTTCAAAGTCAAAGATTCAGAGATACTACAATAATCAATCATAGGAACTTGTCTTGGGGTGCCCAGCCAGGCAAAAGTTAGGCAGAATAGTTTACTTGGAATCCCTTAGGAGCATTTTTTTTTTTTCTTTTGGTGTTTTCTTGATTTTATTTAGAAAAGATTAATTAATAGAAATGTCTCTCTGAATTTAGTGTCAGGCATTTCAATAAGTATGAAGAAGAATGGTAAATAAGTTTTCTGTTTATTGGTTGTCACATAGGGCTGGAATTTAGGCATACAGTTTTAAAATGGGTGTAATAGAGAAAGTAACATTCTTAATATATTGAGATTAACAGAACACTTTTAAAGGAACACCTTTTTACCATTTTCGTGTGAAGATGATTTATAATAGTTAGCTTCCTTTTTTTAGGAGGAAGAATAGAATTATGTTCTGGTATTGATCCATAAAGAGGATTTGCATTTTATTCATACTATAAAAGTACCTTTAATGGATACATTGTGGTAATTGAATCTATACTGTGTATCACTATCAAAGAATCTTTTTAATTATTTTATGTTATATAATTCAGTAACTAAATTTAAGTCATGGGGAAGGAGATGACTATATTATATCTTTTATGTATAATGTATAGGCTTTAATATTCTTAAAGTGGACGGCAGTTAAGGACATTTTTAGTTGAATGCCAGAGAGCGAGAAAGAGGGAGAGAAGAGAGAGAGAGAAGGAGGGAGAGAGAGAGTGAGAGAGGAGATTCCATTACATTCAGCACAGTATGAAACTAAGTCAAAGGAGTTTTGTTAATTAAATTCAATTGCCATCCATTAGACTGGTGGAATGAGATGACTCTGCCAGGACGCTGACACAGCACAAGTAGGCAATTTGGCTAAATGGCCATTTCTAAACCATAGCACACATTTCTCTACTTGTTCACTTTTTTTTTTTTTAAGTGAGAGTTTTTACTCTTTAAAAGTCAAAGTGTAACCAGTGCTTGCTGAAGGGTAAAGGTATCATTTTTAAACAGTTTATTGAGAAACAATCAGTTTGTTGGCTTGGAAATGTGTAGCTCACATGGAGAGTTTGGGAGAAAATGATTCTTTAAAAAAGTATGCAATATCTGTAGGCAAGCATATTTACAAAATGTATACACACATGTGTCAATATAGACACATGTATGTTTTAAAATTTAGTTGTCTTTTAATCTAAAGCTTTTTGAGTCATAATTACTCCTCGAATTTTTGGAAGCCCCCTTAAAGTTGTAACTACAATCTGGACATATATCTGGGGGATGTTTTAATAATTGTGGGAATTATAAAAATGAAATTTAGGTGGTGGGTACATGCATCTACATTTTGGCATAAACCACTACTTTTAGAGGCTTTATATGTCAGACTGATAACTTTCTTACCATAGTGAAATGACAAGAATACCACTCAGGCATTGGCTGACACATAATTTTGACAGCCAGCAAGATTGCAGTGTTGCTGAGTGCACAGATTTCCACTTCCTGCCAAGATTAAAATTGGCAAAAACCAAAAAGGATATTAGGGATTGTCACTTTAAGAAGAAATAACATGTTAATGCTCTACATTTGCTTAAGAAATAGAAGGTTGATCTCTTGAACTGTAGTCTGTTGAAATCTACAAGTTTGCAATCAGTAAAAGAGTTTGGTTAGTGTGCACATCAAAAATAAAATAAATTGAGGTTCTCTGACATTTGTGATAATAAAGCTCATTTTCGTTTTACTTAATAAGACATTATTATTTCTGTATAAAAAGAATTCTTCACCAAAGCTATAAAATAGGTTGCCCAACAGCCCCGGAAGAACAAAGGCCTACTTTAAGTTTGTGAATTTGAAGACAGAAGGCCTTACTTCCTGAATTTTCTTATTTTTTCCTGTGTGAGCAGATGGTTTTTCTTTTTATAAGTTGCCAGATCTTTCCTATAACAATAACTGTCGTTTATTGAGAAACTACTATATGCTGGGCTCTGCACAAGGCACTCAAACCTTTGACTTTTTTTTTTATTTAGGAGTTTTTGTTTAAATCTAGGCAGAAAAATGAGGAAAAATCTAGACATAAAAATGTGAAAAAGTCAGACTCTGAATTATGCTTATACTTTGCTATTTACAGTAAGTACTTTTGAAACAGCTGTAGACGTTCAAATCAAAGTAGCAATGTGGAGTGGGAAATGTGGGAGCGTTCATTTGTGAAGACTTTGCATTTCTCCAGCTTTATAGCCAACAGAAAAGGAGATTGTTGTGCATTCTATTAAATACTGCCAGTATGATTAATTTAAAGGGTTACATTTTATTGAACCCTGGTGTAGATGTTCTTTGTCAACCCACATTCACAGCTAGTTAGAGTGTGTGTAGCATTTATCAAAACTTTCTGGAGCCCCTCTCACCTCATTAGCATCTGAATCTCTATTCAGCAGTTAATGTCCGTTACTGCTAGAGTGCTCAATTCTTGTTTTCAATAAGCCAGTTGTAAAATGTCAGACTGTCACTTACAATATAAAAAACCAAAAATGATGGTATTTGTAAAAATGTTATCACCTCATAAAAACAAATTGTAAAGACATGAAAGTGATCTTGCTATACTGGGCTTTCAGAAGGGAGTTAGTACAGCTACTTTAAATACCAGTTGTGTAGATTCCCACACTTTTCTACCAATGGAGAGGTTTACACAAGCATAATTTAAGTTACAATTACACTAATTAACATCTCATTTGCATAAATTGTTGAAGTCAAAACAACAAAGAATTGTCTAAGAAGCTTAATCCTATTTGTCCAAAATAGAAAGATTTTTCTAAAAAAAAAAAACCCATACTCTAAAAATTGGCAGCTTGAGTATGTCTTTAGTATGTTGAGCTGTGCCATTTAAAAAATAAATGCTTTCTATTTGCTGAAGAACGTATTTCTCTATTCTTTTTTGAATCTTCCATATTTAGTATGCTCTGAAAATAAAGTATACTTTGCTTCCTAAGTCACTAATAACTAGATATTACAATCAAGATACAGTACCATTTACATGTAGTGGTGGAGAGTAATGTTGACTCATTAGATAGTTGGTGAAGAATATTTGTATATATGCACATGTGTGTGTCCTTGTACATGTGCACATGTATACACACGCCCATGGGCAGGAATTTGTGAATTGTCCCTGTCGTTTATCCATGGTCAGCTAACATTTCTTTCTTGTAGGCAGGTCACATTCAGATAGTCCAGGTATTTTCAGGGTCTTGCAGGGTCTTTGTCGTTCAAGGTAGTTTTTACCCACGTCTTCCACATGTGTGATAGCTCACATCTCCGGCCAGAAAGCTTCCTGTTTCATGGCCACCCAGATGCAGTTAGCCACTTCAGGGGTGACTTCGTCCTGTAAACCGTCTTCTTCGCTAAGACCCATTTAAAATTAGGGACATGTTTGCATACAGTGGACTAATGAAGTTTTCAGACGAACCCACAAAACTCAGCTGTACACTTCTTTGTAGGTCTGACATTCATTCATTTCATATGCAATTATTGTTACTGGTGAGTTCCCATTAAATAACATTGTGCATCTATGGAAATAAAATGTCACTGGCAGAGTTTAGGATTTTTTATTGTTAATTTTTATAGTCACTTGGGGTTGAGGAATTTAAATTATCCTGCTTAGTTAGTACTTCCAATGGTTTATTAGCTCTGAAATTGTGACAAGATGAGGAATAAGATTAGAATGAAAGTTTTACTTTAAAATTATAGGCCTGGAAAGCATTTTATTTGTTTTTAATAGATAGTGTATCTTAATCTAGTTGTGATAGTTTTTAATTTGACCTTTTAGTATAAAGTTTATAAATTACTGACTCAGAAATAATTAGTTAATTTACAAATACGTATTGAGTGTCAACTCTATGTGAGCCATTAGGCTAGGTTTGGTGAAGGAAGTAATTTTATACATACACAATGTAGTCCTTGCTTGTATGAAACATACGTTTTTCTTGGGGATGTATAAATAAATAGCAAGTGAGAACATGTTTTATAGAAATTTAGAAGAGAATTTGTGAAGAATTGGGACAATCTAGACAGCTTTTAGATAAAATGAGATTTGAGTTGTGGATTGAAGGATGGTTTGCATTCGGGTGAGGCGGGGTGATGCTTGAGATTATAGTAGAGAGAAGATCTGAAGAGCAGAGGCAAGGCATGGGGGAAAGTGTAGAAGCTAGAATATGCTAGATTTATTTCAGATGGGGTCAGCTGACAACTTTGATTAAGATAGGCCTTCATGCAGGGCAGGGCTTCGAGTGCCAGTTTCAAGACTTAGGCAATAGAAAGTCACGTAGGGTTTTTGAACAGGAGCATGACGTGTTTCAGGAAATGTTTTGGCAAGATTAACCATGAGGCTCAAATGCAGGGAGCCTTGAAAAAGAGGAAAAAGTGGAGTTAGGGGCAGTGAGCAGTAGCTCTTGTAGTTGTCTTGGCACAAGATTATAAATCATAGTGGTTTTCATTTCCTATGCCCTGAGTAATATAATGAACTAAATATCTGAAATGAAAGGGTGCTTTTGAAAAAAACGATTTCTGATTCTGAGTAGTACTTAAAACTTTAAAAGAAATATTTCCATGTAATAAAACATTTTATTTCTTTTTATTTTTAATAGTGATTAACTCTATAATTTAGAAAGGTATGTGTGTGGGGGAAATGAGCTTTATTTCTTTTCTCCTTTCAAAGGAAAATGACTTCTAGATTATTTTCCCATTTATTTCTTTCAAGGTTGATTTTTAAGAGAACACATTTCCATTTCTTTTGAGTATGGCCAAATCGCTTCATTGTCAATATTTGATCTTTATCGGAAGTTGAGGGCATGTTGGAATTACTCAGGAGAACGTTCTGGACTTTTCTTTGTATCTTTTAAAGGCTTATCTTTCATAAGGTTGGACATGGTATGCACATGGTGACTTTTTTTCATTCTCCTTGTCACTTTTCTATGTTTACCTTTTTCATGGTATATAGTTTGAGAGTGCCTTCAAGAGACTAGAAGACACCTGGCCTCAGAGACACCACATATAATCAGGAGAAAATTGGGTGTTGTCAGACAGGAAGGTTGAATGCATTGGTATAGAGAGAAGTGCTGGTTTTAAGCAGTCAACAAGTGCATATTAATTCTCTACTAGAAATATGGTAACATGGTATATGCTGATAGAGAAACAGGAAATCAAGAAGCTCTCCTTCCCTCCCAGCTGTTCATAGACCTGCAGGGGAAGAGGCAAAATGTCTTCAGTGGTATGTTTCATAGTGGAATACAAAGGATCCACATGACCCAAGAGAGGACAGTATTGATTCTGAGTTACAGAGAATGAGAAAGACTTCTGGGCAGGACAGGACGTTAAAGCAGGGCCTGGAAGGTTGGCAGGAGAAATGAAGGCACAGAGCCTGCCGATGGGAATGAATGGCGTATGTTCTGTAAATGACCCACGGCTGAGATGAAGCACAGAGTGTGCAGTGTGTACTATGTCTTCACTTCTGTCCTCATTCATTCAGCAAGCTCCTATTATTTACCTTGTGACAACCATTGAGCTAGGCTACCTGAGAGGAACTCACCAGCTTCTTCATGGACAAAGTTAAAAGGGTGTGTTCAATGGCCCTTGCCCCAAAGGGAGAGAGGGTACCGCATATGGTACCTTTGGCATATTATCCCTTGGCATATTTAAAATTTGATTCAAGAGCACATTTAAAATTTTACATTCCCTTAACTAAAGAAACTTTCGATCCTATAAAAAGATGATGAAAATCATTGTTCTCTCTGCTCCTTCCCTTTCTTCACTTGCAACCAGATTGTCCTGCCTTCCCTCCAGGAGGATCTCAGGAGTATCTGCAATATCTTCTGTCCTTTCCTTGGTTTGAGGAGTCCTCTTCTTTCTCCCCTGAGAGAGTTTGGGTCTGATGCTAATTTCTTCTCATTCAGGAACTGCCCAGTTATAACAGAGTTCAGTGGTATAAATGCAAGGCCCAAATTAGTAATCCAAGAATAATGTTGGGGAAGGAGAATTCTTTAGCTATCAGTAGACTGTCTTATGGATTTGAGGAAACCCTTGTCTACCCTGAAAATGAGACCCTGAGTTAATTAAATAACTTCACAGTACATATCTGCCCCTGCCAGTACTGCTATAAATAATTGCAAAGGTAAGGATTTTTAATAACTGCAAATATGCAGAAAACATGGATATTTGAAAGTTTAGATGACCTTAATGAAGAAACAAAGTTGGCTTTGGAACTGTGCCTAGCAGGAATGAGGTTTTGTGAATATGATAAACACTGTCAGTTGTTAAGGCATCTTCTGATAGGTGAAAAGTGGTTTTTCAATGCAGTGCTGCCTGGCATGCATCTTCTCTATGGTCTATTATCTTGTGGGAATGACATTCGTTAAGTTGGTATCTGTGTGCATCCCACCCAAATAAAGAATGTTTCATCAGCAAAGTGAATTGCCATATAGTCATCAGACTCTAGAAATAAATTATCAACCATGACTGCAGTGGGTGAGGCTGTTTGTTTATCAGATCACTTGAGAACGGAGTAAAGTGAGTTTCATATTTTCCTGAGTCTTGAATTCTCATTTTAGACATCTGTTCAGAAGCTTTCTAAGCCATGGAGTATTCTAAATGAGCATTTTGTTAAATGGATGGAGGAAGACTTAGTTTTCCATTGTTAGGTGAAACCTAATTAAAAATTAAATAATGACCTTGTGTTGGCTTGTGAATTCCTTATTCCCTGCATGTGCAAGTATATTTTGTTAGAACATTCCATTTTAAAGCATGGCTTTTTTTTGATGATGAGAAATACTTTAGAGGTACTGTTTGCTTTTGGAATTACAGTAGAGTATCAAAGAATAGCCTATGGTTGAGAGTAGAGGGGTTTAGGAGATGTTAGAGGTATGTAGCTTTATGAATTGTATTTTCTGTAAATATAGCAGAATTAGTTTAACTGCAATGTTTCACCCTCTCCACCATGATTGCACCCATCATGGCAGTTAACAGAGGCACTGCTATTTGTGTTATATTAGGAGTTCTTTATAAACTTAATAAATGAAAGCTTTTTCTCTTATAGGCCTGATACACTAGTGGACTTCTAGTGAAATTAGATGGCTACCTTTCATTAATGTTAATGGAGGTTATAGATATAATTCCTTCCATAGTGATGGAAGAATGAGCCCTAGAGAAAAGAATGTTTGTAATGAATCACTGGGTTGTGGTACAGGACTCACTTGGTCTCCCTAATACTATTTTTTCCCTCCTAAAAGTTTAAAGTCTTGTATTTGGGAACTAGTCTCTCCACCCTAATCCTTTGTGGTCAAGTCTGCAATTATGTTAAGAAATAAATAGAAAAAAAAATAAATAGAAAAATAAATACAGATTGATGAGTAGGCATAGTTTTGGAGTATGTAGTGACACAGCACATATATAATTTTATGTTTTCTTTTTACTTAATATTATTTGGTAAATATAACTTTAAGTTCTAAGAGATCATTATATTTTTCACTAATAATGGTTGCTTGCTAATTCATTGTCCTGACAGACTGCAGTTTATCATTTAGATATTAAAGCTTTCAGGTATATTTATTGAGTACCTATTGTGTTCAAGGCTCTAAGCCTAATACATATAACACGGTCCCTATCTCAAACTGCCTGTCATCTTATGATGCAAGTTAAACCCAGTCTTGAGGCTCTTTCTTGTGGGCCAAGACCAAGTGTAAAGAATTTGTTGGGAGGGGTGTGTGTATGTGTGTTTGTGTGTATGTGTGTGGCGGTGGGGGAGGTCTGTGAGTCTTTCTCTCCTCTCTCTCCCAGGGACTGAAGAAAGGAAGGCTGTTGTGGTTGGACGGTGGTGTGGAGAGAGTGGTCTAAAGAGAGATAACTAAGTTCCTCCAGGGAGGAAACACAAGATCTTGCCACAAGATCACATAGCAAGTTGGTGGGGGTGAAGGTAGTGTTTGACTCCAGACTGTGCTGGTAGCCTACCACATGATGCAAGCACCAGAGGGTAAGTGCCAAAGAGTAGTAAAAGAAATAATTTCTGAGTAGTAGAAGAAATAATTTCTGCCAGCATCCAGACACTTTGATCTAAAGGAAATTTCAGGACTCTCTGAGAAAAAGTATAGCATATGAAAGATGTTATAGGTATTTTCTTCCTATAATATAAGCAGAAAATAATTCAGGCTAATTTTCAGATAAATTATAATCTTGAGTTGAAAGATATAATGTACCTAAACCTTTTTTACTGGGTAATCTTTTCCCATAACATTTCAAATATTTATGCATGTAATATGGTGATGATTTTTGCTATTTAGGATCTTCCCTCCCTAGTGACACAAAATCTTCCTTGCCCAACTCCCAAAGTCCATATCACTAGTAAAAGTCTACTACCTCTATTGCTGTGCCAAGCATTCTTCCTTTGTTACTAGGTCCCTGTAATTAATGCTTTATCATGTGAGGTAATTCAGTTACTCAGCAAAACTAATGATATATACTTTTAGAGATGGCTCGAGAAAGTAAATTTGAACCTAAAAGTATTTAGTGGAGAGGAAATTTCTGTTTGTATTTAATTAAGAGAAACTATGGAAATATAAGCTAAGGATGCATTAATCAGAGAAGTTGGCATTGCACCATGTTATTCATTTTTATTTGGCATAGATTGCTTGGGTGCTCATTAAATAATTTGTGTGGCTGAAATGATTCTTGTGATATTTCTTGCTAAATTTTTGCATTTGTTCAGACTAAAACTCTGGAAAGTTTTTAAAAAATTCAGTCCTTAGGTTTGAAACTTTGACCCATTTGTTATGACTGAAAATCTTTATTGTGCAAATATATGTTCATTGTAATATGTACCTCATTTTTGGGGAATAAATGTATGAGAGTATATAAGTTGTTAATGAAAAATTATTAATCGTATATGAGATTTGTATCTGGTGAGTGGATATTTGCACTTAATGCTCTTCAATTTTAACAACTTTGCCTCTGCCCATCTTATCTGTGATCTTGTCAACTTTGATATTGTTTTAAAAACAAATGTTAGAAGGAGAAAGTTTCCACATTTAGAGGGTTGGTAGTTGATTTCCTTCATAGGTATACATGTACAGTAGGAACCTGATCTATATAGATATCATATTTGGATCATCAAGAGAAAGGGAAAGAATTTTCCCCTACCGGTTTACATTTTTTTGGTTTATATAGGTCAGGCTAGATTTCTTTGGCATAAATTATGTGGTGTACACTTGGCCATAGGTTTGGCTTGGTCTCTGTAATATTTGCAATTATGTGAGATGACAAGATTGAATTAACTTAATTGTAGAGTTTTACGTAGTGTTTGTACCAAATCCTAATAAAATAATATGAAATTCGATGAAGAGAGTGCCAAGTGGGACAGTGTTCCACTCACATAAGCTTACTAAACTTGATATATTCTTATGGCGCTTCTCCAGAATGTAGAAGAAACACATTTATCTAGGTGATTAGTATTCTTTCTGTCTGCCAGATTTAAGGATTGTTTGGAAATATTGTTAGAATCAAAATCAATGTTTGTTGCTACACAGGGTTGGGCATTCCAGGCAAACTCCAGTCGTTTTTAATGGTCTTATTCTTCTGTCCACTTATTTCACATCTGCCACGACAGTAACGTTTTCAGTTACACAGAGCTGCTCTCAAAAGAGTGATATGCTTTTAAGTGAAGCCTCTGGGAAAGTAATAAAGTCATTTGTGTCCCGTCTCAAAGGAAATTTTTGAAAATGTCTTTAAAAGTGATCAAGGTAACGCATACTAGGCCCTCTATGGTTCCAGTTTTTGAAGTTAACAGCCTGCAGTTAGAGTCCATTTCAAGCTGAAAAGTGGTTCTTACACCACCTACCTATCTATCTATCTATCTTTCTTTCTTTCTTTCTTTCTTTCTTTCTTTCTTTCTTTCTTTCTTTCTTTCTCTCTTTCTCTCTTTCTCTCTTTTCTTTTTCTTTTCTTTTCTTTTCTTTTCTTTTCTTTTCTTTTCTTTTCTTTTCTCTTTCTTCCACAAACATTTTTTATTTTATTTGTTTTTTAAAAGTTCAAATATAGGGGCACCTCGGTGGCTCAGCCGGTTGGGTGTCTGCCTTCGGCTCAGGTCATGATCCTAGTGTCCTGCGATAGAGCCCTGCATCTGGCCTCCTGCTCAGCTCCCTCTCCCTCTGCCCCTCCCCCTGCTCATTCTTTCTTTCTCTCTCTCAAATAAATAAATCTTTTTAAAAAAGATTTAAAAATTCAAGTATCTTTAATATACAATATTATATTAGTTTCAGATATAGTCATTTAACAGCGATTTGACAACCATATACATTACAAAGTGCTCACAAACTATTCTTTGAATACTATAGCTGGTTCTAAATTTAAGGAAGAATGAAAATATTGGAAAATAATAGTTACAGGGAACTCTAGGGTAGAAGATGTCTTTAAGTTGGTAACTGCCTGGGTCAGATTTAATTTGAACACACGGCAGTGCTTTGCATTTTATGATGATGACTTCATGCCTTATGGTATATTTTGTTAATGGTATCTATCAGCCATGATACCAGGTCCAGTTTTAAAAAGCGTGAATAAATTTATGATAAATGTATTAACAAATGGTGAGGTTTTTAAATTGACCTCCTGGACATTAGGAAATCAAATTTAAAGCATTGCATTGTCTGTTACTCAATGGAGTGGACTGAGTACAGCGTGTGACTTGTGTCCTGCAAATGACGCAATAAGCTAAACATTCTGGTGTGAGTGAAGGTTGACTAGATGCTCATCTTTAACTCTGCTTTCTCTGGGGGTTTTTGAGCTATGTTTTCAGGTGATATTCTATGTCGTATTTTATTGCTCTTTTAAAAAAATGTTCTCTTTTGGGCAACACAACATAGAGATTGTCTTTGGATTCTTTTTTTTTTTTTTTAAATTTTTATTTATTTATGATAGTCACACAGAGAGAAAGAGAGAGAGGCAGAGATACAGGCAGAGGGAGAAGCAGGCTCCACGCACCAGGAGCCCGATGTGGGATTCGATCCCGGGTCTCCAGGATCGCGCCCTGTGCCAAAGGCAGGCGCCAAACCGCTGCGCCACCCAGGGATCCCTGTCTTTGGATTCTAGATGGAAATTAGCAACCTTATGCTCAGAATGTAAAAGTATACTGTGTTATCACAAACTGACTCTCCTCCAAAAAAAAAAAAATTCTAGGGAGTAAAATATATAAGCAAGACATCAGAAATTGATTTACAGAGTTAATAGATTTTTTAAAACTTTCTTACGTTTTTGTCCTGGAATTAATTTCAGTGAAAATGAAGACTTTTTTTTTCTACTCATCTGGAATTGGTTTTTACCTCATTAGCAGGAAATGGTGATATACATTCAGCACAAATAGAGTTCACTTTATGAGGCAGAGAATTTGCACTCCATAAGTAGATGTGTGTACAATAAAAGACCCTTTCTGCTGTCCTTAAAGAGCATTGTGAAGGAAGTTATGAAGTAGATACCACCGGCCAGGTAACCTTCAGTGGTGTGATTCCTGCCCCCCTTCCCCACAATAAGTCCAAAGAAAGGAGAAATTTAAACTTTAACCTGTTGGGGAGTAATGCAGTGTAGCCTTTAGTATATTGGCAAAATTAAGTGTTCATTAGCTGGGCCTTGGTAGCGATGGCATGTGGGTATAGGGTAGAGCTCTCTTTTCCATTTTCTTTTGATCTTAAAGTTACATAACTGTGCATTCAGCTTAACTTGTGTTATTGCAGTAGGAAGATGTGTAGGTGGAAAGATATTCTAAAGGGAAGCTAGAGCTACCTTCCCTGACAAGAAAAAATTCAAGGGAACAAATAAATAAAAATACACTCAAAGAATCATAGAAGGTTATAGCCATAAGGGACTTTAGGTTTCATTTAACCTGAATTTTAGCTTCAAGGTCTTAGAAAAAAAAAATGTATATTCTGTGGTTGTGAATGGCATTTCTCCATATCTATAAGTTAAATTTATTGCTGTGTGTGCTTGTTACTCATGATGTTTTTGTGGCTATTTTTTCGCATTACTAATGGGAACATATTCTATATTATAGTATCTTTTTATTTGTCTGGGTGCTTGTTTATGCCTGTTAGTCTACTAATACTCTCATGGGTGCAAACGTACAAGAGCAAATGGTAATCCAGTGTTAAGACATGGAAAAAAAAGTTATGGTGCAAAAAGACTGGATTAAGTGAGCTTTTCACAGTCAAGTTGCCATAAAGGTCATATTTTAAAGTTTTAGACTAATTCACATGTATCCCAGAGTTTATACAAGGTTGTTGAGTGTCTCATTAGAAATACAATCTGCCTGCTGTTTGGTCTTGACGTATAAAATGGATATCATTGAACTGGCATCTACAAAGCGTTGGTAGCACTGCAGATTTTATCACTCATTCCAAACATAGGAATTGCAAAACACCTTTCTTTAAATATTTTCTCTTCATGGTGCAACGGGGGAGGGCCAAATTCCAGGCGTCAATAAAGTTTCAACCTGACTAGTTGGTTGAATGGTAGCAGTGGGAGAGTAATAGAATTTATAATCAAGAAGCTAGACTGTGTTGAGGATTAGGCTGTACATTTGCGGCTGTTTTAGATGGGCTCCTCATTTCTACTCAAAACACACATCCTTGTAGCCATGAGGAAATGGAGAGTTCTACATTTGGTTTCTTCTTCTAGAGATGATATTCCCCACGGGACTGCTAGGCCTTAATCAGTATTCTTTTACTGATGATAATCTACTTAAATGATATCCTATCATCAGAACCCCTTTATTGAATTTTCTTTGCATTTTGCACTGTTTTTCCATCCCGGCTTCTAAAGGCATTTTATTATTATTTTTTCTTAAATCATTTTTCTAATGGTGACAACATGTAAATATGCCAGGAAGAATCCATAGTATTGGCAGGAAACCTGCATAGTAGGGCTGGTTTTGATACACAGTCCACCCTACTGGCAAGTGCATTGTAAGCAGCTTCAGATAATAAAGCAGAGGGTACAAAAAGAGACCTATGCTGTGATTTCTTTGGTTTATATATTTTGCATTGAAATTGTAGATTTTTTTTTGTTGGAATTTATTTGAGATGATTAAAGACATTTTGCAGAGTACTCAAATATAGGTGAAAGAATTTCAAGTTTGCTCATTTTGGCATAATTTTAAAACAAAAGTGTTACTGTTGGATCTGGGCATGTGATGGGTGAATGAGTGTTTCAATGAAATGACATAAGTCTGTATAATTTGGAGGGTAATGATGCCTTAGAACGAGAATAAATCTGGAGCGATGGAAAGGCTCCATATTCTAGATGAATGCATGCTTCCTCTTATGAGTCTGAAAAATAAAATTAAATCTTTATTTATACGAATCCACTGGGAGAAAAAGCTACATGGACTGGGTTTATGATATATTTCAGGACAGGAATATTAGCCTTAACCTCTTTCCTCACATTGCATATGATATTTAATCCATCATCTTTGTTTTAAACAAACAATACACAAGCTGTTGCTGGCATTGGTATAAAGCTGATGGTCCATCTGGAGAGCAGGAATATAGATCAGGAAAATAAGAGAATTGAAATTGGGTGCAAGGGCAGATTTGCATGTGTAAAACCTCTCTGTTTACTAGCTTTTTATCAAATTGTTTAATACGAGGCAAAACAGAATCTTTCTTCTTGAATCTGCGAGCCTTACTGGAGGAAGAGTTGCTTGATGCTGAAGGGAGAATAGTTGCGTTTTGAGGGACAATAAAATAGCCAGTACTGTCATCTCCTTTAGCATGAGAGCATCTGTGTAGAAGAGTTGAGAACACTGCTGGGGGGCATTGGGTTCTTGTTCTAGCTGTGTGATCTTTGGCCAGTCATTTCAGCCTCTTGACCTTCAGTGTCCTTTGATCCAAGTTAATTTGGCATCCACTTCTTGAGGCAACCATGAGAATTTTCTCTGAGCCAACCATTATGCTAGACATTGTGGATCCAGAGACAAATAAGACTGAGTCCTAGTCTCAAGAAGCTTCAGGTCTTGCAGTGGAGACAGATGTTACCATTGAATCACATAGTGAGTGTTACATATGAGATATGGGCTCAGAAAGGAAGGAAAGATTACTTCTGTCTGGGATAGACAGGAAGATTTGTATTACCAATCTTTTGTAAGGATTTTCTACTTTGACCGGCAGAGGAGCAGACATCCCAGGTATGTGAATAGTGAGAAGTTCAGAACAAATTATCAACAAAGTTCTTTCCAGTTCTACATTTGTGGTGTTATCAATGTAAAATTCTTTGAATAGCTTTCCACTGATGAGGTATTCGCTGAAGAGTGTTTATTGTCATGGTTGAAAGAAAATAATAATGAAAGAAACAATGATTCGCCTTAGTTAAAACTGGGGCTGGGTGGGAGGAGGCAGCCAGTATTTTTCTCTTTAATTATTGCATATAGGGTGGCAAGCACTGTGGCGTAGAGGCCTCCTTCCTTCCTTCTGGGGAGTGGCGGTGGATGGAACCACTGTAACCTGGCCTCCCGCCACGAGAGGAGGGAATCCAGGTGGCTGTGTTCAAATGTGTCTGTGTGCAGCAAGGCTTCTGAAATGACAGGAGGGCCCGGCGGCTTCCAAAGCAGCTGTGACTGGATCGCGCCCACCATCTCTGCTTCTCACCACAGGAGGAGTGAATCTCTGCTGCCTTAGGAGGCATGGAGCCTGGGACTTTTCTTCCTTTTTACATTTTTTGTCTTTATTTTTAAAATTCCTGAGTGGTGGCTGATGCCTTCTTGACAAAAGAGAGATTTCCCCCCTCACCTCCCCGCTTTTGAAGTTGTTTTAATTCAAGACCTTGTGTACGCTCGTGGGTTAGGAATAAGACTAGAATACCTTCTTTTTGTTGTTGTTTACGAATGGCCAATAATTTATTCACATGTGACATTTGAGCTGGCATTTTTTTTTCCCTCCCGTCCAAAGATGACAGTAGCTTCCGCTGTTGTGGTATCCTGAAGCAAAGTCAGAGTAGCCCTTAGCTTTTGTCCCCACTGGTAGTTCTGTTTTGCCCTCTTGCCTTTCTCATTTAGACCTTCTGGTATTTCCTCACCCTCAGACTGTTTTGAAAGGCTTTGATTAAAATATGCTGATAAAAGAATTTGATAACCAAGTTAGGAACGACAAGGCTATCTGGGGAAGACCGAATGATTTGGCAGCCTAACAAATTCTATTCAGAGCACACAAAGAGATTCTGGGACATTTTATAGGGACTCGTGTTTGGGGAACGCTGTGAACTCAAGTTACCTGCTGAATAGGGTGTCATATGGAAACATTTAAGAGCGTATGGAAAATTCTTTGAAATAAAGTGGAATGAGCTAGCAAGCGTATAATACCTAAGAAGAAAAATAAGAGCATTCATTCTGATTTTTGAGGTGGCTGCTTAAGGAAGGGAGATGGATAGAAGTGAAGTAAATCATTTCAACTCTGTGCACATAATGCAGAAGAGCTGTCACCTAAGAATAGTTTTGCTAACCAAACCCTACACTTAAAAGGATATTAAAGGTCATCTTGTCTAACCACCTTCCTCTGGAGGAACCTCCTTGGTGTTATGCCCAGCAGCCTCTGCTTAAATATGTGGAGAAAACAAGCGAGGGACTGGGGGAGTGGAGATGAAGGCTGTCAGGAACTTCTATAGAATACCTAATATTGGCAAGATCCTGCAGTAAGCACTTTCGCACCATCTCATTTGACTTCTGTGTGGATTTTACAACCTCCAGATTACAGGTGAGGAAACTGAGTTATATAAAAGTAAAGAAACTTGCCTCAGCTCATGTGTCTAGCTTCAGGCAAAACTGAAATTAGAGCCTCGTTCCCTCTCCTTGCACTACACTAAACTGCCTCTCATTGAGGGAGACCTCCCTTCCTCATAGGGCAGCCCCTCTGTCTTAATAATGTACATTGTTTAAAAATGCTTTCTTTTATTTAACTGAAATCTGTCTTTCATTAACATCTCTCCTTGGTCCCAATTCCACCTCAGAAATGACACAGAGCTGATGGAGTTCTCTTTTCTCACGCAGGTATGTTAACAACCACTGCTGCCCGTATGGCCTGTGCCATCTTGTACTCAGTTGATTTTTATTTTTTGACAACACACACACACACACACACACACACACACACACACACACACACCCTAATGCCCTCTTGTTGATTCTAGTTCACCTTCCAACATATGGAGCTCTTTTTGAATGGAAGTCTAGACCCAAAGATCATGAGTGTTAGAAGACATTTTAGTTTCATCTTGCCCTGCCTCATTCATCAAGTTGTTAGTATGCCATCATTTAAGCCATTAACAAACCACTCATCAATAGTGAACAGGACAAAAAGGTGAGGTTAACTCATGGTCTATGTATCAGACTTGAGGCCTTTAGGAAGAATTTAGACTACCTGTGAATTTTTCTTGGAAGAAGGTTGGTGACGACTGCCACATTTTTAAGGGAACTTGTCTTGAAAGGTTAGAAACTATCCAAAGTAGAGAACTTCGTCCATTTTTCTTTGTTTTAAATGATGAGCCCAAGTATTATTCACCAAAATCTTACCTCTTGCTCTGTAAGAACCTTTGAAAATGTATGGGACACTGATGAATATCCTGTATACACCCAGCACTTACCTGTTGTAGAATAGTGGTTGGCTTCATCCGTGGACTGGGAGCTCCTCAAGGTTAGGACATTTGAAAGTCCTTGACTCACCCGCTTTAAGCCTCTGGTAAATACTAGATCCTTAAAGTTTATGAATTGAGTGGAATGGTTCAGATGAAACTACCTGTATTTTAGGATTGTGCTGTTTATTTTAGTCCACCTTATTTCATGTGCCTTTATTTTGGGTGAACGGCATAATAAGACAATTGTACTAAGCACCTAATTAATTTAATAAATAGTGAAGAGGAAGAATAATGGCCATAATGAGATGTGAAGAACTCAGTTAAGAATGATGAGTTTTATTAGGTATGAAATAAAAAGTATGCACCAAGTAAAAGTGTTTATTAATGTACTCCTTTATGTGTTGTTGTTTAAGATGATAACTGGCCTGCATGAAATGGAAATTGATACATACATAAAAAGAGAATTTACCTTAAAGAGGTTGGCTGATACAATCCCCTATACTTCCCAGATTAATAAGGAAACTCAGATTCTGATCATGAAGTGACTTTCCAAAGGTCACACAGTCAGTAGAGTAGTACTCTTTCTAACAAATGGTGGTGCCTACCTCACTTTTTTTTTTTTTTAATCTTCTAAATGTTAAAAGTGTAAGATTAAGTAAAGGCCATTTTTTGACCGTATAAAGTAGCCCAGTGGCCCCAGAATTAGTTTATTGTATGTATATCTGCTCTTGGCTTGCAGACTAAGAACATAAATCCATACAACTTGATTTTAAGGGACAGTTTCTTTGCAAGTGAAATATACCTATGGAAAGGAAGCAGTCATATTGTCTTATATGAGGTTACTAGTTCTTTGCTGTATTCCACATTAGTAATGGACATTTTCCAAGGGGAGTTTAGCGATAATGAATGTGTTAAAGATCTCTAATAAAGGTAGGAATTTTGAGAGACATTTGGAGCACAACCATATATTTCCTCAAACTGTCTCTTAGTTAGAATCCTGGCTTGAGAGACATGGGAATTGACCTAGTGTAATGGTTTTTATGTTGTTATGAAGAATCTTCCTTGACTCTTGTTCAAAAAGCCAAAGTCAGTGTGTTTGATGGCTTTAAACATGATTGTTTTGTCTCGCCAGCCTAGACTCTAAGCTTTTCGTAGGCTCCTAGAATGACTTATTCAGTAATTACTTCTACTTTTTATTAAAACAGTTTTGGTTGTTTAGGTAGGAAGAAGAGGTAAGACTAACCCACTTCTAGTTTGCTTCTAGTTTGATGGTGTCTTTCAGACTGCTAGTGAAATAAGAGAGATTCCTGGTTTTTAAATCAGAGATGCTAAGTGTGTGATGAAGACAGATGTTATCTTACTCATTTTGAGTAAGGGACACAAAGACGTGCCCATTGCCCTGTAACTTTCAGATCTTCTGTAACCTTTTTAAACAAAATGGGAGAAGCAGCTACTCGTACCCAAGGGAAGAGAAAGTTAATGAATAGAAAAGACAGAATTTACTTAGGAGAACAGTGGAATTAAGCTCTGGACAAAACATGCATCAGTGATGCATAACATTTTTGTTAATTGGGTCTTAACAGGTTTCTGACTCATGTGGTAATCATTGTAGAAGTGGGTCATACCAGACCATGCCAACAGCATATCCCACAGCTATAAGAACTCCCACCTACTTGTGCATGTATACACCTGAGTTTCTGGAGGCATACATTTCTATAGCTTAATTTAGGTTCCACATACACTTCAGTGGTTAAACCTGAGCTAGACTCAAAGAGTTTGTTTCCATTAAGAAAATGAATCTTTTATGTGGACCAAGGTCAGGTTAGTTAATTTGTTTGCTTTTATTGGAATAACTTTTCCCATTCCAATTCATCACTTAATTTTAAGTGGTTCTACTAAAGCACCCATTAAAGTCCCTTACATTTCTCACAGACCAAGGCTATGACGGGTTCATGTGACTTCTTTTTCAAGGTGCAAAGGTAGTTTTTCTGGTCATCAGCCTATTTTTCCTGGTCTGTAATTTCCCAACAATGAGGGAACATTTTATATAATAGTATGAACTCCAATTGCAAAGAGGCCAAATGAAGTTTACACAAGAAGTAAGATTAAAATATAAAAATGCACCCAACTGTGATAAACTTTTCTTTTTAAAAAAACAATATGACTATTTTTTTCTAAATTCTTTTTTTTGCCCACTTCACCCTCTTTCCCACTGATGCCTTTTCCAGCAACTCAGAGTTGACTCCTGCTAGTAAAGTAACTAAATGTGATGTTATTGCTCTAATTAGTGGTGACAAAAGATCAATTAATGTTATAATTAAAAACAGTGTCTAGATCTGTTGTTTGTGGTGAACAAATGTGACAATTACTTTGTTCATTGACATAGATGTGTTGAATTTCCTCTCTAGATTTTAAGGGGATGCATTTTAGTGCTGATGTGCGCATTTAACTGTGGACAGTAGGAACAAGGCAAGCATATTAGGGAAAGAATAGGGCCCCTAATGTCTAAGCTAGAGCCATATTTTAACATACTTGACACCTTTCCTTGGTGTCTGGTGCTATATCAGCAACTTGCACTCACTGGGTCTGGAGCCTCACGCTTTTAATATTTTATCACTAAATGCTTTAAGTGTTTATGTTGCAAAAAGAAAAGGAAAAAAAATTCCCACTTGGACTCTCAGCGCACATGAACAGGACAATGTATGATAACCATGTCATTGATGATTTTGGTTCTATATATGGCAGTAATGTTTAAGTTGATGGGATAGAATAGCGAGTATGTGATTTTTGCAAATCTGGTTGGATTTTCTTCTGATACAGAGCAAGCTGTTTTTCATACATTCAAGCCTGGGAAAGCTATGTTACTGTAAAAAGAGTAACCGTATCTCTTTTTTGAGTTGTTGCCAAGCAGATGTAGACTTTTGGAATGTGCCCAGAAAACTACAGCTGATATTTTGGTGACTTGTTCCTACTTCTGGCTACCAGCACCTATTTAAATAGCAGAGGAACAGGATTTTGTATCAGAATGTCACAATTTTGTACATTCCTCTACAAGCAATTAAATATAACGAAACTAATATTGATGGAAATGAAGTAAACTCCATTGCTTTTGAAGAATATCAGTGAAGATATGACCAGTTTTGCTAATGTCATTTTTGACAGAAAAGAATCCAGAAAATCCATCTAAAAAGTTCTCTGAGAGATTGGCATTGAGCGTCAAACAAGGCAATCCACTACGATTACTAAAAGAATCTCACCTTTTAACCCCATCCCATAAATGGATCATGCTCAGTGGATCTATCTGAACAGCACGTGGTTTCATTTTAAATTCTTAGATTACTGACTCCCACCATCATGCTTGAGTATTCTTTCCATGGTATTAAAACCGTAAGGGCTATTAGAAATGGGGAAATATCAACAATGTCAGGTTCACAAGTTTACCAAGAAATGAGCGTTTTCTGTAACATCAGCTCAAAACAACAAACGCTAATATTACAATCTCAGGTAACTTGGTAGCAATGGAAATCCTGTAAACCTTGAAGGTCGTGTGCTTTTGACATGGATGGTAAAAGAAAGAAGCCAGTTGAATTCATTTGCTCTGTTGCTGACTAAAAAAGACAAAACAAGAGAAGGAGAGAACAAAGAAAACTAAAATCTTTCTTGAGGTGTTGGAAGATGAGGAGGAATAAAACACGCTAGATATATATGTTAAAAACTTAAAACAAATCATAGATCATACTAAAGGATTAGTGAAGTTGTTTAAAACATGGCTGAGGGTATAGATGTCAGATTTTTCTTACACAATAGTGGGTCTTTGTTTCAGAGTTCACTCTTGGCCAGAAACTCCCTACCACTGTGTTAATTTCCTGTGGATCTTTCATTCAGCAACAGAACTAGAGATGGGGAGCAGACACCCCCCCCACCCCCCAGGCTTTTTAAGACTGTGCTTTGTGTAGATTAAAAAGAAGAAAGAAAAAAGAACAAACTTTTTCCAAACAAGATGTCCATGTGCATTCTTTAAGATCCTGTGTGTGTGTGCTTAAAATGATCCTTAAAAAAAAGCTCTCTCCATAATTTTGAACCTCTCCTTTTTCTGAAGACTTTTATAGCCACTTTTTTTCCTTCTCAGCATGTGAACAAATGTGTAACTCGAATAGATGTTACTTTGCTATTTGCTTAGATTGTTTTAAAAGCCTAGCGGTGTGGAGGAATGAAGAAGGAAGGGAGGCAGGAGTAGCTGGGGTTTATTTGTTCTGTGTTGACCTAATGAGTGCAGTTCTTAAAAAATAATAAATATTTATATGTGATCTTAATTTTTAATGAGTCTCATAAACTGGCTGGTATAGAAAAGTGTATGAAAAGCCATATATATTAAACTATACATATTGTAAATACATGCATATGCAGAGTAGAATGTTTTAGGAGGGAAAAGACCTTATTGATCCTGTTCACTGTTGTTTTTCTGGTATCTAGAACAGTGCCTGACACATAACAGACGCACAATAAATATTTGTTGAGTCAAAAAGAAATAGAAAAGAAATAGGCAGCATCATATAGTGGGGTAGCATTAGGTTGGAATTCAGAAGACCCAGAGTCTACTTTCGGCACTGCCATTAACAAAGTGTATGTGAAGTCGCTGAAGTCATTTCATTTCTTTGCTCAGTGTTTGCTTGAAAACTGGAACCCTGGCCTTCGTGGGTTGTTTTTGTTTTTAATTTTTTTTATGACAATTAAATGATACCTCAAGGATACAAAAGTGCTTTGGAAACTCCAGGGTGCTCTAAAGAAGTGTGAGTATGTGTGTGTATATATACAGAAAATCCTTTATCTCTTTGCTTCTCAATTTCTCTTCTTAGGAAAATCAGATTATTTAAATCCCATTATGCGCAGCTCTCCCCTGCTCTTCCTAAGCCTCTGTATTCCATTACCTCTAGTAAATCAGAAAAAGGTGGTGAGTCAGGCTATTGTAGGCGGCAAGGTCTGCTGTTTCTCATGACCATTTTACTGTGTGGAACTCTAAACTCTCCCATGTGTATGTGTCATGGAGTTTCTTACCTGTTTCAGCCATACAGGATGTGATGAATGACATGGGGTTCTCTTGCAGATTACCACTTAAATATTCTCTGATGAACGGGTTAAAGTATTTATTAATTATTAGTACCATAGATTGATAATCATGAATTTAACAGAGTCTGCCTAATATTAGTGTCATGGAATGTGGAATTAGCAGTAAAGATTTTTTTTTTTTTTGAACACAGGGCTTGAGCTCATGACCCTGAGATCAAAACCTGAGCTGAGAACAGGAGTTGGATGTCCAACCGACTGAGCCACCCAGACACCCCTAGCTGTAAAGATTATTTTTTAAATGTGTGTGTGTTAATGATAATATGTCCTGAAGCTGCATATCTGGAAGAGAAAAGGATAGAAAGTCAAAAGTAGAAAGATCTCAACAAAGAGAAAAGAGATCATCATCAGGACGATTGCTTTTCATTTTTGAAACTCCTCAAGGCTTTATACTCATTCACTCTCCACAGGTAATTTTTGAATTAGGATTCTTATTCTTAAAATTTAAGTTTCGAGTAACCAATTTGGGTGGTCCTTTGTATTAACATCTTGCCCTAAGTTGGGAAGAAAAGGGTGTGAAGGTTGAGGTAGATTTTAATAGCATCACAGAACTTAGATTTGGAAGTAGACTGTATGAGCATTATAGGACTTCTAAGATTTTAGGAGACTTTTTAGTTCACTGTTGCACTCATTTGGATCTGAGGAGAACTGAGGCCCAGGTAGACCAGGCCAGGAGCCTTTTGGAAGATCAGGTGACCAGTTACTCTAGAGTCCAGACTAGAGCCCTAGGTCTTCAGATTTCCAGGTTCCAACTATTCCTTCCCAATACCCAGACTGTCAAATTTCTTAAAATGAAAAAAAATATTATACACCCCACTTAGAAGAGCTTTCCTAAATATTGTTAGTGTTGAATGCCGCAGCATTGCATTTGCTAGTGATGGCCACTCAGGTTTAGAACTGGAAGCCTAAGTTGAGGAGGAATGAGACAGGCAGTGGTATCTGTGTGCCATCACTGGTTGGACATAACTACAGATCACACATTTGAAATCTGAAAGAATGTAAGTAATTCTCTCCACACCACCCCCACCCCCCATCCCTTTTTAAATGACAAGGGGCTATTGACAACCCTCCAATGTCACTTGCACCCATGTGGTTTAAAATATATACTGGTGATTGAAAGAGTTGTTCAGCTCACATGCAAGGAGGTATATTATACCATGCAATATGCCTGCATGTGTTCATGCATTCTTTTTGGAAACCTGATCTTATTTATGTCTGCTTTTACCAGATAGGCTAGGTTAAGTTATGTTAAACATGTTGTACTGAGACTTGATTCACAGTGCTGCAGCCTGGCTTTCTTCCTTGATTAGCTTTAATCAAACTCTCCGCATTCCATGACCTTAATAAAGCTATTTTTTCCTGACAACTGAAGACTGTCTTAACAAGCACAGCTCATCTGCGCTGAAACTAAGGCTGAGTTAAGATGGGGTTTAGGTGCTCATTAAAGCCCAAAGAATGGAGTATAAGAGGAAATGATGAAATGGTGCTCCCTGAAACATCTCTTCTTTAAATTTAATTAGACAAATTATACGAAAACCAGTAAATGCCCTGGGAAGGCAATCAACATTAGGGCCAGTAAAAGGCTTGAATAGTATAAAAGGGCCAGGGTTGGGAGGGGCTGTAGAACCTTTCTAACACTTGCGAGAGGTAAATTAACACCAATTGCTAAACACAGAAACTAGATGAATTTCAACATTGATTTAGAAATTAATTTTATGATGCCATTCTAGGTACAAAAATATAGCTTATAAAATCTTTTGAAGTTTGGCATGTACACACTTGCACAAAGTGTTTTATGAATACTCTGTATATAAATTATTCATATACACTTTATATATGAACTGTTTTATACACTGGGAGATGCAGTTATGGTCTGACTTTGGAGTTTTGACAGACCTGGGTCCAGATTCTTATAAGTTCCCCCCATTTTAGCTCCCTGTGTGTGCATGCAAGTTACTTCACCTCTAGGAAACCCAATTTCATCATATGTAAAATGAAATAATTCTTTCCCTGAGTGAAATTGTGTGTATAGAATGCTCTGCACAACCCCTGGCACATGATAGGTACTAAAAAATAGATGCCCTATATTTAAAAAGAAACTCCCGCTTAGTCAAAGGTTGTTTTAAGCAAACTATCTTATAAATATGTGAGAATTAGATTATGAGAGTAAATATTTTCTACACGTAATCTTATGGATTCAAGATCACCTCTTAAGGGAAAATGCTAGAGGACAGAAGCTTGTAGTTTTTTTAGAAAGAATGATGGCTCAGACACACTAAATGAATTGTTCGGGACCTAGAGCCACCAAATGGAGAGACACTTCAGAAGGTTGAAATATTTATTAAGCACCTTATATACTATTTGAAGATGACTCTGCAAGGTAGGTGTTATTGATCTAATTTTATAGACAAGGAAAAAGAGATTCAGAAAGACTGGGTTGCACATTACTAGGGAAGAACCAGAGTTGTGACTCAACGTTGGCTCAGCTCCAAAATGCTAGCTCTTTGGGGCAGTTGGATGTCAGGCTAGTGCAGATGTGTGTATCAGTTTAAAAATAAGATCTGCCGTATAAGTTACTGGATATACAGGTCTCTCTCCCTTTTCATCCTTGGATGAATTCTAAGTGAACTCATTTTGTGTTGTATTTAACCCTCAGTTTCATTGCTTTTGGACTGTGGTTCTCAGCCTTGGCTGTCCCTTCTAGCATCACTCAGGGTGGGATCAGGCATTAGCACTTTCTGAAGCCCTCCTGGTGATGCCTAGTGTGCTACCAGGGCCAGGGGCTTGCATTCAGATATGTTTACCTCAGACATAGGTGTTTGGTAGCCCACAGCATTAAGCCTAAGTGTCAGCAGTGATTTGTCAGAGTTGATTATGATCCTCCTGCTTGTTTAGAGGAGGAAATATGGAAGACCTGAAATCTTCTCCAGTTGTGATAGATGTTGCTTATGCATTAATTAGCAGGTAAAAATTAAATGTTCTCTGTTCTTACTGTTAGCTCATTTTCTCTTCTTCCAGCTGAAGGAGGCTAAATTATGGCAAGACAAAAAAGAAAGAAACGTGACTGTGGTAGCTTTGCCCCTCAGAGGGCCAAAGAGCAAGAGCATTTTTTCATTTATTTTTAGTCAAACAGAAATTCTTTTCAAAATAGTGACCTTATTTACACCTGCTCCCTTAGAAAGGGAAAGAACTTTGGTGGTCAAACTAATTCGTGGACAAACTCGAGCTCTCACTTTCTAATAAAAGAATTAGTCATTTTTAATGCATGGAGTCTCAGTTTCCTAATCTGTAAAATAGAAATAATTCTTAGCTCATGTAGTTAACTCTGAGAATAAAATGAATAAAACAGTTTGCAGAGGACAGTCTGGAACCTGAAGTGTGTAGCTCCTCTTCTTAGCTTCCTGTGACCAAGTGTCTTTGGATACTGGTCAGATTGAGTGTTTTCTGAGAGGGTCTGTGGGGCTGGCTGGTTCTGCAGAGCAAGGAGGTCTGCAGTTGGCTCTCTCAGTCCTGGATGCTCCCCATTCACAGGGACCTTTTTCTTTTCCCTAAGAGATTCCTGGGTATCTTCTTTACAGACCAGAAAGTAAGGAAAGAAGTCAGGGTACCTTCCCTGAAAGCTGGTCTGGCGAGTTAGTTGCTGATAGAAATCTGCATCCCCTAACTTGAGATTTCATAACGCTCTCTCTGGTCTCGATTCTGCGTCACCCGTGCCTGCCCTGGTGGCATTGTTAATGACCTCAGACAGTTACTGGGAAGTGATCTTGTCTTTCCTCCTGCCTTGAGGCACAGCTACATCTAAATTACCCCAAACAGATGTATTCCCACTCTTCTTTAAAAGACTCTGTAATGAGCTTAACTAATAAGTACATTCTAATTTCTAACATTGATAAGCATCAAGTTAAGCATATTGCTACTCTTAACCATCTTCCAAAGAGGTATAAAGTTGCTTTTATACTCCTTAGGGATTTTTACGAAGAAATTTTGGTGTGAGTTAATAGGTTGAAATTTACAGGAAGTTTTAAGAACTCACCAAAAGAGTAGCTTTTCCTGCAGCTCTGTGACCTGGTGGGAATCCAGACATTAGGTTCCACCAAACTTAAGTGATACCCAATAAATGATGATAGGAATATCCAGGGAGATTGAAGACTTGAGACTGCTCACTTAACCGAATCCTTATATGACCCTGAGACAGCCAGGCGGAGGGGCTGCAAAACTGAGATAAGTGCTGGAAATTGGCCAGTGTACTTTTTTTAAAAAAACATAGCCCTCTCCTTTACACTTTTTTTTTTTTCTGTACCTCTGCCCTGAAGGCTACACAGCCTGTTACATACTGATAGCTAAGTAAATGCAATCAGCATTCCTTACTACTGTCTGCAGAAAAGACCTCAATTGTTCCCTGGCCTCCAGGATGTTGGTAAATATCTGGCTTGTTCTTTTTTGGGGGTGATGGTGGGGCAGTGTACAGGATCTAAGTTTATACTATGAAAATACAAATTTTGTATCATACAATAAGAAAGAAGTAATTGACAGTAGATCTGCATTGTTCCAGGACCAGTGAAAAATTATCTTATTCTCTGTGTGTAGTACCCCCAAGCCCCCAGCGGCTTTACATATGTTCTGTAGGGAGAAATGTTATTTATAAAGTAGCCTGGGATACGGAAAAGCCAGTGAAAAAAAGGATGGAACATTTTCAGACTCTTTTATTCTTGGAATGTAGCATGGGACAGCTCATTCCAAAAGGCTATATACCTCTGGGCATTCTGGCAAAACTAGGGGCTGAACTGGTAAGAATGAAATAAAAATGGGGTGAAAATCCCCATTTTCTGCTAAACGCAGACAGGCTAGGAGTGGAGCATCCTGCATTTAGAATAGAAATGTCATTATACAAAGACAGGGTGGAGGAAACCTAATTTGACAGCAGTTGATGTGAAAACAATCCAAGAGTGTAAGTTGACCACAAGAGTAATAGGGGCCAGCAGTGTGACATTGCCGTTTAAAAAGCTAAGGCTGTGTTGGGCTGTGGTCTGACCACAGCTGGAATATTTTTGCCCAGTTTTGGTACAAATGCTAAAAGGAATGCCAACAAAATGGAGACCCAGATGCTAATGGATCAGGAAGTCATATCTTAGGAGGGGCAGTCGAGGAAAGCATAGCATGTCTGGAGAAGGAGGGATTCTTTAGAATGACCCTAAGAACAAGCTAACATATTTAATGTCTGGTGGGATATTCTCTTTTGTTCTAGAAGACCAAAGTAGGAGTTGGGTCTTTCTCTGGAGCCTCAAACCCACACTTGACATGAAAAAAAAAACAGAGACGAAAACCTGAGTTAACATCTTGCACTGCCTGACCCATTTTTCCAACAATCTGCTCATCTTCCTGTGTTTCAAAATGAGTGGCTGTCACCATTCTTCACCCTGTCATCCAAACCAGAAATCGGGCATTATCTTTCACTCATCCCTTTCACTCAGGGCAAAAAAAAAAAAACAAAACAAAAAAACAAAAAACCACCACAACTAAACCATTGCACTCATAGTCAGCACCTCTGGACTGGATTTCTATTGGTCTCCAAAAACTCAAATGCTAATAGCTCTTGATGGGGAGGCAAAATAGTTAAACTTGATAATTTCTAGAGAGTTTTGAGCTATTTAACACTAACTGATGCCAAAGGAAAAGAATACTAGCATTACTCACAGCAGAGGGAATAACTTAATATCCTTTTTGGGGGCCAAGGTTAAGTTCTGTGTGACTCAGCACATTATCATCCTATATGACCCTAAGTCCCTTCTGTTTCCTGATCTGCTTGTCCTGACCTGTTTCATTTCCACACCAAAATAGTTTCATTAACACTATGATCATGCACAGGAGATAGTAGTTAACTGATGTAATTAACTGGTGTGTCAAAGGCTATTGGTTTATTGCATATGCAACTGTCTTTCCTGGTGGGAAGATACTTTCTGCTGACATAATAGATCTGCAGACATGCCAAATTGCCAAATAATCTGCTGGGTGATGGTGAGGTGTTTGTAGTGATTCCACTTACATAGGCAGAATGGTGGGATCTGTTGCTGTGTTCTGCTGCTAAAATGCAACTGGCCAAAGGTGCTTATTGTTCAACAGTTGAAACAGAAGAAGAGAAGGCAATTTAATTTTGGGCCTTGGTGAGGTTCCTTCCTTTCTTTCTTTCTTTCTTTCTTTCTTTCTTTCTTTCTTTCTTTCTTTCTTTCTTTCTTTCTTTCCTTTCAAATCTGTGCTTTTGGCATGCTAATGAATGCATTTAGTCTCTGCAAGAAATTTCCGTTTAAGAAAGAATTTAAAAACACGAAGTGCTCAATCCATATCTCCTAAACAACTAAAAAGACTGCAATTTCAAATGAGAAATTATGTTGCAAAGATGAAAAAAGTTGTTTATTATGGCTCAAAATTTTAATCACCCAAGGGCTGTAAAGTTAAAAATAGACAATTCTGCCTTCTGTTTATGGTAAACTTGGCTGAGTCCCGGCAAATTTCAAAGCTGAACATACTGTATGTTATTTTTGCTTAATTTTAGATTCCACATTTTTAAATTATTTCTTACAAGAAGCATATTTCAGGATATAAACTTAGCCTGAAGAACAGTATTCTTGATTTCTGCCCATATTGAAACTCCTTTGAAAATAGTAAACTATGGTTTTGGGATTTTCCTGTTCCCAAGAGTCCAAATGGGTACCTTTCTAAGTCTTTTACATTATGAATGAACACAGGAATACAAAACTGTAAAGGTTACTTTCCGCTCTCCAGTTCCCTTAATTGTCATTTTAGTTTTCTGCACAGTAGAACTTGATGCAAATATACAGAGTGCACACTAACTTTCACTCAAGGGAGGGACATTTTGTGTTGCCCCTCGTGTTTCAGGTAGGGAGACTGGGAGACGCAGAGGGAGAGTCTTGGGGCTTAGAGAAGGTGTCTGCCCCTGTGCCAAGAGCTTAAGAGAGCACCTGGGACAGAACCTTCCAGCTGTTGCTACTGACAGTGCAGCCTCTCTTCTGATACATTCACACCTGCCAGGAGAACTGCCTGTGTGGTGACTGTTTGCCCTAAGAGCAAGTAGGGTTGTTGACTCAACCTTCTTCATGCCTCCTCAGAGAGGAGAAACACCTGGCTTTACCTCTTTACATAACTCCTGTTGATTCTTGCCTCTGCGCTCTTCCAGAGAGCTCCTTTGGGTCTTTCCTCCTGGGGTTTTTAGAATGAGCCCTTTGGATGGTGAGAAATCTAGGAAGGGACTCTTTTTTTTTTCTTTAACCCATTACTTAGTGTGGCATCTGAAAATCAAACATGCCCCACAGAATGAATGGCATGCTTGGTAAGTATTTGCTAAATTGGAATGAACAACTATTTCCTGAAGATCAAGATCTCTGTGATGACCCTGACAGAGGTATATTTGTGATTAAGGTAATTGTAGCTGCTGTTGAAGATTTCTTACTGTGTGAATTCTTACTCCTATCTGAAAACTTCATCTTTGTTGTCTTTGATCTTTCCAAGAACCCATTTTATAAAAGATTTTTTTAAAAACTTTCCAAGGTTAGGAATATGCCTTGGGATATTCAGCTATATAGAATAAGCTGTGTGGAATCTGTGCTTAGTGAGTATAGAACCAACACTGATTCTGTGTTCTTTCCAATAGGTCACACACATCATCATGATTGAGAGAGGTTGTGGTAACGGTACCCCTACATTGAAACCATGCTTCTCAATGGCCAAAGGATAGATCACAACATTCATGAAGGTGCTCATACCCTTAATCATGAAATAATCTCCCAAGTCCCAGTCAGAACCTGTTTATATTTAACTTGCACACAATTTTAATAAAGTTGGTTATCTGTTTTTCAAGTACACAGTAGATTCATTCACTCAGTAAATATTTTCTGAATACCTAATATGTGCTAGGTATTCTTCTAGAGACTGCAAACAAAAAAGAATCATTCCACTTAGGTTATATTACAGATTTATACATCAGTGGTTCTCAAACTGTGGTCCTCAGAGCAGCAGCAGCAGTCTCACGTGGAGACTGGTTAGAAACACGAATCCTTGGTCCGCATTTCAGAAACCGGGAGATCAGGGACGCCTGGGTGGCTTAGCAGTTAAGCGTCTGCTTTCAGCTCAGGGCATGATCCTGGAGTCCCACATCGGGCCTCCCTGCAGGGAGCCTGCTTCTCCTCCCTCTGCCTATGTCTCTGCCTCTCTCTAAGTCTCTTGTGAATAAATAAAATCCTTATTATTTTTTAAAGATTTTATTTATTTATTCATGAAACACACACACACACAGAGGCAGAGACACAGGCAGAGGGAGAAGCAGGCTCCATGAAGGGAGCCTGACGTGGGACTCGATCCCTGGTCTCCAGGGTCAGGCCCTGGACTGAGGATGGCGCTAAACCGCTGAGCCACCCAGGCTGCCCAATAAAATCTTTAAAAGGAAAAAAGCAACTTGAGGATCGAAGCCCAGGAATCTTTTTTTTTTTTTTAAGATTTTATTTATTTATTTATTCATGAGAGAGAGAGACAGAGAGAGAGAGACACAGAGAGAGAGGCAGAGACATAGGCAGAGGGAGAAGCAGGCTCCACCCAGGGAGCCTGACGTGGGACTCGATTCCAGGTCTCCAAGATCACTCTTTGGACTGAAGGCGGCGCTAAACCACTGAGCCACCCTGGTTGCCCCTAGGAATCTGTTTTTAAGCAAGCCCTCTAGGTGATGCTGGTGTATGCTACAGTTTAAAAACCACTGTTCTGGAAGGCTTAAAACAACATTTTTTGTTCTTGTGGCAGGTAGCTCTGTAGAAAATTTTGTTGCCAAATCTCTCCCAACTCTTTGTGTGTGTGTGTATTGGGGTCTGAGTTCATGATGGCATTAGTGATGGGCCCTTATTGGGTAGAGGTTCTAGGACATTTATACACAAGGATATGGACCCTAAAGTCACATGGACATGGATTCAGATTCTTATTTTGCCAAGCACTAGCCACATAAACTTGAGAGAATTATGAGAAGTCTAAGCCTTGATTTTCTCCTGAAAATAAGGATATTAGTAAGGGAACCATTTTTCACACTTAGTGCAGCTGCTTGGTGCAAAAAAATGCTCAATAACTAATTATCACTGTGTTTCTATCTCTAGCATCTAGTACTGGGCTCGGCACAGGGTCGGTGCTCAGGGAACATTCTTTAGAATATGGATGGATATTTATTTTCCTTTGTGTCAGCCTTAGCTGAAGACCTGCAGCTATTTAATTCTTACCCTGTGTCCACCTTCAGCAAAAGAAACCAGAATAATGAGACCCAGTGTCAGAGCATACCCAACACACTAGGCCCCTTTGGAAATGTGTGTTGACCTGCCTCAGTTTAGCTCCTGCTGGTACTTAATCCTCACCTGTGTAAGTGATGTCGCCTTTTCCTCTAGCCTTTAACTTTGGGATAATTCAAATTACTATAAAATTTTATTTAATTAAGGGTCTTCCATATCTGCTTGTAGATATTCTTGAAATGCTGGTGGCATTACTAGTAACTCTAAGAGAATCAAACCTCTGCCTCTTTTATGCCATTTCAGCACTAAACCAAGGAGAAAAACTCTCAAGGAAATTAATGCTTCCCTCAAGTACAGTAAGAACACGAATCTAACATACTGCCACATAACCTGGTTTCACTGACTTTCTGAATTTTTGTTTTGCCATTTTTATTACATGTCACATCGTATGGCTAAAACCAGAAGTACAATTATGAGGAGACTGTTTTCTCAAAATCTGCAGAGTCTGCCAATCAGATAACCTTTCAGAAGAAATATTATCCACCAGAGACTTACTTGTTACTCACAAATAGATTATTTTTTATCTCCAGACTTTCATTAGTTCACTAAATATTATTGAGCAACTATTGTGTGCCAAGCATTGTTCTGGGTGCTGGGGAACCAATGAGACAAAAACACTTGCTCTCCAGTTACTTCCTCTTGCACATGTGTGTTTAGGTGTCTCTGTATGGAGAGTCCTGCCCGGAAGCTGAGCCTGTGGTGGCATGGCAGAGGCACTCAAATATTAATTCCCTGGACACTAGCTGTTTGTTCAGTTTTAGTCATAGAAGCAACTGCCTGTTTTAGGTTTTATGTGTGAAGTTTGACTCCTTTAGTAATGACCACTGACATTGTTTCTCTGCTGTGGTGTATCCTGGGATCCTGGATTTGTGAGGTCAAGTAAGTTCCGATTTAACTTAGCTCTCTGTATCACTGTAAGCCCCGTGTTTTAGTTTCCTATTGCTGCTGTAACAAGCTACCATTAACTTAGTGGTTTAAAATGACACAAATTTAGTTTCTTACAGTTCTGCAGGTAAGAGGTCTAAAAACCAGGCTGGTGTCAGCAGGGCTGGTTCCTTCTAGAAGCTCCAGGGAAGACCCCTGTTCCTTGCCTCGTTCAGCTTCCAGAGGCTGGTTTGGCCACTCTTTGGTCTCTCTGCCTCCTTCTCCTGGGTTTTTGATCCTCTCCTGCCTCTCTCTTATAAGTAACCTTGCGATCACATCATTGGGCCTACCTGGATGCTGCAGCATAATCTCCCCACTTCAAGATCCTTAACTTGATAACATCTGCAAAAATCCCTTTTACTATGTTTACAGATCAGGAATTAGGACATAACACATCTTGAATGGGTGGTTAGGTGTGAGGGGGGTCATTATTCAGCTGACCCCCACTCTGCCAGAGATTCCAGTGCCCTCAATGGCTGATAGGCAGGATTTTTAAAGTAGTTTCTTCCATTCTATAAAACCCAAGCCAGCAGAGCACACTCTAAAATGCAAATATTGCTAACTTCACAGAGTCAATAATACACATGCATAACTATTTGAAACCTCCTTCATTATTCCTGTTTCTTTTACAAGACTGAGTTCAAAAATCCTGCCCCCAGAAAGATTTCCTGGGTTACCTTGGGCTTGCAAGGTGTTTCTCATTTGTGATTCTGTGGCACTGTGTGACTACAGGACAGCACCTTTGCTCTGTAGTTGTGTGGACTTACTTGCCACCCACTGCCCCTACGTCTCCTCCTCTTCTCCTAATTAGCGTGCTCTTTATAGGAAGGGACTGCTTCTGCTGGATGCTAGGAGATCTTTGGGAAAAGTTTCTGTAGCAATGAAAGGATTCTTTTCTCTCATACATTTTTGAAAAAATGTGTTAGGAGAGTTTCACTGAATTTCACTTGATAAGATATTTACTAGAAGTTGAGAGTGGACTGTGGCCAGGTGGGTTCAGAAAGCACAGGTATCACGTGGCTTGCATCAATGTATCTCATGTGGTTAGGACACCTGACTGGCCAGTGAGTTAGTGAATCTTACAGATGGTTCTTTTCAAGTGACTGGTCCTGAAGCTATACACTCTTCTTTCCTTAGTGTCACCATGAATCTACCATAATCCAGGTAGATTCCTAATATTCGGAAATAATGATGTAAATCAAGGTGAATGACCGAATACTAAAATTAATCTCTACCACCAAATAACGGATTCTGTGGCCTAAAAATTTTTAGGGTTACTCTAATGGAGTCAGGTCTCTAGTAATTGAGATATTTTATTTTATTTCAATTTTTAAAAGTAGAATCTTATTATGTGGAAAAATCTGTGAGTCCTGCATGGTTGCTGGTGGAAAATCATTTTGCCTTCTTTTATAGCATTCAGGCTGATTTTTTTTCTTTGTAAGTAGACCTTGGGCTTTCTGTGTTGGTTGGAAAGCATGTAATTTTCATTTGCTTTTTTTCACCTAGTGGTGCTTAATGATACCATGTGAATTTTTATGGTCCCAGCTGCACCGAAGTGTGTGCCCTGAAACTTCAGTTGGATTAAGAACCTACCTTGGTGTGAGGGCTGAAATTGGAGAAATGGGAGAACACAGGGTGCATCTATATATGTTGCAATTAATATTGATGAGTGGGCAAAAGTCCAATGTTATCCTAGGGGGTTGGCTAATGTTCATTGTAAACCAATGCAAGTGAGTCCTTCCCCTGCAGGTGTGGATAGTTTAATTTAGTAGGTGGATTAGGAAAAGCAAGGGGTATTTTCTTGTGTTCCAGTTTACATTTCATGTTGAACATCAACCAGCTGTGTAAGGTACAGCTCATCGTTGAGTGGTGGTAAGAGGTATCCTGAGACGTTGCTAACCCATCTCAGTATCTCTGAGGTCAAGCATCATGCCCGATACATAGTGGGTGCTCATTAGCAACTATAATGAATGATCACTATCAGAAGGTCACTTAAAAATACTGGCCCCTGCTGACCTCTCAAGCCTTCTTTTACCTGCTAGCCGGAATATACTCTTTGTAGCTTCTTAAATGTTCCACATTCTTTCTTGCTTTTGGATCTCTTTACTTTTCATTTTCTCTGCCTCAGACCATCCCCTCCCCACCAGCCACAACTCCATCCCCTTTGACCAATTCCTGCTGATTCTTTACAATTTAGTGCCTTCTAGAAGACTTTCAGGAGGCATCATTGTTAGTATCTGGTTAAAGGCCTGGCTCGTCTTGCAATATTTCTGTGAACCTTTGGATAACAGCAGGAAGCTACTGACTAGTAGAACTGTCAAAATCTATGTCTCTGATTTTTCTTTTCAGGAGAATGTGGATCATCGTCACATGCTTGAATCATTTGGATTACATCTCTCAAACTCTATTAGTACTTTACATTTAGAAATGGGCAAAACATGGCTCTATAGTAACAGGAACAGAAATAGTCAAGTTGAGCAGCAGATTCTCTTGCGTTTGCAGAGCATCACAGGGTAAAATGGGATGATGAAGGAGAATGATTGATGAATTATCTTTAGTATGCCTGATACCAAAGAGTCCAAAGGCAAATAAATGTTGGGAATTTGAACCATTTCCTTTCTAATTAAGGATAGGAAAGTTTGGTGCATAGTAGGTGCTCAGCCAACATTTCCCAAGGACAAAAGAATAAATGAATCAAGTTTTTCATTTGTTTGTTTTTTTGTTTTGCCTCTTTCCTGTGGATTTTTTTTCCCAAGGGGATGGTGGTGGTAGCTTTATAATAAATTTTAAAAAATTTCAGATAGTCTCTTTCACTTCACTCCTTTTTGCCCACATAGCCCTAGCCTCAATCTATACTTAGTGCTTTTGCTGAGACTGACTCATCTTGTTTCTGATTGCTTTAGTGATATGAGATTCTGGTATCCATGGGAATGGTGTAAGACTATATTGCTTTCATGCTTGGAAAAATGTTAACCAGAAAGGCCAGCTATTAGTACCAGCATCAACTAATTCCTGACAACTCTAGGGCAATCTCACCCTTAAATTCTTAACCAGTGTGGAAAATAGCATCATCTTTTGAAAAAAAAAAAATCAGCCTTTGTGACGGATAGCTGTGATTTAAACCTTATCTCTGCCGCTGACAGGCTGTGTGACTATGGGCAAATTGTTCAGCCTCTCTGAGTTCCTTCATCTCTGTTTTTTGTGAGGTTTTTTGGTTGTTTTTTTAAAATTTATTTTCATTTGTGAAATGAGAGGACGGTATTAATTCAGGATTGTTTAATAGTTGGAAGCGATTTTGTTTTGCAAGTGTCCCCGTTTATATCTGATGCTCAGTAAATGGGAGGTATTAGGTGACTACTATTACTCCTAGGAACCAGATTGGATATAGGCCGTCCATGGTTTCCATCAGGACATGGTCACAGGTAACCACCAAGATCAGCGCAGGACTGCTGAATTAGATCTAAGCAGACTCTTTATGTCCTCAAAGGAGGTGTTTTTAACCCCCCTTGTCCCCTCTCCCTCAGGGAGAATTCACATCAGTTTAAGAAGGGAACTGAGTGTCTTCTTTATGTTCTAGGTGTTTCAGAGATGGCTAGAAATTGATAGTAGTTACTAAGGAAGAACTTTAAAAAATACACATGTTAGGAGGCAGGGTGGTGTAGAGGAAGGAGTGCTGACCCGTGTTCCCAGGGGTCAAGGCTCTGCTTCGCTCCAGGTTCTCTGCCAAGTCCCCTTCTATCACTGTGCTCTACACCTCCCCCTGGGAGCGTATCAGAGCAGACAATTATCCTTGCCCTCTGGTTTGTTTCCTTCCCAGGCAAGTCCTTCTTCCTGACTGGGAGTTAGTATGGGTGGCCCTGGCTGGGGTGGTTTTATTGTTTCAAAAAGTGTCAGCAGAGAAATGGCCGGATCTTGGAGTATCCCTTGTGATTTAACATTTGGGGGCATCCCTTTATGGTACAAATGTACGTGGCCCCAAAGTCTTCCAGCTCAGAAAGTCTGTGAGTAGAAACTCTGAATAAATGTAAACTAAGAAGGGATTTTCAGTGTAAATTGAAAAATTCTCATGTGGGGTGGCTGTAGCAACTGCTTCTAACACTGGACTTCTTTGGGGGCATTGAAAATGCTTGTATTTGAATGGGGCAAGGATTTCCCAGCTTTCTGGGAACAACAACAAAAATTCCCCCAACAAACCCCAGGGTGTCTGAAGCTCCTGCTTTCTTCTCAAAACAGCCGATCGAATACTCTTCTGTTGGTTCAAGAGCTATCAGCAGTATTGAACAATTAGACTAGAAGGAATGGTGGTGAACGGTTGTTCCCCAAAGGCTTGGAACTAACAAAGGCCATATTAGTAGGACCAGGGAGGGGGGAGTGATGGAGAGGACGGGGGCTGGGAGGAACAGTTCAGAAGTGGAGAGGGTGATTTGGAGGGGTTTGTTTCCCAGATAGTTTTCAAAGAAAAGAGATTTGTGCAGTTTGCTGAGGGGCTGAGAACGAAGTGCAGGCCCAGTTGATGTTCTTTTTTTTTATCCAACAATTACTTTCTCTGGCACATTCCTTTTAGGCTAACAAAGTGTCTTCCTTTTCTTTTTCATGGTCATTGATAGCAAGAGCTTAAGGACTCTTTGCTTCCCAGGGCTCGGGTTGGGGTGGAGAGAAGGATACATGTAAGAGGGAATTGACATTTTTTAGATTTTCTTGAATTTTGTCACAGACAAGGGGAAACCATCCAATGGCTAAGGAAGGCTCAGGTTTTCATTTTAGTCTGGGGGTGATTGATTTCTTTCTTTCAAGGGGCTGATGGAGGAGGTCAGAGTCTTAGGGAAGAAGCCAGGGAAAAGGAGAAAAGAAAGAATGAGATTTATGACCTTCTGGATCCCAGCTTTTATGTCGCGTAACCATTCCCAATACAGGAAGTTCATGACACCCTGAGAACCAGGCTTGGAACTCAGAGTGGTGATCTGCATGCAAAGGCGAAATTAACCAGTCCAGCAACTGCTTTGATTGAGAGACGCACAGTCCAATCTTGGATGCTGAGCCCTGCTTCCCCTGCGTTTGTCCTGTAGGCACAGAATCCCGGGTTTCATGGACTGATGAGATAGACCACCCAGGGCCACTCATGTTATACTGAGGGTGATTGACGACGGTGCTTATAGAGGAATTATTTCAACAATGGGACTTTTCCATTATTCTCTCTGCAGTCAGCTCTCCACGCTCAGAACATGGAAACCTTTGGATCTGTCACCAAAGAATACTAAACGAATAGGTGTTGCTCACATAAGCCCCACCCTGGCCCAATAACCCTGAGATAATACTTGAAGATCTTAAAAAATATATATATGTATCTTCCATTTTTATTCCATATGGCCCCTTAGGTAACATGACCCAATGTGGCCATTAAATGACCCCGCTTACACTTGGATTACTCGGTACAAAGCAAATTTATGGTTGTTTATTCTCTCCTCCTATCAGCTATTAGTGCCTAATCATATGGTCTATCGATCATGAGATTAATCGCCTGCTCAAAGAGGCAGCAGGTCTTGTGGAATGCCGCACTGCGCCAGACTGAACTTCAACCTTTTATACAAACTGGAGGAGTCAAAATCATCATTCACTGCCTGAAGCCCCTGGTCCCTGGGCCTCCTGAACCCCAGGAGGTAAATCCCTGCTTTTTTACACAGTGTACTTTGCACTTCCTTTTCTTGTGTAAAACTTCACCTCATTGATTCAGGCAGGCACTCACAAATAAAATCCTTTTCAAGGCATCCTATAAATAATGATCTAAGCTGAAAATATGTGGGCTTTATTATACAAAGCCCCATAGTGCTGCCATAATTAAAGGTCTGTCAGTATTTCTATTACAAATTCTCATTTTGGAAGATTTATAACTGGGCCATTAAAGTTTTCTTAGGGTAAGACTTTCCGAGGGTGTCATGATCTGAGACCTTTTTTTTTCTTCTCTTTTTGTAGAATATATTTCTCTAAAGATTTAAAGCCCAGAAACATTATCACACAGTAGTACATGCCTGCAAAGATTGGATGCTAAAATTTGAGGACCGTGTCCCCTCACGTGGCTTCTGGTCACCTCCTCTGTACTTTCATTGCAGTTATGAGAACAGAGAATCATTGAAATGTTCATGCTGTATGGTAATGTTTGTTTCCTGGTCTGTGTCTCCTACTCTAAGGACAATGAGGGCAGGCATCTTAAATCATTTGTCTTTTCAGGCCCTGGCTTTTCCAGAGAGGATAGCCCAGTGTTAAGTGCTGGGTTTGCTCGGTAAATGTACCCAAGAATGGGCATCAGGAAACATTCTTTCCAGTCTTTCTGTACTACTTTAAGATGGGGAACAACCATAGTCGATACATTTAAGCAAGTCACTTACTTCTCTGAAAACAAGTTTCCTGATGGCTGAAATGGGTGTGTGGAGTTCAGGGCTGGTAAAGTGGTGCTCTGTGAGTTGGAATCTGCCCACAGAGTGTTTTCAAACATTCGAATCTGAACACCTTGAGATGGAATCTGGGCTTTCTAGTTTGCCCTAATCCCCACCACCATTCCCTGTTATATTAGGATGTATTAGCAGCCTGCTTTAAACATCTGCCTGCATGGTCGGGAAGTGTTTATGATTCCTTGTAGTTAAACCTTTATGGTGTGATCTTTTGCTTTGTTGTTATCGTAAAGGATCTAAGTGTGAGATTCAGGTGAGCCGGGGCTGCCTTTGACTGTGATTTTAATTCTCTGACTTCCAGTTCTTTCTACCACCGGGAACCTCAACTATTATTTTTGATTCCCTGTTTTGAAAAGTTGTGTCTTCTAGACAAACTGTGCTGGTTAATAATTAATTTGTTTTCCTATTTTTAAAGCAAACAGACATCTGAAACTGAGCCCGCAGATACAAATAAGACATCAGCAGTGAGAGCATGGAGTCGTTTTTGTGTAATGAGTTGGTTGAGGTTTTAGCAAGCTTGTGCAGCTGTTTCATGAGTTAAGTGTATGGTTTCTATGTGAGCTTTTGACACACTAAAAATAGGTCCTAGATCGTCCTACCTTTTTAGACATGTTCTAGGTGAGTGCCTCGTTTGTTCTTTTAGGAGTCGCTGGGCTACTCTTGTCCTCAGAGCCCCAAGTCAGTTGTTTGTCTACATGCATGGTCCTGGTCTTTCAAAGTTCGCCTTATGGTCGGCTTAGGGAAGGCAGTCTCTCTAAAAGCTGGCTTTTATGCTTGATAAGAGGAGGAGAGCTTCCTGATACACGTTGACCTGCACACCTTGGTTACCTGTTCTCCCTTCCGTCCAGGGCATTTCAGTAGTTGGTTAAAAAAGAGTGGGAGAAAAAAAACCAAAAGAGTGGGAGACCATTGGATACTTGACGCCCAAGCTAAGGAGAATCTTTCCATTTCTCTCTCTCTCTCTCTCTTTTTTTTTTTTTTTAAGATTTATTTATTTATTCATGAGCGGCACAGAGAGAGAGAGAGAAGCAGAGACACAGGCAGAGGGAGAAGCAGGCTCCCCACAGGGACTCGAACCCAAGTCCCAGGATCACGCCCTGAGCCAAAGGCAGATGCTCAACTGCTGAGCCACCTAGGCGTCCCGAATCTTTCCATTTCAACTCAGGCTGTTGCTTACTCTTATGGATTGAGGAATTAAAGGCATCCATTTAAATAGAGCAAATTAGAGATCTGTAGCGTAGAAATAGTCTGTATGGAAACCAATCCAAGACCTGACCTTTGGGGCTTGAAGTAGTCAGCATCACACAGAAGTAAAGTGTGTTTGAAGAGAGCAGCCCTGTTTCCCCACATTATCACATGGATATAGTGTAATAAGCAGTGGTGCCTACTTTGTGGCTAGGAGCTTAGGCTCTGGGGTTCCACTAATTTGGGTTTAGTTCTGTTTTGGTTCCTTACCATTTCTCACCTCTTGAAGAGGTTATTTAACTCTCTATAAGCCTCAGTTTCCACATTTGTAACCTGGGGATACTCATAGCATGTTGTAAGGAATAAAGGCGGGCAACTCACACAAAGGGGTTATCATGTTGGTCATAGAGTAAACAATGCATATTAATTATTATTAGCTAGGACATAGTTGAAATATAGTTCTGAGCTTTAAGGTTTTCTTTTTTAAGATTTATCTATTTTTGAGAGAGAGATAATACAAGCAAGTAAGCGGCGGGGGGTTGGGGGGGAGAGGGAGAATCCCAAGCCGACTCCCCACTGAATGCTGAGCCTGACCCGGGCTCAGTGCAGGGCTCGATCCCATGACCATGAGATCACGACCTGAGCTGAAACCAAGAGTTGGATGCTTACCAGACTGAGCCACACAGGTGTCCCTGCAGTTTTCTTTTTAAGAGTTTAAAGACATACTTAAAGGTTTGCTTTCTTATGAGTGTCCATATATGCTGGGTCACTTACCTGCATTTCTAGGAAATTGTATGTTTCAGCAGTCCATATGTGTTGCTTTCAGGTTTTTCAGGAAGCAAGTAATGTTTGACTTTAAAAATCTAAAGCTGAAATCTTCTTTCCTGCATTTTCTTTTCCCTCCAGATCAGTTCAAATTAAAGTTTCATTGCAAAAGTTTCATGGCCCATGATTAGCATTAATTATTATTGGTGTGCTGGTAGGAATCCTAAAGTGGGTGCATTAAGAATTAAAACCCTGGAGAAAACTTTAAGCCCTCATGGACTCATATTGCTGGAAGGGACCTACGAGATCATGTCCCCTAAGTCCCATTTCACAGATCAGGAAAGTGTATTTTACAAGGTAAAATAAGTTTTGAACATAATGGCTTTTTAATTTGCACCCTCACTGGAATCTGCACTTATTTGCCCTGTTGTGATTAGGTTCTTATTGTGGGACTTGTAGGTATTTATTAGAGACTATTGAGATGTCGCATTGGGCATTACTTTTGTGGCAAAGGCACGGGGGCAGGAATCATTATTAATGGATTCCATTATTTGGGAGAGCATTTTACTGACTATAGAGAATTCATTGCATTGATCTATTGTGCCACATTTGTATTATACCAGGTAGTTTAAAATGATACTCTCTAAACTGTTAGGCTGAAAAATTGTCCACTCTTGGCAGTTGTCCCATCAGTAAGACCTTCCTTTTCCTACTGAAAATACATAGTTCTGTTGAAAGAAACCTTTTGACTGGTCCCCAGTGCCCTGAACGTGCTTAAATCCCTCACTACTGAAATAGGAGGATTACTACTGCTATCATTGTTCTAAAACAAACTTCCTTTTGGGCGATAACAGCAGCGGTAAATCAGATGTTGAAGAAAGTACCAGCTTAACTCCTGTTTGCTTTAAAAGGGTTTCCTCTTTAATTGACAAGTGTCATGTATAATAGAGCATGGTGGCTCATAGAAAACCGTGTGCCGGACTTCCCGCTGTGGTTGGAGTTCTTAATGAACATACAAGTGAATACACCGAGGCAAAGACGTAAAGCGCCCCAACAGTGGAGTATTCATTCTGCTTGCTCTGGCCAGCGTGATGATCAGCACCAGCCACGCCGACGACCAAAGAGACCCGTACTGGTCATGTGGCTGTTTTGTAGCTGTGAGCTGGTGTGACTGTGGCCTTTCCCAGTGACATTTTGAATAACAGCGCGGAGTCCAGCTTCACATCTAAGGAATAAACAAAGTTTTGATTTTTTAACAGAACAATAATACGTTATTTGGGGCACCTATAACCTTTTCCCAGCGCGATAGTTTTCTTGAGCCCTGGACCACTTGCTAACACTCAAGTTCCCTCACTTTGGAGTTCCCCCCACTTTCCTTCCTCTCTCCCCAGAAGAGAACAGAACTGATTTTTTAGAGGTGATGTTTACAACAGTTCAACACACTTGAATAAGCACTTAGAGTAATGTCAATAGAGGAGGGGAGAAAAAAGGCATATTATTATCAAATTAAGTGATGGATGGGCAGTGATATTTTATTTATTAAAGCTCATCTGAGTACCATTGGAAACAGAGTATGTTGGTTCTGAAGTGCACAGATTAGAAAGGAATGTTGAGTTTGGAAACGTGGCAGCCTGCAGCACTGTGTATGGTTTAAATTAAACCTTTTTTTGGAAAGCAGAATAGCTCTAGGCCACATTTAAGGGAAAAGCTACAGCAGAGTGAGCTGGCTGTGGTTTTTCTTTTACTCTGTAACCGGCCCACTTTCCCTTGTTTTAACACAGAAAAAAGACTTTGGACTCCTTCAGACCAACCACATAGCTTCTCTGCTGACCACAAAAAGGAAGTTTGGCGTAGAAGCCATAGGATTAATACCCACTGTCTCTTAACCCAACAGAGTGTGAAAACTTTTATAAGAGATTTCTCTGGGCAGACTGACACTGTGGTTGGACTTTAAACATTTTAAATCAAGAACAACTCTGAATTGCATTATGCCACAGTGCTCTGTAAATTGTTATGTGTGATCCCACTGTTAAAAGTTATTTACATGAATCCCCAGGTTTCAGAGGGATAAACCACTAACAGCTTTGTGTATCTTGATAAAGAAATACAAGGAGAATTAAAGGTGTGCCCATGCCAAATTATCTCAGAGACAGTAGGTAGATCACAGTCTATCAGATTTTATTGTTCGTAAGCAAATGGAGACAGTAGGCTCTTGGCAGAAAAGCCTTTTCATCTTTGAAAATAATAAGATTAAGATTGTGGATTCTATTAATCACTTGATCAACTTTATTATCTCATCACATTATTTTTAAACTGGGGAAGAAACCTTCCTTTTAATAGATTTGCGTTTTTCTAAAATAATGATTTTTACAGTTCCGCAATGTTATTTAATATGCTGACCTACTCAGCTATTATACATGGTTGTTTGTGTGCCTTGAGCATTAATTTTAATGATTGGATTCTTACTACCCTGATTAACTAATTATGTGTTTGCACAAAGCAACTCTGAAATTACCAAAAACCAAACAAAACCAAAACCAAACCAAAACAAAACCCATATGTGTTTGTATTTATATTTACTTTTTTGAATGCCTAGGATTGATACTTTTTTTTTTTTTAGAAAAATCATTTGAATTTATATTTGGCTATGCTGAAGCAAGCAGCTTTTCACAGGTGCACTGTATCAGCATTCTGGTTTCTGTTCAACAGAGAATCTCAATCGAAAGAATTGATTTGAAAAGTTGAAGGAAAAACCTGCATACATGTTTCAAAACTGTGATCTTACGGTAACCACTGAGTTACTTCTTGGTTGACTGTATGTCGCGAGAGGGGTTTATTCGCTGTTATTAGAGAAAGTGGTCTGTATGACACTTCCTATATGTGAAGAAATGCAGTTGTCATCTTGCCTAGATCATTAAAACAGTATTTAAATACTTCCAGTTGTGAGGAGCCTTGCATTTATTGTGGTTATGTTCCCAGGTGTCTTAGGAGCAGCTGTTATGTGCTTTTCTGAACTTAATAGTTGAAGAATGTGGGAAAGAAATGGTGTACTTTCTGGGTAAAGTATTTTAGCCACCCTGGAGTAGATACATTGCATCTTGATCTTTTTTTCATCTTGGTAGAATTATACTGTAACTAATTGAATCCATTGATCACTGTCTCGTTTTTTTTCCATCTTCTCAGAGGATTCATTTCATAGGGGTCTGTACATCAGTCAAGAAAATGACTACAGAGGAATTACCAAGACTGGTAATCAAGGTAATTTAACCTGGTTTAATATTTTTTTAAGGGCAAAACACTGTAAGTGCCCTTTAACTGGTGAGAGTTAACTTCTTACCTGGTAAGAGTTAGCTGGTAAGAGTTAACTTCTTACTTAGGTTATGTTGGAAAACAAGTCAGACTGTGCTACTGAGCAGTACTTTCAGAGAGAGAGAAAGAGGGGCGAGAAAGCATCGATTTTGGAATTAGTTGACCTGGTTTCCAGGCCTGTGTACCAAGAATCATAACGCATTTGAATCAACTGAGGATTCTGTTGGGCTGCAGAGTGTCACTCAGTAGGTCTTTGATCCAGCCTTAGGTCCTGCCCTGCTAACAGGCTTCCTGCGATGTCCTTGTGGGGCCCCAGGCCACACCCGACATAGCGGCCATCCATCAAGGCACTTGCCGAACTTGGTGGCTTTGGATCCACTGTGTGACAACTCTGCATCTCAGTTTCCTAATCTCTAAAATAGGAACGTTAATCTTTGCTCTGCCTACCTCATTAGGCTGTTATGAGACCCCAGTGAGATAATGTAGATGAAATTTTAAAAGGCTGCTTACGTATAAGACACTGAGGATCTTTGTTTATAGATAAAGACATTCTTGGCATACCTTTCATCGGTGGGATCAGTGTGAGTCTCGTTCTGTGATGGGAAGTGTCCTGAACTTTGAGATAGCGGAGAGAGACTGGAATCCTCTCTTCCCTTGTCCACTCAGTGCCTTGGCCAGATCACTCCATCCTCCTGGTCCCTTGCTGTCTCCTCTTTAAAACTGTGGAAACTACTACCTTTTTTTTTTTTTTTTTTTTTTTTTAAATGAGAGAGAGAGGGAGGGAGAGGCAGAGACACAGGCAGAGGGAGAAGCAGGCTCCATGCAGGGAGCCCAACACGGATGCGATCCCAGGTCTCCAGGATCAGGCCCTGGGCTGAAGGTGGCGCTAAACCGCTGAGCCACCCAGGCTGTCCTGTTTCCTCTTTAAAATAAAGACGAACTAGGGGTGGTAGAAGGGGAGGAGGGCGGGGGGTGGGAGTGAATGGGTGACGGGCACTGGGTGTTATTCTGTATGTTAGTAAATTGAACACAAATAAAAAATAAATTAAAAAAAAAAAAAATAAAGACTTCACCTGAATTAGTGGGCCTCCACAAGTGGCTGCAAGTCCAGTGGCCTCAGCATCATTTGGAAACTTACAAGACGAGTGGATGTCTAGTCCTTTCCTAGACCTAGTACGTCAGAAATTCTGGGGGAGGGGCCCACCAGTCTGTTGTTTAACAAGTACTTTGATTGATTCTGATACATGCTGAATTTTGAGAACCACTCTGAATGAAGTGTCATCCAACTCCCAGTGAGATATTGAAGCATTCTCTTGATAGGTCCAGCCATGGGAGTGCCTTCTTGGGTGATCTAGAGAGTGTCCTGTCTCATTGGCAGAGACGAATTAGGAGTTGAGTATTCGTTAAAGGTGCCTGCTGAGCATGTGGAAAGAGGAATAAACATCTGGCGGTTTAACCTCACCTCCCTGGAAGTCAGAACAGATTATAACTACACTGGCCTACACCTTCCTAGCTTAGCCCAGCTTTGAGACTGCTTTCGTGGTCCATGACAGGATTAAGCCTGAGCAGAACATGCAGTCTTGCATTCTCCTCTTTACTCTTCAGTTCCCCTGATGGTTGTTGGCATGATGCAACATCAACTAACATTTTTCAGACTTTATAGGAACTTTTACAAAGATTATCACAATCTGTTTGCATAGGGTAGGTTGGCATGACATGAGAAGAACTGAGAAAATAAAATACATCTTTTTAGTGAAGTCATTGACAGCCAGACTTCATATACCTATGGCTTTGTTTTTCTGGTTTTGTATTATAAGAGAAAATGTCTGATAACTAGAAAAACACCGCCAGCCTTCAGTTGTCCAAAGTAGATTTTCTCTAGTTCAAGCACTAAAGCGCATGATCTTATGCTCAGAAGAGACAATCAGTGAAGCCTAACTTCTATCCAAGTCTGATTTTTCATTGCAGAGCAACGAATAAAGTCATAGTGGATAGGTGCTTGAGACTGGAAAGTGGAAACAAATGAGGTGTTAGCTGGCAGTTTGAAGAGTAAGAGGAGTCATGGAGATACTATCAAAGTCGAGTAGATATGAAGTCAAGATGGTTAGTATCTTGAGCTCCTCTCTCTCTGTAGATATACACATATTGTATGTGTACAATCTGAAAATAAATATTGATAGTACATATATGTGTATATGTATGCATATCTAGAAATACATAGTGCACGTATGTGTATGCATATATAAATATAAACAGGTATGCATGTATACACATTTGGTTACATATACACATTTTTTATATATGCATGCACACACATATCCTATTAGTATTCCTAAGTATAATATTTTTGGGAGTGTTAACAGTGATAGAATACTTTTGTGTAACTCATGTTCTTAATGATACCTTTAGGAAAAGATCGAATTATGTTTCTGTATATAAGGATATTAGTTACAAATTATAGATTTCTCTCCACAGGGAGTTAATGTAGAAAAAAAGAGCCCTGGGATCCCTGGGTGGCGCAGCGGTTCAGCGCCTGCCTTTGGCCCAGGGCGCGATCCTGGAGACCCAGGATCGAATCCCACGTTGGGCTCCCGGTGCATGGAGCCTGCTTCTCCCTCTGCCTGTGTCTCTGCCTCTCTCTCTCTCACTGTGTGCCTATCATAAATAAATAATAAAAAAAAAAAAAGAAAAAAAGAGCCCTTATAATGATAAGTATAATTTTGCAAATTTGTAAAATCATGGACAGCTATGGTTATGAAGGACCTTATAGATTGTTTTATCCAGTGGTTTCAGATTTTCTTTACTGTATTTCTTTTTTTTTTCTTTTTTTTTTTTTTTTTTGAGAGAGAGAGGGTGCGGAGGGGAGAGACAGAGGGAGAGGAAGAGAGAGAATCCTTAGTAGTCTCCATGCCCAGTGCAGAGCCCATGGCTGGACTCTGTTTCATGACCCTGAGATCATGACTTGAGCTGAAATCAATAGACACCTAACTGATTGAGCCACCCAGGTGCCCCTAGATATTCTTTAAATAGGGATCTTTAGAACCAAATTCGTGGGAAAGCTGAATACACACACACACACACACACACACACACACACACACACATTTATATACACATATATGTGGAAAAAGTGGAAAAGTGTGGGGGTCCTGGATCCCTGTTAGCTTGGCCCATCTGTCCTTTCTTCCTAAAGCAATTCTCAGTTGGATTTGATCACTAGGGCAAGGAATCATGTAGGAAACCCATTATAGGGAGATTATGATTCTGTAGGTCTGGAGTGGGGCCTAAGACTCTGTCTTAGGTTTTAATAAACCCCTGAAGTGTTAAACATACACTGATCCTAATTCGAGTGGCAAAGTCCTGGGGGAATCTGTGCAAATAGTTTGAAAACTTTTGATGGGTCAACCTCTTCATTTTCCAAGTGTGAAAAGAGAAGTCTGGACTTAATTTTCAGAAGCCACATGCCTCGTGAAGGTCTTCTGATTTCTGGTGAGATTCTGTTCTCTGCATGGCTGTGTCCTAACCCTTCCAGCTGGATGAGCTATCTCAGTAGTACGAGGGTTCCAGTGGCGCTACCAGTGCCCTGTGCCAACCTAGTTTATCACTGTAGATGATGCTGGGAATTTGTTCCCTTCCAGCCTGCTCTTTGCCCCATGGAAAAATAGTACTTTGAATCAGACCCCATTTAGGGTGGAACATTCTGATTAGCCAGCAAGGGCCGTTAGGCTGGTAGCTGTGGTGTCTGCTGCCACAGCAGAATGGATAAGCAGTTCTCAGCCCCCCCCCCCAGCATAATCTATAAAACTCTTTCAACCTCTTTTTTTTTTTTTTTGCATGATGTCTAGTGTTTGCAAATGGAAAATGGCTGAGGAAAAACAGAGTGAAAGTTTGTATAAAATATTTATACCTTAAAGATCTTTTATCTTGTGTCATTCAAGAGATAGAGAAGTGAAAAATGTATTGGGAGTACATTATCAAGAGTACATTATAAATTTAAATCTCAGATTGAATAATACCAGCTGCTAATGTGTGGAGCTTTGGAAATGAGTCACTTTTGAATCTTGAGAATTTACTGTACCAGGTCAGTTACACTTAAGAAGGAAGTGCCTCTTGAAAAAAAAATTCCTATGCCAGAATCAAGACTTATACTAGTGAGTATTAAAAAATCAAATATTTGACATAATGTTCATATTCAAATGTAGTTATGTAGGAGTGAGATGTAGGGTCTGAAACATCTTACTGAATATTTCTCAAAAAAGTCAGATATTTTTGGATTTCTTTGTGAAGCAATGTAACCTGTGGTTAAATAGTATGTGTCATAGAGTCAGACTGAGATTCACATTTTCCTTCCACCACTTGTTAACTGTGTGATTTTGGAAGTTACTTTCTCTAAGGCTCACTTTCTTTATTTTTTAAAATAAAGGTAATAGTATTTATCTAATATATTCTTTTCAGAGTAAGCGGCATAGCATTTGTAAAGCACTCAGCACACTGCCTAGACTCTCATAAAAATCTCAGTAAATAGTGGGTGTTATTACCATCATTATCACTATCATACTATCTTTAGCTCTAACCGATAATATACAGCCCTTTGGTGACATGGTATCTTTCTCCTCTCTGTATAAGTGTGCTATGAAAGCAAAACCAAAAACAGTGTGCCTACTGAAAAAGTTGGTAGTCAGGAAAAGAAAATATATAGTTTGACTATGACTGTCTATGCACCTGGATTCTAGGGAGCAAAAAAAAGAAATATTTTGTTGATTATGATAGTACTTTGTTTTTATAGTGCATAATATATATTTATGTATGCTGTGTGTAGGATCTCACATTCAGGTGGTTGAAGCAGATGGACAAGTAACTAAAGGAGTGAAATGGTCTCTGGACAGAGAGACTCCAAGTCCCATTGAAAGCCAGTAAGTTTCGGGCAGTGTTGAGTTTTTTATGAAAACCTGGGCACAGTGTCACAGTTCTTCTTCTTCTCCTTTTTTTCCCCCAAGAATCTGGAAATCCAGATTGAAGAATTTTAAATAGTGGCAACCAGGTGCTGAGAATGCTATTGGCTGCAAGAAACAAAAACCAGTAGTTGAAATAAAGACTAATTTTTCTTAACTAATGGCAAGTACAGAGGTCGTAGCTAGCAGTGGTTTATTTGGTCATTCCTACCAGTAAGAGTCGAGGCACTTTTCATTTTTCTGTCTTGCCATGCTTATTTGTAGACTTATATTTTGTAATTCTTTTTATTTTAAATTTTAAAAAAGATTTTATTTATTTATTCATGAGAGACGCAGACAGAGAGGGAGAGGCAGAGACACAGGCAGAGGGAGAAGCAGGCTCCATGCAGGGAGCCTGATGTGGGACTCGATCCCGGGTCTCCAGGATCATACCCCGGGCTGAAGGTGGCACCAAACCGCTGGGTCATCGGAGCTGCCCTAATTCTTGTCTTGTTACAGTTGCCATAGGTATGTTTAAAGCAGGATGGTGGGGGAGCTAGCTGGTCATACTAACCTAATTTCTTCCATTTATCAGAGAAGGAAAAACTTTTCCAGAAACAACAGAGGTGGCATCTCTTGATTATTCACTGGTTAAAACTGATCACTTGCTGTAAGGAAATTCAGATATATGGCCGTGCACCTTTCTAGTCCCTGTAGTGGGCAATGATGGGGAGGTTGTAAATGACTGTCGTGTTTGCCAGGGAACAGGGTCCATCACAGAAACAAACTCAAAAGGAAACCTAGATGCAGGGCCCGGAGACCCTGTGACCGCCAATACATATCAAAATCTCCAGATTTGACCATTATAAAGAAAAAGTATCATTTGGGGGAAGGCCAGTGCTTTAATTTTTAATAAATGCTCTTGCATTATATGAGACAGGTCATTGCTAATGATGAACAAACTGTTGGAACAGTAAATGAATTTATTTAATTCTTGGAGTTTATTTAGAGTTTTTGTAAAAAAAGTTAGAAAAGAACATGCCATTTAGTGTTATTTCTGTATTCCTGCATCACAATAAAATATCTAAGTTAACCCATACATATTTTCCTTTTTCAAAATTTATAAACTACACTTTTTTAAAAAAAAAGTATTTTTACTCTATAATAAATTTGTTTTATAAGTCATTCGCATCTGATTTTAATAACTTGTATTGGAAGAAAATCTTTTCTGTCTTTTTATTTATCTGTATATTTAACTCAAACACTGAGAGACTCTTCCAAAAATGTTTTATAAAAAGCAGCCATTTCATGCCGATTAAAAGCATGTTTTATATGTATGTGTGTAGTTGAGCTGCTACCAAACCAGGTATATATATTTTAGTTAATTAAACTCAAGAATTATAGAAGTTTGAAGAACTGTTAATCATAGGGAAGCATGAACTAAGGGAAAACTATCTGTTTGCTTCTAGCCAGTTGACTCATATGTAAAATTTTTGCTTTTACCTTTTTGCAGCTTATTGCTGATTAGATGGTCTCTAATATCCTTGACAAATTCAGGAAGGCACCGCATGTACACAAATTGAGACCAAATATTTTTGCCAATTTGATCCTGATCATTTCTACTCAGGGTTATACATTTGGGTTTTTATAATCTAGATGTTAATTGGGGAAAAAAGCAGAAAAAACCCCAAACCTAAATGAAATGAAAACAACAACAACTCTAGATAATCTGAAGGGTTGCTCCTTGATATAGGAAAGTATTGTAGAGCAAATTGGCCACCTACTGAGTACCCCAGAAGCATGGAGACCTTTACAACATTCATACAATTCCAATATATAATCACTTTGTCAGGCCCAGCGAGTTAGTGAAATCTCTCATAATGCTAGGATAATTAAATATTTCAGTAACTGTAAGCTAGAAGGAAAAAGGCAGAACTGGTTTTTATTAGGGTTACTATGCTGAGACCATCTTTGTGAATTATTTAAGGAGGTAAATAGATATGTGAACCAGTTGACTCCTCTAAATAATCTGTTTAACGTTGAAAACAAAATATCGTCCAGATTCTGCATCATAGTCTACTGTAGAGTGAAATGGTAATGAGGGATTCTTTTGAGAGTAAGGGAGAAGGACAGGGAAATCATTTGTATGGGTCAGTATCATGTGTTTCCATGCCAGAAGCATCCAACTTACTCATTCATCTTCATAGCAATTTTCTACACTGGCTAATGTGACCCCATTGCCCTGGTGAGGATATCAAAACTCTGAGCACTGGAGTGACTTGCCTGAGGTATGACTAAATTTTAGAGTTGACCTCTGAATCCCACTCTATCAGTGTTCCACATGCAGTCTCTTTCCCCTATATCGGAGGATTCACCCCACTTTGTACAAAGGAAACGCGAAACAGCAGATGGACTTAAATGTGGGTAAATAATGCACTTAACAAAGAAACAGTCCGAACTATTTGTAGGATATGCGCTCTCAGCTGCTAATTACAACTCACAAAAGAAGCCTGAAAGTCAGTGTACAGGCTGTTGCTGGACCTGACCATTGGCTATCCCCTGCAGTCAATTAATCAAAGACTATTTGTTCAGCACTTCTTTGTGTGAAGATGGAAAGAAAATGTACTTGAACTTACGTCTTTTTCCATATGACTTTTCAAATGTTGCTAGAGTGAGAAAAGTCCCCAGTAAAACCTCCTTAAGCAACACATCCATCTGTACGTGGAAAGGATGGATAAGTGTACTCTCATTTAGGATTACAAACTGATTTGGAGTGTATTTTGGGAATGACGACTAGAAGTTAAAATAAGTTTGCTTTGATCTAAATGAGGCATTTTCTTAGTAGAGTCATTATGATATTATTTCCTTGCTATTAAAATTTGCCATCTTGATGCTTGGTTATTCACTGAAAGGAATGAAATATTTATTAAGGTCATATCACTGTTGTGTACAAAGGGAGCCATGGAGTGATTTTTATGCCATGCTTTTTGGTAGCAATGTTTCTGCTGGGTTGCATCAACGTCTGTAGATTTTATTGATTATAATTAAGTTGGTCTGTATTGTCTCTAAGAATTTTACATGAGTTTTAAAATCAATCCTTTATGTATTCCTTTGAAATAATTTGAAAACGGATCTTAGTAGAAGGGACAAATCTGCAATTATTAATCCTGTTATTTCTGTAAGCCAGCAATGGTATTATTCCCATTAAAACAGTCGCAGGTTTTAGATGTTATGATCCTTTTAGTTTTCTTTTAATTTTATTTCCTCTACCTCCAATCTTTCAAAAGCATGTCATAGCTTATCTTTATCTCCAGTAGATTTCTGGGTGTGCCTGGAAAACCTCCTAGCTCAAATTGTGGAAGGTTATTTAAATTCCAATATTGGATGCTCTCCACATATACAGATTTTGATGTAAAGTTAATAAGATATGAAGATTTTATGCCAATTGATATCTCTCATTTATGTGATGGATCAGACAAAGGACTATGGAAGTGTTAATGGATGGGTCTGGGCTTTGATTAGAAGAACATTACCAGGGCCATTTACTAAAAGATTCCTGTGTTACCTTATGCATACTCGTTTAAGCCAAGTTTGACAAATATATTTATGTTAAATACTGAGGCATCAACAGTTTTTTTAAAAGAATTTATTATTTATTTATGAGAGACAGGGAGAGAGAGAGAGAGGCAGAGACATAGGCAGAGAGAGAAGCAGGCTCCATGCAGGGAGCCTCGATCTCAGGACTCCAGCTAGGATCACGACCTGGGGCTGAAGGCAGATGCTCAGCCACTGAGCCACCCAGGCATCCTGAGCCATCAACAGTCTTACAAGCTTGTAGAATGAACTCGTATTGATAAATGTAAGGTCTTAACTAATCATGCAAATGCCAACTGCATGACCTGCAACAACTAGTGCTTTTGTTGACATTCAAGAATTGAGTTATATTTACATTATTTTTCTGTAGCAATTAATTTCAGGTATATCTACTTCTGCTCAAGTGCTCTATCTCTGTGTGTGCATGTATATTATAAGTATATTTTGAGAGAGACAGAGACAGAGAGATGAAGAGATACTAGTTTTTTACACAAAAAATACCAAAGTAAATTGCACTTTTATTTTTATGTTGAGGAAAGATTATATAAAAATAAAAGAGCATTATTTAGAACATAAACTCAAACTAAATATACAGCTGGGTAAGCCTTGAAAAAAATTTTTTTTGAGATTCCTTTAAGGAATCTTAAGTTTTAGCTTCTTAAACTGGAGGTAGATGGAGATTTTTGGACACCAGCATTTTCTGTGGCTGTAATTCTTGAAGATATTCAAGGAAAACTTCTCCTGTTACATTTCTTTAAATGAACATTATATCTGTGTTATCCTAGGACTGTTTCAAGCCTTTGGGATGGAGGGTACATGTCTCTTTCCTAGGAGTTGGAAAATTAAGTCCTGGCTTTCAGAGTCTTGGTGTTTCCTATAAGTTCATAGCTTCACTCCCAAGTTTTTGAAACCTTCGTTATGAATGGCTGTTAAATATTTTTCTCTTCCCCAATTATCAGCATTTTCCCTTTTTTTGCAGCAAGACTTGCTTCCTCTGCTTATGGGAGGCCCCAAGCTTGTTTGGAAAACAAAGTCTGTCTTATCATAATTTCTTTGGAGACAAGATGTGGCTACATAAAACAACAAACCTGTGAATCTTTTGCTTCTGGTACCTGGCCTCTGTTCATGGGAAGCCTAAATGGATAAAATAGCAACTTAGTAAACTTAGCCTTGACTCTGTTTAAGGGGATCCTTTACTTAACAAAATTGAGTTGGTCCCTCCTGAAAGAAAAAAAAAAGTAATTTTACCACTAAAATTATCTTGAAAGCTTCTAGATAAATACTACAAGTTTTTTTTTTTTTTTTTTTTTTTTTTTTTTTCCTGCTGCTGTAAGCTTAAAAAGCAACATAGACAGTCTGAAGCCTGGTTTTTCCAACTGTGTAACAAGCACAGAATAGAGATTCTAAATATGTATTTCCCCCATTCCTGTCCCCTAATCTGTTCTGTGTTGCAGTCAACTTGATTATTTGCTGTTTGTTTCCAGGACACTTTTCACATGGTGGTCTTCCAGGCCCTTCCTACCTTCACTTACTTGTCTGTTTAAAGGAGTCCTCAGTCTGCATCATAAATGCCATTTCTTCCTGAAAAATCTACAGACTCCCCAGATTTCTCTTTTGGAAAGGGGTCCGTGCTTTCCAGTGCAGTGACCTTACCTACTTTGTGGTTTGCTCCACGGTGTGCTTTTTCTGCCTTGTGTTTTAGGTATTTGTGTATTCAGTAGGGTTCAGTGGTCAACAGATATTTATTCAATGTTATATTACTTACTGGAGAAAACCAGAAGGTTTAAAACAAAACAAAAAAAAGCATGGCCTGGGATGTCAATAACCTCTTGGTCTTTTCTCTTCCCAATTTGGCTCTGAATTTCCAGTGGATAGAAAGAAGCAGCCTCATGATTCTTTAGTACTCTCCACAAATCTTGGCTTCTTACACATAGTAGCTGCTCGATAAATGTTCCTCTAGTCAAATTAGTTGACTAAACTAGCTTTTCCTTATTGAATTTTATTTTATTTTTTAAAGATTTTATTTATTTATTCATGAGGTATATATACCTCACAGAAAGAGAGAGGTAGAGACACAGGCAGAGGGAGAAGCAGGCTCCATGCAGGGAGCCCAATGCGGGACCCGATCCCGGGACTCCAGGATCACACCAGGGGCCGAAGGCAGGCGCCAAACCCCTGAGCCACCCAGGGATCCCCATCCTGATTGAATTTTAGCAGCAAAGATTGGCTTTTCTCTTAGGGATTTGAATAAGAGTAATGTTATTTATGCCATCTCCAATTCTACCATGATCTGTTTGCAGTATATAAAGAAAAACTTTCCCACTGCCCCTGCCATGTAGTCTTAGATGTTCACTGTTTACCTTGGCTTGGTAACAGCTAGCATAGGCCAGGCAATCAGATTTTTACTGAGTACCAGTGGGCACTACGTTGGCCTCTTCATCTGGCCCCACGGAGCTACCCTGGGGTTCCTTATGCAGAGACAGCTGTCTGACTACAGCTTCTGCATATCATTGGCTGTAGCTTTCATCAAGTTCCCAGAGGCTTCCAGGACACAACAGAGGGTAAGTGAATGAGTAAGTTCACACCCGTCTCCCTGAAAGACTGAAAGTGTAGGTGGCATTTGGATAGGTTCATGGTCGCTCTGATCCATAGCAGTATATCAGAATTTCCTTTTCCTTGCATGGGGGGAAGAGGAACACCTATAAATGTGGAGAGATAATAAAACTAAAGATGTCCTCTGTGGAGCTGTAGGGATCTTGGGCAAATTATGGCTAAGACCTACATTACTTAGGCTAGCCCAAGAAACCCAGCTTGCTAGTAAATTGTCTGTGAAGATAGCTTATACCCTGACTGTAGCATTTGGCATTTTCCCTGTACTCCAGCCACTATAGGATTTCTGTGTGTTTAGGACTGAACTCTTGCCTGAGAATATGCGCCCTCCCACTCCCACCCCCCTAACTCCTTTCTGCCACTAAATGACAAAGATAATATCAGTAACACTGCAACTTTCCTGCAAAATGATATTCTTCACTGAGTGTAATGGGAAGTATTATTTCTTTACTTTGGAACTTCAGAAGATGGCCTGAGTTGAGCAAAAATTAATGTCACTGCCTTTATAACGGCTGGACACTTATCACCACACTGTGCCAGCATCAGTGATGGTGCACCCGCAAAGGTGTTTGGTCTTGATAAGCCTCTAAAGAAGCAGACTTTGTTTGTTTGTTTGTTTTAAATAGCTGCTGGACTCTGTTTCAGTTTCATTAAAAAAATGAGAGAATTATTTGCTAAATAGAGAAGGACAGAAAATTTACAGGAAATAATGCTTCAGCTACTAATGCAGTGTTTGCCTTTGCTCTGTGGTGTGTGTGTGTGTGTGTGTGTGTGTGTGCATGCATGCATGTGCGTGTTGCATGCACATGTGGCTGCTTGAGTTCATACTTAGTCTATGCTATTCAATGGATACCAGATTGACTGTGTAACCTTGGAAGATTTATTTACTCCCTCAATTTCTTTTATTCCCAATCTTTTATCAAATACTGTTTATTATGTTCTCTGAGATGTTAAATAAAAGAGACTGTGGAAAAATTCTAAAATGCTAAATTTATTCCAGGCTGAAAGTATTACAATAGGATGATGCTGTTTAACTCGTCTACTTGAAATAAGAAGCCAAGCAAATGGAAATGTGATATATTTAAGAGGACATTTCTTAGAGGAAAAAAAATGTTTGATGTTCTTTCTAGACTGACATTATTCATTGTATTTTTATTTTAAGCATAATTTGAAAATATTTTGAAAGTAACTATAGTGACATTTCTTCTCTGGTTGAGCCAAAGGATAATAAGAGATAAATGTTATCTGTAATGCAGGGTACATTGAATCATTAAAGCCCCATCTTTGTTAAGACATTGAATATTGAATTTGGGAGGAGGAGGAGGAGTTGCTTATTTAGGAAAGATTTTTTTTGTAGGTTGCTTAAAGAAATGCCCTGCTGATCTAATCTGGGAAGGCATAAGAGAATCCAGCCCTCTGTGGCCACCATGCCTACAGTCCTGTGTTTGTATGGGTATGGATGTAATGTGTGCTTTTGTCAGGGAAAGGGAACACGGGAGTAGGTTTATATACCCTTAATTCTAAGCCACTACACCCCTTAGGAACGGTGTGCTCTACTTGAGACAGCGTGATCCTCAAAAAAAGGGGGAATTTCCTCTGCACCCCTTAGGGTTTCTCCAGGGTTGATGCAAAGGGTAATTTCGAGGGATTTACCTTGGGAGCTTTGTCACTGAATACAGAAGGAGGAATTTCTATGATGATTCCAAACTTAGCATAAATGCTGGGGAAGGATCCATAGAGCTCCAAGGACTTCAACCTCCAGGGGAGAAAAGCAGTAATTTATGGATCTCTCTAGAAATTATGGTTAGGTTCTTTTCCCTCTGAACCTAGTCTTCCTTAGTCATGTGACCGGAATTCAATTATCAATGCCATAAATAATCTTGTGAATGGAAGCAGTGTGTTTGGCAGTGAATTTCTGCTTCCTAAAGAGAAAGGAACCTTTAGCAGTTATTAGAAATAATGCTGTACTAGCTGTGATTCTGAAGGCAAATGGTCACAGAGGCACAGTACCAGGTCCCTGAAGACAGTGGGTTTTAGATGAGTCAGATACGTGCTGGTGACGGATGGCATGAAGATTGGATGGGTGTGTGTGTGTGTGTGTGTGTGTGTGTGTGTGTTTGTAAATGCATATTTAAAGCAGGCTGTATTTAGAAGTTTATTTATAATTGGTTTTAGGATAAAGCCAGCCTGTTGATGCATAACAGAGTTGATCTTTTGGTTCCATTAGCATCCTTGAAATATTTAACAAGAAGCTGAGTTTAGCCTATGAGCTTCTTCAACCATTGTTGGAGATAAGGCAGTCCATGTTGGATAATTATTGTAAAACAAGCAGGCAACCCCTTTGTTTTTCCATCTTGCCCCATGCCCTGGGTTCTAGACTTGGGAAGGTCAGCTTTTTATAGTCCGAGGTCTGTATGCCTTTGAAAATAGCCATTCCCCTACCTATCCTCAGCTAGTAACAATTTATGTCCCGAAGATAGCAAAGAGTGCTGATTTAATTCATTTTACAACCAGTGTCTTTTCATGGGAGCGAGCGGGGTGGTAAAATTGTTTCAGGAACCAGAACATTTTTCTTGGTTATTTATAACATAACTTGACCATCTAGCTACACAGAGCTTCTTTCAATTGAGAAAGTCTATTGAATCCAAAAATAATAATCCTTTATATTTGTACAGTATTTGCAGTTTTATAAGGGACTCTTCATGTCCATTCTCTCGCTTGATTCTTCTGACAACTCTAGGAGGTAGAGAGCAGGTATTGTTACCTCCAAGTTACACATAAGGAACCTGAAACCAAAGTGCTTGTGAATCCTGCCCAGGGTTTCACAACCAGTAAATGCCTGGGACTTGAGCCCCCTAGATTTTATTCTGGCTGAAGGGCCAGTGCTCTTTCCACTGTTTGTTTTGATACCCTTGGAAGGTTCATTGCTCATCTAGGAAAGAAAAATTGGCAGCTCTTGCTGAAGAACATGGAAGGCCGCTGGGAGGGACAGATCCGAGAGTCATACTGGCTAATAAGTAAAATGAGAAAAACCAGGGAGGGTCAAGTGATTTGGCTTCTGTCCCTGAGTCACTCCCTGTGTGATCCTGGGCAAGTCACTTAACTTATCCATGCCTGAGAATTCTTTTACTTTCTCCAAGGATGTCAGTCTCTAACCTGCCACAGCCATCCTGCATACCTGTGGTGAAGATGACAGAGAAGTAATTTCTCTGAGGGCTCCTTGGGAGGATGCACATCAGAATATGAAAGGTGGTATCACTGTGCTACCTTTGAGGTGTGAGGTGGAGAAGCAATTGTTTTGTATTGATAGGGCCCTCAAATCTACCCTGAAGGGAAGAGTAAGGGATTGCTTTATCCGCCTTTAGTAAAGCAAATAAATCAATCCTTTACTCTTTGTGATTCTCTGTTTTCTCTCTCTCATCTCTCTGGATGGGACTGTGAAGATGTCCCTGAGTATTCCCCGTGAGAGGTGGGGGTGTGCCATTGAAGGAACATCAGAGTTATGGCCAAGGTAGCCCAGCCCTCCCACTTTGCAGCTCTGGGGCCTTGGACAGGTGACTTCACTTCCCTCAGCCTGTTTCTGCTCCTTCAGTCAGGGACAAGGGTGATACCCAAGGGGACTAAGTGAAGTAATGGATGCATGGTGACTGACACTCAATACACTCTCAATAAGTACTATTCTTGAGTTAGGGAAGAGTGAATATTGATGATGAGGGGTGGAGCTGATGGGAAAAGTAGGTGGAGAGAGGGATGGCTGGGGGGAATCTGGCCGTTTTCTCCATTTGCAACACTAATGGTTATATTATCTTTCAGCTTTCATTTTTGTCTCTCATCTTTTGTCCTCCCATCTCTGAGGTGTCTTAAAGGAAAAGGCAACGTAGGAGTGTAGTCATGGTGCGGATGGAGGAGTCCAGGGCCAAAGGCACTAACGGAGGCTCTGCCCTGGGTCTCTTCGCAGTCCACCTTGACCTTGGCGGCGGGCACCCTGAGCGGGCCAGGGGAGTTTGCGGAGCTGCCGGGGAGGCTTTCCCCAGGCAGCAGTACCCACCCCGCAAGTGATGCCGGAGCCTACACACGCTTCCTGCAGCAGGTGGTGCCTTTATTTTCCACGTGGTCTCAGAACGAACTGGACCTTCCCCGGGACTGGGTTGGGGAATGCCACAGTCCTTAGTGACTCCGGTGCCGGGGCAGAGATAGGGCACACCGTGGCTTTGAGAAGGATTTGCTGTCTCTAGTTTTGTTGGCCTGTGGGGTAGGGAGATGAGGAAAGGGAAGCAAGTGGATGAACGCCACCATACGTTCAAGGGGGCATGCTTCTGGTCTAACGGGATTCCATGGGACCAAGTGGGAGGGCAAGTTGGTTTGGTTCTGTCTGATAATCTTTGAGCGCCTCTGATGTACCAGGCACTGTGACAGGTGCCTCGGTGTAAGTAGGGAAGACCCAGATCTTGTCTTCGAGAAGATGGTGTTTGAGCCACATTTGATGGGGCTGAAGCTATGCCTTGAATTGGGAAAGTCAGGATTTTTGGACGAACTTCTGATAGGGCACTGATAAGAGATGATACATTCTTTTGAGGGGTGCCCTGGCAGCGAGGAACACCCTCTGTAGCTAGAAGGTGTTTTAAATATTGCTATTCTCGGAAACGTGGCTTCTTCCCCCGTGACAGTGTCAAGGGTTTTGAGAAAATACAGCTCAAGTCTTGGTGTTTATTGGGTAGCAGCTGACCAGTCCCCAAAACATCATTCATTCTTGACTTCTAAGCTAACTAAGTCTTTCTGTGCTTTGGTGTATTTCCGGATTGTGTAAATACACAATAACCTGTAACCACAGACTCTTGCTGAATTGCTGTCCCCCCTTCCATGCGCCATGCGCTGTTAGGCATGCTCCTGTCGTCAAGGAGCTCACTCTCCAACCAAGAGACAGACAAGGGAGCAATAAAGTTTGCTTTGTGATAGACTTAAATGCAGTTTTCAGGGCACTCTCTGAAAGAGGTTTCCCTGACTTAGTTAGAGAGGCTGAGTGGGAGCACCGAGGCGCAGAGGGGGAGGATGTAGGAAAGGTAGCACGTGTAAAGAAAAGCGGAGAGGCTGGAGATAACTGGCTATGTTCCCACACTTGTACCCGGTTCCGATGGAGCCAAGCGGGGTAGGTGAAAATCTGCTTGTGAAAGCCGATGGGGCCTTTGGTTATCTGCTGTGTCACCAAGAGCAGAACGTGACGTAGGGGTTGGTAAAGGGCCACCACATGGGCTGTACTTCCACTTGCCCAGATACTGATTTTCCCCCTTTTTAAATATTGCCATCGTTTTTATTGTAAATGTCATTGTTTTAAGTTGGGTCATAAACTTTGCAGGGCGAGGAGGGCAGGCATGAATTAGTGAATGGTAACGGCCTTGAAATCTCCTTATTAAGCTCCTACCAAGTTCCTTCTTTCATCTTGGTAGATATTTCATAGGATAGAAATGAAAGAGTGCATTTTTCTAACCTCCTAATTGCTGACTTCTGTTTAAAGTTTTTTTCGTATAAAATGTGTTGATATTAAAAATAACTTATTTCTTCTAGTAAACTGGTAATATTATCTCTAGTATAGAAAAGCTAGAAAAAGAGCACAGATGAATATTAAAGTTAACTCTAATTCTGGCCCCTTTTTATCATTTTTTCTCCCTTTGTTTCCCTGTATACATTTTTAAATAAAAGTGGGATCATACTATAGAACAAATTAATTTTTAAAATCCATTTGTTCAAGAGATGTTTGTATTAATGTTTCCGCAGCAAAACAAGCCTTCTAAATCCTTTATAGGGAACTCTGACAATTACTGGGAATACCAAAATGAGAAAAGTAGAATTATCTGTATTTCTCTCCTTCTTGCATTTAGTTTTCTATATTTATGAGAATATTCAAAAGAAGCTTATCAGGAGTTACTTCAAAAATAAGTTCAAATGTATGTCACAGGGTTAATTAAGCTATTTCAATTACCTGTATCTTCTCTATATATGTTAAAAACTATTTAGTGACTTCATGATGACAGTCATAATAATAACCCTGACTTAAAGAATATCCGTATGACACCATTTACCTACTGCTATTAGGTACATTATTTCATTGAATTCTGAACAATTTGTGATTGTTATTACTATTCCAAAGATAAGAGAATTTTGAAGTGTTGAGAAATTAATCCTATACCATAATACTCAGGTATGTTCTGAATCATTAAAGAAGGTTATATTATATTTCAGTATTGTGTTTATAGTAAAAATGTTTTCTATCCCCTATGAATATGTTTTGGAAGACCATGCTTTATATACAAGTCCCCCTTGATTTAAGCTAGTCAGGCTTCCCCTTCCATAATCCTCCTCCTCTTCAAATATAAGGTATCTTGAACAAAGAGGAGCTTTAATAAACCATCTCTATCATTGGTTCTGTAAGACCTTGACATTTGCAAACTTTATTTTTTTTTGTCTTTTGTCCCACACAGTAGCCACTCTTGCAAATCAACCTTGGGAAGTTAGCATTCTTAATGAAGATCTATAGGAGACTTTCTCCTTAGACAGTAAATCAGCTCTTTCAAGGCACCATTCATCTCTTCCTTCGAGCGCATGAATTGGTATGTGGCACCTTACAAGAGCTCATTTATCTTATGTGGGTCCCTAGTTATTCCCTCTGCCCACTTCCCCTAGATCGCCGGAGATCAAGGCTGAAGTGCATTAGAGTATGGCTTTGTGCTTTGAAAGTTGCCAAGGTCAGCCGAGGTGCCTGTGGCATTGACTTACAGAGAGTGGTGCTGAGTATCACCCATAACTTTTAGGGTGATATCACCCCGCACCAGCAAAGGAGTTAGTTTGCTAAAGCATTTGAATTACTCCTGGTTAATTTAAGGTGATTTAGGGCAGCCTGAGTGGCTCAGCGGTTGAGCGCCACCTTCAGCCCCGGGGCGTGATCCTGGAGACCCGGGATCGAGTCCCACGTCGGGCTCCCTGCATGGAGCCTGCTTCTCCCTCTGCCTGTGTATCTGCCTCTCTCTCTCTCTGTCTCTCATGAATAAATAAATAAATAAAATCCTTAAAAAAAATAAAGGTGATTTAGAGGATAGGCAAAACGGGAAAAATTTTGTTACCTGGTACCTTGCCATTAGAGAATGTTTTCCTCATTAACATTTGTCCACATCCCCTTGGCTTTGTAGTTAGTTCCATAACAATGATAACGATGAACTTTTATAAATCTCTGTTGTATGCTAAGTGTTTTTACAACTTCCCTATTTTCTTAAAATCCTACCATGATGTAGGAATCATCCTCATAGCTCACACGAGGAGCGGATGGTCACTGAGGGTCAAAACTTGCTGAAGAATACACAAACAGAAGGGCAGAATCAGGAGTCAGAACCCAGTGCCCCCACCATGTTTGCCTCTGTGACCATCTTTTTTGGCAAGACTGCAGCTTTATTAGACTTGCCCACCGTTTGAAGGATGCTGCAAACTGTACATAACATTCTGGTAACTAGCAGTGGACCCCAAAGCCAAGCTCACTCCGCTAATAGTGCTAAATATTAATTTTATAGTTTGGGTTTCCTTGCTAGCAGACCCTGAGACAAAGGTTTGGGTGCAGTTTATTTAGGAGGTGATCCCAGGGTTTATAGGGAGGAGATAAGTCCAATAAAAGACGCCTTAATGTAGCAGATTATGGCTGTGAGCGATGGGGCCTCAGTCCTTCTGCCTACCCCTACCCCCCCTACCCCTCCTTAGAAACTATAAGACGTACACTTGTTTCACTGAAGGCGGACTCTCCTACTTCATAGGTTCAGGGTTGCTCTTAGGTACATTAACTTCCCTGTACTTTCAGCCTGCCTCGCTCTACCCCGTGGACAGAGAAAGCCCCAGGGCAGAGAGACTCAGGTGTTTGTGTTTTAGACTGGGAAGCGTGTCCACCCCAGCTGTGAGTGACCCCCAGGATGGGAGCCAGCACGTGGGAAGGGCACCAGTAGTTTCTGCTACATTTGGTTTTGAAGCCAACACTAGGGCGGATCAAGATGCATCCAGACTGGTGACCCTGACTTGGGGGTTGGCAGCCTTATATAATAAGCAAAGCAAGGAAGCAAGGAGGGCAGTGAAGCTAAGCTCAGACTCAGAGGAGGAACAGAGGAGTTGGAAGAGTCACACAGTCTTGGACTTTGATCCCAGTTCTGCCACTTACTAGCTGTGTGTCAGGGTGAGTCACTTAATTTCTCTGAGCCTCAGTTTTCTCATCTCTAAAGTGGACTTAGCTGCCTTACAGGGTTCATCAAAGCCTTTGTAAACTATTTCACCTTTGCATGGTTCCCACTGGAGCCCCTGATTGAGGCATCTGACGGAGCACTAGATGCTAGCAGAATTTTGAGGGCCGCTGTTTGCTTTAGGTGAAGCTCTTTGAAGGGTACCATCTCAATACCTTAGAGTCTGTCCTCTGATATTCTGACACGTTAGAAGTCCTGGGTGAGTTCAAACCCCTTCCTCTCAGTATAGTTTCTGATCAGCCGAGAATTGGTAACCCCGTTTCTCTACCATGGTGAGATTGGGTTTCCAATAACCCCCTGTGGAGTGCAGTTTTTTTTTTTTTTCTTGTCTCGTGAAAGTTGATTTGGATTTGCAACCCCACAGATAAAAGCGCTGGTTCTTCTAAAGTTCCACCAGCCTTTGGAAGATGTCAGTAGGCTTTCATCTCTCATTCTCCATTTGGTTTCTGACCAAAGGCTGACTCATCCACAGGTGGCTGATGTCAAGTGAATCAGGACTCTCTCCACATATGAACTGGGCCCTACCGTAGCCAAGAACGGCATGGAGAGCCAGGAGCACATTTTGGTATTCACCCTTCAGTAGCCCCTGGCTCCTCAGGAGCCACACTCCAAGGAGGCCCTGAGTATACACACTCATATCCAGTGCCGTGCCCGGGACCGTGTTCCTTCACCCCACTCACCCAGTCAGACCCTGGCTTGAACTCCATCACTCAAAAGGGAACATTAAAAAACCCACACCTCTGACTCATGCTTTGATTTTGCGGCCTAAAGAGGCAAAGACGCCGTAAGGAGCTTTTAGGGGCCATCACCATGGAGCCTCTTTACTGCCTAGCAAGAGCCTTAAATGATAATGGGAAACCTCACTATTGATTGGCTGACTCTTAATTCTTCCTCTTTGGGTTTTGAAGTAGTAGTGATGGTCCAGAATATTTATATTACTCATTGGATATATTAAATTAAACATACAAAAGTCCTGAAGCCATTTAAGATGAGTTTGCAGCACTGGTGAATAGGACTTTATTACCAAAAGAGAGAATAGTAGCTTTTAGTTGTGGCTTAGCTGGTAAGTATGTTGATGATAAGAAACGGCTCAGCAGAGGTCTTAGAGCTCTCAAAAGGGACTCAGAATGTGCTTTCTTTTAAGAAAGTTCTTCAGGCCCATCTTCTATAAACACCCAGGTCTGTGGTGTGATGGACAAAGACGTAGCTTCTGTCCTGGTGGAAGATAGGCCCTGTTGACATCGTGGCAAAGGCCGTTGTTGGGCCACTAAGGACCAGTGCTTGGGTTCTGGAGACGCAAGTCTCATAAGGAAACGTATGCTCTTTGGAAGAAGCCACTTGAAGTATAACCTCACTGTAGTATGGGATTTAGATTCTTTATTTCTCTCTCTCTCTCTCTCTCTCTCTCTCTCTGTCTCATCTTAAACCCATTGGAAATTAGAATGGATGGGAGGATTGGTCCATTCTGCTAAATGACTGGGCAGGCATGTAAGGGCTACAATTTTTGTTTTAAGAGATTTTGACCTCTAGAAAAAAAATACAGGGCCCGAGGCAGTGAAATGGTTAATATGACTGCCTCCCTTACAGGTTTCCCCAGATATGCTTACTCGCTGTACAATGGATAATTGTTAGCTCTTGTTGTGCAGATGCTGTTGCAGATGGAGTCCTGTACCTGCATGCATAGCAAATGAATTAGACTGGCAATCCCCTTTATAAAGCATAAATATGTAATTTGTTCAGCTGTTGTAATTAAATATGTATGTGTGAAACAGCCACCATTCAGGTCATTAATGATGCGCCATGCCAAATTAGAGCTTACAGACAGTAATGTACATTGTTGTGCAATGAGGGAATTGCAAATAACATAACTAAGCCTTTCCTAGTAAAGTGATGCATTCAGCAGCTTTAAAAGGAATATTTACATTTGCAACATTTTTATTTAGAAGATACATTTTTGTTCAATGTGAGAGTCTGTAGGATAGAATTACTTTTAGCGCCAGTTTAGTTTTATTAATGTTTTAACATTTTATTGTACAAATGCCACAGACTTTATTAAACATGCTGTTTGGTGATAAGTCTTTTAAGTATCTACTTCTATATAAAACAGCAGTTGCCCCTGGTTTTCTACATGGTTATAATAGAACTGATGTATCATAGCACCTTGGAACGTCTTGATTATTCATTAAAAAAAAAAAACAAAAAAAAAAACCTCATAGTATTTCAACTCTATTCCCCACTGATAGATAAAGAAATTCCTTTGACAGTAAACAGAATTTTTATTTCCATAGAAATTGAGCTGAGAAAAATGTAGTTATCAAAATATAAACAAATAAAAGTGGTGAATTTGCCTCTTGTGCTTTAATTCCCAATGAATTGCTTGTGAATCCAAGGAATTTCCTAAGAAAAGTGTCATCCATGGGTCAGAATGGTTGTTTTTTAAATTTTAAGACTCAAAGTTTGTGAAGTTAATACACTTGGGGAAATTATCGTCCGGTCCTTTTTCTCCTTGGCTCCCTGATAGAGTCTTTAAAATACTTGTAGCTGAAATTTAAATATATTAAAACCACTTTTATTTTAAAATTTTTCTGCATTTATATTTTAGCTGCCTACAGACACTCTATTTTTAACGTGCGCGTTGTTTTGACGGTTGGTACTGAGAGTGTAAGAGCTAACCATCTTGACCTTTCTGTCCACCAGGGCAGCAGGAGGAAGCGTCTCAGAGTTAATTCTGTCTTGTTCACAGCTGGGAACAGAACATTCCTCTGTGATTCGTTTGCCCATGATTCGTTGGGATCTCTTGGAAGCCAAACTTGATACTATAAGTCCTGGGCTTCTGAGGTCAAACACAGATCAACCCTAGTGACACATTTGGTTAAGAATTAGATTACACAAGACCAATGTAGTCAAAGTTTTACAGACAAAGGAAAATGGAATTATTTGGTATATTATTTTAGTCTTACAACAAATTCAGATGCAGAAATTTCCTTAAGCAAGATCAATCAAGATTAAGGACCTTGAATTTCAAAGTTAGAACTCCACAAATTGTGTACGGATGTAAAATCCTCTTTATTTTCAACAAACAGCAAATGTTTCAATTAAGCGAATGTGTATTTTATTTGAAACAGATGAAATCATAACAACTTGGCTTGCTTTACCTAAATTATTGTTCCGTTACATCGAAAATTTCACTTAAAAGGAGTTCTTACCTTCACAGCCCTTGATTTTCCTGTCCTGTTTTCTGTATAACTCTTCAGCCCATCCGAACAGAAACATTTCGTTTGCAACAGTAAGGAAAAGTTTGGTTCACTCATTGTTTATGAAGATAGAAACGTTACACGGGTGACAATGATTCAGAAATTTTGTGACTTATCTTGATTGTACTCAGACTGCCCTGAATACTGAAAACCATGAAAAGACTTTGCCCTGCTGGCTACATGGTTAGCATAAACTATGAATTCATAACTTCCCTGAAAGGATTTTCTTCCAAGATCCTTTTCTCATTCTGTTCCTTTATCCCTATTAAAGATCTTAATCTTTTGATGGGCAGCTTCTCTTATTTCTACTGATTTCAGAAGTAGGGGACCAGTAAAATAGGCACAGCGGTCTCTAGGTTTTGGTTTCTGGAGAAATTTGAAGGATGCGTGGTGGATTTGTGTAAAAGTATCCTGTGGCCAACTGTCTCTCGGAGGCCTCCCAATGTATATTTTCTTGCGGGAATTTCGAGGATGCTCGAATTCGTCAAATGATGATGATTGAGGGTTTAATGAGAGCATTAACGCAGGGAAGGGACCAGAACTGGAGGTGTCAGGCCTGGGGCCACCAAGCAATGCCAGGTGGTGTGAAAAAGGTCACGGGCCCTCCCGAGGTAGTTTCAAGGAGCAAAAAAACAAAACAAAAAAAACCAAACAAACAAAACAAAACAACAACAACAAAAAACCCTGGTTCTGCAGTAGTGGTAGCAGATTCCTGGGTGGTTTGGCTCCTTCAGACCACCTCGCTGTGGAGGAACCCATGCAAAACCATCGGCATGCCTCTTGGTCTTGTATTAACTGTGGCCAAGGCTGTGCATTAAAGAACATGACCCTTCCTGAAAGGGTGGGAACACCCCAGTGGCCAGTGGCCAGTGGCCAGGTGCTTTATGATAACACCACACGCAGGCCCGGCCAATCAGATGGGAGCTTTTCTCTGGCAGTGGCTCCTTTGGCCACCACTGCAGTAAACACTTTCCCTTGGATGTTGGTTTTCTGTTGTGTCTGGCAGCCACACTGGGCTGCTTGAACTTTAGCCAGAGGCAAATATTTATACACCAGAGTGTGCAGTGTTCAACTGGTCAGGCCTGGGAGGGAGAGGGAGAGACCTCTGTGCCTTTTCACCAGAGAGGATGTGTCCTCCCCCACCCCCTTCCTCCCCTCTTCCCCTTCCCACTGTGTGACATGGTGAAGTGGGACCATCCTGGAGGTCATCTGAGCTCGGGCTGCGTGGGCTGCCCTGCCTGCCAACCATATGGAGGCAGCAAACGTAGGCCCTGCTTGCACACACACACACACACACACACACGCACACACAAAAAGAAAAAAAAAAAAGAAAAAGGGAGGGCTTCCTAACATTTCAGGCCTGCGCCTTTAATTCCTCTTGGAAAGTTTACAGTTAATATTTTCCCTGGAACATTGTCAAGCTTTTGACAGAGCCTGAGTGTATGCCCGAACTGTGAAACTGAGCCGGAGAAAGCAAGTTGTGAGAAATCTGTTTCTACTCAAATCCGTAAGGTTTATTGAAAAACAAAAACAAAAACAAAACCAAGAAGAAGAAGAAAAAAAAAAAAACCACCACATTTGAGGAGGAGGAGGAGGAGGAGGGGGGGGAGGGGGGGAACGGAGAGCGGGTCTCTCAGCTGGTGCGGACTCAGGCCGCCATTTTAAGAAGCCGGCGAAGGGCGACGTTCCGCTCCTTACATGGCGGCTGTATTTACCCGGCCGCAGCCAATCACGCCGGCCGTGCCAAGCCACGTGACGTGCCACGAGGGCACGCACAGCCATTTCCTCGTTTCTAAAAAGACGTGCTACCTCCACGCGAGCGCTTTACCTTGGGTGGCGTGCCAAATGCGCCTGCAGAATGTGTCTAGCAGACTGGCGTTTGTCCATAAAGTTATTTTAGTAGGTAAAAAAGTCTCTGAGCACTTGAGCTTTGTGCATTCTTTATGTAAAATGGATTTCCCTGCTTGGCCAGAGGCCAAGGGTACAGCACACTCGCTGGGTGAGAAGAGAGCTCCTCTGCTGAGAAACTGGTGGACCGACACACTCTTAATTTTTTGGCTTCTGACCAAACAAGCTAGATGGATGCCAAAATTCAACAAAATAACACATTATTGTGTGATAGGAGCCGGGCTCGAAGAGAGCAGGAACTCTCGGAGCAACTTCATACTGCCCCCCCCAACCACCCCCAACCCCCCGCCCTTTTTTTTTTTAATTTTTTAAAATTAAAAAAAATTTTTTTTAATTTTTTAAGATTTTTATTTTTAATTTTTTAATTTTTTTTTTTTTAAGCCTTGTCACATTGGGGAGGACACGAGAGGAAAATGGCAAAATGCAACCTAGAGAGGAAGGTATGATTTGACACGTAAGCACAAGGGGAGGAACTGAAAACAGGAGTTTGAAATTACTTTTATGGACTTCTCCCCCGGCGGGAACCCACAGTCCTCTCTGACTTGATTCGACTTACATGCTTTTAACCCTGTAGACTCTGTGTGTGTGTGTGTCGTGCTCAACCTCCACTGCTGGGTATTCGTGTGACAGTTCCCTGTGAGACTTAAGCCCTGGAGACAGGCGTCGAGATGGAAGGATAGCTGCAGAGTTCAGATACGGAGTCTTGGCAGGCCTCGGAGGAGCAACACAAGCCTTTGTAAACTCCTCTGTGTCCTTATGCCTTTGCCACCCCACCACCCCACCACCCCGACATCTGCCTCTTGAGGGAAGTCTGCTCTGAATCAACCTGCACAGCGGCGCTAGCACGTAAGGGGAGCTTTTCTCTACCTCGCTTTCCACCTACGAAGACCATAGAGGAGAAGAGTTCAGAGCTCTCTGAACTCCAGAGACACTACAAATTGAGTTTGCAGAGATAAGTACAATAAGCATACAACACATCTCCTGTTTTTCTATGGCAATTTGTTGGCCCAAAGGGGAAAACAAAACAAAAAAAAAGAAACCATCTCTAGTCTGAGACACCACTCTCCTTGCTGAGACTTGGTAATTTGGGTAATCCGTGAGTACTCACCCTTATTCTGTTCTTACTCCTTCGCACGGTAGCCATACTGGTCTCTAAAGAACTAAGTTCGTTTTTTTGTTTGTTTGTTTTTTTTGTTTTTTTTAAGGTTTTATTTATTTATGCATGAGAGACGCAGAGAGAAAGAGGCAGAGGGAGAAGCAGGCCCCACGCAGGGAGCCTGATGCAGGACTCGAACCCAGGTCTCCAGGATCACGCCCTGGGCCAAAGGCAGGTGCTCAACCACTGAGCCACCTGAGCTGCCCAGAACTAAGTTATTTTTTATCGTTCCTCTGCCTAAAAGCCTTTCATGGTTTCCCATGGATTCAGGATAAAATCCAACTTGTTGCCATGGCCTGCAGAACCTAGTGCCTTACTGGTCTCCCTTTGGTTGTCGGAACCTGGCAACCTCTTTGCCCCTTGTTGGCTGCTCAGAATGCACTTACCCCTGCTCCTCCTGTGGCTAGCTTAGGTCCACCCTTCAGGCCCCCGTTCAAATGACCTATCTGTGGAGCAGCCTTCTATCTAAGATTGGCCTTAGTATTTATATATTTTTTCATGGCACTTTTAGCAATCTGAAATGTTCGTGCTGACTTCTATTTGATTACTCATGTTATACCTGTTTTCAGTCCCACAGTGACAGGAATCCTATTTACCCCTCTCATTTTCTGCTTTTTGCACTGTACCTAAGCACAGTGAGAACGAATGGTTGGGCAAGTTAGGGCACTCCAAGATGCACACTCCATTTACCTTCATTTTACTGAAGAATCCAGTATTTTATTATGTATACTCAAAAAAAAAAAAGTTTATTATAAAATGCCTCGTGAGACCAATGCCTTCAGTTCTCCACTGAGAGTCAGTAGATCACATTGGTTTAGAGAGGACAAAGCTTGTGGATCTTTGGAGGGCCTGGATGGGAGCGTTGGCCCCACCGCCGTGACCAGCTGTGTGAACTGAAGCAGGTGCCTCGGCCCCTACACTTCAGTTTCCTTAGCTCTAATACAGGATTCCAGATGATGCCTACATTATAGGGGTATGGTAATGATGAAATGTGATACCACGTGTAAAACTCTTGTCACCAAAACGTTAACTCTTGCTATTGCTGTTGCTGCTGCTGTTAATTAGTAGCAGTGTGGTGGGCTCAGTACTGGCAGGGGAAGTAGTAGGAAACAGTCCTGGCCATTAAATAGTTCAGTCAGCTGAGGAGACATATGTGTAAATTACCTACTGTAGGTGACACACACGGTGCCAACAGCTCTAACAATATGTGAACAGAGGATTCAACACAGAAGGGGGAGCAACTAGCTCTCAGTAGACAAGCAAAGGTGCTTTGGGGGAAGGAGCATGTGAGCCAGATTAAGGAGCCCCTTAGGTAAAATACGTCCCTTAGAGACAATAATAAAATATAGTAGCCTTTGCCCACCTAATTCTTCTACTAATACACAAGACTCGGAGTGTTTTACATATACTACCTCATTTAATCCTCTCGGCCACCCTGTGAAGCAGGGCTACTATCGTCATCCCCATTTTACAGGGAAGGAAACTGAGCCAAAGAGAGGTTAAGTGGCATGCCCAAGGTCACACAGCTGTTAAATCCCAGTCCTGGGATCTCATACGTTTTTGTTGTGAGAACGTGCGTGCCACCTCTACTTGGGTACTCGGGCATTTCAGGAGGGCTCCCCACTTTGGCGTTCAGAATGTATGGAAGCTCCAACAGGATTCCTCAAAGAGCCGGTTTCACCCTGTTAGCCTTGTTGCTCTACTGGTAAAATGTCCACCTACCTTGTGGGGGTGATTATGAGCTTCAATGAGATAATTCAGGTGAAGTGCTTAGCATATTGCTTGGCATATGGTACACATTTACCAAATGTTCCCCCTAAGTATTATTATTATTATTATTATTTAGCCGTATTGAAATGAGATCTGAGGTCCCTTGTGCACGCCCCCTCCCCCCCCCCCCCCCCCCCCAGCCTCTCTGCTCCTGTTAACCTCCATACTGGGATATCTGCCTCCAAAGAGAGCAAGTTCCCAGCAGTTGAAATGGCATGCTACCCAGGTTGCTAGCATCGTCCCTCAGCTGCCTCTCCCAACTGCCAGAGCTGCCTTAGTATTTAAAAATTACTCTTCCCGTTTTATATTTCAACTCAGAAATCGATGCATCTGTGAGGCAGTTTGTTTTCCTGGGGAAGTGTAAGGAGCTGTGGCGGTGGTATGGAGACGCGCTCGGTTTAGACTCAATATTGCCACCCACTCCCTCAGCAGTGTCAGAGAACAGTCTCAGAAAGATCTGTTCCTTCCCCTCACAGACTTGGTACCATAGGCTGGCCTATCCTCAATGACTTCGCTTATCTCCAGGAGTAGGGAAGTACTGATTGCCCACAGCTTGCCTCTGTTTCTTGTTTGTCTGGTGCACATTTTTAAAAAGGCATCTAATGTTTCTCCTCCTTCAAGAGTTTTCGAACTGTCTAGATGCCCCTGTTTCAACCCATGAGGGAAGGAGGGGAAACTGAATGGAAAGAAACCAGAGAGGGAGACAAACCATGAGAGACTATTAACTCTGGGGAACCAACTGAGGGTTGCTGGAGGGGAGTTGGAGGGATGGGGTAACTGGGTGATGGGCATTAAGGAGGGCACATGATGTGATGAGCACTGGCGGTTATATACAACTGATGAATTATTGAACACTATATCTGAAACTCATGATGTACTGTATATTAGCAGGTTGAATTTATTAAAAAAAAAAAAAAAAAAAGATGCCCCTGTTTCAGAAAGCTAGTGTTCTGTGCCTGCTAAAAACCAGGGCAACCTCACCATAGCCCAACTTCTATTTTCCTTTTGTCAAAGTGGGTGTCTGTGAGAGGGGTGTGCGCCCCCCTTCCTTCTCTCTCTCTGTGTTTGGGACAAGGCAGTCCTGCAAAGAGGAGGCTAAGAAAGGAGCCTCTCTTACTTTGCTTTCCTGGTGGAGATGGGGGTCTGTGTTCCCAGAGGTGGTGGGCCTGGCGTAGCTAGTTGTTTAACTGAAACAGAGTTAGCTTATCCTGGAAGTTTTCTTATATGCCCATCTTTAGATTGCAGAGAAGGAAGAGCACAGTCCCCCAAAGCACTGAGAGTTACAACATACAAATAGCCCTGCTGAGCTGAACAAAAGTGACCATTGTGTGGTGTACTGCTTAGCAAGATATAAACTGGGAGCTAAGAACAAAATACTAGAGTTGTCTTTTTTCTTTTCTTTTCTTTTCTTTTCTTTTCTTTTCTTTTCTTTTCTTTTCTTTTCTTTCTTTTCTCTTTCTTTCTTTCTTTCTTTCTTTCTTTCTTTCTTTCTTTCTTTCTTTCACTTTTAGCTTGAAAAATTTGTTTTCCTCATTGCATAGTGCATTTACTCTTGTGTCTGAAACAGGATAATTTCAAAATGTGGGTTCAAATCCTGGGCTGATCACTTGGCAGCTATTTGATTTTTGGGCAAATTATTGAACTCTGTGCTGTTGTTGTCACTGCTCTTTCAGTGCATTTTGTAATCTTCTGGAGGCATTTACGATGGATAGAAATCTGCTCCAGATAATCATTCACTGTACCTAAAAATTTCCTTCTTTCACAGCTTGAGTCAGTTTTAGTCATAATTTTTCTATTCATTGTTGTTACCAGGCCATACCTAGTTGGGGTTTTTCAAGTTAAATAAGTCAGTTGAGGTGTCATAGTAATTGGTGCCTGAGCTTGTGTTCAAAGCCCTGTAGGTCTGATTCTACCTGGGGGCAAGTTTTTTAGGTACAATAAATGTTTCCTTGTCTATAAAATAAGGATAATAATACCTGCATAACAGGCTCATTAATAGGCTCATTGTGAAGATGACATATAATATAGGTAAAAATAGCCAGTTTGGTGCCTTTCCAAAATTTGAGGGGATCATGGCTGGTCACACAATCAAGCTAGTAAGGAGCCAAATAGATCACCTGTGATCACTTAAAAGCCCTTGAGTCGGCTAGTGTAGGCACGATGAGGTGGTAGAAAAGGTGAGTAGTCTTCTGTGGCCAGAAGAAAAGCAGGGCAAGGGTGTGCTAATGGAAAGGAGGCAGATTTGGAAACCAAGGCAGACAAGGCCAGGAGTCCTGAACATTAGCGGTGTGGGGCCTGATCTTCGGGCAACAGCTCTTGGGTTTCTGCATTTCTTTCTGCCCTCTGCTTAGGTAGCACATGACTTCAGAACTAGAGGACAGGTATAGTGAGAAGGTTCTAAAATGTGGTTCAAATATATGCCATAGGTCGCTTCCCCAGTTTTCAAATAAGTACCATATATCTAAATCAGGAAGTTCACTACCAGTGTTTTCTCATATAGAATGATTTGATTATATTAAAAGAGACTTCCCTTGTCTTCTTACCTATAAGGAGATCTGGCTGGCAGGAGTGCTGGGATGTTGACTCATGGGCAGGCATTAACCACTTGCTGATGGATTGATTGGGTTTGGACCACATCTGGGTTTGGGGGAAGTCTCGTTCATAGTTTTAGGATAAGGGAAAATGTCACATATTGCTATTCCTGATGATAATGCTATTGAATTTTAATAATATTAAGAGCATTTATTGAATGCTGCTGTGTAGGCAAGCAGGCAGTGTTCTCAATCTCTATGTCCCTTATCTTATTTAATCCTCACAGTACTCTCTGAGTGAGGTAGTGTTATTCCTCCTGTTTTTCTGACCAGGACATTGGCACCAGCTATGGGACTCCAGAGGCCACCTACCTAAATCACCCCACGACACTGTCTCCACTCAGAATCATTCCATCTTTGCAGTACTTTGGACTAATTAATTCTCCAGCACCATGCGGTTGGTGAATTCCTTCATTGGCCAGATATTTCTTATTTCTGTGCTACCAGTATTGGGCCAGGCATGAAGTAGCACGTGGAGTCACTCCTGGAGGCTAGATCATTTTTCCTGGGTAGGATTGCTGTCAGAGGTGCAATTTAAAGATCCAAGTTCATGACTTCCGGTCTTTTGCTTGTAAAATGGACCCACATACCTTATCCCATTTTTATGGTTGCATCACGAGAATGATTTGCCTTTAATCAGACATAAGTGAGGCAGAGTGGTAGCTAATCAGTCTCAGGATTTGTTGCAAATTTTATCATTTATATAACTGACTGGGTCAGACTTGGGGCATTCACCAAAACAAACAAATAAAACATTTTCTGACCTTCAGAGAATTATAAAGTTTGGGTTTAGAATATGTGCAAAATCAGGACCTAGGAATATGACTTGGATAGTATATTAAAACATAGACTATATTTGGTTACTCCAGCACCACGGATTTTAGTTACATGACTTAGACTTGGATTTCTTGCAAGAGTAGCTCCTTTTCTTTCCTTCCCCATCTGCAGGCTTTCTATCATTTTTGGTACTGAACACCAAACTCTTCTGGCACTTTTTTAATTGAGGTTTTGTAGTTTTAATGGTCTGGTACTATAAAAAGCCAACTTTGTGCCAAAATTCTTCCAAGACCAGACATGGGTTTTGACACCACAATAAATTAAAGATAAATAAATAAAGAAACATGGCAGTGAAAATGCGGGAAGTGGGTTTTTGTTGCCTTTTTTTTTTTTAAAAAAAAAACTAGCATTTGGGGCCTACTTGTAAATTTCAGGCATGTTTTCTTAGTACTCAATGTTACAATGCTTAGCTACATTAATCTGTTACTGGGTAACTCCAGAAAGAATGTAAGACCAAACCATTAGGAGATTGGCAATGCCCCCCTCCCCCGCCCTTGAGCATTATTGAAATTTGACAACATTCTCATAGCCTCTGCTTTCATTTAAGGATTTGGCTATCAAAAATACAGGCAAATGAAAGGCACCAAGAGAAACTAATGACCAAGTGAATAGTAGTATTTAAAGGCGCAAGTTGCTACGATACAGGCTTCATCGTGACCTGGATGGATAAGGGCTAAACAGGATTTGCTTTCTGGAGAATCTGGGTGCCTGTTCTACCAATTCTGTTTGTCTCCAGCCTGCCTCACTGGTCTCCTCCTTTTCCCGGCACCACTTATTTAGGTTCTGAGAAACAGCTTCCTCCCATTACATGTAGCAATTCAATTAGGCAGGAGATCCTACTGAATGAAGGTTTTTGATTCCATCAGCTTCTGGTGTGTAGACAGTAGCTGTGTTTGGGAAAACTCTGTGAGGTGCATCCTTCTGGATTCTGATCCCTACTTAACTTAATGACTTTTAAACCAATCAGTGAGTTTTTCTCCCTTCTTTCCCCTCTCCTCCCAACTGCCCTTCCTCCCATTTCTCTCTCTTCCTCTCTCTCTCCCTCCTCCTCCCCTCCATCATAAAATGATGGAGGTGATGGCACTGATCAAACCCAATAGCTATCTTGGTTCACAAATATTGGAAAATCATCAGGAAGCTATTAATTTTCTTTTAGATGGTATGTAATGATAACACCCTGTTGAGCATGTGGGTTTGGAATTTAGTTTGTCCCTTCAGGGACCCGTTTCCTCTTTCTACACTGTGTCTTAAAATTTATAGAAAAAGGGCTGAACAAGCTTTGAAGCGTATTAAAAATAACCCAACAAAAACTTCCTTCTCTTTCTTTATTCTACTAAACTTTGTCTAATTTTAAGCCAGCATGTGGAACCGAGCCTTTATTGAGGTTTGAAATGTCAAAATAAGGAGGGATTTGTGTATATTTTCACTTTTGACTTCATTTACTGGAAGTGCTAAAGCACCAAGTGGGAGGTGGTTTTGGAAGTATTTCTGATCTAAAGAGGAAATTCCATAAATCATCCATGGTGATATGTCTCATTTGGTATTCCAAGGAGGCGTTGGCCATTTTCATCATGGATCCTGGCTTTTGACCACATACCTGGTCTTAACCTGGATTTTAACATTTCTGTTTCTCACTCTTGAAAGCTTTTATACTCAGATTCTTAAAATCTTCTTTTAGGAATTTTCCAGATTAGCCTAGAGTAGAGTTCAAAACTGGCAGGCACTGTCAGAATTCTCTGATATGGGAAAAAACATGGCTATTATCATTGAATGTGCCTGTAAAACCTACCAAAGTTGGCAGGTGACCATGTATTTAGTTTGGACCAATTTATAAAATGTTCATGTGTTTATGAAAATTTTAATCTCTGCTATTCAAAATAGTTCAGTATAAAATTGAGCAGAAAAGCTTAAGAAAAGAAGCTTTCTGGGACTTCCAGTGTTTCTCTTTTGATCACTGAGTGCTATGAGAAGAGTCTTTTTCATTTCCAACTTTTGCTGAGTCTCTTAGAGTTACATCAAGTGATAACTTACTCTGGTGTCCTTTTGTCTCCTCCATGACCCTCTCTCCTCCCCATCCAAAGAAAGATGGAGTAGCTTCTGAATTAGCTATGGCAAATAAGTGGCTTCTAATATATAGTCAAAATTACTTCTTTCTCTATTGAAAACAATGTAGTAGGGGCTTTCCAATGCTATTCTGTGAATGTTTTCTTTGCTAATGTGGTGGAAAAGAGATGATGAAGGATCGTCATCCAAAGTCATTTGTATTTTAGTTCTACCAAAGATGATATACAAGGTGATAGATTTACTGGACAAGCTATAAACCCACTGTATCCCAGGAACACGTTCTGATGGCTAATGTATTTATTTCATCATCTGCCTGCCTTTCCCTTTAAAAATCCCACCCCTTTAATGTTTTTATTGCCTTTAATAGAAATACCAAAAGGCAAGCATCCTACTATAAGAGGACTTATGATTCTTGTGCAGATTCTTAGGAGTATGTCTCCTTAGACTTACTACATTTTTATTCAGGACTTTGTCTATATACATCCAAAGTCAACTTAACTTTTGACCCAATTAACTGATTGGCCTGATGAATTTAATTAAAATAGGGGAAGTGCTTTTGCAGAGAGGAGCAGCATTAGTATAATGTGGTAGTTAAGATTAACAAGATTGATTTGATTTGATAATTAAATCATTTGATAATTTGATTAACAAGATAATTTAGTGTCAGTCAGACCTGGGTTCAAATCCATATTAGCTAGATGACTTTACCTTAAGCATTTTAAGTGTCATTCCCCGCCCCCCCCATCTATTAAAATGGTGAAATAGCACATACCTCATGAGAGTGCTGTGAGGATTGGTGAAATCAGTCATGTAAAGTGCTTAGCACACTTGGCCCAAAGTCGCTGGTGGACAACACTGCCTTTTGGTACATTCTAGAATTTTAAAATGTGTCCACCTAAAGAGACCATGTCTTAGATTGCTGTCAGCTTTCTTTCTGAATGGATAGAACGTCCTTTCTTTTCCTGACAACATCAGTAGCCCAAGTATCACCTTTTGGTCCATCTTTTGGCAGCTGAAGCACTCCTCCCTGCCTTATTCATGTCAACTTTAGGTCATCCTGATAATTCCCATATTAAAAAAAATTAATAATTTCTACACACACTTATTCTCACAGAAACCTAGTAAGGTAGTCAAGGTAGAGATTAGGTCATTGAGATAAAGAGTTTTAGAGCTAGAAGGACATGCAGTGGCCTCGGCTCCACAATTTTTTGGTAAGTGAAGCAGAACTGTGTTCAAGTTCTGTGTGGTTAGTGGCAGAACTGGAGAAGCAGACCTGAGTTCAGTGCCCTTTCTTCTACACCATGCTGATCACTTCTTTTTTTAATTAAAAATGCCCTGTTCCTGGCCTCTTATTGACAAGTTGCTCATAGCTTTTAATTTCTAGGGTTCTTAAAACTGTTTAATGAGTGTATCTGGATTAAATCCAGATACTCTGACTGTATAGAGCTCCTTTCAGTTCCAAAGATACCTAAGCAAGGACAGCATAGAATCCATAACAAGTTCCTATCAATTTCCTCTTTTAAAAATCTTGGCTCTTTTTCCGTAGCCCTCTGAGAAATCAATTCTGTAGACCCCTGCTTCCTTCTAGCACCACTGCTCGTCACATATGTTTCTCTGACTGTAGCTGCCACATTTAAGATAATGATAGCTAGGAATCTATACTGAAGTATTTGCCATTAATTCTTATTTAGTCTGCAATATGGGCATTACTGGGCTGCTAGATATGCATTTACAGATTTCCTTTTTCTGTTTTGTTTTATTGGGTGTTAATTTTGTTCAGCAGAGGTTACTTTGTCAAAACTGCTCTGATCACAGGGTCTTATGCAGTCATGATTATCTTCCCCTGTTAGTTAATATTACCTCAGCTACATAAAAAAATGACCAGTATGTGCCAACTTGTATATGAAATGCAACCCAAAGGATTTTCACTTAAACTTTAATTTTCTTGAATCCTTTGTATTTTAAGGTCTAATCCATAATTTACCCCCCAAAAACAATATTGTACCTGTGGCCTTCCTTGCATACTTGCCTCTGTACGTTTGTCTTTTCTTATTTTTGGTTGTATTTTCCCCTTAAAAGTTAAAAAATTTAAAAATACAATTTATGACCTTATCCATACTATCTCTATTTAAATTGTTTTTAACAAGTAAACATTTTGCTTTTGCATCAGCTTTATGAATTTTTATCCTCTGACAGTTTTCACCTATTCAAAGGTGAGACTTATTTTTGTGAATGTCCTATAATTTGACATTTCTGTGAGATTTAGTGAAAACTTACCCATAATTAACAGTAGATATTATTTAGAACCATAAGAAATATCTGTTTTAAATGTTACTTTATAAAATTTTAGAGACTAGAAATTCAGTTTGTTTTTATTAACCAAGTTGTATAGTAGTCAAAAAGAATTACGTGAAATACTATATTTAACAGTTTTTAATGAGCCTGGTTTTTCTTATAGAGTAAATGAATTTTTTCTGTAACAGAAACTTGATCTTCTTGGATAGATTTTGCTTTATTTGGGGATCCCTGGGTGGCGCAGCGGTTTGGCTCCTGCCTTTGGCCCAGGGCGCGATCCTGGAGACCCAGGATCGAATCCCACATCAGGCTCCCGGTGCATGGAGCCTGCTTCTCCCTCTGCCTGTGTCTCTGCCTCTCTCTCTCTCTCTGTGTGACTATCATAAATTTAAAAAAAAAAAAAAAAAAAAGATTTTGCTTTATTTGTCCACAGGTGGATTCTTATTCTCCTCATATTGATTGGAAATTACATTTTAAACTCTACAGTTCACATGTCTTTCAGTTTTTAATTTTACAAAGAAAATTAAAACTAAGTTTGCTTTGTGTGTGTGTGTCCTTTTGTGTGTGGGTGCTGAGGTGGGTTTTAAATGAAACTTAGTGGTATCTTTTGAGAAAAATCATAGCTAGAGTGTGCTATTGGAAACCCAGGGCTGGGAAATCAGTACCTAACAGTTGATTTGAACAAGAAATTTGTACTAATTTGATAGAAGATTTTAGCTGGATGAAAAATTTGTGTCCCTAAGGCAAGATCCAGTACTACTTAGTAAACTCCTAGGTCATGGCTTTGGAGCTCTTCCTCAAGTTAAAGGAATCTTCACTTGTGCCAGTTAAAGCTAGTTTAAGATAGATTTGGAAAAGATCTAGAATTGAGAATATATATTTTGCCCTCAGTTTTCTCTGTTGCTCTTAAAGGTACATTTTAGTGCATTTTTTGGTGCAGAGCAAATTTTATGGGCAGTATGACTGAGCAGTAGTATTTTATTTCAAAGAGCTCATGCTAATATATAGGAGGCTACAATATTTTTTGTTTGTTTTAGCAGCAAGCTTTATTTTTTTTTTAAGGGTAGCTGTATGCAGAATGCATATTTGCTGTCCAAACTAGTTAATGGGCTTACAACTAGAGGGTGTAAATTCTAGTATCTGTATTTTCCAGCTTGCAGCAGTGTTGTCTGAAGCCTGAAACGGCTGATGCTAATCTTTTGCTTGTTTTGTTGCTTTCCAAAAATTAAGTTGAAGTAGAATAAAATGTGATGTAAATCAATTGCTTTGCATAATAATAACAATACCAATAGTAAAATGTAAAGTGAAATTTCCTGTATGTCAACACTGTTTAAAAACTTGAAAGGAGTATGTGTGTGTATATGTTTAATTGAATAAGAGGAAGCAGTAAATTGCTGGCTTTTAATCAAATTGATGAATTTTGAATTTCCACTTCAATGATAGTTCTACCTTAAATTCATTTGGCTGATTTGATAGCAGTATTTGGAATGCAAGGAAGAGATAAGGATTTGGCCCTCATATTTATAATATCCCAGAAGAATTTCATTGCTTATTGGCTAGAAACTCAGATTTCCCACAGAGTTGTCGATGGTGCAGTTTGGCATGTGCTTTTCCTTACTCCAGTTCTTTACAGTCAAAGATTTATAGCTCAGAAGGAGTCTGTAGGTAGAGAAGGATCTAAAGAATGGTTCTCTTAAAAAAAAAAAAAAAAAAAAAAAAAAAAAAAAAAAAACAAAAGAATGGTTCTCTTATTATTGCATGGTTTGGCTAGGAAACTCTCTGGTTACTCTGTTTCTTGTGGGTCCTACCTAGACTTGCTTAGGAACAGCCAGACTGTTCCCACGTCAAGTGGACTACATAGGCATAGGGGGATCAGGAAAAGCGGAAGCAGCAGCCACAAGGCAATTCATTAACCCATTTTAAGACATTTTCAGATGACTTGTTCAGCTTCAAAGGTCAAACTGACCAACATTTAATTCATCATGGAAAAAAATTCTGGTGGAAGAAAAAAGTTAGCCAACCTGACCTTTAATGCTTAACAAGTTGTCTTAAAATGTTTTTATTCCATCTTGATACTTTGCTAACATGATTCATCTTCTAATCTATGTAAATGTGACTTTTAAATCTTATTTGGTTTTAAGTAAGGGCTTAATGCCCTGGACTTTGGAGCAGGTAACATACTTCTTTCTTAATCGCCATATCCTGATGTGTCTTACCACAGACACATGGAGAGTGCTCCTGCAAGGCTGATTTAGTGTGAAACTCTTAGGGTTTCTGAAACTGAGAAGTCACACACACAGAATCAGTGGTTGGGATATTTTCGGGCTTGAAACTGCAAATGGGGTGTGGGGGTTTTAATCTTTTTATTTGCTCTTCACTGTCTGTCTGAATTGCAGCAGTGGTCCCTGGCAGGCAGCATCTACAAGCGGCGGAAGGCAGTGCTGCATAGGGGGGTGATGTTGGCAGAGCACTTTCCAGGCATGCTAGCACCTAGCGCACAAGCGGAGAACTTTGCTTCTGCCAACTGTGACTTCAGAACCCAGGTCTGTTCCTGAACCTGGACGCCCAGCTGTCAATGTGTCGCCATATGTCACCAGCACATGGCACCCTAATTAAAATTTCAAATTGCATGCATTTGTGTTTGCTGGCTGGCTTGCTTAAAAGGCAGAGACCTCACCACCCCAGCCTGCCCCCCTCCTTCGTCACTCGGAGGTATTATGTTCGCCATCCTGAGGCATGGGTTGGGGAATGGCCTATCCCCACTAAAAACCCATCATTCTTTCATTTGCTCACCTCCCATTTTGAAGAATAGTCCCTATTTTAAGAGACAAGGAGGGGTGTGAGAAAATGTGGCCAGTGGTCTCTACTACAATTCTAAAGACCAGAAATGGGGTCTTGGTTTTACCAGTGGCTTATACAGATCACCCTTTATTCTATAGCTTTCTTTTCTCAATTGAAAAAAAAAAGTGAATATTACTATCCCTTAAACATAGTATAAAAATTTTAAATGAAGCCAATTTCTTATGTTAAATATTTGTACTTTTGGAATAGACATTGTGAGGTGGTGTGGATGAGTACATGTATTTCTTTTGTGCTGTCCTCTCTCTGTCCATATACATGTAGCTCTTTGTGTGTTTACATTTGAAATTTTCAGAAAGGATTAGATTAAATTTGACTGGAAAACAATACCAGCAAAATCCTATGAAAGTAGTTCCCTCTGTAGCAGTACCATTAATAAATGGTACTAATAGGCACCATTTAATCATCATTTACAACATGCTAAGGAAAATGCAAATCAACTTGTCTATGTCACCTTATTTAATTATCAAACTGACCCTTACTATATCGCAACCACTAGTGTCCTCACTTTGGCAATGAATATACTATGGTTTGCTTATGAAGCTTTTCCAAGTTAACACACTTAGTATGCAAGAGAAATGACACTTGAACCCAGATCTGTTGGACTGAAGACTATGTGGGATTATACTGCTTCCTCTCTGGGAGAAGATGTAAGTTTTTTCTGACTTATTCTAATCTAGCTCTCCTAGGTATGAGGTATACCTCCAAGTGTAAGCATTTGTGTGTAGTCTTGGTAATTTTTGCTGATATGCTGGAGAATTTGAGCTAGAATTACGTGATTCATTTCATATCAAATTGTAGCCACCATTTGCAATGATGATAAGCCAGGGGTATTTTCAACTGCAACTAGGTTGGGATCATGCTGTCTCATGGTGAAATGTGCCTGTGGTTTATTTTAAATCTTTGACGAACTCCAACATTAAGCTCTAGAAGGACATTATTGCCAAAGATGTCACTGCTCAGGTGTTTGTGATTGATCAAATACATGTCATAGAATTTGCATATTTATTTACTTACTAACTGGTGATTAATGGTGAGGCCACTCATCTACAGAAATAGGCATACAAGGGGTTTTCTTTCTACCATCTGGGAGGCTGGTAACTACCTAAGAAGGGAGCATGGTCATTAGTAGGGACTCTGGAGCCTGCTTGCTGGTTCAAATCCCAACTTCCCTTTTTCATCTTGGGCAAGCCATTGACTTCTCCTCTGCCTCAATTTCTTCCTTTGTGTAAAAGGGATAAGAGTAGGAGTAGATCCACATAAGACACTTCAGAATGTTGCTCCTGGAACACTGGAGGTACTCAACAAATGTTAGCTACAAGTAGTCACCACATGTAATACTTGACATAAAAAAATAAGTTATTTTTTCAGGAAGATTAACCAATCCACTTGATTGCAAATTTTCTTTTTCTTTTTTTTTTTAAGATTTTATTTATTCATAAGAGACACACAGAGAGAGGCAGAGACATAGAAAGAGGGAGAAGCAGGCTCTCTGTGGAGAGCCTGACATGGGACTAGATCCCAGGACCCCGGGATCATGACCTGAGCCGAAGGCAGCCATTCAACCGCTGAGCCACCCAGGCATCCCTGATTGAAAATTTTCATATCAAAATATAAACCTTTTTAAAGCATCTACATAAAACAAGTTACCTTCTTAATTTGATCTGCCAGTCAACAAATATAGATGGAGCTTCTGCTGTGAAGCAGTGTATGGAATCTCCAAAATAAAAAATACTATCACAAACCTTAAAGAGCTATCAGTCATGTTGGGTAGACAAGACCTATCCACTTACTTATGTTTCAACAAGTGCTGTGGAGTATTTCCATATTCAGTACAGCAAATTGTCACAATAATATAATTAAATGTATACTCATCCCCCAGGATGAAGTATAAAGGATGAAAGAAAGCTAAACACATAAACAAACAAAAGCCCGGAAATGTTGATAATGTATATAATGCTAATAGTGATATTTCTAACAATGATAGTAGCAGTAGTAAAAGCTGGCAGGACACATTTAAGTAGCTTCTCTTATGGCTGTAGACAAATTATTTACATACTTAGCAAAGTTATGAAATTCTATCATCTATAATCTTTTCAACCACAAACTATTCATTTCTTGTAAAACTCCCATGTATTCCACAGGGTTGCTGAAACACAGCAGAGTGTGAAGGGGAAAACAACTACTCCCTCTACGTTTTATTTAAAAATAGAAAGTTCTGATGAGAATCTGCAAAACAAGCCAAGATATGTATTAAGATTTCACATACATTCTCAGATTTGGCGCTTTTTAACCCCAAGTTATCATATGGAAGGAAATACATCCTGATAGCTGAAAGAATCAATATCTTTTACTACATCTATGGAAAATACAGTGATTGTTGATAATTTTTGTAAGGTTCATGATACTAATTTTCATCATCACATCCTCCCACCTATAGCATCACTAGCTTGAGATAAAACTGGCTAACGACCCATTAACTGACCTGTTTTCTTTCTTTCATTGAGCTTTAAAATGTTATGCTCTCCCTGGTGTTCAAAGAGATGTATTTGTATGAGCCTTTGTGTGTATTATGTATCATTAAGAAAATTATAAAGAACTTGATGAAAGCTCAAGGCAAACTCTTAAAATAGAATTTGTCATGTCAAATTCCCGTCTCCTTTGAGCTAAAAATTTTTAAAAAGGAAAGAAAGAGAGTGAGGGCCATTAGGAGGATAGCAGGTAGTAAAAACCTGTTTAATGTAACATCAATTGTGGAGAAAATATTAGGTACAATTACATAAGGATTGCATGAGAGGGAGCACCTTGAGAAGCGTAATTTAATTAGAATGAATTTATGAGAGAGGTCCTGTGCTATTAGACAAAGGGAAGGCGGTAGTGTTGCGCTCTCCTTTCACAAGAGCATTTTAATGAGTTTCCACACAAAGTATTTCAGGTAAAAGATTTGTAGCAGGTGGGAATAGAAATGTAGCACAAAGCAGAAACTGTCAAGTGGCTCCAGTGGCAATTTCTGAATTAAGAGTATTCAGTAAAATACATGGATAATAGTATTCCTTGATGGTGATTTTAGTGAACAACTATCACAGCAAGATAATCCTTTCTTTTTTAAAAAAATCAGATGTCAACGCATTCTTTGGTTTGTCAGTGAACATCGTGCTGTAGTCCTTGCTTGATTCCCGTCGTGGACATGTGATAGGTCACACCTGACTTAGCATTGCAAACTCGTCATCTGTCCTGATATTCCAGAAGGATAGGTGCCAGTGATGACTTTAGATTGAGATTTTGCCTTTATGGAATGTTTTCTGGTTCTGGTAAGAGGAACTTAAAGTATTATCTCCCTATAGTAACTGTGGTCATAAACTTTATCAAGATTGTCTTAAATAAAATTCAAGTAGGTGAAAGGAAGAAAAGCACTGTGGTGAAATTGGGGGAAGGAGGATGCAATAAAGAGATGACCTTAATTTTGGTCAAAATATGTTCAGTAAGACTCTGGAAAATTGTGTGTTATATAAGATTCACGTGGAAGGGTTTTTTTTTTTAAATTAAATTAACAATAGAATAATTCATTATTTAGGGATTTATTTGTGTCTGTTCCTTAGAAGGTAGGTCTTTGGGGTTTATTGCAAGTAATTCTGTTCATCTTTTCTAGGTATTTTGGCATGCTAGGTGGTTAAGGAAGGATGATACATAACAGGTCTATGAGATGCCATAAACTATTACATAATAATATAAACATTTGTGGTATCCATGACTAACTTTTGGAAGGCAAAGTTATAAATATCTATAAAGTCTGTGTGCAGTTGTTACTGATTATTGTGGCATTAATGTATAAATAACATTTGTTTTGTTTTGCCTTCCACCCTAAATTCTACTTGTAAAACAAAAATTTTATATTTGCATAGGAGAATTAGAGTGTAAGTTAAAGACCAAAAAAACCCCCAAAACCCCAAAACCCCAATAGGGGAGAATATTTGAAATGTCTTACAAGGAGTAGAATAAAAAGTTTTGCTTAAAAATTCCACCATATGCTAACTATATACAGCACTTCAAGTTTATTTATTGTTAAAGCCTCATGTAAATCACGTCATTCTGAAAGTCATGGAAACTGCACATTTGTGCATTAAACTATGTAAACAACAAAAACTGGTCATCCATCCAATTGTTGCTTCACTTATTTTGAATTATAGTGCAATTTTGTGGAGAGTGAAATGGGGATTACACAATATAGCGATTTCCTGTAACACCTACATTTTTGCTGATCTAGCAAGGTCTGTTAGTATGAGAGCTTAACCTTTATTTTATTTCAAAATGTGTTTTTTATTCGGAGAACCATTGGTGCCTGTGGTTTCACTTTTCTCCGCAAGCCACATTTTAAAGCCTGCCCTGTCTAAATGAAGGAGTCAAGTGGTAGAAAAGATGTTGTAGGCAGGGGAATTTTATACTGGAATGAGTTCAGGAATACTTTGAATCTATCAGTAGTATTATTAATAGGGAGACAGTGTAAATGCTAACACCTCAAACACTAAAGTGTACATGTCAAAACTAAAGCATGAGGTTAACATAAGACCACTCATCATCCTCCCTTATTTACAAAACAGATGTATATTTTGTACCTGACTTGTCCCCCTCTCCTTTTTTTTATACCTGTTCTGTGACTGGGGTGCTGACTCCTCCCTCTGCTTGTGGAAATCCTGCTTAGCTTTCAAGCTGCTGCCAGCCTTTTGTGGAATAAGGAATACATGTGTCTTCTGCCCCACCTGCCATCACTCACCTTCTTCTTTATCCTTTTACCCACTGCACATGGCTTCTGTTGTCTTATGGTAGTTGAGTCTGGTTTGTATTAACCATTAAATGTATAAGAGTTGGTCTTTGATGCTGGACCAATTTTCTTAGTGCATATGACAGCTCTTTGTAATGGTGATGATCAATAACGATTGTTTGGACTGAAAGGGAAACAGAAATGAAAGTAATCTACTTCAGTACCAGCCAGGCTATACAGTGGTGAGGATACACTTAGGGAAATCCCTACATCTCCAGAATCATGGCCAGTTGCCAGGCTCCAGTACCGTTTGACCCTGTGTCTCAGGGTAGATTTTAAGGTGTGTGTATTTTCTGTGGCCTGTGAATACTCCTTTTGACCAAAGAAGAAGTTGTTTCTTTACATATAGATCTTGTGAATCCCTCTTCCAAAAATTCTAAAGGAATTTTTTTTTTTTTTTTTTTTTTTTTTTTTTGCCCCACTGGCTGCTTAGGAATTTAGGAAATGATGAACTGGGCAGGGACCTTTCTTTATCCAAACGTTCTCATCAAAGTGGCATCCACTTTTCCTCTGGCCCTCTTGAAGTGGACCTAGTCTAGAAAAACCTCTGATTAGTTTGTTCTTCAGATTTTCATCTACTCAGCCATAGGCTCAAAGGATCAGGATGAATTTGTGATTAGTGAACTGAAGCTGCTTAGCTGATGGACTGCAAGTTATTCAGGCTTATACTGATTCATACCAAGATCTTTGGAAGTTGTCCTTGGGCCACAAAGCTTTCTATAGTCCTACCCATACCTCAATTTGGATTTAGAGCATGCGTGTAAATGACCCTAAAGGGTAATAGCTGATATAAGGACCATCTTTTTTTTAAAAGTGCCGTTATTGGGGATCCCTGGGTGGCTCAGCAGTTTAGCGCCTGCCTTTGGCCCAGGGCGCGATCCTGGAGTCCCGGGATCGAGTCCCACGTCGGGCTCCTGGCATGGAGCCTGCTTCTCCCTCTGCCTGTGTCTCTACCCCTCTCTCTCTATGTCTATCATGAATAAATAAATAAAATCTTTTTTAAAAAAGTGCCTTTACTGTGTAATCCTAGATGTTTTAAGTGACTTTCCTTTTATTTGTATCTAGCTTCATTTCTTACAAAGACGAAGAAGCAAAAATGCACTAAATTTTATTTAATTTCTAGTTGTAGACATTTGACCATACTATAATTGCCTTAGTCTACCTTATAGCCCTCTTGAGTTGATGTGGTTACTGAAGATAACAAAGCTATGTGGAGATTGGATGTTGACCTTCACTTTAGTAGAACAAACTCAGCTGCTGTTCTTACCTACTAGGGGTGGTGAGTTGTAGGCAGCTGCAGCCAGTGATTCGGTTTGTTAGCATTCTTCTGGCATATACTGGGTGATACTGAAAATATTTAGGTAGAGGTGTTTACTCTCTGAGTCTGCTCATTCATTCACTCAGCAACTGTTTATTTAGTACCCACTATCCTAGGCACTGAGGTTGTATTCTCCTAGCTTAAACACACTTTGCTTAGTTCTAGGACACATTGGTTGATTTCAAGTCTCTTGCCCATCATAAACTTATTTCGTTGTCAATTCAGTTATGTCCTTACTGTCTATGACCCCCTATGAGGTCATGCCATTATTATTCCCATTTGACAGATGAAGAACCTGAAACACAAGAGGTGAATCCATTTATTCCAGGTCATGTTGCTAGCACATAAGTCGTAGAACTAGATTTGAACCTAGCTAGTCTTCAACTCTTGAGTCTGTACTCTTCTATTTTTTTAAATTTTGTGATCTTACCATTATGCTAAGTTGCCTAAGACTTTTCAGAAGGCTTAGCCTAAATAAAATACAGCATTTCAATTTCTCTGAAGGTTCATTTAACAGATTTTCTGAAAAGCTAGCTCTCAGAAATGAGGCTTTTTCATAGATACTGCAGTAATGATATAAAAATACAGAACATTTTAGAATCATGCAAATTTCCAGCCCCTGGAGATGATCTATCCACTGGATTCTTCATTTTAAAAATGTGAAAGTTGAAGGTCAGGAAGCTGTGAGACAGGCATAGCTCAAACACTCGGTTATCAGAAAAGGCAGGACCAAGAGGCAGGACCAAGAGGTTCGGTGAGTGAACTGAGAACTTCAGTGATCCAGTATTTGTTTCACTGTTGTCACAGGTCTCAATATTTTGTATCGATTTACAGTTTTACAATATTCAACAAATATCCTACAACAAGGCTTTACTCTTTATTTTGCAGGATTTTTTAGGCACAAAGTTCATATATACATATATATATACACACACACATACACACATATGTATGTATATATATGTATGTATATATATGTGTGTGTATATATATGACTTTCATGGGTGAAAGTATTTTATTTTTCAATATTTTGTATTCATTTGAAAACAGTCTTTTTGTCAGCACATGAAATCTTATCCAAGTTGATGCACAGTTTCTTGCTGAGAAGCTTTCAAGGTTTGGTTCAGCCATTATTAGGAAGAAAAGCTACAGATACTACCTTGGCAGCTAGCAAGACTTCAGATCAGCCCAATTTCACTGTGCTGACAGGACAGGAAACAGGTTGGGCTTCTGTGGGCTTTAAACTGAAACCAGGGACTGGCATGTTTTCTCTTCCAGTCATAGGCATGATTAGAAGTCAATTTGAAGGTTTTCTTTCCCCAGTTTTGATCATTCTTGTCAGTGTGACCTCAGAGACACATATTTCCTCCTTTGCTGTGCATTCTCTGTCTAGATGGAATTTCCCTTAACATTGGATGTTACAAGAAAGCATTTTAAAGATGCAAGGTGTCTTCCCAAAAAATATAAATTAATTAGGTACTAACTTTTGAAAAAGAACAAAGATAGTCACAGAGCCCTTCTTTTTTCCTTTGCCTTTCAAAAGTGTTATTTTCTGCTTATCATAATACTCTCAAACCAAACGTATGGCAGTGCGCACACACACACACACACACACACACACTTTATATTGTTGCCTGCAAACCTATGCATTGAGGCCAACATCCCTGTTGTTTTGAAGAGCTGTCATATCAACGAGTAAGTGAACGCTTGATGGCTGTAGGTGTATACCTAGGATCAATGCCTGAGAGAGGCAGACAGAAGTCAATTCAGTATGAAGGTCATTGTAATTACTGAAGAAGTCCAACGGTGGACTAGACTTGTAGACAACCAGGGGACCCCATATCTGGTGATCTGGTTCAGAGATTTTGTAGCTGAGATAGACTAAGAAGTAGGATAAGAAGACCAAAATTTTGTACAAGGTTTGAGATTTTGAAATGAGATCTAGTGAACTGATTTGGGGAACAGCTGGTATTTTTCTTCAGCCATTTTACTTCTTTCAGACGTAAGTAGACACTGGGAAATCATTTCTGAGTAATAAACAATAGACTCATTTCACATATATCCCTATGTGTTCTTTCCCCAAGATTTTTAAATTTAAAAACAAGACCACGAGGCAATTTAAAACTTGTTTAGCTGTGATGTCTGTGTTTTCCTTTGTCCTTTCCTTTCCAACTTCATGATTTTGTCCTGGCAGACTTACTAATTCCACTTACATGTGCTTCCCTTCCCAACCTGACAGCTGTCACTAAAAAGTAGCCTGGGTACACGTAGGACATGGAGGGTTCAGTTGATCCCCTGGAAGTGCACAAGGAGCCCAGGGAAAGATGTAGCCGTGAATGCTCATGCGTGGCTACAGAGGCGCTGCGCTGTTAAGATGTGCCCAGATGGAATTCCTGTGACCCTCTCTTCTATGAAGTGGGACTTTTTTGGCACCAGCAGCCAAGTGATTCATGAATGAAAAGCATTCTCTGGTGTCCCCACTGCATTCACTATTTTGCTTTCCTTTGCTTTTGCTAGGCGTAGGCCTTTTATTGATTCACACACAAGTTTTTCAGAGATTAGAATCTACTCCCATGGTAATAATATTCCACGAGTTACCATTTGTGGGAGGAAGGTGCACATTTCATCTCGGTGTTTGTGTGTGGTTTTGCTGAGAAAAAGAGAACCGAGCAAAGTTTCATTCAGTATATGGGATAGAATGGTATGCCTCATATATGTACTGAACTTTTTTTTTTTTTTTGACTCAGCTTCTCACAAAATAATAAGGTAAGGCACTATCTATAGCACACGAAGTATTTTTTAAGAAGTGAACATTCTCAGTAGAACCATGATATGGCAGGAACAGGTCAAGTGCTTTCTTTCTTTGATAAGTTAACTAGGAGAGACCACTTTAATACTCTGAAGCTTTCCCTATAACTGATCATCCTTTTCTCTTTTTTATTCACAGCATTATGATCAAACTCTTGTTCTTATCCACCAATGAGATCTTGCATCTGAAGACCCTGCTGCAAGCTCATTCTGACCAACTTGTCCTTCTTTCTGCCATACTCTGCCCAAGTGCAGCTTGCTTTGTGCCAGACTCGGAATGAGCTCAGCAGAAGAAGGAGAAATAGCTAGTGGTTTAAAAACATGAAGATGAAAAGAGTGTTTTGGTGGTTTTTCTGTCTTCATGTTTGCTTTGTGTTTTAGCTTTGAAAAGACCCAAGCTCCCACTCTTTTAATTCAGAGGGAAGCAGTTTGACAGATGAGAAGCATGGTCATTGGAGTCGAGGAGATCTGAGTTGGGAGCTATGCTTTATGACCTTAGGTTACTTAGTCTTTCCAAGGTCCAGTTGGCTGTCTGTAAAATAATAGCAGTCTATCACTGGGTTGGTAGGACAATTAAATCAGACACTGCATGGAAGTTCTAGGGCACATAATGGGTGGCTTGCTGTTATTCTTATATTAACAAAGCTGCCCTGGTTTTTCTTCCCATTGTCAATTTTCATAAAGTACCTATTCAGAATACGATGTAAAATTTTTAATAAGCAGTTTAGAGTCTAAGATTTAAGACTTTAAAAAGGGTTCAGATATGACTGGTTTCTTGGTGATTAGTAGTGGACAGTGGAAAACTACTTATTTTATGAGATGTTTAGGAGAAAGTACTGAATGAGGTTCACACTGGTAACATCCCCTTTGATTAGATGACCAGTTAGAGAAGTCATTCCCAGTGCTGTCTGGGAATAGAGTAGATTTCCTGCTGCATTAGAAAAGCCCTGGGTAAAGGACCCCAAAGCATTCCTGAATTAAGAGAGCCTGGAAACTAAAAAATACAAATATTTTTCTTTTCAGAAAAATGATATATTGCATTCTAATGATATTAAGTAGAAGTTTTTTTTTCTAGAAGAAAACAGCTCTCTCTTGAGAGCTTGCATTGTCTGTCAAATTTACATATTTGATTTTGGAGAAACTGAAACCTGTTTGTTCCATAAAAGTAGTTATTTGTGTTCAGATTTGCTCTTTTGGAATCCATCATTAATCATTTAAGGTTAAATTAAACCCTAATTTTGTATATTATTGTATATATTGTATACAATATACTATATTGTATATTGTAATTTTGTTTTGGTATATTCATTTTTTAAAAAAAATTCATCTTTCCATGTAATCTCTTTGAGAGCAAGAATCAGGTAGGCTCCAAAGTACAGAGCACCTAGGCTCTGTACTACATACTGTGCTATACAGCATGTACCTAGGCTCAAAACTAATGTCTTTATTTTTAAGTACTTTTATTATCAAACGTAATATGAGCTATTTGTAGCTCATTTGGAAAATATAGCAAAGTAAAAGGAAGAGAAATCATATACAGTTCCATCAGCTAAAATCAGTGTATTAACACCTTGAGTATTTCCTTCCAGATCTTTTTCTATTTGTGCAGAGCACTATGGTAGACTCATGATTATAAATATATATGTAAGATCCTCAAAGACCTTCTCATGCTGAGGCCAGGTGTTGTTGGACAGAAACTGATGGTAGCCAGGCAAAGTGTATAAACCTGATAATAAGGATGACAGAATCACAGCAAGGATAGGAATACCTTTGGTTTCCTCAGCCCAGGGCTCCCTCCTCTATGCATTGGGAAACGTGGTTTCTCATTTTGGAATAAGATTGTAGAGGGAAGGTAGGCAAACTCAAAATAAGTCTTCCAATTGCCCCTACGGCAGGTAACAAAGGCAATAAAACAACTCAGTTCTGCTGTATTGTGGTATTCCTATATTCAGGAAAAAAATCATTAGTTTGCACAAGTCCAAGCTTTGAGTGTAACGTTTTTCCCTTGAACATATTAGGGCTTAAATTATTATCATTAACTCCACATGTAGACAGGGGGCACATAAACATGAGAGAATTGAGAATTGGTAGCACATGCAAATTTATGCAGCATCTATCACAGTCCTGAATCATGAAAAACTACTTTTTATTGAGTGCTATCCTTATAGATGCTTTCTAGTATGGCCCATGCATCTCTGGCTTTTCTCTTGCTGAATCATACCTTATTCTGTTACGTGGATGTGTGTGTGCGTGTGTGTGTGTGTGTATCTCCATTATTGTACAAAGACTGGAGAAATGGATACGGCATTGGGAAATGTGTAAGATTTCCAAAAAGTGTATTGAAAGAGGATTTTATTGTAATCCTTCCTGATTGGACACCTCAAACCTGTTATTCTCATCTGCAAAAGTGAACATTTTTATTCCTTTTCCCTTGGCTTTTTGTCTCCATCTGCATGCGTTGCTCAGGTGGACTTCTTTCCCGAAGAGAAGAGCATAATATTCTTCTAGTTTGCCTAGCTCTTTGGCATTTAAACAAGCTAGAGAGATGCATAAATTTAGCAAAGGATCGGGGCCAAAGTGATGGCTGAACTGGCATCATTTCACATTTTTCATGCTCTGTATTTATAGCAATAAATTTCAAGCAAGGAAATAGATTGCAAGGAGTGTGCTGTATTAGGAAGGAAGTTTGTACACTTTTGTGGCTTATTGGTATCTTAGAATAACCTTCTTCCCACTTCTCTGGTTGAGTGAACTGAAATGAGTAAGTTCAGGGACTTTTTGGTAGTTCATGTATCTGGCCGGTTAAGGGATAGGGTTTTTTTCCCCACTAAACTGGGCTCCCAAAATTATTGTGCTGGGTTATTTGTGACTTTCTTTTAAGGAGCTTCCCCCATCACACACACACTAGAACTCTCTCTCTCCCTCTCTCTCACACACACACGCACACACACACACACTCAAAAACTCACAATCTATCTCACTGTCTCTCATTCTAGAGCCTGAAGAAATCCTCTCATGAGTGCTGCCTCCACACTTAGAACATTCTGGGGCTTTGCAATGAATTGCATCTGTTAACTTAAAAAACAAACAGTACCCATTTTTTTTTTTTTTATGTGTGATACAATAAAATTGTGTTTCCCAGTCATTGAGAAGCTTTACTAGTGTTGAGAAAATTTTGGTTCATGACTGTCTCACTTTTTGAATCAGTGGTTAGTTATAGTTTAGAATAAATTGCCATGGGGTGCCTAACTGGCTCAATCAGTAGAGCACGTGACTCTTGATCTCGAGTTTGTGAGTTCGAGCCCCATTATGGGTATGGAGATTACTTAAAAATAAAACTTTTTCTTAAAGAAGAAATTGCCAAATGATGATAATAAATAGTAACAGCTTATTTTTTAAAAGACAGATACTGAGCTAAATGCTTTCATGAATTATCTCATGCAATTTGCTCAACAGTGTTTGAAGTCTTATAATCATTATTCCCATTTTACAAGTGAAGAAATCCTTATTTGTTTGTTTATTTATTTGAGTGAGAGCACATGTGAGCAGGGAGGGCAATGAGGGGCAGAGGAAGAGGGAGTGAGAGAATCCTGAACAGGCTCCACACCCAGCACAGGGCCCAACATGGGGTTTGATCTCACAATCCTGAGATGATGACCTAAGCCCAAATTAAGAGTTGGATGCTTAACCCACCGAGCTACCCAGGTACCTGAAACCCAATTTTCTGAGAGCCTAAATTAACTTCTTTTAAAATGTAGCTCATAAATATCCTGAGTAAATAAGTGACACCGGGAAATGCTCCTCACAATTAAACATGTTTTCTCCCCCATATTCCATAAGGTAGAGATTTTTGGAGAAGGGGTCTGTTTTTGTTTTTGTTTTTTTGTTTTTTGTTTTTTGTTTTTTTTAAGAGAAAATCTCAGTGGAGGTTTTAGCCTTCATTAATCAAACACACTTAGGGTGTAAATTTGAATGAGCAGATTGGGTTGTTGGATATGTTGTAAGAGATTGGGGGTTGGTTGTGAGAGATTTCAAGGAGGGGTGATAGCTTTACCATAGAAGTTTGTTTTCGAAAGAGGGACATGCAAGCAAGCTGGCTTTCTGTGCTCAGGAGTACAAGGTGAGATAGAAACAAACCACAGATCCCACCTGCTGCTGAAACTTCACCTTTTACCCCAATGAAAATTTTTTTGTATGTCAGCTTTGAGAGACACACAGCTTCTTGTCCTATAGAGCTGCCAAATAAATTACATTTACTTCAAGGACAGTGAAAGAATAGTCTAAAAGGATATATATATTTTTAAGATTTTATTTTATTTATTTGACAGAGAGAGAGTGCCAAAGATCACAAGTGGGGGGTGAGGGGCAGAGGCCGAGGGAGAAGCAGGCTCCCTGCGCCCTTGATCCCAGGACTCTGGGATCCTGAGGCAGATGCTTAACCGACTGAGCCACCCAGGTGCCCCTAAAAGGATATTTTAGATTTAGAAGCATGATTTTTGAATTCTCAGGGTTTCATATCCAGCATGGACTGTGAGTCCCATGAGTAGGAAATGAATTGTCTTCATCTCTATGTCCAGAGTGCCTGAGATCGTGTCCAACATATAACGTGGTAAGGATTTAATAAAACTTTATGAGTAAATGAACGAGCAAAGGAATGAACAAACAAAATTTATAGTTTTCTTCTGTCATCTAAGCCTCTGCCTATCGTGTTATAGAACTTAATTTTATATAAGATTCAAGGTATGTAACATAGCTTTTATTAACAACATTCATTCGTATATATTGTGACGGTCCTATTGTTAAAAGAGAACTTTGCCGCTCGGTTCCTGAAAGAACATTCGCCATTCCGTAGAGCTGGGACCACACCTTCAGACACAGACACTCCATTCAGACTTGCAGACCCCCACCCTGCTCAGCGTCTGGGTTGCAGCCCAGACTGAGGTTGGGCAGTGGGAAGAAGGAAGCCGTGTGGTTAAACCACTTGGGATAATTGAAAGTCGACCATACTTATTTTCAATTTGGCAGCTGCATTAGCTTTTTCCTCAAGTGTGCAGTTTTCCCTGGCTGTCTTCACGCTGCGGCCCGCTCACCATTGGTGACCTGGCAGAGGCATCTGGGGAGGCTCGCCATGGCTCTTCCCTGATGGTTTCCCCTAGCCCGGCATTTTCCCTCATTGCTGTGCTCTCTGGCGTCTGGGAGTTAGATCAGTTTCCGTGAGTGCAAAAGAAGATAAAGACAAAAATCAGGAAAGCATAACCTCAAGAATAACAATAATGAAATTTTAAATTTAACATGGTGTGAATTTGGCTGCATGCAAATACTTACAGCATGGGAAAATGCTTCTGGTTCCTCCAGCCATTTCACCTACTTTGATTCAGACCCTTAAAAGTTTCTGGTGGGCAGCTGATATTTGAGTTCACTAACGTGTCAGTCCTGATGCTCCTGACTTGGGATGCTATTTTCGTTAGACGCCCAGCATGCCTGCTACAGATTATGTGTGGTTGTTTCAATGTCAACAGGAGAGGAAGGTTGTAAAGATAGACGTGGGACACATTTGCAAATCCAGATCTCCAAGGACAAGCTAGTGTACATAACCTTGTTCATGATGGGCCTGTGTTTTGTTTTGTTTTTTTCTTTGTCCATTTTCATCTCGAGTTGATGATATGTCATTTAAATCTTCACTGTCACATGGGCATTGTTTTCTACCCAGGTTGAATCTGAGTTTGAAGGACCTCAGCTCTGTGGTGATTTTATTTTATTGTTTTCCTTGGATAAAATGCCCTTGATACCAGATAACTGTATGCTGAATATTTATTATTGCTAGAGTATAGTTTCTTGGAAAGGACATCAGGGTTTCCATAAAGGGGCAGTAAAATCCACTTTTCCCTTTAGCATTTACCAACGACTTCGCAATTCGGGTGGCTTGAAATATGGTCAGAGTGCACATTACTCAACTTCTCCCGGCTGCCCTGCTCTTTCACACTGCACTCAGATGATGCCCTCCACCCCCTGCCAAAGAGCGTAAGGCCTGCTGATGCATCAGGAGCGCGCAGGGCTTTGGTTATATGGTTCAGGACTCGAGCAGGGAAGGATGGAAGCCAAGAAAGCAAGAATCAAACTACTGACCTGCCTGGTTTAGAAGATAGCACCACTGCATTTCATTAAAAGTATGGGAGTTTGGAGGTGCTCTCAATCAGACCTGCAGGTGGCCAGCCATGATTGGGCTTTTTTCTTATAGATGTGTAGAGGGCGTCATTTCATGACTACCTGGGACTGAGTGGACAGTTGATTAAAAGATATAAATTCCTGGATGGAATCAGAGAGAGAATTCTATCTTGTGGTCGGTCAGAAGTGGGGCTCACTCCTGTATTCTATTAGAGTTGATCAGGATATTTCTTGCAGGGAGTTGCTTTTCCAGTTTGGATTGAACCACTTAAGTTAAATGGAGCCCCACTCTTAGCTTTGCAAGTAAAAAAATAAATAAATAAAAAATCCTGGAAAGTAAGAGTTATGCTAATATCTTGTGTGGATCTCAGTGATGGAAATTGGGATTAGGAGCCAGGGGAGTGGTGTGTGGTTAATGGAAGTTAGAAGTTGAGCTACTAATAAGTTACATTTGCATATCAGTTAACAGCTTGCAAACTGGCTCACACACCTTATCTGAACGTTATAATTGCTCACTGAAGAAATTAAACTGTTGTTAGTATTTTTACCGCTATCACCAGCATCATATTCCATCTTATGGATGATAAAATTGAGGCTCTGAGAATTTAAGAGATTTTTCTCAGATTGCTAAACTGTCACATCTGAATCTGAGCATATGACATGAACTCTGTCCCCAGATCCCGTGTTGTCACCTATAAACTATACTATTCCTAAGCCTAGCTTCCTGAGGACTTCCCTATCTTTTATTATTTCATATTTGGCATTCTTGCAGAACTGAAGATGTTTTATAAATGCATATTTTATTTAATACTTCCATGGCCAATATAGAAAATGGCACCAAAGTTAGATACTTTGCTTGATAAAATCAGCACACTTGTGAAATTGGCCTAAACTTCTATAAACTTTCTTAGCTCCCTAAGGCTTAACTTCTATATTATTATAATAAAGTTTGTGAAGCACTGCAAATATTAAGAGACATACTTTTCCTCTTTCCTAACACCAGATAGTACTATGACATGTCTGGAGTCTTCAGCAGAAGACATAGCCTGCAGTTATATATTTATTAAAATGTAGAGTTTTTCAGTGAGTAAATTTCTTTTAAAACTGAAAAAATAGTATCTAGACAGAATTTGTAGCATTGCTTTAAAATGTGTTTTTAATGAAGAGAAATACAAAGTATATTTGATAGATTCTTTCATATTGCCAAACTTTTAAAAATGATTATACTGGTATTTGAAGTATAAAGCCTATCACATACAAATGTTTCCATTATTTGTAACACAGCTAAAAAATTCTAATGGGGCTGTGTCCATGCAACTACAGATTGTGTAATGCTATGCATTTTTGATAAGCATGTTCCAAATTTTTCCTGTTCTAAAAACAAAAGCATTAAAGTCACCCACTGTTGAAGATAAAAGACCATAACTTGGGCAGCCCGGGTGGCTCAGCAGTTTAGCACCGCCTTCAGCCCAGGTGTGATCCTGGAGACCCGGGATCCGGTCCCACGTCACAGTCCCTGCATGGAGCCGGCTTCTCCTTCTGCCTGTGTCTCTGCCTCTCTCTCTGTCTCTCATGAATAAATAAATAAAATCTTTTTAAAAATGTTTTTTTTAAATAAAAAGACCATAACTTTTCTTTAGGAGACATCATTAGATACATTTAGAATGAGGTAAAACATCAAAACTAAATCAGAAGATAGCTCCACTGATAAAAATTCAGTTCCTCTGTAGCCGATGAATAGAGAAGTCTTTTCCAGTAATAACCACTGAACATAGCAGGCTTTTAAAGCACACCTCACTGTCATTGTAGAAGTGTGACTTTTTCAAGTAGGTAAGATGAACCAATTCTCCTTCTAACAAGCTGTAATTAAACAAAGATGATGATATCTGACCTATAAATGACTTCTTTTTTTTTATATTGCCTGTGTGAATCAGGTCACTACAAAATGGCTGTCTGTTACCTTATTTCAGTAACACAATGGCCTGAAGAATTCCACGACTTGTCCATCCCTTTTTCCTGTGACTCAGAATTAGATTCTTCCCTCTGCTCTGCCAGTGTCATTCCCACCCCAAACAGGTAAAACTAAATAGGAGGAATGAGGACTTAAGCCCGAACATATATGGTCATCACATACGTTCCTCACTTTGGTTAAAGAGTCCTTTGTTCTACTTGATTGCTTATTTACTGAAGACGTGATAATCCCCCCAGACTGTTGATGTTCCGAAATGCAAGGAGAAATATTGATGGCTATAAACTTTGCACAGTGCTGCTGCACTCTAGTAGTGCTGTTTTGCACCGTTGAACTTTCTTGGTTCACTATCCTTCACTGCATTAGCCTTTAGGCCTTTAGTGAGCATCACCATATGCAGTTCTTGGTGATATGTAGCCCTCGTTTCTAGAAGGGCTCTGAGATTTGGGTAAGAATCCAGGGTTGTCATCATTGAATCTTTCCTGGAAAAGATGTATCTGTATAATATAAGTGGCCTTTACTTCTTGGGATACCAAATTCAGTACTGTGTGTTCCAGGGTGTTTTTTTTTTTCTATCGACTCCACAACCTCCTCGTTAAAAAAAAAAAATTAAGGTGAATCTAGGACTTTCAAAGGAAGGTATCTACTTCTTATTCTGGTGACCAGTAGTAGGTAGAATGTTATGGCAAAACATAGAAATTGTTCCATTTGGTTCTTGAAACTTGAAAAAATTTCATGGTTTCATTTGAACTGGATACTGAGTTTAGTTTTTAAAAACTGAGCAATTCAACAGGACGTGATTGATTGCACAGGCAAATTAATTGCTTCTGAGACAAATGTTTGGTATAATTATTCATGTACTATCTCTGGTATCAGTGTGTAGCAGTAATCTTTACTGTCCCATTTTGTTTAATTGTCTGTGTATATATTCTCTAGAAAGGAGGTTGATTAAACTTTGAAATAGCTTGTATCTGTTTTATGAATTCTTATTAATATGCATAATTATGCCTGGAAGAGAACTATAAGTAATTATAAGATTTATAGTTAGAACAGGTGAGAGATATATGTATTACATATATATATTATATAATATACATATATATTTCCCTTTAGCTTCTTTTTACCTGTGTTTTAAGAGCTGTTCTGGAGTACAAGTTTTGGTTAATAATCCCTGAGAGTGAAAGTCAGGAAGAGATGGTCCCACAGGACCTGAGCTGGATCTTGCTGGGAAAAGCTCAAGATTGGGAAATAGAACTTTGGAGACACAGGTCAAAGGAGGATATGAAGTATTTGCCTCACCACCCCATACATGACTAACCTTTATTTTGGAGAGGAAAGGTTTCTCAGGCTTCCTGAAATAGCATTAGATTAGAACAAACCTGATTTCAGTAGTTTATAAACTCATAAACTAGCAGAATAAAGGCTTAAGATCAGACACTGCATTCAGCCTGGACTCTGCCACTTAAGAACTTGGGGACTTCAGGCATGCTGCTTCTTAATCTGTTAACCTCAATTTCTTCAATCTTACAAAGGGTAATGATAGTATCTATATTGTGGCATTGTTACCAAGAAAAAAATGAGGTAATGTCTGAAAGTGTTTAACATAATCACTGGCACATAGAAGATATTAATAAATGGTGGTTTCCTTCTTGTTCAGCAAAAGCTTAAGGAGAAAGCTGGTGGGGATGTTTATGTGTTTCACTACGTCGATAGCCTTTGCCAAACACAATTACCTCATTGTTGCTAAGTAATTAAAATAGAAAGCACATAGCTAAATATGCAGATACCTATTTTGAATTAAGGTACCACTCATTTTTTTGTAGTGCATTTGGAGTCTTTTGCCTTTGCACCTCTGAACATTTGACAATTTTAAGATATGTTGATAAGCTCATCTGGGAGTCTTCTAATTGAAATGGGAGTTTTTTTTACCTCCATTCACATACTGACTTCAGAGTATCTGAGAACTCCCTGAATTGTCACACAAAGTAGTTTATGTTTGTGAGTATATATATGTGTTTTCTTGGGAGGAGAGGCCATGGCTTTCATCATTTCCAAAAGAAATATGGGATTCCAAAAGTTTAGTATTGATCCTAATGATAATAGGATGAATAATATCTGTTTGTGTTTTTTGGTCTAAGAGTATAAACATTTCTATTGATAGGTGTTGGAGATTTACTGTATGTTGGGCTAAGCTCGTTAAATGTTTTACACTAATGGAGATTGGGCTTTTATGAACCTCCAGTTCACAGAGACTCTTCAGCACACTCAGGAATGGGAATCCAAGGCACGATTTACCATGGCACTGTAAAAGACACAAACCAAGGATGGACAATTAATTCTGCTCTTCATTTTACATATAATTTCTAAAATATTTGGCTATAATGTCATAATAATAATGTTATGTTTTTATACCATGTATAAAAGATATTATAGGTTTTTTTTTCAAGCACTAAAAGAATGTGATGTCAAAATGATCATTCCATGAATTGTGGTGTGTGGATGTGTATGGAATATACCGTAACCCATGAACCTCAGGTTTTGGGGGTTTTATTTGTTTATTTACTTACTTAAACAGGCCGGAAGACTGCCATTGCCAAAAAGATTAGCTCTACTTGTCCTTCATCCCCTCTATGGGAGTGAAGAGAAGGGATAATCTATGGAAGATTCAGATGGGTTAGAAAACCCACAGCAGGGAGTCTTTTGCTGTGAAGTGTCCCAGTTACAGCTGGGAAAATTAGGAATAACACATACTGCCAAATATTTGGATACTGGCCAGTTTGAGAAAATCTTTAATATAGAGATTTAGCAAATTCTTAGCTTGCTGTTGAACTGTTCCATCATGTACATAGCTTGAAATTATCAAGACTTGTGAGTTGAAAATAAGATTGTATTTGCCTTGATTAGAATTGTCAGCCTTACTGGACATCTCCTGAAATAGCCCTTTTGTACCTGGGGTTTGTTTATGTCTATTGTATTTTAAACATTGTTAATAATACAGTCAATCATAGCACCTCTGCAAAGTCAGTTTTAGTGGTTACCTGGTTACTTTTGTTTGGAACACAATTCAGATGCTTAGTAGAATTCTTTTCATCTATTGTGCATTTTTTATGGTTTCTGTAAATTTGCCCTCAAACTTCATTCATTCACTCTGTTTATCTAGTGTGTAAGTACTGAACAACTATTATGTCTGTGTTCCAAGTATTAGTTCATTGCTTTTAAGAGTGCACATCTGGACATTGTTGTAGAATTATTAGCTGTGTTTTGTCCAGAGGAATAGGTGAGAAGGAACAAGGAGATTCAGCAATTTTGTCAGTGTTCAAGTATCAAAAATGATTAATATAAAATAGAAATACAAGTCTGGGCATTCTGTTTCCTGACTACATGATCCCCCACATCTAATGCGCATTATAAAGTGTGTGTAGTAGAATTGCTGTTTTTCTGAAGCCATCTTTAGAAGATTTTTACAAGGATTTTGAATTTTTTAGGGAATATAGAAGAATTTTACTTCATTTTGGCTGGAAATTTGGTGTCTCCATTGAAACTTGGAAACCAAACCAGACAGCTTTGGGTTCTCATTCATCATTTAGAATGTCAAAGAATGTAAAAGTGCAAAAGCCAGTTTTATCTTAATTCTGCATATCCATTATATTTTATTTTCAGTTTTTACCCAATAAGACTGACTTCACTTGCTTCTTATGAACCAAGCCTAATAATCTATATTTTTTTATCTAGGCGTGTTAACTAAATTATGTATCCTTGAACAAAATAACATAAGCTTTCTGGCTCTCAGTATACTTCTTGACAGTTTTTAAATTTTAAGAGTTGTTTTTTACTTAATTTTTCTATAAGAGAATTTCATGGTAGTAATCTAATAATAGTTTGTATTTATTGTGTCTCTGAACTTTTCTTCCTGATCACTTTTAGAAATCTAGCACAATTTAGTAAGTAGTGATTAGCACTAGACCACCAAAAAACTTAGGAACATTTCTAAAATGCATCTACTCTTAGGATCGAATTTGATAGGAGTGATTTAAATACCTAGGGCACAAATGCCTTGCATCATGATATCTTTCTTAAAAACAAGAAAAACTTACTTCTGTTTATTATTACAAGATTCATCTGCCATTGTCATAATTTGCATCATACATCCAGTAGAGAAGAAAATGAAATCACCTCGGGGAAAAGAAAATAAAGATCACCTAGGGAATGCCATTATTAAAATTTTGCTATTTTGGGGTTTAGCCTTCCAGATATATGTATGTTTAAAAATCCTTCTTAAAAATGTAATGCTATACCACAAACACCTTTTCCTGTCATCTTACATTTTCCCACAGCATTGTGTTAAATGGCTGCGTTATATTTCATAATACAGATAGAACATTATTTGTGAAATCAATTCTGCATTGGATACTGAATTTGTTTGCAGGTTTTTGCTCTTATAACTAATATGGCAATTATTATCAGCAGAGCACAATCGCCATTTTGTATTTGTAGAGCATCTTTATAAAAAAACAGTATTTGTGATTGAAGGTTATTTCAGACAAAACAGTGGTACAGAATTGGTCAATTTTTCCTTTTATACTTTCTTATTGTTTGCACCCTTTGTAAAAATTATTTTCCAAACTAGTAACCTTAATTATTTTAAAGCAATTTTAAAACATTTAAGAGCTATATAGTTTTGATGTGTTGTGTGAGTAATCTAGTTTTTAAGCTTATGGTTTTCTTGTACTTGAAGAAATACCAGTGGTCTCACATTATTTTCACCAGTAGAACAAAATATAATAGTGTCCATTTTGGGATGGCAGGTAAATTAGCATATCTTCCCTTGGCATTTTTCATCAGGGGAGCATGTTTATGCCATTGTCTCCCTGGTGAGAAGTGAAGAATTTTTCAGTCTTAGGGATGAAGAGGGACCCAAAATTCACAATAATTATGCTTATATTTTAAAATACTCTTTTACTTCCTGTTTGGTTTCAAAACCTACGAGGCTTTAACTGTATGTGTGTATTTTTCCCTGCCCATATGCCTCACTATCCCTCATAGAATATCTTAAATGCCATTGGAATACTTTACCCTGTCCCCTCCAATTTGTGGGTTTGTGGGCTAGTCCAGCAGCAGGCTTTGGAGAAGTTACTTGCTACCTTATTATAACATACTTAAACTCAATAGCAATTCAGGCTTTACTGGGTATTTACCTAATTTATTGTGGCAATGCGGTATTTAGACCACTGATTAAGTGAAGTCTGTCAGTATAGTTAAAAGAAATTAGAGACACTATCATTGCTAAATCACTTAACAATTCAAAGAAGAATTGTAAACATATGAATCCATTTAATTATAATAGTGCCAATTATAAGAGAAATTGTAACGCTGAGAACAGTGGCTTTTATGTAATCATAATAATGGCATGTATTTATCTTGGTTTGGCAAGTTAGGCCTTTCTTTAATACTTGGCTTTGCCTAAATAGAATGTGGTTTGCTGAAACCCACAATAACCCCCACACCCTCCAATTTGTTATTGCAGAAAATACTGAACAATAATCATGCAGTATGAATGATTAATGTATGCATGGGTTAGTAAGTATCTTTGAGGTTTAAAAAGTGTTTTTATTTACATTCTTCTGCTGGCTGAAGGTATAAAACAAATAAATACAAATCCACATGTGTTAAGTAGTCCCATCCCTTTTCATACAAGTATTTGCAATGTGAGTACATAGTTTTTTCCTTATTTTCTGTGCTTTCTGTTTATGTTTACCCAATGCATATCCTTTGATTATATTGCAACTGTAATATTTGATATATAATCCATTTTTAAATTCACTGAGTACTTGGAACATATAGCTTCCCCAAAATATAAAAATAATCAATTTAATGATATTTGAGGATTGGCCTAAAATTTAATTTATAATGTTGTGTTCTAAATACCTATTGGAGTCACACTTATAGGAAGAGCATATGTAAAAAGATTACTCACATTCTCTGCTTAATAAGATTATGATTATAATTGAGGACGAAGTGCTATCTAGTGGTATAACCAAAATTACTCTGGAATTGGAACATTTCTGTGTTTTATTCTTGGGTCTTTTATTTCTTTTTCTTATTTCAGAAAGATAAATTTGCAGCAGTTTCACACTGTGCCTTTCTCGAAGTAGAAGGAAATCCTACTTTCTTGGGCAAAGAAGAGAAGAATTTCAGTTGAAAGAGGGCTCTGATAAAAACTTCTAAAAATTTGGACAGGTCTTTTTTTTAAGAATATCCCTTCCATGTACACTTAGAATTCATTGTGAAAGCTATCTATTACAGAGAACATCAGAAATCCAAACTGTGGACTTTTTTTTGTGAGAAACAGCCTAAAAAGTAAAGAAAAACTGGAGATTTTAAAAATTAGTGTCCAGAAAGGGTTAATATTTTTATTACTTGAAATTTGATATAAAATTGTGGGCGACCCATGACATGGTTTGGAGTACTTGATTATTCTTTTCTCGATAAATAAGAGTGGCATACAGTTAATTTCAGCACTGTGATTGAGCAATGCATTCTGGGAAGTCGAAAAGCACTGTATGATGAGGAAATGTTTTAGGGCCTAATCATGAGAAGAAAGGAGCCTTTCATAGGCCGTATGATGCTGTTGTCAGAGCTAAAGGCAGATAATGATTCGGTAATAATGGCACATTGTGAATATTTAAGCTGAAAAGATTTGGGCAAAATGAACAGACATTGTTGGTTTGTTAAAACTGAACAGTTGGTCTTTGGGCTTCAAAAGCACTCTGAACTCAGTACAACATTTTTATTCAACATTTTTCCTAAAGCAAGATACTTTTTTTGAAAGTTATATCAAACACCATCACCATAAGAAGTTTTTAAAAAGATCTTCTTGTTTAATTTTCACTCTAGAAATTGATAGTATGGGCTCTTTTTCGTTTCAGAGTTTAAAAGTTTCACATGTTTCTTCCTTAAACACATCTTTTCAATTTTGTTGGCAGAAGCAACACCTTCAAAGAACACTCTCGTACAGAGCAATGATGTAAAATATTAAATATAAAACCAGGAGTGTCAGATTGTGAAGAAAGTGAAGTAATTTGCATTTTGTTCCTAAGGTTTCCAATACGCCCTCAAGAGTCTTGCAGCTGGGTTTCTATGTACCTTGGCTTTTCTCCTCATTAGTATATTTTCAACTAGTTTGTTTTTGTTCTTGAAACATCTGTAGATTGCAGATTTATACAGGTCTGGTTTCCCATTTTGGGGTGAATGTTACCAGAAGCTTACGATTTGAGTCCTCATAACCTTCTTAACTTTAACTTGAATAGAAGAGACCTGGTCCCCAATCCCAAGAGCAGGGTATTTTAAAACTTACTTAACTTTCATGGTAGGTTTTTAGAGTTGGTAGCACATCTGGTAAAAAGCTAGGTTCTGTTTTGCCAAAGTATAGGTAATACAGTGTTATTATATTGAAATAATGCTTTTTGAGACTTTAAAATATGACTCAATTAGAAAAGAAAACTTTTAGAATAAGTTTTAGGACAGAATTCAGCCTTTATGAATGTAAGATATGTGATAACTCGTGAGCTCTCCCTTATTGTGTACGTGCTATGATGACATAAATAATTCGCAGTCTGGTATTTCTTTTATAAATATACTTCTCATGTGCAGTTTTACACAAAGACTGAAATTAAACAGATTTCTGAGGCTATATAAATGTTTTTTCTTGAGTAAAAAAGATTACTTATTAAAAATGGCTTCATAATTTAAACCAAAATAACTTTTTTTTTCGGGAGGGGGATGTTTCTACTCTGAGATTTTTTGAAGGGAAAAAAATGTTGCCGTATGTTTATACTAACATTCATTTTTGCCCATATGCTTTAAATCTGTGTATTTGTTTAACCAAATATTGTTTATTTTTAGAACTGTTTGATTTTTTCTTTTTAACTGGAATTTTTAACTGCAGTTCTTTTAAAATTAAGTTAAATAAAATTATACTACTTAAAGGACATTTTCATCCAAGAGTTTGAACCAAGAAATAAATCATCTGTTACCATTAGGTGAGACTTTGGGCAGGAAATAGGCAGAGTCCAGAAGCAAAAATAAAGCAGAAACAAATGTTTACCAAGAAAGTGTGATGTGATCCAGGCAGATTCTTGTATCACTGTTTAAAAGTAGCTTTTATGCAAGGAACCCAAGGTAGCCATAAGCAGAAGAGTCTCTCCCAGTCTTCTACAAGGAAATACAATTTGAATTTTGACCTGTACAGACATACACTTTTTTAAGTTTGTAGAAATTGAGAATATAAAATGAGATTGTTTGCTTGGAAGCACCATAAAATTTAACTTATTTTTAGCACGTATGATCAACCTTTCAAATTGTATTTTTAAAAAGTCTCTATAATCATTTTTTTACTGAGTTTTTTTTTTTAAGATTCCATATCATGTCAGATTTGTAATTTTTTTTGTCTGATTGTGTGTCTGAGAGTGTGGACTTCTTATTTAATAGTAGCAGCAATTTTATTTAGAATGTTGATTATTAAAAAAAAAAAAAGAATGTTGATTATTATCCCCCTCCCCTTCCTCTGTATTTCTGTTTATTCAGATTTACATATTTTTAGTAGATAAGTCTATGGTCAAAATCAAGCGAATCAGGGATGCTAAACTCTATTAACATTTACTTTGAGGTTTTCTGAGGATAGCAACTAAACCTTTATTAGAGGAACCTTCCAGGAACATTAACCTTAAATTTTGTTATAAATAATTTAAAGCCCATATTCAGAAACCAGCCTGTTTGAAAACTGGCCTCTCCACTTACAAATTACCAGATGGTTCTTTCCTAATATGAAGAGAGAGGCTTGAGTTGGAGCTTTAGTGGGGAGGTGGAGGGAGGGATTGTTACTGCTGCTAGAATGGCATTTTATTTATTGAGGTATAAAACAGTAAGATTAGTTAGATGATATATTTAAAATAGGAAAATTACTGAAGAATTTCAATTAGCTTAAAAATTTTTTAAGTTTATTATATTAAATTCAGCTTTTCAGTTTAATTTAAAATTTTTTTAATGAATGTAAATGAAATTATATAGGTAAAAGATAATATACTTATTCCAATTAAAAGCCTCAAATTTATACTAATCAAAATCTATTTTTTAAAATCTGCACCTTAGGACATGCCCTATAGAAAAAGGGATTGTGTGTGTTTGTGTGTGTGCGTGCGCGCACACGTGTGTGAAATACTTTTAAAATATAAATGCATACTGTTGGCCCTCTTGAAAAGTCACAGTGCACATTAATATGTTAAAAGGTCTGAGAACGAGCAGTTCTCAAATTTATCTGTCAGCAGAACCTTTTTGCTTGTCACCCTTGTTAACCCCCCAAAACACCCTTTGCGAAATTATGTCTTTCACCTTTTCTCTGCATGTAAGTGAAGAAACCCAAGATTTCAATCCCTTTTGGTATAAACATTATCTTCCTGCTGACCTTCCTGCTCTGCCAGAGCCCTTAACAATGAATATGTTCTAGTCTCCATTTGGGTGGCAAATGCCCCCTGAAGGGGGATTTTTATCTCAGAAGCAATGCTACTTCATTCAGTTGTCCCACCTCCACTACCCATCCAGTCTATTGCAATTTACTTTAAGTACTTCAAACTGTGTCCTTGGAAGACAGATTTGCCTGGAGCTGTTCCAGGTTGGCAAAGGGATGTTCTAATAAAGCTCTAAGTGGTACTACTTGCTGATCAAGAGGAGAGGGTAAGGGTGGTGACAATGTGATGCTACAAAGGTCATTTCATATGACTCTAAAGTCCATTTTTAAAGGTCTCCTTTCCTTTCACCCCATAATTTTTTGAGTATTGCAAAGATTTGTTAATGAAGCTCTCTTATTGTAACGCCTACCAAGAAAGAGACCTTTTTTTTTTGTTTATTTATTCACGAGAGACACAGAGAGAGCGGCAGAGGGAGGATGTGGGACTTGATCCCAGGACCCCAGGATCACGACGTGAGCCAAAGGCAGACACTCAACCACGGAGCCACCCAGGTGTCCCAAGAAAGAGCCTTGTAAAAAAACATTATTTTCAGGATTCATGACATAGAGATCCATTAAACACTTGTGTTTTAATTTGCCCCGTTCCTCCAAAAATGTTTTTATCACTTTTTTTTGAAAAAAAGTCTATGAGAAGGAAATTGATTTGAATTTACCTAAAACTCAGTAAATATTCATTGTAAAACCATGATATGAATTTTTAGGTATTTAATATCTTTTTACGTGGGAATGACAAGCAATTTTAGCTGAAAATTCTGGTGTTTTTTTTTTTTTTAATCAACAAAAAAAGTTTGTTGTCCTCATCTTCAATATTTGCTTGGATAAGCATCAATTATTTTTTTATGTCATTATATATATGTTTGCAACTGTCTCAAAGATTTTAGATTTGTTAATGTCTGAGGCCCTCACTAATACGAGAGATGAGTTTATGTCTGTGTTTGAACTGTTACCAAGCTAAACAGTCTTTAAAATGCACATGTGTATGTGCACACATGAAACCAACCACATATACACCAACTCTATAATCATGTTACCAAGTAGACTCTACTAATCCCGAGGATTTAACACAGTTTATTAGATAAATGACATGCAATATTAAGAAACCATAAGCATACATTTAAAAATTATTGTGAAACAGACCTTGATAATAATTCATATAATCTAATTAGCAGATGTATCAGTTGTTAATACTTTTTAAGATATCCAGTAAACTAAAGTGAAATGTTGGACACTGGCAAACATGTGTGACAGAAGAAAATCCAACTCCAGCAGGAAAAAAGTATTTGTGGAATATTTAATGTGGTGCTCTAGTAGTATTACAGAAGCTTAGTGACCAGCTGGGGTTATTAAACCTCAAGTTTGCCTCATGCTATTGACATTAGGCAGCCACTTGGTAAAGCCTGGAGAGTAACATGTGCCTCAACAGTTAGCGCTTGGAGACTGTTTTAACAAGTCTCCAGATATGTATTTACATGATAGACCATACTAACACCTTTTAGTGTTATCTGTCAATCAAGATTTAATAATGTTTCTTGATAAAATGTATCTGGTGTTCATTTTCATTGAGTTACCCTACTTACTTGGTATTTTTACGTATCCGTTAAGGATCCATGGTCACCTGACCTCTTGGCAGCCTTCTGTACCCTGCATGTTAACCCTGCTTCCCAAGGACAGCAGGGGTCATTTTCACCCTTGTGAAGCTGAAAAGTTCCCAATAATGAAGTCCAAGGACAGTTGAGAAGGGATCTGCTAAAGTCTTCCCCCAAAAAAGAAAGGCTTAATTTATGCATTTGGCAACCACCCCTCCTCCCATTTTTTTATTTTTATTTTTGGTAAAAGGATTTTACATCAGACAGATATTATTAAAAGATTTTATTTAACACTCACATGCATTTTGTTCGAAAATGAATGCTTGCTCAAGAGTCTAAGAAGGCTTCATGGGAAGAGCAAAGCAATCTAAGCCATATGTATTGGGCAGGTTGCCAGTTGTTTGCCAATATGCCCAAGCCACCTGGCTGTGCATTCAGCCAAGTATGCCATTCCGACCAGCCAGCTTTAACCTCCCGGCTGCTTTTCAGTGCTTAGGAAACTCCAAAGGCCTGGGAGCTGCACTTCATTTCTCCCATGCCAATAGTTTTCACTCAGGCAAACTGCACAGCTACACTGACCAGTAACTCACAAACGCCCATTTTGAATGAGGTCTCCTTTTGTTGAAAGCACCATTCACTGGTGTTGAACCAGTGCCATCAGATGAGTCTGGAGATAGCAGACTGAAACCTTTACCCATATGCCATAGACAGACACTTTGACTGACAAGCAGTATTTATTCCCAGGCCTGCAGTGACAAGGTTTTGTGATTCTGGTTTGCTGAGATTTAGGTTGACTTTATTTGCCGCTGGTTTCAATTTTTATTTTGGGTGCTTCCTAACTTTTAAGTGTTTGGAAACATGTGTTCATTTGGTTTTCCCTTTTTGTTTAGTTTAGAAATTGGTTGTGCTGTCTCATAATTTATTTATCAAGCCTGATTTCATAATCTTTGGCAATCTAGGTCAGGAATTGTGTGGAACAGGCAGCCTTAAAATTGTCAATGGAATCTTGAAGACTGATTTGTTCCTTTCAAAAGTTTTTATTCCTAAAAGGTGGTCTTCTTCCTTCTAGCAGATCATAAGAAGCGTATAGTGTGTTGTTTGTTTTTGCCTTGGCTTGCAAGAAACTCAGAAATAAATTTAATTCTTAGCCTCAGTAACTACATCAGCCTAGGTTTTTGCCTTCATGACTTCTCTTCCTGAACTTCACGCTGTTGTTTTTGTTCTTATGTTTTTCTGTTAGGCCTGAAATTTGCATGTTTTGTATATGTATGTACGCATTTACTATATGTTTGTGAACACCATCTCAGATCATTTTTGGAAGGTTGGTGTGATCACTGAGAAGTAAATATAAATTCAGCATAGAAACTTTAGTCTCTTCCAAATTAAAATCTTTAAATGAACTTTTCTGATGTAATAAGCAGCTGCCTCAGATTAATTAGAACATGTTCTAAATAAAGGGGGTCGTGATGATTTAGGCCTAGAACTTTCATTATTATAAATTTCCGTGCTAGCCCTTGGACTGGCCCATTTATTATTTCCCATCAGTATTGTGGTCTGTACATTCTCAGTTGATGCTGTTTCCCTCTTCCTGGCTCAATGACCACTATCTCTCAGATCTTGAAGATCTGTTTTGGCCTGGCTCCAATTTAATCAGTCTGAATGGATCCTATTGAGTAACTTGACTCATTCACCCTGCTGAAGAGAGTCTGAATACACTATTTCTGAGGGTTTTTTTTTTTTTTAAAACTATTATAATGTTCTTTTTGATTAGAATTGTCAGTCATTTCAGGAGAAACATGTGATCTCTGTGTGTGTATGTTTGTATTTTGGGAACCCATTTTTCATCCCATTAATAAGACCCTTTTGGATGGTAACATTTTGGCCAAAGTCCTATGATACACTCAACAAAGCCCTAAGCAAGGTGGAGTTACACCAGCTCACAAGATGGATAGACAGAGCTGGGGGAAGTGTCCCAGCGGGTTTTTGCAGCCTGTCAGAGGAACTGCAGCTGTAACCACCCATCTGTGCATCCTTGGCTTAGACTGGGCTTCAGTGTTGAACACTTAGCCCGTAGAAAGATGTTCAAAAGGAATGGATGGTATGGTTCAGATAATAATGACCAAAATGTGACAGGGGTAATGTTTAAAGAGAAGAATGATTATATTCCACAAACTGTAACATTTAGCCCTTTGACATTTCTAAAATTCTAAAATTTCTGCAATATTCGTCCCTTTGCTTATTTTCCTGGATCCTACCAAAAAAGAAATACTGGGCTTTCGGTTTATTTTTTCCACGTGTACGTGAAGATTTTCAGCATAATGTTAAATCCAAAAGAATCCCAGTGACCATATTCGTAGTGTCTTCCCTGATTCATGCTTTTAGCTTATGAGTTAAGTTTCTATATTAGGTAGTCCTCTTACATATCTTTGTTCCTGAGCATTTATTATCTCCTCATTCATTTTTCTTTTCACAGCACTTGTGTACAATACAGTGAGCTCAGTGTTTCTGGACAAGGAAAAGGTCATTGATTATTTGTGTTTTTTAAGGTTCTTTGTAAAAACCTTAAAAGACCCTGATCAGAACCCATTAATAACCAAGAATGCAAATATTCCCCCTCAAACAATATAAAATTTCTCCCCCTTTTTGATATAGGCAAATGATACATACCATTTATATTATATTTATGTTTGATGTAGACAAATGAAGAGGTTTCATCTGAATTGTCTAAAATAAGTTATTAATGAGGTCAGTAGAATAAAAAGCAGACCTGGCAAGATTCTTTTCCCTTATTGGTTAAAAAATTTGATAATTCCAATATATAAATCAGACTGAATTAAAGACTTAAAAGGTATTCTTGGAAAAATAAATTACAGTTGACCTTGAACAGCACAGGTGTTTGAACTGTGCGGGTCCACTTATATGTGGATTTTTTCTGATAAGTAAAGTACTACAAATGTGTTTTTCTCTTCCTTGTGATTTTCCTAATATTTTCTTTCTTGTAGCTTACTTTATTATAGGAATACAGTGTATAAAACATATAACCTACAAAGTGTAACATATCTACTATGTTATCAGTAAGGCTTCCCAATAGGAAGCTATTAGTACTTAAATGTTGGAGGCGTCTAAAGTTATATATGGATTTTTGACTGTGCTTAGGGGTTGGTACCTCTAACCCCCATGTTGTTCAGGAGTCAACTATACTATGCTGATTCCCCAGTACAATTTCCAAAACCGATTACTCAACCTATATTTTTAAGGAAAAGAAATATCTTTTATATTTATGCTTAAAAATTTGTTATGTATTTACAGTACAGTGAAATCTTTATTCCATTTTTAAAATATTTTCCCATACTCAGAGGCCTCCCAAACATATTTGCTGTCCTAGGCCAGATCCGTGAGTAGCATTTTTTTTTTTTAATTCTCTTTATTTGATTTCACTGAAGTAGATGAGCTTATCCCGCAAAAAGTGGAATGGTAAACCAGACCTCATCTCAATGAGGAAACGTTGATGGATTTATTTATTGAGTGCCTACTGTGCTAGGTGCAATAAATCCCATCCTTGTTCTGTGGAAGATGAATGTACAATTGAGTCAGGAGGCACGTGTCTTTCGTTCCTCCCCAAAGTTCATTTATTAGCCCTTTCCTCTAATCTCCTTGAAAATTCTTCTGTGTTGAATTTTCTATTAAAATCTAGGATACAGGTGCAAAAATTTTATTAAAAATAATTTTGGACCGGGGCACCTGGGTGGCACAGTTAAATCTAGTTCTTGGTTTTGGCTCGGATCAGTATCTTAGGGTCCCACGTGGAGCTCAGCACTTGGCATGGAGTCTGCTTGAGATTCTCTCACTCTCTCCCTCTGCCCCTCCCCCTAAAATAAATAAATACATCTTTAAAAAATAGTAACTTTGGACAAAAAGGATTTGATAAAATTCAACACTGATTCTAAACCTTTCAGAAATCTTTGCTAACCAGTAATTAAGAACATCCTTAACATGATAAAATTATCTGTCATATCCACAGAAGGAATCATACTGAATTATGAAATATTGGAGTCGTCCTCACTAAAATCAGGAACAAAACAAAGGTGACCATGATCAAGATTATTATTTAATGTTCGCCTAGAAGTTTTGACAAATACACTAATATAGAATCAGGAATAAAAGGACTGTTAGAGAAGACAGAATTATCATTAGTTGCAAATGACAGAATTATCTACTTAGACAAACAAAGGATTCAACCAAAAACATGTGGAATTAATCAGAAAATTTAGTAGACTATTTGGTTAAAACATAAATACCCCAAAGCAATATATTTTCATCATTCAGCCGTTTCCACTAAGCAGCTAGGGTGGAAAAAAGATCTCGTTCAGGAAAGGAATAAAAAGTACAAAATATCTAGGAATGATTTTAAAATAATTTGGCAGTGATTTGATGAAAAAGTCGGCTATGAAGTTAGTGTTCTGAATTATGAAGATTAAAGGAATGGGAAGGAATGGCATCTGACAGGATTACCCCTTATGCATTTCTCCATATTGCAACCTGGAAGTTATCTCTTACTCCTCTTTCATCATGCCTCTCGTCTCTAATCAGCCACCAAGTTCTGCCAAGTCAGCCATCTTATTAGCATGCAAATCAGTTCCCATCTTGCCCTGTGATTCCTTTAGGTTTAGGCCCTTATTATGTCTAACCTGCACTATCTCTGTAGGCTCCTCTCTTTGCTCCTGTTCTTTCTCTGTCATCCATCCCTTCCACCTATTCATGATACTACTGCCAGAGAGATCTTTCCACAAAAAAAGATTTCTCACTCCTTTACCGACATCTCTTTAATGGCTCCCATCACTTGCTGTATAAATTTCATGTTTCTCAGCATTCCATACAAGGTACTTTATGGTCTGGCCTCTCTTCGCCCCTCTGGTGTCATTACCACCACCTCACCTTTCACACTTGGATACACTATTCTTCAGCTCTCTGATCCATCTCTCTTAAAATGCTTGTGGTTTACCAAGGCTCTCTATCAGTACCTCAATGCTTCAATAGCAGTGTGGCACCGTTACATATTCTGGTTCCTCTGCTGAGCATACTCTCCATCCAGATGGCTCCACAGCCTGCAAAACTCCAGGTCCTCTTGCCACACTCAGTGTAAGCATTGAATCATTTGGAAAACCATTGCAGACACCTTCTTCCAAAGTTAGAGACTAACTTTCTCTGTTCCTTAGTATCTTTGTGTACTTCTGTCATTACAGTTACTGTACTATACAATAGCCAAGAATGGCTGGTAACTCCCACTAGAGTATCAAGCTCATTGCATTTCTAACATCTGGCACAGTGGCTGCTGGAACATAATGGACACTCCATATTATTTGCTGAAAGGAACATTTAAAAAAAATCCCTTACCTTTGTAATTCATGAATTTCTGTTTCTGGTGTAATTTTATAGTTATATAAATTGTTTTCTGTGATAATTGCTTTAAAATTTTGTAATTTTTTTTAACATCTTGGAATTAAACAATGGGGATAAAATGTAAGTACACACATTTTATGTCAAAGCTAAAGTTTGACAGATATTGAGTGTTTTTTGGGAATAAATAATAAAGTTTTATGAATTAGGCTATAATTTGTGTTTATATTATCAGTGCTAATCATTACTTTATTTGATGCCTGCGTTACGGTCATTACCTAATTTGCTGACATTTGCAATCATCTATCAGTGTTTCATTTAAGCTAATAAATGACACAAAATAATCATAGATATGTAAAATTTGGACCCATTTAATATATTTACTCAGATTCTTGTATACACTTAGGACTAATATTGGTGCTATTGCATTTCAGAAAGGTATAAAACAGCTGCATCATTAAGAAGGTTGTATAAAAGATAAGACTTGCTTGCATACTAGCTAAACCAAGACAGAATTAAAAGGGCATTGCATCCTGAGAAGCCAAGTATCATCATCCCCATTTTATAGATAAGGAAACGGAGTTTCAAAGAAGTTTGGTGATTTTAGTAGTATTACACCCAGCTGTTAATGATGGGTTTGAGGCTGGGGCCTAGGTTTTCAGTCTCCTGATGAAGGGCTCAAAACAGAGTTTAATATGCTAAAAATCAGCTTGATGAATTGGGAACATGTAAAGCAAATCCACACAGATCAAGAAACAGAATAGTGATTTCCTGATTTTTCTAATTGTTTTCCCCTATTTTATTTATCCATTTGTAGAAATAAATATTGAGTAGGTTACATCTGAATAATACAGCATGGCATTTGGGTGGCTCTTTATTTTGTAGGCATTCCAGAAAGACTAATTAATCTCAGTTCAAAAATATTCCTCTGAACGATTGGGCTAGACCCGTTTTAACTAAGAGGGAAATCAAGCCATATGTATTATATATGTACATATTTATGTAAAGCATAGTAGAGCCATATTACATCAGTGTTTTATTGCCGTGAGTTTGGATGACATGCTGTAAGTGGTAAAGCCACAAGTGAGTTACGCAGGTCATCTCAACTAAATGCCAATAAAATGTTTTTATGGTACCACGTCATCCGGTATTCTGCCTATGCTACAAATTTAAAGGGAACCAATTTTAGAAATTTCCAGAGTTGTAAAAGTTTTTATTGGCACTATATTTCAAACCTGCTGGCCTATAAATATCAGTTCCATTAATTGTGGCAAAAATTAACACACAGATTTTTTAAAAAACACTCATAATGGGGCCTTTTTTTTTTAACGTGTTTCTTTTAGATTTAGTCCAGTTTTTCTGGTTTTAAGTATCAGTGCTTTTCTCTCTCTTTCCTCTTTATGTAAATCCTTTTCTCTTTTCTAAAAGGTCCTGAAGCTCCATCTCCAAAGAGCAAACTGTAGCTAATATCCCCCCTAGGTTTGATCTCATTTTTCACTTACTATTCATAAATTCATGTGGTGAATTTTTTTATTGCTTTTTAACCACTGTTAGTTGTAGCTTATTGTTGAATTATTAATCTATAATTTATCATTATTATACTGTTGAATGCATACCGTCTTCCCAAATAAATTCTAAGCTCTTATAGAGTGTATTCTATGCTTTGATGTCCCTGGGCTCTAAGGCAGTATTTTATTTGTTTGCTTTTACTGTCCTTTTTTGTTCCTTCCCTTCCTTCCACAGGCATCAGCTGAATGCCTACCATTTTCATGTCTAAGCTCTATATTGGATTCTGGAGATGAAAAGGCTGCCTAGTGGGACATTGGGCAGCTCAGTCAGTTAAGCATCTGCCTTCAGCTCAGGTCATGATCCTGGGGACCTGGGATTGAGTCCGGCATCAGGCTTCCTGCTCAATGGGGAGCCTGCTTCTACCTCTCCCTCTGCTGTTCCCTCTGCTTGTGCTCTGTCTCTATATATATATCAAATAAATAAATGAAATCTTAAGAAAGAAAGAAAGGGAGGGAGGGAGGGAGGAAGGAAGGAAGGAAGGAAGGAAGGAAGGAAGGAAGGAAGGAAGGAAGGAAGGAAGGAAGGAAGGAAGACCTGCCTACGAAAGAGCAGATAGAAATGATTCTCAAACTGTTGTGTGCATAACAATCACCTGGAGGGAATTGTTAAGCAGGTATATTTCCAAGCCTTACACTGGAGGTTTTGGCCAGGGAAACAAATACCTGTATTTATGAACAACAAGTGATTCAGATGCAGGGACCCCACAGATGTGGAGAAATCACAGTATATATATATAGGTGTTGGGAGAAAGTTCCACAGACAGATCCTCACAGTGCTATAGTTTAAAAAGTCTTGTGATAGCAACATGCTCTGGGTATTGAAGGAGCCCAGTAGAGGGACATCTGTGGGAACCAGAGAAGTCAGAGGAGTGATGTCACAGTTGGTGCTTAATATGTGCTCTATAAATTAAATGAATGAACACTTGAATTTCGAATTAGACCGAGGTGGTTGAGTTCGTGGGGCTTAACTTCTCTGAGCCAGAGGGGAGTGGCCATAGGTTGGGGTATCCCCAATGCTATTTCCATTAAATTGGTTTCAGTAGTTGCTTGGCATAATTGATTATTTTCTTCTAAGAATCCATAGGTAGTTCCACAGAGAGCTGTGAAGCAACCTTTGAACTCTTAAGTTTTTCTCATTTTAAACAATGTGGACAGAAGGCCCTATTCCTATTGCTTTGAAGGGCCCATTTCACAGGGACCGAATTTAAAAATGGGTTTCTCAGATTCTAGCCCTAGTTCTGCAGTTTTGAATGTTTGATGCTGATCCATCCTTGCATTAATTATGTGGGTACATGTGTGCTCCTCTGTTCTCTGGTTGCCAGCAATTCTGTGAGCTAGAATGTCTGTCCTTTTCTTTTGTCTCAACAAACCTATCATGCTACTTGGCCCTTAGTTATCCCTTCGAAATACTGGTGTATAAACAAAACACTTCCCTCAGAGGTCCCTGGTAGCTAGCTGCTGCCCCAGCAATAGATGTGGTATTTAACCACTTTAGGTAAATAAATAATTAATTATTTATTCAATTTTTTAAAAAAATTGTGCTTTTCATATTACCAGAGAATTGTCACTGTTTCTGTCTCTCATGCTGTGCTGCTTTAATAGTCAGAAATTTGATGACTTACCAGTTATTCAAGAAGACAGAGTACGTATTTCGACTGCCGGTACTTCCAGGATGAGATTTTCATTAAAAGGCAAGAAGAAACATATTTGTGTTACAAAATTTTTACTTTTTTTTCTTGGTTTCTAAAGATGCCCACAACTGGGTTGTCCTAGAAATAGAGCCATAATAGTGACAACCATCCACAGTTTCTGCAAACTTGTGAAGGCTGTGACATCTGTCTTTGGTTTTCCTGGCTTCGTATTTTAGTTCCTCCCTCTCCCTGGTGGGTCCTCTCTTAAACAGAGTCAAGCCTTTATACCCTTTATACCCTTTAGACTCCACTGACAAGAATGAAGCTATTCCCACTAACAGAAGTTACAACTTGTGCGTAGGGTATGGTAGACAGGAGTACCAGTGTCTGTTGAGTGAATAAAGGAATGGAACAGCTCCATGACAGGCAATTTCAAAAGGGTGAAGAAAGTAGATTTATCAGCTTGTCATTTCATTGTAAGAATGGAAGGGGACTGCGTTCCCCCACTCAATTGAAGATTGCTTTGTAGCTATGTAGACTCATTGTGTTTTTAGGGTTAGTATCTGACAATGTAGTTTATAGATCTGTGGGGAAGGGTGTTCTCTTATTCATATGGTTCCTGAACTTCCCTTCCCTCTCTTTAGCCCCTGCCTTGTGACATACCACTGGGGCTGCTCTTATGTTCTAATGCTGATTCAGAAAACATGGAAAACACCCTGAATGACCAGTTCATCTGCATTCAATGCAGGGTATACTTATCATTTCAGAAAAGGTTCACCTTTAAGAAAAAGGTGGGAAAAGGGGGGAAGAGAAGTAATTTTCTTTAGATCAAGATCAACATGGAACAACTATTCTGCTTAGAACTGACAGATAAGTCGTCATTTGAGAGAGTTCTTTAGGTAAACAGGTGTGAAGTGGAAGGTGTATCTTGAGTGTACTGCCAGGTAGGGTCCCCAAACATATGGCACAAGATATCCTTGAACAAAATAACAGTATGTGCTGCTCTTTTAAGGCAAGGGTGATATGTAATTTTTATGTTCTTTCTTTGATGTGAGTTGTCACAGTGTACTTTATCACAGCCAAGCCCTCAGTCCTGATTCTCACCTCCAAAAATGTGATCTAGACAAAGAACTAGAAAAGCTTGAAGTTGTAGGGCTAACACCTTCGGGACATACCTTGGCCTACTAGTCTAACCTAGCTACCTTTTAATGGTTACTAGAAAGGAGTTTTCCTAGAAATGACCTATTTCCTGCTTCTCATCACTCAGTTTCTTTATTTTTGTAACTCCTTTCTTTTCCCTGTTGTTGGTTAGTTGACAATGATTCTGCCTGCATATTCATTTACCATATATTTTTTAAAGATTTTATTTATTTATCCATGACAGAGAGAGAGACAGAGAGAGAGACAGGCAGAGGGAGAAGCAGGCTCCATGCAGGGAGCCCGATGTGGGACTCAATCCCGGGTCTCCAGGATCACATCCTGGGCTGAAGGCGGTGTTAAACCACTCGGCCACTGGGGCTACTACCCTCATTTACCATATTAATGTGTGAGGGGTACAGCCCAGGACTGTGTGCTTTTTAGTCTACGAGCAGATAGTGACCACCTCTCTAATTATTTCCAGCTCAGTGAGGTATGTCAGTCACTCTTGCTTTTCATCAGTGAGAAACCTTAGGAAACTTAACCCTTAGAAGAAGGGAAACAAAACAAACAACTCTGAATCAAAGCCATGGCCAGTAACTTTTTTCATGTTTCTATCCCATGCCCAAGATGTTTACTAATTATAGCATGGATAAATTAATACATATCTAGAATCTTTGTTGTCAACTCCAGTCTAATATAAGATCACAAAGGGCAAGTTTTGTCTCTGGCTCACCACTATACCCATGGCGCCTAGAATGCTGCGTGGTACATGGTGTGGTAGATGAACCTCTCCTCGCCATCCTCAGTGCTGAATGAAGGAATGAATGAATGAATGAGTTCAAAGCATTCCTTAACCCACAACAGTCAATGATATAGTCATTTCTAGTCCATATTGTTGAGAACCTCAGACTCACAGGGACATGTTTCCAGTAAAATCATTTACATAATTGTACAAAGTGTGTGTACTTATTTTTATAATTTAGTCACTTTATTAAACCAAAGATAATATGAGGACCTTATCTTTGTTGGGTTATACTGGTGATAGCATTATTTTAACAATCAACTAATGCATTCTTAAGTCTCTATAGTGGGCAAAATAGTGTGCTTAAATTTATTAGAAATGGAATTCAGAAAATTCATAAACTTCTTACTGGCAGAATAGGTAAAAGCAAACAAATAAACAAAGCTCATTGTTTGATTTTTCTTTTTTTAAGTAACAAAATCAACAGGAGATGAGCCAGATCACTTTTTTGTTAGTCATACAAGTTTTTTTTTTCTTTCCTATCACTATTTTTAAATATAAATTCAAAGGTAGAGTATTCTGTAAATCTCCCACATTCTTATTTTCATTCTTGTGTATGTCGTATGATCTTGGTTTACCATCATCACTTTGCTTTGCCTCAGCTTTCCCAGGTGTAAAACTGGCCTGACAATGCTCAATGCTCCTCTACTAGCACAGGGGTGGGGGGTGAGGGGGGTGGGGGTTATGAGACTTAATTAGCAAACAGCTGGAAAATCCCTTGAGACAGTTCTGTGAGTCAGAAGGGAAGTGCATTGTGATTAATCATTATTATTATTGTTATTATTTGCAAATGGCTCAAAGCCATCTCTAAATTTAATAGTAAAATGAATGCATCTAATAATTCTTCCCATGTACATGATCTGTGGTCATGCATTTCACAAATTAAATGGCAGAATACTTGTAGGATATGATTATAATGATCCAAGTAAATGGTCCTCAACCAATTCAAAATTATGTGATTAAGACCCCAAGGAGCTAAAGCAAGCATTTTTCTTTGTTACCTTTCAGCTTCTCAAATAACACATTTGTTAATTTATGTGAAAGGGAAAGATTAGCTATTTTAAATTATTAACTTGGACTTTTCTGTGTAATTGGTTGGGAATTTGGGAGTGGGTGTGTCAAATAAGTCGATCTGTCACACCTGTCTGTCATATACGGGCAAGTTGTTTCAAATATGATTGGCTTAGCTTCCTATCAGTTGTCGGGTCGAGGTAATTTGTGAACTCTTGAAGTCTGAGACCTTCAAATACCACCTGAAAAGATAATCATATGTCTTATTTTTCTGGTAGTTCCCTTTCTTCCCCTGTACCCTTTTGTCAAGAAATGCTCTTGGGTCTGAGTTAGGTTATATTGCACGTCAATGAAGAATCGGCTTCTACTGTAGACTGTATACCTTTAGCTTGAATTATTGCAGGCAGACATCCTGGCTAGCTGTAGTGCAAAACTCAGAGGGCTCATGCCTGGGAAGACCTACAGTCCGCAGCCCCGTAAGTTGGAGAGGAGAAAAGAAAAGGGAAATTCTATCTTTTCTGGTGCTCTTCTCCTCCTGGTTTCCCCACTAAAAATCAATAGCGTGGTCGATAGTTGGTTTTGAGTTGTTCACTACATGATGGAGTTTTTCTGATGTAAACCTTTGGTGTCTGGGCTTCAGACATTATAATGTATCAGGGAAGGTTTGATAGCTGCCACAGCCCTCCTGGGTTACATTTTATTCCCTGTGACAGCTTTTGTAATGTGAAAGGGGAAGTACAGATCAATTTTTACACCATTTAGTTGTTGGAGGAAATTTTTTTTTCATGAATTGATTATTCCTTTACAAATTTACCATATTTATGTATTTTTTTCTTCTTAACAGCAGAAGCTAATAAAATGAGGCCTTTTCATTAAAGAATATTTTAAAATACAAACTAATTCAAACCTTTCTTGAAATTGTTAAGGCCCTGTTGTGTCCTATTCAGAGTTTCTCAGATTCTCTTTGCGTGACTTGGGATGACACTTTTAAATTTAAATGTATCCGTTTGGGAAAACCTGGTGTCTTTTCTTAGCAATGTTCTGGAATGGTGATATAAGGAAGAAAATGGCACAGTGTCAACTATAATGCTTGTGTGGTTTTAATGCAGATTTTGGTTTCTTTGAAACAATATGGTAGCCTTTATGGATATAGAATAATTCTGATGATGAATAATCATTATAAGTGATGTCTACTACAGAGTTTCCATTTTCATTGGAGTCCTTTCTGTTAAACGTCTTGTTCTCTGTATTAGCAAATCATTAAGTTTTCTCTTCTAAAAATAATATTTTAAATTGCTTACCTATTTTCTCTCTCAGCTGTTTCTTCTTTACCACAGTAACTTAACAAAATTGTTCTTGAAAAGCTTAAAGGTAGGTAACCTCTAGTCTATTCAGTGAGTTAAGTACAAGATAATAAAGTCGTGTTTGTAAAATGTCTTCGAGTTTTGAAAGATCAATTTCTAAATGGAATGAAAATGTTCGTGCAAGACTGTGTTGAAACAGCACTACAGAAATGCAAATGGTCTTTAAAGTACTAAATTCATTTATTTGAAATGTTGTCAAATATTTGAACAATAATATTTAAGCAAGAACTCTAGAATAAGGCCGCTTATTCTCAGACAGTGTTAGAAATCCATCATGCTGTATTAATTGAAAGGATTTGGTATAATCTCGTAAAGAAACAGGCAAACGCTGGGCTTTCCTCTCTAGTAAAAATACATCATTCATGTCTTCCATTACTGTGCTATAATTATGGTAAGTGAAGCAGAACGGAATCAATAGAGCAATTTATCAATGCATTCTAAAGTATGCTAGCACCATTTACGTCATCTACTGCAGATACTGTCATTCAATAAAGAGACATCTAATAGTATCAGGACTAAAGACTGATCCATTTCAGCATAATATTTTTACATGTAATGTTCTAGTTTTGATCATAGATTAATGAATTGTTCATTTGTGTGATATAATGTGAAGTAAAATATTTCCTGAATTAAACTTCAGTAGAAATTTAGAATTTCAGTCTTCAAGTTCAAAAAGCACTGCAACATTATAAACATTGGAAATAGTGCATGGATTTAGCCTTTTTTGGTGCTATTATGAATCATATCATAGTTGGAAATAGAATACAAGCTGGGTGTCCCTTTTGCCCCAAGAGGCATTAAAATTTAAATGACAAATATTTGGCAAGGCATATCATTTAATGACTTCCAATTTTTGTCATTTTATTATCACAATATTCAAAATAATTTAGGCTTTATCTTCATATTTATGATTTAACTATAATTATGGATTCAGAGAAAGATGAGTTCACTTAGATTTTTTTCATAAAACCACAAAGAATATGACTTTTTTTTACCATAAACCACCCCTCATATTAATATGATATTAAAAATTCCTGACACTAAAGGGAAGATACTAAGTTGTATATTAAAATGCTATTTATTTCAGTATGGAAAAGATATTTCAGATTATTAGATCATCATTTTTCTTTTCCATATGGTGGTAAAATTATCATCTAGTATCATTTTATCATCATAATATCATCAAGTCAACCTTCTATAAAACTATATAAATCTGGTAATGATGCCAAAGTATACCAACACAAAATTATCATTTGTATTTCAGACTTGTTACCATCAAAAAATGTTTTCAGGGACAGAGCTTATTTTTCACCAAGTTACAACCATTGAAACTGAGGCAAGGTTGAATATAACAGCATTATCCAAAAACATTTATAACTTCTAACTTTGGAAAACTGACATTATGTACAAGATTTTCCTCTTTGTTTTCTTTTACACAAGTTCTTAGGGTTACTTATTTTTTAAGGTAATTTCCTTACCAAAGGAAGAGTTTTGTACTCAACTCCTCAGGATAGTTTCCATGAACTCATAAAACATTAAAGGAAAGGGGACATAGTCTGGAGTTGTGGGATCATTTTCTGGAATTATACTCCATGGAGCGGAATGACATCCTTCTCCCTTCTATTTTATATCTTGGATTTGAATGGACTTGTGAATGTTTTGATATAGATTGTGACTGTGTTTTCGGCCACTTCTTTCATCTGTTATACTTTCCACATCCCTACTGGCTGGTGCCCCTCCAGTATTGATTTTTAAGAACTTGTCTGCTAAAGGGTTAAAGAGTCAGCTTTTAAACTGCTTTAGCGCGAGGTATTTAAGAAAATGTGACTGTCATTCACCTCGGTGAAGATGTTATAAATTGTTTTGTTGGCGAGGTTTATTGAGGGTTATTCTACCTGATATCACATTGTATTGTTTAACGTGGACTATTTTTAACTAGCATTCTATTTAAACAGTGTCAGCGAATTCTGAGAGCTTGCCAAGCAAATTCTCAAAATGGTTGCCAAGCTGTAAGATGGCTGCCAAGGTCTGAACACACTGAACAGGTTCAAAATGGTGACCAACTTTTTAGGGTTTGTTGGTCACATTTCCCTACTGCCACCCTCTCCCCCCCTCCCCAGATACCACCCAAAAAGGAAGGGGAGAAAATCCCGAAGATGCAAGACTTGGCACCAACTCCTTGGCACGAGTGGTTATAGTGTCATCCAGAGATTCAAGTAGTCACCGTGTACTACTTGTTTCACATGCTTGGCAGAGGACTATTCAGGGGAATACGTGAGGTGAAAACACCACTGTCAAATAGCATGGCCATTTTCTTCACCTGATCTAATATGCACCAAATACTTATTTAGAAAGAGGTCTGGGGGAAGACTAGACAAGGCAGTACTTTCAAAGAGCTTTCTAAATGAGATCGAAGAGCGTTCACCAAGACTTCAGGCTGTGCCTTTTTGTACTGCTTGCCTAAAGTGGCACAAACTTTATATACAACAGGTTTAAGATTTATTTTAGTTTTGCATTTGTTTACTTAAGTTTATAGCAATTGCTTTCTGGCAGTTGTGCTACTTAGCAGATTGAAATAAAATCATAAGGGTGAATTAAAACATACTGCTGTTAGTGCTGATTAGAATTTTAGCTTAGTGTAAATACCGGATGCAGGGTCCAATTTTTCAGACACTTGGCATGAGCTCAATAGGGATCTCCAGGCTACACAGGAGACAGTGTGTTGTGTACTTGGATGCTTTTAAAATTCTTGGATAGGTGGAGCATACTACTTCTGCTGGCATGTTAGTTCATTGTGCTGGCTGCATAATGTGCTTGGGTTCCAAGGTAGATAGAGAAGCTGGGGAAATGATAATAAAGGAAAATGGTTTGCACGTAAAAAACAAAGCCCAGAGAAAGGGATGTTAATGAAACCCCGTGCAGTTTTTACTGTGTATTTTGATGACTAGATATAAATAACTAATACCAAACTCAGTTGAAGAACTGTAGAGTTTGTGGTAATTTGAAGAACGATCTAAAAGTGAATATATTTCTGCAACTTGTTAAAATTTCTCTCCGTGTGACACTCTAAAAAATATACTGGTGAGTTAACTTCTCCAGGCAGGCGGTTGACTCAGTGAATGCTTGGAATAGGTCTTCTGTTTCATATAAGCTGGGGACTAGGTTTTCCAATCTGATCGAAACCTGAATTCCTAAAGATATTTTTTTAATGGGGAATGTATTTAATTCTTAAGTAGCCATTTAAAAAAGCTGGTTGTCGGGAAAGGTGGTGGTTTTATGTCATTTAATAAGTGGAATCAGCTAGTGATACTATTACAGTCTATTACAGTCAATGGCGTATATAATTTGAGCTTTTAGAAATCTACAGTTCTAGGTTGTTTTCAGTCATGGAGCCCTCAGGCGATGAGATGTATACTTGGCGTATACTCTGTTGTAAGAGGTAGCTAAGAAATACCACTTTTCAATCCCCCCTTTCTTTCTTTTTTTTTTTTTTTAACCAATTTTCCCTGGATGTTTAGTCAACAATGTTTGTAGCTAAGACTCTTGTAAGTTCATTTCTAGTCCTTTCCCTCATGGTGGACAATTATCAACCAAGACGTGATCATTCAATAGATGAAAACAAATGTTATTGACAGTGTTGAAATCTGAACTCTGCATCCTTCAATGTAAAAGATCAATGCCATTAAGATGCTTTAGCTCTGGAAACTTCAACATAGAGCTGCATAGGCATTTAGAGGTTAGCTGGGCAAATGAGTGATATGAAAGTTGCATGGCAGATCCTTCAGTACATATTTATAGAGTACATTCGTAATGTATGAGATTATAAATGTAAGGTAGTTTAAGAGTCTTTCTTGCTAATTCTTATATATCTTACTATGAATTGGTGACAAGGAACCTGAATATTTATTTATTTTTAATTTTTTAAAAGATTTTATTTATTTATTCATGAGACACATAGATAGGCAGAGACATAGGCAGAGGGAGAAACAGGCTTCCGTTGGGAAGCCTGTTGTGGGACTCAATCCCAGGACCCTGGGATCATGGCCTGAGCCAAAGGCAGACGCTCAACCAGTGAGCCACCCAGGTGCCCCTTGAACATTTCTTTTAAAGTAAAAATCAAGAGACCGTGCTGCTTTATAGTAAATCAAAGCATCTTTTTAATCTTCAAGTTAGGAACATACTGATTATTACCTGTCATTTTTTCCTATTCTGTTACATGTTATTCACTGGCAGTTTATTTAGATGAATTACTATTATTGTAGCAAAGGTAAAAATTAAATCATTTAAAAATCTTTTACGTTGTTCATAATGGATTATATCTATGAATGTGTAAATAAGTAGAATTGTTTCAAATTGCCTGAAACATGAGGTAATTCTAAACTTTATAGTATGAAATGCCAGTCAGGCAATGTCTAGGGAGATAGAATGAGGAATATTTTTGCAAATTCTCAAAGAATTCATCAGCATCCTTGGTTACATGAAAGGCAGAGTATGTTTTCAATATTTTAAGAAAACTTTTACTTATCTTGCCATTGTTAGACATAGCCCGTATTTTAAATTGGTGAATTATAAAATCTTTTCTTTAGGAAATTTATCTATTTGTCCTTCCAAAGGGAGTGTTTTTAATTCAAAAGAGCTGTTTGTGTTTCAAATTTATGTGGCAGTGTGTTTGGCACTGTACCCTTTTGTACGTAGGATACGTGTATAATTAGTACATGGGGTGTATGTGTGTGCTCGTGTCTCCCTGAGTATGTATAGAGATATAAATTTTACTTTCTATATAGTAGCTTTCTGCATAGGGCAACCCAAACAGCTGTTATTCCTTTTTATAGCTTCTTTAATCTATGTGCCAACAAGTCAGTTTACAAAATCTGTTTTGTTGATGGCTGCTGTGATAATAATTGTGGTGTTTTGTGGCTTGGCAAAAGGCTGGGGTCTCCTCTGAGGACTCTTGCCAAAGGCTTTGAAGGGGTTGAGGTGGATTCGCTGCCAGAATGAGTCACCACTCTCTATTTTATTTAGTGTCCTTCTGCCAAGGCCTTAGACACTTTCTGTTTTCATTCTTTTGTAGGCTTTCCTCCCCACATTGTGGTTTTCTTCACAGCCAGAGGCCTGGGTCTGCCAGGATAGGTGAGAGAAGCTGGCTACCCTTCACCACACGCCAGCGTGCAGTCAGGCTGAAGGGCTAGGGGGTTAGCTGTGGTGCACCTTGAGTCAATGTGAGTTTAATTATACCGTTATGAATTATAGATAAAATGACGGACTTGGATAATCTAGTATATACTGTAGTCACCTGGGTTTGGATCAGAAATTCTCAGAAGAGTAGTTATTACTTTTAAGTAGCATTCAGATAATGTGACAGTGTTGTAGTGCTTTTCATAATTGATTGTTTAAAAACCTTAGATAATTCATGAATTCTGGCTCTAGGCCCAAATCTTGAATTTTTCCTCAAACAAAAGAGTACCAGTCCCCTCTTTTTAAATTCCCTAGTACGTGCCTCACATAAACTGTTTCCTGGATACACCTAATGGTTTTCAGGAAATAGTCTCAAAAGATGTTATTTCTACCTATCTCCATGTACATTGTCACTGGTAAATGGACTCAGATACGCATTGCTAGTCTTTTATTTAAGATCGAATAGAAATTCAAACATATTTTTATCATTAAATACTTTCAATAGATGAAACTAAGTTGGATGAAAAGTCCTCTGGCTACGTTCTTCCAACTTAAATATACATTATGTGTATATATATATATATATATATATACATATATATATATATGCCTGTGATAAATTGGAATCTTCAAAAGATAAGCAAAAATGGAATCTCCTACATTCCTGTGAGGAGGACTTAGTCCTTTGATGATTTTTGCTCCATAAATTCAGATGGCTTTTTCTTGACTAAAGTTATGACACCATCCTAAAAATCTTGTAAACTGTGTGTGTAGAATTAAATTGAGGGGTGTAGCTTTTGTTTTCTTAAGTACCCATTCATTGTGTTAGATCTTTAACCATGGTGTACACAGTACAACTTCATTATAACATCCCCTGAAAACATTTCCATAAATGTAAAGTGTATTTTTCAAAGTTCAAAGTCCTAACTATGGGGTACCAAAATTTTTTCCATGTATTATGGTCCAAGCTTTTGTTTCTCAAGGGAAAAAATGCTATAAACTGACTTAATTTAATACTTTGTTTACAAAATAAATGCTATTAATAATTGAGTATTATTCCTTATAAATATTTGAGTTAGAGAATGTATAATTACATAGGTGAAGAGTCTGAAATAAGACTGGATCAAATTGATCTAATCACATCATACAAATCTCAATGGTTAGCATTCAGGCAAATTAATATATGTAGAAGTCCTTTGTAAACTAAAATATTGTATAAATTTTAAGATATTACATTTTTATTTTTTTTCCTTAAATTTCAAATTATCAGATGCTTCTCTCCATGTATCTGCCTTACAGTTTTCATCTTAAAAGAGCAAAAATAGGGATGCCTGGGTGGCTCAGTGGTTGAGCATCTGCCTGCGGTTCAGGGGATGACCCTGAGGTCCTGGGATTGAGTCCTGCATCGGGCTCCCCACAGGGAGCCTGCTTCTCCCTCTGCCTTATGTCTCTACCTCTCTCTCTGTGTCTCTCATGGATAAGTAAATAAAATAAAAATAAAAGAGCAAAAGTAAGAAAACAGCAACAGATACTAAAAATGTGCAGTCACTTTGTGATGTAAACTCATTTGGAATTTTAATACTTGGAGTTCACGGCAAGACTCCAAGATAGAAATTCTTTTGGATGATCTATAAACCACTCAATCCCTGGTTAATGCTCAAACCATGTGAGAAGTTCCAGGTGAAGTTCACTTTGAGCCTTGTCTGAACCCCATAAACAAAATGAAGTCCTGTAAACCCTGTATGAACCCCAAAGAATGAGAATCACTAAACCTGATGCCTCTAATTAAAACCCACTATTTTCTAGTGGCTGCTTTATGTGTCTGAAATTTGGAGACAAAATTTAAATTTGGAAGTAAGCTTTTTTATTTTGGAAGGTATGAATCATAAGCCACTAAGTATTTAGATGTAGCTATATTATTGTGAAGCTCTGATAATAATGCAGTTTCAGAAAAGGAACTGGAACCTTATGAGTATTAATATTCCCAGGATCTCTTATAAAATCAGCAAGACATAAATACAGTAGTATATAATGCAGTTTCAGAAAAGGAACTGGAACCTTATGAGTTTTAATATTCCCAGGATCTCTTATAAAATCAGCAAGACATAAATACAGTAGTAATAATGGTTGTGTTAGCAATAGTATTAATTGTAGAGATCTTCATCAATATTATTTTGAAAGAGTAATGTTATTTTGAATTCATACTGAACCTTTGTGCCGAATGCTTAAAATAAGACTCAATACATCATTTGTTATGATAGTATGAGTTGATAGGTGCTAGGTATTATTTGTCCCTTTATACAAAAAGAGAAACAGAATCACTGATCAGTTAAGTCATTTGACTTCCACCTAGTTGCATGACTTCAGATACAGATACATGAATTGGGTGGGGGGCGGATAATACAGTGGTTTCCTCTTATGAAAAATGAGGAGATTAGACTAAAATGACTTCTTAGATTGCTTTCAACTCTTAAAAAAGATCTGGAACTACTTTTGCTGTTGTTTATGAAAGCTAGCTATCTTTGTGTCATGGTTCATTATATCCCATTTGAAGATGAGGTGACTTATCCATGGAGGACACATTATAAATCACTAGCCTTCACTTATTAATCATCATAATCAGAAGGATAATCATAGTTATCACATGCCAAGCTTACTTTGTCTTAGACATTGTGTGCTGGGCTCATTCCATGAATTAGCTCACAGGTCCTTCTGCAGTTCTTCATTAGTAACCTTAGAACCTGGGTATATCAATGATTTTACTGGCTTGACTAAGCATTTCATATGACCATTTTGTGAGGTGGAGGGGAAGGACAGAGGGAGAGGGAGAGAGAGAATCTCAAGCAGACTCCTTGCTGAGTATGCAGCTGGATGTGGGGCTCAGTCTCACTACCCTGAGATCCTGACCTGAGCTGAGATCAAAAGTCAAATGCTCAACCAGCTGAGCTATCCAGGAACCCCTCACATGACTGCTTTGTAGTCCGATGTGTCCTTGAGTGTTCAAGAATCCTAAAACCATTCCATTTGCCTTTAAATATTGATAGTTAACCAAAATGATAACTCTCTCTCTCTCTCTCTCTATCTCTCTAAGATTTTATTTATTTTGAGAGAGAGTGTGAGCGCAAGCTGGGTGAGAGGGAGAGGGAGAGAGAGAATCTAAAACAGACTCCCCAGTGAGCAAGGAGCCTAATGCAGGGTTGATCCCACAACTCTGAGATCATAACCTGAGCCAAAATCAAGAATTGTACCCTCAACCGGTTGAGCCAACCAGGTGCCCCTGAGGACTCTCTTTCTATCCAACAACCATTTTGCTTTTTTGACTGTTTGTCTCCCGATAAATTGTATAAGGATTCAGTAATTTTCATACATTCATTTGCTCATCCATCCACTTGATTACTTGCAGCCCTTTGCTCACTGGAGAAAGCTAGATGAGAGAGAAATGCGGTCTATCTTTAAGAGCTTACAATTCTCAAAGGATTCACCCACAAAAAGAGTATTGTGTCACATGTTGAGTTCATCACCTAACTGCGAAAAACCATCACCTAAATGGCACTGATAAATAGTTTCAGATGGGCAGAATATGCAGCTGGCACACAGTGAAACGTGTGCTTCACAGATTTTCATGTTCCATTTCCAGAGAAGAGGTGGCACTGTCAAGAACTGGGCTTCTCAAATGCATGTATTTAACTCCATACTAGGTGCTAAAGAAAGTAAATGGCTGCTGAAATTGTCCTCTGTCCCACAGTGAACAATATCTTTGAAGCAGTCACTGCATACACTATACCACGTGAGACTCTGTCTGGTGTCAGGTCAGCTCATTAAAGCTACTTTCTGGGTCTTTGTTAATGTCATGCAGACCTTGTGACAGGTGTTACAGCTGCCAGCCTGGCACAGTCCATTGAGGGTATGCTATAATTGCTCTTGATGCCACCCTTAATGGGTGGGGGAAGAAGGCAGCAACATGGGTGAGGGGAGGTGGAAGGATGCCCCCAGGCCATGACTGACATCTGGTCACCACTGCTGTCTCACTGCAGTGTCTGTTCTGTGCCTACAAATATTGGACCTTTGGGTTGAGTTTGCCGCCACCACTGGATTGCTGGCATCCATCATTATTTCACAGCTGGGCAATGAGTTTAGCTTGGGAAAGGGGTATTTATCATAGGGTCAGAAACAATCTACTGCCAACATGACCCTGAGAACTTTCCTATGTTTATTAAATGAGAGATTAGTATCCTCGGGATCTCCTTTATTAAGTGTTTTCTGGTTTTGATGAACTTTTGGGTTGTTGGTGAGAATGTGATCTTTCGTCATGATATCTGAACCCATAAAGGACTAGATTTCCTCTTAGGCATTTCAGATATTTCTTATATGTATGTAGGGTGATAAGCAAACCTCAATTGGAGGAAGTTCTGAGAAATCTTTTTCAGCCAGCATTTACTGAACTCTTTTGTATCAGCCACTGAACCAGGTACTGGAAAAGTGAAGGCCTGGCCTTAGCCAACTCTCTCACTCGTTCTGGAGAGACAGACCAATGCATGATGAACCATAATGTTAGCCAGGCTGTGGTTGAATTACAAATTAAATAAAATGTGTAACCGTGTGGGTACAATTAGGATCTGTGTGCGCTGCAGTGCGAGATAGTGCTTTTGACTGTGAAAGCTTGGGTGAGACGGATTTTAGGAAACTTCATGCAGACTTTTTGATGCCACACAAGACAGCTCTCTGATATTAAAACAGTCTTGAGAGGGAGATTTTCAGGTTGCCTGGAATCTCCAAACTGGAGTTTACCCACAACTAAATTGAAAATGAGTACCTCTTCCTTGTGATCTTTTTGTTTCTCTATAAAGTACCGTCATACTCATGCTCTGTGTACTTTTGGTTCAAGCAGAGCTGTCACCTCTTGTTAAATTGCATCAGAAAACTGAGTGGGGAAAAATCAGAGAGGAAGACAAACCATGACTCTTAACTCTGGGAAACAAACAAAGAGTTGCAGAAGGGGAGGTGGGTGGGGGGATGGGGGTAACTGGGTGATGGGCACTAAGGAGGGCACGTGATGGGATGAACACTGGGTGTCATACTCTATGTTGGCAAATTGAATTTAAATAGAACATTTAAAAAATAAATCAATTGCAGCAGAAAACTCAGACAATTAATGAAGAAGATTTGAATGTTTATTTTAAACCAGTCACAAAGTTCTTCTTTACAGAAAATACCCACAGTGCCATCCTAACTTAAATACCAACTTAAACAGGACACTTGGCTCTGGGTGTGTTCAATAAATATTCAATGACCATTTCTGGGGTAATATGAGGCACTTTCACAACACTTAATTATAAAGATATTAGTAACTAAAAAATTACCAATTAACCCCCTCCCCCCCCATTGTCATGTCTCTGTGTGCATACCTACTCTCAGTGCTTATGGAGAAATAACATTAGGGCTCTCATCTCACCGTAGTGATTTCACAAATGTAAAGGTAGCATCTCATAGTCCCTGAAGTGATATATTATTGGAAAAGCATTCATACGATTTTGTTTTAATTGATTCTGACTCTTAAGTATGCAACCAATCTGTGTATATCTCCTTTTAATTATTTATCTGAACTATGAGAAAGAAGTAGGCAATCATTTGGTGATCCATTCAAATACCTTGAAAGGAAGGCATCCGTCTTTTGTGACAGACATACTGAAAGATATAAAATACATTTTTATTTAATAATTTCAGTAATATTATTTATAGTGCCACCCATTTAAAAATACAACTTATATGAAATGCTCAATAACTATTTTTTGACTGAAAAAAATGGCCACAAAAATTAACTTTATGAAATCAAGTAAGGTAGGCAGCCCAGATGGCTCAGCGGTTTAGCGCCACCTTCAGTCCAGGGCATGATCAGAGACCTGGGATCGAGTCCCGCGTCAGGCTTCCTGCATGGAGCCTGCTTCTCCCTCTGCCTGTGTCTCTGCCTCTCTCTCTCTCTCTTTCTCTGTGTGTCTCTATGAATAAATAAATAAAATCTTTAAAAAAATCAAGTGAGGAGAAAAGAACATAAGAACATAATAAATTAATGAATAAACACTTTTCAGAAGGAAACCAAATGCTGTTGTTAGGGTAGACAATGAAATAACCCCACCGTAAGAAATGAATTCAGTCAGCACATTTATTAAGTGCCTCCTGTATGCCTAATATGGGAAGTGTGACTGGAGGATGTGGAGGAAATGTATCGAAAATGAAAACTATTCATTCCCATGTTCCTATGGACATGTTTGAGTATGTGACATATGCTTGTGAAATTGTGAATTCAAGGAAGCAAGCATAAGATAGGTTAGAATCATCATGGATGGATACTTACTAGAAGAGACAGAAAAAAAAACATGTAATTCCTCTTCTAGGAAAATATTTGTAAATTATGTGTGGTTAGTACAAGCAGACAGAAAGCAGATGGAAGTTTTCAATCTATTTTCCATAGAGTTTGTAAGATGTTGGGTATGGTGTATGGGTCCTTGTCCTAGCCCTTTATGCTGAAAATGAGCATTTTAATTGGATTGCTTCTTTGGAAACAAGACAAAGAGTACATTGCTAAAAGCTTTTGGAGGCCATTTTCAATATTTGCAATGATATAAGTGCTAGGGATGTGCTTCCATTTATATATAAAGGCAAGAGTGTCTTCCGTAAGCATAGAGTCTCTTATAAGACTTTTATTATATTGTTTACTTAAATGCAAGCAAACAAATTATTTTTAACTTTAGAGGACCAACTTCATCTTTCTCCTTTGCAACTTTTTAGCCACTTTTTCTATTTCTGCTCCCAAGAGCAACTTAAAAGTCACTTTTTATTTCACCAAAAAGGGAATGTTCATTTCTACAAGTATCTTGTCAGCTTCACATGATCTGGATGGCGTGTGTCATAAACATAATTTCTGTATGATTAGCCGAATTTTTCACCTTTAAGTTAAGATTGCTGCCGTAGCCTAATACTTGGGAATGTTTGCATTGGGGGTTAACTTAGAATTTATTACCTTACTTTTAAAAGTACCTCTGATAATATAGGTTTAATAGTTCAATTATTAAGTTCCATCATCTGTATATAGTTATATACATGAAACAGGTTTAGAAATTAAATGAGCTATACCGTATAATGTGTTTCTTTTCAAGATTTTAATTAAACTTTTATGATGTCATATATACATAACAGACAAGATTTGAAATTTTAAGAAAACAATTCAGTGAGCTATTGAAACGTACATTGGGATATTGAAATGTAGAGCATTATGAGTGTATTTGGTGAAAAGGCACTCTATCTCTTTTCTTAAGCCAAGTCAAAAAGTTTGCTTTCATAACATGCCATTGAAAGAGATACTATAAAAATATTTTATAAAATCTGGCCTTGCAATTTTTTTTCTTACAAGTAAGAAATTATGTTTGAAATTATGGATTTTACTAGAGGGTAATGTAATTGTGTTTAACATAGAAAAAAAATCATTGAGAATGTGTTGATTTGGTTCTTCTCAACTGTAAGTTGGTTGAACTTCTTTTACTTCCATAAATTCCAGATGTCGTTTCCTGGCTTTCCCATGTATGAGAAATCCATATACAACAGAAAAAAGACGGAAAAGATGGAGAGCTTTCATTTCCCTTATTTTCACTTTTGTTCCATCCCTCTGTGCTTGTTCTTTGTTTAAATAAACTTTTGTGGTATGTCTTTCACACATCATCGCTCCTTGCTTCAAAGCCTTCTTTTAATAACTTAGCCCTGGCTCACTTTTCTTTTGCATATGAAATTGATTTACTAAAATGTGTGTGTGTGTGTGTGTGTGTACAGGCCAACATGCACACACACATCTGTGCAAATAAAAATTTCACTGAAAAGGAAAGTTTATGATCTCTGGTTTACTTTAAACACACACACACACACACACACACACACATACACGCATACACACACTAAAAAACCTTGTAAAAGTGAGAAGCCTAAGCTTGGAGTCCATCTACTTTTGAGATCCTGATTTTTCTCTTACTGTTGTCTCAGTTTCCTCAACCTGAAATAAGAATAACTGTATTTACTTTGCAAAAGTTGCTGGGAAAGTTACATGTATGTAAGTCACTTAGCTCTCAGTGCTGGCCATTTTTAAGCAGTTAGTAAACACTTGCTATTGCTATCATAGTTGTCATCATCATCATCATATATGAACACAATTAAGTAACACATTTATTTAAAGCTGATAATAAACTGATAATATTAAGTTTGCTAAGAAGCAGAAAGTTGAGATTAGGCTTTTCGTTGCTAAAAAATTGGTCTGGGTACAATTACATGAAAAGTGATAGTTATATAACCTAAAAATAATACAATAGTTTAAGAAGCAGGACAATATTATCTTTGTGATTGTTTTCAATTGTCAAACCAAATGATGGTAAAATGCAAATTAAAGTAATCCAATTTAGACAATTACAGTGTCTATAATTTTAAAAAATGTTTTACTAATCACGATTTTATTTTTTTTTTTAAGATTTTATTTATTTGAGAGAGAAAGAGATAGTGAAGAGAGAGAGCATGAGCAGTGGGGAGAGGGAGAAGAGAAGCAGGCTCCTCACTGAGCAGGGAGCCTGATGTGGAGCTCAATCCCAGGACCCCAGGATCATGACCTGAGCCAAAGGCAGATGTTTAACCACCACCCAGGCGTCCCCCTATCACAGTTTAAAATCAAAAACAGAAGTAATGATATTCTGGTACTTGTATAAAGTAACAAAAATATAAATATAGTTTACAACTTGAAATACTATATTAGGAACTAAGTTGTCCAGTTAAGTTTGTCATCATTATTTTTTAAAAAATAAATTTAGGTCAGTTTAAATACGGTTTTTTGTTACAAGTGAATAGAGATGCCAATTCAGTTACCATTTTAAATACAGAAACTCTGAGATATGTTTCTAGTTATTTCTTTTTTTAAATTTTATTTATTTATTCATAGAGAGAGAGGCAGAGACACAGGCAGAGAGAGAAGCAGGTTCTCTTCAGGGAGCCTGATGTGGGACTTGATCCCGGGTCTCCAGGATCACACCCTGGGCTGCAGGCGGCGCTAAACCTCTGCGCCACCAGGGCTGCCCTTCTAGTTATTTCTTATGCTATTAGAAATTAGGGCTATATGAGAATGCTGGGAAAGATGTCTTTTCCAAAAATGTGTCCCACCGTCAGGCAGCATGCATGCAGCATCAGTGCCTGCTCATAACATCCACTCAAAGACTATTTGAATTTTATTTTCTTTGGGTGGACCCTCATAGTAGAAGCTTTGTATTAATCAACTTACAAGATTAACTAAATCTTTTTATTTTCTTTGTAATGTACTAACTGATGCCTGTAGGATGGTGATTGCTCATGGTCAGTAGTTACCTACTAGTATATCCTAGCACTTTGTTTCTACTGGTTGTGTGCTTAACAAAAGTCCACTGTGTTGTCACCAGACCTGTTTATACTACTATATTGGTATTGTTATTATATAATTCAATTAAGTTTATATGAACCGATGACATGCAATTTCAAAAATAAAAGAGAGTTTTATTTCTATGAGATTAGGCCAGTGCCTAGTCTTTGAAGGCTTTGGAAGACTCAGTAAAGGTGAGTTAAAAAATTTCTGTCAGATTATACGTAGATGAGATGTCTCAACTGTAAAGGGAAATTATGAAAATATAAAAGGATTCTGTACTCAAATTGTTTTAGTATTTTTAGGTTGTCTTTGTAATTAAAAAATAAAACTAGAAATCTTATATGATGCATTATGAATGTGGTTTAATTAAGAAAGATGCTGCAATTAATAGACATTAAAGTTAAGGCTTCTCTGCATTAAAAGATCTGCCAAGGAATGTGTATATATGTATATTCAAAGTTAAAATGCCTAAGGTGTATATGTCTCGCAAAAAAAAATAGTCTTTATCTAGTTTTTTAAACTAACCAACTACCAGTCCTGATGGTGGTATTAGATATGAATGCTTTTACTTTTTCAGAGTTTTAGAGATGTTCTGTTTCCTTCTTACCAAGGAAAAGTAGAGGGGATTGACAGAGGGGGAATATTAGACTCATAAAGGACCAAAACTTGAAATTATTATGTGAGAGGTGATATTCTGAAGTTCATCTAGTTTTGGGGTTCCGTAAAAAAATTCAGCCCATCCTAAAGAGATTCTAGATGGTCTGATTATAGAAATTGATTGCTAGCTTAGTGAAGCAATGGGCAACATGGAGGTCTAATAGGCAGAAAGTAGAGTGTCCCAAAAGTTGGGCAGACCCAAGAAATAGAATACATGGGCAGATGATGCTAGTCCAGGCAGGAAGTTATAGCATCAGAGAAATCTGTCAGCAGGTAGTTAGAGGTCCAGATGCTAGCCTGGGCGTCAGTGTCAGAATCTTGTTCTTGGGAAGGTGGTAAGGAAAACCAAATCGGTGTCTCCAGTTCCAGATGAGGCAGCATACTTGACCAAACACAGGTACAGGAAGGAGTTGGCACTTAAGGTGGAGCTTACTGATTGGAGAACAGGACACAAATTACTGGAATCAAAATTGGAGCCTGAGGGCCAGAGGCCTATGGGTCACTTAATGGTGGTGAAATTTTCTCACAGCCTCTCCTGTCTGCAGAAAATGGAAGTGCTTACAGATTGGGACTCTTATGCAATTGGATATCAAATGGTTTAACTGGGGAGAGTCCAGTTAGGTGGACCAGAAAATAAAATTGCTTCATGCCTGTCTTCATGACAACAAAACCCGAATGAATGGCCACAGGACTGAAAGTTTTCCCAAGAAACCACAAGTTTTGAAAGGGCAGTGGAAGATACATCTGCTTCCTATGTTAGAATAACCATGTCTAAATGGGATGAACTCTTTGTCTTTTATTGTTGCTGTTGTTGATTTTTGTCCTGGTATCTACTATTGCAAGGCACCAAAAAAAAAAAAAAAAAAAAAGGCAGTGAATAATTATTGGCTAATTTGACATTTCTTGATGGCACTTGCAATTCAGATGTAAGTAGTTATTTAAAATAAGTGTATTCATTATTATTTTTTTAAATCTGTTTACTATTTTTATAAATGTGGGTTTCTGTTTTGTCTGACCTGCAGCTCAACTAAGGTGTTTGGATCAGACTGCATAAACATTAGTGTACTTTGCATGCGTTTATTTCATGTCCTTCATTTTATATCATTTGTGGCACTGCAAGTGAGATCATAATTCCCAGAGGGTTGGGACAGTTCATTCAAAGGCCAGCCCACCTATGTTTATAGTAGTTCTCTGTAATATAATTGTAACTAATTTCCACTGTTGTTTTTGGAAAAAACAGTAGACTGTAATTATGTGTTAGCACTTTTTAAACAGCTCCCTGCATTGTCATATTATTTTAAACGGACTCTGTTTTAAAATAACCTTTCATGTTTTGATTGCAAGAATATAGCTTACATGGGTCTATAGTTAACAAAATACAAGGATCTAGTAAATGATAGAGCGTCAACACAACTCTGAAAGCATTTGTTCAACATCTCTAGCACTGCCCTAGGTTTAGAGGGGAAAATAGAAATTCCTTTTTTTTTTTTTTTTAACAGTTTGTCAGCTTTATTGAATAGGCAAGATATTACAGAGAAAAGGGTCACCTGGGTGGCCCAGTCAGTTAAGGCTCTGACTTCAGCTCAGGTCATGATCCCGGGGTACTGGGATGGAGTCCCAAGATATTGGGCTCCTTGCTCACCAAGGAGTCTGCTTCTCCCTCTTCCTCTGCCTCTCTCCTTACGCATGCACAAACGCACCCCTCTCTCTCATATAAATAAACTTAAAATAAAATCTTAGTTATTTAAGCCCCCATGTGCTGGTTATAGGATGTTAAGAATGCTACAAAGAAGCGTACTGTATTTCATTTTTGTGGTTCACTCCTAGGAAGTCTCAGCGAAGAGTTAGGGGTAAAGTTCCATCTTCCAGGATTAAGAGCGGTCCCACCATTTTATCTTTTGGGAAATATTGCCCATATCTTCAAATTGCAAATATCCTCATCTAGTTAGTCATGTGGACACACCCTTCCCCTGCTACATTTCATTGCCATATTAGTAATAGAATTTTAGTGTTGATTTAAAAGACAATCTGCCTTAAAGCAGATTGCATAGTTTGCACACTGTGAATTGTAATTAAAGTGTAAGGGGTGCTTATTATGTCAACAACTGGCATGAGAACTCCTGAGCAGCAGGTGACCCCGAGCAGGTGACGTTTGTGACAGCTAGGATCCCCTTTTCACTGGCTTAGCAATCTGAAAGTCCAAATTGAAAGAAGCCCAGAGGCTGTATATTTCATTAGATCCCAGGGGAAGTTCAGGATACAGCTTCCTTCTGCTTTCCTGGGAGGTCGCCAGAAAGTTTGGAGAGCTCTGTTTCTGTCAGAGGCTCAAAAGAGAAAAGAAAAAGCACACACAAAACAAAACAAAACACCATACACACCACAAAACCATCCACCAATCACCCCCAGAACCATAAATTTGACATTTCCCACAGTCTCTCTGAGACCACAGCATTGCTGCGTCAGCAATATGCCCCTCGCTTTGAATTGTATGAAAGGAAGGCTCAGTGTTCCAGCCTTTAAGAAATGTCTGATCTTCACAGGCAGTGATTCTTTTGGTTTTGAACCATGGAAAATTATCAAGTACAGATATCCTATGATTTGCTTTAAATACTTTCACATTACATATTCCATCCTCCTCAGCTTCTAGAATGGGACAGAAGTCCAAACTTAGAAAGAGGAGACCACACGAATAAGGAAGGAAACAGACCAAGGAGGCATGCTATATGTATTTCAGTTCTTAACTGTGATGGGTAAACCATGTGGAGGGTGGTCACCTTAAAGGTATGTTACTGTAGGAGGCTCAGAACCTTTCTAGACTGGTGTTATGTTGTATTTCACAGTGAGTACAGTCACTCCCTTTAGTTTGGTCTTTAGTCACCTTGAAGTCTGACTGGCAGTTGCCGGAGTGAGGAGAAAAGGTGAATCTTTCTCTTGGCACCTGACATGAGTTCATAGGCTTCTTCTTTTTTTTTTTTTTTTTTTTTAAGATTTTATTTATCTGTGTCTCATGAGAGACACAGGGAGAGAGAGACAGAGACATAGGCAGAGGGAGAAGCAGGCTCCATGCAGGGAGCCTGATGTGGGACTCAATCCCAGGACTCCAGGATCATGCCCTGGGCCGAAGGCAGGCTGAGCCACCCAGGTGTCCTGGGTTCATAGGCTCCTTACTGTCATAGAGTTTTCATATCACAGACATGGAAACAACAGTACTATCTTGCTTAGCTTCAGTAATCCAGATCCTTTGATTTTGAATTTGAGAATCAGGCTTCCCACGTGAACTTGTGGCGACTACTGCTAGCCTGCCCTCAGGAAGACCAAAATTTAAGCCCAGAAGGAAGTATTTCTCACCCCACATATACCTGCCATACCTTTTAGTCCCCAAGCGTTATTAAATTTAAGGCAGAAAATAATTCTCAGAACACGGATTCCGTTTTCCTGTGTGCTTTATTTTTTTGGTCAAGAAAAGTGTTAGCAGTCGCCATTTATATGCTTGTCTGTGACTGTGTGTGTTTGCTCTTGCTAGCCTGGAAAGAGAATTGTAGGGCTTGAGAGAACAAGATGCACCATTCTTATAAATTTGGTAAGTAAATTAAAACTGTCCAACTTTAGAGCTGCATTCAAGTATTGTTATTAAAGGAATACCAGTTGTCTCTAGTCCACCAATTTTAGCAAACTTGGAAATAATTATTTTCTGTTTATTTATATCTTTCAAGGTCTGTTCCAGCTAGAGGAAAACCTAATATACTTAGCAGAATTTTACTTCAATTACCTAGACTGAGAAGAGAAGAATAGGTCAGAGGGATGCAACAGACATTTGTCTGTCTGTGCTGCCTATAGTTAGCTAGCTAATCATCAATTTCTGTAGCAATATAAGCAGGCAAAGGTAGAAAATTGTCCTAGGTCATGAATTTTCCATTTTTTACTTAGCTCCTTATGTGAAACTTTCCTTCCCTCTCATTGTATTATTTAAATACTTCATCTTTATTCTTAGTTCAGCATCCTTTATTATATGTCCTTAGCTCTCTTGCAAGTGTGCAGTATGTTATTTTATCATCTGTACAAAGTCATATCACTTCATGGATATTCTAAATATAGTTTGTTAGTATAGAGCACCTAATAAAGGGTGAATACAAGTATATTTTAAAAATAGGCTGTTTTCAGAACTTTTGGCTAATTTTAGAAATAACACGCTCAACTTTAAGCTAGGTTTTTGAAAAAAGAATGTAAGAGTATCTGAGACTGTGCTTACATCAAGCCAAAGGTAGAGGCTGTTCTGTTGAATGAAATAGGATGTGGCAAATGTGCTACATATTGGAATTGGTCTTTTGCCTCACAACTTTTTAAACTAGTTTTGGTAGCCATCTCCTAAAATGCGTGCTACAATGAAAACGAAAAAGGAATTTTTCAATCTTATTTTTAATGATCTAAATATAACCTCTGATATTCTTTCAATGTCGTTATTGCTATTCTCATTGACAGCAACTTTACTAATACACTAGTCCAAACATAGCTATGTCACTCCTTCCCATACTTAGTAAAGTGTTTTTGCCTTCTGATATATATCAAGGAGTTGTCTGTCATTATGAAACTAGAGATGCAGAAGCCCATCATCACATACTATAGAAATTTTCTATAAGATTGACCTAAAAGGATTTAAAGTAAATAACATTTTAAGCTTAACTTGATTCCTCCTACTACAGATAACAGGAAATGTTTTGAAAGATCAGTCCCAGAATATTTGCAAAGAATTGTCAGAATTGTCTCATGATTTGAGTAATCTACTTCCCTCTTAGAGTCATACTTTTTGTTGATTTATGTTTCAAATATTGCATTGATAGGATGATTGTGAGCACGAGAAAAGACATTTGGCCATTGCTGATAGGGATGAGGCAGTTCTTTCATATGTAACCATTTCACGAATTGTAGCCTTAATTGAAAAAAATTCAGCATGTTTTCCATATAGAGTGTGTTTCTGCTGGAGATAGAAAAATCTATAAGCCATCTCTGGCATAGTCCCTGCTTAGAAGTCCTACCCAGCCTGGCCCCTCCCCTGTAGTCCTCTGTTCAAGGTCACTTACTGAGCATTTACTATGTGCAAACTTTCTTTAGGCAAGTAGGAGCCTTGTGCCCTCAAGGGTTTACAGCTTGTTGGGAAGGCAGATGGGGATTAAGAAATGAAATAGGAGCCTAGCCCTGTTCTTAGTAACCAGGCAGTGGGGAACCAGAGGAAGGGAGTGATTAATTCTGCCAAGAGGAAGGGAGAGGATTCTGTCTTCAGCCTCCTCTATACTGAATTACCTTCTAAATTCAGGAGAGGGATCTGCGCTGTCTAAATGTGACTAACAGGGATCGGGAAAGAATGTAGTTACTTTCTGCGCCTAAATAGGGTGTTGGCGAAAACAGGGTAAAAGCAAAGTCATAACTGTGCAAATTATCTGAAATCTTTTCAGATATTTGATAGAAGTCCTTGGGTTAAGTGTTACAGTTTTAATTAATGTACTTTAATGGCAACGGAGGGTTAATAAACCCGATGGGCATTGTCCTAGTTATCAACGTGTTGTGGCCATACAGTTGGGAATAGCAGTGTGGGCTTGTTTGTGCAATACCCGTGGGTTAATTAGAATTTGCAATAGTCTGTCACTCATTCCTTAGGCAGAAGAACTTTTGAGTTTGCAACAGATCATCCTGTTAGCCATAGTTGTGCCTACTGAAAAAAAATCGTGTAAGAAATGGAAAAAGTGTGGGGCACCTGGGTGGCTCAGAGAGAAAGGTGACTGACTCTTAATTTTGGCTCAGGTCCCCCATCTCGAGGTGGTGAGATAGAGTCTGCTTGAGCTTCTCTTTCCCTCTTTCTCTGCCCCTCCCTCCATTCACGCTCTTTCTCTCAATACATAAATATATAAGTAAGTACATTTTTTTTAAATGGAAAAAGTGGAGTTTTGAATTAATGGATTTGTTCAGTCAGGGCAGAGGTCCAGTTTGAACAATTTAAGCCACAGACATCTTTCATGGGAAGACTGTGTCTGCACTTTGATCCTTATTGCCCCTGTGTTCTTCTTTGCTCCTGTGTTCTTCTTTGCTTTGCTCGTTCCAAAGGCATGATGCCTATTTTCCATGTAATTTTGCAGCAAATATCTGTACCCATTTTTTTATTCTCTTAAGAAAGCTTTCAGAAGGTTTGTCAATGTAGTGAGCATGAGGGACCATGTCTGTCTCTATGTTGGTACTATCACTACCCTGTTTTGAGCTGCGTGGTGATTGCAGTTGAATTCTACAGGGGATAAATGTCCCAACTCTGTAGATTGTAGGGTTAGTGTTTTGTGGATATGATGAGTGCAGGACTTTGGGAGACTTCTATTCACTGTTCTGTCTCCAGAGTTCCCAGGAGTGTTTGGCACACAGTAAGTGCTCAACATATATTTGGTTTTATTTATAGAATGATAAGCTGACTGATTAGAGTGTATCATTAAAGAATTTTAGTTGAGCTTTCATTTTGTCAGTTGCTAGATTTGTAGTATTTTAATCTGTGTATGACATTTCATAAATTATATCAGACTTATCAGTGACATCTGAAGCTCCATTTACTCTTTCGCAATCAGTAGTTTCTTGGGACATACAGTTTTAGGGAAACATGATTTAAAGAATTTAGAAATTTTAGGGAAAATCTAGATCTTATTGACTTTAATAGCCTTTGATAGATAAGGTCAATGGGACCCAGGTTTACCAAGCTTTTAACAATTGATTTTGGATCCCAGATTTCATGATTCTGAACTTGGTGTTCTTTTTTTTTTTTTGGATATTAAGCCAAATACCTTAAAGCTTTTCCTCTCTGTTGCTCTCACTTTTGATCTCTCATTTGTGAACACTTTCTTAGACCAAACAGGGAATAATAAAGTACTCCAGTAGAAGAGAACTCAGAGGTGAACTTCACATGGAAGTGTTACAGGCCAGGCCCTACTGGAAAGTGCAGCCAACAACAACAACAACAACAACAAAAAAAAAAAAAAAAAAAAAAGAAAAGAAAAAAAAGGAAGAAAGAAAAAAAAAAAAACCATGAAGCTGGCAATCCGCCTCCCATGCAAAGGTTATTTTTCTTATTACAACAAAACTAATTAGTGGATTTTCTAATGTAAGAAAATGTTGCTGTTAGTAAAAGTTTCCTCAGTGTGCCAGAAAGCAGATGGTGGCAGTGAACAGTGTTTTCTTTTGCCAGGTTTTGTATATGCTTTCTAAACCTGCAAGAGATTTTGCTTTTCCAGATTCAGACTTCTGATCTTTTTTATTTTTCAACAGAAATAGAAACTTATATTTAAATGTACTTGCATCATGTGGCCTGTTTGACATATCATGGTTACTTGAAAATGTTGAGTAACATTTGATGTTCTGCATGAATTTCTTCTCTGGGAGTCTTGTTCTATACTTTCTCTTCTTACGGAAATCGAGTTTGTGCCTTGAGAGTGCCACAAAAATGAGGTTTGTTGGGATGATGGAAAGCCATGTATAGGATTTTCTTTACATGGAAATCTTTTTTACTTTGTTTTGTTTTGCTCCCAATTACTGGGTAATACCAGCTTTTCTCAGGAAGGTTCCTGAGAGCCTGCCTCTACTCATTGTGGCATCAGTGTTTGTGCCCTTTGGAAGAATGCATTTTCCTATCTAACAGAGAGATGTTACTCTCTGCTAATTTGGGATTTTCTTTTTGCCTGTTTTTCAAATGAAATCCCTTCCAACCATATTTGTTTAAATTCTTCCCCCAGAAAGTCTAAGCATGTCCATACAATACTACAATGGCAATATTAAAACAACACTCTCTCTCTGAGTTTCAGGCCAGTTGGGAGAATATGTGGCAGCTGTGGTGGAGGCATGAAGCAGTTTTGTATGGTAAAGACTTACAGCTTTGTTGACTCCAGACATTTTTCCCTTTCTACAGGATTTCCATTTAGAGGGGAAAAGGAAATCATTAAATCATTAGGTTTGTTGTTAAGTAGAAAATAAAAGTGGGAAATGGAAACCAACTCAGTGATATTGTTGAAATCATTTGAGCGAAATGTTAACAAGAAAGAATCGTCCCTAAGTTACTAAATGAGAAAGTCTTATGAAATTATGTGCTATTTGTGGAGATGAATAGCCAGAATCAAAGGAAAAGAAAGAAAAACATTGTTCCCACGTAAAAGGGGTACAGATACTGTTCTGTCCATTCCCCAGGACTAACCTGAAAATTCAGAGATGCTCTGCAAGGAGTTATTTTACCCTTCACCACTGAAAAAGCTATTTTTTTACTTGTAACATTTCCCATGTGTGTTGCAAATAAAATTTCCTATCCCATTGGAAGAACTGCTATTACTGACCCCACTTCATAAGATACCACTTCTTTTGTTACTGCTTCCTTTTTTCTTTTTTTTCTTTCAATTGTTTCTCTCCCCCGTCCCCACTTATTGTTCATTTTTCTCTTCTAGTAACCAAAACATAAAACAGGACAGAGTTTAGAAAGCATACTCGTAGGTTTTAACCAAAAATGGTCTAGCCAGTGTTTTTTCTTTGCTTATCTTAAGATTGTAAATCTGAAAAGATGGCAGTGATATTGAAGTCACTGGGAACCAGAGGTCAGAGTCTTGGCTGTGGGAAGGCTACAGGGACTTAAATGCTGCTTCATGAAGCCCAGCAGGGTAGGGAGTAGAGGTGAAAGTGGGGGCATGATTGGCGGGTAGAACTGCTGGCTTGTGTTGTATACACTGGTCCCTATACCTCCCTTAAACTTTTACTTGAACATAGGCTCTCCACCATGACCAAAGATGTTGGAAAAACCATACATCCCAGGGATCTTTTTTGTTGACTATAAGACAAATACAGCAGCCATTTTTTACTTATATAAATATCTACCTCCTCACCCCTGATAAATTTTGGAAAGGGTTCTAACTTAGAGAAACTCTATGGTACTACCCCTGATGGAAATGGAGTAAGTACTTTAAAAAAACAACTAGTGTACACTTTTCTAAGAGGTATGGAGTTGAATGAGTGGAATTCTTAGTCAACATTACGAGCTACCTTTGGACTGAATAAAAGTTCACAGTGCTTTTGCACACAGTAGGTGATCAATAAATGTTTGATGGGCTGAAATAAGCAAGCTTCTTCTAAGAATGACTAATTATTAGTCATTGCATAGAGTGGCGATGATTTTTAAATAAGGAATCAGAGTAAAGATCAAATCATCCCTTAGAATTTTTGATGAGGATTAGCTGTTGAAATAGCACCTATATTAGATTGCCCAGAACACATGATTTTTTAAATCAAAATAAATCCAGGTGACAAGAAACTCTTATTTTAAAAGCACATCCTGGGGGCCTTTGGGTGTCTCAGTTAAGTGTCTGCCTTTGTCACAAGTTGTGATCCTGGAGACCTGGGATCGAACCCTGTGGGGAGTCTACTTCTCCCTCTCCCTCTGCCCCTGTCCCCACTCCTTCTCACTTGCACTGTCTCTCTCTCAAATAAATAAATAAAATCTTTAAAAACAAACAAATAAATAAATAAAAGCACATCCTGCAGATAATTCATTTGACTAATCTGACCCAGACTATCACTAGGCATTATAAGGAAGATAGTTTAATTTTAGGATTATTAATAAGCAAATTATTCATCCATACTGAGTTACTAAAATGGAAAATACTTATCCCTTACCCCAGCATCACCACAGAAAAGAATGTAGACTGTGTCCCAAAATGAAAACAAAAATGCGGATAGATGAACTTTAAATGAACACATGCACTCAACTGGTACCTAATTGTGTTCAAGTAATAGGACCCCACAATCACTGGTGGATTTCTGAAAGTTTTTCCGGATTTCAAAGCTATATGAGTGAATTCATGTGTTTTAATTATCTAGGTTTGTTTTTTTCTTGTTATGTATAATGTTTGCAGTTTTCTCATTTGTATCAACTCACACATTTTTGAAATTTTATAATTTAGTATAGTTTTGGTTATAGATTAAAGTTCACTGACTAATCTTTTTAGCATGTTCAACTGCTCCATGAGAGATACACAGAACTTGATGGCTTCCAAGTGTGGTTCAAACATCCAAAGCACTTGAGATTAGCACCATGTGAAGAAATTTTAAAATATTGTACTGCAATTAATTTTAAATAACTTAGCACTGCATATGTCAAGGAGAAAGCCGATAAGATCCAAAAGGAAACTCCTGAAAGTGAAATGATTCAGTACATTTAAATCATTTTATCTATCATAAAGACATAGAAGCAAAACATATATGATTATTTCTACTTGCAAAAGACTTGGGTGAATTGGTAGAGAATCAGATATCACTTGAGCTTTATTATGATACTATGGGAAGTCTGAGAACCATTTTTTGGCTGGGCAAGTGATAACTCCCCATATTCATGCATATTTGTTATAGGTTCAGAAACCAAATTATTAAGGAAAAGTTATTGTCAATGTGTATTTTAAAGATTATATAGGGGCACCTGGGCAGCTTAGTCAGTTAAGTGTCTGCCTTCAGCTCAGGTCATGATCTCAGGGTCCTAGGATGGAGCCCCCTGTCGGGCTCCCTGCTTCTCCCTCTCTAACCCTCTATGCCCCCCACCCCTGCCACTGCTTGTGCTTTCTCTCTCTTTCAAATAAATAAATAGAATCTTTATATATATATATATATATATATATATATATATATATATATATATATATATCCACACACACATACATATGTATATATACATATATGTATATATGTATTTGTCTGAAATATTTTCTAACAAGTATTGTTTTAAATCCTAGGGCCTAGACCTAGACTAAATTCTTTAAGGATACCTTATTCAGTAGATCCTAAAACAGAATGTTTTCTGGTGCTCTGGATGACATGGTGGATCAAAGTCCAAAGAGAAAACATTGCTTATAGTCTTTTGTGGTCAGGGTTGGCCAAGTCACTTAAGATAAACATTTGCAACTCTTCATGGGCTATTTGTGGTCATTTATAAAGTAAAGAAGAGACCGTCTTTGACTTATAATTGCACTCATGTTTTTTTCTTTTTTTTCTAATTGTGCTTATGATTGGCAGTAAATAAGAAACTATCACCCAATCCCTTTTGATGGAATAGGGTCCTGGCCTTGAATGCCTTAAAAAGAACAACTGGATTGCTCATGATCTATTTCAAATTAGAATTCTAGGGCTGCAAAGAATCTTTACAATATACCTAAGACACCACCACCACCACCCACCACCCTGCAACACCCCATTCTGGCCCAGAAAGCAGGCCTTCTGACTTCTGTAGGGTCTTTCCTTACCATGTGGGATATACCACCACCCAGTCTTGCAGTCTCTCCAAAGCCAGGGAATCCACCCAAAAACATCTATTGACATTTCCTAAGATAGATCCTTTGGTTTTTCATGACTCTAAAAGAGCTATTTTTTTCACTTTCTGATTTCAATTCCATTTTAACAAACATCTATTAGTACCTGTATGTTCCAGATACTGTGCTATCTGGCAATAAAAATAATGGGGCAGGAAATAAAAGTAGGTAATAAGTGTGATTCTTTCACCAGTTTATATACTTTAGAAAACCTGCTTCCGTGCAGTGTGCAGTTAGAGAATTATTGCTCTTATAATTTACAAGACATTTAAAATAATACCACTCAGTTCTCATAATCTTGAAACTCAGGCGTTTAAAAGATGAGGAGAAGCAATGGGGGCTTGCCCAGTTGCCCAGAGAGGCCTCAGATCCAGGCTTGCTAATACCTTTGCCTCCTTCACTTGGATCACAGCTTCATCAGTTAGAATTGTCCTTTCTGTTAAAAGGGAGGACACCAGGCCTGACTAGGAATAACATTTGGCACTACCCTAGGAAATTGTTTATATGGGGAAAATCTGATTCAAAAACACTCTTTTGGTATTTACGCCATGCCCAACAATGCCAATTATATAATTATAGCTCCTATTTCTCTTAAAAGGATTCAGCCTAAACCTCCTGTATCTAACTAAAAAAGTGAATCCCAGCCATTCTGCCAACAGTGAGCATCCAGGCTCTTGTAAATTTTGTTACAAGGCTACATTTAGTGGTACTGATTCCTGCTAACAGTAAGAGAATAAAAGCAATTAGGAGTGTGCACAATAACATGTTGCTGTACATTGATTTCACTAGGAGATAGGACTCAATCAAGAGGCGATGCTACAGAATCTTGATTATATTACTGTCTGGATAGATTGAAGGCTCCTTAAGAACAGAGTCCTTACCTTTTAATATTTTGTGTCTCTAGGTAGATAGGGTGAAAGGCACACAGTAGATGCATTAATGAATGCAACAACTTCATGAATGGAGTGGGTAGGCCCAAGGACAAGGAATTAAAAGGAAGCAATGCTGTTTCAGGAAACTGTTCCAGTGTTGTCCTTCCACCCCTTGGTTAGGAGTAGTGGTGTGAATACTGCTAGCACTGTAGAATCCCAGACTTGTCCAAAATCTCTACTTCTATCTCACACCAGGCGTGGAATTCATCACACGCTGATAGACAGTCCTGTTTTCTCAAATGCTTCAGGATAAAGACTAAACAGAAACAACAACAACAACAACAAACTTCCTGATTCACCCAACCACGGAACTTTAACCTTCCCATTAAGGTGTCTGTGTTTCTTAGGCAAATTGTTTACTATGCCCTTCTCCTGTTCTTTCACAGAATTATTTTCTGGTTATGGATTGATGGGGTCCGGTTGTCTCATTTTTGGAGTTCAGTAGTATAGTTAGTGGATTTGAGTCTCTTCCACTTATGTTTTCTCTGTGCCCCTTCATCTCTGGCCTCCCCCCACTTTAATCCCCTTCCCTCCTTTTTTTTTTTTTTTTTTTTTGCCTCTCCAAGCAGGCAAATGTCACAGCACACCCACTACCTTGTCATCCAAAATTCCATGGGAGCCTGAGCTCTGGGGGTCTTCTTCTTGAGGCCTTAACCTTACTTTTAGACAGTTGTCATTATCTTTGTCTAAAGGTCATAGCTAAATTGAATAAAAGGAAAGCTGTGTTTTCCTGTCGATGCACAAAGGCAGTATTGACTTCCCTAATCCAGTTTGCTGAGGGGTGAGAGAATTAAATTAGATATCTAAGCACAGAAATTGAGAGCCTTTGAAAACAAAGATAAGGAGACAAGACTGTATTTTCCCTTTTCCTGGGAGCTCTGGACTCAAGATTTTGCAGGTGTGTCACCTGATCCATGGCTTGCATCGATCAAAACTGTGCCAATGCATATTTAATTAGCAAGGGGACCCTGGATGCATTATAGCCATCATCCCTATATTGAATGGACTGTCAGACTTTCTGCACACTTCTCCACCCCCACCCTCCCTTCCAGCCATGCCCCCTCCCTTGCCTCCTTGTTTGGGGAGCTTCTGCATTTTGTCTGAGCAGCTAAAAAGTTTCTTTGTTTTTAGCTGCTGATGCATACAGCACCACTGAGGAGAATACAAACAAGTAGAGTCCTAACGTGTTTATTTTGTCTAGGAAGACAAGCTAAACCAATTCAGTTCCTTTGGTAAGATTTTTCAAACCCTGTAGGAAACCAACACAAAAAACAAAAAGAAAAACACACTGTTCGATTCTTCATGTATAGATTTTTCTTTTTTAAAGATTTGGTTATATTAGGATTAAAAAGAAAAAAAAAGAGGATTCCAGGATAAATAATAAGAGGATTAAAGAATACTTTTTATTATGAGAGAAAAGTATTTTCTTTTTAAAAAACCTGTCTTTTCATCATGACATGAACAATTTTAAAAAATTTACCAGTTCAATTTGCATGATAAAATTCACCATTTTTGCCTGAGTCTATCATGCCTGTAGGAGATACGGTGAATGTAGAAAAGTTATTTAAGATAGAAGGTGGGCAAAAAGTTAGAACTCTATGATTCTTTTTTTTTTTTTTTTTTTTTTTTTTTTTTAAGTTTCAAAGGTTTCATGGGAGCTTCTACTGGTGGGGATTCTTAAAGTGAGAGGAGGTTTGGAGTTTTGCCTCAGACAGGTTATTTCATGGGATTATGGTCACCGTTCATTTTCACACAGGTTACAAAGCCTGAATACCCAGACAGAGTGTTGTCTGATAAACAGATGTATTGCACCAAGTCTGCTTAGAATAAAGAGCAACAGACTGTGAGCACATGTTTAGGACTCATTTAAACTAATCAGCATAGTCTAGCTCATAGTTCTGTCTCTAGTCTACTTTTGAGGTAGCTTCTTGCTGGTAAAGTAACAAGGAATTTTTTTTTTCCTTGCTCCAATTTGCTGCAGAGACTCATGGGAAATCATTTGCATACATCTTGTTACAAAGACTGACTACTTCCTGGCTTAGACAAAGTGTTGCCTGATAAACAGACTTAACACACAAATGTCTGTCTGGAATAAACAACGGCAAGCTGAGATTTACATTTCCATTATCAGAGATAATCTCTTTCCCAGTATATGGGAATTAACCTTTTCTTTTACACCAGGTCTGTGATGCTGGTGTTTTATATCAGAATCATATCATGTGTGGGTTGGGTCTGATTTTTAAAAAGAAACAAACTCATTTGGGTGGGAAGATTTATGTTGCAGTGGTAAATGTACAATTTTTTTTTTGGAGCGGGGGAGAAAACCAGGTTTTCTTGTATAATTTTATTTGAGTTTATCAACAATCCTGTTAAGTTAGGCAAGGTAGCAATTAGTGTCCCCATTTTAGAGATGAAGAAACTGAGATCAAGAGCAGTTAAATTATATAGTTGAGATTTTTTAACACCTTTTTTTTATTTCTTACTCCTTTCAGTAGTAAAATATGAATGCAAAAAAAGCTAATACTTAGTGAACACCCCAAACTTAAATAGCATAGATGGTTCCCCTTAACAGAGGGTATTTTGTTATTGTAAGAAATTTCTTTATGGTTATTCAGATACAAGAAAATAATGCATCTAGACTGTGACTCAACTATGCATCATTTTCATTTGACACACTTGTTTTAATAACATGAAAGTATGCAGGGGAATTTTCTATTTAAAGTTGTATAGATGAGGGGATCCCTGGGTGGCTCAGCAGTTTAGCGCCTGCCTTTGGCCCAGGGCGCGATCCTGGAGACCCGGGATCGAGTCCCACATCGGGCTCCCAGCATGGAGCCTGCTTCTCCCTCCTCCTGTGTCTCTGCCTCTCTCTCTCTCTCTCTCTCTCTCTCTCTCTATCATAAATAAATAAATAAATAATAAAGTTAAAAAAAATAAAGTTGTATAGATGACTATGTGAGTAGTATTCAAGTATATGTTCTTTTATTTAAGAACTCCAACAACTTAGTTGTAATTAATTTTGTTTGTGAAAAAAGTGACTAAAAAAGGGATGTGTTGGCTTTTTAAGCAGGTCTTTGTTTACACATGAGTAGGTAGGTGACCAAGTTGACTTATTAGTAACCTTGGAGTTCTGAATTGATCAGCAGGTTACCATCACATTTCCTGTTGTGGGAAAAACAAAACTCAAAATGATTGTCTAAATATCATAGTTTATTTTAGTCACAGACCCTTGTCAAAGAACATGTAAGAGATTATAAATTTAGTGTCATGTTTGCAAATCTTGTATCATCTCCATATTCTTGCTATTGACTTTATGTATAACTTTATTGAAAAGCTGATCATTACTTGAAATCAGCCTCATGCAAAGATTGAAGGTTTAAGATTGAGTCATTTTGTCGTTACTTTCAGAGTGACTGAGTTTGTAATTTTTAAAGCTTAGAAATGATTCCCCTTCACTGTCATAACACAATAGTTACGCCATTTTATTTTTTTCCCCAACGTGTTAAAGCTATATCATTCTGCAACCTCCTTGTGCACATAGAAAAATAACACATTTATGAGTAGGTGATAAGACAGTTGACTCACTCTTCAACCTAAACGGTCTCATCATCATACACAGTCCCGACTAAACAGATGGGCTCTGAATACCAGTACTAATGCCAAAAACTCTAATTCTTGCAAATTTAATATTTCACAAATTCTTCAGGAAGACATTTTAAAAAAAAAGTTTCAAGAAAAAAAATTGTAGTAACCTAGATTATGTAACACTCTTGAGTATGCCCTGAAAATGCAATCTAGGGGGCTAAGAGGTAGAGATCTCCTGAGCAGCTGGCAGCCCCCAGGGTGGTCTGGTGAGCCCTTCCAAGTCACTGCTGCATGAACACAAGCCTTCCCCCTCTGTCTGAGTCTGGATTAGCGATGAGGAAGGCCCACATGTGTATATTAGCCTAATTCTGTTGGAACTAGGGCTTTTCCTCTGACTGCATCTCTCCTTCTCCCTTCTGGTGAAAGACTTGCTCTGCATACTTTGGTTACTGTGGTTATCACGCACACACACATCCATACAAACACTCAGTTCTAGCTTAGTGAGAAAGTTCTGGAGATCAAAGTTTGTATTTTAAATACAATAAAGATCAAACTTCCCATTTAGAGGACCATGGAATGTGTCCATTTTTAAAGCTAAGAAAACCTTTATGGTGTGATGCACCATGTGATTTATCTGTGTTGAAAACTAGGTTATTGTATGTTAATTTTTCATTAAGTGGGTCATGACTGTGTACATTAATTGACATTAAATATTGGTTCGGTTATTCACTGAGCTTAAAGGATTTTATCTATTCTCTGGAAAGCTGATAATAATTGAATATATTGAGTGGCCCCAGATTGAATGATAGTATTATAAATTTCTGTTTGTTCTTTTTCCAGACCATGATGGATAATGCTAGATTTAGCCGATGGTATTGTATTCATCAGTGTTCACATGTAAGCTGCAAATTGTGTATACATACACCGACATTTTACATTCTCAGATAAAGGTTTTTCAAATATTTCCTCACACCTCAGTCTTTAAGGTCATGGTCATACTGGGAAAAAATAGATATCAGCCTTAAATATTATGAAACCTTATAATATTTCTTTTGTAGCTATAGCTATGATGGCTAATAAGCAAATGTGACTATCATAACAATTTGACCTTCCAGATTTCTTCACTATCATAACATATGTGATACTGGATGGTCACAGTAGAGTAATTCTAAACCTTACACTAGTAATCAGAAGGAGAACTATTTTTCCATTATAACATCATGGACGTAGAAAAAAATGAATCTTGGTGTGTTTTGGCCCGACTCTTTTGTGAAGAACTCTGTCTTCCTGAACCATAAGAAACAAAACTTACTAAATTTTGAAAGTCTTTAAGGGCTACAATTATGTAGTGTAACTATTAATTATATTCAGAGTATAATCACCCCTATTCCTTATTTTCTTTTCTTCCAGAAATACTCCTCTAACTCTTCATTTATTTGCAGCCAAGTACTCATTCCCGTCTTTGCCTTTTCTTTTCACATCACAAAAAACTCCAAATTTTTTTAGATGAAATTTTCATTTGATTTCATTCATTTAACTAACTCATTTTTGTTCCTGAGCACCTTCTGGCTTTTTCATACCACCTTTAAATTAGGGAGATTTGGGGGCACCTGGGTGGCTCAGTGGTTGAGTGTCTGCCTTTGGCTCAGATGGTGATCCCTGGGTCCCAGGATTGAGTCCCACCTCAGGCTCCCCACATGGAGCCTGCTTCTCCCTCTGCCTATGTCTCTGCTCTCTCTGTGTGTCTCTCATAAATAAATACAATTAAAAAAATAAATAAATAAATTGGGGAGATTTCAGACCAGACATAGAAGTTTAATAAAAGCTTTTCCAACTTCATTTTTAGCCAAATCATTCTCTGGTAGGGAGGTTGAAACCTCGGCTGAATCATTTTCCTGGTAGAACCAGAATTTGTACTGTTATGGTCCATAGACTTCTGTTGATACCATGATAACTGAATGCGAATTACATTGGTTTGCATCAGAAGGGGAAGGGTTCTTCACCACCCCTCCCACCCCCCCAGCTCTCCTTCCTTTTATCAGTTGTTCACGACAGCAGTGCTTGGGATTTTGAGGCCCTCTTCAGGTGTCAGAGTATGGCAAATTTCTCTCAGCTTTGTGTTTTTTGAATGTGTGGAAAGGTCCTCTGTTACCTGGCATTTTAGACCGCACACATTTTGGGGGGCCCTCCCACATGCCTGTCACTGTCCTCAGCTCCTGTTATTCCAAGGAGCCTCTTGTGGTGTGTTGGCCAGGGGACCATAGGAGGTGACTGTCTGCAACTGCTAAACACTAAGCAAGGTTTCTCACATGTAGGCCAGAGGGATGTGCCAATCTCTCCCTTGCCAGGCCCCATGAAGGGGAATATCAAGCAGAGATAAAGGCCTTTTCTGCCTTCCTTCCTCATTTTGTGAGTCCCAGTCCCCCTTAGGTGTGACTTTGGTACAATTTTCAGTCGCTGGCAATGACCCCGTGTTAGAAAGCTGAACAACAGGTTCATCTTATTGAAAATTCATCTTTTAGTTCAGCAATTAGTGAATCCTTGGCTGGACTTGGCACCTTGGAAGGCCCTGGGGGTAAGACAAGAGTCAGAAAGGAACTCTTCGGATGCCTGGGTGGCTTAGTTGGTTAAGTGTCTTCCTTCAACTCAGGTCATGACCTGAGGGTCCTGGGATTCAGCCCCGTGTCAGGCTCCCTGCACAGTGGGGAGCTTGCTTCTCCTTCTCCCTCTGCCTACTTGTGCTCTCTCTCTCTGTGTCAAATAAGTAAATAAAAATCTTTAAAAAAAGGAAGGGCACTTAGGTGGCTCAGTGGTTGAGCATCTGCCTTTGGCCCAGGGCATGATCCCTAGGTCCTGGGATCTAGTCCTACATCTGGCTCCCGATAGGGAGCCTGCTTCTCCCTCTCTCCTTGTCTCTGCCTCTCTCTCTCTCTCTCTCTCTCTCTGTGTGTGTGTGTGTGTGTGTGTCTCATAAATAAATAAATAAGATCTTAAAAAAAAAGAATTCTTTTCTTACAGAACTTGATTCTCATAGGAGATCATTTAAGATCACCTTAGTGTAACACAGAGTAAATCACACAACAGGAGATGTATATACAATGAAGGGAACTAGAGAGGAGAACGTTTAACAGTGTGTCAAGCACAGGGAAGATTTAGCAACATGCCACCTTTGCTTCATGTCTATAGAATGTGAACTACAGGGAAGTAAAGTCTCTATTTTTTACCTGCCTCGTTTGACCGTATTGACATGTCTTTGACATTCTTCCCCTTTCCCAGTAGGAATGTTCTCTGGAAGCCCATGCTGAGGGGGAGCAGAACTCAGATTGGGACAACTGCATGTGTGGATCAGTAGCAAATCCAGTACAAGGTTTCTGTTCATTGCACAAGCTTATGGAAGCGGCGACTGATATGTAGGCATTAGGATTTATTTTATTCCTTTCCCCAGTGATTATATCGATAGTAAAATATCTTTGTCTGAGTACTCCAGCAATATAGCTGTAGGCGCCATAAAAATGCATAGATAGATGGCTACAAGTTCAATTAAGAGGTCTCAACCCAGCCTCCCATATGCAAACCCTGTCTATTTTAGGTTTAAATTTTTCCTCATAAATTTTTTAAAAACCAAAAGAAACATTGCTTTTCAAGGTTAGGTTGATGTCTAAGATTCCTTAAACAAAAAGGTAGTCCCTAGATGGGGAAAAAAAATGATGACCCTAATGTATTTCCTCACAATAGCATTTCCAACTCCATCATTTAAACACACTTTAAATAATATTCTCTTCATTGTAACATACAAATCTTCTGGCTTTCAACCAGGGAACTAGAGGAAGTCATGCCAGATATAAGATTGAAGCTATGAGATATGGCATCCAATTCCATGCAGTTGCGTCTGTTATTCTGGGGCTTCTAATTCTTTCAGGAGGTGGGAATCAATGGACCATGTAGAAATTGTCCAAAAAAATAAGCTATGAAGTTAACCTAGACTTCTGACCTTGGCAGGTCTCTACCAAGTATGAAAAAGAAAAGTAAGTTAATTGTTAACCTTCATGATCGTGTTTCAGTGTACATGCTTAAGAGAACAATCGTTCATTTATATCAATTATGTATGGGTAGAAATTAATTTGCAATTCTGGTTGGCTCCATGCTTAACAGCATCGGTGACCATTTGCAATAACTGGGAAAGTGTCCATGCATCCTCAGTGTAGAATAAAGCCCTGGGGAGTGCCTGGGTGGCTCAGTCTGCCTTTAGCTCAGGTCATGATCCCAGGGTCCTGGGATCAAGCCCTGCATTGGGCTCTCTGCTCAGCAGGGAGTTGCTTCTCCCTCTCTTCCCTGTTAGTGCTATCTCAGTTGCACAAAAAGGAAAAAAGAATATAGCTGCGGGACAGGGCAGTTCTGTTCCTTGTTGGTTCAAAAAAGAAAGGAATTAAACTGCCTGGGGTTGAAAGTAACTGCTGAAATTTTTGGAACATTTAAATTTTCTTGTAGATTTTTGGCTCTGCCTATTCCTTACCAGGATAGTGTGTTTTAGTATGCTGTCCTCGGTGGACAGCAGTGTCTCTAGCTTTTGAAAAAAACTGGAGAAATTAAATTCTGTTTCCAGTTTGGCTAGATGCCTCCCCCAGTGTGTGTATCTGAGCTTTCAGAAGAGCGCTGCAGCCCCTTTCACACCAACTCTGAGTCTTTTCTTGCCTCTCAGTTTATTTGCTGCTTTTTCTCCTTCTGTAGCTTGGAATTTTAAACTTTGAACACACCTGCAGGCATCTTTTGTTGCTGTTCAAGTTTTCTATAATCATGTCATATTTCAATGAAGATAGGATGGTGAACCAAGTGGAAAGGAAAAGTAAAAAGAAGTAGTCCACTTTCATATTATTAAAAACATTTTTTAATCTCCTTATCCTTCTTGTTTTAAATCAGCGGATAAATATCAGAAAAATAATTGGCCTTTGTATATTTGAATCAATTGAGATGAAAAAATGTTCTTCTGTTTGTTCGAAGTGATTAATCCTAAGGATATATCTAGAAGAAGAGCATCGGCAAAGCTATCATATTTCCACCAGTTAGGTTTGCTGGTATTACTGCAACAACATAAGTGTTCTGTTTGGCAGAATTTTATGCATCATTTTTGGAATGAGATCAGAAAGAATTTTAACTTTCCCTGAAACAAAATTATGTATTTTTAAATTTTTAATTATAAATATTAATGGTTTAACATTTTCTTGGACAAAAATAATAAAGGTATGCCTTTCTCCTAAAATGATGTTGAAATAGTTCTCAGACTAGTTTATAATTTTATTTTATTTTATTTTATTTTTAATTTTTATTTATTTATGATAGTCACACACAGAGAGAGAGAGAGAGAGAGGCAGAGACACAGGCAGAGGGAGAAGCAGGCTCCATGCACCAGGAGCCTGACGTGGGATTCGATCCCGGGTCTCCAGGATTGTGCCTTGGGCCAAAGGCAGGCGCCAAACCACTGCGCCACCCAGGGATCCCTATAATTTTAATGGCAAAATTGTAGGATATTTTTTTAGAAAAAGAGGAGGTAGTCCTATTTTTTCATTGTTCACTACAAAATTAGTATTAGTTTATGGGGTTAAAAAGTCAAATATGGTCCAATATAACTTTGCAGTTCCAATTTTCAGTGCAGCCTCCATATTTCATTTCAGGGATCATCCTAAAGGATTTATCTCAAGTTTTTTTTGACCTGTCATGCTTTTATGTTTTCACTATGACAATTGTTACAAAATGATAAAGACTATCATGTTGCCAGACTTAAATAAAAATTCACACTTCATGTCTTTTGTTATTTGTTCCTTTGGATCAGCATAGATTTTTTTGTTGTAGTCACCAGGTTAAGATCATCTGAAAACTTAAAGATAGACATTTTCCTAATAGTACTTCCCTATAATTAAAACCCTCATTTGCTTAAAAGCAGGGAGCCTTTCTAAAGTAATAAATTAGCATTTCTCGACCTAGGGTCACTAGGAGTGCTACTTCTTTTTGCAAATATCTCCAAGAAAGAGAATAGTAATGCTATACCTCTGTTGAAATAGAAGTAATATTTTCAGTTTAATCACAGTTAAGTATCATGACCTTTTGATCTTGCACTGAACTTCTTGCTAAAATGTGGTCAAATTTTAGATAGCCGATTCTAACCCTGTGTAGCCAAGGTAAAAATTATTAACCATACTTTCCATAGATATAGAACTTTTTCTAAAAAAATATTTTGTTTTTAAATAATGTTCTATACTGTTTCAAAGTCTCCGACTGTTTCAAGCACAAAAATTTACCCTAGAAATATTTTGCCTGATTTTTGTTTCCTCCCTCCAAAAAATGTCTAAGTATGTTTACTTCTAATTCTGTGAAATTCTTTTCTTTTGCTCTAACTTAATTTTATCTCATTTTTAAAATTAAATGTTATTTTGTAAAAAAAACAAATCCCATTTAGAAAATAACTGAATTAATTGTTTTAGTTTGAAAATAATCGTGGTTTTTGGTTTTGGGTTTTTTATATAAATGGAGTCCTGTGAAGGTGTGCAAGAACCTGTTTTTTGCAAACAAGTCCTCTTAGGAGCTCCCAAGGACATCAGTACAAGAGGAAAACTGTACTTATAAAGTGGAGGAAACATGGCCCCTTCAGAAAGATGCCTTGGAGTTATCCTGTGATTTCAAGTAAATGCGCTAGAATATTAGGACTCTTGTATTTGGTGGTGTTAGTCTGCATGGCGTGTTGCTGTAGCACAGAGCTAAATATCAACAGAACTTGTTACTGTTGTTTGAGTTGCTTTTTATATACCAACTTCAAAATATGTTTTGACACTTTATTATGTTCTGAATCAAGCTTCAGATGTGTGTAATGAAGGATGAAGTCTTTATCAGACTCTAGTGTATAAATAATGGAGAAGAGCAGTTTAGAAATGGTTTCTCTGTAAGAGAATAGTTTCTGAAGAGTTTCAAGTTATGATCCTGGCTCAAGGCAGACGCTACTGCTGAAGGCATATCCAGAATGGAGCATCCTCTCTAGAGGCACAGGCTGCTCTTGCTGCTTTTCTCTCTCCTTTTTTTACCTTCCTCCCTTCCCCTACTCCCCTCCCCCCACCTCATTCATCTTGTCATTTCTATAACATCCTCATTCCTAGTTTACATGCTGAACCTTTTGAGAAAGTCTGGCACCTCTGATCCACTTTCCCTCACAGACCCTGTAATTTTTGGCTGTATTTTTATGTTTTTCAGATTCAAGTCAATCTGAAAGTCCCAGCCAGCCAAGTGATGCTGACATTAAGGACCAGCCAGAAAATGGTAAGTTTAGTTGGGGACTCTAGCTGCTGCTCTCAGAGTCCAGCAGTGGCCAGGAGCCAACCAAGGACAAGGGTTTTTGAAGTCTGCCCTGTGGGCAGCTCACAGTAGGAACAACTTCGATGACTCAAGGAGTTCTCTGGATCATTCTAGCAGTCAAGCCCTCCTCCACCCCCGCTCCCAAACATCATCAAGAACTTTAGTCCCCAAGAACATCGATGACTCTGGGAGGTAGGGTTGGTTTACCAAATCAGAATCTTTTGCAGCACAAGGGAGGAGGCACTGCCTCTCTTGTTTCATTTCTCGTTCCTTCTAAGGTGACAAATGCCCCTCGACCTTCTTCGCTGGTGAATTAAGGGTACTGACTGATAAATATGTTTGTGGCCTTTCACAGCTCAACCCTTTCCTAATTGCTTTCATAAAATGAACTCTGCCTTTGAAGGATTTTCCACTTTCAGTTGTCTGAAATAAAACAGTAAAGGTACCTGACAGTATTACCTTCCTAAATTATGTAATAATATAAACTTTCTGTCTCAGAAACTTGATTAACATAGAATGCATGTTTATATACAAAATAATAGTATCCAGTAAAATACTAGCTCTGCGGTATGCACTCCAAGTACAAAACAGATTGTTATAGGTTGAAATTTAAGATTGAGTAAAACTATCAGTTTCAGAAAAAACTGAGAAGTGAATTTGCAGTCCCTATCATATACTATACATTGTACTGTGCTTTTTTACTGTGTACCTTCATGGATATCATCTCATGAAATTCCAGAGTGTTCTTCCTCAGTGATACAATGAAAGATTCTAATTGGGAGGCTTGACCTTGAGGGCCCTGTGAAGGGCATATAGCATCATGGTTAAAATTTTGAGTTGTAGCATCAACCTGCTTTCAAATTCTGCCTCTGCTATTTCTTACCTTTGTAATATTGAATAGGTTATTTAACCTCTCAGGGTATAAAATTACTCCTCATCTTTAAAATAGTATGGTCATAATGTATTACTAATAGCCTACCTGTTGAAGAGCTAAATAAAATGCACATATTCATATAGTTTATTAAAAAAAATTATTGACTCCTCAATGTTACTACTTACTTTTCTTGTCAGTATCATCCGTACCATATTGGTTTTTCATTTACTTAGAATGACCTCATTCCTTTGGTCACTCTTTTATTGTTCTATACATTTTTCTGTTTTGATCTCCATCTGATCTTTTGGAAAAGATAAGGTAAACTGAATTCTGTCAGTATCATGGGATGGGGGATTTTTACCACATGAGATACCCTCTCCTAATTTTTTTCAGGATCTGTTTCATTTTCCAAGCCTGGGAAATTCTTGATAACATTGGTGGATTCTGACATCAAATATGGACTCTGGCTGTCCCTCTTCTTTTCTGGTGTTTCAGTGGTAGTTTCCTTATCAAAGTTGTCTCTTCAAAGCAAGCATAAGGAAGGAGAGAACCCCGAAGTCTTGTTTTTAGTGACATTAACAGTACATCTTATTTTTTGTTGACATTTTTAAAGGGATACTTATACATTAGTTTCATCCTCTGTTTCCATCTGGTATCTGATCCATGAGGAATCACTTACCAGTGATACCTTAAATGTTTCATTTTTCTAGATTATACTTAAATATAACCTGCCTGAAGTTGTGTCCAGAGATACTCATTTTATTCTCAATTCATTTTTAAAAATTTGTGGGTTGTCCGGGTATGTGGTTCGCATACTTGGGTCTGGCCACCCCTTTCACAGACCTGCAATTCATCTGTCTTCATAAAATGGCCGACAAGCTGTTCACATGCAAATATAAATTGAGGCCTGGCATGCCTTTCTGGAGCTGTCTGTATACCGATATTGTGCGTTTCCCATTCCAAAAAGCAACCAGGATCGAGCCTGGATTTTTCGGCCAAAGGCACAGAAATATTAGCCAAGTTCATATTAACCCCAGATTACTTGGGGCTACTTCAAGGATTCACGATACCATTTAGGGGTTGGGGGGAGGGGATAGGGGAGGATTGTGTGAGTTCAAAGAAAGCATTAATATCTGGGAGAGAAAGTAGTAAGTTCCTCTGTTTCAAATTTCTATTTATTTCAAAGAAAAAGAAGTAGAGGCTGCTTTGTCTTGGATGACTCCAGTTGAAGCTTAGCCTAGAGGAATGGCAGCCTACTCAGTTTCCTCTACCTGCCTTTTGTCAATCTCAGATGAAGTGATTGAAGGAAACATGATTTTACCCCTTTTCTAAAGACATATAATCCCTAAAGGAAAATAAACGAAGAGTTCAGGACCAGGTACTTACACCCATTAGAAAACCTTCCAGTGTCACTTTGACCAAGAGTGATTTTCTTTTTCATTACCCAGGTTATGAACAATGAGCTCCTGAAGGGTTTTCGTTTGTTTCATTGTTGTTTTTAAAAAGGCAACTCTCATAAACATAGCAACCAACCTCTGAGAACTTTTGGAATCTTGGTGGGTGAAGAAGTGACAGACTCTGGTCTTCAAATAAAGTGGGAATGCATTACATCTTCTTTATGTATATATGCGAGGGGAAATCATATTCTTTTTATCCTAGCTCTTGAAGAGAAAGGTAATGGGAAACGAATGGTATTTTCCTAGTAAACCATGGAGAATGAATAGACAAATGGTAACATGCCGTTTCATCCAAAACCATAAACTAGGCCATGTAACTTTACCTAAAGTGGATGCAGCTGTTTCTTCCCTGTCCAACTAGTCTGGCTTTTTTCTGTGGAATTTTTGCTTTCTTTTCTTGTACTCCCTTAAGACCCAACTGTAAAAGAAAACAAATCTTTGTCCAATTAGAGTATTAGATGGGAATCTTGAAGGAATTATTTGAAGCCCAGAGATAAAATATCAGAATCTCTGAAACTCAAAATTGGCATTGTGTAATGATGAAAAACTCTGCCTCTCAAGTCAGACAGACCCACCTTTAGATGAAATAATGGCTGGGTGACTTTGAATAACCTATTGTCCCAATCTCAGTTTTCTTATTAGTGAAGTAGCAATACTAAAAGAGCATACTTCGTATTAAAAGGGAGACTATTCTGTACACGAAACAGCAACATGTCTGGTTCATGGTAAGGACTCAAAGAAAAGCTTATATCTGTAAAGTGCATACATATTGGAGAGGCCAAAAGCTGGGAGATTTGGAATGGAAAGGGGTTTGGTGTATGTCAGAAATAAACCAATACTTTTAGAGACATCTCTTGTCGGTACCTGTTCTGTTCTGAAATGTCAGACATAAGTCTCTTTAAATCTGTCCATAATCCCCACAGTGCCACATCTAGTTTATTATGTAGACTATTATTCTTCACATTCTGTTCCCCTCCTAGCAGTTGACTACCACAAAAGTGATTCAGAGTTGTCAGAACCTTCAGAATGAGCACTCCCAGAGAAGGCGATTCTGGAAAGAAGGGACCCCACCTAGATGGCTTTAATTTTAGCAGTCTTTCCTTGGCAAAACCAACTAGAATCTGGCTTATTAAAACCTATAAGCTGATTAAGGGTCAGTTTCATGACCAGTTCCTTTTAAAACAATATGGCAGAGCATATTGCTCTGTGACTTGAACTGAGCAGGTACCTGGTATTTATCTGCTTAATGAATAGAATTAATGAGTCGATGAATATGTTCTCATTGTCCCCAATATTTTGTGAATGTCTGCTCACTGTTGATTTACCAAGAGGTTTTTAAAGAAACAAGTATCAATTTTTTTTAAAAAAACCTGGAAATGCTAAAAATCTAATTTGGGTGTGGGGGAAAATTGTACATGGGGTCATTGACAGACATGAACAGACATGCTAGGAAGCCAAGGCCAAAGGCTATGTTAATGTCTATGGTAGATCGAGTTGTACCTCTGCCCCTCCCAAATGAGCAGGTGTGAGCAAAGGTATGAAATACCATCGTGTTAGCTTATGCTTGCTTACCACAGGGGACGAAATTCTGACAAAGTTCTCAGCTCTGGCTGGACTCATGCATTTAATTCTTTTGCATACGGCTGGAACCCCTTTCTGGCTTTTCAAGAGACTCTGAAGGTTATAAGCCTTATTTGTTGGACTTTGACTTAGGACGTCTATTCAAACCACCTTTGTGAATTCCCGTGAAGTACTTTGGCTACTGATTGTTAACAGTATTTATGGGACAGAACATTTGAAATGACTGCTTGGTATTTACAGGACCTGTGAACAGTGCTCTAAAGCTTGCGCTTTGTGGTGCATCAGGTCAGTCATTTCTGAGGGAGGGAAAAGCTCATGTGATAAACCTCCTCCTTAATTCAAGTCATGCTTCTGTAGGGCCACAGTGAATCCATGTCTGAGGGAAGCACAGTCCAGCATTGGCACTCTGAAAGCATATTCCCCGCTGGGACTCGCTGTGAAAACACCCTTAACTGAAAAAAGAAAATATGGGATTCCCTTGCCAGAAAAAGAAAAGAACACAGAAAAACATGTGTTCACATGTTTTTTCCCCTCTATTTACTCTCATCACCTGCATAGACTACTATTGATAGGCTCATCTTCATGGTTTTTAAAATGTGATATTCATAACAGGAAAGCAGAGTTGGTATTTGGATTATTTCCTTTAGGCTTAATCATGTTTGTTCTTCCTCATTTATCTGGTGCTTGCACATATGTTGGTGGCATAAACCCTCAGATGGGCCTTTGCAATCAGTGGAAAGCCATTAATCATGATGCTTGCCCCAGATTTTGAAAAATTTCAGCTCTACCTGCCAATTTGAAAATCACCCTGGAGAATTGGTTGAGTATAGCTTTCATGGTCACCAACTTCATTTGTGTCATTTCCATCTTGTATTGCTACACTAGATATTGTTGCTAAATGTTGCTGGATGAATAAGGAATGTACTCCAACCACAGTCATGTCTCTCTGGTTATCCATTAACTCATTTCTGTGAGTATTTTGAATATTTCGATACTTATGAAATAACTTTCAAAGCTACTGACCTGTAGGATCCACTTTGTAATTTGAGGGTGAGATAAGAGAACTGTAAATTTCTATTTCTCTTATGGATAAACATTCTTTTATCTGATAATGTGCTCTTAAAACATTGGAGGCCCTATGCTTTAACTTTTTTCCTATCTCCTCAAAAATATAGTAGGTATATTGCAATGTTATAATATTAATAATACACGGTGGAAAGGCAAAAGAAAATTCATAATTCCAAATTCTAAGAATTGTCTGTTAATTATTGCTGGATGCACTGCCCATTTTAGGAACAGTTTTGATTAGTGCGTCATTTTTGTTGGGTCGTTTTAGGAATTTTTGAGGTAATGCAGCCCTATAATTTGCATTTTACTGGGAAGGCAGGAGCACTGTAGTGCCATTGACTTGTAAATACAATTTATCAATATTTCATAATTTGCATGAGTTTCTTTTACAATTACCTAGCAACAGTCATTCTCCACAGTGTTCTTTCAAAAAAAATGCCGCAGAGACAGACACAGCAGAGTGACCACCAGAATAGCAGCAATAACAGTAATGATCAATATTCTAAACTATGTAAAGGTCCCAACTTAGGGAGACATTCAAAACTAAATGCCTTCTGGTTTCCAGATCTGTATAATTAAATTCTGACTGATGAATTTTCAGCAATGCGATTAAGTTGGACTCTCTCCTTTAAGAGACTAGAGAACCAGAATTTGGTTTGAACCTAAAAATGTCAATCTGAGACCAGGTAAATTGTGCTTTCTTAAATATTGTTAGCAGATGTGACCCATCATTATTTGCAGAGGCTCTTTAGAAATGCCTCTACACAAAGGAAATTCTTGGATCTTGTGTTTTGAAAGATGAGGTACCAGGTGAGGCTGCAGGGTTTCCCCGGCATGCGTATTGCAGTGCAGTGTATGTTGAGCTCTACCCCAGGACCCAGTGTCATTAAGGAGCTTTTTCAACTGAAAAATAGGGAGGAAATTTGTAGTCATTTTTAAAAAGTAGTTTTACCTCACACATTATGGGTATTTTATTGTCTACATACAGAGGATAACTAGCTGAATAGACTTTAAGTGGTTGGCTAGTAGCCAAAATAGGGAGTGTTTTAGACTCATGTTCCTTGATGTCTAAATTCTAAAATGGACTGGATGGGTGGTCTAGTTCAGACATCTTCCCTCCTCCACCTCCCCCCACTTCCCTCCCTGACCATCCCTCACACACAGTTAGTTACAGAGGAAAGAAAGAAGTAGTAAAGGGATTTTTTCTGGTCCTCAAATTTATTTGTGCCTATAACTCTTGACCTAGAAGACATGACCATGTGAATGCCTATTGGGTATAACATTCTAAGTAGGAAAGCATTTTTAGGTGTCGATTTGTAATTTATATGGGATCACGTAAATCTATCTGTAGATCTTGATTCCAAAAATATGAAGCAATACAATTAATGTAGTATTTGAATTGGGCTCAGAAAAAAAACCAAATGAGGAGCCGTCATCAAATCACAGTGTGGTAGAAGGTACACCTGGTGTTTATCTGCAGCTCCATCTGCTATTGTTCTGTTTTCTCTGTGATCTGAGCCCGAACAACTCTGATAGGACCCTTTGACAGAGAAGGACCTTAGAAGGACCTGCAGGATACTTTTAATGGTCCCTTTAGGATACCTTTCCATCAATTAAAAATTAGCCCAGTGAGATATCAGGGAGGCTAGTTTGGGTCAGGAATAGTGAATGAGCTTTCCTTGCCACAAATAATAGGGTCTGATTTGACACTTGAGTGTGAATTTGTTGATTTAAAGCCTGTATATTATTTTTGGGAAGGAATTATCCATTTGTGGGTAATATTAGAAAACTGAATGTAATATAAATAATTTATTTGGGGATTTGGAGTCACTAATCCAGATTGATTAGTTGTCTGCTACAAAAATTCATGTGGCCACAAGGATTTTTGGCACCTTTTCTCCCTACAGCTTCCCCATTCTTTTTCTCTTCTTCAGGTTTTACTCAGCTCCAGGCAACTCTGTTCCCTTGGCATTAGCTTATCGTTAAGGAAATCTACTGGGATAGCTCAAATAGAGGTGGGGGGAGGATAATATTTACTGCCGATTACTCTGCCCCATCTCAGTTGTTCACTTCTGTACCTGGTTGATTTTAACCCAAAGGCAACAAGGGGGTCTCATAGGCCTTATTCGCAGGTATCATATGGTGCATATCCAAAGAGAGAAATGGAAAGGATGTTGTGGAAAGGCCCAGCAAAGTAATAATAGGCTTCCAACAATCTCCAAGTCATTGTTTTCTTAGATCTCTGTAGGTATTTTGCAGCCAGAGAGCTGCTCAGTAAGCAGCATTTGTAAACTCAAGAGATGAGAAAGGAGAAACTGAATCACAGCTTCCGAATAGGTCAAATCAGTAAGGGAGAGTTGCCATTATAAGTCTGACATTGAGCATCTCTTAAGAGAAAATCAGTTGTCCAAGTCACTTAAAGACTTTGTTCCTCAGTTTTCTCATAAGTAATTCAACAGATAGTTATTAAGAATCTGCTGGGTACATTTGGTCAATGTACTTAGATGCATTGAGGGAATACAACCATGGACCAGACATCTTGTTGTTGAAAACCTGATAGTCTAGTAAGGGGGAAAAGGCTTAATTTGTCTATCCACTCAACAAATATTTAGCTAGTACATCTTAAGAACCGGGCACTGCACTGAACAAAGCTTACCTTCGGGGGGGGAACAGACAGTGAACTAACTAATAATACGTATGTCATGTGCCCAGTGATATTAAATATTACAAAGAAAAATGGGGACAGATAAGGGGTTGAACAGTGGAGGGTATGGGTGCTATTTTACATAGCATGCATGGGGATCAGCTTTTCTGATCTGTTGACATTTGAGTTCAGACCTGAAGAAGGTAAAGAAGAGAACTATGCAGACATTATGGACTTTGAGTCTTAAAGGAGAGATCAGTAAATGTAAAGGCTTTCAGGGATGTGGGAGGAACAGTAACCAGTGTGTGGCTTTAGGGGCATGAATGAAGGAGAGAGTGATTGGAAATGGGGATAGCAGGAAACAAAATTGTATCAGACCTTCTAGGCCAGGGAAAGGACCTGGCAGCTCCTTGGTAAGCTGTGATATGGTCTATAGAGCTATGCACATTCCAACTCCATTCATTTCTTGATATAGTAAATATATCCTGAGCCCCTACCATATACAAGATGCTTAATGTTTAGTGACGAGCAAAGCAAGCATAGAGTATAGTGCAGAGCTATAGACAAAGACCTGATTTGTAACATTGCCAGAGAGAGAGAGAAAGAGAGAGAGAGAGAGAGAGAATCTCTTATCTACCATGGCAACATCCTTTAGTATCCCCAGAGGTTTTTTGTTTTTTTTTTTTTTTAATGCATGTCATACTAAAAGCTGAGTTACTTACGTGGGATACTTGACTTCACATACCCACTCATGCAAACGATTCCTTTTTCATTTAATGGAAATCTAAATCTGTGGGTTTCTAGCTTATCCCTTATCTCATGACACCATTTAGATCATAAGCCCCCAGGTCTCAAGTACATTTACCATGAAGCTTCATTTTTCTCCCTACTAGTTACCAGATTCAGCAATAAAAATGGAGGACACCACGTTAAATTTGAACTTCATGTAAATAAACGATGCATAATTTTTTAGTATTAAATGGGATATACTCCTATTTTTAAAAAGTGTTTACTTAAAGTAACTGCTACATTTTATCTGGCAACCAGTCCTAATTGGCCACACAGTCCTGTGTACAGTAGTAACAGCAGCATATGGAAAGGTTTGATTAGTCTGTGATAATTTCACTGATCACAAAGGGTCAAACCACTGGAATTTCACCCACTGAAAATGAACCCTGGGAAGAGAACCGCAAAGTTCTAACGAGTTGACTACTTAAATTCCATTCCTCCTGCATCTGCTGGTACCTAGTCCAGTAGTTATCTTGGAACAATAAGCCTCTTGTAAGGCACAGTCAATAGGTACAGTATAGTAGTTGAGAGCCATTCAGCCTATGCAAGTAAATTTGTAAGTTTAATTAGTGGGATAGCAATTGAGTAAGCCATTGGACAGTATGTGAGTCACTTCTTCAGAACAAATGCAGAGGAAGTATACTTTATTACAAGATTTAGTTATCAGCAGATTATTTGCTTCATGAAAGATGGTGAAAGTAGAAAATCGGTCAAATAATGAAGACTGGGAAATTCCACATTCAAAGGTGAGGTAGACAAAAGACAATTCAGATAGACCTGAAAATAGAAGGTGCCATATTTTTCATGTGCTATCTGGGAAACGAAATATATATGTTTTCGTTTGTAATTGAGGACTGTTTTGCTAGGTGTGACAAACCTTGTCAGAATATGTTACAAAAACACAGTGTGATCTCCCATTTAAAATAAAGAATAATGTTCACAGATTCAAGGAAAATAGTTTGGAAAATCAAGATTAAACTCTACTGGGCTGTAGAGCCAGATAATGATAAAAATAATGATTTTTGGTCATAATCATGGTAAGAGCTTACATTCATTGTGGACTTCCTGCATGCTGGCTTGTTACTTTGAATCTTTCAGAAAGAATATGCCCTGGTGGAATTATATGTGCATGGATTTATTTGGGGTAAAGCCTATTAAATATAAAGAGAGGGAGCAAGAGTTAACTGGGAGAGCTTTCACACCACAATACTGACCTGATACCTGTGGAAGGAGATGGGGAAGGAAGGAGGATTGGGTTGGAAGCCTCTCACATATCAGTAAGTTTCTAAGAAAGTTTTTGTACAGGAGAGTCTTTGAGCCAAAATCACCTGTTTTAAGAGTTCTATGTCCCATGGGGTGCCTGGGTGGTTCAGTTGATTGTCTGACTCTTGGTTTGCCCTCAGTTCACAATCTCAGGGTCGTGAGATTGAGCCCTTCATTGGGCTCAGTGGTGAACGTAGAGCCTGCTTGAGCCTCTCTTTCCTTTTCCCTCTGCCCCTTGCACTCTCTCTTTCTCTCCCTGTCTCTCAAAAAAAAAAAAAAAAAGAAAAAAGAAAAAGAAAAAGTTGTGTGTCCCACTGGATTGGGTCCACATTAGTATTCTCCCCCTTAGTCATTGGCTGGAATATCCTGGAGGAAGGATGGCCTTTGAACAGAGGAATGGCAGCTGGGGTTATCAGGCAGTTATGCTCCTTGTAGCAAGTGATCTGATGGCTCATTTTCATGGCCACCACAGCAAAGCACCGTGCTGGGATTTCTCTTCTCCTTATTTAATCCTAATAGAACCTTACAGAAAGAGGTACGATTAGCATGCCCATTTTACATATGAAGAAACTGAGACACAAAGAATTTAAATAGTTTGTCCACCATCCAGAAGGTGGAAAGTGTACTCAAGCTTACTCTAATTCCAGGGTCTAATTGCTTAATCATGACATTGTGTTATAGAAAGAACAGCATTCAGCTTCTGGTTCCATATCTTATTGATTATGTGAATTTGAGCAAGTAATTTGAACTCTTGGACTTATGTTTCCTCATTTATAAGGTGGGATGTCATCACCTTCCCAGGAAATGTGTTTTTGTCACTGTTTTGTTTTGAGCTTAAACAATGTTAGTTCCTTTTCCTTCCTCATGTTTTTCTCTCATCTGGGATTGTCATCTCTTCCTTTATTCCTTATCTCATCCTCCCAGGTATCTGCCTCAGCCTTGCTCAGGCTCCCACAGGTTTAACTATGTCCTCAGAACTAACAGGACTGTTTCTGTACAGATTTTATATATGGATGTATGTTGGTATGTAAAGCACCTAGAACTTGCGGTGATCCGTGGTAGATAGTCAATCACGTATAGCCCGCCTTCTCTTTCACCTGCCTCATTGCCTAATAGACAGGAGCCATATTGCCAGAGGGGCGATCCAGAACACATTTTTTTTTCTTGCTTCAGATATTTGAGGGGCCAAATTACATTCTTGTTTTTCTTCTGAACATTCTTTACTCTCTTTCCCTATAATCTCAAGTATTATGAGTACTTGATTTTTTAATGGTTTTCAACAGTGGACTGAATTTTCACTTGATTTTTCTGCTGGAGACAGAGAGTATCAAATGAGATGAGCTGTGAGATATTTATACCAGATGCCATCAAGTTTGTCAAATGGCATAAAACAATTATGATTGCCAATAAATTTGAAGGTATTGCAGTGACAAAAGAGGTACGAATGTATTTATTGAAAACATAAAATGTTTATTTCTGTTCCCCGTTGTTGGTGAAGTGCAATCGAAACTTGTACCTCATCCCTTTGATTTTAGATTTCTGAATTATTTAAAAGAATCGGTTAATTCTCCAATTCAAGTGAGTAAGACCAAGTTCATTAGGATATCTGACTCCTAGCATGTCCCACATTCACAGATCATGTTAACTCCATGGAGAGGTTTATCTTCTCTTAAAATTGCAAATGCTGCCCAAACTGAAAGCTTTTCCATTAAATGCATTCTTGCAGCTTTGGACTATAAGTAAGATCCTTAATGATAGAGAGGGGGACAATGAAGTACCTTGTTGTCAGAGCATCAGCCAGTTCTAAAAGTAGTAGTGTTTAGAACATGCATGTCCTTTGAGTTCTAGCAGATTTGCAAATTGGTATCATGAAATAACATATAGGTAAACTCCGCACACACTAACACATTCTTTTCACCAATGGAATGGTTGCCAACTGGTGGTTCCCGAAGGCGGTGAAAAGAAAAATCTTAAAAGAAATTATGCGTTTTCCTCCTAGAAAAAGCTACACAGGCTGAAGATTTTTGCTTTTGACTCCATTTATGAACTCACTGGTTATCTTAACACTTACAGAGATTTATAGTTTGGATTCATTAGGTAAAAGGTGGGGGAGAGATGAATTATCCATTATTTAATGAAGGTGGCAAATTAAATACTTTGAGAAATAGGCTCCATGATAGGAAAATATTACAAGATATCCTTAGTAGAGAAAAGATACAGAAGCCTCAACTACGGACCAGTGGTTGAATAATAATAGCCTTTAAGTTTTTCTTAATGGAAGGAGAGAGAAGATAAAAGCAGGTTCCAGTAAGACTCAGACAAGACTGGTTGTGGCCATAAGCTGTCTAGCATCTCTATATTTTTTCCTTCCACTCATTTTTTCCACTAGATATTGCTGAATTCAATTCTACCTGAGCAGAATTGATAGTGAAGGTCAATGGTGAAACAGCTCAAAATAGGAGACTGAGGCAGCACTTCTCTACATAAATTGATCAGGAAAGCATACTTTTGGAATACAAGATCTAAAGAAAGTTTGGGCAGCCTGGTCATACATAATTGTGTAGAATATTTGAGTTCCAGGCTCAGATCTCTCTCTGTATAGATTCTTTCTGTGCGTCAATTGGAGAGGCAAGAGAACTGACCATAGTTGTATAATATTACATACTAGAAACTTTAAATCATTTGGATATGTTATCTTAATTTGGCATAATAGTTCTGAGAAGATGAGGAAAATGAGATTCAGGGATGTTGAGGCACAAATCCATGGTCAGCAGTAAGTGAGTGGCAGAGGAGGTGCTACTTCATTTTTCATTTTCCCAATTAGACTTTGAGACTCAACAGAAATAATGGGTAGTGAGGTGCTCTGAAATGTTTTGGAGCAACTATAATAATCTCCAATAGCTTGTATTGTAAGGTTTTCAGTGTATCTTCTATCTGTCCTGTTCCCTCTTCCCAGGGAAATTACAACCCTGAGGTTAGGAAATGACAACGGTGATGTCACACTTGTGGTGGTGGTAGTGATGGCAGTTAACTAGTTAAAACTAGATGATCTCCCAGTCTTTTCAACTGAATACTGACACCTGAAAACAGTGATATGTCAGAGTGTGCTGAAAGTGAAGCGAGTAAGAGTGGGTGTGCAGTTATTCTGCATTTTGCTAGGGATACCTCGTGTACTATGGGCAACGTGTCACCATCTGACGTATGTACCAAGTGAGGAACATGGCATTATTAATAACTAATTCAGGGATCCCTGGGTGGCGCAGTGGTTTAGCGCCTGCCTTTGGCCCAGGGCGCGGTCCTGGAGACCCGGGATCGAATCCCACATCGGGCTCCTGGTGCCTGGAGCCTGCTTCTCCCTCTGCCTGTGTCTCTGCCTCTCTCTCTCTCTCTTTCTGTGTGTGTGTGTGTGTGACTATCATAAATAAAAAAAATTAATAACTAATTCATTGTTATTTTTTAGAGGATGCAAAATAAATATGAATAGAAGCCCTATTATTTTCTTTAAGTCCCCCTAACATGTATTTTGAGGAGACAACTATGTTAACTGTATACTCCTTGAGGGCAGAAACTAATATTCATGCTGCACTTCATATTTTTAAAAGTTTTTATTTATTTATTCATGAGAGACACACACAGAGAGAGAGAGGCAGAGATACAGGCAGAGGGAGAAGCAGGCTACACACAGGGAGCCCAAAGCTCGACTCGATCCCAGGACTCCAGGATCACACCCTGGGCCAAAGGCAGGAGCTCAACTGCTGAGCCACCATCGTGCTGTACTTCAAACACAATGTCTGGCACTATAAATGTTTTTGGAATGAATGAATGAGTGATTAAATGAGTGAATGAATAGATCTTGTCCTCAGGAGTTCAGAGTCTTTTGTTTTTAATTGAGATGTGTTTGACATATAACATTGTGTAAGTTTAATTGTATACAACATATTGATTTGATTCATGGCAGTATGATCTCCAACAGCTAACATCTCTACCTCGTTATGTAATTATCATGTCTTTGAGTGTTGGGAATGATTAAAATTAGTCTCTAATAATGTTGATAATTCAGTTTTGTCATCTATAATCACTGTACTGTATGCTAGGTCTCTAGGACTTCTTTATCTACTAATTGCAAGTATACATGCTTAAACAGTATCTCTTCTATTCCCCCCCACCCTGGTAACCACCAATTTAGGATTTTAACGTCTTTTAAGGGAAAAATAATAGGTAATTATAGGTAATTTCTCCTCTTTCCAATTCATCTTTGCCCAATCATACTAGTGTTTATTAATATATGTGAGAATCCTTGTGTTAGATGATGGGGACATAAAGATAAATGAGGTTAAGATGCAGTTCTCATTGGGTGCACATTTAAACACAATTTGCCATCAAATGTGATTGTGTTTTTCCGAAGGTATTTCAAGTGTTTGGGGCCCATGATGAAGGTGGTACAAGAGATAAAAAGCTACTCAAGAGGCAGCAATAGTTAAGTTTTAGGTGTTCATAAAAGAGATTTATTGGATATTTAATATAAATATTGAAATGTATGTAGATTTCCAGATGTTACCTATGGTCTCCTTGCCCCTTAGAATTAGCTCGAGACCTCTGTCCCGCACACTGAAGAAATCTAATGTCTACCACAGGATTTTTTAACATTTTGGAGAGGGCTTTCGGGCTCAAGTCCCCTTCTAGCTGTAGATTCCTTTATTTGCTGAGTTAATTGAGGCTTCTCCATAGCCTTATCCAGGCCCTGCACCCAGGTGTGGGATTCACCCCCTTCATTATACTTCTATACTACATACATAGAAATTATGGAAGTAGTTGACTTTGGTGAAGTTGTAAGGTGGCAGGGTTGGGGAGGGAGCACTTAGGTTATATCTCAGAACACACAAACCACTTGACATTGATTTTAAACAATTCTGCTCTTAAAAACCACTTAGGCCATGGTGCCACATTACCACAGCAGCCTGTTCTGTCTCCTACCCTCTTCTTTCTGAGCCTCTTTTTGTTCTTGTTAACTTGTAAACACAGAGGAGTTTCACTATCTCGTATTTCCTTCAATTTTGCAAATTTATGTTCTTGGGAGTTCACTTTATCGCTAAAAAAATACCATCGGTGTATTTTCCTAATCAATGAATTCTAGTACTCTTTTTTTTTTTAAAGATTTTATTTATTTATTCATGAGAGACACAGAGAGAGAGAGAGAGAGAGAGAGAGACAGAAACATAGGCAGAGAGAGAAGCAGGCTCCCCTCAGGGAGCCCAATGCGGGACTGGATCCCAGGACCCCCGGATCACAATGTGAGCCAAAGGTAGAAGCTCAACCACTGAGCCCTAGTACGCTTGGTTAATAAATGGGATTCACTAGCTATATATGAGAGGGAAAACACAAGGTCCTTGTCAAGCAAAAAGAGCATTAGGCCCATCACATAAGGCTCCCTTTGGCAGAGGCAGAGTGTTTCTGACCAGTGTCTAATACACCAGTTGTATCCTATTTAATTCTTCACTGGCCGGCCATATAGCGCACTCTCCTTGGAATGAAGCTTGCTGACTGGTCAACAGAAAAGCATCCAGAAAGGAGAGATGGAGACAAAATTAAAGTGTGACTTCTTTGGCATCCACCTTTGGAACATAGGCCTTCCCCCACTTTACTCTAATTCAATTGAGTAGATGTTGGGTGGAAACTAATACAGTTAAAAAGAACTTCATGTAATCTCACTAACATTCTTAGAACATGATGCTCAAGGTCTTCTGGTCAAGGATATTTGCATTTGCATTTAGAGAATAGTTAGAGCCAGAACTCTGTGAATGTGAAAAGTCCTTGCTCTAAGGATGACATTTCTAAGCTGTCAAAATCTGACGCGCTCAAGGCTAAAACCCAAAATTGCCTTATATTCCGTAAATATTGAAAAGAAAGCTTAGCATGGCACTGGTGAATTTGCTAGCCAAGGTACTAGCCTAGTGGGTTGGAATCAGAGAAAATCCATTTGTTGAGTTTAGATTGTTATAAAAATTCAAGCCTGAGGGACATGGCAAGAGAGTATAACGGGCAGACACAGTCCCACATTTCCCTGTTGGCACTCAGCCACTCTGACACTATTTACGAGTGAAGTTTCATTTGGGACATAAGCACATTACAGAAATTTCTGTTACTTGACTGTTCTTATCTCTAATTTCTTCATGTTTACTGTGAACTACAGAAATATTCACACCAAATCTTCACATATTCTATTCACTCACTCAATCAACATTTATTTAGCAAACATCTGCTGTATGCCAGACACTGTTCCAGGCATCAGTTACAGGACTGTTGGAGCCCAGAGAAGTTCAGTGATGTGCCCGAAATAACACGATGAGCAGTGGAACTGAAGCCTTTGAGGTCCAGCACTTGTCCTGCCTTCTTTCTCCTATAGTATTACTCTGCTTTTCTTTGCCTTCTTGCTTCTCCTCCCAAAAGAAACCAGAATTGGAAAGCTACTTGAAAGGCTATTGAAACATTTCCTTTAATTTGCCAACAAGTTGTGAAGTTTATTGGCAAGTCACGTATTTAGAATTCCGAATTGAATTATTGCAGTTTTAATATCACATCTTTTTGCATGTGATTCTCTGAAGAGTGTCGGCAAAGGCCAGTACTATTATAAAGCAGATTGTAAACTCCGTGAAGGCAAGGACTGTTTATTCTTTCTTACTTACTGTTTTGTGGTTTTCCTGTAGCACAGTGCCTGCCATGGAGTCTGTGTCGACAATCGTTTGTTGTAAATGCAGAACGAAATGCATCTCTCATGCCTTATAACATCTCTGTTTATCTTGTGTAGTGTGTGTGCAATATGAGCTCTCCATAAAAGCCTGCTCCAGGGGAGATCATAAGTGATGTCATCCGTATTCAGTGGGCCTCCGCTTAGAGCATGAATTTCCCAGCCCATATTTTCCTATGTTCAGTGCTTAGATGGCCAGTCAAGCAGCTTGCAATTTTGCTTACTGGATTGAGGGTGGGAAGTATGCCTATAATACCTGGAGGCGGGGGTGGGTGTTCATGATACCGGGGGGTGGGGGGACTGTGATACCTGGGGGGGGGTGCCTATGATACCAGGGAGGGAGGGCCTATGATACTTGGTGGGGGGGGGGTTTGCATATGATACTGGGGGGAGAGGGCGTGCCTATGATACCTGGTGGGAGAGTGCATATGATATCGGGGTGGGGGAAGGTGTGCCTGTGATATAGGCAACACAGCAAGATGGTTTTTCTGGCAAGACATGGGAAGTTTGCTGCCAAGTGAGGGAGGAAAGTTTTTCCCCAGGTCTTGGCCAGGAGTGGCAGGAGTTCAGGCTGCACATTTGATAGTCTTCCCTTTTTGCCGCCACCACTGTCCTCATCTGCCTGTAGTCGTCGGTTTTCCTAGGTGTAGCACTCCAACAGAAGACGGTATGTGAGTCAGAACCAGGTGTGACTAGTCAAACTGTGAGAGATGTGCAGGTTATGTGGCAAAACTGACTTAGACATGAAAAGATCTTTGTGCCATAAGAGGCTGAGCAAAAGGAAGGAATGCAAGAATAAATAGAAGTAGGCTCTGTGTAAGCATGTAAGCAAGTACACATGTGAAAAGAAAGGCCAACTAATAATTCTAATAAGTAACCTATACTTTATGGGAAAGCATAAATGTAAGACATGATGTCTCTCTTGCTCACTCTTCTTTTTCATGATCTTGTAGGGTCTATCTAGAAAGTGGGTAAAATTTGAGGAAGGTGATGGGTTTGATAACTTCACTTACTGGAGGAACTGTTTTTTGAAAGGAAGAGAGGGTGGCCCTCCAATTTGAACTTCGACAGGTGCATGGGTAAAAGAGGGATTGGAAACCGAGGCCAGAGCCTTGACTTTGTCACTTATCTGGCCGTGAGATGCTTTTAAAACATTCAGATGCACTTGGGAAAGGGTACTTAACCTCTCTGTGCCTTAGCTTCTTCGTCTATGAAACGGGACTACTGATTCTTGCTCTTCTTGCTGCCTAGAATTTAGTAAAGATATAATGAGGGGTTGCCTGGGTGGCTCAGTCAGCTAAGCATCCGCCTTCGGCTCAGGTCATGATCCCGGGGTCCTGGGATTGAGGCCCGCATCAGGATCCCTGCTCTGCAGGGAGTCTGCCTCTCTCTCTCTCTCCCTCTGTACCGCTCCCCCACACACACTTGTGCTCTCTCTCTGGCGTGCTGTCTCTCTTTCAAATAAGTAAAATCTTTAAAAAGAAAAAAAAGATATGATGAGATATCCGCAAACACTTTTTAAGAAATAGAATGAGGAATTCCTTCATTTCTAGCCCTGGTCTCCAGACAAATGCTAGGAGACAAAATTAGTATATTCCACATCTTTTTTTCAGTCAACCTAACAGTACTCGTTTTCAGGTGAATACGGTTACAAAGCTGTTGCATGGGAAATGAATGTTCCTCACCTCTGGAAGCATATTTTACCGTTTAGCCCACAACTTCTCTCCCATGCCCACAGAGTCCTAAGGACACTGAAAGGTATTCTTTCCATATTTATCATTTTTTCCCTTTATTCCCAAGCTAACCTAGAATTCTAAAATTTTCAAAGATAATTTTTAAAAATGTAAGCACCTAGAATTACCTCAAATCGCTCAAACAAATAAATGAAACTCACAATTTCTAATAATGACATTCCAGTTGATTCAGAATACATTTAAGGAATCTTTAGACGATGTTAGCATATTAGTGTTTGACCTCATTCTTAAACTTCCTTGAATCTATAGCCATTTTTCTTGTTTGTACTGAGTATATTCACTCCAGTGACATTCAGATACACTTTTAGTTGGCTTTTATTTCAGTTTTTCTTTTTCTGGGACAGTCAGCTTAGAGACAAAATAGGCTCAAGCCCAGCATGTTTATTGTTTTGGCAAAAAGATGTATTTCACTAGATGGTGAGGGTTATAGGAACACGATTGTTTCCAGTAATTCTTATGTGTGTTTAGTGGTCTTAAGTGGAAATATTAGTGTCTTCTTTCTTAAGCCACTGGTCTGAAAGATCTATCAAGCATAGAATTTAAATCTTTGGCAGATTATGTCTACAGTTTTAGAAGTTTTGAGCACCTTCTGATTCCAACTCTTACCTCTGCTTTTGAGTCTCCATTTCTATCCATTATGACCTCTGCCTACCAAATACTTGTGTCCTCAAGATATCAAAGCTCATTTTAAAAAAGAAAAAGAAAAAAAAATAAAAAGATAGGGCAGCCCGGGTGGCTCAGTGGTTTAGCGCCGCCTTCAGCCCAGGGCATGACTGGAGACCCAGGATCAAGTCCCACGTCGGGCTCCCTGCGTGAAGCCTGCTTCTCCCTCTGCCTGTGTCTCTACCTCTTTCTCTCTCTCTCTGTCTCTCATGAATAAATAAATAAATAAAATCTAAAAAAAAAAAAATGAAAAGATAGTAAGTTTCAAAGCATATGTCCAATATATATTGGGAGGGCTATGGTATGTTTGCCTTTTTATGCACTTTTCTGGTGGAACCAAATTTGTTCAGCCACTCTTCTCAGAAAAGTCTGAAACCGTGCCCACGTAGAGGTACAGCAGGACAAGCAAGAGTCAGTCATTCCCAAGACCTTGTTTTTTGCTTTGTGGTGCCTACCGAGGAGGCTATTTATAATCTGACATATATGACATAAATTGGTAGAGAAGAGCCTTCTTCGTTAAATGGTTCATTCATTTCACTGGCCTGATGCAAGTTATATGAACCACAATGAGTCACAACAATTACTCGTTTAATTCTTTTTTTACCCTGTATTCATCTAAAAGGTTTGCTCTATAAATATAAGACCTGTAGATAAAAGGTTTCTCTAAAAATCACTCTCTTTTCAAGATGTTTTCATTAGTTGGGATTCATTTAAGTGGGTTCTACGCTGCATACCATTAAAGGTGTGTGTAAATGTTTTTATTGGTTTCTTCCCTATCTTCCACTGTGATATTTCCCCTATCAGAGGCAGTGCCATTAACCTTAGCAGTGCTGAGTGTGATTGTCTTTCGATCAGCCCCATCATTGCAAACCACTGATCCATAGCTTACATTACTTAAACCACTGGTTCCTAAACAGAAAAATAGCCCCATTACCTTCCTTGGAATGGCGATAGCCTGTCTGAAAAATCCTTTCAAAAAGAAGAGTGAGCAAAAATACTTCCTACTTCCTTTGGGAATAGTCCTTTCTTTGATATAAATGTTGTAGTAGTAGACTGTAAGTGTCCTATTTTAACTATACACGAAACATTGATTGAGTGCCTGCTGCATTCAGGGTGCTGTGTGAGGTATATGGATGATACAAAGATGGTTTGGGTGCAGTCCTTTAAGAGACATGCTTTTTTTCTGCAGGTGATGGGCGTATATGCCTCTAATAATAATATAGGGTAGATATGCTACATGCTCTAAGAACAAAACAAAGTCTCCTGAGAAGATAGTAGAGAGAATGCTTTAATTCAGACTTCAGGGACAGGGAATGGAGAGTTGGATTTCACCCCAGCAGAGAAGAGTGAGGCACATTCCAAATCAGTAGAAATAGCCCCCACAGGCTCTGTGTGATCTAAAACTTTATGGTGAGCTTGGAAAAGAACCAAATAGTCTGGTATGGCTTGCAAAAGGTGAAAATGGGGGATGACAGGAAGGCACAGTGTGCACAAGTATGACCTTCATGTTTTAGCTTTACCTTTTCGGTTCTCCTTGCAACATAAATCAAAGATGCTATCAGTTCACACACATGGCAGACTCTCACTGTCATTAGAGTTCATGTCTTAATCCCACCCCATCATTCACCCAGAATGTTGAAGACAGTATCGGATTAGGAACCCAGAAAACTGGGTTTCACTGCTGGCTTGGTTGTTAAGTAGCTGTGACCTTGAATAAGTAACTATTCTTCCCTGAGCCTTGATTTCCTTTTCTGTAAACCAGAATAAAGATAGTGCCTACCTCATAGTTGTTAAGAGCTTAAATGAGATCATGCATAAAAGGCATTTAGCGCAGTGCTCTTGGCATCTAGCTAGTGCCCCTCAAAAATGGAAACTACTAATTTTCAAAAATATTTTGACACCTCATCTCCCATCTTTTTTTTTAATCTGTCCTAATACTTTATTCGTTACCTTTTGGCCTGCGCCCAGCTAGATGGGCTCTAGGGAAGGGCTCACCATTCATCAGCTCCCAACTGGGAGAATGAGAAGGCCTTGACCAAGCCCTCCAGGGTCATGGACTATGAAGTTTTAAGGGGGCAAGTCTGGCCTTTCCTGGGTCAGCATGGGGTATCCAGGTAGGGGCGTAGGTGGGGGCCGACAGCTTTCCGCCTGTCTGCAGTCTAGTTGTGTTTGGAGAAGTATTCTTTGCTGTCGTCCATGTTAGGCTTGATTGTGTCACTGCCTGGCTTCCAGCCAGGCGGGTAGACTTCCCTGTGCTCATCCGTGTACTGCAAGGCCTGAATCAGTTGCAGAACTTCATCCACAGAGTGCCCCACAGACAAATCATTGACAGTGATCTGGAGAGGGACACCTTGCCATCGATGATAAAGAGGCCCCTGTAGGCAATGCCCTCATCTTCCTTCAGCACACCATAATCTTCGGATAAACTTCTAGTTACGCAGCCAGCAGGGGATGTTCAGGGGGCCTCCGTCCTTCCTGGGAGTGTTGATCCAAGCAGGTGGGTGAACTGAGAGTCCACGGAGACCCCAGCATCTCACAGCGCAGCTTGCCGAAGTCTTTGGCATGCTCGCTAAAGCCAGTAATCTCCATTGGGCAGACGAAGGTGATGTCCAACGGGTAGAAAAAGGGGACCAAGTATTTCCCTTTGTAGTTGCAAAGCTTCGCCTCCTTGAAGATGCTGTCCACCACAGCAGTGACCTGGAAAGGCGCAATGGGCTTTCCGATGTGTGCCTTGCCAGAGGTCATGACTGCAAGCTGCATGGGCAAGGGCAGCGCGCACAGGTTGGCAGATGCACGAATACCCTCATCTCCCATCATAAATGAACTGGAGTTTATTTTAGTTATTGATAACTTATAACACACTGAGGGAAAAATCCCTCTGTTCAGAGTGGGTGCATTAATTTGAAAAGAAGATCCCAACTATTTCCTTTCCTATAAAAAGCACTCTAGGTGAGTGCCGACTTCTATTTGTAGAAGAGGCATTTTGCAGATTTGGAGATCTAAGGCTTAGAAAATTGGACTTTCATGCGTATCTAAGATAATTTCTAATAGAGCTATTTTTCATCCAGTGGGTTTATAGAAGCTAAGAGAAGATAGTCTTCTCTAGTTATGTACTAAGTGCTAAAGTTTTCCTTACATGGTTCCATCCTTTCTCAAAAGGCTCTAAAGATCCCTCACATCGCTGTTAGCATTTACTGCCGCTACCATAGCAATTTTGCATCTTGATCTTTTCATTGATTCATATTTTACCTTCTATTTAGATCTTTGAAATTCTTTTCTGAACTTTGAAAAGACATAAGAGTATGACAGCTTGACCTGGCTCTGTCTTAGGCTATGGAGAAGAGATTAACTTATGTTCCAAAACTAGGGTGTTACCTCTTTAATTTTTCTTTTAAATTTAATCTCTGTGTCTGTAAAAATTAAAGTTGTTGGGTTTTTTTTTTGGTTTTTTTTTTTTTTTACTTAAAGCACAACCTTTAAGAAAAGCATTTTTGTTAAAGGGAACTCTTAATGGGGAGAAGGAGAGATAACAAATTTGAAGAGAATGTCTGGCAGCACAGACTTCTGCAAGTTTGAGGCGCTTGGTGAAATTTCAAACAGTCCAAATGGAAAATTACCCAGTCTGTTTCCTCAAGATAGACTTGTTTGTACAGCTACTCAAAGTTTAAATGGCAGAACAGTAGGTACACACGCTGTACTTATAAGCTGTGTTTGTATTACAATGCTGTGTTTTTAACCTCCTTTGAATTTGGAACACAGGCTGGTTAATGTCTTAGTTCTGTGCTTCCTGGATTATTAGGGAATAGCTCGGTTGTATTTAATAACCAGAAAGAAAAGAAAAAAATAGGCAAATAACTCTGCTAAAAATATCTCTCATCTCTTGGGTTTTTTCTTCTGTTTTATAGGGAGACTATTTAAAAGTTAGATATTAAGTCCCAGTCTCATGAGACTGAAGAGTGTTCAAATAGCTGAGGGTTTTCTTGAGTATCCTTATTTTGTAGAGACCCAGTGAAGGAACACACAGGACAACTTGAATTCATGAGAAGATCTGGTGCATCTCTGATAATCATGTTTTATATGATTATGGGCAATGGTAATAATAGCTAACATTTGTATTATCCCTTGGAGTTTTGCAGAACACTTTCCTATGCATTATCTTCTTGCCTATCTTCTTCTAAGTATAATTACATGATATTCAAATCGGTCTCTCCCCAATTCACTGGAGCATGAGTAATAAATATAGTGAATTGTAAAAAACTGACACATGTCTAAAATTTTGGAGAACAAGGCCATGAAAAATTAGAGTCCATGAAGTCTAAATCCTCATTTGTACTTGGTAAAATAATATTATAGAAAATGATATTGAAATGTAATACAACTATTTCTGTATATTAGTAGTTAGCTCACAGAGATTTATAGAACGTGTTACAATAATTTCTCTACAGTGAATGATCCAGTACAACCAATTTTATTTCTGTTTCATGTAATAGTTCTTTCCCATGAAAATAAATATACTATTAAATTGTGATCTTTCTGGGGTGCCTGGGTGGCTCAGTGGGTTAAATATCTGCCTCTTGATTTCTGCTCAGGTCATGATCTCAGGGTCATGAGATCGAACTGTACATGGGGCCCCCCATAGGGCTCCACACTCAGTGGGAAGTCTGCTTGAGATTCTGTCCCTCTCTCTCTGCCCCTCCCCCTGCTTGTGCACGCTCTCTCTCTCTCTCAAATAAATAAATAATAAATCTTTAAAAAAAGAAAAACTAGAGGTGCCTGGGTGATTCAGTTGGTTAAGCATCTGCCTTCAGCTCAGGTCATGATCTGAGTCCTGGAATGGAGCCCCGCATTGGGCTCCCTGCTCGGCGGGGAGCTTACTTCTCCTTCTTCCTCTGCAGCTCCCCCTGCTTGTGCTCTCTCTCTGTCAAATAAATAAATAAAATCTAAATAAAAAATAAGGGGATCCCTGGGTGGTTCAGCAGTTTAACACCTGCCTTTGGCCCAGGGTGTGATCCTGGGACCCCGAGATCGAGTCCCATGTCAGGCTCCCTGCATGGAGCCTGCTTCTCCCTCTGCCTGTGTCTCTGTGCCTCTCTCTCTCTCTCTCTCTCTCTCGAATAAATAAATAAATAAAATCTTTTTTAAAAAAGAAAGAAAGAAAGAAAAAAAGAAAGAAAAGAAAAGAGAAGAGAAAAGAAAGAAAAGAAGAAAGAAAAAAGAAAAGAGAAAAGAAAAGAAAAGAAAAAAGAAATCTTTCTAATTACCAGGCTGACATAAAGGCGTGTGTGTATGCGTGTGTGCATAGTTTGTATGTATGTAATCTGTGTATATATAATAGCTCCATTTTGGAAAAATCAAATGGCTTATAAAGAATAAGTACAGTAAAATGGAAAATATAAACAAGTTTTAAAAATGAGGGTTGGGAAATATATAAATTAAAATAGCAGAAAGGCAAAATCAGAGAAAAAACTTGAACAAAGATTCTACAATATAGATCTACATAGTTAATAACATTGAGATATGTTTGGTTCTGTATTTCCTGGCAGCCAAAGGAAAAAGAGGAATATACAGGACTAATTATGTGATTCTTACTACCCATAACATGATACACAGCAATTCCTCAAAGAGAGAAAGTGTTACCTGGCACACAGTTCTGATATTTCCATGTAGAACTTCCAACAGGGGGACACGGAGTTGCTCCAGTGACATTCAAAGCCATTAAAGTTGATGCAGTAGAGGATTTGTTAAGATAGCTTCTTTTAAGGGCCTACTAACTAGAAGCTGAGAGCCTAATGCAAATGTGTAACTCAATAAAAATAATTTTGAGTGACCCATGAAGGTAATTTGCTTCCAATCCATCAAGAAATTTATAAAAGAGAAATTTACATGATGATCTTTACAAAGTCTACACAAGGAGGTAGATCTCATAGCCTTCAAATGATTTTAGATATTTCTCACAGCTAGACTTTTGATTAAAGCTGAGCCATAAACAATTCCCATTGATTTTTTTTTTAAAATAACCAATACTTGCTTAGAGACTGGATCCATATACTTTACACAGTAGACAAGCAGAGTTGGCCTCACAGGCAGAAACTGTGCTTTTTAGGAAAGGTCTTGCTGGGGTAAAGGGAGAACAGGTATTTGCCCTTGTGATTATTTTCAAAAATTCCGTCTGTAGTATCTTCCCAATGGCTTGAAGATCTAGTTAGCAGTGAATAAAATCTGTTGTTGGCTAAAGAGAAACATGATTTAGAATGCAGAGCCTTTAGAGAGAGAGTGAAAACATGCTGATTTAATTCTTTTCCAAATAGAAATGATTGATATCAGATTGTTGTCTGAAAGCACTTTCCCCAAGTGGAAAGAACTTTGGGTTCTTTGGGGAAGGGGGTTGGTGAAAAGGTATGTTCTGTTGAGGCCAGCTCACCTACAATTGTAAGCAAACACCAGTGCTTCTTCCAAAGGTGCTTGTTGGCAGTCCTCAGCCTCTCCTGGCCTAGTCACCTTTTCTTTGAGTTCCACCCATAACTTTTGTCTGAAAGAGAACTTTCTTTTTTTTTTAATAATAAATTTATTTTTTATTGGTGTTCAATTTGCCAACATATAGAATAACACCCAGTGCTCATCCCATCAAGTGCCCCCCTCAGTGCTCGTCACCCAGTCACACCCCCCCCGCCCACCTCCCCTTCCACCACCCCTTGTTTGTTTCCCAGAGTTAGAAGTCTCATGTTCTGTCTCCCTCTCTGATATTTCCCATTCATTTTTTCTCCTTTCTCCTTTATTCCCTTTCACTATTTTTTACGTTCCCCAAATGAATGAGACCATATAATGTTTGTCCTTCTCCGATTGACTTACTTCACTCAGCATAATACCCTCCAGTTCCATCCACGTCAAAGCAAATGGTGGGTATTTGTCATTCTAATGGCTGAGTAATATTCCATTGTATACATAAACCACATCTTCTTTATCCATTCATCTTTCGATGGACACCAAGGCTCCTTCCACAGTTTGGCTATTGTGGACATTGCTGCTATAAACATCGGGGTGCAGGTGTCCCGGCATCTTGCTGCATCTGTATCTTTGGGGTAAATCCCCAGCAGTGCAATTGCTGTGTCATAGGGCAGATCTATTTTTAACTTGAAAGAGAACTTTCTGAAACATTTACAATATTACATGAACATGCTACTGTTGCTAAGGACCAGAAGGGTTATTCACACAAGGGAGAGTGTGGTAGGTGTGAAGGTATGTGTTTTGACAACTGCCATTCCCCCATACAGTGATCAGTTTCTCTTTTGACCCTGTCCATCCATTGCAGAGAGGTGTGGGCTAGTGTTGGATGCTTGGGATGGGAAGTCTAGAAAGGTCTTTTGTTCATAGTAAAAACCACATGGGATTCAGGAGTATTAAATTGTTGAGTTTGTATATCCTGATATTGAACTTTTAAGCATAACAGAACAAAAAGAGGGTTTTGTTCTCCAAATACCCAGCTCCTAGCTGTGGTCATTTTTTAGTACGTCACCTCAAACTGATGTCACCAGAGAGCAGCTGGGAGGTCCCGGGACAGTGCCTAAGTGGGAATATGCAGCAATGACGAGGGAAAACTTAGTTTCTAAGAATTTTGTCTTTTTGGAAACCCCCTTAGACTAATGACAGAAGAAAAAACATGTGGTGTGTGTTGAGTTGATCATTCCCCAACAGGATGTTTTATTTTTTTGTGTTTAGTCTTCGTCCATAGTAACAATTAGAATGGACGCATCAAAAATCAAATATGCAGGCCTTGTGACCTATCTTGTAATCAAATTAGTTTGGGGGCAGGAAAATCTAGCTACGTAATAGTCTTATTAGATGTTCCCAAACATTTTATTGCAATATTTTGGAAAAAACATCTACAAACAAACCTAAGTTTTCAATGTGTTTCCTATTCAATCCATATTTTGTTTTTGGAAGATTAATTAAGCTCTATGTTTATAATTCCTTAGTTATTTTAATTCATCAAAAAATGCTGCCTTTTGAGAAACCCATGTCAGCATAGGAAGATTATGCTTTGCCCCAAAAACATGTTCCTGGAAAGGGGGATATATCTTTAGTACACTCACTACCCACTCCCAAATGTTCTCCAAACTTTAAAAATATTTTTGAAACTTCAAGCCGTTACTCTTCATTTGTTTCTAGTGATATTGAAATAAGTTTTTTCTGGGGCGCCTTGGTGGCGCAGTTGATTAAGTGTCTGACTCTTGATTTCTGCTCAGGTCATGATCTTAGGGTCATGAGATCGAGCCCTGCGTCAGGCTCCATGTTCAGTACAGAGTCTCCTTGAGATTCTCTCCCTCTCTCTTTACCCCTCCCTGCCCCCACACTCTCACTCTTTCTTTCTAAAATAAACAAATATTTTTAAAAAAAGTTTATTCTGATGATCACAGTTGCTACCATTGAGTGACTAAAATGAGCTGAGCACTATGTATACTTTTCATTTTCCTAAACTATCTTTTTATCGATGAGTAGACTGAGGCTCAGAGATGTCAGATGCCTTATACAAGTCAATGGCTACTAAGCACCAGAACATAATCATTCCTTCCTTCAACACTCAAGAAATATTGAGCACTTACTTTGTGACAGAGACTTTTCTAGCTACATAGGCTACATCAGTGAATAAAGCACCTAAACTCCCTGCCCGCCAAGGAGCTTCCATTCTAATTAATGGAGACAGAGAATCAAAATATAATGTAGTGTGCCAGATGGTGAGAAGTAGTGTGGAGAAAAATGAAGAAAAGGAAGATAAAGGGGGAGTCAGGGGTAGGTTGTATTCTGAAAAAGATGGCCACAGATGCGTTAACTGAGAAGTTAACATTTGAGCAAAGCCCTGAAGGAGGTGAGGGAGTAGGACGTGCAGATATATGGGGGAAGAGTAGGGTAGATGGGGTGCAGTGAGAGAGGAGGAGCACAGAAGGGCTGGACAGAGGCACAGTTCATGCAGGACCATGGTTCTCAAACTTTAACTGCACCAGAATCACTTAGAAGTCTTATTAAAGCTTTTATTTGTTTAGAGAGAGAGAGAGAGCGCGTGCGCACACAAGCAGGGGGGAGGGGCAGAGGGAGAAGGAGAGGGAGAGAGAATCTCAATCAGATGCTCCGCTGAGTGCGGAGAGCAACACAGGCTCGATCTCACAACCCTGAGACCATGGCCTGAGCCAAAATCAAGAGCGGGATGCTCAACCAAATGAGCCACCCTGGCGCCCCTTGGAAGTCTTGCTAAAACACACTGTGGAACACTTCTCCTTCTGTTTCTGATTCAGAAGTTTGTATTTCTCCCAAGGTTCCAGATGATGCTGATGCTGCTAGTCCAGGGATCACACTCTGAGATCCACTGGGTCTGTTGTAAGAGTCTGGCTTTTCCCACCAGTTGCATGGCTGTTGTTGGCGTGTTGTGAGTACAAGAGAGAGGTCTCTATGCTCGCGAGAGTACAGTGTAGGGGACAAGGGCAGAGGAAGGGACACCGATTAAGGCCCTACCACAGCAATCCAGATAGGAGATCATGTTGATATCACTAAGCTGTGTTCTCTCTCCATTCGGAGTCTCTTTGAGGTTGTCCTCTAAAGACAAACTTTCTAAGTGTGAGTTGTGTTCAACCTAAAATTCCTTTGGCTAAATCTTTAGCTTCGGTAAGTATTTGAGTTTCCCTTCACAGAGCTGCTAGTCAACAAGTTTCTGAAAAGGATAGAAAAGATGGGGGAGCTCAGAGTTGAGAACTCTTCCGAAAGAGCTGACAAGGCTCTGCCTAGGAACTGGAACTTTGTAAAGAGATCGTTAAGGTGCGAGTGGAGATGCCAGTGAGGATGGTGGGTGGGAGGGAACCCAAACTTGGCCTTCAGCTTCTTGCCACTGTGTCTACGAGCTGATCCTTGGTAGGACGGGAAAGGTGGAAATTCCCAGCTTCTCAAAAGAAGTGTTGTTTAGGGTGCCTGCACAGGCTCCCTGGGACAACCCACATCTGTGAGGGTCAAATAAGGAAAGAGGGAACTGAAAGGTGACATCGCCTTTGCTTCCTTCCTGATACACAAAATGAGGGGAGCAGCAAGGAGAAAGAAGTTTGAGCTTGGAGCCACCAGCCTCCAATGAATAACTGTGCAACTTGGGCCTGGTCCCTTAGTCTCATCTGCAAATGGGAGTCACAGTGGTGCTTGTCTGCTTGCAGGGGTTGAGGGAGCATACTCATCAAATCTCAGTGGTAGCTATCATTCTTATCACAATGAAATTTAAGTAAGTTTCCATCGACTTTTCAAATCCAACATTTCGTGGTCCCTTACACAAAAATGGTATAGTGTACAACTAGGAAAAGGGGGAAACCATGGAAATGCCATGGATGTTGAAGTACATAGTGGATGTGGGAGAGAGCGGAGCCATAACCGCTGTGAAGGAGGGAGGAGGAAGAGAAGACAGGTAGAAAGTAGAAATATAGTGGAGATTGGGAGGGAGAGGTGTTTAAGATAGAGAACCAGAAGAGGCAACATAAAAAAAAGAGGGAAATGAGGAAAAAATGGCAAGGTGGGAAGAATCAGAAGGTCATGAGACTGCTTAGCAGGGCAGAGAGTAACCCCAAGGCAACCATCAGGGCAGATGTCCCTTTTGGAACCTCCATGACACACAGGAGGGCCACTGACTGGTGCTGCAGAAGTCTACAGTTCTGAGGGGCCACAGAAAACAGCAAGACAGGTATCGGAGAGGTTGCAAGTTAGACTTTGGAGACTTCTTAAGTGTGGTGTCTGTGCCATGTAGACTCATGAAATATGATATCCATGCAGACCTCTTAGCTGAGAACCTGGACAGTTTCTACCAGTCCCCATGAGAGCACACGAGGACCAGGATTCCTTCTGCACATCCTGGGGCTGAGTCCTGTGTGACCTGCTCCTCCAATGGATGGGAATGACAAGGACCACCACCACCATCCCTTTGGGGCCTACCCTCTTAATACTTAATGCTCAAATGGGCAGCATTGATTGTGTTTAGCAGATGCAGACTGTGAGGCTTAATTTGTTAAAGGGGTATGGGTACTCCAGCCTGGCTCGAAAGGACTGTCTTTCTATGAGCAAGAAACTATCTTCTGATGGTTTTTAGGGACTTATTACTCAACCTTTTTGCTTCTCTCAGTTCTCTGGCTCTCTGCCTGCCTGCCTTTTGACTCTTTCACTCTTACACCCTGGAATTGTTCTTGAATAGAAACTATGAGATTTGGTGTAGAATTTCTTTTTCCTCAGCTGTTGTTTCTAAAATGTTTTCTCCCTGTCATCCACCTCTTCTTTACCACTTGGCATTATTGATTACTCAGGTTACCTACACAATGATCTTGTTCTCTGAATCACCTGGTCTGTGGAGGTTCTTTGCTGGCCCCACCCAACCTCACAAACATAGTGCCCACATTTTGGTCTGGGAGTCCTGGAGGCATTGTCCCATAGGATCAGCAAGTCCATACACAGCCGAGTATTGTCTTCTGTGTCATGTCAAGTTATACAAAACCCCTGGACTGTAAGAAAAGTCATCCTAGGGCTAACGTTCAGGAAGTATTCCCCTCCTAGTGTGTCTTTCTGGGCATCATCCTTTTCCAACTCATCTCCTCTTCATCTACCAACATCTGGCACACTACCATACACACAGAAGTTCAGAAAGTATTAGGGTGACTCATGGAGCGTGGATTACCCATTTTAGACAAAAGCACTGTCTTTAGGAAAAACCTCTGGTGGGTGGTGTGTGCACAGAAGGATCAGTGCATTTTATAATAACCATACCGCCATCCAACACCAGAAAATGTGATTAAAAAAAAAAAACATAATGAAAATCAGTCACCTGGATAAGTGTGTTGAGTGATCAAGTGAATTGGCTGTGATCTATAAAGAATCATTTCCAGTATGCAGGTCTGATCCTGTTTCCTTTTTGCGCTTTTACTGAGTTGCTCTGGGGTAATACCAATGGGAGTGTTTGCCCATACAGTGGAGTTGGCAGTTGAGTCACCTGTTTGTGATAGCTAAACTTTTACGAACCCTTAGCAGTTCCATTTGCAGGCATCTTTAAAGATTCCAGATTTTCCCAAGCCTTTTGTGGTAATAGCTGATGCATCAGAAGTAGAACTGGGAGCTATTCTTTGTCAGGAGTTAGGAAATATAGGCAGTCTTGTCTTCCCTCTAAATGTAAGTTGTTGTTGTTGTTATTATTATTATGTCAGCAGTGAAGTACTCCCTGGAGAATGGAGATACAGCATCACAGGGAGAGCGTGCCTTGCTGTGGAAAGAGGCAGTAGGAGGAAGATGATATTATCTTGTGGTAATGAATTTACCTTTATGACAGATCATTATCCCCTTCTGTAGCTGAACCGGATGAAGGACAAGTCTAACAGAATAACCTAGTGGTACTTGGAATTTATTGGCTTTAAATTTTTCAGCTGGAAGAATGCAATAGCAACCAGGTTATTTCTATAGGAATGTTGCAGAGGGGGACAGAGATGAAGGAAGTCACATTTTCTTGCTAGTGATGGTAGAAAGCAGGGGGTGGTGACAGTCCTTTACAAAACAATGAGTGTGGGATGTCTGGGTGGCTCAGTGGTTAAGCATCTGCCTTTGGCCCAGGGCTTGATCTTGGAGTCCCTGGATCAAGTCCCACATCTACTTCTTGCATGGAGCCTGCTTCTCCCTCTGCCTGTGTCTCTGCCTCTCTCTCCCTCTCTCTCATGAATAAATAAATAAAATCTTAAAAAAAAACAACACATGAATGCAGTTTCTCATATACGTTTCCATTTCGGTGTTTGAGTCACAGGACTAAATGAGTGGGGAAAAAAGCATAGGACATTGTCATCGTCAGTAATGGAAATTGCTGGAGGTCTTACTGTTATACTATAGGAAAAGAGCAAAGATTTATTTTTAAAAAGAAGGAGATGAGCAGCCTGGGTGGCTCAGCAGTTTATCGCCGCCTTCAGCCCAGGGGGTGATCCTGGGGTCCCCAGATCAAGTCCCGCATCGGGCTCCCTGCATGGAGCCTGCTTCTCCCTCTGCCTGTGTCTCTGCCTCTCTGTGTGTGTGTGTGTGTCTCTCATGAATAAATGAATAAAATCTTTAAAAAAAATAAAAAATAAAAAATAAATAAAATAAAAAGAAGGAGATAAGATTCCCTTCGCAGGTGTGTATAATCTGAGGTCATGCTTTAACGGCTGCATGTAACATAGAGCCATCGTGTATTAGTGAGCTGGGGTTGTAGTTTTGCATGGAGGCAAGCTGTGGTATCAAGAAGTAGGTATCTTGATGGGACAGGGGTAGGCTTTAAATCATCTAGGACTGTATCCTGGCTTTGTCCTTTACTTAGTGTGTGACCTCAAGCAAACCACCTCAACTTTCTTAGTTTTCTCAGTTAGGAAGCTAGAAGTCAACACCTGGCTCACATCTTTCCTGTATGCTTTAGCATCAAGCACCTACTAAATCTCCAGTAAGTGATCATTTTTGGTGTTTCTGCCATTCTTGCTACTGCCTGGAATAAGGAGGCCTGGTGTGACACTCTATGCTAGATTCCAAGTGGGGCCCACATCTAATTATTTTGAATGATCAAAAATCAGTATTGATGTAAAGCTCCTCAAATCCAGCATTGCTACCGGAGCCATGAGGAATCCATCGCATTGCATTGGTAATCCATGCTATAGGGTCAGACTCTCAAACCATTTCCATTTGCACAATCATCAGGAAAGACAGATACCAAGTGTGCATTATCTCTCTCTACACACTCCATGGAGTTTTCCTCATCTTTCCTGTCTTTCCTGTAATTTCCAGCTGATCTCTAATACTCTGTGCATCATGTTGACTATGTGGAGCCTAGCACCAAAAACTCTATATTGAGGGGCTTTGCCAGAGTTGGATACAAAGAGACCACCGAGCCGTGTTCCCTACGTTTGCTCCTGTGAATCTGGGAACCTTATCTCCTTCTTCAGTATCCATGTCCATTATCTTTCATTTTTGGCAAAATGAAAACCTTCTCCCTATGACCTCACCAAAATAAAACCTTCCTGACCCACAAATCTATATTATGATTTTTCCTTACTTAAATCTTCTCATTTCGGGGCATGTTCTCTCTCTCTTTCCCTTCTCCCCCCGCCTTTTTTTTTTTTTTTTAACTTTTTCAACCATGAGAGAGAAAAACAGGAAAATTCACACGAGAGTTTACATACCTAAAGACTTGGTTAGAAGTTCCCCTGAGTTCAGGGAGTAAAAGAACTTTCAAAGCATAGAAATTTAAGTGAATGCTTCCTTCTTCTCTTCTGTTTTGTAGAATGACTGCACAAAATAGAAGCAATTGCTTCCCTTTTATTTTTTAATAAAGCAGAAGCCTGTTTTCAAATAAGTACTTGAATTTCCCTTCGCAGAGCTGCTTGGAATACATAAGAATACCTAGAGAGCTTTACCATGGCAGAGATGTTTTACAAAGGAAGACCCAGTTGGAGTTGCTCAGTCAAGATGTGTCTTGGGTGAAATGTTAATCAATTCAGCACATCCTTGTGTTTTGGAAACCTCTTTCCTGTGCTGGGCTGGTGGCCACATTATCTGGTAGTATAGATGCAGTATTAGACTTTAACAGGTCTGTTGCAGCAAGTATGCGATCATGGTGCAACAATAGGAAAAGACCACTGGAAATGGAGCAGCTCCACCTCCTTCCAGTTAGAACTGTCATTTTTACCTTCTGTCTGATTACATTACTATGAGCCTGCTACCCCTCAGGAGCTGTGCAGTGCTTCAACCAAGCTTAGATGGAGCGGCAGTGCTTGCTGCTTTTGGTATCAGAAGTCAGTGGAGGCTGCCCTCTTTGTCAAGATTCCTGGGGAGGAAGTGTCTTACTGCCTTTTAGTGTGTATGGGGGATACACGAAGGGGGAGTTAGAGATGCTAGGTATCTTGTAATGCTCTGGATAGTACTGCTTGATAAAGATTTATTCTGCCCAAGATGCCGCGAGTGTCCCCATGAAGTAAGGGCCCCCAGACTCTTCAGTCACATCAGCATTTCCAGCTCCTAGTTACAGCCCTCATCAGCATTTGAGCCACCTGCTCTCTTTCCTTCCTCTTTTTTCTCCTTTCCTCTTTCTCCTCCCCTCCCCTGCACTCCCACCTCCCGCTCTCTCTCCTATCCTTTCTTCCTTCCTTCCTTCCTTCCCCTGAATCTCCTGTACCTCCTTCAATAGACAAAACAAGTGTCCCCGCCTCTGAAGCCTTCCAAACACCCCCATATATTTTTAGGGGCTACTTCCTCTGTGCTGGCATTGCCTTTAAAATACATGACTCCATCCTGGGAGTGATCCGCTGCATGATGTTCCCACTGTTCTGTGCCCGTATAAGTGCCTGGTGGGCAGGTGCCTGGTCTTCTTCTCTGTATCCCCAGAACTCACACAATCCTGGCAAACTGCAGGCTCTCCATTTCCGTGGAATAAATGGATGAACAGTAGGTGTTCGGTTAGTATTGCATTGCATTTTCTGAAAAAATATGCATACTGTGCTGGAGTTGAGTAAAATTTCAGTCGCTGCTTCTCAGCCTCAGCACTACTTATACTTTGGGTGGCTGCTTCCTTCATCTGTCTTCACATCATCTTCCTTCACTGTCCTGTGCATTAATGAGATGTTTAGCAGCACCGTGGCTGCTGCCACTAGATGCCTGGAGCACCCCTCCACAGTTTGACCACCAAAAATATATCGAAACATTGCCAAGTATCACCTGAAGGCCCAATGACTCCCAACTGAGAACCATTAAATTCAGGTAAAGGAAGAACTAACGTGCATTCCATTCCATTGAATAAGCAAAGTGTACATATCTTGTGGCATCAATAGTTCATTAACCCAGTTAGCAAACACATATAGAGCTTTCTCCAAATTATTGGGCTATGTGGTCTTAACTGTTAATGCTTGAATATTCTATGAAAATCCACTGCTGGCAGAATTCTAGCATTATGAAATCACAGAGCAACCTCTCTGATGCTTGAAGGCCCTCTACATGGCAAAGAGGCCTTTGTAATCACCATGAACATCTTAGGTCCCAAAACATAGCATCAGAGGTATTAGGAAATGGTGCCCACTACATTGGTTTTCCACACCACAGCCTTTATGAGGTACCATGCTTGGGTTTGTGCATGATTTCATTTAATTCTCCACTCCAGCAATAGATTAAGAAATCGAGGACCAAAGTGGTTACATAGTTTGTCCAAGATCCTCAGCCATTAAGTAGAAAGAATTTGGATGGGAGTGCATGTCTGCTTGGGAGCAAGACCTAGGCTCTTTCATGCTGCCCACCTCTTAGATGAATTTTTTTACTCAGTGGGGAAAAGAAGTTGCCCACTTCTGTCTAGAGGTTGGCTGTCATCAAGATGTGGAGAGACATCTATTATCTGTTCTGTGCAGCAACATCTGTACTCCTTATATCATTGGCACGCTAATAAATATCTGACAATGATTAGCCCAGTTCTGTGCATTTGGGAGTATTGAGTCACAGCACAACTGTAGGTACACAGTTGGCTTATACTTTGGGTGTTGGAAAGTAGAGTTCATGGAGATGGGGCCATGGCCAACCAAGAGATTTGTAATTCCCCCCTCATCTTTTGTCTATACCAGACCTTTGTAAGTGCAGTGTCTACATATCTTAATGAGGTCTCAGATGAAAAACAGGTGTCAGTATTACCAAGGTTGTTCTTTATAACAGTCCTTTATTACCTGACTTGATTGGCAATGCAAGATGAGTTTCCAGATTGTGGTTCTGAGTGGCATTCTGTAATTCACTGCTGACCCCCATCCCCAACATTTTGATTTGAAAAAAAATTTTTTTAATTGGGATTTCTTTATAATAAGATGAATTCTATACAGGTTTCATTTGATAAACCAAAAAATAAAACCTTCTTAATAATTCTGTTCCCCCCAGTGTTCAGTCACAGCTTTCACTCTTAAGCTAATAGAGCTTTAAGTTTTCACATAGGAACAAAAAATACGGTCAATTAAGTAGAAAGTGCAAGGATGGATCAAAACCATATATATGGGGAAGAGGTAGAAGAGAAGTGGTGTTGAAGGATACAAATTGTTTTGAGAGATTGTAGTTTTAGTGATATTGATATGGAAGAAATAACCTTCCCACAGTGTTGTTTGGTGAGAACACTTCCCTTTGAGTATCAAACTGAATTTCAGTTTGGGTAGAATCTACTGGGTCCATCATCTGGTGGGGAAAAAAATCTGTAGTTAGATCTGTGGATCAGGGATTTGTGTATATATATATTGATGTCGATACTAGTTCTCATAATCTTACCATCATCTCCTGAGCCCTTCCTCAATGCCTGGGCCTCTGAAATAGGTATTCTTATTCATGCAATTAAAGGTAGTGCCACAGTTAAGAACATGGGTTCTTCAGTTAGATGGCTTGATTTGAAATCCCATCTCTACCCATGACTCTTTGTGTGATCTTGACTTAGTTGCTCAGTCTGTCTGTGGCTTGGTTCCTTTATCTGTCAAATGAGGACATAACAGTACCTACTTCATGGCACTTTGAAGATTAGAGGAGCAAGAACACATGAAAAGGCTGAGAAGAGTAGCTGGCACACAGTGAGTTCTCAGCAAACACTAGCTGTTGTCACTGTATTGTTATTCTTAAAGGCACAAAGAGACCATGCCACATTCTGGTCATTAGGGATTATATAAACCATCACTGCTCTTCCAGGAAGCTTTCCCCAACCCTCCCTAGACTTTGTGTCCTCAGAACCTGCTTCCATTAACAGAGTCATATCCTGTTGGATGATAATTGTCCCTATTCTTGACCTTCAAAGAGGTGCACCTTGATGCCTCCCATACTGCCTGGAACAGAATAGGTATTCACCAGATGTTTCTTTGGATAAATTCATGGACGTTTAGTTAAGATCACAAATTGAACAAGAGCCATGTCTGACTAATAAAAATAAATAATAAGCTATAGAAATATTCTCTGACAATGATATATTAAATTATGACTCAGGACTTACTGCTACTTACAGAATATTGTCAAAATTATTTAATCAAATTTTGGCCGTATCATCCACTATTGCTATCATCTAGCACAAGTACTTGCTGCCTCTCCTACCCTCAACGTATGCACTTGGCTCCCTAGGCTATAGGATTATCCTTGTTGATCCCTGTAAGTGCGTCTTACACTTTCATCTTCTCCTCTCAGGCAGTCATCAATATTTATTGAGCCTACGATGTGGAGGTCTGTGATGCTCTAAGGATACGGAAATGAAATCAAAAGGTGGTGACATTTGAATTGGGTCTTGCAGAGGTGAATCAGGTCTTCTTGCTAGTTCTTTAAAGGGTGTTTTTGCTAGACTGTGAGCCCTTGAGGACAGGGGATATGTCGATATTTATTCCGAGTTCGTCATCTATACTTAGCTTGTAGATTGGCATCAATAGCCATTTATTGAATGAACGAATCAGGCAGTAGAGAAAACTTGAAGTTTATAGTTAAAGCACATTAAAACACACACACACACACACACACATTTAGCCTCTCCCTAACCCTCTTGATAGTGGTTGGAGCCTCAGAATTGGCCATTGAGCTTACTGACATTTCCAAACAATTTACTGTAGAATAGAGCAGAATGCACTTGGCTTCCCCAGCTGTGTCCAGAAGGGCTCCATGTTCAGATTAGCCACAAATCATACCCCTCTTGGTATTGTTGCTAATGGCAACACTGAAGGCCAGAAATGCCTATGTTAGTGAAAAATATTTTATTTCAAGTGCTTCTGACAGTCTACATCTGACCAAAAAGAAGTGTTTGTCTTCTGTCTCAGTTTTTGAGAAAGTGAACTAAATTAAACACATGTACATATATGTGTACACGCATGCATCTGTGCACACAGGGTTCTCACCTCTGGTCTGTGACCATTCTACAACCTTAGGAAGATTTTATAGATTTCCTAGTGTTAAGGAGAGAAATTGAGCAATAGGTGATCACAAACCGGAAGGACTTTGCTGTGACCTGGCACTGAGTAGCTGCCCTTGACTCTTACTTTTGGAAGAATGACAGGTATTCAATAAAGTATCATAGTGATTAGAGAAAAGAAAAAAGTATTAGAGCCATAGGACCTGCCCTCCTTCTGAACAAGCAGTAAGACAAAGGCATTCATTTGAATTCCTGATTGGTTGACAGTATGCAGCCTGTTGTTGCTGAGTTTTATTTCCTGTTTATTTTCAGAGTGTTGTTGGTTTGGTTTTGGCAATAAGAACTTGGGTCATTTTGGCTTTGTCTCTCTTCTTATTTCACCTCTGTCCCTTCATTGAGTGCAGAGAGCAGAATGAATATTTACTTTCAAGCTTTACATGTTATTTTATATCTTTGCAGCGTCTGTGTACCTTTAGATTCAAGAGTGATGCTGTGAACAAACAAAATACTATTTATGTGATTCCCGAGAATTTATTAACAGTAAACATTTCTTCTTAGCAGCAAGAGGAGATCAGGGAGCCTTGAACAATATGTTCACATATATATACAGACTGATGAGCCAATATTTGAAATCAGGACCCTTCCAGAAAATCCAAAATGCATATTTTATATTTACAGACCATATATATGTGCCCCCCCAACAAAACAACAAAACATAGAGTAGTTCAAATATAATTAATTTTTAAAAATCAACTTCTAACTATAATACCTGAACTTGATACTTGGTAAGGGTGAAGGATAGAGGGCGTGATTGGGGTTGAAGAGGAATTTGGAAAGAATTGTAATAATCTGACTTGTAAGAGTTTACATTCTAATTATAGAGACAATAAACCAGTTCAGTTGCGGGCAGAATTGCGTAGTATTAAATACCTAATGAAATCCATAAGGCAACAAGTGTTATACCCTAGAGTGTGCTTCACCAAGGGAGCCCTTCTGGAGGGGTGTTCAGAATGTGTGAGGACACTCTTGGACAAGGAGGGGATATGGGCAGTCAGTGGTGGAGGGCAGGGATACTGGGTGTCCTCCAGCATACAGAGGAGTTCTGAACATTGGAAGGAGTCCCTCCTCAAAATGCTGGTAATGTTTGATGAGAAACATAGAAGAAATTCCGAGAACTCCAGTGCTCTGACTTAGCTAAAGCTGAGTAGAAGATGTACTCGGTCCATTCTGTGAGTCAAACAAAGATTCTGTTCCCTAAAATGAAGGAAATGGCCTGCATCATAAAGTGCTTCAGTGATCAAAGTCAGTAAAGTGAAACATGTCGATCATTCTTCTGCCTAAAAGGGCAAATTCTTTTAGCATTGATTTAAAGCAGTTAGGAATCAAGACCCTTTCTTTAATGATGCTTTCTGATGGCTCTCCGTTTATATTGAAGTGAGGAGCTAAAATGTGGAGGCCCTAGACTTGTTCATTTCAAAGAGGTATTTTTACATTTAAGGTTATAATTGCTTATTTTGTATATTTTTATACCACCCAAAATATTTTCATGTTTAAAAAAATTTAAATAGTTTTCATGTGAAAAATACTGAAAAACAAAATTAGATTTCTAAATACCTATTTTCCAGAACAGACAGCATTCATGTAGTTACCAATAAGAACTTTTAGCACACCAAATTCTTTAAATAATAAAGGCCAAAAAAAAAAAAAAAAAAAAAACCCAAACCCACACACAAAAACCCAGACATTTTAAAATTTCCTCTTTCTCTAAATATGCCTGTACAATGTTTATTGAAAAATTAGATAAAACTTGATCTGCTTGAAAACAAATTGACCTACAGTTCATTTCTAGGTTGAGTATCTATAGTTATCACCCCCAAAATACAAGGCCAAAATTTGTGTCTCCGTATTTAGGCTAATGCTTGGCCCATGTAGATGGCCACTGCACATTTAAAGAATAGATTTATATTTAAAATTAAGAATTACAAATAATTATATTTTTATAAACATTTGTAAATAAATCTAGAACTTGATTTCTAAAATTTAACTCTGTTTATTAAAATAATGAATACTAAGTACTGTTCTATCGCACTTTAGAAAAACTTCAGAAATGCCAGAGGACTTGCTTTTAATAAGTTTTGTGTTACTTGCTTTAGAGAATGGTTTTATTTTTACTCAGAAATTAACACAAAATTATATTATCTAGCATTATTATTTATTTATACAACTTTTCTGTGAATAGCTACATTATTTATTACTCTGGTCAGAAGAACATAGTTATTTCTACCTGTTGTTTGTTTTTTAAAGTTTCCTATAGAATTCAAGATCTAAGATATATAATGCACTTATTATTTATAAGAGTAGCTGCCATTTTTTTTAACACATTCTGAGTCTTAGTTTCTTTGCTAAGCATTGTAAGTGCATTATCTTGTTATTCCTAACAAATTTGTGGTAAGTAAAACCCATTAGTGCCATTTTACAGATGAAAAAAACTGAGACTTACAATATTTAGGACTCTAACTTCCCTACTACTGTCCCTTCTGCTATTTTATATGTAAATAATACCTTGCAAATGTAATTTTTGAAGGACAAGATAAATGGACATGCCAAGATATTAATCCCTGTATAAGAGAAAAGAAATACATTGCAAGTTTGCCTTGATTTGTACTTAGACTAGAGTATTTGGTTTTTCTGATCAAAAATGACTAAAAACTATGAAACTGAATGTGTTTGATAATTTCTTATTTTAAATTAGATATATAACTTATTTGAGTTCAAAAGTAAGTCTGGAGAAGCTTGCTCAGTGAGGCAGAATTAGCTTCATTTTGAGCAAACTTTCATAAGCACTGGTAATAACTTGCTGAGAAGAATGGACACTGGCAGGCTGAATCCTTGGTTGCAAGCTGACACTTTGAGGGAATGTTCTTAGCAAAACACTCACTTCAACGGAAATTAGGTCAGCCTTCTGGAACATTTATCATGTATACCTGTCACCAGCAAGACCCAGTCCTTAAAGTGAACTGAGATCACAAGCAATAGTCCCTTCTGCTCTGAGTTGCAAAGGACACTCTAAACCAATAGTTCTACAAATATCTGAGCTTGGCAGAAACTCCCATAAAGCCAAAGCCAATGCTCATATAGTTGCTGTGGGAATTGAATTCCTTAATACTCTGTTTATAGAATTTTGAAACGGCAAATGGATTTGGTCTGTTCTGAAAAACAATCTGACCCATGGCTTGTTTGGAATAACATCTAGAGTTGCTATAGAAGGATGTAAGCAGACAACCATGTCTGATTTGCAAGCCAGTTTCACCAGCCTCTGTTTGTCCCATACCACACAGCCAGGTTGGTTTTTGCCCTACTCAAGGTATTATTTGCATTTAAAAGAAAGGCCACCTCCTACTGAAGCTAAGGAGTTGCTAATTTGATATAGAAACTGGAGTAGTTAGCAAAATCCAGAGCTAGAGGAGTTAGCAAAATCTGGAGCAATAGAAGTTAAGATAGAGTGTATGGTAAAACCAAAACAACACAAATGAGTCATAACCCAATGTCCTTTCAGTAATCATGTGGCATCATTCTGGTGGTTTCAGAGCAATGTCAGCAAGTATGAGTAGGAATTGGAGATTGCATCTGTGTGGGTTTAGGTGCATTGCAGCTCAATGGATATCATTCATTGAGAGTCTTATGGATTGAAATGCCCACGTTCAGCAAGCAGTCAAATCTCTCTGTCTGCTCGGTTGAGTTACCTTCTCTTTGAAAGGAAATAATTACTTACCTTCTTCATATGTGCTTGTTGGGTAAACACACCTGTAGACTTCACTAAAAAATTGATCATGAATATGTGAAATTGAAGAAAAAGAAGAAATTATTGAATGTGTGTGTGTGTAATAATCTCAAGAAGAGTAAAAAGAATGAGTGGTTAAGAATAAATATTTCATCTCGATGCCTATTTGTCATACATGGAGTGAGGACCCACCATGTGGTGTACACTGTACACATGGTAGAATTAAAAAGATGAGAAAGATACAGTTCCCACTCTCACTGAGCTCTCATTTGTGTGTGTGTGCACGCATGTGTCTCTGCGTGACACATCCTTAAACAAGAAATAATCATAGCCTGTGTGAAAAACACCACAGTGGAGGTTATTTTGAAACTCAGGAGAGAACTCAAGAACTCAAAGTAGTTTTGTCTGTGAGGAGTAGGTGGTAAAACAAAGTTTGGTTTTAAACTGTATCCATAGAAGGATGGGCCTGTTACATATGAAAACCCACAACATTTGAGGGGCTGAAGGAAATAGTGGGTATGGAAGAAATCTACTGATGATTTCTTGCTAGAAGAACTAAAAAAAAAAAAAAAAAAAAAACTTTCATTATCACACCCTATTAAGCCAGGACCAGGAAACAATTTCTAATCAGCACTCCGATCTGGGCAGAGATTGTGCAGTCTTTTGTACCAGGCCTCAGATCCGTGTTCTCTATTCACACATGCTCACTTCCAGCTGTTGTCATTGAAATCCCACATAATCTTTTAAGGTCAAAGGGCAGTCACCCATGGCTGCTGCAGTTAAAAGGTTATGCTGATTTCTGTTGTCAAATATTGGCCCCTTTCTCTCCCAATCACTCCCATTCTACTTTTTTAACAAGAAAAATCCAGCCTAGAATTGTATTACATGACTTTAAAGTCTTAAAAGTGTTTCTCCATTGTGCTAACACGACATGGCCTGAACAGTGTAATTCATTCTGTTATATTCACAAAGAATTTTCTGGTACTTCTAAAATACTTTGTGTTTGTGCTAAGCCAGCAAACTTCAAAGTATAGGGGCCCACACGATTTGTGGCATGGTGTAGTATCTGCAGAAATGTATAATATAGAGTCTATAATTTAATAAATGCTGTGAATTATGGCATCAGTAATTAAGTAATTGCCGGGTGAGAGCAAGAATTGCATGGAGCAAATGACTTTTAAAAAGATGAATGCACTTTGTATTTTGTGGTTCTAAATGTTAACTAATATTATTATATATTTGGAAAGTGGCATCTACCTGCTGGTATTTTTTTTTTTTTTTTGCTTTTTATAGTCCTGGACAAGTATAATTGCAAGGATTCTTTTAAAATATATTGCTTCAACTCATCAATGATTTCCTTTCCATGCTCGGTGAACACAACATCAGTGCCGAGTGTCTTAAAATTAGCACACGGCCCCTGGTCATTTTCTTTCCTTGTCATTGGATGTGTCCTCAGGTGGTTTAGCAAGCAAGGCTCTCTGTAATGTTTCTCAGCAATGTGAATTAAACCCAAAAACAAAGAATAGGACAATGTACATTAAGTGTTTTTTTTGTTTTGTTTTGTTTTGTTTTTTTGCTGTTTTACACCCATAATCCAGGGTAGCCTTCGGGTGATCCAGTTTATTTCTGTTTCAATTAAGGTATCAGTTTATGATGTATTTAGAGAATAACTTTCCTTATTTTTTCTCCAGTATGTGTAAGAGTTCATAACTAGAAACTGAAGCTATTACAAATAGTTTGATCCACTTGTAGATTACCAGTTATTACTGTCCAGGTGTAAAGAAAACTTTGATTCAGAACATAAAAACAATAGTCATTTAAAAATCTGTCAGTTCAAAAATTTTAATTTAAAAAATCCTTTAAAAACATACTTCTAAGTACATTAAAAGACAACAAAATTAATCTTAAAATATTTAAAATTACTGATTTTATTATGCTAATGATACTGGAATTTACTTTTGCTAACATGAAGCAAAGTCTTTTTCTTTTTTTAAAGATTTTATTTATTTATTCATGAGAGACACACACACACACACACACACACACACACACACACACAGAAAAAAAGAGAGAGGCAGAGACATAGGCAGAGGGAGAAGCAGGCTCCATGCAGAGAGCCCCATGTGGGACTCAATCCTGGAACTCCAGGATCACACCCTGGGCTGAAGGCAGACACTTAACCGCTGAGCTACCCAGGCATCCCCTGCAAAGTCTTTTTTTTTTTTTTTTTTTTTAATGTTGCTTAAAAAAAAACATTGTGTACAGCAAGTGTTTCTCTGTCCTTATACACAACTACTCTGTAGTTGGGGCCACTTGCAAAGTATCTATTTCTGCTTATGATATCCCTTATAAATCTGTGATTCTAAATGTTTAGGGATGGTAGGAAAACTAATTTGTTGACATGAGAGAACTATGAAAGAAAGGCTATTTAGCCTAGAGGACAGAAAATTAGAAGCCAAGGGACTATCTTCAAATACTTGAAGGATAGCAAAACACAAAAGGGATTAAATTTATTCTGACCTGTTCCAGAAGATAAAATTGAGGTAAATAGAAGTTATGAGAAGGCAAACTTATTAAATGAATTATTATTTTTTAAATCACACTTCATTACTTTGTTAAAAGCCTTTGTTACAATACAACAACAATTACTCTGGTGCTGGGTGATCCTTAAGATCTCTTTGCTTCCAGTTGATTCCATGTTGTCATGCATTCACTATTTCTAAACATGCAAATAAGTAAAACTTGCTTTTCACTTTTTATTTAGATGTTTTCCTATCTGTTAGACATAGTCCTTTAATTAAGTGCTTAATCCTTGTAACTCAAACTCTTAAACCCTCTTTATGTGAAGTCATTGAGCAATCAAATTTAATTTAATGAAAAACTACTCTTCTCTTACTAAGCGTAGGAATTGGTGAAAAGATATAAGTCCTTTGGGTTAGACTGAATAAATCAAGTCTCTGGTATTATAGATGATGAATTAAAATGCAATAACATTTATTATACAAAGAGAACTAAATGAACCTATATTCTATTCATGAGAGGCAGAGACACAGGCAGAGGGAGAAGCAGGCCCTTCATGGGGAACCTGATGTGGGATTCGATCCTGGGACTCCGGGACCACCCTGAGCCAAAGGCTGACGCTCAACCACTGAGCCACCCAGGCATCCCAATGAACCTATATTCTAATCCTAAATTCTGCCACTAGCTGTGTGACCTTCAGCAAGTCACTTAACCTCTCTGAGCATAAGCTTCCTTTTCAATAAAATCAGACTATTGCTAACTACACAGAGTTGGAGCAGGAATTAGAGCTAAAATGTCCAAAGTGCATAGCACAGTGCCAGACACATAAATGCCAGGTAAAGGATATTTTTGATGAAAATGAATACTATCTAGAGAGGTGCTGGGGATAAATTTTTAAAATAGCCCACCTTTATAACCTCTGTTACTGTCTTGATCCATTTTCCTAATTTAGATATGTCAGAATGATTGCAAGTAAAGATGCAGAGCATCCTTGGGCCTTGCATTAAAGTGTGAATTAGCCTGGAGAGTTCAGATTCTACTTTCCCCTCAGCACATTGGTACATAAACCAAATGGGGAAAATAGGAAAAGTTGCAGAACAATCTATCTAAAGAATGATATTTGCCAAAAACAAATGGGGTCCTTGTCAAATTCTTTTGAAAGTCGTGAGTTAAAGAATACTAAAAAACTTTATTTGTTGCAGGAACTCTCAGAGGCTTTAACATGTAAATATTTCTTGTCATTCTCCAAGGGTGGGTGTGATGGTCTTTTCTGAACTTATTTAACTGTGGAGTTCTTTATTTTACATATATTTGTATCCTTTTTAAAAATTTATTTGCTGTGGGGCATTTGGGAGAACTATTATACATAACATATTTTGGGAAGTACTGATGTGAATTCTAATGTGGAGGATAGAGCATATCAAAATTTGGAGAATAGCAGGTGGGACATCTTGGCTGCCACATATGGAGTCTATATTTGGGTAGTATTGGAAATATACCTTAAACACTAGAAAGGTGTACTAGAGGACAGATTTTGAAGGGCTTTAAATATACAGTAAAGTAGTCTAAATTTAGTTCTCAAAGAAATCATGAAATACTCACAGTTTTTTTTTTTAATTAGACAAAAGACACCAACCATCCATTCATTCTCTCCCTACCATTGCTAGTAGATTAACATGGAGAGAAAATGCCCAACAGGTGTCCCAAATTATTGTGCCTACAGGGGCCTTACAGATCATTAAATAAATGAAATCTAATAAAGAGTATTAGGGAGTGTGGCACATTTGTAAACTCATGCCCAGTTTCAAAACATCCATATGTAAAAAATAATAACCAAGAAAAGTATGTTGACATACTGGAATTGGCCTGTTGGCTGCTCTTTTGTGACACTTTAGATTTTAAAAGCAAAGGTTGGCACTTACATTGGTTAAGGTAAGCGGTAGCCTGCTATAACAAAGAGAAAGGGAAAACAGACAGTGGTCTAAGTACACTAAAGTCTTTTTTTCATTTTGGTAACTCTTCCAGATGACCAGGCTAAGTTGACAGGATGCTTCTGCTTCACACTGTCATTCAGGGTCCCACATTCCCTCTGTTGTACTACTTTGCCATCCCAGGGGCTCTGTCCTTGTCTTTGTGGTTGAAACTGTTCTAGTTCATAAAAAGAGGAAGAAGAGTGCCTAGGGCAGGAATTTGTTTTCAGGCAAGTTGGGTAGAAGTTGATTGTCTCACTTCCATTTACTTTCCAGGGGTAGCCACTCCTCAAAGAGGCTGGGAACTATGGTCTATAGCTGTCAATCATGGATGTGCATGGACAACCAGCAGACTCGGCATAGGATGTTACAGTAATCTCCACTATAGTCTTTTCCTAGAAAAGTATTATAAAAAGACCCAATTTTAGATAAATATGCTACTGGAAATCTTGGTGTCCACATCTTTCTTAACTGGAAATGTATCATCCCTCCCCCTCCAAAAGTAAATACCTTGTGCTATTTTTGCTGAATCTCCAGGGCCTAGGACTGTGCTTGCCACATGATAGGATTCCAATACGTATTTGACGAATGAAAGCGGTAAACCAAATATTGACTTTATGGATATGGAAGAACAAACAAACTAAAAACACAGATTAGGTACCTGTATTGAATAATACCTGAGCAGAGCAGGGAAATTTAGGGCAGCAACAAAAGGAATCAATAGTACCTAAGTCCCATGACACATACTCCAAAAATCATTTCTTGACTCATCCTCCTCTTCAGCTCAGACTACATCATTCCCATACTAGAGATAATTCCTTGATGTGTTGTGATAAACCAGGATGTCAATCATAACCATCGTACAAATGCATTTATAACAACCCTTTGCATCTGAGAATCTTAAAACACCTCTTTCATATTAGTGGTTAGCAAATACCATTTCTTTATTTTACAAGTTCTCAGGCACAATTTCCTAGATTATTGCCAGTCCAACTATGTATGTCAGTCTTTTAACGTTTACTGTAAGCAGACTACTGAACAAAACTCCACCACGGTGAAGATTAATTACACAGAGAACATCTATGTTATTTTTATTGCTACTGCATTCTTTTAGTAGATGTCTGAATTTTTGGCATTTTTGTAATATTAGGTATTATTCTAAAAATAATATCTCATTATCAATGAATGGCAGAATGATTTAAATAGTCACTGTAGAGTCATGAAAAATGGGACCAAAATTTAGAATTTGGGCTTAATGGAATACCACCTCCTTTAAAAACTTATTTTCTAAAAGATATTCCAAATTAAGAGGACAGGAGTAAGGCATCACTGGAGGTAAGCTAATCATTATTTCCGTTGTGCTTTAGAGGGCTACTAAATCCAGGTATTTCAAGTCACTCATCTGGATCATTAAATAACTATTTATTACACACCTAGACCAAGTGATTGTTCTGGGCTCTGAAGAGAATGTAAGATCAAGAAATTGTTATAGGAGTGGAGAGTTTGTTGTAGGAGCACAGAGCTAAAACAGATAAACAAGTAACATCCACATAAGGTAGAAAGAGGCTGTGACATGAGGCAAGTAGAGCAGAAGTTCTACTCAACAGTATTGATGGAGCAGACGTTCTACTCAATGTATTGACCGTGGGGAGAGGGAGTGAAGGAGCCATGTTCCCTTTCCTTAGGTGGCTCCTAAGCCAATGGGGAGTTTAGGCAAGGAGAAATTAAGATTCTAGGGAGGAGCAGTGTGGTGAAGGGAGACTTTCCTTTAGAAGGATGAGCATGTAAATTCTGTGAGAGCAGCATCCTCAGGACTTAGCCCAGGGCCTGCACATCACAAGTAAGCTCTAATACTTGCAGAATATAAGTGCATGAGAGCAGTGGGCTCCTTTTCCTTTGGAGTGCCCAGACACACAAGCATGGAAAGGCCTGGTCATTGGCCTGTCTCTTCCTAGTAACGAAACCTGATTCACCAAGGGCAGAATAGAATAGAGATGCATTCTTTTTGATGAAATGACCTGTGTGTTGTGGTTTGTCTGCATCCTGATTTGCCAGAGGAGATTTGATCATTTAGAGCTGAGAGCCCTTTGCTATCCCAACAGGACAAACAAAAGCACCATCTAGTGTGTCAGTGTTCCTCCTCAAATGCATTCTCTGACTCACGGACACTCAACTTCCTCCCAAGGCCAACCCTCTGGGTGGTTTGTCCTGAGTTGTTACTTCCCCTCGACCTCTGAACAGTTCTGCAAGGTGACCTGTCTCTGCAAATTGAACTTTTTTCCTTTCCTGCTTATGAGGTAGATAGATGTGCAATTCCTTCATGAGATGAGATTTGGTTCCCATATAATGGCATTTTCCATAATAACTGCTGATATCATCAAGGTAAAGATAGAACTGCTTTTCCTAACCACCCATAAAAGAATTTAGCTTTTTATATTTCTGCCTCTCTTCAAAAGCCTCATCTCTCCATCATGAGTACAATTGACTGCAAGGTATTGAAATCTGTACTCTAATTGGGAATTCATTGAACAAGTTCATTCAGGGAATGAACTTTTTTTTAGCCATTTTATATAAAATGAAAAAGGATCTGTCCCTCCTTTCAAGCTACGATACAGTTGCTCCTGAACAGTGGTTCAGAACTAAAGAGAGAGATTGCTGCAAAATCTGGGTTTTCTGCTAAGACTTCACAAAAGTATGTTTTGCACTCGTTTCTGTATTCAAAATGTAAGTCTTGGGACCTTTCAGGGATGTTTAATCAGCTTTCCAACTGAGAATCTTTTAATGTGAACATCGAAGTTCAGAATTACTGAAATTGACCTTTTTATTTTCTTTTCCATTTCTCTCTCATCTTGCAATAAAGTAGAACAGCCAGATTAGTGTTATTTCCCTGAAAGTCATTTTTATGATTTGGTTTGTGTTAGCAAGAATGAAATATTAATCTGCTCAAGTTTGCTTAGTAATTACATTAGACGTGTCACTTTTTCCGTCATTTCTTAGGTTTCATTTCTCATTGCTTTCTTCCTCTAGAGTTCACCAGTGGGTTTCCAAATAATTGGTGAAGGAACAAAACCAGTTTCATAGTCCCTTAAAGTTACATGGAGTGTTTACACATACCTTTCCCCAGAGACACATCACAGAGGAGATGGTCACATCAGGACTTGTGAAATCATTCTACTTTTTATTTTAATTTTTCCAATTATTGTATAGTCACATATGGTACACCTCCTAAATTACACACATTCTATGAAAATCAGTGTGAGGGAGCAGGTTGCCAAGAGGACAAGGAGGATCCAATTGTGATTTTTGCAGCAACTTTCCCAGGATCGCAGAAGATCCTAGAAGCTTGGGACTAGACTCTTTTTTTTTTTTTTTTTTGGTACTTTATGTCCATTAAATCATGCTTCCCTTTAACTCTGTTCTAACTCAGGCCCCCAAAATAGGACCACAGTCACAACAACAGGACAATCTCTTAGGCATTCCTATTTTTTTTTGAAAAATTTTTTTCACTTTTATTATCATTCAGATTAAATCTAAACTAATAAAACAAAAATTATGTTGAAACATCAAAGGTTTATTTATTTTTTATTCTTTATTTTTATATGTATATCTTTATTGGAGTTCGATTTGCCAACATACAGTATAACACCTGGTGCTCATCCCGTCAAGTGCCCCCCTTAGTGCCTGTCACGCAGTCACCCCATCCCTCCGCCCACCTCCCCTTCCACTTGTTCATTTCTCAGAGTTAGGAGTCTCTCATGTTTTGTCACCCTCTCTGATTTTTCCCACTCATTTTCTCTCCTTTCCCCTATAATTCCTTTCATTTTTTATATTCCCTGTATGAGTGAAACCATATTAGGCATCATCTCTCATCAGACAACCTGATGGCACCTTCTTGATGGGAAGCTCCATCCTGAATGGATTGTCTCTTCAGTCCTTGTCCTATTTAGTCTGGAGGGACTATTTGGATTGTTCACTTTAATAGTTTTCAGATGTACATTGGCTCCATTTTAGGTCAAACTGTATTGCTAGAGATGAAAGAGAGAAAGAAAAAATAAGTTCTGTCAACATTTCTATAAAAAGGAAAATAAACATCCTTGAGCTCAAATTGGATTGTGTTCCCTCAGAGACAGCCCTGGAGTGCTTACTGCTTACCAGGCACTGTGTTAGGACCTGGAGGCACAGAAGATGTTCTTTCTCAAGGGGCGTACAGTCTAATACAAGAAGAAGATAAAATTACAGTTCAATGTGCTAGGTCCTAGATTAGAGGTGTATTCTGTACACCTGGTCAGGATTGAGAAAAGCAGTCTTTGCCAGCAGTGCAGGTAACCAGGGAAGGTTTTGAGAGAATGACAATAAAGCTGAGTCCTAAAGGACAAGTAAGAGGTTGGCCAAGCAAAGAGCAGGAAGGACAGAGACATCCCAGGAAGAGGGAACAGTGTGGGGAGAGGAGTGAACCACAACCATGGTGAAGCAGGTATTTCCTTAGGCCCACAGGTAGGGCCAGAAGAAAGAGAGCAAAGATTTTTTTGAATGAGCCTAGAGGGGAACCTGGGTGGCTCAATCAGTTAAGCAGCTGCCTTTGGCTCAGGTCATGATCTCAGGGTCCTGAGATCGGGGCCTGCAATGGGCTTACCACTCAGTGGAAGCCTGCTTCTCCCTCTGCCTTCTGTTCCCCATGCTTGTGCTCTCTCTCAAATAAGTAAATAAAATCTTTAAAAAAAAGATGAGCCTGGGAAGGAAGATAGAGGCTATGTCAGGATGATATGTAATGGAATTTGTACTATACCCCAAATTCTCTGTGGGGCCCTCGCAAGATTTCTGACAGGCCAGTGAGTTCTGAACACAGAACTCAGTCTCTAGGATCTCATTCTTTCCTATACCCCAGGGCCTTTACACACACTAATCCCTCTGCCTGAAGGGCTCTTTCCCCTTCTTTTCCTGGCTGTCTCCTCAGTATCTTTCAGATATCAGCTCTTAAGAGAGGCTATCCCTGACCACACTTTCTAAAATATTTCCTATTTATTTTCTTCATTTCATTTATATCATATATAATTTTTTAAATAATTCGTTTTTTTGTGTTCATCTGTCTCTAATCCTAGACTGTAAATCCGTAAATTCCCTGAATGTAGGAACTCTATGTTGAGCCCTTAGCACTATGCCTGGCTCACGGTAGGTGTTCAGTAGATATTTGTTGAATAAATGAATGAGCCTTCATATTTGCCCATTATTGAGACAGCTCTGCCTGCAGAGTGGACAGTATACTAAGGAGACGCTAGGACTGATGACAGAGAACACAGTTAAGAGGCTGCCCCATCAGGCTGTAATAATTGGGAAGAGCCTGAGCCACAGACTTGGCACTGGGCAGGGGAGGGTTAATGGAGATGTACTTGGAGTCAAGAAATTGTAAAAAATGGAATCAGGATTTGTTGGCTGTGGATTTCTGTAAGAAGCAGTAGTTAGGGATGACACCAAAACCTAGAAAGCAAGATGTTGGTGGATGGCTCATTGAAGTAGGGAATTCCACAGTGTCAGAACAGGTTTAGGGAGGAGAAGAAAATGAGCTTGGCTTTGGACAGGTTGGATCTGGGGATACTCATGGCGATCTGGGTAGAAATATCCAGTAAACATTTTGAGAGAGCTCTTGGCAAAGGACAAAGATGTGAGAGTCATTGGCCTGTAGAGGCATCCATCCACTCATTCAACACATTTTCTCTTACCAACCTTTGTCCCAGGCATTAAATATAGCAGTGCAGGAAACAAACGTTACTCTGATATTCATGAATATCAGAGTCAAGACTGGTAACAGATCATGGAAGCAGAGGAAATAACTAGGAAATATACTCATTGAGCACAAACCCTGGTGAAACCACATCTTAGAGATGGACAGAAGCAAAGGGCGAATCCAGAGGTGGTATTGGAATGGATGCGTGCAGGTGTTTCCTCCTCCCAAGTCCTTGCAACCAAACTAAACTCAGTTTTCAAAACACAGTGCTTGCTTTTTTCAGTGGCATGATTGAAGTACATGTGTTCACATTCACTCTGCACAGAAATTCTTGTGAAGTTGTCCATAAAGTAAGGAATTTCAAAGTTTGGAACTGAAACAAGTATCAGCCCGCAAGCAAGAGCTGCAGAGATGAACGAGAGCTGGAAATCAACCCTGAGATTCCCATTTAACAATGCATTTCCTTGCTCTCATTAGGTGTGTCTTAAGTCAAACTTAACGTATGTTGTGGTTGAATTTGCTTTGTTATAGCCTGTGGGATTAATGCAATGTCAAGGTCAAAATGGAAAGAGATGTTCTCATCGGTTTTGACAAGACGACTTTAGAGAATTTTTTATTTATTTGCTTATTTTTATTTATCAGGTGTCTTTATCCAAGAAATGACACCTCCGGCACTTACCAAGTTAAAGTCAACCAAAGACCTGGGTGGGGGTTGTTTCAAGAAGTGAAATTTCTTAAGCACGTCTTCAAGTGAAAGTTTGCCATTTAACTTTAAAAAGCAATTTATAGTTATTGCACATCCTACAAGTTAGAGCTGTGTTTTATCTAAAACATCATAGATGGTATTTGATATAAAAATTAACTGAAAAAAATTTCAAATTCAGAAAAAAAAAACCTTTCTTAATCCTGAGGCAGTCAGAAAAAGAATAATTTGAGGGTATCTTTATAATTCTTCAAAACATAGTAATTTGTTGCATGTATTTATTTGCATGACATTTGATGAATTTATTGATGTGTTAACTATACCATAGGTAAATTTGTTTCCCCTTAGTAATGAGCAAAAATCTATTTTTTGTCAATACTTACGGGCATTGTTATATATTCAGATTGACCTGTTTTCTTATGTTACGTTTCTTAAAAGTATGTTTCTTATTTCAGAGGACAATTATTTTAAAAAATCCCTTCACCCAACTTCTCCTTTGGCCCTATTTTTAAAGCAGGTGATTATGCTAACCATATAGACATGTCTGAACTAGATTTTACCTATCTAAGACTCAGAATCAAAAAACTTGAGAAGCAGAGAAGATAACATATCATAAATTACGTACTCCTAGATATTTATAAGTTTTATATTCCAGAATGTACCATAAAAATAAATAAGCAAGTGAATAAGAGATGTAACTGCAGATATCTTAAAGAAATTAATTATATCCAGCAAAAATAAAGCAGATGCAAAATTCAGAGATTGTCATTTTGAACCATTGGTTTATTATCTTTTCTTAAAAAAAAAAAAAAAAACAGACTCAACCCACCCACTCACAAAAAAAAAAACCCTTGTTCTCAAAACAAATCTAAATTTTCATTGGTGCTCAAAAGAACTTGTTTCACGTTTCAAGGGCTAGGGCTTGCTTTTTCTGGTCTGGCTTTTTAAAGAGTCACCCTGTGATACCTATAAAAATGAAGAGAACATCTTTAAATCTTGTTTGATTTGAATGAATGGATAGCTAATCCTGATCAGATGTTTCTTTAGAGAATAATGTTTAAAAATTGTTATGGAATGTAGGTATCCTGGCTGATTCCTAGGTATGCTGTTTTCATCCCAGCTGTTAAGGTCTCGGAGGTCAGCCAAGGTAGCCATTTATTTTAAATCTTCTTTTGTTTCAGATTTCCTGTTGAGTTTTTTTTTTTAAACCATTTCAGAAATCACCCAGTTGTGTCATAGCTTTCCATAGCCCTCAGATTCAAACCAAAAAACCATCTATGTAACTAAATGACTGTACCCTCCCACATAAACTCTAACTAGAGCAGAATATGAAATTAGACATTGCCTTTTTTAATCACAATGAAACTAATATTTAGAATTCTGTTGTCAAATGTCTTCTATTTATGACACTGTTTCTTTTGTTTTTGTTTCCCCAGGACATTTGGGCTTCCAGGACAGTTTTGTCACATCAGGTGTTTTTAGTGTGACCGAGCTAGTAAGAGTGTCACAGAGTAAGTATAATTTTGCTTTGATTTGGTACAGATTTGCCTTGGGTTTGTACTTACTTTCTGCCTAGGCCTCCTAGAGACATAAATAGCTTTTAGAATCCCTTTTGCATTCACCCATTGGAAGAATTTCGCCACGCAGTTTATTTGACAGCCAAGAATTTAAATCAGGAAAAATTAAATATCATTTTAATGTGAGACTTAGGGAAAGAACTGAAATCCTGACTGTCTCACATATTCCCTACTTTATAGTGTGAACCTGGTTAAAAAAAATTTCTGAGGCTTCCCTGTTTCTAAGAAATTCTGCATTTTAAAAGAATTTGGCTTTGACCTTTAAAGAATGCTAATGCCCTCAGCATGAGTGACACAGTACAGCATGATCATTACCAGCTTGTCAATAATCACCAACAACAATGAATTAAGAGTACCTGTCACCACCCTGTTCCATTGATCAAAGGGGTCGGTCATTGATTGTATTTTTGCTATGACATAATCCAGACAGTCCAAGGAGAAGGTATAGGATTAAGGTATAGGATTCTCCCCTTCTCTCTCCCTCAGTCTCTGTCTCTCTTTTTTCTCTCTCTCACACAGTCTTTCTTGCCTTCCCTCAAAAACATCTCTTTATTTTTATTTAAATGCATACCTACAATGACTACCATGTTGTGGGTGCCAATAACAAGAGGAAAATATAAATAGCAGATATCAAAATGTTGCTTCTTTATTCTCCTCCTACTTCAAAATACTTTTAGATAAACTTTACATTGTTAACATTGGCTCCAAGCTGCATCAAATCCTTTGCGGATGGAGGTAGAGTAAAAACTAATATTTTCATTTCAAGTTCATACCCCCATCCCCTGCATTACAGTCTTGCAAGATTGACTGAGTATACCAGTCAGTCTCTGACAAGATGTCAGGTCAAGCAAGTCAAGCCATCCCAATCTCACAGGCTCAGATTCGGTCTGTTATTTCTTAAAACTGGAAGACAGTTAAGAATCCAGAAAATGGGATATAAGATGGGAGCATAGAGGCTGGAGTCTGAGGGATAGGCAAAAAAATCTAATGACTGTTGAGCATTCACTATCTGCCAGATGCTATGCTGTGTTTTCATGTATGTTGCATAAATTAATCTTTGCAATAAACTTGTCAGGTAAATAATTACTCTCATTGTTACAAAGGAGTTGAACTGTGGGTCTATTTAAGCCATTTACCCAAAATCAAACAGTGGATAAATAGTTAAAGTTAGGTCTGTGTAATGCTAGAATGTGTATAATCATAACAGAGGCCCAAGGGGACTTGAAGAAATGTGCAATGTGAGACAAGACAGGGAGATGAGAAGGAAGTAACTCTGAGTGTGGGAATTCTGGGAGTCAGGACACTTGGTTGATGCTGGGGCTTTCCAGTGTTAAGAAGGTGGAACCATAAGGGATGAGGCATTAGGAGCAGGAGGGTGTGAGTTGGAATGGAGAGGTTGCTGCCATGTTATCAAGTGTGCTTGAGGTACCAACCGATGAAGAACAGACGAGATGGCCTTGTTCACTGGAGGATAGATGCTGCTCTCACACAGCTGACTAGCCAGTCATTCGCCATGGCAAAGAATGCATGTAGAGATTTTTTTTAAGTGTTTTTTTTTCTCACTTTGTGAGACTTTTAAAAAGGATCACTAGGCCGCACTCTTCTTGTGATTTTAATAATAGTAATAGGATACAGATATATATAACTGTCATAATGGTATTACAGGGAAATGCATTCCTTGAGCCCTTCCTAAACATAGCCTTAAAGAGTGAAAAGAAAATCCTGCTAGCTCTTACATTGGAGCACCAGACCTTTGCATTCTACTCTGGCTGCTGTAATGCTCACATTTTGTCTTCATTACCATCAGGGTCCCAAGGCCTGGGTGGTGTAGAGAAGGCCCACGCTGCTCAGGACCATCCCCAGAATCTTGTCCCTCTTCCACTTTCCATAAGTCCCTGTAAAGTCTTATACCCCAAGGCCTATCAGCTCCAAGCTAGATTAGACCTCCATTCAGTCTACCAAGCATGGTTGCCAAGTGAATTCTAAATCTGCGTTCAAGACTGCCAGAGGGTGCGGGCCGACCACAGATTGAATTTGCAGAGGGACCTGGTTTTGTTTCCTGTCCCCGTTTAGGGGGTTATGTTGCTGATGCCTGGCGTCATGAGCATCCTTCGGCTCTTGAATGCTTTTCGATTCTGCACACTGCTGTGTAATCGCTGTAGGACTCACTCACACATGGCCTCGTGCTGACTAAAACCGTTTGGCAGGAGTGGGACTGGGCTGTGTCAGCTAAATCATGGCTTCAAGCCAAACTGCTGTCCAGAGCCCCCTCTCTCCTGCAGATCTTTACTCCAGGTTTGTCAGGGTACATGTCACAGGACCATGTCGGCTGCTGGGGTAAGGATCCATTCCCCCAGCTCAAGTCTCCTCACCACACACCTTTCTGAAAGACTTCATGCTCAGGCCACAGGATGAGTCAAAATCCTTAACCATTTCTTATAGCCCTGCCCACTTCCCTAAGTTAAAAGAGCTAAGTGTCCATATTAGAGGTACAGTGGGCACTTTGTACAAGTGAATGGAGCTTGGGATGTGGGTTCTGCAACCTTGAAATAGAAATAAGCTAACTAGCTCATAAGCTGATTAATGCAGAATGTTAGCCCTGTTAGGAGCACAATACTAATATGAAAAATTACCGTAGCTAGCATTTATCAAGCATACACTATGCATCAGGCACTGTGCTAGGCACTGTCTTAAACATAATCTCAGTCAGTCCTCCTGTGGTTGCTGTTACTGTCCCTTTTTATAGATGAAGGAGACTGTGATGTTCAAAGAGGTTAAGAAACTTGCTCTTTTTACTTTGCTAGCTGACTGCAGACATTTTCATCATGACCTCTCCTATAACTGCATTACAGAACTAAACAGAATCCACAGATTCTGTGCTTTGATTAAAAACCATTTCTTGTTAGAGTTGATAAACTTTTAGATTATTAATCAGTGCATCAAAAAAAGGTTAAAGCGATTTTCATATGAACCAACACAACTAAAATACTTAAATTTTCTTTTCCCCGGATCTGTATTCAGTTGTGTGTGTGTGTGTGTGTGTGTGTGTGTGTGTGTCTAGGCTTTATTTTTTTTAGAGCAATTCTAGGTTCTCAGTTTTAGGTTGACAAAAAGTACAGAATTTTAATATTACCCCCCCCCCATACAGTTTCCTCTATTTATTAACATCTTTTGTGAATGTGGTACATTTGTTACAAGGAAGGAACCCATATTGACATGCTATTGTTAACCAAAGCCCATAGTTTATGTTAGGGTTCATTCTTTGTGTTGGAGATTGTGCGTTGACAAATGTATCCATTCTTGCAGTGCCCTATGGAGGAGTCTCACTTCCTAAAAAAATCACCTGCGCTGCAGCCAATCTTCTGCCCCCCTGTCCCCCGCCACAATTATACTCATTCTCCGGATAGTTCAGCCTTTCCCTGGATGTATTTAATGACCTCGGTGTCTTAGAATTTCTTCCACTCTGTTGCACATTTCTTCTCAACCCCCTCATATTTATCTCAGCCCCACCCAGTTCCCCCAGTCACACTTATGACCACATGTATGGCCTGGAAATGTCAAACTAATGGTTGCCCTAGGTTGAAAATATTTCCCTCTTCCTGAATCTTTAGTATGCAATTTTAACATTTGCTAATATAAATATTTACTTTACCTAGGTTTCCAGTTCATGTCTGTTTTTCGTTTTCCTCCTTTTAAATTTAATGGAGGAGGGAGGTGCGATTTCAGCATTTCCTCCTGAGGATTCACCGAAATAACTATGTGCTAAGTTTGTTGTTTATAATCGTGTTACTACAGGGTGGCAGTGGCAGAGAAACTCAAGAGAGAGCTGCTGGCTTAGCTTCACACATTTGGAGGTGAGGGTCAGGCAGCAAGGTGGCTTGACATTAAATTACACTCATCAGATGTATGGGGCTCATGCTGCAGTCTCTCACCAGTTCCCCTGGTCACCCCTGCCTCCTGCCTACTTACCTCCCTTCCTACCTTTTAATTTTTCGCATTATGTAGAACCCATGGGGGGCAAGAAAGGGGAGGTCTGTTTCCCTTCACCATGAAGAAAGTGCTGTAGCCTAAGAGTTAGATGTATATCTGCGCTCCTCCTACCTTTCCCCCCATGTGATGGGGCCATCTGAAAGTCGTCCTAGTTATTTATGACTTTGTTCCAGGAGAGGGTCGGGAAGGGGGAACACAGACCACTAGACACCGTGCCAGAGAGAGAGAGAGGTCTTCCCTGCTCTGGGGGAGGGGGTTTCCAAGTGCTAACAACGCGGTTCAGAATCACCAAAGTTGTTTTAGCATAATACCATGAGGAAAGAGACAGGAACCATCTGCTGAAATGGTTCTTACATGATGCTGCATTTTCAAACAAAGCCTGCAAGAAGCATTTTCAGATGGGTCTCTTTCCCATGAAGCCACCACCAAGAGAGAGCCAGCTCCCCTGGCTGCTGACTGACTGACTGACCCACCTCGACCGACCGCTGCCTCTGGCAGGGCCCACACCGGTTGATTTTTCATGGTGTTTTCCTCAGAGTGTGGGCTCTGAGGCTGTTAAATTCCCTTCCTGGGACGAACCCAGAAAATCCTCCCGAAGAATCCACTACTTCTGCCCATTTCCTTCTAAAGTGCTGACTGTTTTACTTGAAGCTGGTGGGGTGACTACGAAACCTTAAATACTTCACTGGGAAAGAGGAAAACCGCAAATACACACAGGCCATTGTGACTCTGGCCGGGCGGGTTCCAATTTGCTAGCAGTGGTTTGTACACCCGAGCGGGCTGCAAGGGTTAAGTAAACTTCGTGGCTAGGGATGACTTCATGGCCCTGGAATTTTGAAAAGCCAGGGTTCCCAGTACACTGTGGCCAGCCTTAGCGTCTTTGGGTGTAAAAACCACTCTCAGTTACCCAGACTGAATTTTTGGTTCCTCTTGCACTGCTACAGAATCTATTAAATCCAGCAGCTGAATTGTCCTGGCTCTGCCACAAAGCTGGGCTGCGGGGTGGCTGCAGGATTCCCGAGTTGTTTGTCAATGGAAAGGGGGAGTGAACGGAGCCCGCAGGATGCCTCAGCCTGGCATGAGGTGGCACCCTAGTGGCTGTTTTCTGCCTTCGACATATGCACTCTTTCTCTATTTTCACACAGGAATCATCATTAGGATCCAAATTGCAGTTCATTTTTCAACTTCGTTTTTAAGTCTCTAAGTCCTTTTTGTGACTTTGAGTACCCATATCCACGCACTAGGATTTTCTGGCCAGCGTTACAGTAAGAACAACTGGCAGTGTTCTAACCTGACATGATGAGGCGAGTGCAACAGAATTAACTCGGCTCCAAGGTACAATAAGAAAGCGAAGCTCTTCATATGAACAAGCCCAGACTTGGAAATTACAAACTATTCTTGCAAAGATGGACTCATGAGGAAATTGGTATAGGAGGAGGGATTCCTGATGTCCAGTCCTTTGGGGTGCCATTTGAAACAGTTGCAGGATTTTAGATCTTTGTTAAAAGAGATCTAAAACTTTCTTTTCTGAACAAGTGGCCTGTTGGTTCTCCTCTGTTAAGTAACCTGATAGCTGTGATCATTGCATGGAAATTAATTTTAAAATTAATATTCTTCAGCAAGCTCTTCTTTCGAAAGAAACCATTTGGGCTTGAGCATTAAAGGAAGAAACAAAAAGATTATAATAAAAAATAGACTACAGCCCTAGCATGAACAGTGGCTGTGACCTTGCCTTTTGTTTGCCATTACACAATTCAATGGCAGTCCACTCAAACTATGCTCTCGATCAATATCCTATTAAAGCAGCACAAAAAGTCTCCATAAACTTAGTGGTTAGCTATGTTTATAAATGGAACTCGGCATAATTAGATGGTCAATAGCAGGCTCTACTAGTAATTTTAAAATGAACATCACACATTTTCTGTCTGTAGAAGTCAATGGCACCTTTTCCAGATTGAGGGTATCGTGTGCCGCAGACAAAAGAGTGGGAGATCCTTTAAAAAATCATAATGCCTATCTTGAAAATGCAGGATTTAAAGAAAATCTGTTAAGTTACAGACTCAAAAATACTGATTGGCCCTATAATTTTTTTCATTTTTGCCTGCCTAAGCCACCTTATTCTGAATGTATTATGACATCGCAAATGTTTCCTAGTTTTAATCAGTCTCTCATAGGGAGATAAAATAATAAATATTGCCATACTCTCTGGAAGAAAAATATCAGTCTGGCTGGCTTAATTTAGTGGGTTTCCTCTACTATAATTCAATAAATTTTCAAAATAAATACTGAAATTGAATTAGTTCAGAAGGATGTTTTGTTGTATAGTTTTTTTTCTTTTAATTTTCTTGCCATATTTGGGTTGAATATTTGGACAGTAAAGCCGGCGGCAAATGGAACGGACTGGCAGTAATAGAAATTTTTGTCAAACTGCTCTTTCTTCCAAATCCCAGTTCACAGTATGGGCAGCGACACATGATTTTTCCCATTCTCCTCTCCTCACCCAATAGAGAAGGAGCCACATAAAGTGAGAGGTGTCCCCATTCTTACCTACAGATCAAAATATACAATGCGCCTTGTGTTTGACATGGACCCTGACAGTGGCATTATGACCACCTTGCCGACTGAAATTAAAACTATGGTGACAGGAGCTTATGACATCAGCATATCCACTGGTCAGCTTGATGCTTGAAAGTCAATTTTTTTCTGTTGCACTCATCTTCTTACAGCCTTCCTGGTTAGAGCTGGTAGTGAGAGTTTTCATGGCAGCTTTGGGGTGGGGGGCAGGGGTGGCTCTTGTTCTGTGTTTTCCTAGCTGAAGCTCTTGCTAAATTGACCAGACCACAAGCATCCTTATTTTAAGGATTGGACTCAGAGAGAAGTAAAACATGTAATACCTTGATGTCCATACTAATTTGTTATTATGATCTCTATTTGTATATTCATCTATTTCTAATCTTTTCTAGCTAATTCATGGGTTTTGCTTCCTAAGTATAATACATTCTATGAAATCCATGTTTAAGATGGCAGCATGATATCATAGTCCAGGATATAGAACTGGGGATCTGGCTCTGCCACTTACTGACTCTATGACTTTGGGCAATACTGAATGCCTCCCAGCTATGTTCTTGTAGGAGGTAGCAATCACTTGTTCAGTCAGCAAACAAGTATTAGATACCAGCTGTGTGCTGGGCCTGCATCAGAATGCTGGAAACACCTCTTAGGAGTGATTTGAGGATTAAGTGAGAAAATGGCAAGTATCTAGCATATAGTAGATGCTGAACAGTGGTAACTACCATGCTTATTATTGAACAGAGCCTTTGTCCCTGGTCTTTCACTGTGTGTTCAGAGTTCATCCTTGAGCTAGCCACACTATCAGCATATTTATTAAGAATCTCTGTGTATGTCTGTATGTGCTCTGTGTACATGTGTAAATTAAGAAGGACTGATTTTAGATTCAAGATTTAAAAGTCAGTTTATTAGAAGGACCATTCTCATGACCCCTTCAAAGTTAATAATTTTGATGGAATAAGAGCTTGCCAATACTAGGCCTAATTCATCTGCTTTAGGAAACCAGAAAGTTCTTAGTCCTTAACCTCTCAGTCAAAGCTTCTACATCTGTGTTATTCTGGAGATTTATCTTCCAGGGTATCTAATAGATAACAAGATGTTTTAAAAATTCTAAATCTAACACTGACACATTAACGTTTTAAGTGGCTAGCCGCACCTTAATTATTTTCATCAGAGTTCTTTAAAGTAGTACTTAGTTCTGTAGTATTTGAATTCTTGCTTTCTTTTATATTATGGACATAAAAATTCCCTGTGAGTAGTAGGGGCATGCTGGAGGTTTACAGCAATGTGGTTTTTAGTAAACTTTCACTTACGTACTTATAAGCCTCATTTTTTTAAGAGCAGATATTCCTATCCAATGGGTAACATTAGAAAATTTAACGGTATTTTTGGGATTTCCAGAGGACTGACAGAAATTCAATATTACTCCCACAATAAGACCACAAATGTTAAAAAAAAAAAAAGACCACAAATATTATTGAGATTTTGGCTGGAATATATTGACCTAGCTAACTCTTGCTAATTAGAAAGACTGTTGTTGGTGACACAGTAGACATGTCCAGGATGAGATCAGTACAGTCCAGGCTCAGCAAAGCCACACATTAAACCCAATGCAAGAACTGAGTTAATGCAGTATGTGATTGATATGAGTACATGTTAATACCCAGGATCTTTCAGTGGATGGAGAAGGAAAAAAACAGTTCTTAGTGAAAATACTGAGACTTATTAGTATAGCCAGCTGGGTTTGTAAGTTGTTGAGATGAGACTCTGCTGATATAGTTTGGTCTCCTAACAGCTAATGGTCAGATAGTCCCAGTGCGCTCTTGGTGAAGGGGCTTATATTTAGAAGCCCTTCCCTGGTTTATAGATCATTGTGGTAAAAAGATGTCTCAGGCCATCAAATCCATCCCCTGTCAGGGAAGACTTAATCCCATGGCTGAGGCTGTATCAGGTACTAAACGGGTACCACATTTGACCTCAACCAAAAGCTAAGATGAGATGATACTCTAAAATGCAGAAAATCAATTTCAGTCCCCAAGGCAGAAGCCACTAATGCAAGAGATCGGTCAGCATTGCCCACCGCGCCATGGATGGCTCTGCTCGACCAAGTGTCAGGCCCTCTATCCAGTGAAGCACTGACTGACTCTTGCAGCTCTAAAGACCTGTAAACACAAAGAAGGGAGAAGAAGATGATAAATACAAGTTTTCCCACTTTATGGATAGGTGATAATTATTTTTCTCTATAAATCTTAGTGCATCTGTCTCTGTAGTAATTGATGATAAAGGAAAGACAGGGAGACTGGAAATGTGAGTTTCACCTCTGGGCTGGTATCTAGAGATACTCGGGTTCAAATCATCGCTCTGTCACTTACCTGTGTGATCTTGAGCATGTTACTTAACCTTATAACTGATTTTCCCATTTGTAATGAGAATAAACAAATACATGTTCTATAGGGATATTGCAAGAATGAAATGAGGTAATTCAGGCAAAACACATAGCATGCCAGCCTGACACATAATACATAATAAATAAATATTAGTTCTTAGCTGTTTTTCATTAACAGGCTCATATAATCTTAGTTCGATTTTAATAAATAATTGTTGCATGTGTAATATATGAAGCATTTCACTCTGTGTGCTGAGAATACAGAGATAAGTAGAAATGGTTCCTTCCTTTATAGAGTACATATTTAAGTTTCTTGAGATCCAAGACTGAGCTCTCTTGTAATAAAATGCCCAAATATGCTTACTTCACAAAACGAATTCACAGTGATTATCAAAGGTAAATTGTCTTCACGATTCAGAGTGGGGAGGAAAGAGGGTATCAGTGAACTGTTTTTATCTTAATAAAAAGAAAACATTTTTTTCAGAAATAAAAATTTCACTATTCTCCTCCTACCCGTTCTAGCACCACAAACCCACATATTTCTTAACTCGTGCCCACAAACGTGGATGTGTGAAAACGGTGCTCTCTCCACATTAGCAGATGCCGTTGATGGGGTTAAAACATCGTGCTGGCTTTTGGCACCTAATACTCCATTTCATAAAAAGCATTGCTTAAATCTCATAATAGCAGGGAAGTTCATTTCCACATAGAGGGAAATCCTCGTTTTGGTCCAGTGCCTTTCTTTTATGTTCCATTTTGGAAAACCATACTCCTAGCCTGCGCTGGGGCAGACTTTTTAGAAAGGAAGGGCAGAGAAAGGAGAGCAGTATGCGGTTTGCAGACCAGAAATCTGCTCAGCAAAGGAGTTGCTGAAGACTGTGGCATAGAAGCTGCAGGGAAAGTACCTTTATGATTGATTTCCATTCAAGTCAGACTGACTTGCAGTGTGGTCATTTTTCTAACTCATAACCGTTCACACTGCAGCAGTCTGCTATCTGCAGGGTGTCTGAATTATAGCAGTGTATGTCCATGTTACCTCTTACACAAATTACTTACACTGGTTTCTTTTTCCATGCAAATTCATCAGTTTTACAGCCCCTCATAGCCACAGTCAGGAAACTCTGGCCAACAGCACAAATTGATAAAATGAGTTAATTTTACTATACTTACTTTTTTTTCTTCCTAAAAGCCCTCTTTCATAGGCAGTGTTCAGGAAGCATATTACGGTAAAAGGAAGATAACAAAGGAGTTGAATTTTCTTGCCATAAATTACCTTCCAAGTTAATTCCCTTTAACGATGATTCCAGATTTGCTTGAGTTTTCATAGCATTGTGCGTTTTACAACTGTGCCTTTGAGAGAAAGAAGACCAAGTATTTTCCCATGTTCACTCCTTTTGTGCCAGTGACATGGACTTTCTTATGAGATCTTTGCCACCAGAATGCAAAACAACACTAAATTGTGCTGGGCCCCTAGAACTGTGTGCTTGTTGTTGGATCTTACCCCCCCCACCCCCCACAAGCCTTAAAGTACAACTTCCCAAAGTCTCAGTGAGTACATTAGGTTACATAATCTGGAAATAAATATACCTCTCTTATTTTTTCATAGTTATTTTATAAATTGAAAGTGGAGCCCTAATAAGCCCAGTAGTCTTTTTTGAGGGTTACCTATTGGCCATATGGCCATATTCTTAGTTGCCATGGAAATTTGAGGAAGGGACAGCTATGACTGTTAATCTCTACAATGGAAGCCCCACGAGGACAGGGGGTCTTATATGTCTTGTCCACTGATAGATCCTGAGCATCTGGAACAGCACCTGGCACAAGGAAAGTGCTCTCTGAATATATGTTGAATTTCATTGGCTATAGCCTCTCAGAGAATATATGCCATTAGCAGTAGGCTGGCCACACGAGTCATTCACTTAATGCTCCCTGTTGATTCCTGCTGAACAAGTTGTAAACTCAGGGCACTGTCATCTCCCAGGCTTGAAATTTTGGACAGAATTTTTTTTCCCATCACCCTCTCTTCCCAACAGCACAAGCCTGAGCAGATTGTCTCTGGTGGATGGCAGAAGTTCAATAAACCACAACCTTATCCAACTACTAATGTGTACAGAAGAGCAGGTCATTAAGAGGGTTGGCTACTAAAGTAACCCCTTTCTTCCAATAGCCCACATTACTATAATGATTCCTTAATAGCAAACCATTTATTAAGAAGTGACACAAAGACTGCATTCTACTCATGACAGGAGAAAAGGAAGTGGGGGGACAAATGGCTTAGAAATAACATCCAATGAGACAATTCCCAAAAGTTCATCTTTTGGGAAAAACAACCGCATGGAACACAATCCACAAAAACTTCAGGTGTGACTCACAGCAGTACTGCTTTAAAAAGTTGAGGAACCAGTCCTCACTGCTCATGTACTTAAAGATTTCTGAGCTGCATGTCACACTGCATAAAGTTGAGAGGTGGAGAGCAAATGGAGAGGGTGATTACTGATACTCCTTAATTCAAACATATTTATTGATTATCAGCTGTTGTTTTGGATTGATCATCACATAAAACTCTGCAGGGCTGTTTAGGAACACACAAAAGGCTGTCAGATCTGGAGGGTTAAAGGTCATCTGGAATGACCCTCTCTGACTTTGTGACCTAGGGATGTGACTTCACCTCTTTGTACTTCCATTCTTCCCTGGTAGTGTGATGAGGATTAAATGAGATGGTGTGTTTCAAGGGCTCAGACCAGCATCTGGCCCATAAATAATGCTTAATAAAAGTTGGTGCTTGTGATGCTGGTAGTGATGGCCTTGGCTGTGGTGGTAAGTTTACATTTCTGTCATAACTATTAGGGAATTTTGAGGTCCAGAGAGTTTAAAATTACTTCAGCGACACAGAGGGTTATTGGCAAGGCTGAAACTCCAGACAGTCTCACCCAGGCCCACACCAGCACTTTTTCTACGCCCTGGGATGTCTATATTTACAGTCCTCAAAACGCACTCTATCTAGTGTGGGGAGAAAATGTCACATAGGAGATAATTTAAGAATGATAGAGCCTAGGGTCAAGTACAAGGGGAACAAAATCAGGTTTCACAATATATGGAACAGACAGGAAGTGCTGTGGTTGGTCCAATATTTCCTTAACATCCCTGCCTTTGATTGGCAGTGGCTACATAATCTCTGTAACACATCAGTAAGCTGTTAGTCTTTGGCTTTAGAAGCCCAGCATGACATCCTGAGCAGACCTTGTTCAAGTCATTTAACCCTTGACAACTTTGAGTTCCCTAATTTGCAAAAAGGACTTACTACCATTATTAGCTAAGAAGCACAGTGTGTTATTTACATCTTATCAATATTTTATATCTGTGGAATAGTATGACCCATTTGCTTGTATATGTCCTCTCATTGTGCACCACTGGACACAGATCTTTTTGTATCTGTTTACCAAGATGACGGATACCCAATGGTGAAAATTCTGTTTTATTTCCTGACAGCATGGCTTAGGCGTCCTTTCCCTCTGGGAAGGGACCCCACGGTCCCTTGCCAGGACCGTGCATCAACCTACCAACTGATTTCCCCACCTTAACCCCTTTGGTGCATTCTGTATGCTGTTGTCACAGTAATGTTTCTCAGATTCAACAATGATCATTTCCCTACTCAGAAACCGTCATGGATCCCACAGGTCACTAACTATACTTCCTGCCTCTAAACTAATGCACATACTGTCATATGCCTAGAAACCTTCTTCGTCGCTGCCTCTTTAAATCCTACCATCCTTCAAACCTTAGCTTAAGTGCCCAACTCTTCCTGGAATCAAACGTTTGTCTGATCCCACAAGCCAATATGATTTCTCGTTCCTTTGAACTTTCCTAACACATCCTTTGTATTTCTCTCATGAGACTTAACACATTCAGCATTGAATTAGATATTCAAGTATTATCTACTCTAGTAAACTTTGTGAGACAGAGATGCTGTGTACCTTTTTATCATCTGATGTTTAAGGCAAATATTGGATATGAAAGACAAGATACTGTGATCAGAAAAGCAACAAGTTTGGAGGTGAGACACCTTTGAATTTTAATCCTGGCCCTCCCTCTTTTGTGCCTTTCTGTGGTCCACAGCAAGCCAGTTAACCTCATTTTGGGGCTTCTTAGTTTTTCTCATCACAAAGAGGTACTTTCCTAAAGAGGTGGTTTTGAGGATGAAGTTAGGTATAAAAAAATAAAAAGCTCCATAGGTAGTCAGGAGAGCCTGCTTCCTTAGATAGCCCACCTTCCTTAGATACCTCTCTAAGCCTCTTCCTGTTCTCCAGATAGAGGCACCAAGAGTACCCAACTCATCGCAGGGACCCTTATCAGTGACCCCCTCCCCAAAGGCAGGAGGCTTTCTCTTTAACTGTCATAGTATCACTGAATCAGATTCCATTCCCATCGACTGACCTTCAGATGATGCATAAAGACACACAGTACTGGGGGATGTTTCCTTACAAGACTTTTTCAAAGAATGTGGAGTTTGTATCAGGGCTTTATTAGGATTGTTTAACCCAGGTTGTGAAACCTGTTCTCATTTCAGAAATTTAATGATGTTATAAAATTGACGATACACAGAAGCAGTTTGTCAAGACCTGAAGTTAGGCACTGTAACTCCAATAGGCACTTTGAGAAAATATCACAACGCTGCCAGTCCAGCTGATAAGCGTTTGCTAGATTACAAACACACCGTGCTGAGTGCTTCACAGGAAGTAAATATATGGGCAAGTGAAGGAACATTTCTGTGGGTTGGTTATTTTTTTAATCTCTCTCAGAAGTGTGCACACTATATTTACTCTGTATTTTCCTTTCTTCACCTATTCTGGCTTCTTTGACATTTTAATAAGATAATCAAGGCAGAAGACATTTTTCCATGGTCCAACATGGTAAATAGAATGTAATGCATAAGCGCAGCTGGGCAGAGGGCCTCCAACTTCTTTCAGTCTAGCTAGGCCATTCACTCACACCTGGCTTTACCTTTCCTTCTGAGGAATGGTGTGGGAGCTCTGAGGCTCATGTGTTTTTGCCGGTGCTCAGCTACTGGGCTGAGGCCTGAACCCCATCTCAAAACTTAGAAAGAGAATCTAAATACAGAGCCTTGACACTGATTAGCTTCATCCCTCTTCTTTAGTTAACGGGAGGTGTGAATCTTTAAGCTACATGAAGGCACAAACATTAATACGTACCTGTTATATGTTAGGCTGCTGAGAGGGGATGAGGAGTGATGTATTGAAATAACATCCTCCCCAGCCCCCTAGCCTATTTCATCCATAAAATAATATGAAATAAAGGGGAAACTGTGCAAATAAATTTAGTATAAAAAGCAAATTAGGGAATGACTACAAAGTCATTCATTGGAACTCTACTTATATGTATCGTCAAGCTCCATCATTTGTTTTTGAACCAAAGGCCCTTCCTCTATTACGCCTGTCATTAAAAGATTGGTTTGAATTTCAGAAAGTATATGTGAATTTCAGAGCTTTCCACTTCTCAGCAGTGACTGTTTTTATATAATGACAGTTATGATTAAGGTTTAGCCATTGCTAGTGATCAAACAACTAAGTTTTATCCTTAGATATTACTCTATCCCTTCCTACCTTTCCTTGATTCCAGATTTTTATTATGGTACCACAATTCACCTAGTTTCCCAAGCAATAATCCTGGAAATCATCCCATACTCTTCCTTTTCCATTATCACTGCACTCAACAAGTCAGCACATTTTCCTGATTCTATCTCCTAAATCACTTACATGAGGCTCCTTGTCTTCAGCCCTTGAGTTTAGACCCATCCCCACCTTACTTTTTTCTAAATGACTCCACTGGCCTCTGTGGTTTTACTAATGATATTCTTCAACTGCGACCCTCTGTCCCCCATGCCTACCTTCATGCATGACAGGATGATGTTTCTAGGTTATAAAGGCAAGTTTGGTGACACATTCTTATGCTTTGCTGGTTCTCCTTTGACTAGCAATCAATCCCATTTGACCAATGCTTACTGACTGCCTCTTGGTGTCAGGGATTATAGTAGATGCTGGCAGTATAACCCCAATGGCCCCCAATGAGTACAGAGTGATAAGCTCTTTAATAGCTTACAAACTTGGGAATTTTCTGGACTCAAAGTCCCATTCCTTAAAGAAATTCATGTTCCTAAAGACCTTTTGTAACCTGACCTTAACCCTCCCCTGATTTCCCCATGTACTATATATACTTCATCACACAGAGTTGTCAAAAATCCAGTATTTGTTTTATATTCTCTCACCTCTGTAAATTCTATCCCCCCTACCAAGCATGCCTCCATCCCTCTCAGTTGGGCAATTCCTACTTGTCCTTTTAACATTTTCCCAGACATCATGTTTTCTGAGGTCCTTTTTACTCCCAGAACCTCTCATTCCCCAGCTGAGTTAGATACCCACTTCTATGTGGCCATATCAATTTAGGAATTAAGTACTTAATACACTGTATTGAAAATAACCTGTCAACTTTCCCTCTAGAGCTGTCCCAGGGTAGCAAACATGTCTTCCATCTAAGCACAGTTCTAAGCAGTGATCATTTGTTGAAAGAATGAAAAGTCCCTGGTTCATGATATTCCTAATTATCCTTTCTTCTTATGGATATTAGCGTCTATTTATTTATATATCCACTTACATGGGCTTACTTCCTGAAACCAGCTCCTTAAATACAGTAATTTATGAATCTGTTGCTCCTGCTTTTGCATAAGCTTTCAAAAGAAGAGGTTATTTCCACTAATACAGTTGCACCACTAACTTTACGCAGTCACTTCATAAAATTGATGTTATTTGTTTATTCAAAAATATCTATGAAGCTACTACCATAAATGAGGTATCTGGAGGCAACAGGCTTTAAAACATACATCACATCTCACTCCATAGTCAGCTCCAAAAATCACGCATTCAAAACCATCTTTAATAATCTCTTAAGTCAGACATCGGAAAATTCTGTGTAAGTTTTTTTTTTCTCTTTTATGAGCCATACGGTGTCTGTGTGGTTGCTAGTCTCTGCCATCACAGTGTGGAAGCAGAGACAATACGTAAATAAGTGGGTGTGGCCATGTTCCAGTAAAACTTTATTTAGAAGAACACACAGTTCAAGAACCCTGGTTTGAGGACCCTGCCTCAAAATAGAAGGTGAGACAAATAAAGTGAAGGTATATATGTAGATGCTAAGCCAGTTCAGAGTAAGGAGAAATGGCACATTTCTTGTCACCAGAAATTAGGAATGGGGAGCCTGGAAAGATGAATTTGCAGTTCAGAATTAATTCCAAAATACCGATGAATGAGAGCTAGCAGGATCAGACAAAGCTAGGAAGGCCCCAGAAAATGTTCTGGTTGGTCATTCAAGAAAAGCTTCAGAGCAGATGTGGAGGTATTTTTGTTAAAAGCACCCAGGAATGTTGCAACCGTGGTGACAGTTTGCCATTACAAGAAGAGAAAGGACAAAAAGTACATTATAAAACAAAGTCTTCTCTGGTGTAGACAGTTTTTGTGGTCAACATTCTTTGGAGGTCAGAGTTCATTACCGATTATTTCAGATAAGCTTACTGTATAAATACAGAAATAGAATGTGTTACATGCAACACTGATATGTACTCTTCATTGATCTTTTATTCACAGAACATAACTTTTTTTTTTTTTTTCTAGCACCAATAGCTGCAGGAACTGGCCCAAATTTTTCTCTCTCAGATTTGGAAAGTTCTTCATACTACAGCATGAGTCCGGGAGCAATGAGGAGGTCTTTACCCAGCACATCCTCTACCAGGTAATTTGATGGGTGGTTCTCCACAGTTCCACACCTTGATTTTGACTCTGAGCCTAGAGGCTCTTGCAATGTGTGTTTGCTGGTGGAAGATACTAGGGAAGTATGTTCAGCCCCAACAGATTTTCAGTCTTATTGGAAAGAGAAAGCAAAATGTACATGCTACAGAAATAAATATATAAGTGTGTCAGTGAAAAACAGTGAGCTAAATTGTATGGCACAGGCTAAAAATAGTTAAAGATTTATCTGAAAAGATTGACTTGAGTTCAACTGTAAATGTTGGTTTAGAGTGAGCAAGATTGGAAGAAAAAGGAATGGTGTCTGGGTGGGGTGAAGACATGAGTAAAGCATAGAGAAAGGATGAATGATAAACACAGCATGTTCTCAGGAGATTAAGGACAGCACTTGACTAAGGAAAAGGGTGTGTGTTTTGGCCTGTTTGGCAAAACGTTGACACTGGCGATACCAGTTCTAGTCCCAGTGCCTGCAGCAGACATTACAGCTCAGTCCCAGTGCTTTTCCCCCACAGGATCTAAAAATCCAGGCTACTGGAGTTGCCCTGCGACATGAAACCCATTTGATATCTAGGTGTGAAGTTACAAAAGTGAATGCAGTCCTGTGACAGGGCGGGGCTGGCTCATAAACTCCGTTGTACCAGGAGACCTTTAAAAAAGTAAAGCTGGAAGAGCACAACCAGATAACAATTCCAGGGTTCTTGATCCCCTTGAGGTCACAAAGCCCAAATCAAAATGAAGCATTTTGCAAGATCCTGTTGTCTCTAGATAACCGGTACCAGAAGGAAAGGGATTAGGCATTAAACCCACAGTATTCTTTTACAAATTGGCTTTAGCACTGGACTGTGACAACAAAGAAAAGAATGGTGCAGAACGATCTTTAATGTTTGTGTACTTTGCAGAAAAACGTTTCACAAAGGTATATTCTTTAAAGCAAGCACTGGAATTTTATGATTTAAAACAATGGCCAAATTATAGAAATTTTCCCTGATAGAGACTCTTTCTTACCTTGACTTTATATATTTTAACCAGAATTACTCTAAAAAGAAAAAGAATCAGCTTAGTCATTACTAATACCTTGAAGACAGTTAAAGAACCAGTCATTCCCTAAATATGACCACCAGCCACATCCTCCCTCATTTTTCATGTTGGTTAAGTATTCCCTTTAGTTTATTGTAGTATCAGATCCTCGGGAAAAAAAATTTCTAAAATCCAAAGTACATTTATAATGAAAGAATGAGATTGTGAACACATTCAGGTGTTCATACATTTTGAGGATTTTGAATGTTTGCTCATGGGGGGACATTGTGTGTGACTGCACTCCGTCAACACGAAAAAGCTTTGCAAATACTTGTGGGTAGTGATTAATTTACAAGTTGATGGGATGTTTGTTTTTCATATGTGTGCTGTGCATGTACCATGGACGTCCCAAATGGTGCTCCTCATCCTCCTCACCTCCCCCCAGACCCCTGTCCTTTTGACTTCTCCAGCTGTTTTGTTGCCTTTTCTTGTGATTCCCTGATTGGAAACCTGGTTTTTAATGCCATTTCAAAGGCTACTGTCATTCTCATATTCTGCAAATAACCAACCCTGATAAGGAGCTAATTATAAACAGCAGCAGTAGTTAATAACTTGGTAATATGTTTGTTTTACTCTCATTAGGCTCTCCTAGGATGATTTTTTTAAAATTATTCTCTAAATATATAGACTCAGCAGAATTATCTGTGTACAGGTTAGAAAATATGCCCAGAAGAATACCCCAGATTTACATATAGAAAAGTTCATCAACCAATCAATATTTGCTCATGCTGTGCCAATATTAATCGGTCACCTGCTCTGTAGCAGACACTGTATTAGATGCTTTACATACCTGATATGATTTAATATTCACAGTACTTTTACAATATAGATAGTGTTGCCATTTAACAGCAGATCAACCCAGAGTCCAGAGAAGTTAAGTAACTTGCTCAAGGTCACAGATGTAGTAAATGGCAGAACGTACATTCAAATTCAGGTGTGCTGGAACTTCAAAAACATGATATTTTCACGTTGGATCCTCTTAGGAACCGGGCTTACTCTTTCAGTAAGGAACAATAGAACATGAAGCCCCCCCAAAAAGAATATCTAGTATCCTTATTTTTCCTGGATACTTAGTGCTTGCTACCTTGAATTACTGTTACCATCTTTGAGATCTGTACAGATCCTGCCTCCCCATCTGGGCTGTAAGTCCTGTAGACGTAGACCCCGTAGACATAGATGTAGACGTAGACAACAGTGTGTGTAACTCCTCCAATTTCGCGACAAACATTTCTTAAAAGGATATCATCCAAGGCACTGTGTATATAAGTCAAGTAATAGGAGCTATATGGTCTATTGGTAGAGACTGACAAATAAATGGAAAATTTTCAGTTCAGAGTACTCTGACCACTCAGGAAGAAGTCATTTTACAGATTTGTGGGTACAAGGTAAGGCTTGTATGCTTGCATAGAGTGAGAATTAAACAAATATTCAGAATGAAGGTAATAGTTTGACTTTAATTTCAGGTAGAACTGCTAGGAACACAACAAATTATACACGCAGGAAGAGATAGTGCATCACTCCTCAAAAGGATTTTATCTTCTCTCTTAGGTAGAGATCTTACTGGTACTTTCCTTTTTTCCTCCAGTGTTTCTGGTGGAACTGAATGAGTATCTTAGAAAGTCAAGGGCAAGAACCAAAATCAATGACTGATTCATTTCTAAGTTAAAAAAAAAAAAAAAGATAAAGGAGATTGATAGGCATTAACTTTAGTTCTGTACCCCTTTGTGGTAAACATCTCCAAAAATCACAGAAGGGGTTGTGTAAAAATTGGGATAAGAAATACTTTTCTGTCCCAAAGAACTTCATCAAGATAAACCAACTGTCAAGTTTGTGAGGTCAGTAAACTTCTTCTTGGAAGCCTTCCATGTGTCCATCCTGGCACTTCTAACTTTCTTCACTCCTGGATCTTTTTCTCCTCTCTACCCTCCAGACATTTTTCCTGTATCAACCTCAGAAAAGTCTTTGCTTTCAAACTAAGGTTTGAAAAACTATAGATTTTCACTTTTAGGATTAGCAACTATATGGGGTATTTGCATTTTAGTAAAGGACACCAAGAAAATTAAAAAAAATAGAAACTCAGAAAAATATTAATAATGAAAGAACAATGATCAGTGGAGTTGGCCTTTTGCATTTGATCTCAGTGAATCATGACACTTGGGCACATGCCTGTTATAAGTACTCAAATGGCTATTTCTAAGTCAATAGCCCAATTCAGCAGTTTTTGAGCATCTGCTGTTAGCGAAAGAAAGAAAGAGAAAGAAAGAAGAAAAAAAAGAAAGAAAGAAAGAAAGAAAGAAAGAAAGAAAGAAAGAAAGAAGAAAGAAGGAAGGAAGGAAGGAAGGAAAGAAGAAAGAAAGAAAGAAAGAAAGAAAGAAAGAAAGAAAGAAAGAAAGAAAGAAAGGAAAAGAAAGAAAGAGAAAGAAAGAAAAGAAAAGAAAAGAAAAGAAAAGAAAGAAAAGAAAAGAAGAAAAGAAATGGGCCTTTCCCTACAGACAGATCTCACAGTCCCATCAGAACATATAGGCCTTGCCTTTTTATTTGCCAGGAAACACAGAGAAATATTTGTTTTGTTTTTAACATGTGCCTTACCAACTTCCAAAATGATTTCAGGTGGCTTTCAGGTTTTAGATACAGCAAGAACTATTAAATATAGAAACAGAGGGCAGAAACCATAAAGAAGAATAGGCGAGTGTGTTGTATCAGGAGCCTGAAACCAAGAGTTGCACCTTATGTTTAATCCTGAGGCTCCTGGTTGCCAAGGCAAGAAAGGGAAGCAGTAGGCTATAGAATCTGCATTTTCTGATAAAAGGAAAGAAGAGAAATTCATGCAGAGAGACCATATTTTTTCTGGTTTTATGTATAGAAGGAATTTTTTGTGTACATCTTTCCATAAAAAAATTTCTGTTCAATATAGTTTCACATAAATTACAGAAGAGTTCTTCAAGTGGTTATTTTTCATTGAACTTCAAGGAAAGCCAAGCAAAGAACATAAAATAAGCTATTAAAGGTTTTCCTTTGGGGACCAAGCTAGCATGCTGCAGATATGTTGCTTTCCTGTGGTCTGTCTTTAACAAGGACAGAATTTAAAGGCAAAGAATACGGAGAGAGATACCAACTTTATTAATTAGAATTTCTTGCCTTAAATTGGGTCCTCAACATTTTCTTACTCGGTTTGCAGCCATTGCCTCTTAACTGTCTTGCTGCCTCTTGGTTCCATCTCCTTCTTTCTCCTTTGCTTTTCCAAAACCATCATCTGCACAATTACCAGAGTGGCCTTTCTAAAGTCGACTCTGATGTCACTCCCTGCTTAGTCTTTTTCAGGAGTCTTCTTTGCTTATAGGATGAAATCTGGATATGTAACATCTTCTGTAAACTCCACCCCCTTCTTTCACTTTGACTTCAGCCAGGCCAGACACCGGGCAATTCTCTGCACGTGTCACACCTTTCTCTGTATGATGTTGCTTCCGCACCTTCCTCCTGGGAGTGATGTTCAGAATATCTGATGACCTGTGTGGATGCTGCTCTGCCACAGTGCTCAGGCAAAGTCCTGGAATGCCCCAGATACACCTGATGTTAACCCTTTAGTTTTTGGATGATGAGGGTGTCCTGGGGCAAAGCTAGTGAAACTTTCAGGGCTTGATATCATGATACTTCATGAACTGAGAAAGAAGTATTTCAATATTTTGAAATAATAATTGCTGCCTGAGTGGTGCATCAGCCGAATACCGGCCTGTGCGTGCCCTTTCCTTTCTTTTACTGTCCCCTCGACACTCACTCATACAGCTCAGGAACTACCTCCTTCAGGAAGCTTTACCCAACCTCCCAGCATATCATTGTTTTCTTATATCATCAGGAAATCTGTGTCCTATATGTGCTTTCATCATAATACTTATATTTCTCTTTTGCACAATTATATTTGCCTCTGCATCTCTGTCCACTAGACCATGAACTCCACGGAGACAAGGGGCCATGCCTGATGCATCTTGATATCCCAGCATTTAGCATGGCACCCAGCACGTAGGAGGGACACAGCACATGTTTGATAAATGAAAACATATTAAAAATTCTGTACCCTGACATGGGAGGAAGAGATTTCCCAGTGGGCACTCCCACTAGGTATGAAATCTATTCATTCTGGTAGTGTATTAGTGACATAATCAATTAAGACAATTAGGACATATTAGCAACATGGCATTTTGCTGCCTTCTCATTTCTGAAGCCTCATTTCGGTTCTTCAGCTGGAGGAAACAAGATACAGGCTGGAAATTTCTCAACCATACCTCTCCAAAAATAAAAAATCCAGAACTTCATTTTGATAGCCTCTGTGTAGGCATAGAAAGAGGAGAGGCAGGGCACCTGGATGGCTCAGTTGGTTGAGCATCTGCCTTGGGCTCAGGTCATGATCCCCGGGTCCTGGAATGGGAGTCCCACATCAGGCTCCCTGCAGGGAGCATCCTTCTCCCTCTATGTCTCTGCTTCTCTCTGCATCTCTCATGAATAAATAAATAAAATCTTTTTTTTAAAAAAAGAGGAATAAAAAAGATCAGGTCATGCTTTTTTCTATGTCCCTTCTTCTCAGAGGGAAATGTACTCCTTCCCCCTATTTTTTTATCTCTCTGGGCCATTGTATTTTCTCTAGCATCTGCCTCAGAAACTGGACTATGGTAGCTGTGCAGCAAATATTTTTAAAATGAACAGATCCAAGTGGAAGATAAGAAAACAGTGGGGGGTGGGGGGGAAGAAAGGAATCCAAGCTCTTCTTGAAAAGCTATCCAAGTTCATAGCAATCTGAGCTATGAACCCCTGATTTTTATCCTTCCTGGGGTGCCAGTGGGATAGACTGATGTCTAGGGACATCACTGAAGTCTAGGCCCTAGGCGCCGCCTGAGGAGACACGAAACGCGGTCTTCCTACAGACACTTGCAGGTGGAGACAGAAGTAGGAGCCTGCCACCAGTTCCTCAAAGGAGAAGGGAACAGGATGTGGTGGCAGCAGCCACTTCAGGGATGATAAAAATCAAACCCAGACACTTGGAACAACACAGACCCAAGACTTTGTTCCACATCCAGTGACTCACTCAACTGAACCAGAGCCTAAAACAGAGTCCTAGAACTCCACCGAGTTGCCCAGTTGCTTCCTCCTTTGGCTTGCTTTCAGCCAGAGGTGCAATCTCCAAGAGAGGTGGTTTGGATGGCCTTTAAACGTGTACCCGTTGTGTTATTTCAGCTCCACAAAGCGCCTCAAGTCTGTGGAGGATGAAATGGACAGTCCTGGTGAAGAGCCATTTTACACGGGCCAAGGGCGCTCCCCAGGAAGCGGCAGCCAGTCGAGCGGATGGCATGAAGTGGAGCCAGGTAAGCGGGGCGGGCGCTGGGCACGGGGCTGGTGCACGCAGTCAGAGAGGCCTGTGGGGGCCGGGCCAGGTGTAGACCGAGGAAGCGGGCCCGAGGCAGTCGACTGGGGCAGCGCCAGTGCTTTTGTATCCAGGTGCAGACCGGCTGGAAGAACGGTGTCTGGTTTTTGGCTCTCACATATTTTTGCCTATCCTACAGTCCCATGTTCATTTGCCCCTGCTTTTGTTTTTAATCCTGAGTGCCTTTGGGGATTGGCTTTTTGGATTATCTTTTAGCAATCTTAAATAAAAATCTGTCAGCATTTTCAACTGGATGGATAATGCTAGGAAGGAGACGAGCGTCCCTGGGCCACAGCTTATGCTTGGATTTTTATAAAATGAGGAGGTGTCAATTTTTTTTTTTTTTGCTGTTACTTATCACCCTGATGGTTTTTCTATTTCAATGGAACGGCTGGGACACCTGGGTGGCTCAGTGGTTGAGTGTCTGCCTTTGGCTCAGGGAGTGATCCCGGGGTCCTGGGATGGGAGTCCCACATTGAGCTCCCTGTAGGGAGCTTCCTTCTCCCTCTGCCTGTTCTCTGCTGCTCTCTGTGTGTCTCTCATGAATAAATAAATAAAATCTTTGAATGAATGAATGAATGAATGAATGGAACAGCTATCCATCTATAGTGAACTAAGGTAATGATGACTGTGACCTCCCAGGATAGTCTAGTCTTGGCTCTGGAGTCTTGAGAGGAATGTGAGAATTTGGCTAGCAGGAGCTTTTTGGAACCTTTCTCAATGTCTAATCTCCACATGGGCAAGGGAAAATCTCCCTTACCTTCCTCAATCTGCAAAATCAGATGGAAAGAGAGGGTAGAGTGTGGGCATTGGACTAGAAAAGCAGAGTATAATCCTGGCTCTTTGCTCCTGCTGTCTATGGGATTATGGGCAAGTGACCCAACCTTTCTGAGCATGTTATAATCTGTCAATACTAATAGCTGTTTCAATGCTCTTGAGAGTTAAATAAGGTAACATACATAACCCCTCTAAGAATTACACCTACCTAGCACAGAGTAAATTTGAAACAAAATGTTTTCTGATTATTCTCCCCCACCTAGGCCTCAGAGTGATTCCTTGCAAGAACAGACAAGCACCAAGGAGATTTCTGAACTATCCCTTTTGTCTTCAGATCTTAACTCCTCTCTTCTCCCTGACATAGCAAAAAACAATCCCCAGAGGGAATGGCATGAGAGAGATTGGGGGGTCATGGAACTGTGGGGTATCCTGACTGTGGTGGTGGGAATAGGAATCTGTACATGTGTTAACATTCATAGAAATGTATACTTCCTTCCCCCAGCAGTTTTATTGTATGATAATTAAAAACAAAACAAGACAGAACAAAACCTCAGGCAAACTGGCTGAGTCCTTTATCTTGCTCCCTTTACTGAAATGCAGAAATTTCACTTCTACTTACTTCTACTTAATCCTCTCACTCACCCATTCATCCATCTTCATCGGGAACTTTCTGCCTGGTTCTGGGAACTGAAGGGTGAATGGGAAGGCGCTCTGGCTTTTGCTTTCAAAGAATTCACAGTTGGGGGTAGGACACAGATGCATAAGGAGATCATTACATGGTGATAGGGGAAGTGCAGGGATGGGGAGATTAGCCTCCATCTTCTCATTATTTCTAATTATTACCAACACAGCATTCAGGGTGTGGGGGATCTTCTATAAAGGTCATACACATCTGCTTCACACCACACTTAGCTGGTGCCAGTTTACCGAAAGTGGCTAAGAAAGCCAGTCCTAAATGCAAATGAAAATGCTGACTACCCATTGCTGCTAACGGCATCATCATCAGCAAGACCTCAGGATAGTGCCAATGAAAAGTTTATGTGCTATTAAAAAATTAAAAGATGTACAACTTCTTTGAACCCTTTTCAAAAGGCTAATTAAAGTTCTAGCCAGTTCTAGCCCTGCTTCAGTGAAAATCAGAATCAAAATACATAGGTTTCAGGCAGCCTGGGTGGCTCAGCGGTTTAGCGCCGCCTTCAGCCCAGGGCCTGATCCTGAGACCTGGGATCAAGTCCCACATCGGGCTCCCTGCATGAAGCCTGCTTCACCCTCTGCCTGTGTCTCTCATGAATAAATAAATAAAATCTTTAAAAATATATATATAGGTTTCGTACATGGTGCTTGAATGTTGTACTAATGCAGTTTTATACACATTGAAACTGCTTTACTGCATCGATGTACACGACCCCCCCACCCAAGACTCTTCTCTGGGTCCTTAAGTAGATTTGGAGGGGGGGAGGGCATATTGGGGGCAGAGAGGGGCAGGTCCAATGCGCAGGATACTTTGACCTTGTGACTTTTTTTAAAAGTAATTCTATTCAAGTTTGCACCTTATGATTCAAACAATCATAAATTTTAGCATCTGAATGCCTAGATCCTTTGCAGTCATTAAATAATGCAAGTTTAATAGCCGAATTATTTTTGGGTAATGATATTATATATCTAGCATAAAAGAGAAATTTCCCCACAATTCTACTGTATTCTTGGATTTATTCTCCATCGTCTATCCCTATTTCATTACAGAAAAATGCAGCTTCATGGTATATGTGTTGGGGAATGGGGGAGGACAGTGGGTAAATTTACATTTGGCCATATTCAGCACAGAAAGTCATCATTGAAACAGGGCCTGAGGGGACATTAAAACTCAACCCAAGGATGTTGTACATGTTCGTGGTGACTTTGGTGTCATTAACTCACACCAGCCATTTTAAATGGATAATTTATGCTGCCAGATGGTCCTTTTTGGGGATTTTCCATCTAGCCCAATCCCCTTTTTGGCACAGAGAACACCCTTATGTTGTTCCCTCACTGATCGGGGCCTGCATAGCTTTTCCCCAGGGGTACAGTTCATTGAGTAGGAGGCTTTTAGTGGTTCACTCATGTAAATTACCTTCAGAACATGTTGGGAGTTATATATATCTGAATGCACCAACAGCCTCTTGGTTGCCTACATTGGGGATAATTCTCTCAAACAAATACTAAAAGATACTTTGTTTATGCCTCAGATGTGACACAGGAAGCAAGGCCTGTACTTACTCCTCACTCAGAGAGCTTTGCATCTGTTTACCTGCCCTCAAATGCTTTTTCAGGACTCCCAGCCAAAAGAGGGCCGAAGGTTGCCAGAAGAGACAAATTTCCTTGAGCAACAGGAAGGCTTTGGAAAGTAAAACAAACCAGACATGCAGTAAATTACATGGGCTCTTTCAAATGTCTTTTGTAGTATCCTGTTCCCCATTAGTTTATCTCAGCACTTTTAGTGCACAGCTCTTATTATCTGGGAAGAAGGGCATAGGAGATGAAAGATGATGTTAGTTTAAGAACATCAGACAACCTCAAGCTGACTTTTGCTTCTCTTACAATGCTGCATTTGTTCCCTCCACTTAGTTTCATTTCCCAGTTATCTCAAAAGTGGGTTAGATTCGAAGCTTTGAAGCTAATCATGCACTGATGAAATGAGTCCTATGAAATTCTATCAAGCAAAAACTCACATACCATCGACTCTTATTTATCTGTACAAATGAAAAATTACAGAGAAACTGATAATGCAAATAAATAGGAAGGAACCCAAGAGGCGCCTACATTGGATCAGACACTGTGCATGGTGCTTTCATATACATGGTGAAAATTATAGTTACGATTGTTTGATTACCTTCTGTATACCAGTTTTTTTAATTACCCTAAATTATGCAAGACAGAATGACCTTGCCTCTGTAGAAATGAAAACAGAATTATAAAAGGTTAAGTGACTTGTCTCGGGCCACACAGATAGTAAACCTCTGAATCCAGGATCCAAACTTTAACCTAAATCTGAGTTCAGAAGCTAAGTTTTATCTTGCGTGCTCAGTAACCTCTTTTAGAATAACACTTATGCTATAGAAGTATAATAATAAAAAACAAAAAAGTAACTCAACAGAAGGAACTGGAAAAATCCCCCACTTTCCTTATGCCAAACCTTTGTCATTTAACCGAAGCCAGAGAAAGAGTGTGGGCTATTTAATGTACATAGGACACAATATATGAGCAAATAGTATTAACTATTAACAAAGTAAAATATCATTTTTTCCCATAAAATCAAATCCTCTTCAGCATTCAGGTCTTTGTTCAAATCATATGTCATCAGAGACGTTCCCAATAATCTAAATAGTTGCTCTTTTTCTTGCATCATTCTATAATTCATAATCCTGCTTTTCTTTCCTTATACCACTATCTACTGCTGTTGTCTGTGTTGTCTCTGGAGAGTGGACATTCCATGAGCAGTGGGACTTAGTCTTTCTTTTCCACTGCTGTATCACCAGCGTCCATAACAGCATCTGGCACCTAATAGGTGCTCAATAAATATTGATTGATTGAGTGGAGCCTAACAAAGCAGGGAATTTGGTGTGTTTTCAATAAATCTAAAAACAGAATTTGCCACCAATAATCCTCCTAGAATTGATGTTTGCTATATTCTCAATCCGTCAACTGTTATTTAGCTAAATCCAATTATTAACAAGTAGTAATCAAAATAATCGCTCAGCCTCAACCATGGGTCCCATTGACAAGTAATGGTGTGCCAACCTTTATTTCAAGTATCCCTTGCCTTAAAGGGTATTCCTTTGAGTGAATCAAACCTTTCTTAAAGAGAATTATTTTCTCTTTAAGATAATTCAATATTACAAGCTCTATATCAAGAACCACAGTTGTGAGTTTTTGTAGAATATTTAATATAACCACCCTGATTTATGTCTACAGTGTTTCAGATTTCCCTATCAGATTTTCTCTTCTACAAATTCAAGGAACATCCATATGAGACACTATCAGCTCTCTATCATAGGAGTTATAACCTTGCTACTCGAAGTGTGGTTGGAGAACTGGCAATATGGCATCGCCTCAGAACTTATTAAAAATGCAGGATTTCAGGAGGCACCTGGGTGGCTCAGTCAGTTGAGCTTTAACTCTTGATTTCTGCTCAGGTCATAATCTTGGGATCATGAGATGGAGCCCTGCATCAGGCTCCACACTCAGTACAGTCTGCTTATCCCTCTCCCTCTGCTGCTGTCTCTGTCTGTCTCTCTCTCAAATAAATAAAATAAAAACAGAATTTCAGGTCCAACCCAGACCAACTGAATATTAACAGTTAGTGATGTTTATCTGGGTGATATTTATACATGTTAGGGATTAAAAAGCACTGATCTAGCCCTTCCCTTGGCTCTCACCACTCAATCTTTGTCTGGAGGCAAAGTAGGTATCATGGGATACTCTCCAACCTACCTCCCTACTTTAAATAAGAATGCCTTTAACATTTTTCTGGATAGGTAAAAACCTAACCTATTTTAAAACATCAGAGAGGGTAGTACACTCATGCAGTGACTCATGCAGTGTTTAGATACCTCACTGCATGAAAGAACATTCTCCATATCTTTCTCTCTGTCTCTGTCTCTCTCTCTCATCTTTCTCTACTTTAAGTGCATGAAGAATGGCCAATCAGTATAATTCAAGTCAAACCAAGTCATGGAATCTTTATTAAGCGCTGACTGAGTGCAGTATGGAGTACGTACAGAGATGACCCCATCAAGTCCCTGTCTTCGAGGACAAATCAGATTTCTTCAGTTGTCAGTCACTATCCGTATGATGAGAACTGTTGTTTCTGGCCCATCTCTGTCACAGGGTTGCCACAATCAAATGAGGTAATGAACTTGAACTTCCCTTCCAAGTGCCAGAATCCCTTTTTAAAGTTAATGTTCTCTAATCATGTGAAGTATCATTAGGATTATATTCAGCAAATGGTAGTTGAAAGCAGGCAGGTTTAAATCCCTTAGAAGGAAAAGAAGAGTTGTTCAGTTTGGCTGGAGAATAGAGGACACTCTCCCCAAAAGGCAGCCATGGAACTAGGTTTCAGCTGGAACCCAGATGAGAAACAGTCACCAACTTGAAAGTGAGACTTGATATTCCTCAGCCTTTTAATCATTAGTATATATAAATTTAAGTGTTCTTCCTGTATCTTTCTTCCTGAGTTGAAAGGCAGCTTTGTGGTTGTCCTGTGAGCCTTCTCAGGTTCTGTGTCCCCAAAAGTGACTCATTTAAGGGTCCAGTGCACTTCATAGATTACCGAGTAGCACCACTTACTGCATTTGAGACCACAGCTGCCTCAAGCACGTACGTTTTCGTGAAGTTCCAGAAGAGGTGAAGATCATTTTTTATTGTGAAAAAGCATGAAATTGTAGGACTTTTGAGTCAAGTTTAGTACTGTGCTTGAAAACAGGAGTAAGAGACTCCTGAATTTCTCTCCTGTAGAAAAATGGTCAGAAATAGCATACTTTCAATTATACCATGATTGTCAAACCTTACTAACAGACACCATTACGTTCGCCAAGACATCAGAAGTTCTAAACAGTTCAGTGAAAAGTTTTTAAAGTCAAACTTGATAAATAGTAAGTTTAGTTCTAGCTATCCTTTTAAAAACTTTCAGCAATAAAGTTCTTCTGGAGATAAACTTCTTCCCAAAGGCTAAGTAGTCTTCATTTTTGAAGGTCAGAATGCAGTAACATGCTGTCTGTTCTTCATGATCATTAAGTAAAGAAATACATTTTTTAATGGCATTTGTAGAAGAATATCTTTGTAAACATCTGGTCAGCCACTAGCCTGGGACCTGTTAGACCCAGAGTTCAGTGTCACAGTGACTGGGAGCACGGTAGGATTTTGCAGGCTTCTGTTCATTCACTGTCATGTTAAATACTGCATGTTAGGTTCACTTGGGTTCCCAACTCTGCTGGTCCTAATTTGACGGCCAACCGCCATTCATCAATTGTAAGAATGGGCCAAGTTTACCAACTTAAACATGTAGCTGAGACACATAGGAGGAGGCCCATTATCAATGCCAATAAAAAGGCAGCAGACTGGTAACAAAAGTACATTGATCACAGACACTGCTGCACTAGCATATATTAAAGACAATGATTAAATCTCCCACCGTCTCCCGTTTTAATAGGAATAGTCACTGTTACAGAACACTGCCATAGGATCAATGTCTTGGCTTTTCTTCTGCATTTATGGAGCAGTGGGAAAGCATCATTCTGTGGCAACGTTCTCTTCCATTATCCCTTTAATATTGGCACCTGCTCATTAGAGACTGGTACACCAGGGAGCACGGGTATGATAGCAAGGGGGCTGTTCTTTAGTGACCCTCCTCTATCAGAGAAATTTCATCCAAACAAGGTTTTATGGCAGGAAAGCTATATTCCACAATGAGCACTCTAACCATCTTTCCCACAAATGTCCTTACTTTATTTATCAAAGCTGGGGTTTTTTTTAAGGCCAAATTAAGGCCTAAAATAACCTATTGTAATTGGAGTCCAAAAGGTTACCTATAAAAAGAAAAATAACTCTTCTCACATAACTATACCATATAAGAGAAAACATGGGCAAAAAATATACTGTTCTGTTCTTGAAGCCTCCTATATAGTACCTGGCACAGGATATCCATTCGATCAATATATGTTGAATAAATAAATGAATAATAAGATGGAGACCACACATGTCTGATCTCACCCTGCGAGTAGGGCGAAGCGCTCAGGAAGCAGAGCGCTGCATACATTTGTTGTGTGAATGAGTGCGGCTCCTCTTGCATCAGAACCCAGATGCACAGTCTCGTGAATACAGAAGCTCCCAGGAAAACAGATGCTGCATCTCAGCTGGGCTCGTCTGAGTAAATGAATTATCCAAATCTCCAAATTTTTAATTTCATGTTTGAAACTGAGGCTGTGTAAATATTCCAGAAAGAAGGAAGGAAGAGATGTAGCGTCTACCTTGGATCTGGATGTGCAGTCTTCTGCCCTGCCTCATTCCCGTCTCCATTTTCAGCACAACCCTGGTGGCCTCGGTTAGCAAAGTGCTGGCTCATCCTGTGGCCCTATTTAGCATGTTGGAAGGAGGAACTGCAAGGCACATTTCATTCCAGCCACAGCAATCTTCACAGGCTCACTGAGGAGGGAGGAAATAAGAGTGAAATAGAACATATTTCTGAAGAGAAAAAAGTGCAAATTAAGAATCAAAACTCTACAATTCTTGCATTTTGCCACGAACCCAACCTGCCTGGGGGGTTCCAGCAAACTACTTCTCTGATTTTTCATTTCCTTATATATGAACACTGGGGACAATAAAGCAGCCCAGCCTGTATGATTTATAGCTTTGAAATGATCAAATAGATGTTAATAAAAGTAGGAGCTACCATTTATTAAGCACCAGCTGTGTGCAAGGTACTGTGCATGGCACCAGACATAGAGTACTTTTAGCATATGTAAAGTATACTTCATAAACCATAAAGCTTTATATGAATACTATTTATCTTTTTGTTTTAGTGAATACTTTGAAAACGCTGAAGTGCTATGAGTTTAAGGTACAAGCATACCTCATTTTATTGTGCTTTGCTTTATTGCATTTTTTTTAGGATACTGTGTCTTTAACAAAGGTTTGTTGCAACTCTGCATTGAGCAAGTTTCTCGGCATCATTTTTCCAACAGCCTTTGCTCACTCCTTGTCTGTGTCATATTTTGGTAATTTTTGCAACATTGAAAGCTTTTTCATCATTATTGGATTGGATATGGTGATCTGTGATCAGTGGTTATAAGTGGCAGGAAGCTTAGATGGTAGTTAGCATAGTAATATTTTTAAATTAAGGCATATACATTATTTTTAGACATAATTTTTTAGACAATGCACTATAGTACTCTTAGTGGACTATAGTCTAGTGTAAACATAACTTTTATATGCATTGGGGAGCCAAAAAATTCATTTGCCTTGCTTTTTTTTGCAATATTTGCTGTATCGTGGTGGTTTGGAACCAAACCTGCATCATGTCCGAGGTATGCCTGTACATGAAATTAAATGGAAAATATGTTGTACGTGTCTGTGTCTACTGTATGCCAAGCACTGTGCTGCTGATAGAGGGAAAGATGAATAAGTAAACCAAGACGGACCTTGCCCTCAAAGTGTTTACAACCAGTAAAGGAAGGAGGGCTAAGTGCTTAACCAAGTACCCAGTGGCTGCAATACAGGTATGAGTACGCTAAGATTCATGCAGGTTAGGAGTTTCTTCATTGGCTTGGACCACAGTCCTCCACTGTAACTGCTTGAAAACGCTAGTGCATCAACCATTCCATTATTAAAGGAGTATCAATAAATACTAGTCCCGGGACGCCGGGGTGGCTCAGCGGTTTAGCGCCTGCCTTCAGCCCAGGGCGTGATCCTGGAGTCCCAGGATCGAGTCCCACATCGGGCTCCCTGCGTGGAGCCTGCTTCTCCCTCTGCCTGGGTCTCTGTCTCTCTCTGTGTCTCTCATGAATAAATAAACAAAATCTTAAAAAAAAAAAAAAAAAAAAAGACTAGTCCCTATTTCCTTCCCTTTGTAATACCTGCCTTTCTTTTATCTCTAAAAAGCATGTGAAAAACCAGTATACTAGAAAACTCTCAGGAAGTGTGCAAGGCAATGCCATCTGACTCCAGCAAAAGATCTTTCTGTATCCATGGACTCAAATCTGCCTTCCTGACACAGAGTTTTATGATTTGTGAGTAATGAAATTGGGTAGAATCTAAGCAAATGCTTACTTAGAGGAAACACAGTTATTCTGAATTGACACTAAATTCACTGAAGGGAAAAATAACCAGAAAGTATAGTTGGAAGAGAAGAAACGAAAGGGATAAGTAGATAGGCAGGCAGATCAGACTTACTTAAGAGTTTGCTATACTGGTTTTCCTGCATCTCATAAATGTTATTATATCTAGCATTATTAAATATTTGTAGAACTCACACAGAAGGTAGTTTTTTAACCTCTAATATAAAGAAAAAAAATTCTTTAGTGTTCTTGCTTCCTTTGTTCTATGAAACACAATGTAGGTGTTTCATAGACTCAGATAATACCACAATTTAATTAACAATGAAAGATAAATTGACCTATGTTCTATCATTGGAATACTGATGAAATTTTAAGAGTTTGTAAGTAACAATTAATGTTTATTGAGCACTTACTATGGGCCAGACATTGTTCTAAGAGAGGGAGAGAAAGAGATTTAATTTGTAAAAAAAAATTATACAGGTAAATCATAAATCTGTTGTCTGACTTCCTTCTCTCTCTCCTACATTTTTCTATTTTTCCCACATATTGGTTATTCTAGTTAAATGCTAAACAAATACAACACCATTGGTCTATATAAGCATAAAGTTTACTTTTTTTTGGCCATCAATGTCTTCAATAAAGTAGATTTTTAATGCTCCAGAATAGGGGCTTTTTATATGGGGAATATGAGAGAAAGGAAGAAAGAAGCCTTCCTGCCCATGCAGACCTCAAGAGTCAGTAGCTTTGCTGCCGTGCTGTGTGGCAGCTTCTGATGCGGTTGTGCACACATTCCAATCACTTTCCTGCTTGGCAGAGGATTACAATAATGCCTATTTATCCAACTCTATCCATCCAAGGATTTCAAATACATCATAAACTCATCAATTAATCAAAGATGTGGCACCCATTTCGAGATGATGGGTGAATTACATCCTACAGGATTACGAGAAATGCTCACATTGGCATAGTAAATCAGTGGCTGTTTCCTGATAGATTCCTGAACAATAGAAGTCCTAACACGGAGAGGGTTCTCTCCAGCACTGAGTCACAAAGTGTGTCTCTCAAATAGGGGAAAACGTCAGGAATTAAAAAGCCACTCTATGTCATAGCATCACTTAACCTTACAAAGAATTAAACTCCAATAAAAAAAATTAAAAAGCTGGATCTGTTGAAATACAGTTGACTGGCTTGCCTCCCCAGGGTAAAGTAATACTGACCTTACGATTGAAAACCCCTCTGAAACTGCTGGATTTAAAATACTGGCCTCCTCCAGCTCTTGGTACTCTGGTCTGTTTGGAGTGAGGAACTTTGTGTTGTGATCCAGTGCCGTGAGCCCACTGTGGAGGATGGGCTTTCCAGACAGCTGTGAATGTTCAGTACTCATCCAGAGGCTACCCCAGCTATTCTGGGGTTTTAATGTGGTCCACACCGCATTTATTGCCCTTCATTTTGAAGAAATGTGCCAATCTTTAGGGATTGTCTGTAATGACAGGTTGTTGAAGTTTTCATTGGCATTGTTGGAAATGCACTCAAGTCATTAGAAATTCAAGGAACGACAGCCCAATATCCATTTCTAATCTGAAGTGTCCTCTGTAATACCAGATTACTCTGCCTTTTTAGGTAATCCCAACCCAGAAATCACTTCACGGTGATTCGCTTCCAAGATTACTGAATTCTAAGATATCACGATTACTTAACGACTCCATGCCAGTCCGAATTTGCCATCTGCCTTTCAGCCATTTCATGAACCCAACTGAAGTGAGGGTTTACCAAAATGGCTGCGCACCATCTCTTATGTTTTAACACTCTTTAGGGACTGATTTAAGCGGCTCTTCATGTTCTTATGTCAAAATACATATGTAAGGATTAAAAGTAGTATGGGTTGCATAAGAGTGCTTTTCAGGGCCAGTTATTCTTTGATATTTATCACTTCATAGTGGTGACACCTGCTTCTAATTTTAAGAGTTCTCTTTTTCAGTGGGTGATTTTTTTTTCTTTTCAGAAAAGAAATCTTATCCTCAAAAGACTTAACTGGTGATTTTTCTCCTTTTGATGTGCTTGATATTTTTATGAGTTTGTCCATCAGCATTGAAGCCTTAACATGCCTTTAGTTTAAAAAAAATCCTTATAACACATCATCATTATATTAGGTTACCTCAATTTATGTCCTAGCCACACATTTAGAGACTTTTCCAGAGATATAATTTGTTATAAATGTCATTATTTGCCACTTGGACTACGTGATAGTTGTCTGAATTTGACTAAAGCCATAGGAATAAACTCTGCCTTGTGGGAGCAGTTCAGCAACTTACATTCAGTATGTGTATTTGGTTGTTTTTTTACAACCAGGGACACGATTGATGACAACTGTCATTTGAGATTGGTGAGTGGAAGGAAAAAAGAGGACCCAAGTTTTGTCTATTTAGACACATATGAAAATAATCCTTTGGTTTGAGGGTAGCCAGCCCACTTGTAGAACCCAATGTGGTTTGCTTTTCAGATTTTATCTTGTGTAAGGACCTTTTCCTAATAGATGCTGGATGAAGTTAATTATATGAGTAGAAGAAGCTGCAAAAGATGGTATATTGCTAGCAACCCTTTCTGATTGGCCCGTGGGGAGTTGTCTGTATAAAATTGGATCCTTGTGTTGGGTTCCAAAAAAAAAGGTGTGAATATGAAGGAGAAGTGCTAAATCATGACTCCAGAGAAAATGTCGGCCACGAGCAGTTTTTAGTTTAAGTGAAAACCAAACTTTAGGATTTGGACAAATAAGACAAGGAGAAAAAAGCGTGAATCATTAACTCCCAACATAAAAAAGCATGACAGTGATCAAGTTTCCACCAACCCTAAGTAAGAGACTCAGTGAAGACTGAGTGAATGGAACTAACTTGTTGACTTAATTGATATGAAAAACTTTGCCAAGTATTTACCCTTAGTGTCATATAAGTAATTTTTAATAAAATATTTCCAAGATACGAAGACAGTTAAGAAAACAGCACGGTTTTTAATCATTGCACTCATAAGTAAATGGATCTATCATTACGTTGTCACAAAGAATGACAGTGAGCAGAAACATGCTGCTAATCCCTCTCAGATAAGTATTCAATGTAATTAGACAGACAACGTCTCTTGGGTTGAGTGTAGCATTAATCAGGAGAAGTGCAACTTTACACAGAGTTTTTTTTTCTGATATGTCATTGTTAAAAAAAGAAACGAGTTTGTCAGATATTGCTTCAGAAAATGATTTATGCGGCTGTGCACAGTTATTTCCCTTTGTAATCTTTATTTTGTATTTTAATGGTGTTTAGTAACAGTGTGGTCCTTTTGCATCCACAGAGCTGCCTTTGAGGTTAGTGGTTCCTTTTGTCTTGCATAATGAACATAACATAAAGTGTTCTGAAGCTTTCAAATGACCTGTTGGCTCATCTATTGAAAGTGAAAGCTGAACTCTTTATTTTTTTAAGTATTTTATTTATTTATTCATGAGAGACACAGAGAGAGGCAGAGACACAGGCAGAGGGAGAAGCAGGCTCCCTATGGAGAGCCTGATGCGGGACTCGATTCTAGGACCCTGGGATCACAACCTGAGCCCAAGGCAGACGCTCAACCGCTGAGCCACCCAGGTGCCCCAAGGCAGAACTCTTGAAGAGAGAGGTTTTCCTTTTATAAAGAAAGGGCTGGGAGTTTTCTGCATTAAATAATAACTCAAGAGAGAGCCTCTTTTTGTGAAAAATTCCATGTTAAGATGATGGAATGTGTTGCCCCCTTGCAGCATCCATAGGCACTGCCTTTAAACACACACACACACACACACACACACACACACACACACCAAAACCCATTTCCTTTTGCTGTGTAGCGTCCAGCTTGAACTATGAACCACTGCATAGTTATAAAGTCGTATCATTTCTGCTCCTTGCACAGCTCTATCTTCCCACTTTCTCAGTGACTCTCAAAGGCCTTTGATGGCAAAGAATAGGTTATCGAAGGATGGTGGGCAGATTTCACTAAGTAACAGGTGGAGGTCATAGTAGTTTATTTGTGAGGATGAACACAGTACAGAGATGAAAAATCAAATGCTTGCCATAATAAGGTTTAGAAAGAAAATGCTGACTACACTAAGCTCAGATTCTAGCTGACAGAACCTTTTCTAGTGTTCATTACTTGATTTCACAGTTCAAGCAATTTGAAGAGGCCTAAAATTCTATTTCTTTTTTCCCCTATGAAATGTTCCAATCAGTTTCAAATTTTACCTTAAGTAAAGTGGTGAGCATTGTGCTTGTGTCCAAGGAGTACTGGGATTAATAGATCCCCAGTGCAGGCATAGCCCAAACATGGAAGATCACAGACAACATCTTTAAAATTAAATTTTATCAGTAAGATCCTTAAACACCAAGCTTTCAATCATGTTCTGACAGAAATGAGCATATTTTAATAAACACTTAACTTCACATCATTGAAACTAGTATTCTAGGTAGAGAAAAGTATCTATAAAGGTGTTCACTAGGCTTGAGCACCGATTATCCCCAGCCTGTTGGGGAGTTGGGAGGAGAGGGCTATTGGTTCCCCCCACCTATATATAATTTTGTATTTGTATAGTGTATATGTTCTACTCTGTGTCTTGCAAAATAGCTACACATATAAAAGTAAGGTTTGCCTGCTGTATAACCATAGGACCAAAAGTAAAAAATTATTTGGTGGCATATAGATCATAGAACTTCCTGCAATGGTGCAAATGTTCTCTTTACTGTCCAGCATTTTAACAACTAGCCAAATATGGCTTTTGAGCACTTGAAATGTGGCTATGCTGAGCAACTGAATTTTTAAATTCATTTAATTTTAATTAATTTAAATTTAAGTAGTCACATGTGGCTAGTAGCTACCATATTGGATAGGGCAGATATGAACCAAACATATGTATGATTGAGTTTTTTACTTTTCAGCTGGGTATCTAGGCAGGATGAATAAAACATTATGCTATACTATACTGTTTTTATTTTTTATGCAAAGGAAATTATTTGGTTTTCTCAGTAATTTCTTGTTTATTCTTAGTCCTCTGTGAATGTGTGTGAGTGCTATGTTGAGCCAAAATCAATCCTCCCCTGAACACCTGGGAGGATGGGATAGTTAGAAAGAGGATGGGATGGGTAGGGAATCTCGAACTTGTTAAGTGGTAGGAGCATGAAATATAATGTTTTAAACTTTGGTCCTGATGCTGAGGTGTCTGTATGTACCCTCAAAGGAGAGAAAATCCCCTAAAAAATCAGGAAACTTTAACATTGGCCCAAGAACCAGATCTTTGTATGACATTTTCCTCGTGTCTATTCTCTATTCTCTTGGGTTGTAAATTTTCACTCACAAATGAACATTTGGAATACATTAGAGAACTCATCATTTCTTTTCTCCTGAATAATCCATATAATTTTTACTCCATTCTCCCATTTTTAAAAATTAAAGAAATCGCTTGTATGCAAGCCTCTTAAATTACCTGAACTTCTTTATGACGTGCTAATTCTTTTGGGGGCCCTTTCAGCTCATCTTAAATGGGTGCATATAGAATAAGAAGGATAAACCTCAGAAGCTATATTAACTTCCATTTTATTCTCCCCTTCATAAAAATGATTTTAAGACATTTCTATTCACTGAAAAAGGTTAAAAGTCAAAATAGTCTGAATGTTTTACTTTTTTTGTTGTTGTTGTTGAGCGTGTTAACCATAATGAATTACGTTGGAATGAACCATAATGGATTTTATCATTAGGACACAAATCTAAGATGAGTGCAGGATCTTGAACTACCTCCTCATATCACACAGCATGTGTTTCTACCCAGAGGAATGGAATGGCCCTTTAACTGTGGGATTGATCTGTGCAATCAGATCCTTTATTTAGCATCATGGTTGGTGATTCTTTCATCACAAGGTGCAAAGGAGACGGTCCTGGGAAGGTCCCCTTCTTGCCTATGTGCCAGCTGCCAGAGAATGCTGCATTCTCTCTATTGGGAGGAGATGAGTCCAAGCATAAATTTGCTGGTGGTAGATGACTTGCAAAATATGGTATGGGTACGTCAATCAACTTTCATCCTGAGCTTGAGAAATGGGGCTGAAATGTATGTTGATACTGTTAGTGTGACAGATGTGACTGGGGTGCCCATTGCCTACACTTAGACTTGGAGATGTAAGGGAATCTGAAGAACAGCCATAGTAGTGGTTAGCACACCATTTAGGCTATAGACACATATTTGAGTATCATTAATGTGCTCGGTTTTAAACCAGCTTGTGATTAGTCTGTGTGAGTAAGATAGATAAATAATCGGAACTTTTTTCAGGAAGAGGTATCTTGGCAGAGCAGCACCCTGGAAGTGGGAAGAGCTCTGGTTCAAGGCCAGCTCCTCCAAGTAGTTGATTGTGTAGCCCTTCGCCTTCCTCAGGACTTCCCTTCCTCCGTTATCCTCTGAGTCTTTGCTTTCTGCCCATCTGTCAGGCAAGCGTGCTTTACTGCCTCCCATCTTCGGGAAGCTCTGCCTTGCTGACCCCCCAACTCCATATTAACTTACTATCCTATTATCTGCTTCCCTCTACAGACTCATTCTAGGAAGAGTTGACTCTGCCCATTTTCCCTTCTTCATTCCTGATTTTGTAAACCACTCTGACCTATCTTCCATGTACCTTCCTCTCCTGGAGGTCATTTTTTCTCATTATACATGACCTCTCAATAGCGTTCGACTCACTCCATCACAGCCTTCTCCTTGAAATACTTGGAGTTTGTAACACTGTGATTTCCTCTGAGTTTGGTGACTCAGCTAAGTTGCCTATTTTGACACTGACTTTAGTAGCTCAGGGGCCTCTCTTGATGGCAAGACTTACTGAATCCTAGATAACTGTGTGTGTTAGACTTTACCTCTGGTTGAGGTATTCCTGCACAATAACATACACAAGGCTTACAAAATGCCAGTGGGTCCTAAAAAGAAGACTTTTGATCCTCCTGTTTGCAGGAGGCTTTATAGAGGAGGTAACTTGTTGAACAGGCAAGAAGCCTCTTGTATATATTAAATGTATGTATTTACTATTTTACAATTTAACATTTTTGGGTCATTATGTTCTTCTAAGTCTATGCAATATTTATGTCTTGGAGGTTCCATCTTAGAATGACTGCTAATAAATGCAATATAGTTAATAAAAATCCCAACTAATCCCTACTAATTAATGCCAAGAAAAACCTTTGGTATATAAGACAAGATAATTCTTAGTATACTTGGGAGTTGTTTTTATTTTTTGCATGTTTTTATTTTTTTGGATAACCAAATTAGAAACTTCAACTATAAATATACTTTATTGACTTAAATAGGACACAATTTTTATAATATACAAGGGAAACTCTATGAGGCAGTGTGGTGTATTACAAAACATACAAGCTTTAGAACCAGAGATCTTGGTCTAAAATACCATTTAATAGCTTGCTATGATCATCAGCAGGTTGCTTGACATCTCTTGGTGTCAAGTTTCTGCAGTATTAAGTTATAAATAGGCAGAATTTTAATAGCTACCAATTGGGAAATGAAAATGTAAGCTTTTGAGATATTTGTAAGTACATGGCACATAGTAGGTACTCCATAATTGGTAGATTTTATTCTTTTCGGTCTGTGTTTTAGAAATGATCAATATGCAGAGGTTTGATGACCATCTCTTTAGCTGCCTCCTAGCTCTCTTGAGGCCACTGGATGGATGAAGGCTTCCAGCAGCCTTTAGTTTTGGTATAATAGTTGTTCTGCTTAAAGCAGTAGTACTGATAGTCATTGGGAATTAGATGAGGGCAATGATCTGGAGAATATATAAAGTCAAACTTGCAGCATTTTGTAGTCCTCTCTAACCTGCTTATATATTGGATTTTAGAACAAAAGTGCAGAGTTTGCTTGTTTCCATATTTTTTTCCCAAACAGATTGTGACTATAAATGCACATTACTGAATACTTTCTGTTCTTGACTTTGATACTTTGAAGAAAGAAATATATACTAGTTAACTCTGACAACTTGAATTTCAACAATGCAAACTCCTTCAATAGACAAAATAAGATCCTGCTGTCCTGAACAACATTTACCATTGATAATTTTCACAGGATAATGAATTTTTTAATAACTCCTTGGGAAAAGTAAGCACTCACACTGGCTTGTCACGGTTTTCCTTTGTAACAGTCTAGCATGGTGTTCCATTGTTTCTGGAATAGTTACAGTTTATTGTGATCTCTCCCTCCAACCCCCTTCCCATTAATACTGTACCTCCTTTGAATCCTAAAAATCCATTTTAAGTAGCTTCCTTAAGCAAAGAACAGCGTTGTACTTTCTTCTCATTCCTGTAAGACTTGTTTTGTAACTATCCCTGTAAAGTTCTTGGTCAAAGTGTTTGGTAAATCTCACAGTTGAGGAGACAGACAGAGTTGAAATTAATTGTTTTTCCCCCCTTTCTTCTTTTTACTTTCTGCAATATCAGGTTGTAGAAAAACTTACCAGAAACAAACCTTGATTTGTTATAGGAGAGTCCAATAATTACTTTTGAGTTTTCTTCATATCATTTGATCTGATTTTGTTATCATATTTCTTAATCAGAGTGAAATAAAAATTTTCTGAATTTATTTGGAAATAAAATTTATGCCATTGAAATAACCACTTACTTGCCTCTTTTGCACAAAGTAATACTGTTTTCTCTGGGTGAGTTTAGCTAGTGGAAAACCTCACTACCGAACATGAATTTGCTAAAAATGATGGAAACCTCTGGAATTCTAGAGAGTTATTAGCGTCCAGTAAGCATCTTTAATGCACACATTTTTAGCATGGACAGTATGATTGAAAGTCTCATATTTTAGTAACATGTAAGTAAGATGTTGAGTAACATCTTAGTTTGTTATTGCTGTATAACAAATTACCACAAACATAGCTTAAAACAAAACACATTTATTACCCCATTATCTTATTACATTATCACTAGTTTCCATGGTTAAGAGTCTGGGCACAGCTTAGGTGGTCCCTCATCTCGGAGTCTCACAAGGCAGCAATCAGTATTTCATCCAGGCTGCATTACTTTCTGGAGCTCTGAGTTCTCTTGCACACTCTCATGATTATTGACAGAATTGAATTCTTTATAGCTTTAAGATGAAGGTCCAGCTTTCTTAAAGCTGGCTGTCACCCAGGGGCCTTACTTAGCATCTAGAGGTCCCCACATTTCCTTGCCATTTGGCCCTCTCACAGGTGCCTTCACATCATAGCAGCTTACTTCTTCAAAGACAGCAGGACAAGCTCTCTGACTTCTAGTCCCTCTTTTAAAGGGTTGCCTGATTAGGCCAGGCCCACCCAGGATCATAACCTTTCACTTAATTCAGAGTCACCTGATTAGGGACCTTAATTACATCTGCAAAAGTCTCTTCACCTTTGCAATACAATAACCTAATCACAAGATTAGGCCTGTCTGGCCTGTGCTTTCAAAGTTTTCCTATTGGGCTTCTCGCTTACCACTGCCTTTAGGGATCAGAGTCACTGAATGACTAGAATTTTATGTTTGCCTTTGTCCTCTGGACACTATTTGAAACGACTCAGGTAGCTTAGAAAAATGGTGAAGTGGAGAGAAATTCAGAAAGTCTGATAGAAAACCAGTGACAAACCAAAATGCTTCTTGAAATCCATCTTCTAGGGGCACCTGGGTGGCTCAGTGGATTAAACGTCAGACTCTTGATTTCAATTCAGGTCATGGTCTAGGGTTGTAAGATCCAGCCCCAGCATGAAGCCTGCTAATATTATCTTTCTCCCCATCCCTTTCTGTTCCCCCCCCCCCCAAACACATGCTCTCTCTCTTTCAAAAAAAAAAAAAAATCTATTTTCTTTACCATCATTGGGGTTTTTTTAAATAGCAATCAATAGGAGAAAATGTCCCATTGAAACACAGCATTCTGCTGAACTTCTTGTTTTATAAAATTCTTTATTTTTACATAGTGAAAAGAACTTTGAAGTAATATTTTGTTTGTTCTAGAAAAGGGCAAATATTTTTAAAGAAATATGATACTTCTGAAAAGTACATTGAAATAAAAAGTTTTGATGTATTAAGAAAAAGCCAATCAGTCGTTAATCTGGACAACCATTGCATAACAGTTGTGCGTAGCTAATTGGTAAAAGAAATTCTAACAAGAAGCTTATACTTAATCTAACGGCAGAAATCAAATTTGATTTCAAAAATAAAAGTCAAGATTAATGTTCTGTCGCTTTTAACATAAAGTAGTTTACTACCATTTTGAAATTTTATCCTGTCAATTAAGTATATGAAGCAAATTAACCAAAACATACATTATGCATATGGAGAAAATATTAAAGTATATAATAAGGAAATGTGCTCAATACAAGTCTTTAAAAATTGAAAACACCAAAGTAATTTTGAGATTCATGACAGCCTTAGGGTTCATCTTACTTGACTGTGATAAATTTAGAAGATTATACATAGTTTGGCTTGTTCTTCTTGTGTGCAGACAGTATTTCTTTTCTCATTAACCCTTTCAAGGAGGGTTTGAATTTTGCTGTTTTTGAATCTGTTTACCAACTTCATTCTTCATGCTCGTTACTGCCTGACTTTTACCTGTATTCCCCCTTTTAAAAGGGTAAATGTAAATGGTGGATTTAAATCATGTCAATATTCCTGCAGTGTTTAGAATGGCATGGGATGGAACTCATGAACTTTTCAAAGAAATGCTCCCTTTTCTGTGAGTCCAACCATTTGCTTTCTGTAATAAGGCTAGTTTAGATACTGCATTTCATCAGTGATTCCATTGTCTGAAAAAAATTCTGCCATCTTAAAAGTTTTGACATTTTCATTTTCTGCTCTATTTCTGTTTCATGACACATAATTCAGGCATTTGACGGAGTTTAAATCAGTGGACTGGTTGGCAGCCTCAAAATGTGCTTTGCACAGGAGACGTTTGAATGAATTGAGGGATTTGTTTACATTTTGGTAACTCTTTATTTCCTCCCTTTAATTTTTTAATTTGAAATCCCCTCTCTAATGTAATTCTGTGATTATACCTTAGGCTAGGTTACTTGCAAATGAATGTTGGTCCAAAACCCCAATCTATCCTAATGATGTTAGAATTTTGGTATGGTGTGACTTTGGTTACTGATTCAAAGAGCAAGGAAACACATAGCTAAAGTCGCTTAATGACATGCTTTTTAATTCAAATCACATAGACATTGATCTGGAATGGTTAGGATCTAGATTTGTCAAGCTGGTGTGAAATCTCAAACCACTTCTCAATGTCCTTACATGGTACCATGCAAATGTGCTTACTAATTTGCAATTTGTTTTTCTTTTTTGAGGTCAGACTCTAAAGTTTTACTATGTCCATGTATCAGTTAGTAAAGCCACAGATAAAGCTGAGACTGTTACATGTAGTTTAAATATCTTTTCAGGCCACTTGCTGTGTTCTAGACTCGCTGGATATCCTGAAAACAGAAGGGGCAAAACAGACTATCCTTATAGAATCTGTAGTCACGCTCAAAGCTTGTGTTGTAGAACCTCATTAAGGAAATCTGTGAACATAAATAACAAGGACATTTTTAGATACAGTCCAAGCTAAGTTTTGGGACACTTCTATACCTATAAAGTGCTTGGCACAGTGCATAGGAGTTAGTAACTCTCAATAACAGGTACATGCTAATATCATTGTTATTTTCACTACGTATCTTTCCAGCTCACCCAAATAATTCTTTCACATAGACAGAATAACACATGTAGACATTATGTAAGTAAAGGAGATTTGGTTCTTTTGACATGAATACAGACCAGTTTTGTGCTGCAAATGTAAGAGAGCCCAAATTTGTCCTGTAATGTGGAGACAAGGAGTCATTTCCTTTATTTTTATATCCAAGTTTTCATTGTTTTAATTGGCACCCTACCAAACTGATAGATGCCTCCAGTTGTGTATGTCAGCGTGGTTGCTGAGAACATTACAAACTCAGTAATTACAAGAGACTATTTTCCCATTATTTTCTTCCCAAAGCATTCTCTATGCTAGATGTTACGCAAACCTCAAAAACTATGTTAAAAATACTATTTTTAAAAACAAAATTTTATTGTATTTTCTTAACATAAATGTAATATATGTTCATCATAGAAAAAACAAGTAAGCAAAAAGAGGCAATGAATACCACCCGAATCTAACACACAGAGAACTGCCGTTACAGTTTATGTGTATTTTGTTCCAGTTCTTTCTCTGTACATAGGAATATATTTTTAAGTGGCATCATAGCACAACATCTTATTTCATAATCGCTCTCCATGTCTTTACTCCTTGTCAGGTCAGTAAATTATTATCTTTCCATGTCATTATTCTCTAACAGTGTTATTTGCATATTTAACCAGTTTCAATTTTTGGGCATTTAAGGATTTTTTTTTTACTCTTTTCTTTCTTTTTTCAATTATAAATAATTCACAAGATAAGCAAGATTGAGTTGTCATTGTTAAAGGTTTTTTTTTTTTTTTTTTTTTTAATGTTAAGGTAGCTAAATTATTTAAAATGTGGACTGAGTGCCTTGGCTCTTCAGTAAAGTACCTGGCAAGCTGAACTGATTGCAGCTGAGGTCTTCACGTGCCTTTGAGAGCCTCCTTTCTGAAGGGCCCCGGGAGCCACAGGCATATACTACCTGTAGGAAACACTGGGAAGTGGCCCTCTGTAATTAGACAAGATCAATAATGCCAAAGTCGACTGTGATTTAGTAGAATAAGTTGAAATCAATTATAGTTGGACTTACCAGGGGACCATGTTGTCCCTGTTTGTTCCTGTGACGAATTCAAAGAAACTCAAAGCAAATTTTGCACTCACAGGTGGATTTCTTTTTTTAATTCTTTCAGTTTTATCTTTTAGGTTGTACAAGCTGTCGTGCCATGAATTAAAGTGTGCTTATCACTCCATCCTTCTTGCCAGGAATGCCATCTCCAACCACACTGAAGAAGTCGGAGAAGTCTGGTTTCAGCAGCCCCTCCCCTTCGCAGACCTCCTCCCTGGGAACTGCATTCACACAGCACCACCGACCTGTCATCACAGGACCCAGAGGTGAGCGGCTCCACAGGCATCCTTGCTTGTGCTTAGATCATGTCCTTGTAAACAACGTAGCAAAAGGAGAGACAGGGAGGTCTCTCCCAGAGTGCTCCTAAAGGCACCCAGGCCAGTTTCTCATCCGTGGGGACAGCTTTGTTGTCAAATCCTTGATCCTCATCTCAGGCCAAAAAAAAGACCACACCTGTCATTCTCAGGGGGATGCTGCAAAGAGGTACGAGGTAATTCGAATTGAACCAAAATCAAATCTGTCCTACAAATTGTACAAGAGGAGTGCGTGCATGCGTGCGTGTGTGTGTGTGTGTTAGGTGAATATATTTTCCTGTAGTTAGTTACCTGTTTTCAAGTAAGAGCTGTGTTTCATTCTCATTCCTGCTGATTCCCTTTCCTTAAAACCTGATTTCAATATGTGGCATTTTGCATTGAGGTTGTTTGCATCACGGTGTTGACGAGCAGTCTTCACTCACTCCTTTTGAAGTGGTAGATAGTTAGTCTGGTTTTCATTGCAGTGTTTTCATTATTTTTGTCTCGTGTGCTTTTAAGTTTATTATTAAAATGTGTCCACAAGAAATATGATTTGTATTTCACATTAAAGACAAGCTTTAAACCTCAAGAGAATGTCAGCAAATCACTTAACTTGCTCTTATTGCAAGATGAAAATATTTATTAGTTTGTTTATGAAACTCCACAGTAGGAGTATGAATAATTGTAACCACGTTTACTTTCTGCCATCAGATTGTCGCTTAGGTAGGTCTGTGATCCACCAGCTGGTATTATAAAACATCCTAGAAAAAGTTATGGTCTCGTGTCTACTTTGACATATGCCTGGGGAAACTGATATTTCTTGCATTAATCTCAATGTTAGACCCACAAATCTGAATCCCTTTATGAATACTCCGTGAGCATCTCAGGGAAATAGGGCAGTTGAGAGGGCTGTCCAATGCACACGTGCAGAAATCACTCTGAAGAAAATAAGTATTCAGAGTATTTTGTGAAGTGATTACTATATCCACAATTATGAAAACCTACTTGCTCCATCTTTAAACATCTTGTGATCATTGACAGAATTTTCTCAAGATCCCTTATTATTTCACTTGTGTGGTATGCACGCGCGTGTGTGTGTGTGTGTGTGTGTGTTATAATCAGAAAGGCAAAATAGATTTTTTTTTATAACTTGAAAACTTTGCATCCAAATTGGATTATACAGTCCCAGAATGAGTCTCTGTAAATGGGCTATGGTATTATTATTATTAGATAATGATATTATATAATGATATTATAATTATATAATGATATTATATGATATTATCCTCATAGTCAGCATTCATTAAGCATCTAAACTGTGGTGGAAAATAAAAGATACAAAGTCCTTTTAGTCAGAAGACTTTTTGGTCTCAGAAATAAGGCATGTGACATTTCACATCTTTTTATGGTCAGGTTAACATTTTAAATGCTAAATGAATGTTAAAAGTAGAAATTTCGGCAGGGACTATGGAGGTTTGTTCATTCATTAAACAAGTTACTAAGTGAGTGCCTGTCGCTGGGAATTCAGTGGTTTCTGGCCACATAAAGCATACAGTCTAGGGCAGAAGAGATACAAGAAAATAAGCATTCAGAAGATGATGTGGAATGTGCTATTACTACTTTTTATCAAATAGAGAAAATTCAAAGTTTAGACAGCGTTGAAGTCAAATCTTAAGAAGTTGCTTGCATGAATAGACGGCATTTCAAGCAGAAGAAAGATTTAGTGTAACAAGATAATAAGGAATGGGAAGAACAGTAGGCTGGCAATCAGGATAGCTGGTAAGCTGCCTCTTTGCCTTTCCATTTCTCTTGTGGATTTTTTAATGTCCTCACCAATAAAATGGTACAGTACTATTGTTGAATGAACTTTTCCTCCCAACTTCCTGATCTTAATGTAGAAACACAATAAAACAGTATTTGTAAAGACTCTTTGAGGAGCATAAAGCAATGTACATATATTATCATTTATTCAATAAATATGAGGTGCCTTCTATGTGTCTTGCCTTAAAGCCATAGTTCTACAAATTATTATAACAATTCTAGAATTTACCCATGGAGTGCCAAGATTGGGAGCTTCTTCATGCTAGGTACTTAAACACATTTGCTAAAATGACCCACCCTGGGTTGAACCAAAGTGGACCTCCTTAACCTTCAGAACAATGAGCTTTGATCTCCTGTTCATACCATGAAAAAATGTTTATGAGGAAAAGAGAAAGATGCCTAGTTTAAGAATTATGGAATACCAAAGATTCTTTGTTTTCACCAGAATTCAAGATGGTTCCCAGCATCCTCGGTTCTCCTTTCTGGAAAATCTACTCAGGTACCCATTCTTATTGCACCCTGCCCCCCCCCCCTTAGTGGTCTGGTAAAGGGAATTTAATTTAGATGAAACTCTTCATTGGCATCTTTGTGGCAAGAATCACAGAGCAGGGATCCCTGGGTGGCACAGTGGTTTAGCGCCTGCCTTTGGCCCAGGGCGCAATCCTGGAGACCCGGGATCGAATCCCACGTCGGGCTCCCGGTGCATGGAGCCTGCTTCTCCCTCTGCCTATGTCTCTGCCTCTCTCTCTCTCTCTCTCTCTCTGTGTGTGACTATCATAAAAAAAAAAAAAAAGAATCACAGAGCAGAGATGGCTAACCTGAGACATTTTAGGGCTAAGATACTTACAAAGGTTAGAATTGAGCCTCTCTCTGTCTAAAAAATATTTGCTGTAGGCACCATGATGCCCTTTATTCTTCTCTGAACCAGATGATAAGCTAATGTTTGGGATGAGATCACAGGATTAGGAGTCGATGTTTTAGGAATATGGGGCCAAAGGGAAGGAGAGACAGTCTGACTGAATGAGTCGGTGTGGAGTACATGTGATGTGTACATCAAGGAGACTTTAGCCTTGCTATTCCTTTTATTGTAAAGAGTTGCCATAACCCAAATCATGAGAGAATCCAGACAGACAGTTGAAGTTCAAAGGGCCTAGAAGAAGAGACAGGTGTGTCTTTTATCAGAGTCCTGGGGTACAGGGACAGGTGAAGCTGTCTATTACACCCTTGCTTAGAATCACATGGCATATCCACTCCTGCATAGTACCCAGATTGCAGGGCTTCTGCTGCCTTCTTCAGAAATTTCTTAAAATTTCCCATTGGAATATCTTGATTAGACAAACACCAGTTTGTAAGCAATAACTGTGTAATATATCTCAATGCCCAGACCAGGGGTGATATTTTAACAGAGCTACAACCAAAACAAGGTCAGCTAGCTAAAAAAAACAATGGCCCTGTTATTTTAATTTATTTTCCAAATTTGGAAATTTGGTGGACACTTGTTACAAAGGAAACCTCTCTTTGAAATTGCAGAGCAAATGCAAAAAAAAAAAAAAATAGCGTCTTAAAGGGAGGCAGCATTGCATAGTGGGTGAGCATGGATGCTTAGGGGTCAAATGAACCAGCATTTGAATCCTGTCTCCACCACTTTTATCAGCTGTGTGAACCTGGTACATTGCTTTACTTCTCTGAGTCATAGGTCCTTGTCTATAAATTGAAGATCATAATCTCTACCTCAAGAGAATCATATCATCTGAGGAGCAAATGAAATCCTGTATTTGCAATTGTTTGCACAGTGCATGAAAATAGAGTACATACTCAAATCATGCAAACAAGTAAATCACCCATTTTCACCCAGGCTTTGAAAATTTCATGCTGTCCCTACTACTTTCACCTATCAACATTTTGTCCATCCCAAGACCAGCTCAAGAATGATTTCCTACATGAAGACTCCGTAGCTCCACACAGGCTGCCATCACCTCACACTCCTTAAAGGAGTGTGCTTTGCTAGTTAATGTACAGGTTTTGTCGCTCTCCTAGAATGAAACCTTTGGAAAGGAGGATCTATAACTTACACTTTTTGTTACCTTTATTGTATCTCATGCAATGGATTTTCTGCCCAAATATTGATGGATAAATAAAAACTACTCAAATTGCACATAAATGTACACAAGGAGCATTCATCCCCTCCCTGACATTGACAAGATCATATTGCTTCAGAAGAACTTAGAGTGATAAATGTATAATAGTTTATGCAGGACCTCTTTTTAAGAAACATCCAAGATGGGGAAGAATGACAGCCTTCCATCCAAAGAAAATTTTTGTAAGATTATATGAGTAAAACTTTGATATAAAAGTCATGTTTTTTCTTAGTTTCTGCTATTCAAATCACTTCTCTATGTACATCATGAAGGTAGATACATGGTTTCTTAAAATAAGTCCCCTCTCTGGTACTGGTTTTCTTTGTGGCTTTGATAAATCACTTAACCCTGTGGTCTCAGTTTAGTCATCTGTATCATGGGGACAATCCTTGGCCACCTGTGTAGGTACAATTAGGTAAAGGAGTTGAAGCATTTTGGAATAGCTTAAGGAGCGGAGAAGACATTAAGTTTCCATAAAAGCATTTGTATGTCATTATACATTATTGTAATTACTATGCACTTTTCAGCTGAAAGATTGGGCTTTCAAAGGCTTTCTTTTATCAGCACTTAAAAGTTCAACCATAATAGTATTTAATCACAACAGTTTGTTTTATTCATGATAATTGAAAAAAATCTTTGTTCTTCCCTTTGCTTTTTTAGGAGTTATAAGTTTGATGATTTAAAGGATCTAGCTCCTTTTATTGAAATTATTTGGAGCAATCGGTGATATTTTAGAGTGTCTGGAAAATTCATCTTCTTGAAACATAGGTGTCTGCCTAAAATCTTTGCTATTTTAAAAAACAAGATAATGAATGATACTTAATTTAAGCATTTCATTTCATTTAATGCTTTCTACTAAGTAAAGCAACTCTGTGCTTTAGAGATTTAGAAATGGGGAGGCGCCTACACTACACACATTGCAAGGCAGAGGTTGAAAATATTTAGCAAGTAAGCACTTACTGAGCTTCCTCTAGAACCACAGAATGTGAGAATAGTGCTCTGAAAATCTGGTCTAATCCGTTTCCTATATCAGCTAAAAATGTGTTTGACTGCAAGTACCAGAAAAATCTGACTAAACAGGTCATATTTTTCTTGTGAAAAGAAGTATGTGATTCAGGACTGTTAGAGCCCAAGGACTGAGATTTTTATCTCTTAGCCTTGATTTCACGGGTTGTATTCATCCTCATGCTGTGACCTCATGGTCACTATGTGGCTGCTGCACAACTGCCCTACATCTGCATCACAAGCAGAAAGAAAGGCCAGCTCATTCTGCCACCTTTTGTAGAATGTTATGCTGTGTGGCCGGAACTGTGTTGCATGCTCACCTCTAGCTGCAAGAGAAGCTAGGAAGTCTTTTTTTTTTTTTTTTTTTTTTTTTTTTTAGCTGAATGCATTGCCACTCTGTATAAAATCAGGGCTTCATAAGTGGGGTGAGCAGGGGAGAAATATGCTGGTTAGCAGTTAGTAATGTATTCCACATTACTCTTGCAGATGGAGAGGTCTGGGCCAAGAACAGAAATCAAGTCTCTAATTCAGTGGCTTTTCCACCGCATCAGTAGGTTCTACCTTTTTCTCCCCACTGGGAGAAGTAAACTTCATTTATATAAACAATTAATTTGTTTTCACATTTTTTATTAGCCTAAGACATAACATAGTCATTTAGATCTTTTGATAAGCATGACATAGCCCATGTTATCATACTGAGTTTTTTAATAACAGCCATAAACAAATCACTTGACCTTTTTTTATTAGCTCTTGAATCCTTGCTACCAGTAATGCAGGGTTCCCGCTAGTTGCAAGTCACTTCAAAACACAATTTTGGGGGTCAGTGTGACTTTTTTCAGCATTGAAATTGATTCGCACACTCCCCTGTCTGGGGACCCATTAATTTTTTCCACAAATATTTATCAACCACAACAGCATGTACAAGGTGCTCTACTAGTTGTCGAATAAGGTGAACAAGAGAAGCCTGGGCCCTGGCCTCAGAGTGCTTACCTTGTGGTGGGTAACAGGACAAGGAAGCCAGCAGGTGTATTACTGTGATAGGGGAACCACAGGGTGTTGTTGGGGACAAGAGCATCCTAATAGAGAACTGCTGTGACATTTGGCAATGGGAGAATCCAGGCAAGCATAAGACTTAACCCCTATTCTCCTGCAGAGTGCCTTTTAACTGTAAGTGTGCAAAACAAAGCAACACCAACAAGTCGTTCTTTTGGATTAAAAAAAAAAACTGAGGAATTAAAGACATGCACAATGTGAGCATGAACCTCAACCACCCACTTGTTTCTGAGTCCAAAAACATACATGATGGGAATTGAGAAGTAAAATCGCCCTGGTACTGAAAATATACATAAGATACGCTAAAACAATAGCCATATAAACCAAAGATTTATTGTGCAGCTTTCAAAGAGTCATGCCAGTTTCTGTTTGGAGAGGTAGTCAGAAGTTTATAAGCTCTATAAACCTCTCTAAGTCCATGATCCTCATGATTCAGGCGGGGATCCTGCTCTTAGTGATGAAACATCTAAGGGTCTGCAGTTAACAGTATCTCCCGGTTTGGCCAAGAAAAACATACTGCAGAGAATTATGAGAATTAAGATCACCTTCCAGGAAGTGGAGGTCACCAGGAAAGATTGGAGGAGTGCAGATTCATAGAAAATAATAGAGGAGGAAAGAAAGAGAGGTAAAATATGAAGGCAGCAGTTGTCGTCTAGTGATAGAGCAGGAACCATGGCTTTATTCCTCCTGCCTGTGTCCCTCCACCTTGTACCTGGTATAAGGAAAGCACTCAACAAATATTTGTTGAATGAACGAATGACTACATGGATTTGATTGAAGACACACTGAAGGTTTGGGAATAACAGGGAGTTATTTCCATCCCCCATGTGTAATGATAATGTAATATTCAAGTGCATGTATTTGGTAGCATTTAGGGAGCTGCACTGCATGGTGAATAAGTCCTCAGTACATATTCACTTTGTCTTAATGAAGAGCTTCTACCTTGACCGGCAGTAAGAGAAATACTGAGCTCAAGGTGATTTGATCCCCTTTATTACAAAATTTTTGTTGTTGAAATTAAGGGCTCACCAGAAGAAATACTCCATTTATCGCCACCATAACCATGGCACCTCTCCCTTGGCACAGGCCCCCCCTCTAACTCAGTGATAGGAGTGTTCAGCTTTCTTGCATCATATGTGCAAACTTCTTTGCCTCTTAGGAAAGCTTTTAACTTAGTTGTAGAACCTCCCCATGCCTTTCAAAGGAGCTGAATCTAATTTGTCTCTCCTGGTTTAGTGCAATTGAATCATCTCAGGAAAATGAGAAGCAATTAAATACCTGTTGCTAACAAGGTGCTGAAATAATCTGCCAACAGACACAAGGTGTTTATTTATTATTGGAGTATGTCATTTGAGAAAACATTACGTTGTCATTCTACAATAAGAATTGCCAGAATCGATTTTCAGATGGAGGCATCACAGACCTAACAAGTACCACTTTGAGGAGCATTAAAAGACAAGTTAAGAGGGCCTGTGAACATTGGTCAAGGTTAGCTCAAGTGCCAGTGTCCAACCCAGTGGGAAACCCTGTCGATGGGATTTGAAGGATCTGGATGGTGAAGAGGAAAGGCAGCTTTTTAGCAAAGGCCCTTTAAGCCTCAGTTCAGGAAATTATTAAATTCATTAGCCAGATACTTACCACCAGCTATTACTGCCCAGCCAAAGGAAAAAACAGTGCCAGCAAATGTTTTAAAACTACAACTAAACAAAAGTCAGGAAGCGTGTAATTAAAACTGTACCTTTATTGTATTGTAAAGAGTTTCACTATGACATGGAAAATATTTAAAGGAGAAGGCTGTTTAGCTAATTTGTCTGCAAGTGAACTGCTTAGTGGAAAACTATCCTAAATTAACTGTAAGGCCACCCACCGAGCGAACCTCATAAAAGGCCATGGCTGCTCAGCTTGGTTTTGTGTAACCGTTCAATAATTACTAGATAAATGCATAACTAAAAGCTCTATTACACTAATAATTTGTACTGAGATAGATGTGTGGGACACCCTGCTGGGTTAATTTGTCATCCCCGCAGCAAACTTCTAAAGAGAGCTCTTCTGTTGGGGGAATCGTGCTAATATGTGGTCCCAAGGAGGACAGGTTAGAGCAGTAAGACCAATTGGCTCCTTAATCTCTTAAAGAGGCAAAATGCCCCCAGGGTGAGCACCAGAGAGAAAAATAGGGTGATTAACCACGTGGGCCTAAATTTAAACTCATCTGGACAAAAGAAGCTGCTCTCCCTTGTTATTCCTTGCCCCTTTCTCTCCATCTGTCTCTCCTTCCCTCTCTTCCTCTCTTCCTTCCCCCACACCCCCACTATAGACCCACATAGGCACACATGGTGAAGGCAAGGTCCTAAGCAAGTTTTCTTTAAACTCCTCATTGATGAGCCTTCCTGGTATTGCTTGTACTATAAATCACATCATCAGATAAATCCCTAGCGGTTCTTTCTTCTTGGTCTAGCTTAATATAATGTGGATTCCATGTTTGGACTCATTCTTTATTTTCCTTTTTTTGGAATGGAATAAAAAAAGTCAATATTGGACTTGTATCTCGTTTTTATGTGGAATGTTTTCTTCTGTCACATATATACACACACACACAATTGCTGTTTTAAATATGAAGCTCACATTGAAGCTTCAGTGCAGGGTTTTCAACCTCCCCTATTGACAGAACCATAAATCATGTTAAAGTTAAGTGAATTACTGTAGCATGGAACTGTGGCTTTAACAATGTTTATGTAGTATCAGCTTATCATCCATGTAGGCAGAGGGGGGTGAGTACTGATATTTGAAATGGGAATATACAGCCCTATTAATGTGGTTGCAGTATTACAGAGAGTCACCCATTTCATGCTGCATGCTTTGTATTCTTGAAATTAGTGTACTTAATCACACGTAGAAGATGTTTTCTAAAATGTATATATTCACAGTAAATTTACATTTGTCATGTGCCATTGCTTCATTTGAAATGGGGACTGCTTCTCCTCCTTCCCCCCATCAAACACTTCCTTTCTCGGATGTGCAAAACACACATGAGCAACATCAGAGTTGCCAGGTTCCGATACAATAATAAGGGACCTGTGAACACAAACTTCTGAAGGGAAATAAACCATCTGACCTCTGAAAAAGAATTCAGATGGGAGCAGCAGAGGACAATGAAAAGTGCATGGGCTGTAGGGTCAGCCAGTGGGGTCCTGGATGGTCACTCAGGACCCACGTGTGCTTGTGAGAGTCACTTATCTTCTACCTTGCCTTTTTCCCCCACCTGTACAAAACATTAAAGCATGAGGAAGAAGAGGAAGTGAAGTGACATATTGAAAGGGCTGGGTACTGTCGTAAGTATGGTTACTAAATACTCTGTGACTCCTTTTATCCTCATACCTGTGTTCGCTTTCTTTGAATGCGGTTCTGTCAAGAGGGTTCTCACTTCCTCCATCCCTCAATCCTCATCCCCAATCTGCTCTTTCTACCTGCTGCCGCGGGTCTAGAAGGAGTGCATGTTTCTCCTCTCTGGGTAGAGCCACAGAGGCCCAGAGGAGGAGATGTGGTCTCAGGGAAGTGAGCCAGTGGGTTACCCCATCCCACTGCTCTTGTCTGGTCGGGGGAACAAGGAACTCTCAGTGGGGCAAGCTAATAGCTCCCTCCCATTTAGCCATTGCAGAGACTTCTCTTTGCTATGTCTTCACTAAAGTTCAGATAAGCACCTCTTTTGTTAACAAGAGTCTGTGTTGTTTCTAGGAATCAATTCAGCAAGTAATTATTGAGCGTTTACCATCTGCCAAGCACTGTGCTAGACCCTAAATGAACAAACCAGACAAGTCCTGCCCCTGTGGTTTAGCCAAATAGGTAGATATGAAACAAAGTATTATCACTATGATGAGATTAATTGGAGGCGAACTCAAGAAAGGGATAATCCAGCACAGGTATTTAAAGTATTTCTGGGAGTTTGGATTTACTTGTGTGGGTCCCTTCTATTGGCACAGGATATGAATTTAGAAAACCTTGGCATCCCTGAGGGATATCTCCAGATCTTCCCAAATCCCTGAGTTCCTGAACACCGTAATAAAAGTTGTGAAATTCCTACATACCCAGTAATGAATGCTTTGAAGATATGCTAATATAGACTCTTTCAAGTGAAATATTCTTAGGAGTGAAAGAACCCAACCAAATGCCTTAACCATCCTTCTACTCCTCCAAAAGGAAATCATGGATTGGTGCTTGTAACTAAAAAATGTAGAGGTTTATGGCTTCAGGTAGAGCTGGATCCAGATGCTCAGGTGAGACCTTCAGAAATCTGTATGTCTTCTTCTTTCCTTCAGCTCTACTATCTTCTGTGTGAACTTCATTCTTAGGCTGAATCTCCTCAGAAAGTGGCATTAATGATGTGAGCAGCTCCAGGCTTAATTTCCACCTATGTAACAATCCCAACGGAGAAAGAGAATAGCTTTTTTACAGATCTGGGAAAGGTTCTGCTCCTGGATGCTTATGACTCTGATTCTCCTGATTTGGGTCATTTGCTTGGGTCACTTTTGGCATAATTCTTATGTTTAAAGGTAAAGGGGTTTCTCATTGGTGTGGCCTGGGTGGCATGCATACCCACAGAGCCAGGAGGTAGGGTTAAGGCCACTCTTGACCACATAGCTTGGGGCTGAGGGAAGGGTAGGTAACCCTCAAAAACCTGAGAGCTCTGTTTCCAGAGGGAATGGCAAGACAGAGAAAGCTGAGCCCTTTTTACCTAGCTGAAGTGACTTATTCCTGCAGTTAGGATTTGCAGGACACAGGTTAAATGCAGGATCTAGAGAGTGGTGATTAACCCATGCTATGGGCCTCCAGGTCCATGAAAGCAGTCCAACTCTTGATATCATTATTGCCACATTGCATTATATGATCCTGATTATTTTTCATGTATCTTAATCTATTCTAAAAAAAAAACAATTCTAAGAATAACAAATAACCCACAGTCTAATGTACTGCCTAGCACATAGTTGATTCTCAACACATACCTTTTTTAAATGAGTGAGCCTTGCTAGGTACTAGAATTAATTCTAATCCTGAGAAAAATACTTTTTTTCCTGTGCTATTTTATCCAATTTCTGGATAAGAAAATGTGAGCTCAGAAATGTTGAGTGACTATTCCAAATAGGACAGGGAGTGATGATTTCAGATGCAGAATAGTCGAGCTCTACAACCCAAACACGACATATGATTTCCATTCACAGTAGAGGAAGTGAGGAGGCTGACACACAGAGCTAATGGAATACCCAACCTGGGATAAAATCTTGAACCCCTAACTTCAGACACTGGGCTGATTCTTCTCCTCCTTCCTCCCCTTGTGTCAAATCTACTACAGGAAGAATAAATCCTTCAATCCTATAGGGTATATTCAGGAAGATACTTGGAATTCAGGAGGACGCTTTGAAAGTAACCTCCGCTTTAGTAATCCTATCTCTCAGAAATAGGGGCTTAAACCACAATGTAAACCCGACAATTCGGTGGAGGAAATGCTGCAAATCAGCCCACGCTTTTATTTTTGTCATGGGTTTTGCTGTTGTTTATTTGCTTGTTTTTTGCCCTTTTTTTTTTTTCACATTGGCAAATACTTGCACAACCACCAGTAGTCCTCTAAGGGGCTGGAGCACCTCCATGGACTTTACTTCGGAAATTCTCTTTTGCAGGACTGCAATTTGTTAGAGGACTCCCTGCCTCGTTCCATTAACCTCTGTGATCACCCAATCTGTGGGGTTGTTTTTTTCTCAAGTGTTTTTCATGTTTCTTATTATTGATCTCTTATTTCATAGCATTGGTTGCAGATAACATAGACGCTCCAGTTCTCGTCATAGAATGGAATTCTTGTCAACTTTGCTTAAACAGTCCCTCTTCATATTTCCAATAATCATAGCTGTTATGTGGCATTTGAACATATTTCACACTAGCCATCATGGCAGCCTAGGCAAGTAGTGTGCAAATATAGCATATTCAGAGAGGAGGTCCCGTCAAGATCCCAAGGCTGGCACTCTATCTCACAGAGCTTGAACAAGTACACTCAGGGATTTTAAAACTCAAAAAAATTACAGCCTTTACAAAGCCAGGATGTCTTGGAGATTGTGTTCAAAAATACTCTATAACTTAGTACCTCAGAAACACTTGAAAAATAATTTCTTTTAAAGGGCACGTGCTGGGACACCTGGGTGGCTCAGTGGTTGAGCGTCTGTCTTTGGCTCAGATCATGATCCCAGGGTCCTGGGATCTAGTCCTGTATCAGGCTCCCTGAGGGGAGCCTGCTTCTCCCTCTGCCTATGTCTCTCCGTCTCTGTGTGTGTCTCTAATGAATAAATAAATAAAATCTTTTAAAAATATTTAAAAATAAGGGGGCACATGTTCCCTAGTTTAAGATATTTTAGATTTCAATGTTACTACTATGGATCAGTTGTACTGAGTATTTGTAACTGTAATCCCAGAGACAGACTTCCATTGGAATGCAAAGCTACGTAAGCATCAGCGATTGAGTACAAACTACATTTTGCAGAAGAGAGAACTAGAAGAGAAAGAAGTCACCCATATTAATAAAGCCAAGTAGTGGCAGAAACAAAACTATAAGTTCCTTCATCTAGTTAGTAAATTTTCAAAAAAAAATAATTATTATAAAGTTTTCTTTAAAAGCACTCCTGGGATGCCTGGGTGGCTCAACCATTGAGCATCTGCCTTTGGCCCAGGGCATGATCCCAGGATGCTGGATCGAGTCCCACATCGGGCTCCTTGTGGGGAGCCTGCTTCTCCATCTGCCTGTGTCTCTGCCTCTCTCTTTGTGTCTCTCATGAATAAATGAATAAAATCTTAAAAAAAAAAAAAAAAAACTCCAGATCTTCTTTTAAAACTTTTTTTTTTTTTTGTAGTATTTAACATGTATCAGATCTCTGATAAGCAACTCCCAAAAACTGACATGGTGGGCCTTTCAAAGGGTAATAGAAATTTGCATTGTATCTGGGTTTGCTGGGGCCTGGACTGGGGAGCGGGAGGGCACAGTGTGGGAGCAGGAGGAAGACATGTTCAGATCCTGATTAGGTTGGAAGTATGCCTGGGTAAGCAGGGGTCTACATGGTAAAGGGGGAGGTCAGTATGGACACTCAAGGACTGTAGATCTAAGTGAAAAGTAGAGCCTCGAGGGAGACAGCTCCCTAATTCTAAGTTTCTAGATTGTCAGAGTTTGAGATTTAAGCAAAGGTACAGGTTCAAAGTATATTTGGTTAAAAAGTCTTTATAGGTTATTGTATCTATGATAGCTATGAGCGTTAGATCAAAATTGTTGCTACTGTTGCTTTGTTTTGCATTTTGTTGTTAAGGGATTTTTTTTTTCAAGACCCTCATGTCATGTCCATACTTGATAGTACCTACTGTCTCATCATTATGTATTTATTTATGTATTCATTTGTCCAAGAGACAGATTATTTATTCATTTGTCCAAGAGACAGATAAGCAGCAGGTCCCTCTTAACTCGTACTTACTATTCCTTTCCCCTTGTATATTCTGTAATCCAAATAAATCTTAGCAAATAGGAACAATTTTTAATTTATTCACCCCCCATCCTCATCCCCATCCTTACTTATGACAGTATTTCCAATAAAAGAAGCTATTTATTGATCACCTACCCTCATGGTCAGGAACTACACCATGTGTTTTTGTCTTTGTCTCATTGGATCTTAACAACAAATCTATGAGGTGTTATTCACCCCACCATACAGAAGGCAAAACCGAGTCATAGAGAAGCTTAGAAACTTAAAGCATAGCTGATAAGTGAAAGATCTAGAATTAAATCTACACCTATTTGACTCTAAAGCCCACAGTCCTCATATTATACCTTTTTTGGATTCATATGTTTAACTTGAAATTATACACACACAAGTATGGGAAACCAGCACAGACCAAAGCAGGTTAAATAATGGTGAAGACAGACAATCAAAGAGCTATAATGGGGGAGTGGAGGAGGAGTGGGTGAAGGTAGTCAAGAGGTAGTCAAAAGGTAATCAAAGAAAAAAAAAGCGACAATGGAGTTAGTAGAAATATAGAAGGAAAGCAGATTGCTTTGAAAGCTTCAATACAGTGAGGCTTCAGCAGAAAGATGGACCAGCAGAAAGACAGGGTTTAGTAGGGAAGAGCTGGAAGGAGCAGTGATCATCAGGTGCTCAACTCAGCACAGCATGGCAGGTGTTTGGAAAGTGAACAGGAGTTATATGGGGCCAGCACACTATGGCCCACAAGTCAAATCCAGTCCTCTGCCTGTTTTTGAAAATAAAATTCTATTGGAACATGGCCACACTCATTTGTTTGTGTGATATCTATGGCTGCTTCTGCACCATAGCAGCAGAGTAGAATAATTGCAGGCAGAGACCGTGCAGCCTGCAAAGTCTAAACTCTCTGCTCTCTGGCCTTTACAGAAAACGTTTGCCAACCCCTGGTCTAGATTATAAGCCAGAGCCTCAGGGCAAGAAGGGTCCTTCAGTGGCTAATATTGATCTAAATAAAAATGTTAAAAGACCTTGCCCTCCTCCCCTCCCCCTTTCTGTCTGTTTTTCCAGGAGACCTTGGAATTTGATTTCCAACCCGAGGATCCCCTTTATTCAAATGGAATAGAAAATACCAACCATCTTGGAAGTGCAGCATAGCATAAAGTTACTTTGGTAGCAGGAATATAAAAATATCAAGTGCTTGACCAGCTATCATGCAATGTCATTTGTTTCTCTCCTGTGACATCTGGGTCTTTCACATGCATCTGAGCAATGTTAAAGATAGGTACTCTAGGTTTTGAAAGCCTTGGGTTGCCTCAAGTCAGAGGTTTGTTATTCAGACAAGGCTGTACCTCCTAAAGGCTTAAAAACCATTGCCAAGTCCCCTTTCCTTGTGTCTCTATTAAAGTAAATCCCAGGGACACCTGGGTGGCTCAGCGGTTAAGCATCTGCCTTTAGCCTAGGGCGTGAACCTGGAGACCCGGGATTGAGTCCCACATCAGGCTCCTTGCATGGAGCTCTGCCTGTGTCTCTGTGTCCCTGCCTGCCTCTCTCTCTCTCTCTCTCATGAATAAATAAATAAAATCTTAAAAAAAAAATCCCATACTTCCAAACTCCTGGGCTTTCATAAGTGGCCAGTCTGACTCATGCATGATTTATAAATTATAGCTATAGACCATTAAGATAGATTTCTCAGCTTTAGGTAAGCTACAGTGGCATCATATACTGTGGTTTTGAATTTCCGAAGAAACCAAGTACATAGTAGTTGACAACCCAAATAATTCGAATTCTATTTGCCTTTATGGAAGGCTTTTTTTTTTCTCCCACTTTCTTCTCCTTTTAGCGATCTACCTTATTAAAATCTTCACTTCTAAATATGAGTAGTCAGGAGTTCTTAATGCCACCCGTGGCTCTACGGCAATGGTTATTTTGGTCTAAAGTACCATCATATTGCTAAAGAGAGGAGTGGGTTTTTTCTGCTAACCGTACTAACACGGGAATGGTTTGGACTCTCACCTGTTGCCCCTGACTTTGTGTTGATTAATAGTAAGACTATGAAGTCTTATAAATGCCATGGCTTGGGAGTGATCATTCCTCCTGTGAGAGAAGAAGGCTGTGTGTTTTCCTGTGTTAAGAGCATGCTGCCCCTGAAAGGGGATTAGGTCGTATTGTTTGCGCTGCTCTCTTGACAGCTTTTCTTTGGAGCCTCCCAGACAAGAGACTCTAGGATTGCCAGAAAGGAAACGCTAAGGTGAAAAGAATCCAAGTCTCTATCCGATCTGTGAGAATCTGTGATGGTTTGTGAACGAGGAATAAAGCAATTAAGGCAATGTCAGGTTAAATACAAGAACCTATTTCAACCCATAAATTTTGGTTTGAGGAAAAATGTGGGAAGGTTCTTAGAATTCTTGGAGGTTGAGTTTGGGGAAAATTGCTAAAAATGGTGAGGAAGGATTACTTTCCTCTCTCTTTTCTTTCTCAAGCTTTATAAAAGAATGAAACGAGTTTCCAAACCTATCTAGCTATGCCTCCTTGATAGCATCCTTTTGAGCTAGAATATATGTTAGTAAGGCCTCTTCCCTATGGAGGACTCAGACTAAGAGTCCCTTGGATCAAATAAGACTCCCAACCTACACAGTAATACAGTCATTACCTTGACCTTCTCCTTCCCCAGTCCTCATTCTGCTTTAAAAGAGAAAGCATTTAAGTTTATACATTTAAGTTAAATATATATATAAATATATAAATAAAATATAAATATTTATAAAAATATAAATATAAATACATATTTATATTTAAAATATATATTATATACAATACATATTTACAATATATATTAACATATATACATATATGTGTGTGTGTGTGTATATATATAGTGTTGAATTTTTAGCTTTTTCTCTTTCAAACTAAAACCAAGAGAATCTTTTTAAAAGAAGCAGAGTCCAGGCAGGGACAGAGTAAAAACAAGTAAACCAACCTGTCTGACCTGCTTTCTTCTTTTTAAGTATCCAGTAATATGATCATTTTGTAATAAATAACTGAGCTCTACACCCTTTGGGAAATTCTGGCTCCCTGTTTCTTGAATTGTGGCTACTTTGTTCAGAATGTGTAGGCAGTGCGTTCTAGCCAAAGAAACCTGATCAAATTTCCTTCCTTCTTATTTGTATTGTTTGTGAAAAGCCCAGCAGTTGTTTTAAATAAGTCTGGCCCCTGGTTAAAATTTAAGCTGGTAGTGAGAACCATCCAGAGCAGAGTGTTTCTGACACTCTTTGCTGCTCCTGGCCTAGGGTACTAAGAGTATTAGACCCCAGAAGCAGCCAATTTTGTAGTGCCTTTTAATACACAAAATTGTATTAACATCAACATGGATACAGATGGATACACTGTAATAAACTGTAACCACTTGAGAAAAGCCTTTATTGACTCTCAAGTAAATAATGCACATTTTAAAGGATCTAGATATGCATTTACATAATGTGCTATAATTTTTTATTGTGTCAACTACACACACACACACACACACACACACACACATATCCGTAAGAGATGTTTTTCTCTGTCAAAAGTTTGGACTGAGACCATTCTTTGTGCATTGCATTAGTACCATGCCAGATTCAGAATGGTGGAATTCCCAAATGGTAGTTTCTCTTCTGTGGGACCCCGATCTGAAGATCTCAGTGTATATTTAATGAATTTTACTGATTGAGCGATGGACTGATTTAACCCCAACAACACTTTGTAAAATGATTTGAAACTACTCAGACAAAAGCTTGGGCACACCAAAAATGTCTAACTCAAGGTCAAAGAGAGAAGACAAGAAACAGGAAAGAAGAAAATGCAAATCTACATGTTGCTGAAGTCTGAGCTTTAGAGAACCAAAGAACATGGGTCTTACCCCGTGAAAGAGTAATACTAGTGCTCTACCTAAAGACATGGGTCTTACCCCGTGAAAGAGTAATACTAGTGCTCTACCTAAAGCATGTATTTAATGATATTTAACAGGACTGTGTAATGTCTGTAACACAACTGATTTCCTTCTGAAGAAATGAAAGCTCAGGACCTCAAATGATTTGTATGCCCACTTTCACTAATGGCTGCACCAGAAAGTCCAAAGCATAACAAAGTAAGGGTTGTGAAGGATGACCCTTTGAAATGCAGACTCAGCAACTGCCTGATTTGAAACTACAGGCGAAATGATTCCCTGGTGCTAATTAATTAAGAATTGGTCCTTATAAGTCAGTAGTTGCAGACTTAGTTTCATAGAGCTCCACATGTTCTTAAGTTCGTGCTAAACTCGGTGCCACAAGGAAAAAGTGAATTGTTTTAGTAGAATATAATAAACTTGACAAAGGTCTGAATTCAGGTTGCTAATGATGTTCTTTCACCTATTAACAGTAACAAAGAGATGCTAGGATGGATGTTTGTTACCAACAATCAAAGGAGGGATTCCAAAATCTGTTGAGTTATTCCCTCTGTCCACTTCCTTTAACTTTTATCTGTCTGACATTTTACTCAAGTGAATATTTTCCCTTGGGCAGCATTCTCTGTGGGCCACCACGATGCATCCTCGAACGCCATTTATCACTTTCCACTGAGCACCTGAAGTACTGTCACTTTATCACTAAGGTCGGCTTCCTGGGGAATTTTGGCAGTGCAGTTCCCACCTTTGTGTTAGACATGCTGCCAAGGTTGACTGTATCATTTTGTTATGCTCAGTACATCCCCAGCCATATTTGGGAAATGTCCCCCCGCCCCCAATCCCTGACTGCAAACTATTTGGTCAACTGCAGGGTGCGGGGTCAAATTTTCTTGCTACCAGCAAAGATAGCCATGCCGTATTAGATGAACAAAACTCGTTTGGTTTCTTAAAGTCCCATGTGCAAAAGTAAGAGATGACCAGAGCCATTTAACAACTTAATCTTGTGGGTTTTTACTCAGAGACAATTATGGATCCCCAGATCCATAATTTATCATTTATTATATGAAGTCCTAAGTTTGACCAGTTCTGGCTTTTTGCCAGGTGGAAAAAAATGCAAGTGTTAAGTCTATTTGTATGGTTCTCGATTTCTGTACCACCCTTGTATTCATTCAATTGATCACTGTACATTTGACTAATACTTATTGAGTACCAGACAGTGTTCTGAGGATATGACAGTGAATAATTAAACAGATGGAAAAACTATTTTCTAAGATGTGAAAGATTGAAAGAAGAGCAAGTATAAAGGATGGAAGATGACAACAATTCTGGTTTCATTGGCTGTGTTCAAGATGCCCTCAATTGTATGATTGAAGATAAAATTTTGTCTGTGTTGGCCCACTATTGTATCTCACACCCACAGTAGAAGCCCATCAGTGTTTATTGGATAGATTACAGGTTGCATGAATGAGGTGGTCCCATCAGATCATCCATAAGACATGGAATAGACTATTGCTTCCATTCCACATCCCCATTTTCACTCTTTAAAAACTATAGATGCAGTTCTGAACCTCAAAATCCTAGCCATTTCAATTATTAGTCAGAAAGTACCCCAATACTAAAGATAGTCCAGTAGGGAACAAAGAACCCATGGCCAGTGATCAATGGGAATGTATCATTTTTACAGTCCTCAGCCATGCTTCTAGAGTAGTGGTAGAAAGCACAGCCTCTCTTGCTTAGTCACCTCTACAGTTTTATGAGTCACTCTTGGTATTAGAAATTTTACTGTCTAAAATTGGAGCATTCCTTTGTTTGATCTTTGCAGGGACTCCTTGAGTTTGAAGACTTAAACTGCAAAGTGTAAGGGAAAATAAATATTCTCACCTGCTTTTATTTGGGAGCTGCTTCTCTGGCCTTCATTGAGAAGTGAGAGCTGCTACCTTGGCATTACTTGGTTTGAGTATCTCCAACCGTTCCCATGCCTGCTCTTCTTCTCTAGCAGATTTTATCAATCACCCTTCCAATTCAAGGGCAGATGTTCTCGCAGAAACATTATCAAGCGTCTCACATAAGTTTTTTAATCTACTGTAATCTTCTTGTACAAATAAAATGTAGCAGGGCTCAAATAAAAAGGAGTAATAGTTGTCTGAGTTCTTTTATCAATTTTTATGGGCAGAGGGCCCACAGTTTAACAGGAGTCACTGCCTACTCAGCCTGTGGGTTCCCCTGCTCTAACATTTATGCATTTCTGAGTTTCAGTTTGAAATGGCCAAAAAAGAAAAAAAATGTCTATGTAAACTGTCCATGTAAAGTGAGGCATCCAAATGGCACAGGTTCATTAAGTGATCATTTACTACATACTTCAAAAAAATTTCATCCTGTATTAGTCCCTAGAAATTTCCTTGAAAGGGGTATAAGAGCTTTAACAATGAATTATTGTCTATGGGTTAGCTCAGCATGAAAGAGGATCCATATGTGCAAACTAGAATTTGTCATATGTAATGTCAGTTAAATCAGGTCTAATCTACCAAATACATTTTTTATTGCTTGCTTCATTAAAAAGGCTCTTAAGGTAATGAATAATCTTCAGCTTCACCAAGGATTATTAATGCCTTTATAACTCATGTCCACTGAAAATGGAAAGACAGCCTGAAACCCTACCCTAATCTAACCTCCATGTTTGTCTTAGAGCCTTAAGGAAGAAAATCTGTCAGAACTATCCAGTGTGAAATTCAGCGCCATAAGCAGTGCTGTGAGCTGGGTCAGGAAAGAAAGGAAAAAGGAGGTTGAAGCGGGCTTGATGCTGTGGCACAGCGGACCTTTCCCTTCATGACTCTCACGTTTTCTTTTCCTACAGCAAGCCCTCACGCAACACCGTCGACTCTTCATTTTCCAACATCGCCCATTATCCAGCAGCCTGGGCCTTACTTCTCTCACCCAGCCATCCGCTATCACCCTCAGGAGACGCTGAAAGAGTTTGTCCAACTTGTCTGCCCTGATGCTGGTCAGCAGGCTGGACAGGTGGGGTTCCTCAATGTAAGGAGACCTCTTTTTTTTTCCAATTTCTTTAGAAATATTAACCGAATGTAAAAATAACAAGGGGAGACCTTCTGACCATGTGACATTGTGCTCTAATGTTGCGCTGACGGACTCCAGGCAAATGTCATATTTATTCTAGATTGTGGGAAAGTTAACTTGCTCTAAGAGTGATTGGCCAGGGTTTAAAAAGTGTTTGTGTTAAGTTCGCAACTGTCAAGTTTATGGATATAAATCATCTCAAGGGTGAACCGTATAACCTTCTAAGGTCTGTGGGCTGATAATTCCACCTCAGGCACACTAACCCTTGGGCTCACGCGGTTAACAAAATAGAAAGACCAAATAATTTTAAATAATGATTTGGGGTGGTAGGGAGAAGTAGGGGGATGAGGGGGCACAGATGTTTCAGATCAACGGAGTTGATATTTTTTAAAAATACAGTCTTCTAACACTTTAGATCAAGTTGACCAGTACTTGAACTCAAGATGCTAGAAGTACAGTTTATTATGGTTTGTTATTTCTGCAAGTAGTTATCTTTCCCACTTATCTTTGTATAAAGCTAAACAGTATTCAACAGCTTCAAATGAATGTTTTCCTTTTTTTTTCTCTAATAAACCAAATAATTGCAACTTGAAACAGTATTCCAAATGTAAAAGTGATTTTTAAAAATCACAAATTTTATTTCAAAGTTGGACTAAGTGTTTACAGTTGGATAGCTGTATCCCACAGCCACTAATAATAATAATGAATAGTAAATAATGACCACCATAAAACCAAATGTGATTTTCCTTTTCTCCCAATAGCTACACATGAAGCCACAGATCAGCCGTCATTATCATTGCCTAATTTAGAATATTATATCACACCGCCCTGTCGCTGATTTTCTCAACCCTTGCAGAAATACCTGATTGTGCATATCTGAGACAGAACAGGCAGCTTTGACTAATGTCTGGTGATGTGTTAGCAGATACATTTCTGTCTAGACAACAAATCAATATGGGGCCTTTTTTCTTTTTGCTTGTGTATTCATTTGCTTGGCTTATTCTAAAGCATTCACTTATGGACTTTAGCCCACTCAGAAATAACACATGGGCAGGTTTGCTGGCAAGAAAGCACAGCATTCTGATTGTCAGACGAGATAGTCTTTGAGGAAACAATACTAAATATATAAGAGAATGTGGATGAGGGGCTGGCTGAGGCTGCCCCTACAGAATTATTAAGCTTACACTTATTAAACCTGGGACAACTGATTCTCCTTCACCTGAACTTTGATTCAGGACTGTAGCCTAAATACCAGCTGTGGTTACCGGTTGTGCAGTGTCACTGAAGTCTGGCATCGGAAAAGCCACCTGGGAGACCATGAGAAATCTGAAGTGATCACCAGCAGCAAGCATCTGACTTTTAAATTTCTAACTTCTTTAAAAATAGTCCTGACATTATCCTATATAACTGTCAAAATCCCGGTTTTGCATTTTGATCAAAATTTTGTAAGGCTTGAGGCAGGTCTCTTTGTGGGACTGTTTTGAAAAACTTGAAAATAAAATAGATTTTATTGCTTTCTTCAGAGGGGAACTTTCTTTTGTCAAAGAGCTGTTATTTGGTTGTTCTAACATCAGGCAGCCAAATAAATATGACTGTTATGGCATATGCTTATATAATTTAAATCAAAATTAGAAGTGATATTTTTCCCTAGCAGAATTTTGACAGCTCAATTCTAAAGTTTCTGTGCCTGATGTTATACAATATGTGAAAGAAATTTTTTATGTTCCCTTAACATATTTATTAAATGTTATATAATATCAACTTTGAGGAGTGAAAATAAAATATTATTTTTAATTTCAAATGCATATTTGGGGAACTTCATTATATCTGTATAAGTAGACAATATGGAATAATCCTACAACTTGTAAAACATATATTTAAAAAATTATAATCATGAGAATGATGATGAAGGTAGCAATTAATACAGAAGTGAAACATTCCAAGCAAAAGTTGGTGGGTCATTTTATGGAAGCGAGATGTGGAGAAGGTCAAAGTAATTCAAGAGATCATTTTAGGATACATTGAGTATGTGTGCCTAAGATGAAACTTCTGTGGAATGCCTTAAGAATGCCTCAACTTTTTTTTATCTATCTGCTTTTATGGAAGAATTCAAGCAACTAAAATACTTCGTAATTTTACCTAAGTGGTGACTAATACGTCTTTTGTTTTCAGAAGCTGCTAATAGTTGATATCTGTCTCTTCTTTTCCTTCTGCGTGTTCTGTTTTGCTCCCACGCTCACAGCCCAATGGGAGTAGCCAAGGCAAAGTGCACAACCCATTCCTTCCCACCCCGATGTTGCCACCGCCGCCGCCACCCCCGATGGCCAGGCCTGTACCTCTGCCGGTGCCAGACACAAAGCCTCCAACCACGTCAACAGAAGGAGGCGCAGCCTCCCCAACCTCACCAAGTAAGTATGGCTGCGATGAGGCGCCGGTCACTTATCAAGCTCTGTTTACTTGAATCCTCATTTAAGTTTGGTCCCTAACTACATAGGCTCTAGTGATAGGCACATGTCCCCAGAGATGCTTATAGCATGAATTTGCAGAGCCAAAACCAGATTGCAATGTACACCACTCTTGGGTATGATCAGCTACACCAGATGCAGAAATGACTGAGTGTTTGGGTGGAGAAAATGGCATAACTACATGCCCCAGACTGAAATCAAGATATGACTATTAAATTTTCATATTATTTGAATGGCTTTGAATGCTCTCCTCATGATCATCAAACATCATCTACTTGCATGAATTCTGATTAGCAAAAAGCTCCTTTTACTTCTGGAGAGCCCTCTATAACTTACAGTCCAAGAGAAATGCACTTGATGAGCTATAAAGGCTGTGCACCTCATGCATCAAACAGGGAAAACAAAGTTAAGTCAAAGTAACAGTTCAAAGGTGTGTACCTTGAACACTCACCAAGAGTAAGAGCCTAGCAGCAGATCAGAGCTGGTAACCATGGTAGTTGCATGGCCAGGTGTGGCAGGGGAAGGAGGTAGAACGTGTAATTGAATGAACTCTTGGCTCTTCTCTGAATAGTAAGGGAACGTGTGATCAGACAATATGGGATTTCCAAACTTTTTTAGATGATAGGGATTATTACTTGCTGAATTAGAGGAATCGTTACCAATATTTGAGAGATGACGAGGGGATAGAAATAGTCTGAATACACAGATTTGACTTTTGTTAGTACCTGGAACAATGTCAAAAAGAGTGATGGCTGGAGGCATAGCTCTGAGGTGATGGTTGGATAGGAGGACTTAACCTTGATAGAAAGGTGTGATGGGCACCTCCCGAAAGCTTTACTGAGGGGTCAAAGTGTAGGAAAGGATAGTAGTTATGACAGCAGTCCTAAAGAAAGCAGGTTTCCGAAGAGTTCTACAAAGGTGAGACTGAAGGCAAGGAATCTACTGAGGAATAGATAAGAGTAGACTAGGGAAAAAATGTTAAGATTAAGAATTTGACCAGCAATCACAGAAGTTGAATGGAGGAGAGCGTGAGGAGGGATATTTTGCAGACATGAGCTTTGGGGTCGGACAGTCATTTCAGTGACTATAATGAAGGATGATTCTAGGCCTGTTAGGTTCCTTACTTTCAGGTTAGGGAACATAATTGTATTGGGTGCAGGAGGGAAAGGGCCAAAGAGGAAAAATAAGCCTCTGTTGATACTGTGTTTGTTGGACTGGGGACACTAAATTAATTCTGGGGACACTAAATACAAAAGGTCTGAAGTTCCTTGTGGGCATGTCTTTGAGAATGAACTTTGGGTTATCTAGTATTTATTCATTTTGGTAACACACGTGGAAGTAAGTGGCATTGTACTTGGATTCTGGTACTACAACAAAAAGATTGAGGGGCAATTTTGTGGGGACCTACTTCTCTTGATAAGAGATGGGTCAACACTTTTCAACAAAGGAGAAAACCCCAAGTGTCCAGTGACACAGCAAACAAACGAGGCTTGGTCTTCGAATTTGGAAGCTCAGCTTGGAAAAGAAGCTTTTGAGAAGCAGAGGCTCATAGGAGTGTCCTGCTTATTGTGTATTAATGTAATTTCTTCAAACCAGTTAGAGAAATCACCATCCCCAAACTCTATTTAAACCTGTTCACTGGGGATATTGACCTACAGATCGGTAGCCACATAATTATTGCACCCTGTACATGCCTCCAGGTACAATTTTCTGCTCATCTTCTCCCTATCTGTTCAGGAAAATGACACAGTTCTTTAAAAGCCGTGTGGTAATACTCTACCTATTCCATTTAAACACATCCTCCCCTCCACCATCAGCATCTCCTGCATTCATAGTGCATTTTCCAGTAATGGGGATGGGGCCCCTCTGAGGCACTGGGGAAGAATAGGTATACCTTGTGCAGTTATGGAAAACTAAAAGATAAGGACCCAAATCCCCCCACCTTTCCCATTACTAGCTGTGTTTATCTTCAAGTCAGTTTCCTCATGTATAGAATGTGGGTGGTGATACCTGCCTGTCAGGGTTGTGTCAAATCAGCCAGAATAAGTACCACCACCAAATAAATTGGGATATTTTATTACCTGCCAAAACTCTGATCTAGCAGAGTCCCCAGGCTTGGGTAATGACAAAATAGTTCTGTGGGACATGTAAAGCTATTCAGCCCCTGAATCAGGTTGATGTCTTTGGGTCCATACTTCTGGATTCCATACCATGGATAAAATCAGATGCCTTGTATGAAAAGGTATCTGTCATTCCATCGTGGCCAGACTCAAGCATTCCTCCAACATGATGGGAAGAAATGTGGAGGGGGTCCCGGCAGATCCAATGCATGTGGTTGCATGTCCATTAGGACAGGGTTTGAAGATTTGGGGAAAGGGGTGATATTGGGGGAGAGAGGGCCAAAAGTTTGATACAGGTAATTTGATATTTACTTTTTTTTAAAAAAAAGATTTTACTTTATTTAAGAGAAGAGAGCATGCAAGCTAACACAAGCAGTGGAGAGGGGCAGAGGGAGAAGCAGATTCCCTGCTGAGCGGGGAACTGGGCTCAGGACTCCTTCCCAGGACCCTGGGATCGTGACCTGAGCCAAAGGCAGAAGCTTAACCAAGTGAGCCACCCAGATGTCCCAGCCGCTCCATATGATTTTAAGAATTTGGGCAAAACAAAATGTTCTACTGGTGGCATAGAAAGGCTTTTATCATTATAAAGTCTATCCCTTGTTTCTAGGCTTTTTGGGGTTTGCTGAATTCTCAAAAATGTGCTGTTTCAGAGCAGTATCTCACCTTATCATCCTCTCTTTTATTGAAAAGACAGTGACAGACTGGGGGACCTATAATTTATAGCATAGGAGGAATATTTCAATTTAAAAATCTCAAAACCCACTGGTCCATACTGGAAAGAAATTTAACAACTCCAGCTCCACTCCCCCCCCACACACACACACAAATTCCTCTTCCATGCCCTGATTTCTGAACCAATTGCTAAATGAAATACAAGTAAAAATCAGATTTGAAGACCAGATTATCACTTTACTATCAGAGAGTTGAGTTTATGACTATAGGCAAATATGCTGCCTAATGCTGAACTCCTGAATTACACAGACAAATCTCCAGTCAACGGGCAGTGCTGAACTACCACAGGCCTTCCCAGGTGAGGTCTGCCCTCCTATTTAGAGCCGATAGCATGGAGGCCCAGATGGCTGCATGTTGCCTGCCAGCACCTGTCTTCCTAAGAGAAAAGAGCACGACAGGTCACCTCTGGTTTCTACTTCCAAACTCTACAGTCTAGAGAATAGAAAGTGAGCATGGGGTCGGGGTGGGGGACCAAGGGGATATGGAAGGGAACCAATATCAGAGTGAAATCGCCTGCCCCTCTCTTACCATTCATCTTGATGACTACCTTTTTCCATTTGCTTATTCAGCCTTCATATAGTGAGCATGGACTGTTAGCTACTTGGGATATAGATATGATTAATCCCTGCTCTACAGAAATGTGGGATCCGTGGAAAGAGACAGCTGGTAAATGGGTAGTTCACAAGAGACAACACTAGGACAAAGGCATGAGTTCTATAAGAGCATTTGGGAGGGAGTTTGGTCCAGGCACAGGGTCTCAGCTAAAGATCATTTTGAAAAGGGTGACTTCTATGCTATTTTAGTAGGGATAATATTCAGGTGTTTTAAATCTGAGAAAGAAGAAACCACCCTGGTAGGGGGGAAGGGATGTCTAAAATTAGATTACCACTGAATAAAAATTTAGGGCAAAAAATATAGTTTCATAAGCTATGTGCTTTCCTAGAAATTAAAACCACAGGGTGGTTGGATCCTGTTTATCTTTGCCAGTTTATTAGAGCTCAGCTTTAGCAAGAAGAAACATCATGATGGGGTATTAAGTACAGATGTTCAACATCCCAATAGTATGTCCAAAATTGAGGCTTTTTTCAAAAACACTAATTGCATAACCTAGGACAGCCATTCCTATTTGGGGTTTGAGATGACTTGTAATAAAATGAGATTTATAAAATAAAAGTAGGAAATCATGCCAAAGGTCTCCTATATTACCAACTTTTCTGGGCCAGAAATTCCCTTATCTGCTATTGGGAGTATCACTGACTGCTCTACCCACTCTCTTAGGCAGACTGTCAGGACAAACTGGGGTGACAGATGCGCTATGCTGTAGACAGTTAAGAGTCCAAGGCATAATTTTTAATATCATCTTATAATGAAATACAAATGGATGCCAGCCTAAAGCAGAGTATGTATTTTTAACCTAATCAGTTGCCTCTGGCACCAAATACTCAACTTTGCAACTGTGGCCAGAAAAACATGGGTAAGGCAGATTTGGGGAAAAATGTGCCTCTGAAATAAATACATTTTAATGGGAAAAATCCTTACTAGTGCCCTAAAACAACAACAACAGGGGAGTAGGAGTGAAGTTAAAAGTTCTCTCTCTCAAGGAGAACTTTTATATTGTTGATTTATTTGGAAAAAGATTGATAAACTACTATGCCAGTTCTCCTTAGGAAACCATGATAACTATAGATGACCTATAAGGGTGATTCATAACGAGTGTTCTCTGTTCTGCTGACTACCTACCTACCGCTGTAGGTTTAGATACCTGCTGAGAGAATATCACTTGTTCATTCAATAAATAGTAATTGACCATCAGCTAGCTACATGCCAAGTCATGTTCTAGTTACTAGGATTCAGCAGGAAATGAAAGAGATTTTACAGATTCCCTGATCTTGTGGAGCTCACATTGTAGAGAGAGAAGAAAGTCAGTCAACAAAATAGTATAAAAGGTGGATGACATAAGCTGGTTATATGTAAGCGTAATGTAGGGGTCGAGAGTGGTGGAGGTGGGGGTATGACTGTACATAGGGTGGCCAGAGAAGGCCTGTCCGTGAAGAGAAAATTTGAATAAAGACCTAACATAAGTGAGAAGGTAAGCCATGAGACTGTAGGGGAAGAGCTTTCCAAGCAGAAGGAACAGCCCGTACACCTGGCCAGGGTAGTGAGAAGTAGGCTAAAGTAGGAGGAGGTGAGGTCAGAGGTATAGGTGGATGCAGGCCGGGAGCTGGGAGTTGGGAGTAGGCTCTCATAGACCATTGTAAGGACTTGGGCCTTTACTCTGAGTGACAGGGGGAGCAGAGAAGTGATAACTTTCTAGTTTTTAGCAGAAACACTTAGAAGGCTTTGTTGAAAATAGATTGCCAGGGGCAAGAATTAAAGCAGGGAGACCAGTTAAGAGGCTGTTTTTTTTTTTTTTTTAATCAATAAATATAATGAGTGTCTTCTACATGCCAGCTACTATTTTAGACACAAGGGAGGCAAAAGTACACAAAACAATCCCCTTCCCTGTGGACAAACAATAATCAAAGTAAAAGTAAATTAGTAAGTTAAGGACCAGAAAGTCCAGTAGCAAAGACTAAAACAAGGAGAGGGGTGGCACACTGGTATAGGAATCCAGGCACCAACATGGGGCAGTGTGGGTGGTGAGAATTCTTTGAAGGGTAGAGCTGACAGGATTTGCTGATGCATTAGATATGGGTTAAGAAAAAGAGAGAGAGAGAGAGAAATCAACAATGACTCCTAGGTCTTTGAACTAGGCAACTGGAAGGATGGAGTTACCATGAACTGAGATAGAAAAACTGCAGGAAGAGCCATTCTGGGTGAGGGGCGGGGACCAGAGTCTGGTTTGACCAAATTATGTTTGACATGCCCATTAGGTATTTTACCAATGATACTAATTATAATAGCATCCTACCTATGAAAGCTCTTTGCAGTTTACTGAGTTTCTCCACGTGCATCATGCATTAATTGGGTAGGGACTCCTTTTCAAACATGTAATACACTGAGTGGATATTCCTCAGAGTCCTAAGGACAACAGCTGAAGTATAGGAGAAATACCTCATTACATTTGGGTCTGTTTTGTGGTATGATGATTCAAAACGCACTATTCTTTTTCTTAATTATATTGTAACACCCAATTCTTATATAATAGGCTAGTACCAAGATCATACTATAAAGATGGACTTTTCCAGAAAAGAAATTGCAGATTGGCATCATAGCCTAGAATTATAACGGAGAGAAAAAACACTTTTGGATTATGATGGAAGATAAAACATGCATATTTTCTTTTTTTAATTAATTAGGAACACAAAAACTCAATTTGGGAATGCATAAAAGACTCATAAACATTTTTCTCCATGCCTTCTTAGCTATGAACTTTTGATTTTTTTCAAACTAGAATTCTATTAAAGTAGAAGCATGCAATAACAAGTTTCCTTTATTATTTATTTTTATATCTCCAATGAATCTTATATGCATTCATTCTATGAATGAATATGAACCTGTTAACCAAGAATATAACAATAATCTATGACCGGAATAGAAATTTTGTAGTATAATAATTAACGTATGTGCAGTGCTTTTCTGTTGGCAGAACTATTTACACAAATACATCATCTCGTTCTGTCTTCCTAAGAGTCCTGTGTGGTCAGGATTTTATAGACAAGGAAGCTGAGATTAGAAAGGACAGATGACCTTCCCAAGATTATACTTCTGTAGTAGCCTGGTAGGGACTCAAATGCAGGCTTTCCCATGTTATTTCTACTATCTCATTCCTACCTCATACAAATTACAGAGCAATATGACATGATCTCTGGTTCTGAGGAGCCACAACCACCTGCTTATTGGAAATTAATAACAGCACAACAAAGAACTGGGCCAGTTCTACTCATGGGCCAGGCACTTTAAAATTATTTGTATATCTATTGTTTTAATTTTCCTAGTAATCCTATGAGGTTAAATATTCTTGCCACCCTAATAAGATAACTTGCTCAAGGTTTCTCACCCAGGGGTAGCAGCATCATGATTCACACCCAGCCACCTTGAACCTACAATTCATACAATTGGCCATAGCGTCCTCCGGGTATCTTCACATTAGCCCAAAGCTTCATGTTTTTGCTGTGAAAACCCTATGGGAAAAATATAAAGGAAGATGTTAGTTGGTCAGCTATACTTCAGTATGAATTGGTTTCTGTTGCTCAGAGTAACCTTGTCAGTGAAAGGAAGAGAACATAAGATTTGGAGGGACATAAAACAAAAACAGCAAAAAAGGCAAAAAATAGGAATTGTTGAGAAAGCCAGATTTCCTTTATTCTCCAAGACTCCCAAGAACTGTTGAATGCTTTGAAGAATTATTTCCTAAGTTATCATCCAAATAATGATACCTGTCCTTTTCACCAACACTTTTCCTTAAAATGTGTAACACATTTTTGTAATCAATAATTGGATTTAGAGCAAGCCAGGGAATGATATGTTACATTTTCACAATTTTTAGATGATGTAAGGACTGTGTTTCCTCTTTCAGAGAAGAACTAGTGGATAATCACAAGAGAGAATGGGAAAAGAAGTTAGTGGCTTCCTTTCACAAAACACTTTTTCATTACTAATGCCTGAACTATTGCATTATTCCTTTTCTTTACACTTTTAAAATTACATTCAATAAAGTCCATTCTTTGCTGTACACTTCTTAGAGTTTTTATAACATCATAGATTTTTTTTAAAAAAGATTTTATTTATTCATGAGAGACAGAGAGGCAGAGACACAGGCAGAGGCAGAAGCAGGCTCCATGCAGGGAGCCCGATGTGGGACTCAATCCCGGGTCTCCAGGATTATGCCCTGGGCCCAAGGCAGGCACCAAACCGCTGAGCCACCCAGATGCCCCAAGATTTTTAAAAAATGTTTATTTAAATTCAATTTAGTTAACATACAGCATAGTATTAGTTTCAGGGGTAGAATTTAGTGATTCACCACTTACATGGAACGTTACATCAAGTACCCTCATATTAATGCCCATCTCCCGGTTACTCAATCCCCCCACCAACCTCCCCTCCAGCAACCATAAGTTTTTTCCCTGTAGTTATGAGACTCATATGGTTGTTTGCCTCCTTTGCAACCAATTCCACAGGTAAGATGGAGAACAATTTCAAAGAACTCTCTTCTCATTCTTACTCTTAAGTTAGTGTCTGTCCGATGTCACTTAGTGCCAGGAAACTCATTTTATGTTGATCTATTCCCACATTGCTATCATATTTTCTTGTTTTGTTATTCCACATTGGTTTCAATTTCTCTACCAGCTCTGCTGCTATCTCCATTATTTTCCAATGTTTGATATTCTTCTGAATTGGAAAGAGACCTACATACCTGCAATATTTTAATATGTGAAAGTAGTGGCATTTTGTATTAGAGGAGGGGGAGGGATTATTCAGTGAAGTCTGTTGGGACAACTGAGCAACTGTCCTGAAAAAAAAAAAAAGAAGATTCCTTAAACCAAAATAAATTCGGAAAAATAAATAAATAAATAAATTCGACCTGGAGGGAAAAAGAAAAAATAACAACAACAATCATACAAAGGTTAAGCTTTAAATACCACATGAAAATATAGGACAATTTTTTAAATAATAATGGAGTGAAGAAGGCCTTTCTAAATAACACACATATACAAACACAGAATCCATGAAAGGAAAGACCAACAAATTCTACTCTAAGAATATAAAAAAATTTATGTATGGAAAAAAACTCACCATAAACAAAATCAAAAAGACAAAAATGAAAGTGGGAAAAATATTTGCTACACATGTAACAGAGGGTTAAATTATCTAATATATAAAGACCAACAGTCCAATAAAAAGACCAAAAAAGGGTATAAACATAGAGAAATAGAGAACAGTTGAAAGATGTCTCATTCATGTAACATAAAAACAATACAAATTAAGACTTGGGTGCTATTTTTACCTGTCAGAGCAGCAAAGATCAAAAAGTATGTTGCACAGGCTTGGAAAGTGTATGGAAAGACAGGCAATCTTCTGCATTGAGGACTGTAAATTGGTTCAACCTCTTCAGAAGACAGTTTTATTTTTCATGTATATAAAAATACATATATCTTTATCTAAATTTTAAATGTAAGTGATAGAGTTGGACATGAAAACACATATATCAAGTATTCATTGCATCACTGATAATAATAAAAGATTAGTAATAACCTAACGCTTTAAAAATAAACAGCCAAATCTATATGAGTTATGTTAAATCAGCAAACAAGAATACTAAGAAATGTGTATAGAATACACACTTACAGTGAGGGGATGTATATACACATTCACTTGTGTATTGAAAGACAGAAACTGGTTTTTCATAGGATAGCTCTTTGGTACCTTATCCACTGAGAATGAAAGGTATTACTGAGTCTTAAACCCCCCTTTTATAGCAAATACAATTATTTCTCTATTTTCAAAAATATTTGTCTAATGATTTAAAAATTCTTCTTTATACCTTAATCACTCTAGTGACCAAAACTTACTCATGGTGGGGATATAAAACCCTTGGAAATTTTTATACATCTGGCTTTTAGCTATACTAACCTGAACTTTGGATATGATAACAGAAAATGTGTGTTCTTTCTGGTAAAGAATAATATTCTTTTTCCCTCACAGATAGCATGGAGCTTAGTGTAAGGTTAGCATTTTCATTCTGCACAGCCAATATTTGGTCACAATTTCTGCTTTAGGAACCTATTTAAATACAAATGTACATATACAATCTTTTTTTTTAAAGATTTTATTTATTTATTCATGAGAGACAGAGAGAGAGAGAGAGAGAGAGAGAGAGGCAGAGATACAGGCAGAGGGAGAAGCAGGGTCCATGCAGGGAGCCCATTGCAAGACTCAATCCAAGGACTCCAGGATCACGCCCTGGGCTGCAGGTGGCACTAAACCGCTGAGCCACCCGGGCTGCCCCATATACAATCTTAAATCATAATTTTTCATAAATGCCCTTTGGAGAGTATTATTGCTCTCTGTACAATCCAATTTTGTCATGTTTAAATTTGCAAAGGAAAAAGAAAATTGTTGAAAATCAGGTATTTTCATATACATTACCTTAATTCATTTGGTTATGATTATAAATCTGCAAGATTGGAATTGTTAGCACTCTTTTAAAAAAGAAAACACTGGGGATCCCTGGGTGGCGCAGAGGTTTAGCGCCTGCCTTTGGCTCAGGGCGCGATCCTGGAGACCTGGGATCAAATCCCATGTCGGGCTCCTGGTGCATGGAGCCTGCTTCTCCCTCTGCCTATGTCTCTGCCTCTCTCTCTCTCTCTCTCTCTCTCTCTCTGTGATTATCATAAATAAATAAAAGTTTAAAAAAAAAAAAGAAAGAAAACACTGAAACTGAGTCAGGCTTCAAAGCCCTGGGTTTTGTACTCTACTGGGACATATCCCATGTTTAGAGATATAATATTGTATGTATACCTGTCCTCTGAAAATCCTAAGACACTCCATAAAGAACTTTTACATATTCCAAGAATAACATATATTTGCATACATTGAATTGGATAAAAAGTAGGGGAACAAGAGCAAAGTAAGAGATGGTCATTGTAAAGGAGTGACAAAAGAGAATGGGCAATGGATGATTCAGTTCTTCTAGGTTTTCATAACCCATTCAAGTCTTGTGTTTGCCTCAGTTTGTTACTTTTTCAGATGACAGAACTAACAAGTGAGTTTTAAGATTTTCTTCACCAAAGTAATATATTGCAATGTAAGAAACTTGGAAAATGTGAAGGATAAAAAAAATGAAATTAAATTCTCCTATAGTCAATTACTATGAACATGTTGGTCCATTTTTTTCCCTTAATGCATGTTGATGTGTGTATTTGTGTGTATACATACACATATAAGATGATTATGACCATGGTAAATATAATATTTTGTATGCTATTTTCTTAATTAGTATTTTACACCTTTTCTTATTTCATAAAAAATAGGAAATGTGATATTAAAACTATTTGTATCTATTCTTCTACTATGGCACATTAACTTTTGCCCCAATCTATGAAATACATTCCAGCAATTATTCGAAAAAACATTTTGTCCCCAACTTAATAATTTTATCAGGATAGATTCCTAGAATTGGAATTACTAGTATCAACAGTGTGAATATTCATAATGAGATACTTTACCAAATTGTGCCAATTTACACATTACTTATGAGTTTGACCACAACATTAACCCTTGAGAGGTTTGAGTTTTATTTTTTTAAGAGTTTGAAAGCAGATGTCTTAGAGTATAATACCCTTATCAGATATTGGAATCAACAGTCCCTGATTGGATGATTTTGGCATTTTTCTTCAATTGTTTTAATATAATATATAGTGGAATTTTGGGGATTTCCCATCTTGTTGGCTAAGCCTCTCTTAGGGATTACTTTCTGGATTGCTCCTGTAGAGAGTGTTACCCATTAGACATGTACAGAGGGATGAAGCCTTAAAGGCCTATGCATATTGGAGTAAATTATATTTATTATACTGGACTCTTTATATATAGAAGCTCAGAAAGGTTAATTGGTTTCCCAAGACCACATTTCAAGTAAGAGTTCTGAATGGATTCAATCCAGGATTTCCTGGTTCTGAAATTCATTCTGAAATTTCATTCTGAAATTCTACTGGTCACCTTGCATGGCTGTAAAAATGAAAGTATTACTTGGGGTTTTCAGGTTCTGTCCATGTTTATTTAAGATTAAAAATTACTGGAAGTTATTTAAAAATCATTTATAATCCCATTCTTCAGAGGTAATCATTTTATGTGCCTATTTTCCAATCATTTTCTATGTATATTTTAAACATAATTGATCATGATATGTGTGTGCATTTGTCTATGTGTGTGTGTGTATATATATATATATATATACACACAGTTTTTAAACTGATTTTATTCATTTTATTACATACTATCAACATGTCATGATGTCATGATTATTTTAAAATGTGTTTAAAGACTGCAAAACATTTCAACATATAAATGAAGCATTAGCTTATAAGGTGGCTCTGGTTTGTTCCTCTTTATAAATAATTCTGTAATGAACATCTTAGAGCATAAATCTTTATCTGTACCTTTAAGTATTTGTTGAGGATAAATTCCCAGAAGTAGGCTTCCAGAGTTACACTGCCTTTTGAGAGGCCACAGAAGCCTTTCAAAAGGGAGCAATCCGATATATTGATTTAAGTTTCTTTTTTTAGTAAACCCCAGCTGAATCCAGGGTTTATTCCCTGTGGCTATTTAATATAATTTCACCTGTGCCTACTCACATACATTGTTGCTTCTGATCAATAGATGTGTTCTATCAATTGTGCAACACACAACAATTTACCTAAAAATAAATGACAGTTATAGAATTTGGATTAGCCATGGGAAATAAATTTAAATGAACTGAAATAAGCCTCTGTTCTTATCCTTTACAGCTGTTATGAAAACCAATGTTATAGGCAGTTTAAATAGATTGCCTACAGGAAACAATCCAAAGTGCCTGCTTATGACACAGATTTGGGTAACATAAGGTCAGAGCGTCTCCAGTTTACAAGTTGTTCTGATCCCTTTCTCTCTGTGCGCACGCATGAATTGTCTTATACTTCTCTTTCTGCATTTTTTTACCCCAAATCATGATGTAGCTAGAGCCCGTACCTCCCCGTGAGGATCCTTAATACAAACAGAAATACGAGCAGAGCAAAACCATCTGGCTAAATTGCCTCTTCTCAAGATTTTTGTGAACTACTGGCACATTAGCCATGTCATGCAAATTGCTACCATACATGTTAAGTAATGCTAATATATTAAAGTTAGAATTCATTAGCTTTTCAGGAAGAAAGCTTATGGGTATGTTGTTCTGTAATAATTTACTAGCAATAAGTAGGTTTTAATTTCATGCCCTGAGGGCTGTGTCTTTTTTTGTTGGTAACTTGTTTGTAGAGACAAAAGATTTACAGAGATAATAGAATGAGGTAACCGACTGCACAGATGTGATCAAAATAATGGAAATTCAGTGTGGTTATCTTTTAGATTCCAAACATCTGGAAGACAACTACAATATCCATGCAGTCATGTGGGAATTTCTAAACCTCTGAATACTGGATCATGTGTAAGAAAGGCTGTCTGTGTTTCCTTGGCTATATAATATTAATAACACTAACCCAGGCCCTGTAAACTTGTCGATACCGGTAGATTTCTTCAAAGGAAAAACACTCCCAATATCCTCCAGGATTTCTTTGTGACCTTGGAAGAAATAGTGCTGTTCAAGTTCCTAAATGAGTTTAACCACTGTAAAGGTTTCATTTAGAAATTAGCCAACCTATTTCCTGATAGTTTCTGCTTTTTGTTTTGTTTTGTTTTTTAGAAATGGAAGTTATCTCACGAGGCTTTTTCGTTTGGTGTTTTTTGGTTTTTTTAAAATAACATGATAGTGCAGTTAAAAGATTCTAGAACCATTTCACATAGGTATTTAATCATCTCATTATTTCAAGTTTGCAGCTGAATGCTTTCTCATGCACTTTTCCTTCACTGTCAGGTGTCCCTGATAAACATTTAATAAAATTGCAACTTGAATACACAGGGATCTGTTCAGACTGAACTTGCTTTGATTACTTCTGTCCAATAATTAGCACGTTTCTGTGCAGGTGGTAGAATCACAGTTAAGTCTATTTTGAATGAAATTGAATTTTTGCGTAGGTATTTTTTAGAGGGGAAATCCCCACATGTGACTATGTCTGAGTTTCTGAAAACGAGGGAACTTGTGACGTGTATATTGCTATCTGAGATATGAAGGGAGTGGTTTAGCATGTGAGGACCTCTAGTTGCCTTAGAAGTATTTGGAATAGAAATTTTTGATATCTCTGTTTATTTTAGAAATTATTTCTTTTTCTTAAAAGCAATTTCATGAGACTTTTTCCCCTCCATTTTCAAACGTTCAGGTCTCTGATGCTTAACATTTTACCTTCCCGTGCAATACAGCAAAACATAATTTGCAATCTCCTGTCTTTTCCCTTTCCCTCCATGATCAATGCCTCTGCTTCCTGCCTCCGGGCCTTTGCTCTTGCTGCTTCCTCTGTGACCCTACATCCAGGCGAACCTGTCTTCCTCCTTTCCCCTGTGCTGCTTTTCCCACCCTCCTGCCAGGTGTCACTTTTCTGTCCTTTAACATCTCATAGATTCTTATTTATGTCACCTTTAAAAGCACCCATATCTTCATTTTTCTACACACAGCCCTCACCATTAGGTAGATGCTAGCATTTCTAGGATGACAGTGTGTGCTGCTCACCACTGAATCTCCCCTGGTGCTCAGCACAGAGCCAGTGGTCGTGAGAGACAGCCAGAGAGACAGAGACAGACGGGGAGAGAGAGAGAGAGAGAGAGAGAATGAATAGGAATCTATTGAATATACAGAAACACCTCTCTTTGATGCACTCTCAAGGTTAGACCTGGCAAAGTTCAAGGGAATGAAGAAGGGGATGTTCACTCTTTTCCTATATCTGGAGTCTGACAAAGAACACAAATCTCTCTTCTAACCTCGTGTGAGGTTGGAGGCCAGGTTGCCAGGGTTCGGGGGACTTCATTGCTTCCTGTGTGTGGAAGTAAATGTAGAACCTCAAAGCTCACCAGGTCGCTTACATTTTCTTTTCTGCCAAGATGCCTTACCGTGTCACTGACCCCGAACCAGGGCAGAGAAGCTGGCTGTCACTCTGCGCAGGCTGTTCTGCTGTCTGTGAACCGGCTCTCAGCCTCGCCGCCAGCACTCTGAGTCCTGGAGGGGCTTCATCCGAAAGGCAGCTCTCCCTTCACACTCTTCCCCCACAAAAACGTCTGTCTAAATTTTCTCCCTTTGCTCCCTTTCAGTGATTACATATATTTTAGTGGTTGCTAAATGTGAACTAGACCTTGAGTCTGTCTGCCTACTTTTCATTTTCTAGTTTGTCAGATTTAGGTGATTTTAATGCTAGCGTTTTCAACATAAAGAAAAACCACCTGACAATGGTACAAGTATTTTAATATCTTAACGTCTTTTTCTTCAGTCATAACTTTTTCCAAAAACAAGGAACACTCCAAGCATCTCTGCTCAAAACAGTGTGACTGCCTTGTTAACACCATGGTCAGATTTGATTTATAGGTGAGGGCTATTACAGACTCAAAGTGGATTTTTGGGGAAATACCATGATTCCTTTATCCAGACACATCCTTTATTCCTTCTTATTGAGAAAAAGAAACAAAACAGAACCTGACACCTTGGGAACAAGAAAAGTAGGAATTCTGTTTGGCTTGCAGGTGGTCAGTTACATGCATTTCTTTTTTATTTTTTTTAATTTATTTATTCATGAGAGACACAGAGAGAGAGGCAGAGACATAGGCAGAGGGAGAAGTGGGCTCCCTGTGGGGAGCCGGATGTGGGACTTGATTCCAGGACCCTGGGATCATGACCTGAACCAAAGGCAGACGCTCAACCACCGAGCCACCCAGGTGCCCCAGTTACACACATTTCTGAAGACAAAAAGGCTGAGTTCTCCTGGGGAACACCTGCTGCACAGTGGTAAAGAGCAGCTTAAAAAAAAAATAAAACTGCAAAAAAAAAAGAAAGAAAAAAAAAGCAGCTTTAATGGATGATCTCAGGCACTCTACCTGCCCACTCCCTATGCCCACCCCACAGCCCCCACTAGAGATGGATTCCTGCATCCTCAGAGGCCCTGTAAAAGTATTGCGTATAAAGAAAGAACTGTTCTTGAGCCATCCTCCCAACTGGTCATACTGAGATAGGACTTGCAAGGCCTACGTGAAGGATTTTATAATTAGCAATGCATATGGTAAGCGGGTAACACAAAAGAATGGGATTTTCTGGATATGCGATCAAATTCTGACCTGGGATTTTCATACTTATCACTATAGCTAAGGCCAAACTAAGACCATAGGATAATGGGAAGACATACAAGTAGAAAGAGGAAAAATATGATCAGGTTAGTATAAATAAAATAGTGGAAGCTTCTAATAGGAATGTTCATCCATAGCATTAGGCAAATAGTTGACGATGATATCGCTCATGTAGGTAAGATGGCTGCTTTAAAAAAAAAAAAAGCTTCTGCTTCAGAAGCAGCCAAATAATCAATAATTTGATTTCTAATAGTCATGCTTACCATGAGGACTTTTACAATGAGATTATATAAGTAAATTGATTTCCCTGTTGACTTTATTAGAAAATCATCAAATGCCACTGAATCTTCCCTCCTGAATCTTCAAACAAATGTCTATAATAATCTTTCCCAAAAATTATTTTCTGGATTTCATGATTTCCTGAAGCTTTTCCTGTGGCATTTTATTTTTGCTGCTATAAATAACACCAGGATTATAATTGAGAAAGATACGAATGTGATATAATAGCATAGTAAATACAGTTGTATATAATTAATTACCACATTGCCCCCTTTACTTGGTTTAATATTCATGTTGAAAGCTCTTAACTGTGCATGTATAATTGATTCGCTATGGTATATGTGGTTGTTTTAATAAAAAGTTGCAACTGAGGTTTTTGTTCAGCAGTATAACTCCCTTATTCCACTTTTTCTTTGGGAAAATCAAATTTAGCTAATGTCACATCATTTCTGGAACTACATCCTGTTACAGGTGAACACTCTGCCTATTGCAACTACAATAATGGAAGATGAGTCAGACTTACTTTCTTCCTTCCCTTGTTCTCCCTGTGTCCTTGAATTTTCCCAGAAGCTACATTTCTATAGAATAAATTTCCCCAGGCACCATTTCTTCCGTTTGATAACTTGAGTACTCAGAGATTCCCAAGTTTTTGTAGTTGTAAAATGAATTATTATTTCTTCTTCTCCTCCTCCTCCTCCTCCTCCTCTTCCTCCTCCTCCTCCTCCTCCTCCTCCTTCTTCTTCTTCTTCTCTTCCTCCTCCTCCTCCTTCTCCTTCTTCTTCCTTTTCCTCCTCCTCCTCCTCCTCCACTTCCTCCTCCTCCTCCTCTTCCTCCTCCCCTTCTTCTTCTTCTTCTTCTTCTTCTTCAATGCTAACACACTACCACCTCTCTTACTGTTGCTCTCATTTTAAAAACCAGACTAAAAGTTGAAGCAGTTTTAAGAGCCTATGAAAGCATGAAAGGCTTTCTGGGATATTTTGAAATCAAGAATGCAAAGTTTGTCTCGTGCCTGAAGGAAGGAAAAATATCCGGTTGTTAGTCTTATAGCACTTTTGAATGGCTAAATTATTTGTATGCTACACCTTTCAAATGGCAAAATTTAGGTCTGGCAAACAATGGAGAGTAGAATGTAATACCAACCTTTTCAGACTTAGTAAACTTGGTATGATCCATGGAGAACTATCTTCACAGAAAAAGAGAAGCAAAAAAAAAAAAAAACTGCCATGGTTCTGAGGATCACTCAGCATGCTTGTTTCTGATGTCACCAGTATGATAAAAGCATCATAGGAAATCCTGCTATGTGTCTGTGCTGACCAGTGCAGCCCGAGGACACAGTTCCACTAGGACTCACATTTCAGCATCTGTCATCAATCACTTAGTCTTAGTACCTTAGCATATACTCTTCAGGCCTTTTTTGGTTCCTTCTCTACCTACCTACCTATTCACGTGTAAAAGAACACTTTTCCCCCCTAACCACTGAGAGGTTTGACAGGTTATACTAGCTTTTCTCCTTATCTCTCCCACATCCTCTTTGTGCTCTAGAAGCAGGTAAATTCACTACCAGGTAATTATAGTCCATCATTTTGAATACATAACTCTCTATGGAGACTTCTTAAATCCTATCAAAGCAAAGCAATAACCCGAATAGAGCAATTAATAAAGAATATTTCACTGAACTTTTAAAAACTTCAGTTTCTCCAATACCAGTGAGTGAGAGGCACATACAGAATGGCTTGATGCAGAGCTATTTCTAAAATCTGTTCATTTTAGTCTAACATAGGAGGGGCTGGGATTCACACGGCTAGATGGCATAACATATCATACATGTTTTTACATAAACATTTATGTATACATTGTTTTTTTTATAAAACTATGACTGGACAGATCCTTCTAAAACACACTCCAACAAAACTTTCTTATTAATAGACATCAGAGGATCCTCATGGAACAGGATGCCCTGTTCCATGCTGCTTTAACACAGCCCCACCATGTGCCCATCACAGATCCGTGTGGATGACTTAGCTCTTACCAGAGATGACCAACAGGACTTGGGCCAGTTGGTAGAAATTTTATCTCCAGACATGCTTAACAAAGGAAACAAGTCTGAGCCGGTTTCTGTAAAACAGAAAAGCAAAGAAAAGCAGATGATGCCAAAAAGAAAAAAAGAAATCTGGCAAAGGAATTTGGTACTATTCCCTCAGATATCTGTGTTTTTTTTTAAAAAACTTGCAAATCCTTTTCATCTTTTAGATGGTGTGTGTCTAGAGTCAGTCCAAAAAATTAGGGCCTTTTACAAGTATCGTGAAGAAATTTGAATTGAGCAGAAGTCTGTTATCTAAAAGTTCTAGTACAAAGAAAGAATGTGAATAAATATTAGGATTTTGCGGTAAAGAAGTGAATTGCAGGACACCAAAAGACCAAATGCACATTTGGATTTGTAAGTCAATGAAACACCGAAGCCACTGAGTTTTTTTCTCACTAGAGTGAAGCTCTTAAATAGAAATATATATATATATATATATATATATATATATATATATATATACACAAAACTTTCATGTACTGTGAAAGGAATGGTAAACTGAAATGTGGTTTTAGTGTGATGTCTTGGTTTACACGGGTTCTTGATAGTTTGTGCCTTAACAGAAAGTTCTAGGATGGGAAGACTACAAACGTTAATATTTTAAGCATGTTTTGTGCTTCCTAGAAACTCTGGACACTCTCCTGAGGCCTATAAAGACAGCTGGTTCTCAGTGCTTTTCCACCTCCTTTCTGGAGAAGCCATTAATTCCTTCTATAAAGACTCCTCTTCATATTTAGCTATAGAGACACAGGAATGTCTCATGATTTTTGGGAGTGTCATAGTGTGAGAAGCAAGGTTGTAAAATGAACTGCTTTCCTCCTCTTCCTACCTAATTTCTCTCTCCCTGTGCTCTAAGGACTAGGATATCTCTTTCTGGCCCCAGAGCTCATGTTTAACTCTGAAAGTATACTTTGCCAATGTCCTGCATGTTCTAATTTGTATGCGGGAAGGAGAAAAGAAGTCATGTGAGCACCAATTTGATATTTTTTATTCCAACAGTCTTTAGAAGCCAACACCCCTTCCCTTTTATGACTGTCTAAAATGCCCTCGCTAGCCAGATCCCTTTGCCTAGCTCCAGTGTTTGCACATTTCCTTGTTAATCAGCTGCGTAGGCTCGGAGACTGTGTGTTTTGGTGTTGTTTGTGTGTGCAATCTCGTGCTGCTTCCTGAACGCATGTGTCCCTTCCCTTCACAGCCTACTCGACACCCAGCACCTCCCCCGCAAACCGATTCGTCAGTGTTGGACCACGGGATCCAAGCTTTGTAAATATCCCTCAACAGACACAGGTGGGCCGCTCTCATCTTTTCTGTATGTGGTGCAGCTTGTTTTATTCATCAGGTGCATTGTAACTTGTCTTTTGGCACAACAGGCTGCATTTCCCAGACCCTGTTCGGTGGTCCCCTTTCCTCCCGACCCCAACCTTTCCTGGCCCTCCCCGGCCCTCCAGCCACACTTCCCTGTGTTCTCAGAAATCGCAGGAGACAGTGTCTGCGATTTTTGTGTCTTGTGTCGAGGGGGTAGAGGAAGAAGGCTTCTGTGCCAGAACTCCTTTCGCTATGGCAAGAAAGGTTTCCCTGTGCCAGCGAGTGTGTTTCCTCGTCTAGGAATTCATGTCTCTCTACTTTCGAGCAGACAGAAGGACGCCCCTGCCTGGAAAAGTAAGCTCTGGTTGCCCATGGAATCAAAGTGCATCCTGGGAACGGGGAACCAGCCAATCTTCTGTTTTCGTCATAGGGTCCCCGGGGAAGCTGGCAAGCTTTCTGAAAGAAAAAGGAAAGAAAGGGTTCATGAGTCCTATTAAGTTGCTGGTGTTGGTGCAGAAATAGGTGGTGTTTATTCCGGGGTACCCTGGCCACTAGGGAGCGAGGGGTGGGAGGGGATGTATGTGAGTCATATTTGGGGCAGATGATTGAGAAAAGATTCTCCTGGGACATCGAGAGCTTGTTTCTCGGTAGATAGTTGTGTTTTGTGCTAGTATGGGTCAAAGAGAAGAAATCTCTGTTAAAAGTTTCCAAATGGCTGCTGTTAGAAACAGTGAGAGACTTTTGGAGGTCAGAGGTAGCAGATGTAGAGATATTTAGAAGTTTGTCAAAGAGAACTAGGTTCAAGTTTTGGAAGGATCTCCTCATTGGTTTCCTAATTAGAATGTAACCATCCACAATCATAACTGACATAAAGAGTTTCCTTCGAGGGTTCTCAGCATGTTGTTTGAAAGAGTTCTTGGAGATATTTTTTGCGTGTGCCCGGCTGTGTATTCTCCAGATGCTGCATTTGTAACTACTCATCTTTGTTTATAAGAATATGACCAGATGCTTATCAACGGGATAGATTTGCTTTCTTGGGTCCATTTGCTCTCTCTCTCTCTGTAAAGGATTTTAGTTTATTGTTGTGTCGACAGCGCAGGTGAAACTGCACCGCATCTGAAGCCTTCCTTACGCTAAAGCAGGGTCACATAAAGTACAGCTTCTGAGGAGGCAGCTGGGAGGAGCGGGGGGAGCAAAAAAGAAAGACAGAAGGTTAACTCTTGAATTTCCCACCTCTGCTGTTTCTCCTGAAACTGGCCTGTCCGTGGCTTCTGGGATTAACATCTATTCAGGACCTCCCATAAAATTGTTCCAGGGTATTGCTTATTTTCCCATACCTTCAAATGCTTAACTGATGGATTTGAAGTCAAATAATTAGCTCAAAGGCATTAAAATTTCATTTTGTACTTTTGGCTCATGCGTTCCAGTTCAGTGGGAAGGGAGAACTGGGGACGGTGGCTCTATATTGAATGATTGCTTTTCTCAAAGCACCAATGTGCTCGGGTTACTTCATTAAGAACCTCAAAAATGCAGTTTGGAAATGTCCTGTTTGTATTTTACATAGTATTTTTTGTATAATCTGTGATTCACAATACTGAAATGGTACCCTATGTTCCATTCAATTTGTTTCTCTATAATCAAAACGTGTTATATTCCAAAATGGCTTTGTTTCACAAATGCCTTATTTAACCCAGAAACTGAGTCTTCATGATGTTGACCACAAAAATTCAATTCTTGAAAATCCAGATTTTCCACGCATCCGGATGAATGATGTCACTTAGACCCAGTTTTGGCATCTGGAACTGAATTTTTTTGGTTTCTGTTAAATATTTGGCATCATAGGAACAACAGCTTAAATGTTTCTTATCAGAGTTACACCTGCCACGTTTGTCTTAAAGAAAGCCATCCTCAGTTGTCTTAGGAGAAACTGCACTAATGGAGCTGTCTTTTTTTTTTTTTCCAAAAAAAAAAATATATATATATATGTATATATCCTGAGGTTAAAATTCTGTGGTCAAAAATATTTTAATTTTTAGGTGTATATATATTAATTCTTTTTTTTTAAAGGAGCTACTTCCTGGAACCATTTAAAGTGTTAGACATATAAAGATAAAAATAGTTATATACTTTAAAAATAATCTCCTTCTTGAGAAGACATTAGTTCAGAAGAGATTTTTTTACAGCAATTGTTTTTAAGGCTTCATTTGAACATGGCGTGCAGATTAGTAATTTTCTAAGCAAGTTGGCATTTGTCCTATATTAATACTTTTGCTAATAAAGCACAAAATTCGTATTAATTGGGAGGACAACATTTTGCCTTCTACCTTTAGAGAAGTAAAAATGGAAGAGGCACCCAGGCAGATACTTGAGCTTTACTCAATGCAGAAGAGGTAACTTGCACATGAATTCATAAATAAATGCAAAGTAAAATGGTGTCCCTTTCTCCAAAAGGCCAGTTCCCAATAGAAATCTCTTCAAATGCCTGAGACATCAACCCAGAAGAGACAGATTAGGTATGGTCTCAATTTTTCCCAGTAGATAGAATTTGAACTACTGCATAGTCATTTTAAATAGGCAGCTTCCAGTTTATCATAAGACCTTTCTTTATAAAAAGTATTCTTTAATTATATATAGCTTCTATTCATTGAGCACTTTCTATGTAGTAAGTACCTGAAGTACATTACCCAACTAATCTTGACAGGGACCCAATAGGATAGATATAATTATCTCCACTTTGTAGATGTAGAAACTGAGACCTAAAGAGATTGTTCATTTTTCCATGGTCATAAGCAGTAAGAGGTAGAGCAAGAATTTGTACCCAGTTTGCCTGACTCCAAGGCCTGCATTCTCTAACCACTGAGCTGCATGGCCTCATGAGCTGGTAAGCACCTTTCCCTACCGGTATTCAGACATTGATATGCTCAGCTCTCAGGAGTATTACTAGCATACCCCCTGCTTTTAAATCTGAGATTGCATTAAGATCTAGTCATTAGTATATATCCAAAAAAAACCAAAAGCAAAGTCTTGAAGAGGTATTGGTACATCCACATTCTTAGCAGCATTATTCACAACAGGCAAGAGGTGGAAGCAACCCAGGTCTCTATCAACAGATAAATGGGATAAACAAAATGTGGCATATGTATTTTATTGTGTATCTACCATTTTAATGTGGTATATAGTACACGTTATTTGGCCTTAGAAATGAAGGAAATTCTGCAGTATACTACATGGATGAGCCTTGAAGATATGAGGTTAAGTGAAAGATGCCACTCACAAAAGGGCAAATACTATATGAGTCCACTTATGTGAGGTTCCTGGGTTCATAGTCAGATTCATAGAGAGAGAAAGTAGAATGGTGGTTGCTGGTGGGTGAGAAGATGGCAGAATGGAGAGTCATTTTCTAATGGGGATGGAGTCTCACTTTTGCAAGATGGAAAGAGCTCTGGAGGTGTTTGGTGGTGATGATTGCACAACAGTGTGGCCATACTGAAGACCACTAAACTGTCCACTTGAAAATGGTTAAGATGGTACATTTTATGCTATGTATTCTTCACTACAACTTTTAAAATGTAATCTTTAGATAAACTCTGATGGCCCTTTCACCCCTTAAGAGCATAAAATTCTGTAAAACAGACAGGACTAGTAGACAGTTATCAACAAAATCCACTGTGAGTATGTGCTGACCTCTCTAAAAGTACTATTTCTCATGCCCGTTGCATAGTGGGTAGTCAGCATATATTGCTTGAAGCTAAATGATTCATAAGGAAGTTTAAAAATAATGACTTTTTCTTATTACAGTCATGATACATGTTAATTGTGGAAAATACAGATGGGAAAAATAATAAACATCACTTGTAGTCCTACTGTTAACATTTCCATATAAATCCATCCAGACTGTTTTCTGTGCATACAAGTGTATTGCAAAAATAGGATCATATTATATACACTGTTTGATAACCTGCTGTTTCTTCCCTTTAACAATATATTATGGCCTTCTTTCCATGTAAATTGGAAAAATTGAATATTGGCTTTTATTGCACCAATTCATCATCTGTAATGATTGGTAAGGAAAGATAACGTGGATAATTGAAAGCCATTTTTTTCTCCTCCTTCTCTTCCAGTCTGTTTTTTTCCTCCAGAGAATTCCTCCCTTCACTAAAACAGAATTGCCTTCTTTTTTAGCCTTGCCTTGAGCTAGTTTTCTATCAGCCTTGCAATTGCGTTGTATATCTCACCCCAGCTTTGGGCTGTGTTTGAACATTCTTGCCCAGTTATTTGTCCCATTATTTGTCCCATTCTTCTGCCTCACTTGTCTGGTACCTCTGCTACTCTCATCATTTGCCTCCTATCCCTCTGCATCCTCCATTTCATTAACTCATCATTAGAATAGAGGGTGGCCACCTCCCTGCAGCTTTCAGAACATCATTGTGTTTTGAGAAACCATGACTGCTCCTCCCCAACCCTGAATCTCTTCTTTTTCAAATTTGTCCCATGACAGTTGATATTACAGAGAAGTCTCTGGGGCATAGAGTATTTACTTCACTTTGGACACTATTAATGTCCCCTGCATGCCCACTGAATGATATAATATAATAGAGAACATGCTATCATCTCAAATAGCAGAAAGCCAATGGCCATTTCAATTGCATCCCATAATTTAATCTGATCCCTGAAAACAAGAGCCATTAAGAAGAGGCATTTATTTAGAGAAAAAAAGTTAATATTTCATCATCAGGTAATAAATAGAAATACCAATTCCCACACAGAAGGACTGAGCAAAGAACTCATTTTGATTCAGGTTCTAGTTTAATCAGAATGCTCAAATAAAATGCTTAACCTGCAGAACTCCAATGAGAACTAATTCTTTAAAATGAAAAATGAGTGCAAACAATATTAAAAACAGGCATTTCTTCCCTGCCACCCAAATCTATCACTGTTCTGCATCAATAGAATTGTGGTATCTGAAATGCTATTTAAAACCAAATTACCATTTGGGTTATTAGAAGAATCGCTTGGCATGGCATGGGCCTGATTTGTTGACAAAAAGGCACAGGTGCTGTAACCTTTGCTTAATAAATCATGTAGCTGCCCGGGTTGTGAGCAGTGTGACTGCCTAGGCCTCATGAAATTTACAAACGTGTACACAAGCCACACACTTCACTGTGCCGAAAACCAGCTGATCTGGAGAGGTCCCCGCGTGGCTAAATTATGGGCATGTCACCTGCTGTCTGCATTGGTGGGGATGCACGAGGAACGTGGGGAGGTGGCAAATACAGAGAGCATTTCAATCTGTTGTCATTCTGTGTCATATTCCTGAAGTTCTCCTTGAGAAATCAAAGCATAGGCAGTCTACAAAATTCTTAAGTTCCTTTCTTCGCTTACTCATCGTTTCTTACAGTATTCCCAAAAGCTACAGTATGAGGAGTAACAATTCTCCTCAGGTTGTTCAAAGACTAATAGAGGACATGGATGTAAAACATAATAATAGTAGTAATGACAACAACAACATGAATAATGCAGCATGATACCAGTTACACTAAGGATTTGCCTAAGAGGCTTTGAGACACAGAGTTGGGTAAAAGAACTTTCCAGAGTGGAAGGAGCAGAAGGGCTAAACTATTTTTCTGTCCGTGTCTAACTTTGACCTGAGGATATGGCTCTGATTCTCACATAATTTACCTTTTTTCTTCTGAGCTTTAATTTTTGCCCTTTTATCTATCAGCTAGTAGATAAGGCTTTATTTAGCCCATCCTAAGAGAAATGACATGTTTGTTGGCTTCTGTCTTCTCTGGACCAAGCAGATAAAATTGGAATCCTTTTTTGCTGCAGTCACGTCAGCCAGTAGCTCCCTCACCCCTCATTTCCAAGAAACTCCCCCTCCTTGTATCATGTCCTCACGCAGGGCACCACATTCACCTGAGACTTAATTCAGATTAGCTGAAGCCTTCCCCTGCTCCTCCCGACCCTGCCCTGTGCTGCCTGGAGGGGTTAGATAGCCACAGAAATTCAGGAAGCAACTGCAGAGTTGCAAAGGCAAGAAACTGAGATTTCCTAAGAGGAGGAAAAAAAAAAAAGTATCTTTCCCCTTCTAGTTCGAATTGCATTTTCAGTTATAAGCCCACACAATGACAGATAAAATTTCACCTCCTCCTGACTTTGGAAAAAGTAGGAAGTCTTGTTGGTCAAATTGGTACTCTGTCTGAAGCACCCACGTGTGCCAGGTTCTGTGCCTGCACTTGCTACAGCACTCAGAGTCCTCTGAGGTTGGTGCTATTATCCCTGTTTTACAGATGAGGAAACTGAAGTTTCAAAAGGATACATCCACCTCAGGCAAACGAGGTTGCCAGGATTTGAACCAGTTTGTGTCTCAAATTTCTTTTTCCCAAGTGCCATCTGCATGCTTAATTAGTGTTAGTGAAATGTTACTGACCATTTTCTCTTCAAGATGGTCTAGGATTGACTCATCCTCTTACATCAAGGAATCAGAAGCCTAGAAATTGGGTCCCATGGGATAGGACTGATGTTATGCTTGGTCCTTCTGAAGACCTGCCCCAGTTTCCTATTAGTTCATGCATCTGTAAAATAAGACTGAGCTCATTCTCTCATCTTGCCTGGGAAAAAGACCTTTACTAATGATGTTAGTCTGCATCTGTGAGAACAGCTAGCCTCTGCCCAGAGACCAGATAGCAGAGCAGCTGAGATTGTAGGCTTCCGTTTCAGATCTTGGGTGGAGCTTTATTCCATCACTTAGAAACAGTATATGTGTTTCTTTTTTGTTGTTGTTATTCTTTTCTCTTTTTTTTTGGCGGGGAGGGGGGTAATTCAGTTTTGTTAGTCTGGTTTATTAACTGCAGAATGATGATTGATTGTATCATCTCTGATGGTTGTTTTATCTCTCAGATTTTACTGGTGTAAAGAAAGTAAATGCTTGACTCCAACTAAACTTTCGACAAATTATAGCTTTTATTGTTTGGCTGATAACTAAACTCTTCGATTTAAATAGAATTTTCTGGATTATAAAGTATTTTCTTGGGGCACCTACATGGCTCAGTCAGTTGAGCATCTGCCTTTGGCTCAGGTCATGATCCCAGGGTCCTAGGATTGAGTCCTGCATCAAGCTCCCTGTTCAGCGGGGAGTCTGCTTCTCCCTCTGCCCCTCCCTCCTGCTTGTGTGTGGTCTCTCTGTCTTGCTCTCTATCCTTCACACACATGCTCTCTCTCAAATAAATAAAATCTTAAAAAAAAAAAAAAGCAATCCATTGAGGTGGGCTGAACCATTATTATTGTTAACCCCCATTATGCAGATTTAAAAAACTGAGATTTAAAGAGAAGTGACTTCCCTGGAACCCCATAGCCAGGGATCAGTATAGCCAGGGAACAAACTCACTTCTGATTCCCAAGCCCAGGCTCCCTTCAGTGTGTCCCATTAGGCAAGGTCTTGAGTGAACCTTTTAGCACATCCTCATGTGCTACTATGTGGATATGGCCAGAACCTACCAGCCAAACTCTGGATCTAAAGCAACTGTCAAGCAAATTAGGACAATCCCTCCCCTAAAGATTATAACCCCATGGATCCTTCCATTGAGCATTTGCCCTAAAGGTACCTCCAAAGCCTAATAAATTAGGCACATCTATTCCTCTGCACACCATTTCTCCTCTTCAGCTAAATTGTGCCCCAAGGAAGAGAGACTCCCCAAGAGAAAACTGTCTCTGAGGGTGGTAAGGACTGGCAGCAAGTGAATATACTTCCCCCTATTAGACCCTGAAACCCTGAAGGGGAGAAGGCAGCGCCTGGTCATTTTTTCTCTTATGGTCTCAACTCCAGTTACAGGTGTAGAGTAGTAAACAACCCCTGACCAGGATGAGTAACTTATGCAGTGTGCTTCCCCTCCTTCCTCTGAGGAAGCGGCTACTGTGGGCTAGAATGGATCCTCTCAGCTTCCTATCTCCCAGACCAACCTGTACATTCTCTTCAGGTACACTTGGTAGTTGACTCAGTGATAGGCTATGAGACACTCTTAAGATTTTTAATAAACAACGCTTGTCTTTCAGTTTTTCAGTTTCAATTTAGTAGCACGTTTTAGATGTCTTCAGCCACAAACTTCTCTTCTGGGCAAAGTGAGAGCATCAGTTCTAGGTACTGGTCTCTTTTTCCTCCCTCAGTTCTCTGTTTTTTTTTTGTTTTGTTTTGTTTTTTTAAAATAAGATTTTATTTATTTATTTATTTGAGAGAGAGAGCATGAGCAAGGGATGGAACAGAGGGAGAGGGAGAAGCAGACTCCCCACTGAGCATGGAGCCTCATGTGGGGCTCCATCCCAGGACCCCAGGATCATGACCTGGGTTGAAGGCAGATGCTTAACCAGCTGAGCCACCCAGGCGCCGTCTCCCTCATTTCTTATATTTCTGTAATCCCATTATCTTTAAGTCCCATGTTTTAGTTTGGGTTTAGCCTTTTTGTTTGTGTGCTTTTTGCCTGCTCCAAAAAGATTTGGGGAAGCTTCTTAGTTAAAGCAAATGGATGATTATTGAAAGAATTAGGTGCCTACTTGGAGTCTGGCACACAATAGGTGCTCAGTAAATCTGTCTCCTTTCTCACTTGACTCTTCTCAGTATTAAAATGAGATCAGTGGCCATGGAGAAGGAAAAGATAAGAGGGAGCTTGCACCTGAAATTTTAGATCTTATGGAAGAAGATGGATAAAACATCTGGTATCCATTAAATTAGCTGTTGGGATTGTGGGAAAGAGGGGGCTGAAAATGAAGTGGGAGGAAAGCTTGAAAACAGAAGGTGAGAATTTGTGTAGAGAACTAAGAGGAGTGAGGTCAGAGTTTGATGATAGCCTTGCAACGAAGCCAGAAAACCCTAGCTAGTATCAATTGCAGAATTGCTGTCAACATTTCCAGTCCTTAGATGAATCTTGATAATGATGTTTCTGATCAGGGGATGTCCTGGGATACTAAGGGAAATATATTTGGTACTCATGGCCTGATTTCTTTTGAGGGAGCAGGGAAAAAGTAATGAATTAAAGAGTAGGATAGACCTATTTTCATATCCTGGCTGTGCCATTCGTCAGAGTGTCTTGGATGTTACCCTTTAAAATTCAGTTCCTTCATCTATGAAATGAAGGCCACTGTACTATCTGCCTCATAGAAGAGAACCCAATTAAGTGTGGTTTAAGCCAATCAGGATTATTTTTCTCATATGAAATCTATGTGGTTGTTGGCCTTGTTTCATCTGCTATATGATGCCAGCAGGAACCCATGCTCCTGCAGACATTCTGCTCTACTATCCTTTGCATGTTGTCCATTCATCCTCATGCTTGGTGCCTTGGGTTGTAAAATGGCTGGTGCAGCTCCAGACATCAAGCCCATATCCTACTCCATTATCCCTCTTTCATCAGGGAAACAAAGGCCATACCTTACTCTTCCCCTGCTTCCTGTTAGAAAATTTCTATTTAGGTCTCACCAACTAAAACTGGATTACCTTTGAATCTTTAGCTGCAAGGAATGCTGGGAAAGCTAGCAAGGAATTATGTTGATTGGCTAAAATGGGGATTGATTGTGACCTATGCTGAGTACATCGTCCTCCCTGAACAAAATTGCCCCAAGAAAGAAGGGGCCGTACATAGTAGGTAAACTGTTAACAGTATTTGCCATATTCCTCTTTCCCACTGTCTGATAGGTTTCCTGTGCTTTTAACTCCTGTTGCAGCACTTGACTCCCTTCATCCCTTGATGCCTGTCTTCTTACAGTGCCTTTCCTCTACACTCACTCTCTGTGTGCCTAAGAGACATATATGTTGTGTGTGCATGAGTGTGTGTGTGCAAGTGTGAGTGAGTGTGTAGTGATCATGTCATGTTAGCCTTCTGTCCGAAACCAGGATTCAGGCAGACATACTGGAGTTTTGTGCAGCCCAGCTCCCACAGGCTAGGTCAACTTTCTCCTGGTAAACTGGAACTCTGAAAGGGCTGAGTTGGAGGACATGTCCCTTTGTAATTGCAAGGGAACTCTGTGAAACGGTGCCCTCCGTGTGCCCTCCCAGGTGCTTATCAAACAGTCAGCAATAGGTTCTGGGTTTCTCTTTTATGACTTGGAACCAGATGCTTCCTTTGCAAAAGAAAAGAGCCTGGTTTTGCTGAGCTTGAGTCAACAGAGTTCAGAGAACAGGAAAATGAGTTGATTGGCCCCACTCCGTGAACTGTGAGGAGAGAGGCAGTACAGGTGGCGTACTGTCCGCCTTTCTACAACGCCTCTGCCTGTGAAACTCCCATGCCTGAGGAGTTCACTTTATCAGATGTTTCTGTGCTCTAAAAAATGACCCTTCCCATTAGGAGAGGTTCCTTCGGGCACTGGCTTTCCCAGGCTTTCTCCTGAGCCCAAGATGTGAAGGTCCCACTGACATACACAGTTTCAAGGCCAGGGCCTATTGTCTCAAGTGAGGTTTTCACAGATCTCACATGAGTTATCAGTGATTCTTTCTGCCCACTTTTCTCACACCTACTTGTTTACCTTCCTGTTTGTTTATTGAGGATGAAGGCACATTCTTTTATTGGGTGGGGGGGACTCTCTTTTTGGGATAGAGCCTTTCAATGAGGCCTATTCATTGAGTTACATTCCACAGCACACGCCTCCCCAAAATATTTGCATGAGAATTTTTCCTTAGGCTTCACATTGCTTCCTTTACAGCAGAGATGAAATAACTTAGCACTTCTAATTAGCTTTCCACTTTCCAAATGCTTTACACATTAACTAATGAATCACAAGAGCTTGTGATAAGCTGGATCCCTGTGTTGGGGCTGGGACACATGGGGTTAGGACGGGCCGGCAGTGCTGGCCCTGTGTTCCTTGCCCTCACGCCCTCCCTCCCACAGTCTCAATGTGTTGGGATAATGGAGCTGCAGCCCAGACATGAACTTGAAGGGCAACCTCAGACCCCCACAGTGCCGCCTTAATAATGTGGGAAGTGTTCAGTGCTCCCTTCCAAGGCAGAATATGCTGAGTGGCTCCTGTCGCCTTGAGTAGTTGGGGAAATCTTCAGGCCCTGTGTTCTCTTGGCACACAGCCTCGCCTCTCTCAAGTACCATCTCCCTTCCTCAGATCCATGGCCATTATGTGTGAGTTTGGGGAAGGGAGTAGTCCTGCGAGGATAGGACAATATGATAGAGAATTCTAGTAAGGGAACTGACCGTGATAGTGACCTGTGCCTCTTGGTAGAATAGAAGGAGCGCTAGACTAGGAGCCAAAATACTTGGATACTTAGCTTATCTCCCCCACTCATCAGTTATGTGATTGATCTTGGGAACAGGGAAAAAAAAAATCTGAGCACCTACTATATTCTTGGCACCACACTAGGCTGGAAGAGGAATGCATGTGTGTGTATGTATGTATGTCTGTGTATCCAATCCCTGCCATACCTTGCTCACAGACTTCTAGGGAGAAAGGTAAACAAATTATAGTAAGGTATGATAAATGAAACAATTAAAGTATGTAAAATCTGTAAGGAGTACAAAGAGTAGATAATTTTCTCTGGAGAGAAGCTGGGCATTCATGGAAGATATTGTAGACGAGATGACACATGAGCTGGTCTCGAAGGAGACGGACAACATTCCATTCCAGACAGGGGGAACAGCATGTGCAAAAGAGTAACAGTTTGAGGAACATTACTCTGTTTGGTATGTCTGTTAATGTAAATGGCAGAGAACGTTGAATAATGAGGCTAGGAAGTTAGGGTCTAGTCATGAATAAATACATTACTTTATACAATGGTAAGGCAATTGGACTTTATTCTGTGGAAGGTGGGAAGCAGGTGAAGGACACAGAGGGATTTCTATAGGTGAAGCAACTTTAACCTAGCTTCCTTTAACAGTCCTTAGGTACAGGATTTTACAGATATTAGTAGTTTGAAGACCTGTGATCATGAGGCACCCTCCTCTCCTGGGCAATGCAATATAGGAAAGAAGACATCCGCTGGAGCCAGACAGACTTGATTTTGATTCATCTCAGTACGTGACTGCTGTCGACTGAATTGTGTTGTTCCCCCTTTCCTCCTACCCCTACCCTGCCAAAATTCATATTCTGAAACCCTAGCCCCCACTGCAATGATATTTGAAGATGGGGACTTTGGGAAAGAGGTTTATCTGTGGGGTGGGAGGAGCTCATGATGGGATTAGTGCGGGTGTAAGAAGAGACACCAGAGAGCTGGTACTGTCTCGGCCGTGAGGACTGGTGAGAAGGCAGCCACCTGCAAACCAGGAAGAGGACCCTCAGGGACCGGTCAGGTACAGATGAGCTAGAACCTTGACATTGGACCTCCGAGCCTCCAGAACTGTGAGAAAACAAGATTTCCAGATATTTAATATTATTTGAGCAACCCAGTTTAGGATATTCTGCTACGGCAATCTGAGACTATTATAGTGATCTGGGGGTAGTTTTTAGCCTTTCTGAACCTCAGAGGTCACATTTATAAAATTGGAAACCTGTGCATGCTGCTTGGAGTTTTATAAAGATTGAACATGGTTAGGTTATAAAGCCCCCAGCACCCTTCCCTGGCACACGGAGAGCTGCGGATGTGTGCTGCTGCTTGTTCGCCTCTTAGAATTGAATCTCTGTAAAGCACCAGAGGTCAGGCAGGATGCATCTCATTCATCTTTAGGACCAGGGACCTGTGATTGCCCATAAGAACCCAGAAATGTTAATATGGCGAAAACCCCAGAGGTGATCTGGTCATGTCCCCCTAAGCTGAGTCTCTTTTCCCCCCATCCTCCCACATCCGTGTTCCATAAGTTGTGCCATTAATTCTCTCATTAGCTAGTGGAATGATATTTATTTATTAAGAACATACTTAGCATACTCCCAAGGAGCAAGTTAAAGCTCAGCTAACAGCTGCAGTTTCTGGTTGGGAGGCAAAATACACTGAGAAATGCATACGGAGAGTTTGTATGTATGTTATAATTTCATATTTAAAAACTATTAAACTTTATGCTGGATGAGGGAGAGAAGAAAAAAAATCCCTGTGCAAAAAACGTTATGAACCTAGGAGCACAGTTTCTGAATGTTTATTTTGTCAGATACACAGCTGACATGATTAGTTCTAATGGGGTGGTGATCCTCATTGAATTGCAGATCTGTTTGAGTGACTGAAATACCGCAGGGACCTAAATAAGTGGTGCATACGGTATTACTTAGGCTGCATCCTTTAGCCAAGTCGAAGGCTTCTTTTTCTCTGCCCCTTCTAAACCTGCACACACACACGCGTGCACACATGCTCATGCACACAGCACACCACGGATGCATTCATCTCTCCAGAAACTCCATGTAGAGCACTAATTACCTATCCAGAGTGACACTGACTTGCCTTTGTGGATTTCTCCCCGTTGCCCTCAGCCACCCAAGCGCACCCAAACCCTCCACACACACACACTCTCCACTACAGATAATGGTGTATCAGATCAGTCTGCTTTGCTGCTGCATCAAGACCCAGATCAATTTATTGACTCTGTCAGAGTGGCTGGTACAGTAATTGTTACAAGAGAAGAATGGAAAGTGAGAACGCATCCACATGAAAAATAAAAATGACGTTTTTTTCTTTCCTGCCCTCCCCTTTTTGCTTTTTTTTTTTTTTTTGCCTCATAGATCTTTATGTGTTTACACAGCAGAGAGCACTTTACTTAAGTTAATCAGCTCCTTCTACATTATTAATTGTGACAGGGTGCTACATGACAGGAAGAGTATTATGGGAAGCATTGACCTCCCTCAGATGGTATGGACCTGAGCAAGTTTGGTATTCCTTACCTTATCACACTGCTTTGGGGTCCCATCAACTCACATTTCCCTGATTGACAACACAGAATGCCTCCCATCAATACAATTGATTTTGTGAAAAAGGACAGGGAACATTTTTCAGCTTGAGATAGATGAATTATGGTGATGGCAAGAGAGAACATTTCAGAAATCTTTCAGTTTAGAAATCTAAATTGGGAACTAAGGTACTATTATCATCCCAAACACACACCTAATTTTTATCCTCAGAAAAATAATAGTATTAGAGGAAACTTACTACAAGTGAAAAATAGATTTAGTTGAGGCCAGCCATGAACCTGAAGATGTAATAGCTATTTTTAAAAGGCTATCTGCTAATTTTTTTGTGGGAAATTTTTGGTTAAGTGCACATCTTTGAAAGACATTTCATTAAAGTTCAACTTTCATGGCTTATACCTGTAGACCCTAACATAAATCCTATGTGAACGGACAAAAGTGAGTGGGTGTCATTTGTGACCTGGAAATAAAAGGTCAACCATTGGATTTATAGCTTTTTTACTGAAAAGAACATAAAGATTCCTGCCAACTGGAGTCAATCCATATTTTAATGTTTCCTAGTTAAGATTATAAAATCAAGGGATTAGGATCATGCTGTTCAGTGAAGGTCAAAAATTAAATGTGGTGGGCTAAGTGTCATTCCCATGGGGCAGAAGTTAATATTTCAAAAACCATTTCTACCACTGGCAGTCAAGAAATGAATTGTCTATGGTCATTAACCAAGGTAAGGGGAATCCCACTATCATTACTACATTTAATGATGATTATTACACTAATCAACTATATTGTTAAATTACTCTGCTGTTCTCCTATAATGTCCCTGAACAGTGATAGTGGATTGATTGCTATCAAATAATTCTCATATGCAATTGGGAACAAGTCAAAATGGAAGATCATGTATGAAGGCTTCCTTGTGGGAAAAGAAGTTGTGGCTGTTTTATGAATGTAAGGGCAATAACATAGAATCTTACGCCACATATAACATTCTGCTAAGACCAAGAATCTGCAACGCTACAGGCCTGTTATTTGGTATGATTCACCAGTACAAAAGTGTTTAAATACAAAAAGTGAAATGCATTTCTTTTTATTATTTTTTTTTCTATTTCACATTTTTTGCATGTGCTGCCACCCCCCTCCGTCGTCTTCTCTTTTTAGAAAAAAAAAAAAAATTTCATCCACCATGTCCTTTCCTTCCTTAAATTTTTGGAACTCTGGATTCCATCTACATTGGATTTTCATTAAGAGAAAAGGTTATTTGCATGTCTTTACAGGATGACTCAGATACAGATACCCCTCACCATTTTCAGATCTATTTTAAGATACCAGTATTTTTTGAAGTTATAGAAATACGGAATATTGAAGCTGGTAATTTCCTTAAAGATGATCTACTCTAGGGATACCTGGGTGGCTCAGTGGTTGAGCATCTGCCTTTGGCTCAGGTTGGGATCCCGAGGTCCTGGGATGGAGTCCCGTATCAGGCTCCTCACAGGGAGCCTGCTTCTCCCTCGGCCTATGTCTCTGCCTCTGTGTGTCTCTCATGAATAAATAATAAAATCTTTAAATTAAAAAAAAAAAAAGATGATCTACTCTAGACACCATCATTTTCCAGATACAACTTTAAGTGCATTTTGGAATAAAGCCTGTGTCATTTTGATAAAACAGCACCTCCATTCAAGAGACCCAAAGCCCAAGGAGGTGAAAGAGCCTCCAAGGGCACGAGGCTAACCAGAGGCAAAAGGGGAACTGGAATGTAGGGTATCCCACACCAGGGAGGAAAGGGACTGGTGGTTGAATCTCTGCCATAGTAAATGGGTGCGTGGCCTCTATTTTACAGAGGTGTTTTATAAAAGCCCTATATCCATTAGACTGACCTGAGTGCATTGGAATCCTCGAGAACAAAAGCGTGTAATTCGAAAGTCTACCTCACAGAATTTTTCCTGCTAAACTGCCCTGTGGGTGTACCCTGTGGATGTGGGTGTGGGTGGGTCTGTCTGTGCTCCTGGGTAGCTTTTACTTGCACAGTTTCTTAACTTTCGTCCTTCACAGTATAGACAAAGGTTAAAATTCCCATCTACTTTCCCAGGCAAACACTTTAAAGTGCTTCTACAGGAGGCAGAGAGCAGGGAGGACCTTTGATTTAAAGTTCAACATTTACATTTGTAATTTTGACTAATTTCTGTGCTCGCATTAATTAAATTGAAATTGTTTAATTAGAATAAAACTAAAATTGATCATTAGGATTAATTTAACCTGATAGGCTTTGTGTGCCTTTCTAGACAAATATTATGAAATATAGTGATAATGAAGCAGTGAGAGGTATAATTTCACATCTTATAATGATTTTAATATCTGCCAGTTGTTCTCCCTGGTATCTGGATAGCTCTGAATGTTGCTATTTGTTACATCATTACCAGCCAGCGAGGGCCATGCTGCATCTCACAGTTGGCCTCTTCCCAAATATTTTTCCCTGTCAAAGTCTAAAGATGTACCCACTTCTCTTCACCCCCACCCTCCTAAAAACATCATTCTTCCTCTTTCTCCCACCCCCACCATCTTCCAGGAAGGCTGCTTGCTTGGCTCTTCACTTCCCCTGGGCCTTGCATCACAATGACCTTTGTAAACTAAGAACTGCTGCTTGATACTCCTTATGGAATTCACTAATGCTCCTCAGCCATAGGGTCAGTGCTGTCAAATCTGGACTGCCCCCCTTTACACCCCTTCCTGGCTGCTTGCTTAGAATAAGAACCAGGCACAAATTAAGCTGCATGGTAAGATGAGCTATTGACACCACTGAATAACTAACGCTAAGGGAGCGGAAGAAAGAAGGCAGCTTCTCCAAGGGTCTAATTGGCTTCTAGGAAATAGCTTGTCCTCTTCAGCCCATGCCTTCCATGTAGCTCTCTTAAGCCAGTATGTTTCCAGATTTGGTGCTCTCTGTTTCTTGCAGAAAATCATAGAATAAGGATACTGTTTGACCAAAGGATTCAGCATCGGTTTAAAAACATTAGACCTGCATCTACCTACCAACACACTAACAAGTGAACAACTTTTTTTTTTTTTTAAGATTTTATTTATTTATTCATGAGAGAGAGAGAGAGAGAGAGGCAGAGACACAGACAGAGGGAGAAGCAGGCTCCATTCAGGGAGCCCAAAACGGGACTCGATTCCGGGTCTCCAGGATCACGCCCTGGGCTGAAGGCTCTGGGCCACTGGAGCTGCCCCAACTTTTTGAACTTACCAGGTTGACTGTCAAATTATTTTATCTTCCAAACAATTAAAATTCACATTGGTAAATTAAATCCTCAGGAAAATCTGCAAACCATCTCGAGTTTCAAATTCCTCCCATCCACCATTTTGTCAGAGTAACCTTAAAAAAAAAAAAAAGTCACGTTAGCCAGTTATGTTTGTTTCCTATAGCAACCTTGAACAGCAGAATCCAAAAGGCAGTGGAGAAGGAGTCCAAATCATATATCTATGAAAAAGAAAAAAGAAAATAAACCTAGATGAAAGAAAGAACATGACTCTCAAGAATCTGTGGATGACTGACCAGTGGGATTAGCAGAGACTATCTCCTATGCAAATTATCATCTTTCTGCCAGAATGGCCAATCGGTCCTGGCCAGAGGCTGACAAACTCTTAGGGTTACGAGCCCATCCACTCAATCACCGTAAGTAAACTGCTGTCCCAAAAGAGACTTCTTTTACTGTCCATTCCTTCAGAATATCATCTCAATGATTCTACATTTTATTCATGTCTTATCCAGTAGAAGAAACTTACTTTCATAGCAAAGAGTTTTATTTAGAAGCTTATTCACATTTAACTTGTTTTTAGAAAATCCTTGATGTTTCTCAGCCTTTGAGCTAGTCTAAGTTCAGGGGATTGAAGGAAGAATACATGGCTAGCATACAATTGCTGTTATTGTATTTATTCAAGAAAAATGACTGCCTATCATTGTACTAGGCCAAGAGGAGCAGTGACTGGCATAGAAAGATGAGGTTTCTGTCTTTCCTGTCAGAAAAGAATACCATAAAACAAGCATCAGTTCTGCATAGTCTTGTTAAGACACAAAGCACTTTCATATATCATTTCCATTTATCCTCACAACCACAATGCTAGGAAGGTGGTCTTAATCCCTTCTTAACAGAGGCACGCACTGAGACTCAGATTCATTGTGGACTCTTTGCACCATCCTCCCTTGGCCAGGTAGATTCTTCTCTAACACCCACAGCAGTGCTTAATTTTTCTTAAACTATTCGATTCATCACATATCACTCTGCAGGGAGACAGCTGCTGAAGCTGGGAATGCCACATCCCACAGTGATGCTGGATGTGCTCACCTATCCAGAAAGAAGCATTCCAGTGTAAAGAGATGCTAGAAAGTAACTCTCAGGCCCTGCATCATTGGTTTATTACTCCTGTACCTGCTTTCTCACTAGATAAACTCAAATTTCAGAGAGAAGTGAGTGGCAGAGTCCATGGTGCTATTTCTCTGGTTCTCTTTCCATATCTGCCCATGAAGACAATGGCTGCTTTCTCTGAACTCCTGGACCCTCGCTTAGTCTTAACCTCGGTGATTCATGAACTCAGCTCTCTCCAGATTGGTTCTCTATAATAGCATTTACGATCCCTACTTAAACTCTTTTATAGTCCCCAACCCAAAATAGCTACTTCTTCCTCTCCAGTGTACCTTTATTGCCGGGAAAATCCCTAAGATCTTTCTGACCTCAAAAATCCCTTAGGTTTTTTTCATAAACACAATATGGGATCCCTTTTGGGTTGGGGACATTTATCTTCATAACACTCTTTATCTACATTTTCAAGGCAGAAAACCAGTTTAGCAAACTCTAGTTTTTATATTTGAAGAGAATAAATATGCATTGACCAGTTTCATAGAAATGCTGAAGACAATTGCAGAGGAATTCAGAGTCCTGGCTTTGGAATTCTAGAACTATATCTAGAATCTGTTACTCACTTTTCAACTGGAATGTTAACTTGAAAGCCTTACAGGGAAAATTAAGAAGATACAGTTGGCCCCTGCCTTGTCTTTCTTTTTCTCTTTCTTTGACTTTATGGCAGATCTGAGGAAACTTTGAATACTAACTAAAGCTTGTGCTGCTCAGCCTCAGAGTCTGAAATGCCTGAGAAAGCCGTACAGATTCCAACTGTAAAACATTCCTTCACCAAGCCTTGGAAACTAGCACACTGAGGCCGACAGAGCTCAGAGGGAACACATGTAAATGAGGCTCAGTTATAAACTCCTGAAGAGTGTTTTATTTAGTTTAAACCTGAACTTGAACTCGTAAACCTGTTCCTGAAAAACACCACCAAAAGGCTGATGGAGTACAACAGGAAGCCATATTTTAGCTCAGACAATTCACTCCTCAAAGAGAAAGAAAAAAATCTTCAAGTATTTTTTTTTTTAATTCAATGCCTTTAAGACAGTGGTAGAGCTGCAAGATTTTTGTGATTGCAGAATCCAGTGAAAGTTAAGAGGTATCATTTAAACTTCCCACCATTCTTGCAAAAAGAACAATAGCATCTCCCATCCATATGGTGACTTAACAAGAGAAAAGGGTATTTAAGGAGCCCATGAATGTATCACAGTCCAGTGTGTAATTGGTTTCATTAAAATATAATAAAGTGATAGCGGAATGTGTAACTGTTCTAGATTAGCACTGAGTGCGTGAGTTCTAACCTTGTTCCCAGATGTGATTTACTGGGACAGCCCTACCTGGAGAACTTATCTGAAAACAAAGTAGGTGATTTTGTTACCATGTTTGATTTTATAAAACACATTCTTAAATCTGTCTTTGCTTGGGAGATCTTCACCACCTCCAAAGTCATGACTAGAAAGATAAAAATGCAGTAAATTTGCTGTGTTAGGATGATATTACCTCTCTCCAAGAAGCATAGACTCCTGCCAGGGAAGCCAAGTAGCTCTGCCAGTCATACATCTTATGTATATGGCCAAACCATTGATGAGACCCTTCACACTGAATGCTAAGGTTATAGGATCTTGTCTTTGTTCAGTTCCCCACCCAACCCCACCCTGAAGCTTCCCACTCACCTCCCCTAGAAATATTCAGGAAGAATCGAATCGTTTGTAGTAATGAATATCGCTTACTTTTAAATTTAATCTACAAATTTAGAAGGAAATAAATCTGAACATAAAAAGCATTTGCTGTTTCAGCATTAAAAAAAAAATACTGTCATTTGAAACTGCCAACTCCCCCATGTGGGTTTGTTTTGCAAGTCACGTCTTAACAAAGACAAGTTGTGTTGCCATAAAACCCTAAATCCTACCACATTTTCAGAAGAAGGAGGAAAGCATTGTTCACTGATCCCTGGTTTGTGCATTCGGGGATGTCACATGAAGCTTTGACTAGGCCCGGGGAAATCATTCCATTTCTATCAAGGGTAATTGGCCCAGAGGAAACCTTGACTCCCACCCCATGTCTTCCAGATCACAGCCACACCTCCCATGGCCCTGCTGCTCATTACTCTTCTGGCTGGTATTTCAAAATCATTTAGGCCAGTATTTGAATGTTTCATCTTTTTGTGTTTGTTATTGCCTCCAAATACTGTGGGTAACTGGTACACCCAGGACTGCTTTGCAGATAAGTTAGGTTGGACCCTCACCACCCCCCTCCCACCCCTGGGCCCGGAAGTCACAGAGACTAAAACTCAGGTCTCTAGCTTTCTCCATGGCCAAGTTCACTCTCAGCTCAATGAGGGGTGTGACCAGTTTTTGTGACCAGTTTTACCCTAGTATCCCATCCACACTGTCACTGACTCCTGGAACCAGTGAAATGGAAAAACAGGTGTTCCCAGAAGGTCAAGAAAGTTAAGGACTGAGATCTTAGTAAGTAGAATCAGAGTGATGGCCTCCCGGGATGCCAGTCCCAGGGCAGCCAGTGCCTGAGCTGAGGCTTCCAATTCACAGTCCAGTGCTCAGGTACATCTCACTGTCCTTGTGAATCTGAGAACTGAGATACAGCAGCCTCCTCCACTTTCCACCCCCATTCTACTTCTAAACCTGGTTTCTTTGGCTCACTACAGAAATCTTCCATTCCAGCTGCTGGGTGGGGTGGTTGTGGTTGCAACTGAGTGCGTTCTCTTGCGCTTCTTTTCTTAATCCAGTGAATGGAGTAGGAAGGACTGTTGGTTTGTGCAGCCTTTGGGAGAGGAGGGGGACTGCCCTAATTCCTGTGGGGGGCTCAAACCCAGGTGGAGAAGGAGAGAAAGAGACTGGCTGGAGGGCTGGGAAAGGACAGGAGGAGGGAGCCCCTACCGTGAACAGAGGGTGATTAAGGGGGTAAGAAGCAAAGACCCGTGCTGTGGGTCGTGCCAGTGGGCACCAGCTGGGGTGGAAAGGTCCAGAGGTGGCAGGTGCCATCCAGTGCCTAAAGGGCTTCTTGGCTGAAAAGGTTAGTTTGGGAATTCGTTTCTGGCAAAGTATCAGATCCTCCATTGCTCTATTGCAGGACGTCTCTGGGAGCCTTTTTGTAAGAACTGGACTTTTCGCTTTCATGTTATTTTTTCCCCTTTCCAGACCTTTTCTACCTGCGCAATCTGAACACTAAATCTACATGATAGATGTGCTGTGAACCTGAGTGGTGTTGGGGAAGGGCTTTTCAGCTCTGGGGGAAGAACAGGAGCGGAGAAGCACCGGGTGGAATGATTATTACAATGTGGCCACGCTCTGCTGAGCTCTGACCTCCACTCCCACGCCTCTCTTTTTAAACAAGAAAGGTTACCTCCCTGGGCCACCATTGGGCCAGCCCCAAGTGTGACTGTCTGCACTTGTTAGACAACAGGCATTTAATTAAAGTCGGAATCTGATGTGCAGAAAACATACATTTTTTTTTCATTTCATAGCTCCCTAGGAAATCATATTCTCCTCCGTGCCGACTGTACTCAACTCTCCCTGCCGCCAAAAAAAAAAAGAAAAAAAAGAAAAGAAAGAAAGAAAAAAAGACCAGAGGAAAGATTATCTTAATACCGAAAATCAAAAATTACCAAAGGGTACCGTGCCTTCTTTATTTTTTTGCCTTTCGGGGCAGACATTAGCCAGTAATAAAGCCTGTATTGTATCTTCAGACCAGAGCCAGCCTTTTAATGGCTAACTTCCCACACGCGAAAGGGTTCGTCCCATTTCGGGGCACTAAAATAACAGCATTTAATGAATCTGTAACTAAAATCTTTCATCTTTCCTCTGTGCAATCAAAGGGGTTGCCTGATGCCTTCTGGTACTTGGTCTGGACTTTGTGGAATCAAAAATGAGTAAAAAGGAACAAACAATAAACACCAGGCCTGGCTGAAAATAAACCGCGGAGCCCCATTGTCACTGCATTTCCGTTCGCAGAGCCATCCAGCGCACTGTCGCGGCTCCACCCAGAGAATCCGGCGGTGCCATCCTCGCCCCACAGATAGGAACTCTGGACGATTTCATCGGGCCCTTGTCCCCTTAATCTCCACGCCGCACCTCAGATCTCAAGCAGCTTCCGTGGCGCGGGCTCACTTTAATGGATAGAATCTATTTTTCATGAAAAAGCAGGAAATAAGCTGTCTCTTTCATAAAAAGATTTACAAAATGTAATCATTGTTGAAATATTCCCTTTGAACTGCCGTGTCCACGGGGGTCTCCGGCTCCCAGAGTCGTGCTTCATTAGAACCCCCTCACAAGCGGCTCCAGAAGGGCAGGTACACTGGTGGCGCCCGGCTTTGATGTCTTGAATGAATGAAAGAAAAGCACAATAAAAAAAGAGCTGTTGATCAAGCATAAAATACTCTTTAAGCTGACAGAATAGCAGCGTTAACACACCCTAAGCTGCTTTTAGTTTTTCCCTTTTTTCCTCACATTTTCCTGTGCTTTGTGTACAGTGGGGGTTTGTATTTTATAAGAAGTCTCTGATCTATGTAGTATGCCATTCGCTAACAAAAACCAAAATAGGATTGTTTCTGGCCCACTTGGTTGCCTGACTACTCCCTCCCTCCCCGCCGCCCCGCTCCCCCGCTCCCCCCCAACTTCCAAGGCGTGCAGTTTAGCCTTGCAAGGCAAGGGCCCAAATGCCTTTCATAAACTTGAGCCAATTCCTTTTGTGTGGTTAGTTTCGCTGCTCTGATTTTAATACCGCAATTAAAGACAGATTTTTATTTTCTCAAGAACTTTCTCTTGCAATGGGGGGCGTGGGGGGGGGGGGGATGGAACCGACGCAGCTGCTACTTTTAACTAAGAAATTATATCATTAAGTCCGAGAGAGTCGCCTTGTTGAGCGGTGACTTTCCAAGGGAACGGGTCTTCCCAGCGTCTCACGTGGACCTGAGGGCCCAGACACATGTTAAGCCATTTCCCTTGACGTCCTGGTTTTCTGGGCTTGCCTCTATCCAGGCATTAGCTCATCTAAGCCACATAAAAACTGGTCAGGTTGTTCTCTCCATTTCATGGAGTCTAAAACTGAGACTCGGAAATGCTAACTTCCCTGACATGACTTAACTAGTACAGGGCAGTGTGTACTAGTTGGACGATGGGATTCTGCTAACTCCACCTCTGGGGCCCTCGCTCCACCACGGGGCATACAGCCCTCTGAGAGGGAGGTCTGCAGAGTGCATGTGAGTGGGCCAGAACACCGCTGTTAATTCAAAAAAGTCTTTGGTTTCATGAGGTAAAAAGGTTACTCAGATGAAAATGTAAAGGGAGACCAAAAAAAAAAAAAAAATTCTTGATAGTGAGGCAGACACTAGGGCAGGTTGGAAGATGGTGAAAGATTTAGACTTTGGAACTACAGTCGGAATAATTGGATTGTGTGTGTACTCTCAAGGTTTGGAGGTGCTGGATGGCTTATTGGGCAAAAAGATTAGTGTTTTCCCGTCTTGAGGTTTGAACCAAACGGAGGTCTTGGCCGGGAGCAGCACGGTCACTCTCCAGGGAGCGGTGGTTTGGACAACTCCTCTGTGCTTGTAGTAAGTAGGCAGCCGTCCATGTTACAAAACTATTGCACGTGCTACTGACGCAGTTGGCCACAGTTGGCCCTACTGCAAGAACTCTTCCATCAGAACTGCCTGGGGCAGCTTGTGGAGACCTGCGTGTCTCTTTCTCTCTCTCCCTCTCCGGAGAGCACCTGTCATTTGGGGAGGCATGGCCATGTGGCATGAGCATGGATGTGGTACAGCTATGCTAGAAGTCATCCATCTAAATGCCTTGTTGGGGTAACTGACACCAGGCTTCGAGAGAACCTTAGGGACAGCTCATTTCTGCCTGCCTGCCTGCCTGCCTTCCTTTATTCAACCGCATTTAGTAAGTGCCTACTCTGCACCAGCCGCTGGGCAAGACACTGGGGATGCCACACTCAAGAAGAGATCCATTTTCTTGGGGAGAAAACAGGTAATTACAGTTCAGAGACTGTGACAGAGGTAAACCCCAGGACTAAAGGCCTGGAGAAAGACCCCTTGGAAGAAGGGATGCTAATCTGAGAATGCAAGAACTAGCAAGTGTTAGCAAAGCCAAGGAGAGCGGGATCGCCCGTGCCAAGGCCCAGCAGGGAGAAAGCATTTGGCTTTGGGGAATCTGGAAGAAGTTTAACACAGCACAAGTGTTGAGTACAAGCAGTGAAAAGATAAGGCCACAAAGGTAAGTAGGGCCAATCATGGCCCATTAATGTTTTAATAGTTTCCTGTACAATAAACAAGTCTTGGTTTAGCGTTATTGAAAACAGGCTTTCTTTAATTAACAAAATCAGACAAGAAAAATGACGGCAGAGATCAAAGCCCGTGGCTGGCAATCCCAGTAACTGACACCTGTGTATATAGCATGCCACCTTTTCCAGAAGAAACCAGTGTAAACCCCCCACCCCTCTCCTCTGCTGTCATGCAGAATGAGTCCTCTCGGCAGGTCTCTGGGGGCCTAGGGCAGAGACCTGCTTACTTAAAGTCATACAACGAGCTAAGGGAAAAAGTAGGACTCAACCCAGAGTCCCTGGGACATCAGATGTTCAGCCCCATCAGTCGATATTCGGTTGGTAAAGACCCTACTATGAGAAGGGCAGGGTTCCTGTTATCTTGAAAGGTATAGAAGGCTGCAATCCGGTGGCGTCTTTCTGCACAACAGCTCCTTAAGGGCAGGACCTGTTTACTGTACACATTCTATCCCCAGAGCCTAACATACATAGCACGTGTGAGGCCCCTAGTGCTTGTGGCATGAGTGAAGAAATGCCCCAAAATGATGGCTAACTGATGCTAGAAACCCAGAAGTCCTGTCCATTTCTGTTGTATTGAAAGGGTTGGGGGGCTGAATGGAGCTACCAGGCTTTGGGCTGATTTGCCAAGAGCAACTCATTTGGGCTAAGCAGTGAGCTTTGGCTCATCCATACAAGAGCAGGAAGCCAAAAATGACTAACTGGGTGAGTGTGAGCCACTTGAGGAGAAGAGTCAAAATGGTGCCCACAACTCATGCTGTCCTGGTTGGTAGAGAACTCTTTGGGGCTGATGAAGAGTCAGGCCTGCTGGGGGAGTGGAGACAGGCCTCCCTGTGTCTGCATGTCTCTGTTTTACGTATGTGAATGTCCTTAAATAACCCACCTTGCCTGGAGAAGAAAGCGAAGTGTCACACCCAGTTCTGGATTCCACATTAACAGCCTCCTTCCGCACTGTTCAACTTTGCCCTCGAGGCCTTTTGTTTAACTTTTTAATCTGAAAAACAGATTCTGCTGCGTCACAGTCTGTGCCACCCTCCCCCTTTCCACCCCCCGCACCCTCTCTCTCTCTTTTTTTTTTTTTAGTTACAGTAAAATATAGCTATCTCAAACAGACTTGTATTTCCTTTCATCGTTAAAATATACATCCTGCCCTCTCAGTGAGAAGAGTATATAAAAGGCCTTTGGAGAAAAAAAAAAAGTTGTTATTCACATTAGAATGTCTGTTGTTAACGAAGGAGTCGTCTTCGTCAACCTTGTCTTAGGCCGCCTCATGACCAAATTTTGGCAAAGAGTTTCCTAATAGCTCTCCATGGAGCATAAGAAAGGAAGGAGCCTGGCACTGTCAAAGGTGCCTACAGCCGTCCCAGCCTCCCTGTTTAGGATGCAGCCGGATGGATATTGTTTATGGTTCATAAAACCTGACTACTGTGAGTATTCCAGAATCCCAGCAGAATGGGATTCGAACTTTCATAGAGCTGTAAATTAAGGGGTGGGAAGTGTGATAAAACTCCTTAGAGAACGGTGAAGAAAAAAAATTTCGCGCTGCAATGGTTAAATGAAATTTTATAAGCACATTCAGTGTGGAGCTGTTTTGCATTACATGAGTTGAATACCTTAGAGACGCCACATCTGCAGGCACTTTATTAAATCCTTAGTCAGCACTTTCCAACCTGATGAGATTACTTCTTCATTTGACTGGAGAAAAGGAAAGCTGAGCTCTGGTCCTGGACTGCAAGGTTTCTTTTGATGTTTCACCTTGAACACTGAGAGAGGACAATCACCACCAACCCCCTCCGCCGCTCCCACCCCCAGCACATCCCAAACTGTAGAAATGGTGAATGTAACAGACTAATTTTACTGAACTGGAGCCTCTGTGGGAGTGTGGATTTATGGACCTCCAAAACAACTATAGCTGAAAGTCCCTGAGGAAAAAATAGATCAAAGCTCTGTGTTTACTTCCTTAATGTAAATGTATCAAGATAACATCGTCCTATATTGTATTGTAATATTGGAACTCACTGCAGATAAGGGACAGAGATTCCTTTGTAGTCCATCTGGATACAGGAGGTTAGATTAAGGGGTTATAAAGTAGGAAGGCAGAAACCATATGAAATGTAAGCTTGTGTCAGTAAATGTCAGAAGACAGTATTTTGACTCTCCATAAATGAATTTTGTTCAATGTGGCACCATTTTCCCAGTGATTTGCTGCTACTCAGCCCCAACAGTTTAACAACCTCAGATTATTTTTGTATTTCTCTTGTATGGCCCAAGGAAAAAAATGCTCAGTGTCATTCTTCAAGTAATGTTTTGAAATTCGCGCTGCTTGCATAGTAGATTTCCTAAGAAAATGTCACAAGAGAAAAGTGGGCTTTTCCAAATACTATCTTGTCTACTTGATGTTACTAGTAGTTTGTGGAAGTTTCTAGAAATCAAGTGGCAAATACATGTGCAACTATCACATTCGTCATTCATCATAAAGAAATTAAGAGCGTCTTCAGCCACAAACTGAGCCTGAGAAAATAATTAGGTGAAATGGATGAGTTTTTGTTTTTTTATTATTATAACTACTTATCTGACATCTCGGCAAATAAATGATTTAATCAAAGAGAGCTTATCTCCCCCCCCCCCCCCAAAAAAAAGCCTCAAAAAAACAAAAAACAAATTCCCTGTGTGGTTCCACTAGGATTGACTTCCCATTCAGGGGTGGGGGGCAAGGGGAAGCCTTGGTCAAGTAGCTGGGTTAATTGTCATGAAGATTAGTGTGATGTTGAAATAAGTACTAATGGTCAAATTACAGGAGTGAAAAAGTTTAAGAATAGGTTTTGGTTTGGGCCTGAAAGGGTTAATTAAGTTTTTTTCATGGGTTATTAAAGACCCCCAACCCATGCCTTCAGGAGTCATATTGACACCACACCACAGGGCAACTCGCTTCTCTATTGATATGTTGCTGGTCAGAGCACAATAGCCTTCTGTGTCTGAAAATCATTGCTAAAATCATCTCAAGGAAAAAAAAAGTTTGAAAGCTCTAACGGTAGACAAAAGCCCAAGAGCTGCAGTGCGCAGCTCAAAAACCCAGAGTCAGCAACTTCTATTGATTAAAAACTAACCTTTAAAGTAACTCTGAGAGTGTGTGGTTAGCATTTAAATTTAAACATGTCATGAGTTGATTTGTGTTACTGAATACCAACTCAGAAGGAGTAACATTCACATCGCATTTTTTTTCTAATTCCCTTAAGCAGCTAAAGTATTTCATGAAATGTCAATAGGGCAAAAAAGAAAAAGTGGAGGGGGGGGGAATGCTAGGCCTTGTGGTTTTCTTTCCCATGCAAATATTCACACACACACCCCCGAAAGAAAAGTGTGGAGAGTGAAACACAATAATTAGTCCTTTGTCTAACTTTCCCAAGTGCCAGAGAAAGACAGATTAATTAAATATACAACAGTGTTGGTTTTTGGAGTGGGGGTCTCGCTTGCCGTGTAGGTCATAAATTAGGCAGAATAAATACTTCAATGTGTTTGCAGTGGGCTTGCTACGTCAGAGCCACTGGAAGGTTGGTGGGAGGAGAGCGGAGGGTTTCTTGCTAATGATAGTCACGTCTGGGTCTGTCTGGTTGCTCTTAGCAACCAGACATGATGTAACACCAGGATGAACTTGAACTTGGGGGACTTGAAAAGAGAACAATAGACCAGAGCAATCAATAAAGCCTATTTCAGTGAAGGATTACAGAGCTGCTCTGGGGTAACCTTGTCGGCAAGGCGCACACTGAATAGTAAGATGTGTGAAGAAACTTTTTTTTTTTTTTTTTTTTTGCTTTGCTTTTTAAGAGAAGTGCAGAGGCACTGCAGATTTTTGTAGTGCACTGAGGTTGTGTCCAGAAACTGTGGTATGGAAAACTGCTCCCCCTGCTGACTCACTGGGTCCCCCGTGTGTGCTTCAAGAGCTACTATGCAGCGTCAGATTGAAGAAGGCTGGAATTTCACCACCGACTTAGAAAGTGTGAGGACAGAAATGCCGTAAGCGTTACTCGCCGCACCCAAACTTGGATACTGTTTTGATAGCGAGAGATGAGACGGAGGCCGTAGCACGCACGGATCAGTGGGCTACTGGGAGAAGCCTCCTGGAAATACAGCTTGGGGCTTGCCACCCCTGTCCTTTCTCCCCCCACCCCCCTCCTTTTGTCCGGTTAGATTTAGGCCATTTGTATTTGCCAGGATGATTTCCTTTCGGGACACAAGAGGCTTTATTGTGTTCCTCCAAGCATGTGGTCAAAGAAGAATATCTAAAAGTTACACAGGATGAGTAGTTTTTCGATTCAGGCCTGGCTTTTTCAAGTCCTCTGGAAATCAGAGGTAGCTTGTGCGACCAGGAAATCTCATACCCACCTCCACGTAGCTATCATTTTGCCACATCCCCCTGGGATCAGAGGCTGTCCTTTACCTAGTTGAATCTCTTGGGCACCAATGAAAGTCTGACTGAACCCACTCAAATGTACCCCTTTCTGATACTGCCAACTCCATTTTCAGAGACATTCACTTTTGCTAGAAGTTGGTGATTTTTCTGTGAATGATGATGAATGTGGTGAATTTGGCAGGGCATCTCTAGGGAGAAGTTGGCAAAAGCTAAACACTTCTGTTTCACTTGAGAAACCAACTCTGATATTAGACCATAACTGGTCACTTTGGTTAGCCAACAGAGAAAGAATTGCCAGCATATAAAGTGATGTTGTCCAAAGCCAATCACCTGAGGATTTTTGAAAGGAAAAGGTAACTGGTAACTGGGCCCAGCAGGCATATGGCAGGCTCTAAATAAGTGCTGATTGAACATAAACAAGAACAGAGGCTATGCAATGGCCTCATTTATGTCCTTTGGACATCATGGCAGTTAATAGGGTGAAATCTTGATCCCACTTGATTATTATATATCATTTTTGATAAATTATCTTAGAAACACTGAGCCAAAGGAGCATTTTACCTCATAAAATCTATCTCAGGCACACATAAAGGAAACTGGGTATCAAGGAGGTGCTGTGACTTGCCCAAATCCTGCAGAACTCTTCATACAGCACTTTTTCTACTTCACCGCCCCTATTTTTCTATCACTATTGATCATCTGCGCCTGTTCAGAGAATGTCACAATACCATCTTTAGTGCCTACATCTCATTGAAAAGGAGATGTGAAAAATCATCAAAGTAGACATTGATTGGCACAGGAAACCTCTTCCCTCACCCATTGTCCATTTATTCGACACTTCTTTGTTGAGAACCTTCTACTCCTGGCACTGTGCTGGGCACTGAGGGCTCAGTGACAAGATGATCAAGCTTCTTGCCCTCCTATAACTGCCCCCACCAGACTGCAAAACATATATATATATATATATATATATATATATATATATATATATATCAAGCAGACATAAATACTTTATTTTTGACACACTCAGAACGTTTGCAAACCCCAGTGAAGATGCTGAGTTTCAACTTCAGAGAAATAAGATCAGCTTCAGTGACTCAAGATTTACTACTGTTTGTCATTCCCTTCTACCTTACCCAGAAAATCTGCCCCTGTACCGCACCCCCACCCACAGCCTTCATGCCTAATACAGATCCCAATTTCATGCTCAGAAGGGCAACTTCTAAAATATTTTACTTTCCAAATTATACCTCTAATCGTTCTTTCCTTTTTGTCTTCCAGTCCTGGTACCTGGGATAAAAGTCGCAGCGTCCCACCATCCACCAGACAGACCACCTGACCCCTTCTCAACTCTGTAACATGGACGCATCCTCAACCCAGCGCGGTTACAACTTCACTGTCAGTGGAAGGGGAGAATCAAATCAACTTGTACATGGAAACAGCGAGCATTATGGTCAAACAGCAAAGGCCATAACCTTTTGGGATTTTTTTTTAAATACTTTAGGGACTGTTGTAATTTTCTCATATGGTGCTGGAAATGGTTGGGCTTTGTAACATTTGGAGTGTTTCCGTGGTAGCGTGAGCATTAGGTGATGTGGCGAGTGGAGGTCTACCCTTGCTCACTGACTTCCCGTTGTAACACACTTTCCTTACGGAGCCTGGCTGTTTCACAGTATTTCATGAATTTACCCACACAGGTGTGAGCCTCCTTGAGTCATCAGGAGACACATGGAGAACTAAATCTTTTGTAGTAGCTGAGATCTGCAATATATAACTTACGGGACAGTCAAAGGGCAATGTTTTTCTGTAACACATTGGAAAAAGAAAATGCAGTTATGTTCCTTTTTTATTTTTTCTTTTAGTTTGGTTTGGTTCAGCAGTCAGCAGTTAAATATATAACATGGCCCACAAGGACAGTGAATCCACTCACGTTGCAGAACAATTCCGAAATGACAAACTACTACTACTACTATTCAGTTTTTTAAAAGTTGTGAAATGCTGCACTTACATTTAAAAAAAAAACATTTTTTCAACAATTTCAACAATGACACACAAATTCACATGGAAATGGGGAAGATGGTCTGTTTTGACAGAAACTGACAGGAATCAATCAAAACAATCGAATTTTGAAATGAGTAAAGTGCAATTTCATTGGATAGCTAAATATCTTTGTAAGATAGAGATTGTTGAAAATTCTATTTTTGTTTTTCAAGTCCTTCCACCCCAGGACTCTAAATTATCGGGGTAAAAAACAGCCTTGCAAGAAAAAGGGGAGCTATTTTTGCTTTTTATGTTTTTTATTGTTAAACTTGTATCCCTTTAAAAACTGAAGGAAAATTTAAAAAAAAAACAAAAAAACAAATCTAATGGTGCTTTTACCACAATATGTTAACTACATTAAATGCTAATTAATTATTTTCTGTTATTGAAGCACATAACTAAAATGAAATCATGGTATCTGTTAATTTTATAAGCTAGAAGTCACTATTATAATGGATTATGCCAATTCTGAAAATTTTTACATGTATCCAGCAACATAGGATTTATCAGTTATCAGACACTTCATTGTACCAGAGATTGTCCAGAACTTTTAAAAGACCTTTGTGCCCCTGAACTGGGCTATGGGAAAAAATAATAATAATAATAATAATGAAACCAATACTGACACAAATGCTGGTGCCCATTCAGATCAAGGGTACCTGTTAGGGAAAAAAAATAAGTTTGCACCCCCAAATGTCCTGTATCTTATGTAAAAAAAAAAAAAAATACACACACAAAAAAACAAAAAAATAACAAAAAAAAGTGCAAGTGATTTTTCTACCAGACAGCGAAGCACCCCTTTGCTTCCCATGCAACTTCAAGAAGGTTTCCTATACTATACATATATATACGTTCTGGTTGGCAAGCCCTGCTGATCAGAGAAAGTCTCTGCATGTTCTAGTGTTAGTAACTAATTTTTATATAGTTAATGTAGGATAAAGTAGAGTGCATTAAGACACAATATTGTAATCCCTACTCTAGGCACTTGCCTTTAAACTATGTTTTTCAGCCCTTCAGAAGGGTTCTACTACTGTCCTATACAATCAAGTAACTGAAATTCTTGGGAAGACACTTTGCTCCTCATCTTTCCCCCCGAAACAATGTTGTTTTGTTTTGTTTTTTTTCCTTAATTTGCACGAAAACAAAAATTCCATATCAATGTGCCTTGCCCTGGATAGCGATTATTTGTGGAATTGTTGCACATGCTCCTCTATTGAAAGGGGTTTTTCCCTCGTCAAGCATTTGGAGACACTTTTTGTAAATGTGACTTTTATGTCAGCCATCGTCAGTTTCAACATCTAGAACTAAATAGAGAGTTAGTTGTTCCGCAGATAGGAGTAGTCTTTATTGTCCTCTGTGGTCAGTGGCAGTGCTATTCTGAGATCTGTAGATGGCTTAGAATATCAGTATTTTGGATGTTGCTGCATTTTACAATTTATTTGGAGTCTTCCTTTATTTCCCCCCTCCCAGATATATGAAAATATGCAATACCTGCTTATATCGTGTAGAAAAGCTTAGCGATTATTAATTTTTCTTTTATTTTTTTTTATTTGACCAAAGTCGGTGCTGCACTTGACGCAGTGTGTTTTAGGTGTTTGTCTTTGTACTTTTTTTGTGATTTTTTGAATGCACGTGCGCAGGAAGGGCTCCTCTTAGAGAAGCAGTCAAACTGTGAAGCACTAAGCTGACCCTGCTTCAAGCAATTTTGTTTTTACAACTGTTCCTTTCACAAGCAAGCCTTAAAAAAAAAAAAGACAACTTCCTTTTTCTTCAGCTCCCACACCCCATTTTTCTTAGCAGACCGCAGTCAATCCACATTCAATAAAAAAGTATATAATGCCCATTTTTATATGCACGTTTTTAAACTTCCAAGTTCTGAAAATTGTTTACTGGTTATCTCTATTTAAGGAAAAAAAAATAAAATAAAACATTTTGGATTTTCATATGTGTCTGATAAGTGGTTGAATAGTCGTTTGGCGCTGTTGTATGGTGTGATTGTCAGTATATGGTGTCACTTCCTATAGCCAGCCAGCATACTTTGCCTTCCCCTATAGCACTTAGCTGGGCATTACTTTATTATGACATATGTGCACTAAAAAAAGGAAAAAAGGAAAAAAAAAAGAAAAAAAATAGCAGCTTTTCAGTGCTTCACAGTGAAGGGAAAAAAGCCTAGACAAACATTTTGTCAGAACCTTGCGATAAGCCAAGGTATTACCAGGAAATTGGTTGTATATACAATAAAATTGCACCCTTTTTTTAAAAACAAAACAAACTAAGCAATAGTTTGGGCAGTTTTAGTGGTTTTTAGTGAGCATGTTGTAGTCATGACTGCAAAGAGAGAGAATAAACTGCCCACTCAGAAGATATGTAATTTGTATTGTTGTATAGTTTTATTGATTACACTGATTTATTCTACCCTATTTTATAATGCAGGACTTTTGTAATGTTGTTTAAATGAGGAAAAATTTCTGTCAAATTAGCCTAGTGAAATTTCTGATTGTCCATTATAAAGGCAGCGTTCATAGAATTGCTTTTCTTTCTTTCCTGCCCCCACCCCCCTTTGGGAACTGGATTTAAGTTTAAAACTTTCCTGTTTCCTTTTTTTTTTTTTGTAAGTATTTAAATACAGTTATTTTTTCTCTCAATGGTATAGCATATTCCTATGCTTGTGAAGTATAGGTCTACTGAAAAACCATTGTAAATGGACGTTACAGGTATGCTGTATTTTTGAAGGTATTTTGTTGTATTAAGTTTGATGAAGCTAAAATTAGGGAACTCTGAACAAGATTTGCAGGAAAAAAAATGTTTTAAAGGCTTTAAAACATTAAGGAGGCAGTCTAGGGTGATAACGAACAGGGGTCAAGTATTAAATACACTAAGTTACATTTTTGTTAATGTTTCATTGTCCAGAAAGCAGCAGGAAACTGTAGTTCAGTTGTGATCAAGCAGGAAAAAAGAAACACCAACAATCCGAGTGTTTACCTTTTTAGATGAAAGCCAAGCGAAGATGTTTGAGGAAGACTTTGCTACCTGGGGTGTGTAGACTGACAGGCTGAGGGCTGGCCCAACTTCCAAGGCCCCGCCCTTGATTCCGAGACACATTTGAATTTTTTCTCTCCCGTCAAATGGCATTGACAATATCAGCAAAGAGAAGTCCCCCAAATCCCTCTCCGTGTTTTTTCTTTGGGAACTGAAGTCAGAGGCACAAACACTAAATCTGATCATTTTTCTGTATGCTTTTTCTTTTTTTCACCCTGATCCACTCCCCTGCCACCAAAATGCTCCTTTTCTGATCATTCATGGGCAGAGGCCCTCCCGCTAATGCCACTCTCTCCATCCCAGAGCCTTTTACTTTCCTCTGAGACTCGAGCAAACTTTTCTGTCTCTTCACTCCCTGGCCTGGCGGGTATTGGTGTCAGACCCTCCCCACTATCCCCTCCACCCAGAGTCGGGCGTGGGCGCCCTTCCCCCTCCGGCCAGCAGGTACACCTCCCCACGCTTGCATTCTTCATTCTCTGACAGTCGAAGTGTAAGGGAACCCACATTTTCCAGAGTCACGGTGTTCAGTCAGCCCACAGGAATATGCAAAACCCATCTCAAAAAGTTCGTCTTTTACTTTTCAAACCCTTATCCCCATAAACTTTGAATTCTGTTGTAATTTATGAAATCTGGATTAAGAAAAACATTTTTTTTTACTTGTGATTTTTTTTTTGGGGGGGGAGGAATTTCTAGGAATGTCATTTAATGTACTTGGCATCACGTCTCTGGAAATATCTTTTTGTCCATAGTGGTGGTCGTCTCTCTGTCTCTTTCTTTCTTTTCTTTCTTTCTCTTTCTTTCTTTCTTTCTTTCTTTCTTTCTTTCTTTCTTTCTTTCTTTCTTTCTTTCTTTCTTTCTTCTTTCTTTCTTTTTTATTTCTTTAAGTGTTTTGTTCTTTTTTTCCCGGTAGCAGGCCTCCATAGAACAAATTTAAAACACAACTGGCATGGTAGTGTAAGGAGAGCTTCAGTGGCACCTCACCACCCACCCCCGGAGACCTGTCCCAGGACAGTCTCAGAAAGCTGCACTGCCCACCGGCAGAGCTTTCGTTCAAATCGGCTTCCAAGGTCAATTTTGTCCTGAAGTCAATGCATGTATTTACTGTTTGACAGTAAACCCGCTCTGCCTTCTCCACGTCCAAGGCTGTGCATTTGCCTAATTAGTGTCGTGTATGTTTTCCTTTTATTTTTTCCAATAAAAAAGCAGTGGGATGAAAATTGCTTTGATAGATAGCAGGTAACATTGAAGCTGTTCCATAGCACTTAACTGTAGTGAATACTGTGTCACCAATTCTGAAATCAATTTAATGTTTAATGCAAATCCATTACATGGTGCTATTACAGGCTGACAAAATGATTTACACCAATGTGACAACTTGGGCTCAATTCACTCTGCTTTCCAACAGTGTAAATGCATAGCAGTGTTTATCTGCATGAGAACTATGCACTAATCTATCTGAAGAAAAAAAAAAACTATATCAACTTTGGTATCTACTTTCCGTTTACTTCAATCCTTGCCTTTTTGGTCATTGTTATAATGCCAGCTTTAGGACAGAAAGAATTATAAGAAAACCAGCATAATACCTGATATATTAAAATGTAGTGCCTGTGAAATCTGTATTATATTGCTCTTCTGAAGTAAGATTTTTCTACACCGGTAGCCTTCGCTGTCTGTCAGTCAGGATCTTCTGGTATAGGTGATGTAAAATAACCGTACAATATTAATGCATGCTATTCCATAATGCTTAGTGAACTGTATGAATATTACTCAAAGTTATGTTAGTCTTTTTTTCTGACTTGGTTCTTGTCAGCTAGGTTTAAAGGTATTTCACTGAGAACGCAAATTCTTTCTTGATTTCGGCTGTTTTCAGTATTTTGGAGGTATACATTTACTTAAATTCAGTATTACTGTGTTTTTGTTTTCGTTTTCGTTTTTTTGTTTTCCTTTTCCTAGGGGACAAGCATGGGTGGTTGATTTCAGAAATCAGTCCCTGGCAAGACTTTTGTCTCAAAATGACCATTTGTATTTCGAGAACTGTGCTACGAAGAAACTCTGAGAACATTTCCAAGCGAGGGACGTTTTTCCTTGACTCTCGACCGAAGCTATGCTGACCCTGAAGCGTTTTCTTAATGGACAATGTTCAGCCAGGTACCCATGCTTGATCCGTCTTCACACCAGACTTCCTCATATTAAAAGAAAAAAAGAAAAAAAGAAAAAATCTTTAAGAAATCACATGGCTATTTAGTTTCATGCACAGTTGCAATATTTTCTTCAAAAATAAAACTCTGTACAAACTTTGGGCCCGATTCATAAGAAAAAGGAGTTTGCTATTAACACGGGATTTTTTTTTAAATATACTTTTTTTTGGTCTAAATTTGAAACTACTTGCTTCCCAAATTAAATCAGTTTCATCTCACTTTTTTTTCCCCCTAAACCAGCACCCATCTGCCTTTTGTGCCCCCAAAGGGTTACATAACCAGATGAGGAGAACGGGGAGATGGGGAGTAGGTACCAGAGATGCTCAGAACAACAGGGGACCGCCTGCAGTCGAGGCCACCAGAACCGGGAGGCGGCAGTGTGGGGGGCAGGACCTCGCCTGGGTGCCAGGCATCACAAGTTTCACATGTGGACTCCTTATGCGATTTCACTCAACAAACACAATTTCCAAAATGTGTCTGGGCTGCAGGAATATGTGGTGGAAGTGCCACCTCTAATCCAACCAGAGCGCCTTCATGGTAGAAAACACTCACCAGGTCACGCAATGTGAACTCTTAAATCTCCACAGTGTTTTAAGGACAAAAGGTGTCCCAGGAATTGGGCTGTTTTTCCTGCTGTTCTTTATGCTCCACTTCTCAAAATGACAGTAGCTCTCCCACCTTTGATTCTGTTTGCGTTATTCTTATTTTTCCATTTTTAAATTTTTTTTAATTTATATTTTTAGTAGTACTCATACATATACATCAGCACTTCTTTTTTTTTTTTTTTTTTAACTTCCCAACCGAAGGTCACCAGGCCACTGGCTATGTGGGGATGGAGGTTTGAGAGACCTGCCAGGTTCATTTTTTTCTCCCTGGTCTCAGACCAGCCTGTCTGCACTGTGAAGGCATTTGGTAGTGTTATCCTGAGATACTTACTAGACCAAGAGCTGGAGCTTTGTCGGGTCCTAGGAGGTCCTCACGAGAGACTCTCCAAGTCAAATACATGATCCCCCTTCCCTACACCTCTGACCTGTTACGCAGAACAAGGTTCCCTGGGGACCTTTCCCACCACCCTTGGAAATCTGCCCATTCAAGATACCTCGGGTTTTTCATTTCAAATTGCGGGGGGAGGGCACCGAACACTTCCAGAGATGAAAAGAGATCTGTTGTGAAACTAAACACCCCCCCGTGTTAATAACTTGGTTTGACATTTGTTTTTATGAGCCGGGCCCCCTGTGCCTCTAGTATACTTGTATTGACTCTCATAGCTACCCTTTTAGTTTTACTGTGTTCTGTGAAAATTTGTAATTGGTTGAGAATCACTGTGGGCGTCCATTCTTATTCAACTAAATCTCCACAGGTTTTTTGAGCTGGTGTGGATTAGTTTAACTCTTGTATTCAACCATTAGTGCTACCACCTTCTCACATTACGATACAATTACTGGAAGCAAGTACTGCATTTCCTATGCAACAAAAAAGGAAAAATAAAAAATTGCTAATGCTCTGGAAGCTGTGTCATCATTTGCTTTTGAATCACAACCTGGGCGGTTGTATTTGAGTGACAGTTAAGGGGATGGGTCAGCCTTTCTGCACGGTGGAGTTTGCATTATCCTTAATAGATGCCAAGCACATCACGCCCTTCACAGAGTTCTGATGGGCACTGCTGATTTTCTCGCCCAGTTCACCAAACGCGAGGCTTAACGTTCATTCCCCTGTGCTTCTGACGTGCCTGATACTGTGCTTTAGGTGTTGTATCAGGGCCCCATGAGGAGTCAGGAATAGGGCCCAGTAGGTTTTCCAAGAGGAGGCTCTGCAGTAGCCTGGAGGCAAGGAACCGTAGGTTACAGCCACCAGCCCCGGGGCTGGGGACCCAGAAGGGAAAAGTTGAGTTACCAGGACCTGGGCACTCCAAGGAGGAGCTCCACACAGCTGAGACTTAGATCTTTACTGAAAGGGGTCACCATGAAGGTGGGGTGCACCACATGGGTGGGCACAGACCTCTGAGAGGACATGGGTGGCTGGTGCTAGGACCGCCGAGGGGCACGCGGCCAACAGTATTAGTACTTCTGAGGAGGCGACGGTGGCTGGTGCTGGGAGCACTGAAAGGAGCTGGAGGCCGTTGGTGCATTCATCTTCTGCTGCTGTCACATGTGGACAGGACCTGAGACCAGAAAGAAGTCCCCTCTCTCCCTAACCACCTATTCTGAGGCTCCTGCCAGTGTTTCCCAGTGGCTTGATCAAAGCATAGGCATCTAGGAAGGGAGTATGGAAAATATAGTGAGAAAACTGCCAACCCCCAGAACAGGATACAGAAAGGTGAGCCTGGAGACCAGACCCAGGGTGTCAACAAGCAGCAGATGTATCTTCACCCATTTTATCCTCTCAGCCACCTCTGAGATAGGAACCACTTATATTCCCCTTTCCAGGTGAGGAAACTGAGGCAGAGACTTAGTAAGTTATCCAAGGTCATACAACAACTAAATGGCAGGGTGGGATTCAAATCCAAGAAGTCTGCTTCCAACTTCCATCCTATAATCACCCCATCAACTCAATTTTTTTTTAGATTTTATGCATTTATTAGAGAGTATAAACAGAGGGAGGGGCAGAGTGACAAGCAGACTCCCCGCTGAGTACAGAGCCCAATGGGAGGCTCCATCCCAAGACCCGGAGATCATGACCCAAGCTGTAGTCAGACGCTCACAACAGACTGAGCCACTCAAGATGCCCCTCAACTCAATTATTCAACAAAAATTGAGTACCCACTATGTGCCAGAGACTATGCCAGTGGCTAAGGATAGTAGGTGAATAAAAACTGTGCGACCTATTCTTATGAAGAATACTGTCTAGTGGGCAAGGTAGCCATTATCCAAATAAACACAGCAGCCAAGGTAAGCATATAGCTGTGATGAGGGCTATAAAGGATACAGGTTTCTGCAAAAGCCCATTGAGACCAGTAGGACAGAGAGAAGCTAACCAAGCACAGGGGGCAGGCTGGAAGGAGAATGTTCTGGGCAGAGGGAACAGCACGTACAAAAAGCCTATAGTGGAATGGAGCTTGGCGCCTTTGAGGGGCAGGAGGAAGGCCTGTTTGGATAAAGGGAAGAAAGAAAGGAAATAGCGGTTCAAGATGAAGCTTGACACTTAGGTCAAGGTATTGCAAGGCCTTGCAGGCACAGTAGGGACCTTTATCCTCTCCCCTACGAGCATCAGAAAACATGTCTTGATCACATTAGGCTAGATCTCTGCTGTGATACAAGCAGGTCCAAAATCTCAGCGGCTGACAATAGAGGCTGGCATCTGATTCTGCATGTCTGTTCAAAGGTTTGTGGCGTCTCCTACAGAACCTCCTCACTCTGGGACTAAGGGGGAAAGCAGCCACCACCTCAACGACTGCTGGATGTGTCAGCATGAGGGAAAGGAACATGGCAAGGCCTGGCCTGGCTTTCAACCATTTCATCTAGAATGACACATGCCAGTTCCACTCACAGTTCATTGGCCATGTCACGTGGCCATGCCTCAGTTCAGCAGGACCAGGAAGGAGACTCCTCCCTCAGGGAAGCCTCTTAGAGAATACATTTTTTTTAATGTAAATCTTCATTTCGGTGGGGTTAGCACACAGGGTTGTATTAGTTTCAGGTGTACAACACAGTGATTCAACGATTGCATACCCCACCGTTGCTCATCATGACAAGGGCACCCTTGATCCCATTCACCACTTTCACCCATACCCCAGCCCACCTCCCCTCTGGAAACCATTAGGCCATTGGCCAGGAACGTTCATAGGTTAGCTTGGGGCGGGGGGAGGGTAAGGTGCAGAGAGGAGAGGGTCAGCAAGCGACAGGACGGGGTGGTGGCCGGGGCTGGGCAGGTGCCTGTGGTGGAGCGGACAGATCAGAGAAAGTAATAGGATATTAATAGCTACTGGGTATTGAGCTCTTTAATGGGATTTATCCCATTAAATTTCATGTTTTCTCTCTTATTACTGCAGCTCAAAAAGGTAGAGTAGGTCCTCAAAACACATTCCTAACTCAAGTGAATAGAGGCATTTCACACCCGTGTGGCTCAGGGTTTAAGTTCGATGGTATCAGTCACTATCTTTAGATGAGGACTCTGGCCAATAGTAGGCACTCTGGTCTTTATTATTCAGAGTTCAGAAACTAGAATTAAAGCCCTTCAACAACTCTTACTGACAGATCGTGTGTAGATACAGGGCTGGGGTGAGGACGATGTAGAGGTTAAAGGCACAGACTCAGGCACAGCACTGCCTGGGAGGCATCTCAGCCCTGCGTCTTATTAGTTCTGTGGGGTTGGCAAGTGCCTCAGTTTTCCTACTGGTAAAATGGGAGTAATAAAAACAGCCCCTACCTCCCTCACTGGATTGCGGTGAATATTTGTGGAGTTGTTGTTTGTAAAGGGATAGAGCAGTGTGGCCTGGCATGTTGTTAACGCTATGTGAAGGCTTTAACTAAACAATAAATACGTGGTTCCAAAATGTGGAGATAGGGCAGTCTTTCAGCGCTTTGGCGCCACAAGCCTTCTTCCTTGTCATTTCCAGGACTCTACTTGAATGAACGCTGAAAAAACTTCCATTCAATATCTGCCTCAACAAAGTAGAAGAGGGAGCTTAAAAAAATATAGTTGAAGGTTTGAGGACAGACACAGGTGGATTTAAATCTTGACATTTGGGGGAATGCCTGGGTGGCTCAGTAGTTGAGCGTCTGTCTGCCTTTGGCTCAGGTCATGATCCTGGGATCCTGGGATGGAGTCCTGCATCAGGCTTCTCGCAGGGAGCCTGCTTCTTCCTCTGCCTATGTCTCTGCCTCTCTCGTGTCTCTCATTAATAAATAAATAAAATCTTAAAAAAAAAAAAACTTGACATTTGGGGCCTCAGTTTTCCTGTCTGTAAAATGGGAATCTGGATAGTACCTACCTTACAAGATCAGGAAGACGGTCAAATGAATTAATGTATGCAGAACATCTGACACAGTAGCAAGCATATGACAACTATTATTATTTGCAACCCTGGGTTGGTGCATCCCTAAGAATACTGACAACCTGGGAGGGCAATATATAGTGGAAAGAAGCTTGGGTTGAAAAACGTGAGTCCCCCTTCTACCATTTATTGGCTATATAATATTAAAAAGTTATTACACCTCTCTCTGAGTCACAATTGAGAGAAAGGCCCAAATGGCTCAATGAATATGGATGAGAATGTGCTGGGAAGCACAATTCCCAGCATCAGTCACTAGGCTAGATTGAATAGAACCCAGCTGGAGGGTCCCACCTGGCTCTGGTTCCTATTTCCTTCAACCATGGTAACTGCCAGGGAAATCCATTCTCATCACACAGGGAAAGTTGGCCAAGGGAAGTGATGCTAGTCATCATTTTAACCCTTCAAGTTCTGACTCTTTGGTAAAAGAACATGGCTAAATTATAGAGGTCTTAATGGCCTTTGCGGAGGAACAGGGCTTCCCTTGACCTAGGAGGAATGAACTAGTTTCTATTTCTCTCTGAAACACCTTACCCCTCTATACCCCATCCACTTCCTGGCCACCCCCAGGTTGTTTTGGAGCAAATCTCAGGCATCCTATATTTCATCTGTGATTTTTCAGACTCCATCTCTAAAAGGCAAAGACTCTTTTATAAAACATATTCAAAATACTATCTCACACCCCTAAAGCATTAACAATCATTTCTTAATATCGTCAAATAACCAGTGTTCAAATATTCCCAAGAGTCTTCCGATTTTTTAAATAGTTTTCCAACTAAGAATCCAAATAAAATCCATAGACTAATTGATCTGTATCTTAAATCTTTAAATCTATAGGTTCCCCTTCCTTCTCTTTTATTTTCCTGGCAACAATTTTCTGAAGAAACTGGGTTATTTGTCCTGAAGAGTTTTTCAGCCTCAGTTTTGTGGATTGCATCTCAGTGGCATAGGCATGTTCTACCATTAAATTGGAAGCATATTCCTGACCTTGGGAGTTGATCTGTAGCATATAATCCCCAAATTGCCTCACACACCACCATGGGATGAACCAAGAAATTCACCTTGTATTCGTGGTCTGACTCTGAAAGTTATAGGCAAAGTAACAGAACCAAGGTGAAAGATGATCTGGGAGCTGTTCACCAACTCCACCCCTAGCTGGCTTTTTCTCTCTTGTAGGAACTGTGAAGGCAAGGGAGAGTCTACCCGAATGATAAAGAATACAGTCTCCTTTGAGATCTATTGCAGACAAAAAAGAAAGAAAGAAGAAAGAAAGAAAAGAAAGAGAAAGAGAGGAGAAGAAAAAAGAAAAGAAAGAAAAGAAAAGAGAAAAAGAAAATCCAGCTTCCACCTTCAAGGGGCACAAGATAAATAATTCTGGTTGGTTAAAAGTCTTCAGGTCAGATAAAAGTCTTTCCGCTCTTGCCTCCTTGTTCAACAGGCATCCTCTTCCCTTGTGAATATTTGGCTTGTGGGGGCAGAAGACAGTCCAAGGGCAGGGAAAAGGAGCTCTCCCATCAGGCTCTATGGAGCAACCTTGGTGCCCCTAAGATTGTTTCATCTGATTGGTCATCTGCTGCCTCCACTTCTACCTTCACAGACCCTGAACACTGGCCTGAGCCACACTGCTCTTCATGAAAGTATAAAATCTCATTCCAAACAAACTGGACCAACATTATCAAGTACATCCCATGTGTCAGAACATGGGGCCGCCAAAGGAGATGAATCTGAGATCATCCCTGAAGAGTTCAGAGTCTAGCAAGTCAAATCACTGCACCATGGCCTTATAAAAACCAGGGAGAGGGATCCCTGGGTGGCGCAGCGGTTTGGCGCCTGCCTTTGGCCCAGGGCGCGATCCTGGAGACCCGGGATCGAATCCCACGTCGGGCTCCCGGTGCATGGAGCCTGCTTCTCCCTCTGCCTGTGTCTCTGCCTCATTCTCTCTCTCTCTCTGTGACTATCACAAATAAATAAATAAATAATTATTTAAAAAAAAAAAAAAAAAAAAACCAGGGAGACAGCATGTGCCTGATGATCTGGGGACCAACTATATCCAAGAGAGAGTGAGCCACAGGGAGGAGATGCACAAGCTAGGTCTTCAAGGATGAGGAAGAGTTCTAGAGATTGTGTCTAAAAGACAAAAATATCAATAGTGATGATAGCAATAATAACAGCTGGCATGTACTAGGCGAGCCCTTCACAACACACATTAGTCTAAGCGCTTTACAGGCATAAGCACATATAATCCAACCCCATGGAAGAGAAACAATTGTTATTCCCATTTTAGAGACATTAAGGCATAGAGAGTTTTAGTAATTTTCCTTACTTATGTTAATAATTAACCACGTGGGGCCTTAACATGTCAGGGGTAAAAGGGTAGATAGGTTTCTAAGTCACAACTAGTCCAAATGTTAAGTCTGGTTCCCTGTCCTCTCCCAAGGGCCTGGAATAGTGCTGGGCACATAGCAGGCACTTTGTACTATCAGAGAATGAGCCGTGGTTATGTCAGCTTTTATTTGTCCCCCTCCCCCAGATCTACTCTCTATCCTTCTCTAAAGTGTTCTGTGCTCAGGAGGCTGACCTGTGTGGACCAGATCAATGGGCTTCCTTGGCCTGGGGTTACCAACTGGTGGATCAGCAAATCAGAAGCCCTGGTATTGGGGGGGCGGGGGTTGCTGGGGAGGGAGGCCAGTGATGTCAGCATATTTATTTCCCTGGCTCCCTCCCCAGGTCCTCTCTGATTGGTGACATCCCTCAACAGAAGGTCACGGTTCCTCTCAACATGGCCCTCTATACCTTAATTTCTCCTTCTGTGTCCCCCTAAGAGCTCCCTCCCCTCACCCCTTTAGGCACAGGGATAGTAAGAGCTTTGGGTTACTGCTCTGTCCTTTGTAATTTCTTTACCTCTTACCCACACCTCTGTAAATAGTCTCTTTATTAAACCCCTCTCAAATGATCGAGTTGAAAGTGCCATCTGTTTCCTGCTGGAACCCTGACTGATAGAGTGGTCAAGCCAGAGCAGGCTTCTGGAATCTTCTTTATTCCTCAAATTCCAGCAGAGGCTCAGATTTATTCACCTGATGGCTGTCAAAACCGTAAATTTTCCCATCTTAGTTTATCCTAGATTCAGATGGCTGGACTCAACCTTCAAAGGTCGCTGAAGTCCATTTCCCTGCCTCCAGCTAGGAATCCCACCTCCCCACCTCCACCCCCCGACTGCTCCTGTCAGAGGGAAGTATATCTTACTTTGAAGATCTCCAGGTAAGGAGATACCATAACTCATTTTAGTGTCTTCATACTCCCAGCCTGATAAATCTCCCTCCTGTCTCACACGAACCCCTCCTGCTACAGGTGAAGCCTGTTTCCTTTGTCTGCTCCCTGGCAAGAACTGAACAAAAGAGCCTTCCTTCTTTGAAAGTATGCATTAAACCTTCTTTACCCTCCTCTAGTTCCAAAGTGCAGATCAATGAAAGCAGATCATCTGCCCAGGCTAGTCTCAGGTCGTCAACCCAGACGTTCTAGGAGAACTTCGCCTTAACAAACTTTTACAAGAATGAGTTCGGGAAGGGTTGTCAGGGGAGGGAGGGAAAGACGAGGCCCAGCATCTGCTGAGAGCCCACTGACTGGTCTCCCGGCAAGAGTGATGGGGAATTCTTCGTCTCCTTTGATATATGTATCCACTTGGCCCTTCATCATCCTCGCCTGTTATCCTGACCCTGAATTCTGGACGGTGCTGATTTGCTGGTAGTTAAGGACTCTGACAAAGCGCTGCCTCCCAAACAGAAATCTGCCACTAGGGCCTCAGGCCTCCTCCTCAGCCTCCTCCACCCGCTGGGCTTTCACTGCATGTGAACGGAGGCAGGGGGGTGGGGGGCCCGGATCCACCACGCACCCCAGGACCTGATAAACCTCAAAGCCCACAGACCATTGTTTAAAAATAAATTTTACTAAATTTCAGAGTTTCCCCCTCAAACTCTAATGCACATACACACACACACTCGCATGTGAAATCCCAATTATATAGTTTAAACCACGTATCTAGATCTTTCAAATGTTCTCCAACCTGATATGCTTTTTTTTTTCTCATTCCTAGGTTGATAAACATGCACAGGGCCTGTACCCCCTTCCCACAAAAGCATAAATGACTGATATAGCGGCCTTTACTTACTCCTACTTCAATTTGATGCCCCACTACGAAACCCTAGAGTTAGCGCTGGAGTAGGTGCTTGCCTTTGTCACTGGGTTATCCTATGTCATCATTTAATCCTCCCAGTTACCCGGCAAGGTAGATGCCATAAGTCCTATTTAATAACTCAAGAAATGGTAAGTCACAGAAAGGTTAAAATCACCCAGCTAGTGGGCATGAACCACCTGAGCCCTGAAAGCTAAGGAAAATCTATCTAGACAAAGACAAGTGTCAGCAACTAATACTGTGGAATACTTACACCTCAAAAGTGCTCTTATTTGGGACTTGAAGGTGTCTTACAGCCCTTAATTTTTTTCAAAATAGTCGAAGAGAGCTCTGAATAATTTTAGTACCACTTGAGTGTGCCAAATTCTTTTTTAACAATTCTTGGTTATGAGAATGTGGTTAGTTAGTACAGGAACCATCAAGGAAACCACTGGGTACCCTGAGCACCATTTACAGGGGCGGGTGGGGTCCATAGGCAGCTGACTGGGGAGCATGATTCCCAGGGACACACAGCCTGACTATTACAAGGATAAGTGGAGTCCCAATCTTCAAAAGCTCTAGAAGTTAAGTCAGGGCAAATCCTCGGTTATGGCACTGAACGCTGGGTATTTGCCAATGACATGGCAAGAGGGAGTCAGAGATTCACACTCTGTGACCCACTGTTCCTTGAGTGACTGAGCCTTGTGTTTTCCTGGGATATGGATCTGTTCAGAGTTGAGGGGGTTTGTGTCTCTCCTCTGATGGTCTCAGAGGCTGACTCATTGTAACCATCCCATCTTTGAACTTCAGCACTCCTCGTTTGTGAAACAGGAGTTTCTCAAAGGTGAGAAAAGTCCTTGGTAAACAAAGGAAGATCATAAAGAGTTGAAGATGGATCTTAAGGGCTGTGAGAAATAGAGCATAAAGATAGTGTCCCTGAGTCAGGCTCTGTCTAGGGGAAAGACGTCATTAGGGTCCTCACTCCCTCTCCCTCCTGTCTAATGACACCACTCACTCGGTCCAGAAAACCCAAGAAAGGGTCCCCTGCTCTTTGATCTATCTGGCTCACTTCTACTGAGATATGAACTGGCCAAGCCTAGATAGTCCCTTCAGAAAGTGGGCAGCTCTGTTGCTTCCAGGCCAACCTGGGCCTGGGGCTCTTTCGCATTGGTGTCAGAGCTGAGATGCATAGAGTCCAGCCTCCTCTGCACCACAGGCGGCACTTCCCCCATCTTACTGGTTCTGTGCAAAAGGCCCAAGTGTAATAGAACTAAAGGTTACCTTGGCCCTTCCACTTGCTCAACTTCCTGCCTTCCTGTGTCTTATTGAGGCTGGATTCCTAATAATTAATTGAGTGGAAGGTTTTTTCCTGGTTTGCTAGCAAGTTATTACTTGGCCTCGAAGCACAAAAGATAGTAATGACTCTCTGAGGGAAGGTAGCTCAGGTCATGGAGGCTCTGCTAGCTTCTTGGCACGAGAGAACCAAAAATATCTCCCTTATTTCCAGATCTGATGTAATAACGAGAGCAAACTTCATATTCTTATTTCTACAAATTAGACCTGCATTCATGAAGACCGAATGCCAAGCACCGTGCTAAGGGCTTCCTTTGTAACTATTATCTTGTTTGAATGGAAGGTAATAAAATAACCTGTGCATCCTAAGAGATGCCACAGAAATACTAATGTCGTGCTCCCATTTGCTCCCTTGGGGCCACTCATTGCTTGTCACTCCCCCCACCCCACCCCCAAGAAACATTCATGTGTTATGTTGAAAGTGAATTGATTGCTATGAACAGAGCCCATTACCAAAGCCAAACCCTGGTCTTTTATATATAAAGCTCAAAGTGCACCATTCCTGTTGTCTGACTTAACGAATTTGGGTGGCTCTCAGAAGAGACCGAGCTTTCATCTTCCCTTGTCCAGGGAAGAAATGGTAAGTGGGCTCTGGAAAGGGAGGGGCAGAAACAGTTTTAGAAGAGAGAAAAGTGATGACAAGAGTTTGCCCTTTGCCCTGAAAGGTAGGAGGAGGGGTGGTTGGGGAGGGGAAGAAGGGAAATAAATATAGGAAAGTCCTAAGGGAAGAGGGGGCACAAGTTGAGAGCGACAACCTCAGGCTGCCCTGCTGGAGACACAGTCCCTGGGAGAGCAGGCCCGTGTGCCATCTGCAAGAGGCCACCTGCTGGGGCAAAGAAGATGCACACTAGAGATGCCCATGAGTGGGTCATGGGAGTGAGGGAAGAAAAGGTGTCCTCCATGGGAATCACTCATTCAGGGGCTTCCCAGGAACCAGAGGTGCCTCTGAACAGAGCAGCCCCTGGGTAGCATCTGCTCAGGGCGGAAAGGTGAGACCATGAGGACAGCAGCATCTCTGGCAACATAAAGACAAGACACAAGAAAGATGGGAAATGACCCCCCCTTTACCCACTTTCACCCCACTGTGGTTCCCTCACGGTCCTTGACATTGGAACAAACTCCAGAGTGGGGGAGAGAAGAAACCGAAAATGGTTTTAAACCGGACATGGATCCAGGGTGTGATCCCAGGGTCCTGGGATCGAGTCCTGCATCGGGCTCCCCCCGGGGAGCCTGCTTCTCCCTCTGCCTGTGTCTCCTGCCTCTCTCATGAATAAATAAAATGAAATAAAATAAACCACCAGGAAACAAAAAACAGACATAGATCTAATAATTGTAAATTTGACAGAAATCACTGGCTGGCCTCAATTTACCCAAAGGTGTCTAAATTGAGTTGCCGGCTGACAGACAGCTGAGAAGTTAAGAATCAGAAATGAAAGAGTCACAGTTTGTACACAGCTGAACAGGACTGTGACATCGCAGACCCACTGCAGCCGCTAGGAAGCATGAGCCCAGGGAGCCCCGGCCCTGGGCACGGAGGCTGACTACCTTGGCCGGATGGGAGAAGGAGAAACCCCAAAACTTCTCTTTTTTGACTCTCCTATAGCAGCAGCAAGGACAAACCATAAATAGTATCTGAGCGAATGGTCCTGTAAAAATAACAAAGATCCTCACAACAGTTATTGCCAAAACTGAGAACAGTGAGGTCGTCATTTACCAACCGGTGCAAATACTGCGGGCAGCGCAACAGAGGTGTCGTTCAGCATGGCTCAGGTGGGAGCGCCGATTGTGCCATGCAGCTGTTCTTTCCCAGGAAACCCCATTGCTCACAGTCCCTATCAGCTAAGGAGGGGAGAGAAGGTCACAGCTGGAGACCCACTGGGTGGGTGTAAGATTCCTAACATGGGTAGGGCCCCATCTCCTTACTCAGCCCTTCTGAAGACAGACCCCTGAACTCTGGGTCCCAGTTGAAATAGAGTGGACCTGCGAGGGATCCCTGGGTGGTGCAGCGGTTTAGCGCCTGCCTTTGGCCCGGGGCATGATCCTGGAGACCCAGAATCGAATCCCACATCGGGCTCCCGGTGCATGGAACCTGCTTCTCCCTCTGCCTATGTCTCTGCCTCTCTCTCTGTGTGTGACTATAATAAATAAATTTTTTTTAAAAATTTAAAAAAAAAAAAAAGAGTGGACCTGCGGCCAGGACACAAGCATGGCAAGCTAGGCCCTTGCTAAGATGCAAGACTGAAGAGGATGCCAAAACATTCAGTAATGAAGATAAATAATACTTTAGTGCGAATACATTTTAAATAAAAGTTAACACAAAAATAGTCACGATGAACAAAATATCAAATTTTTCAATAAAGACAGGCTCGGTGTTACTGATTTTCCTTTTTGTCTCAGGGTTTACTATGGCTCAGTGTATCACTGTTACTGATCCTAGAAAGAAGAAAGAAAACTCTCTTTATTCACAGGCTGCACGATTGTCTATGAGGTAAATCCAGAGAATCTACAAAAGAAATTGCCTGCAATTAAAAAATGAGATTAGCAAGTGTATAAAAAAATCTGCTCAGGCTGCTATAACAAAATACCATAGCCTAGGTGGCTGAAATTACAGAAATTTATTTCTTACAGTTCTAGAGGCTAAGAAGTCCAAGATTGGGTGCCAGCAAGATGAGTTCCATTCTGAGGTCTCTCTTCCTGGCTTGTAGGCAGCCACCTTCTCTCTATGTACACACATGACCTCTTCTTTGTATAGGCTTAAGAGAGGAAGCTCTCTGGTGTCTCTTGTTGTTATCAGGGCACCAATCCCATCATGAGGGCTCCACTCTCATGACCTCATTTAACCCTAGTAACTGCCCAAAGGCCTTATCTCCAAATACTGTCACACTGGGAGTTGGGGCTTCAACATATGAACTGGAGTGGGGTAGGGTTGGGCAGAGACAAACATTCATTCCATAACAGCAAGGTCACAGGATACATGGTCAATGTACAAAAATCAATTATATTTCTATGGAATAGTAATGAGCAATTGGAATTCAATTTTTCAAGTACCATTTACAATAGTACTCCTGCAAAATACTTAGATATAATTCTAATCAAATATGTTCAGGATCTGTATGCTGAAAACTAAAAAACGCTGGTAAATAGATTAGATAAAACCTAAATAAATGCAGAGATACATCATGCTCTTGCATAGAAAGACTCAGTGTTGTTAAAATGTTAAATCTCAGGGCATCTGGGTGGCTCAGTCAGTTAAGCATCTGCCTTTGGCTCAGGTCATGATCCCAGGGTCCATGTGCTCTCTCAATCTCTATCTCTCAAAAAAATAAATAATCTTAAAAAAAGTGTTAAATCTCTATATTGATTTGTAGAGGCAATTTGATCTTGACAAAAATCCCACTACAATGTAGACATCAACAACCTGATTTCAGATTTTTTCATGAAAAGGCAAAATGGCTAGAAAAGGCAAAACAATTTTGAAAGAAAGAAACAAATAGGTTTCATACTGATTTCAAGATTTACTATAAAGCTACAGTAATCAAGACAGCGCAGTATTGGCAAAAGAATAGTGGGGCACTTGGGTGGCTCAGTTGGTTAAGCGTTTGCCTTTGGCTTAGCTCAGGATTCCAGCGTCCTAAGATTGAGTCCTCCATCGGGTCCCTGCTCAGTGAAGAGTCTGCTTCTCCCTCCTCCCTCTGCCCCTAACCCCTGCTCATGTTCTCTCTCTCAAATAAATAAATAAAATCTTTAAAAAATAGATAGAGGGCAGCCCCGGTGGCACAGTGGTGTAGCGCCGCCTGCAGCCTGGAGTGTGATCCTGGAGACCTGAGATCGAGTCCCACATCGGGCTCCCTGCATGGAGCCTGCTTCTCCCTCTGCCTGTGTCTCTGCCTCTATCTCTCTCTGTGTCTCTATGAATAAATAAATTTTAAATATATATATATATAAAATAAAATAAATAAATAAAAAATAGATAGATATCTCACTCAATGGAACAGAATACAGTCCAGAAATAGATTCGCACAAATACAGTGAACTGATTTTTGACAACAGGGCAAAGGCAACTCAATGAAGAAAGTATAGTCTTTTCAACACACGATGCTAGAGGATTAAACATCCACATGCAAAAAAGAAGAAGGAGAGGAACAACCTCAATGTACACTTCACACTTTGCACAAAATTTAGGTCACAATGAAAAACAGAACTAAATGTACAACCTAAATTTATAAAACTTCTAGAATACAATATACTAGAAAACTTTTGTGACCTTGAGTTTTGCAGATTTTTTAGATATAACCACAAAAGCATGATCCATGTAAAAAACTGCATTTGTTTTTATTAAAATTAAAATATTTTGCTTATCCAAAGACAGTGTTAAGAGAAGGAAAAGTAAAGCCACAGACCAGGGAATATATATATATATATATATATATATATATATATATATATATTATAATAGGATTTTTAAAATTTGTTTTACACAGAAAGAGAGAGAGAGAGTGCATGAGTTGGGGCGAGCGGAGAAAGAGGGAGATGGAGAGAATCTCAAGCAGACTCCCCGCTGAGCAAGGAGCCTGACCGTGATCATGACCTGAGCTGAAATCAAGAGTCAGGTGCTCAGCCAACAAAGCCACCCAGATGCCCCAGGGGGAAAATATTTTCAAAGCATATATCTGACAAGGAACTTATGTCCCAAATATATAAATAGCTTTCAAAAATCAACAATAATAAAACAAACAACCAAATTAAAAATAGAAGATTTGAACAGGTATTTCATCAACAAAGACCAGTTAATTTTATTATATGTAAACTAAAAATAAATTTTTAAAAACTTAAGGGAGTTAGCTAGACCATACTCACATAACATTTTATAGCTTTGAATAAAATACGTTAGCAAATAAAAAAAGATGAAATCAATGGACTAAGAATCTAACTTAATAATTTGTTTTAAACCACTGAATTATTCTCAAAGAAAGTAGAAAGAAGAGAGAAACAGAAAGAAAAATAATGGAAGACAAGGCAAACATATAATAGAGGTCAGCACAGCCATAAATTGATACTTTGAAATGAACAATAAAATTGAATACTTTGAGGAGAGTGACCCATAAAAGCAGAGCTTAGATACATATTTAAGCAGTGTCAGGGATAAAAAGGGAGGTATAACCATAGATAAAGTAATCATTAAAAATAATACAGTAAGAGAAATTCATTGAAATAGTTTTATCCCAATGAACTAGAAAATATTGGCCAAAATCCTTAAAAAATCCTGACAATAGTCAAAATCGAAATCTGAACTGTCCCATCAAAATGAAAGTAAAAACCTTCCCAAGAAAACTCCTGGCCCTAATATCTCCAAGAGTGACTTCTGTTAAACATGTAAGGCAGAAAGGATGCTAATAGTTCATAACTCTATTAGAAAATAGAAAAAGAGAAACCCATCCAACTATTTCACCTTGATACCAAAACTTGACAAGGATGTTATGAGGAAAAAAAGTTACAGGCCAGTCTCATGCATGAACTGAGATGCAAAAATTTTAAACAAAGCATTAACACAGAATCTAGCTTGAGGATAGTAAAATAAGGATAGTAAGAGTATGACCAGTTTGGTTTTATTCCAGTAATGCAACGTTAACTTAGCGTCCCCAAATCAAAGTTAATTTACCATATCAACAGAATAAAGGAGAATGTTTGCTTGGGATGAATCATTGAGCTACAGATTTTTATTGTGTGCAAATTTATTTTTATCTGTATTTGTATTATATTTTATTAGTTAAAAAATTATTGTAATGAAGATCCTCAAGGCAGAGGATGCTCTCTTAAAATTCGCACATCTTTTATAGTAAGTAGGGGTACTTACTGGTCAATACAAAAAATTTTAAAAGTTAATTGCATGGCTAAGCTTGCAAGGAAGAAAGAGAAATGCTCAGGTTCTAGATACATAGCAGAAACTGAGATGGGACCCCTGGGTGGCTCAGCGGTTCAGCATCTGCCTTCAGCTCAGGGCGTGATCCCGGGGTCCTGGGATCGAGTCCAACATTGGGCTTCTTGCATGGAGCCTGCTTCTCCCTCTGCCTATGTCTCTGCCTCTCTCTGTCTCTCATGAATAAATAAATAAAATATTAAAAAAATAAAAGTGTTTCAGAATAAAAGGCATGATATGGAAAGTATCACAGTAAAGAATTATAATATGGGCAGCCCGGGTGGCTCAGCGGTTTAGCGCAGCCTTCAGCCCAGGGCTGATCCCTGGAGACCCGGGATTGAGTCCCATGTTGGGCTCCCTGCATGGAGCCTGCCTCTCCCTCTGCCTTTGTCTCTGCCTCTCTGTGTGTCTCTTATAAATAAATAAATAAAATATTTTTAAATAAAATATTTTTTTAAAAAAAGGAAGAAAGAAAGAAGAAAAAGAAAAGAAAGAGAAAGAAAGAAAGAAAGAAAGAAAGAAAGAAAGAAAGAAGAAAGAAAGAAAGAAGAAAGAAAGAAAGAAAGAAGAAAGAAAGAAAGAAAGAAAGAAAGAAAGAAAGAAAGAAAGAAAGAAAGAAAGAAAGAAAGAAAGAAAGGAAAAAAGAAAAGAAAGAAAGAAAGAAACTGAGAGCACAGGGGCAGCATCTAATGAATCTGGGGCAACCCAGCAGGTGAAGGTTGGGGCCCTCCGCGCCCATACAAGCAACAAGGGCTTGGTGTTCCTGCCGGTGCTCAGTTTCGGGCCGCAGGGGATGAAGAGCTCCATTGGAAGCCACAGGTGCATGTGAGACACTGAAGTTTAGGAGGCGGTTGGTTGGTAAATGTCGGAAGCACAAGAGCACAAAGCAAGCTGGAGACCGAGACTGGGGTTACAGGCCGCAGCCCGCGCTGCTGTGCTTCCCTCCGCCTAGCACTGTCCCCAGTCAGGATGGCATTTTCAGCACATCTGTCTGTCCTTCCCTCGCTGCTCAGGGCAGGAAACACTTCTGCATCCTCAGAAGACGTTCCACAAACAAGCTCTTGAGCAGTTGGCGGCTGCCAGAGGGCGGGAAGCCCGGGAGGAGGCCCGAGGTGGGAAAGCAGCTGAGCCTGGGAGGGAGCGCAGGCGGTGCTGGGGGGAGGCTTCTAAGGAGCAGCTGGGAGCCTCTGAGGAAGGAGTGGCGCTAGGACCCCCGAGGCAGCTTCAGAGAAGAGGAGGTTGGGGCCACCTGGCTCCAAGATTGGCCTCCTGTTTTCAGGGTCTGGTTCTTGGGAGGTACAGTCTGAGTGATGGGTGGTTAGGAAGGGCCCCCCAACCTCGCACCACCCCGCCCTCCTGCACCCTGGCCCTGTGTGCCCGTGGGGATGTGATCTCAGCAACCCACCCGAGGGTAGGACCCAGAACCTTGCCTCTTTTCTCATCAGAGCTGCATCTGCCCTGCTGGAGCAAATCAGGGAGTCTCTGCACCATGAGGCCATAAACCTGTGCTTTCAAGTGCTCTGAGCCACCTCTCCCAGGGTCTGTGAAAGATCGCACAAAATCTCTCCTTCCAGAAGCAACCAACCACCCGGCTGATGAAAGAAACATCTCCACTGAAGGCAAAGCCCTCGCCCATGCCAGGTGCTCCCTACAAGAGCTCTTGCCTGGCTCACCCGCCTTTCTCAGTGGCATTTGGTATCATTGCCAAGTGATCCTGAGGAGCACTCAGCCATCCTGAGGAGCACTCAGTCACACACCTGGGCATCTAGGAGCAGGCGGGGGGCGGGGGGGTACTCTCAGTCCAAGGCTGCTTTTTGATTATCTACTTACTTTTTTAATTTTGATGAAACCCAAAGCACCACCAGAAAGCTCCCAAGCCTGAATCTCTGAAACTGGAAGGAGAATCAGAAAGATCAGAGAGCCCGCTACACGCTCCTTTTTAATAACCTGAATATAGCTGCCGGAGGCAGAGCTGTAACGGCGCCTAAAAAGGAAGAAAGGTGGACACCGGGAAATATGCTGGGAAAATATGTGGCAGGCTAGCCTGCAAACAACTTCTGCATATGGGGGAAAACAATAACAGAGAGTCTGGAGGAAGCTGACCGAGACAGTACACTATCTTCCAAATAGTCTAGAATGTGTGTTTCTGCTCTATTTTCCACATAGGTCTGTAACCCACATGCCTCTTCTACCCGCAATTTGAAAAATGCCAATGCACATTTCTTTTTTTTCTTGTATGTTTTTTTATTGGAGTTCAATTTGCCAACATATAGCATAACACCCAGTGCTCATCCCGCCAAGTGCCCCCCTCAGTGCCCGCCACCCAGTCAGCCTCACCCCCCTGCCCACCTCCCTTTCCACCACTCCTTGTTCGTTTCCCAGAGTTAGGAGTCTCTCATGTTCTGTCTCCCTTTCTGATATTTCCCACTCATATTTTCTCTCCTTTCCTCTTTATTCCCTTTCACTATTTTTTTTCTTCCCCAAGTGAATGAGACCATATAATGTTTGTCCTTCTCCGATTGACGTACTCACTCAGCATAATACCCTCCAGTTCCATCCACGTCGAAGCAAATGGTGGGTATTTGTCATTTCTAGTAGCTGAGGAATATTCCATTGTATACATACACCACATCTTCTTTATCCATTCATCCTTCGATGGACACCGAGGCTCCTTCCACAGCTTGGCTATTGTGGCCATTGCTGCTAGAAACATCGGGGTGCAGGTGTCCCGGCGTTTCACTGCATCTGTATCTTTGGGGTAAATCCCAGCAGTGCAATTGCTGGGTCGTAGGGCAGATCTATTTTTAATGCTTTGAGGAACCTCCACAGTTTTCCAGAGTGGCTGCACCAGTTCACATTCCCACCAACAGTGCAGGAGGGTTCCCTTTTCTCCACATTCTCTCCAACATTTGTGGTTTCCTGCCTTGTTAATTTTCCCCATTCTCACTGGTGTGAGGTAGTATCTCATTGTGGTTTTGATTTGTATTTCCCTGACGGCCAGTGATGCGGAGCATTTTCTCATGTGCATGTTGGCCATGTCTATGTCTTCCTCTGTGAGATTTCTGTTCCTGTGTTTTGCCCATTTCTTGATTGGATTGTTTGTTTCTTTGCTGTTGAGTTTAATAAGTTCTTTATAGATCTTGGAAACTAGCCCTTTATCTGATACGTCATTTGCAAATATCTTCTCCCATTCTGTAGGTTGTCTTTGAGTTTTATTGACTGTTTCCTTCACTGTGCAGAAGGTTTTTGTCTTGATTAAGTCCCAATAGTTCATTTTTGCTTTTGTTTCCCTTGCCTTCATTGATGTATCTTGCAAGAAGTTGCTGTGGCCACATTTCTTTTGATGTAGAGGAATATTTAATGCCCTGAGAAATATTCATGATATAGTATTAAATGAAAACAGCTGCCCTTCTAATATGTGTATGTGTGTGTATAGATTCTTTTTTTAATGGACCAATCTGAAATTAATGGGGTTCAAAAGAAAATGGCTTACTCTTGGCCAACCACTCCCTTCAAACATATTCTGTTGAATCTCCCTTCCCTGCCCCTATGAGATTTGGAAGCTAAGGTGCCTTAGCTTTTCTGTCATGAGCATGTTCTCCGTGATTACAGCTCCTTTTCAGGCATTAAAAAGTCCTTCTTCCTACCCTTTTCCTGTGGCTTCTGGTTTCTTTAGGGTACTAGGCCGGGGGAGTGGCCAATGCGCATTCCGTGAAGAAGTAATATGGACACATTTATTATCTTGTACTCTAGTTCGGCAGACTGAACCGGCACCTCTTACTCAAACAATTATAACAGCAACTCCTACTAGGTGAGTTCAGTGCCTATACGTGCTGGGCATGGTGTTCATTGGGTTGATGATGTGGAGGTGGCTTATAACTTTGGTAGGATCTGTCTCTCAAATTGGAGGCAGAAGCCAGACTGTCGTGGGCTGTATGGTGAGAAGAACCAAGAGGATAAAAGGTAAGAGCAAATTTGTTCAAGAGGTTTGGTTTTTTAAGGGCAACCATAGGAAAGGTTTTCTATAATAAGGTTGCATTGGTTTCTGGGGGTAACAAAACACCACCGACTATGGGGCTCAAATAACAAACATGTATTTTCTCATAGTTTCCCTAGACTAGAAGTCTGACATCAGGGGTCAGCAGGTTTGGTAGACCCCTTGCATTTGCAGATAGCTACCTTCTCGCATGTCCTCACATGGCCTTCGCGGTCTGCCCACCCATCTCATTGTGTGCCCAGGTTTCCTCTTCTTATAAGGGCACCAGTCGGATTGGATTGGGCTCTCCCTTAAAGGCTTCCTGGTAAGTACATCACCTTTTTTAAGGCCTGATCTCCAAATACAGTCACATTCTGAAGTACTGGGGGGTGAGGACTGCAACATAGGAATTTGGCGGCGAGACAGTTCAGCCCATAACAGAGGTCGAGGACATTTTTTCCTTTTAATATACAAGAGACAGGATTGTTAGGTGTTGTGGAAAGAGCTCACAGGGCAAGAGAGTACAAGGGACAGAGGAAGAGCTCGGAGGCGGAGGGAGGGGTCCTCCCACTGTAAATGGAGGGAGGGGTCAGGGTGGAGCAGGTGCAGTCCGTTTTTCCATCATTTGACTGTGAGAAACTAGGGAGTCCTCACCTGGCAGAGGACAAGCATGTCTGGGAGCATAAATAGGAGCCCCCCCCCTTTTTTTTAAAGATTTTCCTTATTTATTCATTAGAAACACAGAGAGAAAGGCAGAGACCTAGGCAAGAAGGCTAAGCAGGCTCCCAAATGAGAGCTGTTTTGAGGGCAGTCTGGCCGCGTAAGTCAGAAATGTTAGGATGCCTATGGGCTCTGTGGTTTGATGTGTCTGCCTTCCGCTTGTCGTATGACCCCGGGGTCCCAGGATCGAGTCCCACTTCGGGCTCCCTGCGGGAAAAGCTTCTCCCTCTGCCTGTGTCTCTGCCTCTCTCTGTGTGTCTCTCATGAATAAAAAAATAAATTTTTTAAAGGCTTTAAAAATGTTGCCTAAAGGGCAGCCCGGGTGGCTTCAGCCCAGGGCGCGATCCTGGAGTCCTGGGATCGAGTCCCACGTCGGACTCCCTGCATGGAGCCTGCTTCTCCCTCTGCCTATGTCTCTGCCTCTCTCTCTCTCTCTCTCTGTGACTATCATAAATAAAAAAAAATTTTTTTTAATGTTGTCTATAAATTGACCTAGAAATTCCAATTCAACAAATCGGTTCCAAGGAAATAATTAGGTGTGTACACCAGGATCTAATCATAATGCTTAGTCAAACAGAGCCACAGTGTTGTTTATGACTTAAAAAGGGCAAAAAAAAAAAAAGGCAGAAAACAATATTCAATATTCAAACACGGAGGGACAGTTAAACCAGCTCACGTTCCCAGGATCTGCACACACTGTGGTGGGGCCCTAAGATGTCCGTAGCCACTGGACATGCTTTTAGAAAGACAATAGATCCATGAAAAGAAGAAAAAGAACCCACATGTGTAGGAGGCAAAGGTTAGCTGTGGTTATCTCTGGGTGGTGAAATTTAGGGAGCTAATTATTTTCTTTTTGCTCACCACTAGTTTCTAATTTTTGCCACAGTGAACACATTATTTAAGCAACACAGGGTCGTGGGGAGCAATAACATTTTTTATTTTAAGGCAACACCCAGGTTTCTTTTTGGGGCTATTTTCTACAAAGACACCTTTTTTTTTTTTTTAAATTACTTGAGAGTTGTTATATAAACGATGCCTGCCCAGGGCAAATAATAAAGCAGAGAGGAAGGTACTCTGTGCAGACTGCCGCTCAGGTGGCATCCCTGGGGCCCAGGGCAGCATTTTGCACACAGTAGGCCCACAAATATACGAGGAAGAATGATTGAATAAGGTACTGGGGGCAGAGCAGGTCACCAGTCTTCCCTTCAAGTGAGAAAATCACCCTCAGGGCAGCCTCCATATGAGGTGTAAACTCATGCCTTCATAAATAACAAATGACCAGAGGTCATCAATCCCTGATGTGGCTTCCGAGTTGTCAAAATCTAGAATATTCTATCAAGGTTTCGAGCCCGTGAGAATGTGGTCTCCAATTCCCACCCACTGCTCAGACTGCTGAGCAAAGTGGATTCCAGCCCCCATCAGAGGCAAGGCATTTGCTTTCCAGAAAGCCTCTGAGGCCAAAAGGCTTTGGTATTGATGATGTACCTTCCTCAGAAATGTTCCATCTTCTTTTCAGGCACGTTGTCATTACCACTATATCCTGAAGGCATTACTGAGATGTCATGAAACAACAGCCTTTTAAATTCATGTTATGGGCTGGCCTGGCGATTTAATCTCGTTCTTAAATGTAAATGTTTCAGATGCTGTGGAGGGGAAGAGAATGGAAGAATATTATTGAAATAGGGGATGAGTCTAATGTCTTTTATCTGCCAGAGACAAGCCACGACTGAAGATATTTATTGGTTCAGTACTTCAGCAACATGGTATTAATTGTCTTTGAGTGTTTTGATAGGTAGTTAGCGCAAGGGTATTAATGAAAACAGCCCCACTTCATTTTAAAATTAACTGCTTGGCCATTGAGCAATAGGAGCTGATAAATGATGGCAATAAATTTGTGATGGAGATTTATGTGCTCGTAACTCAGAGCAGGGCTGCGGGCATGCTCAGATGGGGTGGGGAGATAAGAAATACCAAAAAGTAGCTTTATCCAAAAGAGCATTTCTCCCGAATCACCGCTGAACCCGTTAGCAGTCACGTCTTTCTGGGCCGCCGCAGGTCGGTGCAAACTTGGCCTCGCAGGTGCTGGGCGCAGGTCCCAGGCCGTCCTGGGGGATGAAAGGCCTCCTGATCCGGGAGAGGGTGTTTTCTGGGTGCCCTTCGGGACTACTACACCCACTTTGGCCGGCTGGGGAAAAGCCTTCCTTCACCTGCTTCTGGAAAGCAGCTCCTCCCAGGCCGTCTTGGCTGACACAACTGATACCTCCTCAGAGCTGCTCCTTTGCTAAGACAAAGGGAAAGTCCACCCAGATGGACACAGCGAGGCGGGAAGGAAATATTTCTTGCTCGGTTGCTGTCAGGCCCTGGGCCGGTGCCTCATTTACATAATTCCTTTTAATCTCTACAACAATCTTGAGAGGTAGTTCTTATTAACCTATTAGTGACTCTGGTGTGGAGAGAAGGAAGCCGAAACCCATAAGCTGAAGTGGCCCGCCCTGGGCCCATGCATTCTGCTGGTATGGAGACGACGTGATGGGGAGAACGTGGGGTTTGGGATCACAGAGCAAAAGTTCGAATCCCAGGTATGCCACTCACTAGCTGGGTAATTAAGAAAAAAAAAATAATAATTCTTCTATGCCCATAGTTTTTTGGTTTTGGTTTTGGTTTTGGTTTTTGTCTGTCACCAAAGATGAGAACGCAGTCATCACAGGATTCTCAGGTACGGTAAAATACTTGAGGAGATGAAAGTCGATTGGGCTTTCCAGAGCTCCTGTAACTGACCCATAGAAGCTTGGGACCCTGGAGAGGCCCGGAGGCCAAGGCAGGGTGCCAAACCAGAGGCCAGGAGGGGGCAAGCAAGGAACGCAGGGTGGGGCCCACCTGGGAGTAATGTGGGGCTTGGATCCGTACAGGAGCGAGGCTGGAGCATTAGTCCTGCAGTAAAAGGCCACAGCAAGGTCAGCTGGCAGGCACTCTTGAAGGTGGAATAATATATCCCTGCCATATGGGAATGTTAGACACCCCCCACCCCCCCCACCCCTCCCCCACCCCCCCGCCGCCAAGCACACACACAAAGAAAATGAAAATGAGGCAAGTAAGGCTGGTTCCTGGGAGTTAAACTATATACAGCAACAGCCCCAACTTAAACCTGAGTGAGTTCGAAGGTCTGACAAATACAGGTTTGAAGCCTACTGGTCTGAGAGCAGATGAGTGTCTGCAGGGAAGATAAGGGGTGATAGAAAGTCAAAGTTGGTGGCCATGGGATATCCCAAATGGGGTTTCCTTGGAGTGAGCAGGACACCATCGGCCACCTAAGGCTGCTGTAGAAGTCATTGGCAGAAGTTATTCTCATCTGGACATTCTCTAAAACAAAAGTCATCCTGTTGCAGGAAGACGAGTAGAGACCATGACAAAAATCTAAGAAAGGAAGTAGAATTTTCCAGGCCATAGATTTGACTGAGGTCTCTCAGCAGTGGGGAAGCTACGGACAGTAGGGTTAGGGCATTGGAGACTATTTGGAGACAGGATACAATTTAGCAGTAAGAGAATGTGGTCGGGCTGGCAATCACTGATGCAGCACCCACTCTGGCAAATATTTAGGATTCAGAAAAGCCAACGTGGAATTGAGAGATGAGGGCACAGAGGTGCCAAAGGAAAAAAAAAAAAAAAAAGGAAAGAAAAGAAAAATGATGCCTGCCCTCAAGAAGTCCCATGGGGAAGATAGTGCATAGGCATCTGGGACACGATGTGATTAGTGTCTGTTCCCAGAATAGCCTTGAGGAGAGGCTTCTCAGCCACGAGGAAAAAGTTCATGGAGAAGCCAGCACCGAAATGAGCCTTAGAAGCAAGCAGCAGCTACTCAGGACAAGAGGATGTCTCTGCCACTGTCCTGCTTAAAATCTTGTCCCATTCAGTAACATGGCATTTACAATGAACCACATTCACGACTCACCTCCCACCTCAAATCCCCAAGCTCATTCCTTGTCACTCCCTGCCTCATGCTTTTGGCTACAGCAACATTAGCGGCCGTGTTGCCTGCACGTTCATGCTGCTTGCTAGCTTTTGCTTTAGATTATACACTCCTCTCTGCCTGAACTATTCCACCATCCCTTGGGGTGGCTGAACCTTCAGGAGTCTTTTAGCAACTCTTTTCTGCCTCCCCCATCTGGTCTTAGGTGTCCCTAACGGACGCACCTCTGTGTGTATCTCTATCACTATGCTTATGACCTTGTATTAGATTTAACTATGGGTCTTTTCCTCACTAGACAGTGTGCTAGTTGACGTCAAGGACTGTGTGTTTATTCTTTTTTATATCAAAGCATCCGGCACTTAGCTACTACTTCATAAATACTTGTATTGTGTTCTACTGTGTTTTAATTTCCAGTATGGTTAACATACAGTGTTACGTTAGTCTCAGGTGGACAATGTAGTGATTCAAGACTTCCATACATCACTCAGGGCTCATTCTGACAAGTGCGCTCCTTAATCCCCATCACCTAGTTCACCCATCTCCCCACCCCTAATTCTCTGGCAACCATCAGTTTGTTCTCTATAGTTGAGTCTGTTTCTTGACTTGTCTCTCTCTTTTTCTCTCTTTTTTCCTTTCCTCACTTGTTTTGTTTCCTAAATTCCACATATGAGTGAGATCATATGATATTTGTCTTTCTTTGACTAACTCATTTCACTTAGCATTATATTCTCTAACTCCATCCATGTCGTTGCAAGTGGCAAGATTTCATTCTTTTTTATGGCTGAATAATGTTCTATATGTATATACCACATCTTCTTATCCATACACTTAGGTTGCATCCGTAATTTGGCTGTTGTAATAAATACTTTTTGTAGTATGATTATTTACTAGAGGTCGACCGACAAATTTAAATTAAATATTTCTTTTCTCCTTACAGTTATCAGATAGACACAGGACACCCAGTTAAATTTAAATTTGAATTTAAATATCAGTTAGGCAACAAAACTTTCTTATAAGTATGTCTCAAAAGTTACATGGGACATACTTAGACCAAGCAGGATGTGACTCAAATATTTCATGGGACATACTTACACATAAAAATTAGTTGTTATTTATCTGAAATTCAAACTTAACTGGGCATTCTCTATTTTTATTTGCTAAACTAACTAGCCCTATTTCTTCTGTTAAACTTGTAAATACAAAAAAGCACAAAGGATGTGAGCAAGAGCCTTGATTGAAAAAATGTTCAATCTGGCAAACAGTTTAGCAAATGTTTTCAAATATAATTATAACAGTACAAAGATAATAGGAATTCTGGTATTCACAATGGCTCAAAGTTAGAAACAATTTAAATGTACATCAATAAGGGGATTGGTTAAATGAAACAGAACTTTTTAATATTATTATTTTTTTATGTAGGCTGGATGCCCAACACAGGGCTCAAACTCATGACCTCAATATCAAGAGTCGCATGTTCTATCAACTGAGCCAGCCATGAAATAGGATTTTATATGCAATGTAACACTGAGATTAAGAGCACAGGATCTGGAGTCAGAATGTCCAGGTTCAAATCCTGACTGCATAAAATACTGGTTCTAAGATGCTAAGAAAGGTTACTTAATTTTTCCATACGTCAGTGTATACATTTGTAAAATAGGAATAATACAAATGTCCACCCCATAAGTTTGGGAAGCATAAATAATTAACATATGTTCAGTCCTTACAATAGGGCCTGTTCAGATAAAGACAGCAGACAGCAATGTTCAGATAAAGATAGCCATCACTATTATAATCATCATCATCATCCCTATTGTAGAACTATAGTGCCATTAAAAGACTTTATAGGTTTTATGTATTGACTTGAGACATTCCCATTTTATGAGTGAGGAAACACAATCAAAACAGCATAAGTAAAGCATCCATCTAGCAAAGAATTTTTGAATGCCATCCCTGTTGGGCCCACTGTTGGAAGTTAGCAACAGGAGACACGGCAAAGAACAAAGCAGAAATGTATAAGACCTAAAGGATCGTGAATAGATAGACATTACAGAAAGTGCATACAAATTAAAAGAAAATTAACATTCTGACAAAAGCAATAGAGGAAAATATATAATATAATGTGATAGGAAAGACCTATGAAGAAAGGGCTATTTTACCTGAAATCTGAAGTGTGAGTGAAGCTTAGCCAGGGCAGGGATAGAAGAAGAATATTTTAGGCAAAGGAAACAGCATGTGTGAAAACTGTGGGAAAAGGGAAATCAAATGAATATGAGGAACTGGAACAAGGCCAGCGTGGTTAGACCCCAGTGGGTAACGGTGCAAGGTGAAATTGGAGGATGAGTAGGGGTTTGCTCATAGTGAGCTTTGTAAAATATTAAAAGTCAAAGTAGGTAGGGTTGAGTAGTTGGGTCTAAATCCTTGGGTCCTCCAATACAATCTCATCATCTGGATTTTTATTTTTCTTGCTCAAGATACTGAGTCTTGAAGATGAACAAAGTTGGAAGGCTAATGCTACCTGAATTTAAGACGTATCTATAAGGCCAGTGTGACCAAGGTAGTGTGGTATTGACAAAGGAGTAGACAAATAAATAAATGAAACAGAACAGAGAGCCTGGAGATAGACTCAAGTAAATACAGACCTTTGACAAAGGAGCAAAGGCAAAATAATGGAACAAAGATAGTCTTCTCAACAAATAGTGCTGGAACAACTGGACATCTACATGCAAAAAACAATGAGTCTCTGAGCAGACCCTCACAAAAATTAACTCAAAGTGAATCATAAACCTAAATGTAAAATGCAAAACTATAAAACTCCTAGAAGATAACATAGGAGAAAATCTAGATGACCTTGGCATGGATGATGACTTTTAAAATACAACACCAAAGGCACGATCCATGAAAGAAATAATTGATAAGCTGGGCTTCATTAAAATTAAAAACTTCTTCTCTGCAAAAGACAATGTCAAAAGAATGAGAAAGTGAGCCATAAACTGGGAGAAAATATTTGCAAAAGAAACACCTGATGAAAGATTCAGAGCTTTGGGTTGGAAAATCTCACTGGCTGAATAAAAGCCACATGTTCCCAGGTAGGGGAGAGGAAGGATCCCCCTTCAGCTCGATCTCTGCCATTGAAAAGGTACTACATGGCCTTGCCTGCCCCCAATTCCCCCCATCCTTATGAATCCAGAAACCCCATGTCAACTGCAGCTCCCATCACAATCTCCAGCCTCCGTATAACAGTGGCCATGGTGAAGACATTGGTGTTCCCCTCCTCAAGGTATTTCTCAAGACTTTGGCAAGGAGGTTGTCCTCTGTGCTGTCCCGGGAGACAGAGTCAGGGAGTGAGAGGGTAAGTTGCACATGATAAATTCGCTCCAGCATTCCTATCTTTTGGAGTCTTTGGATTCTTTCCTTTACTTGATATCAAGGAATTTATGACATCTCAACTCTGTTTAGTGTTGGCCACCACTGAGTCCAGATTTCTGTCAACCAACTGAACAAACAACAGTGTCTACTCCCAGCTGCTTGAATTTGCAACAAAATCTGGGGTCTCTGCTAAGTGCATCCATATCCATGACTTTAACTTGTTCTAAAATGATATTCTTCTTGTCTTTAGTCAAGAGCCTACAGAACTCATTCCCACACATACTCCCTAGATCTTTGAAGGTGTAAATTAGCAAAGTTTTGCAAATTATTTGTTATGCCTTCTGCTCCCAGGTTTGCCAGGTTTGACTTTTTACTACCTACCTCCCCCGTGGGTATTCTAGGTCTGATCCTGAAGACAAGGGAAGGTTGCTACAATGCAGATCATTAAAATAGACTCTTAAGGTGTAACTCTTTAGGGTAAGGAAGTTATAGTATCTCTGGGCAAAAAGTAAAAAGAGTGAATGATCAAAGGAGGAAGTCTGCTTTGGCTGGCATGGGGTATAACCATAATCAGAGTGTTCTCTGGGTCATCCCAAATACCCTCATCTCAAGTCTTGTCCTAGCCACACCTTACCGTTCTCCTAAGAAGCATGACAAGGCTGAGGACTTAACTGATGTAATTCTACAAACCCCAGAATCCAACTTAAATTTGTTTACCACTCTCTCAGTTGTGTGGCTTTTAGCGGTTGGAAATCCATTTAGCACAGCCAAAGAAAGCTACTGGGTGTTAATACATGCCTTAAATTGAGAATTCCAGGGTTTAATTCTATCATTCTCTTTTAATAAGCTAACCAAGGCCAGTAGGAGCAGCCACTCTATCTCCCACAGTCCTTGAACTCCTTCTGCCTTTTATACTGTCTCAGGACATTGGTTTGGGGGTCTTAAAACTTTGCTTTTCATGAGCCCCTTGAACACATGACCGCAGGTGATAATTAAGATGCTCTGCTGCTGTGACATGGGCTTCCAGGTTCCTATCTCTGAATCCTAAGAAAATGATCATAGTCATCAAGTCCCCGCTTGAGGCATTATAATCAATCCCAGATTTCTACCCTGAAGCCCTTCTGACTTAAAGAGGCTGTGGCACATTCCCTGGTACAAACTCCTGTGTTGGGAAACTACAGGGAACAGAAACAGATTCTAACTACCTTTCACAAAAGAGGAATTCATTGGAAGGTATTGGGTAGCTCACAGGTCTGGAAAATCGTCAGGAGCCAAGCGAAGCTAGGCAGCAAGAAAAATTGGCCGGGATGGGGTCACAACCAGTTACAACAGCCATCCTGTGGTTGGTCTCATCATCCCTCTGACTTTGCTTCATTCACTCAGGAGTCAAATATCTTGGGTAGAAGCATTTAATTAGTGACCAAGGGTCACATACATTTCCCCTAAGGCTTCTACCAAAATTCCAGAAAGGGATTTGGTTTCAAAAAGCCAAAAATTGACAAAGGATCAGTATTGTGGGACGTGTGTCCCTTCAGGGGTGTTGCACAGCATAATGCTGGCGGGTGGGAGGGAGAGCCGACCCTTGCTCATTATTCATCTCCATTGGCTGACTGAGATTCTGCCACCTGTATGTGGCCTTATGTCCTGAGCCCGTGCAGGCACCATGGAATCCGGGTCCTCCTACCCACAAGAGCTCCGGGCCCCACCCCCTCTCTGCGTGTTTGAGAAACATCCTTCCACCCACTACCATGCAGTGCTGTGCTGTGGGAAAGTCTGTGGGGACGTGGCAGATGTGTTTTCCTACACAATACAGGAGGCTGTTTCCACTCTGGTTTTTCCCCCTTTCACAGACTTTCCCCAGAAAAGGAAAGAGGACTCTTGACTTTCTCAAATCTATCTGGAATATCTGCTGTCCCCTCTCACCCAGAGCTTGACCTAAGGTGGGGTGTGATGCAGGGCACATTTCTCAACACCCCACTATGTCCAAGCTCTCCATGTTTCTCCTGTGACTTTCTGACCTTCTCCATCCCAAGAGTCTCTTGTTTTGTTCTAAAGGCTGGCTTTACATCTATATTCCTCAATCTATTACTTATGTCCTAACTGTCCTTTCTTCTCTGCATTCTGTTCGGCCTTCCCTCTTCCAAGGCAGAAGCCATAGAACATTCAGGCTGGTTGCTAAATCAGGGGAAGGTTTATAGAATAACAGGAAATACTGAGAAGCAAAAAGAGAAAAATAAAGCTAAGGCATAATAAATAAGTTAAAATAATAATATATAATATATATTATTTTATATATAATAATATATAAAATATTCTGCAATTCTTTGTGCTTATCTGTATTTTTTATTTTTTCACTAATTAGATCAGATTACAGTATAATTTAAAAACAAAACTGTCTGCCTTGTGAGATAGTGAGATCTCCATCAATGGAGGTATTCAAACAGAGGCAGGATGACATCTGTTAGGGATGCAGTAAAAGGAAGTTCTCCACTGGTGGGAGGTAGTATGAAATGATATCTAAGGTCAATTCTAAAGTTAATATTTTATGCTTTAATTTATTTTTTATTATGTTTCTTATTTCTCCACAAATTTTGGCATCTTAATAGGACTATTTTGAGGTTCTTACTAATTATAAAAATTTTAAATGGCCTCCCTGGTTTCCAATAAATCAGTCAACATTTTTAATAGAGCTTGTTCTGAATGCCCAAGATTGGCTATTTCCAATTCTCTTGGTTCTATTGGCTTTGGTACAACTTTTTCTATTACAATGGCTTTATTGTTCTTTTCAATTCCTCTGCCCTTTTCTCCATAAATCTTCTATGGAGTGGGTGTTTGCTTATTTTTTCTGGGTAAAGAGGAAAAAGTATTGCTCTGACCCAAGTGTGGGGAAAACATCTTTGAAAACACTGAAGAAGGCCCAGACTTGAAATGAAGGAACATATATTTCCATCCTAGACACAGTTCTCTAGCTATGGGAGCCTGAGAAGTCCACCCTATCAGAGCCTCAGTTTCTCATATGGAAAGTTGAGAAAGACAATACCTACTGCATCAACTCAATAAAAATTAAGCAAAAATGAGAGGTCCAGGTGTGATATGATTTAGAGGTCACAATATCATCTCTATTTCTTTGCTATTCTCTCCACCTGCCCCCCTCTAGGAGTCAATTTCCCTCCTCCCAACCCCCTTCCTTGGTGCTTCCTCCTATGGTAGCAAAAAATGACAGTGGTATTTTCAGACCCCTCCTGCATATACTCTATGCACCAGAGGAAGAAGGCTGGTCTCCTGCAGTCATTACCATGGATAAAAGAGGAAAATTCTTTCTTGAAAGTCCCAACAGTGGTTTCCTCACATCTCAGCAGCCAAACTGGGTCCCATCCTGACAAATCCTTGTGGCCTAGAGTGAGCTGAGCTGACAACCTAAGCCAACCTAAGCCGCCTGTGAGATTAGGTCGATGTCATCCCCTCCAGAATAGAGAGCTAAGCCTATGAAGGAGCTTTCCTCCAAATGAAGATTTGGATGCTTTTTCTAGGAGAAAGAGATGGAAAAATGGGGACTTGAAGGGCATCCACCAAATGATCTCTACTCCCACACAACTCTGTAGGTTAATTTAAAAGTCATATGAGGGTCACCTGGGGGACTCAGTCGGTTGAGTGTCTGACTCTTGGTTTCAGCTCAGGCATGATCTCAGGGTCCTGTGGTTGAGCCCCGCATCAGGCTCCACTCTCAGCAGGGAGTACGCTTGAGATTCTCTCTCCCTCTCTTCTTCTGCCCCACCCCCTGCTCTCTCTCCAAATAAATAAATAAATAAAATCTTTAAAAATAAATAAATAAAAGTCATAAGAGATTGTGAAAATGGTAATGCCTTATACCTGTAAAAACCTCACATTCCAACAAGGGAAGTGGCCTCAGGGGAATGACTTGATTTTTTTACCCTACTTATCACTTTTATACAACTTCTTCGAGACTTGGTTTCTCCACCTATAGAATGGTAGTGCCATCTAATAATGAGACATGCCCACAAATATTCATTTATTATAAATTGTTTTTAATCGAATCCATGTTAGAATTGAGTCAGCTGTTACAAAACCAGTTCTGGCTGGTACATTTGCAGGTCCTGCTTACAACCTTGAGGAAACCACCCCTAGGCACATTAATAAGTTTCAAGTAACCATGGCACTGAGACTTCAGATGGAAGGAATGCTTTGTGAACCAAATTTTTACTAACATACAGAAAATCATATTCATGTGTGCATAAGTCATCATGCCCTGAACCCTTAATCTCCATATCTCTGATGCAGAAAGATTAATCTTAGAAGGAATAACTGACAACCCATTGCTCCAGGCTGCAGAGAAGATGAAAATGTCCCCTACAAATGTGATTCATATTACAATGTTTATGCACATTCTGCGCTATCTGGTCTTGTTCGAATGAAAGAAACTTAGTCGACTATTCTGTTGGAAGATACACATTTTTTTTCTTTTTTCTTTTGTATCACTCACAGAATTGTTAGAAGCTAAAAAGATGCCTATTTCTTGCCACAATCTTATCTATGAGCCAGGCGTTCCTCGGGAGGCAGTATGGCTCGGTGGGATCTCGTCAGATTGTCCTTTTACCAAATTCTGACTCAACTATTTTCTTAACCTCTGCAAGCCTCAGTGTTCTCATTGGAGAAGCTGGGGTGATAATAGCACCCACTTCATTGTAAGAAATACATGAGATAATGCATGTTAAATGCATGCAAGAGAGCCTAGCAGATTTAATACATATTAGCCATCACTGTTTTTTAATTTCTGAAAAAGAAAAGATGTGTTTATTACATTGGAAAGATACCAGGGTAGGTTGATACTTACTCTGATTTTAGACTGTTTCCATCATGGCTGATTTGTTCTAACATTCGAGGGTTCTGAAACAAGAGTACATGTAGGGATATAGGGACCCCTAGTTCTTGGCTAACCCCTTTCTTTTCCTACCCTCAACTAAGTCTGGCACTGTAAGAAGCCCCATGCACATGCTTGAACATCACAACCTGAATATCCAAGCTAGGTCTATACTCCCACCCAAATGCAAAGACAACTCTCAAATTTAGGAGTATACGTACCTGTTGCAAAGTCCACCAGTGCCGTTGGGAGATGGGACAGGTGAATAGACTACACAAGCCATGAAAGCAGACTGGGGCCTTTTGAGCAGGAATCCCAGGGTGCCTAGAACCAACAGCATGGGTTATAAGGGGCAGCGCTATGGACACTCAGTCTATGGGGAGGGTGCAGCTATCGGAAGGCCAAAGAAAGAGACTTCTAATGCATGGGGCTCAGGAGAGGAGCCTGGTTCTGAAAGTGATACCGAGTTCATCTCTTGGAAACTTATTCTTTAGAAATGAGTGCCTAGAGACATATGTCTTTAAAAAAAATAAATAACAGCTTTCTTGAGATCTAATTTACATACACACAATTCACCCATTCAAAGTATACAATTCAATTCCAAAGATAGGTAGTCGGTTGACCTCCATTGCAGCAGTGAGAGAGGGATTCCACTCATTGTACTCAACCCATCTAGCCCAGGGGGAGTGTGAGAAGGAGCCCTGGATTTGGCACGTTCTCAAAGACCTGTCTTCTCCACAGCCTCTCACAGAATTTGTAGCTGCACCGAGTTTGATCCTAATATTTAGAGATATGAACTTCTGGTACCACATGGCCACAGAGTGCAAGTCAGTATTTCACTGGGGTTCAATTAAGAAATAGTGATTTCTGCCTGCCCCCAAAACTGAAGCAAAACCTGACCACATTGGACTTACTAATAGACGATGCATCAGCCTTTGAAGAGTATTTGCTTAAGGGATTTTCAAGGGCAATTTTGACTATATGAAACTTTTACCTTACATGCTAATATCAGAACCTAATCCTCAAGAAAAATATAGCTTCCCTCTACATAGGAGCATGAAAGGAACATTTTGTTTGGTCTGGGATTATCAGAGATGACCTCAGGGTTCTGCGAGCCCTGTCGGCCTGTGATTTCAAATCAGACCTATCGACATGGTCATCTGCAATGGTATCTCCTAAATTCTTTTCCTAGTGAATCTTAGTTAAAAAACAAAACCAGGCGTGTGCACGATTACACACAACTCTCCTTCACTCTCCAAATATTGGTTCCTGAGTTAGGATAGCATATTTGAAGAGTGAAGAATACAAGCTTATCCTCGAGTTTCCAATAACAAGTAGTCCGAATTTGGATGGCAAAAAAAGTCATTCTACAATTTAGCTGAATTGATGCAACTCTTGCATTCGGAAAGCAAGAGTAAATAAGTAAATTTATTTTAAATTGTATTTGTGTACGTCTCTACTAATATATTATGGACACTATAAAAAATCACACAAAACCAGTCATTTTTATTTTGTATGTTATTTTTTAATATTTTATTTAAATTCAATTTGCCAACATATAGTGTAACACCCAGTGCTCATCTTATCATGTGCCCTCCTTAATGCTCATCACCCAGTTACCCCATCTGCCCAACAACCTCCCCTTCTACAACCTTTTGTTTGTTTCTCAGAGTTAAGAGTCTCTCATAAAATCAGTTATTTTTAATAGAAGACAAAAAATGCAAATAAAAGTTCTAAAAATCATCGTGTGTGTCTCCACTTTGATGATCACTCCAACAGGTCAAGAACCAGGAGTGTCCTCTGGTCGCCATGACGCGTGGCTGTGAAACAGCCTGATCTAGTCACTGATTTTCAGAACAATTCTCTGCTCTCGGATATATTCCCAGCTATTAGCGTGCCTCATGCTTGGGATGACTGCCTTTTCTTCATGTAGCCTCATTTTATCACTGTATAAGTTTTGATGGTATTAGCAAATTTATAATAGCTTCTCCCTTCTCCCTTTCACAGAAGATCAAACATTAGCGTTAAATGGGCAGTTTCTGATTTCTCCTTAAAATAGAATCCTAATTGTGTTGAAAACTACCTTCTCCCTGGGTGGTTTCTCAATAATAATTGCCAAAATGCTCAAAGATTTTTTTGTCCTCTGAGAAGTAACCACCTAAATCTGTGGTTACATCCCTTTTGGGATGCCTGGGTGGCTCAGCGGTTGGGGCCCTGCATTCGGGTCAGGTCATGATCCTGGGATCCGGGATCAAGTCCTGCATCAGGCTCCCGCATGGAGCCTGCTTCTCCCTCTGCCTGTGTCTCTGCCTCTCTCTCAGTCTGTGTCTCTCATGAATAAATAAATAAATCTTTAAAATAAATAGATGATAGATGATTGATAGATCGATTGATCGATCGATCTGGCCCTTTTGTGCCTCATAGTAAATTCCAGGTAAGTGTCTGGTGGGCCTTTGCTGCCCTGAGAGAGGCAAGTAGGACCTCACTGGTGAACCACACTTGCCAATGGATTTGAGACTTTCCATTCAATTTAATCAATATTTCTGAAACCTAACCATGCACAAAATTCGGTAATCTGTCTGAGCAAGATGCCCCAGTTGATGTTGGTATTGAGTTAGTGAAAGGCATTATATATGTGGAAACTGGCTAATATATAAGAACCAGGTCTTCAGGTAACATTCAGATTTTTCATGTCATCTTCATATCCAGTTGCCAAAGAAAGGAAAATTATCTTGTCTACTATAATGGTCTTCAATGTCTTTTCACGGCACAAAGTCTTTTGCCTAAGATTGCACATGAACCACCATGTGGGAAAGACAGAGAATGTTCTGGTTAATTTAGAGGCGAGAGCCCCAGGTCCCACTACTTGGCCTTCTTTCCCCCCAGCTCCTGCTTCTCTGTGGAACACAAGAAAAGAGAAGGGAATGTGGGGAGACTGAAACACCTAGACCAGGGTGCCTGGATAGTTCATTTGGTGGGGTGTCTGCCTTCAGCTCAGGTCATGATCCTGGGGTCCCGGGATGGAGCCCCACATCAGGCTCCCTGCTCAGCGGGGAGCCTGCTTCTCCTTCTGCTGCTCCCCCTGCTTGTGGTTTCTCTTTCTCTCTGTCAAATAAATAAATGAAATCTTTTTAAAAAGAAGAAACACATAGACTAAAATCTCTGCTCTGCAAGAAATGATATGAATGTGTGACTTTGACAAGGGTACTCAACCCCTCTTGCCTCTGTTTGCTTGCACCACTTTTTACTTAATATTTAAGTAAATATTTACTTAAATATTATCATAAAAATAATAAATAAATAAACATTAAATAAATATTTAAATATTTATTTATGATAATATTTACTTCCTGGAATGATCCAGAACCCCACAGGAAGTTTGGCTCCTTGTTGTCCTTCACTCGCTCTGCTCTGAGCCGGCTCACGTTTCCTGGGCAAGAATAAAAAGGCACCCATTACAATTGCTGTCAACCCCAGCCAAGGTACACAGGTGAGAAGGCATTCCTGCCTAAATCTCCTTCTAGGCAGCAACACCAACGGGTAGAAATACGGACTGAAAACTTGGATACTCGGCCATGAGATTTACGATCCATACTGACTTCTCCCTGTCAGTGAGAGAAACCACAGGTCCGCAGTGCCCCAGATGTTCTCCATAAGGTCTTTAGTGACTAGTCCCACTTTCTCCTAAATGTATTAATGGCATACTTTGCTTCTAATCAGTAAATTTTATGTCTTTCCCTCCTCCCATAACAGTGTTTCTCCAGATTTTCCTTCTGATCAGTCCTGCCCCACTCAAGAAAAACAATTGTGAATATGCTCTGAAATCATCACAAGTTGTTCACGTATTAGTTACCATTGTTGTTCTTTTATACAAGTTTCCGGAAACTCTACATATCATACCTTCTGACGTGATGAGCCAATGGCATTCATCATTGGCTCAGATGTGCTTTGCTTTTCTTTTGTCTTCTTTCAAACATAGCTGACCCACACCTCACTCATTTCTCTACAACCCTTGAGACCTAAATCCAAGGGGCGCCTGGGTGGCTAGTGGTTGAGCATCTGCCTTTGGCTCAGGGTATGATCCGGGGTTCTGGGGTCAAGTCCCACATTGGGCTCCCCACAAGGAGCCTGCTTCTCCCTCTGCCTGTGTGTCTGCCTCTCTCTGTGTCTTTCATGAATAAATAAAATCTTTTTTAAAAAAGAAAGAAAGAGCCTAAATCCAAGCCAGACCTCTAACTGGTGTCTCTGCAAGGAAAATTTGGCTTTTGTTGCTCTGTCCTTTATCCCCCTATCACCTAGTGTTGTTTTCCCCAGGGTAGAGCCAAAATTCCACACCAGATACGCTTCTGCCCGAGATTCATTTCATTAACAGGCCATCCTCCACTAGGAATCATCAGTGACTGGTGGCCCAGAGAAGCCATAGTCTTTCCCACTTATGAGGGTGGTGGATGTACCAGGCCGAGATTAATTTCATGCCCCCTCCCTCCTCTCTGTCCCCACTGGTGGGTTTCAGAATCTGCACTGTTTAGAGAAGGGGCTAGTGGGATGATTTCTAGGGAAGGTGGAACCTGTGAACAGGGAGTATAAAGAGCTGCTGCTTAAAATCTTTCTTCAACCTACACGGCCTGGAGGAGGCACAACTGGGACATGTGAGTGAAGAGGCAAACGTGGCAGCCAGCTCGCTGCTCAGGCCTGATGCTTCAACTCCGACAGTGTTAGAGGCCTTTGCCAATCACCCCACCCTTCTTTGGAAAGGGTGAGTTACTGACTGTGAAGAAATAATGGAATAATGGAGGCTGTTTCCATGCAGAAACAACATGAGACAGGCTACTCTTTTAGGTAGTAAGTCTTATCAACAATGGCTTCCCTAAGTGCCTCCAAAGTGTCTATCCATTAGGGCCCAAGGAGGCGCTTTGATTCTCCCTCGGAGGGGAGAGCCGTTTAATAAATCAGCAAGTGGATAGAGCATCTAAATTCAATAATTGTGAAGTGCAGATAAATCACAGCTGTCAATGCCGACTTAGACTTTATTCATTCAAAAGAGTGAAATTCAAACAGCCTCCCTCCTATCCAGCGTGCAGACACAAGCGGCTCGCAGCCCCCCGCCTCCCCACCGGGCTATAATGTCTTCCCAGAGTCGGGCCTCGTTCCTGGCCATCTGTTGGGAAGTGGGGAAGGAGGAAGGAGGTTGAATTATAGCCTGAGAGATGACCCATTCTAGTGACAGAGAGATCATGGAAGTTCAAAGTGAATAATTCATTGTCCTGTCGGCTGTGCGTTAGGTTTCATCCCAGGAGCTCCTGATGGAAATGAAATCAGTCTTGGGCATCGTGCATGAGCTGCACAACTGGGCCTCCCAACACATTATTTGTGGCTGATTTGCTCACCAGCAACACGAGGGTGTGAACAATGGTACGGGATTATAGCTGGACAGTTTGCAGGTTCGAGCTGAGCCAAGACTGGAGGACATTTCCATCTCCTGCCCCAGACTCCTTCCCATAGAGTCGGGGGTGGTTTCTACCCCCGCCGTTCAACTCTCAGTGAGTTTCATGTAAAATGCAAGAAAGTGTAGCCCTTGTATTTATAAACATGCCAACTTGCAAATGGTTGGATAGGTATTTGAATTATTGATTGTTAAATATTTAAGCGAAATTCCTCATCCATCAGTTCTCGTGAGAAGCCAGGGGACAGATTTACGATGCTGAAGTTTTTCTGGTTAGTTGGCACTTGGCATCTCTATTAATTATGGCCCCCACGGTGGGCTCCGTACCGCTCGCTGCAGCGCTGAAGTCCGTGTCTCTCACATTCCTCTTAAAGAACGTTGGTGCCTCAAGGGCTGCTGAACTGAGAAAGGAGAGTCGGTCACGTCCAGCTCGCTGCTGCCTCGGTCTGAGGCCCGGGGTGGGGGTGGGGGGGGTGTCTGACTGCACCTGCCCATGGCAGGGCTGCAAGAGCACCCCGCCTTGGGAGCAGACAGGCCTGGATTCCAGTTCTAGCTCTCCTGCTTTCTGATCCTGTGAATCTGAACAATTGACTTCAATCCTCTGAATCTCCATTTCTTGATCTAAACCAAAGGGAAGAGCAATAATTAGCAGGATATAAGTATATCCATAGGTAGACACATAATATGTGTGTGTGTGTGTGTGTGTACGTGTACGGATAGATGATCAGATAAAGTTGGGGTATCGCGCCTATCAAATAGTAACCAACGGCCACAAGTCTTAAGCAGTAAAACATAAACTCCATGAGGGGAGAGATTTTAGTCGGGCTCATACACCGTTGATCCCCGCTGGCTAGAACAGTGCCTGACACAGAGAAGAAACTCCACAAACATTTATTGAGTTAATAAATGAGCACATTCCATGTTCTAGACACTGCTCTTGTGCCATTTAATCTCGTGACAACCCTATAAGGGAGGTATTACCATTTGTTTAGATCAGGCCACTGAGAAAGAGGTTGAATAATTTTCCCAGTGTCAATCATCAGTGACTGGTGGCCCAGAGAAGCCATAGTCTTTCCCACTTATGAGGGTGGTGAGAGAAAAGAGAAAGGAAAGAGAAGAGAATGCTCAATGCTCCCGCTAAAGGATACAGTGAGTGTTGAGATCTCTTTGAAGGTTTCTGGGCCTCATGGCCAAGTGATCACATGTAGAAAGGCAAGCCCTGTCTCTCGGGAAGGCCCTCACTTATCCCCACGCGATGGAGAAATCTGAGGCTCCTCTCCCCTTACAATTTCACAGCTAAAGGCTCAAAACTGAGGAAGCTCCCCAAAACCAGCAGAGGCCGCAGGAGAGAAGATAAGTGCCAGTCTGTCATGCTCATGAGGACTCTGAGGATGGGACGAAGGTGGGAGAAGAGGAAGGAAAGAAAATCTTCTTTCCTTCGAGGCTGTCTGTGGCCAAAATACTAACATTGTTCTCTCTTTCCTGAAGAGAGACACTCAGATGGCAGAGAGGGATGAGGAGCTGCTTTTGGATGATGCAGTTTGCCAACTGGATCCAAGAGGAGGAGCTAAGTAAGACCTACTGTGTTTTCTGATAGAGGTTGGGATAGTGTGTGTGTGTGTGTGTGTGTATGTGTGTGTGTGTGTGTGTGTGAGATGTTTGGTGTGGAAACCATGAAGACCAGAGCTGCACTTTATTCACCATCGTATCCCTGTGCTTGGCACAATGTCCAGCACATAGCAGACCCTCAACAATTCTTTATTGAATAAATGGATTGTGGGTCTGCCCCAACCAGTACAGTTACTATGATCTAAGTGCCCACTATGAGCCAGGCACTGTGCCACCTCTACCCGTGTGGTATTAGCAGCCCCATCACATAAAGGAGGAAACTGAGGCTCCAGAATTTTAAGTAATACTCCAGTGGTTATGTGGCTAGTGAGTAGTATGGGCCGGAGTTCAAATCTTGACTCTCAGACTCCAGCTTGCGCTCTTTGCAACAACTACCACAGCCACCTCCTGGGGTTCTAATTACTTTTAAACCAGGATTTCTCAACCTCAGCACCACTGACACTTTGGGCCATATAATTCTTTACTGTGGAAAGCTGTTCTGTGGACTGTGGACTGTATAGTGGCATTCCCGACCACTAGAGCCACAGGACCCTCCCCAATGTCTCCAGACATTGTGTCCCCTGGTGGCAAGGGGAGAGAGTATTTCCTCATGTGAGAACCACTATAACCTCTCTGACTCTTCCCCACCCCATCCATGACAAAGAAGTCAATCTGTTGGATATTGAGCCTTATACATCCAGTTGCTTTCTGGATATTTCCATTCAATGTCCCTACAATTGAGTTCTTCATCCTCTCCTGGCTCATATGATGGACCAGCCTCTCCCAGCTGGTATAAAATTTGAAGGCAAAGTTCCATCCTGGAAACAGTACGCTGATATGGGCGGGGTGGGGGCAGAGAACCAAAAAAAAAAAAAAAAAAAAACAATTTAACCAAAGATTTGGGTGGTGAAGGTGCTTATACTTTTTGTTCTTCTGTGGATGGAAAAGTTTTATGGGGGCCTTCTTGAATTACTTCCTCCCATTTATTATTTGCTATAACAAATGAACTGATGTAGTCTCTATTTATTAAAAAAATAACAACCCCCCTAAACTTTCCTCTCCTGCACCCTCAACATCCAATCAGCCCTAAGTCCTGCCTATTTTACCTCTTGTGTAGCTCTTTTTTTTTTTTTTAGGATTTTATTTATTTATTCAAGACACACACACACACACACACACACACACAGAGGCAGAGACATAGCCAGAAGGATAAGCAGGCTCCCTATGGGGAGCCTGATGCAGAACTCTATCCCAGGGAATCCCAGGATCACGACCTGAGCCAAAGGCAGATGCTCAACCACTGAGCCACCTAGGCTTCCCCTCTTGTATAGCCCTTAAATGTGTCCATTTCTCTCTGACTCCACTGGCACCCACCATCATTTCTTACCCAGTCTCCTCATGGGCCTTCCTGAGTCCAGAGTTTGCTCATGTCCCTGTGGCTCTAAATCTATTCTCCATAGCACAGCCTAAAGATGCTCCTTCTAAAATGTAGATCTGACCATGCCTTTGTGCAGTTTGCACTGTCCAGTGACACCCAGTCTCATCCAAGGTGAGTCTGAGTCTCCTGACATGGTTTGTAAGGCCTTTGACGATTTCCCCCTCCAAGCCCATTCCTTCCCCTTTTGTCCTCTGTCCTCCATGCTCTGGCCACACGAACTATTCCAATATGCCAGGCTTCCTAGAGTCTAAAGGAGCAGAAGTTGTGGCAAGATGTGTTCTTTCCTTTTCTATCCCTATCTCCTTTCTTGGGGCCTAGCACATGCTCACCTCTTTCTCCATGCCTGGCTCTTATGGAAGGTAAGATAACAGAAGGTAGCAAATTCAAGTAAATATTAAGAAAGGACAGACACTTTCAGCATAACAAAGCATGGGACAGATGCTAAGGGGAGCTCAGTTGCACAGTAAGGTGGGGTGAGAGGCTCAGGAGAGGTAAGGGGAGGGGATCCCAGTTGCAATAACAAACAAGGTGGTCAGGGTAGGTCTTACTGAGAAGGTCCAATCTGAGCGAGTTGTAGAAAGTGAGAGAGTGCACCAGGCAAATATCTGGGAAAAGCCTTCCCAACAGAAAGAAAGACTCGACCAAAGGCCCCACAGTGTGATTGCAGCGGGCTGTCTGAGGCATAGCAGAGGCTAACAGAGTAACGGGGGAGGCAAGGCGGGGGGTGGGGAGCTAGCTGAAGATGGGAAGTAGCATGGTACTGTATCTGCTATGCCAGGCACATAGCTCTTCTTCAATAAATATTTGTCAGGTGAACTTACCCTCCTACTCATTACAGCTTTAGACACACATCCTCAAGCAAACTTTCTCTCTCAGTGAATGAAGAGGTGCATGCTGTGAGTCGGGGCAAGCCCTTTCTCTCCGACCTTTGATTCTCTCATCCATGAAACAAGAAGGTTGGAGCATTTGGTCTTTTCCTGCTCCAAAATGCCATCATATCAGGAAAAGTGAGATAATAATCTCCATCTTGCCTACAACACAGGATCATTGGGATACTCACGGGAAAAGCGAACTATGAGCATTCCTTGAGAGGTGGAGGTGTCTGAGAGCAGAGGTGTGTTAAAACACTTGAGTTTCTCAGGGCGCCTGGGTGGCTCAGTGGTTGAGCATCTGCCTTCAGCTCAGGTCATGATCCCGGGGTCCTGGGATTGAGTCCTGCCTCAGGTTCCCCACAGAGAGCCTGCTTCTCCCTCTGCCTATGTCTCTGCCCTCTCCATGTCTCCCATGAATAAATAAATAAAATCTTAAAAAAAAAACAAACAAAAAAACTTGAGCCTCTCTACCAACAAACTCATCCTTTCTGGGCCTCAATTTGTCCATATGTGGAATGGGAGTCACCACTACGATCTTACTTAACCTCAGAGTTGGTGTGAGGCTCTGATGAGGCAATGTACATGTCATGCTTTGAAGGTCCATAAATCATGGAACATTGCATAGGGCTAATATCCCTCCAATCTGCTTATACTCTTTCTGATCTCTGTGGCCTCACTTGATATACCAAAAATGGATGAGCACTTTGTCAAGCAATGCAAGAGGACTGTTGTTTGTGAATTATGCTGCTTGAAAGCCAAGATGAAACCCAGATGTGAATCTTCTTAGTCTGGGGAGTATTGCCCAGCAATTAAGAGTGAGGGCTTTTAGTGTCAGAGAAAGTTGGGAAGGTGGGTCTTGGGCAAATCACTTATTTGAGTTGCTTGATGACACCTTTCTCTGGAAACATCTCTGCTCCTCATCACATAGAAGGAGTCATATTTCTGTCATGTGACTAAGCCTCAGCCATAGCTGATTGGACTACAGTTGGAGACTGACCTAAGCCAGCCCTGTAAAGTTCTCTCTATAGAAAACATACCTGAAAGACAGATCTCAAAGTTGGGCTGAGAATTGTCATTGGAAGAACTCCAGCAGCCTCCAACTCCAGATGAGTCCTTAATGAGTCCTTCCAAAATTTTCCTGTTTTATTTGAAAGTTTCACTGGGCTCTGTTTCTTGTAGTCTTAAGAGTCTCGACTAGCTCTTAGGTAGCCACATTCTTCCTCCTTGGGATTTTTTTGTGACTATATTTAAAGCCACAGTGTAAAGAATCTCCCTGTCTTCTTGAAGCCTGCTTTGAAATTTCGATGTTTTCCAAATTGTGTTCCCATAGAACACTAGTTCCATGAAATGAATAGATACAAAGATAAAGGATTCCAAAATTCCAAAATTTAAGAACAGTAAGTTAAACAAATTATAATAATAGGCCCCATTTATGGAGGACTTGCTATGTGCCAGATGCTATTCTAAGTGCTTTACACATATAGGTTGTTTAACTCTCAAAACGATCCTTTGAGGTATGTATCATTTACTAGGCCCATTTTATAGATGGGAAAACTAAGGCACCAAGAATTTAAGGAACTTGTCTAAGTTCATGCAGGTGGTAAGCAGTGGAGCTGGACTTTGAAGCCCTGCATCTGGGTCCAATAGAACTTCCTGCAGTGAAGGAAACATGCTTTATCTATGCTGCTTGAATGGTAGACACCAGCCACATGTGGCCATTGAATACTTGCAATGTGGCTAGTGAGACTACGGAACTGAATTTTAAATTTATGCACATTTAATTACTTAAATTGAAATACCCACATGTGGCTAGTGCCAAATGTATTGGACTGCCCAGGTCCAGACTCTGTGCTTCTAACCACTACACCACCAGAGGAAGCTTGACTAGGTTTCTTTCCTGCAGGACTTCACAGAGCCCTTATGCATTAATGAGAATTGTGAAGCCCAAAGAGGAAATAGAACATACCCAAGGGGATGTAATCATGGAAAAGTTTTCTCATAGAACATCTTGAGGGACCAGTGTACTGCAGAATACGGTCACCAAGGGGGTGTGACAGTCAGTGTCCTCTCTCTGGAGATGACAGATGACCTCTGTCCTGTTAGGGGGACGTCTGGGGGACTGATATCCCACAGCCAGAACAGATGGTTGCCCATGAAGTGTCGCGGAGGCTGTTGGGTGCCCAGATGTTTTCCTAAAACTTCTACCATGGGACTTACTCCTCTGGCAGAGAAATAAAAGCAATTCCTCCCCAAAGCACAGAAGCAGTAAGAGATAAACCTTATCCCATGAACACGTCATTATTTTTTTTTTATTGGTGTTCAATTTACTAACATACAGAATAACACCCAGTGCCCGTCACCCATTCACTCCCACCCCCCGCCCTCCTCCCCTTCTACCACCCCTAGTTCGTTTCCCAGAGTTAGCAGTCTTTACGTTCTGTCTCCCTTTCTGATATTTCCCACACATTTCTTCTCCCTTCCCTTATTTTCCCTTTCACTATTATTTATATTCCCCAAATGAATGAGAACATATAATGTTTGTCCTTCTCCGACTGACTTACTTCACTCAGCATAATACCCTCCAGTTCCATCCACGTTGAAGCAAATGGTGGGTATTTGTCATTTCTAATAGCTGAGTAATATTCCATTGTATACATAAACCACATCTTCTTTATCCATTCATCTTTCGTTGGACACCGAGGCTCCTTCCACAGTTTGGCTATAGTGGCCATTGCTGCTAGAAACATCGGGGTGCAGGTGTCCCGGCGTTTCATTGCATTTGTATCTTTGGGGTAAATCCCCAACAGTGCAATTGCTGGGTCGTAGGGCAGGTCTATTTTTAACTGTTTGAGGAACCTCCACACAGTTTTCCAGAGTGGCTGCACCAGTTCACATTCCCACCAACAGTGTAGGAGGGTTCCCTTTTCTCCGCATCCTCTCCAACATTTGTTGTTTCCTGCCTTGTTAATTTTCCCCATTCTCACTGGTGTGAGGTGGTATCTCATTGTAGTTTTGATTTGTATTTCCCTGATGGCAAGTGATGCAGAGCATTTTCTCATATGCATGTTGGCCATGTCTATGTCTTCCTCTGTGAGATTTCTGTTCATGTCTTTTGCCCATTTCATGATTGGATTGTTTGTTTCTTTGGTGTTGAGTTTAATAAGTTCTTTATAGATCTTGGAAACTAGCCCTTTATCTGATATGTCATTTGCAAATATCTTCTCCCATTCTGTAGGTTGTCTTTGAGTTTTGTTGACTGTATCCTTTGCTGTGCAAAAGCTTCTTATCTTGATGAAGTCCCAATAGTTCATTTTTGCTTTTGTTTCTTTTGCCTTTGTGGATGTATCTTGCAAGAAGTTACTATGGCCGAGTTCAAAAAGGGTGTTGCCTGTGTTCTTCTCTAGGATTTTGATGGAATCTTGTCTCACATTTAGATCTTTCATCCATTTTGAGTTTATCTTTGTGTATGGTGCAAGAGAGTGGTCTAGTTTCATTCTTCTGCATGTGGATGTCCAATTTTCCCAGCACCATTTATTGAAGAGACTTTCTTCCAATGGATAGTCTTTCCTCCTTTATCGAATATTAGTTGCCCATAAAGTTCAGTGGCATTTCTATACACTAACAATGAGACTGAAGAAAGAGAAATTAAGGAGTCAATCCCATTTACAATTGCACCCAAAAGCATAAGATACCTAGGAATAAACCTCACCAAAGATGTAAAGGATCTATACCCTCAAAACTATAGAACACTTCTGAAAGAAATTGAGGAAGACACAAAGAGATGGAAAAATATTCCATGCTCATGGATTGGCAGAATTAATATTGTGAAAATGTCAATGTTACCCAGGGCAATTGACACGTCATTATTTTAACACAGAATGGACGAATTAGTTTAAATTAATTAAGATATATACTCTAAAAAGGACAAAGCATTTCAGCTTCTATCTATGCCTCTCAAAAGTGTGGTCCCCACAGGTAGCAGCAGTTGAACCGAAGTGTGAATTCACCAGCCCACTCCAGCCCTACTTCATCAAACCCTAGGGGTGGGGTCTAGCCCTCTGTGTTTTAACAAGTCCTGCAGTCGGTTCCCATGCATGTTCGAGTTCGAGATCATTTGCATGCATTTGTCTAATTTAATCTTTAGAACTGAAGAAAGAGAGGTCCAGGGAATTTAAATAGCATGCTCAAAGTTACACAGCTGGAAAGTTCCTGAGCTGGAACAAGAACCCAGCTCTCAAGCAGCAGATCGGAATCTGCCTGGAGGTCTTCCAGCTTTGCTGGGGAGAGTCCCAGCTGCTGGCTGGCCCTTTTCTTTCTCTGAGCCTGTCCAGGATTCAGAGTAGGGTGGTGACCGTGGTGCCGAAGAGCCAATGCCATGCTCCCCTGCACTCTCTTCTCTGCCCGCCCCCCTCCTGTCCCTTTCTGGTTCACCAAATACAGAGTCAGCAGCATTTTCCACCTTCCCTTCCCTCCCCTCCCCTTCATTCACTCTCCTCCAGGCTTTTATAAATCCCTGGTAGGAAGTAGAGGGGCACCTGGGTGGCTCAGTGGTTGAGTGTCTGCCTTTGCTTCAGGTTGCGATCCCTGGGTTCTGGGATCGAGTCTTGCATCCGGCTCCTCGCAGGGAGCCTGTTTTTCCCTCTGCCTATGTCTACCTCTCTCTCTGTCTCTCATGAATAAACAAATACAATCTAAAAACAGAAATTAGAAATTCGATGGGCATAATGGGGGAGGGGCGGATGAGGTTCCATGGTTGGGAAATGCTGGATTAAACAAGGTAGATTTCTTTATTAAAGGTATTTTCAGGGCAGCCTGGGTGGCTCAGCGGTTTAACGCCGCCTTCAGCCCAGGGCATGATCCTGGAGTCCCAGGATCGAGTCCCACATCAGGCTCCCTCTACCTGTGTCCCTGCCTCTGTCTCCCTCCCTCTCTCTCTCTCTCTCTATCTCTCATGAGTAAATAAATAAAAAATAAATAAAAAATAAAAGGTCTTTTCGGAGCCTTTGCTATGTAAATATGTGAAGTTCTCAAACAAGGGCCTAGCACACAGCATTCAGTAACTTTCATGACTATAGAACCTTTTCACTCAGTCCAGTGTTCTGCAGGTGATGAGTCCTATCCCTGTGGAAAGCAGACCATGAGACCTAAATGGATTAGTCATGAGACAGGTCAATTTTGAGGGTTATGGTAAAAGATGGGGAAAGTTCCAGAACACAGAACTCCAGTTGCACCCATCTTTGCCACTCCTGGCCCTTCCTCAAAGCCTAGCCCCATCAGAGCTCTTTCTAAAGTGTCATGTTTTTAGCAGCAATGTCCACAACAGCCAAACTGTGGAAGGAGCCTCAGTGTCCATCGAAAGATGAGTGGATAAAGAAGATGTGGTTTATGTATACAATGGAATATTACTCAGCCATTAGAAACGATGAATGCTCACCATTTGCTTCGACGTGGATGGAACTGGAGGTATTATGCTGAGTGGAGTAAGTCAGTTGGAGAAGGACAATCATTAAATGGTCTCATTTATTTGGGGAATATAAAATATAGTGAAAGGGATTAAAGGGGAAAGGAGAGAAAATAAGTGGGAAATATCAGAGAGGGAGACAGAACATGAGAGACTCCTAAATCTGGGAAATGAACAAGGGGTGGTGGAAAGGGAAGTGGGTGGGGGGTTGGGGTGACTGGGTGATGGGCACTGAGGGGGGGCACTTGACGGGATGAGCACTGGGTGATATGCTATATGTTGGCAAATTGAACTCCAGTAAAAAAAAATGTCATGTTTTATTAAGCAGAGAAGGGTAATGCTAGGGAAATATTCATGCTCAAGGTTGAGGGCCAACAAAGAGTGCCCCACGGCAGTGGGAGCTGGCTACTAGAGGCCCTGCCAGCCCAGTTGCTCACCCTTGAGTTGCTGGATTGTGGGGAGGTGGGGTGAAGGGTCCTGGTGAGGGTGCAGGATCTCTGAGTCAGGGAGGAGGTGTGTGAGTATCCTGAAGGCTCAAGGCAAGAGCGTTCCACTAACTCTGGGATTACTTTGATCGTCTTTGATTCTGGTACCTGCCAGCTAAGCATTAGCCTAGAACTAATTTGAATTCAGCAACAGGCTTCAGGAAATCTATGTCAGTTTGAGGTTGAATCATACGAGTATAACAGTTATCTATAACTTTTGGGGACCTGATAAAATATAAAGCTTTATTTTCCACTTAAAATCAGTTATGTATATTATTAAACACGTGTTATGGTTCCATTCTATAACAATGTCAATATCCCAGATATCGGTGATAAGCGCTCGTTCACTTTATGTATCTGTTGCTTCTACTTGGTGGACTCAAAACCCACATTTTTCTATAGGAGTGGGGCCGGCAGAAGTCCCTGGCTTGGCTGGTTGCTCACAACAGGACAAGGAATATTTAAATTAGACTTCAAAACCTTGGTGATGGTTCCAGCTCGGCCACTTACTTGCTCCATGGTCTTGGGAAGGTTATACATGGTCTCTGAGCCTCCTTCTCCTCATTTGGAAAATGGATAATGTGCATGAAAGCAGCTGCATGGTGCAAAACATGCTTTCAATAAATGTTGCAAGAACTCAAAAATTATTACTAAGACTTGGAAAACTGAAAAAGTCAACTAATTAGCTAGCTAAAAAACCACATGCACGCACACATACCAGCTTATTCTGGGCCACAGGCCTCATTTGAAAAATACCGGCTGGTTTGGATTTGGATGTGGCGAGGAATCTGAGATTAACTGCCTCCCCAACTCTGCACCCTTGCCTTCAGTTAAGGAAAAGCAGATGTACAGGAAAGGAGGTACCAATCCGAATGACAAAGCCCGGGCTGGAAGAAAGCATTGAGAATCCCCATCCCCAGTGAATGGAATGGTGCAGAAGGTTGTTGCAATCATGGGGAGGAGGGGGATTGTTTGCGTCCTTGTCTTCTGTGGACTGCGGTGTGGTCTTTAGCTTATGTTTCACTTATCATCGAAAAGAGCCACAACAGCACCACTGTCACTTTCCTGTCCTCACCGAATGGCAGTTCACCACTCATCAGAGATCTTAAAGAGATCTCAGCTCAGGGGCCTCTCTACACTGGGTAAGCGGCAGCTTAGGTATCCATCAGCTTCGCGCTCTGTCTCCTGGTAGTCTAGGCCCACCTAGACTAGGCCCTTCTCAGATTCATGAACTATATGGCCAGGAAGGATCTTCATGGATACATTCTCTTCATTCCTCAGCTAGGAAAGTCTAGAGAAGGTATGTTCCATATTTAATGTCATACAGCATATTAGTAGCAGGTATCACCTAGCATCTGCCAAGTAACAACCACCCCAAAAATTAGTGGCAGTGACCACATGTTTAGTTCATTGTTCTGTGGATCAGGATTTGGGGGCTGGGCTCATGTGGTCTTGACTGGGCTCATTCATGCATGTGCAGTTAGAGGCAGAGTCTGCTAGAAGTCGGCTGGACCATAGTAGCCTCAGTTAAGATGGCTCATCCCTGCTCCACATGGTCCGGCACCCTCCAGCGGACTAGTCCAAACTTATTTCCATGGCAATGAGCAGGATTCCATGAGAGGGTGGAAGTGCTCCAGACCTCTTAGGACTAGTGTCAGAATTGGTATGTCACTGAATCCTACTTATTGATCAAAGCAAGTGACAAGGCTAGTATGGATTCAAGGAGTGAGGAATAATCTCCATCTCTTGATGGAAGGAGCTTTAAAGTCACATTTCTAGGGCTCAGAATAGAAGGATGGAAATAACGGGGCTTTTTCGCAAACTATCTAATCCTAATTCTATCAGGAATTCTCCCCAAGTCTCCTGACTTTGAGGTATAACAGATACCTTTTGTTTGCCCACCTAGGATCTATTCGTTCTTCTTCTATCGGAGTATTGGAGTAATACTCCGATAGTATTCTGAATTCAGTCTTGGTAGAACGTTTAATCAAAGGCTCTACCTGTCTTGATCAGCAGGTCAGCATGGAGCTAGGCACCTAGGTATGGTTCCCACCTTCATCACTTACTACCTACATTACCTTGATCATGCTATTTAATCTCTCTATGCCTCAGTTTCCTCTTCTTAAAATGAGGACAATTATGATAGCTATCTCACAGAATTGCTATGAGAATTAAATGACATAATATACTTAAAATCTTTGGAATAGTGACTGACAAACTATAAGCTCTATAGAAGTGTTTGTTGGTTGATGTTAGTAGTAGTAATGGTATTTTAAAAATGATTTTATTTATTTATTTATTTATTTATTTATTTATTTATTTGAGAGAGAGAGAACAGAGTTAAAGGCAGAGGAAGAGGGAGAGAATCTTAAATAGGCTCCACACTGGGCATGGAGCCTAATGCAGGACTTGATCCCACAACCCTGAGGTCATGACCGGAGTCAACCCAACAGTTGGATGCTCAACTAACTGAAGCCACCCAGGTGCCCCAGTAGTAGTAATGGTATTAATATTGATATTTCCAATTCCAAAGCCTGTGTCTGCTGTGTCTTCTATCTTCCCCACGGGAGAACACTCTTTCTGACATTTCTCCAAACCATCTTGCTCCCAGAATGCCAGAATTGGAGCAGAGAGCCACATATCTCTAGTGAAAAGGAAAAGCCATGCCAGCTCTGCTGACCGGGACCTTCTTTGCTGGCCTTCCCATTTTTCTTTGTTGCAGGTTTGATGTACTGTCTCCTCCCCACTCCCTGGCTTTGCTGTAAGTAATTGTCTTCTCGGAGCAACCTGAAAGGCCCTCCTGTTTGGTAATTTGTTAAAGTATATTTATACACAATAGACTCCCAGAGTAAATGATCCCACTGTGCTACCTAAGGAGCTGATTTAATTATTAGCATGGTTCTGCTGGCCATTCTTTATCTCAGGCCTGCCTCTGTTATCTGTGCATCTTGTGATGGGACACAATGGAAATATCAGAAGCAATAAATTACAAGTTTTCAAGGATGAAGGCCACACAACAGTAACCTGGTTACTGGGCACCAAAGCCAGCTTCTCCTTAGAAACCTTAATCCTTGAACAAGAAGGCTGGACAGTAGGACATACTCTTGTTATGGAGCACATGCTGTTCTAAAATTAAAATAATGCGGCTTGGTCTTAAAACCTGGGACCTTGTAATTACAAGGAATGAATAGCTCTTAGTGAAAACAGAAGAATTCCTGGGGCTTAACTAGCTTCAGTTTTGAAATCACAATGCCAGAGTGAATGGGAACAACAAATGTTGCCTGAGCATCCCTAAAGGTGCAAAGGGTAAAGAGAGAGGGGTCAGAATCCATGTCGTCCTCCCAGGAAGGGCGGTGGGGAGAGATACAAGAAAAGCATCTTTCCAGGAGGGTCAAGGAGCTATGAAGGGAACATAGGGAAGGGCAGTTTAGGGCAGTGAGGGCTTCCCCATGAAGAGTCTCAAGATGAGGAGGGGGAAACCCGGCAGAAGAGCAGTCTAGCTGGAGCAAGAAGCTCACTCAGGGGCACCGGTGAATGAACAACTTTGGGACCTGCAAGCATCTCTTCAATCCATCCCCCACCAGCTCCAGCTTTCCTCTCCCCCTTTCTCACCTAGCACCCTGCAGTGGCCTTTTCGCTGGTACTGCTCTCTCCTGCCCCTCCAATAACCTTCCCTACAGCTGCTGCCACTCTCCCAAATCCATCCTCTCCCAAGCAATCCCATTCTCCTCCATCAGGGTAAGATCTAAGGATCAGGATAAGGGCACCTGGGTCGCTCAGTGGTTGAGTGTCTGTCTTTGGTTCAGGTCGTGATCCTGGAGTCCCGGGATCGAGTCCAGCATCGGGCTCCTGGAAGGAAGGCTGCTTCTCCCTCTGCCTGTGTCTCAGCCTCTCTCTCTGTGTCTCTCATGAATAAATAAATAAAATCTCTAAAAAAAAAAAAAAAAAAAAAAAGGATAAGATCTAATCTGCTCAGCATGATAGCTGGTGCCCTGTGCGAGCTAATCCCTGGAGGCCTCATCTCCTGCTTCTCCCCTAGCTTGTGCTGTGATGACACAAAACTAACCATTGGGTGCCTTCTGTGTGCTAGGTGCTGTGCTGAATGTTTTTGCCTTATATATTATGTCCTTTAATCCTCATAGCAACCAGGTGGGATGGAGCTACACATCCTCATTTCACAGATGAGCCTAAAGGTTAAACCAGTTTGACCTTAACATCCATGCTATTCCTAGGACTATAGTTTGAATCAATTTTGCTTATGTTCAGACTTGTAAACTAATGATTAAGAAGCCCTTAGAAATCAAATTATGTTGGTTATATAAAAAGAAATATAATTATTCACAATCATTAAATTAATAATCCATCTACTCAAATCACCTTAAAGACATGGAATTGACACCTGGCACTATGCTCAGACTCCAGACCACCTGCCTGACCTAATTTCCTAGCAGTTCCCCTCCTGCTCACTTTGCTTCAGCCACACTGGCCTCTTTGTTATTCTCTGAATAGGCCAGGCAAGCTCCAACCGTGGGATTTTTGTACTAGCTGTTCCTCTGTCTGGAAGTGCTTGTTCATCAGGTTTTTTCATGACTCGTTTTCTTTGCTTCATTGAGAGTTTGCACAAATCTTACCTCCTAAAAGAGAACTTCACTGACCACCCTCTCTTAGGTATTCCCATCATTCAATATCTCTTTCCTGTTACCTTTATTTGTAGCCTTACCACTATCTGACATAAAATTAGAGATCTATTTGTTTGTTCACTTGTTATTCCTTGCCCTTACTCCACAGGGTTCTACAATGGTAGAAACTCCAGAACCCAGAACAGTACCAGACACACAATTAATATGGAATGAAAGAATATTTAATGAATGGTAAAATGGCTCCCAATACTCCAAACTTTGACTATGACCTAAGAGTATGAGAGTAACTAAAACATATGGGGTCAGGCAGTGGCTGGGGTTATTGGTGGACAATGAAAGAACAGGAGAGACATGGAGACAAAGTTGCTGGTGTTTACCCAATAGTGCTTGGGAAAGAGCAAGGTCTGTTGAAGTCATACCTTTGATGGGAGTTTTGTCATTTATGGAGATAAATACCTATCTTTTTATCTTAAGTGTCTGGTATAGAAAAAACACTCAACAAATACTTAAAGTATTAATGAATTATAGAATTTTATAATTGCCAGGGCCTGCCTCCGGGGAGGGTTCTATTCAACTTCTGAGAGCAAAGATTGGCCAATGATTCTACAAGTTATCGTTTCTTAAGCATGCATCTTTTCAATCCTGAGCATGGAGTGGCAACATTTGTAGTCTAATTTCTGGTCCCTTTTTTGTTAGAAACTGTCCTCTAACTTGTCAAGGCTGGCTCAGACCCAGGCTGTGGAGTCTGGGAAGCTGAGGACTGACTGACTATTCTAAAGGCCTCCTCTGTATGAATGGTTAGTGTTTCAGCAAGCTTGTTAGACATTCTTCACTATGGGAACCACTGACTTCTCAGGGTGGCTTGGAATAGCTGGATGATCACAGGGAACATTCTGTAGCAGCATTCTTCAATCTGTGGATTTGCAATGGTTTGTGGTAGACTTCAAGCCACTTCAATGTAATGGTTTGTGAAATCAACGTAATGAATCACATACATCCTTTTAAAGTAAAATATATTACAATAAAAACTATAACTGGGAACCTAGAATCAAAATAGTATTGCAAAAAAAATTGTATTGCAAAAACAAAGGTAAAATAAGTTCATTTTAGAGACAACTAAATTTAGTTGCATTTTAGATGCACACTAAAGACAATGCTGGAGATGTTCAAGTAGAAAGAAAACCATCCCACACCCAAGTGTGGAGATATGGGGACGAAAGAAGAGCAACAGAAAAGATAAATTTTAGAAAATCTTATATTAGTGTTGACATATAAACAATAACAATACTCTCTTGTGGGGTATAAAACACTTAGAGAAATAATATACATGGCAACAAAGCACAAAGGTTGTCAGAGTATTAAATGGTGTAAAGATAGTCTCAGGTTCTTGCATTTCTTGTATTATATGTAATGATATTTAATGTATTATATCATATATTACAGTTAGGTCAAATTTTATATTATTTATAAAATATAGATTTATGTCTATTATATCAAAATATATACCTATTGTAATCTCTGAGATAAACATTAAAGTAATAATAAAACACTATATAACAAATGAGATAATAAAGTGGAAAATGAAACAATAAAAAAAAATCTTAACCCAAAAGAAGAAAAGAAAGGAGAGAAAAAGCAATATTGAAAAGGAAGAACAGGGACTGCTGGGTGGCTCAGTCCTTAAGTGTCTGCCTTCGGCTCAGGTCATGATCCCAGGGTCCTGGGTTAGAAAACCCCACATTGGGCTCCCTGCTCAGAGGGGGTCTGCTTCTCCCTCTCCCTCTGCTGCTCCCTCTGCTTGTACTCGGTCTCTCTCTCTCTCAAATAAATAAAAATCTTCAAGAAAAAGAAAAAGGAAACAAAGATAGAACAAACTAAAAACAAATAGCACAATAGTAGATTTCAATCCAAGTAAATTAATAATTCTATTACATTTAAATGGACTAAATATTCTAATTAAAATGCATACTGGATACATCAAACTAAATTCAAATTAAAGACTAGGCAATGTAAAGAAAATACTATATGCTGCTTACAAAAGATGTAAATATAAGCAATAGGAAGGTTGAAAATAAAAGGGTAGAAAAAGAAATGCAATGCAAACCTAATAAAAATAAATTGGATGTAGATAGACCACCATCAAACAAAATAGATTTTAAGGCAAAAAGTATTGGGGGAGATGAAGCGTGATATTTCATAATAATAAAAGAGTGTCATTCTGCCAGGAAGACATAAAATCCAATTTTTTTGTTCCTGAAACATACATACTATATATATATATATATACACACACAAAACTTGGCCAAAAAAGGAGAAATAGACAAATGCATAGCCATAGTGGGAGATGCTTAAAATAAAAGATTGCTTCGAGAAATAATTCACATATGAAGTTCACCCTTTTAAAGTGTACACTTCAGTGGTTTTTCATATATTCACAGAATTGAGCAACCATCACCTCTACCTAAATTTAGAACAGTTTTCTGTCCTCAAAAAGAAACAAACACATATTCACATTCACTTCCCCTCTCCCTCTCTATCCAACCACTAATTGCCTCCTGTCTGTATGGGTTTGCCAATCCTAGATATTTCTTTCTATAAAAAGAATGATACAACATGTGGCCTTCTGTATCTGGCTTCTTTTACTTTGCATGTTTTCAATGTGCATTCCAGCTATCCCATTATTTCATTCCTTTTTATGGTCAAATAATATTCCCTTATAAGGATATACCACATTTTATTCATTCATCGGTTGATGAACATTTGGGTTGTTTCTAATTTGAAGTTTTATGAATAATGGTCCTAGGACTATCTCTATGCAAGTTTCTGTGTGAACACATGCCTTCAATTACCTTGGTATATACCTAACAGTAGAATTGCTAGGTCCATTGGTAACTATTTAACTTGAAGAATTGCTAAAGTATTTCCCAAAGGGGCTAGCTTATTTTGCATTCCCACCAGCAATGTGTGAGGCATCCAATTTCTCCACGCTCTTGCCAACACTTGCTGTTGTCCAGGATGTATTGTCTACATATACAATCAGGTTGTCTATGAATAATGACAGCTTTCTTCCTTTACAGTCTTTATCCTCTTATGTTTTTGTTTTGTTGCACTGACTAGGACCTCCAGTGTGATGTTGAATGAAGCTGTTGATAGCAGATCTTTGATTCTCATTTTCAAGAAGAAGCTTTTAAAACTGCACCTGTAAGTATATGTCCTTTAGGTTGTTTTATTTTTTTTTTAAAGAAAAATTCTGTGTGTGTGAGTTGTTATCTCTAACTTGCTAAGTTTTGTTTATTGTTATCACAAATGGGTATAGGATTTTGTTAACATTTTTAGTGGAATAAATCCAACTTTGGTTTTGCTCATAGTTCTTTGGGAATTTTGCATCCAGGCTCATGGATAAGAGAGAAACTAAGTAAGATGATAAATCCACAGAGTTACATGCTGACGTTAGAAGAACTCAATATTATAGGAGAACCTAACCAGACTGGTTCTTAGAGACTGGGAAGGCTTCACATGGGCTGAGAGCTCTAAGTTAAAAGGTTAGTGGAATAAGCTGATTGATGGTGAGATGGGTAGGGGATGGTGTTTCCCAAGCAGAGTAAAGAGTACGTTCAAAGGCCTAGAGGTAGGAGAGAACTATTTGTGCTTTCCAGGAGTGGAAAGACATCCAATATATCCGAAATACAAGGCAGGAGATGTGGTTCTGAGAGTGGAGGAGGGGAGACCAGCTTGAAAGGAGGGAGGCCATATGGAGATTCCTTGATTGGCTTTTACATTTCTTGCTCAGTTAACATTAACCCTGTGACCGATAGTGAAGTAATGTTAGTTCCATGATTTTTCCACTCCGGCTCCAAGTAGCCCAGGAGTTCGGGAGAGATGCCCATGGACTGTGCCAGATTGGAAGGTGGGAGGCAGAACAAGCCCCACCTGCTCCTTCGGCATCTATTTTAAAACCACCATTTCCACCAGAGCAGCAGTTCCACACTTAGTTGATTTATAAAATGAACTTCTGTAAAAGGTTTCACCAAATTCTATGGAGAGATATAGTTGAGTTAGTTCCCAAGAAATGAGCTATTGTCTCCCCGAACTAAGATATCTGCCTGGAGGAAAGGACACACAGTCTGTCCTCCTAAGGTAGGCAGGGGTGGGGGTCTCGCTGTAGAAAGGCCAGACGTTTCCAACATGCTCACTGAAAACTTGAGCATTCCCAGAACTGAACTGCAAACACTGAGGGAATAGGGAGGCTGGAGAGCAAGGGGAAAAGTCAGACACATGAGTGGGAATGCTTGCAGGCACCTTGAAAAAGACACGTTCTGTAAGAAGAGAAGATGCAGAAACTCAAACGGGATCCTTCTTAAGAGGACTTTCTGAACGAGTGGTTGAAGGTCTACCTTTGGCTCAGGGCATGATCCCGGGACCCGGGATCGAGTCCCACATTGGGATCCTTACGGGGACCCTGCTTCTCCCTCTGCCTCTCTATTTATCTGCCTCTCTCTCTCTCTCTCTGTCTCTCATGAATAAATAAATAAAATCTTTAAAAAAAAAGAGAGAGAGAGAGGACTTTTTGAACGAACGAGCTTCTCCTTGTTTCTTGGGCCTTTATCTCAGGGGCCAACATGGTGCAGGAAATCAAGCGTTTCTCTTCCCATCCTCCTTGTCATCACTGTCTCCACACCTCCCAACCCCACACTTATGGAGAGAGGATAATTTGAGTTTGGCAGAAAATGCAAAAACAGTGCATTTTCGCCAGACTTTGAAAAACAGCAATTAAAACCATCCCAAACACCTTGAAAATGAATTAATTCTTTTCCAGTTAGGCTGATAGCCTTGCGAAGGCAATGAACTCACCCTGTTAATATACATGGGAACATTTACTCATTATTTCTCCATATCTACCTGTCTTATCTATCTTTATTTAGACTCTTACAAAGTACTCACTAAATTGTGTGCACCAGTAAATATGTTAACTTTGTGCAATTTCATGGAGATTTATGCATCTGCAATGCCAAATATATTAGGCTCCCCTAAAAGCTCAGCATTTGGGGTATGTTCTTTTCAAAGACCCTATGGGGTGCATTTTTAATGTGCAGCAGCATATGCACGAATCAAAATCAATGGGCTTAAATTATTAAAATTCTAAGCAGTCGTTACGGATTGGGTCAGGTATTATAAAACTTACAGTCCATCAATTTACTTTCAATATTAATTTTAGCCTTGTGCCTTGCCATGAAAATCATGAGAATGGAAAGCATGTAACATCTCACTTACAGCTGACACAGAAGGGAAGTGACTCTGAAATATAGGCCCTCTCGGCCTCTGGGGAAGATTTATGTGGCGAAGATCACTCTGCTCAGAGTGAGACTGCAGGTGAGTGGCAGGTCTGCATTATAAATGCCTGGGGTAACTATAAAAACATAAATGGTATCAGGTTATTGATTTTTTTTCTTCCTGGAACCCACAAATTAGAAAAGCCACTGCTAAAAATCACTGGTCTATCCACAAATTTTAATTAAAGCATAAATAAATCATTTTGGTTGCCGTACTTGCATATAAACAAAGGGGGAGAGATGGCATCCTTACAAATGCTTGTCAACATTTGGTGACTAATGGCTCACAGGGAAAATACAATCTGAAACAACCGAATTGAAAGCAGATTCTGGAGCTAACTAATATCACATGCAAACCATCTAAAGCTATTATGGCAAGAGGCATTGAAACCACAAATCAGGTTTTTGGGGATGGGTGGAGGGATGAGGATAATTTTGTTAAGTAGAGCAATACTCTTTTTTTTTTTATTAAATAAAGTGAAGCCCTGTAATGAGATATTACAGCTGCTGCACTTCCGCCACATGATGGAGAAATGGATACCCCACCCCTCACACAAAACACTAACCATATGTTGCAATGTTTCCAAATGTTGATCCTGTTCCTCAAGAAACACAGAGCAGGAACTCATATAAATAGGCCTCCAGAAAACAGGGAGGAAGGGGATGTGCTGAGCCTTCCTCGGTCCCATGGCATAGAAAGAAGAAATTAAGATATGGTGTATTAAAGGAATTCCTAGGGGATTTGCAGTCTTGGCAGGGGCACAGGAAGCGTGAAGGTGGCATCCACGGTGTGCTTTGGGGGAAGCGGGTGGGATGCTCCTCCGCACGCATTTCTCCCCAGCGACTAGTGTGATTCGGAGGCCCTGGGGCACTAGGTCCCGCTGTTGCTACAGGGAGAGGGTCGTGACTGAATGACCTGTGGCAAACACACCTTAATAGAAGGTCTGTCCACAGTAGGAAGATGGACTTGCTGTGATTGTCTTTGCAGTGGTACTCGAAGCTCAGACACAGCAGGAAATGTGTTGTCTACAGTAACACCTGATGTAGGGCAACCGGATGGCTCAGTCGGTTAAGCGTCTGCCTTCAGCTCAGGTCATGATCCTGGGGTCCTGGGGTCCTGGGATCGAGCCCGGAGTGGAGCTCCCTGCTCATCGGGGAGTCTGCTTCTCCCTCTCCTTCTGCCCCTCCTCCCCCACTCATGCTCTCTCTCTCTCTCTCAAATAAATAAATAAAATCTTTACAAAAAAATAACACCTGATTTTTCAAATATTAGTAAAATAAGGAATAATTTTTTTTCCTTCCTTCCTACCTTCCTACCTTCCTACCTTCCTTCCTTCCTTCCATTAGCAAACATTCCTTGCGAACTTAACTGCATGTCATGCATGATGTTAGCTCATTGAGGCTATGGAAAGTCCTGATACAACATCTTGCCCTCAGGAAAAGTTCAAGTTGGAAAAAAAGAAGAAGGATATTCAACACAAGGAGGGAAATATTTTAGTAGCAGCATCGTAAGGATCTCAGGGGAGCTCAAAAGAAGGTAAGCTTAGCTTTGGGAGAAAAGCCGTGAGGCAGGGAAAGTGTCACAGAGATAGTGGTGTTTGAGCTGATGGTTAGTCTTGCAATATAAATGTGTTTTGCTAAGTAAAAATATAAAATTTCTAAACAACTGGAACTTAACATTTTGTGTGCTCACCCCTTATTGTTGTTGCCGTTTAACCAATGGCTAAAAGAAGGAATATCTTATTTAAGAAACAAAACGAAACAACCCTACCAAAGGCATAGAAAACAAATGCTGAAGACAGACAACCTAGTTCTGTATCCCAGCTCTATCCCTTCCTAGCTCTGGAAACTTAGGTAAGAGAGTTAGCCTTTCTGTGCCTCAGTTTTCTAATCCTTACAACGGGGTAGCAACAGTACATGCCACATTCGTTATTGTGAGAAGTAAATGAGTTAATACCTATAAACATCTGAGAATAGTGCCGAGCATGTAAAAAGCACTGTGACCTGGGGTGCCTGGGTGCCTGGGTGCCTCAGTCAATCAAGCATTCAATTCTTGATTTCAGTTCAAGTCATGATCTCAGGGTGGTGAGATCGGGTTCTGGTGCTGGGCCTGGAGTTTGCTTGCGATTCTCTCTCTCTTCCTTTGCCCCCTCCTGCTTATGCTCTCTCTGTCTCTCTGTCTCTCTCTCAAAAAAAAAAAAAAAAAAAAAAAACCAAAAAACAAAAAAAAAATCACACATTGTAACCAACTGATACACATCAATAGAATATATTTTTATAGACACACATAGATGGTTATAACTATTACACTCACCTGACAGTAAGCATTCACTGGGCACTGGTTATACACCAGGTCCCGTACTAGGCACTGAAAAACCATGGAAAATGGGGAAGCAAAGTCCTTGCCCTCCAGGAGCTCACACTTTTAACTGACCCCCACTGTTTTTGACTGCGAACTCTGTCTTTAAACCTGAGCACTGCATGTGGTCGAAAATGCCACCTCCTAATTTTACAGAACCCTCCCACACAACATGTACACAACCATACACCTTTCTCCCTAAACCAGTTCTCTTTTTCCTTTATTCTCCACCCTGCTCGGTAGCATCACTGCCTGGCCAGTTGTCCATGCCCAGAACCTGGAAATCATCCCTGACTCTTCTCCCTCTCCCTCATCCCCAAATCCAATCACCAGCCTTTTCCGTTTTCTCTCGAAAAGATGTTCAGACCTATGTCGTCTTCTGCATATTGACACTAACTTCCAGAGTTCAAGCCCTTGACGTTGCCCTTTGGTGTGACTGCCTTGCCCCTGAGCCAGCCTCCAGTGAAGCCACCAGGGACCCAGCTGCTGGAGGAACTTGCCAAGATACAATCTGCCATGGCCTACTCACAGTCCTCTAAGTGGAGCCTTATTGCTTGCTGTGTATACAGCATGACATTCACAGTCCAGCCAAATCAGGCATCATTCCATCAAATGGTGCTGCACACCTTGGGCTTTGTCCTGAACCCCTCCCTGCCTCATAGTTTATCCTCCATCCAGAGGGAGCCACCTCTGTCCTCATTGTACTCCTCTCCTTCCCCTACCACCTACATTCCAACCCGCTGGGAAGTCTCCCCTGACCCCCTCCTTCGGGCTTGTGCCCCTCTCGTGTATCCCCACACCCTCCTGTGTACGACTCTTTCACTGCACACACCACTCGGCATCGTGGGTGATTATTAACTATCTGTATCATGGTACACCACGTGGCACTGTGAGCCTAGCATGGTTGCCTGGCATAGAGTAGGAGCATCAGCAATGCTTGTTGAAAGAATGTAGTGCTTCAGCAACTGTAGGAGGACTCCTTTTGCAAGACGCACTATTATTTTATATGCCAGTGAGGAAGAAAAGATGCAACCAATGAAACTGATCCTACATATTCTTACCATATCTATTTTTCCTTATTTTTATTGAAGTATAATTAGCATATGGTATTGCACGACTGTTTGGTGTATAATGTAATGATTCAACAATTCTATATGTTACTCAGTGCTCATCAAGGTAACTGTACTCTTGGGGTGCCTGGTTGGCTCAGTTGGATTCTTAGGCTCAGGTCATGATCCCAGGGTCCTGGGATCGAGCCCCACACCAGGCTTCTTGCTCCTTGGGGAGCCTGCTTCTCCCTCTCCCCCTGCCTGCTGCTCTTCCTGCTTGTGGTCTCTCTCTCTCTCTCTCCCTCTCTCTCTCATGAATCAATAAGTAAAATACTTAAAAAAAAAAAAAAAGACAAGTGTACTCTTGATCTCCTTTATCTATTTCACTCCTCCCCCCACCACGTCCCCAGTGCCAATGGCCAGTTTGTTCTCTGTGTTTAAGAACCAAAGGTTTTTTGTCTCTTTTTAAAATTTGTTTGCTCATTTGTTTTGTTTCTTAAGTTCCACGTTCATAGCTATTACGTGGCACATCTCTACTGCAGAGATATCAAAATGGGAAAGATGGGCTTCTTAGAACCCATGAACTATGGTAACTAAAATTGCCTTTCTGATTTTATTAGAATAATGCAGTCATTAAGCATGAGCCCTGCAGTCTGACCAGAATCCCAGCTTTAATGTTTTTTAGGTTTGTGAACCTGAGCAAATTATATCCCTTCTCTGTGCCTTGGCTTTCTCACTTATAAAATGGAGCATTTAGTCCTACACTGCTTTGTCCTGCATCATTCCTGAGTTTTGGCCTTTGAATGCTGAAGCCATGGCCTTTCTAGAATGGCCTATTAAGTGATTAATAGATATGTGATTGTCTGCCCAGCATCACTTCCTTTGGACTGCCAGCCTTCACCCCATTCCAGTTACCTCGCTCAATCCACAAGGCTCTGTCCCAAGGAGGTGAGGGGTCTGAGGGAGGGGAAGGGAGAGGGCAAGCAGTCCCAGAGGCCTGACCAATCAGAGCACACCATGCAGCTTGGCCTGAGAGACTGACTGGTTCAAGGGGACAAATTAACACTAGGTTTCAGTGAAGGTTAGAGAAGCTCATGTACAGAGAGCGAGCGTACATTAGCCATTCATTATTATCATCACTATTACCGTGCCGAATGAGCTGTGAGGTAATGAAGCCCAAAACAACTACAAAAAGCCATCAGGGATATGCCAACATTCTAGAGGTACCCATGGATTTTCTGTAACAACTCAGAACTTGCTAGAATGTAAGCTTTATGAGGACAGAGATTTTTCTCTGATTTGTTCATTGATACAGCCTAGGTAGCTGGAATAGAGGCTGGCATACAACAGATGCTCACAAATAATTGTTGAATAAAGGGACTCCAGTTTTTCTTAACTTCCTCACTGTCTAGATGCAAAATATCGTTTGTGCTGATTCCAGTGTGTCTACTTCTAAGTCCTCCACACCCAACTTTCTTTCTTCCTTTTTGCTTCTTTTACTTCTAATATGCTATTTGCTGAAAAATAAAAATAGCCAAATATTAGAACTGTTTTTCAGCCAAAGTAAGGCACTCTCATCTTCACGCATGTCTCCCTGTCAATCCTCATTTCTGTCTATCCCCTCCTGGGGCACGTCACTCCAGAGGGAACCCAGGGCTCATCCCTGAGCTTACTATTGTGTTCGTATCCACAGAATCTTGCAACTGAAGAGATGGTTGTGACATGAGTTTCCTCTACTCTTTGCTCCTAGTGGCTTGGCCTTGGCAGCCCACTTCCCTTAGAGACATTCCAAAGAAAGTTTGGGCATTTCAGTGTTCCTGTTTTGCTTTGGCCTCTCTCCTAACCTGTTCCTATTCCCTCCACCTGTTCCTGGCTGATTCCAAACTTCAAACTGAGATGGTTGATGCCATGATAGCCCAAGGGACCTCAAAGACAAGCTCCCTCTACCTTGTCACATGGAAGCACACTACTTGGAGGGAGGGGAAGCAGGTCCCATTCCAGGAAGTAACCCCTGGACTTACCCTCTCTGTCTGAGACCGTGGGGAGAATAGAACTGGTCTGCACTTACAGAGTGTCCAAGGACAAAATCCCCCCAAAAACTTCAAAACGTTGCCAGAGAGGTGACAATAAGGTACAAAACACTGAAATAGAAAACCAAGACACTAGTTAGATGTCTGCCTCTAACGATAGGTGTGTGTGTGTGTGGCTTGAAGATTTCTACCACAATTCAGGCAGTGTACATTTTTATTTTATTTATTTGTTTATGTTTGCCCCACATGCAGTGAGATGTTATAGTGTGAAAGTCCCCCTTTGATTTTTTTTAAAGATTTTATGTATTTATTCATGAGAGACACAGAGAGAGAGAGGCAGAGACACAGGCAGAGGGAGAAGCAGGCTCCATGCAGGGAGCCCGACGTGGGTCTTGATCCCAGGACTCCAGGATCACACCCTGGGCCGAAGGCAGGTGCTAAACCACTGAGTCATGGATCCCCCCTGCCTTGATTTTTAAACCTGGCTCCTTAGGAGCCCTCGAGCTCAGAGGTACTTACTGCTCAGTGCTTGGTCAGAGGTTGTGCTTAAGCGCCTGTGCTCCTGCACTGTCTGCCCTGTGCTAACAGCTCCGGGGGCAGCGCGAGCCACGCGTTCAAGTCAGCCCCGCATAGTGCCCTGATTCGCCCTGCCTGGGTGCAGCTTGGCACATGCGTACGTTCCTCCTGAGTCCAGAATTGACTGTCATCCCGGACGGCTCTCCTTAGCTATCTCTTTCTCCGGTGTATCCTTGCGAAATTTCTGCTCTGCCTTATTTTCTTGTATAACAGTGCTGCAGTAATCAAGATCTCCGTTATTTTCAACAGTGGCTTCAGGTCAAGTTCTCCATGCTATTCCAAGTGAAGCCAGCCCCTGGGGCAGAGCTGCAGGGCTCTGCGGCTCTTGGGGCCTACTTTGGCCCGGGCGGAACACCTGCACCCCTGCACCAGAGCTGGGGGGCAGAGACCTGCTCTTCCCAGGCCACCATGCCCACCCACTCCACGAGTGAGCACTGTGGGGTCCTGGGAGATCAGCCTCTGATCTTAGTCTGCCTCTCCTGGTATGGAGCATCCCTCTTACAAGCAAGCCGGGAGGGGGCAATAGGGCTCCAGTGCCCTCAGCCCTGTAGTCTGAGTTCTAGAGCTGGTGGGGAAGGGAAACTCAATCCCTTTGGCCATGCCTGCCTAGACTAGAGCTTTTCAACGTGGGGCTGGGCAAGATAAGAAATGGCAGCCCGCCCCTTCTCAGGAGAAACTAACTCTGAACCAGGGGCTAGGATAGAGGGCGAGGGAGCCCCCATCTGCGTGGCTGCCCATGCCTGGCACACAGCCTCTGTAACAGGTGGCTGTAGGGAGGGACGTGGGAGCACGTTCTGGCTTAAGCCACCGACTCTGTTCTTACAAATATTTAGAATCTTTCTCCCTTTGCTCTACCCAGCTTAGGACAATTTTCAGAGACTTTTGATGATGGTTGCTTATAATTTTCACCAGTGAACTTATTTTTCTGTTTACCTAACATCTCACTCCTCCATTCTGAAAGTTTTGAATCCACACAATCCATTATTTGGTTAAAGATAAGCTCCCCTGATTCACTTGACAAATATTTCAAGAGTACCAATCATATGGCAGACAGTGATTTTGCTGCTGGTTGGCCTCTGCTGTTAGCCTCCTGTTTCAGGTTTGCGCGTATTTCACATTCACGCCTCCAATAGCATCGAGAGGGCCTCCCTGGAAGGAGCCATAGTCAGTTCCTATTCGTTAATCTCTGCAGCACTCACAACGTGGGATGTAGAGTTAACGAGTTTGTTCAATTCCTTCCTTCCTAATGTCCCTACTCGACTAACATCACATTTTTCAAAACTGTATTTTTCTGAAGTGCTCATTTCCTCCAGCCGCTATTTAGCAAATCACTTGATTTTCTTTTATCTGTCTCTGATATCAAAGTGATTTTTGAGCACCTCATGTCCATTAGGCTTTTATATATGCAGCCTCATTAATGCTGGCGTTAACCCCATGGTTAAATTATTCTTTCTTTTGAAAGATTTTATTCGTGTATTTGAGAGTGAGAAAGAGAGAGAGGGAGAGCGCACACACAAGCAGGGAGGGAGGGAGAGGGAGAGAAAGAAGCAGGCTCCCTGCTGAGCAGGAAACCTGACAATGCAGGACTCGATCCTGGGACCCTAAGATCATGACCGAGCTGAAGGCAGACACCCAACTGACTGAGCCACCCTGCTGCCCCTAAAATATTCTTATCCCATTTTGCAGATGAGAAACCTGAGGCTCAGAAAGACCAATGAATTTATCTGATGTTAGGGTGAGTAAAGTGGCAGGGCTGTGCTCAGAGCATAGAACCACTGAACTCTAAGGCCAGTTCTCTTTCTTCCAGAATAACCTACCCTGAGGTTAGATGTCTCTACTCCTGAGAGAGGAGAACTGCAGTGAGTTTAAGAAAAATCGTTTTCAACACCTTGAGTCATCTACAACATTGCATACTTTGGAAGCCTGCTGATTTTCCCAAAGCAAACGTGTGATCTGGCCTCTCTGTGCCTGTTGTGCTTTGGCACACAAAATGACTAATGAAGAACTGTGAGAGTGAAAGGAGTGACCTTGTTGCACCAGCCTCGAACCCTCAAATGACCCTAATTAAGGCAATGATCTGGCTGATTTACGAAGATGTAGCCCGCAAAATGGCAAATATAACTCAACCACAACCAATCTGGCCCTTGTTAGCTGTGTTGTAACAAGAACTTGTATGAATATCATTATGAAACACTTAGGACAAGAATTGTGCTGAATTCAGAATTTTCTCCTCTGGAGGAAGAAAAAGAAGCAGTCAAGAATGGGGAAGCGTAGCTACACCTCTACTGTTTTAAAAAAATATTTTATTTATTTATGAGAGACTCAGAGAAAGGGGCAGAGACACAGGCAGAGGGAGAAGCAGGCTCCTTGCAGGAAGCCTGGTGTGGGACTCGACCCCTGGACCCGGGATCATACCCTGAGCAAAAGGCAGATGCTCAACCACTGAGCCACCCAGGTGTCCCAACTTCTACTTTTTAAAAATGGATTTGAAATTAATATCTTCAAAACCCTGCATCCTGAGAATCTTTAGCCCTTCAATGGGATTTGAGTGGTTCAGTTGGATCTCACTGGTTAGTTCCATTAAACTAATCTAATCTCCTACCTTCTCCACCAAGCTGCAGAATCAATAAAACAAGGAGGGCTAAAACTGGAAAGAATTGGAGTGGAAACCTCTGAGGAAAATGTGGGTGTTTTTTTCCTTCTGTGGTAAGAGGAAACATTGACATTTCAATAAATTGTATTAGACGATAAACTTGCTAGATGTTAGATTGCTTCTCCCCTAAGTTCCATAAAACATCTGGAATAGAATCATTTACCTATCGGTATTACTAACCTATGAAGGAGCAGTTGATTATTGTGACCCAAATCTTTCCTTCACTCACTTCCAGAGCTGATGGGACCAGAGTTATGTCACTTGAAGAGTTTGCCCCTAAACCTGCTCTCTTACCTGTCCTCACCGGCCAGATGGCTTATTCCGACCTTCTTTTTTTGCATCTCTCTGGGAGTTCCAAGGTGTGCTTGGAAGGTCGCATACATAATTGGAGCCACTCTGTAGTCTCCACTCCTGCCCCATCCCCTGACTGTTCTTTATCTTATCTAGTATGCTGTGTTTCTACTTGACCACATTGCTGTCCTCTGGGTTGTGCTGGGAGGACCCAGTAGTGCCAATCCCTTCCTTTGCCACCCAGTCCTAGGGAGCACTGATCCACTGCAAGTTCCCCCAGGGAGGATCAGTTTCCTGCTTCACTTGTGGCATAAGGAGGTAGACTAGAAGCCACGGCCCCTAGGACAGCTTACTCTCAGAGAGAATAAGGGAGGAGTCTGGCTGGCTTGCCATTTATTCTTCCCCCAAATCACCCATCAGTTAAGTTTTTCCAACTATCCTGGCAGAGAGTGAATAAAGGAACAGGAAAAGGCCAAGAGTGTTTCTTTCTCTCACTGGGCTCATTCCACAAAGAAGGAAACACCAGGAGTGGTGGAGAAGCATTTACCCTCAAATGCCCTGCAGAGTTGGGCTGAGCACCCCCACTTGTAATGGGGTAATACTGGTAATGCCCTTGGCCTCTCGTACCACTGGGGTTCCTACGTCTAGATCTCTGGCATTCACCTCTCTCCCCTTCCCCTGCCTGTCTCATAAGGAAGAGGGCCACTGCCAACACAGGGTGGGAGGAGGGCTAGAGTTATCATCTTAGCTATTTTCATTTTTTTTTCAGTTTTGTAGCCAGTTTATTGAATGGTCTAAATTCAGTAGAGTCAAACATGAAAAATATTTCTTCCAGTGACTTCCCTTAAAAAAAGCTCTGCTAAATCTTATTCTCCTTTCCCTAAATGATGTTTTAACTAAAACTTTCCACTAGTTTTAGATATTTGAAAAATGCACTATAATATAATTGCTCCAGCTTAAAGTGTCAAACTCAGATCCAACTTAATGATCTCCCTCCTAACTTAAGAGACTACTGTCTGCCGTGGAAGGGATGCACTTCTCTCTTCCACTTTTCCTCCTTCCTCCTTTTTCTTCTCCCGTGTCTTGGGACTTTAAAGAAGGATGGGGGGGGGGGGGAACCGAAATTCTTCTATCTATGTGTTGTCTGGTCCCTCCTTTCTTGGCAGTCAGCGCGCATGTACAGCAAGGATCTAAATGCAGAGTCTCTCTTGAGCTCACAGTGAGTCCCCACTGAGATCCTCATGCTGCACATCTTGCGGTGGGAGATGCACTCCAGTCTGATTTCTTACAGTCTCCCACCCCACCCTGAGTTCCCATGCCTATTGATAAACCCCAGAACATTTCTCTGGATGAGATATCTGGAAAACAGCTTCAGCCTTATGTATCACCTTAAGCAAACATAGCAGAAGTTTGTTTCACTCTGAGGAGCCGGCTTGGGCTAGGTAAGCTCTCCAGCCTGGGTGGGAAGCTCCATCCCACAGGATCATTCAGGAAGCCAGGTCTCCTCATCTATGTCTTCATTTCAGCCTGTGAGAAGGGGGAAGGGGAAGTCAGCATAAGGCGTGTTTTCTTTAAAACAATCATTTTCCTTAAAAGACATCATTCCACTTTCAGCCTATTGACCTGAACTTAGTCACATGACCATACCTTGTTGCAGAGGAGCATGGGAAGATGTGATCTTTGGCCAGGTGGCCATATGACCACCTGAACACCTGGAGGAGTTTTTACTACTAAAGGAAAAACAGCCCATGGATATTGGGGCAGAGTTTAGCAATCTCTACTGAGGCATTGTGAGGTACATCCTCACACTGTACTCAACACCACTTTGCTTTCAGGCTCTGTTGTCGAGTGTGGGCCTCCATATTAGGCTTCTTCCTGGCTTTCTCTAGACTCCCAATGACCCTTCCTGCAGTGTCTTCCTGCTTCCATTTTACCATCCACCAAGCACATCTGCTGATACTAGAATGCCAGTTATAAACAAGTTTCCATGTTCAGTTGGAATCACTCTGATAAATGACCCAGGAGTAACCTTAGGATGCTCTGAGAACACAGAGCAGAGACACCATACATAACCAACATGGAAAGGAAAGAGTGGAAGAAAGCTATTTGGATGACAGTAACACCTGGGAAGTGTTCAGACAGAGTAGGAGTTAGTCAGTGGAATGTGAGCAACAAGAAGAGCAGGTGCCAGAACCAGAAGAGAAGCACGTAGCACACTATTGCTTGATGGTCAAGTTTCAGCTGGAATAGAGACATTTTTAGAAGATGAGGCTTACAGAGGCAGACAGGAAGCAAAATGATGGAGGCCCTCGTAGGCTTCATCCTGAGGGCAAACGAGATTTAATGGAGAACTTAAAGCAGGGAAGTGACCCAAGCCAGTCTGCATTTGCAGAAGATGAGTCTGACAGCTGGGTGAAGGGTGCCTTGAAGCAGGCAAGACTGGGTGCTGCTGGAACAGTTGGGAGACAGTTGGACAGATCCAAGGGAAAAAATTAAGGGCCTGAAGTAGAATAATGACAGTTGTGCCTCCAGAACTCACATTCTTTCCATGATAATGATGGTTTTCTTCTGTTGGCTTGTTTGTTTGTTTGTACACTGTCTCATTCCAAAAAGGATTTGGGATGACTTTCACAAATTCATTAAGTAGTGTCGTGAATATGAATCCTAGTCTGCAAATTTAGGTATAGAGGAAATATTGTATTTCTTTGTGTTCTATATATCAAATTTAATTTCTAATCCAAGCCGACTTCTACTAGGTGGGTGGGCTACCACCCTACCCACCTGGGTCCTTGCCGCTTCTGTGAGCTCTGATTCCCTCTAAACCCACAGATCCAAATAGACTCTGGGAATCTTTTCATCATTCTTGGGGAAATCCTCCTCTTTCCATGTTTCCCTCAGAAGCCCTTTCTCTTCATGAAAGACACTTAGCTCATCCTCCCTAAAGACTTTAGACTTTTCTAAACAAATCTAGAAAGGGAAGTAAACCATTAGCCTACCACCCCTGAAACAAGAAGACACGGAATCTGCAAGCTAGTTTCACAGAAAAGGGAAGAGAAGAAAACTCCCGAATTAACATGTCAATGGTGGTCCTGTCCTGACACCAGATGATTATTTCAAACATAAATAATTCATGGCCAAGGGAAAACAAAAATAAAATAAAACTAGTGAGAAAGTTAATGCTTTGAAAACTTTAAACGCTTTCTAAAGTTAGAACCATGACTTCGGCTCTGAGCAATCCAGTCACCAAAGCAAAAATGGACACACGAACCAAGAGTACAACTGTCATCGTTTCCACTAAAGAAAGTTTATCTGTTTCTCAGAGACGACAAGGTTTCACCTGTCCTCAGGAAAAAGGAAAGCTTCTCCACCAGACCCTTGTATAGGGGACACTATATGAGGCAAGCCACCCCACGCTGAACATCATCTCTGTGATGAGTTTTGTCAGTTCTTATAACAACATAGGCACCAACTCAGAAACCTGCTCTTGGTATGCCCTGGGCTAGTCGGGAACACAGGTAAACAGACAACAGCCCTGTGTTATAAAGTTCCATGGTGGAGGTACAAAGGGCCAAGGGAGCACTTCTACAAATTTCTAGGAGAAGAAAGGATAGAGCGAGTCCGTCACCCAAAGGTCACGGGAGCAGGAAGGAGGCTGGAAGATGCTCACGTCATGATAAGCAGAAAAAATACAATCTCATATTCAAAACAAACTTGTACAAAATACCCAAAGGAAGTGCACTACTAAATCACTTAATTGTTGTTCTTAGGTGATCATATCGTTGGCGATGTTTATATTTTGCTGTCAGCTTATCTACATTTTCAAATTTTTATGAGGAGAAAGTTATCAATATTTAGAGACTGGGTTGAGCTGTAACTGAAGACCCAAATAAAAGTAGCTTTTAGTCTGTCAGGCATGATGTAATCCAGAATGAAATAACATGAGGTCTGGGATTTGCTTCAAAATAATGTGAGGCAGGGGGAAAGTGGACAGAGCACAAATGAGGCAAGGCTGGCCTTAAGTTGCTGGGTTAAACTGGGTGATTGATGGCTACGTGGAAATTCATTACGCTGGTATCTACTTGAGCATATCCTTTAAATTTTCTATAATAAAAAGCGGGAAAAACAAATAAATAAGGAAAGTGACCTTGGTGCGTTAACCCCTCTCTGGTTCAGGTTGCTCAAGTATAAAATGGAAATAATTAAAATCAACATTTTGTAAGGTAGTTGTGGTGATTGAGTGAGTTAACATATGTAAGATGCTCATAACAGTGCCCAACACCTAAGTCACGTTTGTAATTATTATCATGACACCTTAAGCCAGGGGCACAATGACCCGTTCAAGATCTCAAATTCTTCCCATCTGCCAATCTCATGAGAGCCATGAGCTCCTGTGGTTCTGTGGTGCTAAAGCTGTCCTAGGCATCACTGCCTGCCTAGCCCTGTCTAGAAGCAGAAGAGAGGTGGGTCTCTGCCTTTTGGAATGTGGCCTTTCTTAAGATACAGGAAGCTTTGCAAGAAATCTAGCAGCCTTCCCTTTGCTCCTCATTGGCCAGGATGACATCACGTACCAATGCCTAAACCATTCATTTACCAAGGATCCACCAGTTTGGCTGCAGACTAATCAAAATCTCTACCCTGGGGCTTTTTGTGAGGGCCCCTGAAGCATGAGCTATATGAATGCCAGAAGGAAGAAAATCATGGTTCTATTAGGAAGGAAGCAAGTTCCTCATGGGCAGTCAACTAATAGTGACTTCTCGTGGCATGTTAGACAGCAGTGAGTAGGGGATCCCTGGGTGGCTCAGCGGTTGAGCACCTGCCTTCGGCCCAGGGCGTGATCCTACAGAACTGGGATTGAGTCCCACGCTGGGCTCCCTGCATGGAGCCTGCTTCTCCCTCTGCCTGTGTCTCTGCCCTCCTCTCTCTGTGTCTCTCATGAATAAATAAATCAAAAAAAAAAAAAAAAGGAAATAAAACAGTGAGTAGTTCTGCGTGATTACTATATCATATATTGTAGGGAACAGGAAAAGAGGTGGCAACGGTAGGACGGGTAGGATAAGACTATAATGCACCAAGCAAAGGACACTACATTTTTTCCTGCAGGCAATGGGAGCCATGAAGACTGAGGCACAAAAGCTAGGGAAAGCATAATTAGGGAAAATATCACTAATTTCATTTTAACTTAGAATTTTTCTGAAGATGGTATAATTTCATGCAATTATACACATAGCATATGCAAATGTACTTACTGCTCCCTCAAATATTTACACAATTGGATGTGGTCTGTGCAAAAAAAAATCTCGGTGGAAATAATTGACTCAGCAATAATATCTCTAAGTGGGGAAGTAAACTAGCCTTGGATTCGATATTTACATCCTGCAACTTTGTTTTCTACTGACTAAGACCTTTTTTTAGCTTCTGTACTGAGTTCCTTTATAATTTGCCTTCAAGGAGCTGGTGAATATCCACATCCCTCACCACAGTGTCTACCGTCAGTGCTGAGTGCAATTATCCCTATGTGAAAATGAATTCCACATGAATCTTTTGAGGAAGGCAGAGCCATTTAAGGTATTATTTAATTACAAATGAGAAATGCACTATTTGATTCATTAAAGAAGACCATGATGCAAAGAAGCTGACCTCAAGCTGATGAAACTTTTCAAATTAAGATCCTGGGAGCTTCATCATTGGCATAAGTTTTATTTACAGCAGGCGGGGTGGGGGTGGTGCTGCACATGTGATGAAATGCAAATGGATCAGGAAGCAGAAATGAGAAAGTGTGCTTGTCACATATGGGACTTTCTAGTATTTTTGAACCAAGAAAACCTTAATTTCAGCCAGATCGTAGTTGAAAAAAGGAAGATTGGAATGCCTGGGTGGCTCAGAGGTTGAGTGTCCGCCTTTGGCTCAGGGTGCGATCCTGGAGACCTGAGATCGAGTCCCACATCGGGCTCCCTGCATGGAGCCTGCTTCTCCCTCTGCCTGTGTCTCTGCCTCTCATGAATAAATAAATAAAATATCTTAAAAAAAAAGAAAAGAAAAGAAAGAAGGAAGATTATTTCTTTTATTTCCATAAAAGTCAAGCTGCTCCTTCACCTCCATCGATAAAAATAGTGTAAAATAAGAAAGGTAACAGGTTCCCATGTATCTGGTATGCTTGAGAAGATGGGGATGTTCTCCTTGATGCATAGAGACTTGCAGAAGTTGTTATACACTCGAGTCTGTTGAATAAATCAATAGTCCCAACCCTGGTTTGAGCTCAATCACAAGCCTGGGCAAGTGAAAATCACTCTGTATTTTACATGGATCACCACTTGTATCTTTCTTGTCATTTGCTTATTTGTTCAATAAATTCTTATCTAACACTTCTATATAGCAGTTACGATTCTAGACACTGGGAGCAGAGCATTGAATAAAATAGGCTAAAATCTCTTTTTCCATGAGGTTGACATTCTAATGGGGACTGATAAAAAACAAACAAGAGAAACAAGTAATGTATGGGGTATGTGTAGATAGTGTTAGATACTAAAGAAATACATAAAATAGGGAAGAGGAGGGAAATAGAAAGTAGTTGGGAAGGCATGTAATTTTTTATTGCATGGCCACGGAAGGTCTCAGACAAGGACTGTGATAACCATTAATGTTATAGTACTGTTCATCAATATTTCTGGTTCTTCTTCTAGGCACATGATAGGATTATATTTCCTTGCTACTTTGGAGTTAGAGAAGCCTAGTCACTTGCTACTGCTGATGAAATGAGAGCCGAAGGGATGTACGCTGTTTCAGTGTGAAAGCTCTAAAAGCTAGTTTAAGTACTCTTTGTGCTTTTTCTTTCCCTTCACCAGCCATGTTTCAATAGTGACCATTTTGTTAGCTTGAAACGTGGAGTGAGGTTAACATGGAGAGAGCCCAGGCACCCCCTCCCCCAAATCAACATGCATTACAACTTGTTTCAAGCAACTGAGGTGTTGAGGATAACCTAGCCCATCCTGTCTGCGCAGTGACAATTGATTGAAGACCTGAAGGAAATGGGGAAGTGAGAGGCATGGATCACCAGGAAAGAGCACTCCTAGCAAGGATAATAGTCCAAAGGACTCAAAGTGGGAATGTGCTTGGCATTTTAGAATCAAATGAATGAGAGAAACAGTAATAGAAGATGCAGTCTGAGACAGATTGGACTTCTAAATCATGTAAGGTTTTGTGTAAGGACTTTGACTTTTCCTCTAGATGAGAGATCAGTCATTAGAAGAGAAGTCGCATTATCTGACTTCAATTGCTTTAAATATTCTACTAGGCTATTGGGAATAAAATGAGGTGGGGACAAGATAGGAGCAGGCTATTGCTCTAAATCCGAGTAAGAGAAGAGAGTCCCTTGAATCATAGCAGTAGCAGTGGAGGCAGTGAGAAATGCTTGAAATCTCAATATACTATTTTCCTAGAGAGTTGACAGGGTTTGCCGATGGATCAGATATGGGATGGAAGAAAAAGAATGGAGTCAAGGATGGCTTCAAGGTTTTTTGCCTTAGGTAAATGGAAGAATTGAGCTGCTATTTCCTGAAATGGAGAAGACTGGGAAATTCGTTGGGGAGACCACAGAAACCTATTTTTGAACAGTGTTAAGTTTGGGATGCCCATTCGACTTCCAAGTGGGGATATGGGGCAGACAGGTCCATAATGGAGATGTAAATTTAGGAGTCATTGCTGTATAGATGGTATTTGAAATCATGAAATTGGATGACAGCACCAAGGGAAAAAGTCTGAAAAGAAAGTTGTAGAGGTCTAGGAAATGAGCTTCTTAAACTGAATGCTAAGAGATCAGGGAGGAAAAAAGAAACAGTAAAGTGGGTTGAGAAGGAACTGCCAGTGGGATAGCAAAAAACAAATCAAAACATAAACAGGACAATGTGTTGATGAAAGAGCATTAAATTCTGCAGATATGTCAAGAAAAATGAGGCCTAAAATAGAGCATGGGATTTAGAAGACGGAGCTCATTGGTAACCTTGATAAGAAGAGCTTCCCTGGAGAAGCTTGCCACCAGCCTGAGGGGACTACACTCAAGAGCTAATGGGAGAAAAGAAATGGAGACAACTCATTTAAGGAGTTTTGTTGTAAAAGGAAGTCAAGAAATGGAGCTTTGCTGGGCAAGAGATGAAGTCGAGAATGGAAAACAGATGGGGCAATTAATAGTAAGTTTGGAGGGAAATGGGAAAGAACCACTCCGAAGGAAAATGTGATAATGCTGGAGAGAGAGAGGAGATTGCTTGTCCTCAAATGGACAAGAAGAGATAAGACCTAGTGTACGAATCGAGGAGTTGGCCTCTGCTGGGGTTCACCCAGGAGAAACAGGCATAGATGTGGGGAGGCGGTTGTATTTGGAGATTCCCATCTCCAAATGTGTGTGTGGAAGCAATCATCTGAGCCTATATATTTTCTTAGTGACACGGGATGCAAGCTCATGGGCTCAGAGTAAGTGTGGCAATTTGAGGAGAGATAAGAAGGTATGAAATAGTCATTGAGGAGGGGGAAAGTGAATGGATTAGGAAAATATATGGTGATTGCTAAGCAGCAGTAAAGTGAGTGCACAAGCATTGAAAGGAGACCACTCGGCGTGGTAGTGTGGTTTTCCCAAGCCACGTTGAGCTGTATGGGCAGGCGTGGAGTGGACAGAGACATGGGTTCACATGGGGCGGGGGGGGAGTGCATTGTACCACAGTAGAAGGACAGCGGAGGACAGAAGAAGGACAGCCAAGGGTTGACACAAGGGTGTGATGATATTGTAATGATCGTAGTGATGGAACTGGAGCCAGCCGACGAGGGGAGTGAGGAAAGCAGCAGGCTGGGTTCAGGAAATGCATGAGGCTCAGTGGGCTGTACAAACAGCAGCAGTGGTATGGCTGACTGCGGGCTCACAACGGACCATCACCGGGGTAGGCGCTTCATATTAACTAATGTTGCTTCACAACAAGCCTACAAGGTTGGTATTACAATTTTAAACTTATAGATTGCTAACAGACTGACCTGACATATTGTGACCATGAGTGAAGCCAGGAGAGATATTTGAAATTCAATCAGTTATCATTTCACGTCCTGTATACAATGCACATATCCCATATCAATAACAAGTGTTATGTGACTCTAGGAACATGGAAGAAGCGTGGAGGCAGAAAAGCAAAACTCAACCAAGAGACTAACTGGGGCAAGAGTCACAGGCTTCCCTTACACACATGGGGACATGTGTAAATGGACAGCAAGGGGATGCCTGGGTGGCTCTGCGGTTGAGCGTCTGCCTTCGGCCCAGGGTGTGATCCTGGAGTCCCAGGATCGAGTCCCGCATCGGGCTCCCTGCATGGAGCCTACTTCCCCCTCTGTCTGTGTCTCTGCCTCTCTCTCTATCTCTCATGAATAAACTAATAAAATCTTTAAAAATAAAGAGTGGAAACTTATACTCCTTCTCTTCAGGGTGGAAAATGGGCAGTAGGGACAAGAGGGACAGAACTTGACAGACCTTGAAGTTGGGCTGCAACTAAAAAGTTCAACACATCCAGGCACCATCAACAGCAGGAGTCCAATCAGCATCCTGGCTGAAATCTCTAGTAACCTAGGAAGCAGCCTCAGAAAGCCAACCCACGTGTGGCACGGGAAGATACAATAGTTTTCTAAGTGAGGTGTGAGAGGAGTCGCTGCAGGTAGCTGAAGCTCCAGGTCTCTTGGTATAAATGACCCTGGGGACTTTCAGTGACTCTATTTGTAGAAACAAATAGAGAAGGATTTAATATTAGTATTTCTGGCTGAGGAATTGATGCAAGTTTTTAATATTTCCAGTGCTTATGTGAATTTGAGGAGAGTGACAGTCTTGTAATTCTAATTGAAATGATGTCATCAGATACCTAAATTTGTGATTTTATTATTTTATTTTTTTAAGATGTTATCATTTATTCATGATGGACACAGAGACAGAAGGCAGAGACACAGGCAGAGGGAGAAGCAGACTCCCTGTGGGTAGCTCCATGTGGGACACTATCCCAGGACCCCAGGATCACACCTTGAGCTGAAGGCAGATGCTCAACCGCTGAGCCACCCAGGTGTGCTTAAACTTGTGATTTTAAATTTGAAGTTTCACTACGTTTATTTAAGAGAACTACAGTTTCCCATAGTTACTAGCTTAATTTATTAGACTTTTAAAGGGTTTTTTCCTTAATACTAAGAAGATTTTATTTGTTGTCAGGGAAATGAGATCCTTAAGAAAGGGAGCAAAGACATTAAATGTATAGCCACACTTTAAAATATTTGAAGATGTTCAGTTAGCCCAATTTGTAAATGAAACCAAGCATTAGTCATAGCCACCCGAAAAGTGACTGTTAAAATTTGCTAGACTTATAAATGGACTAATAAGATTTGAAGCCAAACAAAAGCTTAAGAAAGTACTCAAGTGTTCAACTTGTAACTTCAACAAAAGAACAGAATTTATGAAAACCAAACTAAGCCTCTGTGCACTAAAACTGTTCTTGAAGATACCCCAAAACTCTTACCAACAAACGTGAGAGTACTGAGGCAAGTTACTAAGTGACAGAGCTGGGATTTGATCCCAAGTCTGCCAGCTGCAAAACCCATGCTTTTCTCATCATTATTCATTGCTTTTCCCTGACAAATAATGAGACAACAGTAACATGCAATTAACATAGAAACTTGACAAGAAGACTTCATTCTTTCTCCCATGTCCTGAAAGCCTCAGGGTTATAATTATATGATTACCGCACAGTGCAGACTCAGGCGGAATAGGTGTTTAAGGATTGGCTGAATTAGTATGACTTTAATTATAACATACCCTGGAAACGGCTTTTCTTACTAAATCCCTAACGTTGGGGTGTGTGTGTATACTTTGCCAGTTTCTCATAAAAATAGTATATAAATAGAGAAAAGGAATCCAATAGCCTATGGCTGATTATTTAAACTATAAGAATGTTTGTTGTATAGATAAACCAGAGTTTCTGTCCTCAAGCTTTTTCCTTAGATTGGTTCTGTGTGTCCAGGGAAGATGGACTGCAGGGAGGGGTGTTGAGCATTCTCATGAAAAACAAAATCCAAATCTCCAAACAGATAAGATAGGATTATTCGCAGAAGCAGCCAACTCTGTTGAAGTTCCAGTCAGAGGGCTCAGCCTATAAGCAGGGACTTGAGTCCAAGATCCAGCTCATTTTTGCACAACTTTTTGACTCTGTCCCATCCACGGCTTCTTCAGCAGTGCCCATCTCCCACTGTTGCTTCATTTTCTGTTAACAAGAAGGAAAGCCAGTGGTGGTAGTTGAAGGCACCATTGGTGGCCTTCTGGATAACCAGCAAGCCCTTCCTTCTTGCTAACAGATTCCCAGGGTTGCTCAGGTATCAGACAGTCCCCAGGAAGGGCTGGGATTATCCCAGTCCTCTTTGTCACTGATAGGTGGACAGGTGGACACTTGACTCGGTTTTAGCCAAAGAGACACAAGGGTAAGACTGCAGTAGCAAATAAGAGGCTTATGGGAAAGATTTCTTCCCTGATATAAGAGGGAGTGCTGTGGCCAAAAGCTCCTCTGGCTATGCCCTCCCTTTGGATGGGTCGCTGTCCTTCAAACAAGTGATGTCTGGAATTTCAGTAACCATCTTGGATCTATATAGGCTAAAATGTCCACTCACGTCAGTGCTTGCCTGGAGAGATCAAAACTTACTGTTGTGTTTCATCACAACTGGTTCCAAGCAGTGGAACGTGATGAAGGACCACAAAATTTGAGGGACCCCAGGAATCAGTTTCCTACTAGATTGAACTGAAGACTTTTGTTGGTTGATGAACATTGAGACTGGTTTTGACAAATCCTGGACAGACTAATGGGTTTACTCTGCTTTATCCAGAGTTTTCAATCTTTAGTTAACCTAACTACCATGAATCACTCCTCATCTAGTCCTTAAACCCTTTGACATCCCCCCCCCAAGAAACATTCTCAGTGAATTTCTTCACCTATGTATGTTTCCTTGACCATTAATCTAAGAAACTTGTATTTTAAAAAAAAAGGAACCAGTATCTTTGTTTCATTTGCTCACATGACCATAAGGGAATCACAGAGCTGATTCTCCAGCTTCCTTTACCCCATGATGTTGCTGAGCCAACCCTGCAACAATCAGACTGTCAGACGTCTTGCTACGTGAACTATAAGTACCCTATTATATGCCAGAGACCAACAAACTCCAACCTATGGACCAATAAATAAAGCTTTATTGGAACACAGCCATGTTCCCTTGTTCAGATATTGTCCATGGCTACTTTCGTGCTACACCTGCACCGCCAAGTAATTGCAACAGAGACAGCATGGGGCCTGCAAAACCTCCAATATTGGGCCTCTGGGTGGCTCAGTCATGAAGCATCTGTCTTTGGCTCAAGTCATCATCCCGGGGTCCTGGGATCAAGTCCCACATGGGGCTCCCTGCTCTGCAGGGAGCCTGCTTCTCCCCCTTCCCCTGCTTATGCTCTCTCTCTCTCTTGCTCTGTCTCAAATAAATAAATAAATAAATAAATAAATAAATAAATAAATAAATAAATCTTAAAAAAAAAAACTCCAATATTTACAATCTGGCCCTCTACTAACCTCTGCTAACCTCAGTTTAAGTACTATTAGGTAGATTTTCTGTTACATCATTTGAAAGCACGTCAAAATGTCAAAATGATATAGCTCTGTTTCAGCTACCTCGTCCAACTCCTGGATCCTCCCAGTAAGCTCCCAGTAAGCTCATGGGTATTCCTCCAAACATTACGTTGTGGACCATGATCTGAATCCAACAGCTACTTTGTCTAAGATCTGGTACAACTGACCTCACTATTGGCCAGTCATCCCAGCTCTCTTTCAGGTCTGTGGCTGAGCCATGCTCTGTCTCAATAGGACAACACACATGTGTTCTGGAAACATTCTTATAATTCTTCCCTTCCCCTCGGCTAGCGTCCATTCATCTTTTGTAGCTTTGCTCAAATGCCATTCCCTCCAGAAGATTCTCTGACCTACCAAATAGGTCATGTCCTTATTTCATGGTCTCATGGGACCCTAAATTTCTCTGTCATAGTGTTTATCAAAAATTATAATAAGGCATGAATAATGTAATTAGTTTTTATTCTTTCTCTTCCTCTTTAGAATAAAAGCTCTGTAAATGCAGGGCCACTCTGTCCTATGTTCTTTATCCCTAGTGCCTAGAACTTTATCTTATTTGTAAAACACACAAGATAGATATGTAATAAATGAAAGAGAAGTAAGTGAACGGAGCAAATAGCACAAATCATACCTTGAACCATGTGAAATTCTATGTCTTTTATTGGACCATATTAATCTTTCAGAAATACAGAAGTGACTCAATTGCGTCAGGCTGGTGTTTTTGTTTCTGGTTTTCGTTTTTTTTTAAGATCTTATTTATTTATTCATGAGAGAGGCAGAGAAATAGGCAGAGGGAGAATTGGGCTCCCTGTGGGGAGCCCGACGCAGGACTTGACCCCAGCACTCTGGGATCACACCCTGAGCCAAAGGCAGATACTCAACCACTGAGCCACCCAGGTGCCCCTGGCTGGTGTGTTTTAGAGGAGTCTCACAGTGTCCTGACAAGTGTATCAAGGTCTGGCATCTCAGCCACCCAACCCAGCCAGCATGCCTCTCATTCTGCTGACATGCCAATGCTTTAATCCACTCACCTGGTGATCTTGCATTTACGTACATCAACCTCTGCCCAACCACAGAGGGAGCTCCCCCTCACTAGTATGGACCTTTACAGGTTCCTGAACCTCTATTTTCTCATCCGTAAAATGAGGATGCAGTACATGGATTAGAGACTTCTCTTCCCACTGTGAAGAGGACATGTAAGGTTCTGCCTAAACTCAGATACTATCACAGAAATGAGGAAAAGAGAAAACAACCTGAGAAGGAGATACAGTCGTGGTGGTCCTACTAACAGAACCCACTGAATATTTATCTGGGACAGTTTTAAACCTAGAGACTGCATTACTTTTCCCTTCCTTTCATTTCTTTTCCTTCTTTTCTTTTAAGATTTATTTATTTATTTGAGACAGAGAATGCAGGAGCAGGAGGAAGGGCAGGGGGAGGGGCAGAGGGAAAGAGAGAATCCCAAGCAGACTTTCTGCTGAGTGCAGACCCCAACTCGGGCTTGATTTCATGACCTGAAATCAACAGTCGGATACTTAACCAACTGAGCCACCCAGGTGCCCCTATTTTGTTTTGTTTTTTTAAGAAACTGTTTCTTTTCCATCAATCTTATTTCTGTTTTCAGTTTAAGAACTTGTGGAAGAACAGCTTAAGACCACTCAGTCTTGTTCTTTACCATTCAGTGGCCTGAGAAATGGGAGCTGCTGCTCAGTTTTCAGTGGCAGGCCAGGGGCTCTGGTCTTCAGTAGGGAACTGTTGGTTAGGCACCAAGGCCACATGCTGCCTTCAGGCGAGTTTGCAACCCCGGGCTCAGTAGCAGTAAACTCAAGCAGTTTACTTGGGCTGGCACTGTCCATTCACCCCAAAATTCCTTCTTAGTCATGGCCTTTTCAGTGGCAGCCTACTCTTCCTTTCCAATCTCTTTAGGGTCTCTGGAGAAATGGATTGGGCATGACCTCCCACGGGTGTCCATGAGGAGTGGTCGCACACGCACAGAACTTTCTGGGTCATCACATACCACGTTAGACCCACTGAGTTCTCTTGTTGCACACTCTGACAGTGTCCACATAGCACAGAAGAGAGTCCGCGTTACACAGAGCAGTGGTTGGCAGGTTAACATAAGATGCCTGTGTGGGACACTGGTCATCAGCCCTGAGATCAGTAGCTACCAGAAAATGTGGTTCCTGGAAGTCTGCCTGGATCTGGCTAGTGAACTTTCTGGGAATGTCCAGCAATAGGAGTGGCTCCGGTGGCAGCAGCAAATTTCATGACACCCAGGAGCCATATGCTAGAGGGTATGAGGCTCTGAACATGGTGAAAGCTTCCCTTGAAAGCTGCATTATTTTTCATTGGCAAATCTGAAGTTCCCCCCCTCCATCATCAGGAATGGGATCTTGAGATCAAAATGGATCCACAAGGAAAATGTCATTTTCAATGATAACAGCAAGTTTCACTGAGTCTAAATCCAAGTTTTGATCTCACTGTCAATGAAAACTGGCTCTCCCCAGCATCCTCCAGTTTGTAACCCATTGTCCTGAGTCATGGTCAGCAACTCCTAGTGAGGAGTGGGAGTTGTGTGTCTGTCTGTTCTCGTCCTAGCAGTGGCTCTCCAGAATTGGGGTAGAAGAGAGGGAAAGAGGAAGAGAGAAACATCCTTCCCTCATTGCTGCTGCTCCTGTTGTTGTCTTAAATCTCTCTTGGCTAATACGGCCTGTGTGTGATTGGGGGCTTCTGCATCCTGGGTCTCCGGAGCATTGGGCATGTATGAGTTACTGGCATGCACCTGAGGACAACACAGTCCCCAGCTCCCCGGTGTCAGTGGGAGTGACACACACTCCGGCTGATGTCTTGTCATCTTTCACACCAAGCTTTTGCACTTACCAGCATTTTCTGCTGGGGTGACCTTCAAAGAGCTTTAAATCCAGTTACCTTCCAAAATACTCTTTTGCCCTGTGGAAAATCAAGGCATCCCTTCCACGGTGAATAATGGAGTCACACTGCCCCTCTGCTGCTGCTTCTACTATTGTGAACTGCCCTTCTGGCCTCATAACTTTAGGGGTGCTCAGGCAGGATGTAGGCACAACTCTCCAGGTTCATGTGTGTCCCCCGCCTCTAGGGAAGGGAGTATGTGTCAAGCCCCAGGAACTCTCTCAGTCTACTCTGCTTGGGAAGCAGCACCTCCACGGACCTGGGAATGTCTATGACTCAGCCAGCAAGGAGTGAGAAGCCAGGCTCCCCTCCTCTAGGCAGCCTTAATTTCTAGGAATTTTTCCCTTAGAGCTACTCTCATTTGGCCTGAAAGGTGGGTAACTCATCGAGAATGGAGAGGAAGATGACACAAGAATCCCTATTGAACTCACAGCTCATCGCTCTGCAGTTCCTACCTAAGCAAATTGACTTGGAGTTTCTCATCTTTGCTTAGGCAGGCTGATTGAGGTGGTGGGGTGTTACAAGACTATCTGGTCTACCTTTTAATAGCATCTGTGGTTATGTAGCTAGGGTCTCCTCTTTAGAATATGAGGGTTCTTTCAGCTTTGCAGCTGTAGCCTGGAGTCCAAGACAAGAAGAATCCCATTTATCATCCTGTTAAATAAATGTAATTATGTATGCATATCATATTTTACGAGATTTGGATTGTATTATTTTATTACTCGCTTTTTCTTACTAAAGATGTGTAGTGAAATACCTCATGCTACTAAAAGTGCTTTGAAAATTTTTTTAAATTTGAGTACAGTTAACACACAATGTAACATTAGTTTCAGATGTACGACATAGTATTCCACAAGTTTATATGTTACGCTATGCTTACTTACCACAAGTGTAGCTGCCATCTGTCCCCATACAATGCTATCACCTGTGAGAGGGAGACAAGGAATCTCTCACAGTATCAGTAATATCTGGGCTGTGCGTTAAAAGCCGAGTCACTGTTTTCTAGGAAAAGAGAAAGGGAAGCCTTGTGTTAAAACAGAATAGAAGCAAGAAAGAACTTTATATGCTCTGGGAATGGGAAGGAGCGGGGAGAGGCTTGATCTATACAATTCTGTGAATTTGAGTGTAAAGTGTAATTAGTAGTAGTAGTAGTAATTTTATTTTCAAAAGAGGAAACTGAGGTGGAGACATAGTAAGAGATTTGTTAAGATTAACTAGCCAGTCAGTGGCAAAGCCAGAATTCAAAGTTGAGATTTCTGGAAACTCAGAGGAAACGGAATGCAAGCAGGAAAGGAAGAAATCAAGGAAACCTGAACCAGGATGAAGGAGAGGGGCTCCTACAAGTGAGGAGTGGAAAGAAAAGCAAAACTGCCCACTCTGCATCCAGTCCAATCTCTTTTGTTCACAGAGAGGCCTGGGAAGGTGACCGCCAACTTCCCTCATCTGATGAGTGACGGGCAATAAACGTGTGCTTTTAAAAAACTTTTTGGACAAATGTGAAGTAGTTTCCAGAAGTAGCTCTGTCCAATTGTTAAAATCCCCAAATTCCCAAACTCTCTCAACAGGAAACCAGCAATGGACATCCAGATGTTTCTCCTCCAGTATTTGTCTGTGTAGTATTTACATTGATCTTTTTCTTGTCAGATCATGACTTTATGAAATGCTTTATTATGCTGATTGATCATTTGCACAAAAGAACTGAGAAGGGGAACTGAGGGAAACAGGAAACATGAGTACAGGGTGCCATGTGGCTCCTTAGCCAATGATCCATCCCAGAAAACCATATGCCAGCAAATAAATGCTCAAGGTTAAGAAATTCACCAAGCACAAGACTCAGCTGAGACTGCCCCTTTTCTGTATCAAGAAAGCTAGTACAAGGAGCAAACCTCAGTGAGCCCACCCTTTGGAGATTCCTAAGGAAAATGATCTGTCTGCAAATCATGGAATCGACTGCAGGCTATAAAGATCAAAAGAACATCTTTCTGCAGGAAGAAAACTAAACAAAAGCCTGGGATAGAGAGTAATAAATAGGCTGTCACCTGGGGTATCATTAGTTATCTCACCTTTTGCCAGGAATTGGGCTATAAAGGTAAGTATTTGCACACATACTCAGTTTGTCCTCACCACAGTCCTAAGATGAAGGTATTGGGTGCCTGGGTGGTGCCGTCCACTGAGTGTCCGACTCTTGATTTCGGCTCAGGTCATGATCTCAGGGTCATGAGATCAGCAGGGAGTCTGCTGGAGACTCTCCCTCTCCCTCTCTCTCAGACTGTCTCTCCCATTCTCTTTCTCTCTCTCTAAGGTAACCTTAAAAAAAAAAAAAGAGGGTACTATTTTCATGTCCTGTTTATAGATGAGGAAACTGAAATCCAAGAAAGGTTAAAAACCTAAAAGTTTACATACCTAGTGAACAGCTGAACTGAGGATCTAACCTAGGTCTACATCAATCCAAAGAGACTGTGCATTTAACTAACCATTATATTCTCAATGTAATGCTAGGTAAATCTGTTCTTAAAAAAAAAAGCTGGTGGACCCACCTTGTTGAATCTCTAAGGAGAAGAAGATGGGATTTGCCTCAGTTGCGAACACTACAAGAACTGTTTTGCTCTTAGCAACAATTTTATGAGAGCCATTCTCTTACCTTCACCCATGGCAGCTATTTTGCTTAGGCCATGAGGTCCCTTATGATCACTTTTCTGTCTTCCTTTTGAACTATCATTGTTTCAGTCTTTCTTTGAACCCTGAAGAAAGATATAAAAGGCAAACAGCATATACCTGGCAGGTCACAGTGATTAGCAATGAAAAAACAATAAAACAGCAACAGGATTGGATCCTGGAAGCCTTTCTCTTGCCCCGTAACTGGTGACCAAAGAGAGAACATATCAGACTTTCAACTGATACCACGTTTGATTAGCCTCTCTTCTTCCTCTTGAGCTATAATCTTAGCCACAACTCCATGTTGTTTTGTCCCTCTATTAAAGGGAGGGAAGAAAGAAAAAAAATGAAGATAAATATAACCAACTTTATTTGGATGGACCAAGTCTCATTAGCAATTTTATGGTTTTAGTGTAGAGAATACTTAGTACAGAAAAGGCATTTTCTCTATTTTTTTAACTGAATGTTTAATTGGTTTATCCCCTTTGGGCTAGCTAGAGAAATGCCTATATCCAACATGCACATACTGTATGTAAGAATGGGCATAAACAAAAGTTAAACATCTGCTTACCAGACCTGCCCCTCGGTCTTCTTCTTAAGCACCAGGAAAAGCATCTCAGGCTAGTCCCCAGTTTGACTTTGCAGGAATGCTGGATTCGCCGTAGCGTTTTTGCCTCTCACCTTTCCTAGGAGTTTATAGGGGGCTTTGAAGTCCCTCTGAACAAACAGAGTCTCTGTGTTTCACTTATTGCTGAGCCAACCCTGGGGCCTTGGTTCCATCAGCTCCTTATTAAGTGTTTAGTCATTTCAGTTTCCACCTTTTGGTCTTGCTCGCTTCGCAAACATCTGGAGAGAATTAGCTCCCAGGCCTCTGTAACATACCCATTTTGTGGTTCTAGAGAGAGTTGTGGGCTAGGGGATGTTGTTGCCCTTAACGAGCCTTCTTTATGGTTTTTAACTATAAAAGGTACCCTCGTTAATATTAGCAGACAAAGAGAAAGAGAGGCCACTCCATTCCTGTTTAGCTCTTGCCTTCTTGACTGTGAGCATGTTGAAAGGGAAAGAACAAATATTATGAAGATGGGAATGAAGTACAAAATAAAATAATGCATAATAATAATAAAAATAATATCTGTCAGACATTAAAATGTGCATGTCTATACCTGTGTGATTCATTGTGATCATTGTTAGCTCTGTGTGGTTTATGAGCACTTGAAACCTGTCTAGTACAAATTAAGATTTACTGTTAGGAAATTGCACGTTGGATTTAGAAGACAGCATAAAAAGTATAAATATCTCATTAATAATTTTATACAGATTACATGTAGAAATGATAATAATTTGGAGATATAAGATTAAAATTAATTTTACCTGTCCTATTACACTTTTTAAATGTTATTATTAGGAAATTTTTAGTTATATAAATCACTCACTGTTGTGGTTTGCATCATGTTTCTATTGGACAGCAGTGCACTGAAGAATCAGGCAAATTCTTTTTTAAAAAAGACTTTACTTATTTATTTGAGAGGGAGAGAGAGCACAAACAGGAGGGGCAGAGGGAGAGGGAGAAGCAGACTCCCTGCTGAGCAGGGAGCCCAATACAGGACCATGGGGCCATGACCTGAGCCGAAGGCAGACACTTAACTGACTGAGCCATCCAGGTGACCCATAACCTTACAAATTATTTAACAGGATATGACTAGAACTACCAAGATTCTCATGATGGAATCCATATGACGTCAAAGTGAACAGGACAGGTATCAAATGAAGTGTTAAGAAAATACCCTGAATTTTAATAAGCAGGAACAGATGTCTATCAGAAACTACTGATTAATAAGGGGTGCCTGGGTGGCTCAGTCGGTTAAGTGTCTAACTCGTAATCAGGTCATGACCTTAGGGTTGTGAGGTTGAGTTTTGCAGTGGGCTCTGGGTGTGGAATCTGCTTAAGATTCTCTTTTTCTCTCTGCCCCTACCCCCCACCACTTGTGTGCATGTGTGTTCTCTCTCTCTTTCTCTCTCTCTCTCCAAGGAAGGAAGGAAGGAAGGAAGGACAGACAAACGAACTGATTGGTAAGTTTTTTTTCTCAGGACAAAATTCTAGAACCAATTATTAAATATAAATATAGCATTTATAAGCAGATTAGGAAACAAGTGGATAATCACAAGAAACTGACTGAGTTCACTAAAAACAAGGCATAAACAAGGCATTAAATTCACTACCATTTTTCATTAAGTGACTGGACTTACAGATCTAAGGAATTATATAGACATGGCTGATTTCAGCAAACTATTGGACAAAACTTCTCGTGGCATCCTTTTAGCCAAATTTCAGAAAGTTCTATTGGACAGTAGTAATTGAGTAAAACTATAACTGTTTGAATATTTGTATGTAGTCTTGAAAATCAATCTATAGAAAGGCCTTTGGGAGGGAAACCACAATACTTAACAATTAATTTAACATGATGAATACCAAAACAAGTACTCAAAAAATAATGCATCAGTAATGGGAATATGATGTATAACTTCCATAAATGTAAAGTGCGGCATTTGTAAAATGAATTGTGTTAGGTACAACACTGAAGTGGCCCAGCTTAAAAATGATGCCAATGCAAAAAAATTACTTTTTAAAAGTACAACACAAACTAAAGGTGTATTATGCTTGTGGGAAAACATCACAGGAAGTAGGAGTCTTACTTTATTGTACTGAACTGGCCAAATCCAGAATATTTTGCTCAGTTCTTGGATAACGACATGGTAAGCCTATCTTAACAGCTGGAAAATGAAGGCCATTACAGCCTGACAAAGAGGAGCCCTGAGAGTGTCACGATAGTGTGCTCAATGCTATCACTTGGAGAATGTAGACATCCTGCTTTGCTACAGAAAACAGGCAGACCCAAGAACAATTGGTGGAAGTTACAGGAAAGGTATGAACAGGTCATTACAAAGGAGAATTTTTGAATAATCGTGGAGCTCTCCCTGAGAAAGACTGCCTGGAAGATAATAAATGAGCTCGCTTTCCTTGAGAGTGTTGTTCTGTAGAGGCCAAATGGGCATTCATCAGGAATGTCAAAGAAGATATTTCTACACTGGTTAAAGTAAGTGACATCTTTTAAGTTTCCAATTCTAAGGCTGGAAAATCCTGTTATACTCTGCAAGCTTCTGCTTTGGTAAAAAACAAACTAAATATCTGGAAGATTCTTAAAAATGACAATGCACCAGAAATTAGACTATCAAGCCATCTAGCACACAACTGGTTCTCTCCATGTGTGTAGGGGTGGAGAGGGAGCAAACCCCTGGGTCATAGGGTTTGCCAATTTCTGCGGTGTAAATACTCCTATCGTAGCAAAACCTAAAGTATCCATAGTTTAATAACCAGCCCACAAATTTCCTGAGAATTTAACCTGACTTGCACAAGCCAGTATGAGCTGGCTCTAGTACTCCACCGCTCACACATCACAATCAGAACATGGTGTCAGCGAGACAGAATCAACCGATCTATCAAGTCTTAAAACAATGTTTGCTGTGGGTCACACGCCCTGAAAGGTGCTAACATGTGACATGGAATTTTTCCTCATGGAACTTAAGGCCACCTGATGGAAGAGGGAAATGGGTTGAGGGACAAAGATTACCACGTACAGGAAAAATAGAAAATAGAAAGTATCGTAGGACATGAAACAGTGCTGACCATATAGGTCTATTATAATGGAGCTTGGAAAGCAGTGAAGGGACAAGAGCTAATGTTTACAGAGCACTGAAAGTTTCCATGGGCTCCATGAGCCATCACTTCTTATATCTCAAGAAACATGGATGGGGGACCAGAGCTCAAAAATGTCCAGACATGGACCTGAGGCCACACCACGGGCAGCAGCACAAATCCATCTTTATCTACACATCAAATCGGGCAGCCTGTCCCTCCTCGGGACTCTCAGGGAAGAAGGAGGTAAGACTGAAGCTTAGCTAGAAGGACTGAGAGAACTCAAATGCCTCCTTTAAAACTAGAGGTTCCCAGAGCAGAGGAATAGCCCCACTTGCTTGCAAGGCGGACCTGCTGCAGCTGACATGGACAGCTTCTCTGTGGACAGTGTCACCGTCCAGGCACAGCTGACTCAGAAAGCAAGACAGAGCGGACTGCGAGGTGGTCAGAGCCCCAAACCCCACCCATCCACTCTAGGCCGCTTCTCCCTGCCTCTGTATCAAACCGACCTAGATGTAGGTTATAAGTTTTGGTTCAAAATTCCAGCAGCTTGAGTTGGGGAAGCGTAAGGCTCCCTGAGCCTCAGTGTCTTCTAACATAAAATGAAAAGAAATATGATCCAATTCACATTTTGTGGAGATTAAATATGTTAATTCAAACAAAAAACATCTAGCAGAATGCCAAGCACAGAGAAACCGTCAATAAATATTAAATTCCCTTCCCCTCCATACAGGTGCATGGTCGTCTCGCTAGCTGGGCTGCCATGTGCATCTTTGTGTCCCCGGCAACTAACTCAGCACAGGGCAAAGAGCACTGACTCATTACTCTGGGCCCAGAAACACTTTGTTCATTAAATAAAACAAATATATGTGCACATGCAAAAATCCATTCCCGTGTCAAGAAGTCTGGTATATGCTCTTCCAGGGGCTGGTTGATCGGCGCAGGTGAGGGAGTGCCAGCTGTCTGACAAGGCATCCAGATTATCCACTGTCCTCAGTCTGAAAATTCCCTCTACCAATTGATTTACATCCACAAGGTATCATCTTTCTACCATGATCTTTCTTTCTTTTTTTTTTTTTTAAGATTTTATTTATTTGAGAGAGAGAGAGAGGGGGCAAAGGGGAGAGGGAGAAGCAGACTCCCCACTGAGCAGGGAGCCGACGCGGGGCTCAATCCCACGACTGGCATCGTGACCTGAGCCGAAGGCAGGCTGGTAACCGACTGAGCCCCCAGATGTCCCTACCATGATCTTCCAAATCTGCTGAGCTGTCTGTCCCATCACAGTACCAAGGGACGGTGCTGGGCTGACCACTAGGAGGCCAAGGAAGAGCGTCGTGCTGGATGCCAGAGTTCAAGGTTAAGGCAGGTTCAGTCGACGAAGCGGCGGTGATGATCCCGGGGCCGCTGGGGAGGCCCTGGTGACAGTCATTGCTGCCTGAATTGACCAGTAATGCGTGAACCAAAGCTGGAAGGAACTGCCGCCTGAGGCTCGTCGTGACTCCAGGGGATTTGAAGAGAATGGCAAAGTGGTTGGCAACGTACAAAGCCCCCCAGGCTCAAGCAGAAGCACCCAAATGTGCTGCCAGCTCGCCCTTTCCATGGACTCCTCTCCCCGCACCCAGCGCTGCTCACTTGCAGGCGCCCCCTGCACACAAGCTGCAGAAACCCGGGATGAATCCACCTATGCATCTTCTGTGGACTCCACCTCGGACTTTAGCAGACAGCATGAGCTGTCATCTGGCTTTTATTAAATTCCATAAGTAAGAGAGTAATTCATCCTCCAAAATGTACAGACTCACTATTTACATAGTGAGACTCTGATTGAAAACTGTTTTGTGCTTTTCTGCTTTTCCCTATTTTGCGAATTTCCTTTAATGAGCGTGGAGTACTTTTATATTTTAAAAAGTAAACATTTTTTTAAAGAGTAAGAGTTTCATGTCAGAAATAGAAGTAGAGGCACAGGAATTGCCATTACTCACAGCTTTGAGAACCACGTTCCTACAGCTCTGATGACCGCAAGTCACGTTGGTAAGATGCTTTCCTCCACTTTCCGTGTATTTGAATGAGCTTTGTTCTGAGACTGCCAACTGAAGAATGGGAAGTACACATTATTATTAGAGGGGTGAGGAACTCAATTCCCTAGCACCCACTACAGTGTGAGTTCTAGGTTAAGTACTTGAAAATGACAGCTTTCCTGTGCTTTCTCAGCATAGGATGATGAGATACAGGACAGCTCTTTGTCCACTGGTTCAGTGAGCGGCAACCGAGTGCCAGGCACTCTTCTGGGCATTGAAGACACAAAGAGAGTTTGTGTCTTCACTCTAGCTAGGAGAGTAGATCTAAAAACATTATAGCAGTACCAGACAGTGACTTGCGTCCAAGAGGGAATGGAGGAATGGTCAGAGCAGCGGTCACAAAGGCCAGGATATTTCAACAGTCTTTGCTTCAAAATAGAAATTTGTAAAAAAAAAAATAAAAAATAAAAAAAAAAAAAAAGAAATTTGTGAAGCAGACCAGACATTGTTGGATGGTAAAGGGATGGGTAGAGATAAGGAGAAATCAGCGGAGGGAAAAGATGGGAGCATGATCAGGGTCCTAGGTCCTAACTCATTTAAACTAACTCAAAGACATAACAGTCCTTGCCCCACGTGAGAAGCTAGGTGAGTGAACCACTGTGAACCCCAATCCCATCAAACACGTCTTAGCCTTCCCATGTACCCAGCATAAGCACAGCGAGGATTCAAAGAAACGACATGATATACCTATCCAGAAATCACTTGAGGATCCGAGAGTTGCCTGACTGTGATCCTTCCTGTCCTTTCGGTGAAATTGCAGAGCAAAATTTAAATGCTGGGGCTGCCCGTCTGAGGATGAGAGGTTGCATACTAGGATTAGCACGATACATAGTGAAATTTTGTATGATCTACTGGAGATCCTGGGATGACTTTTCCCTAAAGAAATTACAACCCGGACACTGTCGTACCACGTAGGTAGGAAAGGGAAGCGGGTGGTGGCTCTGATGGTGCTTTGCTAGTGGCTTCAGCAGCCTTCCAGTCCAAGAAATAAGAATAATCGTAAGGCAACTTTAATCTTTACCGAGTTCTTTTAAAGCATATCAAAGAGAATCCCAAATGCACAGCAAAACAGCTTAAAATTGCCTTTCCCCATCCCCCTCTAGTCATATAGATCATACATTTATGGTTTCTGCCTCCTCATTCTTTCTCCCTTCTCCCTGTATGCCTCCAGTCTCCCCTAAACCCAACCGCAAGAACACTGTCCTTCCCCCCAGCTCGCTCCCTCCCCCCTTCTGAATCGATTTCTCCTGTGGCTGGTGGCTCTCTCTCTGCTTTCTAGAGTAAATCAATTTCACCTTCCCACTCTGCTATTCCAATCAACACCACAGTATTTTTATATTTGTGGCAAAAGTTTAATAGGCAGAATTGGGGGATTCTTTACAGAGGCTAGAATACCCAGGAGAACGATTTGTTTTCCTTGTCATCTGAACAGCAAGCGTTCAGCCCCTGCTGGCTGTTTCTTTCTGATGGATCCCATATTTTAGGCCCTGCTCCCCCGAAACACATAAGACTTCCCATATCAGAGAAGTGAGAAGTAAAATGATCTTCAGAAGTCTATTTTCTCTTAACTGACTTGAGTCTCCCTTCTGTGGATAGTAAATTTGAGTCTCCATTTTTTTACTCACCCAAGGTGGATGACCAAGAAGAACACTCTTCATTTAGATCCTGTCTTCCCCCCACGATCCTCAAGGGTGGGGGCCCTGGCCATCAGCTGGGGAAATAACCCTAGAAAATGGAATGCACTCATTTCTCATTGTATTTAGTATTCGTTGAAGTGAATTGAATGTGAACATGAATTTCTCAAAGGATCTTTTAGTCTCTTGAAACAGTTGTGAACCAAGTGTCCTTCAAGTCATGAAACCCGGTGCATACACAATTGCATTTCACCCAGCCCCAAGCCACCCTATGAATGGGTGACCAGGAAGCAATCTTCCTTTCATAGCATTTCCTCCAATATCGATGCAACAAGCCAAGGATCCGAAAGTACAGAAAAAGCCATTTGTTTTTCCTTTCCTTTGAGGGAAGTGACCAGATGCCAAGTTTTCAGACCCAATTCCTGACTGCTAAGCACCCGTTCTGGCATTTGAAGAGTTAATCTGCTGCCACCTAGTGGCTCTCAGCCAACCTGCGACCCCCCAACTCACAGGGGGAATGAGTGAACGTGACTGGGGTGAGGTTGCCTTGGTGAAGGGGGCAAGGTTCCGGAGTGGCTTTGTCTTTCCACCCCAAAGTACCAGTTAGAAGTGTTGCCTTTTGGAAAGCAGATTCTTTCCCTCTCCCTTCTCTCTCTCTCCCTCTCTCTCATTCCCCCCTCTTTTTGCTCCCTTGCAACAGCGGCCTGTTTCCTCTAGACCTGAGGCAAAACAGTAGTACAGGCTAGGATTTCTTGCAAGTTTTCCACTGTGGGGTGCCTCAACAGCTGTGACCCTGGCTTGATTTTGATGTAGACTTCAAGGGCGCCGTCCCCAGCAGGGGGAACATTTTTACCTCAGGAGCCTATTCACATTGGTAGCCTTGGCAGGGAAAGTTCCAGAAGCTTTGATTACACAAATACCTCTGCTAGGTACAGGCCCCTTCTTGGCAACCTGGGGAGACAGAATGTGCACGTGGGCTGATTAAACCAAATGACCCGTTTCCTTTGCTGGGGTGGAGGCTGGGGGCTGGGGGCCAGGGGTCTTCAGCTTGGAAATGATTTTTTTCTTTGGCTGTGTTGCCTGGAAACTTGGAGAGTTTAATTAGGACTGGGGAGGGTTTTTGGCTTCTGCAGCTGCCTCTGCTCTCCCCCAAAGTGAGTGAGTGTGTGTGTGTGTGGGTGGGTGTGTGTGTGTCTGTGTGCGCGTGCGCGTGTGTGAGCGCGCTTGTGTCTGTCCCCTGCAGTGCAAGCCAAAGCCGTCTGGAGAAGTGAATTGTGTACCATGGCAGATGTGATTCTTTTTATTTCAATTGATTTCAGTTAATAATTTTTAACCTTGTGAACCAGAGTGGCTGCGTGTGGTTTATGTATCACGTACTGGAACCTGGGCAACTGAGTGGAAGTGGTAGCTATTACCTTACTTCCTATATCCATCAACAGCCGATCTTGGAAAATTTCCTAAATGTTCCCAGGCAAGTCTGAGAAGGACTGCCCCAGGTCAGTGTCTTCCTGACTCTGTGCCTTCCCAGAGCCCCGCCTGCCCAAATGCAGTTATCCTACTTTGTTAGGGAAAAAGAATGAACAAACTAAATGCAATACTTTATTCTCTATTAACCTCAATACCATTTACTAATGTCAACATCATCAATTAATTATCCTCCCATTGGAGACTTGAAGAATTGAAGAAGAGTTGTTTTGTTTTGTTTGGTGTATGTATATGTCTGTATCTATTTATTGTTCAACTACATACATAATACATACATATATTCCAGTTATAAAATAATTAAAAGCAGAAGTAAACCCCCTCTTGCTCAAAGGCAGTTTTTCCAGCTGGAGTCAAGGTCAATGTAGGCACATTTTGGCCCTTCTTTCTTTCCTTCTTCTTTCCTTTCCTTTCTTTCTTTCCTTCTTCCTCCAGAGGAAGAGTCGGAGACATACTCCTTTCCTTTATGAGTGTTCCTCATTGCGCCATTGCATGCCACATATACGAGTTTCCGAGGGCCACCGTAACAATGAGCCACAGACTGGAAGGCTTAGACAATAGCACTATGCTGTGGTACCGTACTGGGGGCTGGAAGTCCAAGGTCGAGGTCAAGCTTCTGACGGTTTGCTGTCAGTCTTTGCTGTTCCTTGTCTGGTAGATACCTCACTTGATCTCCAACTTCATCTTCATATGGCATTCTCCCTGTGTGTGTATGTCTATATAAAGGGGTCCAAATTTCCCATTTATATAAGGATGTCGGATGTTTTGGACCAGGTCCCACCCTTACTTTAACCTGGTTATCTCTATAAAGACCTTGTCTCCAAATAAGGTCACATTCTGAGGTACTTTGGGTTAGATCTTCAATATGATTTGAAGAACACAATTTAACCAATAATACCAGGTAAAGCAATAGCTTGTATACTTGGTATTGTGGTAGCACTCAGGAGAGAGCTTTGTTAAAAAGCCAATTATGGGATATATTAGCACACCTACTTTTCTCTTTTCCTTTTTAAATTTACTGCTCATTTTCATGAACATTATATATATACACATATATGAAAGAGTCGTGGTTTTATAAAGCCTATTATGAAAAATACGAGTCAACGAGCCATACAATGCTCCCCACCTCCATTTCATACTCTCAAAGGCAGCCTTTCAACTCTTCTGACTCTGTTACTATTTAACTGTAAATTTTCAAAAAATAGATTTATGTAGCTACATGATCTTTCTATTGTAGACGTTATCTATCAGTTTTCCAACATGAAAGATGGCCACTCAGCTCCCTATAGGTACAGTCCACCTCTAACAGACATGCACACACACACACATACACACACACAACACACATGCTTCTAGTATTCCATCTGCCGAATATCGTGATGCTGTGATTCCATTAGGTTGATACCCAATGTTTACATCACCATGAGTGTAAATGCTATAGATAGTTAAGGTGCGTGGAATATCAAGAGTACTTTTTCTTTCCTGCACAAAACTTTTCCCACCTGGAGTAAAAATTTGACTTGTTTTTTTCAGTTGCATGGTTTTTAATATACGTACCATTTATCAAACCCAAATTCTGCCCCAGTTGCATAAAAGCCTCTCAATACATTCAAACACCTTCATAACTATTGATTTCATCTTCTTGAGGTCTCTTCCACAGTCCTCGGACCTGCTCCAACCTGGCACTGAGGGTACATGACCAGCCTGTTTCCTAGGGAACCCTGAATTTAGGACTTTCCTCTTGGACTGGCTAGATGTCCAGATAAGACTCTGCAATCCCCTACTTGGCAAGTATGTGCCTGACTGCTATGTTCTGGGAGCCGCGTGTGGGAAGAAGGCTGAAGCCCAAACATTGTCAGGCCATCAATATTCCTTGAGTCTTTCTGTTGTCAGTACAGCTGCCTCCCATACCTCAACTCTGCCTTGCATCTCCACTTCAGAAATCCCATTCACTGTCTCTTGAAAATAAATCTCTCTTGGTATTTACTGCAATGAAGAAGGAGTCAAGTGACTTCATGGCATAGGAGGTGAGGGGCTCAGGGGATACCTACCTATCTCTGGAACTCTCTCACTGGCCCTCCTGTTTCTAGCCCACCTTTGCTCTCATTTCCAGATGTACCAGGTGCCACTAACTCCTGCACTTCTAGTGTGCTAAAAACATAAACCAAACCACTTTTGGAGTTTACCCACTGCAGGTTTAGCACGTGGCTTTTTTTGACCTAGGCTGCTAGGTCAGCTGCCAGTCTGATAGTATTTCAATTCCCAGGTTTTGCTGTTTTCCCCTTTTCCATCCTCTTTGTTTCTGTGTTAGTAGGTTACAAGAAGAGAGGGAGCTAAATATATGTGTCCAGTTTGCCAGCTTTAACTCTAAAGCTGTTCTTGTCCTTTGACCAGCATCTTCTGGAGCTATTTTGAAATCCCAAAGGAGTGAGCCTATTGCTGGGCTATCTGGAAGCGGTGGGTGAATTTAGGGAGAAGAGAGGATCTATGAAGGTTCACACGCACACCCAAGTACCCACACATCCCAGCCATCTACTCTGCATAATCTATAGCCAACCTAGGTGGGGGATTGAGATTCCCCAGCTCTAGATTCTTATCTTGTTTTTTTGAGTAATTTTCTTACATTTCCCAATTTTCCTTTCTCCCCCTGTCTCATTTATTCTTGAAAATACAGCCAAAGTGTTTCTTTTAAAAATGCAAATCCTACTATTATGTCATTCCCCTACTTCGAAGGCTTCAATGTCTTCTCTTTGCCCTTATAATAAAGTCCCACACTCTACACTTGTTTTATAAGATGCCCACAGTCTGGGCCCTGACTATCTGCCCAGTCTTATATGAGTCTCCCCTCTCTGGCTAAGCTTCAGCTTCTTTGACTATTTATCAGTTCCATCAGGCCTTTACACATGTTCTTGCCTCTGCCTGGAAAGCTCTCTACCTCAGCCCCCCAAAGGTCCTAATGGGTAAACATCCTGTTCCCAGGGAGACCTCTGACTACCTCTCAGCCCAAATATATTAGGTTACATTCTACATTACACACCCTCATGACACCCTACTCTTTTGCTTTGTTAACTCTTTAGTCACATGTCTGAGCTAGACTGGAAGCGTTAGGAGCACAGGTTCCTTTTCTATCTTGGTCTCATCATAACCCTGAAAACTGACACCAGGACAGCCTCCTAGAAGGTATTCAAAGGTATTTAATCAATTGTACTTTTCACTGTAGGTTTTTCTAATCTTTGCTCCCACCTTCACCCCAGCATACTACATACTATACTCTCCATTCTAAATCCACAGTTTTAATCAAGGAGAATATTAGCTAAATATCAAATGTGTCTGGCCTGGAAAGATAATCATAATTCCCTTCCTGGAAAACTAGGCTCGGTGCCTCTCTTTCTCGCTCCCTTGTGGAAAACCAGCCTAGATGTCCTCAGGACACTGGAGCTGGTGACCAGGTGTCTCTCAGTCTGTTCTGCTGACTCTGAAAGCAGAGATTATAAAGATTATAAAGAGAAAGGGAAAGACTTGATTTTTGTTATTCATAGGCAATTAGGGAAGTTGACTATAGTGATAAAGTTAGTAGGTCACAAGAGGGTTCTCATAAAATAAACTGAGTGGAGGCCCCCATGACAGAATTACAGTTTCAGTAAGACATATAAATGTTACCCTAGATTTTTTTCCTCATTGCTTCTCTTAAATGAGGAAACAAAAAATAGCCCCCTATATGCAATAATTGGAAGTTTGAAACTGAAACTATTTCTTTCCTCATCTGTAAAATGAGGAGGTTGAACTAAGTGCCCTCGAAGACTGCTCTGAAACTCTCTGAACTTATTCTAGGATGCTTTGTAAGAGCTGTTCACAAGGACTTCTGGGTTTCCGAAAATTCATTGCTCCTGAGAAAATCAAAGTTTTATTGCAAAGTTTTAAAAAAATATATAAACACTTTTATGAACTTAGCAAAGAATCAGGTGAAGAATAGTGTGGATTTGTGATCCACCAACAATGGTTCCGCTCTAAAGAGGTCAATAGCCCACATTTTAGTGCTCCAGGAAGAACTGCATAAGGACTAGAAGGACTAAAATCTTCAATAGTAGCTTTGGAATTTTGTGTCTTCGCACAGAAACAAAAATGAAGTAATACCTGCCCAAATGCAAAGGATTACGTATCCTAGACTTTGTTTTAAAAATAAATGAATAAAAGAATGTGTGATTCATTGTAGTATCATTCAGTAAGTATCTACTCCAATCCCCATCCCATCATGGGCTTTTACCTTCCTCTTTCACTGGTGTTCACTGGTGTTGGGTTTGGCAGATTAGCAGATGAAATCTCTGTGGACATGACACTTACCTTAAATGTGCTGCCTCAGTTTCACTTTGATCTCGTGTACTGGTGAGCTGCCACAAGGTGCCCTGAGTAACTACCATCCCCTTAGCCTTGACTCCAAATTTTAAAATGTGGAGCAAATACAAACTAAACCCCCAGACCCTTCCAACTGAGCTCAGCCTAGCTCAGCTAAATCACAGGTGATCTGCAGACCTTTGAGCACGAGATAAATGCTTACCATTTTAAGCCCTTGGGTTTTGAGGTGATTACACAGTATTATTGTGAAAAAGCTGACTAATACAGAATGAAATGTGTATTCTCATGAGATAAACATGATGGTTAAGAGTACGGTTTCTGAAATTCAGCACCTCTTGTTTTAAATCTTACTTCTGGTATTTACTTCATGTGAAATGTTATGTAATTTTCTTAACCTCTCTGCGACTCAGTTTCCTCATCTGCAAAATGGGAATAATCGTGGTACCAACCTCACAGCACTGTTGTTTAGACCAAACAAGACAATACATATTAAGCAATTAAAACAGTACCTGGTACCTGGCAAAGATCCAGTAAATGTTTGCTCTTACTAAAAGTAATAATAATTTTAATTTCTATAAAATGAATCTTAGTTTCCAATTGACCTACATTATAAAACTAGATATATTTTTCTTTTTCTTTTTTTTTAAAGATTTTATTTATTTATTCATGAGAGACACACAGAGAGAAAGAGAGAGACAGAGACACAGGCAGAGGGAGAAGCAGGCTCCATGCAGGCAGCCTGATGTGGGACTGGATCCCAGGCCTCCAGGATCATGCCCTGGGCCAAAGGCAGGCGCTAAACCGCTGAGCCACCCAGGAATCCCTGATATATTTTTTTCTATAAAATTGGACACAAAGACTTATTTGGAAGTATGTGGTGAAGAAGATAAATATCCTACCACATGGCTGATAAGTTCCATATGGCATCAAAAATTTCTTGTATACGGGAGGTGTATTTTCTACCAAGCAAGACTACCTGCATGTGTGTGTATGTGAATAAAACAGTTTTGAGTTACTTTGCAATAATTTCCCACATCTGAGCTCCTTTCACAATCAGAATTTACGTTTCCATTCCCCAGGGTCCAGGATGTGAAGTGTGGTGCGGAGTATTAACAGTGTCCGTTTCACTCTATGCCTTTGTCCAGCATTGTTCCTTGGAGTTCACATCTAATAGTTCAGTGCCTTCGTACTTCGCCTTCGTGTACTTAACGGACATTTATTAAGTCCTAGGTATTGCACCAGGTATGAGAGGTAGAGAGATAAATCAGACATGGCCCTGTGCTCACGACAGAGTTTAGCGGCAGACTGGCAAGCATGCTTCACACTGGTGTCAACTCTCATGGATGTAGAGGGGCCACCCAGAGCACTGGTTAAAACCCAATCGTAAGCAGGGTTGATTTTAGCAGGGTAAGGAACTGGAGGCAGGGGGAAAAAAAGGAATGGTTTCAAATGTTTGCTAATCCAGACTTAGCTGGGGACGGAAATATATACAACAAAACAGAACTTAGTATAGGAAGTGTTATTTGTGAGATAAGAAAAAGTAGCATCGAACACAAAGCAAGGAGTTATTAATTTTGGCAAGAGCGGGGTGGAGTAAGGAATGGCTTCATTGGAGAGGTGAAATTGTAGCTGGGAGAACCAGGAATTTAGTAGGCGATGACATGGGGAGAGAAGATCTCAGGCCAAGGACACATCATGAGCGAAGGTACAGAGGTGTATAAATGTGTGGGGTGTTCAGGGAATAGTGAGTAGTCCCGTTTGGTTGGAATGAAGGCTGTGGAGATGATAATGCTCGTAAAGATGAGTTGTAATAATGGCTTGGGACCAGTCTGGTTTAGCCTGTAAACCACAGGACCCATGGATGGCTTAGTAGCTAGAGCATGGTATGGCCAAATATGAGCTTTACAGAAGTTACTCAAGGAGAACTAGACTACAGACAAGAAAAAAAAAAAAAAAGAGGGAGAGAGAAAGAGGTAGGAGAGGAGAGGCTGCTGCAATCATGCAGACAAGGGATATAGGGCTTCTAAACTGAGGTGGCGGGGCACCTGGGTGGCTCAGTCCATTAAGCATCTGCCTTCCACTCAGGTCATGACTCCAGGGTCTTGGGATGGAGCCCCGCATCAGGCTCCCTGCTCAGTGGAGAGCCTGCTTTTCCCTCTTCCTCTGCTGTTCCCTCCCTGCTCGTGTACTCTGTATCTCACACACACTCTCTCTCTCTCTCCTCAAATAAATAAATAAAATCTTTAAAAAATAAAACATAAACTGAGGTGTCACAGGGTGAGGCAGACAGAGAGGACTTAGCATCATCACATGGCACGAGGATGCTCTTCTCTCAAAAATGACCTGTCCTTAGGGCTTCCATCAACAGAAAGCAAATTCAATGGTCTAATTTTTCATTGCTCAGGTTCTAATACTACCGTTTGAATACATATACATGTCACAAAATGACACATAGAAATGGGATTTCCAAGAGGAACCTCACATTTTTAAATTGATCCCCTCAACCACCCTACAAAGTAGATACTCTAATTCCCATTTTGTGGAGAAGAAAATCGAGGCTCAGCAATTTAAAAAGCCCAAGATCAGTGATCTTGGACTGCGTACATCTTCCAAATGTCAAAGACAGCACTTGAATCCCTGGCAACTTGAGTCCAGAGTCTATGCTCTTAGTCACTGCTCTGGGCCACAGAAACAGTGAATCCTCCAGAGTTGTTGTCCATTTCTACTAAATGTTATATCGCTCACATATCTCCTTTTTTCAGTTTTCTGGATCCTGATCCAGGAGATAAGCCAACGAGTATCAGAGAAGCGTTGAAAACGGAAGAAAGTACCAAAAATTGAAAGATAACTGTGATGAAGACTGACCTCTGAAATAATCCAGATGACTTGGACTTGAAGTCGAAAGAAAAGCTACTGCTATTGCTTTTCATCAAGGGATCCTGAATCTCTTAACTCTTTTGGAATCAATGCATTAACCAATCCACTGGCAGCGTACCTAGAACGCTAGGAACTCCATCACCTGTGACTCAGCCCTCTGCACAGACGCGGGAGAGAGAGCCCAGGACTGTGAGACGGGAGACATGCTTCGGAGTCCTGGCTCGGCCACTCACCTGCCCTGTGGCCTTGGACAAGTCACTTCCCTGTAAGGGGCGCTTCGGCCATAGGAAAGAGCCCCAGTGATCACAAAGGTCCTTACCACCCCTACCCCGTTTCTGTGCCTGCCTTCCAGGATTCATGTGAAGGAAAAATAAAAGCGCAGTTAATATTCAACATAAAAGTATGGTAATAAAACACATTCGATTGCCACGACTGGTTTAGCAATCACTTGGCCTCTGAAACAACCTCCTATATATGCGGGGGAGAGTGTTTATCATTTCTGCTCCTGTGGAGCCTGACACTTCACTAAAAGAATGGACTTTACAATTTCTTACTCTCAAAAAATCATTGCATTTGAATTCTTGCGAAATATTTTAAACTTGCTTGAGAGAACCAGAGGCACTTTGAAGCCGAGTTACTACTTTATCTCTCCTTTCTTTTCATCTGGCCTGGAGAAAACCCAGTGGTGAGTTTTAAACACATTTAGGGACATCATCGAGGCCCCTCGGAGGTTTGGCCAGTGCCTCGTTTACTCTGCAGCAAAATATTTTTAACAATAGCCGGATATGCTCACTGCTTCCTGGAGCTAAAAGATTGCAAATAGATTTTTGCATCCCATTTCTTCCAGCGGGAGACTGGACGGTGAATGGAAACACAAACTTGCTTTGGCCTCTTAAAAAGCACTGTCCGATTCCTTGCAGCTCTCATTTTGGCTCCCGGAGGAACCGAAGGAGAAAATGTTGAGCCTTGCAACCGTGCAATCCCGGCTGCCTTCCAGCTCTAACAATCAAGATACAAGTCTCCAGAGAGCATGGCTCCCAGCAATTATTAGAGATGATGGCATCCCTTGGAGTGCTGGGACCGCATGCTCTGCCCTCCAAAATAAACGCTTCTCTCAGGGCTTCCCACTATGCGTTACCCCTTATATTAACACAGGAGCTGACAGATTGGTGGCGACGCTGCAACTAATATTTTTGAGGGCATAAGAGATGATTGTGCTAGTTCTAATTCCACAGCCGATCTTTTTAGCAGATTATGATGGATGACTCTCCATGGTGGTCAACGACTCCTGTATATTTTAGGTGGAACGCTTTCTCTTGACACACACTTTACAGAGACGTATGTGTATCCTATTTTAATTAATGGAAGAAATGATTCATTCACAAGTGAAAGATTTAATTAAATAAAGGGTCAGCATGGGTCAGCCATGAATTGCAAAATACCTCCGATGTTTATTATACTCTCCGCTGTCTCTGCATGCTGTCTGGAGGGGTACATGGCAGTCAAGGCAGGCCCTGGAAAGAAATGAAATGAAGTTTAATTAATTCATTCATTCAACAAATATTAATTGAGCCCCTACTGCGTTCTCGGCGCTGTGCGAGGCTCCGCAGATGGAATGGTGAACGGTCAGACATGGTTTTTGCCCTGATGGCAGCTACAGTGCAGCAGGGGAGATAGGAAAAAAATGAGGAACAAAGGAACACTACGATCACAGATTGATTGTATCATGCTTTATGAAGGAAAAAGTCATTTGGGGGCTGTCCTCCTTGCAATGTTTTGGAATGGTTTTTAAAGATCTTCATTCCCTACTTCATGGTGCTGTACTTACTTAACTTTGGACAATGTATCTGAAACCAATCTGACCCGAGTCCGGTAGATACAGCCACATACGTTGAGTTACCCAAACTTGGCTTGTCATTAGCTCTTTCCTCTAAGTAAACCCTGTGCTCTAGAATCACACGAACATGAACTCAAATCCTAGCTTCTGAGCCTACCTGATTTCTGACCGTGGCTATTACTTTGTTTTTATGACCTCAGTTTCCTATTTACAGGGGATAATAATAGTCCATAAGACATTGTGTCATGGTGAAAAAAAACACACGAATGGCACATGGGGCAGAGCATTAATATTAATTGGCATTAATATTGCTAATGCGTGTTCCTATTTCATTATTATTAGTAGTAGTTTTTTTGTCTCTCTTCTGGAATTTTCTTCATTGCACTTTTGTTCTGGTTGTCCACGTCATTTTACTATCCCCTCACTTGATGACAGAGGTCCCAACCTTATTTTTTTTCCCTTTGGTTTTATAGATTTATATTAAAGGGCAAAAAACACTTAGAAAATTTAAATACGAGTCTAAGCAGAATTACGCTGTCAAAGTCCGCAGTAATGCCAAAAACACATTCCCACTTGCAGACACTCACCAGTATCTTCCGAGTCTTCTCTCATTGAAGAAGAGGAGTCTGATATTTTATTCATGTGCATCCTTCGTATCTGCAGTGTAATCTACAATTTCTTATGGACACATTAACTTCTCTGCCTCCCCATCCGGAATTTCAAACCCAAATTCGTCCTCCCTGGCCATGATAATGTCCACTTGATCCCAAGTGTCTAAGCCCACGTCTTTCATAAAGTAGAAATTTACCAAGTTTTCCTGGGTCCATCTAGCCACGGAGTTTCAAGAGTAAAGAATGTGTAACTGATTTCCTCTAACGTCAAAGGAATAGCATCAGTGTGCCAGATGTCCCTCCGCCTGGAACCCGCATGAGCCCTAAGGCAGGCTGCTGAGCCCAAGCCTCCTCTGGCCTTGTGGGGCATAGGGTGGTGCTGGGCTGCTTGTGACCGTGGTCAGCATGTGGCCCAGGGCAGGGGTGTGAAGGCCATGGGCAGCCAGTGGACACAGGCAGAAAGGACAGGAGGAGCTGCTGTGATTACCCTGAACCCCAGAGGTCACAACTTTATAAGCACTGGACCCAGATGGATGTATGGTTGGTGTTTGATAAATAACTATCAAATAAACAGATGAAACTTTCTCTTTTTAGAACTGGGAAGAGGGGGGAAGCTGACAATAAACAAAGTCACTCAATGGCTTCCCATAACTCTTGGAATAAAATCTGTATTCCCTATCATGCTCAGCAGGAGCCTGCTTGTGCTGGCCTCCGCCTACCTTCCAGTCTCGGCCACCACCACATTCCCCTTTACTCTGCTTCAGCCACGAGCCTGGCCTGCAATACCCTTTCCCTAGAACTGTGCATGGTTCACTCCTGCCTTTCCTTTAGTACTCTATGTATATTCTCTTCCCACGGGCCTTCTCTGACCACCTTGCCTATTCATTTTCTATCCCCTTACTCTGTTTTATTTTTCCTCGAAGCATTATCACTGTTAGAAATTACATGATATTTTTCAGAGTTTATAAATTTAATATTGATTTCCTCACTCATCACATGTGAGCTCCTGAGGGCAGGAACCTAGTCTGTTCCTGTCCAGCCCCGAGTCACCATGTCACTGAATGGATCAAATAAATCAAGTATCCATTTTTCATTTTCCTAGGAAAATATATGTATAAAAACTATTCGGGCAGCATGGCTGGCTCAGCGGTTTAGGGCTGCCGTCAGCCCAGGGCCTGATCCTGGAGACCTGGGATCGAGTCCCATGTCGAGCTCCCTGCATGGAGCCTGCTTCTCCCTCTGCCTGTGTCTCTGCCTCTCTCTCATGAATAAATAAATAAAATCTTAAAACAAAACAAAACAAACAAACAAACAAAAAAACCAGTTTCTATACTACGGTAGCCTCCGAAATTTCCAAATCTTTCGCCCCCACAAACTTTTGCTTGCAGCACTGAATTTAATTTTTCACCACAGAATGGCAGCGAGAGGAAACTAGATTATTCTGGTTGTATGGAATGTGAAGACACAGCCACTCACTACAGGAGGACTCTCAATGCCCACATTTTAATAGAATTCCTACACGTCCTACTGTCTCATCATGAGTCTGGCTTTCTTGTAAGTCACTTCCTTTGAGCTTAAAAAGTAGTTTGTTAACTCCTGTTCTCCAAGCCAGCAAACATGGATTTTCTTTAGTTTTCACATGATCTGGCTGGAAACATCAGGAAACTTGGATGTTTCGTTTGGCATGTTTCACTGACCAAGAACTGAAGAGCTGCAAGCAGGAGAGGTGTCTGGTTCGCCCAGGACGTCTGAGCGGCGGAGAGGAAAGACGAGAGCCCTGGGGACCACGGCGGCGTCCCGGAGGGCGCCCCTGGTTAACTCTCCGCGGATCGGAAGAAAGGAGGGAAGCCGGCAGGTTCTCTGCGCTCCCGAGCCTGAGCCGGCGAGCACCCGGAGCCCCGAGAGCACTCCGAACCCCCCGAGCACCTGGAGCTGGCCCAGCACCTGGAGCCCTGCGAGCACCCGGAGCCGGCGAGCACCCAGAGCCGGGAGAGCACCCGGAGCCGGCGAGCACCCGGAGCCCCGAGAGCACCCAGAGCAGGCGAGCACCCGGAGCCAGCTGAGTACCTGGAGCTGGCGAGCACCCGGAGCATGTGAGCACCCGGAGCCCCGAGAGCACTCCGAACCCCCCGAGCACCCGGAGCCGGCGAGCACCCAGAGCCGGGAGAGCACCCGGAGCCCGGTGAGCACCCGGAGCCCCGAGAGCACCCAGAGCAGGCGAGCACCCGGAGCCAGCTGAGTACCTGGAGCTGGCGAGCACCCGGAGCATGTGAGCACCCGGAGCCCCGAGAGCACTCCGAACCCCCCGAGCACCCGGAGCCGGCGAGCACCCGGAGCCCGGCGATCACCCAGAGCCCGGTGAGCACCCGGAGCCTGGTGAGCACCCAGAGCCAGCTGAGCACCCGGAGCCGGCGAGCACCCGGAGCAGGCGAGCACCCGGAGCCCGGCGAGCACCCGGAGCCCGGTGAGCACCCCGAACCCCCGAGTACCCTGAGAAGGCGAGCACCCGGAGTCCCGCGAGCACCCGGAGCTGGCCGAGCACCCAGAGCCTCACGAGCACCCGGAGCCCGGCGAGCACCCGGAGCCGGCGAGCACCCAGAGCCGGCGAGCACCCGGAGCCGGCGAGCACCCGGAGCCCCGAGAGCACCCAGAGCAGGCGAGCACCCGGAGCCAGCTGAGTACCTGGAGCTGGCGAGCACCCGGAGCATGTGAGCACCCGGAGCCCCGAGAGCACTCCGAACCCCCCGAGCACCTGGAGCTGGCCGAGCACCTGGAGCCCTGCGAGCACCCGGAGCCGGCGAGCACCCGGAGCATGTGAGCACCCGGAGCCCCGAGAGCACTCCGAACTCCCCGAGCACCTGGAGCTGGCCGAGCACCCAGAGCCCCGCGGGCACCCGGAGCAGGCGAGCACCCGGAGCCAGCTGAGTACCCGGAGCCCAGTGAGCACCCGGAGCCCTCTGAGCACCCGGAGTCCCGCGAGCACCCGGAGCCGCCGAGCACCCAGAGCCCGGCGAGCACCCGGAACTGGCTGAGCACCAGGAGCCCGACGAGCACCCTGGACCCCGCGAGCACCCGGAGCCCGCAGAGCACCCGGAGCCCCGCAGGCACCCGGAGCCAGTGGGCACCCGGATCCGGCAAGCACCCGGAGCCTGGCGAGTACCCGGAGCCCGGCGAGCACCTGAGCCCTGTGAGCACCCAGAGCCCGCTGAGCACCCGGAGCTGGCTGAGCACCCAGAGCCCGGCAAGCACCCGGAGCCAGCTGAGTACCCGGAGCCCCGCGAGCACCCGGAGCCGGTGAGCACCCAGAGCCCAGCGAGCACCCGGAGCCAGCTGAGTACCCGGAGCCCCGCGAGCACCCGGAGCCGGTGAGCACCCAGAGCCCAGCGAGCACCCGGAGCCAGCTGAGTACCCGGAGCCCCGCGAGCACCCGGAGCCCGGCGAGCACCCTGAGCCGGGGAGCCCTCGGAGCCCGGTGGGCGGCCTGCGGGGCCTGGCGGGGGGCCTGGCTGGGGGGCCTTGCCGCAGCCCGCTCGCGAACCGCGTCCAGAAGGCTCTCCAAAGAGCCAAACAATGCCGGCTGTTCCTGGCCAGGCCAGGCTGGCTGACTCCGTTTAGGGTTTTAGGAGAGGTGCTTTGGGGTAACAGAACTGGCTCCGTTTCCACCATGACCACATCAGCCCTGGTTTCCGCTGTGCAAAAACAAGATTCTAAAAAATGTTACCATACCAAATTGTATGCGGCTTTTGTTTTATAAACAACTTTTTTTGGGGGGGGGGGGGCGGTCTGTGGAAACTGTAATAAAGACCAATACCATATCCAGTTGTTTTCCAGAAAACTCAGCTTGGGAGACTTTCTCTCAGCGTGAGGTCCTGTTCTTCTTGTCTAGCAGATAGTCTGACTCCACATGGTCAAGAGCACAGCAGTGCATTCTCAGCACCTCATCTTGGAAGGATGGGCTTGTTCCTCCTAGAAGAAAAGGTTTCAAAATCACCCATAGAGCACGGATAGGGGATGGCCAGAGTGGAGGAAGTGTTCTCAGAGAGGATCTCAACTTGGCTGCGGAAGGGCGAGACTCCAGGGCGGAGTGCCATGCATGCTGGGCTCATACCCTATAGGCGGTGAGAATACTCGGTGAAGGCTCTGATATCCCCAGATGTCGGGATCATTCCCTGAAGCTCGCTGCTTTCAAATGCCTTACTCCTTTCAGTACAATTTCATTTAGGACAAGTAAGATAAAAGCTTACAACAGGATCTTCCTGAGTTTCAAACACAAAGAAGGCAAGGGTGATAATATTAATGGAATAAATATATTTCAGGAGAAAATCTAGCAGACTCTTATTATTTACACACATGATAAGTCACAAAATAGAGATGAGTGCCACGAGCCTTGGGACCAAGAAACCATGGGCTCATCTGCAATGATCCCCTGAGCATAGATCCCGTTTACAAATGACTCCAACGGAGAATTTACAAGTGAGGGAATTTGGGTCACGCATTTTCATCCCAGATTGCATGAAGCGGTGGTTAAGACTCAGACAGACATTTTCAAATCTGACTCTGTCACCTCCTAGCTGTGCCTCAAATTCCACACCTACAAAATGGGGATGATAATGTACATATTTCAAAGTGCTGTTATGGGAGCGCCTGGGTGGCTCAGTCAGTTAAGCATCTGACACTTGATTTTGGCTCAGGACATGATCTCAGGATCCTGGGATCCAGCCGGGAGTCAGGCTCCTCCGTGCTCAGCAGGGAGTCTGCTTGTCTCTCTCCCTCTCCTTCTGCCCCTCTCCCCACTCGTGCTCACTCTCTAGCACTCTTTCTCTAAAATAAATAATCTTTTAAAAATAAAAATTAAAGTATTGCTATGAAAATTAAATAACACAGTCCATGAATGTGCTTGGCATAGGATCTGAAATGTAGTAAGTGCCCAATAAATGTTACTTATAAAAATTATTGGGGCACCTGGGTGGCTCAGTTGGTTAAGCATCTGTCTTTGGCTCAGGTCATGATCTCAGGGTCCTGGGCTTAAACCCCAAGTCCCGCGCCCTGTTCAGTGAGGAGACTGCTTCTCCCTCTCCCTCTGTGCTATCCGTCACCCACTCGTGATCTCTCTCTCTCTTTCTGTCTCCAATAAATAAATAAAATTTTCTCAAAAAATTATTATAACAATTATACTTATGGCATTATTGCTAAATCTAACACTTGTTTTCTAATGAATCCTATCCACTTCTTTCTATTTTTACTTCCATTTTTCTCACTGCCTTTTGAATTCAGAATGTCTGGTATATTAAGTAGTAACATATAAAATCACTTCCTCAAGGCAAATTTCTCTGAGAAATACTATAGATCATGCAACAGGTTTCCTTAAGCATCTGTCTTGGCTAATTCCAATAGCAAGGCAACACTAAAAGCAGCCTGCTTTTCTATCTGCTACTGGATGATAACCCCCTTTTTAGAGTTTTCACTATTGCCTTTTCAGCTCCTGACACATAGGACTGCTCAAAAAATATTTGTTGAGTAAATAAGTGCTCTCTCTTCATACAGGGGGAGAAAAACAACTACTACTGCCTTAGTAACCTTCACCATTCTTCCATCTAACACTTTTCTGACAAAGAAATTTCTCTAGTGAGTAGAAAGTTCTAAGATAGAGGTGATGAGAGTAAGGAAACCTCTCCATCTTTGCATTTCACTCTTCCTGGTGGTCTGTGTTAAAGAGGTCACTCTAAGGAACAAAAGCTGTATGACTGGCTAGTACACCTCCTTAGATGTGTCATTTGAAATACTGACTCATTATTTTAATAGCCCCTTTCTTAACTTCGGGTCAGAATTCTTTTACCAGCATCACCCTTTTCATCTATTTTAGGAAAGAGCTGTTACTGTCTCACGTCCCCTCTAATTGGATAAGTGATTCTTCCCAACCTTGAAACAACTAAGTAGAAAGTATATCCAGTGACCTTAAAAAGCCTTCTCCCCTTCTAATTGGCATGTATAATCGAGAATTTTTTTTAACAGTGCTTCAAGTTCCCACACCTTCCTGTAAAGGAGTGTGTATGTGAGTGGGTGAAAGATGGGAAGCTGGTGATAAAAGTATCTATCTCCTTCATTTCAAGCCAGATGAAGGGGGCTTCATTGGGCCACATGGTAAAAGCAACATGTTGGCAGCTACAACCATGGCCTATATTCTGTCTCCCATTGGGATATCCAGAAGCTGAGCAATGGAATGACTGGCCACTCTGGTGATGGAGTCAGGAGAGGGCTGCTGAGTTGGGGAAAGCCAGGCACACCCTATGTCTGGGGGGACAAAGGGTGAGTATTTCCTGTGGAGCAGATACAGCAATGCTAAAGAGACAGCTGAGCCACAGATCCATTACATTCTGTCCAATTGAACCTCCTGGGTGAGGGTAAGCCCATGGAGAGTGGTTCCTGTGAAGCCAGGGTCTACAGGGAATAGTCGAGCCAGAAGGAACTGTACGTCGAAGTTGCAATTGGAGGGCTGGACTAGTGACCTCCAGAAGAGCCCTCCACTGGAGAAAGAGGCAGCTTTAAACATCTGTCACGCCCAAGAATAAGGGGCCAGACTATGAAAGAAGGAATTCAAATAGTTTTTCCTGACATTTATCTCCTTCCCTCTCCTCTGCGCACTGTGAACTTCAGAAACTGCAGATTAAGCTGAGGGGGAGGGGAAGGGAAGGGCAGGAGGAAGAAATATGCAAGGCCTCACAGCCCCTGTGCCCCCCTCCCCACAGTCTCCCTTGCTCACTGTAACACAGTCCTTCTGACCTCTCCTCTTTTACTCAAACACCCCAAGTCTGCTCCCGACCCTTTGTACTTGCTGTTTCCTTTATCTGAAATATTCTTCCCCTAGATTATCTTACAATTGTTGGCAGATTTCATTTTCTGTAGAAATAGGATCTGATTTACATTAAAAAAAAAAAATTCTGACTACCATGTGGAAAAATCACAGTAAAGAGGCAATAGAGGCAACAGGAAGACCAAACCCAGGGCTGTTTTCACTGGTCCCCAAGAGGTATAAGAACCTTGGACTGGGGCAACAGAAGTAGGAGTGTTGAGTGGAAGTGATTGAATTCAGAGTATATTTTGAAGCCCATGCCCACAGGACTTAATGCACGTCAGGGAAAAATGAGTCTTCTTTGACTACAAGGTCTTTGACCTGAGCAATTCTTTGAGTGAATGAATTCATTCCTGAGTGAATGAATGAATGAATGAATGGGGAGTTAGGAAGATCAGAGTAGATCAGATTTACATTTCAGAGAGCTCGCTCTGGCAGCTTAGTCAAAGATAGATTGAGCTTGAGGACTGAAGGCCAGGAGACAAGTTGGAAAGCTATTGAGACAGTCCAGGGGAAAGACGCTGAGGCTCTGAGCTCTTGTGGGAGGTATGGAAAGGAAAGGATAGATGTGAAAAATATTCAAGATATCAAATTATTAGAATGTGGTGATGTGATAATTGTGAGGGATGAGAAACAGAATGGCTTCCAGATGCCTGGATGAGGAGTAGTTCCACCCCACTGATGAAGAACATGGAAGGAAAAGGTGTGAAGGAGGAAAAAAGAGGATAGAAGTAGTGATGTTTAATTTTATGTGTCAACTGAAGGGATGCCCAGATAGCTGGTAATACATTACTTCTGGGTTTTGCAGAAGAGATTAGTATTTGAATCTACAGCATCAATTCAATATACTGAGAGCCTGGATGGAACAAAAAGGTAGAGGAAAGCTGAGTTTGCTCTGTTTGAGATGGGACATCCATCTTCTCCTCCCTGGGACAGCAGTTCTCCTGGTTCTTGGGCTTTTGGACCCAGACTGGGACTTACGCCATTGACTCACCTGGTTTTCAGGCCTTTGGTTTGGTCTAAAGCTACACCACCAGCTTTCCTGGTTCTCCAACTTGCAGACAGTAGATCGTGAGACTTTTCAGTCTCTATTACTGCATGAGCCAATCCTTTATCTATTTATCTATCTATCTATCTAGACATGGATAGATATATACAAGCATATGTATATATATGTTCTGTTTTCTCTGGAGTACCCTGACTAATACAGCTGTTGAATTCATTGTTGAATGTTATGGTGGACATGAAAATATGCCACCCAGATCCTACTTCAAGATAGAACTTTTTGCCCCAGCAGCAGGGAGTGCTATCAGCAGACAGCCTCCACATGTCAGTCCCTTCAGGGTTTGCGTCAGCTACAGAGAAACACTTCCCCAAGGTCATGCCCTTGTCCAATACTTGATCCCATGGCGGGTGTAAGCCAGCTAGTCTTCCCTATGATGGGATAACTCTAATAGATCATATACACTCTGGAGCCCCCTGTAGAGTTGGCTGAGGCTTCGTCAGTCATGCACAACAGTTGGACTACTTTCTCTACCTAATCCTGCTACCTCGACTGCCTTCCACAGATGTTGACCCCGACTAAACACCCTGGATGGCAATCTCTGCCTCAGCATCTGCTTTGCAAGAACCCAACCTATGACAGTTGGCACCAGGAATGGACCTAAAGATTAGGATGTAGGTTGGTATTTGGGGCTGGATCACACATCATCTGGCTGGCAAGAAGGACTCCATGGTGACAGGAGGAATACAAATGGACCTGGGCAACCAGTGGTGATCTAGTTGTGAACATGCTCCTATATGGTGAATTAGAATGGTGTATGAGAGGAGGGAATTATACTAGTTGGTATAATGCATCAGGCATTTGAGAAGTATGGGGTAATTACTAATTACAAGGAAAATAGGCACTTGTTGACAAGTGCCACGGATGACTTAGAAAAAGATAATAAAGACCAATAAAAGATCAACAGGTATTTGAAAAACCAAGTGTGAAAGCTGGAGGGACTCCCTGGTAGTTTATAATAGTGCTCCCATCTGCTGTAGCAGAAAGACAGAGAAAGCTGAGGCCCAGACCCAGAACTTAAGTTAAAGTGGCTAAACTCTAGAAAAGGTTAAATGACCAACCAAATCACATTTGTTACACAGAGACAAGGCTCTGTTGGGGGGCAAAGGGGATGAGACCTGACACAGGATTATCCAGCTGAATATCCCTTCAGGTTTTGAACTCTTGGACTTTTGAAGTCTCTCAGTCTTCAGAAATGTCCCACCCTCCCTAGTAAGGGTGAGAATCCCCCTTGCTTGAAGACAATGCAAAGATCTCTGCCCTGAAAGACAGCATGTATCCTTCTCAATATCTTTGCCCACCCTTGCCAGTAGGCTATAACTAGAAGCAGGTCCCAATGTAATCTAGCTGGAGATACACGAAGTCTAAGAAGGGAGGAAAGAAACTATTCCCATTATTCCCTAAAGGTGCTATAAGACATAACCAACATGTAGCAGCAGGAGCTGGAGAGTAGGTGTGGGCCCAGTTCTAAGGGTGAAGATCCAGGGGGCTAGAACATGAGATTAGGTAGGGATGAGTTTGTTTATTTGGAAGCACTCTGCCAAAATGCAGGATTTAATGTCCCAGCAAGGGCTCCCAGGGATAATACAAACTTGCTAGTAGAACAGCTCTTAAAAATATTGGGAAAAGCAATAGACCACATTAAATGAAATCAAAATTTCAGAATTGCTGTGCAAGATGGTTGAGAAAGTGATTAGAAGGTTCACAGAAATAGTCATTCTGGGATGGATATAATAAGTAAGTTCCGAAGACTTACCAAATGATTGTGGGAACGCCAAGATACACCATTTACAAAGACCAGAAAGAATGCTGTGGTAAGAATGTCAGAAAGCTGACAAACTAACCTCTCTAAAACACACATCTGACCTTATTACCCTCTGTTTAAAAACTCTTCAGTGACTCCGCATTCTTCTGGGCATCATCAAAATGTTCCAGAGCCTTGTACAGTAGGCCAGGGTTATTAGTAGGAGTAGGCCATTTCAGAAATAGATTCACATAGCAATGGGTATAATAAAAACTCCCAAGAGAGTAGAGGTTGGGGATGGTGCTTAACTACCAGAAGTCAAAAGGACACAATTACCCTAAAGAAATCATGGTTGGGGCAGCCTGGGTGGCTCAGCGGTTTAGCGCCGCCTTCAGCCCTGGGCATGATCCTGGAGACCTGGGATCGAGTCCCATGTCAGGCTCCCTGCATGGAACCTGCTTCTCCTTCTGCCTGTGTCTCTGCCTCTCTCTGTGTGTCTCTCATGAATAAATAAATAAAATTTTTTAAAAAAGAAACCATGGTTGGCATTGCAGCCAAAAGGGTTTGGTCCACAAAGATTTATTAAGATACCTAATACAACATGTCATTCCTCAGCTAAAAAGGGTCGCAATCAGCTTTTACCTCCTAAGAAATCAAAGATAGATGATAAGAGACTGAAGGCAGTTACTGTAATAAAAAGTCACAATCCCTAGTTTCTGGATTCCAATCTGTTTTCAGAGCCAGCCTCACTAACTCAACAGGAGGCCAGGTCTCCAGGAGGAAGGACTCTCTAACACCCAAGCAAATATACATGGTAATGATTTCCCCATTTCTTCTTAAAAGGGACCTATGGCCATGCACTTGGATAACTATACACTTAGGAAAAGGAAAGATTCAAACATTCCAAGGACAACTATTGGACACAGTTGGCATGAATAATCAGAGATCTGAACAATCACTATTGGCCCTTCTCTTAGAGTAGGGAACTACAAGGACCAGGCAATGGATGGAATCCTGGTCAAGGTCCAGTTTACACTGGATCCAGGGACTCACCCAGTGGTCATTTCCCCATCCCTGAATGTTCAACTGGTTTTGATATACTTGATACAACTCCCATATTGGGTCCTTGATCTGTAGGATAAGAACTACAATAGAGATCTCTGAAAATGGCCTAACTCCAGCACAGCCAAAAGAGTAAATCAATATAGTATCACATCCCAGGAGGATGGCACAATTTAGTTGAGTAATCTACTGTTATCACCTGGTAAACATCTGGTCTCTGAAGGGGCTAAACTAGAGAATTAAGTGGAGATATGGTGGGACCTTTGTGAAGAGGCTACCAGGCCAACTGAGGAGTAGTAACAACAGAGGTAGGAAGAGAACCAGGAAAGAGTGGTACCACGAAAAGCAAGGAATCGAAGCATGAATACTAGTAGTGAAATAGATATGATCCCTTCGCCCATGAAAATGTATAGTGTAGTGGACAGTGGAGAAAGCCAGGTTGTGTGGAATAAATAACAGGAAAGGAAATGACATCAGCTGGTATATATTACTTAAGGTTTGGAAATAATAGAAGAGAAATATAAAAAAACATGTGCACAATTAGAGCCAAAAGCCCATACCAACCCCCTATTCATATACTCATAAAGCCCAAAAAGCACCTCCTGACCATCTCTTAGTTGGTTTTCATGAGAGAGGGGCCAGCTTACCTCTGTCAGCAGATGTGCTTCAAACACCTATTGTGATCTGAGAAGCCAAAGCTTGAGTGGAGATCCGAAGGACTAAGCACTAACTAGGAGAGCAAAGAACAGGGGAGGGAGGGCGGACGGAAGGGGAAGGGAAGAGAGTAGGCTCAGACCTGGAGGAAAAGTGAAAGGTGAGGCTGGCAGGTACTGGCACTTCTAAGGAGGAATGGCCCAGTCAGTTTGGGGGGCTCCAGATGAGGCTGGTGGTTGGGGGCCACAGCGGCACCTCATTGCTGTTTTGCTATAGTGACACAGCCCCTAGAAATAGAAAGTCCCTTCCTCTTCCTTCCATCTCCCAACCCCCCTCCAGTTCTTCCCATTGGCAGTCCACCAGCTAATAGGAAGCCAACTGGCAAGAGTTTCTGAGAAATCCGGTATGCAGACCCTGAGCCCAGCATCACTGAACAGAATATAGGAGAGAACATTGGAAGACACAGACAAGAGGTAAATAAACGCCACCACCATATCAGAGGAAATGGATGACCGGAGGGGCTCAACTTTGGGTTGGAGGGCCAACAAATATAAGTGCCTATACCTCACACAGAGCCAGCAGGGGGGAGGAACGACCAGGAGGAGTCTCTTCTCCTTTGTTGGCTGGTATGGGCAGTGGCAGAGATGCCATGGAGCCTGATGAGAATGAGAAGCAGCACTGGTGAGGGTAATGAGCACATCTGGCAGGTGACTTTGGGGGCCCAGAAACAGCATTCTCTGTGCAGAGGAGTTTGGGCAGAGCACCACAGTCTCTTCCTCATCGTTAAGATTGTCTGAGGTGGAAAAGCATTAGGAGGGCTTTCTAGGACAGCTAGACCATATGATCAAAGCTCACAGGAGAATAAATTGCAAAGCATGTTTGGAAGGTAGGCAGGGCATCTCCTCCTTTTTCCTTTCCTTTATAATATGGAAAGGAGATTTAAAAATAAATCTCTTAGGAGCATCTGGCTGGCTCAGTGCTTGAGCATCTGTCTTTGGCTTAGATCATGATCTCGGGGTCCTGGGATCGAGTCCCACATCAGGCTCCCTAACAGGGAGCCTGCTTCTCCTTCTGCCTATGTCTCTGCCTCTCTGTGTGTGTCACTCATGAATGAATAAATAAGATCTTTTTTTAATGTCTTAAAATCAATTGTTTTCTTATATGGCAAAGGCAGCTAATGAAAAAATACAATGGGAAAATATCCCATTCGCAATATCACTAGAAATAAATATCTAGGAATCTCCTTAAAGGAAATGTGTGTAGCATATCCATAAATGAAAACTGTAAAAATTGAAAGGACTGAACATAGCACTGAAATAAGTGGAGAGACATAGTCTATTGGAAGTTTAAATATCATTAAAATGTAAATTATTCTCCAGCTTATCTGGATGTTTAATAAAGTTACATACACACACAAAAAAACCTACCAGCACAGTTTTTAAGCTGATGTATGCTTAAATACCCTGAAAATTAATCATTCTCATGCAATTTGAGAATTTATTTTTATATAATTCTTATATTAATTCTTATATAATTTTTTTATAGAGAGAGGGAAAGAAAGAGGGGGGAGGGGGAAAGAGAGAGGGAGAATTTTAGCAGGCTCCACACCCAGCACAGAGCTGGACACAGGACCTGAATTCACAACCCCGAGGTCATGAACTCAACCAAAATCGAGAGTCAGACACTTAACCGACTAAGCCACACAGGCGCCTCTCGCATATAAGTTGATGAGAATAAAAGTTGGTAAAATTATTCTAGCAAGAATTTGGCTATATAAATAAAAGATTGTTTTAAATTTCCACAATATTTTGATCCAGAATTTTACTTTTACTTTTTTTTTTTTAAAGATTTTATTTTTAAGGAATCTTTACCCCCAATATGGGGCTGGAACTCACAACTCTAAGATCAAGATTCACATGCGCTACTGACTGAACAGCCAGGTGCCTCAGAATTTTACTTTTAAGAATTTATCTAAAGAAACAACCAGAGATTCTGATAAAATGTGCCTATGAGGATTTTATAAGATATTTATCATTTGCAAAAATTAGAAACACCCTAAATAACTACAAAAGAATGATGAGATAACTATATGTCAATTGATAGATATTTATACAGACAATTAAAAAGCATATTATCCATGAGTACTCAAAGATTGGGAGAAAGTTTAGGATAAATGCTAAATTAGAAGATCAGAATTCAAAATTTTCTCTAATGAAATTCATGTGTGCATATGTATGCACATATATGTGTATATGCATATATGTACATATGCTTCTATATACACAGAAATAATTGGAAATTCACCTAAATGTTATCAATAGCTAATCCTGGGTAATGAAATTATAAGTATTTTTTATTTTACTCTTCATAATTTTTGTGTTAATTTTTCCCATGAAAACATTATTTAATGAGAAAAAGAACAATCATTTCAAAAAGAGGGAGAGAGAAACTTGATTTTCTTTAATTTTTCTTTCAAAAATTCAGTACATCTTTAACTGTCTGTGTGTGCTAGGCACTTTGTCACAGTTCAGACCACCTTGATCAGAGCTGAGTATCTACATGGACTGGCAGGAAATGGTGCTGGAAAGATGGGTCAGATCAGGTTATTCTTGGCCTTGTAGGTCAGACAAGAGAACTGGACTCTATCTTGTATGCTTTGAAGTGTCAAAGGTAATCATTATGAAGAAAAACTATAAATGTAGCAATTGCCTACTGGAAAAAACTAAGATAGCCTGTAATTCCATTCTGTAGAATGGAATGATTAAGCACCACTCCACTTTTCATATCACTAGGCTGCTATCCCTAAATTATGAAGACTAAATCAATAAAGCATAATATTAAAATTCTCTCCTTCTGTACAAGGTCCACAGATACAGGAATGAGCTGTCTCAAAGCTGCATCAGACATAACAAAGGTCACAACAACTTCTGACAGTGGGAAGGGTAAATGTGGTTAAAATTAGCGAAAAACTCTTTACTGGGGTGGGCGTAAAGGATACGGAGAAGTCACCTTGTCCCTGTTTCTACTAGAGACAACAATGTTCTCTGCAGTCTCCCTCATGAGTCCATTTAGCTTCAGGGGACATTTCAGGTTTGCATTATAAAGATGAGTTTCCAAACCAAAGTTCATGATCTACCAAAAACTGGTCCTTTATATGGGTGATTTACAGCACCATCTGCTGAGTTACCAAAACTGGAAAACATGTCGTCATCTCAGACTTCTCCGTTTCTCTCACTGACAACATCCAATCAGTTGTCAAGTCCTATCAATACTGTGTCCTAAATTGCATTACTTAAATTAGGTCTTCACCATTTCTGCCTCAGATTACTGCATATGGTCTCCCCGTCCAGTGCATATGCCTTCCAATCTATTCTCCACCTGCTGCCATAAAACACAAGCTTGATCAAATAACTTTCCTACTTTAACTACTTTCGATGCTTTGCAAGTCATGTAGATCCCTCATAGTCTAGCCCTTCATACTTCTTTAGCCTTTTCTCCCAAAAATCCCCCAAAACACGCTGCACTGGAACCTTTTTGAAATATTAAGAGTTCCTCAAATGGCCTTCATGCCTCTCTCTGCTTTTGTTTGTGCTATGTCTAATGCCAAAAAATCTATTCTGCACCCCCCCCATTCACTGACAACCCCTATTTATTTGTCCATCAAGATTCAACCAAGGAATACCACTAATGTTCCAAATCTACAGGTCCCCACTCTGCACTCACATGGTGCTCTGGGCTTATCTGCACAGTATTAGCTCTCGTCTGACTATTGCAGTTGTTCACGTGTCCCTCTCCTTCTCCATACTCAGAGTTTCTTGAGGAAACTCTGTCTTTGTGGGCATCAGTTCTATTTGTTGGCTGGGGACCATGCTTTCCATTGTGGAAATGCCATTCTTTCTTTCCATGTGGTTCTGCTGAGACTGTGCCTCATAGTGCTCTGTCTACCTGCCTCTAGCAGGCTTGGGCCTGTAACACAGGCCTGGCAAACTCTGGCACTATATCCTCTTGACCACAGTGAGTGATGTAAGCATGGGCATGTGATTGAATAGTCTTTCTGTGATATTAATATATGGATCTTGGTGAGAGAAGATCCCTGTTTTTCTTTTTTCTTTTGGATTGAATGCTGTACTGATAGAGGCCTTGGACCACCACCATTCCCCTTTCCCGTCTTAAGACAGCATGTCCATGAAGTTAAGCCACCCCTAGAGAGAGAGGCACATATAGAATATGGAAATAGAGCCCAAATAATTTAGCCCCTGGATCAGTACCTGAGAAACAAGTACATACTGCCTTTCCTTGATATTCAAAATAAATTCCCATTTGTGCATAAGGCATTGGAGTGACATTCTGATACTTGCAACCAAGAATCCTGGCTCATATATATTTGGAATTTGTGTCCTCTCAGAATCACTTATTCAGTAACTGGAATATAAAACATAATAAAACCATGTCACATAGATAACAAATAACTTTGCAAAAGGTTTACAATTACCTCTGTATAAAGTGAACTCCTTCTACCCCCAAACCTGCTTAGTGTCTGCTGTTCATCAACACTGTACCCACTTCTCACATCCTGAGGCAGAGGTGGGTATACATGCAGTTTCTCCTTAAACAATATTTGCCTAGTTAGCCAGTACCTAGGATGATTATTAATCTGTAAACACTTGTAGGGATGCCTGGGTGGCTCAGCAGTTGAGCATCTGCCTTTTGCTTCAGGGCATGATCCTGGAATCCCGGGATCGAGTCCCACATCGGGCTCCCTGCGTGGAGCCTGCTTCTCTCTCTGCCTGTGTCTCTGCCTCTGTCTGTGTGTCTCTCATGAATAAATAAATAAATAAAATCTTTTTTTAAAAAAATAGAAGCTCTTACAAGAAGAGCCATCATGTCTGGTCCAATTCACTGAACAAAAAGCTTTCGGAGCTCTCCATCTGACATTGGACTTTGTAAAAGGAGCCTTGACTTAAGTGTGCTTGAGCCTCGTGACTGTGGGGGAATGAGAACGAGTCTAAGGAGTGATTTTCTTTCTTGCAGGTATTGATTGGGTAAGTCCTCAAGTGTGTAACTACTGAGGACTCTGCCTTGAATGGAAGAAAGTAGAGCTTCTAAACCATTAGTAGATTAATCCTCTTCCTTGGTTTTTGGAGAATAAAAGGCAGGATTTTTTTTCTTTTAATAAGCACATTTTATTTGATTTTTGAGACATTTTCTCCATACTGTATAAGGTAAATGTCCTATTCAAATTTATTTCTCCCTTCTTAAACACAGCAAATCTAATCCTCTTTCAACATACACATGAAAGTCATAGCATTTTATATACTAAAAACAATTCAAGGTTCTTTGCATCAGAAACAATCCTGTTTGAATCCACTTAAGTCATATAAATATTTAGCAAGGTCAGCAAGGATGCTCCTGAAATTCTTCCTTTCAATTATTTCTTAAGGTCAATAATCTAAAATCGGGGTAAGTGGGATATATTTTCACAGCAAAAGAAAAGTAAAAGCAAAAATCAGAACTGCCTTATTCATGTGCTCTCGAGGAGTTAGGAAAATCTGAAGGTATTTGATAGGTATTGCTGCTTGAATATTAAGCATAATAGAAGAGCCAAAACCAGGCATGACCCATCCCCCAGCAGAGAATGAGGAAGATTACCAAAAAATACAGCGGTGTGAGCTCTTCCACCCAGTGATTTTTTAAGATTGGACAGGGTTCTTGTATTTACAAAGAAAAGCCAGGGATTGTGGGGATTTGGAATAGGGTGGAGGGCGTTAGATTGCTTTGTATAGATATTGGGAAGAATTTGAGGAAGACTTTTTGTTCCTGAGAGGAAAGAGATACAGGAGAAAGAAGGGGATAGAGATGGGAAATAATGAGCAAGGAGCTAGAAGACTAGGACTTTCAAAAACATGTCTATTTAAGTTTTCTTTTAATCTATCTATACTGCTGAATCTCCCATTTGTTTAACCGAACCTTGGTTTGCCACATATTCAGAGGCCTTTGGTGATTAAAACACACACACGTATATGTATTATATATGTATACACACATATATATGTATTATGTATAAACACACATTATATATATATATATATATATATATATATATATATATATACACATACACACACACACATGGGAAGTGGGAGTGTGTTTGAACTCTTTTGAGGTCAATATCAAAGTGAAGAAATAACCAACCACAAAAAGGGATAATGGAAAATAAAAATTGACAAGAAATACAAGACTCAGAAATGACTATAAGAAATTTAAAAACTGGGGCACCTGGGTGGCTCAGCCAGTCAAGCATCTGCCTTCCACTCAGGTCATGATCCTGGGATCCTGGGATCGAGACCCACATCATGCTCCCTACTTAGCTGGGAGTCTGCTTCTCCTTCTCCCTACCCCTCCCCCACCCCTCTTCCCACTCTCGGGTACTCTCTCTCTAATAAATAAATAAAATATTTTTTAAAAAAGAAATTAAGAAATTAAGGTCCCTGAGAATCTGCACAAATGCTAGAGAGGGTATTAGACTTTCTTACAGGGCATGGAATGTGGTTCAGATTAATCCTAAGAAGATATTAAGGGGTAAGAGTGCCCTAGAGAACACTCAGATTATATAAACATTTACATGAGATGATTTTCCCCAAACCCCAAGATCTAAGCACTCAACTAACTAGAGATGGATCATACTGATGACTCAAAACGAGTTTATTCTATAAATAAGTAATAGGAATTCACAGAAACAACTCATGATGATTCAAGAACCAGAAAACAGAGAGGCATAAAAATGTGAAATGGTAGCCTCTCAAATCACGGTAGAAACAGGAAGGAGTCTATGAGGGCAATTGTGAAAAGTAATAAATAACTATAGACAAACTTGGGCAGAGAGGGTTCAGACTGAAAAAAAAATCTATATGTTCTGTGTAGGAATAAAAACAGATTAATGCCATGCTATTATTTCACTGCATGTAGACACATCATTTGTAAATATAGCTAGAAACTGTAATTATAGAAAACATCTCACATGGTCTTTAATATTTCATTAGTCTCCCCACTGGAAAATCAACCACCTACAAAAGAAACGCTTTCTCAATAGGTTAATATTAATTACTTAACAACCCTGACATAGATACTTATGAAACAAGCATTCATGAAGTGGAAGCATGTTCATCGTCTACTGGGAGGCTTACAGCATTTTTCAAAGTGTCAAATTCACTTTGTGCTCTGCCTCTTTATGTTGTGAAAATTTGAAATTACTGTTGATTTGAAGGCTCTTCAAAAAGCTCTTTTTTTATCTCTAGCTGAGAAAAAAAATCAGAACAGATTAATCTGGTATTCTTTAAGTATGTCATTTCTTAATCTTGCAAAAGGGCGATGAGAACTATATGAGGAAAAGAAATCTTAGAGTAGATTTCAGGGTAGAGAGATAATCATATCAGCATTGGACACAAAAGTAAAAGTTAAAGGCAGCAACCAGCCTTACAAGGAGCTACAGGAGGAGGTGAGTAACACATAATTTGAAGAATATTAGAAAAGAATAACTTTGTCAGAACCATGAAAGTGTGGTACCTAAGACTATATCCACTGTGCCTGGCGATCATTCATTTGTTCAATCATTTTTTTCAGCAATGTATACTGAATCCCCACTTTGCCCTACCCTGTTGGCCTGGGTGCTAGGACATAGTGACAAATAAACCCAGTCCCTGTCCTTAGGAGCTCAGAGTCCAGTTGGAGAGACATATGAGTAAGAAATGATGACAGTTTTCTGTACTAAGTGGCCACAGAGATAAAGAAAAATAGGAATTCTAGGTAAAAAGTGATCACTTTATGTGTAAATGTATGCCAATTATTAAATACATAATTGTGTATTAAATAAATACACAATTCAAAATATTTTTTCCCTTAGTTCCTGAAAATTCTTTTTTTAACTCATCATCTTGTGAGAGCTTGTGGGTAATGATGCAATGTATACTAGACCCCAAACCGGTTTCAGTACTGGCCCTACCCCTCACTAGCCCTCAGATCTCTAGCAATTCCTGTGAAGCCTGAGAGCATTGGTGGCCTCCTCTGTAAAATCAGAACATTTGTCCTGATGATCTATAAGCTACTAGCTGAGCTTGACGGTCTAAGAAGCTTCATTTAAAATGCAAATGTTATCCTCAAAGAGTGATGTATGAAACCAGTTGGGCTTTATTGTGCATTAGTTAATTAAATTTACTAACCAGTCACCTTGCAGAGCCTTGAGAAAGGGACATAGGTGGGATTCATCTCAAAACAGGAGGAAGGGCCCTAGATTTGGGTGGGTAAGGGAACGATAGCTAAGCAAATAGAGGTAGTACAAGGCATTCAGCCTCCGATGGATGTGTCAGGGAGAAAGGAGAATCACAGACAAAATGTTTAACACATTATAAGAAAATGTTTTTCAACTTTGTGTTCCTGATAAAGCATGAGAACATGCCTATGTAATGAAAGCTGGTAGCAACTCCAGACTATCTATACAGCAAGGGCTTCACATAACTGCTGGTGGGAAAAGGTTGCTCAGGGACTGTCTTCAGGGCACATTTGCATTACATTTGCACAAACCACTCTTAATTGGATTGTAGGTTTATTTAAGATGATGGGTGTATAGGGACATTGGGGGGTAAGAATATACAGGACAGTTTAGAGTGACCCAATTGACCTCTTGACCCAAGACTGATCTAAGGAAACAAAGAAGGAAATTGGGAATCCTCTTACTTTCTCTTGGAAAACTCCCTCCAAATCATCACTCCTCTCAAGCAGTCCACTCAACCTTCACCTCTCCACTGGCCATCTGGGAAGACCCAGTCACATGACCCCAGGAGAACGGACCTTCTCTGCTTTCCACTCACCCTTACACACAAAAGTTCCCTGCCTGGATGTGTTAAACCTAACAGTTTTAGTCAAAGATAAATGTAGAGGCAAGTCTCATTCTGTCCTATCCACCTACTTTTGCTCTATTTGCATAACCAAGCTCAAAATGTCCATTCTTATATTGATTTCTAAGGGTAGACATGACACTTTTACTGTGAAAATAACCTCACTGTTGCATTATTTTTCCCAATCAAAGCTAATTTGCTTTTCAGGGGCTTAAAATGGGTCATATCAGCCATGGCTAGAGTTAAGTTATGGAGATCCAGGTTCACTAGCAGAAATGGAAAACTTTGTATAGGCTTGAGCAGAGCAGTATGGAATCCTGAGCAATCCATTGATCCAGTGTTGGTTGGTTTCACACACTTACAGGAGTGAAAACACTGCTTTACAAGTATTCAGGTTGGATTTAATCTGTCCTAAGTAAATATCTGACAACACATGGTTTAAAGTATTTGAAAGATGAAATGCCCCAAAATAAACTCTTCATTTGAAAACAACTGGAGCTACATTCACATCTAGTCACCTATTTTACACAAATTATTCTTGTATGACTGATGTGGATACAAGTCTGCCTATTATCATGCTCCCTGATTTCTCACATCTGGCAGGATCTTTGCCTTTTTAAGGTCCTGGCAGAAGTAAAGCTGATCCTCTTGCTTCTCTGTTTGAGGCCAGCCTTGATGCCTATACCCTGATTCCTACCTCTTGCAGACCTTGTATGATCAGTTGTCTCTCATTTCTTATTCTAAGTCCTCAACTGACCTCTTCTCTACTCTTTGCTCCTCCTCAACCCATAACAATGCTTAAATCTCTTGTATCTAAGTAGAAACTGTACCTTTCCTCTGAATTCTCCCACTAATTACCATCTCATCTCTCTCTTCATACAAAATTTTTAAGAGTATATTATTTTTGCTCTTTACATGGCCCCATTTCCATTACCTGTTCACCTCGCTGTAGTTTAACTCCCATTTTGCATGAAGCAACAGCAACTGACTTACATAAGTAAAAAAAAAAAAAAAAAGCATTTGGCCTTTTGATACACTAGATTGCATCCATTCTCACCTTGAAGAACCTGGAAAATTAAAAATGGCCCCCCCAGACTCCCTTGCAGCTAGCATTCTTTTTTTTTTTTTTTTTTTTTTTTTTTTTTTTGCAGCTAGCATTCTATACACAAATTAGGTTCTTCCAATTAAGACACTCACAAAATTTTTAGAAAATGAATATGGAAGAGACTATCTTCCCATTGTTAACAAGCAAACTCATAAAAACAGGAGTGCCCAAAAGCAAGTCAGAGACAACGATGACCAGATTCAGTGCCTGGTTAATACCTTTGTTAAGAGTGTCAAGAAAGTTTTGATGGTGAAATGAGAAGTGGCTTCCTAACCCCAGCTATCTGATTTCTGAGTAGCATCTATGATGAGCATTGAATTTAATAGATCTCTTGATTCATGCTGCTCTAACATTTCTAGCCATTTCTTAAAGCATCCAATTTCTTATACAAAATCCTTTAGTGTTTAAAATACCTGGGATAGGGCAGCCCGGGTGGCCCAGCCGGTTAGCGCAGCCTTCAGCCCAGGGTGTGATCCCGGGGACCTGAGATTGAGTCCCACGTCGGGCTCCCTGCATGGAGCCTGCTTCTCCCTCTGCCTGTGTCTCTGACTCTCTCTGTGTCTCTCATGAATAAATAAATAAAATCTTTAAAAAAATAAAATAAAATAAAATAAAATAAAATACCTGGGATATTTTCCATCACCTATACTGAGTCTTGACTAATACACAGTTTTTGAAACTAAAAGTGTTTTTAGACAACAGACTCTCAACAAAGATTTGGATGTGATTATCTGATTTGGTTGGATTTGAAGGCAGAGATGATTCGGTTCCCACTGAAAAATGGAAACTGACAGTCCATGAAACAATTGCAAATAGAGTTACTTAAATTATCACATGTTTTGGAGGACTTCAATTAAGTGCCTATTGAAGGCAAGTCTTGGGTGGATTCATATGGTTGGAATGAGGCAAACAAGGATTATGGGGCAAGCTGAACACTTCTGAAGCCCTGGAGAGCTTACAGAAAGGAGTCAATGTACATTTTGAAAAATGCTACATTCTATGCAAAATGAGAGGAGGAAAGTTTCTGTAACTGCCATCACACTATCTCTAGTCTCTTCAAGCCAACAGAAGGACATGTCCAAAAGCAAGATACCAAGGCTGGTCATGTGACTATTGAATTACAAAAGGAATCAAATTCACAGCCTCCCCCATTCTTTTATGGTCAAAACAGACTTTGATTAGGGAAGGAATGGAACCCTGAGAACTGAGATGAAAACATCTGGATAAATTCAGATGAATGTGAGTCTCTGGAGCCCTCATTATACACTGAGCTTTACTTGGTAGAAGAAGCAGTCCTTCCTTCCTACATGAGAAAGTTAGCTCCCCCTTTTATGGAAAGCCTGAGCTGACCTTACCAGAGATATCTACCTTCTAGGAAATACCAGTTATCCTCGTGTTTCACCATAGCCATGGCTATGTTCCTCTATCTTCATCGTTTCTTGCTCTATAAAAAGAGTCAAATCTCATTATGCCTCAAGGAGACAAGTAAAGAGAGTTTACCATTTAATGTTATGATTTCCTGCTTATTTACATCTGTAGAAACCTGGAGAATATGTGTGATAATGGATTCAGAGGACTAGATTAGTGAGAAGTAATTATCAACATGGATGCATTTACTAGAGATTTTTAATTCAGTAGTTTAACTCAAGAAAATGCACCTGTTTGTTCAGCTGATCACTTTAAAACTGATTTCAAGAAAGATCTACCTCAAATGAGATTGAAATGCTAAAATTCCTTGACAGAATGTAGGGGGATGGGAGTAATACAAAGCCTTAGGGAGATAACAGTGTTAAAATGAAATTACTATTTATGACCCATTCACTCACCGTCTAACTATGTTTGCCCTTAGGACCCAAAGAATGCTCCCTTAAGTAAGACACAGAGACATAGATCTTGTTGAAGCACCAATATCCTTTAAAATGCTATATAGTGGCTTCTCTATGTAGGAGATGCTGGTATTGCAATAGGTTTCCTGAGTTCAGTGGTGATGATATGATTCTGGAGTGGCAGAGGTCAAGTGGTAATACTAACTGGTTGCCATATGAGCAGCAGGAACATAGCTATAATCAGAATGGTCTGACCTTCATGAATGAGATTATTTATGGCCAGATTCCTAGGATTAAAGCAAATGGGCAACAGAAAAATCAAGAAAAGAAATTCAAACACTGGATTTGAGCTGCCTCAGTGAAAAGTCAGATTACCTTAACCCAATTCTCAGAAATGGATCCAGTTCACAATTTGAGCTTATTGAATATAGAAGTCAGGTCCCCTTGAGCAAGGACACTATGGCATTGTCTCAGGCATGAATTGTAAGCTCCTTTGTCTCCTCAAATCAACTAAAGCCAATCGCCAGAGTAACTGTACACTGGGGAAGGGAAATACCCAGACTTTGGGGTATAACTGGACATCGGTTCTTAGCATTAATCCTTAGGGACACAAAAGACAAATGTGACCCACTACTAAGAGTAAGAACTTAGGAGGGTCAAGTGATACATGCAGCTTTGGCCAGAATCCATCTTCTAATGGGCCAAGAAAGTCCATGAACCCATTCTGTGGTTATTTTCCCATTCCAGAAGACAAAGTTGTAATAACATTTCATCAAGTAGGAAATTATCCACATTCATTCTCTTGTCATGAAGGGAAGGGACAAGTGAAGTGAACCAAATAGCAAATCAGAAACAATATCACATTCCTGAGGGAATTACACATTAATACCACCATCAAAGACTTGAGGGTCTCACCTGTAGCTTACTACAGTTTGCATTTCTTGGATTGCAGTTTCTCTGCCAACCCTGAAAAAAGCCTCAATTTCTAGTAATTTGGGAAAGAAAAAAATAACTTGAAAGAGAAGACAGTGCTAGCAAAGGCAGCATAGTTTGGAATCTTGTTGAATCCCCACATAAAAATATACAGAAAAATTTATATATGACAAATATTTACAACAAAACTAGATGATAAGATATCTGACAAACCCCAAAATACAAATGGAATGGGGACAGTAACATAAACTGCATATTATCATCACTTGGGTTGGAGAAATCAGAGAAATGCAACGGTGCAACTGATGGATAGAAAACCCCTCATAAACACAACAGAAACTGACAAAAAGTACAGCTGGTCAGTTTCAGAAAGAAGCAGAAACTCCAATAGTGGGTGAGTGTAAGGGGCCAAGAATAAGACCAAAAGGGATGGGGGTTGTCTAATGCCTTTGAACTCCAGAACTCCACGGGAGAAACTGCTGGCAGTAGCATTACATCTGAGTAAGATAGGAACAGAAATAAATGTAAAGGCAGATCAAGATCAAAGTGTGGGAGGGCAAAAGAGCCAGATAATTTCAGAAACCAAACCACCACATTTTTAAACATTTCATGAAAACAACAGAAGAGGGCACTGTGTAAAGTTAGAAAATCTAAGACAAGCCTGCTTTGAAAAGTACGATAGGGATCCCTGGGTGGCGGAGCGGTTTGGCGCCTGCCTTTGGCCCAGGGCGCGATCCTAGAGACCCGGGATCAAATCCCACATCGGGCTCCCAGTGCATGGAGCCTGCTTCTCCCTCTGCCTATGTCTCTGCCTCTCTCTCTCTCACTGTGACTATCATAAATGAATTAAAAAAAAAATTAAAAAAAAAGAAAAGTATGATAAAAACCAACTTTATATTATAATGAGTAACCAAAAAAGTATAAAAATCAAGTCCCATACAATGTCATTGTTTGAAAAAAAGAAAAGGAGTAGAATGATATGCCTATAGGCAAAGAAAGTACACTGAAAATCTGTGCTCAAAGACAAATCAAAACTCTAACATATCATTTCAAAATTAGCTAAAAGATATTAATAAAATAATACAATATAGGGAAAAACAACATTAGTCAGAATTAGGAAAACTCAGAAGCGATGTGACAAAACTCAAGGAAGAATTACCAACAAAGGGCAAAAAAAAAATTTTTTTTTAAATAAAGATGACTGTAGGAGAAAAGTAAGAGCAAATACAAGTAAAGCCTTTAAAAAATGGAGGGTAAAAGGAAGGAAAAATTTTACATTCAAAAATAAATGAGGAAAACAAGAAAGAAGTCAAGAGAAAGGGACAAATACTGAAGACAGGCAAAGAAAATCCAACATACAGATAATAGGCATCCCTGAAGAAACACATGCGAAGCAGGAGAACAGATCAAATACTGGAATCTTTCCTGAAATAAAAAATAAAAGTATTTGAAATTACATATTGAAAGAGCACACTGTATGCTTGAGAAAAGATATGTAAGATGGTCATGTCATTTATAAAGTTAATGTCTCTCTATTATAATAAATTCTCTCTGTTCTAATTATTAGAATGGTTTCTGTCTCCCAACTAGACATTGATACAGAAATGGATGCCAGGAGTGGTCCTAGGAAATAGACCCTCAAAGATCAAATTTGAAGGTTTGGCGACGTCTTGGCTCTGTGTAAGAGTGCAGAACTCTTTGCCAATGGAAAATGGGATATTAGGTAATCAATGGCATGCAGTGGCATTTACAATTACTGAAATTATCATCTGTGGTTGATTATGATGAAGTATCTACACAAGCACTAAGAGATATTCTTGTAAAATTACTGAGCTTTAAGGAAAAAATATTTTGGGTTTCTAGGCAAAAAAGCACACCTGACTTAAAATGAAAAAAAAATATGTATTATCATCAGATTTTTCAACTATAACTATACCAGAAGCAACATAGTTAACTTGCTCAAAGAGAGGAAAATGTGACCCAAGGATTTTATATACAATAATACTGATCTATAAATATAAAAGGTGTAGACAAATTATTATCAACAGGCAAGAATTCAAGAATATCATTCCCATGAGCCCTTCCTAAGGGATCTACTAGAGCTGAGCTAACCAATATGGTAGCCACTAGCCATGTGTTACTATTTAAATTTTAATTTTAATGAATTAAATGAGGTAAAATTAAAAATTCAATTCTTTAATCAAACTAGCTACATCTTAGGTGCTCAAGACCTATACGTGGCTAGTGGCTATCATGCTCAATAGTGCAGATATAGAATGTTTCCATTATCACAGAAAATTCTATGGGATAGTACTATTTTAAGCCAATAAACTTCAGACAACCAAATGACCAGTGAATCATCAACATAAAGGTGGGGGCAGCCCGGGTGGCTCAGTGATTTAGCGCCACCTGCAGCCCAGGGCGTGATCCTGGAGACCTGGCATCGAGTCCCACATCAGACTCCCTGCATGGAGCCTGCTTCTCCCTCTGCCTGTGTCTCTGCCTCTCTCTCTCTCTCTCTCTCATGAACAAATACATAAAATCTTAAAAAAAAAGACTGATGGTAGGTATTAACTATATACTTAATTGAACAGCAAAGACTACATGAGGATTAAAAGGGAGAGATGATAGTATATAAAAGCTGCATAATTTGACAATTGACCTATAGTAAAACCATTAAAAATGGGGGAGATAGAAATAGTATATGCAAAACAAAAATATTTTTAAGTTATATTTTCAATAATCATAATTGATGGTAGTATTATTAGCATTGCTAATCTGAGACTAAGTATAATGTAGGAAAAACAAATTAATAATTAGGGGATATTTTAATTATATTGTGTTCTTGCAAACTAGATTCTCAGTGTAGAAGAAAGAGGATACAGATGTAATATAGAAGATATTAAATAAAAAAATCTTGGAGCCTAAATTTAAATTGGAAAGGTTAGTATGAACAGGAACCCGTGACCAACCCAGTAATCACAGGTATCCCAAGGGCACACGTTGTGGTTTTGAAATATCATTCCTCATTAAAAGAACCCAGGGGTTTTTTGAGAAATGACTGGACCCAGGTCTGAGTAAAGATGTACAAGATGTGCCTGGAACATCCTGACATGCCAGATAGCAAGGAAGCTATCAAAGACCACTGGGGTCATCTCAAAAAAGATCTAGGAACTGATTGAAGAAGCTCCTATTGGCTTCTTCAATAGGATGAAAGATGAAACAATGTCAGCTTCAAAAAAATTGTGATAGATTGAAACTCACCAAATATATTTAAATTCATGAGTTTATAATAAACATAAAAGAAAAAACAGCTAATTGATCACCTTCTAGGGATGAAAAGGAACTCTTCACTTCCTTGAGAACTGGATAAATAAAAGGAAAGAATCAAGTGTTTATCTTGCCTATTTTACATAAACTAGCTAACCAATTAATAGATGGGGGATAGATAGTCCCTTTATAAAATTACTTCAGGGGCACCTGGGTGGGTGAATCAGTTAAGCATTGGACTCTTGATTTCAGCTCAGGTCATGATCTCGAGGACATGAAATGGGGTCCTGCCTTGGGCTCCACTCTCCGTAGGGAGTCTGCTTGAAGTTCTTTCTCTCTCTCTCTCTGCCTTTCCCCCACCCCATGTGTGCACACGTGCACTCTCTAAAATAATAAATAAATAAATCTTTAAAAATATAATAATATCACTTCCACTAATATGAAAACAACATGACAGAAGGTCACAATTTTGAAATCTCAAATAAAAAAATGAGCCTAGGCCTTGAGCTTCACCATCTGTTGAAATCATAAAAAGAGTGAAAAATTAGTCATGCATCTTCAAATGAAAAAACTCAATATCACCTTTAGTATTGCCAAAGGGATTGAACCTGAGTACAGGTCTCTGGATCCAACTATCAATTTGCAAGAAATACGAAGGGGGAAGAAGCACATTGAACTGCTCCATGAACATGCAATTAAAAAAAAAAATCCAGACTTTGGGAAACTCTACAGTTCAAATAGGTGAGGGTAAATTGTATAAAATGGGTGTGATTAAACTATAATATTTAAGGATGCACATTCAGGTGATAAAAGCATAAAAATGCAAGGAAGTGATCACCACATAGAAGTCAGAATAGTTGTTACTTTTGAAGGGAGAAAGAGGACTGTGACTGGCACGAGGTACATGTAGAAGCTTCTAGGGTAACTGGGCAAAAGTTGTTTCTTGACTCATGTGTTGGTTACAGTGATGGTCACTTTAAAGTAATTCACTAAGCTGTTAAAAAAATAAGATTTGAAAGATGGGAGGGTGGTGATTTTTAATATAGCTCCATTTCATTCACCACTGTGGCCATGTAGAAGATGTATGGGTTTTGGAGAATGGCGATGGATTCTCTTAAATTTAGTCATGTAAATTGCAATTGCTTTTTTTTTTTTTTTTTTTTTTTTTCCAGATACCGTCCGTTTACTACAGCAAATCAGCCCAGACCCCGGTGCTTGGTATGCAGTTATCAATCAGATAAATACTTTGTTCTCTACACCAATAAGCAGAGAATACCAGAAGAGTTTGCTATCATCTGTCAGGAAAGCAACTCACCTGTACCATTTTACTTCCTGGCTACAGCAACTCTGACTCTCTGTGGAAACGTAGTGAACAGGTCACTGACTACCTCACCGTCCCACAGGATAGCATGGTGGTGCAGTATATTGCTGAGAGCATATTCTTAAGACATAGTAAATAAGAAGCAGCTGGAGTCCTAGACTCCTTGATAAAACACATGTGCATGAAAGAGTGTGAGATAAACCTCATGAAAACCCAGGGCGCTGCCGCCCCAATACAGAGATACTTAGAAGCTCTCTTAGGGTCTTGGAGGCTACTCATACCACCTTGGGATAAACTGCTAGACGCATTTACCAAGTAACACCTGAGGACTGTCAACTTTGATTAGGTCCCAGAGAAGCAACAATTCTCCAGCTGGTCCAGGATGCAGAGCAAGCAGCTCGGACATACGATCTAGCAGAATCATGGTACTCTAAGTGCACGTGACACGTGACTGATGAGGACACTGGACAGACAGCTCCAATGGATGAATCACGATATAAGCCTTTAGGGTTTTGAGCAGAGCCCTGCACTCTTCCCTGAACAGTGTCTCTTTTTAAGAAACATCTCTTGGCTGGTAGAGACTGACTGCATAACCACGGGACACCAAAGGATCATGTGACTTAAGCTGCTTATTATCAACTGTGTCTTATCTAATCCATCAGTCTATAAATTGGGTGTGCATAGCAATACTCCAAAATCAAGTGGAAGTGTTAAATATGAGATTGTACTAAAATAGGTGGTGAAAGCAGTACTTAGTTGCATGGGCAGGTCTTTTACATTCCCAGGACACCTACTCCAGTGGCATTGCCACCTCTTCTATGGCTCATTTTGCTTTTTGGTTTGTTTGTTTTCAGATTTATTTATTTGAGATGGGGGAGGGGCAGAGGAAGAGAGTGAATCCTTAAGCAGACTCCCTGCGGAGCATGAAGCCTGATGAGGGGCTCCATTCCAGAACCCTGAGAGCATGACCTGAGCGGAAATTAAGTCAGCTGCTCAACGGACTGAGCCACTCAGCTGCCCCTCTTTAACTCATTTTAATAGCTTTGTAGGGATTTGTTTATGAAAAATGACCTGAAGGAAAAAAAAATCCATAGGAATATGCCCTGGTTAAAAGCGGACTGCGGGAACAGTATGCCCTACTTAAGGGTGGCTCCTGAAGGACGGTCGGGAAAGGTAATCCTTTTGGTAAGCAGAACCTCAAGCACTACATAGGACTGTCCCCATCCTGGAAGGAAACAGAAGACGTACACATCCACAGCAATGTGTGGGTACAGCTGAGTGGTTTAGCTAGATGGTCACAGACTTGGAAGGAGCAAGACTGAAGGGTTGGTGGTGGAGGTGGATGGGAGAGTGTTGTGACGTTGGACAGAAAGGCCCCAGAATGTGAGAATATTTGCGTCCTCTGTGAATGCTCATCAGAGGGCACCTGCTACAGGGGAAGCTCTCAGTTAAGAGTAGGAAATAGGATCTGATCTGTGAATATCAGTCAGCATCTTTCCTAGGAATGCCAGAGCTTGCTGTGTGTTCACAAATGAGCTAAGGGGGGATGCCTGGATGGCTCAGGGGTTGAGCACCTCCCTTCAGCCCAGGGCATGATCCTGGAGTCCCAGGATCGAGTCCCACATCGGGGTCCCTGCGAGGAGCCTGCTTCTCCCTCTGCCTGTGTCTCTGCCTCTCTCTTTGTATCTCTCATGAATAAATAAATAAAATCTTAAAAAAAAAAATAAGGTAAGGGGCCATAGGGCAGAGATGGTTGTTATTTAGGAGTTCGTTAACGGAGTAAGGTTTCTGTCCTCACGGTGTTAGATCTGGATGGCAGCACTGCTGACTGCTCACTCTTCCAACAGCAGAGACCCCCACCCCCACCCCCGGCTTACCTCCCTATCTGATACCACACCCTAGGGAGATCAGATAGCCACCTGGTGGCAGATTAACTGGACCACACACACACTGGAGGAGGCAACAATTTGCCTCAGTGGAACAGAAATGTGTCCTACGCATTGTTTTACCTTTCTTGCCTGCAGGGAAGTATCATCACCATACTCTCCCTCAAGAAGAATAATCAGAGGGGCACTTGAGTGGTTCAGTCGGTTAAGCATCTGCGTTCAGCTCAGGTCATGATCCCGAGGTCCTGGGATAGAGCCCTGCATCAGGCTCCCTGCTTAGCAGGGAGTCCGCTCCTTCCTTTCTCTCTGCCCCTCCTCCTGCTCGTGCTTTCTCTCTCTCAAATAAATAAATCTTTAAAAAATGAAAAGAAGAAGAATCAGATTGTAATGTATGAGGGAAGGATTAAAAACAAGAAGATTGGGACACCCAGGTGGCTCAGCGGTTGAGTATCTGCCTTTGGCCCAGGGCGTGATCCTGGGGGGTGCAGGATCAAGTCCTGCATCAGGCTACTTGCCGGGAGCCTGCTTCTCCCTCTGCCTGTGTCTCTGCCTCTCTCTCTGTGTCTTTCATGAATAAATAAATAAAATCTTAAAAAAAAAAACAAAAAAACAAAAAAACCAGGAAGATCAAGGACAAAGTACCACACACACACACAAAAAAAAACAAACAACAACAACAAACTGAAAACTATCTCTGTTGCTTTCCATCCTATCTCCAGCCCTAGCACTGTGCCTGGGACGTAACAGAGCTCAACAGATACATGTTGAATATGTGTTGAATGTGTTCTATATTTTAATATTTTTCCTAATACTTTTAAAGTATTTTGGTCAGGGGATCCCTGGGTGGCTCAGCGATTTAGTGCCTGCCTTTGGCCCAGGGCGCAATCCTGGAGTCCTGGGATGGAGTCCCACGTTGGGCTCCCGGTGCATGGAGCCTGCTTCTCCTTTCTCCTGTGTCTCTGCCTCTCTCTCTCTCTCTCTCTCTCTCTCTCTCTCTCTGTCTATCATAAATAAATAAATGCATCTTCAAAAAAAAAATAAAGTATTTTGGTCAAAGTAGGTGCTTAACAGACATTTGATAAGTGAAAACAATACATGATCAACTAGGTCAGAAGTCAGCAAACTACAGCATGTGAGCCAAATCTGGCCTGCTGCCTGATTTTGTGTGGTCCGTGAACTAACAATAGTTTTTACCTTTTTTAAGGGTGGGAAAAAATGAAAAGAATAATAATATTTCATGACACACTCTGATTTAAAAATGGGCAGAAGGGGTACCTGGGTGGCTTAATCAGTTATGAGTCTGGCTCTTGATTTTTGGCTCAGGTCATGATCTCAGGGTGGTGAGACTGAGCTCCTTGAGCCCCCTTTGGGCTCTGCACTCAGCAGGGAGTCTGCTTGAGATTCTCTCCCTCTCCTTCTGCCCCTCCCCCATGTGTCCTTCCTCTCTCAGAAATAAATAAATAAATAAATAAATAAATAAATAAATAAATAAATAAATAAAATTTTTAAATGGGCAGAGGATCTGAATAGACATTTTTCCAAAGACATACAGATCTCCAACAGGCACATGAAAACATCACCAATCATCAGGGAAATGCAACTCAAAACAAAGTAAGATACCACTTTACACCTGTCAGAATGGCTAGTATAGAAAAGACAAGAAGTAACAAGAGTTGGAGAGGTTGTGGAAAAAGGTTAACCCTCATATACAGTTTGTGGGAATGTAAATTGGTAAAGCCAATATGAAAAACAGTATAGAATTTCCTCAAAAACTTAAAAATAGAATTACCATACGATCCAGGTATTTGACTTCTGGGTACTATTTGAAGAAAATGAAAACACTAATTCTAAAAGACACATGCACTACTATGTTCATTGCAGCACTATTTATAATAACCAGAGTATGGAAATAACCTAAGTGTCCATCAGTGGATAAGTGGGTAAAGAAGATGTGATAGATGATAGATAGATAGATAGATAGATAGATAGATAGATAGATAGATAGAGATATAGAGATAAAGATATTACTCAGCCATTGAAAAGAATGACATCTTGCCATTTGCAACAACATGGATGGACCTTAAGGGTATTTTCCTAAGTGAAATAAATCAGATAAAGACAAATACAGTATGATTTTCCTTACTTGTGGAATCTAGAAAACAAAACAGATGAACAAAGGAAAATGAAACTCAGAGATATAGAGAATACACCAGTAGCTAGCTATCAGTGTGATAGAGTTGCAGGGTAGATGAATTGGTGGAAGATAATTAGTTATATAGGGGCAGCCCTGGTGGTGCAGCGGTTTAGCGCCGCCTGCAGCCCAGGGCGTGATCCTGGAGACCTGGGATCGAGTCCCATGTCAGGCTCCCTGCGTGGAGCCTGCTTCTCCCTCTGCCTGTGTCTCTGCCTCTCTCTTCTCTCTCTGTGTATCTCATGAATAAATAAATAAAACATTTTAAAAAAAGAGAATCAGTTATATAGTGACAAATGGTAACTAGACTTATTGCAGTGATTACTCTGAAGTGTATACAAAAACCAAATTATGTTGTGCATCTAACTAAAACTAATATAATGTCATATACCAATTTTATCTCAATAAAACAATTAATTAATTAATCAACCAATAAAGAGTGAGCTTCCAAAACCCTAGACTACCATTCTCAACCTCAATTAAAATAGAACCCCAGGGCAGGCCTGGTGGCTCAGCAGTTTAGCATTGCCTTCAGCCCAGGGCCTGATCCTGGAGACCAGGGATCGAGTCCCACGTCGGGCTCCCTGCGTGGAGCCTGCTTCTCCCTCTGCCTGTGTGTCTGCCTCGCTCTCTCTCTCTCTCTCTCTCTCTTTTATGAATAAATAAATAAAATCTTAAAAAAAAAATTAGGACCCCAGAATCACAGGATCTCTCTCTCCCACCCAGAGCCTCGCTGTGTGGCCCTAGCTACACTATGTAATGTCTAGGTCTTGTAAGTACTAAATCTTCATTTTTTCAAAGCTTTCTGTTGGCTGTTGCCAAAGGGTATCTTGCAATCTTAATAAGAACCACAAGGGCTGGTACAGCCACAGCATTGGTTCTTGATAGGCTGTGACTGGCACAAAACATTGGCCCTTTACAGAACATGTTTGCCGACTCCTGCACCAGCCCTTCCAAAGTACAGAACACGGCAATTTTTAAGCCAATGGTTAAAATGGTGCTGCCTCCTTCCTTTGGAGAGCACTACTCCTTCAATTCCTTCTAAAAATACCAAACTGTATTTTTATATTTCATGGCTTCGGGTGAGGTTTTTCGGAGATTTGCCAAGCTCCGTTTTTGCCACGTTGGAAACAACGAGATAAATGGTAGCCAAAGTAGATAAATACAGAGAGGCCGGAGACAAACAGAGACCATCACAGAAGCTGGGACGCCCCACTTTGGGACACTGAATCCATAAGGGAAATTTTACTTGGGTCAGCATCATTTCAAACTATGTAATGTGGCCTTTGCCAAAGCTTGGGACTATTTTTACTACAGTAAAGTGTTCATTATGATTACTGAGAAAATTGTTGTCTTAAAACTGATGTTTACTGTAGTGGGGTTTGACCTGTATTTGGTGAAGCTATGTTTTAAAATAATACACTGAACTTTATGAAGGAAACATCGACTTTTCCCAAAGAGAGAAATTGGAGAGTTTCTTTTCCTAAAACAGTTATTTCATTAACTTGGAAAAGTTGATATATTTTTCTTGATTCTTCAACACTTTCTGTAAAATACACCACTGAATTTTATCTACTATTCATCTGAAGTAACCACAGGCTAGTAACTGACTTTATTTTTCACTTTATTTATTCTTTATCATTTAACTTCATTACAGGCAGTATGTAATGGTCTCTCTTAGAGTGACAAGAACTATTTCCTTAATTACTGTACAGACAGTAGTAGTATCCTGGCATATCCTGTGCTATTCAGTCAAGCAAGATTCAATACAAAAAAAAAAAAAGCTGATTTGCCAAAATCAGACATTTGTTAAGTGAAAAAAATCATGTAGGCACTTATGCTAATAAGCGCCTACAGTGACATTCTATTTTTTGAAGTTTACAGCTCTCAGGGAACACTTCTTGCTGGAAGTTCTATTTAAAAATTACGTAAGGATTACGATACTCGTGTCTACCTGATAGAGGAAAATGAGAAAGGCGAGCAGGCCATTTTAGAAATCACAACTTTTAAGCTAATTGCAATTTCTAAAGTAAACCTAATGGTACTGCAGAGAGCAAGAACATCTCTAATCTAATCTTGGCAGCGTTGTGATTTCAAACTGCTCAGCCACACAGTATATTCACTTTCCCTTTGTGTGGCCATGCATATTTACCCTCACCAAGGAGCCTTCTCCAGCTTCGGTTATGTACTGCAGCACTCATGATTGATGAATTATTGTCAAAGACAAAATAAAGCCCTCGTTTTTTATCGAAACAGCTTTTTATGGAGCACCAGTTTTTTTCTAAGGGGAAATGCAGATTTAGCATTGTGGTTTTTTGTGAAGAGGTTAAAGAGGATGATCTAATAGAGATGGTCAATGAGAGCAAACTTGAGAAAGCAAACTCAAGTGATTGACTTCAATTAAGGGTAAATATATGCAAATTTTTCTAGCCTTAAAGCTGTCTTCTGAGGAAAAAGCTAATGCTACCCATTGTTTTTCTGAAGTTAAGAGGGCTATCACCCAGTTGTTTTGCCTTAGAACTCTCCAAGGAAATACTTGTAACCCAATCTAAAATGTCACTTCTAAAGAAAAATTGTGGACATACCACAAAGCATGGAAACATTTTCCAATTTTTTTTATTCTTTCTAAACTGTTAAGACAATCTCTTGATCTCTCTCCCCACATCTCCAAAAATGTTCCTCCTTTATTTTTTTTTAAAGATTTTATTTATTTATTCACGAAAGACGCAGACGAGAGAGAGAGAGAGAGAGAGAGAGAGAGAGAGAGAGAGAGGCAGAGACACAAGCAGGCTCCATGCAGGGAGCCGACATGGGACTTGATCCCGGGACTCCAGGATCACACCCTGGGCCAAAGGCAGGGGCTAAGCCACTGAGCCACCCAGGGATTTCCCAAAATGTTCCTCCTTTATGGATCCTTGTGATCTCATTTATAATATAGACGAGGAATCCTAACTGAGTCCATTTCAACACCTGAAAAGACTTACAACTTACAGGTATAATGAGATGCACATCCTTCTGATTCATGTGTATTAAAGTATGTCAGCGTTTAATTGATAAATCTCATGAATATTGTGCTTTAATAAATGGTCATCTATCTTTGACCCCAAAAAGAAAAGAAAGAACACATAAGAAACATCAGACAGAAGATCTTCTGGAAAGAGGAAAAAAATTATTTTTTAATTCTCAGTGGTGGGTACAAGGATGTCTGATAGTTTTGTCTATTTTTCTGTATTTGGAATGCTTTAAAATCTTTAAATTGCTTTTCTAAAGAAAAATAAAGCTAAAATTCCCAGGTACTCAAGTTCAAAATGAAGAAATGGAAAGGAAGAGGAAATATCGCACAGCATTTTTCTTTTTCAGGGGCAGTAAGTTGAGGAAAACTCTGAACTGCTGTTGCATTGGAGGGATGGTGATCTAGGGGGTCCCTGGGAGCAATATTCTTATTCCACTGAAGGAGGTGAGCCAAGATACTTATAAGCTCTAGAGAACCTTTAACACAGGAAGCTATTTATCATAACAAGGTTGGTTGATACTGTTCCCATACTGAACCAATTAGGTTCGCCTATTTCGTCATACTTCATAACTTGGGATGATAGGTTTCCAAGTATGGTACAGTGTAGTAATTGAATTTTGATCAAACACACATGGCCCATAACCCAGTATGTGAAATTTTCAGAACAGTTCACAGCTTTTAAATATCCAGTCAACATGTTGCCAAAAGTACAGGATGTACTTGATGCAAGGGGAAGAGAAAGGGGAGGGCTGACTCTTGGTAGAGCTGTAAAACAAATATTTTTGTTCTTGTTCTCTTCTTATTTTTCAAATAGCAGTGGAGAAAGGCTGTGGGATATCATATCATAACTCAAGTCTTCCCCTTGCTTGCTCCATGTGCATAAACATCTTTGATTCTCATTTCAGATTACCTTTTCTTTTTTTTTTTCTTTTTGTGCATGAAACTGTTTTCATGTCACAGGCCCATTACATGTGACCTGCTAGCATTTCTCATTGCAGCACCATCCAGAGCATTTCTTGACTACGTAGTATGTGTTAGGCACTGGAATACAGGTACACTTTTTAGAATAAAGAGATATGATCCCTGCCTTCATGCAGTCTACCATGGATGGGGGGGAGACAGGTAAAAAATAAGTAAAAATGTCAATAATTTTATCATTGTAAACCTGTGATAATAACATAAAGAAAAAGTAGAACCTCAGAAGGGACAAAAATGAAGATTTGATTTATCCAGGAAAGATGGAGTGGGGAAGACAAGCAGGGAATATATCTCCAAGAAAGTGCCATAGAAATCAATTTCTAAAACATGAGAAGTAATCCAGATGAGTGGATGAGTATTCCCAGGAGAAGCAAGCCTAGAGATAAGCCTTGAAGTAGGCAAGACTTTGGCAAGTTCAAAGATCTGAAGACTAGTATAGTCAGCGAGAAAAAAGCAAAAAAGACAGGGGAGAGCCAGATCGAACTTTGCCATGTGAAGGATTATGCTAAGACTATGTAAGGATTATGCAGCCCCAAATAAACAAAATCTTAAAAAGAAAAAGATTATGGAGCCCCTCAAAGGTGGTAGGCCAGGGAGTATCATTATAGCAGGCAGACAAGACAAGAAGCAGAGAGACAACTAGAAGACTTTGACAGTTGTCCAGATGGGAAGTGATAGTGACTTAGGATGAGCCAATGGCAGAGGTGAAGAACAGCGGGCAAATGGGAGTGATATTTTGGAGAGGAAGTGACATAACTTGGTGATAACTGGACATGGGAAGTGAGGGAGAGAAAGCTTCCAAGGACACTTCTGGGTTTATGGCTTCAGCACCTTAATGAATAGAGTCTGATAAATACCAACCTGTTAGCATAATTCATGAGTACCCCAGAGGGAGAAAACTGTGTCACTCTCACAGGCTCCCATGTCCACAGTGATGCTCTGCTCTCATTGGATTGTAGAGGAGCAGATGCAGTAATCCGAAGGGGGAGGTGGGAATGGGGTGGGGGTGGGGATGGGTACAAATGTTTCCCACCTACATGCACATCAAGCTTTTCTTACCATAAGCAGGGGAATGTCTCTCAGATAGGAAAATCAGACTTTAACATAAACATAGAATGTTTAATCTCAGTTCTACAGACACGGTCATAGATGTCTGGCTGTTGAACTAGGAGAATCTGAAAAAAAAAAAAAAAAAACCTGCTCCTTTGAAGATATTTAAAAACCAAGCATGTGGGATCCCTGGGTGGCTCAGCGGTTTAGCACCTGCCTTCAGCCCAGGGCGTGATCCCGGAGACCAGGAGTCCCACATCAGGCTCCTTGCATGGAGCCCGCTTCTCCCTCTGCCTGTGTCTCTGCCTCTCTCTCTCTCTCTCTCTCTCTCTCCATGTCTATCATGAATAAATAAAATCTTTAAAAATAAATAAATATAAAAACCAAGCATGTTTCTTTATTTGTTCAATAGATTTTCCTGAGCATTTTTTAGTGTGAGGGGTATGAAGTAAATAAGATGTGTTCCCTGCCTTGGCAAAGAGTATATTCTATCATGGGAGAAAGAGGAGAAAATATATATATATATATATATATATATATATATATATATATATATATATATACACATATATATAGTGTAGTATGTTATATAGATCAAACAATAGAGTTACATTTAACAGATGACAGGATTATTTATTTTACAGGGCTGTAAGGGATGAGCACATAGGCGTGTCTATGAGGGACTTCAGAGAGGTTGCATTTAAGACAAGTCTGAAAGGACAAACAAGAGTTTGTGAAGTAAAGAAGAGGATAGAGGAGATATTCCAAGAGGAGGTGACAGCACAAGCCCAGGGTACTCAGGACTAGAACCTTCAGGATGTCTGATCCAGTTTGGATGTCATCCTTCCATTCTGAAGTCTGAAAAACACTATCAGTCCAGTCTGATGTATCTGCTATCACTTGACCCGGATAGAGAATATTCTAATTTGTATGGGCCCAAATCCACAAAATCTCATAGCGTGACTACTGCCTGAACATTGCCTGTGTTCCTGTGAGTTTGAGGGTGACCTATTGAGATGGGCCGTCCTCTCTCCCACAATCGTAATCAGTCCAAGGAGCTTGGCCACGGCCACAGGACCCAGCTTTTACTGTACCTAGAAAATCATGGCTGTGGCCCAAGGTAAGGCGGTCGTGGCCTGGAGAAAACAGATAATAGAAGGTTTCTGACACCGAGTCCGGCAAGCCTTTGTACAGCAGTCAGGCATGGTGAGTGACCACCACCAAAAATAATAAATAAAGTGTGTGTGTACGTGTGTGATCTTTGCATTTTTGTTTAATAGCTATTCAGACAGTCCTTAGAGAGGGAGTTGGCAGCTTCAGCTGGAGGCTGCTCCCCCACCTGTCTCCAGGCACTGCAAACACAGCTGTGTAAGGAGACAGGCAAAGCTTCCAAGGAAAGAAATGGTACAACCCCGGGGGTTGGGGTGGGGTGGGGGGGTGGATAGGGGGGAGGGGGAGGCGGGCAACGGGAGGCCTTTCTCACAAACCCGCTTGGGACTCGGGCCTGTCTAGCAACTGCAAAATTAGCAAGGGGGACACGGTGAGGCTTTCTTTTCTTTTTTTTTAACTTGACAAGAAGTAAAACCATCGAAGACCTAATGGCCACTTTATTTTTTTTTTTTTTTAAGATTTTATTTATGAGAGACACAGAGAGGAAGAGAGAGAAGCAGGCTCCACGCAGGGAGCCCGATGCTGGACTCGACCCCGGGTCTCCAGGATCGCGCCCTGGGCTGCAGGCAGGTGCTCAACCGCTGAGCCACCCGGGGACCCCCCAACGGCCACCTTAAAGTCATCTGAGCTGAGCTAGAGCCCTGGGTTCCACGTTCAGGTTGCTCCTTGCCTGCAGAGGGCACCCAGGCGAGCGTGCACTGCCTCCGAGCTCCTGGGTCCCGACACTGCCCACCGCACGGGCCGGCGAAGTACCCAGAGACCCGGTTCGTGTTTCTCCAGGCTGAAAAGTCACAGGCATTTTGAAAGTTCAGCTCTTCGGGGAAGTCAGCAGGGGCCAGGTTTCTGCAGCCGCTGATCCGAGGGTTGGCCATTCCAGAGCGGTCGGGGGCTTGCCCACCACGGGGTGGGGGAGGGGGAGGGGAGGGGGATGGGAGGGTGGGGGGGACTCGAAGAGGGGGAGACCCAAGTCGTTCTCGCAGATGAAAACCAAAGCAAGGAGGTATTTAAGGTATCATTTTAATCACAAAACAGCACGAACGCGGTCTGTGCCTGCGTGCTACCCAAACGTCGATTTGAATACCACTGAACGCTAGTTTGAAATTTTCCTTTTTTTTTTTTTTTTTTTTTTTGTCATTTGCTTTCTTTTGGGAAGCCAAGACTTGAGAGGGAGCCTGCAGCCGTCTCCAAGCCTGGCACGACTTCACCTCGGACGCACTCGGTCGGTTTGGAGGTTGAGGGAGACGCCCCGGGGAGAAGGAGGGGGGGGCGCGCCCCCGGGAGCCCCGAGCCCTGAGCCCCGAGCCCCGAGCCTCGACCCCGCCGCCCGCCGCGCAGCCAGGGCCTCGGGCTCCACCTGCAGGACGGGACGCCCGCGGCCGCCGAAACCCGGGCGGGTGGCGGGGGGTGCCCCGGGGCCAGGATGCGGCGGGAAGGAGGGAGCTCGGGCGCGGGTGTTTGCAGGAGGAAAGGCATCAAGCCCCCAAGCGACGCTCGTTTGAGGGCAAAGGCGGCTTTTGGTGCCAGCGCCAGGCGCGAGCTCGACTATTGCATAGACGAATGAGGAATGAGCGAGGCCACTCTATCCAACAACAGAGACCGCATGTGATTAAAAAAAAAAAAAAAGCAAAAGCCCCCCTCCCGCCCTCCCCGGGTGCCTGGGTGGCTCAGCGGTTGAGCATCTGCCTTTGGCCCAGGGCCTGATCCTGGGGGTGCAGGATCAAGTCCTGCATCAGGCTGCTTGCAGGGAGCCTGCTTCTCCCTCTGTGTCTCTGCCTCTCTCTCGCTCTCTCTCTCTCTCTGTCTCCCATGAATAAATAAGTACAATCTTAAAAAAAAAAAAAAAAAAAAAAACATGAAGTATGAGTTGTCAAGCTATTTTGTTAATGGCTAGTAATTGCTGCAAAAAATCCTGCACTAAAAAATTAAAAAAAAAAAATCCTGCACTAGAGTGTTCCACCTCCAAGGTGCGCAGAACCACTGGTTTCATCGGATGCCCTTATTTTGCAGACAGTGAACAGAGGCAAGGAGAGGATTTTTCCCCCCCAGGCAACCAGTTTGTTGGTAATAGAAATGGTTTGAGGCCAAATTTTCCTAAACCTCTCTGGGGTTCTGTTTCTACAGCAAGAGAATTATTCTGCTTTGCTGTAGACTGGCCTTCACGGATCCGCTCAGCGGAGTGGCTGTGTCAGGAGGAAACTGGCTTCCCCACCTACCTGTTGTGTGTTCCTGAGCTTCTGTCCCGGCTTCTGCTCTAGGCCAAGGCAGCTGCTCATGCTGCTGTACTCCCAAGTATCAAATGCTGCCCAGAGCTGATGCCAACCCCTTGCTAAACTTATGAATTCATTTTTTCAAGCCCCTAAAGGACAGAATCTCTGAGCTTGTGGGTTTGTAACTTACAAAGAGGCAGGTGCTTTGTTTTAGCAACACAGGTGTCTTATATCCAGTATCTAGCACATCTACTTATCCGAAGTGCTTAATAAGCGGTTACTGAGTTTCACAGTGATAGTTACAGATGAAGATGGTGTTTACCAATTGAAAAGGAATTTTTGCTGCAGGCAGTTAGCACTCAGTTTCCAAATGAAGTGAAGATCCTTCCTGTGAACGACTCCATTTGTGTTATGTCAAACGAATATGATCCAGGGAAAGTTGGAGATCAAAAGATCCAGATTCTATCCACAACCCATTTATAAAATGAAAGTAATACTGTCATGACCTCTGAAAGGATTAGAAATGAATCATTATTACAATAATAATCACAATATTAATAATAGCTTTGAACTACTATTAGTGCTTACTACATTCCAGGCTCTCTGCTAAGCCCTGTAAGTACATTATCTAATTCAGCCTCATAACAGTTCCATGTGGGTTACAATTATCATCCCCATTTTACAGAAGGAGAAAACGGAAGCTCAGAGAGGTTTAAATATTCCCCCAAACAGCTCACAGTGGGGAGGCCAGTATGGAAACCCAAACCCTACCTGACTCCAGACTCCTAAGCATTATGCTATACAGTGAGTTCTTTTGGCTGTCTCCATGCTAGTGACATTCAAATCTTTAGTTCTGAGTTCTCATGGGAACTCTATACTTTTATTTCCAATTACTGAAAGAATATCATTAATTATGTATTTCACTACTGTTTAAAATTAAAAAGGCCTAAGCCAAACTCCTTTTATTCACAAGCATTTGCTGAGAACCATCCATCTTCAGAGTTTCCAAGCTCAGTCTAGGACAGTGGTTCTCAACTAGCAGGTGGGAGTGATTTTGCCCTCTGGGGGACATTTGACAATGTCTGAAAACTTTTTTGGTTGTCATGATCGGGGTGAGGGGATGCTACTGGCATCTAGCGAATAGAGGCCACGAGTGCTGTTTAACAGCCTACAATACACATGACATCTCCCACAACAAAGAATTATTCAGCCAAAATGCCAATTTCAACAGTGAGAAATCCCAGTTTAGGAATATGAAGATGAATGAGATAGGTGCCATTATCAATCATCTGATGCAGGAGATGTATGTGTAAATTTGAAGCACAAAGTTTGCATAGATAACTGTGTGGTGACACGGAATAAATGCCCCTAGTCCAGAAAGTACAGAAAGAGCTATGGGGTTTACTATGGGCTGGGGAAGGCTTGGTGAAGGAGGTGGCACTTGAGCCAGGCGCAAAGAAGAGATAAGATCTGGATTCCAGATAAAAGAACAAACAGTGTGAAGGGCAAGGGTGTCTTTCAGGAATGTTGGTTGATTTAAATTGGAGCGGAGGATGTGTGAAGAGGAGTAGAGGACAAGAGGAGGTAATGTTGTGTTGGGGCCAGATCAAAGCCTGGAGCAGAGAGAGACTTTGGACTGAGGAATAGGAAGCACATCTAACATTTTCACATAGAGGAGTAATATCAAAACGTTCTGGGGAGATGAAGCTAGGAGCTGAATGAAAATGGATTGCAAAAAAAAAAAAAAAATGGAAAAAAGAAAATGGATTGCAGAAAATCAGGAGCTGGAGAGGAAGCCATGTTATAACACTACTGCCATACACCTTACTGAAAAAAACAACAACAACAAAACAAAACAGCAACTGAGTGATTATTGTAAGTCAAAGCTACAATACACATAACCTTACTTAGGGCTCCCCACTGTCAGCGAGATTTCCCCATTTTACAGATAAGGGGACAGTCTTAGCCTGGATAGGAAGTGACAGAGTCAGGGTCTGGCTACCAAAACCTCTGCTCCTAACTGCTTTGTGTGCTGGGTGCACAATTGGGATTCTTAACCGGTTGACCAAAGCAGACTGTTCTCCTTTCCACCGCACGCAATAAAACGAGGTAGCCCAGACCCCCACTGGGAATGGGAAGGTCTGGGACAGCCTCAGGAAATCTGCTTCTCCTTGGCAGGCAGAGCTGACTGGAGGGAGAAAGGGATGTTTCTCTGAGCTAATTTTAGGGGTGTGGGGAGCATAGGCATGTGCCTTATTACAAACACACCTACACAATGGATTCTCCAAATCTATTTGGAGTTAAATCGGTTCTTCCCAGGGGGGTGGTAAATGAGAGCAGAAATGGGGCATGGCTTGGGGCGTCTGAAGCAAAGATTGAGCTTCTTATGTTGGGCCTCTCCTGCCTGATGAGGTAGCAAGCAGAAAGATATAAAGTGGGGGATAGAAAGGCTGTGACTCAGAAATTCCTTGTTTACTTGGCTCCTGAACAGATTGCTAACAGGATCCAGGTGTGCTCTGGTTTTGTTTTAGAGCCTTTTGGCCACAGGCAGGGAAGGAGAGGAAAGGTGTTGACCGTATCTGTAGACAGAGTGGGTGGCAGCACTGGAATTGGTGGAGGTGCCGACAGAGGCATGGCCACACATGCCAGCTGGCACCAGAGGTGAGGGGGGGCCCTTTGGGGGGCCTGCAACTAGAGCATCTTCGGTGACTACGGGCACCAGCTTTTGCTATGAAAAAAGATTCATTACAAGGAGCTAGAGAAGTAGGAAACAAAATGGTGGCAGCTATCAAGTAACCAAGGACTGGGGTAGAGTGCACGTGACAGCCTTCTTGAAAACTTCTAGGACTATATGAAAGAAATTGAGATGGTGGAAATTCTCACAGAACAGGGAGGGAAAGAGTCAGAGAGACTTTGATGGCATGCAATGGCCACCCCTGTGATTCTGTAGGACGCCATTGCAGGATAACTTTAAACTACTTTGGAAAGTTTGTGATCTATGATTTACAGGTCAAAGGTGCCAGGATTCCAGGGTTCCAACTGTTCTTTCTAACATCCCACAGCTTTAAGGAAACATAAATACTTGCCACAATCTCAGATTTTGACATTCTAATGCGTAGACTTAAAAAAAAAAAATCAGGATACAGCCTCTTTTAGACTTGATCTCCTTGAGGTCAGGGGTTGAATCTGTAGCATTAAACTCAGGATGTGCTCAAGAAGTATCTGCTGAGTTTAACTCAGTATAACATTCTCCCAAAACATCAAGAGTATTCACTAAGTGCATTAGTATAACTTTTAAGTCCAAATTTTATGTTCACCTAGTTTAAAAAAAAAAAACTAACCTTACGCATCAATATGCCTGCTTTCATAAAGGCAATATGCCTGCTTTCATAAAGGCATAGACCTGGTGCAAATAGACCTGTAAGTTGCCCATAGACCTGTAAGTTGTCCTAACACTAAGACCAAATGCCAAAAAGCAAATGTTTTTTCCTTAAGAAAATCTAGAAGAGGCAATTATACTAAAACACACTACTCAGAAGATTCTGTTTCACTGTTTTTACTTGTGTCAGTGATCTAATTAGGCCTCTTCAAACCAGTGCCCCGAGAAAAGAGTGAAAACGAGAAATCAAAGTTCTCATTCCTATGGCCTCTCTGTTTTGTTGCCATACATGGGATATTCCTTATGAAAATGAGGATTGAGATTAATAATAGCCCACCTGTCAGGGCTTGAAGGTCTCCACACAACTGAAAACGTCCCTGGTCACTTCACACACACCCCACACTTCATTTTTTTTTTTTTTTAAGATTTTATTTATTTATTCATGAGAGACACAGAGAGGCAGAGGGAGAAGCAGGCTCCATGCAGGGAGCCTAACAACATGGGACTCAATCCCAGGACTCGTTCCCGGGAATCTATCCCAGGAATCCAGGATTCCACCCTGGGCCAAAGGCAGGTGCTAAACCGCTGAGCCACCCAAGGATCCCCACACCCCACACTTCAAACTAGCTTATTCCAATCCAATCTGGTAGACAATATATTACTTAACCTTGAGGTATCAGGCAAGACTACAACTTTCATCAGGTGGTCAATGACCGAACTAGTTTAGCACCCTCAGAGGGAACAGGTAGTCAATCTTAGATAGCCTATGAACCTTTTACTGATTACAAATAATGATGCCAATGGAATCTCAACCAGAAAACCTGAAGTCTGAGTGAGCTGGAATGGTTTACAACTTTACGTGGCATTTTAGCATCTCCTTACTGCTACTTATCATCCAGATCTGTCCATGTTGTCAGGGCATCCTGAGAGGATCCTCCCAAAGGCTATTTACATGCACCTGAGTCTTTCCCCCAAAGAGTTTCCAGGGGGGACAATGCCCTCTCTTTAGATTGCCAATTGTTTACATTTTCTTGATCTTTTCTTGTACTTTCTGTTGAGCAGCAGTTGCTGCAGCCACCTGAGCATCGAACAGGCAAGTAATTGGAACGGATTTTATAAGTGTCCCGGAGAAGGAAGCTGTGTGTTTATGGACTACAGTACTTTCATGGTCTTGCAAAGTGGACTAGGCACTTTTCCTCTGCTCTGTTTATGCCACCCCAGTGAACACAAAATTTACATACCTGGAAGAAAACAGTATTTTCTGAAACATCAATAATAAATGCAGAAAATTAAAAAAAATAAATGCAGAAAATTTGTCTGTTATGAGTGAACATCTCCATGGCTTAACTTTGCACCATTCTATTTTGGTTAAATATATCTACCATGTTGCCCCTTATCTTCCTTCTAAAATACACTGGTGGTAATTGAAATGGCCCTTCTTCTATCAAGAATCAGTGTTTCGTAAAACAGCAATGAGAAATCGTCGCTATTTGAGGGTACAGGCAATGCTGAAAGTTCTTGGAATAAAGTAACTCTAGAGTAGAAACTTTAGCAACCAGATTGTATTAACAAAGGTATAATGTTCAGAACAAGGGGAGCAATAGTCCCTGTCTCCTTGGGGCTTGACACACCACTCCTCTGTCATACTATAGAGGAATAAGAACAGGCATGTGAAGGTGGTAAGCATTCTTGAAAGGAAGGCAAATGGCAATAGCTAATTCTCACGGAGTCCTTACTAAGGGCGGGGCACTGCACTTGGCACAATGTTTTGTCTCCATAACAATCCTATGAGGACATTACCATTATTCTGTCCATTTTGCAAATAAAGGAGCTCAAGTTCATGCAGACTGTAAGTGGAGGAACCAGAACAACACTGGTTCTGCCAGACTCTATGGACCCTCAGAGTAAGCAGCAGGTGTATTTGTGTATTTTCAGTGCATCTTGCTAGAGATGATTGATGAGTATGATGATGAAGTCATTGCCATCCCATGCATGTGTGTGTGTGTGTGTGTGTGCACATGCATGTGTATTAGTCTTGTTTCACTAATTGGAAACACACACTGTGAGGGCAATGACTATATAAATTAATCACATATTTACTTCTCAGGCCTAGCAGCACTGGGCACCTGGTAGGTCTATCTTATAGCTTTTGCTGAATATAATAACTAATTTCAAAATGCTCCCAAAACCACCTCACCCATCAGATTACTGAGAATGTGGGGAGAAAAGGACACTCGGGGGGAAAGGAATTATTACAGTCATTTTAGAGGACATTTTGGTAATAATTATCAAAATGTGAAATGTGAGAACCGCTGGACCAAAGTTATATATCTAGAAATCTATCCCATCTATCCTACAGGAAAATTGATAGATACAAAGATTTACAAATGTGTATGTATATACACACGAAGACATATATGAGTGTATATACACAAAGACATATATAAACTTTTTTTAAAAAATTATTTATTTATTCATGAGAGAGAGAGAGAGAGAGAGAGGCAGAGAGAAAAGCAGGCTCCTCGCAGGGAGCCCAATGTGGGACTCGGTCCCCGGACCCGGGATCACGCCTTGGCCAAAGGCAGACGCTCAACCACCTGAGCCAGCCAGGTGTCCCCATATATAAACTTATATGCAAAGATAGATATACAAAATATGTGTAGTGTATATGTATGTGTGTATTCATTACAATTCTGTTTGTATTGGCAAAATAAAATTGGAACAACCTAAATGTCCATCGATAGGAGAATGATATTTTAAAATTATGTTTAACCATATAATGCAAAACTATGCAGCCATTAAAATACTGGAATAGATGTATTTGGTTAACAATTCCTTCCTGTTTAGAGATACGGAAACAGCAATTTTATATGATTCAAATTAATGTATGTATAGACATGAAAAATTTCTAAGTATATTGGTAATTGGAAAAAGCAAGTTACAGAATAATACCTATTGATGTTAAAATATGTAAGAAATGAAAATACAAAAAATAAATGAGAAAGATACTCACCAATGAAATAACCTGGATATTCCTGGCCTTTTACAATGACCAGTTTTTAAATTATGTCTTTTTAAAATGTGTTTATTACAGCTGATTCCAAATTATTTCAATAACATTTCTCCTCATTTACAAATTCCAGACTCCCAGGAGCTCACCATGTTTCTCCACTGGCACAGATGAAGAGAGTGATGAAGAAGTGGCCTGAATTATTCAGGCTAAAAAAACCCAGATTATTTTGAGAGCAAGGTAAGAAAGCAAAAACTTTGTCTTGGATTATCTCAAGACAATTGTCTGAAAACTTGCTGCTTATTTTTCCTGTTTGAACCTGGCTTTTCAGATTAATGTGAAGTGATCTGTTTCTCTGTGATTCAGAACCTCACAGAAATACAAAGAAAAGAAGAAAAGGAAAGGGGAAAGTTGGGGGATGAAAGAAGATGGGCGGAACTTGAGAAGGCTTAATAAAGTAATAGAACACACCCCAGACCCTCAGGGAACAAAGGAATAGGTTGGTGGGAGACAACAGATGTTCTCCTTCCCAAACCATTAAAACATCACACTCTCCACCCCAACTCCTCCTCATTCCAAGGAGTGGCTAATACCTCTTACTGGAAGATCCTTGCAACAAAGCAATTGTTTTTCTGATGAGGAATGTTTAAGCAAAATCACGTTGCTAGGTACTGTGAAGAGCAGGTTATCCAAATTGTCAGTTTCTCTTGATTCTTATCTCTCTAACTCAACATTATGGAGGTAGAGTTTACATATAGTAAAAGGCATTCCTTTTAATTGTACATATCCATGACTTTTGACAAAGTCGTAGACTTGGGCAACCACCACCATCATCGATTTTACAGATTCCATGAACCAAAAACATTTCTTTGTGCCGATCAGTCCTCACTCTCACGCCTGGCTCCAGGCGATCACTGATCTGCCTTCTACCACTGTAGATTATATTTATCTCTTCTGACATTTCATATAAACAGAATCACACAGTATGTACCCTTTTGTGTATGTCTTCTTTCACTCAGCATGTGTTTGAGATTCACCATGTTGCTGGGTGCATTCATAGTTCATTCCTTTTTGTGCTGAGTAGTATTCCATTGTTTTTGTTTTGTTTTGTTTTGTTTTTTGAGTAGTATTCCATTGTATGATGACCCCGAACACAGTTTATCCATTCACCTATTGAAGGATATTTGGTTCCTTCTTATCTCTGGCTATTATAATAAAACTGCTGTGAACATTAGTTTGCCTCTTATTTTTGGAGTGAAATTCAAATCTGTCCATTTGGTTGAGACATGAAGATGGGAAATAAAACTAATATTTTGTTTAGACATCTACAAAGTACTCATCAAATATTCAGAGATAAATTGTGAGGCAGATATTATTTTACCAATGAGAAAATAGAGGCATCAAGAAGTTATTTAAAGAATTTGTCAAAAAAAAAAATTTGCCCAGGGCGCCTTGGGTGGCTCAGTGGGTCAAGTGTCTGCCTTCAGCTCAGGTCATGATCCCAGGGTCCTGGTATAGAGCCCCTTGTCAGGCTTCTTGCTCAACAGGGTGCCTGCTTATCCCTCTCCCTCCCTCCCCACCCCGCTCATGTTTTCTCTCCCTCTCTCTCTCTCTCTCTCTCAAATAAATAAAATCTTTTTAAAAAAAGAAAAAAAGAACTTGCCCAAGGTCACAGAGGTAACAAGTAGCAAATCATTTCAACACAGGTCCATCTGATTCCTGTTTGACATTCCACCACCCTGCTTGTCATTGCTCCATTTCTGGTAGACTTAGTTGAGAAAGAAATTCAAAGGAAGAAGGTTTCTGAGCAGAACTCTTGTGTTGATGTAGATGGGAGAAGCTGAAAAGGAAAGGTGGCAGTGACTGGGGAAAGGAGAAAAGAGAAAGGAAATAGGACAGGATAAAAGAAGAGAGAGGGAAGCATTTTCTCCATCTCCACAGAAAGCACAAGAGAGATTCTAAAAATCCAGCATGGAGGTGGACTCCCTGGGAATTGTCTAAGGCCTGAAATATTTCTGGTCACAATTGAAGAAGACAAAACTTCATCCACCTTGGGCAGCTCCTCCCTTTCACCAGGGCTCTCCTTCTCAACCACAAAGCTCACAGAAGGCTCCAAGGAGAGTGGGAGCATTTCTTGGTTGGACAATGTTGCTGGTTTGCATGGTGTGAATGCCATTCACATTTATGTGATGTCAAGAAAGAATACTTGCTTGGAGTTAGAGAAACTGAAAATAAATGGATTCATGGGCACCGTTTGAAAACTATAGAAAATTGAATGATTTGACTCAAAATTAATTGAATACTTACTAAGGGAAAAAAGAGGCGAAAGTAAAAGAAAATGAAAATTTATTGCCCTCAATATGTGCTAAGCAGTGAGCTAAGAGTTTTGCCTATACTGAGTTACTCTTCATAACCTTACATAGTATGTACTATTTTTATTCCCATTTCACATATGAGGAAATTGCACCTCAGAGAGGTTAAACATCCTGCCTGGGGTCACACAGTGAATGGCAGAGTCTGTAGCCCAACTAGCTACTCGTCCCTTTCCCAGGGACTATATACCAGACTGTTGGGCAAGAAAAATGTATAAAACGTAGTCCAGCCCTTGGGAGAGCTCATGGCTAAACACTGGATGATACTTTCACTTTGGGCAAGTGACCTAATATTTCTGATAAAAATGGGAATTAATAACCCTTCTTGGGATGCCTGGGTGGCTCAGCAGTTAAGTGTTTGCCTTGGCTCAGGGCATGATCCCGGAGTCCTGGGATCAAGTCCCACGTCGGGCTCCCTGAATGGTGCCTGCTTCTCCCTCTGCCTAAGTCTCTGTCTCTCTCTCTCTCTGTCTCTCATTAATAAATTAATAAAATCTTAAAAAAAAAACCTTCTCTTACCTTCATTGCAAGGTTCATTTATTTATTGCCCAAAATCTTATTTTTAATTTAATAAAAAAATGTATTATGTGCCAGGCATACTGCTGTAATTCCCTCATGGATCTTATATTCTAGAAAAAAGAGAGAGCAATCATCATGTATAAAATAGATATATAAGTAAAGAGAGCAAGAAGGAAAGAGTGAGAGTGGGAGAAAAGTTTTTAGAGTTCTCTAGAGAACAGAACCAATAAGAGATATATAAGGATTTAATTATTAAAAAGATCAGATTAGGGATCCCTGGGTGGCGCAGCGGTTTGGCGCCTGCCTTTGGCCCAGGGCGCGATCCTGGAGACCCGGGATCGAATCCCACTTCGGGCTCCCGGTGCATGGAGCCTGCTTCCCCCTCTGCCTGTGTCTCTGCCTCTCTCTCTCTCTCTCTCTCTCTGTGACTATCATAAATAAATAAAAACTTAAAAAAAAAAAATAAATAAATAAATAAATAAATAAATAAAATAAAAAGATCAGATTAGGGAATCTGGGTGGCTCAGCAGTTGAGTGTCTGCCTTCAGATCAGGACTTGATCCTGGGTCTGGGGATCGAGTCCTGCCTTGGGCTCCTTGCGAGGAGCCTGCTTCTCCCTCTATGTCTCTGCCTCTCTCTATGTGTCTCTCATGAATAAATAAATAAAATCTTTTTTTTAAAAATCAGATTTATTATAAGGAATTAGTTCATGCACTTGAGGAGGCTAAGTCCAATGATCTGCTGTCTACAGGCTAAAGATGCAGGAAAGCCAGGGTGTAGTTCTGAGAATCAGAGGGTCACTGGTGTTACTCTCAGTTAAGAGTAGGAGAAACCAGGAGAAGACTGCTCAAGCAGTCAGGCAAAGAGCCTTCTTTCTCTTTTTCTTCTATTCAGGCCCTCAACAGATTGGATGAGGCCCACCACACTGGGGAAGGCAATCTGCTTTACTGAATCCACTGATTCAAATGCTAATCTCATCTGATAATACCATCACAGACATACCCAGAAACAATGTTTAATCTGGGCACACTGTATCCCAGTCAAGTTGACACATAAAATTAACCACCAAAGGAGAGGATAAGGAAGAAAAAAGGAAGATATTTGGGGAAGTAATAAGTGATATGAGAGAAAAGGAAATTAAGTAATGGGATGAAGGGATTTTAGATTGACAAGTAATTGTTACTTTGCAAAAGGTGGTCAGAGATGTTCTCTGCAAAATGATGACATTGAACTGAGACCTGAAAAATGAAAAGGAGCTAGTCATGTGCAGATCCAAGGACAGAGAGTTCCAGGTGAAGGGAATAGCAAGTGCAAAGACTGTAAGGCAGACAAGATCATGGCACATTGACCAGGAACAGAAGGAAGCCAGGGTGGCCAACATGTGATGACCAAGAGGAGGAGTGGAAGCATGTAAAATCAGAGAGACAAGCAGGGGCCAGATCCTGGAGGATTAGAATTCAGATTTTATTGTAATTGCAATGAGAAGTCACGGGAAGATTTTGAGTGAGGAGGAGACATGACCGTATTTCCATCTCTTCTAGACCAGCCTGACTGTTTAGTGGAGAATGGGCTTGTGAAGCACTTGAGAAAAAGCAAGAAGAGCAGTGAGAAGCTCATTGCAGCAGGCTGGGTAAGAGATGACAGTGGCTTAGACAATGGTGGGGACTATTAAATGGAAACCAGTGGTTGGATTCAGGAGTTATTTTGGAAGGGTAGCCCACAGGACTTGCCAGTGAATTGAGAAATCAAAGGTGACTTTCAGGATTGTGATTGGACAATTGTTTGAATGGTGGAATAGGAAGAGAATGCATGTGGAATGGAAAAGCATTGGCAGACTACAAAGTGTTCTCCAAAAGCAAACTGACACCAAAGACAGACACCCCCATGAGTCTCACAGCAGCAAGGAATTCCACCAACAACAGCAATGAGGATGGAAGTAGGTTCTTCCCTTGTCAAGCCTCCAGATGAGAATGCAGCCCTAGATGACATCCTGAATGCAATCTTGTGAGATTCTGAGCAAGGAAACCAGCTAACCCATGCATGTACTCCATACCCAGAGAAACTATAACAAACAGGTATTGTTTCAAGTCACAAAGTTTGTCACACAGCAGTAGAAAACACATAAAGAGCAAATTACTGCATAGCAGACAGCCCTGAAATGTTTGGTCCCAGCCAGGCCCAGTCACACTTGGCTCCCCACTCCTGGGCCATCTTCTCCTTCAGGGAAAGGAGATTTGATGGTACTATGACAATTAATCTTTGTTATTCTCTCTTCCTTGCCTACCACAATGGTCCCAAATGCTAAGTCACTCTGTGCTTTGCTCATTAACCACATTTGATTTTGCTAGACTTGCAGAAATGTATTTAACTCAGGGTGAACTTTATCTGTGAGCCTGGCTGCTAAATGGATAAGAAGGAGGTCTCTCAAAACTGAGAGCACAACTCCTACCTGCCCCTTGAAATCTTTCCAGACCATAGGACCCTGGATTGGGGGAGACGGTGATGCAGTTAATCCTCCCAACAGGTGTCTGAATTCTTCCCAGTCTGTCTGCTGTGACTTCGCACTTGAATACCTCCAAGCAGGAAGTGTAGAGACAGGTAGACCGGATTCTCAATTCTGACTTTGTTTCCTACTACCTGCAGATCATGGATGATTCCTTAACCTCCCTGAGCCTCAGCTTCTTCATCTGTAAATTTGGGACAATAAAACCTTTACAGAATAGTTTTGATGCGACCTAATACATGTGTAGCTCTGACCCTTGCTTCTCCCTCTGTCTCCCTCTAGTGATGAGAAATTCCAGCCCAGTTTATTTTCTCTCTTCTCTGATTTCTTTTCATCTTGTACTCTCTTAACAACCGTAGTGGACGCCTAATCATATGCTATGTTTTATTGTTCCTCAATTACTTTGTATGTATGACTCGTGACCTGCTAAGGAGATTGAGGACAGGCAGCCATATTTTATACTTCTGGGGGTCCCCCAAAGGATTTAGGTCAATCCAGGGCATACAGCAAGCATACAGTAAACCAGTAAAACCTGCCAAATTAAATTAACGATCCATCATCATCAGAGTAACTTAAAACTGGCTACACTCAATGAACTGTCATTTAATTGGAGTTTCTCGTAAAAGGGCCCCGTTTCTACAATATCCATTTTCAAGTTACAAAAAAAAAAAAAAAAAAAGAAAAAAGAAAATACCGACTGCAAAGGCCATTGCTTTTAAAAAGAAATCTTTTCATGCATCTCACGTTTGCATTTGAAACACAACTTCCTAACCAAGGGGAAAAAAAGAAACTGAAAACGAAGCACCCTAAATTATACAATTCAGGTATTGTTCCCTATCTTTAAGACCCAGATATATGGAGCCCCCAATTCGCCCCTTTCATTTCTCATGTGCCTATCCATTTTTGCATTCAAGAGTTAAGATTTTTAAAGGTTTGTTCTTAAAAGAAATGAATCCTGAATCTTCATATGAAGTAAAGTTCTCATTTCAAGTGGATGCAGGTTAGAATATGTTTGACCATAAAAGCAGAAAGGCTGGAGTGAAGTGCCATGAAGAATCTATTGGAAGAAATGGGATCATATAGATGTGGTGCACTTCTCTTAAGTGCATATCACTTAACTGCATAATCAACTTGTGCTCCCAAGAATTATGCAGTCTCTGTCTGGCCCCCATTAGATTGAATGTGTTGCTACTCCAGTTAATTGCATATTGGCAAATTGCATAATTCAGCTCTATGCACCCTGAACCGAGTTCCAAATGCCATCCGGTACAATGTAATCAAACTGGGGAAGTGGAGAGCTGGAATACTTATGAGATTCTGGCCATTTGTCACATTTGGTTTGGATCGCCTGTGCTGTAAAGAAGGAAGCTCATTGGTCATTGATCCGTGTGCTTTGGATTCCTTGTCCACACACCCCCTCCCCTCAATAACACAACCTCATGTAGTCCTATCCAAAAAATTAATTTAGAAGGGGTCCTAAAGAAAACAGGATGTCAACATGTGAAAATATGATTACAAAGTGAAAAATTGGGGCACCTGGGTGGCTCAGTCAGTTAAGCGTCTGACTTCCGCTCAAGCTATGATCTCAGGGTCTTGGGATCGAGCCCCATGTCGGGCTTTCCGCTTAGTGGGGAGTCTGCTTCTCCCTCTCCCTCTGCCCCTCTCTCTGCTCATGCTCTCTCTCTCTCAAGTAAATACATAAAATCTTAAAAAAAAAAAAAAAAAGGTAAAAAAATTTGACTCATGACTATGGTGTTCACCTTCCCAGGGCTGACATTTCTTAAGTGGCAGAGCAGGAAAAGCTAGTCCTAGTCTTGGTTCTGCCATTAACTAGCTGGGGGAGGAGTCTTTTCATCTCTCTGGACCTCAGTTTGCTCTGCTGTACAATGGAAAGAGCAGTAGTAGCCTTGCTGACCTCACTAAGCTGTTACCAGGGTTAATCGCAACGCTGCTTTGTAACCTACAAAGGAATGTACAAATCTACTACTAGATACCTCAAAGTGAGGATAATGTACTCTGTATCAAAGAGTACAGTCTGTCAAGCTGATCGGAACACTTCAATAAGGATCTGGGATAACAGCAAGTGGTAAAATAGAAATGGAAATGGAAAGAAGGAAATTCTTCTGACTTCGTGGCACACCCTGCAAGGGTCAGATATTGTTTTTCATTTTAGCTCAGTTCTGACTCTGTAAAGATTCAGCACTCTTTTTCATACATGACATGCACATATACAATACAATGAGATCCTCGTTACATTGCTTATTTAGCAGAAATGGCAGGATATCCACATTATCCAGTAATAAATTCAGGGGTTAGTTGTGGAAAAAAAAAAAAGCACCCACCACACAATGCTCAGAACTATCCAAATACAACAAGGGTTTGAGGTGCAGGTACCTGCATCTTGGAGCCCACAGGAAATGCTTATATGCCAACTTGAATCATTGGAGCGCAGCCTAAAGAGTTCAAGATCACTCTGCTCTTTGCAGATTTCCTTCCATAGATGTTTTACCCTCAACTTGTATGTATTAAGACTATGAGCAATATTTCTTTTTTTTTAAGATTTTATCTATTTATTCATGAGAAACACAGAGAGAGAGAGAGGCAGAGACACAGGCAGAGAGAGAAGCAGGCTCCACGCACGGAGCCCGATGTGGGACTCGATCCCGGGTCTCCAGGACCACGCCCTGGGCTGAAGGTAGGCACTAAACCACTGAGCCATCCAGGGATCCCCTACAAGCAATATTTCTTAGACATCTATTCTTCTTGTAAACTATTCCCCCTGAGTCACCTGGAGGATTCTTTAAGTCATCAGTCACCAAATTATAGAGTAGTTAGCTGCTCACCCTGGCTGTGGAGTGGTTAGGAAGAGTAGATTCCTAACTCAGTCTCTTACCAGTTATAAAATCCCGGGAAAGTTGTTCAATCTCATTAAGTCTTGCTTTCCATTTCCACAAAATGGGTCCAATAATAGTATCTACTTTTTAAGGCTTTTGTGAGTGTTAAATGAGATCATGTATGCTCAGCAAGAGGCACAATGTTAAGCTGTGCTATGCTTCACTGGCAGAGTTCTGAAATAACATTGGTTTCAGCAAAAAATTGGGGGATTTAAGGCAATTCAATCTGTATGCCATTTGTCTTACTTAAGCACCTAATAAAGTACCTTTGCTTTGGAAGAAAAACATCATGGCTTAAAATAAAATGTATGTACAAATCATTCCAGAAAATTGCCAGAGAAAGAAGTAACTTGGTATTTCTACTTTGACCAATCCTATCTGCTGCAGCCATGTTTCACAGTTTGAGAGGATGGTGATAGTGTCTGCAGGAGTTTGCAAAGAGAAGGGCTTGGTTGAATTGAGTTCAATGTTGGTTGAATTGAGTTCAATATTGGTCGAGTCGAATTAAGAGCAGAAATTCAACTAATCAGGGATCCCTGGGTGGCTTAGCGGTTTGGCGCCTGCCTTCGGGCCCAGGGCGTGATCCTGGAGACCCAGGATGGAGTCTAGCATCCAGCTCCCTCTATGGAGCCTGCTTCTCCTTCTGTCTGTGTCTCTGCCTCTCTCTCTCTCTCTGTATCTCTCATGAATAAAACATAAAGTCTTTAAAAAAAATTTTTTTAAAGAAATTCAATTAATCAGTTGTCCCAATTGGAAGAGTGTATTATTTCTCAAGAGTTGGATCAAATATTTTAGTCTAACATTCAAATTCTTTCAAGGTTTGGCTCTTCACTTATCACCCTAGCGATAGCCTGGTACAGTGCCTCATAGATAGCACTTACTACAGTGCCTGGTAGATAAAATGTGCTCAATAAATAATGACTGAATAGGTTAATTAATTCATTAATTAATGATTCCAATCTTTGTTTCTTACCTTATCTTCCACTACTTTCTAGCATAAGTCATTATACCCAGAGCCATCTACTCATGGTTTCCTAAATACTAACTTACTCATTCCCACCACCAAACCTTACCCACAAGCCTTCCCACCTGCTCTGTTCGCTCCTCTTATGCAGATTTGTGTCACTTTTTGAGGTGTGATGTTTTGAACTGTGTCAACGTGGCTAAGTTGGAACATTTCTCGTGATCTCTTTTCCTGTATGATTGCACATTAGAGTTGACCAAAAGACAGATTTTCAGGAGTTCTAGAAGGTTAAAGTCTTGATTAGATGTGGTGAGAGACTAAAGCAGAGGCACTAGCTGGTTCAAATGTGTTAGCTTCCCCCTGCTCTGTGACCAGCTCTTGTTCCCAGTTGCTGCCCTGATGACCACCCACTGCTCCAGCCCACCACCAGATAGAATCAACAACCTTCCATGAGCTTCCCCTGGTAGTTCCATCCCAACAGCTAGACTCACCTGCCTTCCTAGGTTTTCCCTGCAAGCTCCTACCCATCTATCAGTGCCAGGGTTTCAGGAGGTCTGGTATTTTATTTCTGATCCGCCGGTTCCCTTACTTCCCCAGACCCTCCCACAATTACATAATGTCTAACTGCTATAATAAATCCCATATTCCGTAACACTCCCAGTGGGTTCTACTCTGATGAAACCTTGACTCATATACCAGGCTTAATTCATGGAAAAGCTGTTCCTTGATGTCTTCTGGACCATTCCAGAGCGATTTCTCTACATTTCTTTGTTACAGTGTGTTTGTGGTCATCTATTGGCATTTGTCACACATTGCCTTGTTTGGCATTTATATCCACATATGCCTTCATGGTGCCTAAGTACATGGTTGGTGTTCAGTAAGAGTTTAAAGAGTAAATGAAAGTTTACATGCGTATATGTCGCCAGTGTCCCCTTTCACACTTAGAGCAGACATAATTTATTGATCTCACCATGTTTTCCCATCCCATTTGAGCTCAGCTCACAGCCCTTTGCAGCACAGTGCTATAGACAGACAATTGGAGCTGGCAGGGAGGAAGAGACCTATCTGCCACACCAAGAACCTCTGAGTGCAATGACTTATATTTCTTAAGCAAATTATCTAAGCATAAAAGGTTACAGTGCGTGCATGAACTGAAGCTCAGTAGATGTCCATTCTTTCCCTACTTCCTCCCCTACTGCACCTAACTCTCACAGAGTAGGTACCCCATACATATTTGTTGAATGAGAGAATGTCAGCATAACCTTCACAAAATGAGCTGTGTGGTCTCTACAAGCCAAAGTGACTCACAAAAGTCTCACCTTTTAAAATAATGAATAAAATAATGAATAAACAAAAGCCGCTAGAGTGAACTTCCTGCATGTTAAGAAGGCACTCCAGTCATTTATGGTCCTTTCGGAACTCAAGAAGACAAAAATATAAACAAGCCCAGACCCCGACCAACGAAAAAATGTGACATGTTGCCAAGTCCTGGGAAAGAAAACCCTTCTGGATTCTGTCCTTCAGAGGACATTAGCCCGCTTCTTGGCAGTCACACAGGTGGAAGACCATGCAGGAGAAAAGAAGTTTGGAGAGCAAGTCTATATTCAAAGGAGACAGGAAGAATTATTCAATAGGAAATACAGGGTCGAAAGATGGATATTTTTTATTCATTTCTGACAAGGGAATAGAAATAAAAACATGATTGACTAGTCACTTGAAAAGATTATTTTTGGTTTGTTTTCTTTTTCAGAATGTTGCTTTGCCAACCAAGGCCCATATCTCTAAGAATTTCTGGCAGGTACTTCCCATTCTTGTGCTTATTCTCCCATTTTCTCTTCCAGTGGATAGGCTGTCATAATGCCCCTGGATCAACCTCACTATCAATAATTGAAAGCATACACATGAAAAACAAAACCAAACCAAAACCAAATCGGTGTGTTTTTTCTAATGTGTGAGAAGGTAAATGAAATAAGCCTATTCTATTGGGTAGATGATGCCCAAGTGAAAAACCTTTCTCCCTGATCCTTGCATTCCACATATACCACCTTGGCGATAAACAGAAAACAAAAAACAGTATCGCCCTTCCACGTCGTCTTTTTCACTTTAATATTGTGCATGTGATTTCTGTTGGTTTCTCATTGAGAGAGCAATTTCAAGAATACCTCAACCTAATTGACAAGTATTCACACACACAGATGTAGGGTGTGTTTAACTTAAGAGTGCTGTACTATATCCATTTTCTGCCTCTCCATCAATCAAAGTGGCACCAAGCTTTGGGTAGCTGTTAAATATGAGATATTCTCATTTCTCCTCCACATTTCAAGAAATACTATCATAAGATAGGTCCACTGCCAACAAAGTTTCTCCACTAAACTAGACACTCTCTATCCACTAGATATTATTTTTATTTGTATTTGCAGCCCTAGGGGCTAAAAGAAGGTCTGACATATGCTAGGTGATGAGTAAGTGTTTGTTGAATGAATGAATGAATTTTATGATATTGGTGTGGCAGGCAAAATAAATGCTCCCCCCAAGATGTCTACATTCTCAGCCCAGAACCTTTAAATATATTCTTTTACACAGCAAAAAGGACCTTGAAGGTGTGATTACATTAAGAATCTTACAGTGGAGGGATTATTATTATTCCCAACTTACCCCAAGAAAACCGAGGTCTAGAGGCACCTGGGTGGCTAGGTCAGTTAGGTGTCTGCCTTCAGCTTGGGTCATGACCTCAGGGTCCTGAGATCCGGCCCCATGATGGGCTCCCTGCTCAGTGAGGAGTCTGCTTCTCTCTCTGCCCCTCCCCCTGCTCATGCTGGTCTCCCTCTTCTCTGAAATAAATAAATAAAATAAAACAAAATAAGAAAACCGAGGTCTAGAAAAATTAAGTTACTTGATCGAGATCACAGTTAGCAAGTAGCAGAACAGGATTTGAATTCAGATAGCCTGACTCCACATCACCCTACCTCCTGTGTTAGGACTGAGATGCGTGGAAAATAATAGAGAAATAGAAGACTCAGTCTGGGCCTTTGAGGAGCTTACAAAGAGGATGGGAAAGAACACTCCAATGTAAATGCCACATTCGAGAGTATATCACAGAAGATAAGTGATCTATGACCTAGTTTAAAGAAGAAAAGAGGACAAGAAAGCTGGAATATTCAGAACCGGATGGAGCTGGACCTCCAGGGTACATGGGCTACAGATGGGCAGTGCACAGTGGAGCTTTCTCCCGGGCTGTGGAAATGGAATGAGAGAAGGAGCAGTGGTGTTAACGAATGGGGAAATGAGGGAAACAAAATAAAAAGCCCATGAGGGGGAAAAAATCTGAGAAAGAAAAACAAAAAGATAAAATACTTAATTACTTTTATGGCAATAGCAACATTTATTGAGCACCTCCTCCACCATAAAGGGAACATTCACATTTGTTAACTTTATTTAATCCTCACGAAACCCCTGCTAAATCAGTATTATTAGCCTCATTTTTACAAAAGAGGAAATTAAACGCCCAGCGAGATTAAGTAATTGCTGAAAGGCACATACCCAGTAAGCTTGACTCTAAAATTCGTGCTCTGTCCTCTGTTCCCTTTTGCCCCTATAATAATCATTTCAGCCCTTCTCTGAGAAGGAGCAAATTCTCACCAGAGTAAGAACAACAGGTGGAGCTAAGACCCTAGAAAGAGCTGGTTTGGAAGGCAGTGGGCTCAGGGTAGCCACTGACGCTAGCTTTGCCAGCCAGTTGTTCAAGGGGTGCTTGTGACGAGCTCTGTGCTAAGTGCTGGCATCGGAGAGACCTCAGCAGAACAACCCCCATCTTCCCCGCCCTCCCTGGGGCACCCACTGTGTAGTGAGGGAGACAGAGGAGTCAAGACTTTACCCCACTGACTTCAGGTTAGTGTTTACCTGCAGGGAGGAAAGATGGAGAAAGGTTTGGGAGGGGCAAGGTTTTAGTTATGTCAAAACTAACATGTATGTAACTAAGATGAAGGGAAGTAGTGTAATGGACACCTGTGTTACACATATGCTAGTGATTCACCCTACGTGCTTCTGATTTCTCTTTTTTCTCTTGTGAAATAAGAGGTTAGGACACATTTCCCTCACTCCAAGGGGTCAGCTCACAAGTACTGGTGGTAGAGAGAGGGGAACCATGGTGGCTGGGACTCACTAAGGATAAACCTGTTAATCTAAGAAAAGGGATTTGGATTTCATCTTATAAATGAAATAGGGAGCTTCCGAAAAGCCCCAAGCAGCATAGAGATGATCAGATTTGCTTTTCAGAAAGATCAGTATGAGGACGCCTGGGTGGCTCAGGGGTTGTGCCTCTGCCTTTGGCTCAGGGTGTGATCTTGAGCCTGGAGTCTCGGGACTCCAGAAGCAGCATGGAGCCTGCTTCTCCCTCTGCCTGTGTCTCTGCCTCTCTCTGTGTGTCTCTCACGAATAAATAAATAAGATCTTTAAAAAGAAAGATCAGTATGGTGGGAGCAGGAATGGTGGATGGAGAAGAAGCTGGGACTGACCAGGTAGACCAGACAGGAGTTTGTCACAAGCTCCCAGATAACAGGAATTCAGGTGCCTGAAAAACAGTTGGAGTGAGGATGAAGTAATGATTTGAAAGTACTTATAAGGTGGAATTGAATGTATTGGATGTAGGGAGAAGAGAGTTATCATCAATGATAACTGCTAAGGGGCACCTGTCTGGCTAGATCTATGGAACGTGCAACTCTTCATCTTGGAGCTGTGAGTTTGAGTCCCATACTGGGCACAGAGATTACTTAAAAAAATAAAATCTTTAAAAAGAGAGAGAGTGAGAGAGAAGGAAAGAACAAATGAACTGCTGAGTTTTGCCCATGGTAGAGGTGCTGCTATCTCCCACCATAAGGACACTGGAGGAATAAATTTAGAAATGAAGATGAGGCGGTGCCTGAGTGGCTCAGTGGTTGAGCATCTGCCTTCAGCTCAGGTCGTGATCCTGGGGTCCTGGGATCGAGTCATACATCAGGCTCCCTGCAGGGAGCCTGCTCCTCCCTCAGTCTATGTCTCTGCCTCTCTCTCTGTGTCTTCATGAATAGATAAAGTCTTTAAAAAAAAAAAAAAGAAAGAAAGAAAAACAAATGAAGATGAGTTTTCTATAAATGGTGCTGGAACAACTGGACATCCACATTAAAAAAAAATCTATTGACACAGGCCTTACTTATACCCTTCCCAAAAATTAACTCAAAATGGATCACAGACCTAAATGTAAAATGCAAAACTATAAAACTCTTAGAAGGTAACATAGGAGAAAATCTAGATGACCTTGGATTGGGTAATGACTTTTTAGATATACAACACCAAAGGCACAATCCATGAAAGAATTAACTGTTATGCTGGGCTTCATTAAAACCAACACTTTTTACTTTGTGAAAGACACTTTTAAGAGAATGAGAAGACAAGCCACAGACTGAAAGGAAATACTTGTACAAGACACATCTGATAAAAGACTGCTCTCCAGAGTATATGAAGAACTCTTAAAATTCAACAATAAGTATACAAATAACACATCTACAAATGGGCCAAAGACTTTAACAGACATCTCACCAAAGATCTACAGATGACAAATAATCATATGAAAGCCTCCTTCACAGGGATCCCTGGGTGGCTCAGTGGTTTAGTGCCTGCCTTTGACCCAGGGCGTGATCCTGGAGTCCTGGGATTGAGTCCCACATCAGGCTCCCTGCGGGCAGCCTGCTTCTCCTTCTGCCTGTGTCTGCCTCTCTCTCTCTCTCTCTGTGTCTCTCATGAATAAATAAATAAAATCTTTAAAAAAAAAAAAAGAAAACCTCCTTCATATCATAGGTCATAAGAAAAATGCAAATTAAAACAAGAAGAGGGGCAGCCCGGGTGGCTCAGCAGTTTAGCACCACCCTCAGCCTGAGGCGTGATCCTGGAGACCTGAGATCGAGTCCCATGTCGGGCTTCCTGTGAGGAGTCTGCTTCTCCCTCTGCCTGTGTCTCTGCCTCTCTCTCAATCCTCTCTGTGTGTTCTCATGAATAAATAAAATCTTTAAAAATAAATAAATAAAGCAAGAAGATACCACTACAAACCTATTACAATGAGCAAAATTCAAAACACTGATAAGACCAAATGCTGGTGAAAATTGAGGGCTACAGGAACTCTCATTCATTGCTGGTGGAAATGTCAAATAATATGGCCTTTTGGAAGACAATGTAAAGGTTTCTCACAAAACTGAACATCCCCTTACCACACATTCCAGCGATCATGCTCCTTGGTATTTACCCACAGTTATTGAAAAGATATGTCCACATAAAAACCTTCACACAGATGCTTGTAGCAGCTTTACTCATAGTTGCCAAAACTTGGAAATGACCACAATGTCCTTCAGTGGATGAATAAATAAATAAAGTGGGATACATCCAGACAATGGAATATTATCCAGCACTAAAAGAAATGAGTTGTCAAGCCATGAAAAGACAGGGAGAAGTGTAGATGCACATTCCTAAGTGAAAGAAGCCAATCTGAAAGGGCTGCATACTGCACAATTCTAACAATAATCTGGAAAGGCAAAACTATGGAAACAGTAAAAAGATTAGTGGTTGCCAGGGGTTAGAGGGGAGGGAGGTTTGAGTAAGCAGAGAACAGAGGATTTCCAGGCCCGAGAAAATATAGTATCTGTATGATACTATAATGGTGGATACATGTTACAACACATTTGTACAAACCCGTAGAATGCACAACACCAAGAGTGAATCCTGACATGAACTATGGACTTCTGGTGATTATGACCTGTGGGTGTAGGTTCATCTATGATAACAAAGTGCCACTCTGGTGAGAGATGTGGATAATGGGGCAGGCTATGCATGGGTGGGGCCAGGATATATATGGGAAATCTCTGTACCTTCTGCTCAGCTTTGCTGTGACCTAAAACCGCTCTAAAAAATAAAGCCTCTTATAAAAAAGAAGCTGAGAATAATTTTGAAAATGCTGCATATAGACCCTGAAGAAATATAAATAGAAACATTTAATGGGTAGTTTAGTATTACTACTTCCTTCTCAACTTATGGATGAGGGAACTGAGACTCAAAGCAGGGAGGATTTTGCTCAAGGTCACACAACACACTAACTGCAGAGGGTAGAATTTGAACTTGGGAAGTTTAACTCCTAAGCCAACAGAAGTAGCCATGTGTAAAATGGGTTCTGAGGCTTGCCTTAGTTTCTTATTATGGCTGTGCCATTTTGAAAGTAGAAAAGGTCTCCCTCTGCCTGTATCTCTGCCTCTCTCTCTCTCTGTGTGACTATCATGAATAAATAAATAAAATTTTTAAAAATCTGCATTACAAAAAATAAAATAAAATAAAAGTAGAAAAGTTGAGAGTGCCTGGCAGGCTCAGTTGGTGGAGCACACGACTGACACTTGATCTCGGAGTTGTGAGTCTGATCTCCACAATAGGTGTAGAAATTACTTTAAAGAAAAAAAAAAAAAACTTTAAAAAAAGTGGAAAATGTAAAGGGGCCTAAACTGAGGTAAGCGTCCAATACTTCACTAACAGGGGTCAAATGTTGATATTAGTACACTGTGACAAGTTATGGATGTCTGATGTAATGTTAAGAGCAACCACTCAAGAAAATTATGCAGAGTGATATACTCCAAAGCATGGTAAATAAAGAAATGTCAATTTAAAAAAATGTTCAGGTAATGCCCAAGAGGCAAAAAAGAGAAACAGAATGAGAAGCAGAGAAAGACAAAAAAACAAGTAATAGATGGCAGATTTAAGCCTAACAGGTCAATAATTAATTTAAATGCAAATGGCCTAAACATAACCATTAAAAGACAAGGACTAGCATAATGGGAAAAAGGGATGATCCCACAACATGCTGTCTATAAGTAATTCACTTTGAACGTAACAACTATAGTAGTTTCCTAGTGGGGCAGCAACAAATTATGGTAGACTTAGTGGCTTAAAACAACCCACATGTATAATCTTTCAGTTCTAGAAGTTACTAGTCTGAGATGGGTCTTACAAGGCTAAAATCAAGGTGTCAGTGACTTGTGTTCCTCCGGAGGCTCCAGGGGAGAATCCCTTCCCTCTTTTCCTAGCTTCTAACACCCACTTACATTCCTTGGCCCATGGTTCCTCCCTCTATCTGAAAAGCCAGTGGTGTGGAATCTTCAAATCTCTCTCCTCTCTGGCCTCTGGTCAGTCATCTTATCTTTAGCTCTCCTTCTTTCCTCTGTCCCTTGTAAGGGCTCTTACGATTGTATTGAGCCCACCCATACAATTCAAGATGATCTTCCCATTTTATGAACTTAATTTAATCACCCACACTAAGTCCTTGTTGTCACATAAAGTAACATATTCCCAGGTTCTGGGGATTAGGACATTGACATCTCCAGAAGGCTATTAGTCTTCCTACCAACACGATAATCAAGTCAGGAAAGTACATAATGACATATAATAATATGACACATATTAGGTGATTTAGTAGCGCCCCCCCCCCCCCCAATCTATCTCCTTCCTATTGTTTCTGATAATCTATTTACTGGTCTTTTTTTCCTTTTCTTTCTTTCTTTTTCTTTTTTTTTTTCCTTTTTGAGAACCACCTCTAGCAATCACCCATCCCATGGTAAGAATTTAATGTTGGGGGCACCCGGGTGGCTCAGTTGGTTAAGTGTCTGCCTTCAGCTCAGGCCATGATCCCAGAATCAAGCCCTCTGTCGGGTTCCCTGCTTAGCGGGGAGCCTGCTTCTTCCTCTCCCTGCGGCTCCCCCTGCTTGTGCACGTGCTGTGTCAAATTGAATAAATAAAATACTAAAAAAAAAAAAAAAAAGAATTCAATGTTGATAAAATTCTTTTTTTTAAATATTTTATTTTTTTATTCATGGAGACACACACACACAGAAGCAGAGACATAGGCAGAGGGAAGAGCAGGCTCCCCATGGGGAACCTGAGTGACACTCGATCCCAGGACCTTGGGACCATGACCTGAGCCAAAGGCAGATGCTCAACCATTGAGCCATCTAGGCATCCCAACGTTGATAAAATTCTTATACTGTTCTAGGCACTGTCCCAAGCCCTGGGACCACCAAGGACTTGAATAAATCAGCATAGGCTCATTTCCTTACCACTCCCTCCCTGTAGACAATAATCAGGGTTGGGATCATGTTTGGATGCCAACGCCTAAAGTAAATTATTCAAAGCAGAAGGTTATTTAATCTCAGATTAATTTATATTCTTATTAACCTATTCTAGTGGGAATATCCACTGAGCACCTATTACGTACCAGGGACTGTTCTAAGAACTGATGGTACAGTGCTATCCAAGAAAAAGTCCCTGCCCTCACCAAGCTTACATTCTAGGAGGGGAACCAAAGGGAAAATAAGTAAACACATGTCATTTCAACTAGCATTAGTGCTGTGAAGAGAAATGAAGGGACCAGTGGAGGACTGACTGGGGTAGTACTCCAGAAGGACAGTCAGGGGGGATTATTTGAGCAGAGGTTCAAAGATATGAGGAAGCCAGGTTGCAAAAACCTGGGGAAGAGCATTCCAGGCAAAGGAAAGAGCCAGTATGAAAATCTTGAGGTAGGAACCAATTTGGCATATTTGAAGCACAACATGAAACCATTAAGAATCAGCAGGAAAGTGACATGTTCTCATTTACTTTTATTGTTTTGGCTGTGTGTGAACAATATATTGTTATATGTACAAGGGCAAGAGCAGAAGGGGTACGCAGTAGGTCAATATATAGTTGAGAATTAATAATAAATTCATGCCTTTCAAATACCCTTTTAAAGACTTGCTGTAGTTATTTAGAGCAATTTGTGTCGTCTCCAGCCACTTGACTTCAACACTTGATTCAATCACAAATCACATAAAGAAAACATGTCATTTCCCCTATGTTTCTAATGTTGCGATTATCAAATGAATAGTCAAATTTTGAGGTTTGTCTGAAAACCAAAAACGGACCCTTAAGTCTTCATAATCACACCCTCTTACATATAAAATAAGCTCACATGATTAAAAATTCCAAACACCACATATTTTCTAAAGTGTTCTGGTAAGACGACGTTTTTCTTTGGCATAGCAGCCCAAAGAGCTCTAACCTTCATCATTTTTCAAGTTTTAATCTCCACATGGCTTGGCATATTCTGATAACATTGACAAGGTAAAAGCAGCATTTTGTTCTATGTGTAGCAATTGCTTGCAATTAACCTTAATTTGGGCTGAAAGTAGCAACATTTCTGCCTCATAGCAACATTTCTAAATGTATTAGACAGATATCTCCAACAAACTTCATATTAAAAGCAACAAAAACAAAATCTACCACATTGCAGCCTTCCCTTACTTAAGGAAAAGTCTTCAAGCACCAAAGGTGCCAATAAGACTACTCTCTTGGGGGGCACCTGGGTGGCTCAGTCGATTGACCCACCTGCCTTCAGCTGAGGTCATGATCTCAGGGTCCTGGGATCAAGCCCAGCCTTGGGCTCCCTGCACAGCGGGGAGTCTGTTTGTCCCTCTCCTTCTGTCTCTTCCTCACCCCTGCTCAAAAAAGACTACTTTCTTGAGAAAGTAGAGATTTTTGGCCCGTATTACACAGAGTGGCTATATGTAATGATAGTGTTAATAAAGGTAAGAAAAATGTAGGTAAATAATGCTCCAAGAACACACCTTACCTTCCTTCTGTAAGACAAACTTTCGAGGGCAGCTCTGGTGGCCCAGCAGTTTAGTGCCACCTTCAGCCGGGGGTGCGATCCTGGAGACCCGGGGTCAAGTCCCACATCGGTCTCCCCGCATGGAGCCTGCTTCTCTCTCTCTCTGCCTGTGTCTCTGCCTCTCTCTCTCTCTCTCTGTGTCTCTCATGAATAAATAAATAAAATCTTAAAAAAAAAAAAAAGACGAACTTTTGAGCCAACTGGTATTTCACTCTAGGTATGACCACACTATGGCCCAAGTATGTGGAAGTCCTTGCAAATTCAGAGGGACCCACCCAATGCCTAATGTCGTCATTCTATTCCTTTAAAATATATTCAATAAATAATGACCGTTACCTATGTCATTTTTAATCTCTCAACATCACCTAATTGATATGATGATCCCTGTTTATATGAAGTCAGAGGGGCTCGGAACTGTATGTGTTTAGTCACAAAACAAGCAACAAAGGCAGGATACTGACTCAGGCCTGGTTCTACAGTACTGCTTTGATGCTTTTCCCACCAAACTGTGCTGGTTGGATGTCAGACCTTTGATACCATGTGTTAGATCTGCCTTTTTCTTTTAAATGTATTATCTATTCTTTAAAGTCAGAGTCACATCAGGGATTAGGGTAAGTGTATCTTGAGGAAGAAGGAGAGGGGAGGAAAAGAACAAGATTTTCTTGAGTTCTAATTTACCCATATTATCATTTACTGTGTCAAATATGTGCATGCAAATAATGCATGTTTATTGTGGAAGTTAGAAAATTCAGATAAACCAAAGACCAAAAACAAAAAACAAAAAACAAAACCCACCCTAACTAAATAAAAATCACCTGCAATCCCACCATCTACAGATGTGTCTGGATCATCTGACGTCAGCAGGACTAAGCAGAGCTTATAACAGTATGGTCCCACCTACCATCTGTCTCCTTGTCGTGCAAACATAATCAGACTTGTGTTGCAAATGTCAGATAAGGCGGCAGCAGAAAAATCTGGGTTTTACAAAATCATTGCTCCATCTATAGTCTCATTTAGATATTCATAAACCATGTTGGCATCTGCATGATGTAAAGTTGAGAAGTTTAAATGTTTTATTTTATTTTATTTATGTATTCATGAGAGACACACAGAGAGAGGCAGAGACATAGGCAGAGGGAGAAGCAGGCTTCCTGTCAGGAGCCCAATGTGGGACTTGATCATAGGACCCCGAGATCAGGACCTGAGGCAAAGGCAGATGCTCAACCACTGAGCTACTCAGGTGCCCCTAAATAAGTTTGTTTTTTTTATTTTTAAAATATTTTATTTATTCATGAGAGAGAGAGAGACAGAGAGACAGAGAGAGGCAGTGACACAGGCAGAGGGAGAAGCAGGCTCCATGCAGGGAGCCCGAAGTGGGACTCGATCCCGGGTTTCCAGGATCAGGCCCCAGGCTGAAGGCAAGTGCTAAGCTGCTGAGCCACCCGGGTTGCCCAAGTTTGTGTTTTTAAACAGCAAACTATTGGTTAAGTAAAAACCTCAGTATAGGCAGATAATTTCCATACTGAAAACATTAAACAATCTATTAAGGAACATCTCTTATTACGTAGTCATTAGCAGTGTCTCATAGAATTAAACAGTTGTAACTATCCCATTGTAGGCAGGATAACAGGTAAAGATATGGGTTTCAATCCTGGCTTCAACACTTATTTCATGGCCTTAAGCAAGTCATTCAATTTTTGTGGGACTCACTTATCTTGAAAATGGGGATGATGATATTAACTCTTTAGAAAGATCCTACAGAAATGTTGTGAGGACTAAATCATTTAAAATATAAAATGAGCTTAGCATAGGGGCATCTGGGTGGGTCAGTCAGTTAAGTGTCTGCCTTCAGCTCAGGTCATGATCCTGAGGTCCTGGGGTTGAGCACCCCCATTGTGATCCCTGTTCCGTGGGGAGTCCACTTCTCCCTCTGCCTCTGCTCCTGCTCTCTCTCTCAAATAAATCGATATTTTTTTAAATGAGCTTAGCATTAACACCCTGCACATGGTAAGGGTAAAAGGATCTTTTAAGTTAAAATCCTTGAAATTCGGGCAGCCCCGGGGGTGGGGGTGGGGGGGCGCTCAGTGGTTTAGCGCCACCTTCAGCCCGGGGCCTGATCCTGGAGACCCGGGATCGAATCCCACATTGGGCTCCCGGTGCATGGAGCCTGCTTCTCCCTCTGCCTGTGTCTCTGCCTCTCTCTCTCTCTCTCTGTGTCTCTCATGAATAAATAAATAAATCTTTTTAAAAAAAATCCTTGAAATTCTAAGATTTTGAGCCTTGATATTTTTATAAATCCTTCCTAAAAATGTTTTTTTTTTTTTTTTTTTTAATATCTGTTTTCTAAGAAGGTAGATAACATTCTGTCTCCATCAGACAATGACCGGCTTTAAGAGCATTGCTACATTTACTAAGAAATAAGATACTAGCTCTATTTAAAAAGTTAACTAGGCTGGCAGGCTCAGTTGGTAGAGCATCTGGCTCTTGATCTCAGGATAGTGAGTTTGAGTCCCATGTTGGATATAGAGATTAATTAAAAGAGACAGAGAGAGAGGCACCTAGGTGGCTCAACTGGTTAAACGTCTGACTCTTGATGTCGGCTCAGGTCATCTCAGGGTTGTGGGATCGAGCCTTGCATCCAGCTCTGTACTCAGCACAGTCTGCTTCAGAATCTCTCTCTGCCCCTCCTGCGCTACTCACACACACACACACACTCTCAAATAGTAAGTAAATCTTAAAGAGAGGGGGAGAGAGATAATAAGAATAAATGTTATCATGGTCATCAACTCAGATACAAATGAATTAATCCAGGACTATTTGGGTACTCAGTGCTGTTTAGAATTTTTATTCATTCTTAATTAGTAACTTTTCTCATTTTCTGAATCTTCCTTTCTTTTCCTCTCAGTAGGGAAAAATAAAGACCATTGTGATTGAGCTTCTTTTATTTTTTTTTCTTCAACACAGCATCTAAAAGTGAGTATATTTAACCATATTCAGCTTGTAACAGAGCAAATGGATAAATGGAGAAATAATTCATGCTACAGCTTATTATTATATGAACGGGCAATAGAAAAGGTTGGTAGATGAAGGTAGTGGAACTCTTTTAGGAATTAGAACCAAGAGGCTCCATAATCATCTGGCATCCACTCAGTGTTGTCCCTATGGTTAACGAAATGTACCTGATGGGAACTCCAGGGATCTTTCAGATCTTTCATCTAAGGTCCCAGTCAACTGTGGCCACAATGTAAAACTTGTGAGCTACTCTCTGCACAGAAACAGTCATCTGCAAAGGTTCCTTTGTGTGTGGACAGTAATTGTTCAAATCTTAGATCCCTGGCAATCTTTAGAGTCACTGGATACTTCGGCCCCAATTTCTCAATTTCAGCCATTGTGGTCAGTTATTCGAGGGATAAGACAGTCCATCATTGACTGTACTAAGTCGAGTTTGGCTTCAATGGGAAAGTTGATAAAGTTGGTATCAACCAGGATGTGGCCCGGTGGGCCCAGCTAAATGTTATATTGGAAGAATAAGCAGGAAGGATGTTGAGAGACTTCTCTTTCCTTCAGCACACTGGCATCTTTTCTTTCTTTTTAGTTATGTCAATCTAGTCCTCTCTTTGTCTCTCATCTTTGAGACTAAGCATTCATTCCATGGTCACATATTTGCCTTCGTTTCCCCATATTCACACTGCACTCGTTTCTTCAGGGATCACCTACTTACTCCTTAAAAAGCCTCTATCTTGGGATCCCTGGGTGGCACAGCGGTTTGGCGCCTGCCTTTGGCCCAGGGCGCGATCCTGGAGACCCGGGAGAGTCCCACGTCGGGCTCCCGGTGCATGGAGCCTGCTTCTCCCTCTGCCTCTCTCTCTCTCTCTCTGTGACTATCATAAATAAATAAAAATTTAAAAAAATAAAAAAAAAGCCTCTATCTTGAAGTTTTCTGGAGGGCATTAGATAATTCAGTCCACTGTTGAACATCCTGGGCCAAACGAGTCACTTTGCTGTCCCTCCCTGATACTCATAACCAGCATCTTTTCTCCAGCAGTTGTCCTGTTTTCAAACAGCTGCTCTTCTGCAGCCTGTGGGATGTGAGGGGCAGCAATGAGCACCAGTGAGCAGTGGCCTAACTGCAGAGCAGTGGTACTTACAAGTCCCTACAGTATCTGAACCACAGTTAATCTGCACCAGGATAATTGAGGGTTGACTGCCGTTTTGTTTGAACTCTTCTCCATTACCCTAGTTAGCCAGGACTGTATATGATTATTTTTTGACTAAGAATGGCAATTCTAGAGAAAAAGAATCAAACACGTTGCTGATTTACTGGAATAACTTAAATACCAAAGAATACATAAAGGAATTACATAAGTAAATTATGATACAGGCATGGAATATTGTGCAGTCATTAAAAATAATGTTGTAAGCCATTAAAATTGTGTTGTTAAAGAATATTTATTGAAATAGAAAAATCTTTACAATGTGAAGAAGCAGGCAACAAAACAATATGGAGACTATATTATTTTTGTGAAGGAACTGATGCATGAAAAAACTGGGACATATGTAAAAATATGAACATTGTTATCTTTGGGCAGTGGGATAAGGTTTTTTCTTTGTATTTTTTTTTTAAGATCTTATTTATTTATTTGACAGAGCAAGCAAAATAGCACAAGCAGGGGCAGAGGCAGAGGGAGAAGCAGACTCCTCACTGAGCAGGGAGCACAATGTGGGACTCGATCCCAGGACCACGACCTAAGTCAAGGGCAGACACCCAACTGACTGAGTCACCCAGGTGCCCCATTTTCTTTGCACTTTTTGGTGTTTCCCAGAATTTTTGCATACTTGTATTAATTTTGTAAATAGAAAAATGCAAAATGAGAGAAAAGCAGAGGGAAGGTGCCAGAACCTGGGAATATCTACATTTAAGGTATTCGATGAGGAAGAGGAATGGACATCTCAGACTTGTACTTTTTAAGAACTAATTTTTCTTTTTGATAATTCTTGCTATTAGATCTATTTTAGCTTCCTAGCCTCCTATTAGTATTATATACTTAACCTAGCCTTGAGCATCTAGGTTAAAATAAGGGGAAAAGACTTTTTTTTAATAAAACAAAAACAAAACATACAAATCAATATTTCTTATAGTCCTAGGAATCCCATGAACAGATGCTGGCCATACACATAGCACAATCTTTGAGGTCCTAAAGAGGTCTTTTATTTTAATACAGTGTAGGTAAGAAATCCTCCTTGGTAAAGAAGTACTTCTGGAAATTGTATTAATTATTTTAGGCTTCAGTAGTTATCATTTGTAAATATTTCTTTAGACACACTGTTTCTGTAGCATTGAAAGAACCCATTCCATTCCATACTAGAGGTTTACAGGTGTTAGGAGTAACCCAAGTAGTGACCAAGCTAATCCATCTCACAATTTTGGCCACTGCTCTAAAAGCAGAGTTATCATATAAAACATCTCATACAGAGGCATCAAAATATGATTCGTACTCACAGACACTACTAACAGCCAAAATAAAATAATGCTCCATTAAAGCAAAATGAAGCAAAACAAAACTGCATTTACATGTATTACATGCATTTACATAAAAATAAATACAAGATACAGAAAAACCATTTGTTAAAAATTACATATATTAGGCAACAGAGAATTGGGCAAACTGGAAAAACTTTAGTGTTGTCATGTAAATTTAGGAAATTATAGATAAAATAAAATCTACAGGTTTAAGAATGTATTGCAAAGAGACTTTATTTCCAGATTTTATCTAAAACCCTTTTGGAATACAGCTTATATGAATAAATACTTGGAGAAGCACCTGCTTTCAAACAGACTTCCCACTAATCAACTTAATAACTAACAATCACAGCAAGAATCAAGATTACTTTTCAAGATTTGATTCCAAGTATTTCTTACATAACTGAACCTACATGGCTGTAGAAACATAAAGGCTTCAAATCTGGGCTTAGGTGATCCTGAGGTTAAACTCCAAAGCACTCTCTGCAATCAAAAGGAACTAGGAAATACTAGAAAATGGGCATCTACCAGCTAGCTTAACCATCGATAGTATAGAAATACTACAACTGTGAAAAATTGGTCCCCAGGGAACATAAGCTCCTTAAGGACAGGCATGTTCGTTTGTGTTTTGTTCACTGCTGCACCCCAGCATCTAGAACAGTGTCTCCCACAGAGTAGACACTCAGTATTTTAACTAACAAATGAATCAGAGACCATTCTTCATGTACATGAGGAGTCAATCCAATTTCATGTTATTTATTGATACTGCAAAATCTCCCACCAAATGGAGAAGCTGTTACTGAATGATGAAGATGTTATGAAGCTAACTGTACTATAACTGCATACTTTTGAATAAAATGAGTGATAAAAATTATGGTATTTCCTCCCAAGGAGTCTGGACTGAAGTAATTGTGAAATCACTATGCTTGTTACTAAAGAAAGCATGATATAACTGAGGACATAACATTTCATGTGTTTCCATCTTCTTACAACCCTCCTAAACACAGTAAGAAACCCAGTGGTAATGTACAGGGGCTGCTTCCTTCAGACACTGGTGCATCCCTGATGGCACTTGTGCCAACATCTGCCTGGCAGTGCAAACAGATGGAAGACATTAATCATGTGTTTGGTGTTCCCACCTTGTCCATCCAGCTTCAAAAATAACTGCACTGAGCTAGATGAGTCAGCAGCTGGTCTTCCAAAAGCTAGTGCATCACTCCCAAAGCAAAAAGGAAAAAGTTCACGTTTCAGAGGCCTGAATCAGCGCCAGAAGTATCCATGTAGCCTCAAGGTCTCAGACTCCCCAGTGATCTTGTGCTCCCTGGATACCAAGGCAGAGACAGATCTGCAAGCTGCAGAAAAACAGGTGGGTTCTCATACACAACTGTGGCCCCAGGCAATAGAGTAATGGTTTATGTTCACATTGTGGATTAACTGTTTTGAAGGATCAAAATGCAGAAGACAGCAGCATTCAATATTTAAGGTTTTCTTGACAATAAAGCACTAAAAAATGTGAATAAGTCATACTTTTATTTTTCAGAAGCGAAAATGGCAAGTGGCAACTTGCCTTTGGAAAGGACATTAAAGAATATCGGGGTAATAAGCTATCTCATAGAGACAGTAGCCCACGCATGACTCTATTAGCACACAGCTCTCAAAGAAAGTCCAATTAAATAAATCTCAGAATTACATGCTTTCAAGTAAAGCAACAAAACAAAAAAATATCAAGAACAACAAAAAGTGATATAGAATCCATAAAGTGGTATGTGAAGAAGAAAAAGGAAAATCTGGAAATCCACACACTGATTGAAATCAAGGGAGCCCAAATCCTAAAACAGAAAAAAGAAATACGTTAAAACACAGTATTTTAGGAGTCAAATGAGGTTACTGTAGATGCACATTTTAATGCTTCAATTTATTCAGGACATTTTTTTTTCTCTTAAAGCACTTCCATATTTGCTGTAGGAGATAACATGAATGACAGTGCAGAGATCTACCTTCTCAATGAGCTCTTCAAGTTTTAAATATCAAATCTGAGTCTGGAATCCCAATTAAAAGTTTATATAATAGACTACAGAGAATGAAATTTTTTTCTAAATTGCATTTGCTTAATTTTCCCAACATTATGGCTTAAAAACAATCTGTACAAAAAAAAATCTGTACACTTTTGAAAGAGACACAACAATTTACAGTATGAAAACAGGGCTATGTGAAACTATACAACCTTTCTTATAAAGTAGGACTAACAACTTCCAAAATGAAGATGCTTACTGCAAAATGACAGAGTTGATGGTGGACGGGGTGGAGTGGGCGGAGCAGAGCCACCAGTGGAATGTACAGAAGACCCGCATTCAACAAACAGTGTTGTACTGATTAGTTGTATCTTAGTCTCAACTTACTGAGGTCTCAATTTATCCCCTGGTAAGAAGAGGCAGGTGGATCTCTAACCTTCATTTCAGTTTTAAACCCAAAGACTCTTATAGTAAGAAAAGATCTGAAAAACTTCTTGGACAATTAGTTGAATAAATTCCTCAGATCCCAACAGGGTCTGTCACTGTTCAACTCTCATGACAATAACTATAAAATATATCCCATAATTTCTACTGTGAGAAAAGAAAAATCTACCTTACTGGCAAAGTTCATCCTCATCTCCTATTTATACATTCACAATAAAGAAAAATAAACGTCTGTTCCTTTCCTGGCCTCTAAAGTACTCTCTGAGACAGAATCAACTGAAAACCTTAGGACCATGACTCTGGCCAAAATGTCTAGCCTGTACTGGGGCACCTGGATGGCTCAGTCAGTTGGGTGTCCAGCTCTTGATTTCAGCTCAGATCATGATCTCATGGGTTGTGGGACTGAGAACCATGATGGGCTCCATGGCTGGGAGTCTGCTTGAGGAGTCTGTCCCTTTGCCCCTCCTCTGCCCTGGGGCTCACACAGGTGCTCCTCTCTCTAAAATAAATTAAAAAAAAAAAAAAAAAAAAGTCTAGCCTGTCTTTCTCTCTGCCTTCTCTCTCTGAAAATTGCACCCTACATGTTATATAGGACTTCTCCATTGCAGAGGAGATTGTACCAGGGAATCATTTTCCTGATAATCTATCAAAACCCTAAGAAAAATCTAGCATTTTTGGAAGATTATTTATTAGGATAGACTAATGTATGGCCCTGGAAATAAAAGCCTTGTAGTAGCAGGGTCTTAGAGAACCAGAGAGTTGGACAAGAAGAGTTGGATCACCTGACTTATCCAGGTGGACCACTTGTTTAAAGATTCGGCCAATTAACAATTCTTATAGGTGGGGCCAAACTTTAGGTTAGAGTAAGTATTTTATAGTCATTCAGGGTTAAGATTCAATCACCCTTCAGGTTTAAGGAAGAAGAGAAGAGAAGAGCTTTAAGGATCATACTGACCCCCAAGAAAGCATTAGAGAAGGAAAGACATGCTGTATGAAACTATCTACAACTCAGTTTCCTCATTACCATCCTATGATACTATGAACTATCTTTTTGCTTTGGTATTATCTTTTTGTGGTGAGCTCTCTCTTCCAACCATAATCTCTGCAGAGACTGAATCAGAGATGCTCAGAGGGTTGAACGTCTGCCTTTGGCTCAGGGTGTGATCCCAGAGTTCTAGGATCGAGTCGCATATCGGGCTCCTTGCATGGAGCCTGCTTCTCCTGTCTCTGCCTCTCTTTGAGTCTCTCATAAATAAATAAAATCTTTTTAAAAAAAGAAAAAAAAAAAAGAGAGACAGAGAGAGAGAGACGGAATCAGGAACTGCAGGAGCAATGAGGGTACATAAAAATGCTTTCCAAAGTCTAGAGATTGGGATCCCTGGGTGGCTCAGTGGTTTAGCGCTTGCCTTCAGCCCAGGGTGTGATCCTGGAGACCCGGGATCGAGTCCTGCGTTGGGATACCTGCATGGAGCCTGCTTCTCCCTCTGCCTGTGTCTCTGCCTCTCTCTCTCTGTGTCTCTCATGAATAAATAAATAAAATCTTAAAATAAAAATAAAAATAAAAAAAGACTAGAGACGTTTCAGGCAAATGGAGACTTGTGTTCCTAGACAGGCAAAATGAGGTTTAGAACATTAGAAGATCTCCTGAAATTTCCTATGGCTCTCAAATTTCCATAATTTTGTACAGATAATATACTATAATAAAGATTATACAGGCATATATCACTTACTGTTTCTTCTTAAAAATATTTATGGATATAGCTGTGTTTTTCTGAACGTCTCATTAGTAATACTCAGTCTTGTGAGTCTGGTTCCATAATAATCTATAATGTAACTACTTCCATCTGAAGGTCCAACAATCTAAAAAAGAAAATTTTCAAACTTATCATTTTACAAAGACATTTTCACTATACTTTGTGTTCACTCTGCTTAGTTGTTGCTAAATTATTTCAGTAGCACCAAAATACAACTTAAACTAACTCAAGCAAAAAAAAAAAAAAAAAAAAGTAACTTAGTGGCTCCTATAGCTGAAAAAAGGGTACTGGGGAAGACTACAGGATCAAGAGCTACAGGAACCAAGGCTTTAAGAACTGAAATTCCATGCCCTCTTAGGACCTTGGTCTGGCCTCTGGGCCTTTCAGCTCTTATTGCCTTCATTCTGCAGGGAGGCACTCCCACTTGGTAGCCAACAGCTCCAGATTTTTATCTTCAAAGCTCAGCAGCTCCCCACAGAAAGAAAGAAATTTTCTTCCTCAGTGTTTGTATACCAATTCCACTGAGGGACTGAGTCATCTGTATGGGTTTTATGCCTACTGCTGGACAAATTACTATAGCCAAGGGAAGAGGATTAATAGGATTGGCTAAGCCAGTCCTCGTAGGAAGTGAGGTAGTGTGACTGACAATCCTTCCAGAACCACATGGAATGGAAGAGATAGAAAAAAACAACACATGCTCATTGCAGTCATCTTGTCCACTTAATCATATTTCTAACAATCCAGTTAACATGATCTCTACAAGTTATTCTTTAAGGTAGTAATCTTCAAACTGTAGCCTTAGGAGCACACAAAGATTTACCAAGGTGTATGTGAACCCAGATGGTTTCAATGAATTTTGAGATTCTTAATTCCCATAAATACTATTTGTAAAAGTGATCCACCTGATACCAAGCTATAGCGGAAGCATCATGCTAGATCTCCTTCCTACTTCCCCCTCCTTATGGTCCTTTCTCCCACTTGATGACAGTAAACCACACCTGCCATCAAAGCACACCTGGGTCTTAAGACGGTACATTGCCTCTGATGTGCCAAACAAAGAGATAATTCAAAATACCGGACTTCAGGAAATCTCCTTTAATTAAGAGTCCAAAAATTGCTCGCTCTGCCTGGTCTTGTTCAAAAGACACATTCCCAGTAACATTTTACTTTTTTTGCTTAAAGATAATTTGCCGAATTATTTCTATAATATGTAATGTGTTCATGCTGTTTTGATCAATTGTGTATCAATAATTATAATGACAACAATCCAGTAATTTCAGAAAATTTTAAAATCTTTCCAGTTTAAGAAAAAATGACCTGCAGACTTTTCAATCATAAAAATATATTACATTAGGATAAAATTCTGTGGGAGAATGGAACTAGAAATACAAATTCAAGGAGAAAAAGAAACTATGTAAAAATCACAATGGTTAGTGAAGGGTTCATTCTTGTCTTTTTAAATGAATGATATTTAAAATTCTATGGTATTTATATTCTGTTGGATACATTTTAAAATTTGATATTACAGTTTTATTTAAATATGTCAATATTTGCAAAACAGAAATTATATCCTTTGCAACTATTTAAACTTATGATGAAAAATTTAAATGTCAACTTAAAAACATGAGGAGGGTAGGGATTTTTTTAAAAATTCTTTCAGGAGTTATACAACTAGTTTTAAGAACACTGCTGTTGCACATGCTTCGTTTTAAAAAAAGTTTAGTTTTTAAACTATTTGACAAATACTGAATTCCTACAACACTACAGGCACTGTGCTAGGCATTATACACACAGCAATGAGTTAGATACAATCTCTGCCCACAAAGAGCTTATACTAGTGAGCTATAGATTATGAATATTAATATTCAAATAACACAAAGCACTTTTGTGCTAAATACTATGTTGTATGCTGTTATGCACTTTGACTTATTTTCCAAAGATTAAATTAATTTGGCTTGACATTTATGACTGTTATTTAAGAATTTAATAAAACCTTGGGGCGCCTAGGTGGTTCAGTCAGTTAAGTGGCTGACTGTTGATTTCGGCTCTGGTCCTGATCTCGGGGTCCAGAGGCTGATCCCTGCATCAGGCTCTGTACCCCATAGGAGTCTGCTTAAAATTCTGTCCCTCCCTCTTCCTCTGCCCCTCCCCCTGCTCTCTCTCTCAAATACCTATATAAATAAATCTTTTTTAATTAAAAAAAAGAATAAAACCTTTTTAATGGTCAAGGTCCCAGAGGAAACTACTATGAGCGCTAAGCCAGGAAAAGAACGGGTAACTAGGAGTCACAACATGTTTTGAGACTATATGAGCAGAACAAAAAAAAAAGTAAAGACTAGCCTATAGAAATAAATCAAATCATATGGCAAAAAACCCTTCTAATTAGGAATATATGCACGGATTGGAACCAGGCCTTTTGTCCCATTCTCTTTTTCTTCCTTTGCTATCTCCCCTAACAACTATACTTATTCCTGTTGAAAAGAGGTATTCACGGTTGGAAATAAGGAATGTCTGATTTGGTGAGCTTTTAATAATCATGCATTTCTAATAAGCCTACCTGAGGCTCACTTGCCTCTCTTGGGAAATGAAAAACTGACTAAAACTCAATTAGGATCTAGATGTTTTACAATCTTGTAAAGTTAGTAGTTAATATGTAGAAAAATGATAAGGTGTTGTTTTGGTTTGTTTCATTCTTTCCTCTGTTCTGTAGAGAGGATAGCCCCAAAGGACAGAATTTTATTACTTGGTAATACCTGATCCAACTCTGTATCTAATTTAGCCATTTGATTACCATTCCTCTCCACTTGAACTATGTAATTGTGGCTCCTCAATAACTAGTTCTGTCATGGTAGTTCCAATCCTCCTTCCAGAGACTGGTTCAGCCTGGGCACAAAATCTCATTCTGGCCGACCACCTGTGGTGCAAGTTCACGAATGGTACATCTGTCTTTAAGAAGATACGTGTGATGGGCAGCCTGGGTGGCGCAGTAGTTTAGCACTGCCTTTAGCCCAGGGCGTAATCCTGGAGACCCGGGATCAAGTCCCACATCAGGCTCCCGGCATGGAGCCTGCTTCTCCCGCTGCCTGTGTCTCTGCCTTCTCTCTCTGTGTGTGTCTCTCATGAATAAATAAAATCTTTTTAAAAAAAGAAAAGAAGATATGTGTGAGAGGAAATGGATTTTTTTTTCTGTCTCTGAAAGTCACTATGTCTTGAAGTGATGCTAACCAAAGGACCTGAAGATGGCAGAGAGAAAGAAGGAAGGGAAAAAAGAGAAATAGGAAGGGGGGAAGGAGGGACACCTGGGTGGCTCAGAGGCTGACCATCTGCCTTTGGCACAGGGTGTGATCCAGGGATCCAGGATCGAGTCCCGCATCAGACTCCCTGCGTGGAGCCCACTTCTCCCTCTGCCTATGTCTCTGCTTCTCTCTCTCTGTGTATTATAATTTTACGATATTTCCATGAACAAAGGTACATCTGGGTAAGTGCTTGTAACTGTGGCCTAGCATTAAAGGATGTATCCATTCTCCTATTAGTATACACATCTAGTTTGATTCCAGCTTCCTGCTATCACAAACAGGCTACAACAGACAAAATCTTCACACATAACCCCTGTGGACAGCAATACAAATTTTTTAGAGTAAATGCCAAGTATTTATTTATATATTAGTTATTCAGGTGATTCTGTGAATCACCTATTAGTTTACTGTACTCATTTAACTATTAGGATTTATCTTTTCTTGTTGATTTGCAGAAATTATTTGTATATTCCACATATCAATTCCTTTTACTACCTTTTATTCAGTCTATTAAGTGTTAAGCCTGTCTATGCCTATGGCATCTTTTTAAAAACAATTTCTTAATTTTAAGGTAAACAGTTCACTCTTTTTTTCTTTATGATTTACATTTTGGGGATCTTGTTTGAAAAGACTTAACCAATCTAAGGTCATGAAGATATTTTCTTCAGTTAGCTTTATATAAAAGTTTATACCCAAAAGAACTGAATAGGGCCTTAAATAGATCATTGTACACAAATATTCATAGCAGAATGAGTCACAACAGTCCAAACGTGGGAAACCACCCAAGTGTCCATCAACACATGAACAGATAAACAAAATGTGGTAGATACATACAATAGAATATTCTTCAGCCATAAAAGGGAATGAAGTTTTAATACATGCCACAATATCAATGAACCTTGAACACATTATTTAAAATGAAATAAGCCAGACATAAAAGAACAAATATATGACTCCACTTACATGAAATATCTAGAAAAGACAAATTCACAGACAGAAAGTAGACTGAAGGTTACCAGAGATAGGGAGGTGTGGGAAAAGGGGAGTTATTGCTAAATGGGCACAGAGTTTCTGTTTGGGGCAATGAAAAGGTTTTGGAAATAGTGGTAACAGTTGTACAACACTCTGAATGTCGTTAATGCTACTGAACTGTATCTTTAAAAAAAGTTAAAATAGTAATTTTATATCATATATATTTTTTTTACCATGCCAGAAAAGTGCTTACTTTATGTGAACTTTAATATTGTAGTTTTGTTGCAATTTAAAAACTTTTGATTGTTAGTAGGAAATGTATTTTTGTTTGAATATACTTAGGTAACATCCTAATAAATTAAGTTAAAAAATGTGGTTACTAGTAAGTACTTTAGCAATAGCTTTCTAACTATGCTCCCTTATTAATGTCTTTGTCATTGAAGTCATACTGGCTTAAGTATTTCAAATTATCTTACAAATTTAAAATGTTATGAATGAATTGAGGGAAAGGACAACTAAGAACACTTTATACAACTCTATCAATGCACCCTTTTTCTATCTAATCCACTTAGAAGTTTCTCCATACGAGGAATGCAAATACTAACACTGGCAAGATTAAATCCTCTCCTAAAGACCTATTAACCAGGTGAAATAAATAAAATGACTCAACTGTCTGCAATTAGAGGACAATGATACAACATGTGTCCATCCTAGTTCTCCCCCCCAAAATAAATGTATATTCTTTTAAAACCGAAATTATAGTTTTGTGTTCACAGCTGACTTCTGCGTGTGGTTAATTTTAATACAAGGCCGTTAAAACTATCTAATTAGTCACATTTAAATTAAACACCAAAATTCCTACATAGTGCCAAAGTCATGCATTCAGACCCCCTAACTTCATTTGATTTAAACACTGGTTAGTATTAATCCTAAATAATCAATATAGGGACGCCTGGGTGGTTCAGTGGTTGAACGTCTGCTTTTGGCTCGGGACATGATCCCAGAGTCCAGGGATCGAGTCCCACATTGGGCTTCCTGCATGGAGCCTGCTTCTCCCTCTGCCTATGTCTCTGCGTCTCTCATGAATAAATAAAATCTTAAAAATAAATAACCAATATAAACATCATTCCTCAAGAAATGAATAAGATTCATACGTTTTATCTCCTGAAGAAAACAGTTTTGGGATTAGTCTCAAAACTAGTTTAAGATACTCTTTGTGGGGTGTCTGGGTGGCTCAGTCAGATAAGCACCTGCCTTTAGCTCAGGTCATGATCCCAGGGTCCTGAGATCAAGCCCTGAGTTGGACTCTGCTCAGCAAGAAGCCTGCTTCTCCCTCTCCCTGTACCCCTCCACCCCGCTCATGCTTTTTCTCGCTCTCTCTCAAATAAATAAATAAAATCTTTTTTAAAAACCAAAAACATAATAGATAAATCTTTTTAAAAATATTGTTTTTTGAACATTCCTTTAATTTACTAAATTAAATAAAAATCTGCCCACAGGTTAAGTGAACAAAGTGAAATCTATCTAGTTAAGGTCACATGACAGAGCAGAGGCTACACAATATCAGTCTCCTCAGTTTTCCAGTTTATTTCCCCAACAAATTGCACCAGGGTTAAATAAATAATACAGAGGGCTATTTGAAAGACTTGATATCTATAAAATGTCTGTTTTTTATATATTGCTGTCCTACATCTAGTGAACTATCAAGGACTTCGATCAACTTTTCTAGTACTGGTAACAGATTTAGGGTGATTACAGGTTTAGTCCTTCTTTTGAGCAATAGTATATGCATGTCACATGGCAAGGGAATAGGCTAGGTGTTGGACAAAACTGGCTTACACAGAAGTGAACTTACAACTTGAGGCTTGCTTATGCTCTAGTCTAAAAAGCCTAGGCTTGGGGATCCCTGGGTGGCGTGGCGGCTTAGTGCCTGCCTTTGGCCCCCCGTGTGATTCTGGAGTCCCAGGATTGAGTCCTGCCTCGGGCTCCCTGCATGGAGCCTGCTTCTCCCTCTGCCTGTGTCTCTGTTTCTCTCTCTCTGTGTCTCTCATGAATAAATAAATAAAATCTTAATAAAATAAAATAAAATAAAATAAAATAAAATAAAATAAAATAAAATAATAAAAACCCTAGGCTTTTAAAATTTTTAGTAAAATTCAAAGAATTTAAACAAGATAAAAATCAAGATAACTCACTTTCATTTTAAGCCTATAGTTCCCAAGGAAACATTTTACTTCTGATAATAAATGGAATCTTATCAGAACATTTTTGGGATGAGTTGGGATGTGAAGTCCTGTCCTCTACGGCAGAAGGCAGGACCTCAATTTATTATACCTGATTGGTACTCACTAAACCCATTTTCACCATGGCATAAAACTTACTATTTATAGTTTATCATCAACTTTTATTTTCTTCATTACCTCTTAGTGACTCTAGGAAATTTAGAACTTCAAGGTCCTAAAGGAAAGCAAGCACTTTAAAAACTACCTTTATTTAGCTACTCATCTTCCCTGTAATTGGTACAAAGACATACTTTTCACAAGGTATATTGCGTTCAGTTCAAATCAGCCAAAATTTTTGATGGCGTATACTATGTTTAGCATACTACTAGTGCTACAGTAAAAAAAACATTTTTTTCTAAACAAATTTACGTGTACAAAGTCAAACCTGGTGTCCAAAAGTTAAAAAAAAAAAAAAACCCACAAAGCTACTGTATAATCCTGGGCTAAAATGAATTATCTATATTAAATACCAAACTAATGAGATATTTTATAAATTTGTTAATGTCTTGAAATTATTCTGCTTTTGTGAATTTCTACTGTTCGTATTTCTTCTAGTCCCTTAAGGAGATCTACTCTGATATGTTATTAGGAATAAAAATGAAAGCAATTTCTTCTGTGATGCGTAGAATTTTTAAAAATTGTCACAAAGTACTCTGACATACTTCCTTCCAACAACTTTCTACATTCCAACTCATATTTCCATTTTCTCTCTACCCGTTTTCATCTTTCTGATTTGTGGCTATCTAGTCTCCACTCAACAGAGGAAACTTTTGTTTGGCAGATAAGTGGTTTTGGTATAGTTAAAAATGTCCAGATTGTGTGAGTGAGAAAGGAAGTTTAAATGAAATCAAAATACTCAGATTTTTTTCTGATAAATAAATTAAATATTTAATCAATCCATCATAACATATATATATAAATATATAAGCACAAAGAATGAGTGCTCTTTTAAAAGAACTCAGAACTGCCTTATAAATAACTATACATATAGTAATTATATACTACAGTTACCTATAATTGAAAGACACACATATCATTAATTTATATTTATATTAATTCTATGTATTATTTTTTACTATTAATTCACACTGCCATTTCCATACTTTTTAAGAACAAAAATAAAGGAGAAACTTCAAAAGTTTATTAACAAATACTCATTATTTTCAGTAAATATTGTGACATGTAAAAGTTACTTTAGCAATATGTGCATTATACTTTATATCATTTTGATTCAAAGATGAAATAACTAGACCTATTTTTTTTAAAGAGGATTTTCTTAGATTTTTGTTATAAACACTATAACAAAGTATGTTTTTATAGGTCTTGAGTTCATGCACAATATGTTTCTGGGATCATAGCCCAATAGAAAAACATTGCTATTCAGTGGGGAACAATATTTAATGGCAAAAAGAAAAAAAAAACAGGATGGAGAGAATGAGAAAGAAGAATAAACAAAAAGATGATGGACAAATGTAAAAGGTCTATGAGAAACTGGAAAAAATGTATTTGGGATAAAAACATTAACATAGTTTATGATATTTATATTAAAAACATTTTATTTGCTGAAAAAATAATTCTTAAAAACTAAAATATAGTCAACATCACATGCAGACTAAGGCTACACCTCTTATTTGGCTATATTTGAAAACGTTTTTTCCCCCAATCTGAAAGCAGCCTAAAGCCAAGTGACCATATCTGTTAAAATGTCTTACTTAGGGAAATTTACTGCAAAAATTCAAACACATTAACTCTGCCTCAATATTTATTAATGCAATAGGTTCAGTTCAAAATCTTTATGAAAAGAACCATTTGTTCTCAAAAGTTCAGGCATTCATGTACCAGAAAGCAGTTGTTGAATCAAATAAGCTCTATAATTTGATATAAATAAAGCTATAAAGCAATGACATCACCAAAAAAAGGACCTAGTGTGAAAATATTAACTAAATGGGTTTTGAAGGCACTGAATTCTGGATGTCTTAAAGAATCCCAATAATACATTAAATTCTTTGTATCCTCATTTTAAAGTCAGAAATCCATTTCCAAGCATATGTGCACAAATACCTTAGCCTCTTCATGCCTGCTTGCCTGTCCCACAGTCAAAGGCGGCAGGATATTTGGTTAGGCATATGTTTATGAATAAAGACAGGAAAATTCCAACTTTAAAACCAAATATTTTCCTTGTTTAATTCTGGTATCTTATTGGTCCATATGCTGCCTCCTCCTCACAGTATGGTACCCTCCTCACAGTATGCTACCAAAATCTCCTGGATTTTGACTTTCTTTTGAAACATAAGGATTAACATCAAGCAGACAGAATTGAGGAGTGGAAATATTGTATGAGAAAGAAGACCAAAACTGATGATGATCTACATATATACTGACACTCTTGCTGAAGACTTTAGGTGCTCCATAAATGCTTACTGAATTGCTGTTTTGTGACATTCGTTGTGATAAATTCATCTCCTCCTCTAATTTAAGAATCCTCATGAGTTAACCACAATCGGTTCAGTGTAATTTAATATAAAACATCTGGTGGCACTTTTAAATGCTAAAGGATAGCATTTCACAAACTATGCCTGCCTCCACACCACTGCAGCAGGAAAAAATGAGGTTTAACACAGAGAAGCAGAGAGGGTTATCAGGAGAGTTCCTGAACACATCATTTGATTATATTGACTGGTCTTGCCCAAGGCCAGCCCCACTCCTAGATTTTCTACAGAATGCTCAGATATTCCTTCTTCCTTTCTGGCTTCAGCTAGCAGGATTTTAATTTCTATAATTTATAACCAAGAGAATACTAATATAGGGTGCCTGTCCATTAAAAAAAAAATATATATATATAGTTTCTGCCTCCATATGTTCATGTGTAAATATCAGATCCCCATCAATACCCTATTATTGTAATTGACAATGTGGCTATGACTATCAGGAAAAGAAGTAATAAATTTGAGAAATAATCTTAATCCCTATCAGAAATTCATAATACAAATTACAAAGATTCCCAGAAGTTATCCAGTAAAGAAATCTCAGTTGAATTCACATTTACAAATCATATTTGAGCACAAAATCCTTTTTTTATGAAAAGACAGTAGTCTTTTAGAACTACTAACTGGTTAAAACACAGGTTGGGAAATGCTACTTGGAAACATGGCTATGATCCCTTAGATGTAGCATGTAAAGAAAAACTGAATATTACTATTCAGAAAACTGAATTAGATTTATATTCTGAAAAACTGAATCTAATATTTTTATTTTTTTACTTTTATTTATTTTTTAAACAAGAAAGGAATTTATCTCAATGAGGTCAACACTGGGAAGAGAGCAGACTAGCATCTGTCTCCAAAGTGCTGAAAATACTTCTAGGTTTTTATCAGGAAAATATGGGATAAAGGTAGGTGGGTAATTGCAGCAGGGGCAAGTAAAGGTCAGGTTGATCATTGTTTTGGGGTTAATCACGTGGGGTCTTGCTGGCCAGAGCAGTCTCTATTGCTTGAGGGGGTAGTTTCATTTCCTATGCCAGCAGGATCTTTTTTGCCTGAGTTAAGAGATAAAGTGGGCTTTCTAATATATTTAAAATACACCAGGAAAAGATCACAGAACTCAAGTTTGAATGTAAAAGTAGTTCATCTTTTAGACTGAAACTTACCTGCATTGAAATAAGAATGAAATCAATTAAGCTCCCAATTCCACAAAAACCTACAGTGCAAAACTTTAACAAACCTAGAAAAGAAGATAAAGTCACTTAAAACTTGGAAAGTCTTACAAATATTAATTTTTCTATTTCCGAATAACCATTAGGTATACTGTACTGCAAACTCTTTTATATCAAGAATATAAAATTAACATTTTAAAAACTCAAATCTTTACCTGAAAATATGAGAAAAGTTTAAATGACCCTCTATATAGAAAAGTCACAAAAAAATATAATTCACTTAAATATAATGAACTGAAATGAAAACTCAGTGTAGCCTCACAAAATTTCTTTAAAGTCCTAAAGAAATAGATCTTTAAATCTCAGTACAATAGAGCTACAGAACATCTTAGTCCTTATTTATTTAGACTTAATACATTATGTGATTGAAATTTTAATACATACCACAATAGAAAGTTTGAACAAATAAAAATTGTCAAAGGCACAGAAAAAATAACCAGGATAAAACTGACCTTACAGTTAAATTGCAAAATTTTATTAGCAACCCAATTATCTTTGTCCTATACTCAATAAATTTATCCTATGCTTTTTTCCTAAGCATCTCAGGTTTATTAACTCTATAGTCAAAATCATCAATTCTATACAGTATATACATCTCGGCCTTCAGTCGCAACCTTGGAACTAAGGTATTTAAACAGATCATAACAGAGCATAGAAACTAGGACATACACAACGATGTAACACAAAACCATGATGATGGAATAAAGAGGCAGGTTGGGGGTGGGGGTGGGATGAGTAATCTCTCTTCTATATTTAAACTTAAATTGCTTTCCAGACATCGGATTCCAGATATAAAAATGGTAGGAAACAAGACTCTTCGTGAAAGGGTAGTTCTAAGTATCAACTACAAATAGATGCCAGCTAAAATCACAAGAGTCGATGAGATCACCTTCTGCACATAATCTGGAAACACACAAATAAGACTGAAATATGTAGGTACATTAGATGATTATTTTTTCCCTTTTAAGTATTAGACACAGAGAAGAATAATGTTGTAAGTACTAAGATATCACATGTTAGAAATCACTTTAAAAGTACTAAAATAGAGAAATTATATAAAATTCTGCATTCAGTTTTCTTCAAAACACTTGTTATGTTACTAATATTGTATATTTATTCACTATCTGTCTCCCAGAAGTCCCATTAGGGGAGGGTCTTTTACCTGTTTTATTTACTCCTGCGCCCTTAGTACCTACATTACCTAACACATGATAGATGCTCAATGTTTGTAAAATGAATAAATTGTCTTAGCCCTTCTATTTCTTAAAGTTCTCTAACTATTTAGCCATTATCCTTTTTTTTTTTTTTTTAAGATAGTGTTTATTTTGGGGCAGCCTGGGTGGCTCAGCGGTTTAGCGCCACCTTCAGCCCAGGGCCTGATCCTGGAGACCTGGGATGGAATCCCACGTTGGGCTCCCTGCATGGAGCCTGCTTCTCCCTCTGCCTGTGTCTCTGCCTCTCTCTCTGTCTCTCATGAATAAATAAATAAAATCTTAAAAAAAAATTTTTTTTTATTTTTTTGAAAGGGAGAGAGAGAGCACAAGAGAAGGCAGGGTCAGAGGGAGAAGCAGACTCCCTGCCAGCAGGGAGCCCGACTAGGGGCTCTTCCTGGGACTCCAGTAGCCACTTAACTGGCTGAGTCACCCAGGCACCCCTAGCCATTATCCTATATAACAATTCCTTTAATTATTTTTTTCATTAGCCACATTTTATTATAGTTGCTCTGGGAACTTGATCCACTCAACTTGGTATATTCTATCCATTCACTCATTGTATTTCTGAAAAATATCCCTCTTCACATAGCTTTTTAGTGTAAATTTGGAAATATACAGAAGCTCCCTTTTTTCAATTTTCTTATAAAGATTAATATTGGGGGCAGCCCAGGTGGCTCAGTGGTTTGGCGCCGCCTTCAGCCCAGGGCGTGATCCTGGAGACCCGGGATTGAGTCCCGCGTCAGGCTCCCTGTGTGGAGCCCTTCTCCCTCTGCCTGTGTCTCTCCCCCTGTGTGTGTGTCTCATGAATAAATAAATAAAATCTTAAAAAAAAAAAAGGATTAATATTGGGACGCCTGGGTGATTCAGCAGTTTGGCACCTGCCTTCTGCCCAGGGTGTGATCCTGGAGACCCAGGATCGAATCCCACATCAGGCTCCCTGCATGGAGTCTGCTTTTCTCTCTGCCTGTGTCTCTGCCTCTCTCTGTGTGTGTCTCTCATGAATAAATAAATAAAATCTTCAAAGAAAAAAAAGATTAAGAATGGTTTTGGGGACCTGGGTGGCTCAGTCGCTTAAGCCTCTGCCTCTTGATTTCACCTCAGGTCATCTCAGGATCCTGAGATCAAGCCCCACATCTGGCTCCACATTAGGGATTGAGCCCAATTAAGATTCTCTCTCCCTCTGCTCCTTCCCCAATGCCCCTCTCCTCCAAAAAAAGAAGAAGAATGTTTCAAAAAAAAGTTTGTCTTTAATTGCTACTCTACTAAGAAAACATAACCATGTCAGAGCCTTTGTTCTTGTCATGACCCCTTCCAACATTATTCCTAGATTTTCTCGTTTCTTAGGCTACTTCAGAGAAGTCTCTAACCTGCCTATCTAAAGCTGCACACCACTTATCCCGAAGCCCCTTACCTTATCACTTCTTCCCTATTTATTGCCTTCTTGGTGCTGATTAAAAACCTGTAACAGGGATGCCTGGGTGGCTCAGCTGTTGAGGGTCTGTCTTCAGCTCAGGGCGTGATCCCAGGGTCCTTGATTGAGTCACACATTGGGCCCCCTGCAAGGAGCCCACTTGTCTATGTCTCTGCCTCTCTTTGTGTGTCTCTCATGAATAAATAAATAAAATCTTTTAAAAATAAAAAAATGTGCATTTTAATGTATGTCATTTGTACCTCAATTTAAAGCTGCTTAAGAAATTAAGGGACTAAGTTGACTATTATAAAAAAAAAAAACTTTGAAAGTTTAAAGTCATTACAGTGATTTACATCCTGTTTCACTCCGAACCTGTAATATTAACTATGGTCCGTCTATTTCTGCAAATGTAACACAAAGGATGAGTTTATTAATGGAAGTTGCTAATACTGCTATCTTAAACTTGTTTTAGCTTCCTAAATATAAAAATATTTTATGAAAATAAGATAACTCCTAAGGTTTGTTTAAAACTTCTAAAGAGTCTTCTCTAATGTCCTCAAGATGAATTTAATAATATTCCTAGATGCTCCCCAGCCCTGCCCTTAACTTTCAGCATCACACATACCCCATGGTAACTCATTACATACTTTTATTGATCTGTCTTCCCCTTTTTTTTTTTTTAAGATTTTATTTATTTATTCATGAGAGACAGAGAGAGACAGAGAGAGAGGCAGAGACACAGGCAGAGGGAGAAGCAGGTTCCATGCAGGGAGCCCGACGCGGGTCTCGATCCCAGGAACCCAGGACCATGCTCTGGGCCAAGGCAAGCGCTAAACCGCTGAGCCACCCAGGCATCCCTCCCTCTTCCCTTCTATAAGCAACTGGAAGTCAATGCTGTGTCACTCCCATATCTAGTCAATATGACTACTAAAGTAGCAAACTATATCAATAGTAAATTATCTTATTTGCAAATGAACAATGATCAACTTGAACACAAAGTAGCATACATTCTAAACAGCACTTATTAAAACCAATACAAACCATTACTTGTTATAGATTTCATTATTTGGAACATAATACCAGTTTTTTTAAAAAGTGATGTTATTTGTGAGCTACCAAAAATAGATTGACTTCCCCCTCAACTTTCCAATTAAAAAGTGTCTCTTTGTACAGACACTATTTACTAACTTCTTATTGTGAAAAGGAGTATCAGTTTTAGATTTTAAAAACTGTTTAAAAAAAAACTGTTTTAAAATGCCAAATAAAAGTGTTTCTAATCAAGAAGGATCCATTTTTATCCTGAACCATTACTATTATAGATACATTCTTTCAAAAAGATGCAGCTAGGTGACATTAATAAAGCTCATGTTTTTGAGGGTTCTTTATTTATTCTTTAGTAACCTAAACTTTACATTTTAAAAACATGAATTCAATCAAAGGATTTATTTGGGTATAAAATTAAAAGAACAGAGATTAATTTGAGGTATTTTTTAAAATTCTGTTATTTTCTTTTATTACAGGTTGAGTCTTGCAAATACTGCTGTCTGCATAACTGTTGTAGAGAATGCAGATTATTTCATATTGAAGTTGCTATTTGCCAGACCACAGGTGTTCTATAATGATTTGGTAATAAGCTATCACTATTCTTTTTGTGTCTGGAACTATAAAGGAGAGTTTTCAAATCTTAGAACAGTTAACCTATAAATCCCTTTATTTGTCCCACGATCTGTGGATATTATATACCAGTCCAAACTGGTAACTTCAAACAAAAAAAAAAAAAAAAAAAAAGGAATAATATAACCAAAGATTTTTAAGATTTAGGCTTAAAAACACTTGTTATTCTCATAATAAAGTATTTACACTTTAAAAGAAATACCACTATGAAAAGAGTATCTCTCCTGTTAACTGCTCCAAAAGAGCTATTATCTTTGAGAATTCATAATCTTTTAATGCTACAGATGGGCAAAACAAAATACACTAGTTATTGCATTAAAAAAAAAAAACAAAACAAAACACAGGGATGCCTGAGTGGCCCCAGCAGTTGAGCATCTGCCTTTGGCTCAGGATGTGATCCCAGAGTCCTGGGATCGAGTTCCACATCCGGCTCCTGCATGGAGCCTGCTTCTCCTTCTGCCTATGTCTCTGCCTCCCTCTTTCTGTGAATAAATAAATAAAAATAAAAATAAAATATGAAAAAATAAAAAATAAAAATAAAATAAACCACAGAGGTTACAGTTAAGAATATAGAGAATATTGTTAGAAAAATAAGGTTTCATTGTAAAAAAAAAAAAAAAAAAAAAAGGAAAAGAAAGCTTCCAGTTAACATAGCACTTGTATACTGAGGAATCAATTAAAAGACATAAAGCTATATATAAAGTTACAGTTGGGCAGCCCTGGTGGCTCAGCGGTTTAGCACCACCTATAGCCCAGGGTGTGATCCTGGAGACCCGGGATCGAGTCTCATGTCAGGCTCCCTGCATGGAGCCTGCTTCTCCCTCTGCCTGTCTCTGCCTCTCTCTCTCTCTCTCTCTCTATCCTCTCTGTGTATTCTCATGAATAAATAAATAAAATCTTAAAAAAAAAATAAAGTTACAGTCACAAGCTATAAAGGAATTTGAAAAATATTTTTAAAAGATTTTATTTATTTGTTCATGAGAGACACAGAGAGAGAGGCAGATACATAGGCAGAGGAAGAAGCAGGTCGGGACCCTGGGATCACGCCCTGAACAAAGGCAGAGGCTCAACAGCTGAGCCATCCAGGTGTCCCGGAATTTGAAATTTTTGAAAAGAAAATTTTGGGGGCACCTGAGTGGCTCAGTCGGTTAAGCACCCAACTCCCGATTTCAGCTCAGGTCTTGATCTCAGGATCATGAGTTCAAAATAAAATAAAATTAAAATTAAAAATAATTTTTAAATACTTTTGCAAAGGAATTTTTAGATCTTATCAAATTTTATTCAGTCTCACCCTCAACACATTTCCCTTATATAATCCTGAAATAAAATATATATATAATGAAATATCACATTAGCATTAAATTACTTAGAAAAAGCAAGTTTCATATTGTATGATTTATATTATTTATTCTTTTCTAATAAAATTCCAACGATCATAAACAATTTTAAGGAAGTGCTTTAACAAGCTACCACTGCTTTTCATAACCATGAAGATTAAATAAGATTATAAGAAAAATATAATGTTAAGTTCCATCTGTAACTATTTTCATACCAGACAACATTGTAGTAAGGGTAGTACTACAATGGTAGTAATCATTTTAATCAAAAATACCAAAATTTTTTAACCTTGAATTCTTAGTAAAAATTTAATTTTAAAACATTTAATATTTTAAAATATAAAAACACTGTAATTTTACATGTTAGATTAGATTAGTTAATAAAACATATCAAAATCCTTAACGTTAAGACAGCTTAAACGCAAGTAAGATACAATCAAAATATTTGAATGCTTACAAGAGATAAGATTTTCAGTTAAAGATCATGACTTTGACATGCCTACTTAGCTCCTCTCACTCTGAGACCCTACTAAAAGATGGTAAGGAATTTTCAAAGTCCACAAACCCAAGAGGATAAAGAGAATAAAAGAGAAGACAATCGCAACAAAAACTCAGAAGCTGGAAGGCAGACAAATGACAGACTTCACAATCTCAAGAAAGTTATATCTTGGGCCGACAGTCAAAGTATTTGAACAACTAATGAAAACAGAAAGGTTGTTGTGATAATACAGTAAACTGTTTAATGATTAACAATAACAACAAAAACCTTTACACTGCAGCATAATGTTGAATGTTAAAAATTACACTTGCAAGTTTATGGAATCTTAGCCACCAAGGGAAAAGTTCTCTCTGACTGAAGCTAAGAATAGATTGGAGTAGCAGGGGCCAGAGAGGCAGCTCTCGGCAGGAAACTAACATTCACTAACCAGAGCCACTAACAGAGCTTCATTACCTAGGGTTTTACTGTGCAAGTAAATAAATTCACAATATACATGCCAACATATTATTATGTGCTGCTGTAAGACAAAAACGTTAACTTTCACGTTATGACGTGACAGCTCATCTGACACACATCACAAAGCCAAAAAGTCACTCATTAAGCCAATATATAAAATAGATTTATTATTCAAAATCATCATGGAATAAACTGTTCTAAAAAAAATAGTGTTTCCTCTTCCATCCTAACCTTTTAAAAACCTTCTACAAGTTAGAAATCTTTCCAAAATATATTAATTCTGTCTTAAAGAGAACACAGAAGAAAATATAAGGATAAAGGCAGGCTTCAGATATATTCTTACCATCACCATATCATTTTGCTTTCTCATTATGAATCTAGTTTCTCTAACCATCTACTCATCCATCCATCCCATCCATCCATCTATCCATCCCATCCATCCATCCATCTAAAAAGAAAGCTAGACTAAAGGATCACTATTTTAGCAACTCCAAGGCCTTCTGTACAGACTAAATGGCTTTCTGATGTTTTGAAAGGCATGGCTGCTCTAACATATGGCAGGAAAGTGCCCTTGTGCCATCACTCAGGCCAAGACTATGGACGGCATCAATCTCCTTCCACCTTTCTCTGCCACCAGTCCTTCTTTCATCTAAGCCATTTCCCTTGATTCCTCCAGTAGCATCTTCCTGAAATAGGAGTTTCACCATGACTCTTCTCCACTTAAAAACTTTATGGCTTCTGATGTTTATAAAAGGTAAAGTCTAAATTCTATAACAAGACATTCAAAACCCTTTATAATCTGACCACAGACTGCCTCTGCAGTCACTTTTCATCTCCTACCATTATTCTTCTTACACCAAAAGCTAAACTATCCACCATTTGTGTGCACACATGCTGTGATACTCAGTGCCTTTGCACATGCTGTTCTCACATGCCCTCAATCTCTGTAATCAGTTCATTCTTCAAAATCTAGTTCAAACCTCATCTAAGAAGTGCTCCCCCACACCCTAAGGCTGACGAAATCAGTCCCTCTTCAGTGCTCTCATAGCACTTTGTCATGGTTCTATAACTGTATCATAAATGGGCCCACAAACATATTTATTTCATATTTATTTCCTTTTTAATCATATGAACTGTGATCTTCATCATTACTTCCAGAACACTTACTTACTTAACAGGTAGTAAATGTAGAATAAATGTCTGTTAACTGAACAAAATTGTGAGTTCCAGGTAAGGCTGTCAGAAATATACTTCCCACTAACACCACAGTAAAGATTCCTCTTTGATCTCTGGTGGGTAGCAACATGGAAAGAATAAGATTAGCCTTGCTCACTGGAAAGCAGAGCACTCAGAAACTTTAAATTTTGCTTAGTAAAGGGCTAATATAGAAGCAGAATACTACATACTATAGTAAATAAAGCATGATCTCTTGAACCAGAAAATTTGGGTTCAAATTCAGGTCACTAACTGAGTGTCCTTGGGTAAATCTCTTAATCTCATGACAATTTCCCTATCCATAAAATAAGGATGGTAACAACAAATATGTCACAGAATAAAGCAAGGCCTCTAGAGTGAGTAAATCCCTTAACCTCTCTGGTGACAATTTCCCTACCTGGTAAAGAAGATTTAAAGAGGATGATAAAGTCAGAGAGCTGTAAGGCTTAAATAACGGCAAGCACATACAAGTATTCTTTAAACAAAAGCTATCATCAAATGTAAATAGTTTTCACAAGCATTAGTAACTATGTTAAATGGAAGATTACAGCTAGAAGGAACATATTGGGGGATGCTAAGGTTCCTAAATAGCAGGCTCCACACCAGCTCATGCCAGTTGCCATAGTTCCAACCCAAACTTTTCCTGAAAGAAACAGTTTCTTCTCCCAAGGGAACACTGACAGAGATTTAGGTAAAGGCTAATACTTTAAGAGGGATAGAAGAGATATCCATTTACTCATAAAATATTTATTTAAATGTCTACCACGTTGCCCAATACTAAATGACAGCTCAAGCCTACTGTCCTAAGCAAGTGCCTATACTATTTTGTATGTGTTTTCATAAAGATGAAAATACAGGAAAAGTCAATTATTTCTTACCCAAGCTGAACTGTAGAGCTAACAGCTAGCTCTATATTCACAGAGGAAAAGTATTCAACTCCAGTTATGTGGAACTTATAACTATTAATACCACGCAAAGATTCAATCTATAAGAATAGGTACATTTACCTACAAGTTTCACAAGGATTTCTTCTTGGTGGAACATACTCACCCAAGGCAGGGTATCCAAGGTAAAATCGATCTGCTCCCAACCATCCAAGAAAAAGAGACAGTGCAACTGCCACTTTGTATGAATAGCCATTTCTGTACAGAATTAGAACCTGAGTGTTATATACATGTATTTCCAACATGTAAACATTTTAGGAAACAAAACTGTTAATTATCACTTGTTAATTTGTTCATTCATCTATTCATTCATTTAATTAATGCCTTTTGGGTAGCTACTGCACACCAGGCACGATTCTAGGCTATTGGGATATGTTAATGAGCAAAAGAAACAAAGATCCCTGCCCCTAAAGAGCTTTCAATCTATAGGCAAAAAGAAAAAAAAAAATTTAAAAGCAAATCATTTATTATGTTAGAAAGTCATAAATGCTATGAAAAAAAAGAAGTGGAGCAGGTCATTTAGGGAATTCAGAATGCCCGGGGTACAGACAAGGGTGATATATGATATAAATAGGAGAGTAAGAGTAGGCACCATTAAGAAGGTGATATATAAGCAAAGACCTGAGGGAAGTGAGTTAGTTAGCATGCCAACACCTCTCAGGCAAAAGTAATAGCTATGGTGAGCACAGTATAACCGACATGTTTGATGTCTATAAAGGAGGCCATGAGAGCAGGAGTGGAATTAGAGAACAGAAGAAGAGTAGGAGCTGAGGTCAGAGAGATAACAAGGGGCAAAGAGGGCAAATCATGGATGGCCATGAACACCATTGTAAAGACTTTGGTTTTACTCTGAAGGACATGGAAATTACTGCAGGATTAAGTAGATGTGTGATATGATCTGATTTAGATTTGAAAATGGTAACTCCAGCTGCTGTGTTGAACACAGACTGTAGGAGTACTTGTGAGCTATTGTCACAAGAACATTGTATAACAAACCACCCTAAACCTCAGTGGCTTATAACAATAAGCAATTACTCTCACATTTGCAGACCGCAATTGGCTGTGGTTCAGCTTATCTAGGGTGGGTTCAGCAGGAGATGCTGCTTCAGGCTAAAGATTGGTTCAGTTTGCATCCAGGTTAACTTATCTAATTCATATCAGTTCTTCTTAAGTTTTTCTAGGGCCCAAGCTGAAGGTATAGCATTTACCTGGGGCAAGTTCTTTTCAGAACCAAAATTCAAGAGGAAAGCTAAACCTCAGGAGCATGTTTAAGCACCCCTGCTTATTTCATATCTGCTAGCATTACGTAGGCCAAATACAATCACATGGTCAAGCCCCAAATCAACAGAATGGAAAGAATACCTCACCCAGGTAACAGTGATTAGGAGGGATGAATCTGTTGAACAAATGCAAACTATCACAGGGACAAAGGAGTCTGAAGGATCTTATAGTAATCGAGAATGAAAATTAATAGTGGCTTAACTTGGAGTCAGAGAAAGTTCTTCTTTCAAAGGAAACACTGAGAAGTGATCAGATTCCAGATATAGAAGTATAACTCACTGGATTTCCTGATGTATTCAATTTGGGGAATGAAAAAAGAAAAGACTAAGAATAAAGCTAAAGATTTTGTCCTATATAACTAGGGGGATGAAGCTAGCATTAACTGAGTTGATGAAGGCTGAGGGTAGACAAGACCTTGGCAGGATGTTCAAGACTTCATTGTTGGACATGTGAGTTTGAGATGTCTATCGGATAGCTAAGTGGAGTTGTTCAAAAGACAACTGGATTTACAAATCTAGAGTCAGGGAGAAAAGTCAGGGCTAGAGATATAAATTAGAAAGTTACAAGGAACAAACAAACAAAAAAAAGAGAGATTCACAGACTGAGCCTTGAGATAATCCAATATTAAGAGATCAAGAAGAGGAAAATACTAGAAAGGAGACTGAGAAAGAGCTAACACTGAAAAAGAAATAAAACTAGAAGTTAAATGGAAGTCAAGTGAAGACAGTACAGTGTATTAAGGAGAAGAGAGTCATCAATTGTGCCAAATGTGACTAATATCATATAAGTAATGGCTGAGAATTTACCACTAAATTTAATCAAGAGGAGTTGATTAGTGACCTCAGTGAGGGCAATTTTGGTGATGTGGTATGGGAAAAAGACCAAACAGAGAAGGCTTAAGAAAGCCTGTATTGAAAAAAAAAATTGAAGAACAGAAATATTAGACAACTCTTTGAAGGAGCTTTGCTGCAAAAGGGACGAAACAGGGAGGTAGCTAGAGCTATCACTTTAAAGTCAAATCTGATTATGTCAGCCTTGCAATCCTATGGTTTTTGCATTTCACTCACAATTAGGATATTTTGGCAGAGTTGGGGGAGATGGTAGATGGCCCAGAGACTGTTTATGCATCTAATATTGCAAGGGTGTCGGATTTTATGCTGAGGGCAGTGGTGTCCCATCTACACTGGAATGAGGCTAGAAATAGAGAAATAAATTAGTAGGCTTTGTAGAAACTCAAATTATAACCTACTGGGCAGTAGCAGTAGGAGAGAAATGTAAACAAAATTGGGAAATGCTAAGGCAGAAGCAACCACACTAAATGTGGGGAATGAGGAAAAAGGAGAGGTCAAGAATGACTCCAAAGTGTTAGCTTATGAAACTGAGTAGGACAGGGGCCATTCACTAAGACAAAGAAGGAGATGATTTGAAGAAGAGGACAGATTCAGTTTGGGACCTTAATATACGTAAAAATGGTGAGAAAAGCCGAAGAGGTGAATGAATGAAAAAGGAAGAGGACAAGTATATAATCTTGGGGATATCAAGATTTAAGGAAAAAACAAGAAGAGGAAAAAACAAGATTTAGGAAAGATTTAAGATTTAAGGAAAAAACAAGAAGAGGAATCAAAGAAAATGAAAGTGTTTTATACTAGAAATCAAAGAAAGTATTTTAATGAGAAGGAAATGCTAAATGCTGCAGAAAGATTAAGATATGGACTATAAAGATCCATTTGATTTGGAACAAAGATTGCTGATGAATTTCAGCATTGCCAAAAGCTAGACTACATTAGGCAAAAAATTCATAAAAGGTAAGTATCGTGAAAACAAGCCTTTCAAAAAGCTTGGCTGAGAAGGGTAATGAAATTAGAAACACAATTATCTATATATTAGATCATCCTAAAGAATAACCTGAAAACATGTGGCATAGCAGAGATTAATTTGTTCACTGAAGCACCACTCTTTTTCTCATGGACACACAGCTACATGTTTTAGCCCATCTTGCATTTAAGTGTAGCCATAACTGAGTTTTGCCCAATGTAATGATCAATGTAATGAGGACAGAGTGATGTATGCCATTTCTAGATCTGGTCCATAAAACACTCCTACACAAGGTTCCTTTTCCTCTTTCCCATCTGCTGGCTGACTGGAAAGGATTCAGAACGAGAGGAAGCAAAGCCACAGATGAAAGGAGCAAGGCTCCTGCATGACTGCATGGAGCAACAATCACTCTCCTTACCTCATCCAGGCCTCCAAGCCAACACCAACTGGATTATGATGTGAGTAGGAAATAACTTTTATTGTGTTAAGCCACTGAAATTCTAAAGACATCTGTTACAGCAGTTAGTCTGCTCCAACTAAAATAGTTGGCCAGTATAAGTAGGTGTGTGGCTTGGTGATGATCAATCAGACATGGTTACCAGACTTCTGTTGCTGGAGAATACATTATAGAATGACAGTATCTATAATATTAAGATAGAAGTTTTAATCAAGTATCAGTATTACATGCAATTTGAAAAAGAATATGCTAACAGAAGGAAAATGTAAACTGGAAAAGAAACATTCAATGAATAAGAATTTGTCAGTGAATATTTAGTAGCTGACTAGCAGCTGGCTCTTTGGTAGGCTGAATATTCTGAATATATTCTGAATATTCTGATGTAAGAAAATGATTTATGAGGTGATCTTAATTTTATGACTTATCATTAAAATTATCCATCAATTTAGCTCCCCTTGTCCTGATTCAGCGTTCATTAAGCAAATTCTATTTTGGAATTGTAGATTTTACTATAGGAAGGGAATAAGTTGGCCAATATGCTTGTGATTATCTGGTTTCCCTGATAATTACATTTCTTCTCATAACTGACATCAGTGTCTTGTTAGCATGACTGGCACTGAGCCTAATCTACCCAGAAACACTGAAAGAAAAATCAGAATTAAAGAAAGAAAGAAAGAAAGAAAGAAAGATCAGAATTAACTTGGAAATTGAATAACAGACCATTGCAGTGTTACCATCACAGGTAATATAAACCTGTAAGTCCAAACTAAGTGGTTAGCTGTTTTCAATAGATGATTTTCTAAGTTGTTGTATTATAACCTATATCTTACATCAGCATTTAATAAATTGTCATTTGGAATTTTTATGGTAGAAATATCAATCCATAAATTCAAAACTTGGCTAAACCATACAGAAGTACTTGGGAAATAATTCCTTTTAGCAATTTTTACTTTACCAGTGAGAAATCTTGGAACCCAAAAAGCTTAAGTGATTGGCTTAGGATTACACAGCAAGATGGAACCTAAAGCCTTTCATTAACTCTGTGAAGTAGGGTCAAAAGAAAACTAAGAGTCCCCTAGTAATTTCTAGGAATTCTAATAGAACTGGTAGCAACAGCCAAACAGAAACAAAGAAAAGACAAGAGACGAGACGAGACGAGAAGAGAAGAGAAGAGAAGAGAAGAGAAGAGAAGAGAGAAAGAGAGAAGGAAAGAGCCAAATAGTGGTTATTTCTTGATAGAACTGCAAATAGGTGCCATCAAATAAAATGTAACAATGTACAGTTAAGAGATAAAAATATAGTGCCACCAATTAATAAAAATGGTAAAACTAAACCATGTTTTTAGTACAAGGCAAAATATAAGAATAAGAGGTTAGTTTTACTACAGCAAAAATAAAAAGCAAACTTAAAAGTCCTTTAAACAAAGAACACTCCTAACAAAATAAGGCCACTTGTCTTGATGTTCCAATTTTTGAATTGTTTTAGCCATTCATCATCCATACCTATTACAGAGAATGAAACCAAATTTCAAAATGCCCTTAATATGCAAACGATTAATAATTAGCATTCTTTTATTTTTTAATTTTTAAAAAAGATTTTATTTATTCATTCATGAGAGACATAGGAGACAGAGAGAGAGGCAGAGACATAGGCAGAGGGAGAAGCAGGCTCCATGCAGGGAGCCTGACATGGGACCCGATCCCGCATCCCGGGATCACACCCTGAGCCAAAGACAGACGCTCAACCACTGAGCCACCCAGGCGTCCCAATTTTATTTTTTTAAAGATTTATTTATTTGAGAGACAGAGAGGGGAATCTCAAACAGACTCTTTGCTGAGCCCAGTACAGGGCTTGATCTTCACCACCCTGAGATCATGACCTGAGCTGAAACCAAGAGTCAGACACTTAACCAAATGAGCCTCTCAGTCACCCCAATAAAAATACATGATCCCTTATTTGCACTCTAGAAATTCCCCAGATTTTAAAAACAGAATTTTTCATAACTCATTTAGTGGCATAAACTGAGTTAACATGGCACGAGGTTTTCAGTCTTTATTTATCCCACATAGTGAACTATTGGGCTTTACCTGGTGGTAAACCACATTTATATTAACAATATGCACACTTAAAATAGAGGTTTTCTGAGATAGGCAAAAAGGATGAATATATTAGTGTAGGATTTTCTCCATAAATTAACTTTTTATCTCTTTACTCCATGCAGTCAAGATACAACAGAGGCAAGTAACCTGAAAATTTAGCTTAGGTAATGGACTTACACGTTTCGGCAAGATATAGGCTTCAGAAAACCAACTTCATTTCCAGTAAAATGTGTTTCATTGCCACTGAAATCCTTACAAGTTACGTTGGGTGCTGGAAAACAAGGAACTAAAGGCAGAAAAAAAAAAAAAAAAAAAAAAAGCAAGAAACCACTGTAGTTTTTTCTGCAGGAAATCATGTTTAAGACTAGCAAAAAGCACAAGAAAATATAAAATTATAACACATGACCTCCCAATAGAATATCTGACATGAGACTTTAGATAGGAATATCTAAATATGTATATATATATACACACACACACACAAGATAAAGGATAATATAGTGGTCTCAACACAAAAATATAAGAACTGTCACATGGGGTTCAAAGCATGACCCATTCAGTTCAATCTTCAGCCTCTGACAAAGGTGACAAGGGAAGAATTGCACAGTATTACTGCCCTCTACTTCATCTCTAGGGTAAATACTTCTCAAATTTTTGTTAGTAACTCATTGGGTAATTCATTAAATTTAACATGATCTGATTGTGTATTTTCAGTTTGCATCAACTCTTGCAGAAGACAGTTACTATAAACTAAGATTCTTTTTACCTACTACTCTAAATAGATTATTCTATTTTTTTAAATTGTTCATTTTATTTATTAATAATCTCTACGCCCGATGTGGGGCTTAAACTCACTATCCCAAGATCAAGAGTTACATGCCTCTACTGACTGAGCCAACCAGGTGCCCCCCTACTAGATTACTTATTCTAAATGTATTTGTTGCTCTAGTCCTTCTAGGAATTGCTTTAGTATAACATTTTAGCATTTAGAATTTTTGATATTGGGATGCCTGGGTGGCTCAGCGGTTTAGTGCCTGCCTTTGGCCCAGGACGTGATCCCAGAGTCCCGGAATCGGGTCCCACTTCGGGCTCCCTGCATGGAGCCTGCTTCTCTCTTTGCCTATGTCTCTGCCTCTCTGTCTCTCATGAATAAATAAATAAAATCTTTAAAAAAAAATGTTAACGACTTTTCCTTCTTCACCATTTCTGATTAAAAGCTAATAATGGCAGGCAGCCTGGGTGGCTCAGTGGTTTAGCGCCACCTTCCACCCAGGGCCTGATCCTGGAGACTCAGGATCGAGTCGCACATCGGGCTCCCTTCATAGAGCCTGCTTCTCCCTCTGCCTGTGTCTCTGCCTCTCTCTTTCTCTGTCTCTCATGAGTGAATAAATAAAATCTTAAAATATAAATAAATAAATAAATACATACATACATACATACATACTAATGCTTTTAGGCTAGTTTCAGACTGCTTATCTCTATGCTCAGGATCAATAATTACAGGGTTGTGTTTTTTTGTTTTTAATGAAAATAGAATCCTGTATAACAGTCTAAAAAACCCATAGGAGCCCTAGAGTTTTATCATAAGAGGAAAATGGTATTCATTTTCTGTCTACTTTACAATTATGATTTCCAACAAATCACTGTCCTTTTTAAGGACAGAGTAGTACAATGAGAAACTGATGTTGGAAAAAAACATAAAATAACTTTACATACTTTTGTTGGGTTATTTAAAGTTCAAACTATGTTACCTATAAACTTTATTTAATGTATTTATATTTCTAAAACAAGGGGCTTACACTAAAAGACACAGTGTAACTGAGAACCATTTCAACAAGGAAAAAAAATTCAGCCAATTCATGAAAGCCTGTTTGTTTCTCCCCTCTCCCCCCAAAAAAAACAAACAAGGAAAAAAGTAATAAAATGAAGGGAAGAGGAAGAGTGAGGAAATAATACACAGTTGATTCTTGATTACACTGGTTTGAATTGCGTACGCCTATTTATTTATATGTGTATTTTTCTCAATGAATACAACACTGAACTGAAATCATGGGATGATCTTGATCTTGGGATCTATTTTCCTTATAATTTTCTTAACAACATTCTTTCCTCTAGCTTACTTTATATAAGGACAAAGTATATAATATGTATAACATACAAAATGTGTGTCAATCACTGCCACTGAAAGCTTCTGGTCAACAGTAGGCTATCAGTAGTTAAGTTTTGGGGGAATCAAAAGTTATGCACAGATTTTCTAATGTACAGGGGTCAATGCTGATAACCCTTGGATTATTCAAGTGTCAACCATACTAGGAAACAAGTAAGAGAAGACATTGTAATTGAGCCACAAATTTAGGTCAGAGTTTCCTGATAGTTAAGACAAAAAAGCTTTACAGAGCTTTCATGATATAATTGAAAGAAAGCATTCCAATTCACCTCTGAGCAACTGTGGGAACTTGGTTTGTTTGGTTCATGACCCAGTGGAAACACAGAGAAAGCCCTCAAATAAGAATGTTTACAAAACATAGAGGTTTTCCACACAGCCATTTCTTGATTCCAGATATAAGCAAGGATTTATGATCCACGGAGATAGGGTGAAAGTTAACAATTTATGTAGCTGTTTGGATACCTGCCTTGATCCTGGGATAAAATGTATTGACTTGTGTGAATAAATTATTATCATGACCCTTAGGTGATATCTCTTAGAAAATCTGCCATCTTAGGTCATGTCTAGAGCTATATAGTAGATAACTCAAAATTGTGATTAGCAAATGTCTGAAATGCTTATGTTCTATGTTACTGACTGAAAGAAAATCAATAGGCTCTATGTCAATGACCAAGGGCAATTTTGCTCCCCAGGGAACACTGGGCAATTATCTGGAGACATTTTTTATTGTTACTTCTAGGCTACTGGCACCTAAGGGGTAAAGGCCAGGGATGCTCCTAAACATTCCACAATGCATAAAACACCCTCTACACAATAAAGAATCACCTAATCTAAAACATCAATAGTCCCAAGGTTGAGAAACTCTGCTCTAAATCAGTGGTTTTCAAAAAATTTACCCTAAAGTTAACTTTTTTACAACTCTGTATTCCCTTACACATTTTTAAGTTAACATCTAAAGTTTTTCATCATGGACTTAAATGGTTGGAGAAAATATAATTTCCAGCATATTATAAATATTGTCATTAAAATTTAAGTGTTATAGCACTCTTTACAATGTAATCTAAACACCACAGCAATTAAATAGCCATCATCATCCAACAGAGAATAGATATGAAAGAGCTCCTCTTGAAAATTTAGAAATTTTGGGGCACCTGGTTGGCTCAGTCAGTTAAGACTCTTGATTTCAGCTCAGGTTATGATCTCAGGATCTTGAGATCAAAGCCCTGCATTGGGCTGCTCAGCAGGAATCCAGCTCACTCCTCCTCCCTCTACCCCCCATCCTCACTGTACAGAGAGGCTCTAATAAATAAATAATCTTAAAAAAATAAAAATCATAAAATTTACATCAATTTTAAGAAAAGTAAATACCTGAGGATCTGGAAATCAATTCCTTTAAAGACACCAGTCAGTTATTGGCTGAATTATGCCCCCACCCACCCACCCGAAAGATATGTGTAAGAACTAACCCTCAGTACCTCTGAGTGTGACAGTATTTGGAAATAAGGTCTTTGCAGATTTAGCCAAGTTAAAATGAGGTTATTAGGGTGGGCTCTAATCCAGTAAGACTGTTGTTCTTATAAATAGGGGAAATTACAAGCATACATGCACACGGAGAAGATGACTTAAAGACACAGGGAGAACGCTATGTGAAGACAGGCAGAGACCAAATTGATGCAGTTTATACGCCAGGGAATGCCAAGGATTGTTCGCCACCAGCAGCAGGTCAGAAAAGGGGAGGAAATACTCATACAGAGCTTGAGAGAGATCATGGCCCTACCAACACCTTGATTTTCAGATTTCTACCCTCCAGAACCAACACCGTAAATGACTGTTGTTTTAGGCCATCCAGCTTGTAACACTCTCATAACAACCCTAGGAGACTAATTCAACAGTAATACCTGTTTACCTCTTGGAAAGCTCTATCTACCTCCAGGAGTATATGTACAAGAGTTTAGGCATCAGGCATATAAATCAAAGAGATGTCTGGTTTAAAAAGTTAGTTTTTGCCTTGATGAGGACCATTCCATCTCTACAAAGAAATGACCTGCAAAAAGTCTATAAACACAAGTTTTTCCTCAAAACGGATCTTTAAATTTTTTTAAATCCTCAAAGTAGCTTAAGTTCTGGATTGGCAAACTGTGTCATAAAACAGAATTCTATTGCTAATTTTTGGATAATCTTCCTCTAAAGGTATTACCTGGCACTTACTTGCTCAATTTGAAGCTGTCACTTTCTTGTCTTCCTGCAGACTATCTAAAACCAGATCTTAAGAGATAGTTGCAATGCAAAATGCTATAATTATGAATCAAGTTGGGGTTATTGTCCAATACAGCTTGCCTAATAAAAGTGCAGTTTGTTGAGATGAGTTTCCTGTACTTTAAAAAAAAATCAAACATTTATAGGTGAGTTGTAAAAATGTCTTATAAAAATATTAAATACTAAGAAATCATACCTTTCTATTTTCAATTAGATACTATTAATGGTTCAAACAATATATTTTTACAATTTTAGTTTTCAATGATATTTTATCATTTCTATTATAGGAAATGATTTATATTTGACATAAGACATATGAGAGAAAAATGAGACATGAGAGGGCAGAACCGTGACTGGGAGAGAATGAGGGAGGGGGCTTTTGGTATGTTAATCATGTTGTTTCTTGATTTGGAAGCATTCACAAATGTGTTCAGTTTGAGAAAAATCGTTTGGGTTACACTTATGTGTACTTTCCTATAAATATATTTCAATAAAAACTTAAAACAAATAAAAAAGACCTACCAAAGGACCAGAGCAAAATTTTCTAGAGATGGGAGTCTAAATATTTGTGCATTTCACTGATTGGAAAATTGAAAACACTCGCCTATGTATGTCTGTATAATCTAGACAGAACACTCTTTGAGGGCAGAGACTGTGTCTTCTTTCATATATCAACTATACCGCCTAGCAGAAGCCTGTCACGTTATTTCTCAATAAATGCAATAAATAAATAATTTCTCAATAAATAATAAATACCCTATAAATTTTCGTTAAGGTAATTGATCCATTTATTTTAATCAATTTAATTATCAAATTATTTATTACAAATCATCTCCCAATTAATTAATATGCTTGTTAGCTGGCATTGGGCTAAATGAGAACCTTTTTTTTAAATTCTAAGAGTTTATTTGAGCAAAAATCTATTTGAATTGGGCAGTGCCAAACTGAAAGTGGTTAGAGTGCTCTGTCCCCCTTGCAGGAGCTAGGAAAAAGACTTTATTTTTTTATTCATGAGAGAGACGGAGAGAGAGGCAGAGACACAGGCAGAGGGAGAAGCAGGCTCCTCACAGGGAGCCCGATGCAGGACTCGATCCCTGGATCGGGATCACACCCTGAGCCAAAGGCAGATGCTCAACTGCTAAGCCACCCAGGAATCTCAGAAAAAGACTATATTTTATAGAGAAGAAGTGGAAGCAAAGCAAGGAAGTTATTTGATTGGCTATACCTTAAGGATTTGCCTTATTTGGAAAGGTCTCACTTTTTGTGATTGGTTGTCCATAAGTTTTGGGTTTTTTTTTTTTAAATTGAAGTATAGAGTTGACACACAATGTACAGTAGTTTCAGGTGTAAAACATAGTGACTGGACAAGTCTATACATTATGTTGTGCTCACAAGTGTAGCTACCATCTGTTCCAATGCTGTTTCAATACCAGTGACTTCCCTACGTTGTATCTGACATCCCTGTGACTTAATTCATTCCATACCTGGAAGCCTGTATCTCTAATTGGGAACCACTTTAAGATAACATTAATTTGTTGTTACAATTCAATTACTTTGCCTTTGGTTCCAATTCTTCTATCTTAAACCTCCCCTCTTTGTAACACATTGTTCTTATTCATCCCTACCCAAAAAGTACTGAAGAAAATTAAACTTAGTTTGAGGATTCTGTAACAGTCCTTTGTATATACAGTGAAAAAACAGAGTAACAATCTTGGCTGGAGGCTGAGAAAGATCATTTAACTCACACTTCTCACAACTCTAACATTTTCTCCTGTTAAGATTTTATTTATTTGGGGATCCCTGGGTGGCTCAGTGGTTGAGCATCTGCCTTTGGCCCAGGGCATGATCCTGGAGACCCGGGATCGAGTCCCACATCAGGCTCCCTGCATGGAGCCTGCCTCTCTCTCTCTCTCATGAATAAATAAAATCTTAAAAAAAAAAAAAAAAAAAAGAAAAAGGAAAAATAGAAAGCCTTCCTTTTATTTTTCCTGTAGCTCTTCACTTACATCAACTATGTGTACCTACCTGATAGGCCATAATAGTACCACAATGCTTCCAAGTCTGTTTATTTTCTACTAGTCTGATCATTTCATTTTGTATGCTTATAAACTTATTTGCCAATAATTGCACAGTGGATTAAAACTTATTTTACATAAGAGACTCCTAAATGAAGGGCAAAGCTCTTTTGGACAGAAACTATTCTTTTTAGTTATAATACTTCCTTCAAAATCCTCACACCTGGAAAGAACCCTACATGCTAGAAAATGCTTTTTTGAGATAGGTGGCTGCCTGCTTCCTAATTTAGATACCTGAGTCAGAACAGTATTCATACATTTCTAGTATCTTTCATGGGAATGACTGAGTATCTGAAAGCTGAGTATTCATTATATATGTTAACTCTATTCTGTGTTCCAAAAGCACAATATAAACAACTAAACTGTAAAACAGGCAAATCAGAGTATACTTATAAATTAACTAAAAAAAAGTTCCTTTAACCATCTAAACTAAATAAATGTATACATATTAAGCAATATCTGCTATACAAATCATGTGTGTATATATATATATGAAACATATTACTGTTTTTTTTTTAATAATTTATTTATTCATGAGAGACACAGAGATGGTGGCAGAGACACAGGCAGAAGGAAGCGGGCTCCCTGCAGGGAGCTGATGCAGGACTTGATCCCGGGACTCCAGGACTCTTGCCTTGAGCCCAAGGCAGGAGCTAAACCACTGAGCCACCCAGAGATTCCCTCTATACTGTTTCTGTGGTAAAATTTTACTACTTCAGAATAGTAGCTAAATGGCAATTATAAGTTTAACACAGTCTATTTTCAAATATCTTTGTTGACCATAATTGGATTAGTAGTGTACCAAAATGTAATGATATTACAAGATTAAAGAAGATCTGCTCTTTAAAATATATACAAATTCATAGTCAAGAGGTCAATTATTTGAATATGTTGAAAAACATGAAGTTTAAAAAAAAAGAAAAATATGAAAGTTTTTTGCTGTAAGAAAAATAATTCCTTTAACCTCATTTACATAATGAATCTATTTTAGGATATTTTACTTATAAAGAAAACATCAATTACTGTCCTATTCCCTAACACATAAAACAATCAGTATATATTCAATAGGTGCTCTTTTTTCAAAATAACACCATGTAACTGCCATCATTATGTACCATGCCAAGCAAGAAGACTAGTTTCAATATACATCTGTGGTCCTCCCTTCTGACACATACCCCTTTAGAAGAAAGGACCAATCAGAACAACTCATTAGTTTTTATCTGGCATGCTACATATTTTAGAATAACAGAAGCTCCCCCAAATCATTAGGCTGAGGGTGGTATCTATTATCAAAACATCTATATAATACCGAGAAGAGAAGAAAAAGAAAACACTGATGCACATATAAAATCTTAACTGTACTGTTTTCATACTTAGGATGTACCCGAGTAATTTTATAACTGTATAATATGGGTGATATAACTTCTCATTGGGGCTTATTCAATCTCATTTCAAGCTCTTTTCAAGTAATTAAAAATCTAACTTAAGAAGCATCTTTGCATAAGCTACATAAACCAATTTCAAAAGTCTAAAAAAAGAATGAAAATATAAAACTCTCCGGTTCATATAACCAACATTCTTCTTAAATTAAATATTAACAACCCTTAGCCAGTTCTCCAATTTTAAGTTGTTCTGGAAACTGAATAATATTATAACTCAAGAAAAAGCACACCTTTATTATTTTTAGTGATCATACACTGATTTATAAAATAATGTTTCAAAAATTATTTTTAAAAACATGCTTATGGAAGCCTTACCATGAGCTGTGTAGTTTGTACAGTTAACTGGTTCTTGTGTAGCATCATTTATTTTTGGATCTTTACAAATATATGTGAGAAAAGTTAAGGAAATATGAATGGCATTCCAACACAAAACATCATCTTGTCTTTAATATCTTGTATTATATACTCATGGTTACATCACATGTAAAGAAAAGCTGTTAGTTGGTCCAGAGCAACAAACTCAACCACAAATACACTTTTAGCATTGTTCATAATACTGGGACATTAAGTATATTAACCTAATACATATTGAAAGTACTAGTAAAGGATGCCCTCCTTAAAGATCATCAGTCAGGGATTAAGCATAAAGCAGAAAGGAAAAATGGAAATTAAAATCTTTACCAAAGTATTATAAAAAAGCTTCAGGTTAAAAATAATCAGTTTTCGGAGATTTGACTGAACTAATTTATGGGCCCCCACAGGATGGTAACATACATAACTTCATGGAGCACAAATAACCCTGTAAGGTAGATACTATTATTCTCATATTACAGAAGCACAAATTGAGGCTCAAAGTTTGAGACCTATTCCAAGTCATGTAACAAGTGATACAGAGTAAAATTAGGTTTCCTGATTCCAAGTCTAGAGCACTTTCCATTAGACTACAGGGAAGATAGTTTTTAGGGGTGTCTACATGGTCTCCCCAAAAGGATTTTAAGCTTTTGAAAATAGGTCTAAAAACTGCCTCTATTAGATGTTCAAAAAGCTTGTGGGTGGCTTTTGTTTCCTAAATATTTTATTGACACTAAAATGGGATAAATAAGGTATTCACAAGATGTCTCTGGAAACAGAACATGACATCTGTTTAAGGTTTTTTAAGCACTACTGGAAACCTCATCTTCGGGACAGATGTAACAGACATTTTCCAGTTATCATGACCAAATGCAGCCACATCTCTCTAGGGTTCAAATCGTACAACTCTTCACACCATCCAATTATTTCTTAGCATCACTCTGACGTTTTTTGCCAAAAAAAAAAAAAAGACTCGGGATCCCTGGGTGGCGCAGCGGTTTAGCGCCTGCCTTTGGCCCAGGGCGCGATCCTGGAGACCCTGGATCGAATCCCACGTCGGGATCCTGGTGCATGGAGCCTGCTTCTCCCTCTGCCTGTGTCTCTGCCTCTCTCTCTCTCTCTCTCTCTCTGTGACTATCATAAATTAAAAAAAAAAAAAAAAAAGACTCAACTTCTAGGTCAGTGATTCTCAAACTCCAAGTATAATGGAATTCAGCAAATTAGAGCTATTGTGTAAGCATCTAATAATGGCCGCCTCTCCCCCAACTCACATGAAAATACGATAGCACTGAATTTTAATTTAAAAATTTTGTCTCCAGGCAGCCCGGATGGCTCAGCGGTTTAGCGCTGCCTTCAGCCCAGAGCCTGACCCTGGAGACCGGGGATCGAGTCCCAAGTCGGGCTCCCCAAGTGGAGCCTGCTTCTCCCTCTGCCTGTGTCTCTGCCTCTCTCTCTCTCTCTCTCTGTGTGTCTCATGGATAAATAAAATCTTAAAAATAAAATAAATAAAAATAAAAATTTTGTCTCCTAGAATCTTTCTTATATCTCCGGCTTCCCTTAATTTTTCTGTTCTACAATTTGTACAAAACGATCTACTTTTGTACAACAGTAGCTATCTGAATTGGACTGTAATTCCCATGTCATATTGTTCCTCCCTACATCGGAGCTATTACAATGCACAGATAACGCTCAACTCCTTCAGCTTCAGTTTTCTCATCTGTAAATAAAGAACACAACTAGTCCCTATTATGTGCCAGCTGCATTTCCCTATATGATTCACCCGCACTCATTCCTTTCTCTCTCTCTTTTTTTTTTTAACCTGCACTCATTTCTCACAACAAACCTTTAAATTGGTATTACTGTTACCTACATCTTTACCCGAGAAAATAAGAGTTCAGATAACTGGCCCTCGGTTGCAACGCAGGGCGATAATCTGCCCCCTTGACAGTCCGGCATCTCACGGAGTTTATCAGGTAATTCGCACAGAGTTAGTAATACCTTGGGCCATATACCTGGCTGTATGGTTAACAACGTATTTGTCTCCGCCCCCAAGTGGGCAAAGTTCTGGCGTAGAGCATATCGATCTTTTGATTACTAATGCCTAGAACAGGGCCTGGCATACTTCAGGATCTAGGTGTTTGTTAAACAAATAAGCCCACTGGAAATGAATGAATGAATGAATGAATAAATAAATAAAGTTGGGTCGTCATACTTCAAGATCTAGGTGTTAAACAAATAAGCCCACTGGAAATGAATGAATGAATGAATGAATGAATGAATAAAAAAATAAATAAATAAAGTTGGGTCGTCATACTTCAAGATCTAGGTGTTAAACGAATAAGCCCACTGGAAATAAATGAATGAATGAATGAATGAATGAATGAATAAATAAATAAAGTTGGATCGTCATACTTCAGGACCTAGGCGTTTGTTAAACAAATAAGCCCACTGGAAATAAATAAATAAATAAGAAAGAAAGAAAGAAAGAAAGAAAGAAAGAAAGAAAGAAAGTTAGTTGGATCGTAAATAAATAAATAGGTGGATCAAAAGAGGAAGCGCCAAGGACCAGTAATATCCCCAGGAAATCACACCGGGTGGCCTCTGTCCTTCCCACCCCCACATCCCTTTTCTCCTCCCGGGGTCCGCCCGTCACTAGAAGGCACAAGTCACCCGTGCCCTAAGCACACCCCTGGCCCGTGTTGAGGGCCGCGTCCCACGCGCGGCCCCTAAGCTACCTCGCCTCCACGGTGGGGGTGGGGGGGGTTCCTCACAGAGGATATTGTCCCAATTTGAGGTCCTCACACTTAAGCGTCTCCTCGCCACCGGCTGCGGCGATGGCAGCCGCTCCCCAAGGTCCCGTGGTGACTGACACGAGCCACAGGACGCCCAGGAGCTGGGCGGCCACGGCCTCCGGAGCAGCCGGCCCGGAGGGCCAGGCGGCCGCCATGCTGGGGACCGGCGCGTCCCCCGCTACTTCCGGTTCCGCCTTTGCCTAGACGGAGGCGGGGAAAAGGGCGGAGCGAGCGAAGCTCTTACTCTTAAAGGGACCGTGCCCCGGCTGCAGACGGGTTCTTTTCCCTTCAGGACGGGGGATTTACCTGGCAGAGCTGCGGCTCCCCAAGAAGGCTCGCTTTGAGAATCCGCGGCCCTGCATCCGCTGCTGAGCTAACCTTGCTGTGACTTTTCCACTTATAAAAGTGCCAGCGGCCCCCGGCGATTTGTTAAGCGCTTTACAAACATTATCTCCGCTAGTCCTGCTAGGATTTGGGTTTACAGATAATGAGCCAGGCTCAAAAAAAAAAAAAAAAAAAAAAGAAAAAAGGGCCAGGCTCAAAGACGCTACAAAGCATGTCGACGCTAGTTACTGAATTGGAATCAAATTGATGTGTGCCCGATTTCAGAAACTGTGCTCTAACTATTAGGATATAATGACCTGTCTGTTGGCTTAGAGAAGAATTTGTGGAAGGCTCGGATTTAAGGAGCCCATCACAAAAATAGGCATTACACTTTTATTTTTAATAGTGGGCAATTATGCGAACGAAAGGGCCTGTAAGAAAAGGAGATTAAAGAATTTACCACTACACTAAGTGGAAAGCTGAAGTTTCTTTGCTCCTTCTTTCCTAATTTTTGTATATTCTGAAAGTTCAGTAATGGGGATATTTTTTTATACTGGGCAACAGGTTTATTTTCTTTAGTGAGAGTAAGGCATTTTCTCTAACGTAAAAATATTTGAATTTGGTCCTCTTCATTCACAGTAACACTAATTTTGAAGAATTGCATTATGCAGTGGTTCTCAAATTTTAAGGAGCATTAGAGTTCTCTGGAAGGTTTGGTAAAACACCAAGAATGGGGGGGGAGGGGCCCTGGGTGGCTTAGCCGGTTAAGCAGCTGCCTTCAGCTCTGGTTCTGATCTCAGGTCCTGGGATCAAGCCCCATATCAGGGATCTTGGCTCATCCAGTAGTCTGCTTCTCCCCTTCCCTCTCCCTGTGCCCCCCACTTGTGCTTGCTCTCTCTCACTCGCTCATTCTTTCTCCCCAACACATAAATAAAATATTTTTTTAAAAAAACCACCAACAATGGGATCCATCCTGTTTCTGGTTATGAAAATTTAAGGTGGGGCAGGATCATTTGCATGTCTCAAGAGTTTCCTAGTGATGCTGAGATTGCTAATCCAGAGACCACACTTTGAGGTAAATGAGATAATGTACTATAAGAAGTATCATTTTGGGATCGGAGGAGAGGAGATTATTAGCAGTAATATTTTAGTACTGTAACTACATTTAAAATTTTTCTTTAGCCAATTTTTTGGCATTACTATGCTATTTTTAATTTTTTAAAGTATTTCTACACCCCAGATGGGGCCTGAACCTACAACTGGAAAATCAAGAGTCACACTTCTACTATGGTATTTTCAAATTAAAATACTTATGCTTAATTGAAGATTTAAGTGATAGGAAATATAGAATTTCTGCGCTCAGTTTTTTTTTTTTTTAAGATTTTATTTATTTCTTCATGAGACACACAGAATGAGAGAGAGAGAGGCAGAGACATAGGCAGAGGGAGAAGCAGGTTCCATGCAGGGAGCCCGATGAGGGACTTTGCTGGGATCAACCGCTGAGTCACCCAGGCATCCCAGAATTTTTAACTCTTGAACTGATGGTACACTTGAAAATTCACATTCTCAGGTCACTGCCCACATTCTCCACCAAAAAATACAAGTAGATAAACAAACAAACAAAAAATCACTTCCTCTTCTTACCTACCACCCCTTAATCTATTTTATTATGGCTCAGTAAAATACATGACTTTATTTCTTTGTGCACATAGTCTCTGATCACATGATTATAACATCTCATTTTAATAAATTCTTAAATTTCTATTCTTGGTATGTCTTCAATGTCAAATTTCTTTGTCATGTGTAAATTATACAGAACTGTTTAGAAAGCAAAAGACTGAATACCACAGTCTGATATGGAAATTGCTGTATAGAAACATTAGGAAAGAAGATTACTAGTGAAGCCTGAAGCAAAGTTTCTCTGGGATTTAAGGGCTCTGCACATTGGCTCTTTCCATTTCTAAAACTCTAGCATAGACCTAATTACATTAACAGTTTGTTTCACCCATCACAAAACTTCCTGAGGAAACCAATTTGGGGGGTGCCTCGCTGGCTCAGTGGGTAGCACATGCAATTGCTTGATCTTGGAGTTGTAAGTTTGAGCCTCACATTGCGTATAGAGATTACTTTTAAAAATAATAATAAAATCTTAGGAAAACAAAAGAAAGAAAGAAACCAACCTGACTCCCATTTCCATGGTTAGGATAAAAACGTTAAAAGAATTAAAAGATAAAAGGTGTTGCTCTCCAAAAATTTTTCTTTTTCATTTCACTTTGATGGACATTTTTTTCCTCTCATGATAAACTCATAATATCAAAGCTCTGGCAGACTTTTTGTTTGTTTGTTTTATTTAGTTTTAGTAATCTGTACACCCAACATGGGGCTTGAACTCACAACCTCCAGATCAAGAGTCACATACCCCTCCCACTGAGCCAGCAAGGCATCCCTGGTAGATATTTATTAGAGTCTGCTGCATATTTGGAATTTTACTACATTTCATTTCATTTCCCATTTACCTTACTATAGTGGCTTCTTCCTTCTTTTTGATTCCAGGCCCTTTCTCTAAGTTTGTCAATCCATTTTTTTATATTGCTTCTGATTAATCTTTCATAAAAAAAAAAAAAACCCTGTATCGTATTCAAAATCCTATTTAAGCTCCTTGGCATTGTTGACCTTGAAAATAAAAGTCCATTATTTCACTAGCAAAATTTTTTTTTTCAGAAATAAAAGAGGAATTACAATTTGAGTCATGCAAATTATGGCAAAACATCATCAAATTAGGAGAACAAAAGAGATGAGTGTTACTTTATAGAGAAAAGAGAGGAAGCTGAGAGGGACTACTTCCAATGAAGGTCCATTGGAGGCAAGTGAGAGTTCAGGTTGGTGATGGTTTGTCATTAGTTGACTTGTGGCAGCTTCTCATTGGCTGGGCTATTTCTAGGCAAGGAGAAAATCTTCCTGCCTTTTGCTGGGGTAGTAAAATAGGCTTCTTTTGGGGGTCTGCAATTGACCTCAAGTTGGTGGGGCATGAACACTCCCTCTTCAGGCCTTCTGACTCTGTTTTATTTATTTATTTTTAAAGATTTTGTTTATTTATTCATGAGACACACACACACACACACACACACACACACACACACAGAGGCAGAGACACAGGCAGAAGGAGAAGCAGACTCCATGCAGGGAGCCTGACATGGGACTCAATCCTGGGTCTCCAGGATCACACCCTGGGCTGAAGGTGGTGCTAAACCACTGAGCCACCGGGGCTGCCCTAAAATATATATTTTTTAATATTTATTTTAGGAGAGAGAGTTCAAGTGCTGGGGGAGAGGCCATGAGAGAGGGAAAGAATTCCAAGCTGACCCTGCGCCTAGCAGAGTCTGACGTGGGGCTTGATCCCACACCCCTGAGATCACAACCCCAGCTGAAACCAAGAGTCAGGTGCCCAACCAGCTGTGCCACCCAGGTGCCCCTTAAATGCATATTTGTAAGTAAAAGAAGCTGATGTAAAAAGGCTATATACTGTATGATTGCAACTATCTGATATTTTGGGAAAGGCAAAACTACAGAGAGAATAAAAAGACCAGTGGCTGCCAGGAGTTGGGGGGGTGAACGGGGGATAAATAGGCAGGGCACAAGACGATTTTTAAGGCAGTGAAAATACTCTATATGATACTATAATAATGGTAGATACGTGTCACTATCTGTTTGTTTAAGCCCATAGAATGGGTCTTGGGTCCACCAAGAGTGGACCTTAATATAAAAAGTGGAGTTTGGGTGATTATGATTTGTCAATACAGGTTCATCAGTGGTAACAGACATACCATTCTGGTAGTGGTAGTGGATGTTGATAGAGGAGGAAGCTGTGCATGTGTGGGAGTAAAAGGTATATGGGAAATCTCCGTATCTTCCTTTCAATTGTGCTATGAGGATAAAAGTTCTTTTTTTTTTTTAAGATTTTATTTTTTTGAGAGAGAGTGTGTGAGTGCATGAGTGACAGGAAGGAGCAGAGGGAGAAGAAGAGGGTGAAGCAGCCTCAGCGGTTGATTTTATTTATGGGGCACCTGGGTGGCTCAACTGGGGCACCTGGGTGGCTCAGTGGTTGAGCGCCTGCCTTTGGCTCAGGGTGTGATCCCAGGGTCCAGGATAGAGTCCCACATCCGCTGCCTGCTGGGAGCCTGCCTATGTTTCTGCCTCTCTCTCTGTGTCTCTCATGAATAAATAAATAAAATATTACAAAATAAAGAATAAAAATGTTAAAACGTACAGTGAAGTCAACACAGGATTTAAAAGTCAGAAAATCCTATGTTGTCCCAAACTTTGGGCAAATCACTTGACCTATCAGGAGCACAGTTTCTTCATCAATTTCTTTCTTTCTTTTTTTAAAGATTTTATTTATTTATGTATTTATGTATTTATTTATTTATTGAGACACACACACACACACACACACAGAGGCAGAGACACAGTCAGAGGGAGAAGCAGGCGCCACGCTGGGACCCCGACGTGGGACTCGATCCAGGGTCTCCGGGATCACGCCCCGGGCTGCAGGCGGCGCTAAACCGCTGCGTCACCGGGGCTGCCCTCTTCATCAATTTCTTCACAGAGAAAATGAGGTATGGAAAATGAGGTAGGAAAGATGTGTCAGGTTCAAAGTCAACAGCCAAGAAAGAATTCTTGAGACATCTTTGGTGCAAAAGAAAAGTTTTTTTTGTTTGTTTGGTTTTTTTTGTTTTTTTTTTTTTTATTTTGTTTTGTTTTTGTTTTTTTTAAAGCATGGGGATAACACGCACGGGCAGAAAGAGCTTCATGCTGGTCAAGAGGAAGTGGCCCATTTATAGACTTTCAAGTTGGGAGGGGTTAGGGATAGGGTAAGCCTCCTAGGTATTTTGTCAGGTATTTTGGAAAGAAGGTTTCCAGGATCTGGAGGGGGCTGGCTATTACTGGGAAAGGTCATTTATTATTATTTAGTAAACTCTCAGGCTTGAGACCTTTTAGATGTAAATCAGTGGGTCATATCCTTGGAGGATGACTACCAACATGTATCTTGTGGGTAGAGATTAAGTTTCCAAAGAGATTTTTTATATGGTAAAGTAGACTTACAGGATCCTGGGGGCCATGCTAAGATTGCCTCTTGCCCTTAGCAAGGTATTAACATCCAGGCACCGGAGTTCCTAGAATACAGTTTCTCTGCCTGTTTCAAGGGCTTGTCAATGGGCTGTAGATGGTAAGGAAAGTTAATATTTTTTCTTCTGCCTTGTTTTCCACATCAGTATGTATAAGCTAGTGCCCGGCATATTGCAGACCCATATTGCCTGATTCCTTTATTCCCCCAACCAAATTTGCCCAGGTGTACTTCTTAGGATTTTATGTTGGATCAGCCCATATAGAAAACACAAGGGAGAGATGACCGAACTGAAAGGAAAGGGAATGTGGGGGACTAGTTAGATCTGACCAAGCTTTCATCCATATCCTCCTTTCACTTGCCTGACCTCGGGTCTCGCTCTCCCCCCAGCCCTCCTACAACACCTGTCCAGCCAGCTCTCCCTACCCATCGGCGCCGGCTGCCCGCACCCCTTGGCGGTTTACCTGCCCACTCGGCCCCCAGCCCCCTCCCTTCGCAGGTTCTCTAACCCGCCCCCAGCCCCCAGCCAGGCGACTTTCACCTGCAGCAGAGAGGGAAGCCCGCCGCCCCCGCCCTCCCGCCTCCGAGTCGCCTCCCGCGCCACCCCGGCGCCCCGCCCCGGGCGGGGAGGGTCGCGGTGAGGGCAGGGCCTGCCAGGTGAGGCGCGGTCACCCGGGGCCGCTCACTTCCGCCCAGGTGAGGCAGGCCCGAGGCCGCGCCGCCGCCAGCCCAGGTAAGGCGGGGGTCCCGGCGGGGCGGGCGCGTGCGGGGCGGGCGCTGCTCCCCGCGCCCCAGGCGGGCGGGACCGCGCTCCTCTCCCGCGGCGCCCGAGCCCGCCTCCCCGCCCCGCAGCGCGCCCTGCGCCCGCCCCCGGGAGGCGGTGGGCGCCCCGCCAGCCCCGGGAGGGTGCGGGGCGCCGCCCTGAGCCCCGGGGGGCCCCCGCCCCGCCCCCCCGCCCCCCCGCCCCCCGCGCCCCTGCCCGCTCCGTGCCCCGCTCGCGGGGGCCGCCGGCCGCGGAGCCGCGCAGCCTCGCCAGGCCCTGGCGGCGCTCGGATCTCGGCCCGCTCCTGTTCCGGGGCTGGCGGGGACCACGTCGTGGCCCCGGGTCGCCGCCCGCGCCTGGCCCCCGAGCGGGGCGGAGTCTCTTCCCCAACTGGGGACGGTGAGAGGAGCGAACAGGTGGTGGCCGGCGCGGGCCCGGAGAAGGACGGGGTCGGGGCCCCGGATCTTACCGGAGAGGACGGCTTGGCCCCGGCCCCACCTGCCGGCCGGCGGGTCACGTAGCCGGGTTCCCGGGCCGCCGGTCAGCCCTGGGCTCTGCGAGCCTCGCTTTTTTTTTTTTTTTTTTTTTTTTTTATGATGGGGAGGATCAGATGGAAAGTACTGTGGCTTCCAGCTTCTGGGGCTACGGCTGGATTCCTGCCTGAAGTCCAGCTCGGGAGAACTTGTTCAAGTCCTCCCCTCCCCCACTCCGAGCCCCCCCCCCCCCCCCCCGGCGGCGCACCCAGGAGGTGGGCCAAAATCATCTCCCCCACGAGTGTTCATTTGGCACTTTGTCACAGCTCCAGATGGCTCTTGCCACTTTGGATTCGAATTAGTTGTTTACTGGTTTGTCTCTGCGATCGAGAGGGTTGGCCTTTCAGGGCCCTGTTTGTCTTTAAGTTGCTTCTAAGGTCCAGGATAGGTGCGCAACAACCAAGTGTTTCTTGATGAAGAAGCCTCCTGGAGACCTAGAAGAAGAAATCTCAGTTACGCTGAGAATGATGATATCACATTCTAGGGTATAAGCTCCTATTGGCTGCAAATTCATTTGTACACATCTTTTTTTTTAGAAAAAAGCTTGTGAGCCTAAAAACTAAAATCCTTCATTGCGCTGTATCAGAAAGGAGGGGGGACGGATTGTGACTTTTAACTAAAATGAACTTGATGTTTCTGGGCTTCTGTCGCCTATATAAGGGTTATTAATTTTTAAAATAATTAAAAAGTTAATAAATATCGGAGCTGGAAGGTACTTTATGAGATAGAACTTGTTGACTCCGTTCTGAAGAGATTTGCTCTTGCTAATTGAGATCCTGTTAAAAGTCACATAAGATGACTGGCATTAGAATGATAGTTGTGTTTAAAATGAAAAATTAAAAAAAAATTTAAAAATTTAAAAAATGGAAAAGAACTGCTATTAAGCTCTTATCTGTGTTTAAAGGCCTTAATACATTTATTTTATTATTTTTAAAGTAAACTCTACCTCCAAGATTGGGGCTCAAACTCACCCAGAGAGATTGAGAGTTACATGCTCTACTGGCTGAGCCAAACAGACACCTCTGAAGGCCTTAATAAGTTTAACTCATTTATTAATATTAAACTATAAAGCTAACCTATATTTGTCATAGAACATTGGAGAAAATAAACTCACTTATCACTGAAAGTAATCACTAATAAAATTGTGGTATCTTGTCTTTCAGTTAGTATTCTTAAAAAGGGAAACCTGTGTATTTTCCCACAGTAATTTTACTACTAGAACCTTGTGATTCTTAGGGGTTCAGCATTCAGTAATCTTTTGTTGTTGTTGTTGTTGTTTTTAAAGCTTTTACTTATTTATTCGTGAGAGACACACGGGGCGGGGGTGGGGGGTGGGGGCAGAGACATAGGCAGAGGGAGAAGCAGGTTCCATGCAGGGAGCCCAATATGGACTCTGATCCCCAGACCCAGGGATCACATGCTTAACCATTGAGCCACCCAGGTGTCCCTTCGGTAATCCTTTGAATTGTATTTTTACTTAAAAACATTTAGTAACGGTCCTTAAACTAAACAATCAAGTAGTCTGAGTTTCCTTGCTTTGTTAAAGTTTAACAAAAATACATTAGGTTGGGGAAGCCAAAATGGAATTTAATTTGTAAAGATTTGCTCACCTTGGTAGTAAATTTTTGAGAGCCAAAACTATTCCATCTTTATATTTGAGATCACTTGACCATTGCTATCTATGGTTTGCTAGTACTCAGATTGTATAGATTTGGATGCCTTTTTTAAAGCCCTCATTTTAAGTTTTGGTGCAAATAGAAATTTAGAGCCTGTCATTACTCTTACTTCAGTCATTGGGGTGGATCTTTGCCGAAGATGAAGAGCCCACTTATGTTTTGCGTTTGTACAGCTGTGCAGCCTGTGGGGTTTGGAGACATGGTACTGGGTCCACTTACCATATAACTCTTGACAAGTCACTTAACCCTGGTCCTCTGTTTTCCCATCTGTAAATGATCTACCTCAGTGAGCTTCGGGGAGGTTGAAATTAAATCCTGTTTAAGAATGTGTCTTATAAAACTGTGAGCCATATTCTATGCCCTTTTGTTCTTCCACTCTGATAAATTCTGACAAAGTTAATGGAGTTGTGCTATTTTTATTGGGAAGAACTGAAGTTTGTGAGTTACTTTGATAAAAGCCTTAGAGACCATCTTAGCTGGTAAACAAAACTGTACAGGGATCTTTCTGAAAAGTCATAGGTAAAAACTGTGCTGTCAACATGGTTAGCTACTTGCACATATTGGGCACTTCAGATAGGTCCAGTTGGGATGGAGAGGTGCTGCAAATGTAAAAGACATGTCAGATTTTTTTTTTTTTTTTAGATTTAGTGTAAAAGAAACAAAGATACCTCATTAATATTTTAATATTATTTACATGTTGAAATGGTTGTATATATTGGGTGAAGTAAAATATATTATTAAAATTAACTCTCCGTGTTGCTTTTAACTTTTTTCAGCAGCTACTAGAAAAATTGGAGTTATTTTTGTGGTTCACAGTGTTCTGTTGAACAGCACTGGGTTAGGATTCACCATGAGTATGTTTATCCTTGAGAGGGTTTAGTTGACTGAAGCACTTATGTTCCTACTTATAAATAGGTTTTTAAAATTCCCAAGTTATTGGCCTTCCCACTCTCCCCTCCCTTGTTTTTATTGCATTACTGAACATTTGTGTTCTGTCTGCTGAGAAATAACCATTATGGAGTACACAGCAAAATCTCAGCTAAAAAAATTATTAGTTTTTTTGAAGCCCCTAAAATACTTTAAATAATTTTGATTGAAAAGCAATGTTGTTGCTAACAGTAGTCGCTACTCTGTATTGAATGTAGGCTGTGTGCCAGGCTTTATGTTTTATGAGACCTTGTCTTGTCCTTTTAACTGTAAGTATGTAGTAATTTTCATTAACTCACGAATGAGGAATTGGAGGTATAGGGAAATTTAAACAATTGGCATAAGAACACAGAGCTGATCCTAGCAGTAGATCCCAGGTCTCCATGATTTCAAAGCTCATAGGGTATAGAATATTCCTTATTTTATGAATTGGTTATTGAATCAATGGGAAAACAGATTAGTGAGGTAGGTATTTAGTTCTAATCCTTTTTTACGTTTGTCACCGATAGGAAACAATCTAAATTCTCATTCGCAGGAGATTGGGGGAACAAATTCCTCCAGTGGAAGTCTGTTTACTAGTTACAGTGAATAAAGAAGCTGCATATATTCTCATGACTAAATCTTAAAACTGTAAGGATAAGATAAAACAAATTGCTGAAGGATAAATATATAGTGCGGTGGCCATTTATATAGTTTAAAAACCCATCGAATGACAATATTGTGAACAAAGGTAGTGTGTGTTTTAAGAATTTCATATTTGAATTCTCTGTATATTGATTACATGCATCTGTAAAACTGCCTTCAGGTTAAAAGAGGTTAGTGGGAGGCACCTGGCTGCCTCAGTTGGAGGAGCATGTGACTCAACTCAACTCTTGTTCTTGGAGTTGTGGGTTCTAGCCCCATGTTAGGTGTAGAGATTACTTAAACTTAAAAAGAAAAAAGAGTAAAGTCTCTGTGAGGTGAGCGAGCGTTCTCTCGTGTTGATCTTACTCTTAAAAACAAAAAACAGTCCTGCCTTTTTCTTTTTCTTTTTTGTTTTTTTTTTTTCGGTGTTCTGCATATCTTGCCTAGTTAGTAGGTAGCTTTCAGGGGCAGACAAATTTTCATGTAACCTTGGCCCCTAATTGATAGTTGTGACTTTGACAATAGGGGCTGGATAAGACTTCTGCCTTGAAAAGGGCAGTCAGGACCCCTTGGAGTTAATTTCTGGAGATTTTAATGAAGCCCCAGGACAAGAGTATGGTAGGAGGGGGAGTGAGTTAAGTGGATGTTGAGGGTTAGGTTGACAAACATTCTCTCTCCGTTAAAAATGTGAAATATCCAACTCTCATTTTTAAAGTCATTAACAGTTGACCTTCCCTCCTCCCAAGGTGAAATTTCTCTTCCTGCTTTTTTGAAGTTTTAGCAAGTTCTCTGCAACTGCAGATTGAGGGTGATAATAATACTATGTTGTTAACATAAAGGAGATGTTTTACAGAATGACCTTGCGTTTGGTGCTTAGTAGACACCAAAAGGTGAATTATGTGATTTAGTGACAGATAAAATGGTCTGGGGAAAAGGTCAGGAGGAAGAAGGAGAGGAAGATGAACACTGGTGGCAAACCTTGTTTGGTCTATTTCACAATTTCTAGGATTGTTTGGAATATCACAAAGCATGCCGGAAAATGCCCTGATGGCATTTCTGGAGAGAAGGGCATACAGCCTACAGCGTGGGGAGAATTGAACAGAATATTTGAGGTGGAAAGTAATCATTTATGAATACCTGGATCTTCCCAGTGGGGGACTAGTTACAGTAGTTACACTAGTTAGAGATCCACAAGTGTGAAAATTGCTCAGATTTGGGGATTTTTTTTTGTTGTTGTTGGTTTTTTTTTTTTTTGGTCAATCATTAGAGAAAACTGCCAACAGAAATACAAAAGCCTACCATAAAACAGTTTAACTTCCTTCTTAAACCCTGGCCAAATCACAGGCAGAATATTGATATGCATTGATTAACTTTGAATAGTTCAATAAGAAAATTAGTACTTAGCCAACTGGCTTAGTCTGAAGAACTGACTCAATTCAGTTCTTTATTTTTTTTTTTATTTTTTATGATAGTCACACAGAGAGAGAGAGGCAGAGACTCAGGCAGAGGGAGAAGCAGGGTCCATGCACCGGGAGCCCGATATGGGATTCGATTCCCGGTCTCCAGGATCGCGCCCTGGGCCAAAGGCAGGCGCTAAACCGCTGCGCCACCCAGGGATCCCTCAATTCAGTTCCGATTCAGAGTTTATCAATGGTATTGTTCATCTTCAATTTCAGCATTCAGTGGACTTGATTAAGTGTTGCTTACGCTTAAGCATATGGCCCCAAAATATCAAGATTGTTCTGGAATTTATATATCTGTTTCTAGAATTCCAGGAATGTAGTGTTTTGGCAGCAGCCAAAAATATATTATCTTTTACATGTAACGGGTTTAAGAAAAGGCCTCGTCATTTGTTAGGGATACGAGACTATGACAACTGTCTTGAATCCACATTAGCATGGTAGCAGATGTGTTTACTTTGGCTAGGAGTGTTTGTTTCCCATTTAATTGGTACCTCACAAATGCTGAGCTTTGGGGACAAAGGCATGATAATTAGATACAACCTGAGCTATGCACACTAAAGGAAGCAATAGCAACTTTAATTTGTTCGTGGACTTGTATTATTGAATAACTTCTGAAATCACGACTTCATTTAAAGTTAATGGCTTTTAGACTGTTCGAACTCCCTGGTTCCCTTGCACTCTGGAGAATTCCCAATGAGGAGTTTGTGATCTCCCAATTCATAGCTGCAGTTAGATACTGAATACCTGTAGTTTGCCAAACTGATTGCCAGTGATCTTTTTCTCCCAAATGTTCAAGGTAGAAGTATATGATGTCTTGGGGCGTTTTATTCTGTGTGCTATAGGGAATCTGAAAAGTATGTTTTTCAGGGTCCTTATTTCACTTCAGTTCTTGAACTGAGGAGGTTAATAAATCTATTCAATAAGTTTCCTCCACCTAGAAATTTAAATCAAATTTGTATCTCTGCATCACTTTTTTCAAATACTCCATTAATTGGTGATGGCTAAAGGCATGGGTATTAAGGAAAAGCCACAATATTATAATAATTTCCTTCAGTCAAATCCTACAGTGAACCAGACATGAAAAATTCATGGCTCAAACTCTCTTGATCAATGATGGAGTGGAAGCCACTGAGCATAATAACTATGCCTTCTCTGTACAACTATGAGGATAGCGGCACACTGTGGCTTTTTAATATCCAGGCGATGACCAATTCTAGGTAGCCTATCTCTGACAAGTTAGACTCTGCTTTACCATGTTTAAACAAACTTAAGATTCCCTGTTTCTCAGCATAGTCAAATAGTTCAGAGTTGTTTGGTTGAAGATTTCTTTTTTTTTTTAATATTTATTTATTTATGATAGTCACAGAGAGAGAGAGAGAGAGAGAGAGAGAGAGAGAGGCAGAGACTCAGGCAGAGGGAGAAGCAGGCTCCATGCACCAGGAGCCCGATGTGGGATTTGATCCCGGGTCTCCAGGATCGCGCCCTGGGCCAAAGGCAGGCGCCAAACCACTGCGCCACCCAGGGATCCCTGGTTGAAGATTTAAGACCACTTAGCCTGTACTGCTTCCTGGATATTCAGCTGTCGAGTGTTGTATTTCTTCTTTCTGTCCTCGTATACTCTGAAGACTTTAGTCCTCTTCCCTAGATATTACCTAACACCGTGGACTGTAGTAATTTTCCAGACCTGCTTGGTGGATAAAGTTTAGCCTTTATTAAATACCAGTCAGAGGTTGGATAGCCAATCAGTTTTTACTCGTAACCTTTACCGAGGAATACTCTACACCATGGATTCCAAAATGTACAGGGTGATCCATTGGGACGGTAGGAAGATGACAATAAACCCTTGCTTTTTAGTGTTTTTACCTTATTTTCATGGCATTTTAATTTTATGTATGTTTTGAAACATATGACATGTAACTTATAATAGTATGTGTATATAATTATAAAAAAGTAAGGTGAATGGTCAACATATTCTCACTGATGGGAATGTGTGTTTAAAAATGTTTGAAGACCACTAATCTATCCTATTACCAGAATTACCTTTTTAAATAGAAATCTGGACTCAATACATCCCTACTTAAAAGCCTTTAATTACTTCCTGTTGCTTACAGGATAAAGACCAGTCTACTTAGCATTATTTACAAGGACCCTCTCAAAGTCTATATAAGTCTGTGCTTAAACTGTCGGTGAAGAGATCAGGATTTCCCTGCACCCCCACTCTTTCAAGGACTGATATTTTTGTAGCATTATTTATCGGAAAAATGAATTATTAAAAAAATGACATTAAAAAAAGAAATAAAAGGTAAGTCAAGGTTATATTACTGAATTGAATAGATCAGCATTACTCTGCCACATTGCATGGTTTCTAAATGCTTATTCTCAGTTTGGGTACTTATCTTTCTGTGAACCAGGCATCCATTTTGCAGTCCACATTTGCAGTAAGAAAAAAGCCCCAAAACCAAAAAACAAAACAATCCTCCCAACACAAAAACAACATTATTTCCTATGTCCAGAGACCTTATACTAGGTCATTTAAAGCTAATTAATATTCCTCACAGAAATTTATGAGCTTTTATACCTGTGTACAGTCTCTAGGCTAGTAGTGTCAGGATCACATAGGAACTTTGTTAGAACTGCAAATTTTCTGGCTTTCTTCAGACCTGCAGCATTGGAAACTCTGAGGGTGAGCCCTGGCAACTTGTGTTTCAACAAGCCCTCAACAATGCGTGCTAAAATTTGAATACCACTGACCAAGGGTAGCCCTACATGTCATTCAAACTGACACAATTTTTAAAAATTTTATAAATGAAAGTTTGTACCTCTTAATCATCTTTATCTATCCCTCCACCCACCTCCTCTCTGGCAACCATCAGTTCTCTCTATTTAAGAGGTGGTTTTTGTTTTTGTTTGGTTACTCGTTTTATTTTTTAGATTTCATATATAAGTGAAATCATACGACGTTTATCTTTCTCTGACTTATTTCACTTAGCATAATACTCTGTAGGCCCATCTATGTTGTCACAAATGGCAAAGTCTCTTTTTTTTTATGGCTGAATAATACCTATTTGTGTGTGAGTGAGTGTGTGTGTGTGTGTGTGTGTGTATGCCACATCTTTTCTATCAGTAACTGCAGCACTTTTGAGAGAGAAATGGAACACTATCCATAATGATGTTCTGTATTCTGAGACTATTTTAGGCAAATGAGGGCAAATGATCACTCTCCTTTTACACCTCTTTCTTTAGCTTTTACAAGAGAAGTTTCTAATGTGTTCTCATTCCAGCATTCTAACCATCCCCACCCAGGTTTAGTCCCTCTCCCCTTGTGATTTCACTTAGCACATGGCATACACCTCTGCTATTGATGTATATACCTTACAATATAATTGTCCTGTTGTGTTGTCATTATCTTTGTACCTGCTTGCTCTCTCATTAGGCCATCTTAGCCATTATTTTATGTCTTTTTTAGTTTAGTTTAGTTTTTTTTTTTTTTAAGATTTTATTTATTTATTTGACAGAGAGCACAAGCAGGGGGAGCAGCAGGCAGAAGGAGAGGAAGAAGCAAGTCCCTCACTGAGCCAGGAGCCCAATGCGGGCTTGATCCAGGGCTCCATCCCAGGACCCTGAAATCATGACTTGAACTGAAGACAGATGATTAACTGAGCCATCTTGTGCCCCCTTTTCTTATTTTTTAAGTTATAAAATAAAGTTCAGACAGCACTAAAATCTGTTAAAGTTTAATCTTTTTTATCTCCCCATCCCCACATTCTAGAAGTAATCACTAAAACCTACATACAGACACATATTTTTTTCTTACAGAAAGAATAATGCACATATCCTGAAAGTTTGTTTTCCCTCTTCAGTTGTGTATGTTTGATAACATCCTTGTGTTAACATAGAGGGTTGAATCAAAGCATGCTCATGCGAACAAGAGATCAGACATCACCAGACCTTACTCATGATTCAGCGGTTACAGGCAGGAGGTAGGCATGGACGTTTCTTGCTGGAGAAACTCTACCTGGCCAGTAGGCATCCCAAAGAATGTCACTTTTCTTCTTAGGACATGTTATTGACACACTTAAAATACCTAGTTACATATAGATTGACATTAAATCCCTTATAAATGTATTTCTGTCAGACTTTAACTGTAATTTTTAATTTGTTTACAGGAGTAAATTCAACCTTAGAACACGTTTTTGTTTTGGGTTACTAACCAAGTTCTCAACAGTATGTATAAACACATTTTTCTCAAAGGAAACCTTTTGTGTTTGGGGAATCCTGAGTTTTATATTCCATTACTTACACATACAGAAAGTGTGTGATTATCTCCTATCTTCTAGTCAGCCATGACCCATAATCCATACATTCTCAGATTATGTATAAAAAGCAATTAAGACAGATCAGGTATTTCCTGACATTTAAAAATGAGGGGCTGTTATCTATTAAAAACCTTGAGGAAAAAATAAAAACCTTGAGGATGTTTGCAAGGGGTTCTGGTTATCAAGCTGGGAATTCCTCCCTAAAAGAGGCAGACACAGGCTTACTGTTAACTATTTTCCTCCCATTCTCATTTCAGTATATTCCAACCTACTTTATTATTACAATGACAGATTGCTTTTAAGAGTTTAATTTTTCCAGGAGTTTTGTTCTCAACAATGAAGTAAGTATCCTTGTACCATGCATCTGTGTGACCTTTCCAAGTATTTCTTTAGGAGAGATCCTCAGAAGTATTGTTCCGAGTAAAAGAGAATGCAGGTTTAATATATTGATAGCTATTGCTAAGTTGCTCTCTTAAAAGATTGTGCAAATTTATATTCCCACCTGTTTTTCCATGACATCTAGAGTACATGCTATTAATTTTAAAAATAAATTGCCAATCTGACAGTAAAAAAATTGCATCTCAGAGTTTTAGCTTGCATTCTTTCTTTCAGAGAGGTTGATGTATTAATGACTGCAGAGCTGCTCTTGTCAATCCTCTAGGGCTTCAGGCTGCTATAGAAAAGGACAGTGCCATTGTATTGGTCTTTTGTTACTCAGTTACCTGTCAATGGGTAGTTTGAAAGGTCGCACAATTGAGATGCTGAGCTCATCAGTAGCGTCTCTGTGACACCCTATTCAGCTATTCTTTGGTAGTTCTCACTGAATCCAGTGAACATTTGGATGGAATACTTGGACCTTTTATCAATGCAGATGGCATCCCTTACTGGCTTTTAATACGCTTTCTTACTTTGTGACCTTGAATTTGAAGATAAAGACCTCATTCGGTGACTGTATCCAGAGTTAATGTTAAGAGGATTTTGACTATATAATACTCTATTTCTTTGATGGTTCACTACAACTTAGTGTACCATTAGTATAAATGACCACTGTGAAAGTGCCATTTTGGTCATAGCAGAGGATTTGCTAGCATTTTCAGTTGTGATTACATTACATTTTAGGCCAGTTTGAATAAATCACTGGAATAAAAACAGAAAATGCCAATATTTTGAGTAGTTACGTTTTGGAGATTCAGATGACTGGTAGGAATCTCAGACTGTGGGATCCCTGGGTGGCGCAGCGGTTTGGCGCCTGCCTTTGGCCCAGGGCGCGATCCTGGAGACCCGGGATCGAATCCCACGTCGGGCTCCCGGTGCATGGAGCCTGCTTCTCCCTCTGCCTGTGTCTCTGCGCCTCTCTCTCTCTCTCTCTGTGACTATCATAAATAAATAAAAATTAAAAAAAAAAAAAAAGGAATCTCAGACTGTGTAGCTTGGAGATTTTTTTTCCTAATCTCTCTAAAATCTTCATCTCTTAAATAATTTAGATGTTCTTTTCCAGTTCAGGATCAAAATCAACTTTATTGAAGTATAATTTGTGAACAATAAAATGTACTGATTTAAAATATGTAGGTTAGGGCACCTCGGTGGCTCAGCGGTTGGGTTGAACGGCTGCCTTTTGTTCAGGTCCTAATCCCGGAGTCCAGGGATCTAGTCCCGCATCCGGCTCCCTGTGGGGAGCCTGCTTCTCTCTCTGCCTGTGTCTCTGCCTCTCTCTGTATCTCTCAAAAAAAAAAAAAATATGTAGGTCAATGAATTTTGACAAATATACACATCTATGAATACAGTAAGTACCCCATTCAAAATTTAGAAAGATTACCCTAAAAGCTCCTTTAAATCCCTTACCATTCAGCTCCTTTCTACCTGCCCAGGTAAACTAATCTAGAACTATACATTGAACTTCATGTGAATGGAATCATACAGTCTGTAACCTTTGTTTGTCCTGCAACGTACTGTTTTCAAGATCGATCCATGTTGTATATATTTATAATTGTTTCCTTTTTATTTCTGAGCATTCTGTTTTCATTCTATAGTTTGCTTATATATTCATCTGTTATTAGTTCAGGGCTTTTATAAATAAAAATGCAATGAACATTCACGTATAGGTCTTTTGTGAGTTTGTATTTTCATTTTTTTGGGTAAGTATTTAGAAGTGGAAGTGCTAAGTCATATAGTAAGTGTATTTTTAACTCTGTAAGAAACTACCAAACAACTTTTCAAAGTGCATGTGCCATTTTATGTTCCTACTAGTGATGTTGAGAGTTCTAGTTTCTTCACGTCTTTGTCAACACTCAACAAATTGTCTTTATTTTTCTAGTTTTAGCCATCTTAGTGGGTATATAGTGGCACCTTATTGTAATTTTAATTTGAATTTGTGTGAAGTCTTTTGATGAAGAATGTTCTTAGAGCTTTTCTTTAATAGAACTATAAGCCACTATACACTAATGAAAAAACCATCTTTTGCATTTTGAAATTTTTCTTTAGGTTTCTTTAAAAGGGATTGAAGACAATAATTCAAAATGCCTGAAAATCCTGCTCCAGGTACACTAGATATATACTTCTATCAGTAAATTAATTAGTGGTTGGAAAATGGAATGTACGATGAGATTAACTTGTGCTCTGATTATCCTTCTTCAAACAAGATAAACTGCAGGTCCTACAAGTTCTTGATCGCCTAAAAATGAAACTGCAGGAGAAGGGGGACACATCACAGAATGAGAAGCTCTCTCTGTTTTATGAGACACTACAGAGCCCTCTCTTCAATCAAATACTCACACTTCAGCAGTCCATCAAGCAACTGAAAGGGCAAGTAAGTTACTCATCAGGGTTTTACATGTTGGTATATTCAAAACAGCAAAGAGCGATAGGAGATAGAGACAGACCAACTGTCTCTAAGTGTGCTTAATTCAGCAAGAAGACTCTACTGGGCCCTATGACCTCTAGGTAGCATTGGCATGGATAGTTTAAAAATGTTTATGGGGGAGTACCTGGCTGGTTTACTCTGTAAAGCATATGAATGTTTATGTTGGGGTCTTGAGTTCAAGCCCCATGTTGGGCATAAAGCCTACCTAAAATGTTTATAATAAATTTTGTGTTTGGTTTTAGAATATAAGTTGCACTTATTTAAATATGTAAAGGTCAGGTGCTTTCAGACTTCCCAACATTCATTCATTCATTCATTCATTTATTTATTTTCTTTCTTTCTTTCTTTCTTTCTTTCTTTCTTTCTTTCTTTCTTTCTTTCTTTCTTTCTTTCTTTCTTTCTCTTCTTTCTTTTCTTTCTTTTCTTTCCCTTTCTTTCTTTTTTCCAGCATTTTCTTTAAAACATAAAATGGTGTTTAGAAAATACATAAAATGTATTTTCTTCATGATGTCTTTTTCTAGCAAGAAGTGATCATAGCCTTGTAGCATATTATTTACACCTCTCAAATATCAAATGCTTAGGATGCCTGGGTAGCTCAGCATTTGAGCGTCTGCTTTCAGCTCAGGATATGATCCCAGATCCAAGGATAGAGTCCCACATGGGGCTCTCTGGAAGGAGCCTGCTTCTCCCTCTGCCTATGTCTATACTTCTCTTTCTGTGTCTCTCATGAATAAATAAATAAAATCTTTAAAAAAATGCTTGTCAAATAATTATCAAAGTAAGTATTAAATGTCACAGATATTCTGATCAGAAAGTTTTAGCATTATAACTCCTGTTTTACTTATGTTTCCTCCACTACATATAGCATAGTACCTGGACTTTTGCAGTTTCTACATACACAGGTGTTGACTTATTGGATACATATCACCTCTTCTTAGAGTACTAGAAATTAATAGTTTTAGTTGTGCTCTTGGTTGCTATGTTTTGGGGTCTGGGATGACAAATTGATTTTAAATCATCTATTCTACAAGCTGGGCTTGAATAGTAGCTATCCTATGGATTACTTTGGGCAGAATTTTATTTTATTTATTTATTTTTATTCATTCATTCATTCATTCATTCATTCGAGACACACAGAGAAAGAGGCAGAGACATAGGCAGAGAGAGAAGCAGCGAGTCTGATGTGGCACTTGATGTGGCAGGCGCTTAACCACTGAGCCACCCAGGCATCCCATTGGCAGAATTTTATTTTATTTTATTTATTTTATTTTACTTTATTTTATTATTTTATTTAATTTTAATTTTTATTTATTTATGATAGTCACACAGAGAGAGAGAGAAGCAGAGACACAGGCAGAGGGAGAAGCAGGCTCCATGCACCGGGAGCCCGACGTAGGATTCGATCCAGGGTCTTCAGGATCGTGCCCTGGGCCAAAGGCAGGCGCTAAACCTCTGTGCCACCCAGGGATCCCTCATTGGCAGAATATTAAATGTAATTGGAGATAATGTATCATGGTTGTTAGGAGAAAATTAATAAAATTTGGGAAAACAGTGGGTTTTGCTGATACACCAAAATGACTGTCCATAAATATTTAGCAAGTGATTTTTCTTATAAATAATTAAGAATTAAACCCTGCGCATATGTCTTTTTGTGAATTTCTTTCTCCAGATCAGAATTTATACCATAATTTTAGCATTTCCCATATTGGTATTCCTTGGTCATGGGATGAATCCTATAGTGCAACAGTGAATGCTGTTGGTAGCAACAGAAATTGGGAAAGGTCATTACATATCTGTTACTGGACTAAGAGTGGATTCGACCAACCCATCCATCATAATAACAGTCTTTTATATTTATACAGTTTAGAGTTGTTATATGCATAATCATATTTTTATTCATTCAACTGTAAAATCTGATTTTTTTTTAGTGTTTTCATAAAATTTTGATGGTTGCTGATTTTTGTCTATCAGATCCTGTTGATATTCTTTTTTTTTTGTAAGCTTTTATTTATTCACTTGAGAGAGAGTGAACAAGAGAGAACATGGGTTGGGGAGGCAAAGGTGGGTGTGGAGGGCAACAAACTCAGCTGAACAGGGGGCCTGACATGGGGTTCCATCCCAGGAACGTGGGATCATGGCCCTGACATTCGTTTTTGATGTTACCTTTATTCCACTGTGGTAGCACTCAAAACAGCCAATGATATTTAAAAAATTAACCTCTATTTTCCTATTCACCATAATTACAGGATTCTCTTTCCCCCCCTTTTTTTTTTCTATGATGTTTAAGTATCTCTGTGATTCATTTGCCACTAATCTTGGGCAAATTACTTAACCTATGTGTCTTAGTTTTCATGTTTGCAAATGGAATAATATTATCTCTGAGGTCTGTTATAAGGATTAAATGAGATAATATGTTAAGAGTTTGGTATAGACCTTGCTCATAGCAGTCATTCAGTAAATACTGTTATTGTTATTTTTGTTGAAATTACCTGTGGATTTTTTTGTGGCCTTCTACATGGAAATGCAAAAGGGCTCAGTGTCTTAGATGTTTATCCGACTGACTGGATGTATATGTGAAGTGTAATGAACTGTTGTATATGCTGTTAATGAGGTAATGGTAGAAGGCAGGAAGCAACACATTTTTTTTTTTTTTTTAAGATTTATTTATTTTAGAGAGCGCATGTGAGCTGGGAGAGGGCAGAGGAAGAGGGAGGAGAGGAGAGGGAAAGAATCTCAAGCAGACTCCTTAGTCTTGTGACCCTGAGATCTTAACCCAAGCTGGAGCCAAGAGTTGGATACTCAACTGACTGAACCACCCGGTGCCCCAGAAAGCAACATATTTTAAACTATTAAATATTCTGTATAGGGCACCTGGGTGACTCAGTGGTTGAGTGTCTGCCTTTGGCTCAGGTTGTGATCCCAGGGTCAAGTTCTGCATTGGGCTCCCTGAAGGGAGCCTGCTTTCTCCCTCTGCCTATGTCTCTGCCTCTTTGTGTCTCTCATGAATAAATAAAATCTTTAAAAAAAATCTGCGTAATACTAGATAAATAAATTTATAGCCTTAAAAACACAGATTCATATATCTGTGTTTTTATATGTAAATATTTAATATGCAGATTATATATGTAATGGGCAAAAAAGAATATTTAGTGAATAGAAATATTTATTTTCTATAGGTTTCTATTGATGATTCTTTTTGTTTTTCTCTCCAACAGCTCAGCCACATACCCTCAGATTGTTCGACCAACTTTGATTTTTCTAGGAAAGGTTTATTAGTGTTTACAGACAGTGCCATTACTAATGGGAATGCTCAAAGACCTTCTAATAATTTGACTGTCTCTGGGTTATTTCCTTGGACTCCTAAGTCAGGAAATGAAGACTTTAACTCAGTCATCCAACAGATGGCACAGGTAAAGTTATATCTTGTCATGGGATTACTTAGCTATCTTTCTCCTGTTATAGATTAAACAATACTCTTTAAAAAGAAAAATACTCTCTCATTTTGCCTTAAAATTTGCTACTTTGTGTGGCTTGCTTGCATCTTTATTTTGTTAGAAAAGATTGATACTATTTTCTAACCTGTGTATTGGAAATTTATTGGGTTAAAATTAATAAGGAAAATATCTGTGTGGCAAGCAGTTTTTAGACAATTACTCCAATTTAGCACATATCTACACATCTACAAAAGATTCTTATGATTTTGATTATAGGAAGATTGATGTCTACCAGAAGTGATGAAATTCCTTTGAAGCTGTTTTTAATTTTTTATCAAAACAGAATTAATGGAAGTTAGAGATAATATGATTTAGAAAATCTCAAAAAAAAATTGAAGAATAATCCAGTTTTGTCCCCAATACCTATTAAAAATTAAATAGACTGTTGGATTTTTGGATGTGTTAGCTTTGTATTTGTTTAACTCACCTTCTAATAAGTGTCTTTAAAAAATGAAAGCTGAATTTTAAGGTTAAAAAGAATCTGTTTAAGGTGAAATATTTAAATAATCTATACCTAATTCCTTTTTTAACTTTATAGCTTTATCCTCTTAACTTTCTAATAATTATTTTTATGTGATGCTTTTGTTATGTGATTACACTTATGAAGTTCTCATGTCATAAATGTAATTATTAAGTAAAGCAATCAAATATTTTTTTATTACACATAGAACCCATCTGAATGGTGGCCTTTCTATAATCTTTTGAATTAATCTAATAAAATGGAATATTGATTCATCACGATATAATTAAAAACACAACCCTAACAAATGCAGCAGGTTGTAACTTAGGCTGAACACTAGTATATGTTTGATATCTATTTGGCTTTCCTCATTAAAAAATATATTTTGCTTGTAGAGAATTTAGAGAGATTCAGTATAAAAAGTAATATAGGATTTACTGTGGAAAAAGTTGTTTTTCTCAGGAATTTTCATCCAGTTTGGGCTTCATTTCATAATGTGAATGAAGTCTGAAAATATCTCTGATTCCCTGAGGTGGTGGAACGCTGCACATTCCCTCTTATGTTCTACTGAAAGTAATAAAGTGAGAGGATTTCCAGAAATAATTTATTGCTGAAATGCTGAGGGATTTTTTGCTTTGTTTTTTTTTGTGTAGGTTTTTTGTTTGTTTATTTGTTTTGATACAGATGACTTAGGGGAACTGTTTTTTTGTGTTATTCATGAAAATAGTAATTTCATTTCTTTGGAAAGGGTACAGTGGTTAAATGTATTTCACTGACTTTTTCTTTTTTTTTAAATCCCCTTTCATTAGGGCCGGCAAATTGAATATATTGATATAGAACGGCCTTCAACTGGAGGCCTTGGATTTAGTGTGGTGGCCCTTAGAAGTCAAAATCTGGGAGAAGTTGATATCTTTGTGAAGGAGGTGCAACCAGGGAGTATAGCAGACAGGTGAGGAGGATGTTCTTTTTGCCTTTTGCTAATTTTTTTTCTGATACTTCTGAAAACATTATTCTAAAGAGAATAAGAAACTAGTAATAAAAACAGTTAACAAAGCAGTTAATACTTTCCCTTTTTGGGCAACCCAGGTTGCCCAGGTGGTTCAGCAGTTTAGAACTGCCTTCAGCCCAAGGTATGATCCTGGAGATCCAGGATCGAGTCCCACATTGGGCTCTCTGCATGGAGCCTGCTTCTCCCTCTGCCTGTGTCTCTGCCTCTCTTTCTCTCTCTCTGTCTCTCATGAATAAAGAAATAAAATCTTTAAAAAAAATTAAATTAAAAAATACTTTCCCTTTTCATATATATTTGTCAAACCTTTTGCAGATATTCTCATATGTACTTATGGCAGCAATCTAGCTAAGAGTGTCATTACTCTGTTCTGTAGATGAGAAAGCTGAGTTTCAGAGAGGTTCATTGTTTTACCTGGAGTCACAGAGCTATTAATGCTGGAAATGTGAGCCATGATATGATTCCAAGACAGTCTGACTGCAAAGTTAGTGCTCTTTCTATCCCACAATCCTCTCCCATAATTGAACATGATATTTTAGCTATGTCTGACCGGTAAGATGGATATACTGAAATTTGCATTCTGCATACTGAGTAGTTTATTTTTTTAAGGATTTTATTTATTTATTCATTAGAAACACAGAGAGAAAGGCAGAGACACAGGTTGAGGGAGAAGCAGGCTCCCTGTGGGGAGCCCGATGTGGAACTCGATCTCGGGACCCTGGGATCATACCCTGAGCCAAAGGCGGACACTCAACCTCTGAGCCACCCAGGTGTCCCTACTGGGTGGTTTATTAAACTTGAGCTTATAACAACTGTTTTGGTGGTCCTATCACATTATTGATTATTTCTTTTGTCAATGAAAAGCCTCCTTGGGACCTGGGTGGCTCAGCTTCCTCAAATCTGTATGATTCCCCCCTATTGCCCTTGTACTGTTGTTTTATTATTTTGAGGGGTATATGTAAATCTTTTGTTTATTTTTCTTTTAACAAGCACATTATTTATTACATTACTACTGCCCTGTTAAAAAATCAGCAGCAGTAGTGGTTTTCTATTAGTGTAAAAATTCTCGGCCAATAATAAATGTTTGAATTTACATTCTCCATTCATGGGGCATCACTTCTAGTCTCCCCAACTGAATATTAAAAAATAATGGATTTCCATGACTTTACAGCTTTTATACTGCCATTTCATGCCACATTTCCTCAAGTATGTTCTAAGGAACTTTAGAAGTAGTCAGATATATTTGTGAAATCCTATGCTTTTCTTGGAGATTGGGTATATATATAGTTAGGGTAACCATATAGTTTATTGTCCATGTTGGGATAGTTTTGGGTCTGAGAGGGGGTACTTTTAGTAACACTGAGACATCAGGTATAGAGTAGGGCTATTCTAGTAAATCTGACAATCTCAGGTGAGCCTGGATGTAGGGTCACTTACCAATAGTTTACTTGAGGCTGCGAAGTCCCTTGACAAAAAACTTATTTAACTTTTATTGGCCCAACTTTTAAGTTTTTTTAACTTAAAAAATTATTGGTTTACAATTCACATACCATAAATGTCACCATCTTAAAGTGTACAATTCAGTGTTTTTAGTGTATCTTCAATGATGCATGCTCTTTTTTAAAATTTTATTTTGAGAGAGAGAGTGTGAGAGAGCCCAAGTAGTGGGAGTGGCAGAGCGAGAGAGAGAGAGAGAGAAGCAGGCTCCTCACTCAGTGGGGAGACTGATGCAGGGCTCGATCTCAAGACCCTGGGATCATGACCCAAGCCAAAGGCAGACCTTTAACTGACTGAACCACCAAGGTGCCCCTGTGCCCCTGTGCAACCTTTTTGTGGTCAATCCTTACGTCTGAGCTACTCTATACTAAGTCTGTAGTTATGGATAGAGGTGAGCATTTTCAAAAAGAGGAGTTTGATATGTCAGTGTGTAAAGAGCCTTGACCCAAGGCTAAGCAGTCAGGTGGCATCCCAGAGACAGCAGTACTTAAAAGGGAACTTGAGAGAAGATAGTAAGGTCTGCAAAGAGTGGAAGGTGTCAGAGGAATACAGAGACTATTGTGAGCAGTAGTCCTGTAGAGAGATCAACATAGCTTCTATCCTTGGAGTGAGGCTCGTACCTGGTATGGGAGCTGAGTACAAGAGACTACCAGAAAGGACTGGAGAGAGGTGGGATCAGTCATGCATGACCTTATAGATCATGTTAAGTGGTTTTCATGATCAGGTCTTCCTTTTTCTTGAGGACTTTCCACGTAGAATTGTGTTATTTTAGGGGTTTACCTTAAACCTTTAGGCCCGTTGGCTCTCAAAGTCATTCATTGTTTTTGAATGTTGCAATGAAGAGACAAGAACTTGTATCCTCTTAAATGCAAAGTATGAATTCAATATATACAGAGTTAATTTTTTTTTAAAGATTTTATTTATTTATTCATGAGAGACACAGAGAGAGAGAGGCAGAGACACAGGCAGAGGGAGAAGTGGACTCCATGCAGGGAACCCGACCTGGGACTAGATCCTGGGTCTCCAGGATCACACCCTGGGCTGAAGGTGGCGCCAAACTGCTGAGCCACCCAGGCTGCCCTACAGAGTTAAATTATAAATAATAATAGTAGCAGTAAAACTAATTCTGTTCAACTTTAGAATGCATCAAAATCGTATTTTCCAGGAGATTTCTCTCCTTTACAATTTGTTTATCTGAGATTGAGTTTATGTTCCCTGAACAGGTAGTAACTGGAAAGAAATGCAATGTCCTGACAGTCTGTTGGGTAGTGGGGGAAGGTAGATTAAAATAGATTGATTTCCAGAAAATAGAAGATTTGAATGTGAGTAAATTAAGAACTTATACAAAATGAGTTACATCAGGGTTGAAGAGATTGGAGAGTATCTCATTCATTTGGGATTAATTAAGACATTTTCCTTCACGAACAAGCTGTGAATAGGAATTTGGGTGAAGGAGTCAGAGAAAGCAGGACATCGGAAACGTGAAAATGGAAGTGATTTCTGGTATTATCCTAGGGTGGTCCCATTTAAAAACAAATGTCTCTTTAGGGCTGGGGAAAGGTGCACAAGCAACATTCTCAATTTACAAAACATATGTATATCAAAATCATAGAAGTAATACGTATAATGGAAAACTATAAAATATAGAAATGTAATAAGCAAACTCTGGGGCTTTGATTACCCTGGGACAACTAGAAAATATGTTAGAATGTTTTATTTTTATAAAGGCAAGGTCATGGAACATATACAGTTTTATATCTTATTCTTATAATGTAATAAGCTTTTCCTAATATTAATAAAAGGATGTATAAGCAACATCTTAAAAAATTATATATGTATGTATGTATGTATTTTCTAAAGAGAGAGAGAGTGAGTGAGAGCCAATGAGGGGCATTGGGGTGGGGCAGAGGAGAGGGAGAGAGAAAATACCAAGCAGATGCCATGTCCAATGGGAGCCCGACCTGGGGCTCAATGCCACAACTCTGAGAGTGTGACCTGAGCCAAAATCAAGTTGGACGCTCAACCAAGTGAGCCACCCAAGTGCTCCAGGGGGTATAAGAGTGTTTTTTTTTTTTTTTTTAAGATTTTATTTATTCATGAGAGACACACACAGAGAGAGGCAGAGACACAGGCAGAGGGAGAAGCAGGCTCCATGCAGGGAGCCTGACGTGGGACTCGATTCCGGGACTCCAGGATCATGCCCTGGGCTGAAGGCGGCACCAAACCGCTGAGCCACCCGGGCTGCCCAGGCATAAGAGTTTTAATGATACCTGATTTATTATGAGAGCCACTAACGATTTTGACATCAAAAATAGATATTTTCATATCTGATTTGGTAGTTTCAAAGGAGAATCTAAAACATGAGTGTCTATCTTCAGAAAACTTATAATTTAGTAGGATTTGGCTAGCTCTGTCAACAGCATATTTAGTATAAATGAATATCCAGTGAGTGATAAATGAGTGATTCAGAGCACTGTGATAATGAGGCAAGTGATGGGGAGGGTAGGAGAGAGAGAGACACTCAGCTGGATCATGGAGGGTGGATTGAATTTAGCTGAGTAGAATTAAAGGCCATCAGAGATGAAGGAAACCATCTATACAAGAGTGGGAAATGTCAAACGTGTTTGAGTAGGAAAGAGTAGATCAAGATGATTGGAAAAGGGGTTTGTTTATGTGGGGAGGAAGCCAAGTTGGAAGGAGTACTTGGGGACCAAATGTGCAGGTCTTTAAATACCAACCAAGTTTACACTGTATCTGAGCTCAGAAGTTACTAAATTCTGGGGACACCTGGCTGGCTCATTTGGTAGAGCATGCAACTCTTGATCTTACACTTGTAAGCTTGAGCCCCATGTTGGGTGTTTACTTAAAAATAAGATCTTTAAAAAAAATAAGTTACCATGGGTGCCCGGGTGGCTCAGTTGCTTAAGCATCAGACTCTTGATTTCCACTCAGGTTATGATCTCGGGTCATGGGATTGAGCCCGGCGTCAGGCTTTGTGCGCAGAGGAGAATCTGCTAGAGATTCTGTCTCCCCCTGCACTCTTGCTAGCTCTCTCTAAAATAAATACATCTTAAAAAAAAAAAAAAAAAAAAAAAAAAAAAGGGCAGCCCCAGTGGCTCAGCGGTTTAGCGCCGCCTACAGCTCAGGGTGTGATCCTGGAGACCCGGGATCGAGTCCCACGTCAGGCTCCCTGCATGGAGCCTGCTTCTCCCTCTGCCTGTGTCTCTGCCTCTCTCTCTCTCTCTCTCCTCTCTGTGTATTCTCATGAATAAATAAAATCTTAAAAAAAAGAAAAGAAGTTCCCGAATTCTGATGCATGACAAAGTTTTGCTGAATCTGTTATGACCTGAATAAGATAAGGGCAATCTAATGGAATTTTCATAATTCTGAGTTTATGCATTAGATTTCTCTGTTTTGAGATAAATCCTGTCTCAGGGAGATTTTGTATTTTGAAGGTTAATAATGTTCTTTTATGAAACAGTGATGACAAGAATTTGTTCTTTTTCCTTTGACTCTCTCCTTATTGGTTCACTGATCATAGATAATCATTATACATTTTTGAGTTGAGTGATACCAGTATAAAGAGAACCTAGCAAAATAAACCTTGCGAAATTTTGAAAGTTCAGTTTTAGGCATTACGATAAGGTTTTCCATTGGATGCTTGACATGGGGAATGGAAAAAGATGGGTGGATGCAAGATTGATAAAGAGGGGGCAAGAAGGAATTGAAGAGGTGATGATGCAGAAATGGGAAGAGGAGGAGTGATGTCATGGGAGGTAATGAAGTCAAATACATAAATCAGAGGAAATCCCACTGAGGTGTAAGACTATGATATGCTTCAGAGTCTACTAAGATAAGATGCTAAGCTTGTCCAGGCTTTACTTTCTTGCATGTAAAATGTAACTTTTTTTTTTTTAACTTTATTTTAGAGAGAGAGAGAGAAAGTGCAAGAGGGGAGACACAGGCAGACTCTGTGCTGAGCTCAGACCCCGACATGGGGCTTGACATGGGACCTAACATGGGGCTCAGTGTAGGGCTGCATCTCACAACCCTGAGACCATGGCTAAGTTGAAATCAAGAGCTGGATACTTAACTGAGTAAGCCACCCAGGCACCCCTGTAGCTAAGAGTTGGTTATGAGGATTAAATGAGATGATGCCTGTAATGCATCTAGCACAGTACCTAGTTTCTAACAAGTGCTCAGTAAATACTAGCTATAATAGTGAGTTTTTTTCTTAAAGTTTTGCTAATTTCTTTAAAAAAAATATATATATATATATTTTTTTTTACTTTGGTTAGTGGTTGGGGATTGGGACAGAGAGAAGGGCTTAAATACAGATTTAGAGGTAACATCTGTTGATTTGGAAGTAGAGTTTGTTCTAATAATTGACAGATGTCAGAGAAGCAGAGGATGATTGAGATAGGATAACTGCTAGAAAGATTACTGGTGAACTTGAGGATACAAATACCCCAGTGCGGTATGTTGAAGTCAGGTTGGTATGTTGAAGTCAGGTTGGAAGGTGTGCAGTTAATAGGGGCAGTGTTCTGATTTGTTCAAACCTTGGCAGTGGGGCCCCATTCATTGTTTTTGCTTATTTTTCTAGCCAAATGGATTTTAGTGTGTGTGTGTGTGTGTGTGTGTGTGTGTCTGTGCACGCGTGCACCCATGTGTACAGGTGCATGGGCACTTGTGCATCCACATGTTTAGGGATGCACCACTTAATCAATTAATTGGGTAATACATGCTTTGATGAAAAGTACTCTGAAAAGCTCTGTTATATGATTATTTGAATAAATGTACTAAAGGAAGTAGTGCCATAAGAAATAAACTGCTTCACTTGAATAACAGGTTTTTAAAAATTATGCTATTGTGTCACTTATGATGGAATTTTCTTATTATATGAAGGGATCAAAGATTAAGGGAAAATGATCAAATATTGGCTATTAATCACACTCCACTGGATCAGAACATTTCCCATCAGCAAGCAATTGCATTATTACAACAAACCACTGGATCTTTGCACCTGGTTGTGGCCAGGGAACCGGTCCACACAAAAAGCAGAACTTCTATCAACCTAACTGATACAACTTTGCCTGAAACAGTGAGTTGCAAATTTGGAAAAATAACTTAATTTTGAATTATGCCAATGATTTTAAGAAGTGTAAAGACATTTAAAGGTGTTACTTGTCATACTTCAGGAAAGATGATCATATCTCTAAGTAAAATATTAGCATATTGAACAAGATATTTCACAGAGGATTCTGTTTTTCAATGTCCTATGATTCTCCTTATTTAAGATTATATTTAATGTAGAAGGTGAACTGTTGTATTATGCGTAACTTTTTTGGTGATAGAAATAGTCTTAGGTTCCTTGGTGATGTAGGCAGTTCCTTAATTAAGCTGAGAATTTTTATTAGAGATTTACTGTTGAATATCTTAAGTAAGATTTAGTTATTTATTTAAAAAGATTTTTTTGTAAATTATATTGGATGTTTATGACTAGATTATTGACACTGCAAAATTATAGAAGTTTTCTTTACTTTCATACATTTTCATGTAAGCAGGTATGCTGAGCAATTTAAAAGAATAAAAGTATACATCTCTTTTGGGAATCTTTAAACTTGGTTTATAACATTTTACAGATTTTGGCCTCCACCTTTAGAATGCAAGCGAATAAATCTTATTTTCATATAACACTAAGTGCTAGCTGATTAATTTTCATTCACTGGGACAAAAGAAACAATAGACCGTCTGGGTACAGAACAAGGTCACAACAAAAATTAACATATAGACATTTTCACTGTTGTAATTAGTGATATTTATACAACACAATTTACATAATATTTATACAACACAATTTACATAATAACTACAATGAACAAAGCGAGAGAATGCTTTGCATAGTGGTTAAGAACAAGGGCTCTGCAGCCAGGCTAAGGTGGGGTTCAAACCCAGTTCTTCCTCTTCCTAGCTGTGTCATATCAGAGAGGTTCCTTGACTCTTCCACTCCTCAGGCTCTTCTGCTTTTACTTGGAACTAGTAACAGTATCCACTTCACAGAACTAATATAGGGATTAAAGGAGAATGCATATGAAGAGCTAAACACAGTGCCTGGTGTAGAATATATACTCTATCAATTTTAGCTGTGATCATTAATTCAGGCATATTTTAGCAAATCTTGTTACTTCCCAGATACTAGTTGTTCCAGACCTGAATTTATTATATATCCCAGTATTCTTGGTTATTTGTTGCATAGTAATGTTGTATAGTAACTTTCCAACTTAGTATAATAGTAAAACCAGTAAGTATACCCTAAGAAGCTTGAGATCTGGAGAATTTTGTTCTGCAGTTAGATTATGTGAATTTAATGCACATTTTCTTTTCTTTTTAAGTTGTATTTATTTATTTTGGGGAGGGAGCAGGTAGGGAAGAGGGGCAGAGGGAGAGAGAGAATCTCAAGTAGAGTCCCTGCTGAGCACATAGCCCAATGTGGGGCTTGATCTCACGACTCTGAGATCTTAACCTGAGCTGAAATCAAGAATTGGACGCTTAACCAACTGAGCCACCCAGGTGCCCCTAATGCACATTTCTTTCTTTTTCTTTTTTTAAATGATTTTATTTATTTATTCATGAGAGATGCACAGAGAGAGGCCAAGACATAGACAGAGGAAGAAGCAGGCTCCCTGTGAGGAGCCTGCTTATTATTTGAATAAATGTACTGAAGGAAGTACATTGATATGGAACTCGATCCCGGGACACCAGGATCATGACCTGAGCCTGAGGCAGACACTCAACCACTGAGCCACCCATGCACCCCTTATGCACTTTTCTGATGGAAGCCTGCTAGAGGGAAAATGCTTATGTCTCTCAGTCTGATTTGCACAGTCCTTTTTTGCCCCAGTGGGACCTACTTTTCCTCTCCCACATAAGAGCCTGCTTAATTACTCTCTTTTACCTCATGTCCTCAGAATTTCATCCTTCGCATTGCCGCCCAATTAATCTTCCCAAACCACTGCTTTGTTCCCGTCCTTCCTTTCTAAAGCCTTCAATTATTCCTTTTGCTTATCCAAGTAAGTAAATCCAATCTTTTCACCATATCTTTGACCCATTCTGTTATCTGGTTCTGTTTTGCTCTTATATTTCTCTTTGTCTTGAAAATGTGTGTTTTTCTTTGTAGTGCAATAAAATGCTACCTTTTCCTTGAAGCTTTCCGTAATTCTTCTTCGGATTTGACTTCTTGTCTTTGCCTCCACCTTCCCCCTAATCTTTATAATATTTTAAGATTCTCTTTCAATTCAGGTAAACACATTTATTGGTTCCTCCTTGCATGTTGGGCATGGTGCTAGACATTGGGTACAGATTGGAGAAGGAGGCAACATGTCTCTATCCTTTTCGAGCTATGTGTCTTATGATAAACATTCTGTCTCATATTTTAATTATTTGTGTTTTAGATGATCTTCTATGGATTATAAGATTCCCAAGGGCAGGGACCATGTGATCATCTTTATATCTCTCCTAGACTCTAGAAGGATGATCTGATTACTTGTAGGCATGTTCAATTTGTTGTATATCTGTTCCATTAGTAATTATTGTATTGGAAAACTAAGCATCTGTGTTTCACTAACACTTTGGCTCTTATTTGCCATTAATTTGTAGGTTCATTGGGGCCATATTGAAGATGTTGAGCTCATTAATGATGGCTCTGGATTAGGTTTTGGAATAGTTGGAGGAAAATCAAGTGGCGTGGTTGTGAGGACAATAGTTCCTGGAGGGTTAGCAGATCGGGTAAGTTCTCATTTTGGTGTCATACAGTTTAAATTGTATAGTTTGAAATGTAATTTTATAACATAGATTACTAGGATATATGATTCCATAACTAGAATTTAAGTATTGCTAAATTTTTTTTTATTTCCATTAATGTTAATATACACTCACTTGGTTTTTTATTTGAAACATTTAAGCCAACTTTTTTTTTTTTTTTTTTTTTTTTTTGGCCTGCGGTTGACAGTCTTCTTGATTCCATCAGAGGACAATATGTTTTGTTGAAGAGCTATTAATAGGTGTTGTATGTTGAATATCTGTGCTCTCTCCCAGTGTATCTTTCAAGGACCTAAATGCTAAACTTAGAAGTTACAGTGATTATAAACATTTGTCCCAATATTATATGGAGTAAATTTCTTTTTTTTTTTTTTTTTTTGGAGTAAATTTCACTTGAATTATGGTTTTCTTGCATTTAATTCAAATGACTACCCTTCATTATTTAGCAGTGTTTAAATGAAAATGAGCCTCTTTTTTTTTTTTTTTAAACTAGGCTCCATGCCTAAACATGGGGCTTGAATTTACAACCCTGAGATCAAGAGTCACATGCTGCACTCACTGAACCAGCCAGATGCCCCCAAGGGTGGGCCATTTTAGAACTTATGAACTATTTAGTTTTATATTGAAGAAAATGTTAAACATGGCATTTAGTTTTTAGAAAAGCAGTTTAGAAATTTGCTTATAACATCACTTATTAGTGAACCCATAGTATGTGAACTGGCCATGATAGCCAGAATAATACATAAATATTACTAATTCATGTTCAATTACCTTTAAATATATCCCTTCTAATGAACATAAGTAAAAATGAACTTGCCTTGCAAATGCAGCTTTGGGGTAAATTCCTCAATTCCCCATTTCTATTCAAGATTGTTCCACCTTACACAAACTGTGGAGCTGCTAATATTCCTATTTTCAGCCTCTATTTGTATATAGAGAAGCTGCTCTCAGAGTTTGCTTTGTGGGGATCCCTGAGACTCTTGCAGGGGATCTATGGGATCAAGACAGGGAAATGGCATCAAACTGTGCTAGTATTCATTGCATTCTTCACCACCATGTGGCTGCAACAAAAGAGAAAAAAAAGTTGTCTTACTTAAGAAAGTGCAGCAAAAATTTTTATTTCTAGTAAATTTTGACATTTAAGTGCATTTTTTAAAATATTGTTTGACAAAATGGAACATACTGCACAGCACTTTTGCCACACACTGAATTATGATGGTTGTTTTGGGAAAAATATTTGTGAAACAAACTAGCCACCTTTTTATGTGGAAAACATTTAAAAATTTAAAAAAAATTTTTCTGTCATTCAAAAAAGTGTTTTGAAATATGATCTATAGTGTTACGACTTTCAACTGTACAACATGATTTGATGTTTGTTTATACTGTGAAATGACCACTGCAGTAGTCTAGTTAATGTCCATCACCACACAGTTATATGTTTTTTTCTTGTGATGAGAACTTTTAAGATCTACTTAACTGTTTTAGCAACTTTTATATATACAATACAGTATTGTTAATTATCACTTATTTATTCACACATTTGGTCCACCTGTTTCCACCCACCCACCCACCCCAACTTCTGGCAACCCCAATCTGGAATAGCATTTTTACTTTTGAAAGAATAATTAGCAGAAAAATTATGGTTATTCAGACTTGGGTACTTGGCAGACATTTCTTTGAAAATGAAGCAAGCCTGTCACTTCAAGGAAAACAACTGACAGCATTTGTTGGTGATGATAAAATTTGAACTTTCAAGCAAACATTAGAATTCTGGAAAAGTTGTGTTTTACCATGAGCTTGAAATTTTCCAATATTTGAAGATCTTCTGGTTATATTATTGCTGATATTTATATGATTTTTAAAATATTATATAATGAAATATGTCAACATTTGAAAGATCTGCATGAGTCTGTGGATCAATATTTTATGAAGACCAATGTGTGATATGACTATATATAGGTAAAAGTTCCATTCAGAATTCAAGATTGAGCAATAGATTTTAATGAAACCATATTTGAAGGTTTGTTGATGAAGTTGGAGATTCTATATTGCAGCTGATCTTTAAGAAACCACAACTTACCAAGTTTTGGTGTGTTATCAAAGAAGAATGGACTCAAAGGACTATTAAAATACTCCTCCATTTTCCAACTACGTATCCAATTGAGGCCAGATTTTATCTTCTTTTAAGCCAGACATTAAAGAGATTTCCAGGGCAGCCCAAGTGGCTCAGCGTTTTAGCGCCACCTTCGTCCTGGGGCATGATCCTGGAGATCTGGATAGAGTCCCACATCTGGTGTCCTGCATGGAGCCTGCTTCTCCCTCTGCCTATGTTTCTGCCTCTCTCTCTCTCTCGGTCTCTCATGAATAAATAAATAAAATCTTAAAAAAAATTTCCAAAAATATTTAAAAATACCACTCTGGGCCCCCTTGGGTGGCCCAGTTGGTTAAGTGTATGCCTTTGACTCCAGTCATGGTCATCATGATCCAGCAGCACCCTGGTATCGAGCCCCACATCAGGCTGCCTGCTTCTCCCTCTGCCTCTGCCTGCCACCCCCCTTGCTTGTGCTCTCTTGCTCTTTCAAATAAATAAAATCAAATAAATAATATCACTTGGGCAGCCCGGGTGACTCAGCGGTTTAGCGCCACCTTCAGCCCAGGGCATGATCCTGGAGACTCGGGATCGAGTCCTATGTCAGGCTCTCTGGCATGGAGCCTGCTTCTCCCTCTGCCTGTGTCTCTGCCTCTCCCTCTCTTGTGTCTCTCTTGAATAAATAAATAAAGTCTTTTTTTTTTTTAATAAATACAATCTTAAAAAAATACCACTCTTCTCACTGTTTTGCTATAGAAAATGTAGCTTTTATTTGTAAAAAGTGTATACATCAATATATAAAAATATATATTAGCATATTACATGTATTAAATATTTTTATTTTTTTAAATATTTTTTAAAAGATTTTATTCATTTATTCATGAGAGACACACAGAGAGAGGCAGAGACATAGGCAGAGGGAGAAGCAGACTCTGTGAGGAGCCTGATGTAGGACTCGACCCTAGGAGACCAGGATTGCGACCAGAGCCAAAGGCAGACCCTCAACCACTGAGTCACCCATGCACCCCTGTATTAAATATTTTTAAAATTTCTCTATTTTCTAATTCAGTAGAAAACATAGAAAATCACGTAAACAAAAGCTCTTTCAGATTCTCTGTAATTTTTGAGATAAAATTGACATACAATAAATTGCACACACGTAAAATATACAGTTTAATGAATCTGACGTGTTTACTGGCAAGTCTGAAATGTGTAGGGCAGGCTAGAGGATGGAAACTCAGGCAAGACTTGATAATGCAATCTGGACTTTGAAATTTGTAGGGCTGTTTGGCAAGATTTCTTAGGAAACTCAGATGGGATTTCTGTTACAGTCTTAAGGCAAAATTCCTTTTTCTCAAGGAAATCTCAGGTTTGCTCTTAGTCTTCCAACTGATTTGATAGAGCCCCCCCCCCATGTTATCAAGGGTAATGTTCTTAAAGTCAACCAATTGTGGATGTTAATTATATCTTCAGAGTACCTTCACATAATATCTAGATTAGTGTTTCACCATAAAACTGGGTACCATAGCCTAGAAAAGGTAACATACAGACTTTAACCGTCATACCATCTGTCTCCTTAGTGAAGAAGAAGAACATATCCATCACCCACAAGAGTTCCTGTGTGTCTTTGCAATGCCCGTTTCTCCATCCTCAATAATTAAGAGTGTGAAGGGTTTCTGAGACCAGAAAGACTGAGAATGGTCATTTTATGGACTTCAAAACACATCTGTGGCAGAAAATATATTCTTAAGGGTTTTGGGGAATTTTTGTAAAAAGATTTTATTTATTTATTCATGAGAGACAGAGAGAGGGAGGGATAGAGAGAGAGAGAGAGGCAGAGACATAGGCAGAAGAAGCGGGCTCCCCACAGGGAGCCTGATGCAGGACTCGATCCTGGACCCCGGGATCATGCCCTGAGCCGAAGAGAGATGCTCAATCACTGAGCCACCCAGGTGTCCCTGGAGATTTTTTGTAATCTGATAAAAAATGAGGTACTGTGGAATATTCTGATATCTTTTCCCACATATCCCCTGACCCTTAGCAATTTTCATGGGCTTATTTGCTGGAGTAGCATTTTTCAAGATGCAAAGTGGTATAGTCACTGTGAAAAACAAAGGGTCAGATAAATTTAGAAAACACCAAGTTAAACAAAATCAAATAGACTTCTTTACTGTAAGAATTTTCTGAGCTTTTAATATCCTAATGTGCATTAAGAATTGTCACAAGGAGAATATGATGTGCAGTTTCCCAAATTAATCCCTTTGAGATACTGTTGGGAAAGGCCCAGGTCTGATTTTCAGCCTTTACTGGAAGGGATTGTCACTATTTCAGGTCATCAAGGAGGGGGTTGGGGTAAGCCCATCAGTCATGATGCAAGAGCAAATGTTTGTTTATACCAGACATTCTTATCTGCCTAATATACATTATTCCCATGTAATCCTTAAAACAGTCATAAATTTTATTTTCAAATTATAGATATGGAAACTGTTAAGAAATTGCCAAAGGCTACTTATTAGGAAATGATAAAATCAAAATTGAGCCCACATCTGTTTGACTCTGAAGCCTGTCTTTTACTGCTTAAATCTGTTTATCTAAAGTTCATCCTCATATTTTTTTTTTCCAGATGTATACTTGTCCAGGGTTGGTCTAAGCTTATCAGGAAATAGCTCTAGAAGCAAGAGAACTATTGGCTTTTTCCTGTAGGGAATGTGGTGAGGTCTAAGCATAGGAGACAGAGCCATCCCTTCTTCTTTCTTTCATCTCAGCTTATGGCCGATAAAATTTCTTCAACTGGCTCTGTGCTTTGTTGCTAAGCCTTTACAAGTTGTTGCTCATGTAGCCTGACCATAGTTTTAAAAGAATGAATGGGAATTACTGCTTTTAATTAAAATATACTCATGTTTTGAATGTTAATGCTCACTGTTGGCTATGGCAATCTTTATGGTAAGGGAATATAGATGTCCTAGGTCATTAGTTTAGATGTGATCAAGATTGATCATAAAGTGATACCTATGTTCAGCTAATGGGGTTAATTAATCTTTCTTCAAAGAATATATAATGAGATAATAGAAAGTTAGTAAAGGAAGTCAGTATTCCTTATTTAAAAGAGTTTCATGGGAAGCCTGGGTGGCTCAGTGGTTAAGCATCTGCCTTCAGCTTAGGGGCTAATCCTGGGGTCCCAGGATCGAGTCTCACATTGGGCTCCTTGCATGGAGCCTGCTTTTCCCTCTGCCTATGTCTCTGCCTCTCTCTCTCTCTCTCTCTCTCTCTCTCTCTGTCTCTTGTGAATAAATAAATAAAATCTTTAAAAAAAAAAGTTTCATGAAATAGCCTTTTACATTTTCTTTTGTGTTTACAGATTATTTATATATAATCTGTAAAAAGATGAGAATAATTAAGGGGGTGTGCCTAAGAACACCTAACTGATGTCACTGCAGCCTAAAGGGGCATCAGAAATGGATGCATTTGATGATGTGCTATAGGCAAGGCAGTAGGCTAAAGACTTTACATATAGTATTGAGTTTAATGTTCACAGATCAATGAGAGAGGGATTTATTCCCATTTTGCTGAAGAGTGATCTGAGATTTAGGTAGAATAAATAACTGATGTTTGGCCATACAGCTTGATCAAAGTACAGCCAGGATTTGAACTTGGGTGTATCTGACTCCAAAGCCTCTACTACTTGTCCTTCTGTTGTCTTCTACCTCTAATGTTAGAAAGTAAATGAAACGGAAAAATATTGATTCATAATGAGCTTTTTAAGAAACACTTGTTGAGATTTAGTTACAATGACCAATCAGTAAATGTAATCAGGGCCAATTCCATGGCTGGGAAAATTATATGGTATCGTGTAAGGGGAACTAAAAGACTTATAATTTATGTTGTAAATCTGTAATATATAATAATACATCAGTCTTAAATTTATAAATCTATAATATATAATAATACATCAATCTTAAAACCTATAAATCTATAAACCCATATCTATTTATAATCCTCAGATAGTCTCCAAAATTCACAGTACCTGAAACATATGTCTTTTCAGAATTTCATTCAGTTGTGGTAAAAATTCCAAAAATTTTAAAGAGAAGATTTTGTTTTGTTTTGTTTTTGTTTTTGTTTTTGTTTTGTTTTGTTTTGTTTTTAGATTGAGAATGGATAGTGTAAAACTTCATTTAACAGAAGTATCTTTCTTATGGTCTAGAGAAATTCTAGGGCAGTCACATACATTGAATTAACCCCATTCCCTGGAAGGTAACTATAACAATGCAGTCTGTTTAAAAGTCGTCATGAATTATTGACTTTTTGGTGTTAGGCAATTATAAGTAATATTAGCTATCCAGTAATCTTTCATACTAAGAAGGAATGTAACCAAGCAGAGATTGGAGAGTGGGTGTGTACAATGAGGAATTTTCAGTTTAGAATAAGCCAGACCCAGCGTGAGGCCACTGAATAGTTAATTATTCCCAAGAAATTTTGCATTGAGTAAGTCTATAAACAGATCTTTTCCTCATCCTTAAAAATCACTTGATAAGGGCTCTGGGAATTTGAGGAGGATAGGATAGATGTTTTTAGATCTAGTATCTTCCTTTAGTTTTTTGAGGGAAAGAGTGTTCATTTTAAAAAGTTGCTATTTCCTGCCAATGTTATATTGCCTTTTGATTAAAGATCAATGATAGAACTGGCCTGGAATCAAAACTAGAAGTTTGTTTTCTGTGTTTTTGTTTTGAAAGAAACAACTTTGATTTCTTAACTTTGTAGGTCAGGCCTGAATCCTTTAGGTTTTCAAATATTTTATATTTATTTATTTATTAATTAAAAATATGTTTTTAATTAAAATATATTTAAAGAATTATTATTTTTTAAGTAGGCTCTATGCCTGATATGGGGCTTGAACTTGTGACCCTTCCATCAAGAGTCACATGCTCTGCTCACTGAGCCAGCCAAATGCCCCTCAAATATTTTTTTTGAATTGAAATTATCATCCATACTGCTTATCGGGGAATTTAAAATGCAAAGGAATACATTTTTTAGCTTATACCTGCTAACTTAGATTAAAGTTAATAAATAATACTTTTAGCCTTTTCATTCTAATGCAAGATATCTTATTACATCAGCTGTATTAATTTTTGTGCCTTCCATACTCTCTAGCCTATATGCATAATTGTTTTCCTCTTTTGAAAGAACCTATAGGTTAATATACTTTTATATTTGAATGTTTGATTAGCATGCTAAGTCTTTGAATCTTGGCATAGCTATTTATTGGCTATCATTGATTTATGATTTCTGTTAAAGAACAAAACCCTATGCCTTTTAATTTCCTTGCATAGTAGACATGTTATGGAAGGAGAATGTTGATCAAAAAATATCAATAAAATGCAATATTTGGGGCTGCTGGACTTTTTTTAAAGATTTTATTTATTTATTTATGAGAGACAGAGAGAGAGAGAGAGAGGCAGAGACATAGGCAGAGGGAGAAGCAGGCTCCATGCAGGGAATGGATGTGGGACTTGATCCCAGGACCCCGGGATCATGCCCTGAGCTGAAGGTAGATGCTCAACCACTGAGCCACCCAGGCTGGCTGCTGGACTTAAACAAGGTAGCTGTCATTTTGGTGTCTTTCCTATCAGTCTGACTAATGATTGTGTTTGCACTTATGAATTCCTTAGAACACCTGTTTTTCTGGAAGACGAAAATGTTTGACTTTCAGTGACAGATGCAAATTATCTACATCATTTAAAATTGAATAGAGGTAAAATAGGAACAAAAATAGTGCCTAGGAAGTGACTAAATATGTACTTATGCTGAAGTGCCCTCCTTTGGCCAAGCCAAGTTCACTTATTTGACATATTCTTTATTCTTGATCAGGCATAATTTTGTTCAAGAAGAGTTTGATTTATAGAGGCAGCTTTACCCTTGTTTTTCATCATGACCACTGTCTTTCTCTTGAGTAGTTACTTGTTTTATTTCAGGTTGTTGCATTGATACACTATCAAATTATTAGTGCTTAAAGTAGAAATCCACCAATTCTTATTTCCTCTTTGCATCTATGTTTTCTCTACATCTTTGTAAATGTTTCTGAGTTGAATTGCATTTCTGTTTTTCTCCTTTTCTCCTCTTCCAGTTGCTTCGAGGGCCTTCTGCAGACTTCACAACAAAGCCCATAGTTTTTTACTTATTATTTTGATCTGATACCTTCCTTCATTCAGGTTTCTGCAAAATTGGAGAAAAGGAAGGATGGAGAATAGACTTTTTCTTAAGTCTTTTTTTTTTTTTTTTACTTTTTTTTCTTCTGAATTTCATCTAAACCATATAAATGGTGCCTTTTGGAGCCAGGAATATGGAGCCTAGCACTGTACAAGCCTGAGGGGTCATTGCTCTATTCTCAGGCTGTCCTTCTCTCTCAGTTGCAAAATATCTACTTTTCATCTTCATTTTATTTAAGCTTTTTGACAGTCATAAGCAGTTTCTTGGAGAATAGGAGAAAAGTAAATTTATTGACTATTAGTGTCACTCTGGAGGTATCCAAGTATGAGACAAAGGACTAAATGAGAACTGGTTTTTATTTCAACTGGGTTGGACTTTGATTCTCTCATAACCTTTGTGACCTTGGCCAAGTCACTCAACCTTTCTGAATCCCATTTGCTCAAGCTGTCCCTCTCTGAATGAGATGATGCATAAAAAGACCTGTAAAGTACTAGGTAGGTATAATTTTTTGTAACCAACTATGTTTACATCTTGGTATCTTTTTATAGTAAAAAAGAATTCAAATTTTGAATAAAGAGAATTCACAATTTCTGATGAGGTGAAATGCAGATCTGTTGCTGTTTCAATAATTTGACAAATAGAGGTAGAATGGAAATATTAAACATTTATTTTTATTTTTAAAATTTTATTTATTTATTCATGAGAGATGCAGAGAGAGAGGCAGAGACCTAGGCAGAGGGAGAAGCAGGCTCCTCACAGGGAGTCCGATGTGGGACTCAATCCCAGGACTACGGGATCACACCCTGAGCCAAAGGCAGACAGTCAAAGCTAAGCCACTCAGCTGTCCCAATATTAAACATTTTAAACTGCTATGCTTTTTGATAAATTGTGTTTTAAACTTTTCTGTGTATGAAATATAGATATGAAAATATATATTAAAAAGTATATATAATGGCTATGCACTTCTTTTTTTCTTTTGGGCTATGCACATTTTAAATAATGACAATAGGGACTCCTGGGTGGCTCAGTGGTTGTGTCTGCCAACCAAGAAATCTTAAAAAAAAAAAGTTAAAAATAATAATGACAATAATCACCAATGTATGTATTACTTAAAGAAATATAACATTTAAATAAAAATAACAATAATTACCCATGTACATATCCCGAGCTTAAGAAATAGAACATTATGTATCCTTTCTCTAAGTTCTCTAAATTCATCCAGAATCCTAACTTTAAATATATTATATGCTAATGACTCTTAAATTTAATATATGGCCTGAATTTTTTTTTTTAAGATTTTATTTATTTATGAGAGACATAGAGAGAGAGGCAGAGATACAGGCAGAGGGAGGAGCAGGCTCCATGCAGGAAGCCCGATGTGGGACTCGATCCCAGGACTCCAGGATCACACCCCGGGCTGAAGGCAGGCTCTAAACCGCTGAGCCACCCAGGGATCCCCTGGCCTGAACTTCTTTCCTGAACTCCAAATTTGTATATCCAGCTGCATATTTGGCATCTCCACTTGCATGTCTAATAGGATCTCAGACTGGATATCTCTAAAACTGAATGCCTGATTTCTACTTCTATCTGTTCCTCTGTAGTCCTCTTTCTCTCAACTAATAGCAACTTTCTAGTTGCTTAGGATTAACAACTTGGAGTTTTGAGTCCTTTTTTCTCTTCATACCTCATGTAGAAGCTATCAGTAGAGCCTGTTGAAAGTTCATTAAGAATACATCTAGAGGGGCACCTGGGTGGCTCAGTGCTTGAGCATCTGCCTTTGGCTCAGATTGTGATCCTGTGGTCCTAGGATTGAGTCCCGCATTGGGCTCATCTCAGGGAACCTGCCTCTCTCTCTCTCTCTGCCTGTGTTTCTGCCTCTGTGTGTGTGTGTGTGTCTCTCAAAATAAATAAATAAGATCTTAAAAAGAATACATCTACATCTAGAGTCTCCTCCACACTCCAACTGCTAACCCAGTCCGCAGGCTAGTATTATCTCTTTTTAGGTTCCTATTGTAGCTTCCTAACTGGTATCTCTCTGCTTCTGTTGCTTCCTCTCCTATAGCCTGTTTTCAGTACAGAAGTTTGGGGGATCTTGGTAAAAGAAGTCAGATAATGTCCCTTCTCTGTTCAAAGCCTTTCAATGACTTCCCTTCCCACTGGTTCAGAGCAAATGCTCTGCACTGCTGACCTCCAGTTAATGCTCCCATCTCCTCTTAATTACTCTACTCTTTGCTCATCCTCTTCCAGCCATACTGACATCTTGCTGATCCTTAAACATGCCACTGAGTTTGTTGGCCTTCAGAATTCCTGGCTTGATGCCGGAAACTTCTGATCCAAACTCCCGCCCTTTTTGCAGCCCAGGACTTTCTGATCTCTCCCTATCTTTGTGGTCATTAATGCCCTGGCTCTAGGCCATTAGGCATGAAGTGATGCCCTCGCGTAAATGTCCATTTTAGAATTCTAGTTACTCTTCTTTTGAACACATCCTCCACCTCATCTTTTTTTTTTTTTTTTTGGCAAAGATTTCCTTTTCTCTGTTGCCAGTTCAGCATTCATTAAAACAATACGCTTTTTTTTTTTTTTAAAGATTTTATCTATCTGTCCATGAAAGAGAGAGGCAGAGACATAGGCAGAGGGAGAAGCAGGCTTTTCATGGGGAGCTTGATGCAGGACTTGATCCCAGGACCACAGGATCATGCCCTAAGTCAAAGGGAGATGCTCAAACACCCAGGCGTCCCATTGAGCATATTATAGGTGGCTTCTTTGTCAGCCATTCTACCAGAATTGAAAGTCTGATGAATTGATTATTAGCTAGTGAAATTAAACCATTGATTTGTTGGAATAATTTTGTTTTTTTTCTTCAATTAAAGGATGGAAGACTCCAGACAGGGGACCACATCTTGAAGATTGGTGACACAGATGTGCAGGGAATGACCAGCGAGCAAGTTGCACAAGTGCTAAGGAACTGTGGAAATTCAGTCAGGATGCTTGTTGCAAGAGACCCAGTTGGTGAAACTTCTGTAACCCCTCCTACCCCTGCAGCCTTACCTGTTGCCCTGCCTGCTGTAGCTAACAGGAGCCCTAGTACTGTGAGTATATAAATAGTTCTTCTGCTATAAATACTAGTTATGAGACCCTGCAAGATTTGAGATGCCTTCGACTCAAAGTGCCATGTGAGTATGAGTAGTGCCTCCCAGTGAAGCAGAGGAGAGCCCAGTTGGGAGACATTAGACAAGTTTGATTTTCTTTTTTGCTGTTTCTCAGCATCATTCAACCTCACTAAACTTCAGCTAATCATCTAGTAAATTGGAAACTAATATTTGCCATTTCTTTTTTAAAATAAAGGCTTTTCAAAAATTTTATTTATTTATTTTAAAGTAAGCTGTATGCCCAATGTTGGGCTTGAACTCATGACTCCAAGATCAAGAGTCGCATACTCCACTGACTGAGCCTGGCTGGTACTTGCCATTTGTATGTCATTAGAGTGGTCACCTCCATATATGGTCATCCACATATTGGATGGGAAACTAAATACTGGTCAGTGTAGAAGTTATCACAGGAACAGAATGAATAAAGGGAATAGATAATAATATATATTATAACCATTATAATAAACAATAATCATTATTGTTATCAAATACCCAGAATTGTCAAGGTCATCTGCAATTCTTACAGGAATTCTTCAAGATAGGTCTTATTCTTTCATTAAGATAAGATCATATTAGCTGAAGGAACTCAAGTCTAAATTACTTATTTAAGGGGTGCCTGGGCAGTGCTTGAGCGTCCGCCTTTGGCTTAGATCATGATCTCGGGGTCCTGGGATCAAGTCCCACATCAGGCTCCCTTAGAGGGAGCCTGCTTCTCTCTCTGCCTATGTCTCTGCCTCTCTCTCTGTCTCTCATGAATAAATAAATAAAATCTTAAAAAAAAATAAATTACCCATTTAAAAGTCATATAGTGAGGGGCACCTCGGTGGCACAGTTAAGTGTCCGAAACCTGATTTCAGGCAGCTCAGATCTTGATCTCAAAAATAAATAAATAAAATCATATAGTGAGTAAGTTGCAAGCTGGAATTTGAATTCAGATCTTTCTGGTCTATTCTAGGATCTTTCTAGCCATGTCACAGGCTCTGAATCAAGGAGTAATAAAGCTAAAGAAAAGAAATAGTTTTTAAAAGGAGGGGCCGGGGAAAGAAAGGAGAAGTGATTTTGGTGGGGAGGGGTAGAAGACCATCATTTATGTGTATTTGAGGGGCTGTTCTAGAAAATTGTTTGCCTCTCCTTGGAACCTTGTGAATGGAAGTTTTCTGTCTGAGATGTTAGCATCATTTGTTTTCCTCTCTAAATCGGTTGTAGCCACTTTCTTCCCCTCTATTACTCTAGCTGTCTAGAGCCTTCATTTCAGTAGTGGGGACAATGTAGCTCTGTGATAAGTGAGAATTTGATGCAATTAACTGTTTCCTTTCTAATGTTAGTCGTTTGAATTGAACCATGTTTTTAGACATTTTATTCTTTATTTTATTTTATTTTTTTTAAAGATTCTATTTATTTATTTATTCATGAGAGACACGGATAGAAAGAGGCAGAGACATAGGCAGAGGGAGAAGCAGGCTCCATGCAGGGAGCCTGATGTGGGACTTGATCCTGGGACTCCAGGATCACACTGGGCCAAAGGCAGGTGCTCAACTGCTGAGGCACCCAGGTATCCCGACATTTTATTCTTTAAAAGAAATATTTTAAATTAGAAGTATGAAAGTAAGTTTTAGTTGAATATTTTTTGCTCACAATAATTACAGTAATTTTTACCATTTGTTTCTAAACTTTTCTTTACATTTGTTTTTTTTTTAAATATTTTATTCATTTATGTGAGAGAGCACGAGCAAGGGGAGGGGCAGAGGGAGAGGGAGCAACAGGCCTCCCACTGAGCAGAGACCACCCCTCGCCCCACAATGCAGGACTCGATCTTGAGACCCTGAGACCATGACCTGAGCCAAAGGCAGATGCTTAACCCACTGAGCCACCCAGGCACCCCTGGGTTTTTTTTAGATAAAAATTTATCCTGAGTGTTTTCTAAATAGCTGTATTAGTTTTCTGTTGTTGTATAAATTATCACTAAGGCACCTGGATGGTTCAGTGAGTTAAGTGTCTGACTCTTGATCTCAGCTCAGGTCATGATCTCAGCTCCAGCCATGAGATCGAGCCTCATGTCTCGTACATGCTCTCTCACTCTCAAAAACAAAACAAAACATTAAAAAAAAAAAAAAAAAAAAAAAAAAACACCAACAACACAAACTTAGTGGCTTAAAACAACCTGCTTTGTTAGTTGTGTAGGACAGAAGTCTGGGTGGACATGGCTAGGCTCTGCTTAGATTTCTATATGACCAAAATTAAGGGCTGGCTGGACTCTTATCTGGATGCTCTGCGGACAGTCCATTTCTGAGCTTATTTAATTGTTGGTAGAATATATTCCTTGAAGCTGTAGGACTGAAGTCTCTTCTTTGCTAACTATCAGCTAAGGACCACACTCAGCTCTTCCAGAAATGTAACTTCTCACAGACCTCCTACCACAAGTCCAGCCTTTATGCTTCAATTTCACTTCCTTTTCTGTGGCCATCTAGAAAACTCTGCTTTTGAAAGGCCCCTGATTAGATCAGATGCACCTGGATTAATCTCCCTTTTGCCACATAATGGAACATAAACACAGCAATAGCACCAGGAATCAAAGTTTCTGCCACAGGTTCTAAAAAAAAATACTTGGCAAACCATGCACAAACTGACTACACACAGTTATGGAATTAAATAATGTGTATCACTAAAATTGTTTTTTTTTTTTCCCTTTTAGGACAGTTCTCTTTATGAAACTTATGGTGTTGAGCTCATTAAAAAAGATGGACAGAGTCTTGGGATTAGAATTGTTGGCTATATTGGAACTGCTCATACAGGTAAATGAATCATTTTATATTTGGAAATAATTGTAAAGGGTGTGAAGTTTTCTAGATAGTAAAATTAAATAAGTGCAAATTTTAATACTGAACAATAAAACTGTGTTATCTATAGTGGCAGCCAGTTACTTTCCAGTGATTAGAGATTTATACTTTTATCTCAGTAATTTTATAGCTGACTTGATTGTCATTAGCAAAAGGATCAAATTGTATAACTTAGTGTATAACATTTTTCTAAGATAGATAATTATAAATATTGTGACTGTTACATATTCTGACATTTTGGATGTGCTAATGTAAAAGGATTACTGTGTATGTTTCATATTATGAATGTCAAAAATACTGTAATTACTAAAAAATAATATAGAATAAATTATTTAATTGGAATTATTTTCCTGTCCTTTAAAGGGATTCTATTGTAAGAATAAATACATGGCCCAAGTATCTCTGAATAACACTGCCTCAACTCCTACATGCAAAGCTTTGGTAACTTATTTTAAGAGTTACTCTATTATTAGTAAGACAATCATTAAAGTAAGGAAAAATAAACCTTTTGGACAAATATTTGCTCATAACATGAATTCCGAGTTATGAAATGTTCTAGTTTTTAAAAAATAACAAGATTAGAAAGTTGATTTTTTAAAAAAAAATATTATTTTGCATACTTACAGCAGGTGGAAAGATTAAGAGTGCTAATGTATTCAAAGTCCTGAGTGAAATTCATGTCAGACCACCTTGTGCTATTTTAGCCTAATGAAATAACTGTTTTCAAACCTTTAGACTTTTCTAAGTGCCACCTTTATTAGGCTCAGAATTTAAATGAATTCCAAAAGAGCTAAGTATGGATTGTATAATAATGTTGGGGGGAAAAAAAAGCTATATTGAATAGCTCTTAATATGCTGTCTCATTAGAGAAATCATGGCTTAGTTCCTAAACTTGTGGCTTATGAACCTTTATTATATAAAGTTTTTGGAGTGTTCTTGTAAACCTAACAATATACATACCAAGTCAAGTGAAAGTGGATAACTGATAGAAAATTGAGAAAATTTGATACTTATGTTACTGAATAAAGGAAAGAGTCATTTTACTTCTTTATTCTCAAAAGAAGTTTTGGAGACTTTGGGAGAGGGAGACAGTGGCAAATCCAAAAACGAGAACATTTAAAAACTCAGTATGGTTTTTAACATGTAGTCTTTCAGAGTAATTTTTCCTTTATTCTGTTCATTGGACTTTTCAGGGAGTTACTTTGCTTAGTTCTGAAAGGGATAGAAAAATGAATATTAAGAAAAGTCTAGTCTGAGAAAGGAATATGTAAATAACTCTTAAATGTTTAAGAATAGGGGATCCCTGGGTGGCTCAGTGGTTTAGCACCTGCCTTCAGCCCCAGGCATGATCCTGGAGACCTGGGATCGAGTCCCATGTCAGGCTTCCTGCATGGAGCCTGCTTCTCCCTCTGCTGGTGTCTCTGCCCCTCCCCCCTCTGTTTCTCTCATGAATAAATAAATAACATCTTAAAAAAAAACAACCCACATTTTAGCCCTGGGCTAAAGGTGGCGTTAAACCGCTGAGCCACCTGGGCTGCCCTAAAAGAATTTTTTTTTTAAAGATGTTATTTATTTATTCATGAGAGACAGAGAGAGAGAGAGAGAGAGAGAGAGAGAGAGAGGCAGAGACACCATCAGAGGGAGAAGCAAGCAGGCTCTATGCAGGGAGCCTGACATGGGACTTGATCCCGGGTCTCCAGGATCATGCCCTGGGCTGAAGGCAGCGCTAAATGGCTGAGCCACCCAGCTGCCCTAAAAAAAAAAATGTTTAAGGATAAATGAAATATGTGTCCTAGCAGAGATATAAGCAAACTATCATATGGCAGATGAAAGATTAAATTTGACAGAACAAAATAAGGAATTCACAGCCATTTGTGGTAGGAATGGAAAAAGATTTTAGTAGAAGGGATGAGATTTAGAGGAAGAAAAAATGAATTAAAAAAAAGGGATATGACATCATGACAATATTTAGTGTTTTGGTGAAATATCAAGTCTTGTGCGTGTGCGCTTTTGTTTTGGAGGGATGGCAGTTGGAAGATAAGTGTAAAAAAAAGTTTTGGGCAGATTATGGAGGTCCTTGAATATGATTCTGTGAAATTTGCATTTTAATATGTAGGAAATAGGAATTCATTGATGTTTATTTTTCTTCTATAGACAATATTGTGAGTTCATTTGAAATGAAAGAATAAAAATATAAAATCATCCAAACTTACAGTTTTTCATTTTCTATTTTCTCTTCTAGTCTTTTGCCCATAGGCATGTATACTTTTTATATAGTTGTAATTTTTATTTAGCCATTTGCTTGTATTTAAATATTTTGTAATGTAAAGATTAATGTTGCTAAGTTTTAAAATTAATTTGTTTTTAAACTCTGTGTGTACTTTTCTATGTCTGGGAAGCTAACATGAGCAGTGAACTAAATGTAGGCAGGAAGACCAGGTAGGAGACTCTTGTCTTAGAGCTGGTGAAAAGTGATAAGGCTCCAGGGCCTGAGGAAGAAGGAAGAAAGCCCAAGAGAAGAGGATGAGACTGCCTGGGCTCTCCTGAATTCCAGCTTATAGTGCAATTTCATCAAGCTTCCATTACTGATTATTTTTCCAGAAATAGTCATCAGTCACATCATTTCAAATTCGGGTCACTTGTGATGGTGACAGTTTGAAATAATCCATCAATTTCTCTGCTTGTGTTCAAAATAGTATTTATCAAGCCTCAAGTCAGCCCCTGTAGCTAATTAACCTCTTGATATGAATTTTGCAATCAAGGTCTAATTAGAGCTTTCTTCCATTCTCCATATGTTTTCATGTACCTCAGGGGAGGCTTCAGGGATTTATGTGAAAAGTATAATACCCGGCAGTGCTGCATACCACAACGGCCAAATTCAAGTGAATGACAAAATAGTTGCTGTAAGTAACTACCCTTTGTCTTATAATTGAATCAGGTTGGGGAAAAAAGTTATCTTTATTATAATATGTGTGAGAGGAGAATATCTTCATATGGTCTCATAATGTTTTAAAAAATTAAGTTCAGTGAAATTTCATTGATTTAGACTCGTAGGGTCCTAGATTTTTTTGTTTTTGTTTTTTGTTTGTTTTTTTTTTTTTTTTCACTGTGTATGAAGAAAGGAGTCACCAGCCATATTGGCAGGAAAAAATATATATACACACACATATACCTGAAAGATGATTTAGCATTCTCCTAAAAATGACTTTCAAGCACCTCTGTGTTCTTTAAACTCAATCATTTTATATACATTTTAGTAGGCTATTAATTGGCTCTTTTTATCTCTTCATGGAAGTAATTTTTCTAACAGTAATTTTTAGTACATACAAAATTGAGATATTTTATATATTGAAGGATATAATAATTACCTTTTGGCAATTCAGACTGGTCTTTTCTCCATTTAGTGGAAATTGGTTAAGCTTTAAAGTTTATTTGAACAATACTTTTGAAGCATAAACATTCTACATACACACACACATTTAATTTAGTGATTTACATAGAAACAGATGTTTGTAACTATCATTTGAATCTTTGTTCTTCAGGTCCATCTAAGGAAGCATCTTTCATGACTCTTAGTTTAGGAAATGTCCTGTAATTTGCAAGGTATAGAGGCAAGCAATAGCGGTGGATGCTTTGGAGAGAATACTTCTGGGGATAGCTAAAGTAATGGTTTGGCCAGCTTAAGGGAATTGGGTGGAACCTGAGGCTTATTTGTCCTGATGGACTTCAGAAATGAGGATTGGGCTTGACTTAGATTAGTAAATCTGTTTCTTGAATATACTTTTTCACAGCACTAGAAAACCCAATGCGGGGATATCTGTGTGTCTCTTCTGGAAAATACCACATAGTTATAGGATAGTGGGATGAAGTGTTGGATGACCTCTTTGATTTTTTATAATAATGGCTTCTACTTAGTACGTCTTAAGAGCTAGGTATAGCAGTTGACCATCTTTTATAGGACTTTGAATTTTGAATAGCAGCAGAGACTAAGAACTTTGACCTCTCGGGTTGTCAGTTTAATGTGTGACTCTGTGGAGTGTAAGTTTGAGTTTGCTCTTTAGGTTTTCAGGAAGCTTGTCAGCATGTTTTACTACCAAGTTTGCATCCTATTCAAAGATAATTACTTAGGTTTAATACAAATTCACTTTGGCATGAAATGAATTGCCTAATATTATTCTGCCTTGTTAGAATTGAAAATAGCAGTTACCTTGAACTCTCTGTTTAATGTGTCTCTTCCTGTTTTAGGTTGATGGTGTGAATATTCAGGGTTTTACCAACCAGGATGTTGTTGAAGTATTACGAAATGCAGGGCAAGTGGTACACCTAACTCTAGTTCGAAGGAAGATGTGTTCATCTACTTCTCCCCTTGAACGGTCTTCAGACAGAGGTAGTTAATTCCAGTATCCCTCTCCCCACCGCATAGTCTGGGCTTGGAAGAATAGCTTACTTGGGGAAGTTGTTCTGTGAGTCTGGGAAGGAAAAACTGCCTGTCTTTTTGTAATGCAGTGATGGAGAAATGAATCAGCTCATTTGTGCATTGAAGAAGAGTTTCCTTGCCTATTATAATGTGCCAGTCCAAATGTTAGAACGTGAACCCTGACATGCATTAAGCTCTGAGAGCTGTTCTAAATGGGGATGGAAATCATTTTTCCAAAAAGCTTCTAAATTTCATTTATTACTTATATTTGAATAATAAAGCTTCAACACCTTTTGTTCTAGGGGGCTCTCATTTGTCTAATGCTTTGACATTTTGCACACTTCAGATTTCATATTACTTCTAACGATATATTTGATTCTAATGTCTCCTGATTTACTCTTTGAAATACAGAGGGGAAAAATAAAACCTGGATTTCTATTAAGAACATTTTTATTTGTGAAATATTTGTTATTTTGATTAAAGAATAGCAGATTTTCATCATAGAACAAATACATAATAATATGCATGGCAGTTTTTTAATTATCAAGTTATTAATGTGTAGATCAACAAAATTTGACAATCCTGAAAACAAATTCAATTTAAGATGAATGACTAGTTATAGAACTAGCGAGTAAGAAATAATTCCATTAGAATTTGTCAGAAGATGAATACATTTTGCCCCCCCCTCTTCTGAAGATATAATAAGCCTGGAAGCCTTGCTTTCAACTGATATTGATTTATATTTAAATTGGAACTTTTTAAGTTTTATGTGATAGTGGAAATTTTGCCGCTGAAAGACAGATGCCCTGTCAACTGCATCGTATGTATGAAATTAAAAATTGCCTAAATAGTACAAATTGTACAAATGCTATATTGACCTTAAAAGGTTTACATAAATATTTATATCAACATAATGGTTTTTAATAGCTCTGATAGAGCCCTTGGCTTCAGCCTACTGTATCAAATAAAGTATGTCATCGGCGAATTAGCAATTCTTTCCTGCGCATGCCTACATTTTAAATTTATGTTGGAATAAATTTTGACTCTAAATTTGCACTTCTTCCATGGTTGAGAGGACCTTCATGTGGATTTTACTAGCATCCTTGAAAGAGTGGTCTACCATAGCATTTATCACGCCCTGTTGGAATCACCTGTTTTACATGTAGCCACTGTAATATAGGGGAAGGGTGTTGCCTTTGTTCCCTGCCCCATGTAACAACACTTTTGTGTGCCTTCCATAGCCAGCATTTTGTCTATTTTACTGAAGCAAACTGTACAACTTCTAGCTCTTGTGCAATACCTTCCTCTACCATTCTAAAACTGTCTTTTTCTCCTCTAAACCCCTACTGTTTTGTATACCTTGTATATCTTATTTGTGTACCAATTTGTATATTACTTGCAGCATGCAATTACATCATGTACTGCTCTGTACTGTAAATTCTGGTATGTAGCTATTTTCCCCACCTGCGCTAGCAGCTTCTGGCCGCATTACTTTGCCTAGTACTAGGCTGTGCTTTTAGTGTGTATCACCGGATTAACGATCTAAAAAATTTATGTATGGTTAAAAATGTCATATTAAGATCATAGGAACTTAAAAAAATTTTTTTACAGTATTTGTTTGTCTACAAAGATTTTTCCATTTGAGAAAGAGAGTGCACAATGGCATGCATGCCTAGGGGGGAGAAGCAGACTCCCTGCTGAGTGCAGAGTCCCAGACTGGATCCCAGGAAATGGAGATCACAACCCAAGTGGAAATCAGAAGTCTAACACTTAACCTACTGAGCCACCCAGGCGCCCCAAGATCACAGAAACTTTTAACTGGTTATATTTTCCAACTTTTTATAGTTGACCCTTGAACAACACAGGTTTCAATTGTGTAGGTCCATTTATACATGGATTTTTTTCCAATACAGTACTATACTGTATTTTCTTTCTTATGACTTTCTTTTTTTTTTTTACTTTTTTTCTTATGACTTTAATGACTTCATTAATGACATTTTCTTTTCTCTAGCTATATTATAAGAATATTGTATATAATACATATAATATACAAAATATGTTAATTGACTATGCCTATCAGTAAGGCTTCTGGTCAATAGTAGGTTGTTAGTAGTTACACTTGGGGGGATTCATAAGTTTTATTTTTTTTTTTCTTTTTTCTTTTTTTTAAGATTTTATGTATTCATGAGAGGCAGAGACACAGGCAGAGGGAGAAGCAGGCTCCTCACAGGGAGCTCGATGTGGGACTCGATCCCGGAACCCCAGGATCCCGGAACCCCAGGATCACGCCCTGACCCAAAGACAGATGCTCAACTGCTGAGCCACCCAGATGTCCCTATATGGGTTTTCAGTTTCATGGAGAAGGGGAAGGGCCCCTAACTACCTTCGTTGTTCATGGGTCAATACTATTATAAAAAATTTTGAATGTATAGAAAAATTGAAAAATAACAAATACCCACAAACCTACCATTTAGATTCAACAGTTACTGTTTTGCCATATTTGTTTCATCTATTTCTCTTTTTTCCTTAACCACTTAAGAGTGAGTAGTAGACATCATGACACTTTAGTTTGTAAGAATAAATCTGTAGTTTGTAAGAATAAAGATATATAATAATATTATCACATCAAAAAAATTAATAGTAATTTCCTAATATTAAATACTTAACACATACTTAAATTTGCCAGTTGCCCCCAATGTCTTTTGTAGCTTCTTTTCCCATTTCCCCTTCTCTGAAATAAAAACCTCATAAAATCAAGATTCAGTCACACATTGGACTTACTGCCTGCGTTGTGTTTCTTTGGTTTCTTAATCTAGAAGCACCCTCCCACCCCCCCCCCGCCTCTGTGGCACAGACTTTTTGTAGAGGGATTTGTTCATTTGTCACTAGAATACCACATTCTGAATTTGATTGTCATTGTAATGTAATTTAACTAGTTTCTCTATCCACTATATTTCCTGTGAGAAGATAGATATAAAGCCTTAGTTAATCCAGGTTAAATATTTTTGGTAGGAATACTTTATAAGTCATGTGTGATTATTTAAAAAATGATCTAAAATGACTCTTCTTCAACCTTTCTTGTATTTAAGAGATATGTAATGACTTGCATGCTTGAGATTGAAAGCTTTGGATATCTTATTACGTAGCTCAGTTTAGCTAAGGCAGGAACCACTGCAACCAAGGGAATTCTCTCCAGTTCCCTTGCAGTTCATAAAGTTACCTATGTAGAATTAATTTTTTTTTTAACTCATGATGATGTCATTTTAGAACCTAGCAGAGTCCGGAGCACAGGGATGGACTTCTTTTGCATATCTTGCTCCTTACCACCACAAGCACAAGATTGTAAGACCTTAGTGTTCTTTTTCTTTTCCAAGGCTAGGTTGAAAAGTATCTACTCCTTTGTCAATGACTTTACCTTGTTCTTACCTTCCCATTGCCTGGTTCCTTATCCTTTTCGATATTACCAGCAGTTTCTTAATTTTTAAGGACTTAAGTGGTTATCTCACATGGTGTTTTGAATAAAGGAATCCTATACGTAGGTTACCTGAGATGTTTGTAATGAGTCTGTGAACAGGATTGTAATAAGCTCACTTAAATATGGTCTTCAGTTACTAGTGATTCAAGTTAGTAATTCTTATTTTAGGAACTGTTGTAGAACCATCGGGAACACCAGCTCGCTATGTAACTGGAGCAGTGGAAACGGAAACTAATTTGGATGGTGGGGATGAGGAAACTGAAGAAAGAATGGATAATCTAAAAAATGACAACATACAAGCCTTAGAAAAATTAGGTAGGCACAAAGCGTTCAATTCAAAACAAAGTAATTTGACTTTCTCATTTGTTAACTGTTTTCCCTCTTTATAGTTAATATAATATGAGAAATTTTAGAGGCATTTTGAAGATGCAAAATAGGATGTATATGTGTGTGTGTGTGTATATATATATATATTTTTTTTTTAATTATTTGAGAGAGAGACAGAGACAGAGAGCATGAGCATGAGCGGGGGGGAGAGGAAGAGGAAGAAGCAGACTCCCCACTGAGCAGGATGCCCTATATGGAGTTCAATCCCAGGACCCTGGGACCATGACCTGAGTCTAAGGCAGATGCTTAACCGACCAAGCCACTCAGGTGCCCCCCAAATAGGATATTCTTAATATCAACATCTTTTTTTTTTTTTAAGATTTTATTTATTTATTCATGATTGACACACAGAAAGGCAAAGACATAGGCAGAGGGAGAGGCAGGCTCCCTGCTGGAAGCCAGATGCAGGACTGGATCCCAGGACTCCAGGATCACACCCTGAGTCAAAGGCAGGCACTCAACCACTTAGCCACCCAGGCGTCTCTTAATATCAACATCTTAACAATTGTGGGAGTTGGGGACCAAGCATGTTATTGTGTAATCTTTGTTTAATTAATTTTGAATATTGCATTTTTATTAGTATATATTAACTATTTTTTAAGCTTGTAAGCATTTTTAATTATTGCCTATGTTAACTTATGTATATTCATTGATACAGCTGTAGATATCTAGCTGTCTGTATACATACAGCAGTGTTTCCTTTTACCATTATAATTCATAATGTATACATATTTACATGTTTTATAAAACTGCCAGATTGCTAAATATTTATATTTTAATCTTATTTTGATCTTATGTGCAACTTTGTCCTTTTACTTTGTACTTTGATACCTTGGCTACATAGTTGACTCAGTTCTGCAAGCATTTTGATAACAGTCTCATACAATTCCCTGTACAGAGGTGCTCAGGAAAGCCTTGACAGTTGAATGAAATGGGATACCTAACACCATCCTCTTCCAGAGAAGTTTTGGTTTTGATTGTCTTGCCTCAGGAAAGGATGACCTGAAGGAGGGAGTAACACTATTCAAGCTGAAAAAAATTTCCCATAACTTGAAAATTTGCTTTATTCTTTTTGACCCAACTGGATTGTAGTTATATCTTTGCTACTTAAATTCAAGTGAACCCATGGGACGCCTGGGTGGCTCAGTGGGTTAGCGCCTGCCTTCAGCCCAGGGCGTGATTCTGGAGTTGCAGGATCAAGTCCCACATTGGCCTCCCTGCATGGAGCCTGCTTCTCCCTCTGCTTGTGTCTCTGCCTCTTCTCTCTGTGTGTCTCTCATGAATAAATAAATACAATCTTAAAAAAAAAATTCAAGTGAACCCAGATAGGTTTTCATGGAACTATTGGGTGAAAATCAAATACATTTTGAACTTAGAAATATTTTCAGACATTTTTATCTGCTCTTGTTTTTGTTTTTCAAAAGATTTTATTTATTTATTCATGAGAAACACATACACACACACAGAAAGAGAGAGAGAGAGCGAGAGAGAGAGAAAGAGGCAGAGACACATGCAGAGGAAGAAGCAGGCTCCATGCAGGGAGCCTGACGTGGGACTTGATCCCAGGTCTCCAGGATCACGCCCTGGGCTGAAGGCGGCGCTAAACCGCTGAGCCACCTGGGCTGCCCTATCTGCTCTTTTTGGTTCAACCTTACTGCATATTTTTCTTTTTTCTTTTTTTAAGATTTTATTTATTTATTCAAGAGAAAGAGAGAGAGAGAGAATGGCAGAGACATAGGCAGAGGGAGAAGCAGGCTCCATGTAGGGAGCCCAATGCGGGACTGGATTCTGGGACTCTGGGATCATGCCCTGAGCCAAAGGCAGATGCTCAAACGCTGAGCCACCTAGGTGTCCATCGTTGCATTTTTTTTCTTCACGAGTGTGTATAATTTAAGCTTAACAGTAAGACCAAAGTCGTTGAGCTGCTAAGAAGTTAGCTGTCTTTTTTGCTGTAGTTGCAGAAAAGCTTTCCCTTTTTTCCCTTCTAGGTTCTTTGGTCTAATATTTAAATTGACATAAAACAGATTAATAGGAGAATAACAAATTTCATGAGTATGGGAGCCCCATAAAAATATGAGACCCAAGAGTAAGTTGGGCAACTGAGGTTTATATACCATCCTAAATTAAGGAATAGGATAGAGGCTTCAAAGATGAGGACGATGGAAATTTGCAACATGATAAGGAGAACAAATGTTCGGTAATTAAGTTTGCTCTGCTGTGCCAATAGGTCTTTCAGATAAAAAAAATCATCTATGGTAATAGCTCTTTCTGGCATAGACCTCCTATCTAAATTCTTTTAGGTAATGAGAGAGGTAAAAGTTTTTTCTGTCAGGTCTTGATTGCCGTCAGCTCAAAATACTCTATATGCTAAATGGCATATTCTGGTCCCCTTCTTTGCTATTTGAATAATTATTTCAGATCATCATACTATTCAGGTTTTAAGTCATTTTGTATAGTCCAGGATTTATTGGGCTGCTGAAAATAGTCTTTTCCTCTGGGACTTAGTTTGTACCATGCTTTATTTTATTATTTATTTATTTTTTTGCTGTACCATGCTTTAAAACTCATGACTTCCATTGTACAAGTGCTTCCATTGTACAAGTGAAAGATGAAAAAGTCAAAAGAATTGTAGGTGAAATATTATATTATACATGTGTATGAAATGTCATCTTTAAATATCATGTTTTAAAAAAAAAAAAAAAAAAAATAAATAAATATCATGTTTTTAAGCTTACAATTCAACCAAAACTTTGCAAATTAACTTACCAGATAAACTGCTTCACGAAAGAAATTTAACAAAGACGGTAGAAATCTAAATGTAATTTCTTATGGAAGTGATGACAGCAATAGATAGGCACAAAGGTGCAGAGCCCACATAAATGATATTTTGCTTTTAATAAGATCTTTGGTTAGTTATCCTCGACATGTAACCTAGCATGTCAGTTGATACAGTTATTTCATGGATATTCTTTTGTACATCTAGTGAGTTAAGCTGTTTAGTGTTTATAAACTTAGTCTCTGAGTTCTGAGGTTAGCCTGTTTTACTTGATGATTTGCATTATGTAATTAAGGATTATATGCATCCAAGGTGAGCTGTCCGTGCTGAAGACTGAAAGAGCTGATATTGCAAGTTATGTTTGATTTTAGACAGATGGTTATGTCAGCTGGAGTAAGTGTTCTGTGACTTGTTTAATCTTGTCACAAAATTGAAAGAGTTTTTCCTTAACTTCAAGAAAAAAAAATGTGAAGGTTTATTTTCTGCTACTGCTATAAGTTGAAATTGTATTTTTAGTACTTTAACTTTTGCCTATTAGGCATTACTCAGACTATGAACTGTGCCCTGAGCTTCTGGCTAAGATCATATGGAGGACAGGCAGGGCACTTAAAATCTGTCTTAGTTCTTTAATATTATCTTACCTATGCCAAAAAGGCAATATTATACTCAAGAGTCACAAAGGTATAACCAAGTAACCACATGAGACCAAAGTACACAGAGTTTCTAGTCTATTAAAGCCCATGCATCTTCCTGGTTGAATTAAACCAGACGTGGTTTTATATCCGCCCAGATGAGAAGTCTGACAGGATTGTGTTGATAATGGCCAGTTGATGGTAAAGATGTCTTGATAAAGTTTTACTTTTTCTATGGGTGAGTGGAAGGTATTACTTTGAAGTGATTAACATTTAAATTAGATTCTTGTTTGTCTTAACATATTGTAAAGCAAAGCCAGATGTATTTTACTTGTAATTGGCAGGGTGTTTACATATAAAGTGCATATATTTCAAATTTCATTTTTAAATTATCAGTTCCTCTTCCCTTTCAAATAGTCCTTATCAACAAAAGCCCCTTCATATTTTGGACACAACATTTTTAAGTCACCTCTGATTTACTTTACCTGGTAGACTCAAGTTAATGCATGTTCCTTTCTATTCATTTCCCTTTTACTTACTGGAATTGTGGAATTGTGCTATTATTGAGGAATTTAGTAGTCAAGTTTGGCTTACAGTAGCTTCAATTAATTTTTTTTTTTTTTTAATCCAGAAAGAGTCCCAGACTCTCCAGAAAATGAGCTGAAATCTAGATGGGAAAACCTATTGGGCCCAGATTATGAAGTAATGGTATGTTAAAATGTGGTAATAAAAAACCATTCATGTCAAGTTCCTAACATTGCAGTTTAAAGAAAAGGAGAGCCCAAGATTAGCCAGTTTGCCTTTATTTTTCCTCCTACCTTCCTTCCCTGGTGGATCAATTGATTTTTATTTTCTTTTTTTTAGCATTTTAAGCTGTAAGAACAATTAAGGCCTGCACACAAGTTTCAGTTACTATTAGCAGACACTCAGTTCATGTTGAAAACATTTAAGTCAACGGTAGGTAGGAGAATCTTAGAAGACTTGCCTTTAAATTTATAACCTGTATCAGCTGCTTAAAATTGCTGGCATTTTTATGATTGCTTTTATGATCTGTTTGTTTTATTGTACACTGAAAGGGCTATGGATATTAGTCCTATGTTTCACAAAGAATCTTACAGTTTTATGAGAAAAATGAAAGAATGATTATCAAATGTATTAGAGAGAACAGGAAGTAATTTAGGTTAGGTATAAGTTTATAGCACCAGTGGTCCATTAGACTTCCTTTCACCTGTTATTAGATTCATTGAGTAAGGGATTGATTACATTTCCCCCTATGAATCCATGTGAAAGCAGAAAGCTGTGCTTAGAAAAGCCTCTATAGTGTTCGCTAAATGCATTAGTAATAAAATATTCTATTAAATTTCTATTGTCATTCATGTTTTCTTACATATGTTTATCGTTAGTACTTGTTGGCTGCTTGTGGGGATTTTTTTTCTTTTCTTGCTTCAGAACATACAACCACTATCTATTGTCAGAAAATTTCCACTGTTGTTAAGATAAGTTAAAACATCCATACTCTATTGTTGCTAATTCTGTACTTGCATTTGGTACTCATGAATTGCTGCTGCTTTACTTCATAGATTTTTTTTTAAAGATTTAAAAAATTTATTTATTCATGAGAGACGCAGGCAGAGACATAGACAGAGGGAGAAGCAGTCTCCCTGTGGGGAGCCCGATGCAGGACACGATCCCAGGACCCGGGATCACGACCTGAACCAAAGGCAGATGCTAAACTATTGAGACACCCAGGCATCCCTACTTCATAGATTTCAAATGGTGTTTTGTCATTAGGCTATCAATCACCTTTGCAAATAACTTTTTCTACTATTTTTAGTGGCTTGATATTCAAAGCAATTGGGTGTCCCAGTATTTATAAATGGACAGTTTTGGGATGGGCTCTTTTTGGTTAAGATTTTTTCCTCCTTATAACTACATTTCCAAATTTTATCTATCACACAGTGAGGGCATAACATAATGGCTAGAAATAGGAGGCAGAATTCGAGGTTGGGTGGATATGTATGTATGTATTTATTTATTTATAGATTTTATTTATTTATTCATGAGAGACGAGAGAGAGAGGCAGAGACACAGGCAGAGGGAGAAGCAGGCTCCATGCAGGGAGCCTGATGGGGGACTCGATCCTGGTACTCCAGGATCACGCCCTGGGCTGAAGGCAGATGCTCAACTGCTGAACCACCCAGGTGTCCCTAGGTTGGGAATTTAAAGTGACAACTTATTCACTAAGGGTTCTTGCTGCTCTGAGCAATGAGGAGCAGAAAAGAGAAGCCAGGCAAGATGAATTAATGTATGCATACACTCATGTACAACAGTGTTTCTTATTTCATTTTTCTTCTAGAATCTACTTATGTGAAGTGCAGTACATTCTAGAAGCTTAAGTTGGATCATTGTTTAACTTGTCCCCTTCTTCCAGATGCACCATATTTTATTAACAACTTACAGATGCAAATCATCAGTAAAATATTTTGCTTGCTAGGAATTCACTTCTGTGGATCTCTACCACTGAGGCTTAGAACAATAGTTTTAGGCCAGGATTAAGAGCTTTAAGTATTCCATGAACTTCTCACCAGGCCAGGTCTTTCTGTTTGTGTCCTTGCCAGTTATTTCTCTGAGGGAAATGATGGAGTTTGCTGTGGAAAGTCAGATGCTTCAGTTTTTCCAGACTCCTCTCACTCTACTGACCTCACAAACTTTGTTTTAAGGCCTGAATTTAAGAGTAAAAATGATTATACTCTTGGCTTTGTTAAAAAAAAAAAATAAAAATTTTTTATGGACTCTTTAGAGGATTATATTAAAATTTTAGGGGTCATGGATTTTTCACAATAGTGTAGGAGTTTGCTCCTCCCCTTCTGATTTAACTTCTGAGTAATTTAGGGGAAAAGATAGCTATAGTGAACAGTAACAACAAAAAAAGAAATATTCTCTGAAATTTTACATTATGTGTTTTACTTATGGATTTCAAAAATACCCAAAATAGATATGAATGCAGATGTGATGGTGTTATCCATATATAGGGTTTACAGATTTTTCTTCAGAAAACCTAAGAAGAAATAAAGTTATGCTTTTATAAATATTGGGGATATTTTTTCTTGCAAATTTAGGTTGCTACTTTGGATACACAGATTGCAGATGATGCTGAGTTACAGAAATATTCAAAGGTAAGCATTACTTTAAAAAATGTTACCAGTTTTTTGTTGTTTGGTGAACTTTCTCTGAGTTCTTGTTGAAGAAATTAAATTTTGTGCTGTGACCAGAAGTTTCCAGAACTTAGTCCTAGATGTTTTCTAGAAATGTGATAGGTTTTCACTGTTAGGAAAGATGATGGTTAGATATGCCTGGGAAGAACATGGGGTGCCTGTGCCACTTTCAGAAGCCAAAACCCTGGTTTGATTGCTTTGCTCACCTTACAGGTAGTATACAAAGTAACGTCCAGAGTGTGTCAGCCTTTCAGACATTATCAGCAGGACTTTTAAAATATTTCCTAAAAATTGAGACCACAAACATAGACTTTAAGAAAATCTTTCAGGTCCAGGTGTTTAAAGGCAGAAAAGTACATTATAGGAGGCATTTTTTTCTTGAACTTAAAAAATTTTATAGTGAGAGTTTTATTTCAAATGGCAAAATGCGTTTCCCCCAGCATTTTTATTTTTTTCTCACTACAAATTAATTTTATAGTTTCTATTCCGGATAATCAAAAAGAGGGTATTAGATGCTTAGAGAAGACTTCTTGGCTTTCTCAACAAATGATGAGAAAGGAAAGATTTTCTTGTCAGAATAGTTCCAGAATTTATACTGTAATCCCAAATGGGTATATGAGCTAAACCCCGCTTAAACTCTGCTGTCACATGCAGCATTCAAAATGAATTCTCTGTGTCGTGTCCCATGAGGGTTTTTTAAGAAGTTATCTCTTTAGATAGTTCTACCATTTCTTTTTCTGAGTATTTATGCTGAATATTTCTCTTCCATAATTTTATTTTATATGGGCTGCCATTTTACACGTGTGAATTTGTAGAGAGTATTTCTTTCTTCCTAAGCCTAACCTGCATCTTGTCACCTCTTTAATGCACCTACGGGGCCAATAGACCAAGCATTTCTCAGATGAGTAATATAAAAGCAACATGGCACAACTTATAGTTAATTTTAAATTATTTACAAAATCATCGTTAGATAGTCGCTAATTAGCAATTCCATCTAACTATGTTGAGAGGGATTTAATTTAAGATGATACTAAGAAATACAAAAACCATACCACACTTCAGTTGTTATTAATCATTGCAGTACAGTTTACTGATTACGTGGACTTTGGAGTCAAACTGCCTGAATTCAAATTCTGACTTATCCATTCACTAGCATGTAATATTAAACTATGTTTCAGTTTTGTTGTCTTTTTTTTTTTTTTTTTTTAAGATTTTGTTTATTCATGAGACACAGAGAGAGAGAGAGAGGCAGAGACACAGGCAGTGAGAGAAGCAGGCTCCATGCAGGGAGCCTGATGTGGGGCTCGATCCTAGGTCTCTAGGATCACATCCTGGGCTGAAGGCAGGTGCTAAACTGCTGAGCCACCCAGGAAGCCACCCGTTTTGTTGTCTTTTAAAGGGAGATGTTAATAGGGTACTACCTACTTCATTGGTTTTATAGGGATTAAATATACTGTGCCTAGAAGAGTTCCAAGTACATGCTAGGATGCGTCACTATTATTATTACCATAAAAATCAATGATGCTGTCCCCTAAAATTGTTCTATAATATAGACTAAACTCTTAGATATTAGATATTTTCTATTTATCTGTTTTCCTGTTTTCTAAATTTCCTGTGCCTTATATGCTGCTGAAGCCCACTTATTGAATTTTTAATTTTAGTTGCTATATTTTTCTATTCTAGAATTTCTGCTTTATTCATTTTTATATTATATTCTTTGGTGGAATTTGCAATTAAAAAATTTGTATTTGCCATCTTTTCCTCTGTTTCTTGAACATAATTAGCCACAGCTTATAAGGACTTTAGTTAATTTCAACATCTAAATCAACTTTGTATGTGTTTCTATTGTTGAATATTTTCTTTTGTTATTTGATTGTCTATCTCATCATGCTATAATGTAATGACTGTCTAACATTATGCAGGACAACTACAAAAGCTTCAGGTGATGTTATCTTTGTCCAGGAGACTCATTCTTTTTTTTGATAAGGAGACTGTGTGTGTGTGTGTGTGTGTGTGTGTGTGTGTGTGTGTGTGTGTGAGAGAGAGAGAGAGAGAGAGAGAGAGAGAGAGAGAGAGTGTCTACTCAGCAACTCTGGTAGAAGCACATGGAAAGGCTTTGAATTGAACAGACTTTCAGAACTAATTCATACAAAGTCACCCGTGCATTTAGCTGTACATTCATTCATTCATTATTCATTTATCAAAGACTTATTGAGGTCTACTTTGTGTCAGGTCCTCTTGGTACTGGGGTTTTGGAAGGGCAAACCCTGCCTTACAGAACTTTTATTTTCATGAGGGGAGATAAAAAAATAAGGAAGTTATATTATATGCGGGATATGTGCCATGCAGAATTTAAGGCAGGAAAAATGAATAAGGAATTCAGGATAGTGAGTGGGTTTGCAATTTTAGATAGGTTGACCAGGGAAGGTCAGTTAAGATGATATCTGAGAAAGCATTTTAGGAGGTGAAATAAGAAGCCTAATTTTTTTTTTCTACAGAATATGAACAATAATACTTCTGTTAGAAGATTAAATATAAATATATATAATGTATGTCTTAATATACCTCAGTGCTGATACATAAGAATTGTTCAATAAATGGTGATTTTGTTTTCCAGTTGTGTGCTTCATTTTTAGTCTCTAAACTTTCAAAGTCTCCTTTAAAAAAACTTTTTTCAAAAATATTTTTTCAAATTTTTATTTAAATTTCAGTTACCATACAATGTAATATTGGTCTCAGGAGCAGAACTTAGTGATTCATCACTTACATGGAACACCCAATGCTCATCATTAAGTGCCCTCCTTAATGCTCATCACCTATTTAGCCCATCCCCCACCCACCTCCCCTCCATCAACCCTCAGTTTTTTCTCTGTAGTCAAGTTTCTTATAGTTTGCTACTCTCTCTTTTTTCCCCCTTCCCATCTGTTTCATTTCTTAAATTCCACATGAGTGAAATAATATGATTTGTCTTTCTCTGACTCATTAGCTTATCATGATATACTCTTAACTCCATCCACATCATTGTAAATGGCAAGATTTCATTCTTTTTGATGGCTGAGTAATATTCCATGGTGTCTGTGTGTATGTGTGTGTGTGTGTGTGTGTGTGTATGCCACATCTTTATCCATTCATCAATTGATGGATTTTTGGGTTCTTTCCATGGTTTGGCTATTGTTGATAATGCTGCTCTAAACATCAGGATGTATATGCCCCATTCGAATCTGTGTTTTTGTATCCTTTGGATAAATACCTAGTAATGTAATTGCTGGATCATAGGGTAGTTCTTTTAATTATTTGAAGAACTTCCATACTGTTCTCCAGAGTGGCTGTACCAGTTTGCCTTCCCACCAACAGTGTAGGAGGGTTCCCCTTTCTCTGCATCCTTGCCAATATCTGTTATTTCCTGTGTTGTTAATGTTAGCCATTCTGATCAGTGTGAAGTGGTATCTCATTGTGATTTTTTTCTTTTTTTTCTTTTAATTTTTATTTATTTATGATAGTCACACACACAGAGAGAGAGAGAGAGGCAGAGACACAGGCAGAGGGAGAAGCAGGCTCCATGCACCGGGAGCCCGACATGGGATTCGATCCCAGGTCTCCAGGATCGTGCCCTGGGCCAAAGGCAGGCGCCAAACCGCTGCACCACCCAGGGATCCCCTGTGATTTTTTTTTCATTGTGATTTTATTTGTATTTTCCTGATAATGAGTGACACTGAGCATCTTTTCATTTGTCTGTTAGCCATCTGGATGTCTTCTTTGGAAAATGTCAATTCATGTCTTCTGCCCATTTCTTTTTTTTTATTTTTTATTTTTATTTTTTTTCTTCCCATTTCTTAACTAGATTATTTGGGTTTGGGTGTTGGGTTTGACAAGTTCTTTAGAGATTTTGGATACTAGCCCCTTATCAGATATGTCATTTGCAAATATCTTCTCTCATTCCATAGGCCACCTTTTAGTTTTGTTGTTTCCTTCGCTTTGCAGAAGCTTTTTATCTTGCTGAAGTCCCAATAGTTCGTTTTTGCTTTTGTTTCTCTTGCTTCTGGAGATGTGTCTAGCAAGAAGTTGCTACGGCTTAGGTCAAAGAGGTTACTGCCTATGTTCTCCTCTAGGATTCTGATGGTTTTCTGTCTCACAGTTAGATCTTTCATCCATTTTGAATTTATTATTTATTTAATTATTGTTTTAAAGTATTTTATTTATTTATTCATGAGAGACAGAGGGAGAGACATAGGCAGAGGGTGAAGCAGGCTCCCCGCAGATGTTACTGTCCAGTTTTCCCAACACCATTTGTTGAAGAGACTGTCTCTTTTCCATTAGATATTCTTTCCTGCTTTGTCGAAAATTAGCTGACCATATAGTTGTGGGCCCATTTCTGGGTTTTCTGTTCTGTTCCGTTGATCTATATGTCTGTTTTTGTGCCAGTACCATACTGTCTTGATGACTATAGCTTTAAAAAAAAAAGGAGGCTATTTTAAAACATTTAATATTTAATTGAAATTTTGTTGTACCAAGGTATTTATTTCTTTAACATTTTTTGCCCTGGAAGAGTCATCCATAATTGCACTATTTCCTTTTCATATTTAGCTGTTACCTGTATATATTTACATATTTGTAGTTAGTATACCCATCCTTTTATGTCATGTATGCATGAAAGGGAGGGGATGTGTGCTTTTCTCACATAACATCACACATACTTTTTTCTATAATTTCTTAACTATAAATGTCCACAGATTATTTCTTTATATTGATGAGTTACAGTTTTTAAAATCTTCCTGTAATTGTGAGTTTAGTTCTTGACTCAGCAGCTTCTCAGTGCCCCCCCCTGCAATATGTAAAGGAGTCTTTATCCTAGCAGAACCTCACAGATGAGGATACTAAAGTTTGCATAGGTGCAATGACTCACCTCAAGTTTTACAGCTAGATAGTAGCAGAAGCAGTTTAGAGCACATTCATTCATCTCTGAAGTTCCTACTCTGCCAGCACTGCTATCAAGAGTGGACAACAAAATGGAGCCTAGAGCTTTGCTCTCATAGAGCTTAGACTCTGGGTTTGGGTAAGGGCATGATAGTAAACAAGTGAAAAATAACTTGGTAAAATAGTTGTAGATTATTAATAGTGATGCAAAGGATTAAACAAGATTGTGACAGCATCACTGGGGAGGAGAGAACATTTTGGAGAGATCCAGAGAAAGCCTTTCTGAGCTCAGGCTGGAAGGGTAAGGACGTGGGGAGCGGGGACACTGGCGAGTGGCAGGTGTAAAAGCCCTGTGGGAAGATAGGGCCCGCTTGTGGGGAGAATGGAAGTTGTTTGTTTCAGTGTTGGGGTCTAAAGAAGTGAAGAGTAGAATGTTAAATGAGGCTGATGTGGAAGAGCAGGTGCTGCAGGGCTTCCAGATCCATGGTGATAAGCCGGGGCTTCAGTTGCAGTGCCAGGTAACGCCAGTGGAAGGTTTAGTGGTGCAATGTCAAGATCTGAGGTCAAAGCTGCAGGTTTTTCTTCTGTCTCATCAGGTTTCTTTCTTTCTTTTACTTTTTTAAAAGGTTTTATTTATTCATGAGACACACACACACACACACAGAGAGAGAGAGAGAGAGAGAGAGGCAGAGACACAGGCAGAAGGAGAAGCAGGCTGCCCGTGGGGATCCCGATGCGGGACTCGATCTCAGGTCTCCAGGATCACGCCTTGAGCCAAAGGCAGAGGCTCAACCACTGAGCCACCCAGGCATCCCTCTCATCAGGTTTCTAATTAGAAAGGCCATGTTTGTTTGTTTGCTTAAGATTTTATTTATTCATGAGAGACACAGAGGGAGAAGCAGTCTGCCCTCGGGGAGCTTGATGTGGGACTTGATCTGGGGACCCTGGGATAAGGACTTGAGCCAAAGGCAGATACTCAACCCTGAGCCACCTAGGCTCAGTTTCATGACTATAGTCATGTAGCTGTAGTCATGTTTCATGACTATAGCTGGTGTTCCTAAGGGTCTACCTGTCTTCAGATGGTTACTCCAGTTTACTACCCTATTGCCACCACTCTTGATGACCATTCAAGAAGCACTTGCATATATTTACTGGCCAGTGTTAATAGATATAGTTTTCTAGTGAGGTGGATGAAGTTATGGGGAAAGAGGGAGGTGAAAGCAATTTACAGTGGCTTGAGCATTAGCTGCACTGCTTCTAGGAAGCCGTTAATCAAGACATGAGAACAGTTTTCCCGCATCTGGGGAGACTTGTACTTTTAGGGATGGCTTTCTTGGCAACTGTTTACTCTTAAGATAATCAGAGCACTGTGAGGGAGAAGCATTAAGCTCATTCCAGTGACCTTTTTGCTGGCCATCAATTGTGATTCAGAATGAGCATTAGTAAGATCCCTGGCGTGGGAAACAAAAATAACACGTCCTGTTCTTTGGTTTTGACAAGACAGGCTGACAAATTTCTCTTTATTTCCTTCCTGAATTGTATTCTCTGAACTAAAGGACATTCCAATGTGAATTTCCCCTTCACTCAATACAAGTAAATCTAATTTTTAAGTCAGTGGGATGGACCCGGCCTTCTAAGAGTTGCAGTGTTACCAGTTGATTACCAGGATTGGTTCTTTGCTTTAAATACATTTTCTCCTTTATTTGTCACAGTTACCTATTGGTCAGCAGCTGTTTTCTTCTTTCCAACTGTAATATGTGGAAACTGAGTGTCAGGCAGGTAAAGTGTCTTGCCCAAGATCATATGCAGCAAGTAAGTGGCAAAACTGGGAAACAAGTCAGAGGTTATCTGGCTTCTAGATCTGTGCCATTCTTTTTTCTTTTGAATAAATGATATAGGGGCAAGCCCTAAAATTAAAAAGTTACAGAAGTACATCCTGCAAAAAAATAAGTTACCCTCCCATCCCAGTCCCTTTGGTCTCCTCCCCAGAGGCAGCTACTGTTGTGAGCTCTCAGGTGTGTGAGTTTTACACTTTGCTGGTTTCTTTTTCAGTAGAAAGTGGAAGGCGGGCAGCCCAAGTGGCTCAGCGGTTTAGTGCTGCCTTCAGCCCCGGGCCTGATCCTGGAGACCCGGGATCAAGTCCTGCGTCGGGCTCCCTGCATGGAGTCTGCTTCTCCCTCTGCCTGTGTCTCTGCCTCTCTCTGTGTGTGTCTCTCATGAATAAATAAATAAAATCTTTAAAAAAAAAAAAGTGGAAGGCACAGGATCGAGTAACTGTAGTAATCGAGGTGCTCAGATAGGGTAGGTGGCCTATGAGAAACAGGAGCTTTTTCAAAATACATATGTCCTGTTTTGTTCCTCCCAACCATTATTCTAATTCTGTAGTTTATGGTGAGGTCCCTAAAGAAGTTGTGATTCTTTTCCTTGCATCACTCCACTGAGAACGCTATACTGTTGAGGTATTGTTAAAAGGCCTTCTATTTGCTCAGAGAAGGAGGTGGGACTTTCTCAAGAAAGGCAAAGGAGGTTTATTGGGAGGATGGCCTTTGAAGTGTACCCTGAAGAATGAGTTCAGGGAAATAACTGGGTATTCCAGATGGAGAAAATACCAAGAACAAAAGTAGAACAGGAGTCATAAGTGCAAAGTGTTAGATCGGATGTCAAAAGCTCATATATCATGCAGGCTAGGCAGGTAACCTCAATGATATTTAACATGATAAATGCCAAACAAAACAAAAGGATAAATGCCAGTTGACTCTTGACCTTGCTGTTAGGCACCTAAAAAGAACCTTTGCTGTGTTTCTGTACAAAAGAGTACACAGTGTGTATTTTTTGAATATTCAGAATTAAAATTTTAGATGGGCGAGGGGCTTATGCTATATTTCACTGTTTATTTTTATTTTGTTTTTAAATATTATTTATTTATTTATTCATGAGAGGCAAAGAGAGAGAGAGGCAGAGACACAGGCAGAGGGAGAAGCAGGCTCCATGCAGGGAGCCCGACGCAGGACTTGATCCCGGGTCTCCAGGATCAGGCCCGGGGCTGAAGGCAGCACTAAACCGCTGAGCCACCCGGCTGCCCTGTATTTCACTGTTTAAAAGTTGTAGCTTCATTCTTGGAAAGCTTGTTTTTGGGATGTCTGGGTGGCTCAGTGGTTGAGCATCTGCCTTTGGCTCAGGGCGTGATTCTGGGATCCGGAGTCGAGTCCTGCATTGGGTTCCTTGCAGGGGGTCTGCTTCTCCCTCTGCCTATGTCTCTGCCTCTCTCTCTGTGTTTCTCATGAATGAGTAAATTTTTTTTTTTTAAGTTTGGGTTTTTTTTTTTTTGTATGGTAAAATTAGTAATTCTTTCCCTCTAACTTTTAAACATAAATGGCATTTAACATCTTCAATGTGTGTGTGTGTGTGTATGTTACAAGAGCCAATCATGGGGTTCTTTCCTATTTTGAGTTCAGCTTTTTGGAAGCATCCTCCCCCATTCTCCTGACATATCTGTTCCTCTCCAGAAGGGTTTTTTTTTTTTACCCTGAAGCAACATCATTTATATTCTCACTTGAGCATTCTGATATCTTGTTTTAGGGTCCTAAAAGTAGATCTTTTAGCAAAATGAATGAACTGCGGTTTGCTTCATGACAGGTCTCTCCACTCACAGTTTGAAGGACTCTAGCTTGCTAGGTCTCATTTGATCTTTGTCATTTTAGCACTGACAGTAAATCACACAATGGTCATACTTTTCCTTGTATATATTTCCTTGTATCTTTTACTTGTCACATCAGGATCATGAAAATCCTGCTGCTCATTAACTTTGTCAATTTAAATAGGACCCCTTGCAAAGCACATTGAATAAGCATCAATAAAGCATAACATGGGATGTGTGTGAAGGCATCAATCATCTGTCTCTTGCACCCACTTCTGTCATTTTAGCACTTTCTGCTCTCTAAGAACTCAGAATACCAGAGGCGTGGACATCTGAAAGAGACAGATGAAATGGTTGATTTGTTTAGTTGCTAAATGCAGCTGGGACAGGTAATTAAACAGTCCTGCTCCCGCAGAGAAGCCGCAGAGAAGCCTGCAGCAATGTAACATGAAGTCTCAAAAACCCAGCTGTACTCAGATTTAGATTCAGAACTAATATTAAGTAGGCCTCTTTCAGATTGACAGATTTCGTAAACATCATTTCAGGTTTATTTGTTCAGTGTGATTGAAGATGGAGCATGTGTGTTTAGTTCATGGTTTAAGTTTCTAGGGAGCGTGTGCTGTTTATAGATAACTGAGAGAATAGCCTATAAGGGTATAGCCCTCTGTCTGAAGGTGAGGGATTTCATGGGTGACCCTCTTGCTGTTCCTCTATGCTCCAGCCTATTGCTGACTTGAGCTGTTGCATGAATGTGGTGGGGAGTGGGGTCAGCTGAATGAAAAGCTCAGGATTAGTAACAGGGGCTGAATGAAGATCAGTTCCCTCCTTAATCCTTTTATTTTTTTATGGGGGCATATTTTTAAGTAGGTAGCAACAGTGTGTTTGTAAAGCAGTGTCTTTTAATTTGGGCACTTCCATGCAGAAATTGCTATCACCATCTACTCATTTGCTTGAACAAAAATTTAGCAATTACCTTTTTCATTGACCTCCCACAAGCAGAGCCCCCCAACAGGCTCTTTGTAGAGCTGATGCGATCTTACCCTTCTTTTTTTTTTTTTTTTAAAAGACTTTCTTTATTCATGAGAGACACAGAGAGACGCAGAGACACAGGCTAAGGGAGAAGCAGGCTCCTCACAGGGAGCTCGAAGTGGGACCAGATCCCAGGACAGGGATCACATCCTGAGCCAAAGGCAGACGCTTAACTGCTGAGCCACCTAGGCATCCCTTACCCTTCAATTCTTATCGCAAATCTCCCCATCTCTGGGAAGCCTACCCCGACCAACTTTCCAAAATAGCCTCCACCAATGGTGTGTAGTATCTTTACCCTCATTAGTTCCTTCATAGCATTTGTTACAATTAGTAGTTATTTGGTTTTCACTTGCTTGTTGGCGAATTGTTTTCTTTGTTGTTGTTGTTAAAGATTTATTTTTTTGAGAGAGAGAAATTGAGAGTGTGAGCAGGAGGAGGGGCAGAGGAAGAGAATCTCAAGCAGACTCCCTGCAGAACACAGAGCCTGATGCAGGGCTCCTATCTCATAACCCTGAGATCACTTGAGCCAAAATCAAGAGTCAGACGCTTAACCAGCTGAGCCACCCAGGTTCCCCTGTTGGTGAATTGTTTTCTTACTTGTTTGTATCTGCCTGCCCTCTTGCTTATTTATTATCTGTATTTTATACTAGATATTAGTGCTGTGGGGGGTCAGGACTGTTTCATTCACCTGATTCCAGATCATAACTCAAATCCTTGCACACAGTTTATTTTATATCCTATAAATATATGCTAGATATCATGTCTAGACAAGATTGTAGATTGGTGGTATATTGGTAAGTGTCTAGCTCTCAAAACAACAAAAGAAATAAAAAAAAAGCAACCCAAATTTGTAGCATTTACCAGTATCTGTGGTGTAAATAGTCCAACCATGGCAGATTTCAAGCTACCAAAATGACATCACTGAATACTGAATTGGGAAACGATTCACAATAGCACTTCATCATTACAGATTTCTCTGTGGGAACAGAGCTAATTAACTACCTACCCCAGCTTCATTTAGCAACTCAACAAATCTTCCATTTCATCTTTCAGTTCATCCCTTCAGTAGTACATGAAGAGAGTATTTAGATAGTTTTTAGATAGTATTTCTACTGTACATGTATAACAGAAGTCTCTTAAAGAAGGTAAAGTGTAAAAATAGGAAGTGATGGATTTTGAGTGCTTCTTATATTTTTTAATATTATTTATTTAATTGTGGTTCACAGAATTTAATTTTTAGTGATAGCTACATTTAACAGCTGACTTGCAAAATTCCTGAAAATTGAGCAATCTCTTCTTGCAAGCAGTCTTCATACCACTTGAGATGACCTATTGATGGATGCACTGACCACTCTTTGCTCCATAACAAAGAAAGGGAGAGAGGAGGCAGAGATGGGTGGGTTAGTTCTTATTACAGAAACATATCTCTCCTTTTATTAACCTCCTACTACTAAAGAAAAAAACTAAAAACCAAACATCAACATTAATAAGGAAACATGTCTTCTTCTGGTTTGATATACATGATTTGGTACAATGACTGCACAAGAGAATGAGGGGACAACAGTGAGAAATAGAGAAATCACAGACGGGGCAAGAGTAAAATCAATGTTAACCTTCCGTTTAGAGCACTAGAACATCTTCTTGCCAGAGGTAGTTGTAGATTCTGAAGTGCTTGGTGGTCAAGAGCACTTAATTTTCAGAAAATTAGCCCAGGGCCAGAAGTCCCTCATGCCTGTTTTAAGTCATTGAGGTCTTGGTGTGCTGGATTGTTTACCACTTCCCATTTGTCTCTGTGTGTATAGTGGGAAGGAAATGAGCCCCAGATGATGTCTGGAGGAAGGCCTGTAGAACTCTGGGGACTCAGTAGATGACTAAGGGGAGGTGACAAGTCAGAGATGAGGGATCATAGAGAATAGGAAATATGAAGGAAAGAGCCATGTTGTGGGTGCATTGCCATGCTGTATAGAATTTTCTCCTTATCAAATATATAGCTAGAGGTGGGTCTTGTATTTTTAGATAAACAGACTATAGGTAGAGGAAATATCATAATTTCATAATTTCATAATTATCATAAAAATCATAATTTTTACCATTTACCACATTTGAGTTTATATAGCCACAATGAGAAATCATGAGCTCCATCTTTAAAAGTCAAGAGAGTAGAGTTTGGTGAGTGCGTTTGACCTTTGCCGCCAACAACACCAAGTCTCATCTCTTTACTTTGACATTGGCTAGAGTTTCTTAACCCTCAACTCATATCTGATCCCATATGAATCCTTCTAAGCCAATAGCATCAATCCTAGGATGGAATAATAATTGCCTTCCTTATTACATACCTACTGTCCCTCAACTAGAAATTGTTCTCACTTAAGTTGGTGAGATGGAAAAGGAGTTCTCAAGTGACATATCATTTTTCATAGATTAGTTAAAAAAAAAAGCATTTAATGAGTTAATTAGTTAAAAAAGCATTTAATTAGTTAAAAAAAAAACATTTAATTTAATGTTTAGTGCCTAGTACTCTCGTAGGGCCTGAGGTTATAGAGAGCAGAAGATATAGACTTTGTACTCGGGGATTAAGCAGAAAATAGGGATTCTAAACACAGTAGGACGTGGGCTGTGATAGAGATCTGTACAGGGTGATCTGGGACTCCAAACAGAGGCACAGTAACTCAGATATCAGGAAGGGCTTCCTGGAAATGACACTGCCTTGGTATTGAAGTGTAAGTGGAAAGTAGGTAATAAAGAGGAACTAGAATGTTCTGGGAGATGGGAAACCCTGCAGAGAAATGAAACATGGAATACATACTGGGAACTATAGAAAGTTTGGAAAGCCTGCTACTTAGAATGAAGGCAAGACTTTGTACATCTATCTCTCCATTCCTAGGGAATCTGAAAGGAAAAGAGGAGTGAGGACAAGAAGACAATTATTCATATTTTATTGGTGGCTAGTTTTCCCATTACTGTCCTCTCCTGGGATCTTGGTGATCTTATTCAAGAGGTGGGGTTTTCATGTCAAAATAATACTTGATGGAGGATTAACAGCTGGATGTGTCTTTGTCACGTTTGATGTTATTGCTTTGTGTTTTGCTACAGCTGCTGCCCATTCACACTCTGAGGCTTGGCATGGAAGTGGATTCCTTTGATGGGCACCATTATATCTCTTCAATTGCTCCAGGTGGTCCTGTTGATGCACTGAACCTCCTGCAGCCAGAGGATGAACTTCTTGAGGTAAGGTTTCTGAGAGATAAAAGACACAGAACAGGAATTTCTAAGTTGTAGGAAAATGTATTTTTACAAGAAATTCACTGAGTTACGTTACAGCCCATGTAATGTGAACTACTGAAATTGAAAAATACTTGGAGACTATCTTTTCAAGTATACAACATAGTATTGTTTTTTTTTTTTTTTCAACATAGTATTGTTAACGATGGTCTCCAAGTCACCGTAAGAGTAGATCTTAAATGTTCTTACCACACACATATACACCAAATGGGAACTATGTGAGGTGATGAATGTGTTAACTAACTTCAGTGTGAGAGTATTTCACAATATAGATGTATGTCAAATCATCACATTATCCACCTTAAACTTACACAATGTTATGCGTCAGTACCTCAGTAAAACTAGAAAAAAGGAATAAAGGCAAAGAAAAATACAGCCTATGTAATGATAAAGAAAATAGATAATATGCTTTCAGTTCATTTTCCCCATCTTTTAGGACTCCTCAGATGTCCTTTTGAGTGCTTTATTTAAATGATTGAGAAAGAAGCTAATGTCCCATTTTAGTTTGATAGCATAATTAGGTTTTTGTATTGTTTTGTTTTAGCAAAATTCTTTCTAAGAGATGAATTCCTACCCCATGTTTGCAGCATGTAGTCACATTTATTTGCAAGTTTTATTGGTTATATTTAAAAGAGTTAGGCTAGCTGGATGACCTCAGGCTCCCCAGCCTTCTTTACTTAGAGCAATTCTAGAGTACTTCTACTCTGACATGACCTTGAGAGATTTTGTTAGATTGAATAGTTCTAGAGCTAAAATAACAAGCAAACAGCATTGAATCTTCCAGTTTTACAGACAGGAAAATAAAGCTTTGATTTTCCCCAGCTTTATACACTCATAGCATGAGGACTTTAATTCATGTTTTCTATCTCCCATTTCACTGTTTTTTCAAATATACTATTTCCTAAGCTCCTTTAAAAAAAAAAAAAAAGTGGAGAATAGTCAAACTTAGAGAAGGGTATGTAAAAGAGGGTTTTGCCAAGAGTTGGGAACCACAGTAGCTCTAACTTGGGTTTAATAGAATCAACCTCATAGCTTTAGCCAAGATTAGACTCCCATGGGCCTTGATTTTAGAGATGTCTTTCTAAAGTCTATGTTTACTCAAAATGAAATGACAGGGATAGCAAATGGTGTTGTTTTTGGATGCAACTGCATTTTTTAGCAGTGTCTGGCCACCCAGAAAAGTATGTTCAGAATTCTGGGCTGATTTTGAGGTCAGAGGGAAAGCTGCTATGACTGGTTGTTAAATTTTGTCATAGCATGGGAGGGCAAGATATTGGAGTCCTGTGTTAAGATGTAGTAAGTTGCTGATTTTTAGAAGTGCTCAAGGACACTGGGTGTCATGCTATATGTTGGCAAGTTGAACTCCAATAAAAAAAAAAAAGTGCTCAAGGAATCATACTGGGATGCTTATTGAGGAATAATGCCTTTGGGTTTTACTGCATGACTTAAGGGATTTTTGGTTTTTGTTTTTTGTTTTGGTACTGAGATCATATCTTTCTCTTTTGATTGCCAGGGCACATACATAGCTTTATGGATATCACACATGATAATCTATAGATTAGAGGCTATTTCTATACTGTGTAGTTTTTAGGTATTAAGAAAAGAGATATTTTTGTTTGGAGAGAAGTGGAATTAGTGAAAACCAGTTTGATTATCATTTTTTTCGTGAGGAATATACATATATTGTATATGTGAAACTAATGTAATGTGACAGGTTAACTACAATTTAAAAATTTTTAATTCTTGTATTTTAATTTTAATTCTATTATTAAAAAAGTAATAAACTTTTTCTCCAAGAAAAAAATATGCATATATAACAGAGAATTTACCATTTTAACCATTTTTAGTGTACAATTCAGTGGCATTAAGTATGATTAAAAACTAGTATGTGGTAAGTGATAAAGGATTATTGGCAAGTATGAAGGAAGTGTGCATGATCCCAGTCATCGACTGAGTGCTCTGTGCTTTAGCCAAGATTATGATCCCATGGGCCTTCCATCTTGTAATGGAATGTGGTATAATAAGGGTAGTATACTTACATTCTTAAGTATAGATTTCTGGTGAAAAAACTGGAGATAGGGAGTGAAGCACAGGTTTGAAGTCAGAAGAGCTGCTTCTGTTTTTAAATTTTCCACAACTTTACATCATGTCCTTTGACATGTTACTGAATTTTTAACAGTTGTTTTTTTTTTTTTAAAGGGAATACCTTCCTTTTTTTTTTTTAAACATTTTTTATTATTTACTTATTTATGATAGTCACACAGAGAGAGAGAGAGAGAGAGAGAGAGAGAGAGAGGCAGAGACACAGGCAGAGGGAGAAGCAGGCTCCATGCACCGGGAGCCCGACGTGGGACTCGATTCCGGTTCTCCAGGATCGCGCCCCGGGTCAAAGGGAGGCGCCAAACCGCTGCGCCACCCAGGGATCCCAACAGTTGTTTTTTTATCAATAGATGTCTGTCTCACCATGTTTTCGTGAGGATCTAATGGAATATCATCAATGTAAACTTTATTTGAAAGATTTTACTTATTTGAGTGAGTGTGAGCAAGGGTTGGGGGAGGGCAGAGCAGAGAGGAGCAAAGGTGGGGGAGGGGGAGAAAAATCTCAAGCAGACTCCATGCTGAGCGTCGACCCTGATGCAGGGCTTAATCTCACAACCCTGATATCATGACCTGAGCCGAGATCAAGAGTCATACACTTAACTGGCTGAGCCACCCAGGTATCTCTTAAACTTTATTTTTTTTAGCATACAGTATTTTAATAGTTTTAGGTATATAATATAGTGATTCAACAATTCCTACATCACCGAGCGCTCATCACAAGTGCACTCCTTAATACCCTTCACCTATGTCACCCACTCCCCATCTACTTCCCCCCTGGTAACCCTCTGTTCTTTGTAATTAAGAATCTCCTGCTTGATTTGTCTCTCTTTTCCCCCCCTTTGCTCATTTGTTTGGTTTCTTAAATTCTACAAGTGAAATCATATTTGCTTTTCACTCACTGCCTTATTTCACCAGCATTATACTCTCTTGCTCCATTCATGTCATTGCAAATGGTAAGATTTCATTCTTTTTTTATGGCTGAATAATATTCCTCTGTGTGTGTGTGTGTGTGTGTGTGTCCATCCATTAGTCAATGGACACTTGGACTACTTCCATGATTTGACTATTGTAAATAATGCTGCTATAAACATTGGGGTACATGTATCCCTTTGAATTAGTGTTTTTGTACTGTTTAGGTAAATACCCAGTAGTGTGATTGTTGGATTGTAGGGTAGTTCTATTTTTAACTTTTTGAGGAACCTCTGTGCAGTTTTCCAGAGTGGCTGCACTCATCCATGTAACCTTTAAAGCATTATCTCACTGTGAGATCTTGGCAGTATTATTGCTGTGAAAAGGCATAAACAATCTTTATGGGATAAGATGAATGAGGATTGAATGAGGTAATGTAGTGGGATAATACTTGTACAGTATTATGTATTCTGCAAATGTGTACTGTGTGTGTTTTCTAATCACAAAGTCTGAATGATTGAGACTTGATAGCACTTAAGAGGGTCTCAAGTAGGAGGGCCCAGAGAAATACTGTGAACTCTAAAATAAAAATTGGCCTATTCTGAATAACCAAATATAGAAATAAAAAAAATCTCTCTAAAGTTAGCCAAATAAACTCCTGAACCTAAAGTGTGTGTGTGTGTGTGTGTGTGTGTGTGTGTGTGTATAGTGTACTCCTTAGAGCTTAAAACCAGAAACACAAATATGCTTTGGGGTTAGGACATTGTGCCAAGTCTCAGCCCAGAGCAGCTATTTACAGCAGCCATAAATCCTCTTAGATAGAAGTTGGTAATGGGAAATGTGACCAATCCCTTTAACAATAGAGAGTAGTGAGGAGGACTACCAGGCACTGCTATAATAATTGGAGACAATTCAAATGAATAAGTAATGAGCTAAATAAATATTTAAATGTACTCCAAGATAAAAACCTGAAAAGTGATTTTCTAATTTGTTGAAGTAATGTGAAACACAAACTAAGGCCTGCGTATGCGTAGAATTCTTGCTTTGGTTGTATCTGCTTGCTTTGTTTTCAGTATAGAGTACTACCCGTTTGGATGATCTTAGAACTTTCTATGTTTTGGTACCAGTTGGCACTGAGGACATGATGTGACCAGTGAAAGTTGACTTTCAGTTCTAATAAGGAAAAACCTTTATCAGCTGCTGAACTTGCTGTCCCCTGGATCCCTTTCATCAGTCAGAAAGTCTTGAGAGATGATATTTACTTTTCTGCTAGGGCCAGCACCCTGAAGCACATATGGGTCTCTTTACTCTGTGGTGATATCTCTGTAAATAATTAAGAGCCAGAGAGATGGTGTCTGGCCTGATGGCTAAGTGCTTGTATGTTGCAGGCCTGAGAGTGGCTCCCAGGGATGATTGACTTGAGGCTCAGGCTGCTGCTGCTGAGGTACTTGTAACAACCCACAGTGTTATATTCTCTGAGAATGACAGATTTTGTGCAGAGGTTTCTCCCAGGAAAGTCAGCCCTGTGATAGTTATCTAGACATTAGCACTGGACCTGTCAGAAATTAATGCCAGCCCAGAAATATCTTTAAAACCAGAAATATCTTTAAAACCAATCATGCCACTGAACCCTCCCAAGAAGGTGAGAGTCAGATGCAAAAAGATTGGTTGATGCCTGGATTATGCTCATGCCTCAGCTTTTGGGGAGTAGCAGACAGATTGGTTTTTAGTGGCACTGAGTCAGAACCGAGAGAGCTTCTGGAGCTTAAGTCAAATACATAAAAAATGAGAATAAGTTTACCTTTCTAAATAATGTTTGCAAGATATTATTATTGTGCACTAAAGCATGACACTTAGATAATTTTGTGGTGATAAGCATTAAGCATTAGTAAGGAGTAGTTGGTTATCCTTTTGTTCTTTTAAGCATATGGAACACACATCAAACAGTTTGAAAACTGACACACTTCCTGTCCTTGAGGACTGTGAGCAGAGCATGTAAGAATAGAATGGAGGCAAACTTACGTGTATATCTTTTCGATAGACATGATTTCTCAAGGATGGTATCAAGAGTTCATAGCATGTGAAAGAAAATTGTGAAAAGTGATGCTAAATTTTGACAGCTGAGTATCCTAGATTTTGTTAACTACACATTATAATTTGATTGGTTTTTAGTTGTAGCCTTAAAATTAGTGCTAATATCTATAGTGATATTTTAATGAAATGAAAAAGCAAAAGGAGACGGTCTTAGGAAGGCTAGCAATGATATTTAGTGTGTTTAAGGAGGTAAGTGTAGAGGTAGATGAGATAATTCAGCATTGGAAGGTAGAAAAGAGAAACCATGACTGAGGTATGAAAAATTAGGCAGATCACTTGTAATCTGCACACATCTCATACTTCACTGAAATTCAGTAAAGGTTTAGTCTTAATTTTTATACGTTTGATTTCTAATGTTTTTATTTACTACTAAAATAATGTGGTTACATTTAGACCCTTTGTTCACAGAGAAAATAACCCTGCTTTTATTTTGATAGATTGTTGTGATCATGGGACTTTGTTTTTTTTCCTTTGGGGCCTCTTTTTTTTTTTAAGATTTTATTTATTCATGAGAGACACAGAGAAAGAGGCAGAGACATAGGCAGAGGGAGAAGCAGGCTCCCTGTGGGAAGCCTGATGTGGGACTCGACCCCAGGACCCCGGGATCAGGCCCTGAGCCAAAGGCAGACAATCACTGAGCCTCCCAGGTGCCCCGTTGGGCCTCCTCAATTCTGACTTAACCCTTTATCTTTCCAGGTTAATGGTGTCCAACTGTATGGGAAATCTCGCCGAGAGGCAGTCTCTTTTCTCAAAGAGGTTCCACCTCCCTTTACCTTGGTTTGCTGTCGACGATTATTTGATGATGAAGCTTCTGTGGATGAACCGAGGACCACCGAAACCCTTCTTCCTGAGATGGAGGTACTAACTAAATATACTGTGGTTCCCACAGGAATGAGCATTCATCAAGGATGCCCTGAAGAGTGTATTTAATATGAAGAGGGGCAGAAGTTTCCTTCTTCTTTTGACTATAGTAGTGCTCCAAGGCAGTAATGCATAACTTTACGAACTGTTACTTTTCATTTAACATCATAAAACTTTTTTTCTTACTTTTTTCCCCCCTTGAAATGTTGATGACATTAATGTGCATGCACTTTGATTTTAGAGAAACTTTTTTTTATTTTTAGTAATTTCCTGGGCTCATTACCTTTGGCTCCCAGTTCAACTCAGTTCATCTTAAGTTTAAGATGCTGGTGAGTGTTGAGTATCTAATGGACTTCCTTTTTTCAGAGCCTTAGAAATATGAAGATCTATGACCAATTTCGAAGTGAGTAAAAATTGCTGTAAAAGCCTTCAGAAGGTCAGCGAATAAAATAACATTTTCTTTGCTCTTGGTACTCTTTTTTTTTTTTTTTTTAAAGAACATTGTGATTATGAAAACAGTTTTTTTTAAGCCTGCGCTTTGTCATCTTACACCAGTTGTAACCTCATCTTTTTTTTTTTTTAATGATTTTATTTGTTTATTAGAGCACAAGCAGTGGGGAGAGGGAGAAGTAGCTCCCTGTTGAGCAGGGAGCCCCATGCAGGGCCCAATTCCAGGACCCTGGGATCATGACCTGAGCTGAGGGCAGACTCTTGACTGACTGAGCCACCCAGGCACCCCTGTAACCTCATCTTTTATGCCACTTCCCCTACCCTACTCTCTCAACCCCCTTTCCGGACTCTTACAGATTATAATTCCATTAACACCAGTTTAGACATGTAGACCCTTCCCTTTATTCCACTGTGGTCTAAGCTTCAAGATACATGGACCCTAATCGTGCCCCTACCGTTTAATGATTGTGAATTTTTGAGCAAATAACTTGACTTGCTGTTCATATTCTTTCTTTGAAAACTGGGGACACTTAGAGTATTTACTACCCTCATTAGTTTGCGTGAGAAGGAAATGAAGTAATCTGTGGCTCTTAGTGCAATGCCTCGCACATGCAAAGTGCTTGGGAAAAGTTAACTGTAGTTCTTGCCTCCTCCAGTCCACCCATCTTTGTTTCCTGATTTCCTAAAGTATGTAAGAGGCTGGCACTGTCTTAGGGTCACAGATACCTTCATGTGTTTTAAGCTTGCTTTTACAAGAAAACTTAGCTCCTGTGAGCAGAGTCATATTATCAGATTATTTTGTCTCTCATAGTGTTTTTATTCTGTACCAGGTGTGTAAGAATTCTTAGTCCATTATTGATTGAAAATCTCTTTTTAATGTTTATCTTTGGTAAAACATATTTCAAGGAAGGGACTCATGTCACTTTTGTGATTCTTAGTATCTTTACTAAAATTCAATGGGGATGAGGGCTTACCTCTAAAGATTGATAAAAATGCCTTTAATCTCATTTTACAGGGTGTGTAAATCACCCAGCTTGCTGACTCAGTGCTCCCATCTGTCATCCTTTACCACAATGGGTAAACAACAGCTTTGAATTATTCTAAATGTCAACCTTGCTGCCCATTAGTTGATTGCTTCCCATTCTGTAGATACAGGAGTTATGCAGGATTGATTGTATCAAAGTGATATATCTTAGGTTGGAGTACAATATCTTATATACCTTGGATGCCTTGAAATTTCTGTAAACTTAGGTTTTATAAGTGTGTACGGTTTCTTAAAATCCTGGCTTGCTTCCCCCGCCCCCCCCCCCCCCCCCCCAGTTATCCCCATATCATCTTGGGTTCTTTTTTTTTTTTTTTCTTTTCATCTTGGGTTCTTAAGTCTTATCTGGTTAGGCAGCTCAGCCAAAATTCTAATGCTCATTAGTCAGTGAGGGTATTAAATGCCCCAGGAAAATATCAATCATATTGTATTAGCCATTGAAACTTTACTTTTTATTGGAAGGTATAATGTTTTCTTTTTAAATATCCTTTCCTCACATCAGACTCATATATACAGAGGTTATTGATCCAGAACATCCCAGGGATTTCAAGTTTTGTAATTCAAGAACCCAGGAATCATTCCCATGTTTAGACTCAATCCACACATGGATTGAGTATTGACTTTCCATGTCCTGCAGGGACAGTTTGAGATCTGGACCAACCATAATTTAGAAAATGTTTCTGTACTTGCTGTAGCGTCTTACTCTTCCACATTAGAGGGGTCCCCTCCCTTTGGTTTCATTAAATGGATTTTCTTTTGCAAGCCATTTAAAATTATGTTTGTAGGAATGATGCACTTTGATTTTATTTATGAGGAGCACCCAAAATTTTTAAACTAAATTTAAAAATTATTATTTAGTCTGTAGTTGTATTTAAAAAAATTCAAGGGAAATGCAGTCAAAGATGGATGATTTGCTAATGTATTGAGCAAATATTTATTGAGCACCTACTGCCAGCCAGGCTTTATTGTGGGCTGAGTGGATAACTATTGGTAAACTCCATGATTGCCCACACAGAGTTTCCATTCTAGACTGTCATCTTGTTAGTTGAGGCTACAAAGAAAAAGAAGATAATCTTTGAGCTTCAGAGAGAAGGTCAGAGTATTTTGAGGAAGATAAATTATATGAAAACATAATATGGTGCTATAAATAGTATTAAAAACTGAAGGTTGAAGCAGCTCTTCTTCTGTGTTGTCAACTCATTGACTCACTATTATTTAGCTTCCTAGAACTCCTTATAGCAATGACTCTCCCTAAAAGGAGGGAGGAGCTTAGAATAGGGGGATTTGGGAGTATGAAGTCAAGGAAAATAACCATGGACTTTTTTGGATAGTTTTGCCGGATTATGTCCTCCAAGACTAGATTTCATTATTTCAACTCACTGAATTTTTTTTTAACCAGTTTTTAGATTTACATGATTCCCAAGGAATTAGATTTTTTCCACTTTATTTTTCTAGTGAAGTTTTTCTTGAAAACTTCCAGGAGCCAACAGAAGTGGTTTCTCTTATGTCTTGTACTATCCTCTCTCTGGCAGGCCTCTTTCTGTCTCTCACTGTAAATATAAATTCAGGTATTGCTACTTATATAATATCTTATAAGCTTTGACTTTGTATGATATTTTCATTTTTTCTTAAATTGCATATTTTTCCTTTTATGCTTCTAATGGGATGACAGAACTCATTGAAGTATAAGAGGTCAGTGTTAATATTTTGAGTGAAACAGGTACTTTACATTAAAAAAATCCAACTGTATAAACAGTCTGCATTTTTTAAGTACTTGAATTTTCATGAATATATACTAGAGTGTGTGTGCCCCTGTGCATGCCCCTTCTGAAAAGATTAAAAAGATAAAGCATGCATGCCAATGAGAATTCCCAGTTGGAGAAGAAGCTATGAGATTCCCAATATGTTAATTCTTTTCAGAATTGAAAGGACAACGTTTGAAGCATTTATCCTCTTTGGTGTTTCAGGCTGACCACAATGTAGACATCAATACCGAAGAAGAGGAGGAGGAGGAGTTAGCACTATGGTCTCCTGAAGTCAAGATTGTTGAACTAGTAAAAGATCATAAAGGCTTGGGGTTCAGCATCTTGGATTACCAGGTATAAGAATCTATATTGAGTTTTTGGAGAGATTTGTTTTAAAGGTATGTGAAGTAGTAATTATTTAAGGAATTCTCTAGGGAAAACTGAATGATTTGATATATAATGCTACCACCCAAAGATAGGTCTTATGATTTCCACTGTTACCTTTGCATTTAGTAGTTTTCTTAATTAATAAAATGATGGATGATATAATAATTGAACAGTGAAAGAAGCAGCAGTTTTATACCCATGGATACTTTTAGAGACTGGAGCTTGAAGAATTTTTTTATATGGAGGGATCCCCCCCATTTTTATCGAGATTATTTCACATACCATAAAATTCATGCATTTCAAGCATGCTGTTTGGTTGTTTTCAATCTATACTCAGTTGTGCAACCATCACCACAGTCTAATTTCAGAACCCTTACATCACCCTAGAAAGACTCGTCCACATTACAGTCATTCCCAGCTCTTACTATTCTTTCTCTCCTCTTCACATGAAACTGTTGTTTTGCTTATCTGTTAATCTCAATGAGCTTGATTAAATATAAATGTTCTTCATGAAAATACGTATTTATATTCAACATGAAATACTATGTATAAATTGTATAAATAATACTATTTATCTATATATGTACTCCAATTGTAACTAAAGTCACTAATGCATTTGGGTGGTGGTGTGTGAAAGATCACAGTAGGATATCTATTATGTTCTATCAGTTTACTGGTTTACAGTATTTTTAGACCTGATTATCATGGGGAATTTAAAACTGTTGGCAAAAAAAATCTCTTCACTTTTAAGATGCATATTTTAATACTTTAGTGCTGCCTAAACACATTGTGGTTTAATAAAGCAAAATGTACTCTATCAAAGCACATAAAATGCCAAGTGATATAAAAATCAATTTTTTTAATATAATAAGGCATTCGGGAACAGATTAAAAGAAAAATACTTTGAGCATTATGTAAGAACATTAAATTCCATATTTAAGTAGTGTGATTTAAGATTACTGAAATAGATTGTTCATTTTTGCTGGCATATTTCTGTGCCAGATAACCCTCTCTGTTATTAGAATGTTTCTTTGGAATATTACTGAAGTATGATTTACTGATTCTAAATAATGCATATTTGGAGAAATATTTTTTTAAAGATTTTATTTATTCATAAGAGACACACACAGAGAGAGAGAGAGAGGCAGAGACACAGGCAGAGGGAGAAGCCGGCCCCATGCAGGGAGCCTGACATGGGACTTGATCCCGAATCCCCAGGATGAGGCCCTGGGCTGAAGGTGGCGCTAAACCACTGAGCCACCCAGGCTGCCCTGGAGAAATATTTTTATCAAGAAGTATCACATTGTAAGATTCTAGAAGTTTTTTTCTTTATTATTATTTTTTAAAGATTTTATTTATTTATTCATGAGAGACAGAGAAAGAGAGAGAGAGAGAGGCAGAGACCTAGGCAGAGGGAGTAGCAGGCACCATGCAGGGAGCCTGATGTGGGACTTGATCCCAGGACTCCAGGAGCACGCCCTGCCTGAGCCGAAGGCAGATTCTCAACTGCTGAGCCACCCACGCATCCCTCTAGAAGTTTCTATATTGGTTGATATAAGGGCGTATAAAATAAATTACAGATACCATCTCAATTTTTCTTACCCAATGACCCTTATTACCTTCCACATGATTAATGATAAATAAGTATTTGCAGAATGATTGATTGAATAAAATTTAGGTTAGCCAAAATTAACTGGAAGTAAATGAATACATTCAATGAGATTTTTTGTTAACCGTTTTGATAATTAGGATTTAGTTTAGAAAACACCTTTCAGATGAAGTGTTGGATATTCAACTATATTTCCATTATGGTTGGAATCTATATATATTTAAATTCTTTTTTTTTTTTTAAGATTTATTTATTTATTTATTCAGAGAGAGAGAGAGGCAGAGACACAGGCAGAGGAAGAAGCAGGCTCCATGCAGGGAGCCCGACCTGGGACTCGATCCCGGGTCTCCAGGATCACACCCCGGGCTGCAGGCGGCGCTAAACCGCTGTGCCACAGGGGCTGCCCGTATTTGAAAATTATATAATATATTATAATGGTGCTCTTACTCTCTTAAATGACATGTGTAAGTTTTATATTTTGAATATTGCCCATGTTAAAGCAGAGAAGTCCTTTAGAAATTAAAAAAAAAAAAAACCTCAATAAAGGAGAGAAAGGAAAAGTGGAGAGTCCTTAAGAGTTTAACCTCTAGTCAACAGAAAAAATTCTTGTATCAGTTCTGAGCTTTACACTTAAAAAAAAAGTTCCAAATATGGAAATTTTTTTCCTCATTGCGTTCATATAGGTATGCCTTAAGGCATGCTTTGGTTTTTCTTAATTTAATTTTTTTATAAAATTCTAGGTTTCTCCTCCCCTCCATCTTCCTCATAATCATCACTACACATGCAGACATTTCTGCACAAATTATATAAAGTAATTTTGCTGCAAAAGAAGTGTTAGATATTCCTCTTGCCTTTCTGCTTCTCAGAGAACTGATAGAAAAATATTTCATTTTTGAAATGCAACTTTGATTCATATTAAAGTGCTTGGCTTATTTACTTCTGTAGCTAAACCCTGGAAGAAAAACATTGCCTTAAACAATTTTTTTCTTAAGTCAATATTAAGAATATTTACTTATTGTATTCAGCACGTATTCACCATTTGTCAGTGGTATGTAGAACTGTTAAACACTAGACATTTAGATGATACATAAGCACAATTTAAAATTTGGTTTTGGGCAAGTTAATTAATTGCATTATATTGTCCCCAGTTGTAATTAGGTAATAAATTCTATAGTTTAAAAAAAATTTTTACAAGGCCAGGTGAAGGTTTTGCAAAAGTCATGAAAGGCCATGTTTTGGCTATTACTGTATTTGATGCACCCTGTATGAATTTATTGGGTAGCTGAATAGGGCTGATGCAGATCTACTTGCATCCTTTTTGCCCCCTTAGCACATTTAGAATAAGAATACTGTAGAAACATCCCTGGCCACAGGGAGAAAGTTTTAGGAGAGTGGGAAAACTTCCAGGTTGTAAAGGACTGCATTAGCAGTATTGAAGAGATTGAAAATTTACTTAGCAATATTAATTTCTCACTAACTTGTTTTTCTCTAGAATAGTAAGAACTTCCCCAGAACCTGACAAAATTTATATACAGCATCTGTTTCATTGGTGCTTATGCAATTTCTTCATCTATAAAATGGGAATAATGTCAAGCTCAAAGGATTGTTGTGGGTTAAGTATACTTAAAAGAAGTAGGAAATGTTAACATTACTATGGGTATGTGGATATTGATAATTATCCAATTTAGAAAATAAACTAAAAAGTCTTGATATTATCTTGAAGGTATAGCCATACTACAATGTATTTGAACCCTATCAATTTGTAGCTATCTAGTTAGATTAGGAAAATTAATAAGTAGATGCCTTTGTTTAGTGAAGTCTAAATTGAATTGTAAAATTATATTCTAAAATTAAGTCAACTCCTGATGAGCCGTATGTGAATTATCTAATGTGGATTATGGGCCAGCATTTGCTATTTACATAAATTGAACTGAACCAACCTTAGGAAAAGATGAGTGAGCAGAGAAAGGATCTTGGCCATGGAACTATGGGGTAGCTCTCTGGATAGGCGAAAGTCTGAAAATGCAAAAAGCAAACTGGAAATTCATTTTCATGAAAGGCATTTAAAATAGATTGAGGCAAAGGAAAAGGAGAAAGCAATAGGGAAGAATAGTAAATATGATTCAAGGTATAAGCTGCCTCAGATGTTATAATAAAATGGTAATAGCTTTATTGGCTCTGATTTGAATGCAGGTAGAATATTTATTAGTCTCAAATATTTATTTCTATGTCCTACTCCATGTAGTGGCTAGTTAAAATCCTGCCTTATATGTGTACCATATCAGAAGGCTCATTGGTCACTACAATGTCATACCTTATGGGATAGTGTTGTGGAAAACAATGATGTGCATAATTTATCAAGAACATGAATATGATGGCTTAACTATGTACTCTGTTTCTAAGCAACATAAAACTTCAGAAATTTGGTTATAACTTTTCACAGTATAATTTCTTGCCAGTTTTTACATATTGTACTTTAGTTATCTTTGTCTTGATTACGTGTAATGTCTTTATTCCTTGGAATATTACTAATACTCGTACTAATCCTAATATTAATACAAATAAAACTAATACAAATCTAATAACAATAGCTAACATTTATTGAGTGTTTACTGTTTGCTGGGCACTGTTCTGATTGCTTTATGTATTCCTCACAAAAATCCTGTGGAGTAAGTACTATTATTATCCTCATTTTTGAAGTGAGGAACCCAAGACACAGAGAGGTCACGTAAGTAGTCCAAATTCACACATTTAGAATATGGCAGAACTGAAATATGAACTCAAGCAGTCGGCTCCCAGAATCTATGCCTTTAAGCTACTATATTATGTTGCTCCTTTCCTTATGAGTGCATTTTCTAACAGGAGATCTTTGTACTAAATATATTACAGCAGATCTTCCTGTTTTTCCAGCTTGTAAAAAATGTCATATCGTAAGGACAAGCTGCTAGATGTATTCTCATTTTGAACGCTTACATGAAAGTTTAGTAAGTATTAAAAACTAATATAGAGTGCTCATATGCATTGTGTAAGAGCTAGTTTTGTTTATTGCTTCAAATGAAAAATACAAATTTAAGAATTCTAAATTAGTGTAACTAATTTGTTATAGGCTGGTGTTCAATAATGAAGCAATTATTAGTTAGTGTGAGTCTGTGATTTTCTTCCAAAAAGCCTGAAATAAATTTGGAATTGTGTGGATTTCACCTTGAGTTGACCTTATATATTAAACATGGCAAGTGGATATTTTCTGGTGTTTTGATTTATGTTGAACTTTGAATAACCCCTCATGATTATAATTCACTGGAAATGTTTGACATTAGCCAATTTTTGAACATTAGCCATGATATTGCCATTCTTAATACTTTTGAATTTCAATGATTTAGAAGATAAAATTTATTAACCAATAATTCTCCTCCATCCACATCCCAGTCCTCATTTCTCTCCCTTCTTGATATGGACAGACTCAATTTTTGCCAAAGTAGATGTTTTTAAAGACGTCAGGTTTTTCTTAGACATTAAAATAAAAATTAGCATCATAGCTAAGCCATGGAAAGGTGATTAACATAAATCCTGTTAGTAATATTTTTTTTTTATTTACTTATGATAGTCACAGAGAGAGAGAGAGAGAGAGAGAGAGAGAGAGAGGCAGAGACACAGGCAGAGGGAGAAGCAGGCTCCATGCATCGGGAGCCTGATATGGGATTCGATCCCGGGTCTCCAGGATCGCGCCCTGGGCCAAAGGCAGGCGCCAAACCGCTGCGCCACCCAGGGATCCCATAATATTTTTAAAAGTTGTTTTAAAGACCAAAGACCAATAATGACTCACTAAAAACAATAGTGTAAATATTCCTCCCTGAAAAAAAGTGATTAATTTTTCTTAACAGAAGAAATGGGTTATAAAGCCCAAATAGTATGAATATAAAATATTGTAGTATTGCTGAGTGTTGGATATGGTATGCCTTACTATTTCTGATAAAAACTTAGTGTGCAATTTTTAGTTTTTGCCTGACTCCTTCCTAACTCCATTAACAAATTCTTTTTAAAAGATTTTAAAAGTTGTAGGAAGAGATTGTGTAAGTTTCATGCATGTGGCTTTAAATTGGCTTTTTTCTTTTCATGCGTGCAACAGAATGATTTTCTCTGCACATTAGGAATGCATGTGTGTATTTTTTTTTTTTTAGATTTTATTTTTAAGTAATCTCTACATCCAATATGGGGCTTGAAATCACTACCCTGAGATCAAGAGTTACATGTACACTGACTGAGCCAGTGAGGTGCTCCTAAAAATGTTTTTAAAATAAGTAATAAAGGGGCTTTCTGGGTGGCTCAGTTGATTAAGCATCTGACTTTGATTTTGGTGCAAATCATAATCTCAGGGTTGTGAGATCGAGCCCCTGAGTTGGGCTCTGCACTGAATAGTGCACTGAATAGTGCAGCCTGCTTGAGATCCTCTCTCTCCGTCTCTCCTTCTATTCATAAATACATACATACATACATATGGCATAAAAATTCAAAGGTACATAATGTATCCTGTGAAAAGGAAACCTATCTCTGACCACAGTCCTTCACTTCTCTTAGATAAAAACTCCTGTTTTTCTTGTCAATCCTCTCAGAGAGATGTTATACATACACAGTTATAAAAGTAATAGGGTTTTTTTGTTGTTGCTTAATGGTTTTTTAATTTTTTTACACATAAATGGAATATGTCATACATACTTAAAGCACATTACTTTTTATCTCAATTATATGTTCTTTCATGTAGGTATTTATAGAGCTATGTAATTCTTTTTTTTTTTTCAATTTTTATTTTATTTTATTTATTTATGATAGTCACAGAGAGAGAGAGAGAGAGAGGCAGAGACATAGGCCGAGGGAGAAGCAGGCTCCATGCACCGGGAGCCCGATGTGGGATTCGATCCCGGGTCTCCAGGATCGCGCCCTGGGCCAAAGGCAGGCGCCAAACCGCTGCGCCACCCAGGGATCCCTGTAATCTTTTTAAAAACTGCACAGAAGGGATCCCTGGGTGGCTTAGCGGTTAGAGCCTGCCTTCGGCCCAGGGCGTGATTCTGGAGACCCAGGATCAAATCCCACATCAAGCTCCCTGCATGGAGCCTGCTTCTCCCTCTGCCTGTGTCTCTGCCTCTCTCCTTCTCTCTCTCTCTCTCTCTGTCTCTCATGAATAAATAAAATCTTTAAAAAAATAAAAACTGCACAGTATTGTTGATGTACAATTATTTAATCAATTTCCTATACTCTGTGTGGGTATTTCAAATGAAGCTGTAATGGATATCTTTGTCATACTGACTTTTGTAGAAAGGTGGGAATAATCCTTGTGATGAATTCCTAGAATTGCTCATTAGAAGAGTACATATCTTTTAAATTTTGGTACATTTTTACTAGATTGCTTGAATGTAACCATTTGTGAGACTCATGTTTTAGACCACTTAAAATTGATGCCTTCTTATGTAGTGTCATTTCTTTAATTATATTATTCTCCTGGAAAACAAAGTGTAAGCAGGTGCCTAATTCATGAATTTGCTAATGGTTTTCCATAATGTGGACAGATTAAGTGATAGCAATATAGAACTATCCATTTTGTTTCAACTTTATATTGGCAGAAATTATTGATTTTTGTAGCTAAAGGGCATACATGGTTTATTTTCAGACAATGCTATTAGTACCCAAAAGTCTATTCCTATTTCTTCTTCCAATTTTAGTCTTGATTATCAGAAAATTGAATTTATAAGTGGAAGGAATGAAGGGTTTTAAGTTTTGCTATTTTTAGGTGGATGCTACTAACAGTACATAGTGTTTACTAACTTGTGGAGGTGCAGTACCTTTATATTCCTATTAGCCGATTAGTTCACAGGATCTAGGATATAGAATTAGATAGGTATCAACATAATTTTAACATATAGTAGTACATCTTTTAGTAATATTAAAAAGTCAGATACAAACCTATTACTATTTCTAGAATCTAAGACATGGAGGACAGTCATGTGTTGTAGGTTACTATATACTTAAACTTTCGTGCTCAAGAGGTCTCATAATACAGACACCAATATCTGGGTTGGTTTTTTCTTTTGTGGTTGTTTTTTGTCTTTTTTTCTTTTTAAGGAGTTCTTTGGGTTCACTTTACCTATGTAGGATTAAGATAGTAAGACTAAGAAAAAAGTCGTCAACCTGCTACTAATGGCAGTGTCCATGTTCTTGCAAATATATCATATAGCTTATTGATGAACAAACCACATATCTGCATTGAAAGGTCACTTTTGCTTAGTGGAACTTGGGACTGATAAAGGCTATATGGTGCCCATCCCTGATTCCTATCCACATTTATTTTTATTAACATCAAAGTACTGTAAGCTCCAGTGCCAACTGAGGTGAAGATTTCTTTTCACAGAGGATTTGCTTCCTTTCCCTCTATGGGAAAGTTCTGTATCCTTTAAATCATTTTAAGCTGCTTCATTTGAAAAATAATTCTTAGTAGTGTGTTCATGGAGTGGTTTGATTGTGGCTAGTGGGGAAATTCTCTTATGGCTTAAAGATTGCTTTTCAAGCCTGCGAAGTGGGTGAATGAAGGGAGCCTACTCCTGGTGTGTGGAGTTTGTAGTGTGCTCAGGATGATGACTGACTTCCAAAAACCACAGTTCAGCAAGACTAAAGGCATCAGGAGACCAGAAGCCACTTAATAAGAGATCAAAGAGGCTGTGTGTATATCAGCTTGAAATCCAGATAGTACAGATCAAAAGCTTGCCTTAGCGAGGCAGCTGCAGGGGGATGAAGTTAGCAGGAGGCCGCAAAGATCTTAAGTCAGGCCTGATGTTGAACTTTGCGGGAATTTCATGGCTCCTCTGGAATATGAATTTGGCAAAAATAAAAAAAATAAAAAAATAAAATAAAATAAATCCCATTGTGTCTAATGGTGGGGAGAGAGAATAGAAGGCAGGCAGCAAATGCTTATCAGATGGTTGGTACTTTCTCATAGGGTGGTTCCTCTTTTAACAAATGTTTCTTAATAACTATTTCTGCTTCATACTAGAAGGCATTGCCGAGCAGATCCTCAAAATGGTATAGCTGTTGTATTACCTTTCATGAGTATTTCACAAGTAGCCAAACTGTAAGTATTAGTGTTTGTGGAACAGCCACAGAAAGCTAAAATAGAGGCAGTAAAGATGCTCAGATTTACTGCAAAACCTGGCAATTACATCTCATGAAATGCTGAACATATTCTAGGAAGTTAGTGGATATCAGTTTAGCTGTGTATCTGCCTCCCATGTAATTAAAAACAGAATAATAATTGTCAAAAAACAAAAACAAAACAAAACAAAACAAAACAAAAAAACGCTGGTCTAGAGGAGAAACTCATTCTCCAGAGCTGTTTCATCACCAGGCTTCACACTACCTCTCTGGGTATGACTATGTTTCAGAAGTCCTCACTTGATTCTGATGTCACCGTCAAGAACCATGGTGATAGATGGCAGTCCTAGCCTCTCCTGCAGTATGGCAGAAAGACTGAGTCAAAAGCACCCAGACATACTGAGAATTTGTTTTCCCAAGGCATGGTGTTTTGCACTGCTCTGCCCTGGTTGTTGCTGCCATTGGGAGCCCGGCAGTGATCCAGAGAGGCCGTGTTCTCCCCAGTGAGGGCCAGGAAGCGGTGCTGCCTCCTTCTGGTACCAAAGGGCCAATTTGTTAATGATGCATGAAAAGGGATTGGCTGCTTGATCTTTACATACCATTTTCTAGGGCTCAGGTATCCCTTTCAGCCGTTTCTTTTCTTTTCTTTTCTTTTCTTTCCTTTTTTTTTTTTTTTTTAAGATTTTCTTTATTTATTCATGAGAGACACACAGAGAGAGGCAGAGACACAGGCAGAGGGAGAAGCAGGCTCCATGCAGGGAGCCCGACATGGGACTTGATCCCAGGACTCCGGGACCATGTCAAAAGCTGAAGGCAGACGCTCAACCATTGAGCCATCCAGGCATCCCATCTTTTGTATTTTCCTTTAGTCTGATAAGATATTCACCCGTGCACCACTGCGCACATATAGGGTGGTTAACAGCACTAGCTGTTAACGAATCAGAAAGGACCAGGATTTTTACTCTGGCTGTGACTCCCTACTAGGACTTTGGACAGGCTTGTTAGTCTTTCTTATTCTTGGTTTACCAAAATAATAATCTCTGAGTTAGAAATAATATTTGCCTTATTAAAAAAATATTTGCCTTATTAAGTTGTAAAGACTAAATAAAAGATGTATATAAATGCCCACACCTTCCTAGGCATAAAAGAACATGTTACCAGTTACTTAAAAATGATGATGATTCTAAAAAATAGAATCTGAAAACACAGGGGCTATACCTGTTACTCATTCTCTCCTTCAAAAAAGATTGTTGTCCATTTAATATAGGCTAGTATGAGGTATATAAAGATGAAAAGAGATATTAAAGGTCTCTGACAAATGTGTATTAAACATTGTCTATGGCAGGCACTGTTCTAGACATGGAGAATATAGTAGTGAACAAAATAAACCATAGATTCCATGTCCTCATGGAGTTTAAATTCAATTGGGAATAGAGAATAAGTGGATAAATAAAGATGTATATACAAAAGGAAACAGATTTGAGAATAACTCTGTGTAATACATTATGGTTTTAGCTGTGCTGGAAGAAAGACTAAGACTGTGATGATTGCTTCTTAGGATTCAGAGGGGCCTCACAGGGAACTGAGGTATACTTTATAGACAAACAGGTAGTGGACATTCCAGCCACAGGAATGTCCTGGAATTGATTACTTGGTCCTTATTTCAAGTCTTTTTTTTTTTTAAGTGGATTTTTTTTAAGATGTTATTTATATATTCATGAGAGACACAGAAAAGCAGAGACACAGGCAGAGGGAAAAGCAGGCTCCTCGCAGGGAGCCTGATGTGAGACTCGATCCCAGGACCCCAGGATAATGACCTGAGCCAAAGGCAGACGATCAACCACTGAGCCACCCAGGTGCCCTAAGTGGGTATTACCTATCTAAACTTTTGAATTTTATTCTTTTAATGAAAAATCCTTTCAGAAACTTTGTGTTCTTGTATTTTATTTGGAAAACAGGACTACCATTTTGCATGGTAATAATAGCCTGTAATTATGGATTATGTACTGCTTACTCTGTGTCAGGCATTGCTTAAAACATTGATATATACATAAACCGATTCTTTTTTTTTTTTTTTAAGATTTTACTTGTTTATTCATGAGAGAGACAGAGAGAGAGAAGCAGAGACACAGGCAGAGGGAGAAGCAGGCTCCATGCAGGGAGCCTGATGTGGGTCTCGATCCTGGGTCCCCAGGATCAGGCCCTGAGCTGAAGGCAGTGCTAAACCACTGAGCCACCTGGGCTGCCCCCATAAACTGATTCAATCATCCCCACAGCCCCATGAGGTAGGTCCTATAATCATCTTCATTTTATGGCTGAGGAAGCTGATGACAAGAGGTTGAAGAATTTGCTCAGTATCTCCCAGTTAGGGAGTGGAGCTGGGCCCCTAAGTCTGTGCTCTAGCAGTGAAAGTACAGTCTTCAGAGCAGAAACGACACCGATTTTTCATAACTGTGGCTTAACACAATGATAAATGACAAAAAAATTTCCAGTTGTCTTTCCAGAGAAAAATACTTAGTACAATTCCCAAAGATTTACTTGAGATCGTTTCTGAATTCTGTGGTTCCTTGCATTTACGCTCCCCCCGCCCCCCGCCACCCCCACCTGGCCAAAGCTCTTTAGATACCTGTTGACTTTTCTATGGCCAGAGAATACAAATGGCATGTGTTGTGTTCCAGATTTCCCAGCAGCACTCTGTGGCATTTCTCCTGTACGGTTTCAAAGTTGGCAAAATTTTATTGTGCATGTTATATGCTGCTGCATACTACATAGAATTGATTGCCCATTCAGAGATTTTTCTTAAACATCATAGAACTTTTTTCTAAAGAATGAAGGGCATCCTATGTCCTTGATATAGCCATGTGTGTCTGCAAACCTCCCAGGCTGGAGAGAGCTCCTGTCTTTCAGTGTCTGCTCCAAGGGAGAAAAAGGGCTGAGGATACCATACTGCTCTTAAAACTTGTCTTCAGATGCAGAGGTCTACGTATCTGGAGAGGTAGAGAGTCAGCTCTTTATTTTCATTTGTAACTATGTAAGCATGATATCATGAGTGGATTAGTAGTTGATAGCGCTGTTGGTTTAAATCACACAGGCTCAGCTGAGTTCAGAAGACAGTAAACCCAATGGTAATTGTTCACTTCTGAGTCTCATATTTCCTGCTGACTTCTCCATCATCATCTTCACAGTGATAACCATAGAACAGTTAACAGCACTTAGGAAGTGACCTCTATGGACTAAGAAAGTGCCTCATACGACCTGTGTCATTTAATGCTTTGCACAACTCTGTGAAATCTGTACTATTGTTCTTACCACTTAACCAATGAGAAACCCAAGTCTCAGCTAGTATTTGTCAGTGCTTAGGCTGAGAATGATTTATTTGGAAAATGAGAATAAACTCCAAAACTAACATTAGAAAAGCTTTTTCAAGTTTGACATGTCTACACTTTCCCTGCATCATGATAACTTTCAACTAATGTAGTTTTTTCCCTGGACGATATTATGATATTTCTTATGTAAAAATTCACTTTTCTACTTAAATATTTTTTGGTAAAATATGCATAACGCAAAATTGACCATTTTAGCCACTTTTAAGTGTGCGATTCATAGTGTGAAGTGTAATTACATTTCAAGAAATGTAATTTTAATAGAAGGTGTGACTTTGTGCTTGAGTACTACTGTTTGCCTAGTGGACATGCAGCCAAATGATGGGATTTGTAGGTCAAGAATCATTGTGTGGTTTGTTTATTTTTCTTAAAACCAGCAAAAGTCCTGGGCCCGGAGTAAATGGGCAACAATTACAGCATGACAAAAAATGTTCAAGATATAAAACATTCAAGCAACAGATCTAATATCCAAGGGAAAAAAATCGAATCGGAGGCTAGAAAGGGATCAGAAGTAAGAAATAGTCTTCAAGAAGTAATTTCCACGGGACTCCTGCTTGAACCATTTAAATTATTATGGCGCTTAAAATAGACTTTAAAGTACCAAGCTATGCAGAATAAAATTATGTGCAAGCTTATGTATTTTCTTTCCTTTTTACAATATATTTTGATTTTTTTGCAAGTTTCTCTGTCCACTTCTCTTCCACTGCACTTTTAATTGCCTGACATGCTGTGCTTACTGTGCTGCTTGGGGACTGTTTAGTTCTATGCATGATGCACGGAAAAATCTATTCTTAATGCCTAATAGTATTTAGGAAGTAATAAGACACAAGGAGCCAGGAACCATATCGGTTTAATCTATCTTGAGTGCACTGAATGTATTTTGTGGGTACTTTGAACATGATGGTGTTGCGGTAATTGGTATGATTTGTGTAATACTTGGCTATATTATAAAATAGTTAAAAATGGGATTAGATTCTGATAAGGTAGCTTGTTCATTATTCATTAAATCATCTATTTATTGCCTTGCATTCACTAAAAATACATTTATTTCTCTTTCCTAAAAGTAAATGCTTAGCTTGTTGGTCAAATCAGAAGCTCTTTTAGTATAATTAATTACATTTCACTATCTTAAACAAGAACTATCCTGGTGATTTTAATTCAGCTAATAGTCCCCGACATGTATTTTGATGCAATCTAAAAATGGCAAAGGAAAAAAAAAGTTGTTTTAAGGTTCAGCATATAAAAAAAGGGCATATGTCATAAATACTTTGTTTTATGTTTTGTTTCAGTGGTACAATACCCAGCAAGTTAGATCTTGTGTAGTCAGTGGCCTTTTTTTTTTAAAGATTATTTATTTATTCGTTCATTCATTCATTCATTCATGAGAAACACGGGGGGGGGGGGAGAGAGAGAGAGGCAGAGACACAGGCAGAAGGAGAAGCAGCCTCCATGCAGGGAGCCTGACGTGGGACTCGATCCTGGGTCTCCAGGATCAGGCCCTGGGCTGAAGGCAGCGCTAAACTGCTGAGCCACCCGGGCTGCCCGTGAGTGGCTTTTTTATGAGTTCTTAAAAGACATCACTAACAAAAATCATACCATATTTGTGACCATAGTGTGCATCTTTTTCATTACTGATGCCATGTTTCGAATTAACTTCCATCATTCCCTGCTTCTTATAGTGGTTTTCTGAAATGTTTTGGTAGAAATTAATGACAAATTTGACTCAAGATACTCTGTCAAATTTAGTTATGGGATTTTGGAGTTGGGGAAACAGATTCTAACTGTCATGTTCTCGTTTTACAGTTGAGGAAACTGACCCAGAGAAATGAACTTGTGAAATTATATACGGTCAGGCTGGCACCAAGCTGGGACTCAAAACTTGTCCCCTGACTTTTAATCTACACCCATCCTACCACTAGTGGAGCGAATCACTGTCTTCCTTGTCTTTCTCTCCTATGTACATTTTCTCCCCTAAAAAAATAATCTTTGGATTCTGTTTCCTGATTGACGTTTGCTCACAATGGAAATTTTAACTCATGCCAGCTGTACATCAGAGCTTCTGCAGATCCCTGTTTTTCCTTTAATATATATTTGTGTGTGTGCATGTGTGTATGTGTGTGTGTAAAAGAACCTTTCCTTTGCCTTTGTACCAGTTCGTTCTTCCACCTACCTCCAGGATGGAAGAGTTAGTGGTCTTCTTTTTAAATACATTGGTTTCTTTCAGTATTCTCCATTTTAGTAACTTCCTTGATATCTTATTTTGAAAATTTACTTGTGAATTTATTTAGATTTTAACTCAATACTCTTCAGTTCAAATAATGCCACATTTAAGAGTATACCCTTCAAGAAACAAGCATTTGCTACTGGTTGTTGCTTTTTCTCAGTTAACCATTGTTGAGTTGGAGTAATTCTCTTATCAAATATTCCATAGCTATCTACCTCATGTTTTCCAGAAATTAATGCATGTCAATCCTTTAAAATTATCTTTAAAGTATATTTCCCCACACTTCTATAAAGTGTGAATAAATATTTGTGGAGTTAGGCTCAGCAGCCTCATTTTGTGATACTGTACACCACAATACTGAATTCATTGATTAGGACATGTGTTCATTTGTAGAGCACTTTTTATTTCTTAATTGTTTGAAGTTTTCTCAAACTTTTTTTTGCAATCATTCCATTTTGGTGACAGACTCCAGTAATAGAGAAGAACAGTTATTTTGGTGTGGTGACCTATTCAGCAGCACAGAATTTTAAGAACTAATTTGAGTAATTAAATATAGGATTAAAACTATGTGACTTAACCATATTTCTTATCATGAGTTTACTGTAGGCCACCTTTATGTTTTAATAAACTCAGTTGACAATAAGTATCAAAAATTATCAGATAAAATAATTTATACACAATTTTTTAAATTTTTATTTATTCATGAGAGACACAGAGAGAGAGACAGAGAGACAGAGACAGAGGCAGAGGGAGAAGCAGGCTCCGTGTAGGGAGCCCGATGGGGGACTCGATCCCAGGTCTCCAGGATCACGCCCTGGGCTAAAGGCGGTGCTAAACCACTGAGCCACCTGGGCTTCCCCTATGCACAATTTTTTTTATTATTGAAGTGTAGTTGATGTACGATGTTATGTTTCAGGTGTGCAACATAGTGATTAGACGATTCTGTATATTTCTCATTGCTAACCATGATGTATAGCCACTATCTGTCTTCATACAATGTTACTACAATCTTATTGACTATATTCTGTGTCCCCTACTTTTTATTTCCATGACTTATTTTATCACTGGAAGTTTGTACCTCTTAATCTCTTTCACCTATTTTACTGATTTCCCCTCCTACCTCCCCCCTGGCAGTTCTCTGTATTTGAGAGTCTGTTTGTTTAATTTATTTTTTATAAAAATATGAGTAATCATATGGTATTTGTCATTTTGTGTCTTATTTATTTCTCTTAGCATAATGCCCTCTAGGTTCATTGATGTTGTCAAAAAATGGCAAGATTTCATTTTTTTATGAGTGAGTAATATTCCAGTGTGTGTGTGTATGTATCACATTTTCTTTATCCATTCATCTACTGATGAACACTTGCATTGTTTTCACATCTTGGCTGTTGTAAATCCCAGAGGAGGATTACTGGATCATAGGTTTTTTTTTTAGGGTCTTTATTTTTTTTAGAGAACCTCCATACTGTTTTTGCATAGTGGTTGTACCAATTTTCATTTGAACCAATAGTGTATGAGGGTTCCCTTTTCTCTACATCCTTGCCAACACTTGTCATTTCTTGTCTTTTTGATACTAGCCATTCTTACTAGTGTATGATACCTCATTGTGGTTTTGATTTGCATTTCCCTGATGATTAGTGATGTTGAGCATCTTTTCCTGTATCTGTTGGCCATCTGTATATGTTCCTTAGGAAAATGTCTATTCAAGTCCTATATCTATTTTTTTTTTAATTTATTTAGAGTGGGGGAGAGGCAAAGGGGAGAGGAATAGAGAGAATCTTAAGCAGGCACCACATCCAGCATGGAACCCCATGGGGAGCTTGATCTCATGACCCTGAGATCATGACCTGAACCAAAATCAAGTTGGATACTTAACTGACCAAGCCACCCAGGCAGCACTATCTTTTTAAAATCAGATTGGTATTTGATGTTGAGTTGTATAAGTTTTTTATATATTCTGGATAGTAACCCCTTATCAGATATAACATTTGCAAACACCTTGCATTTGGTAAGTTGCCTTTTTGTTTTGTTGATGGTTGTGTTTACTGTGCTAAAGTTTTTATTCTGGTATAGTCCCGGTGGTTTATATTTGCTTTTGTTTCCCTTGCCTGAGGAGACATATCCATAAATACATTGGTTAGGCTGATGTCTAAGAGATTACAGCCTGTGTTTTAGGAGTTTTATGATTGCAGGCCTCACATTTAGGTCTTTAATCCCTTTTGAATTTATTTTTGTGTATGGTGTAAGAAAATGGTCCAGTTTCTTTCTTTTTTTTTTTTTTTTAATTTATGATAGTCACAGAGAGAGAGAGAGAGAGAGGCAGAGACAAAGGCAGAGGGAGAAGCAGGCCCAATGCACCGGGAGCCCGACGTGGGATTCGATCCCGGGTCTCCAGGATCGCGCCCTGGGCCAAAGGCAGGCGCCAAACCGCTGCGCCACCCAGGGATCCCAGTCCAGTTTCATATAGTGTGTAGCTGTCTGGTTTTCCCAACACCATTTATTAAAAAGACTATTTTTTCCCTAGTGTATATTCTTGCATCTTTCATCACAGATTAATTGGCCATACCAGCATGGGTTTATTTTCAGGTTCTCTATCCTGTTCCATTGATCTACTAGACACAAATTTTTTTTTAATTTTTTTTTCTTTAATTATTTATGATAGTCACACACACACAGAGAGAGAGGGGCAGAGACACAGGCAGAGGGAGAAGCAGGCTCCATGCACCGGGAGCCCGACATGGGATTCGATCCCGGGTTTCCGGGATCGCGCCCTGGGCCAAAGGCAGGCGCCAAACCGCTGCACCACCCAGGGATCCCGACACAATTTTTATCTGAAATAAAATATGGTCTCTTTGACATTCTGCTGTCAAAATTCCTATGCTATTTCCTTAATGCGTTTACAATTTAGGGTTTTGAATACAGAATTTTAAAATCCAAAAGTTCTTTATTTTGAATCCATGTAGTTCTTGTTTACATCTTGATTTCTGTTTTTTTCTGCATTAGAGTAACACTGTAAAGCATATAAATGTTGAATGTCAGGACAATCCATAGTATAGGTCTCATGTTCTTCTTTAAAAAATACCTCTTGGGGTGCCTGGGTGTCTTAGTGGTTGAGCTTCTGCCTTTGGCTCAGGTTGTGATCTGGGATCCTGGGATTGAATCCCACACTGGGCTCCCCGTGGGGAGACTACTTCTCCTTCTGCCTGTGTCTCTGCCTCTCTGTGGTGTCTCTCATGAATAAATAAATAAAATCTTTAAAAAAAAATACCTCTTACTGATGGACTGCCAATTTTATTAAATGTGACCCCTATTCTTGTTCATTTCTTCTGTCTCCTATTTATATAACATTTGTCTTCCCATGCCCTTCTATTGAGCTTGCCATGTTTGGTCGTGCATATTTGTAGTTTTCCTTATGGACCAGGTTCCTGGCTAGAGCTCCCCACATCTTCAGGTTGATATCTATCTCTCACAGAGCCCACATTTCAACTGAACCACTATTCTGCCCCAGGTGCTACCCCTGCACCTTGTCTTAGTTCATGATTCTGATCTCTTTGATCTGTGGGAATGTACACAAATATTCATGTACTGCATTTTATAGACCCTGCAGAAACTTTGAATCCCATCCATTTGGACTAATTATTGTCACATGTTTATATCCTGTTCATTAAAGTTGTCCCTAGCTCACCAAATGAGTAGATTCTTGAGAAAGCAGATATAAATTAAAATTTGGCAAACAAATACATGTTTTATTTGTATGTTTAGCAAAGCTGCATATTCTGTGCTAACTTTATCAGCTAGGTACTGAAATGTAACCCTGTAGAGGCCAAGTGTGATAAACATTTAGCCATGCTGCACATTCTGTGCTAACTTCATCAGCTAGGTATTGAAATATAAACCTGTAGTGGCCAAGTGTGATAAATAAGACTCAGTTTACATACTTTGGCAAGGTAATAAATGTATCTTCTATCACTTTGCCTTCTTTCAATATTAATTCATTTGGCAAATACCTGAAGATAGAGAAGCTGCATCACCTAAAGGCTAAAAGCATAAACTCTGGAACTTGACCAGCTAGTTTAAATTCTGGTTCTGCCATTTATCTACTGTGTGCCTTGGTTAATTTTCCTCTTAGTTTTCTCATCTTGAAAATAGGGATGATAGTGGTACCTACCTCATGGTGGTTTGAAGATTAAATGAATTCTAATAAGTAAGATTCCTAGGACATACCTGTCATGGCAAGAACTGAGTAAGTGCTAACTGTTGTTCTTACTCACCTATGATGGGATGTATTTTTTGCCTTTGATATACTTAACAGTCCAGTAAGGAGAGAGAAACTAAATACTTTCAGTCATTCAATATTTCAGCTACCATTGAGTACCTTCCAAGTGGTGGTCACTATAGTAGGTCCTGGAAATAAAGCAATAAATAAGCAAACATACCCTTGCTCTTGTGAAGCTTATTTTTAGTAGGTAGCACAGTTAAAATAATTTCTGTAAAATGTCAAGTGTTATAATAGAGAAAAAGCAAGGTGCTATGGATGCATCTAGACCCAACTTATTCTAGGAGGTATGGGACAGCAAGGAAAACTCTATTATTACAAGTGCTATATGAAGTCCTCTTTTGGATTTAGGGATATCACAGAGTAGAAAGTTCCTTAGTCAGCTTTGAGGAGAGTCAGGGAAGCTTCTTATTAGTGGACACACACTTGAGCTGACTCTGGTAGCAAAGATGTAGAGAAGTGGCAATGGGGCAGGGAAAGTATTCCTGGCAGATGGAATGGTTTGTAGGATGTCACGAAGCATGTTAGAGCATTTCACCATCCCTGGATTTCAGTAGTTCTGTATTGTTGGGACAATGTGTGGGGCAAATGGGGATGGGCATTGGTATGTATGGGGAAAAGCAAGAGGAGTTTACGTTAATCGGCAGATCTGAGGGAGTTGCTCTATCAAGCAGCTAGGACTTGATCTTGAAGGCAATTATGTGTCACTGAAATGTTTTAAACAGAGAAGAAATTGTGATTACATTTTTATTTTGTTTTTGAATTATTTTTTAAAAGATATATTTATTCATTTTAGAAGAGCGCATACGATCAGGGGGAGGGATAGAGAGAGGGAGAGAGAATCCCAAGAAAGAGTCAGCCATTTAACTGACTGAGCCACCTAGGTTCCCCAATTTTTATTTTTTTAGAGAGAGAGCATGTGCTTGGGCAGAGGCGTGGAGAGGGTGGGCAGTGGGAGAGGGAGAGAGAGAGAATCTTAAGCAGGCTTTGTACCCAATGCAAAGCCTCATGCAGTGCTCCATCTCACCACCCTGAGATCATGACCTGAGCCCAAATCAAGAGTTGATGCTTAACTAAATGAGCCACCCAGGAGCCTCAGGTTTTTATTTTTAACAATCATTCTGTTATCTCTGTGGAAAATAGACTGATGGAGGCAAGATTGAAGACTGGGAGATTAGCAGTTGCCCAGGCAAGAAATGATGAGAAACTAAACCAAGGTAGTGGCAGCGGAAATGGAGAGAAAGAGTCAGACAGAGAAAATAGAAGATCAAATTGACATGCCTTTGCTAGCAACTCAGTGGAAGGGTGGGGGGAGAGGCATTAAGTGAATGCTTGGGTATATATGGTAATGCCAGTCAGGGATTATGGGAGGAGAGGAGTCTGTCAACTTGGATTTCCCCCGACATGAAAACATCCTGTGTTTATAATATCAAACATTAGCGTCACTTCAGCAAATCTCAAAAATTCTTATATGCACTTTTCTTTAGGCAGGTGAGGTGATTGTATTCACTTGTGAGACAGAGCAGTTATCTGGGTTCTCGGGATTTCATAGTTTTAAGTAGTGAGAAGAATTCAAGTCAGATCTCCTGTCTTCTGAGGGAGGTTAACTGTTCTTAATTGATTGTAGGAGTTAGATAATATTTTTACGAGCTGTAGGGAACAACTTTCATAAATGGTTGAGATGAGGCAGACATGTGGGATACTGTTATAACATGTATAATAATATAAGGCTTTTGAATAAAGAAAAAATCCTTCAGAAGCAAAAGGTTAGCATAGTAAGATGCTGTTTCTTGTGTTCTGTGATTAGTCTTTAGCGCCCTCTATTGACTGCTTAGTCTAAAGCAATGTCTTGATATTGGAAAACCGTGTTCCTTGCAGTGTTATTTACCAAAACTGGAAGAATTAGAGGTATTAAAATTGTGATAAAAGATGATAAAAACTAATGGAGACTTTAAAAAAATTGCATGGGATCTGGAAGTTGGGTAGAGGTCTTAAGAAATATCGTTGTAACATTTCGTTTGCTACAACATGAGTATGCTACTGTGGGCTAGATTTTCAGAAAACAGATCTTCCTGATGACAAGTAGGCTAAATCAGGCTGGTTTTTCAGCATTTTTTATGCAGCAAAGCCTCAAGAATAGTAGTCGCCTCAGTAGGCAGTAGCAGCTGCTCTTTTTCCCTAGTGCGGCTGCTACATGTGATGACCATGAAAGGAAATGACCGTTGCTCATTAAAGCAACTTCATTCAGCTATGTGGGAAATCACACAGAAAAGTCATCCCAGAAAATGAAATAGTGATTATACATAATGGGGCATCTTCAGAAGTGGATAGTTTGTCTTTTTTTTTTTTTTTTTTTAAATGACAAAGGAGCTACCCTTGAGATCTCTCTTCCAGGAGAGAGGGTGGTAGATTAGACCTAGTGTTGAGAATAACTAGAGGTCTAAGCCTGAATAAATTTTAGTAAGCAAGCACACCTGGAACTAGTTTAAGGTCTAAAGAAGACTGTACTTTGTCTAAATGAATGCTCACCATGACTTTTCTATAATAAGGGAAATCTATTAATCGTTCTATTTCTGTTATTGCCTGGTTAATCTTTCTTTGAAATGTTTCTATCATTTCAGCTGGTTGCATTTTGAAAACCTATTCACCTAGTCAGGGCAAAAATAGTACTTTCTGATTTGGTGTTACATGAAACCGCAGAGATTGCTTGCACCAAGTTAGTGAAATCATTTATTTGCTTTTGGTATATTTTACTGTTGCAATTTTCTCTAAGAAAGTTTAGTAATTATTAATATGAAGTAATGCTAGCTGCTTTCTGTGCATTTCATGAGGGGAATATACTATTATGTAGTTTCCCTTCCCCCCTAATAAAAAAGCCTTTCATCACAAACTGACATCCTAAATGAAGGACATAATTGTACAGCTTATTTATTAGTGTGTCAAACTTAAAATGTAATGGTTTCATATTTCAGAATGAAAAGTGTGTTGTGATTCATGGTTGCCGGTGACAAAATAGACAGCTCTTTTATATCTGCACTGATTGCCTGCTGATATACCACTGTACTTTTTTTTTTTGTTCTTTTCTTTTCTCTTCCTATGCAATAGCTCCCTCTACTTGAAAATATTGGTGTAATTATAGTTTAACAGTATGTACTTTATTAGTGAGTACTCGTGACTATTTTTACTTTCTATCCTCCTCATAAATATGAGGTGTTATACATCAGAGCGTGTTAAAACATTTATCAAGAGTCTCTTGACCTTAGAGCAGAAAAGCAAGGTTAAGGAAAGTAAGATAAGTTGTATTTGAAGGCATTTTTTTGAAAAGATTTTATTTATTTATTCATAAGAGACACACAGAGAGAGGCAGAGACATAGAAGCAGGTTCCATGCAGGGAGCCTGGTGAAGGATTCAAATCTCGGGACTGCAAAATCACACCAGAGCCGAAGGTAGATGCTCAACCACTGAGCCACCCAGGCGTCCCTGACGGCATTTTTCAAGGAATTAGCTATGTAGCTTTTGTTGATTTAAATATATTTGGTTAAAATTCCATACAGGACTTAAAAATGAACCTTGATTTCTGAAACAGAGATGAAAAGTTCGTCAGCAAACTTCAAAAGAACCATCAACCAATTGAAACTGACAAAACCTAGAACTTGGCAGATTCTCACTTTGCTAATTTCATAGTTGTCATATTTTTTTTTAAGATTTTATTTATTTATCCATGAGAGACACAGAGAGAGGCAGTGACGTAGGCAGAGGGAGAAGCAGGCTCCCCACGGAGTCCCGATGTGGTGCTTGATCCTGAGACCCCCGGAATCATGCCCTGAGCTAAAGGCAGATGCTCAACCCCAATTCCATAGTCTTCTGATTCTAACACAAAGCATGACCATTTCTCTCTAATTTGTTGGGAAGGGTTCAACAGTGGTAAAATCTCATGTTACTACATCTTGCCTTTGTGGAACAGTATGTGCATAATGAAACAATAAGAAGAAAATAGACAGAAAAACAAGTGTTACGACTGTGATTTGATTATTTTCTCTCCCCTTTACTAAATTTGAGGCTTAGTAATTGTACCATTATTTAATGTGGAGCAAGTGGCAGAGCATGGTGGTCAAGAGTAAGGACTTAGGAGCCTGACTGGGTAAGTTTGAATCCTAGCTCTGCCACTTACCACATGGGTAATCTTGGCAAGTTTCCTCAACTTTCTAAGTGATAGTTCCCTCATCTGCAGAAACAGACAAGTAGTAATAAAACACTTAAAATAGAGCTTGACACATAGTGAGTGCTATATATCAGTGTCTAATAAAATAAAAAATAATGGGCTATAAATTGATTCTTATTAGCCAAATGTATTTATTGAATGTCAACATTATCTTCAGTGCTACTTAAGAAAAATAGGGCTCTCTCAGTGGATGGCAGTTATTTTCACGTTGGTTTTGTTCATGAAGGAACACTCATTTTCTTGTATTGGAACAGTTCTCACCTAGGGGTCCCTATGCCATGTTACAATTTATATATTATAAATTATATTATTTTTAAACTTCTTTTTGCATACAGTAGACTATTGCATGGATTTCATATCTTTTTTGAACTCCATTGATTTAGCAAGAGGATTTTACAGTGGTGGAATACATAAAAATGAAGCATCATTTACCATAGTATACTTCTCCTAGAGCCTACTTACTATCCAAGAGCAGACTTGTCTTTGGTCCCTAATATGACTATGCTTGAGGATATCAGAGAATATTGCTCAACTGTCACCAGACTTCTTATGGTCCAACAAATATCAGTCACTGAAAGTTTAAAGAAGTATGTATTTGAACCCTTTTAGACATGTAACTGAAATTAAGATTATGCTCCCACCTTGATGTAAGCTGATACTTATGTGGATATGTAGAGTGATATTGTAGTAGATTTTGACTTCTTTGGAAGAATTTCACCAGAATGCTGGATACCTAATGTAAATAGTTAAATGAGGTTCATGAGTCTATGTGTTTTCAGAAACTGACTTATTTTTCTTCTTGACTTGATCCTTAGGACCCTTTAGATCCCACAAGGTCAGTGATTGTGATCCGCTCCCTGGTGGCAAATGGTGTTGCAGAAAAAGGGGGAGAGCTGTTACCTGGAGACCGTCTGGTCTCAGTTAATGAATATTGTTTGGAAAACACCACACTTGCTGAAGCTGTTGAAGTGTTGAAAGCTGTGCCACCAGGCATTGTACACCTTGGCGTCTGTAAGCCTTTGGTGGTAAGTGTTCAATTTTGTTAATATAAGATGTGATAATAGTGTAATAGTTAAGAATGGATTTTGGAGACAAATGCACCTGGTTTTGAATCCCTGTTCCACTGCTTAATCTGTGTGTGTCCTAATATAAATTTCTTATTTCCTTAACTTAAAAAATTAAAAACACAATGTCTATCTCATAAGGTTTTGGGGACTAAAGATTATATTCATCAAGTGCTTACATATTATATAAATAGTAGCTGCTAACATTAATAGTCCTACTACCTACCACTTTTACTACTATTTTTATCTTCGTGATTTTAACACAGATTTGTAAGTTCTCATCACATCCCTTATTATGTAAATTAAAATAAGTCTATGCATTTTAACTTTCACTTGGGAATGATGTTGAAATGGCATGACAAGTTGAAATCCAGTTAACTATATCATTTTAACCATAGGCAATGAGATATTAATATGCTTTTCTGTCCATCAAAGTGCCTCATAACCCCTAGCATCTAGCATTCTATGTGGTCAAACCATCTTGAAGTTCTCTTACTGCTTAATCTTATGTACTGGGTCAAATTAATGTTTAAGACTGAGGGTTGCACTACAATTAGGGTGCTTTTAAGGTTCCTCAATGCAACAAAATACTTGATGATGATAATTTGCAAGGAGTATGAAAATACTGAGTGTTTATTTTATGTCAGTATTTTAAAACCTTTACATGTATTAACTAACTTAATCCTTCTGGCAACTTTAAGAAGTGGTCCTTTTGTTAGCCTCATTACAGATGAGAGCCCATCAAGATACAGAATTGAGCAATTTATCCAAGGGGATGTAATGAGTCAGGGCAGAGTTGGAATATAAATTCAAGTGGCTTCAGACTCTCTGCTCTTAGCCACAGTGCTAAATATTTAACTCGTTGCAAAACAGATAGATGGTCCTAGTAGAGTACTAGACTGGATTTCAAGAAACCTGGATTCTGTTTCTGGCTTTCCTATGAGCTAGCCTAATGGGTTTCAATGCAAAGGTATATAATATATATAAGAATCACTTGGGAGATGGTTAATATGTAGTTTCCCAGGTCCTACCCTCAGATTCTCATCTAGTAATTGTATGTGTTATTTAGGGATCTGCCTCTTCAGTGAGTCACTCATGTAATTTTGATGCAGAATTTCATATTTTGAGAAACATTCTGTTAGTAATTTGATAATAGGTATACCACTTTTCTTCTCTGAGCCTATTTTTTCATCTCTGAAAAGACTGAACAAGATTAGAGGACTCCTAAAATCTTTCTAAACTCTAAGATTTTTTTATTCTATGAAATAATATATACTATATGAATATGTCAACATACTACATATGTCTATATATATAGGTAGATATAGATAAATGTGTTCATTTATAGATATATAGATATATTGATATAAATAGATGCCTGTGTTACACAGAGTATTTATGCATTGGGGAACTCAACATGGCCTTCATGAATTCCCCATAGAAATCCCAGTATGTTTATACTATCAGACACTCTAAATATTTCAAAATGGAGTATAATAGCTAATTAAGTTCTTAACTTTGTATTCTATATTTGGTGTATGGGTATTGCCATAGTCAACATGAGACACCATGAGATGCCTGGTTTGATTTCTGGACAAATTAAGTTATGAGGAGAAACTTGATATTTTTATGGGGATCTCATCTTCTTGTTATTTTGGTTGTGGGGGAAATTTTGTCTAGATTTTCCCTGATGATAACTTGCCTGATTATTTGGGCTGCTAGAGGAAATCCCAAACTATTTTATGTCCTGAAGGACTTAACCACCATGATTTTACTCTGAAGCAGTTTAGGGAAGTGTCAGGTGGTATAAAAAAAAAAAAACAAAAACAAAACAGAGCTTAGTTACTAGCTGGGTGTAGATTCCTGTGCTATTTCTGGCAGATGTAGAGCTGCAGAGACGTCAGGATATCAGAGCCACATTATGAAAGGGTTTTGGAATGTAGTAATTGTGAGGTGGACCTTTGCATAGGCTTCCCTCAGTGAGTAGAAGATTTCCAGGATACTTGGGGAATGGGGAGCCACAAAAGAGATGAAAACAAAGGTCACTTTCAGGACTGTATAAAATTCTTAGTGGAATTACCACTAATTCCTTTTTTAACATCTGGGTGCCTTTAGCAAAACTGTTTGCTCCTGAACTGTAAATAGTGGTGCATGGATCTTCCCTGTGGTCTCTGTCTCTCTTGTGGTCCACTTGGTGGCCAGTTATCTGATCACATAATATTTACTGAGCATTCATTCAGTCCTCTGTGGAAGTGGGGTGGAAAGTGTGAAGAAGGTGGCCCAAAATCAGCTCAGGCCAGAAAGACTATGAATGTATAAAAGTTAGGAGAACCCAATTTTTTATTAAGTCGTATATTACATAGATTATACATTGCCTATATAATGTATTTAATAATATACATTTTTACATTAACATTACATTAATGGGGCTTATCTTCTCTTTTCTGCAAATTAATATCAAATATACCAGATCTGAAAAATGAATGAACGACTTTAAAAACTGCTTTGCATCTTCAAAACTAATAGGTCAGAACTGGCAATGGAGTTGTTGAGCCAGACAGCCATGGGTTTTTTGCTTACTTCTGTGATTTGTAAGGCTGTGTGCCCTTGGGCCAGTTATTGAACCTCACCAGCTCCCACGTTTTTGTGTAATAAGATGGGGATTGCATGGCATGGTATTTGAGATCCCAGGCCCTTAGAGCCAGACAGCTAGGGTTCAAATTCTGGGTGTGTAACTGATTAATAATGTAACTTTTTGCTGATCTGTAAAGTGGGTTTAATAAGAATACCTACTTCTTAGGATGTATATTAACATAGTAAATGAATTGACTATTTAAAATGTTTAAACCTATGCCTGGCACATGGTGCCATAAATAGTAGCCTAGGACTGCTATTGAGCTGGTAAGTACTAGAATGGCTGTACCTTTTCTGATGGCAAGTGACTGCACTATACCATTGTTAAACATTTCGAATACTATCTATCCTCTGTATGATGATACGTTTCTTTTTTTTTTTTTAAGATTTATTTATCTTAGCGTGAGGGAGGGAGGGGGCTGGGGAGAAGGTGAGAATCTCAGGTAGACTCCATGCCAAGCATGGAGGCTGACTTGGGGCTCAGTCCCACGACCCTGAAATCATGATCTGAGCCAAAACCAAGAGTTGTACACTCAGCCAACTGAGCCACACAGACACCCCTAAACTGATACATTTCTTAATATTAAGGTCCTTTTATGATAAAGTGATTTTTTTTTAATTTAAGGGATATATTTTTAAGATTTTATTTATTTATTCATGAGAAACACACAGAGAGAGAGGCAGAGACACAGGCAGAGGGAGAAGCAGGCTCCATGCAGGGAGCCCGATGTGGGACTCGATCCTGGACCCTGGGATCACACCCTGAGCCAAAGGCAGACGCTTAACTGCTGAGCTACCCAGGCGTCTAAAGAGATACTTTTTTTTTTTTTTTTTTACATAGTAGGTCTCTTTATTTAGTCAAGTCTTCTTTTACAGTTTTCTCCTTAAATGTGTTGTGCAAATATTTTTTAGTTTAATTCTGAAATACTTTATTGGTTTTTCCCTCCATTTGTGAATGATATCTTGTTTTCTATTACATTTTTAAATTAGCTATTGCTAATTTAAAGGTAATGATACAGACTTTGTAATTTGATCTTATATCTGACAACCTGTGAAAGTCTAATTTGTGCTTCTGTTGAGTTTTTTCTTTTTAAAGTTTATTTTTGTTTTTCATCATGGTGAGTGTACTCTTTAATCTCTTTCATCTATTTCCTCCCTCCCTCCACACTGGTAACCATCAGTTTGTTCTCTATAGTTAAGAGTCTGTTTCTTGGTTTGTCTTTTTTTTTCCCCTTTGCTCATTTGTTTTGTTTTTTTTCCACACATGAGTGAGATCATATGGTATTTATCTTTCTCTGATTGACTTATTTCACTTAGCATTATACTCTTTAGTTTTACTCATGTCTCAAATGGCAAGGTTTCATTGTTTTTTTTTTTTAATGGCTGAATAATATTCCATTGTCTGTATATTCACCACACCTTTATCCATTCATCTATTGATGGACATTTGAGCTGCTTGCTTCCATAATTTGGCTATTATAAATAATGTTGCAGTAAATATAAGGGTGCATATATCTTTTCAAATTAGTGTTTTCATATTCTTCAAGTAAATATCCAGTTGCTACATCATATGATATTCTTCAAGTAAATATCCAGTTGCTACATCATATGATATTTCTATTTTTAACTTTTTGGGAAACCAAAAACATACTGTTTTCTATAGTGCCTGCATCAGTTTACATTTCTACCAGCAGTGCATGAGGCTTCCTTTTTCTGCACAGTTCCACCAACACTTGTTCTTTTTTGTACTTTTGATTTCAGCCATTCTGATAGGTGTGAGGTGGTATCGCATTGTAGGGTTTCTTTTTTTTTTATTCAATCTCATTGTAGTTTTGATTTGCATTTCCCTGATGATGACTGATGATGAACATCTTTTCATGTGTGTTGTATCAATTCTTTATGTATTTTGGATACTAACCCTTTACTGGATATGCCATTTTTTTAAAGATGTTATTTATTTATTCATGAGAGGCAGAGACATAGGCAGAGGGAGAAGCAGGCTCCCCACAGGGAGCCTGATGCAGGGCTCAATTTCATGACTCCTGGATCACAACCTGAGCCAAAGGCAGATGCTCAACCACTGAGCCACCCTGGTGCCCCTGGATATGTCATTTGTAAACACCTTCTTCTATTCTTTAGGTGGCTTTTAATTTTATTGATTGTTTCTCTTGCTGTACACAAACTTTTTATTTTGATGTAGTCCTGATAGTTTATTTTTGCTTTTATTTCCCTTGCCTTAGGAGACATATCTAGAGAGAGATTACTCTCTGTGCTCTTTTCAAGGACTTTTATGGTTTCAAGTCTTACATTTAGGTCTTTAATCCATTTTGAGTTTATTTTTGTGTGTGGTGAAAGTGGTCCAGTTTCTTTCTTTTGCATGTAGTTTAAGGAATACTTAAAAAGAAAAAAAATGTTTGAGAAGCTTTGATCCAAATATGACTTTCTTTTTAATTTTTTAAAGAAGAGTTTGTTCTAATAAAATAATTTGCATAAATTTTATTATTTCTTGCACTTAATGGAAAGATGAGAATTAATTTGAAGAGAATTCAAAACTAAAGTATTTTCTTGATTATAAAAGTACTTCCTGTGGTTGCTGTAGGCAGGGAGTGGTAGGCAAGATGGATGAAGGTGGTCAGAAGGTACAAACTTCCAGTCTTGAGATAAATAAGTCCTGGGGATGCAATGTACACCACGGTGTCTCTAACAATACCATATTATATACTTGAAAGATGCAGATATAACTAAATTTATTGTGATAAGTTTTTTTAAATATTTTATTTTTTTGAGAGAGAGCAGGAACCAGGGGAGGGGCAGAGGGAGATGGAGAAGCAGACTCCCCACTAAGCAGGGAGCCTGACATGGGGCTCAATTCCAAGACTCTGAGATCATGACCTGAGTTGAAGGCAGATGTTTAACCGACTGAGCAACCAAGGTGCCCCTTATGTGATAATTTTGTAATATATACATAACATCTAATTATTTTGTACACATAACTAATACGTATAATGTTATATGTCAGTTATTTTAATAAAAATAGCCTCATGGTTGACAAAAAACGTCTTCAATTTTGCTAAACAATAAAAATTGTTTCTGTTTTCAGGATAATGATAAAGAGGAGGAAAGTCATTATATTTTACATTCAAACAATAATGAAGACGAGACTGAACTTTCAGAAACAATTCATGATATAAATTCATCTTTAATACTTGAAGCACCCAAGGTATGTAGTAAACTGATTTCCTATTTGAATGGTTTGCCATGAGCTAGTGTTTCTATAAAGAAGACAAAAGCTTGTTCCCAATCTTGGCTAAAGAGACACAAATTAAATTATACTCCTCTTTTATTATTTTTTTTTAATGAACTTTTTTCCCCATTGTGTCACATTGGCTTCATAAATAACATAGGCCAGATATAAGGCATTTTCAAAGCACAAACAAACCTTATTTTATACCACTAATACACTCTTAAAATTTTGAGGGTAGAACACAATGTTCAAAAATAGACATGCATTTAAAATCCTGTAGAAAACAGAGCTATACTAAAGGACTTCTTGCTGAATATGTTCTAAAGAAAAGAGTTATTTAGTCAAAACTCTTCTTTATGCTTTAATTTTAGAAAGTATATTTTGAAGCTTTTCTTTTTTTATTAAAATGAATTGTGCTTTTTTTGCTCCTTGAAAATAGAGTATGGTACTACTTTACTTGATAATAACTATCTGGTGATATTCTTTGCATAATTTATTGACAACACTGATACTGATACTTCTTTCTATACTATACATTGTGGGGAGTTTTTTTTGGTGTAGACAGTTTTTGTTAAAATTTCATAAGTGTATGACATCTTCAAATATACTCCGTAAACACACCTTTTAAAAAAATGAACTAGCTTGCAGTATTTGATGCACTATAATAATTTAAAGATGGAAAAGTAATAGATTCATTTCATGAATTTACATGTGGTAATATTTATTAATTTATTAAGATTTTATTTACTTATTCATGAGACAGAGAGAGAGAGAGAGGCACAGAGACACAGGCAGAGGGAGAAGCAGGCTGCCTGCGAGGAGCCTGATGTGGGACTTGATCCCAGTACCTTGGGATCATGACCTGAGCGAAAGGCAGACAGACGCTTAACCACTGAGCCACCCAGGTGTCCCACATTTGGTAATATTTAATGAGTAGGTCTTCAAATAAGAAATGTCACTGATCTCTCAGTGGCATTGGGCCTTGTTGTGCTCAGCATTCTGAGGATCTCCAGGGTTAGGTTAGAGGCTCAGGAAATCCATATAATCCTCAGGTGTTACCTAAGCACTCGGCAAAATTTCTGCACATGTATGACTATTTTCAGTTGTATGTACTTCTAATTAGTGAAATATAAATTAATTAAAAAGCATACTATATTCATTCCTTTTTACTATGTAATTTCAGTACAGATGGAAAGAATACATTTCTGTTACAGGCATATTATAAGATAGTCATACTCAAAGTAGTTGAGACATCCCATATCCTTTATAGAGAATGCATTTTGATCATTTCAATAGTCATAATTTCTTTTGAGTTACATAAGCTTGAAAATCCATACTATTTACATCTTTGTTTTCTTAGAAAATAGTATGATGTGTGTCTATATTTATGTACTACTTCTGTATGAGATGCATGAGTTCGATGTTCAGTGTAGCAGTTTGACAAAATTCCTATTTTTGATTGAGAATTTTCAGGTGGTTAATGTATAACACACCTTTTGGAATAATTATTCACCTTGCCAAGGGCAGATTTCTGCTACTTACTGTTTGTCCCTTTCTTTGCTTTGAGGGTTGAGGGAGAGTGAGCTTTTATTTCTCCTCCTTTGTAATGGAGAGCTGTTGGAGTTAACTGTGCCTAGGCATAGAATGTAGTCATTGCGGTTATGTCAGGGGTTAACTTTTCCAGTTAATGTGTAGAGTGCTACTCTAAGGCAGGTGGAGTTAAAATTGTTTTTGCAACTTTTATTTACAGGGATTTAGAGATGAACCCTATTATAAAGAGGAACTTGTAGATGAGCCATTCCTGGATCTGGGAAAGGCTTTCCAGTCCCAACAAAAAGAGATAGACAACAGCAAGGAGGCCTGGGAGATGCAAGAATTTCTACCTCCTAGATTGCAGGAGATGGGGGAAGAGAGAGAGATGCTTGTTGATGAAGAATGTGACCTATATCAAGATCACTTTCAGTCGATGGACTTGTATCCCTCGTCACACCTTCAAGAGGCTGCTCCTGTTTCCTCTGTAAAGGAACTTCACTTTGGCACACAGTGGTTACATGACAGTGAACCACCTGAGCTTCAAGAAGCAAGATCCATGATGAATATGTATTCCCAGGAGACACAGCAATATGGCTATAGCACTGAAAACATGGTAAGGGATCAGAACAGATCGTCCATATCCCTACCCCTTCTTTTCCCCTTCCTCCCTCTTCCCTCTTCCTAAGTCCTGTAACTTTCAAAAAACCAAAATGTAATGGAAAATGTAATTTTTGTAATTAATCATTTTTCTGAGTTGTACCATACGGTGTAATGCTGTAAGTATAAATTAATCTTTTCTTATACAACTTTTAGAGTCAGTAAGCTGCAGTTGCCTTTTGTAGTGGTTTCTAGCCTTGTTTTTTAGTGATCTGTTTCTCCAGATTGTCCATTTCAAAGAAAAGTTCTTTTGCCATTTGTGATTTTTTTATTCCCTCAGAGACACACACCTCTATATTTCTCACATTGTGTATTTGTATTTATCAGGGAAAATCAAGGCAAAATTGACTCAAGATACGTTGTTTATGTCTTGCTTATCCCTACTATTCTCTGTGTTATATATGATACTAAATCAAAGGACCCTGAATTCTTAAAAATTATCTTTATGTTTGTGATACTGCCTATTTTCAACTTGGCAGGAAAGCATTATATTTCAGTAGGTTTGCCCTTCTCTTAGATCACCAATAAACTGTATAAAATTACAGTTAACTAGCTACTGATTGGAATCCTTCATCAGGGACATTTTTTAGTGTTTTAGTTTTGTTTGTTCATTTCATGTCCCAGATTAACTTCTAGTGAATGAAAAGAAATTTAGTATGTTAGGGATGTTTCTTTTTTAAGAGAGGGAGAGAGGGGAGGATGGGGCAGAGGGAGAAGGAGAGAGAGAATCTTAAGCAGTGCTGAGCACCACATGGGGCTCCATCTCACGATCCTGAGATCCTGACCTGAACAGAAATCAAGAGTCGGACACGTTTAAAGATTGAGTCACTGAAGCACCTCGAGGGATATTTTTAAAAGGCCACTTAACGGTATGTTTAGGTCCAGCACAATACTCCCCTCACAGAAGTGAGCAACTTTCCTGCAGTGCTCTGAGGAGAGTGCTTTTCTTTACTCTCTCCCGGGCCCGCAGGGCTGGTTTCTTTGCTCTCCTCTGTCAGACCTTTTTCCCCTTTTGCAAATGCTGTGGGTCATTCTGCTGTGCAAGAGGCTGTACTAGCTGTATTTATGGAACACAAGAGGATTAGCAGACTCTGGGCAGTCTACCAGAGAACAGATGTTCTGGGATTATGTGAATAATGCCTGGGTGTGGGAAGAGGTAACAAAGAATCACCTGATATGTTGCCATTGATGCTTTCTTTCCTTGCCCAGTCCCATTCCTGTATCTGTAAGCACGTGAACCCAAACAGAATATTAGTTATTGGAGCAAATTCTAACTACAGATTAGTGAATATTCATAAATACTCACTTGTTATAGCTTTCTTATATAAAAAGAAAATTTTCTATTTTTCCAAATATAAAGCAACCTGAAATAGAGGCCCATTTTAATACATAAACTTTTAGGGTTCCAGATGAAGTCATTAAAGGTATGTTCACAGTATTTACTTTATAAATTTACACATTCATATTTTTAAAACTGTCAAATGTTAAATTTTTTTGCCTATTCCCACATTTAATGACTTAAATTTATTCAGATTCTTTCAACACATATCTGTGTCCATAAATACATTATCACTAGAATCACCTTTTGGTCATTTAACAAAGCTTTCCGAATATACCATCTTAATTTTCATCAAAATTGTTTGAGATACAGTAATTTTTGAATCCATAATATCAGAATTTTATCCTGATCTTGAGTACTCATTTGCATAACAATAGACTTTACAAGAATTCCCTTTGTAAGCACATAGTGATAATCTTCACAATAGAACTACTTACTCTGTTGTTTGTTAGAGTGCTATTTAAAAAGCTTGTTTATAACAACATTCAGTGCTCACAATTTGAAAGACATGCATCCTAATTACTAAGTCTGTTAAATTTCCTTGCTTCCTTCATATTTTCCATTACTAATTCTGTGCAGTTACCTTTGTAAGCTCCCTAAAAGGGCACTGATTAAAATTGTTTCAGTCCCATGGGCACTTGGGTGGTTTAGTCAGTTAAACGTCCAGCTCTTGGTTTTAGCTCAGGTCATGATCTCAGGATTGTGAGATCGAGCCTCACATGGGGCTCCATGTCAGACTCTGTGCTGGGTGTGGAGCCTAGTTGGGATGCTTTCTCTCTCCCTCTGCGCCCCACCCCCCAATTGCACACACACTCTCTCTCCTTTTTTTTTTTTTTAAAGATTTTATTTATTTGACAGCAAGAGTGTGCACAAGCAAGGGGAGTGGCAGGCTGAAGGAGAAGCAGTCTCCCCCCCCTGAGCAGGGGCCCAACAAGGGACTCAATCCCAGGACCCTGGGATCATGTCCTAAGCCTAAGGCAGACACTTAACTGACTGAGCTACCCAGGCACTTACACACTCTGTCTTAAAATAGTTTTAGCTTTCATGTGTCTTGTCTGCAGAATATTTTATTCTATTTAAATAATTATAAGTTCTTGTTTGGGGCATTAATTATTTTCCTTTCTTCCTGAACTCCACACAGTATAAAGGAGGAAAATTTTTTCTTTTACCCCCATTGGTTCTCTGGCTGGGGCCTTGGAAATTCAGCTGATGAAAGATTAACAAAAGAAAAACAATTTATTAACAAGTGTGGCATGCACTTTTGCAAGAGAAACTCATTGATGACTGACTCAAAGGGGTAGTTAGAACTTGGGCTCACATAGCATCTTAACAAAGAAGAGTAAACTTATAGAGAAGTGACCAGACAAGGAAAAAGGGGCTTAGACTTTAGGATCAGAGCTGTAGGAAGGTAAATATAAGGGGAAAATTGATGGAAGATAATGGTTGTTTTAATAAGATTTGTTATGTATGTTCCTCTTGCTGCCGTCTCTGAGCTGAAGAAAACTTAGAGTCATTTCTGGTGATTAACAGTCAGGGGAAGATAGCTTTTCTGTACATACTATTTCTCATTTGTCTCCCTCTCAGGATAATCCTTATTCCAAAGTGGCATATTTTTGATAGAATGGTCTGATTCTCTGTAACAGTTACACACGTAAGATCAGGATGGGCTTGAATCTTTTTTTTGCTTCCTCAGAAATGAACTCATGTGATGAAAATTTGTTATCTAATATTACAAGCCTTGGGTAGATTTTTAAAACATTTGAATACCATACAAATATGTAATTCTCAATACTCCTTTAGAGAGTGCCCTCCAGAGGGTAGAGTAACATTATCACTTCTGTCTTCATTATAATATCCATTTTGGACTACAGATATAGCTGTATTTGTGGAGCGCAAATAGTTCCTGACTACTTTACCATTGTCTGCTACTCTCTTACTCTATTTTAATTGAAGGACAAAACTATCAAGATTTATAGATCTGGTTCTTTATTTTAGTTGTAGTAAAATACACATTGCAGTAGCCCCTCCCACCCCCCACCCCCCATGGCCCATCTATGGTTTGACTTTACCAGTTTCAATTATCTGTAGTCAACTGAGGTCTGGAAGCAAATGATCCTCCTCCTGACATATTGCCAGAAGCTAACACATGCCTGCATCATTCACATCACTATGTCTTATCACTTAGGCATTTTATCATCTCACATCATCATCATAAAAAGAAGGGTGAGTACAGTACAATGAGATATTTCAAGAGAGAAAGAGATCACATTTACCTAACTCTTATTATAATATGTTATTATTGTTCTATTTTATTATTAGTTATCATTGTAATCTTTTACTGTGCTTAATTTATAACTTTATCATAGGTATGTATAGGAAAAAATAGTACATACAGGGTTTGAGACTATCCTTGGTTTCAGGCATCTACTGGGAGTCTTGGGATGTATCCCTCACAGATAAGGAGGGGCTACTGTACATTAAATTTACCATTTTAACGATTTCTTGGTTTACGGTTCCAGTAGCATTAAATCACTTGCATTATTATACAACCATTATTATCATCCATCTCCAAAACTTTTTCATCTTTCCAGATTGAAAGTCTATACCCATTAAACAGTAACTATCCATTCTCCCCCTTCTCTCATCCCCTGGCAAACAACCACAGTTCCACTTTCTTTCTCTAAGAATTTGACTACTTTAGGCACCTCATGTAAGTGGAATCATACATTATTTGTCCTTTTGTATGAGGCTTATTTCATTTAGCATGATGCCTTCAAGGTTCATCCACATTGTAGCCTGTGTTGGGATTTTCCCCTTTATCTTATTTTTATTTTTATTTTTTAAAAGATTTTATTTATTTATTCATGAGAGACACACAGAAAGAGGCAGAGACATAGGCAGAGGGAGAGGCAGGCTCCCTGTGGGAAGCCTGATGTGGGACTTGATTCCAGAACCCTGGGATCATGACCTGAGCCAAAGGCAGACGCTCAACCACTGAGCCTCCCAGGTGCCTAATTTTGTCCCTTTATAAGGCTGAATAATATTCTATTATATACCACAGTTTGTTTACCCATTCATCAGCTGATGAACACCTGGATTGTTTCTACCTTTGGCTACTGTGAATAATGCTGTTGTAAACACTGATATAAAGTATCTGTTCAAATCATTGTTTTAATATTTTGGGGAACCCCCATCCTATTTTCCACAGTAGCTGCATCATTTTGTATTCCCACCAGTAATGCACCAATTTTCCAATTTTTCCACATGCCTGGCAATACTTGTTTCGTATTTTGTTTTTTAAATAAGTGCAAAATAGTATCTTATTGCAGTCTTAATTTGCATTTTCTGAATTATTACTATTAGGAAAGGTTGAGTTACTTTTCATGTGCTCATCAAACATCTTCATATATTCTCTGGAGAAGTGTACAAGTTTTTTTTGCCTCTTTTCAAAAGATCTGAGTCTTACCTGAGGATTATTTATTTAACACTAATTAAATAAAACACTTATTTTCTTCTCTATTTAGAAAAACTCATTTTCCTAAAGAGCTAATCCTTTGTATTGAAATTCAGATTCAGATACCAATTCTCTTTTCCTCAGTTACATAATTGCCATTAACATTTTTTTAAGTCCAAAATTGTTTAAAATTTCTTCTGGCAAGTACTAAGTACTAAGTACTCTTCCTTCACTCCCTTCTCTAAGAAATTATTTTATTCTAGGCAGCTAGGTAGTTGTATCTCCTTTCTCACCCCAATTTAATATTTGAGTTGAATTCTGTGTTCTGTAGGCACCATTAGATATCTGATAGAGTTCTATACTTAGCTATATTCATAATCTATAGAAAAAGCTAGCAGTATTTGGCACATCAGCTTATGAGACATCCTTCTCTTACCATTGAAGTCTGACCAATATAATGTTAATGAAAACAATGGACCATGTAAAAGATGTCATCACCTTCTTTGTTTTGAATGATCTAAATTTCCAACAGTAGAGAATAACAGTATTATTCATCTTAAATGAATTGAAATATATCCCTCTAGTGGCCCTGATGTTGCCATTTAATTTTATGCTTATAAAAGTTTGTAAAATATCATAATAAAATATTTTAGTGAAGATTGTATGTCTGGAGATTATAACTTTCAGAAACCATAAAGACAGTTATCAAAGGAAGGCAAGCAGAAAATGCAAAAATCGTTGATTGTGCTTAGCTGTAGGTTTTAAGTGTGGGTAACTGGTGTTCACCAGGTAGATAAAAGTGGTAGGGAGGGTGAAGCAAGAACTTATAGCTGTGAAAATCCACCAGGTGTTTTGAGATTGTCAGTGAAGCTACTGAGATTGTGATCCAATGTGATCCATGAGTTATTATGTATCAGCCATTGACTTTGCTTGATTGGATAGATCTTTATTATTATACCTTTGTGATCATTTACTTAAATCTACTTATTAATGTTTATCAAACAAATTTTTTGTTAAAAAATTCAGTGTTTGCAAACAAAACCAAACCAGATTTTATTAGCTTGTAGCCTTGCAGATATTAAGTTACCAGCATTTGTTATTTGTTATAACAGTATAAACCGTTACTGAGAAGGCCTGATTTCAGGGCAGTTTTCTGCTGTCATTGTTATCTGGTTTGAACAACATTACAATGTTCCTCACTTTATCACAAAGTACTAATGCATTTCTGTCTTTCTTCCTCTCAAGATAAAAGAAAATTTTGGCATCGATTCCCTACCCTCCATATCCTCATCTGAAGGAAACAGTCAACAAGGCAGATTTGATGATCTGGAAAATCTTAATTCATTAACAAAAAGCAGTCTGGATTTAGGTTTGTGGTTTTTGTTTCTCATAAGCACAAATTACATTATTTTGCAATCTTTCAGTTTTATTTTTATATACTATAACTCTTACTGTCATATTTTTATTCATTATGATGCAAATTTAAATCTGTTTATTAATCTGCTTCAGTAAATCTAGAATAAATGTGGCTTATATGTCAATAAAGAACTTTCAGATTCTATTTCCTGAGAGGGCTGTATTTTCAGTGCTTGATTTTGCTTTTTATGAGCAGTATGGATTAAAACTAAAACTAGTACCTTATATGTTAAAACTGAAATAAGTCTCTGCTAATATATATTAAAATCTCTGATGCCATTAAGTGATACTGTTAGCTCATTGAATGGGGTTGTTAAATATTAATAAAGAGAGGCATATTTTAAACATTTATGAACATTTTTATAGCCATATATTATGGTCAATTTTGGTACATTAATAACTTAGTTTCCATTAAAGAATCCTAAAAGTATAATGCCTCTCCTTGCCTACCCCCAATATTGATTCTTATATAATTTTGAAAACTTGACTTTGAAAAATAATTTTTCTTTATCCAATACTGAAATATTGAAGGTTGTTAGATTATTAAGATCCCTAGGTGAGACAGTTAAGTTCTTTCATAGCACTGGGATTTATAGAGCCATTGTTCAGGATTTATGCTGTCCTTCACGTGTTATGACTCTGCTTATAGGAAAAATCTTTCTCTTTGGGCACTTCTCATGTTGTATGCCCCAGTCTTTCTCTTTGGGCCCTTCTCATGACTCTGTAGGAGTCAGTGTACTGTGGAAGGTTATGTAATAGTTTCTATGAATTCATTCTGTTGAATAATATCTTAAGAATGGAATACTTGCTAAAGATCGAAGTCATTTGGGAGCACCTGAGGGGCTCAGTTGGTTAAGCATCTGACTCCTGATTTTGGCTCAGGCCATGATGGTCAGGATCATGAGATCAAGCCTGGCATCGGGCTCTGCGCTGAGTGTGTAGCCTGCTTAAGATTCTCAATCTCTCACTCACCTTCTGCCCCCCTCCCATCCCCTCTTGCTTACTCTCTCAGAAGAACAAACATAAAAGATTGAAATCATCTATGAGATGATAACAATTGTCAAATCCTTGTGAGTCAAAACACAGCATGGATAGTTTATTTTGAATATCTAAGATTAGATGAGTTTATCCTGTGTTTCATGATACATAACCAGTTGTGACTAGGATAAAAATGGGACTTTTCCCCCTTACTAAGTGTCCCATTATACTAGTTTTGAAAAATTTAGTACATCTCTATAGTCCTCTAACTAAGTACTTGGAGAAGATTTATGGCACAAATGAAATAATAATTGAATTAATAGCCATATCTGTTTGATTGCCGTTGATACTTTATAGCAATGCCATTACTATTTTGGACCAAGTAATTCTTCGCTTTGGAGACCTGACCTGTATATCGTAGAATGTTTAGCAGCTTCCCTGCTTTCTAACCCTGATGCCAGTGGTACTCACATTCCCAGTCATGATCAAAATCAAATGTCTCCGGACATTGCCAGATGTACCCAGGGAGCAAAATTGCAGAGAATTGCTTCCTGCTCTATACTGTCAGGATTGAAAGGACAGACTGGTTGGACGGGGTGGGTGTTTGTGGGGAGGAGCTGTGGAGTTGGGAAGAAGACAGAGAAGGTAGTCCCTCTTGAGCTCTACTCTGTATTATCTAAGTGATTCCAAGTTATTTCCTCTGACTTCTGCTGCCTATATAAGTTTCTTAGGGCGGCTGTAACAAGTTGTCACGAACTTGGTGGGTTAAAACAACAGAAACTATTTCTCTCACGGTTCTCAAGACCCGAAGTCCTAAATCAAGGTGCTGTGCTCCCTCTGAAGCTGTTAGGGGAAAATCTGTTTTGTTTTGTTTTGTTTTGTTTTTCCTCCTCTGGCTTCTGGCAGCTCATGGCTGCATCACTGTCATATGTGCCTCTGTCTTCCTATGGCAGCCCTCTCTTTTCTTTTCCCTGTGTCTTTTCTTCATTGTCTCTTATAAGGACATCTGTCATTGGATTTAGGGCCCACTTGGGTAATCCAGGATGGTCTCATCTCACGATACTTACTTATATCTGCAAAGATTTTTTTTTTTTTTTCCCAAATAAGGTTACATTCATAGGTTTTGTGGCTTGGGTCTATCTTTAGAGAGGTCCCCAATGTGCCCACTACACTGCCTTAATCTAATACTTTGCAAAGCCCTGGGAATTCAATTTTTAGAGATTCTAGTTTCAGGAATACAGTTAGACTTATATATCTTAGGTCTGCCCTCACTAGAAAAGCATTCATAGCCACATGCTTTTAGGAAAATTGTTTGAAAGCCTCTAGAATGCTGTGCGGCAGGGATGACTATTTGGGTTAATGCTAACTGTGGGTAGGCTAAGAAATTATTAATACAGAGTCGATACAGATTTCAGCAGCATATATATTGAATTAATTCTACTCAAAATTTGATTTTGCTCTTGAGATCTTGTCCAGCAAACAGCTGATGGTTTCAGTCCCAGGTCTCTGTACTAAGCAGGTACACCAGGCAATCCCTCAGGCTTCTCCAAACCTCTCTGTTTCCTGAATTATAAAATGAAAGGTTTGAGCTAAGTGTACTCTGAGCCCTCTTTTAAATCTGTGACTCTTTGATCACTTTATTAGTAACAGACAATTTTAGATTTATCTCTGAACAATGAAATTTCTTTTTCCAAACAATTAGTTTAAAAATTATTTTTAAGAACCTTATGTGTAAAGTGCTATTCTTAACCCTATACTCACTCAATTCAACATTATGTATCCTCTTTGAGCCTCTATTCTTCATGAGCTATGAAACCAGCCCATAAATTAGGATAATTAATAAGGAAAAGCATACAAGATAAATTCCAATCAATAATTCATTTAGTGAAAAAAAAAATTCATTTAGTGTACAAGTTTTCAGAAAGTTTCAGACAGAAAGTAGTTCTATTTCCTAATCTTTGACTGCCCCTGCCTAGATGGTGCCTCAGGGAAGCTTGGATCAATCTGTTGTCGCACCCAAAAGTCAGGCACACATACTCATTTGTATGCCTAGCTCTTACTATAAACTAGGCTTCTAGAGGGTGAGGCTTGTATCTGATTGTGTTACCATGGTAGGTGCTCAAGAAATATTTGTTGAATGAGAAAGGGAAATGCTACTTATGTGTGGTTATTCAACAGCATTGCAATCCCAAGGCTTCCCCGCTCCCTACACTCACCCCCCCTACCCCCACCCCCCGCCCTATGGCCAAGTTATATAACAGCCCACCCTCCTCTCTACTTGCATTCTTCTTGCCTTTATTCTGTTGACCATAATGTGCTTGCACCTCACCAAGTATAAACCTTTTGAAAATTTCCTCCATTCCTCTGCTGTAAACATTAACCTCCATTTGTCCACGACCTTTTTTTTTTTTTTTAACTTTGTTTTTCTAACCTTTGTGCTTCTGTTACGGCCCTTACCTAACACCTGTGTAGGCCCTCAAGGACTCTATTTGTTTTATGGCTTCTGGGTATTGCAGTGCACTTGGTGAACAGCTCTGTAAGGCATGTGTTAAGCACTGTGACAGAAATGTGTACCTGAGCACCAGCCCCAGGGGTCCTTGGAGGAGGAATGGAGCGGAGGGCACGGGCAGCCTCGTTGTGGAACAATGAAAAGTTTGAAACAGACCACGGCAGCCTGTGAAACCCAATGCCGTAATTTAGAGGTCTGCTTTTACCAGCATCTGTAGCTGGGAAACTGCTCCGCAAATAGAGCCGGTTCCCTCTTCCTGACACGGGTGTTTAGCCATTCTGACCAGAATCGAGTCCCACCCCTGGTATATCCTCAGTAGGAAGGAGGCAGACCTAGGCAAAGCTACAACTTTGAGGCGAGGATATGGAATAGAGTGCTTTGCAGGAGTATAGGCCCCAGTGGACAGGAGTCAAGGGTACACGGGGATGAGGGACAGGCTCTGAGACTTCCTGTAACACCACCTAAGCCTTACAGTTACTTTCACCTGCTCTTCAGAGTCTGTTGCATTACCAACTGATTAGATTCTGATTCCCAGGTTTCTAGGCAAGTTAAAAGGAGTAGTAGTGAATTTACTAGGATATTTGTTCATTATGAAGAAATGGAAAGAGTTTGGGTGATGCTTATAGGAAAAATTCTAGGACAATATCTTTAGCTCTTAAAAATCATTTCTGATTTTCTGAGAAACCAGAGCTCCAAGAAATACTATGAATGTATGGATTTAAGGAAGGCATGTAAGGGCAATTCATCATATTTGAATAATATGCTAAAGAAAGGTTGGCTGGGGCAGCCCCTGTTGCTCAGCGGTTTAGCGCCACCTTCGGCCTGGGGCATGATTCTGGAGACCGGGGATCGAGTCCCGCGTCGGCTACCTGCATGGAGCCTGCTTCTCCCTCTGCCTGTGTCTCTGCCTCTCTCTCACTCTCCTCTCTGTATTCTCATGAATAAATAAATAAAATCTTTTTAAAAAAATAAAGGTTGGCTGAGAATAGATTAGATTACAGTAGATTACTGGGGTGTATCCTAAGGGTGATGAATGGACCCATGCCAATATGGGTGCAGGTCTCTATGTGCTATAGGACTCGATGCACAACTAACTCTGCCCTAGTCCTTTTTTCAGTAAATGGGGAAATGACACTGATGGCAAGTCAGGTAAATTTGCACATTCCAGTTGGCAAAATTACTTAGCCTGAGTTTCTCTATCTATAGAAAAGTTGCTGGTATCTTTTCTAACTCATAGTTTGATATGAGAATTAAATGAGGTAACAAATGTAAATGACTTCTGACATTTGTAAACACAGCTCCCTTTTTTTAAAATTTTTTTTTTTTTTATACAAAGCTCCCTTAAAAATGTGTTTTCTTAACATGATAAGCCCTGGGTGATGTATGGAGTTGTCTAATCACTATATTGTATGCCTGAGTCTAATGTAACACTGTATGTTAACTATACAGAAATTAAATTAAAAAAATTTTTAAATGTGTTTTTATTTGGTTATTTTTATTCTGTGGAATTTTTTTTTTAAATAACTGAAGTGTAGGACTACCTACATTTGGGACAACTTAGGTTGAGAAGGGAAAATGTATAGTGAGATTAAGAACACAATTATTAAGGGGTTTTTTTTGATAAAATATTTATGTTGCTAAAATGTCATCTTTTCCATGAGGCCATATGTAAAATTGTAACTCTCTTGCACTGAGCAATCCCTATCCCCCTTCCTTGCTTCATTTTTCACCATACTACTTGTCACCATCTGACATATTAAACATTTTACTTATTCAGGTTAGTATAAATAAGATTCCTACCTGGAAGGGCTTGTGCCTGGTGGATGCCCATAACTATTGAACAAATGAAGGATGAATGAAAGAAGCATCTTGTATTCACTATCATCTGGGTTTGCTCTTTAGGCATGATGATTCCAAATGATGTCCAAGGTCCTGGTATGCTTGTTGAACTCCCTGCTGTGGCTCAAAGAAGGGAGCAAGAAGATTTACCCTTATACCAGCTCCCCAGGACCCGAGTTGTTTCCAAGGCCTCAGCATACACAGGAGCATCATCTTCTAGATATACTGCTGGTGCATGGTATGATACCATTTATCTTTGTTTTCACATTATAAAGTAGTTTTTGATCTTATTTTTTTAAAAAGCATGATTATGGTGGAACATTGGAAAATGGAGAAAATATGAATAAAATTGAATATTAGACAATTAGTATGAGAATTTCACATACTTAAAATTGAGCCATATATATAATTTTGTATTCCTGCAGTTGTGTAGAAAATGTACTACATAGAATATATGTTAGAAAATAAAAGGTTAATTAAGAGTTTATTTTAACAATGTAAGCGAGACATATGGACAAATTAAGGACAGAATGGATTTAGAGTTAGAGAATTTGATGGAACTGGTGACTGATTACGTGTTATGGTGAGATGACATAGTTAAGGATAACTTGTGTTTCTGGTGTGGGACAATAAATGGATTGTGGCATCTTAAATTCTTTTATATATATAGGAGCAAAGGAAGCAACCTAAGTGTCCATTGATGGATAGATGGATGGATAAAGAAGTCATGGTATTGGGGTGCCTGGTGGGTGGCTTAGTTGGTTAAGCATCTGTGTTCAGTTCAGGTCATGATCCTTGGGGTCCTGGGATTGAGCCCCACATCAGGCTCTCTGCTCAATGGGGAATCTGCTTCTCTCTCTCTGTGCTCATTTGCTCTCTCACTCTCTCTCAAATAAATAAATAAATAAAATCTTAAGAAAAAAAAAAGAAATGGTCTGTATACAATGGAATATTACTCAGCCATTAAAAGAATGCAGTATTGCCATTTTCAACAGCATGGATAGACATAGAGGATATTATGCTAAATGAGATAGGTCAGACAGTGAAACACAAATACCATATGATTTCACTTGTGGCATCTACAAAACAAAACAAATAAATGAACAAAGAAACTGTCTTGTAAAAAGAACAAAGTAGTAGTTGCTAGAGAGGAGAGGGAAGAGGGATGGGTGAAATAGGTGAAGAGGATTAAGAGGTACAGACTTCCAGTTATAAAATAAATAAGTCATGGGGATAAGTACAGCATAAGGAATATAGTTAATAATATGATAATTTTTATGGTGACAGATGGTAGCTACACTTATCATGGTGAGCTTTTCACAGTATATTTATACACCTAAAACTAATATAACATCGTATGTTATACTTCAGTTTAAAAAATGTTTATAGGAGCATGAACAGGTTCAAAGGGAAAATGAATTTGGTTTGGGACATGAGGGTTCCGCAAAGTGAAGTGGAATCAATTATATGTGTGATACTGGGGGTTAATGTTGAGGTCTATCCTGATGTGGATAATTGGGATCAAGATCAAATGTAGGTGAAACTGTTGGACTTGAATAGTCATCCAGAGTAAGGTCAAATAATAAGAGTATAGGGCCAAAATTGTAGTCCTGCAAAGCAGCAATCTTACAGGTATAAATGGAGGAAGAAAATAGTGAAGTGGAATGAACAAAACGTTGGAGGAAATTGATGAATTTAGTGATAGGCATAGAAACCAGGAAGATATTTGTTTTTTAAGGTTTATTTTAGAGAATGTGTGTGTGCAAGCAAGGGGAAGAGCAGAGGGAAAGGGAGGCAGAGAATCCTCAAGCAGACTCCCTGCAGAATACGGATCACTCCCTGTATGACCCTAAGATCATGACCTGAGCTGAAATCAAGAGTCAGGCGCTCAACTGACTGAGCCACCCAGGCACTCCCAGAAAGGAGAACATTTTAACAGAGGTCATCACAGACCATCATTATATGCTTCAGAGAGATCAGAGCAGATAAAACAGAATACTTTGCATGGGGTTTGGCTACACAGATGCCCTTGGTAAGCACAGAACAATTTTAGTAAAGTAAAAATTAGCAGTGGGTTGAGAATTGAATAGGTCTGAAATTAGGCGCAGTAAGACCAGTGTTTTCAGAATCCTGGTCATGAAGAGAGACTGATTTAATGCATATTACCTACATAGCTAGAGGGTTTTACTAGATTGAGGTAAAGGAGAACAGGTTATACATATATAACTACATATATATTATGTGTGTGTGCATGCATGTGTGTCTTTCTGTGAAAGATCTAGCAAAGGAATATGTAGATGCTAGAAAGGTGGTGATCAAATACAGTCGCTGGAGAGGGTAGAAGGAGAGAAGGACATTGCGCACCTTAGAGAGGTTTATTGAAATTTCTTTCCTTTGGGAAGAAGTTTACCTCACTCACAGAGACAGGTGCCAGGAATGAAAGGGAAAGTACAGGTAGAGTGCTATTTGTGTCCTGTGGGACACAAGAGAGCTTTTATTTTTTATGTTTTTTGTCATTTAGGTGGAGGTTATTTTAAAACAGTGATGAGGTGGTGGTAACATGAGCATTAAAAGGAGAGGTGTCAGGGGTCCCTGGATGGCTCAGTGACTGAGCATCTGCCTTTGGCTCGGGTTGTGATCCCAGAGGCCTGGGATCGAGTCCCGCATCAGGTTCCCCATAGGGAGCCCTTTGCCTGTTTCTCTGCCTCTCTTTGTGTCTCTCATGAATAAATAAATAAAATCTTAAAAAAAAAAAAAGGAGAGGTGTCAGAGTAGGGATTCATTTTTGAAACAAGGGTAGGAGAGTAACAGCCTAGTGGAGGAAGGGAGTTCAGAAAAATTTTGGCTCCCCTTTTCCAACTTGCCAGAGTAAGACAGTGTGCATCACTCACTGGTGTGATATCTGTGGCAGAGAACCAGAAGCTGTAGGAAGAACAGAAGATGTTGAGAGAACATTCGGTGAAGAGGTCAGGGTGTGGAGTAGTTTCTTGACAATTCAAGGAGATTGCATGGAGTATGATGGGTAGTTTGGCTGGGGAATCTTGGAGGTGGTTGTGGGAACGGAAGCAAGGAAAAGACAGAGCAGCAGGGAAGGAAGGAGTTGGAGATGTTGACCAAACATAACAGGGATGAGAGATAAGGTGGATTTATTGGCCTTCATGTTTTTATTAAAACTTCAGTTGAATTTTGTGTTGATATATGAAGTGTCTTAGAATGATATCACTTCTCTGTTCAGCAGCCTCATGACCTATAGTTTTAGATAGAAATTTCATATTACAAAAACTTGGTCTCTGCTTCAGCATAGCTCCTCTCTGAATGGAAAGGAGAGGCTCAGATAGGCTCAACTACTTGGAAGAATCTGGTGGCTTTTTCATTCAGCATCCCTGGACCAGTTTCCACAGGGGAGGTGCTGACAGATCCTGTGTCCTGGTGTGAGTGATGTCACCAGCTCTCGGGAGAAATGCCTAGCCTTAAACAGGCAATGGATTTGTTTCTTTAGGAGAGATGCCTGGAGGTGGAGGTATTGGAAGGCTGAGGAATACGATTTTATGACTTTTTAAAAATTGAAAAAAAAAATTGTAAGTAATTTCCACACACAGCATGGGTCTTGAACTTACACCCCTGAAATCAAGAATCATGTGCTCCACCTACTGAACCAGCCACGTGCCCCTAATTTTATGACTTTTTAAAAAGATTTGATTGATTGATTGATTGATTGATTGATTTATGAGAGACAGAGAGAGTGAGGCAGAGACATAGGCAGAGGCAGAAGCAAGCCCCTCACAGGGAGCCTGATGTGGTACTCGATCCCAAGACCCGGTGATCACGACCTGAGCCAAAGGCAGACGCTCAACCACTGAACCACTCGGGTACCCGAATTTTATTACTTTTAATATGATTAACTTACTTTCCAAATGAGACATCTTTATTTTTTAAATTTCTCTTAGGCTTGGTGTTAATGATTGAATCTGGCCAAAGAATTTGGAAATGGGGCTGCTTCTTTAAAAGTGTAGAACTATGACTGCAGAATTGGACAATATCTAAACAAATTTCTAAGACCACCCCTCCTTTCTTATGCAGAAGACAAAATGGAATATCTATTGTCTTACTCAATTCTTCCAGCTTCAGAGAAGGAAGATGCACTTGATTCCTACCCCATTCACTACTTTTTCTCTTAAAGTAACTTTGATAAACTGATTTCTTATGCAGGCACAGGCATTCAAGAGTTTTTTTTTTTTAAGATTTTATTTATTTATTCATGAGAGATAGAGAGAGAGAGAGAGGCAGAGACAGAAGCAGAGGGGGAAGCAGGCTCGACACAGGACTCGATCCCAGGTCTCCAGGATCCCACCCTGGACCCATGTGGCGCTAAACCGCTGGGCCACCCAGGCTGCCCCATTCAAGAGTTTTGACTTAACTTTAGTCTTGAGAGATCAGTCTTGTATTTGGATGTTGTTTTATTGACTTGCTGCCATAGATTCAGGGTTTATTGAAATTTCAGGAGATTCTAGAAGAGTTCCTCTATTTCCCCCCTTTAGTCTTTCAAGATATACCCCATGGAGTCAGGAACTTTCCTGAGTAATGCATAAATTCTTTTGGAAGACAGTCTTTTAGATCAGGGTATCATGAAATGCTGAATGGCATTTTAGAGTTTCTACTTTGCATTAATTTTTGTGTAGGACCCAGCAAAGTTATTTAATCTGCACTGTGCTTTTGCATCACACTGATACCGACTTCCCTGTACCTTTGGAAGCTTGTTTTTTTGTTTTTTGTTTTTAATATTCAATTTAAAGTGGACCAGTGGTGCAATGGGTAATATGTCTGACTATAGCTCAGAATATTTATTCAGCTTTTTTAAACTGAAAACAAAAACAGTTCACCTATTTCTCCTACCTTTACCACCTGACTCTTGTAACCACTAATGTGTTCTTTGTATCTATGAGCTTATCTTTTTGTTGTTTGTTTTAGATTCCACCCAGAGATCCTGTGGTATTTGTCTTTCTTTGTCTGATTTATTTCACTTCGCATAATACACTCAAGTTCCAACCATGTTGTCTCAAATGGCAAGATTTCACTCTTTTATGGCTGTATAATATTCCATTACATACACACACACACGCGCGCACCATGATTTCTTTATTCATCTATTAATGGGCTGTTTCTGTATCTTACTGTCATAAATAATGCTACAGTGAATATGGGGGTGCATATATCTTTCATCTTAGTGTTTTTATTTTTTTCAGATACCCAGAAGTGATATTGCTGGATCATACAGTAGTTGTATTTAAAAATTTTTGAAGAACATCCATATTTCTTTTAATTTACCTTTCCAGTAATAGTATACAGGAGTTCCCTTTTTCTCCATGTCTTTGCCAACCAAATACTTGTTATTTCTTGTTTTGTTTTTGATAATAGCCATTCTAACAGGTGTGAAGTGATATCTCATTAAGGGTTTGATTTGCATTTCTCTGATGACTTAAGATGTTAAGCATATTTTCATGTACCTGTTGGTCATCTGCATGTCTTCTTTAAAAAAAAAAAATGTCTACTCAGATCATCTGCCCATTTTTTTTTAAAGATTTATTTATTTATTTAGAGAGAGAGAGAGAGAGGCAGAGACACAGGCAGAGGGAGAAGCAGGCTCCATGCAGGGAGCCCGACGTGGAACTCGATCCCAAGTCTCCAGTATCACACCCCGGGCTGCAGGCGGCGCTAAACCACTGCGCCACCAGGGCTGCCCATCTGCCCATTTTTTAATTGGGTTGTTTGGTTTTTGGCATTGAGTTGTGTAAATTCTTTAAATATTTTGATTTTAGCCTTTATCAGATAGATGATTTGTAATTATTTGATCCCATTCAGTAGATTTCCATTTCATTTTGTGTATGGGTTCCTTTGCTGAACAGAAGCAGCTTTTTAGTTTGATGTAATTCCACTTATTTATTTTTGCTTTTTTTGCCTTCATTTTTGGTGTTGGATTAAAAAAATAATTGCCAAGACCTATGCCAAGGAGTTCACCACCTATGTTTGCTTCTAGGAATTTTATGGTTTCAGGTTCTTACAAGTCTTTAGTCCATTTTGAATTAATTTTTGTATACGCTGTAAGAGAATTGTCCAGTTTCATTCCTTCCTATGTGGCTGTGCAGTTTTCCTTATACCATTTATTGAAGAGACCATCCTTTCCCCACTGTATGTTCTTGGCTCCTTTGTTGTAAATTAATTGATCATCTATGTATGAGTTTGTTTCTGAGCTCTGTATTACATTGATCTATGTCTCTTTTTATGCCAATACCATACTATTTTAGTTACTATAGCTTTATAATATAGTTTGAAGTCTGGAAGCATATTGCCTCCAGGTTTGTTCTTTTTCAAGATTGCTTTGGTTCTTCTGGTTCTTTGTAGTTCCATACAAATTTTAGGATTGTTTGTTCTGTTTCTGTGAAAACTACCATTGGAATTTTGATAGCAGTTGCATTGAATCTGTATTTACTTAGGATAGTACAGACATTTTTATGATAATAAGTTTTCTAATCCATGAACATGGAATATCTTTCCAATTATTTGTGTTGTTTTCAATTTCTTTCATTAATATCTTGTATTTTTCAATATGCAAATCTTTCATCTTCTTGGTTAAGCTTTTTTTAGGTATTCTTTTCAGTGGAATTGTAAATGAGATTGTAAGAAAATTTATCTTTTTGATACTTTGTATTAGTATAGAGAAACAATAGATTTTTGCATGTTGATTTTGTATACTACAACTTTACTGAATTTAACAGTTTTTTGAGGAGCCTTTAGAGTTTTCTATACATAATAAATATCATGTCATCTGCAAATAGTAAGTTTTACTTCTTCATTTCCAATTTGGATACCTTTAGTTTCTTTTTCTGGTTTAATTGCTCTGGCTAGGACTTTCAGTACTATGTTGAATAAAAATGGTAAGAGTGGACATCCTTGTCTTGTTCCTAATCTTAAAGGAAAAGCTTTCACCTTTTCACTGTTGACTCTGTTATGAGCTGTGGGTTTGCATATTTATTATGTCACATTTATTATGTTGAGGTACATTCTCTCCATGCCGGCTTTGTTTAACAGAGTTTTTTTATTATGAATGGATGTTGAATTTTGCTAAATGCTTTTTTTCTGCATCTATTGAGATCATATGATTTTTATCCTTCATTTTTTTTTAAGATTTTATTTATTTATTCATGAGAGACACACAGAGAGAGAGGCAGAGACACAGGCAGAGGGAGAAGCAGGCCCCATGCATGCAGGGAACCTGATGTGTAGGACTTGATCCCGGATCTCCAGGATCACACCCTGGGCTGAAGGCAGCGTTAAACTGCTGAGCCACCCACGCTACCCATATCCTTCATTTTGTTAATGTCTTGTATCACACTGATTTGTGAATGGTCAACCATACTTGCATCCTTGGAATCATTCTCACTGGATTATGATGTATGATCCTTTCAATGTATTGTTGAATTTGGTTTGCTAATATTTTGTTGAGGATTTTTCCAACTATGTTCATCAGGGTTGTTGGCCTATAATTTTCTTTTTTTGTTGTGTCTTCATCTCGTTTTGGTATCAAGGTTATGCTGGCCTTGTAAAATGTGTTTGGAAGAGTTCAGCCCTTTGTATTTTTGGAAGATTTTGAGAAGGATTGGTATTTAAATGTCTTTGAATGTTTGGTAGAATTCACCAGTGAGGCCATTTGGTTCTGGATTTTTATTTATTGGGAGGTTTTTGATGACTGATTCAATCTTCTTGCTAATGGTCTGTTCAGATTTTCTATTTCTACCTGATTCAGTCTTGAAAGATTGTATGTTTCTAGGAATTTATCTATTTCTTCTAAGTTGTCCAATTTGTTGGCATAAAATTGTTCATAGTTGTCTTTTATGATTCTTTTTATTTCTCTGATTTCAGTTGTAACATCTCTTTCATTTCTGATTTCATTTACTTGAGTCCTCTCTTTTTCTTGGTAAGTCTAGCTAAACATTTGTCAATTTTGTTTTTCTTTTCAAAGAACTAGCTTTTGGTTTCATTGATCTTTTCTACTGTCATTTTAGTCTCAATATCATTATTTCTGCTCTAATCTTTGTTATTTCCTTCCTTCTACAAGCTTTGGACTTCATTTGTTTTTCTAGGTCCTTACTGTGTAAAGTTCGGTGGTTCTTGTTTCTTGAGATAGGCATTTATTACCATGCGCTTCCTTTTTGCTGTATCACATAAAGGTTGGTATGTTTTATTTACAGTTTTGCTTATCTCAAGATATTTTATTTCTCATTTGATTGCTTATTTGACCATTGATTGTTGCATGCTGTTTAATCTCCACATATTTGTGAAATTTCTAGTGTTTTTGTAATTATTTTCTAGTTTTATACCACTGAAGTTAGAAAAGATGCTTTGTTTAATTTTAGTCATCTTAAATTAAGACTTGTTTTGTGGCCTAACATATGATCTGTCTTAGAAAACATTCCACGTGCATTTGAAGAATGTGTATCTGTTACTTTTGGATGGCATATTCTGAATAGGTCTGTTAAATCCATCTGGCCTAACATGTTGTTTAAGGCTGATGTTTCCTTATTGATTTTCTTTCTAGAAGATCTCTCCACTGATGTAAATGGGGGAATTAAAGTCCCCTACTATTATTATTTTGCTATTTCTGCCTTTAGGTCTGTTAATATTTACTTAATATATTTAAGTGCTCCTATGTTGGGGCATAAATATTTATAAAATATCCTTTTATTGGACTGATCCCTTTATCATGATATAACACCCTTCTTTGTCTCTGATAAAGTCGTCTTGTCTGATACAAATACAGCTACTCCAGTTTTCTTTTGGTTTCCATTTCATGGAATATCTTTATCCATCCTTCAATTTCAATCTATGTGTCCTTATATCTGAAGTGAATCTCTTGCAGGCAGCATGTAGATGGGTCTTGTTTTTTAATTCATTCAGCTATTCTGTGTCTTTGATTATAGATTTTAGTCCACTTACATTTAAAGTAATTATTGACAGGTATGTGTTTATTGCCATTTTGTTCATTGTTTTCTGTTTTTGTAGTTTTTCTCTGTTCCTTTCTTCTCTGCCTTTCTTTCTTTGCGATTTGACGACTGCTTTGTAGTATGCTTATGTTCTTTTATCTTTTGTGTGTTTACTGTTGCTTTTTGGTTACCACAAGACTTACATATAATAGCTTATATCTATAAGTCTATTTTAAGTTGATAATAGCTTATATTTTATCCCATTCTAAAGCTCAACATTTTTACATACCCCCATGATGTTTTACTTTTGATGCCATATTTTACATATTTTTATCTTGTGTACCCCTTAACTAATTATTGTAATTAGTTATCGTAATATAGTTATTTTTACAATTTTTAAAATCTTTTAACCATTACACTAGCTTTATAAATAATCCTTGATCCTTACTATATATTTACTTTTCTAGTGAGATTTCATATCTCACATGTGTTCTCATTACTAATTAGCCCCTTTCTTTTCAGCTTAAAGAAGTCCCTCTAACTTTTCTTGTAAGGCCACTTTAGTGGTTTAGCTTTTAGCTTTTGCTTGTCTGGAAAATTCTTTATCTATCCTTCAATTCTGAATGATAATTTTGCCAGATAGAGTATTTTTAGTTTGAAGTTTTTTTTTCTTTCAGCACTTTGAATATATTGTGCTATTTCCTTGTGGCCTATAACATTTGTGCTCAAAAATCTGATGATAGTCTTATGGAGAGGAGGGTGGAACTTACATGTAACAAGGTTTCTTTCCGTTGCTGCTTTTTAATATTCTTTCCTTGTCTTTAACTTTTGGCATTTTGATTATAATGCGTTTTGGTGTAAATGTTTTTGGTTTCATTTTGTTTGGAACTCTCTGGGCTTCTTGGATCTGGATGGTTGTTTCATTCCCCAAGTTAGGGAAGTTTTAGCCATGATTTCCTCAGATTAGATTTGTGCCTTGTTCTCACTCTTCTCCTTCTGGGAGGCCTATAAAAAGTGAAATGAAAAGTTTGTTGGTGTTGTCTTATAAATCCCTTAAACTATTATCATTTTTTTTCTTTTTTTTTTAATTTTTATTTACTTATGATAGTCACACACAGAGAGAGAGAGAGAGAGGCAGAGACATAGGCAGAGGGAGAAGCAGGCTCCATGCACCGGGAGCCCGACGTGGGATTCGATCTCAGGTCTCCAGGATCGCGCCCTGGGCCAAAGGCAGGCGCTAAACCGCTGCGCCACCCAGGGATCCCTATTATCATTTTTTAAATTCATTTTTCCTTTTGCTTCTTTGATTGGGTGAGTTCCGTGGCCTTGTCTTTGAGTTGCCTGACCCTTGCATTTCATCTAGTCATCTATTAAACCCCTCTAGTGTATTTTTCAGTTTAGTTATTGCGTTCTTCAGCTTCATAACTTCTGTTTGGTACTTTCTTACATTTTCCATGTCTTTGTTGAGGTTTTAACTGTTTTTATTCATTATTTTTTTAAGTTCACTGATTATCTTTATATCCTTGACTTTGGACTCTTTTTTAGGTAAATTGCTTTTCTCCATTTCATTAGGATATTCTTCTGAGTTTTTTTTTTTTTTCCTTATTCTTCCATTTAGAATATTTCTTCATTTTGCTTGACTTTCTGTGTTGGTTTCTGCACAGTTGACGAAACAGCCATCTCCCACTCTCAAAGGAGTTGCCTTGTGTAGGAGATGAAACTTTTTCTTCAGCTCTATCACAGCTCTTGGTTGTTTCCCAAACCTCTGTACTTTTCCAATCAGCCTATTGGATTTTTAATAGCTCCCAGTAGTTGAGGATGTGCCAATACCTGCCAGTGTCCTCAAGGGGAGACTCAGGCCAACTGGAAGGAAGCAGCTTTAAAAGCATGCAAATATATATATTCCCGAAGGGCCACATGTGTGAGCCCTACTGTCCACCAGACAGGTAATCTAGAAGTGTGCCATGGGTGGCAGTCACAAAAATTGGGGCTCCAGGAGAGTAGATAAGATCCTTTTTGGGAGATACCAGTGAGCTAGAGCAAAGCAGAGGGAGAGTGCCAAGATGGTGTTCATAGCCTAAGTTCCTTTAGAGCAGCACTATAGGCCGCTGAATGTCTGCCAAACCTAAAATCTGCCTCTCAGTCTGCAGCTTCAGAGTAAGTAAAGTGACCTTTTTTCACAGAAAGACTGTGGCATATGTCTCAGTCTGCTGTCTTTGAATTGCCCTGGTGGCAGTTGCCTGACAAGAATCCTCCTCTGATTGCCATAGTCCTGTGGGATCTAGGAATGCAGGATCCTTCATCCACCAGAGCCAGGCAGTCAAGGGGTGTCCTCTGGATGTCAACTGCAAACACTGGGCACCAGACTGAGGGAAAGCTCCACTCCAGGAGTCAGTGGCACTCTGGAGTGTGAGAGAGGGTGAGCATGATGAGAGCACTTGCCCTCCAAGGTCTCTGGAAAGGATTACCCAGCCCCAAGATGTGTGCTTTATTAGAACCCTACCTCTCAGGCCACAGTCCTAATGATTAATAGGCTCCTTCATGGAAAGACCAAGCTCCTGGGTCTGTTGCTATGCACTGGGGGTGGTAGCTGTTGAAGACTTCTTTGTCTGTTGGTTATAATCTAGTGGGACTCATGAGTATAAGCCTAATTGGTCCCAGGAGCCAAACAATGTAGAGGTGTCCCCTCTACAGCAGTCACAAAAATTGGGGCACCAGATTGGAGATAATGAACTCCTTTTTGGGTAACACTGATTTTTAAAATCCCATGTGAACAGGAACATGAGCTCTTCTGGCTTCTAGAGTCAGGCGATCAACAGGACTGGTGGTAGGGATCAGATGCTCCTTGAAAGTGAAGATCTCCAGAAGGGGACTCTGGGCAAGCAGGGTATGATACCACTGGAGGGAATCCAAGTGATTTTGTGCCAGTATCTTCTCTCCTTGTGAGGTCACTTGAGATCCTGTCTTCAGAATCCACCTGGCTTCAGTCATTTTCTAACTCATCTTTGTCATCACCTGCTGCCTAAAGACATATGGGTGCCCAGAATGGTAAACATGGATATTTCTCAGACTAATAGCAGATTTCTAGTATAGCTATATCGTAAGTGCTGTTCAAACGTTTCCTCTGTTATCTGTAGCTATACAACCCTAAGAAGGCTTCCTTCACGTCTGTATTTCCTCACTTATAAAGTGGGTAGTTAAGTTAAATAAGAGTGCATATAAAGGATTTCATATAATGCCTTGAACAGTGTTTAATGAAACGTTGGCAGTGATCTTAGATGACAAGGATAGACTCATGGGCTCAGAGATTTCTAGGGCAGTTTTCTCTGTTGCTGAGTTTATTAAAACAGAAGGAGATTGTAGCTCGTGTGTGTGTGTGTGTGTGTGATGAGTAATATCAACTGATAGTGGAAAACAAGATATCAGACCCTAAACTCTGGGAAGATAAATTTGAGATGAAAGATTTATTTTAAAATTGAAAAAAAGGGATCCCTGGGTGGCGCAGCGGTTTGGCGCCTGCCTTTGGCCCAGGGCGCGATCCTGGAGACCCGGGATCGAATCCCACGTCGGGCTCCCGGTGCATGGAGCCTGCTTCTCCCTCTGCCTGTGTCTCTGCCTCTCTCTCTCTCTGTGACTATCATAAATAAATAAAAATTAAAAAAAATAAATAAATAAAATTGAAAAAAAAAAGTCATGTTATAGGTATACAAGTGTGCAAATGAAATTAAATCCTTTCTGGGATTGATCCTTTATGATGAATATGGCAGGTGAAATAGGAAGCAGATTGTCATAGTTGTGGAAAAGTTTAAATGAATTCTTGTTGTATTTTGAGCCCCAGTATAGTGCTTGGCATTTCGTGCCTTCTAAGACAATGGTGGATATCTAATAGGTTTATCTTTGAGGTAAACTGCCAAAAATTATGTATAGAGTCAGAACATTGGTGGGAGGCTGAGAATTAGGGGAGAATACATGTGTGCATTTGAATGAAGACTACCGTGGTATGTCTGAGTTGGTAGGAAAACGTGTGATTTCTAGTATAATGCTGTTGGGGCTGTTGTATACTCTGCAGGTGAAGACAAATGTGAAAAATTAGGACAGGAGATACATAGAGCATTACACTCATATTACACTCATGCATGCCTTTGTTGTTGTTGTTGTTGTTGTTTTTTCCAAGATTTTATTTATTTATTCATGAGAGGCAGAGGGAGAGGCAGGCTCCCGGCAGAGCAGGAAGCCCAATAGGGGACTCGATCCAAGAACCCTGGGATCATGACCTGAGGCGAAGGCAGACACTCAACCAACTGAGCCACCTAGGCGCCCCTACACTCATGCATTTAAAAATATAATTAGATCTTTGTTTACTAATTCAGTCTCTATGGAAGTAATGAGAAGTAAATTTGTTGTAAGAAAGCAACTTATTCATTCTGGCTTTAGCTCTTGATTCTTAATAAGACTCTTAAACACAATTTTACATATTTATAAAATACACACAGTTTAAGGGACAGTTTGCTTAATTTTGGTAGATTTATGTTATCAATAGCCTGATCAAGATATGTCGTCACTACCTTGGCAGTGTCCTCCCCCAGGCAACTACTAATGTGACTTCTAACACTGTAAATTGTTTTCCTGTTTTAGAACGCATGTAAATGTAATCATGCAGTAGGTACTTTTTTGAGTCTGGCTTATTTTCCTCAGCACAGTCTGTTCCCTTCTAAACTTTAAGAGAATGCCTAATTCTTTATGTATAGTGGTGGCAGATAATAATTTGCTTTGCAACTTCAAAATCATAGTGTGACATTGGGTAAATAGCTCTACTAGTTTGAAAAATACTAGTGCTATCATCCCTGGTTCCAAATGCTCATATCCCCTATGGTGTGTCATGGTGTACTTAAAGAGGAAAAAGAAATCTTGAGATCGTTTGGCCATAACCAAAACTCATCTTGCTTACATGATTTTAGAGGGCTGAGTTTACTTGACTCTTATTATGGCTTAGTACTTAGTATATGAAAATTTTATATGGGAAAAGGTTATGTTGAAAAGAAAAGTTCTGATTCATCTGATTTTTGTATGATGTTTTGCAATTTTTGCAAATTTGGTTTGCAAACAGATTGTATATTATGATCAAATCTTACATTAATATCCACTTGTTCATGAATGGGGTGCTTCACCTTACCTCTCAATTCTGTAAAAAACTGGTAACTTTGGCCATTTGTTAAATAAAATAAAAAGCACTTTCTATTGGATGGTTAATTCCTCTGGGGAAAAATTGATTATAAAACTCTGGATGAGTGTGAGATGTGAATTTCATTTATTTTAAAATGAGATTCTGACTGAGGTAGTGATCATGATTAATCAGTGCAAATTATAAAATTTGAGGTCAGAGATCCATTGTTAATGTTTTAAATACGTTTGGGTAAATTTAGATCTTAAATTTAGATCTTTAGATGTGCAGTAAAAATACTTTCTCAGTGAAATTTTAATTTGGGTTAAAAGGTATATGCATTCATCAATATAAAGTGACCACATTGGTTTGTATAGTTGCTCATCTCCTATGATGGCATTTCCAAAACAAATCACACTATCTGGATAAGCTTTTGCAAGATGGTTTCTTTTTCTTTTCTTTTCTTTTTTTTTTAAGATTTCATTTTTAGTAATCTCCACAAACAGTGTAGGGCTTGAACTCACAGCCCTGAGACCAAGAGTCACATGCTCCACTGACTGAACCAACCAGGTACCCTTAAGCTTTTGCAAGTTTTCTCTCTCTCTAGGTGTGAAATAATCTGAATAAAACATGTGTGTATCAACTTCCTAAAGAAAGAGAATATGCGGACAGCCCCGGTGGCGCAGCAGTTTGGCGCCGCCTGCAGCCTGGGGTGTGATCCTGGAGACCCGGGATCAAGTCCCATATCGGGCTCCCTGCATGGAGCCTGCTTCTCCCTCTGTCTGTCTGTCTCTCTCTCTCTCTCTCTCTCTCTCTCTCTCTCTCTGTGTCTATGAATAAATAAATAAAATCTTTAAAAAAAAAAAAAAAGAAAGATAATATGCTTTGGAAAAGTCAGTAAGTTTCTTCCAACATAATAATACTTTTGTTATACCATCAAAGAAAACTAAAAATTTGCATATTCTAGACAGCGTTTTCTTTTCCCCTTTAGTTGTGTGTGAAAGCCAGCTGTTTTGGAAATTTTGGGTTTTCACTTTTTTGAATAGGGAAACTAATAGTCCATACTAATGTTAAAACTTGGTTTCAAAAAATAAACAAACAAACAAACACTTGGTTTCCATTCTATTTTAGCTTTTTAAAAGTTAAAGAATAGTAGCATACGTATACCATAGTAAAAATACCTATGTGGGTTTTTTTCTTAATTTCTCTTATGAACTGTTCTTGCTCACTCACAACACTTCTGATGCCAAATGTGGGAGTTTTTCCCTCCTCCTACCAACTGATGCTCTGGACACTAACTGATGTCTTACAGCTCAATTCAGTTCTGCCATTAGCTACTCAGAGTTAGTGTGGATCACACAGGCTAAGGGCTTAGTCCAAGACTGACCTGCCTTCAGATACCAGTCATGAGTCCCATGTTGCTAGCTGTACTTCTGACCAACCAGCTACAAACTGGGAGTTCCCATGATCCCTTTCTCGGGTTTGATTTGCTGGGATGGCTCACAGAACTTAGGAAAAGTGCTTTAATTACCTTTACTGGTTTATTATAAAAGATGTACCTCAGAAATAGCCAATGGAAGAGTTGCATAGGGCAAGTTATGGAGGAGGAGGTATAGAGGATACACAGAACTTCCATGCTTTTCCTGGTTGCATCACCCTCACAGCCAGTACATCAGTACCTTGATGTATTTGCCAGCCTGAAAGTTCTCTGAACCCTATTGAGGGGTTTTTATGGAAGTTCTATTACATTAAGCATGATTGATTACCTCATTGGCTATTGGTGATTGAACTCCCATCTCTAGCCCCTCTCCTCTTCCCAGAGGAGGGAGGGACTGAAAGTTCTAACTAACCATATGGTTGTTTTTCCTGGCCATCAAACCCCATCCTGAAGGTATCTAGGTTCTCACCAAAAGTTACCTTATTAGCATAATAAATTCAGGTATGGTTGAAAAGGGTTTATTATAAATAACAAAAGATGATCCTATCCCCTCTATCACTTGAGAAATTTAAGGCTTTTAGAAGCTCAGTGTCAGGAACCAGGGATGGAAACCAAATTTATTTATTAACACAATGTTACAATTTTGGGATACAGGAAAGTAGAAAATGGAGAGAACAAAGGTTTCGGTGTTTGTTTTTTGTTTTTTCAAAGGTTTTATTTATTTATTCACGAGAGATACAGAGAGAGAGAGGCAGAGACACAGGCAGAGGGAGAAGCAGGCTCCATGCAGGGAGCCCGATGTGGGACTCGATCCCGATCCCGGGACTCGATTACACCCTGGGCGGAAGGCAGGCGCTAAACCGCTGAGCCACCCAAAGATCCCCTGGTTTTTGGGTTTTTAATTGTAATCTTCAATTAATATTTATTTAAAGGGGAATTCTAAAATACAGGAAGGCAGAGTGGCTGGGAGGCTCAGTCAGTTATGCGGCCAGCTCTTGATTTTGGCTCAAGTCATAATCTCAGAGTCCTGGGATGGAGCCCCACATTGTACTCCATACTCAGCATGGAGTTTGCTTGAGGATTCTCTCTCCCTCTCCCGCTGGCTCTCCCCTTGCTTGCATGTGTGTGTTCTCTCTCTCTCTCTCTCTCTCTCTCTAAAATAAATAAATATAAAAAATTAAAATGAAAAAATATAATATAGCAGAGCATAAAGATATTCCTTGCAGTAATGTCCATATTCCAAAAAACAGGATATAATCTCAGTGTATCATATTTGGGATAGCAGATAAATTAGATCAATAGGATAGGCTATCAAGATGCTAATAAATAAAAAGTAATTATAATACATGGGGAAAATTTTGACACAAATTCAAATGAAAAAAATTTTAAAGGAAATGAATATTCGGCCTCAGTTAAATGCCAGTCATATATCATTTAATTTCTACTATTATATAGAGTAATCAAAGTACCAAAGTTTCTGCTATTACAATTATCCAACAAACTTCTATGTACATGTGCAAAGAATAATGTACTGTGATAAAATGAAGACTTAATTTAGTAGGATCATGCCTATCATTTAGGGATTGCATTCAGCTGCTTATAAACAAACACCCCACTTAGTGTGGCTTAACCAAACAGGGCCTTAATTTTTTTAATGTAAAAACTCCTGAAGAGGGCACCTGGTTGTGACTCAGTGGTTGAGCATCTGCCTTTGGCTCAGGTCATGATCCTGGGGTCCTGGGATCGAGTCCCACATCAGGCTCCCCGTGGGGAGCCTGCTTCTCGTCCCTCTGCCTATGTCTCTGGCCTCTCTGTGTGTCTCTCATGGTTAAATAAATAAAATCTTAAAAAAAAAAAAAAAAACACTCCTGAGGAAGGTGATCTGTTGGGGCCTTAAACACCTTCTTCCTTTCTGCTCTGCTATTCTTAATGTATTGCTTTAGTTGTTTCTTCATGATTTTAAAATGGATGCTTCATCACCAATGTCGGCTCTGCCTTCTAGGCAAGAAGAAAGGGAAGGTCCGGGGGATCCCTGGTGGCTCAGCGGTTTAGCACTGCCTTCGGCCCAGGGCGTGATCCTGGAGACCCGGGATCAAGTCCCATATCGGGCTCCCTGCATGGGGCCTGCTTCTTCCTCTGCCTGTATCTCTGCCTCTCTCTGTGTGTCTGTCATGAATAAATAAGTAAAATCTTTAAAAAAAAAGAAAAAAAAAAAAAGAAAAAAGAAAGGGAAGATCCTAGAATGAAAGGCTCCTGCCAGATGATTCTCCATTTAATGGGTTTTTCTGGAAATCTCTAGGGGCTTTTACTTTCATTTTAGAACTTTAGCACCTAGTTACCATTAGCTGAAAAGAAGTCCAGAAAATATATTTCTTTAAAGCTGAGCATAGTACCACCTGGAATAAAAGAGAGGTTATGTTGGTAAGGAAGAAGGAAGAGGACATTAGATAAATAATTGGCAAGTATCTGCCAAGCTCTTTTTCCTTGAATATTGTGATGTTCTTAATCATGAAAAATACACTGGCTGAGGCAAAAAAAGCCATCTGGTAGTGGGTGAGATTTTATTTACCCTTAAACCTTTATACCCTAGAAAGTCTGTCTGTAGAAGCTGCAAATAGGTGGAGTTTTGTTACTTTTTTGAGAGTCTGAGAGAAAAAACTCTCCATTTGAGAGTTCAGAGAAAAATGGAGCATTGAAACTTTGAGTGCTGCAACAAAGATTTGGATACTGTGAAGAGGTTGTGTATGAGCCTTCTGTGAGCTCAGTTCCTCATGTGGAAATTATAATAGTATGGCCTGCAGTGTGCTTGCTTCACAGGTTTTCTGTGAACATGAAACAGAAGAGGTAGTGCCCACATTTTTGTAGAGAGTAATACAATTTATACTATCAGACCTATGGTCTCATTTGGTGGTCCAGAGTCACACATCTATTTGATAGTATAGGTTAGACTGGAGCTTAGGACTCCTGATGACTCCTCCAGATAATGTATGTAAAGCACCTGCCCTTTTCGATAGCATTACTTTTGTAACTATTCTATAATTCAGCATTTTATGTTATTTTTTCCATACTAACATAAGTCAGTGGGTGAAAGTATGGTAGTGGTAGGTGGGAGGATCGAATTTGGTCTATCGTAAGTAAATCTCTCTGCAGACTGCAAAATGATGGATGATGACACAAAACATTCATGGTATACAAATGACAAGGGAATTATTTAGAGCCAGGGTAGCAGATCTAGAAAGAGCATTTGTGCTTACTAACCATTTAGCCATTTCAGCTATTGATGTTGGTTTATGCTGAAGTTTTCTCTTCACTGGTCAATCTGGACCAAGTTTTAAGGAATATATCTCCTAATATTTTCTATATTGATAGAGAATCAAATGTGAATTTGTACAAATCAAACACAGATTTTTAGAAAATAGCACCTCAAAAAAAAAAAAAAAGAAAAAGAAAATAGCACCTCGAATGTCACCAATGAAAATGTTTATATAAATTCTATGATTTTCTTGTGGTAGGTGGATATTTATTAAGTTGAACATTAAAGCAATATGTTTTTGCTAGTAAGGGTAGTTAACTGATGACATAAATATTTTAAAGCTTAAAAATTAAGAACTATTTAGCTATATATAGATTAATTTCAAGAGTTTCTATGAACCTTGAATACAACACTGTGTTTTACAAGTTGTATGCGTATTTTTTCTTTTCTCTCTCCGTAGTGAGTTACCTGAAAGAGAAGAGGGTGAAGGAGAAGAAACTCCAAACTTCAGCCACTGGGGTCCACCAAGAATGTATGTTGATGACATTATTGGCTTTCTCAGTAGGCGAACACAATCAAGTAGTTGCTCTTTAATTTTATAGTGTCATTTGGACATGCACTGATTGAGAAATTGCCATAATACACATGTAGGCTGGCCTAAATTTCAGTTTCATTTTGTCTTATCTAGGGATTTTTAGTCAGGCAAAATGACTATAATCAACATTAAATGGAAAGTTTTTATCGTACTTTTTCAGAAAAAGCAATTTACAGATGTCCATGTAACCGATGGATTAAGTGTTCTTTATAATTGCATCACTGCCTTGAATGCAGTGAAATTTCTTCCTTTTTTTTTTTTAATACACACAACAGTAGTTGAGGCTTCTGTCATGTATTCACTTATCTCTATCCTCCTCCTCTTGTGTTAGTCCAAGTTTGTGCTTTGGACTAACAGAATATAATAGTCTTCCTTTAGCTGCTCTTTCTTTATTGTATGCTTTATTAATTCCATAGTACCCACCCACATTGTCTGTTTTCTTCTTGCACTTTTGAGTTTGGTCTTAAAAAAACTCTTGGGAGCTGTTTTCTGAACTACTTTCTTATTTCAGTTAATTGTTGGCCACATCTGTGCTGTTTGAGCAAAATTCATAACCATTTGAAGGGCAAGTTTTATTCCATAGTTTATTTTAAAAAGTGTTGTGGAGAGTTGGAGGAAAAGAGAACCTTGCAGGTTTAAGAGTAAAATCTGTCCCCCTACTTAAAGAACCACAGGTTAAACTGCTGATTGGAAAAAAGCAACTTGGGCAAAGAACCTTTTAGTGGCAAATTTATTTTATTGTGAAAGTCTGTGCTTTTTACCAAAATACTACTTTCTTGATTTTTTTTCACCATTTGTTTTTTCCTTCACCCATTCTTTGCTAATGTTATGGATATAGATTAAAAGAACTAATTATAGAAAATATATTGTGATAGGAAAAGGGAACATTAAGACCTAGCAAAATCTCTGAATATTAAGAGGTATTTATTGTTTTAGAAATCTTTTTCCAAATTCAAGCTTTCACATGTGCCATGAATTATTGATAATGTCATATAATTTCAGAACTAGGTATAATTTTGATAACATTTGTAAAAATATATTAATATAAAATATGAGCCACAAGAAAAATATGAGTCACAAGATTATGGTACAAGTCAAACACAGTGACAACCCAACAAATTATATTAACTTGTTAATAAGTGAATTTATTTTCTTTTTACAGTGTTGAGATTTTTAGAGAACCCAACGTATCTCTTGGTATTAGTATTGTTGGTGGACAAACTGTTATAAAACGCCTGAAGAATGGAGAGGAACTTAAAGGTATATTTATCAAACAAGTTTTGGAAGACAGTCCAGCAGGAAAAACAAATGCTCTTAAAACTGGAGATAAAATACTTGAGGTAAATGATGTTAAAATTCTGTTTTTGTTTGAAACATACTTTAAGACTGTAATCATTTAACCTGAGGTCCTTGATTCATTTGTTGGATTATGTGTGTATACAACTGGTGTATTTTCTTTTGATGCCCTAGTTTGTATGTTGTTTGTATAATTTTATGAGATACGAAGGCTCAGCTGACCTAAAAAGACAATTTTACAATTTAACAGAATGTTTCTCCAATAGCCTTTAACAAACTCTTATTTTTTTCATCATTTAAAAAAGTTCTAATATTCTTCTTTAAACTGAAGTATAGTTGACATACAGTGTTAAATCAACTTGTTGTTGTAGGTGATAGGTATACGACATAGTGATTTGACAATCCTATAACACAATGCTCGCCACAAGTGTAGTTAGCATCTGTCACCATACAATATCATTACAATATTATTGGCTATATCCCCTGTAACAAGCTCTACATTTTATAAATATGTGTCAGTGGGATAGCCATGGTCATCCTCCTAGACTCTATTGGAGAAGGGGTAAATCCATTGTGGTAGACTTTACAGAGCAGAATTTAAAGGACACAGAATTTAAAGACCCCTTAAGTTTCTTTTTTTTTTTTTAAATATTTTATTTATTTATTCATGAAAGACACACAGAGAGGCAGAGACGTAGGCAGAGGGAAAATCAGTCTCCCTGTGGGTAGTAGCTTGATGTGGGGCTCGATCCTAGGACCCCAGGATCATGCCCTGAGCCAAAGGCAGACACTCAATCACTGAGCCACCCAGTGCTCCAACTCCTTAACTTTTTTTTGAAATAGTCATAAGAAATTATAAAGAAATGTACAAAGAAGTCCCATTACTCTTCCCTCAGCCTCCCCCAGTGTTAATGTGCCATAGTACAATAGCAAAACCAAAATACTGATATTGACACAACTCATAGACCTTATTTCAATCTCACCAGTTATACATGCACTGATGTATGACCGTGTATGTTTTTATAGCTCTACTAAGTTTTGTCACGTGTGTAGCCTTGCAAAATCACCACCACAATCAAGAAACTCAGCTGTATCGCCCTAAGACTCCCGTGTACTACCTTCTACAGCCATCCTTCTTCTTCCGCCACATCCCCCATCACTTCCCTCTCTCTGGCAACCACTAATCTATGTCTCTATGTCTATAATTATGTTATTTCACAATTGTCACAAAAATGGAATTATGTATTCTGCATCTTTTTTGAGATTGGCTTTTTTCACTCAGCATAATTTTACTGAAGTTGATTTAATTTGTTGTGTCCATCAATAATAGTTCATTACCTTTTATTATGCCTGAATAGTATTCCATGATGTGGGTACCACAGTTTAACCATTCACCCATTTTAAGATACCTGGGTTGGGACACCTGGGTGACAACTCTTGGTTTCAGCTCAGGTCATGATCTCAGGATTGTGTGATGAGCCTGCATCAGGCTCTGTGCTCAGCAAGGAATCTCCTTGAGATTCTCTTTTTCCCTCTTCTTTCCCCACACTACACATGCTCATCATTTCTCTTTTAAGTAAATAAATCTTAAAAATATAAATATAAGTAAAGACACCTGGGTAATTTCCAGTTCTTGGTATTATGAATAAAACTTCTATAAACATTTGCATACAAGTTCCTAAGTGAAAATAAGCCTTCATTTGTCTGAGGTAAATGCCCAAGAACGCAGTTGCTGGTTGTATGGTTAAGTCTATTTTTAGTTATGAAAGCAAATATTTTCCACAATGGCTGTACTATTTTACATTCCCACCAGCAATATGTGAGTGATCCATTTTCTCCACATCCTCACCAAGATTTGGTGTTGTCACTCTTTTTCATTTTGGACATTCTCATAGGTAGTGATTTCTTATTGTTGTTTTGAGTTTCCCTAATGGCTAATGATTAAGAACTTTTCATGCTGTTTGTACCTGTCCTCTTTAGTGAAATGTTTGTGCATGGCTTTTGCCTATCTTCTAATTGGCTTGTTCATTGTTTTATCTTTTTAAATTTTGTGATTTTTCCCCCTCATCTTTCTCTGCTGTTAATTGAATACAAAGTATTCTCTCACTTAATCCATCATCACTTTCATATACTAATAAGAACCCACTGTTTCATCTCAGATTTAACAATTTATTTAAATTCACAGCAGATTTGAAATATTAACACTTTAAGATTTATTTTGTCAAGCACACTGTGTCATTGTTTACTTTTTTTTCCAGTGAAAAGCAGTCATCGTTTGTTTTGTTTTTAAATAAAGCTTAATACTCATTTCTCACCGCCTTGAAACAATTGCATAAAGGATCTAGGTCTCTATAAAGAAGAATTCTTTGAACTGGAAAGTTAGAATTTAATTTCATTTTAAGAAATAGATCCTACCTGTGTGAATGGATACACTTCTAGGGTTATCAATTTAAAGCTGAGAAAAACCTAAGATTATACTTCTGTTGTTAATATAACAGAATTCCACTTTTTCCCTAACTTCCCAACTTCAGTGATTCCCATTTAACCCTGTGGAAATCTGTGTTGGGGAAACAAAAGCTGGTTATTACTGGAAGATGTTCTTCTATAGTTTCTATTTCTCTTATGGTTTGTTTTTTAAAGATTTTATTTATTTATTCATGAGAGACACATAGAGAGAGAGGCAGAGACACAGGCAGAGGGAGAAGCAGGCTCCCTGTGGGGAGCCCGATGCAGGACTCGATCCCAGGACTCCAGGACCACGCTCTGAGCTGAAGGCAGATGCTAAACCACTGAGCCACCCAGGGATCCCCTATTTCTCTTATTGTTGAATGCTTCTCCCTCTGCCTATGTCTCTACTTCTGTATCTGTATCTTTTATGAGTAAATAAAATATTTTTTTAAAAGTGCTTTATCAAACTGTTGTGATGGCTTTTAAGCTTCACTTAAATTTTTTTCTATATTCGTTTACTACTATTCATATCTTTCCTGAGTTCATATGGGAAAAGAGGTTTTACAGAGCATCAAAAACCTTCCTGTGGATGTCTGTTAGAATCAAAGGCCAAAGTTCTTGCCATGGCCTCTCAGTTGTGTGGCTTCAGCTGCCTCCCTGACCACCTCTCTGCACTCTCCCTCTTCCACTGTATTTTATACTCCCCTGCATTTAAACCCCTCTCACACACCAGGCTCCTGTCTCCTACCTTAGTGCCCTTACCTCTGTGTCCCTCAGCTTTGAATAAGCTCACTGGGCAGCCTCAGTGGCTCAGCGGTTTAGCGCCTGCTTTCAGCCCAGGGCGTGATCCTGGAGACCCGGGATTGAGTCCCACGTCGGGCTCTCTGCATGGAGCCTGCTTCTCTCTCTGCCTGCTTCTCTCTCTGCCTGCTTCTCTCTCTGCCTGTGTCTCTGCCTCTCTCTCTCTCTCTGTTTCTCGAATAAATAAATAAAATCTTTAAAAAAAATTTTTTTGAACAAGCTCGTTTTTCTCCTTACTCTGCCCTGCTTCAGTGACTGATCATCCTCATCACTTCCAGCAACTTGGATCCCCTTTGCTTTTACTGAACTTGTCTGGGGAAAACACATCCTAGTTAAATGCAGCTCTTTGCCTATTTCAGGTCCCCAGCATGGCTGTAGAACATAACCAGCTATGCTGTCTGGTCTCATTTTAAACTCATGGGCTCCTTATCAAGTGAATCTTTAGTTCTCTCCTGCAATCCTGTAATATTTCCATGGGTGTTTCATTCTCCTGGTTCCAGAGGTAACTCCTTCACACCTCCTAAACTGCCTTCCTCAATCTTAATCTCACTTTATGGTACATGTTTCTTATTTCATGGAGAAAATAGAAGCAGTCAAAAAGGAACTTCCCCTTGCTCTCACTGCATGCCGTATCTTTTCTTTTTTCTGACTGTATCTGGGATAACACATGAAATATTTGTGCTCCTGTCTAAAGCCAGTCTCCCTAACTTGTGCCACAGTGACCATGAGCTACCCCAAGATTTTTCAAGGCTTTGTTACATTTTCAATTTGAAAAATTGGTTCTGTTAAATATGTTAAATACAGAATGCTCTTGGAGATTATGAACATGTTTGCAAGTTAGGTTCTCTGAAATTTGTATGAGAAGCTGTTTATACTTAACTCAATTTACTGAACAGAGTACACTTTTAGTAAAAAAAACCTATAGATATTTTCATGGTTCTTTTTTAAAACATAATTTGATAAAATATTCAACTGTTCAATTGAAATAATGGACAATTTGCTTAAAATATCATACTCCTCAATTTAAAAGTCCAGACCATCCTCCCTTGTCCCCACTCAGGATTATGTGCTGTGTTAATGGCAGAGGAGGCATCTCAGCTCAGAAGCTTCTTAATGTTGTGTCACTGACTGAGCTACCTATTTTGGATAATTATATTTAACCAGGGCTCTTGTTATTAAGATATTTGTCTTACTTTTCTTGAAGGTAGAGTATTATTTTCCTTAAATATGTTCTCTTAAAACAACAAAGCTTTCTGTGGGTGAGTCTTACTATTTTTTTACTTTGGTCTAATTCATTGGACTCTGGCTGTTCTCATAACTAGATAATACATGTGAATTCTATAGCCTTTCTAATTGAAATACAATTACTTCTGTGTTTTAGGTGTCTGGAGTAGATTTGCAGAATGCCTCACACAGAGAAGCAGTTGAGGCCATTAAGAATGCAGGAAATCCTGTGGTGTTCGTTGTTCAGAGCTTGTCATCCACTCCAAGAGTAAGCTTTAGTTGCTATTTTCAAAAATGTTTTTCTCTATATATTTCAAAAAATATTTCTGTATATCTATGGACCAAGCTTTTGCCTCCATGTATTTTTCTACATATTTTCATTTTGATCCTACTATTACCCAGAAACAGCACTACTTATATACAGATTTAGTTATAATAACTTCACTTTCACAATTTTTCTTTGATTTTGGTCTTTTGGTCAACGTTGAGTCATTCTGGTCTGCATTGGTATAAATCACAGGCTGTGGAGTCAGACCTGTTTTCCATTCCTTGATTCACTGTTTACCAGCTTTGCTAACTTAGAGACAAATTACTTAACTCTTCTGAGCCAGTTACTTTGTTTATAAAATACTTTGAACAACATAAAGGGAGTCGGGCATGAAAACATTCTAGAGGTATCACCATATTCTATTTATTAAGAGTGTAAAAATACAAACATGGTTCATGTTCTGTTGGACATTCCAAATTCAAAACTAGCAATATTTAACCATAAATCTATAATAAATTGCTCTTTTGGTATGGAATTAGAACTCTGATTCATAGATGTCACCGGCTGGATACATATTTTACTTTACAATATGCAGCAGAAATATCACCCTTAAGCCCTGTGACTGGAAGAAATGTTTATGTTTCTTTTTTATAGTGGAGGACCCCTGTTCAAAACATAGGCACTTCTGAGCAGTAGAAAACCTGCATATTTTATTTATTTATTTTTAAAGATTTGTGTTTATTTATTAACGAGAGAGGCAGAGACACAGGCAGAGGGAGAAATAGGCGCTCCATGTAGGAAGCCCAATGTGAGACTCAATCCCAGGACCCCGGGATCATGCCCTGAGCTAAAGGCAGATGGTTAACTGCTGAGCCACCCAGACATCCCTGCATATTTTTTTTTAATGCTTTTCAATAAGTAATGCAGTGCTTTTCAACCTTTTGTATGTCAAGGCATACAGAAAATACTATTTGTAGGGCAAATTGGGCAAACAGATGTTTGGCTGCACTGAGGGCAGGGGTGTCATTTCTATTTTGACCTGTCTGCAGTCTCACCCCACTAGGGCAGCTCTGCTGTGCTGTACTGCAGTGCAATATGATCCCTTCCAGTCTTAGTACTGTGTTGATACCCCAAAGACTGATTGAGAGTGGTGAACTGAATAGAGTCTTCTCATTGTCATATATGACATTTTGGGGAATCCACTTTTTAATTCCTTTTTGGAATCCTTTTAACTCTTACAATATTGAGAAGGCAGTCGAGACTATCACTTTTATTTCTGGAAACTGAGTTCAGAAGGTAAAGTTCCAGATTATTTCCTGGTTTCCACTTAGATTTATTTGGCAAATTCTTATTTAAGAGCAGAAGCAATAATTTATACTACACTTCTCTATAGAAAGTTTTTATGCCAGGGTAAATTTTTTCCACTTAACATAACTACATTTCACAGTAGCATCTATATTATTTTTCCACATTCTGAAACAAACCTGTTTGAAATTGGGGGTCATTACTTCAGTTCATTAAATTTATTATCATATGTTGCTTTCTTTTCCCCTATATTCCATTTGTTGCCCTAATGCCATTGTTTCATAATGGCATCTAAACTGTTCTGATGTGTATATTTGCATATTGATCATATAAAAATATGGCTTTTTCTTCCACAAGAAATACGCTGCCTTCTATTTTTACTAAAGATGCAGTCTTCCTAGTGAGCCTTTGATTTTCCAAATTTTGCTAATGATACACTTACAGAGGTATATTTCTGGCTATTCAAAAAGCAGTTTTGTCCCATCCCAGAGCTTCTGTTGTTCAGCTTCAGTTAGTTTTTCCCAGAGGAAAAATAGATACAGTGTGGACAAGAATTCAAGCTTGTCAAGGAGGCAAAGTCCTTTAAGATTCTTCAGGACAAGACATACATCTCTATAGACCTACCAGTTTTTGAATTCTGACTTGGATTGTTGTGTGTATTAAATAGAAGAATAAATACTTAAGCACAAACACATTGTCTGTTCACATATAAAACATTAAATATATGTTGATGTGTCATTACTACTTTCTTTCTGTCTGTCCGTCTTTAAGTAGTCTCAATGCCCAATGTAGGGAGTCTCATGCCTACCGACTGAGCCAGCCAGGTGCCCCTGCTGTTTTTTATTGAAATGAAACATTTCTGCAACTTTCTCGTTTATTCCAATATTAGTTTATTTCTTTATAGAATCCATACTAAAGGTGAGGTGAAGAAAATATAATCTTAAATTGTATTTAGAGAGAGGTGTTTTTTATTTTGTTTTGTTTTTTAAATTATCCCTAGGCAGGCAGTTTCTTTACATTTCTGGGAAAGAAGATTTGTTTTTTCTTACAACCTTCATGTCTGTCATCAGATTCTATGCCAAGATTATTTGTGTTAACTATTTGAGAAGCCTTTTTTAAAAATCACTAAAAATTTTATATTTTCCTAAGATGTTTCATAGATTACTTTTTGACTCATTTCTTTTTATAAAACAATCTATGCTGTTGGCACCATTGAGAATTAAAAGTATTTCTATGAAATGAAACTATTTCCTTTCATGTATAAACATTTATTGAGTGCAACTATGTAATAAGTTCTTTTTGAGTGCTATGTATATAGTGATAAATCACTAAATCCCAGCTCTCATTGAGCTTTTATCCAGGGATATAGGTATATTTGTAATTTATCTTCATGCTAACAGTGATAGTGAAATATTTATTGAGTGCACAATGTGCAGATAACATACTTGAATTGGGGTACCATAATGAATAAGGTAAATCTAGCCAATAAATGATGCATCCATGTTCTAGGGATTCATGTAGCTCACTCCTAAAAATATTTTGCAAAATGAGATGTTTGGATAACAATCAGTATCCTGACTTTCATTTTAGTCAGCATTATCTTTACTTCACTTTCACACAATATTTTGGGTTATCTAGCTTGTAGTACTTTTCAAATTGTATTGTTCCCCTTGAACTCTACTTCTCATGTCTTTACTTTTTAGATGAAGTCACTTAGTTAAGTAAGATTTTAACTGTTTAAAAAATACATTAAGAAATGTAATGATTGCAACATTTAAATGTTTTACTCCTTCTTTTATGTGTGTGTTTGTGTGTGTGGTCATAGGTCATTCCTAGTGTGCATAACAAGGCCAACAAAATCGCTAATAACCAGGATCAAAATACTGAAGAAAAAAAAGAAAAGGTAATTTGAACCTCTCATGCCTTTAAAAAATGTTTTTGGTGTCTTTTTGCCTATCTGAGCTGCAATTAATAAGAATGGTGTTTTGACTATTACTAGGCTAGAAGGACTGCACTAATAATGTTTCCTTCCTGTGAATATAGCTGATTCTGGCCAGGATGAAGGCCAGAAACATAGTGAAATAGAAGTGCAAAAATGTGATAAAGCACCAGTCGTCCCTCATCATCTTTGTCTTTCTTGTTCAGTTGGGCTGATTGTCCATGCCCAGAAAATGCCTCTTAGTCTTGGGAGTTTATGGGACTTTGATCTTGCTGTTCTCTCAGCTTGGAAATCCATTTCCTACGTTGCTCTTCCTTTTATCCTCCAAAGAGCAGCTCAAAGATAATCTCTACTGAGAGAACATCCATACCATCAATCAGAATTAGTCATCCATTCCTGTTTTCCCACCTCTATTCTAGAGATAAAAATTTTAGATTTTCAATCTAAAATTCATTTTAGGATATGGTATCAGGTAAGGATGAATTTTTATTTTTTTTCTCCATAAAGATAACTATCTTACTGTTTTTAAAATAGGCCCTCCTTTTCCTACTGACTTATGTAGTGCAACCTCTGTCCTCGCTCCAGTTATCAGAGGGAATCTGCTTGTGAGCTTTCTCTTTGTTTTCCCATCTGTCCCAGCACAAATGCTGCACTAGCTCAATTATTAAAGCCTAGTAATAAAGCTTGTTTTCTAGTAGAGCAATTTCCTTGATATATTTCTTCTTTAGAGGTGTCTTTAACTGTTTGTGTCCTTTTCATTTTCTATATGAATTTTAGAACTAGCTTGTCAAATTACACAAAAGAAAAAATCTCTTTGAGGATTTTGATGAGAACTGTGTCGCATCTGTAGGTTTAATTTGTAAAGAAGTTGTATCTTTATGTTATGTAGCCTCTTTAATCATTAACATGGTATATCATTCTGTATATTAAATTCTTTTTTGTCTTTCAATTTTTATAATTTTCTTCAGAAAGGTATTGTAAATTTTTGGTTTGGTTTTGTTCCTAGATATCCTTATATTTTGTATTGCTTTTAAGTATCTTAAATTGCATTTCTGTTTTTTTTGCTAGTATATAGACATAAAATTGATTTTTATGAATTTATTTGACATCTTGTAACATTATTCCCATATTCCCTTATAAAATAAAGTATCCAGGGAGGCCTGGGTGGCTCAATGGTTGGGCGCCTGCCTTTGCCCCAGGTCGTGATCCCAGGATCCAGGATTGAGTCGCGCATGGGGCTCCCTGCGAGGAGCCTGCTTCTCTCTCTGCCTGTGTCTCTACCTCTCTCTCTGTCTCTGTATCTCTCATGAATAAATAAATAAAATCTTTTAAAAAAAATAAAATAATCTAGTGCAGAACGCTGGGAAAACTAAAAAGCTGAAACAAAAATCACTCATAAACCCACCTTTAAAGGTAAACTTACTAAATATTTTAAATACTATGTGTAGAACCTTCTATTGTCTTTTTGTCCTCCATAAATGTATATAAAGTAATTTTAATGAGAATATGAATCTCAAATTCTAATACTAATGTAGATTTTTATTTCTAGATTTTCTGTGTAGGTAATAATAACCACTCTAAACGCAGTTTTCTTTTCTCTCCTTTCCCCAATCTTTGTCTTATTATATCTACTAAAACCTCCATTGTATTTAATAAAGAAGTAACAATAGCTAACATTTTTGGTGTTTTTCTTCTTAATATTTAAGAAATTGCTTTTAACATTTCACCATTGAATATGATGTGTGCTTAAGTTTTTATAGATAATCCTTCAGGTTAAGGAAGTATCCCCTTTCATTCTTATTTTGCTAAGAATTTTTATCATGAATGGCATTGGCCTTCAGTTTTATCAGATGTATTATCTGCATTCACTGAAATAATTGTGGGTGTGTATTTAATTTTTTTCCTTGAATCCCTTAATGTGATAAATTACATTAATAGATTTCTTAATATCAAACCAATCTTGAATTCTTGGATTAAATTTAGTTTTGCCATGATCTTTTTTTGCAAATTGATGGCATTATTTCTTTTAGGACTTTTGCATCTGTGGTTAGGAATGAGATTGACCTGGAATTTCCCGTTTATGTAATATTCTATCTGCTTTTGAATATATAAGACTACTAAAATGTATGTGCACTAAAATACTAAAATGTATGTGCACTAAAATGTATGTGTATGTGTATTTCTTCTTTTTCAGTTCTCTGAGCATTTGTGTAAAATAGTAATTATTCATTCCTTAAATTTTTGGTCACACTAGCCTGTGAAGCCATTTTGGGCCTGTGTTTTCTATGTGGGAAAAATACTGATTCAGTTCTTTAATTGTTACAGAAATATTCAGATTTTCTGTTTCTTCTAAAGTCAGTTTTAGTTACTGATTCTTTTGGAATATTGATATCACTTAATTTTTTTACATTTGTTGGTATAAAAGTTATCATCGTAGCTTGAATTATACATTCTCTGTTCATAGTTCTTTTTCATTGTGAATATAGGGTTATTGTTTTTTTTTTTAACTTTTTTTTCTTAGTTTTTAAGGCAATTTTCACTTAATTTCTCAAAAAAAATTTTTATTAGGGTATGACCCAACATTATATTAGCTTCAAAGTGTATAATTCCTCTCTTTGAAGTTTCAATTTTTCAACTCTGTTAGTCATCTCTGTATTATGTTTGTTCTGCTTAATTTTGTCCTCATCTTTATATTGCCTTACTCTGGTTTTCTTCTTCTACTCCTCACTCCACACCCCACCATAATCTTTAGATAGTTGTAGAGTTTATTAATTTTTAGCCATTCCTTTTCTCTAAAATAATCATTAAATGATTGTACGTTTTCTTCTAAGTCCCTCTTTATATCCCAGGATTTTACGTTGAATATCTGTTATTCAATACTAAGGTTTTTTTAGTCCTTACATGATTTCTTTTTACCTATATTTGTTTAGAAATATATTTTTAAATTTCCACATGAATGTTTTTTAAAAACCTATAGTATTCTAACTTATTTCCATTATAATCAGAGATTGTGGTTTATGTAATATTCTTTGACATTAGTTGAGACTTCCTATGGCCTATCACATTCTTAGTTATTATAAATGTATATCCATGATTTAAAAGAATACCATAATAGTTTCTCTTTAAAAAAAAATTTTTTTTTAAGATTTTATTTATTTACTCATGAGAGACGACACACAGAGAGAGGGAGGCAGAGACACAGACAGAGAAACTGGCTCTCTACAGGGAGCCCGACGCAGGACTCAATCCTGGGTCTCCAGGATCATGCCCTAGATAGACTGAAGGTGGCGCTAAACTGCTGAGCCACCTGGGCTGCCCCTAAAGATTTTATTTTTAAATAATCTCTACACCCAACATGGGGATCGAATTTACAACCCTGAGATCAGAAGTTGCACACTGCACCCACTGGCCAGCTGGCACTCCTAGCATAATAGTTAATGGGTATAGGTTTATATACAAAGTCACTAGAGCAAGTTAATTAAGTTATTCAGATATTCTACATATTTACCAGTTTTGTGGGCCGGGGGTGTTGGGTCATGGTAATCTAACAATCTCCCATTTAGATAGTAAAATTAGTCTCTTTTATGTAGTTTTCCAGGTTTATTTTACATTTTTTTCAAGTAATTTATTAGATGTCTACAACTTAAAAAAATTTTTTTTATCTTTATTCATATGTAGCATTACTTAGTAATGCCCTAACATCTGTTTCATCTAATATAACTAAATCTATGACCACTTTATTTTCATATGTGCCTGGTTTTTGGCTTGGAAAATTTTGAGCCATACACAGAATGAATTCAGGTCTCCAACCAGAGGGAGCCTGGGCTTATAAGGAATTCTCATGAAACACCTTTTTTCTTTTTTTTCTACCTCAAGCCAAGGCCAAGAAATACTCTTACTGTCTTCTGTGATCAAAGGGTTGGTGGGTTTGATCTGTTGTTAAACTTCACCCATTGTGGGTTTCACCCTGTTTTAAGGGGAAAAAAACCCAAACTATAACTGAATTGATCACTTCGGAAAACTTTATTTACAGACATGTACATAGGGATCAATCAAAACATTAGCGGGGAAAGGTTCTTGAAAACTGTAAGAAAAGTATTATTAGTTTCTTTCTTTTTTTTTTTTTTTTCAGATTTTATTTATTTATTTATCCATGAGAGACACAGAGGGAGAGGCAGAGACACAGGCAGAGTGAGAAACAGGCTCCCTAGAGGGAGCCTGATGCGGGACTCAATCCCAGGACCCTGGGATCATGACCTGAGCCAAAGACAGATGCTCAACCACTGAGCCACACAGGCGCCCGTATTATTAGATTCCTCACTGAATTATAGAATTGTGTTTTAACCTGGTTGGCCACCTTCTTTGAATTCAGATTTTAATCACAGATTATAATCAGATTAGCAGTAGCATATGCTGTGTGTTCAGGATTCTATAGTTAATTTTGGCAACTGTTAGTAGACACAGATAATATGTAGATTCTGGAAGACCATGATTATTGCTTGTAGAAATATTGGTTATGTACAGTATCCAGGTCATTACTTGCAGAAATTTTTATCAGCCTTTTGGAGGTAACAGCCATTATTTACAGGGATTAAATGCCTAGAAAAATAAAACCTATGCTGACAAAAAGGAGATTAGTAGTTCAAGAGAATGGAGATTCAAGGAAGGAGCGATTAAAAAGAGGCATGGAGAAACTTTTGGGATTGATGATTATAATCACTATCCTGATTGTAATGATGTGCACTTTAAAATGTGTGTACTTTTTGGTGTCTGTATCTCACAATGAAGTTTTTAAAGACAAAAATTGCCTAGCCTCCTGGAGCTTACATTCTAGTGGGGCAAGGCAAACAATGTAGAATTCAGTGACTACCACCTTAAAGTAATTTGGGGACAAGATATGAAGACCCACAAAATGTGGCATCTGAAAGGGTCTCGAAAAGAAGCTCCATGAAGACAAGGAGCTCATCTTTCTCATCTCCATTGCCCAAAACACTGCCTGGCACCTAATTGACACACAGTACATATCTGATGAATGAATAAAGGATCCTAAAAACAAAACAGAAAATCTCTGGCTTCAGGTCACCAGGAATTGGCACATGCCCTCTGGGCAAGTGCCACGGTCCTGTGCCCCACTTTACCTTATGATTTAGGATTTATGGTTGTTTCTGGCTTTGGTCACAAGTTACAAAATCACATTTTTGAAATTTTATCTGTCATCTTTATGTGGTTAAGATGAATTTCTCAGAATATTTAGCCTATCCTATTGCTGGAATTTTGTCAATTCATGTCTTGATTCAAAGATCTGAGCATCCATCAGTGTCTATTGGAAACCTTTAGTGTGGCAGTTACTACTGTGCAGCGGTCTGAGGATATATAAAGGAAGCAGACAAGAGATCCGTCTGCTGATAATAACCACACACAGATGAATAAACTGGTTACTAATTTAATTACTTTTGGGGACAAGGTAATTTAGTTGATTCAGGATAATTCCACATAAGATCCTGGGAAGGAAAAAGATAAATATAGGTTCTTATCAACTTTGGCCTGTTTCATTAAACCAAATTAAATCTCAATACAAAGCAAGGATATTTGCATTCAAATAAAAAAATATCCAGTAAGAGCTCTGTAATACCAAAACTCCTGAAAGACTGTCCAGCTGAATTCCGTGGTATAGAGAAAAGCTAACCACTGAGTTAAGATTGCAATGAGAGACCAGCATCTGCAGCTCTATTACAGGATGATGTTTCCAGTGGTTACAAGATGTACTTTATAGTATTCAGTGGTTACAAAATGTACTTTACTATGTCTCTTGTCTGAGATTATAGTTGACATGCCAAGCACTATACTACCTTCTGGAATGATGAAGTACTTGGATGAAGTACTCCAAGAGGTGCACTGATGAATGTGACATGTAGTGAAATAAACAAATATAATTATGATGATAGAAGCATGCCCAGGATACTATGGGGAGCATAGGCAGAGGGATGTTCCCAAATTGGAAAGTCAGATGTTACAAATTACATTAACTCTTTTAAAATCTCTTTAAAAAGTATCATCATTAGAAATGATTCCTTTTATGCATTATTTCTTCCTTAATATGAAGGCAGTGCATGTTCTTTAGAATTACTGACAGACAATAAAAAACACCTGAAACAGGGCACCTGCGTGCCCTTGCTCAGCAGCAAGTCCGCTTGAGATTCTCTCTCCTGTCTCCCTCTGTTCCTCCCACTACTTGCTTGCTGCCCCCACACCCCAAATTAAGTAAATAAACCTTAAAAAAAAAAAGTACCTGGAACCAATTACTAGGAGAGGTTTAGGCTAGAAATCTAAATTTTGACTGGAGATCTTTTTTTTTTTTTTTAGGAGAGTGTGACTAAGAAACTAAATTACCCTCCCCCCTAAAAAATCCATAAACAGGTCTTGAATAAATTCCTAGTTTTTTTTTTTTCTTGTTTTTCTCAATTCACTATTTTCTGTGCTGTTTTTCATCATGGAGTGTGAAATGACAGGCCATCAGGATTCATAGATCTACTAATATTAACTACTGCTCATAACTCTTCATTATTTTCCTTCTAAAATTGTCTTCAGGGACGCCTGGGTGGCTCAGCGGTTGAGCATCTTCCTTTAGCTCAGGTAGTGATTCCGGGGTCCTGGGATCGAGACCAACATCAGGCTCCCTGTGGGGAGCCAGCATCTCACTCTGCCTGTGTCTCTGCCTCTCTCTCTCTGTGTGTGTGTCTCTCATGAATAAAGAAATAAATAATCCTAAAAATATATATTTAAAAATTGTCTTCATTGTTACTTCATATTCTCTTTGTCTTAAAGGAGTCATGGACACTCAGACAACTGGGAGATGTTCATTCCCAGAGAAGTAGTCTCCTGCTGTTAGTTCTCTTCATTTTCTTTTTATGTACAACCCAAATGAAAGTGTTGTCTCCCACCAAACATAATAGTCCCTAAAAAGGCAGTCATGTTAAACTTATTAAAACGTGTCTATCCCAAATAAGTACTTAAATTGAGTACATTTTATTATATGTAAATTATACCTCCATAAGGTTGATGTGAAGACATGCATCTATTTCAAGTGAGAATTCTAGATATGCTAGAGCTTGGGGCTAAGGAGAACTTCATGAAGGTTTTTGCAAAGATTAAATGATTTCTTGTGATCCTTGTAGTGGCACTTAGAATGTTACAAGATGTGTTCTTTGATTATTCTTTTTTTAAAAAAAGATTCTTTTTGTTTATTTGAGAGAAAGCATGAGTGGGGTGAGGGGCAGAGGGAGAAGCAGACTCCCCAATGAGCAGGGAGCCGTACTCAGGGCTCAATTGCCAGATTCCAGGATCATGACCTGAGCCAGCCAGGTGCCCAACTCTGATTATTCTTAACACCAACAGGTAATACAGTGTTCTATCATGATATTCCACATTGAGCTGGGTCTTACAGTTGGCTAATAATTATCTGCCATGTGTAAAATTTGTGATATTCTCTGATATATATATATATATATCAGAGAAAGTATAATATATATATATATACATACATAAACAGCATGTAGACATGTGGAATGTGGAGATCATGCAACATTGGTGTAAATATTTTTATAGTGTTACATATTTTTGCTTGCTTTATATACCACATCAATAAGATCAAGAATATCAGGGAGAATGTATAGCTGTTTCTAAATTTAAATCACCAAATCACTTTTTTTTTTTTTAAAGATTTTATTTATTTATTCATGAGAGACAAAGAGAGGCAGAGACACAGGCTGAGGGAGAAGCAGGCTCCATGCAGGGAGCCTGACATGGGACTTGATCCTGTGTCTCCAGGATCACACCCTGGACCTAAGGTAGTGCTAAACCGCTGAGCCACCCGGGCTGCCCGTAAATCACCAAATCACTTTGATTTTGTGAATCTGGATTGTAAAATGCTTCTGAGTTAGTGGTTTCTGTAAAAAGGGATTTTGGTTTTTAATTAAAAGGCTGTCATGGGATCCCTGGGTGGCGCAGCGGTTTGGCGCCTGCCTTTGGCCCAGGGCGCGATCCTGGAGACCTGGGATCGAATCCCACATCGGGATCCCGGTGCTTGGAGCCTGCTTCTCCCTCTGCCTGTGTCTCTGCCTCTCTCTTTCTCTCCGTGTGACTATCATGAATAAATAAATTTAAAAAAAAAAAAAAAAAGGCTGTCATATCTAAGGTAATATGAGTTTAGTTTTACTATTTTTCAGAAAACTCTGGGAATATTAGATTTAAATAATGCTTATTAATCTCTACAAATGGATCAGAAAGAGATTTTTTTCCAATTTATTAGCACCTATCTGAAGGTAGGGAAATGTTTTTCACAGTGAGAAGTAAGGGCTTTTCTCACTTTCAGATACGCAGTGCACTTTCAGCTTCTATCCTGTAGCTTTAGCCATACAACAAATGTAGTCATAAAAATGCACAAAACCACTGGTATATATGTCAAAAAGTTACTCTTTCCAGTGGACTCAAGACCTGCTATAAAAAATAATAAAAATATAAATAAATAAATAAATAAATAACCTGCCATACAGAAAACACCCAACAGGCAAACAAAGACTAACATTTGCTGTTGTCGCTCAACCTATAGAGAATAGATCCCTCTAGAACCAATATATAATAGATTCTCAAATACCACTAAATTGTCAGACCATAAAACCAAACTCCACTTATTGCTGCTACTAATGGGAAATAGCTTACAGCACAAGTGCATATCAGAACCAAACTTGGCTTAGTATCAGAAACAAAATCATAGGGTTGGAAATGAGAGAAATAGAGTCAAAAAGCCAAAGTTCTATTGTTACTGAGGATTTACTGTGGGTGCCAAGAAATCATATATGTGGGCTTAAAGCAGTTCATGAATTGCATTATTTCAGGCATCACTGTTTAACTGGTTCTGGAAGGTGAGTCTACTTGAACATCTCAGTGGGACTTCCATAACTGACAAAGTATAATTTAAGAAAAAAAAGTGACCTATAAAATTATGCAAAATGTACAGTTATTTACTTAACTCCTTAACGAGGGAATCAACAAGATGGTTAGTCTGGTTCAGAGAGAATTAGAATGAAATATTTATTAATTGTTCAAAGAAAGATTGCATTAAATTAGATTCAAATTTAGATACAAAACCAGTTAACATCTTACAGGGCAATAAAAACTATCACCTTTGGAGTTATCCTTTCTACAGAACTAAAATAATTTGCATCTCTACCAGTCAGAATTAATATGCACTGCTATTGGACAAGAACCTTTTCCACCATGGTCATTTTTCTGAAAGTCAGTATGTTAGAAGATCTAATTAGCATGACTGACAACTAGTGTTTTGCTCATTCAACATATATTTAAAGAAGGCCTGTTTTGTACCAGGCCCTGTTCACAGAGTTGAGAATACCACACTGTTGGTCTCTGCCCTCAAGGAGATTATATTCACTTGGCCATATTGTTTGTTCCTTGCTCCAGCCTTCATTGCCACAGAGGGAACCAGGCCCTGCCTACAACCTTCCCCCATGTGCAGTAGAAAGATGCCCCACGTATATGGCAGCCCACATTCAAACTCTACACTGACCAAGACATGCTTATCCTATATTCTTTTCAAGAGTGCCAGTAGAAGTTATTTTAATAAATTGGTGGTATAAACAGTTTCCTCTTAAATATATTTTGAAAACCCCATTAAAGAGAATTCATCTCTCAGTAGTAAAACCTGGCTGTTGTACCAAGTATTGTCTTTGACCTACAACGTTCTGGTTCTAAGGAAAAGGTTTACTGAAAATAATTAATTTGCCTTTTTTTACTCTTCATTTAACTCACTTTTAAGGTTTTCCAAGCAAGGATAAAGACATAGCATGATCACATTTCCGTATTCTTTTGTCGCTTAATAGGCATTTTATATTTGGTGTCTTCTCTTCATCACTCCTGCGTTTTATTGATTTTCGGATATTCTATGTATAGATGAAGTACTGCTCTGATTAGTTAGACATTATCTTAAATAAATTTGGGTGTGTGTTTTTGTTTATGGATCCCAGAGAGTGTTTTCTGCTTTGGAGGAATTTATTACATGCCTGCTTTCTGTAATGGACCAGTCATTGTCCATTTACTGGAGTGTATCCTGCCATTAGTGGTTTTGTCATATAAAGCATAATTGAATGTACTCTTCTGAAGTCCTGTAGCAAAACAAATCTTAATCCAGTTATTTTGGTATTTGTGGAGTGCTTAGGTCTATCGGCTCCTGTTCTTTTTAGCAGCTTGGATCTCTGTAAACTTTAGCATGTTTTATTTTTCCCAGCGTTCAAGAAAATCTCTACGTTCTGTGAAGGTAATCTGATCATAGAGTTTTGTTCTACTTTAGTTAATGTTTATGTGCTGTATCATTTGGTGTGTAAATTTAAAGAGTAGTTACACAGAGGTACAAAAGTATTCATTATAAAGATTTCTTTCTTTTTTTTTTTGATTTCTTTCTTTTTTAAAACAGTAAAATGTGTGTTGACTCTAAGTTACAGATGAATATTTTCTTAGAAAACGTTGGTATTTCAACTATTTTTATTCAACTCTTTTTTAAAGAATGAAATCTGTACCTTCTACAATTGAATGAACAGTGTAAATGTAGAATTAATACAGTGGATAGTTTTTGCATTTATGTTAAAATGTCTTCCATTTGGATTATTTGGTTCATAATAGTGTAAATAAAATATATATAATTGGCTTTCTCACTGGGGAAAGGAATGCATTATTCCAGGTAGGTCAACAGTCTTAAATGCTGTGCTTTTGAATTCCTGTTTTCTGTAGTGGTGTGCTTACATCACAGAGTCACTTACAAAATAAATATAAGAAAATAAATTGTTTTACAATCCTTGTTATGTGACTGAAGTTGGATGCAATCAAAATATTTCCAGGTTATCTTTTTATCCTGTTTGTCGTTGAGGACGAGGATTGTGCAAAGGCAATTAACCCTTCTCTCAAATTTTGCATTTCCAGAGACAAGGAACTCCTCCACCTCCAATGAAACTGCCGCCTCCTTACAAAGCTCCGTCTGATGACAGTGATGAAAATGAAGAAGAATATGCATTTACTAACAGTGAGTTTCTTTTCATTATTTGAAGTGAATGCAGAATTTATTAAATTGTGCTTTCGGGAGTATTGTCAATTATCAAATGCAAGGCTGTAGGTTCTTAGAAAATGTGTATAAGCATATATTGCTGAAAAGGAAATGTTGCATCTCCTTAACTTTTGTGGCTTTATTTTCTTAAACTTTCCTCCTTTACACTAATACACAGCAAATAATCAAAGGCCTTACACTATTTTATCTACATTTCCTCCTAGTTTTACTATTTGGCTATGAATGCAGGAATGCTAAGAAGTCCTTTAACTTGCAGTTTGGCCTACAGTAATCCAAGTTAGATGTGGATGTCAGCTCTTGATTATTTGCTGTATTCAAATTGATGGTGATGTTGCTAATGCAAAATTAGAAAAACCACCAAGTCATATTTTCTCCTTTAGAATTCCTTTCATAATTTTCTTTGCATTAGCTGTATCAAATATACATTCATACATATATTTAATGGAGGCTTTATTTAAAAGAATTTGCATTTCTTTTATGCATGTGAAGTATAGTTAGATCTGATTGCTATTTTACATAGAATTTCTTTTGGGGGATGAAAATACCCTAAAATTAGATTGTGATGATGATTGCACATTTTGTGAATATAGTAAAATCTACAGGATTATATATTTAAATGGATGGGTTTTATAGTTTATGAAATAAGTATACATATGTTCTTTTAAAGATAATCTTGTTCCCTCCACAATTTAGAAAAAGAATTTGATATAGATAACGAAAGAGTTAAAATTCTGGCTGTCGCACTTCTTAGTGTATGACCTTCAGCATGCCCTCTTCTATAAAAATCATGTTTCTACCTTTAGAGAGGGGTGTTGGAAAGATTAAAATAAGGTGATAGAGCCTTTAGCCTGCCATATAGTGAAATTTCAACAAGTATTCTTATAGCTCTTACTAATAATTGTTATGTTGATTTTATAACTTGATATTTTTCTAAATTTAGTAGTTAGGTATGTAAGTTTAAATATAAATAGATATGTTTATAATCATTTAATTGGCTTCGTAAAAAATTGATTTGCACTTTCGTTTTATAGAACCCTTTTTCATGCATTATTTTCTTCATTTATTCAGCAAATCTTTGTTGAAAGCCAACTGCTTTTTACTAATAGTGTTAAGTAAGTCTGTTATGAAATAAATAAAACATAGCTCCTTTTTTCTTGTTGGGGTCACCAACCTGGAAGGGAGGATACAAAAGTGTCGGAACAAAATTTGATAAATATGCTATAGTGCCTTGGTTCTCAACCTCTCTTTCAGAGTTACACATGATGGACATGATTGATATGTGTATGCACACGTGTAACATAATCCCTTGTTCTGATACAGGTATTAGGACAGCTGCAGCAGAGTGGAGATACCTCGTTGGTTATTCATAATTTCTGGGATGCTAGAATGCCCATATTTGCATAGTTGCTAGGAAATCTGGTTTAGGTGTGTGACTAAGATTGTATTCTAATCCTAGTTCCATTTAGTTGTGAATTCATGGACAAGTTAATTAACCCCTTCATGGCTCACACACTTCCCTAGGGGGAAGGGATGAGTGTGATAACCTTCCTCATAGGATTGTTAGGCTCTGAGCAGAAAAGCATATGAGGAGTTTGGTATAAGGATTGTGATAGCTGTCAACACTGGTGTCCATGTGCCGGGCCTTTATGTATTATTAACTCAGTCAACATACTGACCTGTGAAGTCTCTAATTATACGAACAAAGAAACTGAGGCTCAGAGAAATTAAGGAATATGTCCAAGGTTACACAATGAGAAAGTAGTAGAAATGTAATTTAAACCCAGATACTCTGGCTCTAGAGCCTACACTCTCATCTATACTTCCCATTAGTTAAATCTCATTTACTATTGCAGAGGTCTGTACAAAGGACTTGGGGATATCTAGTGAATATCACTTTGAGGCCATAGGATAGAATAGTAGCAGCACCTTCCCCAGAGGTCCAGTCATATTCATGTGTGTTCACACATGTGCACAAACACATTCACAACATTCATGGGGTTCAGGAAAGACACCGATTTACACTGCAGGCAGAAAAACACTTCTAATTCTAAATCATCTTCTAACTATAACATTTCACAGATTCACTAGCAAATATGTTTGAGCTATGAGTATGGCTTCCTATTTGTCTTTGCTCCCTAATTTTTTCCTTCCTAGCATACTTTTCCCTTCCCATTTTACCGCCATTGAATTCACTGTTAACCTCTTTTTTAGAAGAGTTTAAACTGTATGGAGTATTTTTTTTTTTTCTGTATGGAGTATTTATTAGGTAGTTCACATTTCAAATGTAGGTGAGCCTAAAGCCTCTAGCTTTTTTATATTTCTTTGTGAAAGGGATCCCATGACTTTTTCTTTGTTTCTTAACTCTTGTTAAATGAGTGCTCCGCTCCTCTATCCAAAACTAAGAGTAGATCGGTTCACTGTTTTATCAGATTCTTATTGTCACAAAACTAAGTATTTCTTTTTACAGTTGTGAAGGGATGATTTTCTAACTCTCCCATGGTCCAGGACTTTGAAGGGGATGGCAGGAATCCAAGCCCTAGGCCCATCAGGAAGTGGTGATTGTATTAGATCATAGACATGGGATACGTAGAATTTTAAAGTACAGTTAAAATCGGACTTAGGTGAACTTTGGTAAGTTACTTATTCATAAACTTCATCCTGCCAGAAAATGTTTATTGAGTGGATATTATAGGTGGGCAGACATTGTTCTAGGTATTGGGAAGAACATAGCAGGGCACAAGATCTCTCTTCATATTAGCTTATATTCCAGCAGAGAGAAAGATTATAAACAATAAGGTAGTTAAAATATTGATAAATAGTTTAAATAAAATAAAACAGCATAGTGTGAGAATAAATGCTTTGGAGGAGTCGACATTAAGTGGAATGGGAAAGAAAGGCCAAAATAAGACCAAAGTGATCAGAAGGAACCAGACATACATACGAACAGCTGGCTTAAGATTGTTCCTATAGGTCAGATTTTTTCTTTCAGATTGTGATCCATAGTAACCTATATTTTACTTAACAATGAAGTATAGATGTGTACACATAGACTTACATGCATATATAATTTTAAAAAAAGGTTTCACAGAATACTACTTTTTTTTTAATACTAAGTTTTATAACATATGAAGAATGTTATTGTTTTTCTATTCTTTTTTTTTTTTAAGATTTTATTTATTTATTTGCGAGGGAGAGTGAGAAAGCACAAGCAGGGGGAGTGGCAGAGGCAGAGGTACAGAGACAGGGACAGGGAGAAGCAATCTGAGCAGGGAGCCCAAAGCCATGCAGGGCTTGATCCCAAGACCCTGGAATCTTGACTTGAGCTGAAGGCAGAGCTTAACTGACAGAGCCACCCAGGCACCCTGTTTCATTTTTTAAAATTCTGTTTGTAAGTCAGTTTATTGCTTGACTGACTAATGAGTCTCAACATGCAGTGTGAAAAGCACTAGTCTAGAGCTCTGGTTTTCAAACTTCAGAGCTATCCAAAGCAACAAAAGAGCTTGTTAAAGCACTAGTTGCTGGGCCCACTCCCAATTTCTGATTTTTTACATCTGGGAGGACTGGATAATTTCTCTTTCTAATAATTTCCCAGGCGATGGTGATACTTCCCTTCCAGAGATCATATTCTAGAAACTATTGATCTAGCTGGTATTCAAAATCATAGGAGGTGGTGAGTTTGTTTAGGCGTGATGTGTAAACAGCAACTAACTATTACTTTGGGGAGCAAACCCAGCATGAGCTTTGTGGACCAACAGAGGAGCATCCTAGCATAAAACATTTCCATGAGACTGTGGACTTAGGCTGTTTAAAAGAAGAACGTGTTTCAAGAAGGGTTTTGTCACTGAACTTCAGTAGCCAAATGTGGGATGATACTGAGAGGTTGAGAAGGTTAGAATCATGGGAGTAATCACTGAACTTAGCAATATATAACTGATAAGAAGAAAAGGAATACTTGATAAAATAATGATTGTAAAGTTTGTTAGAATTAAATGTTACAAATAGCATAGAAAGTGGTATATGATGGATATATGCATCATAGATCCCTTATCTTTCATAGTTGGACATAATTCATGACATCTTGCTGTCTAATTATAGGAAGTCTGTATCCATCAATTGAACAAAAAGTGCTTAAATTTTAATTAAGATTTATAATCTACATAATGCCTAGCTGTTGAAAAACTACCATTTATCAGTCCTGCAGGATTTGTCAAAGGGAGGTTACCAATGGTGCAGAACTTCAGACTTCACTTTATGCTAATAATCTTTAATACTTAAATTTGTAAAGTCTTATCAAAAGTTCAGGATCACTGAGGGCATGAAGTGTCACTCAGTTCACTATCACATGGTGACTTTCAAATCTTCATTTTTAGCCATAACCTCTCTGTTATCCTGACCTGGTTCCAGTTGGCTGTTGGAAATATACCACGTTGGGGCTCCTGGGTGGCACGGTCAGTTGGTTAAGCATCAACTCTTGATCTTCACTCAGGTCATGATCTCAGAGTGAGATCAAGTACCGCATCCTGGCTTTGTGCTCAGCGAGGTGTCTGCTTCCCTTCTAACGTCTCCCTCTGCCCCTCCCCATGCTCTCTGAAACAAATGAATCTTTAAAAAATATATATATATGTATGTATATATATGTATTTAAAAAATATATATGTATCAATACACACACACACACACACACACACACACACACACACATACACAATGTCTTTTTTCCACTAGCACTTTAAATCTTTTGTGCAACACCAAATGTGTTTCTTCCTGAAGGCTGACCTTTTTCCTTAAATTCTCAATTTTTCATAAAGTCCTTACCCCAGACTAATACTTCATTTCTGGTTTTTATTTCTCTTCCTAGATTAATCTTCATTTTCAATCTCTTCCATGTTTGTAGCTTCCTCTGCATTTTTGTTGCCACAATTTTAATAACTAGATTGTTGTAATCACAATTTAGTGAGTACCTACTGTGTCAGACATTTTCTTCAAGTCTTTAAATGCTTTCTCATTTGATTTACATTAGAGTCTTTGAAAGGAGATCTTATCTTTTCTGCTGATTTCAGCTTAATCTCACCTTCTTTGGAAAACCTGGCCTCCTTATTGGCCTCCTTATTCTAATAAATATTCTTGTATTTTTTTATAGCACTTAACAAAATGTGATTATTTATGTGATTATTAGTTTAATATCTTTCTCGATCCTACAAGTTCCATGAGTCTACGAATCCTCTCTGTTTTGGCCTGGCACAGTATAGAAACTCAGTATTTTGGCCAAGTTAATGACTGAGGGTATGTGACTTGCACATGATGGTGGGAGTGTGATGAAAATCCAGGTGTGCTTGTAGTGCTTTAGAGATCTCCTTTCCACTGAGCTCCACCATTTGTCTAGTTTCAGAGCCTTCTGTCCAGAACAGCTTGCCTTCTCTCTCCTAGTATGTCACCCCTCACCTTATGTAAAAGTATTGATCCCTAAGGAGAGAAGCTACTATCTCTAAAAAGTCCTGCATTGTTCACTTTTGATCCCTGATATTAAATGCTTTTACTTCACCCAGTTTTCCTAACCTGTTGGTATTCATTCTTTCAACAACATTTTTAAACATCAGGGAGCAGAAGGTTTTGGAATGACTTTTTTGTAACCTCTAAGAAAGTGATCATAAAGAAACAGTGGAAATCATACAAAGACATGTCTCTTGATGCATATTAGGTTCTAGAAACTCAGAATATAATTGACTTCTTTGACACTTGGCTTTTAAGTGGTATAGCAAAGATGTGAATGGAACTACATACTGAAGGCCTCTTAAAGCTGTTTTTTAATACTTTAATATGTTATATAATATTTGGTAAAAAGCATATATTCAGGTTATGAAGCATAATAAAATTATCCTGAGTTACACCATGCAAATAAAAATTAGATTACTAACATCTTGCATTTTTGTGGTTTACTTTGTTTTATTTCATTTTTTCAAAGATTGGATAATATTAGCTAAGACCGTCTAAAATGTGATATATTAGCAAATTATTCAGAGTCACAATATTTGTAAGTTTAGAGGGGTTGCCTTTTTAGAAAATAAGAGCTTTTTTGGGATATAATCCACATTACTATATAATTCATTAAATCCATTTTGTATTTGCAAATAAAAATGGTCAAGAAATAAACCTAGGTATCAAGAATTTAGAACATAAAAAGTGTTCTTTTTTGAAATAGCAGAAATAGGGGTGCTTAGGTGGCTCAGTCGGTTAAGCATCTGCCTTTGGCTCAGATCATTATCCCGGGGTCCTGGAATCAAGTTCCGCTTTGGGCTTCCTGCTCAGCAGTGAGACTGCTTCTCCCTCCCCCCACCCCGTTTATGCTCTTTCTCACTTTCTTTCTATCTCTCAAATAAGTAAAATCTTTAAAAATAAATAGAAATAGGATTGATTATTCAATGAATGATGGGGTATATGATAATTAGGGGGAGAAATATAAAATTAGAATTTAATTTTGAATATTGTTTGCTTCTAAAAGCTGAAACCATAATAATACTATAAAAAGTCTATGTAAGATTTAGAAAACCATAATCTTGGTACAAGGAAAGGCCTTTCATATTGTTATACTAACACTATAAAGGAAAAAAATCATGTTTGCTTACATAAAAATTGAAAACAATTATAACAATAAATATATGTCTTTAAACAATATGACTACCAATAAATATTCAAAATGTTCTTGGTCATTCTCCAACAAAATTTATATCCTGATGTAGAAATCATTTATCCATGTATAAAAAATAGAGTATGAAAAGTAGGAGATAATAAAAAATATGTATATATGTATACATAAATATATATACATGTCAGAAGAAAAAGACATGTACATCAATAGAAAAGCAAAGATCAGACAGTGTGTAACAAGAACTAGATTTGTACAACATATAGGAAAAGTCTTCTTGGCCTTACTGATAATGAGAGATATGTAATTTAATCAGATTTTTTAACCTACCAGATAACTTAGGATTTTAACATAAAAACATAATTAATATGTTATTAATTATTAATTAAAACTAATTAAATTTAAATTAATTAAACTATTAATTAAAATATTAATTAAAAAGCATAATTAATATTGCTGATTGTTGGAGAGGTTGTAGAAAAATAGAAGTACTTATTTACTGTTTGCAGGAATATGAATTCCTGTATCACTTTCTGGAGACCCATTTGGCAGCACAGTTAAAAAATTTAAATGTGCATGTTCTTTGATTGAATAATTCAGCTTCCAGTGAAATAGCCTAAGGGATTCATTGCTCATGTGAATAGATGTGTCTGTATATGTATATGTGTATATACCTACAAAGATGTGTCCTGCTGCATTTTTCGCTAATGGCACTTATAGCGGTGTATTTTTTTTTTTTATGATAGTCACAGAGAGAGAGAGAGACAGAGACAGAGAGAGGCAGAGACATAGGCAGAGGGAGAAGCAGGCTCCATGCACCGGGAGCCGGACGTGGGATTCGATCCCAGGTCTCCAGGATCGCGCCCTGGGCCAAAGGCAGGCGCTAAACCGCTGTGCCACCCAGGGATCCCTGTTTGTTTGTTTTTTTAATTAATTAATTAATTTATTTATGATAGTCACAGAGAGAGAGAGAGAGAGGCAGAGACATAGGCAGAGAGAGAAGCAGGCTCCATGCACCGGGAGCCCGACGTGGGATTCGATCCTGGGTCTCCAGGATCCCGCCCTGGGCCAAAGGCAGGCGCTAAACCGCTGCACCATCTGGGGTTCCCAGCGGTGTATGTTATATTTAAGTAATATGTAATAAAACCTTGATTAAGTCACTTAGTCTTTAAACATTTGTAGTCATCTGACTTGAATCAGATGGAGATACTAACAGTACTCCTTTCACTGAGTTGCTATGAGAGCCTAGAAGAGATAATGTGTGTAAAACCCTTATATAGGAAGTGACACATATCAAGTATTCCAGAGATATTGGCTACTACTCTTTATTATTATCAGTAGTACTAAAACCTTCTTCAGAGTTTGCCAAATATTGCCACTACAGAATGAAATTTCTGCAGGCCCTTGTGTGGCTCAGTCGGTTAAGTGTCCAACTCTTGATCTCAGCTCAGGTCTTGATCTCAGGGTAGTGAGTTGAAGCACCATGTTGGGCTCCACACTAGGTGTGGAGCCTACTTTAAAAATTAAAAAAAAAAAAAGAGAATAAAATTTCTCACATATGTATATATTAAAATTCTACTACAACTTACCATAGCTTAATTTTTTAAATGTTTACCAGTTTTTTAACATTATCATTAAACAACTCTGTACAACTGGGATACTCTCTGATCACCATTATGTGCTGTGACACTATTACTCTTCCACTTTCAGTTGAGACCACTGGAAAAGAAAGGCATTTTGGAGTACTTCCTTTTTTTTGAGTGTTTTTCTCTTTCTACTCTTTATTTTCTTTGGACTCAAAGTAGAATTATCATAGAAGTATTTGCTTATGACTTTGTAATATTTTTCTTCCGATGGAATTTTTACCATTGCAGGATTGACATTTTACTTTTACTTCATTGCTCCCAATGTGGGAAAATATATAGGAGAATTAAAAATGTAGCTTTCAGGGTAACCCCGGTGGCTCCGCTGTTTAGCGTCGCCTTCAGCCCAGGGCGTGATCCTGGAGTCCTGGAATCGAGTCCCACGTTGTGCTCCGTGCGTGGAGCCTGCTTCTCCCTCTGCCTGTGTCTCTGCCTCTCTCTCTCTGTGTCTCTCATGAATAAGTAAATAAAATCTTTTAAATATATATATATAGTAAAAATATATATATATATATAAAACTTCAAAGATTACTTTAATATGAGTGCTAGCTTGCCAAACAATCCTCCAAAGTTTATGACATGACTTAATCTCTCTTATTCTTCCTTGTAGTATTTAAATATTTATGAACTTGTTGATTTACAAAGGTCACAATGTTCTTCACAGAGTTAATTTTCTTGATATTCACATTAACTGTTAATATATTTTCCTACTTAATCTTTTAGAAAATTTCAATTTTTAATATAAAATGTTAGCAGCTTTCACCCTTATCTTTAATTATTTGTAGTAGGTTACTCTTCTAGTAATGAACATTTATTCTTCAGTCAAATGAGAGGATTTCAACATATCAGGCACATAAATTTTTCACTCAAAGTTACATCAAGAATTCTAACCTAGGAATTAACAGTAAATCAAAACGTCAACCTTGTTTGAGTTATTGCCATTAATACACAGTTTATTTTATATTGTTAATCCATGCTGTCCAGGGATCACTGATCTTGCATGAGTTCAGAGGGACCTGAGTGACCTCCAAGGTCTTTCAGATCTTTGGCTTTCCAGAAGCCAAAGCTGAAAATTGCAGAATCCTTAGTATTTTTTTAATTGAAAAAAGTACAAAAGTATGTATAGCAACTACTTTGAGAAGGGAGTTTTGAGGAGAATCTACTTTCAAATTTGTTTAATCCACTTGAATTTTGTATAACAAAAACGTTTGGAAGAAAAAAAACATTTAGTTTTACAGCTCAACCAGAAAACAACCCAATTTTTAAAAATGGACAAAACCGAAATAACATTTCACCAAGGAAGATAGATAGATGGCTAATAAGCACATAAAAATGCTCAACATTTTTATTAGGGAAATACAAATCAAAACCACTACACATTCACAAAAATGGTTTTAAGAAAAAGGTGGGCACTACAACTAGAACCCTCATACATTCCTGGTGAGAATGTAAAATGGGTATAACCATTTTGGAAAATAATTTGGTTATTTCTTAAAAAGTTAGACATGGGGCGCCTGGATGGCTGAGTTGGTTAAGTGTCCGACTCTTGATTTCAGCTCAGGTCATGATATCAGGATTGTGACCCTGAGCCCCATGTTGGGCTCCAGGCTGGGCAGGGAGCCTGCTTAAGATTCTGTCTCTCCCTCTCTCTACTCCTCTCCCCGTTCCCTCCCTAGTGCATGTGTGCACCTGTACATGCATACTCTCTCTCAAAAATAGTTAAGTAGGGACACCTGGGTGGCTCAGCAGTTTAGCGCCTGCCTTCAGCCCAGGGCGTGATCCTGGAGTCCCAGGATCGAGTCCCGCATGGGGCTCCCTGCATGGAGCCTGCTTCTCCCTCTGCCTGTGTCTCTCTCTCTCTCTCTCTCTCTCTCTCTCTCTCTGTGTGTGTGTCTCATGAATAAATAAATATAATCTTTAAAAAAAATAGTTACACATAAGTTTGTCATATAATCTAACAATTCTGCTTCTAGGTATATACCCAAGAGAAATGAAAACATATGTCCACACAAAGACTCCTACACAGACGTTCATTGAAGCATTATTCATAATAATTCAAAACAAGATTAGCCAAATGTCCATCAACTGGTAGACATAATATATATCCATACAGTGGAATGCTGCTTAGCAATAAAAAAGCAAAATACGTATGTAAGCCATTATGCTTCGTAAAGGAAGCCCAGTGCAAAAGACTACCAACCATATGATAACATTTACATAGGATGTCCATAAAAAACAGATTTTTAGTTCTAAAAAACAGGTCATTGGTTGCCTATATTTGGGGCTGGGATTGGGCTTGATGGAATTTTTCGAGGGTGGTAGAAATGCTCTAAAGCAGGATTATAGTGATAGTTACACAAATCTGCAAACTAACTGAAAATCATTGAAATACATGCTTGTAGCAGGTGAATTTAATATGTAAATTTTATTAAATAAGGCCTGTTAAAATTATTTCAAAGTTAAACATAATTTTAAGTTGAAGAATCACATTTCTAGGTGAAGGAGTACAAACTTTCAGCTATAAAGAAAATCTTAGGGATATAATGTACAACATGGGGACTATTGTTAATAGCCCTGTATTGTATATTTCAAAGTTGCCAAGAATAGGTCTTAAAAGTTTTTTTTTTTTTTAAGATTTTATTTATTCATGATAGACACAGAGAGAGAGAGAGAGAGCCAGAGGCACAGGCAGAGGGAGAAGCAGGCTCCATGCAAGGAGCCTGATGTGGGACTCGATCCCGGGACTCCAGGATCAGGCCCTGGGCCGAAGGCAGGCGCTAAACCGCTGAGCCACCCAGGGATCCCAGGTCTTAAAAGTTTCATCATGATTTTGCAGTAATATATGGTAATAAATGTTGACTTATTGTGATGATCATTTTGCAATATATACAAGTATCAAAACATCATGTTGTGTACCTAAAACTAATATAATACATCAATTATATCTAAATAAAGTTGTTTTTAAAGAATCACATTTGTAAAGGATAATTAAAACTTACTGTAAAAAGGTCTGTGTTAAAAGAAGAGGGTGATCAAAAAGCAAATCACTTTGAGGAAGGGAGTAATAGTATCCTTAATATCTTCCTTGATAGTGCTGGGATCTCAGGACCTTAAAACTCATCTGGTCTAATTTTACAAGGATCCGAAGATATCACCTGCCCCTGAACTGATTACTTTGCCCAGAGTCACAGAATTAGATATTTGCAAGATCAAGAATGAGTCTAGGTCTCATTTGATATTCAGGGCCATATTTAAACTTTCCCTTTCAGGGTCTTCCTGCGTGCACCATGCCAATTTTTAACATGAAGCTGACTCATGATCAACAAAGATTTATTGAGCAACTAGTAGGTTTTTTTTTTTTTTTTTTGGTTTAAATTTTTGGGTTTTTTTTTTTTTTTGTATCATTGTGGACTCTAGTTGATCTCTACCTTGCCAATAGATGTCACTACAATCAACAGCAATTATCAAGGATTTAAAGAATGTAAAGAATGCTCACCTCAAATCAGCAAACAGCATTTGTTAGTGGCTTCTAGCAATATTTCTGTGTTCATTTCCCTAGATATATGGATTTATTTGGTCTCTCCTTTTGTTTCTTGTTGTTGACAATGCAAAACCAGAGAGGAAAGATTAAGAAATAAAGTTTTAATTTTTTTAGTTTTTATGTAAATTCTTTTTCTCATTTCCTATATTTAATTATCCTTTCCAAACCCTTTATCTTTATAATTAAGTAAAGTAGGATTCTTATTCTGGTCCTATCATTGGAGACAGGTGAATGTTGCTTTCTCTTTTAGTGGATTTTTAATTCTGGAAACTCCCAGAGCTTCAGCCTTTGATAGAATTTGGATGTATTTATTGTAACTATAAATAAAAAATTGTATTATTTAAGATCTTTTGAGAAGCATTTAAATTATGTTTAGGTGTCCTTGATTTTAAATGACTCATCCATATAATCAGGTAGGTGACTTTGTATTCTGCATTTCAGGAAGAAAGGTTATCAATTACTGTAGTAATTGATAGATAATCATGAAGTAATTGCAATTGGCTATATGGTTCTATTCTGTTGTGGTGGAGGTAGGAAGTACAATGAGGAATTTTTAAAAAGTTAAGGAGACCACAATCATTTTTCTAATGATTTCTCTGAAGCTTCCATTCTTTTCATAATTTTTTCCCCCTGAAAAGCTAACTTGAAGACTTGACTGCTTAAACAGGATCTTGACTGCACATTTAAAACGTTAGTGAGACTGAAATGAATCTCACCAGGGATACCACATGTTCAGTGCAGTTCACCAGTTTCTTTGTTATAAAAATGATTCAGTGATGTGAGCAATAAGGAGACAGTAAGTTGATGACTGTTCCATTCACTTCAGAAAGGCTAAAATCCACCTCTGTTTCCTTTTAATCCGCATTCGAAAGATGCAACTAATGGGCTGAACTATTTCTCAGCAGGGAAATTGGGTCATTAAAATGATATTAATTGAAGCTGGCCACAAAATAAATGGTTGTGTTTATATTGCCTTCTGCTCTGGAATAGAGCAATCATCCCGATGTGAGCAGGGTAACTGAGTGCCACAGCCGGCAGTGTGAAGCATCTGAGGGTCAGATGTTGGAAACCAGGGATTTTTGCTTCTCCCGGCATACTTTTCTAGGCAGCTTTTACCTACTGACAGATGTGACTGTTAGCTTGAGTGGTAGCTTGAAATTAGCTTAATTGATTGTTTCTCATGATAGAAATAGACTGACAACTTGCCCTTAAGGAGAATAAAATCTGAGGGGGAGAAAAAAAATAGGCCCAAGGTCGGCAGAAGAGAGAGAGGACAGAGTCTGGTGAGGATTTGAGCTGCTTCCAGCACTGACTGTTTATCAGGAATGCAGATCCCCTGAAGGGAACACTGGTACAGCCATGGTCCAAGGGGGTTTCCCAGGTAAGATATCTGTGCTTGTGTGATCTGTGGCTCTTTCGGAATGCATTCGGAAGCTGTTGTAGTGTTGCTGCAGAATATTGTTTTAAAGGTTGGAACAATAGTAAGCTAAGGCATTAATCTCTAGTGAAAGAGTGAGGGTACATATGCATGTGCAAAGCAATTGTGTGTTAGAAACGAACCTCCAGAAATGTCCTTTCATGTGTATTGTAGCTGGAATTTTCCCTGTAATGTTTTTGAAAAGTAGAGCAGTTTATCTGTCAGGAATATACTAGTGAGTTTCAGTGCCAAAATTCTTAACACTGTGTTCCTGTGCTATATCTCTCCCTTCAGAATTGTAATTCAGAGGTAGATCTCCTGGACATTTATTATTATTGTTGTTATTTGTGACTTCACCATAATCAACAGAGGGAAGATGATTTACATCAGAACGAGGTTATTCTGATAAATTATTAAAAACTGACCATTCAGCATTTTGTGGTAGATGAAAGCAGAATATCATTAAGGAGTCCTAGGAGTAAACAAAAGGCTGCTTTTTTTGAAATTGTAAAATAACGTCTTAAATGTTATTTGCTAATTGTGATCAAGGTCCCATCCATCTAAACCTACAAATTCAAATTCATTAGGGGTGGGGGCTCAGCACTTGGAAGCATTATCAGGGACTTCCTTGTTAACACACGGTTCCTGAAATTATTGTAAGATTGGTAATAGAATTTCATACCCTAGGATACTCTTTGGTGTATGTTTTTGCTTGACTTTTAGAAAGTTTATTAACAGAGCTTTTTGTCCAAGTAAGATGTGGAATATCTAGACATCATGGGGCGGGGGTGGGGGGGGTGGGGGGGTGTGCTCCTTACCTGAGCATTATTGCCTAAGGGAGGCAACTGTAAACTCAAAGAGCTAGACATCATATTACAGCCATTTTTTCAGCAGTGCACACGCAAATTGGGTTATTTCTACTGCAATAGCAGGATATATACTGCATACCTGATTTAAGCTAGCAAACCTTATTCTTGGCTGTGCTGTCAAAATAATTGAGCAAGAACTTTTCCTTTGCCTAAAATACAATTGCTGCAGATCTCATTGTTGGAGTCCTGAGCTATTTAGTATTGTGAAATGTGATTTAGATTTAGAGAAAATGTTAGCCCTTATATGGATGTGTCACAGATTCCCTGTAATGACAACTGTCCTCACTGTGTTTCTTTTTATTTTATAGTTGGAATTGGTTTCACTTGTCTAAAGGTCATCTTTTCAATACTACTTCTCAAACTTGTATTGACACAGCAACCATAGGAATGATCCTGAATATTGATAGACCCTACCTGCTTTTTCTTCAGACTCCCTAGAGCAGTTTGTGTTTTTTTTTTTCTTTTAGGAGTTTCATTTAAAAAATCTATTTCTCCAGATTAAAAATATGTGAATGCTTTAGTCTCCTCACTGTGACCTGTCATCCCTGATAATTTCCTTAATCTCTGTGTCACCAGCTTAAAGTTGCCATTGTCCAGCTTCATAAACCACAGTAGAACCCTCATGAATCCCCACAGTGGATTTTCTAGAAGTTGCACACAATATGTCTACTCAGTAGGAATTTCTGTATTTTTGCATTTTATTCAAATAACATATGAAAATATTTTTATCTTATTAGCTGTAAATGTGTCTCATGAATAGACATATGTTTATGTGTTTAAGTTACTTTTCCAGTGCTCCTGCTCAGGATTAATTGTTCATGATTTTCATAACAAACATATTCAATATTTATTAAAGGTTTCTATTTACCTTTAAATGTGTATAAACATTTAACTCCAGCGTATTTTCATGCTTTGTAATAGTCTTTATATTATGTTCCCTGCTCTGCATTCAGTTAATTTAAAAAGCATCCTTTTATTTCATGGTTCTTTCTGGCATATTTTACAAATAGTTATACATAGGATGATAAATAAAAGATGAGGCCTCAGTCTGCAGAGAATTTACTCTTTTTTTTTGTACTTGCTTGGAAATATGTTATTTTAAATGAGTTTATGTTGCTTTGGTATAGGTGGTTTTAAAAGAAGCCACTTTAAAATATTTCCTGTTTGCATATGAGAATAGGTTAAACACTCATCATTAAAATTGATCCAATGTTGAACAAAGAGAGTATTATAATTTGAAGTAGGGAAGTAGTGTACCAAAAACTAAGTATCCTATAAAGGTTTTTTTGTGGAGAAACTACCTCTTTTTTTGGTGAATACAATGGAGAGCGAAGGTAAGAAATATCATTTCTATGTTTCTATAGTTATATGCTTTTTTGCACAAATATTCACTTTATCTCTTTTCCTTTACATTGATGCTATGACAGGACTCTAAGATACTTGAATAATGTGAAGAATTCATATTGTGTATTCTGAATATATCTGTGCCAAATCAGTCATATTATTCCCATTTTGTAGATAGCAAAACTCTTTTTCTAGAAAGCTTGGAATGTGTTATTCAGGGCTTGGTGGAAGTATGACATAACCTCAGTTACTATGATGATATAAAAAATTTTTAGAGCTTGATACCTTCCTAAGATCAAGAGGATAAATACACCAATGGGACCTCTGCCTTCAGGAAGTTTATAATCTTCCTAAAAAGAGAAGATGCGTATAGGTGGAGAAACAAAATGACTCAAAGCCCCTTTGGCAGAACCTGGGGTGGAGAAATTGATAGGATTGGCAGGAGTATGGTAGCTCCTGACGTGGGAGTCCACTCAGGCAAAGAAATGTTACAAGCAGTAAAGCTTCTAGAAAGGACAAAGACCAGATTTTAGAGGAGCAAGAATTCTAAACCTGGAAGCTCACAAATTTATTATTTCTGAAATGGAAATTATAGTGGTAGCTAACCCATTGAAATCACATTTCCAAATAGTTGAAATAAAATTTGCAGCTTCATTTATTTCTTTAAATTTTTTAAATACTTATGTTCTGGACACTGTGCTAAATGTTTTACATACATTATTCAATCCATATAATTTTGTATTTCTTTTTTAAAGTTTTGTTATTTTATAGATGGAGTCTAGATGACTCCAAAGCCTATACTTTTACTAAATTTTAACTTTACATATTTTCAAAGATCTTGTGAAGTAATTCATTCCATTGGCAAAGACAAATCCATTACTCTCCTCTGTTCCAATAATTGGATAAATAGACACGTAATTTGAATTCCAAAAAAGAAAAAAAGCATACTAAAGTTTTGAATTCCAAAAAAAATGTTGACCACATTCTTCAGCAAAGCACATTTTAATATTGAAAGTTCCAATTTAAAAGAAAAAGTCACAAACCGAATGTACCTGAATTGGGGAAAAATACAGTAATGGAGACGTGCCATTAGTCTTCAGGGTACACATCACTATGGCATCACACACTGCACAGCATGAATCAGGCTTCTGAGAATAAACAAATTTCTCTTCCATTACTGAAAAATTTCTACATTTGGAAAAGAAATAGCAAGTATCCCGATGCCAACCAGAAGGGAATGGGTGAGTATCTAAGGTTAATCAGATACGTGGATGAAATTTTTAAAAATTATATTTTGAGTCCTTTGATATTTTCAGGTTCATCCTAGGTGATATAGAAATGCATTAGCAGTTTGGTAAATGTTTTGAATTGCATTTGGGTTTTGGTTCAGTGTTGCCTATACCTGCTTCAGGTTTTCAATATCTGATCCCTCCAGTATTTCAAAAGCCAATGCAGATACAAGAGTGTTCTGGGATTGAGAAAGTAGCACCTTTCAGCCTCATAAAGCAAAAGATCATGAGTTATATAAGTTTTGTTTTAAATTATCTAATGGACAGTTTGTTAGCTTCCCATGTAAGTGTTTTCTTGATTACATCTGATGTTTCTTGGAGATGTTTTGATTATACCTGCAAGGATTAAAACATGCACATAGTGATGGTCTAATAATAAAATTACATTGGTTATGGCTGTTCATCTGTGTCATAAGAAATCTCTGAAAATAGCTCTCTGCTCCTGTACAAAATTAAGTTAAAGGCTTTGGTTCCTCCAGTGACAGACATTGGACTTGATTGATTGCCAAGGCACATTTATATAATAATTCACAAGTTGCTTAGTCCTCTGTTTTGATTGTTCTTCAAGAAGAATCATTTTGGCAGATAGATAATCTATGTTTTCACAGATCACAGAACCTACAGAAACTAGCTGCTCATTCTTCAGTCCCTGTGGAATCTATAACTTTCATCATGTGTCTGTGCTCTTAATTCTTTCAGTTTATGCCTAAATAATCACTTCCCATGTGTGCCTTTGGCTCTTACTATGCTTGTGGTACTGTTTTAAGGTTAGGTCATTAGGAATCCGTTTCTGCTATAGTCAAAGCTTAGGTCATTGTAGATGGTCAGTAAATGTTCTTTGAACTGATGTAGAAAAAGCTATTTTTGCATGAAACCTTGTGAATATTCATGAGGGAATGGCCAAGTCTATTCAATTATAAAGGAAGCATTCTTGTGGAACAGTGGCTCACTAAAGAAGATGAAATTATTCTATCATCTACAAGTATTACTTGAAGGTTCTCTTTATGGGCTACATAGTGTGCGATGATAGTATATAAGAAAAGGATATTTTCTCCTGCTAGAGCAATGATTTTTCTTAGAAAAAATTTTTTTTCAACAATCATAAAGAAGTTCTTAAGTGAGGAATTTATGTACTTGGGGAGGGTGGCAGTAGAAGAATGGGTAGATGAGTTTATTTTTCTGCTCTCAGTCTTTTTTTTTTTTTTTTTAAGTCAGACATTTTGTGTGCTTCTTTGGTGGTTTCTGAACAAATCTATAATACGAATTATACATTGTTAACATGTAAAAGGTCAAGTAACAGGATAGTTTCTTGACCAAGTGGAAAAAGTAGCAACTTTTTAATTTTGTAAGCAGCAAACTTTTGGTGCAGGGTGAGCATATTTAAAATTAATCATTTATTCCAGGATTCAGCAAATGACAGCCTATGGGCCTGATTTGACCTGCCGCATGTTTCTGTAAATAAAGTTTTATTGGAACACAGCCACACCTATTCATTTATTTATTATCTCTAGTGCTTTTGAACTATAAAAGACAGCAGAATTCATTAGTTGCAACAGGGACCATAGAGCCTACAAAGCCTAAAATATGTACTATCTCTAGAAAGTTGGCCAGCCCCTGAGTTATACCATAGAAGTTAAAGCTTTCAATCAGGTATGGGTTCAAATTCTGCCTTAGAACTTGGTACCTGTATAGTCTTGGGGAAATTATTTATTGCAAAATTGTCTGACCTTTGATTTCCTTTTCTATTAATAGAGATAATACCATCTCTCCCATAAGTTTTTTTCCTGGTGATTAAATAGCATTAAAATATATTAAGTATTTAATATGTCACTTTTAAATGGTAAGCACTCTGAAAAGGATAGATATACATAAAATGTGTATGTGTTAGCTGGTATATTATTTTTCCTTCATAAAGATTGAAAGTTGTTAACTTAATTGTGGTATACTCTTACTATGAAATAATTTGTTTACATGCTTGTGTTGTATATTTATCTTCTAGATACAATTAGTGATATACTCATTATTTCTAAGCCTTTCTACTTTGATGGCATAAATTGTGTCAGCCAGGTTATTCAAGTTTTTTACATGCCATAAAAAAAAAATCAGTTGCACAAACCTTAAATTAACTTTTTTTAAAAAAAGATTTTATTTATTCATGAGAGACACACAGAGAGAGAGAGGCAGAGACACAGACAGAGGGAGAAGCAGGCTCCATGCAGGGAGCCCGATGCGGGACTCAATCCCAGGTCTCCAGGATCAGGCCCTGGGCTGAAGGCAGCACTAAACCACTGAGCCACCCGGGCTGCCCCTAAAGCCCTCGGTGTTTAAATAAGGTACTCTGTGATCATAAGGCATCATAGGGGCTTCTGGGTGGCTTGGTCAGTTAAGTGTCCGACTCTTGATTTTGGCTTGGATCATGATCTCAGGGTTGTAAGATCAAGCCCCGCTTTGGGCTTTGCTCTGTGTGTGGAGCCTGCTTAAGATTCTTTCTCTCCCTCTCTGTACCCCCACGCTTGCGTGCATCCACACTCTTTCTCTCTCTCAAAAAGAAAAAAATTCATGGAGATTCACTTTGAAGATTTTCTCAAGATTTAAGCAGTGTTTTCTAGTCCTTTTGAGAAATCGTTTTTTGTATCAAATACCCATTATGGATCTGGCCTCAAATATGTGTGAGATTCTCATTTCCGCAGAAACTGTAGAGGAGAAATTGTGGTCCAGAGGGATTCCCTGGCATTCCTGGAAGAGCAGAGGAAATAAGGTGTAAAAATCAAGGTATTATTGCCTCTTGTTAGTTTGTGACAAGTTACTGACTCTGATGCTTCACTTTCTTAATCTCTAAAATGAGTGTGAGACTATATTACCTGTAAGATTTCTTCCAGTTCCATGACTTTTAGGGGAAGGCATACTCTGTTTGGTAAGAGCAGACAAAACCTTGCAAATACCTATTTTCAACTAATGTTAAGAGCCTAAATTTTATTTTTATTTATTTGTTTGTTTGTTTGTTTGTTTTTAAGATTTTATCCATTGATTCTGACACAGAGAGAGAATACACAAGCTTACAAGCTGGGGTGGAGGTAGGACAGCCTGCAGAGGGAGAAGCCGACTCCCTGCTGAGCAGGGAGCCTGAAGTGGGGCTTGATCCCAGGATCCCAGGATCATGACTGGAGCTGAAGGCAAATGCTTAACCGACTGAGCCACCTGGGCGCCCCTCTTTGCTTATTTTTCAAAGATTTTATTTGTTAAGTAATCTCTACACCCAACATGGGGCTGAAACTCACAACTCTGAGATCAAGAGTTGTATGTTCCACCGACTAAGCCAGCCAGGTGCCCCAAGAGCCTAATTTGTAATCTGGGCTTCTTTTGCTAGGGATTTTTCAGAAGTCTAAGGATAACTGTCAATCCCTTGAATTTTATACTTAAGTTTGGAATATATGTTTTTGGGGTTAGGATAGGGTACTTCTCTGTATTACATTATCCATGAAGCCCATAAAACACCACTATTCTAATCTATAAAATCCATGTTGGATAGGAATGATCAGATGACACTTTAAATCAGAACAGACTAAATAGAATTATAGAGTACACTATGACTCTTGAAATTAATGCAGGACCAATGATTACAGAGCAGATGATAAATAATATATAACATTTTATCTCCAAAATTAACATAAGCTGCAGTGTAACTTAAGAAAATTAAATGGATGAATCTTCAAAGTTGAGGAAGTAACAATTTCTACTTCTATAAAGAATTCTCCTGCCATGTTCAGAATGGTTCTGTCACATGGTCCCCAACACATGTCCTTTGTGCATAATAATAATTGCTATGTGTTGTGTGAAAGAATAAATGATGTTTTAAAGCTATTTATTCAACATCAGTATTTCTTATACATTGTTCTGATGAAAGTCTATCTTTTTTCTTTTTTTAAAAAAGATTTTATTTATTTATTCATGAGAGATACAGAGAGAGAGGCAGAGACACAGGCAGAGGGAGAAGCAGGCTCTATGCAGGGAACCGGATGCGGGATTCGATCCCGGGTCTCCAGGATCAGGCCCTGGGCTGAAGGCGGCACTAAACCGCTGAGCCACCCAGGCTGCCCGAAAGTCTAATTATCTTTGGCTCTATATAAATTCATATGACTTATAACTTAGTGGTTAAGAGATTGAGGTTTAGAGTTTGATCATTTTAGTACCAGGTTATCTCTTTATTAATATCTCCAAAACTCTTTCCTTAACTGTAAAGTGGAGATGAGAGTCCCTAGCTCCCTGGATGGTTTAGAGGACGAAGTGATGTAATGCAGACAAAGTACGTAGCATCCTGCCTGCTTGGAGCACGTATACTAGAGATGTGCACATGGTAGTTTCTCATCGTGACCATCCTTTGCCTCGTGCTTTTCTATTATACAAGTCTAAATTCCTCATAAAAATTGTATTACCTTTGAATGAAATAGAATTTTGATGGAGAACATTTAAATCCTTCTTGATTCTTTAGAAATTTCCTACAATCTTGATGCAAATTAGTACCCTAAAAAGATCATTTTACTGAGCATTTTTCCTCATTATTCATGATTTCATTCATTTCTAGATGGAGGAAACACTGATTTCTAATGCTTCTAGTTTTAGCAAGATGCATTGTCACTGAAAGGGGTGGAGTTAAAGGTGCAAGCCTCGATACCTTGTAACAATAAACCATCACACAGAATGAGACAAAAACTGTATTGGACAGAGTGACTATAGGCAGGTCTGCTAACTGCAGAGTCCTCAAAGGAAAAGTGTCATCCTGACAGCAAAAGACAAGGCAGAAAAACTACATACAACAGACACAAGAAATAGTACAGCAGCCTCTGGTTGCTCACACAAACACGCAGCCCTTCATGTCAGAGCTCAAATGCTTCCATCTTTTCTTCCAGCTAACAAACCTGTCCTGATTGTCTTAGCCAGAAATATTGTCTTCCATAACTCGCTCTCTCAGTTCTTCTCTCTCTCTCTCTCTCTCTCTCTCTCTTTTTTAAGATTTTATTTATTTATTCATGAGAGACACAGAGAGAGAGGCAGAGACACAGGCAGAGGGAGAAGAGGAAGCCTGATCTGGGACTTGATCCCAGGACCCCAGGATCACAGCCTGGGCTGAAGGCAGGCGCTCAACCGCTGAGCTACCCAGGGATCCCTCCCAGTTCTTCTCTTATTTCATGTTTACGTTTACAGCCTACTGTGATATTATGGTTATTCATATGTGATTTTCATTATGCTTATAGCTTCACAGAGATAGTATGTCTTGATTTATTTTTAATTCAGCACGTCTTGTTACTGCCTTGTCCAGAGGACACACTCAATAAATATTAAATGAGTGAGTAAATGGATGAACATCAGGTTATATAAAATTATGCAGAAGGTATGTAAAAAGGTTTGGCATTGACTGTGTTCTTTTTTTTTCTTCTTCTTCTTCTTATAATAGTCCTTTCAAATACCCTGTCTGGAGTGTTTAGGTTTCAGTTACTTGCACAAAGCAGTTTTGTAGCTGACAAAGCAGATGTAAGTTACATCAACCTAGGTGTGTAGGTTCAGTAGTTGCTAAGGTTTGTGGTGTGATGCTGCAGGGTTTTGAGCAAAGAGACTTGTTCTTCTATTCAGTAGAGAACGATTAAAACTCTTGAGCCAGAAGAATAATCTCACTATAATCTTTTTTTTTAAATCTCACTATAATCTTAAAGGGGAATTAACTTGGTGGAATGCAAGGAGAGGATACAGAGAATTGTGTAGAAGATGTATCAGGATTAAGTTCCAACTATGAGTGAAGAAACGCCAAATAATAGTTGTTCTATAGGACAAAAATGTATTTTTCCTGAAGGGATGAATCTGGAAGTAGGCGCTGTACAGTGTCGAGGATCCAGGCCCCTTTCATATTGTTGTACCCCTTCCATTCCCTGCATCACCTCAGGATTAGGAAGACACTAGCTTTAATTAGCAGGTTGCATTCCAGCTGCCAAGAAGGAAAAAACAGAAAAGGAGGACAACATTCCTCCTTTAATGATATTTCCTTAGCTTATTTTCCACAGTCCAGAGTTTAGTAATATAACTAGCTACAAAGGAGGCTGAGAAATGTTATTTTTCTTTTGGGCAGACTCATGTGCAGCTAAAAATATGCAGTTCTATTAGGAAGAAAGGTAGAGTAGGATGCATAGAGACTAAGTTAGCAGATTTTCCAATGGTGGCATTTTTAATATTCTAGGAAATATGGAGAGAAGGCCATAGGCTAATATAAGTAGAACTTTTCTTAGGAAAGAGGATCTGTGTTCATTCATGTGACAAGCTTTTTATCGAGAGCCATCCTGAAAACCTAGTGTGGTTCTAGATGTAAAGGGAGTCATTGCTGTAGAGCTCGTGACCTAAGATGTGAGAGCAGGTATGATGGTCAGGGAACATGTGTAAGGCCTGGCTCACAACGCCCCCCCCTCCCCCGGTGACATCAGAAAGATCCTTTAAGAGCGAAGTCAGTGTGGGAGAGGTGGAGCTTTTAACCTTTGGCAATAAAGTTCTTTGAACTTCACAAGAGGGACTGAAGACCTTTAGGCCAATGTATGCATCAGAGCCCAACACCCTCAGCCTTATAATTTATTGGCTTCTTTACTGTTCAGTTCTGGTCTTGACTATCATTTTCTGTTTCTGACATAGGTTTAGAACTTTGGAAATAAGAGTAGGGAAGAAGCTGTAGTATAATACTACATTTCTTCCGTTCTAAAGTGCACATTTTTCTATTTGTGGAATGAGACCAAAATATACTTTCTATATAGAACCTCAAGCACTTTGTTTAAGAAGGATAGTATAAAAACCAGCATACATTATCCCTTTTGTTTGTTTGCTTACTTTCTTATACTGGTCTATCCAAACCAGAAGAGAGTGAAAATTTTGGCCTGTATTATATTTTGATTTTGGTTTATGATTTTAGTTCAATGTTGTTTATTCCAATGATATCTAGAAGATAATATGTATTTTGTTATTATTTATTATACTTTATATTAAGATACCAAAAAGCAACATAATTTCTTACATGTTCTTGACTATTCTTAAAATACCCGGTTAAATAAAAATGTGACGGTTTGGCAGATTAAAGCTTTCAGAAGAGACTTCTTTGACATACAGAAAAGATATTTAAGTTCTTCCTAAATTGGAATTTGGAAAGAAAATAAGGCGGCATTTACTCTTAATGAAGTAAGTTTGTTAAGTTAGAGCTAAAATCAAATCACATATAAGTGCCATACTTTTATATATTACCCTACCCGATTATTTGATTATATATGCTTGAAATAGTATAAAAATGAGAAGTGTCTGGCTGGCTCAGCCTATGGAGCATGTGACTCTTGACCTCAGGGTTGTGAGTTTGAGCCCCATGTTAGGTGTAGAGATGACTTAAAAATTTAAAAATCTTTAAAAAAATGAAAAAGGGTATTAGACAATTTAATTTTATAACTAAAAATTTTAAGACCTCCAATCTGTGGTTGTATTTATGAATAGGATTTTATATTGATGTTTTATGTATTAAAATGTGCTGAATTGGTGAGCCTTTTAAAATTCATTGATTGATTGATCTGCTACAAATCTGTTTGCTTGCTATGGAAGTTGACATTCTAGTGGCTTTTTAAAATTTAATTTAATTATATGTATATATATATAATCTTTAAGCAAGCATTAGTTTTCACTTACGACATATTTTAGATTTGAATACCTTTATAGATAAGTCATGCATCCTGTTTTGCTGACAATCCCTGCCCCACAATTCAGTGGCTTCCCATTGGAGTTGTCCAAAGGTTCTCAGGGTCTGGCCGCAGGATCTCTCTCCACATCCTTCCAGTGTCTTGTGTGCCTCTTGCCTTCTGTCCAAAGAGGCAGTTCCTCTAGCATACTGACTATCCTCCTTCTTGCTTTAGAGCCTTTGCATGTACTTTTCCCCTGCTTAGTTAGTATTATTCTTTCAACGCTGTTAACTCAAACCTCACTTCCTTAAGGAAGACTTTCTTGATGTCCATTTCAGATGCTAAAACTTCTGCACACTCCCTGTGGTGCATTTTTTTCTCTACCTTTTTTTCCCTCTGTTAACTCTGTGATTATTAAACCTGTCTCTTGCATTAGGTGGTGAACTCCAGGGTCAGGCTCCATTGCCCATCAACATCTAGCAAGAATCATGCTTATGTATAGGAAGTACCATTAAAACCTTTTTTGAGGGGATCCCTAGGTGCCTCAGCAGTTTGGCGCCTGCCTTCTGCCCAGGGTGATCCTGGAGTCCCGGAATCAAGTCCCACATCAGGCCCTGCATGGAGCTTGGTTCTCCTCTGTGTCTTTGTCTCTTTCTCTCTGTCATGAACAAAAAAATAAAATCTTAAAAAAATATATATATAGCCTTTTTGAGCGAGTGAATGAGTAAGCATAATTTTCAGCCTTTATACTTCATACTGGAGAGCTAAGCAACGTTCACTTTCATGTTACTAATCCTGATTAAGAAAAATACCTACATGTAACTCACTTTTATCTCTGGAAATAAAAGAAGTATAGCCAAAGAAGCTTTGTGTGTAGAATCAGAAGATCCATATTGAAATTTCACTCACCTTAGTCATTTTTTTTTTAGATGTAACCTCAATTAAGCCATTTAAATTTGGGGAACTTCAGTTTATTCACCTTCAGTATACATAGCTAATGCCTATCTTGAATGTTAGTTTGAGGATTAATTGAGAAAAAATACATGAAAGAGCCTTGTGCATACCTAATATAAACCTCATTATCAATAGATGTTATTTGCATTTGAATATAATTATGATGTTTAACATCTTCTGCGTTCATCTCCTGTTTTTGATCTCTCTAAGCTAAAAGTTATATAATCATGTAGTGAACACCATGGTTCTGAAAGTGAAACCCCACTCCCCCTCCCCTCTCCATGTGGATCAATGGAACCTTTTTTATTCTTACTCTTCGAACTCATGGGGTAGAAGTAAGGACCAGGGAGTTAAGTAGTTCAGTTGACCAAGCAGGGACAGAGCAAGCCAGTGACAGGGGCTAACGGCAAGGAGTATAGGGAGAGAGCATAGCAATATGTGGGTTGTAGGGTGATTATCATGCGGAAAGTTTGCAGATCTGGGGAACTAGAGGATTCTGCAAAGTAAAGAAAGTATAGAGTAAAAGTGGAAAGAAGACTTGGTATTATACTAGGCTTCAAACACAGTACTTCACACAATTCCCCAAACACAGTCACTATTATTATGTTCACTTTACACCCAAGATAGCTGAGGAAAGACAGAAGTTAAACAGCCCTAGTTTTTCCAACTACAAGTGACAAAAGTGGGATTTGAACCCACAGAATCACGCCAGAGCCCTGCCCTTAGTCACTAAGCTTTATTGCCCAATTTAACTGGATGGAGCATTGCTTTGGATGCTCAGAGCATAAGAGATTTATTTGTACCAGGAGGATGAGACAGGAAGAGTCAGGCTCTCAGCAGCACTCACCTGGGAATCCATTCAGAAAGCTATTATATAGGCTTTAAAGTGGACTTTGAGTGCCCTTTGTACCAAGTACCTTGGATTTTCTCCTGCCCATGCCCCCTTGTCTTTATTCTTGAATGGTCATCTGTTAGGGCCATAGAATTCCATCAAAATTTAAGCAAAAGTGAATTGTCAGGAAAGGCAAACCTGAAAAAATATTGCATCTCTTATCATTAACTTCTTGTGCGTTGCAATTCAAATATTAATCATTTAACTAAGTGTTTACTATGTGCCAGATATCATAATAGGTGTTGGGGATATAAAATGAGTCTGGTTGCCAAGGAACTCCACACCTCTGAGGAAGATAGATAAGTAAATCAGTTTTCACTGTGGAAGAGTTTTCACAGAAAAAGGCTCAGAGTATCTTGGAAATAAGAGAAAGGACTCCTGCCAGAGGGGTCATGGAATGCTTCTTTGATCACTGTACCAAGTTACTAAGGTAGGGAAAATGGGGGAGCCATGATGTTATGATGTGGCTACAGTGCATCACATAAGGGAACATGGCAGAAAATGGAGCTGAACACTTTCATGCATCTTGTGTGGAGCTAGGAGTGCTAGGGATTTAATGAAGCTATCAAAAATATAAGGAATCGGGGGATCCCTGGGTGGCTCAGCGGTTTAGTGCCTGCCTTCGGCCCAGGGCCTGATCCTAGAGTCCTGGATCGAGTCCCACATCGGGCTCCCTGCATGGAGCCTGCCTCTCCCTCTGCCTGTGTCTCTGCCCCCCCCCCCCGCCCCTGTCTCTCATGAATAAATAAATAAAATCTTTAAAATATATATATTTTAAATATATATATATAGTCATTTTATTTTTATTAACCCATACTAAGTCAAGAACTTTTTATCCCTAAAATTTTTATCTTTCTCTAAACTTGCCTGTGATACTTTTGTTTACTAATTTTACCTTAAATTATCTTTTTTTTTTTTTAAATAATTGAGGTAACAATTGACATTCAACATATAAATTCTCTCTTAAGAGTTGAACTTTTTAGTCAAGGAAAGATACCTTTATTTTTTTTTTAATTTTTTTTTTATTTATTTATGATAGTTACAGAGAGAGAGAGAGGGAGGCAGAGACACAGGCAGAGGGAGAAGCAGGCTCCATGCACCGGGAGCCCGATGTGGGATTCGAACCCGGGTCTCCGGGATCACGCCCTGGGCCAAAGGCAGGCGCCAAACCGCTGCGCCACCCAGGGATCCCGAAAGATACCTTTAGTAAGCATTCAGTACCCACTTTCCATAAGATTAACTTGACTGCACATTAGAAAAAAGATGGAGCAGGGATGCCTGGGTGGCTCAGTGGTTGCTCAGTGGTTGAGCGTCTGCCTTTGGCTCAGGGTGTGATCCCGGCGTCCTAGAATCGAGTCCCATGTTGGGTTCCCTACGCGGAGCTGCTTCTCCCTCTGCCTATGTCTGCCTCTCTCTGTGTCTCTCATGAATAAATAAATAAAATCTTTAAAAAAGAAAAAAAGGGATCCCTGGGTGGCGCAGCGGTTTGGCGCCTGCCTTTGGCCCAGGGCGCGATCCTGGAGATCCGGGGTCAAGTCCCACGTCGGGCTCCCGGTGCATGGAGCCTGCTTCTCTGCCTATGTCTCTGCCTCTCTCTCTCTGTGTGACTATCATCAATAAATAAATAGAGAAAAGAAAAGAAAAAAAAAGGTGAGCAGAGTGCCAGATATAATTTTATATCACCTTTTAAAGAAACATGTATGATTTATAATTTATTAAAGATTCTGTGATTTGTGTTAAAATATCCATTCCACCTTTTGCTAGCTAATGTTCGTGGGCAGTTCACTTAATCCCACCCAGGCTCAGTGTTTCTTATTTCTAGAAAGGGCTGTTGAAGTACTAAATGAGATCATTTATTTGAAGGTAACTGTCACTGAAAAGGCAGCATCTGTTAACTGTTATAAATCTGGGTTCAGAATTGCCCATAGGAGATTTTAGATTAGTCTTCAAGAGACATTTCCTGCTTGCTTTCCTCCTCTGCTGTTACTTTTGCTTTTCTGTTTTGCTTGCTTCTTCCTCTCAGTCCCTTCCCCTCTCATTTATCTTTTCTTTTATCTTGGGAAAAAGCAATTGTTCACTGATGTGCAAGATCCTGTCCAGGTTCTGACTGTCAGCTTCTTTCAGTGTGTGATCAGCCCAAAGACGAGACATAAATGAGAACAGACTGGCTACAATTCCTGAAATAACTCCTTTTTCATGTTATCGTCTTGACTGCCTGAAAAAAAGCCAAGAAGATATTAAAACCCAAGGGATAAGGAATTAAATAGTGCAAAACTTCCAACACCAGAGAGAAAACAAGTATCTGTTCCTCTGTGGGAAGGACATGAAGGAGGAAGTTGGCAGTTTATTTTGACAGTCTTTGGTGTCTTTTCTGTGTCTTTATCATAATCATCTTAGCCGCCGGTTTTTAGAACGTAATCTTTTGGCATATCTAGGTATATGGGATAATGCTTCCTTTCATCGCTGCTTTTCCACAGAATATATATGCAGTCTTCTCCACTCACAGTTGTCATTTTGGCACATGCAGATCTAGATTACAACATAATCTTTAACACATTGCCTAATATATACTTCAGTAGGTTCATTTATTCATTCACTCATTCATCTGTTTATTGTGATAAAAACTACTATGAATGGTGCTGCTATGAACACGGGTGCTCAAATATTTCTTCGAGACCCTACTTTCAGTTCTGGATATATACCCAGAAGTGGGATTACTGGATCATATGGTAATCTTTTTAAAAAATTTTTGGGGAGCCTTTGTACTGTTTTCCAGAGTGGCTACATCATTTTACAATCCTACCAACAGTGCGGGAGGATTCCAACTTCTCCATATCTCTACTGACACTTCTTATTTTTGATAGTAGCCATCCAAATAGGAAGGAGGTGCTATCTCAATGTGGTTTTGTTTTTCATTTCTCTGATGATTTGTGATGTTGAGCATCTTTTCATAGACTTTTTGGCCATTCATTGAATGTCTTTGGAAAAATGTCTATTCAAGTCCTTTGTCTATTTTTAAATTGAGTTAATTTTTTTGTTGTTGAGTTGTAGAATCTCTTTACATATTCTGGATATTAATCCCTAATCAGACACACGATTTGCAAATATTTTCTCCCATTCTGTAGATTGCCCTTTCATTCTGTTAATTGTGTCCTTTGATGAACAAAAGTTTGTAAGTTTGAAGTAGTCTAATTTGTCTGTTTTTGCTATTGTTGCCTTTGGCATCATAGCCAAGAAATCATGGCCAAATATGACATCATAAAGCTTTTCCCCTGTGTTTTCTTCTGGGAAGTTTATAATTTTTGATAATATATACTTTATTTACTTATTTATTTTAGACTTGATTTTTGGAATAGTTTTAGTTCATTGCAAAGTTGAGCAGAAAGTACATAGAGTTTCCTTATATCTCTTGCCAATCCTCCTCTCCCTCACTCCACCCATCCTCACAATTTCCCCCACTATCAACATCCTGTATCCTGTACCAGAGTGGGACATTTATTGTAATTGATGAGCCTAGATAAACACATTATTATCACTCAAAGTCCATAATTTACCTTAGGGGTTTACTCTTGGTGTTGTACATTCTGTGGGTTTTGACAAAGGTATAATGATATGTATCCACCATTATAGTATAGAGAATAGTTTCCTGCCCTAAAAATTCTCTGTGCTCCACCTATTTATCTCTCCTTTCCCCCAAGGAGTTAACTATTAGTGAAGAAAATTTTAAACTGTTCAAAAGATATTACTATCCAAGTGTGCAATGTCCAAACTGCAAAACTCTAAGATACCTCTGGGATTTTTCACTCCCCTGGTTTAGTTGTCATTTGAAACAGAAATTTAATCAGAGTGAAGTTCCCTTACTCTCAATAAATCTTTATTTTTATTTTTTTTAATTTTTATTTATTTAATTTTCATGAGAGACACAGAGAGGCAGAGACACAGGCAGAGGGAGAAGCAGGCTCCACGCAGGGAGCCCGACGTGGGACTCGATCCCTGGACTGGGATCACACCCTGAGCCAAAGGCAGATAGATGCTCAATCACTGAGCCACCCAGGTGTCCCATAAATCTTTAAGAAAAGATTTCAAAACTAAAGTCTTTGTATAAGAAGATTGCCAGCTTCTTTACATTGTTTTAGAGCATGACTGTTTTTAAGATAATTTTGCAAGTACTCCTTATCATTTAAAAAATCCTGTGAATCCCTGGGTTGCTCAGTGGTTTAGCGCCTGCCTTCCACCCAGGGCATGATCCTGGAGTCCCAGGATCGAGTCCCGCATCGGGCTCCCTGCATGGAACCTGCTTCTCCCTCTGCCTGTGTCTCTGCATCTCTCTCTCTCTCTCTCTCTCTCTGTCTCTCATGAATAAACAAATAAAATTTAAAAAAATCCTGTGAGATGCTAAAAGCAGGCAAGATTACTTTCATTTCAACTGAAGACCAGACAGAGACTGGACTAAGGTGCATGATTTGCCCCAGAGTTCATGGCTAGAAAGTAGAGTCCAGGTTCTTCTGTTCTGTTGCTTCTTTCCACTGTACCAAGTAACTTCCCTTTGGAGTTGGACACACATGAATATGCCATCTGCCTGTTGCAGAGTTAATGGAGATCTTTCGGTTGACTGGTTTCTTTGCTTAAGCTCTGTTTAAAATATCATGGACTCTCCCATGCTATAGAATTGTTAAACAAGTGAAATGGGATTCTTAAGCTAAAGTTCTGCTATTGTTTGAAATTGTTTGAACAAAATTAATTTTGTTTAAATCATATAACGAATGATGGAATCGTGTTGACCTATCTTATAGAACTATTTAAAAAGTCTCATGGGATATTTCCTTGTCTTTATTTAAAAATTAAATGTACCGGGATCCCTGGGTGGCGCAGCGGTTTGGCGCCTGCCTTTGGCCTAGGGCGCGATCCCGGAGACCCGGGATCGAATCCCACATCGGGCCCCCGGTGCATGGAGCCTGCTTCTCCCTCTGCCTGTGTCTCTGCCTCTCTCTCTCTCTCTTTCTTTCTCTCTCTGTGACTATCATAAATAAATAAAAAAAAAATTAAAAAAAAAATAAATGTACCATGCAACCTTATGCCTATTACTTAAATTCTCATAGCCTGTTTCCTCATTTTTAAGATAAAAATCATTTTAAAAAGCAGCACAATGTAATTAAAGCTAGTTTGTGTGGTACTTTAAGGAGCTCCCCAACTACAAACAATAAAAAAAGGAAAGTTTTGGCTGGTTAGGGAATAAAGCTTTTATGTGCTAGGCATTAAAGTAAACATTTTAGGTGTTTTTTAGTTCTGTCTTCTCAAATTCCTAGGATAGGAAATGTTATTTTAAAGATGGAGGTTGGGAAGCTAAATAGCTTGGGGGTAGGGGTCAAACAAATACAATGTGGCATCAATGGAATTTGAACAGTAGTACTTTCTGACTTCTGTATATGCCTCGTGGTGAGGATCTTTTTGACTCTAAACCTCCTGTACTTTTTTTCCTTTTTTCCAATTCAATCTGATTTAATATACCGAAAAGATAGTTTCTAATGAAGATGAAACATCTTAATTACTCAGAAAAGATGTTCTTCTCAGTTTAATCTTAGAGTCTTCTGTTATAATTTAATTCTTAGGGAAAATATAACTCTGTATTAATTAGAAATTTTGATTAACCTGTTGATTGACCAGTTCAGATAATGAAGAATTTGTAAAATTTTTGTTTCCATAATTTATTCATATATTTATGCTGCACCTGCTCTGGGCCAAGAACTTAGCCTACCCAGAAGAGAGATAGTTTCTTCTCTCGTGATAGTGGGGAAATGTAACCAATAAACCACTAAAGATAACTACCCAGAATACTGTCGAACCTCAGCTAGTATTCTACTTCTTCCCTAAACCTTGCTCTGATGGTTATTGGAACTAATGCATACGTACAGGGCCCTGGGCAAACAAAGCCAGATGGTTTCCTAAGCAGGTATGCAGAGGGAAGTTTGCTTCCAAAGACTCAGTCACTAACAGGACTAGGTAAACTTGGAAAATAACGGTGTTATATTCCTTTTTCTACATTCTACTACAGTTTCGTTAATGATTGCAAACTGCCACTTTTTTTCTCTTCCAGAAAATATAATTAAACACCTTAATGTTGTCAGTGCCACTGCTGATTTCCTGATCTGTTGCCAACATGGAGCTTTTGTTGAGCATTACTGCATGACTGGGTAATGACCAGGGAGCAAAAAGCAGTGCAGCTCCAACACATTTCTGCCACACTATAACCATAATGAGCTTGGGACTCAGTGCTTTTATAGTGATTAAAGAACCATATTCTATGTTCTCCTGATATTTAAAATGTCCGACGAATGATTGTGAAGAGTGTTTTTAAAATTGCATTTGACTTTTTTCAGTACTGTTTTCAAAGCCAAAATGTTTTTACTGGTTTCTCTCAAGACTTACTAAAAATCTAAAGCCAGTGATAATCAAATCGTTTTTTTTTTTTTTTAAAGATTTTATTTATTTATTCATGATAGTCACAGAGAGAGAGAGAGAGAGGCAGAGACACAGGCAGAGGGAGAAGCAGGCTCCATGCACCGGGAGCCCGATGTGGGATCCGATCCCGGGTCTCCAGGATCGCGCCCTGGGCCAAAGGCAGGCGCCAAACCGCTGCGCCACCCAGGGATCCCTCAAATCGTTTTTTATACCCTGTTTTCAGCCATCTCTTAGGTCCACAAAGGCATTTGGAGCTTGGATGGGGATCTGTCTTAGGTTTTTTAGTAATTTTTAATGTGAATTAGAGATCTTTATTTAAAAGGGAAAAAAAAAAAAAGGTGGTGATTCCTTGTTTGCATCTCAAAATTTAGATTTTGTAGATCAGGCCTGGAGCCCAGACATGTGATTTTTATACAGAACTACCTCAGGTGCTCTGGGGACCACATTTTGGGAAATACTGGTTTGGGTGTGATGGTGCTTTTACAGAAAGCCTCAGTGGACATAGCTATCAATCCTGATTGTGTGAACCTTTGTGTTTGAGCAAAGGTGCAAATATGATCATCCTCCCTAATTAGGGTAGATAAACTTTGCTCTGTACTAAACTAATTTTGTTTCTTTTGTTTTTTAATTTTATTTATTCATGAGAGACACACAGAGAGAGGCAGAGAGACACAGGCAGAGGGAAAAGCAGGCTCCTTGCAGGGAGCCCCATGTGCAACTCAATCCCAGGACCCTGGACTCATGACCTGAGCCAAAGGCAGACGCTCAATCACTGAGCCACCCAGGCGTCCCAACTAATTTCTTTTCTTATGTTAAGCCTAAAGGCAGTCAGGGAACTTGTGCTTTGTCTATATTTCAGTAGTATGTTCCTCCCCACCCCTGAATGTTTGCCTTACCCCACATCCCTCATTACCAGAGGGCTTTGGCAGAGTGACCAGCTTTCTCATGGCATGAAATGAAGAAGGAATTGAGGTGAGATGTATGAAAATGAGAGGTGAAAGAGAGTAGCCCACCTCCAACTCCAGTTTAGACTGGGCCTAATAGCCCCAATATCTGAAACTTAGTGAAACGAATTAAGAGGGACTTGGGGATTCTGTTCCCGATTCTCCCATCCATTTGTGATTAACCTCAATGATCCTTGGTGTCTTGTTTGTGAATGCTCTGGACTGGTTTCCTTCTCTCTCCAGACCAAACGTGATTCTTAAGCATTTAGGTACTGAGTACAGAAGGTGAATCTTTGCTGTTATGTGACTGAAAGATCCCAATCATATTTGGATCTCTTACATTTTTGCTAGTATCTAATCCAATCCTTATTCTTTTATCTTTTAATTCCCCCTGACTTATATCCTTAGCCAGTAGCCCAGAGCAAGCATTCAGTGTGTGTGTGTGTGTGTGTGTGTGTGTGTGTATTAATGAATACGTGAAGTCAGCTTTTACTCATTTCTTTGACTATCTGTGTTCCTTTTTCTATTTCAGTTGACACCTAACCCCAGATGTATGTATTACTTCTTGGGTGGATAGTAATGACCTCCTAAACGGTCAGGTTCCCTATCCTTCTCCCCCTGAGCACTCACACAGCTGGGTGCAAATTCATTCTCAGAAACTGCTCAGAGTTTCACCCACCTTTGCCTGACTGGCAGGAGTTCTGGGCTTGCCTCTCCTTCATTCTGGAGCTCCAGGCTGAATTCAGCAACTCCCCGTACTTGATACCACAAACCAGCCCATTCAAACTGAATTGTCATCCCTTCATGCTTCACTCCTTGTTTCTGAGGCTCAGACCTCAGTTTCCCTGTTATCCTTTCCCTTCCCCAGCCCTTGTACCTCCAACATCCGAACGGTTCGCAGCCTTATTGGTTTTATGTGTCAGCTGTTTCCTGCCACCCCATGCTAGCTTTCCCTCTATCCCCCGCCCCCCATCATCCTGTGCGTATTATCTTCCTCTTGGTCTTTCTGTGTCCTCAGCTCTCCTCTGCACATCATCCTTTGCAGACTGCTCCCACAGGCTGGGCCCTGGGGATTGCCTCCCACCAAATCGTAAATTCCAAAAGGACTAAGGCAGGTTTTAGACCTCTCTTCTGCCACTCTCCCAGATGTGAACACAGCAAACGTCTTTATCCTCTCGTGTGGTTGGTGAGCAGGTGGGATTCGGAGTGAGGCAGACCCGAATCTGAACCCCAGGTCCACCAAATACTAAATGCAAGTTTAGACGAGTTCCGTAACTTCAAGTGAGCCTCCATTTCATCATCTGTACGGTGGGATGATTATACCTTTTAGAATTTTTAAGAGGGTTTGTTTATTTTTCTTTTAGTTGTGAAAATTTTTGAAGATTTGCAAACCTGAAGAGAATGGTCCATGAATTCCCAGATTCAATATTATTCTCCCAGATTCAATAATAAACAAGGTTTTGCTGGATCAGTTTCACCTCTCCCTCATTTTTCATCTACTGAAATAGTTTAAAGCCATTTCCAGACACCATGTAATTTCATCCATACATAAGCATCTTTAGAAATGCAATCATAATACTATTAATGTACCTAACAATAATTTTTCGGTTTCATCCAACACACAACCCACAATCAAAATTTTACTGTCTTGAAATGGATTCTTCTAGTTTGTTCAAATCAGGATTCAGACCGAGTCCTCACATTATTTTGTCAAGTCTCTTTCTAAAAAATAAATTTATTGAAATATATACAAACAAAACTGTAACACCGTTTGAATTTTCACCCACCATGCAGGCCACAAAATAGAACATTACTATCACCGAGAAGTTAATTTGTGCCCCTCTGATTCACTATTTCTTCCCTTTCGCCCAAATGTTAACATTAGCTTGACTTCTAAGACCATAGATTAGCTTCTGTGTTTTTGAACTCAATAAAAATGGAACTGGAGTATATACACTTTGCCGTGTTGGTTTCTTTCACTCAACAGGTTGCTTCTAATGTCCAAACAGGTTGCAGGTAGTACTAGTTGTTAGTTTTCATTGCTGAATAAAGTTCCATTGTTTGAATATGCCATAGTTTGTCCTTTCTACTGTAAATAGACATGTTGAAGATTATATTTTACAATATCATGCAAAATATATAAAGGGATCAGTGAAGTTTCTAACAGTGAACATTCAAGTAATATTAATATAGTGTCTTGTGTTTAAAATATGTTCATTGCATATGGATTTGATTGAATTTTGATTCATCTAATGGGACGATTTTAGATTTTCACTATTGAAGCTTTTTTTTCTTACTGTATGATCTCTTCAGAAAATAGCCTTAATAATTCTTGTTCTAATTATTTTTTAAAGATTTTATTGATTTATTTGAGAGACTGGGGAGAAGGGTAAAGGGAAAAGGACAAGCAGACTCCCTGCTGAACAGGGAGCCTGATTCAAGACTCCATCCCAGGACTCTGAGATCATGACCTGAGCTAAAGGCAGACGCTTCACTGTGTGAGCCACCCAGGCACACCTGATTCTTGTTCTAATTGCCCAAATTTTATTACTTTAGATTTATAGCTGATTTTTCTTTCCATCTTCTGTTTAATGTGGATTGAATTTTTTGTGAATGAAAGGAAAGGAATGAAATGATTTGACATCTCTGTTTTTCCTTCTGAGTTCTGTGAGTCATACTCTTTGCTTAATTCTGGTCTTGGCATTCACCTATGATCATGGACTCCAAAGCTCGAGTTTCTGGTTTCAAATCCTGGCTTTACCATTACCTAGTTGTGTAACTGTGTGTTACCTATTTGATCTGGGCCTTAGTTTCCTCATCTGTAAAGTTAGAGATAATACCTATCTCATAGAGTTTTCATAAAGACTGAGTTAATAATGAAGTACTTCGAATAATACCTATTATTATACTTAATTGTAGTTCTCATGTTTGAATGTTTCAATTATTAATTTCTATTTATAGATCCATACAATATCACATTTATATACTGGCTAAATCATCTACAACATGTAAGAGGGAAGTTTATTTATTGTTATGTAAGATATAATTTCTTTACACTGACTTATTTTCAGTATTTGCTCTACTTGGTCTGCACTTTCCCTTGAGATTTGCTTCTTACTACTGAAGTTTATATGCTGTTTTTTATGATTAGTTATGATTTTCTTTCATATGTTTTTACTTCTCAAATCTGCAGGTACTATCCAACTCAGAGAATTAAAAGTTGGTAACTGCATAAAAAAATTAAATTAATGGGATGCCTGGGTGGCCCAGTGGTTGAGCATCTATCTGCCTTTGGCTCAGAGCATGATCCTAGGATCTGGGATCGAATTCTGCATTGGGCTCCCTGTGGGGAGCCTGCTTCTTCCTCTGCCTGTGTCTCTGCCTCTCTGTGTGTGTGTGTCTCTCATGAATAAAAAAATAAATCTTTAAAAAAAATTAGATTAAAAGGTGCTTAGTAGAACCTAATTATTTACAAGTGGTTGCTTATATTTAATGTAAAGAAAATGTATTTAAATATTTTCTCTGTTTTATCCTTTGTAATTTAAAAACAGACCAGATAACTAATGATTCTGAAACTGTATCTGGTGTGTTAAATGTATTAAAATACTGGGCAGGGACTTGAATTAAGTTTCTTTCTTGGGAAAAAGGCCCTGTTACTTAGCAACACCTGGTATCTTGTGATGATAGGAAAACACCCGGAGATCACACTGGAGAAATCTTACTGGCTTTCTTGGACAAGGAAAAGGCATTGTTGCTTTGATACAGAATGATGAGCAGCTTAAGATTCCTTTTTTCAGGGCAGCCCCGGTGGCGCAACAGTTTGGCACTGCCTGCAGCCTGGGGTGTGATCCTGGAGACCCAGGATCGAGTCCCACATCGGGCTCCCTGCATAGAGCCTGCTTCTCCCTCTGTCTGTGTCTCTGCCCCTCTCTCTGTGCCTAGGAATAAATAAATAAAATCTTAAAAAAAAAAAAAAGATTCCTTTTTTCAGATAACACTGTCATGGGGCTGGAAAATCCATGTATAAAACAAGCATGACTGTTCAGCTGAGTAGAAAAGACTATTCTCTCTAGTTATTCTAGGCTGATGTTCATTCAGGGAAACTTAAGTAAAGCCTGGTGCCAAAGAAGTAGTTTTCTTATAGCCTAATCTGATTTGTATTTAGAAATGGAGGGCATCTAGGTTATTTGAGACATGAACTACACTACCATTTGACTAGTACATTGTGAAAGTCAATGAAAATCAGTATAAAGGTTAGCTATTTATTACAAATATTTCTAGAAAATACCAGTAATGGGGATAGTAAGATTCTGGATCATCGAACACTTCTAATATTTTGTTGCTGAAAGCTGATACTTACATAATTTATAGGGGTATTTGCTTGCGTATAAGAAACAAAGTAAGGGTTCTATTTTCTTAATTTCAGAGGAGAGCCCCATTGGCTTCAAATAAAATAATACTCTTTCCCCCTCCTCTTTAATTGTATTTTCTGTGAAACTGAAAGATTTAAGAAAACCATTCTCTTTATACATTTTCTTCCCACTTATCCCCTTTCTCAGCTGGGGAAGTTCCCCTTCCTTAGCCACTGGTTACCCTGGAAATGACTCCCAGTTGCCCTCAGAGCAAATACCAGGTGGTGTGGGGTTCCCCTGCGGCAGAGCCACACGCCTGACAGTGCAGAACAGTTGGTGCTGACTCAGCCAGAGAAGCTTGACTACAATTTCTCAGAATCTGAATTAACAAGCTGGCATGCAGTGTCTTGATTTTTCAAAGATGAGGGTGCTGTTCCACTTTCCCCGCAAAGACTTAGTTTTCCATCTTCCCTTTTGAAAATCTAGCTCACCTTTTATTTCAGCTGCAGAGTAGGAACAAATAGTCATGGAAATTTCAGGAAACATCTGAGATAGAGGGAGGCAACCCAGGAGGATGGGAGCTAGACGCAGAAAGGCTGAGACCGAGATCCTAAAGTAACCTATTATATAATCGAAACATTTCTTATTTAATCCTGAAACATGGATCATAGAGCCAGATATTCTGGCTCCATATTCAATATTCAATCAGTCTTGTGAAGGATGTATTTAAAGGCTGACTTAAATTTTGGTATCTGTGAACTTTACAGTTGACTGTCATCACTATAGAAAAAAATTTTGTATTGCGTAGATTAATCTGTTATTTACAGATCTAGCTGCCTGTGAGAATCATCTAAGGACCCTGTTACAAAGAGAACTTTACCCCATTACTAGACTTGACTAAACGTGTCATTGGCTCAGAATCTCAGCTGTGAGAGCCCAATCATGATTCTGTTTTATAGGCTCTAAGGGTGACTTTTAGGTGGCCAGCCTAGTAATTCTGAGGAGTCTAGGCCTGGGAACCATAGCTAGAGCTCTTTTAGGAGAATCTTCTTCTTATTTAAAATTCTACCAGTCTAAGAGATAGTTGTGGTATGATGAAGAAATCACAGCTTGAACTCACCCAACTTGGCCCAAATACTGACCAAATCACCTCACCTGTTAGTCCACTAACATGCAAATGGAGATGTTTACAAAGATATAGGGACATGACAAACTATCAGATGTTTCTTTCTTATAAGGAGGTGTTATGAAGATCCTAAAGATAGCTTCTTTGACTTAGGGAGAAAGCTGAAGTAATTCTTATTCTTTAAAAACGTTGCTGGAGAGGAATGCCAGGGTGACTCGGTTGAGCATCTGTCATGATCCCGGGGTCCTGGGATGGAGCCCTGCTCAGTGGGGAGTGTGCTTCTCCCTCTCCTTTTCCCTCTCCCCTCCTGCTCATCCTCTCTCTCATGCTCAGTCTCTCTCTATAAATAAAATCTTTTTACAAAATGTTATTGGATAAACTGAACATGATTTGATAGAGAAAGAATTTAACTATGTTAGAAGACTTTAGTTTTTAGCTATAAATAAGCTTCATAACCTTATACAAGATTTTCATTTCTTCCGTCTTCTTTATAAAATGGAGTCTGGGGGTGACGGTGTGATTCTCTATAAGAGAATGTAGCTTTGTACAATTTCTTAGTTTGTTTTCCCTGAATTAAAAGTCTCTGATTCTGAAACATGCCATGCCTGTGGCTTTTGCCATAGCTTGCTTGTACCTGATTGCAATTCTCTGTTATTCCCTAATAAACCCATTTTTGGAAAAAAAAATAAAAATTAAAAATAAACCCATTTTTGCTGGTTTAAAAAAAAAGGTTTAAATTTCACACTTTATTACCACAGTTTTTATTAAAGATTTTGTTTATTTATATGAGAGAGGGAGGGTGGAGAGACCACAAGCAGGGGGAGAGGCAAAAACAGACTCCGTGCTGAGCAAGGAGCCCAATGCCTGGCTCGATCCCAGGACTCTGGGATCAGGACTTGATCCAAAGACAGATGCTTAACTGATACATAATTTTGAAGCCATCTCAATGGAGTATGTAGCATGGGACAAACACTTGACCTGGTGGCGTGATTCCTCTGCACCTGCAGAAGTTGTCCGAGGGGCTCCTCAGAAGGAGTAACTCAGGGAAGAGAATCTAAGGGACAGTGATGCTAGCTAGCCCCTTCCCCTAGTGATTCCCATGGAGGACTGTGTGACTGCTTCTTTCAAGTCATTGTTTGGTGGGGAGGGTCCATTGCTTCCTTTCACAAGTCTCAATTTTCCTCAAGATAGACAAATTTAAAGAAGAAAAGAATAGCTTTGCCACGAACTTAGACTAACTTAAAACCTCAACAAAGCTAAATCATGGAAACAAAGTCATGGTTTGTTGTTTGGATCCTGCATCCTCCAGCATTTTTAGCTAACATCCATTTTCAAGGTAATAACCCCATTTTACAAATAAGAAATCTGTTCATGGAGGTACAGTAGGTGGTCCAGGAACCAAGTATGTTATGTGCCTCCACTAGGAGGCATTCTGACCTTTTAGCCTCTGCTCTTTCTATTCTGCCCCAAGAATATGTTGATAGAGATTCACCATTTGTAGCAGTTAATTTGAATCCTTCATAACTGTGATGGCGCCATATTTTATCAAAGAAGAATCACTCTTGTCATTAATTATTGACATGTCTAAGCACTTGAATATATAGTTAACGACCATGAGGGTTAAATTTTTTTCTTCTGAAAATTGAACAAGTCAGACTAGTTTTGACTTGCCTTTTCATATTAATACAACACTGAACCTTTTCTCAGCATCTTTGTTTTTTTCAGTCACCAGGGACAGGGAATTGCATTAGGTATAATCCTTCATATCATATTATAGTCACTGGTCTGCTGGGGGTCCCTTACTGGTTTTCTTCACTCCCTTGTATTCCTATTTTTTTCCACCACCACCCCCATAATTAGCCATTCTAATGTGTTAAACATTTGCAACTTTGTATATGGACTTCCAAAACATGTGTTATGTTTTTTTATGTTTTAGATATTCCCAAGAGTGGTAATCTTAGTTTGCATAAATGGTATTGGCCCATTGTTTCCCTCCCTTTGCATTCAGCGCTGTTTGAAATCTCTGTTACTACTTCCAGTTAATTGCTTCTGCCTGCTGATGGTACACTGCGATGTCCAACAGTTCATCTATCTTCTTTCCCAGTGACAGATACCCATGTTACCTCCAACTCCTCTGCTATCGTAAATAACATTCCTTTAAGACCTGTGTAAGAATTTGTTAAGATATTCCCAAGAGTGGAATGCTGGTTTGTCGAATATGTGCGTGCTTAATTTGATTAAGTGTAGTGTCAGACTGCTCTCCAGAAGACTGTGCCATTCACTCCCAGCTACAATACATGAAGATTCCTATAGTATCTTCCTCGTATCTCCATAAGGCTTAATGATGCAGCTTTCAGATATTTGCCAGTCTACTAGTGAAAACTGGTATCTCACTATAATTTGCATTTCCATAATTACTAATGAAGTTGAGCATCTCTTCACATGTCTGTGAGCCTTTTGAGTTTTGTATCTTTTGGCCAGATTTTTATTGAGGTTGCTAATCTTTTTCTGCTTCTCTTTATTTTAATTGCCCTGTTGGTTTTAAATATGCAAATTTTTTTCCTGTTATATTTTCTATTTGTCACTTTAAGTCCAGAAATGACTTTCTATTCTAGTTTGCCAACAGTTTGGATTTTAAAAAAAATTTTAAGTAGATATTGTACCTTCTCAAATGTTTTTCTCTATTAACATAATTTTTCAACTTTTCTGCTTTATCAATGTGAAAATTTCCTTGAAAAAATTACTGATATTTAGCTATCCTTACATTCCTGGAATACATCCTTACTCATAATGTATTCTTAGATTGAATCATATAAAATTGCTACTTCTTTTTTTTTTAAAAGATTTATTTATTTATTCATGAGAGACACAGAGAGAGGCAGAGGCATAGAGGGAGAAACAGGCTCCCCACAGGGAGCCTGATACAGGGCTCCATCCCAGATGCTAAGATCATCAAGGTGGATGCTCAGCCACTGAGCATTTTAGCATCCCTAAAATTGCAATTTTTTAAGTCAGGAAATAGTCAAATACTGGCCATATCATAGAGGTCAAATTAAATATTTTCAATATACTCTCAATTAAATTATTTAAAAAAATATTTTTTATCTATGACCCTAAGTTAAGTCAGGCTATAATTTTCTTGATTTGTCTCTATTTTTGGAAGGAAAATCAGGATTATACCAGCCTCAAAATATGAAGAGGATAACTCCCTCCTCTCACCCGCCCATGTTCTGGAACAAGTTACATTGATTAAATTCATTAAAACTTGGCATCTGGGCAGCCCCGGGTGGCTCAGTGGTTTAGCGCCACCTTCGGCCCAGGGCGTGATCCTGGGGACCCGGGATCAAGTTCCTTGTTGGGCTCCCTGCATGGAGCCTGCTTCTCCCTCTGCCTATGTCTCTGCCTCTCTCTCTCTCTCTCTCTCTCTCTCTCTCTGTGTCTCTCATGAATAAATAAAATCTTAAAAAACAAACAAAAAACTTGACATCTGATAGAATTCAAATATAAACAGTCTAGAACTGGGGGGGTGGGGGCGGCTTTTTTTTTAAAGTAAATATCCTTGGCTACCATTTCAATTTCTTTAATAATTACTAGTGTATTGCAGTTTTACATTTATTTTTGAGAATGGTATTTTAAATTTTGAGAAATTTGGCATTTTAAATTTTCAGAAATGTATCTGTCTTCTAGATTTTAAAGTGTGCCAGCGTTTCATAGCAATACATTATTCATAATAATCTTATTTTATAAATCTCTGTGTAGTTATTTCCCCTTTCTAGTTCAAGAATTTATTTCTATCATCCGTTTTTTTTCCCTGATCAGTTATTGCAGTGTCTGTCTTGTTATTGTTTTCAAAGAACTCGGTTTTAATTTCATTGATCCTTATTGTAATGCTTTTGTTCTGTGGATTTTTGGCTCTGATTGGTGGTAATGATTCTATTTTTATTAGCCTATGACCTTGCTTTACCATTTTCTCTGCATTTGCTAAGTAGCTCTTTCGCTAACCTCTTGGGTATAACGCTTATTATTATTGTTTCACTTTTCTTGTTTTCTGAAAAACTGATTCAAAATTATAAATTACTTTCTAGGTTCTGCTTAACTGAACCCCTCAAGTTTGACATCTAGAAGTATCATTTGTATTTGATTGTTAGTGCTGTATTTTTTAATTTCCTTTTTTCCCTTTTAAATCTTGGGCTTCTCACAACATTAATGTATTTCTAAACACCACAGAGCTTTAAAGTTATATTTGTTGTTAATTTATAGTTTTGTTGCACTGTGTCCAAAGAGACAGCCTGTATGATATCCGTTCTGTAAGTGTTATCAAAGTTTCTTTTATGGCCCAACACACAGTCTGCTCCAGTAATTGTTGTGCGTATGCCTCCCTCGCTGTATTTTCTGTCGGATGCAGAGTTCTCTGATGTCTGTTGCTTTGAGCTTATAGTGTTGTTAAAGTCTTCAGTATCTTTTCTAAACAATCTCTTTCTGTTATTTTTCTGAGGAGGATGTGTTAAAATTCTTGTTCTATTTTTTTTTTTTTTTTTTTTTAGCGTAGTGGCATCTCTTAACTGTCTTACCCTGTAACTCCAACAAACAAAGCAATGAGGGCATGAAATGGTCTGTTTGAATCTGGGAGAAGAGGTTTTAACATGGAGTATCCTCTCAAGGTCCATCCCTGGGGGACCCCAAAGGACTTCCACAGGATCCCCAGTTGGAATTTCTGTAAACCTTGTACTGTGATTCCTTATCACCCACCCGCTAACCCAAAGAATTTTCAATTTACAGCCAAGTGGGCTCTCACATTCTTCTCCTTGCTCTACCTGCATATTTTTCTCCACTTGCTATTCCATCTACAGGATTCTTCTCATAACTAGATTCTGTACCTTGTTTAAAACCTTTCTCAAATTCTGCTTCTTCCATGAAATCTCTTCTAGAAATATCAGTTCTTTTTTTAAAAGATTTTATTTATTTATTTATGAGAGGCAGAGAATAGGCCGAGGGAGAAGCAGGCTCCCTACTAAGAGCCTGATGTGGGACTCGATCCCAAGACCCTGGGATCTCAATCTGAGCCAAAGGCAGATGCTCAACCACTGAGCCACTCAGGCCCCTAGAAATATCAGTTCTTAAAATTCTAAAAGCAGTCACTGCTCATACAATTTGTTTAGTATTTATTCATTGACCTTATTCCCTAATAAATTAATATTCCATGACCAGCACTTGTGGTGATCAAAACTTCTATTTAAATAATTGTAGTTGTTTGGTATTTATTGCATTTGTTTGCTTCCCTTATATTGCGATGTCAGTATCTTGAGGGTAATGTGTGTCTTACAGGTCTCCATTCATTAAAATACCCACATAGTATCTTGTTTTTGATAGTTGACCAACAAAAAGCTTTAATAAGCTTAAAGTTAAGCTTATTTACTTCAATGTTAATATGACTGTATTTTTTCCTATATAGAGTGCAGTTATGTCACAAGACCTGTATTTTACTATATTTTGCTAAATGTATTGTTTATTATTAATAATAAGCTTTATCCATGAAAGTTAAATTCTTTTCATAATAATTATAAAGCAAACATGTATTCTCATTCTAAAATATGCACCCATTTATTTATATGGTTAATTCTTTTAAAGTATTTTTATGAGTTTAAATTTATCTGCTCTCAAGGCAGTGTTTGTTAGGTGTGGTAAAGTGATACAATGGCTAGGCTGTTTTCCTCCCCATCCCCTTTAACACTAATTATTTGAGTTCAGCTTTGAATTTGCAAGTTTCCCTGTAAGGACAGTGAGCCTAAGTCAAGCATTAGACTGAGCATAGAGTTCCAGGATAGATGCGATCTGCCAACAGGTTATTAAGCTGATGAGATGATTGCATCATACCACAGTTGAAGATGTCAGCCTTTGAGCCCCAGCAAAATACCTGGCCTGAGCTGGTGTTTTGTGGGGTGTAAGACATGTTTAAACCAGTATCATTCCCAACACTGATCTTCCAACGTGATTTTGTTGCACATAATCAACACAAGTGAAGTATAACCAGCCAAATCCTAAAACGGGGTGTTTAGACCAAAGAGTAGGGGGTAGCAAGGAGAGAGAAAAAATTGAATAAAAGATTTATAGAATACCTATAAACCATGAGCTAGTTGTAAGTTCTTTAATGTGTATTTTATTTCATTTTCCTAAGATTCATGAAGTGGTTATTACCATGCCCATTTTACACAGGAAGAAATAGAATTCCATAGAACAAAATAATGTATTAATTATTGGACATTGAGTAAATGGTTGATTTGTGTATTGAATTCAGATTGAACAGCTAAACCAACATCCTTAATTCTCCTTGTTTTACCCACTTAATATAAAATATTATTTTAGGGATGCCTGGGTGGCTCAGTGGTTGAGCATCTGCCTTTGGCTCAGGGCATGATCCTGGGGTTCCGGGATCAAGTCCCACATTGGACTCCCTGCATGGAGCCTGCTTCTCCCTCTGCCTGTGTCTCTGCTTCTCTCTCTCTCTCTCTCTCTCTCTCTCTCTGTCTCTCATGAATAAATAAATAAAATCTTAAAAAAATATAAAATAAAATATTTTATACCGTTTGCATAGTTTAAAGAAACATAATTATTTAGAATTAATTGTTGATTTTTTTCTTACTGGACTGCAAGTCCACAAGAATAGGAACCATGTCTATTTTGCTTAGCATGATATCTCCAGGACCAAACCCTCTCTTCACATAGCTGATGTTTAGTGTATATACTTTGTTTCTCACCCACCTCCTCTGTTTTTGGAGGGGAATAGGGAAGCCAAGGTTTCTACCACATTCCTGTTGACTATCTTAGGTAAGAAAATAATGGACAGAAAGTCTAGGCCAATGTGAACCTGAACAATCAGAGAAGGTTTTATTGGTGAACTAAAGTTTTTAAATGAAGATGGAATAATTAACTGTAATTTATACAGAAGGTTATGAATGACTTCAACTGCTTCATTCTCAAGAAAAGACCATCATGGTAAGAAGATGAGGACATGCTAACTCCTTTGTAATATACATTTAAGTGTTCTATTTACATTTTTATCACCCCCCCCCCTTTTTTTCTCAATAGAAAAAATCAGGCAAAGATATGCAGACCTTCCTGGAGAATTGCACATTATTGAGCTTGAAAAGGATAAGAATGGACTTGGACTCAGCCTTGCTGGTAATAAAGACAGATCACGCATGAGCATATTTGTGGTGGGAATTAACCCAGAGGGACCTGCTGCCACGGATGGACGAATGCGTATTGGAGATGAACTGTTGGAGGTGAGGGACATAGATTTTTAATTTCATTTTTGGTAAGGTGAAGAAGTAAAGGGGATGGTCCACTGGAAAATGAGGTGACAGGGAAAAGTGTTACAAATTATATTTTTTTCAGCCACTCAAAATCATTTTCCAGAGGAAGAACAGACATCATATTGTTGCTTGCAAATGTTATTTGCTGCTTGAGTAAAAACTAATCTTGCATAATAATTTAGGGAACCTTAAGTTAAAATCTCATAAATGCCTATTAAAGGAATGGGATTTGTTTTTAATGTAAATTCCAAAATGTTCAAAACTAAATTGTGTATTAATCTGTTATTATTATTTATCAAAATTCTCTTTAGCTTTAGAATAAACCGTAAGTATGGCATTTGTTTTTGTTGTTGTCGTTTAGTTTTTTGGGAAGGTGTTAGAACCCAGCAAATCCTGTGAGCTGGTTGTCAGGGCTTGGGTATTATCTGTGAAGTCAGTGATGTGGATTAAGACCACACAGATTCCTTATTTAGGAATAAGATAGAGGTAAGAGAGCTGAGGAGATGGCTGGTCTTTTGCTAATTACTCTCTAGATGATTTCATCAGTAGTCTTATTTATTCTCATTTTCCTCAACTTAAAGTCAAGGTTTCTGTTCCAAGTTATTCTTGCTTTGATGTTCATTTGCTATTTCAGTCCATCATTCATTCATCTAACTTTGTTAGAGCATCTCCTAGTAGTGGACACAGAAAGAAAGATGAATACATCTGGTCCCTTCCTTCAGAGAGCTCACAGTCTAGAGGAAGGACACAGACATGAGAAGATTGTTGCACTGCAAAATGAAAAATAAAATAACCAGAAGAACAGCAGCAGCAGCTAATATATTTATATATACATCCATACACACACACATACATATATATACACTCAGTGTCAGATACAGCAGCCTTTTTACTGGTGGGGTCACAAAGTAAATGATGGTTCTGGGATTCGGTATCAGGCAGTTTGACTTCTTAGCTTTTGTTAACCAGTGCACTCTGCAGCCTCCTGGATAAAATGCTCCAGCACTTGGGTATTTAAAAGACCTGAAATCACAGAGGCACTGGGAATCAGACTGCTCACTTAGAATGAGATTTTCTGATTTTGCATTTTATAATTTCCTCGTCAGACTTTGACTCAGAATAGCATTCGCAGTCACCCATAATCTCTGATTTGCTTAACAACAAATATAGCCAAAACTGGTCAGACATGCCTGTTAGCATCCTACTTGTCTCCCAGGCCCCAGTAGTTTCTCCACATCTTAAAGCCGTTTCCACAAAGAAGTTAACCTGGAATTATTTTCCTGTTCTTTTGTAAAATGGCATCATGAAAGGGACCCATGCTGGGTAGTAGCTGTCACCAGTGTAATCATTAAATAAGGAAAAATCAAAAGGCAGCAGTATGTATTAACCAACCAATATAATTCATCACTTCAAGTTTATTTCCTTTGGCTGATGCTTGAAGACTTCCTCAGTGATAGAGACTAAAGTGATGGTGGTAGTAATTAAGGTGAACATAAAAACGGATTTCCTGAGTTATTATTGGCACTTGACCTAGAGGCTCCCACATTTGTATTCAGTATTCTTAAGAGACCTATCTGGTAAGTACTCATACTATCCCCATTTTATGGATAAGAAAACTGCACAAATAACTTGTTTAATTTTACAGAACTAAGTCACAAAGTTTTGGTAAGAACCCAGGCTTGCCAGACTCCAGGATTCATGCTCTACCCACTGAAGCAGACTGTGTTCCCCATGGTATTTCAACCAAACCCCATTTGTTTAGATCCATGAGAATGCTGATTTATGATGCTCTAGTCTTTAGGGAATCATGTATAAGAAGTAACTGTGTTGTGTTACATGTACCTAGACATGGATTTCCTGTCCTGTGTGGTATATGAAAATGTTCCAAAGGCTGTAATTTAGAACATGAAGATTCTAGTTTTCTTCTATTTTATTAAGACTCTAGATGGAATAATGGCCCATGGGATCTAGACCAACAGGAGCACTGGTGTTTTATTTCTCTGTCTGACATTGTATTAGATAGGAGTAACAAATGAGGAATGGCTACAGAGTAATGAGAATGTGTTACAGTCCACATACAAAAGTCCACACTGTGACCAGGACAGCAAGACTGAGCTTGGAAGACCTGCTTTAACTTATCCCAGTTCTTTCAGTTCTTAGTTGCGTTTCAGAAGGAGCTTAATAAACACAGTGCAGTGCACATAGTTGACTGGTAATTAGCCACATTTCCTCCTTAGAAAATTCAGGTCTCCCGTTTTTGAGGCAAGATGCTGGAAGAACTCTCTTGTCTGAAAAAGGATATTAACATCTTGCCATGTTGGAACCCCACCTATTTTTTTTTTTTTCTGACTTTCTGAGTTTGGCTCTTTTGTCGCTATTCAACAACTTTATCTTCTTGTGGAGATGGAAAGGACGAGAAGATTAAACATGGCAATAAGTTGATCCTCCTCCACTCCCCATTGATTTTCTTGTCTAAAGAAAATATGTTGGAACATACATTCTAGCATCCCATATCTTTGGCTAGTTACTTATCTTCTCTGACCCTCGGCTGCCTCCTTTATCAAATGAAAATTACTTATTCAGCAAGTATCTTGCTATGCATCTGTCATGTAGGGAGCAGTGTGTGAACAAGACACTGATTTTACACTGGTGAACAAAATCCATGGTACCTGTTCTCATAGAGCTTACAGCCTAGTGATTATATAGTATTAACTTTAGAGGGTGTTCAGAGAACTAATGAGAGAAGACAGTCAGATTTTGCCCCAGTATCCAGCACAAAGTAATGCATTTAGCTGATACTATTTGTAAAATAATATTTGTATGTGCATTTGGGTTTTTTTTAGTTTATTTATATTAATACATTTGTCTCTGAAAGTATGTCCCAAAGGGAAACCATCATCTTCCTCAATAGTTCCATGTAGCATCTTAAAAACTGGGAGAATGGAAAAATGCACAGACTGCATTCTTAAGCAGTTATAACCCATCTTCTCATGTGACTTTTGGCTCTAGGTCAGTGATGACAGGAAAAAATTTGTGTGGGAAACATTTCCCTGGTTTCTTTTTATAGCTGAGAAAAAAATTTAATCATTTTTCTATGATACGTGAGGAATTTGTATATCACATGATATCAAATCCAATGTCCTTTGGAACTGAGAATAGGAAATTGATTTAATGATGAGTACCAGGAAAGCTACAAGCCAGTGTTAAAATAGCTGTTTTTTGGATATTGCAGTGCCTTAGATCGTAGAAGGACTGCATTGTGTGGGAGGCATTTATAGTGGGTTTTTAGATTATTCTTACTAGATTTCTGGGCTAGAGCAAATCTTGTCTATTTGCTTACCACCCACACTCCATTTATTTTTGTGACTTCTCTATGAGGTAAAGTTATCTGTGTTTCTTGATTGTTTTTACAACTCCACCATTTATTCCTGTTATTTCTCAGGACTACATTGTTGCCTATTGTTATGTTCTTCTTTTGCCCTGAGCCTCCTTTTATTTATAGTCGATCTGACTTATTTTAGGACCTAAGGTGAGGCTAATTTATAGGAAGTAGAGAATAGATTGGTGGGACACACATTTGTGGCTTCTTTGAAGTCAGAAGCTCAGCTTCTTTACTAGAGCCTGTGTGTGACTCCTTTTCCGCAGGCCATTCGCCAGCAGTTCTGTTGCCGTGGGACTGCATTGTTACAGCGTAAGAACAGCCCAGTGAGTTCTGTCAATCGATGGCCCAGTTCATGTATAAAAGAAATCTTAAATTAAGCCCCCAGAAGACAGTGTGATTAAATCTCAGCTTCTTTACCCTTCACTGCAATGCTGGTGTGGGGGTTCTGAATTAATTTCAAAAGGCATTAGCATATAATTACCATGTAGACTGGAATGAGACTTGCACCAGAGTATTGGCTTTCCCTGAGCAATTAGTCCCAGAAAATACACAGGCCTGAGCATGGTGCTATCATATGAATATAGGATTTATTTATAATCTTCCCTACAGTGCAAGTGTGGGAAGAGAGAGTGGATAATGTTGCGTGGGGAATTGGAGTGATTTGTCGGGTTACAAAAGTAGCCGGAAGAAGCCACGTGGGTGGCACGAGACATCCACAATTGATTGGGCTGGCATATAGAGCTGTGTCTCATCTGGCTCCCACGCCCTTCAAGAGAGAGGCTGTACGTTCCCTTTGAAACATTTACCTGCAGAATAACCCAAAGCTAAATGTTATTTTCCAAGTGTGTAATATGTTTACTTACACTACAAATAAAAAGCACGAATATTTCCCATACTTGCTAGGGATGAAGACGTAGAACCACACTTAAACTCAGATATTATTGTCTTGCTATGTTTATTTTACAAGAGAAAAAACAAACAAACAAACCATAAAACCTAAATGACTGGCCCAGATACACGTAGCTGCATCAGGACAAAACTCCTACCTCACGGCTCTTAACGCCACTCCAGTCTCAGCACCTATTCTTCACTCTCTGCTTGTTGCCAGTGAATTGTTTTTAAAATCTTTTGGAAGACTTAAATGTGATTTAGAAGTACAGTGGAATAGTAAAGAAATTGCTCTCTTTTGTGCATCCATAGATAAGATTCTAATTTTCAGTCAGAAGCTTCTGTTATCTTAGATCGGCTCTTCTAGATTATTACCATGCATGGACATAATTTTATAAAGTGTGCTTCTTAATGCAATAATTACGCCCTAAGAGACCTCATGTAATAAAATGTCCTGTTTTAGAAACACTAGTTTGAGGAGCAGAAAGAAGACTAAAGAATTGGCAAAATTGCAATAAAATGACTTTCCCTAGTTTTATTAAGAGATAGGTTTATAATAGCTAAAAGTGCAAAACTAAATTGATTGACTCAATTTTTTTTATTGTGGCAATGGTTTCATAAGTGTCATACTTTACATTTTAAACAGTAATGTATTATACATCTGTTAGGTCTCAATGCGCTTGTTAAAAATTGGTTGACGGAGCCAGATAAAAATAAATACTGTTAGCAGATCCTGAGTATGACCTTCCATATGCAAAGCTAAACTGACCCCATTTGGGGACTCTTAAAATAGTCTACAGTCTAATTCACAACTCTGGAAGTCAACAGAAGAATGTGGTGCTCTCTGAGGGGTCAGTCTCACATAAAAACAGTCCTGAGGCTTCTGCTGTGTGTGTGTAACATATTTCCTTTCCTCAAAGTGCAGCACCCTGGTTATTCTGGCGTATAGCTATCTATGTCTTGTTAAGTCATCTCTCCTACATCGTCTGTCGTATGATATCCAATATGAATTACAAAAAGACGTGCTCATTAAGAAAACATTTGGGGGTAGGGAAGCCGTATTGGGAATTGAGCTCACATTAAATACCATTTTCAAGTTAGTGCTAAAAATTCTTCACATGTGGGCAGCCCAGGTGGCTCAATGGTTTAGTGCTGCCTTCAACCCAGGGTGTGATCCTGGAGACCCGGGATCGAGTCCCGCGTCCGGCTCCCTGCATGGAGCCTGCTTCTCCCTCTGCCTGTGTCTCTGCCTCTCTCTCTCTGTGTCTCTCATGAATAAATAAATAAAATCCTAATAAAATAATTAATTGATTAATTCTTCACATGCATTCTCCTAACTTACAACAAACCTATGAAAGTAGGTGCTCTTTTAATCCCCATCTTACAGATAAGGAGACTGAGGTATGAAGGGGTACAGTCAACATGCAGACATTACCTTTTTTGTTTCTAAAGGCTATCTTCTTAAGTTATTTCATTCTGGATTAATAATGATTCTAAAAAATGGTTGGTGGAGGCACCTGGCTTGCTCAGTCGGTAGAGCCTGCCACTCTTGATCTCAGGGTTGCAAACTGAAGTCCCATGTTGGGCATAGAGCTTATTTAAAAAATAATAAGTGAAAAAAAAATAATAAGTGAATTTCTCATCATTTTGTAGTTTTGGTAGATCTAGAATAATGCAGTTAGTCTGGTACTAGTTCAAAATACCTGAGATAGTTTCTCACAATATAATACCTTGTTACTCTTTTTATCTTCTTAAAACTGGATGCCATTTTGAATTCAATAAAGGAAGAATGCAGTCAGTGAAATTACAGCCATCCCTCAAGAATCAAAGAAGAAAAGTAATCCTTTTTCGAGGTTTTTTTCTTGCCCAAATTGAGAACTTCTCTGAACTTCATAACTTAAGAGCTTTCCTCCTCAATACCATTATTAAGTTAAGGTTTTCTTTCCAGGCTGCAGGAAATATTATGTAAACCCTAGCTCATATTGGGTGGCTCATTCTTGTATGTGTTTCCTGAGGTGAAGTCTTGGCATTGGTTTCTGTCTCTGGCTTGTTAGGGGAAGAGTTTTGGATTATTTAGTCACATTTCGCTATCTTTATACTGCTGAGATATTTAGGCTGAAAGTCTGTATTCTTACTTATCTTTTGGAGGAGTGACAATCATTTAATTTTTATTATTGTAGTCCTCATTATCACTACAAAAGCTTTATATGGAATTTCTGTAGTGAGCCACATTATCTTAAAATCAGTGATAAAGTGCATGAAAGAGAAAGTGCCATGGAAGCAGAAAGTAAAAATGAGGATAATAGAAGAAAGATTACCATGAAAAGAATATGAAAAATAGAGATAGGGATGTATGCTGGGGAAGAAAGTTGCCACTTGGAAAGAATAATTGGTTTTTAGGGACACCTGGGTGGCTCAGTGATTGAGGGTCTTCCTTAGGTTCAGGTTGTGATCCTGCATCTTGGGATCAAGTTCCACATCAGGCTCCCCACGGGGAGCCAGCTTCTCCCTCTGCCTGTGTCTCTGCCTCTCTCTCTCTCTCTCTCTCTCTCTCTCTCTGCGTCTCTCATGAATAAATAAAATCTTTAAAAAAAAAAAAAAAGAATAATTGGTTTTTAGCAGTGTATCTCAAGACTCTCCTTTCTGCAGTTTTCCCTCAGCCTTATGTGACATATTAGGATAGTTCTTTAGGCCTCCATTCTCTGCTTTTTCCAGTTTCTTTACTTCTTTCCAGACTTGCTCTTTGTCATTATAGTAACCAAAGAAGTACCTCTTTGAAATGTAATTGAGAAAGATACGCTTCTATTTTTTTTTTTTTTTAATTTGAGAGAGAGACCAAACACAAGCAGAGGGAGGGGCAGAAGGAGAGGGAGAAGCAGACTCCCACTGAGCAGGGAGCCCAATGCGAGGCTCAATCCCAGGACCCTAAATCATGACCTGAGCCAAAGTCAGACGTTTGACTGAGCCACCCAGGTACCCAAGGTATGCTCTTAGATTATTGGGAAGATTTTCTTTATATCAGCCTCAACATATAACTTATGTCTGTATTTGGCTCCATTTGCACAATGGAAATTTCTTGCAGTCACTATTCAATCTTAAGGCATGAAGTCTGAAAGGAAAGTGTTAATGAGATTCTTATTCTATGTTTGACTTACTAGCAATATCAGACAGCTGCTTAAACTCATCAAAAATATGGTTGTATTATGTGTCTTTTAATTACAGTTTTTAAGAGGAGGCCTAAGATCAATAATCCAAACTGAAAATCAGACGTTCTACCCAAAGAGTAGCCATGAGCTACTCTCATTATTTTAAGTCAGAAGAATTTATGCATTGCACATCAACCCCAACCCTCCCTCCTACCATTTTTTTAAAATATTAGTGAAATGCAATAAAAATAATTGCTTATAGGTAACACATAATTGTGTTAGGATATGAAGTGTCTGCTATTTCTTCAGAACCACCAAATAGTTTGATTGCTAACACAGTTGCATTGTATACAGTAACACAGTTTCTGTTCACTCTACCAACATCCAAACTTCACATCCTTCTTGTTGCTACTCAGTGTATAGCTTAAAATGTCACTCTGCAACTCTCTACTTGGAGTAGGGTTGGGATTTTTCCCTTAAACGGTTTGTTTAAAATGTTTTACTTTGCATTGGGGAAATTGATATAAATTTTTCCTATATGAGTATATGTAAATCCTATGAAGTTAGAGGATTGAAAATCGAAAGGTATTCTAATAGGAAAACTTCTAATAGGTACCCATATGTGATTTTCCTCTTTAAAAAAAAAACTCTTATTGATTTTTTTTAGCATTTATAGAGTAAGCAGAATGATGTAATGAAATCCTTCTGTATAGCCATCATATAGTTCAGTGGTTGCCCACACTCAGTCATTTGTGTGTCCCTATACCTCCAAATATCCACCCCTATGCAATTATTATTTTTATAGTAGGTAAAATTTACAAAAAAATAAATGCACAGATCTTCTCTGTACAATTCTGACCACTGTATACACCTGAATAATCCAAACTTCTATCACTTCTGTCTTCCCCAGAAACTTGTCTTATGTACTTCGCCATTGGAACCTCTCCCATCCTGGGAGCTGATACTACATGGATTTTTTTTTTCTACTTTCATTTTTTTTTCCTGTTCTAGAATGTCATATATATGGGATAATATAGTATGTACTCTTCTATATCCAGCTTCTTTCACTTTGCATGTCTGTGATTCATCTGTCCTGTTACATGTATTAGTAGTTGGTTACTTTTTGCTGAATAATATTGCTGAATAATATTCCATTGTATAATCACCACAATCTGTTTATCAGCTTACCTGTGGATGGACTTTTAGATGTTTTGCAGAGTTTCGAATAGAGTTGCTAGGAACATTTGTGTGATGGGTCTTTTTGAGGACAGATAGTTTCCTTTTTCTTGGATAAATATTAATAGTAAGTTAATGAGACACAGCGTAGTTGTGTGTTAAAAAGAATCTGCCAGCCCCCTTTCCCAAGTAGTTGGGCCATTAAACATTCCCACCAGCAGTGTATGAGCATTCTGGTTGCTCCACAACCTTAGTTCTTCTGGTGGGTTTGTAGTGGTTTCTCATTGTGGCTTTAATTTACATTTTCTTGATGACTTATGATGTTGAGTATTTTTCTTCTTTAGCAGCCAGTCAGATAGATTATTTTATAAAGTGTCTGAGCCTTTTCCCCATTTTTAATTAGGTTTTTTTTTATAATTGAATTGAATGTAGAAGTTCTTTATATATCCTGGATACTAGTTCTTTATCAAGTGTATGATTTATGGATCTTTCAATCTGTGACTTGTCTGTTCTCTTAAGATATCTTTTTATGTATAGAAGTTCTTAGTTTGGATGAAAACATTATTTATTCATGTTTTCTTTTATAGTTACTGTCCTAGTTAAGAATCTTTGTTTATCTCCAGTAATTATAGTAATATTGTCCTATATTTTTTTCTAAAAACCTTATAGTTTTAGCTTTTATGTATAGTTCTGTGATCCATCTTAAATTAATTTTTGTGTGTGCTGTGAGATAAGGGTTGATGGATTTTCTTCCATGCGAGTTCCTAGTTGTTCCAGCATCATTTGTTGAAAAGACTTTTTTTCCCTCATTAACTTCCTTTGTACCCTTGTCAACAATGAAATAACCCTATAACTGTGTCTCTTTTTGGACTCTCAGTTCTCTTCTATTAATCTGCCTGTCATTCATGCCATTACCACACTGTCTTGATTACCATATCTTTATAGCAAGTCTCGAATTCAAGTAACACTAAATCCTTGTTTTGTTCTTATTTTTAAAAATTGGGATGCCTGAGTGGCTCAGCGGTTGAGCATCTGCCTTTGGCTCAGAGTGTGATCCTGGAATCCCAGGATCGAGTCCCACGTCGGGCTCCCTGCATGGAGCCTGCTTCTCTCTCTGCCTGTGTCTCTGTCTCTCTCTGTGTCTCTCATGAATAAATAAATAAAATCTTTAAAAAAAATAAAATAGTCTTGGCTCTCCTAGGTCCTTTGAATTTCCAAATGAATCTTAGAAGCAACTTGTAAATTTCTGTTTGTTTGTTTTTAAAAGCCTGCTGGGATTTTGATTGAGATTGTATTGAATCTATAGTTTAATTTAGGGAGGCTAGACATCTTGACAATATTGAGTCTTCCAAATTATGAATGTGAGATCTCTCCATTTAATTATTTTTCTAAAATTTTTCATAATTTTCAGTGTAGGACTTTTAAGTGTATTCCTATGTATTTTATATTAAGTACTTTTATAAGTCAAATTTTTATCGTTTCATTCTTATTTGTTGCTCGTATATAGAAATACAATTGATTATCACATATTTGTGTATTGACCGTGTGTCCTATAATCATGCTAAATTAACCTACTAGTTCTAGTAGTTTTTGTTGATTCTGTAGCATTTATGGAGGTAGATGATCATTTCATCTGTGTATAGGGAGTTTTATTTCTTCACTTTCAATCTTTATGACATTTATCCTCCTTCCTTCCTTCATTTTCCTCTCTCTCTCTTTCTCTCTTTTCCCCTCAATCTCAGAAGCCATTTGGTGTTGGATGATTAAATAACAGCTTAGCTATATGTAGGTTTCTCATATATGCCCTTTATCAAGCTGAGGAAATTCAATTCTAATTTGATGTGAGGGTTTTCCTTTTAAACCACAATTTGACATTGTATTTTGTCAAGTGCTTTTAGGCACCTATTTATGTTATCTATATATAATTGTTTTTTTTTAAAGATTTTATTCATTTACAGAGTGTGTGGACAAGGGTGCAAGTGGGAGAAGGGGCAGAGGTAAAGAGAGAGAGAATCCCAAGCAGACTCTGAGCTTAACAGGGAACCCAGTGCACAAGAATTCCAATCTCACTATCCTGAGATTATGATCTGAGCTGAAATCAAGAGTCAGACTTTTAACTGACTGATCCATCCAGGCACTTTCCACTCTTACCTTTTTAAAAGATGTTATTTATTTTGTTTTAAAATGAAATGTAAGTATAACACAAAAGGACACTCACTAAATGGGATAGTCAAAACTCCTTACCCTAATATTCCAAGTCCTTCATTATATGATCCAGCTACATTGAACTACTTAAATAAGTCTTCGAATCAGATGTGCATTTCCTTCATTCCAATCTTTTGCCAGTGTATTTTATTCACTATACTTCCAGAGACATTTTAAAAAACCTAGCCCAACTGTTTTGGCATAAGTTCATGACATTATTTTTGTTATTACCATAAATACCCTTATTTAGATCAGATGTCTCTTCTTTGTATATATTTTTTAAAATATTTTATTTATTTGAGAGAGAGAGAGAGAGAGAGAACACAGTCAGGGTTAGATGCAGAGGGAGAGGGAGAGGCAGGCTCCCCTCAGAACAGGGAGTCCAATGCAGGACTTGATCCCAGGACTCTGGGATCATGACCTGAGGCGAAGGCAGACTCTTGACTGACTGAGCCACCTAGGCGCCCCTGTATAGATTTTTTTAAATGCTAACCTTAGTTAATTGGCCTGAAATTCAAAGGTAAAGATGACAGAATGGAAAAACAAGAATATTAGTTATTATTTGTTTAAAATGTACTATTTTTAATAAGAGAGATGGCTTATAATACCAGATACATTTTTTTTTCAGATAAATCCCTTAATCTCTCTTGTCATATCTTAACTGTAAAATGGAAGAGGATTCAGTAATATCTTTAAAAATCTTTCAAACTTAATGTTCTGTGATTCTGGGATCTAAAATTTTGCTTCTCAAACTTTAGAATGTGACTTAGCCTAAGGAATTTCAAATCTCTATTCTGAGGAACATAAAAGCTATAAATCCTTTCTCAAAAGTTTTACCCAGCAAATCTCTTTAGATGTATAAATTGCCCTCAATGAACTCTATGAATCAGAATCGCAGGACAGATTCACCTAAATAACAACCCTCCACCCCATCCTACTAGATGAGAATCTCTGAAGGTGGTGCTTAGGGGTGCTTTTCACTAGTCTTAGTCTTAACAAGTCTTCACAAATCTTATGAGGAGTCTAGTCACTAGTCTAGTCTAGTGTGAATTTTTGCTCCTGTCATAGAAGGACATCAAAAGAAGTACCAGGAACCTTTGTAGCCTTATTGTAGAAAATATAACCATTTGTTACTCAGTTCAGATTACACACATCGTGTGAAATAAAATAATGTGCTCAGTGATGTAACTAGTAATTTTGTCAACCAAGTAGCACTGAATGGTGTCCTGGAATCCGCAAAAGGCAAAGGAAGAGAGATCCTTAAATGGTCCATAGTACTTATGGCTCTTTAAACTGAGTCTCTCTTTTAAATGCTCAGAGAATGGGATCGAGGTAACTTAGGGGCTGTGGCTAGAAAAATTAGGACAGGAAAATAAGATGATTTCTCAGCTGAATGCTCAATTTTGCACAATATTTAAATATCATAATTTAAAGTTATTTTTACTCTAAATTTTATTGCCCATCCTTATTTTATGTTTCTGGCTATGATTCAAAAGTATTAGGTTGGCAAATAGATTTTAATTCTAATTGATTCCCTAACATACTAAGTTGTCATAAAGATGTTAATTCTTTCTGCTATTTTCTTTGTTAACTCACAGATTACACTGTTTTATGTGCTTCTAAATATTATGGAATCCTAAAAAATTCTAATGGTACAGATAAAAGTAATAATTTTTACCTTTGTAATACTAGTAAAAAAGGTTTCCTCTTTTACCTTTGTAATACTAGCCCTCTAGAAGTAACCCCTGTCAACTTACCGTCTTTCCTATTGGTTTCATGCATTGTCACATACATTGTGCACATGATAGATTTTAAAATTAATGTAAGTAAACAAAATCATATTGTACATATCTTTTTTACTGAATAATGTCATTTATGATATATATTATTTATATGTCAGTACAAATAATACTATAACATAATGGTACATATGTCTTTGTGCAGTTGTTTGAATATGTAGTATTAAAAAAAACCATCTTCCATGTTATACAATTTTTTACCTCACGGTTTGTAAGAGGCTATTTCCACACCCCTGCCCCACCCCAACCTAGCAAACAGTGTATGTAATCAGACCATAGCCAACCTGACAGATGCAATTTTTTTAATTGAACAAAAAATTATTTACATATCTATCATTCATATTTACATATACCTACATAAGGAAGTGACTGAGAAAGTAGGACTCTAGAGAGGAGGTTTTTAACGTTGCCACTTGGATTTTTAAATTTTTTTAAATTTTTATTTATTTATGATAGTCACAGAGAGAGAGAGAGAGAGAGAGAGGCAGAGAGATAGGCAGAGGGAGAAGCAGGCTCCATGCACCGGGAGCCCGACGTGGGATTCGATCCCGGGTCTCCAGGATCGCACCCTGGGCCAAAGGCAGGCGCTAAACCGCTGCGCCACCCAGGGATCCCTGCCACTTGGATTTTTATCTGCCTTCACTGCTGCAGAGTTTAGAATGAGAATTGGGTGCTGAGAAATTATTTTGGAGAGAGAGGAAAGTGGTTGTGCTATAGGTGATTTGAATGAGTATTAAGCATAGTAGCAGGAATCCCATTCCAGCCCCATACCCGATCAGAGGAGGCTTTGGGATAAGGAGATGCCAGTTTGGATTCTGGCTCTGCTGTTGTCTTCCCTAGAATCTTTAGACAAGTCCCCACATTTGAGTCTCAGTGTCCTCATCACCAAAGTGCAGGAGCACCTTCCTTGCCCACTGGTCATGCAGCACAGTGTGCCGATGCGAGACTCTGTGAGACATGCTTTAAATATGTACATGATCTGATCCTGACTCTATAGGACCGATTCACTGACAAGATTTGTGTCAAACTTTTTTTTTTTTTTTTAAAGAGAAGCTGAAGTTGGGAAGAAGGGCATTAGGAACTTTGATGAAGTCCTTTGATGACTGATGAGGTTTGTGACCATGTCTCTGGAAGGGTCAACGAAAATATTTTGAAGTTAAGAGAGGAAGAAATCTGATAACAGAGGGACTTGGGGTGGACCTCTAATTAGATCATTGTATGAAAGAAGCAAACATTACGTGGAGCATTACTAGTTTGGGGGATGTCTTGACTCATGGCATGTACCAATGTTCTTGGAAGAAGAAATTCCAGGTCAGTGGTCACCTGAGTCCTATTTGCATATGTGACTAACAATGCCACCGATAGATGTGACTTGTAATGCCTCAGTCTCCTACGGAAACATGATTCCTTTCCAATATTAATGAGCTATTAAGAGGTAGATTATACTTCTGCTTTCATTCACTTATTCCTTCCTATGCCCTGCAGGTAATAGGAAATTATCTACAGGCACCCCCTTCCTTTTGATCAGGTCAACCAACCTGTGGCAATTGGGGCAACTTCCACAGAAACACTAACAATCAGAGCAAAACATAAATGTAATTCTTTTGCTCAATTCCTCGAAGTCAGTATTTTTCAGAATTGTCAAGATTTAGAATTCAAAAGAACATCTTGTTTTCTGAATACATCAAGTTTAGAGAGAGGCGAGCTACATATTACTATTACTCTGCCTTTAGAAGGTATTTCCATTTAATTAGATTTGTTGGAGAGAAAATAAATCTCTCACGCTTAAGCCTTTTAAATGAATCTGTTCCTTTGGGAACATTTTACTTCACAAGAAATAGATTACATTGAAGTTGCAGACCTCATTTCAGCACTGCGTCATTAAACTGAGTCCTTAAAACCTGCTCCTTTGCCCGAAGTATTAAATTATTGGAGCTTGATGTGTATTATTTTGTCTTTCTGAGAAAAAGATTAATGTGACAATTTATTCAGAAATATTTTTTCATTATAGTGAAATTGTTTTCACATGAATTTCAGTCATCTTCCCTGTTCTGTCCAAGCCTTGCTACCTCTCTCATCTCTTCCTCTCTCCCATCTGCAAAACAGACAGTGGTTTGGAAAACTGATGGTGGTTTGGAAAACAAGTGAGCATCATTCTTCATGGGGGCTAAGTGCCCAAAGTTTTTGGAAAGAGAAAATCTTCTACAAGGTCTTTGAACAGGACCTGGTTACTTCTGTAACACATTGCCTACCCTCCCCAAAGCTATAATAAAGTACCTGTGGCTCCTAGAAAGACACCTGCAGTTTCCTACCTGCCCATCTTTTCATATGCTTTCCCCTGGTCCTGGTGCTCTTCCTGCCACTCACGTCCTCCCTTGCCTGCTAAAATTCTGTCTACGCCTCAAGACCAACCCACCCATCTCCAAGAAGAGATAATCACTTCTTACTTTATGCCTATATTTATCATATGGCACTGTAATGTTTTGTTTCCAAGACTGTCACTTTCTAAAGTACCAGATACTTGAGTGCAGGAACCATATCTGACTGAATAAAGTAATTCCTATAATGTGACTTTCAGAGAATCTGGTATCTAGAATATCCCTGGTGCTCGATATATAGTAGCTGTGGTAATGATGGTAATGAAAATTCCTGTGTCCTCATCACTTAGAGAGTGACTGTTGAGTAAATGAGTAAATGGATGGATATAACATATCTATTATACTTCTATTGGAAGAAGCAATTGGAATATTTCTTGTTCTGGGTTTTCTATTTTGTGAGGCCCTGTTAATTGGATTTAAAATTTCCCAGGATTAAAAATGAGTTGCTTATCCTATGACTTTTTTTAAAAATCTCAGATAAATACCCTTAGGAATGTTTTCTAATTGTTAACAGGACAGGCTTTTGGACTTAGATTTGGCTATAAAACTGGCTCTAGATATGTCATTATTGGTTAAGTTCCTTAAAATCACTACACCTCAGTTTCTCCATCTGTATAATCAGGTGATAATGCATTCCTCTACTGATTTGTGTGAGACTTAAGTGAAATAATGTATTTAGGATGCATGTATAAGGGCAGCCCTGGTGGCCCAGTGGTTTGGTACTGCCTTTGGCCTGGGGTGTGATCCTGGAGACCCCAGATCGAGTCCCACGTCGGACTCCCTGCATGAAGCCTGCCTCTCCCTCTGCCTGTGTCTCTGCCTATCTCTCTCTCTGTGTCTGTCATGAATAAATGACATAAATAAATGAATAAATAAAAATAAAATCTTTTTAAAAAGATGCATGTACATGCAGTTTGCCTTGTATGTTGTAAGTATTGTTAAATAGTGTTATTACAAAGTAGTAATAAAATATCAATAGAGAAGAACAAACATAAAATCACCTCAAATCCCACCAGACGTATCTTCACTGTTGACATTTAGTAAATACAGAGCTATCTTTAGACTCAGAACTTTTACATAAATGAAAATAATGTGATCGATAACATGATATGTTATCATTTACTTTTTTCACTCAATATCTTTTTATAGCAGTGGATCTAGGTCTGTGTCATCCTTCTCTTCCTTTTAATGCCACAGTTTTATATTTATCAGCTTAACAATGGCAAATATAATAAACGTTTTGTTGATGAGTGTATGGTTTTTCCATTTTTTCTCTATTATACATATAGTCATGATAGACATTTTGATCATTTTAGGATAAATTTTTAGCAGTGAAATTGTTAGATTAAAAAATTAACATATAGGGGCACCTGAGAGGCTCAGTCAGTTAAGCATCTGACTCTTGATTTTGTCTCAGGTCATGATCTCAGGGTCATGAGATCAAGCCCCATGTTGAGCTTCACACTTAGCAGGGAGTCTGCTTAAGACTCCCTATCCCCCTCTCCCCATTCATGCTCTCTCTTTCTCTCTCTCTCTCAAATAAAGTATTTGTAAAAAAATTAACCTATAAAAAGATTCATCAAGTTATAAACACTTTTTTTTCTTGTGTCTTATACTCAATAAAAGAGCTTTTTTTTTTTTTTTATTTTTTTTTATTCATGATAGTCACAGAGAGAGAGAGAGAGAGAGAGGCAGGCAGAGACACAGGCAGAGGGAGAAGCAGGCTCCATGCAGGGAGCCCGACGGGATTCGATCCCGGGTCTCCAGGATCACACCCTGGGCCGAAGGCAGGCGCTAAACCGCTGCGCCACCCAGGGATCCCCAATAAAAGAGCTTATTAAAGGAAAAAAGTTAACCTGTAGATTCCAATGTCATGAAATGTAAAATACAGAATATATTTAAAAGTTAAGTAGGGAGAAGGACTCTCAGATTTCATTATCAAGAGTTCTAGTTACCTGAATTCCATCTCAGTTTCCTAATAATAATTTCTCAACTGTTCATAATAAATCCTTCTACTTCGATAAAAGAATGGGCAGAGGTGATGGTGTTGAGTATTATATTATAACATGATATTCAAACCTCAGGCAAATCTGTTGCTTGAACTAAATTTTAGTTTTTGTATAATTAATATCTCTAATCCCAGCTTAAGTTAATTAACTTTGACTTCCAATTTGGTAAGTTTTTTAAAATAGATTTAATTGAGTTGCTCTCCAGCATAAATTTATATTCATGTTCAGTTGAACTATGAAAAATTGAGTTGTATTTTTGAATAATTAATTTTATTGAAACAAATCTCATTAAAGACCTCTAAGTGAAAGTTTATGTAGTATAACAAAAGGATTTACATCCATTTACTTTTGCTGAAGCTTGCTGTATTAACCCTAATTCTACAAATTATAAAATAAGGCAATTAAGTATCCTATCTTTAGTACCTAACATAAAGGATTTACCTCAAAATTGTGTTTTCTGGATATTTCCTCCCAGTAGCAGAAATCAACCTATAAAGAAAAATATGAATCATATAGAAAACCCATTTATAATATGACTTCTGAGTTTTATAAAAACAGATGTTTCTCATTTGAGGCTATTGTTTTCAGGTTCTAGACCTGCTATTATTGTCCCTGAATGATATAACTCATTGAACTGGATATTCAGAATTTAGAAAAAGATGAGCGAATTTACCCATGATAAAATATTAGTGTCCTTCTGGGACCAGGAATCACTGAGCTGAGATTGAAGTTACAGACCACGTGTAGGATCTCAGAAAGCCCTTTTTTGTCAGTATTCAGGAGAGTAAGCCAAACACAGATAAGAAAACCAGAATTGTAGCTCAAGAGCATAGAAAGCTCTTTTGGATAGAAAGCCTTTTGCCTTTGTCTTTTCCTCCTTTCTTTTCCTTTTGAATGCCAAGATAAGTTACTAAGTGTCTGAGAGAGCATAAGACTTAGGAGATAGAAAGAGATATGTCACTTGAATGTATAAATTAATATATAGAAATAGGCACCACAGATACTCTATGGGTGGAAACTTTTTGATAGCAAAGAACAGAAAATAGTTCAAGGTAATTTGATCAAAAGGGAGAATTTATTGTAATAGTATGGATGTCCCTTCTAGAACCCGGATACCAGGCTGCCTGGGGGCCTCTGGAAATGATGGCTTTTCCTACTCCTTCATCCACATGGCCAAGTATGGTCACCTCACAGAAGCTGAGAGATGTAGAAAATCGTTTTGTCTCTCAACGTGCATAAACTGAACTGTCCCAGAAGAAGTAGGACATGTGATTATCCTTGAAGAGTTCTAGATCTCAGATTTTAAGATAATAGATAGATAATTTAGGTATAATGGGAACACCAAATCAGAACTAAGGATAATTCTTTCCACCAATAAGAATACTATAAAAAATAAAGACATCTCTAAATAAGTTATTACTCTTTTTATATATCATTGAGTCACCTTTGAAAGGAGAAACTTTGGGAAAGGCTCTTCTCCATTTACTGGAAGTAAATAGAAAATGATGATGTGGGCAGCCCCGGTGGCTTAGCGGTTTAGCGCCGCCTTCCGTCCAGGGCCTGATCCTGGAGACCCGGGATCAAATCCCACGTCGGGCTCCCTGCGTGGAGCCTGCTTCTCCCTCTGCCTGTGTCTGCCTCTCTCTTTCTCTCTCTCTCTCTCTCTCTCACCATCTCTAATAAATAAATAAAATCTTTAAAAAAAAAAAAAGAAAATGATGTTTTTCTAATTTCTAGACACTCTGAATGATCACTCATATTCTTAAAGGATAGGAGCAGTATTTGCCCCCAAATGAAATATTTTAATTGTCTTCCTTTGGCATGAGTCAGAAAAAATTAAAATGGTGATCAGTCTAGATATAATATCTGTACAACAAAAGAAAGCATAATAAGTGTCTACTATTGTTCAGGTTGCAGTTTGTACAAAGACAAAAATATAGTCTTAGGTGATTCCACTTTGCATTTAGGACTTGAAAAATCTAGCAGTCAGCTATCAGGCATTTCCTCTTTGCACTGTGGTCTAATGCTTGGATTCTGAACTCCTTATCTCAGAGTTCTAGGACCGAAGATGGTAGGTCACCAGCATTCTCCCGTTCCCACTCAGAGTTGATTTAACAGACACCTTTAGAAAAATGACTTTCAAAATCATCTGATTTCTATGTGCACCATGCAGATGGGACCTCTAGGTGTGCCTTAGGATTATGAGCTTTTAAACAAATAGCTAAATCACCGAGGGCAAATTGCTTAAGCTCATGGAATTCCGTAATACCCCAGTTGCTCTGAGATTTAAATGAGATACTGTACCTAAAGAACTTAGCATAATGTTTGGCACCAAGTGAGCACTAGATAAATGGTAGCAGTTATTAATTAGAATTAACCTGAAAGACTTCCAGGAGGTGTCGGATGCTTGCTTTTTTGCCTATGCTATAGTTAGAGGATGTACTACATCTATTGTTTAAAGAATAGTGCCCTCAGGGGATCCCTGGGTGGTTCAGTGGTTTAGTGCCTGCCTTCCGCCCAGGACATGATCCTGGGGTCCCGGGATCAAGTCCCACATCAGGTTCCCTGCATGGGGCCTGCTTCTCCCTTTGCCTGTGTCTCTGCCTCTCTCTCTCTCTCTCTGTCTCTCTCTGTGTCTCATGAATAAGTAAATAAAATCTTTAAAAAAAAAAAAAAAAGAATAGTGCCCTCAGAGAACAGCAGCTTCTCAAAAATAGAAAAAGTGACAATCTAAAGTTAATTGTGCATAAAATGCATCACATTCTTTCTAATTACTTACTGAATTTTCTCTGGAGTGTGTTTCCTTTAGTGATGAAGAAATATAAAAACTGCTTATGCAGTTGGAAGCTATATGTGCCTTTCATTTAAATGGTGAAATTATTTTATATTAAATAAGATCTACAAAAACACAAAAGAGATCTTACTGTCTTGGAACTCAGAGAATGTGAATGTGTTATTTCTGAGATCAGAAGAAAGGCTTTGTCTTAAATTTTTAAATCCAGAGATCTGCATTTCCCTTTTTGATTTAATCCAATTCAGTCAGGTTTCCCTCTTTCTTGAGTTTCTTGATCTGTTCCCAGTCTTGCAGTGCATAACAGCATTTCTCCAGAGGCCTCCAAACCCTGGCAGGAGCAACTGCCATAACAGTAAATGGCACAGTTGTTTGGCACTGGAAAAAACATCCACAGCAAGTAAGCTCTTCCACCTTTCTACAGTTATAGCCCCTGCCTGGATGGTCGCAGACGCACAGTGAAGGCCTAACCGTAAATTTACTCTGAGATAAATTAAAATGAATGACCCTCTTTCTTCATTCAGGCTGTAATTTTTCCCTCTAAGAATAATAGTACCATACATTGTATTCTATCAAAATGGAAGATCACAGCTAAAAAAGCAAACATATCCATAAACATGAAACAGCCTAATTTTCTGTATGTTCAAGCTTTTGCTAAAAAAGAAGACTTTAAAAAGAAAAAATTCTCAATCCCTTTGAAGGCTGGAGCTCACCTCAGAGAAAGCATACTAGCAGTTGATCAGTGGAAGAACTACTTCCATGCTGGGCTCTGAAATCCAATACATCCTCACATAGTGCCACTGTGCGCAAGCTACACAGGACAGGCTGGCCAGTACCTGGTGGCGGACACAGTTCCTGCCCTCAAGAAGTTGACCTCCATTCAGTAAATGCTGTGTGCCTGCACTGGTGCTTACCTCCTAACAAGGATTGACTTTACCTTGCAAGGTGAGCTGTAAGTGCAATATGAACATTTTTAAATCTAGGGGCACAGAATTCAAAGACTGGAAGATTTAATAGGTCTACTTCCTGAAAGCACAGGCCAGACACACTGTGGAAGACATTGGCAAATAATTGCCTGAATGACAGACATTAAATCAGGCATATTCCACATGTCATCTCATTTTTAAATTGTTCATTTTAAAATTATTTATGAGGTGCCTAGATGGCTCAGTCAGTTGGCATCTGCCTTAGACTCAGGTCATGATCTTGAGGTCCTGGAATCGAGCCCCACATCAGGCTCCCTGCTCAATGGGGAAGTCTACTTCTCCCTCTCTCTGTCTCCCCCTCCTCCCTGCTCTGGTTCTCTCTTTCTCTCTCAAATAAATGAAAATAAAATTGTAAATAAATAAAGTTCCTTATTTATTGTTCATTGTAAATGAAAGAGATTGAGAAATATGGTTTGCAAAAGAAATGATCATGGCAGACATACTATTTTGTAACAATTAGGTTTTGCTGTTTAGTACATTTGGGCATGTTCTGTGTCATTAGGTATTTTTCACACTGCTCTGAATTACATGACTTATTTAACCATTTTTTCCCTTATAACTAAGTTCGATAAGAAGATGTAAATATGAGAAAAATAAAAGCATGAAAGTATTAGGAGAAAACATAATTGAAAGGGTGGGCACTTAAAAAGTTTTTGTTTTTAGAGTGTAAAATTGAGAGGAAAGTACAGAGATTTCCCATATGTCCTTTTAGATTACCAATATCCTCCTCCAGAGTAATAACATTTGTTGACAGTTGATGAATCTGCACTGACATATCATCCTCACCCAGGTCCATAGCTTACATTCTTGGTGTTCACTCTTGGTGGTGTACTATTCTGTGGTATCAGATGTATAATGGCATGTGTCCATCATTGTAGTATCATGCAGAAAGTGGGCACATTTCTAAATATATAATATTAAAAAGGTAAAAACCTTAACTGAAAAGATGAGTAATTTTGAACACTCCCAAATTAAAAATTCTTTGTGTATTAAAATTATTATAAATAAAATGTAAGGGCACTACCATGTAATTCTCACAACAGTTTGATTTTTATTTTCTTTAAAGATTTTATTTATTCATGAGAGACACAGGCAGAAGGACAAGCAGGTTTCACGCAGGGAGTGGGACTCGATCCCGAGACCCCTGGATCACGCTCTGGCCTGAAGGCAGGCACTAAACTGCTGAGCCACCCAGGGATCCCCTCGCAATAGTTTTATGAAGTAGGTGCTTAGATTCCTTTTCAAGAAGCAAAAACCAAGGGTCACCTGGGTGGTGTGGTCAATTGAGTGCCGACTCTGTTTCGGCTCAGGTCATGATCTCAGGGTCCTGGGATGGTGCCCTGTGTGAAGCTCCATGCTTAGCTTGGAGTCTGCTTGAGTGATTCTCTCTCTCTCTCTCTCTCCTTCTGCCTCTCCCCCACTGAGCTCATGCATGCCTGTGTACTCTCTCTCTTTCAAATAAATAAATCTTTAAAAAAAAATACTGGGGCACAGAGATATAGTGTGGAGATCAATGGGTTTCTGGGAGGTTGATAATCTTGGTGAATACAAAAGCTGATAGAATGAGGGGCATAAAGAGGAGGTGGTTCCGGTTTAGTCTCTGCAGCAGGCTTTGATGCGCATACCCACATTAGCCCTTCAAGATGATGGATGAGCTTCATTTCAGACAACTCCATCCTTTGAAGTGTTCATTTCCATACACTTTATCATTAGAGCGGCTATGACAAAAAACCCTTTGCAGGTGTGTCTTCAAACACAAAATTTCAGAGACGTCAAGGACAATGCAAGTTACAAAAAGTGGAAATCTGTTTTTTTTACTATTCCTATATAGTGTACTATTCTTCCCCTTAAATAGAAAATTTCAAGGCCTCAGTTACATTGGGACAGTATAGATTACTAAATACTTATTAGAGAGACAGAAGGAGAAAGGGCAAAAACTGTGTGAGCTATTATCAGTTGGATGAAATAAAAGATTAATTATGGCTATCATCATAGTTTTCAGTGGAAAAACCTGGAGTAAAAAAAATTTAGAATGTAAATGTTTTTAAATCATGTTTAGCTGAATTCAATCTAGTTAAAAATCCCACCACTTCTTGGGTAAGAGCAGATGGCTCATTGATTGTGTATAGTAAAATGTTTCCGTGCAGTTGATCTAAAATGTGATTTAAAATGGGGATATAGTATTTACCTCCTCTGGAGTAACAAGATTTATGCTTTGTAATAACCTTGACACATTTACAGAATCATGTTTAATGGGCCCTCCAGAACTCTGGTGAATACCACAGTTTGGTCTGTTTTCTACATTTTTAGAATCTGGAAAAGCTGTAGGAAATAGATTTCCCATAAAGTTTTTGCTGTTAGCTCAACTACTGTTTTCTAGAAGTTTACCAAAAGAGTCAAGGACTAGATATTTTTTATTAACTGCATTCAAAATTGAATTTAAAAGATGGTAATAGGTGTTTAGATTTAGTATTTGAATCCGTGCTATAGAGAATATTAAGATTTTTAGCATTAAAGAGTCCTACATGGACCCACCTAAAAAAATGAATGGACTTCATTGATAATTCCAAGTATATATATACACATCTGTTTGCACAAATGTACAAATATATACATGTATTTTTATACAAACTATACATATTACATTTTTACAAGTGTGTTTTATTTTTTCCCAAATAGATAAACAATCAGATCCTGTATGGAAGAAGTCACCAAAATGCATCTGCCGTTATTAAGACTGCCCCATCAAAGGTTAAGCTGGTTTTTATCAGGTAAGATAGATATACATCTGGTTTTCTAAAATCTAAGATTTTTTCTGGAGATACATTTTATAAGACCATCTTATCTTTGGTTTGTCTAACAAAATCACTATATCCTAACAATACATTTTCTTTTTTTAACCGTTACTTTAAGGAAAATAAAGATTGTTCTAGTTTTGAGGTTTTCTTGTTATGTTTCATATGATTGAATTAGTGGTTGAGACTAGTATTTGTATTCGATTTTTATAATTTCTTCCCCTCCTGGAGCTGATTGTCCATTCTATAGAAACTTCTAGCTTCCTTTCCTCCTGTCACTGTCATGTGGTATATTTGCTGACTCATTAATGTCTATATTAAAGAATAGGCAGGAAAACAGAACCCAGGAACATTTTAGAAGCTTCAGAGTAAGAATCCTGGTGAGAGGGCAGCCCCGGTGGCTCAGCGGTTTAGCGCCGCCTGCAGCCCAGGGTGTGACCCTGGAGACCTGAGATCGAGTCCCACGTCGGGCTCCCTGCATGGAGCCTGCTTCTCCCTCTGCCTGTGTCTCTGCCTCTCTCTCTCTGTGTGTGTCTCTCATGAATAAATAAATAAAATCTTAAAAAAAAAAAATACTGGTGAGAAATCCAGAGGGGAGTGGATATGAGCTTTACTCTCTAGAGTCTTGTGGTATGTTTGGGGTTCCACATTTTTCCATACCTGCCTGCTACCTGACTGTGTCCTTTTGGCTTAAGTAAGTCAGAATTGGGAATTGTCATTGGTGGTAGCTATTGTTCCCTCTTCAGCAATGGAATGTTTGATTCCTTTTATTGGACCAAAGTGACTGATGAATCTGAATTACCAGCACATGATGTAACTAACCCTGTATGTTAACTGTTGCTCTATTTCTTTTCCTTCTGAGTCTCAGGTATCAGCTGTAAAATGAAAATAATAAAGCATCTACCTCATTCATTGTGATATGTCAAAAATTTTAAATGTTGAATGTACTCTTTCACATGGAGTAATGACTGAAAGAGTGTTACCTGGCATTGCCAGAAGTTACAAAATTAGAGTTAGATGCTGAAAACATGAGCAGACCTGAGGAAAGGGCAGCCACTCAAAGAGATGAAGGTGTCCATTGACAGAAATCCATGGAGGCTTACAACTTGCAGAGCGTCCCGTGAAGGTTTCGTGAGCACGTACAGCACTCACCAGTGTCTGCACTTCATGCTCAACATGTAGTGGCAACTGCTACAGATGCTGTCCTCAGCATTGCTTACCTCTTCAGCACGGGCGGGACCTTTATTACCCATGCGGGGTCATCCCAGTTTGAAGAGAGCAAAAGAAAAATTGAATGGGATCCAAAGGAAACCATCAATGCAGTTAAGTCATTGGGAAATAGAACCCTCCTTCTTCAAGAAAGAAAAGTTACATGATTTGAAGTTATTTAGAATACAGAAGAGAAACCTGAGAATTTTATTTTTTTAATTTTTTTTAAAGATTTCATTTACTTATTCATGAGAGACACAGAAAGAGAGAGAGACACCGGCAAAGAGAGAAATAGGCTCCCGGTGTGGGACTTGATCCCGGACCCTGGGATCATGCCCTGAGTCAAAGGCAGATGCTCAACCGCTGAGCCACCCAAGTGTCCCGGAGAATTTTAATAATAGTAATGAAGCCACATTAATTTAGCATCTGATGATTTCAATTCTGATCATTCAGAGATCAGAATCAAGGAAATGATTTGTTCAGTAAATTAATGGTGTAAGCATGATTGAGGATGCCACAGAATACTTTACTGGAAGGATTTTAAGCAACTTAGAAGTATCAATATACATTCAAAATATGTAATCTAATTATGAACCTTTCTTGTGTGGTCGTTAAATTATAGTGCCTAAGCACATAGCATTCAGAAAGCTTTATTGAATAAATTTCCTTTCAGCTCATTCTAAGCAATTCCAGATTATGTATTCTCCAAAGGCAACAATCATAGTAAATTAGTTTATTTTGTGGATTTAAAGATACATAGAAAAAAAAAGATATGTAGAGATAAGTCATTATTTACAAAGTTTCTCATGTTTAAGTCCCTTTCCTCAGTACTTTCCCAAATAATCTAAGTTGGAAAAAGTTTCTCTAGCTTCCTTTGTAGGCAGAAAAAAAAGATGTAGGTGTGATTTTGAATAATCTATTGTATCCACCTGAGACTGTGTAAAGGAAAACAAGTTTAAATTGAATCAAGACAAATGTACGCACTGCTGACAGCCTTTTGTTTGATTCAATAGATACATATCTGGTGATTTGTGTGCCAACATTTTATTAATTAATGCTTCAGTTTCCATAAGGGAAGGAACTATTCATTCGACTATTCATCTGAATAGTTCTTACCTAAAGTGACAAATTCTTTTTAAAGCAAGCCTGAACTCTAAGGCTTAGTAATTAAAAGAGGCTTGAAACCCTGGATTCACTCTGTCTTGGTATGAAAACTGATTCTAGGAGCAGCCCGAGTGGCTCAGCGGTTTAGCGCCACCTTTAGCCCAGGGCGTGATCCTGGAGACCCAGGATCGAGTCCCGCGTTGGGCTCCCTGCATAGAGCCTGCTTCTCCCTCTGCCTGTGTCTCTACCTCTCTCTCTTTCTTGCTCTGTGTCTCTCATGGATAAATAAGTAAATAACCTTAAAAAAAAAAAAACTGGTTCTGAAATACCCCAACTGTGTGAGCTTGGCCAGTTTCCTGACCTGCAGTAGGCAGACAATAGATATAGTGGTCTCGGGGCTCCTGTATGACTCACTTAAACAGCCAACTCTTAATTTCAGCTCACATCATGATCTCAGGGTCCTGGGATCCATTCCCATGTTGGGCCCCACACTTGGCAGGATGGATTCTCTCTCTCCCTCTGCCGCTCCCCCTCCCCCTGCTCATGCTCTCTCACTGTCTAAAATAAATGAATATAAAAAAAAGTCAAGTGGTAAGTGTGTGTGTGTGTGTGTGTGTGTGTGTGTGTGTCTGCCTCATAGATTGTCCAATGTCAGTATGTATAAATTACCTGGTGATGTGGGCTCAGCAATGCTTGCTGCTATGGTGATGAAGATGATGGTGGTCCAAAAAGGAGGGAGTGAGGGAGAGAGCAGGGAAAGAGGTAAAAAAAAAAAAAAAAAAAAAAAAAAGAATAACTTAGGGAGAAGGAAAGAGGAGGAAAAAGATGAACCACTCCTTCATGTATATTTCATTGCATTTCGGAATCTTGAACATTTTTTTAAATGAAGCGCATTCACAGTTTAAGAATTTTAATTAACATTATAATGATTAAACACTAGAAGAGAAAGCACTGGATGTTGTATGTAAGTGATGAATCACTGAATTTTCCTGAAACCAGTATTGCACTGTATGTTAACTAAAAAACTAAAATTTAAATAAAAATTTTTAAAGACCACTAGATAACTGTAGATAGGATATAAAAATATTTCTAATAAATGTTAGAATAAGAGACAGGGGAAACAGGGACGCTTGGGTGACTCAATGGTTGAGCGTCTTCCTTTGGTTCAGGTCATGATCCTGGGGTCCAGAAACAAGTCCCACATCAGGCTCCCTGCTGCATGGAGCCTGCTTCTCCCTCTGCCTATGTCTGCCTCTCTCTGTCTGTCTCATGGATAAATATATAAAATCTTAAAAAAAAAAAGAGAGAGAGAGAGAGAGAAACATGGACACAGCCTGCCTAAAACATCTCTTTTAGTTCTTTGTCTACTGCTGCTTCTCCCACTCTCCTCCTCCTTTTTTATTTTTATTATTATTATTATTTTTAAATGTAAGCTCTACACCCTGAGTAAGGCTTAAACTCAAGGTCCCAACAGTTGCATGCTCCACCAACTGAACCAGACAGGCGGCACTTCTCCTTTTAAATGATGATCTGATATTCTAACAAGGCGTAGAATACCATTTAATGAAAGACTGTATAAAGAGGAATCTAATTAACATGAATTAATCCCCATATCCATAAAATAAAAGATTTTACTGAGGTGAGTAGTATCAAATAGTGTCAAAATTTAAATCAGTGAAGGAAACCAAAAAAAGAAAATATTTTATGCTCATCTGCTGTGTATATCACCAGTGAGGGAAAAATGGTAGATCGGTGTCCTATTTATGTGTGGTAACCTGTGCACTTTAGGTGCTGTCCACACATTATCCTCTCTCCTTCAGGCTGATTATCTAGTTCATCACTCAGGTAGATACATCTTTCAACCTCTGCCTATAGGTTACCTCTTTCAGACTAATGGTACAAGAACCCTAGTTGTGCCTATTTTGGAACCAAATCTTAAGGCAGTTAAATATTGATTTGCTGTCATGCTTCAGGAAGTTAACACTTAAATCATCTCAGCACAACAGGTGCAATTACACTTTTAAGCTTTTTTAAATTACAATTAGGCTGTATAATGTTTTTAAAAACTGATGTTTACAAATTTTATTTCTTTACACTTAGTGCTTCTATTTGGTAATACATAACTTCCTTAGTTGAAATTATTGAGTCTCTGTGCATTTCCATGATAGAGAAATTTTGGGCTTTTATGCCTCAGCAACTCTTTTCCAATTTTATTGACAATGGAGATAAAAATGGAACTGGCCACAGATTTGGGAGTAGGATTAGCAGTAATCACAGAAAGCTGTTAAAAACATGCTGCGGGCAACATTTTAATTAACAGGGGCCTTTAGTCTATACTGATGTACATTCGTGTGTTCATGTCCTTCTCATATTCTCTTAACATTTGTATTTAGTCATATAATGATGGATCTAAATCACAAGAGATCTGTGAGTCATTAGTGAAAATTAGCAACTTGTTGCTATGTATACATGACTTACATAATCGCTCTTTCCTCCCTCTTTGTCCCCACATTAGATTTTAGACAATCTAGTAATCACATACTCGTGTCTATGATACACATGGACTTTGGTATACTAAATTACTCCATGGTGGTTAATCCAGATGTACTTTACAATCCTAAATTCTTAAAATGTAGCACACATTCAATTCTGTGGATTTTCCTATTTGACATTATCCTCTCTACACAAGCGCTACAATTTAAGTTCAGGAGGAGAGCTATATTAATACAAGAAAGAAGAAATTGCTGTATTTGGCAGTGTAGGAATCCAAGGAGATTAATGGTCTTGCCTGCAGCTCTTGTCATACCTTCCCCCCACTATCGAAAATTAAATGTCATGTATCACAACTCACTCTCCATTACTTAATTACATGTAGAAAATGTGTACTGTATAAAAACTCCTGGGGCTCGAGGAGGCCAAGTGAAACTGAACCCCATGGAAAGATTTAGTGCTGGCTGTCAAGCCCTACTGAGTCAAAGTGGACTCACCGTGGGAGCCACCGTACAGGATCGATTGAACAGATGTCTTGTTTTGTAATTAAAAATATAGTGTGGCACATTATCCTCTGGCCATATCCCTAAAAGATGATATTGACCTGAAATTAAAGGAAATGTCAGAGTCATCTGTGGGACAAGTCCATCCGAAGAAGCAAATTGAATGCCTCTGGTTAAAATCTTTATTGTGCTCTCGATTCTTATCTAAATAACAGAGAAAAAGATGGTAGGAATAAGCATGAGTTTTACTTCCATAAAGAACTATTCACGTATCTATTCTGCAAGTGTTTGCTGAGTTTCTACTTGTGCCAGTGCTGTGGAATCAGCGATAGAAAGAACACAAGCTCTACCTTGGAAGAGGAAGAGGTGGAGAGTAGGGAGGTAGATGGTACATCATCCAGAGATAAAGGTGCTATGATACTTCAACACTCATAGGAGAACAATTAACCTCATCTCTGGAGTCTTTGAGAAGGTATTTTGTAGTAGATACAGAAACCCAAAAGTTTCTGGAATTGGATATTATACCCAGTGTCCCTGAACATTTACTTCTAGGAGAAAAGCAGTCCTTTAGGGCACTATTTTTGGATGAGTACAGCTGGGTACATAGGCCACTTTGAAATATGTGAGGAAGCATTCTTCTGACTCTCATGAACCATTAAACAAGGCAGTGGCCCTTTTCTTTTTCTTTTTTTTTTTTAAGTTCTACTTTGTGGTTTGTTTGGGTTTTTTTAAGATTTTATTTATTTATTCATGAGACACACAGAGAAAGAGAGAGAGAGGCAGAGACACAGGCAGAGGGAGAAGCAGGCTCCATGCAGGGAACCCAATCGGGATTCGATCCCGGGTCTCCAGGATCAGGCCCTGGGCTGAAGGCGGCGCTAAACCCGTGAGCCACTCAGGCTGCCCAGCCCTTTTCAAGTACACAGTAAAATATCGTCCATAGGATATATGACAAGATTTGAGGAACAGACTTGTCACTTGGCTTGAGTTCTTACTAGGAATTGTGGGAGAAAGAAAGTTAGAGACACTCTTCAATTTAGGGCTCTTCTGTTTTTTTTTGTTTGTTTGTTTGTTTAGTTGGACTGTATAGTAGACTCTTAGGAGTCTCCCCAGTGCTCTGAAATGTTGATTCTTGTTTAATTTCTTCAGTACCTGTTTCCTATACTAACCATATTAAAGAGTAATTTTAATTGTATATTTTATTTTTGTAAGTAGAATTTATAAGGCTTTTATTTCAAGACCAGAATGGGATTGAAGTGTTGTGATCTTTTGGGAAGACATTGGAATTTATGCATCCAAATAAGAAGCATTGTTCGCATTGGCCTACTGTGGTAACCTTGGGAAGCGTACATTTAACCCAGTTACGACTCCACTGGGTCATACATTTCTGGACTCCTCTTGAAAGCCAATGGCATATTCTTTTGAATAGCCACAGAAGCCACTAGTTTTCCCCTTTTGGGGGATAGTTGTAACTAGTCAATCTGAAGTTACCCAAAAGTTTGCAATATCATTCATGAATCAAGTACTTTCAGTGTATTAGGTAAAGTGTTGCTTTGACCTATAAAATATCTTTGAAAATCATTTTTATTTCATGGACAGAATTGGTAATTCTTTCTTTGCTACCCCCTTTCCTTAACATACTGCCAGCTTGTGGGGGATTATGACCTTATTTGTTTGATTTCTTGTAGCACTCAGAAACACCTAATTGTGTCTAGTTACAGAGATGAAGTGGACAGTTTTCTTTTTTTGTTTTTTTTTGTTTTTTTTTGTTGTTGTTGTTCTGTATTGTTAGCTGGTCAGTATTTATACTCCTATCCTCATAGAATGTCTTTACCCTTAAGGAAACCTTCTTCTTGAGACATGCACATACACACACAGACAACGTATGTACGGTGGAACAGTAAAAGCAGTACATCTAGGTGCATCTCTCCCCCTGTGGAAGCTGAAGGAACCAAATCTTTCACTGCTGATATGTGGCCAGGGGTTGGTCATATGACCTAAGCTTTGGCAATATGATACCTTAGCTTAGAATAGGAGGCAAATAATGTGAGTGATTTTATATGAATGGTGTTTATTCATGAAACCACAGGGCCTTAATGGGAGGTTCCTGCTATGATATCATTCTGTTTTCCTGCTTCCTTGTCCTCCGGAGGTCTCTTAGTACATTCCAAGTCCAATCATGTAGCCTGTATATGTTTTGTGAGATCCCAGTATCCCTTTAATAAATTCCCTTTTGTGTCAATAGGTCCAAATTTATTTCTCTTGCTTGCTGACAATGCCAAAGGATCCTAATGAATGGGAAGGGTGATAAAAGTAAGCTATCTGGACAAATTATGAGCAACCAGAGTGAGATATTTGGTTCCTTCTGCATATTTTCTTGTGACCTGATAGACTTTTAGACTTGATTCTGAGAAGTTTTTGTCCTTCAAACTTCTTTAACAAAACTCTATATTGGTCTATATTGATCAAAACCAAGACCCCTGAGCAAGTCTCTACTGAGGGTCTTCAGTATGACACATTTCCATTGCCACCCTATTCACTGGCTCTTTAAATGAGATTGCCAAGATTATCTCAGGGGAATCAGACAGGATTTATCCCAGATTTATCCCTGGGACTTGGGGGGACGTCACTTTTCCCCAGAACATGGCCTTATGGGGAGGGCTAGATATTTGAACATTAAAGTTTTGCCAGCCAGGATAAAGAGAGGAATTGCTGAAGGTATCTACTACATTATCTTTCAGAAATAACCTCTGTGAGAAACTTATTAGGCTAAGTTATCCCATCCATCCAGTCCTGAGCTCCCCACTTCTACCACCCTGCATTGCCAAATATTTTATGAGCCACCTTTTCCTCTGCACAACTGGCAACAATTATTTAGAACTTGCCTGGGGCCACCTTTGTGAAATGTGGGTCTGGATGCTGAGTTACTCCTAGCAGCCCTCATTAGTGATTGGCATTGTTTGGAATGCCAAGAAAATAAAGTCCATGATTCTGTTGTCTTTGGTCATTTATTTCAAATTCAGCATATTGCTATTTTGGTGGTTCCTTCCAATTGGAAATTAAGAACTATTCACTCTGTTCATAGAGTTAGAAATATCTCCTGGAGTCTTTTCAGAAAGGAGTTTTGTTCCCACTGAAATAATGGTGCACTTTGTTTTGTGTGTGACTTCTGGTTCATTTACATCAAGCTTTCCTAGCCAAATGTTAATTCAATGTCATGTCTCAATTAATATAACAAATATAGAGTTTATTTTTTCTGTCCTCAAGTGTCTCACATCACTTTATTTAGTACAATCAGAAAATAATATCTAGGACCCTTTAGCTGGGTTCATGTGTTCCTCATTTATTCATTGTGTGTGTATGTGTATTTAAACAACATGTTAGGCACTAGATTGCAGTTGTAATTACTTTAGAACAGTTTTCAAAACAAAATGAAATCTACCTACTCAGCTATCCAGGCTGAATTCAGGCACATAACTTCTGTTTTTGATATAGTGCTGCTTTGTTAGCATGAAATAAGATACTGTGGGTTTAGTGAAAGTGAATTTCCAAGTGGCAGGACAACAGTAGTCCAGAAGACAATAATGATATTTAAGTGATAGTCTTATTCAAATATATTCTCGTCACACTTGCACTTTCTTTTTGGTCTCACTTAATTTTTTAAAATTGTGAAATTTATATAACATAAAATCTACCATCTTCACTATTAAGTATGCACTTCAGTGGCAGTTAAGTATATTCATGCTCTTGTACGACCATTGCCGCTATCCATCTCTAGAGCTCTTTATATCTTGTAAAATTAAAAATCTGTACCTGGTTAAAAATCAATCAATCAATCAATCCCCATTCTCTCTCCCTCTTTCCCCAGCCCCTGGCAACTATTATCTACTTTCTGTTTCTGGATTTAACTATACTAGGTACCTCATAAAAATGGAGTTATATAGCATTTGTCCTTCTCTTGCTGGCTTATTTCACTCACCATGTTTCCAGGCTCATGCACATTGTACCATGACAGAATTTCCTTTTTAATGGTGAATAATATTCCATCGTTTGTATATACCACATGTATTTACCCATTCACCTGTCAGGGGACACTTGGGTTGCTACTCCCTTTTGATTATTGTAAAGAGTGCTACTATGAACATGAGAGTGTAAATGACTTCAAGACTCTACTCTTGGGTTCTTCTGGATATATACCTAAAAGTAGAATTGCTAAACCATATAATAATTCTATTTTTAATTTTCTGAGGAGCCTTCATACTGTTTTCCATAGCAGCCATACCATAGGACGTCCTACCAGCAGTGGACAAGGCTTCCAATTTCTTCACAACCTCACCAACACTTGTTTTCAGGCTTTTGACAGTAGCCATCCTATTGGATGTGAGATGGTATCTCATTGTGGTTTTAATTTGCATTTCTCTGCTGATTAGTGATGTGGGGCATATTTTCATGTGTTTATTGGCCATTTGCATGTATTCCTTAAGAAATTTATTTTCAATGTTTTTGCCTGTTTTTTAATCAGGTTGGTTGTTTTGTTGTTGTTGGGTTGTTGGAATTCTTTATATATTCTGGATATTAAACCCTTATCAGATCTACAATTTGCAAATATTTTCTTAGGTTGCCTCTTCACTGTGTCAATTATGTCCTTTGATGCACAGAAGTTTTTCATTTTGATATAGTACAGTTTATCTATTTGTTATTGTTGTTACTGTGCTTTTGGTGTCATATTCAGGAAATCATCACCAAATTGAATGGCATAGAGCTTTTCCTCTATGATTTACTCTAGAGTGTTACAGTCTTAGCTCTTATGTTGAGGGATTTGACCCATTTTGAGTTAATTTTGAATGTGGTATAAGGAAAAGATCCAACTATATTATTTTGTATTTAGATATCCAGTTTTCCTAGAACCATTTGTTTTTTAAAAATTAGCTCCCCCCCCTCCATTGAATGGTCCTGGCATCCTTGCTGAAAATCACTCTACCAAATATGTGAGAGTTTATTTCAGGGCTCTCTCTTTTATTTCATTAGTCTATATGTCTCTGATTATGCTGGTACCACACTCTTTTCATTACTACAGCTTTGTAGTGAGTTTTGAAATCAGGAAGGGTGAGACCTTCAACTTTTTCTTTCTCAAGATTGTTTTGGCTGTTCAAGATCCTTTGAGATGCCATATGGATTTTAGATGGAACACATTCACTTAGAAAAGATGTAGAAATACTCCTTGGAGAGATCTCTGACTGTAATAAATGAAAAGTTAAAGCATTCTACATACATATGCCACCCATTACATCAGGTTTTCTTTTCCTTATTTATAAATTGTTGTCATGAACTCATCGTGCTTTCCTGAAGGATGTGTTCTTTTTTTTTTTTTTTTTTTGATAAATGTGTTCTTAACGTAGCCCACGAATCTTTCCTTTGACCATAATTTGTCATGTTCTTTTAAAGGTTATATTGAAGACAGTATCTCATATTTATCCTAAGGAAGTGGTCAGTAGTTGTTGGATAAATGCTTCAAGTAACATGTTAATGAAATCATAAGAGATTTACACTTTGAATTATGGTTACAACTTTGATGGATAGGCAATACATGTATAAGTTTTTATCAACAAAGCCCTGTATATGACATGTATGTGCTTCTAAGATTGCAGTGAAGTATTCTTGCAAGAATAGAATGAAGTTACTGAGAAAAGAATGTAAATAGTTTTGAAATTCAGAGGAGGGAAAGATTACTGTTGGAGAAGTGAGTACAGCAAAAGCTATTTAATGTTACCTGGGTAGATTTACATAGGAAAGAATTGAGTTCAAACTGCTTGAACAAATTTAGTTCAAGCATTTATCAAGTACCTTCTGTATATCAGATGCTAATAATATCATAGAGTTAAATAATAAGTTCTTTAAGAACTTCTAAGACATACAAATAAATTATTATACATCAGGCAAAAGGAGCACCTATAGAGGGAACTCTGTGATGTTGAGTTATTCAGATTGTATTTTCAGGCTTGTTTAAAGGAGTGTTTTTCATAATTGAGAAGGGAGTGATTTGGATCGATTGAAACATAGAGGAAGCAGAACAAGAAAACCAAAAAGGTTACTCTTGCCATAGAAAAGACAACATGAAAAGTCCATGAATTAGGATAGAGGCTATGGGACTCGAGAAAACGAGAAGAATGAAGTCTAAAACGAAACCATCAGACTTAGTGATTTCTTTGGATATAAGGATCAAGCTGAATGAATTAATGGTAACTGAGCACTTTTGGCCACTGGAAATTTAAGCATTTGAGACTGAACATTCATGAAACCAGAAAACAATGAATGTTAACAATTTTTATTGTGCTTTAGTGCTTTGTCATTTATCTTATCTCACAACAATTCTGTTAGGAGACACTATCCCAATTTTATAGATTAAGAAACCAAGATTTTAAAAAGTTGTTTAGTATCCTACTTATATCTTAGTAATAGAATCTGTACCTCTGAACCTTTGCCTAGGTTGGCCTCATTCTAGGTTTCTTGCCAGAATAGCATAGTCTTCTTACACTGCATGTAACAATTAATTTTTTAATTGGGGCATTATTTACACTCAGTCCAATAGACTCAAATTGTTCAGTTGGTTGTTTTGAGAATACAAAGCATATACCTTGGTAACCATCACACAAAACATAAATATAGTACAAATCATTCATCTAGAAACCTTCCTGGTGCTCCTTTCTCATCAATCCCTCTGGGCCCCAGAGACAACACTTACTGATTTCTGTCATCACAGATTAGTTTAAACTGTTCTTGAACTTCATGTAAATAGAATCAAACAGGATTAATTCTTTTGGTCTGGTTTCTTTCACTTTACATAATTTTTTTCAAGATTTATTCATGTGGTTAGTGTATCAATAATTTGTTTCTCCAATTACTGAGAAATATTCCAATCTGTGAACATACCATCATTTGTTAGTCCATTCTTCTGTATGTGGACATTTGGGGTGTTTCCAGTAGAAGCATGACTTTTAAAAGTAATTGTAGAATCAACTTGTATAGGACATGTATAAGTCAGGATAAACTCGGTTATGGTTCAGTGAACTTGCAGCCACATCTCAGTGGCTTGAAACAACAAAGGTTTATTGCTTTATCATGTTACATGTCCATCAGTGTTCAGCAAAGGGAGCCTTGTGCTCACTATGGTCATTAGGTACCCAAGGCAAGGTATCAACATGTATTTTTATGATTACTGAGTATTTGTTTCAAATAATAACTTTAAGGGAGAAGAAAAGGGGCTGCCTGAGTGGCTCAGTTGGTTAAGCATCTGCCTTCAGTTCAGATCATGATCTCAGGGTCCTGGGATGGAGGCCTGCATCCGGCTCCCTGATCAGCAGGCGCCAACTTCTCCCTCACCCTCTGGCACTCCCCCTGCTTGTGCTCTCTCACATAAATAAATAAAATCTTTTAAAAAAAAAAAAAGGGAAGAAAAGTATAAGCCAGAGAATTTATGAACAGCTCTAATTACTATCACAGAAGAGTACTGAGGGAGTTACACTCCATTGTATTTTTTACCATGCTACCCACACTATCAAACATGATGAGTATTTTAAAGCATTTTATCGTCATTATATCTATACAAGGACTAGGTAATGATGATATGACACTTGGAACTTAAATATAAAAAGTTGATAGAGGGGCGGCCCGGGTGGCTCAGCGGTTTAGCGCCACCTTCAGCCCAGGGCCTGATCCTGGAGCCGGGATCGAATCCTGCATCAGGCTCCCTGCATGGAGCCTGTTTCTCCCTCTGCCTGTGTCTCCACCTCTCTTTCTCTGTGTGTCTCTGATGAATGAATAAATAAAATCTTTAAAAAAAAAAGTTGATAGTGTGCAAATGCAGAATTTTTCATGCTTTTTACCCTATGGAAAATTGTGAAATAGCTTTAAGAACAAATTGTGACCCAGTCTAACTTTTCCCCGTGGTGGGTCTGGGAATAACTAGCATTTAGTATATAAGAGAAGATACGTATGGCTCTGGGACAGGCTGCTAAAATGAGAAACACTGTAGGATAGTAGTTAAAAGAGTAGCATTTAAAACCAGACTGCCAAGTTTGAATCTCAGCTCTATTATTCATTAGCTTTGTGAGTTTGGTCAGTTTATTTACCTTCTATGTAAAATGAAGAAAATAATTGTAATTACCACATAGCATTGTTATGAGAATTAAATTAGTCAATCTATGAAAAGCATTTAGAACTGTGGTACATGGTAAGAACTCAAATGTTATGTTTCTGGTGACCATATTTTCCAAATCAAAGAGTTTTGTTGTGCATTCTCTGTTGCTGTGTAACAAATTACCCCCAATTTAATGGCTTACAACAACACCCATTTATTAGTTCACAGTTGGTACACTGTAGCTGGATTCTCTGCTCAGTGTATCACAAGGCAGAAATCAAGGTGTTGGCCAGGCTGAGTTCTAGTCTGGAGACTTGGAAAAAAAAAAATTAGTTTTCAGGTTTATCCTAGGTGATATCTTTTAGTTGCTTGCTGATTCTCAAATGAGGACTACTCTCTCAGCTCCTACCAGCCATTCATATTCATTGTTATATGACATCCATAATCCTCAAACCAGCAGTGGTGCTAACCCCTGACTTCCTGTCTCTGACCTCCATGCATTCCTTAGGATTCATGTAAGACACCCTACTAACTGAGGACATCAGGGCACTGAAGCTCTGAGAAGTGAAATCTTCAGATTTAAAGGGCCCATGTGATTAGGTCAGGCCCAACTGATAATCTTTGCCTTACAGTCAGCTGTGCTGTATAATATAACCTAATCATGGAAGTGAAATTGACCCTATTCTGTATGTAAACCAGGGGGCAAGAATCTTGAGAGCCGCCTTAGATTTCTACCTGGCACTAAGTACCAGTGAGTGTATTTATAACAAAATAAAATTGAAATCAAGATCTAGAATGTACAATAAAGTATACGTGTATATTCTACAAACAAGAGAATGAACTGGGGGTGTTCCTAGCATCGTTTTGGGGAAAAACTAAATTGAGAGTGTAATAATTTCATTATTGTAATTATCTGTGTACTTATTTTTTAAAAGATGTTATTTATTTATTCATGAGAGACACAGAAACAGAAGAGAGAGAGAAGCAGACACCATGCAGGGAGTCCAGTACCGGACTCAATCTCGAGACGGCGGGATCATCCCTTGAGCCAAAGCCAGAGGCTCAACCACTGAGCCACCCAGGTGTCCCAATCTGTTTACTTATTTAGCTATAGTCCTCATTGATTTCTCATATCATCAAAGGCAGAAATGAAAAAAAAAAGGCAGGAATGATGTCTTATTCATCTTTGTACCTGTAGTATAAATATTTGTTAAATAAACTAATGTATATATTCAAAACAAAATAAGAGTTATATTTTCAGTCAGTTGAATTTCAACCAATTTAAGTTAAGTGCTAACCCAGTTTAAATTAAAAGGAGAATGCATTATAAGACTACAGAGATGTCTCAGGGACTCTTAAGAAGGAGCCATACAGCTAAGACAGAAGCAAAGGAACCAGGATGACTCCAGAGATATAACAGAAGGGACTTCTGAACCCCCTCTGTAGCCTTAAGCATTTCCATTGGTATTATATAGATCTCTAGATCTGTTCTAAATTTTGAGCTGGGAAAGAATCTGGCTGGCCCAAACTGAGACAGATGTTTGCTCCCTACATCCACTGAGGTTAAGGCAAACTGTCATTGTTATAAATTGATAGTAGATATTGCTACTCTGGCATTTTCAGGGAATCTCTGTGAGCTGGGCAGACACCCCAAGAAATGTCCATTAAGGAGGCAATACTGATAGCTCTTGGTTAGACTCAGTATACTGTTAGTAACTCATTGAAGCAGCTTGAAAACTCAGGGCATAGTTCTGAAAGTTCTGCTTCCATATCTTTTTCCTGCCTTATTAAGGTCACTTTTATTCAACAGACATTTATAGTATACCTACTGTCTGTCAGGTACCCAATTGCAAGCTTGGGGGTGTGGGGGGGATGCAGAGATAAGATCTTATTCCTGCCCTTGGAGAGGGATAAAGAGCAACACAGGCAACTTTAACAGAGCATGGCAAATACAATGATACAGACATATACATGCAGGGTTCTGTCCTCTGGAAAACTGTGTCTTACTCTTACCCATGGTGGCACTCCATTATCCCTCTCAACAGCTGTTAAAGATAATTATAAAAATACCAACAAGCAATTACAATTTCTGATTGTGTCCTGTATGGGGGGCCTGGGCCTAAGATACTTACATTAATTATATTGGAAAGGAAAGTTATAAAGCAAACATTTTACTCCTTATGAGAATCATAGGAGAGGATGGGTCAGGGAGGGGGTCCCCAGAAGTCATTCAGATTAACTGCTTATTTGAAGTATAAATTCTTTCTGTCCTTTGGCTTCCCTCTTCCTATTCATTTCTCTTTAAAATTGTCAGGTCTTTGCTTGATGTGGAGGTGTGTGAACACTCCTAGTAAGTGGATTATAAAGGATTATGAAATGTAACTTCTTAAAGCATCTTCCTTCTCTCCGTTGAGAGTAATTGTAGGTTCTCTATTCTGTGAGGTTTAAAAAAATTAATATGGAATTTAAAGGCCATTAAAGTCATACTAATTTGGAGAAAACCATTAAGTTATGAAGGGATAACTTGGCTGATTTGAAGTAACTTGGTCCAAGTAATCATGACTTTCAATAAGAATTTATGTGCAGCCATATTTTTAATACTAGTAACCTTTGAAAGTGGTATGAAAAACCATCTACTTAATTACAACCAAATATACTCTGCTCCATGAGCTCTGAATCTGGAGCGGACGAGTCCTGTTGGCTCTTAGGTCTAAGCTAGAGCTGAGTCCTATTGTGTTATTCAGTGGAAGAAAATGAATGAGAAAGGGAATCACCACTTTGAAAATACTATTACTATCCAAAGGTAACTGATTACCTCTGTGTTTGAGCAAACTGCCAAGGAATGGATTGTACTCCCTGAAAAACAATAGCCATCTCTTAATGTAATAGTACCTGCTCAAGGCATCTGTAAAACTGTTGGAAAAAAACAGATATATTCTTCATACTGTGTTACTTTATGGTTTTAGTTTTTTACCCTTTTGCTTTGGTTTGGCTCACATGGTAGATAATCCAACAACCTTAGAAGGTTAGAATAAAAAATGGTACCTAGACTTCATCTCTTTACTTATACCCTGCCTCATTCCACAAAGAGTTTACATCAGCCTAGAATTATCACAGTTCAGTTCATTTATTTTTTTAAGGTATTTATTTATTTATTTATTTATTTATTTATTTATTTATTTATTTATGAGAGATGGAGAGAGAGAGGCAGAGACACAGGCAGAGGGAGAAGCAGGCTCCATGCAGGGAGCCTGATGCAGGACTTGATCCCTGGTCTCCAGGATCAGGTCCTGGGCTGAAGGCAGGTGCTCAACCTGCTGAGCCACCCAGGGATCCCCTCAGTTCATTTAACAACTATGTTAAGTACAGACTGTTTGCCAGCACTGTTTGCCCTAGGTAATGTAAGAGAGTAGGAAGGACATGATTCCTGTCTTTGGAGTGTTTGCCATCTAGGGCAAGGCAGATTAGAAGTACACGTTCATACAGATCACTTATGTAAATTAGGAAAGACACAGAACTACAGTCTTTGTGTAGGGTGCTGTATGCATATAATGGAATTCTTGGAAGGCTTGTTTCAGGAAATGACATTTATGAAGAAATAAGGATATAAATCAGACAAAGGATTTGGATAACAAGGATACAGAGCAGAAGAGGATAAGGCTAGAAGAGTGCCCTGAGGTGGGATGGAGCTTGGCCCAGCTGAGAAATGGGAAGAAATCTTCTATAGCTGGACCTGGAGCAAAATGAAACAGAAGAGAGAACAAGAGGAAGCCAGAGCTGGGGGCTGGGTTTGATTGCTCAAGGTTTTAGCCTCCCTAACACTTGTGGACTTGATGCTAAGTGTAACAAGAAGCCATAGAAGAATTTTAAGCAGGGGATAGAAAGATAATCAGATTTATGTATTAGAACCATAATAACTGCTGGGTGAAGACTAGATTGGAGAATAGATAAGAGAAATGATGGTGAGAAATGATAGAGACATGTGGGTGGCTCAGTTGGTTGAATGTCTAGCTCTTGGTCTCAGCTCAAGTCTTAATCTCAGGGTCATGAGTTCAAGACTCACATTTGGCTTCACACTGGGGGTGTGAAGCCAAGAAAGAAAAGAAAGAAAAGAAAAGAAAGGAAGGAAGGAAGGAAGGAAGGAAGGAAGGAAGGAAGGAAGGAAGGAAGGAAGGAAGGAAGGAAGGAAGGAAAGAAAGAAGAAAGAAAGAAAGAAGAAAGAAAGAAAGAAAGAAAGAAAGAAAGAAAGAAAGAAAGAAAGAAAGAAAGAAAAGAAAAAAAAAGGAAGGAAGGAAGAAGAAAAGAAAGAAAGAAAGAAAGAAAGAAAGAAGAAAAAAGAAAGAAAAAGAAAAAAAGGAAGGGAGGGAGGGAGGGAGGGATCATACTTGCCCTAAGATAGGATGGAAATAACTAGAAAGACCCAAGATACATTTTGAAGGTAGAATTAACAAGACTTCTTGATTAGATATATAGTTGAAGGGTTAGAGGTTTCAAGAATGACTACCTGGTTACTGGTTGAATAACTGGGTGTACACTGTTGACATTTACTCAAGTGAGAAGGATTGATCATAAAACCCTCTGGTGACAAAGTGGGAATAAGAAATATCCCACTCTCAAGTGGGAATATCTCTTTTATTTGAGATACTTGTAAGACATCCAGTGGAGATATAAAATAGGAGTTAGATATCAGATATTAAGCTCAGAAAAAGACCTGGGCTAACTATGTGAATCTGGAAGACATCAATATATAGGTGGTCTTCTGATTTAAGGGAATAATTCACCTATGGAGGCTATTAAACTCACACTGGCGGAGAAGGATGGGTCGATTATAAATTTAATAAAGAAATGCATTTCAGGTAAAAGCAGTGATAGGATGAAAGCACTAAAGCAGGAATGACATGGACTAATGGATCTTTTTCCAATTGATGAGAAGTAAAAAATAAGATGGACTTGGATTTTGAGTGCCCTCTCAAGTCAGGTAATGGCTATACTGGTCATATGGAGAGAGATCTGTGAGCAATCTTCATTAGATCTTTGCACACCAGGAAGAAGCATTTTATGATCTTCTTTGGTTTATATTGTGAAACCTAAAGTCATATGTCACATAAACCTTGAGATAATTATATTGGTTTTGTGTCATGAATGAATAATAAAGGTTAGATCTCCCACAGAACCACTGCTTATCATTTGCTGGTAACGTGGAAATAGGTTCAAATAACTACAACTGGTATTCTAGGAGTTGTTCTGTGCCTGTGACCCTAGTGATGATGTCTTAGCTCCTACCATCTCTGCTTCCATTAGGATGAGGAGGAGTGGAATTAACCCACAAAGCACTGTGTGAATCTCCACTCTCCCCATCCATCACTCCTCCTCACATTATGCACCTGTGTAGGGCCTGTTGTACACATGCCATCATCCTTCATTTGGCAGAACAAAGAAGCCAAGTGAGGAGGCCAGGAACCTTTCCAGTTCAAAGAACAAAATGCTCTGGACATTAATGGGTCTAGAGGTTAAACACGGCCATTTTAAAAATTTATACTCCACAGTGGTGAAAGGGTTGATGTCTTTCCAAAATGATCCTCTGCTGCACCTGACATACTAAGAAGGATCTAGCTAACCCCTAGCATCATCATTCTCTGTCGCCGGTAACCATATTCTAGTGTCCCTGCAGTAATGCATCCGTTTTGTGCTTAATAGTGCTGCAGGTTTAAACCAGTATATATTTGCACATATTTTTATTCTAAGGTGCTTTTCGTACGTTTTCAATAGAGGGAATGGTTTTAATTTGAGCCAGAAACTTTGCATTTGCTGTGTACTGATTCTGCCTATTTTTGCATCCACAGAAATGAAGATGCAGTCAATCAGATGGCTGTTGCTCCCTTTCCAGTACCATCAAGTTCCCCGTCTTCTCTTGAGGTCAGATGGCTCCTAATTAGCATGTAGTGACTTAGATGGATTTGTCATGATTATTTTTTCCACATCTAGCATTTTTGATTTTCAGTATCTGGTATTCCAAATTCATATAATTTGTTAAATAGGGAATTTCCCTAATTAGAAAGTATTTGAGGTAGAATTAAAAGTAATACAGAGGCACCTGAGTGCCTCAGTTAAGTGTCCAACTCTTGATTTCAGCTCAGTTCATGATCTCAGGGTTATGGGATTGTACCCTGCTTCAGGCTCCTTAAGATTGTCTTTCTCCCTCTCTGTACCTTCCCCCATCCCTCTCTCTCTGCTCCCTTTCTTAAAACAAACAAACAAACAAAAAACATAATATAAAATAATGTCAAACAAAACATTAAAACTTAGCATATGAATATTGCCTTCCTCAGAGTTCCTTAAAGTTTCTTCTGGATCTATAATCTGCCCTAATTGGACATTTCAAAATGTATTAGAAAAGATTATCTTTTTTTTCTTTTTTTTTTTTTAATTTATTTGAGTCTTTGTTTAAATTCCAGTTAACCTATGGTGTAATAATAGTTTCAGGTGTATAATATAGTGATTGAACACTTCATTACATCACCTGGTGCTCATCAGAACAAGTGTGCTCCTTAATCTCACCGCCTATTTAATCCATCTCCCCATCCTATTCCCCTCTGGTAACCATCGGTATCTCTTTCTTTATGGCTTCACAACACTTTAATACCTATGATCACAAATATCTTTAAATAATTACTTTAATCTATTAATGGAGAAATTACTAGTACAAGATTGCTGTCAGACTGATCTTCTTTTAGACAGTCCTACATATAGATAGCTAACTATATAATCAAGTGTCTCCTCAGCTGAGGGAATATTACATTCTCTTTACATTTTTTATTTATTGAGTTATGTTTTTAATTCCAAAAAGAAATACATACATATTGTAACTCATCAAACCATGCAGAGTTATCAGAAGAAAAAGTTAACTTTCCTTTCCTCACCTACCTGAGGAAGTTAATATTTACTGTTTAGTATCTTTCCATACTTTTTCCTTTGCTTCTACCACAAAAATAAACCACTATATATGAATAATGTCTCCTTTCATAAAAACTCAATTGTGTAATACACATGCTTTCCATTCAACAAGCATTCATTGAGTGTACATTATGCATCAGGCAGTCTTGGGTATTAGAGACATAGGTGTGAATAAAACAGAAGACTCCTTGCTGTGGTTCAGGTTACATTCTAATAAGGAAATTAACAAATAAATAAATACACCAAGAGAATTACCAGTAGTGGTCAGTGCCTTGTGGAGAATTAAAATAGGGAATGTAGCTTGTGACTGCTTCAGTTGGTTTTAGGGAAGTCCTCTTGGACAGGTGAAATGCACACAAGATCAAAATGATCAGAAGGAGCCAGACACAAAAATAAAGGGGGAAGAGTTTTCTTTGCAGAGGGGACAGAAATAACTCTCAAGTGACAAAATGCTGGGGAGGTTGAGGGATATGGCTAGAGGCATATTGGGAGCCTGGAGAGTGGTATGGGGTGGGAGCTTTGTGAGTCAGAGTAAGAAACTTGAGTTTTAGCCTATGGGCACTCGAAGCCAGCAGAGGGCTTGTAAAGAGGAATGAGATGACTTGATGTACAGTCTCCTAGGTAGCGAATGGACTATGGGAAGGTAAAAGTAATACACTAGAAGGCAGAGACCCACGTGAGACCCATCTGCACTTAGATGAAGATTGTGGTTGGGTGTTGGAGGGAAAGAAAAGTATATTTTTTCTTGATGTTTTGGATGTTGAACCAGACTTAACTGATTAAATGTGGGAGCTGAGAAGAAATAGAATCATGAATAAATCTAGATTTTTGGCTTGAGCAATTAGGTGGATAGTGGTACCATTTATTATAGTCTATTGAAGAGTTTTCTTCAACAAGGAAGCAGAAATTAGGTTTATTTTAGATAAGTTTGAGATGTATATTCTACATCCTTCTGGAATAGATTCTAATCATTTTTTTAAAATTTTGCTTTTTTTTGTTTAGCGTAATGGCCATATTTTAATACACTCTTATACTTTTTTTTCCAACTGACAAATATTCAAGTGATTTTCCAAATGTTTTGCCAGTAAAAGAATACCAAAATAAAGATTATGAGTGTGTATGAGAGAATTATTAGGTGCTAGTGCTTTTATTTCTAGCAAAGATTTCCCACAATGTACAATTGCAGAGTCATAAACTATACACTTTTAAAATTTTCACTTATATTAACCATTTTCTGTCTGAAAAGATTGTAGTGATGGTGTTGATGCCCCACCAATAGCCATTTAGCCACAGCTTGCCAGCCCTGGGCATTTTCATTCTAATTAAGAACTAGGGTAGGGCTGCCCTGATGGCTTAGCAGTTTAGCGCCACTTCAGCCCAGGGCCTGATCCTGGAGACCTGGGATCGAGTCCCACGTCGGGCTCCCTGAATGGAGCAAGTTTCTCCCTCTGCCTGTGTCTCTGCCTTTTTCTCTCTGTGTGTCTTTCATGAATAAATAAATAAAATCTTTAAAAAAAAAAAAAAAAAGAACTAGGGTAGACAGGGTGGTAGAAAGGAAGGGATCCCAGAGCCATACAGCTTCAGTTCAAAACCTCACATAGCTATATTCTAGACACATGTCCCTGAATAATACATTACCTCTTCTATCATGACTTTACTTATCTGTAGGGAGGTAACAATAGTTTTGCTTCATAGAGTTGTTAAGATTAAATCTTGTGCCTGACACATGGTAGCTACTCAGTAAGCACTACTACTTAATTCTTAATTTTTTTGTCTTTATAGAATGTCATATAAATCTTTTGGAGGGAGTAGGGGGAGGATAAGGGGAATCATTTTAGAATAATGTTTTAAAAGATTTTATTTATTCATGAGAGACACACAGAGAGAGAGGCAGAGACATAGGCAGAGGGAGAAGCAGATTTCCTGCGAGGAGCCCAATACAGGATTCGATCCCAGGACCCTGGGATCACAACCTGAGCCAAAGGCAGACACTCAACCACTGAGCTACCCAGGTGCCCCTAGAATAATTTTTTTCTATAGTATTGTTAGTTATGAATATTCCCAACAAAATAGCTCCTTGGAACTGAATTTTAAGGGAGTGATTGAATTTTGCAAGTGTCTACTATGTCAAACACTGTCTTATAGGCCTTCAAAATGTGTTCTCATGTCCCACTTACATCCAAGCCTTCGAAAGACAGTATTATTATTTCCACATTACAGAAGGGGTCTAGAGAGGCTAAATAGTATGTCCATATGCTCAGAGCTGCTTCATCTGCACCTAGGATTGTTACCACCAGACATTCATGGACTTGTAAAGAGCGAATGAAGTAATATATATAAAGCATTTAGTACAGCTCATGGCACAAAGTAAATGTTCAAGAAATGTAAACTATTTATTTCTTCAAATATTTAAGTATGTTTAACTCAAACTTTTAAGTATATTATACATTATCTATTGTTTTCATTTTTTTAATTGCTAACTACAGAAATGGGTTCTAGTCATTCAGTCATCAGTAAAAAATAAAATTTTTATCATATTACAATTGAGTATACCAATCGAATTATCTTACAAAGAGGGTTTTTAGTTTTTCTCTGGATTTTTGGCCTCCAACCACTGCCACCAAATGATGAGTGATACCTCCCCTATGGGTGGTATGTGAAGTCTATAGGTATGCTGTAGTCTCCTGTCCATTTCCTTATCCCTTCCCACTGACCTGTGTGACCCTCTCACTAGGCCTTTTCCTTCCTCACTTGTTTCTAGTAAGTACTTAAGCATAACTCATATCAGACATATTGCTGAAAGCACTCGCCCATTTAAATCATAACCAAATAGATGAAATACAGCCCTGTCATTATTAATTTGGGCCTGATGATAGTTCAGCACATTGAATAGCACTATTATTATATACTAATGGGATGTCATATTCATTCCCTTATTGAACAGATATCTATTGAGCCCTTATTATATGTTGGGTACCATTTTAGATACCAAGAATATGGCAGAGATCAAAATCACTTCATGCAGTCATGTGCTAGCAGAGTGAACAAGGTAATAGGACAATGAACAAGAAGTCTGAAGATGTGGGTTCTCGTTTTAGCTCAACCAGTTACCTGTTGGGCATATGACCTTGTCAAGGTAGTTGCCCTCTCAGAGTCTTGCTTTTTCTGTGAAGCCACATTCATAACCTCCCCTGTGTGTGTCAGCAGGTAGTTATGAGGATCAAGCACTAAATGTAGGTTAAAGTATTTTATAATCCATGTAGCTATATACATACATAAGGGATTATTAGCATTTCTGCTGCTATGCTCTTGGTAATTGTAATGCTGGGGCAGCTGTATGGTACAGTGATTAAGAACATAAACTTGGGAGTCGGACAGATCCGAGTCCTAATCTTTGTTCTGCCATTTACTAGCAGAGTGAACTTGAGCCAGTTAAGCACTATAAGCTTCCATTTCCTAACATTTGGGGCGGATGAGGGGGGGGGGTGATAATAATAATTAATTCTATGGATTTGTTAGAAGAATTGAATCAGGTTTATAAAACGCTTAGTATTATTCTTGGCACACAGTAAAAACTCATTTTAGTTTGTGATTATACTTATATTATTACAGTCCTCTAGCAAAACTCCCAGCCTCCAGCATCTTCCATTTTCACCAGTTATTTTCTTCCTATATTACTATATTTGTCCTCTTGCTCAAAAACCTTTTATACCTCTTGCCTAGCACATCTTTGTTTCAGAATCCTTGTTTCAGGGTTAGAATTAGGGCTTTGTATTTACCTCCCTAACTTTTAATCAGCTTTTTTTTTTTTTATCATTAATGCATAATAAAGCCCTAGACACTACATGTATCTGTTGACCACCCCCCCACACACATCCACATACACACATTTTGGTCTTTATTAATTCACAACCAGTAATTCCTCGAAGGATTATTTTTGAAAGATTCCAAGTTTTCTATTCAAAATGAGTAACATAGGGGCTTCTGGGTGGCTCAGGTCATGACCTCAGGGTCCTAGAATCAAACCCCGCTTCAGGCTCTCTGCTCAGTTCCTGGGGGAGGGGAGTTGTCTGCTTCTCCCTCTCCCTTTGCCCCTCCCCCCCACTCATGTGCTCTATTTCAAATAAATAAAATCTTTTTAAAGAATGAATAAAATAATGCATAGCACGTAGAATATAGTAAATATTCAAATGTGAGATATTATTATGACCAATTTTATCCCACATTAGTAATCTTAACTCCCTTCATAGTTAAGTAATATTCATGGTTCATTTAAAAAGTAAAAATTGTCCTTTCTGTGACGTCACCTGGGCCTTATAGAAGTGAGGGACCCTTTTCTAAAACATGGGGTGAGCTATATTTAAGCTTTTCTACTGTATCCCTTGATGCTTCATTTCAGTGCTGGATACTTCTTACTGATTTAACTTATTCTGCTATTTATTTATCAAATATCCACTTTGTAGATCATATACATAGTGTCTTACCTCAAAGAACTTCAACTCTTATAAGGAAAATAAGACATGTATATTACTAAAACAAGGGTGTCCTAAGAGATAAAGCCTTAAGAGAAGTTCAGAGGAGATGAATAATTATTTCCTGGTAAGAAAATAGCTATTTCTGACAGGTAGATTGGATTTTAAAATATGAATATGGTTAGGTAAAAATGTGGGAATAGCACAAGCAAAAACACGGAAATAAGAAAAATCAGGATGTGAGATGGGGAGAAGAATCTAAGAGTATGTAAAAGAGAGTAATAGAAAATGAGGTTTGAAAAATAAATGGAGGTCAAATGAGAGAGACCTGAATTTAAATCTCAGAAGGTTGGAATTTCATGTATTTGGCACTTAGAGCTGTTGAAGGCATTTGAACAATGAAATAGTCTAATCAGAGCTCTCCTTCAGGTAGGTTTGTCTAATAGCAACGAGAAGGATTTCTCAGAGAGGGAAACCCAATTAGGAAGCCACTGCTGTGGTCTTATAAGAGGTTCTCAAGTCTCAAGTACACTTGGGTTGCAAGATATTTATTCCATTCCTTGACAAGGTAGGATAAATCTTTTAGAATATCTTTATAGAAGCAAGCAACTTCATTTTTTTCTTTCCCTCAGAAGTTGTGCTTTTTTGAATACTAAGTGAGACGAGGCAGGCCTCATAAAGAATGGACAGGTTGATTACCCAGGGAGTGCTATTAGCATAATTCCCATTTTACCTTTAATTGTGCACTGCCTTCCTGGAATTCTGAGTAGCCTAGAAAATTTGCTCATGATGGGGGTAGAGAAAGAAATTCAATTTGTCACATCCAGTCAACATGACTTACAGAAAGAAATATTTGAATTTAAGCTGGCAATGAAATGAATAAATCATCCTGTGGTTTTTTTTGCAAGAGAGCATTGGGTTTAGGAAAAATGGGAATGATAAAATTTAAACCAATAAAAGGTTTTTTATTTTTTTTTTTTAAGAAACTTTTGATTATATCAAGGAGGTATGGTTGCTGTTTTGTTTTTAATTTGCTTAGTAAAACCTTTAAAGGAAAATAGTTGTATATACTGTATATACTGTTTCATCACGTTAAATGAGGAAACAGTAGTGAACAACACTATGGAGCATATAACTGGTCAGAGGTGTGGTTTTTCCAATCCTCAGTAACATCCTTAACTAAACTTCTATTGATAACCTGCTTTCTTTTTTTTATATATAAGATTTATTTATTTAGAGAGAGAGAGAGCAAGAGTGAGCATGAGTAGGAGGAGGAATAGAGGTAGCAGGAGAAGCAAACTCCTTGCTGAGTGCAAAGCCCGACACAGAGCTTGATCCCAGGACCCTGAGATCATGACCTGAGCCTAAACCAGGAGTCAGGTGCTTAACCAACTGAGCCACCCAGGCGCCTCTGATAACCTGCTTTCAAATAAAAACATAAATTCCTGGTCTCAAGTTTTCTAGTTGGGGAAAACTATAGGTAAGTAGTGAGTGGTATGAAAAAATTAAGTAGTATAAAAATAAAAACTATCACCACTTATCATCACTTCATGTAGATTTTGAGGAGCCCAGGGGAGGGAATTTAGGACTTCCTGAAGGTTTAGGAGGGACTTCTCTGAGGATTGAATAGCATTTCTTACCAACTTTTTTTTGTGTGTGTGTGTGTAAAGTCTGTATTAAGTATACAGTGCTTTATTCATCTTTAAAACATAATTCACCACAGAAGCTACTGTCTGTGGTCTTCATGGGGAAAGGTCATTGTCCTTGAGCAGACTTCACTGCATGGGCAGCTTTGGACAGGTGGTTTGAGGATCAGCAAGAAAGGAAGGGAACACCCAGCTATCCAAATGAGCTGAATCATCTTGGGTGTCACTGTGCCACCATCCATCAGCCAGATGGTCTTCAAACCACTGTGATACAATTGTGCTTTGGAAGTCATGCTTGCTGACCTACTTTCCTCTTCCCATCCCTGACTGATTCCTGATTTCTGAGCTCCTGGTCAGCAGGGTGTTTTAAAGGTTTGCCTAACTAACACATGTGAGCCATTCTGTTCTCAGAACAGAACCTACTTTGTTTTGTTCTGTGCCTCACTGAAGCATGAAAACTCTTCTATAAGCAGTAGCTCTCCTAGGAAAGCACATGCTTTATTGCTAACCTCTCTCAATTCCAACTTCCTGTTTTACCTGACTCCTCTCCATCTGGATTTTGACTTCAAACCTTCCTCTGTGGAACCATCTCAAACCAAACCAGTAACTAAAAACAGAGGAAAAGCTTTAGAAGGGGTTCATGGTGTAAAACAAAAAATAAAAAAAAAAGAAAGAAAAAAAAATAGAAGGAGTTCATGGTACAGTTATAAAGAGCATTGACTTTGAAATCTGAGGGAGGGCACCTGGGTGGCTCAATGGTTGAGCGTCTGCCTTTGGTTCAGATCGCATTCCTGGGCTTCTGGGATCAAGTCCTGCATCGGGCTCCCCGCAGGGAGCCTGCTTCTCCCTCTGCCTATGTCTCTGCCTCTGATGAATAAATAAACAAAATCTTTAAAAAAAATTAATAAAATAAAATGAGAGGGACCTAGGATGAATATAAAGAAGGGTCAGACAAAGGAAATGAATGAGGCACAGATGTTGGATTCAAGAATCTTTCAGCCTCACAGGAAGATCAATTCCATACATACGTAATTAGAATACAAATGAGATGATAAATGACATAGGAAGTTCAGGTAAAATGTTAAGTGAGGTTAGAAGAAGAGATGTCTTCTAGCTAAGGAGAAGGAAAGGATTTATGGAGTAAGTGACATTTGAGACACTTTGTGTGATAATACTGTAGATACAGATGTAAAGGGTATTCTTTTTTGTTTTTATTCCCATTTTAAAAGATATACAGACCATTTGTAACCTAGGCTCCCTTGCCCATATTTTCTTACATTTTTCAAAGGTGAAACATCAAACAACTGGTTTCTCCCCGACCCCAGTATTCATTTTATAAAGACCAAGAACCTCACTTCCATATTCCCATAGCTGAGAAACATAAAAGATGCCTCTGACTTATTTAAACAGCACTTTGCTTTCCCCAACAAGATAGATGCATAATTAGATGACTGACATCAGCTGACCACCATCCTGGTGAAAATCTCTCATTTGGGATCAGAGGAGTTCTCTATGTGTTTGTTCTATAATTGAATGTGCTGCAGTTACAAACATTGACTGTCTCAAAGCCTCAGTTGGATAGCATAGCCCCTCCAAGGCTTTTTGGGACTCACCACAGGTTACAGAAGCAGACACATGAAGGATTTGGAGCATTAAAGGTTTCCCATAGATTAAGTACTGTTTTTTTTTGTTTTTTTTTTTTTTTAAGTACTGGTTTTTAAAAGTGTAATTCGGGGGACCTGGGTGGCTCAGTCGGTTAAGTGTTTGCCTTTGGCTCAGATCATGTTCTCAGGGTCCTGGGATCTAGTCCCACATCGAGCTCCCTGCTCAACAGGGAACCTGCTTCCCTCTCTTCCTCTGCCTGCCTCTCCCCCTGCTTGTGCTCTCTTTCTGTGTCAAAATAAATAAATAAAATCTTTAAAAAATATGTGTAATTCATTTCTTCTGAATTTTTCTGTCTTTAGAACTTAACCACTATCTAAGACGCTGAAAACCTATATATTCTCAGGCTTTGTTTCTTAACTTGGGCATGTTTATTTTATTTGGTGATTTCTTCATTACCCAAATTCACTGAGAAGAGGATGTTCTACTTAATGAAATTTTCTGGTTAACAAATGCTATAACAGTGTTTAATGTTCTGATGGTCTGATGATGATTTTTTTTTTAAGATTGTGAATCCTGGGGACACCTCTGGTGTCTCAGTGGTTGAGTGTCTGCCTTTAGTTCATGGCGTGGTCCCAGGGTCCTGAGATCGAGTCCCACATCGGATTCCCAACAGGGGTCCTGCTTCTCCCTCTACCTGTGTCTCTGCTTCTCTGTCTCTCATGAATAAATAAATGAAATCTTTAAAAAAAAAAAAAAGATTCTGAATCCTGTTTTCTATAAAATTAGTTATCAACCCTCAGTGCTGACAGGGAACAAAGAGAGAAAAGAAACAAGAGCATCATTTACTTAGGGCCTACAGCATAGTTAACAAGAACAGGACCTTTAATGTCAATCTTTCCTACTTTGAATCCTGGGTTCACTCTCACTAGCTAGGCAAGTTAATTTAAAATGTATCATTTTCCCATCCATTAATTGTTTTATTGTTTTTTAGAAAACAATTTTTTTAAAGATTTATTTATTCATGAGAGACACAGAGAGAGAGGCAGAGACACAGGCAGAGGGAGAGGCAGTCTCCTAGCAGGGAGCCTGATGTGAGACTCAATCCCGGATCCTGGGATCACGCCCTGAGCCGAAGGCAGATGCTCAACCACTGAGCCACCCAGGCATCCCCCCATCCATGAATTGGAATGAGATTGGTACATACTTATATAGGGTTGTTATGAAGACTACACAAAACAGAGGATGGATAAAGAACCTGTCTCGACAAAAAGCTGGAAACAAATTAATTGCACCTGGTGTTGTGCTACTAGACATTTTGCATGTTAATATATTAATCTTCAAGCCAACCTGATAGGGTAGTATTTTTAATCTGATTCTTTTATCTGTGCTTCAAAAATAAGTACTCAGAACCTTGCTGAAAGTCAAACAATTCTATGTGGTAAAGTTGAGATTTGAACCTGGATCTGACCAATTTAACATCTATGCTTTTTTTTTAAGTTTATTATTATTATTTTTAGCAATCTCTACACCCAATGTGGGGCTCCAACTCATGACTCTGAGATCAAGTTGCATGCTCTTCTGACTAAGCCAGCCAGGCGCCCCTATGCTGCTTTCTTTGTTAGATTTTTTTTTCTTTTAGATATTTCTCATAGCTCTCCTTTATTTTCTTAAACTTGCAATAATACATGCGGATTCTTCTGTAATCAAACAGTACAGAAATAACTAATGCATCTCCCCATTCTTTAATACTATTCCCCAGAAGTAAGCAATTTGAAAAATTTGTCCTATATGCTGACAAATATTTTCCTGCATGTGTATCTATATGTGTGTATATTTTGTATCCTTTTTTCTGAAAAGATTGCTCAAACCTACATTCTTACAGTGGCATGTAAAAGTTCCTCTTTCTCTACAACATTATCAATACTGAATGCTCTCTTTCTATTCTCTTGTTCATTTGATAGATGAAAGGACACAATATCTTTGCTTCAGTTTGCACTACTTAATTATAAATGAGATTGAATGTCCCAAAATCAAAACTAATTTCTCTATACAATCCCACTAAATTTGTAGTAATCCCAAAATGGTAGTAATTTAATATGAAAATCCAAATAAACACAATGTAGATACTCCATTTATCATCCTTATTCTCCCGTATGTTGCCTCAGGAAGTAAACTTCTGATTAATTAATATAACATTTAATGTTACAATTGAATTGGGGAGATACTGAATGTGTTTTTTAGAGAGAGGGAATGTACATGGTGGGTACAAAGGGAGAGGGAGAGGATCTCAAGCAGATTCCCTGCTGAGCATGGAGCCTGATGCAGGGCTCTGTCCCAAGATCCTGAGATCATAACCTGAGCTGCAGTCAAGAGTTGGATGCTTAATGGACTGAGCCACCTAGGTGCCTCCAATTGTTTTGGAATTTTAATGGGGGTTATTCTTGTAGGATGTCTCATTTATATTAAATAAAACAACTATTCCATTCATTGGTTCAGCCAGGATTTGTCTAGTGTTTCCTATGTACCACACATAGTTCTAGGTACTTGAGTTTCAGAAATAAACAGGATAAATAAGTGTCTTATCTCAAGTAGTTTAATCTTGCACAGAAGATAAACAAGCATCTCTGAAAGTTTTAGCTAGAGGGAATAGAATAGCTAACTTGCTGAAACAGTAAATTTTTTAGCTCCCACGTGAAGGCTGCTAAGAATAAGACTGTACTTCAGGTCAGGTTGATGCAGCGGCCCAGTTTGCCATCAGAGTCAGATTTTTCCATCTCTACCTTTGCTCTGTCATTCAGTGTCAGATTCATCTCATGACTAGTTTCCTCAAATCCGTGAGATTGTTGCCCATGGCAATTTGAGCTTCATGCTTTCTTGTTAATTTGGGAGGTGGGGGGACTTCTTCTGGTTCTCTTAAGACCAAGAAGGATGGGGCATCTGGCCGGCTTGGTCTGTGGTGCACATGACCCGTGGTCTAGGAATTGTGAGTTCAAGCCCCGTGTTGGGTGTAGAAATTACTTAAAAAATAAAAATCTTAGAAGCCCCTGAGTGGCTTAGTCAGTTAAGCATCTGCCTTTGGCTCAGGTCATAATAATTGGGGTTCTGGAATCAGGCCCACATAGGGCTCCCTACTCAGCAGGGAGTCTGCTTCTCCCTCTCTCTCTGTCCCTCCCCCTGCTCATGCTCTCTCTCTCTCTCAAATAAATAAATAAATAATTTAAAAATATAAAAATAAAAATATTTTTTACAAAAACCAAGGAAGAACTTTTCTAGAAGTCTCTTTACATCTCATTGAGGAGAACTGGATCACATCCATTCCTGACAAAGTCATTGACAAAAAGAGTGTGATTAGGGCACTTTGGGTGGCTCACTTGGGTTAGGCATCTGCCTTTGGCTCAAGTCATGATCCTGTGTCCTGGGATTGCTTCTCCCTTTGCCTCTGTCCCTACTTGTGCGCTCTCTCTCTCTCTCTCTCTCTCTCAAATAAATAAATAAAATCTTAAAAAAAAAAAAAGAGTGGGATTAACCATAAGACAGGCAGGTCCAATATTGGAACAGAGAATAGGAATCAGCTTTTCTTAAGCCATATCTGTAAGCAGCAGGAACAGATCCCCGGGTGGGGTGGGGGGAGGTTGTGGGGATGGCCTTCTAGTGGAAAGAAAGAAAAAAGGAATAGCCGCTAGAGAAGAAAGAGTATCTACAACAATAATAAAACAAGCAGTTGTGATTAAGTATCTATATAGTTCTGGGCAGTGTGAGTGAGGAATAACATCTTTACGGTTTTCTTCCTAATGCCCCGTAGGATCAGAGTGGTACCGAGCCTGTTAGCAGTGAGGAAGATGGGAGTCTTGAAGTTGGTATTAAACAATTGCCTGAAAATGAAAGCTCCAAACTGGTGAGAATCTTGGGTGTTTTTCAACCAATGTTCTTTTTTTAAAAGTGTATCATTTATATTTTGTACCACCATGAAAAGGATCAACTTGCATCGTTGTTTGCTTCTCTAGAAATCTTGATCTCTGAGCTAGTAGAAGCTTTTCCATATGGAGTGACCCATTAATTCCAACAAAGAGCATATTCTCGTATTTTCTTCACACTTGAATTGTGCTGTCTGGAACAAAAGAAGCAATTTCTCTTTTAATCTTGTTTAATATTGGGTTTCTTTAAGGGTAGGGTCCCTAAAGGCATAGAAAAAGATGTTAAATATATTCCACTAATTCATAGTAAAATAAAAGATGGTTAAGCTTACTGAGGGGCTGGAGCATTAGAAGAGAGTTAGTTTTTGTTGTTCTTATTTTTTAAGTAACTGTTATTTTTTAGTAATCTCTACATCCAGCATGGGTCTCGAACGCAAAATCATGAAATCAAGAGTCACATACTTTTTCGACCTGATCCAACTAGTTGCTCCAAAGAGAGTCAGTTTTAGAGAATGCTCCCTCCTTACATCTTTAAGTGCTTGATATTTTATTTCATACTTATTGTGTACTGGGTACTGTGCTGTATGCTACATTCATTTCCTAATCCTTAAAATGCAGGTGATAATACCTTTCTTTTACATACAAAGAAACCAAAGGCTCATGATGGTCACTAACTTGCGAGAGGCCACTCACTAGAATTTGGTAGACCTGGAGATTCCCGCCTACTGCCACCACCACCCCGCCCAACCCCCTACCCCACCCCCCACCCTGGCCCCATTCAGTCTGACTCCCATGCCTAATTCACCATCCATCTTTTTGTTTTGCAGCCTTGTACTTACAGGGTTAGACTACAACTTCTAGAAATAAATGTGGGCTTTTTTTCTCTTTATTTCAAAATGTCTTACAAATCTCAGAGAATTATCACTTGGGAGGGTCACCCTGATTTTATGGCAACACAGAATTGTTCATTATACTTCAGGGAGTTTGAGAAATCATTTATCTTCTTTCAACTTGCAGAAAATGTTTATTGGGACTGTCTTAGATTCTGTGTCCTAGAAAAAAAAACATTCTTTCAGGCTGAGGGAAGAGGACATTTCACCAAAAGTGGAAATGACAATGGGCTATACCTTGACATATTGCAAATGGGACCCAAGAACCCTAGTGTCAAGAACACTGGGACTAGTGGGTTGTAACCATTGTTCTTGAACAAGATGTTCCACGGTTACACTGTTCCCTTTCTAAAAAATTGAACAGCATTTTACATAGATGGGGAATGAGTAACATCAACAAAGTTTGAACTCACAGCTCCTTCATTTAAAAACACTATTAACTTGGTTTTGGGGGTCGCTGTATCTCCATAGATAGGTTAGGGAAAAGTCTTATAAAGGAATAGGGTTTTGTCAGTAGGGGCTTCCAACACAGTCTATAGAGGAAATGGTTAAAAGGGTGAGAACACTTCCTTGCTTGCTAGAAGATTCTGGTAGTCCAAAGAGATTCACTTGTAGGCTACAGACAAAGCCATCCATTACCCATTGCTGTTCCCAAGAAAGCAATTCCAGTAATGGGGCTCCAAGTGTCAAGACAATTGAAGGGTCTCACCCTCAGGCAGAGGACTTGAAAAACTGAGGGTAATTTTTAGATAATGTTTTATACTGTATTTCACCAAGATGAAAACCTTCTCCATACCTACTGACTACTGTCTCTCTTTTTCCCTCCTCTCCCTTTTCCACCTCCCTCTCTTTTTAACATTACAATTCTTTCTCACTGTTTCCAGTAGAATCTATGCATGGTCTAGTTGAGAGAGAAAGGAGAGCCTAAATTTAAACAACTTTTATATCATAAATACAATGGCCTACCATAAAACATTAGCCAAGTGTGTGGTCTTGGGCCAGGTACTTGACTACACTAACCATCAGTTTTCTCACCCGAGGAAGAACAGTAATCAGGATGTTAGGAGGAAACAAATAGGCTATAAGCTGTAAATCAAGGAGTAGAATACAGGACAGATAGTTGGTGTTCAGCAAGTTCATTCATTAATTCAACAAATATTTGCTTAATGCCAGTATGTTCCGGGCAATAGATATACAACAGTGAACAAAATGTAGAAAAATGCCCACTCTCAGGGCACCTAAGTGGCTCTGTCAGTTAAGTATCTGACTGTTGCTTTTGATTCAGGTCATGATCTCAGGGCTGTGAGCTCAAGCCTCATGTTGGGCTCCATACGCTCAGCACAGGGTTTGCTTGAGACTTTCTCCCACTTTGCCCTCCCCCCAATAAATAAATACATCTTTTTAAAAATGCCTGATCTCCTGGGGACTCTATTCAGGATGAGTAGGGAGAGGAGAATAGATAATAAATTAGCAAAATATTAGACTGGGTCATAAGAAATTGTTGTTTTTGTGGGTAAGAATTTTATATGGTGCAACCTATGTGTTATTGTGTTATAAAGTATTAATAACAATTAAATGTCACTAGTTATCATGATTATTTCTACTATAAGATTGGTGCAAGGATTGCTACACTACCCTGGGATTATTGCCCCATGCATCTTGTCAGAGGACAGCATATGATTTGTATGGGTCTTAACTCTTTTCCCCCCTGTTTATGGTCAAGACACTGGGAAACACTAAGCCCTAACCCTCTAAAAGTTGCTTGCTTGCTTCATATGGGGGACCTATGTCTCATCAGGCGCTATGCTGGCCCCTGCAAGAATGATCGGGAAAAACACACAAGCCTTGCTCTTCAGCAGCTGATCCTCTAGAATCAGTGAGGATAATAGAATTTGTATCTAGAAAATTAACACATACAGAAATATATTAGAAAAAACTGCTGTGCTACATGCATTCAAAAGTGGAAGGAAGACCATTTTATTCAGGGATGATTAGGGAAGGTTTCTTAGAATCATGGCCTCTAAAGTAAATCTCTGAAGATGAGAAAGCAATTGACTGGTGAGGTTGGCATAAATAGGAGGTTTACCAGCTAAACGGGTGTGGATTATGGAGTAGCGAGTAAGTACTGGGCTTTTGTGGGGCGACAACAAGCAATACAATTTGAACAGCAGACTCATAGAACTGAAGGAACTATATGCTGTGAATTATAGATGAATTTATTCATCTTTATGTGTTCAGCGCTCAGTGGCTAAGTAGCTACATGGATACATGAATGTACAAGGTGCTACCTGTGAGAAACTATACTTCAGAGAGCTATTAAATTCAAGACTACCTGTTTTCAGAGCTAAGATTGAGCCACGGGTCAACATATTCCAGTACTGTTTTCGCTGTTTAATTATTGTTGGCTCCAGTCCATATCTAAGTAGTCCCTAGATTCTCAGCCAAGGGGTTGTAATAACTTCAGTGGTATTGGATTTCTCTAAAATATTTTTAAAGGGAGAATAACTTGTTTTTAGACAACTGATCAGATGATGGTTTGTGAAACATAGATTCCAATTGTGAGAGACTGGAGGCAGGGAAGTGTCTAGAATCTATTTCAGAAGTCTAGGTGAGAGCCTGTTAGGACTATTTTTTAAGCCTTTTAAAGGAACTTTTAAAAAGCTATCTGCACAGAGCTTTGCGACTTGCAAAACAAAGTGTTATTAGCTCATTAGCTTAATTTTCCAATATCTTAATTTTTTCTAAAATGATACTTTGCTTGTGATCTTCTTTAATTTTATCCTCAAAATAACCATATGTAAAAGGGAGGGCAGGAATTATTTATCACAGACTTACAGATGAGACCTTAATCTGCTTAGTGAAAAATCACAAAACAGGAAATTGGAAGAGCAGGGGCTCATCCTGAAGGGTCTCTGACTCCCTGGTATCTTGACATAGAAGGTCATGAATCCCTAAAGTAATTATTTTAATCTTTTGGATATCAACCTGTGTATTTATCATGTTAAGAATATCTGCATTAATATAATATGCTCTTTTGAGGCAGTAAAACTAAATTATCAAGAGTACAAATATTGGAGCCAGACTACTTGGATTCAAATCCTGACTCTGTCATTGACTAGCAATATCTTAGGCATATAACCTTTCTGTGCCTCAGTTTCTGCCTTTGTAAAATGGGAGAAGCAACCACGGTTGTTGTGAGAGCTGTTCCAGCTCTAAAGTACTATGCAGAACCATGACAGAGTGCACTGGAATCTCGGTACAAGGGTGAATTGTTAATAATGATGATTGTTATTCTGATTGAAACATTTAGGGTTGGCCACATAAGGATTAGCTGTTGTGTGCTAAGTGTTAAGGTGTAACTTAGGAAACCAAAGTGAATTTTTCAATCTGAAAAATGCAAATGCTGGTCATGATGGGGGTATTTATTGAATGCCTATGTGCTAGACATTATTCTAAGCTCATTTACAGAACAGTCCTATGAGGTTAGTACTAGTATTATCCCCATTTAAGATATGAGGAAATGAAGGCATTGAAACATTAAATAATCAGTGGGGCCCTGGGTGGCTCGGTCAGTTGAGCATCTGACTCTTTGTTTTGGCTCAAGGTCAAGGTTATGATCACTCAAGGTCAAGGTCATGATCTCAGGGTCCTAGGGTCTGAGCTCTGTGCTCAGAGGGGAGTCTGCTTGAAGATTCTCTCTCTCCCCTCTTCTCTGTCTCTCTCAAATAAATTTTTTTTATTTTTTTAATTTTTATTTATTTATGATAGAGAGAGAGAGAGAGAGAGAGGCAGAGACACAGGCAGAGGGAGAAGCAGGCTCCATGCACCGGGAGCCCGACGTGGGATTCGATCCCGGGTCTTCAGGATCGCGCCCTGGACCAAAGGCAGGCGCCAAACCGCTGCGCCACCCAGGGATCCTTCTCAAATAAATTTTAAATAAACAAACAAATAAATAATCACTCAGTGAAGCATAGATCCAGGTCCATGCACTGTCTCTAGAGTGCTAGTCTCTAAACCTCTATGCACTACTACCTTTCAGAGAGATACCTATAACAAAACTGAGGTCAAAGGACAATAAGAAAGTTACACTGGGATCTGAACTTCATGATTTTTCTTTCCCTTTTGTCTAAATCTTGACTTCAACATAGAAAACTCAGTCATAGAAACAGATAAAGATAGAGAAATTTACCTTTTACGTTAGCAAGTAAGGTTATAGAGACCTCCAAACAGATGTGTCATAAAATGAAGGAAACTAAAATTTTTTGAGAAGCTGGCCTGTGTTAGTCATTTTTGTACTGGTTATTTTATTTAACCCATGCTGCACATATTATAAGCCCTACCTTACTGAGGCTGAGAGGTGACAAGTATGTTCCTAAGGTCTTGCAGCAGGTAGGTGGTGTGGCTGGGACTCAAACCCAGTTCTTTTTGCCCCAAAAGCCCGTTTTCTCCTCATTGTGTAGTTCTCAGAGACCGTCTTTCTGGAATATCAGAAATATTATTATGTGGTCTATTTGTTCAAGCAACAAATATTAATTGAGTATATCTTGCTGTGTGCAGAAGAGTCAGTGATGAGCAGAACTATTAGGGCTTCTTAAAGAGCTTGAAGTGTTTGAGGACAAGTGTTCATGTCAGCTTGCTGTCTTTGGAAGCTCAGTAGCCAATGGGAGGGAAGGAGCAAGAGAAGAAAAGGAAGAGATATTACCATTTTCTTCTAAGTAGCTAACCTCTGTTCTTGCTGCCACCTTTGGACCTCTAACCCTGTTGGATATCATAATTTTCTGCTCTTTATAGTAAACTGTAAAACCAGCTTACTTTTTCTTTTGTTCTTGTCTGTCTCCTTCTCCATGTTGTTACAGATACTAATAGTAAAATCATTTTAAAGCAACTAACTTACAACAAAATAATAAAAAGACAACTCAATTAAAAAGTGACAGGGGCACCTAGGTGGCTCAGTGGTTGAGCATCTATCTTTGGCTCAGGGTCCTGGAATCAAGTCTTGCATCAGGCTCACCACAGGGAGCCTGCTTCTCCCTCTCCCTATCTCTCTACCTCTCTCTGTGTGTCTCTCATGAATAAATAAATCTTTAAAAATAAATAAATAAAAATAATTTTTTAAAAGTGGGTAAGGATCCAAATAGGCATTTCTCTAAAGATATACAAATGGCCAATAAGCACATGAAAAGATGCCCAACCTCATTAACCATGAGGAAACTAAATGCACGTCAAAACCACAATAAAATACCACTTTACACCTACTAGGAGGACTATAATAAAAAAGACAGATAATAACAAGTATGGGGAAGGAGGTGGAGTGATTGGAACTCTCATACGTTGCTAGTGGGAATATAAAGTATATATTGCCAGTTTTAGAAAACAGTTTGCGGTTCTTTATAATATTAAACATAATTGTATTATCATACCATAATTTCACTCCTAGGTGTACACCAAAAAGGAATGAAAACATATGCATACAAAAACTTGTATGCTGATGTTCAAGCATTATTCATAATAGCCCCCAAATGGAAACAGCCTAAATGTCCACCATCTGACTAATAAATAAAATGTGAATTGAATAATTTCATTATTTATTGAATAAATAAAATGTGGTACATTATGCAATAGAATATTAGCAATAAAAGCTAATGAAGTACTGATACATGATACTACAACCACATATAATGTGTATGTAATGTCAAGAGATCCTCAGGGAGTCTGGTGAACTGAAAGTATGAAAGTGCATGGTTGCGAGAACTGGTGAGATAGAAACCAAACTGGAGCCACGCCATGTTAATGAGGTGATCTCTATGCTGAAAGCAGCGGGAGGCCACGCAGGACTTCAGGAGGTGACTCTAAACTGTAGCTGTGATGTGGTGATTAGGTTGGACAGGGGACAAGATGGACGCTGACTGATGAGCTGGAAGTTCATGGTAGCAATGGCCATCCGCAAGAGATGGTGACAACTGTATATTCTCATACTCTGTCTATGCAAAGATCTTCATAAACAGCAAGGTAAAAGAAGTTCCACAGAGGGTTGCCAGTAAAGATATTTACCTTTCTTGCCTCCAGTATGCAAACCTTCTGCGGTGTGTATTCTTTAAAACTTGCCTCTGAATGCAGGCTTGGAGCTATTTAAATGGCAATTGTTGTACCATCTGGGTCTTGAAAACAAGCGTCATCCCAGGACTTGGCCAGCAGCCCAAGATAAACCTGTTAGGAAATGCGCCCAATAGATGTGCTCAGCGTTCTTTCCCCAATTTATGAAACTGCTTAGCAACAATACAGTCTATGTGTCTATGTGTCAAATGATCCTTGTCATCATAGATCTGATAACAACAGCCTCAATAACATTTTAGATTTTTCAAAATGTTTCAAAATGTTTGGATTTTCCCAACTGTCCGCGATGATTTTACTGTTGTCTTTCATTGTGAAATACTTCTGACTCGTAGGGCAAGAATAGAAAAATGAGGGTATTTCGGTTGAATTCCATCTCAGGGTGGAATTCAACAAAGAATTCTTTCTTTGTGAAGATTTTGGAATGTACAGGATAGCAAGATGCCTGAGGAAGCATGGGTTGTTTCTGAATTAACTATCACCAACATAAATGAGCTGTGACATGGAAATTCACGCTATAACTGACAGTGCATTCTATCATTGCAGAGTCCCCGCCAGCCACAATAGCAGCATTTTAGGAACACTGTTTATTCTCCACTTGACATACTTGATCCATACAATATTTTCAAACATACCTATTGAAAAATCAGTGTTGAGTGTTGTAGATACTACCCATGACTCCAAATGGCCTGATAGTACTTGCTCTCTCAAATGGAAAAGGCTATCAGATACAAATCATGGGCTCTGAAATCTGAACAGACTTAGATTTCACCTCTGCTCTTCACTAGGGAAAGTGCCATGTCCTGTCTATCTGCATTCTTCATCCAAAAATGGAGAAGGAGGATGTCCACCTCTCTGTTGTGAGGATTATGATTTTATACATGAAGCGCTTAGCACAGTGCATGGCAGGCAGTAAGGGCTCAGTAAATGTAGCTATTGTTTAATACCAGATTTTGCCTGTAAAATATCTAGGTGTGCCAGGACTTTCATTATTCAGTACACATTTCTTGAGAACCTGCAATGTGTCAAGCTCCAGGAATGTAAAGATAAATAAGACCTCTTTCATTCAGGAATACAACACATTAGGTCTGATGCAGAGGTCACAAACTGGCTGTCAGAGTTCCATCCAGATCTTATTTCACCTCCATGATGTGTTTTGAAGATGTTTGATTTTACAAATCAGGAGATAGTCACAGAAAATTCCAGGTTTCTCTTTTCTCCTGAAAACAGACCAGCATTCCAAGCTGCCCCATAAATCAATTAAGCACAGCCAGTTTATTTCTGTCCCGACTTTTCCAGCCATTTCCCCACCCCAACCTGTTTCCTGTATTCCTTGCCTGTAGACACCTGAGTCAGTCTGCATCCTGGCTCTAATGTTGGAAACAGAGCTAACCGGCTGGGTGGCGGGTGCTGTTACTAAGAAAAGAAAGCAAGGAGGAAGAGCATATTTGTAGGGAAGGGTGACTGACGTGGACTGAGTGTAAGACAACAGGCTTGAGAGGGCTGCTCGCCTAAAAGTAGTTGTACTCAGAAGTATTCAAATGTAATGATTTTTAAAACATACCTGTCAGACACAAATGGTTTACTGCTGATTCGAGTCCTTGGACTCCCATTCTGTAGCATGGGGATACACTGAGCAGGACAGCCTTTGCCTCAATCATTCCCACCCCAACTTCTCCCCTCACCCGACCACCTGGATTAGCTGAAACCCTGTCAGCGAGAGCTCCCTAGCACCCTCACATGCCTTTCTGCGGTTCTTGGCAACACTGGGAATTACTTAGATGAAGTTGCATGCAAATCTTGGCTGTGCCACTCATTTGAGTCTCTGGGCCTCAGTCTCCTTACCAATCAAATGGGGCTGGTAATAGGCTCAATCTCCTATAAAATATGAATCAATAGGGGGATCCCTGGGTGGCGCAGCAGTTTGGCGCCTGCCTTTGGCCCAGGGCGCGATCCTGGAGACCCGGGACTGAATCCCACATTGGGCTCCCGGTGCATGGAGCCCGCTTCTCCCTCTGCCTGTGTCTCTGCCTCTCTTTCTCTCTCTCTCTCTGTGACTATCATAAATAAATTTTATTTTTTATTTTTTTTTTTTAATTTTTATTTATTTATGATAGGCACACAGAGAGAGAGAGGAGAGAGGCAGAGACACAGGCAGAGGGAGAAGCAGGCTCCACGCACCGGGAGCCCGACGTGGGATTCGATCCCGGGTCTCCAGGATCGCGCCCTGGGCCAAAGGCAGGCGCCAAACCGCTGCGCCACCCAGGGATCCCTCATAAATAAATTTTAAAAAATTTTTTTTAAAATATGAATCAATGCATTTAGAATGATGCCCTTTTGGAGCACGCAGGAAATGATGTGAAAGTGTTAACTACCATTATTCCTGGCAGTTCTGAAAGTACTTTCAAGAGAAGATTTCACTGTTCACTGTGATATTTCCTTCAACTGGCACAGTGTCTGGGACATAATAGGCCTATAATGCTAAACATGCTTAATTTCTGCTCCCTTTGAAAGATAAGATGTACAATATGGGTTTTAGATTATAGGACCTTAAAAATGATGTCGACAAATAGGACTTCTCCAGAGAAGTGAAAACGGGCTCAAAGAACAATGTGTGAGCAGCACTGCGTTTCTGACAAGCTCCAGAATTTAGCAACTAGGACACTTAGACTCAGTTAAGAAGGTCTGAGCTCTGGACTCATTCCCTTCTCTGGATTCTTGGTGCTAATGATTATGATTGTAAAATTATTTTCTCAGTTTAGAAAAATCTGATTAGCAACAGTCTCCTTCCAGGCAAGCCGAATTTCACATAGCAGGTCTTCACAGCAGACCAGTCAAAGAGGTTGGGAGTGGAAACAAGCCAGCAGACATCAAAGATGGGAATTCGTGTTAAAAATGTGCACCTCAAAAAAAAAAAAATGTGCACCTCTATTTCTGCTGTTTTTGAGTTCATGAGGTTACCTTTACCTGTTCCCCACAGGTCTCTATATTATCTTCATTTACAATGCAGAGGGAGAGAGAAGAGGAAAAAGCCAAAAGCTTTCCTCTTGTGACTTTCATGAAGGGAACAGACTTGACGGTATATCTACTGTCTTTTTTGTTTATGACCAGGAAAGGGAAATTTATCATGTAGGCAAATCTCAAGTGATTTTCAGAAATATAAGATATAAAGTACAATGAGCTGTGAAAAATGCCACATATTTGAATGCACTTGAACTCTGCCATTGGCAGTTTGCATACTGTCACAAAAGAGAGGCCAGTGCTGACTCAGACATGGTCTCTCTGGCTTCTTACAAGAGAATTCCTAGGCTCTTGCCATAGATGCAGTTTTCATATTGGATCTGAAACAGAAAGTAAGATTCGCACGGTGACATCTGCTCCGTTAGCCAAACCAGAATTCCTGCAGTTCTTGATGGACTACAAATTGAGGGTAAAAATGGATTTTAAGTACACAATCCAGCTTTTTTAAAATGAGCAGGCTATATATCTGAGCATTCCAGCCTGGAATTAAGACATATAATCATCAGAACATTTAAAGCTATTTTTCCAAGCTGGGATGCTAGCACTTTAAAAAACACTCAGGAATAATTTGTAATCAAGCACAGTAGTCAAAATGGATAAACTGTTACTGATTATCACTTAAATTTTTTTTCAAGCAAAATAAAATATAAAAATTGATAAACTTAACCTGTATCAGAAATCGCATGGCATATTATTCCCATAAAAGTTAAAATTCTACACTAAACTCGTTATCTTCCTCTATTACAGATCTATTTCTTCTCATTTTTTTATGTTATTATTTTAAACATTAGAGACAGTATCAGCCTCCTACTTATCCAGATTCAAAACCACAGTCAGCTTTTACTAATCTCTCTCCTTGTTTGCTTCAACTGAATCATTTGCAAAGTACGATTGATTCTAGGGACACAACATGAAGCAAAATAGATTGCATCAGACTTTGGAATTTTACAGACCAGAAAGTTTTCAAGAAGAACATTGGGAATACAGAGATACTCCTCTTCTTCCCACCCACCCACCCACCCCCCAGTAACGAAAACCAAGGAAATAGAGATTTGAGCATGTGAATTTGCCATTTTGTAAGTCAGGAAATCGTCAAGGTTCAGTGATTCCAGAGGGTTCAACTTATTAAAGTCCTCTCTCCTCCCAATTACTTCCATATATAATTACCATAATGTCACATAGGAAGAGCCATTTTAACACTAAAAATTTAGGTAGGGCGCAGTTTTAAAGGGCAGTCCTTGATACTGAATAGATTTAGTTTTATGAAGAACTCTCCATGTGGTTATTTTGCATATTTCCCACAAATCAGTTGAAGCTCACAGATCCCTCATGAGTCTAACTTTTTAGTATTACTGACAAGAGGTGAAAACTTGGACTTCGGAGTCGGATAGTGGTTTGCATCCACATTTCTCTACCTATAGTTAAGGACAAATTAGACCTCCCTAAACCTCAGCTGCTGCTTCATAGGTTAATGTCAGCGATCTCTCAGAGAGGCAGTGTGGCATGATCACTCATGTGAATCAAACACATAAGGCTTTGAATCCTTACTGTGATGCTTAGTGGCCCTAAGCCTTTGGGCAAGTGTGTTAACTTCTGAAATACTCAGGTCACTCATCTGCAAAATGAACATGGTAATAATAATGTTTTCGTGATGGGGAGGATGGAGATAAACATTGTGTTCAGATGCTCACAGATATTAAGTGATCAACATATGATGGAGGATATTATTACTATTACTACTACTGTTTTTGTTGGGATAAATGAGGTAATATTTTTTAAGTGCCTACTAAGTGACAACATAATGAATAGCCAATAATAGTTTCCTTCTTACACAGAAATCTAAAATTCAATACACAAAAAGGAATGCATGAGAATAATGGCAGCTAACACTGTCATAGCATTTCCTATGTGACCCAAAAGGCATCGTTCTAAGTGCATTGATTCATATTTTATAGGAGATTGAGCCTATTACCAGCCCCATTTGATTGGTAAGGAAACTGGGGCCCAGAGACTCAACTGAGTGGCACAGCCAGGATTTGCATGCAACTTCATCTAAGTAATTCCTAGTGTTGCCAAGAATCGCAGAAAGGCATATGAAGGTGCTGGGGAGCTCTTGCTGACTGGGCTTCAGCTAATCCAGGTGGTTGGGTGAGGGGAGCAGTTGGGGTGGGAATGATTGAGTCAAAGGCTGTCCTGTTTAGTGTATCCCCATGCTACAGAATGGGAGTCCAAGGACCCAAATCAGCAGTAGATCATTTGTGTCTGACAGGTATGTTTTAAAAATCATTAAATTTGAATACTTCTCAATGTGACTACTTTTAGGCTGAGCAGCCCTCTCTACCTTGCTGTCTAATACTCCATTCATTTCCTTCATCTCTAGTTAGCTACCTGAGTTTGTTGTCCTGATACATCTTTTCTGGGCTTCACCTCATTTTAATCAGTAGTCTCTTGATTGCAAGCGATAAAACCTCAGCTTGACCTTACAGACAAAGAAATTTACTGATCAGCTACAGGTCGTTTTTACATTACTACAGGAAAGACAGGGTTGACAGCCTTGTGGACATTTGGAACCTGAATCCTGGTGCTGCCAGAGGTATCTAGATGTCTCTTTGATTCTTTTCTACTGTGCACTTGCTTCCTCAGCATAGTGGGAGCTTGGCCACCAAAAGCTCCTCAGCCTCTCAGCCAGAAAGGGGCTGACTCTCTTCCCTTGGGTCCATTGGAAAATCCACAGGATGTTCTTGTGTGTTCCAAATGTCTACCCTTGGACCAATTACTTTAGCTGGACAGGCAGGGCATGTTGATTTACCCAACTTTGGGGTGGAAGTCAACCAGCTTTGGTGATTATAAACTGGACATCCTCATTATATCTCTTATACAGAATATTCCCAGTGTTGCTTTTTATGTCCACTCCTTAAAAGCTCATTTTCTTGATCACAGTAATTTGTTTGGCCCACAAAGCATTTTCTTTCAGGAGTTTATAGTACTGTAACATAATGCACACAGAATGTGTTCTATCGGTTTGTTTCATGAAATGAGATAATCCTTCCCCACTCCTTTCTCAGCCTTCTTCTTTAGAGGTCCCCTGTGCAAAGTCAACACCTGAGAATGTCCCAGAATCTCAGCTTTAAAGGCACTAAGAACTCCCTTGATGCAGTAGTTGGGAGATTAGCAAGTTCTAAATTTATGTTTAAACACAAAACAGAAAAAAGTGACGCACCCTAGGTCACTGCAGTGGCTAGTGCTGTGAATTTTTTTTGCCTGCCCAAGCTCAAAATAAGCTGGCATGACTTGTTCTGACTTAATGTTGAATCTAAAAATGGAATCACTATGTTAAGGTTGGCTCCTGAGAATCTCATGTGTGTCGTTGGGAGGAGGTAAACAGCACTTTGCCTTTCCCTTGTGGTTCATCCTTGGTTAAGAGCCGGAGCTCTGCAGCACAATGCGTCTGGATTAAGTTTTGGTTCAGCATATACTTCAGCTTCTCGTGCCCCACTTAACTCTGAACTGAGGATAATAATACTTCTCCCATAGATCTGTTGTGTGTACATCAGCATCTGAAATGGGAATGGTATCTAGCTCAGTAATTGGCACAGTCAGGGCTCAGTAAATTTTAGCTGTCATCATCATCACCATGAACTGGCCCCGTCCCTTGACCCAGAGGTGTAAGGGTAATCAGTGTAAGAAATGGGACAGGGTGTTGGACCAGATGCTTTTCAGAGCTCTGATTTCCTCATCTCATCCTCCCCTCATTTTGAGGGCAAGAGAAAGGAAAGGAAACTGCCACTTCTCAGGCACCTACTAACTGCCACACACCTCCCTATTCAAAGTTATTCAGTTTCCATAACTTTTTCTCTAATATCTGTCTCACCAGGTATGTAAATGTCGTAAGTGCAAGGCCCCATTGGTCTTCTTCATTGCTGGCACAGAGTAGATGCTCTGTAAGCATGTGTTGAATTCAACTTTGCTGGCAGCCCCTTATTTAGGTAGCTGTTACTGTATTCTTACTGTTGCTAAAAATGAAGGTTTCTGAGCACTACTGCTGCTAATAAGTGGTGGAACCAATCTGAACCCAGACTTTTCTGGCTACTATTCCGGTGCCCTTTTTATTTACAAGTGCAAATGAGGATGCATTCAACCAATTAGTAGTAGCCCTGTGCAATATGCAAATTGGGTTTTTAAGTCTTCAGCTGGGGAGGTCAGCTCCTTCGTCCCACGATAGTTAATCTGGGTTTAAACAAAGGTAAAATTGCAGACATGCAGTATCATTTTCAAATAGAGACGCTTCTGCTCTTTGGAAGGCCGTTTGATCCACACTGGAAGGCACAATACCCTGAGCATTTATACGGCAGTTTAGAAGTTTTATTCTAAAAATTCTTGGGAGCACCATTTATTGACCTCCCATGTCTGTCTTTTTTCAACTGTGATCCTTTTAAGTGGAGGCCACAGGATCACCTTCACTGTGCATCCTTTCTTTCATGGCTGACTCTGAAATCCACCCGGGTGCATTTAAGATTTGAGTTCCTAAACTTTGATTCATTCAGCACTAGCCCTTTACCAAGCTCACGGTCTATTCTTCCTTATGTTGAAGAAACAAATAAGACAAAGTCAATCATATTAGCATATGGGAGACAGACACATAAAAAGGTACAACACAATGTTGCATAAATTGTGATAAAATAAATTGCTCATGCTGTGGATGGGGCTCAGGGGAAGAATTATGACATGAAGTAACTTCTGAATTCGTGTCACGTAATCTGTTTAGGAGCAAAGCTTGTAGGGGTAGGTTGCGGGGAGGGTTGTTAGGAGGAGTTCTAGAGTATTTGTCTCATACGGGAGAAATTTAGGGAGAATCTATATCTAAAGGAGAAAGAGCTAGAGTCCTTAAAAAATAAGTGGACAGGGGATCCCTGGGTGGCTCAGTGGTTTAGCACCTGCCTTTGGCCCAGTGCATGATCCTGGGGTCCCGGGATTGAGGCCCGGGTCTGGCTCCTTGCATGGAGCCTGCTTCTCCCTCTGCCTCTCTCTCTCTCCGTGTCTATCATGAATAAATAAATAAATAATTAAAAAAAAATAAGTGGACAAATAAGGGAAGTCACAATCATCTAGGGGACCTAGGCTGCAGTCTCAGGATATTACGCAGTGGGGTTAAATCTCTCAGGTTGTAAACCATTAGTGAATTGATGAGATTGTAGCCTAATATAATAATAATCAATGGCTGGGCATGACCTGATCATTAACTGTTGTATTGTTACGAATCTGTTGGGAGCCTGTTGAATTAAGGGCATGTCAGTATGTTCAAAAAAAGAAACCTGGATGGGAGCCGGGGATATCAGATAGGACTCCAGCATTCCCCAAAGGAGAAAGTGTCCTGTCTGCATGATTATTTTTCCCCAACCCAGAAGCAGCATTGGGAATCTGGGTGTATCAGAGCCCAATTCCATTTACTATCATCATTAACATCTTTATTACATATTTGTTGTTTGCCAGGTACCATGCTAAGTGCTTTTCGTGTATTGCTTCATTTCATCCTTTCGGCATCACTGTAGCGTAACAACCTTTACTTTTTCCCATTTTATAAATGAGGAGACCAATTGAGGCTTGGAGATTCAGATAATCTGCTCAGGGTTGCAGAATCTCCTCAATTTAAGAGTTGAAGAACGAGGGTCACAAACTCTATCACTTTGTCATACACATCACACATTTCGTGTCATCTTCAGATAGCTTACCTACCTGCAGTCTGTATGGTAGACCTACTATCTGGTGTCTCAGACATTTACCGAGGCTAGAGTAAGCCCATCCTTTCTCCTGTCCAAATCATTCTATCTACCAGATCCCTACTTTGTCCTAGTCCAAATGCAGGAGTTCATGCCTCAGAGTAAACCATCAGATGATAATTTCCCTTGTAACTTTACATATACAGAAGGATGAGATGTGGTGCATTATGTTCAATTTGTTGGTGTCAATAAACTGCCCTTTAAGTATGCATTGGTTTCTTATGTGTTTTGGTAGTTTATTTCTCTCTTAAGTGTGGACTCTGCACTCTTCCGTGGGGTTCAGGACTAACTTAACTCTGCACCCCATCCCAATCCCCCACTCAGCATCTTTCGTGAATGGCATTTTGCCTCTAATTGAATGTCTGGAGGGAAGAAAAAATTCTAATATCAGAGTTCAAACCCTGAAAGAACTAAGTTTCAGTACAAATACAGATACAGAGATTATTGGCATGGCAAAAGAAGAAAAATCTCGGGATCCCTGGGTGGCGCAGCAGTTTAGCGCCTGCCTTTGGCCCAGGGCACGATCCTGGAGACCCAGGATCGAATCCCACATCAGGCTCCCGGTGCATGGAGCCTGCTTCTCCCTCTGCCTGTGTCTCTGCCTCTCTCTGTGTGTGTGTGACTATCATAAATAAATAAAAATTAAAAAAAAAAAAAGAAGAAAAATCTCTAGCTGAAGTGACCATCAGTGGGTATCTGATAGATTTAAAGCCTGATAGATCTGAAAGGGCCCAAAAGAAGCCTTTGGAAATGACAAGGCTGCACTCGTTTCTGAGAGTTAGTTCAGATGAATGAACAGAACTTTTGTGACCAGTGCTTTAGTCATTTTATTGTAGAGCCAAAGCCTCCATGGTATTTGTTAAAGTTGGAGAGTGCACTTGGGCCCTACAATGCTGTTAAGTGGTTGTATCTTTTACATTTCAGGAGGACATCTCCCAGGTGGCTGGTCAAGGCATGGTGGCAGGTCAGCAGAAGGCACTGGATTGCCCAACTGACAATGTATGTAACTTGACTTTAGGTTTTGCTCTACTGGGATGATATGTATTATAAAGGGGTTCCAGAAAAAAAGAAAGTGAATGCAATGAAATTAGATCCTTTATTACTTGCTATAAGCCTATGGTGTGTCTTACAACTTGAAGTCAGCCCACAGCCATATCACTGATTCTGTTCAAGGTGTGTGGATATATTCTCTGTGCATCTTCCTGGACCAAGTACCCTGAGCAGGTGTTTAAATGTGAGCCATCCCCACAAACACACCTGCACTTAAATTCTGAGAGTGATGTGTCTTACTAAATGACATTAATAAAAATTTTAAGTGGGAGAATTTGTAGTTCTGTAAAAATATAAATATAATAACTTTGGTGTTCCTTACATTTTGAGTTCCCTTTTCTTAAAAAAAGAACTATAAATTTCTGTCAAACTTTTGCACTTTTGTTCCCTTTAGTTTTTTCTTTTTAAAATCTTGATTCGGGGGATCCTTGGGTGGCTCAGCAGTTTGGTGCCTGCCTTTGGCCCAGGGCGCGATCCTGGAGTCCCGGGATCGAGTCCCGTGTCGGGCTCCCGGCATGGAGCCTGCTTCTCCCTCCTCCTGTGTCTCTGCCTCTCTCTCTCTCTCTCTCTCTCTCTCTATGTCTATCATAAATAAATAAGTCTTGAAAAAATATTTTTTAAAAAATCTTGATTCGTATTTCTATGTGCTAGGTTATACTTTCATACTACTGAAATTTACATTACTGTATTAACTATTTTTATGTTTAAGAAACTAGAGCTTACATGATATTTCAAACATTGCCAAAGGAAATACCTTTGAAAAGTCTCCAAACTTATATGCTAAAAACCTAAATAAAAATGAGTAGGTGTAGGGGTGCCTGGGTGACTCAGTCGCTTGAGCATCCAACTCTTGATTTCAGCTCCAGTATGATCTCAGATTCATGGGATTAAGCCTCACATTGGGTTGTACGCTCAGTGGGAAGTCTGCTTGAGACTCTTTCCTCTCCCTCTGCCCTTTCCCCTGCTCATTCATTCACACACTCTCTCTCTCTCTAAAAGAAATTTCTAAAGAAATGAGTATTGGGGTTCCAGGCTGGCTCAGTCAGTAGAAGATGAGATTCTTGATCTCATGGTTTTGAGTTCCAACCCATGTTGGGAGTAGAGATTACTTAAAAATAAAATCTTAAAAAAAAAAAAACTTTAGGAGCACCTGAGTGGCTCAGTCATTTAAGTACCTGCCTTCAGCTCAGGTCATGATCCCAGGGCCCTGGGATTGAGCTCCATGGCAGCCTCCCTGCTCAGTGGGCAGCCTACTTCTCCCTCTCCTCCCCTCTTTTGCTCTCTCTCTTGCTACCTGTCTCTCACTCTCAAATAAATAAATACAATCTTTAAAAAAAAACTTTTAAAAAATGAGTAGGTGTAAAAAGAACCTTAAAAATAACCAGATTTGGTTCAACTGGAAACATGTAAGCAACTCTTTAAAATTTAAGACCAAATTTTTTACTTTATATAATGTATTTGTAAATACTACTAATATGCTAATGCTTTATATGCTGCCACTTATCTCAAGACACATATCAGGCATCCCTAAAATGTTACAACCATAGAACTGTAGATCTGGGACTAAGTCTAAACACCACCTACCCTTTCTTTTCCATGCCGAAAAATGAGCACTTAAATATCTAAAGTATTGTTCTTTGGGAAAGTGATTATAACCTTTTCCATTGCTGCAGAAGAGAACCAGCCCCAGGTCAGTGTGCAACTCCTGCTGTGAGGCAGTGTCAGCTCATTATGAAGAACTTCCCAACCCCTTGAGCTGTTCCAAACCACTCTGAGCTGTTCCAAACCCAATCCCAATGGTTTTCAATCAGGAACTTACCTGGTCATTTATTATCAAAGGACATAAAAACACTAATAGCTATTATCAGTTGAAATCTTTAACTGTTTCTGGCATAGTGATAGGTTTATTTATGTCCTTTGATCTTTACAACAAGCTCACAGGGCTTAGAGATATCACTACCAATTTATAGATGAGGAAGTTTAGGTTAGGGAGGTGGAAGTGACTTGTCTTTGGCCACACTGCTAATCAGTACTAGCAAACTCAACACTTCATATCTTCTTTTGAATGGTGGTTTTTGTTTTCCCATCATAAAGACCTGATGAACTGTAAACTCTTTCCCAGAAAAACACTGTTAAACATAATTTTGGTACAACACAGAATTTTTATAATTCCCAAAATGCCTTTTGTGGCTCTCTTTGAAATTCATTTACCCTGGGTTAAGAATCCATGGTTTAACTTTAAGCAGTAATTCTTGAAACAAACAAAACGTGCCTGGGCTCCAACCTAGGTACCAATTTATTTGGTCTAGGATGGGGGGAGTCTCAGCATCCATAAATTTTTAAAACTCTGTAGCAATTTCTATTATGAAGACAGGGTTTGAGAACCACTGGTTTAATTAGGTTGGATAACCTAGAACATCCATTTCACTCTCATGATTGAACAGAAGACATTAAACAGCAAATCCAACCTTTCTTATCTATTATTCTTAGTAGTTTGGTTTTGTACCAATGGATAAGTCACAAGAGTACACATTTCATCCATCACCACAAGAGGTCTGTCTCTAAAAATGTATGTTGGCAGATGCCTGGGTGGCTTAGTGGTTGAGCATCTGCCTTCAGCTCAGGGCATGATCTCGAGGTCCCAGGATCAAGTCCTGCATCAGGCTTCCTGCATGGAGCCTGCTTCTCCCTCTGCCTGTGTCTCTGCCTCTCTCTGTGTGTCTCTTGTGAATAAATAAATAAAATTTTTATTAATTTATTTATTAATTTAAAAAATAAATATATATGTTGCACATTTCCCTTGGTTTCTATGGACTATTTCCTTGTTTGTTTTTTTTGTTTTTGTTTTTGTTTTTGTTTTGTTTTGTTTTATTTCCTTGTTTTTTAATTGAGTTCAATGCTATCAATATCTGTTGGAAACATGCGCAATGAAAGCGGATGCTACCTGGAGCTGGGATGTAATGATTACCATAGACATTCCTATTTTAAAAATCACATGATTCAAAAATAAAATCAAATAAATAAAAATTTCAAAAATAAAATAAAAATCACATGGTTCTGCAGCACCTGGGTGGCTCATCAGTTAGGTGTCTCTTTGGTTCAGCTCAGGTCATTATCTCATGGATTGCCCTCTGGGCTCAACAAGAAATCTGTTTGAAGATTCTCTCCCTCTGCCCCTCCCCCTCAGTCATGTACTCTCTTTCTCTCTCCTTCTGTCTCTCTCCCTCTCAAATAAATAGATATTTTTTAATCACATGATTTTTTTCATAAAAGAACTCTTTAGCTTGCATTCAGCTTTGTTATTGATGTTCTTTTTAAAAGTGATATAAAACAAAAGTTGAACATAAGTACTGTATGAGTTAAGGTTAGGCTCAATCTCTAAAAGAAGTTTCTCTTCTACATAAAGTTTGGGTATAAGCAGCCTAAGGATGATACGGTGTCTCCACAGTGTCACAGACTCAGGTGCCTCTTATCTGACTACCATTCTTATTAGATTACCATCCTCAAAAAATGCATCCATTTTTTGGTCTGAGATGACTGCTCTGGGTATTGTCATCCCATCTGCATTCCAGTTAGGGAGAAGAGGAAGGCAAATGAAGAAAATGACCTGAAAATTGTACAGTTCACATCTGTTTACATCCTACTGACCAGGACTTAGTCTGCAGATGTATCTAGCTTCGGACACTGGAAAATGTGGTCCTCAGAGTAATTGATATCTAGGTGATTCCATTGTTTAATTTTCTGGTAGTCATTTTTCCACTTCCCTCTCTTTTAAATCACTAAAAATATGTCTTTGAATAAGTCTTTTTGAGTAAGTTACAGTCATTATTAAATGCTGTTGAGAAAAACTGCAGAAAAGAAGATGAACATCCATAGAATCAGTGCCCAGAAGCTGTTTGATAAATATTTTATATCTGTAGCATTCTGGGGTGCCTGGCTGGCCCAGTCAGTAAAACATGCAATTCTTGGTCTCAAGATTATGAGCTCGAGCCCCCGAAGGGGGTGGAGATTACTTAAAAATAAAATCTTTAGAGATGCCTGGGTGGCTCAGTGTTTGAGCATCTGCCTTTGGCTCAGGACATGATCCCAGGTGCTGGGATCAAGTCTCACATTGGGGTCCCCTCGGGAAGCCTGCTTCTCACTCTGCCTGTCTCTACCTCTCTTGGTGTCTCTCATGAATAAATGAATAAAATCTTAAAATAAATAAAAATAATATCTTTAAAAAATAAAATAAATAATGTGTAGCTTTCTTTCGCTACTGACTTTCAGTCTGATCTCTTCCTGTAAATAGCTGTGTGATTTCAGATAGGTCACTTACATTGGTTTCTTTATCTGGAAAAGGAAGTAATATTGTCTAACTCTCCAGGTTCTCAGGATCAAATGAATTCATGGATGTAAAAGTGTTTTTTAAAAACTGGAAAGCAGAATGCAGATACAAAATGGCTGGTGGTGTTTTAGTTTTTATATCCTGCACAGTGCCTTGTATTGAGGTACAGCCTTCCACTGACAGCATCTCGAGGTGTCATTGTTCTGGAGCAGTTACCTTGATCCTATTTCTAGACTCCAGAGACAGCCTGGTGCTTCACCGCCTCTACCAGAATCTTCCAGCTGGGGATGGGTTCCCTGGCTAACTACAGATCCAGAAGGCAGGTCAGGTCACTACCTATATTTCTTAACTGCCTGTTAAGCACGCATGGAGTCTTTTTGGTTTTTCTCTGTTATACTAATACTCATTGGAGATATTATCAACAAAAATCCAGAATTACAAATTAATTTTCCAAAGCTCACACAGCAAAGGTCTCTGTACTTTCGTTGAATTACAAATTCATTTTCAATGGTGAACTTCCATGTCTTCATTTCGCTCTTCTATATCCATTCATTAACTCATTCACTCACTCACTGATTTATTCATTCATTCATCAAACATTTATTGAGGCTCTACTGTTTTCCAGGTACTGGGAATCAAGGGTGAATAAGGTATAGTTCTTCAGGGTGAATTAAAATGTAATTGGTGTACCTGGCACTTAGTAGACCTTTAATGGATGCTTATTTCTTCTTCCTGGCCTTCATGTTGCTCAATTAACCTGCCTAATGCATTTAACTATTGTGAATGTATCCAGAAGAGAAGGATATTATTGTGTGCTCAGAACATCTGCAGTATAGAATGCTTTTCAATGGGCACAACATAGTTATGTGGACTTCACACTGATTTCATCAGAATAAATAGAAATTGTAAAAATTTTTGTTCTGCTTCCTAACCCCAGCATCATATAGAGACCACAATGATAGAGTCTCATCAACTGTTATCCTTCTTCCCTTCCTCCATCCATCCTTCCCTGAAGCATTTTAGATGTAAATTTAAATAGGGAACCATGGGGGAGGGAATAGAAATCATCCTAACTCCCTCCTGCCACCTCTTCCACTTTAAAGTCTCAGAAGACATTTTTGGAGTGCCACCATTGCTTTGGTAACAACACACCAGTTTTAAAGTCTTATCCTTTAGTTATTGTTATCCTCTTTGACATTCATCTAATTTTCTTTTGTAGGCTGTCAGCCAGATGAAACCACAAAAATATTCAACAAAAGTCTCCTTCAGTTCACAAGAGATACCATTAGCACCAGCTCCATCATACCATTCAACAGATGTGGATTTCACAAGCTATGGTATGACGCTTTCTGAATTGACTCCTCAAACATGAGAAAAGGAGGGGATTATGATATCCTGAAAAGAGCACTGGACCAGGAGTCAGGAAGCCTAGCTTTGCACTCTTCCTCCACTTCCTTAGCTCCGGGACTTGGGCAGGTCACCATTCACCTCACCTGCTATTGGGATTGCCTACTGCTTATTGAGTATGAAAGTACTAGAACAAAAAAGGCCCTCAGTAAATACTGTTCACATCTGAGGCTTACAAACTATTCTGTAATCTCGCCAAAAGATTGTGTTTAGTGTATAAGTAATATCTCTTAAAAATCATATTCAGTCAAATGTTAGCCTTGCATATGTTGATGTAAGTTATTTGAAAACTGTTAATTTTCAGTGCTTAAAGACATGAGTATTCAGTTTCTGGCTGAATTATGCTGACTGGCAGTTGAAAATAGAATTTAAAATGAGTATTTCCACTTTGTTTTTATGTGATAGAAGTCCATTAAAAAAAAAAAAAGTGCCCTATTTAAAACACTGCTTACCAGTGGCAAAGCACAACCCTGCATGAATTTAGCAGGACTCACACCTTTATGTATTTGTCTTTTACATTTTCTTCATAAATATTAACTCACTAAAAATTTAGCAAGCAGGTATTATTTTAAAGCACTAGATTTTTGCTAAAATACTTGATGAATATGGTCAGCAAACTATAACCCATGGGTCACATTTGGCCCACCATCTGATCTGTTTTTGTGCGGTCTGCAAGCTAAAAATGCTTTTCATATGTTTAAGAAGTTGGAAAAAGTCAAAGAGTGTTTCATGAAAATTATCTGAAACTCAGACTTCCATGTCCATAACTAAAATATTTTTGGTATACTCATTTGTTTACCTGTTGTCTAAGGTTGGTTTCAAACAATAAGGATAGAACTGAGTAGCTCAACAGAAAAATGTATGGTCTGTAAACCCCAAAATACTTACTACCTGGCCTTTTACTGAGAAAGTAACCACAATGTAGACCAATTGAGTTTTGATAAGATGCATCACTTATTTGTATCTTGATAACAAATTAATCATCCTATAATTCAATCTGTGGAAATTCTACTCATTTGGTCATCTTCTTACCAAACATTTATCAGGAGCTTGGTATGTCAGGCTTTGGGCTGGGTTGTATATGAGAGAAACACACACCAACACTTCAGACTGGCTAGGCTGAGGCAGAAGTTGAGGAAGAGAAGCGCCATCACCAGCATCTTTGCCTACCTGTCCTCTCTTCTCACTCAAGAGATTAAACCGGCCAGTTACAAAAGGAGTATAAACTTTGTAAAGCATTCATGAAATTATGCACTATTGCACATTGTTTTTATTGTAAATGAATGAAAAATACAGTATGAAATACATATGCTGCCAAAAGATCTAGAGTCAAATTAGGTCTATAATTTAATATTCTCCTTCTAATAGGGAATTTTTTATTGTTACTGAGGTTGTGTCACTAAATTTCTCACTCTTAACTAGGAGGCCATTAGATTAATAAGTTCCATGTGGTCAGAAAGAACAACTGTGTGCATGCTACATTATGCCAGCTGCCGGACTGGGCATCTCACACATTGTTCATTTAATTCCTATTAGAAAGCAGTTAGTTCACACACTTTTTGCATGAGGAATGAGCCTCCGTTTCACCCACCTTTTAATTTCTTTCTTGGGAACTTAAATCCACATCCTCACCACTCCAAAACCTGCTTTATTATTGTTATTATTGCTGAGTCAGAACAGAACCCTCCACAGGCTTACCTAGAGCCTGTTTCCTTTTGTTTAATATCAAGGATTGGCAAACTTTTTCTGTAAGGAGCCAGATAGTAAATATTTAAGGCTTGTGGAGCATATGGTCTCTGTTGCAGCTACTCAACTCCGCTGTCGTAGGGTGCTAACAGCCGTAGACTGGAAGTAAATGGATTAGCAGGGCTGTGTTCCAATACAACTTCATTTATGGACATTGAAATTTGAATTTCATGTCATTTTCACATTCTTGAAATGTTATTTTTCTTTCCTTTTTTTTTTTCTTAACCTTTTGAAAATGTGAAAAATCATTCTTAGCCTGCGTGCGGACCCGTGCTTATACAGATGTTTAATGAGCTTGGTGGATCTTGGGTTGGCAACCTGTGCATTAGCTGCAGCTGACCAGCAGGTGGGGCCCTTTATAATCAGCCCTTAGCTAGATTCTATCCCAGTGTAAGAATCAGTACTCATGATGATCAAACTTAGTTGTCAAAAAAGATTACATTCTCTGGAGGCTGTTATTTCTGCAAGAATCTCTTGAAACTAACACTTTGAATATTTTGATTTTTCAATTAGTTAGGTTCAGTCATCTGGAAAATGCACATATGTAGAAGTTACGCTAGATAAGGGGGTTGTGTTAAACATCTTTTCCTAGCCAGTAATTTTTTTCTCTCAGTTTATAGAGAAACCCAACCAAAAACAATGAAATAAATAAATAGATAAATAAATAAATAAATAAATAAATAAATAAATAAATAACAATGATTTAGGGGTACCAACCAAGCTTAGTTGGTTGAATTTCAGCTCAGATCTTGATCATGGGTTCAAGCCCCGTATTGGGCTCCACACCTAGGGTGGAACACACTTAAGAAAAAAAATAAAACAATGATTTAAAACAAAAAGATTTTATTTATTTATTTATGAGAGTCCCAGAGAGAGAGGCAGAGACACAGGCAGAGAGAGAAGCAGCCTCCCCACAGGGAGCCTGTTGCAGGACTTGATCCCATGACCTGAGATCATGCCCTGAGCCAAAGGCAGAGGCTCAACCACTGAGCCACCCAGGCATCCCTAAAACAATGATTCTAAAAAGTAAACCGTGGGACACCTGGCTGGCTCAGTCGTACAGCATGAGATTCTTAGTCTCCAGCTCATGAGTTCCAGCCCTACATCGAAGGTAGAAATTACATTAAAAGATTTAAAAATTAAATCTTTAAAAAAATGTAAAAAGTAAGCCTTTATAAAATAGCATTAACTCTTTTAACAAGTTTTACAGTTATGGACCTAGCAATTAGTTCTTGAATGTTGTGTTTATGACACTTTTTTTTTTTACTATGTATATTTTTTGGGATCGCTGTTAGGTAATTCTTATTTTCAGCCATATCATACTTTATTGATTAAATCCTTTATATATCTTAATTCATTATATGCTCTCATTGAAAGTATTTGAGCACTAATTCTTCTTAGTATCTTATAACTATAACTCAGATTCTCCTCTTATACCACTCTTCATTTTCATTATGACATATGCATATATGTACTTACTCATTTAATCATCTTACATCTTTCTGTACAAGTTTTCAGGGTATATTTGAAGATTTTAAAAAGTTTAATTGTAGTTAAAAATAGATGTTTGAGTAAGGGGATAGCTATTCCCTTAATCTCAAAAGTGGGGCTCCTGAGAGGCTCAGTTGGTTAAGCATCTGCCTTTTATTCAGGTCATGATCCCAGGGTCCTGGGATTGAGCCTCTGCTCAGTGAGGAGTCTACTTCTCCCTTTCCTCTGCCCCATTTCCCTTCTTGTGCTCACTCTCTCTTTCTCTCTCTCTTAAATAAATTAATTAATTAATTATTTTTTTAAAAATCTCAAAACTGTCAGGTTTTATCTTTTCCCGAATGGGCATTAATGACTAAGCTTTTTCCTTCATGGTGCTTAGCAGGAAAAGAATGAAGTGATGAACACATGCAAACCATGCACTCCCCAGCTAATGGAGTATGCGTGCTGGGCTTCTTCTTCTACTTGCCAGTCATTCTGTGTTTAATCCTTCTCCAGGTGGTTTCCAGGCTCCTCTGTCAGTGGACCCTGCCACGTGTCCCATTGTTCCTGGCCAGGAAATGATTATAGAAATATCCAAAGGACGTTCAGGTCTTGGTCTCAGCATTGTGGGAGGAAGGGACACACCTTTGGTAAGTTCATAGAAGTGAAGTATATCCACTGTCACAGAGTTAGTTGTTGAACCTTTATCATTTCTCTGGCTTCTTCATGGCATGGAAAAAGACACAATCATAGATATGTGTGCATATTCTGGCCAGCTTTCAAGTTTTTCTCAATGTTTAATTCTCACCAGGATTTTCTCTAAATTGAGTATTTTTTATAAATGCTTATTAGACCAACAGCATTATAGCAGCATTTAGAAGTATTATTACAGAATTTAGGGGCACCCAGGTGACTCAGTCAGTTAAGCATCTGTCTCTTAATTTCACCTCAGGTCATGATCTCAGGTTCATGAGATTGAGCCCCAAGTCAGGCTCCACACTCAGCAGGGAGTCTGCTTGAGATTCTCTCTCTCCCTCTGCCCCTCCCCCCAGCTCACTTGCACATGTGCTCTCTTTTTCACAATTTACTAAATTATAAAATAAACATTAAAAAAAAAAGAAATATAACAGGTTTTAGGCCAGTGTCTGGTATATACTAATTGTAAAATAAGTATGAACTGTTATTATCATCATTATTATTTAGTAGAATGCTAGATAAAAATATACATCAGTTATTCTAGCACGATAATTTAGGTTTTGCTTGGAAATGGATCTTTGATTATATATATATATATATATATTTTAGAGAGGGGGAGGAGGGACAGAGGCAGAGAGAATCTTAAGCAGACTCCATACCCCCACAGAGCTCCATTTCACAACCCTGAGATCATGACCTTAGCTGAGGTCAAGAGTCAGATGCTTAACCAATTGAGCCATTCAGGGTCCCTATTCAGTATATTTTGATGTCACTACACAGCACCATTTTTTGGTAAAACTTTCCAGGTTTCAGTTTATAAAGATGTGATTAATCAATGCATATACATATTCGAATAGGTAATACATACACATTATACTCGTTAAATTGACGCCAAAGGATATAAAGTAGAAAGCAAATCTCCCTCCAACCCTTTAACCCTAACCCTGCCCTCCAAACCCAACCCAGGTCTCTCCCTAGAGACAAAGCTGCTTATTAATGAATATGTTTTTACATGAATATTTTGGTATTTCTTTTACCCATTTTAGTTAGTAAAGAATGAATTATATGTGCCAGACTTACAGATAAAACAAGTATAATAGGATTAGTAAAAATTGTTTTGGTTATAATAATTCCATATTAGCACTGCTGGGAAGTGGGGAGGCCCATTATATTTTCCAGTAGTAACTGTTAGGCCCCAGAAGCCCTGGGCAACTCAGGCACAACCCTCATCTCCCAGCCTTCTGCACGCTCCCTGTCACCACCCTGCTGCCTCCCACTGTCCCACCCGAACTAGGCAGGCAGCACCACACCCTGCTAGTGAACAACCCAAACAGGAATGTACTTAGAGGTGGGGGTTTATTATTAAAGGATTTTTATCTTCATCCCCCTGATTCAAGTATGGCTATAACTTTTCTCCCGAGGTAAGGATAATTTATTTCCTGAATTATTCTCCCTTGGCCTGTGCAGGAGAGCCTGCTGTGTGAGGCATCTTGCATTCACGAGGACATTTTTTCATCAGCTGGGATGGGACTGGGAAGTTAACCTGGAGTTAACCAGCTCCACAGCCAGTTTTAGCTCCCACCCTTTCATGGGCTGTGATTTAAATATGATTTAAAAATAAAGCTTAGACCAAACCACTTGAAGGGAAACTTTTTTTTTTTTTTTTTTTTTTTTTTTTTTAGATTTTATGTATTTATTCATGAGAGACACAGGCAGAGGGTGGAGCAGGCTCCTCTCAGGAAGCCTGATGTGGGACTCAATCCCAGGATCCTGGGATCACGCCCTGAGCTGAAAGCAGAGGCTCAACCACTGAGCCACCCAAGCGTCCCAGAAGGGGAACTTCTGAAGAAAACTTTGCCCATTTCCTCAGTGACAAAAGCTGAATACATAGCTTCCTAAGCCATATCATGAGAAATGATAGTGATTCACTTCACTTAAGGAAATGAATATATACACATATTATATACTTTTTAAACATATTACATGTATCTATTATGCCAAACATATTACATGTATCTGTTATACCTGTTATATCTTTGGGGTAGTATGTATGCAGAAACTGTTGGTTGACCCTGAACGTTGACTGTTTCTCCCTCCTTCCAGGGCCTGTTTCCTCATTTTTCCAAAGAGATATCTCCAAATATTAAATAAACTGAATTTGTATAAATCTATACTTGAAATAAACCCAGGGAAATTATATTTTAAGGAAATTCTGTAGCAAATTCTTTCATGAAGAGATAACCCTCTTATTTTTTTGTAAATCTAAGTCTATACTGCTTAAAATTGGGCAGAACTAGATTCCCCATAGGAAATAGGGAATTTTTTTTCCAGTAGGAAATCTCATAGCGTGTTTTGCCTAGCCAAATGAGTTAACTGATTTTTTTCCTTGTTATTAATATGATTTTGCTTTATGTGGGTGGGGTAGATAACCTGAGTAAGATGTACCTGTGTTGCTCTTCAGTCTTTACCGTTGCATATATTTGTGCTACTGGCTACCAGCTTGGGAGCTTCCACATGATGCTCCACATCACCTACAGCTTCCTAAATGCGAGGCTGTTTACTAAATACTATATTCTGCTTCTCTTGCCACCACAAGGCAGCACCCCCCCCCCCCAAATTCTTTAACAGCATTCTGAGGTTCATAATATATAGTTCTGCCTTTTGAGACTGTAAATCCCATTGTCCTTGGAAGGATAAGTACCACTTAAAAATGAGAAATGGGACACAGCTTTTATTTCTTAACCTCAGGTACCTCATCAAAAGCTGTAAGTTAGACTCCTGAGTTATATATAGCCATGTCGTTTTTTTGATGAAGCTGAACAGCAGGGTTGGGGGAGATGCTTTAACAAATAAAACCATTGTTTGCTACAGAGATCTTGTTTTTCCTTCCAAATTTTAACATGGCATATGCAGCCTAATTGACACTCTAGGTGACATTATCCAGTTAGGTCATGGGACGGCACCCAGCCACCAGGAAGTTAGCAAATAAAGATGAGAGTATCTGAGAGGAAATTAGGGACAGTGGTGAGCCACTGTTGAAAGTACCTTTGCACTTTGCACATTTAATTGTGTGATGCATCCTTCCTTTAGCTCTGATGTGGGGAAAGAGCACATCCTGAGTGCTGGTGACCCTTCTTAAGCAACTGCGCCAACTCTCCCAATTAGGGTTTCTGGGCCCTCTTTGTTGTGTATCCAATAGATACTTTTGCCGCCTTTGAAGGAATAAAACCTCTGGGACTTGGTCTTGACACCACATCATTGCTATCTGCTATAAATAATTGCTCCAGAGACAAGGCAGATGGTTTCTGAGATCAGAGAGGGAGATCTCACTTAGCATCCCAATATGTTTGCAGCCAGTCATCTAAATAAGCCTTTCAAAATAAACCAAGATAATGGTGAGGATGAGTCTCTCTGGAAGGTTTACGGGCACACCTGGACCCAATCCTCAAAGACAAACTTCTGCCTCTGTTGTTTTAATCTTATGATGTGCTCTCAGGTCTGTTTTTGGTGAATGTGGTTCATCTGTGATAGCCTGCATATGTTTGCTTCAAGACTGCCCTTTCGGGGCAGCCCGGGTGTCTCAGTGGTTTAGCACCGCCTTACCCCCACCCCCACCCCTGGTGTGATCCTGGAGACCTGAGATCGGTCCTGTGTAGGGCTCCCTGCGTGGAGCCTGCTTCTCCCTCTGCCTGTGTCTCTGCTGCGCGCGCTCTCCTCTCTCCTCTCTCTCTGTGTCTCTCATAAATAAAAAAGACTGCCCTTTCCTTAGTGCTGAGGACATAAAGTTGAGTGAAATAACCCTCTCCTTACATATTCAGTCAAGTTTATTCTACTACCTTCAGTGTTTATGGTCTAAGATAAGGGACTGGCCAATGAAAGTTCCTATTAAGGACTATGAAAATAAGGATTTTCTCTGTTAAGTAGAAAAGTGTATAATTAGGGGTATCTGGGTGGTTTAGTCAGTTAACCGTCCAGCTCTTGATCTCAGCTCAGGTACTGATCTCAGGGTTGTGAGTTCAACATCAAGAAAGAGAGAGAGGGAGAGAGAAAGGAAGAAAGAAAGAAGTGGAACTACAGTACACACTTTCTAGATTTAATTAATATGGATAAATTTTTATATATTTCTTGTAAGCCAATATCTTAATCTGTTCAGGCTGCTATAACAAAATACCACAGACTGGTGGCTTACAAACATTAGAAATTTATTTCTCATAGTCTGATGCCTGGAAGTCCAAGATCAGGCTGCTATCATGGTCAGATGAAGGCCTTCTTCTAGGTTGTAGACTTCTCATATCCCCCACATAGTAGAAGGAACCTCTGTGAGGCCTCTTTCATAAGGACACTAATTTCACTCATGAAGACTCTGCTCTCATGATCTAATCACCTCCAAAAAGTCCCACCTCCTAATACCATCCCATTGGCATTGGAGTTTCTACATATGAGTTTAGAGGGGCACACAGCAAGGAAATCCGATAAGGCATAAAATAGGTAATATATTTATTCCTATTTTTTATTTCCTTCCAACCAGCCATCCACCCATCATCTTATCTCTCCCCACCACCACCATTCTTTCTGGTCTTAGGGTGCTAGTTTGCATGAAATCTTGCAACTCGGCAGACGTGGCATATTCTGACCAATGAAAGACCAAGAACTCTTACCTCTTGTGATGTTCACCACATATTTCTGAAGCCTCTCCCTGAATCCTTCAATTCCCCTTCTCTGAAATGTTTGTTGTATCATTTATCAGAAGTCTTATCTCTATTGCCCTCAGAAGGGGTAAAACATAGTTCTCCAGTGTCATTTTGTTGTACTTATTTTGTTATCAGCCTTGGGAATTCTAGAGAAGAGAAAGAAAAATTTGAACAAATCTTTTATTTCAGAATATTGGCAGACTTGGACTGTTTTTGGTATTGAACAAGTAATGTGGAGAAAGAGCCATTCTGAACTCTGGCCATGCTGGCCTCTTTCAGTTCTTTCAAGGCATTTGCACCTGCTGTTAGATCTGTCTGAAGCACTCCCCTGATCAGTTTTAACTGTAGCTAGAGTATCCTGTTTATTTCTGGGCGTGTTTATGTGGTCAACAAGGACGTTGTTGAAACCACATCATTGTGAGGAAGAATTGAATAGAGTTAGGAAAGAGAAGATCAGAAGGGACAATGACAACTCTCTGCAAACATATGTAAGATTATCTTTTTGTGGATGATGGATACGAACAGGTTCTTCCAAGGAGCTCAGTGAAAAACAGATTTCACATTTTCATAAGGAAGAACTTTCTAAAACATCAGCTGAGCAAAGGTGGAATGAAGTATGTAGTGAGTGCCAAATCTCAAGAAATATTTTGACAAATGCAGGCAGCCACTCTTTGCAAGGATATTATTATTGAGCTTTATTTTTTAATCAGGCAGGAACATTTACATCAATAAGTCTTTTTCTCAAGGTTATGTCAGTCTGATGAAACTCATTCTCTCTCTTTGCATTCCCATCTCACAAGTTTCTCAAAGCTTCAAAGTCTTGAGTTTTTTTAACTAGAAAATAAGGCTTAATTATTGTTTGGTTTTGTTTTATGGAAGCTAGTCATTGTTATCGTTTTTAGACAGGTTAAGTTTATGAATATAAGCCCTAGTTGTTATATTTGTATTGTATCTCTGAGGTGGAGATAACTTATCTCTTTGCAAGAGGAAAACAATTATCCTAGGGCATTTATTTTGTCTTTATATTCTTGGTACCATCCCGTTGTAAATGAGGTCAATGGATGCCCAGAACAGATTGTAAAATTTAGATACTGTTAGTATTTAAAAGGCCTGGGAATGTCAGATTTGGAATCTTATTTCTCTCCATTTTTTTTCACCACCTGATTTAGTACCAATTTAATTCAGTCTCATTAAACAGAAGTTCTATAGATAGGAGAGGTATACTAGCAAGAAGCATCGAGGTAGAGGGGCTGTCACATTTCGCTACTATGTGGTAAAGTCATCCATTTAGAAATTGAAGTGAAAAATATGTCTTTTAGCTCTAACCATGTGTTCAGGTCTGCAGTCACCTCGCTTAACTCTGATTTACCATGTTGCATGCTGTTGTTTAGCAGTTACTGCTTTTGACCATTTAAATGTAGAACTGTAGCAATTTAAACCACTAGGTATTTTTTTTAAAGTAAGCAGAATAGAAAACTATTTTACATTTGATTAAGTGTTTTATTTTGCTGTTCCCCTTCAAATGAACTTTGCACGGTCTGTTTCATGAGGAGTGTGGTTTGCTTTGGCGTGTAATCCCCCAAAGCCAGGCTCCTTTTATCATTATTGCTTAAGTCATATATTTTTACACAAAACATCTTATTACCTTAGTTTTATTTTAAAATCAAAGCAGAGTTTGCAAAAAGTCTATGAATCACAGTGAAAGAATGTTAACGAATAGTACCTCTGAATTTCCAGATTTGGGCATTTCTGATCTTAAAGAATATGACTGTAAGCAAAAATATTATGCAAGCTGAGTAAAGTTTAGATAAATAAGGACCAGATGGAACTATAGGGACTTAGAAAATATAATGCAAATATTATCCCATTTCCTTAAAATAAATCTATTTCAGTATGAAAAATTATATTCATATTGATGAGTATCAACCTTTTGCTAAATCAGTCTTGGCGAGGGAACTCCATTTTAAGTAAATATAAAACAGTTTCTTTTCTGAGGTTGAGAAGGGAAAGCTTTTCAGAGCCTTAAAATGTGAAACTTTTTATATATTCATTGCAATTCTTATATTAGCTGTTTTATTGCTGTGATTTTCATTCCATATTTTAGTTACCTATAATATGTAAGAGTTTGCAATCCCCAAGCTTGCGTTTTAATCCATTGCTTTAAAACACACACACACACACACACACACACACACACACACACACACAGATTGCTGTTACTGCTTCCTGTGTATCTGATCATTTGATCCATACTTTTACTCAAAAGAGCCACTAGTGTTGCTGATTTAACACTCATTTATGTTGTTTTAGTTAATTACCCAAGAATATTTCAGTATTTCAATATAGTAGGTACTGAACATTGTGATCTATTTTCTTTCTCTTGAAGGTTTGGTAGGTGTGAATCTTCATACCCTAACCAAAGCATATTAGAATAAATGAATAAATTGAGATTAGGATATAGAGACTTGCCCTTTGTTCCTTTTGCAGTGGAGTTTTATGGGGATTAATTGAAGACTGTGTTTTGAGATTCTTAGAAAAGCTACATAGTGAACCCTAATTTTTTAGCAAGAGTGTCCAGTTTTCAAAAAGTATGATTCCAAATATAAGTTATTTTTGACTCTTGTTGACTTCCCTTGGATAGCTTATATGACTTCTTCAGGTTTTCTGAACAGAAACAATTATATATTCAACCTATAAAGTTGGCAAGCAGAACTATATCAGCTTGACAGATGTTGTACTTCTTCTAAAGTAATAATCTTTTATCATATCCATGGCAGGAAAGCAGTATATTGAATGTACACTTGACTCTGAGATTCATCCAAATTATAAAATTAAAATAAAATGAGAAAAGTCATCTTAGAATAAATAAAATATGGTACTTATTGGCTACATTCTGCCTTAAGTCGTGCATGTTCTTATGAGATATTGAAAGTAATCTCTTTAACATGTTGCTTCTCATGAATTCGTGAGGGTATGCCAAATACCTTTTGCATCAAAGCAGGAGGTTTAAGGTGGAGCAGATTAGCATTTTTGCTTTTTACCTTTGTAATGGGTTACAAAAAATATAGATCTACGGAACACATGGAATGTAATCATAGTAACACATGCTACAGCAAAAAACATGCATTCCATCTTCATCCCTGGGTTAATCAACCTACTGCCCCACTGTAGCAGGGGAAACAGAGACCTGCCTTTGTTGATAGGAGTCCTGCCATCCCTATTATACATAGCTTGTGTTTGCATTTCTGCCTTTATCACTTTCACATGAGGCTTCCCAGCTGTGTTGTAGACAAGTATCACCAGGGAGAAGCAACAGTAGGAAGTATAGTCCGTTCTTGTTATTCACAGTAATCGTGTTCGTGTTCTATAAAGTCATAGCAAACACTGAATAGTGAATACTAAACCATTACTTCTGGGGTAAATGCAGAGATGGATTCCTCTAGTCACAACTTTTTTTTTTTTTTTTAAGATTTTATTTATCTATCTATCTATCTACCTATCTATCTATCCTGCTTGTGCTGCTGCAGCAGACAGAGGGAGAGGGAGAAGCAAGCTCCTGGCTGAACAGAAAGTCTGATGGTGGGCTTGATTCCAGGACCCCAGGATCATGACCTGAGCCAAAGGCAGACACTTAACAGACCTAGCCACCGAGGCACCCCACGGTCACAACATTTTTTAATAGTCATAAATACATAATCTTGTTTTATGTGTGTTACTTTTTAAAAATAGGTTATTTTAATATCTATTGTTGATTCATTAACATTGAACTCATGACAGCAACATGGTAACTCATAAATGCACAACAGTTAACTAACACATGTACTTTTTCCATATGGCACATCACAGCCTTCTCCTGCTTAGAAACATAAGCACTTCAGTCTTGTGCTTGGGGGATGTTTTAAACAGCAAAAGCATAAACAAAAAGCACAAAATATAAAACATGTGGCACTAAAAAGGCCACAAAAAAGGTGTATGTTCACAGCATGAGAGATGAAACAGGAAGGCAAAATGTCACCCTGTTGTACTTCACCTGGGAACAAGTGAATCAGGCAACTCAAATTTTTCACCACTTTGCCCATGTCCACAAATGACTGTTAATGCCCTAGGAACCTTGATTTGGAGGGAGTGAGTGAATTTGCAAATATGGAACCCAAAAACAGGGAATACTGACTATACTTAATGAAAATTAAAAATGTCAAGATACCAGGACTTTGCAATCTGGCTTAGATCTTGTTGGGATTCAAATGGTCCCTTGGCCTTAGCCCTGAGTGGTCCATGACTTTAGAAAGAATAACCTAGGGACACCTGGGTGGCTCAGCGGTTGACTGCCTGCCTTTGGCCCAGGGCACAATCCCGGGGTCCTGGGATCGAGTCCCGTATCAGGCTTCCTGCAGGGAGCCTGCTTCTCTCTCTGTCTCTTGTGAATAAATAAATCTTTAAAAAAAGAAAGAAAAGAAAAGAAAAGAAAAAGAAAAGAAAAAAGAAAAGAAAGAAAAGAAAAGAAAAGAAAAGAAAAGAAAAGAAAAGAAAAGAAAAGAAAAATGAAAGAATAACCTAAAGGGGTGCCTGGGTGGCTCAGTCAGTTAAGCATCCATTTGGACTCTTGATTTTACCTCAAGTCATGATTTCAGGGTTGTGAGATCGAGCCCTACATTGAGCTCTGTGCTGGACATGAAGGCTCTTAAGATTCTCTCTGACTCCCTCTGCCCTGCCCTTCTCTGTCTCCCTCTGAAAAAGAAAGCAAGAGAGAAAGAGAGAAAGAGAAAAGAAGAACCTGAAATATCGGGCAACCCGGGTGGCTCAGCGGTTTAGCACTGCCTTCAGCCCAGGGCCTGATCCTAGAGTCCCGGGATCAAGTCCCACGTTGGGCTCCCTGCATGGAGCCTGCTTCTCCCTCTGCCTGTGTCTCTGCCTCTCCCTCCTCTCTCTCTCTGTCTTTCATGAATAAATAAATTAAACGTTTAAAAAAAAAAAAAAAAGAACCTGAAATATCCCTTAGCATAATCTTTCTTAAAAATCAGCAGTCTGGGGATCCCTGGGTGGCGCAGCGGTTTGGCGCCTGCCTTTGGCCCAGGGCGCGATCCTGGAGACCCGGGATCGAATCCCACATCGGGCTCCCGGTGCATGGAGCCTGCTTCTCCCTCTGCCTATGTCTCTGCCTCTCTCTCTCTCTCTGTGTGACTATCATAAATAAATGAAAAAAAAATTTTTAAAAAAAAATCAGCAGTCGGGAAAAAAATTAGCAGTTGGGGGGTCCTCTGGCTGGCTCAGTTGGTAGAGCATATGACTCTTGATCTCAGTAAATTCAAGTCCCACATTTGGTGTAGAGATTATTTAAAATCTAGGGACTCCTGGGTGGCTCAGTGGTTGAGCATCTGCCTTTGGCTCAGGTCGGGATCCAGGGGTCCTGGGATCGAGTCCCACATCAGGCTCCCTGGAGGGACCCTGCTTCTCCCTCTGCCTATGTCTCTGCCTCTCTCTGTGTCTCTCATGAATAAGTAAAATAAAATCTAGGAAAGAAGGAAGGAGGAAAAAGTAAAGAAAGAAGAAAAGAAAAACAGCAATCAATTGTATTCTTAGCTCACCATAATTATAGGAAAAATAGAAATTAAAAAACAGACCAAGACTAGTGTCATTCATCCTTAGAGACATGACTTTCAACCACTCTGACACACATTCCTTCCTTCATGCCCCATATAGACAGACCCCCTACAACCTTAGGTATGTATGAGTTGGAAGTCCTCATTAGCAATTATTCGACATCCACTTGGCCGACACCTTGCTTGACATTATATACATAATCTCACTTCATCCTCAAACCCTAAAAGGTAGGATTTACTCCATTTTACTGATATAGGAACACTGGTTCAGTGAGGTTAAATACCTTAATAGAAGTATCACACAGTTAGGATAAGTGGCAGAGCTGATCTCTGAACACAGGTTTATGTGGCCGTATCCAGGATTCTTCCCACTGTACATTGCTGTGTTCCATTGTTTGCAGCCTGGAAAATTCCTCTGGCAGACTTGATAGAGTCTGTAGGAGGCTAAAATTGATCATAAATTTTGTGCAACTCTTTCCAGTTTCCTTGAATTTGAGCTGGCCAGTTGACTTACTTTGACCAATAGTAGTGAAAGTGGCAGTGAATGACTTGCAAGCCTTAGCCTCCAGGCCTTATGGCTTAGCTCTTGTCCTCCTGAAAGACTGCCATGTTGCAGACCAGCCTAGACAGGCCTCCTGGAAGATGACACACCTTTGGAAAGAAAGCACATGGCGGGAGAGGGGCCCAGCTGTCCCTGCTGAGGCCCCAGCCAACCTGACTACAAACTCCTATGAGCCCAAATGATACAGCATAGAACAGAACTGCCCCCTGAACCCAGCCCAAAGTGCCAGCTCAGGGAATCATAGACAAATGGTTTGTTTTTGTTTTAAGCCACTAAATTTCGCAACAAAAGATAACTAATCCAGAGTCTGACCCAGCCCTCCCACTCTCCCCAACCCAGTATCCTTCTGATCTCTTTCAGCCTGTGAGTTGGGATGCTTCTGCTCTGCCATTTAGAAGGAGGTCTTATTATTCCTAGGCCAAGCAAAGCAGAGAGAGCCATTGTTTTGTAGGCTAAGTATTTGCCTACAAAACAATGGCTCTCTCTGCTTTGCTTTGCACTCCATATGCGTTCAGTTTTAGAGGTGGAATGACTTTAGAAACCATGTATTTCAACTCTGTGCTTTACTGATAAGTGTCATGAACAAAGTGGTTAATGTAGAACCACTTGCAAAACTGGCCATTCAGAGCTTATGAGAAAAATTAACTCCTCTCTTTCTCAATCCTGGGTCCTTCTTCCACAACATACCCCCCCACACACACTTTTTTTCCAAATCATATTCTAATTGAAATATAATAGGGAAGCTTGGTTTTTGGTTGGTCCACTTGTTTTTTCCAAAGAATTTGGCCACAAGGGGTTTGGGACAGAAAAGCATCATGTTTTAAAGACATTCATCACTTTACTTACATAAGTTTAGTCTGGAGCCTATCAACTTTGTTCAAAGTGAGATATTCTTTCGCAGTTTTAACCCACACTTTTCTTTTTAAACTCTCTAACTACAGTAGACATCACAAATCAGTAACTTAATACATCTACATGTGTTTTTCGGCATAGAGGGGAAGGTCGTTTTGATTTGCACAGCACCGAGCACTTTACTACCCTGCTATATTATCACCCCTCGCTGGTTTGGCCTTCCTGCTGAGAAAGTCGTCTACTGTATAGAAGACACGTCTGTATCATTTCTGAACAGCAACAGCCACAGAGGGGAACTCTATTAAAAGATGTTTAAAAGGAGCATTACTCCTCTAAGACTACAGATCTGAACCATGGTTTCTTCCAGATGGAAAACAATGCCCATTTTATACACAATCTTTTTAATCCTTCTTTGGTCCTCATGGGTCTTTCTTATTAGGAGGGATTTTTCCCATAAAGCAGGGAAATAAGACATAAAACTCTTTGGGGACTGCTGGTAATATGTTTTCCCCCTAAATGTGAAATTTAATGTGAAATTTTTCTGTAGTTAAAGTGTCCCTTAGGATTTTTTTTTTTTTTCAGGAGAATGGGGATGGGGGCTTTTATGAGTATGGCAAAGATTGGGTTTAATTCTAGAGTGATCCAAATTAAAGAACTGCCTACAAGCAGTAAAATTAAGCTGTATATACATGGTCCTTTATAGTAATACCTAGGACATAATGCTTTATCAAAATTTGGTTCTGAAATGCTTGTTGAAACAATCCACTGGATATCTAGAAATGTAATCTATAAAATCTCATTCTGTGGAGAGAGTTCACCTAGGCAAGGGTGCTTATTGCTATTCGTCAGTCCACAGAAGACCCGTTACTTTTTCTAACACATGGCTTCTTTAAGGGTTCTGGGCCTGTGGTAACCATAATACAATTGCCTTTTGCTGAATGACTGGTATGTTGATGAGTTGCTTTATCTACTTGTTGGCAGCTTGAACAATAAAGAAAATGGTGGCAGATGGGCTGAAGTGTCTGATGACTTTGACCATAAGGGTCCATTACTGCGTGTTGTAAAATTCTTGACCAGCAATGCAGAGTTTAAATCCCCCTGGAGGAGTTTGTGATTTTTGTGGGGCTCAGTGATAAAGTCCCACATCCTTGACTTTTGAAATTGTTCTTTGAGGGGTGCCTGGTTGGCTCAGTCAGTCAATTAAGCATCTGACTCTTGATTTCAGCTCAGGTTGTGATCTCAGGGTGTGAGATTGAGCCCCTCGTTGAGCTTGGCACTCAGCACATAATCTGCTTGAGATTCTCGCTCTCCCTCTACCCTTCTGCCTCCCTCTGCCCTTCCTCCTCCTTCAAAAAATTGCTCTTTGAGCTAAAGCATCCTCTAGAAATTCACATGGATTTAATATCCATGTGTGACGGGCATTTTGATTGAATATCACTAATATTTTGCCATTAGAAGCTTGATTGGGATTTTTAAAAACAGAGAAGCTTGGTTGGATTAGGTTAAGATTATGACGTACCCTGCCAGCCTCCTCTCTCTGTACCATTTTGATGCCTTTTTCAATCTCCAACCAATTTCTTGATAATCATTTAGCAAACATTTACTCATTGCCTACTCTGGGCTCAGCACTAGGATACAAGGAGGAATTGGAAGGTTGCACTGAGCTAGGGTGTCATACAGGACCTCAATCCATGAAGAAGCTCTTGTGATACTGTGATAAGTTCAATAATACTAAGAAATACAGCAGTAACCACAGGAAGGTTGATCAACCTTTCCAAGGGGAGAGAGAGAAACTTTTGTAGAAGAGGTGGCACTTGCCTGGCTCAAGTACAAGTTCATGAAACAAAAGAGGTAGCAGATGAAAGAGACCATGACCTTCAAGCCTTTGGTGACTTTGTACTTTCCAAATATAGATATATAGACCACCTCCATAAAAATACACAAGAAGCTTAATATTTTTCATTTCTTTTTTTTTAAAGATTTTTTTTAATTTATTTATTCATAGAGATGCAGAGAGAGAGAGAGAGAGAGAGAGGAAGAGACACAGGCAGAGGGAGAAGCAGGCTCCATGCAGGGAGCCTGACATGGGACTCGATCCAGGGTCTCCAGGATCACGCCCTGGGCTGCAGGCGGCGCTAAACCACTGCGCCACCAGGGCTGCCATATTTTTCATTTCTAATTAGGGATATATGGTGACTGAAGGACAGTGTTCCAGAGAATCTTTTCAGTGTATGCTATTTTGAGTCTAGTACCCTCTATGTATATTATTTCTATTAAAAAATACTTACTGTTTTAAGAATGGAGACATTAAGACAGCGGTGCCTTAAATAATATGTTAAATTTACTAGCCAGCTACTTCTTCCTGTGTGTCTGGTTAAACCTGTTTCAGACAGAAACTGATGAGAGAGAAGTTTTTAAGCAGAAGACTTTTCCTACGTATCTGAAATCCACCTGACCCCCTCTGATTAGGAATAACCTAGTATTTGAGAGATTCTCACTGATAAAATTCTTCCCTGGCATCAGAGTTGGCCAGTCACAAATGAGTCATCTAGAGTCATTTAGAGTAGTCATTTAGAGTAGTAGTCATTTAGAGAAAAATTGTTGGTCTTGTCTCAGGGAGTAAATAAACAGATCATCTTACTTAAATTTCTCTTGTCCCAGTGAAAATCACAACTACCAAGAGGAGGGACGCCTGAATGGCTCAGCGGTTGAGCATCTGCCTTCAGCTCAGTGCATGATCCCGGGTTCTGGGATCGAGTCCTGCATCGGGCTCCCTGAATGGAGCCTTCTCCCTCTGCCTGTGTCTCTGCTGCTCTCTGTGTCTCTCATGAATAAATAAATTAAATATTAAAAAAAAAAAAACTACCAAGAGGAAATTAGTTTCTGATTGTATGTCAGTCTTGGTCATCTATAAATGATTCTTAAGTCTGCCATTAATTAGGAATTAATATGTTTTTGGACTGAACAACTTTTTATTTTAAACTCAATGCATCCCTTGTATATAATTTTCTTTTATAGCTGTTTCTGTAGGAAAAAAAATCATTCAGTGAATAATATGGATATGCAGAAAGAGGATGGAAAAAAATGAAAGGAAGGAAGGAAAGAGACAAGAATAACAAACAGAATTAAGAGAGAGACTCTGTGTTGGACTGGGGAGACTCGTGCTCTCTGTAGCACAAACCCCGAACCAGGTACCAGCACTAGCAAGTGAGGTCCATAGATCATCACCGCACCTCATTAAGCCAAAGGCTTCAATTTTCACTTCCACAGTTGTCTTTTTGTTCACTCTCTATAAAATGATCAGCTTATGCCCTTAAGGTTTTTGCTGTGGAGTTGAGGAGACAATAATTCAACAGAATTGATGCCATATGGAAAATCCCAAGTTAGCTTTTATACAAGTGCAAAATAAAATATTCAAAACAGATGAGATGCTTGCAGTAGTGGTAGGAACACAGGCTTTGGTGTTAAACAGTCCCAAGTTGGAATTTGATCTTTCCTACTTAGAAGCTGCAAAGATCTGGTCAAGGCTGAATGCTTCTGAGCCTCCATATCCCCAATTGTAAAGGAGACTAATAATACTGCACTTGCTTCCTTGTTATGAGGATTGAATGGCATGGATGGGAAGCGTGCAGCAGCTTTGGCACAGAGGTATTAAATAAATGAGATGTTCTCACTTCCTTACTATGTGCTGGCATTGTACATAAAGCTTTATGTGTAGATAATATTGTTAAAACCATATAAACATGAGGAAGCTAAGGCCTGTGGAGTCTTCCCAAGGCCCATGGCCAGAAGTAGCAGGGCCAGGATTTGGACTAAGAAATCTGACTCCAGAGACTTAGCTCATAATCATTTGTCTCCACAGCCTCTCTTCAGTGTAAGCCAGCAACCCACCCACAGGGAAATGATTAATACACTGCTTCTGGAATAGATGCGTTTTAGAAGAAGTCATTGGTACTGTTAGACAGAGTCACTGAGGTATTCTAGGGTGAAGGAATGTTATTTAAATATGCAGAGATAGGAGTGGGAGAGAAGGCACTCAGAACTGTGCCAACAAGCAGTTTTGCTGGAATAGCTCAAAATCATTAACATTTAAGAGGATATACAATGAAGAGATAAGAATATATGTATAATCAACTCCAAATTTTTTATTTAAAACCATAAAGGGCATTCTTTCATTAAGGACCCATTATTTCATCTAATCACAATTGTTTCAAAGCAGAAAGAAATAAAATTTTAATACTGCCCTATCAAATAGATGCCTAAAATATCTCAATGCAGTATCTTTTTTTTATTATTCTGTCCTGCTTTATGAACCATGTAAGTTTTGAAAAATAAATCCATTTTTCTTTTCAATTCACCAGCCCACATTTCTAATTTAGCTGTCGGCCCTCACCTCTTGCACCCCTAGTTAATGCAGCTGTCAGAGCCATAACTTCACAACCCACTTTCAGCACACAGGGCACATGGTAAGAAATGTAACTTTTTTCTATTGGTAGGTCAGAGTATCTCATGTTTTCTTGTATTTTCACTGATAACTTTAAGAGATATTAACAGCAGTAGTCAAGGGAAGAAATAGGGAGTTTCTCACACAGACTCACGGACCAAAAACAGATCATCAGCCATAAGTTTGACATTTGAGAGACAGTATATTTCTTTAATGTATAAGAGTTCACTGAACACCCAGAAAGTATTGAAGAGTTTTGGATTCAGGCTACCTTTACGAAATAAAAACTCCATTGGGTCTTTTAAAGAATCCTTTTAAGCATAAACAAAGAGAAATTTCCCATTTGACTCTTGTATTGTTGCAAGATTAAAGTTATTTATGCTAAGTTTAACTCTGTAAAAACTATGTATAGTAAGAGTTCAGTCTGATTCTCCTAGTCCAGTGAAGATGGGGCATTTGGCCTCCAGACATGGAAAGCCAGCATGACATGGAGTGTTACCAGGAGCTTGCATTAGTTTCTCCTTTGCACTTCTTTCATAAAAGTGGCCCTTGGCGTCATCTTGGCAGTGTTGTTGGGATCACCTGAAGCCACTGACCCAGCATGTTTCCACAAAACCGTTTCCCTGAAACAGTTCAGAGAAACCAACTATTGGCAGTGTAGATGCTCCCTGGATCTGAAAATTTCATAAATCAGAGTTAAAACAAAGAGTGGTCTAAAATCTGTTGGTGACACAGAATCCACAATGAAAACTGGATTAAGGAATTTTTCCTGTCTCCTGAGAGCTACCTCTCTAAATGAAAGTATTTAATATTATAAAGATATTTGGAATCCAGTTGGTTACCTGGTTGTAGAACCTCTTAATATTCTTGTGTATTGCTTTTCAGTGCCAGTCAGTCTGATAAACAAACAAGCAAACAAAAACCAATGACTTCTGGTTCAGTTTTCAGCTCCATAAAAATCCCCTACTTATGGAGTCCCTGGGTGGCTCATTTGGTTGAGTCAAGACTCTTGATTTCAACTCAGACAATGATCTCAGGATTGTGAGATCAAGCCCTGCTCAGACTCTGTGCTCAGCAGAGAGTCTGCTTGAGATTCTCTTTCCCTCTCCCTGTGCCCCTCTCACTCATAAGCTCTTTTTCTCTGTCTCTCTCTAAAATAAATAATCTTTTTAGAAAAAAAACCCTATTTGCTCAACATGAAGCAGAAGTTATGTGATCATATTCAATTGAAATTTTTTAAAGATTTTATTTATTTATTCATGAGAGACAGAGAGAGAGAGAGGCAGAGACACAGGCAGAGGGAGAAGCAGGCTCCCCACAGGGAGTCCAATGCGGGACTCGATCCCAGACCCCAGGATCATGCCCTGAGCCAAAAGCAGATGCTCAACCGCTGAGCCACCAGGCGTCCCAGCCACCCAGGCATCCCCCAAATGAATATTTTAAAAATAGTCTCACGAAAATACATATACATGTAAATACTTGGGTGTATAGATGTAAACTGTAAGGTTATTAATTTGAAAAGATAGGAATCTTTTAAATTCATTATCCATAAAAAAATAAATAAATAAATAAAATAAAATAAAATAAAAATAAAAAATAAATTCATTATCCATGATACACTTTCCCCAGCCTAAGTTTACCTACCTTAGGTATTGTCCTGATTTTACAGCCCAGAATGCTACATTCAGGAGTTAATTTGCCCAAAATTATACAACAGCAGGTCAGAATTTGAACCCACAACTGTCTTATACTTAGGTTCATGAACACGCTTTCCCCTTCTCCATGCTTCATCCTCCAGGATCATTTCATTCCACTTCAGTTCTTTTCTTTCATTGCCCAAGTAATGAGGCCTGACAGACCTCCTGCATCAGGCCACACAGCTATGCCAAATCCTTGAATACTAATAAATACCTGAAACCATGTTTCAAAATATACCATAAAATGTAAATAAGAATGACACACAGTTCACCTCAAGTTCACACACAGCAGCAATGTACAGGCTAACAGTAAAACACATGGGGGAAGTTTAACTTGAAATATTAGGCAAAGCCAGTCCTAAAAGAATGAAATAATAAACCTAGGAAAAATTAATTATACCTCTGAATATATCATAACTGTGTAGTTTGTTTATCTTTAGGTCAAATAAAGTATGACATTATTAGTGTATAGCAAATTATGGGTTGCTGCCTATGGTTTGGTTGTTTGTGTAAGGAAGCATTTATGGTTGTTGAAAATTAATAAGAATTTGTTTTTTATAGGATGCTATAGTTATACATGAAGTCTACGAAGAAGGAGCAGCAGCCAGAGATGGAAGACTTTGGGCTGGCGACCAGATATTAGAGGTATAGGACTATGAATTTTATTTAATACCAGCAAATACAGGGGCGGCTGGGTGGCTCAGTTGCTTAAGTGTCAGACTTTTGGTTTTGACTCAGGTCATGATCTCAGGGTTGTGAGGTCCAGCCCACGTTGGGCTCCCCACTGAGTATGAAGCCTGTTTCTACTTACGATTCTTTTTCTGCCCCTCCCCGCTCTTGAAAAATTTTATAAATTTAAAGACCTAATATAAATAAATAAATCTATCTCTAGAAAAAAATACTAGCAAATACAATTCCTTTACTGATCTTGAGGCACAAAGTCCATTTACTCAACTGCCTTGTCACTCAACTATATCCTCACTTCTCTCCCATTTAGCAAATATTGTATCTTAACTTTTTTCTTTTTTTAATGTGCATTGAATAACTGTCATCAGAATCATGGCAGATTATCCATCTAAATCTGTGAAAACTTTAATTAAAGGGAAAAGTATAACCTATCTAGTTTTATATTCTTAATATCGAATGAGAGTGTATGGTATTGCAATTTGGGCTTTTTGCCTCTCCATTATACCTGTCTAAATTCTCTCCTAAAAACACAGACCTATAGACACATATGCATAAACATGCACACCTGATGATTTAAAGACTTTAACTGCAGTTTCAAGTATTGTCTTCTTACTTGCAATAAATCTTTAAGTACAGCAGAGGTCCGTGCCTTTCCTCTTTTGTTTTCTAGTTGATGAAAATGTAGAGTCTTCTTTTAGGTGGTACATGGTACTTATTAATAAGTTGAAATGTTTAGCCCACATCTTTTAAATGTACTCTCAATTAGCAAAGGCGTTAAGGCTTTTTTAAAAAATGCCGAGGCAGGCAGTGTTTGAACTAGGGAACGGATGAATGTCAGGTCAATGCCAGGCATTCTGGTAGGTGGAACGAAAGAGCTTTTTGATGGTGTGAAACCTTTAGGCAACATTTATTTCTTTCATTGGATGAATTTAATTGAATAGTTAACATTTTATGGTGGGCATGTGCATTTTTGCTGTGCAACTTTAATATAGCACGTTATGAATGACATCATAGAATTTTATTTTCCCTTTGGTGGTTCCAGTCTGCCTCCCAAGATGAAACCACAGATATAATTAAGGGCAGAAAATATAGGCAAGAAGGAGTTAAAGGAGAGGCCAGGCTCATTGCAAATTAAATTCAGGGTTTCTCTGCAGACTTTTACTGTGCTTCATCATTGGATTAGGACATATTCCCAGTACATTCATTAAAACACAAGTGTATGAGGTTAGAAAAATAAGCAAGGCCTCTCTGGGAATTCACTTGACCACTTTAGCATACAACACTGTTTTTTAGTGGTCAGAAGTTTTGAGGGGTTTTTTTTCCTCCCTGGGTTAATTAACTGCTGTTATCATAATCGGCTTTGTAAAATAAATAGATTGAATATTCAAAAGTAGAGATACATACATGCCTAGATACTTATGTGATCTGTAAGTCCACAAATTATTCTGTAATGGTCACTTGAAACTAAATCTAATATGTGCATTTTCTTGATTCCGGTGATGGTTGCATAGGTTTAAATCACATAAACTCACAGTATAAATTGTACACTTCAAATATAATTTATTTCAGAACAGTCATATCTCAATAAAAAAACTTCTTAAAACTGTATCTATTTGTATTGGATAGACCTCAGCTATAGCTCCTCTCTTCCATAAACTGTATTCATGAACAGGTTAACAACAGGTTAACATGAAAAAAGCAACAGGTTAACATGAAAAAAGCAATTAAGTGGAAGGAGAGCTTTGAAAACTCAAAACATTTCCTGGCGTCCAGCTGAATTATATTACCCAGTATGGAGGGATGGTCTATACTTCTTATTAAAGATGACCAGGACATAATGGAACATTATGTATCAACTAAAAAGTTATCTTTTTTATTTGTCAGGACAGGCTGTTCTTTTATGCCATGCAGTCATCTAGTCCACAAGAGCATATGATGTGTTTAGTTAAGAAATAGCTGTTTGGTCAGGTAACATGTTTCCTTTCTTTAGGGCCCACATTTGGACTTGCTCTAGTTGTGGTGGATGTGTATAGATACATAATGATGCATAATCAGCCTGTGGCCTGCAGGTTTGCCTTAAGAAGACAGGCCAGCTTCTGTAGTATATTTAAAGATCATGAAACCAGAGAATTCTACTCAGTGCATTTCAGACAATGGCCTTTCTGCTCATGAGAGTCCTCTGCATTGGCAGCTGGCCTCTTTCATGGTTTTAAATCTATCCTCATATTAAAATTAGGACAAGCCATGGGGCATCTGGCTGGCTCAGTCAGTAGAATCCACGACTCTTGATCTTGGGTCTATGGGCTCAAGCCCCACATTGAGTGTAGAGATTACTTTTTAAAAGTTGGAACAAGCTGGATTTTGCTTACAAAGATATAGTCCAATAATTTTTTTTAGCAAGGCAAGATTTAGGATTCTATAATTAGCATGGACTATCTTCTTTGTAATTCTGTTTTTTAGGGTTTGTTTTTTTTTAAGATTTTATTTATTTATTCATGAGAGACACAGAAAGAGAGGGGGAGACACAGGCAGAGGGAGGAGCAGGCTCCCTGCAGGGAGCCCCATGTGGGACTCGATCCCAAGACCCTGGGATCACAACCTGAGCCAAAGGCAGATGCTCAACCACTGAGCCACCCAGGTGCCCCAACTGATTCTGTTTTTAAAGTCAGTCCCTCAGGGCACCTGGGGGGCTCAGTTGGTTAAGTGTCAGACTCTTGATTTAGGTTCAGGTCATGATCTCAGGATTGTGGGATCAAGTCCCACATTGAGCTCCACACTGGGCATGGTACCTGCTTATGATTCTCCCTCTCCTTCTACCCCACTACCCCATGTGCATGCACCTTCGCTCTTTCTGAATTTTTTTCTAAAAAAAAACCCGAACAAAGTCCCTCATCTAACCCTACCCCTACCTCCATTATCCTCTTTGATTTTTGTGCAAGGTGGGAGCAGAAAGAGTAGAGGGCGAATGCCTGGTTTTCCCTGTGGAATAAAATAGCGAGGAATTGCTGCCTAGTTTGGTTATTCTTTCCTTTAGAAGTAATGGTTCGCCCACTTCCTTGTCCTACCCAAGATGTCTGATGCACTCCCATTGACAACTGGAGCCTCCTATGGTGGTTTTTCTCAAATAGGAAGCCCTGCTATTACCACCCCTACAATCAATGCTCTAAATAATGCATCTAGTGCTTCTGTAAGGCACTTAAGGTAATACATCACTCCACAATATTCAAGCCACAAGCGATATTTCTCTTATGATTACCGGTACATTTAGTGGTGCCTTTTGATAAGCAGAGGAGGAAATGAAAACTAGGAACTTGGAGCAGATCACTTGGATTTGAGCAGGCATCTTAATGCTGGAATTTAGGATAAATTGCTTTTATAATATTAGTTTCATGACAGTGCTTTTTATTGAAAGTATAATTGTTAGGGCCTTTCAAAAGGTATTTTATTTTTATTTTTTTTTTTTATTGGTGTTCAATTTACTAACATACAGAATAACACCCAGTGCCCGTCACCCATTCACTCCCACCCCCCGCCCTCCTCCCCTTCTACCACCCTTAGTTCGTTTCCCAGAGTTAGCAGTCTTTACGTTCTGTCTCCCTTTCTGATATTTCCTACACATTTCTTCTCCCTTCCCTTATTTTCCCTTTCACTATTATTTATATTCCCCAAATGAACGAGAACATATAATGTTTGTCCTTCTCCGACTGACTTACTTCACTCAGCATAATACCCTCCAGTTCCATCCACGTTGAAGCAAATGGTGGGTATTTGTCATTTCTAATAGCTGAGTAATATTCCATTGTATACATAAACCACATCTTCTTTATCCATTCATCTTTCGTTGGACACCGAGGCTCCTTCCACAGTTTGGCTATCGTGGCCATTGCTGCTAGAAACATCGGGGTGCAGGTGTCCCGGCGTTTCATTGCATTTGTATCTTTGGGGTAAATCCCCAACAGTGCAATTGCTGGGTCGTAGGGCAGGTCTATTTTTAACTCTTTGAGGAACCTCCACACAGTTTTCCAGAGTGGCTGCACCAGTTCACATTCCCACCAACAGTGTAAGAGGGTTCCCTTTTCTCCGCATCCTCTCCAACATTTGTTGTTTCCTGCCTCAAAAGGTATTTTAGAGGCTTAAGAGAATTCACCTTCAATCCATGGAAGTAACTGTGTTGCAGTTGAGTAACAGAAGTGGTCTTGTGTGCCATCTATTGGAATAGGGGGAAATAATCAGCTCAGCCCACATTTTCTAGAGACTCTGTTTTCCCCTTTGTTCTGTGGATTTACCTCACAAACAATGAGAATGCAGTGTGGGCCTGAATTAGCAGTGGATGCTGGCCCTGACGGAAAAACCATCGTGACCCGGGTTACTTCAATCCCTTGTAAATTATCAACTCCTAATTTACACTGAGCTTAACTACGGGGGCCAAGTCCTGTGCCGAATGCATTAGAGGGTTTATTTCACTTAATCCTCACAACACTAAGTAGATATTGCCTCCGATTCATAGAGGACACAGTTGAAGCTTAGCCTAAGTAACGAACATGAGGTTTCACAGGGTAAGTTAGAATCAGCAGTCAAACTGAAGTCCGTCTATATCCAAAACCCATACTTAACTACTGCTTTTTTATTTTTTTATTTTTTTAAGTAAGTTCTACAGCCATTGTGGGGCTTGAACTCACAACCCTGAGATCAAGAGTCACATGTTCTACCAACTGAGCCAGCCAGGCACCTCTTAACCACTGTCAAGCTGGGTGTAGTTAATTTAAGTGAGAACACAAACCCAAGATAGGCCAGAAAAGAAAAACAAACAGTTTGAAAATTGGGCTTTTAAAATATTTTTTCTGGCTCACAGAATTAACTTTAAATAATAGCTCACATCATACCTTCTCCAAGGACTCAGTTGTTTTCTTCTCCCTTCTCTGTAACCATCCTTTATGCCACAAGTCATTAGTATTTGGAATGTTAGAGTTGGGAAAGCCTGAGACCAACCCCTGTACTGATGAAGGAATAGAGGACCAGAGATGAGCCTGAAGTGCCAGGACAGGCAGGGATGGACTAGAACATGGAATGGAACCAGCATCTTGAGGGACTCTTCCATTCCGCCATCTTCTCTGGCCATGACCTGGGCCTTTTCTCTTTGACTCTTTTCCTAGCTGTGACCTCAAGGGAGTGATCCATGACTCTCTTCCTTTGAGTCCTTGGCCATTCTGCCCCTCAGTTTCTCCCTTGTGTCAAATCCACTCATCCACAACAGTACTGGACTTTTTCTCTGTGGCAAGGGTCTCCAGGAACTCGTTCTAAGAGTAAGTTGAGACAAAATGGTATAGGGAGGGATCCCTGGGTGGCGCAGTGGTTTGGCGCCTGCCTTTGGCCCAGGGTGCGATCCTGGAGACCCGGGATCAAATCCCACGTCGGGCTCCTGGTGCATGGAGCCTGCTTCTCCCTCTGCCTGTGTCTCTGCCTCTCACTCTCTCTCTCTCTGTGACTATCATAAATAAATAAAAATTAAAAAAAAAAAAAAGAATGGTATAGGGACTAAAGGTGGGAAGATAGTCTGAATTCAAATCATCCTCCATCTGCTTGTTGTGTAACCTTGGTCAAGTCTCTTAGCCTCTCCATGCCTTACTTTCCTCATCTGTAACATGGTAATGGTACCTATTTCGGAGAGTTAGTATAAGGATTCAATGAGTAAATCTTTTAAAGGGCTAATACACAAGCACTACACAAACGTTTGTTAAGTAAACAAATATGTTGGCTATGATCTCCATTTAGCAGACGAGGAGACGGAGGCTTATAAGAAGTTATACAACTTGTCCAAATTCATATGATTTGCCAGAAGCAGAGCCATGTATTTACTCAGTACTGTTTCCAGGATAGTTTGCTTCTAATTCATAGTCCCATTTGTGCTTACTCAGATCCAGGTTCAGAAGAATATAATTCAAGGGGGTTTTTGACACTATTGAAAATACTGGTCTCTCATTTCCTTCCAACTTATTCTAAAGTTGTTGTGACATTTGCAATTAAGAGTGAGGATGTCAGATTCAATAAGCAAACTGAGTCTTAAAATGCTGACCAAATACTAACGTTTATTTCTCTTTTGACCTCAATTAAATGAGCCAGTCCACCCCTTCCACCCCTCCCACTCCCTCTTGCCCTCCCTCCCTAACCATGTTGATCCCATGGTAAAGTTCACAGCTATGCAAAATTGCATTATTATATGCACTAAGCTTTTGGGGGGTTGGGGGAGAATAAGGGTTAACTCCCTTATGTGAATCAACTACTACTACTAGTAATCACTACATGTATGCCTCAGAAGCCCTGGAAATTTCTAGAGGTTTTTCACTGGTTGGATTAAGGGGCCTAGCAGACAGAGCAGGCATAGAGGCCTCTGCTGCCAGCAGCCCATCTCGGATGCCCATTGTTCCAGGTTAATGGGATTGACCTGAGGAGCGCCAGCCACGAAGAAGCCATCACAGCCCTGAGGCAGACCCCCCAGAAGGTGCGACTGGTGGTATATAGAGATGAGGCACACTACAGGGATGAGGAGAACTTGGAGATTTTCCCAGTGGATCTGCAGAAAAAGGCTGGCCGAGGGCTGGGTCTGAGCATCGTTGGGAAACGGTAAGGAAATATGTGCAAGTTAGGACAGGTTGGCCTGTCCTTCTGGAGCCCTAGGGAGCCTACAAACACTGAAAGAAAAAGTCTTGTGTAAACTAATGATATGGTTTCTAAAACTAACCTACTTATAAATATTAGAGTGACACAGGTCACATTTCTGAGCAAGATCTTAACCAGAAAAAGTGTGTCATATGAAGATAGAGCTCAAAGCCCAGGCAATTTGTCCCCATATAGAAGAAGAACAGAGTCAAAAGAGTTTTCTCACCTTGGGGTCCCTTAGGTCTGCACCTTGCAGGGGTGAATTAAAGCAACCATACCCGAGAAACAGCTAATATCAAGAGATAGATTTATTCAGTTTTGAGTTAAGAAAATTGCTCTGCCATGGAGTACCATGTTAATTTCATGTGATGTTAACTACAACTAATTGGTGAATTCCAAAAATCAGCTGAATAGGTTTAGTTGAGAGACAAATGTAAATTTTTCATGACAGTAGTTTTCATTAAGAAAGGTGTCCCCAAAAGAATAACTTGTGACAAAAATGTAGGTAGATCCTATTGGCTCGACTTTTCTTTTGAAGTCTGTGCTGTTTTACCCATATGATAGGCATTACAGAATAATAGTAGTAGATTAGAGAAGTAAGTAATGTTTTGAAACTGCAATTCCAGCTTCCATGGTTCACTGGTTTTAGATATTTAGAGTCTATTTATTCCAACAGGGCTACAAGATTTCCAGATGACACCTCAATATGGCCTTAAGTGGTTATCAGCCATCTTCTTAGGAAGAATTGAAGTTGGTTTTTTATATGTCACGTCCTATGACCTCACAGACCTCTGATGGCTAGCCTAGTGCTTTATCCCAGCAGTCCAAGCTGTTATTAAAATAAAAATACTGGAGACAGTTTTTGAGAGCACTGATTTTGTGCCAAGTACTGTGCTATCATGATCTCATTCTGCACCATGAAATCATCACTCTGAAAATGCATTATAAATCAAAATAGCTGGGGATCCCTGGGTGGCTCAGTGGTTCAGCGCCTGCCTTTGGCCCAGGGCGTGATCCTGAAGTCCCGGGATCAAGTCCCACGTCGGGCGCCCGGCATGGAGCCTGCTTCTCCCTCTGCCTGTGTCTCTGCCTTTCTTTCTCTCTAAGTCTATCATGAATAAATAAATAAAATCTTTAAAAAAATAAAATTAAGAAATAAACCAAAAAAAGCTGAGTCTCCTATTTCTAACTAAACTCAATGCACACCTGGGTTCAGAGTACCTGAGAGAGCCCATGTTGAAGTTTGCTCACTTGTTGTGACCCGTTGCCTGGGGAGACTGCTTAGGGTAATGATTTTTACTTTATTGTCTCGTACTGGATTGATAAAACAATCTTCATACAAGACTAGCATTTCAGGTGGAGTTTGTAATTTTTTTTAAATTTTTATTCATTTATGATAGTCACACAGAGAGAGAGGCACAGACACAGGCAGAGGGAGAAGCAGGCTCCATGCACCGGGAGCCCGATGTGGGACTCGATCCCGGGTCTCCAGGATCGCGCCCTGGGCCAAAGGCAGGCGCTAAACCGCCGCGCCACCCAGGGATCCCCAGATGGAGTTTGTAAGGAACATTCACATTCCTTAGCCCAGAAAGTTCCCTTGTAAAGGGTCAAGTGTATAAGCCCTCACAATTCATAATTTGACTTAGCAATTCCATGAATGAAAGTGTGTTCTGATGGTGTGTTTGTCAATATGTTATCCGTTGCACATTGTTTGCAATAGCTAGTGAATGACAATAACCTATACATATTTTTTATCAATAGTTTACTCCTCATGAAATTAAGGAACATCTGTAGAATTGTAGACAGCCCTAAAAAAACAAGGAAGCCCCAAGTACTCATAAAAAACCAATTGCCAAGGTGTTCCAAGTGAAAAAGATAAAAATGAAACTAGAGGAAAAAACTCTGAAGGAGAGTATGTGCATATACATCTATCTATTCACACACATATGTGCTATACGTACATGCATTTGGTGATGTGTACACAGAATCTCTCTCGAAGGTACACAAGAAAAAGGTAACATTGGTTACCTCTGGAAAAGGAATTTGGGGTCTGGGGAACAGAGGTGAGAAGGAGACTTTTCAACATCTTTCTCTACTTTTTAAACTCTTGAAGTTTGGGACACCTAGGTGGCTCAGCAGTTGAGAGTCTGTCTTTGGCTCAGGTCGTGATCCTGGAGTCCCAGGGTTGGTCCCACTTCGGGCTCCCTGCATGGAGCCTACTTCTCCCTCTGCCTGTGTCTCTGCCTCTCTCTCTCTCTCTCTCTTTCTGTGTGTGTGTGTGTGTCTCATGAATAAGTAAAAAAAAAATCTTAAAAGTAAAATAAACTCTTGAATTTTGAGATACTTATTTACTCCTCAAATAAATATAATTAAAACAATAATAAAGACAGGAAAAGGGAGAGTGAGAAAATAGAAATAGATCAGATGCTAATAATTGAGCTGATCTATAAGGAAATAACTTGTACATTTTAAGAGTACTTTACTTTTTAAGTGAATTTCATTTCATTCACTAAGATTATCCTCTTGCAGAAATGATGCCCTTGAGCCAATAAAAATGAATATTACAGTAGGCAGCATAAATAGGTATAAACTATTTAAAGGGCAAGCATTCTGAGGCTTATCATTTTGGAAGTTAGTGGATATTATTGGATGAGATGGCTTTGCAGGACCCTTCTTTAGGTTTTAGTGAAACTTTACAGAATGTCAGTAATCTCATATTTACTAAAGTGATACTAAATTGTGCCATTACCCCCTGCTTTATGGTATTCACAGAAATGGAAGTGGAGTGTTTATTTCTGACATCGTGAAAGGAGGAGCTGCAGACCTTGATAGGAGATTGATTCAGGGAGATCAGATCTTATCTGTGAATGGGGAAGACATGAGAAATGCTTCACAGGAGACAGTGGCCACTGTCCTCAAGGTGAGTCCCTAGGCTGCTGTCTGCCTGGCTGATATAACTGACATCCAGAGGGAACCATTCTAATCGAGCTTGGTTATAAAATGGGTTAGACATGTGCTAACTCTAGTTTTAATTGGAGGTCTAATCTCTGATAATTTTATACCATCATAACTATCGTTACAAGAAAGCCACTATGTTGACTAACAGGATTGAAGAGAAACCTCTTTGGAGATTTCTAAGCTAGTTTTTATGCTTGGGAGAATCCAAGTACCCACAATTATCCTCTAAATGTATTAGATGGGTAAGTTCACCTGGAATCACAAGATTCATCTTTTTCTCTCTAAATCTGTATTTTCATGAATTTACCAAATCCAGCTTTTATTGCTTGAGGGACCATCAAAGATTATCTAGACCAGTTCCTCTGTTTCACAAATGAAGTTTGAAAAAGTAGAGCAGCATGTCCAAAATGAGAAGGATTTGACTGAGTGGGTTTCCCACCATCCAAGCTGTTTCTCACTGAAGTTGTAGAGAAACTAGGTTCAGAATTAACCTTCCAAGTATCTCTGCTACGTGGACCCTACCTCCCTTGGAGGAAACTGATTAATAAAAATTCTGGTAAATTTCCATTCAACTATAACCAGCTGCATCTTAAAGTGTTTCACAAATAGCTCTGGAAACTTTTGCAAAGACAAATAAACTTTGCTTATTTTAAAATCCTGATTTCCTAGTATAGTCAACTGTCACTTATGACTTAATGAGAGAATTTGTTATTTGTAGATTATCTCTATGCTTGATTTTTCTGTCTTCTGTTCACCACTTTTTCTTAATTATATCACTGCTCATGAATACTTTCATCAGAGGGAGAAGGAAGAGGTGAATTGAAATGTAATACTTAAAAAAAAAAATGAAATGTAATACTTTTACCATGTTTAAAGAAGTCATGAAGTCATGAGATGAATACCATTGAATTAATTAATTTTTGTTATTTTGTGTGATTTTTTGTTGTTGTTGTTGATTACTGAATTACTTTTTTCCCTCTTGCTTTCATTGCCCATTTACAATCCTTGGTGCAGAGATGAGTGGAAGCTCTGCCATGGTAATTTAGAATACAAATACTGTTTTTCACGTCTTTTCTTATCTTCCCAAGTGTGCACAGGGGCTGGTTCAACTAGAGATTGGAAGACTCCGAGCTGGTTCCTGGACCTCCTCGAGGAAGACCTCACAGAACAGTCAGGTTGTTGATGGCTTCCTGTCAGACTGACTCACTCACCTATCCCCACTGGGAGAGAGTCCTCTGTTTCATAAATGATTGGAAATAATATGTACAACACCAAGTTCAGTGCATTTTCAGGTGTTTGAAATAAAAATGAAAGGCAGGATGGAAATTTGTTAATATTCGTTAATCCCTAGATTTTTCTCTCCTTTAGTGCCTGCCAGTGTTTCCTTAGAACCACTTTTCTCGTCCACTAGTAGTTCTATACCGTCTATGCATGCATGTACACAGCTGTGTTTATTTAAAAAAAAAAAAAAAAGAAAAGAAGCAACATCTGGTGGCAATTTGACCCTCATTAGCACAACATTGTTCTATTCATTCAATTAAATATTGCTATAAAGTTAACTTGTGAATAGCCACTCACACATGCTGAGGGCAATTAATGGCATATTCCTAAGAGAACAAGTGTGGGGGGTTCTCCTCTGAGAGGGAGGCCTTAATGGGTGATATTTTGTGGATTAGCAAACATCTTATGTTTATTTGCAAGGCTGATGTAAGTGCCACTTTTTTTTTTAACAAAGTATATTTCAAAGTTTTGGGGTTTTTTTGTTTTGTTTTGTTTTCATTATAATGGCTAACAAAATCAAGATGGTAGACTGTATGTTTAGTCCCAGTTGGTACATAATGAAGCTGTAGAAATTTACATGTGACCTCCATCTCCTTTGTGGGTTATAGATGAGCCTTTGTTGTGAAGTTAAAAGCATGAGTTTTGGTCCCCTCCCTGGTTGCCTTAGACTTAAAGCCTCTCCTACGCCTTTGTTCGAAGTCCTTCTGAGGTTGGGGTTAGCACACAGGTGCTTCTGGAATGCTATGAATGGCCTCTTTGCTTCACTGGTAGTAGAAAATAGGTAAAGAAAAATACTGTGGTTCAGCTAGGATTACAGACAAGCTGTCTTGTCTTAGAGAATCTTAAATGCAGTGAAACTCAAAACATCATGTTAAGTTTAGACTGTTTTTTCTCTTTCATTTCTGGCCTACCCAATGAGCAGCAAATATCTTGTGTACCAGGCACAGTGTTGGCAGTGGACTCCAGGAGCAAATGGTTGATAGTGATTCTGAGCAGACTTGTATCAACAGTGGGAACTTCAGGTGCAAAATAGTTGTCTCAGCTTCTTCCTTAGAGGAAGGATTGAGTGATTTCACTAAAGCCTTGTAGTACACAGAATTCACACTGAATAATACTGAGGATAAGATTTTTCTTCCTTGGAAAATATGGGAGGGTGCCACAGAGGAAGCTCCATTGCATCTCACTGCAAAAGGAGTTTGATCCATTGAAAAGAGGGAGAAGCTATCCCAGACAGATTGAATAGCATATGCAAAAACACAAAGGGATACAAAGAATTCCAGAATGTGTTTTAAGAAAAGTTTGAACTGAAAGATGAAGTAGTAAGTAGAACTAGATTTCTGTCCTTGAGGAACATGTATAAGAATGTCTTAGTGATTATTAAAATTCACACTCAGGTTAAATACAGAGCTAACAAATTTAGAAGCTCTATTATTAAATGTCAATAAAACCATCATCACCATTCAGCTAATATATAAATGAGAGCTGTCCTGTTTTGGAAATGTAAGACAAAGTATCTAATACTTTTATCTAACACTTGCACAGAATTTTTACCTTAGGGTGTAGAAGTTGTTTTTTGTTTTGTTTTGTTTTTAAGATTTTATTTATTTATTCATGAGAGACACAGAGAGAGAGAGTGAGACAGAGACACAGGCAGAGGGAGAAGCAGGCTCCATGCAGGGAGCCCGACATGGGACTCGATTCCGGGTCTCCAGGATCACACCCTGGGCTGAAGGCAGGCGCTAAACCGCTGAGCCACCAGGGCTGCCCCCGGTGTAGAAGTTTAATTCAATTTGAAGAAAAACAGTAAATATGTTTTATCCTTACTTCATCCTTAAAATTTTAGCTGAGATGATATGAGAATCCACCATGATATTTGGCTAATTGAAAGAAGGCTTATAGCTAACTATGAAAAGTAAATGTCCTCCATCATCATGAGCTGAAGACCAGCCTATGACCTGACCAGAGAAACAGAAGATCCCATTCCCAAACATTTCTACCTTCAGACCCTCTAAGGGCACAGATTTCTTTACTGGAAATTATAAGATGGGAAGATAAATGTTTTCTTATGAGGGCCAAGGAGAATTATAATTTGTTGACTTGGCCTAGACAATGTGGGTTCATTAAGAGAGATCTTCTATTCTTGGGGCCACTGACCATCTTTTTTTTTTTTTTTTAATGTCTTTTCCCATCAACCAAAAAAGAGTATCTTTACTCCACAGAGGAAAGTGTGTAATGGAAAAGCACTTGAGAAGTCTTTTCCTCAGATAACTGAGGGAACACTGCCAGGCACAGTTCATATTTATAAAGGCTGTGGCAAACACTGTTCTAAGATTTTTCAGGGAAAAGTTATAATATGCTCTACTTCCTCAATTCTGAATATTTATTATAGCACTATTGATTTAAGTCATATTCTTTCAGGAAAAATATAAAAATACTCCTTTAAATATATATATCCAGGGATGCCTGGGTGGCTCAACGGTTGGGCGCCTGTCTTCAACTCTGGGCGTGATCCCGCAGTCTCAGGATCGAGTCCCACATCCGGCTCCCTGAATGGAGCCTGCTTCTCCCTCTGCCTATGTCTCTGCCTCTCTCTGTATCCCTCATGAATAAATAAATAAAAGATTTAAAAAATAAATATATATATGTATATGTACATATATCCATTGTGAAAGTTATGATGTCTCTAACTTACTTTGAAATGAATTTTTAAAAATTGATGAATAGATGAATGAATATGTGATAAAGGAAATCCAGCAAAATATTGATTGTGGAATGTAGGTGGTATGCATATGAAAGTCTTCTGCATAATTCACCTTTTCTGTTTGTTTGAATATTTTCATATTTAAGGAATTAAAATAGTAAACAACTTGCTTCAAAGAACTAAGGAAATGGATCAAATTATAACTTATCAGATTATAATCGTGATCTTAGGTTTAGTCCAAAATTTTAAGGCAATTAGACATAACCTCGATACTTGGTAGAAAACATTCTTTATTCATTACTGGTTACTTTTTTTTTTTTTTTTTTTTTTTGGTTACGCTATTTTCTGCATTGGAAAGGTCTTCCACTGTGTATAGATTCTCATTGAATAGCTACTAGCTATATTGACTATATAACATAGATCCCAAATATCTATTTAAATGAATAAAAAGGACAATAATGGAAGTATAACTAATTGGACTCAGTTACCACTGATTCCAGGAAAATCTTTGAGAAAAAAAAAATTTAACCCATTCCTAAAACAGCATGTTCCCTTGACATTTGCTGCTTTCCCCTACAGCTGAGGAGAAAGCTTCTGTTAGTCAAGATTTCATTATAGTTATTTTAGCAAAACAGATCACGCAATTTGGGTAATAAGGTAATAAATGTTGACTGTAGCCCCAAATGACACAGAATGCCATTAACTGATCATATATAAACACTATGTAACAACCTAGGAAAATGTTTTTGACTTCATGTGGAGCAAGAAAAGCTTAAATTATTGCATGTTTTCTATCTTGGTGATTGAAACCATATATAAAAGCACATGTAATGGGGAAAGCAATGGAAAAATGTCAGGTGGGATTGGGTCAGAGTGGTAAGAATGTGAGTAGGGGTCATTTATGTTTTCCCTTTTAGCCTCTACAGAATTTTCTATTACATGCTTATGGCTACTTTGGTAATTAAAATACTAAGTATTTTTAAGACCATGTCAGTGTCTCAGCACAGCTGACCACCAGGTTTCCTTTCCAGGGGAGCCAGCACAGCACCCACAGCAGCTTCCATCCCTCCCTGGCTCCTGTCATCACCAGCCTGCAAAACCTGGTCGGCACAAAAAGAGCTACAGATCCTTCCCTAAAAAGTTCAGGTATTAGTTGGACATGCCTCCAGCAAAAAAAAAAAAAAAAAAAAGAACGGAAAACAAACAAACAAAAAAACTCTGCTACCCAAATTTTTAAAAATATTAAATATTTTTTAAAAACAATCTCTTCACCTTCAATTCAGATGTGTTTAAATCTTCAAACATGTGCCCATAAGCCCCAAGCTTTATGAAAAGCCTGTTCTAAAGAAAGTAAAGCCATAGAAATTCATTTTGGGTACGTGCCTTTAACTTTATACCAATTACATGGAAAACAGGAAAGCAGAAATCTAAAGTACCTTATAAAGAAAAACCATTTCCAAAGAGAAAAATGTCAAATTACAGGTCACTTGAGGAAGGTCAAAAGTGCATATACCATTGTGGATGGGGCACAGCAAGGGGTGTCTTTAAGTCTTTCTTTGAGGAGAGTGTTGTCTTCGATTAAGGCAGGAAAATGTAACAGTGAAACCCAAGCAGCCAACCCCTCCAAGCCACTTAAGCACCATATCCTGGGCAGCTGCTGGTACCACCATCAGCTTTTGTCAGACCACATGGTTATGACATCTACCTCAAACAGAAGCCCTCTTTAAAATAGCCCCTAATCAGTGGTTGCCAGTTTGGATTTTAAGAAAGAATGTAATGCCTCTTTGTATTCTCTATTGAAAGGCCTAGAAAATGATACTGTTTTTATGGGAGAATATTAAATCTTATGTTACTTCTTAATTTTAAAAAGTTAATTGCATTGCTTCATTATTTATAGGCATGGATATGGGACCAAGGACTGTTGAGATAATCAGGGTAAGTCAATAATTTTGCTATTTTTCTGGTTTGTTATATTTGCCTAAAATGTATATTTCCTCCTCAATACAATTTGTTGGCTTGTTAGTGTGCTCTTTTAAGTTAAGTGTGCTCTGAAGGAATTAAGTAGTCTACATAGCATAAATAGACATAGGGGACCTCTGTGAATTTTTTGGTATGTCCCATCTGCTATGTTTTGTGCATGTTTAAGTTTTATAAAACAACTCCCCTCAAAATGGTATCCTATTAAACATACTCTTGTAGCTTGTCTTTTTCACTTTATTTTTTTTTTAAGATTGTATTTATTTAGAGAGGGAGAGAGAGAGTGAGCGAGCATTTATGAGCATGAGGTGGGGGGTACAGAAGGAGGGAATCTCAAGCTGACTCCTGGCAGAGTATGGAGCACTATGCGGGGCCTGATCCCACCCTGAGACATAACCTGAGCCAAAAATCAAGAGTCAGAAGCTTAACTAACTGCGGCACCCAGGTGCCCCTATCTTCTTCACTTTAAAGCATGAACTTTTAGCCATGCTAGTATTTTTTGATAGCGTATAGCATGATTTTTATTGGTTGCATAGTATTCAATCATAGAAGTGTGCTGTAATTTTCATAATCAGCTTTCTCCTACTAAACAATTAGCATACTTCTCAACTTTTGTTCTTATAGCAACATCTTTGATTTTCTTTTTTGTCTATATCTTGGGTGATTTCCTCGGGACTCATTCCTAGACATGAAATTATTGAGTCCAAAGCCACACCTATTATTTAAAGGCTTTGATACATATTGCTAAATTGCCTTCCTGAAAAGATTGTGTAAGATATATTTAGGTTCTTAAAGTGGTCATATCCTGATTTTCAAACTCTTGTATGATACCTAGAATATTGGAAAGTACTTTATTTTGATCACTTTTAACCATTAAATTTGGGATTCAAGAAGTACTAATACATATATATATCTCCTTGTTATAATCATGGTTCAACTGCAGCGATATTTAGCATAACTTAGTTCTCTGGAATCAGTCATAGCTGTGTTTGAAGGCACTCTAGAATTTATTAGCTCTATGGCCTTTGACAAGTTGCTCAAGTTTTCTCATCTATAGACTGAGGATGACAACACTGACCTCACAAGGTAAATCTTTTTGTATGGATTAAATGAGATAATGCAAGTAGTATACTTGGCATAGTACTTATGCATCATAAATGTCCAGCAAGTGGCATCCATTATTATTGACTACAACTTGAAGTAAATCTGCTTTATTTGTTCCTAGTATCGTTCCATCAGTGTGGCAACCCAGGTGTTCCTATGATGGGAAAGTTAAATTTGCCAGTATCTACATAGTTAAATTACAGAAGCATTATGATGGATTTAAACAAAGCCAAGTTATTCTATAAATCTCTCCTCATTCCAAGGTTTATAAAATATCATTTCATGGGAGTGCCTGGGTGGTGCAGTTGATTGAGCATCCAACTCTTGGTTTCAACTAGGTTGTAATCTCACAGTGGTGAGATTGAGCCCCACGTCAGCCTAGGAGCTCAGCAGCAAAGTCTGCTTGAATTTCCCTCCTTCTCTCTACCCCTCCTGCTCTGGCTCACATGTGCTCTCTCTCTCTCTCTCAAATAAATGGTAAGTCTTTAAAAAAAAAAAAAAATATATATATATATATATATATATATATATATATATATAATTTTATGTTTCCTTAGTTATTTCAGCCACTCTTTTTTACAGGCTTTTATAAATGGGCTGCTCCCAGCAACGGTATTGTCCCACACATGTTCCAAGCAGAAACCTTTGTGATGAATGAAGCGCATCTTGCCATTTTGCAGGCTTTGCTTTACTATTGATGCACTCAAAAAATATAAGCTAGACATAAATTCGTCCGAAACCAGGTATAAACTACCCATGACTGGAGAGGTCAGCTTTGCCATTCTTCTTTTATAGGCCTGACATGGCAGCATTTAAAGCATTATTATTTATTTTTAAAGATTTTTATTTATTTATTCATGAGAGACACAGACAGAGAGGCAGGTTCCATGCAGGGACCCCAATGCGGGACTCCATCCCAGGACCCCGGGATCACACTCTGGGCCAAAGGCAGGCGCTCAACTGCTGAACCACCAAGGCGTCCCTAAAAGTATCATTAATAATAAATAGTAATTCCTCACACTTATGTGACATGGGTTTTTGAAGTTCTTTCATTTATGATTTTTGTTGTCATTTTGTTCTTTTCCCATTTTCCAACTTTATGAGGTAAAACTGAAGCACACTAAGCTGTGTATATTTTTATTTTTTATTTTTTTTAAATCCTGGTTTTATTACTATTATTTATTTATTTATTTATTATAGTCACACAGAGAGAGAGAGAGAGAGAGAGGCAGAGACACAGGCAGAGGGAGAAGCAGGCTCCATGCACCGGGAGCCCAACGTGGGATTCGATCCCGGGTCTCCAGGATCATGCCCTGGGCCAAAGGCAGGCGCCAAACCACTGCGCCACCCAGGGATCCCCAGCTGTGTATATTTTTAAATAATCAGTTCAAACTTCAAAAGTCTTACTACCATATAAGTCCCTTTACCGGGATCCCTGGGTGGCGCAGCAGTTTAGCGCCTGCCTTTGGCCCAGGGCGCGATCCTGGAGACCCAGGATCGAATCCCACGTCGGGCTCCCTGCATGGAGCTTGCTTCTCCCTCCGCCTGTGTCTCTGCCTCTCTCTCTCTCTCTCTGTGTGTGACTATCATAAATAAATTAAAAATTAAAAAAGAAAATAAGTCCCTTTACCACACCCACACCACTAATATTTATGCCACGGTTGCCTATGTTGACATTTACATAAATTGAGAACCCCACCAAACGATATTGTCATTTTTTACTCCTCACTGCCCTGCATCTTTTAAAGAACTGGGGAAAAAAAAAAAAAAAAAAAGGGACATATTTTCTTTGCATACTGAGTAATTTAGGACTTTATCCCGGGACCTCGTGAACGCTCTGCCGTGTAGACTCTGAGGAGAGTCGCTGTTGGGTTCCTGAGCAGTGGCCCACATCCCAGGTGTGCCCTGTGTCAGTCTGTCCTGCACATGTGTAGCTTAGAATGAAGCCTGAGACTTCTGTGGGTTCCCTCCCAGATATAGAGGGCTCCCCTTCTCAGGCTCCCTAGATACCAGCTTCCTTCCTTCCTTTATTCACGGGCCACCAGTGCGGCCTGAGCCTACAGAAGAGGCCAAGACCCCCCCCCCCCCCCCGCCTGGCTCCTCTGGCCTGGAAGATGGGGCCAGACAGGCACTGGGGTCAGGGAGTGACTCCCTGAGCAGCCTCACCCTCAGGAAAACAGCAAGGAGGTGTCACCCCCTGCTGCTTGGTCTCCAGGTTTTTGCCTGTCCCCCAGGTTTGTTGGTTCCTTGACTTTTCAGAAGCCTCAGGTAGTTCGTTATTTCCTGTGTTTGACAAGAGTTGTCCGTTTTGCTCAGCAGGTCAGAGAGGCTACAGTTTGTGCAAATGCCACCACAATGAAACTGGAACTCCACAGTCGTTCTTTCAGTGATTTTTATTTTATTTCTTTTTTTTTTTTTTTTTTTATTTATGATAGTCACACAGAGAGAGAGAGAGAGAGAGGGGCAGAGACACAGGCAGAGGGAGAAGCAGGCTCCATGCCAGGAGCCGGACGTGGGATTCGATCCCGGGTCTCCAGGATCACGCCCTGGGCCAAAGGCAGGTGCCAAACCGCTGCGCCACCCAGGGATCCCTATTTTATTTCTTTTTTTTTTTTCCTATTTTATTTCTTTTTAAATATTTTATTTATTTATTCATGAAAGACACAAAGAGAGAGAGAGGCAGAGGGAGAAGCAGGCTCCATGCAGGAAGCCCGATGTGGGACTCGATCCCGGGACTCCAGGATCACGCCCTGGGCCAAAGGCAGATGCTCAACCGCTGAGCCACCCGGGCATCCCCTTTCAGTGATTTTTAAAGTAGTCACCCAGTGCTACCAATGTGCTCGGACGTGGACGAGGGCCAGGCCCTCTTCACCAAGGTCCCAGTGAACCAGGCTGCCTCTGCGCAGTCTTAGCGGGCGTTCCCGGGCGCGTCTCACTGCTCTCTGCAAACTCCGTTGTCATTACAGTGGGTGTCCTCTCGGATCCTTTGTTGTAATGCAGCCGTGCAGCTCTTTTACAGCCAAGTGTGTTTGTTCACACCCAGAAGAGCATGATATGTGTGGCAGTTTAATCATAAACACCATATGAGAACATACTTGCCAAGTCTGCATCAAAATTGGCCACTAAACTGAGCAGTAACATAGGGTTGTTTTGTGTTTTTTTTGTTGTTGTTTTTACTCCTACTGTTGCCTTTTATTGAGCCTCTTTTGTAGGCTAAGACTGCACTGTATCATCTCATTTAATCCTCAGACCAGCATAAAGACGGAAGCTCTAAGAGCTTAAGGAACTGCCTTAAGATACACTGCCCCCCCCCCCCCCGGCACCACCCCCAGCTCCTTGAGTTCTAGAGCTGAAGCACAGGTCTTTCTGACTCCAAACACACTGCACTTAACTTCTCTGTTACCCTGGCCTGCTGCATCATGGAAGGATTTTGTTCAACAGCTATCCGGGAGCAATGAGGTTGTGTTTTTTTATCAAATACATGAGCACTGTGTTTTCCTTCTTTCTTTAGGAGCTCAGTGATGCCCTTGGAATCAGTATTGCCGGAGGAAAAGGAAGTCCCTTAGGAGACATCCCAATATTTATTGCCATGATTCAGGCCAGTGGTGTGGCTGCACGTACCCAGAAGCTTAAGGTAAACAAAAGGAGAATGGTGAAGTGCTAACAGCATGTGTTGGGAGACAGAGTTGCAGCCACTGGCGCTTTATTTCAAGTTGGAATTCCAACGGAGACCCTCGCTGAGGGCAAGATGCATTAGAGAAAGTTTACACCTAAAATTCATTAGGTCCCTGGGCATATAAAAATCTTATTGTTTGTATCAAAGCTTCTCGATGAAAGAAGAAATTGCAGCTCATTTGCAAAGCCTCCCATACCATTTTTAGCACTTCATTCCACCCGGAATTAATTTTCACCTCGGAGAGATTTGACCGTAGAATCGTCCTTCAACCAGAAGAATGAACGAACGTTCTTATGATTTTTTTTCCCCTCATTGCCCCTTCATCTTAACTTAGGTAGAAAAATAAAGGAGAAAACATTTGGCTTCCTCATTAGAGCTTTATTGAACAGTTAATTTGTATGCCTCACTATTACTGGTGAATGAATGTATGAATCACCACCATTGCCAAAATACAAAAGTGGCCTGCCGTGCCTTCCCATAATCAAATCTGACCCCCTTCTTGTTTCTCTGATTGGTCTGTATTTGGGGAGAGCCATAAAAATTCCTCATGCTTCTGGAACATGCACACACAGTAGAAACACAGAATCTTCACAATAGCCACAAATGGGAAATATGACTTACAAAGAATTTTAAGCATTCTTCTCAAATTTAATTTTTCTTAATGATAGTGATTTTCTACCACTTTTGTACTTCCAGGTTGGAGATCGGATTGTCAGCATTAATGGGCAACCTTTGGATGGGCTGTCTCACGCGGATGTGGTTAATCTGCTGAAGAACGCCTACGGGCGCATTATCCTGCAGGTATTGCCATCAATGGAACACGCAGCTGCTCGAGGCAGATAAGTGGCGTGCAAAAAAGATTGAGCGTCACTGGCAGTAGGCATCACCGCCCAGCAGGGTGCTTGCTGATGTGAATTATGAAGGTTGAAAGCAAGAAATTATTATTTTTATTCAGAAATTCTTTAATGCCACCCATACAGGCAGTGAGCATGATTATATGAAAGCATAACAAGGAGAGAAAAATTACTCTTTGCTTCACATGATAAATCAACAAGGCTTTTAGCTTCCAGCATTCTTTTGTAAATCAAAGTTTGTGAGGAATAGGAAATGATTTCTTTTCTTATGCCCCAAAACTGTTACCGAACTGCCCAAACACAGTTTCTTCCACTCCCTTTATAGGAAGGATAAAATACAATGCTCTTCTTCCCATAGCATAAATGATTGCCAACACTGTTAAATTCTCACTGTGTGGTTGTCATCAACTGAGGCAGACAATTATTTATCAGCTGTGGTCCCCAAGACTATTGTCCAGATGCACAGGGAAATATAGCAGCAAGTAGAAAGGAGGTGTGCTGTTCATTACCCCTCCTTATATTTCAGCGCTCCACATGTCTCTGAGATTGATGTGGTGCAGTGAGAGGCATGAGCATGATACCGCAGTGAGTTTTGCTAATGAGTTTCTCCCAAAATGTATGATTATAATCACCACACTTCTGCAGGTAGTATTGAATGGTTTATAGGTAAAAAGGATAAAAAACCCACCATTTAGTATCTTAGAGAGGGCTAGCCAGCCTCTCAGATCGTTTCTAGCCTTAAAATGATAATTTCAGGAGCACCTGGCTAGCTCAGTCAGTAGAACATGAAGCTCTTGACCTCAGGGTTGCAAGTTTGAGCCTCACGTTGGGTGTCGAAATTACTTAAAAATAAAATCTTGAAAATAATAATTCCAAACTGAAAAGTCATTATATCGAGGAGAACTGATCTGTGTTGCTTAACTCTTGCACTTCAATTGTCTAAATCCAAAGGGCCAAAACAGACATTACAAAAGTAAAAAAAAGTGGGACGCCTGGGTGGTTCAGTTGGTTAAGTGTCCAACTCTTGATTTCAGCTTGGGTCATGATCTCAGGGTCCTGGGGTAGAGCCCCATGTTGGGCTCCACGCTCAGAGGGGAGTCTGCTTGAGATTCTCTCTCTCTCTCCCTCTTCCCCCTCCGTGCGCTCTCTCTCTCTCTCTCTCTCTAAAATAAATAAATCAATCCTTTGGAAAAAAAAAAGTGAACAACTTTCAGCATGTATGAAGGGGATCATAAAAATACTCTCAGTAGTTTCAAGGGAGTTTATGTGATAGGCAACATATTAGTGATTTGGGTCCCTGATTTCTACTGAACGCAAACCAGGACACAATGTGGACCGGCTGTAGAGTCAGCTTTCCCTCTACTCCTAGTCCTCACTTTCAATGGAACTTATGCTGTCACCTGACTTTCCTCCTTCCACCCCACCTTGCTAATGGTCAGACCCTGCACTTCCTTGATTTTTCTTTGCTGCACTTTCTCTTCCTCCGAGTTATGCTGACCCCTAGAGGCCTAAAAGCACAACTCCTCAATCTCAGACTGGGGTCTATAAGTTTACACAGAATTTTAAAAGGAAGCTATTTGGGCAGCCCAGGTGGCTCAGCAGTTTAGTGCTGCCTTCAGCCCAGGGCCTGATCCTGAAGCCCCGGGATCAAGTCCCACATCGAGTCCCACATCGGGCTCCCTGCATGGAGCCTGCTTCTCCCTCTGCCTGTGTCTCTGCCTCTCTCTCTCTCTGTCTCTCATGAATAAATAAATAAAATATAAAAGTAAAAGGAAGCTATTTGAACTAATAATTATGGCAAGACAAAAACGTCTCCCTTAGCGAAATCAATTATTACTGGTATTTTCATACACCGATATAACTTGCTCAGCTCCACCTTCTTCACAAAGAAATGAAATGTACCATTAACTATAAAAGCACCTTAAATGGCAATGAAGCGAAGCTCTCCCATGCAGAATTAACACTTCACTCAGATTGCCACAATTAGCATACCTTTGCAGGAGTTCCTTATTTTTCCTATTTCTGTATTTTAAGAAAATGACATTTAGTTTTAAAAATCTTCTCTTGCATTAATCACATTAGTTGATAGTGTTATTTTCTAAACTGTACTAATAAAATCTTAATGGAATCCTTTGAGATTTTTACCGTTATAATCTACACAGTTAAGGAGATGGAGCATATGTACTGCCAAAGGCTCTAGACACAAAACCCAGAGAACTCTTAGGTCCTACATCAAAGTTACATAGTGTATTTGCCTTAATTAGAACAATGTGCATATAGTACCAGCAATAGAGTTATTACAGCTGACTTGGCAATAGGTAATTATTTTTATCATCAGGTGAGCCAGCTCATCGGCAGAGCAGTAGAGAAGGTCAGGTAATTGTGTCTGATGATGTGGAAAAGACTTACTGTCGGTGTATCATGCAAAGCAGTCAGCAACTTCTGGTTGCACAGGGAAGATTAAGGTCTGGGTCAGCAGACTGCAGGATGGTGAAGGGGAAAGAGTGGAGGAGAAGACTAACACTTCCAGAAGCTTCTCTGCACGGTATAAATTGCTGTCTCTGGCTGTAATAAGGAGGTAGATATTTCTGCCCTTAAAGTTTGATGGTTTCTTATTCTCAATCTTATATTGGTCAGTGGAGATTGATGTGGCTACAAAGGGTCATTTTAAATATTCCCAATTATATTTGCTTGTGTAGTCTGATGGTTTGTCTGGTTAAACTCTTTTGTCTGTAGAATGGCCATAAAACCTTTATATATATATTTTTTATTGAATTTCGATTTGCCAGCATATAGTATAATACCCAATGCTCATCCCATCAAGTGCCCTCCTCAGTGCCCGTCACCCAGTCACCTCATCCCCCTGCCTGCCTCCCCTTCCACTACCCCTTGTTCATTTCCCAGAATTAGGAGTCGCTCGTGTTTTGTCACCCTCTCTAATTTTTCCCACTCATTTTTTGAACAAAATCAGGTAACTTATCCAGACTCTCTGCTAGACTTTTTTTTTTTTTTTACATCTTTCTTTGAGAACATAGAAGATATAGGGGATCCCTGGGTGGCTCAGCAGTTTAGCGCCTGCCTTCAGCCCAGGGCATGATCCTGGGGTCCCAGGATCGAGTCCCACATCAGGCTCCCTGTGTGGATCTTGCTTCTCCCTTTGCCTGTGTCTCTGCCTTTGTGTGTGTGTGTGTCATGAATAAGTAAATAAAATCTTAAAAAGAGAGAGATAGAGAGAGAACACAGAAGATACAAAGAGCATATCAAAGATCTTGTAGGGATCCCTGGGTGGCGCAGCGGTTTGGCGCCTGCCTTTGGCCCAGGGCGCGATCCTGGAGACCCGGGATCGAATCCCACGTCAGGCTCCCGGTGCATGGAGCCTGCTTCTCCCTCTGCCTGTGTCTCTGCCTCTCTCTCTCTCTCTCTCTCTCTCTCTCTGTGTGACTGTCATAAATAAATAAAAAAAAAAAAAAAAAAAAAAAAAAAAGATCTTGTATTGCTAAAGGAATTTGTGAGGCTTGTTTTGGGTCCATTAAGAGATTTTGCAAACATTCGAGAGTGTAGTAGAATGTAGAATGGGTGGATTGAGGTAGAACTGACTAAACTAGGGAATATGGGAAGAGTACATTGGGAAAGAACATTATAGTTTGAGACATCCAGGTGGAGATGTCCAGTAGGCAGAGGAAATATACTGCCAATGCTAGGAGAGATTTCACTGGTGGGAATAGGGTAAATAAAGCCATCTGAGGCTTTTCATTGTTGCCATCCACACTGCCTGGCACATTGTATATCATAAATAATTGGTTGAGTAAATAAATGAAAAAAGCGGTGACAAAAGATAGGACAAAGGCTTGGAGACAGAAGAAGAAGAGAGTCTGAAATCAGGGAGGTTCAGTAAGGGTCTGTTCACAAAGTATTTTGGGAGGCCCTTTGAGGACATTCTTCAGAACACAAAAAAAAATTGATTAAGAGGGTCCAACTGCTGCTTTGAAGAGAGAGAGAGAGACATGTCATATTTATTAATATAGAGAAAACGGACCTTTTTTTGAACCCTCAACTGAAAACGGAAGAGAAAAAGTAAGACCTGGGATTAATTCAGGAGATTCATAAAATTTTTTTTTAATTTTTATTTATTTATGATAGTCACACACACAGAGAGAGAGAGATTGGCAGAGACACAGGCAGAGGGAGAAGCAGGCTCCATGCACCAGGAGCCCGACATGGGATTCGATCCCGGGTCTCCAGGATCGCGCCCTGGGCCAAAGGCAGGCGCCAAACCGCTGCGCCACCCAGGGATCCCAATTCAGGAGATTCAATATCTAACAAAGAGGAATTGCAAAAAGAAAAACAGAAAGAAAGGAAGGAAGGAAGAAATCTTAGCTTACAGTCCATGACTCAGTAAGCAGGATAAAGAAGTACAATACCTATATACATTCTGAAACTTTAAAGGGAAAAGCATAAGCTGCTTACCAAAGAATAAGAGATTCAAATGGCACCTCTTTTTCAGCAGCTTATTTCTGAGAAAGTTACTTTAGGATTTACTCCAGAAAAAAAGTCAGTAAGGAAGAGGGAAACCAGAGGATTCAATGCTGAAAAACATGGAAGTACCAGGACAGTTGTGTAGTGGGCATAGAGAACAGCTTGCCCAAACTGAAACAGGAGAAGACATTCTAAGAGATATGCCTCTGTATCAAAAGGAAAGAAGAGGAACAGATGAATTACCTCATCTATTTAACTAAATTGGAAGTTTGAGATCACTGGGAAAATTTTGGGACTCAGCGCTAAGTATATAAAAATTAAACAAAATGAGATCATTGTTACCTTGGAGAAAAGAAACTTGTACCAAGAAAAGGAATGTAGTACAGTAGTTGACTCAGTATAAATAATATTTATATAAATACCCTAAGTCATAATAATAAAACCAATACAATCCAACATCCTGATGCATAAAATGTTAGTATCACAGTTTTTTGGGATGTGTTGATGAAGAGGAAAATATGAGAAGTAAATCTTTAAAGTTGAAATAAGAAAGGAGGTTGTTGGAAATTGTTAGAACTGCAGAGGTTTAAGTATATTTAAAGAAACACAGGAAACAAGTAGAACTTTAAAATAATAATATAAAGTGGAAGAGTTTGGCAAGCTGAATTTTCATCCACTGGAATATTTCATCTGTTGAAATAGGGAGTTGATAGACATCAACAAGATGATAAATTTGAAAATAGGCTTATAAGCATATTACTTAGCTCATACCTCGAATTGAAAAGAGAAATGTTTAGTGTGTCTCTAAAAAGTGACAGTGATGAATTTTTTATCATGTGCTGTACTATTTAATTTTTTACATGTGCACACAAAAAGAAATAGCCTGGAAAAATAAAATAGAAAAGAACCAAGAGTCAAGAGTACAGGTTCTACTAGTCACTGAAAGAGAGGAATTTTAAGAATAGCATAATTACCAAGGAAGCAGAAGTAAATAAAACCAGGAAAGTCACTACAACCGATAGAGAAGTCATTGGCAGTCTTTAAAGAAACTTGTTTTCTTTCGGACTTGATGGCAAGTCAGTAGAGAGCAAAGGAGTAGTTGGGAGCAAAGGAAATAGAAGACAAGGTAGGGATGATGTTACCTCTGAAAAAGATTAAAAATTTTACAGTGAAGGGGGCGCCTGGCTGGTTCAGTTGGTAAAACATGAGACTCTTGATCTCGGGCTTATAAGTCCAAGCCCCATTTTGGGTGTAGGGATATCTTTAAAAGAAAAAAAAATTGAAAAAAAAAATTGTAGTGATGATTACTGATTCTGCAGTCAGATCAGAGGCCAACCTGAGACCCACTGGAGTGGTGCTTATTTAGAGAGTAAAGCATGTTATTCTCCATGGCTGGAATATCCATGTTAATCAACCTTCATCCCCTCTTGATAAATCTTGTGAAATCCTTTGTTTAGAAACTCTCCAACCGGCATGTCTGGGTTGCTCAGTCAGATAAGCATCTGCCTTTGGCTCAGGTCATGATCCCGGGGTCCTGGAATTGAGCCCCGCATCAGGCTCCCCGCTCAGCAGGGAATCTGCTTCTTCCTCTCCTGTCACTTGTGCTCTCTCAAAATAAAATCTTAAAAAGAAAAAAAAAAACTCTCCAACCAAGAAGTTGAAGAGTAGGGAGTGCCTGGGGTCATTTCCCCCTGAGACCATAAATTTATCTAAAGTAATGTCTGTGCCCCTAGCACAGGGCCTAGCCTAATAAGTGTTGGGTCACGTTGAATGGGTTGCTGAGCTATGCTGATCAAGTTAAGATATGAATTTATAGAGAACTTATCAGTTACCAATTTAATCCAGACAAATTCTACTAGAGAAAGATGGATTGGGTTAGGAATGGAAAAGGTGTGTGATGGAGGGTGCAGGGCAAGCATCTAAAGGCACATGGATCATTAAAGGAGTGGTTTCTGGTCTGGGGAGTGGCATGCATGGATTTTGAGAAAGGCTAAAGCTTCCCAGGTGTTTCTAATATGTAAGCAGCTGATCTATGGAGGTCATGATGGATAGAAAGCCAAAGTAATGCCAGGAAGGGAGTGGTAAGCTCCAGGAAAAGGACAAAGAGCTCAAGGTTTAACGTTGAAATGAAGACCAGTGGAAGTTCTAGAACTTCCTACAGAACAAGTAGGCTTTAGTGTCAGAAAGTTGTGTGTTGTGTGAGTCCTCTCACTTAACTCACGTTTTCAATAAATAGGAATCATAGCACCTTTCTTCCAAGGTTGCTGTGAGATTTAAGTGAGATGCAATGTTTAATAAAAACAGTGGATTGCCAATGGTAAGCATTGGATAAATGGTATTTTATTACTTTTATAGCATAGGCTTGAGGTCAGCAGATGCTAATGTTTTTAAAACCCTGGAAGTGGGGATGCCTGGGTGGCTCAGTGGGTTAAGTGTCTGCCTTCAGCTCAGGTCATGATCCCGGAGACCTGTGATGGAGCCCCACTTCGGGCTTTATGCTCAGTGGGGAGTCTGCTTCTTCCTCTCCCTCTGCCCTTCTCACTGCTCCTCTCTTGTTCACTCTCCCTCAAATAAATAAAATCTTCAAAAAAACCAAAGACAAAACCTGGAAGTGGAGTGGTTTTCCAGGTGGCACTTACTCAAAGTATGTGCCACTAGGTGGTGATGTGACTAGCAATCACTCTGTTCCTTCTTTCACTCCAAAACATTTGACCATTATATTTTTAAAACAGATATATTGAAGTCAATATATTATGTCATCACTGGAATCAGTGTCATTCAATTCTAAATAAAAACTTGAAGCAGATGTACTTTTTATTTCATTAAGTTACACCAAATTCCAGGTGTAGGACAAGGCAAGCTTTTGATTATTCTCCTCTGTGCCCCATTGTAAGATGCCAGCTTTCTCAGAGATCACCTCAACCTGACAGCCTTCCTGTTGGTTTTCAGCATACACACTATGGATCTAGGATCCAGGTTGGATGTGAGTGCTGAGTTTGTATTTTGTACTGCAAGATTTGAGTCCTAACAAATCTAAGGGCTAATCTTACTCTTCTACACGATCAGCAGCTCAGTAAAGTTCTAAGCAAGGAGCTCAAGCTTTTGTGCATTGTGATAATCCTTATCTGGAAGATATTCCAACTTCAATTCTCCTAAGCAATCCCTCAAACCTATTTTTAAGGAAAGGTACTCATCCCAGGGTCCTGTGCAATAAAAACCTGTGCTTTATTACTCATTAGAAAAGTATTAGACATACATCATTCAATATAGAACATGTAATTGACTGAATTAGTTTTGCTTATTAAATGCCACAAGAAACCAAGCCATGAGAAAGTATATCAGAACAAATACCCTCTTGAAGGGGAAAATACAGTTTGATGAGGAAATCCATTTGGAGAGGGAAACACATTGTGAGGGGCAAGGGGAGTTGGAGGGGGAAATACGGAGTGAGGAGCAGGGGCAGTTGGAGGAGGAAACATCCTTATTGGTTCTTCTTCCACTGATTCAAAGGCAAGAGGAGTTGGAGGGGGAAATACAGAGTGAGGGGCAAGGGGAGTTGGAGGAGGAAACAGGTTGTGAGGGGCAAGAGGAGTTGGAGGGGGAAACATCCTTATTGGTTCTTCCTCTTCCACTGATTCAAAGGTCTCCATTTTTTCATTAGACTCAGAGAGTAGAGCTTCTTCCCCATCCTTCATTTCACAAGTCCTCCTCTCAGGTAGAGAGGCTCCCTCATTCTTTTTCATTTCATGAGTCTCCCCCTTCTCAAGTGGAGTGACTTCCTCCTCTTTCATTTCATGAGTCTCTCTCCTCTCAGGTAGAGTGGCTTCCTCCTTCTCTTTCACTTCACATGTCTCCACTTCTGGTACAGGGATTTCCTCCTCATCTTCCTTCAGACCAGTGGCCTCCCTCTCCTCAGGTAGGCACTTAGTAAATGTCTGATCATAACAAGGTTGGGAAGAAGGTAAGGACACAAAGTACTTTCACTAAAGTCCAGTTTAAACTGCTGCAGCCACGTGCAGCTTCAGAAGATTAAATTTTCTCTGTGCATACCTACCACCCAGCAGTTCCACATCTAATTGTCCTAAAGAATCACCCAAGATATATGTAGCAGCACTGTGTGCAGCACTAAAGAACATAAACTTAGAACCACATATTCAAGTTGCACAGACCTTGTACCTATTGTCTGAGGACCTCAAAGCCTTCTTTGCTTTACCCAGAAACCCTATCCTTCCCCCCCACCACACTTTTCTCCACTTTGAACAGCATGTGTTCATATTTGCCCCCCACACTAGATAACATCAATGGCAAGCCTGTCTGTTGGAGGGAAGGAACGCATCTGCACTCCTTTGGTTTCCTCTACTCCCATCTCTATCCTCAGAACCTACCACAGAAGTTTGTACCTAGGAGTTCTAGACTTATTTTATTTTATTTTTTAATGAGTAAAGGGTGGCTCAGTCAGTTAAGTTTCTGCCTTTGGCTTGAGTCATGATCCCAGGGTCCTGGGATGGAGTCCTGCATCAGTCTCCTTGCTCAGTGAGGAGTCTCCCTCTACCTCTCCTCCCTGCTCATGCATGCTCTCTTGTGCTCTCTCATACTCTTACACACACACACACTCTCTCTCTCTCAAATAAAATCTAAAAATAAAATTAAAAATTAGTAACCTTCCCATTTGTTTGCCTTCTCCCTTCTTCAAAATGCATAAATAGACCTTTCCCAGCCTACCTCCATGTTGTTCAGTCCCTGGTGTTGATGGCAGAAGAGAACTTCAGATGCAGGACCAAACTAAAACTCATAGGCCACATCTCTTGGATTTATACCCAGCTGAACATACACACCCTTCCAAGATCAGATTATCATCTTTCACAAGTCAATCCCTGGGAAGACCAATCAACTCTGAGATCAGGATGGTGAATACAAATGCCTTGGGGCTATAAAGTCATTCTAGGGGTGATGAGTTTATGTTCTCCTTCCTTTCTACAAAAGACTCATCAGTGAAAATCCTTCACATTTCCCAACTAGCTTCTGGCTTCCACTCCTACCAAATAGGAACTTGAACAGTTCCAAGGATCCTAGGTAAGCCCCTAGGATTTAATATAATCAGTGGCTGGGAGGCCCTTTTTATTTCAGGGTTGGAGGTGAACAGAGGCCTTCAGATCTTGGAGGGATGTGAGTTTTTCTCCAAAATAGTGTTTTATAGGGGTGCTTGGGTGGCTCAGTCAGTTAAGCATCTGCCTTCAGCTCAGGTCATGATCCCAGGGTCCTGTGATTGAGCCTGTGTCAGGCTCCCTGCTCAGTGAGGAAACTACTCCCTCCCTCTCCCCTCCACCTCTCTCCTTGCTTGTGTGCTTTCTTTCTCTCTCTCAAATAAATAACTATTTTTTAAAAAGAAGTGTTTTTATATTCTCTAGCTCAATAAAAAAAAAAAAAAAAAAGTAATTTTTACCCAAATAGAACTGTGACTTTCGTTTCACAATTTATATGGCTGATTTCATGGACTCTTAAAGTTTATTGTCTATCTACAAGTTAAAAAACTATCCTGGAATATCCATGGGCATATGTCTCCCATGCCGTGAGCCTTTCTTGTCATACTCTGTGAGGGTGAGGAAGTTTTCCCTCCTGTTGCCAACCACATGCGATATGATCTGCTCCATTTGCAACTGCTTGTTCAACTATCTCTCTGCCCCTCTTCCTCCCTGACATCATATCTAGCCTGTCCTTAATCATGTGCAGCATGAGTCATTGCCTGGTGTGAAGGTCCAAGACCAGGTCTATACCCTCAACACTGCATAAGACTAAGAGCACAAGGTTTTAGAGTGAAATGACATGGAAATTAATCCAGGCTTCACTCCTTAACTGACCTTGGGAAAATTACTTAACCTTTCTGCCCCAGGTTCATCTGTCTAAAATTCAGAAATAATAGTGGTACCTACCTTGGCAGGGACTCAGGAGAGTGCTTAGCATACAGTAAGTGCTTGGATATTTGGTAGTCGTGGTGCTGTTAAATATTGAACAAATGGGAAAAGAAAGGAGGTTGCCATCAGGTCTTGGTTTTTGAAGGTACCTTAGAAAAAGTATTTTACTGACTTTCTCCCTCAGCCCCATAATGGATGGTCTGTTTCATGGTCAGCTGAGAGTCCAAGTCCAAATTCCCACCAAATACAGGAATCTCCTTTACTATATTCTGAATTGATAGATTTTGAGCCTCTATTTGAATGATTGCTTTAGCAGGATGCTCATGTCCTAACAAGCTGTGCCATTCCATTTTGTAACTGCCTCATTAGATTTTTTTTTCTCCTTAAAAGGACCCAAAACCAATCTCCTTGTAACCTCCAACAGTTTCAGTCTGTTCTGTGGAAATTCAGAAAATTGAGTCCCATAATCCCTATTCCTTAGGAAGGTTTTGGATTCATTCACTCCACAAATACTCATTAAGCATCTTGTGTGCCAAGCATGTTAATACTGAGAAGCAGTCCTTATCCTCATCAATCCTGTAATGGGGACGTGGGGGAGACCCATTAACAGTCACACAAATATGTATCATCACAATTCATAAGAAATATTTTGAGAGTGCTATGGAAAGGAAAACAGGAGACATCAATTTAAGCAGTAGTAATAAAGAAGGCTTATATAAGGAAAGTGACTTTTAAGCTAATAACAGGCCAGCTGTTTTCTGAGGGGGGGAAGAGAGAATTCTGGGCAGAGAGAACTGGAATGTGGGGTGGAGTGGAGATTGATGGGATTAGAGGAGCAGACTATGGGAGGGCCTTTGTGTGTATAACTAGGGAGTCTGGATTTTATTCCAAGTACCACTGAGAGGTTTTAAGTAGGGGAGTGCCATTATCCATTTCATACTGAAAAAGATAACTAGCTGTTGTATAGAAGAGAGATTGGAAGAGGATGAGGGGGATGCCTGTTAAAAGGCAGTTGATGATAATTTATTTTAAGTTTTATTTTATTTTAAGTTTTTTTTTAAAAGATTTTATTTATTTATTCATAGAGACAGAAAGAGAGATAGGAAGAGACACAGGCAGAGGGAGAAGCAGGCATCCTACAGAGAGCCTGACGTGGGACTCGATCCCAGGTCTCCAGGATCATGCCCTGGGCTGAAGGCGGTGCTAAACCGCTGCACCACGGAGGCTGCCCTGATAATAAATTTATTAGGCTGGTCACCATCAAGGCAAAAAGGAAACAGATTTTAGAGGTAAAATCCAGAGGACTTTGTGGTAGATTATATATGGCAGGTGAGAGAGGGATGTATCAGGTTGATATTCAGAGACTAAGCTCCTGTGTGGTTAGTATCCCGGCATCCTTTCTAATTAGTCATCAACAGCCAGCGATCAATTATTTTCAAAATTACACCTAGCACATTTCTAATCAGATAGCCAGAGGTGCCATCTACTCAGAGGGGAAAATGAATTGAAAAATGGTTGTTGGATCAAGAGTTTGAATTTGGTTAATGTAGATGGTAAGTTGGCAATTGGATATAGCAGATGAGGCTGGGAATTTTCATCACCTTGTTGGCATTTAAAGCTATGGGAATGTATATGTTGTCACCTAGACCCTGAGTATGCATGTGGGAATTGGGCCCAGGACTGAGCCACAAAGGTGAGTAGGATAGCCAAGAGCTGGAAAAGTGGGCCCCAGTTGCAGAAGGAAGGCCAGAAAGTGTGTCATAGAAGTTTAGGTCTGGTAATGGGGATGCCTGCTGGAAAGGAGTGGTTCATGAAGATGATAGTGTAGGTTGAGATTACAGAGGTCATATGCAAAGACAACTTCTCTGATACGTGAGCTGTGGGGAGAGTGAAAAAGTGGAAAGCAGAGAGGAGCTCTTGTGGTCCAGGAGAATCTGTCTTTCCTTCTTTGTCTCTTATCCTAAATATTTGCCCGGTTCATTTAGCCATTCTGTGTATGATGGGATTTCCAGAAGATGCCATAGCTTACACACAGCTGTATTTTCCTTCAGTTTAGGATGCTTCACCAAAATGTGTTCTGACTCACCAGGGCTGGCCTTTTGATTTCCTTGTCATTATCAGATGCAGCTAAGCTTAGCAATTTAGGCAGCCGTGCCCTCTGTTGGCTTATTCTGAAACTGCAGTCGAATCCAGTTGCTTTGCATTAGTGCCATGTCCCTCACTCCACACTTAATGGTGCACTGACTATTAGAACCTGGAAGAAGAAACATTGATCAGAAGCACGAATAGCCCAGAAGCTCTCGAGAAAGAAGTTCTGAACTAGTAGAGATGGAAGACATCGCCAAGCTAAGCCTACAAGGCAGGCTTTTATGATTCCCATCCAATAGATGAGGAGGCTGGAATTCAAGCACAGCACCATTAAAATGGCAGAAACTGAACTCCAGAACTTCCTGTATCCTAATATGAGCTGTTAGAGTCATACCATATTGTTTCCTAATGCTTTTGAGTGTTATTTGCAAATTACAAATATAAAGTGAATGTTTACATGTCAGGTACGATTGTTTGGAACCATGTAAAAAACAAAGAATAGGGATGCCTGGGTGGCTCAGTGGTTGAGCACCTGCCCTTGGCTGGGACATATCCCGTAGTCCCGGGATCGAGTCCCACATCGGGCTCCCTTCATGGAGCCTGCTTCTCCCTCTGCTTATGTCTCTGCCTCTCATTGTGTCTCTCATGAATAAATAAAATCTTAAAAAAAAAAAAGAATAGGGAGTCAGAGATATTCATTCTTTCTTTCATTCACCAAATATTAAATGAACATCTACTACATGCCAGGCACTATTGTAGATAATGAGGATGCAGTAGTGAATGAAACAGACAAGCTTCATGCTCTCATACTCTAATATAAAGTGGCAGACAGTAAAATAAATAAGGTAAAATATATACAGTTTATTAGTAATGGTGTAAGAAGGGAACACAAGGCAGAGGAGGGTATGAAATGTTGGGCTGAGTGTTGGTATGGAAATTTTAGTTACAGTGGCCAAGGACCTGAGGGAAATGAAGGAGCTGACCATGCAGATGCTGAACTCAGTGCTCCAGGCAAAAGGCAGAGCACTTGCAAAGCACTGAGGTGGAAATGCCTCTGGCATGTTAGAGGAACAGCGAGGAGGCCAGTGTGGCTTTGGAAGAAAATGTTAAGAGCAGAAGGCAGAGACATAACTGGGCAGGTCACCTGAAGATGACCTTGTGGGTCGTAATACGGACGTAAGCTTGTGATCCTAGGGAGTTGGGTTTCTGTTGGACAGTTTTAAGCAGAAGAAATAATCTATATTTGAAGAGGACCATTCTGGCTGCTATGGAGTGAGTTCAGGGAGGGGCTGTGTGTAGCAGGGAGACTATCAAGGAGGCTTTTATATGGGACCCCTGGGTGGCTTAGGGGTTGAGCATCTGCCTTTGGCTCAGGGCGTGATCCTGGTTCAAGGATCAAGTCCCACATCAGGCTTTCTGAGAGGATCCTGCTTCTGCCTCTGTCTCTGTCTCCCTCTCTCTCTCTCTCATTCTGTCTGTCTTTCATGAATAAATAAATAAAATCTTTTTAAAAAGTGGAGGGGAGACTTTTGTAAAACTCTAGGCAAGATATGATTGTGTAGAAAGACCAATAGAATTTTATGAAGACTGAATGTGGGCTGTAAGAAAAAGAGGAGGGCAGCCTGGGTGACTCAGCGGTTTAGCGCCGCCTGCAGCCCAGGGTGTGATCCTGGAGACCTGGGATCGAGTCCCACATCGGGCTCCTTGCATGGAGCCTGCTTCTCCCTCTGCCTGTGTCTCTGCCTCTCTCTCTCTGTTTATCTCTCATGAATAAATAAATAAAATCTTTAAAAAAAAAAAATAAGAGGAGTCAAGAACAACACCAAGGTATTTGCTGAAACTGAAAGAATGAAGTTGTTGTTTCCTGAAATGAGAAAGGCTACAAGACCAGAAGTCTGAAGGGGTAGGCTCAGTGCTAGACTTGTTAGCTTTGAGATTACCTGCTGGAGTTCCCACTCATTGGTGATTGGATAGATAGATCGCAAGTTAAGAGGCTGATACTAAAGATGCAGATTCAGGAATTACCATTACACAGATGGTATTTAAATTATCAAGTAGCATGAGATGAGATGAGATGAGATGAGATGAGATGAGATGAGATGAGATGAGATGAGATGAGATGATGAGATGAGATAAAATGAGCTAAGGGGATGTTTAGATGGGAGAGATAAGAAATTTAAGGACTAAGCCCTATGGCTCTCCCATCAAGGTTTAAGAGGTAGGATGGAATGGCCAGCAGATAGAAAGTAAACTAACAAAGTATGGTATCATGGAAGTCAAATGAAGAAAACAGTTTGAGAGAATAATCCATTTGTGTCAAATGCTGCAGATAGGTTGAATAAGACCAGGATGAGAACCAACCATTGAATATAGAATGGTCTTTCTAATTCTCTCCTGACTTAACAGTGGATTTTCTTGTTCTAATTTTCCCGCCAGGTTGTAGCAGATACCAATATAAGCGCCATAGCAACTCAGCTTGAAAACATGTCTACAGGCTACCACCTTGGTTCTCCCACTGCTGAACACCATCCAGAAGACACAGAGTGAGTATTCTAGATACAGAGTGCCTATTACATGTGCGGGCAAGGCTCAGTGAGACCTTTTCCAGAATCTAGAGTATGCTTTCTAAAGAAGAGGAGGGGGAAATACACATTACCTTTTCTAACTCCTAGAGAATCTCCCGGAACACACCAAGGTTTCCTCACTCCTGTCCAGGCTTTGTTCCATGTAGAACTTCTTAAGAGACTGCTGTCACAGGGCCTGCATCTGGTCACTTTGACACGGTGCCTTCTTCAACCCAGGTGCTCCCTGCTTTATTATGCAAGGAACTGTTTTCTAAGCTAAAATCTCATTCTGAGATTAAATTTTATTGTTAGACTTGCTGGCATTCTTCATTAAAACCAGTCATTACAGTTATAATTGTCCATTAAAGCAATGTTTCTCAAACTGGAATATGCATATTAAATATCTAAGGAGCATATTTAAAATTGCTTATTTCTCCAGTCCCATTCTCAGAGACTGATTAGGTGACCCACAGTGGATTCCCTGGGGCAGTTCTGCTACAGGTGGGTGGCCCATCCGTACTTTCAGAAATGTGGCCTAGAGTTCTTCCTCTCCCTAATACCAGTGCCTGGTCACCAGTACATGCTCACTAAATGCTCATTGACTGATTGGAATATTTCATTGGAAAGATCTAATGATCACAGACATTTCTAACTTTTTTCTGGCACTTCACATCTTAAATGATACCTTTAAGTTTATTTTTCTTGAGGAAAGAATATTGAACTAAGCTCCTTTTACTTTTTTCTCATTATGAAAGTAATAAATGCATGCTACTAAAATATGACATATATATAAAATTATGATATTTTCAAGTTACAATGGCCCTTTCCTTTAAAAAAAAAATCAGGACCCTATTACAGGAAGAGCAGTTAGTACACCTTTAGCATTCTTTGATATTCCTATGTAAATACAGAGATGTCCTTGTAATCTTGGTTCCTTTGCCAGGAACCACAGCTCCTGGCAAGCTGGGAACCACTAGCATAAAAGAATTTATAAATTACTTATAAGCCAACCACTGTTAACATTTGGAGATTTTTTTTATTAGTGTTTTATATGAAAGTAAATTAAAACAAATTGAAATTGTGAGATAAATGGAGGCAAACTCCATCTGATGTTGCCAACTGAGGAGTAGAGTTGCTTCCCCCACTCTCCCCCGAAAACCGGTCTCTAATCACGAAGAGGCACAATTATGAAGGTCTCTAATGATTTGGTGGCTCCCAGGGCCTAGCTCTAAAACAATGACTCTGGACATTTGGATTCCTATTTCACTATCCTGAGAAACAGGGGGGCTGCATTTGAAAGAAGAACCATGAATCCAATTCATGTCTGGCCAGTGGACCATTACTAAGAATACTTATAAGGCCATGAAGTCATGAAATGTAGAGCCTTGTTCATGACATCATTACCATTTGGCCATAGGGGATAATTCATCATTTTTAGCAGATATATACTGAGCACCTTCTGAAGGCCAGATACTGTACAAGTGCTGGGTTCTCAGGATTCAAACTTAAAAAATGTAGGTGAAGGCATTGCCCCAAGTCCTCAAGGAATTGCCAGAGAATTGGAAAAACAGGCCCATAACTCCATGTTTGTAGGAGTTGATAGTATAGGAGAGCCAAGTTCCATGAGAAAGCTAAGTAAGCAAAGTGTCCTGCGAAACCATGGAAGAGGGGTACAACTCTACCAAAGCATGTCCCCGGAGACACTAATGCTTTGGCTTAGTTTTAAAACAATCAGAATAAGCAGGAATGGCATTCAAAACAGTCAACAATTTATATGCATGGACATTCAGTAGTTACTATGGACTGCCTGCTGTAAACAATTAGTAAGTACATCAACAAACAACCCGTATCAGTGTGAACCAGCTGAAAATCAACCCTAAAATAAGCTGGGCAAAATTGAGAAGGGGGAGAAGGAAGACTATTCTAGTCAGACAGAACAGCATATTCAGAGGTGGCTCATATCCCAGTTTTGCAAGTTAAATACATGAAAGGGCGAGTTTGTATCACATGCCTCTGCCTCTCGGACATGCATGCTGCCACAAAGCAAGTGAGGCTACTAGTATGTAAATATGAACCTCCCATAAGTAAGATGGCAAGGACTGGGATCCCAGGGTGCCTTTAGGTTTTTACCCTTTGGACAAGGGCATTTGGGAAGAAGAAATTTGCATTCGCGAAGCTTAAACTACTTGAGCCCACGTAGATAGATCATTTAATTTTTAGCCATGTTATTTCTAAGAGAGCAGACTTCCACACTGGACGAAACTTTGAAAATCTAAATTACCCATTTGAAACAGAGTGTCTTTATCCATTTTGCTTGTCCTTGGTTTCTCTCTTTTCTCCTGGATTTCACTATGCATGCACACAGTCATGATCCTGAGCTTGTGACAAGCACAATGCAGGTCGCTGGGAATACTCAGATGACGAAGACTTAAGGAGTTCATAGTCTGGTAGAGGAGCAAGTCCAGCCACAGTAGAGCGAGTGCCATAGTGGAAATCTGTACCCACTGCAAAAGGGGCACAGAGGAGGATCGGCTAACTCTCCCAAGGGAGTCAGGAAAGCATCATATTGGAGGTGGGCTTTGAAGAATGAGTTCCCAGCCTGTTCCCTGGGTGGAAGCAGTGGGCGAGGTGTGTGAGGCCACTCGGCAGCGCACTGAGCTATTGGGCTGGCGTCACCTGTTCTGGCTAGCAGCCCACCTGCAGACTGGTGGTCTCCCACTAGCTAGGGTGATGCCTCACCTCTCCGGCTCCATACACATTCTCTAAGGATATAAAGACAGTTTCATTCAGCTTTATTTTTTTTAAAGATTTTATTTATTTATTCATGAGAGACACAGCGATTGAAAGAGAGAGAGAGGCAGAGACACAGGCAGAGGGAGAAGTAGGCTCCATGCAGGGAGCCCGACTAGGACTCGATCCCGGGTCTCCAGGATCACAACCTGGGCTAAAGGCAGCACTAAACCGCTGAGCCACTCAGACTGACCTCATTCAGCTTTAAACAGTAAGCATAAAAGTTAAAAACTAAGCATAAAGAAGGGTGCTTTGACAGCTTCAGCATCATGACTTTATTTTTAATTAAAAAACAGTTTTATGAAAGAGAAACCCCTAAAACATCAAGGTCATTAAAGGCCTATTGCTCATTAGTCCGACATGACATGGGAAATGTAAGTTTCTAGATTGGTCTCTGAGAGTTTGATTACATGAACTGGCCTTCATAGTTTCGCAGTATGAAAGTCTCTCAAATCTGTGTTCTTCCATTAAAATGAAATTCCCTCTCAATATCTATTCATGAATTAAACAGCGTGCATTGTGTTTTCAGAACACCTCCACCTAAGATTATTACTTTGGAGAAAGGCTCTGAAGGATTGGGGTTTAGTATTGTAGGGGGTTATGGAAGTCCCCATGGAGACCTGCCAATTTATGTCAAGACTATATTTGCAAAGGTATTTTTTTCCTTTTTACTGTACTTTTTTTTTTTAATCTAGGTGAGATTTTTTTTTTTTTTAGTGGTTTGCTTTGCTTACTTCTAGCTATACCTGGGTGTGTGCTTGTATGCTTATTTCATTTTAACCTTGTGTAGGGCATTCCCACACCAGACTAGTGAAAAAGTTCTTTTATAAGAGTGGAGTTACAAAAAGTGTAATGTTCTTTGGACCCTATTACAAAAGTAGATTTTCAAGAGTGTCTTCTTTCAAGAACACAATATAAGGAGCAGTGCCATGCTCTTTGGAAGCTGGCTTTGGAAATATTTTTCTGGGCTAGAATATAAGTTTGGCTTTCTCCTTCAAGAAAAGATGACAGCAGCGGGCTGTGGCAGAGAAAGCTCCCTACAAGCCTTGGGTCAGTGCAGCATTCATGGCTGTCTGTCACCAGTCACCTCAAGATGCTTTAACTTAAGTTGTTCTCTCTTTTGCAGTCCTCTGCTAAAGTACTTGCAGGATCAGGCCACTAAATTAGACTCTGACTGGGTAATAGTATTTTTAAGGAACTAAATATACCAATACATCGTACTAGATAGGATAGGTCATGGTGTACATTCCTACTGCTGCTTCTAGATGGCTCTTAGATAAGTTGTTTGTTTTAAGTTTATTAAGTAATCTCTACACCCAACATGGGGCTCAAATTCATGACCCTGAGATCAAGAGTCTCATGTTCTTTCAACTAAGCCAGCCAGGCACCCCTTAGATAAGTTATTTTTGACCTTACTGTGATTTTTAAAGTTGGAATTCAATTTTATTATAAATTTTGAATATCTCTGAAAAGGACTTAGTATTGATAGTATAACTTTATTCATTGATTTTATCACAGTCATTTGTTTACTAATTGATCCAATGGCCTCTTACTGCTTTTTTCCTAAAGAAATAAAGATCTTCAAGAGAAGAAATAAGTTAGGTACTCTTTCTAGAAAACAATACTATACACTAAATAACAAATTCACTGCTACCTGTGCAGCTCTTATCACCTATTAATTGAGTCTAATCATGACCTGACGTAATCCTTAAGTCATTTGGTATTTCCTTTTAGAACACGTTAGGCAACTGCAGATTTAGCCACCTGATTCCAATCAGTTAGGGTGCCTATTAAGAAGACTTGTTATTCCCAAACCAAACATTTGTTGACCTGGTAATGGGTAAAGAGGGAAAGAGAGGGATCCCTGGGTGGCGCAGTGGTTTAGCGCCTGCCTTTGGCCCAGGGCGCGATCCTGGAGACCCGGGATCGAATCCCATGTCGGGCTCCCGGTGCATGGAGCCTGCTTGTGTCTCTGCCTCTCTCTCTCTCTCTCTGTGACTATCATAAATAAAAATTTTAAAAAATCTTTTAAAAAAAAAAAAAAAGGGAAAGAGAAAGCAGATCAGAAACATTCTGGATAGCAGTGCTGCCCCAGTCTAATAATTCCCAAGGGGATAAGCTACCTACAGACCCTCCTTTGCCCAAGACAACACCAGAAAAAGTTGTAATCATTATTCTTTGGGCCCATTGTTATACTTTGCTTTTCAAAGAATAGGTAAGAATAGTGGAAAAACACATTCTACTTCCCTGCCTTTGCCTCCATAAAGCCCTTCCAGAATATTTGTAACCCTCTGCTCATTTCATAACTGTAGGTGGATCTGCTATGTTCACACAGAGAACTGGTTAGTTCCTCAGGTCTTTTGACCTACAGCCCAGAGTTAGCAGGCCACACCCGATGTACCCCTCCTGACAACTCATAGACAGTGGGACTGGGGCCAGGCAACTTTGGTCAGGTCAGCTGAGCATGAAACAGCCATGCATTGCTGGTGGGTTTTTGGAAAGAAACCACCAACAGATCACAGTGGGACAAAGTAGTGGGGCAAATGAATGCACTGAAGCTCCCACAGAATCTCTTTTCAAAGGTTCCTCATTGAAAGTGCTCATTTAGAAAGCACCTCTGCAAGTAGTAACATAAGAAGAAATACTGAACATCCTTGATATGTTTTCTTTTTTTAAGGAATTAACCTTTGGAAAGTGAGGCACACCTAAAAATGAAAAGCTCTGAATTTTAAAAAAAAAGTTCTAAAGCCCTAGCTAATGGTCTATCTAATTCAGTCTCAATAAAAGAATATTCCGGGCAGCCCAGGTGGATCAGCAGTTTAGCCCCTGCCTTCAGCCCAGGGCCTGATCCTGGAGACCTGGGATCAAGTCCCATGTCAGGCTCCCTGAATAGAGCCTTCCTCTCCCTATGCCTGTGTCTCTGCCTCTCTTTCTCTCTGTGTGTCTCATGAATAAATAACATCTTTAAAAATAAATAAATAAATAGATAAAAGAATATCCCACTGCAAACAATTATCATTATTTTTAGATAGTTCCATAGCATTTGTTACAATAATATCTCATTTGAAGACTTTTTCTCTTTTCATTTGTTTGAACAAACCAAAATATCCAAATTTTAAAGTTTTCTTTAGAGAATCAATAAACCAAAAACTGGCAAAAGATTTTTTGGGTTTGTTTTTTTTTTAATGGTGAAATCCTTCTAAAAATGAATTTTGACACTAAGCTAAACATTTCCCCCATAGGAATTTTGAGGATGTAGAAACTATAGCTATATGTTTTCCATGTTTTTTAACAGTGAACATATACTTTTTTAAATATTTATTTAAGTAATCTCTACACACCAACGTGGGGCTTGTACTCATGACCCTGAGATCAAGAGCTGCATGCTCTTTTGACTGAGCCAGCCAGGTGCCCAACAGTGATCATATATTCTTTAACATGTTTGTCTTCTCAAGTTTCTGGATCTCAGATGCCCACAGGCATCTGTGACCTTTTTATGTGGCCTTTTTATTTTTTTTAAAGATGTTATTTATTTATTCATGAGAGACACACAGAGAGAGAGAGAGATTGAGAGAGAGAGAAGCATAGACACAGGCAAAGGGAAAATCAGGCTCCATGCAGGGAGCCCGATGTAGGACTCAATCCCACTGCTCCAGGATCACACCTTAGGCCGAAGGCAGGGGCTAAACCGCTGAGCCACCCAGGGATCCCTAATGTGACCTTTTTAGTGTCCCTAAGCTTCTTTTGTGTCCCTAAGCAAGTAATTCTCTTGCTCAACTAAGAAATTAATTTGACCAAGGTCTTTTTTCTCCTCCAGAAATATGAAGCACAGGCACTTTGAAAATGTGTAGGATTTTTAAGACAGTCTGATTAACGAGCTATCAGAACCTTCCATTTTCTTCCAAGTGTTTGGTTGGAAACTTCTAAATCAAAGCCAGCTTTAGGTCTGATCCTTTTCAGCAGCCAGATTTTACCATAAACCAAGTAGAAATCACCATAAAACAACCACAACAATCCTGAGCATTTAGGGAACAGCTTTTCAGAGACTGTGAAATCTGAAAACATGAGCTTGATCACTATTAGAGCTTATTACACTATCATTATTGAGTATACCATGTGCTGTATATTCAATCCTTAGAACAGGCTGAGAAGTAGGTAGTAAATGCCTATTTTACAGCATCACGGAAGGCTAAGTGACCAAGTCAGGGACACAGCCAGTGGGTAAAGCCACATTTCTGAACTAGATGGGTCTGTGAATCATTTATTTCTTCCTTCCTTCCTTTACTTAGTCTACAAATGCTTCACTGATAAAGTTAGAGAGGTCAGTAGGAAAGACCAAGTAAACACAGCAATACCTGCAAAAATGTATCCTCCCAGAAAGTTGAAAAGTTGAAAGGTCATCCTCTTGTGCATTGCTGAAAATGCAAACTAGTCTACCGCCATATCATCCTGAATGTGCCTGATCTTGTCTGCAAATGAAAACTTTAAAAACTTGACATGCTTTTCAAAACACCACACAGATACTTGAGGTTTCCTAAAGCCCTTAGATCTTAGCACGTAACATTTAATAAAATCAAGTTAGCTAAGTAATTCTGATTTTATCCACAAGTTGTTTAATCTTGTCTGTGTTGCAGTTAACACACTTTCTTATAAGAAAAAAAAAGATTTGAATGAAGTTACAAGTTATTTAATTTTGGTATTTCCCCCAGTACAGACCTGGTTTTGAATATTCTTTATTATACCTTTATACCAGAATCCCACCCTTTTCACAGTTTTGAAATTATAGATAATTCACCCATTCCCTCAGGACCTTCATGCTGCAGGTAGACACAGGTCTCTGGAGCACTAGTTAGTGCCTCTTAGCTTGGCGCCTGAAGGAGTCAATCAAGACAGGGTGCCTGTGGGCTTTAATTGTTTTCCCCAGCACCTCATCATCATTTAGGGGACTCTTCTGGCACTAATTTTTCAAGGGATTTTCAGTCAAAAGGAGAAAGCTTCCTACGAATCATTTTCTAGGTTATTTTCTTTCCTTATTCATCCAAAAATATTTCTACTAATATCATGGTATTTTAAGATACTTGGTGATAGAATTTTAAAAAGCCCAAGCTTCACTTGCTTTGTGCCATTTTGAGGAGCCATGCATGACCGAGTATGTAATGGAAGTAATCATTTAGAACCCTAAATGATCAAAGATAAATGACATTGAGGCTTTTGAATATGATACTGCAAAATTTTAGATATGCTACACTTTGTGCATTTTTATGTAGAACAACTTTATTGAGATATAATACACATACCATACAATTCACCCCATTTAGAGTCTACCTTTTTTTTAAGTTTATTTAAGTAATCTTTTTTTTTTTAAGCTTTTTATTTATTTATTCACGAGAGACAGAGAGAGGCAGAGACATAGGCAGAGGGAGGAGAAGCAGGCTCCATGAAGGGAGCCTGACGTGGGACTCGATCCCAGAACTCCGGGATCACATCCTGAGCTGAAGGCAGATGCTCAACCACTGAGCCACCCAGGTGTCCCTATTTATTTAAGTAATCTTTATACCCAATGTGGAGTTCAAACTCATGACCCCTAAGATCAAGAGTCACTTTCTCTTCCAACTGAGCCACCCAAGCACCCTGAGGCTACACTTTTGATGGATCACCACTGTGCTGATGTCTTAATAATGCAATGGGAACTCTATATAATGATGGTATTGGCAATGAGACTGACACCAGATTCAGTTCTGCCTTAGTCACTATATTATGTATTCATGAGTATGACATTCGAATTCCATTCAGTACTGAATATTGAAATAAGGCCCCAGGGGATCCCTGGGTTTAGTGGTTTAGTGCCTGCCTTCAGCCCAGGGCGTGATCCTGGAGACCCGGGATCAAGTCCCACATCAGGCTCCCTGCATGGAGCCTGCTGCTTCTCCCTCTGCCTGTCTCTCTCTCTCTCTCTCTCTCTCTCTCTCTCTCTCCTCTCTCTCTCTCTGTCTCTCATGAATAAATAAATAAAATCTTTAAAAAAAAAAAAAAAGAAAGAAGGCCCTACTTATATTAAAAGAAATGTGAACTTCGTACATTTCTACAAGTATGTTACTTAAACAATGCATAGTTATGGTTACTATTTAACCATTATTCTACATTCTTAATTTTCCTGGTTTTAAAAACATTACCTAGAAATAACTTCAACTAGTAGTTTTTAAAGTTGCTTTTTTCATAAGCACACCATAATATTAATATTATTTGTTGACTGCTTGGTCCTGGATTAAACTGGAATGTCTCTCGTTTGTAGGGAGCCGCTGCAGATGACGGCCGGTTGAAGCGAGGTGATCAGATTTTAGCTGTTAATGGTGAGACGCTGGAAGGTGTGACACATGAGCAAGCTGTGGCCATTCTAAAATGCCAAAAAGGGACTGTAATCTTAACTGTGCTGTCGTGAGCCTCCAGTCCTGATCACAAGATAGATGTTGTAGAATATCCATAGGAATATGAAGCTCTGAGAAAGGATGAAAAGCAGCCTCCACTAGAATCCACCTTCATTTACCACCTCACCCTCTTTGCTCAAGAGAGGCGGCTAGATTCCACGTGAATTGCCCAAATCAGCCATCACTTCTTGGTGGGGTTAATTTCTAAAATAGAACGAGTCTTACCTGATTTGCATCTAATATCCACATTTATCCACTAATACTAACTGGCTCTGATTATATTTGCTGAAACCGAAGTTAACCACCCCTCATTCCTATGCCCTTCTCTACCCATCCCTCCTCACTCAGAGACTTAACAGCAAGCTCACATGTCATCTGATGAACAGAAACAAATGTTAAGCAACTTGTCAGCTCACTCATGATTTACTTATGCTAATTGTCTCTTCACGTATGCCAGAAAACATTAGTAGTGTAATTAACTTACCATTGATCCCGCTGATGAAATACCCAATTCTCCTATGGGAAATTATTGTGCTCTTTTCTGCACGACTTCGAGTCAAATAAGTCTCAAATTTGTTTCTCTGGATAGATCTTTATAAGCTAGTCATTGGTAATAATGATGAGTCAATTAGCAGACTGTAATCTGAAAATTCTGGAAAGCTTTCTAATTGTTTTCTTAGCTACATAAATGTATAGTACTCAGCAAATGCACCTTATTCTCAACAGGATTAGTTCACGTCCATGTTCTGAATTGTAACCATGCTAAATTATGTTCAAGACCAGGAAGGTCATCTGGAGTTAATGGCATCTCAGTAGGCAGGTGTTATTCCCACCCTTTAGTCTTCAGACAAGGAGGAGAAAGCCCCAGAACCAGTCTGCAGAGATCACTAAGTTTTGCCTCCAGTCAGACGAAGTCTGAGTGGCCTTGGACTTGTGCAAAGTGCAATGGCAAATTTGAGTATCCTTCTCCTTGGCTCCATACTGGTCAGTCTAGCAGCACAAGCTGTAGGTATAGTAGGGATGGGGCAACATGCTTGGCCACAAAGTGACTGTGGAAATGAACTCAGCCTAAGAATCAGTGAGGGCTATGTGGCTAATGGCTCTTGATCTTCAGGAAGTCCCCCATTTGCTGAAGTTGTACAGGCTAAGAAAACAACCACAGCAGGAAATACAAAAATACCTTTGAAGTTGAATAGGGGCGTTCTTATGTAGGTATTATGTAGGGACAGAGATGCTTATCAGTGAATGTGTAGGTTCTTCTGTAAAAAATGTACCATGAAAGAGGAGTACCAGCATCTGTAATAGAAGTAGTTTAGCATCTTTGAACTAAAACACAATGCTGCAAATGGTTCACAGTAATTATCAAAATGGAATGAGCTCTAACTTAAAATGGTATTTAATAATTACAGATTTTAATTGAGAATTATCTTTTGAGTAGATGTAACCACAAAGTGCATTAACTCTTGTTGGAATATTTTGTGGCTATTCCAAAGTATAGAGTGCCTAAATTTTATGTTGAAAATGTCTTTCGTGACTGCTACTAAGTTTTCTGAAGTTACATATGGCTTTTGGGATTTCTGACACAGCCAAGATGTGCAATGTTGTTAGGATCTTATCTTTCAGTGCACGAAAAGCTATCAACCTCAGAGGTTCTATGCTAATTATACCTGCAAGAATACCTAAGGCAGCCAAGAAGAAATGAAGCCCAAATAAAACTTGAAAATGCACCTTAAAATAAAAAAGTGTGTGTGTGCATGCACTCGTGTGTATACACACACATGCATAAGACTTCATATGTTACTTTTGAAATGTGATTCTGCTTGATTTTGATGGAATGGCCATTAAATACACATTTTGAAATAATACATTTTTGTTGTGTCTCATACACATTGTCCTCTTGGGTCATGCTACTAAAAGTCTACTGATAAAGGAACTGTGCTTTCTACTTCTTGCTGCAGTAAGTTGACCAAAATTCTCATAACTGGTTCTATCTCTGCTGTATGACGACTAAATAATTGCCTTGCCAAAAATGCTCTTTTGCATCACACCTTACAAGCTAAAAGGACATGAAGATGGGAATTTGTGAAAAGAGCAGTTCTCTCAAAGCCACATATATTGTTTTGGCCACATCATTTGGAAAATCTAAGTATTGGAATTGGAATTAGTATGAGAAGGAAGTAAATCAGGAAAAACAAAACTGCCAAATATATGTATAAGAGGTTTCCAAAGATTCTAAATAAGTGTAGTCGTCTAAAGAGGAAATGGAATCTTGCTATATATGAAAAAGTATGATTTCTACATCTGATTTGGTTTTTCTCTTCAGCCATTTTGTTTCCTAATGAGAGCAGGGGTGGGGGGGAATCCAACTGTTCACAAAGTTTTCCAGTCCTGTTAAAATCTGGGATCCATTCATGGCTATCTCATGGCAAGTGTGTTGCCAGGCATTAGAATAGGTGCTTTATAAAAGAGCCAGTACAGGGCGCCTGGATGGCTCAGTGGTTGAGCCTCTGCCTTTGGCTCGGGTTGTGATCCTGGGGTCCTGGGATCAAGTCCCACATTGGGCTCCCAGCTCAGTGGGGAGTCTGCTTCTCTTCCTCTTTCCTCTCCCCCTGCTCATGTGTTCTCTCTCTCTCTATCCCTCTGTCTCAAATGAATAAATAAAATCCATAAAAGCCAGTACAGTAGTCCAGAGGGCAAGTCTTAGCATCCCCCTGAGTTCAAATACCAACTCACCAACCTTGTGACCTTGTCCAAGTTATTTAATTATCCCTTTCTTTAATTACTTCAGTTAGAAAAGGGTGGAGGTGTTTTTAAGTACATAATGAGTCCAATCCAAGTAGAATCCTTTGGTACAGTGCCTGGCTGTTAAGTATTACACGAACATTAGCAATAAACCTCTTTTCCCATATATAGAAGTGGCTTGAAATTAGACATTTATGCTGATGATTTGTGGTTTCAGTCAGTAATGACCTTTAAAAAAAAAACATTTTACTGAGGGGGCTTAGCTTAGAACAGTGACCCAAAATCAGCAACTTGTAACACTGATTATAATGATGTGAGCTTGAGAAACTAGAGCCTGAGCTATCAGAAAGCCACAACTGAACTGAAACCAGGGCTTCCACCATCAGCCATGCCACTGGCGTAGGAAGTAACATCCACTCCATAGGCCTGCACTCCTACCTCCGGAACCAGGAGAGGCACTTCAGGTCTCATCAACCCTATGATGAGGAATTTTAACCTGGTACACACTTTCATTCCAGGAATTTGGAATTGCAAACTGCTGTTCTTTTAACCCAGCCACACACTTTCTGCCTCTCTGTTGTCAAAGAAGTCAGCCTACCCCACCAGATGATGAGCTTCTTTGAAAACAGACTAGGTCAGCTTCATCTCATGTTAATTCCATCCAGTGTACTTTTCAAATACTGGATGTCCCATCCTTAGAAATTTTACTTGAGATACACACACACACACACACACACACACACACAATCTCATTTCCCTCCTCACATTCGTGTTTTACATCAGCAAACATTTGGTATAAAGAATCAGAAAATAGGGCAGCCCAGGTGGCTCAGCGGTTTTAGCGCCGCCTTCAGTCCAGGGCATGATCCTGGAGACCCAGGATCAAGTCCTGCGTCAGGCTGCCTACATAGAGCCTGCTTCTCCCTCTGCCTCTCTCTCTCTCTGTGTCTCTCAATAAATAAATAAAGTCTTTAAAAAGATTAAAAAAAAAAATAGGACACCTGGGTGGCTCAGTCAGTTAGTTCCAAAGTAGGACTTCCCATAACCCTCGTGCTTTATGCATACTTCTTCTCAAGGTAGCCACAGTTGGTGATAGGTGCAGTGTCAACTGCCTGATATCTTGGCAGTTCTGGTCACATACCTAGCTTGCTTCTCCTGGGAGAGCAGAAAAAATGGTGGAGTAAAAGTGGGCCTTCTAGTATTAAACTCCCCTTGAGGCCAGAGTCATGATTTATTTTCCTGGGAACTTCAGGATGGCTGTTTAAAAACAGGCTCCAAGGCCCCCATACCCTAAGGGATAGGATTCATCTGTTTTTAAAAATTGGGATCTGGATCATAAAATTATGAAAGCTGACAAGCCCCAAATCTGCAGTGTAGGCTAGCAGGCTCGGCTCCCGGGAGAGTCAATGGTGCAGATGAAGTCCAAAGAATTTCCTCTTGGCTCAGGAAGGCCAATCATCTTGTTCTATTTATGCCTTCAACTGATTCGATGAGGCCCACCCATATTATGGAGAGTAATCTGCTAACTAAATCTACTGATTTTTTTTTAAGAGTTTTTACTTATTTATTAGAGGGCATGCACACAAGCAGCAAGGAGGGGTAGGGGGAGAGGTAGAAGCAGATTCCCCACTGGGCAGGTAGCCCAATGCAGGGCTTGACCCCAGGACCCTGAGATCATGAGCCAAAGAAAGACACTTAACTGACTGAGCCACTCAGGTGCCCCTAAATCTACTGATTTAAGTGTTAGTGTCGGGTAGCCCAGGTGGCTCAGCGGTTTAGCGCCACCTTCAGCCCAGGGCCTGATCCAGGAGACCAAGGATTGAGTCCCATGTCAGGCTCCCTGCACGGAGCCTGCTTCTCCCTCTCCTGTGTCTCTGTCTCTCTATGAATAAATAAATAAAATTTTTTAAAAAATGTTAGTGTCATCCAAAAGCACCCTCAAAGTTGACAAATAACATTAACTATCACAGATATCATGGGACTTTGAATCACAACTTTTAAAAATATATATATATATTTTAAAGTAATCTCTACACCGAATGTGGAGCTTGAACTCACAATCCCAAGATCAAGAGTTGCATTCTCTACCCACTGAGCCAGGCAGGTGCCCCAATTACAACTCCTTTAGGAATATCCTTGCCTTAAATCAAACATGGAAGTGCTCTCTGTCCTTGTTCTCAACCCCTTTCCAGCCCCCTGCCCCCTCTGGTGTCCTCAGCTCTGGTGCAGTCACTGTCACTGCTACCACCTCCCCAGCTCCCCCAGGAGCAGGCAACTGAGCGACGACTTATGGAATCTCATCGCCCAGGGACTCAGGTGTTTATGTGCCTCATTAGATGACTTCTCACCGCACTCAGAGGAAAGGCCAAACTTGGCAGGTTTTTGAAGCACTTCATGATTAGCTTCCATATAAATCTCTGGCTGAAAAAATAAATAAAAGTAAAAAAAATAAAATCTCTGGCTGTCATATGGTGTCCATATACATTAACACATTCATTATAAGCTGATGCAAGTTAGAAAATTTCCATAATAATTTCTTCAAGGCAATGGTTGGTGAGGGTTGTGAGTGCTGGTTAAAATTTCTTGGTTACCTGAAGGTTATGTTAACCTTTATTTGTGCCTAGAATTAACTTCTTCCACTTTGGTGAGAATGTAAATGCAAATGTATCCTATGCCCTGGACCAACCCAATCTCTGGGGTAGGGCCCAGAAATCTGTTTTTGTTTGAGAGAGAGAGAGAGAGAGACAGAGACAGAGAGAATCTCAACTGGGCTCTATACTCAGTGCAGAGCCCAACTTGGGGCTTGATCTCACAACTCTAAGGTCATGACCTGAGCTGAAATCAAGAGTTGGGTGCTCAACCAACTGAGTCACCCAGGTGCCCCCCGGAAATCTGTTTTTTGACAGGCTCTCCAGTTGATTTGGAGAGCACAGTGAAGAAAGAGAACCCCGAGGCTGGAGCACTTTCCCTTTTTTCCTTCCTGTCTGTGGTTCTTTACAGTCACCAAGTTCTTTTTAGTAGATAACAGTAGCCTCCAACAAGTTAGAGGCAGGTAGGAACACAGGCCTCCTCCCCTGGCACCTTCCTATCTGAGGTCTGTTCCACCAAGACCGCGTCTGACTGAGCTAGCCACCCATGTACACACGAGTTAGCAGGTGGCGCGACACACACCCCCACCTTCCAGGCAGGGCATTGAGCTGCCCACTGCATCTTCCTAGGCCAGTACCTTGGCTGTACGCTGAAACATCTGGGGCTATTTTAAATGCTCAACGCCTGGGCTACACCCCAGACCAATTAAATGAGGACCGGGGAAGGGAAGGTGAGACCCAAGAATTTTTTTTTTTAAGATATTATTTATTTCTTCATGAGAGACAGAGAGAGAGAGGCAGAGACACAGGCAGAGGGAGAAGCAGGCTCCATGCAGGGAGCCCGACTTGGGACTCGATCCCGGGTCTTCAGGATCAGGCCCTGGGCCAAAGGCAGGCGCTAAACCGCTGAGCCACCAAGGGGTCCCCAGATTTCTTTTTTAAGCTTCCCAGGGGATGCTAACGTGCAGCCAGAGTTAAAAACAGTTGTTTTAGGCTCTTCCACAAACACCTGGTTTTTAAGGTTCCACTCCCAAGGCGATTGAAGTAACATTGAGACTTTAGATCCTATCAGATAATAAACCCTTCCTGAGGAGGTGGGCTGGAGGTGGGAGGGGGAAAGCAGAACAGAGTTCCAGAACTAGCAGATCCCCCAAAAGGTGCCGATCTTCAGATTGACAAAGGGGAAGGGGGGTGCCTCTTCCATCCTTCAGTCAACAACAAATTTTGAACACATTATTTACACTCATTTAAAAATTACCCTTGGTGGGAAGCCTGGGTGACTCAGCAGTTGAGCGTGTGCCTTTGGCTCAGGGAGGGATCCCAGAGTCCCAGAATAGAGTCCCACATTGGGCTCCCTGCATGGAGCCTGCTTCTCCCTCTGTCAGTGTCTCTGCCTCTCTCTCTTTGTATCTCCCATTAATAAATAAAATCTTTAAAAAAAAAAAAAGAAACCTCAAAGAAAACCTCAAAAAGAATTTTTTATAAAAAATAAAATAAAAATTAGGGCAGCCTGGTGGCTCAGCGGTTTAGTGCCACCTTCAGTCCAGGGCCTGATCCTGGAGGCCCTGAATCGAGTCCCTGGATCGAGTCCCACGTGGGGCTCCCTGCATGGAGCCTGCTTCTCCCTCTGCCTGTGTCTCTGCCTCTCTTTTCTGTGTGTGTGTGTCTTTCATGAATGAATAAATAAAATCTTTTAAAAAGTAAAATAAATAAAATAAAATAAAAATTATCCTTAAGGGGGTGCCTGGCTGGCCTAATCAGTGGAGCAAAGAAAAAGTTACATTTAAGGTAATTAATGCACCCTTTATTGTAGTTTTATTTTTCCACCCTTTAGTGTAGTTCTGGATAATGTTTAAAGCCATCCAGGAGTATATGGTCTTCCAGTTTCTAGTTACCCATCTTTGGATATAGATTCTTAATTGGGGTACATCTCCAGGGTCAGCTCACCAACTCTGGGATATAGAATAAAGTTAGTTATGTGCACATCACACTACATAACACACTATATAATAAAGTCTCCTTTTAAAAGCCACTTCCTGGGATCCCTGGGTGGCTCAGCAGTTTAGCGCCTGCCTTTGGCATGGAGCCTGCTTCTCCCTCCTCCTGTGTCTCTGCCTCTCTCTCTCTCTTTCTATGTCTATCATAAATAAATAAATCTTTTAAAAAATAAAAATTAAAAAAAAAGCCACTTCCTAAAATCTTGAAAGAAAGAGAAAGAAAAGAAAGAAAAAGAAAGAAAGAAGAAAGAAAAGAAAAGAAAAGAAAGAAGAAAGAAAGAAAGAAAGAAAGAAAGAAAGAAAGAAAGAAAGAAAGAAAGAAAGAAGAAAAGGAAGGAAAGAAAGAAAGAGACACCTGGATGGCTCAGCGGGTAAGCTCTGCCTTTGGCTCAGGGCCTGATCCTGGAGTTCAGGGATCGAGTCCCACATCGGGCTTTCTGAGGGGACCCTGCTTCTCCTTCTTCTTATGTCTCTGCCTCTCTCTCTCTCTCTCTCTCTCTTTCTCTGTGTGTGTCTCTTTCATGAATAAATAAATGAAATCTTTAAAAAATAATAAAAATAAAAGCCACTTCCTGGGGCACCTGGGTGGCTCACTCCATTGAGTGGCTGCCTTCAACTCAGGCCATCCTAGGGATCAAGGGTCCTGAGATCAAGTGGAGCCTGCTTCTCTCTCTCCCTCTGCCTGCTGCTCTCCCTGCTTGTGTTCTCTCTCTCTCTCTCTATCTATCTGTCAAATAAGTAAATAAAATCTTTAAAAATAAATAAAACAAAATCCACTTCCTTGGGGAAGCTTTCTGCCCCACAGACCCAGATAAGCATCTCTCCACTGCTTCTGATCACCCTGAGCTTCCCCTATAATATCAACTAGAGGGCAGGAGAGTAGGTATCTATTGTTATTTATTTTTAATATATATATTTTTTAAAGATTTTATTTATTTATTCATAGAGATGCAGAGAGAGAGAGAGAGGCAGAGACACAGGCAGAGGGAGAAGCAGGCTCCATGCAGAGAGCCTGAGGTGGGACTCGATCCAGGGTCTCCAGATCACGCCCTGGGCTGCAGGCGGTCCTAAACCGCTGCGCCACCGGGGCTGCCCTAATATTATATTTTTAAGTAATCTCTCCACCCAATGTGGAGCTCAAACTTATAACCCCAAGACCAAGAGTGGCATGCTCCACCAGGTGAGCGAGCCCGGCACCCCAGGAGAGTAGGTGTGTGTTAACCTGCCTCTTGTTTGCACCAAATTCTAAATACCTTAAGGACAGAAACAATGTCTTTCTTTATTTTTTTTAAGATTTTATTTATTTATTCATGAGAGACACAGAGAGAGAGAGAGAGGCAGAGACATAGGCAGAGGGAGCCCAATGTGGGACTCAATCCCGGGACCCCATGATCACAACCTGAGCCAAAGGCAGATGCTCAACCACTGAGCCACCCAGGCGTTCCTGTCTTTCTCATTATTGTATCCTCAGCACCTAGCATAGTTCCTGGCACAAAATAATTTTTCAAATATATATTGAATTGAAATATCTGGCCACGGGCAGCCCCGGTAGTGCAGCAGTTTAGCACCGCCTGCAGCCCGGGGTGTGATCCTGAGGACCTGGGATCGAGTCCCATGTCGGGCTCCCTGCGTGGAGCCTGTTTCTCCCTCTGCCTGTGTCTCTGCCTCTCTCTTTCTCTGTGTCTCTATGAATAAAGAAATAAAGTCTTTAAAAAAAAAAAAGGAAAGAATTCTTAAAAAAAAAAGAAAAAAGAAAAAAGAAATATCTGGCCAGGCACTGTGCCAAATACAATTTTTTATTAAGTTGATTTTTTTTAGTTATCTCTACACCCAATGTGGGGCTCGAACTCACAATCCTGAGATCAAGTCACATGCTCTTCCGACTGAGCCAGCCAGGTACCCCAAATACAATTAAAAAGAAAATCTCTGCAATTTACTTTGATATGCACTTTTTAAAAGATGGGTTATGGATAAAGAGGGGGTGTTACAAGTCTTGTGAAATATTAACGACACAAGCTAGAGGTGCCTGGGTGGCTCAGTTAAGCATCAGCCTTCTCCCTCTGCCTCTCCCCCTGCTTATACACCCCCACCCCAACCCCTGGTCAAATAAATAAATTCTTTAAAAAAAAATGACACAATCTTGGGGGATATTCTCTGTTAAATTCTCAATTTTGCTGTATGTTTGAAATTTTGCATAATGAAATATTGGGGGATAGATGACTTGATGAATCACAATACCTCAGGATAGGTATTATTGTTCTCCTTGTTTACAGAAGGGGAAAGTAAGAACCAGGCCAGACAGACCAGCTCTGACTCATGAATTAAACTGAAAATGTGGGATCCCTGGGTGGCGCAGCGGTTTGGCGCCTGCCTTTGGCCCAGGGCACGATCCTGGAGACTCGGGATCGAATCCCACATCGGGCTCCCGGTGCATGGAGCCTGCTTCTCCCTCTGCCTGTGTCTCTGCCTCTCTCTCTCTCTCTCTCTCTCTCTCTCTGTGACTATCATAAAAAAAAAAAAAAAAAAAAAAAAAAACCCTGAAAATGTGTTGTTTTCAGGAGTGGGGCGGCCACAACACACTTGTTTCCAGCCATTGCAGAAGGGTGGGAGAGGGGCTCCCTGTCTCCTTAGGGAGTTAGAGGACCACCCCACCCCACCTGAGCCCCATCCCTCTTAGAGTCCTGACTGCTCCGAAGGCGATTTCTGTATCTGAAAGCCCCACAGCCGTAAGCACAGGCCTCATGAAGCCATTATTTGTGATCCTTTGACAAGGCAAAGCTCCATCAATACAGTATGGCTTAAGGATCTGAGCGAGAGATCAAGGGCTCCTTGGAAACACCACTGCGACCTCTCTCACAGCCTTGGAGGTATACATCCCGAGCTGAAATGTAATTCCTCCCTCTTTAAAACCCTCCCCGGTGGGGGGGGGGGGGGGGGGTCCCTGGGTGGTCCCTGGGTGACTCAGTGGTTTCCTGGAGACCCAGGATCGAGTCCCACGTCGTCGGGCTCCCTGCATGGAGCCTGCTTCTCCCTCTGCCTGTGTCTCTGCCTCTCTCTGTGTGTGTCTCTCGTGAATAAATAGGTAAAATCTTAAAAAAAAAATAAAAAATAAAAAAAAAAATTCCTCCCCTGGATCCCTGGTTTTCTGCGGCCATGCGAGCATTCTAACCAGGGAGGTTGGCCAGGTGTTCCGTCTAAAGGACATGTGCTTCAGTAGCGGGCTGACTCCCTTCCACCTGCAGAGGCTGGAAATGAAAACCCGGGTTTAGCGCCGCCTTCAGCTCAGGGCCTGATCCTGGAGACCCGGGATCGAGTCCCCTGTCGGGCTCCCTGCATGGAGCCTGCTTCTCCCTCTGCCTGTGTCTCTGCTTCTCTGTGTGTGTCTCTCATGAATAAATAAATAATCTTTAAAAAAAGAAGAAGAAAGAAAGAGAAAAAAAGAAAGAAAGGAAATAAAAAAGAGAAAGAAAGAAAAGAGAAAGAGAAAGAAATGAAAACCCGGGCCACTTGCACCCAAACTTGCTCCCTTCCACCTGGCCGCAGCCTGCGCATTCAGAGGCGGCCGCGCGGGGGCGCACGAGAGACGCTGCGAGCCCCGGGTGTCTGCAACCCCAGGCCGCGCCAACAGGAAAAAGAAAAAAAGAAAAAGAAAAAAAAAAAACTGTTCCGTTTAGCCGAGTCTTCATTGGGAACCAGGTGGAGAGGTGGGGGTGGCAGGGGAGTCCAGGCTCGGATGAAAGCTTGCCTGTCCTCCAATGCGAGCAGAGCCTCAGAATGTGGGTGCCCCCACCTGGCCAGCTTGTTAATAGTACAAGAAGGTAAACCTCATCCTCGTGGCTGTTGGTTTGGTCCTGATTATGACCAGGCCTTGAAATCTCTCTGCTTTTTCATTACCCAGATTGGATGTTTGGGTTTCAGGGCTTGAGCAGGGATTTCAGTCCTTACCCCCTTCTAGGACCTGCACTCTGGAGGAATCTACTTGCTGGGATTTATTATTTTATTATGTATTTTCAATCAAATTGCTATTGTAGGGATTCACTTAGTGCTAGAAGAGGGGCACCTGGGTGGCTCAGTGGTTGGGCATCTGCCTTTGGCTCAGGTCATGATCTCAGGGTCCTGGGATCAAGTCCCACATCAGGCTCCCCGCAGTTGAGCCCGCTTCTCCCTCTCCCTCTGCCTATGTCTCTGCCTCTCTCTGTGTCATGAATAAATAAGTAATTTTTAAAAAGAGATTAGTATAAAAGCTGACCATATTTTAGGCTCAGGAGATACCAAACTGAATAAGACCATTTTCTGTCCTCGACTTGCTTACTGGGGGCACATAAAGAAGCAGTAGGTAAAATAGAGCAAAATGATGCTCTGAGAGAGGGAGACCGGGGAGTTATGGGAGCTGCCTGCAGGGGCTGCAGGAGCCCTGCTAGTCAGCCAGGTAGCCAGGTCAAGGAGTGATGGGAACAGCATTTTCAAGGTGACAATGGAGAATGGTGCATTCATCAAACAATCAAGGGTCAAGAGTGACTGGAACGTGTGGGAAGAGAAGTGGAAAAATATAAGTGGGCAGACCAACCGGGTCCAAGTCAGGAAGGACCCCCTCAGCCACTGGACAGAGTCTAGAACTCATCCTTTCAGCATTCCAGAGTCTGTGAGATCCTTTCATCTGTGGAGTTTTGTGATCCTACGTACCCTTGAAAGAAATCACTCTAATAATAGAGTTAAGAACAAGATTTCTGCGCCTTGAAAATCCCAGATCACTGCACCAATGTTCCAATTATCCCTGCACTCCCTTTTGAACTTGGTTTGCAAATAACATAGAGGTAGAGGGGGTGATAAATGTACTAATTGTGAATGGGGAAGGCTGGCTGGGAGTTCAGCAGGGAAAAAGACTAAAAAATCTAACATGCCCCCAAGAAAAGGGACACATGGGTGAACAACCAGAGAACAGTTTATTATTTTCCAGAGTCAGAGCTCAAGAGCCTCCAAGAGGAGAAAAGAGCAGTGGGTGAGGGCCAAGGAGCCTTGGATGAGAGTTCGCCCCTCCCCTTTCTCCAGACAACAGGTCATACTGCTTATTATTTGGGGGTGATTATGATTGCTTTTAGAGATGGAAGAGAGGATGAATTGGGAGGGGAGTGTGAATTAGGCTGAAAAAGGAATGTTATTTACACTAGTTGAACCAGTTGAACTCCAATGAAAGCTCACTTCTGGGAGCTGGATTTTTGAGAGCTCTGTGACCCCCTCCAAAATCTGTTCACCCCCAGCCTTCTTTACCTCAGTAGACAACTTCACATCCACCTAGCTGGCCAAGTCAAAACCTTAGAAGTCCCCCGCAACATCCAAGCCACCCAGAAGAATTGTGGGCTGTGCCCCAATGTATGCCTGCAGGCTGTCCACTTTACTCCGTGTACAGAGCCACCAGCCTGGTCCAGGCCACCACCATTCTGTTCTTGGACCGACTTCTAACTCTCTCCCAGTTCCCCCTCACCCTCTCCATTCATACTCCATAGAATCAAATGATCCTGAAATATTTGTAGGACCTTGTAACTTCCTCTCCACCCCTGCATCAAATCCTTCGTTGACCTTGGAATAAGTCCTTTCTCTTAAATGTGGCCCAGAATGATCTGTTCTTACCAACATCTCCCCTCTATCACAATCTCTCTTTCAGTCCCTCTTGCCCCAAGCTCCTGCCCCCAGGACATGTACTCAAACATTTCCTCCCATTTTTGTGTCTGGCTAACTCATACTTCAGCTCCAGACTTGAATGTCACTTCCTCAGAGAGGCCATGCACGCTGCCACCATCATCTACTACCCCTTCCTTGGCCTGTTACCTTTTTTTTTTTTTAAGATTTTATTTATTTAGTCATGAGAGACATAGAGAGAGAGAGGCAGAGACATAGGCCGAGGGAGAAGCAGCCTTCATGCAGGGAGCCCGATGCGGGACCTGATCTCAGGACCCTGGGATCACGACTTGAGCCAAAGGCAGATGCTCAACTACTGAGCCTCCCAGGTGTCCCCTGTTACTATTATTTTTATATTAGTACTTGGTTCTTTGCCTTCATTACACACACACACACACACACACACATTATATAAAATATGACTATGTATCCATTTGTGGTTTTATTTATTTACTGTATGGCTCTCCCACTAGTTTGCAAACTTAATGAAGGCGTGGACTGTGGCTGTCTTTTTCACCACTGTATATTCAGCTCTTTGCACACTGCTTGCAGTTTAATAGATGTTCAGTTAACACTAGTTGAAAGTTTTCATTTTTAAAAATCCTTTTTGATCCTCCAAAGTTATAATCCTTCCCTGTTTGGTATTACAGAGAGACATTATTATCTAATGGTTATGTGCATGGACTCTGGAGCAGGAACACCTAGGTTCAAATCCTGGCTCTTAAGACTTTGGGCAAGTTACCCTGTGCCTTAGAATTCTCATCTGTAAATTGGAAATGATGGTGATAAGAGTAATACCCACTTCATTGGATAACGTAACATAGGAAACTTAGATGAATTCTGTGTTATTAGTAAATCTATACCTTGAGCATTGTTTCATTAGTGCATCCATCACTTATTTTTTGTAATTATTTTCATACTTATGTTACTCTCTAGGTCATGAATTAGATCACCACTTACTTCCTACCCACCGGGCCTAATTAGTGCCCGACCAAGCTGGCACTCAATAAAATAGGACTGAACTTGGTATATTACATAATAGTTCATCATAAAAAAGGCTATATATATTTTTCCTCACCATGCTCTCCTATTATTCCAACCTTTTCATTAAAATTAAGCTAATAATGAAAAACAAGTCATTAAAATGCAAAAAATAAAATTTAGCTTGGGGGTAAAGGAGAAAGAGAAACAAAAGATAGAAGAAAATATACCTAGAGAGGAAATACGAGTTGAAAAATTCCATTAGACATTAGAGAGAAGGATAGTCTCTATGATTCTAATTGGAGACTGTAGAGGAATTGACTCCCTTCATCTATGCAGTTCCATGTTATGGAAATTCTGGCCAATGTACTGAAACAGGAAACAATGAACTGGCAATGAATAGAACAATGATTCTATTACCAGAATCATTCCCATTATACCCCAAGGAAAGAATCAAGGTTGTACTCAAAGATTAATGTAAATGTATGGTCACACCAATACTACACTATTATTTACAATAGTGAAAACAGCCTAAGGGCCCACCAGTAACCATGTGGGAATGGTTAAATACCACATGGCTTGGAGCCACCCAAAGGAAAATGATGCATATTTTCAAAGAAAATTTTTCACTGCAGACACAAAACTGAAAAAAATTTAAAAAGATGATAAACTAGCGCTTTTGTCAGGATTATATATGATTTTAATTTTCATCTTTAATATTTCTGTACTTCCCAAACTTTTACATTTTAATGAACCAGTGGGGGGTTTTAAAAAATCCAAAATGTTTCATTTTTAGGGACACCTGAGTGGCTTGGTGGTTAAGCATCTGTCTGCCTTCGACTCAGGGCCTGATCCTGGAGTCCTGGGATCGAGTCCCACGTCGGGCTCCCCACAGGGAACCTGCTTCTCCCTCTGCCTGTGTCCCTGCCTCACTCTGTGTGTCTCTCATGAATAAATGAATAAAATCTTTAAAAACTATATTTCATTTTTAAGTAATCTCTACACCCAACTCCCAACCCCTAGATCAAGAGTCTCATGCATGCTCCACTGAGTCGGCCAGATGCCCCAAAATCTTCCTTTATAATTAGAAAACAATTTTTAAAAACCATTATTTGTTTTACATTTGGGCCTTCATCCTATTATCGTTACTGTGTCTGAGTGGTCGGTGAGCAGTTTACATCAGAATCCCGATGCAGGCAGCTGCACCCTCAGGAATCAGAATCTGCATTAACCTAACTCAGGTGAGTCTTCTCCGAACACCCATTGAAGTTCCCAGAGCCTCAGATTTAGCAACAAGGAAAGAAAGGAAAAACCTGCATTTGATAAGAAAGAACAATGGGATTTAAGAAAGCTACTCACACTCATGACCAGGAGATGGCGCAGGTCTTCCATCTACCTGATTCATGTGCCTGCAGAAGAAAATCTTGTTCAGAAGAAATGTTTTGCTCTTATTACATAAATCCAGAGGAGCATCCCCGCCCCGAAATTGTGATGAGAAACAGGAAACCAGAATCTTTAATAACAGGTAGGATTAAATATCCTGTCTCCATAGAAACCATTCTTCTCCAGAGAAAGATTAGTAGATTAGGATATATCCTCCAGGCTAGAATAGTTACTACATCCCAAAGGAGAGCTGTAACCAATCCCTCGGGTTTTTTGGCTGCAGATTCAAGGCTAGCTGTTAGAAGAGGGTGGTCTCTGTGAAATTTAGGAAGAAGTGCAGTGAAAAGGAAAGGGAGAGGGTCTCTATTCCCAGGGCAGGTATTCTAATACTTGAAGTCCTAACATCAGTGGGAGCAGGAGCCAGAGCCCCCCAAGCTTGGCACCTCCACTGAGGAAGAGGTAAGCAATTATGGGAGTGCAGCAAGATGTGCAAAAAGCTCACCCTTCAAGACACAGTCCCCTTGACAGCTTCTGACAATCCTTCCCCAGTCCTCCCCTGCAAGTTTGGCTGACAGCCTTCTCTACTATTCATAGAACCCACTGCTTAGCTTTATCTTTTCAATTAACACGCTATGTTAATCTGTTTGTGAGATCTGTCTTTCCCAGGAGATGCTAGGTCATGAGCTATTAGCAGTAAGATATCAGCTACTACTTTCCGACACATCAGCAAGACATGGGGGAGAGGAGCAGGGATATCATTTACAATAGCAATGAAAATAATTATTACCCAGAAATAATGTGAACTCCCCCCCCCAAAAAAGAGTAACACCTTTTCAAAGGGAAAGAAAAACCTGCCAAGCATTGAAATAAATGATAAAATTAATAACAAACATTTGAGGCTTACCAGGCCTGTTCTAGGCACAGTTCTAAAAACTTTTGCATGTTTTGCTGCATTCAAGCCACAATCTATGAGGTAGGTACTATAATGTTTTTAATTTTACAGGAAACAGAGCTGGAAAGCTTGAGTTATGTATATATTTCTTCCCCAGTTATTTTTTGACTCAAATCTTACCAAAATCCCAAAAGAGGGAAAGGTCACTGGTGTAAGAGGTTAGTATTTTATGTAAGTACATGTATGCATAGAAAAATCTGAAAGAATGTGCATCAACTTGTTGGAGGTATCTTTGCTTCTCTATACTTTCTTGTATTTTATTTTTTAAGTAGGCTCTATGCCCAAGATGGGGCTCAAACTCATGACCCTGAGATCAAGAGTTGCATGCTCTGTGGACTGAGCCAGCCAAGGCGTCCCTGTACTTTCCTATATTTAACAAACTTTTGCAATGTGCATGTATTACTGACTTCTAAGCTCTGTGAAAGCACGTTAGTTGAATTATCTCAAATTCTCCCAACACCATGAAGTAGGTACTATGTTGCCTACTTTTAAAAAATTTTTAAAAGGCCCCACAGAGACGGTACCTAACTTACTCAAAGTCACATAGCTGGTAAAGTGGTGATCTCAACCAACAGCCTGAATCTGGAGCCAGCTTTATGGGTGGACATCGGTGCATTCCAAGTAAACTGTAGCTGTGCAAAGTGATGAGTGCCTGAATAAGGGAAGACAAATAGGTTGATTGACCTAGAACGGAGGGCAGAATTTGGGTGAGGAAGGTCATTCCGAGCAGAATAAGTGGAAGGGCAGTGTCTCAGCTGGAACTCCAGGTTGGCTTTCTTCAGTATTCTTTTTTTTTTTTTTAAGATTTTATTTATTTGACAGAGAGAGCACGCATGCACACACGTACACATGTGCACACACAGACAGGGAGAGCGATAGAGGGAGCAGCAGTCTCCCCACAGAGCAGAGAGCCTGATGCAGGGCTTGATCCAAGGATCCTGGTCTCACGACCTGAGCCAAAGGCAGATGTTCGACCAACTGGGCCACCCAGGCGCCCCTTCTTCAGCATTCCTTTCAGGCTTAAGGTTGCCCTGGCCTGTGAGAGGGGTGTCAATTTGGTAATCCAACTGGAACCAGGCAAAATCTTCTATCCTGACTGGGCCAGTCAAGTCTGAAGAGCTGGGCAGACTCAAAGATGCACTGGTCATCACTGTGATCCCGCTTGCTCAGCCTGTTTGCCCAAACCTCCTGGGTAGTCTGTCTTAAAGCTACTCGGGCACCACAAAGTGTAGGTCAGGGGCCAAGGCCTTTTCCCTCACCTTCCTGCACTGTCAGGTGGGCGCATGGGCAGAGGACTTGGCCCTGAGACTGTCCAAAGCCACAGGGAGAGTGGTGGAACATTCATGTCGCCACGCCAGAAAAAGTGATTTGTACATGTCCTGAGGTTTTCTTACCCTCCCAGCTGGGCTTCATACTAATCTGGTGTGGGCTTTTATTTCTGAATCTTAACTAAACTTCTTAGCCTTAATCTATTGGCCTCAAAAACTCTGGGCAGTTGCATTACCTGTCTACCTCTTTATAACCATAGCAATTGGATGTGTCCAAGTACCTCTCCACTCAACTCCATTCATACAATTATAAAAGAAATACCAGGAAAAAAAAAAAGAAAGAAATACCAGGAAAAAGCAATACAGCATTAGAAAATATTCCAACCAGTGGAGTGCACCAAATGTTCTTTCTTACAGCCAAGGAAGTTAACAACAGAAATGGAATGTTGGGGCACCTGGGTGGCTCAGTCAGTTAAGTCAAATATCCACTCCCATGTTCAAATTTTCCTTTTTTTTCTCCTGTTTTGGGTATTCTTCTGTGTTTGAGTCAGGATCTAAACAGGCTACACACACACACACACACACACACACACACACACACACTGCCTTCAGGTAATAACAATTCATCTCCTAGGGCTAAGGGCAGGCCTCCCGAAACGTGCCCCTTTGACATATTGATTATTTTGAATAAAAGTTACTTTAGAAATAGCTGGTGCAAGGATACTCAGACCCTCCTCTGTCCTCCTGAAAGTATGAAACCAGTCTCCCATGTGAAAGGTACTCTCCCTGTACTAAGAAGTAAAATGACATCCTTACCACCAGAGACAGGAACTTTAAAGCTAAGAGAGCTTAGCAACAAATCTGGTTAGTTAGTTTTGTTTTACTTTTTAAAGATTTTATTTATTTATTCATGAGAGACACAGAGAGAGAGAAGGGCAGAGGGAGAAGCAGGCTCCATGCAGGGAGCCCCACGTGGGACTCGATCCCAGGTCTCCAGGATCAGGCCCTGGGCTGAACTCAGGCGCTAAAGCATTGAGCCACCCAGGGATCCCAGAACTTAAATTAAAAAAAAAAAAATCCTTACTCTCAAACATCCGTTTTCTCTATCCTATCAAGTCCTCACAAGTGTATTATCCCTATGTCTAAAAAGCATACAAACTGCCCGTGTGGATCATTCCTTTAGGTCTCATCTCATTATTGGGCATCCCTGTGCACAGAGTGAAACTGGAGCTTTCTCCTGTTAATCTTTCTCCTGGAAACTGAATTCTTAGCCTAGCTGGAAGATCTTGAAGGACAGAGGAAGAATTGTTCTTCTCTAGAATACGTTATTTAGGACTGACTGACTTATTTATTTATTTGCTTTTTTTTTCCCCCTGAACAAATAAAATTCTACCAAAAAAAAAAAAAAATATATATATATATAGAGAGAGAGAGAGAGAGAGAATTATTACTTTTTAATTTACTCTATTTTTTTCACTTTTTAAAAATTTTTAAAATTTTTAAAAATGTAAATTCAATTAATTGACAAATAGTATATTATTCAAAGGTAGAGTTTAGTGACTGTTGATGATGTCTTTTTAACATTTTTTTTTCTTTTTAACAATTTAAACACTGAGATTTAATCTTTGCCCCACACCCCTTTTTTTTCTCCTGGTGTATTTTTTTAAAGAAACGAGGTCCTTTGTCCTGTTTGGTTTCCATCCCTCAGAATAGCGCTGCCCACATCCTTACCATGTCACTTAACATGCTGCTCCAGCTCATGGATTTGCCTTCAACCACAACTCACGTTCAAGTTGTTTGGGGGTTTTTTATGCCACTTGGTTGTCCTATTTGGTTTTAATGTTTGTTTTTTTTTTTAAGATTTTATTTATTTATTCATGAGAGACATAGAGAGAGGCAGAGACATAGGCAGAGGGAGGAGCAGGCTCCATGCAGGGAGCCCGATGTGAGACTCGAGCCCAGATCCCAGGATCATGTCCTGGACTGAAGGTGGAGCTAAACCGCTGGGCCACCAGGGCTGCCCTCAGAACTCTTCCCCAGGGAGTCACACACTCTGTATTATCACCCTCTTGATTTGGTTCTCAGTTATCAGAACCTGAACATATCCATTCAACTCAATTTTGTGTGTTTTGGAATGTCTCTCTTCCACTTTCCCACTAGAATATAGACTATAACCTTGCTAGGGCAAGAATCTGATCTTCTTGTTCACAGATTTTTCTCCTGTACCCAGACTTTCAACTAGTAGGTACCAGGCCCTTCTGTAGAAGGAGGGAAGGAGTGAGTGAGCAGACTTGCCACCCCGGACTCTGGTGGCATTCTGTGTCTTGCTAGATGTTGGCTATCTCCGAAATTAGGAAGGGTGGGCCAAGCAGCTCAGGCAGGGGTTCTGGGTGGTTGGGCTCCCCAGGCATGATTTGCAGGGCTCAGATGGAGGTTGACTTGGTCAAAGTTATACAGCTAAGAAGCCATGCACCCATATCCAGTAGTGCCCAATGTGTGTGGAATACATGAAGAGCACGTTAACCTCAAAATAAAGAGCCACAGTGAAAGGCAAAGAAATGTTTATTTGGGATCAAAGAAGTGCAATTTGGGGAGCTCAGATTCAGGTAAATGTGCAAAGAGTGTCCTGCTTGTGGGGTGAAAGCAAGGGAGAAGGCAATGACCGGAGTTGAAGAAAAGAAAAAAATAAAGGAGGGGGGCACCCTGAGTGGCTCAGAAGTTTAGCGCCGTCTTCAGCCCAGGGTGTGATCCTGGAGACCTGGAATCAAGTCCCATGTCGGGCTCCCTGGTGGAGCCTGCTTCTCCCTCTGCCTGTGTCTCTGCCTCTCTCTCTCTCCTCTGTGTCTCTCATGAATAAATAAATAAATATTTTTTTTAATGTTTTTTATGGGTATTTTAACAGCTAAGCTACTCTGCAGTATACATGGATTGACTACTGATTCTATCTTCAGAGAGTCCACAACCGTCAGACTTGTGATCAGGATGTCCGTCCTGCTAACTTCTCAGTTGCTAACTAGACTGTCCAGAGTTTGGCCCCATTACACCAAAGGGGAGTGAGCAGTTTCTCTACTGGGGACTCTTTCTCTAAATTTTTAAATGGCTGCAATCATGTTTTCACATAGTCTTTTTAAGAAATTCCTCTGCCTCTCCGACATTTGTTAATAAAATCACTCAAATGGAACACATTAAAATCAGGGACCCTGGGTGGCTCAGAGGTTGAGCATCTTGATGCTCCACCCTCTGCCTGTCTCTGCCTCTCTCTCTCTCTCTCTCTCTCTCTCTCTCTCTCTGTGTGTGTGTGTCTCAAGAATAAATAAGTAAAATCTTAAAAAAAAAAAAAAGGAAAGGGTTCTGGAAGGCCTCTTGGAGGAGTTCATGTGACCTGAGACCTGAAGATGGAAAGAAGTAGGAGGGCCCTACACTCAGCGCAAAAATCCGGCACCATGGTCATGATCTTGGGTTACTGGAACATTCGCAGGCTGGCGCACGCCGCCCACCTGCTCCTGGAGTACACGGACTCGACTCGCACTACGAGGAGAAGAAGTACACGATGGGGGACGCTCCCGGCTATGACAGAAGCCAGTGGCTGAATGAAAAATTCAAGCTGGGCCTGGACTTCCCCAATCTGCCCTACTTAATTGATGGGGCTCACAAGATCACCCAGAGCAACGCCATCCTTCGCTACATTGCTCGCAAACACAACCTATGGGGAGACGGAAGAGGAGAAGATTCGTGTGGACGTTTTGGAGAATGAGGTTATGACACCGCATATACTTTGCCAGGATCTGCTACAGCCCTGATTTTGAGAAACTGAAGCCTGAGTACGTGAAGGCAAACCCTGACAAGATGAAGCTCTACTCACAGCTCCTGGGGAAGAGGCCCTGGTTTGCAGGGGAGAAACTCACCTACGTGGATTTCCCGGTTTCCGACATCCTTGACCTGCCCCGCATAGTTGAGCCCACTTCCCTGGACGCGCTCCCCAACCTGAAGGAGTCAAGGCTCGCTTTGAGGGCTTGAAGAGCATTTGTGCCTACATGAAGTCCAGCCGCTTGGTCCCAGGCCCTCTGTTTCTAAAGATTGCCACGTGGGGCGACAAGTAGGGGGGCATGGGAGGAGATGCCAGCAAGGAGCTGGAGCTGTGCTTGCTCTGTGTACCAGAACAGGTGTCCTGCTTTTTTGCCCTTTGTTACAGTTTTTGTCCCCATGAAATACCTATTGAACCCCTTTTCTCCTTCCCAACCCTATTTTCATCAAGGCCCTTGACGTCAGCTCTCCACTTCAGCAATTTTCCTCCTTCCCCGGTGTTACCCCTCCGGCAGAGCCTGGCCCTGAGCTCCCCAGCACTGCCCTGAAGCCCGGTGTGACCTGGTGTGCCCGTGTTGCTCCCCCGGGGTGGTCCCTGCCCAGCCCTGCCTAATCTCCAGTAAAGCCTTGAGCACTATGGAAAAAAAAAAAAAAGAAAGAAAGAAAGAAAGGAAAAAAAGAAAAGAAGTAGGAGGTGGGGTCAGCCCGGGTGCCTCGTGGTTTAGGGCGGACTTCAGCCCAGGGCGTGATGCTGGAGACCCCGGAATCGAGTCCCAAGTCGGGCTCCCTGCATGGAGCCTGCTTCTCCCTCCACCTGTGTCTCTGCCTCTCTCTGTGTGTGTCTCTCATGAATAAATAAATAAAATCTAAAAAGAAAAAAAGAAGTAGGAGGTGAAAGAACTGGAAATACAATTCGCAAAGGAAACAGCTAGTGCAAAGGCCCTGAGGCAAGACTTTCGGTGTTTTCGGGAGAGGAAAAAGGAGACTGTATACCTGTAATGAGGAGCAGAACTAAGACAACGTGAAAGAGGGAGCCAAGATGGGATGTGGGGTTAGGGTTTTACTGTACCTGAAATAGGAAGGCACTCAGAAAGGAATGATGTGGAGAAGGGCCGCAGAGGGGCCACGGAGAGGGAGAGGGCGGACAGATTCAAGGGTTTGGATATGATTGTGGGGATTGAAGGAGAGAGAGGACTCGAGAATGAACGCGGGGCTTAGCGCCAGCAGGAACTACGCAACTAGTGTGGCCCTTATTGAGATGTGAGCCTTTTGTCAGGGCTGGCGGGGGTGAGGGCGACGGGGGCGGGCTGGGGGGGAGGTCCTGGGGGCGGGGTGGGGCACGCTGGGCCCGGGGCTCCGAGGACTCCGAGCGGAGGTTGGAGCTGGGGGGCGGGGGGCAGCGAGGGGAAGTCGGCAGGTGCTTCGGGACTGGAGGAGCGTGGGGGGGGGGGGGCGGGCGCGGGCGTGTAGGGCGCGAGGGGATTGGACTAGAATCTTCCCGACTCCGCCAGGGGAGGGGAGGAGCCGGCAAAACCGGCTGAGCCCCCCCCTCGCTCCTCCCTTGGCGCGCTGGTGCGTCCGCAGGCTGGGTCCCTTCTGCAGGTGAGGCTGGCCAGGTGCGGGGGGACGGGCGCCGCGGGGCCCCTCGGGCTCTGCACCCTGCTTTGTTCCCGACGGGCCGGTGGCAGAGGCCCCTTCCTCAGCCTCCCCTCCCCGCAGAGCAGCGGCGTTGGGGCACCCGGCGGCTCAGAAGAGCACGAGACGCTGGATGTCAGGGTTGTGAGTTCGAGACTCACGTTGGGTGGGGAGAGTTTAAAAAAAAAAAAAAAAGGAAGAGCAAAGTAAAATAGCAGTGCCAGGAGGAGAAAGTGAGGCCAAGGAAAGGAGGCAATATTTAAGTACGGGCTTTAAAAGAAGGTTGTGGGGGGGGTGCACCTGGGTGGCTCAGCGGTTGAGCGTCTACCTTCGGCCCAGGGCGTGATCCTGGAGACCCGGGATCGAGCCCCGCGTCGGGCTCCCTGCATGGGGCCTGCTTCTCCCTCTGCCTGGGTCTCTGCCTCTCTCCAACTCTCATGAATAAATACAATCTTTAAAATAAGTAAAAGGGTGGGGGAGGTGAACACTTCCTTGGTGTCTTTGGGGAGTGATGGAATGAGGGGAGCGCTTTGGAGCCTGGCGGACCTGGGTGTTAAGTCTGTCCCCTTTTCGTGGATGCCAGGCCTTGAACTTAATCCCCAACCCGGTCTTCGCAGTACTTCCCATAAACTGTACAAGTAAGGGAATAGGTTTGAAGGTAGTGACTTTTTCTGCATCGCCTTCATTGTTAGAAATGACTGAATTCTTTTTCAAACGGTGAATATATATTTACTGCCAAAGTGTCCTAGGAAATAGACCCCAACTAGCACAAAAAAGGAAAACCATCCTCTATCCCTGTCTCTCTGCTTGCCCCCCCTCAGGCGGGGCCCTAGATCTCTGCCTTCCCCAGCAGGGCTCCCCAGCCTCCCCTCCCAGACTCTCAGTAACTTTGTATCTTTGCGTAAATTCCTATGATCTTGTAAATCGAAGCTAACACACAGCTAGAAAAGCAAAAGGCTAGAGAGGAGCTTCCCCCCTCCTATATACAAAGTGGAGTACTTCTCTGCATGCTAAACCTTAAACTTTAAATTCTGCATCATGGACTTTGCTTGAACTCTAGACACTGAGACTGCTGTGCAGGAGACCAAGTCCTGTTCTGCAGAGAACTTTCTTCCAAGTGATCGGTCTTCGCTGGGTACGCAGGTGAGACTTGGTGGAGCGGCTGAGAAGCTGGAGAAGTGGAGGGCAGGGGTGCATAGTTCAGAGTGAATTGGGCAATTGACCTTTGGACCGATGAGCTGGGAGTCTTGCAGCAGCTGGTGTAGGCTGGGAATCCTGTGCCTGGGGCCGTGGTTGTCTCCTGTTGGCCGGATCCCAGATTTGGTCACCCCTGGAAGTCGCAGGTGTTTCACAATTCAGTTGTTGCAGGTATCGGAAAATGCTTTTACCCTCCTATGTCAAATTAAAAGGTAGTTTAGACCCGCCACTCGGTTTTGTGAAATAGGTTAGGAAGATCGCACATTCTGTATCTCAAATGTATTATTTTGATGTCAAATGCTAAATTCCTCTCAGAGATGAATGAAAATAAATAGGTGGTCTCTTTCCTGCCCAAGATCCCAGACATCCTGAAATTATATCCACTCTGGCCTCACAATCCCTAATCAGGGAAGGAAACAGGATTTGCAGAGGCTGAGGCTGGAGCACCTTTAGCGAGTTTCTCCCCCACCCCCCTCGATTTGGCGAGTTTCAGGTAGGTTTAGACTGCCGTCAAAAGCTTAGGAAAAATTGGGAGGTTTTTAATCAGTGCAGCCATGAGTTTGAATTTAGGTTTTAAGAAACTTGAATTTACCAGGGAGAGCACTCTGGAGGCTGGAACCTGTTAGAAGGGGCGAGAAATCTTTAGCAATTGACACTCCCAAGGCCGTGGGGGGAGGGGCAGGGGATAAGTTTCCCCTTAATCTCCGGATGGACCATCTTGTTTTGGTTTGCATTTCCTTGGCCTTGACTGCTTTTTCATATGTTTATTATCTACTTGCATTTCCTATGTGGTGCATTTTCAAAGTGAGCAGCCAATTCTGTGGGGGGGGGGGGGGTGTTTTGTTTCTTTTCTTTTCTTTTCTTTTTTCTTTTCTTTTCTCTTTCTTTCCTTTCTTTCTTCTTTTCTTTTCCTGAATGTGTTGGTGGTATTGCAGATTTCCTTTTAGCCAGAAAAAGAAGAGTTAATATTTCCCGGGCCATTCCCTGTGGCCACAGGGTTTGGTTTGCCATTGCATCATTGTGTGCTGTGTCTGGGTGTCTTTTCTGGGTGCAGGGGAGAAGAATAAAGGAAAAGACTAACTTGAACTCCTTCTAAACGGCATTATGCTTTTCCCATTTTAATTACCCAAAAGGTTCAGCAAATTCCCAGTGCCCCTTTCAGGCTGGAGAGGGCAGAGGTTGCCTCTGCATTGGCTGTAATCCATTTTCTAACACACTAGAATCTGTTCTGGTTTGCATTTTCCTGATTCATAAAATTGAGCATATTTTCATGTATACCATCCTTTTTCGTTTCTGCTGGTTCTTTGTGTATATATGAAAATTCTACTGCATGTGTTCTCTGCAGCTTGTTTGTTTGTTTGTTTGTTTGTTTTTTACTATATCAAGGACATTCCAAACCAAACCAGAGTGTTAGGTCTCCAAATATACTCTAAATGGCTGCTTATAGTTGCACCGCGTGGTGGATCGTGGTTCATTGTCTATGTGTTCTTAGGTACAGGTGGTTTTATTCCTGGTGTAGATTCTCAAGGGGAGAGTCCTTATGTATTATACCTGATTTTAAGAGGTTTTCCAATTTCCTGGAAAGTTGTAACTGCTCCCACCCCAGAGAGGTAAAAGGGATTCTTTTTTTTTTTTTTTTCCCTAATCTTCTGGGATTGGGCAGCTTTTCGTATGTTTGGTATTGCTTTGCAGTGCCTCTTTTTTTTATTTTAGCTTATTGATTTATATGAACTTTTACTACAAGAAACATTAGACTGTTGTTTTTTTTGTGTGTGCGTGGTGGTTTAGAATGTTATTCCCTCTTCTGTGAATCACTTACCTGTTTTAGCTTACTGCCCCCCCCTTCTGTTTCAGCTTTTTTGCAGTTCAGAACTTTAATGAAAATTATCTGTTCTAGGGCAACCCGGGTGGCTCAGCGGTTTAGCGCCGCCTTCAGCCCAGGGTGTGATCCTGGAGACCCGGGATCGAGTCCCACATCGGGCTCCCTGCATGGAGCCTGCTTCTACCTCTGCCTGTGTCTCTGCCTCTCTCTCTGTCTCTCATGAATGAATAAATAAAATATTTAAAAACAAAAAAGGAAAAGAAAATTATCTGTTCTAATGCTAATCTGATGAGGGGTTTGTGTTTTTACACAATGTGGATCAATACTTGATTAGAAGATTTTTTAAAAAATGTATTTAAGTACTCTCTACACCCACTGTGGGGGTCAGACTCAAACTGGGATATCAAGACTTGCCAGGCGCCCCTGAATAGGGGGGGTAGGAATGCAGAAAAGAAATGCACCAACTTTTTTTTTTTTTTTAACCATGCAGCAAAACTTTTATTAACATTTTGAACAGCTATTGAGAAAACCAGTGATTCAGCTCTTACTAAAACTGGTAATTTCTAAACTTGAATTGGGGCAAATGGCTAGAGTGCAGAGCAATGCCATCATTGGGCACTAAGAATTCAAGATTGAAGAATTAACAGCCACCCCTCAGATGGAGAATCAGGTGGAGAGTTGACTTTTTCTGGATGTTGTAATCAGAAAGAGTGCGGCCATCTTCCAGCTGCTTGCCTGCAAAGATGAGCCTCTGCTGGTCAGGGGGGATGCCCTCTTTATCCTGGATCTTGGCCTTCACGTTTTCGATGGTGTCACTGGGCTCCACCTCCAGGGTGATGGTCTTGCCGGTCAGGGTTTTCACGAAGATCTGCATTTTGACCTGCTAACCAACGCAAGTCAATCACGTCCAGTCACCCCCACACCAACACCTTAACAATGCCAGCCGCCTCTGAATAAGTTTTGCTAGGATACTATTTATTTCCTTTAGCTTTTTTATTTTATTTATTTATTTTTAAGATTTTACTTATTTACTCATGAGAGACACAGGCAGAGGGAGAAGCAGGCCCCATGCAGGGAGCCCGACGTGGGACTCCCGGGTCTCCAGGATCACACCCTAGGCCGAAGGCAGGCGCTAAACCGCTGAGCCACCTGGGCTGCCCAGCTTTTTTATTTATTTATTTTGTTGTTGTTGTTGTTTTTGTTTTTTTTAATTTTTATTTATTTATGATAGTCACATCAGAGAGAGAGAGAGAGGCAGAGACACAGGCAGAGGGAGAAGCAGGCAGGCTCCATGCACCGGGAGCCCGACGTGGGACCCGATCCCGGGTCTCCAGGATCGCGCCCTGGGCCAAAGGCAGGCGCCAAACCGCTGCGCCACCCAGGGATCTCCCTCCCCAGCTTTTTTATTAACATACATTGGCAAATGAGCTTTTTAGAAAATCCTTGCAGTGGATCATTTCTCATGCTTAATTTTGCACTTTGTAGTTTTTTTCTCTTTAAGGAAAATTCTTACTTTTGACTATATTGTTTATACTTTTAAATTTCTAGTAGTATTTTTGTTTTTTGTTGTTATTTTTAAGATTTTATATATTCACTCATGAGAGACAGAGAGAGGCAGAGACCCAGGCAGAAGCAGGCTCCATGTGGGAAGCCTGATGTGGGACTCCATCTGGGGACCCTGGGATCACACCCAAGCCAAAGGCTTGGGTCAACCACAGAGACACCCAGGTGCCCTTCTAATAGTATTTTTTGTAAGACCCACAAAGCAGTCTGTTTCATCTGGGAGACCTCGGTGGTATTCTTTTTTCATTTTTTAAAAAGTTCTTTATTTTTCTTAAGGTTTTATTTATTTATTCATGAGACAGAGAGAGAGGCAGAGACACAGGCAGAGGGAGAAGCAGGCTCCATGCAGGGAGCCCAACGTGGGACTCGATCCCGGGTCTTCAGGTTCACACCCTGGACCAAAGGGAGATGCTCAACCGCTTGAGGCACCAAGGTGCCCTAAAAGCTTCAGTATTGTTGTAACTGTACTCATGGTGAACATAAAATATATGTAATTGTTTAATCACTCTTTATATGCCTGGATTACCATAATATTGTATGTCAACCATGCTTCAGGTTAAAAACAAACTTAAGTATTTTTTTTTTTTTAAAGATGTATTTATTTATTTACGACAGACATAGAGAGAGAGGCAGAGACACAGGCAGAGGGAGAAGCAGGCTCCATGTACCGGGAGCCCGACGTGGGATTCGATCCCGGGACTCCAGAATCGCGCCCTGGGCCAAAGGCAGGCGCTAAACCGCTGCGCCACCCAGGGATTCCCTTAAGTATTTTTTAAAAATAAAATTCAAACAAGTTTATTAAACAATTCAGGAACTGGGCTGCATCCTGTCTAGCAAATAGAGGGGAGCACCGAAGATCTGCAGAAAGGGAAAAGTTTTTAAAGGCTGGACAAGGAAGTCCTAAAGAGAAAAAGGATTAGTTCAGGTGAGGTCCCACCATCTGGGGACAAAAGCGTTTTAATAAGTGTATTGTCTCCTCGTCCTTTAGAAGAAAGAGAGGGCTCATGTGACAGATTATTGGTGCTGACCAGAAAATTCTTTTTTTTTTTTTTTCTAGATTTTGTTTATTTATTCATGAGACACACAGAGAGGCAGAGATACAAGCAGAGGCAGAAGCAGGCTCCATGCAGGGAGCCCGATGTGGGACTCGATCCTGGTACCCTGGGATCACTCCCTGAGCTGAAGGCAAATGCTTAACCACTGAACCACCAAGGCTTCCCTGACCAGAAAATTCTTGATCAACTTTTTAAAGGTTATCTTCCTGGGTTGAAACTGCAGTTATGTTAAGTATTCATGCAGTCTTGGTTTACTGAGTTGGGACTGTAACCTATGTGACACCATTTTGGGCCTTTTGAACTTCTTCTATCTCTTAAAAGATAAGAACATTTCTTAAATAACCACAGTATTATCACAGGTAATACCATTCATTAATTCATTTAATAGTTGGTCCACATTCAAAATTTCTGGCCCTTCCACGTTGATTTGCTTGACTGGGATCTGGATAAGGAATAGGTCCCCTTGGTCTTCTAACCTGGAATAGGTCCCCAGCCCCCATGTCACTGAAGTATTGAGGACTGTGGAGTCTTACACAGTGGACTTTATGCATTGCCTTCTCATTGTCGCCTCGACTAAGCGTCAGGTACAACTCCTGATGTTGGATTTTCTAGTTTATTTTATTAGGAGGAATGAATAACTAATATCGATCACTTTTTCTATTAGTAGTCATGTTTCTTTCTCTCTTTTGACCATTTCTCTGACTTAAGATTTTTTTGTATACGTTTTTCCTTTGACCTCCTGCTGCTCATCATTTGAGTTTTGTCATAAGTGAATGGTAGGTTTAAGATATTTTGCAACTATTAATGTTTTCTTTTTTGAGCAGTGTAGTACATTACATGTATAAATTATTTGCTTTTAAACTTCTAGCAGCTTAAGAGATTTTATTTGAGAGGGTGAGAGAGAGCGTGAGCGAGCAGGCCTGTGTGCACACACACCAGCAGGGGGCAGGAGAGGGAGAAACAGACTCCCTGGTGAACACCTGTCCAACATGGGGCTCCACCCCAGGATCCCAAGATCATGACCTGAGCCCAAGTCAAATCCTTAACCAACAGAGCCATCTACATACTCCACCTCTTTTTTTTTTTTAAAGTAGGCTTCATGCCCAGCATGGTGCTTGAACGCACAACCCTGAGATCAAGAGCCCTAAGCTCTCCAACTGAGCCGGCCAAGTGCCCTTCTTAGGGCATTTTTTAGTGTGACCAAACACACAATATAAAACTTACTGTAACTATTCTTTAAATGTAAAATTCACTGGCATTAAACATTTATTTGCATTATTGTGCAACCATCCCCATCCTCAATCTCCAAACTTTTATTTTTCCAAACTGAAATTCTACCATTAAACACAATCTCCCTATTCCCCCTCCCCGCAGCCCCCTGGCAAGACCATTGTACTTTCTTATTCTGTGAATTCGATGATGTTTAGGTACCTCATGTAAGTAGCCTCATACAGTACTTGTCCTTTTGAGACTGGCTTAGCATGTCTTCAAGGTTCATTTATGTTGTAGCAAGTTATCAGATGTTTCTTTTTTTAAAAAAAAATATTTATTTATTTATTTATTCATGAGAAACCGAGCGAGCGCGCGCGAGAGCGGCAGAGGGAGAAGCAGGCTCCATGCAGGGAGACCGACGTGGGACTTGAACCTGGGTCTCCAGGATCACGCCCTGGGCTGAAGGCAGTGCTAAATGGCTGAGCCACCCGGGCTGCCCAGATGTTCCTTTTTAAGGCCGAATAATCCATTGTATGTGTATGCCACATTTCCTTCCTTCATCTTTTGAAGGTGTCTGTACAAATTACTTAGTTCTTGTTTTTAGTTTTTTTTTTGTTTTAAAGATTTTATTTACTCATCAGAGACACAGGCAGAGGGAGAAGCAGGCTCCATGCAGAAAGCCTGATGTGGGACCTGATCCCAGGACTCTGGGATTATAACCTGAGTTAAAGGCAGACACTTACCACTGAGCCACCTAGGCATCCCTTGTTTTGAGTTCTTGTGGTTAAATATCCAGAAGGGGCATTGCTGGATCATATGGTCATCCTGTGTTTCATTTTAGGAGGAGCCACCTTATTGTTTTCCATAGCAACTCCCTGCATTCTTGAATAAACCGACTTGATCTTGGTGTATCCTTTTAAATAGTGTTGGATTTTATCTGCTGCTATTTTCTTTCTCTCTCTCTCTCTTTTTTTTAAGACTTTATTTATTCATGAGACAGGCAGAGGGAGAAGCAGGCTCCATGCAGGGAGCCCGACATGGGACTTCATCCCAGGTCTCCAGGATCAGGCCCTGGGCTGAAGGCAGTGCTAAACTGCTGAACCACCCGGGCTGCCCTTCTTTTTTTTTTTAAGGATTTTATTTATTTCTCTGAGAGAGTTAGAGTGCGAGCAGGAGGAGTAGCAGAGTGAGAGGGAGAAGCAGGCTCCACCCCCCTGAGCAGGGAGCCAATGTGAGGTGGACCCCTATCCCAGGACCCCTAGCTTGGGGGACCATGACCTGAGCCGAAGGGAGATGCTTAACCAATGACCCACCCAGGTGCCTCTAACCTTTACTATTTAAATGCCATACATAGAAAGACTCACTTTTAAATTTATGCTATCATAACTTTTCATATTTTGATTTTTCTAGAATGAGAAATTTTTGAACCGTGTGACTATAAGTGTGTATCCTTTTTGTCCCAATATGAATGACCTATTAGCTGCTCCTATGATTCTTTTTTTTTTTTTTTGTAAGATTTAATTTATTTATTCATGAGAACACACAGAGAGGATTGAGAGAGAGGCAGAGACACAGGCAGAGGGAGAAGCAGGCTCCATGCAGGGAGCCCAACATGGGACTCGATCCCGGGTCTCCAGGATCACGACCTGGGCTGAAGGTGGCGCTAAACCACTGAGCCACCCAGGCTGCCCTCCTATGATTCTTATATCCCTTTTTGTAGTAGTCCCTAAAGTTCTTTTTTTTTTATGCAGACAAGATATTTCATGCTAATTTTTTCTAACTAATAAACAATTTTTGGAGCAGTTTTAGGTTCACAGCACACTGAGTGCAAAGTACAGAGAACTCCTCCCATATGCTCCCTGCCACCACGCACATGCAGCCTCTGATCAGCATCCCACACCCTAGTGGCACATTTGTTACCATCATTGAATTTACATCGATATATATCATCATCACCCAGAGTCCGTCGGTTGCATTAGGGTTTATTCTTGGTGAGTGAATTTTCTGAGTTTCTGTGACTTTTGACAACTGGGTGACATATATCTGCCACTGTATCATACAAAAGAATTTCACTGGGACACCCCAGTGGCTTAGCGGTTGAGCGTCTGACTTTCGCTCAATGGCCTGATCCCAGAGTCCCCAGATCCAGTCCCACCCACATCAGGCTCCTATTTGGAGCCTGCTTCTCCCTCTGCCTGTCTCGTCTCTGCCTCTCTGTGTCTCTCATGGATAAATAAGTAATAAAATCTTTTTAAAAAACAGAACAAAAGAATTTCACTATCCTAAAAATCCTGTGTTCTTGCCTGTTTATCTCCCTCCCCTCAATTCCTGAGAACTGATCTTTTTCTCTCTGTAGTTTTGACTTTTCCAGAATGTCATGTAATTGGAAACCTACAGTATGTAGCCTTTCCAGGTTGGTTTCTTTGACTTAGTAATATGCATTAGTCTCCTCCATGTCTTCTATGGCTTACTAACTCCTTTCTTTTTAGCAATGAAGAATAGTAACCACAGTTTATCCACCTACTGAAAGATATCTTGGTTCCTTCTCAGTTAAGGCTGCTAGGGCAGCCCTGGGTGGCTCAGCGGTTTAGCGCCACCCTCCACCCAGGGCATGATCCTGGAGACCCAGGATCGAGTCCCCTGTCAGGCTCCCTGCATGGAGCCTGCTTCTCCCTCTGCCTGTGTCTCTCATGAATAAATAAATAAACTTTAAATAAGGCCCTCTGCCTGTGTCTCTCATGAATAAATAAACTTTAAATAAATAAATAAATAAATAAATAAATAAATAAATAAGCCAGCCAGCCAGCATCTCGGGGTGGACGCAGGTTTTGTATGGATACAAGTTTTTTCACTCCTTTGGATGAATTACAAAGGAGCATGATTGTAGGGTCATCTGGTAAGAGTATGTTTAGTTTTGCAAGAAACTGCCATAGTGTCTTCGAAAGTAGCTGTAATATTTGCATAATATTATTTGCATCAACAGAGTGAATGCATGTTCCTGTTACTCTGCATTCTTATCAGCATCTGATGTTAGTAGTTCAGATTTTGGCCATTCTGATAGGCGTGTTGTGGTATCTAGTTATTTTAATTTGCATTTACCTGATGACACACAATGGTCATATGCTTTTCATATGCTGACTTGCTGTTTGTAGATCTTCCCTGGTGCAATGTCTCTTCAAGTCTTTTGCCTATTTTTTTAATCAGGTTGTTCATTTTCTTTGGACTAGGTTGTAGGAGTTTCATGTATATTTTGGATAACAATCCTTTATCAGATAGGTCTTTGGGAAATATTTTCTCCCAGTAAATGGCTTATAGCATCTTATTAAGTCTCACGCTGATTATGATTTTTTTTCCTTTGTTTTTGGAATGTTTGTTGGTTATGGAGTTAACTGCCTATGGGCATATGAATCACAAATGTGTATCTGCAGAGCAGAAACTAGGTTGGGTTCTAGACATGCTTATCTGGTTCTCTTAATTATTGCAAGAGCACTTCACACTTCATGAGTTCAACAAAATGTGTACTCTTCCTTTAAAACCTGGCTTTTTCCTGACCTTCCCCATTTAGAAGCCAGATCCACCAGAGCCGGCCCTCCTGCTCCCTCCCTCCGTGGGTTACCCTTCCAAGACGCTTGCTCCAGCCTTGCAGGTAGTTTCTCCCCTGCATGAAATGTACTTGCTTCTGTTCTTTGCTATGTAACTGCTGCTTATTTCTCAGATTCCATATGAACTACTTCTGCAGGGGAAGCCTTCCTGAGTCTCCCTTGAATACATAAAATGACACCTGGTATAGACACTTATGACCCTTGACCCCGCACTTTGTAAGTGGGCACAATGGCGATTTGATACTTGTTTCTCCCTAGATATTTACCCCCTTTCAGGGGAGGTTTCACATCAGGGTTTTGTTTTGTTTTGTTTTGTTTTGTTTTGCTTTCTCTTTGTGGGGAAAGGGGGGCAGAGGGATGGAGGGAGACTCTTAGGGAGGTTCCATGCTCAGCACCAGCTTGATGCAGGGCTTCATCTCTGATCTCAGGACCTGAGCTGAAAACAAGAATTGGATACTTAGGGATGCCTGGGTGGCTCAGCGGTTGATTCTGGAGACCAGGGATCAAGTCCCACATCGGGGCTCCCTGCATGGAGCCTGCTTCTCCCTCTGCCCCTGTCTCTGCCTCTTCCTCTCTGTGTCTCTCATGAATAAATAAATAAAATCTTTAAAAAGAAATTAAAAAAAAAAGAATTGGACACTTAACTGAGTGAGCCACCATGCGCCCCTCTGTGTCAGTTTTTTACTCAACATCTTTTTCCTTTCCTATCCAGCACAGTAACTAGTATACAGTCCCTCACTAAGTGTGGGTAGTGGGCAGCGCCTCAGTGATTGAGTGGATTGGGCATCTGACTTCAGCTCAGGTCATGATCCCAGGATCCTGGGATTGAGCCCCAAGTCAGGCTCCGTGCTCAGATGGGAGTCCATTTCTCCCTCTCCCTCTGCCCCTTCCCCACCCAGCTCATGCTCTCACTCTCTCAAAGAAATTAAACCTTTAAAAAAGAAATAAATGTTTCTGGGAACTTATGCTCATGTCTGAATTCAGAAATTTTATCGATATTATATATAGATATATATGCATCTTTTATTAACCTTGCACCCGACCCGATGATTTTTTTTTTCAATCAGATGACTTCATTCCAGTGAGAGTTATCTATTGCTATGATCTGTGTTTTTTATCCCTCCATTCGATGCTTGAAAGGTTTTCTGGTTCGGTTCCTCAAAGTTACTATTAGTACTCATGAGTCCTATTAACCTTTACTCTTCGGCTCATCTTCTTTGATAATCGCTAGCACTTTTGTTTATTTACCCTAATCTCCTTCCATTAAGTTGCTAAATTCTCTTACAGAGGAGGGAATTTTTCTTTTCATACCTGTAAGTTCAAGCAGTTTGAGTCTTGAAGGCAGGTGGTACAACTGTTAGTGTATCAGCAGCAAAGTCAAGTGGGTAGCTATGTTTTGCAGAGGAAAAGATTCAGGAACAGGCATCCCAGCTGTTGTCCAAAGCGTGTGTATTGTGCATACCTGCTTCCTATCCTTGTTAACTAAGTGATGAGGAATGGGGGTGGTTTGTTCCTTTACACCACGCAGGGTCAGGACCACAGGGTGGAATGCTGAAAAACAAAAATGAACAACCGGAGTCTCCTCATGCAAAGATAAAGGGGCCTTTGTGAGGTGGGAGTAGGCATGGGTTTTCTGCTCCTCTCAAATCCATATTTGCATTCTGGAAAGTAATATTCTGAATTGACTTGAGAGCTGGGTATTTTTTTTTTTTTTTTTTAAGATTGTTTATTGATGTGAGAGGGAGAGCCTGTGGAGCGGGGGCAGAGGAAGAGAGAGAGAAAGAGAATCTCAAACTCCCCACTGAGCACAGAGCTCCAAGCCCCCAGAGATCATGACCTGAGCTGAAATAGAGTCATGCTCTTGGGCAGCCTGGATGACTCAGTGCTTTAGCACCACCTTCAGCCCAGGGCCTGATCCTGGAGACTCGCACGTTGGACTCCCTGCGTGGAGCCTACTTCTCCCTCTGCCTGTGTCTCTGCCTCTCTCTCTTTCTGTGTGTCTCTCATGAATAAATCAATAAAATCTTAAAAAACAAACAAACAAACAAACAGATCTTAAACGACTGAGCCACCCAAGCGCCCCGAGAGCATGTTTAAAGAAATTAAAGTCTTAATGTTAACTATCTCTGCATCAAAGAAAGGGCCTTCTCTTTCCATTTTGTATAAGATTCTATTCAAGTCCTTAAACTTTAAGAATTGGGTATGGTACATTCATTTTAGTAATGTCTATTTTCTTGTACTCTGTTTAATCCTCACAGAGAACACAGGCAGCAAAGTTAATAGTATAGGAAACTGGTCAATTTCTGTCATTCGTTTTCATCTACTATTTGGTTGATTTATGGCATTGAAAGCTTTACTTGAGTGCGGTCTTAATAATCTTTTATGAATTTTGAATTCTTTTTTTTTTGTTAGTATGCATACACCCATCTTGTCACCCTTTGTATTAAATTGTGGTGGAGTTCTCATACTATGGTATACTTAACCACATTCATATTCTTGATTATTGTGCTTCTCAAGAATTCATCAGTAAATGAGTTTCTGTTTTTGTTTTTATATTTCAGATGATATATATATTATAAAGATTTTTGAGTTTGGGAAAGTCTAGCAGACCTGCAAGAACAAAAGTTACTCTTCAGGAAAATAAAACAACATATCCACAATGTCCATTGCAGAGTCAGAAATTGTTAGACTTGCAAAGAAACAGGAATGTAGCAACCATAGGGAAGGCATTCAGTTGCTAGAAGACCAGGAGATGGCTCAGGTATTAGATTTAAAAGGCAAAGATGTGTCAGCAGTTATGCTGATGAAGTTTAAAGGCTTGATGGAAAGCCTGGAGTTAATGGTTGAAGAGATAAGGGAATCCTTTAAAAATGACCTAATGGAAATTTTAGGAGTAGAAAGTAAAATACCTGAAGTGAAAAATAAAAACAACACCAATACCAAAAAGGAGTGGCAACAAATAAAAGGCTCAACCACACAAAAACCATGTTCGGTAGAGAAAATAGAAGGAGCAAACTCTGACATAGTTGAAGATACTGAAAATGTGGCTTCTAAAAGAAAAGAAATAAGTGAACTGAGTAGCAAATTAGACAAACCTGAGGACTACAGTGTGGACCAAGGCAAGGAATTGTCCCATGATGAATCACAAAATGACAAAGTCCTGGAAAGTGTGGAGGAAACCAGAGGCAATTTAGACAACACTTGTGAAGATTGTATCATACTTACAGAAGTAACACAAGAGAACCAAGAGATTGGAGAAGATGAACAGGTCAAAGAAAAAAGAGAGGAAAAAATCCCTCAGAATTTAGAGAATAAAGAGAAAACTCTAAAAGCCTCCAGAGAAGATGAAGGAGCAGTACTTAGGTTGACAGCAGACTTTTCATCAGCAACACTGGACGTTAGTAAGCAATGGAGTAATGTCTTCAACATTCTGAGGGAAAATGATTTTGAACCTAAAGTTCTATGCCAAGTTAAGTTAACATTTAAGTGTGATGGTGAAGTAAGGACCTTTTCAGATATGCAAAGTCTCAGCAATTTTACTAGCCAAAAACCATTTATGAACAAATTACTGAAAGGTGTACTCCCACAAAATGAAAAAATAAAGAAAGGAAGAAGTTACGGAATTCAAGAAAAAGTGGTAAGTATACAGATCTGTGGAGCTTATATGCAGAGAATAAGTAATAGTTGGTAAAGTTCTTCTAGAGTTTAAACCAATTTTTAAGAAATAATTAAAAGTAAAAGCAATGACCTTAAGAGTAATGACTTCAAGGCTTTTTTTCTTTTAATGGGTGGTGTTGGAAGATTGGAAGAGGTTAGATTTGAGAAGAGTTTGTACATAATCATTACAGATGTTAAAAGAAAAATTTAAATGTTATGTATTTAAGGGTAAACACTAGGATAGTCGCTTTTAAATCATTAAAAGGGAAAAATAGAAACAAACAGTTGAGTAAATTCAGTTAAAAGCCCTCATGCAGTGGGATTATGACCAAATAGAAGTGTGTTCAACTTTCAATTTATAAAGTAGTCCTAAATTGTCTTCATTGGTAGTCAGGGAAAAGTAAATTATTTTACTAAAGCCTATTCTAGGGTTCATTATGTTGATATCTAGCTGTTACCCATTCCATGTATAAAGATCTTGGTTTCTTAGATTATGTTCCCATGTATTTGATTTCATTGAAAACACATTAGGTTATTTTCTGAATATTTTTTGTGATCCCAATCTTAAAAGGTAGTTCCTGTGGTATATTGTAGACATTCTCTATCTCCCATCTTCAGTGTATATTTCTTATATTTGTCTGTGATGTAAGACCGTAGTCTAGTTTCATTCTTTTGCATGTGACTGTCCAGTTTTCCCAGCACCATTTATTAAAGGGACTATCTCCCTTGCATATTCTTGCCTCCTTTTTCCATATATTAGTTGACCATATACATGTGAGTTTGTTTCTGGGCTCCCTATTCTGTTTACATTGATTTGTATGTTTTTGTGAACTATCCTGCAATACCATACTGTTTTGATTACTATAGTTTTGTAATTCGGTATGAAATCAGACTGTGATGACTCCTGCCTTATTCCTTTTCAAGACAGCTTTGGGTATTTGTGGTCTTTTGTGATTCCATACAAATTTTAGGATTGTTATATTCCTATGAAAAATGGCATTGGAATTTTAGTAGAGATTGCATTGAATCTGCAGATTGCCTTGAGTAGTATAGACATTTTAACAATATTCTACCAATTAATGAGCACAGAATACCTCCATTTATTTGTATCCTCAGAGGCCTGTATCCTATGCCAGTATTTTTTTAAAGATTTTATTTATTCATGAAAGACAGAGGGGCAGAGACATAGGCAGAGGGAGAAGCAAGCTCCCCATGGGGTCCTGGGATAATGACCTGAGCCAAAGGCAGATGCTCAACCACTGAGCCACTCAGGTGCCCCCCCAAGCCAGTATTTTCGATGTGTTTTCAAAAGAATACCCAATTCTTTTGCCCTCCCAACATTTTGAAGTGTAAAATATTTCTAAAATGACAGTCTAGAATTAGGAAATATACTTGGATCAACAAATTCTTTGAGAATTCACCTAACCTCAGAATTTAACTGTTCCCCAGAGATTTACACAGATGAGGTACCCAACCTGTCCTGGACAGTTGATGGGGAGGAGGGGTGGAAGGACAAATAGTGATCAGCTAGCCCTAAATACAGAAGAGTCTGTAACAGAGGGAGCATTAAAAAGCTCAGGTACGTACAGGGTTTCAAGGAATATTATGAGCCAATTTCTGTATTAGAGATAACTATCTCAGGCTCAGTACCTAGGTTGTCATATTTAACCCTCCCAACAATCTGAAATAGTGCTGTCTTATTTATTATTTATTTATTTATATTTTTAAAATATTTTGTTTTTCCATTCATCAAAGAGAGAGAGAGAGAGGCAGACACACAGGCAGAGGGACAAGCAGGCTCCATGCAGGGAGCCCGACATGGGACTCAATCCTGGGTGTCCAGGATCAGACCCTGGGCTGAAGGTGGTGATAAACTGCTGAGCCACCGGGCTGCCCCTCTTTATTTATTCTGTTAGTGCTGTCTTTAGATGCTGTTCTAGAGGGCAAGCTGATGCACCAGTAGCAAATATGACAGCTGGATTTGAACAAGCCAATCTTTTTAAAGTAGTCTTCATGTCCAAAGTGGGGTTTGAATTCATGACCCTGAGATTGAGTCACGTGCTCTACCAAATGAGCCTGTACTACTAACCAAAACATGCTTTCCTTTTGAGTAATGTGGTTGGAGCTTGAACTACAAAGAGGGATATTTAAGAAATACTAGATTTACTTTTATTTCCTTTGAGGAAAAAATAAATATGAATATTGGGCTTTTTGTTTGTTTGTTTGTTTTGGTAGTGTTCCTGAAGTTAGAGAAGTGTCTACCTTAGGGTCCTGCATGTAATCAGGCGTTGACCTAACAAGTTGTTTTTGAGAGTCAGTGTTGGGAATATAGAAGGAACACACTAAATGTTATGACCCCATGGAAATTTGCAAATGCTGTACCAATACCAGGTGTGATGGGGTGATCAGAAGGGAAACTTATTTGAGGACCTAAGCATTCAAGAATAAGTAATACTTAAATACTTTTTTAGATATTTGGTAATTGTTAAGATGGTGGTCCTATTAAACTTAAAGAGTGAAAGCATTGATTCCTTTAAAAGATACAGGATACTGGGATCCCTGGGTGGCGCAGTGGTTTGGCGCCTGTCTTTGGCCCAGGGCGCGATCCTGGAGACCCGGGATCGAATCCCACGTCAGGCTCCCGGTGCATGGAGCCTGCTTCTCCCTCTGCCTGTGTCTCTGCCTCTCTCTCTCTCTCTGTGACTATCATAAATAAATAAAAATTAAAAAAAAAAAAAAGAGTGAAGCTAGTTTTAAAAAAAAAAAAAGATACAGGATACAAAGTTTTGTTTTCTTTTTTTTTACTTCAGGAAAAAACTCGATTAGATTCAAAGAATGGAGCTGAGGGGGAAGTCAGTGATGGCTTGAGCTTTCTCTTTGTTAAAGAAGTAAAGGTTGCTGAGCCAGAGGAGGTGAAGAATTTAGAGATGCCAGAAGAAGACTCTTCAGAGCTGGAAGATGAGGAAGAAGAGGCTTCGGGCCTGGAGGAAGAGGAAGAAGAGACTTCAGGGCTAGAGGAGGAGGAAGACACTTCTGAGCTGGAAGAAGAGGTGGGAAATGAGGCTTTGGTGCTGGAGGAGGAAGGAGAAGAGGAGGCTTCAGTATCCTATAAGAAACCAGCTTCAACATTTCAGTGTCATTCTGTGGTAAATACAAAATATGGAGTTGAGGAAAAAAACAGTAATGACTTGGAGATTGTTTTAATTGAAGAGGTAGTAGAAGATTCTGACCCAGAGGAGGAAGAAGGTTCAGAGTGGGAAATGGAAGTAGTCTTATCTTGGGAGGAAGGAGAGGACTCTGAAGTAGAAAATATAAAGACTGCCTCCCAGATTGAGAAAAAAGAGGCCTCAGATGGACTTAAAGAAATTGCCTGTGATTATTTGGCTCGGGACTTTGAGAAGAAAAAACTGGTGAAATACCAGATGGTACAAAAAGCCCAGAATAAAGAGGAAACAGCTATGCCCAGAAACCAAGGAATTGGGACAGTCTGTCGTACCTTGCGTTTGGCCTCTCCCTCAACATCACTAGAGCTAAGTCCTGATAAGCAGAAAAGGCATTTAAGTACAAATTTGAGTACTCCATCAGGGATCACCAAATTTTTAAGGAAAACTGAGAAAGGGCGACACAAAACCCTACAAACAGATGCACAAACGTCTAAAGAAACAGACTTAATACAAGAAACAGAAGAAAACTTTAGAAGAAATATAAATACCAACTTTAGAGAGCTACAGGAGGAGGTTGCCAATATTAAAAATTCTCTTCCAGAGGTCTTAGAAATAAGTTCTATAGATGTTCTGAATAGCAGAATAAATATACTTGAGGAGAGAATGGACAGCCTAGAAGATCGTATTGAAGAATTCTCTAAGGATACAATGCAAATGGCCAAACAGATAATAAATAAAGAAAGGTCAAGAGACATAGAGGATAGATCGAGAAGTTCCAACATCCGTTTGATAGGAATTCCAGAAAAAGATAATAAAGAGAATGGAGCAGAAGAAATAATTAATGAAATCATTGAAGAAAACTTTCCAGAGCTAAAGGATTCAAGTCCTGCGGTTGTCAGTGCTTATCGAATACCTAGTAAGATTGATGAGAAGAGACTCACTCCTAGACACATCTTGGTGAAATTTGGGAATTCTAGTGACAAAGAAAAAATCCTAAAGGCTTCCAGAAAGAGAGAAATAACATACAGAGGAATGAGAATCAGACTGACCGCAGATTTATCATTGGACACTCTAGATGCTAGAAGTCAGTGGAGCAATATAATACAAATTCTGCAGGCAAAAGGCTTTACACCTAGAATCCTATACCCAGCCAAATTGGCATTTGATTTTGAAGGTAAAATGAAGACATTTTTTGATACTGAAGAGTTCACAAAGTTTGTTTCCTGCACACCGTCTTTGAAAGAATTACTGGAGGATATACTTTAGCCATCTAGGATGAGTATAATAAACCTGTACACACAGTACATATTACCTTCCTCTCACAGCAAAAGACAAAAAGGAAAACCAAAATAAAATGCCACAATCCTACCCAGGAGGATGGATCGTGAACAGTATACTTTGGGGAGAAGGGGAAAGGAACTTTACAGATGCTTCTTAGATGTTGGTGAAGTTAAAGGGTGTATTAAAATTAGTGTTAATCATTTTAGCTTCTGTAGGAGTAGGCTTTCCAAACTACTGGGGAGAGGGAGAGAATCCATGTAAACAGGAAGAGGTGGGGTGAAAGCAATAGAAAAGCACAGGAAAAAAGATAACAGTATAAGTAGGGAAAGATGCAAAACTTGAACTTTTATTGCAAGAAGATATTCAACTTTATATCCTTTATCATGATGTGAATCTTCAATCTGTATATTAAACCTTTTTCCTTTGAATATGCTTCCTTTGGTTACTTTTCTACTTTACATTTTCTGGTATATTTTGTCATTCCATAGTTTATAATCTTTACCTTTTATTGTGGAAACCCATCCAGTGGAGAGGTCAAATCTTTCCTAATGTTGGACATTAATGTATTTTCAGTTGTTAAATGATTTAGAGTAAATTGATTTGCAATGTGTGGATAAGAAACAAAAGAGGATGAAGTAACCATTTTACGGCTTTTGCTATTATACGGGCTTATTTAGCATATTTAATTTTTAAAAAGTCATCTGTTCTAACTCTGACCTTCATGGACCTTTCTGCAAACTGATTGCTATTGCAAATTCCCTGGCCTCCGTACACCTGGCTTTGAGTTCTTACTCTACTGTGTGACCCGAGGTAAGTTACTAATGATGCCACTTGAATCTCCAGTTCCTTCATCTGTAACTGGGTTCATTCCTTCCTCATGGGTTTCTTGTAAAATTCTGCAAGATGACACTTGTGCCCAATATAAGAATCCTCAGTAGATGGGAAATCCTGCTTCTTCGCCAGTAGATCTAAAGTAAAGCTGATTGCCCTTCTCCCAGTTGTTGATTTTATTTTTAAGCTCTCCAGCCAACATACAGCCCCAACATCCAAGAATTGCCTGGTCTATACCAACTGAGCCAGCCAGGCACCCCCCAGTTGATTTTATTTTTATTTTTTAAAAGATTTTTATTTGTTTATTCATGAGAGACACACACAGAGAAGCAGAGACACAGGCAGAGGGAGAAGCAGGCTCCACGCAGGGAGCCCCATGTGGGACTCGATCCGGGGTCTCCAGGACCATGCCCTGGGCTGAAGGCAGGTGCTAAACCCCTGAGCCACCCAGGCTGCGCACCCCCCTCTCCGGCCGCCCCCCTTCCCCCAGTTGATTTTTAGAGTGCTACCACAGGAGGCCATTTTCTGTTGAGTTGGGAATGAGTGGGCCAAAAAACAAGATGTTTAGTCAGAGGTATTCCATTATCTTTCTACTCTGCTGCATTTCATTTGCTATGTCTGGCTTACAGGCTTTTCTCCCCGCAATTTTTCTTTACTTTGTAATGGGCAGCCCAGGTGGCTCAGTGGTTTAGCTCGACCTTCAGCCCAGGATGTGATCCTGGAGACCTAGGATTGAGTCCTACGTCAGGCTCCCTGCATGGATCCTTTTTCTCCCTCTGCCTGTCTCTCTGCCTCTCTCTCTGTCTCCTGAATAAATAAATAAAATCTTAAAAGTACTTTTTGCTCTTGTGAGATGATACAAGGTGTTGAGAAATTAGCACAGTCTCCTATACCTTTTACCCTTCCCCCAGTGATAACATCTTGCATAATTGAGTTAAATCACAAGGAAGGATTCTTCTCTAGATTTCTTTGTAGGAAGCATGATCCTATCACTACCTTGATTTCCAACTTTTAGTCTCCAGGATTGTGTTTTTGTTTCAAGCCACCTGTTTGTCATACTTTGTTATAGCAGCCCCAGGAAACATAATACAGTGCTCATGAACTCTGTTACAATGGCCAAGCATTGCATTCTTCTAGACTACTAATAACCTGTTTTGTAAATGATAACAGGTCAAGCAACAATTCCGCTGTTGCCAGTACACTTTAAGTGACCAGATTAACAAGCCCATACTTTTCGTAGTACCCTTCAACATGGATGCTTAAATTGACATAGTCTTAGAAAGTTAAAACCCCTTGTGAGATTTACTTGGATAGTGTTTAAGCTGCTTTTGCCCATGGTGTGTGTGTGTGGGGGGGGGGGGGTGGTAAGAATTTCTAGCCCAAAAGTAGATGGTAATATTCTTCAGTCCCTACTACATCAAGTTTATAAAATCTGACATATTTTTTAAAAGATTTTTATTTATTCGTGAGAGACATACAGAGCGAGTCAGGAGGGAGCCCGATGTGGGACTCGATCCCTGGACCCCAGGATCACGACCTGAGCCAAAGGCAGACACTCCACTGCCGAGCCACCCAGGTGCCCCAAAATCTGATATATTCCTATTCATCTTGCCTTCATTCTTATATTCTCCCCTAGTATCCTTCCACTAATATGAGTCATGTGAGTCTTTGGATATTTTTTTTCTAAAATGTCCTCTTGTGAGTGTGTTTGTAATTTATGTGAATGGAATTATGCTTTGGATCTTATCTATTACTATTAATACTTTAGAAAATCTATTATGTACATATAACTTGTTTCTAATGAATTTTATAGTATGCATTCCTATTTTATCACTTTGTCTAGTGGACACTCAGGCTGTTCCATCTATCCCCACACCTACCCCAATCCCGGCTATAAGGAATGTTACCCAGAAAGATCTTAATTCTTGCTCCCTTAGGAACCTTGGTAAGAGTACCTGTTGGATACTAATGTAAGTTTATCCTTAACTGACCGTCCTTCTAGTTTGTGAAAAGTGTTCACCCAGGGAGAACAAGCCTAAGGTATTCATTTAGACCTTCTTATGGATGTGTCAGTTTGTTGATCCATTTCCAAGTTGAAGAGCAATTTTTGACAACTGTTGCCATAAGCATTTCTGTGTGTATGCTTTTTGTGTGTGAATGTAAGTTTTCGTTTCACTTAGATATGACTACTGGGATTGCTGGGATGTATGGTAAATGTATATGTACCAGACTATTTTCCAAAGTAGCTAAACCGTTTTGCATTCCCACCAGCAAGGTATGATGTTTCTAGTTGCTCCATACTCTCATCAGCACTGCGTGTGGCTTTACATTTTAATCTTTTACATCTCCTTCTCTAATCCACCCCAAGTCCATTTTCATATAGGATTATGTCAGGAGGGGATCCCTGGGTGGTTCAGTGGTTTGGCGCCTGCCTTTGGCCCAGGGCATGATCCTGGAGTCCCGGGATCGAGTCCCACGTCGGGCTCCCTATGTCCACTTTCTTCCAAGAAAGAAAGGAATAAAATATTTCAAAGTAGTATGAGTGTTAAGGAGATTTCAGGCTACAAAAGAGTGATTGACTGAGTCCCTAGAATAGTGGCATAGCAACTGCAGAGGAGTCTTGAGCTCCAGTTTTGAAATTTTTTGCCATTAGGCAAAACTTAGAAAACTTTATACTATGTATAGGAAATAACTGATCTCTTGTGTGCTGTCTTGGGGGGAGGCCTGCCACTGCCACTGCCACATCCAAGTTGCCCACAGCCCAGCCCCAACCCATCTCCCCAGGCTTGGGCCATTTTGGTAAATCAGTTTTGGTGTGGGGTGAAGTATGTGGAAACTCCGTGATATCTTTATGACCTAGAGGCTGTTGATTTAATTTTAAAAAAATCACACACACACATACATATGAAAAATCTATTTCTCATCCATTTTGTTTATTGGACTTGTGGAATAACAAAACATGACAAAAAATGCCATTGTATGCTTATTATTTGTGGAACTAATCTACATTAATTGGGCCTGTCTTTCTTTGTGGGAGTCCGCCAGTGTGTTGGAAGGCTGGTGAGGACAGGAAAGGGGGAGAGTGGTGGCATCTGAACTTCTGTGCAGGAGACACCCACCAGGGTGCTTTTCTTGGACACATCCTCTCCTTTCTTATCACTAAAATACTCTGTGAAATTAGCCCCCATTTTGTAAATGGGGAAATGAAAAACCATACACATGACTTGTGCAAGTTTATGGAAATGGCAAGGAGAACGATGAGAAATTTGAAGTGGTCATCAATATCAAACTGATGTTACTGGAATTTTAGCATATTGCCTCTTGGGTTTAGTTAATTAATTTTTTTAAAAAGATTTTTATTTATTCATGAGAGACACACACAGAGAGGCAGAGACACAGGCAGAGGGAGAAGCAGGCTCCATGCAGGGAGCCCAATGTGGGACTCGATCCCGGGACTCCAGGATCACGACCTGGCATGAAGGCAGGTGCTAAACCACTGAGCCACCCAGGGATCCCGGTTTAATTTATTTTTAATTGTGGTTACAATCACAGAACATTAAATTTGGCATTCTTAAAGATTCTTAAGTGTACAGTTGAGTGTTAAGTATATTCACATTGTCGTGCAACATCTTTAGAACTTCTATCTTGCAAAACCATAACTGCACATTAATTCCCCCTCTTCCCCCAGCAATCACCTTTCTACTTTGTGTTTATGATTTTGACTACTTTAGATCTCTCCTGAGTGACATCTTCCACGTTTGTCCTTTTGTGACTGGCTTATTTGACTTAGTCATCCTTGAAGTTCATCCACGTTTTAATGTGACAGGATCTCCTTTTTATTTTATTTTTTATTTTTATTTTTTAATTTATTTATGAGAGAGAGAGGCAGAGACATAGGCAGAGGGAGAAGCAGGCTCCATGCACCCGGAGCCCAATGTGGGATTCGATCCTGGGTCTCCAGGATTGTGCCCTGGGCCAAAGGCAGGCGCTAAACCGCTGCGCCACCCAGGGATCCCAGGATCTCCTTTTTAAAAGGCTGCATGACATTCCATTGCATGAATAGACTACATTTTCTTTATCCGTCAGGGGATACTTGGGTGGTTTGTACCTCATGGCTGTTGTGAATAATGCTGTAATGAATCTGAGTGTGTAAATAGCACTTAAGATTCTGCTTTGAATTTTGGTAAATACCCAGAGGTGGAATTGGTGGATCATATGATAATTTTTAATTTTTTCAGGAGATTTTGATATTGTGTTACATAATGACTATACTATTTATGTTCCTAATTACCTCCAGATTTTTAAAGAAATAAGAACACTCTAGGGACTAAATCCCTACCCACGTGGTGTCCTTGTCTTCACAGTCCGCATATGAGGAGCGTTAAAAGGTATCAGTGAATCAGTAAATTCTTTGCAACAAACCTTGAATGGTTTCCAGCCATTGTCAGACACTTAATTGCTCCCTGAAAATCTGCAGTCTGGAAAGTCAAACGTTTGAGACTTAAGGAAGGGGATACCCATAGTAAGCCCTGAAGTATCCTTAGAAGTTAGATGGGCAAAGATAGGAAGAAGGGCTTCCAGGTAGATAAGCCTAGAAAACCCAGTGCTGAGAAGACTTGACTCCTGCTGGAATTTCCATTGATGTATGGCTCAAGCCTAGAGATCTCCTAAAAATCCACATTTTTGACTTTCTAGTTACTAGTTTTCCTCTGGGAGTATGTGGTAATCTTCCCCCAGGTAGATAACATATTCCAGGCTGTTAGAGATCGGGATGTCCTCTTACCGCAAGGGAAGATGGCAACTCAATACCAAGGATTCAAACACCTTTATGCTGAGAGAGACATTCTCTGACTGTAGAGTTTATAGTCTTACTGGGAAAGCCAGACATTAAAGAAGGAATTGGGAGTTCTATGAAAGGGGAAATACTGTGTTCTCCTGTAGAAAGGGGATTGAGGAGCCTTCAAAGGTTTATCAGAGGACGTATAATATGAAAGGGGCACCTAGGTGGCTCCATTGGCTAAGCGTCCAACTCTTGATCTCAGCCCTGGTCTTGATCTCAGGTTGTGAGTTCAAACGCTGAATTGGGCTCCATGTTAGGCATGGAGCCAGATATGGGAGAAGTCAAATAGCAATATATCGGCCATACCAGTTTTGGAATCCACTAGAAGAGCTGTTTTGTTATCTTGGTAAATTTGCACAAGATTGAGGAATGTGGTGTTTTACTTCAGTCAGTTTTTCGGGTCTGATCAGTGCCGATATCCCACTCCCCTCTGAATTAGCAATTCAAGCTGCTAAAAGTGCATTATTTGGTGTTTATTGCCTTAGAGGTCTGCATTGCACAGTGCAGCCTCCAAGCCAGACAAGGATGACAAAGGTTCCTAAGCCTTAGGACAATTACTGGGAAGCAGAATCAGAAGGTGGCAGTTTAGAGGCCTTGGGGTTCTGTGCTTGCATCTTGTGAAAGAGAAGGGGAAATTACCCAAAACATATCACTGAAACATCACAGCTATTAGAACATTGATTTTTTTTAAAATGATTTGTATGCCTTGTACAATTTTAGAGCACAGTAAATTTTATTTTCTATGTCCCTTAAAAAATGATATCTTTTCATTAAGGGGCCTTGTAACCATCATTTTAATTGCTGCATGATTCCTCAGATAAATATACCATAATTTGTTAAATCTTCTGCCTTTGGATATCTTGGTTTTATGTTTGTTGTCTACACAAACATAAAATTGGATAATTTTAAGGTTTGGAATATTTCCTTTGTTTAGCCCTATAGGACTCCTGTCAGAGGACAGTCTACAGTCTAGCAGGACTGGAAAGAATGGATCAAAAAGCATGGTCATTTTATGCATTTTGCTAAATATTACCCATCTTGCTTTCAAAAAAGGTGTTCGAAGTTTTGGCTGTCTCACCTGGCTGCTGACAAAGAATGTAACTGAAAACACATTTCAGTAGGAGAAAAGGAGTCCTTGGAACTTTCAAAGTTGTCTTCTAGTGAGATTACAAACCTGGTTGTGTTAGGTCACTGGGGGTTATGCTGATGCTCTGTACTTATTTATCTGCTTGTAGCTTGTGCTTTTAAGATTACATCTTTAAGTGGATGTTCTCTCTTTCTACCCACTCAGTCTTTTATCTCTAAGGTTTCTGTTTTAACTTCTTGCATTGGTTTTAGGCTTTGTCTAAAACCAATTTATATTGAATATCCATCCTGTCTCCTTTGGAATTTTTAATATTTAATTAAAATTTTGTTTCATTTCTTTTACCAAGATGTACCTTTTTCTTATTCTTTTTTCATTTCTTTGTACCTTTTTCTTTTTTCAGTTTGTTTGTACTTTTTTCTTCTGTAGTGTTTTTTTTTTTAAGATTTCATTTATTTATTTAGGAGAGACACAGCGAGAGAGAGGCAGAGACACAGGCAGAGGGAGAAGCAGGCTCCATGCAGGGAGCCTGACATGGGACTCGATTCTGGGACTCAGATCTCGCCCTGAGCCAAAGGCAGATGCTCATCTGCTGAGCCACCAGGCATCCCTAATTTCACTTTTTTATTTCCAGTTTGTATGCCTTTCTTACCCTCTTGATCCTGGGACCCCAGGACCACACCCTGGGCTGAAGGCAGATGCTCAACCACTGAGCCACCCAGGCATTTTCTCTTTTTTGACTCTTAATGCAGTTGAAGTTACTCTTTACTTTTACCCTCAGTTTCTACTCCATTTTAGGGTTGTATTTGTGTCTCCTTGCTCTTCTGTTTCTTTCTAGTTTGTGTTTAGAGCAGCGCCAGAAAAAATAATAGTTCTCTAAGGAAGAAGTATAGAGAGGACCTAGTGTGCTTACAAGCAAACTTTGAGGCCACCATTGGCTTTAAACTCTCCCTAATAATCCTAACTTCTGTGCAGTGCTTCTCTCCAAAACTCTCACCTCTTGGACCCTCCCCCAACCCCAGTCCACAAATGGCCTCCAAGATGGAGGAGTCTGCCCCCACCCCCACCCCCAACTCAAAATTTCTTGACTAAATAGCTGGAAGCCCAGTACTAGGGCTTTGCAACACCTCTTGCGGACCTAATTTCCCAAAGATGGACAGCTGCTAGGCATATCCTTGGGCCCTAAAGGTGGAAAAGACGGAGTATGCTTTCTTGGGGAGAGGTGTGGATGAGTCTGGGTGTCCACTTGTGTATTATAAGAAACCTCCATACTCAAGAATGAGCAGAGGGCTGGAAGAGGAGTTTGATCCTGAGCCAGAGATGATTCTCCTGTCTCCATGTTCTGGTATGGAACTCGGGCCTGAGAATAACAAACTGGAATGTGGCATTTGATGGCCTCAGGAAGGTATATTTGTAGCAGTTTGCTAGGTTTTGTAAAAGCTTTTAAAAATATTTTTAAGGTATTAATTATTTTAGAGAAAGCAGGAGGAAAAAGCAGAGGAGGAGGGGCAAACAGACTCTGCTGAGCACAGAGCCTGACTCAGGGCTGGAGCCAAAACCAAGAGCCTAGAGTTGCTTAACAGACTGAGCCACCCAGGAGCCACTAGGTTTTGTCATTTTTAAATGTTTAGATGGGGGCAACTGGGTGGCTCAGTCGATTAAGCATCTGCTTTCAGCTCAGGTTATGATTTAAGCATCCTGGGGTAGAGTCCCACAATGGGCTCCCTGTTCAGCAGGGAGTCTGCTGCCCCTCACCCCAACACCTGCATGCTTTCTCTCAAAGAAGTAAAAATCTATTTTTTTTAAGATTTAATTTTTTATTCATAAGAGAGAGAGAGAGGCAGAGACCCAGGAAGAGGGAGAAGCAGGCTCCATGCAGGGAGCCCGATGTGGGACTTGATCCCGGGACTTCAGGATCACACCCTGGGCCAAAGGCAGAGGCTTAACCATAGAGCCACCCAGCTGTCCCAAGTAAATATTTTTAAAAACATTTTTAAGAGGGATGCCTTTATTTATTAGGGCCCTTCCAAGGCTCAGAGGTTAAGTGTCTGCCTTTGGCTCAAGTTGTGATCCCAGGGTCCTGCATCCCGCATCGGGCTCCCTATTCTGTGTCTCTTATGAATAAATAAGTAAAATCTCTTTAAAAAATTTTTTAAAAAAGATTTTTATTTATTTAACAGAGCACACCTATGAGTGGTGGGAGGGGCAGAGGGAGAGAGAGAAGCAGACTCCCTGCATTGCAGGGGAGCAGAGGGCTGGAGCAGGGAGCCCAACTTGGGGCTCGATCCCAGGACCCTGGGATCATGACCTGAACCAAAGCCAGATGCTTAACCAACTGAGCCTTGGAAGGGCCCTAATAAATAAAGTCTTTAAAGAAGATAAATGTTCAGGTAGGATATATGGACCTCCATTTCTACTCTTGCTGTAGAGTTAGAGGTGAACCATTCTGATTTATTTCAGTCTGGGAGCTTTTGAAGGGTTGTGTTTGGAGGAGTGTCCCGGTCAAAACTATACTCAAAGACCTCGGTGGTGATTTTTTTTTTTTTTTTAAGATTTTACTACAGAGTGCATGCTTGTACACTCAAGCAAGCAAAGGAACAGAGAGAAAGGGACAAGCAGGCTCAGTGCTGAGCCCAGAGCCTAGCTTGGGGCTCAACCTCACAACTCCACAGCCTTCAGATCACTACTAAGCCAAACCAAGAGTTGGGCGCTCAACCTACTGAGCCACCCAGGCACCCATGTGGTAAATGCTTTAAGAATGGAATTAAATGAGAGATGCCTGGGGGCATCTGCCTTTGGCTCAGGACATGATCCTGGGGTTGTGGGATGGAATCCCATATCTGGCTCCCCACAGGGAGCCTGCTTTTCCCTCTGCCCATGTCTCTGCCTCTTTATGGCTTTCATGAATAAATAAATCTTTAAAAAAAAAAAAAAAAAAAAAGAGGGCAGCCCCGGTGGCGCAGCGGTTTAGCGCCGCCTGCAGCCCGGGGCGAGATCCTGGAGACCTGGGATCGAGTCCCACATGGGGCTTCCTGCGTGGAGCCTGCTTCTCCCTCTGCCTGTGTGACACTCTGCCTCTCTCTCCCTCTGTATCTCAATAAATAAATAAAATCTTTAAAAAAAAAAAAGTGGAATTAAATGAGAAGATATTAGGATAAAGAAGGAGGTAGTAAAAACAGGAAGAAGACCCCATAAAAAAATACAAATTAAATACAGAAAGATTATTTTTACCTTTGTAAGAGGTAATATACACCGATACACACCTTGGACTTCTACAGTGTTACATTACATGTCAATTATGCCTCGAAATTTTTTTTCATGTGAACTGTTAAATGTTCAACACAGGAACAGCAGAATGCTTCAAGGTATTGCACTATGGAGCATTCTCATTTGCTGGAGTAGAGTTAACTGTGGGCTGGATTCTTCATACAGTCCTTACTTTTAAGGTTTCCACTGTGAAGGCAAAGGCCAGGCTTCTCAGTGTAAGCTGATGGTTTCCAGATTCAGGAAAGTTTTTTGAGGAGCCAACAGATTTGTTACACCTGCCACCCCAAGGTTAAAGGAATATTCTTGTCCATGTGTCAGAGCCACAGATTTTATCAGCTTAAGTTCTTCAAAGGAAATACAAAACCCTAGCCCTTGACTGGTAAGCAGACTTCTTACCCCAGTGTTTCCAGTCTTTTTTTTTTTTTTTTTTTTTAAGATTTTATTTATTCATGAGAGACACACAGAGAAGCAGAGACACAGGCAGAGGAAGAAGCAGGCTCCGCAGGGAACCTGATACGGAACTCGATCCCGGGACTCCAGGATCAGGCCCTGGGCCAAAGGCAGGCGCTAAACTGCTGAGCCACCCAGAGATCCCTCCAGTCTTTATTAAGATAACTGCATGACTTTTCCTTCCCTGTTTCTCTTACTCATTTTGGTTTTACACAGAATTGATTTTTTTAATCATCAGAGCTAAGATGTAGCAAAAAAATGACTATCACTTGAAGCTTATCTCCATCTGCTGTTTGCCACTTTAGTCATGATGACACCCCAATTCTAGTAGAAATTTTATTTTTAAAGATTTATTTATTCATGAGATGCAGAGAGAGAAGCAGGCTCCCTGCAGGGAGCCTGATCCTGGGACCTGATCCCAGAATTCCAGGATCTCCCCCTGGGCCGAAGGCAGGGACTCAATTGCTGAGCCACCCAGGCGTCCCTCTAGCAAAAAGTTTAAGGATTCACCCTCCTAATAAGCACAGGAGGGAATTGCTGATATACTGAACAGTTAGGACAATAGCAGTAGGTCACCGTATTTAAACTTTTGAGATAATAGTATAATTCAGAAGTGGAAACCCTTGTGAAATGTTTTTTTTTTTTTTTTTAGTTTTGTACCAAGATGATTAATCCTTCATAGTTGTTGCATATTGTAAGGTTTAAAGAGAATAAGCAAGAGAACTCCATAATAAATTTGAAACATGAAAGACTATACTGTAACTTGTATAGGCACAAATTGAAGTTTTAAGCAAGTCTAGATGACCAACACCCCCCCTGCCCTCCCCAGTATTCATCAGAACTACTTTAAGTAGACCAACATCTAAGTAAGCAGCATTTCTGGGGCCCCTGGCTGGCTCAGTCAGGATAGCAGGTGACTCTTGATCTCAGGGTCACGTGTTTGAGCCCCACATTGGGTGTAGGGATTACTAAATAAGCAACACTTTTATCTACTCCAGAGCTTTTAGAATAAATCTGTTATAATTTGAACAGTCATGGGTACTATAAAGAGAGTGTGTATCACTTCTCTGAAATTTCTTGCCCGCCTTCATGATTTTAGTCTTTTTTTTTTCCAGTGGGTGAATGATTTCCTTAAAAGTCTGAACTAGATTCTGAGTACAGTTCATATGGTAAAAGCTGGCCTGTCCCATCCCCACTTAATAATGAGATCAGCAGTTGTCTTTTTTATTAATTCTGACATGCTATCCAAACAAAATTTGGACTTGCAAATAAAAGAGGCAAAGTTTCAAGTCTTCCTATTTTGTGGAAGGAGGGATAACCAAAATGGCTTTAGCTGTAACGCTTAACAATAGCCTGTAATGGAGATAATATTGGCAGCCTACCACCTCATCTGTGTGGGGACAGGCCATAAAGAAGGTCTTAGAAGCTGTGGTCTCCAGGATGTACCAGTTGGTGGGCCAGATACTCCAGTGAGTAGGGTGTGCAGTCAAGGTGACATGGATGTGCCAGGTAGCCAGGCCGGCTGTCTGCGCTGACTCAGGCCTTGGAACCAATAGGCTGCTTGAGGTTCCAGCAGCAGCACCACCCCCCTCCTTGAAGGTCAAAGGCCTCACAGATTTGCTTGGCTTAGAAAGAAAAAAATTTGGTTACAGAATTTTCTGTTATAAAGTTACTTCTGCTAGGCTTTGTGCTTATTTAAACTCCTTGGGCTTACAGCTCTTCTACCACTAAGAAATGGAAACACACTTGCATGTGAATTACAGAGAAAGCTGCAAAGCTAGTGAAATTAAAAACATTAATATAGCCATATGCACAATGTTGGTCTTCTGGAATTGAATAGTGGTTCACAGCATGATTATGAACAGGCTGTCTAGAATTATGCCTGCCTTTGGGAGAGACCTAATTCTCACGGGGCATTTCTCTCTTCACATCAACTTAGAAACCTTCTCTCAGTGTGCCAAGACAGAAGCAGCTCGGATACTGAGGAGGAGACCCTACAAGATGCTTCTAGTAGGCTTTTTCCCTCATCTTCTCCAAATTTAAAACAAAATTCAATAGTTCCCAAGAACATGTGGATTCCCCCCAGATCCACTCTGAAAAATTATGAACTCCGCAAGCAAACTGTTAAGAAAGTAACACAGCAGCAATTGGATGCAGGAGGTGAATCTCAAAAGCAAGAATCTTGCTGCCTCATCCAGGTCGATGGGGGTGTGGTGCTGCCCACTCCAGCCCCAGGGCCTCTCTTACCTCTGTCAGGGCCTTAGGACCAGAAGAATCTGTGTTGCAAGCAGAGCCAGGGTACACCAGGGGCAGAAAGCTCATGGGTCTTCAACAACATTCATCATCATCCTCTGTTCGTGCTTCCAGTGATACCAGATTTGAGCATGGCTGCCTGGCAGTAGGTCTCTCCAGACACGGATAGGGCTCTGCTGGGAAGAAAGATAACTATGTCAAACTCTCTGCCATCCAAGAATTTATAGTCTCATTAGGGAAATTTTAATTTAAAAAATTGCATGGGCTCAAGAGACAGACAAAACAAGTTTAAAAATTAATTCCAGGCAATAGAAATTTTTAAGAGACCATAAGTGCTTCCCCCCGTCTCATTACACTTCCCCATCCAGCCTGTCTGAACTGGCAATTCTCTGTATTGTACTCCTTCCCTCTGCCTTCACCCACAGGCTGCTCCCATAAGACCCTTCAAGACCCTCTCCCAATTATCACCTGGAAATGCCTTCCACTTAGCAGCTAGCGTCCCCTCCTCCAGGAAGCTGTCCCTGATGCCGAAGACCTACAGCCCTGTTTACTCTCCTCAGCTCCAGGCTGGAGGCAGGCACTCAGTAATTGGAGGGTCACATTGGTGAGACCTGGAAAACTGGTGGTCCCTTAGAGACAGCAGGGTACTTGGTTGGAGCCTTTTTTTTTTTTTTTTTTTTTTTTTTTTGAGTAACCTCTACCCCCACATAAGAGTCAAACTCACAACCCTGAAGATCAAGAGTCACCTACTCTGACCCAGCCATGCTGTCTTGAGTTCAGGCTTGGCCCAACTTGGCAAGCTGCTGAGATGGCAGGTAATAGTCTATTAGTTCCAAAAGCCTGCTAGCTAAGTGGAGTCTAATAATTTTTTTTTTAATTTTTATTTATTTATGATAGTCACAGAGAGAGAGAGAGAGGCAGAGACGTAGGCAGAGGGAGAAGCAGGCTCCATGCACCGGGAGCCTGATGTGGGATTCGATCCTGGGTCTCCAGGATCGCGCCCTGGGCCAAAGGCAGGCGCCAAACCGCTGCGCCACCCAGGGATCCCGTGGAGTCTAATAATGATAAGCTATTGGTTTCCTAGACAAGCACTTTAAAAAAAGGTCCTGGGATCCCTGGGTGGCTCGGCGGTTTAGCACTGCCTTCAGCCCAGGGTGTGATCCTGGAGACCCGGGATCGAGTCCCAAGTCGGGGTCCCTGCATGGAGCCTGCTTCTCCCTCTGCCTGTGTCTCTGCCTCTCTCTGTGTCTCATGAATAAGTAAGTAAAACCTTAAAAAAATTTATTTATTTATTTATTTATTTATTTATTTATTTATTTATTTATTTATTTATTAAAAAGGTCCTGAAAATGGAGTGTCCATACTCTTACCTGCACTACCAACCTGATTTTTCTTAATATTCCACATGAAAAAAGAAATAAGTGGTGTTTTGGAAAGGGCTCAATTTTCTTGGGCAGTGACTTTGGGCCCGCCCCATGTGATCATACACTTTTTTCATGGCTTCCATGGGTCTTTGCCTTTCTCTCCTTCCTGCTTCCTTCCTTCCATCTCATGGAGCCAGAGCTAGAAATGAAAACAGCGTCACAGCAGAGCCTGTTGTCCGTTTTGTGTGCCAGAGAGGTGGTCATAGAGCATAGATTTTGACACCAGGGGAGGCTGGAAACCTTATTGGCTTCAGTCCTGCTGCTCTGAGAGCCCCCTCCTTCCTGTTTACATTTAATGGTGCTATTTCTTCATTCAATTATCTTAAGTGTATTTATTTTAACTTCTTTTAGATTGTTCTAGTAGCTTTACTTTAGGAATGAGTTCTACTTAAGTATGTAGATTGTACTTAAGTGGCATTGGACTTCCTCACTTGTATTATAAATTCTGCTCAAGAGATTTCTCCTTACTTGACTTGGTTTGTGAAGGTCTCCATTTGGTTGCCTCTGCCCAGGTTCTATTTTGGGTTCCCTAATTCTAGATAATTTTATATTTTACTGGATTAGCTTGGATTTTGCCATCCTGCGAATACAGGTCCCACATGTATGTGGACTCAGGATTTCAGTTTCCTGTTTCCAGTCTGGGAGGGCTGTCTTCTAGCTAAGAACGTGGGCTAACGGAAGGACATTCAGACTTCTGTTTGTGGATGGACAGCCAGATCCTGCTTCTCATTAAATGCCACGCTTGGGGGCGCCTGAGTGGCTCAGTCATTTAAGCGTCTGCTCAGGTCATTATCTCTGGGTCCTGCATCAGGCTCCCTGCTCTGTGATGAGTCTGCTTCTCCCTCCATCTGTGCCCCTCCTGCTTGTTCTCTCTCTCTCAAATAAAATCTTTTAAAGAAGAAATAAATACCAGGCTTGGCATTTTTAACCGTAGTCCCTACAGACTATGTATTCCTCTCCAGTCCTTGTATGGGCTATGCAACCTCAACTACTACTCTATGTATCTGATACTATGGAACCCCCCCTTCCTTGCCTTATAGACATGTATTAAAATATTTTATTTTTTTTAAAAAGATTTTATTTATTCATGATAGACACACAGAGAGAGAGGCATAGACACAGGCAGAGGGAAAAGCAGGCTCCATTCAGGGAGCCCCACGTGGAACTTGATCCTGGGTCTCCAGGATCCGGCCCTGGGCTCAAGGTGGCGCTAAACTGCTGAGTCACCCGGGCTGCCCTAAAATATTTTAAAACTCAAGTATTTTAAATATTCTAGCCAGCATTTTATGCATTAGGCACAGAAAGTAGTGTTTTCAAATATGCCCAGTCTACCATCTTTTTTTTTTTTAAGATTTTATTTATTTATTTATTCATGAAGGACAAAGAGAGACAGAGACAGAGACAGAGACAGAGACAGAGGGAGAAGAAGGCCCCATGCAGGGAGCCCGACGTGGGACTCGATCCCGGATCTCCAGGATCAGGCCCTGGACTGAAGGCAGCACTAAACTGCTGAGCCACCGTGGCTGCCCCCAGTCTACCATCTTGACCTAAATTTTTAACTAGAAGTTATTTTTAATAAAATACTGCTTTTTTATATTAATTTTTTTTAAGAGAGGGAGGATGGAAGGGGAGAGAGAGATAGAATCTTAAGCAGGCTCCACACCCAGCGCAGAGCCTGAAATGGTGCTCGATCTCACAACCCTGAAATCATGACCTGAGCAGAAATCAAGACTTGGACGCTTAACCAACTGAGCCACCCAGGTGCCCCTAATATTAATTTTTAAGTAATCTCTTTACTCACCTTTTATTTTTCTAGTAGGGTTAAGCTGGGTTGTTTTTTTCTTTTTTAGTTGTACAGTCATAAGCTCATAAATAATGACAGTTTTGCAACTTCCTTTCTATTAATTATACATTTTAATTCAGTCTTTGTCTAATTGCCTTGGTAGGAACTTCTAGAGCGATAGTCAGTAGTATTAGTACTATTAGCTCCTCTGATTTGATCAGAAATGCTTCTAGTGTTTTAGCATGAACCACATCCTGGCTTTGGTTTTGAGAAATATTTTCATTAAAATAAAGGAATACCTTTCATCTTCTTTTTTCATTTTCATTTTTTAAAGGATTTTATTTTTAAGTAATCTCTACGCAGTGTGGGGCTCAAACTCACAACAAGAGTCACACACTCTACTGACTCAGCCAGCCAGATGCCCCATTTTGGTTTTAGTTAAGAGGTTTATAAGGAGGAATGGGTGTACAAATTTTAACAAAGGCATTTTTATTTTTATTTTTATTAATATTTTATTTATTTATTCATGAGAGACACATGGAGAGGGGGGCAGAGACATAGGCAGAGGGAGAAGCAGGCTCCCTGCAAGGAGCCCGATGGTGGGACTCGATCCTGAATCCTGGGATCATGCTCTGAGCTGAAGGCAGACGCTCAACCACTGAGCCACTCAGGCGCCCCAACAAAGGCATTTTTTTTTTAAAGATTTTATTCATTTATTCATGAAAGACACACACAGAGAGAGAGAGAGAGAGGCAGAGACACAGGCTGAGGGAGAAGCAGGCTCCATGCAGGGAGCCCGATGTGGGACTCAATCCTGGTACTTCAGGATCACGCCCTGGGCTGAAGGGGGCGCTAAACCGCCACAGGGCTGCCCAAGGCATTTTTAATAGTAAAAGCAATCATGTTTCTCTCTTATAAAATATAAAATCAATTTATATTACTAAATCTCCTAATATGGAATCATCCTTGGATTCCTTGATTCCTGAAACAAACCTTATTTGGTTTTGGTGTTATTCTTTTAATGTACTGCTGGTTTGGTTTAATGTATACAATTTATATGTGGTTTTTGTGTGTATATGTATATTTAAATTGTTTTCAGCTCTTTCCAAGTAAAACTAGTCTGCGGTTTTGTCTTTATTAGGTTTTCAGATCAGTGATTTGTCAATTTTGTAAAATGAATTATTTCCTTTACTTCCCTGCTTTTGAGTAGTTCAAACAGCATCCCAAAGAATTCATTCGATTTTTAAAGATTCACATGTGAAATGATCTGGGACTAGATTAGGTGGGATGAATGGAGCCCCAGAGGGTCAGGAAAGTATTAGGAGTGGAAGGATGTGGCTGAAAGTAACCATAGAAGTCCTGAGGGTGCTGAGGAGAGAAGGGAAAAGAAGAGTTGAGGATGAAACTTTTTAAATTAAGGTTTGAATTTTAATTCCACTGGTGTTAACATATAGTATTGTATTAATTTCAGGTGTACAATATAGTGATTCAGCAGTTCCATACATTACTCAGCACTCACCTCCACAATCGCACCCCTAATCTCCATCATGCATTTCCCCTATCCCCCTACCCACCTCCCCTCTGGTAACCCGCAGTGTGTTCTCTCTCTCTCTCCCTCCCTCCTTCCCTCCCTATCTTCCCTTTCCCCTTTACTCCTCTCCCCCTTTTTCCCCCTTTGCACGTTTGTTTCTTACATGTGAGTGAAATCATATGGTATTTGTCTTTCTTTGACTTATTTCACTTAGCATAATACCTTCTAGATCCATCCATGTTGTTGTAAATTGCAAGATTTCATTCTTTTTTATGGCTGAGTAATATTCTATTGTGTATACATACCACATCTTTATCCATTCATCTTTTGATGGACACTTGGGCTGTTCCCGTAATTTGGCTATTGTAAATAGTGCTGCAATAAAATAGAGCTTAGTACTGCAATAAAATAAAAATAGAAGTGCATGTATCCCTTTGAATTTGTGTTTTTGTATTTTTTAGGTAAACAGTGCAATTATTGGATCTTAAGGTAGCTCTATTTTTAACTCTTTGAGGAACCTCCATACTGTTTTCCACCGTGGCAGCACCAGTTTGCATTCCCACCAACAGTGAGGGGGAGGGTTCTTATTTCTCCACATTCCACACATCCTCTCTAACATTTGTTTCTTGTGTTGTTGATTTTAGCCATTCTGAGAGGTGTGAGGTAATAACTCATTACAGTTTTGGTTTGCAATTCCTTGAGGGTAAGTGATGTTCAGCATCTTTTCATGTTTGTGTTGGCCAGAGGATGAAACCTTTTTTTTTTTTTTAAGACTTTATTTATTCATGAGAGACACAAAGAGAGAAGCAGAGACACCGGCAGAATGAGAAGCAGGCTCCTCGCAGGGAGCCTGATGTGGGACTCGGTCCCTAGACCTAGGATCACACTCTGGGCTGAAGGCAGATGCTCAACTGCTGAGCCACCCAGGCATCCAGAGGATGAAATCTTTTAAAAGAACTGGAAAAAAAAAAAAAAAAAAAAAGAAGAAGAAGCCTAAGGGAGAGACCAGGGTGGGGGATAGTGGTGGCGAGGGTGGCGACTACCTGGAGGACCCCTGAACCCCTCTGGCACTCCGTCTAACCTGCCTGCATCCTTGTTCACGCAGCGCCCTCAAGGCTGGCCTTAGGTGGTGCAAGGGGGCTGCTGCCATCTTCCCTGCTCCCTACTCCTTCCTCTGCCTCTGGAAGCTGGCAGCAGCTGGAGAAGGGAGCAGTGCCCGGGCTGTGAAGGGGGAAGGAGGCGATGATGGGGAAGGGGGTCCGGCCACTATGGATGACTAGGCATTCACCAAGGAGCTGCACCAGTGGGTCAAGCGGCTGAATGATTGGAGAATGATAATCAAGTAGGTCCCTTTTCCTTGGCAAAAAGGCTAAGGAAATTTTAACAAAAGACTCAAAAGTGCAGGAGGTTCATTTTCCTGTTATTCTGTGTGGAAATATGCATGGCCAATTCCATGATCTTTTTTTTTCTTTTTAAGATTTTATTTATTTATTCATGAAAGACACACAGAGAGAGAGAGAGAGAGGCAGAGACACAGGCAGAGGGAGAAGCAGGCTCCATGCTGGGAGCCGGATGCGGGACACAATCCCGGGACTCCAGGATCAGGCCCTGGGCTGAAGGTGGCGCTAAACCGCTGAGCCACCCAGACTGCCCCAATCCCATGATCCTATGGAACTCTTTAGAATTGGTAGACTATTGCCAGGTACAAACTATCTCTTCATGGGCGACTATGTGGACATAAGCTATACTCAGTAGAGGCTGTGACTGTCTTGTGGTCTTAACGGTGTGTGGCCTACAACGCACTGCAATATTGAGAAGAAACTGAAAGCCGACAAATTACCCAATTATATGGCTTCTACGATGAATGTCTATGAAAGTATGGAATTGGCCAAAGTGTGGAAATATTTTACAGATCTATTTGATTATCTTCCACTTACAGCTTTAGTAGATGGGCAGATATTTGGCATCCATGGTGGCCTCCTCATTTAGGGATGGAGATCCCTGAGTGGACTGGATCATATGAGAGCCTTGAATCATTCACAGGAAGTTCCACAGGAGGGCCTATTGTGTGATCTGTAGTGGTTAGATCCAGATGATCGTAGTTGGTGGGATATTTCACTACCTCGTCCTGGCTGTATATTTGGACATTTCTGAAACGTTTAGCCATGCCAGTGGTCTCACACTGGTTTCTCGAGCTCACCAACTTGTAACGGTGTCTGGATCAGAATGTGGTTACCGTTTTTAGGACACCCAGTTACTGTTATTGTTGTGGGATGCCAGCTGCTATTGTGGAATTAGATGACACTTTAAAATACTCATTCCCTCAGTTTGACCCAGCACTTCGTGGTAGAGAGCCTCATATTCCCAGTGTACCCCAAACTACTTCCTGTAAATTCCTCCTGGGAAATATCTGCCTTTGTATGAGAAAGTATATCGGCTTTAAAAACAAAGCCAAAAAAGCAACAGTAATCTATGTATTTCTTAACAAATGGGGATCTGTCTTGGCATTAAACTGTATCATGGACTAAAACGTGCCGTGCTAATGATGAGCATTTAGCACAATTTTCTTTTTTAAAGATTTTATTTTTCCATTCATGAGAGACAGAGAGAGAGAGAGAGAGGCAAGCTCCTGGTGAAGAGCCCCATGTGAGACTCGATCTCAGGACCGACCCTGGATCACTACCTGAGCCAAAGGCAGGTGCTCAACCACTGAGCCACCCAGGTGCCCCACATTTAGCACATTTGAGACTGAAATTTAGTACAGTATTATTTTCTAGATTGGTCAGTCTTAACAGTTTGCCTGCTGTATTTGTAGTAATCATTTTCCTCTGGCCTGTTAAGCAAAAAAAGATTCATCTCATTTTGCATTTATTTGGAAATTTTAGTGAGAGTGTTTAACTGGTATGGATTGATGGACTTGGAGTTTTATTTTATTTGTTTATTTTTTAAAAGATTTTATTTATTTATTCATGAGAGAGAGAGGCAGAGACACAGGCAGAGGGAGAAGCAGGCTCCGTGCAGGGAGCCCAACGTGGGACTCGATCTCGGGTCTCCAGGGTAATACCCTGGGCTGAAGGCACGTGCTAAACCACTGAGCCACCCAGGGATTCCCTGGAATTTTATTTTTAAGAAAAATTCACAAGCTCACTTCCACTTAATCCACTACCCTTTTTTTTATTGAGATGTATAGTTAAATTAACAGAAGAAAAGATTTTTGAAAGTGTGTTTTCATAACATTTAAAAAGGTTTCCATAAAAAATAAAACAAATAAACAAATAAAGGTTCCCCTTCATTTAAACTAAATTATTTTTATGTTGATCTGCATATTTCTGTATATTTGTCATGACAGTGCTCTTGCTTCCTATTCAGTGTACTGAGCAAATAAACTTCCATTTTAAACACAAACAAAAACAAAAAAAGAGAAACCAGAGATAGAGGCTTGAAGGAGAACAGAGTCCTAGAAGCCAGAGGACAGAGCTGCAGCATGTGGAGAAATTAAAGAAAACTTGCCTCATTCCCAACCCCCGCCCCCCTTTTTTTAAGTAAATGCTATGCCTAATGTGAGGCTTGAACTCCTGACCCTGAGATCAAGAGTTGCATGCTCAGGGGCACCTGGATGGCTCAGTTGGTAAAGCATCTGTCTTTGGCTCAGGTCATGATCTCAGGATCCTGGGGTGGAGCCCTGTGTCCTCTGGCTCCCTGCTCAGTGGAGAGCCTGCTTCTCCCTCTCCCTCTGCTCCCTGCTCCCCACTTGTGTGTGCTCGCTCTCTCAAATAGATAAAATCTTTAAAAAAAAAAAAAAAGAGTTGCATGTTCTACGGCTGTGCCAACTAGGTGCCCCAAGTATTTTACTTTTTTAAAGTAACCCCTCATTCCCAATTCTAAATGAGTAAGTGAGTATTACAGGGCAGCACTTTATGTAGTTTCAGAAAGAATGGGCTCTCTACCCTTTCAAGATCTCTTTATTTTATTCACAATTAACAAATGAGATGAGAAGATTGTTGATGTGGCCGAGACTGGGAAGTCAGATCTCACTTCACCTAGTTGGATAGCATGCATCCAGTGGAAAATATTGACTGGTACTTTCTTTTGGATAACTGTCAAAGAGAAGTTAATTGGTTAAGAAACAAAACCAGGGAATGCTTCCTTAATTTCAGAAAGAAAGTTTGTTATAAATTTCCTTTAAACAGAGAAGCCTCTCTCTGGTTTGGTCTTTCTCCACGTAGGGTATTGAAAATCCTCGATTTGCAAAGAGTCTGGATGTGGTAAGCTTTTCCATGAAGTGCTGTGTAAAAAGATGCTGTACAGGTCCTCAGTAAATGGTAGTCATCCCCCACCTGCCACTGCCCATAAGTATCTAGGCAAATCAGGCCTGGTGTTCCATCCTAGAGAACTATGTTCTTCCTGTTTAGAAATTAGATTAGGTGTTCTTGTCTGGGCCAGATGCATGCATGTCTCCCACACAGAAGCTGGATGCTCCCCGCATTGCTTGACCTTTCTAATGAGTGTCAGCATTCCCCCCCACCTGCTGGGCTTGCTCATTTTGCCTGATGCCTGCTACAGAATAATCACTTTGTAAGTGGCAGGGCAGGCCTCCTGCTTCTGGACTGCATACAGACCAGGAGAGGCGTGGAAAAGGTCACGGGTATGGTCCTATGTGAATTGCCCACTGGCAAATGCTCGCATAGACCATGGTAGGCTCTGGGTGAAAAGATTTTAAGCACTTATTCTAGCCTCTTGATTTAGTCAAGGCTAAACCTGTGGAGGAGAAAAACCAAAAAGCTTCCCATAGGACCAGTGACTAAAAATCCATGCCAGGAGAACAGATGGCATTATTGTGTTAGGAAGGATGGGAGTTTCCTGTTGCAAAATTATTTTCTAGCATCTTGATGAGAAACTTATAGATAAGGACCCATCAGCTGTGAACCTCCCCAGCTCTCTCCTACCTCAGTTGGGCCTCCTGACTCCTGAGAGCTGAAACCATTTACACCCCACACAGCCACTCTCTGCATTAACGTGGCTTTCCCATTCCACTGTCTTCATCAACATAAATTGACCATTTCAGGAAACTGGCACAGAAGGTAGAAGTTGAAATAACTTAAAATTGCAGAAAACACCAAAAGACAAATTTAATCCCCAAGACTTTGCTGTAAAAATGCTCCTTTTGCTGTGGCCATCAATCTTAAAGTATTGTGATCCTTACCTAATCCTAATCAAACCCTTTATTTAAAAATGGCTGACTGCCTTAACAACGACTCTGAAACCTCACAAACCTCTCACTTTGCTCTCCCCTCTCTAAGATGCTAAGAAGACCAAATTTTACAGAGAGAAGAGGGAACTCAGCCATGTTTTATCAACATGTTGTTCTGGTGGTCGTTTGGGAAAGGCAGCATGTAACATGCTGTCTCATCTGTCATCTCGGCCTGTCCCCAAGTTCTGGAATTCCTTCTGACTTTGGACAAAGGGGATGGGGTTTGAGGGATCCTGGTCCAGGAGGACAAAGGCTTTGGTTTTATGTTCAACATTTATGGTCCTAGGAGATCCAGCCTCGACCTTCTATTTTAATTCAATTTATTATTGTCTACTCTTTGTCCGGTCAGAAGCTGGATAGTGGGAATTAAAAGCTGGGGACACCTGGGTGGCTCAGCGGTTGAGTGTCTGTCTTTGGCTCTGGACGTGGTCCCGGAGTCCGGGATCGAGTCCCACATTGGGCTCCCTGCATGGAGCCTGCTTCTCCCTCTGCCTGTGTCTCTGCATCTCTCTCTGTGTCTCTCATGAATAAATAAATAAAATCTTAAAAAAAAAAAAAAAAGCTGAAGAAATAAGAAGTCTCCCTGCTGGTGCTCAGTCCATAGCTTAATGAGGAAGAGAGATTTAAACAGATAAAGTGCAATGTGGCGTGTGCAACGACATGTAGAATGGTGCTGCTTAAACTGTGGCTAGGAACTGTCCCGCCCCCCTCCCCAATCAACAGTAAAACAGAAAAAATGAACCATACTTTAAAGAAAGCCCTGGCTAAAACGTGTCAAGAGACTGGCCTGACATGGGAAAAAGCACCTGCTGCTGCCGTCCTCTATGTAAGGGTGTCCCTTAGAAGCAGGGCTCAGATAGAAATTATATATGGGAAACCCACTCAGACTTGCGTAGGGGGTATTTGCCCCAACTTAGAACATGAAAATAGAATCAAATAGTATGTACAGGAGCTGAGTCAAATTTTGACAAATATCCATGAGTTTGCCTTTTATTTTTTAAATAGATTTTTAAAGAAAATTTTATTTATTTATTTGAGAGAATGAGAGAGAGAGAGCAAGCATGAGTTGAGGAGCAGAGGGAGAGGGAGAAGCAGATCTCCGCTGAACTGGGAGCCCGACTTGGGGCTTGATCCCAGGACTCTAGGATCATGTGAGCTGAAGGTAGTTGCTTAACTGACAGAGCCACTCAGGTGCCCTGAGTTTGCCTTTTCTAAGACCAAGCCATTTCTTGAGGAGCCAATGAACCCTTTTCAGCCATGAAACGGGGTCATATTAAAAGACTTGGAAGAATCAAGGACCAGAAGATCAGTTAACTGAAAAACGGACAAGTCCTTACGCTATGCTTCTAACCCCTACCTCTCCAAAACTTGGCGTACAGCTGTGGATTCATCCTACCACATTAAGAAGGCACCTCCAGACAAGGACTCTTTGCAGGACTCAACCAACTGAGTTCATGACAACTGTGATAGAAGATCTTTCTCTAAAAAAAAAAAAAAAAGATCTTTTTCTTTAATCCAATTAATTAACATATAGTGTATTATTAGTTTTAGAGGTAGAGTTCAGTGATTCATCAGTTGTATATAACACTCAGTGCTCATTACATCACGTGCCCTCCTTAACGCCCATCACCCAGTTACCCCATCCCCCCACTCACTCTCCCTCCCATAGGATCTCTTAAGTATTTCTTTGCTGTCCATCTTAGGAGGAACTCAAGAAACAAAGTTCTTGGGCATCTGGGTGGCTCAGTGGTTGAGCATCTGCCCTTGGCTTGGGTTGTGATCCCGGGGTCATGAGATTGAGTTCCACATGAGGCTCCCACAGGGAGCCTGCTTCTCCCTCTGCCTGTGTCTCATGAATAAATAAATAAAATCTTTAAAAAAAAAAGAAACAAAGTTCTCCTACCCTGTCAAAGTCTTCCTTTCTAACATTCCTGCCTCATTTCCAGTTAGTACGAGGTAGTTTACAGAAGAGATGACCATCCTCCCTTTTTCTTACAGTGAAACGGAATGGTGACTTGACAGGATCAAAGGAGGACTCACCCACTCATTGCCCTGACAGCAGGCTCCATTTGCCTTCAACCTGTTCCTCTTTTTTTTTTTTTTTTTTTAAGATTTTATTTATTCATTTGACACAGGTAGAGAGAGAGAGAGAGAGAGAGAGAAGTGAGCACAAGCAGGGGTAGTGGCAGGCAGAGGGGGAGGGAGAAGCAGGCTCCCTGCTGAGCAGGAAGCCAGGACCCTGGGATCATGACCTGAGCCACTTAACCCACTGAGCCACCCAGTGCCCCATCAACCTATTCCCCTTCATTGCTTTGTTTTTCCCTCCAGCTTATCTGTTCACTCCAACAAGGGACCCAACAGGCAAAACGTCCTGTGATGGGCACCAAAACTACCTCCTAAGCAATAATGACTACTTTTTTTTTTTTAATATTTTATTTATTCATGAGAGATACAGAAAGAGAAGCAGAGACACAGGCAGAGGGAGAAGCAGGCTCCATGCAGGGAGCCTGATGTGGGACTTGAACCCAGGTCTCTAGATCACGCCCTGGACTGAAGGCAGTACTAAACCACTGAGCCACCCAGGTTGCCCAATAATGACTACTCTGATGCCAGCAGGACCCCCCGGGATTGACCCGACACCAGTGATCAACCTGACCTTTGCTGCTTAGCCGCATGTACCCACCAGTCCTTGTTCCACGTTTTGGGGTGTTTGTTTGTTTGTTTGTTTAAGGATTTTATTTATTTATTCATGGGAGGCATAGAGAGTCAGAGACATAGGCAGAGGGAGAAGCAGCCTTCCCTGCAGGAAGCCTGATGTGGGACTTGATCCTGGGATCCTGGGATCACAACCCAAGCCGAAAGCAGATGCTCAACCACTGAGCCACCCAGGTGCCCCTAGTCCATGTTTTCCCTGTATAAACTTAGAAGTATTCCCAGCACGTTGAAGACAGTTCTTGGGACATTAGTCCATTCTTCTTGGTGTTGGCCTCACTGAAATAAACTTCTTTCTTTTTGCACCACCATTTATCTCTTTGCCTTTGGATTGTGGCCAAACTTGGTCTTTTGGGGTCTCCAGAGCCACAGGCTCTCCTGCCTTAGTCGCCAGTAACAACATAATAAGTAAAATGTTTCTCTGAGTTCTGTGAGCTGCTCTAGCAAATTGAGTCCAAGGAGGGGGCCATTAGAACCTCTAATCTATAGCCAGTGGGTAGGAAGCACAGGTGAGAACCTGGGTTTGTGACTGGCATATGAAGGGGGTTGGGGGCAGTCTGGAAAACAGCCCTGACCTGTAGAATCTTTCTCTGGGGACGTGGTGTCAGATTTGAGCTGAATGGTGGGACACTTAGCTGGTGTCCAAGAATCCCTTGGATGTGGGGAAATCACCCCCCTACACACATGAGAATTGATGTTCAGAACCTCAGTCATCACCCCCTACCCCCAACCCCACCCCCAAGCCAGCCCTGCCTCTGAGCCAATAAAGGGTGGAAGACACCAGCATGAGCCCTCTCTACAGGCAGCAGAACAGAAGCAGAGTCTGAGCTTTGGCCCAGTCCTGCTCAGACCATTCCACTGAACAATGGAATGGTTTTTTCAAAGGCCCCAGAGCAGTTACCAGGCCTTCAGTGAGCAAGTAAGCAGGATGGGGTAGTGGAGGTGGAGGTGGGGTAGAGAGGAGAGCAGATAGGATCCTCCTCAACACTGACCAGGCTCCCTCTGGTCCCGACCCATCTCTCTGTGGGGTGAAGGAATAGATTTGGAATTGTAAGGAATTACCTGCCGAGGGACAGTTTAGTCAGTGTGGGGTTCAGTCCATTTGCATGCTGGACAGAAGGCTGCTGTCTTCTCCAGGAATGCTGAGTACATGAGAGTCTTGGCCTCCGAGCTGTTTTGTCCCAAACACTCTATTTGTCTCTTCTGTCCTGGGGCCACCCGGTTGGACCTGCATATCAGCCATGGGCTCAATGCTGGGTCCCTGAAGCAGCTTTGTTTTCTCAGCAGTGTCAACCCCCTGCTGCTGGGCACCCCTCCCCAGCCTGGGTCACTGAAAGTATGGAAAGGAAGCAAAAAACTCCAGAAATATGGCAGGCGATGCTGTGTAGTCTTAGAGCCAAAACTCCTGCCTTGAAATCCCAGAGCTGCTGTTTACTAGCTGTGTGGCCTTGAATGAGCTGGGTTTTTTAAAGAATTTATTTATATATTTGAGAGAAAGAGAGAGAGCTCACGTGCATGAGCAGAGGGAAGGGCAGAGGGAGAGGAAGAGAAAGAATCTTAAGTGACTCCTCTGCGCTGAGTGTGGGGCCCAACTCGGGCTCAATCCCAGGACCCTGAGATTGTGACCTGAGCCAAAATCAAGAGTTGGACACTTAACCGACTGAGCCACCCATGTGCCCTTGGATGAGTTATTTAATAATCTCTCTGTACTTTAGATTCTTCACATGTACAACAGGAATAATATTATAAATACCTACATAGGATTAGGTGAATAAATGATCTCATATAACCCCCTTCAGACTGATGCCTGGGTAGTTCTAAGTGATTTGTGAAGGCAAGCTGCTATATTTATGAGTCCAGGTCTAGTGGAAAAGGATCAAGTGGCCCGGGGGGAAGTAGTATTATGCGGATGCTTTATCTGATTAACCACTTACAAGAACAGAGGAGGAATGATCATGCCCCAGTTTGTGGGTTAAGAACCTGAGTGGCTGAGTGGTCCAGTTGGGATTCAACACCTGCGATAGGTCAGATACCATGTTCCGGAGGCCAGAGAGCTGATGGGGTAAAGAAAACAAGTAGGGTGGTTATGGCATTGAAGGGTGAATCTACTGGGGTCTTTGGGAAGGAGCAGGGGTTGCTCTGGTGAAGCCAGGAAGTCTGCTTCAATCTTTCTAGCTCAAGAGTCACTTTTGCTCTTCAATCCACAGGGCTGAACCTGGCCACTAGTAGCTTCAGAGATCTACAGATTATAACCTAGACACCCAGGAGACTGAATCTCCTAAAGCCCACTTCCGAAATCCCAGGAAGTCCTGATTGGCCCAGGTCCCAGGATCCATCCTTCAATGGCCAGAGCCCAGCCCAGGTTTTCTTGTAGGGACACAGCAGTTCCTGCCACAGTTATGTGGGTGCCCAATGGGGTGGGGAAGGGGGGCGCCCTAGGAAAGGAGGGCCTGGCAGGCAGTCCATAGGTGTGTACCCAATAGACTGTCCCTTCTCTTCGTTCTCCATCTTTTCTCAGCCCATAGCTCCTGGTTGCTCATACTTTCAACCTGTTATCTATCCTCTGTGCTTGCAGATTCTCTCTCCGTATGCCTTATTCCCCCTCATGGCCAATCTCTCTTGTTACTCCCTAACCATAACCCACTGCTCCCACCTGAAACTCTACATGTTTCTTTATTCAAATTTCTCAGAAAATTCACTAGTCCTGCCCATATTTCCATGCCAGGCCAGTTCACAGGCATTATGTCATTTAAGGACTAGCTGCCTTGTGATACAGTCTGTGTTCAGGTATCTGCCAGGGTGACACCAGACCTCACCTTCTGCAAGGCTCTGTGGGCGGGATGATTTCACTGTGGGCATGGAATAGGAGCCTGGACCGCAAAGAGATATACATTATATGTAACCATTCTAAAAGCCTTCCTAGGCTTTTCCATCCTTAAAATCCACTACCCATAGCATTAGACCCTTGAGCCTGGGGAATCCCTGGGTGGCTCAGCGGCTTAGTGCCTGCCTTCGGCCCAGAGTGTGATACTGGAGTCCCGTGATTGAGTCCCACATCGGGCTCCCTGCATGGAGCCTGCTTCTCCCTCTGCCTGTGTCTCTGCCTCTCTCTCTCTCTCTCTCTCTCTCTCTCTCTCTGTGTGTCTCTCATGAATAAATAAATAAAATCTTTGAAAAAAAAAAAAACCCTTGAGCCTGTCGTGGGATGCTGAGTACATTTGTCTAATTCCTACTGCAACAGAGATCCAAATGTACAATGGCTTAAGCAAGTAAAAGAATTATTTCATGCTCACATATAAATGGGGAATATATAGTCCAGAGCAGATCTGATGGTGGTGTCAGGGGTATAAGCTCTTTCTGGCTTGCTACTTTTTTTTTTTTTTTAAGATTCTATTTATTTATTTGAGAGAGAGAGTGTGAGAGAGAGCATGAGCAGTGGGGAGAGAGAGAGAGAAACAGATTCCCTGCTGAGGAGGGGGCCTGATGTAGGACTCAATCCCGGGACCGGGCTCATGACCTGAGACAAAGGTAGGCACTTAACCAACTGAGCCACCCAGGCTCCCCTGACTTGCTATTCTATGATCCCTAGGGCATTGGCCTTATATGTATGGATCAAGATGGGTAACTACTACAGTCCTACCAGTAGGAAGGGGGAAGTGTATTCCCTTTAAATACAGAAGCCAGAGTGTACACACATCACTTCGTTCACATCTCATTAGCCAGGACTTCGTTACGTGACCACATCAAACTACAAGGGAGGCTGGGAGTTAGAGTATTCTCAGTGATGATGTGTCCAGCTACAAGTTGAAGATTGTATTACTAAGGAGGAAGGGAAGGGTGGATATTGGGGATGATGGTACCACCATTTTCCTGTCACTCATTTTTGACCCCTGTCTACCATCCAGTTTGTCAGGACATCTTAGCACATTCCCACTCCTGATGCCTTTCCCATAGGGCCCTATTCTTTCTCCCCACTGATGTCATCATGGACTTGGCCTTCACAGCTTCATACCCAGCGTCTACCAAGAACCTTCTAACTGATCTTCTTGCCTCTAATCTCCCTCCAGCCCACCCTGTGTTCATTCTCTCCCCACTACCTATAGCACTAAGTTTTTAACTGCTGACTTCTGAACCCCTGAACTTAAATGCAAAATCTGCACATACATACATTTTTCTGAAGAGAGTAAAGGAATCTGTGATTCCCCCGCAAACTACAGGCCCAAGTTGAAATTCCTAATCTCAAACACACAAGTGAGATGTGTCTACAGACCTTCTCAAATCTCCTCCTGTCTGGGTTCCTCCACAGTGTAACCCAAACTGGAGTGATTCTAGAATTCTCTCCATTGTGCAGACAGGCCATGCTCTTTCATCCACTACATCTTTATGGCTGCTGTTCTATCCAGCATGACTGGGCAAACTCCTACATGTCCTTATGGCTTAGCAGAAAAGCCCCCTTCTCTGCGAGGCTTCCCTGACTTGCTCTGGCAGAGGCAGTCTCCACAGCACGATTCAGATGCCCATTACTCATCCTATGGCGCAGTTGTCAGCCTATGTCTGTCTCCTCCCACCCATGTGTCCCCATAGCACCTTGTACTTTCCCAGTTGCCACACACATCATCCTGGACCAGAATGACTGGCTTGTCTTTCTTTCCTGCAGAATTCAGTTCTGTAGCTAACTTGCTTACCTCTATGTCCCCAGCCCTAAGCACAGTACTTGGGTGACAGTAGATACCTGGTAAATCTGTGTTAAATGAGGGTTAGAGGAATCAATCTCTTGGTTGTCCATCTGTTTCTCATTAGCTCGCCGGCCTTTGGAACAAAACCTCTTTTTTTTTTTAATTTTTATTTATTTATGATAGTCACACACAGAGAGAGAGAGGCAGAGATACAGGCAGAGGGAGAAGTAGGCTCCATGCACCGGGAGCCCGACGTGGGATTCGATCCCGGGTCTCCAGGATCGTGCCCTGGGCCAAAGGCAGGCACTAAACTGCTGCGCCACCCAGGGATCCCTTTTTTTTTTTTTTTTTTTTTTTTTAAAGATTTTTAATTTATTTATTCAGAGAGAGAGAGAGAGACTGAGAGGCCAAGACACAGGCAGAGGGAGAAGCAGGTTCCATGCAGGGAGCCCGACGCGGGACTCGATCCTGGGTCTCTAGGATCACACCCCGGGCTGTAGGCAGGGCTAAACCGCTGCGCCACCGGGGCTGCCCTTTTTTTAGGATTTTTATTTATTCATGAGAGACACAGACATAGGCAGAGGGAGAAGCAGGCTCCACATAGGGAGCCTGACGAGGGACTCCATCCCGGACTCCAGGATCACACCCCAGGCTGAAGGCAGGTGCCAAACCGCTTAGTCACCCAGGCATCCCAGAACAAAACCTCTTTAGGCTCTTTATTATCTGTCCTGTGTATTGTCAGTCTCATCTCTTCTGAATCTACCTTTGATCCCAGCATCTCACTCACACTCTACATGGAAGTCCTACTGAACCAAGGGAAGGCGTCCAAATGCCTGCTGTCCCATCTTTCAGCCTTGGCAATCCTGCTCTCTGCCTGGCACACTCTTGACTCTCCTCACCTCTCACTTCTCTCCCCCCCCTTTTTTTTTTTGCAAACATCCACTAATCTTTAAGTTTTCAGGTCAGATACCTTTTCCTTTAGAAAGCCTTTCTTGAATTCCCAAGACCCACGCTGGTACCCCTAATGGTACCCCTGTAGCCTTACGGGCTCCCTTCTCACTATTCTGTTTTCCTAAGCAGATGGTAAAGTGGAAGCCGAAACTGTGGTATCTAATGTGGACCCAGTGCCTGCACACAGTGGGCACTCTAGAAATATTTATGGAAAGGGGCATGTGGATGGCTCAGTCGGTTAAACATCCAACTCTTGATTTCAGCTCAGGTTGTGATTTTAGGGTTGTAAGATAGAGCTCTAAGTCAGGCTCTGTGCTGGGCGTGGAGCCTGCTTAAGATCTCTCTCTCTCTCTCTCTCTCTCTCTCAGCCTGGGTGGTTCAGCAGTTGAACGCTGCCTTCGGCTCTGGGCATGATCCTGGGGTCCGGGGATTGAGTCCCGCATCGGGATTCTCAAAGGGAGCCTATTTCTCCCTCTGCCTGTGTCTCTGCCTCTCTGTGTCTCTCATGAATAAATAAAATATTTTTTAAAAACCTCTCTCTCTCTCTGTCCCTCTCCCACTAAAATAAAAAATATATAAAAAAGGAGAAATATTTATGGAATGAACTATATTGCCTGGTCTTATTCCTTGCTATTGGCACATATATCCTGTCTTCCAAAAGCAGTTTGTAAGCTCCACGAAGGGCAGTGAGGGAAGCTAAGATATCTGTGGGCCTTTCTCCAAGTCTGAGCTTAGGATCTTCCCCAGTAAGCCTGATTTATGTTGCCTGGAGGCCATGCTGTCAGGCACTTGACAAATGTATTAATCAGTGGTGTCTTGGCTTAACTTTTTGGTAAGCCTGGGTTTGGGATCATGGTAACCTTAAACACTGTTTTTCTAGTTGTGACTAAAGCCACTGCCAGTGCATATTTGTTTTTGAGTTAATGTTTTTGTTTTTGTTTTGTTTTTGTTTTGTTTTTTAAAAAGATTTTATTTATTTATTCATGAGAGACACAGAGAGAGGCAGAGACACAGGCAGAGGGAGAAGCAGGCTCCATGCTGGGAGCCTGACGTGGGACTCGATCCCGGGTCTCCATGATCAGGCCCTGGGCTGAAAGTGGCACTAAACCACTGAGCCACTGGGGCTGCCCTGTTTTTGTTTTCTTTGGGAAAATACCTAGTAGTGGAATTACTGGATCATATAGTATTTCTATTTTTAACTTTCTGAGGATCCTGCATACTCTTTCCACCATGGCTGCACCAATTTACATTCTTACCAACAGAGCCTGAGGGTTCCCTTTTCTCCATATACTTGTCAACACTTGTCTTTTTGATACTAACCATGTTGGCTGGTGTGAGTTGATATCTCATTGTGGCTTTGACTGGCATTCCCCTGATGATGAATGATATTAAGGAGGGATGGACAAAACAGATAAGGGGATTAAGAGGTACAAACTTAGAGTGAAAAATAAGTAAGTCACAGAGATGGAAAATATAGCATAGGGAATATAGTCAGTAATATTGTAATAATGTCATATGGTGACTATACTTACTGTGGTGAACACTGAGTAATGTATAGAATTAATATACTGTATACCTGAAACTAATAAAACATTGTATGTCACTCATACTTCAATAACAAAAAGATAACTAAGTTGAAGGGCTCCGGATGGCTTAGTCTGTTAAGCCTCTGACTCTTGGTTTTGGCTCAGGTCATGATTCGGGGTCATGGGATCAAACCCTACATTGGGCTCTGCACTCAGTGTGGAGCCTACTTGTTCTCTTCTCCCTCTGCTCCATCTCCCACTCCTCCCTCTCCCTCTCTCTTTCTCAAATGAATGAATAAAATCTTAAAAAAAATAATAAAGTTGAAATGACTGAACTAAATAAATACAGAAATAAAAGTACCAGGAATAGTGTCAGGCACCTGGCTAGTTTCAATAGCTGTTGGTTGAATGAATACTGGAGCTGAGAGACAATGACAGGGCAACAGGCTATGCTTGTTCAATCTCACCATGTTCTGGGCTCAGACATTCCCATGGAATGGAATGGTTATAAGGAGATCATGTGTTCTCATTCCTAAGTCAAGATGAAAAGAAACGTACTGAAAATCTGAGAAAGGATTGAAAAAGCCTTTTTGAGAGTGACTCAGTGGCCTCAAATCCTAGGCAAACCAGCTTGTCTTCTCTGGTAAATAAGCTGTTTTTGATAGCTAGACTCAAATGAAATCATTAAAAGATAATGTGACCCAAATGAAGTTGCCACCCTAACATGAGATGCAAAAATAGACTCTAAATTGGCAACATAGGACCCGGGCCCCCTACTGCTGTCTGCAGAACTACAATAGGGAATATGACCCACAATGCAAATTCCAAGAACCAAGACTACAGAAATGCAAAGAAACAACTTCAGACAAAAGACTGAGAGGCAGCATTTTAATATATAAACAGTCAGGCCAGGCCAGAGCCTTGCTACTCCAAGCACGGTGTGGCCCAAGAACATCAGCATCCCCTGAGAACTGGTTAGAAATGTAGACTCTCAGGTCTTTTCCCCTCTGACCTACTGCGTTCTAACAAGATCTACAGGTGATTGTACGCATATCAAAGTTTGAGAAGCACGGGGCTAGAACATTTTTTTAAGGTGGGTTTTTGCTCTTAAAATGTGCTTTGAGGTCAAACTAAACCATTTAAAGTACTTTTTGCTTATTATTTGTTCCACTCTCTCTACCTCTGAGCAACACCATCACATGTCAGGGTCCTGCTCTGGGACTTTTGAGACTCTCGTGAATCCCAACAGTGTACAGAAGTTTGCTGCGCCGTTTCTGCAGACAGTCTTTATGAGTTACAAACTGGATTGCAAAATCTCTATCAGCTGTTCCTTGTACAACACCTGCAGAAGGTAGGTTGTATAATGATTTCCTTTCTTAAAGATGATGAAACCAGGGCCCACGGAGATTTCGTGACTCACCTAAGAGGCATCAAAGCAAATTGGCAAAGGAGTCAAAATGAGAACTCAAGCTTTTGAGTTTCCAATGCAAGGCTCCCTAAACTTTGATGCCTTTTCTTTTTATATAAAGAGAATTTTTTGCATAAGAGACTTTAAGAACAAATTCATAGATAGGCTTGTGTGAGTTACTGAATAAAAGCCATGTACATGTGGGCCCCTTGGATTATGGAAGTTTAAGAAAGAACTGTCCGGCAGAGAGAGCAGTCAGCCCAGGGGGGCCATTGCCCTGCCCAGCTCCCACACTCCAGCTGCCATCCAGGTTGGCAGGTTCTGCAACCAGGAACCTCAGAGCATCATGGGGGCTCAGAGCTCACTCAAGGGTGCTGAGGGGAAAGAAGCCAGGATTCCCATGAGGCCATACATATGGCTACAGAGGAAATGTGGTGGCTTCTGGATGACAACAACCTATCCCCAAGAGGATGCTCGCTCCCGCTTATTTCTTTCATAGATTCAGAATAGCTGATATAACGACTCTGCCTAAATACACTTGGTGTGCTTTACTGGATTGGATTTCCTGATTAATTCCAATTTCCCTGGCACAAATTGGAGCCACTTAATGACTCAGGAATGACCAAGACTGTGTATCTGGCATTGATGCCAATATGGTCTTCCTACTTTACCTGAATTTTAAGATTTCTCTGTCAGCCCCAGCTAAACAGAGGCCCCAGATGTGGTTTGTTCAGTTTCAGCTGTGTGGTGATTCTCCTAGGGTCCTCTAGAGGATGATTGCCTGGGTGGCTGCTTCAATCCACCTCCCCCCACCCCCCCGCCCAATCCTCTCTAGACATGCATATTCAATGGGACATATTCATGTAACTGATTACAAAACAAAAAGACGGTGCACTTTAAAATTCCACGTAAAAAGTATTGCTTTGCTAATGTGCTCCTGCCTGTGTGCTCGCTACATGGTGCTACAAAGGATAGAGTCATAAGGAATTCAAGGCTGAAGATGTTTGGGATTTTTAGACAACACGGATGCACTCTGCACCTTATACCCTGCTCTGTAGCCTGCGTAGTTTGGGGTTTGGCCTAAGGCAAAAACTACAAAGCGTTCTAATGAGCAGAATTATATAACAGGAATGTATGTGCATATTTGACATCGTTTCTTTTCTTGAAGGGTGGCCCTCTGGCTGTGACCCATGCCCTCTCCAAGGGCTAAGGAGTGCAGAGAAGGAGCCTTTTGTCTCCAGCTGCCAGTTTTTCCTTAGCCCCTAGGGCCCCAGGGACCTGCCCTGCTCTGCGTGGGCCCGCAGAAGCCCTGCGATTTCCACATGGGCGGGTGATTTCAGAACGATGGACAGAGCTGTTCGGCCAGCCTGCAGGGAAGAAAGAAAAAGAGAAACAAATTTTATTCTGTCTGCTTCCAGCCACAGAGAAGGGTGAGTTGGACGTACAGGGCGGGCATGGGGCATCGACGACTATTCCAAGCATCTAGAAACCCTAGGAGAGGTGGAAATTGGAATGGCACGAGGATCATGAAAAATGGGTCGCCTTCCATGGAAACAACATTCACTTCTGGGAAATCTGTACCGATGGAAATAAAGAAGTGTCACATGGTTGGTTGGTTGGTTTTTCCCACATGGTTTTTAATTGTTTTTTAATTGGAAAACAAGAAAAAGAATAACTCTTCCATTTTTCCATTACCCAGACCTTAACGAAAGTTAGCCTTTTGGTATGTTTCCCTCTAGTGTTTTCTCTTGAGCAAATCTGTTGTTGGTTTTTAAAAAGAGGAATGAGGGGGATCCCTGGGGTGGTGCAGCGGTTTGGCGCCTGCCTTTGGCCCAGGGCGCCATCCTGGAGACCCGGGATCGAATCCCACGTCGGGCTCCCGGTGCATGGAGCCTGCTTCTCCCTCTGCCTATGTATCTGCCTCTCTCTCTTTCTGTGTGACTATCATAAATAGATAAAAATTTAAAAAATAAAAATAAAAAGAGGAATGATAGTATATATCAATTGTGAATCTGCTTTTATTTTTCATGTACCATGGCACACTAGAAGATTTTTTCCCTGTTCTTACACAGTTGTCATAACATATAATTTTTCTTATTGGCTGTGTAATATTCCATAACTTACTGAATTTTCTCTTCTCTTGGAGACTTACATTGTTTCCAGGCCTTCATCATCATAGATTTAGTACAGAAAGCACTTCCCCATTTCTAGTTATTTCCTGAGGACTAACTCTTAGAAGTGGGTTTAGGGCACAGAAGGACATGCGCATTTTTACACCTGATGCAGGATACCACCGTGCTTTTTACAGTGCTGCAGCAGTGCAGGGAGCTGCCAGGCCCATGGCCTAAAGAAGCAGTGTTCAGAGGACCTCCCAGCCAACAACACAGGCCATTCTCTACAAAGAGTGAGGGGGAAGGCCAACTCGCTGCAGCAGACACTGTGCCCTGTGATGGCAGCCATGGTCTTTTCAATTTCATTCTCGAATTCTGAAATCCCACAGCTCCAAACCACTTTTTTTTTTTTTTTTTTGGTTACTCATTTGGAGGTGAAAGCCCAATATGAGGCTATCTGTGACCTTTATGTAGCCCAGTTAGTATTTTTATATTCTGCTTCATAAATATTCATGGATTTAATATGCTGGGGGGCACCCAAGTCCCCATTGAATTGTTCTCTGCCCTATTGTGTATAAGTGGAATTACTTCCTAAAATGTGAAAATCCACAGAAGCAGGTGGGAGGTGTTCACACTCAGCTGAAAGCTCTTCAGTCTTCATCAGGATGGAGTCCAGCTGCCATCGGGGCTCCACATGCTTATAAATCACTGTAATGCATGGCAAAGAGCCAAAGAAGCCAGAAGAGGAACAGACTGAGCTCAAGGGAGAGGATGGTATTTGTGTGTGTGTGTGTGTGTGTGTGTGTGTGTGTGTGTGTGTGTGTGTGTTGGGGTTGGGAAAGCAAAGGAAGGAAATGGTGTTTCAGCAGGACCCCAAAGGATATGCATGGGCTTCACAAAACATAAGAGCTTCTTTCCCTGAAAACGCCTCATGATTGTATCTTCCTTTCACCAGCATTTATAAATTGGTGTCTGTGGAGCTATTGATAAATTTCGGTCTCCATGAGGTCAGACGCTAGATCTGGCCTGTGGCTGCCAGCCCAGCAATAACATCCCAGCACCTGGCCCACTGCCTGTCCCTTGGTCGGCACCCAGCAAGCATTGTTGAAAGAGGGAATGCAGGATGATAACAAAGAGGTACTCATTTCAAGTTCATGAAGATTCTGAGCAAAGGAACTAACTCCTAAGGAGTATTCTCCAGGTTGGGCCAGGGTGGAATAAAGCAAAGGTCTTAAGGAGAGGAGCCTTCTAGAAGCAGCCTGCATAGTTTCGATTGAAGAGAGGGGGCTGGGTTTTTGTAGGCCTATCCCCTGGACTCTGGTTTCCATTGCTGCCCTTTGTCAACTCTGAGGCTCGAGGTGAACTCGACGATGTTGTGATTACTATGATTATGGGACAGAGCCATGGACCAGCCCCAGGGGACACATGCACCTTTGAGCAGGGCACATCTGGAGATGACAGCCTGCATCTGTGGGCTTCTAACCTGCAGACCTGGAGAGTAGGGGGCCCCATTCCATTCAGAAAGTGTGGCCAGAGAGACCACTCGGGAAAGGTATATCCCTCAAATGCCTCTGCCAGAGCCCTGGGAACAAGGTGATGGTGTGCAGCTCCAGTGGGAAACCCACCTGGCAAGTCGTGGCTGGGGAACACTGAAGGCCTGAAGAAGTGGGAAGGGCTCAGGTAGGCAGCACACACACGTGTGTGTGTGTGTGTGTGTGTGTGTGTGTGTGTGGTAGTGGGGTTGTCTTTCAATGACCAATGTGCAAGGTATAGTCTCTGCCTTAGGAAGCTTTCAATGTGATGGGTACTTTGGAGGCCTTCAAAGTGTGAGCCCCAGAACCCAGTCTTCATCACCTCCTCTTCCTCGTCTCTCAGGCAGCCCCCAAGAGGCTGGGTGACCAGCTTCTCAGATTACCTTCTAAGCCTAGAGAAAGTGCCTTGCTGATGGTTCTGGGGGTTCCACATTTACATCAACCTTTAAGTACTGGTAGGTTGAGAAAAACCGAGTTTAGGACATGAATTCTCTCTGAGTTTTCCAAAGAAATTATCAGGTCATTCAAACCTGCATCTGAGTCTCCATAGGCAAGGTGCACACTGGAATGATATGGTGACCAGGGTTAAGGCTGGAGGAACAGGACTTGGTGCTTGGTAAGGCCTGTCAGCAGTTCATTGTCCCTGTGACATGTTCCACCCAAGTTCCCTTTGGGAAACTGGGGTGTGAATCCTGAGTCAGCCCCAACCCAAGCAGGCAGCAGGTGAGTGGGCCACAATTGGGGTGGCCTGCTGCTGACACCCTGGGCGCCCCTGTGGTGCTGGGCGTCCCCTGATCCCCTGTCTGCTATGATGGGCTTCCGCCACCATGTAGGTAGCTGTCCTGTTCCTCCCTCCTGGGATTCCAGCCCTGCCCTGGGTCTCAGCCCTGGTCTAGCCCTTCCCAGTGCTGACTGAGACAGTGGTCTAATCCTGCCTGGCCTTCAGCACTCACCCAGGCCGGGGTTCCTCAGTTTATGAATGTATTGGGCCAGATTGCCTATAATTCTTTATTGCAGGATGGTTAGCAGCAGCCCTGCCTCCCCTCCACAAAGGCTAAGAGTGGTTAGGTGACCTGTCTGAACCACAGTTACTAAACCCAGTTTCCAACTCACGAGTGTTTCAAGTCCATGCTTCTAGCAATTGCTCCATTTGTCCAGCTGACAACAGAGCCCTGTAGCTCCTGAAAACAGTCATGCACTATCTCTTACCTGCTACAGACCTGGACAGAGGTATCCAGGAAATGCTCTCAGACTCACTACCTGGGTATCCCAGCTAATAAGTGATTTCTAAAGTTCACACCCCCTGTCCCCCAGGCCTGCCCTTTCAGGCTTTCTCAGGGCAACAGTCACTCCTAGGAGGACTCTGGGCCTGTTCCAGAAAAGCAGCAGGGAGGCGGGGGGGGGGGGGGGGGCTGCCTCTTTCTGCCCCAGGGCAACCCTGTAGGGAGTTCAGGAACACAGATCCTTTGTCTGACCATATGTTTGGAACAGGAGGTTCTTATTTCCAGCAACCCACCACTATTCCCACATGCATTTCCAGAGGGTCTGTGCTCTTATCTCAGAAATGGATTTGGGCAGAGTTGGGGCTCAAGGAAACTGAAGACAGTGGTCCAGGGTGCGTGCTGCCTGGTTGTGGTGAGAGACCCACACATCAGTGCTGCCTGAAGCAATGATGGGACAATCTTAGGTGGTTCAGATGTGGCCCAGTGAGAAGGTCTTTCCTTGGGCAGGGAAGGGACTCTTTCTCTCTCCAGGTCTTTTTTCCCTTCAGACTATGGATGTTAAGAAAGTGTAGAGAAGTCTGGAGTGCCAACTAATGTTAAGGACCCTGAAGTCAGGCCTGGGCTTGAATCCTTGCTCCAAGAACCAGCGGCTTGTGACCTTATGGTAGCTATGTAAACTCCCCAGGCTTCCGTTTCCTTATGTAAAAATGGGGATGGAAGTGTCTCCATCACTAGATTATCGAGAGGATTAGTGAACTAATGCATGGAAAGGGCCTGGCTCCTGAGAGTACTCTAAAGAGCCTGATGGAGCTGGCTTGCACCAGCTGTGTGATTTAGGGTGTGTTACATAATTATTCAGTGACTGTTACCTTAAAGCAAATGGGTGGCATCAACAGAGACAACCGCATGAAGTTGTTGTGGGGCTGTAATGACATGATCCGCAGTCAATGCTCAGTACAGTGCCTAGCACTGAGCAAGCACTGGGTACATGCCGGCCACCATCATGACTGTCATCACCGTAACCATCATCACCATCATCCTCGTCATCATCATCACCATCAGCTGACAAAGAGGCTTACTTAAGAAGCACGCGTCTGGAAATGCAACTTTGAGCAGGCTGGCTTGATGAAATGGGCCATCCCGTAAAGTGGGTCATGGACAGAATGTGGAAATAGTTTGTACTCGGTTCCCTCATGGATGAAGGAGTCCCCATGGGCAGCAGAGCTTCCTTGTCCAAGCTGCTGCTCCAAAGCCCACATGCAGTTATTGCTGTGACCAGAGGCGGTTCAGGGCCAAGGCCAGGCCTGGGTGCATTCCCTTCAGAATGGTATGAAAGGTTAGGGCTTGGAGTTTTCCAGCCCCAGGTCTCCTGGCATTTACCATGGAACATGTCATTTAAATCCCACAACAGCTTTATGAGGTCACTTCTGTCGCTTGAATTCTGCTGGCTGGCCAGCCACTTTTCAAGAAGGGAAGTGAAACACCTACTTGTTAATGGCCTGCAAGTCTCACCTTGTCAGTCAGGCTGCTGTCGCAGGCCGGGTGTGCCAGGAGCAGCCGCACCATGTCGGCGTTGCCATGGCGACAGGCCAGCATGAGGGCCGACGATCCCTCGTGGTCCTGCACGTTGACATCTGCCTGGCAGCTCAGCAGCGCCTGGACCATGTCCTCCCTGTCGTGGCTGACTCCCAGCATCAGCGCAGTCTGGCCTCCCTGCCGCACAGAGCACAGGGGCGTGGTGAGCATCCCCTCTCCAGCCTGGGCAGACTGGGGCAAAGACTTTTCCAGAAAATGACGTTGATCTGAATCTCCTTCTGCTGCTGGGGTTGGATGCATCCTTCTCTACCCAGCAAACTTCTGCCCTTCCCAAACGCTAGTCAAATGCCACACATCCTCTCTCAAGCCCGCTGCTAACCCCTCAGGCACGTGATCGGTAACACAGAGCTTACCACTTGGTATTGCAACCTGTCGAGCTCTCTCTCTCTTTCTTTAAGGATTTTATTTATTTATTTATGAGAGACACAGAGAGAGGCAGAGACACAGGCAGAGGGAGAAGCAGCCTCCAGGCAGGGAGCCCGACGTGGGACTTGATCCCAGATCCCCAGGATCACGCCCTGGGCCGAAGGCGGCACTAAATCACTGAGCCACCTGGGCTGCCCAATCTCTCTCTCTTTCTTATGGACTGTGAAAGTTTTGATGGCAGGGACTGTCTTTTTCATTTCATCTCTGTCTCCCAGTGCCTGGCACTGAGTACATGCTGGTAAATGTGGAATGAGAGAGAGTAAACAAAAGATTGAATGCTTCTGCACCATGGCTTCCAACTGTCTGCCCAGCCTAACTAACTTCCCCCAGGAAGCCTTGGTCTGCTCAGAACACTCCTGGTGTTTTCAGTTTAGTGATATCCAGAACTTTCTTTGTCTTGACAAGATCTCTGCTTGCATGGTCCTATGGTCATTTCTAATCCATAGCCATTGAAATTTTTTTCTAAGTTATTTAATTAATTAATTAAATTTACTTATTTAAGATAGAGCATGCATGAGTGAGGGGAGGGGCAACCGGAGAGGGAGAAGCAGACTCCTCACTGAACGGGGACCCCCACACGAGGCTTGATCCCAGGACTCTGGGATCACACATGACATGAGTGAAAGACAGATGCTTAACCAACTGAGCCACCCAGGCGCCCCCGACATTTAAAAAAAATTTTATTTTATTTAAGTAAGGTCTACTCCGAGCTTGGGACTCAAATTTACAAACCTGAGACCAAGAGTCTCATACTCTTCAGACTGAGCCAGCCAGGTGCCCCACCATTGACCATTTTTGCCATGCCAGTAGTCATTAGCACATGTGGCAATGGCTTGGGGTCAGAAAGGGAGTCCAAGCCCTGGTTCTGCTGTTCTCCTAGTGTGTGACTCTGGTCATGTCACTTGTATTCCTCGAATCTTGGTTTTTCTCTTTTCTTAAAAATTATTATAAAAATGATCTGGCCCATGCACCTCACAGGACTTTTGTGGGAATCAAGTGAAATAAAGGATGTAAATATAAAAGTATGTGGTAACCATTTTTCTGATTATAAATTGGCCATTACTTCTCATAGATTTTCCTTTTATATACATGGCTCTCTTACACAGCTTGATTAGATTTTGCCCTCCTGGTTCTCCTGGGTTCCAGGCAGCTCAGGGTTTTTTTTAAGGCTGTGAGAATGAGGCAACAACTCTGTTTTCTGTCCTTTCAGCTCCCATGTGGCTCTGAGCACCGTGTCTTACATGTAAAAAGTGCTGAGGACATGGTTGCTGATGTGTTTGTTCACTGATTAAGGGCCAATCTGCAGTCACTGATGGATTATGCTTCCCTGCCCAGAATGCTGGGGCTTAGAAAAAAGAAAGGGAGTTTGCAATCAGGAAAATCCTGGCTGTGCTGCTTATTATCTATGTGAATCTGGACAAATTAACCTCTCGATGACTTTTCCTGATCTGGGAAAATGGGGATGCTTAGCAATGTTACCTGCCTTCTGGGGTTGCTGTGAGACTCCAGTGCTGTGCATGCGTTAGCCCTAATTGCTATGAGCACGAGAGATCATGTATGACAAATACTCGGTATGTGGGAATGTATTCTTAGGTGTCCTGGTTCTCTATTTCTCTGGAACCTAGACAGATCTTTCCAGAGAAGCCTGTTTGCCTTTTGGATTGCTTTTATTCAGCCCTGAAATAATGGTTCTTCCTCTACTGGACTAACCAGACCATGAGAGTTCAATTGAGACCCCACTTTCCAAGTGGTATTAAAGCCAGATGACCTATGTTCATCTGCCCCTCTGTCTGACTTCCCCTGTCTTCCTCACCTCCCTCCTGGTGCAATTCAATACAGTCTAATTCAATGCTATTTACAGAGTGCTGCATGCCAGGTGCTGTGCTGATCCTGGAGATACAAAAAGAAATAAACTGCTTAGCCTGGGAGACTCCCAGCCTCCCAACTCAATCTTATTTACCTGATACCTACTGCTCTCCTCTTATGTAAAAGCCCTGGGGGTAGATGAAGGTTGCAGAGGCAGCTATGAATTCCCACCGCCTCCTTTAGCAACCTCAACCTTACCTTCCTAGAACATCAGTTTGTCTTTTATTAAAAAAAAAAAAAAGTCACAGGAATGGGGCGCCTGGGTGGCTTAGTCCGTTAAGCATCCAACTCTTGATTTCAGCTCAGGTCATGATCTCAGGGTTGTGAGACCAAGCCCTGCATCAGGCTCTGCACTGAGCGTGGAGCCTGCTTGAGATTCTTTCCCTCTCCTTCTGCTGCATGAGGGGTGGGCATATTGAAAAAAAAGGCAGGGGCACTGAAAGGCACTAATTTTGATTTTGGTGAGCATCCTTTCTTGCAAGAGGGCCAATTTAGAAAAAAAATTAACATTTAAAATGAAAACAGCTTTATTAAATCTGATGGTGTAGGAGCTCTAGGTGAAAATACTTTGAAAAACAGAAGTGATCTACAAACGTCTGTTTCCTGCCATCAATAAGATTGCCATTAGATGAAGTGTGCAGGGCAGCCCTGGTGGCTCAGGGGTTTAGCACCACCTTTAGCCCAGGGTGTGATCCTGGAATCCTGGGATCGAGTCCCACATCGGGCTCCCTGCATGAAGCCTGCTTCTCCCTCTGCCTATGTCTCTGCCTCTCTCTCTCTCTCTCTCTATGTCGCTCATGCATAAATAAATAAAATCTTAAAAAAAAAAAAAGATGAAGTGTGCAAAGTGACTGAGTAGGCTATCTGTGGTCACTTTGTGGGGGGTGGACAGGGGAGTAAAATATATTGTTGGGAGCCCCTTTTTTGGGTCTCAGAGTGAGTGAATGAGTGAGGCACTATCTGCCTTGTTCTAGATGGACTTTTAAAAAAAATTATGTATTTATTTATTTATTTTTAAAATTTTATTTATTTATTCATGAGAGACAGAGAGAGAGACAGAGACACAGGCAGAGGGAGAAGCAGGCTCCATGCAGGGAGCCTGATGTGCGACTTGATCCTGGGATTCCAGGATTGTGCCCTGGGCCGAGGGCAGGCACTAAACCGCTGAGCCACCCAGGCATCCCTAAAAATTTATTTAGATGCAATTAATTCACATACAGCATATTATTAGTTTCAGAAGTAGAGGTCAGTGATTCATCAGTCTTATATAATACCCAGTGCTCATTATATCACGTGCCCTTTTTAATGTCCATCACCCAGTTACCCTATCCCCTCCCCCTCCCCCTCCAGCGACCCTCAGTTTGTTTCCTATGAAGAAGAGTCTCTTTTGGTTTGTCTCCCTCTCTGATTTCATCTTGTTTTATTTTCCCTCCCTTCCCCTATGCTCCTCTGTTTAGTTTCTTAAATTCTACACGAGTGAAATCCTACGATACTTTAGATAGTTTTTTTAAAGATGCTTGTACAGTGAACAGCCTTGGAAGAGAAACAGAGATAGTGTCTTCTTCCAAACAGAGGGCAGATATATCCAGTATAAAAGATTCAGGTTCCCTGTGCCCTGGGTTCCTCTCCAGTAATATAATCCACTTTGTGCACAGGGATCTGACCCTCCTCACACTGCCCTATGGGAATTAGGAATTGGGGCTCAGGGAACTGGTGTAAATATCAACGCTGTGGCTCCTCTTCTTGCTGTGAATAATGTACTATCCTTTGTCTCTGGGACAGGAGTTTCATGTCTTGTACAGCATCCATGAATGACACTAGTATATTCTAATTTGTTAGCATTAAGGTAGAGTACAATCTCAGGCCCTTCACATTTCTTGACAGGCTATATCTCTCATCACTCTAGGGGGGAAAGGAGAGTTGCATGCACTCTCTTGTTCTCATATTGGTCAAAGATGGGTATGTGGTCTTTTGAGGAGTTCCCTCTGTTCCATATGGAGCCTTCTCTAACTCAAAGCCCTACTGGCTAAGCACCATACCCCTACTCTGTGCTGTCACGTAGGGGGGCCCAGAAGCTGAGCAGAGACATGCCAACCCTCTGAACTGTTTTCTAATTCATGATTGAGGTGGGTCACCTGCAGGGACTTCCTTCACAACCACTAGCAAATGCTTTTCAGCCTTTCCATGCCATCTCCTGCTAACTGTGGGAGTTAACTCCTGCTAACTATAGTGCTAACTATGGGAGCACTTCTTTCAAGAAGTCAGATCCAGATGGACTTTGCCCAGTTGCAGACCAGGACATAGATGACAAGCTCACGGACCTCTGTCCTAGCCTGTCTGGATGTCAGAAATTTTTGAGGAAACCAAACATACAGGCTTTGGACAGATGCCTTTTGGAGGGTTCAGCCTTCTTGGGCTAAATCTACATGAATCTATGTGGAATTTCTCACCCCATTGGCAGAATAAAACTGAGAGGTACCCATATTTATTAAAGAGGGGATCACGTTCACACACCCTACCTGAGTAGCTTGGATGTTCACATTTCCTTCTCTTAAGAGTTTCCAGACGACAGCCATGTCTTCGTCAGTCTCTGCAGAAGCCAAGGGAGTTATCATCACGGCAGTATAGCCAGCTTTGTTCTGATGGTCAACATTGCAGACACCTGCAAGAGGAGCAGTGGGCCCTGGAACAGCTCCCAAGGGAGCAGAAGTGAGAGTCTACTTTAGCCTGATCAACAGGGCCCTCCCTGCTGGGTAAAAGGCCAGGTACAGAGCAGTCTTTTCCCAGTGGTGGTTATGTTGACATTTTTAGCAGACTTTAAAAAGTGGCTAGTTTTCTTTACAAGTTTTCTGAGACTACCCAGCAAGAAGAGTTCATGGTCGTAGAGTCAGAGATGACCAAGGGGTACAGTGATCGTGACTATTTCATAAAGCCATGTCCTGGACACTGAAGGTCAGTGAAGCTTCATAAGCCACCCAAGTGCAGGTGAAATGAGACCAGGTCTCAGGTCTGTCTGGCTCTAGAGCCCATCATTCACCTGACCACACATCACCTACAGCTGTGCATTATAGGTTTTACTCTATGTTGTGTGTAACTCTTAAGCTGATGGCTACATATTCAGGTCTTTCCCAAAGGCCTAGAGATATGTTTGGCAGTGTACCGGGGGCAGGACAAATGCCACAGGATAAACACAGGAAATCTTCCAGGAATAACCATCTCATTTAAAAACCAGAGGGAGGAAAAAGAGCCTTCATGCATTTTTATATTAAAGCAATTAAGAATATACACTGCACAGTAGAATGAAAAGTAGCATATTTTTAAAATGAAGGATTAGTTGAGAACTCAAGAAATACCTTTGTAACTCTGGGGATATGCATTCATATCCCTCTCCACCAAAGGCGACATAGGAGATAATCAGCCCATTATCTGCTGTATAAACAATCTCACCTCTTACAGGCAGTACCACATGGAAAACAAAATCTTTCCCGTCCTCTTGCTTAACTGAAAAATGTATCTATTGCTTTTGGACAATAAAAAATACTATCTCAGGAGATCAAGTCATTTAGCCTTTCTTGGCATTTCTTCTGTAAAATGGGAATAATAATAGGGGGTTACTGTGAAATTTAATGAGTTAATATATTGAAAGCACTTAGAACTGTACCTAGCACATAGTAAACACTCAGTAAGCATTAACTGTTTCACTATTATTGTCCAGAATAGTATTCTTGTTTTTATATCCTTGCTACTGGCTCATGAAGACTTAGGTATTCATTGTAACAAATCTGGTTTATGAAAAAATGTCTGGGCTACACAGAAGTTCTGTTCTTGGGTACAAAAAAAAAAAAAACATTATTGGTTTGACATTCCCTCCAACTCACCTCAAACAATTTTTTAGAAGTCTACCACTGTGATGCCGGCATGCCAGTGGATACAAAAAAAAAAAAAAAATCACTCTAACCACAGTCATGAGCGGCTAGGCTATGAAAGCTGAATAGAACTCCATACATTGCCTCACAGCTCTGCCCTGATGAAGAGGGGAATATCTGTATTTCCTTGTTACTGACTTTTATTTTTACCTCATGACTATTTTATGTTTGCTTTTAAGATGTGTAAACAATCTTCAGGTTACAGTTCTCTCTACTCTCTTCAGAAACGTGACTTATAACTCAGTAGTAAGGACTGGAATCCTCCCCAGGGCTCAGAGAAGGGGTGGAGGACCCAGGGCTTTCACAGCAGATGCTTCTGAGCAGCCACCAGGGAGTGAGTGAGCCAGCTCTTGACTGAGCATGCTCCAGTTCCACGAGCTTTCTCCTCCGCAGTGGCGTTCTGGCAAAAAAAACAATGGTTCACAAAAGACTACGGTGGTGGAGGTGTACCCACTGGCTCTATACTCAGTAATGATGAGTCACTTCTGTGTAGCCCCTTACGGTTTGTAATGTGCTTTCTGGATGCTTCCCAATTGCGTGGGAAGGGAGCCTAGGTTTCAGAGTGTGACCCATATGCCTTTCTCAACAACCCTTCTACAGTGAAGGAAAGGAATGGTACCTTCGGTCCATTCTCCCGCTCCCCTTCATACTTGATGCTTTTGGCTATTTAGCTCTATCAATATTTTAAACAGAAAGCTTCCAGGTCACTTTAGGGTTGATGAGAACCAAACTGATTCTCAGTCAACAGAAACGTGTAACAACCAAAGCTTAGGTTGTCTGTTCTCTGGCCTGGCCTGGCCCACTTGGAGAACTTCTAACAGGCTGAACATCTGGGCTACTTAAAGATGAGGTTCTGTATTTCCAGTCTTTGGATTCTTCATGAACAGAACACAGAGATATGTTCCATTTAATTTTGTGCCTTTCTCAATTGAGCTACCCCTTTTGTGGTGTCTGTGAATCCATAAAGAACTGAAATTGGCTTGATGTTAGAGTTGTGACTTTATCTTCCTCTGATGATGTGGAAAGCAGAAAGAATTTTAGGCTGTTAGATACATCGCCTTTCCATTCAGGTAAAAAGCCTCAGGCCTGCTTAAGGGAATTTTGGAGAACTGGAATGATGAGAAGATGCCAGGCATGAGAAGGGTTTCAGGAAAAAGGGTTCATATAGAAAAGTCCCAAGGAGGGAATGAGCTTGGTGTGTGGGAGTGGACTTGAGTGGACGGAAGGAGTGGACTGGAGTGGACTGGAGTGGACGGAAGGAGGATGTATGGTGGTGGCTGCGGTAGCAAATGCAGGCAGGGGCGAGGCCAACTGGGATTTTTGAAGGCCAGGCTGAGGAAGCTGCCTTTCATTTGTAGAGCAAGGGAAAGCCATAGGAGGCACTTAAGCCAGGGTGGATAAGATCCAAGTTGGGGGCAGCCCAGGTGGCTCAGCGGTTTAGCGCTGCCTTCAGCCCAGGTTGTGATCCTGGAGACCCGGGATCGAGTCCCACATTGGGCTCCCTGCATGGACGGAACCTGTGTCTCTACCTCTCTCTGTGTCTCCCATGAATAAATAAATGAAATATTAAAAAAGGAAAAAAAGATCCAAGGTGGAGGAAAGCTGTTGGATCTGGAATTCAGACTTACTGATGCCCGTTTAAACTCCTCCTCTGGCCTCCTAAGGGTTACAGATCTAGCATGTGCTCCAATTTCTGGATGCCAGGAATAGGAAGAACAAACCAATGGTATCAACTGTAAATAAACCCCAGCAACACACTGGGTCATTGTGTGATCTCAGAATCATGCAAAAGTCTCTTGACTTTTCGGAGCATCGCTTACGTCATCTATAAAACAGGGATGATTATCCCTATTAACAGGAGTTATGAGGATTAAATGAGATCTCATATGCCAAGCGTTTAGCAGAGGACCTCATCCGTGGAGATCATTTGGGGTTTTGTATCTCTTATAGGTACCCTCCTAGGTATTCCTCATGCAACCTTCCTAAACTCAGATGACGTTGGGCCTGGACACGCCTTCAGTCCGCACCGTCGCCCCTAGGCTTAGTAATGTCCCACACGGCAACACGAGGATAGTAACACCTACATCACAAGAGTGTTGTCAAGGATAAGTGACATAACAAAGGCACGGTGGTCTAGTCCGTTCCTAGAATACAGGAGGAACACAGGCCAGTGAAGAATCTCCATGCTGGAAGGAAGCGGGTACCAAAATTGCCCTTGGAGAAGGGAGCCAGACTGAGCAGCTGCAACCATTTCTGACCTGTCTCCAGCAGCAGCCTCACGACAGAGAAGTTGGAGTGGGACACGCTGTAGTGAAGGGCCGTGTTCCCGTTGCCATCAGCCAAGTTCACCAGCAGCTTTAGGAAGTGTGGGGAGTGGGGCTGGACCCCACGGAGGTAGGCAGCCACCACGGCAGGGCTAGACGACTTCCGGCTGGAGACACGGAACCACTCTTGACGGATGGTGTTCAAACTCTGCCTCTGAAAAGCAACAGATTTCAATTCCAGGAGGTCAGCTGGCCTGGGGTGCCCTGGCGGGGCTGTTACTTTCCACTGGGAAAAGTCAGCTGTGGATGCTTCCACTTCCATCCCCTCAGCTGCCTCTTACTCCATGTGATTCACTGCTGGAGGGATCAGAGCTGGGGGGGGCGAGGTTTGAACCTATGTGATCAGCTACCGACCACCACCACCCCCAACCCGCCGTGTGAGGCCTGGGAGAGCAAACAACAACCAGTGACAAAGCACTTTTCTAGGTGACAGTGTGAATCTACTGTAAGTTTAGATCATACCCCTGTCTGCACAGGATAAAACCAAGGTCCGGTCTTTTGCGCACATATAACTGGCCCATGTGGACCTTAGCTCAGACTCTATCAGGACTTTTTTGCATTTTTAATAGGCATAACTAGCAAGCCACAACATTTTACTAATGGGAAAAACTCATGCTGAAAGTTAAGATAAACAACATGCCCAATTTATGCTAGAAATAAAACCCAAACAGCTGTGCTTGAATTATTTTTTGGCTTTTAAGCTTTGCTAGAACCTTCAGAGAAAATGGTTTCATTACCCATGGCAAGACCTCACTATCTGCAGTTTGGAGCTCCTTTGGAACCATGAATGAGGAGAGTTCCAGAGAGAATGACATCAGTTCTGTGTGTTACATGACCTACATGTTTAAAGTAGAACATGTTTAAGTTATTTATCTAAACGGGAGAAGAAACCATGGGGATGTGATTCCACACTCATTCTGGAAAGGAACTGGGTTTGGAGTCACTAAACCCATGTGGCAGGCTTAAGTCCTGGCTCAGCTGTATGACCCTGGAAGTCATATAGTCTTTTTGAACCTTACTTGTCTCATCTACAAAGTGGAGATGAAACAGGACTGGGTCCCTAAACCTCCACAGCTCTACAGATTGAGGTCCTTATACAACCTGCTTTGTTTCTAAAGTGGGTTGGGGGTAGGGGATACTTTGTTCCTAATATGGGTGTGGTTTCAGGTTTGCACATCCTTTATCACTTTTCTTTTTAATTTTAACTTTATTTTTAAGTAAACTCTACGCCCAATGTGGGACTGGAACTCACGACCCTGAGATCGAGTTGCATGCTCTACCAGTAACTGGGCCAGCTAGACACTCCTCCTCTATCACTTTTCTAGGCAGAAACACTGGGATCTTTTGTGGCTGAAGCACTTTTTATATATCAGAATATCTCCTTTTTCTGTGGAATCTTCAGGAGAATCTGGAGAAAGATCCTAAGATTAAGGAATGTACAGCTTAGTTCTGTAATTCATTTAAGATTAAGTAACAGGAGTTTCGATCAACATTCATATCACCTACTGGTTTTTTAACAATCTGGGAACAATGGTTTGCCAAATCAGCTAAGATAAAATAATCAAAATGGGTTGGGCTGAATCAATTGTTTTCTATGAAGGAGAACAAAATGGGCTTTAAAAATGCTTACAGGCTATTACATGTCGGGGCCTACCAGTTGGCTCTCATGACTTGGGAAAGTGTGCTTGTGCCAGTATCTCTTGAGTAAACGTAAAACCTCATGGCTGCATGTTTAATTTTAGGCGGACCACGAAAGTGTTACGGAGCAAGAGTTGTATTTTCTTGCTCTTGGTCTCTTGACCCATAAGTTTGCTTCAAGAAAAACAGTAAAGACCACAGAATTAAAGACCGGGACTTGAGGGTAATGAAGACACACTGCCCACCACCCACCTTCATTTTTTTAATGAGGAAACAAGCTCTGAGCAGTGAAATGATGAGCTCAGTGTCTCACAAAGACCGGTCCTGGGACTAGAACCCACGGTTCCCGTTCCACATGCTCTTCACTCTGCCCATAGTTCTCTCCAATTGTGAGGTGATTTTGAACCTAAGCTGCACATGTTTTGGTTTGGGGGTTTGCTTGTCTTTTAAAATATTTTATTTATTTATTAGAGAGAGAGCACACGAGCAGGAGAGAGGGGCAGAGGGAGAGGGAGAATCAGGCTCTCCACGAGCAGGGAGCCTGACATGGGGCTGGATCCCAGGACCCGGAGCTGAAAGCAGACGCTTAACCGACTGAGCCACCCAGGTGCCCAGTTTGGTTTTGTTTTTAAGCCACACATAGTTATATGCTGGACACTCAGGGGCAATGCCTGACGACACTCCATAAGGACTCTGAGCACCAGGCTGCTTCCTCGTGCAGATGCATCAGATGCCTCTCCCAATATAACACATCACCTAGGCAGCAGGGTTTGGGCAAATGAGGGCATCCATAGGAAAGGGATTCCAGGTACACCCACACTGCTGCCTTCGGCAGGGGACCAGAGTCACCCGGTTGGAACTAACAGCTTAAACAGTATGGACATCCTTCCATGACAATGAAAAATCACAGTACCAAGAGCTGCTCGGTGGTGGCCCCAGTTTCTGGCAGATGTTGGCTCAATGCCCGGCATGCATTGATGAATTCTTCTGAGGGTTTATATCTGAAGAAGAAAAAAAATACATATATATGTGTGTCAGTCTTTATATTAATATGAAAGAAAGTAGTCCCCTAGCTTGACTTTTGCTTCTCAGCCGCTGAAACACCCATACTGAGTGACTTCCCAGGCAAGAAGCATTACACTGAATACAGCCTCCTGACAATGAAGTTTGGCTTCTCAACTCTTCTGAAGAGTGAGTCAGGCACATTGCCCTTTTATTTCCCAAGATTTTATTCATTTATTCACGAGACACACACACACACACACACACACACACACACACACACACACAGGCAGAGACACAGGCAGAGACACAGGCAGAGGGAGAAGCAGGCTCCATGCAGGGAGCCCGATGTGGGACTCGATCCTGGGACTTCAGGATCACGCCCTGGGCCAAAGGCAGGCGCCAAACCACTGAACCACCCAGGGATCCCCTGCCCTTTTTATCCTGCTGTTTTCAGGAGGTGGTGGTGGATCACCAAAGCATTCTGAGGGCCATGGGACTAACTGCAATTCCTGATACACTAGGAAAAGGGAGGGCTGTCTTCCTGACTTTGGATAAAACAGTTTCTGCCTAAGTGACTTGAAAAATCCAAAGAACCAATCCATACCAGCAATTTTTTTCGGGTTGTTCTTTCATGAAGGATACCATTAATGCTAGTAGAGTTAGTAACATGAAAATCAGTTAAGCTGGGGTGCTCTCAGTGTGTTAGTATAAGGGCAGACAGACTCGGAGTGGGACTTACTGGCATTGGGTGTCACCAGGAAGCTCTACCCTCATCATGTCTTTATAGTGCTGCCATGTTGGAGCAGCCCTGTGGACCTGCTTGACAGCTCCCATTCACTGATCATCACTCCCCTGGCTGAGGGTGGTGATGTTGGTAATTGTATTTACTATTCCTATTCTACTATTTCTTCTCTCCCACCTTTTTTGAAGTAGGCTCCATGCCCAGGATGGGGCCTGATGTGGCACTTGAACTCGTGACCCTCAGGTCAAGACCTGAACTGAGGTCAAGAGTCAGATGATTCACCAACTGAGCCACCCAGGCACCCCTCTACTATTTCTTGAGAGTCTGCTGTGTGGCAGGCACTGTGCTAGGCATTTTACATACTTTTTCTCACCCAGTCCCCAGATCAAGCCTATCAGGTGGCTCTTACCCACATATTACAGATGAGGGATCTGAAGCAAATACAGGTTAGGTGCCTTGTGTAAAGTGACACTGTGGCAGATATGGGATTTGAATCCAAGTGTGTCCAGCCTCAAAGACAGTACTTCTCTTCATTATGTGACATGACCCTGCATCTTTTTTAAAGATGGGGTTATGTCAACATGCCCAATGGGAGAGGCAGAAAAGTATGTTGAGAATCAGACCAGACCTGGGTCACAAGCCATGCCTGGTCATGTCGTTTAACTTCTCTAAGCCTTTTTTCCACATCTGTAAAGTGGGTATTATAGTAATTTCTATTTTAAAGGATGATTAAAAGGATTATAGTACATGTAAAATCCTTCACATTTCCAGGACTGGGACGATGTTAGCTTTACATGTAGAGCTTTGCCTATGACAGTATATCCCATGAAGGCAGGAGTTACGTCTGTTCCTGGCATGTTCAAGACACTCGGTAAATCCTGGTGAATGGATAAAATGATGAATGAAAAAAAAATGAAAAAAAAAAAAATGATGAATGAACAGATGAACAAATAATAGAATAAAAGAAGTGCCCTTGCCCTTTCCGAAAGGATCAAGTACCCCCCCATCCATACTCCTCTGACTCTCTGACTCACCTCTCTGCCTTGGGATGGGGGAGGTCTCCGCCAGGCCCACTCTCCTGGCCTGTGCTGCTGATGCCCTCAGGGATGCCCTGTCCAGCCTTGCAGGTGTTGTGGGCCTCCTTGCCCCGCCTATGCTCTGGGCCATCACATTTCTTCTCAGCCTCACTGTCAGACAAGTCTTCCGGGGAGCTGTCCTCACCACTGGTCTCCTCACTTGAGGTGGTCTCGTAGCTGGAGGAGGAGACAAAGGTCACTCATTCTGTGTTTCCTGTCCGGTGCCCAGATAAACACAAATAAGAACCAGGTGGGCTTCAGATAATAATTCCCAGCTTGCTAACCGCATCCTCCATTTTCTATATCTGCAGGCCTAGGTGAGGGGACTCCCCAGGAACCTTATGTCAGAGAAGGATGTGTAAGAGCTGTGGCTCTAACACCAGAAGCCATTTGGGGAGGAAAGATAACTAAGCTCTTTGCAGTGAACACACCAATCACCCACGCTCTAGTTGGCCAATGCATTTGGATGATCTAGACAAGCAATCCAAGATTCTCACAAAAGCACTTGCTCCTGGAATTCTAACGTGTTGGATTCTTCTAGAGAGGGGCCCAGATCTAGGCAAATATCTCCTACTCCTACCCTGAATTCTCTGAGTTGGCCGACAGATCAGCCCGTCCCTGTGTGATCGTGAAGGTTCCCTAGAACACAGGGGCGTTCTAGCCTAGCTTACACCTGACACGAGAGGACCCTGTGTCTCCTCTCAGCTGCGTTCCATAGGTACCCCGAACCCAGCATCTGTTTCTTGGCTGCGGCCTGTTTCAGCTACTGCTTGTAACAGCAAGACCGAGGGCATGGGCCCCTTGCTTCATGGCTCACCATCCCCAGCAGCGAGCCTTATGTTCAATTATGTGCAGCTGAGGTGGCAAACCACAGACCATGGACTGAAGTCCTGGCAGATTTATTGATCCCTCTGCTGATGGTCAACAGGAGCCCCCTGATGGAGGATGCTGCAGTTAAGATGAAGATTTCAGGCTCTGGGGCCATTGCACACTGTCACAGAGACCAGGGGAGCCCAGTGGCCAGAGCTTCCACTGAATGCCCTTAGGCCCTTTCTCTGAACGTTGGCCCCTATGTAAGGTCCCCGTGCTCACTGGATTTGCAAACCCAGCCTCTCCTTGGCATGCTCACTTTCTGTCTTTTTAAAGCCACAGATAGATCCTTCTTCCTCTTGTGCTTGGAACAACCTCTTGCTTTTGTGATTAAGGTGGGGGCGGGGCATATTACATTTACCAAGCAGTTCTTGTCTTAGAGTTGCTTCCATAAAAACTTCACCTGGAAGTCTATTCATTCATTCAACAGAAATTTATTGAGCACCTACTATGTGCCACACAGTGTTTTAAATGCTATACTAAAGTCCCTGTCCTAACTGAGCTTAGAGGCTAGTAGGGAAAAACAGAAAACACGTAAACAATATCATTAGACAACAGTAAGAACAATGAATAAAATAATAAAGGAGCATGGGATAGAGTAATGGGAGGAGGAGCTACATTAATTAGAGCAGAAGTTTCTCACCTTGGCTGCACATTATAATCACTTGAGGGTGTAGAAACTCCCAGTATCTGCTCTGCATCCCAAACTAATTAAGCCTGAGTTTTCAGGGAGGGGGCTCAGGCACTGGTATTCTTAAGATGTTTAAATCTGGTATCTCCCTTCTGGTCTGCCCTGAATTAGCAGGGGTTCCGACCTTTTGGGCCTACCACTGGCTGGGTGAGGTGCCCCTCCATTGGGCCCTCGCTCCCTTCTTTACTAGAATCCATCCCAGCGTATCAGCGTTTTCTCTTTACTTCTTGTCTTATTTCAGCTCTAGCCAAACTATGAGCTAAAGGCAGGGACCATGATTTATTTGACTTTTTTTTAACCCTGGCACTTGAGACAGTTGTCAGCATTTAATAAACGTTTGTTGAATGGCTGATTTAGAAAATATTCTAAATCCAATGATTTACTCTCGAGAGTATATAAGGAGAGTTTGGTTCACGTTCTGAGTCAACAGACATGGGTTGTTTCTCTTCATCCTAAAACATGCTGGTTTGGTTTGCTGTAAGTTAGTAAAAGGGGAAAAACAATTAGATGGTTGAAATTTGAACTTCAACAAATGAAGAGTTTGTCCTGCCTTCAGCGTTGTGGTTCAGATTAAATGTCTTCCGTAAAGGGCCCATGTGTTCCCCCAAACTCCCAGAAACCACCTGGAATCCCGGCCCCCGGGACACCAAAGCCAAGACATTAAAAGCACAGGATCCAAAGACCACAACAGCTGGCAAGGAGCCAAACACATGCAAACCCAAGATGGAGTTTTAAAGGGCCGTTAATTCCCTTGAAGAAAAATGAAAACCAGATGCTTTCCCCTAGGAAAGGAGAGTGCTAAGGACAATAGCAAGAAAGGTAGTGTGGAGGGGGCAGTCTGGGCTTCATGAGCGATGCTTACCCACCGTTAACCCCAACAAACTGAAGGTTCTTTTTGGTCCCATTACCTCCTGCACGGAAGCCATAGTCTTTCTTTTTCATTATGGATTTAAGGCTGGTCGACGGGGAGATCTCTAGGCAGACACAACATCACAGGTTAGAATGATCTTGGGGATGCCCCAGAATGTAGCAAAACCGGGACTCTTGCTTTGAGGGGATACAGGTTGAAGGCATGTGGGGAGAGAAAAGGGGACAGAGAACTAGATCATGTAAATCAAATACCGCGAAGGTCTATGAGGAGGCCCAGCCTTCTGGTCAACACCAGCCAAACTGTCCCTGCTCACAAGCCCCTCCGCATGTGGATGACAGAGTGGGTCACTGGAGCTGTCTTCCAGAAGAGCCTCGTGGCATGTGTGCCATCACTGTCCCTGTCTTGGGGTGGGAAGTCTGAGGCTCAGACCTGCTCAGTGAACAGTAGAACAGGAGCAGAACTGCATTCACACGACTCCTGCTGCAGCACCCACCTCTGCCCATGGGCACCTCCACAGTCTTCTCTGGCTTACGTGCCACTTGACACCTGTAATGCCAGGTACGTACAGTAGACACGTGAGTAAGAGCACATCTTTTGCTGTGCTCAAAGGGACAGGAGGCATTTTCCAACGGGCAAGACTGGAAATAGCACCAAAATAATGAAAAAGCAGCCAAATTGTGATCTGCAGCAGGAAGCTGCCTTGCATGCTGCTCGTTGAGCAAAGCAAAATATGGTTCCACTTTACTCAACAGAAAAGAGTGTGTGATCTGTTACAAGAGGAAGCGCTGCTCAGCCAAAAGGTCGACTTTCACATGTATCATTCAATCTCTCTTACACACACACACCCCCCCCCGAAAATATTCAATGGGTTGTTGCAAATTTCAATATAATGCTCCTCCGAAACCAGACTAGAGCAAACCTCCAATGTGCAAGAACCAGAGAGGACCACAGGAAGGCAAGAGCCCAGGAAACAATGAAGGGAGGCTGAGGTTTAGCGCACACAGCCAGGGCCACTCTTGCCCTAGACATTGCCTTTGCTCAGTGCAAATGAGAAATAGGCACCCCTCTGGGTGGGTACAGTGCTGCAGACTTGGCAATAAGGGTGGGCTGAATTTCAGCTCCTGTTTCCCTTCCCTGGCTGGCATCCTTGTGCCCTGTGCTATCCGTATGTGGTGGCCCTGCAGTCAGTCCCAACCTCAGAGCAAGGACAAGAGTAGGGGCACAGACCATCTGTGCCCCTACAGACCATCCACTAGTATGTAGGTCATAGATTTATTCCACTGGGTTCCTGGAGGTGCTTAAACCTTTTTAAAAATATATACGTGCAGTTAAAATCCTTTTTCCCGGGGACTCATCAGGTAAAGGAGAAATGGTTCCCTGGTTTGGGCACCAGTATTTACCCATCGGCGGGGAGGCAGAGGGGGCCGGGGGCCCCTTCTGGGGTGGAGCGTGGGCCGAGTAAGCAGACAGCAGCAAGTTGAGGGAGCTCAGCAGCTGGCTCTGGATGCTGCTGAGCTTGGAGGCGGGCTGCTTGATGGCACTGGCCAGCTCCGGGTAGCCGTGCTCCAGGCAGCTCCACTGCTCCTGCAGGAGTTCCTGGATCTTCTTAACATATTGGCCAATGGTGGCATCTGGGGGTGAGCTCGGTGGCCTCCCCGGGCGCTCCTTCCCCAGCGGCTCTGAACTGGCCTCCTCTCTCCCTGCTGGGGGCGTCTTTCTGTCGCTGCTCCACGAAGAGCCTCCTGCTGCCCTGCCCAGACCCTCGGCTCCTACCTGAGGGCTTCCCTCCTGCTCAGAGCCTGCTTCTTCGATCCTCAGCTCAGTGGAGAGGCAGCTATGTAAAGAGGTGGGGAGGACCATCTCGGGTCCTTGCGGCAGTGACAGCTGTGGTGGTGGCACGAGTTTTGGGGGGCTCCGATCCCCGGGTTTGTGGCCGGCCTGCCCCCATAAGAGACCGTTCCCCTCCCCTCTGGCCCTCCAGCTTTCAGATCCTGTGCTGCCCAGAAGGTTGACCTCAATGCTCTTGTCACATGACTCCCTGGTCAAGAGTCCATTGAGGGGGTCAGTGTTGACCATGGCGTCGGTCTGGCCCTGAGAGTCTCTGGTGTTCTCATGGCTAAGCTTTCCTGCCAGTCGAGCTACAGTGCACTCAAGCTCTTGAATCCTCTGCCCTCTAGCCTTGCTTTCGTCTTCCTGCTGCTGGAGGGCAGCTCTGACCTGGGCCAGCTCCTGGGTTCTCCCAGATAGTTCACCCTCGAGGGCAGACAGCTGTTGCTTCAGGCTGGAGATGCTTCCAGGATCCACTGCGGGGAGGCCCAGGCTTTCCTCTGTGACCCGGATGCCAATGCTTCTCACATCTATCTCCACAGGTGGTGGGGGTGGGATCTCGCTGATGTTGAGCTCGATTTCTTCTAGGGGGAACTCATTCTCAGGAATGGGTGATGGCAGGGGTGGGGGGCTTGGTGTCGGGGAGCCAGGGCTGACCACCACCTCTGCTTCTCTGGTTTTGGGCTCATCTTCTTCATCCTCTAGAACCACAAGTGCATCCTGGGAGAAGAAGGGAGGACTTGGGAGAGAGAGGTGATTTGGAGCCTCCTCTTCATCTTCACCCTCTGGAAGCTCAGTGCCTTCCTGGACCAGCTCTGGAATCCCTGGCACCAGGTCCCCAAACTCTCTGACTTTGGGTTGGGTTGTTGCTCGTGGAGTGGAGTTTTGAAAACCTGCAAATCCATCTGCAGGGCCAAAGGTGCCATCACAGACGCTGCCTTCACTCTGAAGCAGAGGGAGGGCTGGAGGCATGGGGGAACCTGAGTTTAGGCTTGAGTCCTCTGAGGCCTTGTTTTGTAGCAGTGTGGCTGGCATGCTGGATGCTCTCAGGAGCTGGGGCCGTCCACTCCCAGAGGCCGTCTCAGCCTCTCTGGGAGCAGCAGCCTCCAAATGTCTGGCTGTCTCTGCCAGTAGGGCCTTCCTGTGGTAGCTCACCTCACTCCCACTGGCAGAGGCTTGTGGGTATTCACCAGGTGGCAGCGACTGGGCTCGCTCCTCTGTCCCCAGCAACACCTTTCTCGGCACCACTGGGGACCAGTTCTGGTGGGAAAGAGCAGCATGGGGGCGAGCCCTGCTGTCCGGAAGGCTGAAGTTTCGAGGCAAAGTACTAAACTTGGCCTGCTTGGCCCTTCTGTGGATAGGAATCCTTCTGATGGTGTTTCCCTTCTCGATGTCATCCACGTACTTAAGGAAATCCAGGTCCAGATGAAAGCCATATGGGGTCTCCACAGAGTAGGGGTGGCTCTTTGGAGGGCCTTTCTCTTCATCTCCCTGAGAGGGCTGGTCTTTGGCTAGGAGACATGTAAAAAAGAAGCACAATGTTAATAAGAATTATGGATGGTGAGGCCTAATATGTGTGATTTAGACTTGACGCTCTCACGTGAGACTTCTCCTAAATGTCCCTTCCTCTAAATTAAGCTGAGATGCTCACGGTCTTCCGGCCATTCTGAGAATCCAGGTTATTAAATCAATGTGTACTTAGCCAATGTCTGCAAGGAAATAGGTAGAGGAAATAGTTTCCAATTTGCAGTATTCATCTCAGTTATTGCTGCAGAATCTGCTGGCAGGCCAGCAAAATAAAACAGTCTCGTACTGTTTTTCTGCTTTTGATTCATGTAATTGCTGAACTGAAGCGGCCAGGAATTTGCCAGATCAGGGTACTAATTGGGAATTATGAATATTGAGGGCTTTGGGGGATAAGGTACATGATTGCCTCAACATTAAGAAAGAACCTCACATTATTCAAAGGGACACTAGGAAATCTTGCTGTAGCCAGAGATATCACAGACTGCGCCTTCTACATTATGTAAGCTTCCTCATACATAATGTGTGAGCCTTCAGGCGCACGACGATCAGAGAGCAGTGGCACCTGGAACCATGCACAGCCTGTGCTCATTTCTACCTGCACACTGCTTAGTGCTTAACAAACATGAACTCTTTCAAAAACTCATGTCAAGTGAGGAAATACCACATTCTTCGCAGACTGGATAAAAGGTGGCAAAGGACTAGGGCCATGTAAAAGGGATACTGGCCTACATCCTCCAAGAAAGGTGGGACTCATGACTTTTCAGGGCAGCCCACATTATCAGGGAACATGGCGATGAGAAGGTTCTCCATCACACCAAGGCATTGATTTTTTTTGACTCCAGCAGAGGATGCTGCGGACAAGTCAGTGCTCTGACTGAATCCATAAGGACTTGTCTCTAAGTAGCCTCTTCTTCAGGTTAAAGCATCTGTTCTCACATAAAACCGTTTATTAGCTCTGTGACATTCTGCGAAATGTGCCCCAAGAATGCTTGGTTCAGGAAAGAGCATTAGCGGACAGCAGAGGTCAAGAATGCAGATTCGTAAGCCTGGTCTGTTTCAGCTCTTGGGGAAATTACTTAGCCTCCCTAGGTCTCATCAACCATACACTGGGAATACTAATAGCAAGGTGAGATTCTTGTGAGAACTGGCTAATTAATACATATAAAGTGCTTTGAACAACGATGAACATTCAATGCATACTCAATGTTGTAGTTACTATCTTTGTGGAAACACAAACTACAGAGAACTGAAACCCCGTAATGGCAGCTGATTTGTCTGGGCACACAAGAGGGGTTCCACAAATTCTCTGTGACTGACTGATTGCTTGACTCTAAGGGTAATAGGCCCTAGGGGCAAACTCACAAAATAGTAGTAATTCAGTTTGCACACCTCAACCACTATTTCACGCATACCTATGTGCTGGTTGCTAAGCTAGATTCTGGTACAGCCCTGCCCTCCAAAAATGTATGGTTGAGTAGAAAAATCAAGAGGTACAATGTGGTATGCCAACGATGTAACAAATACATGCCCAAAAGACAGCCTTCCTCCTTATTTTCCCAATTTCTTCGGGACATTAATTCTGCCTTAATAGGAAAGGGATGACTTCACAAAAGTGACAGGAGATTGGGCATAAAATGAACAAACAGGAATTTGCCAGAAGAAGAGGGTGAAAGACACTGTAGCTGTTTATCTCCAAGATGGCCACCATCACTTCCCACCATCTGTACAGGAACGGGAATCCCACACTGAGAGGCCGAGTCTGTTTCTCCACCCCTTTGAATCTGAGCTGGCCTGTGACTTCTTTGACCAAAATAACATGGTAGAAATGATGCTGAGAGAATTCCAAGGCTAGATCATGAGAAGCCTATAGGTTCCACTCAGTGGAAAGTCAGATGCCATGTACAAAGTTCAACTTCCCTGACACTGCCATACTGTGAGGAAGCCAAAAAGCCCCACAGAGAGGTGATGTGGAAAGAGGGAGAAAGCTGTCTTGCCAGCCTGAGCTATTCAGCCATCCTAGCCCAGGTGCCAGGCATGAGTGAAAGAGCCTTCAAATGATTCCGGCTTCTACCATCATCTGATTTCAAAGATAGGAAGAACTCCAAGTGAGAACCTCTCAGCTAAGCTGTGTTTTGTTTTGTTAAAGATTTTATTTATTCATGAGAGACACAGAGACACAGGCAGAGGGAGAAGCAAGCTCCCCATGGGGAGCCCGATGCGGGACTTGATCCCCAGACTAGGATCACACCTGAGCCAAAGACAGACGCTCAACTGCAGAGCTACCCAGGTGTCCCTCAGCTAAGCTCTGTTAATAATATTCTTGTTTTCAGCCATTAAGTTTTAGGGTGTTTGTAATGCAGCAATAAATACCCAGGACAGGTTCTAAAGGCAAGTCAGAGAATGTGCAAAGTCATGGCGGTATGAATGAAATGCCAAAGTATTTGGGGTTCTCTAAGTGTGGGGTGATATGGCTGGAGCTCCAAGTGTGGTAAAGAAGGGTGAAGAGTGGAAGGAGATGACTGGAAAGGTCAGCAAGGCCCAGGTCATGGAGCCGCTTGCATGCACATCAATAAGCCTTGACTCTTCTCTCCAGGTAACCACTGTGGTGGCACAGAGTGTCCTTGCAGAGGACTGGAAGAAGGACAAACCAAAGGCCCTGAGACCAGTTGGGAGCCCACTGACATGGTCAAGGTAAGGGAAGCTACAGGCCATGAAGGGAAAGGGACACATTACAGAGCAGGGGCAAATGGCGATGCTATCTGGGGTAGCTTTTTTGGGTTGCTTTTCCCCTAAGGGTGATGGTGTACTGGGCTGGAGCTCTTCCCTCTTGCCCGTCTGATCTCTCCTTTTGGTCAGTGCCACGTGCTGTCAGTGGCCCTCTGTGCTTAGGGAAGTGCAGTGATGTCCAAAGAACTAAACAAAGCCAACTAGACATGTGCACGCTGAAGCTGTGCTCACTGACACAATCATGCCTACCAGACTCAACGCTCAGCAGAGCCACAGGACCTGTGGGCAGTGACGTCATGACCACAGCAGAGAACAGAGGAGGCACTGGTGCTGACCCACAGGATGGTTCTTGTTGGGTATCACCATTTCTGTGCCGGAGACCTGAACTTCAGGCAGTAAGGAGTGAATACTTCTCAAGCCCCCACCCCCAAACACCAAATACGTTGCCATTCACCTGCACAACTTTTGTTACCAACCTGCTTTCCCCCCAAAGAGGCACACTGGCAGTTTCAGTAACTGAGAACTATTGCTCTGCTAGATTTCCAGGCTACCCTCGGCTGTACTCTGAAGCCTCCTGGTCGACTAAGCAGCCTCCTGGATTGCAGGGACAGGCCAAATCAGAGAGGAGATATTTGTCTAAAGTTAAGTAGAGGGATCCCTGGGTGGCGCAGCGGTTTAGCGCCTGCCTTTGGCCCAGGGCGCGATCCTGGAGACCCGGGATCGAATCCCACATCAGGCTCCCGGTGCATGGAGCCTGCTTCTCCCTCTGCCTATGTCTCTGCCTCTCTCTCTCTCTCTCTGTGACTATCATAAATAAAAAAAAAAAAAAAAAAAAAAAGTCTAAAGTTAAGTAGAGAGCAGATTTATGACCCAGAAGGCAAAGAAGTCTCCTAAAGGAGAGGCTGCATTATTTATCTGCTTATTGCTTCAATTCAATTGAGGCTGATTTACCCAGTGGCCTCTGGGAGTTGGTCCAGAGCACAAATACAAGAATAGCATCAAATAAGAAAGAGCAGATTCAAAGGCAAAATCTTCCACAAGGGAGACTGAAGGAAACCAAAGGAATCTGAGACTGAGCAGCAATCCAGAAGGATGGGTTTAATAGGCGCTTTCCTAAGCTAGTACTATGGGGTATCTCTCTCTCTCTCACTCTCTCTCTCTCTCTCTCTCTCTCACACACACACACACACACACACACACACACACACACACCTGCCACCCACCAGCGTGTTCCTTCTCTTCCTCACAGTGTAAAAGGAATGCTGGACCTTGAAAGAAGATGTTGATCTGATATGCTAGCAGGCCTGTGCTCACATCTGGCTCTGCTGCTCTTAATTCTACCTGGTGACAGGTATGAAGGAGCTCAGAATTCCGGGCCCTGGGCCAGTGCAAGAATTAATTAAGAGGACCGTCTCTGCTCAAAATGAGCTTCTGATCAGATAAATGAACACAGCCAAACTGGCTGGATTTGAATCTTGGCTCTGTCATCTCCTACTTCTGTGATTTGGGGCAGATTGTTTAATTTCCCTATGCCTCAGTTTCTCCTTTTGTAACATGGCAATAATGATAACCTAACTTACAGAGTCGTTGTGGTCGTTAGCATGAATGGGATAGAGAGAACACAGCACAGGTACTCAAGAAAGGCAAAATGGGCTGGTCCTGTGTGGGGCAGAGGACGATTCCCTGAGGGTACGCTTGTTCTTTGGAATATTTAGTTCTGTGTTAGAATGACAGCCTCAAGAGTCCAAGAAGATAATTCTGGAGGAACTGGGAAAATGAGTCAAGAGAAGAAAAAACTAAGATATATAGACTCAGAGCTCCCTAGGATTCCCTACAGAGTCCTGGTCGGAAAGCATGCCGGATAACTAGACCCTGAGAAATGACCCACAAACACATGCCCGACCCTAAGACTCACACAGAGATGCACAAAAGGGGACTAGGGAAAGGAGGAGATGCCACAGTGATTATCTTGAGGGACACAATGAAGTTGAGCAGGTGAGCTAATCAATCGGAGATATTTAATGCGAGACAGTAAAGTCCAAAAGCCTATACTCAGTTTCTGAAGGAAATAGGAAAAGCAGAAACTATAGAGAAAGTGGCCAAAAACACAGCCGAAAGGAAGGGGTATTTAATGAGCCTCTTCCGAAGGCCAAGACAGCGATGGAAGCTTTTCCCTCTTCTGCCTTTATTTCGTGAGGCGGTTGTGCCTGAAGGGAGGGGTGCCTTTCTTGAGCTGGTTGTGGGTAATCACGTGGAGCACAGCAGTGCCGAGGTTGCTGAACAGGGACAAATGAGGCAGGCAGGAATGACAAGCCCTCGGGGCATTAAGAGAATTAGCTGGTGTTCTGTGGGACTACTTCTACGGATGCCCTGAAAAGGCAGCTCTCTGAGGAGAAAGGCAGACTCCTGAAATGCACAGTGACTACATTTGGAAAGAAGGAAGAGGCAGGGTTGGGACTACTGTCCTGTCCCTAAGTCTTGTGCTGGTGAAGGGTCATGTGATTCAGGGGGATTATAGGCATTCCTGTTTCCCGACATCTGGAAAAAGCATTTCTTTAGAAGTCAGGAGATTGGGGGAACCCGGCTGGCTCAGTAGGTGGAGCATGTGACTCTCGAGGTTATGGGTTTGAGCCCCATGTAGGGTGTAGAGATTACTTAAAATTAAAATCTTTAAAACAAAAGAGAAGAAGTCAAGAGATCGAGGTCTAGTCTATGATCCTCAGTAAGTTTCTTGGGCAGGAGATGGAGGGAATATTCATGAAAACATTTGTTGTGCTAGGTAGTTATTACTCAGCAACTTTGCATACATCATTTCATTCAGTATTTTACCAACTTTATGAAGTAGTTTTTTTTTTTTTAAGATTTTATTTATTTATTCACGAGAGACACAGAGAGAGAGAGAGAGAGGCAGAGACACAGGCAGAGGGAGAAGCAGGCTCCATGCAGGGAGCCGGACATGGGACTTGATCCTGGGCCTCCAGGATCACGCCCTGGGCCAAAGGCGGCGCTAAACCGCTGGGCCACCTGGGCTGCCGTGAAGTAGGTATTAATACCTGTGCTAGAATGTTTGCAGAAACAGCCACAATCATACGCCCCTCTTAGGCCCTCCCCTCCTACACTGACCCTGAGCTTGGCCTTGTGACTTGCTTCAGCCAGTGGTTCAACAGCAAATGTGACATATGCAGAGACTTCTTCCTTGGGCTGTTTCTAGGACCTATGATATCAATTCCTTTCCAACCCAAGTGCTACAGCCTTCCAACCAGGTTACACAGAGCAGCCTGCCTACCATCTGTCTTCTCCATCGTAGGGAATGTAGATAGTCGGTCTCTCAGGCAGTCTTCATCTGATAAGTCTGTAAAACTCCTCGAAGAGTCCTGAAAGAAAGAAAGAAAGAAAGAAAGACGGAAAAGTGGAGAGTCTTATTATAGTTAGCATTAGGATGGAGGCAACATAACCCCAAAGAACTCCCATCCCTTCCTTTCTCCCGGGAGTGCCTGTGAGCTCCACACTCCTCCCAAAGTGTATCTGGTCCTGGGTATGTCTTCCCAGGATGCTAGTGATGGTTGACACCAAAGGAAGTATTTGGCCCAACCCCCTCACTTGGCAGATGAAGAAACCAAGGTTCAGAAATTAATTGCTCTGGGGCACATGGGTGGTTCAGTGGTTAAGCATCTGCCTTTGGCTCAGATCATTATCCCAGGATCCCGGGATCAAGTCCCGCATTGGGCTCCCTGCAGAGAGCCTGCTTCTCCCTCTGCCTGGGTCTCTGCCCCTCTCTCTGTGCCTCTCATAAATAAATAAATTAAAAAATAAAAAAAAAAAAGGAAAAAAAAGTTCATTGCTCTGTGTGGGGCCTCTCAGCATACTTGTGAAGGGGTTAGACCCAGGGCTCTGACAACTAGCACAGTTCTTCCATAACATCAAAAGCTGTCATCTACTTCCCTTCCATGATGGTAAAAGAACTGTACTCCATTTTGGGGAGAAAATGGAATCAGAGTACCTCTAAATGATCTATGATTTCCCAATCTGATTCAAAATAGAAGTAAGCTCATTGCAAGTTCTGAGGAGGAGGTGATACTTAGAGGTGATTTCTAACCTTGGGCAGGGCAGGAGAAGTTCAAGCTGGGTGCTCCAAAGACATCAGAAACTATTCAAGCAGAAGACTGTCCAGACTGAATTAGGATACCTTGAGTTTTGATCATAAATTCTCCTTAAAGTTTTAATCCATTCCCACGGCTCTTTCTTCGAATGGTAAACAACCTGGCTCCTGCCCCCATTATAATAAATCACCCAGGAAATTGTCTTTTTATGATTGTGACTCCATACACATCATAACAATGAATTATCTGACACCTCAGCAGTGGAAGCGGGGTTGTTTCAGGAATTCCAATGTGCTTGATGATGAATTCCAGATCAGAAAGGCATACCAGGGATGAGGGAAGGGTTGGGGAAACTGGGAATAAGAGATGGATGAGGGGTGGCTTCTAGCCACCTAGGATAAAAAAGAGGGGAACATACAAGTTAACTGGGGAAGAGGGCTGGAAAATATGAGGCCCACCAAATGAGAGGAAGTAAAGTTTGCCCGGCAAAATTTTGTGTATCCTGTCTCTGTGAGTGCTCTAAACCCCATTCCATGCAGCTGCCAGAGGGGCCTTCCCCTATACAAGTGTGACAGAGCCCAGAAGGGCAGGTGTAGTTTTTGTGTGCAGAGACACTCCTTGCAGAAGGAATCCCAACATGAAGTACCTCACTTAAATTTGGGGGCAACAAGTACTTGAGTTTGGGGGTGGCATAGAGCTGGAGTAGAGAGAAGTTGGGGAGAAGGAGGGCAAGTGTGGCTACTAAGGAGGCAGCCAGTGGAGAGATCTAGAAGGTTCTAACCTGGGGCAATGGTGGTTTGTCCTTTCTAGAAAGAAAAGGTTCTAGAACCATCTAAGTGTCCATCAGCAGATGAACAGGGTAAAGAAAGTATATATAATGAAATATTGTTCAGCCATGACAAAGAAGGAAATCTTGGCCATTTGTGGCAACATGGATGGATCTTGAGGGCACTATGCTAAGTGAAATAAGTCAGGAGGACAAGCATCATATGATCTTACTTGTTTGTAGAATCTAGAGACACCCGATTTCGTAGATACAGAGAACAGATTGTTGTCTATCAAAGGCAGGGTATGGGAGGTGGGGGAAATGGGTGATGGTGGTCAAAAGGTGCAAATTGCCAGTTATAAATAAGTCATAAGGATGTCATGTGCAACATGGTCCCTATAGCTAACAATACTGTATTGCATATTTAAAAGCTGTTAAGAGAGTAGATCTTAACAGTTCTCATCCTAAGTGTGATATATATATCAGTACACGTGTACACACACACACACACACACACACAAAGTGAAATATTACTCAGCCATAAAAGAGAATGAAATCTTGCCATTTGCAACAACATGGATGGATCTAGAAGGTATAATGCCAAGTGAACTAAGTCAGAGAAAGACAACATGATTTCACTCATATGTGGAATTTAAGAAAACAAACAGAAAAAAAGAGACAAAAAACAGACTCTGAACTAGAAAGAACAAACAGATGGTTACCAGAGGGGAGCTTAGAGTGGCGGGGGTGGGGTGGGGGGAAGTTGGGCAAAATAAGTGAAGAAGAGTACACTTATAAAGATGAGCATGGAATAATGTATAGAATTGTTGACTCACCATATTGTGCACCTGACACTAATGTAACACCATATGTTAATTATAGGAGAATTTTTTAAAGTTCTAGTCTTAAAAAAAATTGTAACTATGTAAATATGGTGTTACATGGTTCGTAACTATGGTGACATATGTTAACTAGACTTCTTGTGGAAGCCATTTCACAATGTATACAAATATCAAGTCGTTATGTTGTACACCTAAAACCAATACAATATTATATGTCAATTATGTCTCAATGATCTCAATTTAAAAATACAGATAATTTTTTTGAACAGAAAGAAAAGCAAGAGAGGGTTTTCAGGCAGAGGACACTGCAGATAATAATGCTGCAGCTCAGCAGTCTGCAGTTGGTGGGGAGCCTCCCAGATGCTGGCGGGAAGGAGAGGCTTGGCAGTTTCAGGTAAAGTCTGGGAAGGAGAAGGGTGAGGACATGAACTCTAAGCTCAGCCCCTTGGCCTATCTCTTCATCATCATGGTTTCTCCTCTCCCTTCTGCTCCCTTCTTCCTCCACCCCCATATCGTTAGTGAGCAATAGGCAGAATTCAAAGCACTTGACATACTCAAATTATCTCATGCAATCCTCACCATAACCCCTAGGAGATTATTATTATTGTCCCCATTTTTCAGATAGGGAGACTGAGGGTGATAGAGTTCACAGGCCTGTCCAAGTCATATAACAAGCAAGTGTGAGAGCAGGATTTGCCCTCTAGTCTAGCTGAGTCGCATCATGTCCTGGGAATGAAAGTGATTTGTAGACATTTGCCCAGCCCTGATGCTATGACTGATCCATAGCGCTCTCTGTGAGGGGAAATATTTCTGATTTTGATGCTTCTCTGCTTTTCCCACAAGGATGCACAGAATGCCTTCTGGGCATAGATAAGGAGAACTACTATCTTGTAAGGCCTCTTGGCCAAAGGAGTGTGTGATCTGCTTCTCCAGGACTGGACACCAAGCAACAAGGTTCCTTCTAAGCAAGAGAGGAACATCTGGGTACAGATGGATCTTTGACACAAACTCACCATCACCTTGGACGGTTCATTCACACGCACTCCTTTGGTTGGAGTTAGGATTCAGCCCTTAATGTATCAGATCCTAGAGCTACAAATAATTATGCAGCACACATTAGGTCAAATGTCACTAAAACTCTACAGAGGGGTGCCTGGATGGCTCAGTAGGTTAAGCGTCTGACTCTTGATTTCAGCCTGGGTCATGATCTCATGGTTGTGGGATTGAGCCCTGCATCTGGCTCCACACTTAGCAGGGAGTCTGCTTAAAGAGTCTCTGCTTTTTTTTTTTTTTTTTTTTAAAGAGTCTCTGCTTTTCCTTCCCTCAACCAAAATAACACATCTTAAAAAAAACAACACTCTATGGAGGCTTCTAATAGTTCTCTTAGACTTGAATTTTACTAAAATTAATTATTCTGGGCAGCCCAGGTGGCTCAGCGGTTTAGCGCCACCTTCAGCCCAGGGTGTCATCCTGGAGATCCCTGCATGGAGCCTGCTTCTCCCTCGGCCTGCATCTCTGCCTCTCTCTCTGTGTGTCTCTCATGAATAAATAAATAAAATCTTTTAAAAAAATAAATAAAATAAAAATAAAATTAATTATTCCAAGGTTATAGAAATTAAATGGATCTGATACACCAACTCTCTGAAGAAGAGGGCTTAGCAATCTATTGCTCAAAAGGGCTAGACACAGGAAGGAAGGCAGGGAACTGTCATGCCCACATCACAGCACTGCCAGCCTCACCCACCCCAGCCCCGTTCTGCACTTTGGCCACGGTCCTTAGGATGGACATCTTAGAATTTAGCTAAGGGTGTGTGTTTGATGGGATTCTGTGAGCGGAACTGAAGAACAACTGCCACATCAATACATGCTACTTTGCAACACAACAGAATATGAAAATTAGCTTTATTGGGCAGAATTTCCCTTTCAAATGGAATTTGATTTCTGAAGAATGATAAATTTTGACATAAAGCAGTTTATTACTCAATGCCACTAAGCTGTATCCTCGGTATTCAGAACCTTATAATACCCAGAGTTGTTGATGTAACTTTTCATTTGTTTATGGCCTATCCCAGGATCAAGAATGACCATTTCAGTCCCAGCCTCTCTCATTAGCTTATCATATTCTAGATGTTTCAGGTATATATAGCTTTATCCCCTCCTGCTCTGTAAGCTTGTGAAGATCAGAATCCCTACAGCACTCATTTTGTCCCCTTCACCCCCACCTCCACACCCCCACATCCTATCATGTGGCAGACACTCAGTTCCTGGTATAGGCTCCGAGTTACAAACGAGAGATTGAAAGCACAAGGAGGCTCTGTGGCCAATCCAAAGTTTCCCAGTTAGGGTAGAACAGGTTGTGGGACTCCATCCCTCCACACTGCCTCTCAAAGCCAATGGGCAGTAAAGAGATGCCCATTCAAAATCCACCAAAGAGGGCAGCCCGGGTGGCTCAGTGGTTTAGCGCCTGCCTTCGGCCCAGGGCGTGATCCTGGAGTCCCAGGATCGAGTCCCACGTCCGGCTACCTTCATGGAGCCTGCTTCTCCCTCTGCCTGTGTCTCTGCCTCTCTCTCTCTGTGTCTCATGAATAAATAAAATAAACCAAAAAAAAAAAAAAAAACCACACAAAACCAAAATCCACCAAAGAGGCAGCCACTCTGACAGCCCATGTATAACATGTGTAACTGCCGGGCCACATTAGGAACAGTCGCGATTTCCCCCAGTCAGCCTGACTCCTGCAGTGTCTAACTACACCCTCTCCCACTCCACATTTACTCCTTTTATGATGCCATTTACAATCTCATTCCTAACCTCAAATCCGAGTACAAAGAAACCTTCCTTTACTTAGTCCTGAAACTGAAACCTACTTCTGTACTTTTATTCTCTTCAAACCTCTCTTTATTCTGCAATAATAAAAATGCCGTATTTCATCCTCGAACAGGCTGCATGCCAAAATAAATAGCACCTTGGATTTCCTTGAAAAGAAAGCTTGGCTCCAAGCACAGCCGTATTGCCACGATAATTCTTGGAGAATTCACCCTTCCAAAGTCAAATATTTAGCCAGGTAGTGCACCACACAGCAGCCCTGTCAATCCCTGCACAATCATTTGCAAAGACAAAGCACTTTTTCCAAAAGACAAAGAAAGAAAGAAAGAAAGAAAGAAAGAAAGAAAGAAAGAAAGAAAGAAAGGAAGAAAAGAAAAGAAAAACAACCCATACCTCTTACGGATCCTGCCAAAATGATGAGAGCTTCCTGCTTCCCCATTCCAGGGCCCCATGCCTCCCAGTGTAAACGTCCCCTATTCGGAGACAGAAGCAGGGGCCACTGGCCAGTGCCGCCGGACACCCAGACTCCGAAAATGATTCTGCCTCGAGTTCTCCAGCCGGCTCACTCCCCGCCGCCCCGGGAAACCAAGAGATAACTCATTTTCAGTAAATGACACGTTAACACAACCTCATTAACTCCGTTCTCACATTTTCCGGCAAGTGTCTGTCATTTTTGCCTGCAATGCAGCAGCTGGATCTGGAGCTTCGAGAAGAAGAGAGAGCCGGCGGGAGGGAAGCCGAAGCCACGTTGGGCGCCCGGGCATCCTCCCGCTGCAGAGCCTGCGGCCGCCGAGTAGGCCCCCCGCGGAAAGCGAGGCGCTGGCTGCTGGGCCAGAGCTGATGGTTCGGGAGTTCAGCACAGCAGCACTGGCTTCCCAGCTGTTAAAGGATTTGGTCAGGTGATCTGTGACCTTGCTGGAAAAGCAAATACTGACTTCCTTTTCTCTCCCGGGAAGAGGGCAGTAGGGTCAGGCAGGAATTCAATGCTCAATAAGCTGATACCCCATCTTGCAAGAAGAGGAAGAAAGCTCAAATCTTTCGTTGGAAAGTTCGTTCCCAGAGCTACTGCCACATCTAACGACACTGTAATAGCCACACGCCTTCCTCCGCTGACTGCCCCAACTCTAGGGTGCTTCTCCCAGGGGTCCTAATTAATTATGCTTCTTCTATCTCCCTGCGGCTTGGGTGGCTCATTTTTTAAATTGTTCCCAATGAGGACACAGGAATCATCCTTAGGAGCTGAAACCCTCCAGTGGTACATCTCTTTCTCCCAGGCTCTGCTTGAGGAACTTCCTCCTCCACCCACCTCCTGGGGTCCCACAACCGTGCAAAGCTTCCTCCAGGCAATCCCTAGACTGCGGGCTGCGCTGGTCAGTGACTGGAAGTCCACTGGGGTAGAACAGGAAGATATAATGATTGGTAAGATCCCAGGACTAGACTGGCAGCTCCTGCTTCCTGCCACTCTACCAGTGTGATACCCCAGGACCAAAATGCACCCTATTCCGGCAAGAAAGAGAAAAGCAAGGAGATACCTACTGTGAGGATCCAGCTCCAGGCAGTGTTTCTAACTGCAGCACGGACCAATGAGTTCAGAAGGGCAAGTGCAGGAGCCAGTGAGAAGGCAGCTGTAGAGCAGGACGGTCTCAGATTGTCCCAGGCAAACGTTGTGAAGAGTCTCAGCCAGCCCACTGCAGCCACAGCTCTTTGGAGCCGAGGCAGGTGTGAGGCTTGGGCTCAGAGAGAGGCTGTAAGCTCTCCAAACCAGCACCACCAACCAGACCTGAAGGAGATACAGTGGGGTAGGTGTGGTCAAAAAGAGCCAGGAGAGCATCTGGTCTCCTGGCTGCAGGCTTGGCAAAAAGGTTATAGGAACTTCGCCCCCTTTACCTTCCGTGAGCTCTAGCCAAATGAGGCTCTCCTAGGAAATGAAGCTCCGGCAGTAAGACATGTCAAAGCAGCTCTGACCTTCACAGACACTGCCTGTCGAGATGTGCTTCAAAGGCCAGGACAGATTCCTGTCTAACCCATACTGAAATTGATGCCAGAGCTGAGTGTCACCCTGAAATGCTGTCTGCATCCAGCCCAGTACACTTGGAAAGCACTTCACGTTCTGCGTCCCATTTATCCTCAAACCAGCTTGAGGCAGCCAGATGGGGATGAGCATCCCCATTGTACAGGTGAAGATAATGAGACCGACAGTCTAAGTGACCTCTCTTGGCTCACCCTGGAGTGAAGCTGGATTAAAATGAATATTGTTGGCTTTGAATTCTGTGCTTTTCCTACTACACTAGATCACACTCCTTATTTTCCTTGAAAGATTCTAGAGCATCTTGTGCAAGAGGGAGGTTAAGAGACTTACCAAAGGGCCCAGGCGGACGTGAGGCACAAGGCTAGGGGACACCAGCATATACTTTTCTCGACTGCTGCAAGTATTTTTCTGCATTAACTGAGTACACAGATCAAACAATCAGAATTTTAAAAAAATCAGAAATATACCTTGAACTCTGAGGTCATATGGAAAGATACACCCAGGAGCAAACTGCTTCTCTGACAGATAAAAATAATCATTGACCATCCCCTCCAAACTGGCCAGAGAATGGCTAGAGGCATGTGCTATTTCACCAGGATACTCGGTGAAAAAAAGCTCTCCATTTCACCAGATCCCATGACTTTCCAGCCACCCACTCTTCTATGTATTGTAGATAAAAGCATTTTTTTTTCCCTCTCCCAGGGATAAATTCTTCCTCATTCAATGTGGAGAGGAGAGTTGATTTCCAACCCAATGCTTTTCTTGCAAGACCCACCACCATTCTTCCTGGAGCCCTGGCAGTTCCTGCTCCTCCTCCAGGCTCCACCCAGCATCCGCTCCCGAGCAGTGGCTAGCCTTTCTGCTTCCACTGCTGTCTGCCTTCCCCTACAGCGGGTACCACCCAATTCTAATGGCTACTCTGTGTCTGTGTCCCTGACCAGCATCACAGGCTAGATGCTATGTCAAGTTTGTGAAACTGAACTTATCCATAAATAGCGATGGCTCTAAACACAGCTGACACCTCTCCAGATACTTCCTTAAGTATCAGGGGAGCACTTCAGCTTCTCTAGCAGACTTTAGTTGTTGTTTTTTTTTAAGATTTTATTTATTTATTCATGAGAATACACAGGAGAGAGAGAGAGAGACAGAGGCAGGGACACAGGCAGAGGGAGAAGCAGGCTCCATGCAGGGAGCCTGACGTGGGACTCGATCGGGTCTCCAGGATCACACCCTGGGCCAAAGGCGGCGCTAAACCACTGAGCCACCTGGGCTGCCCACTTTAGATTTTTTTTAAATGGCAAAATGAGGGAAGGAAATACTAGTCCCCTAGTAGTGCCACTGATCAGCTTGGCTCAGATGCCAGGACCAGAGACCCACAGGAAAAGAAGGCACACTCCTAATCTAGTTTCCCCTCCTCTTTTCAGAACTCTTTCTGGAGAGAAGTAGCCCTTTCATTTCTCTGGGCTCCCTGAGATGTTGGAACAGACGCTGTGCTGACCGCTGGGTCTCTAGGAGGAGGAGAGAGTCTTCTTTTACACCTTTCTAATTTGCCCACTACACTCATTTCACTCCACGGTCAAGCAGGGAGGTGAGCAGACCAGGAATGTTACCCTCCATTTTCCAGATAAGGAAACAAAGCTGGTTCCCCACATTACAGAGCTAACAAAAGGCAAAGCCCCAACTCAAACTCAGATTTTGTGTCTTGCAATCCAGTACCCTTTCCTCACAGCCACACAGCCTGAACTGGGCCTGCAGTGAGTGCAGGAGACACACAAATACCAGGATGGAAGCTTCAGGATTGGTTTTGTCCACACATTTAGGGAAGGTCTTCATGGGAAATCCCAACAACTCTCTAGGAGGTTATGCTTCTTTTGGGAGGATCCCCTCCATGGCCTCTGGGCCTTGCCATGTGTCGAAACTGGCATGCTCCCACCCCAATGCCTCACTCAGACAGAGGTCTTAAGTAAGATAGTAGCATGTTTTACGTTACCACCAAGCCACCCGGAGAATTCCCAGGACCACACACATTTATCCACAAGAACTTCTCTGGCAAGAATCACGTGGGGACACGGGTTCCTTTTGCAGTTTAGAAATGGCCAATTTCTATGGCCCAGGTCCTGTCTGCCCCCACGATGGGAAAAGAGTTGGACTCTCCAGGTCAGGCAAGGTGGATATTTAGGCAAGAGGGAAAAGGAGATGAAATTATCTTAAGAATGTGCCTTTTATCTAAGCGGTCCCTTAGGCTTTTGCACTTCGCTGGAGAAGGTCAACTATTTGGCAGACTGTGTGATTACACAGGGCTGAGGAGAGCACGCTCATTAGGTACACATGCCACTGAAACAGCCTCTCCAAACAGATGGGTCCCGGCGACAGCCACTCTGATGGGACACAACTTAAATGGACGGAGAGAGAAATCACACATGTGAGACCTGGGGGTGTAGCAGTCCAGGGAAATCAGCTGTTCTAGATTGATCCTTTAAAGCAGGTGAAAACGTCTCAGGAAGGAAACAGGGCCAATTTCAGGCTGAGAGGAGGCTGCACTAACTAGTGACACACATTCCCTAGAGAACGTGGAAGGCATCAAGGCCACAGGGAAAAGGCCCTCCCCGGACACTCTCAGTCCTCCAGCCGATTGCACTGCAAAAAATCCACACTCCAAGAGACAGATGGGAAGGGGCACGAACAGGCAACTCAGGAAAGAAGTCATACTGATGGTCAATATTTGAAAGGCTTCTAACCGCATGAGTTAATCAAAAAGGAGCAAGATAACATTAAAACGCCATACGCTTTGTCTAACCTACACTGTGCCAGGAGCCCTAAGTCCATTCCAAACACTATCCCATGTAATTCTCACAATAGCCCCATGAGGTGGGATCGGGGGTTCCCATCGGCTGAGGCTCTGGGTAGTTAGCTGCCTGGGGATTGACACTATCAGCGCCAAGATTCAGGTTCAATTTATGCACCGCTCCTAACCATGGTACAACACAGACTTACAAATCAGAAAAGGAAATTGTTTCTAATTATTTTTAAAAACTTTTTAACTTAAATTCAATTAATTAGGGTCACCTGGGTGGCTCAGCAGTTGTGCATCTGCCTTCAGCTCAGGGCATAATTCCGGGGTCCTGGGATCAAGTCCTGTATGAGGCTCCCCGCAAGGAGCCTGCTTCTCCCTCTGCCTGTGTCTCTGCCTCTCTCTCTCTCATAAATAAAATCTTTAAAAATAAATAAATAAATAAATTCAATTAATTAACATATATTATTGGTTTCAGAGGTAGAGGTCAGTGATTTATCAGTTGCATGTAACACCCGATGCTCATTACATCAACATGCCCTTCTTAATGCGCATCACCCAGTTTCCCTGTACCCCGAGCCACCTCCCCTCCAGCGATCCTCAGTGTGGCTAAGGCTGTGATGAGAAGGGGACACACCCTCCCGGAAGATCGCAGCAGCGTCGGGGCAGCCGCAGCCAACAGGGGAGCTGTGCCACTGACACCTGCCACAGGCGCACAGGCATCTTCCAAATCAAATACAACCAAATAAAACGGTGAAGTAGGAAGATGAAAAGGTCACAGGGACATGTGATTTCTTTTTCTTGGCCTAAAAAGATCACTAGCATGATATATTCTTGGAAAATAAAAGATTAACTATTTGTGGGAGAAAAGGTAGGAAATCACCATAATCCTATCACCTCGAGAAAACTAGTTTCATATCCAAGGACCTTGTATATCTTAACATAATTAAAGAGCAAGTTCTGTGGTGGCTAAGAGTCTGGGCTCCAAGTCCAGAAGCCATGGCTGGAATCCCAGCCCTGCCACTGGCTGTGGAACCTTGAGCAAATTGCTTAACCTCTCTGTCTTGGCTGCCTCACTTGTAAAATAGGAATAGTAATGCACCCTACATGTCACGGAGGATTAAATATAATGTATCTTAGCCACGTAGAACGGAGGCTGGTGTGTAGGCTGTGTTCAACAAATAACACTATATTAGCTATTAATATAATAATATAAATTCAGTTGTGAATTTGATTTTATATTTGAAATTCCAAAACCTAACCATTTTTAAAATATAGGTATACCTGCTTTATAATGATTACTGTAAATGGCTATGCAAGTTTCCCTAGGCCTTATTTTCCAAACTCACTCCCTCCTGGAGGTCATTCCACTTCATCTCTAACTCTCCCTTCAATGCTCCGACATCAGGCAGCCTGACAGGTGGGCCTCAGGGCAGGTCTCCAGGAAGACCCCAATTCCAAGCAGCTGGAACCCAGCTGCCACATAAGATGAATTGTTAAGGGTACAGTCTTTGAGGTAAGACAGACCAAGTTCAAATCCTGGCTCTGTGACCTTGAGCAAATTTCCTCATTCAGCTAAGTACATGGTGGTGAGGACCGCATGAGGTAAATATGTATAGTATTTGTGCCAGTGCTCTGTATATAATAAACAATCAATACATGTTAGCTATGATTCCTTTGTAAACCCATGGTGTTTTAAGTGAGGGAAGGGTGGATAATCTTTTTTTAAAAATTTTCTTTATTTATTCATGAGACACAGAGAGAGAGGCAGACACACAGGCAGAGGGAAAAGCATGCTCCCTGCGGGGAGCCTGATGCGGGCCTCGATCCCAGGACCCCAGGATCATGACCTTAGCTGAAGGCAGCCACTCAACCGTTGAGCCACTCAGGCGTCCCCTTGTTTGATTTCTTTATCACCCTATTTCGAACAATTAATATGATAGGAACTCAACAAAAATGTGTTGAATCAGTGAATGAATACATAATTGAGTGGATGGATCACGGAAACTTTCAGAACTGGAAAGGATTTTTTTAAAAAATAGCTTTATTTGGATGTAATCTACGTGCCATACAATTTACTCATATAAATTGGACAATTCAGTAGTTGTCGTATTCTCAGGTTTGTGCAAACATTGCCATCACCTAATTTTTAAAATTGTGGTAAAATACATATAAAGTTTACCATTTTAATCACTTGTCAGTGTAGAATTCAATGGCGTTAAATACATTTGTTAATGTTGTGTTGCCATCACCCCTACATATGCCCCAAACGTTTTCATCTCCAGCATAAACTCTGTAACCCATTAAAGGATTATTCCCCATTCCCTCTTATCATGGTAACATCTGTTCTACTTCTCTCTCTATGAATTTGCCTATTCTAGGTACCTCATATACATGGGACCATACAGTATTTGTCCTTTTGTGTCTGGCTTATTTCATTTAGCATGTTTTCAAGGTCCATCCAAGATTTACCATATATCAAAATTTCATTTCCTTTCATGGTTGAATATTATTCCATTGTGTGCATGTAGCACATTTTGTTTATCCATTCATCCATCCATGGGCACTTGAGTTGCTTCCATCTTTTAGCTATTGTGAATAATGCTCCTGAACATTGGTATACAAATATCTATTCAAGTCCCTGCTTTCATTTAGGAGTGAAATTGCTGGGTCATATGGTAATTCTATTTTTAACTTTTTTGAAGAAGCACCAAACTGTTTTCCAAAGCAGCTGCACCATTTTACCTTCCCACCAGCAATGCATAATGGTTCCAAGTTCTCCGTATCCTCACCAACATTTGTTTTTTTTTTCCATTTAAACAAAGTTATTATAGTCATCCGAGTAAGTGTAGTAGATGTGAAGTGTTATCTCCTTGTGGTTTTGATATTTATTGACCTAATGACTGATGGTTGTTGAACATCTTTTTTTTATGTGCTTATTGGCCATCAGCATTCCTTCTTTGGAGAAATGTTTATTCAAGTCCTTTGCCCACTTTTGAATTGGTAAAATTGTTTTTGTCATTGAGTTGTAAGGGATTTTTCTGGATATTAACCCCTTATCAAATATGTGATTTGTAAGTATTTTCTCCCATCCTGTAGGATGTCTTTTCGCTCTTGATAGTATCCTTTGATGCACAAAGGTTATTCATTTAAAAAAAAAAAGGTTATTCATTTTGATAAAGTCCGATTTATCTGAATTTTTCTTTTGTTGCCTATGCTTTGGTATCCAACCCATGAAATTACCATCAAATTCACTGTCATAAAGATTTTCCTCTGTGTTTTCTTCTACAAATGTTATAGTTTGAGCTGTAAGGTTGAAGACTTTGATATTCTTTGAGGCTGTTTTTGGACATGGTCTAAGGTTAAGGTCCGGCTTTATTCTTTTGCATATGAATAATCAGTTTCCATCACACCAATTGTTAAAAAGACCACAATCTAATTTTAGAACATTTTCGTCACCCCATACATGGGATTTCATTTTTATAAGGAACTAGAAACGTTCCTAGTGAATGAATTCATAAACAAAAATTAGTTCATTACAAGAGCTTCCCGAGAACCTTAATGCTCTGTTCTACAAAGAAGTGTGACCTCCATCTACAAAGAAGTGTGACCTCCATCCTTCACTAAACAGGACTGCAAAACTCCTGTGTATGCACACAGGCCAAGAGCTGGAATTCCCGCAATTCTCTGGAGGGCGCTTTGTTATTAATACAGAAGATATTTGTTGGGTTTTTTTCTGGGCTAGCCAGCACTTTGTGAACACCCTTCCTATGCTTGGGTTATTTCCTTCCTTAGTTAGTCTCACCCCCCAAGGTTGTAGTGCAAGCCTCCTTTACATTAGGACTTGGACGTGGGACCTGCGCTCAGCAGGTAGAGGCACACAGGCCAGATCTCAAATTGGAAGAAAGTGCCCTGGAGAAGGAAAGGCTGGAGGCAAGTGATTCTGGAGAGGGGTGTGGAGTGACTCGACATCTTTTAATAAATCCCTCTTCTACATCAGCTTGCTAGAGTTGGTTCTGCTGTTTGCAACTATGACCCTTGATTGCTACAAAGCAGTGTCAGTGTCAGCTTGATTTTTAATTGCTTCTATTCTATTAATTTATATTGCTTGTAGATTACTTTCCAGAGTTTCTGTTGATTGTTTCATCCTGAGTATTTGCTGCATGACCACGGTAATTATTTTTATCTTCCCCTTTCATCCTTTGTTCTTACACATTCTTTCCCACTACAGCGTAGGAGCACAGTGGGCTCTGGGGGCCATGAAGTCTTGGGCTTAGCCATACTGGGCCACAGTCAAAAAAGCTTGGGAACCGCAGCTTGGAGTAAACCAAGGAACTAGGCCTCACCTCCTCCCTCCCTGGTCACTTGAGTGAAAGCATCTCCGAGGTAGGCACAGACAAACCTTCTGCAGTGCACCTACCCTTGCTGGGCGGCCCCTGCTCACAGCATCCTTGTCTCAGGTCAGAATCCAGTAGGAACTTTCACAGACATCTTCCTGGCTTTGCAACATGGTTTGCAGGTGCAGACACTTTAGGCTTGCGTGGGCTGTGGCATCTGCCTTCTGGGTTGGGAGGAAAATTTATCTTGGCACAGCCTGCACATTCAGGCAAGTCAGTTAAACCAAACTGAGTTTGATAAGTAATCTCCAGACACCTGGGTGGAACCAGTGATGTTTCCAGATTTTTCAGGCAAGTTGAAAGGCTTTTTATTCTTTCACAAGGCCCCGCCAGCCCCTCCAGCAGGCACTGTCTGAGGCAGGGTAGGCCTATGTGATGTGGATCAGACAAGGGCGAGGACCAACCAGCCTGAGCAGCATGCAGCTGGATCAAGGTTGGGCATCATCAGAGATGAACCAGAGAGAGGCAGGGAGAGAGGAAGGGCTCTAGAAACTTCTATCAACTTCAGCTCTTCCTTGAAGAAGATGGAGGTCACTGCCAGTGCAGCAAGGGCAGTACAAAGAAAGGTCGTATACCATGCTGGTTTGGGTTTGGTTTTGTTGGGCGTAAAGTCACTGAGAAAAGGTGTCTCCAAAATTCCCACCCCATGTTTGTATCACCCCACAGCAGCTCAAAGGTGTCAAAAAATGGTTGGGCATTTGGAGTGTAGCACAGGGAGACTTGTATTAATTAACTCTAACGACAATTACAGTAAAGATGCTTGCATCTATTCTTCTAGCCCAATGATGGAGATTTTTTTTTAGGCCAGGCCCCTCTTTCATGCTTCTGGATCTGCTATAGGGCAGCAGCCTTGGGCCCTGCAGGTGGGCAAGTGCTCAGTCTCTCCTGTTGATTGTCCACTGCTGGAAGCAGAGACACAAAACAGCACCTGGGACATCATCTTCATTTCCTAAGGGGGAAACTGAGGCTCAATGACCTATCCTCACCGTACAGCAAGGCAAGGTCAGATTCTATTTTCTAGACTCTGATCGAGTGCTTTCCTTTCTAAGCTTCATGTTGATGGCCGTGGTCTGCAGTGTGGTATTGGAGGATATCAAATTGATTTGATTGGTCTCTTTAAAAATAATGTGGCTGGCGTCCCCAGGTTAAATGTGGGATAATGGCATTATTGCGGTGAAGTGTGGCGTAGAGAGCCAGAGAACTGTGCATGGTGACCTTTGCTTGCAGCCTCTGGCTACAGGGAAAGTATGATGCATAGCAGTAGGGCTAGTCGCCAGCACCCAAGAAGCACCTACTCTGTCTGAGTCCTTTACTCATCCTCGCTCAGCCCTGGAATAGCGCTGTCGTGACTCCCCTGGAACTATGTAAAGATGGCCACTTCACAGCCCAACCTCAGCGCAATGGTTGTGTTCAAAGAAATAGCAGTTAAGTAGGAAAAAATGAACTGGAGGCAATCCAAACCTTCAGTGCAGTCTCTAGAGAAAACACTAAAGGGGAAGTGCATTCTTAGCACAAGGCGAAGTCTTCAAATTTTCCTCTCCTATCTCTGCTGTTCTCAGTATCTATTTCCAGCAAGTCAACTCTTCCAGAAGCAGTGCACTCTGTTCTCCATCATCTCTTCCTTAAACTCTTCCACCTGACTCTTCACTCGTTCACCTCCTTCACCTCTGGCATCTTTGTACTCATCCTCTGCCAGTCTCTCTCCCCTCATCACCAGGAATCCCAGTATTGGATCCATTTGCCCAGTGCTTTTTCATCACTGGGTGACCCCAATCTGCATAACTGGGCCAAGAGCCAAGAAAACTATGCTAGAAATTTTCTTAGAAGGGAATTACTTGAAGTCTCCATGGGCACAGAAGCCTTGGATATTCATGTGTTTACATTTTTAATTCCCTGACACACCCATTTTACAGATTAGAAAACTGATCTGTGTCATCATCAGACTAAGTCTATTATTATTATAAATAATAACTATTATTAGCCAGACATTGTCCGATATTGTACAAATGATAACTTATTTAATTTCACATTGACCATAGTAGGTAGGTGCTCTTCTATCCTTTTCACAAATGACAGGTTCAGGGCATAAAGCTGGTAAGTGGCAGCACTGTAATTCAAAGTGAGGTGTGTCTGACTCTAGAGACCAAGCTCTTGACCGCAGTGTTTTCTGCCTTGAAGATTCTAGTTCCGTAACTGTCTATGAAGCAAGTGCCAGTAGAGCTTGATAGAAAAGGAGGGAACCAGATAGAAGGATTTAGCAAATGAACAAGTCTTTCATTAAATTGCATCACCAGCCATGCTCTTTAACCATCAGATGATTATTGAAATATAAACAACATTGTGTGGTCATGCAATCGGTCTATAAATAAAATAAATATATTTGCAAAGGAACAAGCTAAGAAATGCAGTGACTTCCTAATTAACCTGAAATTATTTAATCAATTAACACAATTACTTTTCTTTTTTCTTTTTTTTTAAGATTTTATTTATTTATTCATGAGAGACTCAGAGAGAGAGAGGCAGAGACACAGGCAGAGGGAGAAGCAGGCTCCAAGCAGGAAGCCCGACGTGGGACTCGATCCTGGGACTCCCGGATCACGCCCTGAGCAGAAGGCAGGTGTTTAACCACTAAGCCACCCAAGCATCCCTCTTTTTTTTTTTTAAGATTTTATTTATTTATTCACGAGAGACACAGAGAGAGAAAGAGAGAGAGAGAGGCAGAGACACAGGCAGAGGGAAAAGCAGGCTCCCCTCAGGGAGCCCGATGTGGGATTCGATCCCTGAACTCCAGGATCAGGCCCTGAGCTGAAAGCAGAGCTTAACGGCTGAGCCACCCAGGTGTCCCCACAATTATTTTTCAAATAATCTTTGAAAATTCCAAAGAGTCTTGAGATGTTTAATTGTTATTTAACCAGATAGCAATGGTCAAGTTACACAGATACCAGTTTTAGAGAAACTGCTCTTTGCGGATCTAGCACTCTGTCAGAGTTTACATTGGAAAGACATATTTTCAGGCCAGATACAAGGGTTTTCAGTTACATCTTAAATTTGTTTCTGTGTTGTTCATCTGGGCACGGTGAAAGCCTCCCCGCCCCCCCACTGCAGGGGCTGATGCAGGAATCCATGGGTCCTGCCTCATATAACTTGGGAGAGAGATGTACCTCCCTGCCAATGGGCCAGTTTCCCCAAAAGCAGAGAGACGCTGCTACCAGTGACTCTGTGAGGACCCAATCCAGCTCAGATTTCCCCTAATGGCTCCAGCAGCTATAAACCATGAGCCATCTTGGCCAGGTGTTTGCCTGGAACCCACTCAAGTCTGCTATGACTACTCAGAAGAACCCCCAAAGTGAAAAATCATAAATACGAATGGAACAAACAATAGATACAAAATCAGAATCTTGGGGTTGGGGGGCAGAAATCTGTATTTTAACAAGCCCTCCAGGTGATTTTTATGTACACTAGAGTCGAGAAATCCTACTCTAACCTACTTTAAAAAACATTTTGTGAACTGTAGCTCAGTGCATCTTAAGCTATATGGTGCCTGTACATCTCCTGAAGATCTTGTTAAATGAGATGCTAATTCAGTAGGCATGAGAATTTGCATTTCCAACACCCTCTCAGGAGAGGAGATGCTGCTGCTGCTGGTTCAAGCACCAAGAAGCCAGGCATGTGATGGGGGTCGGTGTGGTTGGGAAGGGATAGCAGGAAGGCCTAAGAGACCAGCTCCCATGCTAGTAAGCTTTGTGACCTTGGCCATGTCACTCTACCTCTTTGAGCCAGTTTCCTTCAGCTCCCAAAGGGTACAGGATAGTAGTATCCACTTTATAAGGCTGTTCAGGTGGCAACATGCCTATCCCTAGCAGAGCACCTGGCATGTGGAAAACACCCAAACAGAAGTTGTGGGGATCCCTGGGTGGCGCAGCGGTTTGGCACCTGCCTTTGGCCCAGGGCGCAATCCTGGAGACCCAGGATCGAATCCCACGTCGGGCTCCCGGTGCATGGAGCCTGCTTCTCCCTCTGCCTGTGTCTCTGCCTCTCTCTCTCTCTCTCTCTCTCTGTGTGTGTGTGTGTGTGTGACTATCATAAATAAAAATAAAAATTAAAAAAATTAAAAAAATATAAAAAAATAGAAGTTGTGGTTGCTGTTGTGTCTGAGGGATGCAAGCAGCTAGTAAGTGCTCAGTAATCATTGATTGTTTTGTTATTATTTATTGAGAGTTGCCTGTGGTACGGTAGGCACCGGGTCAAGATGTACACTACTGCCTTTCCCTTCTCCCAAAGACTCTGTGAGCAAGGTCAGGTTTTAGTCGCTCTGGTTTGCAGATTGGGAAGCCAAAGCCCAGAAAACTTTAGTTCCTTGATCCAAGTCACTAAGAAAGTGGATGGTAGAGCTAGGGCTGACTTTAAAACTTCCTCCCTAAGTTTCTAACCACCCAGACCGCAGCATGCTTCTGGCCACACTCGTCTGCAAGGGCTGAGTCAAGAGGATGGGGGTGGGCCGTAACTCGTGGCTCTGCAAGGAGGTGTAATGCAGGACCGGGTTGCAGGTAGGGGGAAATGGAGCCCATGAAGTGGGAATGCTGACCTGCAGAGGGACATCAGGCCTGGGAGAAGGAGTGGGGCCACGTTCCCCGAGGGTTTGGACACGCAGTCATTAGGAATATGGTCTAAGGGGGACGGGGACTGTCTCCCTGGTGCCCTGGACAGGGCTGACCCGTAGCAGCACTTCCTAAAGATAGAGCAATTGAATGAATGAACTGATGGATTAGTAGATTCCTTAATATTTTCAAGGCAGCAACTGATTTGAAATCGGTGGGCAGGACGTGCTGGAGTGGGAGAGCGATTTTCACTTCTGGACTTTCCTTCTTTAAAAAGGGAGCAGTTTAAAATAGAAGAACAACAGGAATATTTCCCTTGGAGCGCAGCCAGAGCACACAATGCCTCCTTTTCTTCCCAGGGCAGGAGGCGTCTGGGGCCCAGCCCCTCGGCGGGTGTGTGCAGCACGGAGCCTGGCCGCCCAACATACTTCCCCACTTGTGCTCTGGAGCACAAAACCCCCTGGCAGCCAAGCCCAACACAAATGCCTCCTTCACCGCAGCCTCTGCCATGTGTGGTTTCCACCGCCTCCGCTTCTGAAGGCCCCCTCCAGGGCCAAAGTGAGGCCCTTTTGGCTGAGTCTCCCCACTACTGTTTGGAGACAGGAGACAGTGATGCCTTCTCAATCATCCTGTCACCTCCGCAGGGCCCCCAGGCACGAAGTGAGAGAGCCCAGCAGCTTGAGGGAGGCAGGAGAGCCTCGCTGTTCACAGATGGGCCTCTACAGGTGGTATTCGGTCTGCCATTCATCAGAAATCATTGTTCAGGCACAGGGCTAGGTTCTGTGGGTCCACGGATGAATAAGACAGGGAGCAGAGACCCCTCAAGGAACTCACAGTCCAAAACGGGAGGCAGGGGCGGCGTCACAGAGAGGTGGGCGAAGGCGTTATGAGCGACCACAGGGCCACTGCGGTCCTGGTATTTGCGCTGGGCTTGAAGGATAAGAGCCTGCCAGGTAGACTGAGGAAGCAGCCCCCTAGCTCAGACATGAGAATCTGGATGGTGGGCTTGGGGAATGGCCAGCCCAGCAGGCCCAGGGTGCAGGGTGAGGGCAGGGGATGGGGGAGGCAGGGCTGGAGGTCAGCTCAGTTTACCCTGTGAAGAGTAGGAAAGCAGTGAGAGTTCTTCAGCAGGGCAGGGACCAGATGAAAGCTGGGTGTCGGTTACCACTCCAGCTGCAGTGAGCGAGGAGGGTGGTGTAGTGTCTGGGGGCGGTGTCCCCAAAGCCTGGCCCGTTAGAGGACAGTAAGTATTTGCGGAATGAACAAATGATTTTGAGAGAGAAAAGCATAGCGGGTCTGACAAGAAGTCTGGCCAGACTGAATGCTTTTCACTAACTGCTCCTTTTATGTATTTTTTTTCTTTTAAGAGAGCAGCAGCTTTTCTTCTCCTTTATTGAACCATCACAAATGTATATAATCTGAGATTGCAGGCATAATTACATAATGTCTTACGTTGTTGGCAGTTTCCTGAATGTTTGCTTTGTCTCCCAGAATAACTCTGTCATCCCCTTGATGCCAGGGCAATGCCTCTTAAGCTCTCTGTGCATTGCCCCAAAGTACTGAGCACACGGTAGGTACCAGTAAGCAGAACCAGGAAACAGATTCACGGACCGTAAGAGCTAGATAGGCTCTTGTAATTAACTGCTCCAACTCTCTGATTGTGCATGCAGATGGGGAGACTAAGACCCAGAGAAAGGAAAACATACACCTTATCTGAAGATATGTTCACAACCCTACTTCTAGGCTCTTGCATTTCACAGCAGGGACGTGGGCTCCGTCAAGCTTTCAAGTGGTAACCCCAAGGGTCAAGGAACAGACTCTGAAATAAACCAGCGATGAGCCTGGGTAATAGCAGGGTAATTAGAACACCAACACATGAATAGTATAGCCACAGAAGAACATGCTTATCAATACGCGGTATTCAGCTTCCAGTGCTTACTCAGTACTTACAGCATAGGCTGATACTAGAACTGCTAAAGGCAGGAGAGCATAAAGATTAAGAATGTGGACTTGGGGGGCATCTGGGTGGCTCAGTCGGTTAACCATCTGCCTCTGACTCAAGTCATGATCCCAGGGTCCTGGGATGGAACTCCGTATTGGGCACCCTGCTCAGCAGGGAGTCTGCTTCTCCTTCTCCCTCTGCCCCTCCCCACCCCACTTGTGCTCTCTCTCCTTTTCTCTCTCTCTCTCTCAAATAAATAAATAAATCTTTTTTAAAAAGAAGAAGAAGAATGTGGATTTGTAGGAAGGTGGGTCCAAGTACGAATCCCAGCTCTGCCACTTACCAGTTGTGTTTAGCAAGTTCCCTAAGCCCCCTCCCCCAGACATGGTGTCCATGCATGTGTAAAACAGGAAAAACACAATTTCCTCTTTACTGGGTTATACAGATTCCTTGGAATGAAGTATATAAAACGTCTAGCACAGTGGCTGCAGTGGGAATTGAAAGGGGATAAGAAAAAAAGAAGAAAGAAAGAAAGAAAGAAAGAAAGAAAGAAAGAAAGAAAGAAAGAAAGAAAGAAAGAAAGAAAGATGAAAACAGCAGGACTTGGAATTCATTGGTTATCCACCCTTTGTTTGCTGAACACTTCCTCCACTCAGGCACTGGATCAGGGAGGAGGGGGTGGTGCTGGCAGCCCTGGCATATCAAACCTATGTAACCAGAGTACTGGGGACAAGGGGAGTTAGGAAGATCAGGAGGGAAAAGAGATTTGGGCATAGGGGGATGGATGTTTGTCCTTGGGCATGCTGAGTGCCTGCCTAAGGGTCCACCCACAGAGAGGGATTCACCCAGAGAGTATGGCCCAGCAGATAGTGGAAAAGGTGGACCCAAGGCACGGGACAGACCCAAAGATTTGGAGGTGCAGATTCATGGGAGTCCTGGGGGACAGGCAGCAAGGGTGAGCAGAGGAGGAGCATAAGAAGAAAGTCACGTGTGGGGAGCCGGTAGGGAAGAAAAACCAGGGTGGCTCGTGGCCCAGAAATCCAAAGTGGGTAAATCTTGAGGAAACCAGTGAGCCTGGGCTCAGTTTCAGAGGACAAGGGAAGATGCCAGGGGTTGACAAGATGGTAGAAGCAGCAGGTGGGGCGACTCTTCGCTGCTTCGGTGGAATTCCAGAGAGAAATGGGCAGCAGCTCAAAAGAGGGGTAAGATGAGCTCTGAGGAAGGGGAGCATGTCTGCAGGCCAAGGGGGAGAAGCCAGGAAGAGGAATGGACAGAGATGCGAGAAAGAGAAGGTGTGTAAGAGCCGACACATACTCCAGGCATTGCTCAAACAGGCAGCAGAATTGAATTCCTTCTTCCCCACAAACAGAGCAGCAGGGCGATTTTATTAGTCATATTATATTGTGCAATGAGGAAAGTAGGCCCAGAGAGGCTAAGTAACTCACCCAAGTTAGCAGCGGGCGGAGCTGAGAGGAGCCAAAAGCTTGGGCTCAGGAGTCCACAGCCAGTTTGAGGGAGAGTGTTTCTGCAGGTGGGAGGGGAAGGTTTTTAAGGCAGGGCTCCAGCAAGGGAGAGGAGAGCAAAGATGAAGAGGAAGAGAAATGATGAGGTGGGGGTGAGAGTTCAAGCCACATGACCTCCACCTTCCCAGTAAAGCAGGGAACAGACCAAGTACCAAGAGAGAGTACCTACGAATGGATTTGGAGCCAGAAGACAGGAGATGGGCCAAGTTACAACCATCACTGAGGAGACTGGATGAGAGGCAACATGAGGGAGGCCAAGTAGCAGCAGAGGTCAAAGGACATGGATTTAAAATGAATCCATCAGTCCCAAGGCAGCTTCAAAAGAATGGGACAGTAAAGTTTTAATCTAGGGTTGGGGTTTACACAAACAAAAGGTGTGAAGGGGAGACTATAGGGAGGAAGGGAGGACAGGGCAAGGGTGTAAGTCTAGAGCCAGAAGGGGAAGGAGAGAAGCGAAAAAGGAGAAGTAGGTAGCAGGAAGGGGATGTCTCCAAAGACAAGGTGTGAATCCCCCCCTTGTACTGCGAAGAGCTGACTCTCCCACCCCCCCACCCGCCCTGGGCAAGAGGGCACCCCCACGAAGGACAGGCAAAGGTCACAGCAGCTTCCCTATCAGACATACCTTCCAATCCACATACCTGGCTTCAAGAATTTTCCTGCAGCTGAATAAATAAAAGTGAGTCCAGAGAAAATGTCCTAAACAAAACCTGAATGTATCTGTTAGTGAACTGCTTGAGATTTTAATGTAACTCAGCACTGAAAAAAGAATGTTAAATTCCACCGTGAAAAGTTGTAATTGATGCCACCCCCGCCCCAGTTCCAGTCTAAGAATGGAAGATGTAATCAGAGTGTGCATTTTCTCGGTGGTGCAGTGGGCTCTGTGTCACCCAGCATCCAAGAAGCTGTGCCGAGCACAATTTGCATTGCATTTAACCCTCATCTTAATCTGTGAAGGAAGGAATCGTTGTTCCCATTTTATAGAGGAGCAAACTGAGGCTCAGGGGGGCACAGTGGAGATTCAAAACAAGCTCTTTCTATCTGGCAGTGTTTTCCATCACAGACTCTCTTTATATAGGCATAGAGGTGATGTAATGACCTTCAATATTCGAGACGGAGCATTAGGAGAAAAACAGTGGAATAGTATGTAAAACCCCATTTAAAAAAAATTCTATCCAGCTATATATACACACATATGAGCCTATACACACATTAGGATGGAGCCTAATGTGGGCCTCCATCCCAGGACCCTGGGATCATGACTTGAGCTAAAGGCAGATGCTTAACTGACTGAGCCACCCAGGTGCCCCATTTTTTAAAGTAGGTTCCAGCCCAACATGGGGCTTGAACTCACAACCCTGAGATCAAGAGTCGGATGCCCTCCCGAGTGACCCAGCCAGGCACCCCCTTAATCACCAAATCTTAACAGTTCAGAGTTTTCTCCTTTATATATTTCTATATTATTGTAAATGTTTTCCACTCACTGGCATGATTTTTAAACTAATTTTAAATAAAAAATTTCCCAATAGAGTTTATTGAACCTTTCAAATTGCAAAGACCACCCACCTACCCACACACACACTGTAAAAATTATTTTAAAAATGGAAAAAAGTTCTCTTTTCCATTAGTTTATCAATTTAAAAGAACACAAATTTCGGGACACCTGGGTGGCTCAGCGGTTGAGCACCTGCCTTCAGCCCAGGGTGTGATCCTGCAGTCCCGGGATCGAGTCCCACGTCGGGATCCCTGCATGGAGCCTGCTTCTCCCTCTGCCTATGTTTCTGTCTCTCTTTCTGTCTCTCTCATGAATAAATAAATAAATAAATAAAATCTTTTAAAAAGCAAACACAAATTTCATCTTGTCCTTCAAAAGTCCAATTTTTTTAAGCTTAAAATGTTAATAAAATAAGGTGGTAACATCTTACAATACAACAAATACCTTACTTGTCCTTGGCAAGTTTCGGTACTTCCAGCAAAGACAGCAGATGCCATGGCTGAGTGAAGTGGTCAAAATGACTCACCTCAGGGCCCCAACATCTCCCTCTCTTCAGGTGACTGCTCCCATCCTTCTCTTCTGAGAGTTTCCTTCCCAAGCCATCATGCACCAAGCATCCTGTTGTCCCCACCTAACCACGACTCCATAATTAAAATTTTCTCAAGTAGTAAAGTTCATTCCATCATCTGATTAAGGAATTACAAAGTTAATGGTTTAGAATTTTCTTTCTCTACCCTTATAATTAATTAGCGCTTCAGTAGGAGCTTTCTGAACACACTGTATGAATTTGAGAGTGAGCTGAATGGTGGAAAGACCAGGCAAACTGGTTGACCAGTGGGATATCAACCTCTAACTCTGGACAGCCATGATCACCTGAATGGCCACCACTCACTTTCTGGGCAGGTCTTGCCTTGTGGATATTAATTCGGGTCCAGTGTTGCCAAACCTGACTTTTTCCAAAAGAAGCCAGAATGTGGATTCATGTAAAATCTGATTTTTAAATGTTGACTTAAATCTTCTTTGTGTAAACACTGTGGAGGTCAAATAAAAGCCACATGTAAACCCAGCACTGCTCGCCTGCCCACCAGTTAGGCGCCGACCTCATCTCAGCCCACCACCCTTCCAGGCTGGTCACCAGCTCCTCTGCCCCTCACCCTGCGCCTCTGTGCCTGGGCTCACACCATACCAACCTCTGAGATGCCCTTTCCTGTCTTCTCTTCCAGAGTCCATCCCATCCCAAGGATCTGCTGAAATGGTACCAACTCTTCCTAATCCTAAATATTAATCTCAGTTAATATTGCCCAGCCTCCAAGGCTTTCTAACAAACACTACTTTCCTTCCATTGCATTTCCACTGATTTTGGGACTCCTCACATTCTGTCTCTCATTGCCGTTATTTCCGCATGTTTGAGTCTTTCTGGTAGATCATAAATTGGTAAAAAGGAAGGATGTGTTCACATGTGTGCCTGCTATGACTTTGGTGCTGTTATCCTCATTTCATAGGAGGGAAAACCAAAAGCTCAGTGAGTAAGTGGTCATCCTGAGCTTTCTGCATATACTGTCACTCTGCCCATTTTCTACACCATCTTCTACACCTCCCTCTGCTCCTGCTATCCAGAATCCTCCTCCTTCCTTCTCCATCTGGTAACTCCTACTCAACCCGCAAGACAGTTTTACCTACCAGCATCTTCTCCTCTCCACACACTAGACAGGGCTGGTCCCCCTCCCCACACTCCTGTGCTCCCCTAGCACCCTGTAAGAACATCTGTCAGATGCATTCATCAAACTGTAATTAGCTATCTGATTCTTTATTTCCTCTGTTGTGCTGTAAGCTCCCTGCCTCACACAGTCCCTGGCCCAGGATAAGTGACAGTCAGTGCTTATTAGATGGCAGGAAGGAAGGGAGGGAAGGAATGAGGGAGGGAGGGAGGAAGGGAGGGGTGGGAAGGAGGAAAGGATAGTAATAGCCCACAGGCAATCAACAAATGTGAGGTATAATCAACCACATGGTTCCTAGCCCCACTTCTGGGCTGGAATTGATGCTGGCTTCTTTGTAGGCCAAAAGCAGAGGTACATGGGAAGGCTCCAGTTGTACCTCCTTCACCCGCCCTCCCCACCAGAGTGGCAGCTTGCTGCTGGGTTTCAAGGCCTTAGGAATCAGTATTCACCTCTGCTCTTTGCTCCTGGTCTCCAGCCCTAGGGAAAGTGATTTTCTGCATCAGTTAGACTCCTCTGCTTTGGAAGGACAACATCAGTTATGATGAGGACGATGGGAATGAGCCTTCCCCAGAGGCTGGCGGGAAAGCACACTGGTGAGGCTCACAGCAGGCTAGTGCAAAGAGAAGGGCAGACCACGATGCTCACTGCCCAGAGCAGACAAGGGAGAGGGGAGGATCCTCTTTCTGAGAACCCTAGAAGTGAGGCTCTCTGCTCTGGGGACTGCTAGAAAACTCCTGTGACACTGCCCCTCAACCCTACCCCTCTCTTCATTCACAGGCCAGAAGGCTGGGCCAGGATGCTCCTGCTCTTGGATCCTCTCCCAGACCTAGGCTGAACTGGTCTGCTCACCACCACTCCACCAAAGTCATGTGAATAAGTGATGGAAGGAGGCCAAGGATGCCATTCCTCCAGGGAGTTCAGAGAGAACCTCTGAACAGGCCTGGAAGGCCAAAGATCTGGGGAAAGATCACAGGATCCATCCTCCTCCAGAGCCCAGAAAGTCTTCCCAGGTCCCCTCTGACCCAGACTCCACGTTCAAATAGCTGGGATGGAGGAGCAGGGTCCCCCCTGCATCCCCCTTCTCCTGCCTCTTTGTCGTCCATCTCTGGTGAGCCACCCAGAATCTCTCCCAACCCCCAGGTGATTCCAGTCCCCACCTCTAGACTAACTCAGAATACCAGGCTCTCACTGACAGCTCCGGCAGGCCCGGCCTCCACAGGTACTTCAGCTCAATAAATTCTCAATGAACCAGTAAGACAGGATCTCTTACCCTATTTTAGAGACAAGAAAATAAAGTTCAAAACCATTTTATAATTAGAGATGAAAAAAAAATCTTAAAAGGAGACCACACTACTTAAATAAACAAAATACTTTAAAGGAAACACACACACAAAAATTAATAAGAACCAGAACTTGAGCGAGAGAACTGACCGAATAACTTCCTGCCATAGAAAGAAAGAAAAAAATAAGCTAATTTTATTATTTATTTTGTATTTATTTATTGTATGTATTTATTATGTGCCCATTCTCACTTCATACTTGGGGTAACCCTAAGATGCAATCTCTTATTATCCCCATTTTACAGATAAAAACCTGAGGGACAGGGAGGCAGTAGGACTTAGCGTAAAGCCCAGGGCCGCAGCAGGGAGCTCACAGGTTCCCCTTCGGGGTAACATGTTAGCATTTTAACAATAGCTCTCTAGAGAAGACAAGTCATCCAAAGGAATGACTCCAATGCTAGGAATTTCAGGCCTCAATTCTCCCAGTGGGCTGAATTCTCTGGGCAGGAGACTTTGGCACCACCAGGCTTCACCCGAAGGCGGCCACCCACAGGCCTGGCTGACACAGGGCTCCATTCAGCAGCTGGCAAAGCCGAGGACTTGGGGGTAGAATGAGAGAGATTAGGTCAGAGAAGGCCAGCCTGAGGCAGGCACAAGAGTGGGGCAAGTAAGCAACTGCAGAAGAATGTAATTTCAGGTGCTCTGCAAACATCCCCTCACCCCGAAATATCAGCCTGCTTGACAGTGTGGGAGAGAGACACTTTCAGTGTTAGTGTCAGGACCGGGGGGTGAGCTAGTACAAGAGGCCTGGGTTCTCACCCCAGCTCACACCCTGTGCCACCAGGGCATGACACCTGCCCTCGCTGGTCCACATCTGTAAGACTAGAGGGGTAGTCTAGGTAACCAGTGAGGTGTCGCAGAGACATGGACCTCAGCAGGTGCCAAGAATGGTCCTGAAAAGAGAATCGAAGGACACAGTTCATCTGCTTTGATCAAAGTTCTCCTGAGAAGGACTCCAGGCCAGGTGCTCCACTGAGCTCTGGGATGGGGAAAGGAAGCTTATTGCCCAAGGGGACAGCCTCCTAAGTAGCACTCATGAAATCTCCCCTGGAGGCCAGAGCTGACTGCTACAAGGAGTGATGCTGGCTGCCCACAGGCCAGGTTTGAGGGGTTCAGGCAAGCCCTCCTAGAGGAGCCTAGGAGATAGACACCATCACCTGGTATAAACAGAGGTTGGAGACACCCAACTGGAAAGAACTATCCAACATGGCACTGAAGCACTAAAGAGAATGCATGCAAATTTAAGAAGGAAGCATCACAGGACACCTGGGTGGCTCATCGGTTGAGCGTCTGCCTTCAGCTCAGAGCGTGATCATGGTCCAGGGATCGAGTCCTGCATCGGGCTCCCCGCAGGGAGCCTGCTTCTCCCTCTGCCTATGTCTCTGCCTCTCTCTGTGTCTCTCAAGAATAAATAAAATCTAAAAAAAAAAAAAAAAAAAAAAAAAAAAACAAGGAAGCATCATTACCTCCATCTAACAGATACCGACTGAGGCTCGGCGTCTCGGCGTGGTCTTGGCCAGGCAGCAGAGCCAGTGGGAGAACCCGATTCTGCTTGGCCTTATAGCCTTCGCTGTCTATTTTTATCCTTCCCTCACTAATGTAGCCTGTGCACCTGTGAGAGGAGTAAAGGTAGAGAGGGGAAAGGGAGGAGGTGTAAGAAAGGCAAAAGGCTGGAGAGAAGGATGGAGAAGCCAGGGATGGATAGTAAGCACTTTCTTACTAAAATAAAATGGCAGCCACAGTTTGGGAAAACCCAAACAGATGCTTCTGTGTTTGTGGATAGTGGTTTTTAAGAGCACTGGGTTCTGGAATCAGCCAAATCTGGTCTGAGCTCCTGGCTCCACCACTTAATCCCTCTGTGACCTACAGCAAGTACTTATCCTCTTAGAGCCTCACTTTATTCCCCCAATACAATGGGAATACTACTAGTCACACCTTATTGGGCAGTTGGTAAAGACTGAATAACTGCTATATTGAAAGGGCTTGGCATAGATCTGGCACATGTTAAGCATTCAATAAACGAGAGCAAAAAAACCCAACCACTATTTTAATGTGCTCCAGAGGGCTCTCCTCTCTCCAGGCTTCCTCCTCAAAATCAACATCTGGCCAGTCCCCCCCACATCCTCACTGACTCCCTCCTTCCTTCTGTCTGCTTCCTTTTGCATTCCCTCCATTTCAGAGCCCACTTCAAAGCCTCTTCTCCCAGTCTCCTCCTTCTTCCTAGGATTCCAGCTTGCATTTGATCAAGTGATTCATCAATTAGTCTTAGCTATACAAGCTCCTTAACCTCTCAGGAACACAATTGTCCATTTTGTGGTTGTTTCAACGGACTGGTTTGCATGGGATGGACCAAGCAATGCATGTAGGGGCTGGTGGGTTTGCGGGCTGATAGGAATCACCTAACCACTTTCCCATGTGTGCCTGCAATTTGTAAATTAACCTCTGGATATACATCAAAACCTTCTACCCAAACTACAAATTATGTGCTCTTGCAAATTTGCCAAACTATTAAATGAAATTTACTACTGCTCAAGAATGTCTTGTGCTAATTAGACAGAGATAGATGAGTATATGAAAGATTAGGGTGAGGGAGGGTAGGAAAGTAGGAGCTATAGCTTACTGACTTCCTGTTAGAGGGTCTTAACCCTTTTTGTGCCACGTACCCCTTTAGCAGACTGATGAAGCCAATGGACCCTTTCTTAGAATATTTTCAAATATATAAAATAAAATGCATAGCTTGACTACAAAGAAAGCCAATTATATTGAAATATAATTATTAAAATTTTTCAAAATGAATGCATAATATAGTAATATGCATTCTTTCTTAATGCATTAAATTCCAAGCTTTAGCACCAGCCGTAATTTCAAAGCTGCAGTGGGTATAAACCATAGTTCAAGGTATCTGCAGCAGCTAAAATGTGATATGAAAAGATTTGTGATTTCTACTGTGACAACCTCCCAGATACTACAAATACACTATGTTTTATTGCCTACATTCATAGTCAAAGAAAAATGCTAAATGAAGATGCTATTTTCTTCTCCCAACCATGATCACAACCTGAATTCTACACACAAGCTGGGGTTAACTTGGGCTGTTAACCCCAAGTTAAGAATCTCTGTGAGGGCCTTACAATTCAGTCAGTATTTGTGCTGAGCATATCGCAGGGGTTCCAGCCCACCTTCATCTCCTTCTCGAGGAATCTCCACCCACAGCCCTTCCTGCCACAAAAGGTCCCGTTCTGTACACATGACCCCCCTCTGCCCTCCTCTCCCATCTGATCGGCCCAGGGAGGATGCGTGCCCCAGCAGCAACCCATGCCCAGGCTGGCCAGGGACCAGCCAAGACCTGGCCTGGAGTGAGAGAGAGTCTCAGGGTCCAGAGAACTGAGCTCAAACAGGATCCTCTCTGGAACTGGTACTGAGTGACAAAGGAGAGGTTCCTGCCATAGTAGGCTGAGGGAGGTGGGGGGAGGCGGGCAAGTGCAGACCTGAGCCCCCCCCACCAGCATCAGCTGCACAGACAGCATAACCTCGAACTCAGAACCTCCTCCACCCTGCCTTGAGGCCTGCCTCCACCCTTTCAGGCCTGTTCTTAACTATCACCACTGCATTTTACAGCTGTTCCCCCTCTTCATTACAATCAGCTTTAGGGAGTCTCTGTTTCCTCTATCAGAAGAGCCTTAAGTCAGCATGAACAGTAGCATTTTACAGATGAGAGGGCTGAAGTTCAGTAAAAGCCCAGGCAGTTGCTCAGGCTCACAGGGCTAGCCCAAGGTGAAGCCATTTCCCCTCCCTTCCCCTCCTCCCCTTCTTCCTGAGGCGCAGAGGGGTGCTGGCCTTGATTGCATATTTATTTACAATCATACAGATGATACACGAAAACAATCTCTTAGGAAACGCAAACATTTCTGATGCAATGTCCCTCCTCCCCACTCACTCAGTATCGGGCCTCCTAAGGGTAGGCCCTGACCTACGTGCAATCAGCCACCACCCAAGTTGACATTCCGCATCTTTTTAGGAGGATGGCAGCGCCAGCCGAGGCAGAAGGGAGTGGGATGGTGAGGAACCCACGAGAAGCACAGCACCTGGAAACCCTCAGCCTGGCCGCCTGGTACCCTGCTATGAAAATCAAAATCCATTTCACGGGGAGCCGGCATCTCTGGCTTCTGGGCAAAAACCAGCCTGTGGAGGAGAATCGGCACCGAAGGCTGCTCTTCATCTTGGCATGGGGCAAGTTTTCCCCAGCGCCATATCGTGTGCCCCCCACTTGTCACTTGATGTCAGAGCAACACACTAGAAATACATACCAACGGAGACAACAAAGGATGCTTCCACACAAAGCGGGAAAAGCCACAGCCACATTAAAAATATAAGTATAGCCAGCCAATACGTTCTATTTACTTTGGGGGGAAAAATAACAGAGAGGGGAGCAGATGGGAACTCATGTTTTCTCCCACAATGCCCGTGTCCCCAGAAAGCTGTGTGCGGGGCAGGGCCCAGGCCCCAGGGGCCAGGGGCCAGACGGGACAGTGAGACATTACTTTTGAAAATATGTCTCTTTCCCTTGGAGAAGGAGCATTCAGCCAGCTTCCCAGACACCACCAATCTATAACTGCCTGCATATCACATTAACCACCTACTTGAAGTCTTGGGGCAGCATCCATTTTATCCTGGAAACTGAGACAGGCCTATTTTTAGCAGGAGGGGCCCTCTTCTTTCCTTTAATCCTACTCTGAAGCATTATCCACGTAGACTGGGAACTGTTCACAGAAGGCCTACCTTAGCCTAAACCTTGGGTGCCGAGACACAGAGAGGTTAGGGGTCTAGCGTGAACCACACAGCTGGCTGGCGGGAGATCTAGGCTCCCATCCCAGTATGTCCTTGCCTCTAAGCCCACTGACCACTACGGAACAGCACAAAGCGGTTGACCGTCTGATATCCTGAGAGACAGTTCAGTCGATCTCAGTTTTCTCATTGATTCATTCCATGCCCTAGGAAAGTTGCTTAACCTCTCTGAGCCCCATTTTCCTCATGTGTACACCTGGGGTAATGACTGTCGCTATCGTGAGTGAGGATTACTGAGAGGATTACAGGTGCCAGGGCTTACACACATGCACGCTATTATTATTATAGTGTATCGCTCCCGTTTCTTACGTTGGAAGTGAGTGGATCTGTCATCTGAGAGGTGATCACTGTATCTACCCAGCTGCCCAGGGATGGGCAGGACAAGATTGCTATCGAGCCCATTTTACAGTTAAGAAAAGTCATTCTTCCTCCGAGATGACATAACTTGCATAAGAACGGGGTTTTGGAAGTGAGCACATTCTCAGCATTAAGAAGCCCTAACTAGGGGATCCCTGGGTGGCTCAGCGGTTTGGCGCCTGCCTTTGGCCTCGGTGTGGTCCTGGAGTCCCGGGATCGAGTCCCGCATCAGGCTCCCTGCATGGAGCCTGCTTCTCCCTCTGCCTGTGCTTCTGCCTCCTCTCTCTGTGTGTGTGTCTCGAATAAATAAATAAAAATCTTAAAAAAAAAAAAAAAAAAAGAAGCCCTAACTATCCTCCCTACCATACATACCTCCCAAGGTTTGGGTTGAATTAGAATGAGTTGCTTCTTCCTTGCCCCTTGCGGAGCAGAATCTCTTTGCATCCCTGGCTCACACTCTGTGATCCTTCCTTATAAACTGGAATCAGCACAGTGCCTGGTACAAAGCAGAGACTCTGTGCAGTTTTGATGAGTTGAGTAAGTGAATTAGTGAATGAATGAATGAAGATCCTGATCCACAGAGCAGAACATACCGAATAACCTGAAGGAGGTGTTTTGTTGCAGGAAGCAGGCAGGGAAGAGTTCCAAGGGTAGGAAGCAAGAACCTCATTCTCTTCATCCATTCCCAGAGCCTGTTCTATAGGCAAAAAGCCTTTGACAAGACCAAGAGCTGGGCCCCCACTCTCAATGATCCCCTCCAGAGTTTTGCCAAACGTGGCCCACACGACTCAATCCAGGGCCCAGAAGATAACTGTGAAGCACACGTGCCCTCCTCCAGCTAAAAGAGATGTAATAATATTGCAGGCAAGGGGCAGCAAACAGGCCAGGGAGATGGCCCATCCGTCTTCCTAATTGTCAACTCTGCCCATAATAAGATTTTTTTCCCTGTCACACCTTAGGCTGCTACTGAACTGAAGCAAAACCAAAATATCCATCTTCCAGTCATGAGCAGTGGCCCTCACAAAGTGCCAGGGATGAAAGGAGGCTACTTGGCTTGGAGAAGTGGAGAAAACTGGAAGGTGCCCCGGAGTCAGGAGCTGGGGGTTGGGAGATGGTGTCAGTGGGGGTTATTGGGGAGGCAGTAGGGGGTACTGGGGGGAGGACAGCATGCTGTTAACCAGCTGGAGGTGCTTAGACAGTCACTGCATCTCACTGGGCCGCTGCTTCCTATAAAACTTAAAGTCCAAAGTTCTGGAAATGGGGTCAGTGGGTGATGGGAGGGCTGTGAATCATGTGATACTATATACAAGATATTTTATGTTACATGCACTTGGAGGAAAGGATGGTAGCCATAATTTTCATCAGAATCACCAAGATATGTGTAACACTCCCTCCTCTCCCTAAAAAGTCAAGAAATATCATCCTAGACCATTTTCATCCAATAAGCATAACATATCCTGCTCTGTGCTAGGTACTTGAGACACAAATATGACAGGAGGAAAAAAATATATAGCAGGAGAGTCCTGCTTTTGTGATGCTCAGTGAAGTTTATGCTCCCTGTGACAAAAGCAGGTCCAGGGAACTCAGAGAACAGACTCTGGTCAGGAAAAGCCTTCCGGGATGGCCCTGGCCCTGGTAGTGGTGGTGGCAGCAGCAGCGACGGCAGAAACCTTAGGTGTCATGCTGAAGTTGGAAGCTGGGTATGCGTTCACTGGGTGAATAAGTCCGAAGAGTATTTTAGACAAAGGATAGCATGTACAAAGACAATGTGATCTCCAGGAACTGCCTGAAGTATAACCAGGAGTAAAACACAGAGGGGGCTCCTGGGGGTTGGGTAGTCCGGATATAGGGGAGTGGGAGAACCCAAAACAGGGCTAGAAAGACAGTAGGGCCCAGATTAGCAAATGCCATATAAGCCATCCCAAAGAATTTTTTTATTATGGTCAATGAGTTCATTCTAGCTTTAAAAGTCTTAAGATGAGCCCCCACCCCCCACCCCCACATGAATCTCCCTAACTGTTGGGCAGAGGCCTTGGTTAGTTGTGAGCACAGTGGGCAATAGAGGACAATTGGAAGAAAGAACTGCTGCCCCTTGGCACCCTGAGAGGGTACGGGCTGTCTACCAAAGTGCTGGTACTAAATGCACGTGTGCCGGTGACGCCGGCATCTGCTTGACAGTCCCTCTGTCTACCTCTCCCAGCCAGGGGCATGTCAACTGCTCATTATCATGGCTGATTGGCCCAGGCAAGGGGATGACATTTGGGCCCGTCGCCTCAGAGTCCTCTCACATACTGTTCCTCTGGATTAGAAGGCTCCTTCCGTCCTCTTCAACTGATTTGACTCCTACCAGCCTTCCAACAGAGCGACCCCTGTACTTATCACAGAAGCTCGTAGTACCTCATCCTTTCCTTTCAAAGAGGTCAGCACTGCCTGGAATTCTCAACCTGAGTGATTTGATCCATGTTGGTCTTGGCTCGCGGACTGCAAGTTCCATGCGGCCAGACAGTGCCTGTTTTCTTCATTTCTGTATCCCACTACCTTGCCTGGTGCCTGCAGGGAGCAAGTACTTGTTCATGGACCCTGAGCCATCCCCCTTTCTCAGTGTCCTTTCACATTCCCCAGAACTCACACTATGTATGGTCCAGTGAGTGGAGCTTTGGACATGGGCACGAGGACTAGACTTGAAAAGGTCCTATCGGGATGGACTCTGCTGCTACTGCAAGTGTAGCTCTGTGTTCTTCTATGTCATGCCTTGAAAGGTTCTAAAGAACCCACATTTGGTTTTACCTGCGCAGGCTTTGTGTTTAATTCAGAACGCTCTCTCCCCACCCTCAACCTGGTCATTGGCTGCATCTGACCCTCCTCTGACCCTATTCGTTCAATAGGACTTTGCCAGGCTTCAGGGGGTCATCCTCAGGAAGGGGGGACCCTCCTTCTCCTTCTCCTGGAAAATGCCTCTTCCTGGCCCTCCAGGCCGGCACCGGAGGTCTCTCGAGAGCTGCCACCGCTGGTTCCTGCCGCCCTGGTAGATGCTCAGGGCAAGCGCTAATTTAGACCTGGTGTAGGGGCCCCCCCGGGCTCCACTTTCCAACTCTCAGGCTAAGTAATAACTGGCCGCCCCGCAGGGACAAAGTACTTGGGGGTCAAAGGCTTGACCTTAAGGGAGAGATGAGGAGGAGGGAATCCCACCCAGCGGCACGCAGGCTCCCCAGGGCGGCCCCCCCGCCTCCGCCCAAGGTCGTGACCCAACGCGAGCTCTGGAAAGTTCAGCCAGGAGCCGAGGGATACCGGGGGGTACACCCTGGGGAGCGGCTTTGGCGGAAAAGGCAGCGGACGGACGGGGAGCTGGATTCCAGGTCGTCCCGGGAGCTGGTGCAGGGCGCCCAGTCCCGCAATCTGCATCCCGGACCGCAGCGCCCCGCCGGGAAGCGCCGGGCGGGGGCTGCACCACCCGAGCCGCAAGGACGGCGCGGCCTCCCCCTCCCCAGCCGTCTCCGCCCTCGCGGGCACTGGGGCTCGGGGAGCCGCTCGGGGCGCAGGGGGAGCGGCGCCCACCCTTGGGCAGCCCTCCCCGCGCAGTCGCGGACCCCACGCAGGGGTCCAGCCGGGTCGGCCCAGGCTGCCGCAGCCTCGCTCTCCAGGGGAGCTGGGGACGCGGCGCGGGGCGGGGGCGAGGCGGCCGGGCGGCGGCGGCGCGGGGCGGGTGCTGGCACGCCCCCCTCCACGCGGGCGCGGGCCGGGGTCCCCGAGCGCCTTACCTGGGCGCGCCGCAGGAGTCGGGAGGGAGGCGGCGGGCGGTGCCTGGGGCCGGCTACACCCGGGCTTGGGGGCGCACGCAGCCTCCGGTGCACGGTCCCCGCGCGGGGCGCGCACCCCCGGGCTGGCGCACTCCGGGGGCCCGGGGCGCGCACCCCCTGGGGCGCCCTGTCTGCGGCGGGCAGGGCCTGGGCCCGGGGCGCACACGCTGCGGGGCACACCCACCGCGGCCGCTGCGGGACTGGCCAGGCGCGGCCGGCGTCGCCGGCTGCCAGCACCACCCGAGTCCCCGCCTTCGCTAGGGGAAAAAAAAAAAAAAAAGAAAGAAAAAAGAAAAAAAAAAGCCTCCTGACGCGGCGCGGGCTTTGGTGTGTAGGAAGGGGCAGCATTGCGAAACCGAGGGGAGGGTCTTAGCCTTGATCAGCTCAAAAGGCCTTGGACAGAGTTTCTCTTTGGAAGAAAAACTTTTTTTTTTTTTTTTTTTTTTGTAAAGAGACTCGAAAACTCCTAACTGTATGTAGCGCTTTGCAGATTTCCAGAGTGCTCTCCCGCACATTTCTCAGTCCGTCTTCACGACCACAGTGACTAACTGTTGGGGCGTCTCTGTCCTCATCTTACAGATGTGGAGACAACGTGGCCCCGGGGAATGCTTGCCCAGGCCACCCGCAGGACCCAGGCTTCCTAACAGAATCCTGAGGACAGTGAGGTCTTGTACAGACCCGGGGTTTTCTCCTTGACGGTGGGGATGGCTGTAACCGAACTTAGATCCCCCCTAAGTCATTGCGTTTTCCCTTTGCTTTTTTCCTTCCCAGACGTTGCTTTAGCCCCACTCAGGAATCTGGCCTTTCACCTCACACTGCCACCACCCACAATGCTTTTTATCAGTTCAAACCGTTTGTGTTTCAGTCACTAACCTTGAATGACCGATGCACTAAATGCCTGTGTGGTGCACAGTCAGCCTACGACAAAAATCACTGACACTACTCCATCTTCCAGATGAGGACAAATCCGCACGGGAGGAGTTGAACGTAGAGCCCTGCTGGACTCCAGATCCCGGCCCTCACTGCCCTTACACGCCTTTCAAAGGGTCAGTTGGCACCTGGTAAAACTTAACCAAAGGGGTTGCTTTTTTTTTTAGGGGTTGCATTTTTGGCATGGAAACCCTGAAGGGGGAGATAGTTTGGGGCAAGGGACAGTTCTGGGACTTTCACTTTCCCATCTTGATGGAAACATGGTTATTATAAAGATCCACTTCTCCTAGGGCTCCACTAGAAGCAAATTAATAGCCCTAGGATGACAAACAATGGCAACAGAGGTTTGGCCCCGGTACTGGGAAGTAACTGGGAGTAGTGGTGAGCTTGAAGGCAGCTCCAGGCTCCTGCTGGAGTGAAGGGGCTGCTGCTACTCAGCTGTAGTGGGTTGTTGCCCATCAGGGTACTAACCCTAAAACTAAAACTGCCAGTTACTGTAACAGCAAAAATGGGTTTATTTGGGAATAGCAGAGAATTTCAATCCAGGGCAAGGAAGCCAGAGCAAAACCATAGGCAAGTCCAACAAACAAAAGAGAAGAGCGTTATTTTATGGAGAAGGAGGGGGTTGGGATGGGTTGTTTGGAACAAAAGTGCAGTGGAGAGAAGGGAGAGTTAAGGGTGACAACAGGTTTTCAGTGGCTGAGTTGGAGGGGTAGGCTATTTGTTGTAGGAGATGCAATGTACATCTTTCCCTCTTGGGGCCTGTAATTGATACTTTTTTCCTGTTGAGATTCTTCTGTTAGGGGTCAGTAATTGAGAGTTTTTTCCTGTAATTGACATTGAGTGGTAGGGCTCCCCCTAGCAGCCTCCCCTTCTAGCACCCTGAATCCACTTCAGTGAGGTTTCTCTTTATTAATCTTCACAAGGGCACGGAATTTATGGCCAGATCTTCTCTCCCTCTCTTTTTTTTAAAGGTTTTATTCATGAGAGATACACACAGAGAGAGAGGCAGAAACACAGGCAGAGGGAGAAGCAGGCTCCATGCAGGGAGCCTCATGCGGGACTCAATCCCGGGTCTCCAAGGATCACGCCCTGCGCCAAAGGCGGGCACTAAACTGCTGAGCCACCCAGGGATCCCCCAGATCTTCTCATTTTTAAAGAGAAGCTGTACATCAGATATTTAAGTGAAGTCTCCCAATTGTGGTAACTCATTTTACAAGTGCTAAACACTCTAACTCTAGGTCAGTGTTGTTCAAGCCAAATGAAATGAGTTTGTGGACCTGATCTAGCCCATGGGATAGGGGTATGTGCCTTGGAGTTTGGAGACACTTCACAGGATTTCATGTAGGTCTCCAGATGTCCCTGTGGGATGGACCCAGTATGGATTACTACTTATGCTTTACGGAAGAGGAAACTCCAGTTCAGGAGGCTTCCATGACGAGCTCAAGTTTGCTAATTGGTAGAGCTGGAACTGAACCCAGTCTTCTGACTCCTGGTCCTGGAACCTTTTTCCTCTGAATCCTCCAAACTCATTAAAAATCTGTTTCTTGGTTTCTGGGCATTGTGAGCCAAGTTAGGCATAGGACTGGCACTGGGGTGTGGAGACATAGCACCTTTCCTGGGAAGATAGAGCAGGAGTGCCAGACTGCTGTCCTCGAAAGCTCAGCCCGATGACTCAGAAATGAAGCTGTATCTTGAGGTTAAAGCTGAGTCAGAGAAAGCAAGGTCTGAACTGGGGCAGCCAGGGCTTCTGAATCCCAGATTAGCATATCAAGAAACAGGATGAAAAGTGGACTAAGCGAAGAGACCCACCCCTTTGCCACCCCACCCCCCTCCACAAACTGGGAGCCGCAGACCCAGAGTCACTGGCTAGAAAACTGTCTATTTTTCCATAACAAGGGAACAACAAGAGTTAGACTGGAAGGTGGACCCCTTGTGTGGTCCTAGAAAGAGAGGACCCCTTCTGGGCAGCAGGTCTTCTAGAATCTCCAATTTGGGCATCTCCAGTGCAAGGCCCAGCCTGGGTGTTTCAGACAGAGTGAGTCTGAAAAGCTGACTTAGAATGACTGAGCACAACACTGCTGTATCTTGAAGCTCTGTAATCAAAGCCTGCCCTGAGCAGCAGGCAGAGAATGGAAGGCCTCCTAGCTCCCATTGGCTGGATTAACAGGTATTTGTCACCTATGCATGTATGTGCCAGACACTAAATCAGGTGTTTTACATACATGGTCTCATCAGGACTCACAATAAAACTGTCAAATGGCCATTGTTCTCCCATCAAGGATAACAATGTTACTTGCCTGGGACACACAACCAGTAAATTGAAGAGGTGAGAATTCAAACTTAGTGACTCCGAAGACTGAACCCCCTGTGAAGGTTTCGAAATTGCTGCTAACATGGAGTCGTGTCATTAAGATCCTGCTTCAAGAAAACACTGCCCAGCTCTGAGAGCGTAGTTCACTAACCCGTCCACAGCGTGTAGGGTAGGGTCTGCCTCAGCCAGTGGTGTATCCATAATGTTTAATAACCAACTTTCGAGGGGGGAAATATGTGTACAGATACAGTCAATTCTCGTTATTCCCAGTGATCCTATAAAGTGACCATAAACACTGAAATTGCTAATACTAAACCATTGCTCCCAGGGGAAAATACAGGGTTAGGTTCCTACAAGCTTCTGGACACATTTTCATCAACTGATCAATATTCAACTTTGTTTTTACCTTTTTAGTTAAACATACATTATATGTTTATTTTATTTATTTATTTACTTGCTTATTTTTAAAGTTTTTACTTAAATTCCAGTTAGTTAACATACAAAGTAATATTCATTTCAGGTGTACAATATAATAATCCATCACCTGGTGCTGATCACAAACAGTGCACTCCTTAATCCCCATCAGGTACATTGTTGATTCATTAACATTGAACTAATGGCCAGCAGCACTATAATTCACACCTAAATGAGGGTTATTTAACACATGTATTTTCGCCATAAGGCACATCCCAGCCTTCTTGCGCTTAGACCCCTAGGTAGGTAGCACTTAGCACTGTGCCTTGGGGCTATTTTAAACAGTGAAATCACCTACAAAAAGCACAAAAAAATGTAAAAAAGCTCTGCTAAGTAGACCACAAAACGGACACTTGTTTAGAGCATGAGAGCGAAAACAAGAAGGCAGAGGGTGATCTTGCTCAACCTCAGCAGTGAACATGCACCCCGGGTAACTAAAAATTTTCACCACTTGCACATGTCTACAAAAGACTACAAAAGTCCCACAGGTATTTATTTGGGGGTTGTAAGTAAATATTACAAATAAGCAGCTTGGCCAACACAGATCAGCGCATGATGAAAATGGGCCGTACATATATGTATCCATGTATACATTCCAGGCCCTTCATGTCCACAACCTATCCTTCCAGGTTTATTTCTCATTATCCTCCAGCCAGACTGGACAGTTCACCATTCCCCAAACATGCCCCCTACATATCTAGCTTTGTGATTGAGTGCAGGCTACTCCCTACACCTAGATGCTTCCTTCTCTGCCTCCCAAAACACACACACACACACACACACACACACACACACACACACACACCATCTTCCCATGTCTGAATGATTCTACTATGACATGGTACTTCCTCCATGAAGGCCTTCCTGATAATTCAAACAATGGGATTTCTCCATGCTTGGAACTACCCTGGAATTTTGAAGCCTATGCCAGACATTGCTCATGGTCTACCTTGTATTATAAGGCAGCCTTAGTGATCTTCAGATACACATGTCTAGCCATGCCCCTCCTCTGCTTACAACCCATCAAAGGCATCCCACTGCTCTTGGATAAAGTCTGGATTCCTTTAAGAAGGTTCATAGATCTAGCCCCTTCCCATCTCTCCAGTCTTTTTTTTTTTTTTTTTCCATCTCTCCAGTCTTAACTTGTGTCCCCCTTACCCTCTCTCCTGTAGCCATGAGATTCCTCTTAGTTTCTGTAACACACTGGGTTCTTTCCTGCCTAGAGTTCTCTGCACATGCTGTTTTCTTCTGCCTAAAATTTCCTACCCTCGAATTCTGCCTTAGATAATCAATATTTATCCTGTGAACCTCAGCTTAAATGTCACTTCTGCAAGGAACCTCTCTGATGTACCTCCAACCCTGGGACTAACTTAGGAGTTCCTGGACTCCACCCCCATAGCATCTCTGCTTTTCTTTCACACATTCATTACAACTTAAACTATGTGTTATTGCCCATTTTCCCCACAAGACTGTAATTACATGAAGAAAGGCCTGTATCTCATTGGATGATTTTCAGCACCTTGTTCAGAATCGAACACATATAATGTAAATCCTGGCTCTGTAGAAATGTTTCATGAATGAATAAGTAACTAAATCGTCATTGTCTTGAGACCTATTGGGAGTGATAGGAGTGCAGACAGGTAAAGTAGATAATTACAGAGTTTTACTTACGTGTGGTATTAAATTACTACTCTGTTGGTGTTTTATACTGCACACTTAATTCTAAATTCAAAAAAGTTATCATTATTAGAGGCAGCCTGGGTGACTCAGTGGTTTAGTGCCAGCTTTGGCCCAGGGCGTGATCCTGGAGTCCCAGGATCGAGCCCCACATCAGGCTCCCTGCATGGAGCCTGCTTCTCCCTCTGCCTGTGTCTCTGCCTCTCTCTCTCTCTCTCTCTCTCTCTCTCGCTCTGTGTCTCTCATGAATAAATAAATAAAATCTTTAAAAAACGTTATCATTATTAAATTCAAAAGAAATATGCCCCCACTATGTTATATCATATGTAAAAATCATTTAGGTAATACAAATTAACCCGTACAAGTTGGGGCACCTGGGTGGCTCAGTCGGTTGGGCATCTGTTTACGGCTCAGGTCATGATCCCGAAGTCCTGGGATCAAGTCCTACATATGGCTCCCTGCTTCTCCCTCTGCCTCTCCCCCTACTCATGCTCTCTCCCTAACTCTCTCTCTCTCTCAAATAAATAAATAAAACCTTTTTTAAAAATGTGAAAGATAATTAGCTCCTAGAATATAACTTAGGTAAAATCTCATGTGCTAGAAGGAAGCAAATATTTCTTAAGCAAGACACCAGAAGCACTGAACCCCCCAAAAGATACATTAAATAAGTATTTTATTCTGTTCTTTAAAACTTACTGACATTAAAAACAAACAAAAAACTTATTGACATAAACAACAACCATTTTATTCCCTCTTCTGATTCTGTGGGTTGACTGGGCTCAGCTGGGCAGATCTGCTGCTCCATGTTATGCTGGTTGGGGTTGAGTTATGTAAAGTTCATTTGGGTTGGAATGTCCAAGATGTCTCTTTCCAGTGGCTGGCTAGTTAATGCTGGTTATTGATTGGGAGTTCAGGAAGGGCTGCTAACTCAGGAGTACTTGCACATGCCCCTCCATATGGCTCAGGTTTCTCATAGACTGGTGTCCCAAATGCAAGTTTTCTAAGAGAGAAGAAGTAGAAGCTGCTCAATCTCTCAAAGGCTAAGCCCAGAAATGGTATCATTTCACTTTCAACATGTTTTATTGGCTAAGCAGTCACAGGGCAAGCCTAGATTCAGAAGGAGTGAGTAATAAACACCAACTCTCAATAGACAGCGTGAAAAAGAATTTATGGTCATCTTTAATCTACTACAACACAATTAAGAGAGTGTAACAACAAACCATAGACTGAGAGAAGATGTTTTCAAACATATATTTTATGCATTGAATGTATCCCTCCTCAAAATTCATATGTTGAAATCCTGACCCTTAGTACCTTAGAATGTGACCATATTTGGAAATAGTCATTGCAGATACAATTAGTTGAGATGAAGTCATACTAGAGTAGGCTGGACCCCTAGTCCAATATGACTGGTATCCTTATAAAAGGTGAGATTTGGATACAGAGACACATACAAAGGGAGAACACCATGTGAAGATGAAGGCAGAGCTCTTACAAGCCAAAGAAAAACAAAGATTGCCAGCAAACCATGCAGAAGCTAGGAGAGAAGTATAGAACAGAAGTATAGAACAGAGAAGTATAGAACAGAGGTTTTCCCATAGCCCTCAGAAGGAACCAGCTCTACCAACACCCTGATCTCAGACTTCTAGCCTCCAGAACAGTGAGAATATATATTTCTGTTGTCTAAGACACCCAGTTTGTGGTACTTTGTTATGGCTTTCCTAGGAAACTAATACAATATATTAAGAATGTCTACAAAGAAATCTTTAAAAAATCCAATAGGGAAATGAGCAAATATTTAAATGAACACTTCACAAAAGAAGGTATTTGAAAGGCCAATGATATGAAAAAGTGCTCAACATCATCAGTTATTAGAGAAATGCAGATGAAACCTCAATAATTTATCACTGCACGCTCTTTAGAATAACTTGTAAAAATGTTAATAATACAAAGCGCATAGCAAATATGTAGAGCAAATGAAACTCAAAAACACTGTTCCTGGAGTGCAAATTAGTACAACCACCTTGGAAAACTGTCAATAGGGGATCCCTGGGTGGCGCCGCAGTTTAGCGCCTGCCTTTGGCCCAGGGCACGATCCTGGAGACCCAGGATCAAATCCCACATCGGGATCCCGGTGCATGGAGCCTGCTTCTCCCTCTGCCTAAGTCTCTGCCTCTCTCTCTCTCTCTCTGTGACTATCATAAATAAATAAAAATTTAAAAAAAAAAAAAGGAAAACTGTCAATAGCTACTAACACTGAATATATGATTCCACTCCTAGACAGAGACCTAATAAAAAATGTGTGCATATGTACATCATAAGGCATAATCATGAATAGTAATAGCGGTACTATTCATAATTTCCCCAAACTAGAAAACATTTGGTGTAGAATGGATAAACTGTGTTTAAGTCTTCAATGGAATACTAAACAGTGGTGAAAATGGAACTACTGCTACATAAAACAGTATGGAAGGGACGTCTGGCTGGCTCAGTTGGTAGAGCATGCAACTCTTGATCTCAGTGTTGTGAGTTTGAGCCCCATGTTGGGCGTGGAGCCTACTTTAAAAAAATTGTAAAGAGGAAAAAAAATTAGAATTTCACAAAAATGATGATAGTAACAAGTAACAAGTAGAGAGTGTATGACTCCATTTGATAAAGTTTAAACACAGGAAGAATTACTCCACGATGATAGAAATCAGGATTGTGGATATCTTTGGAGATGCACAAGGAGATCTGGGAGGTGACGATGTTCTATTTTTCAAATCTGATAAAACTTATGAGACTATGTTACTTTCTGAAAATTCATTGCACTGTGCTTTATTTGTGTGCTTTTCTGTGTTATAGTTTAATGTAAAATTTTATTTAAAAATAAATAAATACATTCCAAAGTGTCAGTTCATCTCCACCCACTGATAACTGGAAATACTAGTCGTGCCTTTCACATTGGTAATGATTTATAAATGTGCTCTCCTGGAAAAGCATTCTGACTATTTTTGAGGTTTTGTAAAAAGGAAAGAGGTTGTAAGTTCAATTTCTTTATCTTTCTATATAATGAAGCTTTGTCGTGTTTGTGAAATAGTCAATATTGATTAACTATTTAAAATGTGGTTAAATTACACAGTGGACAATAACATATTAAGCAAGAAATTTGCTGTTAAGTTGGGAGACACAGGTCACCGGGTGGACGACAGAGTTAGTTATCAAACAGATCTCAACAACATCAATTTGCCTTCTAATCTCCATATGGATAGCAGCCTATACTCTACCCTTCCTGAGCATGCAATTCTTCCAACCTCAGGTCTTTCTTACTTTCAAGTAGTGTTATATTTAGCATTCTCCCTGCCTAGGACAGTCTTATCTAACCAACTCTTCCTGAGTATCACCTCACCTCCACAACTGACTGTGTCTGAGATGGCCCCAGTGATCCCCTCCTCCTAATATTCATATTCTGTGTAACCTTGTCCCCATGAGTATGGGCTGGACCTAGTGACTCACCTCTAGCAAGTAGAATATGGCAAAAAGGATAGGCTATCACTTACAAGATTAGGGTGCAAAAAGACTGACTTGCCTCTTGGGCTCCCTCTCTTCTTCCCTTACTCTTTTTCTCTCAGAACCCTTGCTCTGAAAGAAGTCAGATACCTTGTCTTGAGTAGCCCACTGGAAGGGCAAGAAACTGGCTAATATCCAGTGAGAGTATGAGGCCTGCCAACAGCCAAGTGAGTGTGCTTCAGGGTGAAACCCTCCTCCCCAAGTCAAATATTGAGATGATTTAGTCCTACATAGTCTGACTGCAGCCTTGTGAGGCCTTGAGCCAGAGGGGCCAACTAAACTCTACCCAGATTTCTGACCGAAAAAACTATGAACTAATACACATTTGTTGTTTTAAGCAACCATAGTTTGGAGTAATTTGTTACACAGCAATAGCTAACAAATAAAGCCCCTACATTCACTCCTCTGACCCCAGGATATACTCACTGCCTCTGTTGTACCCAGTGCTTCCCACAATTACAGCATTTATCATACCTCATAGCAATCTACTGCTTACTTGCCTATCTCTGGCCATGAAAACCAGAAACCATGTTTTACAAGCTTTTTCTTTTTCTTTTTTTTTTTATCTTTTATTTATTTATTTATTTTTTTTTTTTTTAATTTTTATTTATTTATGATAGTCACACAGAGAGAGAGAGAGGCAGAGACACAGGCAGAGGGAGAAGCAGGCTCCATGCACCGGGAGCCCGACGTGGAATTCGATCCCGGGTCTCCAGGATCGCGCCCTGGGCCAAAGGCAGGCGCCAAACTGCTGCGCCACCCAGGGATCCCAAGCTTTTTCATTCCAGTTCAGAGAACTCAGTTGTACTTGTAAGTGTTTGATTGACACATGAAAGAATAAATAAGATAGCTGTTTAGTCTTGGAAAGTAATAATCTCTCTGATTCTTAATCTTTTCATTTGTAAAGTGATAAAATTTGTAGAAATATTTAAGAGACAGAATGAACATGACTTGGTAAACAAGGAGTGAGGAGTGAGGAAAAAGGAAGAGTCAAAGTTTAGACAACTACGTATCCCTAAGAGAGAAGAAGAATACCAAGAGAAGAGCCAGTTTAGAGTGGAAGATGGTGAGTTCAACTTTGTTCATGCTGAAATTCATGTATCTTTGGACACATCCACCAGGCTGATGGGTCTCCAGGCTGATGTTTAGAGACCTGTGGTGGCACAGATCTGGGAGCTGATGGCACATAGGTAGTGCCTCCCTGGGGGAGAAGCCAAAGAGCATGTTGTGTGAGAAACCAGAGTACCCTGAGGCTGCCATGCTTCAAGGAAGCCAAACCACATAGAGAGGCCATGCTTAGGTCTCTGGTCAGAAGACACCATGGTGCAGAGAAAAGCTATATTATGTGACCCATCCGACTTATCCTCAGAATGCATGAGCATAATAAAATGTTTGTTTTTTGCCACTAAGTTTGGGGCAATTTGTAATTTATCAAACAGTAATAGTACCTGGGATAATAACTTTAGAGAAAACAGTTTTCTGAATGGTCAGAACAGACGCCAGAGTGGATTAGGCTAGGGAATGTGTAGGAAGTGAGGAATGGGGCCACACACGAATAGACTGTAGTGGGGAGCAGTCAAATTGGAGAGTGATAGGGTCTTAGGAGAGCTTTTGTCAGAGGGAATAACCTAGATAGGTTTATAGAATACAAGGAAACTATCAGAGGAGTGGGGGAGTTGAAGCAAAGAAGAGAGGAGTCAGTCAGGGAGGGGGCAGGACACAAGTTGAGGAGCTAGACTTGAATGGTCTCCACTCAGATTAGAAGAAAATAACTGGGGGAGGAGCAAGATGGCGGAAGAGTAGGGTCCCCAAATCACCTGTCTCCACCAAACTACCTAGAAAACCTTCAAATTATCCTGAAAATCTATGAATTCGGCCTGAGATTTAAAGAGAGACCAGCTGGAATGCTACAGTGAGAAGAGTTCGCGCTTCTATCAAGGTAGGAAGACGGGGAAAAAGAAGTAAAGGAACAAAGGCCTCCAAGGGGGAGGGGCCCCGCGAGGAGCCGGGCTGAGGCCGGGGCGAGTGTCCCCAGGACAGGAGAGCCCCGTCCCGGAGGAGCAGGAGCTGCACCGACCTTCCCGGGCGGAAAGGGGCTCGCGGGGAGGTGGAGCAGGACCCAGGAGGGCGGGGGTGCCCTCGGGATCCCGGGGACACTAACAGCAACTGCGCACCCAGGAGAGTGCGCCGAGCTCCCTAAGGGCTGCAGCGCGCACGGCGGGACCCGGAGCAGCTGAAGGGGCTCGGGCGGCGGCTCCGCGGAGGGGGCTGCGCGGCCCCGGGAGCAGCTCGGAGGGGCTCGGGCAGAGGAAGAGGCTCCGTGCGGAGGGGGCTGCGCGGTTCCAGGAGCAGCTCGGAGGGGCTCGGGCGGCGGCTCCACGGAGGGGGCTGCGCGGCCCGGGAGCGCGAATCCACCAGCGCAGGCTCCGGAGCACAGGGCGCCGGGACACAGCCCAGGACCCCGCCTCCCCCGGGACAGGCAGAGGCCGGGAGGGCCCAGGACAGCGAGGACGCTCCTGCCCCAGCTGAGCAGATCAGCGGCCCCACCCCGGAGCCTCCAGGCCCTGCAGACGGAGTTCCTGCCGGAGCTGAATCCAGGTTTCCAGAGCTGCCCCGCCACTGGGGCTGTTCCTCCTGCGGCCTCACGGGGTAAACAACCCCCACTGAGCCCTGCACCAGGCAGGGGCAGAGCAGCTCCCCCAACTGCTAACACCTGAAAATCAGCACAACAGGCCCCTCCCCCAGAACACCAGCTAGACGGACAACTTCCAGGAGAAGCCAAGGGGCTTAAAGTACACAGAATCAGAAGATACTCCCCGGTGGTTCTTTTTTTGTTTGTTTGTTTTTGTTTTTGTTTTTGTTTTGTTTTGCTTTTTGATTTGTTTCCTTCCCCCATCCCCTTTTTTTCTCCTTTCTTTTTCTTTCTTTTTCTTCTTTTTTTTTTTTTTTTTTTTTTTCGTTTTTGTTTTTTTCTTTTTCTTCCCTTTTTTTTTCTCTTTCTCTTTTCTTTCCTTCTTTCTCTCCTCTCTTTTTCTCTTTTTCCCAATACAACTTGCTTTTGGCCACTCTGCACTGAGCAAAATGACTAGAAGGAAAACCTCACCTCAAAAGAAAGAATCAGAAACAGTCCTCTCTCCCACAGAGTTACAAAATCTGGATTACAATTCAATGTCAGAAAGCCAATTCAGAAGCACTATTATACAGCTACTGGTGGCTCTAGAAAAAAGTATAAAGGACTCAAGAGACTTCATGACTGCAGAATTTAGAGCTAATCAGGCAGAAATTAAAAATCAATTGAATGAGATGCAATCCAAACTAGAAGTCCTAACGACGAGGGTTAACGAGGTGGAAGAACGAGTGAGTGACCTAGAAGACAAGTTGATAGCAAAGAGGGAAACTGAGGAAAAAAGAGACAAACAATTAAAAGACCATGAAGATAGATTAAGGGAAATAAACGACAGCCTGAGGAAGAAAAACCTACGTTTAATTGGGGTTCCCGAGGGCGCCGAAAGGGACAGAGGGCCAGAATATGTATTTGAACAAATTCTAGCTGAAAACTTTCCTAATCTGGGAAGGGAAACAGGCATTCAGATCCAGGAAATAGAGAGATCCCCCCCTAAAATCAATAAAAACCGTTCAACACCTCGACATTTAATTGTGAAGCTTGCAAATTCCAAAGATAAAGAGAAGATCCTTAAAGCAGCAAGAGACAAGAAATCCCTGACTTTTATGGGGAGGAGTATTAGGGTAACAGCAGACCTCTCCACAGAGACCTGGCAGGCCAGAAAGGGCTGGCAGGATATATTCAGGGTCCTAAATGAGAAGAACATGCAACCAAGAATACTTTATCCAGCAAGGCTCTCATTCAAAATGGAAGGAGAGATAAAGAGCTTCCAAGACAGGCAGCAACTAAAAGAATATGTGACCTCCAAACCAGCTCTGCAAGAAATTTTAAGGGGGCCTCTTAAAATTCCCCTTTAAGAAGAAGTTCAGTGGAACAGTCCACAAAAACAAAGACTGAATAGATATCATGATGACACTAAACTCATATCTCTCAATAGTAACTCTGAATGTGAACGGGCTTAATGACCCCATCAAAAGGCGCAGGGTTTCAGACTGGATAAAAAAGCAGGACCCATCTATTTGCTGTCTACAAGAGACTCATTTTAGACAGAAGGACACCTACAGCCTGAAAATAAAAGGTTGGAGAACCATTTACCATTCGAATGGTCCTCAAAAGAAAGCAGGGGTAGCCATCCTTATATCAGATAAACTAAAATTTACCCCAAAGACTGTAGTGAGAGATGAAGAGGGACACTATATCATACTTAAAGGATCTATTCAACAAGAGGACTTAACAATCCTCAATATATATGCTCCGAATGTGGGAGCTGCCAAATATATAAATCAATTATTAACCAAAGTGAAGAAATACTTAGATAATAATACACTTATACTTGGTGACTTCAATCTAGCTCTTTCTATACTCGATAGGTCTTCTAAGCAAAACATCTCCAAAGAAACGAGAGCTTTAAATGATACACTGGACCAGATGGATTTCACAGATATCTACAGAACTTTACATCCAAACTCAACTGAATACACATTCTTCTCAAGCGCACATGGAACTTTCTCCAGAATAGACCACATATTGGGTCACAAATCGGGTCTGAACCGATACCAAAAGATTGGGATTGTCCCCTGCATATTCTCGGACCATAATGCCTTGAAATTAGAACTAAATCACAACAAGAAGTTTGGAAGGACCTCAAACACATGGAGGTTAAGGACCATCCTGCTAAAAGATAAAAGGGTCAACCAGGAAATTAAGGAAGAATTAAAAAGATTCATGGAAACTAATGAGAATGAAGATACAACCTTTCAAAATCTTTGGGATGCAGCAAAAGCAGTCCTAAGGGGGAAATACATCGCAATACAAGCATCCATTCAAAAACTGGAAAGAACTCAAATACAAAAGCTAACCTTACACATAAAGGAGCTAGAGAAAAAACAGCAAATAGATCCTACACCCAAGAGAAGAAGGGAGCTAATAAAGATTCGAGCAGAACTCAACGAAATCGAGACCAGAAGAACTGTGGAACAGATCAACAGAACCAGGAGTTGGTTCTTTGAAAGAATTAATAAGATAGATAAACCATTAGCCAGCCTTATTAAAAAGAAGAGAGAGAAGACTCAAATTAATAAAATCATGAATGAGAAAGGAGAGATCACTACCAACACCAAGGAAATACAAACGATTTTAAAAACATATTATGAACAGCTATACGCCAATAAATTAGGCAATCTAGAAGAAATGGATGCATTCCTGGAAAGCCACAAACTACCAAAACTGGAACAGGAAGAAATAGAAAACCTGAACAGGCCAATAACCAGGGAGGAAATTGAAGCAGTCATCAAAAACCTCCCAAGACACAAGAGTCCAGGGCCAGATGGCTTCCCAGGAGAATTTTATCAAACGTTTAAAGAAGAAATCATACCTATTCTCCTAAAGCTGTTTGGAAAGATAGAAAGAGATGGAGTACTTCCAAATTCGTTCTATGAAGCCAGCATCACCTTAATTCCAAAGCCAGACAAAGACCCCGCCAAAAAGGAGAATTACAGACCAATATCCCTGATGAACATGGATGCAAAAATTCTCAACAAGATACTGGCCAATAGGATCCAACAGTACATTAAGAAAATTATTCACCATGACCAAGTAGGATTTATCCCTGGGACACAAGGCTGGTTCAACACCCGTAAAACAATCAATGTGATTCATCATATCAGCAAGAGAAAAACCAAGAACCATATGATCCTCTCATTGGATGCAGAGAAAGCATTTGACAAAATACAGCATCCATTCCTGATCAAAACTCTTCAGAGTGTAGGGATAGAGGGAACATTCCTCGACATCTTAAAAGCCATCTATGAAAAGCCCACAGCAAATATCATTCTCAATGGGGAAGCACTGGGAGCCTTTCCCCTAAGATCAGGAACAAGACAGGGATGTCCACTCTCACCACTGCTATTCAACATAGTACTGGAAGTCCTAGCCTCAGCAATCAGACAACAAAAAGACATTAAAGGCATTCAAATTGGCAAAGAAGAAGTCAAACTCTCCCTCTTCGCCGATGACATGATACTCTACATAGAAAACCCAAAAGTCTCCACCCCAAGATTGCTAGAACTCATACAGCAATTCGGTAGCGTGGCAGGATACAAAATCAATGCCCAGAAGTCAGTGGCATTTCTATACACTAACAATGAGACTGAAGAAAGAGAAATTAAGGAGTCAATCCCATTTACAATTGCACCCAAAAGCATAAGATACCTAGGAATAAACCTCACCAAAGATGTAAAGGATCTATACCCTCAAAACTATAGAACACTTCTGAAAGAAATTGAGGAAGACACAAAGAGATGGAAAAATATTCCATGCTCATGGATTGGCAGAATTAATATTGTGAAAATGTCAATGTTACCCAGGGCAATATACACGTTTAATGCAATCCCTATCAGAATACCATGGACTTTCTTCAGAGAGTTAGAACAAATTATTTTAAGATTTGTGTGGAATCAGAAAAGACCCCGAATAGCCAGGGGAATTTTAAAAAAGAAAACCATATCTGGGGGCATCACAATGCCAGATTTCAGGTTGTACTACAAAGCTGTGGTCATCAAGACAGTGTGGTACTGGCACAAAAACAGACACATAGATCAGTGGAACACAATAGAGAATCCAGAAGTGGACCCTGAACTTTATGGGCAACTAATATTCGATAAAGGAGGAAAGACTATCCATTGGAAGAAAGACAGTCTCTTCAATAAATGGTGCTGGGAAAATTGGACATCCACATGCAGAAGAATGAAACTAGACCACTCTCTTTCACCATACACAAAGCTAAACTCAAAATGGATGAAAGATCTAAATGTGAGACAAGATTCCATCAAAATCCTAGAGAAGAACACAGGCAACACCCTTTTTGAACTCGGCCATAGTAACTTCTTGCAAGATACATCCACGAAGGCAAAAGAAACAAAAGCAAAAATGAACTATTGGGACTTCATCAAGATAAGAAGCTTTTGCACAGCAAAGGATACAGTCAACAAAACTCAAAGACAACCTACAGAATGGGAGAAGATATTTGCAAATGACATATCAGATAAAGGGCTAGTTTCCAAGATCTATAAAGAACTTATTAAACTCAACACCAAAGAAACAAACAATCCAATCATGAAATGGGCAAAAGACATGAACAGAAATCTCGCAGAGGAAGACATAGACATGGCCAACATGCATATGAGAAAATGCTCTGCATCACTTGCCATCAGGGAAATACAAATCAAAACTACAATGAGATACCACCTCACACCAGTGAGAATGGGGAAAATTAACAAGGCAGGAAACAACAAATGTTGGAGAGGATGCGGAGAAAAGGGAACCCTCTTACACTGTTGGTGGGAATGTGAACTGGTGCAGCCACTCTGGAAAACTGTGTGGAGGTTCCTCAAACAGTTAAAAATATACCTGCCCTACGACCCAGCAATTGCACTGTTGGGGATTTACCCCAAAGATACAAATGCAATGAAACGCCGGGACACCTGCACCCCGATGTTTCTAGCAGCAATGGCCACGATAGCCAAACTGTGGAAGGAGCCTCGGTGTCCAACGAAAGATGAATGGATAAAGAAGATGTGGTTTATGTATACAATGGAATATTACTCAGCTATTAGAAATGACAAATACCCACCATTTGCTTCAACGTGGATGGAACTGGAGGGTATTATGCTGAGTGAAGTAAGTCAGTCGGAGAAGGACAAACATTATATGTTCTCATTCATTTGGGGAATATAAATAATAGTGAAAGGGAAAATAAGGGAAGGGAGAAGAAATGTGTGGGAAATATCAGAAAGGGAGACAGAACGTAAAGACTGCTAACTCTGGGAAACGAACTAGGGGTGGTAGAAGGGGAGGAGGGCGGGGGGTGGGAGTGAATGGGTGACGGGCACTGGGGGTTATTCTGTATGTTAGTAAATTGAACACCAATAAAAAAAAAAAAATTAAAAAAAAAAAAAAAAAAAAAAAAAAAAAAAAAAAAAGAAGAAAATAACTGGAATTTGTTGGGAGAGGAAGACATAGCAGGATAGCCACAGGAAGGAAGTGATGGTACTGGTGTCAATGCAGTTCATGATCACCTACAGGGGCTGAACTCCAACCAGGACTGATGGACTGAAGGAAACAGAAAGACTGAAGGAAACAGAAGGACCGAAAAGCTGAGGTCTCTTGGAAATCAAAGTGCAGGTTTCATGGGTATGAGGTCATGAGATAGTTAAAAGGATGGGAGAATGCAACCATAAAGGAAGTTACTGGAATCTAGATGACCCAGGCCTGGGTCATAACACAATCTGGGGTTGAGCCTGGGAGTGGTGGCTGAAATACAGAGAAGGTAAAGTCTCTTGGGGTTAAGAAGACCCAAGAAGGCAGCACTTGGGCTGCTCAGTGGTTGAGCATCTGCTTTTGGCTCAGGTCATGATCCCGGGGTTCTGGAACCAAGTCCCGCATTGGGCTCCCCATGGGGAGCCTGCTTCTCCCTCTGCCTATGTCTCTGCCTCTCTGTGTCTCTCATGAATAAATAAATAAAATTTTTTTTGAAAAAAGTAATACTCAAGATGTAGCAGTCTTGTCAGTTGTCTGCCTGGGCACTGAAATCTCCTAGGGTGATGCAGAACTGCAGCAAGAGAGGAAGGCTGAGAGCCAGGCCATGAATGATTCAGTGAGTGAGCTTTTGAGAGTTTTTGGTGCTTAAGAGAAGACTGGTTGGATGGCATGTGGCTTAAAGAAAGATATGAGCAAGGACAAGCAGTGGTGCAGAGTGACAATGAAGAGGCAGGACAATCCAGCCATATTTCTACTGAATGGGAATGGGTCTGAGAGGGTGAGCCACTTTCCCCTGAAAAGCCACAGAGGAAGCACTGACTTTTAAGACAAAAGTGATGTGAACCTTCAGAATGGATGGAGGGTTCAGGAAGATGTAATGGCTGAATAGGATTTGGGAGCAGAGTGAGTAAGAAACACATGGAGGGAAAGAAATGGTGGTGGCAGGGGGTGTGTGGGTTTGAGGTTAGGAAAGAGACTCTTTGCTTGCAGGCAGGGACCCTCTATGGCTTAAAGGATTAAAATGGAGGGGAAAAGTGAGTCAGGTCCTTGCCCCTCCAAATGCAGTGCTCCTCTCCTAGGGAGGCCCCTCCCCCAGCGAGGCCCATCCTGTTGGAGCCAGTACTCCCAACATGCCTGGCAGATGAGCGTCTGCCAAAGATACTGTAAAGAGGGGTGTGAAGGGTGAGTAGGAGTGGCACTTGGTGTGGGACCCCCTCAGACAGCCTGAACATCCTCGACTCAGGAAGTTACACAGAGCAATGTATCTTCCTGTTATGACTGTTTTGCTATAAATGAAATAGAAAAATATGAGAGCTCTTGAACTCTCCTAAGAGGAAGACAATAAAAAGGCAAAAAAAAAAAAAAAGCTATCTGACCACCCACCTGGAAGCTCATTTAAATAACTTGTGTGGCTATTTTAAGACAGAAATGGAGGCTTCTATTAATAAGCCTGGTTCAGTAAGGCCTGTCTGCAGCCAGGGTGACCCTGAAAGCCTCTTTCCCTACAGAATCCCTGGGTGACAAAGAGAAACGGTGTGCACCTGTCAGTGGACAGCCCCACACTGGTCACTGCAGGGAGAAAATTCTCCAGGGAGATTCCTCAACCTCTAATTCCACTTCTAGCCCTTCCTGGAGGAGTTTACAGCAGCTAGAGGAAGGCTTACCCAAGGCAAGTCATCTGCTGGTAATACCTCCAACAACCTGAGGGAGGAGGCTCTTTTCTATGTCTTTCTTTCTTTCTCTCTTTCTCTTTCTTTCTTTCTTTCTTTCTTTCTTTCTTTCTTTCTTTCTTTCTTTCTTTCTTTCTTTCTTTTTTTTTTAAGATTTTATTTATTCATTTATTTGAGAGAGAGAGAGAACATAAGCAGGGGGAGGAGGGGGAGGAGTAGAAGGAGAAGCAGAATTCCTGCTGAGCAGGGAGCCCAACTCGAGACTCAATCCCAGGATCCCCGGATCATGACCCGAGCTGAAGGCAGATGCTTGCTTCACTGACAGCCACCCAGGCGCCCCTCTATCTCCATTTTAGAGGTGTGGAAACTGAGACTTAGGAGAGTGCATTTGCTCCCGGTTCCCACCATTGGAAAGAGAATCTGGGATTCGAGGTGCTTAGCACCCAGGCTAAGTTAAGTAAGTCAAGTACATTAAGTAACCACTCCACAGCACTGCCTTCCTTCCTGAGGCGTGACTTAGATGTGCGAAGGCCTTCAAAGTCAAATTCTTGCATCGTCCCCGATGTGGTTGGAGGCAGCTGATCATCATGCCTGGACTCTCCACCTCGCTCACACCGTTCTTCAGTGTCCTTGTTATAACCTGCAGAGCCACAGTGGACTGAGGATCAGGTTCCTTTAACCCAGAACCCCCCTACCATCCTGCAGGAAGGTCATGGTCTGTTCTGTCAGACACTGGTTTCCCGGACCAGAGAGCCACTCCCATCCCTCAGGAGAAAGGCAGTAAGTGGAGTCAGGGCTGGAGCAAGGACCCAGGTGCCCGGGTGTCATGGGCTGTGTGCCACAGATCACAGCCTGTTGCTTCTTTTCTCCTTGTCTTTCCCAGAGTCTCGCTTCTCTGCACACCTACTAACCCGTTCTGTGCTTGCTCCAGATCTCTCCTTCTCTCATGGCCCTGCGGCTCTGACTCCACTCGATAGAACCTTCCAGTGCATTCCTATGGCTTCCAGCCCAGCTGCTAACTGCCTGCATGTCTCAGCATTTCTTGGTTCAAATTCCTGAGGTGGGAATCTGATTGGCCCCGCTCCCTTTTTTTGTGCTGGGCCTTAGGTCATAGGTCACCGGCAGGCCTGAGTTGGCTCAGATGACTTCCCCTGCTGTACTGGACAGCCCGGGGTGGGACGCAACCAGCTGAGGAATGCACCTTCCCCCTTTCTCGGCCAGGGCGATTTGTTGAATTGTTCCTTTATGAAGGCCGATAGCCAACATTTGTAACGCACTTCTAAAACCTCCGCTGGCCCCGAGGCAGGAACACAGCCTTTTGGAGCCTTTATAAATCAGGGCTTTAACTGCTGGAAATGATAACTTACAACAAGCATGCTGTCGCCTCGCTGGTGGACTCACTGTTGCATAACCCCATTCTCTCGCAAACTGCACCCTCCACCAAAATGTCCATCTCTGGGAGCACCCAGATAGCAGCAAACCCAGTTGGCTGCCAGACAGCCTCTAGGCTGCCCTCCTCCTTCCCTGCCACACACACCCCTGGCCCCACCACCTCTGGCATTTGCATTTTGCAGCTGTCACTGTGTTCCCTGGCCCCAGTGTTGCCTCTGGGGAGCCTGTCAGCACATCCAAGCCCTGATTTAAGGAACAACCACAGGGGCGGAGTTCTTCTCTCTACTCTTGTTACCTACTAGCAAGGGGGTCTCCTTGCTCCAGCTTCTGATGGCCCCCATCTACCTACCCGCATCCGCACACCCCCATGCCCTCCCACACCTTCCCATACCCTCCCACACCTCCGTACCCTACCCTGCTACTACACCCGCCACATACAAACACATGCACAGCCCCTCCCTCACATCCACATCCCCATCTACACAAGCATGTGTTAATGTTTACTCTATGGATGTCTTTTGCTTTGTTAAGGAGTCGATTTCAGGGGGATTTTATTCTTGGAAATGTCCCATTCCTATGGCTGAATCATGTTTCATGAGCTCTGTCCTTTGATTTATTGCTCTGGGGGTCTGGGACCATGGGAGGCACTGGGTCCTTTTTATTAGATGTGTCCTCCTGCTTCCTCAGAGAACAGGAGGAAAGTCCCAAGGAGAAAAGGGGGCAAGGGGATGGGGAGGCACTGCCAACAAAAGTCAAGAGCAGCCTGCAGGCTGGGTCTTAAAGGAGCCAGCAGGAGCCAGCTGTGGGGGGTGAGGGCTGAGGAGCAGGAAGTTTAGATTAGCTTCCTCACCTTTGCTCCAGACTATTTCTCAAGGAGGAAGCTTGTGCAACGTTGAACTATAAAAATCCCCCGTTGGAGCTTTGATGTGTCTTCTTTGCAAGAAGTCCCCACCTGTCCCTGGGGGAGAAGGAGCTAGAAAGCTGGAGGCCTGAGATTGGACCGCTGTGACTAAAACCGCCAAGGCTGCAGCCTAGATTATCTCCCGGAGATGATCACTGTGGAAATGGTTATGCCTGACATTTGTACCATACTTTACAGTTTGCACAGAGTTCCCACATGCACCGTCCCATCCCAATCCTAAGTGGAGGGAGGAACAAGCATTTTTAGACTGCAAGGGATCAGAATAGGCCACCCCAAAGTATGCCACTCTGTCATAAGGATTATCTTGGCCTGACGACATTTGAGAAATGGCAGACACCAAAAGAGTGCCCTGCCTTTATCCCCTCTTTGCCTAAAAGCAGAACATAAATTTCCATTTGTAAAGATATCTCCCTCTCCTGCATGAGGAAGAGGAGGACCCAGGGGGACCACTCTTAAACTCTTAATTGCAAGAGATAACTCTAGACACTTAGCAGCTCAGATATGGCACCAAGTGGGATCTATTTAGCACACCTGCTAAAATAGCCCTTAGCGTCCATTCGTCCTCCCATATCTATTTACCTACCTACAATTTGCAGCCCCTGAAGGTTGAGACCTCCCTTTCTTCGTCTTATCACTGCTCTACAAATGTATTGTCCTTATTAAGATGCTATATCTAGGGACGTCTGGGTGGCTCAGTGGTTGGGTGTCGTCTGCCTTTGGCTCAGGGTGTGATCCCGGGGTCCTGGGATCAAGTCCTGTATCGGGCTTCCTCCTCCCTCTGCCTATGTCTCTGCCTCTCTCTGTGTGTCTCTCACGAATAAATTTTTAAAATCTTTTTTTTTTTAAAAAAACGTGCTATATATATATCCCAAACTCTAACCACCCCTTTGAGTTGCTCATCACTGAGTTTTCCCCATGTGTATGCATGCTGTGCATACTCCTAAACTCTGTTTTCTCTCTCACTAATTTGTCATTTGTCAATTTAATTTCCTGGGTGAGCTGTAGCACCTAGTAGGATGGAAGAAAACACTGCTTATCATGTAGATGAGGAAAATAGCATAGTGTCAGACTGGTTGCCCCCCATCACTGAGGTGCCAGCCCTGACCTTCAAACTCCAGTCCCAGCCTTTCCCACCATTCTGGAGGTCCTCTTTTCACCAGGTGCCTCAACAGTGGGAGCTATTTCACCACATTATAGGCAGCCTGTGACATCCAAACTCCCTTGGAGAGACCGCTCTTCATTTTTTGTTGTTTGCAGATTTTAATTCATTCATACCTGTTCTACAAAGCATGTGCCAGGAAGCCCACTGTTCCTAGCTAACCTAAGCCATTACAATTCGGAGGATAAGAGGCGTGATCTGGAGCAGGTTGCTCCGGGAGCATCAAGTTACCCTGCCAATAGCCTCCTGGAGGAAGTGACTCAGCAGCTGAGATCTAAAAGATAAGCCAGAGAGATTTGGGCAAAGGGAGCAAGAAGAGAGGGTTCTGGGTAGAGGAAACCCCTACCAGCAAAGACCAAGATGCAAAGAGCTTGGTGAGTTGGGAAAACTGGTGAGGTTCAGTAGCTGGCTGGTGGAGGAGGAGGAGGAGGGAGGGTGGATGGGGGCAATGAGATGGAAGGCTGAAGAGGAGCAGGGGACAGGTGGCAGGGGTCCTAGGCAAAAAAGTTGAAGAGTTAGTCTTTATCCTAAGAGCAGGAAGCCTTTGGAAGGTTTTAGCAGGGGTTTCCGATGGAAACCATTTCCATCTGACTGAGTGAGAAAAATGGTTTGGAAAAGGCGGGAAGTCAAGGACTCAACAAGGGGGGTTGTTTTTTGGTGTTTTTTCAACGTGTCTTCAGCACTAGACCCAGAACTCCTGGAAAGCAGAGAATGAGCCAAAAAATATGGCCCTCATAGTGCTTGTGCTCCTACGGAAGCGTGCTTCTGGAAGAAATAAGGCTTTATAATTATCCCTAGACATTGGGTGCCCACCATGCGTTGGGCAGAGTCCAGATAGACTCAGGCCTGTCCTCGAGTAGCCCGCCATCTAGTGCAGCATATAGTCAAGTAAACCCCACCCAGGTATCGGCATCAGATCCCATGGGGACACTGCGTGGGTGCATGGCTGGCTCTGTAGATATTGGAAAGGCTTCTCAGAGGAGGTGGCATCTGAGCTGGGTCTTGAAGGATGGGGAGGAGCTTGTTGAGTGGCTAATTTTTGATCAAGTAATAAAGATCTGAACTTTCTTGAAGGACAGTAGAGTGAGAGATCAAATTGGCATGCTGGGAGATATTTGTCATAACTTCACCATGCTTGCTTCCCTGCTCTTAATAGGTGACACCTGAACCCCCTACCCCATCTCATCCCCAGCTGCCAACCCAACAGCACTGGGACTTCAAATCTGTTCTATCTCCCGACACTTTCTTAATATAAAAACATGAGGAAAACTTGGTAGAGTATTGCCATTAAGAGCAGATGGACGTGGCTTCAAATCAGGCTGCTGCTGCATCAACTTACTAGGCAGGCCACCTTGACTTACTTAGACCTTACTTACTTTGGTTTTCTCATCTATATAATGGGGGTAGTGGCAGGACCTACATCACGACATCGACGGGAAGATTCCTGTATAGTTAGGACACCATGGCATGTTGGCTCCAAAACCCTTCTGTACTCTGCTTTGTGATGACGGGGCTGGGTCTCTGCAAATCACATATGTGCTGGTCCAGCTGGCTCCCTCTTAAGTTCTACCAGTGGGGTTGCTGGAGGGGGCTGCATGGCTGGAGGGGGAAGATAAGACTTCTGTCTTCCTGTCTGCTTCCTGTGGGCTTCTATCTGAAGGAAGAGATCAAGAAGGCTTCTCAGAGGAGAGGACATCTGAACTGGGTCTTGAAGCATGGAGGGGTAGCTGTAAGCGTCACCCCAGCAATGCTCTTTCACCTGGTAACAGCAAGGCCTCCCCACTGTAGTAGCTGAAGCCGGTTTATAGTTTTCAACAGAGCATGAGGCTCATCACATCCAACCAGAGACACCAGCGCTGGGCCAGCTGGGCCTCTGCTCCGTTGTCTGAGTTCCAGCTCACAAGGTTTCTCTACCAAGCCTCTAACTTTTAATAATTGTGACTTTCCCCCTCTGGTTCCTTATCCCTAGGGTGATAGCTGCTTTCTGCAGTTGCTGGCTCTGTTATACTTTATAGTTTTCATTTTACCCTTTCAGTTACCCAGTTAACCTCTGTATACCCAGTTAACAATCCTTTACATTCAATTCTCTCTGTTCAAGTAGCTGATGTGGTTTTTGTCTCCTCAGCTGCACCTTGGTTCTTCTCATTAACTAAGAAGATGTGTATTAAATGTTTGCTGCATACTAAACCCTCAATGAATGCTGCTGCTTCCATGATCCCTTATGGATTCCTAACGTTCGTTCATTTATTCGTTCATTCATTCAGCATATGTTGCTTCCTACTGTGTGTCAGGCCCCATGTGAGGTACTGGAGTGCAGAGCTGAATAAAGCACAATCCAGCCCTCAGAGCACCTACAGTCTGAGTGGAGGAGACAACCAAGGACATGAACCCCCCTCAGCAGTGGTTCTTGGCGCCTCTTCCACAGAGCTCCCATTGCTGATCTCACTGCCTAGTTACTCCATGTCCCAGAACACCCAGAATCCAGATGTCTGACCACACAAACTCTCTGCATCTGGAACATGTGCAAACACCTGTTGAGAGACCTCCAGAATTAATCCTACGGTAAGATTAACTTCATACTATTTTATGTTGTTATTGTTTATTTGCACATCTTACCACCCTTCTTAGATAGTGAATTACTTGATATTTCCCCCAAATGCCTGGGATATGATAGGATAACCCATAAAAGATGACGAATGATTGAATTAGTCTATTTGATGAATGTCCCCTGAGCTCTTCCTACAAAGCAGGGACTGGGATAGGCCCTGGGAAGATAAGGACAAAGAAAATCAACGGGGTCTTTGTCCCCAGAATGGATGTCTAGTTCAGCAGCTGCAAACACACAACCTCTGAGGACCCAGACCTTCGTGGCATCTGGTTATAAAGCAGACTTTGAGGCACAGCCTCGCCTTGCTTCCTAGTGGGCCGGCCCAGCCCTCAGTGGGAGATGGCTGCCCACTGTGGTTTATGTGAAGTCCTGAATGCCGGTGGCCAAAGGCTATATTTAAATACTAAACATTTGCATTTTTAATGGTGGCTGGAATTGGCAAGGCTGTGATAACCTTTCCAAACTGATATTGGTTTTTACATGATTGAAGAAGGCCTAGCCTCAGGCATTTCTTAAATGGAAAATTTTAAGTATTTTCAATATCCGCGAGAGTGGAGAACCATCTCAGAACACTGTGCCCTGTTTGTATTCTCAGAAAATATCACCTCCCTCCCTTACGCACACTCAGCACATTGGCCTTGTCAACATATCAGGGCCTTCCCAAACTTTCGGTCTTCTTCACCCTCCTGGAGGGCAGGAGGGTAGACAGCATGAAGACTGCCTGTCCTGTCTCACGGGGGCAGGGGCGGGGGAAGACAAGAAGGGAGGGTATAGATGCTCAGAAGAGTTTAGGGAAGCCCAGAGGTGCAGTGGAAAGAGTTTTGGCCTTAGAGCTGGTTCTAAATACCTAAATACTGGCTCTACACCTTGCAACCTGGGTGGCTTGGACAACTTGCTTACCCCTCTGCTCCTCCTTTCCTCATCTATAACATAGAAATAAGAATGCTATTTGATGGCTTTGTGTGACATTCAAGTGTAGTAATCTGTAAACATGCTTAACGCCTTGTGCCTGGTGTTTTGTTAATGCTCAGTGACATCAGTTCTTACCCTTCCCGTCAGTGACCTGTTCAAAGTGATACATCAAAATCGGTACCCTAAGCTCCTGGCTCCAAGGCCTCTTTCCAAGAGGCTCAATGCACATGAATAGGCTAAAACATACATATTTGGGTTAAAAGCAGGATTCATTTCCATCTCCCTTCTACTCTGACTACTCTTATTAACCAACTATCCTTTGACAGCCTGTCTGAAGTCTTCTTGAAGTCTATATTTTTCCTTCCCTATTTTCATTGGAGTAAAAGTCTCTGCACTATCCAGTAGGGGAGCCAATAACCACATGTGGCTATTTAAAAATTTTTGTGCAGCTATTTAAATTTAAATTAAATAAAATGTACAATTCAGCTCCTCAGCCACAGAAGCCCTATTTCAAGGGCTCAGTGACCATATGTGGCTAGTAGCTCCAAGTACAGATACAGGCCTTTTCAATCATGACAGGAAGTACTACTGGAAAGTGCAAAATGAGACACAAAGAACAAGAGAGGAAAGAGAGGAAATAATAAGAGAGATGAGGGGAGAGGAGAGGACAAGAGAAAAGAGGCAAATTGATTTTCCAGAGCAAGCCTTATTCATGCACATCCTTGCACGTGTTCATCCAAGCATGGAAATCATTCTCTGTGTATTTGTATATTCTGATGAAAGAGGCAAATTCTCTTCTCTGAAACAGTCAGTGTCTGAGAATTTTTTAAATTTAGTTTCACTCAACAAATACTATCATTTAAAACTCAGATATGATCATTTCGCTTCCTGCTCAAAATCAGTCCATGGCTTTTTATGGTCTACTGAAAAACCCTAAATCCCCACCATGTTTCCAAGGTCATCGTGATTTACTCCCACTACCCTTCCAGGCTGCTTTCTCACTACACACGGACATTTGCCCCGTCTTGCCTGATGTCCTGCTTCTCTGATGCACCTTGTTTTCAACATTCCTTGCCTTATCTTCTACTGAGCCCATTGCCTGGAATATCCAGAAAGGCGTCATCTCCACCTATAGATGTTGGTCAAAACACAACTCAAATGCTTTCTCCTCCCCCGCCTTCCCCAGTTCTTCCAGTCCAACATACTCCTGTGTCCATCATTTTGTTTTCCAGAGCATTTTCCCATTTGTATCCATGTCTCTCCCCATCTCTGTCCACCATATCCCCTGGCAAAAGTGATTCTCAAACTCTGTGTGGAGAAAAGACCAGATTTGTTTGTTTGTTTAGACTTTGTCAATTTCCAACCCTTGCAGACTGATGATTTTATAAAATAAGGAACATTTTTAAAGACACAAAGACACAAAATACAAGCCTTAGTTTTTTTATTGTTAGATTAAAATTTCTAAAAAAGTTTCTCAATCCTTTCTCTCAATTTCTGTACTTTTCCTTATCTTTGATCAATAACAGTTTTCGGGCCATCCTTGGAAGAGTGATGCCCTCCAGCCCCTGTGAGAAGCTCTGCACATGGATACCCTGTATGGAATCCTTTGGAAACTTTCCGCCAGTGCTCTTCCAGATGTCTGGGGGGACACAAAGAGGAGTGTCTTTGTAGATGGGGCCTGGTCTGTGGTGATGCATGCAGGCAGATTTGGGTGTAGATCCCTAGTTCTAAGTAGCTTCGTGATCCTTGCTGTGTTACCTGAGAGTGACCTTGACCTGAAGGTAGTCCAAAGTTCTTCACTCACTGTGCCATGGATCTCACTGATAGTCTAGGGAGGCCTATGGATCTGTTCTCAGAATGTTTTAATGTTTAATGCCCTAAATGTAGAAAATAAAAACCGCAAGATTTCAAAGGAAATCAATTATGCTCAATACAATTATTAAAATATGTGGTACAGAAATGTTCCTTTATTAACACATTAAAGTAATGATATCTGATGGTGAGCAAAAATACCTACTATAATTCAAAGTATTGATGAGTATAGAACTATATTTTAAGTTTTCTACCACTGTACAGTGATTTTAAAATATCTGTGGTTTCTATTGTAATCATTGTAGATTACTACTAATCCTACTGTAATTTGTCACTTATGTTCAGAAACTGTTTAATTTCAGTGATTTTTTTCCCCCATTACCTGAGGTCCAGACAGAATGTCTCCTAACTCATTCATTGATCCAATAAGTATTTATGAAAAACTTTCTATGTGCCAGGCATCATTCCAGGATAGGCAAAATTTCTACCCTCACTGAGTTTTGATTCTTGCTATGAGTCAGATAACAAATTAATATGGAGTGCCTGGGTTGTGTGGCCCATTGAGCTTCTGACTCTTGGTTTTGGCTCAGGTCATGGTCTCAGGTTTTAGTATGGAGCCCCCCCCCCCCCGTCTGGCCCCGGCTCAGCATGGAGTCTGCTTGTCCTTCTCCCTCCCCCTCTGACCCTTCCCCATTCCCACTCACTTGTGCTGTCTTTTTCTCTCTCTCTAAAATAAATAAATAAAATCCTAAAGTCAAAGTAGTAGAGTTGATTCTCCTTATTTGTAGCGGTTACATTGTATATAGTCACTATGAACCACTATTCCTAGGGGAAATATAGGGTTAGGTTCCTTGAGTCTCTGGTCACATTTTCATCAACCTATCAATATATAACTTTATATGTGTTTCTGTTTAAAGACACTTTATTTAATATATATTGTTAATTTTCTAATGTTGCATTTATGGCCAACAGCATTGTAACTATAATTACAGGCCTGAATGAAGCTTAACTAGCACATATAATTTCTCATCTCTCTATGAGTGTAGACCATGAAGTCACCAAAAGAATTGATTTTGATATCATAAATGAATTTTAACAAGTAGATGCATTCACAAAAACAGAATCCACAAATAATGAAGATTGCTTATAGACTTACCAAATCACGGTAGGTAGAAGTGAAATAAAGAAAAATACCACAGGGTAAAGCTGGCAGTAGATTGAAGTGGTCAAATTTGGAATGTGTTGTGAAGATAGAGAAACATGATTGACTTATGAATTGGACACGGAGGGATGCCTGGGTGGCTCAGTGGTTGAGTGTCTGCCTTTGGCTCAGGGTGTGATTCTGGGGTCCCTGGATTAAGTCCCGCATTGAGGCTCCCTGCATGGAACCTGCTACTCCCTCTGCCTATATCTCTGCCTCTCTCTGTGTGTTTCTCATGAATAAATAAATAAAATCTTAAAAAAAAAAAAAAAAGAATTGGACATGGAGTGTAGAGAAGTCAGGGGCATCCAAGGGTGTTTTTTTTTTTTTTTTTAAATAAGGATGCATATATCTTTTCAAATTAGTGGGGTTTTGTTTTCTTTTTTTTTTTTTTTAAGATTTTATTTATTCATTCATGAGAGACACAGAGAAAGAGAGAGAGGCAGAGACACAGGCAGAGAGAGTAGTAGGCTCCCCACAGGGAGCTTGATGTGGGACTCGATTCTAGGACTCCAGGATCCTGCCCTGGGCTGAAGGCAGGCGCTCAAACACTAAGCCATCCAGCCATCCCAGCATCCAAGATTTTTGTCCTAAGCAACTAGATAACTGGTGACATCATTTGAGATTGACTGAAATTGAGAACAGTCAATAAGTGAACACCGACTACACGTTCTTTACTGCACATGATGCTTGAGTTGCAACAATGAGCATACAGAGGCATGTTTTGCCTGGAGTAACATCGGGAGCAGCCCCTAGGAGGTATCATTGTTCATTTATATTTTTATTTTTTATTTTCTTTAAAGATTTTATTTATTTATTCATGAGACACACACGCACACACACACACACACACAGAGGCAGAGACATAGGCAGAGGGAAGACCAGGCTCCCTGTAGGGAGCTCAATTTGGGACATGATCCCAGGATTCCAGGATCATGACCTGAGTGGAAGGCAGCCACTCAACCACTGAGCCACCCAGGTGCCCCTCATTGTTCTTTTATTAAACAGATTGTCCCCCCAATGCAGAAAAGGAAGTGAGTCCTGCTCTGCACAGTAATGGGATTCACTGACTCCAGAGATGGGCAAGGCATTCTGGCAGTTGCAGAACTCTTTCCTGTTATTAGGATTTATAATGACTATACTGTATCCAAAAAATATTGTCTGTCCTCGGGAAACATGTATTTGCTTAATTTAGCCAGACCACTAATGAAATGGCTGAGGAGGACTAAAGCTCATTCTGATAGAATGTGGTAAAGGAAATCTAACTAGCAGGACCCTTACTCATTTCTGACTATGGGATCTGGAAACCTCTCATTCCCCAGATGGTTCTTGAGTCATGATATCTGTTAGGTGGAGCCTGTGGCCTTACCTAGAAGTAAATAACTCAGATTCAGGGCATTACTTGGGGAGAAAATGGGAGACAAATGAGTTCAGTGATTGCTATCTTTCTTTGAAGGTGGAAAGATAGCTCTACTTAGAAAAGGGGATGTTGATTCAGATAGATAGTGCTTGGGAGAGAAGATACAAACACAAAGGCAAAGGCAACCAGGTTAGAAGCAGGGAGCTCTCACTAGGAGATCCACTTTGTGAAGGGCCCAAGTCTAAGGGTCCCCAGGTTTAAGTTGTTCCAACCTTCCTGTGGTGGAAGTCATGTATACCTGCATGGAAGAGTAGTAGCCTCAGGAAGACCTAAGAGACCTGGTGGTAAGGGAGACTTCTGGTGCCAGTGAGGAAGTTGGGGTTTCAAGTAGTGACCAGCAATAAAGAGGGAGGCCCACAGGGGGAGTGGGAACACCTGGGAAATATGCATGATACTAGCCCTAGTGGACTAACCAAAGAGAGACAGTGGGACCAGACCCAGTTGGCCTATAAGTTAAAGAAAGTTGTTCTCTGAAATGGGAAGTGGGTGCCTGACAACTGAATAACACATTTCTGCCCCTCCCCCCACCATTAAGCTGTGAGTTTCTTTAAAAAAGTTTTTTAAATTATTGTTATTTTTATTGAAGTATAGTTGACACACAATATTATATTAGTTTCAAGTGTACATCATAGTGATTTGACAACTCTGCATTATATGCTTAGAGTTATGATATGAGCATACACTTGTGCTCACCACAAGTGTAGCCACACCCGTCACCATACAATGCTATTACAATACCATTGACTATATTCCCTATGCTGTACTTCTCAGCCTGTGACTTATTTATTTCACAACTGGAGGCTTGTACTTGCCACCTTCCTCACCCATTTTGCCTATCCTCCAAGCCCTTTCCCTCTGGCAACCATAATTTTGTTCTATGTGTGTATGTATGTATGTATGTATTTATTTTAAAGATTTTATTTATTTATTCATGAGAGACACAGAGACAGAGAGGCAGAGACACAGGCAGGGGGAGAAGCAGGCTCTTCGAAGGGGGCCCGATGTGGAACTTGATCCCAGATCCCAGGATCACGTCCTGAGTTGAAGACAGATGCTCAACCGCTGAGCCACCCAGGCGTCCCAAGTTCTATGTATTTATGAGTCTGCTTGTGCTTTTTTGTTGTTTGCTTGTTTGTTCATTTGTTTGTTTTTTTAGATTCTACATACGAGTGAAATCATGTAGTAGTTGTCTTTCTCTGCCTGACTTATTTCACTCAGCATATTATCCTCTAGGTCCATCCATGTTTTTACAAATGGCAAGACCTCACTCTTTTTTATGCCCGAGTAATATTGTGTTGTGTATATACCATATCTCCTTTATCCACTCATCTACCAACGGACACTTAGGTTGCTTCTATATCTTGGCTATTGTAAGTAGTGCTGCAGTAAACATAGGTGTACACATATCTTTTCAGATTAGAGTTTCATTTTTTTAAGTAAATACCCAGCAGTGGAATTACTGCATCATATGCTAATTCTTTTTTTATGTTTTTGAGGAGCCTCCTTATTGTTTCCATAGTGGCTCCACCAGTTTTCCCACCAACAGGGCACAAGTGTTCCTTTTTCTTCACATCCTCACCAACACTTGTTATTTCTTGTCTTTTTGATTCTAGCCATTCTGACAGATGTAAAGGGACATCTCTTGTGGTTTGATTTGCATTTCCCTAATTATGAATGGTGTTGAGCATCTTTTCATGTGTCCATTGGCCATCGGTATGTCTTCTTTGGAAAAATGTATATTATTTTAAAGATTGGATTATTTGGTTTTTTGGTATTGAGTTGTATGATTTTTTAAATATATTTTGAATATTAATCCCTTATCAGATATATCATTTGAAAATATCTGTTCCCATTCAGTAGGTTGTCTTTTTGTTTTGTTGATGGTTTCCTTCGCAGTGGAAAAGCTTTTTGTTTTGATGTAGTCCCGATAGTTTATTTTTGCTTTTGTTTCCATTGCCTGAGGAGACATATGTAGAAAAATGTTACAATAGCCAATGTCAAAGAAATTCTTGCCTATGTTTTCTTCTAGGAGTTTTATGGTTTTAAGCCTCACGTTTAAGTCTTTAATCTATTTTGAGTTTATTTTTTGTGTATGGTGTAAGAAAGTGGTTCAGTTTCATTCTTTTGCCTATAGCTGTCCAGTTTCCCCAGCACCATTTGTTGAAGAGACTATCTTTTCCTCATTGTATATTTTTGACTCCTTTGTCATAAATTAATTAACCATATAAGCTTGGATTTCAGGGCTCTCCATTCTGTTCTCTTGATCTGTATGTCTATTTTTGTGCTAATACCATACTGTTGGGCAGCCCAGGTGGCTCAGCGGTTTCGCACCACCTTCAGCCCAGGGTGTGATCTTGGAGACCCGGGATCGGGTCCCATGTCGGGCTTCCTGCATGGAGCCTGCTTCTCCCTCTGCCTGTGTCTCTGCCTCTCTCTCTCTCTCTCTCTCTCTGTGTCTCATGAATACATAAATAAAGTCTTTAAAAATTATATATATATATATATATATATACTGTTTTGGTTACCATAGCTTTGTAGATTGTAGCTTTGTAGATTGTCTTGAAATCTGGGACTGTGACACCAAAGTGTAAGCCTCTTGAAAGCACAGAAGATTCCTTAGTTATCCTCAGTCTCCACAGTGTCCTGTCTGGGACCTGGCACATTAGGAACTGTCAATAGCTATTTGAATGAAAGATGGAAGAAGAAAGGAAAGATGGAGGGAGGAGGGAAGGAAAGAGGCTGTTAAAGACACTGAGGAACTTCCAAATAGCTTCATGGTCCTTTAAAAATTATACATTACAATCTCTTTGTTTACATATTTAAAAATTACTAACCATCTAATTCATGCATTCTCTCGTTCATTCATATATATGTCTCTTTTTAAGATTTATTTATTTATGTATTCATGAGAGACATACAGAGAGAGGCAGAGACATAGGCAGCGAGAGAAGCAGGCTCTCTCCAGGGAGCCTGATATGGGACTCGATCCCAGGACTCTGGGATCACGCCCTGAGCCAAAGGCAGATGCTCAACCCCTGAGCCACCCAGGTGTCCCCATGTATATGTCTAATAGACATAGATTGAATATATCTGTCTCAATAGCAAGGTGCCAGTTTTGGCACCGGGAATGCTAAATGAATGAATGATGTCTGCTCATTTTCAGGCAGGTTACAACGATTGATGTGATGTATATGCAGCAAGAACACAAATATTAGGGCACAGAGGAAAGTGTACTGTATTCTGCCCGGGAGCGGAGGTCAGAGTTAGAGATGGAAGGAAAGGTCTCACGAAGAAGATGGTACTTGTGCTAGACCATGTAGTCTGGCTAGGGCTGGGCAGAGGAGAGAAGAAAGGCAAGGGAATAGAAGGAACAAAGGCACGAAAATGAAACCTCTGTCTGGAGACTGGCAGGTGGTCACCTTGCTGGAGATTTGGGGGCATCGGGTATAGTGGCTGTGGGAGTGGTGGGAAGTTTCAAGTTCAGATGACTAAACAGATGTTGATACCATTTATTGAGAGAGGAGATTCAAGGAGTAGGGTAAGTTAAGGGCAAGAAGCAAGAATTCAGTTCAGGATGTTCCCATAAGACAAATGGGAAGATGCCAGTTTCAGCTGGAAATACATCTGAAACTCAGGAAAGTGGATTTGAGAGTCATCAAGGTGTAGGTGGCATTGGAAGCCACACGGGTGGGTAATCCAGCCTTCAGGCTGGTTGGGGAAGTGAGGGTGGCCTATACCAAGCCATTAGAAACTACCACCTGATCAATTGGATATGATGAAATGTCCGGATATGAGACTGTTGTCAGGAAGAAGAGGGATGAGTAACAGCTGGAGTTGCTAAAAACTTCTTCCGAGAGAAGGTGGCTTGAATAGACATAGCAGGATGTGCATGATTAGGAGGCGAGGAGGAGGTTGTTGCTGGGGAGAGAGAGCAGTGAGTGTGGCTACCAGGCAGGAAGGATATTAGCCCCAGAAATGCATTCCCTGGGATGGTTATAGCCAGAGAAAGAAATAAAAGAACTGATTTCAAAACTCACCTTCGTTGCCTTTGGGGAGCAGGGTGGAAGGGATATTTCTTTGTACCCTTTTGCATCTTTGGAATATTTTTACCTTGTACACAAATTATTTCTTTTTTAAAAAACTATTTAAATAAATTATTTGGCTTTGCCAGGCCAAGAGGGAAGTCTGGTGCAGAAGGGAGCCAAATGGATTCCATATCTAAGGGTCTGATTCCTGGGCAGCATTTTAAGCAAGAGAACAGGACAGTCTCTGACAGTGGGACCAGGATTGGTGGCTGTAGCTCTGAGGGTCTGCCCCAGGAGGATCTTTTGCATGAATTTGATCACTGGGGAAGCTGAGGAAGTGAATGAACACTCTAGAGAGCAGTTGAAGACAGATGAGAAGTAGCTGCACACTGGACAGCTTCCAGGCACACAGAAGTTTGCCTGAAAGGTGGATTGAGGGTCCATGCTGGGTTCTAATCTCAAAACTTTGTCTTATTGCTTGTGTGCCAAGGGTCCAGTTATGCTGCAGTAATAGTACCGGAGCCTCGATGACTTGACAATCCACAAATCTTACAAAGAATTTTTGTGAAAATTCAATAAGATCATCACCATCCAACATTTTTGAAAACTTACTATGTGCTGGGCTATGCTGCTTATGCTAGTTTAAACCTCATAAAAACCCTGTGAGATGGTTTCCATTATTTTCCCCTTCTTCGGAATGTGGGAAATAGGCACAGAGAAGTTCGCTGATTGGTCCAAGTTTGCACAATGAGAAAGTAGCTAACCCAGATGGACCCTTAGGCTCTCTAGCTCTAGAATTTAGTCTCTATGTTAAAATACTCACTTAGTCCAGGGCAAGACACATAGCATCAGTCAGGTTAGGCTAAGTGATGCTGCAGTAAGAAAGAATGCTAAAGTCTCCGTGACATCACACACACAAACTGTTTGCTCCATCATGCTGCAGGTTAGTGCAGGGTGGCAAGTATGGCTCATTGTAGCTACTCGTAGACACAGGTGACAGGGACTTCATCTTATCATGTGCCTCTGTGCTCACTGAGGCAGGAAAAGGGAAGGAGGATGCTTTGACCCAGCATGACACACATTATTTCTGCGCTTTCATTTGTCAAAGCTAAGGCAGTAGGGAAATGAAATTTGACCTTATGTCTTGAGGCAAGAACCAGAATATTTTTTAATAGCCTAATGACTGCACATAGGCGCTCGTTAAATGTTGATTGAATTGAAGATGAATGACCAGTCCTGACCAGATGGAGTGAACTCTGTCTCACCTAGCTCAATGATAAAGTTTTTGAGAGTTTGCACACATAAGCACTATCAGTTCTGCACAGAAGGCCGCCAGAGAACCACTGCATCACTAATTCTGCATGTCAGGCATTTCTCTGTACGGTCTGCATGTTGCTAAGAGATCACAGAGGGTTCTGGTTACAAGACTCCGGCATTCCTGGAAAATGTAATTACTGTCTTCCGACCACTGCCATTCATCCCCTCACGCCATCCCAGACCACCCTTTTGTGACTGGTTTTTTTTTTTCCTTTTCCCTTTCTATATTTTCCCCTGTCATGTTCTTCCATAAACTCATATGAGGCACACACAGAAATATGGCAAGCCTGTGAGGTAGGAATTCTCTAAACCATTTTCAAGGGGGAATTTCAGTGGCAGTAATTCCATTTGCCATGTTGTGCGATCATCACCACTACCTATTTCCCCAACTTTTTATCAGGCCAAACAAATATTCTGTACCTGTTAAGGGTGAACTCCCCACTAAGGTTGTAATTTTTCTTCTCACTTAAAAGACAAGGATATATGAGGGTAGGCACTTTGCCCAGTGTCCCCTAGGAAATAAGTGACAGAGACAAGATTTCTGACTTCAGGGCTCATGAGTTTCTTCTCACCTTCTGAAACCTCTCTAATAAGATCTATGATAGACACTCATAGTAGGATGATGCCAACCATCTGCTGGAGATGGGGTGCAACTCCTAAACTGGTGAGTGCCCCTTCCGGGGTCTGAGGAATAAGCCATCCATTCACTGAGGAACATTCCACAGACATTTATTGAATAGCCACAGGGTGCTGCGGATTCACAGGTAAGTAAAACACTGGGCTGCAGGAGTTCACAGCAGAGAGAATTTAGGTAGAAGCTGCTCGTTTTCCCCAAATTCTGTTTCCCTTTTTCTTTAGTACGAAACAAAATGAAAACCAAAAATTCCAATTTTTAGCTAGCAAAGTCTTCTACAAATAAGACTACATTTCCTGACCTCTCTTGTTAGAAAATGATGCCAAGACTACAGCCACATGACTAAGTTCTGGTCAATGAGATGTAAGCATAAGTGGTATGTGAAACTTCTGGAGAGTGTTTTTAAAGAGAAGGAGCCTATTTTTCTTCCATCGCTTGCTCCCCCTGCCCTGCTTCTTGCTGACTAGAAATTGAACTGCACCAGCTGGAGCTCTGGCAACCATTCTGGATCATGAAGTATAAGCCATCGACTTCAGATGGGTAAATGACAAGATGGAAGAAGTCCATGACACAGAGGAATACTATACCATCCCTGGGGTTCATATTTCTCATTTATGAGAGAGAAAAAAAGAAGTTTCTATATTATATGCATTTGTTACCTTTGGCTGTATAACAAACTACCTAAAACCTAGTCTTATTCAGCTCCTGATTCTAAAGGTCAGCTGTGTGGCTGGAGGACTGGCTGGAGCTGGATGGTGCAGGTTGGCTTTACATATCTGGTTCATCTAGGGGGCCATAGCAGGGATGACTCATCTGTGTTCCATATGGTCTTATCCTATGGTAGGTTAGCCTAAGCTTCTTCACATGGCAGTCTCAAGGTCCAAAAAAAGAGAAGGCAAATGCTGATATGCAAGTGCTTTTCAAACCTTCATTTGTGTCACATATGCTAATGTCCCATTGGTCTATGCAAATCACCCCAAGATATAATTACAGACAGTGATTTGTTGAAGACCATTGTTCCAACAGTCACCATTGTCTAAGCCACTGGTATTTTGGGATTTTCTGTCACATACATCTGAATCTAATCCTACCTTGTATAGGTGGTGGGTGACAAGCAGTCAAGGACAACTCTGTTCACATTTGCTGGTACATGAGTATAAAAAGCCTTCATGGTATTTTTCAATATTCAATTCACAATGGCTTGAGCCTCTATCATCTCATTCGTCCTTATCTCTTATCAAAATCATTTTAATGTTATTGAGATTTAACTATTAGATGAGAAACACAGATTTATAGTTTTGCTTTAAGGCAATACTGCAAAAACATAAAAAGGTCATTGACTCTTGCAGTGACTTTTGCTTAATAATGATCAAAAACGGGACTTTTTTTTTTTTTTAAGAACCTCAGGAACATTCACACTCCCATTTAAGTGATACCAACAAGTCCTAAAAAGGGGTCTTCCCTGGGGACATCCTATGGCACTCCTGAATCCCATTTTGCCTATTTTGTCACACCCTGGCTGATGCCCACTGCTCAGAAAGCAGCCTGAAGAGGGAGAAGTTCCTTGGTCACTGTGGAAGGCTCCCCGTGAAATTGCCACCAGTCCAAGAAAGGCTGAATCTGTTTACTTTTGTAAATGATGGCTAACATGCCAACATTCGGGCTCTGTGGCTTTCCCAGTAGGACATCTGTTGCCTCTGGTCTGCACATGATCAGTCATGGCAGGGTGGGTTGAGATGAACGAAGACACCACACAGTTTTCCCCTCTTGTTTTAATCTAATCCCGTTTTCCTGCGTGCAAATTTAGGGCAAGTTTCCTGATAGAATCTGGCTCTGGACACCTGGTGTACAGTTGGTTTAAATTAAGAATATATAAATAAAACATCAACAGACATGCCAGTGAGGCAGAGCAGAAGAAAGACATGAGGTCGGGGGAGGAAGGAGAGCTAAACTTTTGGTTTGTCAACACACACCAGGGTAACCAGCTGATTAGGACCATAAGAACTTCCTATGGATTTTTATTTCCAAACATTTATTTCATTCTACTCCAGGAGGCAGTGTGGTATAGCCATTACATATGAGCCAGAAAATGGTTGGGTTTAGAACTCCGGCCCTGTTACTCACAAACTATGGGACATAGGAAAATGACTGGATCCTAACCTATAAAATTACCACCTCCCAACACTGGGCTGTTTCAAGGATTACATAAAAGACACAAGCAAAGCCTTAGAATTATGCTGGGCTCACAATAAGCTCTCAGCAATATTTATTGTTACTGTTTTATTGTTATGTTCTGGGCCCTGAGCCAACCAGGGTTTTCAATGACATAGTTTCTGCTCAAAGCGGTAGCTCAAGATGGTAAGAAGGTCATGGTCTCACTAGAAAGGAAGTTCCATGAGGGTAGGGTTCAGTTTTGTTTCATGTTGTATTTCCAGGGCTTTAAATAATATCCTATGAGAGGGGATCCCTGGGTGGCGCAGCGGTTTGGCGCCTGCCTTTGGCCCAGGGCGCGATCCTGGAGACCCGGGATCGAATCCCACATCGGGCTCCCGGTGCATGGAGCCTGCTTCTCCCTCTGCCTGTGTCTCTGCCTCTCTCTCTCTCTCTGTGACTATCATAAATAAATAAAAATTAAAAAAAAATATCCTATGAGAGGCTCAACAGATTTTAGATGACTTAATTTAAACAATTTAGGAGCGGTGCTAAATCATACAGGATTCAGGTGGGGAGCGAAAGAGGGATGTCAATAAAATGATGGTAAAAATTAGATCAGCGAGACAAGTAAGAAATAAAATAGGTGAAGAGTATGGGTCCTACCAGGCAGTAAAGAGGTGTGAAAGCAGTTACAGTAAAGATTTTAAAATTTGACTAAGTGGATAACTTCTTGTGACTCATGATCCAACTCAGAAGAAAATTTGGGGATTTCAGTTTCTGTGACGTAAAGACAAGGAAAACAAGTTTGGGGAGATGAACCTGAGTCTTGAGTAGCATAAACCCAGAGGTACCCTCCAACTTGCAGGCCAGAATCTCTGACTTTGAAACTGAAATCTGTAACTAGAGTCTTTGGCCAAGGGCCTCAGTTGGCCTGAGATGCACATCTGATCCCTGCAGCTGGGGAAGTGACTCTGCTATTCAGGAAATTTTATAACCAAGTACAGAGATAACAAAGCAAATTAAGCCCAAGGGATTAATTTCATGTGAGGTTTTGGAAAAGCTTTATAACTGTCATGAAAAATTGTATATAATAGTTATTTATGATGTTTGAATCATTTAAAAAATTTGACATGTTCATTATAGTATTTTAATTGGAAATGTTACTTTTAAAATGCATGAAGATTTGTCTAATTTTATAAACAGTATTTGTCTAAAAGTTTAAGATGTTTTGAGGTCGGGGCACCTGAGTGGCTCACTGGTTGCCTTAGGTTCAGGTCATGATCCCTGGGTCCTGGGATTGAGTTCCACATCAGGCTCCCCGTGGGGAGCTTGCTTCTCCCTCTGCCTATGTCTCTGCCTTTCTGTCTGTGTCTCTCATTAATAAATGAATAAAATCTTTAAAAAAAAAAAAAAGAAACTTTACCAGGAGTTATTTATCATTTTAGAAAAAAATCACATTACCAGTGGCAAAGCAGCTCAAGATGTTTGAGTAATGAATCAATACACACTACCAGGTTGCATCTGTGGGTGTCTATCATCCATGGCAATTCAGTATACAATTGCAAGCATATCACTGTATCCTAATATGAGATTAAGAGCATCCCCAAGCTTTTAGACATTGAAATACATATTATTTAATTAAATAATACTCTACTTTTATTTCTCCTTTATATGTCACTCATACATTAGATTCACTTTTAAAAATCATGTTTATACACAGGTTATATTGTCTATGAACTCCATTTCAGAATAGAAAAGGCGCGTTGCATAATATTTCTTGGACCTGATAGGATTGACAACCACTGTTCTGTTCACACCCTCAACCTCTTCTCTGAAAGTTCCCTTCATCTTCTTGAAACCTAACTCTCTCCTGAACACTCTGCTTCTTCTGTAGCCCTCACAAATGGCAATTGCTTTTTCCTCAGTCCTTATTCTCCCATTGGGTCCAGAAGCCAGCAAGATGTCTGCTTCTCCCTTGTTTCCAGTTCCAGATCTTTGTTCCTCTCTCCTCTATGAAAATCTCCAACATTAAACCTAATGACATCAGACAATAACACTCACTTTTTACTGCAGGCAGGTGTCTTTAGACCCCTGGGTCTTTGATTTTTACTTCTTAAAGATTTTAGCTCATGTTCATTGCCACTCTCTCCAACAGTATACTTATCTCAATTCTTGGTGATATCAATGTTCACGGAAACAGTGGTGACTTTCCAGGAAACCATAGGTAGAGACCAATCAGAAGCGAAGTTGTCCCGCTGGCTTCAGTCTGGGCCAAGTATTACACTTCAATTGCTATGGGGAGGTCCTGAGTCCTGGGGCAGAAGGTCAGGATGGCCAAGGCAATGGAGGAGTATCAGGGGACTCAGATACAGGTCATTAACCAACTGGTATGAAACAATGTCAACATTTTAACACTCGGAATGGCCATACAGGGACACCTGGATAGCTTAGCAGTTGAGCATCTGCCTTTGGCTCAGGGCGTGATCCTGGAGTTCCAGGATTGAGTCCCACATTGGGCTTCCTGCATGGAGCCTGCTTCTCCCTCTGCCTATGTCTCTACGTTTCTCTCTCTGTGTCTCTCATGAATAAATAAATAAAATCTTAAAAAAAAAAAAAAAAAAAGGAATGGCCATACAGATCCTACCAGCTGATATCAGACCTAAGTGGAGATGGTGCTTTGCCCTCTTCTCCCCATGTGACCTTGCCCTCCACTCTACCTTAGCCACCAATTCCCATTGCCATAGGCTAGACCCATAGATTGTAACTGTACCCTCTCTATGATCTAAATTGTAAGCATCCCACTCTTGGACCACCTCCCTCAACCTCCCATCCTTCAAGCTTACTCTGTGCAAAGCTCCATTTCCAGCAAGTCAGCCACCTTATCAGCGCCTACAATTCATTATTCCTCCCATTTTTTTAGTCTCACCTTTCTCATGCCTTCCATTCTTTTGCCCAGATTAGATTCCACAGCACATCACCATAATCATTCTTTTGTGCACAAAAACTGCCTTACCCTCCTCTTCCTTTTTTTTCACCAGCCTGCCAAAGCCAAATTAGAATAAATCCAAGTCTTCACCTGCTCCAAGCCTGCACTATGCACTTGAATGTAGTTGGAGAAAATTACACCACCAGGCCGACTGGTCTTGCTTTAAATTTGTGTTTGGTTACTGTGAGTAGGCCTTTAGTGGACACTCTTGCCACATTATCCAGGCCAGTTACTTTCTCACTCTACTAAATAATCAGAATTGGTGTTGTTTATATACAGGTCATATCCGCTTACATTTGTTACATTAAAATTAATTGGAAAATTTTAAACATATTTACAATGTATTTATTACTTAAATAATAATTTTACTTAATTTATATATTAAATGAATTATTTAAACAATGAACCTTATGTTGACACAAATAACATATTTTTTAATGAAAAGTAACTGTATTTCCCAAGCCTAAAAAAATGTTAGTGAGAATAGAAACACCATTTTACATATTTGCAAAACCTGTTTCATGTTCAATTAAAGAGAAGACAACTGGATTCTCATATCTGTTCTACATTCAGATTGTTACAATATGCAGTTTTGGTTGAAGCATATCATAAAAACTCTGGCCTCACACAGATACACATAAGTAGTTGGGAAAGGGAAGAGGATTTTAATAGCCTTTCAGATAATTGAAGATATTTTTCTTTGATAGCACACAAAAACTAGACAAGTGATAATTTCTTGAAGGTTAGTTGCAGTGTGGATTTACAAACATTAATAAAAGGAAACCTCCTTTAGGATAGAGTCAGAGACAGGAGGGGGAGCTCAGGTGCACCACTACTTGATGCCAGTTGCAGACCCAACAGGAAGGAAGGACCTTGTCTGTGGATACTACATTATCACCCCAGCAGGAGACAGAAAGGTTTTCCTCTTGCCCTAGCAACAGACTAGCCAATGAGAGCCTATCACAGTTCAGCCAATGAAAAGCCATTAAGTTCTGACTCCCAATTTACTCCAATGGGCTTTTCTTTTTTTTTTTTTTTTAAGATTTATTTATTTATTTATTATTTATTTATTTATTTATTTATTTATTTATTTATTTATTCATGATAGACATAGAGAGAGAGAGAGATAGGCAGAGACACAGGCAGAGGGAGAAGCAGGTTCCATGCTGGGAGCCCGATGCGGGACTCCATCCCGGGACTCCAGGATTGGGCCCTGGGCCAAAGGCAGGAGCTAAACCGTCGAGCCACCCAGGGATCCCCTGGGCTTTGGTTTCTAACAGCATTCCCAATTGCCCTCTAAAAAGAGCCATCCTCTCCTATGGTTGGCCTATGGTTCTCCTGCAGCTTGCTTGTCCTAGGTTGCAATTCTCTGCTATTCCAGATAAACCTATTTTGCTGGTAAAATAACTGGCAGTTTTGTTTTTTCAGGTTAACATGAGTTGGTGGTGAAAAGTGCAACCCAGAGAGGACCCTCAAAAGTTCTGAGGCTGGTGAGCAAACCGGTGCCATTGCCCAAGGGCCAATTGGACTTCACTGCTTTCTCATTGAACTTGGAGTTTTCTCTTGGATTTCCAGCTCCACATTTGTGTCTGAGTTCTCCAGGCTTTATTCAGGATCCAGGTGGGGTTTTTTGTTCTTGAAGATTTATTTATTTATTTATTTATTTATTTATTTATTTATTTATTTGAGAGCATGTGAGTACTTGCAAGAGCATGAGGGGAGGGGGGCTCCCCACTGAGCAGGGAGCCTGAGTTGAGGCTGCAACGCAGACTCCACCTGAAGCTCAATCCCAGGACACTGCGATCATGACCTGAGCAGAAGTCAGACGCTTAGATTTATGTCAGTTAGTCCTTATGCTTGTTGGTGAGGACTAGGCCAAATATTGGATGGAACTAGCTAGAAGGGAAAATGCTGAGTGGGAGTGAGAGGAATAAGCCCCCAACTTTTGAAAAAATATGGGAACACTTGCTAGAAATCACCACTGAGCAATTATGAAAGCATACACATTCAGTAGAAACCATACTTTTAATAATACTTTTAACTTTTAACCAGACTTTTAATCTTTCTCCAGGCTATCAACATAGAACATACTCTCTGGTGAAGTCCACAGGGGCAGCGAATGCATCTCCCTCACCCAGCCAGTCATGAAGGTAAACAATCAATGCTCTTACAGCCCTTCTGTGTCTGTGCAACCATTCTGTTTTTCACTTTTAGTACAGTGGTCAGTAAATTACATGAGATATTCAATACTTTATTATAGAATAGGCTTCGTGTTAGATGATTTTGTCCAGGTGCAGGCTATTGTAAGTGTTCTGAGCACCTTTAAAAAGGTAGGCTAGGCTAAGCTGTGATATTTGGGAGGCTAGATCTATTAAGTGCATTTTGACCTATGATATTTTCAACTTAAAATGACTTTATTAGGACATAACCCCATTGTAAGTCAAGGAAGATCTGTATACAAGATTTTTAAAAATCACAAGTTAGTATCACCATTGATCTCATCAGAAGTCTTAGTATTGGGAAGCTGCGAAGCTCATGGGGGCAGATACAAACTTCCCAAAATTTTAAGTTCTGCAGCAAAGCATGGATTCTATTTTATCAAAATAGCTCACAAATAAATATCTCCTGTCAAATGGGCTCACTTTGTCTATTTTTTAAAAAAATGTCTGCTAAATACTCAAGTTTGAATAACCAAAGTTGGTCTGTTAGATATTCTTTCAAATGGTGTTCCATAAGAAGCTCGGTCAGCTTTCATTTCAAACAATTGCAACACTGCTTTTCCTCAAGACAGCTACATTCTTGGTAGGCAGCAGACATGTTTTATATGTACTTCCCATTCAATACAGAATATTAAAAATATGTGTACTCAAAAAAAAAGAAAACGTGTACTCAAGGAATGAGAGTTTATAAAATTATTAATTTTTACTGCTTCATCAAGGATGTTCTTTGGTAAAAAAAAAAAATTTCCTGAAAGTGTGGTGAAGAATCTATTGACTACTAGTATAGGGTGGCATCATCGCTTTGATTCATGCTAACGCACTGGCAATTTTACCCACCATTTCTTTTACACTATCAGGACAAATATCAACAGTTTTTACAAGATAAACTAAGCAATTCAAAAATGTTACTTAACACTTTGAAAATTTTAATACCACTTGTATTTATTGTAGTCACATAAAGGAAAATCTCTGATAAGTTGGTGCCGAACCTGAATACAAACAAAACTGCAAATCAGGCATATATGTAGGTTTATTTATTTTAAGGTAAAAGTTCAGCTCTATAGAGGAGATAGAAACTCAGTCTTTATGTTTGCAGCTAAGTCTTTACTTTGAGTTACTGAATCATTGAAAGATGGCAATTCTGTGATTTCTTTCACTTTCATCTAGCAGTCATTCAGCAATGTGAATTATACAAGGTTTTATTAGTCCCTCTGCTCTTGTGTGTACTTTTCAAGCTAATGGAAATACAATAATTTCCCTTGTAAGGTGCTTCTGTAGTTTTTTCATTTCTAGTTGAAAAGTCGTAACAATCAATTATTGGATTTTAAAGAGCTCATCATATCTACAGTTAAAATATTCAATCCATTGTGTCTGGGTGGCTCAGTCGGTTAAGTGCCTGACTCCTGATCTCAGCTCAGGTTTTGGTCTCAAGATCATGAGTTCAAATTCTGCATTGGGGTCCACGTTGTGCACGGAGCCTATTTTTTAAAAAATGCTAGGGGCGGGATGCCTGGTGGCTCAGCGGTTGGGTGTCTGCCTTCTGCCCAGGGTGTGATCCTGGGATCCAGGATGGAGTCCTGCATCGGGCTCCCTGCATGGAGCCTGCTTCTCCCTCTGCCTGTGTCTCTGCCTCTCTCTCTCTCTCTCTGTGTCTCTCATGAATAAATAAATAAAATCTTAAAAGAAAAATAGGGGCGCCTGAGTGGCTCAGCTGGCTAAGCGCCTGCCTTCAGCTCATGTCATGGTTCTGGGGTCCTGGGATCGAGAACCCCCGCATTGGGCTCCCTGCTCAGTGGGGAGCCTGTTTCTCCCTCTCCCCCTCCCCCTGCTTGTGCTCTCTCTATGTGTCAAGTAAATAAAATCTTAAAAAAAAAAAAAAAAAAGAATTGGGATCCCTGGGTGGAGCAGCGGTTTGGCGCCTGCCTTTGGCCCAGGGCGCGATCTTGGAGACCCGGGATCAAATCCCACGCGGGCTCCCGGTGCATGGAGCCTGCTTCTCCCTCTGCCTGTGTCTCTGCCTCTCTCTCTTTCTCTCTGTGTGACTATCATAAATAAATAAAAATTTTAAAAAAAAGAATTAAGAGGAAATATACTGGCACTGAGTCAATAAAGAAGAAGTCACAAAGGAGGAATTAAAACTACAAAAAAGAACCAAATGGATGGGATGCCTGGGTGGCTCAGCGGTTGAGCATTTGCCTTCAGCTCAGGGAGTGATCCCAGAGTCCTGGGGATCAAGTCCCACACTGGGCTCCCTGCAGGGAGCCTGCTTCTCCCTCTGCCTGTGTCTGCCTCCCTCTGCCTGTCCATGCCGAAAGAGAATGACATCAGGCAGTACCTAAAACCTAACTGTATGTGTGTTTAAAGCAATATTTATAAGCGGGTATTATTGAGTTTATATAGATATAGATGTGATAACAAAAGCACAAATGAAGCGGGAGGAAATGGAGCTTTACTGGAGCAAGCTTGCTATTTTTTGCCAGAATTAAGTCAGTATTACCATAAAGTAGATTATGACAAGGTTAAGATGCAGATGCATGTAGCTCACAGGAGTCAGGCCCCAACAAACTGATAGAAGATGAACATAAAGGGACAAAAGAAGACATACTGTAAATATACCAATCAGAAGCTAGCTGTTGTACAAATATTAACCTCAGCTAAGGTGGGCTTTGAGATAAAGAATTTGATAGTGACAGGTGGACTGATGAGCAATAATGAAGAGTCTACCAATGAGATATAACAATTATGAACTTTGTGCCATTTAGGAAATCTTGCAGTAGCTCTATTCTAAAGCAATTTTCTAAATGTTCTTTGAATAATTCTGTTTTGCTTTCATAAGACTTTAATATATGGAGAGCTTATTTTTTTAATTGTGAGAAGGAACTAAGTTGATTACTTTCATTATTTAAAAATCCATTAACATCATTAACTAAATAGTCCAATGTAATGACCTTTATCATTGCACATTGTAATGTACTACACTGTCTTAATGAGTCTAACCTTGTGTCTCTTTATTTAACTGGCAATGGCATAGATCAGAATATATTTAAAATATTTATTACATTTATTGAATAGTTGTGTTTTCTGTTTTGCTTTTATTTTACTTATTTATTTTTTAAAAAAGATTTTATTATTTATTCATTATTAATGGATGCTAAAGCGAGCAGTTGAAACTTCGATGAGGAACAGAATATTTACATGGCCTCAAAGTAGCTCCCCCAAAATACTTATTAACTACAAAGGGCAATTGCAAAGGAGAAAATAGTAACTTTACAATGGAGAAGACTGTGAAACAAGTGATCAAATTTATCATCATTAGGACTGGGACAGACTGTCATCTGTGCCTCTTGATATAATGCACTGCAAAGGACTCAACATCACTTATCTGGTGATACTGCAAAAGATACAAAATCTGAATTTAATCATGAAGGAACATCAGATAAACCTGAGTTGAAGGACCTCCTACAAAACTGGCCTGTGCTCTTCAAAAATGTCAAGGTCATGAAAGACTAAGAAAGATGGAGGAACTGTTTTAGATTGAAGGAGACTAAGGAGATATTATAATGCAATGTGTACTCCTGGATTGGATCCTGAAAAATTATTTTTCTTTTACTATATGGGATATAGTAAGTTAATGAGCAAATGTTTAATACTGTCTATAGATTATATATCAATATTGTCTCACTGTTAATCTTCTGATTTGATAATCATGTGAGTTATATAACAGAATGTCCTTGTTCGTAGGAAATTACACTGAAGTATTCAGAGATAAAAGGGCAGCATGTGTGCAACTTCCTCTCCAATATATGTATTAAGGCAAATGTGGCAAATGTTAAAATTTGGGGAACTTAGATGAAGAGCACCCAGGAGTTCTTTGTATAGCTTTTAAAACTTTTTTGTAAGTTTGAAATTATTGCAAAACTAGTACATTTTCTTCCCTAAAAAATTAATGGACTTTTTTTTTTTTTAGATTTTATTTACGTGACAGAGAGAGAGAGCACAAGCAGGGGGAGTGGGAGAAAGAAGGAGAGGAAGAAGCAGGCTCCCCACTGAGCAGGGAGCCTGATGTAGGGCTTGATTCCAGGACCTTTGGGATCATGACCTGAGCCATCCAGGCACCCCTGTACTTTTTAAATATGAACCTTATTTAATTTTTTTAAATCACTCTTTGGGACTTTGATAGTGCTTGTTCAAGATATATATTTGGCATCCATTTTGTGCTAGAGTCTACAGAGAGGTAAACTTGTCCATGTGAAATTTAGTCTTGCCCACATGAAGTTTTCAATCTAATAGAGAAAACGGTTATTGTACCAATAATTGCATAAATGTAGTTATTATGTGTCCCATTACTGCAACAACAGATCTACCTCACTAAGTTATGTGCAGACTGCATTACATTCCTTCCTCATGAAAGTACAGATGAGGGACGCCTGGGTGGCTCAGCGGTTGAGCACCTGCCTTCAGCTCAGGGCGTGATCCTGGGTCCTGGGATCAAGTCCCACATCAGGCTCCCTGCAGGGAGCCTGCTTCTCCCTCTGCCTGTGTCTCTGCCCCTCTCTCTGTGTCTCTCATGAATAAATAAATAAAATCTTTAAAAAATGAAAGTACAGATGAAATCTCACTTTTTCTTTCTGGATGTCCTTTCTGTCCCAAAATAGAGCTACAACCACAGGAAGCCATTGAGTCCGCCCAGCTGACCTGTACTTTGACTGTGTGTTTCTGTCAGAGGGATAGGAATTAAAGAGGGAAATGAGGGTGGTTGTTTTCCTGTAAGCTAAAAATCTTTCCATCTTGAAAAGCAATAAAGTCTGCTGTAGAAGCAAGGCACATTTTCAAACCTCCTGTTCATTACAGAGATACGCATCTAAGGAACATTGAGCCATGTTCTTGGGGACTTTCTTGAAATTTGAACAAAAAGGAGTTTGTTACAAGGCTCACAAGGGCAATTCTGAAAGCTTCATTAATTCTAATAATAATTTCCAATTAATTCATTAGTCACTTCCTGATATCCTGAAATCATGAGTTTTGAAAGCTGCTACCTTCAACCTTAGGTGAAACTTAAAATGTCATGACTCTAACTGATCCCACCAAAGCTAACCTTTTAGCCATTTATAAAAACGCAAAACAGAAGTCTGGGCTCAGGTCTGAGATGAGTAATTTGTAATAATACTCTTCATTCATGCAGTTTTTGGAATGAAGTGTCCTGACACTCCCAGAGGATATTAAGGATCTAGTGATAAATAAAATTAGACCAGGTGCTTCTCCTGGCTAGGGACCCAAGACATGATAACAGGAGATATAATAAGGCTATAATGGGAATGCATCCAAAATTCTCCAGTTAAACCTGTCCAGTGTAATTACAGCTTTCTGGCCTGGGAGTGGGGTGGGGGTGGGGGATGGGGATGTGTGGTGGGAAGGTTGGGAACCAGAGGGCTTTCGGGAAACTTCCATTCCACCATCACTGTCTTTGTTTACTAATGTGGTCCCAAGTGATTCCACCAAACTGTATCTGGGGTGCATCTACTCCCTGGAGTGCTGCCTCCTTGCTCAGACCTGGCCCCTGCCTTGGCTGTTAGACCCTCAAAATTATTCTGGAAGCAGCTAATGCTAGCACCCCTCACCCCCATCAGCCACCACACATAGCTTTTAGCTCTTAAATGCAGGCATCAGTCCATTTTTAGAAAACTGGACATGGAAATACCTCATCCCACAGACTAATAAATTGAGAAATGAGGTGCAGTTCTATAAAAGGATTTCCCAGAAAATCCTTCTGAAAAGTGAGCTTCCTGATAAGCAGAGGCAGATTTACTATGAAGCTGACAAAGCTTAAGCCACAAGGTCCCTCATTTGCAGACGCCCTCCCAAGGCCCTGGGAGGATCCTCAACAATGTGTTTATATGGTCTTATGTTTTAACAAAATCACAAAAGCACAGTATTTTAGCCGAAATTAGTTAAGGCTATTGTCTTTTTCCACTGCAAATCCCACCATCTGTTCCTTGCATACTACCTTCTTCTGTGTTGAAAGCAATTTTAGGATCCAGATAAAGAAAGAATGAGTTAGGTTTAACCCATTTAGTCTGGGTTTAATGGGACATTTTATGTGGCTCAAATTCACTTTGGTGTATAGTTATTTCAAGACATACACTAGGTTAGAAATGGCTCTCAGGAACATCCCTGTCAACTACGTGCTGACCCCTTCAAACTTGTGACAGGAAGAGGGAATGGAATGTTCCTAAGTGTGTGAGTAACGGAGCAGAAACATGTCAGAAGACTGGTTGGAAGGCTTGCCTTGGCCAAAGGCCTTGGCCGAGTCTGGTCTCACTTTCTCCAAAAGCCCTACTCTTTTTGTTTTGTTTTGAAAGATTTATTTATTTATTTATTTATTTATTTATTTATTTATCCATTCATTCATTCATTCATGAGAGACACAGAGAGAGAGAGAGAGAGAGGATAGAGAGAGAGGCAGAGGGAGAAGCAGGCTCCATGCAGGGAGCCCGACATGGGACTCGATCCCGGGACCCTGGGGTCACTCCTTGGGCTGAAGGTGGCGCTAAACCTCTGAGGCACCCTGGCTGCCCAAGCCTTACTCTTTTTTTTTTTTTTTTTTTAATTTATTTTTTATTGGTGTTCAATTTACCAACATACAGAATAACCCTCAGTGCCCGTCACCCATTCACCCCCACCCCCCGCCCTCCTCCCCTTCTACCACCCCTAGTTCGTTTCCCAGAGTTAGGAGTCTTTACGTTCTGTCTCCCTTTCTGATATTTCCCACACATTTTTTCTCCCTTCCCTTATATTCCTTTTCACTATTATTTATATTCCCCACATGAATGAGAACATATAATGTTTGTCCTTCTCCGACTGACTTACTTCACTCAGCCAAGACTTACTCTTGAATGTGGAGTTCTAGAAGCTTCCCTTTGCTCAAAGAGGCAGGAAGTTCCTTAGTGTGTAGTGAACACTGCCTCTCCCTCACTGGAGTGCAGTGAAATCAGTGCCACCTCCAAGTTCCAGCTCTCAGCAGATTCTCTGTGCTTGACTGGAAAAGACTACCACTTGCCTTCTCAAGATGACAATAGCCCCATTTCTGAAAAACTACATTTTTATAAGTGATATATTTAAATAACATGGAGGACCTCCATATCAATAAGGATCTCAGGGAAGATCTTTATGTAAAATGGTTACTTGATTCCAAATTATTCTACTCAAAGGTGTAGGGTTACAAATAATAGCTAATATACTTTGGATACTTGTCTTGTGCCAAGCACTGTGCCAAATATATTTAATGCGCATGATTTAATTTTCATATTAACTCAGAGAATTGCTATAATTATTCCAATTTTAGAGATGAATCACTTGAGGCTTAGTGGTATGTGGCTTAGGCTAGGCTTAGGTATGTGGCTGAGGGCTTCCCAGCTGTGAAGTAGTAGAAGCAGCTTTCAGAAGTAATGTTCTTTGGAGTGTCAGGGATTGCTTTTTATGTAATTTAATTTGTTTTATAATTATGTAATATGTATGCATGATTCTAAAGTCAAATCTATAAAAGCATAGCCTTTACTCTTTTCTCTTCCATGCTATTTTGTCCTTTCCCTTTTTTGTGGTTTATTCTTCCAAGAGTTTATATATGTGTGTATACACACACACAAATATCATTCTTGGGTAAATGGTAGCATTCCCTACATACTTTTCTCTACTTTGCTAAATTTGAAAACAAAACAAAACAAAACAAAAAACCCCAAGTGATACACTTGAACCTAATAGGGTAGAATTGAAGACATAATCATAGGAAAATTTACAAAGTGACTTTGAAACATAGTTACTTAATGACTACTTTCATTACCTGAAAATATACCAGGGAACAGAGTATTTTGAAAACTGATAAAGAATCAAAAAATGTATCCTGCCATTATAAAAGAAATCTGCCTTAAATATTCAAATATATGTATTAATTGTACAAACTATCGATGAGAAGTTTCTCTTCTCATACACACATATTACAGCTACTATTAAAAAGAATGATAGAGTCAGAGGATCACTACTTTATAATCCCTAATGGATTACTCTTTGTAGGCAATGATCATCAACACCCACTAACATCACAAAAAAGGAGACCATTAGATATAACAAAGCTTGCAACAGAAGTACACCCCACAGCCTGTAAAGCAGTTTTGCCAAAGGAAAAAAAAAGAATTCAAACTTGATTCTGATCAAGCCTCTATATCTAACTGTTACAGAAACATGGGAGAGGGGACCTGTGAAAGGACGGGATAGGGATGCAGTCAGAAACAAATTGTCAAAAGATATTTTTAGGACTATAGAGGAGCACACAGTGATTACTGATGGATTTTTTATAAAAATCAGAAGCTATTGCTCATTTTTTAGATGTGCTAATGATATTGTGGGGTTTTTGATTCTTTATATTTTAGACATACATTCTGAAATGTTTACAGATGAAATATCCTATCTGTGATGTGCTCCAAAATAATCCAGTGGAGTTTCATCTACATCATTGCAAATGGCAGGATTTCCTTCTTCTTTATGGCTGAAGAGTATTAGTTTTCCTTGTTCGTTTGTTGATGGACACTTAGGTTGTTTCCATGTCTGGGCTGTTGTGAATATGCTTGAATATAGGGTTGCAGATATCTCTTTGAGATACTGATTTCATTTCCTTCAGATATATACCCAGAGATGAGATTGCTCAATTACATGGTATGTTCTATTTTTAATTTTGGGGGGAAACCTCCATACTGTTTTCCACAGTGACTATATATCAATTACAATTTACATTCCGACCAATAGTTTCCAAGGGTTCTATTTTCTCCAAATCCTTGTTAGCAGTTGTTGATAATAGCTATTCTAATGTGTGTAAGGTGGTATTTTGTGCTTTTGACCTGCATTTCCCTGATGATTAGTGATGTTGAGTACATTTTCATATACCTGTTGGCCATTTGCACGTCTTTCTTAGCAAAATGTCTGTTCAGATCCTTTGCTCGTTTTTAGTTGGATGATGATTATTATTATTTGGGGGAGGGAATTTGCTATTGAGTTCTTTGTATATCTAGATATTAACCCATTTGCAAATATATGATTTACAAATATTTTCTCCCATTTCATAGGTTGCCTTATATTTTGTTGGTTATTTCTTGTGCTGTGCGAGGCTCTTTGATGTAGTCCAACTTGTTTATTGTTGCTTGTGTGTATATTTTAAATTGCATTGAGTTTCAGGTGCCTATTAGATACCCAAGTGGGGATGTCTAAATAGATACAGAATCTGGAGCTCAAGGAGAGGATAGGGATGGAGATAGAGTTTTGGAGCTGTACCTGGATGGCATTTGAGTTATGGGCTAACAGGAGATAGCCTTGAGGATGAGGATAGGTAAAAGGGATGCAAGAATACTGGGCTCTTAGCACTTCTGCATTTAGAGGTTCAGAAGGAGAAGAAGGAGCTAGCACTTAGCCAAACCCAATTCAAAATTATCTTCTACCCCCAGGAAGATCACTCTAGGAGAAGTTGCTTTCTGGGTATGGTACTCATAAACCATGCATTCATAACCACTGTAATAGCCACTGGGGGAGCAGTCATTTTAGCATTATTGCCTGTTCTATGTTTATTGGCAACCCCAATTTGTTTGTGATGAAGTTGAAGATTAGAGAGGGGAAGTCACTTATTGACCCAAGCTCAAAGATCACGAGAGCTTATTTAAACATCAAAGCCCATTGCCAATTATGGGATGTGGCCATGGAGGTAATGCCAGCACACCTTCAAGGGCACCATTCCCATAGACTAAAACATGAATGGCATCCCCTGGAGTTGTGGAGTGTACAATATACCAAGCATATGTGGCAGCCTGTGCCCTTTCTTACCATGTCTTGCTGCCTTGGCATCTTCCCTACAAAGTTCTGCTACTTTTAACGTAAATATCTAAGTCCTTCCAAAGCTTCCTGATAAAAGAGGTTTATCATGGTGATTAGAAGCTGGAGCATTGGAGCAAAACAGAAATTTGTTCAAGTCATAGCTCAGCCTCTTACTAGTTGTAACCCTTTGAAGCTTCAGTTTCTTCATCTGTGAAATGAAGAAAAGAAGAGCAGCCACCTCCAAGGGATATGCAGGCATTAAAAGAAAGAAGGCATGAAGAAAGTTTAACCTGCTTTACTCAATATTTTTTGTTTGGTATTAACTTATTTTTACTTTTAACTGCTATTTCCTCAGCTTACACGTTGGTTCTCAGGAGAGACTGAAGGTTTTATGGAAAGGATGGGAATCAGATTGGGCTCAAATCCACCAGCAAATTAATGAAAAGGGCACCAGGGAACAGGAACCAGTGTGCAGAATAAAGATACACAGCTCAGTAAGTGAGGAAAACAATTTGGGTGACTTTGTTTGGATCTGTTACTCTTCCCGTACAGAACAAAAAAAAAAAAAAGAGATTGTTTTAGGGCAGCCCAGGTGGCTCAGCAGTTTAGCGCTGCCTTCAGCCCAGAGTGTGTTCCTGGAGACCCGGGATCGAGTCCCACATCCGGCTTCCTGCATGGAGCCTGCTTCTCCCTTTGCCTGTGTCTCTGCCTCTCTGTGTCTCTCGTAAATAAATAAAATATATTTTTTAAATGCTTGTTTTATTTCAAGTATGAAAAAATCCATTTGTCACAAATTTGGTTTTGTTTCTATTCAGTTTGTGCACATAAGGAATTCCAGGGCTGTGTGAAAGGAATTTTGAAAACCTCTGAGATTTAGGCTATTGGCCCTGTCATCCCATTATGAGGCAGGGCATTAGGACTTAAAGGCAGAGTGGCCCAAGGGATTGAAATCTATTTACAACCTAGTTACAGTATATCCTGTTTTCCCCCTGCTGTGCTAGGCTGGGTGTCTCACAAAAGATTCTCCTACATATCTGAAAATAAAATGAGGTCCTAGCAACACTGTCTATGAGAAATTGACATAGTATGTTTGGGTTTTATTTTTGTTGAAGGTGCATAATATTTTCCAGGTTTTTCTGCTCTTCTCCATTCTTTAAAGAAATGAGAGGAAAGAGGCCAGTCTTTAAAAGGGGGAAAGGTTCTGGCCAAGAGCCCAGGATCATACTTCTGGTCTCAGAAGGAAATGTTAAGATGGGCTGAGTTTTAAATGAAGACAGGGGGGAAAAAATGTGTGTTCTGGCGTCTGACATCATCATCCTCTGTGGCCTCCACCCCAACCTCAGACAACTATGCAATAATTCTAAGGAGTTTACTTTTAAGTAATCTCTATATCCAACATGGGGCTTGAAACCACAACCTCAAGATGGAGAGTCACACAGTCTACCCACCCAGCCAGCCAGGTGCCCCACAACTATGCAATAATTTAATGTTGAAAAAGTCACTTGTAAGTGTTTGTTCGGTTCACTTATCTTTAAAGATCTTGATAGTGTGTGAGGGATAGGGCAGGATCATCTTACATCTGCCACCCCCACGCATACTTCATTCTACAGGAATGGGAACAACTGGGGACTTCCTTGACCATCTTCAAGACTGTGTAAGGTCAATCTTTCCAAGAGAAGGAATACTAAACCTTTCTTTTATTATGGAAAAATGTTACTGTACACAAAAGTAGAGAGGATAGCATAATGAGCCCCCATATAACATCATTCAGCTCATCAATTACTAATTCGTGACCCATCTGGTTTTCTCTACACCCTCTGTTCACCCAAACTACCTAGTTTGAAGAACAGGTAGTTTGAAGAAAATCTCAGCACTGGATCATTTTTTCCCATAAATATGTATATATCTTTAAAATATAAGAACTATTTTTTACATAACCAGAACCATTCCTACACTTTATTTATTTACTTATTTTAAAAAGATTTTATTTATTTATTCATGAGAGACACAGAGTGAGAGAGAGAAAGAGAGAGAGAGGCAGAGACACAGGCAGAAGGAGAATCAGGCTCCACGCAGGGAACCCGATGTGGGACTCAATCCCGGGTCTCCAGGATCATGCCCTGGGATGAAGGTGGCGCTAAACTGCTGAGCCACCTAGGCTGCCCCCATTCCTACATTTTAAAATTAACACAATATCATGTATTCAGTCTGTGTTCAAATTCCCTGATTGCCTCATAATTGTTTATTACTTTTAGTTAGAATAAGAATCCAAATCTCTTTTGATCTAAAGATCACTCTTGCCTCCTTTTTCTTTTCTTTTCTTTGCAATTTTTCATTGGAGAAACTGGGTCAGTGTCTTAGAGAGTTTTCCATATAGTTCTAATTTGGCTGATTTCATCTTTTCTGACTCCTGTATGTCCTGTAAATTTGTGCTTAGATCTAGAGACTTAGATTCCAGTTTGAGTTTTTGGGCAAGGATCCATTGTTGGTGGTGCGAATTTCCATCAGAAGATGCTTCATGTCTGGGTGTATCTTTTTTTGTGATATTAGCAGCTATCAATGATGATTATATAGATCCATTAGAAAGTGTAAGTTGGCAGTAGTCAAATTATGGTTCCTTTATAATATATTTAGCAGAAATGTTGTATAAGGAAAGACTTCTCCTTATTCACTATTTAGCTAAAATACTGATTGTATAGGAAAGATGTGAAGTGCTTTGTTCTTTTTCTTTTCTTTTTTAACCAGTTTCCAAAATAATAAGTTGATTCCCTAGTATCCTATAAGTATGACCAATGCGTTTTTTTACCAATGAAAATTTAAACGTAGTATAGTAAATTCATAGATTTTAAAATACATTTGGTTGTTCCAACACATTGCAGTGATTATTCTTATTAATGTTCAATTTGTTCCATCTTTTACTAGTGGGATCCTCTTTAAGTTAGCTCCTGAGTCCTTTGAACACAACGTTAGTGGTCTTTGATGGTTTCCTTGCATTCTAGTATAGCAGCACAATCCAGGCTCACCTTACAATTTCCTCTTCCAGATTTGTAATCTGTCATTTCTCCATGGAGCCCTGGTTCCTTCTGGTAGAAAGTAGGACTGAGGGATCACATTCTGAGCACTACGTGTGCTCATTCTACTTGGTTGATCATTTGTTTCTGTTTTTTTTTCCATGGACAAAGCTAGGAAATACCTTTTTTAAAAAAAATAAAATATATCATGAGTTCATACTGATACTTCTGTTTTGAAATTCAGGACCTCAAGGTTTTTACTTCCCACATCTGTATTTCCTTTTGCCAGTGTTAATTATTGTCCCTCACACTGATCAAGATTATTTTTAAGGATGTTTAGAGAAGGAGGGACCAAAGTCTTCTGAGGACAGAACATGATGCTGCTTGCCTCTTCACAGAACTCGTTGATTTGGGCAAGGGCAGGTGCAACTTAAACTTTAAAAAATGGAAGTGGAAATGATTGTGTATAGAGGGGTCTCCTCTAGGTTTTTCTGCCAGAGCTCAAAGGGACTTGTAGCCTTTTGTCTTCTGATTATCTCAAAGGATTGGTTGGAAAACCAGTTCCCAGAGATGGTTAGGTCAGTCTCAGCAGAACCAACTGGCTCTCACAGAAGTGAGAATGAGTGACCAGACTTGGTGTTTGGAGGATCTTGAGGTTTGACTGCCAGTCCCTACCCTTCCTACCTTGGGAGGCATTTGTGCAGTTAAGAGTTTGTGAAACCAATGCTGGATGTTGTAAGTTATCCATCAGAGGTCTGGGGAGGAGAACCGATATGGGGGCCCTGTGTGGGACACTTATTTGGGAGAACACATCAGAAGAGCTAATAAGGTAAAAACAACTAGGGTTTGTTATTTCTCATAGGTCTCATTGTCTTGAATTATGAGAAGTAGGTGTCTATCCCATACGAACTCCAGATGCCACTGTTTCATGGGGAGAATCCAAGAAAGAGTAATTTCCCAAGGTCTGATCTGAACTATAGTAGCTTCTGGTGAGAGCCTGGCAGGTCTCCTGTCTCTCTGAATTGTACAATTCCAGAATGGTAGGGTTGAAAAGTCCCTGAGTCATCTAATTGGGCTTTCAGCTTTCTTGGAGAAGGACGTAGAGCCTTCATTTAAAATCCAACAAATGTGGGACGCCTGGGTGCCTCAGTGGTTTAGCACAGCCTTCAGCCCAGGTTGTGATCCTGGAGACCCAGGATCGAGTCTCATGTTGGGCTCCCTGCATGGAGCCTGCTTCTCCCTCTGCCTGTGTCTCTGCCTCTCTCTCTGTCTCTCATGAATAAATAAATAAAATATTAAAAAATAAAATAAAATCCAACAAATGAATAAAAAAGCATACAAGCAAGCAAAAATAAATAAATAAGCTACTTAGATCCATTTAATCATACTCTCAGCAGAGGGTTTAGTAATCTCCATATTTAACGGCTACCCACAGGGATTCTTATCTTTGGGGAAGCTTTGGAAACATTGTAATTCAATACCCTCATTTTTCACAGGGCAGATTGAGATGCATGCAGGGGAAGTGATTTGTCAAAGTCACCCAGCTGGAGGAGAGCAGTTGATATTCCTGAAGGACACATACCCTACAATTACTACCCATGAATCCACCCACATGTGGATAACCATGTATACTTCTTTAACATGTTGATTATGTACTGCCCCAATGGATTCATAGACAAGGAAGATTATATACATGACTATTTATGGGTCTCTTGTGGCTAGTTCCATGGTAAGAAAGAACTTTTTAATTCATCGTACTTCTGTTTAGCTTTAAGATCTCAGAAATGTCTTTATTACAGCAAAATGTGTTTTCAGAACTTGGCTTTTTTGAGAGACATAAGACTTTGAAATGCAAACATACCTTCTTGTACAAAGAGCCCTAATCAGTCAGAAGGCCAGTTTACAAAAAGACTAACATTTACAATTGAAAGCAATATGAGGGCAGCCCGTGTGGCTCAGTGGTTTAGCGCTGCCTTCAGCCCAGGGCCTGATCCTGTAGACCCCGGATTGAGTCCCACGTCGGGCTCCCTGCATGGAGCCTGCTTCTCCCTCTGCCTGTGTCTCTGCCTCTCTCTCTCTCTCTCTCTCTCTCTCTGTGTGTCTCTCATGAATAAATAAATAAAATATTAAAAAAAAGAAGGCAATATGAAAGTAAAATACAAGGATTATTTCCCTTACCTTGGACATTGGCGAGAGTTTATTCACACTACGTATACTCTTACATTAGATCAGTGTGTCATGAGGAAAATTGTTCTGGAGATATTAACAGATGTGCTGCCAACAAAGATTTTTCTTCTGATCAAAGTTTGGGAAATGGTGCATTAAGCTACCCTGTCTTTGAAATGCAGAAAGCACATAAGCCTGCTGCTGTTGGGCCCAATGGCAGAGTACAAAGTAGAATACAAACTATTGCACTATTGATGAAAAAAATGAGTAGGAGTGTATTGGGTTCAGAGTGAAGTAAGGGAGAGCGTGGCTTGTTTTTTTTTAAATCAGATACCATATGACACATTATGTTTGCCATTTTGCCTTGGTTGCTGGAAAGCTTAGCTCTAAATTAATGCTTGATGCAATTACTATTTTATCCCAGGTTTTAGTCTCAATCATTGGCTCCCTTCTCAGAGATTGTGTATTTTTAGCATTTTATTATACATCTGTTTTTAGTAGCAATAGCTTCAGACTATTGTAGGAGGTATGATAGACTGGTATATGAGTTCTGGAGTTGGACACTGTGGTTCAAGCCACAATTTGGAGGCACTCATTTGCTCTGGGTCCTTAGTTTCCTCATCTGTTTGGGGAATGTTGAGAGGATTAAGTAAAGCAATGCTTAGAAAGTGCTTGGCAGGAGCACCTGGGTGGCCGAGTTGTTTGGTTTCAGTTTCCAGTCATGACCTCGGGGTCATGAGGTCAAGCTCCATGTTGAGTGCTCAGTGCAGAGTCTGCTTGGGTTTCTTTCTCCCTCTCCCTCTGCCCCTTCCTCCTGCACGAGCTGTCTCTCTCAAATGAATAAATAAATCTTTTTTTTTTAAAAGTGGTTGGCAGAGGGCCTAGGACATAGTAAGCATGGGTGTTAACTATATATAACAACAAAAATTAGGCAGTATGATACAAATTATGAATACCTTGAATAAATACTCTACTATAGCTAGACCAGATCAGACCTTGGGAAATTACTCTTTCTTGGGTTCTCCCCATGAAACAGTGGCATCTGGAGTTCGTATGGGATAGACACCTACTTCTCATAATTCAAGACAATGAGACCCATGAGAAATAACAAACCCTAGTTGTTTTTACCTTATTAGCTCTTCTGATGTGTTTTCCCAAATAAGTGTCCCACACAAGGTATGCATATTGTGCTAAAACCATTTTATCATTTCAGCCTATTATCTCAGAATTGCTCCTAATATTTAAATAATGCTTACAGAGTGCTAGGTACTTTTAGGGAGTGTTTTGCATGTTAACTTATGCAAACATGTTTCTGATGTTCATTGATGGAAATGTTGTGATCCATATATCAACCATGGGGTGGAACTGTCGTTTTCTCTACTTTACAGATGAGACAGACAATTGAGGAACAAAGGTCAACTTACTTGCTCAAGTTCATAAAGAGAGTGAGTAATAGAGTTGGGGCTCAACCTCAAGCACTCCACCTCCAGAGTAGTTTAACCATGGTGCATTCTGCTTCCAGTCACTATTTACTGAATAACTGCTCTGGACCAGGCTCTGTGACAAGAGCATTACCTGTAACATCTCACTGGGTCCTTCCAAAAACTAGATGATATTGGAAGGTGCCATTTGAAAAAACAAAACCAAAATCATTGGCTCTAATGTAAAGATCAAATATGAAACCATCTGTACATGAAAAGTATGATCAAGACTTATACATTATTTCTTCTCTGACCAGGGAAACTCTTTATTAATAGAATTCATGGATGAGGAATAGAAGATCTTGTGTGAAAAGTGACCAAAATAATGAACAAAGCCACAAAAGCCCTTATACATATTCATCTTCACTAAAATTAAACCAGTAAAGACACTATACTCAATGGACTAGCCATTGCATTTCTCATTCTTGGTTAATAATAACCCAGATGCTTGTATGTCTCACAACCCAGTTGTAGGAAAATCATGGCAGCTGCAACAAGACTTGGGATGATTTGCACTTCCAGGTTCATTCAGTGTGAAATGTTTGGCAATGTGGAATAATATGCAAATATATGTGAGAGGCTTAGGATTTCTCTTAAGGGCAAACTGGTATCCATAAAGGGATTGCTACATCAATGGAGTTGTGGAGTCTGCATCCATGAGCTGATGAGTGAAGCACTTGGCAACATTGATATGTCTCCTAAAGGTGAAAATACTTGCAAGGAAGAGAAGCAGGAAACATTTTTTCTGCTCTGGGATCATTTTTCAGAGTTAGGATGCTGTGACATGAATCCAGCTAAACCTAAGCACCCAGGACAAACCATTTTGCCAGTATTATCCACAGGCCATAAAAAAAGAAGAGTGAATTTCTTTAAGTATCAGCCACTTGAAAAATTTCCAAGACAACCTCAGGGTTTTGATTTACTAATCAGAGATATGAATGATTAATGCCTTAGTGAAACAGCTCTGTTGCTGGCAAAGCCAGGCATTTCAATGTGTCATTACAGTTGCCATTTGAGTTCTTCAGGAATCAGACTCTGAGACAGAAGGTAGTGTGCAGATGTGTATTGTGAGTGCTTTTAGGATCAATACCTGTGGAAGAGAAAGGAAGGAAACGGGTGAACAGGAGACAGCAAGTTGTGTTGTGGGCCCAACCATCTTACCTGACCCCTACTGGGAACCCCAGGGTTGAACTGGCCTCTGAATTGTCCTGCATGGGATTGAAATGGCCAGACCACCCCATAATGGATGTGGGCTACCCCTGGAAGGGTATAACCTTGGGGGAGGCATGTTTCCAAAACTGAAGCAATCTCTGAAGACATCAAGAATGGTCTTACTGATAGCACTTCCACCAGTTGGGGCAACAAGACCTTCCTGAAAGAGGATCTGGGCAGTTCATGTCCACAACCACCAGAATTAATTATAGGACCATTTTCACTCAGTTAAACAATTATTGTTAAGCCTCTATAAGGGAAACGCCTTAATAGGAATAGAGAATAAGAATAGAGAAAAAAAAATTCCTTCAGCTTAGGGCCTAAGATCCAGGAGTTAAGAATCTGTTTGGGAATCTCTCAATTCTCTTGGCTGGGTTAGTAGGGAAATGAAGTGACATTTTACTGGAATGAGGGTAAATCATGCTCAATGAACCAAAGAGAGGGAGAAAGGCAAGTTGCTACAGTTTGTGAAGAATGATTTGAATATACCACTAAATAATGTTTATAAATTTTACTTTCCAAAACTGAGAGGAAATTAAGGTATCTTTGTGGATTAAGGGCATTATGCTAAGTAAAATAAGTCAGTCTGGGAAAGACAAATACTGTAAAACCTCACTTATAAGTGGAGTCTTAAAAAAAAAAGAGAGAGAGAGAGAGAAAATAGAATGGTGGTTGCCAGCGGCAGCGGAGTGTGGGAAATGGTTGCATGGTTGCAGGTGGTCAAAGGGGTACAAACTTCCAGTTTTAAGTTCTGGGGATCTAATGTAGATCATGGTAACTATAGTCAACAAAACTGTGTTGTATACTTAAAAGTAGCTAAGAGAGTAAATCCTAAAAGTTCAAAATACACACACATACACACACACACATGCACACACACACACAAAGGAAACCACATGAGGTGATGGATATGTTAACTAATCTTATTATGGTAATCACTTTGCAATATATATCAGATTATCACATTGTGGACCTTAAACTTATACCATATTATATGTCAATTGTACGTTTTTACATATATATATATGTATATGTATATATAATGGAACTCTTGCTTTCCATCCCTAGTTCTCTTATTCCCAGTGATCCCCAGCTCTGTAAAAAAATCACCATTCACTCAGCTGCTCAGATCGAAAGCCAATTCTCTTGACTCTGATCTTCAATATTTATCCTTACTGTGACCTTTTCTCCTTACTCCCACTTGCTTCTTTTGCATGGGTAGTGTGTTGATGGGTTTCATGAGTTATATTTGTTATTCACCCAGAGAAATTGTTTCTAGTATGTAAGACCCATTTTTCCTTTTATAACAGTGTCTTCAGGGATGGGCCCTGAGTACCAAACTGCTTTTATTGCTCTCATTCTCAAAGTAATAGAAACACTAAATCTTAGTCTTATCTTGGCCATAGGCATCTTAAAGGAGTTTGTCTTTTCTCATGCCTTCTACTTCCTCCCAAGTCTCTATTGGCTCACTCACTATTTCACTATTCATTCGTTATTCCTAATGGACACATTGAACATAAGGTACTCTGGGATAAGCAGAGATTTTTTTTAAAGATGTATTTATTTATTCATGATAGACTTAGAGAGAGAGAGAGAGAGAGAGAGGCAGAGACACAGGAGGAGGGAGAAGCAAGCTCCATGCCGGGAGCCTGACATGGGACTCGATCCTGGGACTCCAGGATCTTTATTCTCTGTATTCTCACTCACAAAACACCCTTATTGACACTGCTCTTGATAAGGCCACCAATTATCTCTAATTGTTGAATCAAATGGATTTTCTCTAGACCTAACTGTGCTGGACTGCCCATTGTTTTTGTTTTGGTTTGTTTTCAAAGATTTTATTCATTTATTCATGAGACACACACACACACACACACACACACACACATACAGAGAGAGACAGAAGCAGAGACACAGGCAGAGGAAGAAGCAGGTTCCATGCAGGGAGCCCAATGCTGGACTCGATCCTGGGACTCCAGGATCATGTCCTGGGCTGAAGGCACATACTAAACCACTGAGCCACCCAGGGATCCCTCGACTGCCCATTGTTAATCACTCATCTTTCCTTCCGCTCTGGAGCCCATGGCACATGCACCCTGCATTTCTCCCACCATGGGACTGATGGGTGTCAGAATTTTGATGTCCTTCCTTGCAGACTTCACCCTTAATGTTCCTCTCTTCCCATTCTACAACAATGGTTCTTAAACTTTTTTTCAGGGATACCTTTGGAAAGATGCTAAAAGCTATGGAACACTATACCCTGAAAAAAAAGTCTATATTCCCATGAATATAGACACACAATATTTTAAGTAATTTCAAGAGGTTCCCTCATACCCTGAAGCCAAGTTGGACCCTCTGCTCTACTTTCTCAACGTGGGGGATGCCAACCATTTAAAGTGTCATTCATATGTTGCTGGCTTTCAAATGTGTACCTTGGCAGCAGCCATTTTCCAAAACCCTAATCTTACATCCCCAGTTTTCAATTAAAACATCTCTGCTTGGGGATCTCTGGGTGGCTCAGCGGTTTGGCGCCTGCCTTTGGCCCAGGGCACAATCCTGGAGTCCCAGGATCGAGTCCCACGTCAGGCTCCCGGCATGGAGCTTGCTTCTCCCTCCTCCTGTGTCTCTGCCTCTCTCTCTCTCTCTCTCTCTCTAAGTCTATCATGAATAAATAAATACATCTTTAAAAAAAATCTCTGCTTATCCCAGAGTACCTTATGTTCAATGTGTCCAAAACTGGCCTGCAGTCCCTGTCTGATTACAGGTGGATAACACTGCCATTCACCCTAGTCATCACGAAGAAACCTGCTCCTTTCAATCTCTTATGGGCTATCAAAAAAAAGGAAGGAAGAAGGGAAGGAGGGAGGAAGGGAATGAAGGAAGGAAGGAGGGAAGGAGGAAAGGGGAAGGAAGGAATGAAGAACGAAGGAACAAAGGAAGGGTACTCTTCCTCTCCCTCCTATTGCAAGTGGTTGGGCCCATCTTTGGAAGTCAAGTTAAATGTTAGAAATGACAATAAGAACCATCCCAGTGTGCCCCTGCCCCGGTCGCCACCAATGACCGAGATCAGTGAGTGTCTCTCTGCTTTCATGCCCTCAGCTCGCTGTCTCGCAGATCTGCCCCCAAGGTCGGAAATATCCACACAGGGCTTCTCAAGAAAGCAAAGGCAGCCTGTAGAAAGGTGAACAAGCAGGGCCTGGATTCCTCACGGCTGCTCTCTCTCAAACTTTCTTTCTGTTCCCCTTTCTCGTGCCAGCCCTCAGCAACGCTGACGTAAGGGAGGAGTTCGTGGCCCTGCTGGGGTGCCCAGGGGCTCAGGCGGTGAAGAGTCTGCCTTCACTCAGCTCATGATCCCGGGGTCTTGGGATCGAGCCCCCCCTCTTCGGGCTCCCGGCAGGGAGGCTGCTTCTCCCTCTCCCTCTGCCCCTTCCTCTGCTTGTGCACACTCTCTCTGTGTCAAATAAATAAAATCTTAAAACAAAAAACAAAAACAAACAAACAAAAAAACTTCACAAGTTCTGGTCCTTCTCATCTCTTACTTGGATTACTGGAATAGTCTTCTATTTGGTTTGCCTTTCTCCCACATTGACCTCTTCATCTCCACTGCAGCTTTTTTTACCTTTACCAACACCCTATGTTGCTTAAGATAGTACTTCCCCAAGTGTGTTTTTAAGAGTACAAGTCTGTGTGATATAATTGGTATCATATGAAAGAAAAAGTTTTTATGAGCAATTGAGCTAGAGAAAAGAACAAAAATTAATTACGTTTAATTACTTCTGAGAGCCTTCAATATGCTAAAACACTTCTTAAAGTTCAAACTGGAGGTATGATATAAAGTTTTTGTCAAACTTTTGGCCACTAAAGTCTAGTGTTCTTTGGAATATATTTTGGATATAGCTAGTCTCTGAGCTGAAATTTAATTTCCTTGTTTATCTTTCCTTCCGATTTTTAGCCACTATTCTTGATAATGCAGATAATGAGAGGACAGTAGTATGGTACTCTAAATTCAGGAAGACCAAGGTTTACATTTCAGCACATGGGTTAAACTATTTAATCTCTCAGAACATGTGCAGGCTGGTCTCCGTTTGCCCCTCAAGAGGCTGACCTCTATAGACTGCATCATGCAGGCATCCCTGTTCTCTGGCTTCCGGTTGGGTTTGGCCAATGGAAAGTGGTGGTAGAGAAACCACTGGGTAGGAGCAGTGGGAAAAGAGAGTGCAAGGTAGTAATTCCCCACACTCTCCACCTTTCTGCCCTGTGGTACTACATACAGTGTTTTGACCCTCTTTCAGCTTCAGCTCTCATGTTCCAAACAACTCTCTCCCACTCTTTCCCTTGAGACCCAGGGGTGATGGCTTCTAGCTATTGCTAATCCCTCAGGACTTCATTATCTCTTGTTACTTCCCTTACCTCTGTTCATAACTCTGTAAATAGTCCATTCCTTAAACTCTCTTCAGTTAACCCCCCTGAGTATGCCATCTGTTTCTTGCTGGATCCCTGACAATATAGAACTTTAGTCTCCTTACAAAACGGGGGTAGTAACACCCACGTCATGTTGCTGTTGAGAATAGTCAGTGAAATTACACTAGTTATGCCAAGCATCCAACACAATACCTGGCACACAGCAGTGCTCACTAAACAAGAGATAACTTCCCTAGTTCTGTTCCTTTCTGCCTATTCTCCAAATAGTCCCATATTCAGGTATCTTTCTGCTCCCTTGCCAGTGACCCAGGCTGAGGTGGGTAGCAGGAAATAATGCTGGACTCCAGCTTCCACAAGGAATCAGGCTCCAGTTAGCGGTCATAGAACAGGGCTGACCTGCAGTTCCATTACAGGACCCTGGAACAGAGAATCCTAACAAGGACTGGAGCAGCAAGGGTCAGGATGTCTGTGTGTTCAGCATTCTTCTTGGAAGAAGGCTGCCTCTGTACTGGACCCAGATGGTCTGTGCCCCTACACTGGCCAATTGTTTCCCCAAAAGGAAATCTTTCCAGTCCCAAATCAATTCCTTATACCCATTAAAGTGATCAAGTGGCCTGAAATGGGGAGGGAGGGAGTGCTATTTGGAAGGGGAAGTCACTTGAACTAGATTTCCAGTATATTACATAAATTGGGGAAATGTTAAAAGAATGTTAATAGAAATAATGGGTAATTTTTAGTGAATCTGCAGGTGGGGGAACTGTTTGTTGATAATTACTTGAAGTGTATTCACACCAAGACCTCATCAAGGAAATTCGTGTGTTAGGTATGCTGAACAAGACAAACCTAATATAAGTTCATGTTCATCTAGATTCCTGTCATCCCTTTAAATGTATTCAGTGGGAAAAATTCTTGTCATATATCTTGAAAACTTGGAGTTTTTAAATCACTCTTAAAGCCAGTAGGACAGTCTAATTCAGAAATAAAGCTACCCAGTTCATTATGCAGTGCTTCTAACTTTACTCAACAGCAAGTGTTATCTCCACCTTGGGAGCCCTCCAATAAAGAAATTCTCTACCAAGACTACAATACATCTTGTGGTGGAGGTGCCAGCTACAGGAACTTTGAGCTCTCCTAACATCTTGGGGCCTTAGAAATTTGGGATATAAAATTTCCCCTAGCACCCAAATTGGTCTACCACAAGACAGCATGACTAGGAGGAATGGCTCCAATACCAGAATGAGGACACAAAAACAAAGGCCAAGCAAGGAAAGGAGAAAGGATTCTGCATGAAGGGTGAGCCAGGAAGGTTGCCAGGCCCTCTTCCTCTGTGGCTCTCTTTGCCTTCCCAAAGTAGAGCCATGACCCCTGAGGCTATCCAGGGGATGAGGATGATCTAGCTTGGATAGCATAGGATGCCCTGATTTCAAGCAGTCCACGAGTAAGAGAATGAAGTTTTAAACTCTGGACAACCCATAGTATATGCAAACTTAAGGGGTGAAGTTTAAAAAGATGAGGTGTAGCAAGGTAAGTGCTGAATTAAATCCCTCTGCTCTCTAGGCCACTCTTCAGGACTCTCTATGATATGCTGAACAGGCTGAGGCAAAGCTCCAGAAGTTTATTTGGAGAACTGCCGATCTGCAGAGATGGTGAAATTTCTAGTCTAAGCAAATCTCCTTAAGTCAAGTGAGGACACAGGTGGCTCATGAATGGTATACAATTGGAGCTATATGGGAGGATAGACTATGGAGGCAACCCTGGGCCAAGGTTGACTTGAGTATTCTCTCTAGACCTGGAGTGAGAGAGTAGTAGACACAGCTGCTCCATTTGATGCCACTCTTTTCAACTCCCACCACCAGAATCTGCCTGGAGCCTCTTGTGTGGCAGAGATGTCCATGTCATAATCCACTAGACCTGTGAATGTGTTACCTCGCAGAACAAAAGGCACTTTGCAGATGTGATTAAATTAAGGATCTTGGGCAGCACGGGTGGCTCAGTGGTTTAGCGCCACCTTCAGCCCAGGGCGTGATCCTAGGGACCCGGGATGGAGTCCCACATCAGGTTCCCCACATGGAGCCTGCTTCTCCCCATCCCTGTGTCTCTGCCTGTGTGTGTGTGTGTGTGTGTGTGTGTGTGTGTGTGTGTGATGAATAAATAAATAAAATCTTTTTTAAAAATTAAGGAATTGAGTTGGGGAGATTATCCTGGATTGTCCAGGTGGGTGGACTCACTATGATCACATGGGTCCTTATGAGAGGGAAGCAGAAATGTCAAGGAAAGAAAATGTGACAATGGAAGCAGGGATCAAATGGTACAATTGGTGGCTTTGAAGATGTAAGGGGGTCATAAGCCAAGAAACATGGGTAGCCTCTAGAAGATGGAAAGGCAAGGATTCTCACCTACAGCCTCCAGGAGGAATGAAGCCCGGATGACACCTTGACTTTAGCCTTGTGATAGTGATTCCACACTTTTGACCTCCAGAACTGTAAGATAATCAATTTGAGTTGTTTTAAGCCACTATGTTTTTAGTAAATTGTTATAGCAGCAACACGGGAAACTAATATATGTGGTAAGAAATATTGAAATGAGTCTTTTGGGACACCTAGGTGGCTCAGTGGTTGAGCATCTGCCTTTGGCTCAGGGTGCGATCCAGGGGTCCTGGGATCAAGTCCCACATCAGGATCCCCATAGGGAGCTTGCTTCTCCCTCTGCCTATGTCTCTCCCTCTCTCCCTGTCTCTCATGAATAAATAAATAAAATCTTAAAAAAAAGAAATGATTCTTTCAAGCTCTTAAAGTCCCAGTTAAAAAAAAAACCCTGATGAGACAGCAGCACCCCAATCCCTGTTCAATGATACCATTTTACTGTGGGAGATCTCACTTGCAAATCTGGGCTGTTCATTCACATCTGGACTTTTGTTACTATCAGGGACACCATAGGATGTCTCAGTGATAGGCACAGGTATCCTTCTTTATGGGTTGATACTCAGCTCTGAAGCAGATGTGTTTCTGATATAAGGAAGGATCCCCTTTTGGAGAGAAAACCCCAGGCTTCTCCCTTACCAATGATGGCATTAGTTAAGTGATCATGGTGACTCCATAGGGTGCTGGTAGGAATAAATGGTCAGTGTACATAATTTCTACATAAGAAACAACAAGTGCTAAATTATATATTCAAGCACTCCTGGAGGTGGAGATTAGGAAATGGAAATACTAAAAATAAAAATATATCCCAGCCTAACATTAATACTCAATGTTAACATTATTAGAGCCATGTATATTATTCCAAGTTGAACAATGCGGGGTGTTATGATTCCTTTATTATACAACTTTTTGTTTTCTGTCAAATTAGTTATTGCTTTGATTTTGTTTCTTGAGTTTTCTAGATAACCATCATAATGTCATATTTAAACTTTGGGACTAAAATATAAATCTCCACTCAAGATGGTCAAACACATTAGGCAATTTACATGCTCTATTTTTTCTTCACTACATCTCTCCTGAGTCTCTCTGTCTTCCTAGTCACCTGTGGACTAGTTCCTTTTTAGGCTTGCCACAAGATCTCTTATGCTGGATTAGCTCTACTTTAGGGTTAGAAATCCTAGACTGACCAAGAGGTGCCCTCAAGGAAACTGCCTTGGTGTATGTGCCAGTTCTGATTCTCTTCCTGACAAGACTTTATAACTTCAATTTCGTATAGGGAACATTCTCAATCAAACTATATTTAACCCCAACCCCAGATCAACTCCCAGTATTTTTTAACTGGTAGTGAGTCAAGTAGATTTGGCAAATAAAGATAGTTGGCAAGATCTCAAGGTGGATTTAAGTGAACAAAAACTTGATAAGAAGTTGTTAATGGTGCCCTGACAGTAGCCCTGGCCCCTATTACATACAAGGGGGATCCAGCCACACCAGTCCCTGGCCAATCACCCAAAGGGGCAAGTGTAGTAAGCACTTTGGCCCAAGAAGAGAGCCACAGTATCAATTGCATTCCTGAAACTAGATTAAAAAATGAGACTATGGATTAAAAATAATGATATCATGTTGAGTAATTGTTTCCCTATTTTCATAGTTTCTTAGTCAATTTTTCTAGATAAAGAATGTATTCTCTTTTTTTTAAGATTTTTTTTTTATTATTCATGAGAGACACACAGAGACAGAGACACAGGCAGAGGGAGAAGCAGGCTCCATGCAGGGAGCCCGATGTGGGACTCGATCTCAGGTCTCCAGGATCACATCCTGGGCTGAAGGCGTTACTAAACCACTGAGCCACCCGGGCTGCCCAAGAATGTATTCTCAAATGGGGGTGACAAAATCATAGATGTTACAATGGTTCATCATTCTCCAAAAGTCACAGTACATAAAAGAGATGTAGTATATTTGGGATCCCTGGGTGGCCAGTGGTTTAGCGCCTGCCTTTGGCCCAGGGCGCGATCCTGGAGACCTGGGATCGAATCCCACGTCGGGCTCCTGGTGCATGGAGCCTGCTTCTCCCTCTGCCTATATCTCTGCCTCTCTCTCTCTCTCTCTGTGTGTGCGTGACTATCATAAATAAATAAAAAATTTTTAAAAAGAGATGTAGTATATTTATGATATTAAAATTTTATGGAGAGAAGAGCAATTTGGAAAATTTGTCAAAAAAAATTCCTTAGAAGGGCAGCAATAACAATTAAAAAAAGATTGAGGAAATAATCTTCTAGAGAAAGTTGGTTTTGGTTATTGGTGTCCTCATAATACACTTTTTAATGTATTTAATTTGGTAATTAAAATTTGAATCAGATGGAAAAGTATTTTCTTTTTTTTTTAAGATTTTATTTATATATTAATGAGAGACACACACAGAGAGAAGCAGAGACACAGGCAGAGGGAGAAGCAGGCTCCATGCAGAGAGCCCAATGTGGTACTCAATCCTGGGACTCCAGGATAGTGCCCTGAGCCACAGGCAGACGCTCAACCACTGAGCCACCCAGGCATCCCAGAAAAGTATTTTCTATTGTGTTCATGATTGAGAAAATAATCCATACAAAACCAGCCTCCTTTCAGGACCCTACAATAGTCATGGTCCAGGAAGTGGTAGTAAAAACCAGTAAAAACCAGTAAAAACGAGGGTTACCTATTGGTAATTATCCAGATCTATAAAAAAAAAAAAAAAAGAGGAAGAAATTTGTCTATAAATTTCACCTGGCCATAAAATGAAGGATGGGCTGTACTTGCTTCCAGGACCAATTTACTGGTAAGACTCATTGTATTCTTTTTGTTTTAATTTTTTTTGAAATTCTTTATTTAAATTCAGTTTAGTTAACATAAACTGTATGATTAGTTTCAGGGATAGAATTTAGTGATTCATCAGTTGCATATAACACCCAGTGCTCATTCCATCAAGTGCCCTCCTTAATGCCCATCACCCAATTATCCCTTCCTCCCACCCACCTCCCCTCCAGCAAACGTCAGTTTGTTTCCTGGAGTTCAGGTTCTCTCTGTGGTTTGCCTCCCTTTCTGTTTTCATCTTATTTTATTTTTCTGAGACTCATTGTATTCTTAGCAGTTGTCTGGAACAACTCCTTCGTGCTAATGAATGGATTTCTTCCATCATAAATTGTGTATTCTGGGATCCCTGGGTGGCGCAGCGGTTTGGCGCCTGCCTTTGGCCCAGGGCGCGATCCTGGAGACCTGGGATTGAATCCGACGTCGGGCTCCCGGTGCATGGAGCCTGCTTCTCCCTCTGCCTATGTCTCTGCCTCTCTCTCTCTCTCTCTGTGACTATCATAAATAAAAAAAATAATAAAAATAAATAAAAAAAATAAATTGTGTATTCTGTGAGTATGCCCTGAGGATCCTAATTATCACTTATAACACCACTTTAAAAAATATTATAGTAAAAATTGACTGAAAATAATTGTGCATAATCAGCTGTCAAAGGCAAAATGGGGGAGCCTTGGGGTAAAACATTGGGTAGCTTGAATCCATTAGTGATAAAAGAAAGAGATCAAGGTGTGCTCAAACCAGAGTGGTCAGCAAACTCAGCGTCAGGGTCCAGATAGTAAGTATTTTAAGCTTTGGGGGACACTTGGCCTCTGTTGCTAAACTCTTCAGTTTAGCGTTTGCAGAGCAAAAGAAGCAGTAGACAACTCATGGATGAATGAATATAGTTGTGCCCCCAAAAAACTTTATTTATAAAAACAGGCCCCCGGCATATTTGGCCTGCAGGTCTTAGTTGTCATATGGCCACCCTTGTTCCACCATATTATTTACCATTTACAACCATGGAATTTACTTTCTTTAAAAGGGTGCATCTCCCACCTATAGAAATACTTGTTAGAATGTCCTGATATTTTTCCTGGTGGACATTGAACAGAATGGGAGACTGAAACCTCCAGCTGAAAGCCCATCATGATGCTAAGATTTCTTAACGAAAAGTTTGGAGTAGGGCAGCCCCGGTGGCGAAGCGGTTTAGCGCCGCCTGCAGCCCGGGGCGTGATCCTGGAGACCCAGGAGACCCAGGAGACGCAGGATCGAGTCCCACATCGGGCTCTCTGCATGGAGCCTGCTTCTCCCTCTGCCTGTGTCTCTGCCTCTCTCTCTCTCTCTGTGTCTCTATGAATAAATAAATAAAATCTTAAAAAAAGAAAGAAAGAAAGAAAGAAAAGTTTGGAGTACCATTCTGGTGGCACCCGTTGGGCAGGTGGCAAGTTTATTCTTGGAGCACTATAACCCCAGGGGTCTTGATAGCTGACTCATGGATGAATGATGGGTATTCCAATTGTTCCTGCCCAAGCTCTGCTATGGACTGTGGCAAACTCACAGCAGTACCAGATGGGAGTGGTTTCAGGAGGTGGAGAAGGTTTTGGTGGGAAACTATATACCTTGTTTATGATAGAATCCTTATGGAATCATAGGCCCATGTAATTACTGTGTTTACCACCCCCTCCCCCACCCCTACAATGACACTACTTTTCAGTAGGGTCTAAAGTAGAACATGAGTGTGAAGACTGGAACCCCATAGCCTCTGGAGAGTGTTGCTTTCAGAATGAACAAAGGGTAGGTTCACAGGCCACCTCAGCCCATTCCACATGCTACAGGAGAGTCCTAAGAATGACTTGTAATTGAGTCAATGAGTAGAATGTATACGTCTACATATATGAACTGTGATAGAACAGAGAGCCAGAACGTTTTATATGGAAGCTATGTAATTGTAAAGTGAACTTTGGAAGGGCAGTAGAAGCCCAGCCCCTGAGTAATATGTTGTTAAAAAAATGACCCGCCCACCACCTTTGGTCCACCCTAGATGACACTATGAAATTTGATTTTTGAATTTAGATGGGTCTAAGTTGATTGACCAATTCACGGGAGCCAGTATTCACAAGACATATACATTCCATAGGAAAACATAAAGCTTCTGAAATATATCCAGTGACTGATATGAGGGATCCCTATGGTTTATTATCAAACCTATAGAGAAAATTAATGTAAGATGGATTGTGCTTCAGTGAGGATAAATCCAAACAATGTCATTATAAGTCTTGAAGATTTCCACAAATACAGATGGTAAGTGATTATGTCATTAACCTTACATCATGTGGGTTGTGTGTTTTTCTCCTCATTGCTGTACCTTTGTGCCTCCTGGCAGATGATATTGGAAGAATTTTTTAAAGTCTATTAATAAAAATTTATTTAGGGGTGTCTAGTCCATCTGTTAATATCTAATGCTTTATTCATTTAAAATAATCTCTTTAAAGGAATCAATTAAACAATTTTTTAATCTCTTTTGAGCACTGTTACAGCTGAATTATGTCTCCCTCCCCACAAAATGCATATGTCAAAGCCCTAACCCCCAGTACCTCAGAATGTGACTATATTTAGAGATAGGGTCTTTAAAGAGGTAATTAAGGTAAAATGGGGTCATTTGGGGAGGCCCTAACCCAAGCTGACTGGTGTCCTTATAAGAAGAGATTAGTAGAACACAGACAATGAGATAAGGTGTCAGATACATGCATGCATGCAAGAAAGGCCCGTGAGGACCAGGCAAGAGGACCACCATCCGCAAGCCAAGGAGAATGGCCTAAGGACAAATCAAACCTGCTGGATCAGAGATGTGTATTTTGTAGGGAAGAGAGGAGGCTACAAGGTCCACACATAGGCCCTCCTCTCTGGCAAATAATATATTCTGTGCATTTACCTATCATTGCACGTGTCAGTTTATTTGAGTATCCTGGAGGCTGTGTTTGGGGGACGAGAGGACAGGAAAGCAGGTCTCATTTACATGTGTATCCCAGCCCCTAACACTGAGCCTAGCACAGAGCTAGATCTTAACCAGCAGAGTCATGAAGGTCAGGCTCAAGCCTCAGAGCTGTATTCTTTGGCAACTAGAATTTTGGTAAAAGCTCCTTAGAGTCCTCAGACCTGAAGCCAGGAGTGACCCAGGGCCTGGGCTGAGATAAAGAAAGGGTTTTAAGTGGTCCCAGGTGGATAAGTATCAATTTACTTGATTAATGCTATTAAAGAGCAGAGCCTGCAAAGAGAAGCTCACAATTCTCATGCTCAGATTGTTGCAAATTCCAAACGCACAAGATCTGAAGGTGTCAAGCCTCTTAAACTTTTTGCTGTCAAAAAAAAAAAACAACAAAACAAAAACTTTTTGCTGTCTGTGAGACAGATTGGTGAGAATAATTCGTCTTTCCTTCCCATCTTGCCTGCCTCTGCCCCCAGCTTAGCCTTGATTCCATCCCCTGGGCTGGAGCAAGAGCCTCAGAAAGGCTGGGCTTCCCTGGAATGCTTGCAGCTGAGGTCACCAGGTCAGTGTGCATATTTTCTGCAAAGAGGATGACAGGTGAGTTCACCAATGACAGTCTCCATACATGCAACCCTGTGGGCATTCAGAACACAGGCCCCAGCACATAGCTTCTAAAAATTAACTGGTAAGACTTGATGTCACTGGAACCAAATGGCCCTGGCAGGATGAGCCCCTATGCGTGTGGGAAGCTCAGGCAGGCTGTCCCATGCTAGCCCCAGAGGGGGACCTACCAGCAGATAAGACTGTGAGTCCACCCCAGAATTAACGACTAGAAGAGGTTTCAGTGGTGACCTGGGACAAAGCCTGAAGGGAGTTGGTTTGGGGGAGGACGGGAGATGAGGGAATTAAGGACTATGAGAAATTACTCCTTTTTGAAGGATTTTGATGCAAGAATGAGTAGACATGGGACAGCAGTTGGGGGAAAGGAGGGTTGGGATCAAGAGAAAATGGCACAGTTGTGTGCTTGTGGAGAGCCTCGGGGACAGAATTGACCACATCAGGGCCATTCCATCCGGAATGAGTGGAGTGCAGCGGTTCTGAGTTGAGCTCTTAGAGGGAGGGCTGCCACAGACGACTGAGGTGATAAAGGGCCCAGACACTATCTTTTTTTTTTTTTCTTATTTTGACTGGAAGTGAGAGCAGAATTTATTAAAGACATACAGAGGGCAGCCTGGATGGCCCAGCGGTTTAGCACCATCTTTTGGTCCAGGGCGTGATCCTGGAGGTCGGGGATCGAGTCCCACGTCGGGCTCCCTGCATGGAGCCTGCTTCTCCTTCTGCCTGTGTCTCTGCCTCTCTCTCTCTCTTTCTCTCTCTCTCTCTCTCTCTCTGTGTCTCTCATGGATAAATAAATAAAAATCTTTAAAAAATAATAAAATAAAATAATAAAGACATACAGAGAGTGTGTAGATATGGACAGAGCATCCAGGAGACCCAGAAAGGAGAAGAAAGTGAGTCCCCCCAAACACTAACCCAGCGAGGTCTGACCTTCCGAGAGCGACCTCAGTGCGGGAGTGAGCGCCCCTGCTTAGGTTACGCCGAGCAGGCTCCTGATGCAGCCCCCGGTGGTGGCTAAGTAGCCAGGCTGGAGCACCCAGGTCCCCAAGGATGGTGCGAACGGGCCCCTGTGTCAGCTCCCGGCTGCCTATGTCAGGACTTCCACGAAGGAGAGGAGAACCTCTCTCACTTAAGTTGCTACTGTTCTGGTTCTCAGTTCTTTGCTGGTGAACCTAATTCTAATATAAATAGTAATAAAAAATAAGCCAGTGTAGCAAAATTTCATTAAACAAAATAGAATTTGGAGCTGAAAGTAATAAGTAGTGAGAAAGAAGGGTAATACCTAAATAATAAAAGGAACAATCCTCCTCTCCCAAAAAATCGTGTACTTAAATGCACTTTTATAACATAGTGTGTTATATAAATATATATATATATTTAAATAGACTTCATTTTTAAGGGCAGTTTTAAGTTCACAGAAGAACTGAATAGAAGGTGTACAGATTTCCGATACACCCTGCACCCCCACACATGCACAGCCTGCCCCATTATCAACAGCCCCCACCAAACTGGTGTATTTTTTGCATTTTTTTCCAACCAGTAAACTTACATGGACACATCATTATCATCCACAGTCCATAGTTTATATTAAGGTTCATTCTTGGTATTGTACATTCTGTGGGTTTGGACAAATGTATAATGACACGTATCCACTGTTATAGTATCATACAGGGTAGTTTCACTGCCCTAAAAATCTTTCATACTCCACCTGTTCATCTTTCACTCTTCCCTAATCCCTGGCAACCACCAATCTTTTTACTGTTTCCATAGTTTTGTTTTTCCAGAATATAGTTAGAATCATGCAGTGTGTAGCGTTTTCAGATTGGTTTCTTTCACTTAGGAATATACACTTAAGTTTGCTTGATGTCTTTTCATGGTATGAGAGCTCATTTCTCTCTAAGGATGAATAATTTTCCACTGACTGGATGTCCCACTATTTATTCATTCACCTACCAAAGGACATCATTGGTTGCTTCCAAGTTCTGCCAATTGTGTGCTAGTTTTGGAGTGGACATAAATCTTCAGTTCCTTTGGGTAAATACTAAGGAGCATGGCCACTAGATTGTATGGTAGGAGTATGTTTGTTAAAAAAAAACCAAACTGCCTTCTAAAGTGAATATACCACTGTGGTTTCCTACCAGCAAAGAATGAGAGTTCCTGTTATTCCACATCCTCACCGACATTTTGGTGTTGCCAGTGTTCTGGATTTGGGCCATTATAACAAGTATGTAGAGATAGCACATTGTTGTTTTAATTTGCATTTCTTTAATGACATATGATGTGGAGCATCTTTTCTTATGTTCACTTGTCATTTGTATATCACTTTTGGTGAGGTGTCTGTTGAGGTCTTTGACTCATTTTTTTAAATCAGTTTGTGCTTTTTTTTTAAGTTGTTTGTGCTTTTATTGTTGAGTTTTAAAAGTTCTTTGCACATTTTGGGTAACAGTCCTTTATCAGATGTGCTTTTTGCAAAGATTTTCTCCCTGCCTATGGCTATCTTTTCATTCTTTTGCAGAGAAAAAAATTTAATTTTAATGAAGTCCAGCTTATCAATTCTTTCTTTCATGGATGGTGCCTTTAACATTGCATTGAAAAGTCATCACCAAACTTGAGGTCATCTAGATTTTCTCCTATGTTAGCTTCTAGGAGTGTTATAGTTATATGTTATACAGTTAGGTCTCTGGTCCATTTTGAGTTAAGTCTTGTGAAGAATGTAAGGAAAGTCTGAGTCTAGATTCTTCTCCTTCTTCTCCTCTTTCCTCCTCCTCCTCCTTCTCCTTCTTCTCCTTCCATATGGATGTCCATTTGTCTACCATTTGTTGAAAAGTCTATCTTTGTGGGGTGCCTAGCTGGCTCAGTTAGAGGAGCATGTGACACTTCATCTCGGGGTTGTGAGTTCGAGGCCCATGTTGAGTATAGAAATTACTTAAATCTTTTACTTAAATAAATATATATTTTTAAAAGTCTGTCTTTGCCCCATTGTTTTGCTTTTGCTCTTTTGTCAAAGGTTACTTGACTATACAGATCTATTTCTGGGCTCTCTATTCTGTTCCGTTGATCTGTCTATTTTTTTTGTTTTCAATACTGTACTGTAGCTTTATAGTATCTTGTAGTTGGGTAGTGTCAATCCTCCAAATTTCTTCTTCTCCTTTATTATTGTGCATGTTATATATTTTTTAAGATTTTATTTATTTAAGAGAGAGAGCACAAGTGGGGTGAGAGGCAGAGAGAGAAGAGCCTCTGTGGGGCTTGATTTCCAGGATCCTGGGATCATGATCTGAGCCGAAGGCAGATGCTTAACCAAATGAGCCACTTAGGCACCCATTGCATGTTATATTTTAATATACTCCTATTAGACATGAGTGCTCAAGTGAGGTAAAAACTAGTACTAAATAAATGGAGTATAAATATACAAAAAGTGACCATTTATTATGTCTTAAAGTTTATTCTAGATGGCAGACAAAAGAATCTACTCAAGTTAACTTGAGCAGAAAAGAATAGGATATTACAAAGCTCTTTGATGCTCCAGGAGGGCCAAGAGCCAGGCTTGTATACCATGTTGGCAGCAGTGAAGTGTTCAGGGCCCATATAACTAGGAAAAATGCCTACCCAAATCATGGGATGGTTCTAGCAGAAACTTCACTGCCATCACCCTGCCACCTGTACTCTGCACCTTTGACAGTAGGAGCCAGAAGCTCAGTCAGCGCTCCCTGCATGAGCCTCAAGTCTAGTGCACAATGTCTGCTGTTGGTTGGTTGCTGGTTAAATAAGTCTCTCCACACTCAAAAAGCCACCCGCCCATACAGCTTAACTGACAAGCTCTTCTAAAATTTCATAGAAAAAAAAAAAGTTCATAAATTTTTTCACAGACTAGAAAATAAAATTATAGGCTGATCTCTCTTATAAATTTCAAAAATTAAAAAAAAAATAAATCACATTTAACACTATATTTGTGAAAAAGCAAAACAAAATACATTAATCATGACCAAATAGGGCCTTTGGGGAGCAGGAGGTTGAGAGGAGTCCAGTGTGTAACTCAAGACAATAGGTGCAGTCAGTGTGTTTGCTACATCCTCGCTGTGTGACCTTGGGCAATTTGCCTATGCTCTCTCTGCCTTGGTTTCTCACCTGTAAAATGGACATAGAATGTCATTATGCACAATAATCCTATTTGGTAGGAACTATTATTATAACATATATGTCATTATGCGTGTGATTCTCAAATGCAGTGGATATAGAGGCCAATCAAGAAAGAAAAGACTGATCCCTGGGTGGCTCAGCAGTTTACTGCCTGCTTTCGGCCCAGGGCCTGATCCTAGGGTCCTGCGATCAAGTCCCACATCGGGCTCCCTGCACGGAGCCTGCTTCTCCTTCTGCCTGTGTCTCTGCCTCTCTCTCTCTGTGTGTCTCTCATGAATAAATAAATTTTAAAAATCTATAAAAAAGAAAGAAAGAAAGAAAGAAAGAAAGAAAGAAAGAAAGAAAGAAAGAAAGAAAGAAAGAAAGAAAGAAAGAAAGAAAGAGGAGACTAGGGACCGGCGTCAGCAGCAGGTGCTGGCCAGGACAACAATGAACCAGAAACCCCCTTCCCTCTGTGCTTTTGTGCCAACCTAGGGGGATGAGGGATGCTGCTCTGGGACGGATGGAATCCAAAACTGAATTCTGAGCCCAAGGTGACAAAGAAATTACTGAATCAAACTAAATTTTCCTGAATGGGAGCAATCAAGTTTTTACACCAGGCAGAAGAGGGGTTCAGAGTCAGAAATCACACTAAGCTGTAGAAATCAAGGCTACATTTGAGCACTCCTGAGGCAGGGCTGTGAACGCGCCCACTAGGTGATGTGCAGAGCTGGTACAAAATACGAATGCAAGGCTCCTTGCTGAAAAAGTAAGAATAATGTGCTGTTCAAGGTACTAATAGCGTAATGCTTTTTATTCCAGGGTCCTCACTCATCTTGTCCTGGTGCTTTTAATTTGCCATTTAATGTCGTACCAAGTAAAGAAATATCAAAATTTTAAATTATCAGCATGAATTTACCATTCAGCTTTATATTGTGCAATGGCAGTTTTAAATGCAAATTTAAGAAATTTAACTCCTATATGGAATCACTAAAATTAGCTGATTCATATTTCATAGCTCATATATGAATACATATTTTGTTCTTTTAAAAAAATATTTTAAGATTTTACTTATTTATTCATGAAAGACAGAGAGAGAGAGAGAGAGGCAGAGACACAGGCAGAGGGAGAAGCAGGCTTCATGCAGGGAGCCCGATGCGGGACTCAATCCAGGGACCCTAGGATCACGCCCTGGGCCGAAGGCAGGTGCCAAACTGCTGAGCCACCGAGGCATTCTTGTATTTTGTTCTTACCAAAATTGTGGAAACGCTACACAAAACTAGCTTAACTGGCTTTATTTTACTTCACAATATGCACACATTCTACCAACACTCTTCACCCTCACCTTACTGATGAGCAAGGAAGGACTGAAAGAAAAGGAACTAAGGATTGCTCTGACTTTCCCTTTCCTTCAGTGACACAGCTGCATTCTTTTTTTTTTTTTTTAAGATTTTATTTATTTATGAGAGACACACACAGAGAGAAAGAGGCAGAGACACAGACAGAGGGAGAAGCAGGCTCCATGTATGGAGCCCAACGTGGGACTCGATCCCGGGACTCCTGGGCCAAAGGCAGGCGCTAAACCACTGAGCCACCCAGGGATTCCCATGCATTCATTTTTTAAAGAGCTTTTATTTATTTACTTTCGAGAGAGAGCCAGAGTGTGCACACCTGAGCAGGGGGACTGGGGAGGGGTAGAAGGAGAGGGAGCCGCAGGCTCCCCACTGAGCAGGGAGGCCAATGGGGGCCCCATCCCAGGACCCTGGGATCATGACCGGAGGGGAAGGCAGACGCTTAACCCACTGAGCCATCCAGGCGCCCCACAGCTGCATCCCTAGCCCACCTGTCCTCACTTGCTGAAGATCCATGCATCACGGGCCCATCAGAGTCAAGGGAAGAGAATGTGTAAGGAGCGTCAGTGCAGGAAGAAAACATTCAGGTTGCTAATTATCTTAGAGAAAACTGGATGGAGCAAAGTGGGTGGAAGCCACATTGAAGGGAGCAGAACTGTGAGCGAGGAGAGGACACAGAGATAGTATTAACAAGGAGTCTGGGAAGGATAGGCAAGGGCCGCATCTAGAGAGGAGGTAGGGTTTAGGAAGGATGAGTTTTTAACTGACAAGCTCCTACCGCATAGGACTGTGGTGATGACTAAAGATATAGTCCACATGAAGGGTTATATCTAGTGCCTCGTACATAGTATGCACTCAACAAACATTAACTTTAAAAATAGAGTGAAGGAATATTAATATTTCCATTTTACAGAACTGCAACTTTGCCTAATTCCTAACTTTCAAATGCTCCATTAAATGACTTCATGTGGGCAGCCTGGGTGGCTCAGCGGTTGAGCGTCTGCCTTCAGTCCAGGGCATGATCCTGGAGACCTGGGATCGACTCCCACATCGGGCTCCCTGCAGGGAGCCTGCTTCTCCCTCTGCCTGTGTCTCTGCCTCTCTCTCTCTCTCTCTCATGAATAAATAAATAAAATCTTAAAAAAAAAAATGACTTCATGTCCTCGAGCACCTGGCTGGCTCAGTCTGCAGAGCATGTGACTCCTGATCTTGGGGTCATGGGTTTGAGCCCCAGACTGAGTGTAGAGATTGTCTAAATAAATAAATAAATGACTTCACATCCTGCTAAAGTACCACTCCCTTCCCTTCTTCTAAGCAGATAATAAGTCACTCAGGCAAAGAAACTTGCCAAAGTGTCCCAAGTACTAATCAATAGAAGCTGGATAAAATATTAACAATACTTATTTTTCAATACAATACTTATTTTTTAATCCTCATAGCAATTACATACTTTGCCCTTAGCGTACATAATGAATGCAGGGGACCATGATTTTCCATGCCCCCCGTCAGAGGCGGGGAAAACCAGCAGGCCTAAAGACCAGTTAACACTATGAAGTGAGCGCCACCTACTGTGGAGAAACTTAAAGGCATTCTCAGTCTTAATGTCTAGATTTGGTTTAAAGGCCTTACTTGTGCCGAGATCCTTCAGATGGCCGAAACTTAGATGATACTTATTTCAGTTAGCTAGTTAAAGAGTTAAAACTTAAAAAGTTCCCTTTTACTTTTAACTAGATAATTCATTAACTGGCCAAATATCCCCTCTTTTAACAAGGAACTTTAATCTTTTAACTATTTAAGTCTTAAAATTTAAGTTACTTTAACTTTGATTGATTTCAGCAATCGGCATTTCTTTTTTTTTTTTTTAAGATTTTATTTATTTATTAGAGAAAGAGAGGGAGAGCAAAACGGGGTGTGGGGCAGAGGGAGAAGCAGGTTCCCTGCTGAGCATGGAGCCCACGCAGGCTCAATCCTGGGACTCCAGGATCATGACCTGATCATGACCTAAGCTGAAGGCAGATGCTTAACTAACTGAGCCACCCAAGTGCCCCTAACAACACTTTTTTTTTTAAGAGTTATTTATTCATGAGAGACACAGAGCCAGAGAGGCAGACAATAGGGAAAAGCAGGTTTCCTGCGGGGAGCCCCATGCAGGACTCGATTCCAGGACCCCAGGATCATGACCTGAGCCAAAGGCAGACGCTCAACCACTGAGCCACTCAGGTGCCCCTGGATGCTGAGTTCTTTGTATGCATAGGTAACCTGGGTCTCCTAACGTTTATATTTCCATTCCAAATAACCAAATTTTATTCTAGTTTTATACAAAGAAAGGGGGATAACTTGTTTAAATATCTTCCTTCCTCACTAGGCTGTGGGCTCTTTTAGAAAATGAATTCTGTATGACTTACCTTTGTGTACATGGTAGGGACTTTATAAGTAAATAGACAAAAGAGTTAATTAGCTCCTACCTGGCCTGACGTTGTCATTCAAATGTCCCTTCTGCAGAGGCTCACACAAAATTAACTGCCGCCTCCTCTCTATTCCTACAGACTTTTTTTTTTTTTTAAGATTTTATTTATTTATTTATTCACGAGAGACAGAGAGAGAGAGAGAGAGAGAAGCAGGCTCCATGCAGGGAGCCCAACATGGGACTCGATTCCGGGTCTCCAGGATCAGGCCCTGGGCTGAAGGCAGGCGCTAAACCGCTAAGCCACCCAGAGATCCCATCCTACAGACTTTCATTTTAACCTTTAACATTTGTTGTTGTTTATTAACCTTTAACATTTGATAATATTTTTTATTTTTTTTTAAGATTTTATTTTTTATTTATTCATGAGAGACACAGAGCGAGAGAGAGAGAGGCAGAGACACAGGCAGAGGGAGAAGCAGGCCCCATGCAGGGAGCCCAATGTGGGACTCCATCCTGGGTCTCCAGGATCACACCCCGGCCTGCAGGCAGCACTAAACCGCTACGCCACCAGGGCTGCCCTGATAATATATTTTATATTGTTCCTTCTATTGAGATAATTTTTTAAATTTATTTATTTTTATTTATGATAGACAGACATAGAGAGAGAGAGAGGCAGAGACACAGGAGGAGGGAGAAGCAGGCTCCATGCCAGGAGCCTGACGCGGGACTCAATCCCTGGTCTCCAGGATCACGCCCTGGGCCAAAGGCAGGTGCCAAACCACTGAGCCACCCAGGGATTCCCCACTGAGCCACCCAGGGATCCCTTGAGATATTTTTTTATGACTCTGTATCCCCTGCATCTAGTGGCTGGCATGAAAGGGGAATTGAAGTTTTTTGTTCTAGCTCTCCTTCTGCCTATGTCTCTGTCTCTGTGTCTCTCATGAATAAATAAATAAAATCTTAAAAAAAAAAAACCCTCAGTTTCCAGTGGTAAAGTGCCATAGTAAGACTAACTACACTTTATGATGGTAGCAGAAAATGGCGTGGTTAACCCCACAACTTGGTGGGTCCTTCTACTGGAATATGAGTACCTTGAGGATGAAACCTGATCTTATTTATTTTGTAACTCCTGGGCCAGCACAGGGCCTGCGACCTAGCAGCCAGTCAAGGCTGAGCAAATTGATCACTGAGTGGCTCAGGGGGTTTACCGTCACCTTCGGCCCAGGGTGTGATCCTGGAGACCCAGGATCCAGTCACACATCGGGCTCCCTGCATGGAGCCTGCTTCTCCCTCTGCCTGTGTCTCTGCTTCTCTCTCTCTCTCTCTCTCTCTGTCTCATGAATAAATAAATAAAATCTTAAAAAAAAAACCCACAGGTAGAGATGGGATTGGAGAAAAGAAGTCAAAGAAGAGAATCTGAGCAAAGGAAATAGTACAGAAATGACAGATTTGTGAATGAACTTATTAGCCCATTGAAGAAACTGCCAGTAGCTTGGGGTATTTGAAATTAAGGGGGCGAATAGGGAGCTGATGGGATATGAGACTGAAGAAACTGGAAAAAGCTCACTTTGTGCCAGGGGCCTTGCCCACCACACATGGGAGTTAGGACATTACTGTTCACAGATACTGTGTTAAAAAGACTACTCTAATGGCAGGAAGAGGATGGATCAAAGTGGGAAGGAGACTAAGTAAGAGAAGCTTTGCAGGAAGGTGTCCAATTCAAGAATGCTGCCTGAACTGAGGCCATAGAAATGGAGAGAAAGGGGCAGATTCAGAAGATATATGTGACCATTTTGGCAGTATGGAAGACTAGAGATCCTGAAATTCTTTGGCTAGATACCATCTAAGATTACTCAACAAAATACAAATGCATACACTCTCTCAGTCTCTTTTACATGATTAGATGATCTGCAAGAAGGAAAGGGAGAACTGATGAAATCAGGAATAAAATGAGAGTTTAAGGCCCCAGAAGGAGCATACAACTTGGGAAAGGAAAGATGAAATCAGTGCGGAAAGTGAATGATGAAACCTTCAGATATTCTGAGGCATATATGAGTCATGGACAGCAATGTCATTCACAGAGGCACCCAGGCCCACCCAGGGCAGGGACACAGCAGAGACCACTCTAGGTACATCTGGGACACAGGAAAGGCTATTGAAGGAAGTTGGTGGGGGTGGGGATCTTCTCTACATGGGTAGAGAATGAGGAACATTGTTTTGGCTTGGGTTTGGAGAGGTTTTTTTTTAAAAAAAAAAAAAAAAAAAAAAAAAAAAAGGAAGTCTCCTGTGAGAATTTTAGAGATCGATTAGCTCTCACATGATTTGAACCCGAATCTTCATTTACTCTGAAGGTCTTAAAAACTGCAGATCTCTCCTTTTCCCAAATCATATTTAAGAGGGACCTAGATCTGGAATGCCCATGAGCATAAACAAGAAATTGAAGAAATCTTCCTTGGGGAAAAAAGTGGATTAGTTTTCTTTTTAAAAACATTTTATTTGTTTTTTCATGAGAGACATAGAGAGAGAGGCAGAGACATAGGCAGAGGGAGAAGCAGGCTCCCTGCAGGAAGCCTGATGCAGAACTCAATCCCAGGACCCTGTGATCACGACTTGAGCCAAAGGCAGATGCTCAACCGCTGAGCCACCCAGGCATCCCTGGATTAGTTTTCTATGGCTGTTGTAACAACTTACCAAAAATACAGTGACTTAAAACAGCAAAGATTCATTATCTTAGAGTTCATAGGTCACAAGTCCAACATGGGCCTCACTGAGCTAAGATCAAAGTCAGCATTCCTGTCTGGAGGTTCTAGGGAAGAATCTAATTCCTTGCCTTTTCCAGCTTCTTCCTCGCCTTTTCACATTCTATGATTAACTCCCTTCTATCTTCAAAGCCAGCAACTTTTTATCTCTCTGATCTTTGTAGTAATATCTCCTCCCATTGCAGCTGGGGAAAAAATTCTCCAGATTTAAGGACTCATGTGATGATATTGGGTCCATTGGACAATCCAGAATAACTTTTTCATCTCAAGGTTCTTAAACTTACTCATATCTGCAAAGTTTCTTTTTCCATGTAAGACAATGTAGTCATAAAAAAAAAAAAAAAAAAGACAATGTAGTCATAGGTTTCAGGCAATAAGACATCAACATCTTTGGGGGATCATTATTCAACCCACATTTCAAAATATTCCTACAGATACAGTTGCAACAAATATAAGCTTACAACCTAAAAAGACAAAAACAAACAAAAAGACAACACCAAACTCCTCCCCCCCACACACACACACACACAAAGAAAAAGCCACCAAGAGCAAGGGTCAATCAGAAAAGAAAAGAAAAAAAACAGTAGAACCAGACTGGGAAAGATTTCAATATAAGAATTACTGGATTAAAAAAAAAAAAGAATTACTGGATAAAAATTTCTTAAATAACAAAACCATATATGTTTAAATAAATCAAAGATGAAGTTTAAAATGTAGATAAGGAAGAAAAAAGAAATATGCAGATAAAAACATTTATAGAGATATATAGATATATCGATCTATCTACATATATCTTTATGAAATGAAAAACACCACGAAGGAAATGAAAAGCTCATTGCCAGGGTAAATAGATTAGATGCAGCTAAATAGAGAATTGGTTAAATAGAAGATAAAACTAAAGAAATTATGCAGACTACACATTGAAGGTCAAATTCATATGAAAAATATAAAGAAATTAAGAGACATGAAAGGTAAAGTTAGGGCAAGTTTATTAGGTATATTTTCTATCTCTCACATACCACAGATAACAGGATGCTACATTACTGCTCTGCAGGCCTTTACCTGCTGTATAAAAATCATCCCAAAACATAATGCCTTAAAACTATAACCATTTTATTTGTTCACAATTCTGAGGGTCAAGAATGTGACCAAAGTTTGAGTAGATAATTCTTTTGCTCCACATTGGTTCATGAATTTGCATGTCAGATAGTGCTAATATTCTCACTGTAGACTACAACTCTACACTGCCTCACTACATATAGTTTTCTTCACATGGCTTATTTGAGCTCTCTTTAAGGATGACTCAGACCTCAGGGAGTGTTCCACACAGCAAAGAAAGAATCTGTAGAACTCTTAAAGACCAGTCTTAGAAATTACAATGAATCACTTTTGCTACTTTCTATTAAGCAAAATAGGTCACGGGGCTAGCCCAGATTCAAGAGGAGAGAAGAATAGAACCCACGCAAGCCACTCCAGTTTTTAATGGAACTTTACAATCTGATTCTTAAATTTATATGGAAAGGTAAAAGCTAAAAAATAGACAAGACATCTTGAAGCAAAACAAGACATAAGTACTTACCCTGCCAGATATCAAGATTTGTTTCAAAACTATAGTAGTCATACAGGTAATAAATCAGAAAATGCATAAGCAGACTCATTTGTAAACTAGATATATGACAGGTTACTACAGATCCCTGAACTAAGGATGGAGTATTTAATAAATGGGCTGACATATGTTTTATCCAAATAAAATAAAATTAGTTTCATACCTTAGATTGTACATAAAAAAATCAATAAAAGTTAAATATAAAAACTTTCATACTTTTTGAAGAAAATATTGGAAAAAAATTTTTAACCTCAGGGTAAGAAAAGTCTTGGATTTGATCAAAAAAATAAAAGCAGGGGCACCTGAGTGGTACAATCAGCTGATTTCAGCTCAAGTTGTGATCTTATGGTCACAGTCTTCTGGTGGTGAGATTGAGCCCTGCATCAGGTTCCACACTTGGCACAGAGTTAGCTTGGGATTCTCTCTCCTTCTCCCTCTGCCCACCCCTACTCATGCTCTCTCTCTCTCTAAGGTGAATAAATAAATCTTAAAAAAAAAACGGGGTGCCTAGTTGGCTCAGTGGTGGAGCAGATATCTGCCTTTGGCTCAGGGCATGATCCCAGAGTCCTGATATTGAGTCCTCTGCTTCTCCCTCTGCCTATGTCTCTGCCTCTCTCTGTGTGTCTCTCATGAACAAATAAATAAAATCTTTAACCAAAACAGCAAACTGTAAAGAAAAAGACTAATAAATGTGACTGTATTAAAATTAGGAACATCTACTGTTAAAACATAAAAAGAGTGAAAAGGTAAGTTCATAAGTGTTTTTGTGTTTTTATAAATCAACAACTTGACCCCAAATTTACCTGGAAATGCAAAGCAATTCTAGAGTAGTTAAAATAACTTTGAATAACAAAGTCAGAGGACTGACTCTATATGACTTCAAGATTCACGATAAAGCTACAGTAATCAATATTATGTGATATTGGTGTAAGGACAAATATATATATATTATATTTTTTTATTGCAGTATAATTGATGCACAATGTTATGTAGTTTCAGGTGTACAACATAGTGATTCAACAATTTTATAGATGTTATGCTTATCACAAGTGGAGCTACCATCTGTCACCATACAATGCTGTTATGATACTATTGACTATATTCCCTATGCTGTATCTTTCATCCCCATGACTTATTACATAACTGGAAGCCTGTATCTCCTACTCCCTTTCACTCATTTTGCCCACCCCCACTCTCTCTATATATATATACACCACATTTTCTTTATCTATTCATCTTTATTTTTTTTTATTTTTTTAAAGATTTATTTTTATTAATTTATTTATGATAGAGAGAAAGAGAGAGGCAGAGACACAGGAGGAGGGAGAAGCAGGCTCCATGCTGGGAGCCCAAAGCGGGACTCGATCCCCGGACTCCAGGATCGTGCCCTGGGCCAAAGGCAGGGCTAAACCGCTGAGCCACTGAGCCACCCAGGGATCCCCTATCTATTCATCTTTAGATGGATACTTAGGTTGCTTCCGTATCTTGGTTATTGTAAACAATGCTGCAATAAACATAGGGATGCACATATCTTTTCAAAATAGAGTTTTCATTTTCTTTGGGTAAATACCCAGCACTGGAATCACTGGGTCATTTGGTATTTCTAATTTAACTTTTTGAGGAGCCTTCATACTGTTTACTATAGTGACTGCACCAGCTTACATTCCCACCAATAGTGTGCAAGTGTTCTTTTTTCTCTACATCCTGGCTAACACCTGTTATTTCTAGTCTTTTTAATACTAGCCATTCTGACAAGTGTAAGGTGGTATGTTGTGGTTTAGATTTGCATTTCTCTGGTGATTAGTGAAAAGATTGAGCATCTTTTCATGTATCTGGTGGCCATTTGTATATCTTCTTTGGAAAGATGTCTATTCAGGTCTTTTGTTCATTTTTAAATTGGATTATTTGGGCTTTTTGGTATTGAGTTGTATACATTCTTTATATATTTTAGACAGTAACCTTTTCTCAGATATATCATTTGCAAGTATCTGCAGACATACAGATTAATAGAATTTATTATTAGAATCCAGAAGAAAAAAACTGTTCAGAAATAAACCCACATGTATATAATTAATTGATTTTTAACTAAGGTACCAGGGTGATTAAAAGGAGAAAAGATTGGGAGGCCTGGGTGGCTCAGCGGTTGAGTGTCTGCCTTGAGCTCAGGGTGTGATCCTGAGGACCCGGGATCGAGTCCCGTATCGGGCTTCCTGCATGGAGCCTGCTTCTCCTTCTGCCTGTGTCGCTGCCTCTCTCTCTCTGTGTCTCTCATGAATAAATAGATAAAATATTTTTTTTAAAAAAGGAGAAAAGATGATATTTTCAAAAAATGGTACTGGAAAAAAATGGTACTGGAATATCTATGTATACAAATCAGATAATCTCAATTATTATCCAAAAATTAACTTAAAATAGAAAACAGAACTAAATATAAATGCTGAAATTATAAAATTTCAGAAGAAAGTCTTTTTGACCTTAGGTTAGGCAACAATTTCTTAGGTACAACACTACAACACTAACACATAGGTACATACAACACTATGAACCATGAGGGGAAAATAATGACAAATTGGAATTCATAAAAATTTAAAATATTTTTCAGAAGACATTGTTAAGAAAATAAAAAGGGAAGCCACAGAAGGCAAATATTTGCAAACTATATCTGATGAAAACTTGTATTTAGAATATAAGAAGTCTTATAATAGTAGGGGAAAAAGAGCTCAATTTAAAAAAATTAGGCACAAGACTTGGATAAAAATACCAAATATATATATATATATATATATATATATATATATATATATATACTAATACAAATAGCACATAAAAAGATCTTCAGCTTTATTAATTATTGGGAAAATACAAATATAAACCACAGTGAGTTACTAGGATTTTTTTGTTTTTTTGTTTTTAAGATTTTTAAAAAAGTTTATTTAAGCAATCTCTACACCCAATGTGGGGCTCAAACTCACAATCCTGCAATCATGAGCCACATGCTGTACCAACTGAGCCAGCCAGGTGTCTTATCAGTTTCTGTTTTATATCGTCCGGTTTAGGGGGAAATTAAAATTTAAAAATTTGACGATATCAAGTGTTGGTAAGGATGAAAAGAGCAAGGAATTCTTATACATTGTGTGGGTGTAAACTGGTATAACCACTTTGGAAAACAGTTTGGCATTATCTGGCAAAGTTGACATATACCATAGAGAAATACATGCACATGTCTACTATAAGTTATATATAGATATAAGTTACAGGGAAAAAAACTGGAAATAATTCAAATGCTCATTGACAGGAGAATGGATAAATAAATTGTGGCATAGCCACAATAGAATACTGCACAACAGCAAAAAATGAGTCAACTACAGCTATATGCAATAACATAGTTGAATTTCTCAAACATAAAACCAAATATAAAAATCAAGCTATAGAATGTTACTACTTCTATAAACTTTGATACTAAACACAATGGGACAGTTTATCCCAATGTGCATATATATTTGCAATATCATAAAGATAAGAGGAGAATGAAAACAGAGTAGTAGTTACCTAGGGAGAAGGCTGGAGGATGGGATGGGATGGGATGGGGAAGGGGCCCATATAAGGGGCCCTTTCAGACACCCGAAAAGACACTCAACATCCCTTATCATCAGGAAAATACAAATCAAACCTACAGTGAGATGCCACCTCACACCAGTCAGAAAGGCTAAAATTAATAACACAAGAAACAACAGATGTTGGGAAGGGTGCAGAGAAAAAAGAACTCTCTTCCACTGTTGGTGGGAATGCAAACTGGTGCATCCACTCTGCAGTTTCCTCAAAAAGCTAAAAATAGAACTGCCCTATAATCCAGCAACTGTACTACTAGGTATTTACCCAAAGTATACAAAAATACTAATTCAAAGGGATACATGCACCGTAATGTTTATAGCGGCATTATCAACAACAGCCAAATTACTGAAAGAGCCCAAATACCCATCAACTAATAAATGAATAAAGAAGATATGGTGTGTGTATATAATGGAATATTACTCAGCCATAAAAAAAGAAGGAAATCTTGCCATTTGAAATGACACAGATGGGGCAGCCCTGGTGGCGCAGGGCAGCCCTGGTGGCGCAGCGGTTTAGCACCGCCTGCAGCCTGGGATGTGATCCTGGGGACCCTGGATCGAGTCCCACATCGGGCTCCCTGCATGGAGCCTGCTTCTCCCTCTGCCTGTTCCTCTGCGCCCCCCCCCCGTGTCTCTATGAATAAATAAATAAAAATTTAAAAAAAAGAAATGACACAGATGGAGCTAGAAAATATAATAGTAAGCAAAATAAGTCAGAGAAATACAAATACCATATGATTTCACTCATATGTGGAATTTAAGAAGCAAACAGAAGAACATGGGGATAAAAAAAGAAAAGCAAACCAGAAAACAGACTCTCAACTATAGAGAACAACAAACTGAGAGTTACTGGAAGGGTGGTGGGTGATAGGATGGATGAAATGGGTGATAGGTATTAAGGAGGACTCTTGTGATGAGCACTGGATGTTGTATGTAGGTGATGAATCACTAAATTGTACACCTGAACCTAATGTTATGCTGTATGTTAACTGGAATTTCAATAAAAACTTGAAGAAAAAAAATTTTTGAATAAACATAAAAAATTCGAGTTCCACATTAACTGCTTGCAGTAAAAGATTAAAAATGATACTAGGAAATACATATTTGTATATTTTTTAAAAACCTATAGTTAGGGGATATTTATACCAAACCTCATATGAAATTCTGTATCAATATTAGGTCATCTGTCTGACATATCCCTTGTGAAAATTAAGAAAAGGAAAGGAGGCTGGGGATCCCTGGGTGGCGCAGCGGTTTGGCGCCTGCCTTTGGCCCGGGGCTGATCCTGGAGACCCGGGATCGAATCCCACATCGGGCTCCCGGTGCATGGAGCCTGCTTCTCCCTCTGCCTGTGTCTCTGCCTCTCTGTCTCTCTCTGTGTGACTATCATGAATAAATAAATAAAATCTTTAAAAAAAAAAAAAAAAGAAAGGAGGCTGGATGCCAGCAAAGGGAGCCCTCACACCCTAGCTGGCACTCCTTGTTAGCTGCAGACCCAAAGACCTTGCCCTTGGATGTGACTTTACCCTATCTGAGCCAGAGGAGGAAAGTTTTTCCTCCTCCTCCAGCAATGAAAAACTGTCACAACTCAGCCAACGAAAGCCACTCTGCATTGAACTCCCAGATTAATTCAGTGGACTTTGTAACAGCCCTCCCAGCTTCGCTCTCTCCCCAAAGAGCAGTCTTCTGTGTTCTCCCTGCTTGCCTATGGATTTGCCTTCATTTCTTTGTCCCAGAGTGCAGTTCTCTGCTATTCCCAAATGACCTTATTTTTGCTGGTAAAATAACTGGCAGTTCTGTTTTTTCAGGTTAACATGATTTGGTGATGAGAGGTACGATCCAGAGAGGACCCCTAACAGCACCAAGGCTGGTGAACAAACACGTGCCGGTACCCAAGGGCCAGTTGGACTCACTGCTTCCTCACTGACCCCAGGGTCTGAAGGGGAGTTTTCTCCTGGATTTCAAGCTTCACTCTTTTTGTGTTCAAGTCCTCCAGGTTTTATTCGGGATCTGTTTTAAGGCCTCGTTTTTTTCTGAGTACTAATTTGACCTTCAGTCTCACTCCTTTTCAGAATCAGACTGTTTCTGTTGGAACTGTGACAGTTGGAACTCTGTTGGCGTTTGATCTGACTCCTTTTTGGAACCGCACTGTTTCTACTGGAATTGTGCTGGCCTTTAGTGTGGTTCCTTCTGGAACCAGGCTGTTCCTGTTAAAACTGTGCTGTTTAGGAATTTATCTAGAGGTTTAAAGAAAAACCTCCAAGAAATGGGATCCCACTCATCAAAATGATTTGAGGGTACCTCATTTCCCCTTACTGGGACTCTGAGCAGTTTTTAAGATTTTATTTTTTTATTTGAGAGAGAGAGAGAACTAGTGCAAGTGGTCGGGGGTGGGGGGGAGGCAGAGGGAGAGAATCTTTCAACCAGACTCTCTGATGAGTGCAAAGCCCCACGCTGGGCTCTTGATCTCAGGACCCATGAGATCATGACATGTGCTGAAACCAAGAGCAGGTCACTTAACCAACTGAGCCACCCAGGTGCCCCTGGCCAGTTTTGTGTCTGAAAACTGTGGTGCCCCCTCATGCACATGTATAAGTAAATGGACTGACTTAACCAAAAGTAATTTGGGATAGCAACATCCATTTTGGGGAATTATCTCAACGCTGTTTTACTCAAAAATGAATTAGAAGGCTATGGTTCCTAAAAAAGAAAAGGCAAGAAGAAGATAACTGAATGGGATGCCTATTTTAATTGTTAACTTGAGGCTTCCAAGCCTTTTAGGGATTTTAAGTTTGCCTTTTACAAAATACTATTTCTGAATTAACTGAGGCAAACAAACAGCTGAAAGGAGTCAAAATGGCTTCTGAGGACTCTTTTCTGAACCTCCTTCATCTTCATCCACAGACACATGGCAGCCATCCTGTGCTCAGGCCCTGCCTCCAGCACCATTTCCCTCTTTTTCTCTGCCGAATTTCTCTTTATCTCTGAATCTCTCTCCACTTTCTCCTCTCCTGAACCTACTAAAACCTGTCTCTCTAATGTTAACTCTTGAGAATCTAAATAAACTTAAGTTTTTTATGTCCGTTGGACTAGGGCCCCCATAAGCTTGCTGAAGAATTTAACATGGTTATTTAAACTTACCAACTTAGCTTCTCAGATTTCTGTCAATCAGTCCACATGCTTGTTGGTGAGGACTGGCCAAACATTGGATGGAACTAACCTATTGGGAACATCCTGAAGGGAAATTAGAGAAACAAACCCCTAACTTTTGGCAAGATGCTAGGACACCTGCTGGACATCTCCACAGAGCAATTATAATAGCTTTTCTTTTTTTTTCCTTTTTTTTTTTAATTTTTATTTATTTATGATAGTCACACAGAGAAAGAGAGAGGCAGAGACACAGGCAGAGGGAGAAGCAGGCTCCACGCACCGGGAGCCCGATGTGGGATTCGATCCCGGGTCTCCAGGATCGCGCCCTGGGCCAAAGGCAGGCGCCAAACCGCTGCGCCACCCAGGGATCCCTTTTTTTTTTTTTTTTTTTTTTTTTTTTTTTAAATAAAAGCTTTTCTAAGCCTGCTGATTGGAACAAACTTCAGGATTGCACACAAAAGCCTAATGAACTTATACGTAACTAATACAAAAGACTCCAAATTGGTTTTTTTTTTTTTTTTTTTTAAGGAATTATGGTCTTCCTTTAGATGTGAATCAGCCTGGGTAGCAAGCTGTATTTATATATGGGCTGAACCAGGATCTTTCTCCTTTAGGTAAAAGGACCAGGATGGAATGGGAATCTATGTCCATTCCAGATTTAGTTAATTTGATAAACTAGCTTGTTCACATCCTAAATGAGTCACCTGAAAGAAAGACCACTAAAACTTTTAATTTTTAACTCTGGCAATGAAGGCCCCTACACAAACCAAAACCCCCCTAGTTTCTGGTATTATTGCAAAGAGCCAGGGCATTGGAAGAAAAGACTGCTACCAACTTAAGGGCTCCAGGTGCCTTCAGTTGTCTAGCCAGCCTTTCCAGGGTCCTCTTAATTCCCAATGATGGGAATCTGAGGAACCACGGAGACTCTTCCCAATCCTCTCTCTGTCTCGATCACTCTCTTTTTTTAAGATTTTATTTTTAGGTAATCCCTACACCCGATATGGGCTCGAGCCTATGACCCCAAGATCAAGACTTGCATGCTCTGCCAACTAAGCCAGTCAGGGATCCCCCCAATCATCTTTTTTTTAAAACTAAATTAAATTAAATTTAAAAACTTTAAGATTTATTCATTATTTATTTGAGAGAGAGCACACATGAGAGCATGGGAGAGAGAGCACACATGAGAGCACACATGAGAGAGAGCACACATGAGAGCACACATGAGAGAGAGCATGGGAGAGAGGCAGATGGATATGGAGAGGCAGAGGAAGGCTCCCCACTGAGCAAGGAGCCTTATGGGGGGCTTCATCCCATGACCCTGAGATCATGACCTAAACTGAAGGCAGACACTCAACCTACTGAGCCACCCAGGCACTCCTCAATCCTCTTTCTTAAACAGTTTGGAGAATCCACTCTCTAGATTGGGAATGAATCTCTGTATTGACACCAGCACTATACACTTGGTGCTCAGCTCCGTGACTATAAAGCAGCCCCCGGGCAGCCCCGGTGGCCCAGCGGTTTAGCACCGCCTGCAGCCTGGGGTGTGATCCCGTAGATCCAGGATCGAGTCCCACATCAGGCTCCCTGCATGGAGCCTGCTTCTCCCTCTGCCTATGTCTCTGCCTCTCTCTCTTTCTGAATAAATAAATAAATCTTAAAAAAAAAAAAAAAAAGCAGCCCCTTCCTCAGAATCAAAAACAGTTCAAATAGCAGGAGTCTCTAATAAGCTGCAACATATTCCTGTCTCTGAAGCTGCTCCCTTTTGTCTAGGTCTTTTGAGAGATACACAATTTTTCTCTTAGTTTCTCTACCTCCACTCATTAACTGGGCCAAGATTTCATGGAAAAGTATCATGCCAGAATTCCTTTCTTCCAAAGAGGGGGAAATATTTCTAGAACTTGACAGTAATAATCAAAATAGCCAATCAGGGGAATTAATTAAATGACCCTTTAATATTTTTTATTTGCTCTGTCTCCAACAGTGCTATACCCATGTCTGGGGATACTGATCACTTGTTCCTTTTTTTTTTTTTTTTGATCTTTTTTTTTTTTTTTTGATCACTTGTTCCTATTGGATTAGCTACCATCCTCCTTATGGGAAAAATCCCAAACTGACATTGGCAGAATCCACCGTGCACCTCCCATCAAGATTCAGATACATCCCTAAAAAGCTTACCCCCCTCCCCAAATTAATACCCTATAAATAAAGAAGCCCTTCAAGACATCAAGCCCATAATAAAAGATTACAAAGCTCAGGGCCTCATTATCCCCTGCACTAGTCCCTGTAATACCACCCTTTTACCTGTGAGAGAATCCAATGTCTAAGGGTGGAAGTTTGTCCAGGACCTCTGAGCAATAAATAACCCTGTTATTCCTGTTATTCTTGATGCCCTTTTGTTCCTAACTCCCATATGCTCTTGACATCCATTCGCACCGAAAGCAGATTTTTCACTATAATTAATCTGCACAGTGCATTTTTTGTGTTCTAGTTGATCCAGATAGCCAATAACTTTTTGCTTTCACTTGGGAAGAATGGAAATAGACCTGGATTTTGCAGAGTCATTACTTTTCACACACCTTAAAAACTGGTTTGGATGACAGAAAGTCTTCTGCAGGCTCTATTTTGTTACAATACACAGATGATTTGCTTCTCTGCTCCCCTTCTCAAACCTCTTCACTGAAAGACAGGGGTCTACCTGTTAAAACTCTTGGCCTTTTTTTTTTTTTTTTTTAAGATTTTATTTATTTATTCGTGAGACAGAGGCAGAGACACAGGCAGAGGGAGAAGCAGGCTCCATGCAGGGAGCCTGATGTGGGACTCGATCCCCGGTCTCCAGGATCACACCCTGAGCTGAAGACAGCGCTAAACCGCTGAGCCACCCAGGCTGCCCAAAACTCTTGGCCTTAAAGGGAATTAAGGTCTCCAAAGAAAATTTGCAGTTGTCTTAAACTCAGGCTCCATACTTAGAGCATCTAATCTTGTAACAAGGACCACATTTGGATCCAGGTGAAACCCTCAGCAACTGCTTAATGCTGACAGATTGCCTTTTGACTCTGTGACAATTTACAGGAAACTACTCTACCCAATGCAGATTTTTCATGATTGACTGATGGTTCTTATTTAAGGGATGGAAATGGCAAATCTTGTGCTGGGTATGCTACTGCTACTCCCTTTGAAGTCATTGAGGTAGCACCTTTATCTTTGGCTATTTCAGCCTAACAAGTTGAGTTATACATCCTTAACCAAGGGTAAACCCACAAACATTTATATCAATACTTGGTATGCCTTTGGGGCAGTTCATGACTTTGGAATGTTATGGAAACAACAAAGTTTCCTTATCTCCAATGTGGATAAAATTAAAAATGGCTCCTAAGTCCAAAATTTATTAGATGTCATAATTTTGCTGACTGTTCTGGCTATCATTAAGGTTCCTAGGCATTCCAGACCCCACTCCCTGGAGATCAAGTGAAACCAGTAACCAAACCTCTGTCATAGTCCAAAGGGATGTTCTCCCAAATGATAATTTGGAAAAACTGACAACAAAAGATACCCAACAATTGGCCCCACAGAGGGAAAAACAATATTGGAAATCTAATCATTGTTGGTTTAATAAAAAGGGAAATCTGGTTTGGACCAAATAAGGATCTAGCCCTACCAGAAATTCTAATATTGCCACTACTTAATGTTCTACATGCATTAAACCATTGGTCTACTGACAAAATGATAGTATTTATAAATCAATATTGGTGGGAAAATATTTATAAAGCCACATAAAGTGCCTACCTCACTTGTCCCACCCATCTAAAGAATAATCCAAATAATCCTATTCCTACAAATGTATATCCCACAGCTTTTCCATCTCATTGATATAAATATGTTAAGTCATATTTTGTATGTTTTCTCTCTGGACCAAAGTTTTCTCTGGTAAACATGCCACTGTTTCTTTTGTTGCTAAGCCTCTGTTAGAAAAGATTATCCCTGCCTGAGGAACCCCTCATGAACTTCATAGTGATTGGAGACTCCCTCTTACCAGTCAGGTGCTTCCACAAGTCTGTGGTACTTGGCCTGTTTTACTTTTTTTTATTGTGCGTACCATCTTCAATCTTAAGGGTTAATGGAGCACACTAAGAGCACTATTAAGATTTAGTTGGCAAAATTTGTAAATACTTCCAAATATCTTGGCCTAAAGCATTGCCACTTCTAAATCTCAGACCCACCTTTGGCAACTTACAGACTTTCTCCCTTTGAGATAATCACAAAATGTCCAGTGCACTTGGCCCCTGCCTCATTTGACCAATAATTGATAAGAGAAGATATACTTCAATATTGTAAAGGCCTAATTACTTTTATTAGAACTAACCATGCTTTGGTAGAGCAATCCTTTCACAGTGCACTCCCAGGAGAAGACCCTAAGCATCACACCTTGCAACCTAGAGATTTCAAAAGATACCTCCTGAGAGTCTGTCTTCAACCTCACTGGAAAGGCCTTTATCAGGAACAGCTAACCAACCTTATGCCACCATGGTTCAGAAAGTAGACTCTTGGATTCATGTGACATGTCTAAAGAAAGCACCAAACCCTAACTGGACCTGCACACCATCTGATGACCTAAAAGTAAAGATTTCCTGGAATTAAAGCAGATGACATCTGATGGGACAGCCTTTCCAAGATGTCCAGACTAGGCCTGGACCTTTTTCTCATTGTTGCTGCTTCTGTTACTTTCATGGCAAGATAATGCCCTTATCTGCATTTTCAAATTCATACAAAAGGGGATCCCTGGGTGGCACAGCGGTTTGGCGCCTGCCTTTGGCCTAGGGCGCGATCTTGGAGACCCAGGATCGAATCCCACGTCGGGCTCCCGGTGCATGGAGCCTGCTTCTCCCTCTGCCTGTGTCTCTGCCTCTCTCTCTCTCTCTCTCTCTCTCTCTCTCTCTGTGACTATCATAAAAAAAAAAAAAAATTCATACAAAAGGAGGAACCTCTTATGGACCTTTGGAAACACCCTCATCATGATACTGTGACAAATTAATTTTTCACTTGCTTTTTCTGAATGGTTAGAAAGTTCAGAATTCACAAGTCTTTTCTCATCTGAACTATTAATTGATTCTGGATTCTTACACAAAGTCATGGCTTCTGAATTTACAACTTTACAGGCTATATTATTGATAACATATTTGGTTCCAAACAGTTCTTTTGAGATATCACTGTTTCAAAACACTTTTGCAATTTTGCTGTTTTGCAAAAAACTCATCAGCAACTCATATTGCTTCATGGTTATACCTGTATTGTATCATCCCAAATGCATTCAGTTGATTCTTTTAGTGTACCTTTGCAGTATTCACTATTTTGCTTTCATAGTTGCTTTAAGCAGAGACTTCCAGGAGGCATACATGACTACACATTTGCCATTATGAAAGAATCTTTCTTCCCTAAATCATAATTATAAGTATATATATATACTTATAATTATATACTTATAATTATGATTATATATATATATATATCTATAAGTATATACAACATTTCAGTTGGCTGCTTTCAGACCTAGAGACCTGATTTAGAACCATCATACAATTTGGAATTTTCCTGTTACTTCTTCTGTTTTATATAATATTTTATTTTATATTTTGTCAGCTGTCAAAAATTCTTTAAATGATTATACCCAATATGGTGATGCTGGCTCAGTGCTTTGAGATGATCTCCAACATTTAGTCTTTTTTTTTTTTTAAGATTGTATTTATTTATTCATGAGACACACAGAGAGGCAGAGAAATAGGCAGAGGGAGAAGCAGGTTCCCTGCAGGGAGCCTGAGTTGAGACTCCATCCCAGGACCCCAGGATCACAACCTGAGCCAAAGGCAGACACTCAACCATTGAGCCACCCAGGGGCTCCAACACTTACAATCTTAATAAAATATGGACCATAGAAGGGAAGTGTCTGAGAGGTCTCCCTACTCACCTTCCTTGTTACTCAAGTGTGGCCTTACATGGTTTTCAACTGTTACACATTTTTCCTCTGACGTGGGACATGGCAACCAGGAAAGGTCCTTCCTAGCATGTAAGGACAAAACCACTAAATATGGAGAACCTGCCTCTTTTTTTATTTTTTTATTTTAAAGATTTTATTTATTTATTAATAGAGATGCAGAGAGAGAGAGAGAGAGAGAGAGAGAGAGGCAGAGACACAGGCAGAGTGAGAAGCAGGCTCCATGCAGGGAGCCCGACGGGGGACTCGATCCTGGGTCCCCAGGATCAGGCGCTGGGCTGAAGGCAGCCTAAACCACTGAGCCACCCAGGCTGCCCAGTGATGCTTTCAAAGAAAGATCTTGCTCAAAAGAGGAAATATGAAAATAAATAATAGGAAATATATTTAGAATGAAGTCGAGAGGCCAGCAAGGGAAGCTGTCACACACTAGCACTCCTTATCAACTGCAGACACAATAGGAAGAGAGAGGGATCTTGTAAGTGGATATTACTTTACTCCATCCCAGCAGAAGGAAGAAAGTTTTTCTTCCTCCCCCAGCAACAGCCCAGCCAATGAGTGACTGTCTCAAGTCAGCCACTGGCTTTTCAATGAAAAGCCACTATACTTCGATATGCCAGTTTACTCTAATGGACTTTTTGCTTATAAATTTTCTGCTATTCCTGAATTTTTTTTTTTTTTTTTTTGCTGGTAAAATAACTGGCAGTTTTGTTTTTTTAAGGTTAACACCCTGAGTGATAGGGCTTCTACTTTGAGATTCACAGGAAGACTGGAGTAGTTTGTTACATTAATGACCCCAGTGACTCAGTCACTTCTTCCCCATATCCATGTGCTTATGAAGATGCCTGACTTTGGGTTGGCCATGGGATTGGCTTTGACCAAAGAGAGTAATACAGGCAGAGGCTTGGTATATGCTTCCTGGGTTTGCCCTCTTAGAACTCTGTTGCCATGGCCTTGTGGAGAAGCCCCCTGCTGTTGCTCCAAGGAACTACCAAGGGAGAAGGAAGCCTAGCTAATGCCACTGATTCCAGTCTTGAGATGACCCTCCAGCTGGATGAAGCCTCTAAAGGAGCATTGCCAAGCCACAGAATCATGAGAAATAAGAAATTGTTATTTTAGACTGGCAAGTTTTGGGGTGCTTCCATACCAAGAGCTACCCAAAATCTAAATCTAAATTAGGCTGAAATATAATCCTCACACAATCCTCATGTTAGGGCCAACTGTATTCTTGCTGATTGAAAACTACATGGGGGGATGCCTGGGTGGCTCAGTCAGTTCCGCGTCTGACTCTTGATTTTTGGCTCAGGTCCCAGGATCATGCCAAGTCCAGCTCTGGTCTCAGCAGGGAGTCCATTTGTGATTCTCTCCCTCTGCCTCTCTCCCTGCTTGTGTGCTTGTGCACATGTGCTCTCTCTCTATCTCTCTCAAATAAATAAATCTTGAGACACCTGGGTGGCTCATTCAGTTAAGTATCTGCCTTCTGCTCAGGTTATGATCTCAGGTTCTGGGACTGAGCCCCACATCGGGCTCCTTGCTCAGCAGGGAGTCTTGCTTCTCTCCCTCTACCCCTTCCTACTGCTCATGTTCTGTCTCTCTCTCTGTCTTAAATAAAGTCTTTTAAAATAAATAAATAAATAAATAAATAAATCTAAAAAAAAAAAAAAGAAAAATATATGGGCTCTTTTCAAAGCCCAGAATGAAATGGTAAAGTAATATAGTGACTTATGACATATTTAAATAAGATTTATTTTAAATTAAGGTTTATAAGCCTTTAATAATATTATGGTTTAACCATACAATATGGTAAAGCAGCATATTATGTAGTATAAACAAGTTAGTAAGAAAATATTTTTGAAGATGGACCTGAAATTTGGTGTAAGGCTAAGGATGCTTTCAAAATGTTGAGAGACCTGGAAGCCTGTCTAAAAGGAGTCCCCACAGGTTAAAATATTACTGTTTTTTGCCTCAAAAAGGAATTAGAAATTATACTTAATTAAAACGAGTTAAAACTGTAAAAAGCCATGAGTCCATAATAATACCCAAAAGAATAAGAATGTATTTTCAAAGTACTTATTACTTTATTGTGTAAATTTTATTCAGAGTTGAAAAAATATTGGAGTTTAACTATAGATCTCTCTCTTTAGGTGGGTTAAACATACAAAGGATAAAGAATCTTAATGGTATGAGAAAGACAAGACTCCCTTTCCGTGAAATATAAATAGGCTCATGAGACTTCCTGCTACCCCCTCAACACCCACCCACTTACCGGACATTCCTCTAGTAAATTGTTACCAAACATTAAGGAAGTGGGGCAAGGCATTCCTTTCATAGGCATGAGAGGTCCTCCCACCTGACCCTCGGGCTTTAGATTGTGAAACCATTTAAAATCCTGAAGCCAAGTGGATTTTACCTTTTAAACAGACTTTAACTTTAAATGATCTTTTATTTAAATATAGGGGCACCTGGGTGGCTCAGTGGTTGAGCATCTGCCTTTGGTTCAGGTCCTGATCCTGAGGTCCTGGGATTGAGTCCCACATCCGGCTCCCTGCAGGGAACGTGCTCCTCCCTCTGCCTATGTCTCTGCCTCTGTCTCTGTGTCTCTCATGAATGAATAAATAAAATCTTAAAAAAAATTTTTTTTTAAATAAATAAATTTAACTACTGGTTAGTGGTTTTACTAGCTGTTTTGAGGTTGGTTGCCTTTTGTGGCTCCCAAAGATCTGGATCAAGGCCAACAGTTCACATACCAAGCCTTTTTTTAACTTGCACCCAGAGGTGAAGGTTGGAAGAATTGTCACCCTAATCTCAAATAACCTATTCCTGTTGAGCCTATTTGCTCTGACCTTTTCCAGGGGATGAAATCAGGAAATAATTCATTAACCGTGCTTAAACAAAACAAAACCCCCCAAAAAAACTTTTTTAATTTTTAGTTTTTTTCCAAAGTTATACATATATATGATTTAAAGAATTAAGTGGTTGTTGGGACGCCTGGGTGGCTCAGCGGTTGAGTGTCTGCCTTTGGCTCAGGGCGTGTTTCCGGGGGTCCTGGGATCAAGTCCCACATCGGGCTCCCTGCATGGAGCCTGCTCCTCCCTCTGCCTGTGTCTCTGCCTCTCATGAATGAATAAATAAAATCTTTAAAAAAATAAAGAGTTAAATGGTTCCAGCAAGTCTTCATGTCCCTCAAGGCAACTACTTTCACCTGAAGCTGATTCTTTGGTATTTGCCTCCACTTATCTAAATAACATGTTCATATTTCTACTTCTTTTCAGTTGCCTGTTATCTACTGACTTCCTAACATGGAAGGTAAGGATTTAGCCGCCTTTTGCATATTCCTCTGCACTTCCACCACACGTGCATTTTTAGGCTTTTAATTCTCCTGGTACAAATAATAATAATAATAATAATAATAATAATAATAATAATAATAATTCTCCTGGTACTGTTACAGCATAATTTGCTCATCTGGCCTGATCAAGAGGAGGTCATTTGATGTCATAGATGATGTGATGTTTTTTAGGATATCTAGGAGGTCCAGACCTCTTCAGGTTATTTTATGACATAGAATAGGAATGTTAACATAGCCCTGGGCCACACTGTAAATGCAGTTTTGTCCGTTTCAAGGGAATGCCAACTGTTTCAGATCCTTTCTTATGATTGGGATAGAAGAGAATGCGATAGAAAAGAACACATTCACTAAATCTGCGGTGTGCACCAAATACCTGAGGCTGTATTAATGTACTTTAGCCAATATACTACATCTCGCACAGCAGCTGCCATCAGATTTACTAAGTGGTTGAGCTGTCATCTTTAAGGGGCCATCTATTTTTTGCAGGGCCACAAGGTGAGTTAAATGGAGAGATGATGGGAATCTGCACCTTGTGTCCTTTAAATTTATAAGAGTGACACTAATTTCAGCCATCCCTCCCTGAGCTACAGTATTATTTTGACTTCCTGTGCCATGTTGGGTTGGGGAGGGGATGCTATTTCAAGGAACCCCACCTGGCCTCCTGCACTATGATGGCTTTTTACTTTACAGGCAAAGGTTCCAATGGATTTATACCAATTGCCAAATAGGTGAATCCCATTATACATTTGGGGACTGGGTGGGGCCATAGACCCAGTAGACCCACTTTGAGCTAGACCTTGTCATGACCCCATTTATTGACTGGTCTCTCTATGATCTTACTCTAACAGGGTCATGATGATGCTTCTGGTCTCTGGATATCAATGTCAATTCAGACCCTGTGTCTAACGGTCACTGAAATGTCTGGGTATTCCCATTTCCCCAAGGCACAATTACCCAGGTAAATGACCAACAATACTTTGGGGATGAACCAGGAAAATCATTATCATTTATATTTGAAATATAGTAGGGTCCTTCCTCCTAAGGACTTCTTCAGTCAGTGATTCCAGGGCTATAAACTAGCTCAGGTATGAAAATGGATTAAGGAATGGTGAATTTATTGAGTGAGGGATCGTAGCCTCCTGGTCATCTATCCTTGAGGTTTTTTTTCTGCTGATACAAACTAAATAGGGCCTTTGTTGGCTGCCTATTTATTTTTCCCCTAGGGTATCATGTTCTATAAACCATTTCCATAACTGTGTGGGTTAGGGCCACATTATAAGATATATAATTCCCTGGCTTGAGGTTAAGCACTGCCCCTTGGCCTTTATTGCTTTGGGGTCCTGTCATCTGCTTTGCTATCAGAGCCATGTTCTGGAGGCCTTTGCTACCTTCAGCCATGACTCGCAGAGGGCCACCACTGAACTTGATATTCCTCCCCTTTGCACCAGTGCATTTCTTATGGCCTTGATAAATGGTATGTCCTCTGGGCTGTCCTTCTGAATGGAATTAATCATAACCTTCTGGCTGTAGGTAGTACATCCACTCTAACACATCTACTTCCTTGAGCCTTTTTATCCTTTCTTGCCCTATCTGCCTGTCCTAGTACTTCTGGCATTTCATTTTTTTAAAAGATTTTATTTATTTGAGAGAGAGAATGAGTGGTGGGGAGAGGCAGAGGGAGAGAGAGAGAGAGAGAGAGAGAGAGAGAGAGAGAAGCAGACTCCCTGCTGAGCAGGAAACCTGATGCAGGTTTGCATCTTGGAGATCCATCTTGGAGATCATGACCTGAGCCCAAGGCAGGTGCTTAACCGACTGAGTCACCCAGGCGTCCACTTCTGGCATTTCAGTTTTACACAAAAGTAATTACTTTCCATGCTTCTAGAAGTCATCATAGTAGTGATTTGCACCAACTCCTTGGGCCCTTGCCAGAAAGTTATTTTGGGAGAGTGCTCTACCATAAGTAGAGCTTTCCCTATCCCATTGTATGGTCTGGCTTCCTTGATCAAGCCCTCTCTGAATCCAGTCCCACATATACTCCTCAAGTTCCTGGTGGTACATGTTGGCTAGGTCTTATATCTTCTTTGGGGAATAGTCTTTTACCTACCTTATTAGACACAGTACCTCCCAACTAGGTTATGCTAGGACTTAACTCTATTATAGGGCTCATGGCAAAAGGTTTGTGTGTGGGCCTGGGGGGTGGGGCGGGAGGTGTCTGCAGGGGGAGAAGAGAACATTCTGCTTTCCAGTTAGAAGCCTCTGCAAAGTCTTCTAGCATAGGAAAGTGATAGCTCTTAGTAAAGAACAGCCACACTGCAGGCATCTGAGGAGCCTAAGGAATGAAAATCTTCAGGAGCGCCATCCAGATGTCTCTTCCTTCATGTGTGGGAATGCTAGATTTTCTCAATCATGTCCTGACCTTGCCACAACAGACCTGCCATTTTTGGTTATTTAACTATCTTTGAACTACTCTAAAGTCTGACCTTTTTTTTTTTTTTTAAAGATTTTATTTATTTATTCGTGACACATACACACACACAGAGGCAAAGACACAGGCAGAGGGAGAAACAGGCTCCATGCAGGGAGCCTGATGTGGGACTCGATCCCAGGACTCCAGGATCACACCCTGGGCCAAAGGCAGGCGCTAAACCGCTGAGCCACCCAGGGATCCCCAAGTCTGATTCTTTTGCTTCTCAATCTCCACCTTTTCTCTGCTAACAAAAGCTTTTTTTGTGTGCAAAATAGAGGGCCTCTGGCTTTCTCTCCTTACTTGCAATTGCATAATGAACACCTACCCTAAGGTATTCATTCTTTTTTTGTAACCAATGGAACTTAGCAAAAGTCATCCAATTGTTATCCTTATCACTGTTATTTTTACTATATGTCTCAAATTCCTGATATGTCACACTTCTAGCATTCTCTTCCACCTGGTATATGGTTGGACAACCACTTTGTGCCAGGCACTGTCTGTGCTTCATCTACTACCAGTAGGTGGTCCATATCCGTCTCCCAAATTCTGTCTTATTGCCTTTCTCCAACCAAGAAAGATTTGAACAGACTACACAAAAACTCTGGAGTGAATATTGCAAATCACATGTCCCATGGTGGGCCATAATGGCAGAGCCTTTCTATTCCAGCCTTGTGCAATCACCCAATATCACTTGCCCTGGAAAGGACATACAGGGCAGGGCTTCTCTCTGCAGCTGAAACAGACCCTGATGGAGCTGACAACTGGAGGCACTCCATGCAGCTTGGGAACAAGTCCTTCCTTGAAGCGTGTTCTGGACAGCATCTCCATATTTAGTACTAGGGCAAACAGAGATACCAGGCACATTCTCTTTTGCAAAGAACCAAAAGATCTTTTTTTTTTTTTTTTTTTTTTTAACTTTCTGATTCCCCAGCTGGGGAAATCTTTTAATCAGGAAAGTGGAAGCATAGTAGAGAATATTTGTCCAACATCATTGTATACTTCTTCTTCCTTGATATTATGATCCCCTATTGGGCATATAGGCACTGAGAATAAAGTTAGTTCTGGCCCATGGGTTGTAAGCAGGAATGGTGTATACGACTTCCAGGAAGTATCCCTTCAAGGGAGGAGACATGATCGTCTTTCCCCCCTTTTTTCTGCTTATTAGAATGTAGACATGATAGCTAGAACTTAATAGCCATCTGGACCATAAGGTAGAAGCCACATGTTGAGAATGAAGGTAATTAGGTCTCTGATGGTCATGGAATCACCACTAATCTAGACTGCCTACCTCTCCATTCATGTGATAAAGAAATAAATGTTCATCTTGGCTAAGGACACTTAAAAAATTACTGTTTCTCATAGATTAACCTATTCCTGTCTGATGCAGAATTTGATCCCTATAAACTCATACAGCATACAACATGCCTTAACATAAATGTGGTAGTGGCTTAGTGGAAGCATTTAGGCAGTGTGTGGTAGACTCAGATACTGCAACATGGAAACTTGGAGACATTTATTGTCCAGTGGCATGGTATTTGTGGCATAAAGGGAGATTATTGGAAACATTTATAAACTTTGTATTTGCCGGCTTTAAATTTTTGTCAGTTTCAGCAAAGTGCTTTGAGAGATTAGTTTAGGCCTGAGCTAGTCATTCTGTAAGTAGGGATAGAAAGGTATACAGCTTTGCTAAGAGGGGAACTCTGTCTACAATATGAATGGATTAAGAGTTCCATAATTAGAAAGGGCTGAAAAACCCAACTACTACTATAGTTTTAATCAAAGCATGCAGAAACTGCCTGTGAACAAAAGCCTTGGAAGGAAATATGCCTGCCATTCAGCCATACAAAGCTGACAAAAATGGATTAAGTATGCTGTCAACCTGGGGAGCCGGGGTGGCGCAGTCAGTTGAGCATTCAACTCTTGGTTTTGGCTCTGGTCGTGATCTCAGGGTGGTGAATGGAGACCTGCATCAGGCTCCCTGCTCAGTAGGGAGTCTGCTTTAAGATACTCTTCCTCTGCCCCTCCCCCATCTCAAATAAATAAACCTTTAAAAAATGTGCCAACCCATTAAATCCCATTGTTTTAGATGCCCCTGAGTTAGCTATCTTTTTTTTTTTCAGATTTTATTTATGTATTCATGAGAGACACAGGAATATAGGCAGAGGGAGTGGGATTCGATCCCAGGACCCCAGGATCACACCCTGAGCTGAAGGCAGACACTCAACCACTGAGCCACTCAGGTGTCAAGTTAGCTATCATTAAAAGTGAGTTGGTTGAGCAGCACATGGAAGCCAGGAAATAAGTCTTTGGGCTTAAAACATATTTTAGCAAGAACTACAGCAGTAATTTCTCCCACATAGAAGTGAAGGAAAATAAAAGGATGACAGCCCTATTACATTTTTGCATATATTGCCAGATATACCAACCCTGATATGCATTCATGGGCTTCCACTGTTGCTATTGACAAGCACAGTTGTGGAAGTGTTTGGTATTTCTGGAGCAACATTAAGCAGAAGTGTCAATATCTAGCCACTACCACTTTTTTTAAAAATTTTTATTTATATATGATAGTCACAGAGAGAGAGAGAGAGAGAGAGAGAGAGGCAGAGACACAGGCAGAGGGAAAAGCAGGCTCCATGCACCGGGAACCTGATGTGGGATTCGATCCCGGGTCTCCAGGATCGCGTCCTGGGCCAAAGGCAGGCACCAAACTGCTGCGCCACCCAGGGATCCCTAGCCACTACTACTCTGACCCTAACATTCAGGACTGAAGATGTGTTGTACTAGAACAGATCACAGTGGGTATAGTGTGGTTCTGGAGTTGGCCATACAACACACGCAACTTTCTGATGTCTGTGGTTCCTAGGTATATGCAGGAGCAATATAGTTCTGGAGTCTTCATTTCCTGATCATAGAAGTCATTGTTCCCTTGGTGGCCTGGTTCTGTGAATACTTTGAGGGACTCATTCCTGAAAGCTTAATCTTAGAGTCTATTTAATCAAAACTCCCACATATTCAATACTCTTTGTGCTTATATCGGGGGAATGGATTCTATTGTCTCCAATTGAACCTTGACAGATACCATAAATTGTAGAGGAAGAATGGGGGCTGCAGACAATAGGATTGCACTAAGATAAGAGAACTAGAATTAGGAAAATTATAATAGGAAAACTAGAATTGGTTATCTGTCCTGGTAGAGTTTGAATGTAGGATTGATCCTGCTAGTACTAGAGAATGAGACGCTCCAGTGCATGATACACAATGGCAAACTAAGAGACTGACCAATAATTATATTTCTAGTTCTGTCTTTGTCTACTTTGATCGTCAACATTATACTGGCTTCAAAATGAGTTAGGGTGCTTTCTTTTTCTGCTCTCAAATAGGAATTATTAATCTCTTGAAAGCAGCTCAAACCCTAGCTTTGAGTTTATCTCACCAAGTGATAGCATTAATTTCTCTTTAGGCAGTTCAGAGTCGCCATGTGTATCATACTGTTCTCTATGAAAATTCAGTGATTAGGAGCTTTAAAGTCTTACTCTTAAAATGAGTTTTTGGAAAGGGTATTGATTCTAAATTAATCGGGATTTAGGATTCTTGGCTTGGCAAGGGAAGAGGTCATCAATGCCCTGCAGAGTTTTTAGGGTAAAGATTTCTACTCTAGGCAACTTCTTCCAGTCTTGTGGTTTTAAATACCATTTGGTGACTCCTAAATTTATATGCCCAGATCTAAATCCCCACCCCCCCAGCTCCAAACTTGCTATCTGTTGGCTCAACTTCTCTGTATGCAAATTAGGCATCTTAGTTTTAGTAAGAATATGGTCCATCACGACATACCCATTTTTCCCCATTTCAGCAAGGACCAACCATCCAGTTGTTTTGGGGAAAAAAGAATCCCTGTCATTTCTCTCTCTTTCTCTTTTTTATCTTTTATGCTTCAGAATACATCCAGAATCTAGCAGGTCTCAACATTTCCACTGCAGCCACCTTGTTCCAAGTCAAATAATTTATTCCGTGGGCATCTGGAATGGTCTCCTAACTAACCTTACTGCGTGCACGTTTGAAGGTCAACAGCCTATCCAACACGAGCAGCCACTTTACAAATTATGCAACTCCCCAGCTCAAAACCATCCAATGCCCTCCACCTCCTTACCCTGCTTAATCAGAGCCCTGCTGATCTCACTAATTTCATTTCCCAGAATCATTACATCTAGGCTCAATGTGCTCTAAGCACCCTAGCCTCCCTGCTTCTTTCCAGAACCCGGAGCATGTTATGCTTGAGGATTTTTTTTTTTTTTAATATTTTATTTGTTAGACACACACACACACACAGAGGCAGAGACACAGGCAGAGGGAGAAGCAGGCTCCATGCAGGGAGCCCGAGGCGGGACTCGATCCCAGGACCCCGAGGTCACGGCCTGAGCCAAAGGCAGATGCTCAACCGCTGAGCCACCCGGGCTGCCCCTGCTCGAGGACTATAAACTTGCTGTTCCCTTTGCCTGAAACATCCTTCCCTGAGATTCCTGCAAGGCTCGCTATACTTGCATTCAGCTCTCCATTCAAGTGTCAACTCCAAGAGGTCTTTCCCGACTATTTCACCTAGAACGGCCCACGCCTTACCTCGTTCCTCTACCACTCAGTATTTCCTATCATTTTGGTTTACCGTTTGCCCCTCTCTAGAAGGTGAAGTTCCTACGGAGCAGGGAATGTATTTCCCTGGCGCCTTGAATACATGCATGCTTGGCACCAGAGCAGGAATCCTGCTGGATAGAATGCACCTGGACTGGACTTCTCCTGCCTAACTGCATCCCTGGCTCCGGGAGCTCGCCTCACTCAGGTAAGCACGCCAACCGAGGAAGCCAGCGGCAGGTAAGTGCTGCGCCGCGCCGCGGCTGAACCCTAGGTGAGGGCTCGCGCGGAGACCCTTCCCAGCTGCCCGCGGCCAGAAGTGGGCCTTAACACGCTCGGGTTCTCGTCCTTGTCTGGCCGGGAAGGGAACGAGGTAGGCGGGAGAAGACGAGGCGGGCACGGGCTGCGGAAGGTGCCCCGGCGCTACGGCGCGCGCGTGCGGACTCGCGGCTACGCACGGCAGCGCTCGGGGCCGCCCGCCGGCCGTGGGGCGCGGGGCCGGGGCGGCGACTCCCCACCGAGAGCCCGGGCGCCCGGCGCCCAGCAAGCCCGGCAGCCATTTTCCGCAACTAGTCTCCCTAGTAACCCCGCCCGAGCGTGGACGCAAAAAACAAAAAAACAAAAAAAACAAAAAAAAAAAAAGAGGGGGGCGGGGCTCGTTGTGAGGGCCTCGCTCCGGAAGCCGCACCCTCGGGGAAGGCCCCCCGTCCAGGAGTCACGAAACGCGGGGCCAGATTTAACAGTCGGCGGCGAAAGCGCGCACTCGAACGCCAATGAGAGCGGAAGGAGGGGACCGCTCCTGAAGGCTACTCTGCATATCTGGCGATGATTGGCGGAGCTCTCCTGTCTTCTCCTTTGGTATTGGCTGGACTTCCTTGTTCCGCCCACCCAGGGGCTTTTGTGTAGGTACTTCTGATTGGCTCCTCCTGGGTGGTGGCGGGGGGGGAAGCCTGGCGTGGGGGGGGGCGCTTGCTCATCGCTGATTGGTGGATTTGAGCCCTTAGCGTCGTCTTCTCGAGGAAGGAGACCGTCCCATCTTCTCCCTGTCCCGTCTCCCGACCCGTACGCTTTTCCCCAACTCGCGCGCACGAATGGTTAAAAAAAAAAAAAAAAAAGGGTGTGAGGCTCGAGCCCGCCAGCCAGGCCTCCAGCACCTCGCGCGCGCCCTCAGCGAGGACCCGCGCGAGCTGCCCGTGACGCTGCCTGCGCTGTTTGAAACTGCAGAAGAACCCGTTAGGATCTTGGGGAAACTACCGTTCCAGCTGGTTCCGGGGCCCGTGCGTGCCGGGGGGGCGAGTGGCGGGCGCGAGGCGGCTCCTGCCTGTCGTGTCTCTGCAGCGCGGAGACTAGAACCGGCACTTTCGAAGGACGCCACCTCCAATCGCAGTGCTGGCGCGGGCGGAGGCTCAAACACGGGGGTCCTGAGAGTGAGGAAAACGCGCCAAGTTCCCCTCGGTGGTGGAGTGGGAAAGAGCCTAGCGGTTCCGGCGCTCGGCGAGCGGGGCTGCGTCCGTGGTGCTCGCCATCCCGGGGCGGGCGGGGGCGGGCGGGGGCGGGCGCCGCTCCCGGGATGTAGTTGGTGCCGGCGCCGGGCAGCACCGAGCGGCAGCCCGGGTTCCCGCCCCGAGAGCGGGTGGTCACCCCCCTGCGGGGAGGGCGATCCGGGCAGCTTCTCCCGGGTCGGGGGTGGGGGGCGCGGCGGGGGCGCGGGCAGGGTCTCACCTGTCGCACCCTCGCACATCCCGGCTGCGCTCGGGGCGTCACCGCCGCGGACCTCGCTGTGGGCCATGATCAGGTAAGAAGGGCCTGGGGAGGAGGGGCCGGTGCCCGGGCGCCGAGGCAGGTCCGGCCGGCTCCCGAGGGGGCTGCGGCGGGGGAGCCGCCAGCCGAGCCCTCCGGGCCCCGCTGTGCGTGTGCGGGGGGTGCCCTTCTGCCGCCGCAGGGCTGCGGGGAGGCAGGTGCGGGCTGCGCGTGAAATAGGCCAGCGCCGCGGGCGAGCGAGCCGGGAGCTGCGGCGGGGCTGTCGGGCGCCCACGGCCGCCGGGGAGAAGAGGCTCCCCCCACCCCTCTGGAGCCTTGTCCGGGGTCGGGGGCTGCTACATTTTACGCGTACTCACCTAATTTTTCCAGAAGTATTTCGAAGGCCACGTGTTTTCGACCTTTTGTCGAGGATGCTGTCCTTAATGGTTTTACTTTTACTTTTTTTTTTTTTTTTTTTTTTTTTACCCCCTCTGGGAAATTGGAATGGAGACGTGTCGTCTTGGAAAGGGAAGCACTTAAAAACTAACGAGACTGAGTGTTGATGCTGTCATTGGTTCAGGAGTATTTAATACTCGATTTATTGTGTTTTCGGCGAAACTTGATTTAGACCTAAAGAAAACCAGGAGCAAGAAATGGTGTAGCGTGAGCCAGGGTAGCTGGTAAAAATGCGAGCCTGTCAGTGATAGTAAAGGTTAGTGATTTGAGGGAGCCAGCAGAGCTTATTGCTTAGGATTTGTCCGTTATTTCAGCTGCTGGGTCGTTTTTTTCTAGTACATACTCAAGTCCGGTTTGAGAATGCACTTTCCATCATTTGTTAAGAATTGGCTCCCAAGGAAGCCCTTTTACGAGAATCGTTAATACTGAGAGATCCCTGACAACTTCGCGCAGGCTGGTCTGTCATTGGTGATCGCTTTCCATCAGTAGCACTAAGTGGCTAGAAGCTACGTTGAGCTGGAGAGGGAGGGGGGATGGGGAAGGGGGTCAACTTTCCAGTTGCTTCTAAAGGCTCAAAAATGTGGTTTCACTACTGAGTTCAGAGGCAGAGTGAAATGGTTGTTAGTAAAGACGGGGTTTGGGTGAATTTTGTTAGTTTATCTATTTACCCTACTACTGTGTATATTTGAAAGTCAGTGCTGAGCTTTTGTACTCCAGTAACTCCGGTCAGATCACTTTTCCCCCAGATGTCTTAATGGTAGTAATAGGATGGGTGTATAAAACTGCTATGACAAATACTGCTAGGAGTTTTTTCGATCAAAAGTTTTAACAGAGGAGAAAAGCTTGCAGAAGTCAAAATCCTGTTTTTCCTACTCAAAACAGTATTAGAAATTTGTAGTTTAAAAAAGTTTGAAAAATCAGTGGCGTATCACGGTGTTTAGTGCATAACAACTTGGGATGCACAAAGTGCAGCAATTATTTACACTACTATCCAACTACATGTTTTATAACTTCTCACTCAACTTAAGTATAACTGAACACCAGATCTGTGCCTTTGCTTACATATGCAAGTTATACTTTAACTGGAATATAGTTGACACACGTTACATTAGTTTCAGGTGTACAACATAGTGACTTGAGCAAGCTGTACTTTAAAGAAGCTTTTTAGAGGCTTCATGTATTCACAAAAATAACTGGAAGAGGCCTTGGAAGGAAGACTCCTTCACTTGTAACACTCTTGGATTTCCCATTCACTCCTTTCTCTTTCTGACCTTGTATTTTAGAATTAGAGATAGTTGTTGCTCAGTCAATATTTTCTGAATAAGTTAAAATAAAGATTTTTTACTTAATGCTACTTTACTATAGGCGTACTAAAATGGGGATGTTTTTGTGATGTGAACCTTAATCCAATAGACTAATAAAAGTTCAGTATCTGATATTTTTGTTGTTTAAGAAAGCTAAGAACAAATGGCAAGCCCTTTCTTTCATTTAAGCGATAAGCATTGAATGCCTGTTACTGGCCAAGCATTGGGTTTTCAAATGTGAAGTTCTGATTAGTTCCATTCCTTGGTAAATCTTCAAAATTAATGATTTTTATTGCTACAGCTGATAACTGAAAAGTAATGAAACCTTTCCCCTGCGATTAACAGATATGATTGATTACAACATCCTTGTATAAATTAATTCTTGTAAACTCCTTGGGATTTGAAGAGAAAATGCCTGGTGTCATACCTAGTGAAAGTAATGGGCTTTCAAGAGGTAGCCCGTCAAAGAAAAACAGACTTTCCTTGAAGTTTTTTCAGAAAAAGGAAACTAAGAGAGCCCTGGATTTCACGGATTCTCAAGAAAATGAAGAAAAGGCTTCTGAATATAGAGGATCTGAAATGTATGTATCTTGAGTATATTTCTGTATTTAAAAAATTCCATATCCATGAAGAAGTCGTGAACTTTGATATCTCCAGACATTCTGACCTGATAGTCTATGAAGGCAAGAAAAACACAGTAGTGAGACAAACCTATTAGCTAATTAGATTAACTAGGAAAAATATTTATTGGTTAAAATTATTTTTCAACTTAAATTTGTAGTGTAACATTCTATGTAGAGGGTAAAGAAATAACGTGATTTTGTGTGTGTGACTAAGAAGACTTGATAGTTTTTGAGCTGTTTAAACTTTATAGTCATACCTAATGGATAAATTATCAGACCTGCTGGTGTATAGTTGCTGATTATATTTAAGATAAACTTCAACATAAAAGCTTTAAAAGCAAAAAAAAAAAAAAAAAAAAAGCTTTAAAAGCAAATAAATCCTTTAGTGACTAAGATCTGAACAAAATGGAACACTTAAGCGACTACACTTCATAAACCCCCCTCTGCTCTGTACTTCAGTGATCAAGTTGTCCCTGCAGCACAGTCCTCACCTGTACACTGTGAGAAGAGAGAAAACTTACTACCCTTTGTGGGACTGAATAATCTCGGCAACACTTGTTACCTTAATAGTATACTTCAGGTAAATGGAGGATTTTTTTTTTTTTTTTTTTTTTTTTGCTATTTAATAAAGCTTTAGTAGGCAAAGCATGATGTCACATTTAATATTCTGAGCATTTCAGATTACGTGGGAGTATTTTAATTGTCCATACTGTCTTTGCCTCTGATTGTAAATAAACTAGAATGGGCTAAAGTAATGATTCTAAGTTGCATGTTTACCAGCTTCCTTTTGGGTGAAAGTGATAAAATTGGGATAACAAAATTGAATTGACTTTGGTTAACTGGAAGATGCCAAACCCTTATCTTTTCTGCTTGATTCCTAGTGCCATGGTGGAATGGAATTTAAACCTCTGAACTCTGTTTAATGTACCCTTATAACCATTAAGTCTTAGCAATATGTACTCAGCCTCAGTGCTTTGCGGCTGGTGGGGGAAGACAGTGAGCTACTTATGATGAAATAGAAAACAACTTTTGATGTAGTATTAAATTAATGCACATTTGAAAGTGCTTTACAAAAAAACGTAGGTAGTGTTTTAATCATTTTAGGTATACTGTTTGCTCAGTAAACACTCAGACAACACTCTTTTTATAGGTATTATATTTTTGTCCTGGTTTTAAATCTGGAGTGAAGCACTTATTCAACATTATTTCAAGGAAGAAAGAAGCCCTAAAAGATGAAGCCAATCAAAAAGATAAGGTAAAAAATAAAAACACAATAGATAAAAAATAGAATTCACCTGCTTAGAAATGAAAAATAGATACACAGAGGATTTGGGAGGAGGATAGCAGAGTCTCTCTTAACAAACAGAATTGAATTTCTCAGTATCTTGTGTTTTCAGAAAGGCATTTTTCCCCCATTCTTGTAACAAGTTAGCTAACTAGTCACCTTTTAGTGCCTTCTCCTGCCTTCTAATTTACTGCTTACCACTAAACCTTGTCATTTATATATCACAGTCACAGTTGATCGTACCATCTGTTGTTTTCAAATACTTTTAAAATTTAAGTAAATCTAAAGAAACCTCCAACTTACATCATAAGAAAACCATTCTTTTCCAAATAGAAAGTAATCAAAAAATGTTCTTAAAATTTTTTAGTTTATTTGTATATCTCCATAAAATTAGTGTCATAATGAGATTAAATTTAGCAAAGCTAGTATTACCTAGTGAGACAAAGATAAGGGTGATGAATTTATTTAATGGTTTATGTGTTTCTTTTTTGACAGGGAAGTTGCAAAGAAGATTCTTTGGCAAGTTATGAACTAATATGCAGTTTACAGTCCTTGATCATTTCAGTTGAACAGCTTCAGGCTAGCTTTCTCTTAAATCCAGAAAAATACACTGATGAACTTGCTACTCAGCCAAGGCGACTGCTTAACACACTCAGGTATAGCCTTTAATAAATTTTAGGATTCTAGCCTAGCAGCTTATTGTGCTCTTTGGAGGGGGATATATGAACAAGTAAGGGGAGTAAAGGGCAAGGAAAACAAACTACAGATCTATATTATAGTCTCTAGTATCCAGAGGTTCTGGAAATTAGACTTTTTTTTTTTGTAAGTTTGGTACTAAAATAATTCATTAGATCTGAATCAGTCTGAAGCTATTTATCGTCTTTATTCATTTTTATGTGAATATTCATATATTTTTCTGTAGAAATAGTAATATGTTTAATCACGGGATACTGACCCCCCCCCCCCCCCCCGGCCCCCGTGTCATTTTGGTGAAAAATACTTGTTAAATGCCATATTTTTGATCTGAACATTACTGAGTTTCTCAAATACATTTGGTCCTAAGAAATTTCAAATCCGGTATTGTAGGTTTTTATTCAAAATATATTATGCATAAGAACTGTAAATTCCAGATATTCTAGTTTTATTGTATGTGCTTGAATAACTATTAGTTAACTGGATTAGATTTCTTTGTATTATCTTAAACTTTATCCAATATATAAAGTAGTGGTATCTAATGTGTCATAGGGTTAAATTTTTAAAGTTTAAGAATAGACCTAGGGTAGGGCACCTGGCTGGCTTAGTTGGTAGAGCATGCAACTCTTGATTTAGGGGTTGTGAGTTCGAGCCTCGTGTTGGGTGTAGAGATTACTTAAAAAACAAAAACACCAGACTTAGGTGTAAATGCACTGTTACATGTTTGTTAATGAGCAGTATAGTATAGCATGGTGGCCAAGAGCAGGTTGGAATCAAGGCTTTGCATCTCTTTGCCCTTGGGCAAGCTACCTTATCTGTAAGTCATGGTGATAATAGTACTTAACCTCATGGGATTATTGTTAGAATTATGTTATATACATAATATAAAAAGCATCTTGAATAAAACCTGGTACATGGTAAACTATATATATACTAGCTGCTACTAGTGTTTAGAAAAGGATGAAAGTATTTATGATAATGAGGTAAAATTTGTTTTTACTTTTAGTCACAAGTTTAGTTAGGGAAGAATTTTCAAATTAGTAGTGAAATATTTTTATATTTTTAAAGTAATTTGATATTCCTCTAAATGAATTAATTTCTCTATAGAAAGGAGTTTTTCTGTATTCTATCTTAAAAACTAGAATAGATGAAATGGAAATTTTTATTTATAGGGAACTCAACCCTATGTATGAAGGATATCTACAGCATGATGCACAGGAAGTATTACAGTGTATTTTGGGAAACATTCAAGAAACATGCCAACTCCTAAAAAAAGAAGAAGTAAAAAATGTGGTAGAATTATCTACTAAGATAGAAGAAAAACCTCATCAGAAAGAGGAAATGAGTGGTATTAACAGCATAGAGATGGACAATCTTAGGCCTTCTGAAGATTATAAAGAAAAACTCCCAAAAGGAAATGGGAAAAGAAAAAGTGACACTGAATTTGGTAACATGAAGAAAAAAGTTAAAGTATCCAAGGAACACCAGTCATTGGAAGAGAACCAGAGACAAACCAGATCAAAAAGGAAAGCTACAGGTGATACGTTAGAGATTCCTTCTAAAATAATCCCCAAGTGTGTTTCTGAAAATGAAAGTGCAAGACCCTCACAAAAGAAATCAAGAGTTAAAATAAATTGGTTAAAGCCTGCAACTAAGCAACCCAGCATTCTTTCTAAATTCTGTAGTCTGGGGAAAATAACAACAAACCAGGGATCCAAAGAACAGTTGAAAGAAAATGAATATGATCTTGAAGAGGACTTGGGGAAGTGTGAAAATGATAACACAACTAATGGTTGTGAACTTGAATCTCCAGGGGATAATGTTAAGCCCGTTAATGTTAATGAAGTTAAGCCCATAAACAAAGGTCAGTATAATTTATTCTTAGACATTGATAGGTAGGAGGATTAACAGCTACAGTACTGTAATGTTCTTAGATGCATGTACAACATAAGTCTGGTTCAAGTTGTAAGAGGAAATTTTAACATTGAACATGAACTGTGTGGTGCTTTAAACACTGTGCTTAGATGTGTGTGTAAGTCTCATTAATCTTAAGGTAATGTTAATTTATGGTTTATAAACAAGGGGAGTTCAATGCATTTTAATGGAGAGAGAATTACTTTACCCCCTTCTGAAAGTACTTGACAACTCAAGAAATTGCATTTAATACAGTACAATTTTAGAGAACTAAGTAGTTATATTGTACTTGAATTGGATTTCTACCTAATTTCATCCAGATCTCAGGGAAGATATCTTTGGGAAGGGAGTTAAAGTGACACAACTGACTTTCTTAGAGACAACAGTAATTCATATTCAAAACTATCTTTACAGGGAATTTGTGTCATGAGCAAGGCACCTCTTAACGCTAATAAGTTTAGCTATAAATACCTTTTACTCATGATACACTGTAAATGAACTATTGGTTATTTGGGCTGTGCTGAAAGTTTTCCTATTTTTGTTTTAGGTGCAGAGCAAATTGGTTTTGAGCTAGTAGAGAAATTATTTCAAGGTCAGCTGGTATTAAGGACTCGTTGCTTAGAATGTGAAAGTTTAACAGAAAGAAGAGAAGATTTTCAGGACATCAGTGTGCCAGTACAAGAAGATGAGCTTTCCAAAGTAGAGGAGAGTTCTGAAAGTAAGCAGAATCGGAGTCTTGTATGGACTTGTGTGGACCGTGGAATAAGTAGTTTTCTTCAACAAAACAGAGTCTAATAGTAGCTTATGTAATTATTGAGAAAGAAGAGCTGGCTTTTAGTGTTTCTGGTATAATAAAATCTTTCTGCTCATATAGAATGACTTGTTAAAAGCATTTGGAAAATTGTGGCATCTTTATTTTGATGTATACAATGGGAAGATGAAACGCTTTAATAACTTTTGGTTATCAGTCTTTGAGCTATAGGGGATACTTTTAACACAATAATTGAGCCACTGTTTTAGCATAAAACGACAAAAAGTAGGGAAAGGATATGAGAAGTGATTACGAGACTGGCTTACCTGTTCAGATACTGGAAATTAATAGCTAAACTAAAGTCTGTCTTACGGAGAGTAGGTTATCTTCATTTTGCTGTTCCTATCACCTAAATACTTTTTGGCTGCCCAAATATAAATATTTAAAAGATATGTATGTATACACAGCTGAGGATGAACTTAAGTTTCTGAAACTCAAAGGAATTTCTATTATTTGGGAAGGATTAGTCAATAGAAATTGCATGCTAATTTTGAACATGGAACTTGTTTAATTTTTAACGTCTGAGAGGTTTTTCATTTGTGAGTGAAAGGAATTCTCTTATGTAGTTTCTCCAGAGCCAAAAACAGAAATGAAGACCCTGAGATGGGCAATTTCACAGTTTGCTTCAGTGGAGAGGATTGTAGGAGAAGATAAATATTTCTGTGAAAATTGCCATCATTATACTGAAGCCGAACGAAGTCTTTTGTTTGACAAAATGCCTGAAGTTATAACTATTCATTTGAAGTGCTTTGCTGCTAGTGGCTTGGAGTGAGTATTATAAATAAAAGCTATATGAAAAAAAATGAGCTGCTATAAGAAGTTTTGTTCAAAATACTGTAATAGTAACAAAATAGTGTACTAGCATAAACTACTGAAAAGTAATTTATAAAGATTATCTTAGAAAAGTTTGTTCTCTTTTTAACAGTTTACTTGTAAAAATGCATCAATTTCAATCCTTTTGGTATGAATACATATTCTAGGATTTCTTCCCACATCTTTTAATTGAAGATTAAAGATTATTAGAAAGTTTCAAGTTAAATTGATTAAAAGCAGCAAAGAGATTTTATATACATTGAAATTTATTTTTGAGGGGAGAAAAAGGCAAGATTATTTCGTTTTCAAGGTAAGCCAGGAATCAAACTAGTTCTTTGAAGAGAGATTCTTCTGTTAAGTATCTTTGTGACATGTATACATATTAGTGAATTGTTTGAAATTACCATGAGGGTTCCCCAGTAGCTCTCTACACACTTTACTATGCCCGTAGATGACACTTTCAGCAGACTTTTTCTTTGCTATTTATTTTTGTTCCCCTACAGACAGTCTTCACATTAAAATTACTTAAAATGTAAAGTATTTTGGAGTTAAGTGGCATTTAAAAAAACTGATTTTCTCGGGCAGCCCAGGTGGCTCAGCGGTTTAGCGCTGCCTTCAACCCAGGGGCATGATCCTGGAGTCCCGGGATCGAGTCCCGTGTTGGGCTCCCTGCATGGAGCCTGCTTCTCCCTTTGCCTGTGTCTCTGCCCCCCCCCGCCCATGTCTCTCATGAATAAATAAATAAAATCTTAAAAAAAAAAAAACTGATTTTCTCATTATAAAGAAAATGGAAGGGAGAATGCCATATATCCTTCACAGAAACAGCTGAATATTAGCACTTAATGATATTTACACAAAGAAAAAATACTGAAATACGTATACAAAATTAAGAATCTGGTTTTTTATGTTTATATGAGCACTAAGGGTCATTCAGACAACTTGATTTCACATTTGGGTATAAAACAATAAATGTAAAGTAGAAATTGCAGAAATCCCCCTTTTTTTTTTCTCCCTCCCAAAGGTTTGATTGTTATGGTGGTGGACTTTCCAAGATCAACACTCCTTTACTGACACCTCTTAAATTGTCACTAGAAGAATGGAGCACAAAGCCAACCAACGACAGCTATGGATTATTTGCGGTTGTGATGCACAGTGGCATTACCATCAGTAGTGGGCATTACACTGCTTCTGTTAAAGTCACCGACCTTAACAGTTTAGAACTAGATAAGGGAAATTTTGTCATCGACCAAATGTGTGAAATAGGTAAGCCAGAACCATTGAATGAGGAGGAAGCAAGGGGTGTGGTTGAAAATTATGATGATGATGAAGTGTCAATTAGAGTTAGTGGAAATACACAGCCAAGTAAAGTTTTGAACAAAAAAAATGTAGAAGCTATTGGACTTCTTGGAGGACAAAAGAGCAAAGCAGATTATGAGCTATACAACAAAGCATCTAATCCTGATAAAGTTGCCAGTACAGCATTTGCTGAAAATAGAAATTCTGAGACTAACAATACTAATGGGACCCATGAATTTGATACAAACAAAGAATCCAGTGACCAAACAGGCATTAACTTTAGTGGATTTGAGAACAAAATTTCATGTGTAGTGCAAAGCTTAAAGGAGTATGAGGGGAAATGGTTACTTTTTGATGATTCTGAAGTGAAAGTTACTGAAGAGAAGGACTTTTTGAATTCTCTTTCCCCTTCTACATCTCCTACATCTACTCCTTATTTGCTATTTTATAAGAAATTATAGAGTATTTTCCTTATGTGTATATTAACAGACCTGGACAAAAGCTGGTAAAGTTGATTACATCAAAGAGTCTAGCTTATCTTTTGAAGCTATTGGATATTATTGGTCTCTCTAGGTTTTTATATAAATAGTGAAATTTGAATTACTGAAAACCATGTTAATTTTTAGAATTTCCAGTAGTAGAGACTAGTGATGCATTAGCTTCTGGGAACAAACTTGTATAGGTTCTTAATTATCCAAATGGAAGCATTTAAACACTTTTGAATTTACACCTATCTTTTGTGTTTGCTTTTTAAAATAAAGTGCTTGTATTTGTATCTCCAGATTTTGGAGTAATTATCTATTTGATGTTTATAGGTCCTGTGGTTTTTCAGCTAAGAAGCAGAATCTCATTTCAGTACATTTAGTTTTATAAGTCATGAAGCCAGATCTTTAATGGGCTGTATTTAGAGGCACAAAGTCCTGGGAAATGTGTGTATTCACAGTAGTGTACATTTTGTGCCTTGAGTCACTTTGAAAAGTGTCTCAGAAAACCTGGACGGCCAGTTCCTTCTATCTTCACAAGAATTTTATATGTATTTATGAAAATGATTCTGTATTCTAGTAAATCTTTTTGGGCATGGACTAATTTGTATCTCTTCATAGTCATATTCTGCACGATCTGTATATAGTATATCAAATTTAGAGGTGTGACCTTAAATTTAACTTTTTTTTTTTTTTTAAAACCGGGAGGTCAATAAAATTTAAACTGCTTAACAACTATGTATACAACTGCTCAAATTTTTTTACCTGCATATATTTTTTTTACCATAAATATAGCTGAGTTCTCTTAAAAGAAGAAAACGTATGTGTATGTATAATATATGTATCTATACACACACATACCTAAAAGAGAATAAACATGCATAATTACCTTTAATAGTACTTTGACAGTAGGAAGTGAAGAGATTTTTCAAATAGGAGAAACTGCTTAGTCCATCCAAGTTGTTATACTTAAAAAGTTATAGTAAAAATTGTTGCATACTAGTTGTCCTTTCAAGTAGACATAACTTTATGGAATCCTTTAAGGTGATGCTTTGGGCACACACAAAAATGTGGTTAAATTTTCATTTTATAAATGTATATTAAATCGGTAAATGATCAGTTACCTTATGACTTGTTAAAACATTAAGAACAATTCTAAAGAATATATAAATGTTATTAAAATAACACTTTTATACCCCCATTTCAACAAGAGTACCTATCAACTAATAAATTAGTCACACAATTAAATCATGTCTTATGTTCTTCACAAGATGGTGTATTATTATAAAAAGTCATGGTTCTCACCTCATTCTACATTCAGAATCACTAATGGAACTTTTAAAATGAAACAGAACTTTTAAAATGAAACACTGCTCATAAGCTTCTGATGGAATAGTTCTAGGATAGAGCCTGGGCCTTGTACCCAAGAGACTGCCAATGTTAAAAACTATTGGTGTAGGGCAGCCTGGGTGGCTCAGTGGTTTAGTGCCGCCTTCAGCCCAGGATGTGGTCCTGGAGTCCTGGGATTGAGTCCCATGCTGGGCTCCCTGCATGGAGCCTGCTTCTCCCTCTGCCTATGTCTCTGCCTCTCTCTCTCTGTGTCTCTCATGAATAAATAAATAAAATCTTAAAAAAAAAAAACCCCACCAAACTGTTGGTGTAGATTCTTGATATGAGAAAGTTTAAGATAACTGAAGTATGTGATAAGTGAGGGAAATGTTCAGTATCATACCAGTGTTCTCAGAGGAAGCCTGTTTTTATTCAAGTCAGAAAATAATTAGTATTGCATGGAAATTAAATCATAATTATATAAATTTTAGAGTTCTTGATGTCACTGAGATTTATGTGAAATAATCCAAGCTCTTATGTAATACAGTCTAATGAGAAATGACCTGGGGATTACTAAATATTCTCTCATGTATACCTCCCCCTCCCTTACCTTAAAGAGGAGAGTATTTGTTACCTTATTTTTGTCTTAATGAATTTTCCATTCTTGACTCCTTGTCTTTCTTTCTTGTTCACGTGGATCCTCTGTCCCCAAATTTATTTTTGAGGCTATGTCTTTGACTCCTTAGTTCACCGCTTTTGGTCCAACATTGTTGACTCATCTGAAAAATCTTTCTGTGATTCAATCTTTGAATTGATGTAGTAAGATGAATTTGAGATAATACTGCTAGTTATAAAGGTAGGCTGGGGAAAAGATATCAACCATCTCCTATGCTCTCAGGAGAAGGAGACATTTTTGAGATCTGGTTTCAACATCAACTACAGAATGAAGGCACCATGATCAGTTTTTAAGTGATTCATGTCACTGGTCAGTAGATTAAAGGGACAGATTAAAAATGATACCTTTCTATAATAACTGCACAAAGAAAAAAGACATTGTTCAAAACACTTCCAAAAATCATTAATATATAGTTTCTTGGATAAACTTGCCAAGTAATTGGAATAAATAATTTCAAAAAGATTTTGCCTTAGTTTTTCATGTCATAAAGTTACTTTAAATTTGTTCTTAATTAAAACAGCTATTTTGACTTTTTGTGTATACTTTATAATAAAGTCTATACAAGCATTAAAAAATAAGAGTTTTCATTCAACTGGTAGATTAAAATCAAATACCAGCTTTCAGTGTCATTTTATGGTGATGTAATAAGATAGCTCTAAAGCTGATTTCTAGTTTACTAGTTTAGATGTCCAAACTCCTAAAATAACCAGCTTGTTTAATTTGAAACACCGAAATCATGCATTTTAGTTGCTGAGAGTCTATCAGTGTAACAAGATTGAGTGTGTCAAAGATTAAGCTACTGTGACTGGTAGCAGTGATCCCAGTATTGTTATTTGTAAGCAAAAGTTTCATCAGGTAAAGTTATTTCTGTAATGTATCCTAAATCCTGCTTTGGTAGCTAAATGAAAAATACCTTAGAAACCTGTTTTAAGATTTCACAAACCAGTTATCAGTATCTTTACCCACTTATTCATTTATTTAATTTGGGGCTCTTGGGCCCATACAATGTAAATTTTCATTTTTACTTTGCTAGTTTTGGGACTATTTCTTGAATCAACTCAAGATTCTTTTGTCAACAAAAATTTTTGAAGTCTCAATAAAATTAGTGTAAACATTCACATATTTAATAGTACCTTTAAAATAAGCATTACTACATTTAAAATGGTTCCAAAATGAATCTATAAATGGTAATATAAATTAAAAAATACAAACTTAAAGTAAATAAATTTAACATTAGCTATGGTATAAATAATAGTAAATGTATAGTGAGTCATTACTTTGAGTCTTAAAAAAAGATAACAGCATATTACCAGAACATGAGAAACCATGGCCATGATTCTCAAACTTCATGATCTACATTTGATACTGTTTTGGCCACTGTGTTCTTCAATGAGTAGTAAATCAATGCTAGAATTTCCAGAATTAAGTCCCAAGTCTTGTTTTTCAGTAAATCTTAATTTCTTTTTCACACTCAGTGTTGAATACATGGCTCTCTTCAACTGAATAAGTGCATTTATTTTAAAGATCCATTTTGCGCAGGCTCATCCGACTGAAGGAATCTCTGGGGAGAAAATGAAAGGATATAGTTATAAGTAAATAATTTTTGCATATTCCTTTAAAATATGCTTCACATACTTCTTTCTGCCAGAGTGGTATCAAAGTTTTGCCACCAAAAACTTAAAATATTTTTTTGCCATCAAAGTTCTTAACTTTCAAGTTACATGTTCATCCTGCACATTCTGCCTTATATATTTTTTTTATACATTAAAAACACTTTGCCAAGTGCACTGATCATTTATTCATTTGTCCAATAGGTGATTAGATACTGTGATAAAACAGGAGCTAAGGGATAATGGGAGAGATTTCAGGAAAAGACTTGAGATTACTAAAAGGCAAAAACCAGGTGTTATTTAAAATTTTAAATCCTAAGAATTAGGTGGTTCGCAAACTCCTGGGTTTTAGGTTCCTTTTTACACTTAAGAATTGAGGACCCCAGGAAACTTTTATGTGGATTCTATATTGATATTTACCACATTAGAAATTAAGAAAATTTTAAATTATTATTTTATAAAATAACCCATTATATGTTACTATAAATAGCATTATTTTTAAAACTTGTAAGAATTTTAGAAGAGTGGCATTCTTACTTAATGTCTAGCTTAATAGAAAGCCTAGATTTCTCTTATCTGCTTCTGCATTAAATCTTTTACAATATCACATTGCACTCTGGAAGACTCTATGGTACTCTCATGAATGAACAAGAGTGGAAAAAGTAAAATAGTATTGGTATTAATATGAAATTAGTTTTGACTTGGGAACCTCTAAAGGTCTCAGGGACCCCTTTTTATATGTCCCCAGTCACACTTTGAGAACCACCATCTTAGTAACTTTTAAGCCTATTAAAAATAATTTTCCAGATTTTGTTAATCAGTAAAATAAATTCAAAATTCTATGGAAATGTTATATTCTAAATTCTCAAGAAATTAAAAGTGAGGGAGGGATAATATTCTTCACCTCTTAATGTATTTTTCTCTATCCTAAAACTGATTTCTTCTGTTTATCCTTCCTGCCATTAAGGTTAATCCTAGAGGCTTAGATCTCCAAGAAAGGAGAGGGCAAGTAGGAAAAGATCATCTTTGAATCTCAAAGCTTGGTTTTCTGGTTCTGTAGAAAATCTTGAAAGGTAGGCATTGTTAACACACCTCTATCCGCCACCCCACCTCAGAAGAGTGTTTTTAATTCCAGAAAAACTACCTGCAAATATTAAGAAAAGCTTGAGGGATTGACCATAACATAGGTCACAGAGGAAGGCAAAACTCAGGATTATGGTGCTACTGGAAAAGGGAAAAGCTCCTTTAGATAGGAAGGCTACAATGTTTCTACTGAGATGGGCTGCAGATTTGGAGGAAGCAAGACTAGCATTTACAGAGGTCCTGACTAGGTCAGGAACACAGTACCTTCTTCCCAGGACCTTGGACCAATGAGTTTAAGAATAGTGGAGGTGGGTAAAGGCAACAAGGATGCAAAAGTTCCAAAAAGAAGGGAAGCACAAAGCAGATGGGACTGGTGTTGCTTCCCACTGATAATTTTTTTTTTTCCCACTGATAATTTTTAATGGGTGATATATCAGTATAGGATGGTGGATGCAAAATATATTTTGCAGAGATAGGATTTTATTTTTTATTTGAATTTTAGTTAATATCCAGTGCAGTATTAATTACTGGGTTAGAATTCAGTAATTCATTACTTAAAACACCCGGTGTTCATCACAAGTGCCCTCTTTGATACCCATCCCCTACTTCGCACATCCCTCCCCCGCCCCACCTCCTTGCATCAACCCTCAGCAGTTTGTTCTCCATTTACAGAGGATTTTTAAAAGGTCCCTGTCTACCCCTGTTACTGTACAGCTAGGACAATGCTCCATGTAGGGGACATGACCTTATAGCAGGCACTTAGTAGACACATTTTGAATGCATGTGTCATTTTTTTCTACATCACTGAAGAATAGGGACTAATTTCCAGATGATCAAATAGCTCATTTGACTTTCTTTTGCAGTATGTTATACCATGCATATACACTGTTTTTATATACGCAACTTCAAAAGCCTTCCAGATGTTAATTTATTAACTAAGTGCAGTTCAGTAGCTTTACTGTTACTAGTTCAAAGGGTGGTCAAATAAATGCAAACTCCACGATAATTCAATGGTTGTATGTACGTATGGATTTCAAAATGCAAAAATAAGGGCAGCTAACATTTAGCAGTTATCATGCCCTTTCCAGAATTCAGGTGCCAAAGTAAAATGTTAAAGCATTGTCCTTGGAACTTTACATGCCTAAAATTTAATCACCACAACAACCTCTTAAAGGTAAGCATCATTTTGTCTGTCACAATTAGTGAAGAAAAATACTGAAGCCCTCTTGATACTCAATGGATGGGGTTGCCTGTTTTAATTTACTGTTTTTATTTACTGTTAGAGCTGAGGAAAACGAGTATCTGGTTCCTGATACATTCTAGTAAATTCTCCCATATAAACAAAGTGTGACATGATTTAAAAGAAATAGTTTTAGGAGGCCAGATTTAACATGTTGTGTCCTGGTTAGTATGCATACTTAACACAACTTTTTTATTCTCAAATTATAGAAAGAAGAACTGACTTCTATCTTGAAGGCTGATTCATTTTAGGGTTATTCATAATGGGTTAGTTGAGCTTGTTAGGTTTCAAGAGACAATATCTGAAACCATGTAATAAAAGTTACACTAATTCCTTATTATTAAACAATTCAAAAAAAATAAACAATTCAAGGAGATTTCGTTTTCTTGAAGATATGCAAAATAACAGACATAAAGGAGCATACCTGTGGCAGGTGACAGGTAATACTGCCTTGTATAACTGAGGGATTTTTCTGTTTATCAGAGGCTGTAAGGCCTCTTTAAGGCGATGGTAGTTTCTCTCCAGTTCCCTTTGATATTCCTTTTGATCTGGCCCAATTAAGCTCTTATTTTTTCTTAAGGCATCCTCACACCTAGGAAAAACAAGTGCGTTAACAAAAGATTTCTTCTTGTCTAGTTTGAGGGCTTGATGCTATTATACACATTCACCATGATGACATCATTCAATTTTTCAGTTGTAGGCTAAATATCCTCTCTCCCGCGTTGGGAAGGCAGGGAACAGATGCCCAACTTGAGTTTCTTTACAACTCTAACATTCACTAATAGTCTTCATTTAACTGAAAATTAGTTTTTTTTTTAAGTTATGTATTTTTAATGTTACGTATTAAGCCATTTTTCCACATATTACCACCATTAGACTAAAAGCTCCTTAAGGGATTTAACCCTATGCATTTATTTAGCAACAATGGCATCTGGCACAGTGGTTTGCCAGTATTCAAATAAGCTGCTTAAATGAACAGTCCTTGATAACAATCCTTTGTCCAATTTATTCAGATAATTAAGAAGTACCTGGACCCTAACAGATCAATGTAGTAGGATGTTAAATACTGCACACGTGTATACTTGCCGAACTGCAGCTAAATGATGTTCAAAGGAAAATGTGTAGTCAGTCTTATATACTTCTATATTTTTTAAAGCTAAAAGTGAAGTTTAGCAACTTGAACAGAACGAAGTCAAAATCACAAACTTTCCACACAGAACACAACCACCTACAAATTCTACTAAGCATTATTTTTTTAAATTTATTTTTATTTTTAATTTTTAAAAATATTTTATTCATGAAAGACACAGAGAGAGAGAGAGAGAGAAAGAGAGGGGGAGAGAGAGAGGCGCAGAGACACAGGCAGAGGGAGAAGCAGGCTCCATGCCAGGAGCATGATGTGGGACTCAATCCTGGGTCTCTAAGATCATGCCCTGGGCCGAAGGCAGGCACCAAACCACTAAGCCACCCAGGGATCCCCTCTACTAAACATTCTAAGGAGAGGTAATAATCCTCCTCTTCTAAGGAGAGGTAATAATCCATTACATTCTAATGTAACACAATTATTCTATAGTATAGAGAGGAAAAAAACCCAACCCTATTTCTGAGAAGAGTTTCCAACTACTATTTTAATGTTGGGATACCAAAACCTTATGGGACTATAAAGGAAAAAAATGTTTATCTCACCCATAAACACTGTTGCAAAACTCCTAAACGAGACCATAGGAAACTAGTGTCACACACACGCCCCTCATACACACCTCTTTGATAAAATTCCATTTGTTATGATGAAAATTCAGCAACAAATAGGTGGGAACTTCTTTAACCTAATTAAAAGTATCTACAAAAAAAAAACCTGGAGAAAATACTATATTCAATGATGAACATTTTTTCCTTTTAGATCAGGAACAAGAAAGTGATGCTCTCTATCATACATCATTCAACATAGTACTGGAGGCTCTAAACATCACTGTAAAAAGAAAAAAAGATTCTACAGATAAATTACTACAATTAAGTGAGTTTGGCAATATCCTCATGTAAAAGTAAAAAATTCAACCGCACTGTGTATACCAGCAAACAAAATATAATTCTAAAAGATACCAGTGGATCCCCTCTACTAAACATTGAGCCTGGATGGCTCAATGGTTGAGCATCTGCCTTTGGCTCAGGGTGTGATCCTGGAGTCCCGGGATCGTGTCCCACATCGCGCTCCCTGCATGGAGCCTGCTTCTCCCTCTGCCTATGTCTCTACCTCTCTCTCTGTGTCTCATGAATAAAGTAAAATTAAAAAAAAAAAAAGATACCATTAATGAAAGCATAGAAGTATGAAATACCAAGGAATAAAATCAAGATATATAAGACCGCTACAGAAAATTAAAATATTAAGAAAACAAAAGAATCAAGTAAACTAGAAGAACTAGGTCATATGCATGAACTAGAAGAGTCAAGATATAAAGAAGTTGCAACTCTGCCAACTTATCTACAGATTCAGATTATTAGTTTTGGGCGGGGGGGTAGAGAGGTGACAGGAATGATAAATTGATTCTATAATCTATATCAAAAGGAAATGGGCCCAAAATAATCCTTGAACAAAAGGTGAAATTGCTTTATCAGATATCAAAGTTTATTACAAAGGTGCAGTAATTAAGACAGCATGATACTGACTCAAAGACACCATGGAAGATAATCAAGATCACAGAAACAGATGCATTTAACGTAAGCACCTGATTTATAATAATATTGCAAAGCAGAAGAGAAAGGGCAATCTTTGAAATAAGTGGTGCCGTGTCAACTGGATATTCATATGGAAAAGAACTGAACCCCAATTCACAACATAATAAATGGTATTGAGATAATTATCAATTATCAGTATGGACAAAAATCAAACTAATCCCTACCTTGAACCATACTCAAAAACCAACTGCAAGTGGATTTAAAAAAAAAAAACAAAAAGCCATTTCTGCTTTCTTCCCCTTTTGTTTCAACTATATTGAATTTTAGAGACATCATTATATTGGGTTTTACAACTCAATATAGAATATTACTATGACCTTAGCAAAATAATTTAAGATACAAAAAGCAGTAGTCATAAGGAAAAGACTGAATCCTTTAGCTACATTTAAGAACTTCTGTTTCTTTTTAAAAGAGTGGTTAAGCCCCAAATTCAGATATTTATGAGTATTATTTATCCAGATTATGTAAATACTTAGAAATCAGTAAGGAAAATAATTCAATAGGAAAATGGCAAAAGACTTGAACATGTCAAAAAAAAAAAAGACTTGAACATGTAACTTGACAGAGAGGAAGGTGAAATGGCTAACACACACACACACACACACACACACACACACGATATTTGACTCTCTGAAATAGAGAAATGCAAATTTAATCCACAATCCTGTATCACTTGACACCCATCAAACCGGTAAAAAGTTAAACTGCTAGACCATACCAAGTAATGGTGTAGTTAAAGGAACTCTGGAACACTACTGGTCAGATTTCATGTGGTCTTAAATACTTTGTTTTTATTTTTCAAGTTCTTAAAAGTTTTTAAACTTAATTCTAGGGTAGTTAACGTGTAGTGTTATATTCATTTCAGGTGTACAATATGGTGATTCGACGAGTCTATACATTACTCAGTGCTGATCATGATAAATGTACTCTTTAATTCTCCTTCCCTCTGGTAACCATCAGCTTCGTTCTCTGTAATTAAGAGTCTGTTTCTTGGTTTGCCTGTCTCCCTCTCCCCAGCTCCTTGTTTGTTTGCAAGAAATCATATGCAAGAAATCATATGCAAGAAATCATATGGTATTTGTCAATCAGTTCTGACTGACTTCTCAGCGTTATACTCTCTAGATCCATCCATGTTGTTCTAAATGGCAAGATTTCATTCTTTTTTGAAGTTGAGTAATATTTCATTGTGTATAACCACCACATCTTTATCCATTCACCTACCGAGGGACACTTGGGCTGCTTCCATAAATTAGCTCCTGTAAATAATGCCGCAATAAACATAGGAGTATGCATATCCTTTTAAATTAGTGTTTTTGTATCTTTTTGTAAATACCCAGTAGTGCAATTACTATTTGCAGTAGTTCTATTTTTAACTTTTTGAGCAATCTCCATACTGTTTTCTACAATGGCTGCACCAGTTTGCATTCCCATTATAATGCACAACGGCACCTTCTTCTTTTTCACATCGTGGCCAGTGCCTGTTGTTTCTTGTGTTGTTGACTTTTTACCCATTTGGACACTACACTTTGTAGTTTTGATTTGCATTTCCCTGATGGTGATGATGAACATCTTTCCAGGTGTCTGCTGGCCATCTGGACGTCTTCTTTGGAGATATGTTCTGTTCATGTCTTTCTGCCCATTTTTAAGTTGGATTATTTGTTGTTTTGGTGTGGAGTTGTATCATTTCTTTATATATTTTAGATACTAACCCTTCATGGGATAGCTCATTTGCAAATACATTCTCCCATTCCATAGGTTGCCTTTTAGTTTTTGTTGTTTACTTTGCTGTGCAGAAGCATTCAATTTCAATGCCCCAGTAGTTTGTTTTTATTCCCCTTGTTTTAGGAGATAGATCTAGAAAAATGCTATGATTCATGTCAAAGAAATTACTGCCTGTGCTCTCTTCTAGGTTTTTTTATGGTTTTGGGTCTCACATTTAGGTCTTTAGTCCGTTTTGAGTTTATTTTTGTGTGCAGTGAAAGAAAGTGGTCCCACTTCATTCTTTTGCATATAACTGTCAGGTTTTTCCAATGCCATTTGTTGAAGAGACATCTTCCCATTACATATTCTTGCCTCCTTAGTTGAAGACTAATTGACCATTTAATTGTGGATTTCTGGGTCTTCTATTCTGTCCCATGAATCTATGTGTCTACTTTTGTGCTGGTCCTATAATGCTCTGATCACCACAGCACTGTAATATAACTTAAGTCTGGAATTGTGATAACCTCCAGTTTTGTTTTTCTTTTTCAAAGTTGCTTTGGCTATTCGGGATCTTTTGTGGTTCCATACAAATTTTAGGATTATTCTAGTTCTGTGAAAAATGCTATTGGTGGGTTGGAAGAGTGAGTGACTTGATCTCGAGATTGTGAGTTCAAGCCCCAAACTGGGTGCAGAGATTACTTAAATAAAACTTCTTAAAAATGCTGTTGGTATTTTGATAGAGATTACATTAAATCTGTAAAATGCTTTGGGTAGCAATTTGTGTGTGTGTGTGTGTGTGTGTGTGTGTGCGCGCTTGCTTTTGCCTTTCCATTTCTTTATGTCCATCTTCAATTTCTTTCATTAATGCTCTATGGTTTTCAGAGTACAGGTCTTTCACCTATTGTTTTATTCCTAAGTATTTTTTTTTATTTTTGGTGCAACTGTAAATGGGATTGCTTTCTTAATTCCTCTATTTGCTGCTTCATTACTAATATATAAAAATGCAAGAGATTTCTGTACATTGATTTTGTATCTCGGAACTTCACTGAATTCATTTATTGGCTCTAACAGTTTTTTTGGTGGAGTCCTTAGGTTTTTCTATATAGTATCATGTCATTTGCAAATAGTTAAAGTTTTACTTCTTTCTTACCAATTTATTAGACTGAGGTATGTTCATTTCCTCTAGACATACCTTGCTGAGGATTTTTATCATGAATGGATGTTGTACTTTGTCGAATACTTTTTCTGCATCTGTTGGAATGATCCTATGGTTTTCATCCTCTCTTACTGATTGTAATGTATCATGTTGATTGATTTGAGAATACTGAACCAACCTACCATCCCAGGTATAAATCCCTCTTGATTGCAGTGAATGATTTTTTAAAATGTATTGTTGGCTTTGTTTTGCTAGTATTTTGTTATGGATTTTTGCATTTATGTTCATCAGGGATACTGGCCTGTAGTTCTTTTGTTGTGTATCTTTTCCTGGTTTTGGTATCAGGGTACAACTGACCTCATAGAATGATTTTGGAAGTTTTCCTTCGTCTTCTATTTTTTGGAATAGTTTGAGAGGAATAGGTATTAATTCTTCCAGTCTCTTGTAAAATTCACCTGTGAAGCTGTCCAGTCCTGGACTTTTGTTTGTTGGGAATCTTTTTATCATGGATTCAATTTCATTGCTGGTAATCTGTTCAAATTTTCTGTTTCTCCCTGCTTCAGTTTTGGTAGGTTGTTATGTTTCTGGGAATTTATCCATTTCTTCTAAGGTTGTTAAATTTGTTGCCATACAATTTTTCATAATATTCTCTTGCAATTGTTTATATTTCTGTGGCGTTGTTACTTGTCCTCATTCATGATTTTGATTATTTGAGTTCTCTCCTTTTTTGGATAAGTCTGGGTTGAAAGTTTATCAATTCTGATCTTTTCAAAGAACTAGCTCCTGGTTTTATTGGTCTATTCTATTTATTTTCGTTTCTATTCATTTATCTCTGCTCTAATCTTTATTATTTCCTTCCTTTTTGCTGGGTTTTGTTTGCTCTTTTCCTACTCCTTTATGTGTAATAGCTTACACATTTTGGGAAAAACAGGTGGCATTAACTGGTTGAAGTTGAGCCTATGAACCAACACTACTCTTAGGTATGTAACTCCTGGAAATCTCTGGTCAATTCAGAAATAGAGGGATATTTGAATAGTATCTTTGTAACTAAAACAAAACAAAAACACAGGAAACCATCAAATATCCACCAAAGGAAGAATGAATAAATCATGGTATATTCATACAATGTAATAAGCAAAAATAAATTAAAGCAATATTCTAAGCATATCTCATAAACACTGAAAACAGCAAGTCACAGAAGAATTATATTCACTGTCCATTTATATAAAAACATGCTAAGCGAAATAGTATATTACTAAAGGATACATTCATTTATGATAAAACCATAAAGACAATAAAGGAAAGATATGAAATTCATAATAGTGGTTATCTTTGAAGGAAAGGAGATGTTATCAGAGAATGACATACAAGGAGATCTCAAAGCAATGATAATGCTATTAAGCAGGATGGGTAGGTACATGATTTTTTTTTCTCCCCGTTCTTTATTTATTTCTCACTGTTCTTTAATAGCAAGTGCCATAAATACTATATTGAATCTATTCAAGATTTAAAGAAAACAAATTTTAAAGGACAAACCCCCCAAATAAACAAAAAAGTAAACACATCCAAAAGTGTTCATTGTTTTTAGTAATAAATGAATGCAAACTAAAGTATACCATTTAAACTAAATAACAGGGATGCCTGGGTGGCTCAGCGGTTCAGTTCCTGCCTTTGGCTCAGGGCGTGATCCTGAAGTTCCAGGATCAAGTCCCACATCAGGCTCCATGCATGGAGCCTGCTTCTCCCTCTATGTCTCTACCTCTCTCTGTGTGTGTCTCTCATGAATAAATAAATAAAATCTTAAACAAAAAATAAAATAGGGACGTCTGGGTGGCTCAGCTGTTGAGCGCCTGCCTTCCACCCGGGGCGTGATCCTGGAGTCTAGGGATAGAGCCGAATCCGGCTCCTCGCATGGAATCTGCTTCTCCCTCTGCCTGTGTCTCTGCCTCTCTCATGAATAAATAAAATCTTTAAAAATAAATAAAATAAATAAAATAAAATAAAAAAATAAAATAATTAACAAGAGACACTCTACCTAAATGGCATTACTTAAAAGCAAGGTATACCAAGATTAGTACACTTGCATACTTGGCACTATTAATTAATACTTAGAAACTTTTTGCAATGCACAATATATTAAGGGCCAATAAAAATGTTCATGTACTTTGGCTCAGTCATTTCATGATCAAAATTTTAATTTGATAAAAGATAAAAAGAGGGGCTGCTACTGTGGAAAATAGCATGAGGCTCCTTAAAAAATTAAAAATGAAATATCATATGATCCAATAATTCCACTATTGGGTATTTATCTGAAGAAAATGAAAACATGGGATGCCTGGGTGGCTCAGCAGTTGAGCATCAGCCTTCAGCTCAGGGCGTGATCCTGATCCAGGGATTGAGTCCTGCATCAGGGTCCCTGTGAGGAGCCTGCTTCTCCCTCTGCCTATGTCTCTGCCTCTCTCTCCAGGCCTCTCATGAATAAATAAATAAAATCTTAAAGAAAAAAAATGAAAAAATTAGAAAAGATACATGCATCCTTATGTTTACTCAGCATTATTTATATTAGCCAAGATATGGAAACAACATAAGTGTCCATCAATAGGTGAATGGACAAAGAAGATGTAGTATATATAAACAATGGAATATTACAAAGCCATAAAAAGGAGATCTTGCCATCTGTGACAACATGGACATAGAGGGTATTATGCTAAGTGAAATAAGTCAGACTGAGAAAGACAAATACCATGTAATTTCATCTATATGTGGAATATAAAAAAACAAATGAACAAAGTGCAGAATCAGACCTATAAATACAGAGAACAAGCTAATGGTTGCCAGAGAGAAGTGTGGTAGGGAAATGGGTAGAACAGGTCTAAAGAGGATTGGGAGACAGATGCTTCCAGTTATGCAATGATTAAGTCACAGGCATAAAAGGCACAGCAAAGGAGCACCTGGGTGGCTCAGTGGTTGAGTGTCTGCTTTCGGCCCAGGGCGTGATCCTGGAGTCCTGGGATAGAGTCCCGCATAGGGCTCTCTGCGGGTAGCCTGCTTCTCCCTCTGCCTGGGTCTCTGCCTCTCTCTCTCACTCTGTCTCTCATGAATAAATAAATAAAATCTTAAAAAAAAAAAAAAACCCACTAAAAAAAAAAAAGGCATAGCATAGGGAATGTAGTCAATAGTACTGTAATAGTGTATGACAGACAGTAGCTACACTTGTGGTGAGCACAGCATAAGGTATAGGGACAGTGAAACACTATGTCGTATACTGGAAACTAATGTAACATTGTGACCTACTTAAAAAAAAACTTAAAAAAAAAGATACAATGCACTGGTGAACCAACACTACACTTAAATTCAACTTAATTTCAAATATTTGATGAAATAATATAATCATTAGAAAGTTTTAACTTTAATTGAAAAAAAGACTATATGTACATTGTAAGTGAATTTTATAAATATATATGCATGCTGATATAAAAAAATGAAAGGTAACACAAAAATAAAAAAGATAGCATGACTTTAACAAAGTAATAAATAATAAAAAATGCTGTAACTTTCTTGATAAGGTTTATATTATGTTTTTTTTTTTGCCTTTTTGTCATTTAAAAAGAAAACTTTTCTACAGTTGGTAATACTTAGAGACCAGCAGACTACTGAAATTCATCACCTTATCATCAATATACACAAGGAAGAGGACATGTGATTTAGAATGTAGTCAAACAAAATGGGGCACCTAGGTGGCTCAGATGGTTAAGCATCTGCCTTCAGTTCAGGTCATGATCTCAGGGTCCTGGAATAAAGCCTCACATTGGGTTCCCTACTCAGTGGGAGTCTGCTTCTCCTTCTTTCTCTGCCCTCCCCTATACTCATGCTCTTTCTCTCTCCTCCTCTCTCTCTCAGATAAATAAAATCTTAAAAAGAAAAAAAAATATAGTCAAAACAGCAAGAAAAGAAGTACCTGTCTATACCTAAAGAAGCATGTTTTGTTCCAAGATCATCTGGCACTCAAAGATGGCAGGGTGTTTTTGGTTGTTATCTGAAACTTCCCTAATAATAAAATTAATGCTAGAAATCAGTCCATACTACAAGTATAAAGTAATTTCTTTATTTTACTACCATAATTCATCTGCTCCATACAGCAGAAGCATGTTTCCTAAAACCAAACTTGGAAGGTAGTCTAGACCAATAATCAGATTCTGGAATCTTGGATTTCCAATGAAGCTTTTTGAAGCCTTTTAAAAGATAGTCACCATGTTCAGGCAGGAGAAAATGATAGGAATTCATGATAGCAATTGCAATGAGAACAGAGGAAATTTAAAATACTTGAACATGTTAGCATTCCTCATAATTTTCTGATGACAAAACTGATGTAAAATTATTTCTACCTGATAAAGCTGTTCAGTGAATGCTCTGATAAGAGAAATCACAACAGGGAGTCCAAAACTGGGTTCTGATGCTGCTTTCCTAGGTGACAATTTACTTAATGGTACACAAGGCTCCTATAATCTAATCCCAGTCGATTTACCCAGTATTTGACTGGTTATCTTTACAGAATCTATGGTTCCAGCTTCATTAGACTATTCACCTTTCTCAGAAGAGTCTCCGAACTTGGCTCATGCTGGTTTTTCTTTTCTATTTAGTATACCCTGCCTTCTTGTTTCTACCTGAAAAGCTAATATCCATCCTTCAAGGTTCATATCAAATGCCAAACCCGGTATAAAATCTTCCCTGCCATCACCATGTAAAACTAACCTTTCTTTCTCTTGTGCTTTTAGTTTTGGTAAAACAGGAATCAGGATCAAGTTGATAAATTACTGTTTTTTCCTGTTGTTTCAAAATTTAATACTTACTGAACACATATCTATAATGTACCAAGTATTTATTATCTTTGTAGAGAAGAGTTAACTGCAGGCCTGAGATTGTTATCCTTTGAAGGTCTATTTGCAAGGCTGGCCCTTGGGTACCACTGTCTGGGAGTTTGATTTTTGGGACATAAACATTCCCTGAAGGTAAGATTGGATCTCACTGTGCCTCCACTATTCATACAAACATTATGGCTTATGGTAAACACCTGCTTTCATTCTGGGACTCTGGAATTTTGATGCCTGTCAGGGAGAAGGTGCTTATGTGAAAGCCCCCAACAACAATCCTGGCATTGATTCTCTACTGAGCTTCTGGGTAGACAACATTTCGCACATGCTATCCTAGCTCACTGCTGGAGGAGTCGAGCTCCTATGTGAATCCCCTGTGAGAGGATTTTGGGGCCTACACCTGGATTCCCCCAGACTTCACATACTGTGCCTTTTCCCTTTAAGGGTTTCACTTTGTCCCTTCTCATAGTAATCAGTCACAGTGGAGACTACAACTATATGCTGAGTCCTGTGAGTGCTCCTAGCAAATCCTTAAAACTGAGGGCCTAGAGGGGACCCTGATATACCCATATATTATTTCACCTAACTTGCACAACCTCCCTGTGGAAGTAGATTATTATTATCCTTATTTCATAGATTAGAAAATGGGAGTATCACAGAAATTAAGTGACCTGGAATAGGACACACAATGACAAAGACAAGATTTGAACACAAATTTTCTGCTTTCAAGTTTGCTGCTTTTGTGTTTCCTGATGTAAGGGAAGCAAAAACTTTAACACTGAAGGTTCACAATAAATAATAACTCTCAGGTTAAATAGCTGAATAGTCTAATAATAGTCTCATGTTAAAAAAATTCTGACCAAAGGCTTTTCTAATCTTTAAAATTAAAAATACAGCAATATAGAGTATTAGAGGTGGGGGGACATGTATATACACCCTGAAGGAAGTTATGCATAAGTTGTGCCTCATTCTGAGACACTTTCCTAGATTTTCTCTTTTCAATAGTTCTTTTCAATATTCCCTTAAGACCCTCATACCATTTTTGAAAACTCTTTCAGGGTCTTTATACAGGAAACCTTGAGTACCTTTTAGTAAAATCTTTGAAGCACAGTCGCAGTTTATTATGATGTCTGAAGAGTTTTGGGTCACTGGGTATTTCAGACAGAAAAACTTGGGCAACCTCCAAAGGCCCCTGTAAAATAAGAAAATAAACAAGTGTGTTTTTGTCTTCTCTAAAATCAGAGGAAGAATTACCCAAATGATTTTTTCTTAGCACTGAGATAGCTTCATTTAAGCTTAACCCATACATGTCTATGCCTATATTAAAACCTCTCAGGGCACCTGGGTGGCTCAGTTGGTTAAGTGTTCAGCTTAGGTCATGATCTCAGGGTCATGAGATCAAGCCCCACTTTGGGCTGTGTGTGCTCATGGGCAGTCTGCTTGAGATCCCCCCCCCACCCCAATTCCTCTTCCCCTCCGTACCTCATGCATGTGCATTCTCTCTCTAAAATAAGTAAATAAATCTTAAAAAAATAACAACACCTCACAGATTCTGGCAATATATTTTTAGCTTCTCCTAATGCCAAATCTATATTCTTAGGTACTGTAATTAAATTAATTAGTTTATTTTTCAATGAAAAGGGTAGGAGTTCAAGAACTACTGTATCCAACAATGCATTTTGCCTTGTATTTTTTACATTCCTTAATTTATCCTGGATGCAATCAGTTGTGTCAAACCACCGGTTATTAGATACTTGATTCTCCCAAAACAGCTTCCCTCAGTATTCCAAATGTGTTCTAATACTGCAAGCTAAAGATGACTCCTTGTGAATGTTACATCATTTGGAAGTAAAGCCCCCAAATCATGTATGTTTTTAAGGGTAAGGTGTATTAAAATATTTATTTAAGTTTTCAGTAGGGCACTTTCTGGCTTTGTTTCTTTTAGCCTAAAATATAGGTAAAATATATAATATGAATTCTTACTTGAAGCCCTTCTGGATTTTCCCTCACCCTGAAATATTCTCTAATTATCAGCAAGAGAATCTGAATGAACCGATTACAAGGAGATAATGGCAAGGGCTTCTAAAATCTGCATATGACAAAGCAACAATAATATCTTATGTACATATATTATTAAAACTTTCAAAGTGATTCCATATTACTTATTTCTTCATGACTCACTGTGAAGGAGATCTGGAGAAGATAACATCAAGGAGTACCTCAGGAAGTGGGTATTCACATGTATAAATGTAGCTCTGAAAACAAGACCTTTTTAGATCATGTTCTTTAAGTACAAGGTTTTAAAGGAAAGTCCATTTTAAGTGACTCAATTCCTTCTTAATAGAATGTTTAAGAACAGATTGGTAGAAAAATATAGGCAGTATAGAGGGCAGGCATGAAAACCTTAAAAACTGTGATTATACTAAAAAGATTTTTGTTTTGGACACCTGGGTGGCTCAGTGTGTTGGAAATCCGCCTTTGGCTCAGGTCATGATCCTGGGATCCTAGGATCGAGCCCCACCTCAGGCTCTCTGCTCGGGGGTGGGGTGGTGGGTTGCGGTTTACTTCTCCCTCTCCCTCTCCCTCTGCTGCTCCCCCTGCTTGTACTCTCTCACTCTGACAAATAAATAAAAATCTTAAAAATTTTTTTCAGGTCTATCTTCATCTATACCTCATGCCTTTTGCAAACCACTCCTAAAACATACCTTTTTCCACTTAATCTAACACTCATCATCTTTGTGAAACATAATCACAAAATCATTCCCAATTCCATTTATGACCGATACCATGGAGCACTAGCAAAAAGCACTAACCTGATTCACTGTTGTACCTACAGACCCCTGGAGTACCATCTGAAGCATTTTGGGGTCTGCAGGATCCTGGTGTGTTGCAAATGCCAACTCCTGGGTCTTTTTTTGCATGTCTTCAATAGCAACTTCAATTGGGGTTAAGATGATCTGGGTGAAATAACTTCTATTAGGCCAGTGTACTGATTGAAAACTATTTAATGAGCTTTATATATAATCAAATTTTTAAAAAGTGGAGACCAACTATAAACGGTTTTCTAATAATAGAACTCCAAACTCTGGGTCCCAAAATGGGGTGGGGGTGGGGGGGAGCACCAGCCTTTTAAAGCAGAAGCTAAGGGTAAACTACAGATTTAGAAAAGAAGCCAAAGTTAATGACTCAAAAGTGGGTAAAGTTCTAGTATGCTGTCATGTAAGGGGAGGTCCATAATGCTACATCTATACTGTTCTTACATGATTCCAAGTTTATTTATTTCACTAATCCTATTTCCCCATTTGTGGACTTACCTCTTCTTTGTGAGTGACATTGACCCTTGTCTTAATATAAGGAAAGGCATGAGAAGTAGTCAGAATGGTCTTCCGTTTGAATTGTTCATGAAGTTCCCCATGGGCACGGCCATCTAAAGTGAAGGGTGTACAGTACATGAAACGGCGAAGATTGTAATTTTTGTCAAAATAGGTGATTCTGTCCTTCATCTCATATGTATCAAAGTATGGTTCCACATAGGTAATCTGAATATATGCCTGGGAAAGAAAAAAGCCCTTCATTTTCTCAATGTTAAATCATCGGTTAGCCCTTCTCCCACAAAATCACAGGCTCAGAGATACACCTAGGTGGCTCTCGGTCTAATCAACCATACCTTGTTAGGATCTAATTTACACTTGTCTACAGGATTAGAGTCCTTGATTACTTCAACCACATCCTCTCCAAATCTTTCTCCATAAAATCCCTACAAAGAGGAAAAAAACCTTTTACATGAAGTTAACATTAATGGAGAACAGAGAAGGCTTCTGAGGGAGATTTCTGAGCAAAATTAGGCCACTTAGTGGCAGATCTTAATACATCTTATACAACCATCTGAATAATTTACAATGTAATTATTTAGGTTCACAAAAATTACATTTAGCCTACTTATTTGATATTATTTCCATCTACTCATTTTAACACAAAATTGAAGAACAATTTTCTCTAACAGAAGTACAAGATTCCATAAGAAGTCCTCAAGAAAAACAAAAAAGGAACAGAAGGCAGAGACAAAAGAAATCTGGTACCTTTGATATATAGGATCTTATTTTTATTGAGTTTGATAAGGCCTGATTTCTTGTAGACATAGGTCAATGAACCAACATTTATTTTTATGAATGATTTAATATTCCAGAATTTTCAAATAAAATAATTGATCTGCTGAAAGTTTTATACACTGGTTTAAATTTTGAAAACACAAGCCTGTCACGAATATAGTGACTTTTCTATAGAACACTGACTAGCAGCATGGGCAACAAATGGAGCTATTCAACGGGAAACATTAAATCTCTACCTTCAAAGGAAAACCCCTACTCTTCCCTCAAAGATAATTTTTACAATTGAATAAATTTGGAAAATACTGCCTCAATATTTCCCAACACTTACTTAGCTCCTGAAAAATAAAAAGTCACCCTTCAAGCCACTTTATGGAAGGTGAGCCCAGAAGGCACCAATAAGAATATAACATTCAAGAAGTAAGTAGGAGCTGAGAATTAAAACAAGCCCAGAACATGGCTTCTCAAACTCTTATGTGAATACAAATTCACTAGGGGATCTTGTTAAAACAGAGATTTGATTCAGACTATCTGGGGTGCGATCTGAGATTCAACATTTCAATCTCCTAGATGATGCCAGTGCTTCTGGTCCGACTGCATTTTGAATAAAAACAATAAAGAAAGGCTGGAAAGAATAACTGCATATGGCAGAGAAGATTGGTAAACCTCATAAACATGAAAATTAACCATTATGGTGAAAATGAAGGAGTTATAAAGGTTAAGGAATCCTAAGAAGTGTTTTCAGGATATGATTTTAGGCTTTTAATTTCTAAAGGAATTTCAATGGAAATCAGACCAAACAGGTAATGAGCTTGGGTCAGAAATTTATTGGGGTTCTAGTTCCAATTCCATCATTAATTGCTACTTAACTCTTTATGTCTTTTTCTGTAAAACGTAGATACTACTATACATTTCTCTGTATATCACAGTAGTTCTGAAGGATGTTGGGGTTTCTAAAAATATGTGTGAAAACAAAGCTTTCAAAAAAAGAGTTAATATTATTTTACTGTTGCCATAAAAGATTTGAAGGATTTGAAAGACTATTACTATACCTATCAAAACATCCTTAATTCTTTTATTTGGCAGGATCTGGTTTATTAAATGATTTGATCTGGATCTGAAAGTCTATTCATCATAGAGAATACAAATTAAAGATGACATTTACAAACTACCACAGCATTCACCTCCAATCTGTGAGAGATCTCTGCAAGTTTGGTTATTGCAGGCTCCTTGTAAACAAATTCCTGTTCATCCAAATCCCCAAACTTGGTTCCATAAAAACCAACACGAAAATAGGTGCCAAACATCCGCTTACCATCCTAGGTGTAGGAAAATTAAAAAACTTTAATACAAAGGGTTTTTTCCCCTCACATTATGTTTATTTACATTGCTATAGCATAAAATTCTTAACACATTGCAAAAAGATTTCATTCAAAATTAAAATATTTTATTATTTCTCAAATGAAGGTAAAAACAAAGTAAATGTTTCTTTTCCATTATTTCTAACAAATAACATTATGTAGTTAGTTTTTATCAAGTGACTAAATCACATATAGTGTATGTTTTTCAGAATTGGTCTAGGTTTTTAATTCCCTACACTGTTGAGATAAATTAACTTATTTTCCTTATTGCAAGAAAAGATGCTTAGTATAATATGAACTGTGTCTTAATTACTCTGAAATTATAGCATACTAAATAAAGTTAAATTTAAAAACAACACTAACATTTTTAGTTAGCACTTGCCTTTATATAATCTTTATACATTAATAAGTGACATCATAAAAGTTAGGAGCCAAGTATATAGTGCCTGGCATACAGGAGACAGTCAGAAAATGTCAAGACCATCCAGAAGCCCTGAAGCAATCAATTTACAATGGGTCCCCGACTGTCAATAAAAATACTTATATGTGGAAGAGTGACAAAAAAAATGAAACAGAAAGGGGAAAATGCATGAATGAAACATAAAATGAAAAAAATTTGACACAGGTTGGTTAAAGTCCCCAAACCACTTCCTGCATAAATTAACCACACATTCAAGTACAAAGTACACTAAGACCATCTGAACTCTTAGTGCATTTGAGAACAAATCCCTTTAATAAAGATAAAATATTTGGAAGCTTTCCATGTAATTTTTACAATTTATTTACAAAGATGTTTCAGAAGGGGGCGCCTGGGTGGCACAGTCCGTTTAGTGTCTGACTCTTGGTTTCAGCTCAGATCTTGATCTCAGGGTCATCATATAGAGGTCTGAGTTGGGTTTGTTTAAGATTCTCTGTCTCCCTCTGTCCCTCCCCTCCATGCTCTCTAAAATAAACAAATCTTTAAAAAAACAACAACACTTAAGATATTTCAGAAGGATTCTGTGGTAGTGCCTATATATACAGCCACACATAAGTATTTAAAAACCTCTGAATTCTCTTTAAGCCTAATCTGTCTCACACTTAGTTTTCCTATATTGAGTTCTTCCTGGAAAGGCTAAAGGATATGTAAAGTAAGTCACAAATGAAACAGATCATTAAGCAAAATGGGAAACTCTGATCTTTAATTTACTAGTTTTATAACAGAAAAAAAAAAAGTACAGTGATGAAAAATATCCCTACATTTCTATCCAGGAGAGAGAAAGTTTTGAAGAAAAAGATGCCTTTGGAGCTTAAAAAAAATTTAAGTTTCTAATCTAAATTTTTTTCAGTTATTTAAAAATTTAACAAGTATAAAAATTAACTGAGTTCCTTTAGCAATTGAAATCTCTCTAAAAAAAAGGTATTCCATCAAAATTCTGATTAAAACCATCCATAAGCCAATGAAACAATATAACAGCAAATTTTGATAACTAATCAAGGAATGAAGGCACTGCATGGAAAATAAAAATGGGATTTGAGAAAAATTAAAACCTTGTTATGTTTCAAAAATGTTATACACATATATACATATACATTTCTACTTTTAGAAACCACAAATATTAAATTTTGTTAATCTGGCTAAACTCTCAGGTGTCCAACGTTTTTTAAAACACCATTCCAAATCTTTAATATTGTGACCTTTTAAATATTTCAAGACTGCTATTAGGATTTGTTTCCCTTAGCTAAATTTTCCAGTTCTCAATCATCTTTATATGATAGGAATTACTATCTTGTTTGCATTTTATTAATTTTTTTAGTTTTAGTTTTTATTTTTTTAAATATTTTATTTATTTATTCATGAGACTCAGAGAGAGGCAGAGTCACAGGCAGAGGGAGAAGCAGGCTCCATGCAGGGAGCCTGATGTGGGACTCGATCCCAGGACCCCAGCATCATGCCCTGGGCTGAAGGCAGGCGCTAAACTGCTGAGGCACCCAGGTGTCCTGCTGAGCCACCAGGCATCTCTTATTTTTAGTTTTTAAATGCTACCTTTCAAAAAGTGGCATCCCAGAAACAAACACGATAATGCGGATCTGATCTGAGCAGTGCAGGGGTCAGGGGACTCACTGCCTCCCTCGATAGGAACTTGGATTTTATTAATGCAGCTTATAACTAGTTACTAAGCACTTATCTAAGCTCTTATTTACTTTCCATACTAACATTCAATTCAAGGAAAAAAAATTACTGAGTGCTTATAACGTGCTAGACATTGCTCATCCTCAGTAATAAAATAAAAATGAAAAGACTTGGCTCCTCAAGAAAGTAAAGGATATATACTCAAATAATTACAATATAAAGGTTATATACTATAATAAAAAGTGGTATCAAAAAAGGAAAGATCAATCTTGCTGGACCCAGGTCACAGAAGAGATGACACACAGGGTTCTACAACTCAAAAGAATGGCTAACTGGATGTGGGAAGGAAGGAAAACATTTCAGCAGAGAGGGGAAAAAAAAGGAAAAAAAAAAAGAAGTTAGAAAGCCATGTAACAGAATGTGAGGGAAACCATTCATCCATTCATGTATTTATTGAGCGCCTAAAATATGTCAGCAAACTGTTCTAGACAGCTATGATAAATCGGTGAACAAAAGCGACAAAGAGCATGGTCAGGGTAGGTCTCACCAAAAGATGACATCTCAGCAAAGATGTGAAGGAAGTGTGAGAATTATTTATGTGGATCTCTGGAGAACAGCATTCCAGGCAGAAGAAAGAAGCCAGTGCACAGCCTCTAGGATAGGTATGTTTGAAGAACAGGAAGGTGGCCAGTGTAGTTGAAAGGGAGTGTGCAAGAGGCAAAATGGTGTAGATCAGAGAGGTAACTCTAAGGAGTTACTGGAATTGAGAATGACTATGTGTGCACTGGAGTGGGGGAAAGAGCAGAAGGCAGGCTAAGAGTTTGAGTAAATTAATTTACAATCTACAAAAAGTTCTCTAGTGCAAAATCACCAACTCTATCATGCTCATGAACGCATAATCGTTATAGCTTCTCCCTCAAGAAAAATATCACTTTATCTTCTTTCCTCATCAGAGTTTTAGACCCAAGATGACACTTGTTTTCTACTTTCCTAAAATCTAGCCTGTATTTTTCTAGCATTAACTTTCCTTACTGTCATGAATTCTTTCTGAATTTCCTATCATTCACACACTCCAATTTATTCTTCCTTAGCAGTTCTACCTACTGATTTTGCCATCTTGTGGGTGAGGAGATCATGTCCCAGACAAGGAAACCCATCTACTCATCTCTCCATGTCTCTAACGTCCAAAATGTCTTAGGATGAATGGATCTCAAATCTTTTCTAATTTTATTATGTTTATTTAGCAAGAACATTTCGTTGAACTGGTTTAGTTCTACAATGACATCACTACTAAAACTTCTTTTATCCTCACCCAATTGTTTCTGCTATGCTTCCTTCAAAGTAATTGATTTCTAGATAGACATACTAGTATTTCACACAGTGGTAATCTCCCTCCTCTTCTACTGGATCTTTCTCCTATAGAACACAAACACTTTTATCACTTTAGTTAGTCGTAGACATCAACTTGGGAACATAACACCTCTTAGATTTCATTAGCCCAATTGTGTTAAGATTTCAAGTAGTGATGATGATGATGATGATGATGATGATGATGTTACAGTAACAACAATAAAAATAATAATCTCCAACATTTTAAAACTACTTACTATGTGCTAGACACTGTTATCTCCTTTCCATGTATTATTAATTCTTATCACAACTATAAAGTAGGTACCATTTTTTCACCCTCATTTTATAGATGAATAAAAGTAACTTGTCCAAGGTTATACCGTTAATCAGTGGTGGGGCTGAGAGTTAAACACCAATATATTTGACACCGGAAGTCCAAGTTCTTAATTAAGCTATGAAAATTCCCATACTCTCAATACTGATATACAAACACTCTGATATTTTCCTTGAGAATTTCCCTGAGTAAGTCCTTTGAGAATTAATGGGTACCTCCCACCCTATGTTTGTCTTTCTCTTTATTACAACACTGTCCTCTATACTCTAAAGGAAAAATCAGTTTGGTGGCTGATCTATGAAATATATTCTTCTAAGATACACCCTCCTACATTTCTTATCAGAAGTTCAGTTTTAACCATTACATGTCATATAGTCTAGGAAGAAGAAATCACATCTAATATCATCTACATAGTACATTTTGCTGCCCATGTCTTTCTTTTTCTGAAAAGTAGCATAAAGGGCAGAACACAATAAGAGGTACAGCATCATCAGTTGCACAGTCATGGGTCTATACCAATTATCAGGGAGTCACCAACTACCCAAAAAGTATCTCCTCCTGGAGATAAGAAAATTCTTCCCAACTATTGTATTTTCCTTAACCTTCTTTATATCTGGCTTAACATTCCTGAGGTAAAGACTATGTTCTTGGAATTTTTTTTCCTTTTTCTTTCTTTCTTTTCTTTGGGAGATTTTTTTTTCCCCATTCTCTTATTTCAGAGAGTCCCCTCACCTCCATTTTATTGCTGTTTCTAATTTTGTTCCATCTTTTCTTGCTTAGATGAGTTAATTTATCTTACTTAGCCTCAGTATGGATTAAAACAAAAGAATTCAACAGAAACCACTGCACCAAAACTATGGCTAGTACTTCTGAGCATATAAAAAACAAAATACTGCCTCATATTCATGTCTATTAAGCCCAGTGACAAGAGTTAAGATATAGCCCTTTTGTATAGTTCAATCTGAAAAGTTAGGGTACCCCATTTTTCTTTAGTGGTCCAGCAGGAAGAGTTTAGCTTCACAAAGCTAATAAGCCCATCTTCTCCAGCCTTTCTGGAAATTATAAGATATACCTAATATGGTAGTGATATCCCCTTTGAAGAAACATGTCATCTTTGAAGAAAAAGAAATGGAGACAGTGTCACATGACTGGACACAATATTTGGGGATTGATTATTCTGAAAATTCTACACTTGAATTAATCTATTTCTGAAATTGATCACTGTTGCATACATGGATAAATGCTTCTTTTAAAAATGAAACACACAAAATATGAGATCAGTATAAAAATTTCCATACAGAAATTCAGTATTTCTCTTTTCCTAAAAATACTTTAAAAATGCAATCATTAAGAAAGAAATGATTAAAATACACTTTGTTTCCTATTATTGCAAGAAAAAAAAATGGGCTTGGGAAAAGAGAAAATAAAGGTGGACACTAAATAGCCATTAAGGTACTGAAACTAGCAGAGCAGGTAACAGGCACCACAATCTGTTATGGGTACCTGATCTGTTCTTTTGCATAGTAAATACTTCACCAAATTGCTAAGTGTCAAGTTTTAGAGTTATCTTATATACACACACATATATACACACCGCTCAAAAGCTTTGCCAACTCAAATAATTTGTACCCAATCAAAAAGCATAAAGAAAAATGAAATACACTGCTAATATATAAGCTCAAAAGGGCTTTTCCTGTAAGTTAGGTAGTGAGTAATCAATTCAAAGAATCTTTCTACAATGGATAAGTTATCCTTACTCGATATTAAACCAGTAAGAGTTCTTTGAGAATACTAGGGGATTAGCTAGGAAATAAAGCTTTTAGAAAAAAACAAAATTACTGAAGTTTTCCCAGAGTCAAAAAGAAAAATATTCACAAGATAGGAACTTACCACAATAGACAATAGTAAAAGTAGGGAGTAGGGTCAGCAACCAGGGGCAAGAGAGAAGAGAAAACAGAAAGCATTTTAATTAGGGAAATTTCAAAACAAATAAGCAGCAAATGGTGGCAAACACATTTTTAAAATGCAAGCATCCATTTAAGTTTTACAAGGGAAAAGCAAAAAACAAACGTGCAACAATTTGAGAAGCTACAAAGCTAAAAGTCCAGTGAAAGGTAGTGACAAGAATATAAACAGAAAAAGTCTGTGCGACTTTTACCATGCAGTAAACATGACGACAGAATGATATTAATGTCATAACCAGTGAAAGTTATACCTTTCAGGGGTCGATTTAGCACCAAGCAGACTAGTAATAAACTGCTCAGAGGTTTCAATATATCTTCCTTCATGCCTACTTTTCAGCTAATTTCATTTCATGTTAGGAAATCCATAAGGACCTTTACCACTCATAGATTAACCATGGCAAGTCTCTTTCTGTAATCTCTTAACTGAGCCACAAAAATGAATAATTTTATATTGATATTAATAGTCATATACACTGAATCTAGAGAGTTAAGGTAGATGTACATTTACTGACTTCATCAGAAAAAAAGCAAAAGGCAGGGACTAATTAAGGAATGGAAGAAACACAGTAGTAACATTTATTCCTGAAGTTTTCTATCTGGGTCCCCAAGTAAGGACCGCAGTGCAAAACCACAGAAAGGTTAAGCTGTTGAGCCAATATAAAGTGACCTCAAAGTGAGAGGCAAAGCAGACAACTTTAAAATATACCTAGCTTAAAATAAACCTGGTTTATTAATAATACCCTGCTTCACCTCATCCAAATAAATTAGGGCACATTGTACAAAATTCTTTCCTTTACAGAAAGATTTAAAACAATAGCAATCAAATCTTTCTGGCCTTTTTTCAGGTAAAATTTGATTCATATGTAAGTTTTCACAAGCCTACCTCCTACATAAAAGGAAGCATATGTAGTCTTCATTCAACAGGAATTATCAGACTCAGCATCGGAGTTCAAAGTAAATTTCATGTTCTCCCAGTCTCCATCTCTCCCATCAAAAAAATTTATTTATTTATTTTTTTTTTTTTATTTTTTTTTTCCATCAAAAAAATTTAAATGATCAAGTGAATGTCTTTCCTCAGTAGTGCTTATCATATGCAAGGTGACGTGACTTAACATCAAATCAACACATTATTTCATCAATTCTAAGACGCACATTTTTTTGGCCCACATTTTAATATCTCTGTAGTTAGCATTCACCTCTCAACTGATAGGATGTTGTGCTTTAATGTTTCCTTTTCTTTCTTAAAGGCATATAAAATAATGGTATGTCTAACAATTGTTGGCGTCTTTGATCAGATGAAATATGGTATTTGCTATTTATACCTCTGAGCAATAACACATAAATCGACCTCTGTAAAATGAGGTGAAACAATATGGTTAAAAAAAGAAATCTGTGTGTAAATATTGATGAAAGAAAATGCTTCAAAGGGTAAAAACAAACTAAAGTGATGACAAAGTGGCTCATTTACCAAAGAATCTCATTAGCGTAACATGAATTTCCATGCACTGCCTACAACCTCTTAATAATAAATTGCTTAAAATAACTTATGGTATTTTAACAAAATTTCTTTGGTTAATGAATTCAGTTGATAGCAGATAGCAACAGAATGCCCACAGCTAGCACATGTGGGCAAAGCATTGGCATAAGAAATCTGATCAAATCAATCTATTAGTGTCTTTAACTAACTAAAACATTACCTACCTCCCAGCCAGTACTCTGTATAATAAAAAGTAAAAAAGGGCAAGTCATAAAAAAAACTGTTTTAAAAGAACAAAAAAAGGCCAAAGGAACTTTAGCAGTGTAAGGCACCATATACCATAAATTCTTCCCCATGAATAGAAGACAGCAGGATATTGTAACACCATATTCTTTCACATTAGATCTGTGATAATTTCATAAATTGCTTGTTCAAACCCTAAGTAGTTAAAATTTCATCTTTTAAAAACTTTAATAAGGGAAACTATAAATTTTGGTGAAAAAGAGGCAGCTATGTGTTCTATTAATGTGTCTGAATTAGACTTCTAACTAAAGGGAGCTGTGCATCATTGAACTACCCAGGGTAAACTGGAACAAAAATCACAATTTTGCTCAACTGTGCATGATACAAATGGAGGAAAATCTCTTGCAAACTACTAGCTCCAGGTGTTTCAGATCTGACATGTAACTGACACTGTAGGTACAACTGATTATAAAAAGATCCACCTGTTACCATCATGAATCCTACTAAATCTCTTGCAACTTCAGTGTTTTAGTGGAGGACAATAAAATATTGGCTTAACAGTATAGCAGCCCTGTTTATAGACTATTAAAGTTTTTCAGGTTGTATCAATTCATCCATAACAGTGTAGTCCACGTTAAGAAAGAAGAGGTCAAGCTGACAGACAGTATAGCAGGACTAGTAATGAATACAAAAGTGGATAATCAATATTCCACTTCCTTCTTGGATGATGGTAGCAGCAGATGGTACAGATGGTACAGCACAGGTAGCCCGGGGAAGGGAAGGGAAAGGTGGGGAAAGAGGAGGCTCAACAGGATATTTCAGAGTATTTAACAGAGCCAAAAATTTAGTTTCAGGGAAATCAATTGTTAGTAGTCTAATTCATTTTTAAACCAAGCCTTATTTTGATTCTAATTTTGGTGATAATATGTGGATTCCATGAACTATAAGCAAGTACTAAAATCATACTATTATAATTGAATAAACACAAGACAACAGTTTTATTATTTTCACTAAATATTATTTTCATGTTAGAAATATATTAAAGGATCATTGAATGGAACATCCAGGAAAAACATTTGAAGCTGAGTTGAAAACATTGACAATATTAGTTTATTACTCTTTCATATCATTTAATAAAAAACTAACTAGCATATAAAAACTTTTTTGGCAGCAAAAGAAATCAACTTAAGAATCAGATTCACAATTTTAACCCAACTTGTAAAACAGAAAAGAACTCACAATTTTTAAAAACTTGCCAACTAGTAGTAATTTTTAAAAAGTGAAGAAAAACTATGTAGGAAGTTTATGATGATCATGATCTACTTTAGGTAAATTCATTTTTTGTTCACGAATCTTGCTCTGGCCATGAACCATCATTTTGACATTGTTCATTTGTAACCTGATTAAAATGGTCATTTCCTCAGATCTAGTTTGACATCAGTACAAAGCAACACTAATGCTTTTAGACAGTTTTCTCCATTTACACTGAAGCTAGAAATTGCAGTCATTACCTGATGAACAATTTTGCTGAATGCTTCTTGAAGTTTACCATGAATTGTGGATAGTTTCTTTGCATCCCGATTAGCTTCGTGAATAGGAATAAGTACTTTGTAAACCTCATTGACTGCTTCATACATGCCAGCCTATAAGAATAATGTTATAAGATAATGTTTTCTCTTATATCAATATGAAAGAATTACAATTTATGAATGCAAAATATTTCCACTAAGGCAATACCACTAAAGCTTTCCCAATAGCACATAAAAACAAACACTAATTTTTAATTTTATTAAGGCTTAAAAAAAGAATTTTGCACAATGCACTGTCTCCTCTAGATGGATGGATATGTGTGTGTATATTTAACATGCACGCAATACATATATGCATATTTAAATTTATATATAATTTAAATTGAATATTCTGCTATCTACCCAGTAATTACTTCACTAGTATGTATGTGTGAGTACTTACATATGCATATAAACTATGGGAGAAGTTAATTCTGAGCAAAGGAATAAAAGAAATTCAATTATTACATTGATCACAGATATCAGAAACCCTGTGGAATCCCAGCAAACTAAAATTATTTATATTTCTAAAATATTAAATTGGCACAGGAAATCTTATTGGAAATATTCTGTGGGGGAAAAAATCAGTGATCTTTCACAAAATTTAAGAAGCTTCTGAACTACCAGATTTTATTCCACTAGGGGCCAGTTGGCCAACGGCTAGCCAAGTGTTGCCCTGCCTATAAACAGAGTGAGGGACAACATGTGTTTTTACTTCCATTCCATTTTCTTGTCCTAACTAATGGATTGGTGGCCGTAGTGAAAGAAGAAAGAGATGCTTTCCAAGAGCCACCAAGCTCCTGTTACCTTACAAATCAACAAACATATTTTCCCAAGAATAAATATATGGTGCTTAAATTTTCTAGTAAAAGTTCACAGGAGTTTAAGCAATCTTGTAACTGTAATAGTGAAATATATACAGTAATGAAAATGCCCCAATAATTAATGTAATTCAGATTAAACAGATTAGTTGAAAAACAGGGAATTTCATAATTATATGCTATTACAAAAGAATTTCAGTAATATAGGTCACTGAGCTGTGAATTATTAAAATTACACAAACACAGAGTGTTTTTATTAAAATATTCCATTAATAGCAAAAAACATTTCCCACTTCTAGTTCAGATCACTTAAAATGAAACCCAAGGAGCAGGAATCCAGGGGGAGCAATCAGAACAGTTGAGGTACTCAGCAAATTTTAAATGATCACCTAACATTCTTAGAGTCTCAGAAAAATTGTATTTAGATAAACCGATTCTAAGTGTGAATAATGATAAAGATGATGGTAATGGAGAAAACTAATACTTACTTGGAGTCAGGTACTACGGTAAGTACTTTACATACATTAACTCATTTAATTCTAATGACATTCCTATGTAATTCCTATTATTAGATGCATTTAATGGATGAGAAAAGCAAAGCACTGATAGGTTGAGTAACTTGTGTCTAAAGTAATTTAACTACCAAGGCAGCAGAGCCAGGATATGAATTCTGGCTGTATGCTTTCTAAATAGATGCTCTTAACCAATACATTGCAGGGTAGGGTTAAGGCCAGGAGAACCACCAATTCCCTATAGCAGTATAATGGTGAAGAAGGACAGCATTGCATATTGTGTTGAGCTTCCCCCTTCCCCTAACATGAATTTCACAGTCTCCTAAACCTTGGCACTGGGACAATAAATACCCAGTAGAAATGTCAGAGAAGTACAGTTTAAAAAACTAAGCAGGGATTTGGCTAGCTATCTTTCCCTTCTCCAATAATTATCCCATCTTGGATCAACAAGACTGTTTCAATTCTTCACATAGAGATATGGAAGAACAAGACTGGGGTTGTAACATGGTACAGGAGGTCAGGCAAGGGATCTAGGATATAGTTCATAAAGCTCTGGTAAGTGAGTTCCAGGTCTCTAACCCCTCTTACTAGGGCTCACTATGCAACCAATGAGATGAGGGGCCATAATTTTCCTGAGCACCAGTGCAATGTCCAACACACTCAAAAGAAGATTCTCCCTTTCATCCAATAGACCAGCTCTACAGCTATAGCTACATTACTCAAACAGGAACTTAAATCATCCAGACGTTTTCTGTTTTGTCCTTTTTTTTAATTTTAAGGTTTTAGAAAATGTTTGGTGGTAAAAGTTTTATAAACCAAAAAAACCCCAAGTAAACCAACCAACCAACCAACCAAACATCTGTTATAGATTAAATTATGGTTCATAAATAAGCAAATGAAAAATACCAGAGAAAATGCAGATTATTAAGACAAAAAGTAGTTAAGCAGTAATGGATCTATAGAGAAAATCTGTTCCTAGATAATTCTTAAGGTAGTTGGAGAAAATTACCATAAAGGAAAAGCAAGGTCACAGGCAGAGAGAATATATGTATCATGAATAATTCAGAGGTACGTATCTGTGGAAAGAGAATGAAGAGTCATCTACCATAGAGAAAGAAGCAGCTGCTTGTTCCAGTAATCCCACGAGTCCTGACTCAGTAAAGTACTTTCCAGAGCAGATACCTTCTTCATCTGGAGATACCACATCATCTGAGACTGCAGATTCTTCTAAAACATTAGATGAAATATTCTGGGGGAGAAAATTGAAACAGCTATTAAAATGGAATTAATTCCTTAGCATGAAAGATGTATATGAGGAACCAGCTGAAGATGAAATATTAATATCTGCTTAGGTTACAAAAGGGGGCAGGGGGTAGTCAACGCAAAAATAAAAAAGACAAATCTCCAAAATCTTCCTGTATTTTGAAGATAACAATAAAGTGGTAACACTATAGTTAGGTAACTTATCCATTATAAATTGTGAGAGAGAAAATTAAGAAAAATCATGTGCTAAAGAAAACAGTGATATGAAACAGGATATCTCAGGAGACTTAAAGTCTTTATTTTTAACTTAAATGATCTCGTCAAAACTCCCCACAAGGAAAATTAAGGTATGATATAGCTTGGCTTGCCTAACATTACATTGAGTTAATGAACAACCTCAAGTATAATAAAAGCCCTCTTACCCAATGAGGTTGGGATCAGCCATTATTTCTAAAAAGGAAATAATACACACTACCTTAAACATTTTAACCTAAACATTTACACCAGATAAACATTCATCTGACTTTTTTTTTTTTTTTTAGATTTTATTTATTTATTCATGAGAGACACACACACAGAGAGGCAGAGACACAGGCAGAGGGAGAAGCAGGCTCCCTGCAGGGAGCCCGATGCAGTACTCGATCCTGGGATCTGGGATCATGACCTGAGCCGAAGGCAGATGCTCAACCGCCGAGCCACCCAGGTGTCCCCTGACATTTTTTTTTTTTAAGATTTTATTTATTTACTCAAGAGAGACAGACAGAGAGAGAGAGAGGGAGAAGCAGGCTCCATGAAGGAAGCCCGACGTGGGACTCGATCCCGGGTCTCCAGGATCACATCCTGGGCTGAAGGCAGCACTAAACTGCTGAGCCACCTGGGTTGCCCTCATTTGACATTTTTTTGAAGTAGATCTAAGGCTGTTTCTTTGTGTACACGTCTCCAGGGCAGATTTTTACCTAATCTCTCTTGACTTAATATTCATAGTGCAATCCTCACTTAAGATTTCCAGTTCTGGTTTCTTTAGAGTAAAAACTTGAATTTAAAAGGTTATCAGGGATCCCTGGGTGGCGCAGCGGTTTGGCGCCTGCATTTGGCCCAGGGCGCGATCCTGGAGACCCGGGATCGAATCCCACATCGGGCTCCCGGTGCATGGAGCCTGTTTCTCTCTCTGCCTGTGTCTCTGCCCCTCTCTCTCTCTCTGTATCTCTCATGAATAAATAAATAAAATCTTTAAAAAAAATAAAAAAAAATAAAAAAAAAAATAAAAGGTTATCAAATTATCCTAGATTTCTAGAAGCTTCCCCCCCACCCAATTTTTTGTAGTTGGTCCAAAATCAGTTCAACAGCAATTGTTTTGGAGACTCACTTTTATCAAGTCTTTGCAAAACATTTAACTTAGGGTTCAGAGAAAAAATGACTGACTTTCTATTTATGTTCAGATTTTACCAGAGGACCTACCATTTAATAAAGTGCTGTAATTCCCCAAATCTGGCATTATCAGGTTTTGAAGAAAAGCAAAGCATAATTGACTCCTGGCAAGCAAAGAATTCGACTAGTGGGTTGGAGGGATGGAGCCCTACTAGGGAGCAAAATATCATCTCAAAGCCATGGTTTCTGCATATTTTATCAGAAAATGGAGAATGCTGGGTTATCTGATGTTTTAAGTAAAAGCCAATTAAGAATTTCTAGAGTATTCGGATTCTCGGTATTTCACGTGTATTTCAGAGATGAAGTCCACAGCAGTACAGGTGAACAGAATACACTTAGCACTGGCATTTAGAGGCACAAAAAAAAAAAAAAAAAAAAAAAAAAGAGGAAAGAAAATTAACAAGAAGTACTCTTTACAAATGTATTCATGACAGTGATAGTGAAATGTTAACTTATCTTGTGAAGCATTACCTTCAGTCTTTATGCTTTCCTTACGAGATGAGGTAATCTTAACACCAATGAGAAAAGGTAAAAATAAAAAGGACGTATCTTATTTAATGTCAACCTGGCAGATTCCTACCTGAAATGTTACACATCCAACAGGAAGATATTTGCGGTCCTCCAGCATGCTCAAATATTCAGCAACGAGTGCTGCAGAGTGGACAAGGCACTGGGCAGCTTCGGCATGGTTGCTACGTTCCGAGTGTTTGCCAGCCATGTTCTGCAACCAGGTCAGTCGCAGATCTGGAGAGGTCTGGTAGCCCTTGGCAATTCTAATTGGAATAGAAATTCTTTTCAAATTAGCATTTGCTTCTCAAGCTGGAAGGGAGTTTAGATTGCTCACTTAGTATTTACCTAGAGAGGTTTCTGTTATTAAACACAACCTATTAAGACAAGTTTTGAATGGTATGAAAATCGGGATCCCTGGGTGGCGCAGCGGTTTGGCGCCTGCCTTTGGCCCAGGGCGTGATCCTGGAGTCCCGGGATCGAATCCCACCGTCGGGCTCCCGGTGCATGGAGCCTGCTTCTCCCTCTGCCTGTGTCTCTGCCTCTCTCTCTATCATGAATAAATAAATAAAATCTTAAAAAAAAAAAAAAAAAGAATGGTATGAAAATCATTTTGAATATGCTCACTTAAGGAAGTAACTGTGGACTCGTGGAATGGTTGATAGCAGTTTTTTTGGAAGGGTACTAAAAAAAAAAGACACGCCATCAGTAAGGGGAAACTGTAAGAATTTATGTGTTCAGGCAGCCCAGGTGGTTCAGCGGTTTAGCGCTGCCTTCAGCCCAGGGCCTGATCCTGGAGACCCGGGACTGAGTTCCACATTGGGCTCCCTGCATGGAGCCTGCTTCTCCACCTCTCTCTCTCTCTCTCAATCTCTCTCTGTCTCTCATGAATAAATAAAGAAAATCTTTTTTAAAAAAAGAATTTATGTGTTCATTATGGGCATATAAAGAAGTTTTATAGTCAAGAAAAAAGATTTACAATAGTTTCATTGCATCATATTTATTTTAAAGAAATAATTGTGTTTTTTTTTTAAGATTTTATTTATCCATTCATGAGAGACAGAAAGAGAAGCAGAGACATACGCAGAGGGGGAAGCAGACTCCCTGGGGGGAGCCCAATGGGGGACTCCCAGGACCCTGGGATCAAGACCTGAGCCAAAGGCAGATGCTCAACCGTTGAGCCACCGAGGCATCCCAGAAATCTTTGTTTTATTTGTATCTTTAAAGAACTCCAAAATTATAAAAAGAGAGGATCATGTGGCAAAGGAAAAGTCTCAAGTTTTATTTACATCTTTTAAGATATAATAGGAATTACAAATTTCTAAAGTATGCTCTTAGAAATATTACATTATATGGCACAACCATATTGAAAATCAGGAAAATTAATGTTATGGTAAAATATTAATACACTGTATTTTCTTCCTAGAGGACTGATTTTTACATTTAAAATATGGGTCTCAGACCTCTGCATAAAGTCTGAGGCAGAGAATGCATAGGTGTTGTGTCATCACTACTTTAAAAAACTCTCTGCTTTTCAAAAGGAGCATGGAAAAGCACACATTCATTGACTTTTCAATCTACCATTAGAAAATTACTTAAGTAATTCTGGTATGTTTATTTTTTATCTACTGTTTTCTGTATGTTTTACCAATTTATTTTTTAAAGTTTTTAAATTCCAATTAGCTAACAACATACAGTCTAAGATTAGTTTCAAGTGTATAATTCAGCGACTCAACACTGCCATACGACATCCAGTACTCATCACAAGTGCACTCCTTAATCCCCATCACCTATTTCACCTATACTCCCACCCCCACCCCCCGATAACCATCAGTTTTTTTCTTCATAGTTAAGAGTCTATTTCTCGGTTTGTCTCTCCTTTTTCCCCTGTGTTCATATGTTTTGTTTCTTCAATTACCCATATGAGTGAAATCGTATGGTATTGTCTTTGTCTTACTTATGCTTATTTCACTTAGCATTATACTCTCTAGCTTCTATAGCATTACTCTCTGGTTCCCTCCATGTTGTTGCAAAAGGCAAGATTTCATTCTTTTTGATGGCTGAATGATAATTTATTAATAAACACACATACACACAACATATCTTCTTTATCCATTCATCAGTGGGTGGGCATTTGGGCTGTTTCCATAATTTGGCTATTGTAGATAATGCTGCTATAAATATAAACATCAAGGTGCATGCATCCCAAAATTGGTATTTTTGTATTCTTTCAGTAAATAACTTAGTAGTGCAATTGCTGGATCACAGGGTAGTTCTATTTTTAACTTTTACCAATTTAAATCTGTTATACAAGTATAAATGAATCAAACAAATGATACCTGTACATTAGATCAATCAACATTTCAGGATCCTCCTGGTGTTCCTTCATTTTAACAGTATCAGAAAGGATCATATGGAGATTGAAAACCAAATCTTGAACCTGAAGCAGAGAATTATATTAAAAAAACATACTTCAATTATCATTCATTCACAATCACTAAATTAGTTTAGAAGACATTTCAGATAACCATCTGAAGATTACAACACAAAATGATACTGAATATAGTTCTAAAGAATGTGAGTATGCTGGGGTATGGTTAAGTGGAGGGTAATAAACTTAATACTAATTCCTCAGCAGGCTGGTTTTTTGTTTTGTTTTATTTTTCCAGTTCTCTTTCCTGGAAATATGTATATTGAACTAGAAATAGAAATAAAATATAAGGATTTAGAGGACATAAGAAGAGAATACAAAAGGAAATTGTCTCTCATGTTTCTCCATTTCTGATTCTCCCAAAAGGTAGTTTATAAAAACTTCATTTTTTAGGGAGAATTATTGTTCCATTAGTAAGTGGGAATAATATTTCATCATAAGGCTTCCTATTTGTTTATACTGCCTGGGTCTACTATTTGTTCTACTTGTCACAAATTCACAGAATTACATACCAAAGATATTAACCTTTCCAAGAAGGAAGCATGGCTAATTGAAACAAAAAGATGCACCCCATCTATGGCATATGATACATGGACTGAAAAAAATATATAGGTTCCTCCAGTAAAAACCAAAGTTTGAATTAACAATTTGTAAAGTGCCTATTTATAATCCTATTTCAATTAATGATCTAGGAAGTCACATTTCTGACCTGATCAGGAAATGTTGTTTCCCTCAATTCCAAATCTTCTTCAGCATATGTCAATATAGTCTTTAGAGAACGTCTTAAGAATTCCTCATTAAAATTTTGAGATGTGCCCACCAAGGATGACAGTGACATGGTTACCTGCATTTTAACTCTAGCAAAGTTCTGTAACAGAGAAATTGTCAGGTCAGCATTTAATACAGAAAAACTTTAAAAAGTCTTTTTTTTTTTTTTTAAAGATTTTATTTATTTATTCATGACAGATCAGAGAGAGAGAGAGAGAGAGAGAAAGAGAAAGGGAGAGAGAGAGAGAGAAGAGGAGAGAGAGAGGCAGAGACACAGGCAGAGGGAGAAGCAGGCTCCATGCAGGGAGCCCAACATGGGACTTGATCCTGGGTCTCCAGGATCAAGCTCTGGGCTGAAGGCAGCACTAAACTGCTGAGCTGCCCAGGCTGCCCCAAAAGTCTACTTTTTTTTACTTGCTAAATGAAAAGGTTAGTTTAAAAAGAGAAACACCATCCCAAGCAGATATTTTTTAAAAAGTAATGAAATATGCATATAAGATCAAATTTTAAAACCTTATTATAAGACATAAAACAGAATTTTGCTAAGAAAAATATGCTACAAAAAAAAGCCATGTATTAGAATTGAATTAGAAGTTGGGCCTAGGACTTTACATTAATCTGTTTTGAGGTATATATCATTAATAATAACATCATGTTTACACATGAGGTTATAGAGCTTGACCAACATCACAGAATTCCTAAGTGGTAGATGCCATCTTTAAACTCTAGCCCATTTCATTAGGTCCATTACCATGATGAAAGTAATTTAATATACATCATGCATAAAGTATCTTAAAGCAGAATCTTTGGAGTGATGCTTAGAAGTGGTTTACATTCTTCCTTTTTCAGTATAAATTCATTTCTGTCCCACCATTTTCCACTATGAAAACACTTTTAATAGGTTAACCAGGGATAACCTAGGATATGCCAAACTCAAGATACTTTCTGATCAATATTCTACTTAACATTTCTGTATATTTAAATGTATTGGTTACCTTTTCCCTTGAAAATTTCCTGCTTTACCCACTCTGCTACCATTTTATGATTTTCCTAAATATATCCACTTTTTTTGGTTGTCCTTGTTACATACCAGTGGTTCCCAAAAATTCTATCAAGAAACCTTTTCACTTGGCATTCTAAACAGCCTCATTCATTTCTTTTCCTTCAGTTAGTATGGATACATGTCTATGTATTCAGCTCATATTTCTCTCTAGAGCTCCAGGCCATCATATTTTACTAGATGGTTCCATCTGGATTTCATGGGCACCCCAATTTTAACATTTCTAATATACCTTCTTCTCCTATTGATTTAACAAATGGCACTACTATTCCTGTAGTCACTTAGGGCAATCCCCCCCCCCCCCAAAAAAAACTAGTATTCATCCCTCCGTCACTCTCCCCTTTCCTTATCCATACCATAGATCTAGTCCACACTCTCCCCTAATCTGTTCCAGTTTGGTCCTTCTCCATTCCAAAGGCCATCACTATAGCTTACAACCTTACCAAATCTTACTTGGATTACTGTAATTACTTCTTAATTGATCTTACAGCCTTTCTGCTCATAACCCAAGTTTATTTTCCACATTGTATCAGGGAAATGTGTGTAAAATTTGCAAGTCTGAATACATCACTGCTCTCCTTAAAACATTCCAATGGCTAACCACAGCCTTGAGGATAAAATTCAAGTATTTGACTCAGTAAATATATCAAACTACATAGTGGGAATTGAAAGGACAGTACTAAAACAAGTATCTGCCCTAGGATACCTTAGTCTAGGCCTTTTCAGTTACAACTTTATCCCTTACTAGTCTCTCTTTCAGCCATAACATCCTGAAGTGCTAAAATAGTATATTTCTGTTTCCTTCTCTTGCCTTCATGCCTTTTTAATTATGGATGTGCCATTTTCTTTACCTACCAAGTGCTATCCACCTATTTATCATTCTGATTGGGCAATTCTTCATCTTTAGTTCAAATATCTTCTCTTTCTGAAAACCCATCTCTGGGAGCATAAATCATTTTTTCCTTTGTGCTTATCTCTCATTACATTAGCAACAGCAAACATTATTCAGCATTTGCTCAGTTTCAGTTACTGTTATAAGTGTTTTACTTAATATGAATTTATATAATCCTCACCACAAAAAGGTACTTCTTACTATAATTGGATGAACATTAGCTGTTCATAGATGAGCACTGTTTATTTCTTATCCTACTAGAGGTTAAGCTAAAAGGACTGTCCTTTTATCTATGTGTGTCCAATCCCTACTACAGTACCTAGAACACAATTCAATACTTTGTTCCAATATCTGTCAAATGCATAAACTGCATAAATCACTGCCAGTTTTAAATTAACTATTGCTTATTAGAGGTAATACCTGACACTAAAAGGGCAAATTGCCTATTTTTATCCTATTATATAAAGCTTTCATAAAACAACAGAAGCTGTATCAAAGAAAACTATGTAGTTGAATTTTAGAGACTATTTCAAAAATTAAATAAGATCAATAGAATAATTGGATTCTTCAGTTCTCAATTAAGAAAAGAGGACTTGGCTTCCAGTTAAAAGGGATAGTGTAAAACAGCAATTTCCTATTTCTGGATTTTACACAAAAATGAAAGATGAATAGGAATAAAATCCACAAATTTTATTTTTAGCAAATGAGTCTGATATAATCCATATATTAGAAAAATGCAGAAAGATTGCCAAGATAAGCTAAGATAGGATGTAGTTTCAAAAGAAGGCAAAGAAAAGAAAGCAAATAGTGAGGGATACTAAGGGCACAGATTTTAGAAATAATGTGGGGAAAATACTTCTTTCAGATAGAAGACTCACTTTGAAGTGATAAAGCTATTTGTCTTAAAAACAAAACGAGCTAAAAACCTGGGAAGACTGGATAGAAATAGATTGACCAGAAATCTCAGGAAGTTAGGCAAAATGTGTTCACAATAGCAAAATCCCATGAGAAATACATTTCTGAAGGAACTTCCTACAAATACCTGGGCCAAGACAATCTATTTCTTCTACATTGAGTAATAAAAAAGTGAAAATTAGTGAAACTCACCAGATGAAAAACACTTAATATAAAAATGTTGCCATGAAACAGATGAAAATTTTAATGAAATGCTCTGCCTTAAATTAAAAAAAAAATGTATGCACTTTAGAAAGGAAAAGGAAGAAATAAACTCAAGGAAAGAACACAAATCAGAAAGAGAAGACATAACATAGGAGTTTACATAAGAGCGTTAGCTACTTAAAACGAAATAGAAAAAAAGAAAATTGGGGAAAAAAAGGAAAGGATGTGGGACGACTGGGTAGCTCAGTGGTTGAGCATCTGCCTTCGGCTCAGGGCATGATTCTGGGGTCCCAGGATTGAATCCTGCATCAGGCTCCCCAGAGGGAGCCTACTTCTCCCTCTGCCTGTGTCTCTGCATCTCTCTCTCTCTCTCTGTGTGTGTCTCTCATGAATAAATAAATAAAATCTTAAAAAAAAAAAAAAAAGAAAAGAAAACCAGAAAGGAAGGATGTCATGGAGAGCCCATAAGGTATATAGGTCAGAGAAATTCTGAGAAAAAGAGCCACAATAAATGGAAATTGAAAAGTGTTAAAAAGGAAAAGAGAAAATGACAGGCAAAAAGTAAAGTTAAACAAAACAAAAAAAAGTAAAGCAAAACAGATCTAACATATGTATAACTGGTACCTAGGAGAAAACTCCCAAATTCTGAAAGAAAATATACAATTTTATATTCAAGAAAACTTTTCAAAATAAACTGAAAGTAGAAATAACGTGCCTGAGAAAATTAACAAAAATTGAGAAATACTAAGACACATTCTAGAAAAGGTATTTAATTTTAAATTAAAGAGACTTGCTTGAGCAACTGGGAGGTGAAAAGCTATTTAAAAGGGAAAAAAATATCTGGCTATCTTCAGATATCTCCTTATTTAAAGCCAGAAGAAAATGGTATTCAAATATCTTTTTTTCTTTTTTCTATTAAGTGTTCTTTATCTGGTATGTTTTACTGATTTTTCTCACTCCCCTTTTTTTCATTCAAAGTCTCAGGCAAAAAATTTCATAACTATCTTTGCCATCCTTTAAGTACAGAAGACACTGAACAATCAAGAACTTGACATATGTTATTCCCAAGAACTGTCTTGAGCAAACAACTACAGGACAATATTTTTAGCCAGTAAAAAATGACTGAAGCAAAATAAATAAACAAATAAAAGAAGTAACAAAAGAAATAATAGTTATGAATATCAATTTACCAAATAAGAGTTAGAGGAGAAATAAATGATGTGTAGGTTTTAGATCACCTCCTTCAGTCCACCAAGTGGACCAAAATAATGTAATTAATAAGGTATATTTAACTTAATACTCTGAAATAAAGAACACTCTTTCTTTTTAAGTGCTTGTGTAATACTACACATCCACAGTACAAAAAAGAAACATGGTGTCTACACTGTATAGTCACATTGAAATAATACTAAAAATTAACATCCAAACTTAAAAAAAAAAAAAAAGACCATCAATTCTTTGGATTAAAATACAAACTGAGGGCAGCCCCGGTGACCCAGTGGTTTAGTGCCACCTTTCGCCCAGGGTGTGATTCTGGAGACCCAGGACTGAGTCCCACATCGGGTTCCCTGCAGGGAGCCTGCTTCTCTCTCTGCCTGTGTCTCTGACTCACTCTCTGTCATGAATAAATAAAAAAAATAAAATCTTAAAAAAAACCCCAACCAACCAAACAAACAAAAAAAACCCTGAAACTACAAAATATCTATAAAAGAATATCGAAAACACTATATATAAGAACCAAGGAGATACCAAAGCAGTGCTCAAAGGATGACCCTAAGCCTTAAATACTTACCTAAGTAATAATAAATGAATTACACACTTGACTCAAAGTTAGAAAAAAATACAACAGGTGAATATATTATCAAATAAAACATTTTAATGAAAACATGGAGTTCTTCAGACTGGCATGTAATCATAAAATATCAAGCCAAGATATTTAAACTTTTAATTTCTTTATTAGTATTTTCATTTTACTTAATGATGATAATTTTCCAAAAGTTCGAGATACATTTATATTCTAAGTTGTACTACTATTTATTTTTAGTAGAGAAAGCAAAATTGGAGATTTGGATTTTTATTTTTGTAAGATATCCACAGAGTAAGAAATATTAAAAGAGTCTGGACTCCAAATACATTAGAAAATTCCACGCTCCCCAAACCACATTTACTAGATATCTGCAGAAGTTACATTTCATTATGAATCCAGAAATAAACACTTACATTCCCAATCTCAAAGTTCTGTCTCATAAGTAGGTATAGGGAAGCGCTAGCATGTGACCGAATTGTACTAATACTGCTGCTACAGTGTCGGAGAAGCCGGAGGCATAAGTCTGCACACTGCTCTGTTTCTTCTTCAAACAAAAGTTCAGGGAACTGTAAAAGACAAAACAACATCAACACTGAATTTATGCAAAGTTCCAGAGATATGTTAATACAGCCTGAACTAGAGATTTGTTAGTATACCCAGTTTTAAAAAAGTTAAGCAATATTTGCTAATGCTTAGTAATGTGGACCACAGAGCCAAATAGTTTGGATTTGAATACTAATTATGTCACTTACTAGCTAGGAGTGTGATGCTGGACAAGTTTTCTCAGCTATAAAATGGGCCTAATAGTATTATCTACATGGGACTGCAGGACTCTGAGACTGGCTACTATGCACAAAACAATATGGTTACTAATATGTGATAATTCTGCAATGTTTTTATTATAAAATGGTATATAAAAGTAATTCTCATTGGTTAAACTTCCAACAGCTCTGTATTCCATATTATTAGATGGCTATGATAAAATAGATACCTTTAAGATTTAAGAGTATACCCTATTTCCCAGGGAAAATAAACATCGGAAATAAATATCTGAAGGAGTTGAACAAACAAAAGTATCTTCTTTTCCATTCATCATGGGGTAAGTTAATACCAATGGAATGAATTACTTATACCTTAAATTCTCTAACAAATCAAACTAATAAGAAACAGACAGAACAAGAGAAAGAAAACAAGGAAAGCCCCATATTTAAAATTAGTTATTGATTTCAGTCCCTTCTCCACAACAAAAGTAGTTTTTTAAACCTGAAACTGGTTAAAGGTGATCCGAATAAGAAAGAATTTACAAAGGGCAAACAGCATGAAAGAGGCAAAGGGGAATCATGGGTCATAGGTTATTATTAAAATTTTCTATTAACCAACAAGTGTGTTGAATGATCTTAGACAACATAGAGAAAAGCAAAGTCTGGCAAGATTGCATGCACAAAAATGACCTACCTTTGAAACCAGGGCTCTCTGGGTAGCAAAACAGTGCTGTAGATAAACTGCACTTTGGTTACAGGCCATGCTATGTAGTAGGACTTTCAGTACCCCACCAAGGATGCTTTCTTTGGATTCTGTTACAGAAACTGTCTGCAATTTAAAAATAGATGAATAAAATGGAGAAGTACCTGCAATTTGGTTAGTGAGACAGAATATAAGAAAATAGTTTTTAAGAAATAGGAAAAGGACAACATAAAATCTAAGACTTCAGGGAAAAGAAGCTGAGCAGGTTTTGAATAAGGGAAGAATGGGAAAAAAGAATGAATAGGATTTAAGTGAGAAAAAAGAAAGATAAAATTTTTATGAACTACCGATATTTAAATCTAATTGTACAGCTCAATTAATACTTTTTGCAAATCCCAATTTACCGAATCTATACTTTAAATTCCTTGTTTGTGTTTTTACCTGGACAACAATCTCTAATGTATCCAAAATGATTAGGTTTGCTTCAGTAGCCAGATTTCCATCAATCAGTGCTTCATGCTCAATCTCTGCTCTTGATCTAATATAAAATATTTTAAGAAAATACATTTACCTTTTAAAAGGGCCAACAGAACCACTATTCAAAAAAGACTTAAAGATACATAGGGAAAAAAAACAACTTAAAACCATTTTACAATATTTGCTTGAAAGAAAAATTATAAGAGGATATAAGGTAATATTTCATACATTAAGAAGTGTTTTCTTTTACCCTTCACTTTGTCAACTATGTCAGTACAGATTTTTTCACCCCATTACAGAGTTCCACAATACCACTGAAAGCATAAATGTTTAACTTTCAAAGATGTAGCAAACACACGAGCACGGTTTTATTCTGAATGGCATAGACACTAGGTGGTGCTATGTGGGTTTGTATTTAGGACTGCTTCATGTAAAGCAATACTCAAAATGTTTAGTGTTCATCATACCATTTCAAGGATTTTCAATTTTATTATTTAAGAAAAAAGTATTTTTTGAAAATTATTATCTAAATATTCAATATTTTTGTATCAAAGGTACAAAAAATTTTGCTACAACATTTTTTTTTTTTTTTTTTTTAATTTATGATAGTCACACACAGAGAGAGAGAGAGAGAGAGAGAGAGGCAGAGACACAGGCAGAGGGAGAAGCAGGCTCCATGCACCGGGAGCCCGACGTGGGACTCGATCCCGAGTCTCCAGGATCGCGCCCTGGGCCAAAGGCAGGCACTAAACCGCTGCGCCACCCAGGGATCCCTGCTACAAAATTTTTGATACAGGGACAATTTAACTCTTCCCTGAAACTCTGGACTGAATCACTCATTAGAAATAAAGCAAGCTGATGCAATTAAGTGGTTTTTAAAGGGTAAAACTGATATTTGTTTACTGGCAATACATAGAAACTACATTGACATAGACAAACACATAAATCAAGGTAGAATTACAAGAACATATAAAATGCTAAGTTCTCAAAGTTTCTGGATGTTCCAGCCTCTGAATCTTTATTACCACCTCTTAATAGAACAGTTCATGAATTTGTATCTTCTAAATGAAATCTGAGAAAATACAACATAGAATCAAATTGGGAAATACATATATAAAGATCAAACCAGGAAAATTTTGTAAAGAAACATGACAATAACATGACGGCTTAAACAAAAAAGAATTTAAAAATAAATAGATAAACAAAAAAGAATTAAAAAAAAATCCACCAAAAAAAAAAAAAAAGACTTCCTTAAAACACAGAGAAATGCAGAGAAAGTACATTATACAAATGCAAAAGAAAGTGATATTCTGGGACACCTAGGTGGCTCAGTGGTTGAGTGTCTGCCTTTGGCTCCGTGTGATCCTGAGTTCCGGGGATGGAGTCCCACATCAGGCTCCCCACAGGGAGCCTGTTTCTCCCTCTGCTTATGTCTCTGTCTGTCTCTCATGAATAAATAAATGAAATCTTGGGGGAAAATAATGAAAGTGATATACTAACAGTATAATATCCCACTGTTTTGTGCTTTCTAAAAAACAAAACACACCTGGAAAAATAATCACAGAAATAGACAAAGAGGAGAGAAAAGTGGACATATTTAAAGCTTAACAAGTGTTAAATGTTTATATTGTATTCAATACCTCCTATGGTCTGAAGATTTGGGTCCTGCAAAATTCCTAGGTTGAAAATCTAATGCCCAAGATAATGGTATTTGAGGGTGGGGCCTGTGGAGGGTGATGGATGAAGTCATCAGGGTAGAGCCTCTTGAATGTGATTAGTGCCTTTATGAAAGAGGCCCAGGGACTTTGCTTGTCCTTCCATCATACAAGCACACAGCAAGAAGTCTGTAACCCAGGGGCACAGGGCACCTGGGTGGCTCAGTTGGTTGAGCACCTGAATCTTGATTTTGGCTCAGATCATGATCTCAGGTGCTTTGTCTATATTATATTTTAAGCTCCAAGAGGGCAAAGATTAGATTTCTAATTGTTGGTGAACTGGAAATATTTAGATCAGCGGGATCTCCAAGATACTTTTAAAAAAATTGTTGCAGAATATATTTCTAAGGTGGATATTTAGAAATAATTGTTGGAAACAAATTTCTACATGAAAAATTCTTTCCCCAAAACTTTAAAAAACTTTTTATTTATTCATTCATGAGAGACACAGAGAGAGGCAAAAATATAGGCAGATGGAGAAACAGGCTCCCTATGCAAGAACCCAATGCAGGACTCAATCCCAGGACCTCGGGATCATGACCTGATCCAAGACAGACCCTGAGCCCACCCAGGTGCCCCTTCTCCAAATCTTTTTTAATTTAAAAATTAAAAATGAAATATAACTATTTTCTTGTCTAAGATTTGAATACCTATTATAAAATAACACTAAAATTAGAGATTTTCCTCCAGCATTTGAAATCTAACAAGCCCATCAGTAACATAAAATAGAAGATTATATTACTTGTCAAGCTTCTCAGTATTTTGACGCCAGTGAGTCATATCCTTTCTCCATCTCAGATTTTCTTGACTTCCAAAGGCACTTCCAGATGGGCTTCTCTCTGTCAAATAAATTTCAAAACCATTTTTAAAATTTTATTTGATTTGGACCACCTATACGAATATTTGCAAGTATATAAGAAATACTGCACAATGTTAACTTTACAAATCCCATTTTATCCTCAGTACAAGTGGAAAAAACAATAGTAACTGTTTATTAAAACTTTTTGTTTAATAGTTATAGAAGAAATAACATTTGTTACATGTAATATTAAAAAACAAACATCCTTTTATGTAAGCAAACTTTCTAACACTGATTTTCTCAAAACCTAAACCATAGTTTAATAGGCCCTATGTGATAAGACTTTACTTTGTGTGTGTTCTCTGCATAAACACTCTCCCTATATATGCTCCTGATTTAGAACCTCTGCAATGGTTGTTGTTCCTCTTATGTAATTGTTCTCCCACAAATTTTCACTGGTCAGTCATTCATTACCTCCACAGAAAGGTCTTCCTCAACATTCCAACACTTCTTTTTATTTTTTTTTAAAAGATTTTATTTATTTATTCACGAGACAGAGAGAGAAAGAGAGAGGCAGAGAACAGGCAGAAGAAGAAGCAGACTCCATGCAGGGAGCCTGATGTGGGACTCGATCCTGGGTCTCCAGGATCAGGCCCTGGGCTGAAGGCGGTGCTAAACCGCTGAGCCACCTGGGCTGCCCGCCACTTCTTTTTAAAAAAAGATTCTTATTATTTTATTTGAGTGAGAGAAAGAAAGGGAGAGGGAGAGGGAGAGGGAGATAGGGAGAGGGAGATAGGAGTAGGGAAGAGGGAGAGGGAGATAGGAGTAGGGAAGAGGGAGAGGGAGATAGGAGTAGGGAAGAGGGAGAGGGAGATAGGAGTAGGAAGAGGAAGAGGGAGAGGGAGATAGGAGTAGGGAAGAGGGAGAGGGAGATAGGAGTAGGGGAGAGGGAGAGGGAGATGAGATAGGAGTAGGAAAGAGGGAGAGGGAGAGGGAGAGGGAGAGGGAGATAAGATAGGAGTAGGAGAGAGGGAGACGGAGTGGGAGAGGGAGAGAGAGAGGGAGAGGGAGAGGGAGAGGGAGAGGGAGATAAGATAGGAGTAGGGAAGAGGGACAGAAAGAGAAGGAGAAGCAGGATCCCCACTGAACAGGGAGCCTGACTCGGGGCTCAATCCCAGGACCCCGAGATCATGACCTGCACTGAAGGCAGATGAGTAACTGAGCCACCCAGGGACCCCTCTCCAACACTTTCTATCCTCTTAATTGGCTATATTTCTTTCCCATAGCACTTATGATCACAAGAATATAAGCTACTTAAGAATGGAGATTATGCCTATTTTGTCCACCCCTTGATGTTCCGGGACTGACAATGTGTCTGGCAATACTGAAAGTTAACAAGTTTTTGTTGAATATATAAATAAAATAAGAAAGAATCCTAAAGCAAATACTTCCTTTGGTCCACAGAAAGCAGGACAAGATGGGAGCTTTCTCCCAAGGTTTCTGGGATGGAAAGCAGCCTGAATGTGGGGGGCTCCTGCAAAGGGTAGCAGCAACAGAAGTGGTTCATTCAAATCCAGTAGAAATGAAAAAGGCATTGAGAATTGTGGAGAGATATACACTTAAATGACAGAATCAGTCATGATTTCAGACTTTCAACTAGAAAATGACTGCTCCTTTTTGAAAAACCCGAGACTTTAAATTGGTTAGGAGGATGGAAAAAAAAAAAAAAAAAGGTAAAAATTCAGAGTTCAAATAGAAATTTAAAAAGTAATGAGAAACAAATTTGCCACACCATAAAGGACACGTCTGGAATATTTCTTCTGCTTTCTCTCCCTTCCCTTATTTCTCGTTTTTCATTGTAAAATTTCTATCTTTAAAAAAATTTGCAAAAGAAAAGATATTCCTATATTTACACAGTTAACAAATCTGATATCTGAGATCTACTTACATTTTTTTAAAAGATTTTATTTATTCATGAGAGAGACACAGAGAGAGAGAGAGAGGCAGAGACACAGGCAGAGGGAGAAGCAGGCTTCATGCAAGGAGCCTGACATGGGACTTGATCCAGGGTCTCCAAGATCAAGCTCTGGGCTGGAGGTGGCGCTAAACCGCTGAGCCACCTGGGCTGCCCTCTATTTACATTTTTAACAATAATTTCTTTCCCCCAAGAAATTGTCTTTCACCTCTTAGTTAAGAATATAACTATACATATACTAGCTATACATATAACATATATATGCACATATATACACATGCATATATGTGTGCGCATATAAATATATAATATGTATATATACACATTATATGTCCAAATGTAAATAAGAATCACAAAGGCTTAATTTTTCTAAGAACTTCAATTTCTAAATTAAAAAAAGATATAACTGACATATAACATTATATTAGTTTCAGGCGCACAATATGATTCAATATATGTATACATTATGAAATGCTCACTACTATAAATCTAGTTAACATCCATTACCACATATTATAATTTTTTCTTATGATGAAAACTTAAGACATACTCTCTTAGTAACTTCCAAATATACCATGCAGTATGAAATGTAGTCACCATGCTGTACATTATATCCCTAGTATACCTATGTGTTTTATAACTGGAAGTCTGTACCTCTTGACCTCCTCCATCCACTCTGCCCACCCTCACCCCCATACTAGGGCACCTATCTGTTCTCTGTATCTATAAGTTTATTAACTTATTTATTTCAGATTCGACCTACAGAACTTCAATTCTTATATTCAAAGATAGCTGTCTTAAGGCCACAGGCTTAAAAACGTAACACACTGATAACAGTTCTACTCTCTTCAACACGAAATCTTAGAAGGAGTTGTGGTATAATATAAAGAATCACCCTGAAAGTCAAAAGAGCATGGTTCTGTCACTTAGTTTATAATCTTATGCAAGTTATTTACCTCTGGTGAGTTTTCTTTTCTTTTCTTTTTTTTTTTTTTTTTGAGTTTTATTTTCTATTACTTAAAGGTGAGGATGATCATTTATTAGATTGTAGTGATAATTAAATGACCTAAATAAAAGTTAATTTTCATACTTTTTAAGAGGGTGCTTGTATGCAATAAAGGAGTTAAAAGAAAATCCATAAGTACAATGTGGACTGTATATAACCAAAAGTGAAGAAAAATGGTGCTCTTAATTACAAAGGCAAAGGTTTTGTATTATTATGAAATTCCAAACATACTGTACAGCGTATAAAAGATACTGAAGTTTACATAGATAAATGATTATTGTGTTTGTGGCCTATTGGAAAACATTAAAAAATTCATATAAATGTGCATCAAACATATATTGAACTATTAGCATGCATCATATACACAGATGATGAAGCCAGTGAGCTCTCAACAACACTAATTATCACTTTAGAATTTACAAAATGTTTACAGTTGCTACAAAGACAATAAAATCAGTTAGTTAAACTACCTTCTAAGTTCTCAAAACAATCACAAATGGATGAAGAAAAGGAAAGTGAGATTAGGGGCCTTGGCCAAGGTTCTACAGCTAATGGGTAGCAGTATATGGAATTAGAAACAATGCCTCAAATGCTATTAACCTGTTTCTCTCCCTGTATGTTTTTTTTTCTCCCTGTATTAAAGTCTGATGGACAATATTCCCTTAAATACAGGGTATATTAATTCATTGTGCCAAACAGGAAACTTTTAAGAGTAAAAAGTGATGCAGACACTAAGACTGAACTGTAATGTCAACTATGGACTTTGGGTGATAATGATGTGTCAGTAAAGGTTCAGTACCAATTAGAACAGGTGTACCACTCTGGCGGGGGATGATGATAATGGGGAAGGCAATGCATGTGTGCTAGGAAGTATACAAGAACTCTCTGTACTCTTAGCTCAATTTTGCTTTGAACCTACAACTGTTTTTAAAAAGTCTAAAAAGGCAGGGGTGATCCCTGGGTGGCTCAGCGGTTTAGCGTCTGCCTTCGGCCCAGGGTGTGATCCTGGAGTTCCAGGGTCGAGTCTCACATCAGGGTTCCTGTGTGGAGCCTACTTCTCCCTCTTCCTGTGTCTCTGCCTCTCTCTCTGTCTGTCATGAATGAATAAATAAAATCTTTAAAAATAAATAAATAAATAAATAAATAAATAAATAAATAAATAAATAAATAAATAAATGGGGGAACACTTTTAATAATCACACAAGGGCAAAAGGAATAAACTGGACTATCTAGAACAAACCAGGAAATATGTTCACTCTACTTAGAATTCTAACTTGAATTCCTACAGAGAAGTGGTTACTCTAGTTAATTCAGTTTCATTTAAAACACTATTTAAGGGGTGCCTAGGTGACTCAATCGGTTAAGCATCCAACACTTGATTTCATCTCAGGTCACGATCTCAAGACTTGTGAAATCGAGCCCCATGTCTCTGGATCTCGATCCCCATGTCTCTGGATCTCCAGAATCACACCCCAGGCTGCAGGCGGCGTTAAACCGCTGCACCACTGGGGCTGCCCTAACTCCATGTGTGGAGCCTGCTTAAGATTCTCTCTATCCTCCCTCTGTTCCTTACCCTTTCTTCCTCTCTAAAACTTTTTAAAAAGTGTAGAATCCTGGAAGATTTGCAACAATGATCACTATAATATATAATTCAAGGAAACTGAAAAAATTCTCACCAGAAGGAGAAGGTATTGTGTACATACCAAGCTGTCCTCGGCTTCGGCGAACCATTTCTTGCCTAGCACCTATGCTCCCAAGAATAGCTTCTTCAAGCTTTGCTCTCATGTCTTTTGATTTCTTAAAGGTCAAACTATTCATTCTTTCAAACACTTTCTTTCCCTAAAATTTAAACATTAGAAAAGAAGAGGCATTGAGGAAATTTTCGTCTTCCTTTTCCACATGAGGTTTGCTTTCCCATTCTTCTTGGCAATGGCACAGCGATCACTTACTTTGTATTCAAAGCAAGATACACAGAGATAAAGCAAATCTAGTAGCCGGTTTAGCTGTAGGACTGAGAGATCTGTAAACCATTTCTGTAGAACCGTCTCATCTGCATTTTTAAGCACCCAAAGTAGACAGATCAAAAGGCTCCGACTTGATTCTGCTGAAAAGGTAGTATGTTGCCTGCCACTCTGAAAATAAAGAAGAGTAGAATGAGACAGACTGATCAATGGCCATTTCTTTTTGGAAGTTGTGTGGTGTTTTCTTCTAAATGCAATAAAACAAAAATTGCTTTAAAAAGCAAGTATTTCAAAAGAACCATCTGAAGGGCACCTCGGTGGTTCAGTCGATTAAGTGTCTGCCTTTGGCTCAGGGTTCTGGGATCAATTTGGTCTCCCTGTTCAGAGAGGAGTCTGCTCTCCCTCTGCTCCCCCCCTCACTTGTGCTCTCTCTTTCAGATACATAGAATCTTAAAAAAAAAAAAAAAAAAAGAATCATCTGATTTAGACAATACTTGAATAACTTGAACCTTTTTTTTTTTTTTTAAGATTTATTTATCTATTCATTCAGAGAGAGCGAAGAGAGAGGCAGAGACACAGGCAGAAGGAGAAGCAGGCTCCACGCAGGAAGCCCGACATGGGACTCGATCCTGGATCTCCAGAATCACACCCCAGGCTGCAGGCGGCGTTAAACCGCTGCACCACTGGGGCTGCCCTAACTTGAACCTTAAACTTAAGGTCCTGAAGTTTAATAATCTTCCTGGCACTGAAAGATTGTTTTAATTTATGGTAGCGCTTCCAGTAGACTATAAATAAACATTACTAGAAAACGTGAAGGCAAAAAGCTAAAAGATCCTACTGTTAAAACTAAGATATTTTCATCATGTCTGATATAATATGGTAAAGGAAAAAAGCACTCAGTAAAAGCAGTATAAGGATAAAAGTAGCAACAAAATGTTTCTCAGGTTTAGAGCACCACAGATTCCTCTCAAGGGCCATTGCTGGAGCAGATAAGGTAGAGGTGCTTCCAGTCTTCAGTCTGCATTAGTATGTGAAATAGTATGTGAAATACCAGTGAAAAACTAAGAATAAGAACTTGTATACAGGGATCCCTGGGTGGCGCAGCGATTTGGCGCCTGCCTTTGGCCTAGGGCGCGATCCTGGAGACCCAGGATCAATTCCCACGTCGGGCTCCCGGTGCAGGGAGCCTGCTTCTCTCTGCCTGTGTCTCTGCCTCTCTTTCTCTCTCTGTGACTATCATAAAAAAAAAAAAAAAAAAAAAAAGAACTTGTATACAAAACCACTTATTCCATACTTACTCTGTTCCAGTCATCATGCTAAGCTCTTTCCATATGTTATTTCATTCAGTCCTCCCACAATATTACCAAATAAGTTTTATTACATGTCAGTTTTACAGACAAGAATACAGGATGACAATAACAACGAGGAAGATGACAAAACATAATAAAATTTGAAATGTGTTAGACACTGTGCTAATCATTTTTTATTTAATGCTCACAATGATTTTATGTGATGGTATTAACTACTGTTATCTCCAGTTTACAGGTAAGGAAATGAAAAGCTAGAGATTTTAGTCCAGGCTAACCAGACACTAAATCTTAGACTCGTCACCATTATACTACATTCTGATATCTGGTGAAGTAAATCTACTAAATAGTAAGAAGAAAACAGCGGAAGGGATGTTGGGAGGAAAAGACAAAGGGAAGTTTAGCATACTTAACTGTTGGGGTCATGATCTCAATGACTACCCTAATCTCCCTGCTGTCAGGGATGATGATAATGAGAGCAGCCAATTCTTCCATGATGCTTACACTGTGTTCTTCACTGTATTGAATGCTTCATGCATATGAACTTATTTATCCCTTGCACCCATCCAAAGACATAAATATTATTATTTAACCTATCCTACACACAAGAAAACCAAGACAGCAATTATATAGGTATTTTGCAGTAAATAACAGGATTGAGATTCAAATGCAAAAGTGTTGGCTCTAGAAAGAGATCAAGCACTTTTGTAGGTTACACTGCCTCTCATGGATACGCTGTGAATTCATCTACATAAATTCACTTAACCATATTACACAATAACCAAATTAAGAACTCAATGGATTATTTTTTTTAAAGATTTTATTTATTTATTCATGAGAGACACAATGAGAGAGGCAGAGACACAGGCAGAGGGAGAAGCAGGCTCCATGCAGGGAGCCCGACTTGGGACTCGATCCCGGGACTCCAGGATCACGCCCTGGGCTGAAGGCCGGTGCTCAACTGCTGAGCCACCCAGGCATCCCTCAATGGATTAGTTTAATGTAATATTAGGTACAGTTATGGAGAGAACCAGTAAACTGGAAGACAGATCACAAAAAACAACCTAGCATGAAGCACAGGTTAACAAAGAGGAGAGACACAGAGGATGGGATAAAGAGGACTAATGTATGTTGAGTTGGAATACAAAAAGAGGAGAGAGAATGGAGAAAAGGACATATTTGGGCAGATAATAGTTGAGAATTTCACAGAACTGAAGAAAGGTGCTGACCCACTAATTTAAGAAGTCCAAAAAATGCCAAGCAGAATAAGTATAGAGAAATTCAAAACTAGATGGAACAGAGTGAAACCACAGAAGGCCAATTTTAAGGAGAATAATCATAAAGAAGGGGGGGTGAGTAGCAATGGAAATGGAAGACAGGAGAGACAATGCCCTTAACATGCTGAAACCAGAAATTCAGAAGATATTTCAGAAAAAAACAAAACCAAAAACCTTAAGAATGAAGGTCAGACATTTTCCAAGGAAACAGAGTTCATCCCCACAGCACAGAAAATTCTAAAGGGATATATTTTAGAAAGAAGAAAAAAATATTTTTAAAGATTTTATTTATTTATTCATGAAAGACACAGAGAGAGAGAAAGAGACAGAGACATAGGCAGAGGAAGGAGAAGCAGGCAAGGAGTCCAATGTGGGAATCGATCCTGAGACTCTGGGATCAGGACCTAAGCCAAAGACACTCAACCACGGAGCCACCCAGGCATCCCAAGAAAAACAGTTCTTATGAAATGTCACAAATTTGGAAGAAGAGCAAATAAAGTAGTGAACAACATAGACAAACCTAAATAATAATTAAATTTATATAGCCATAAAAGCAATAGCAATTTTTCTGAGGTTTAATGATATGTAAAATTAAAAATGCATAAATATGGGCAGCCCAGGTGGCTCAGCAGTTAGTGCCACCTTCAGCCCAGGGTGTGATCCTGGAGACTCGGGATCGAGTCCCACATCAGGCTCCCTGCATGGAGCCTGCTTCTCTCTCTGCCTCTCTCTCTTTCTCTGTGTGTCTCTCGTGAATAAATAAAATCTTTTATTTTATTTTTATTTTTTATTTTTAAAATATTTTATTTTTTATTTATTCATGAGAGACACAGAGCGAGTGAGAGGGAGGCAGAGACACAGGCAGAGGGAGAAGCAGGTCCCATGCAGGGAGCCCGATGTGGGATCAATCCCAGGTCTCCAGGATCACACACCGGGCTGCAGGCGGTGCTAAACAGCTGCGCCACCGGGGCTGCCCTAAATAAATAAAGTCTTTTAAAAAATAATAATAAAAAAATGCATGAATATAGCATTTAAGTAGGGAGAAAGGTAAATAGGCAACCTGTTCTGAGAGCCTTCGATTAACCAATGTGAAATAAGGGTCATGATTAAATTAGAGTGGAATTTAAATAAGCATACTGTGATTTGTAGTACAATTACAAAAAGAATAGAAAGAGGATGTATAGCTTACTTCCAAACTAGTAGAAAGGAAAAAGAATGAGGAAAAAATGAAAAGAAAAAACAATAAAAGAAGACAATAAAGGAGACAAGAATCAGAGAAAGGTTGGAACAATATGAAGTAAAATTAAAATGTTTAGTATATTGAATTTACATTAAATGTAGTTATACTAAATTAATTGAATTTTTAAAACTCTAGTGAGACAAAAGTAGACAAATATTAAAAATTTAAGACAAAATTTAACTATATGCTGTTTATAAAAGACATCTAAAACTTAAGTTTCAAATATTTAAAACATAAGAAATGTTTGATAAAAAAAGGATGGAAAAAGTAATGTCAGAAGAAATCTAGCATAACTATACTAATATACAAAGTAGATTTGAAGGAAGAAAAAGTATTACAGTTCATATTGATAAAAGGTGCAATCCATCAAAACATATTTTAAAATTAGATATTTCAAAGGCCTCAAAGGAAACAAAATCTGACAAAATGACAAGTTATTAAAAAAACCATGATTGTGGTGGGTATTAGAATAAGCAAACAGAATTCAGTAAAGAAAAAAAAAAGGTTTAAACAATAAGATCAACAAATTTTAAATAATAGGTGTAATGGGCAAATATAGAACGAAGAATATGCATTTTCAAATACACGAGCTATTTGCAAAAACTGACTATACAGAAGACCATAAAACCAATTGCCACAAATATAACAAACTGAATCACACAAAGTTCTCTGATTATGAAATCAGGCCAAAATCAGAAGCATAGAATTATGAGAAATTTTCCCCTAGCTATACACAAACACACACACACACACACACACACACACACACACAAACATATATATTGGGGATGAGGAGAAGAGGGAGAACAAATCTTATGCAGGATTCACACTCTGCCAACATGGAGCCTGATATGGGGCTTGATCTCATAACCCTCAGATCATGACCTGAGCCAAAATCAAAAGTCGGATGCTTATCTGACTGAGTCACCCAGGCACCCCACCCTATGACTAGAATTTTTAAAAATTTTTATTTAAATTCAATTTAGTAAACATATACTGTATTACGAGTTTCAAAAACAGTTTAGTGAATGATCAGTTGCATACAACACCCAGTGCTCATTATATCCAAGTGTTCTCCTCAATGACCATCACCCAGCTACCCCATGCCCCCACCTACCTCTCCTCCAGCAACCCTCATTTGTTTCCTATAGTTAAGTTCCTAAGTTTCTCTTGTGGTTTACCTGCTTCTGTTTTCATCTTATTTTTCACTCTCTTCCCCTATGTTTTATCTGTTTTGTTTCTTAAATTCCACAGGAGTGAAATCATAGGGTATTTGTCTTTCTCGGACTTATTTTGTTTAGCATAACATTCTCTAGTTCCATATACATCATTGCAACTAGCAAGATTTCATTCTTTCTGATGGCTCAGTAATATTCCATTGTGTATGTGTGTGTGCGTGTGTGTATCCCTTCTTTATCTATTCATTTGTTGATGGACATCTGGGCTCTTTCCATAGTTTGGCCAATGTGGACAATGTCCAATTGTGGATATTGCTGCTATAAACATTAGGGTGCATGTGTCCCTTCAATCACTATGTTTGTATCTGGATAAATACCTAGTAGTGCAATTGCTAGGTTATAGTGTAGCTCTATTTTTAACTTTTTGAGAAATCCCAATACTATTTTCCAGAATGGCTGCAACCAGCTTGCATTCCCATCAACAGTGTATGAGGGTTCTCCTTTCTCCTCTGCATCCTCGCCAACATCAGTTGTTTCCTGACTTAATTTTAGCCATTCTGACTACTGTGAGGTGGTATCTCATTGTGGTTTTGATTTGTATTTCTCTGATGTCAGGTGATGTTGAGCATTTTTTCGTGTCTGTTGGCCATTTGTAGGTCTTCTTTGGAGAAATGTCTGTTCAGGTATGACTAGATATTTTAAAACAAAATGTACAGCCTAAAAGTCTAAAAAAAATCATAATGCACTTTGGATATATTTTTGAACTGAATAATAAAATGCTACACACAAACTGTGACATGTAACTAAAACAATAGTTAAAGGAAAATGTACAGGCTTGTAATATGTACCAAAGAAGAAACAATAAAAATTAGAGAGTTAAGTATCCATTTTAAGAAGGTAAGAACAATATAAACCCAAAGAAAAGAGAAGACAGTAAATAATGAAGATAAACATTCAAAAGTGAGGATCAACATGCTTCCAAGTTGGTCTTTTTTTTTTTTTCAACTTGGTCTTTTACAAAGACTAAAGATATACACAAACTTCTGTTGAGACTCATGCAAGACAAAGGGTACAACAAGCCAGTCACAGAAATGAAACCATTTATATCTACTACAGATGGTATAGACTTTAAAAAGATCATAGAAAATATCTAAACTTTTATGCCAATAAATTTTTATAAATTTCTACTAGAGTAAAATTTATAAAAACTAGTGTAAAAGGATACAGAAAACTTGAACAGTCTTATGGTTATTAAAGAAATTAAGTCCATAATTTTTAAACTTTCAAAAAAGAAAATTGCAAGTACAGATGGCTTCACCCACAGGTTCTCCAAATATTCTAGGAAGAAATAACTCCAATTTTAAAAAAAGTCCTTGCAGAGAACAGAACAAAAGGGTAAAGTCCCTCTTAAATTTAAATTTGCTAATTTAACCCTGATTCCAAAACCTGTAAAGAACATTATGAGAAAAACATTACAAGTAATTTTACCTATAAGCATAAATACAAAATACATAAATCTTAAATTATAGCACACAAAATCCATTAAACACAATTGTGAAAAAAGACAGTTTAATTTGGCAACTGAAGGTAGGTTTAACACTGGAATATCAATTGAAATGGTTCACAGTAAAAGATTTAAAAGCAAATTAACACAAGCATCTCATTGAATGCAAAGAAGGCATGATAAAATTCACTTATTCATAGTTAAAAAAACAAAACTCTTAGTGAACCAGAAACAGAAAGAGGAGTTCCATAATACGAGAACAGCAAAAAAAAGAAAAAAAAACAAAAAATCTCCCCCAAACTATGGCACCTATGTGTAAGAATGAAATGTCACAGGTTTCCTCCTTTAAGGATGCCAACTATCATCACTTGTATGCAATAACTATACTGGAGATTCTAGCCAGTAAAATAAGTTATGGAAAGAACTTGAAAGTAAGGAACAGACTGTCATTATTCACAGATGATAAGATTGTGTATGTAGAAAAAAATCTATGCATATGTTATTAAATAAATTTAGGAATTCTGCTGAAAACAAGCATCATTGTATAAAACTAATTCTAGTTCCTCAAAAAATTAATCAACAGTTGGAAAAAAGAATTTTTGAAAAAGATGACATTTATAAGAATATATATGTATTATATATAATTTTATGATATTATAAAAAATAAAAATATATTTATAAAAGATGTACTAGGCTTCTTTGGTGAAAATTATAAAAGCTTATATATTCATAGGTGTTATGGAAGGCCTAAAAAATAACGGTATCTATCATGTTCAAGGATTAGGAGATTTAGTAGTGTAAAAATATCAATTTTTACCAAAATTGATCTATAGACTCATTATAATCTCAACCAAAATCCCCACAAATTCACTGGTTTTTATTTACTTTAGTGGAACATCCTAAGCTGATTCTAAGATGTATGAAGAAATACAAATTTTTTTATACGCATGAGGACTTTTTCTACATGATAGACTATACTGAAGTAATACTCCAGAAGAGTAGGCAAAATAATCTTTTAATAAATGGTATGAATGAATGAATGAATATGGATCCCGAGATTCTACTGTTTATAAAAAACTCCAGGTAGATTTTAGAATTAGATATGAAAGAACAAAAAAGCATTAAAAAAAATAACATAGGAAATCTCTTCAAAATCTTGCAATAGGGAAATAATTTTTAAAGATACAAAAAACACTAGCTGTAAGGGAAAAGATCAACAAATTTGTTTAAATAAGACAGTCTAATCACCCAATTTACCATTAAGTGTGTGATAAAAGCAAGTCTCTCTCTCTCTCTCTCACACACACACACACACACGCAAATATTTGAACCACCTATAATTGACAATGGGTTTGATCCAGAACATATAAACTCATACAAATCATAAACAAAAGTAGACAATCAAATGGCAAATGGGCAATAAACTCTAGAACCGCAAAAGAGAAAACTCAAATAGCCAACATGTATATATATGAAGAAGTGTGTACTCTCAGAAGGCATCAGGAAAGTGAAAGCTGAAATGAGATACAACTGTAAATTACCAGATTGATAAAAATTTTAAAGTCTGAAAAACCTAAATGCTGACGAACATGTGAAGGAATGGGAACTTTCAATACTGCAGGTAAAGAACAAATTGAGACAAACCTTTTGGAAATCCTGGGTATATCTGGTATAAAGATACATACCCTATGATTCAGTAAATTCTATTCCTAGGAAATAACCTAAATAAAAGTGTACACACACACAGGATACATGTAAAGAAACCTATAGGATTACTATTTGAAATAACCAAAGGTCAGAAGACATTCATACATCTGAGAATAGAATGGATAGACAATTTAATGACAGAAAAATGAAAATCAGTAAATTATACACTTTATAACTTGGAAGAAAATTAAAGATACAACAAAAAACTAAATTACAATATATAGGGATGCAAACTTGAATGGTAGAACTATAAGCAAAATTAAGCAATTATTTCATTAGGATAGAGGGTGGCGTGGTGGATAGCTGTAGTGGGGAAAAGCATGCTAAAGATTTCTGAGAGGCGGGGTGGTAGAAGGGGAGGAGGGCGGGGGGTGGGAGTGAATGGGTGACGGGCACTGGGTGTTATTCTGTATGTTAGTAAATTGAACACCAATAAAAAAAAAAAAAAAAAAAAAAAGATTTCTGAGAGGCAGCCAATGTTCTATATTTTGTCCTGAGTGGTGATTACAAAGTTGTTCATTTTACAATATTTTGTAAATTTGTACATTTATGTTCCATGTACTTTTTAATATATAGTATGTTTTACCTAAGAAAAGTTTTTAAAAATGAAAAGGAAAAGTCAATAAAATTGAGTGCAGTGGTCATTTTTGGTGGAGACAGGGACTGGATTGAAGGCAGACTGGGAACTTCCAAGGAATTTGCAATGTTCTATTTCTGAAGCTGGGAGGTAGATACATTATTGTTTCTTTTATTATACTTTAATTGTGCATATACTTTTGATATTATATGTACAAAATAATAAAGTACAAGTGATAAAAGAAAGTTGATAAATTGGAATTCATCAAAATTAAAAACCTATGCACTTCAAATGAATACCATCAAGAAAGCAAAAAGATACTCCACAGAATCGGAGAAAATATTTGCAAATCACCTATCTGATAAGGGATTTGTACTTAGAATATATAAAGAATTCTTTTAATCTGATAACAAGAAGATGAGTAACAATACTAAAATGGCAAAGATAATGAACTTTTCTCCAAATAAGACATACAGGGATCCCTGGGTGGCTCAGCAGTTTAGAACCTGCCTTCGGCCCAGGGCGTAATCCTGGAGTCCTGGGATCGAATCCTGCATCGAGCTCCCTGCATGGAGCCTGCTTCTCCCTCTGCCTGTGTCTCTGCCTCTCTCTCTCTGTGTCTCTTGTGAATAAATAAGTAAAATCTTAAAAAAAAAAAAAAAAAAAAGACATACAAAAAAGATGTGTCAATAAGCAAATGAACAGATGCTCAACATCAATAGACATCAGGGAAATACAAATCAAAACCACAATGAGATACTACTCTACACCGAGGTGTAAAAAAGGGACAATAACAAGTGGTGAGGATTTGAGAAACGAGAATTTTTATTTATTGCTGGTGAGAATGTAAAGTGGTGCACCCACTCTATTTTTTATTTATTTTTTTAAAAGATTTTATTCATTTACTCATAGAGACAGAGAGAGAGACACACACACAGAGAGAGAGAGAGAGAGAGAGAGAGAGAGAGAGAGAGGCAGAGACACAGGCAGAGGGAGAAGCAGGCTCCATGCAGGGAGCCCAACGTGGGACTCGATCCTGGGTCTCCAGGATCAGGCCCTGGGCTGAAGGCAGTGCTAAACCGCTCAGCTACCCAGGTTACCCTGGTGCACCCACTTTAAAAAGAATTTAGAAGTTTCTGGAAAATATTAAAAACAGAGACACCATATGACTCAGCAAGTCCAATTCTAGGTATATACCTAATAGAAACAGAAACGGATATGCACACAAAGACATGTACACAAATGTTCATAGAAGCATTATTCCTAACAGCCCCAAACTGGAAAGGATCCAAATGTTCATCACCTAGAAATGGATAAAAATCTGGCATATCAATACAAAAGAGTATTACTTGGCAATTAAAAAAAAAAAAAGATGTGCTCATCCACATTACGACATGCTGAATCTCAAAAACTTTATGTGCAGTGAAAGAAGCCAGACACAAAAGATCACAGTGTTTAATTCCATTTATTTGATATGTTCAGAATAGGCAGATCTATACAGATATACAGACAGAAAGTAGGTGAGTTGCTGCTTATGGCTGGGGGGAAATAGGCAGTGGTTCTTAACAGGCCTAAGCGTTCTTTTTGGGGTGATGGAAATATTCTAAACTTAGACTGTGGTATGGCCACACAGCTCTGTAAGTACATTAAAACTCATGACACTATACATATAAAATGGGTGAATCTTTTGATATGTAAATTATCTCAATAAAACTTTAAGTTGTCAGGACAGCTACCATAAGTATTATTGCATTTTTCAGAAAGAAAGTCTTTTAGAATTTGATCTTACTCTGTTGGTAGTTTGTTTCCTCTCTGCTCCCACATCCTTCATTTTTAAGGGGGGAAAATTACACGGCAGAGTACATATTAATTTTTTTAAGCATGAAACAGTATAAACCTCCACAGATTAAAAAAATATTCTCAATTGCTAAACAACTGAAAATATTTCATAGGGTTGATAAAGAACAAAATGGATTTTGAAAAAAAATGAAAAACATTTTTTTTTTAAAAATGGATTTTGAAAATAAAGAAAATAGGCTGTTTACAATAAGGTAACTTTCAAACTTCCAAACAATAGACTAGAGAGCTTTATATCATAAACCTTGAAGTATTAATAATTTTTAAAACAACTTAATACAAGATAAGCAACATTCTCAGCACCTTAATGTTTCCACAAAGTAAATAAAACTCTGTGTAGGGATCCCTGGGTGGCGCAGCGGTTTGGCGCCTGCCTTTGGCCCAGGGCGCGATCCTGGAGACCCGGGATCGAATCCCACATCGGGCTCCCGGTGCATGGAGCCTGCTTCTCCCTCTGCCTGTGTCTCTGCCTCTCTCTCTCTCTCTCTCTCTGTGACTATCATAAATTAAAAAAACAAAAACAAAAACAAAACAAAACAAAACTCTGTGTACTCTTGCATCAGCTAATACAACTATTTTAGTTATTTTAGGAAACATATCTGTAAATATCTGCCTTTCTAGAAAAAACTTCTACAGGACAGTTTTTCTTACCGATGATGTGAGGAGGAAACTGCCTGGTCTTGTTAGTTGAGGAACTGATGTTCCTGCAATTGCCATGGCAACCGTCTGGCTGATCATGCTTCCGCTTTCACTTTCATAGTCATCAGTGGCTATACAAATTGGTCTTCCTCGTTGATTATGAGTTTCTGGAAAAAAATAATCCCCAAATAAACAAAATTCCATTTAGGTTAATTAATAGTTATGGAGCATGCAATTTCCTATTCTCCATTACTCTTTAAAAGGAAAACCTATTAACATGAAATATTTATCATCAGATTTACTTATTTTAAACAATATTTTGAACATTAAATTTATTCCTACAGTATAAATTCCTACAGTAACATTTATAATTCTGTAGAAAACTCACAAGTCAAAGAAGATAATAATATAAACATTTCCACCTTCAGATAAGGAAGCCCACTTTAGCAATCAAAATAATGGTTGAACTACTCAACTATGAGTCCCTTAAGGACACAGTTGGTTATCTTGGTATCACCAGCTTTGTTCAAGTTCCTAATGTGTAATAGGTACTCAGTAAATAGGTACTCAGTTTGTTTTTAAACGTTTTTATTGAACTGGAAGTACTTTAACTGGAAGAAGTACTTTGCTAGGTTAAATGTGAACAACAGTGTTTTTTTTAGGACAAATGAAGGAATTCAAGAAATTCTAAATATAGAAAGCAAAAGCAATAAAACTTTATGAGTTCTAGTTCTTAAAAAGCAACATAATTTCAACTTATTAAACTAGTGTTCACAATAAACATTCTTGTTATTCTGATGAATATTAATTTCAATTATATATGTGTGTTGTATATATATGTGTATGTACGAATGTGTATGTATACATATATGTGTGTATATATGAATCAAAGTGAGCCTGAGGGTGGTAAACATCTGCCAGTTTTCTTATACATACATGTATGTGTGTGTGTGTGTGTGTGTATGAATGAATCAAATTGAGCCTGAAGGTGGCACACATCTGCCAAGTTTTCTTATATATATATTTTCAGATGAACAGTATAGTCTACCAAAAACCTGTTTTCTAATAGGTAGGTATATAAGTGCTATAAATCATTATTTTAAAATTCATCATAAGGACTACTTAAGGAAAGCTTGCAGTGAATTCTCTCACGTAGTCAAAAGTTACTCAGTAATATGGTTAAATATTGACAGTTTACTTATGTCAGTGTACATTTCTTTATATTTCTCTTCCTAAAAAAAGATCTTTAGCCTCAATATATTTCTAATACTTTTAAACACTAAGATTTTCTTTAAGATTTATTTTAAATATATATTAAGTACCTGTAAAGTCATAGAGCTGAGGAACAGTTTCCATGATAATGCCAATCAGAGGTAGATACAACATGGCCACCCTAGCCTTTGTCTGGGGGTCAGAGTACCGTGGGTCTGAGTCGTGACTGGATAGTAAATTGTGTACCATATTGATGACTTTCTTGTGCAATCCAAACAGTCTATTTAAAAAGAAGATGAAGAAGCAGCAGCAGCAGTAAGGTCACAGAGATTAGTTAATATCTTTAAAGCAAACAGTAAGTCACAGTACCTAATCAATTTTGTTTAACTTAAACTCTGCCACATATTTGCAATGTTTTCCTATAAAACACTTCTCATTACAAAATTAACAAATGTCTTTCTGTATAAAGTAATGATAGAGGGAAAACTAAATGTGAAACAAATTCACTAGGAGTAAATCTGAATATTTTTACGTTAACTCTTTATTAGTGTATATTCATATTAAATAATTTAAGACCAGTTATGGTTATATATTTTTATTATTATTATTATTTTCTATTCAGAGGCGGAGAGAGAGAGAGGGGCAGGCAGAGAGGCAGAGACACAGGCAGAGGGAGAAACAGGCTCCATGCAGGGAGCCCGATGCGGGACTTGATCCCGGGTCTCCAGGATCACATCCCAGGCTGCAGGCGGCACTAAACCGCTGTGCCACGGGGGCTGCCTTATGGTTATATTTTGAAGCAAAAAAGAAAAAGTAAATTTTGGGGAGTCAGGGTGGGGGAAAAAAAAGTAAATTGTAAGTAGCTACACATTCTATTTCAAATTAGACCTTTTCACATTTACCAAAAATAACTTTTATCTCTTTTTTCTAAAAGAAAAATCCTCTACTTAATAAATTATGCAGTCCATGGGTGGGTGGGGGGGGGGGTTGTCTCTGATGGCTTGCTTGCTTGCTTGCTTATTTATTTATTTTAATTTAATTTTTTTTGACAGCTTTATTTAAACTCAACTTCCGGGATGCCTCGGTGAATGCTTTGGTTAAGCATCTGCCTTTGGTTCAGGTCCTGGGATCGGGCTCCACACCGGGGCTCCCTGCTCAGCAGTGTCTGCTTCTCCCTCTGCTTCTGCCCTTCCTCCCCACTTGTGCATGGTCTCTCTCAAGTAAATAAAATCTTTAAACAAAACAAAAACTTTCTTGCTCATCTACCTCATTTGGGCCTTCTGTAGACTCCCAATACTAGCCTGAGTTTCAAGTGGGCTAAAATACTCATCATCACACTTTTTTTTTTTTTTTTCTCAGATTGAAGGTGCTTTGACTATGTCAACCATTCTAATCAAACATTTGGCCAACTTTTGACAGACCCTTAAGGCTACACTTGGCAGCCATTTCACGTCTCCTTCTCTTCCCGTTAGCCTCTCACCATCAACCTTGGGGAAAGACCTTACCTTCAATTTCTGTCTTTTAGGAAAGAAAAATCATTCTGAATTTGCTCTAGCCAGATCTTTTTTTTTTTTTTTTTTTTTTAAATAAATTTTATTTATTTATGATAGTCACAGAGAGAGAGAGAAAGGAGGCGCAGAGACAGGCAGAGGGAGAAGCAGGCTCCATGCACCGGGAGCCCGATGTGGGATTCGATCCTGGGTCTCCAGGATCGCGCCCTGGGCCAAAGGCAGGCGCCAAACCGCTGCGCCACCCAGGGATCCCTCTCTAGCCAGATCTTTAACACAACTCTACTTTTATATCTCCAACATTCCTTTTCTGACTCAGAAAAAGTTGGGCCTTCTCTCAAAAAATAATTTCTCCAATGAACATCATGTTTCTTCAACAGCTTTGATGCCCCCAGTCACTATATTCTTCCCTTCTTTCTTTCAAATAATCCTTTCCTATGTTGAAAACATATGTTCACTTGAAACCACTCTCTTCTAGCTATATACTATCACTCAGTAATAAACTAATAATTTCTCCAGTGATAAACTTCCTAAATGTACAGTCCATTGTTTCCATTTACTTCCTAATATTCTACTCCTTTTCTTTGAAACTGTTTCTGAAAGCTTACCACATGGCACTGCATAACCTTTATCATTTAACAGCTAAATAATTTCTTAGAGATACTGAACTTATCTGTTTCCCTACCTACAGTAGGAGGGTAATTACCTGCCTCATAAGGTGGTTGTGAGAATTAAGTTGCATAATTTATGTAACATACTTATTAGCACACTGTCTTGTACACTGTCTTCCTCAGTAAATACTAGCTCTTATTGAGATCACATAGCCAATTTCAAAGTTGTGATTAGAAACCAGGTGGTCTTCCTACAGAGCCCTTCATCTTATCAGCTGCTTTACATTGCTATATCTGAAATCCAGCTGGAGATTCTTTCTTCTTCCTTCCAGAGTTTTATTCAGAAAGTGTATTTTTAAACACTGTCAAGAACCACATCTAACTGACATATCTCAGATTTTATTCTACAGTTTTCTACTCAACACTGTCATCTTATCTTTTCTTTTCTTAATTTTTTCTCCAGTAGTTCTGACCTTTTTCTCAAAAATCTTTCATTTTACCCAAGTCTAAAATTCTGGCCATTTGCTTGTTATGTTCTCCCCTTTGAATTTCTGCATTACCAATGATAACTCTCAAACCCAAGTGTGTGTTCCTTAGCTCTCTGCAGCTAGCAGCCCGACCATAATCTACAAATCAACTCTACCCACTCATCTTTCTAAGCCTTTTTATAGGTCTACATTACTGAGTCACAGGCAGCTATTAAATACATGTTTATGCAGAACATCCAACGTTCTATTTTCAGTGTTAAGGATAAGATGCTGTCCCTGTTCTTAAAGAGTTTGCTATTGCAAGAGAAAAATAATAAATAAATAAAAATAATAATTGTCTCACAAATGCAGTAGTAAAGGTATTAATCTTCTGTAGAAGTATGTGCTACATAATTAGCATTTAATCATATTGTTTCATAGTCTTAATTTTCTAACTATAATGAAAGTTTCTGGAGAGCATATCTTTGATCAATATTAAAACATTATTGCAACACAAGGAATTATTCTTATTAGCAAGCAGATGAAGTAAAAAGAAAAGCACTCCTCTCAAGGACCTAGCTAAGACAATGTAGGCTGTATTTTATATATATACCACTAAAGAATATAAAATTTAGAGATGGGATGTGAGTCTCCCAAAGTCAATTGCTCATTCACTGAAATTAACATCTGTTTATAAATATGTAGTCATCTACTTGTACCAGACACAATTCTAAGGCATTGGAAGTATAGCAGTAAACAAGAAAGATAAATCTTATAAATATTTTAGAAAATAAAAGATTTCATGTGTTCTCATGAAATCACATTCTAATGGGAGGAGACAGAAATTAAGCAGCAAATTTCAGAGAAATGTTTTGTAGAAAATAAAAGAGGGCTACATGTATAGGAATGATGTGGCAAGGCAGAATGGCTATAATTATAATTGGATGGCTAGTGAAAGCCTCACTGAGAAGATACTATTTGAGTGGAGACCTGAAGAATCACGAGGAGCAAACTGGTACATGACAGTCTTAGGGTAACATTAGCATTGCTTTAGGTAGAGAAAAAAATCCAAGTGCAAATACCCTAAAATGGGAATGAGTTTGGCATATTAGAGAAACAGAAAAAAAGACCAGGATGGCTATATTTTAGTATGTGGGGGAGAGAAGACAGTGGCAAAAGCATAAAAGAGCCAGATAAGGGCTTTGAGGACCATTACTTAAAGTCTGGATTTTAGGCGTACCTCGGTGGCTCAGTTGGTTAGGCATCCTACTCTTGGTTTTAGCGCAGGTCATGGTCTTGGGGTCATGAGATCGAGCCCCACATTGGGCTCTGCACTGAGCACAGTCTGCTTGAGATTTTTTCCCTCTTTCTCTCCCACCCCCTCCACCCCTGCCCCACCTCCTGCACACACACATGCACTCTCTCTCTAATAAGTAAAATCTTAAAAGCTGGGATTTTACCCAAAGAATACAAAAACATTAATTCAAAAAGATATATGCACCCCCTATGTTTATTGCAGCATTATTTATAATAGCTAAGGTATGGAAGCAATCCAAGTGTCCATCAACAGATGAATAAAAAAGATGTAGTATATACCTACAATGGAATATTAGCCATAAAAAGAATGAAATCTTGCCACTTGCAACAGCATGGATGGATCTAAAGGGCAGAAAGCTAAGTAAAAGCTAGGTCAGTCAGAAAAAGATAAATACGCTATGACTTTACTCATATGTGGAATTTATGAAATAAAACAAACAAAGAAAAAAGAAGTAAGAAAAAACCCCAGTTTTGTTATGGAGAACAAAAGAGGGGAGGGGGACAGGGCTATGGATGAAATTGACAATGGGGATTAAAGAGTGTACTTGTGATGAGCACCCGGTATTGTATGGATGTGTTGAGTCCCTATATTGTACACCTGAAACTAATACTACACTGCATGTTAACTAATTGGAATTTAAATTAAAATTTAAAAATTTTAAAAACTCCTACTAAAGATCCTATTATGTGGATTTTTAAAAACTAATTATTACCTAAAGGAATGACGATCACACAGACTTTTTAAAACAATTATTAAGATAGAAATACCCTATGGGGATGCTAGACCACAAAAATCAAGCTATTTCTATAAATTCAAATTATCAGGTAATATGCCCTTTCTTTACTATATCAATTTTCAAAAATTCTGTACAAGTGTACTTAACTTTAGAAGGTCTTAAAAACTAAGAATATTTTGCTTATAGGGCATATTTTGAAATAAAATGCTACATAGTATAATGGCAAACAATTTTCCTTACAAGGAATAGAAAACTAGTCCATTTTCCTCAACTGAAATGTGTCTACTGTATATCAACAAATCTAAGAGTCTACCTACTAACAAGCACAAGCATTTTGTGTAACTATTAAGAAGGAAAAACAAATGCTACCAAATAAACCATGACACGCCACGGAGTTAAAGACCAACCTCAAACTCAGAGATGATTTTTTTTTTTCTTAAAAATCAATGAAATGAAAAAATAACATGGGTATGGAACTTAGTGAATACAGAAGTAGAAGAAGAGTGGCAAAGGATATTTTTCTGATTTTCAGGAAGTGTAAGTACATTACTTCTGTCCCATTCTCCAAAATCAAACTGCTATTCTGCAAGGCAAAATAAATGTACTCACCCTTCAGCATCAGGGTCTACAATGACAGCCAGCTCTGTTAATACAAGTCCTGCCAAATAATGCTGTTGGCGGAAAGGCACGGACAACTCAAACATATTTGCAATCTTCTGGTCTTGTACATTTGTGGAAAATCCAGAACTCTGTTTGGGAGGGAGGCAGAACAAAACTATAATAGCTGTGCAACAAAACATCCTCCAGACAGAATGTTATGACAAATGCCGTATGGGCATTATCTCAGAGTAAGACACACTTTGCCTAGGGTAGTTTATGTTACTACTATTTACATTGGAGAAAGTAACTGCTCTTACTTTTGATATAAGAAACTCTGATAAATAATACTTTTATTTTCAATTTCCCTTTTCTCATATTGAAACTTTTCCATCTGTTTTTTTTTTTTTCTTTATTCTTTTAGCCACTTAATGTTTCAGTATTATACCTTAAAGGAGAAAAAAAGTAACTAAATCCAAATGATGTGTATTTACTGCTGGGTACAAAAGACATAATGATAATCAAAGCTATTGGTTTCCAGAGTAAATCCAAATACCAGTAAAATTGTAATTCAGAGAAGATATTATCTACAAAATGCCACCATTTTGTGATGCATTCAGAGTTTTTTTTTTTTTTTTTAATTTATTTGACAGAGAGAAAGAGAGATCACATGAGCGTATAAGCAGGGAGAGTGGGGAAGGGAAAAGCAGGCTCCCTGCTGAGCAGGGAGTCCAAAGTGGGGCTCAATCCCAGGACGCTAGGATCAAGACCTGAGGCAGATGCTTAACCGACTGATCCACCCAGGTGTCCCCACTCACAGAGTTTTTACAAGATTTTTAATAATGCAAAATAGCATCCCCCATGATATAGTTCAAGACAAGAGTGTCTATAATCTTGATAATGGGGGTCTCATCCCCCCAATTCATATTCAGGACCATCCATGTGAGGTCTCATCCTCCCAATTCATATTCAGGACCATCCATGTGAGGTTTTTTTTTTTTTTTTTTTAGAACAACGATTCTCTGCAGAGAAATCTTCTTCTTCTTTTTTTTTTTTTTTTTAAGATTTTATTTATTTATTCATGAGAGACACACAGAGAGAGAGAGAGAGGCAGGGACACAGGCAGAGAGAAGCAGGTTCCGTGCAGGGAGCCTGATGTGGGACTCGATCCCGGGACTCCAGGATCACGCCCTGGACTGAAGGCAGATGCTTAACTGCTCAGCCACCCAGGCATCCCAGAGAAATCATCTTCCTAATAAATATATAAAATTATGTTTGCCCCCCTCACCCCAGAAAGGGTGAGGTCTCTGTTATCTATTAGAATCTTAAATTAATGTAGTTAGATAAGAAAGTAGGGAACAAGATAATGGAAGGAATTATATTAATTTCTCAGCTGAATGAGATGTTCAGAAGGGAGTTAGGTGTAGACAAATGTGTTTCATTAAAAGTTTTAGGAACTATACTTATGATTAATTTCTTCTTCACTGTATAGCTAAAGACTAACGTTATCTGTTTTAGGGAGAAGTATATGCCAGACAGGTAAAAGAGTGTGTGAAAACAGGCCAATCCATAATGAAAAGTTGTGGGTGCTCTCTGATGTTTTCTAAGCTAAATGAAGTTAAAAAAATTTTTTTTATCACGCATCTAAGACTGATCTAGGCTAGGGAATTACACCCAGGAATTAAATAACTCAAAAAAATTACAAAAAGTTAAGATCAATTTTGACTTGAAGAAATTAAGAAATCTTATCTTATTTGCTTCAGGAATTATATAGCAGAAAGAACGTTTCACGAGAGGGAAGAACCAGGCTTCTCTGACACTAAAACTAGAAAAGCCCTTTATCTCAATCTGTTGATAAGACACATTATAACTTGCTATGATATCCCCTTTTTGTCTTGACAGAAACTACTAGCTGCTGAAGTCCACTGCCACACAATAAAACCTTAGGAATAACCATTTAGTTCTCCTTTTGGTTTTCTAGGTACGAAAGAGGGAGGCAGGGCTTTCTCAGGACTGCACTGCAGTTTGCCTTCTTTCTCTGCTACTTCATTTCTTTTCCTTTCACAGGTCTTGATTCCCTAGTAAACATTTTTCATCCAGAACTCAAGACAACCTTGCATCTTCAAGAAAACCCAATCTATGAAAACATCTAAACAAGCTTAGATAAGTGAATTCCCTCACATGGATGTACATAAATCTGTACAAGGAAGACAACATAGTAGTTAAGAACTTGGGCTCTGGAATAAAGTCAAAATGTGCCTTGATTCAAAGCCTCACTCGGCCACTTATTACCGTGTGACCTCAGGTAAGCTAATGACTCTTCTATGTTTCCTATGTAAAATGAAAATAATAGAACTTACCTCCTAGAATTGCTTTAAGGAGCAAATAATTCATACTTATAAAGCACTTAGTATGGAGCCTATCACATAGCTATTATTCAACAGTATTTATCATTTTTTCCAGTGTTTACAATGGCTTCTTATAAACATAGGCTTAAACAAATTTTTTTTTCAGACACTTTGCATACCTGAGATGTTGCAGAAGAAACAGAAGGTGATGGTGATGCAGGTGGAGTAAGCAGACTGCAGGGCAAGTTTAACGTAACATAGTGCTCATGGCTACAGACAATTCGCAGAAAATCCAGTCTCAAGGACACCAAGACACTTGGGTTTGGTAATGAATAAAGCTTTGAAGATACCTTGTAAGCATCACATAAATAAAAGAACACCAATTGAATATATCATTTCTCAAGCCAACATCAGGATGACAGATTACTTAGTGAGCAGTTTGGGTTTTGTGGATACCACCAAAATAACTTCATAGAAGAAATGATCCACTCTTTGGATTATTAGCACCCTGTGTTAACCTATTTGTCCATTCACCCAGCTGCAAGATAAGCTACTTTGAGGCGACATATATATGCTACTTTGAGGAGACATATATACACTGACTTAATAGCTTTGGCATCCCTGGGGTCTAACTCAATGTTTGGCAAACACTAGGAAGTCATACTGCTGACATACTGCTGACAATATTTTCAAGTCAGTCAGTGCCCACATATAGTTCTAATTTTTCTATTAAAAGGAACATACGGGGTGCCTGGGTGGCTCAGTCAGTGGAGTGTCCAACTTTTGCTTTCAGTTCAGGTCATGATCTCGGGGCTGTGGGAACAAATGCTGAGTCGGGCTCATATTCAATGTGCAGAGTCTGTTTGGGATTCCCTCTCTCCCCTTCTCCCCACTCATGTGTGTACTCTCTAAAATGATGAATGGATGAACGGATGAATGAATGAATGAATGAATGAATGAATGAAACATATAATAAAGGCATCTGATAGAATAGATCTTCAAATTCTAAATATTTGACTGCCAAACAGCATTCTGAACTAGTAATTCTCAGAAATAAGGCTGTGGACCAGCTGGGAAATGTTGCACAGGCACTGCATCCCATGCTCCCTTCTCCCATCCACAGGATTCCAACTCCTCAACAAAGCTGGGATAGGACCCCAAGAGCTGTTACACAGTTACACTTAACATTTAGACTAGTGACTTGATGATCTGCTTGAGAATGGGAATCAGAGTCATGTCTTGGCCAGTAAAACCAAGGAAATGTCAGCTGTACAGATACCAGCCTGCCATAGTCCTGTGTCCTCATTAAACAAATGGAATTTATTTTTGCCTTACTAATAAAAATACTCTGATTTTATTTTTTTAAAGATTTGAGAGAGAGAGAGAGAGAGCAGGAGGAGGGCCAGAGGGAGAAGGGACAAGCAGACTCCCCCGCTGGAAGCCCGATGCAGGGCTTAATCCCAAGACCCTGAGATCATGACCTAAGCTGAAATCAAAAGTCAGACATTCAACCAACTAAGCCACCCAGGTGCCTCCAAAATACACTGCTTTTGGGGGTACCTGGGTGGCGCCATCCACGGAATGACTGACTTTTGATTTCAGCTCAGGACATGATCTCAGGGTTGGGAGATCATGCCCCATGTGGAGTAAGCGGACTCAGTGCAGAGTCTACTTGAGATTCTCTCTTCGAGCCTCTCCCTCTTCCCCTCCCACTATGCTCTAAAATAAAATAAATCTTTAAAAAAATGCTGCTTTTTAAAACCATTAATATATGAATGTGTTTTCGCAGATCACTCAGCAACTCTAAAAACAGCAAACAGTATTTAAATTATTTGTTAATTATGCGTTAATTAATTAATTATGCATTACCTGTTTATAGCAGGTCTTAATAAGGCTAAAAACAAATCCTCTATCCATAACAGATAACAGATCATTGAGAAAGAATGCAAGGCTTGTGTTGAGTCTCTCAACCATTTCTGTGTCCTGGAAAACATAATAAAAAACAAAAACAATTAAAAGCATGATAGTTTAATGTGATCTTGGTAATTTTTTGATTTTTTAAAAAGTTATTACCTTCTGAAATCGTGAAACTATATCACTAGCAATTGTACTGACAAGAGCTGCAATATCATCCATGAAACGTTCTGGAAAACGACTTTTCCTTGGTGCATCAAGTTTATCATTAAAATATAAATGATGCACCATGCTCTTTACCTGAAAAAATAAATAAGCCATCAGTTTAATTTCTTTTGAAGGCAATTAACAGTTAATCACATTAGGGCTATTTCTTCATTATACTGTGTGACTTAACAGATAGCTGGAATACTTCTAGCTCCTCAAATATTTTTAAAATCTCCCTGCAATATTTTGTATGTTCCTGAGAAATATCAAACACAGTTCAACTCAATCACTGTATCACCTTCATAAAATTATTCTGGCTATCAATACGAAAAGAATTATGAATATGAACAGAAAAATATTTTACCCATTAAAATGGTTTTAAATGAAATCTTCTAAGACAACATTTTGACATTCCATATCCCCCAAACTGTTAAGCTTTGAGAGACTAGAAACATTGACTCCACTGCAGTGTCTTCAATATCTAACAATATCTAAGTGACATATGGTGAATGTACATTAAACACTGATGACTCAATAAGAATAAGATATTAGGTAAAAATTAAAGTGATTTACATGTACAAAATGCTTCTGGGAGCACCTGAGTGGCTTAGCTGATTGAGCGTCCTACTCTTGGTTTCAGCTCAGGTCATGATCTCAAGGGTTGTGGGATCCAGCCCTACAGCAGGCTCCACACCCAATATGGAGAATGCTGGAGATGCTCTCCCTCTGCCTCTCCCACCACATACTCATGTGTGCTCTCTCTCTCAAATATAAAAACCTTTCAAAAGAATGCATCCAAATTTTGATTCCTATTACAACAATGTGGTAATAGTAATATAGAATTCAGGGAAATTGAAGCCAAGGTTCAACAATTAATAAATAGCAGAGCTAAGTCTTAAACTGCAGCATTTTTACTATTCTAAACTAATTTGAACACACATATAAAGACCATCAAAAAATAAGTCAAAATTACAGTTTGATCTTATATTAAAAGCACAAGAATTACAAAACTTGGTGTTTATTCTCTAGTGGAAAAAATGAGTTGCCCATCACTTATTATATAGGGTCCCTGGCTTACTTTCTTTTGTGGATTAGTAAATCTGTAGAAAAATTTTCCTCTTATCCCCAATATAGGTAACATTCAATGTTGAGAATTACCCTATGATGTACTCTGGAAGCTCCTTTTGTTTCTCTTCCTTTCTCTTTTTGTTGTTTTGTTTTCCTTTATTTTTTTACACATTTCTCTTTTGGAAGAAAAAGTTTCAATGACTTCAGCTTCTTAGAGGTTAAAGAGAAATGTCTCTAGTGCCAGTACGCCTGAGTTTGAATCATAGTTCTGCTATTTAAAAGCTATACCAACTTAGACAAGCTACTTAATCTCTGTGCCTTGATAATACCCAGTCCACAAGGACAGTGCTACCACTCTGTACACACTTAGCCAATCTTTTCTGCCTTTGTGTATATATGTGTTTATGTATATATAAATACTAAGATATGAATTCATTTATTTTTAATACCATTGATTAAATTGAGCAAAAAGTGTTGCTTTTTAATTGGCTGTAAGTGGCATTTCCCTAAGAGCTTTCGAAAAGCTGTAAAGATCTCGAAAGCCCTTTTTATCTATGTTTGGGATGAAATCTACAATACTGCCATTTTAATAGCCATGTCCACACTAAGAAATAATGTATCACGTTTCCTTTAAAAAGATAGCTGGGGAAAAAAAAAGATAGCTGGTTCTGCAATCATCTCTAAAAAATAGTTAACAAGAAGTTTATAATTCCACCTAAGTTGTGCTCAGTGTCCACAGTGTTTATTTAGAGATGTAATAAATGTAATTTGTCTTGGAGGCACATGTAAAATCATAAGGGGGCAATGGAAAAGGATTTTTCGGATAAAATAATGAACTAACACAAAGCTGTTAACTAAGGAAAACAGTATAAAGAAATGTGTTTAGCTTGCTCACCATTAACTCAAAAAAGAACCAGGCTTGTTGCAAAGCTGATTCCCGAACGCTGCCACTGCAAACAACCCACTGCAAAGCCAGCTCCTCATGAAAAAGCTATCCAGAATAAATCCAAAGTTATTATCAAAGTCATATCTGCTGATAACACAAACCAAATAATAATGCAATTACAAATGAAGATATGAGAATAAGCAAAATAAGGCATGTGAACCATTCAATGATGCAGTGAGGACACCCATTAACGAAACGGCTGTTGGTACATGTAAGACGGTAGCATGTTGAACAGCTGAAAAAATTACATGTTATCTTGCAGTAAAATGTAATTTTAAAAGGACAGGTGGGAAATAGCCTCCTAAATTGTACCTGCAAACAGAAACTAGATCAAAAACTGACAGTTACAAATACGATCTTGTTTGTGCCTTAAATACATATTTCAACATATGTAACTACATTCATGAACTTTGCTGGTACAATTTAGGAAATACCTTCAAAAATTTAAACATTGATATAAGCCATTAATTTTCAAGTTTTCAGGTATCTGAAGTCTTTTTATAAACACAGCAGAAAATTCCTGCCTTATAATGGATATGCATACAAAGCATTTGCAAAGTAGTGTATATCAATATGAAAAAGGACTAACAAAACTGTGCATAAGGGAAGCAAATCAACATATCTTACTAAGAGTGATAATTTTTCTAACTCATCTTCCTTTCCCTGGAGATTTAAAACACAAAACAGAAGCAGTTACAGAAACAGAATTCAGAGTTGATACATTTTTGGTACTAAAATTTGATGATCAAATTTGATTTCAAACAGTCAATCCCAAAGTTATAAACATTTTAATAATATAAAAGAGCATACACTGGAGTGGTATGCCCAAAAAGGCATCAGACAAGCAGTGCTTGCTCAAATGTATTTTTAAACAAATAATTTAAATGTAATTACTGTAACATACTGGTTACGTAAAGAAATCTTACATCTATTTAATTGTTGGAATTTTCCCCCTATATGGATTGTCTTCATATGAATCTACCTTTTTAGTTGGTAAGCGTCCCGTTAATGTTTGTAAGAAACTTGACGTCTCTGTGTGCGAAGACATACGATTACAACTTCGATCCATAGCCTATGGAGTGGAGGTGAATGAATGACGAGATAACATTAAAGTCTGCTGTGGATGACTTTGCAGCTCAAGGGTTACACACAATTTTTAAAATAGTTTTCCTGTGGTTTCAACAACTGTTTTATTATTGCTCATCTAATTTTCACCATTTTAAGCTGCTTTAATGACAGTGCAATAGAAGTATCAAAATGGTTTCTATATATTTTTAGTAAAAAAAAAATGGGTATTTTAAGGATTATATAAATTCAGAGTGCTGCAAAGAATGAAACTTTTATCTGTGTGATCTATACACATGCGCACATCTAGTAAGAAAATGAAAAAAGTAAAAACATACTTCTCACTGGTCTCAGACCAAATAAAGAAATTAAGAATTTTATATTCAATAAAGAAAAATAAAAGGTTAGAATGGTTTCTTTCGTGTTTCACTACTATCAAAAACTACTATTCAGATTTGCCATATACTTCAAATATAAAACATTTACGATATTAAACACAGAATTAAATTCTTCAAGAATAAGAGCATTTCCCTCTAAAGCCAATACACAGATGAGAAGTATATTTTGAGGAATCATGCAGTATTAGCTATGAAGCAACTAGACTTAAGTAAGCAAAACCTACTTCATCTGTTATAAACAAATTTCATACTTTGCAACACAATACAAAGAAAAATGGATTTTTGCTTTTGGTATTAAATCTTACAGCATACACTGTTCACATTTAATTTCAGCTTAGTCCCAGGATTTCTAGTCAGTAATTATAAAAGAAAAAAAAAAGAAAGAAAAAAAAAAAAGACAAGACAGTAAATACTAAATGAAAAAAAGACAATAGCTACACTTTAAACCAAAAGCAGATGGTAAACTGTCAAGGTTTTGTCCAAACAAAATTTCTGAAAATTCCTACTGAAAACGTGCTACCCCCCTACAGTAGAAACTGTTACCAAAGCCATCAATCGCATAAGCAGCAGGCACTGAAATACTGATAGGGTAATATAGGAAGGGGGGAGGAGGAGACAGGAAGTAGGAAAGGAGAGTATTACTGGTGCAATTGGTGGTATTCATGCATAGTAGTTGGAAAATGTGCTAAGTAAACAAAAATACACACTTTTTAATGATTAAAAAGCAAGCCACTGAAATCACAGTATGTACTAAAAGTAATGTTCTAAAGGGAAACATCAGCAGCCAATAAAGAAACCTCTAATATAAACACCACCTGTGTTGACTCTGCACTTGGACTGGGGTTGGATCCCCATGGGGCAGCTTTTGGACCACCAGTGTTAACCCAGGAATTGGAGCGATCTAAACCCTAAGCATATAATAGAAAGCAGTTGGAAAGGAAAGAAATATTACATGTGGCATGCTATAAATTATTCTTAAAGAAATCTAGACTTTCCAAAGCAAACATGTCTTTAATTAGTACTGTTAAAGCAACCAACATTTTTAGGCACCTAGAAATATTAGTTCACCAAAATTACCTTATTATGTAATATAATTTGTTTTGAAATCACAAAGAACATTAACTATAGCATTTAAACTTATCTTTATATAAAGGGATCGCCTTGAAGTACCAACTGAAGTTCCCACAGCACCATCCCCCCAAATTCTCTTTGAAGATGGGATGAGTTAGCAACATAATTGCCTCTGAATCTAACTAGGTTTTAAAAGAAAAAAAAAATCAAAGAAAATCATTCCTTCTTGTCTAAAAGACTTTACTTTCATTTTTTCATCGGTTGAAACTTGTGTGCATTGATATTCCATACTTCTATTTGACCTTGCTTCCTCTTTCACTTTCTTTTAAGGGACCAACAGGAGAAATTTAGAAAATTAAAAGAATTTAGGGGGAAAATGACTAATATTTGCTCTTACCTAAAAATATTGGTGGATTTGGGGGTTGTGTTCAATTTTATTGTGCTTGTTGTAATTAAATGGGCTACTGTTTTATATAAATATTATCAAGAAAAGCATTATGATGGCGCTGTCTGTAGGAATTACATCTTCACCGTCACTGTCACTGAAGTTAATCTGATATGCTACTAATGTGTATGATCAGAAGTGAATTACATCTGTTCTTCTCTGAAAGATACTATCCCGGGTGAAGGGAACTGGAGCTTTAATTTCTTAGATCTGACTGATCATTAATTGGGAAATTTTATAACATTCAGATTCTGGGCCCCATCCCCAGAAATCCTGATTCAGCAACCTGGGCTGTGGCCTGGAAGTCTGCTAATAGAACTGGAGCCAGTTATAAGGGACTTTTAGAGGACTGTTGGAGTAAGACAACCCAAGATAAAGAGACCAAAAAAATAAGGGTGTCAGTATGCATCCACTCCAGAAAGCACCAAAAGATAGGTAAAGGAAAAACATGAGTAGTAACAATAATAATCAACTGGTTAGACACGTGTATCACCTGGGAAGGTCAACAACAATGAATATGCAGGGCCTTACCTCTGAACAAGTAAGAATCTTGGGAGTGAAGCCCATGTATCAGTACTATGGGAGGGAATGAGGATTAGGAAAAAGGAGGAAAAACAAACTGCTAACTCTTAAGAGCTTAGATTTGGGGAGAATATTTCCCTTTCTTTTCCTCCTATTTTTCCAAAAATACAGAGTGGTTGAAATGATACAATGATCATCCATTTCCATTTATTTTTAATACTGATTGTGTAAGCAAGTGTTGAAGTTCAAGACCAAGTTATACTGCTTACTAATTGTAAAACCTGAGGTAAGTAACCTAATTTTTTTCAGTTTCTTAGTATTAAATAGGAATAATGATAGTCTCCCTCAAAATCCAAAAAACAAATTTGAAAATGGAAGTAAATTACTAAATACAATGCTTCAAATATACTAAACACTCAAAAAACAGTTCTAACAAAAACTTCCTATGCATGTTCTTTTAAATGCTTCCTAGAAAAGCAAATGAGACAATATTTAATACCAGTAAAATTATGTCATCAGATTTATTTAAAATAAGATACCTACCTTTACAGAACCCCATTATTTCAAATAAAAGCAAATCAGCAGATAAGTTAAAACAAAGGTTTTCAGCAGTCCCCCCAATTATGTCTCCCCTGTATAAAGTTCTTTCTGCCAATTGCAGTTTTTACAACCACTACTCATGTTACAAAAATACATAAACATCTGAGTTTTGCAGCATTACAATTGTGCTCTTCCCAACATAAGTTTCCACAATACCAATAATTTTCCTGTACTCTTAAATTCATTTTTCAACTCTTTAATTTCCTTTAAAACTAAGCCACATGCTAATCAATAACGTAAGAATAAACAATAAATTTCTTCATGCCATCATATATTATGCCCACAATACTGAGACTGAGCAGCTACAATTGCATCAAGTCAAAGCTAACTATTTAAAGAAAACCTATGAGCAATTATTTTATAAAGCAAATAACTGTCATAATTTAAGTGTTATAAAGCTAAGAATTGTATCATAACTTAGTTAAGCAAATTCATCACTGATATTTCCTAATGTCATAGCTATGTTTACTGATCTCCACCTAACAGAACAGATTAAACGAATGTGTACACATGTGCATGAAAGCGTTTTTGTTTTTGTCAAATCTCTGCAACATTATTTTGTCCCTAAAATATAGATAGGCTCCTTCCCTGAGCCAGGCTCATATTGTATTTGACTTTATATCAACACTCCTGTTAGAATTCAAAGATTTTGCTTTGTATCCACAAGTCCTCAGCATAGTGCCCAGCACATAATGAGCTCTCAGTGTTAAAAAATAAATTTAAAAATAGGGAATGATACATTATAAAGAAACTACATATCCACTTAAAACTGCACTGGCATTTGATTAAAAACAATAAAATTCAAACTTGTCATAATCACATATTTAATGTTAAAAGAATATTGCCAGGGCAAAGAGATCAGTTTTGGCAAAAATAATTATGAAAAAGATCTCACAAATCTGATTTTACAGCCAGTAGAGTAATAAAATCCTATTGATGTAAGTATTCTTGAATTTTAGGAGTTCTGCATTTTATATTAGAGAATAAGGTATAAAACCAAAACTTTCGGGATCCCTGGGTGGCGCAGCGGTTTAGCGCCTGCCTTTGGCCCGGGGCACGATCCTGGAGACCCGGGATCGAATCCCACATCGGGCTCCCGGTGCATGGAGCCTGCTTCTCCCTCTGCCTATGTCTCTGCCTCTCTCTCTCTCTGTGTGACTATCATAAATAAATAAAAATTAAAAAAAAAAAAACAAAACTTTCATAAGGCCAAATCTCTTAAGACTATTAAATATATAATTAATCTTAACAGCAAGAAGGCAAACAAAAACACAACTTTAATTTTTTTTAAAAACACAACTTTTAAAGTTTATTCTTGCAATTCTTACTACCATTCATTCACTGAGTATCTATGGAGCACCTTCAATATGCTGGCCATTATGGGTGCTCAGGATACATCACTCAACAATTATGTCTGCCCTCATGGAGCTCATACTGTGATACAGGTAAACAAACACTAAAAAATCAACATAGCCACTAATTTATATGTTACATTAAAAGGTAGTAAATGTTATGAGATAAAGAAACAAAATAAGGGGATCAGAAGTCCCCAGGATAAGGCAGAAGAGAAAGAAACACCAGTTACATGCATTTAAATAAGGTAGCCAGAGTAGACCTCACTGAGAAGGTGGTCCTCTGAATAAAGGCTTAAAGAAGGTGTAGGAGTTAGTTGTAGGATTATCTTGCTCAGAGGAATGAGCAACATGGGGCTTGAACTCACAACCCCAAAATCAAGAGTTGCACTCTCCTGACTAAATACAACAGGGGCCTCTGTAATGACATAATCTAACTTTTGCTTTCTTGTGACTTAAGCTTTTAAAGCAGTGTTCTGCTTGCTATGTTGTGAAGAGAGTGTGGGTTGGAAGCAGTGAAACCATCTTTTAAGTTCATTTCACTGATTGAGGAAGATGGTAGTTCAGACCAACTGGTAGTAGAAGTGGTAGCGAGCAGTGGTTCCATCTTTAACATCAATCCAAATCTGAACAAAAAGATGTAGGAAAGGCAGCAGAGTTTACAATTTCAGAGAGATATTTGTACCGGAAATATAATTTGAGAGTCATTAGCGTATAGTGGCATTTAAAATCAGGGGACTTGATAATATCAAGCAAGTGAGTATAGAGAGAAAAGAGAAAAGACAAGAGAAATAAGGAGAGAGGCCTGGGGCGCTTCCAGATTAAGAGATCAGGAAAAGAGGAATCCACAGAGACCGAAAAGGTATAACCAGTCAAGTAAAAGGAAAACCAAGAGAGTGCAGTGCCCTGGAGGGCAAGAGAATAGAATAAACCAAGGAGGAAAGGATTTAACTGTGTCCAAGTCTGCAGTAAGTTCAAGTAAGCTGAATGTTAAGAGTTTAACCACTGGATTTAGCAACATGGAGAGCATTGGTGACATTAACAAGGACAGGCTAGGTGGAAGATGGGAGCAGTATCTGACAGAAGTATGGTAAAGAGAATGGGAGTAAAAGAATTGGAGATAGCTAGTATAGGAAACTCTAAAGGAGTTCTACTACAAAAGGTAGCAGACACACAGTAAGGAAGCCAATAACTGAAATACTAGAGAGAATTTGGGATAAATAAAAATGGGATAAATAATGTGAATGGGATGTCTTAGTAGATAGGAAGCAACTGATGATGTAGCAGAGAGATAAAATAATTGCTAGAGTGAGGATCCTGAGTAGGTGAGACGGGACAAGAGTTTTTTTACAAACAGATTTACAAAAATGGATAGTTCATCTGTAAGCAGAGTATTGTATTAAGCAGTGGATAGTCATAGATAGTAGTAGGTAGGTAGATATGGTGGTAAAAGTCTATAAAATTATTCTTTTGATGGCTTCCATTTTCTCAATGAAGCAGGAGAAAAAGTGAGAAGGAAGACTGGTGTGCAGGTAAGGGAATAAGGCATGAAATCTTTTTCTGGGAGAATGGGAAAGTAAACGGAATAGAGAAATATAGTTTAATTGCCTGACAGCACTGAGGGTTCTCTCTAGGTTCAGGCTTTTCATTTCAAATGAGACCAGTCATCATGATAGTTCTCAAGGCATGTTTATCCAAACAGGTGCTAAAATGGCACGGACAGACAACCGGATTCAACTATGGCTTGAGATTTGGCTAAGCAAGTGAATGAAATGAGAGGATAAGGCAATTGAGGTTTGATTACAATAGGGATAACTATAATGATAGTTATCATGTCAGTGGGGTGCTTGACAGGAGACATGATCCCTAGGATCACGACCTGAGCTGAAGGCAGATGCTCAACCAGTGAGCCACCCAGGTGCCCCTAAATATTTTTTCATTGATTGGTCATGGAATTTAAGCTAGCTAAACTCAAATAAAGAACATTAAGGGATTGAGACACAGTAAAAGGTCATCAGATCAAATGATGGGAGACTGCAGAAAAGTGTTGGAGCTGGGGTACTGGAGAGAAACACTGGAGCTAATAGAAAACAAGATTCATGATATTAAGATTATATAAGTTAAAGTTCTTAGTAATGACAATGTCTAGAGTATGACCATGGCCTAGGCAGGAGAAAGACAAAAATCATTAAAAAAGAGTTTCTTGGGGTGCCTGGGTGGCTCAGTGAAGCATAGGACTCTTGGTTTGGGCTCAGGTCATGATCTCAGGGTCCTGGGATCAAGTCTCAGGTCAAGCTCCCCAATGAGTGAGGAGTCTGCTTCTCCCTCTCCCCCTCCCCCTATTTGTTCATTCTCTCTCTCTCTCTCTCTCTCTCTCTCACACACACACACACACACACACTCACACACACGCACACGCACAAAAAAAATCTTTAAAAAAAAGTATCTTGAATTTCCAGGTAATGAACAGTAGCTATAAACTTCAGATTCCTTATCATTTTAACAATGAGATAAGATTATGACTAAATGACAGTCCCAAATAAAGTAACTATCAAAAAATTTTCTAAGAGGAAACATGAAACCTATTTAAATAAAACCTGATTAGGAAGAGGCTGTGTTGTCATAAGACAAATCCTCATCTTATAATGGCTGTCTCAGAAGCTTACATACATCATTAAACATACACTATATATCATCAGAAGTTAATGTCATTATTATGTCTCATTTTATGAACTACTTGAAAAACAGAAAATAATCACTCCAATATATGTAGACCTTTGTTCTAAATCTTGATGTTATAATCTGTCAAATACATCATATAAAGGAAAACTCTAGAATTATGCTAGAAGAGACATAATGCAAATCTTACAGAAATTAAGAAGCATTTTAAAAGTAGAACCTTGAGGACAATAGTGTCTTTTTCATTTCCATAGGCTCTTTGATAGGAAAATTTCTTATTATTTCAAAAATCAGACTCATTCTACAGAAGAACTATATTCATAGTATATAAATAATGCTAAGTACTACTACAATGAGGTACAACTGAGGATGAATACAAGGATAAAAAACCTAAGTTCTTTTCTCTAAAGATGGAAATATATAGGGGGAGAATACAGCAATTGCTATATTACTCAAGTTAATATCTGCACATCATTCTCTCGGAATTTACAAAAATTGGAAGTTGTTTAATTAGAGTAATATCTGTATAGTCCTGTAAGTTACTGAAATATATGTTTATTATTCAAAATATAAGGCTACAAAATATATTTTTGATCTGTGAGCAATTACTTTAAAAATTACTTAAGTTACTTTAAAGAGCAATGCTTAAGTTCATTAGAAGCTTCTAAATGTAGGGCACCTGGCTCAGTGGTTAAGCATCTGCCTTTGGCTCAGGTTGTGATCCCAGGGTTCTGGGATCAAGTTCCACATCGGACTACCCATAGGGAGCCTGCTTCTCCCTCTGCCTGTGCCTCTGCCTCTCTCTCTCTCTCTCTGTGTCTCTCATGGATAGATAAAATCTTAAGAAAAAAGCTTTTGAATGTAAAATTTCTGTGACTATATGAGCAGATATGAGTAGTTCTGAGGCTTTTGACCAATGTTCAAGTATTTCACATAACAAACCCAGATTGTTTAAAAAAAATCCATAAATAGTTCAGGCTAAAGGTTAAACACAGATGCTAAAACATGTTTATTAATTTTTCCTCAGATCCTAGTTAATAGACTAAAAGTGCCAAAGAAAAGTTGGCTATGATTCTAACAACAATGGTATCTTCCTCCCTTCCAATAGCAAAAATTACATTTGAAATGGTTTGGTCAAAACACAACATAACATGATTTTTGGGCCTCAGTCTAAACTGTTCTTTCTCCCAGTTTGTTTAAAATTGGAGTTATTTTTATATCTTACCTATAAAAAGGTAATAATAACTCCTTAAATTTTTTGGAGGGGAGTTAATAAAGATGCTGTAAACAAAATATAGCTGGATCTTATACCAGCTGGCCTATCACTTGCTACTTGGAATAATCATTAACCATTATTAAGTAAATCATATTTTTCAAGTCCTGGTGCATCTTATAAAGAGTTTTCCAGTGAAAGGCAGCTCTATTAGCAATCAAAGCTAATCACTGGTCTTGATATGTTTCAGAGAAGGGATGGAGGTTCATATTTTAAATCAATGATGTTATGTCCTTTCTACACAGCAGTCAGATAGGTCTCTTTTAATTTTATAGGAAATTAATGTAGTCATTTTTTAAAGAATGGATTATCACACAGACAAAAACGAGTTATATGGAATGGTCATCCTGGACAAATTTCTGAATTTGGCAGATTTTCTTGAGCAAAATACACAAACCAGTTTGTAATAGCAAGCCTATTTAGTAGAAACATTAGACACTTTGTGTATACTGATAGAATAGAAAAGTACAATGTCTTCCCTGTTACTAACTCAAATATATTTTTAAATTAAGAATAAATTAAAATTGGACACTTCTCACTTATTCATCAACTGAAAATCAAATACATAAAAGAGTATCTTTAAAAAAAAAAAAAAGAGTATCTTCAGTTTACCTTACTGCCAATGATTGACCGTACTTCATCATCTGGTGACGTGGGAGTCCCAGATATATCTGGATTACTATTACTAAGGCTCCGAGAACGATTTAAATTAAGGCTTGCAGGTCTCACAGCAGATCTAGCCATTGTGGCATAATGCACTGATCCTCCCAAACCCCCAGGACCTATAATTGTATATAAAATAGCACATAATTAGACAAAGAAATTAGTCAGGAAAGCACCTGAAAATAATCTCTGCCACTTTACAAAATTCCCCCAAAATCATAAATTGCTTTTATTTTTTAATTTTTAAAAATTGCTTTTATTTATAAATGAAAAAATACTGTGAATAAAAAAACACACAAAACTTAATGATAGCTACACCAAAATAGTCTATTTTACAGTGGTTGACAGAACCACATGCAATGATAAAGTCAGTATCTTCTCAATGTTTCTGATTATATATTAAATATACACTAAAAAACAAGATAGAAAACACAAACACACCATGCACACATATTATTTTCACTTTAGATATGAGTGTATTGAAGACCCAAAATAATCCAGCTGATGGCTCTTCCTTTCTCCCACCCTTCCTACTCTGTCCTTGACACAGTCCCTACAAGGACAGCCAATTTACTGTCAACATCTCTTAAATGAGACTGTTTTGTTTGTATCATCAATGACAATTTGAACTATAACAAAGTAGCATCCTTATGATATACATACATATGTATACTCAAGCCCACGTTAGAAAGGCAAGAATTTCTCTGTCTAGCATCAACTATGTTCAACCATCATTCAACCATATTCTATGAACATAAAAATACCCAGCAACTATATCCTCAATTTATCTCCACTTTTCTTAAAGAAATCCTTCATATTTGCAAATGATACACACCTGTCAACTAATTAATTCACACAATCTTTCAGCTCAGCATTTAAACAAGATGTTTTGCAAAAACTACGGAATACTATATTGAATGAAAGAGTAAAATAATGGAGCATTGAACACATCTAGTCCACAATATACCTTCAGAGCCTCAAATACTATAATTTTAAAAATCGACATAGTAAATCACAACCCAGAATATGAGTCAATTACTGCTCTTTTTGCAATTAAGAAATAAAATGAGCTAAAACTTAAGTCGGATTACTATTATGTCTAGTTTTCATAATGAATGTCATATGTATTTATCACCATTATTAATGTTAATGTTGCCAATAGCTGGAAAAGGGCACTTACCATTATCATTAGTAATGAATGATGACTCATACAAATACATGAGCAGGTTGAAAGGTACGCATAACCGAATCATTAACTAACAAAGAGTTATTCAAACTAAGACATCTCCCCCTACTTCACGCCCACTACCATATCGTCACCAGTTTCATACAAAAAAGCAAGTAATCATTTTGGGCCCTGCTGTTCACAAAGGGTATATAATTTTATTGGCCATGAAGAGATCAGTACTTTTCTGGAGAATAATCTTTTATATTAATTAGGTTTCACAAAGTTACCAGTTATTTCTTCTTTAATGTCCAGCATTCCAAATGACAAAAATTCTACTTATCTTACCAAAACAAAGAATGATAAAATGTTTCCACAGACACAGAACTGATTTTCAAGGTTCCTTTCCAAGAATTAATTGAACCAAGCTCTAATTAAAATTAAAGGAAGCTGTATAAATAATGATGCCTGAAGATGTAACTTAATTATCCTTGTAACTCTAGCACCTAGCATAGTCCATGCCATTCAGCAGGCACTCAATAAATACTTGCTATTGAATGAACATATCCCACTAGAACTACAAGATTATTTTAATCTTGCTGCAAACATACAATCTATGCAAGGGAGTTTCAGAATAAAAGGAATATAGTACCTGGTGATGGTGAATTAGGGTAAGTATTTGGTAGGCGAAAAACGTAATAGATATATGATGAGAGAAGGCTATTCCTGCCATGCTGGTCATGATTTCCTTCCAAGTTTTTGTGGAGCCGATTTATAATTGATGCCATGGCTTCAAATGATGCTTGACCTAGATTAACTTTTAAGAAGGAGGAACACATTTTTGCATTAATTTTTTTAAACTGCAAATTCCAAAAAGATCAGCGTTTTATCATCTCTATATGTGTTAAGTATAGGGATTATGCAAAGTATATAAAGATGATATTTGGTGTTGATTTTAATGATATATTAGCTGAATCAAAATTACTTTTCTAAACAAAATTTTAAAACATTTATTTTACTAATTTAACATGAAAAGTATATAGGTTTGTTCAATCAAAAAACAAAACCTCAACTGACAGGTACCCATTATTTTGTAAAACAATACAAAGCACAAAAGAAAAAGAAACCTGTCTTGTGTATCACCTTTGAAAAGTCACTTCTTGTTTTAAAGATGACTGAAAACTTAACATACAATGAGCAAGTGTTACTCGTTTAAAAAATATTAACAATGAAAGTGGATTATTAAAAATATCAACTTAAAAAACTAAAAAAAGATGATCGTGAAGGAGCAACGTGACTGACATGAGTGAATTGGGAAAAGGATTAGGTGGCTAGAAAAACAAGCTGAGGTAAGACAGTACAGCATTTTTAAATGCCAGGCTAAGCAATACCTACCCAGTCATTCAAGATAGTATGTAACGAGCATTTTTCAAAAGTTGAGAAATTCTGGTAGCACACTAAATAAATGGGTAAAATAAACAGCCATTGTGGGCTTTGATAAAGCCTCAGAGTCTATGATTTATTTAATCAAGACAGGAAATTATGAACAGAAATGAGATCAATTAAATTTTCCTAAAAGTGGAAGGATCCAATAAAGTGGTCAGGTAGGAAGGGACACTTGAGTGGCTCAGTTGGTTAAGAATCTGCCTTCAGCTCAGGTCATGATCTTGGGGTCCTGTAATGGAGCCCCATGTGGGGCTCCCAGCTCATGGCGGGGGGGTCTGCTTCTCCCTCTTTCCCTGTCCCACCCACCACAATCCTCCACCTCTACTCAAGCTCTCTTTCTCTCTCCAATAAATAAAACACTTAAAAAAATTGGACATGTGGGAAGATTAATCTATATATACTGAACTAGAAAAGAAACTAGAGATGCAGAGGCCTGAGTGGGCTATAGCAATTTTATCTGTGTTCCTGCTTAATTCCTTTTCCTCACAGTAGCTATTCAAACCATCAGAATCCTTCTTAAAACTCAAGTCCAGGGTAGCCCGGGTGGCTCAGCAGTTTAGCGCTGCCTTCAGCTCAGTGCCTGATCCTGGAGACCCAGGATCAAGTCCCACGTCAGGCTCCCTGCATGGAGCCTGCTTCTCCCTCTGCCTGTGTCTCTGCCTCTCTCTCTCTCTCTCTCTGTCTGTCTCTCTGTCTCTCATGAATAAATAAACGAAATCTTAAAAAAGAAAAAAAAAAAAAAAAAAGCTCAGGTCCACATTATTCCCTCCTCAGGAAATTCTACTTTTTATCTCACAGTAGGAATTTATAAAGTATTAAAGTCCTCAACATTTTACTATAAATTTCTCCAAATCTGAAACCATTTTTATTTCCCTGCCAAAGGAAGCAGTGCTCCTCTAGCATGTAACAATAATCACATCACTCTTGTCCTATAGGCTTGCTTCATTAAACCTTTTAGCATCTCTGTATCTTATATTTTTCTCCCCCCTCCACTAGTTTCTCAAAGCACATAAACATGCTCAAATGACTCCATTCTTATGCATTAATCAACCCAGTTTCCTATTTTAACCAAATTTAAGAATAGGGTATACATTTTGTGTTCCTTTCACCATGTGCTATGCACTACTTAATTCTACTTTCACTGTTTGACTAAAACTCTTCTTGTTAATTTCACCAGTTAATTTCACCTCTTTAGTAGGTAAGAAGACTAGGACTCTGGAGTCAGTTGTTTGGGTCTGAATCCTTAGGCAAATTTTCAAGCACAGTGTTCATCACTCTACTTCAGTGGTAATAATACCTACGCATAGAGTTGTGAGCATTTCATACATTAATGTAAATAAAGCACACAGCAATATTATCGACCTATTTACTATGCAAATGTTTGTTACTATTGCATTATTATTTTATTTACATCATCTACAAAATTGGTGTTTTCCTTAAAACCTTCTCCTATGACTCCTGTGACAAGCTCCTCAACATTTCTTCTTAACCCACCTCTCCTCTCCAACTCACTGTCATCTCATGTTTCAGCAGGACCTCATAGTTTGTTGTAAGAAGTTCTATAAGATTACCAATTTGTTTCTCTGCCTCCAGATTTTCCCCACTTTCAACCCATCTCCATGTAGCACACTCATCTTTATAAAAACCAAATTGGGTCACATTACTTCCATAATTAAGACCAGACCCTTCAAAAAAAAAAAAAAAAAAAAGGCCAGACCCTTCAAAAGCTATGGATTCCTTATAGAATTATAGTCCCAATTCCCCTAAAGTATCATAGAAGATTCCATTTCCTCTCCCTCACCACCAATGATCATCTCTAAACAACAACACTCTAATTTGTGACTTACAATTCCTCGAAAGTTTCCCAGTTCATATATCTGTCTATATACCATGCGCATACTATTTCATCCCCTTGGACTAGTTATTTACCTCTCTGACTCCTACTCATCTTTAAATGTTTGACCCAAGGATCACTTCTACTGACAAGTCTCCCCTAAAATAAAATTCTAAGGAGCTCAACACTCCTCTTCTTTGTACAACCATTTAACACAAAAATTTTATGATGTGTTTTTCTTATAAGCTCAACTACTTTGCAGGATTCAGGTGGAAGCTATTAGCAAAAGCAGAGGAACCTATCTTGGGAAGAGAGCTGGAAACAGGAGTACCTCTAACTGCAGAGCAATACAGAAGAAAATGAGACTATAGAGATTTTTGGGTTAATGAAGAAAAGAACAGCTATTTTAAATAGAGGATGGCCAATGAGTAAAAATGTAGGCTAGGTAAATCACACATCATATAAAAAGCAAAATGATTTACCTATTTGCCTGTTTTCCAAACTAGTCTGTGAGATCCTTAAAATCAAGAACTAAGCCTTGGACAGAGCCTATCAGTGTCTGGCATACAGTAAGTGCTTAATCAATATTTGGTGAGTGGATAAATGAATTGGTTTCCATAATGTGAGTTGAAGTCTCTATGGCACAATTTATCAAAACAAAAGAAAGTTATTTTCTGGCATCAGAAACAATTAAATAACTCCCCATCCTCTCCTCCCCAAAATCAAACACAGTCCTTATCAAATAGTACTTCATGATTCTATTTCTGCAAAAGCTAGAAATGCCAAATTACAAATTTCATAATTCTCCAAACATAAGTAAAAATTACCTATTTGGCCAGCAATGACAGGAGGTCTAACAACTAAAAGTATCAGTTTATCAAGCAGAAGATGAAGAAATCGGACCACTGGTTCCAACTGAGATGAATTCAGCGCTGAAATACTGCTCTTCAATTCATTTTCTAAGTTATTTTCCATGATTCGCATGTCTCCAATTCGGACTGGGAACATGTGTTCATCCAGAGCATTGACCAGAGCAAAAAACTTGTCAAGATACGGATCCTAAAACAAAGAATGAACAAAAGCACTAACCAATTATAACTGTGAATTCCCCAAACTTTGGACCATATAAATATAAAATATTGTAATTTTTATAAAATATAAATATTAAATTAAATATAAATATATTTAAAATTATATAACAAAAATTACAATGTTTTATGTAATATAAATAGCTCATATGAATTAATACAAAAAATACACAAGTATATACAAATATTGTTTCCAATTAAACACCAGCTCTATTCTCATTTATTAAAGTGGCCATTTTGAACACTATTGACTACTCAACACTCTACTAATACAGATTAAGGATTTTTTTTTTTTCCTCAGTGTGAGTATTACTATTTTAGAACTCAATGATTGTGCAGGTCTGTTAGAACAGGGCCTGTGCCCATTATTAATTTATTACCTCTTAGCTCCATTCAAACCCACCATCTTTGCCACAGTTTATAATACTGGAGCTGACTCTTCAAATTGCATTTCTTCTTTGTCAGCTGGTATGTGGTTAGGCTCTGACCACAGAAGGTACAGGAAACAGCTTTCCTTCTTCCTATTTGTTTTCCTGATGGCAGCTAGCAGATGTGAATGCTAAAGTTCAGAGGTGAGGGACATGGCACCAGTGTTCACAACAGCAATGGTGCCTCTTGTTCCATAGCAGGTGCCCTCCACACTACAGCATGGCAGGCACTGTGTACCTGTAGCAGTGGTATCCTCTCCTTGGAGGTCTGATTCTTAGCCTTCAGGAACCTCCTCTATGGTTCTAAGTTCCTTCCTTATCACTTTCTGCAACTGCTATCTCTATTATAATCACAGAATTTTCTTTTACCCCATTTAGTAGTGAATCACCTTTAACCCAGTTAATTATTTAAATATAAATTGTCTCCATCTGAATTACTGGGATGTTCCATCTCCTGGCTAAATCCTGACTCCTATTATTTAACCTCCTTGTACACTAACAGAACCAGTCTTATTTAAAGCAATCACATGCCCAGTCCCAGGGTACATGCTTATTCCCCCAATTTGCTTCATGCCTAGTGATGAGATGTGTATAGTGATGATCATGTGTATAGCACCAACGAATGATTTGTGAACAGGAGTCTGATGGAACTCTGGAAGACTTCTGCTCAGTTAATAGTGAAAATAAACTGTAAGACAATAATGCCAAACAGTTTCATTCACATTTATAGCTCTAATGTTGTTCTAACTTGATATGCAGGTTTTAAATGAATAAAAAAGTGATGACTTCTAACTATATACCAGTAAATTTCAAAGAGCTACAACCAAAGTAGAAAACATCATACAGGGGATCCCTAAGTGGCTCCGTGGTTTAGCGCCTGCCTTTGGCCCAGGGTGCGATCCTGGAGTCCCAGGATCGAGTCCCACATCGGGCTCCCGGCATGGAGCCTGCTTCTCCCTCTGCCTGTGTCTCTGCCTCTCTCTCTCTCTCTATCATGAATAAATAAATAAAATCTTTAAAAAAAAAAAAAAGAAAACATCATAAAAAACATTACTGTGTTCAGTTGATCCTTTTAAAAAGATAATACATGATGAAATTGTTTTCATAGTGGCAAAAATTTTTTAATGTTGAATATTACTCATCAGGACTGTGAATGCCAGAGTGCTACAAAGTAGATACTTCCACTTCATCTTCTCCTACATTCAATAGATTCTAAATCACCTATATTTTTGCCCCAATCCTTCTTTGTCACATAAAGACAGCACATGTATCTGAAAACAAAATTAGGAGTAAAAGATAAATATACTACCAACTCTAAAAAGAAAACTAATAATGACTGTAAGAATTAAAAAACATGAAAAATAATGTATTTTTATACTTAAGATAGGATAATATGAAGGGAAAGAATACATTTCAACAGTATACTGTAACATCCATCTCAACATTATCAAAAGAATAAAGAATATAGGAAACATAGAACATATCCAGGACCAGAAAAGGAAAAATTCCACTGGAGCCATTCTTTTACTGGAATCTACCTACATAATGCTAAATAAAACCTATCTACTACCTTTTTTTGTTGTTTTAAAATATAACATAGAGGTGCTCTGCCTTCTTATTTTTCCCTACTTCACTGCAGAAAAGAGTTAACACAGCAAGTTTAAGACTGCTATCATTTGGAAGTCCAGCTTACACAATTGGTCCTTGGATGGCATCTGGGAACTTGGATTTCAAGAGTTCCAACTGATAAGGGATGACTCACTACACCTAAATTGTTTGTGCTAACAATATGGTTTATGCTGAAAATAAGCTTTCCTTCTGGGGATCAAGAATTTTGGCATGTGATAGGCGAGGGTGCTTATGTTACACCTTATAGTAAAAACCCTGGGAACTAAGTCTCTAATGAATGAACATCCCCTGACAGACATTTCACACATGTTGCTTCCACTCACCCTATGTGACTCCACTAGGAGAGGATGTTGGAAGCTTGTGCTTTTCCTGTGGACTTGACCTCTTTTCTTTTAGCTGATTTTATATCTTTTACTAAAATAAATCATTGCTGTGAACATGGCTATATGTTGGGTCCTAGGAGTGCTGGTGAAAAAAATCACTGAACTTGAGGGTGGCCTTTGAAGTTCCTGTGAATACTGCCCCTTCCCTTTTCAAGTTGGATTCCATTTTACTTGCCTCTTCTCACTCTACATTTCCTCCCTGGATAATCACTCACCAGTGTAGTTTCAGCTTTCACATTTATTCTGCCACCTTCAATGTTAAAGATGGTATTACAATTGCCTTGGGATATTTTTATCTGAAGTACATAGGCATTTCAGACTCAACAGACTTAAAACTAAACTCACTATAGCTTCAGAATTATCTCCACTATCTCCATAATCTCTCGTAGCATCCAACCAAATTTACTTTTCTCCTGTTTGCTATTTAGGTTAGAAATCGCCATTTACCTAGACTCTAAACTCAACGGCATTCAAGGTCCTTCATGATCTGTTACCAGCCTGGTCTTCTTTCCTCATCTATCACGATTTCCCCCATGCACTATGAATTACATTCACACAAGATTACTTGCCTGTCGTCTTTAGACTACTAACCCTTTGCACTTGCTTTTTATCATCTGAGTTGCCCACCCTCTCTCTGTATGGTAAATGCCAACTTATCAATCAATATCTGGGAATCTCAGTTCCCAGAACAGACAACTCTATACTCTTGAAAGGATTTCATTCATATATCTAACACAGTACTAATTTTACTGTGCTACAATTATTTTTACATTTTCCCCTATTACACTGTAAGGTCTTTGAAGGAAAGTTTCTTTCCTTGACAGGTAACAACAACCCTGACTACATGGAGCTTACAACCTAATGAAGAACTAATAAATAAATGCATATGTACATACATACACACACAAAGTGAGAGAAAGCAAAAGTGCAAGAGAGTGCGGGGAAGAGCTAGAAGTAGTAGCAAGAGCAGGGTAAGACCATACAGACGAATAGGGCTGCTATGCTTAAGAGTCTCCAGGAAAGGGGAGTCTGGGTGGCTCAGTGGGTTAACTGTTTGCCTTCGGCTCAGGTAATGATCCTGGGATTGAGCCCCACATGGGGCTTCCTGATCAGCAGGAGTCTGCTTCCCCCTCTCTCTTTGTGTGCACACTCTCTTCCTCTCAAATAAATAAAATTAAAAAAAAAAAAAAAGTCTCCAGGAAAGACCTGAGGTAAGTAAAAGTCTTACTGAAAATAAGTATCTAACAGGAGGAAAGTATTCCAGCTAGAGAAAGAGTAAATATACAGGCTTTGAGGAGAGTCTGGCATGTTCCAGATAAACACTGAAGAATTTGGAGCAAATAATTCCTTCAAACTCTTACCATTTGAAATATCTGAGTCTATGAGGAATAAAATGGTTTGAATGATAGTTTTCAACTCTAATTCTGCAATGTAGCAGAAACTTACCAAAAAAAAAAAAAAAAGTCATTGAATTGCTCAAAATGAAGTCAATGACATTTTGAGGAGCAACAAGTTTGCTTGTGTGAATATTTAAAGACTTTTATGGATTCCTTTAAAAAATAACTTCTAGGGATCCCTGGGTGGCGCACCGGTTTGGCGCCTGCCTTTGGCCCAGGGCGCGATCCTGGAGACCTGGGATCGAAGCCCACGTCGGGCTCCTGGTGCATGCAGCCTGCTTCTCCCTCTGCCTATGTGTTTCTGCCTCTGTGTGTGTGTGTGTGTGACTATCATAAATAAATTAAAATTAAAAAAAAAAAAACTTCTAAATATTCTATAAACTTCTATATATTCTGATATATAATTCCCTAAGTTATAGTAGATAACAAAACTGATTTAGCTACTAAACAATATGTTCATTCATTCAAGTGATAATCTATTATAAAAATTATTTTAAAAACTCACTTACTTGTGTATGGATAGACGAAACAGTAACAACTTCAACATTAAAAACACCTTTGTGATTATCTACCCACTTCATGCCAGGTAGAGGAACCTAGAAGAGAGTAAATATAATGATCATAGATATTTAAGTTTATTGGAAATTCTTAAAACAAAAAAATTATAATACCTTAATAAGAAAAAATACTATGGAAATATACACTGTATATGAATGTAAAACATATTTATACACTGCACATGAATGTAAAACATATATTTTGTTCTTATTACAAAATCTTCATGTTTTCTACAGGAGAATAAAAAGGCTCAAGGAGCAAAAAGAAAATATACACTCAAAATTCTATTTTCCCAAACATATATCCCTTTACATAATTCCAAATCTTCCTCTGTGCACACGTACTTTTATACAGACTGTTTCCTTCCATAGGTTATATTAAACATTATTTTAAAACTGTTTGTCACATATTATATTGTGAATCTCTTTTCATGCCAATAAATTCACATCTACATTATTTTATTGGTTTATAATATTGGTTTTTTTCTTGTAAAAACTCCTATTTTAATAGGGCTATAAGATATTCACAGCAAAGGAATACATTCTGTTGTTATAAGAGTTAGAAAACTTTTTTTCCTGATGTAAATTGGTAAGAATTTTAATTAAAATCATAGCATAAAAAGTTTTTTTAAAGTATCTTTTTAAAATCACTTCTATTTCTAATGACACAGCTAAAAACCATGAACATGACACACAAAATAACACTGAAAGGTGGAAAGAGGAATGCAAATGACAATGGACCTTGAGATGTGAAGAAATACAAAGTTGTGTTTCCTGGGTTTTATTTTTGCCTCATAAATCCTGGATGAGGTGCTAGAGAAGCTGGCAACCCAAAAACGCCAAAAGGAGTAGAGAAAAACAAGCTCCAAGAAATCCTGCTCTCTCTAATCAAAACCAGTATTTGCCCTACTCTGACCAAACACAAGGTAACAACAAGTGGCCGCCCTACCCAACCTCCAAAGGCTAAGTGGTAAGCCCAGGTGTCCACCCTTAGCTGGCTGTAATGAGGGTCCCAGATCCCCACCCCCAACACATTGGGTGTTACCAGAGAAGACAGAGTCGGAAAGAGGTCCTAGCCCTGTGGTAACAAGCATCCCCGCCAACTATGGGGTCAGTGGAAGCCAAGCAGGGAGCAGTACCAAGGTGCCCCTTGCTCCCCACATACTGGGAGGTGTAAGTGGAGGCCTAATGTGGCATTAATGTGGCAAGAGTACCTCCTCCTACTACTAAAACCCAAGACTTATATAAGATCTGTGGTCATGGGCAGCCCGGGTGGCTCAGTGTTTGAGTGCCGCCTTCAGTCCAGGGGGTGATCCTGGAGACCCGAGATCGAGTCCCGCATCGGGCTCCCTGCGTGGAGCCTGCTTCTCCCTCTGCCTGTGTCTGCCTCTCTCTCTCTCTCTCATGAGTAAATAAATAAAATTAAAAAAAAAAAAAAAAGAAAGAAAGATCTTTGGTCATGACATAATACCTAAGATGTCTAAGATAAAATAAAAAATCTTGCATCACACCAAGAACCAGAACAATCTCAAATGAGAAAAGGCAATTAACAAACACTAAGATGAAATCTTTCAAAAGAAAAATGGGGGAGTGCCAGTTCGTTTAAGTATCTGCCTTCGGCTTAGGTCATGATCCCAGGGTTCTGGGATAGAGCCTCAAGTTGGGCTCTCTGCTCAGCAGGGAGTCATCTTCTCCCTCTTATTCTCCTTCTGTGCTCTCCCTAAAAAGTAAAATCTTTAAAAAATTAATAAAACACTAAGATGACACAGATGTTTTTCATAAAAAAAAAAAAAACAGATTTCATCAGGCAATTACAAATATCCTTGAAATAAATGACCAAAATAGAAAATCTCAGGAAAAGAAGTATTTTAGGGTTTTTGTCCCATGGCTTCATTTTTTATCATGTGTAGAAAAGAAAACCAACTAAAGCCAGTTTCCTCTTCTAAAATTCAAGTAAGAAATGCAATGTCTCTACTGAAGTAAATACAGGTTTTGAAACTTTTGTAAAAAACAGATGGTGCAGTAAATTGAAACTCTTCAAGGCAAGAATTAGGACTAGCTCTTTCAACCCAAAACACTTGCTTTCAGCTTAAAAAAACAAGATATACAAATAAAATGAATACAGATGGCTTTAAAAATAGTGGTTCTTAAAAAAAAAATAGTGGTTCTTAAACTCTGATCTGGGGAGAGCAGCATAAACATCATCTGAGTATTTGTTGGAAGTGTAAATAATCATGCCTCAGTGCGCCTGGGTGGCTAAGTCCATTAAGTGTCTGCCTTCGGCTCAGGTCACAATCCCAGGGTCCTGGGATCAAGCCCCAAGTCAGGCTACCTGCTCAGTGGGGAGTCTGCTTCTCCCTTTGCCTCTGCCATTCTCCCCACACGTGCTCTCTAGATCTGTCAGATAAATAAATAAAATCTTAAAAAATAATAATAATAAAGCCCCAATAGGGACCTCCTGCATCAGAAACTCTGGGGGTTATAAGCATCAATTATTCTTAACGTACAGAGGAGAAAATTCAGACACAGAGAATAGTTTAGTTGGCTCAGGCTGCCATAACAAAATGTCATCCACTGGATGGTTTAAACAACAGAAAGTTATTTTCTCATAGTCTGGAGACTAGAAGTGCAAAATCAAGGTGCCACATGGTCAGTTTCTGGTGAGAACCTCTTCCTAGCTTGCAGATGGCCATCTTCTCACTGTGTCCTCACAACCAAGAGAAAAAGGACACTGATGTGTCTCTTTTTAAAGCACTAATCATGAGGCCCCACCTGCATGACCTTATCCAAAACTCATTTAAACCTAATTAACCCCACAGAGCTCATTTCCAAATACCAGCACATTGAGAGTTAGAACTTCAACATATGAATTTGGGGACTGCAGTGTGGGGGATGAAGTGGGGTGTGGGGAGACATATTTCAGCAGGGAGATTAAGAAATTTACCTGAGGTCACACAACTAATAAAAGGTATGGCCAGAAGTAAAATCCTGAAAGTAATGATATACTGCCTTTTAAAAGCATGTGAGATTTGAAACAATAAATACTTTTAACAATCCCATACCCCTTCAAAAGTTAAACCTTGCTAAACTTGGTGTATATTTTTCCAAATTATTTGCCACCCAATTATTGATGTGTGAGTTTGATTGTCACTATATTATTTGTTTTTATATTTTTATTATAAATGTTCTATTCGGGGGGGGGGGGGTGCCAGGGCTCAGTACATTGAGTATCTGATTTGTGATTTCAGCTCAGGTCATGATCCCAGGGTTGTGAGACTGACCCTCACATCTGGTTCTGACCAGGGGTGGAGCCTGCTTAAGATTCTCTCTCTTCCTCTCAATAAATAAATGAATGAATGAATGTTTTACTGGGATATTGAAGTGGGATATTGAAATCCATATTACTCCTCTCAACTATTGCACCACTGTATGGATGTATAAGAATTTAATTAAATATTAAGTCTTAAAAAAAAATATTAAGTCTTGATTGATTCATATAATTTTCATTTTTTTTGTTTTGCTAATAGCAATAATCCCATAATTTTTCCATTTTTCATATAGAAACAAAATACTTTTTTTAAAAGACTTTATTTATTTATTCATGAGAGACACAGAGAGAGAAAGGCAGAGACACACAGGGAGAAGCAGGCTACATGCAGGGAGCCCGATGTGGGACTGCATCCCAGGTCTCCAGGATCACACCCTGAGCCAAAGGCAGACACCCAACCACTGAGACACCCAGGTGTACCAAAAATACATTTATTAAAAATATTACACAATATATTAACTTGAATTTAAATAAAATTTAAAAAGTACTTTTTAAAGAAAAATAAGGGGAGCCTGGGTGGCTCAGTCGGTTAAGATCTGCCTTCGTCTCAGGTCATGATCCCAGGATCCTGGTATTGAGCCCTGCATCACGATCTCTGCTCAGCAGGGATCTCCTCTTCCTCTGCTCCTCCCCTCACTCATGATCTCTCTCACTTTCTCTCAAATAAATAAAATCTTTAAAAATAAATAATTACACAGTTATATATTATACACTTCCATGTAAATAGTTAAATGCAAAAAATAAAATAGTTAAATGCATCTATGTTGGTATGTCATGTCCTGACAATGCTTGGTACAACCTGGTGTGCTCTTTGTAGAAATCGGACACAGATATATCAACTGCATTCAACAATTAAAGTGTAGCTACTCAGGATGCCACAGATTTACCCCAACTCTAACCTAGAGAAGTGAAATACTCAGTAAATGTGAGCAAATGAGATATTAAAAATACTTTTATAAAAGGTTACTAGGTGGAATGCCTGGGTGGCTCAGCGGTTAAGCGTCTGCCTTCAGCTCAGGGTGTGATTCCAGGGTCCTGGGATCGAGTCCTGCATCAGACTCCCCACAGGAAGCCTGCTTCTCTACCTCTCTCTCTCTCTTTTTCTCTCTCTCTCTCTCATGAATAAATAAGTTAAATATTTTTTAAAAAGAATAAAAAAGTTTACTAGGTTATGTCCTTTAATGCATATCATTGATGGTTCATCACAAAATGGCATTCAAGCTTTGGAATGGGAGGAACTATGGCTGGATTTGGCAAATGGGTTTGTATTTCAGAGTCCAGAGTCCTCTCTCTCCCCAGGCCAGTGAAATGCCTGCCCTCCTCCAATGGGGGAGTGAGATGTGGGAAATGTAGAGAAATGGCCAATGTTTCTGTGGGGAAGAGAACACAGCAGATATTATTCATCATTGCCAAATGGTTAATCAGTTTGAGAAACTTTGTATAGTCTCAACAAAATTTTCATTTTTTAGTTTTTGCTACTATCAACAATCCTGTAACTTTTTAAATTCATGCAACAAATAACTACTGAAGTCTCTAAACGGTTTTCTAGGTACTAGGGTTCCATAGCAAACCCAGGTCCGCTCTCAGAAAACTTACCCACCATTCCTTAGAGAAAAAAATAAGATGATTTGATAGTGATAAGTATTAAGTAAATAAAGTTGGATTAAAAATGATAGTGCCTATCAGCAGTGTGGTGGAGGGAAAGGCTGGAAATGTATGGAGTAATAAGCAAAGACCTCTCTGAGGAAGTAATATTTTATATAAAATTCAGATAAGGAAAAGAATATAGCCATGTGAGTTCAGGAGGAGGAAAGAAAATTCAAAGGTCTAGAAGTAGGAAAAAGCTTTAAGTAAAGAAGCTTTAAGTACAGATGTGGCTCAGTGATGGTAAAAGCTGATGTTACAGAGGTGGAAGAGCTCAGATCTTTTGGAGATCTGGAGGTCATGGGAAAAATTCTAGATTATATTTTAAGTACAAGGAAATATGAGCAAAATATAGATACACTATATAAACATTGTATATGATCATAAAGAAACACTAAATCTTGGCAATATCATGCTGAATGAAAAAAGCAAGTCCCCCAGAGGATTATATATAGAATAACCTTTTCATTAAATTCATAAATTAAGCAGAGTAAAAATATTGTTTAAACATACATATACCTCAATTAAAAAGTAGTTTTACGAGGCTAGTTTTCAAAACAATGTGAATGCACTTAATGCCATGGAACTGGACACTTAAAAATGGTTAAAATGGTAAATTTTATGTTATGTATATTTTACTACAATTTTTTTAAGAGTCTCAGCTCAAGTGATGATCCTGGGTCCTGGTATCAAGCCCTGTATTGGACTCCCTACTTAGCTGCGTTGGGTTTCCCTACCCCCACCCCCCATCCTAGAGCTCTCTCTCAAATAAATAAATACTAAAGCTTAGGTACTTAATCACATATAAATCATACTATACATCTATAGTCTAATCTAAATTATATTATTTATTTTTTTGATATTATTTCTATATGAGCACACATAGCATAGTAGCTAGAAGAAAACCATCAGCCTCCCTTTAGAAAGCTGACCTTGCATTTTCAAATCAATTAATAAAAAATGCAAAAAAAAGAATAAATGCATAACTTCCATAAAATCAGATCTCCTTTTAAAATATTTCCTTTTGAAATATATAATCCTATCCGTGTGATAGAAGATAAGCTGATTTTACTGAGATGTGTTCCTGGAACTGAATGAAAGGTCTAGCAGAGGGTAGGGGGAAGGGAGGAAAGAAAGAGTTCTATTTCTTTCCTACTATCTTTATTCATGCATTGGTTTAGTAAATACTTACTGACTGCCCACTGTGAGCCAAGCACTATTCTAAGTACTTGCAGATAAAGCAATGCACAAGAAAGATGAAGTCCTTACCTTCCTGGAATTTATACTCTGTAGATAAAAAATAGATAAACAGATATATGAAGTATAAAGTTATGTGAGGACAAAGCAGCAAAGCAATAAAAAATGGTGGAGGCTGCACTTGAACAAAAGCACTCAGAGACACCCTCTCTGAAGAGGCAAGATCTGAGTGGCTCTGGAGGAAATGAAGAAGCTGGCCTGGTGATGGAGTATTGCCAGGAGAGGGAAGTGTGAAGGGCCCCAAATGGGAAGGGCCCCAAATGTTCCTCTTCACGTCTGAGGAACAGCCAAGGTGCAGTGCTGTGTGGCTAGGATAGAGGAAGTGACAGAGAACAATACGAAAGGAGGTGGGAGCAGGAGCTTTCTGTTGCCTCTTTCTTTTTTTAAATAAAAATACAGATTCGTGAATTTTTTGAGTTCTATCCTGAAAATAAATGCCACCAGGAGAACATTCCCAAGACATATTTCAGATTAATGCATACAAACAGTCATGTCATATCATGATTCTTTTTTTTTTTTAGAGATTTATTTTTATTTATTTATGATAGACATAGAGAGAGAGAGAGAGAGAGAGAGGCAGAGACACAGGCAGAGGGAGAAGCAGGCTCCATGCCGGGAGCCTGACGCGGGACTCGATCCGGGGACTCCAGGATCGCACCCTGGGCCAAAGGCAGGCGCAAACCACTGAGCCACCCAGGGATCCCCTCATATCATGATTCTTGATTGAGATTCCAATGTGTTTTGTTTTTATAGATTTTATTTATTTATTCACGAGAGACACAGAGAGGCAGAGACATAGGCAGAGGGAGAAGCAGGCTCCTCACAGGGAGCCTGATGTGGGACTCGATCCTGGATGATGGGATCACGCCCTGAGCCGAAGGCGGACGCTCAACCGCTGAGCCACCCAGGTCCCGAGATCCCAATGTTTTTGTTTCTTTTAAGTCACATATGTCATCATTGCAGCTGCTAATGTCTCCTGTATTACATGTTTATAACCACTTCATTTTCACTTAAAAGATCATTAATTACAAAAATATTCTTTTTTTTTTTAAAGATTTTATTTATTTATTCACGAGAGACACAGAGAAGAAGAGAGGCAGAGACACAGGCAGAGGGAGAAGCAGGCTCCATGCAAGGAGCCCGATGGTCCTCGATCCCAGGACCCCAAGATCATGCCTGGAGCCAAAGGCAGACGCTCAACCGCTAAGCCACACAGGCGGCCCCTACAAAAATATTCTAAAAAATTCATTTGTACTCCTTCCTCTACACTTTCAATGAAATGTTGTCTACTAAAAGAAATACTCACTTATTTAAAGCTTATGTTACAATATGAAAATTATCCAAATTTGCCTATTCTTTAAGTTTATATTTCACATATTATTTTAGTTTTAAAATCAATATACTTATATTGAAAGCTTAAAGTATTCTACAGAGTAATTTTAATTCTAGGAGAAAACATTATTACTTCATTATCTATATACTTCTAGACAGAACAGCAAGGTCTTGAGAAAAACACCTCTGTAATGAAAACTTCATTGTATTCAATCTGGAGAGTTTCAATGTGAGAGATACTGACCTCAGGAGACAATACAGAATAAGCCTGTGGTGGTTTTTCCAGTGAGACTGGTAGGCAAAACTGCCCAGTCTTTAATCGTCCATTCTGAAGCATTGGTATCCACTTTTAATAAAAAGGAAACAATATTAAGTATGTTTGTTACAAAAGGAATTACTTGGAAAATCTATTTTAAGAACATGGTGTGAGCCAAATTTGTCAACATCACCAAACACAAAGGGGATTTAATTAAGTAATAATAATAGGTTTCATGATTCCTCTAAAGAAAAGCTTCTTTGACAATATTTTATTAAGGAGGATCCCAACACATTATTATTACTAACCAACCATGCAATATTTACATCAATAGGAGGTTCTTATTATCCCAGAAAAGGCTAGAATAGAAGAAAAATGGCACAAATTGGACCCATTTTAAGTGGTGGTAATAGTGTCAATGTATGTAGGGAAAGGTTTGATTAAATGTGAATGTTAACAACAAAACTAAAAAGCATAAACATAAATTTATTGTAACATTCAGCAAAATCCACTTCATAAATTGCAAGAGAAAAAAAATGAATCAAACACTGATTTTTCTCTTTTGGGCAGCAGCATGATTTTTCTGACGAAGTTGTGATAGCACATTTTGATATCTATATCCTTCACCTCAAATTGACCTTTGCAATTCAATCAATGATTTTCAAAAAATACTCAAGAGTTTTAATTGCATACAATTAAAGCAAAAAGAGTTTTAACGGCCAAGAGTCTCTTTTAATGATTATACACTGAAATCATTCCCTTCTGATGAACCTTTAAAATTAATATATTTAAATTATATTAATAATTTATATTAAAATATAAATTTTATAAAATTTATATATTTATTGTATATATTTAAAATTAATATATTTATATATTTAAATTTAATATATTTATATTTATACCCCATATTGTTGGGTAAACACATAATAATCAGTACCAACACCTAAGTGTTTACATATGTTAGGTAATTAGTTATATTAATTACATTAATGAGCATTTTCTTATTATGATGACTCTTCCTAACCAATATAGGAAATCAGATAAGGAATAGAATACTCAAATAATAGTGAATATCAACTACATCTCAAATACTGTAATTATTTTTAAGATCAAAGAGCTAAATATTAAACAAAAATATGCTTACTGTATATCCAACAGGAGTTTCAAGAGGAGTATTTTGTTTCTGTTGACAACTAACATGATAAAAAGTAAAAAGCAAATGATGATGGTCAGTTAAAGTAGCAGGGAGTTTAACCTTGATTTCTTCATGAAAATCAGGAGACCTTCACACAAAAAAACAAAACAAAACAGATCAATAGTCAGTAATTTGTTCAAAATAAGTAATTATTGCATTTGTATATTTGAAAAAATTTTAAATTAATTTCAGGATTCATGCTTAATTTTTCTTCTAGTACAAAATGTTTTTCTCTATTCCCAAACTTTAAGTAACTAACTCCTATTTCCAGTTGAGGGAGCTGTCTCTGTTTCTGAAATTTCTCAACCCAACTTTAATAATGGGCTGAGTAATCCTACTATATGAAAATTCATCAATAATCACCACCTTGATGCCGAGATCTTCATTTGGTAGGAAACTATATAAAAGAGGAGACTAGGGCAAGGCTTTCTCTGATATACATTACATAGAAAAAATAACAGGAGTTTTTATAAGTAGATATTTCAAAACCATACCATAAAAAAAAAAATTTTCTGTTATAGGAGTGTAGCTTCATGTTAAAGGTTAATTTGTATTATCTTTCTATAAAATAAAGAAAATAAGTATTTCTAGACAACTTAGTATCAAGTTGGGCTCTCTATGGAATATTTTATAACAATTATTCCATTGCTAAGGAAATAAATGTTAACAAAATATGATATACTGACTGTTCAGAAAAAAGAAAAAGAAAAGAAAAAAATCAGGGAACACCTACAAAATACATTTGTCCCACAGTTTAGAAGTGCTCCCAGCCACTATAAGAATACAACAAATATCATATTTGATCAAATCAATGGCATTTTCACCTCAATATTCATTTAGAGTGATCCCTAGGAGCATTTTTATAAAGAAGTATTGCTGCTCTTTATGATATAGTTTTAAAAGGGATAGAACCTTAGCATCCCAACCTTCCATAATCAGTTAGTATCTCTCAGAGTTATATTTAGTAAAAATGCATCCAAACCATCTGGCTCCAACTAATTAAAAGTGAAGCCTGTTCTGCCAATTAGTGCTTTTTTTTCCCTCTGATGCTAATAAGTCTAATATCCTTCTATTTCAAATAAGCCTCAGAAACACTAATAACTATAGATCTGATCACAGAAATATTAGGTAGATGAGGCTTTTAATACCCATAAGAAATATAATTAATGCCAGCCATTTGAAAATTTGATGATTTGGGTGAATAAAAAATGCTATGCATCTACTGATCTCACTAATCACCAATGAATTATAAGAAGTTGAATTTACTAGCAATGTTAAGCAGTATTGTCATTTTAATTCTACTAATGCTGAGAGCAACAAAAATAAAGATCTAGCTACAAATTGAGATTCTTTAAGAGATTACTACCTTCTTTATCAATATCTTTCCTGGTACTGAATGTTTTAGTTCATTTCTTTTCTGAAATCATACTATCTGAAGGCTTTTATGGAAAATTAAGCATCTAAGAGTTATTCATCAAAAAATACTTTTAATTGTTCACCTTTATGCTAAGTATTGTGTTAATTTGTGGTGGGTTTAAAGATAAACATGAAAAAATAATTACCCTAAAAAAATATATGATTTTGTAGAATATAAATAAGACACACATATATCAATAGCAATGCTATAAAGCAGGGGTTGGCAAACTATGGCCCATAGGCCAAATCCAGTCCACTGCCTAGTTTTGTATAGCCTACAAACTAAGAATGATTTTTATATTTTTAAGCAGTTAAAAAAAATTCAAAAGAATAACATTTCACCTGAAATATTACATGAAATTCAAATTTCAGCATCCATAAATAAAATTTTATTGGAAGACAGCCATGCTCATTCATTTGCAACTTATTGTCTATGGCTGTTTTTTCACTATAACAGTAGGGCTGAGTAATTGCAACAGAGACCATATGGCCCACAAGCCCTAAAACAAACCTATTGGGCCCTTAGCAGAAAAAGTTTGCCAACCCCTGGCATAGAGCATATAAGATTAAGTGCTTCAAAAAGAGAACTGAATGGATTATTTCAAGTTTTGGATCAGGGAACTGTGTTTTAGGAAGACTATATGATATAGCCCTTAAAGACTGAGTAGGAATTCAATCAATAGAGGGAATCAGTATTATAACAGACAAAGAGATCTAAGAAAGGCCCAGAAACAGAACAGCACAGAATGTTTGGTAATCAAGAAAAAAGAAAATCATCAAGATGGAAAAGATGACTGAATATTAGAGAAAAGAAGAAGGAAAACAAGGATGTTTTAAATTTTGAAATCAAAGGATCTGGAAAAATTGTGGTACCATTAATAAAAATAGAGATAGGGTCCAGAAGAGAATTGGGGATAAATAGATGGAAACTGAGAAGGCAGCAGGGCACCCAAATGAACATGCCCAATAGGCCACTAAACATATATTTCTGCACTTCATGAAGAAGGTCATGACCGAAAGTAAAGAGTTGGAAACAATCCACATAAAGATAAAAGTAGTAGTATTTTCACTGACTGAAATTCTGAGAAATAAATATAAGATTATTTATGGAGAGTATAGTATAGAAAAAGAGGGTTAAGGATGAAACCTTAGTGTTTTGTATGAATGTCTATACTCAAAAAAGGAAGGGAGGGAGGGAGGAAAGGAGGAAGGGAGAGGAGGTAGAAAGAAAGGAAGGGAAGAAAGAAGGAAAGGAGGGAAGGAAGGAGAGAGGGAGAGAGGGAGGGAGGGACGGAGGGAAGGAAGGAGGGAGGGAGGAAGACGACGAGGGAGGGAGGGATGAAGGGAGGAAGGAAGGAAAATTAGAATAATTACCACAGGAAAAAAAAACTGTCCAAAGAGATGGGAGGAACTAGGGAGGGTTGTAAAGAGTGAGAAAGAATAAAGTTTTAAGGAGAAAAACCAATGCTACACAACAACACTGAAGAAAGACTTTTATTTTGTTTTTTAAGTACAGGAGACAAGTTTTTTTTTGATAGTAAGAATGGAGTCACTGAAGCAGGGACTGATGGTACAGGAGAAGGGTTAAGTGATGGAGTCACACTCTGGAAGAGGAAGAATGAGACCAGAAGAAAGCAGAGGGGAAAGACACTGAGCCACATGTGGGCCCTGACTGTCCTTGAACCAGAAGGAAAGGCAGATTTGTGCAGAGATTTCTGAGGTAAAGAGGTAAAGAGTAGACAAGTGGATGGTTCTCAAGATGGACCAACTCAGTCCACTTAATAAAGTAGGAGCACTAAGAGTAAGGCAACTAGAGAATAAGTAGAGGCTAGAGAAAGGAAGAGAAAGGCCTAAGATGGTTCCTGCCAAATGACACAGGGTAAAAAAGCAATGACAAGATTAAAGAGTGGTGGGGCCAAAAAGAAGATGAAATAAAGTAAAATGAATTTCTGTAGCCCCATGATATGGATAAAATGATGATGACTTGTGATAATCTTGATTACTAGAATTTCATGATTTTTTCCTCCAGAAGCATTCAATAATCAGAAAGAAAGAAAGAAAGAAAGAAAGAAAGAAAGAAAGAAAGAAAGAAAGAAAGAAAGAGAAAAGAATAAGAAAGCAGAGATGAAAAGTTATCCAAAGCTAATTTCCAAAAGAAGTAAAATGGAAGGATCCTAAGTCAGTGGATTATCAGATGTTGTTATACTACCAATTTAACTGACTAATGGCTATAAGCTTAGGAAAGAGTTTACAAAGTGTTGAAAGGAAAGTAACAGGGAAGGTCCAAAGGACCAGAGGCCACAATGATAATCAATAACAGTATAATAAAAATGAAAGGGTGAGAGAATTTGATAGGAAAGATGTTTTATGTATAAAGTCTTATATTCGATGTCTATGGAAAATATGCATCTACAGGTTGAAAATTTTAACTCTGATGTCAGCTGTCTTGAATTTGCACATTCAGTGCAGCAAAGCATTTGGTAAACACACTAACGTGAGTGCTAACAATGCCACTGAGAAGTGAGTAACTTTGAAAGAAATATTTGAATTCAGTACCTGTTATGATATACTACGGCTGTATAGGCTTCCTTTGAAAATTCTGAACAGCTAGATTTACCAAAGATTACCTGTAACAAATAACAGCATGTTGAAACTTTGTTGTAATAAATGCTGGATGTTCATATCTATGTAAGAATTTGTCTGATTTAATAACTACTGGAGAACAATGGGCAAAATCAGCCCAATGAAGAACAATGTGCCTACTGACGCTCATTAATAATTCAATTGCTGAGTTGTAAATTTCTTTTCAACTACAGACCCATCTGACATTCAAACATTCGAAAAGTTTCTACCCATTATATTTCCTTTTTCTTAAAGAAGGTGAAAAATTCATTTTAAAATCTGGATGTAGCATATCATTTGGAATTTATATAAGAAATATGGTCTATAGAATGGTAGGATTTATCTACTATACAAATTGATGGCTTCTCCACTTAAACAGTAATCATTCTGTAAGTCAAATATTAAATGATTTATAAATAATATTTTAAGACCCTATTTTAGGTCAAGCTATGTATCCTTTGCTTCCAGTACTCCCTACAAGCTACTCTATAAAGAAGGAGGAGCGCCATTCTTATGTTCTTTCATATGTGTTAAAAAAAAAAAATCCACCACTTTAAAAAAGAAAAGTATAATACTATTGGCGAAGGGTTAGAGGTAAAAAAATTCAGTCTTGTATATCTACCTCTTGAGTTCTAATAGAAGTATTATGGTTAATTAGGGCAGCTAATTAGATAAATGGCTTATGATTCCTATGTGAGGCAGTTAAGCTCTCAATGTTATCTAGCTGTAAGTTAAACTCTTATATCTGGCCAGCTATCTCTATATATGCAAAAATACACACATGGACATGTCATTGCACTTCCATCAACACAACTGATAAAATAACTCAAATTTTGTATCTTATACAAAGGGATTAGTTGGTACCATCCAAATAAAAAGAATATGTTAACAGATATTTGTGTTTCTTTTTATAACATTTAAGCAGGTCTTTTTATTTTTTGGGTGTGTAAAGGTGTAACAATTATGACTCTCCTATAAGTCTAATTTTATCAATTTGCTAAGAACATGTTACCATGTTTTTATAAAATGTTGTTCCGTTGCCAGAATTTAAAGTTTACGATTTTATCATATCAATGTTATATGACCAAAAAATCATTTCAGGATCCATTTGAATAGTCCTTATTTTTTAAAAGTTAAGCCAAGACAACATATCTGTTTCTATACTTTCAACCAGCCACAGGATAAACATAAAAGCATTATATTTTCATATGACAAATAATACATAAATGAAAGGATTGCAGTACCTTTCTTCCCCTAAGAAGCTATCATTTTTCACAAGGTAACTCATTTATATTTTCATAACATGAATGACATAAAGTAGAAAGTGTTCTTTTGTTGACCATTTGACAGGTATTTTTAACCATTCATCAACACAGACTGAACATCATTTCTGTGCCAAGCACTATGACAAGCATCAAGATATAGACATGACATGGTCCCTGCCCTCAAGGAGCTCACAATCTAGTAGACAAGATGAAGAAATAAACATAAAATCTTAAAGTGAAAACGCCCATAAAAGAAATGAGAAGATGCTATGGTAGCACCAAAAGAGGGAGCACTCTAACTGCTAATGTGGCTGGATGCAGTTGGAATTCTGTAGAGGACGGCATATATGTGCTAAGACAAGGAAGAGTTTGTTAGGCAAACAATAACAACAGACTATCTTACATAGACTACATTTGTCATAAACTCAAATTCATATGGCAATTCACATATAATGAAGCGCCTATTTTCACAATCCAGCATCTTTTCATCAACTGTAGTAGTATATTCATTCCTTCAACAGAAATAAAACACCAATAAAGAACATGAAATGCTAATTTCAAACCTCAAAAATAAATCCTACATTTATCAACAAATATTTATTCAGCATGTAATATATACAAAGATCTGAAACAGCTGCCATAGAATAATACAAAGATGAATAATTTGTGCTTGTTGCTGTCAATATCTATAAATACTGATGAAATGGAAACAATATGAAAAGAGAAAATACACACTTTCCTAGGAAGTAGAAAATCAGAAGAATTTGATTTAATAACTGACGTAGAAGGCTAAAATAAAACTATAAAAAATGCACCTGTTCTTAAGTTCATTTTCATTCCACAAGGGTTCTCAGAGGTTGAACATCTAAAGTGACAGTTGTGCTCCTATTCCATGTTACTAACTTTAGTTAAACCTAAAATCTACTTTCATGAAACTTGCACTGTATTTCACAGAGTGTGCATTAGTGTTGCAAGTCATGGCATTCTCTCTTACCACTGTACATCTATGCCTTTGAATCCCTGTATGTGATACCTATTACCTTGACAAGGCATTTTCTCCTACCAATGTACATCTAAGCCTTTGAGTCCCTTGGTTCTCAATATTGGCTGTAAAATGTAATCTCTTGGGAAGATTTAAAAATACTGATACATGACTAGCTCCACTCCCAGACATTATAATTTAATTGGACCAAGATTCAGTCTGAGTACTGGTATTTTTAAGAGCTCCCTTAAGTAAGTGTAATATGCACTATTACCAGGGTTTCTTAACAAACATGGGAAAAATCATACATATTAGAATCACCTGGGGCACTTTTTAAACCTATACCACAACCTCCTATACTACCCATCACTTTCCACCTCCCTTTATCAGACCTTTCATTCTAAAGGAGAAGAATTGGAATCACAGATGACAAGAATAGAAAAAAATATATATATCAGTGCTTTGTCAGAGTACCCTAATTCTGTGATTCTGTTGTGATCCTCTTTTGAAAGTCACTATTTTAGAATTTTATGTTTTTATCTCATATCCTCTAGGTTACAAGTCTTACTCATCTTTGTATCTCGGAGTGACTAGCACATACCAAGTCCTCAATAATTAAGACTTCAATATGGAAGTATTGAATCACTATATTGCACACTTGAAACTAGTATTACACTGTGTATTAACTAACTGGAATTTAAATAAAAATTTTAAAAAGGACTTCAAGTAAATTTTACTATCAGTACAGGAAGTAATGCAGTTAGAAATTTGATTTATAAGATCATATTAATTTCTAATCTAGAGCTGCCAACCAAGTAACACCACTTAAAAAAAAGTCTATTTGAACCGTATATGAAGAACAGGAAAAGTAAAGAACATTTCTTACCGGCATGGCATTGCTTGGATCCTCTCCATACATGAACTGTACTTTCACTGTTATATTTCTTGCAGAACCTTGACGATTAGCAAAATTGAGACTCTGAGGGTATATGTAGAGAAGATTTCTGTGAAGGCAATAGTATACATGATAGTGAATATATATCTAAAAACATGATGTATCACTGCATGCCACAAAAGAAAAGGATGAAATACTGAATTATTAATATTTGCTAGCCACTACGGTATTTTCACGTGCAATACTTTGATTCTTAGAGCAGTCATATAGATAGCAGTCAAATAGATAGCAATCAAATATACCACCCCAATTTTGCAGATGAATTGAAGCCCAGAAAACTGAAGTGAGGTTCACATACAACTAGGTAAGCTGAAATCAGAATATAGGTCAGTCAAACTTCAAAACACAAGTTCTTTCTTCTACAGGAGGATTCTGGGAAATAAATGAGTATGGACAAAAACATTATTAAGAAGTTAATAGCAGGGGCATCTGGGTCACTCGGTTGGTTAAGTGGCCAACTCATGATTTTGACTCAGGTGACAATTTCAGGGTCATGGGATAGAGCCTGCCTCAGGCTCATTGCTCAGCAGGGAGTCGGTCTCAGATTTTCTCTCTGCCCCCCCCCCCCCCACAGTATGCACGCTCCCTCTCTAAAATAAATAAATCTTTTATCAAAAAATAGTTAATAATGTATTATATTAGTTCCTCCAAGCAGATATAAAGAAAATGACATTTATAGATGAGACTTTTATATAAATTCGATCAAGGATTTAAGAGGTATTATATTCCACATTATTTGTTCAAAAACATGTATGACAATATGCTAGGTGTAACAGTATTCACTACTTGCTATATGAGAAATTAAACATTAGTCTGCATTTATTTTACTTCATACCCAGTTCATGATCTTGCATCTCACACAATTTTAATAGTCCCTGAGCCACCACAGAGAAGATAAATAATTCAAGAAGACAACAAAAGAGAAGGCAAAAAAAAAAAAGGAAAAGAAAAGGAAATAGAATGAAAGTTACTTACTGAAGACTAGTGCTGAGAGCTGAAGAACAAGACTTCAAGTATAATAAAGCCCTGCTAATCAACTCCTGGAGCAATGAAAACAAAGTCAAAATTTTCTGGAACGTGGTCAGGCAATATAGAAATTCTACATGAACACAATCTTTGACCTAAGAAACATGCATCTAGTCTAAGGAGAAAACTACACACATGTACAAATGGATGTGTTTAAAAAAATTCACTGTAACAATTTTTGAAGTAGAGAATATAAATAATTGTGAAGAAATACAATGTTCATCAGCACAGTTCTAGTTAATTAAATTAATATATATTGATAAGAAGAAACACTATGGAGTCCACAAAATAACAATGTGCAGCAATATTTGTTGATGTAGAAAGAGATATTCAGCATGTTGAAGAAAAAAAAGTAGGTTCCACAATAGGATGTATAGTGGCATGTGCTACTTATGAAAAATTGGGAAGAAATAATAGATGAAACTTTCCCTAACCTTGGGAAGAAGGAAACAGACATCCAGGTCGAGGAAGCTGAGAGAGTTCCAAAATAGATGAACCCAAAAGATTCACACCAAGCTACATTATAATTAAAATGTTAAAAGTTAAAAAGAAGTTGAGAATCCTAAAAACAGGAAGAAAAAAACAACTTGTTACACCCAGGAGAACCCATTAAGACTATCAGGAGACGGTTCAGCATAAACTCTGCAGGACAGAAGACAGTGGCAAGATATGTTTAAAGCTCTGACAGAAAAAACTTCCGGCCAAGGAAACTCTATCCAGCAAAGTTATCATTCAGAAGTAAAGTAGAGAGGGAGTCTTCAAGACAAGCAAAAGCTAAAACAGCTTATCATCACTAAACTGGCCTTACAAGGGCTATTAAAGAGAGTTCTTTAAGTTGAAAAGAGTACAAATTTGTAAAAAGAAAACATGAAAGAATAAATCTTACTGGAAAGGTAAATATATACTAAAAGGAGCAGATTAATCACTTACAATGCTAGTATGAAGGTTAAAAGACAAAAGCAGTAAAAGTAACTATAATAATTAAGGAATACAGAAGATAAAAAGATGTAAAATTTAACATCAAAAACATAAAATATGGGAAAGGGGAATAAAAATAAGAACTTTAAAATTGGATCACACCAAGTTGTTGTTGATTTAAAATGCACTGTTCTAGAAAGAAGTTGTTATATGCAAGTCTCAAGATATCCACAAAGCAAAAACCTAGAGTGGATACACAAAAGGTAAAGAAACCTAAGCATACTATTAAGCATACTAAAGCATACTATTAAAGAAAGTCATCAACCCACAAAGTAAAGGAGAGAGAAAATAAAGGAACAGAGATAAACTACAAAACAAATGGAAAATAATTAACAAAAAGTTCCATCCCACACAGCATTCCACATTAGGTAGGGCCTACTTAAAGAAAAAAAAAAAAAAAAAGAATTGAATAATTAAATGTCAAAAACCACTCAGGGATCAAATGAGGTAAGAATTGAAAAATTCAACTGAACTTAGCAATATGAAAGGCACTGATAAGATCAGACTGAAAACACATAAAAGTAGGTTCAAGACCAGGTAGTTGGTTTTTTGTTTTTTGTTTTTTTTAAGATTTTATTTATTTATTCTTGAGAGAGAGAGAGAGAGAGAGAGGGGCAGAGATACAGGCAGAGGGAGAAGCAGGCTCCATGCAGGGAGCCCAACGTGGGACTCCATCCCGGGACTCCAGGATCATGCCCTGGGCTGAGGGCAGATGCTCAACTGCTGAGTAACCCAAAAGTCCCAAGAGCAGGTGGTCGTTAAGAAAATGAAATCACTGAAATTCTGAAAAGTGTAGCTGTAAAGAAGAGAAAGATCATACAATAGTTGGAAACAGAATATGGGGATTTTGTAAGCTTTGTAAGATTGGGTAGGTTTGAGTTTGATTAAACACTCATGAAAAGAATCCAGCTAAGACAGGGACGCCTGGGTAGCTCAGTCGTTGAGCATCTGCCTTTGGCTCAGGGCGTGATCCCAGCATCCTGGGATTAAGTCCCCCATCGGGATCCTCCAAGGGAGCCTACTTCCTCTGCTTGTGACTCTGCTTCTCTCTCTCTCTCTCTCTCATGAATAAATAAATAAAATATTTTTTAAAAAACTGTAAGTAGTATAGATGTACAGAACACACAGAAAAGCAAAACACACTATGCTTTCCCCCATCCCTCAGAAGCTCTCCACCATCTTACAACTGTCTACGTTTTGTGGACATGGACATGATCGGACTCTCCACATCTTTCAAGTCTCAGAAAACCTAATCTTTACCTCCCCCCTTTACATGCCTCCCTTGGTTATTCCATTCACATCTCTTAAACAATCTGCTTAAAATAAAACAATCTGGTCACAGCTGCTGAAATAGATCTCTCCCCTCACCTGTTCTGAAGCAAAGAAGACCTTGATAACTTCCTGTCGAAAGAATGCTGGCTTTGGAGAACCGTGCCCCCGCCACCACCCCCCAGTGCCACAGGCACTGTCGGTGCATATATACCCCCGGCTTCAGACTACTATGGTGCCGAGAGCCTACCATGAGGACAGACACCAGCCCTGGACCCTACCAGCATCACTGCAGAGCTGGAATGAGCCCTGGAGTCCCCCAAGTGCCCCCCTATTGCCTGCAACCCCACAGCCATGCCCGGCAGTCCTCCTCCCAACCCCCAACCACAGCCAGGCCCTCTCCTGGGTGAATCAAAACCCTCTTCACCACACTGAGACCTTGAACTGGCCTGATCTCTGCCCTGGAGTAAAAGCCCCTCTAAGCATCAAAAAAATAAAAAAATAAAATAATCCTAAATTGTCTTGTTCATTTATATATTATTTTTTGTTTATATATCTCCTTTTTTTAAAAAAGATTATTTATTTATTCATGAGAGACAGAGAGAGAGAGAGAGAGAGAGAGGCAGAAATACAGGCAGAGGGAGAAGCAGGCTCCACGCAGGGAGCCCGACATGGAACTTGATCCCGGGTCTCCAGGATCACAGGCTGAAGGCAGCACTAAACTGCTGAGCCACCTGGGCTGCCCTGTATCTCCTTTTATAAATGTGCGTGTGTATCTCCTTAGTAGAGCCCAAACTCCAGGAGGGCAAAGACTTTATCTAGTTAACTGCTATATTCCCAATGCTTAAAACAGTGCTTCATATTGAATGAATGAATAATACAGAATAAACATAAATATTTAGTTACCTAATACTTATGGGAGTTTGGATTCCAGGTTAAATGAAATTAACTAAACATTATCTATAAATGATATCTATACCTATACCTGATATAAATGTTATCTATACCTGATTTCCAATATAACCCAGTTTTAAATTCAACTTGTTTTTTAATAAAGATTTCATTTATTTATTTGAGAAAGAAAGAGAGAGAGTCCACACAAGGCAGAGGAAGGAGAAGGAACAGATGGAGAGGGAGAAGCAGGCTCCCCAATGAACAGGGAGCCCAATGCAGGACTTGATCCCAGGACCCAGGGATCATAACCTGAGATGAAGGTAGACACTTAACCAACTGAGCCACCCAGGAGCTTCTCAACTTGTTTCTGAAGGTAAAAGGCATACAACTGAATCCATATTCTTTTTCATTTGACTACCAACTCCACTATTAATTCCCACATAAACTTAATAAGTCTTTATCATGCATTTATAATACTTCAGAAGAACTGCAAATCAGCAGTGAGAAAGTAGATTAATGAAGTGTTGACCTAGCCATTCAGGGAAAAAATGTGAATTCATATTTTGCTCCCTCCTCAAAATAAATTCCAGAATAATCAAAGGTTTAAATAATAAAAAGAAAGCCATAAAAGTACTAGATACACTTTAAAGACCATATTTTATAGGTGAGAAAGGCATTTCTGATCATGAGCCACAAAAATTATAAAAGACAGATTTTAAAGTCTCTGCAGAGCAGGTAATAGCTAAACATAGATGGAAGACAAATGACAAACTGTAAAAATACTATTTGTTACTTATAAGATGAAGAGTTAATATCCATAATATGTAAATAATTCCCACAATTAGTCAGAAAGAGACAAACAAAAAAGGGGAGAGGAATCTGGAGGGAAGGGACTTACATAACACTCAGGTAATTCATGAAGAGAACAAAACAGATGGCCAGGAAAGATATTAGATGCATTTGCCTATTAGATTTATTGATATTTAGGGAGCACCTGGATGGGGCAGTGAGTTAAGCATTGGACTCTTGATTTTGGCTCAGGTCATGATATCAGGGTCAGAGGGTCAAGCTCTGCCTAAGGCTCTGTGCTCAGCAAGAGTCTACTTGAGATTCTCTCCCTTTCCTCTGCCCCTCCTTGGTGTGCATGCATGCATGCACATTCTCTCTCTCTACAACAAATAAATCATTTTGAAAAAGAATTTATTAATACTTTTGGTTTTCTCATTCAAGGCACTGGTAAAAATTCATGGGAAAAGAAAAACTCTCATTACTCTTGGCAGGGATGTAAACTGGCACAATACTTTTTTTTTTTTTTTAATTTTTAATGGCACAATACTTTCGAAGGATAACTGACATGAGGAATCACGTGTAGCTACTCACGCAAGGAATCTAGTATGATAGACCACAAAATGTTAATAGTGAAAAGTCAGGATGACTCTTGTTTTTTTTTAAGATTTTATTTATTAATGTATTTATTAAGTGATAAAGACAGCATGAGCATGAGCAGAGGGGAGGGGCAGAAGGAGAGAGAGAATATCAGGGGACTCCCCAGTGAGCATAGAGTCCCAAATGGGGCCACCTGTGGGGCCCCATCCCACAACCCTGAGATCATGATCCCAGCTGAAATCAACAGCTGGTAGCTTACCCAACTGAGCCACCCAAGTGCCCCTAGGATTTTTACATTTTACAAGTTTCAGAAATATCTGGGTTTCCACAATAAGTACCTTCAGCATAAAAATTTAACATTTAACATTTATTAATAGTGAACATGGGGGGGAAAGTAAGATGCATGAAATAATTAATTACTTCAAAGATCATTCATTTTCTGGATCTGCAGTATCCAATAAAATAGTCTAATCAGACTACTAAGTACTTGATGTGTACTCACTCTGAGATATGCTGGAAGTATAGAAACATACTCTATTTGGAAGATTAAGTATGAAAAAATATATAAAATATCTAATTAATGTTTTATATTGATCACATGTTGAAATAATTTTTGATATACTGGATTAAATAAAATGTACTAATAAAATGAACTTCATTTGTTACAATTCTTACTTTTTGTTACATATATAACTCACACTATATTTCCATTGGACAGTTTCTGTTCTGGACAAAGAGAGGAAAGGGAAGCCAATATATGAATCTGGCATTATTCTTCACTTTAGTTAATATAAATATTTCTATTTATAAATGTGTCCTTCTCATGAAGTTACTTTCAGAATCTTTCTACCAAATATTAAAGACAAATGATCATATTGTTATTTTCTTTAAATATTTTATTTATTTATTCATGAGAGAGACAGAGGGAGAGAGAAGCAGAGACACAGGCAGAGGGAAAAGCAGGCTCTATGCAGGGAGCCCAATGTGGGACTTGATCCCAGGACTCCGGGAACAGGCCCTGATCCAAAGGCAGATGCTCAACTGCTGAGCCACCCAGGTGGCCCTAATGATCACATTTTTAAAAGGAAGAAATTAAAAAGAATCCTACATTCAAAAGGTCCCAATGTCTTGTGCTTTATTTGAAAGTTACATCTCTGGAAGATTGCACAACCTGAGGGAAGGCAAAGGACTTTGCTTTGCTTGAAACTTAAACAAGACTTCTAAATGTCCTAAAATTCTATGTAGCTAAAATATTTTGGATATTAGTTCTTAGAAACTAAGAACTAATCCCTAGATTAGGGCCCAATTTTTAGTTTCTTATTTTCTTTGGCACAAAAATTTTTAACTTTCATAACATTACTGGTTATATTTGATTAGGGTTCTATTTAAATAGGCACAAGTTCAAGCAAAGATTAGATTCCACCTCTGACGATGTATAGTCAAACAGGAGGCATTAAAAGGCAGATATAAAATCACTTACACCCTTACTGTATTCATTACATGCCATGTTGGTATTCTACAGCTCATGATCAGGCAATTTATTTATTTTAAGTATATGCAGTAACATGTCAAACTAATCTAAGAAAAAAAGTTATCCAGTTATTTCTACCTAGAGACAATATAATAAAAACCAAGAATATGTAACACTATTGCCTTTAATCTATCTGTTAGTGTCACACATAAGAAATCATATCAATTGTACAGAAAGTGTTAATATTTTAATACAGTAACCAAAATGGAAAGAAATTACTTAATAAGCCTGTCTTTGGTATTAGTGTTCAGTTACTTTTAGGCACTCGAAGGGGCAAATTCAAAACACTTTTCAAATTCCTTTCTCAAAAAGAACCTCCTATATCAAAACAGGTTAAACATTTACTAGATGCAAATTTTCTAGGTATAAAATTTGCATGTTATTATTTATCATTCTCTTTTTCATTCAATATATTTATATTGTTTCTCAAACATATATGGCATTTTACTATATAAAGGACTATAAAGGATACAAATTAAAAATAGATACAGGTATTGCCCATAAACAGCTTATAGTGCAACAGAGAGAAGTTGGCCCATTTCAGTCTCCCCTCAACTAGAGGGTGGATGAAACATCAGGGTCAATAGTTTGAAGCCAGAAAAGTAGACAGTTTAGTTAAGAAAAGTTTCGAAATATGCCCTTCATGACCAATGACCACAACACTTTTCCTTTTAAAAATAAGGGAGAAAATTCAAATTTCTTCACTAGTTCTATATACTTTTTAACTTCTATAACATTTAACAGTTTTGAGGGTAAGATGAAAATGAAGAATAAGAATTTTTGTTGTTTTTCTTCTTTATTAGTGGAAGTATCTATATATTTTTATTTATTTGGATTCTTTATTTCTCTTACAAACAGAAATATTTATATGGTTCTGTATATAGGCACTTAAAATAGGCTAAACAAAAGATATAATTCCTTATACCTACCAAGGTCCAAGACACCAAAATGCAGAAAACCTGGATTTCATCAAAATTACACAACTTATATCATCTAAAATGAGATACAATATTTACCAATAAAATATTATAGTATGGGCATAAATGCATTGATTATTTCTAATTAACAAAAAGTAACTAAGAAATTATGATTATTTACTTTACACCAGTGTTCTGTGCTTTAAAAAATTTAATTCTTATCTTCATACAATCCTATAAAGTAGGTATTACCTTCACTTGACAGATGAGAAAACAGAGGTATGGAAAAACTAATTTGACCAAGAGTTACAGAGCTGAAGAATGGGACAGCCAGGATTCTAAGTCAGCCTACCTCTCTCCAGAATCCTACTCCTAACCACTATGGTATACTACCAACTGTAGCTATTAAATCCAAAAGCCCTTACCCTAAATCATCAAAGGAAAGGGTCTCTATTTTACGCCATGAGAAGGCATTTCTAAGAGCAAAAATTTGGAAATGGTTCATTTTATAAAGTTTTGTTTGACAGCTTACAATTTAAACTAAAATTCATTATGCTAAAGCTTTTCTCTTTGCAAAAAAAAAATATGAACTCTATTTAAATTTTTTTCAGATAGGCCTGATTACACACACACAAATGTTCAAAGGTCATTTATATGTGATATAATAACTAATTTTGAGTACTTCCTATTTGCCAGACACTGTTCTAAGTGCTCTACACATATCATTTCTTATAATTCCCATAATCCTATTAAGTATGTACTATAACTACCTCAACTTACAGATGAGAAGACTGAAAGTATGTGAAGGTAAGTAACTTCTCCAAAGCCAGACAGCTAGATGTGGTTCTTGGACAGAGTATGGGCTGTTATACAGATAACATTGATTCTGATTCCAAAGCCCACACTCTTAACAATTTTACTACATTAATTAATCAAGATAAGGCATTTTTAAAGGATTTTTCCTCAAAATGTTCTCAATGAGCACTCAAGGAGGATAATCAGGGACAGCTGAGTGGCTCATTCAGTTAAGCCTCAGACTCTTGTTTTCCACTTGGGTCATGATCTCAGGGTTGTGAGATCCAGGCTTGTGTGGGGCTCTGCACTGGGTGTGGAGCCTGCTTAAGATTTGATCTCCTTCTCCCTCTGCCCCTGCTATTCCATTGCACACGTGCATGCATACGCTCTCACTTAAAAAAAAAAAAGGATAATCAGCTATAATATAACTGAAGTATTTAGTATTTTTCCTTTTAACACTAAGTTAGAAGCACAGTAGAACATTTACATTTGAACATACTAGTAATTTGTTGGGTTTTGTTAAATGTGTATTACCAAACTGACAAAATTCAAAGAAACTTATAACAGGCAAATTGTTTCAGCCATTGGAAGTATATAATTCTGACATAATCTTAGAAGATCACCTAATCTATTGGTCTTTCAGTGGGTACATGGGAAAGAGGTTAGAACATAGACACAGACTCTATATTAACAGAGAAAGGGAGTGAAATGTCTTTAATGTATGAGATTTGTGATAATATACAAATATGGTTAGGAAAGATCATCTGAAGCAAAAAGACATACTAATAAATAATAAGGAATATATAACCATATGTTAGCTTATATAGAGTATCATGGGAATGCAGAATTGAGGGCCATTAATACCACTTGAAGAAGTGGTGGAAGGCTTCACAGAGAAACCATTTCTGGGAATAGGTTGCTCTTTCCAAATAACTAAAATACAATTTGGGAAAGCACTTAGTTCATTAATTTTCCTTAACCTTAATGTGAATTTGCCAATCAAAAGAGTTAAATTGTATATCTCTTTTTAAAATCATGAGAAATTAAAATAAGCTATTAAAAACAAGTAGTTCTCACAACTCTAAAACTGAAGTTTATAACATTGCAAAATACAGCAACAATTAGATATGACCCAGTAAGTTAATTGCTCATTTCTTTGATTTCATTTAGCATTGATCTAACTCAATGTAGAAGGTTACATTGGTACAAGTTTACACAGTTTAATAATTAACTATATTCACCTGCCAACCTTACTGTTCATGTGGCAAATAGTGGTATATATAGAGTTTAGAAGTCTGGCTCTGCTTACAGGAGAAAATTAGTTGAGTAATTAGGATAAAAATGTACACAATTAAGCTCTTTCTTTTTATCATTCCTTTAGTTATTTCTTCCAAAATTGACCGAGACTATTCATCATATGATTCTGTATCTCCAGAGCCAAAGTCAAGATTTGCTATGTTAGATGATGTAAAAATTTTAGCCAATGGTCTCCTTCAGTTAGGACATGGTCTCAAAGACTTTGTCCATAAGACTAAGGGACAAATTAATGACATATTTCAAAAACTCAACATATTTGATCAGTCTTTTTATGACTTATCACTGCAAACCAATGAAATCAAAGAAGAAGAGAAGGAACTTAGAAGAACTACATCCAAATTGCAAGTCAAGAATGAAGAAGTGAAGAATATGTCACTTGAACTCAACTCAAAAGTTGAAAGCCTTCTAGAAGAAAAAATTCTACTTCAACAAAAAGTGAGATATTTGGAGAAGCAATTAACCAGTTTAATTAAAAATCAACCTGAAATTCAGGAACACCCAGAAGTAACTTCACTTAAAGTAAGTAGAAATCAAAGAGGGTTCATGGTTCTGTTTTCAATGTGGATCTTTTTTTAAAAATATTTTAAGACATGCTACTTTATTAAATCTTTGAAATACTATACTTTTCTCAGGGGAAAAAAAAAGCCTCTAGGAAAGAAAATTTCCCATTCTAATTTCCAATTGTTTTTTTTTTTGTTTTTTGTTTTTTTATTTATGATGGTCACAGAGAGAGAAAGAGAAAGAGGCAGAGACATAGGCAAAGGGAGAAGCAGGCTCCATGCACCGGGAGCCCAACGTGGGATTCGATCCCGGGTCTCCAGGATCGAGCCCTGGGCCAAAGGCAGGCGCCAAACCGCTGCGCCACCCAGGGATCCCTCAAATTGGTTTTTACGATTCCCTAACATTATATTTAAAAACAGCTTCACATTTGAGATGAAAATTACAAATCAATTAGTAAAATTTAGAACACTAAATTCTTACAGTATTGCAAATCACTGGAGGCAAGTAAAAAGTTAAAGGAATATAATTTGAAACCCTCCTCCCATGTTTAAAATGGATAAATGTTAAAAAAGAAAAATTAAAACTAAATGGATAAAAGTTTTAAAAAATAAAATTAAATGGATAAAAGTCTTAAAATTAAAATTAAAATAATTAAAATTAAATGGGAAAAGTAATATGTAAATGGTAAAGATTAATTCTTATTAAAATACTGTTGTTTTTTCCATTTAACTGAAGTACTTTGAAATTCAAGAAATCAGATTTTAGAGATGGTACATTTTAAAACATAAGGACAAAAGGATTTGAAAGGAGCATAAGTGAAAAAGGTTGCCAATATTTAGTTATCCAATCCACTATTAGTTTTAAAAGCTTAGATTGTAATAGTGTTATAAAAAATAAAAAAGTCTAATTTAACAAAAAAAAGAAAAAAGAAAAACAAAAGACAGAAACCTCTAACCACCCTACCATCTATGTACAGACTTTTGTAGAACAGCAAGATAATAGCATCAAAGACCTTCTCCAGACTGTGGAGGAACAATATAGACAATTAAACCAACAGCATAGTCAAATAAAAGAAATAGAAAACCAGGTAAGTCAATATTTAATATGTCTAATCTTTTCAATAAAATCTAATAGGTTTATGAAAATATTAGACCCTAAACTTGTTTTTAAAACTTATAGTTGGATAATGAGTAAACAGATCACATTGGCATGATTGTTATGACTGCAAACCCTGAAGCTAAAAAATACCTGGGTTTGAATCTGGGCTCTAAAACTTTTCTGTGACCTTAAATAAATTACTTAATCCCTCTGTCTCTCAGTTTCCTCACTTATTCTATGAAGAAAACAACAGAACCAAAATAATTTATTTTATTTTATTTTCCAAAATAATTTTTGTGAGAAAAAAAATTAACAGCATGTAAAGTGTATCTTCAATATGATTCTACCAAAAGTCAAAGTTAGGGGCACCTGGATGGCTCAGTCAGTTAAGCTCAGGTTGTGATCTAAGGGTCTTGGGATTGAGCCCCATATTGGGCTCCTTGCTCAGTGGAGAGTCTGTTTCTCCCATGGCCCCTACTGCTGCTCATGTTCCCCCCCACCTCTAATAAATAAATAAAATCTTAAAAAAAAAAAAAACTTTAAAAAGTCAAAATTAGATCAAGTCTCTCTTTGTTCAAAACCATACAATGGTTTCCCATCTCACTTGCAGTGTCCATAAGACCCCAGATGACTCTTACCTCTCTGACTTCATCTCTACAACTCTAGTCATACTGGGGTAACTCTTCCAAGTTACTCAAATATATCAAACATGCTGTTGTCTCAGGACCTTTCCCCTGTTCCCTCTATCTTCCAGGATAATAATGCTCTTCTCCCTGGTATCTGCATGGCCCACTCTCATTTCCTTTAGATCTCTGTCAAATGTAAAATTCTCAGTGAAGCCTTACTAAGTCACTTAATCAAAAATTACAATCCCCAAACCTGTTACGTCCTTTTTTTTTTTTTTTTTAATTTTTATTTATTTATGATAGTCTCACAGAGAGAGAGGCAGAGACACAGGTAGAGGGAGAAGCAGGCTCCATGCACCGGGAGCCCGACGTGGGATTCGATCCCGGGTCTCCAGGATCGTGCCCTGGGCCAAAGGCAGGCGCCAAACCGCTGCGCCACCCAGGGATCCCTGTTACGTCCTTTATTACTCTTTTTCCCTTTACACTTATCTTTTTTTCACATAATATAAAATTTTAGTTATTTATTTTGTCTGTCCCTTCACTAGAACCGGGATTTTCTTCATTTTCATTGCTATTGGTCCAGAATATAAAATACTGTCTGCACACAGTAGGAATTCAATAAATATAAATTGAATTAATAAGGTTAATATCACATTCAACACAAAGAAGTCAATAAAAGCTTGCTATTATTAGTAGTATTAGAAACTGTGTGCCTGGTAATTAATGTCCAATACCCAATAGTAGAATTAATCTACAATGTAAACAGCTGGCTAGATGAGGGAGATACCTATTTAGAAAAAACTATATGTGAGAACCTAAAAATTTCAGAAATATTAAATTATTAATACTATGAAACAGCACTCCAGACCGTTCCAAAAACAATACAAATTTGGAGAAAGTTATTTAAAAAAATAGTTGCCAAGAATAATAAAACAATTTCCACTTAATAAACATATTATTATATGTTTAAGAAATTTTATGACTCATAATTTCAAGTTATTTTTGCTGTGAATCATAGTTTAGTAGGTTATTTTATTATTTTTGCTAATTATCCAAAAGGATTTTTTGCCAATTAATTTTTATTTCCATAATTCCCTCATTACATTATTTTTCTAAATTCATTTTTCTTACATCTTCTATTATGGTTAAATGAGCCTACTTACAAAAGCAAAATGTCACTACTATCAAATGATACACATCTTGTCTAATAATAAAATGTATGAAGTATTCAAAACAATGAATATCTGAGTTTGAAGAAGCCTTAGAGCATCTAATCCAATTTCCTCAAATTTCAAATAAGATTCCAAAACTCTGTAAGTTAAGTGCCTTTCATATTACATAGTTACTTAGGAGAAAAGGCTAATATCCAGTAAATGAACTCTGCAATAGATCCTTATGAATAAGGTCACAGGAAATGCCAACATTAAAAAACACTAGTAAGATATTATATAATCTGTTTTTCTCAGTCTGTTAATACAAAAGCTATCAGTCAATAAATTGCAAACCCAGCACACTTTCCATAAAAATAAACCATTATTGCAAAAACTAGCAATGAAATATTGAATGTATTGAAAGTAAGCAAATAAGCCTGCCAATTTAATACTTCTACAGGTAACATTTACATTCCAAAAACCTATTAAGAAAGCAGCTTTGTTCAAAGTATATGCTAGGTCTTTAAGGCAGGTCTGAGAATTAATCAATAAGGCCTACAACTGAGATTTAATTAAGCTTAAAATCTGCCTATAACAGCACAGAATACATATTCTATTCATATATCTAAACAGAACGTATTTAAAAATGCTAAGCAAAGTCTTTACCTTTGGTCTGGCTGGCTTTTTGACCAATTTCTGGTTTGTGCTTTGCTCTCTTTCTTTCTATAGTTTTTCCAAACTCATTAGTGTGCCTGATTATGAACTTAAAGACACATATAAGTTATACTTTTGATATCCTCCCTCAGATTCCCCTAATTGTAATTCTGCACCATTTTTAAAAGAAAACTTATATTCTTTCATCAGCTAAGAAATGTTATTCAAGAATCCACAGAAAATTCTCTTTCTTCTAAACCAAGAGCACCAAGAACTACCCCCTTTCTTCACTTGAATGAAACAAAAAATGTAGAACATAATGGTAAGTTAATTTGTTGTGTTTCGTTCTTGAAGGTATATTATCAAATTTTTCTACTATCTTAGACATTCCCGTTAAAAATTGCTATTCTTAGAGCCTGTTCTTAAACTAAGAGAGAGTAAAGAGACAAATCCACCAATACAACATGTCAACCTAAATTGGATCCTGGCAGGTTTTTTTATTTTTTATTTTTTCAGCCATATAAAACACATTCTTAAGACAATCAGGAAAATACAGATGTAGACTTGATTTTAGAGATGGTATTATTTTAAAATTTTTATATGTAATAATGGTTTTATACTCATGTATGAAAATAATATATTTATGAGATACAAGCTGAAATATTTAAGGAATTAAGGGTCATGATGTTTACAAATTACTTTCAAATAGCACAGAATATATTTGTGTACCTGTATATTTATGAAGCAAAATTGGCAAAAGATTAACAAGTGCTGAATACAGATGGAAAGACTATGAAGTTCTCTCCAATGTTTCTACTTTCCTGCTGAAAATTTTCATAAAAAAAAGAAACACAAAAATGAAAGAACAAAATCTCCATTCCCAACTGAACTTTAATAAAATGATGCTTTCAGAACACATTTACTTTGATGTAATTCATACACACACACAAAAGGTCTCTGTAAGTTTCCTTCGTGTATGTTCACTATATCCACATATATCTGTTGAAGTGCTATACACCAAGCACTATAATAATGTCTCATATGCGGTATTACATTTCCTATATCTCACAAAAATATGTCTAAAATTCTCATTTTGTCACTTTTCCTAAAAAGAAATCAGTTTAGTCATAACCATTTTAATACTGTTTGCATAATATACAATCTAATGTATCTGCTTCAGCATAAAGTACTTTCTTGGTAATACATTACTGAAAAAGGCTAAAGGCTACATTCAACACAATTCCATAAAATGTCAAGTAAAAGCTCAAGCTCTAAAGATACCATTCTTATTACTGTATCTCATGTAATAACACTTTCTTGATTCTAGACATTCCTGCTAATTGTACCACCATATATAACAGAGGCGAACATACAAGTGGCATCTATTCCATTAGACCCAGCAACTCTCAAGTTTTTAATGTCTACTGTGATGTTAAATCAGGTAAAACCAGCCTGAAGAGCTCAGGTTATTCACTGCCTATTAGTAAGACTAAATCCTATTATCTTTGTTCTGAATACATATAAAATGAAATATAAGTAACATAAGTAGTTATAAGTGGCTTATAGTACTTCTATTTATTTTTGTATTTACCAATGCATGTATTCAATATTCTCCATCTTTTTCCAGAATATAAACTGAAATTACTATTATTAATAAGTTTATTAAGATAGATTCATTAGTTGCCCTTTAATTAATTTCTTGAGACCATAATAAATAATAAAATGGTATTACCATAACAATATTAATAGCTATATTACATAGCCACCAGTTAAAATCAAAACAAGAAAACAATATTTTGGGCCACCTAAGAGGCTCAGTCGGTTAAAAGTCTGCCTTTGGATCAGGTCATGATCCCAGAGTCCTGGGATAGAGCCCCACATTAAGCCCCATGTTGGGCTCCTTGCTCAGTGGAGAGTCTCTTTCTCCCTCTGCTTGGGTGCACATGCTCTCTCTCTCAAATAAATAAAATTAAAAAACAAAAAAGAAAACCATATTTTGTCACACCAATCTACTTAAAATACACAATTTTGTTCATGATATACAGGTAGCTCATGGACATTAATTCAACACCGAATAGATGGATCACAAAACTTCAATGAAACTTGGGAAAACTACAGATATGGTTTTGGGAGGCTTGACGGTAAGGTGACTTCATTCATTCATTCATTCATTCATTCATTCACTTGTGAACTTAAAAGTATTTACTAGGAATCTATTTCGAATTGGGCATTAGGAATGCAACAATGAATGAATAATAGTCCCGGCCTTCATAGGACTTACTGACAAATAATTACATATCTGTTAGTAATTTACACTTATTACAAGCCATCTATTTGAATTATACTTATCACAATTTCATGTCATGTCATGTCCATTCTTAAGCATGTGTATCACAATTTAATTTAATGGCTTCTAATTATAATTATAATCATTAAAGACAATTATGACTAAAAGCTCTGCTAAGTGGTAAGTACTATGAATGAACTATAAAGAAAACCATCCTTAACACCACTTTCTTTTATAACATTTTAGATACTAATTACTTGGAAGGTAGAAGGAACAAAGAAACTGAGATGTACAGTATTAATAAATGTTTAAATCTTAATTGTTTAAGTATTATAAGTGTACACTGTAGAAAATGTGATTTAAAATTAACAACCCACAGATTTTTATTTTCTTTTCAGGAGAATTTTGGTTGGGTCTAGAGAAGATATATTCCATAGTAAAGCAATCTAATTACATTTTGCGAATTGAACTAGAAGACTGGAATGACAACAAGCATTATATTGAATATTTCTTTCACTTGGGAAATCATGAGACCAACTATACATTACACCTTGTTGAAATTACTGGCAATATTCTCAATGCACTCCCAGAACACAAAGATTTGGTGTTTTCTACTTGGGATCACAAGGCAAAAGGACATGTCAACTGTCCAGAAAGTTATTCAGGTATCCTTTTCCTAACATCAGTACTTCATTTTCATATCTACAAAATACCTTCCCAAACTATTAGCTAAGCTATACAGTATCAACTCTTTAAAAACTGAATCCCAAATAAGCATTTTCTCTGTAGGTAAAAATCTCTTAATATAACTATTAATTTCATTCTAGTTCAACTAGGTATTTTACCTATAACTTTCTCAGATATTTTATTTTGGGTGATATACAGAGGACTTATACAGATTATTCAAAAATGGGATACATGCAAATGCATACAATACTGTCATATTTGTAAGAAGTGAAGATGTACTCATTGGGAAATATAATAACAGTAACTACATGAGTCTGTATTCATTAAATTCCATATCTATCTTCTTTAGGAGGCTGGTGGTGGCACAATGTTTGTGGGGAAAACAACCTAAATGGTAAATATAACAAGCAAAGAGCCAAAACTAAGCCAGAGAGAAGAAGAGGATTATACTGGAAGTCTCAAAATGGAAGGTTATACTCTATCAAATCAACGAAAATGTTGATCCATCCAATAGATTCAGAAAGCTCTGAATGAGCTGAAACAAATTAAAAAACCAACAAATTAAACTCATTTGAAGTTACTGTGGTTTAATATTCTGGTATTAAATTCCTAATAGAAGATTTTAGAAATAGATTCTTTATTTTAAAGTCACTATCAATTTAAAAAGTAAGCATATTGAAAAATTACCTCAAAGAACACCAGTTATCTTTCCCAAGCAAAATTCTTCTGATATCATTTACTCAAATATTTTGTCATGTGAGAATCAATTTTATGAAGTCACGATCTAAACTTTACCCAATGGGTGAATTTTTAAGTCTATTTTTTTTTTAATAAAAAACTTCTAAGGATGTTTAAAGAGTCATCATGTAGGCTAATTTTACAACTTCCTCAGTTTAAAAAATTAATTTTCTTGCTAAAATTCTGAATTTAAATAAACATAAAAGACTGTTAATTGTATAGTTTTTAAATGCTGTAATATTATTAATTTCAAAATTAAAATTCAGTCATTTCAGAGTACATATGAAAATCTGTAATACTAATTTTAAAATTGATGCTTCATTTTGCTACCAAATAACCTGAAATAAATATCTGGTATGCTTCATTTATGAAGTCAAATGAAGCAGGATAAAACACTGCACTGAAATAGGTTAACTGTCTTAAATGCAGTAGATCATGATTACTAGGTCATATTGACTTTATATCAAGAATCACTGTATCAACATATTTGTTAACTTATCTATATACTGTATACATTTTATATATTTTAACACTAAATACTGTGAAAACGATTTTAAAGGGATCTTGTCAGAATATAATAAGAATGAATGTATTTGTGGGTCAACTTAAAATTTAATAATTTATTCCCCCGGACATGGTAGAGTCTAATACTTATGTGTAGGTTATCAAAAGGAAAAATCCTAACAAGTTACTTAATGTTTAAATAGCCTGACAGATGTGTATGTACATTTTCAAATTCAATAAAGATTTCAGTCCCTAAAACTACAGAAATTTAAGTTCTTATAGTTTTTTAGTGACATGTAATAGAATTATGATTATGTTATTTCTAAGTTAAATAATTTAAATTCTAATCCTCAAGGATTACTAGATGCAAATCTTTTGACCATAGTATCATTTGTCCGTATTTATTTTTGGAAAATAAGTTTGGGATGCCTGGGTGGCTCAGTGGTTGAAGATTTCCCTTCAGCTCAAGTAGTGATTCCAGGGACCTGGGATTGAGTCCTATATCATGCTCCTTGCAGGGAGCCTGCTTCTCCCTCTGCCTGTGTCTCTGCCTCTCTCTCTGTCTCTCTCATGAAAATAAATAAAATATTTTAAAAAATAAATATGAATAAATAAATAAAATTTAAATGAATAAATAAAATTTAAAAGGGGGGGGGATCCCTGGATGGCTCAGTGGTTTAGCGCCTGCCTTGGCCCAGGGTGTGATCCTGGGGTCCCGGGATCCAGTCCCGCATCAGGCTCCCTGCATGGAGCCTGCTTCTCCCTCTGCCTGTGTCTCTCATGAATAAATAAATAAAATTAAATAAATAAATAAACAAACAACCAGGTAAAAATAAAATGTTGAATTAAATTTAGATTTTAAAGAATATAGCGCCCAAGTTATATAGTGATTCACCCTACTCAAAAAATATTCAGCATTATGTATTTTAAATTACTCAATGTCATATTTTTTACGTATATGACATGTAAATATGTACGATATATATATATGTATCCTATATAAATATTTTGTTCCAATAAAGTACAAAAGAATAAGTTTTAGCTTTTAAGATCACAGCCAAACTGTCAAAATTGACCTTTTTTTTTTCAAAATTGACTTTTTATTTTTTTTTTTTTCAAAATTGACTTTTTAAAACCAGAATGCCAAAATGACTTTTTTCCCAAAAAACCTGGAAGCTCTCGAATACAAAATATGCTTTATTTAATACTAATTGCTTCTTCCATTTGTTCTCTAATTTTTTAGAATTCTTACACAATATGCTTCACTTTGTTCCTTTTAGGAATACTTAGTTTTTTCTGTATAAATTATGCTCAGAGTGAGAGATAATTCTGGTATAGAAAGCATTTTTTTATGATTCACAAATTGTGTCCTTCTGTCCTCACTACTTTGCCAAGTATTCTATTTACACCACCAACTCACAATTGTCTAATCTAATGGCCTTTCCTCAGTCCACATATTCTTGGATCTCTCTACTAACTTGTTACTAAATAATATTCTTTCAAATTTGACTTTCATTTTGCTCCCACAGTATTACCATACTCTCCAAGAATTATCCCTAACCTGAATCCATTTTTATAGCCCTATTCCCTCCTAGTATATGACATATTTGGGCCAATGCACAATCTTCAAAAATCTCTTCCACTCTTATCCTCAGAAATTCTATCTATTCTCATGGGCTTGTCTATGTTCCACGAGTAAAATTCCCAAATTACATATATTATTCCCAGATCTCTCTCCAGTTCTCCTTTTTATACTGCCTATCTGCCATTCTTCCTTTTGATATCCTATAGTTTCCTCAAATTCAACATATCCAATAAATTCATCAAAGACTTACCACCTCTGCTGATCCTTCCTCTCTACCCCATCACACTCCTCCTTATCTCTGTACATCCATTAATGGCACCACCATGCTTCCCGTCATCCAAGTTAAAAAAGCTGGAAGACATCTCTGCCTTTTTACCTAACTTTGTAAACCACCTCTCCTATATCAGCCACTAAACTGAATACAAATCTTCCTTTGAAAAGTCTGTTAATATGATATGCTTTCTTCCCATTTCTACTGTTTAGAGCCTACCGAGGCCTGCTTTTAACCTGAATTTTAAACTGTTTAAATAGTCTCCTGCCTGGCCTCCTAAATTTGTCTGTCTTCCTTCAATTTTCCTAAAACAAATTAATAATGGCTACATACTACTTTGACCTGTGTCATTCAAATTTATCTATTAAAAGAGTGTAACAGCTTGAGAATACTGAAAACATACCCTTACAATTCTAAAGTTATAAGATGAAATGGCTTTATATAAGCATATGCTTCTTTTAGAATCTTATTAGGGTTTTATCTTAAATCTCATAATTTATCTTAAAATTGTATGTGAATTGTGTTTTTTATTCTATAAATCTTCATGTAAAAACAGTTATTTCCTCCCTAAATCATCTAAAAAGTACTATTCCTGGAAGATATGTTATATTTATCTTGTGGACCTGTATATCTTATATAGCAAAAATGTGTACCCCAATTTGAAGGGCATGAGCCTATAGAACAAAATCCAAATCTCTTCCAGATATTCAAGGATTTCTATAATCTAGTCCCAGATTACCTCTTTAACGATTTCTTGCCCAACACAAACCATTAGCTCTTATCAAAACTATCTACTTTTAAACATCCCCTATATACTTTCCTAATGCCATTCCATTTGTCTAGAATGCCTCTATATACCTTTCTGCTTGGCTAAGTCCTATTTATACTTCAAGATACAGATAATCTCACTTCCTCTACAAATATCCTAGTAAATGAGGGCTCTTCCCTCTAAAACCTTGTAGCATTACTGCCTGTACCCCTCAAAACTGGTAGGTGAAGAAAAAACAGTAAAGCACATATAGTAAATCATTAATAGAAATAAAACTACTATGGATGCCTGGATGGCTCAGCAGTTAAGCATCTGCCTTCGTCTCAGGACCTGATTCTGGACTCCTGGGATTGAGTCCCATATCGGGCTCCCTGCATGGAGCCTGCTTCTCTCTCTGCCTATGTCTCTGCCTGTCTCTCTCTGTCTCTCATGAATAAATAAATAAAACCTTAAAAAAAAAAAAAACTACTAGAAATAAAAACTACAAGGGTATCAAAAAGATAGTCTATCTACTTGATTTTAGTAAATCACTACCAAATTTCTATACCAGTAGTTCAATCTGAACCAGTGTGAATTCTACTGAGAGCAAACAGACATCTCTTATTTTGGTGTTACCTATTTTTGTATAATCTGTTTATTCTCTGTTACTCTATTATCAGCATGTTCTTTTTTTATAATCAGCATGTTCTCATGCTTCTATCTTTTCTTCCTAATAGTATAATTCCTAAAAATCAATGAGCTCATTCATTAATCAAAAATATGGCATTAACCAGTATATTGAGTTCCTACTATTTGCCTGCTTTATAAAACCTATTTAGAGGGCAGCCCCGTTGGCGCAGCGGTTTAGCGCCGCCTGCAGCCCAGGGCGTGATCTGGAGACCCTGGATCGAGTCCTATGTCAGGCTCTCTGCATGGAGCCTGCTTCTCCCTCTGCCTTTGTCTCTGCCTCTCTCTCTCTCTGCATCTCTATGAATAAATAAATAAAATCTTTTAAAAAAAATTAAAAAAAATAAAAATAAAATAAAATATTAAAAAAAAACTATTTAGAATGTGTATTGCTATATATTTCACTTTCTACTATAGGATAATCAAATTTCCTTGTGATTTTTCTAATCACTAACAACTGTAGCACTGTGTTTATTATGTCCTGCAAAGTGATCATCCAACACTATTTTGAAAATTAAAAACAAAATGACCAACGGTTGGTCCTCTTATCAAAGTCCAAAGTTTTCTCATGGCAAATCAACTAGGACAAAATTACTCAATTGGTTTGAAATGTTGAGTTCAAGGTCATGAAAGGAGGATTAACATTTCCCACAGAATGTCTTTATAAAATCAGGTTTCAGAGATATTTTAGAAACTATAAAATCAAGGATGCTATCTCAAACATAAAAACTTTTTCTAAATTTATTTCTTTAACCCTGGGAACAACCATATGTCTAACAAAATGATTAGGTCTATCTGAAAGAGCAATAATCTACAACCTTAAAGAGGTAAGGCTGTAACTATTTATCTTCAAATATTGAGCAACTAAGCCTTAGTCCCACATCCCATATATGGGAATAGTGATAATCCTGCCAAATACATATCATAGAGTACTCAAGTAAGATAGGGCATTTGAATGATTTTCTGAACTATAAAATTCTAAGCAAGTGTATATATTTGCAAAAATTAGATCTTGGATATCACTCCACATTGCTTTAAGTAAGTAATCTGTACAAATTTTCCCTAACTGAAGATACTCTAATTCTCAGAATAAGAGAACAAAACTGCTCTCCTCATATTCTGCTATTGTTCCTGAAACTTGACTTCTTCCCTCAGAGTCTGAGATAACACTCCTCACATTGAAATGCAAGCACCTACCTAAAAACTCAGGAGTGTGGTTATGTTAAAATGTTAGCAAACAAAGTTCTCAACTCAAAAACTTTTGTAGTTAGGGGCACCTGGTGGCTCAGTCATTTAGGCATCTGCCTTTGGCCTCAGGTCATGATCCCATGGTCCTGGGATGGAGACCCACATTGAGCCTCACACATCAGGCTCTGTGCTCAACAGGGAGTCTGCTTCTCCCTTTCCCTCTGCCTGCCACTTCCCCTACTTGTGCTCTCTCTCTCTCTGTCAAATAAATAAATAAACTCTAAAAAAAAAAAAATGTTTGTCGTTAAAATATAACTAGGATCAATTAAGGTAGAATAAAAGCTACTATGATATATCTAGGGCAAAACTGGAATGGCAAAGTATACAGCAATAACTCCAGACATTCATGAAAACTAAAAATAAATACAAAAACTAATACTCTCTAAAGCAGGGGGCTATAAACTTGAAGGGGAAGAAAAATGCCCCTTAATTTTCACTAAAATTTTCACTTCCTTATATTTTGTTTTTTTTTTTTAAGATTTTGTTTATTTATTCATAGAGACACAGAGAGAGAGAGAGAGAGAGAGAGGCAGAGACACAGGCTCCATACAGGAAGCCTGACATGGGACTTGATCCCAGGTCTCCAGGATCACACCCCAGGCTGCAGGCAGCGCTAAACCGCTGTGCCACTGGGGCTGCCCACTTCCTTATATTTTGAATGTAGGAAACTAACCATAGCAGTATTAGTAATACAGGAGAATCTGTCATTAATAGAAATCATACATACTTTTGCATCACAACTATTGCAGATATCTCAGAATATTGTCACATGCTTCTTACTGCTTAGAAAATATGGCAACTTTTACACCTGTGGCTAGATATTATTTAATTCATTAATAAAGAAACATGTAACTTTAATATCTTGATAATTATAATTTAATATAATTGATTTCCTTTGTTAGCCTATGTATTTTATTTTATGCATGTAAAAACATTATTCCAAAAAAGAGAACATAGGATTCACAAGACTATAAGGGTACTATGACAAAAAAATTTTAAGAACCCCAATTCCAAAGCACGATCTACCATAATACGATAACCTCTTTCAAGAATCACGAATTATATGGGTCATAATATAAACAATATACATTTACTTTTGTCTGGCCAATTTGTTTCTAGAAACAAAAGTTCAGGGGAAAAATTCAATCAGCACATAATAAGCTTATTAAACTACTCAAAAGAAAAACATAGTGAAGGATTGACAGGTGAAATGATATAATTACTTGGCTTTGTTTTAAAGTACTACAGGAAAAAATAAATAAATAAATAAAGTACTACAGGAAAAAAAAAGGAACAGGTAATAGATGAAACAGTAGAGAGGGGCAACCGAGTTCTCTTTTCCATTTTGCAAGATAGCGGTGAGAAGAAAAAGGTGAGAAGCCGATACTAAGAAGAAACCTGAAGCCAAGAAGGTGATGCTGGTGGCAAGGCAAAGGGTAACCTCAAGGCTAAAACGCCAAAGAAGGGGAAGCCCCAAGGCAGCCAAAACCCTTCCTAGTCAAAGGAATTGGCAGATATTCCCAATGGGCTATGTATTCCAGGAAGGCCATGTACAAGAGGAAGTATTCAGCAGCTAAATCCAGGGTTGAAAAGAAAAAGAAGAAGGTTCTTGCTACTGCTATAAAACCAGTTGGTGATGACAAGAATGGTGGTACCTGAGTGGTTAAACTTTACAAAATGCCTAGGTATTATCCTACTGAAAATGAGCCTCAAAAGCTGTTGAGCCATGGCAAAAAGCTTTCAGTCAGCATGTGAGAAAGCTGCGAGCTAGCATCATTCCTGGGACCACTTTGATCATCCTCACTGGGTGCCACAGAGGCAAGAGGGTGGTTTTCCTGAAGCAACTGAGCAGTGGCTTGCTACTTGACTGGACCTCTGGCCCTCAACCAAGTTCCTCCGAGTAGAACACACCAGAAATTTGTCATTGCCACTTTTACCAAAATTGGTATCAGCAGTGTGAAAATCCCCAAACATCTCACTGACATTTATCTCAAGAAGCAGCAGCTGCATAAATGAAGACACCAGGAAGGGGAGATCTTTGACATAGAGAAGGAGAAATATGAGATTACAGAGCAGCGCAAGGTTGATCAGAAAGCTATGGGTTCGCAAATTTTGCCAAAACTCAAAGCTGTTCCTCAGCTTCAGGGCTACCTCTGCTCTGGGTTTTCTCTCACAAATGGAGTTTACCCTCACAAATTGGTGTTCTAAATTTCTTACAAAGAATCTAATTAAAAAAAACAAAGAATCTAATTAAACTGATCCACTAAAAAAAAAAAAAAAAAAATAGGGGCACCTGGCTGGCTCAGTTAGTGGAATATGCAACTCTTAAACTCGGTTATGAGTTCAAGTCCCACATTGGCATAGAAATTACTTAATAATAAAACAATTTACGTTAACTAACTAGAATTTTTTTTAAAAAACTTGAAAAGGAAAGAAAGAATGACAGTGGAGGATAAATGTACTGTTCTATCTACTTTTGTATATGTTTGTAATTTCCCATTATAAAAAGTTTAAGACTACATTTAGATTAGTAAACCTACAAGTTTACTAAGGATTATTAAGAGATGTGTGAGGCATAGTCCTAACTGCTAACCAAGGTCCAGATCAAAACAAATGTCATCTTTTCATTTTGTTTCTTAACTGTTACAGGTCTAAACCACTGCATTCATTCTTTGCTTAGTAACAGTATTTGCTAGATAATATCTTTCTAAAAATTGGAAGAAAAACAAAGATATGAAAGTTCAGGGGCACCTGGGTGGCTCAGTTGATGAACCGCCTGCCTTTGGCTCAGGTCACGATCCCAGAGTCCTGGACTCGAGCCCTGCATGGGATTCCTAGTTCAGCAGAGAGCCTGCTTCTCCCTCTCCCTCTGCCCCTCCCTGTGCTCGCTCTCTCTCATTCTCGCTCACAGTGTCTCTCTCAAATAAATAAAATCTTTAAAATTAAAAAAGAAAGTTCAGAGGTGGCTACAACTAAAGCTACTTTGGGAAAGAGGCCAGCTATAACAATCTCACTAAGAATAGCATGATGTGTGACATAGTTCTTAGAAACTAAACAGACAGCATTTACTCAATTAGATATACTTTGATCTTTATAACTCAAATGCAACAGTGAAGACAAGTACAAATGTGAGACATGAGTAATATTACACACAAACCAGTATCTAACTTTCAGATGGTTTCAGATACTCAATTAAAAAAAAAAATTCTTCCCCACTGGTATTATTTGGTTATCTTAATATAACAATTGCACTAGTTGGGTCGCTTTGATGCCTCAGCCGTTTAAGTGTCTGCCTTCGGCTCAGGTCATGATCCCAGGGTTCTGACACTGAGCCCCACATCAGGCTCCCTGCTCAGCAAGGAGCCTGTTATTCTCTCCCTCTGGCCCTGCTCAAGTTTTTTTTTTTTTTTTCCTCTCTCTCTCTGAAATAAATAAAATCTTAAAAAAAAAAAAAAAAGAATTACACTAGTATTTTTTCTATGATACTCTGATAGCATATGTACTTCCTTGATAAAGCAAGCATTTGATATAAATAATCTTCATTTGTTTGGCACAATAGGAAATGCATGACATTAGCTAGAAACTACATATATTTGTGTACCCTCATTCACCCCTATTCAGGATTTGAAACAACCAGGTTCCTCCTGAATTAACATACTACAAGAATAAGTGAAGAATCAATGGGGGGGGGGGGGGGACAGGGGGAGTTATTTAAATACAAAAATCTCTAATTTTAGGCACAGCTTAATAATAGATTTTTTAAAAAATATCTTTGAGAAATCACATTGTTGTGATTTCTCAAAGTGCTTCTTTAAAAGCCTATTTTTTAAATATAAAAAATAACAAATTAAGCTAAAATATATATATTTTTTACATGTATAGCCTTTTAGACAGCTTTTCCTACACTGTCTCATAATAATCATAAAAACTGGGAGGCAAAGGTGTTAGTAATAGGAAATGTCATTTTCAGAATATAGTTCTTTTTAACCTATTTTCTCATGTCAACCAAATGTTTGCTTCAATCAATCCATTCATCCTCCCTCTATTCAGGCAATAATATTTTAAAATCCTTTTTACACTATGAAATCCTTTAAAATACACTTAAGTTTTGTACTAAAAATAAATACAATGTGCAAAATTTTTCTTAAAACTTACATTAAAAATGCTTAAATTTCTGGGTTTTTTTTTTCAGTTCCAAAGTGACTTCTCTGGAATGTCAGCTAATCATACTGGTTCTTTTTTTTTTTTTTTAAGATTTTATTTATTTATTCATAGAGACACGAGAGAGAGAGGCAGAGACACAGGCAAAGGGACAAAGGGAGAAGCAGGCTCCATGCAGGGAGCCTAACGTGGGACTTGATCCCAGGTCTCCAGGATCACACCCTGGCTGCAGGCAGCACTAAACCGCTGAGCCCCCAGGGCTGCCCTCATACTGGTTCTATACAGGTTGCTACACAGTTAATGAGGTAATGGTGGTATATAAACTAAAAGGAGTCCTAGTGTCCACTTTATTATTTTTTTATTATTATTCACTGGGAAAATGTATATATAAATTTGTATAATGACACTAATGTGTATTACCTGAAATTACAGATTACCGCTACACATTCCTTAAAAGGTTAAAAAGAATTAAAACTGAGCCAGAAGAATATTGTGATCCAGCAACAATTTAGTCAGCAAATATAAATGGAAACTTATGCAAATATTTTATCATATCTGCCTGTTAGCTGATATCTGATCATGCTTCATACAATCTCCTTTTGTCATTCTAAAATTATTTGTTTACTAAATTTTCTAGATATGATAAAGGCTTTTTTTTAAATAAACTATAAATTCCCAAAAATATTAGCTGTCCATGAGATTAAAATTCTTTAACATTATTAAGGAGAATAATAAATCCATGTGATTTATTGTTCAGGTTGCATGGGCATTGAAGGTTCAAATAATAATACAAAGCGAGCTACCACTAACTTTGATAACTTCCCTTTTAAAATCATTCTCTTATCTAATTGTACCCCCAAAAGCCCAGAATCCTTATGCTTTAAGGATTATGCTCCTTAAGCATAAGGTAACCTAATAAAGCCAATGATAATAATGACTCAGCTTCTATTGAACATTTAATATGTATCAGGCACTTTACAAAAAGCTTTATACGTATTATCTTTTTTCATCCTCACAAATCTCTAAGACATAGGAACTTTTATTATCCCCATGTAAAAAGAGGAAAAAACCAGTCAATCTCCAGTTTTAGATAATTCCTAAAAATAAAATATGGTTGCAAAATATGGTGACATACCCAATTTTTCATAAAATATGCATAGAGTAATACCATTTCAAGTAATACAAAAACTATTCTTTATTTTCATAACCCAGAGATTGGTTTTTTTAAAAAAAGCATACAATCACCTTTATAATCTTTCTTATTTAAAATGAAAGAAACTGTTTTGTCAAACAAGTAACAGGAAAAAAAACCAACAAAGTATAGAAATCATAATTCTACTTCTATATTCTTCTTGTACCTAACTACTTTACTTCTATGAAGACACCCTTACAGTAGAAAATTATTAATCTCTTTCTTAAAATAGTGTATCCTTCTTTTTTTTTTTAATTTTTATTTATTTATGATAGTCACAGAGAGAGAGAGAGGCAGAGACATAGGCAGAGGGAGAAGCAGGCTCCATGCACTGGGAGCCCGACGTGGGATTCGATCCCGGGTCTCCAGGATCGTGCCCTGGGCCAAAGGCAGGCGCCAAACCGCTGCGCCACCCAGGGATCCCTAGTGTATCCTTCTTGATTCAAAAGCTTTCCCCTATTACTAACAGAGCACTATTTACATTTCTTTGCTGTAAGAAACTTAGCCAACTTGACATCCTATGTTACAATTTATCAATGTCTGTTAAAGAATTAAAGCATTTTACATAAGATTCTTAAAGGAAGTACATAAGATAAAAAAAAGATTATATAAAATTCGAACCTGAAACCAATTGTTTTGATGAAAAAATATTAGAACCTAAAGTAGTATTTGTTTTCTTTTTTTTTTTTTAATTTTTTTTTAGTATTTGTTTTCAATAAACATTTAATAGGAATAAACCTAATCTTAGTGATAGTTTAGCTGGTTCTACTATTCTCTGAGAATAAACAGCTCACTCATTAGAGAAGAACAGTTCTTTATACAGTCATTGAATCATTTTTTGCCTACAATGCTACTTACACTAATAACACTCGGGATGAGTATCGACTCCTTAAATAAGAGAGTATTTAGATAACCCTCCCGCTGACCTCATGGATCAATGTATTAACAAGACTAACCATGATGGATGGACTGCTCCAGTCCCTTGCCCTGCATAAATATGGGGGTCAGAGGGCCCCCCAAACTGGCCCAGACACTTGGGGGGATGTAGTGGCCTGTGTGGCCTCAGCCTTGTCCCCACCCACTGCCAAGTACAATGACCCCTTCCTCTGAAACATCAGTGTTCGCCTCCTCCCTGTCCCCAGCATGTGACTGGTCACTCCTGGGGGAGAAGCTCCCCACCCACAAGCTCTGCAATGTGCCCCTCATCCTGTGCGCAGGGTGGGGGTGGCCCACCCCTGCCCTGGCCCCCACCCTGCCCCTGCTTTTGTTTGTGCTTTTGAAGAGTGTTAAATTATGGAAACCCCTCGGGGCCCTCCCTGTCCCCAGGACCTCTTATTACCTCTTATTTATACTAAAGTTCCCTGTTTAAAAAAAACAAGGATAAATAATGAGGTATATTTTGAGGCAAATAAAAAGGTAAATAAAGGGACACCTGGGTGGCTCAGTGGTTGAGTGTCTACCTTTGGCTCAGGGCATGACCCCAGAGTCCCAGTATCGAGTCCCACATCGGGCTTCCGACAGAGCCTGTTTCTTCCTCTGCCTATGTCTCTGCTTCTCTCTTTCTCTCTCTCTCTCTCTCTCTCTCTCTCTCTCGAAGAAAGAAAGAAAGAAAGAAAGAAAGAAAGAAAGAAAGAAAGAAAGAAAGAAAGAAAGAAAATCTTTAGGAAAAAAAAGTAAATAAAGGTGTTCTGCCTGCTTTAATTATCTAGCAATAAGAAATTTTAACGTTATTCATATTGTCAAAAACTATAAATGCCAGATATACTATTATCTCAAAGGATGAAGAACACAGAAAATAAAATAAGACCTTGGTCAAATCCAGATAAGTTTACCCCTTATTTATTTGTAACAAATAAAAGATAAATAAATGACAATACTGTCAGAATTATATAATTTATAAGATTCCTCTGACACTGAATAAATTGATTTAAATGAAATACTATAAAGCACTAAATAAATGTTATCATATCAGCACATCACATGAAAGTTCAGAACACCAAGCATTAAGAAAATAACTCAAAAAAGCCTTCAAAGGAAAAGATACCAACAAAGCATTAGCAATCTGAAATACATTGGACCACTTGGGGCATGTGGGTGGCTCAGTCAGTTAAGTGGTCAGCTCAGGTCATGATCTTAAGGTCCTGGGATCAAGCCCCATGTCGGGCTCCCTGATCAATGGAGAGTCTGCTTCTCCCTCTCTCTCTGCCCTTTACTCCCACTCATGCTTGCTCATTCTTTTTCTCCCTCAAGTAAATAAAATCTTTTAAAAAAGAAAAAAGTATATTGGACAACTCAAAAACATCACTTAAAGCAAGAAGATAGTTATGTCATGTTTTCAAAATCCTGACAGAAAATAATTTATAACTTAGAATATTGTATCCAGCAAAATTACTAATTCTGGAGTAAAGGTTAAAATAAACATTGTCAGACATGAAAGTATCAGAAAATGTACTCTCATACACCCTATTTCAGGAAGATACTGAAAGCTGTCAATAAAACAAGTAAAACAATAAAAATATATAGGAAATAAGGACCCCTTGGCAAAAGAAATGCAAAGAGAATTTCCAGGATTATGGTAAAGAGGCTCCAAGACAACAACTTTACAGTAAACTTAGTAAGCCTAGGAATCTCCCTCTGCCACACTTACAATTTAGTTGCAAGGGAAACTAAGGAAGTTGCAAGGCAGGAAATGACTATCTGATGCATTTCACTGCATGATGAATTTTAGGGATAACACACAGAAAGGCAGGGAAACTAAATAATATAACTACTTCAGGAAAACTCAGTGTTATATAAATCAAATGCAGAAATAAAATCCTAGTAATCTACATGGCTCCACTGCAAAAATAGTTACATAAGAATCACAAACAGTAAAAAAAAAAAGAAAAATTAACACGATTTAATGAAAAACTGGGATATAAACATATGGAAGAGATGACAATCATATGGTTTTTTTTTTTTTTGATTTATGCAAGTCATGTATTTTTAGGAAAGAAATAAAGAGTTAAACTGTCATCTTCTAGAACAGTAAATAAATATTTAAAATGGAATAAGGATCAAGAAATAGTAGCATGAGTATGTTATTTAGAATAAATAACATAAAGGAATAAAATACCAAAAGAGGGAGCAAAAAGAATTACCAGTGATTGCTGAAAATTAGACATCAAGGCAGGGATGGGAAGGCTGATAGGAATAAGATGAAGGACCTCTGTTTTTAATATTAAGCCGATGGTACTTATGTGAACTTTAATTATATTCATATAATTCTTTTTAAAAACATATATATGTAAATAACAAATATAAGTAGGAAAATGAAAAGACCAATCAAATCCCCCGATTTCTATTTTCTCTATCTCTGAAATAATCCAAGCAGAGGCAAGACAGATAAACACAAGTTAGGGATGCTCTAGATGAGATTTCTATACTAGATAATACTACAGTTCATAACCACAAAAAGGTTTCATACAAATATTGGATTATATAATCCCTTCTTTATTCCATGTGCTTGTAAGTACTTAAACATATAATTTATAGAATAATTTCATAATACCTTTTTTCCTTTTAAATACATATTTTCTTTAGCTTAACTTCCAGAAATTCTGCTCACTCTAAGTGTCAAATATATGCAGTGTCTTATGCTCTATACCCTCACAAGGCAAGCAGGTATGCTTATTACCTCACATTTTATTAATAAGAAAACTATCCAATAAACTAAGTAACTCATCCCAGGTCACCAGAGCATAGTAGCGTCAGAAATCACACCCCTATCTCTGTGACTCTAAATCCTACTCTCCTACCATTATACAGTTCTGTATTTCTCAAATCAATGAATAAATGTTTATTGTGGGCATTCTGTGTGCTAGCACACTATTCTAGATGCTGAAAATAAAGCAATAAAGGAAACGGACCAGTCCCTGCCCTTTACAGTAATTACATTCTAATGAAAAAAAAATCTGATCATGTAACTACATAATGTAATGCTAGATAATGATAATATAAAGAAAGGTGAAGAAGTGGAGGAAAGTAGCAATGGATCTTTTTACCCAGGGTAATGAGAGTGAACCTCTCTAGGCAGTGATCTAAGCGGATGCATGTCTAAATAAGGAACCAAACCACACAAAGATCTGGGGGAAAACAGGCAAAGAGAGGAACAAATGGAAAAGCTTTAGGGAGAATGGAATTTTGTTTGTTCAAGGATGAGTAAAAAGGTCACTGAGGCTAAAGTAAAATAAGCCAAGCAGAGTAGGATATGAAATTAGAGAAAGGCAGGGCCAGATCATGTAGAGTCTAATAGATTATTATTTTATTTTATTTTTTTTTTAATTTTTTTATTTATTTATGATAGTTACAGAGAGAGAGAGGCAGAGACACAGGCAGAGGGAGAAGCAGGCTCCATGCACCGGGAGCCCAACGTGGGACTCGATCCCGGGTCTCCAGGATCGCGCCCTGGGCCAAAGGCAGGCGCCAAACCGCTGCGCCACCCAGGGATCCCGATTATTATTTTAAAAAGCATTTTTTTTCTCCTTATGATGAAAGCCACTGAAGGATTTTAGATGGAAGAATGAATAATCTGATTAAGAACATTTGAAAATCTCTCTGGCGATAATGCCGAGTATTGCTTTAGGCAGAGTTAAAGGAAGATGATCAACTTAAAAAGGTAGAGAAAAATCTGAGATCAGAAGCTGTTCAATATGCCAACCTCTAGCCCCACGCAGCAACTAAACATTTGAAATGTGGCTCATCTGAGATTGAGATATGATTTAAGCAAAAAATACATACCCCATGTTGAAGATTTTTTGGAGGAAAGAAAAACAGTAAAATATCTCAACAGTTTTTATAGTTATTACATGTTGAAATGATAATATTTCATATATAATGTTAAATAACATAATTAAAATTAAATTCACTTGTTTCCTTTTATTTTTTTAGTGTCAGAACTATAAAATTTTAAATTCCAAATGTAGTTCCCATTATATTTCTATTTGACAGTGCTGATCTAGATACTGACTTGCCTAGAGTTTTAAAAGCGGAGAAGGTAAGGGATGCCTGGGTGGCTCAGTTGGTTAAAGATGTGACTGCAGCTTAGGTCATGATCTCAAAGTCATGGGACTAAGTCTCACTTGGAGCCCCTAGTCAAGCCCCTCACTGAGCCCTGCATCAAACTCCACATGGAGTCCCATTTTGAGCTCTGCACTCAGTGGGGCGTCTACTTCTTATTCTCTCCCTCTGGTCCTCTCCTTGCTGGTGTGCACATGCTCACTCTCTCTCTGAAATAAATAAATAAAACCCTAAAAAAAAGTGGAGAAGGTAAGAATTATGGGATTTGGGACACATTTGAAAAGCAGAGCCTATAAAACTTTTATGGAGTAAGAAAATGAGAGAAATCATTTTGATTCCAAAATTTCTTGCAAGACATGTCTCTAAAGGCAAGGGAAACAAAAGCAATAATGAAATATTAGGATTTCATCAAGATAAAAAGCTACACAGCAAAGGAAACAATCAACAAAACTAAACGGTGAACTACAGAATGGGAGAAGAGATCTCCAAATAACATGTCACGAAAAGGGCTATTATCCAAGATCTATAAAGACCTCATCACACTCAATACCCAAAAACCAAACAATCCAGTCAAGAAATGGGCAGAAGACATGAACAGACATTTCTCCAAAAAATACCTACACATGGCCAAATAAGTACATGAAAAAATGTTCCACATCACTTGCCATCAGGGAAATACAAATCAAAACCACAATGAGATACCACCTCACACCAGTGAGAATGGTGAAAATTAACAAGACAGGAAACAACAAATGTTGGCGAGGATGTGGAAGAACTCTCTTGCAATGTTGGTGGGAATGCAAGCTGGTGCAGCCACTCTGGAAAACAGTACGAAGGTTCTTCAAGAAGTTAAAAATAGAGCAACCGTACAACCCAGCAGTTATACAACTGGGAATTTACCCTAAAGATACAGATGTAGTGAAATGACAGGACACCTGCACCCCAATGTTCATAGCAGCAATGTCCACATAGCCAAATTGTGGAAGGAACCATGATGTCCTTCAGCAGATAAATGGATGAATAAGATATGGTCCATATATAAAATGGAGTATTACTCAGCCATCAGAAAGGATGAATACCTACCATTTACATTGACATGGATGGAACTGAAGGGTATTATGCTGAGTGAGATAAGTCAATTGGAGAAAGACAATTAACATATGGTTTCACTCATATGTGGAATGTAAGAAATAGTGAAAGGGACAATAAAGGAAAGGAGGAAAACTGAGTGGGGAAAAATTAGAGAAAAGACAAACCATGAAAGACTGCTAACTCTGGGAAACAAACAAAGGTTTGCAGAAGGGGCGGGATAGGGTAACTGGATGATGGGCATTAAGGAGCTCACACAATGAGATGAGCACTGGATGCTACACTATATGTTGGCAAATTGAATTTAAATTAAAAAAAAAAGAGAGAGAAATCACTTAGATTCCAATTTTTTTGGCCTGAGAAACTGAGTAGCTTGATGGTAAAATATGCTAGGATGGGGAAGTCTGGGCTAGAATGTTAGGCTGGGGAAATCTGAGATGCCTTACTGTCTATCCCAATGTCGAGTCATGGGCTAAGCATTCACAAATAACGGTGCTTCATTTATAAGGAGTATAAATAAATGAACCCTTAGAGTTATGGAGTGCTCAGCCTAGAAAGCCTATCTAATAACCTGGTGTCAAGTATTCTGAGTAGTGGATCAATAAACATTGTTAATTAGTTGTTGGACCAAAGTGCAGCCACATAAATTTGGTTCCACTGGAATGCTAGATTCTGCTAATAAGAACATCTGAGGAAATAACAGTAATAGGAGTTCAAATGTTTTAATCTCACAGCCCACAATTCCAGGCTAGCTCCACCACAGTGAAGGATACTTGACTTCTCCATCCCTTTATTCACTTTTAAAATGAAAGTAATATCTACTTCAAGCTATGAGTAATAAATAAGATAATGTATGTAAAGTAATTAACATTTGACCTGGCAAGTAGTACAAGTTTAATACATTATAGCTGTTACTAAAAATCATACAGTAAAAAATGGAATAAGTAACAAAGCTAGGAAAGATTTTTATAAAGTTTCATTCTAGTTCTACTTTAATAATAGAATGTATAGTATCTAGGGGCACGTGGGTGGTTCAGTGGTTGAGTGTCTGCCTTTGGCTCAAGCTCATGATGCCAGGGTCCTGGGATTGAGTCCCGCACTGGGCTCCCTGAAGGGAGCCTGGTTCTCCTTCTGCCTGTGTCTCTGCGTCTCTCTCTCTCTCATGAATAAATAAATAAAATCTTAAAAAAAAAAAGAATATATAGTATCCAATTTCAGAAACCTCCAAAATTAAAATGTGTTACCTGTAAGTAGTGTTTGGAACATAGACATCCCTGGCAGGAAACTCCAAAATTTCTCTGGTAGGTCTGACTCTACTGTCTGGATAAAGCTTCACTTGAAGCAGCTCTGGAGTTAGGCAATAATGGGGATTTTCAGGTGCAGGAGAAATATCTATCTTCAGCTGAGCTGCATATAAAAATATATTATAAAAACAATGTAAATATAAAAACTTCATGTAAAAATGTTCTTGGAAGGATTTAGATCCTATTTTTGCAAGAAGTCTGGAAAGAACTCAAAATTACTATCATCTCAGACCTTTAAATTATTTCATCCTACCAAGTCTCATATAAACTACTGATACTGACATAAAGTACATGTAAAATCATAAATGCCTACTGAATGAATCGGAAGAAGCAAAAGCAAACAACAACAACAACAACAAAACAAACCAGATAAAGGGACCTAGCATAAAAAGCCAACATTTTGAAAGTTAAGTGATTCAAACTTTTTCACTCTGGAACACAAAACAAAACAGTGTGACTCTGGAATGATTTGCTCTGATTATAATATGAATCTGTTTCTGAAATATTTACCATTCTATGTACATTTTCTTTCCCCTAGAAAATGATTTTTAGCCATGATATTATGCATCATTCTCATTTCGGTACTCAAATAATCAAAAGTATGGAATCTTGCATATAAACTGTTAAGACCATGAAAGTAGAATAATAAGATGAAGGAGACAAGGACTGTGCAAAGAAGACATCTGGGTCAGATAAGTGAAAAAAGGATTACATAATTACCAACAATATGACATATTAGTGATGATAAGGGTTGTAATGATGTCTACTCAAAATTTGAAAATACCTGTAATAGGTCTTAGTCGCCGTAGAACAGAAGATGGCCTTCTCATATCAGCAAGAAATTTGTACAGATCTTCATCACTTAGGCGGTCTCCTTCCTAAGGAAAAAGTATTCAACAAAACAAATATAGTAGATTGAAAATAAGTGTATATTGCCTATTAATATTCCTACTCTCTTCTGTGAGTTTAGTCAGAATGAAAAGATTAAATTAATATAATTATGATTAAAAATAAATATGATTTCCTTCTTTTTATGCTTTCAAATTTTATTAAGAGCTATGATAATATTATCCATACTTTAATTTTGTACTTTTACTTATAGCCCATTATTTATGTCTATAAGATATTACAGGATACTCTAAAATATAAGCAATCAATACAAGTTAGATGTAGATGAAAAGAAAAAAGAAAAATAAGAATATAGACATAAAAGAAACATATATATAGGGACACCTGAGTGGCTCGGCGGTTGAGCTTCTGACTTCAGCTCAGGGCGTGATCCCAGGGCCCCGGGATCGAGTCCCACATCGGGCTCCCTACAAGGAGGCTGCTTCTCCCTCTCCCTGTGTCTCTGCCTCTTTCCCTCTCTCTTTCTGTGTCTCTCATGAGTATATAAATAAAATCTTTAAAAATATATATATGTGTATATATATATATATATATACATATATATATACATACACATGTACACAACAGTCTTAAAAACTTGTTAGAGTTTTTGTCTTTTCAATTTTACATCACCAAACTTCTCAAATGTAAAATATACAGCATCAGCTAAATTTGAAAAAGAGTAAGTAGCAAGAAAAACTACACTTTTTTTGCTGATTGCAAGTACTTTTTAAAAAAATTTTCATTTGAGTATACTTAACACACAATGTTACATTAGTTTCAGGTGAACAACATAGTAATTTAAGGAGTTAGTACCTTATGCTATGATCACAAGTGTAGCTACCATCTATCACCATACAACACCATTACAGTATCATTGAGCATATTCCTAATGCTGTGCCTTTTATTCCCATGACTTCATTCCATAACTAGAAGCCTGTATCTCCCACTCTTTTACATTTTGCCCATCCCCCCACCTTTCACCCCTCTGGCAACCATCAATTTGTTCTCTGTATTTACAAGTCTGATTCTGCTTTTTGTTCGTTTACACATTTGTTTACAGAAACTACTCTGAAGGAAAAAAATAATTTTCCTGATACTGGGCAGCCCCGGTGGCTCAGTGGTTTAGCGCCACCTTCAGCCCAGGGCATCATCCTGGAGACCCAGGATCGAGTCCCATGTCAGGCTCCTTACATGGAGCCTGCTTCTCTCTCTGCCTGTGTCTCTGCCGCTCTCTCTCTCTCTGTGTCTCTCATTAATAAATAAAATCTTTAATAAAGAAAAATTTTCCTGATACTAAGACCAGAAAGAAAACTGTGAAACAATTTTAATCAATGGGAAATGAGACAAGCAAACAAACAAAAAACCAAACCACACCTATTAATAGAAAATTTTTAACTTAATGTAATATTTTTTCCTACAATTAATATAGGTAAGAATTTTACTCTTTTATTTAAGAGTCAAGCTTTAGATTTTATTAATTCAAACCTCTGCACTTGACACCTTATTGGTTTTAATGCACAGTTCATATACTTCTTATTTTATGTCTTAATGAACATGTTTAACATTAGTTTATTATTGTGGGCCCACCTTAACCCATATCCCACTTGTTCACTATTACATTCTAAAACAGGGTACAGAATTGATCATTTTTTATCCCACTATTTAGAAAAGTATTAATTTCCCAGTGATTCAAGATTTTTGTTAATATTTTAATAAACAGTCTTGAGTTTTATTAAGTTATTATTAGTGAATTTCATTTTATGAAGATTTTTTTTCTAATTACTGCAAATGTTCTACCAGTTTCCTAAAACAGTATACTCTCTCCTTTGAGTCAGATGTTTAAATGGTCCTTTTTGATGATACATTCAGATTACCTCTACTTAATTATTTGTCTACTTAACCTGTTAAATTGACTATATCATTGGCTTCCACTCCTGACTAATCATGTGCCTTTTGTTGGGTGAGGAATAATTCCCATGCCTCAACTTGGTCACATGACTGGCCTTGTCCAATAAGCAAATGTAAATGCAGAAATGTTTGCATAAGTGAGCTTGGCCCCTCTCTTGAACTTAAGCCACAAAAATGAGAATCAAGCCAGCCTGCTAGAGAATGAAAATAGAAGTAGAGAGACATGGAAGACGCCAGACTCATTTCAGTCTTCCCAAGAAAAGTCAGTCTAGACTTCTAGCCATTCTAGTCTAGTCTAAGACAATCTCCAAAGTGAATGAGACTAGCTGATAACCCCCACTCCCATACTGCAGTCATCATTGTGTACTCAAACTTACGTACCTGCCAACAAATAAAACAACTATTCTTGAAACTAATGTGTGGGTTTAATTTTGTTTTTATATCTCTCTGTATTTTTAATTTTGGCTTGGCAATTTCAAATGCTTATATATAAGCATTGCTGATTATTATATCCCAGTCATAGTAATCTCTCATCAATTTAAAGAAAGAACTGTCTTTTGTATCCCATTTATGAGAAATTTATACCTTAAATTATACTATACAAAATTTTATTTCTGCTATTTACTTAATTTGCATTTGCCTGATGCTTTTAAAAATACTTATAGGGACGCCTGGGTAGCCTGGGTAGCTCAGCGGTTGAGTATTTGCCTTTGGCTCAGGGAGGGATCCCAGGTCCGGGATCAAGTCCTGCATCAGGCTCCCTGCAAGAAGCCTGCTTCTCCCTCTGCCTGTCTCTGCATCTCTCATGTATAAATAAAATCTTTAAGAAAAAAATACTTATAAAAATTGTACATGCTAATTATTAAAAAAATAGATTACACAAAGTATAAATGCTTTCCATTAAAATAAACAAATGTTTTCCATTGCTGATGTTTCCAATAATCATTCATTTTAAGTTTTCACAATCACCTTGTGCTAGTTTCTAGCTACTAGTCTCCAATACAGTATCCAGTACATGGTGAATGCTCAAAAAAATATTTGCTGGATACATAGGTATGTGGGTGGACTGATACACAGTACGTGCTGAACACTTAGAAACTATGAGTTGGATCAATAGGTAGGTGGGTGGATAGATGACTTGTTGATTTAAGGTTACAATACCAGGTCAATAATAAAGTAGGCTGAGAAATGAAAACAGAACTGTAGAAATAGTGGAGAAGTGATATAGCGGTTGAAAAAGTAGAAAGAGAGAAAAATGTCATAGCTGCAAGTCTATGTCACTGTATCACATAAATCTACTGCTCTGTTTCTGTAGCTTTATTTGGTCTATCACTTCAACCAAGTTAACACTGTGGCCTTTTCTAGACTCTTATTCTATTGTCCATAATAAAAAGACCCTTAACCACTTCGGACACTTCTCAGCTGCTTCACTCTCCATTTGAATCTCTAAGAGCAGCTGTATAAATACTCTTGACATAAAACTGTGAATGGGGATGCCGCCTGCCTTCAGCCTAGGGCATGATCCTGAAATCCCTGGATCGAGTCCCATATTGGGCTCCCTGCATGGAACCTGCTTCTCTCTCTGCCTCTCTCTCTCTGCGTCTCTCATGAATAAATACATAAAATCTGAGAAAAAAAAAAAAAACTGTGAACGGGGCTTCAACTACACTGCTATTTTTCACTTTACTTTCCTAAATTCTTGCCTTCTTTCAAGTTACAAGATGTCAGTAGGCCAGGATTTCCTCCTTTTATTTAGAATAAGACCTCAAAAGAAGGAATTCTCCAACAATACTTAGCACTTCTCTTTCATCTGTTCCAAAATATATGCATGGTAACAATCCATTTTGTAGGGATCCCTGGGTGGCGCAGCGGTTTGGCGCCTGCCTTTGACCCAGGGCGCGATCCTGGAAACCCAGGATCGAATCCCACGTCGGGCTCCCGGTGCATGGAGCCTGCTTCTCCCTCTGCCTGTGTCTCTGCCTCTCTCTCTCTCTCTCTCTCTGTGACTATCATAAATAAATAAATAAATAAATTTAAAGAAAAAAAAAATCCATTTTGTATCAAAATTCGGTATGGATATGCACACATGCATGTACTCACACAAAAATTAAAGGGAAAAAAGCTCACTGAAGCAATATTTAACCTAAATGCAATGCACTATTATTTTTCTATTCTACTGGATTTGTTTTTAAAGTGGATATTATCTATTACATTTCCATTACTGTTGGGGATCATGACTAGCATTTGAAAACTAACGATCGGATTCATGATTTGAAGTACAGAGAATGTATTTGTAAAGAATAAAATATCTTTGATCAAGAACTTCCTGGACCTATAAATACACCTATAAAAACAATGCACTACTAAGGCCTGAAAGTCCTATTCCATATACTATAGATGTCATAATTCAAACAAACAAACAAACAAAAATGGGTGGGGAAGAGAGATACAATCACATAATTGCTTAGTAAGAAAATTTATAAACCATAAATGTTTAAAAATTAAAATATTACAATTAAGAAACAGGATATAAATCTGGAGGACTGATTTTGATCCATTATAACATTTAAATAAATATAATTATCCAACAGGCACAGTATTATTTTATTATACTTTTATCTTTAAAAGATTTTTAATTTCTCAAAATCACACTTACTGCATATACATGCATAATTACAACTTTTCTGAGACCAAAAAATTTTATGTACAAATACCCTCTAGAATTCCTACATGACAGAACAATACCTGCTTAAAAAAATTCGTCACTGTTAGAGTAGCAGGTCGAAAGCTGGTCAAGTTACAAGCATCATCTCCACTTGTTGTCCTTTCAAGTGATCGTCTGCCAACAATACTAGAATTCCTCCTCTCTGACCAAGACCCTTTTCTTTCTATCAAGGGGGGAAAAAAAAGTATAGAATTCATTTTCATAATACTTAAAATTTGTTTTAAAGCAGCTTTGCAAATACAGAAAAAAAAACATTAAAAGTGAAAATTATCTATTCAGCATATTGTTTGTAGTAAGAATTTTACTTTCAGATGGGTGACTAGGTTGCACAGTCAGCTAAGCATCAGACTTGATTGGGCTCAGGTCCATGATCTCAAGGTTCTGAGAACGAGCCCGGTGTCAGGCTCCGCACTCAGCACAGAGTCTACTTAAAATGTTTCTCCTTTGTGCTTGCTTCGGAGGCACATATACTAAAAAGGACTGTTCCTCCCTCTCCTTCACTTTTGACAAATGAATACTTCTGTGGAAGTGGTATTTTCTCTAACATATATCATTTGCTTTTTCATTCCTTAAAGCAGTGCCCTGAAATTACAAAGCCACCTTCTTTCCTCTTCCAGTTTGGAGAAATTGGTGTTCACAATAATAGAGAAACTTAGAACTCAAGTTCACTCCCTCTTTCTCAAATAAATATATAAATCTTAAAAAAAATATTTCATTTCTGGAGAGATCAATAAAGAAGCACTGTACCTAAATCTTCTCGTTCTCTTTTTAAAATTTCTCCAGTGTAAAACAAGTTTCTACTACACAAAATTTATGCAGATGACCAAAGATGAGCTATGAAGAACAGCTGCAGAAGAATTATGCATTTATTGGGAAATATTCACACAATAAAAATTTTAGTCACCATATAATAGTCCCCCAGTCTTAGCACTTGAATTTGAAAGAGAATTTTAATTCAAAGTCCTTGCAAGATAACCCTGTTATTCAAAACCATATAAACAGCTATATTGCAGATCAACAAGGAAACAGAAAACTTAAAACTATAAACAAACTATACATAACAGACATCTATCTATACTACATATCAGCAAGCAAAAGTAGAATACATGTTCTTCTCAAGCACACACAACTTAGAACATTCACCAAGGTCTCATCTATAAGACAAAATAGAATAAATTTAAGAGGCTGAAATCGTATAAAATATGTTCTCCAACAACAATCAAATCAAACTATAAATCAGTTACAGAAGAAAATATGGGGAATTCATAAACATGTGGAAGTTAAACAGCAAACTCTCAAACAACAAGGGTAATTAGGAAATAAGATGAATAAAAATTAAAACACAATATCCCAAGACATATGGGATAAGCAATGCTCAGAATGCTCAGAATAAAATTTACACCTATGAGTACCTATTAAAATGCCTATTGGATCCCTGGGTGGCTTAGTGGTTTACTGCCTGCCTTCAGCCCAGGATACGATCCTGGAGTCCCGAGATCAAGTCCCACATCAGGCTCCCTGCATGGGCCTGCCTCTCCCCTCTGTCTGTGTCTCTGCCTCTCTCTCTCTGTCTCTCTCTCTCTGTCTCTCTCTCTCTGTCTCTCATGAATAAATAAATAAAATCTTAAAAAAATAAAATACCTATTATATTTTTAAAAAAGGAAGAAAACTCTCAAATCAATAACTTAACCTTATGCTTTAAGAAACTAGAAAATGAGAAAACTAAAATTGAAGCAAACATGACAAAAGACTCAAAAAAATACAACACATAAATGGTAATAAATGAAACCGAAACTAAAAACACATCCATGAAATGAAAAACTGGATCTCCAAAAAGAAAATTTTAAAAATGTTAGCTAAATGAGTAATTTAAAATATAGACAGGATTCAAGTTACTAAAAATCAGGAATGAAGGAAGAGATATCACTACGGTTCTTAGAAAAAGGATTATATTACAATATTATGAATAACTGTAGGAATTAGATAATTTACACAAAATGAACCTTCCGGGGATCCCTGGGTGGCTCAGCGGTTTAGCGCCTGCCTTTGACCCAGGGCACAATCCTGGAGTCCCGGGATCAAGTCCCAGGTCAGGGTCGCGGCATGGAGCTGGCTTATCCCTCTGCCTGTGTCCCTGACCGCCCCCCCAATGTCTATCATGAATAAATAAATAAAATCTTAAAAAAAAAATGAACCTTTCTAGAAAGAAACATAATAATGAAACTGATTTAAGGTAAAACAAAAAATATAAAATGATCTAAAACAAGTGAAAAGATCTATTTAGTAAAGAAAAAAACTTACCACAAAAAGACCAAGCCAAGATGGCTTCACTAGAGAATTTTTCCAATATTTCAAAAAACAAATATCTCTTATAGAAAAAAAATATTAAATAAAATACTGGGAAACATATTCTAACATCTACAAAAAACTTACATACCGTGACCAAGTGGGATTCCTCCCAAAATGTTAATCTTACATTTCTTAACTAATCTTGTTTAACATCCAAAACCCAATCAACTAATGCAAGACACCCTACTAAACGAATATAAGACAAAAACTATACAAGACAACTCTAAGGCAGAAAAAAGATTTGACAAAATTCATCATTCTTTCCAGATAAAAACATTCAAAAAGTTAGGAATAGAAGGTAATTTCATCAATCTACTAAGCTACACTTATGAAAAATCGACAGAAACAAACTTGATTAAAAAAGGCTGAATGTACTCCTCCCAAGGTCAGGAACAAGAAGAGGATATCCACTCTTGCCACTTTTATTAAATATTATTAGGAGGTTATAGTTAACATTGTATAGGAGGCTCATTAGAAAAGAAAAATATAAAAGACATCCAGACTGAAAAAGAAACAGTAAACTTTTTGTTATTTACATATGACTTGACCTAGTATAGAGAAAATCCTAAAGAATCCAGGAAAAAGAAAAAAAAAAAAAAACATTGTAATTAGCAAACATGTTAAAAATGATTTCAAAGTTCAGGACAAATATTCAAGTCAATATTCTTTTTTTTTTTTTTCAAGTCAATATTCTATACATAACAAGTAAATATTCTAAAAATAAAGTTAAGAAAACAATTGCATTTAAAATAGCATAAAAAACAGTAAAATATTTGGGTATACATTTAACAGGAAAAGTGCAAGGCTTGTATACTGAAAACGATAAACTGTTGAAAAAAAAAGTTAAGATCTAAATAAATGGAGAAACGTTCCATGGATTGGAAGATTTAATATTGTTAAGAGGGCTTGGGGCAGCCCGGGTGGCTCAGCAGTTTAGCGCAGCCTTCAGCCCAGGGCCTGATCCTGGAGACTCGGGATGGAGTCCCACGTCAGGCTCCCTGCATGGAGCCTGCTTCTCCCTCTGCCTGTGTGTGTGTGTGTGTGTGTCTGTCTGTCTGTCTCTCATGAATAAATAAAATATTTTTTAAAAAAATAAAAAAAAAAAAAAAGAAATTGACAGCTGATCCTAAATTTCATATGAAACTACAAGGGCCCAAATAGGGAGGAAAAAAAAAACTTTAAAAAAAATAATAAAGTTGGAGGGCTCTCTCCAATTTCAAAACTTATTGCAAAGCTAAAATAATCAACGCAGTATAGTACTACCAGAAGCTCAGACACATAAATCAACGGAATAGAATTGAGAGTCCAGAATTCAACCCATATATCTATCATGAACTGATTTTCAACAAGAATGGCAAGACCCTTTGCTGGAGAAAGAACAGTCTTAGCAAATGGGTGCTGGGACAACTCATTATCTACATAAAAAAAATAATGGTTGGACCTCTACTTCTCATGTAGCCAAATAAGAGCTATACCTATAAAATTCTATAAAGCATACAAGTAAATCTTCCTGATCTGAGATTAGGTAATGTTTTCTTAGATATAACTCCAAAAACACAAGCAACAAAAGAAAGGAGAAACGGAACTTCATCAAAATTTTAAATCTCTGTGCTGCAAACAATACCAGCAAAAAAATAAAAAAACAACCCATAGACTTGGAAAAAATATTTACAAATCCTTAATTAGATAAAAGATTTGTATCCAGAATACAAAAGGACTCTTATAACTCAATGACAAGTAAATTTTTAAAAACACGTAAAAAATTAGCATACACTAGAAAACAAGACAAAACAGATATTAAAAATAAAAAGGGCAAAGGATTTGACTACATATTTATCCAAAGAAAATATACGAATAGCCAGTGCAGTAAAATAATACTAAAGATCATTAACTATCAAGGAAAGGCAAATCTAAACCACAGTGACAAACCTCTTTACCCACACTAGGATGGCTGTAATCAAAGGACCAGATAATACAAGTGTTGGCAAAGATATAGAGAAATTGGAACCTTCACACACTGCTAGTAGAAATTTTAATGGAGCAGCAACATTGAAAAAAAGCCTGGTAGTTCATTAGTAGGTGAAAGAATTATCATATGACTTAACAATTAATTACCAGTTTAAAACCAAAAGAAATGAAACATATATTCAAATAAAAGCTTGTCCATGAACATTAACTGCAGTATTTATACTAAACGAATAGTTTAAACAACCTAAATGTCTGTCAACTGATGGATAGACAAATAAAATGTGCTATATCCACGTGATGGACTATTATTTGGCAATAAAAAAAATTAAATACTGATACATGCTACAACATGATTGAACTTTTAAAACATTACACCATGTGAAAGAAAGTATTAACAAAAGACTACAATTATATAATTCTATTGATATGAAATGTCTAGCATAGACAAATCCATCTATGTCTCCATAGACAAAAGAGATCAGAGATTGTTTAGGGTTGTCTTTGGGAATTGGGGAAGAAGGGATAGTTACTGCTAATGAGTAGAACAGTGTTCCAAATTAGACTGCGGTGACAGTTGTAGAACCTTGTGAATAGATTCAAAAAAAAAAAATGAATTAGACACTTTAAATGGGTAAAATGTATAGCATATGAATTACACCTCAATAAAGCTGTGGGTTGGGGGGAAGGCAAGAAAAAAAAAACACTGAATGCCTCTGAACATTGCAAGGTGTACAAATAAAACAAGCCAAAAAAAAAAAAAAAACCCAAAAACAAATAAAACAAGCCTATATAGAAAAAAATTTAAAAGTATACATTTAAAATATTTTATATAAAACACTCTTACCTCCAGTGCTTATTTCCACCTCTGTAGAATCTCTTTCCAAACTCCCTGCACTGCTAACAATATTCATTAAATGGATTGCAGTCCAAGCAAAAGGCATGCGATACTTCCCAAGTCTTTGACAAAACTGATCGGCTTGACTTTTCAGCTTCTCCAATTTTTCCTTATTCTGCAAAACAAAACTTTATACATTATATAATTATGCTCAAAAGAAATGAATTAAAGACTACTCCATAATACATAAAAGGACAGGGTAAGAACTCGCAATTCTCAACACAGATGGAAAAATAATCTATACCTTTCAGAGATCAACTAACACTACATTTATCTTAACCACTGAATAATTTCAATCCATTCTATAAATGTATGTGCAGAGTAAGTCTTTCAAATTTCTCTTTGTGATTATCTCATCTTGGTAGGAAAGAAAGGAGAGCAAGTGTCAAACATGTTTATGTATTACAAGTACTATTTTATGCAAAGAAACATAACCATGTTCTAGCCAATAACTGCTAAATACAAAATATTCAAGGTTATGACTTACTAAATTTTATTATTCTAAAAAAGATGGAAGTAGTTGAGCCACTTGGAACTAATCCTGAATTTTATGGCAAGAAAAGGAATAAGGTAAGGTGGGAGTGGGGGGCACAAATAGGCTAATAACATATAAACTCAAAATTGTAATTAAAGAAATAAAGAAAAAATTATTACAAATGGACTAAACCCTAGAAATAAACTGATGGTCCAAACACTATGTAACTACCTAGAAGATACCATGAAGCTAGCCCAACTTTTAGGCTGTCCTGGACACAAACGCTAAGGTGGCCTATGAGAACTAACCAATAGGGAAAGCCAGAATACAGTAACCCTGATTTCAATCAGCTAGCCAGGGATCAGAGGACAGTATCATGTCCTCAGGTCTACCTATATTAGCAGAAAAAGCTCAGTTCCTGTACTAATTTCACAAAGATAGAAAGCAAAACATATTCTAGATTTTGGTAACTTGTCCAGTATTCCTCAATCATACTATCCTGGCTGTTTCAACTATTAAATCATGTGGTCAAAGATCTAAGATCTTCTGTTATTTTGTAGCTAACACAGGGTATCTGAAATTTGGTACCAACTTTATATGAATTACTTCTGCTTTATAAATTGATCCAGATTCTAAAACTTAGTCATCTGATGGCAAAAGATAGATTGCATTTTCTATTTTTACTGTATTCCTCAATTATCTGCAGCGTGACAGAGCTCAAGAATAGTCATCTTACTATGAAGTTTTATTATCAATATCACTATTTTGTAAAACTATAACTATTTTTGAAAATTTTAGTTATTTGGGAATTAAGTACATTAATTTCTCTTCAAGAAAAAAATTCAGAGTCAATTAGTTTGGGAGTGAGAGAGATTTTGAAGAATAACACAGCACAGAGGCACCTGGGTGGCTCAGTCTTTTAAATGTCTGACTGGATTTCAGCTCAAGTCATGATCTCAGAATTTTGAGATTAAGCACAGCACTGGGCTCCCACTGGACATAAAGCCTGCTTAAAATTCTCTCATTCCAAAAAAAAAAAAAAAAAGTTCTCTCATTCTACCTGTCCCTAGCCACCACCCGCCAAAAAAAATGACATATGACAAAAGCTAGGTGGCAAAAAAGATAAAGAAGAAAGTAATAAATTGGGTAGGTCAATAGAAAATAATGAATTAGTAGTGAAATTCCTTAATATGCTTTGCATAGTATTCTGCCAAAGAATAACTTCGGAAATCAGAGGATGTTTAGGGTTGAGTTTGAGGATTTAGGGGAAATGGGAAGAAAACTATATGACTATAGAGATGGGAAATGACTATAAAAGTGAGAAAAAATGTGAGGCATGACAATCTACCTTCGTCGCATCTGCTTCTTTGAAAATCATATATGGTTCTGCACACTCTCCAATGTCACCTTGCTGTAGAACTTTTTCTAGCTGTCAAAGAAAAAAAAGTAAAGACTAATTAAGCTGAAAGAAAAAAAAAAAGCAATCAGCCAGGAATGCAAGGATGGTTCAACATTAAAACCAACCTTTCAACATAAAGTACATTAACAGAATGACAGAAAACACACACGATCATCTCAAGTGATACAGAAAAATAACTAGGCAAAGTTCAATACCCTTTGAATGCTAGGAACATTCAACAAACTAGGAATACGAGAAAGCTACCTCAACATAATAAATGCCGTATATGGAAATACCAGAGCTAAAATCATATTCAGTGGTGAAAGACTGAAAGTTTTTCCTCTAACATCGGGAACAAGATATGGATGTTCACTTTTGCCAATTCTATTCAACAAAGTACTGGAAGTCTAAGCCAGAGAATAAAGCAAGAGAAACAGAATATATAGGACCAAATCTGAATGGAAGAAGTAAAATTGTCTTTGTCTGTAGATGTAATCTTTTGCACAGAAGAGCCTATTACACACACACACACACACACACACACATCACGGTTAAAACTAATAAATTCCACAAAGTTACAGGATACAAAATCAACATGCAGAAATTAGTTGTATCTCTATACATTAATAATGAACAATTCAAAAAGGAAATTAAGAAGACAATTCCATTTACAGTAATATCAAAAACAAAAAATATAGGTATCCCCCACTTTTAGAAAGCTCCCATTATGCCACTTTGCTTTTACAAAAGACCTACAATACTAGTTTTCATTAACTGAAAGAAATCTAAAGTTTCACCTTTATAAAAAAAAAAAAAGGCAAAAAGCAAAAATAACATTCAACATTTGCTTTGCAGTTGCCAGATATATAGGCAGTACGCACCTTGAGAAACAAGAGTGGCACTGCCAACCCTCTTCCCTGGACACTACACTCAGCATCTTAGCATCAAGCTGCCATAGCAGTGAACTCTATATATGAGCATCTGGGCTTTATCTCAATTTATTTTGTGCCTTTGTTGGCAAGATTATATCCAATGGTAGCAGGAAAGCCTAAGAGAGCTTATTTTTGGAGGTCCAAAAACACTCAAAAAATTTTCCATATAAATAAATGGTAACTATTTTTTCACTTTATGCCATTTCAGCTTACAAAAGTTTCATAAAGGCACTCTCCTTCCAGATAGCAAGGAAACCTGTACTGAGAAATTAACTTAACCAAAAAAGGTAAATGATCTGTAATCTGAAAACCATAAAACACTTGTAAAAGAAATTGAAGAAGATATAAAAAGACATCCCATATTCATGGACCAGAAACTTTAAAATCCTTAAGATATCAATTCTACACAACGCAATCTAGGGATTTAGTGCAATCTCTACCAAATCTCAAGGATTTTTGTTTGCAGAAATAGAAAAATTCATCCTAAAATTCATATGAAATTTCAAAGAACCTTCAATAATCACAACAAACCTTTATAAGGAGAACAAAGCTGGAAGTCTCATATTTCCAGATTTCACAATACAAAGCTACAGTTATAACAAAAATTTGATACTGACATAAAGACATATATATAGATGAATGGAACAGAATACAGCCCAGAAATAAACCTTCATGATTTTCAACAAGATTGCCTAGACCATTAAATGGGGAAAGGACAGTTTTTTCCAAAAGTAGTATTTTAAAAACTATATATCCAAATGTAAAAGAATAAATTTAGACCCTTACCCTTTATCAAATACAAAAATTAACACAAAATGAACCAAAGACCTAAATGTAGACCTAAAACGTAAAACTCTTAAGAGAAAAATTAGAAGCTTCATGACACTGGAATTGACATTTTCTTGGATTTGACACAGAAAAGCAAAGGCATGGGGAGCCTGGATGGCACACACGGTTAAGCAACAGACTTGATTTCGAATCAGGTCATGATCTCAGTGTTTTGAGACTGAGGCTCATGTAGGGCTCCACACTCAGTAGGGAGTTTGTTTAAGACTCTCCCTCTCCCTCTGCCCCTCCCCCTACTCCCTCTCTGTCTCTCTCTCAAATAAATAAATCTTAAAAAGAAAAAAAATAAGCACAAGCGTCCCTGGGTGGCTCAGTTGGTTCAGCGTCTGCCTTCAGCTCAAGCCATGATCTCAGGGTCCTGGAAGTGAGTCCCACATTGGGCTCTCTGCTTAGCAGGGAGTCAGCTTCTCCCTCTGCCCCTTACGCCACTCATACTCTCTCTCTCTCTCTCTCTGAAATAAATAAATAAAATCTTGGGGCGCCTGAGTAGCTTAGTTGGTTAAGCAGTTGCCTTCAGCTCAAGTCAGGATCCCAGGGTCCTGGGACCAAGCCCTGCATTGGGCTCACTGCTCAGCAGGGAGCCTGCTTCTGCCTCTCCCTAGGCTGTCCATCCTCCTTATGCTCTCTGGCTCTCCTGTGTCTGTCAAATAAATAAAAAATCTTACATACATACATACATACATACATGCATATATATCTTTTAGAATGATCTTTTTTAAAAAAGCACAGGCATACCTCAACAAAAAATTTAATTAAAATACTTTTAAGGTTATTCTGTTATCATTACCTTAATGATAAATGAAATGAAATTTTTTAAAAAAAAGCAAGTTTATCTTCCCCTATTTGTAGGTTTCTTTCAATGAGCTTTGTTTTTGTACTCTAAACTTCCATAAAAAATAATCCAAACAAAATGGTATTACTCCTTCACATATTTACCAGAAAGCAACTAAGCTGTTAAACAGAACCCAAGGGGCACCCAAGGGGCACCCAAGTGGCTCAGGGGTTGAGCGTCTGCCTTTGGCTTAGGTCACGATCCCGGGGTCCTGGGATGGAGTCCCACATCAGGCTCCTCGCATGGAGCCTGCTTCTCCCTCTGCCTATGTCTCTGCCTCTCTCTCTGTCCCTCACTAATAAATAAAACTCTTTAAAATAAATAAATACATACATACATGCAATACAATACAATAAACAAACCCCAAAATGAGCAAGGAATTAATAATCCTGGCTCAGGGCAGCCCAGGTGGCTCAGCGGTTTAGTGCCGCCTTCAGCCCAGGGCATGATCCTGGAGACCCCGGATCAAGTCCCACGTCAGGCTCCCTGCATGGAGCCTGCTTCTCCCTCTGCCTATGTCTGTTCCTCTCTCTCTTTGTGTGTGTGTCTCTCATTAATAAATAAGTAAAATCTTTAAAAATAATAATAATAATAATAATAATAATCCTGGCTCAGCCAGAATTCCAGTATCTCGGACAATGATATATTGCACTAATAGCTCCAATTCTTCACCCTTCCTTTACCCTGCTCATTGCTACATGACGTGGGAATCCCTCTGAATAAAAAGGCCAGCCAAGTATATATCCCAACTCCTTGATTTTGTGTTCTGTCACGTGACTTGTATTGGCCAACGGAATGTTAGCTGGATGTGACCTAAAGCTTAAAAGGTGCCTATGCAGGTGGGTCTACTTTTTGGCACTTCTACAATCACCATGAGAATGTGCCAGATTAGACTGCTAAAAAAGAGACATATAGAAAAGTACAGCTTCAGCTGAATCAACTGACCCCTCCACCGCACCAACAGACAACTACAGGAACACAAACCACCTGTATTGATTAACCACCAGACAACTCAGATGCATGACCTAAGTAAGTGCCTGTTGTTGCATGCTACTAGGATCTCTTTTTCTTCATGTATAGCCATAACTCACCAGCACACAGATCAATAGAATTCTTCCTCTCAGGGAACAAAACCATCCCGCTGCACAACAAGTGATTTAAGAAAACCTCCTAAATTAACATTTTCTTTAAAATTTTAATATTTTAACTTGTTCAATTTTTTAAAATTATAAAAAAGCTTGTTCTATGTATACACATATATTTGTATACATCTATATTTTATAAAATTGACATCATACAGTTTTGTACCAGATTTTTCACTAAATATTATACGCCACATATGTTTCTGTATCACTAAAAATTCTTCCAAATTGTGCTTTTATTTGCCATGTATCGAATATAATATGAATTAATATGAATATGAATTAATATAAATATAATATGAATATAATATGATTTATCTCCCTATTTACTTACATTGAACATTTACAATATTTCTTACACTTAATCCTATCTAAACTGTTCACTCCGATGATGACAACCAAATCTTGTCACTAAATAATCTCACTTTCAAACAGTAAATATTCCAACCATCAGCTGTATCTTTCCATATCATATCCTCAAATATGTTCTATTTTATGAAAACATACCATTTTCCCATGTAAAGGAACTTGTATATACTATATTTATCAATTGTATTAGTATCTAGAACTTTACTCTTTGAGTTTCAAAAGACCACTGCTGCTAAATCCTTGCTTGTAGGACTGATTAACTGTTCACAGTAGCTAAGACCTATTTTAACCTGAATTCATAGCAATGTGTCCACAAATTAGGACATTATTCCTGTGGGTAAACAGGATTCATTTCATGACAATCCATTTTATAGCCTTATTGTAAAATTCATTACCTTTTAGGGTAATTTTATATAAATGAAGATAAAATGATTAAAGAATATATTTTAGGCTTCTCTCAAATCAAGGTCAAGTTATGGTAAAGTATTCTTCAAGTTATCCTAAGCTAAACAGCTTAGTAAAATTCAGATTTTAAATTTTGAATCCTTATTCTTTTCTTTGTTTTTGTCTTTGTTATGTTTTGTTTCATGTTTTTATTTATGCCCCAGTTAGTTAATATATACTTTAATACCAGTTTCAGGAGTAGAATTTAGATATTCATTACTTATGTATAACACCCAGTGCGCATCATAAGTGCCTCCTTAATATCCATCACCCATTTAACCCATCTTTCTGCCTACCTCATCCTCAATAATCCTCAGTTTGTTCTCTATACTTAGAAGTCTGTTTTATGGTTTGCTTCTCTTTTCTTTTTCCATGTTTGTAATTCTTATTCTTAAGTGGCTGACACTCAAATCATAATGCTCCATGACCTCAATGATTTACATATTCATATTTATATAATATTTATGTAATATAAGAACTGAGGGATGCCTGGGTGGCTCAGTGGTTGAGTGTCTGCCTTTGGCTCAGGGCGTGATCCTGGAGTTCCAGGACTGAGTCACGCATCAGGCTCCCTGGATGGAGCCTGCTTCTCCCTCTGCCTAGGTCTTTGCCTCTCTCTGCGCCTCTAATGAATAAATAAGTAAAATATTAAAAAAAAAAAAATACAAGAACTGAGTAAAAAGATCATAGTAAGCCTCCTGTGACAGTTAATTTTTTTTTTTTTTTAAAGGGAGATTGGCAAGTGTTAGAGAGTTGAGAGAGACAACACCTCAGGGAGATTTTTTTTTTTAATTTTTATTTATTTATGATAGTCACAGAGAGAGAGAGGCAGAGACACAGGCAGAGGGAGAAGCAGGCTCCATGCACCGGGAGCCCGATGTGGGATTCGATCCCGGGTCTCCAGGATCGCACCCTGGGCCAAAGGCAGGCGCCAAACCACTGCGCCACCCAGGGATCCCGACAGTTAATTTTATATAACAACTAGGCTATGATGCCCAGTTATTTGACCAAACTAACCTATGTGTTGCTATGAAGGTATTTTTAGAGGTGATTAGCATTTAAATCAGTAGAGTACGGGCACATTGGTGGCACAGACGGTTAAATGGCTACCTTCAGCTTGGGTTATGACATCAGGTTCCTAGGATCAAGTCCTGGGCTCCCTGATCAGTGGGGACCCTGCTTCTCCCCCTCCTCCCTGCTTGTGCTCTCTCTCTCACTATCTCTCTCTCACTCTCCCACATAAATAAATAAAAATTTTATAAAAATAAATACATAAATTAGTAAAGCAGACTGCCTTCTCCACTACCTTCTCCAATTGGTGGAACTCATCCAATTAGGAGAAGGCCTTAAAAACAAAGACTGAGGTTTCTCAAATAAATAATTCTCAAGACTGCAACAACGAACCCTGCCTGAATTTCCAGTCTGCTGCCCTTTGGAATTCAGACTCAAGACCACAATACCATCTCTTACCTGAACTCCAACCTGCCCGCTTGCTCTACACATTTCTAACTTGCCAGTCCTCACAATTACACATGAGCCAATTCCTTAAAATCAATCAATCTCTCTCTGTGTTTATGTGTGTGCTCCATCCTACTGATCTGGAGAGTCCTGATTAAGAGAGCTCCCATTCAAAAAAAAATTTAGGTAGCACCTATAGTGCACACATCCAATACTGTGTTAAGAAATATTACAGTGGGCGCACCTGAGTGGCTCAGTTGGTTAAGTGTCTGCCTTCAGCTCCAGTCATGATCTCAGGGTCCTGGGATCAAGCCCTACATCTGGTTCCCTCTTCAGCAGGGAGTCTGCTTCTCTCTCTGCCCCTCCCCCTATTCATGAGCACTCAATCTCTCTCATAAATAAAAAAGAAAAAATAAGATGAAAAAATAGATAAAATCTTTGCTCTGAAAAGCTTGTGATATTAACGGAGAGACAAATATACAGACACTACACAAATAAACTTATATATTTAAAATTATTCTCACCTTTATTACAAGAAAAACATCTTGGGAAGGATAAGTAATAGAAAAAATAGCTGATCTTGCCAAAGTGGTAATGGCAGCAGGTGGTACATGGGGACGTAATAATCCTTTCATTTGTTCAGAATTCAGGTCAAAATAAAAGTTTTCTGAAATCTAAAAAAAAATTCATATATTAAATTTAAAATCTGTACATTTTACAAAAATAAAGTACATTCAGTCTTATTATAGATACTACAACATTATATTAACATACAGTTTATCATATATTTCAATGACCAATCTTTACATGTCTAAATCAAACCAAAAAGAAATATACAAACTATTTGGGAAATATACAAGAAACATATCTAAAGAACTACATTCCTAATATTTTTGCTTAGAAATGTAACCTATAATACAGTACACAAAGAAATTATTAAGATGAATTACCTCAAATGGAGTCTTTAAAAAATTATATGAATAATATTTTAGGAGATTGGTTTAGCAAATACAAGCTGCTAGGGAAGAGTTACACTGCAAAAATCTATAATATATTGATAGCAGAAGTCACTACAAGTACTCAGTTTCTATTATACATTAATTAGGCTTAGAACATAAGTTAAGAAGTGCTGGACGAGGAACGCCTGGGTGGCTCAGTCAGTTAAGCATCTGCCTTCAGCTCAGGTCATGATCCCAGGGTCCTGGGTTCGAGCCCTGCATCAGGATCCCTACTCAGTGTGGAGCCTGTGCTTCTCCCTCTCCCATGCTCTCTCAAATAAATAAAATCTTTAAAAAAAGAAAGAAAGAAAGAAATGCTGTATGAGATGACCCTCTGAAAAACTCCTAAGCTAGGGACACCTGGGTGGCTTAGCGGTTGAGTGTCTGCCTTTGGCTCAGGGTCTGATCCCGGGATCCGGGATCGAGTCATGCATCGGGTTCCCTGCAGGGAGCCTACTTCTCCCTCTGCCTATGTCTCTGCCTCTCTCTCTCTCTCTGTCTCTCATGAATAAAAAAAAAAAAAAAACTCCTAAGAATAATAAAGATATGAGTAAAACTAAAGCAGTATATAAGACAAAATATTTCAAGCACACATAAATGATCTTTTAGCTAATGAATTTTAAACCTGCATCAACAAAAATTCCTAATGATTCTTATCTTTTATATATTATTTGCTTAAAATGCTTTCCTTATATTAGTTTTTCTTAAACTAAAAGAACGTTGCTTCTGCTACTTGCTGTTGGAACTCTTTCAATTAAACAAAAACTAAGTATCAACTAAACTATTTTATAGTAAGAAAATATTTACCATATCTCAATAAATTAAATTTCTAATTTCTTTTGAAAAGATGTATGTTTCACAATTCACATGAAAAGTGTTACTTATTTATCTTTTAAAACAAATTAAAAATCAATTTCTGAAACCTAGGATTGTGACCAGACTGTGTTCAAATAACAGACTCTTACCTTTTTCTTTTCCTTGACATCATATAAAGCCAAACTTGCAAAAATGGGTTCAATTTCAATTTCAAACCTTTAAGAAGAAAGAAAAAAGTTTAACTTTCTACATCAGTGCTATCCCATCTATGCTACTCCTTCTTTCTGAAACACTTTTCCACGTATAGCTTTCTGTCTAAATCAATCATTACATTACCTAGGTAATCCATATATTCAATGTAAAAAAAAATAAGAAAACACGTAAAAAATTTCAGAGAAAAATGGGAGCACACAAAATTCCACCAGATGGAAAGAACCAAAATTAAGGTTCGAGGCCTACACATTCTAGACTTTTGTCTATGTATAAATGCATGTGGTGAATGGATTTTTTTAAAACAAAGTGTGCCACTATATATTTAGTGGTCTGCTTTTTCAACTTATTATTCTATGGATATATATCCCTGTCATACATATTAATCTAACCATGATTTCTAATGCTGGCATAGTAATTTTCATTATATAAATATGCCAAAATGTACTTTTTTTTTAAGATTTTATTTATTTATTCATGAGAGAGGCAAAGACACAGGCAGAGGGAGAAATAGGCTCCATGCATGGAGCATGATGTGGGAATGGATCCCAGGACCCCAGGATCACACCTGGGCCAAAAGCAGATGCTCGACCGCTGAGCCACCCAGGCATCCCACCAAAATGTATTTTAGAACTATAATCCTTAAATTGTGGTGTCTAATTTCACTTCTAAGAACAATGATTTACATATAGCAAACATTTAGTAAGTATCTACTGAATGAAATGATATGTAACATTAGGTTAACTAAAACTCTAGAACGGTGGTTCTCAATAAAGGACAATTTTGCCCCCAATGGGACATTTGGCAATATCTGGAAACATTTTAAACTATCATTACTGGGATCCCTGGGTGGCGCAGCGGTTTAGCGCCTGCCTTTGGCCCAGGGCGCGATCCTGGAGACCCGGGATTGAATCCCACGTTGGGCTCCCGGTGCATGGAGCCTGCTTCTCCCTCTGCCTGTGTCTCTGCCTCTCTCTCTCTCTCTCTCTCTCTCTCTGTGACTATCATAAGTAATAATAATAATAATAATAATAATAATAATAATAATAAATAAAAAAATAAACTATCATTACTAAAAAAATAAAATAATAAAAAAAAACTATCATTACTGCAGGTGTATTATTGGTATTTTAGTGAGTAGAGACTAAGCCTATATGGCAAAACATTCTGCACTGTATAGGAGAGACCCTGACAACAAAGAATTCTCCAGACAAAAAATGTCAATAGTGCTAAAGTTATAAAAACTCTGTTCTACACTGCTCATTTTTTTTTATCCTAAGAGTATTACCAAAGTCCTTGCCAGAGATGACATACTCACATTGGGTTAAAGGTTTAATGAAGGGTGACTCACAAAGATTTGGACAAGATTTCAGAATAACAGCTACAGAGAGTACAATTCTCCAGGGACAGCAATAGCAGGGAGTCATTATCAATCCCTGACCTAAAAGAGACCTTGGAAGTGGTAAATCAAAACTTAGAACAGGGACACCTGGGTGGCTCAGCGGTTTAGCGTCTGCCTTTGTCCCAGAGCATGATCCTGGAGTCCTGGGATCAAGTCCCACATCAGGCTCCCCACATGGAGCCTTTTACCTCTGCCTATTTCTCTCATGAATAAATAAATAAAATCTTTAAAAAAAAAAAAAACTTAGAAAAAATAGATAAGGGCCCTTCACAGAGGTGGTCTTGGAAGAAGGAGGCAACCAATCAATATGACCTAGCAGGGAACGAATAAAGGGAAAAAATACCCCTAATTTCACTCTCTTCTACCCCCTAACTTCCTAATGCCTCTTTTAGCAGAACTCAATGCAGAAGCCAAATAGGAATTTTGGTGATACTGTCTACACAGCTCAACTTCTACAATGCCTACTCTGCAATCTCTGTAACACCTGTTACTGTCACTCTCTCTGACTTTGTGACTCCAGTGGGTATGGTATCATACTGGACTTTTAATATGCATCTCTTCATATATTTATGACCATATAAGTATTGTCTTTTAAACCATTTTTCTATTTCTTGTGTGACATTTTCCTCATCAATGTATACTCTTTACCATTCTACATATGGACACTTTGTCAAATGTGAAGATATTGAAAATATCTTCTCCCTCTATATGACAGAGAAAGAAAAATACAGAGAAACAGATATCCACCTGTCCTGCCAATTTACTGAAAAGATTACTTTACCCCACTGTCTATAGAGTTGTCTCCCCCTATCTACAAAAACTATGTTCCAAGACCTTCCCCCACCCCCCAGCCATGGATGCCTGAAACCTTGTGGGTAGTCCTGGAATCTACATATACTATGTTTTCTCCAATACATAAACAATTGTGATAAAATTTAATTTATACTTTAGATACAGTAAAAGATTAAAAGGAATAGAACAAACAAAATAGAACAAGTACATAATAAAAGATATGTGAATGTGGTCTCTCTCCCTCAAAATCTTGTTGCACTGTACTCATCCTCCTTTTCCTTACGATGAGATGATAAAACGTCAATGTTTAAGTTGAAGGTGAGGAGAAGGACATAGGCTACCATGTATTGTCAAAAGGATCATCATCTGCTTCTGGATAGCAACTGACCACTGATAAATGAATCGATGAATGAGAGGGGGACTACTGTAGTACCACTTTAATAGTAAATCAAAAATCCATGAACATATAGGTCTATCTCTAGTTCTATTTCACTGGATGGTTTATTTAATTATGTGTCATTGCTATACTGTCTTAATTATGTAACTTCACATTAAGTCTTGATACCTAGTTTATAGTGCTTCAAAATTGCCCTGCCTCCTTTGACCCTTTTCATTTTCATATAAATCTTAAATTCAGAGCAGCCCAGGTGGCTCAGCACTTTAGTGCCACCTTCAGCCCAGGGCCTGATGCTGGAGGCCCCAGATCGAGTCCCACGTCGGGCTCCCTGCATGGAGCCTGCTTCTCCCTCTGCCTGTGTCTCTGCCTCTCTCTGTGTGTCTCATGAATAAATAAATAAAATCTTAAAAAAAAAAAATCTTAAATTCAGACAAAAATAAGCAAAAATGGATCAAATGTAACAGAAAAGTTAATTGCTTATTCAGAAAGTTAGCATCCTATTTTCTAATTTAGCAACATAAAATTCATGTATAACAGTTTTTTCTATGATATTGTTGGACAGTATTTAAAGATTCATATTGTCAGTATGATGAACAAAGATTGGAAATCTTGAGGAAAAAAAATCACTGTATTTCACATTAAGGAAGGCTCCTCCTGGGGATCCCTGGATGGCTCAGGGGTTTAGTGTCTGCTTTCAGCCCAGGGCGTGATCCTGGGGTCCCCGGATTGAGTCCCACATCAGACTCCCTGCATGGAGCCTGCTTGTCCCTCTGCCTGTGTCTCTGCTTCTCTCTCTGTGTCTCTCATGAATAAATAAATAAAATCTTTAAAAAAAAAAAAAGAAGAAGAAGAAGAAGGCTCCTCCTAATGCATAACAAGGATTTTTTAAAACAGATACATCATTTGATTTTTTTTTAAATGTTTCAAAGGCTCTTGCATTGTACAAAGGGACGGCCATGGTTGCTTTTTTAAAAGTCTTCTCTTTTTCAATGTACACTTCTCATACATTCAGTTTATAATCTGAGTCAAAAGAAATTTTAAAAAGCATACCATACTACTCTCATGCAACAAAACATAACCATGCTTCAGTTTGTCAAGAAATACTATTTAAGCACTTGATATTCAGTGACTACTAAGTTGCAAAAAGGGTTATTGTTGTTTTTTTTTTTTTCACTAGAAGTGCTGATTTATTTGAAATGTTGAGAATTCTAAAACATCCTCAAAAAGGTAATTTCTAATTACTCAGAGGCCTATCAAAACACACTACTAACAAAATATTGGCTTATTTCTTTCAGGCTTTCTTTTTTTTTATTTTTAATTCCCCTAAGGAAGTGCACTGTTCCTGGGAGTACTATAATACCAACTCAATGTATGGAGTAGATGGAGCAAACTCCTATTCCATCTCCCACTTCCAAATATCCATTTATATATATTTGGCTAGATGATGTATCAGATATTAAACTGATAAGAACAGATTTTAGTGGAGTATATTTTAACACATTTGCTTTCATACAATTTTCATTATACGGTTTTGAACATTTTATCAACATGTATTGACCTTCTATTATGACTTATGGTCAATTTTGCCTTATAATAATACTAATAATCTGGAACTACATTTTTGCCTTGGAGTTTTTTGAACCATACAGATACTATGTAAGCTTACGGTTATGAACTCAAGAGGAGTTATTGTTTGGGTTTTTTTTTTTTTTCCTATTTCATATCTAAGTTTCTCCCTGCTCGAGCCAAAGTGATAAAACACAAAAATCTGCACCACCTAGAATATTACTCCAATAAAATCTCAGGGAGTGACCACTATGGATACTTTGATGAACTGAATTGTGTCCCCTGAGATTTTATATCTAATAAAATCCCCCATTTGACTACATTTAGAGATAGAGCCTTCAAGTAGGTAATTAAGGTTAAATGAGACAATAAGGCTGAGACTCTAAGCCAAAAAGACTGGTATCTTTATAAAAAAGAGAAAAAGATACCAGCACCTCTCTTCTCCTCGTGTAGGAACAAAGAAAAAGCTATGTGAGGGTACAACAAGGTGGCCATCTGCAAAGCAAGAGGCTAGGCTTTGAGAGAGCCAGGAAGGTGAAAGGAAACTGAGTCCCTGCCCTTAATGAGACAGCACAACAAATAGTCCCTCAGATTTTTTTTTTTTTTTTTTTTTAATGATTTACTGGTTATCTATTTCTGGTGTCTACAGGAGGGGGATTTGTTTACTCATCTCAGACCATGTGCTAGAGGTGCAGGCATGACTAGGAGACCTCTCCAGGAACAAAGAAGCTGGTGGGTGCAATTTCCCTCTCCAATCCCCCAGTCTACATACCTACTGGAACCAGCACAACACAAACTCAGCACCTAACTTGCTAAAAGTGCACTGTGCCTCTTCATTCTCCTAGACCTGCCCCCTACAATATGCCCTTGACTAGAACCCATCCAAAGCAGTGCCACAAGTCTGGCAGTGTGCACGCAACCCCAACAGGCACCAGCACCACTCCAATGTGACTGCTACCCTGAAGAAAGGGAAACATAATCACAATAGCAGTCAAATGGCACCAGACAGCTGGTCTGACTGTAAGCCTGTGGCACCAGACAGCTGGCACCAAACAGCTGGTCTGACTGCAAGCCTCATCTGTGGCACCAGACAGCTGTGGCACCAGACAGCTGGTCTGACTGTGGCACCAGACAGCTGGCACCAGACAGCTGGTCTGACTGCAAGCCTCATCCAGCAATGAAAGCTTCTCAGGGGAAACAAAGGGAAATTGCCCTGTAGTTCAGTGCTACTACATGCCTGGTCCTATTCAACCTAAGCCCAAGGCAGCCCCAAACTGGCCCACTAAAAACATAGGAACCAAACCCTGCCTACAACAAGCAATAACAGCTGCTGTAGATGACTGGACTGAAGGCAAAAGCAGCTCAGCCATGATAGCAGGATGCATGCATCACACATAGAAGACCCCCTGAATCACTGGATTCTGGTCAACAGTGGACATTACACCACAGGGACCTACAGGACCTCTTCTTCATAAGGCTGCTAGTTTCAAGAGCAGGAAGCACAGCTGATTTTCCTAACACAGAGACATACACAGAGAGTTAGATAAAATGAGGAAACAGATGAATATGTCCCAAATTAAAAAACAAAACAGGGCAGCCTGGGTGGCTCAACGGTTTAGCGCCGCCTTCGGCCCAGGGTGTGATCCTGGAGACCCGGGATCGAGTCCCATGTTGGGCTCCCTGCATGGAGCCTGCTTCTCCCTCTGCCTGTGTCTCTGCCTCTCTCTCTGTGTGTGTCTCTCATGAATAAATAAAATCTTTAAAAAAAAGACAAAATTACAGCAAGAGAACTAAACAAAACATATAAATAACATGCCCAATTGAGAATTTAAAGAAATAGTAAAAAAAAAAAAAGTCAAAAAAAAAAAAAAGAAATAGTCATAAAGATACTCATGGGACTGGAGAAAAGAGGACATGATCTCAGGGAGACATTCAACAAAGAAAAAGAAAACAAAACAAAACAAAAAATCAGAGATGAAGAACACAGTAAGTGAAATTAAAAATACACCAGACAGAATACATGGCAGAAAACAAGAAGCAGAAGAGATCAGTGACCTGGAGGACAGAGTAATGGAAAGCAATCAAGCTGAATAGAAGAGGGGGAAAAAACTGTAAAAAATGAAAAACGACTTATACAATTCAGTGATATCATAAAGTGTAGTAACATTCATATCATAAGTGTCCCAGAAGAATAGAGAGGAAAGGGGGCAGAAAACTTGTTTGAAGAAATAATAGCTGAAACCTTCCCAAATCTGGGGAAGGAAATAGAAATCCAGACTGAGGAGGCACAGAGAGCTCCTAGCTATATCAACCCAAGGAAGTCCACACCAAGACACATAGTAATTGAAATGGCAAAAGGTAGTGACAGAGAATTCTAAAAGCAGCAAGAGAAAACAATTACATACAAGGAAAATCCCATAAGGCTATCAACTGATTCTTCAGCAGAAACTTTGTAGACCATGGACACCTGGGTGGCTCAGCAGTTGAGCCTTTGGCTCAGGGTGTGATCCCAGGGTCCTGGGATCAAGTCCTGCATCAGGCTCTTCACGGGAAGCCTGCTTCTCCCTCTGCCTGTGTCTCTGCCTTCTCTCTGTGTCTCTCATGAATAAATTTTAAAAAATCTTTAAAAAAAAAAAAAAAAAGAGGGATGCCTGGGTGGCTCAGCGGTTTAGCACCTGCTTTTAAGCCCAGGGCATGATTCTGGAGTCCCAGGATCGAGTTCCACATTGGGCTCCCTGCATGGAGCCTGCTTCTCCCTCTGTCTATGTCTTTGCCCCTCTCTCTCTCTCTGTCTCTCATGAATAAATAAATAAAATATTTTATAAATAAATAAAAGAAACAAACAAACAAGAGGCCAGAAGGGAATAGCATGATATATTCAAAGTGCTGAAACAAAAAAAAACCCTGTCGCCAAGAACACTTTACCCAGCAAGTCTATCTTTCAGAAGAGAATGAGGGTAAAGAGACAAAAGTTAAAAGAATTCATGACCAATAACTACTAAACTAGCCCTATGAGATATGTTAAAGGTGATTCTTTGAGTGGAAAGGAAAGACCATAAGCAGGAGAAAAGTAGGAAGTACAAAAGCAGTGAAATTCAGTGTATCTGTAAAAGTAAGTCAAGGGACTGACAAAGATGTATGGTATGACACCATACACCTAAAAAGGGGGGAGGGGCGTGTAAAGAATGGGTTCAAACTTAAGCAGCCATCAACTTAATACAGACTGCTTATGGATAAGATGTTACACACAAACTTAATTGTATCCACAAACTCAAAACCAGTAATAGAAATGTAAGATATAAAAAGAAAGGAATCCAAGTATATCACTAAAGAAAGCCAGAAAATCATGAAAGAAGTGAGCAAGCAGTGAGGCGGGGTGGCTCAATTAGTTATGCAACCAACTCATGATTTTGGCTCAGGTCGTGACCTCAGGGTCATGAGATCAAGCCTCATGTCAGGCTCTGTATTAGCATAGAGTTTGCTTGAGATTCTCTCTTTCCCCCTCTGTCCCTCCCCTCACTCATGCATGTTCTCCCTCTCTGTCAAATAAATAAATAAATCTTTACCAAAAAAAAAAAAAAAAAAGAAGTGAGCAAAAGAAGGAAGAGAAAGAATATAATGCCAAGCAAAATAACTCAGTTAGTAAAAGACAAAAACTGAATGATTTCATTCACATGTACAATTTAAAAAACAAACAAACGAACAAAAAAAGACACAAACCAAAAGAAAGACTCTCAAGTGTAGAGAACAAACTGATAGTTACCAGAGGGGTGGTAGGTTGGCAGATGGGTGAAATAGGTAAAGGGGATTAAGAGTACACTTATCATGATAAGCACTGAGTAATGTACAGTATTAGTAAATCACTACATTGTACACCTAAAAATAATATAATGCCATTAGTTAACTATGTTAAAACTATAATCTTAAAACTAAATAAAAAAACAAATAAACCACTGACTTTTAAAAGGGTGAATTTTATATGTAAATTATATCATAATAAAGCTATTAAAAAAACAAAAGAAAAAAAAACAAAAAGAAAATCATAAGAACTGATATTAGCTGTCCTGATACTCAAAAGACTCAATGCACTAAAGCACTAACAGGGGTCTAGATAAATCTAACTAAATAAATAGTGCCTTAATTCACAAAGGAAGAAAACTACCCAAGTTATCCAGAGATAGAAGTGGTCTGTCCCTATGAGCTGCTTCTTTTAGAAAGTTCTATGAATTGAAACTTCGTTTAAGTCAGAACCAAAAATAAACTATAATATTAACATGATATAATGAAGAGTATAGTTTATTTTTTTCAATAACTGGGTGCAAAACAATGAGCATGCCTGTTAACCTATGCTTATGCTTTTGAATCCTCGTTTCCTCATTTGTAAAATGAAGAAAATAATGTCTATCTTATACAATTAGACTGAAGACAGGATGAATTAAAATAGAAATTAAAAAAGAGAAAGCACTTGTGAAGAACAAAATTTAAGATAAATCACTTTAATGATGTTAGGTCAAAAGTCATTTAACTATTTTACATAAGGAAAAATATATATACTTCAAAATCTTCACACACACACAAAAAAAAACCCACAAAGCCTACCAGGTGACAAATGTATAATCAACTCTTTAAGGGAAAAGCTACTTTGCCTTTATATTCCCCAAGCCAAGTATAGCAACTGGTAGACACAAGATATTTAGGAAATGCTTTTCAAGTTTTAAGATTAATTATATATAGCTGTGACAAAGAGTCATTTCCACCTGTGAGTCAAAAATGCTCTTAAGCTCAGCTTCATACATCAACTCTAATGCTCAGTAGCATTTAAAATTATGTATAGAAGATCATTCTCAGAAGGGTATTAAAACAAGTACAAAATCTACTGGGATTTTATTATACTAATACTCAAAATACTATTTGAAAAATAAAAGTTAATACCATAAACAAAATAAATACTCACTTGAGTGATAAACATTTTACAAGAAGTCTCTGACCAAAATGCTCTTTGGGCACATCAGGAACACTAAGTCGTTCTATGGGCTCTTCCTACAAATTGACAAGCAACATTAAATGAACATTTTTATATTTCAACCCTTTAAAATTTTTAAGAACTTATTAATCAAATACTTGGAATCTTCACAACTGAGGACATAAAACAAGGACTGATTTACCCTCAATCAGAAGTCATTAGATCCTAAGTGTGCTCGATTCACAGAGGTTATATATTAAGTATAATATATTCACTCAAATAAAAAGTATGTTTTTATTTGAGTGAATATGTTTCAGTTAAGTTTTATTCCCGACAGTATAATAATACTATATGCAATACTTCCAAAATATCTATCTTAATCATCTGCTTCTTTATATCCAAATATCTATACCTCATCTGGTGATGGGTGCAGAGCAAAGAGTTCCTTATGACGATTCGATTTCCTTTGGTCATCATTCTGCCGGTCTATTTCTTCATTAGGAGTTCGGTCAAGTAAATTGGGAAGCAAAGCATCAGGAAGTGAATTTTTCAAGTCAAAAATACTGCAGGCCCAGCTACCCCTTGGAGTATCATCTATTGACATTGAACGTCTTTTAAGATCATCCTGCCATGCAAAACATTAAATAAATTAATGAAGAAATAAAAAAATAAACTACTTTCAAATAATCTCCTTTAGTCATTTAAAAATAAAAATATTACTTGCTCATCCTGGTAGCTGTTGCCATCTGGAGCTTCATCAGATTCAAAGACCTGCTTTGGCAAACCTTTTTGCCTTTCTTTCTGTTTATCTAATGTATTAGGATTAAATCCTGTTCCCAATTTATGATACCTATTCAAAACAAAGTAGTTAAATAAAGATCAGTTTTTAGAAATTTTTCATTTTCACCATTACGTAACGAGCCAACTGTTCTCTGTATTATTTCTTAACATTAATAAGGACACATTCCAGCAGTTTTAATTGTGTTAAACATTTAACCAGAGGTTTAAAAAGATTTCCATTCGGGGCACCTGTGTGACTCAGTCGATTAAGTGTATGCCTTCAGCTTAGGTCATGATCATAGATAGGGTTCTGGGATTGAGCCCTGAGTCAGGCTCTCTGCTCAGGAGGGTGTCTGCTTCTCCCTCTCCCTCTGCTGTTCCCTCTGCTTGACAGAGCTCATGTTTTCTCTCTTGAATAAATAAAATCTTTTAAAAAAAAGAAAGAAAAAGACTTCCACTCAAAGTTCCTTTATTCCAACTAGAGAGCAGATTAGAAGATTCCAAAAGTAAGTCATATTCTCCTTTCCACAACAACCATGTATTATTTTTTTTAGATTTATTTATTTATTTATTCATGAGAGACACACAGAGAGAGAGAGAGAGAGAGGCAAAGATACAGGCAGAAGGAGAAGCAGGCGCCATGCAGAGAGCCCCACGTGGGACTCGATCCCGGGACTCTAGGATCACGCCCTGAGCTGAATGCGGCACTAAACCGCTGAGCCACCCAGGCTGCCCACAACCATGTATTTTTAACATAAGTTGTACTTCCAAGTCAGATAATTTTTTTCTTTTCAGTAAAAAGGATAGGAAGCAAGGTTAAAGAATAAATTGAGAGAGTAGAAAATATATACTGCATTCATAACAATGTAAATTTTTAAAAGGTAGAAAAATAAAAAGCACTGAATCTTAAAATTTCAAATAGCCAAAAAAAGTTCCTTGTGTCATTATATATAAAAGATCTTAAACAAGCTAAAACTGCAGACTTTTTTAAAAAATTTTTTTAAAGATTTTATTTATTTACTCATGAGAGACACAGAGACACAGAGGCAGAGACATAGGCAGAAGGAGAAGCAAGCTCCATGCAGGGAGCCCGATGTGGGGCTTGATCCTGGGACTCCACAATCATGCCCTGAGCCGAAGGCAGATGCTTAACTGCTGAGCTACCCAGGCATCTCAAAGCTGCAGACTTTTAAATGGGAAAACAGTAAGATCTATACCATTGTATACATATATCACTTAACATATACTGCTACATAATATATATGTCAGACTTAGAATTAACTCTTAAATTAAGGTAAGCTTCTTTCCTAAAAATCCAATATCCAAGAGCATTAAACAGACACTAAGATCAAAGAGTGATTATTATTCCACACCTCATACAGTCCCACTGGGGAAAATTTTAATTGGAACAAAAATAATTATGATTACTAGATAATGATACGGTTCTTGTCACCAGTGAATTTATGAAGTAGTAAAGAATCACACTTGATATGAATCATTCATATTGTGTCTTGTTCCTAAAGATATTAAAACAGCAGCTACACGATGTTCATATCACAGGGTAATCACAAAGTGAAAGAAAGCATTTTTCTCTAGAAGAACTAAAATAAAGATACTCATAGTAACATGAAAGGTTTTATTCAAAAGTCGATGTTTTAATCTTTCATGAAATGTTTAAAGGGCCTTATTTTGTGAAGTTGTATGTCTAAGCTACTCTAAAAAACCAGAAATGTGTTGAATTCTGCCTCCTTTATGACCTAAAATATTGACAGTATAAAATTCACAGGAGCTTAGAAGAATGACATGATTCATGATCAATACTCTTCTGAATCATCCACTCTGACCTCTAGTTGGTTGCTATAAGGCTCTACGTGATTACCCATCCAACCCCCCCCCCATATACACCACCATTGCTATGACCGCATATCCTGGCATCCTGTCCCTCATTTATTCTATTCCAGCCACGCTGACCTCTTTGCTATTCCCTGACCATTCCTAGCATGTTTCTAGTATAGAGGCTTTGCATGTGCTCTTCTTCCCTCTGCCTAATACACTCCTCCCCCAGATATGCAAAGGCCTCACTCCTTACTTTCTTCAGGTCTTTGCTCAAATTCACCTTGTCTCTAAGGTCTCTTCTGATTAATTTACAAGGTAGGAAATTTAGTCCCATTTCTTGGCTCTCATTATCCCCCTCACTCTACTTTTTTTTCCTCCATAAGAGTTACCTCTACCATACCTATTAATATTTATCTGTGTTTGTTTATTGTCCATTGCCCTCATCCCCAAATAGAAAGTAAGCTCCATGAGGGCAGGGAATTGGTTTTGTTGACTGCTGTTTCATCACTGCTTAGCATAGTGCCTGGCACATACCAGACTCTCAGAAAGTATTTGTTGAGTATTTGAATGAGTGAAGTACTTTCTGTCCCTTTATCCTGATGTGCTGCATTACAGAAGAATGGTGTGGTTTCATCTTATGGCTTATTATTCCACTCTTCAGTCACATCCACTTCGCCATTAAGCCCATCTGCTGAGTTTTTAATATTTTTTCACTGAATAAAATATTAATTTCCAAAGACAACTGGTTTATTTTTTTTTTTTAATTTTTATTTATTTATGATAGTCACACACAGAGAGAGAGAGAGAGGCAGAGACACAGGCAGAGGGAGAAGCAGGCTCCATGCACCGGGAGCCCGACGTGGGATTCGATCCCGGGTCTCCAGGATCGCGCCCTGGGCCAAAGGCAGGCGCTAAACCGCTGCGCCACCCAGGGATCCCAGACAACTGGTTTATATGTCTGCCATATCCTTTCACATCTCCTTAAGGATATTAATTACACTATGGGTCTTGATCTGTGTTCTCTCAACTACTGCCAACTTTAAATTGTCAGTTCTATTATTTGTCGATTGATAATTCTCTTTGAAGCACGCTGGTTTTCATCAAACAGTTGGCAAATCTGGGTGCTATGCTCCTTTTTAAATCTGTAACCCCATATCTACCTGCAAACACCATATGTGTTTGCTCAGCCCATATCCGGTGACTACAGAGAAGAGGCAATCATGCTGCTGGGCAGAATCTGCTAGTATCTACTGTTCCGGGTATGAGGGCCTCCTCCATCTTCCAAGGCATGCCCACCCTGAGCACTGTATTATCAGCTCAAGCCCCCATAATCACTGCTCTAAAAAAAAAAAGGCAGATAGCTCTGCAGCCACTCCTGTGCAAACATGGTACAGGGGTCAGAGTACCCAAATGTCCAACAGTTACCTCAGGTCCCCTTTCCATTGTGTGAATTCACTGCTTCTGAGCGTACAACCCTATTGAGGTTTTTTTATTTATCTTCTCCTCAAATTATTCTGTACTGTGGTTTTCTCTTATGTTCCAATCACACCCTATCTTCTATTTTTCAGGGATACTTTAAAACCTGTAGCCCAAAAGTACCCCTTTTGCCATTTACTGCTGTAAATGATAAATAATATCTGATGTAAAGAAAAAATTTAAGCATTAGAATCTGATGCTCCGGGCAGCCCGGGCAGTTCAGCGGTTTGGCACCGCCTTCAGCCCAGGGCCTGATTCTGGAGACCCTGGAGATCGAGTCCCGCGTCGGGCTCCCTGCATGGAGCTTGCTTCTCCCTCTGCCTGTCCTCTGCCTCTCTTCTCTCTCTCTCTCTCTCTCTCTCTCTCTCTCTCTCTCTGTCTCTCATGAATAAATAAATAAAATTAAAAAAAAAAAAAAAAGAATCTGATGCTCCAGGTTCTAATCCAGACTATCCCACTTTCTGGCTGTAGGACCTCAAAGACATTACTTAACTACTCTGAGCCTGAGCTACGTTATCTGTTGGAATTCTGAGATGAGTGCCAATTGCCCAATAAAATGCCCAACACGTAGTAAGTACCCAAAAATGCTAACAACCTTACCATCTTGCCTAAAGCAAGGTCAGCAATCCCATGATGAGAACTAAGTAGCACACTCCATGATTCTGAGATTAATGTTTTGCAACTAATCTCTTTATATTAAGATTTCTGATTAGAAGTTTCCAACATACATGTATAGAGGTAAAGACTTTTGAGTTATCTGATAGAAGAACAGTTTTCTTCAGTAATGCCAAAAATCTAGCTACTGAATTACTTATCAAAATTTTAAGTTCATAAAAACAGCTCTTCTTTATAAAGGGTAGCAGACTGTGCTTTTATTAGGTCACACTAAAACTAAAAAGCATGTCAGCAGTATCCCCAAGTGATGCATAGCACAATATTAAACCCAGTGAAATAAGACGGCTGCCATAAAGGCAAAACAATAAGCAAAGGATACATCACCATTTCTAGTACAATTTAGCATACACAACTTCATTTGTGAAAACAATGTCATAACAGAATTCTTCACTACTTCAATCATTATATTGCATTTAGAAAAATAAACTAAAAATTTTCAGTATGAAGACTCTTCAGTATGTAAATTAAAAATAGCAAAGGAAACTTACCTTTTGCTCTTAACCTGACTTGATATCTCAAACACCATCCATTAGAAAAAGAAATTTTGTGGTAGAACAAAATATTACTTTTTAAAAATATTTACCTGATTCAAACACCTATAAATAAGGACCTATTAATAAAGGGTGGAAACCTTTCAAACAGCTTGATCTAGAAAGCTGGCTATTCCATTTAACTATTTAAGTTTCAACAAACTGGATTCTTTTGAATACAAATTATTCATCAATACCTACTCATTTTTTCCCAAAAAATTAGATTATAAATTATTATAATTATATATTACTAGTTATTAATGGTCAGTGACAATATAGAAATACTACTGATAAGCCTATTATCTTATAAGGAAAGTTAAGTAAATGTAGGCAGCAATAGTTGTAGAACTCCTAAGGAGAAAATATCTATATACAAAAGTTTCTTCTTAAAAAAAAAAAAAAAAAAAAAAAGTTCTTCTTTTGCTTCTTCAGCAATTTTTTTAAATGAATGTTCAGGTCTCATAATTATTATTAATCTACCTTAATCCATTTCTAGATCCTACTCAGCATTTTTAATGTTATAATAAACATATAACTTACTTTCTGATCACAATCGCCCAGTCCTCTGTATAACTTCTTATACAATCTCTAACATGTGGATCCATCTCACTATTTTAAAAAAGAACAAAAAACGATAAATAAAAAATAAATAAAAAAAGAACATACATTTGTAATTTAGTAAGGAAAGCAATGATGTTTGTGAATTTGGTTGCTTCCGTTCTTGTTCATATAATAGGAAACAACATCACCATATGATAGGATCTGAATAAAATCAAGGAAGGAAGCCTTTCCACAGTAACACTAAAACCAAAAATAGGTAGATAATCTCCTTACCTTTCTTCAGGTACAGCTGACACAAGGGTTCTGCAGTCCCTAGGACTATAAACAACTTCAATATCATCTGGAGGGAACTCAATCAAATCCCTCAATGGCCCAGCATCCACACCTAAAGGATGAGTACTGAGGTATTCCTCCAAATCCACTGGATCCACTGCTTCAGTAAGGGGCACCTTTATAAAGAGTAGTGGGTGTGAGAGGTGGGTAGAAAGGGAGAGGTGGATGTAACAATTTTAAAACTCTAAGCAAAGGAAATTTGTTTTAAAAAATATACGTTTTTAACCTAGTTATTTCTAAAATGTCAGCAAAGATTCATTTGGCCAGATGCACTAAAGAAACCACAAGGTGTCGGCCTTCTTATATTTGTTTATGCTTTTGAGTCAATACTCATCTCACTTCCCCTCACATAAAATCAGTAAAGATAATTAACAGTTTTAGAATATTTTATGGTTACAAAATGCTCATTAGGATTCTTTTTTTCTTTTATATATCTTTGGAATTGTCATTCCTAAGTTTATAAGCAGTGCTTTTACTTTATTTGATGTTATTTATTGTTGAGTATTCTAGTAAAAATATATAACCAGTCCATGGTAGGCTGAAAATGGCCTCCAAAGATTTCTACATCTCAATCACGGACCTTACATGGTAAAATAAATACATACATACATACATACATACACACAAATAAAAGAATATTTGAACATGATTAAGGATCTTAAAATGAGGACATTATCCTGGATTATATGAGTGGGTCCTAAGCACAATCATAAATATCCTCATATGGAGATACAAGGAGTTTGGGCCACACAGAGGAGAAAGCCAGAAGACACAGCAAAGAGACATGCTAAGATTTGGGCCTTAAAGATAGAAGAGATACAGCCTGAAGCAGCCACCAGATCTGGACAAGGCATGGAACAGATTCTGAAGGGAGCCTCTGAAGGGACTGTGACCTCACCAAAACCCAGATTGCTGACCACCGATATCATTCTGGGCTCCAGCACTGTGAGAAGATAAATTCCTGTTGTTTTAAGCTGCACAGTCTGCGGTACTTTGTTCCAGCAGCCATGAGAAACTGATACGCAGGATCCCTGGGTGGCGCAGTGGTTTGGCGCCTGTCTTTGGCCCAGGGCACGATCCTGGAGACCCAGGATCGAATCCCACGTCGGGCTCCCAGTGCATGGAGCCTGCTTCTCCCTCTGCCTATGTCTCTGCCTCTCTCTCGCTCTGTGACTATCATAAATAATAAATAAAAAATTTAAAAAAAAAAAAAAGAAACTGATACGCAGACTCTATGAAAAGTATCTATTAGCAATAATAGAATATTCACAGAATTCCTTAGCCAAGCTGAAATTATACATTTTAATAAGATACACTACCTCTTATCTAACACCAGAAAAAAATATTCAAGCAAAATTATGAAGTTATATAACAAATGTGCACTTGTGGACCAATGATAATAATAACATGTAATTTCTCAAGATGTTCAACCAGGTAAAAACAGAGACACTATTTGTGTTATGAAAAAGAAGGTGCTTTGGGATCCCTGGGTGGTGCAGGGGTTTGGCGCCTGCCTTTGGCCCAGGGCGCGATCCTGGAGACCCGGGATCGAATCCCACATCGGGCTTCCGGTGCATGGAGCCTGCTTCTCCCTCTGCCTGTGTCTCTGCCTCTCTCTCTTTCTCTCTCTGTGACTATCATAAATAAATAAACATTTAAAAAAAAAAAAAAAAAAGAAGGTGCTTTAATCTATGCTGCTTTGGACTGAACAACCACTGACAGGTAAAGCAACATTTTAAAGATAGTTAAGTAAAATAATAAATGACTGGCACACCATAACACTCAAAATATAGCTGCTATTATCTTTATATGCTTTCTCATTCAAACCTCTCCCAAAACCTGTAAGTTAGAGATAATTAGTATTTCAATTCTACAAAGAAAGGCATTTGTGCTCAAAGACAAACAACTCCTGAAAATGAAATAGCCACAAATGGTAGTGCAAAATTTAAAAATGGATCTTCAAGCTCTACAATTCAAGATTTTTCTCTCATAAGCATCCTACCTTACTTATTCTCTCAAGTACATCATATACTATCACGATGTATAGCGTATACATCATATACTATCCCTGTTCCTAAAACAGGGAAAGAAGCAATTCAGTAGGGAAACAATATTCTTCAACCATAATTGCTGAAAAAACTGGCTATCTATACGGGGGGTTGGGGGGGATGAATCTCAATTCTTACATCACAATATACACAAAATTAAAATTGAGATGGATCAGGGACTCAAATATAAATACTAAACACCATTAAAATTCAACATCTAGCCTAGGAGAATGTCTTTATGATTTGGGAGCAAGCAAACATTTCCAAGACATGACATAGAAATAATCATAAAAGAAAAATCTGATACATCAAAAGACAGTTAAGAAAATGAATAGGCAGGGATGTCTGGGTGGCCAGCGGTTGAGCGTCTGCTGTCAGCTCAGGGCATGATCCTGGAGTCCAGGATAGAGTCCTGTATTGGGCTCCTTGCAGGGAGCCTGCTTCTCCCTCTGCCTATGTCTCTGCCTCTCTCTCTCTCTCTATGCCTCTCATGAAATAAAAAAATAAAATCTCAAAAAAAAAAAAAAAAAAGAAAGAAAAGAAAAGAAAATGAATAGGCAAGCCACACTAAGAGGAAATATTCACAAAACATATTTAACAAGAGACTGGTGCCTAGAATATATAAAGAAGTCCTACATCTCAATAATTTATTTAAGAGGACAAACCACCCTCTTAAATAAATGCAAGAGGGGGTTGACAAAACATTCACACAGGAAGATACAGAAACAGCCAGTTAGCACATAAAAAAATGTTCAACATGAAAAGTCATTAGGACATACTTCCACTTCTGGAAGGATGAAGTAGACCTACTTTTCCCTATTCTTCCCACTAATTGTAACTATAAATCCTGGACAGTCAATATAAAATAAACATCTGAAGATTCTAAAAAGTAGAGAAAAAAGGCAAATCAGTAGGGACCTTGGGACCCAAGGAATGGCACAACAACGAGTTACCTAAATTTCTTTTTGCTGTAGGTAACTCCACACTTGGAACTAGAAAAGCTCACAAACCAGAAACACCAAGGAACATGGCATGGGGTGGGTTGTGGGGGAACTCTAACAAAACCCTCTTCTCCCCAGCCGTTAGACAAAGAGAGGGGAAGCACAGCAAAACAGAAAAGTTTTAGACAATAACCATACTATTTCAGCAGAACACTATATAAAAAAGTGTGGACCCACCCACATCTACACAAGCATGGCCAAGTGAAAAGCTAGACTTCACCCTCACAAAGCTGTAACAAGGCATCCAACACTCCCCACCAAGCATGGTATCAAAGAAGTCACAGTGGGGAACTGGGATGTTCATACCTACTAGAAGGTATGAGCCTCCCACCTCCACAGTGTCAGTGGAGATCACACAGGGACATCTATGCAGTAATAACACAGCACTTCTTCCTCTTACTACTGGGATAATATCTGAGGTGGTCTCCATAATACAGTAAAAGGTAAAGGGACAGAAAGGTACATAAAATTTCTAAACTTCAATCAAACTGGTAAAATGTCAACACTGGTTTTGTGATGTTATGTAAATACCTAAGAAACCACTTAAAAAGCTATACAAAGATATGCACTCAACAACACTACAAATAGATCAAAATGGAGTTCTAAAAAATGTTCAGGTAACCCACAGAAAACAGGAAAAAAGAAAACAGAAAAAAAAACAGAAAGAACAAAAAATAAAATAACAGACTAAGGGATCCCTGGGTGGCGCAGCGGTTTGGCGCCTGCCTTTGGCCCAGGGCGCGATCCTGGAGACCCGGGATCGAATCCCACGTCGGGCTCCCGGTGCATGGAGCCTGCTTCTCCCTCTGCGTATGTCTCTGCCTCTCTCTCTCTCTCTCTCTCTCTCTGTGTGACTATCATAAATAAATAAAAATTTAAAAAAAAAAAAATAACAGACTAAAACACTAGCAAAACCAATAATAACATTAAATGTAAATGGTCTACATAAACCAATTAAAAGAGAAGGGCAGAGTGAATTTAAAAGTATGACCTACCTATATAATATACAAAAAATTCACTTCAAATAGGACATATAAGGAATTTGAAAACAGAATGGGAAAAGTATGGTATATTATTGAGTCTGAATATAGACAAATCTCTGAAGAAATGCTAAGTGTAATAAGCCACAGACAAAAAGACAAATATTGTATGATTGTACTTTATAAGGTACACAGAATAGACAAATTTATAGACACAGAAATAGAATAAAGGTTGCTAGGGACTGTTAGGAGGAGGCAACCAGGAGTTGTTTAATGGGTACAAGGTTTCTGTCTGGGATAAAGAAAAATTTTCTGGAAATGGATAGCAGTTATGGATAGCAATGGTGATGGTTACACAATATTGTGAATGCACTTAATGCCACTAAATTGTACACTTAGAAGTGGTTAAATGATAAATTTTATTATATACATATTACCACAAAATAGATGACAGACATAGATATACTGAAGTGAAATTTCTTTAAAGATTTATTTATTTATTCATGAGAGACACAGAGAGAGAGAGAGAGGCAGAGGCAGAAGCAGGCTCCATGCAGGGAGCCTGATGTGGGACTCGATCCCAGGACCCCGGGATCATAGCCTGAGCCCAAGGCAGATGCTCAACTGCTGAGCCACCCAGGTGCCCCTGAAGTGAAATTTTTGAAACACTTTTTAAGTCAACATTTCTCGACCCAGATATTACTTCTAGGGCAGCATGCCTTTCAGGATTTGAAGTGTCACAAATGAATATTCAATGAAATAATGACAAAAGGTGAAAGTATTTGCATATGTCTAATTCAAAATTAATCTTTCCTCAAAGAATGACCAACCATACCATGAGTACGTCTTAGGGTACGGAAGGAGGCTATGACACTTTCTTAGAAATACTAAATATAGGATAAACAATCTTGCCTCTCAAACTCACACAGATTACTGGCTTTCTAGATGTGATGTTAGCTAGACTTGGATCACAAAAACAAATTTATTTTGCTAAAACTACCTCCCCTCCCTCTGATGCCCATCAGAGACAGCTGCTTGGGTCAGTCTTGAAATGTTATGATGAGCTAATTTAACTATAAATTATTTTGAAGACTCCAAGGAAAGATTCTATATTTATGAACCAAGGGAAGAGACTGTAACGTGATTTTATAAAAGAAAGTGGCTGGGCAATATGCAGGGTTAAAGAGTGATGAGAAGCAATAGTGAAGCACTACAGAATATCCAATAGGCAATATTAAAATACCTTCTTCAACAATCATTGTGTTGGAATTTGGCTGACATGTTCAGTGTTAAGATCTTTCAATCCTTTTTGGTATGCCATCAAAAATTCTGGTATTTGATTAGAGGGTATTTTGGGCTGAGGGACAGGAGGATAAAGGGTAATAGCTAAAGAGTTTCTTTTTTGAGGTAACAAAAATGTTCTAGGGGTGCCAGGTGGCTCAGTTGGTTGGGTGCCTGCCTTCAGATCAGGTCATAATCCCGAGATCCTGGGATCAAGCCCCAAGTTGGGCTCTCTGTTGTCTCTCCCTCTGTGCTCCCCTTTGCTTGTGTTCTCTCTCACTCCTTCTCTCAAATAATTTTTTTAAAAAAAAATTTTTTTAAGAAATGTTCTAAATTGACTGTGGGGACAATTGTATTATATAATCTGTGAATACATTAAATACACTGATTTGTAAATTAAATGGGTGAATTGTTTGGCATGTGAATTAAAACTCAATAATGTCGTTAAAAAAAGTTAAACCAAAAAAAAAAAAAAAAAGTTAAACCAGGGACACCTGGGTATCTTGGCGGTTGAGTGTCTGCCTTCAGCTCAGGGCATGATCCCGGGATCTCAGATTGAGTCCTGCATCAGGCTGCCTGCAGGGAGCCTGCTTCTCCCTCTGCCTATGTCTCTGCCTCTCTCTCTCCCTGTATCTCTCATGAATAAATAAATCTTTTAAAAAAAAAAAGTTGAGGGAAGAAGAAACTGCTTCAATTGTTTTTGTTTTGTTTTTTTAATTTTTATTTTATTTTATTTATGATAGACACATAGTGAGAGAGAGAGAGAGAGAGAGAGGCAGAGACACAGGCAGAGGGAGAAGCAGGCTCCATGCACCGGGAGCCCGACGTGGGATTCGATCCCAGATCTCCAGGATCGCGCCCTGGGCCAAAGGCAGGCGCGAAACCGCTGCGCCACCCAGGGATCCCTGTTTTTGTTTTAACACAAGTGATCAAAGACCAAATTCTATCTGTGGATTTTATATACATCCCCATTTGAATAACCCAACTACAAAAAGATATTTATCAGATAAGCAAGGAAATTTAGCATGTATTAGATATTAGATGATACCAAGGAATTACCATTAATTTTGTTAAGTCTGGTAACACCATTATGGTTAAGAAAATATCAGTGTTTATACTTGCCTTTCTATTTCTGTATATGTTTAAAGATTCCCATAATTTAAAAAGTACTTTATCAGGGATCCCTGGGTGGCTCAGCGGTTAAGCGCCTGCCTTCAGCCCAGGGCGTGATCCCAGAGACCCGAGATCAAATCCCACGTCGGGCTCCCTGCATGGAGCCTGCTTCTCTCTCTGCCTGTGTCTCTGCCTCTCTCTCTCTCTCTCTCCCATTAATAAATAAATAAAATCTTAAAAAAAAAATGTACTTTATCAAAGAGAATACAAGAAGACAAACTGAAGTCAGCAAGCTCTGACAATCCTTTGAAGGAACTGTATTGCAAAGTAGAGCAAAAAAATACCAGAGGCTGGGGACAGGTAGAAAAGTAGGGCAAAAGAGAAGGACTTTTCTTAAGTGGGAGAAATAACAGCATGTTTGCATACTGATGGGAATGATAGGGTAAACAGAGAGGAAAGGTGATAAAAGGAAGAGAGGATTACTGTATTTCAATAACTGAGAGAAGGAGGAATTGATTAATGCCTCCACTTGTTCACTAGTGGTTCATCCAAAGTAACAGGTGAACATAGACTACATGGATACAGATGACAATCAGTGAATACACATGGTGGTAGGAGTATATGGAAGTTTTATTCTGACTGCTTCAATTTTCACAAGTGCAATATGAAGCCAAGTCATCTTAGGAATAAAAATGGAAAAGAAAAAAAAAATGGGAAAGAGTGATTAGGGGTTAAGAGTAAGGAGGCATGATGGGCAGCCCGGGTGGCTCAGCAGTTTAGCGCCGCCTTCAGCCTAGGGCCTGATCCTGCAGATCCAGGATCGAGTCCCACATCGGGCTCCCTGCCTGAAGCCTGGTTCTCCCTCTGCCACACGCTCTCTCTCTCTCTCTCTCTCTCTCATTAATAAATAAATAATCTTAAAAAAAAAAAAAAGTAAGGAGGCATGAAAGAAGTCAACTAAAATAGTGGGGAAATGAATGAACTAGGAAAATATACTATTTGTTTGGAAATGTTAAGGCCTTTGTGAGTAAGTGGTCATAAACTGAGACCAGTCCGTGGGATTACATTTTTCTCCAGCTACACAGCTGTACGAGTATAAATAGTGGTATATTTTTAATTCATATTCTTACTATAACTAGCAAGTATCAGGTTTTTGGTTTGTTTGTTTGTTTAGATTTTATTTATTTATTTGAGGGAAAGAGAGCAGAGGTGGGGGAGCCCGGGGGCAGTCAGAGAAAGAGGGAGAAGAAGTAGACTCTGCCCCTCTCTCTCTGTCTCTCATGAATAAATAAATAAAATATTTTTTTAAAACAAGGTGTTTTTTTTAAATTATTATAACGCTGGGTGGCTCAGTGGGTTAAGCATCTGACTCTTGATACCAGCTCAGGTCATGACCTCAGGGTCATGAGATGGAGGCCAGTATTGGAGAGTATTTGGGATTTTTTCTTTCCCTATCCCTCTGCATCTCCCCGCCAATCCCGTACTCGTGCTCTCTCTTTAAAACCTGATTATTCTCAAAAAAAAAAAAAAAAAAAAAAAAAACCTGATTATTCTCATGCCAGTTTTTTTTTTTAAGACTTTATTTATTCATGAGAGACACAGAGAGAGAGAGAGGCAGAGACACAGGCAGAGGGAGAAGCAGGCTCCATGCAGGGAGCCCGACATGGGACTCGATCCCTGTTCTCTAGGATCACGCCCTGGGCTGAAGGCGATGCTAAACCACTGAACCACCTGGGCTACCTATCATGCCAGTTTCTTAATAAGAATACATATGTTTATGTCTCTGACACAATAACTGGTTAAGTCAACGATTCAATAACTGTATATTCCCTTCTATTAAAGGAGACAGATAATACTACAAATCTACATAATTAATATTTCCTTCAATACCTATTTCTAGAATAGACCCCTAAATTTTCCTGTAATGTATAACCTTAGATCTGGGAAGTCTCAACTATAAAATTCTAGAATTGATAAATCCCGAATATAAAGTTTCAGAGTTAACTACAAAATCAATACCTTTATTACACCTCCTGACAGTCTTCCCAACTCAAATTTCAGGAAAGAAAGGAGTAGGAACAAATAAAATTATGAGACTAGTGATGGGACCCAATCCACTGGCTCTTGCCTTTCCACGTTTTTTTCATGGCCTCATCAGTAATGCACCAGTAACATCCCATATTTTAAATATGTTACTTACTGTGGTATGATGGGATATATTGCCAACAATGTTGAGGTTTTTGAGTAGTTGAGGAGAACCGCTGTATTGTCCAGAGATCTGCTTCCTGACTTCAGCAGCCACAGTTCTATAACAAAGTAAGTAAATATATTATTAAAAAAGAAAACAACCAAGTTAAAAATGGAAGGAAACTAAGTATATTAAATATTCATTTAAAAACCACCAAAATCTCAGAGTAACAATAGGGCCACAAATTCAGAGATATTTTAGTAAGTACTGCCTATAATTACAGAACATCTTTAGGCTGATGTAGGATGCAAAAGTGACAGCCAACTTACAGAAGGCTTTTCTTTTTTATTTATTTATTTTTTTTTTTTTGGCTTTTCTTTTTTAATGATTTTATTTATTTATTCATGAGAGACAGACATAGGCAGAGGGAGAAGTAGGCTCCATGCAGAGAGCCTGATGTGGAGCTCGACCCTGGGACTCCGGGATCACGCCCTGAGCCAAAGGCAGAATCTCAACCACTGAGCCACCCAGGCATCCCCAGAAGGCTTCTTTTATATCTGGTATTTCTGGAAACATACTTTGGTTTACAACATAGCAGGAAGCTATAATAAGATATATACTAAAATGTATACATCTTAAGCATATAAAATTCTAAAATATTTTATAAACAAAGAATTAGAAAGAAAAAAAGTCTTCTTTCCTGTCTTTTTTTTTTTTTTAAGTTTTTTTTTTTTTTTTTTTTTTATGATAGACACACAGTGAGAGAGAGAGGCAGAGACACAGGCAGAGGAAGAAGCAGGCTCCACGCACCGGGAGCCCGACAAGGGATTCGATCCCAGGTCTCCAGGATCGCGCCCTGGGCCAAAGGCAGGCGCTAAACCGCTGCGCCACCCAGGGATCCCTCTTCTTTCCTTTCTAATACCACTAGCTCCTTATTCATGTCCCGAAAAACTAAAACTATTCCTTATTTTTACTTAACTATTAGAAAATGTCCTTAATACTCTGCCATTAATGGCTTTCCATAATCTGACCCTAATCACCTTTCCAGCCTTGCATGTCCTTTCCCAAATTCTTGTCAGCGAACATAAACTGATTCCTACAAAGCTGTTTCTCTTCTGTATCCACAAATTCAATTCTTATCTAGTTTTAAAGGGAAAACTCAAATGTCAACACCTGCATACAAACTTCTTAGCTCACCAACTAAAAATAATACCACCATTCATTAAAACTCTTAGAACAACAAAAAAAAACCTCTTAGAACATTTATAATCTAATCCACTTTCCTCCTTCCTATTTTTCCATAGTTCATATATGCTCCGTATAAACAGAGGCAGTGATTTCGTTCGTCCTTGTTTTCCCTAAAATATTTAGCATGCAGCAGTCAAAACAAGTGACTGATTGGTCCTATGAAATATACAGTATTAATGACCTTTCTGACAAATGAGGTAAACCACAAAAGTATTACCATACTACAACAGATAAATCTTTATTGAATTAGGATTAGAGTTTAAAGTTCCATCATTTTGGGGAGCCCGGGTGGCTCAGCGGTTTAGCACCACCTTCAGCCCAGGGCGTGATCCTGGAGACCGGGAATCGAGTCCCACGTTGGGCTTCTTGCATGGAGCCTGCTTCTCCCTCTTCCTGTGTCTCTGCCTCTCTTTCTGTGTGTCTCTGATGAATAAATAAATAAAATCTTAAAAAAATAAAAAATAAAAAAATAAAAGTTCCATCATTTCAAACTGTTTACTAACCCTTGGGGGCATACTAGCATTTCAAATTTACTTACATGGCATTTCTAAAACAAAAATATTTTAGAAATTCCAATGACTTTATACATCATTAATCTCCATATCTTTATACCTTACAAAACTATAAAGCAAAATATTCAGTAAGTCCCAAATCCTGTAATGAAATAACTTCCTCACATTACTAACATTTTTATTAAATAGAAATTATAACTTTAAAAAAATTATAACTCGAGGATCCCTGGGTGGCGCAGCAGTTTAGCGTCTGCCTTTGGCCCAGGGCGCGATCCTGGAGACCCGGGATCGAGTCCCACGTCAGGCTCCCGGTGCATGGAGCCTGCTTCTCCCTCTGCCTGTGTCTCTGCCTCTCTCTCATCTCTCTCTGTGTGACTATCATAAATAAATAAAAAATAATAATAATAATAAAATAAAAAAATTATAACTCAAGAACACAAAATAGGAACGCCTGGGTGGCTCAGCAGTTGAGCATCTGCCTTCGGCTCAGGGCGTGATCCTGGGGTGCTGGGATCGAGTCCCACATCAGGCTCCTTGCAGGGAGCCTGCTTCTCCCTCTTCCTGTGTCTCTGCCTCTGTGTCCCTCATGAATAAATAAATTAAATCTTAAAAAAAAAAAAAACACTATATAAACACCACTATCAATAAATTTTGTGCAATTATTTTTCTGCAGTCAATTTCTAACTTCTACACTATGATTAACTGGCCACTTCCTTATTTCATAAAACTAGCCTTCTGGGTTTTTTTAATCTTTTCCAAAAACTAAACCCTACTTTCTCCTATCATTCTACTGCAAACAAATTTAAATAGGTCTAATGACCTGGTTTCCAGGACAGCCTGATGATAATTTTGTTCTGCAGTGTCCAGAGACTGAATTCAGAGCCCTGAATATCGTGGTCTCCAATCGAATTTCCAGCTGAATTTCTAGACAATCTCATTTTCCAAAAATTACCCAGATTTATGATACAATCTTACCCCCACTTTCTTCTCTCTCACACCTCCTTCCTTTTTCATGTTCAACCATTCCACACATATTTACAAGCACTGTTTTGAGCCTAATACTTAACTAGAAATTTTTGATACAAAGGTAAAAAAGTTATTAAGTCTCAAAATACTGAATTACCTTAGCTTTTTTAAGTGGGTGATTTGAGGCACTTTGGGCCATTTTTGTACTTTATAAAAGGCTAATTTGTTATTCAAATTGTGGAAACCTAGAAGTTTATCCTTCAATAAGTAAATGGATATACAAACTGGTACATCCACACAATGCAATATTACTCAGCAATAAAAAGAAATATGTGGGCAGCCGTTTGGCGCTGCGGTTTGGCGCCGCCTGCAGCCCAGGGCGTGATCCTAGAGATCCTGAATCGAGTGCCGCGTCAGGCTCTCTGCATGGAGCCTGCTTCTCCCTCTGCCTGTGTCTCTGCCTCTCATTCTCTCTCTGTGTCTCTATGAATAAATAAATAAAATCTTTGAAAAAAAAAAAGAAATATGTTATCAAGCCACAAAAGACATAGAAGAATCTTAAAAGAATACTGCAACTGAAAGAAGTCAATCTGAAAAGCCTATGTACTGTATGATTCCTACTATATGACATTCTGGAAAAGGCAAAACTATGGAGACAATAAAAACAGGGGTTGCCAAGGCTGGAGCGGGGGAAGAAAAGGAAGGGATAAAAAAGTAGTGCACAGGGAATTTTTAGGGCAGTAAAACTATTCTGCATGATTTTATAATGGTAAATAGATATCCTTATGCATCAGTCAAAACCAATAGAATGTATAACACAAAGCATAAATCCAGTGTAATCTATGGATTGTAGCTAATAATAATATATCCATATTGGCTCATCAATCAATTAAAAAGCATACTATACTAATGCAGGATACAAATAATAAGGGAAACTTGGGCACCTGGGTGGCTCAGTGGGCTAAGCATCTGACTCTTAGTTTCAGCTCAGGTCTTGATCTCAGGGTCATCAGTTCAAGCCCCAAGATGGGCTCTAAATAAAAAAAAATACAATTTAAATAAGAGAACCTTGCTGGGGAAATGTATAAGAAAACTCTTTGTACTTACCACTTTCCACCAGATGTGAAAAGAAAGTTCACTTCAGTTTAGGATTCCCCTTAGGCCTTTTAATGGAGCCTATATGTTATGTGTTCATTACTGTGTTTAGTTTAAAGGCCTTAAAATCTCCTGATCCTCTTGTCAAGACTTAGATAAGAATATGAAAAAGCTAAATAAAATCTTTTTTTTTTTTTTTTTTTTTTTTAAAAAAAAAGGTGGCAGCTGGGTGGCTCAGCGGTTTAGCACCACCTTCAGCCCAGGGCCTGATCCTGAAGACCGGAGAACGAGTCCCACGTCGGACTCCCTGCATGGAGCCTGCTTCTCCCTCTGCCTGTGTCTCTGCCTCTCTCTCTCTAGGTCTCTCATGAATAAATAAATAAAATATTTTTTTAAAAAAAGAATATGAAAAAGCTTTTTCATAGAATATTTGTTCTATGTCTCTCTTTCTCTGTGTTATTCAACTCAGTCTACCATCCTCAGCACTACACCTCATTGTTTCTGGGGCTAAACCAGGAGTTACCTGAATTTCATCAAATTCAAGATGTCACTAAGTAATTAAGATGTGCCATTATTTCATGTACAGCTAGGGAAAAAAAAACCCTGCCAATTAACCACCATACCATCAATTAATTGGAAAACATACTGATTCAAAATGATGTTAAGCAGTGAAACTTAAAATAAATGAAACACAATACCTCAAAAAGAGATGATCTTTTCTTTACTAACAAAGACGTACTACAAAAGATAATCAAATATGTTCAAATATTTGTCTTATTTCTACATGACAAAATTTCCCCAAAAAAGAAAATTAGTAATAATTGGAAAATAAAAATCATTTCTAAAATGGGCTATAAGAGCAATAAAAATATAACCCAAACAAGGTTTGTATTTACACTGAGACCCTCTCTGTATGAGATTTCACAGAATGGTAATGAGGAAATTTTCCCAAATGAAAAATAATTATTTTTTCACCATTCTATAGTCCAAAGTATGCAAGACAAAAAATATGATGAGTAAATACAGTTCCTGATAGCAGTTAAAATCCTTCACTAGGGACACCTAGGTGGCTCAGCGGTTGAGCATCTGCCTTAGGCTCAGAGCGTGATCCTAGAGTCCCGGGATCAAGTCCCACATCAGGCTCCCTGCAAGGAGCCTGCTTCTCCCTCTGCCTGTGTCTCTGCCTCTCTCTCTCTATGTCTCTCATGAATAAATAAATAAAATCCTTTAAAAAAAAATCCTTCACTATGCAGTAGTCCTTCCTTACTCATGGGGAATAGTTCTATGCCCCCAGAGGATGCCTGAAACTATGGATTGTACCTAACTCTATGTTTTTTCCTGTACGTACATACCTATAACTAAGTTTAATTTACAAATAAGGCAAAGTAAGAGATTAACAGGAATAAAACAGAGCAATTATAACAACATACTTAATAAAAGTTATGTGAATGTGGTCTCTCAAAATATCTTATTATACTATATTTACCCTTTTTCTTGTGATGATGTGAGATGATAAATGCCTATGTGAGGACACAGGGGAAGGAAGTAGGCACTGTGACGAGGCATTAGGCTACTATTGAGAAGAGAGAAAGTCAAATCCTCACAGGAGGAGGATCATCTGCTCCCTGACTGAGGTTGATTTCAGAAAGTAAAATTGTGGGACACCTGGGTGGCTCAGCAGTTAATCATCTGGCTTCAGCCCAGGGAGTGATCCTGGAGACCCGGGATCGAGTCTAGAATCCCTGTATGGAGCCTGCTTCTCCCTCTGCCTCTGCCTGTGTCTCTGCCTCTCTCTCTGTGTCTCTCATGAATAAATAAATAAAATCTTTAAAAAAAAATAGAAAGAAAAGAAAGTAAAACTGTGGATAATGGGGGACTCCTGTAGACTGATTTTTTTCCCATAATAATTTTTCCCACTCCAAGTCACCTGGATGGCTCAATCAGTTAAGTGACTTCCTTCAGCTCAGGGTCAAGCTCAAGATTCCAGGGTCACACACAAGTGGAGCTCCCTGCTCAGCAGAGTAGCCTGCTTCTCCCTTTCGTACAGCCCCTCCCTACCACTTGTGCTCTTTCTCTCAAATAATTAAAATCCCTTAAATAATAATAATAATAATAATGATAATAATTTTTCCTACTCCTAGTAACAGCTCCATAGTAGGGAAATAGAAGTCTTTTTTTACTTCTAATAAGCTATTAACATTAACTGCAAAGTGGAAAGGTCAAAAATTCCATAGTTACTTATGCTCCTAAATCATAAAAGAATAACTTCTTCCCCTCCGAAAAGAACATGATTGATTACTTTACCTATTTGCTCCTTATCAACTCTCTCCATTTTACAAGCTTTTTCATTATGTCAACATGCATTACAATTTTCACAAAAGCAAGCACTCACTGAGTAAGGCAATTCACCATAGGACATTGGAAATACCAACAAACGACTGACATCCTGAGGGAAATTATGTTGCATTTAATCTTTCCTCTAACTTCCGCCCACTTTCAGAGATGCTCCATCTAACCTATGATTTCCAGAATGATAAATCTGGGCCTCTCTCTTCTCTACTCATTCTTCATGGGACCAAAAGGAAAACCTTAGGAAAGATGAGTAAGGAGAGGGGAGCCTGGAAGACCTTACCGCTCTTGATGTCAGGGTTCTGAGTTCAAGCCCCACACAGAGCATACTTAAAAAATAAAATAACAGGGATCCCTGGGTGGCACAGCGGTTTGGCGCCTGCCTTTGGCCCAGAGCGCGATCCTAGAGACCCGGGATCGAATCCCACATCGGACTCCTGGTGCATGGAGCCTGCTTCTCCCTCTGCCTGTGTCTCTGCCTCTCTCTCTCTCTCTGTGTGACTATCATAAATAAATAAAAATTAAAAAAAAAATAAAATAAAATAAATAAATAAATTTTAATTTAAAATATGAGTAAGGAGAGTTTACACAAAACAGAAGAGTTTAGCTGAGCCTCTCCTATAGAGTCTAAAAAGTAGCTGCCATGTATTATGTCAAATAAGAAAATTAGATCTCAGGGGGCATGGGTGGCTCAGTGCACAAGCATCTGCCTTTGGCTCGGGCGTGGTCCCCGAGGGCCGGGATCAAGTCCTACATTGGGCTCCCAGCATGGAGTCTGCTTCTCCCTCTGCCTATGTCTCTGCCTCTCTCTCTGTGTCTCTCATGAATAAATAAATAAAATATTTTTTAAAAAAAGAAGCAAAATTCTAATCTAATCAAAATAGATTAGACCTGGGCCACCTCTGACAGGGTAGAGATGCAGAGGGAGGGGCTGTGGTCTTCTGCCACTCTGCTTGGGAGGACTCGAACTGGCAACTGGAAACTTTAAGAAGACATGATTTTCAAAGCTAATTATGAAAACATTGATCATTGGAATTAATAGTGTAACAAATGGCTGGACAACAATACTGGCTAAGAATTTGCAGAAATACCTCCCAAACTGCAGTATCATCTGTCAAGGTGATTGCTCTAAGCCAGAGTCTGAGATCAAGACAGAGATAGATTTCTATAGTACGACGAGCTTGAAGCACTTAATATGGAAAAAATGATATCCACCATTTCCTGCTGGATGAAAAGCCCAAGACACTCACTGTTTTATCAACAGACTGGAAATGCTGAGAAATCTCCATATTAATCATCAAAGGCTTCCTTCTCAATTATAAGCCCTTTAACACTCTATGGAATAGAAACTATTTTCTGACCATTCCATATAAAGAATGTAAAAAGAGGAGCGATGCAAAGGTCTACAAGCCTCGGGACACCACCCCTCCCCAGGATACTTTGATGGCCATGTGTGCCCATGTATCTAAAGCACAGACAAGAAATGGAGACATCAGGTGGGAAGCTGTTTACCTAGGCAGAACAAAATCTGAAAAGGACCTCTTTTCACAAGTGTATGAAGAGCTAATACAAGAATAGCACGGCAAAAGTGTTTGAAAGTAACAAAGTAAAGGTGGAGCACCCTGAATTTTTCCTGGCATGAATTAGGAAAATCAAGAGTATATTTAAGAACCTTAACCAAGATACAGTATGTAGTCTGGTATGATGACAGCTGTTCATTCATTTGTTTGTGTTATCATACATGGTTTCCCCAATATGTGGAACAGTAAATAAAATAGTTATCCATGCCAATAGACAGGAATTTACTTTGATGAGCTGTTCTCACTCCAATGAGTGCAGAGATATAGACAGCATAGCTCACAAGGAGTCAGTTTCTCTAGACTAATGACTGTCAAACTTTTCTGAACAGGACCCAGAGGACAAAATAAGGCTTACATCACAATCTAGTATACATGTAATCCATTGTTTCTATAGGTGTCTGTGTACATATGTGTGTGTAGGTATGTATGTGTGTATATACACATACATCAAGCATCACAAAGCAGTCACTTTAGATATAATGCCAGGTGATATTTTTCTATTTTAATTTTTTTTTAAGATTTTATTTATTTATTCATGAGAGAGACAGAGAGAGAGAGGCAGAGACACAGGCCGAGAGAGAAGCAGGCTCCATGCAGGGAGCCTGATGTGGGACTCGATCCCAGGACTCCAGGATCACGACCTGAGCCAAAGGCAGACACTCAACCGCTGAGCCACCCAGGTGTCCCATCGATTTGTAATTTTTAAAAAATATTCATCACCGGGCAGCCTGGGTGGCTCAGTGGTTTAGCGCCACCTTCAGCCCAAGGTATGTTCCTGGAGTCCCGGGATCGAGTCCCACGTCTGGCTCCTTGCATGGAGCCTGCTTCTCCCTCTGCCTGTATGTCTCTCATGAATTAATAAATAAAATCTTAAAAAAAAAATTCATCACCATTCAATACCAATGCCTACCTCTTGCAAATAAAAGTTTTACTAGGAGTAACAGTCACATTGAATAAATCAATAATTTACTAGAAAAAACAAAAACAATAGATTAAAGAAACGCAACACTGTGTTACCTAAGTATTTGTGCCAAAAATGTTTAACCTGAATTGAATCAGACTGTACATCTAACATCTAGTTTACAGGAAATACAAGGAACACTGGGACAACTTAGTGCCAAAAGAAGCCATCAGACAAAAAACAGAAGATAGGTCATTCTGTACGGCAAGTCTCTTCAACAAATCAGTATGATGGGTAAATAAATAAAATAGTAAGTAAGTAAGTAAGTAAATAAATAAATAAATAAATAAAATAGTGGGCTAAGTTTTAGCATTAAAAAAAAGACTTCAGACCAAAAAAAGTATGCCTAGGGACACCTAGGTGGCTTGGCAGTTGAGTGCCTTTGCCTCCTGGATTCCCAGGATTGAGTCCCACATTGGGCTCCTTGCATGGAACCTGCTTCTCCTCCCTCTGCCTGTGTCTCTGCCTCTGTGTGTGTGTGTGTCTCTAATGAATAAATAAATAAAATCATCAAAAAAAAAATTTTTTTAAGTACAGTCTATTTAAAAGAAAAAAAGGCTTAAGCGATACAACTTACTGTAATGAATGGTTCCTAACTGGATCCTGGTTTGAATAAACCAGCTACAAAAGACATTTCTGGGGATAATAAGAAATTTGAACATGGACAAGGTATTACATAATTAAGAATTATTTTTTTTTAATGTGTGAAAACAGTATTATATGAATGTAGGAAATGTCCTTCTACTTTAGAGATGCAAATGATATTGGTAATTCAGCTTTAAACTCTTCAGCTATTATTTAGTCTACCTTAATGTACAAAAGTAGCAAACTAAATATGGAGTATAGATGGGGCAAATACTCTTCAAGAAGCATTATCACGTCCTCCATAAATCCCTGCCTGGTTATTTCTGTTCAGTTCCACTCAGGTTAAATACTCTTAAAAAAGTACTCATGTTTATCCATATACATTCAAAAACAGAGTTACCAGGGGGCTAATACAGGCAGCAGACTGGCCAGACTGCTTTTCACCATGGAAATAAGAACCTGGCCTTGCTGACACAGAATTTGGTTTCAGCAGTAGGAAAGCCCAATATGTGTAAACATCCTCTTTGATATAAGCACATAAATTGCAAAGCAGGTTTTTCTGGAACACTAATGCAACCTTCAAATATAAAAGTGTGGTGGGCCTGGATGGCTCAGCAGTTGTGCATCTGCCTTCAACTCAGGACGTGATCCCAGGTCTGGGGATGGAGTCTTGCACCATGCTCCCTGAGAGGAGTCTGCTTCTCCCTCTGCCTATATCTCTGCCTCTCTTTGTGTGTCTCTCATGAAGAAAAAAAAATCTTGGGGCACCTGGGTGACTCAGTGGTTGAGCATCTGTTTTCGGCTCAGGCTGTGATCCCAGGGTTCTGGGATTGAGTCCCACATCAGGCTCCCAGAAGGAAGTCTGCTTCTCCCTCTGCTTCTGTCTCTGCCTCTCTCTCCATGTCTCTCATGAATAAGTAAAGAGAATCTTTTAAAAAATGCTAGAATGGGGGATCCCTGGGTGGCGCAGCGGTTTAGCGCCTGCCTTTGGCCCAGGGCGCGATCCTGGAGACCCAGGATCGAATCCCACGTCAGGCTCCTGGTGCATGAAGCCTGCTTCTCCCTCTGCCTGTGTCTCTGCCTCTCTCTCTCACTGTGTGCCTATCATAAATAAATAAAATTAAAAAAAAAAAATGCTAGAATGGAACAACTGATAAGAGCTTCTTTTTTTTTTTTAATATTTATTTATCTATTCATGAGAGACACAGAGAGGGAGAGACAAAAGCAGAGAGAGAAGCAGGCTCCCCGTAGGGAGCCCGATATGGGACTCGATCCCACGGTCCGGGATCACACCCCAAGCCAAAGGCAGATGCTCAACTGCTGGGCCACTCAGGAGTCCTACCACTGATGTGAGCTTCTTAAGTACGGGGACTGCATCCCATTAATCTTTACATCCTCAGTATCTGAGATCATAGAAAGAGAGAGAGAGAGAAAGAGAGAAATGGAGGCACAGGTCTAAGAGTGCACAGAGAGAAAAGGAGATAGGCCAAAAGAATGAATTTAGAGACTACTCAGTTTATGAACCTCCAAAATGCCTTCCAGAGTAAACTAATTTGTAAATATAGTTGTCTCTAATTGACCAGGAAAGAAATAGGAAGTATGCCTTTTTATCTATTACTGTCAAGTAGGTAAATATTTGCTGGGGGAAAGAATCTAAATCCACGGAAGATTTCTAAATATATAATAATTTCTGTAAAAGCCTTGCTGACATCATTATCATCCCATTTATTAAGTGAAACATGATACTCTCCTACGTGAAACTTTTTTTTTTTTTTAAGATTTTATTTATTCATTCATGAGAGACACTGAGAGAAAGAGGCAGAGACACAGGCAGAGGGAGAAGCAGGCTCCATGCAGGGAGCCCGATGTGGGACTCGATCCCGGGTCTCCAGGATCACACCCTGGGATGAAGGCGGTGCTAAACCACTAGGCCACCCGGGCTGCCCTGAAACTCTTTTTTTTTTTTTTTTTTTTTTTTTTTTTTAAATTTTTTATTTATTTATGATAGGCACACGGAGAGAGAGAGAGAGAGAGAGAAGCAGAGACACAGGCAGAGGGAGAAGCAGGCTCCATGCACCGGGAGCCCGACGTGGGATTCGATCCCGGGTCTCCAGGATCGCGCCCTGGGCCAAAGGCAGGCGCTAAACCACTGCGCCACCCAGGGATCCCCTTGAAACTCTTTTTAAACAAGATGTATGATATGTTTACTTATCTGAAAGTAGGCTCTTATATGACTTTAACCAATCTGCAAAGGGCTGGTTCCAGAACTATGTTCAAACTCTACAATTATGCAAATATAGTAATTATGAGAAGCAGAGGAAATAAGATTTTCCAACACGGAGAAAAGACAAAATAACTCTAAGGAAGGACTTTTCTTTTTTTTTAAGTAGACTCCACATTCAACGTCAGGCTTGAACTCACAACCATGACATTAAGAGTCGCATTAAAAAACTCAAACTTCGGGATGCCTGGATGGCTCCACTGTTGGGTACCTGTCATTGGCTCAGGTCCTGATCCTGGAATCCGGGATTGAGTCCCGCATCGGGCTCCCTGCAAGGAGCCTGCTTCTCCCTCTGCCTATGTCTCTGCTTCTCTCTCTCAGTCTGTGTCTCTCATGAGTAAATAAATAAATCTTAAAAAAATAAATAAAAATAGGGATCCCTGGGTGGCTCAGCGGCTTGGCGCCGAGCTCCGGGCATGGAGCCTGCTTCTCCCTCTGCCTGTGTCTCTGCCTCTCTCTCTCTGTCTATCATGAATAAATAAATAAATCTTAAAAATAAAAAAATAAAAAAATAAAAATAACTCAAACTTCACAAAGAGGTTAAAAAAAAATTGTATATCTCTCTACTATCTGGAATCCCCAATCTTATTTCCCAAATGTAACCACTTCACATTTTATCAGGTATCCTTCAGGAAAAAGATGTGTATTTTTTAATGTCCACATATTACATCATATGATTTTAAAAAACCTGTCTTGAGGGATCCCTGGGTGGCGCAGCGGTTTGGCGCCTGCCTTTGGCCCAGGGCGCGATCCTGGAGACCCGAGATCGGATCCCACGTCGGGCTCCCAGTGCATGGAGCCTGCTTCTCCCTCTGCCTGTGTCTCTGCCTCTCTCTCTCTCTCTCTGTGACTATCATGAATAAATAAATAAAATCTTTAAAAAAAAAAAAAAACCTGTCTTGATACCTTACATTATGTACTTAATATACCTTATCAACGCCTATATTTAATAACACTCTAACACTATTTATCAAGCACTTACAACTTATATGCCAGATACTATATAAAACGTTACATTTGTTATACCCCTGGGCAGCCCGGGTGGCTCAGCAGTTCAGTGTCACCTTCAGCCCAGGGCGTGATCCTGGGGACCGAGATCCAATCCTCTATCGGGCTCCCTGCGTGGAGCCTGCTTCTCCCTCTGCCTATGTCTCTGCCTCTCTCTCTTGCTCTCTGTGTCTCTCATGAATAAATAAATTTTTTAAAAAATCTAAATAAATAATAAAATAAAATAAAATAAAATAAAATAAAATAAAATAAAAAATAAATAAATAAAATAAATTAACTTTCCCAAGCTTATGAAAGGTAGAGAGTACGGGTTTGAATTCAGATCCATAAAGCTCCTAAGACCTCTTTCCTTGGAAGTAAGTTTCCAAAGGTGAATAATTCTAGCTACAGTTCATATTTGAGTTCTCTAGTCTTGAAAATCTAACCTATGAGGTCAGCTAAAAACACTCAGTGAAAATGTCTAGTGTATACACTAACATATTAACAGGAACACTGTAATTACAACCACCAGCACAGTTATGGTCTGTTTCTTATCTTTCAAGGATGACTAAATAAAACTCTCTTCAGAGGCTTTGTCACTTGTCAGTGAGCCTGTGTTAAATTCTTTAAGAAGTTTGGTTCACAGAGGGCCAGTAACCACTAAAGATCTAAGAAACACACACAGAGAGGTTGATTCGTGAAATCAAAGAACAGAAACAGCCCTTCTATATAATACACTTAACATTTAAGACATAATTCCTTTTGGGGGGAGGATAAAGAAAAAAAAGATGTCGATGACTCATGCATCCCATCTGACGCAATTTTGGAATAACATTTAAGTCAAAGATTTAGAAAGCACTGTATGAAAGAGACGTGGATGTCTCCATCACTCTCATCTATAGCATTCTACCATAGCTCAATTTTCTCAACTAAAACATGGTAATAACATTGTTCCCGACTTCATAGAACATATTAGCTTATAACTACAGAAAAAAGAATTTAAAAATTTAGCATTTGGAAAAACTAACACTGATCTGAAATTGAAAATGAAAACTGAGGGGGGGGTGGGAAATCTCTTCTGTAAAAAGTCAATCCTCCCAAAGAAGATAAATTTATCTTTAATTCCATCCTACTTCATAAAAATAAAGCCAGAATCTCCCACAAACATACAAATCATATCCTGTATACAATTAGTTGCTATATCCTGTTCATTCTAACTCTTAAATACTTCTCAAATCTTTGTCTTCTCCTTCGCTTTCCTATAGCATCTGCCTACAAATAGCATCATACTTAATGGTGCAAGTCTGAACATTTTTCTCCTTAGATTGAGGAGAAAGCAAGGATGTCTGCTCTCAATATTCAACATTGTACTGGAGGTTCTAGGCAGTGCAGCAGGGGAAGAGAGGAAGGAAAGAAATGGAAACAAATTAAGGACCTTCAGACTGAAAAGGAAGAAATACAAGTTCAATGTTTGAAAATCAACTGTATCTCTATATACTAGCAACAAACAAACCAAAAATAGTTTCTCAATTCCATCATGTTAATTAACATCAAAATCAATTTTTGAAACAGATTTAACAAAAGACGTATAAGACTTACATACTAAAAAATTAAAAATTTTGCTGAGACAAATCATATAATATCTAAATGAAGAGACACTTTGTGGTCTAAAGACTCAATATGGGCAGCCCCAGTGGCACAGCAGTTTGCAGCAGTTTAGTGCCGCCTGCAGCTCAGGGTGTGATTCTGGAGACCCAGGATCGAGCCCCACATCAGGCTCCTTGCATGGAGCCTGCTTCTCCCTCTGCCTGTGTCTCTGCCTCTCTCTCTCTCTCTCTCTCTCTCTCTCTGTGTGTGTCTCATGAAGAAATAAATAAAATCTTTAAAAAAAAATAAAAATAAAAAAATAAAGACTCAATATCGTTCAGACGGCAGTTCTGCCCCAACTAATCTACAGACCCAACATAATCCATGTCAAAATCCCAAAAGGGGGAAATTAGCAGAATTGGTAAAGTTTAGGGATGCCGGGGTGGCTCAGCAGTTTGGTGCCTGCCTTCGGCTCAGGGCATGATCCTAGAGACCCAGGATCAAGTCCCACATCAGGCTCCCTGCATGGAGCCTGCTTCTCCCTCTGCCTATGTCTCTGCCTCTGTGTGTGTGTCTCTCATGAATGCATAAATAAAATCTTTTAAAATAAAATTGGCAAACTTTATATTGATGTTGATTCTAAAATGCTTACGGGAATGCAAAAAATACAGAATGAGCAAGACAATTTTGAAAACTAAAAGTTGGAGGACTCATACTTCCGGATTTCAAACCTTACTCTAAAGCAACAATCAGAACAGTGTGGTACTGATCCAAAGACAGACATACAGATTAATGAAACAGAATTGAGTGTCAAGAAATAAACACATTTAGGGTGGCCTCAGTGGCTCAGTTGGCTCAAGTCATACTCCCAGAATTCTGGGCTCAAGCCCATATCGGGCTCCCTGCTCAGTGGGGAGTTTGCTTCTCCCTCTGCCTGATGCTCCCCCCTGCTTGTGCGTTGTTCTCTCTCTGTCAAATACATTTTAAAAAATTAAAAAAGAAAAAGAAAGACAGAGAGACATATAGTCACCTGGTTTTTGAAGGTACTAAGGAAATTCAATGAGACAAGAATTGTCTGAATAGTCAGAATAGTCTGCAACAGAGTGTTACAATAGAATAGTCACATGCAAAAGATGAATGTAAAGTTTTTTTATTTCCAAGTAATCTCTACACCCAATGCAGGGCTCGAACTCACAATCCCGAGCTGCACGCTCCACCAACTGAGCCAGCCAGGTGTCCCACAAAAGATGAATTGAGATCCTCATTTCACATCATACACAAAAATTAATGCAAATAAAAAAAATTAATGCAAATGTACCACAAACCTAAAGTAAAAGCTAAACTAGCTAAACTATAAAATCTTGTAGAAACAGAGAAAGAAATCTTGCCAGTCTTAGAGAAGAACACCAAAATCATGATCCTTATAAGAAAAAAAAAAAAACTGATGTATTATTGGACTTCATCAAAATTTAAAATCTCTGTGCTTCAAAATTCACCATTAAGAAAATGAAGAAACAAAAGCAAGGGGCGCCTGGGTGGCTCAGTGGTTGAGCATCTGCCTTTGGCTCGGGTCTCGATCCCAGGATCCTGGGATCGAGTCTAGCATCAGGCTCTTTGTGGCAAGTCTGCTTCTCCCTCTGCGTATGTCTCTGCCTCTCTCTGGGTCTCTCATGAACAAATAAATAAAATCTTTTTTTAAAAAAAGAAGAAGAAACAAAGCAGACAAGGAGAAAACATTTGTAAATCATATATCTAATAAAAGACTTCTGTTCTGAACATATAAAAAAAAACCTCCTACAATACAAAAACAAGATAAATAACCCAATTTAAAAATGAGCAAAAATGGGACGCCTGGGTGGCTCAGTGGTTGAGTGTCTGCCTTTGGCTCAGGACATGATCCCAGGGTCCTGGGATCGAGTACCACATCAGGCTCCCTGGAAGGAGCCTACTTCTCCCTCTCACTCTGCATATGCCTCTGCCTTTCTCTCTCTGTGTCTGTCATGAATAAATAAAATCTTAAAAATAAAATAAAATAAAATAAAATAAAATAAAATAAAATAAAATAAAATAAAATAAAATAAAATAAGATAAAATAAAAATATAAATATAAATATAAATAAATAAATAAAAATAAGCAAAAGATAGGAATAGATAGGGATGCCTGGGTGGCTCAGCAGTTGAACATCTACCTTTGGCTCAGGGTGTGATCCTGGGGTTCTGGGGTCAAGTCCCTCAACCCCACGACTATGTCTCCACCTCTCTTTCTGTGTCTTTCATGAATAAATAAATAAAATCTTAAAAAAAAAAAAGATAGGAATAGATAATTTACCAAAGAAGATATGTGAATGAAAAAAAAAAGAAGAAGAAGAAGATATGTGAATGGTCAATAAGTACAAGAAAAATCATCACAAATCATTAGGGAAATGCAAATCAAAATCACAATGAAATTTCACTTCACAGTCATTAGAATGCCTACAGCCAAAAAGAAAGCAATTAAGTGTTAGCCAGAATGTGGAAAAATCTGAACTCTCAAACACAGCCGATGAAAATGTAAAATGGTGTAGTTGCTGTGGAACAGTTTGGCAGTTCCTTAAAAAATTCAACATAAAATACCAGATGACCCAGCAATTCCATTCCTAGAAATATACTCACAATAAATGAAAACAGGGGACTCCTGGGTGGCTCAGTGCTTGAGCATCTGTCTTTGGCTCAGGACGCGATCACAGGGTTCCAGGATCAAGTCCCGCATCGGTCTCCCTGTAAGGAGCCTGCTTCTCTCTCTGCCTATGTCTCTGCCTCTCTCTGTCTCTCATGAATAAATAAATAAAATACTTTTTTAAAAAAGAAATGAAAACAGGTGTTCAAAAAAAAAAAAAAAAAAGGCTTGCACATGAATGTTCATAGGAGCACTATTTACAATGGCCAAAGGCAGAACAATCTAAATTTCCATCAACTGATGAATAAACAAAATGTACTACAGACTTGCAATGGAATATTACTCAGCCATAAAAAGGAGTGAAATACTGCTAAATGCTACCACGTGGATGAATCATGGAAACGTTATGCTAAGTAAAAGAAGCCAGGCACAAAGGGCTGCATAGTTCAGAAAAGGCAAATCTAGAGAGAGAGACAGACAGACAAAAAGTATATTAGTGCTTGCTTGGGACTTGGGTTAGGAATGGAGAGTAAATGGGCACAAGGGATTGGGGGAGGAGATGGAAATGCATCTGAAATTGGATTGTGGGTGATAATTGCACAACTCTCTAAACTTACTAAAAAATCACTGAAGAGTACACTTAAAATGATTTATGGTATGTAAAGTGTAACTAATAAAGATGTCTTAAAAAAAAATATGGGTATGGCTGTAACTGCTCTATGAAGATAAGAGGAAGAAACTGCTTTTCAGACAGAGAAAGAAGGTAAAGACAGAGAAAAAAAGGAAAGCTGGTCTTACACCCTTAGTCTCCTTACTACAATCCCTTAACTTCAGCAAAGTTTATGAAAATCATTAAATGGCTGATATGAGTGCAGTTTTCTGGTCTCAGAGGATAAATGAAAACACCTCATGATGCTGCAGGAGTGTAGCAGAAAGGAAGCCAAAACACAAAATCCAAGCCAACCTCCTCGTGAAGGCTGAGATGGCGTTAAGGTCAGAACTACACTTAAAGTTAAGGAACAGGGACCCACAGCTGCTTCAGGTTACACTGCCTTTTTTTTTGTATTTCTGTATTCACCAGTTACACTTAAACTTTAACAGGTAGTACAACTAACTATATTGCTATATATTTAAATAATTATAGTGAGGCTGAACAAGTTACAATGCTTAATTTTTTTTAATTTTTACTTATTTATGATAGTCACAGAGAGAGAGAGAGAGAGAGAGAGGCAGAGACACAGGCAGAGGGAGAAGCAGGCTCCATGCACCAGGAGCCCAACGTGGGATTCGATCCCGGGTCTCCAGGATCGCGCCCTGGGCCAAAGGCAGGAGCCAAACTGCTGCACCACCCAGGGATCCCTACAATGCTTAATTTTAAATAATACCAGTCATTTTGTTTGACCAGCATTTACCCACCCACCCCCCCTCTTTCTTTTAGTTAGAAACCCCTTCTTTCTTTTTGGTAAGGAACTCATTACTTGATATTGGGTGGGGCTGACGCCTTCACATCTCTCCTCAAGCCAAGAAGAATGACATGTGACCCAGGAATGGCCAGCATCCCCTATATCCCTAAACATAGCAACTGGTTCAAGCAAGAACATGTGTCACAAGCCAAACCAATAACTGAGTTCCTCAATCTTTTCTGCCAGAACTAAATGGTAGGATTTGAGCTTAACTCTCATTGCAACCATTTCATGGAAAGTCTATCAAAGACACAAAGATAAGAGGATACAGATATCATCTGTAACCCTGGACCCGATATATTCAGTTATAAGCAAATTAATCTGACTAGAGTTTCTGTCAAATGCAACCAAAAAGTCTCCTCTCTAAAAAGCCACTGAAAAAGTAGTGACACATCTAGACTGCTTGCCAAAGGGCTCTATATATCTATATGATGCAACCCAGAAGTGAAGTTCACTGTATGAGGAGACTGAATTGATCAATGGAAAACAAGATGCAAGAGAAAAGCAGGTAGATAAAATTTCTTCTTCCAGACTCCTATCTACTCATCATGTGAGAAACTGTTCCTCTGTCCAAAGATACCCTGTGTGACCAAGCCAGCATACCTGCCAAACAATCTCTCTCCAGCTCCTTGTGAAGCAGTGCCCAACAAGATAAAGTATCACCTTACATTGTTTCCCATCTCTGCCTCACTTCCCTTTTCTGTTGATGTCCTGGGATTATGTCTCCCAAATAAACCCTCAACTCTTAATCCTTGTCTCAGTCTCTATTTTCTAGGGAACTCAGATTATTTTTTTTTAAGATTTTATTTATTTATTCATAGACATACAGAGAGAGAGGTAGAGACACAGGCAGAGGGAGAAGCAGGCTCCATGCAGGGAGCCTGATGTGGGACTCAATCCCGGGACTCCAGGATCACGCCCTGGGCTGAAGGCGGCGCTAAACGGCTGCGCCAACAGGGCCGCCCTAGGGAACTCAGATTAAAAGGGTATCTACAAAAAAACCTACAGCAAGCATTAGGCTTACTATGAAGTGAAACATAGAAAAGAAAGCTTTCTCTCTGAGATCATAATAAGCAAAATGAGGATGCTCAGTATTAATACAATGTTAAATAGAAATGGCAATAATCTACATTAGATTATTCCAAGATAACTGTCCACAGAGCAAGACCAAAATGTAAATCAGCTATAAGGTTTGGAAAGGAAGAAACAAAAATTCATAATTTCCAGATGATACGGCTATCTACATAGAAAATAGAAAATTCACATATATTTTTAGAACTGACATGAGTTTAGCAAGGTATACAGATGGAATATCTAACAAAAGATATGCAACAACCTTACAGAGATTATAAAATCTTGTTGTATGATATAAGGAAGACCTAAATAAATGAAGAAATACACCATGATCAAGGCTTGAAAATTCAATATTATAAGGACATCATCTCTCTGCCAAACTGATGTATAGATTCAATGTAATCCCAGATTCTAATACGACTAGAGATTGCTTGTTTGTTGGTTGGTAAATTCTAAAATATACAAGGAAATCAAAGGACTAAGAGAAGTCAAGATACTCTTTTAAATGATGTGGGTGTTATTCTACCAAATTGTTTTTTTTTTTTAATCTTTATTTATTTATGCTAGTCACAGAGAGAGAGAGAGAGAGGCAGAGACATAGGCAGAGGGAGAAGCAGGATCCATGCACCGAGAGCCCGATGTGGGATTCGATCCCGGGTCTCCAGGATCGCGCCCTGGGCCAAAGGCAGGCGCTAAACCGCTGCACCACCCAGGGATCCCAACCAAATTATTTATAATTGGTGAAAATATATATAACCAGGCCAATGGAACAAAAGACAAAGACCTACAAATAAAGAAGGATACACAATCTATTACAGAGGTGGCAGGGCAGGTCAACAGGGAAAGGATAATCTACATGGAAAAAAACTAAAATTTCACACCATACACATATCAAGTCCAGGTGGAATATAAGATATAAAGGAGACAACTAGAAGGTTTATGATAATATAGATGAAAATCTTAATGACCACAGGGTAATAAAATATTACCTGTTTTTGAAAATATTATTTTTTAATTCATTTGAATAGAATTATAGTGTATGTTGTATTTTTTTTTGTCTTGCTTCTTTTGCTCAAAATTATATCTGTGAGATTCATAATGTTACAACCAATTGGAGTTCATTTTTTTCCTTGCTTTATATTATTTCATTGTATAAATATAGCATGATTTTCCATTCTACAAGGTAGACATTTGGATTGTTTCCAATTTTTGGCTATTTGAACAATGTTCCTTTGAATATTCCTATACATATATTCTGGTATGCATGTGTATGAGTTTCTCTAGGGTATACTCAAGTATGGAATTGCTGGTCCTTAGGTATTCTTTATTGCTGCTCATAGAAGTTGTATTTATCATAGAGTTTATTAGGTAATGCCAAACTGTTTTGTAAGATAGCTGAAGAAACACACACTCCCACAATACTGTTGCTGTACATAGTTGCCATTACTTCATATTGCCCCCCACCCCTCTGTTGTGTCTCTCATGAATAAATAAATAATATCTTTAAAAAAAAAGAAAAGCAAGGAAATAGTTATCACAAAAGTAAGGACAGTGGATTGGTCTGCAGAAAAAGGTAAGATTTAGAAAAGAAGAGAAAGGATATATCAAAAAGAAAAAAACAATGGAACACTTAGAGTTGGAAATGAGTAGAGCATTTGTGGGGGCACAAGGAAAACAATAGATTGATTGGTCTAAAATATAAGCTAGATGGCAACCCGGATGGCTCAGTGGTTTGGCACTGCCTTCAGCCCAGGGCCTGACCCTGAAGACCCGGGATCGAGTCCCACGTCAGGCTCCCTGCATGGAGCCTGCTTCTCTCTCTGCCTCTCTCTCTCTCTCTGTGTCTCTCATGAATAAATAAATAATAAAAGATACTAAAAACAAATATATATATATTATATATATTATATACATAATATATAATTCTATTCAACAAATATATATATTATATATATTATATACATAATATATAATTCTATTCAACAAATATATATATATTATATATAATATATATATATAAGCACGAGAATAAAACAGTAAGAGAAGGACCAGATTATAGAAGACTTTTTTTTTTTTTAATTTTATTTACTTACTTGAGAGAGAAAGAGAGAGAGAGTATGAGCAGGGGGAGGGGCAGAGGGAGAAACAGGCTCACCTCTAAGCTTGAGGCAGGGCTCCATCCCAGGACCCTGGGATCATGACAGAAGCAGATGGCAGATGCTGAACTGACTAAGCCACCGAGGCGCACCTATAGATGACTTTAAAATGCAAGCATGAGTTTGGGTTTAACACTGTTGAAAGTCACCACATATTCTTGAACAAAAGATGCCATGATAAAAGCTGTATTTTAGGGAAACTTCATTTGCAACACATTTGAATTACAGGAGGTAAGAGACTAAATCAGCTCCAGCTACGCTGAGGTCATCTAGAAGTGGGATAATAAAAGATGCTCCAAGGTGGCATTCATTCAAACACGTCTTACATATCCGGTTTAGACCAGATTGTGTGCCCAACACTAGAGATAAAGACACAGAGCAGTCATCAAAGAGCTTAGAAAAGAAATATAAAGTACGGGAAAATATGGGGCATGAGGGTGAGAGCAAGAAAAATTAAAAAGACAACCCCCCCTCCCAAAAAAAGTAGCTCATGAAATCAGTGATGAAGAAAAAAGTCAAAGGCTCCTAATCTTCAAGCGTTCCATAATTCAAGTACACAGAAAGTACCATGGAAAGCACAGCCATATGGCCCAAGGACTGACGAGAACAAGCAGAAAGTGGTTGTGACTGTACCACATACGTGTGAGAAATGTGACTAGGAAAAAGGAATGACTGGTTGGCAGCTAGATTCAATGGTTCTTTGTTTTATGATGAGAAAGGCAAAATAAGTCTTACAGTTTAAGGGAAACATCCATAAAAAGATACAGATTGAGGATGCTAGAAAGGAAAAAAAAATTTATGAGATCAAGGTTCTGAGGGAGATGGCAAGGTAATGAGGTTCAAAGCCAAAAAAATAGGTAAACTTTTAGGGATGGGATACCTTACAGGCTCAGGAGAAAGATGGTTAAATGACATACAGGAACAACAGCATGCCAAGGTTATAATGGATTCATGTTAGATGATCCAAAACTTTTCAGTAAAAGATGGGGTAGGGAAACAAAGATGTTAATAGGAGAAATTATTTAGCGTAAACCTCATTTCAAATAGGAAGATATTCATTAATAAAAGATCAACTCTGCAGCATTCTGCTCTCCCTCCAATACTAATCTGCAGCTCAGGGGTTAAGTAAGAGGTTGGACATTCGGCCTTAAGAGTTTGTGAGATGGGGCACCTGGGTGGCATCTGCCTTCTGCTCAGATCCTGGGAGTCCCATGTTGGGCTCCCTGCAGGGAGCCCGCTTCTCCGTCTGCCTATGTCTCTGCCTCTCTCTGTGTCTCCCATGGGTAAATAAATAAAATCTTTTAAAAAAACAAAAAAAGAGTTCATGAGATAAGTACGACAAAAGGCCAAGGAGGTATATGTGTCCAAAGTGATTTTTTAAAAAGGCAGTAATGAAGTAGTTGATATTATGTGGAAAGAATTTCTTTGATAATGAAGTAAACGAAGTAGACTGAAAGATTGGGCCTATACAGCTAGAGTTATGAACAGATTCAAAACTAAGAAAGAAAATGAGGTTATAAATAAGCCTATATCTAGGAAATACTACTTATGTAATAAGGTTTTCCTCAAAAATAAAAATCTGATGAAAGCCTTTCATTAAATTCTGCTTCTCAGGCAACAAAACAATACCAAATTAACAAAGGAAAGATTAAGTATGATAAGGATAACTTTGAAGATGCTAACTGTAGCACTGTTAGAAAATCTGGGACTACCTCAGAAAATATTTTGCCGGGCAGCCCAGGTGGCTCAGTGGTTTAGCACCTCCTTCAGCCCAGGGCCTGATCCTGGAGACCCGGGATCAAGTCCCACATCAGGCTCCTTGCATGGAGCCTGCTTCTCCCTCTGCCCGTGTCTATGCCTGCCTCTCTCTCTCTCTCTCATGAATAAATAAATAAAATCTTTAAAAAATAAAATACTTTGCAGAAAGAAAAAACAGTCAAAAAAAGTGTAAGATCTGAAATCAGAGGACTAGGGTTTGAATCCCAATTGAGGCAAACAATTTCATGTTATGTAGGCCTCATTTCCTCATCTGGACTATGGGAATAATAATAATTGTAAATAATATAGGATGGCAACCCGGGTGGCTCAGCGGTTTAGCGCCGCCTTCAGTCCAGGGTGTGATCCTGGGATCGAGTCCTACATCAGGCTCCCTGCACGGAGCCTGCTTCTCCCTCTGCCTGTGTCTCTGCCTCTCTCTCTCTCTATCATGAATTAATAAAATCTTTTAAAAAATTGTAAATAATATAGAATAATAATAGCAACTAATATTTGTTGAATGCTTATTACTTTTCAGGCACAGTTCTAAGTTTTTTTTTCATGTAATAACTTATTTAATCTTCATGATGATCTACAGATGCTTTTATCCCCATTTTACTGAAGAGAAAACCAAGACAGGGAGATTAGATCAACTGCCCAGAATAATATAGCTATTATGTGGTATAGGCAAAATTTCAACCTGTGCAATATGACCTCGTGCCTATTTTCTTTACTACATTCTTCCGCCTCTCTGGGTAATAAAGATGAGGAATGTAGTAAAAAGTGCTTTAAGTGTATCCAAATGTTCATCATTACCGCTGAATAGCAAGTAACAGGACAAAATAATCCAAACAAAATCATTAATCTACAGTAAGCATTCCACAAATTGTACCTATTATATGCTAGGGGGGTGACTCTTTTGGGAGTAATTAACAACCCACTGGCCTTGTCCTCCAAAAGTACAGGGAACAAACAATAGGCAGTAATTGATATGAACAAAATATACATGCTGCTTTTCCATGATAACCTGAGGTAAGTAGCACAATCAGTGATAAAAAAAAAAATAAAGAGCTTTGGACGCCTGAGTGGCACAGTGGGCTAAGCATCTGACTATCGGTTTCGTCTCAGGTCCCTGATACCAGGGTCAGGAGACACAGTCTGGCATAGCACTCCTGCTCAGCACAGAGCCTGCTTAAGACTTCCTCTCCCCCTTTTCCTGCCCCTAACTCTAAAATAAATAAATAAATCTTTTTAAAAACTTAAAAAATAAAAAGCTTTGAGAAATCACAAAATCAGAGCCTCAAAAAATAACAGCACTAAATGCAAAGGGTTAGGAAATAACTGAGCCAGAAAAGAAATCAGAAGTAAAGGTTCTGGAACCATCATAGAGCTTTATTTATTTTTTTAAAGATTTAATTTTTTTAATTTTTATTTATTTATGATAGTCACACACAGAGAGAGAGAGAGGCAGAGACACAGGCAGAGGGAGAAGCAGGCTCCATGCACCGGGAGCCCGACGTGGGATTCGATCCAGGGTCTCCAGGATCGAGCCCTGGGCCAAAGGCAGGCGCCAAACCGCTGCGCCACCCAGGGATCCCCATCATAGAGCTTTAAAAGAAGAAAAATAAGGCTTCAAATAGCACGAGGCTTTTCACAGAGCAACAAATTTCATATATGCACGTCATGAAAAGACATCACTTCCAAGAGATCGTCCTACACCACATTATAAATATTGTAATAACAAAAAAATAATTGATCCTGGACACTTCCAGAGAAAGCACTGTTCTAAGCATTTTACAGGTACTGATTTTTTAATTCTTACAACTCTGTAAGGTAGGTCCTACGATTATCCCCAGTTTATAATAGGGAAATGAGGCAGAAGTGAGGTAAAGCAATTTGCCCAAGTTTATTCCATGAGGGCCAGTGCTAGAATGTCAACCCCAAGCAATTTATCTGCAGAGTATGTGCTATACTTCCTGCTGTAGGAAACTAAGAAGCAGAACAAGAATTTATTCACAATTATTATACAGCTAGGACACCTGGGTGGTGTCAGTTGAGCGGCTGCCTTCAGCTCAGGTCCTGATCTGTGGGTCCTGGGCTGGAGCCCCGCATGGGGCGGTGGGGGGAGAGGGGGACGGACCTGCTCAGCAGGAAGTCTACTTCTCCCTCTCCCTCTGCCTGCCCCCAATCCAGTGCACACACTCTCTCTCCCTCTCAAATAAATAAATAACATCTTAAAAAAGAAGTATTATTAGGCCATATTTGGTAACAAGAATGAAAGTACCTTTCAATCGCAATAATTCACCATCTATAACAGTTCTATCCTTGGTCTTCCCTCCAAATTAATAAATTAATATGCCCATTCCTCCCATACTATATCATCTACTCCTCTGGCTTCAATTACAATCTACTTGCTGATGATTCCCAAATCTATTGACCTCCAGCCCAGTACCTCTTCTGCATCTTACACATCACCAACCTAATAAATATTTCTTTCAATGCTCAATCATCACCTCAAAATCAACATGCCCAAAACAGAATCATCATCTCCTTCCCACCTCATCTCCCACCCTCAAATTCCTTCTTCTTCCTGTACTCCCTTACAGGATGGACCACTTCCGTCATCCACCTGGTTGCCCAAGTCAGAAACTTGGATGTCATCCCAGACTCCTCAATCTTCCTCACTTCCCACACCCAATCACCAATCACCTTCTAAGTATCTCTCCAATCAATGCAAGTCTCATTTCCATTGCTTTACTTACTTTGACAACTTCACAAGGCTTATTATTTTGAATTTTGTGTTATTTTGTGATACTTTCTTTTTTTCTTGTATTTTGTTGTCTTACCTGAGCAAAAACTCCAAGAATGGAGAACAGATATCATATATATTTCATATCTAACTCCCTAATGTGTAATTTCCTGATCAACACGTGTTCTCAGCAAAATCTATTTCTATCAAAGAGAAATTAATACTAAGCATGTATGTCAAGTAGTACATTTTTTCAATGGCATTGTTTTTTTTTTAATATTTTATTTATTTATTCATGATAGACAGAGAGAGAGAGAGAGAGAGGCAGAGACACAGGCAGAGGGAGAAGCAGGCTCCATGCAGGGAGCCCGATGTGGGACTCGATCCCTGGTCTCCAGGATCCTGCCCTGGGCCAAAGGCAGGCGCTAAACCGCTATGCCACCCAGGGATCCCCTCAATGGCATTGTGTTCAAAAACAAGACCCAGTTATTTTACAAAAAAAAAAAAAAAAGAACAAAAGTGATAATTTCCTATTATATTAACTCTATCACAACTCCCTAGGGTATGTCAATTATTGCTAAGTGTTCAGTGATAGCTACTAAAGGCCATGCACCATGCTAAACTCTTCACACAAATTATGTACTTAATGTTTACAATGTTATGAACAGGGTACTGTTACTATACCCATTTTCCATAAGCCTAAAACTGGAACTTAAGAGAGCTTAAACAATTTTTTTAAGATTTTATTTATTAATGAGAGACAGAGACAGAGAGAAAGAGAGAGAAAGAGAGAGAGATGCAGCGACACAGGCAGAGGGAGAAGCAGGCTCCATGCAGGGAGCCCGACGTGGGACTCGATCCCTGGTCTCCAGGATCAAGCCCTGGGCTGAAGGCGGCGCTAAACCGCTGAGCCACCCGGGCTGCCCGAGCTTAAATAATTTGATCAAGGTGCCAAGTTAGAAAAATAACAGGACTTGTGAACCTGTGGCATAGCCTGAGACCAGACTCACTCTCTCTCTCTCTCTCTCTCTCTCTATATATATATATATATATTTTTTTTTTTTTTTTTTAAATAATCTCTACACCCAATGCAGGCAAACCCACAACCCCTTGCTCAATCGTCCCTTGCTCCACCGACCAAGCCAGCCAGGAACCCCTTACTATTTTCCCTCTTAAGGATAAAAGGACATATGTGTTTTGAAGCTCGAAAGAAAAGAATAATTAAGCACAAAGCTTAAATCAAAAAGATGTCAGTTTTAAACGAAAAACGTGCCCCGACAGAGTAACGCTATGGAAGTCCAGGTAGTTAAGAAAAAAAAACTGGTCGGTCCAAAAATCGACAAGAAAGATCAGCAAACTACAAAGATCCAGAGCCACTGAAATAAAATTGTCCAAAAAAAAAAAAAAAAGAAAGAAAAAGTAATGCATTCGAATGCTTCTTTTCTCGGGACATCATAATAAAAGCAACACGGTCTAGTGTCTTACGCCTTCGAGTGTTTCACAAGGAGAGTCGACAAACGTTAGAGTCCCCTGCCGCAGTCGTTCTGGGTGCTAGCGACCCACCCGCCACCGGCAGGTAAAAGGTTCGGAAACCTCCAGCGAGACCGCGGGCTCACTTCCAGCCTCGTCACGCAGGAGCCAGAGGGCCGGTGTCCGAGGAGCCCTGCCCATCATCCGCCTTCGGCGGGCGCACAGGCGGGTTCCCAGGCGACAGACCAAGGGCAGGCTTCAGCCCTACGATCCGTGGGGATCCGGCAGCTGCAGACCACAGGCTCCCAACTTTTCACTCCGACCGTACGTTTTATTGGATTCCGTGCAGGGAGCCCACTTTGCAACGCGGACCTCCCCGGTGCGAGCCGAGGATTCGGGGGAGAGCTCCCGGGAAGGGGTGGGAGGCGTGAGGACGCGGGTGGGGGGCCTCCTCCGGCCCGGAGCCCGCCGCGCGCGCCCAACCTTTTGTTGGGGAGGAAAAGAGGGCGGACCCCCGCGCCTCCGCCCGCTAGGGGGCCAGCGGGGTGGGCGGGGAGAGCGAGGGCGCGACACGCCGCGGCGGCCCCAGGCCGGCCCGGGGGTGGGGACACAAAGAATTCGGGGAGCGCCGAGCGGCGGCCCGACGGGCTCCCCCAGCCGGCCTGCGAGGAGCGGCGGCCGAACTCCGGGCCCGGGGAGCGGGGAGCCGGGAGCCGGGAGCCGGGGAGGCGGCGGAGGCGGGCGCGCCGGCGAGCCCGGGGGCCGGGGCTGCAGGGCGGCGCGAGGCCTCGGCGGCCCCCTCCGCCCGGCCGCGCACCAGGCCGCCGGATCCCCGCGCCCGCGTCGCCACACCCACCCGCCTGCGAGGCCCGGCTCCGGGGGGCTCCCGGCTCTTCCTCCCGCGGCGGCGGCGGCGGCGGCGGCGGCGGCGCCCGACATTTACCTGCTGATCTTCTGGGCAAAGGCGCGGCGCTCGGCCATGGCTGCGGCGGCGGCGGCGGCGGTCTGGGCGCGGACGGGCGGGCGCGTGCCTCCTCGCTCGCGCTCCCTCCCTCGCGGCCTCCGCCAGTCCCAGCTCCGGACCCGGGAGGCTGGGGCTGGCGGCCGGAGCCGGGAACGAGCCCTGCCGTAATGCTCCTGAGAGGCGCGCAGCGAGAAACCGCCCCTCCCCGCCCTCCCCCCGCCCCGCCGGCGCGCCAAGCCCCGCGGGATTCCCGGGCCTCGGAGCGCAGCTGCGGCCGCCTGGAGCCCCGGGAAGAACCGGGCGTGGAGGGCCGCGGCGCCCCGCTCCCGGCCGCCTCGCCGCCTCGCCGCCGCGGGGAGGGACACACAGGCACAGAGGGGCCGGCGACTTGGCGAGGCAGAAAAACAAGATTGCAGAACGCGTGGGGAGACCGGGGGGGAGGCGGGAGGGGGAGCTTGGCTTTCCCGAAAAGGAAGGGGAGGAAATGGAAGATGGGCTTTGCCGAGGGGGTTGTGCTCGCCGCCCGGGATGGCCGGGCCCTGGTTCCTGCAGCGCCCACCTCCCAGCCCTTTTGGAAAGCACTTTCTGTTCTGCTCTGACCTTGTGAATGGGGTCTGACCACAGAAAGGATGGGTTTTCTTGTAGAAAAGGACCTAAAAAAAAAAAAAAAAAAAAAAGACCTTTCTCCTAAAGAGGGAACAGGGATAATAGTTGGCTTGTGGGGCTTAGCCAGGCACAGATTAAAGTTTTACGTGCGTGATCTTAATCGCCACAACTCTTTGAAGTGAGTTCTTATTATCCTCATTTTAGAGACTAGGAGATTGGTTCAGAAAAGCTAAGCGCCTGGCCCCAGGTCACGCAGATGTTAACCTCTTCAACTGAACTTCAAACCCAGAGCCCAATCCTTTCCTTTAAGATAAGAGTTTCTCCGTTAACAATACTCTTCCCGAGACTATTACAACCCCCCCCCCCCCTTGGGACCTCATTTTCCATTTGTGAATGTTGGACTAGATGGGTTCCAATGTGCTTAACCATTCTGACAGTCTATTGAATAGTCTATACCTTTACCACTCAAAATGATCTTGCCTGTTTTTTTTTTTTACGTTACTACTAACCAAATTTGAGACTTTATTGAGATTTTACCAGTTTTTCAATAATGTTCTTTTTCCATCTGAGGATCGCACATAACATTTAGTAATCATGTCTTTAGTTTCAATTGGTCAGTGACAGTTTTTACTCTTTGCTTGCTTTGCTTCATGATCTTGACAGGTTGTTGTTTTTTTTGTTTTTTTTTTTTTAATTTATTTATGACAGTCACACAGAGAGAGAGAGAGAGAGAGGCAGAGGGAGAAGCAGGCTCCATGCACCCGGAGCCGACGTGGGATTCGATCCCGGGTCTCCAGGATCGCGCCCCGGGCCAAAGGCAGGTGCCAAACCGCTGCGCCACCCAGGGATCCCCGTTTTTTTTTTTTTAATTGCAGTTCGATTTGCCGACATATACCATAACACCCAGTGCTCATCACCCAGTCACCCCAACCCCCCCACCCACCTCCCATTCCACTACCCCTTGTTCATTTCTCAGAGTTAGGAGTCTCTCATGTTCTGTCTCCCTCTCTGATATTTCCCACTCATTTTCTCTCCTTTCCCCTTTATTCCCTTTGACTGTTTTTTTATATTCCCCAAATGAATGAGACCATAAAATGTTTGTCCTTCTCCGACTGACTTACTTCACTCAGCATAATACCCTCCAGTTCCATCCACGTTGAAGCAAATGGTGGGGATTTGTATGATCTTGCCTGTTAAATCTTATAAATCAGGGACTAGCAAAAATCATGTCTTCTCATTCTGTTGTAATACCAAAGAGTCTAGAATGTTTGAGTCCTAATGCCTATTTGATGATTACTGATGTTATGGTGAAACTAGAAAAAAATATCTCAGTTTCTTGTAGTCCCTTTACTCAAGTATTGCCAGCATTTATGTGTATTTTTTTATTATGTTCTCTCTGTGTCATGGTGAGGTACGCTGGATACTTGTTTTCCTCTCTTTTACAGTTGGAAAATCTGTAGCATAGAGCCATTTGCTCAGTCACGCACTGAGTCAGGGGTGAAAGCCTCAATTAGTCAGATCCATAACTTCCTGTCTAGTTTTCTAAACACTATGGAAGGCTGTATTTTGTATGACAATGCACATTCCAGTAAAGATAATCCATTCAAAGAGGATTTTTGTGTAACTTCCACTTAAATGTATAGCCCACCTAGATATTCTAGAGAACACAAAGCTGAACTTTGTGAACTAAACTCAGTCCTGCTATCAGGAAGTTTGAGTCCATTGGGAAAGATGAAACAGCTATTCAAAGAATTGCAAGTCAAATCCAACAAAGTATCTTGTCCTTGATAGGAACTCCATCATATTCTATCACTTTCTTAGTATGTGACCTTGGGCAAGTTACTTCACCTTGACTCTAAAATGAGGGGAATACTTGTACCTACTTGAAAGATTATTGTGCAGATTCATTGGGTTAATTCATATAAAATTCTTAGAACAGGGCCTAGCATATGGTAAACACTATATGTACTACTTGCTGCTGTTATTATTATCAGTTATTATCATTATTCAACTTAAACTTGTCTTGGGTGCTTGATAGTCCCTGAAGGATTTGTCTGCTCTCATGCTCCCCACCAGATGTTGTATGCCTTTATCTCTGCTCTCCAAACATCTTTTCACTACTCTCTTAGAGAACTGACCACATTCTGCTTTTGAATGGTTCTTTGTATACATGACTCACTAGTTGCCAAAGTGTCTGAAAGGACATTGCATGCACTGTGCAGCTTGCTGGGAACATTTAGAGCAGGAAGAGGACAAGCAGGACCAAGCTGTAAGCAGGGTAGACAGAGTCTGGGAAATACTCCAAGCTAGAGTGGTGGCCCCCACCTCTGGGGAAGAGCTGGCAGTCACAGACAAGTCCAGTGTGTGTATATATCCATGTCACACAAGGGTCCAAATTCAGGGAAATGCATGGAGTTCAACAAAGGGAGTGACCATGGAATTGCTTTGGCTCACACCAGTATCCATGCTCACCATATTATCCCTGAACGTACACACACCCATACCAGTCTCAATCCACCATACTTACATGGAGCTGATTCCCTCACCTCCAGTTTCAAGGATGAACATAGGCCTAAGTCTGGCCAAGCAGAGCAGCATATTCCCCTGGCTTCGGTGACTGGTTTAGGATAGGCACATGAATCAAACCAAGACAAATGGGCCAAATCAGAACTAAAAAATTGTATTTGCTGTACCAGGGACCTCGATCTAAAGGCCTGCCTGAGAGGAAAGCCAAACACAGCTGAGATAAAAGGAAAAATGGATAAAGAGGGCAGCCCCGGGTGGCTCAGCGGTTTAGCGCTGCCTTTGGCCCAGGGTGTGATACTGGAGACCTGGAATTGAGTCCCACGTCGGGCTCCCTGCATGGAGCCTGCTTCTCCCTTTGCCCGGTGTCTCTGCCTCTCTCTCTCTCTCTCTCCCTGTATCTCTTATGAATAAATAAATAAAATCTTTAAAAAAGAGCTCCTTATAACATAACTTGAGCCTTGGACTTTGCAGTTACATGAACTAATAACGCGCTGGGGTTTGGTTTGGTTTGGCTTGGTTTTTGTTTTTTCATGAACTAATCTGAGTTGGGTGTTCTGTCATTAGCAATTGAGTCTTAATACAAGCCTTCATTTAGTCAACTAATACCACAAGGCCCCAGAGAGACAATGATAAATAAGACACTTTCAGGGCAGCCGAGGTGGCTCAGCGGTTTAGTGCTGCCTTCAGCCCAGGGCCTGATCCTGGAGACCCGGGATCGAGTCCCACGTTCGGGGTCCCTGCATGGAGCCTGCTTCTCCTTCTGCCTGTGTCTCTGTCTCTCTCTCTCTGTCTCTCATGAATATATAAAGTCTTTAGGGGATCCCTGGGTGGCGCAGTGGTTTGGCGCCTGCCTTTGGCCCAGGGCGCGATCCTGGAGACCCGGGATCGAATCCCACTCGGGCTCCCGGTGCACGGAGCCTGCTTCTCCCTCTGCCTGTGTCTCTGCCTCTCTCTGTGTGTGACTATCATAAATAAATAAAAATTTAAAAAAATTTTTTTAAGTCTTTAAAATAAAATAAAATAAAATAAAAAATAAGACACTGTTTCAGAATCTGACTGAAAAGATAAGTGAGTAAACAGTATGTTTAAGTGCTAAAACAGGAAAAATTCGGGAAAGTCCATATAAATTTTAGATAGCATCAATTCTCAGCATCAAGTGAAGACTAGATTATAACCAAAGTGTTCATTTTACATGGTGGTAAAAACTGGATGGAGTTTAACCCTATGTTTAACCCTGTTAAAACTAGAAAGCTGGGTGGAACCCTGGAAGCACCAATGACCCTGCAATTTACTGGGATCCAGAACAAACTGAAATTCCCCACTAATGGGAAGACACTTGCAAAGAAACTACTTACCAAGGGCTAGGACTAATGTGGCAGAGTAGCCTAAAAGTAGTGAACACCTCAGGGCAATTATCTCATTACGTATACACAGTGTTCCAAAAAAAAAAGTATACACAGTGTTCTAAAGTCCTTCAATCAGAAGATTTAGGAACATGGCAGGGAAAAAGTAAAATGGGAGGATTATATTAGTTTCACATTCTAATGGATACCAAGTTCAAGTTTCCCCCTTTAATAAAGGACTAAGAAGGATTATGGTTGTGGCAAGGTCAAGATTTTTAAGGCCACACTACAAAAGGCAAAGTTTTTGTGTCATAAGGGATAAAGTTATGGTTTGCAGACAGAATATGTTCTCCTTGGGGACTTTTGGGGAGTGGTTCCCTTTCTACGATTTGGATTTTTTTGAAGCACCACTGTATTCATGCAGAGAGATTAACATAGGACCCCCTCTTAGAGTCTATTAGAAGGCCAAATGAGTGTGGCCAGGAGGAAAGGAGGACTGGGTTTACCTCAATCCCAAACTGAAGCCTAGGAGTTGGGTACAAAGTCCAAGCTAAGGATGCTTCTGTTGGCTTTGTCCTGTGTCACTCACTCTCTCTTAATACCTAGCAAAAGCAGACACCTGGGTGGCTCAGCAGTTAAGCGTCTGCCTTTGGCTCAGGGCGTGATCCTGGAGTTCCAGGATGGAGTCCCACATTCCGGCTCCCTGCGGGAACTTGCTTCTCCTTCTGCCTAAGTCTCTGCCTCTCTCTGTGTGTGTCTTTCATGAATAAATAAATAAAATCTTAGGGAACCCTGGGTGGCGCAGCGGTTTGGCACCTGCCTTTGGCCCAGGGCGTGATCCTGGAGACCTGGGATCGAATCCCACGTCGGGTTCCCGGTGCATGGAGCCTGCTTCTCTCTGTGACTATCATAAATAAAAAATTTTTTTAAATTTTTTAAATAAATAAAATCTTAAAAAAAAAACTAACTAAAGGGACAATTCAGGGATCCTTTACCTGGCCACACTTCACAACTAATAGCACCCATGTTTACCCAGTTACAATGCTTACTACACTATGCAGTTATTGCCTAATCTATGTCCCCCATCAGACTTGATCTCTTATTCACCATTGTATTTTCAGCATATAGGACACAGCATGATCCATTATAATTACTCAATAAATGTTCCTGGGTGAATAAATGCTTTGGACTACAGTATTCCTGAGATCCTGCCTTAATTTACATTTCCCCAAAAACAGAGCTTCAGACAAGGACTTGGAAGCAGGTAGTCTATTAAGGAAGTGATCCTAAGAGGCTGGAATGAGGGACTAGAGAGAATGGAACAGAGAAGGGAAAGCCAGTATGTGTTGTGTTATTGTGGGCAAAGAGGCTCAATCCGCCTGTGACTCTCTGAAGAACTGTTGAATATCCACTTCAGAACTGTCCCTCTGAAGTTGAGTATTTGTTTAGCTAACTAAATGTATACTTCTAAATCCCTTTGTTGAAGGCTGACCCTGAAGACATTAACTATTCCCGGACTCCATGCTGCAAAAAGCTGAGAGAGATTATTGGCTTCCAGTGGGAAGCCATCCTGTACATAACTGTATACCACAGCTTCAGCTAGTCAGAGATGAGCTGTGGGAAGAAGACAAAGCATCAGTAGCATCTACTACAGACCCCTGAAAGTGATGGAGAGACTAACAATCCTACAAGAATAAAATGTATTTGGCCCTAATGGTTCTGCTGCTTTACAGAGCTGGAAAGGGCCAGAAGACCAGGTTATTCCAATGAAATGACCTATAATGCAGACACAGTGTCCATCTGACAAATGAACCCATAATATGTCTTCCTGAATTAGTTGTGTTTCAAGGTAGTCAGTCATATTTGGTGACGGAAAGTTCTCTTACAAAAATTTGAGCTAACAAATGAAGTAATGCAGATTCCGGTATAATAATGAATCTAAACTTCTACTGTCCATGAGAGTAACCACTTGCCACATGTGACCATTTAAATTTAAATTAATTAACATTTAAAATTCATTTTTCAGTTGTATTAGGCATAGTTCAAATATTCCCTAGTTGCATATGGTTAGAGGCTACAATGTTGGACAATATACAGATAGAGAATTTCCATCATTAGGATGCCTGAGTGGATCAGCAGTTGGGTGGCTGCCTTCGGCTCAGGTCGTGATCCTGGGAACGGGATCGAGTCCCGCATCGGGTTCCTGCAAAGAGCCTGGCCCTCTGCCTATGTCTCTCTCTCTCTGTGTCTCTCATGAATAAATAAGTAAATCTAAGAAGAAAGAAAGAAAGAAAGAAAGAAAGAAAGGAAGGAAGGAAGGAAGGAAGGAAGGAAGGAAGGAAGGAAGGAAGGAAGAAAGAAAGAAAGAAAGAAAGAAAGAAAGAAAGAAAGAAAGAAAGAAAGAAAGAAAGAAAGAAAGAAAGAAAATTTCTTTTCTTCCCCTGAAGGGAGTCCAGTGTGGGACTTGAAACTGGGACTCTGGGATCATGCCCCCAGCCAAAGGCAGACATTCAACTGCTGAGCCACCCAGGTGTCCCAGACATTTTTTTAAAAAAGATTAAAAATATAATAAAAACAGCAACAAAAATTAAATCGGACATAACTAAAATTAAAAACTTTTATACATCAGGGACGCCCAGGTGGCTCAGTGGTTTAGCACTGCCTTCAGCCCAGGGTCTGATTCTGGAGACCCCGGATCAAGTCCTGCGTCGGGCTCCTTGCATGCAGCCTGCTTCTCCCTCTGCCTGTCTCTGCCTCTTTCTCTGTGACTCTCATGAATAAATGAATAAAATCTTAAAAAAAAAAAAAAAACTTTTACACATCAAAGATCCAAACAAGAAAGTGAAAAAGCAAGGCAAAGAATGGGAGAAAAATTTTGCAAATCATTTATCTGACAAGAAATTTATATCTAGAATATATCAATAACTCTTATAAGTCAAAAATAAAATGAGAAATAATTCAATTTTAAAATGGACAGTTTAAAAAAAAAAAAAAAAATAAATAAAAAAATAAAATGGACAGTTTAGGGGCACCTGGGTGGCTCAGTTGGTTAAGTACCCAACTCTTGATTTCCACTCAGGTCATGATCTCAGGTCAGGATTGTGAGATGGAGCCGTGAGTCAAGCTCTCCACTGGGCATGGAGCTTGCTTAAGATTCTCTCTTTCCCTCTCCCTCTGCCCTTCCCCAGTAAGTAAGTAAGTAAATAAATAAATAAATAAATAAATAAATAAAATGAACAGTTTCAATAGACATTTCTCCAAAGAAACTATTGAAATGACCAATATCCATATGAAAAGATGTTCAACATCATTGGACATCAGAGAAATGCAAATCAAAACCACAATAAAATACCACTTCACATCCTCTAAGGTGATTAGAATCAAAAGGGCATATATTAATAAGTGTTGATGAGGATGTGGAGAAATTGGAATCCATCATAAACTGTTGGTGGGAATATAAAATGGTATAGCCATTTTGGAAAAGAGTCTGGCAGATCCTCAGAATGTTAAGCATAAAGTTATCATGTGACCCAACAATTCAATTCCTAGGTATATACCTGAGAGAAATGAAGGCTATGTATATATACTGCATGTGAATATTTATAACAGTGTTATTCATAATAGCCAAAAAAAATGGAAACCCCAAATGCTCGTCAACTGATGAATGGATAAACTGTAATTTATCCATACAATGGAACATGTTATTTAGCAATAAAAAGGAATAAAGGGCAGCCCAGGTGGCTCAGCAGTTTAGCACTGCCTTCGGCCCAGGGTATGACCCCGGAGTCCCGGGATCAAGTCCCGCGTTGAGCTCCCTGCATGGAGCCTGCTTCTCCCTCTGCCTGTGTCTCTGTGTGTGTCTCTCTCTCTCTCTCTCTCTGTATCTCACGAATAAATAAAATCTTTAAAAAAAAAGAAAAGAAAAGAAATAAAATACTGATATAGGCTACAACATGGATGGTCCTTGAAAATACTATGCTAAGTGAAAGGAATCAGACACAAAAGGGCCACAAGTTGGATAATTCCATTCATATGAAATGTCTAGAATAGATAAATCCATAGAGAAAGAAAGTAAATTAGTGGTTCCCGGGGGCAGAGAGAAAGGGAGAATGTGAAAAGACTGCTGATGGGTATAGGGCTTCTTTTGGGATGATGAAAATGTTCTAATATTAATTGTCATGGTTGCACAGCTCTGTATCCTAAAAGCTATAAAATATACACTTTAAATGGGTGATTGTATGAAATGTAAACTCTATGTTTAACTGTTTTTATTCACAACACTCTGACACCATACGTATGTTGTTTTTTTCCCCCACACTAACCAATTCTCCAACTGTCTAGACACCAACTAGGTGCCTTATAGTTCATCTCTATTCTACCCATAGTTTGCATAGACCCCACAGGTAAAGAGCTCAGTCCCACAAAAGTGTCCCCACTTCAGGTGCCAGTTGCATTTCTGACCAAAGAGCTATAAATTCATTACTCCCACAATATCCTCCCCAAATTCAGTAATTTGCTAGAATGGCTCACAAAGCCCAGGAAGATACTTTACTTACTATCACTAGTTATTACAAAGGATATTAATAAACAGCTGAAAGAAGAGGTAGTTAGGGCAAGGTCTGCAAGAATCTCAGCACAGGAGTTCTGTCTGCATGAGTTGGGGTACACTGGTCTTCTAGCACATGAATGTTTCTGTGAATTTAGAGGCTCTTCAAATCCCATCCTCTGGGGCTTTATATGGATAGTCCATCGTGTAGGCATGGTTGATTAACCCGTCGGCCATTGGTGACTCAACTCAATCTCCAGCCCCTCCCCTTCAGAAAGGTATGTGGGTGGGGCTGAAAGTTTCAACTCTCTGATCACCTGGTTGGTTCCTCTGGCAACAAGCCTCATCCAGAAGTTATCTAGGGGCCCACTGGGAGCCACCTCATTAGCATAAACTCAGGTTTGTAAGGAACTTTTATTCAGACATGAATAACAGAAGATGCTCCTATCACCTCGATTACTCAGAAAATTCCAAAGATTTTGGAAACTCTGTGTTAGCAACAGGGACGAAACCCAAATCTATATTTCTTATTGTATCACATTCCCAATAAAGCTGTTATTAAAAAATGGAATCAGGGGCACCTGTCTGGCTCAGTCAAAAGAGCATGAGGCTCTTGATCTTGGGTGGGGTCATGGGTTCAAACCCCATGTTGAGTGTAGAGCTTACTTACATAAATAAATAAACTTTTTTAAAAATGGAACAAAACAGACTTAAGAAGCATACTGTATCAGTCAGAATTCTCCAGAAAAACAGAATAGGAGAAAAAGAAGGAGAGACAGTGAGGACTGGATGATGGGGAGAAGAGAGAATTATTATAAGCAATTGGTTCACACAATTATAGAGACTAACAAGTCCCAAGATCTACAGTTGACAAGCTGGAGACCCAGAAGATCCGATGATGTAGTAGTTCCAGTCTAAGTCAGAAGGCCTCAGAAATAGGAAAGCTGATGGTATAGTTCTAGTCTGAAGGCCAGGGGATTCAAGATCCTAAAGAGTCAATATTTCATTTTGAGTTGTCTGAAGGTAGGAAAAAACTTAATCCCAAGTCACAGGCCATTGAACAGAAGGAATTCTCTTTTTTTTTTTTTTTTTAAAAGATTTTATTTATTTATTCATGAGAGACAGACAGAGAGAGAGAGAGAGAGAGAGAGAGGCAAAGACACAGGCAGAAGGAGAAGCAGGCTCCACGCAGGGAGCCTGATGTGGGACTCGATCCCGGGACTCCAGGCCCATGCCCTGTGCTGAAGGCAGGTGCTAAACCGCTGAGCCACCCAGGGATCCCAGGAATTCTCTTTAAAAAAATAAAAAAAAGTTTTATTTTATTTATTTTTTTAAATAATTTTTATTTATTTATGATAGTCACAGAGAGAGAGAGAGAGAGAAGCAGAGACACAGGCAGAGGGAGAAGCAGGCTCCATGCACCGAGAGCCCCACGTGGGATTCGGGTCTCCAGGATCGCGCCCTGGGCCAAAGGCAGGCGCCAAACCACTGCGCCACCCAGGGATCCCTATTTTTTTTATTTGACAGAGAGAAAGCATACCAACAGGGGAAGTGGCAGAGGGAGAGGGAGAAGCAAACTCCCCAAGGAGCAGGGAGCCCGATGTGGGGCTGGATCCCAGGACCCTGAGATCATGACCTGAGTGAAAGGCAGGTGCTTAATCAACTGAGCCACCCAGGCACCCCTAAGGAATTCCCACTGATTCAGAGGCAGATCAGCTTTTTGATTTAATTCAGGCCTTCAACTGATGGGACGACAAGGCCTACCCATGTTTTGGAAGACAATGTGCTTTACTCAGTCGTATCAATTTAAATATTAAACTCATCAAGAAACACCCAGAACAGTGTTTGATCAACTATTTGGGGCCCATCTGGCCCACTGAAATTGACACATAAAATTAATCATCACACATTCCAACCCAAATACAATGTGTGGAGTTTTGGGGATTAAAGAAACAAAACTAACTATAAAATAAAAGACATTGTGAGACAGCAAATTCCAATCACTGACTGGGTTTTAAATGACATTAAGATTTATTTTCTGAGTATCTTCCTTTTGTTCCTCTTAGAACCACTCTCTATCCTGCTCTCTGCTCTAGAAGAGAGCAGGAGTTCATGCCCTACATGAACTATATCAGCAGGTCTCCCCTGCCTTTAACTATTAGATGCACTTGGCCAGTGAGAAATAGTGGTAAGAGCACTAGGGAGGGAGGAGAGTAATATCAGGTTATTCTTCCTCTGCAAAGTCACCTTTTATTTACTGTGTCTCTTGGAAAAAGTTATTTGTTTCTCTCAGAGCAGCCAACTGTATAGACTTTTTTCATTTTTTATTTAAGTTCAATATAATTAACAGATACTGTATTATTAGTTTCAGAGGTAGAGGTCAATGATTCATCAGGTGCATACAACACCCAGTGCTCATCCCAACAAGTGCCCTCTTTAATACCTTTAATCACCAGTTCTCCTATTTTCCAAGTACCCCAGCCCCCAACCCCCACCCCCTTCAGCAGCCTCAGTTTGTTTCCTATAGTTAAGCATCTCTTATGGTTTGTCTCCCTCTCTGCTTTCCTCTTATTTTACTTTTCCTTTTCTTCCTCCTATGTTCATCTGTTTTGTTTCTTAAATTCCACATATGAGTGAAATCACATGGTGTTTGTCTTTCTCTGATTGACTTACTTAGCATGAGTACCATCCATATTGTTGCAAATGGGAAGATTTCATTCTATTTGATGACTGAGTAATATTCCATTGTATATCCATATCACCTCTTCTTTATCCATTCATCTGTCAATGGACATCTGGGCTCTTTCCATAGTTTGGCTATTATGAACATTGCTGCTATATATAGGGGTGCATGTGCCCTTTCAAATCACTATGTTCGTATTGTTTGGATAAATACCAAGTAGTGCAATTGCTGGGTCATATGGTAGCTCTATTTTTAACTTTTAGAGGAAACTCCATCCTGTTTTTTAGAATGGCTGCACCAGTTTGCACTCCCACCAACAACATCAGAAGGGTCCCTCTTTTTCTGCATCCTCACCAACCTCTGTTGTTTCCTGAGTTGTTAATTTTATTTTTTTTAAATTTTTTTTGTATTTATTTATGATAGTCACACAGAGAGAGAGAGGCAGAGGCACAGGCAGAGGGAGAAGCAGGCTCCATGCACCGGGAGCCCGACTTGGGATTCGATCCCCAGTGTCGAGGATTGCGCCTTGGGCCAAAGGCAGGCGCCAAACCGCTGCGCCACCCAGGGATCCCCCTGAGTTGTTAATTTTAGCCATTCTGACTGGTATGAGGTAGTATCTCATTTTTTCATGTCTGTTGGTCATTTGTATGTCTTCTTTATTTATTTATTTTTTTTAATTTTTTTATTTATTTATGATAGTCACAGAGAGAGAGAGGCACAGAGACACAGGCAGAGGGAGAAGCAGGCTCCATGCACCGGGAGCCCGATGTGGGATTCGATCCCGGGTCTCCAGGATCGCGCCCTGGGCCAAAGGCAGGCGCCAAACTGCTGCGCCACCCAGGGATCCCTGTATGTCTTCTTTAAAGAATGCCTATTCATGTCTTCTGTCCATTTCTTGACCCTCCTAGATTCTGGAAACCACTTCTTCCCCTCATCTGTATGGCCCTATAGGTAGTATCAACTTAGTCACTTACCCTAGGTTAGTGCACTGTATCTATGGTTCCCCTATACACACAATCTTTAAATAAACCCTCCTAGGGATGGCTGGGTGGCCTAGTGGTTGAGTGTCTGCCTTTGGCTCAGGGTGTGATCCTGGAGTCAAGGATAGAGTCCTATATTGGGCCCCTTGCAGGGAGCCTGCTTCTCCCTCTGCCTATGTCTGTGCCTCTGTGTGTGTGTGTGTGTGTGTGTGTGTCACTCACGAAATAAATAAATAAAATATTCTTAAACAATGTTTAAAAAATAAATGAAAATAAACTCTCCTAAAGTTTTCTTATTTTTTTTTAAGATTTTATTTATTTATTTATTTATTTATTTATTTATTTATTTATGAGAGACACAAAGAGAGAGAGAGAGAGAGGCTGAGACAGAGGCAGAGAGAGAAGCAGGCTCCGTGCAGGGAGCCCAATGTGGGACTCGATCCCAGGTCCCCAGGATCACGTCCTGGGCCAAAGGCAGGCGCTGAAGGACTTTTGGCTCCTTGCATGGAGCCTGCTTCTCCCTCTGCCTATGTCTCTGCCTCTCTCTCTCTCTGCGTGTCTCTCATGAATAAATAAATAAAATCTTAAAAAAGAAAATAATTCAAGATGATTATAGGCACCTGAGTGGTTCAGTAGATTAAGCATCCAACTCTTGATTTCAGCTCAGGTTGTGATCTCAGGGCTATGGGTTGGAGCCCTGCGTTGGGCTCTGCACTCAGCATAGTCTGTTTAAAATTTCCTACCTTTCCCTCTGCCTACCCCTGAGCCCCTCCCCCCACTCTCACAGGTGTACTCTCTCTCTCTCTCTCAAATAAATAAGTAAATAAATTTAAAAATCTTTTTAAAAATTCAACATGATTAATATTTAGTGTGTAAAGAATTTCAGTATTAAAAGGTAAAAATGTTGCAGAGATCTGTTGCACAACAATGTGAATACGTTTAACGCTTGTTGAACTTTACACTTAGAAATGGTTAAGATGAAAAAAAAAAGAAATGGTTAAGATGGTATATTTAATGTTATGTACAAAACACACACACACAGACACAAAATCCTAATCCAATATGGGCTTCTATTGATAATTGTTGAAGCTGGGTAATGGGGACATTGCATCATTCTTTTTAAGTTGGAAAAAAGAAAAGAAAAAATTAGCATGATATCAGAGAGAAGACAACCTACTGATTAGAGAAAAAAGAAAGAGTTGAAAGCTCAGAGAATGACTCTATCGTGTAGCTTAGGCTGCAAGGTCCAAGCAGCGAGGTTAAGAAAAGAAAGCAAGTGGAGGAAACATTGGCTCAAGAGTTAGCTCAGAACCAATATCTGTGGTGCCCTATCATGTCGTTTTTTATTTCACTTCACTGAACTAGGATCTGAAACCTGCAGGACATTATTTATTCTGGATCTGAGCCCAGCTGAGCCCAGTGCTCTTTAGGATCAGTAGGGAGGATCTGGAACAAGCAGGTCTGACACAAAGAAAGGAAGGAGAAATACCAAAGTTAAAAACAGTTGGAGTCATGGAAAGGTTATGCTGCAGGACATCTGGCTAGCTTAGTCATTGGAGCATGGGACTTGATCATGGGGTTGTAAGTTCGAGCCACACGTTGGGTACAGAGATTATTTAAAAATAAAATCTTTTAAAAAAGAAAAGAAAGGTGATGCTAGGTGGGAAACTTTACACATTTGCAGATTGTGGAGAATGGCTAAGGAGAAAGAAAATCTGGTAATATCAGAGAGACACTTTTAATAACATTGAGAGAAAGAGGTACTTTTCATCTGCTACTTCAAGAGGAAAGAGGATGGAAAGCCAGGTAGCATTTTATTTATTTAATTTTTTGAAAGATTTTATTTATTCATTCATGAGAGACACGGAAAGAGAGAGTCAGAGATATAGGCAGAAAGAGAAGCAGGCTCCAAGCAGGGGGCTTGATGTGGGACTCGATCCTAGAATCCCGGGATCAAGACCCAAGCCAAAGGCAGATCCTCAACCGCTGAGCACCCAGGCATCCCACCAGGTAGCATTTTAGAGGTAAAAATCAGGGAGACTGAGGCAGGTACAGTCAGGTAGCATTCCATTTTCTTACTAAACATAACCATGTAATGCTGGTGTATTTGTTTTCTATCACTATGTAACCAAAGGTGATCATCACAAGACAACTGTCATATGATATAACCTGTTAAGGGAGCAACTACTTCCTCATATTCATGGGTCCTCCACCACTTGGGGAGGGCTTATACGGAACACATGCAGCAGAGTCAGGGATTTGGGAGACCATTTAGATTTCTGCCTACCACAACTAAGAAACTGGCTCAATCTGTGAACCAAAAGATAAGGTGTTGGCTGAGGAGCCAGGGACCATATTAAAAACTCACAAACAGGGATCCCTGGGTGGCTCAGCGGTTTAGTGCCTGCCTTTTGCCCAGGGTGTGATGTTGGAGTCCTGGGATTGAGTCCCATGTCAGGCTCCCCGCATGCTTCTCCCTCTATGTCTCTGCCTCTCTCTCTCTGTGTCTCTCATGAATAAATAAAGAAAATCTTTTAAAAATATATTCACCAACAGATGCAGAAAGTGAAATGGGAAAGGTGCTGAAAGCTACAGTCTCTCTTGATACAGCTGGAACAGGGGGCTGGAAATCAGAAAGACGAGTTTAGTTCTGACTCTGCCATAATCTTACTATGTGACTTTGACCAAATCACAACCTTCTGGGGCTTCTTTTTCCCCAGGTATAAAATAAAAATGATGAAACTAGATGAATGTTAAGGTAAATAAAAATTCTCTATTATCAGTATCACATGGCACTGGGACAAGTATGAAAAAGAGTTGTAGAATATTATTTTTCTAAACATTTTAAAGAATTGCATAACTTGCTCTGTTTGGGGACCACTAGGAGCAGCCTTGCTTAATGGCAGGGGAAGAGTAGATGATTACCCCTTAGGAATGCTGCCAAACCCCATAATTATGTGATTCAAAAAATAGAATGCTATCTCATACCTTAGTTCTGGTATTTGCTCTTTTCATCTATCTGCAATTTGTTTTAAAGTTCATTGCTTTCTCTCTCTTTTTTTAAAGATTTTATTTATTTATGAGAGACACAGAGAGAGGGGCAGAGACATAAGCAGAGGGAGAAGCAGGCTCCCTACAGGGAGCCCAATGCAGGACTTGATCCCAGGATCCCACCTGAGCCTAAGTTGGATGCTCAACCACTGAGCTGCCCAAGTGCCCCTCATTGCTTTCTTTCTTTTTTTTTTTTTTTTTAATTACTTATGATAGTCACAGAGAGAGAGAGGCAGAGACATAGGCAGAGGGAGAAGCAAGCTCCATGCACCAGGAGCCCGATGTGGGATTCGATCCCGGGTCTCCAGGATAGCGCCCTGGGCCAAAGGCAGGCGCTAAACTGCTGCGCCACCCAGGGATCCCACCCCCTCATTGCTTTCTTTACTGGTTTAACTCTATACTATCAGTAGTTTGTTTTACTATAGGTGGGATTTTCTATGACGATAACTCTGAATCAGATTCTGACTCTGCTTCTCTCTCTGCTGTTGGCTCTAACAATTTTTTTAAAAGATTTTATTTATTTATTCATGAGAGACAAAGAGAGAATCAGAGACATAGGCAGAGGGAGAAGCAGGCTCCATGCAGGAGCCGGATGTGGGACATGATCCCGGGACTCCGGGATCACGTCCTGAGTCTAACTAAGGCAGATGCTCAACCACTGAACCACCCAGGCATCCCTGGCTCTAACAAATTATCTAATATCACTGAATTTAATATTCTCTACTTCTCAGACAGAGAGTATGATAGATATTTCTGAAACATCTCATGGAAATAATTGACTATAAAATCAGTTTAAAAGCTATAAGTAGGGATCCCTGGGTGGCGCAGCGGTTTGGCGCCTGCCTTTGGCCCAGGGCGCGATCCTGGAGACCCGGGATCGAATCCCACGTCGGGCTCCCGGTGCATGGAGCCTGCTTCTCCCTCTGCCTATGTCTCTGCCTCTCTCTCTCTCTCTCTCTCTGTGACTATCATAAATAAATAATTAAAAAAAAGCTATAAGTAGAAAACTTAAAGATGGCTATAAGTTTTCTTTTATTTGGCATGTTTCTTCAAAGCACATTTTTTAGTACAAAAATTACTTACGCAGCCCCTTTTAGTTGTCAGCTCTGTAAGTTTGCATACTGTTACTTTTCCCTATATAATGTATTTATAAATCATAGACCTGGAAGGAACCTGAGAGTTTACCTGGCATAGTTGAAGTGGAATGAAATTATTTCAGCTGAAACCATCCAAGAAGTGGCCAAACCAGGTACAAAACTCAGATCTCTATATTCCATCCGAATGTTATTTTCATGACTCCATGTTATCTGTTCATCGACTTACTCGCTCCCTGCGTGGAGCCTGCCTCTCTCTCTGCCTGTGTCTCTTGTGAATAAATAAATAAAATCTTTTTTTTTTTTTAAAGGAAGACTAATCAAAGTTTGCTGTGTTACTCTATACAGCTGGTTACTATAACAGAAACACCTCCCTTCCAAAAAAAAAAAAAAAAGTGGTATATATGAGGTAAAAGTTTTTTTCCTCATTTAGTCTGTGCATAAGCAATCCACAGCTGGTAGAGCGGAAGTTCCAGGCCATGGATTCTCAGGTGTTGCCCTCACCCGTATATTTCAAAAATATATTTATATATTTTTAATTAAATTAAAATGGTTCACCATTACCACAGATGCATTACAGCTGAGATACAGAAAAATTAAGAAAGGGCTATAGTTCCTTCTAAGTTTATGACCTGGGATTTTCACATCACTTCAGCTCATATCCAATTAGCCAGAATTTAGACACATGACCATTGCCTTGTGCAAAGATAGCTAGGGAAATTAGTTTTTATTCTGTGAGTCCAGGTGCCCAATTAAAAAAACAGAAGTTTATTTTATTTATTTATTTATTTATTTATTTTTAAGTAGGCTCCATGCTAGGCATGGAGCCCAACACAGCACTTGAACTCCCACCCCAGATCAAGATCTGAACTAAAAGTCAGACACTTAACCAACTGAGCCACCCTGGCACCTCAACAGGGGTATATTACCATAAATAAAGGGGAGAATACATTTTCTGGGAAATAACACGCAGTTTCTATCATACTAAGTAAGAAATATAAAGGATAACATATGTTGGCAAGGATTTGGAGAAAGGGGAACGCTTGTGTACTGTTGGTGGGAATATAAACTGGTGTAGCCACTATGAAAAACAGTACAGAGGTTCCTCAAAAAATTAAAAATAGAAGTACCATGTGATCTAGCATTTTCACTTCTGGGTATTTATCTGAAGAAAATGACAACACTAACTTGAAGAGATGTCTGCACCACCATGTTTATTCTAGCATTATTTACAGTAGGCAAGATATGGAAACAGCCTAGATGTTCACTGAGAGATGAATAAAGAAAGTGCAGTAAACAGTTGCGATGGGGTATTATTCAACCATAGGAAAGAAGGACATTCTGTGTTTGCAACATGGGTGGAATTTGAGCACATCTTGCTAAGTGAAATAAATCAGAGAAAAACAAATACAGGGCAGCCCTGGTGGCGCAGTGGTTTAGCACCGCCTGCAGCCTGGGGTGTGATCCTGGAGACCGTGGATCGAGTCCCACATCGGGCTTCCTGCGTGGAGCCTGCTTCTCCCTCTGCCTGTGTCTCTGCCTCTCTCTTCGCTCTGTCTGAATGAATGAATAAATAAATCTTAAAAAAAAAAAATACAAATGATATCACTTATATATGGAATTTTAGAAATACCAACTTGTAAAAACAGAGAATAAAATGATTACCAGGGGATGGGGAATGACAGGACATAGGTTGTTTCAGGGTATATAATCATTTTTTTTTTAAGATTTTATTTATTTATTCACAAAAGACACAGAGAGAGACAGAGAGGCAGAGACACAGGCAGAGGGAGAAGCAGGCTCCATGCAGGGAACCTGATGTGGGACTGGATCCCGGGTCTCCAGGATCACACACCAGGCTGAAGGCGGCCTTAAACCGCTGAGCCACCTGGGCTGCCCATCATTTGTTTTTTAAGAGTACAATAAGTAGTAAAATAACCCCAGAGATATAATGCAAAGTACAGTGAATATAGACAATAATATTATTTTATAATCATCAAACTTACCAAAAGACTAGAACTTCATTATTCTAGCTATTAAAAAGAAAAAGCGGGATCCCTGGGTGGCGCAGCGGTTTGGCGCCTGCCTTTGGCCCAGGGCGCGATCCTGGAGACCCGGGATCGAGTCCCACATCGGGCTCCCGGTGCATGGAGCCTGCTTCTCCCTCTGCCTGTGTCTCTGCCTCTCTCTCTCTCTCTCTCTGTGACTATCATAAATAAATAAATAAAAATAAATAAAAAAATAAAAATAAAAAGCAATTATGTATCATGATAGAGGTGCTAATTATTGCTACAATGACAATATTTTACAAAATATAAATGTATCAAAGGAACATGTTATACTCCTTGAATTTATACAATGTTAAATGTCAAATATTTCAATAAGAAAGAAAAGGACCTGAACTAAGGAAGTGGCAGTGACAATGAAAAAAAAAAGTGTACCAGTTTGAGAGGTAATTAGGAGTTAAGAAGTGGCTCAGATCGGCTATGGAAGGTGAGGGATAGGACGATCCCAGAAATAATACCCACGTTTCTGATTTGGGTACCTGTGTGAATGATGGTGAATAAAATTTACTGAATAAGAACACCAAAAAAAGAGATTTAAGGAGGAAGTAGAGAATTCAGTTTTGCAAAAAACGCTAGAGACAGAGCAGTCTGAAAAACCTGATTCCCTAAGAGCCAATACAAAAGAGCATTTTATTTAGGCAATATGGCTTAAGAGTAGAAAAAGAAATCACTTGATTTTATTATGTCACTGACAGAACTCAAACAATTCAGTTATTAAAGAATCCTCAGGGATCCCTGGGTGGCACAGCGGTTTGGCGCCTGCCTTTGGCCCAGGGCGCGATCCTGGAGACCCCAGATTGAATCCCACATCAGGCTCCTGGTGCATGGAGCCTGCTTCTCCCTCTGCCTATGTCTCTGCCTCTCTCTCTTTCTCTCTGTGACTATCATAAATAAATAAAAATTAAAAAAAAAAAAGAATCCTCGGTTGTCTAGATTGACCAGATATAAGTATTTTTTAAAAGATTTTATTTATTTATTCATGAGAGACACAAAGAGAGAGAGGCAGAGATACAGGCAGAGGGAGAAGCAGGCTCCAGGCAGGGAGCCAGACATGAGACTCAATCCCAGGTCTCCAGGATTATGCCCTGGAACAAAGGCAGGTGCTCAACCGCTGAGCCATCCAGGTGTCCCCAGATAGAAGTATTTTTAACCATTTATCTGATGCACTTGATGTAGTCTCAAGGCTTCCATTGTGGGCGAGCACTCCAGTCCAAAAGAACTCCCATCTCTGCTCAGGCTAGCTCCTTTTATGAACTTTCCATAATAAAATGCTGAAGCCTGGATTTCTTAAAATGTACAAACTGTTCATTAGTGCTTTGCAAAAACACATTGTTTCCACTTATCAGCACAAAAGAATCGGTTTGGTTTTCATTCTTTAATTCTTGTTTTGTGTTATTGCTGTTTTTGTTTAAGAATGGAATGAATCATGAAAGCACTAACAGACAGAAGAAGAGTCTAACCTGCTTTACACTAAAAAGTCTGTTTGCAGAGAAAGTCACTTTTATTAGGGATCAAGTTTAGGTGGGAAGGCAGATGTCTGAGTGGGCTTCCTAATACTGAGTCCAGAGTTATCCAAACCTACCCACCCAGTTGCAGGCAATGCAAAAACTGGGGAGACCCCTCCTGACCCTGGAGGTGCAGGGAGATAATACATGCTCCTCTCTTCAGCTGTATTCAAAGAAGAAGAAGTTGAGCGGTTCATGCCCAATTTATTTTTTTAAACATTACCCCCAGAGTAGAATGAGTGCAGAGTTGGCAAAAGATCAGAAGTGCTATACTAATATATACTCTAATGGGCTCCTGTCAAATGGAAGAAACATCAGGAGCAGGAAAGAAGGATCTTCAATAACTCTAATCTCATACTCACAAGTTAAATACATCTATTTGTCTATCTAGAAGGTTCCAATTGTTTGATTTATAGCTCTTTCTAATATTCTTGATAAAAATTTATTTTTTCCTTTGCCTTATAAAGTTCAAGAAATTACTCTGCCTATACTTAGAGTTTTAATAGTACCATCACTTTATCATTACAAAGCAATTACACTAAGCACCTACCTGTATGTAACCTTGGGATAGATACTTTAATCTCATATTTTATCACTGCTATGATTTCAAGAGAGGACATTTATTTTAACAGATTATGAAACATGAGGGTGTAGATGAGCTCAATGCTAATGACAGCTCCCAAAGGCCTTTATCTATCTTATTCAGCACATCACCTAAGATTAGCGCCTGGCACTTAAAGGGTCTCAATAAATATTTGTTGGATAAGTGAGTACACTTTCCCCAAATCTCACATTTATTTAGGTGTTAGGTATCAAAGTTAGTGTTTGTAGGAAAGCCTTGATATTTGCAAAGAAATATGTTCTGGAAGACTTTTCAACTGGGAAAATCCTCAGTACTACATAGATGTTTTCGAGAGAGAGGGAAGCCAAGAAGAGAGAGGTAGTTAAACGAAAAAGTGAGATGCTCCTTTTTCAGATGGGTATTTGCATTTACCCTCTTCCCAGAATTTTCTTCTCTCCACACAGTTTCTCCCTCCTCTTTACTTTCTTTGTATGCTGCTGCTGTTGCTTCTCCTCCCTCCTATCCTTCTCTTTCCCTTCTTCCTCATGGAGGGGGAAAGGTGGCCCCAAGGAAGGAGGTTAACCAATTTGTAGAGCCTGGTCTGCGCTTGAGGAGTCAGGGATTCTCTGGACTGGGAAGACCAAGCACACTGGAGAACACAAAAGTCTCCAGCTTGCTTGCTTGCTTTCTTTCTTTCTTTCTTTCTTTCTTTCTTTCTTTCTTTCTTTCCTTTCTTTCTTTCTTGATTTTTATTTCTTATTTATTCACGGGAGACACAGGCAGACAGAGAAACAGGCTCCTTGCAGGGAGCCCAATGTGGGACTTGATCCAGGGACCCCAGGATCATGACCTGAGCCAAAGGCAGATGCTCAACCACTGAGCAACTTAGGCATCCCAAGGCTTGAGTTTTCTAAACCAATTGTGATGTTGGTATTTCTCAGCACATACCTTCCTCACTAAGGATAGAATAAAAATCATTTTTCAATAAAAAAAAAAAAAAGAATTCAAGTAAGAGTCAGGCTCATCAAATTTGTATTTTAAATAAACTCTGGCTGGTGGACGGAAGATGGATGCAAAGGGGCTCAACACCGCAGTCCTGGAGAATGTAGATTGTTGGCAGTCAGCCAGTCAAGAAATTTTGAGAGCCTGAGCTGTGGGAGTGACTGTAGGAATGGAAAGGAGGAGACTTGACTAATTAATGATGTAAACTTGGTTTTGGGCAGCCCGGGTGGCCCAGCAGTTTGGCGCCGCCTTCAGCCCAGAGCATAATCCTGGAGACCTGGGATCGAGTCACATGTTGGGCTCCCTGCATGGAGCCTGCTTCTCCCTCTGCCTGTGTCTCTGCCTCTCTCTCTCTCTCTTTCTCTTTCTTTCTCGCTCATGAATAAATAAATAAAATCTTAAAAAAAAAAAACAAAAAACAAAACAAACAAACAAAAAACACTTGGTCTTGAAGACTGACTAGAAGTTAACCTGGCAGAGAAATGAAACAATGACATTCCTAGGCAGGTGGAGAGACACAGAGGTGTGGAAAAGCAAGAAATGTTCTGAGAAGTAATTAACAAATAATTCAGAGTGACAGGAACACAGTAGCACTAGGAGAGTGTGTCAAACAAAACCAAGAGCTGGATAGTAAGTAGTTAAAATGGTGAAAACAGATTTTATTCAGGAATTATTATAATAGGAGAAAAGAGACCTCGGTATAGATTTGGGCTCAATTTAGAATATAAAGAAAAATGGGGATTTATAGCCAAGGTTGGGGTGGGTGAAGGGGATATCAATCAGTGGATGGAAAATTACTAAAAGGGTAGAATAATCTTGCTACAGTGGCATAATAGGATTCTTGCTGAAAGTAGGCCAGAGTGATCAGATATCACCTGGAAGATGGTAGGGAATGACAAATTTGACCAGATATTAAGGATGATCAGATATCTAGGGTGGGGGATTTCCACTATGCTGCCTTAGCAGGATTCTTGCTACACCTGGGCCATGTGAGACCAACAAAAATTGACACCAAATCCCAAGGTCAAAGCCTAGTTGAGAAGAGAGCTTAGAGAAATCTGAATAAAGTTTGATCAAGAAGAGCACCTTTGTCAGGTAGAGGCAGAAGAAAGAGATGTTTGGGTAGTCAAAATCTAATTCATGAAGGTTCTATGTTATGCTTAGGAGTTTAGTCTCCTCGATAGCTTATGTTTGCCTATTACCCACATCCACCTTTTTTCTCCTTTTGTAAGAAAGAGGCTCTGAACTCCAGGGGATGGAATAAAATCAAGGAGTCCTTGGTAGGAGGGCCACAGCCCCTCCAGAAATACTCAGAACCATAATCAAGCATCCTCACGCAGGGAGGGCCTGTAGTTCCTTTGTGAAGGACCTTTCAATCCTGCAAATCTCATAGCCTCAATCACCACGGAGGGTTATCTGAATATAGGCTGCCCTTTTAGTCTCTAATTTCATTGCATTGACTGAGGCTTTAGTGAGTCTATTGTTGGAAAAGGAAGCATTTGTGCCTTAAGTACAGGAAATCACCAAACAATTAACTTCCATGGACTCGTGCAGCCTGGGTCAAATGCCTCAGTGTTATTGTCTTTGTTTCATGTCAGGCTATTGAGGAAATGTTTTGCAGGTCAGAATCTTGGCTTTAATGTGTTGTTTTTGAGTCAATCAGGTCAGCTGTGAGACCTCAAACAGTGATAATTATCTATAGTAAAATGTGAATATAGCTGTCAGAGGTCTGCCTTGAGGAAGGGAAGATTTCAGAGAGGAAGAGAATTTTCTCTAAAATACACTGTAATTTGGATATTCAGGGGTGGGAAGGGCCACTTATATAGACCAGTTTCTATTCTTTTCTTTTCTTTTTTTTTTTTTTTTTTGTTATAGACCAGTTTCTACCAGCGTGGGAAGAAGAGGAAAGGAAGATAGTTATTACATTTCGTGGGCAGGGAAATAACCCCTCAGAGACAAAGAAGTTTGTGTGTGGGAGACATAAGGCCAATCTTATGGTTGGGCAGAGGCTGTTGAGGGCCACTTGAATGAAAGACTTCTCTGACCCAGAATGTGCCTCACAGAGAAGTGCAAGAGAAGACCCCCCCCCCAGAAGAAAAACAGGGAAACATAAAACCAAGTGAGATGACAGTAGAATGAGCTTTCCAATGTCACAATATTTTCCTGGAAACCATTTAGGATAAACCATTTTCCTAGTTGAAGAAAACTAGATTCATACTCCAGGATAATATTATATATTAAGAAAGTGGGAACTGAGAGCAGCCCCTGTAGCCCAGCGGTTTAGCGCCCTCCTCAGCCCCGGGTGTGATCCTGGAGACCGGGGATCGAGTCCCCACATCCGGCTCCCTGCATGGAGCCTGCTTCTCTCTCTCTCTTTCTGTCATAAATAAATAAAATCTTAAAAAAAAAAAAAAGGAAAGAATGTGGCAACTGATTATTATTACTATTATTATTATTAATAAAGAAGAAAATAGGAGCCAAGGGCACAGGATTGAGATTAGGCAGTTCTGGGTACAAATCCTGGCTCTGTTGAATACTAACTGTGTCATTTTGCATAAATTACTTTACTGGTATCACTTTCCTCATCTGAAAAATGACTCTTTAATTTTCTTTTTTTTTAAGTTTATTTTTAAAGATTTTATTTATTTATTCATGAGAATACACAGAGAGGAGAGAGAAGCAGAGACACAGGCAGAGGGAGAAGCAGGCTCCACGCAGGGAGCCCGATGTGGGACTCGATCCTAGGTCTCCAGGATCACACCCTGGGCAGAAGGCGGCGCCACACCGCTGAGCCACCGGGGCTGCCCGACTCTTTCATTTTCTAAAATATTTGCAGAACAGTGAGGAGACAGGAAAAAATTCTTTTTCCCCTCTACCCTTTTTTTTTACCCTTTTTAAAAAAGATTTATTTATTTATTCATGAGAGACAGAGAGACAGAGACAGAGAGACATAGGCAGAGGGAGAAGCAGGCAGGCTCCCCACAGGGAGCCCCATGCAGGACTCAATCCAGGACCCCTGGATCACAGCTGGCCAAAGCCAAAGCCAGATTCTCAACCGCTGAGCCACCCAGGAGTCCCTCTCTCCACCCATTTTAGGTTCATAGGTTGGGGTTCTAGAAATTAGAACGACAAAGGACAGATTAGCAAGAGAAAAACAAGCAGAAGTTTATCAACACGTGCATTGTGGGAACCCCTGGGAACACAAGAGATGATCAGGTTAAAGGGATGGCTAGATTTTGGGCTTTTATAGCATCTTGACAAAACGTAAATTTTTAGAGAAGTGACAAGAAAATTTAAAAGGGCTTTGAGGGATCTCTGGGTGGCGCAGCGGTTTAGCGCCTGCCTTTGGCCCAGGGTGCGATCCTGGAGTCACGGGATCGAGTCCCACGTCGGGCTCCCAGTGCATGGAGCCTGCTTCTCCCTCTGCCTGTGTCTCTGCCTCTCTCTCTCTCTCTCTCTGTGTGACTATCATAAATAAATTTAAAAAATTAAAAAAAAAATAAAAGGGCTTTGAATTGCAATTGGGTGGAAGACTGTGGGAAGGCAAACATGGAGGAAATAATGAAGGTAAGGGCTAGTTGATAAAGTTTGTTATGTAGATTCCTTGGGCAAATAAGAGTCTAGAATTTTCTCTCATGATTAACTTTTGTCCTACCTGGCAGAGATAGGAGAGGAAATACCTTTACAAATTTAGGTTCTGTTTTTAGGCAAATAAGGGGAGGAAGGCAAAGAGTTTTTCTTATATCTGCTTCTCCTGAATTGCCTTCAGTTCAAAATTAGTGGCTTGTTCTGGGGTAGCATGGTCTGCCACCCTTCAGTAGTTATTATGTAAATTGGACAAATAAAACCCGTACTTTTGAGATGCTTACAAGCTAGGTGGGAGTGTAGAAGGAGAGAAAAACAAGAAACAAGTAAATAAAAAATGAGACAAGGGGGGTCTGGGTGGCTCAAGTCTGGTTAAGTGTCTGGCTCTTGGTTTCAGCTCAGATCATGATCTCAGGGTTGTGAGATTGAATCCTGTGTTGGGCTCCGTGATGGGCGTGAAGGCCACTTGAGATTCTTTCTCTTGCTCTTGCTCTGCCCATTCTTCTCAAAAAAAAAAAAAAAAAAAAACAAACCCAAAAAGAAAACCTCAGATGATTTTAGAATGTGATAAATACTGTAGAGGAAATAGAGTTTTAAGTGTGTGGACTCCGGAATTAGTCTGCCTGGGTTCAAATATTGGTTCTGCTATTGACTAGCTTTGTGACTCTTGCAAGTTACTCAGAGTCTGTGTCCATTTCCTCATTGTAAATGGACATGGTAATAATATCTATTTGATAACCACATGGGGTTAGTGGAGGTGGTGTCTAAACCGGGTATCTCTTGACCAGATGGGGGCCCACCAAATGTGGGGCACCAATCAGGTAGAAGCCAGAAGGTGGAATAATTCACCTGAGGTGGAACAAAGGAGATAAAAGCTTATTAAACACACTGCAAGGGAGCAGTGGGCAGAACAGCAGAGGAGATGCTGTCTAATGGTAAGGGACAGGTGAGGCCAGGTAGGGAGAGGTAGATAGCGGCTACAGGCTCAGGCTCAGGGAAACCCCAGAAATGCTGAAGTGTAAGGAAACCAGAGATAAGGGAACAAGCTAGGTCACCCTGCCTAGGGCTGGGTGGGAGGGTGTCCTTTTTATGACAGTCATCTGTGATCAACAAAGAATAACCGGACCCAAAAAAGAAGCTATTAAAGATGTTATCACCTGTGTTTACTCAAACCAAGACATTACAAGAATGATAAGACCACAAGCTCCCTGGTCACTTCTACACTTGATCTTAGCCAAAAGGCCGAGAAGCGATCCCCTGGTCACTTCTAAATAAAAGACTGTCGGTGGAGGCCCATGTTGGAGACCCTGTCAGGACCTATCTCACCCCTGAGAGTTTTTTCTGTATCCTTGCTTAATAAACTTCTATTCCTTTACTCACTCTCCTTTACCCATGAGATTCATTCTTTGACTCTGTGAGACAAGAACTTAGCTCTCCCGCTTCACTGCCACGAGGCAGTGGGTGGGGGCTATTTCTAAAGAGGGAAGATGAGGAGGTATGGCGACATATGGAATCTTCCCTTTTTTTGGTAAATGTGCCTAGTTGTAAGTAGCCCATTTGTCAGTTAGGGCCTATGGATATTTTGAAATGGGTCACCAGATGGGTCTGTCTGTATTCAGCCAGGTGGTTGCTGTGGGCCCTTTCTGCATTCCATTACTCAAGCCGGTTTGCCTAAAAGCAGCCTCTACATTGGGGAGATTAAATGAATGAATGAATAAATGAACCCAGGTGACATGCTTAGAACTGTGTGTGCCCCATAGGAAGTGCATACTAAGAGCTACCTACCAGTACTAAGAAGAGCCCAGTGATATATGACAATAAAGGGGGAGGGTGCTGCTTAAGATAGTTCAGTGAAGGGGGATCCCTGGGTGGCTCAATGGTTTAGCACCTGCCTTGGGCCCAGGGCGTGATCCAGTATCGAGTCCCACATCGGGCTCCCTGCATGGAGTCTGCTTCTCCCTCTGCCTGTGTCTCTGCCTCTCTCTTTCTCTCTCTCTCTCTCTTTCCCTCTCTCTGTGTGTCTCTCATGAATAAATAAATAAAATCTTAAAAAAAAAAGAAAGAAAGAAAGTAGTCAGTGAAGGACTTACTGAAATTGTAGTGATTATGCTGTCACCCAAAGTATGAGCAGAGGGCAGCCCCGGGTGGCTCAGCCTAGTGCCACCTGCAGCCCAGGGTGTGATCCTGGAGACCTGGAATCGAGTCCTGCATCGGGCTCCCTGCATGGAGCCTGCTTGTCCCTCTGCCTGTGTCTCTGCCTCTCTTTCTGTGTCTCTCATGAATAAATAAATAAAATCTTAAAAAAAGAAAAAGTAGGGGCAGGGAGAAAAAATATGAGCAGGAACCTATCATGATTAGGGTATTTCGCAGGGAGGGAAATCTAAATGTAAAGATACTGCAGCAAGAAGAAGCTTAGCATATATATATATTTTTTTTTGCTTAGCATATTTTCAAAAAAGATTTTATTTATTTATTAATGAGACACAGAGAGAGGCAGAGACCTAGGCACAGGGAGAAGTAGGCTCTCCACAGGACCCAGATGTGGGACTTGATCCCCGACCCCGGGATCACACCTTGAGCCAAAGGCAGATGCTCAACTGCTGAGCCACTTAGGTGTCCCAGCTTAGCATATTTGAAGAAGAGAAATGTGGCCTGTGTGGTAAAAGACAGTGAGCAAGAGAGAAAGTTTAATTCTATGAGTTTTCTATTGGTGCGCAATAAATTGCAACAAACTTAATGCCTTTTTATTAGCTCACAGTTCTACAGTCAGAAGTCTGGATGGTCTCAGCTGCATTCTCCCCTTAGAGTCTCACAAGGCTGAAATCAAGGTGTTGGCTAGACAAGACTCTTCATTTTTTTATTTTAATTATTATTTTTTAAGTAAGCTCTATGCCCAATGCAGGGCTTGAACTCACAACCCTGAGATCAGGAGTAGCATGCCTCTACCAACTGAGCCAGCCAGGTGCTCCAGAAAGACAGGACTCTTAACTGGAGGCTCTGGAGGAGAATTCACTTATAGACCATTCAGGTTATTGGAAGAGTTCAGTTCCTGGTGGTTGTAGGACTGTGGTCCCCATCACCTTGGTGGCAGTCAGCTTCTAGAGGCTACCTATACTCCTTGGCTCAGAGCCTCTCCTTCCCTCTTCAAAGCCAGCAAAGGTGAGTCAAGTCTTTCTCTTATATTGAAGTTCTCTGACTTCTGCTCCTGCGTCTACTTGTACAGGTTCAGGTAATCTCTCTTTTGCCATGTGACATAACAGGAATTATTATTATTAATAATAATAATTATTATTATTCCATAATCACAGGAATAATACAGGAGATGAGGTCAGGGATGTCAAAATCCTGCCTACCACATGCACGAAATAAATTAGAGATGTAGCCTTACATCAGTTTATGAAAAAACTGAAAGGGAATGTTGATGTTTTTCTTTTCTTTTTTCCCCAAAGATTTTATTTATTTATTTATTTATTTATTTATTTATTTACTTATAGCATGAAGTGGATGGGGAGAGAAAGAGGGAGAGACAGAATCTCAAGCAGACTCCATACTGAGCAAGGAGTCTTTTTTTTTTTTTGAAGATTTTATTTATTTATTTATTCATGAGAGACACACAGAGATAGAGAGGCAGAGACACAGGCAGAGGGAGAAGCAGACTCCATGCAGTCCAACCTGGGACTCAATCCCAGGACCCCAGGATCATGCCCTGAGCTGAAGGCAGGCGCTAAACTGCTGAGCCACCCAGGGAGCCCCCCAATGAGTAAGGAATTCAACATGGAGCTCAATCCTATGAAACTGAGATCATGACCTGAGCTGAAAACAAGAGTCAGATGCTTAACTGACTGAGCCATCCAGGAGTTCTGAGTGTCAATGTCATTCTAAATGCTAAATGAAACCCTTAAGGTTTGAAGCTGACAAGTGTCCAAAAAGCGGATTTATTTTTTCAAAAGATCATCCTGGCTACATGTGAAGAATGGATTGTAAAGGTCATAAGCAAAGGCAGAGAGGATATGGCTGCCCATATGTGAGATGAAAATACCTGAGACTAAGAGCGACAGTGGACATGGAAAGAGAGGATAGATAATTGACTTCTTTAGATAAGGTCAGAGGAACTTACTGATGAAAGTAGCTGTAAGAGATATAGGAAAAGAAGTGATCAACTAGGAGAATAGAGGTGCTGTTGCTGAGATGGGACAGATTGGGGAATGTTCTGTTAAGGGTGGAGGATGGGCCTGGGAATTGAGAGTTTTGTTTCACATGCCTAATAGGAACCACATCTTTTAGTAGGTTTCTGTTTCGACTGTTGCCTGGTTCCTCCCCATCACCCATTCCCCTTAGCAACCACAGTGATTCTTTTAAAACTTCAGTCCTATAATATCACTTTCCTGCTCTCATCCTCCATATGGCCTTGGTTCACAGAATGAAATACAGTTTTTATCATGGTCTACAGAGCCCTTCCCAATCTGACCCCTGGCTGCATCTCCAATTTCATTTCCTATCATTCTTCTTGCTCACTGTGCTTCACCCACTCTGGCTTTCTTCCAACTCTTCAGACTGCAAATTTGTTCCCATTTCTGAGCTTTTCCAATTGCATTTTTCTGTAGATCCTGGAAGGTCCACTTCTTAACTTCATTCCAGTTTCTGCCCAAATATCTTCTTTTCAGATAGGTCATCTTGACCAATTTACAGAAAATAGCAACCCTTTTGCCCTAATTCTTTGTCCTACTTTAATTTTCTTCCTAGCATCTATCAACATCTAACATTTTAATTTGCTTGTTCTTACCTGTTTCTCCCAAAATGCCTCACCAACAGAGTGGTCAAATTTTTGCTAGTCTAACCTACAAAAGTTTATATATCAGTGAGTTTTTAAAAAATATTTTATTTATTTATTTATGAGAGACACAGAGAGAGAGGCAGAGACATTAGGAAGAGGGAGAAGCAGGGTCCATGCAGGGAGCCCAATGCAGGACTCAATCTTAGGACCTCAGATCACAACCCGAGCTAAAGGCAGTCAACCACTGAGCCACCCAGGTGCCCTGCGAGTGAGTTTTAATATGCCTTTCTCTTACTATGAATGAAGCTGAAAAGCTTTTCATATTTATTTTATGCAGATTTTCCCCTCATTTTAGTAAAATATTACATTATATATATATATTTAAAGATTTTATTTATTTATTCATGAGAGACACACAGAAAGAGAGAGAGACAGAGACAGAGACACAGGCAGAGGGAGAAGCAGACTCCATGCAGGGAGCCCGATGTGGCACTCGATCCCAGGTCTCCAGGATCACACCCTGGGCTGAAGGCAGGTGCTAAACTGCTGAGCCACACAGGGATCCCAACATATTATATATATATATATTTTTTTCATATTATATATTTTAAGACCTATCTACCTTTTAATAAAGTGATTACTTCTAAAAAAAAAGTGATTACTTCTTTTTAAAAATTTTTTCTTTACTTATTTGACAGAGAAAGAGAGCACTAGAACACAAGCAGAGAGAGAGAGACAGAGGGAGAAACAGACTCCCTGCTGAGCAGAGAGCCTGACATGGGGCTGGATCCCAGGACTCTGGAATCAGACCCTAAGCTGAAAGCAGATGCTTAACCAACTGAGCCACCCAGGTGCCCCTAAATTGGTTACTTCTATATTGAGTATGTGTCCTAGTCCATTTGGGCTGCTATAACAAAAATACCATAGAGTGAGTGGCTCAAACAACAAATGTTAATTTATCAAAGTTCTTGAGGCTGGGAAGTCCAAAGTCAAGGCATTGGCAGATTCGGTGTCTGATGAGAGCTACTTCCTGTTTCATAGATGGCCATCTTCTCTCTGAATTCTCATTTGTAGAAGGGCAAGGAAGTCTCTGGAGTGTCTTTAATAAGGGCACTAATCCCATTCCTGAAGTCTCTGTTCTCATGACCTAACACCTTACAAAGGCCTGACCTCCAAATACTCTCACATTTCGGGTTAGGTTTCAACACATGAATTTTTGTGGGTACATGAGCAATTAGTCTATATTATTATGTTAAGTATGTTTAATCACATATACCCTTTCCACAAAGTATTTGAAAAAGTTTTTTTTTTAATATTTATTACATTTATTTATTTATTTATTATTCATGAGAGACACAGAGAGAGGCAGAGACACAGGCAGAGGGAGGAGAAGCAGGCTCCATGTAGGAGCCTGATGCAAGACTCGATTCCAAGATCCGGGGATCATGCCCTCAGCCAAGAGCAGAGGCTCAACTGCTGAGCTCCCCAGACATCCCAAGAAAGTTTTTTTTTTTTTTTAAGATTTTATTTATTTATTCATGACAGACACAGAGAGAGAGAGAGAGAGAGGCAGAGACAGAGGCAGAGGGAGAAGCAGGCTCCATGCAGGGAGCCTGATATGGGACTCGATCCCCGGTCTCCAGGATCACATCCTGAGCTGAAGGTGGCGCTAAACTGCTGGGCCACCGGGGCTGCCCCCAAGAAAGTTTTTAAAAGGTATATTTAGTAAAGCAATATTTTATAAATTAAAAAAAGGAAATAAAGACTAAGAAAAAAAAAAAGAAGACTAATATGACAACCACTGGGGTAAATGTAAATTACTGTGTTTATTTTATTTTATTTTTTAAAGATTTTATCTATTTATTCATGAGAAAGAGGCAGAGACATAGGCAGAGGGAGAAGCAGGCTCCATGCAGGGAGCCCGACATGGGACCCAATCCCAGGACTCCAGGATCACACCCTGGGCCGAAGACAGGCACTAAACCGCTGAGCCACACAGGGATCCCAAATTACTGTGTTTAAATGAAAAACTTTCCCATGAACATCTTCATATCAACAGGCATAAAATTGTTCTAAAATTTGTGTTATAGACTCAAAGATTGCCCCAAATTATCCTTACTTCCTGGTATCCATGCCCTGGTGTAAGTCCTTCTCCTTGAGTATAGGCAGGACCTGTCATTTGCTTCTAACCAATAGAATATGTCAAAGGTGATGGGAGGTAACCTCTGTCATTGCACTACAGAAGATTGGAACTTTGACCTTGCTAGCAGATTTTCTCTGTGGACTCTCTGATTTACTGGCCTCAATGAAGTAAGTCACCTATGAAAAGGCCCATGTGGCAAGAAACAGAGGATACCTTCTTCTCAACAGCACAGGGGCTGAGGTCCTCGGTCCCACAGACTGCAAGGTGCTGAATGCTGCTAACAATGATGTGAACATGGAAGAAAATCCTTACCCAGTCAAAACTCAGATGAGAGCCCAGCCCACCCCTGGCTAACACTTGATTGCAGCCTTGTGAGAGACCCTGAAGCAGAGGACTGAGCTAAATGAGTCCAGATTCATGTCCCAGAGAAACTATGACCTAATACATGAATTATGTTTTTTTAAAATATTTTATTTATTTATTTGTTTGTTTGTTTATTTATTGAGGAGGGGTTGGGGGAAGAGGGAGAGGGAGAGAGAGAGAATCTCAAGCAGGCTCCACACAGGGCTCAATCTTATGAACCTGAGATCATGACCTGAGCAGAAATCAAGACTTGGACAGTTAATTGACTGAGCCACCCACGCACTTTTTTTTTTTTTTTTTTAATTTTTATTTATTTATGATAGTCACAGAGAGAGAGAGAGAGGCAGAGACACAGGCAGAGGGAGAAGCAGGCTCCATGCACCGGGAGCCTGATGTGGGATTCGATCCCGGGTCTCCAGGATCGCGCCCTGGGCCAAAGGCAGGCGCCAAACCGCTGCGCCACCCAGGGATCCCTCACCCACGCACTTGTATAAATGAAAAATGTTTTAAGGCTTTAACAAATGAGTGATATTTTAAGCCATTCAGTTTGTGGTCATATCGTTACACAACAATAAATAACTAGGGCAGCCCAGGTAGCTCAGTGGTTTAGCGCTGCCTTCTGCCCAGGGTGTGAACCTGGAGACCCGGGATTGAGTCCCACGTCAGGCTCCCTGCATGGAGCCTGCTTCTCCCCCTGCCTGTGTCTCTGCCTTTCTCTCTCTCCTCTCTGTGTTTCTCATGAATAAATAAACAAAATCTTAACAAAAACAAATAACTAATAAAGCTATGATATAAGAAATACCACATTTCATTTGTCTCAACTAAATTAAATCCTTTGGCCTCTTATCTATCAGGGTTGGTAATTCAATCAGTTATTTTTAGAGGGCCCTACCTCATTCTTTATACAAGAACCCAAGGCTTATGTAACTTAGGAAAACTGATGTGGAGAAGAGGTGTATAGGGAGTCCTCATTCCATTGATTTGCTGCTGAGACACACATTGTTCATCCATATACTCTATTCAGAGGTGGCTGCCTTTGCTGAAGATAGCATCTACTCCTTCTGCCAAATTTGGCAACTGGAGTTTTCACTATAGGGAAGATTAGAGCTTAGTGCTCAGTCCCCAGGTACACGGAAAGCCATGTTCATCAACATTCCTGCCACATCTTGGCTGCTGTGAGGAAACAGAATGTGAGAGCCCCACAGCTAGAGCACCCAGTACAGCCTGTCTACTCTGAATATAATCCATCTTTGCTCCAGCCCCTTTTCTCTTAATGCTGGAAGTTCTCCTCTTTTAGGCCAATCGAACAAGTGTTTGAAAACAATGTTTTCTGGGATACCTGGGTGGCTCAGCGGTTGAGCGTCTGCCTTCAGCCCAGGGCGTGATCCTGGGATCCTGGGATCGAGTCCCACGTCAGGCTCCCTGCATGGAGCCTGCTTCTCTCTCTGCCTGTGTTTCTGTCTCTCTCTGTGTCTCTCATGAAAAAATAAATAAAATCTTTAAAAAAAGGGATCCCTGGGTGGCGCAGCGGTTTGGCGCCTGCCTTTGGCCCAGGGCGCGATCCTGGAGACCCGGGATCGAATCCCACATCGGGCTCTCGGTGCATGGAGCCTGCTTCTCCCTCTGCCTGTGTCTCTGCCTCTCTCTCTCTCTCTCTGTGTGACTATCATAAATAAATAAAAATTAAAAAAAAATTAAAAAAAAAATCTTTAAAAAAAAAAAAAAACAATGTTTTCTTAACTAGGTGAAGGAAGCCTAGATCTTACCAAATAGAACACAAAGTCCAGGCTACCCTCCCCTCTCGTACCCTCAGGGTATCCCCAGAAAGGGAGGAAAGTAACATTTCATTCTTTTGTGAAGATTCTGTAATAACTGGAAATTATTTAATTTGTCATTTAGGTTCTTAGCCACGCCATGAAGGCAAGATGAAAATACTTAATCATGAAGTTCTCATTATTGTGAAAGATTCTGTTTCAACAAAACAAAACAAAATAGCACTCTTTCTAGCTCTATATTCTACAGGGGATTTTCTTTGTAAGAAATAAAAGGAGAGGGGCACCTGGGTGGCTCAATGGTTGAGCATCTGCCTTTGGCTCTGGTCATAATCCTGAGGTCCTAGGATCGAGTCCTGCATCGGGCTTCTGGCAAGGAGCCTGCTTCTCCCTCTGCCTATGTTTCTGCCTCTCTCTCTGTGTTTCTCATGAATAAAATGAATTTTAAAAACCTTAAAAAAAAGTTTTAAAAAAAAGAAATAAAAGGAGAAAAAATAATTAAAAGGGACATAGTGCTAAGATTTGTAAATTCTGGTCTACTTGGGATCCCTGGGTGGCTCAGTGGTTTGGCGCCTGCCTTTGGCCCAGGGCGCGATCTTGGAGACCCCGGATCGAATCCCACATCGGGCTCCCTGCATGGAGCCTGCTTCTCCCTCTGTGACTATCATAAATAAATAAAAAAAATCTTAAAAAAAAATTCTGGTCTACTTAAAAGTCCAGATATAGGTGAAACCCTCATGCCAGTGACCCTGGACCTGGGCTCAGGTATAGGACCCAAATATATTTGAGGTAAGGAGAAAATTGAATATGTGATAAAAACTACATTGTGGATGGGCTTGCAGGCACCATAAAAGGGATAGATTAAAATTGAACCAAATGTAGACATTTGTATTTCACAAGCTTAAAAAGAAAAATCTGTACTATTTACCACTGTAGTCTTGGCTGCTCTAGGTCCTGATGCTCCTTTAATTTTTTTTTCTTTGAAATGCATTGGACATTATAAAGTATCTACGTCACCAAATCTGGGTCCTTCCACGGAGATAGGAACTTAGTTTTTCAGCAGTTCAAATATTTTCCCCCCTTTTTTCTTTTGCCATTATCTCTGATAATGCTGTATTATTCCTCCCACTCAAAAGCCAAGAAAGACAATCCAACTACTTCCTCCTCCAACTTACTTACAGGAAAGAATAGAAACAATTCTATCAACTCCAGCTGGGGCAGCAAATTGCCAAGAAGCTTTTCTTAGATTTTTGAATACTGTGTGACTGTCACTGTAGGTGCTTTCCAACAATTTGGTTTTATTTTTCTTGAATTCTGTTTTTGCTGCAGAAACCTTCAATTGTCTAACACTGGTGGCATTTAGTAATCTTTGCCAAGTTTAATTCCAATTCAGTCGCCTGGAAGGTTTCAGCGACCCTGGAATGAGGTTTTGTAAAGCTTGTTTTGTGCAATGGGAAATTGCTCAAGGAAGTATGAGTCAGGGTTCCCCACCCCCCAACCAGTGAAACAGATTGATTTATTTCTTTTTATTTCAAGATGGAAACAGAAAGCAAATTAAAAAATATGACCATCGTCCTTGCTCCTACCCAAGTACAAGTTAAATCTGTAATATTGTAAGAAGCAGTGTTTGCCTCAGGGAAGTATCTCTGACAATACCCAAGATCATTGTAGGTAGTAAGCAGGCAAATTTTTAATTTTAATAATCATGTGTTCATGTTAATATGTATTTGAAAAGTATGACAACATATTAACCCATCATTCATGGATATTATTATTTCAGATTAGGCGAAACAAAAAAGATGCAAGAAAAATATGAAATAAATGATAACATGATCGGCATGCAAATCCTAGGGGAGGTACATGAACAATGGTGTACAAACAGTTGATGTTTAAGAAACATTGTCCAATTAAAATATCCTGGGATTTTTCTTAAAACCGTTTTGGGGGCACCTGGGTTGGGGCCAGTCCATTAAGTGTCAGATTCTGGGTTTCAGCTTAGGAGGTGATCTCAGGGTTCTGAAATTGAACCCTATGTCAGGCCCTGCACTCAGTGCAGAGTCTGTTTAAGACTCTCTCTCCCTCTCCTCCACTCTTTAAAAAAAATAAATAAATCTTAAAAAAGAAAAAAAAAAAAAAACTGCTTTGAATCCCAGTATTGCTGCTGAGAGCTGTGAGCTTTAGACAAATTCACAAACCTCTTTGAAACTCACTGTCTTCATCTGTAATTAAGAATAAATCCTATCTTATAGTGTTTTTGAGAGGAACCAGCTACTGGATTTTAAGCAGAGTTCTATAGTGAGCATAGTGTGTACTCATTAAATGGTAGACATCTTTATCCTGACTCTGTTTATTGTCATTTATCTTAAGCAAAAATCTTGTAGCCACAAAGCAAGTAACCAGCTCTCCTGCCCAACATTAGTGTCAGAAAATACTGGTGCCCCTGAGAAACCAGAAACCTAATGAATAGGGTACTGTTTCGGGAATCAGGAGATCTGGCTTTCATCCTGGACTTACTGCAGCCAGTGACTTAACTTACAAAGCAACTATGAAAACAAGCCTTGTGCCTGAAAAAATAAACCATCTCACTCTTTTTCTTGGTATGTTTGATTGCCATGGGATTGTTTTCAGAATTAGGAGAATATGACTCAAGTTCAGTTCAGGTCGGCAAACATTTTTTTCAGGATTTGATCTCTGTCAGGCACTGTGCTAGTTGTTGAATGTATAAAGGAATAAGGTAAAATTCTTGAGCTTTCATCCAAACATTCTATAAATGATTTTTTAAAAAGATTTTATTTATTTATTCATGAGAGACACAAAGAGAGAGAGGGAGAGACACAGGCAGAGAGAAAGGCAGGCTCCATGCAGGGAGCCCGATGTGGGACTCAGTCCTAGGACTCCAGTATCACGACCTGGGCAGAAGGCAGGCACTCAACTGCTCAACCATCCAGGCATCCCTCAATAAATATTTGTGGAGTATTTAGTAGGTAATAGAAGCTTTGTAAGGCCTGGGGAATCAAACAAAAAGAGTTACTGAGCTGATGGAATTTATAATATAGGGGAAATTTTATTTTATTTTATTTTTTTTTTATTTTTTTTTATTTTTTTTATTTTTAATTTATTTATTTATGATAGTCACAGAGAGAGAGAGAGGCAGAGACACAGGCAGAGGGAGAAGCAGGCTCCATGCACCGGGAGCCCGATGTGGGATTCGATCCCGGGTCTCCAGGATCGCGCCCTGGGCCAAAGGCAGGCGCCAAACCGCTGCGCCACCCAGGGATCCCAATATAGGGGAAATTTTAGACAGTGATATATTAATATATATTTAAGAACTACCTCTCTACAGGACGACTCGGTGGTTCCATGGCTGAGTGTCTGCCTTTGGCTCAGGTCCTGGGATTGAGTCCCACATTGGGTTTTCCTGCAGGGAGCCTGCTTCTCCCTCTGCCTGTATCTCTGCCTCTCTCTCTGTGCCTCTCATGAATAAATAAATAAAATCTTAAAAAAAAAAAAAAAAAGAGAGGGAACTAGTTCTTAGCAAAATAAAAAAAAGTGGGTGTATTAAATTTTATTAAGACAAAGACTGGGGCAGCCCCGGTGGCGCAGCGGTTTGGCGCCGCCTTCCGCCCGGGTTGTGATCCTGGGGTCTCAGGATCAAGTCTTGCATCGGGCTCCCTGAGGGAAGCCTGCTTCTCCCTCTGCCTGTGTCTCCGCCTCTTCTCTGTGTCTCTCATGAATAAATAAATAAAATCTTAAAAAAAAAAAAAAAGACAAAGACTGTGTAGCCAGACTTTATAAATAATTATATACACTTTATATTGAAGTCATTATAGCCAATTGGTTCTCATTGAATGATTTTGTTGATTTGTGCAGAACTCTTAAATCTATGGCATATCTATGGTTGTAATTGACAAATGAGTGTGGTTCCACCTGAATGTTGGTGGATATTTTAAGTTAAATATTAAGATGAAGTGAAACAGTGAAGAACAATGTCAGAACTTCACTTGTTTGTCAATGACTATGTGATTTCTTTTGGAATGAGATAATAGTTTTCTTTTTTAAAGATTTTATTTATTAGTAAATGTATTACATATTATATATATATATATATATTTTTTTTTTTTTTTTTTTTTTTTTTAGAAAGATAAAGAGCAAGAGGGAGAGAGAATCTTAAGTAGTCTTCATGCCCAGTGAGGGCTTGACAATTGGCTCAGTCTCACAAACCCAAGATCATGACCTGGGCTGAAAACAAGAGTTGGACTCTTAACTGACTGAGCCACATACGCACCCCTCTTTATCACTTTCTTAAGTTTAGATAAGGAAAAGAGCAATATTAACTCTTATTTCTTATTTTCTTATTTCTGTGATATAAATACTGCCAGTATTGATGATACTTTTAAGCTACTAATATTATTTTCCTAAATATGGAGTAGGATAGAGAGTATGTATTTTTACCACCGCATAGATAAGATAGATGTAAATAACTTCAAATACATAAATGGTAGTGAAATTCACTAAAATAGGAAGTTATGAGTTTTGAGTTATATTATCTTTGTTTTTTTTTTTTAAGATTTATTTATTTATTCATGAGAGACACAGAGACAGAAGCAGAGCCCGATGTGGGACTTGATCCCGGATCCCAGGATCAGGTCCTGAGCTCAACTGCTGAGCCACCTAGGCGTCCCTATTATCTTTGTTTTTAATATAATTTATTTCATTATAAGTTGTAAGTTATAATAGGCCTTACGAATTAATTTAACTTTTAATAATGGTTGTTTAACCACTGGCTCACAAAATTTCTGAAAATAAAACCATCTATTGTTTTTTTTTTAGCTAGTATAAGCTAGCTCCAGCACTCTTGGATATGTTATAAGGTGATATCTTGAAATATTCATATCAGCATTTTTTCTTTCTTATACTTTCTCGTACTTGATCTTTTCCTTGTAACCCAGAGCTGGTCATGTTGCCCTAAATAGAAGCATGGCTATTTTAGTGGGCAAGAAACAAAGGTCCTTATTATACATGGTAGATTGAACATACGTGTTTACCATAGGTTTCTCCTGATATCTCTATAAAGGCATAAACCAAGAAAAGTTTTTTTTTTTAATTTTTTATTGGTGTTCAATTTACTAACATACAGAATAACCCCCAGTGCCCGTCACCCATTCACTCCCACCCGCCGCCCTCCTCCCCTTCTACCACCCCTAGTTCGTTTCCCAGAGTTAGCAGTCTTTACGGTCTGTCTCCCTTTCTGATATTTCCCACACATTTCTTCTCCCTTCCCTTATATTCCCTTTCACTACTATTTATATTCCCCAAATGAATGAGAACATACACTGTTTGTCCTTCTCCAACTGACTTACTTCACTCAGCATAATACCCTCCAGTTCCATCCACGTTGAAGCAAATGGTGGGTATTTGTCATTTCTAATAGCTGAGTAATATTCCATTGTATACATAAACCACATCTTCTTTATCCATTCATCTTTCGTTGGACACCGAGGCTCCTTCCACAGTTTGGCTATCGTGGCCATTGCTGCTATAGACATCGGGGTGCAGGTGTCCCGGCGTTTCACTGCATCTGTATCTTTGGGGTAAATCCCCAATAGTGCAATTGCTGGGTCGTAGGGCAGGTCTATTTTTAACTGTTTGAGGAACCTCCACACAGTTTTCCAGAGTGGCTGCACCAGTTCACATTCCCACCAACAGTGTAAGAGGGTTCCCTTTTCTCCACATCCCCTCCAACATTTGTTGTTTCCTGCCTTGTTAATTTGCCCCATTCTCACCGGTGTGAGGTGGTATCTCATTGTGGTTTTGATTTGTATTTCCCTGATGGCAAGTGATGCAGAGCATTTTCTCATATGCATGTTGGCCATGTCTATGTCTTCCTCTGTGAGATTTCTCTTCATGTCTTTTGCCCATTTCATGATTGGATTGTTTGTTTCTTTGGTGTTGAGTTTAATAAGTTCTTTATAGATCTTGGAAACTAGCCCTTTATCTGATAGGTCATTTGCAAATATCTTCTCCCATTCTGTAGGTTGTCTTTTAGTTTTGTTGACTGTATCCTTTGCTGTGCAAAAGCTTCTTATCTTGATGAAGTCCCAATAGTTCATTTTTGCTTTTGTTTCTTTTGCCTTCGTGGATGTATCTTGCAAGAAGTTACTGTGGCCGAGTTCAAAAAGGGTGTTGCCTGTGTTCTTCTCTAGGATTTTGATGGAATCTTGTCTCACATTTAGATCTTTCATCCATTTTGAGTTTATCTTTGTGTATGGTGAAAGAGAGTGGTCTAGTTTCATTCTTCTGCATGTGGATGTCCAATTTTCCCAGCACCATTTATTGAAGAGACTGTCTTTCTTCCAATGGATAGTCTTTCCTCCTTTATCGAATATTAGTTGACCCCAAGAAAAGTTAAGAGAGTAGGAGAGGAGAAAATATAACAAAATCTGAAACATGGAAGCAGATGAATAAGTGAGAATGAATACTCCAGTCTAAAGAAAGTAAAATCTGAACTTACCTGTTATTGCAGGTAATAACAACAAATTGATTCATGGCTGTGGAATCCCAAAAGCTCAGAAATTGGAAGATAAAGTTGAAGAAAATCTCTGAGAAAGTAGAACTAAAACACAAAAAAGAAATGGAAAATAGAAAAGAGAAGAAAATTAAGGACAGTTCAGCGTCTAAAAAACTGGAAAGTTCAGAAAGAAATAATAAAGAAAACAGAGGGGAGATTATCAAAGTAATAATTTGAGAACAATTTCCACAATTGAAAGACATATATTTCCAAAGTAGGATAATTCATTAAATACTTAGCAAGATACATTTAGAAAAGGTCGCCTGGGTGGCCCAGCAGTTGAGTGTCTGCCTTTGGCTCAGGTTGTGATCCTGGGGTCCTGGGATCAAGTCCCTCATTAGGCTCCCTGCAGGAGCCTGCTTCTCTTTCTGCCTGTATCTCTGTCCCTCTCTGTGTGTCTCTCATGAATAAATAAATAATCTTTAAAGGAAAAAAAAAGATAGATTTAGAAAGATCCACACCAAGGCATTTCATGTGAATATTTATTTATGAGGGACAAAAAGAAATTCCTAAACATTTCCAAAGACAGAAAAGGAGGCCACAAACAGAGCTAGAATTAGAAAGGAATTAGTTCTTCCAGCAATGCCCTATACAAGAAGACAATGGGTCAATGTCTTCAGAATTCCAAGGAAAATAGTTTCAGCATAGAATTCTATACTTAGCCAAAGTTTCATTCAAGTATGAAGATAGGGATCCCTGGGTGGCGCAGCGGTTTGGCGCCTGCCTTTGGCCCAGGGCGTGATCCTGGAGACCTGGGATCGAATCCCACATCAGGCTCCCAGTGCATGGAGCCTGCTTCTCTCTCTGCCTCTCTTTCTCTCTCTCTCTGTGACTATCATAAATAAATTTTAAAAATTAAAAAAAAGTATGAAGATAAAGACATTTGTAGATGTTCAAGTTGTTTTTTTTTTTTTAAGATTTTATTTATTTATTCATGAGAGACACAGAGAGAGAGGCTGAGACATAGGCAGAGGGAGAAGCAGGCTCCATGCAGGGAGTCTGATGTGGGACTTGATCCTGGGACTCCAGGATCATGCCCTGGGCTGAAGGCAGGTGCTTAACCGCTGAGCCACCCAAGTGTCCCTAAACTATTGTTTTAAATAAAGAAGCACCCAACTTTCTTTTTGTTTTTTTTCCAATAATCTTTTGAACATAGAATGCACTGAGGAAAGTGATAGTGATGTGTAAAGGAAAGTTTCAGCTATAATGGTTATGGAGTACTGGAGAGTGATAATTACCACCTCTGTTAAAAATAATCCTACCCTTATGTGTTACAAAGAAAGACCAGAGGGTGGCCTGGGTGGTGCAATTGGTTAAGCATCTGACTCTTGATTTCAGGTCAGTTCATGATCTCAGCGTCATGAGATGGTGCCCCACATCAGACTTGGTGCTGGGCATGGAATCTGCTTGAGGCTTTCTTTCTCTCTCCTTCTGTCCCTCGTCCCACCTGTGTGTGCTCTTTCTCTCTCTAAATTAAAAAAATTTTTTTTAATTTATTTTTTCATGAGAGACACGCAGAGAGAGAGGCAGAGACACAGGCAGAGGGAGAAGCAGGCTCCATGCAGGGAGCCTGACGCGGGACTGGATCCCCGGTCTCCAGGACCAGGACCTGGGCCGAAGGCGGTGCTAAACCTCTGAGCCACCCGGGCTGCCCTCTCTTTCTCTAAAATAAAGAAAATTTTTAGAAAAATTATGAAATGAGTGCCTGAGTAGTACAGTTAAGTATCTGACTCTTGGTTTCATTTGTTTATGATCTTAGGGTGGTGAGACTGAGCTCCACATGCAGCTTTGCGCTCAGCACAAAGTCAGCTTAAGACTCGCTCTCCCCCCCCCAAAAAAAGACTCGCTCTCCCTCTTCCTTTGCCCCTCCTATCTTTAAAATTAATAAATAAATATTTTTTTTAATTATTAAATATTTTTAAAAATTATGAAACTTTCTGTGTTTTATTTCTTAACTTCCATAGTAAGATTTTAACAAAGGACTCCTTGGCAAAATCACAATGTTTTTCAGATTGCTTGTGTATTGAATATTTCATTTAATCTTCAAAACAATCCATGAAGGCTAATAATTCATTTTTTAAACTTCTTGAGAGATAAGTATGTGCAAGCAACAAAATACTGACTGAGCCTCTTTTATACAGCTAGTTAGCTTTAAATCTGGGATTAGAATTCAAGGGCAGAAGTATAGTTATGGTGCAAATTGTCTGAGAATTCAACATGGTAGTTTCTTGTGGTTACCAGTGTGAATGCCAAATTAGATTTTTAATATCCACAACAGTCCTATCTCTCCCTGATCCTGCTGGGGTTATAAATACCACATTTGTCTACATGAGGATCAATTGTTCCAACTCTGATGCTTTGGTAATTTTAAAAAAATTAATACTTGGGATTTGTGAACTAGCAAAATATTTTTTTTATTTAACTGTCTGAATTAATTTATAGGAAAAATCTTCCAGGGACATAAAAGTTAAAATCCAATGAAGGAATGACCTTAGTTGTGGAAAAACAAAAGAAAGAAAGAAATCAGGTCTTTTCTGGAAAATCTAGGACGTCAAATTATTAGACATAGTATGCTTCTCCCTGAGGACATAGGTCACTTTCAATATTTGCCAAAGCATTAGATCAGCCAGGCACTGGGAAACATTTCTAAGCTTTAATAACTGAGCTGCTTCAATATGTTTTGGTAGAAGTTTAAAACCTCTCTGGCCCCATTTTATTAAACATATAACTTTGGCTATACAAGATCTCTCTCTTAAGATGTTACTGAGAAAATAACCATCTACTTAACAATTTTTATTGTGCCTGCAGTATGTGTACATTGCGGATAGCTGTTATGTTGCACAAATCCAATGATTAGAGCTCTGGCGAAGGAGTTGGAGAAAGAGGAGGAATTTGTAATCTGAGCAGGAAGGGACTTAATTATTTAACTGGCTGAAAGTGTGTCAATCTTCTCTGCTTTGTAGATGAATTGGAACCCAGAGGTAAACTTTATATCAAAACCAGAAACTCCGGAGTCAAATAAGGAGACAGGCATTGAAAACAAGTACATGAAACAAATTTTCAATAATCAAAATATACAGATACTTAAAAAACAAAAAATAAAAGGATTTTAGGGGCAGCCCTGGTGGCTCAGTGGTTTAGTGCCGCCTTCAGCCCAGGGTGGGATCCCGGAGACACGGGATCAAGTCCTACATCAGGCTCCCTGCGTGGAGCCTGCTCCTCCCTCTGCCTGTGTCTCTGCCTCTCTCTGTGTGTGTGTCTCTTGTGAATAAATAAATAAAATCTTAAAAAAAAAAGAATTTATTTATTTATTTATTTATTTTAGAGAGAACAGACTCCCCACTGAGTGTGGAGCCTGATGTGGGACTCAATCCCATGATCCTGAGATCATGACCTGAGCAGAAATCAAGGGTCAGATGTTTAACTGACTGAGCCACTTAAGCACCCCCTGTACAGATACTCCAAAAGAACGAATAAAAACTACCTGAACTCTACCAGCCAGAAATAAAAATTATTACATTTTAAAAAATATTTTATTTATATTTATAAATATTTATATTATTTTATTTATATTTATAATTATTAATATTTTAAGATAAATCTTTCTGGGGGCGCCTGGGTGGATCAGTCAGTTAAGCATCTGCCTTCAGCTCAGGTCATGATCCCAGGGTCCTGAGATAGAGCCCTGCATTGGGCTTCCTACAGAGCAGGGAATCTGCTTCTCCCTCTCCTTCTGCCTGCCATTCCCCCTGATTGTGCTCTCTTCCTCTCTCTGTCACATTAAAAAAAAAAAAATTAAAAAAAGATAAACCTTTCCATACTTTATATATATATACACGTGTACAATAAAAAGCTGTGCATGTGGTTTATAAGTTGCATATTAAAATTCATCAATAAAAAAATAAAATAAAATTCATCACTATACCATAAACATATTTCTTTTTCTTTTTAAGATTTTATTTATTTATCCATGAGAGACACGGAGAGAGTCAGAGACATAGGCAGAGGGAGAAGCAGGCTCCATGCAGCCAGCCTGATGTGGGACTTGATCCTGGATCCTGGGATCATGCCCTGAGCCAAAGGCAGATGCTCAACCACTGAACCACCCAGGAGTCTCATAAACATATTTCTATGTCAAGTAAGAAACTAAAATTTTTTTACAAGATTTTATTTATTCATAAGAGAGAGAGAGAGAGAGAGAGAGAGAGGCAGAGACACTGGCAGAGGGAGAAGCAGGCTTCCTGCTAGGAAGCCCGATTTGGAACTTGATCCCAGATCCCAGGATCACGCCCTGAACCAAAGGCAGAGGCTTAACCGCTGAGCCACCCAGAGGTCCCAGAAATTAAAATGTTATGTTAGTTACTACATAATATTTTATTAGATTATTTTACCAAACTTTGCATTGAAAATTTTTGTTTTGTTTTTTATTTTTGAGATTTATTTTTTAAAATATTTTATTTATTTAAGAGAGATAGAGAGAGTGAGCAGCAGGAGGAACAGAGGGGGAGGGAGAGGGGGAGGGAGAGGGGAAGAGAATTTTTTTTTTTTAAAGATTTTATTTATTATTCATGAGAGACACACAGAGAGAGGCAGAGACACAGGCAGAGGGAGAAGCAAGCTCCAGGCAGGAAGCCTGATGTGGGACTTGATCCCAGACTCCAGGATCACACCCTGAGCCAAGGGCAGATGCTCAACCATGAGCCCCCCAGGCCTCCTTGAGGAAGAGAATATTGAGCAGACTCCCTGCTGAGCGCAGAGACCCACATAGGGCTTGGTCTCATAAGCTGAGATTATGACTTGAGCCTAAATCAAGAGTTGGATGCTTAACTGACTGAGCCACATAGGCACTCATTTTTTAGATTTATAAGCATTAAAATGATAAACATTCTTTTATCTTTAAATGATAGACATTCTTTATTTACTTCTAAAATTAACTAATTTTTAAAATTTAAATTCAATTGGCCAACATATAGTGAAACACCCAGTGCTCATCACATCAGATGCCCTCCTAATGCTTGTCACCCAGTTATCCCATCCCCCCACTCACCTCCACTTCAGCAACCCTCAGTTTGTTTCCCAGAATTAGGAGACTCTCATTGTTTGTCTTCCTCTCCAATTTTTCCCCATTCAATTTCCCCTCCTTCCCTTATGGTCCTTTTCACTATTTCTTATATTCTACATATGAGTGAAACCATATGAGAATTGTCTTTCTCTGATCAACTTATTTCACTCAGCATAATACCTTCCCGTTCCATCCACATTGAAGCAAATGATGGGTATTTGTCGTTTCTAATGGCTGAGTAGTATTCCATTGTATACATAGACCACATCTTCTTTATCCATTCATCTGTTGAAGGACATTGTAGCTCCTACCACAGTTTAGCTATTGAGGACACTGCTGCTATGAACACTGCAGTACAAGTGTCCTATCATTTCACTACATTTGTATCTTTGGGGTAAATACCTGTAAGTGCAATTCCTGGGTCGTAGGGTAGCTCTATTTTTAACTTCTTGAGGAACCTCCATATTGTTTTCCAGAGTGGCTGTGCCAGCTTGCATTCCCACCAACAGTGTAGAAGAGTTCCCTTTCTCCACATCCTCTCCAACATTTGTTGTTTCCTGTCTTGTTAATTTTCGCCATCCTCACTGGTGTGAGGTGGTATCTCACTGTAGTTTTGATTTGTATTTCCCTGATAGCAAGTGATATGGAGCATTTTTTCATGTGCCTGTTGGCCATGTGTAGGTTTTCTTTGGAGAAATGTCTGTTCATGTCTTTTGCCCATTTCTTGACTATAATGTTTGTTTTTTGGGTGTTGAATTTGATAAGTTCTTTATAGATCTTGGATACCAGCCCTTTATCTGATATGTCATTTGCAAATAGCTTCTCCCATTCTGTAGGTTGCCTTTTAGTTTTGTTGACTGTTTCCTTTCCTGTGCAGAAGATTTTTATTTTGATAAAGTCCCAATAGTTCATTATTGTTTTTGTTTCCCTTACCTTTAGAGACATGTCTTGCAAGAAGTTGCTGTGGTTGAGGTCAAAAAGGTTGTTGCCTCTGTTCTCTTTTAGGATTTTGATGTATTCCTATCTCACATTTAGGTCTTTCATCCATTTTGAGTTTATCTTTGTGTATAGTGTAAGAGAATGAATGGTCTAGTTTCATTCTTCTGCATGTGGCTGTCCAATTTTCCCAACACCATTCATTGAAGAAACTATCTTCTTTCTATTGGATATTCTTTCCTGTCTTGTCAAAGATTAGTTTTCCATAGAGTTAAGGGCCCATTTCCGGGTTCTCTATTCTGTTCCATTGATCTATGTGTCTGTTTCTGTGCCAGTACCATGGTGTCTTGATCATCACAGCTTTGTATTATAGCTTGAAGCCAGCCAGGCATTGTGATACCACCAGCTTTAGTTTTCTTTTTCAACATGCCTCTGGCTTTTCAGGGTCTTTTCTGGTTCCATACAAATTTTAGGATTATTTGCTCCACCTTTGTGAAAAAAGTCCATGGTATTTTTTTTTAAGATTTTACTTATTTATTCATGAGAGACACACACACACAGAAAGAGAGAGAGAGAGGCAGAGACACAGGCAGAAGGAGAAGCAGGCTGAATGGAGGGAGCCTGATGTGGGACTCGATCCCAGGTCTCCAGACTTCTACCCTGGCCAAATGTGGCACTAAACCGCTGAGCCACCCAGGGATCCCAAGTCCACAGTATTTTGATTGTGGTTGCATTGAACGTGTAAACTGCTCTGGGTAGCATAGACATTTTCACATTTACTCTTACAATCCATGAGCATGGAATGTTTTTCTATCTCTTTGTGTCTTCCTCAATTTTCGTAAGTATTCTGTAGTTTTTTGAGTACAGATCCTTTATCTTTTTGGTTTGGTTTATTACTAGGTATTTTATGGGTTTTGGTGCAATTGTAAATGGGATCAATTCCTTAATTTCTCTTTCTTCATTCTCATTGTTAGTGTGTAGAAATTCAACTGATTTCTGTGCAGTGATTTCATATCCTGCCATGTTACTGAATTGCTGTATGAGTTCTAGTAATTTGAGGGTGGAGTCTTTTGAATTCTTCATATACATACACTATCATGTCATCTGTGAAGAGAGAGAGTTTGACTTCTTTGCCAATTTGGATGCCTTTTATTGCTTTTTGTTGTCTGATTGCTGAGGCTAGGACTTCTAGTCCTAAACTGAACAAAAGTGGTGAGAGTGGGCATCCTGGGCGTGTTTCTGACCTTAGGGGAAAAGCTTCCAGTTTTCCCCATTGAGAATGATATTTGCAGGATCCCTGGGTGGCTCAGCAATTTAGAGCCTGCCTTCAGCCCAGGGCGTGATCCTGGAGTCCAGGGATTGAGTCCTGCATCAGGCTCCCTTCATGGAGCCTGCTTCTCTCTCTCTCTTTCTCTCTCTGTTGTCTCTCATGAATAAATAAATAAAATCTTTAAAAAAATGATATTTGCTGTGGGTTTTTCATAGATGGCTTTTATGATATTGAGGTATGTTCCCTCTATACCTATACTTAAAAGTTTTAATGAAGAAAATATGCTATATTTTTCAAATTTTTTTCTATATCAGTTGAGAGGATCATAAGGTTCTTGTCTTTTCTTTTATTAATGTGATCTATCACATTGATTTATTTATAAATGTTGAACCATCCTTGCTTCCTAGGGATAAATCCCCCTTGGTGGTGGTGAATAATCTGTTTGATGTATCTATGGATCCTATTGGCTAGTATCTTGGTAAGTATTTTGATATCCACATTCATCAGGGATATTGATCTGTAACTCTCCTTTTCGTTGGAGTCTTTGTCTGGTTTTGGGATCAAGAATAGAGTTTGGAAGTTGTCTTTTCATTTCTTTTTTTTTTTTTTATTTATGATAGTAACAGAGGGAGACAGAGAGAGAGGCAGAGACACAGGCAGAGGGAGAAGCAGGCTCCATGCACCGAGAGCCCGACATGGTATTCGATCTGGGGTCTCCAGGATCGCGCCCTGGGCCAAAGGCAGGCGCCAAACCACGGCGCCACCCAGGGATCCCTGTCTTTTCATTTCTATCTTTTGAAACAGCTTCAGTAGAATAGGTATTATTTCTTCTTTAATTGTTTAGCAGAATTCCCCTGGGTAGCCATCTGGCCTTGGACTCTTGTTTCTTGGGAGGTTTTTGATGACTGTTTTAATTTTCTTGCTGGTTATTGGTCTGTTCAGGTTTTCTATTTCTTTGTTTGTTTCTTCTTTCTTTCTTTCTTTCTTTCTTTCTTTCTTTCTTTCTTTCTTTCTTTCTTTCTTTCTTTCTTTCTTTCTTGATTTTATTTATTTATTCACCAGAGAACAGAGAGAGAGGCAGAGACACAGGCAGAGGGAGAAGCAGGCTCCATGAAGGTAGCCGGATGTGGGACTCAATCCTGGAACTCCGGGATCATGCCCTGAGCCAAAGGCTCAACTGCTGAGCCACCCAGGCGTCCCAAAGTTTTCTATTTTTTCATGTTTGAGTTTTGGTAGTTTATAAGTTCCCAAGAATGCATCCATTTCTTCCAGACTGCCTAATTTGTTGGCATATAATTACTCATAGAATGTTCTTCAAATCGTTCGTATTTCCTTGGTGTCAGTTGTGATCTCTTCTCTTTTATTCTTTTTTTTTTTTATTTTTATTTATTTATGATAGTTACACACACACAGAGAGAGAGAGAGGCGCAGAGACACAGGCAGAGGGAGAAGCAGGCTCCATGCACCGGGAGCCTGACGTGGGATTCGATCCCGGGTCTCCAGGATCGCGCCCTGGGCCAAAGGCAGGCGCTAAACCGCTGTGCCACCCAGGGATCCCTCTTCTCTTTTATTCATGATTTTATTAATTTGAGTCTTTCCTCTTTTATTTTTAATAATTCTGGCTAGGGGTTTGTCTCTTATTGATTCTTTCAAACAACCAGCTCCTAGTTTCATTGATCTGTTCTACTGTTCTTTTGGTCTGTATTTCATTGAGTTCTGATCTAATCTTCATTATTTCTCTTCTGTTTGGTTTAGGCTTTATTTGCTGTTCTCTCTCCTGCTCCTTTAGGTTTGGAAGAGGTCAGGAACCAGAAGATAAAAAAAAAAGGACAAAGAAAAAGAAAAACAAATTAAAAAAAAGAGAAACAAAAAAGGGGGTGGGGGATATAATCTCATAGAGTGGACAAAGCAGAGTGATCCACTTGGTCCTGAGAGTATTTTGGCCATGTATTAGCAGATACTAAATTCCAAAATTATAAAAAAAAAGCAAAACTTACATATGTACAAAATAAAATTGAATACAACGAAAGGAAGCCAAAAAAATATATCTGTAACATGTAATTGTAAAATATGAAAGTTATAAGAGAAAAGACTTAAAAACAAAGAGTTGATGAAATAAGAAACTAGTTGAGATGGGGAAAAAAGAAAAAATATTGGGAAATTTTAACCTGAAAGATAAACGAATCATAAGAAAAAAACCTTGAGTTCTATATACTATTCTCTCCTAGTTCTGGAGTTTTCCAGTCTTGTTAGGTCAGTAAACTTGCTGTTCCCCTGTTCTTCCAGCTGGTGTTCTGGGGGAGGGCCTCACTGGGAGGATTTTCAGGTGTCTGCCTGGGTGGAATTGCACTGCCCCTTGCGAGGTGGCTAGCTCAGTGTAAACTGTTTGCTGTATGAGGTTTTTGTTCCCTGAAGGCTTTTGGAGCTTCTTTTGAGGAATGGAAAAAAAAAAAATGGCAGAGCCCTGATCTCCAGCCCCAGAGCTGAGAGATTGTGGTGTGTTCCAAACTCTGCAGACTCCTGTGGTGCAGCCCACTCAGTTCTTCCCCAGAGGTAGGCAGAGGGGGACACTGATTTGTACAATTTGTAGGGTTCTGACAGGGAGAGCTTTTGTTTGCTTGTGGATGCACCTGCCCCACTTTTCCCAGAGGAAGCAGAGGGTCGCCCAGTTTCTGTCTGTTGCAGGCACGGAGAGCATTTACCCGGTTTAGTGTGCACCTGCTCTGCCTCTCCCAGAGGAAGTCCAGGTTTGTTGTGTTTCAGTCTTTTGCAGGGACTCAACAGGGAGAGGTCACCTGATCCGGCTGCAGCTTGTGGTTTATGGCACAAGAAGCTGAGACTTCTCCCATGCTCACTGTCCTAAGCCTGTTTTCCCTGCTCCAATGCTTTGGGACTCTGCTGGCTCAGGCATCTCTCTTGTTTGTGTCTCTGGGAATGTTGAGACCCCAATATCCCACCTGCAACTCTGCCCCATTTCACCACTGAGCACCTTTCAGGCAGGGAAGTCTCTCACAGGAGCAGATTTCTAAAGGTCCTGATTTTGCACTCCAGGGCTGTTTCACTTTCCCGCAGCCAGCTTACGAAGCCTCCCTGCCCTATCATTTATCTTCCCATATATCCCCTCTGTTTCTCTTCTCTGCACTCCTGCGTTACAAAAAGTGGTCCCTTTTCTATTTGTAGAGTTCCAGCCATTCTTTCTTTACATCTCAGGTTGAATTTGTAGGTGTTCAGGATGGTTATCTCACTAAATTTAGGGGACCAGATGAAATGAGGACCCCTGCTCTTCCAGGCCTAAATGATAGACATTCTTATAACCAAATGTTTAGAATCATTTTTTTAGTTCTTAAAGATAAACTCTGGGAAGTGGAATTAAAAGGTGTATTGGTTAAGATTCTTTGGTTGTAAGCAACAGCAATCTGGCCACAACCAGCTTAAGGAAAAAGGAAGAATTGATTGGCTCACATTCATCCATAATTGTTTAAAAACCATTAGAGGTTTTGTTCATTAGAAACTATAAGGATACATTTATTTCCCAAGTTGGAACACAGATCTGCTCAAAGAAAATCACGAAGAATTAATTAATTAATTTATTTATTTTTAGTTTCCACCTTAGTTCCTTTAATCCATACTCTGATCAATATGCAGCTAAGCAATAGAGGTAGACCCTCTTCAGATCTTCCGAGCAGTGCCTCTGTGTAGCAATCTCCTCTTTGGTATGGTGCCCTGAAAACTGTTCCTCATCCTCTCATGACTCCAGCTCTATCTTCTCAACTCAGGGAGACCATGAGGTTCCACCTAGGTTCTCCCTCTTTGCAGTGAAGTATGGAAACTCTCCAGACTGTATTCATAGGGCTCACTTTATTTCCTCCCTTTAGAAATCATACTTTTTCTTGTTGAAGATTTATGTATTTATTTTAGAGAGGAGGGGAGATCAGAGGGAAAAGGAGAGAGAGAGGATCCCAAGCAGATCCCTCCCCTCCAGCTGAGCACAGAGCCTGACACAACTTAATCTCACGATTCTGAGATCACAACCTGCATGGAAAAACAAAAAAAACAAAAAACAAAAAACAAAAACAAACCAAAACAAAACAAAAAACAACCTGCATGGAAATCAAGGGTCAGATGCCCAGCTGAATGAGTATCCCAGGCATCTCCCCGTCCTTTTTTTAAAGAAGCTCTACCCTCAATGTGGGGTTTGAATTCATGACCTTAGATTAAGAGTTGTATGCTCTAGGGATGCTGAGTGGCTCAGCAGTTGAGCATCTGTTTTTGGCTCAGGGTATGATCATGGGATCCTGGGACCGAGTTCTGCATCAGGCTACCTGCGTGGAGCCTGCTTCTGCCTCTCCCTATGTCTCTGCTTCTCTCTCTGTGTCTCTCATGAAAAAAAAAAAAAAAGAGTTGTATGCTCTGCCAATTGATCCAGCCAGGTACCACAAAAATCATACAGTCCTGTATTGCCTAATGTCCAATGTCTTAAAACTTTTTTCCCATATATTTTGTCTGCCTTATAATTGTTTTGGAAAGAAGGGCGTATGTGGTCCCTCACTTCATCTTGGTCCAAAGTAAAGGCTCTATCTCAACATTTTTAGAGTGCCTGTCATGTGCCTGCACTTGGGATCCCTCCTAGAGCATATGACCAAACTATAGAAAGGTCAGAATTTGAACTGGCTCCAGAGACAGCAGAGTCCCGTGATATAAATGCTCCTGGATTTTAAGATCTGTGTCTCTTGGGATGCCTGGGTGGCTCAGTGGTTGAGTGTCTGCGTTTGGCTCAGGAGTGATCCCAGAGTTCCAGGATCAAGTCCTGTGTTGGGCTCCCTGCATGGAGTCTGCTTCTCTCTCTACCTGTGTCTCTGCCTCTCTCTCTCTCTCTCTCTGTCATGAATAAATAAATAAAAGCTTTAAAGAAAAAGAAAAACTCTCTGTCTCTGTTGCTTTCTCTCTCTTTCCATATCTTGTGTCTCTATTTTTCCACACTCGTGCCAATTTTTCCTTCTTTAGATGATTTGAATTCATGAAGAGTACACAGGCAAATAGGTTTAAAATTGTATTCATTCAAGCTTAGTTATTTTAGAAAAAGAAAGGTGAATCTCTTTTTCTCAACTTGAATATGAAAAAATCTCTATGAAGGAACAACGAGCTCATCCCTTGAGTGAATCACTGTGGCTAGGGAAGTAAGGAACTTAACCTGACCCAGTTTAGATCATGTGCCTTACATTTGTGACCAGGGATCTGGAATTTCTCACAAAATAGAATCGCAAGGGAATCATCAGTTGAGCAGCCTTTGCAATTTATGTCTACAAGTCTGGATATATTATTTTTTGATATTAAAAAATACTAAAAAAAAGACTAAAATAATTTCAAACTTCAAAACATTTGCCAATGGTTAGTATTAAGGGGCTAGATGCTTGCCTAGTACAGAACATAAAGAAGGTAAGATAGAAGGGGGCTTAACATTTGATTAGTGAATATGGTTCAGAAAAGCAGTACATTATGCAAAGAAGCATATGAGAGTCCAGAAGAACAATAGAGAAGTCTAAACAGTAAAGGAAACATTTATTAAAATAGTTTAGAAAGGGCAACCCTCGTGGCTCAGTGGTTTAGTGCCGCCTTCAGCCCAGGGTGTGATCCTGGAGACCCAGGATCGAGTCCCACATCGGGCTCCCTGCATGCAGCCTGCTTCTCTCTCTGCCTGTGTCTCTGCCTCTCATTCTCTCTTGTCTCTTGTGAACAAATAAATAAAATCTTAAAGAATAGTTTAGGAAACATCTCAAAATAACTTTGTGATAGGTGGGGAAATCTTTTCTCATTCAAGGTCCATCAGGAAATTCTTAAGACATCTAGGCTCACTATCAAACCTGGGTAAGTTAAAACTTTAATCTTGGAGTAATGTTTGAATAGTCTCTCCACTTATTCTCTCGGTCAATTAATGATCATGTCCTAACCATTCTCTCAACTCTCATTGGCGTCTTATTTAAGTCATCTCTCACTTGGATCACTGCAAAGGTCTTCTAGCTGGCCTTCTGAACTGAGTTTCACTCCCTTTGATGGAATGCTTGTGCTTATTCACCAACATCCATTTTCACTTTTTCTCTGCAGCTACAGCCAAAAATCTCCTTTTGGGAAAATTCCTCTCTTACTCTTAACCATATAATTTTGGAGATATTAACTTCACCTTTAGTTCCAGAAGTGGATTCTTGTTAGCTTACTTTGTGAACTTCTGTTGAATTAATAAAATTATTTATGCACTTATTGAATTAGTGCATTCACCTGATTATGCTGATTACTTTAGGCCAATGAAACACAGTAAAATATTTGTTGGGGGCTTCTGGGAGCTGACTTCCATTCTTCCTTTGAATCTCTGTCATTTTCTCAGGAATAATTTCCCTAATTTCAAGATTTCGGTTATCTTTCCCTATTATACACTCTCATAACTACCTTTTGTAATACATATTGTATTTGTAATTGTTTAAAATCTGCCTTTCTTTTAAAATTGTTATACTTTTTCTATTTATTTATTTATTTATTTACTTATTTTTTAAGAGAGATCTATTCATGAGATACACACAGAGAGAGGCATTCATGCCTCTATTTATCTATTCTATTCATGAGATACACACAGAGAGAGGCAGAGACATAGGCAGAGGGAGATGCAGGCTCCTTGTGAAAAGCCTGATGTGGGACTCCATCCCAGGTCTCCAGGATCACACCCTGGAAGATCCCCAGAACCCAGGATCATGCCCTGAGCTGAAGGCAGATGCTCAATCGCTGATTAGCCCAGGTGTCCCATAGAATCTGCCTTCCTTTTTTTTTTTTTTTTTTTTTTTGTGTGTGTGTGTGTGTGTTTTTTTTTTGCCTTCCTTTTTAAGGATATATATTTCCTGGATGCAGGGCTTTCTATCATGGTCATTGCTATATTCCAAGAGTCCATCACAGGGCCTGGGACCAAATATACAGTGAACAAATCCACAGACTAAGAATGAATATGGAGGTCAGAATCAGAGAGAAGGTAAAAAAGTGTACCAATCCTAGTTTAAGCATCACCTTAAAGCTACCAGATGTTAAAGAATCTGAGTATTTGGATCCCTGGGTGGCACAGCGGTTTAGCGCCTGCCTTTGGCCCAGGGCGCGATCCTGGAGACCCCAGATCGAATCCCACGTCAGGCTCCCAGTGCATGGAGCCTGCTTCTCCCTCTGCCTGTGTCTCTGCCTCGCTCTCTCTCTCTGTGTGTGACTATCATAAATAAATGAAAAAAAATTAAAAAAAAAGAATCTGAGTATTTTTTTTTAAATTTTTTTTTTAAATTTTTATTTATTTATTTTATGATAGTCACAGAGAGAGAGAGAGAGAGGCAGAGACACAGGCAGAGGGAGAAGCAGGCTCCATGCACCGGGAGCCCGACGTGGGACTCGATCCCGGGTCTCCAGGATCTGCCCTGTGCCAAAGGCAGGCGCCAAACCGCTGCGCCACCCAGGGATCCCAAGAATCTGAGTATTTTGTGCTAAATTCCAATTTATTTATTTTTTATTTATTTATTTTATTTTTAAAAGATTTTATATATTTATTCATGAGACACACTGAGGGAGAGAGAGAGAGAGAGAGAGAGAGGCAGAGACACAGGCAGAGGGAGAAGTAGGCTCCATGCAGGGAGCCCAACGTGGGACTCATTCCAGGTCTCCATGATCACATCCTGGGCTGAAGGCGGTGCTAAACCGCTGAGCCACCGGGGCTGCCCCATTTTTTTATTTTTTTTTAAATTTTTTAAAATTTTTATTTATTTATGATAGTCACAGAGAGAGAGAGAGAGGCAGAGACACAGGCAGAGGGAGAAGCAGGCTCCATGCACCAGGAGCTCGATGTGGGATTCGATCCCAGGTCTCCAGGGTCGCGCCCTGGGCCAAAGGCAGGCGCCAAACCTCTGCGCCACCCAGGGATCCCTGCCCCATTTTTTTAAAAAAAGATTTTATTTATTTATTCATGAGAGACACACAGAGAGAGGCAGAGACATAAGCAGAGGGAGGAGCAGGCTCCCCACAAGGAGCTCGATGTGGCACTCAATCCGGAACCACAGGATAACGCTCTGAGCCAAAGGCAGATGCTCAACCACTGAGCCACTCAAGCATCCCTAAATTCCAATTTAGACTGAGCTAAGAGAGGAAACATAAAATCAGAGGCCAAATATTGTACCTTTCAAGTATACTTTTTTTTTTTAAGTTTGTTTATTTGTTTAATTAGGTATAAGTAGGCTCCACAGTCAATACAGAGTCCAATGCAGGTCTGAAACTCACACTGTGAGTTAGACACTCAACTGACTGAGCCATCCAGATGCCCTAAGTTTATTTCTTTTTCTTTTCTTTTTTTAAAAGATTTTTTTTATTTATTCATGAGAGACACACATAGAGAGAAGCAGAGACTCACAGGCTTCCCCACAAGGAGGCACATGCAGGACTCAATCCTGGGACTCTAGGATCACGCCCTGAGCTGAAGACAGGCACCAAACTGCTGAGCCACCCAGGCGTCCCAATTCTTAATCTTTTTTTTAAAGATTATTTATTTTTCTTAGTAATCTCTACACCCAACACAGGGCTTGAACTCACAACCCCAAGATCAAGAGCTGCACATTCTTCCAGCTGAGCCACCTATGAGCCCTTCAGATAAATTTTTAACTATGCTTTCTTTAGTTCTGTGGACTTATGCATGTCTATATTGTGCATTGTCTATCATTTCATTATTTTCTTATTCATTAATTCAACAAATATTTATTCACTATCTCCTTTATTTATGCACTGCTATAGATGCTGGAGATCGGATGAATAAAATGTGATCCTATAAGGAATTTACAGTCTAATTAGAAAGATTGATGTATAAACAAAGTATAATATTGTGCTGAAATAAGAAATTACTGATTATTGCTTTCTTTAAACATATGATATTACTAGTCAAGGACTTTCACTTGCCAGTGACAGAAACCCAATATCAAATGGTCTAAGCAGAAAATGGAATCTATTGACTCTTGTAACTGGGAATTCCAGGGAGAGAGCTAAGGTGAGCTGCTAAAATAGTATCGTTGGGTCTCCCTGTTTCTTTCTGGACTCTCTGTTTCTTGCTGTTTAGGCCTCATTTCCTTTTACTGAAGATGGATTCTGAGGTAGATTTCTGTGGTGAACTGCCCAGATGTCACCTTTAGGATGGAAGCACTGATTTCTCCTGGGTTTTGGGAGTGTTGGCTGCTGATGGCTTAAAGCTGAGTCTCTCTCTGGGAATTGTCCTTATACAAAGGGAGGCACCTTATTCCAGGTTATGCCTCCTTCCTGGGAGCAACATGCCTCCAGACTGATCAATGAGGGGTTTCAAGGTCTGGCTTCTTGCCTTGATTCAAGACCTATCTGAAGGGCCATCTCAGCTTTGGAGCTACCCATTGCGTCAGTTGAAGAGTCTGAGGAACTTGAGAAGGTCTAAAACTTGGCAGATCTATTCTATGAATGAGAGTGGAATTTATTTTTAAATTCTGGTTATATAGGAAGAAATGGAGAGAAGTAAGAGGAGGAAATATGGAGTAAAATCAGAAGACTGTTCTAACTAAAGACCAAGAGCCTTGCCCTGTGACTTCTCTTTAGGATTCTACAGATCTTCATCAAGTGCTTCCGTGTAAGTGGGTCTTTTGTGAAAGCAGTGAAGAGATGGGTTTCCCCTGGATTAGCCTAGGATGAGATAGAACTGTAGAACACAGGTATATCTAGGAGTTTAGAGACATAATCTGAAGAAATAATTTCTAGAACTTTGCAGAGACAATGGGTAGAACTATAAATTCTATATGTTATAAGGTTTAACTGGTGAACATCTGGATATATTTGTCATAGCAACAAATATCTTGTAGAATAAAATAAAGCTTTATTCTCCAAACATTTGAAGAACTAAGAGCAAAACTAATAAATGCCAATAAATCACAGTATAATAAAAGAAAAGTAAAATGTCATCTTAAACAACCAATATATTAGAGAAGAGATGGATTTCTATAAGTCATTACTTGATTTTGTTATAAAAAATGAGATAACAAGAAAGATTATATGTGCTGCTGAAGCAAGCACTGATAATTAGAAAAATTAGAAGTTCATTTTCCAAGAAAAATTTAAAAAATAAATTATGTTCATCCAACTATCATGACATGTAAAAATAATCAAAATTCTTGTCCCTGATTAAAACATTACCCAAAGTGTTCCCTGAAGCTTCATTCATGAAACAACATCAAATTGGGGCATCTGGGTAGCGCAGTCAGTTGGGCATTGTACTCTTGGTTTCAGCTCAGGTCCCGTTATCAGAGTTGTGATACCAAGTGCTACATTGGACTTTGCACTCAGTATGGAGTCAGCTTGAGACTCTCTCTCCCTCTTCGCCTCCTTCTTTTGCTCTCTGTCTCAAATAAATAAAAATAAATCTTAAAAACAAACGATCAAACTCCTACAGCTATCCTCCATATCCTCCAAAGAGGTACTGCTGCAAATGAATACAACCATGGATTTTAAGTCGCAGAAAATAGACAAATGAATTAGATAATTTCTGGGGACCCATTTCTACTCTGTCACGGGGGTGGGTGGTGGGTGGGTAGGGTTTGATGGCTGTGACTGGGAAAAGCACAAATCTGAACTGAAAATCAAAACAGCAAATTAAGAGAGCCATCTACTGGCAGCTCATTGAAATCTGTTTAATTCATTACTTTTTTATGCTGAATATACTTCTGTAAGTAATACTATGATCCACTTTCTTGGATATATTTAATCTGACCAACTTTCATGCTATGCTTTGTAAGAAGGAGAATATCTTTAATATTATAGTTATAACTTGAAACACAGATTCCCATGTTTAGAAGTTACTCTTTGAAATTTAGCCAACTTGGCTATTAAACGAAGAATGATAATAACAGGGTATATGATGTTTTGTAAAGTGAGTATATATAATAAGAGTAGATAATATATATGCCTACCACTGGTACATGTACTTTACATATACTAATTCTTGTAAACTTCACAACAGTCTTATAAAGTAAGTAGGTGCTATTACTATCTTCATTTTGCAGATAAGAAAACTGAGCACAAAGAAGTTAGATATCTTGTCCATGAGTCAAACAGCTAATAAGTGTCACCACTTGGTTTAGGACTCAAGGAATTTGGGTGCAAAGTCTTTACTCTTAACTATAACCAGATACAAAAATATATTGAGTTCATATCATGTAATCAGCATTGTTATGGCTTACAGAAAGACTCCTGAAATTTAGCTACAGATACAATGCAATTCCTATAAAAATTCTAGCTGACTTTTTTTTTTGCAGAAATTGACAAGATGATCCTAAAATTCTTTAAAATTTTTTAAAAATTAAATTATTATTATTTTTAAGATTTTATTTATTTATTCATGAGAGACACAGAGAGAGAATGAGGCAGAGACAGAGGCAGAGGTGGAGAAGCAGGCTCCCCGCTGAGCAAGGGGACGCAATCCCAGGACCTTCGGTGGAGTGTGTGGGGTCGAGCCCCACATTGGGTGCAGAGATTACTTGAAAGAGAGATCTTTCAAAAAAAAAAAGAATAGAATTATGAGTCTAGAAACATACCTATATAGTTATGGAAAATTGATTCTTAACAGGAATGCCAACACAATTTAGTAGCGAAGGAATAGTCTTTTCTTTTTAAAAAATTCTTTATTTAAATTCAATTTAGTTAACATATATTATCAGTTTCAGGTGTTGGAATAGTCTTTTCTTTTTTTAATAAAGATTTTATTTATTTATTCATGGGAGACACACAAAGGGAGGCAGAGACATAGGCAGAGGGAGAAACAGACTCCCTGCAGTGAGCCCGATGGGGGACTCAATCCCAGGACTCCAGGATCACCACCTGAGCTGAAGGCAGATGTTCAACCCAGGCATCCCAGGAATAGTCTTTTCAACAAATGGTACTAGGACAACTGGAAATCCATATGCAAAGGAATGAAGCTTTACCTCCTATTATATACCAAAAGAAACTCAAAATGTATCAAAGACCTGATTGTAAAACTACAAAACAAAAGCAAAAAAACCTAAATGTAAGAGCTAAAACTGATGTCCTATATTTCTACCTTGCCAAAAAATACTTTTATAAAGATAAATTGAAAATTTTGTTTAAATGTATAGTCTTATGTAACTGAATGTCATCCAAATATCAAAGATAGTTGAATTTAATTATTATTGTACACATTTGTGTATCCAGTTGATGAGCTGGCAATATTTGAATTAGTTATAAAAGAAGGGTATATTTAACTCATAAATTATTGTTTGCTGTATTAGCTTGCTAGGGCTGCCATAATAAAGTACCACAAGTTTAGTGGCTTACATAACAGAAATCTATTGTCTCACACTTCTGGAGGCAGAAGTCTGTGATTATTTGAGTTTCCAGGCTAAACTAGACAATTTTTTCTTGAAATACCATTTCAAACCTGTTATTTCAATAAAAACTACACAATATATATATTTTTGCGGATAATAAAATTTGAGATTTTAAGTGAAAATTAGAATGTGGGAGAACTATCTGTCACAGTGAGCTTGTTAACTTCCAAATACAGACTTTTTCTGACTAGAGAAGTGCACAGATAAGGCACATTCTCACATTAGGATTTTCACACTACCTGTTCCCTCTGTCTAAAATGCTCTTCCCTCCTATCTGCTTGCCTTCCTCCCTTATCTCCCTTAAATTTTCATTCACATGTCACTTCTAAATGAGGTCTACCTCCAGTGCCATATTTAAAATTGTAATTTATCCCTTGGGACTCTTGAGCCTTCCTCCTATCCTGTTTTTTTTTTTTTAATTTTTTTAAATTTTTTTTACTTATGATAGTCACAGAGAGAGAGAGAGGCAGAGACATAGGCAGAGGGAGAAGCAGGCTCCATGCAGGGAGCCTGATGTGGGACTCAATCCCGGACCTCCAGGATCGCACCCTGGGCCAAAGGTAGGCGCTAAACCGCTGCGCCACCCAGGGATCCCTCCTATCCTATTTTTAATTCGTCCCTCCATTTCCAAATGACTTATCACCTTCTAACATTCTACATAATTTATTTTATTTTTTATTTATGTTTTTAAAGATTTTATTTATTTATTCACGAGAGACACAGAGAGAGAGGTAGAGACACAGGCAGAGAGAGAAGCAGGCTCCCCACAAGGAGGCCGATGCAGAACTTGATCCTGGGACTCCAGGATCATGCCCTGAGCCAAAGGCCATTGCTTAACCACTGAGCCATCCAGGTGTCCCTATTTTTTTATTTTATTTTATTTTATTTTATTTTATTTTATTTTATTTTATTTATTTTTTATTTTAAAGGATTTTATTTATTTATTCATGATAGACACAGAGAGAGAGGAAAGAGAGGCAGAGACACAGGCAGAGGCAGAAGCAGGCTCGGGAGCCCGATGCGGGACTCGATTCCGGGACCCCAGGATCACACCCCGGGCCAAAGGCAGGCACCAAACCGCTGAGCAACCCAGGGATCCCCTATTTTTTATTTTATTTTTAAAAAGATTTTATCCATTTATTTATGAGAGACACACAGAGAGAGAGAGGGAGAGAGAGACAGAGACACAGGCAGAAGGAGAAGCAGGCTCCATGCAGGGAGCCCGATGGAGGACTCGATCCCAGAACTCCAGGATCATGCCTGGAGCTGAAGGCGGCGCTAAACCGCTGAGCCACCTGGGATGCCCTATTTTTTATTTTTTTAAGTTTATTTATATTTGTTTGTAATCTCTGCACTCAATGTAGGGCTCAAACTCACAACCTCGAGATCAAGAATTGCATGCTCATCTGACTGAGCTAGTCAGGTGTCCCTATTTCATTTTTTGTTTGTTCTGTCTGTCTTTTTTTTTTTTTTTTTTAGAATTTATTTATTTATTCATGAGAGACACACAGAGAGAGGCAGAGACAGAGGCACAGGCTCTCAAGGGGAGTCTAATGAGGGACTCCATCCCAGGACCCTGGGATCACAAGCTGAGCCAAAGGCTCAACCACTGAGTCACCCAGGTGCCCTTGCTTGTTCTGTCTTAACCAACTAAAATGTAAGCTCCTTGAGAAGAGGAATCATTGTGTTTGTTCACTGATACAACCCAAGTCCCTAAAACAGGCAATCCATACATATTCAGTATATTTACAAATGTTTTAATAATAATATTTCATGATAATATATTCATAAAAACTTGAGATTATATAACAAATTCTTAGGGATCATTATCTTGATTGTAGTATATGTTTCCACAATGTTTGAATTTTTTTTAAAAGACCTAGTTTATTGTATTTTAAGATTTTGTTTATTTATTTTAGAGAGAGAGTGCATGTGTGCATGCACAAGCAGGGAGAGGGGCAGAGGGAGAGAGAAAGGCAGACTCCACGTTGACCTCAAGATCATGACCTCAGCCAAAACCAAGAGTCAGATGCTTAACTGATTAAGCCACCTGGGCACCTCAAAGACCTAGGTTATTTATTTATTTATTTAGATTTTATTTATTTATTCATGAGAGACAGACAGAGAGAGAGAGAGAGAGAGAAAGGCAGAGACACAGGCAGAGGGAGAAGCAGGCTCCATGCAGGGAGCCCGACGTGGGACTCGATCCTGGGACTCCAGGATCACGCCCTGGGCTGAAGGCAGGCACCAAACCGCTGAGCCACCCAAGTGTTCTGACCTATATTATTTTAAAAATCAGAATATCTATGTGTATACATATGTACATATATATGTATACATATATACATACACAGAAGCGAATGTATATGAATATGCACATGCACACGTATATATTTAGCCCAGCCCAAATTACCATCTATTCTGAGATGGAATTTATTTCAAGGAATTTATTCTACTTTTATGCCACAATAAGATTTTGTCTTTATTAAGTCCTATTCACATTTTGCCTTGTTTTATAATTCATTGTGTACATTCTTGTCTCCCCCAATAGATTTCAAGCTCCCCTGAGGCAAGACAATGTCATATTCTCATAGGCACTGGCCAACTGAGTTTTTAGCCATGTCTCATGCCTCAAAGACTAAACATTTTCAAAACCATAGGAGAGGTCAGTCCCGGTGGTGCAGCGGTTTAGCGCTGCCTGCAGCCCAGGGTGTGATCTTGGAGATCCGGGATTGAGTCCTACATCAGGCTCCATGCATAGAGCCTGCTTCTCCCTCTGCCTGTGTCTCTGCCTTCTCTTGCTCTGTATCTCTCATGAGTAAATAAAATAAAATCTTAAAAAAAAAACATAGTATATTTATTTTGAAAATGGCATTTGTCACTCAGTGGGTACAAATTTGTGAACTTAAGTAAATAATAAACTTTACGGATTGAACAAACATGATCCCGATTTTTGTGTTTCTGTAAAGTCAAAAACAATAAATAACAAGAGATCTCTTCTGGCTACCTTTTTACTTTAAAATATATTAATTTAATCTTTTTATAACCTTATAAACTGCAGCTTTTGTAATATCAAGGTTTAATATTAATATCAAATTATTAATATTAAGTGACCAATCCCGTTATATTTCTAAAATGAAATACAGATTGTAAATCATTTGTCAAATGCAGAAAGGAGTAAGAGAAAAAGTTATTCACAATTTCATCATCTAAAGGCAACTACTGTTGATATTTTAATCTGTGTATCTTGATATCTTTTCTTCTTTTTTTTGATATCTTTTCTTCTAAGTGTAGTTTTTCTTTTGTTTGTTTGAAAGAATTGTGATTATTTTACAAGTATAATTTTTATCCAGCTTTTTTCACACTTGCTATTAAAACATAAAGCACATTTCCATGTTATTATGAACTATTCATAAACATTACTATTTGAATCTTCCCCCAGTTCAAAGTTTGAAACCTGACTTTCGGTTCAAGTGACAAATTGCCAGTATTAGACTCTTTCCTCTTTCTCCTGGCTCACTGAATTTCTGAGTCTCCTAACACCCAAAATAGTTAATAATTTTCTATCAAGAGAGAGAAAGAAAGAGAGAGAGAGAGAGAGAGACTATATTTAGATTCAGAAGAACCTGAAATTGAGTCAGGCTAAGATTTAGGCTAACAGAAATAATGTTTATGAGCAGTATTTAACTTGCTGCTTTTCCCGGGAGAGCAGTGTAAGGTAGAAGAAAGAGCTTAAGTTTTTAAAAAAAGTAATGGGAAAAATAGTTAACTTCCACAAGAATAGAAGGAATAAAAAGAGAAAAAGAGAGAAAATTATGTTTTGAAGCCATATTGACTGGAGTTCAAATCATCTAAAAGTTAAGAAATGTTATTTCTTAGACATGTCAAGGAGTATAATATTTACTGCCTACTAGGTTCCAGGTGCCTGAAACACATCAGTTATGCCATTAGCCTCAGGAAAGAGGAACCACTGTGCTATGTCTTAGGACAGTGCCTTATGCCTTAGAGAGTCGCATATATAATATACCCACAAAACACAAGAGTGTCTTTATCATTCTACTAACTGGTTCTCGGTACTAATTTAGGACAATCTCTCACCCAAATCTATTTGTTCTCATCATGACTAATAATGTTCAGGCCCCAAGGAAATGATTCTCACATCCTTTGCCCTGTATAATGCAAGTGTGTTCAAATCCTGTAGTTGTTGTAGGTTTTGTTGGTGGCAATATCAAAGATAAACACTTCTTCAGAGAATTTGAGTGGCAAAATGCTTAGATAAGAAAAAAAAGGAGAATTACCTTGTCAAATCCTTCCTCTCAGAAAGCATGAAAGTAATAGATTCTTGAAGAGCAAGAAATCATTTCACAATAAAGCTAATCATTCACTTTCTTGCCTCTATTCCTATGGCCTCCAATGATCCCTGCCTCCTTGTGTTTTTTTTTTTTTCAAAGATTTTATTTATTTATTCATGAGAGACACAGAAAGATTGGCAGAGACATGAGCAGACTCCTCGAGGAGAGCCTGATGTAGGACTCAATCCTGGGACTCCAGGACTATGGCCAGAGCTGGAGGCAGACATTCAACCACTGAGCCACCCAGGCATCCCTGCCTCCTTATATGTATGCCCTTTCATTTTGGTTTTTAGTTAGTTCTTTTTTTTTTTTTTTTTAAAGATTTTATTTTTAAGTAATCTCTACACTCAATGTGGGCCTTGGACTCAGAACCCTGACGTCAAGAGTCACATGCTCCATTGACTGAACATCCAGGCACCATTGTATGCCTTTTTTGTGATCATCTCTCCTTGATTGTGAGTTAGACATAGTGGATTGTTTCTAATATGTAGAATACAACAAAAGTGTTGAGGCGTTACTTCTATGATTGGATTTTAAAAGATGATGACTTCCATTTTGCTGGCAGACTCTTCCTATTGCCTTCTTGGCAACAAGATGCTACTGAGCAAAGGAATGAGAGTGGCTATGACAATAGCCAGCGAGAAACTATGGCCTTCAGTCCAACAAAGAACTAAATCCTGTCAACAACCACTGATTGAAGTTGAAAGCACATTCCTCCCTGGTCATGCTTTCAGATGAGTCCACAGACCTTGGCCTATACCTTGATTATAACCTCGATGGAGACTGGGAAGCAGAGGATCCAGCTAAGTCATGCCCAGATTCTTAATCCCTCCATATTGTGACATAATAAATGTTCTTTAAAACCACTATGAAATGGGGGTGCCTTAGGTGGCTTAGCTGGTTGAGTGTCCAACTCTTGCTCTTAGCTCAGGACTTGATCTCAGGGTTGTGAGTTCAAGCCCTGTGGTGGGCTCCATGCTGAGCTTAAAAAATAAAAAACAAATAACCACTAAGAAATGGGTAATTTGTTATACAGAATGCATAATTAATGCAGTGGTTGTGTAACATTTTGCAATTTGGGGGGGTGGGTTTTCTTTTTGAGAGACTGAGTGAGAGAGGGTATGTGAGTGGAGAAGGGGCAGAGGGAGAGAGAGATCTTAAGCACGTTCCACATTCAGTGCAGAGGCTGTGGGGCTCAATTTCATGACCTGAGCTGAAATTAAGAGTCAGATGCCTAACCAACTGAGCCACGCTTGGTGCCCACATTTTGCACTTTTAAACATTATATATGACTCTTAAATGTGTGTGTGTATACATATATATATGTATATATATATTATACACATATATGTATGTTTAAACATAAAAAATACATTTTAGTTATCATAAAATATAATTAGTGATGTTGAATGTTTTTTCATGTGCTTATTGACTATATGTATCTATTGGAGAAGCATCTATTCAAATCCTTTGCTCATCTTTCAATCGAGTTGATGTCTTTTTGTTTCTGATCTGTTCTTTATATATTCTGGATACCAAAGTTTTATCAGACATATGACTTACAAATATTTTTCCATTTGGTGGATTATCTTTTCACCTTCTTCACAGTGTCCTTTGATGCATGAAAGTTTTTAAATTTTGATCAAGCCCAATTTATCTATTTTTTTTCCTTTTTGTTTGTGCTTTGGTGTCACATTTAGGGAGTCATTGCTAAATCCAGGTTATGAAATTTTACTTGTATGTTTTCTTCTAAGAGTTTTATTTTATTTTTTTATTTTTATTTTTTAAATTTTTATTTATTTATGATAGTCATGCACACACAGAGAGAGAGAGAGGCAGAGACACAGGCAGAGGGAGAAGCAGGCTCCATGCACCGGGAGCCCGACGTGGGATTTGATCCCGGGTCTCCAGGATCGCGCCCTGGGCCAAAGGCAGGCGCCAAACTACTGCACCACCCAGGGATCCCTCTTCTAAGAGTTTTATTATTTTAACTTTTACATTTAGATCTTTTGGATCTTTTAGATCTTTTTAGATCTTTTTAGATCCATTTTGGATTACTTTTTAAATATGGCATGGGAATATCATATGGTTAGGGGTCCAAATTTATTGTTTTTGTGTGTGGAAATCCAGTTGTCTCACCACTATTTGTTGAAGAGACTATTCTTTTGATATTAAATGGTCTTGGCATGCATTGCTTTTTTTCCCTCCAATTTTTAAAATTGTGATAAAATATACATAACACAAAATTTACGATTTTAATCACTTTTAATTGTACAGTTCAATAGCATTAAGAACATTCATATTGTGGTGCAGCCATCACCACCATCTATCTCTAGGACTCATTTTATCTTACAAAACTGAAACTCTATATCCATTAAATAATAATAATTTCATTTTTCCCTTCCCCAGCCCCTGGCAACCACCATTTTGCTTTTTTTTTTTTTAAGATTTTATTTATTTATTCATGAGATACAGAGAGAGAGAAAGACAGAGACACAACACAGGCAGAGGGAGAAGCAGGCTCCCCACAAGGAGCCCGATGCAGGACTCGATCCTTGGACTCTAGGATCATGTCTGTAGCAAAGGCAGATGCTCAACCACTGAGCCACACAGGCATCCCACCATTTTACTTTCTAACTCTGAATGTGACTATTCTGGGTACCTCACTTCAGTGGAACCATACAGTATTTGTCTTTTTGTGACTGGATTATTTCTCTCAGTATAATATCCTCAAAGTTCATTCATGTTGTATCATGTATCATAATTTCATACCTTTAAAAGGCTGAATTATATTACATTGTGTCTATATACATTTTGCTTATTCATTCACCTTTTGATAAACACTTGGCTGCTCCCACCTTTAGCCATAGTGAATAATGCTGTTATGACCAGAGTGTACAGCTTGAACTGCTTTTTGTCAGAGAGAAAAAAACCTTTCCCAGATCTCCTTAGCAAATTTTTCCTCACATCTCATTGCTTGGTATTGTGCCACATGTTCATGCCTAAACCAAAAGAAATGGGCCACAATGTTTGATTAGTGTCTAAACTTTAGGCAAATCATAATTTATGCCTTGTAGGGTTTCTTGCTCAGAAGCTCTGGGCTATAAGGAGGGTGTGGGTCCAATTATAAAACAAGAATGTGAGTGTAAGCAAGTTAGTTGCACTTCCTGCTGCCAAGAGTCTTGAAAGCACACACAGGTTATGGTGAACCTCAGATTTATTTAGAATTTATGTTTGAAACCTTGAGGCTGGTGAATATAATTCATATTCCAGTCATCCTTGGTCATCATCTTTCTTTTTGCGTTCTCACCTGTGCTTCCTTTCCCTTGACTCAATCCTCTTACTACTTTTCTTCTTTCGAAATCTTTCCATTCCTTCTCTCATGCTCTAATTTGCTACAACATGATTCTCCTCACAAAATTCACCTCTTGGTCTTTTTTTTTTTTTTTTTTTTTAGATTTTATGTATTTATTAGAGAGAGAGAGAGAGCTAGGGAGAGCAGGATCTGGGTTGAGGGAGAGGGGAGAGTGGAAGGGGAGGAGCAGAGAGAAAGAAAGGAGCAGAGGGAAAGGGAGAAGCAGACTCCTTGCTGAGCAGCTGAGCAGGGAGCCTGTGGACAACATGGGGGCTTGGGGGCTCCAGAGCTTGGTCCCAGGAACCCAGGATCATGACCCCAGCCAAAAGCAGATGCTTAACAGACTGAGCCACCCAGGCTCCCCTCACCCCTGGACTTAATGAATGCTTACTTCTCTCTGGATTTGGTCTCTCTGCAACTTTCTTGAATTTATGCATTTTTGTTTTTGTCTTTTTTGTTCTCATTTATTCATGCACACCAGGTCTAGAGATGAATTCAGCTTTCTCCTCATTCTGTAATCCTCTGCTTTTATGTAAAAATCCTGTTCCTTGAATGATTTTGAGACATTAATATATATACCATTCTCTACCCTATGTCATTCCTTGGTTATGACCTTACATCCCTATTACCTAGCTCACAATCTTATCCATGCCTATGTTTTTTTCAATCATCATCTAACGTTGTCATCTAAATTGTCATCTAAAGGTGTATATTGAGCTCAAATATTCCTCTTAACCTTACTAACTGCTTCCTGGACATAGCCATCTGGCAACTCTCAAGCATTACTTTTCTTTTTAAGATTTATTTATTTATTCATAACAGACACACAGAGAGAGGCAGAGACACAGCCAGAGGGAGAAATAGGCTCCTGGCAAGGAGCCAGATGTGGGACTCAATCTTGGATCCTGAGATCATGCCCTGAGCCGAAGGCAGACGCTCAACCGCTGAGCCACCCAAGTATCCCTCCCCCACTTTTTTTTTTTTTAAGATTTTATTTTCAAGTAATTTCTCCACCCAGTGTGGGGCTCAAACTCACAACCCTAAGATCAAGAGCTGCATGCTTTTCTGAGTCAGCCAGGTGCCCCAAGCATTCCTAACTCAACATACGGAAAATCAGAAAAGCTGAAACCAGGAGTCTTTCTTGATTCTTTCTCCTCCCATTTCTCCTCTAGATTCTATTATCCTAGTATCTCTAATCAATTCTTTTGCTCTTTTCTTACTATTTACTTCAGATTTCCCATTTTTATTTAGTTTTAAAATTTTAAATTATTTTATTTTATTATTTTTTTAATTTTTAAAGTTTTATTTTCTTTTATTTGTTTCAGAGAGAGAGAGAGAGAGAGAGAGAAAGCGCAAACATGAATTAGGGGAGGGACAGAAGGAGAAGCAGACTGTATTGCTGAGCAGGGAGCATGACTCAGGGCTCCATCCCAGGACCCTGGGACCATGACCTGAGCTGAAGGCAGATGCATAACCAACCGAGCCATCTAGGTGCCCCAAGATTTCCCATTTTTAATTTTTATTTTTAAAAGATTTTATTTATTCATGAGAGACACAGAGAGAGTGACCTTATTTCTATCACCTCTCCTAAATCTTCAACCTCTTTCTATTTCTCCACTGCCCTCTTTATCTCAGCCTAGCTACAGAATCCCCATAATTTTGAAAACAAGTTCAGTGAAGTCAGCTTACCTCCTAAATGTGATATTATTCCATCCTCCTTTTCATTTCATAGCCATATTCAGCAAATGCTGCAAAGTAAACCTTAGTCTTGAAATGCCACACATGATCTAGTTAAAACTTATATCTACCAAACACCTAGCACTGTGCTAAATCCTGGAAATATGAAGAGAATTCAGATAGGAAAACTATGCTCCCACAATACAGTTTGTTAAACATTATGATAGAGGTATGGACAAGATATTAAGAGAACAAGGAATGTCAGTTACTCTCAAATTGAGGGACCTTAGAGGAGAAAGTCCTGAGATAACTTAAATGACAAAAATAATTAGGGGCAGCCCTGATGGCCCAGCGGTTTAGCGCCACCTTCAGCCCAGGGTGTGATCCTGGAGAACCTGAATCGAGTCCCACGTCAGGCTCCCTGCATGGAGCCTGCTTCTCCCTCTGCCTGTGTCTCTGCCTCTCTCTCTTTCTCTGTGTGTCTGTCTTTAATAAATAAATAAAATCTTAAAAAAAAAAATTAGCCACCTGCAGCGGAGGGAAGTTCAACCAATGTAGAGTAACTCAAAAATTCATTATAGCTGGAAGGTGAGAGTGAGAGTGTGGTACAACACAAGGCTGGAAAGACAGACAGGCTATTTCCTAAAGGGATCTTGTGTACTATGTTTAAGAATCATAGACTTTAACTTGGTTGTATAGGCAACCATTTGGGGAATGACATAATTAGATTTCATTTTAGGCAGTGGAGAACGGTTTGGGCTGGAAAGAACAGTTAAAATATTGTTTTCACAATTCACATTAAAAAATGGGAAATCTGGAGCTACCTAGGTGGCTCAACAGTTGAGCATCTGCCTTTGGTGCAGGTGTGATCCTGGAGTCCCAGGATCGAGTCTTATCTCAGGCTCTCTGCGTGGAGCCAGCTTCTCCCTCTGCCTGTGTCTCTGCCTCTCCCTCTCACTCTGTGTCTCTCATGAATAAATACATAAAGTCTTTTTAAAAAATCTTTTAAAAAATGGGAAATCTTGGGATGCCTGGGTAGCTCAGTGGTTGAGTGTCTGCCTTCAGCTCAGGGCATGATCCCAGGGTCCTGGGATTGAGTCTTGCATCAGGCTCCCCGCAGGGAGCCACGTCATCGTCGTCGTCTTCTTCTTCTTCTTCTTCTTCTTCTTCTTCTTCTTCTTCTTCTTCTTCTTCTAAGACTTTTATTTATTTATGCATGAGAGAGAGAGAGAGAGAGAGAGAGAGAGGCAGAGACACAGGCAGAGGGAGAAGCAGGCTCCATGCAGGGAGCCCGATGTGGGACTCCATCCCAGGACTCCAGGATCATGCCCTGGGCCCAAGGCAGGCGCTAAACTGCTGAGCTACCCAGGGATCCCCCAGGGAGCTTGCTTCTCCCTCTGCCTATGTCTCTTCCTATGTTTTTCATAAATGAATGAATAAAATCTTAAAAAAAATTTAAAAATATTAATGGTAGAATGGTGAGTATACAGATACATGCTGCAAAATTCTTTCAACTTTTCGGGGCACCTGGCTAACTCAATTGGTGGAGCATGTGACTCTTGATCCCAGTGTTGTGAGTTCAAGCTCCACGTTGGGTGTAGAGATTGCTTAAAAAAAAAAAAAATCTTAAAAAAAAAATTCTTTCAACTTTTCTTTGTTTGAAATTCTCCATGACAAAATGTTGAACACACTTCCCCAAATATTACCATCACATATTTGTATCCTAAGAAGAGACACTGAGGTGCTTTTCTTAAAAAAAAGAATTCTGTCTCAGCACCTGGGTGGCTCAGTTGGTTAATCATCTGCCTTTGGCTCAGGTCATGATCCCAGGGGTCCTGGGACTGAGGCCCCCAGGGGGATCCCTGCAGAGCTCTTTGTCTCTGCCTCTCTCTCTCTCTCTCTGCCTCTCATGAATAAATAAATCTTAAAAAAAAATTCCGTCCTATTCAGCATCCCATAACATATGATAACACAGATTTAACTGTGAAATTGTATAGGATAAGCAAAGTGCTGTGGGGCTCTGAAATAAGAGCAAGCACATAGACTAGCCTGAAGAGCTCAAAGAAGAAGTCTAAAAGTATCCCCTAGATATATGTCACTGTGAGTCTCATTTCTATGGATTGTGGCAAGGGGGAGGAAAAAGATTAAATTGAGGTTGAATTTATTATATGTACATTACTTGGCAAAAAGGATTTTTTTTTACTAAGATATCAATTCAAATACTATTTACTTATTAGCACTCATATTATAGTTAAGTCCAAAACTATGAGGGATATAACAAAAGAAGTCATAATTCTCATCCTCAAGGAGTTTACTAGGAACTCAAACCATATGGCAATATATTTTGTGTTACATAAAACACAGGTTCTTTTAAGTTTTCCTCAAAATCATTTTATCATTTTTTAGTTTTAATTTTTTTTAACATTTTATGTATTTGAGAGAGAGAGAGAGAGAGAGAGAGAGAGAGATAATAGCAGGTGGAGCAGCACGGAGAGTGAGAAGGAGAAGCAGGCTTCCTGCTGAGCAGAGAGCCCAATGTGGGGCTGGATCCCAGGACCCTGGGATCATGATTTGAGTTGAAGGCAGACACTTGGCTAAGCCACCCAGGCACCCCCATTTTTTAGCTTTCAGAGGCCTACAAATTACTGGTCTCATCAAGGGCTGAGCTCAATTTATTTCAAGATAATATTATTATTTTTTAAGATTTTATTTATTTATTCATGAGAGACACAGAGAGAGAGGCAGAGACACAGGCAGAGGGAGAAGCAGGCTCCATGCAGGGAGCCTGACGTGGACTCCATCCCGGGACTCTAGGATCAGGCCTTGGGCTGAAGGCAGCGCTAAACCGCTGAGCCACCTAGGCCGCCCCTCAAGATAATATTCTTGACCAGGGATTCATGTTACACATTTACTTATTAAACAGAACTTTCATCTCTTCTTGGGTTCAGGAGGGAGATGGATAAAGAAGTATGCTTGGTAAAAGTTAAGGATTAAAAGTTTACTAACAGGGATCCCTGGGTGGCGCAGCGGTTTAGCGCCTGCCTCTGGCCCAGGGCGCTATCCTGGAAACCCGGGATCGAATCCCACGTCAGGCTCCCGGTGCATGGAGCCTGCTTCTCCCTCTGCCTATGTCTCTGCCTCTCTCTCTCTCTCTCTGTGTGACTATCATGAATAATAAAAAAAAAATTAAAAAAAAAAGTTTACTAACAAAAATCTGGAGCTGTATCACAATCTAATAGATTGGCTGGTATGGCTTCAGTATGTGCCTGGGATATGATGATATTTTAGAAAGGTCTTGATACTTAAGATAAATGTTGTTACATACACAGCAATAAATGCTCTTTCATGATTTTAGAGTGTAGCATTCTGATTAATGAAATATTCTGGTTTTAATATCGATTTTATTATAGAATCTGAATTACTAATGAAGAAAATGAAGCTTGAATGTTAAAAATGGCTTATATTAAAACTACAGGTATGAATAAGAAAGGAGTTTCAGGCCTTTTTTGGACATCACTCTGAACTCCCACAAACACTGATGGTGAGCAAGTTACTCTGAACAAAGTACTGTCTTACAATTGAGAGGGACAGAAAATATTTAAGATGTGGCTCCTGCCTCTTAGAAAGTATGTTAGCTTTTAGAGAGTTCCAGTTAACCAAATATGGGTCACCTGGGTGGTTCAGTTAGTTGGGCGTCTGCTTTGGGCTCAGGTCATGATCCCTGGGTCATTCTTTGAGCTCTCTGCTCAGCAGGAAGTCTGTCCCTCTCTTTGCCCCTCCCCTCTGCTCTTGTTCTCGTTCTCTCTCTTTCAAATAAATAAATAAATAAAATCTTAAAGAAAAGCCCTAAATGAATAAGTGATTATTAGTAGATGATGTTACATATATTTTACTTTCCATTTTCCATTCTGATTAAGCCCTCTTACGTTTTCATTTCCCTTTTCAATCTTTCCCAACTATCAAAACTATGTGTGCTTCAGAAATAGACTGTAGTGGCTAAACAAAGTGCTTTGTCCCTAGCAGCCTTAATCTGTATTTGTTGAACTGAAATGAATATCTTGTCCAGTTTTAACTTCATGTGCTTGGCAATTGGCTAAACTGGAAAGTCAAAGACACATTGAAAAATGAGGAGATGGGACGTCTGGATGGCTCAGCGGTTAAGCATCTGCCGTTGGCCCAGGGCGTGATCCTGGAGTCCAGGGATCCAGTCCCACATTAGGCTCCCTGCATGGAGCCTGCTTCTCCCTCTGCCTCTCTCTCTGTTTCTCTCATGAATAAATAAATAAAATCTTTAAAAAAAAAATGAGGAGAGAATATTGCTAAATACTGCAGCTGCCAAGAATCTCCTTTCAAAACCTAAAGTCTGTTACATGAATTATGAACTCTTTAAACTCTCTTCCACGTTTGTTTACACAATTGATCATTGAAACTACTTTAGAATATGTGTGTCAATTATTTAGCATATTTTAAAAGCTTCCTTAATAACATCTTTAATAAGTGGATGCAATTATGTATTTATTTACTGCAAACAGTTATGAATAACAGATAACCTAATTATAGTTTATCATTACCTCTAATCATTCCAATGGAAAGATTTCTTTCCCTGCATTCATATTGTTTTGGTCCATGAGTATGGAAAGCAGCAGATTGTTTTCTGTGATCATAGATTTTAAATATTTACTTGCTAGTGCTGCATAATTTAGCACACTGTAGTTGGAAAGCAGTTTGTATGGTAGTGGATGCCATGGTGGTGTTACAGAATAGTTTCCCTCTGTGACTTCTACATGAGGTTGTAAAAATGGCAAGTATTCTACTCCATTTTTCTAACCAATTAGAATCTGTTTAGCTGCAAATCCACAGATAACCAATGTTTATGGTATGCATTAATTTTATTTTGTATAATTACCATATAGTTTAAGAATTCAAGTATTGTTTCTTATATGCTATTAGTGCACAATATCAAAAATAAAATCTATCTATTCTCGGTAACCTAAATCCTTATGAAAGTAACAAAAAGGCATCTAGACCGCTGGTTTGATACATGCTATATCTGTCCTAAGAAATCGAAACAAGAAGCGAAGAAACAGTTATTTTGTTTGTTCCCTATCATAAATGTTACATTTATGATCTTGCTATATCTTTTGTGTGATTCGTTACTTGGTTGCCCTACCACATAATAGAAAATAAGTAGCTCCAGTTATCTGTTTTTGTAAGAATAACCATGAAAATAATCCAAACCGTTAACACGTTAAAAAGGTGAAAAACATAAAAAAAATTTCATGTTGGGGACGCCTGGATGGCTCAGTGGTTAAGCTCTGCTTTCCGCCCAGGGTGTGATCCTGGAGTTCAGGAATCGAGTCCCATGTTGGGCTCCCTGCAAGGAGCCTGCTTCTCCCTCTGCCTGTGTCTCTGCCTCTCTCTCTCTTATGAATAAATAAAATCTTAACAATTTTTTTTCCATTTTGAACTTTAAACTCAGCATTCTGAAAGGTTTCTTTTCCCATGTGGGTGCACAGTCCTGCAGTACAGATTGTTAATTTTTTACTTCTAGCTCTTACTATAATTTCTTATGCAATTCAGGAGCATGTCTGTAGTCCCTTTTCCAATACAATCTTTCAGTACTGCAAAACGACCTAGAATTACACTTTTCAGTAATTTAGTATCAAAACCCGTATGAGTGTGGGTAAAAATTTCCATTTCATAAAAAGCCTTTACACCATCCTGTGTTTCAGCCCTTGAAAATAATCGTAATGTGGAAAGTGCACACATTCCTTAACATCTTTTTTTTTTTTTTTTAAGATTTTTTTCAATTATTCTTGAGAGACACAGAGAGAGGCAGTGACACAGGCAGAGGGAGAAGCAGGCTCCCCGCGGGGAGCCCCAAGTGGGACTCGATCTCCGGTCCTAGGATCACACCCTGAGCCAAAGGCAGATGCTCAATCACTGAGCCACCCAGACAGACATCCCGCATTCCTTAATATCTTATATAAGTATTTACCTACAGTTTCAACTATAGCTTGGCTTAGAGAACCTTCACAACAGGATAGCAAGGAATATCTGTATTTTTATCGGTCTGCATTAGCCCAAGGAATTTAGCGACTCCTCCGAAATCACATCTCGGGTCTTGCGGGTGTCAGGAGGAGAGCGAAGACTGAGGGGCGCAGTGGATCCTGGGTCTTGTAGTTCAGGCGCTACCGGAGAGGGCGTTGCGTTGCGTGGCACGCTGGGAGTTGAAGTCCAATTGTCCAGCGGGACCTCAAAGCCGGCGTAGTGTGGATTATCTACCAGAGACACTAATTACTGACAAGATACGTTCCCTTGGCTCTATGCCTGCCATATTGGTAACCTAGGGCTTCAGGTGGCGAACGGGGGAGGGGGGGGAGCGGGGAAGGCTGAAGTGGAGCGTGGCTCTGTTGGCGCTAATGTCGCTACGGCCAATCGGAAGGATTTAGTGCCCCGGAAGTGTCTGACTTACTGGGTTGGAAGGGGAGGCCATTCCTCTAACTACGGCGGCCGGGGGAGCTCAGGAGCCTGTGGCTGCGGCGCCGAGGTCGGAGCGTCTGCGTGTGGACCGGCTGCTTTTGGGGCGGCTGCTGCTAGAGCTGGAGCCTTTCCCGGGTTGGTGTCTCCTGCACATTTTTTTGTTTTTTACACGTCTCCAATTCTGTTTCGGTGAGGGGTGATTTGAGTGGAGCGGAGTCAGGAGAAGGTTGGGACTTAGTGTCTCTGGTCGCCAAAAGATCGGTTTTTTTTGGGGGGGGGGGGTGAGGGGAACCCTGCCCTCTGTGGAGGTCCTGTGGCCAGCCGTTGAGGCTCAGGCTTTTGGCGCCTCCCTCAGCTACTTTCTAGTGTAATTTGTTTTCTGACCCCTCGCCCTTCCTGGGCTCCAGACCTAACCATAAACCTTCCTGTGGGCAGCTGTCCCCCTTGTGGCTTTGCTTGTAATCCAGAGACGACCTCTTGGCCCCTAAGCTGTCGCGTCGGTTTATAACCTTTTCCCCATTAAAAAAAGAAAAGAAGTGAAAAACAAGCATTAGATTCTCAAGATCTGCCTTCTCATTCCTAACAACCCTTTTTTCCTCCTTTTTGGCCTTCGTTACCGCTGCAGACCTTGACACACTGGCCCGAGTATCTTCACGCCTTTCCATCCAGTCGTTAAGGTCCACTCACTTGACTTGGTTCCCACTCGTCCCCAGCGCTTCCATCCACATCCACACCCACATCCACATGGTTGGAGGTTCGAATACATTCTTCTGATGACGGGTGAATCTGAGAGTCACTGGTCAACTCAGCATGCCTCTGCTTAGAGAGTTTGTATGTCTTAAGATTTCTTTGGCTTACGTTTTCCTTTTGTGTTATTTTCCCCACAGAGGTTTGCTGTTACCCTATAGTTAGGGGAGAATACTTTGTCCTGAGGGCTCTTTGTGTTGGAATTACTTAGGGGGGGATTTCCCCTCCCCATTCTTAGTCGGAACGTGTCCCCCCTGTGGAATTTGCAGTGATTTAGTGTCCGTTAATAGCAGATGGACACAAGGGAATGCCCTTTCCTTCTAGCTGGCTTGTGATTTGTTATGAGATTATGAGTCATTGAAAGTACCCAGAGGGATTGGAAAAGCCTTGAAAGGTAAAGTCTATGTATGTTCCAATTTACACATTAATAAATCTTTCCTGAACAAGGAAGAGTTTCTAATTGATACAATAATCTGATGCTGTATTGAATTATCAGCTCATTCTCCATAAATTTTGGTAACTGTTTAAAGGTAAAAAATAAAAAAAATAAAAAAAAAAGGTAAAAAATACCCAAAATAAGGAATTGTATAATGTAGTAAAAAAAGTTTAAAAACCGTTTAACTAATGCTCTTTTTCTGTGAAAGGAAGGCAAGTATGTTGAAAAATTTTTTTGTTGTAATCGTTTTTGATACTGTTATATATATTTTGATAGATCTGGTAAAACAGCATTAGGTGCTGTTCATTTATGTTTCACAGACAGACATTTTTGTACTTCCTGGCTTTATGGGGACTGTGTAACTCAAATGAGTCTGTAGCTTTTCTTCTATTCTGTTTATTGCACTGTGGAAACCCTAATAGTAACACTTACATTCCTCTTTTTTTTTTTTTTTTAAGATTTTATTTATTCATAGAGATAGAGAGAGAGGCAGAGACACAGGCAGAGGGAGAAGCAGGCTCCATGCAGGGAACCCGATGTGGGACTCAATCCCGGGTCTCCAGGATAAAACCCCGGGCTTCAGGTGGTGCTAAACTGCTGCGCCACTGGGGCTGCCCGGCATTCCTCTTTAAGCAGTCAAATGTAGTCTATACATGTCAGTAAATATAAAAATTACTTACCTATACCCTGTCAAATTGGAATTATTCCTAATTAATCAGAAATGGTTTCAGCCGTGACTATGATTTGGAGCTGAATATATATATTTCAGATGTAATTCACTCATAGAATCCTTTTTTTAAATTAATTTTTTAAAATTTAAATTCAGTGAATTAACATATAATGTATTATTGGTTTCAGGGGTAGAATTCAGTGATTCCTTGGTCTTATATAACACCCAGTGCTCATTACATCAGGTGCCCTTCTTAATGTCCATTACCTGGTTACCCCATTCCCTTACCCCTCCCCCCTCCTGTTTGTTTCCTATGATTAAAGAGTTTCGTATAGTTTGTCTCCCTCTCTGATTTCATCTTGTTTTATTTTCTCCTCTCTTCCCCTCTGATCCTCTGTTTTGTTTCTTAAATTCCACACAAGTGAGATCATATAATAGTCTTTCTCTAATTGACTTATTTTGCTTAGTATAATATCCTTTAGTTCTACTCATGTCATTGCAAATGGCAAGATTTCATTCTTTTTGATGGCCGAATAGTGTGTGTGTGTGTATATATATATATTTTTATGTATTCACTTGTTGATGGACATTTGGGCTCTTTCCATAGTTTGGCTATTGTGGACATTGGTGCTATAACCATTAGGGTGCAGGTGCTCCTTCAGATCACTACATTTATATCTTTGGGGTAAATACCCAGTAGTGCAATTGCTGGGTCATTGGGTAGCTCTATTTTCATCTTTTTGAGGAACCTCCATACTGTTTTCCAGAGTAAAACCATCAACAGCTTGCATTCCCATCAACAGTGTAAGAGGATTTCCCTTTCTCTACATCCTCGCCAATGTTTGTCATTTCCTGACTTGTTAATTTTAGCCATTCTGACTGATATGAGGTGGTATCTCATTGGGTTTGATGTGTATTTTCCTGATGAAAAGTGACATGGAGCATTTTTTCATGTGCCTATTGTCCATGTGTAGGTCTTCTTTGGAGAAATATCTGTTCATGTCTTCTGCCCATTTCTTGATTGGATTATTTGTTCTTTGGTTGTTGAGTTTGATAAGTTCTTTATAGGTTTTGGGTATTAGCTCTTTATCTGATATGTCATTTGCAGATATCTTCTCCCATTCTGTTGGTTGTCTTTTGGTTTTGTTGTTTCCTTTGCTGTGCATAAACTTTTTATCTTGAAGAAGTCTCAAGTCTTCTGCATGTGGCCAGTTTTCCCAACACCATTTGTTGAAGAGATGGTCTTTTTTTCTATACTCATGGAATTTTGACTGGATAAATGATAAGATGCTAGACATTACTCAAACTTTTAATATTTTTCCTGAGATTTTGTAGGCATTTATCAAATATGTCTTGCAATTTAACTGTCAGAAAATTATCAAAACATTTACTGAGAGCATCCTCTTGTCCTCAACTCTGTACGAGGTGCTGTTAAATCATTTTTTTTTTTAAAGATTTTATTTATTTAAATAAGTAAGTCCCAGGTCTCCAGGATCATACCCCAGACTGAAGGTGGCACCAAACCACTGGACCATCGGGACTGCCCCTGTTAAAGCATTATTGCATTTAATCAATACAACAACTCAGTGAGCTTGTGAACATTGTTTACATTTAACAGGTCAAGAAACTGAAGCTCAAACAGTTCAAGTCACTTAGTTAGTCCAGTTTATTTTGACTCATCCTACTGTACCACAGCTGCAAAGATGTGTTCTCTACTCTGGATTATATAAGAAACATTAATCCAATTAGTATTTTTAGAAGCAATTGTTATTTGGTACATGATATCTGTTATCTGTTGCTGGAGATAAAACAGTGACAAAGGAGATAAAAGTCCCTTCTCTTGGGGAGCTTACACTATAGCAGAATGTATGGGATGTAAACTTTGCCTTCAAGAAGCAGCAAGTACAGCCAATTAGCTATTTTAGATTTTATGTGTTTTAGAATGTTAAAGTTGAAAAGAGAGATTAACTAGGAAAGATTTAATGAAGAAGATGAGATTGAATCTAGAACTAAAGTAGTGACAATAGTTTCGGTAGGTAGAAACTGGGAAGAAAGTGATTCTAGCTTGAGGAATAGAAAGAAGAAAATTCTGAATCGTAGGGGAGAAAGAAGAGAGGGAGGGACAGATAACTGGACTGCTTTGTATCTTCAGTTCCTTGCACACACAAGTGCACAGTGTTGGTTGAATTTGAAACAAATGTTTAAATGAATGAAGCTATGACAAAAGTTCAGATATAAAGCAAGGAGGAATTAGATAGATCTAATGTTATTATAGTGGGACTGGAAGAAAGGAATGGATTTGATAGCTGTTGGTTAAAGAACCAGGAGGCTCTGTTAATTATTGAATATTGGGAGTAGTGTGATGGCCAAAGGAGAAGGGAGGCTACGTTATCAAGTTTGAACTCAGTGGACCAGGCGTGTTGTAGATTTACTCATTTTTTCAAATCATGAGATTAAAAAAAAAATTCCAAGATAAAACCTTTGTTTTATGAACCACTATGAAAAAAAAATACTGTCAACTAAACAAAGATCATCAACTATAAGATGCATTTATTTTCAGAGTCAAAATGTAAATATGTGATGTAGAAATGATGAAATAAAGTACTCCTTATGATGGTTGGTGGACTTTATAAACAATTTCTTTCTGTTTATAAGTAAATTTGCAATCTTTGACGGGCATTCAGTCATTTAGCATTTATTTATTAACTGGGCATTCTCCTAGGTCACAATGATGAAATAGATGGTGAGTAAATACATTTTCTACCCTCATAGAAAGTATTGCATAACTGGGAAGGCAGACATAAGTCAAATGTTCAAAGAAATTTAAAGTTCCAGTTATCGTAAGTGCTTTAAGAAAGGACTTGATGTTATGCAGAGGAAAAACTGTTTACAAGAGGGATAGCAGTGTGGATGGGGAGAGGCCAGATGATAGATGATAATATCTTGGGTAAGATGGTGGTGAAGATAGAAGTGGATGGATGGAGCGCTATATAGGAGAGGGGACTAGATGATGGGCTGAATGTGAGGAATGAGGGAGAGAAAGGTGATGGCACCACTGCTTTTTGGGTTATGTAACTGGATGGATAATGGTACAGTTACTGAGAGAACATTGTAAGGTGATCAGGTTTGCGGGGACATGATTTGTTTGTTAAAATTTTTTTTTTTTATGGTGGCATCAGTTTTCAAGGTTAATTTCTTATTTTTTTCTTTTATGTCATTGTTTGAATTAAGTATATTTGAGAAATGGTGTACCTGAAATCAATTTTTTCAGGTTTTTTTTTTTTTTTTTTTCCTTGAGAGAGCAGGGATAAAGCATTTGGAAATATGTTGGTATATGTTTTGAATTTCTATGTAACATTCGACCATATATATGAATAGGTAACTGAGTAATACAATTATATATGATCTTTATTTTCATGTGAGATTTGGAAATAAATTGGGCATCTGGCTAAATTCTAACTTCATTCAATTAGTGTGTATGTAAATTTAAATGTGTATTAGGGAGGAAGACATGCTTTTGTCTTTTCCTTGAACTGTCTCCTTTTAATAGATATGAATCAATACAATCAGTTTATTTTTAAAATTTTACGTTTCATAGTGAAGAAGTAGAATGTGTAGAACAGAGAGCATGGGCTCTGGAGTCAGATTGCCTAGACTCAAGGTGTGTTTTGTTATTAACTAGCAGTATGACCTTGTAGAAGTTATTTAGTCTTTCCAAGCCATTTTTCCCCATAATCTGTAAGATGAGGATAATAATAGCATCTGCATTATAGAGTTGCTTTAAGGATTAAATGAGATGATGTATGTGCATAGGTTAACAAAATTCCTGTACAGAATTTGTGCTTATTATTGTTACAGATATGTGATCTGAAATTATACCTGTGATAACATTTTATTTTTTTATTATTAAAGATTTTATTTATTTATTTGTGAGAGACACAGAAAGAGAGGCAGAGACATAGGCAGAGGGAGAATCAGGCTCCATGCAGGAAGCCCGATGTGGGACTCGATGCTGGGACCCCGGGACCACACCCTGAGCCAAAGGCGACACTCAACCACTGAGCCACCCAGGTGTCCCATGTGACAACATTTTTAATTATAACTAAACTAAACTATATATCATTATATCTAAAAGATCTCAATTGGAGAAAAATTTGGTTAGTCATATTTGGATTTGGATTCAGTATTATGTAAGATAGTTTTGCTGATTCATAATTGTCTTAGATGAGTTAACACATGTCCTTTTTTAATGCATTTTCATCAGAGATTATGTTTAGTCTACAGCTATAATAGGAAACTAATTGTGGCTTGGTTTGTAATTATTTTTAGCCAAAACTTTTTGAACTTCATGTTTGCTTTTAGTGCTTATGGATAGGATAAAGAAGTAGTTAGATTTAAAGTCTGCTCAGCTGCTTGAAAGTCAATTTAATTTCCACCCTACTTTTTTCTTCCAACTTTTATTTTAAAAGTTTGAAACCTATAAAGAAGCTGAAAGAATAGTACAACAAATGCCTGTATATCTTTTACTTAGATTCACTTGTTAACATTATACCTCATTTGCTTTTTCTCTCTCTAAATACATATGGTGTGCTTTCTTTTTCTTGCTGAACCATTGGAAACTAAGGTGGAGTCATCATGACACTTCACTCCAAAGTTCTTCATCATATATCTCCTATGAACTTTTATGTAAGACATTATCCTATATAGCTATAGTGCTATGTGCAAACCCAAATAACTTAACCCTGATTGATAATACTAATAGTATAGGCCATAACAAACATTTTGAATTTACTCAAATGTTTATCGGTAATGTCCCTTATAGCTTTAAAAAAATACCCCAAAAAATCTAATTGGGGCATCTGATTGGTTCAGTCAGTGAAGCATCTGACTCTTGATTTTTTTTTTAAGATTTTATTTATTTATTCATGAGAAAGAGAGAGAGAAAGAGAGAGAGAGAGAGGCAGAGACATAGGCAGAGGTAGAAGCAAGCTCCATGCAGGGAGCCTGACGTGGGACTCGATCCCGGGTCTCCAGGATTAGGCCCTGGGCTGAAGGTGGCGCTAAACCGCTGAGCCACCGGGGCTGCCCAAGATTTTACGTATTTGTTCTTGAGAGACACACAGAGAGGCAAAGAGGTTAGGCAGAGGGAGAAGCAGGTTCCCTGAGAGGAGCCTGATGTGGGACTTAATCCCAGGACCCAGGGATCATGACCTGAGCCAAAGGCAGATGCTGAACCATGGAGCCACCCAGGCGCCTTGACTCTTGATTCCTGCTCAGGTCATGATCTCACAGTCCTGGGATCAAGCCCTGCATCGGGGTCTGTGCTCAGTGCAGGGTCTGCTTGTCCCCTTCCCTCTGCTCCTACCCCCAGTCCCCCACTTGCACTTTCTCTCAAATAAACAAATCTTAAAAAAAGTACTTCCAATCAGAGATTATGAATTTTCTTAGGAAATTTCTTTTTCCTGTGTTTTTTTTTTTTTTTTTTTTTAAAGATTTTATTTATTTATTCATGAGAGACACAGAGAGAGAGGCAGAGACAGAGGCAGAGTGAGAAGCAGCCTCCCTGTAGGGAGCCTGATGTGGGACTTGATCCCAGGAACCCGGGATCACACCCTGAGCTAAAGGTGGATGCTCAACTGCTAAGCCACCCAGGCATTCCTATTGTCCTTTCTGTGTGTACCTACTATGTGTGTGTGCCAGGCATAGTATCGGAATGTTTGCCCAGGGTAATGCAAGGCAGTAAAGCCCAGAACCAGGCCCTGCCCTCACTTCCTTTGGGTCTTGATGGTGCTGCTTGGGGCTGTGGGGAAGCAGTTTTCCCTCAGTTCAACAGGGATCTGTGTGCCCCAAGGCCAGCCTGATAGGGGGGCAGCCCCTCAAGGGGACGGCAGCAATTCTCACCTTTTTCTTCCTTCTTTTTTTTTTTTTTTTGTTTTTTTTTGTTTTTTTGTTTTTTGTTTTTTGGTCTTTCAAGACTGACATTTTTGAAGAGTCCAGGCCATTTTGTTTTGTAGAATGCCTCACAAAATGAATTTGTCTTGATTGTATCCCTACAATTTCAGGTTAAATAGTTTTTTCAAGATGTTCCATAGAAGATATTGTTAACTTTCCATTTCACTACTTCAGGAAGACTATAATGGCAGTTTACCCCATTATTGGTAATGTTAAGATCAAAGATCAATCTCTTAGATTAACCAGAGATCTGCTTTTTTTTTTTTTTTAAGATTTTATTTATTTATTCATGAGAGAGGGGCAGAGACATAGGCAGAGAGAGAAGCAGGCTTCCCACAAGGAGCCTGATGCAGGACTCAATCCTGGATCCTGGGATCAGGACCCGAGCTGAAGGCAGACACTTGACCGCTGAGCCACCCAACTGCCCCAGATTTCTACATCCTAATGTTATCTTTTCCCATGTGAACTTAATAGTAATCTGTGTAGGTAATACTTTGAGATTACTGGATATTCTGTTTTCCAACAATTCTCTTTTTTATCCTTGGTTTTAGCAGTCATGGATCATGCTCGCCTGAGTCAGTCATTGCACTGGTGGTTGCCAGATAGTGGTTTTCCAGTTCTCTCAGTCCTATATATGTTTGCTGGCTGTCTTTTCTAAAGAAGAGCTATTTTTCCTCTGTCCTTTTATTTTAGTATCACTATATACACAAGGATTCTTTTTTTTTTTAATTTATCTGTTATAAGTTTGTTACCCTTCTTCTTCTTCTTCTTCTTCTTCTTCTTCTTCTTCTTCTTCTTCTTCTTCTTCTTCTTCTTCTTCTTCTTCTTCTTCTTCTTCTTCTTCTTCTTCTTCTTCTTCTCCTCCTCCTCCTCCTCCTCCTCCTCCTCCTCCTCCTCCTCCTTCCCCTTCCCCTTCCCCTTCCCCTTCCCCTTCCCCTTCCCCTTCCCCTTCCCCTTCCCCTTCCCCTTCTCCTTCTCCTTCTCCTTCTCCTTCTCCTTCTCCTTCTCTTCCTTCTTCTTTTTCTTCCTTCTTTCTCTTCGGAAGTAGCCTCCACACCCAGTGTGGGGCTTAAACTCATGACCCTAAGATTAAGAGTCCCGTGTTCCACCAACTGAGCCAGCCAGGTGCCCACTATTACTGTTTTTGGTGATTAAATTACCTCAAATTGGATTAGTCAAATTCAAGCCAGTTTCTGTGGCTTTTGCATATGTCCACATTGGTTGGCATATTCTTATTTTTTTGTACAATAAGACATTCCAGGCTCACCTTGTATGTATATTCACTGCTTGAAGCCTGGAATGAGCTATTGTACCGTGGAATACTCTTTCAACTTGGTGGGAAATGCTACTCAGAAACCATGGCTTGGCACTGAATATACTCATTGCTGCTGAAATATCATTGCTTTTAGGTCTTTAAATGGGCACACAGATGCACACACACACACTCAAAGGATATGAACTCAAATTCAAAACCACAGAGTTCATCTTCACTTTCTTTTTTTTTTTAATTTTTTTTTTAATTTTATTTATTTATGATAGTCACAGAGAGAGAGAGAGGCAGAGACACAGGCAGAGGGAGAAGCAGGCTCCATGCACCGGGAGCCCGATGTGGGATTCGATCCCGGGTCTCCAGGATCGCGCCCTGGGCCAAAGGCAGGCGCCAAACCACTGTGCCACCCAGGGATCCCTCATCTTCACTTTCTATCAGTTCATATTTTCTATCTCCTTTTCCTGTAGGGAGAATTCTGATTCAAACCTGTATCAATATATTTACTCATCTAATGTCTCCTGTAAAACACTTATGATAGTTTTGGTATTACTATATTGATACTCTCTCAAACAACAGATTTACTGACCAATTAAAGATTTCTTTGCCATTTTATGTCCTTAGGCTATATCCTGCTAAAGATCTATAATGAAATCATGTGTTCAGAGTTATTTGTATTATATTTTCCCTGTGATTATCAGTTTATTTTTTTAATTTATTTGTTTTTTAAAATATTTAATCGAGAGAGAGAGAGAGAGAGGCAGAGACACCGGCAGAGGGAGAAGCAGGCTCCATGCAGGGAGCCCGACGGGGGACTCGATCCTGGGTCTCCAACATCATGGAGGATGAAGGTGGTGCTAAACCACTGAGCCACCCGGGCTGCCCTGATTATCAGTTTAAAATAAAATTTTCTACTAATCTACTTTTAATAGACTCTTTCTGTAAAATAACTTTTCTGGTAAAATGACTAAAGTAGCCATAATAATTTAAAACTGTCATTATATATATAGTTATAGAGAACTCTAGAACAGTTATATCAGGTAGAAAATATGCATTTAAAAAAATCTTTGTAAAGCTTTAAATCTGTAGCTCTGTTTTCAAATTGATACACTGTTTAAAATTAGAAATGATGAGAAAAATGACATCAAACAATTCCATTTGTAAGCCAAAACAATTGTGTTTGTGAACATTTTAAACAATGCTCTTCTTTTGACTAATGATACAATTCAAGCATTAATCTTTAACAATAGACATAATTGTTGAGGGTACTTTAACTCATTCCTAAGAAATATGGCTAGTGTTATCCTTATTTACACCCAGAATAGTAAGATTTATATTATTTGTGTGTCCTTGGTCTTTGTATTTGAAGAATCCCACTGTGTGATATTTTTCTATGTGAATGTTCTCATTGGAAAGGGGAAAAATATTTCTCTTAATAATTGTAACATTTTATATTTCTACTGTGAGACATAACCACATTACATCTTAAGTTCTGGTTAGTTATAAACATCTTGCATTTTAGAATGTAAGTTTAATGGGGACAGGAACTGGGTTTCATGGCTCATTGTATCTCCTAGTACCTTACAAAAGTAACCACTCAAATATTTCATGAATGAATAAATGTGATATTTTGTATTTGAATGAGGTATAATTACCAGTCTCAATAATATAGATGCTTTTTTTTTTTTTTAAAGATTTTATTTATTTATTAGAGACAGAGAGAGAGAGGCAGAGACACAGGCAGGGGGAGAAGCAGGCCCCATGCAGGGAGGGAGCCTGACGTGGGACTCGATCCTGGGTCTCTAGGATCAAGCCCCGGGCTGAAGGCGGCGCTGAACTGCTGAGCCACTCAGGCTGCCTAGATGCATCTTTTTGTAGCAGAGGTAACTAATGGAATGGGACTTGGAAAAGATCTTGTCCATATTTACTTGTTAAACCTCAAAATCAGTGTGTCTCAAACTGAATTTCCCATCTTCCCCTTCTCCTCTTGGATTACTTGATTCAGTTAATGGCATAATTATCCTAAATATCAGACTTGAACTCTCCCGTCACTTTAGTCTTTCCTGTCTGTGAGTACATAAACATTCATATATTTGCATGATGTTACTAGTTCTACCATGTCAGCTTGCTGCTTATATCTTATTTCTCATCCCTTTATTGATACCCTAATTAAGGCCTTCATTACCACTCATATAGCAGTCTTCTAATTGAAGGAATTGAGAATATGTATTTATATATTTTTAAAAAGATTTTGTTTACGAGAGAGAGAGAGAGAGGCAGAGACGCAGGCAGAGGGAGAAGCAGGCTCCATGCAGGGAGCCCGATGTGGGACTCAATCCGGGGACTCCAGGATCACCCTCTGGGCTTAAGGCGGCGCTAAACTGCTGAGCCACTTGAGCCACCTGAGCCACCCGGGCTGCCCGAATTGAGAATATTTAATGTGGAAAGAGATGATGCAGCGGGAGGGGGTAAAGGTATTGGAGGTCTTTAAATATCTGATGGGTTATCTGATAGATTAGTTTCAGAAGACGCAACCAGCAACAGTTGGAAATGACACAGACCTTTGATTCCGTATGTCTTTTTTTTTTTTTAAAGCTTTTATTTATTTATTCATGAGAGACACAGAGGGAGGCAGAGACACAGGAAGAGGGAGAAGCAGGCTCCCTGCAAGGAGCCTGATGTGAGACTCCATCCTGGACCCTGGGATCACGCCCTGAACCAAAGGAAATGCTCAACCGCTGAACCATCCAGGCATCCCGGTTTTGTATGTCTTTAAAGCAAATGAAGTAGTTTAAAGTTAGCTGGAATAATGTAGCTATATGGATACTCTAGAACAGTTATGTTAGTAAAGAAAAATAGTTTAAAATAGTGTCAGCCTTTTATTTATTTATTTATTTTTTTAATTTAAAAATTTTTAATTATTTATTTATTTATTTATTTATTTATTTATTTATTTATTTATTTATTTATGATAGTCACACAGAGAGAGAGAGAGGCAGAGACATAGGCAGAGGGAGAAGCAGGCTCCATGCACCGGGAGCCTGACGTGGGATTCGATCCCGGGTCTCCAGGATCGCGCCCTGGGCCAAAGGCAGGCGCTAAACCGCTGCGCCACCCAGGGATCCCAGTGTCAGCTTTTTAAACTTACAGCGGTATTTTTAGCTCCCTATGGAGCTTGTTAAGTACTGAACTTACTGTTTGGAGGTGTTCACTCAGAGACTGGGTGAATGTACTTGGCTAGCATGTTGTAAAGGAGATCTCGCTATTATATGGGTGGTTGAACCCAATTAATGATTAGTGAGTGAGTTTGAACAAGACAGCAGAATAGATTCCTGGGGATGGGAGTGATATTTTTTTCAATCTTTTAAATTTACACATTTTCTTTCACTGCTTGCTTTCACTGTTCACAGGTTAGGAGAGATTACAGATAGATTGGAATGTGTTATTTGGGAAAATGATTAAGACATGTTATTAATATTACTACTTACTGGTTACCTAGTTTATAAATTCCCTTTTAATCCTGAGATTCTGACATCTTTCAATTGTTGCTTCTTATAAGCAGACTGCATATTTAACCACTTGCAAAGTTGCATTTTAAAGTATGGAAGCTGGGATCCCTGGGTGGCGCAGCGGTTTAGCGCCTGCCTTTGGCTCAGGGCGCGATCCTGGAGACTGGGGATCGAGTCCCACGTCGGGCTCCCGGTGCATGGAGCCTGCTTCTCCCCCTGCCTGTGTTTCTGCCTCTCTCTCTCTCTCTCTCTCTCTCTCTGTGACAATCGTAAATAAATAAAAAAATTAAAAAAAAATAAAGTATGGAAGCTCCAACCATTCATAGTTATCTGGGACCCACCAGAGGTTACTTGACATAATTAAAAATTTATTTATCAAACTACAGTAAGTATATGCTTCTTAGAGATAAGATCAGGGAGATCAAGGAATGGTTAAAACAGCCCAGATATCATTAATACTTATTACTATAATTTAAAGTAAATGATTGAAGTCATTTAAGCTCCTTATATCCCATTTAGATTGTTACGATGACGACTTTATAGTCTGTGAACGGGTAATACTCTGTGCTGTACAAATGGAGGTAGTGGATTGTAGGACCTTGATAGAAGTCATGTGTGAGGGTAAATGAGAGTAAATAAATGCTCAGTACTTAGTTTCTTCTTTTTAACTTTTAGATTCAAGAGAATAATGCATAAGTAGTAAATTTTATTTGAGTTATCACTATAAAAGTAGCTGTGTATTGATTTAGTGTTTTTAACTGGAGGGTGTGTTCCTGAGGAGTCCTAAGAATGCTTATAATATATATCCTTGAGCAAAAACGATCTTATTAGTCCCTTATTAATCTTTTTGCTATCAGCTCTTTTATCCCTCTTTTAAAAGCCAGTTTCTGAATATGTGAGTCCTACCCTTATTATGTTGCTGTTCCTTTGCTCTATCTTTTTATCTTCATCTCTTACTGCCATTTACTTTGCCTAACCCTTAGCTCTGAAAGAGGACAATCCAAGTAAATATTTCCAGGGTTCTCCCTTCGAATTTGTGCTTTTTAAAAGAAATAAACATGCTGGGTTTATAAACAACATTTTTAGACTACAAGTTTAGTGTATGAAGATAGAAAATTGGCAAATATAGGAAAAGAGGGCAAAGAAATGGATATAGTAATTGATGCTTCTGCAGACAAAGAACTGAGATGGAAAGAAATAAAAGCAGAGATGACAGACCAACATATTGAGAGACATTCAAGGTCAGACAAGGGATTAATATTTGTTACTAAAAATGCAAGCAGGTAGAAAAGGTTACAGTAGATGAAAACTTAGAATGGACCTCACAGTTCATTTTATTTGATGGTATAGCTAAAAGCACATAAAAATTCTAAATCAATATCTATATTTCATCTTGCTGCAGAATACCATTTGGAGAAGATGCCTAAGCATACGCAAATCCTGTAAGTCTGCAGTGTTTTTGTCGGTTGTACTGTGTGACTGAGATATATTCTGTAGAATCAGTCCCTAAAGTTCTGTCTGTCAGGAGCTTTTACTTGGCTTTAAATTCTCAGTGGATAAAATATTCTTCTATCTATTGCTCTATGGGAGAGGCTGATAACCTTCATCTGCCCTTCAAGGACATTGATTTGAGTACCCTTTACATTTATCAGTTTATAATTTATCGACTGTCTTAATGCACAGTTATGGTTAGAAAAGTGACTCTCTAAAAATGACATCTGGGTCTCAATCGATGATTTTCATATCAAATATTGTAGTTCTGCTTTCCAAAAGAACTCTGCTTAATGTTCACTCTGCTTTTCACATCATTAACAGTAAAGTTTAGGAATATACCCCATCTGGTAGCTTTATGTTTACGAAGATAAAGTAAATTAGAGCTTTCTTCTCTTTACTGCTGTTTTTTAATTAAAATGGATTTGTCAGAATGTAAGCAGTGAGTAGAAATATGGGATTGGTGGATGATAAGATTTATTGTAGTTTGCATTAATAAAGAAAGTCTAAAAAAAAAAAAAAGAAAGTCTAGTTGAGGGACACCTGGGTGGCTCAGTGGTTGAGTGTCTGCCTTTGGCTCAGGGCGTGATCCCAGGATTCGGGATCAAGTCCCACATTGGGCTCCTTGTGGGGGGCCTGATTCTCCCTCTGCCTATGTCTCTGCCTCTCAATCTGTGTCTCTCATAGATAGATAAATAAATAAATAAATAAATAAATAAATAAATAAATAAATAAATAAAATCTTTAAAAAAATGAAGTCTAGTTGTCTAGTTGAAAAAAGTTACTAATTTCTCTAAAGTTTAGGAAAAAACCATAAATCCCTTCTTAAAAAAAATATCCCCCCCTTTCTTTTTTACCATAAATCCCTTCTTAAACGTGATTGGAAGTTTCAAAGAATGCTATTTTGATGGTTTTCCAGACTAAGGCTCTGACATACATAAACTAAACAAGATTTTGGCATATCAGTTTGCTCACTGGAGCCAAGTATTTAGAATAACAAAAGAGACTGAAAGATACTAGATACACTTGATGTTAACTAAAAGGCCAAGAAGCGATCGAAATATACTAGATAACGGGTAAATCATCATTTTATACCTGAGAGAGAATGAATTTTAATTCATTTTTTAAAAAAAATCAGGAAAGCTTTAGGAAAGGGAAGTTGTGGGTGTGGATAGTTTAGAATTTTTAATGGGACTACTCTTAAAGTTCATTGTGGTTTCATTTGTGTTTTTTGCTCATTTGTAGTTAAACTCAAAGTACTGTTTGTTTTGCCTTTCCTTGGCTTATCTTATACAAGTATAAAACAAGACATATTAAGAGACTGAATGGACTCCATTATTAATTTGTTCCTTTTCCTCTTTCCAAATCTCACTACTATTTTAAGGAGAAACAAAAATTACGAATTAACTAGGGATATCCTCCAAGTTGTTTTATTCAGCCAGGGCTGCCCTAGGGAATTGCATTGAGGAAGTTATGTTTTCTATATGACTAAATAGCTGAATGTGATGTCTTGAAGAACCAGAAGAATAAAACTGTATATCTTAAAAAGGAAAAAGTACTGTCTCAGCATTTTCTATTTCTCAGAGGTTGCTTAGGAATTTTGTAATAGACTGTCCTCTCTGTAGCTTTCTTCATCAAGCAGTTTCAAGCACATTTGTAATTTCCTGTATTCAATTTTTTATCAGACCAATTTATTTATTTATTTATTTATTTATTTATTTATTTATTTATGATTTTATTTATTTATTCATGATATATATAGAAAGAGGCAGAGACACAGGCAGAGGGAGAAGCAGGCTCCATGCAGGGAGTCCGACGCGGGACTGGATCCCCGGACTCCAGGATTGCGCCCTGGGACAAAGGCAGGCGCTAAACCGCTGAGCCACCCAGGGATCCCCCTGAGCAATTTATTTTTGAATATTATTTTAAAAGAGGTTCAATGTAAACAATTTAAATAAAGCACAAAATATAAAGAAAAGATGACATTTCATCTCTCAGGTCCACTTTTATTTATTTATTTATTTATTTTTCTTAGTTCCACCTTTAGCATGGACCTCTAGACCATGTTTTTGTATATTAGTGTAACTGTATGTGTATATATAGTATATATACCTACAGATGGGTAAATTGTATTCATGCTATTCTCTCTTCCTTTTCCTCAAACTGTATAGTTAGTAAACTTTACTTTTTTTAGAGCAGTTTTGGGTTCATAGCATGATTGAGAGACAGAGTTGTTATATACCTCTTCCCCCACAAAACAGAATTTTCCCCACTATCAACATTCTGCCCCAGAGTGGTACACATTTGTTATTGTCAGACCTACACGGACACATCATTATCACTCCAGGTTCATAGTTTACATTAGGGTTCACTTATGGTGTGCATTTTGGAGATTTGGATAAATGTATAATGACATGTATCTACAACTATAATGCTCTAGAGAATAGTTTTATTGCCTAAAAGTCCTCTGTGCTCTGGCTATTCATTCATTACCCACACTGCCTCCATCCCTCACAAACACTGATCTTTTTACTGTTTCTGTAATTTTGCCTTTTCCAGAGTATCATACTATTGGAATCATACAGTTTGATAAACAGTGACCTTTTAAGATTGGCTTCTTTCACTTAGTAATACACATTTAGTTTTCCCTAATATCTTTTATGGCTTGATAGCTCATTTCTTTTAAGCATCTGAGTAATAGTCGACTGTCTGGATGTATTACAGTTTATGTATCCAGTCATCTACTGAAGGAAATCTTAGTTGCTTCCAAGTTTTGGTAATTATGAATAGAAGCGCTATAAACATCTGTGTGCAGGTTTCTGTGTGGATTGTTTTTATTTCATTTGGGTAAATACCAAGGACCACAATTGCTGAATAATATGCTGAGAGTATGTTTAGTTTGTAAGAAGCTGCTGAACTGTCTTCCAAAGTAGCTGTAACATTTTACATTCCTATCAGCAATGAATGTGAGTTCTTATTGCTTGATGTCCTTGTCAGCATTTGGTGTTTTGGGTTTTGCCCATTTTAATAGATATGTCGTGATATCTCATTGTTTTAATTAGCTCTCCCTGATAACATATGTGTAACATATTCATGTGCTTATTTGCCATCCTTATATCTTCTTTGGTGAGGTGAGTCTGTTAAGGTTTTTGGCCCATTTTAAACTTAGGTTGTTCATTTTCTTATAGTTAAGTTTTAAACATTCTGGGTATGTTTTGGATAGTCCTTTAGCAGATGTGTCTTCTGCAAATATTTTCTCCCAGTCTGTGGCATGTCCTTTCTTTCTCTTGACATTGTCTTTCACAGAGAAGTTTTTAATTTTAATGAAGTCTAGCTCACCAGTTATAAAAAGTCATTGCCATGCTACAGGTCATTTAGGTTTTCTTCCATGTTATCTTCTAGGACTTTTATAGTTTTGTGTTACAATATGTCTATGATCCATTTTGAATTAATTTTTGTGAAGTGTGTATGATCGTTTATCTCCTTTTTTTTTTTTTAAGATTTTATTTATTTATCCATGAGAGACAGAGAAAGAGAGATGCAGAGACACAGGCAGAGGGAGAAGCAGGCTTCATGCAGGGAGCCTGATGTGGGACTCAATCCTGGGACTCCAGGATCATGCCCTGGGCTAAAGGCAGACGGTAAACCGCCGAGCCACCCAGGGATACCCCTATCTCCTTTCCCCACCCCCCCAGGTGTACATCCAGTTTTCCAGCAACACTTATTGAAAAGACTGTCTTTGCTCTGTTGTATTGCCTTTGTTCCTTTGTCAAAGACCAGTTGACTATATATGGGTCTATTTCTAGGCTCTTTATTCTGTTCCATTGATCTATTTGTCTTCTCTTTTGCCAGTACCAATAATAACGTCTGTCTGATTTTGGTATTAGGGTAATGCTGACCTCATGGAATGAGTTAGGAAATATTCTCTCTGTTTCTGTCTTTTCGAAGGGGGTGTAGAGAATTGGTATAATTTCTTCCTTAAATGTTTGGTAGAATTCAACAGTGCAACCATCTGAACCTGATGCTTTCTTTTTTAGATGTTTATTTATTGTTGATTCAATTTCTGGTCAATAGATATAGGCCTATTTAAATTGTTTATTTCTTGTGTGAGTTTTGGCAAACTGTGTCTTTAAAGGAATTGCATCATTTCATCTAAGTTATCAAATTTGCAAGCTTAGAATTGTCCATAATACTCCTTTATTGTCCTTTATTGTCCATGGGATCTGTGGTGATGTCCTGTTTCATTTCTGATTTTAGTCTTTTGTATCTTCTCTCTTTTTCTTAGCCTTGCTAGAGGCTTATAAATTTCATTGATCTTTTCAAAGAACCAGCTTTGATTTTGTTCATTTTTCTCTATAGGTTTCTTTCTTTATGCCTTAATTTTTATTATTTCTTTTTTCCTGCTTACTTGAGGTTTAATTTGCTCTTCTTTTTCTAGTTTCCTAAGTTGGAACTTTAGATTATTGATTTTAGATCTTTCTTCTTTTCTAATGTTTGCACTCAATGCTATTAATTTCCTTGTAAATATTAAGAGAATTTTCTGCATCACAAATTTTAAGTTGCGTTCTCATTTTTCATTTAGTTAAAAACATTTCTTAATTTCTCTTGAGGTTTCTTATTTGGCCCTGTGTTATTTGAAGTGTTTTATCTAATTTCCAAGTACTTGGAATATTTCCAGCTAACTTTCTGTTATTGATTTCTTATTTAACTCCATTTTGGTGAGAACAAATATTGTATGATTTCTATTCTTTTAAATTTGTTAAGATGTGTTTTATGGCCCAGAATCTGGTCCATCTTTGTGAATATTCCATGTGAACTTGAGAATAATATGTTATCTGTTTTTGTTGAGTGAAGTAGTCCGTCAATTATGTCCAGTTGATTGGTGGTGCTGTTTAATTCAGTACCATCTTTACTGATTTTCTGCCTTCTGACCCTTTTTTTCTTTCTGTTAGAGGGGTGTTAAGGTCTCCAACCTTAATAGAGGAATCATCTGTTTCTTCTTACAGTTTTATCAGTTTTACCTCACATATTTTGATGTTTCTTGAATATCTTTTTATGGTAATAAATATAGATCTATGTCATAATATGTGTATAGCATAATTTTGTCATCAGCAGATAAATATCTATTATCTATTAGCACACCAGTTTGCTAGGTGTCAGGATACAGTAGTGAACAAGATATATTCTCTGATTCACGGGCTTTATTATTTGAGAAATAAATATGTAAAATGTTTCTTCAGGCTCCCCCAGGTTCATCTCTTATGATGATGAAAAAATATGAAATTCCTTTAATGTGCATTACTTAGATTTAGTAAGTTTGAAAATATTTTCTTATGTTTATTGGTCTTTTTTTTAGAGTACCTGGATTTTTTTTCTATTTGGGTGTTTTTTCCCTTATTGATTTGTAGTCCTTTGTATTTTAGAGACATTTACCCTTTTTCTGTGTAATAGATATTGAATTTTTTCCTAATTGATGAATTATAACTCAACCCAGTTAATGTTCTTTTTATTCTTCCTGTATGAAAGTTTCCATTAAAAAAAAAAAGATTTTATTTATCTATTTGAGAGAGAGAGAGAGCATATGAGCAAGCTAGGAGAACGGCAGAGAGGGAGGGAGAGGGAATCTCAAGCAGATTGCCCTCTGAGCTCAGAGCCCGACACAGGGCTCTATCCTGTAACCCTGAGATCAGGACCTGAGCCGAAATCAAAAGTTGGATACAACTGATTGAGCCACCCAGTTGCCCTTTGAAGTTTTCACTTTTATGCAATTACATTTTCCTTTCTGATTTTTAGTTTTGCATTGCCATGCTTAGAAAGTCCTTTTCTATAACACTGTTAGAATTTTTTAAGATTAATATTTCCTTGCATGTATACATGTGCCAAGTGGGTGCATTTGCATTTAATTCTTTTATTTGTCTAGAATTTGTAATGCACGAGGTAGCTTTATTAAACTGGCTAGCTTATTACTCTAGCAATTTTTTTTTTTTAAAGATTTTACTTATTTATTCATAAGAGACACAGAGAAAGAGAGAGGCAGAGACACAGGCAAAGGGAGAAGCGGGCTGCATGTGGGGAGCCTGACGTGGGACTCGAACCTGGGTCTCCAGGATCACATCCTGGGCTGAAGGTGGTGCTAAACTGCTGAGCCACCAGGGCTGCCCTACTCTAGCACTTTTATTTTTTTATTTTTAAATTAAATTAGCCTTTTTTTTTTTCAGTGATGTGAAATATTCCTTATATCAGGTACTAGAGTCTCACATGTGTTTGGATTTATTTCTATTCTCCCTATTATGTTTTTAGTCTTGTCATCGTTTGCTAACAAATAATAAATTTAAGTATAACTAGACTTTAACTACTCTAGTTTTACAATGTGTTTTAATAGTAAGGCAAATCCTCCCCTCGTTTAAAATTTTTGGTTATTCCCTTTTAAAAAAAATAAAAATTCTATTCTTATTCTTGCATATTTTCTCTAAGTTTAAGTAAGAGAAATACATAAAACACAACTAAAATCCCTTACCCAGATACATATTTTTTATATGTATATATGAAATATTTTTTCTGAACCATTTGAGAATAAGTTGTATTCATTGTGACTCCTTATGCCTAAATATTACAGTGCAGATTTAGTAAAAATACTACTGTCTGTTGTCTAGATTTATCAATATAAATACCTTTTATAATTTTATTCCTTTTTCTTAGAAGCAGGTATTCCATTTAGCTGTTGTGTCTTTTTAGTTTCCTTTGATGTAAAATGTTTCCATGGCCTTTCTTTGTCTCACATGACACTGACATTTTTGAAGAATATGATTTTCGCTCCCCTTTAAAAATAGATGGTTCCTCATTTGAGGTTTGAGTAGTTTCCCCATGCTAGGTTCAGATTTGCATCTAGGCTGGCCTATTATAATTGTGATGTACTCTTCTCAAGACTTGCCTCTGAAGGCAAAGAATAGCCCAAGGCTGTCTGTTCCACATTGGCAAAGTAATTGTTTAATAGACATTTTTATTGAAGTATAATATACAAAGAGAAAAGTAAACAAATAATAAATGGACAGTTCTGTTTTCACGAAGGGGTTAGACCCATATTTTTACCATGTAGATTATAATAGAACATTAGCACCCATAGCCTACCCTTGTATCTCCTCTTGGTCACTCCTTCCTCTTTTTTTTTTTTTTAAGATTTTATTTATTTATTCATGAGAGACACAGAGAGAGAGAGGCAGAGAATTAGGCGAGGGAGAAGCAGGCTCCATGCAGGGAGCCTGATGTGGGACTCGATCCTGGGACCCCTGGATCACACCCTGAGTTGAAGGCAGGTGCTCAACCAGTGAGCCACCCAGGCATCCCAGGTCACTCCTTCCTCTTCCCTGAAGGTAATTTCTAATTTGATTTCTAATATCATAGATCAATTTTGCCTATTTTGGAACCTTTAGAAAGGGACTCATATATATTTTGGTGTGTTGGCTTCTTTAGCTCAACATTATGTTTGTAAGATCTATTAACATTGTTGATGTAGTTGTCGTTCATTCTTACTGCTGTATATAATATTCCATTTTTATAAATATACTAGCAGCACTTGGATGGCTTAGTTGGTTGAACAACCAACTCTTGGTTTTGCCTCAGGCCATGATCTCAGGGTGGGGAGACTGAGCCCTTGTTGGCTCAATGTATAGTCTGCTTGAGATTCTCCTTGTCCCTCTCCCTGCTCATGTGCTCTCTCATTCGCTCTCTAAATAAATAAATAAATCTTAAAAAAATACACAGTACTTCCATTTCACGGTTGATGGATGTTTGAGTTGGTAGTTTGGAGCTGTGAATTATACTACTATTAATAGGTTTATATATACACTTTATTGAACATATGTATGCATTTCTGTTGTGTATAGTCCTAGGAGCACAGTTTCTAGGCAAAGGCTATGAATATGTTCACTTTGAATAGCTATTGCCAAACACTTTGGCAAAGTGGCTACATTAAGTTTTAATCACACTGGTGGTGTATGAGTTCCTATTGCTTAACATGTAACACTTGTAATTTATTGACTTTTTAAGGTTTAGCCAACCTGGTATATTTGTAACACCGTCTTGTTTCAATAAATGTTTTCCCTATTAAAGACTTTACTTAGGCATATTGGCCATTTGGTCATCCATTTATAAAGTTGTGTCATCCGTTTATAAAACTCCTGTATTTTGTGTATTCTACTTTTTTTTTTTTTTCTGAGATTTTCTCATTGACTTGTGGGAGGCCCTTGAATATTCTCTTTGTATTAACTGAAATGTAATTGACACATAACATACTAGTTTCC